>NC_079191.1:200851486-205801486 GCF_029499605.1 Hyla sarda | reverse complement strand
GATTGCAGTTTTGAAATCCCTAGCATACTTACCATTGATCGCTGCCGGACAGGAGCCACCACACAGGAGCCCTCTGCCGCCCATCACACAGGAGCCGTGATCGCCACCCTGTATCCCCCGCCTGCTGCCCGGTAACCACCAACCACCGCTCACTAATCCCCCTGCTCTGTCCACCTTTGGGCAGAGCGGGGATTAACCTTTAACCCCCCCCACCCCCCATCTGCAATTGGTCGGTTAGTCTTGACCGACCAATGGCAGGTGATAGGAGAAGGTGGCACCCCTGCCACCTCACTCCTATCCTTTAGGGTGATTGTCGCTGTCTCAGAAAATGCAAATCACCCTTGATTTTCAGAGCTATCAGGTCACCAGAGACCCAATTGGCCCAGAAACGCTGTAATTCGCCGGTCTCAGGACCTCCCTGGGCGATATGCCGGGATGGCTGCTGTTAGATAACAGCAGCCATCCAGGCCCGATCCCTTAACCCCTTAAGGTTGAGTGCCACTAAAGTGTCACTTAGCAGTGCCGTACATTTACAGCGCTCGTCCTTAAGGGGTTAAGGGATAAGTAGTGGGTTATATTTTCTTTGCTTTTGCTTGCTTTTTATGTAGTGATTTTTTTTGCTATGCAGTTATTGCAGTAATTTTTAAGATTTTTAATTTTCTTTGGGAATCGTCCATAAAATGTAGGCCACTATTAGCTATTATGTGTTGCTTTAATATGCCTTGTGATGTGTATTTTACATGAAAAAAAAACATAAACATTTTTTATTTTAAAAAAACTAGCATTTTCATTTCTTTGAATACAGTATTTCAATTCTTAGTCACTAACGGGTTAAGGAAAAGTGATTTGTGAACTAGCTGCCACATATGTTACAATCAGTAATATCATCCAGTTTAGTCCTCTAGCTCTTTGCATTTTAATACATTTTGGATTCAGTTTGAAGCAGCATTCCAAAACATCAAAAGAAGCTTCCAATTTCATGTTTTCCATATTTTTATTTACTGTTGTACGTGATTCTGTAGTAAAATCTGCAACCTTGTTATGCCACTTACATTGCAGGCAACATTTCATGTATATTTTATTCATATCACTGCCACAAGTTTATAAACTACCAAAAAAGAAACAATTTAAATTCTTGAGCCCTTGCTTCTTTCTACTCAGCAGGCAGTGAGTTTAGTGAAGAGGGGGAAGGAAATAAGGGAAGATCTCCATTTATTCATACTGTTTAAATGTATTGACCTCTTCTAGTTAAGTGTCAGTTGTCTATGAACAGTTATTGAAATTTTAAGTTAGGAAAGATTTAAAGGTAAATAATAAATACATGTATGTACAGTATGTACTTATATTTACAAGCAATTCCCAAATCTATTTACACATAGTACATGAAAGTCAGCAATTTCGATATTAGGCTAGGTTCACACTATGGAATTTTCGCCTGCAATTCCGCTTTGAAATTGCAGGCAGAAATTCCGCTTACTAAAATGTATAGTGTATTGAATGGGTTTCCGTTCACAAATTCACACTTCGGAATTTGTGAACGGAAAATCAGCTTGGAAATTTCCACCTGAAGAATGGTGTTGCTCATTCTTCAGGCGGAAATACTCGTGGGACACATTGCAATCTATTGGAGACTGCAATGTCCGCACGGTCCTAGCAGCAACTGTTTCAGTTGGTGCTGGCTGCACTCGGAATCTCCGGGCGGAAACTTTCTGCCTGGAGATTCCGCAGTGTGAACCTAGCCTTACTGTTACCTAGTAATGGGTGCTAGATGGAGAAAGAACTGGAAATGTCAGCTTTAGGGTACGTTCACACGAGCAGATTTACAGCGTATTTTACGCTGCAAATCTGCTGATGAAGGCCCACTCTATGCTGCCGAGACGAGCAGACACACTGCAGTGATGTGCGCGGCGTCCCTCGCACATTGTGGCCACTCACCCTGCTCTGAGCTAGGCAGAGAGCTCCCGCGATGTGCGATTATACTGCGACTCGCTCATCGCATTGTGTCTGCTCGTAACAGCATATTGCCGCTACGAGCAGGCACATGTAAAGAGAGCATAGAGCGGGCCTTCACCAGCGGATCCACAGCGTAAAATATGCTGTAAATACGCTCGTGTGAATGTACCCTTAAACATCCTGTAGGCTTCAACAGATTTTAACCCCTTAAGGACACAATCCATTTTGGCCTTGAGCACACAGGTCATTTTCAGTTTAGCATTTTCATTTTTTTCCTCCTTTAAGAGCCATAACTTTTTTTTTTCCATCCACTTGAGGAATTTATTTTTATGTGACCATTTGTAATTTGAAATGACACTTTTTTCATGTTTCCAAAAAATGTATGGTGAAACCAAAAAGATATTGTTTGTGTGAGAGAAGAAATTGAAAAAATAAAATAAAAATGGGGGGGGGGGAGGGGTGTTGGAGGGGTTTGTTTTCACACAGTGTACTTTACAGTAAAATTTAAATAAAAGAGCCAAATACGTATGTTTAGAATTTCCCTATTCTAACCCCTATAACTTTCTTATTGGTCCAAACACAGGGCTGTATGAGTGCTTATTTCTTGCATTGTGATCGTTAAGTTTTTATCGGTACCACTTTTGCAAATATGTCACTTTTTGATCACTTTTTATTCATTTTTTTACTGGGATGTTTTGAAAAATTGATTATGGCATGAGAAGGGTTAATTGCAGTGTGTGAAGCGACTGCTTCATAGTAAAAATGCATCTCAGGATGTACATCCTGGTGCACTAAGGACCAGGCAGCCAGGGCGTACACGTACATCCATTGTAGTCTAGGGGTTAAAGTCTATAGCAAACTATTGAAAATGTGATTTACTGTTTTTGTTTTCAATAGTTTCCACCCTGATAAGCAGGGCCGCCATCTGGTAGGTACAACCAGTACTCCAGTAAGGGGCCCTGGCTCCCAGCTGGCCCGGGCCCCCGCTGCACCCCTGCAGCAGCCCCAGCCCAGAAGCAGAAGATTGCTGTTAAAACAACAGTCTTCTGCTTCCACTGGCAGCTGCGACCCAATACTAACTGCATCTGTCCTCTCCTTCCTGTAGGAGCAGAGGTTTCAGGCAGCAGCAGCACAGTGCACAGCGGAGTGATTTGCTGCCGAACATCGGGCTGTGTATGGGATGGTAGAGGACCTTAGATGATGTCATTACCATGTGATCAGTCACATGGGTGGGAGGAGCCTGACTGCAGTGCTGTGGAGGCCCAGAAAGAAGTTGCTGTATAGGGGAATGTGTTTATCATGATAAGGTAACCTATAGTACATTCACACTCACACACAAATAACTACCGTATATCTGTGTTTTTCACATGTCTGGGCATGCTGGGAGTTGTACTTTTGCAACAGCTGGAGATACACACACCCTTTTCCCATTTTTTTTAAAATAAAATAATTTAAGAATCCAAACGTGGGATCGTCGCCTGCGTAAATGTCCAAACTATTACAATATAAGTCTGCAATTACTAATTTTATGTCATTTCATATGAGATAAAAAAAAATTATAAAAAGCGATCGAAAAGTCCCATCAAAAAAAAAATGGTACAGTTCAAAGCGCAAAAGGTGCGCCCCCACACATTCCAGTATATGGAAAAATTCTAAATTCATAGGAGTCAGAAGAGGATGATTTTAAGTATACAAATTTTTGTACAAAAAGTTATTTTTAAAAAAAAAGTTCAATAAAACAAAGCCTATTAAAATTGGTTATTGGTGTAATCCTATGGAATTACAGAATAAAGATAATATCATTTTTAATGAAAAGTGCACTGGGTAGAAACGGAATTAAGTGGCACAGAGGGGGATCGGAGGGGGGATATAAAGTGGCACAGGGGGGATCAGGGGGGGGGCAAATGATATATATAGCGCAATGGGTTGATCAAGGGGGGGGGGGATAAAAGTGCATGGGGGATGCAGCCCGATTTGTAATGCTGATACTGGTATAATTTCGTACGTCGTAGGACGCGCAACATGATATGTGCAATTGACGGTACTGTGAGGGGTATCCAGGGGGCCCAGGCCTGAGCTGTGTAAGGGGCCCCAAAATTTCTGATGGCAGCCCTGCTGATAAGGGCATACCTAACCTGTAGACTAATCCTCTCCTATATTTGTCCCAGAATACTAACCCACGGTAGATATAAAAAAAAGGGAGAGAAAGACCCAAGACTGCTAAAGTCTGACAAAGTTAATTGTAAACAAAAATTGGAACTTTGCAAAGAATAGTGTACCTGCGTGTTCACTGCAAGATATGTTCAACAGTAATCGAACAGTTAAACTATGTATTTTATTAGATCAAAATAACTATTACTACAAAAGCAATCAGAGATTGCATAACAGGTATAGTAAATCAAATAAAAGGTTTCAATGCATTTTTCCTGTCATATGCATGACTTCATCAGGGAATCAAAGAAGCATAAATCAAGTCCTGTGGCCCAAGAACAATTGTATACTCTATTACAAGATGTGAGCATCTTATTAAACATAGAAACAGATTGTACGCAGCAAAATACCTGAACCATCTACACTACGCTTATACAGTATTATTTTCCTTTTTATTTGCATGGGGACTGCAAATTCTTTTCTTTTGCTTATTTTTTTTATTTTTTATAAAAGAGTATGCAAATCCCCTGTGTTCTCATGACCAGCCAGATACAAACCAGGCAGCAGCAGCAGCCTGGTGAAAGTGTGGAAAGGTCCATGCCCTTTCCTTCCTAACAATAACAGTGTAGGGCAGCCCCAGGCTATAGACCTGATGGTACCTGGCTCCTTGGGGTACATCTGGTGGCGGTGTGTACCAGGGTAATACTAAGGGGGTTTGTCTTAGCCATTTTGTAGGGTAAGCCTAAGCCCCTGCTTAGGAATGGAAAGCTATGGAAAAAATCCTAGGTCCAGCAAAGCCTCTGCTTTACGGACACAGGGTTTACTGGGAAAGAGCAGAAGATCTACTAGATTGTGCCACAATAGAGAATAAAAACAGAGAAAACATGTGGCATTAAGTAGACACAGTAAGATGATATAAACCATATATAAACCAGTCTGGATAACCTATTTGCAGTGTATAAAATTCCAACTAATAAGCCTGAGATGCATAAACAATATCTGGCTTGTTGTTTTGTAGGTGGAGAAGGGGACTTCTGTCAGGGTTTTAACAGGGGTCTCTTTTCCACTTATGGAGTTTCTAGGGCGCTGTAAGTTGGTAGTGTTGGGTAGCACAGGAACTACAGTGTGAGAACAAAAATCTCAAAAAATCAATTGAAGAGCTGTTACGCTATGTGCTCAGGCCACACGCGCTGGCCGTGAGCGCATGGTCCCCTTACCTTCTGCTGCCGATGGGGCTGGGACTCATATTGCAGGACGCGCCCGCGTGTGAGCCCCAGTCCATCACTCTCCTGGTTGTTTCTCCTGCCTCTGCCTCTCCTCTCCGGCGCGCGCGTCCCTGTCCCTTAGGGAGTGCACGCAACGGGGCTTTAAGATTTAAAGGGCCAGTACGCTCATTAGTGTAATCCACCTGTGGCTTGTTTATATATTCCTCCACCCTCCTCAGTTCTCTGCCGGATCTTTGTTGCCTTGTGCCCTAGAGAAAGTGTTGTATTGCCTTGCCATGTACCAGGTCTCCTGCTTTTGTTACTTGACCTTGCTCCTCTGTCGCCTGCCTACCGAACTCCTGCTACATCCTGACTACGCTAATGTGCCGCCTGCCCTGACCTTCTGCTATTCAGACTACGAGTTGCCTCATCCCTCCAGTGCCTTGCATCTCCTCAGCCACCTGTGTGGTCAAGCCGTGCCAGGGGTAGTGACCTGGGTGTTGCCTGCCGCTGCAAGCCTATCCCGCTTTGCGGCGGGCTCTGGTGAAAACCAGCGGCACCTTAGATTCTGCTCCCTGGTATGGTCTGAGTAATCTGCCACACACATCCAGCGGATCCACGTACACCGGAGTTCCTGTTTTCAGAAACGTGAGTGTTACAGTAAGATCCTGCCATGGAGCCAACTGAGGTACCCCTGCCTGAAGTAGCAGATCTTTCCTCCGTTGTGATACGCCAGTCGCAGCAGTTAGCCTGACAGGCGCTGCAATTTTCTCAACTTTCAGCCATGATGCAACAGTTTTTGGCCTTGCAACAGCAGCAGAGAATTTGTGTTTGTACTGTGCTAGCCCAGAGCACTTTCTCAAGGACTGTACAGTTCGCCCGCACCTAGGGTACGTGAGAGAGGCGTCCCTGGGTGTGAATACTACCTCTCCACGCTTAACTAATCCTGTACAAGTCTTCGCTTCAGCCAAGTATTCCTTCAGCGCTACAGCATTTTTGGATTCCGGATCAGCAGGTGACTTTATTGATGCGGCTTTAGTCCACAAGTATCCTCTTCCCCTTACTCGGCTTGCCAAGCCCTTGATCATCTCCTCTGTTAATGGACAAATCTGGACTGTAAGGTTGACTTTGTACTGAATCTCTCGTCATGCAAGTGGGAGTATCGCATAAAGAAAAGATTGAATTCTATGTTCTACCACACTGTACTTCGGAGATTCTTCTTGGTCTTCCTTGGCTGTAACGCCATTCCCTACAACTGGATTGGAGAACTGGAGAAATAATTCGCTGGGGATAATCCTGTCAAAATTTTTGCCTCCAACCTGTTCTGCGTAAAGTTGTTTCTCGTCTTCCTCCTTTACCTCCTTTACCTCAGGACCTCTGAAGAAGACAGCGAAACACGTGTCGAGGCGGTGGTGGGGGAGCAGCCTTCCTGAGTCCAGCATGACTACTTCAGGTAAATACCTGTGATGTTATAATTGTTTGCTAATATGGTGTAATAGTATATGATACTGCTAGGACCGTTGTAGTTAGGCTGTCCCCTGCCTTTTTTGTGGGTTATTGTGTTTTAAGGGTGGGTTGTTTTTAGTGGGTGGGTCTCATCTGCTGATATTTGAATAATAATAAAGTTATGCATATGATTAATAAAGTGGTATAAAGATTTTTTTTATACAGTGTTGGTTGTAGGTTAATACGTGTATCAGTATCTAACACTGAAGGATAGAGACTGTGCTGCTAGTGTTGTAGGTTAACAAACTGGAGAAATGCCTGTTCGAGAAATCTAGTCTTTGTTTCTTGGCTACATTGTCTCTCATCAGGGCCTGCAGATGGATCCAGATAAGTTGTCTGCAGTATTGGATTGGCCTCGTCCGTTGGGCCTACGTGCTATTCAACACTTTCTGGGATTCGCTAACTATTATAGTCAGTTTATCACACATTTTTCTTCCTTGGTTGTTCCTATTGTGGCTCTTGCTAAGTCTTGGCCTCGAGAGGCTGAAGAGGCCTTCTCCCTTCTAATGTCTGCATTTGCCTCGGCTCCCATGCTTTCAAGACCTGATCCAGAGAGGCCCTTTGCTTTGGAGATTGATGCCTCATCTATTGGAGCGGGTGCCGTTCTCACTCAGAAAAACACCAAGGGCAAGACTGTAACTTGTGGGTTCTTCTCCAAGACTTTCTCTCCTGCTGAGAGGAGTTACTCCATTGGAGATTGTGAACTTCTCACTATCAAGCTAGCTTTGGAAGAATGGCGACATTTATTGGAAGGTTCTTCTCATCTGGTCAGTATCTACTCCGATCATAAGAATCTTCTATACCTTCAGTCTGCTCAGCGTTTAAACCCCCGCCAGGCAAGATGGTCACTGTTCTTTTCCAGGTTCAACTTCTTCATTCACTTCCGTCCAGCAGACAAGAACATCAGAGCTGATGCTCTCTCCATGTCCTCTTACGTAATTGGTTTGGACCCCACGCCTAGGCATATTATTCCTCCTGACCGTTTGATTCCTGCCGCTCCTGCCAAGATTCAGCAAGTTCCTCCGGGAAAATCCTTTGTGCCTGCCAGACTGAGACGCAAGGTCCTGAAATGGGGTCATTCTTCCTTGACAGCAGGACATCCTGGAATACGCAAGACCCTACTTCTTATTTCCCAGCACTACTGGTGGCCCCATCTTGAATGTGATGTTTCTGATTTTGTTCGGTCCTGTGTAACATGTGCCCGTGACAAAACTCCTCGACAAAGACCTGCAGGGTTCTTACAGCCTTTACCCATCCCAGAGACTCCCTGGTCCCATATCGCCATGAATTTCATCACCGATTTGCCACCTTCTCATAATAACACTGTCATCTGGGTCGTGGTAGATCGGTTTTCCAAGATGGCTCATTTCATTTCTCTACCAGGTCTTCCTTCTGCCCCGCAGGTGGCAAAGTACTTCTTGTCTTTCGTTTACATCATTCTAGCTCAGCATATTGTTTCGGGTAGAGGTGTGCAGTTTGTCTCTAAGTTCTCACAAGTACAGGTAAGACAAATTAACCTGGCACTGCTTAGGGAGGGTTACCATTAAGCCTAGGATCGCAGCTAATGCTTGATAGAGAATGGTGTGGTGCCTAAACCATATACAGTTCAGTTCAATGTAATATTCTTCCAGTAGAAATGAAAAGGTCAGCACTCACCAAGTTCTTCTTTCTTCTTTTATTGAGATATACTCCCATATAAATACAGGACGGGAGGCTACAGGCTACAGCACTGTTTTGCTCCTTACAGAGTGTGGTGTCCCGGTACCGTATCCTATACGTTACCTGTGCAGAGGTCCCCATAGTCCCCCTAGTCCCTAGGATGTCGGGGTCCCTCTTTTCTAGTTTTCCCCTTGTTGCCTCTCACTTAGCCACTAGATATTTAATAGTTCTATCTGATACTTATACAGTTATAAGTGTAGAAAGTGTATATAGTGAATTATCTACCTGTTTGTAACGTAACAGGACCTGTGGGTCATGTGATCGGGTAAACTCTATGGTTTTGCTTTAGAACCTTAGGAGGTCCCAGTGACGTGTTCTCCCCCCATGCAATGTAACGGTGAGTGACAGCTGACACGGACCAATCCAAAACGGCCCTGCCCCTGCCCATATAAGGGAGCGGGGCCATTAAGTGTTCTCTTTCCTGGTGGGCTGCTGATAGAGGAGGATCTGTGCAGCTATCTTCAGCAGTGACCAGGCCCAAGCCTTGCGGCAACGGCCATCCATACAGAACTGTGAGTTATCTTAATCCCTGTTAACTTTGCGGGATCACCGGACCTAAATAGACCCTAAATCCGGAAGGATCTCGGCACAACTCCTAATTCTATTAACCCTTGGATAAGTCAACGGTCCGCAGCATCTGTCAATCATTGCTGAGCTGTATAGAGACTGTATTACTGAGACTGTTGCTGTTAATTGGATGTAACGCAAGTACTTCAGTAAAGTTTATGCAAGTTCAAATTCATCCCTATTGTGGACCTTCATTTAAACGCGCACCTATCGTTTCTGGGAAGGGTGGCAATAGGCCGAAGATTTATCTCACCGTATTAACCCTAACCCTGGCGTCACGAGTGACAGGGGTTAAAGTAACCCCTCATATACCTAAGCAACACCCCCACTGTATTATATTCCCCCCCAAGGGCTACCACAAGAGCTTCAACGATTTGCCACCTTCTCATAATAACACTGTCATCTGGGTCGTGGTAGATCTGCCCCGCAGCTGGCAAAGTACTTCTTGTTGCATGTCTTTCGTCTACATCATTCTAGCTCAGCATATTGTTTCAGATCGTGGTGTGCAGTTTGTCTCTAAGTTCTGGCGAGCCCTTTTTAACTGTCTGGACATCAATCTGGACTTCTCCTCGGCCTACCACCCTCAGTCCAACAGTCAGGTGGAGAGGGTTAATCAAATCCTTGATACTTATCTTCTGCATTTTGTTTCAGCTCGCCAAGATGGTTGGGTCGACCTTCTCCCCTGGGCTGAATTCTCATATAATCTTAAAGATTCCGAGTTCACGAGATCGTCTCCCTTTTTTGCTGTATACGGATGCCATCTCCATTCTCCTCTTCCTCTTCCAGTCTCCTCCGGTGTGCCTACTGTTAATGAGCTGGTCAGTGACTTCTCCACCATCTGGCAACCAACCCGACAGGCGTTGTCCCAGGGTTCTTTGCGCATGAAGGCACAAGCAAATAAAGGTAGAAGACCTCCTCCGTCCTTTTCTCCTAGTGACATGGTGTGGCTTTCATCCAAATACATCCGCTTCAAGATCCCGTTACAAGCTCGGTCCCCGCTACCTTGGTCCCTTCCAGATTTTACAAAAGATCAATCCTGTCTCTTACAAACTCCGTCTACCTGCTACATTACGTATTCCCAATTCCTTCCAGGTCTCTCTCCTCAAGCCCCTTATCGTAAACCGGTTCTCTCAGAAGAATCTTGTCTCAGAAGAATCTGACATCTACAAAGTTAAACAGATTCTTGCCGCAAAGGCTGTGAGAGGTAAACAATTTTTTTGGGTCAACTTGCAGGGTTACGGTCCTGAGGAGAGATCTTGGGAACCTGAGAATATCCTGGACCGTGATCTTCTCAGGAGTTTTCTCTCTCGTAAAAGGAGGGGAGACCAAGGGGGGGGAGGGTACTGTTACGCTTTGTGCTCTGGCCACACACGCTGGCCGTGAGCGCATGTTCCCCTTACCTTCTGCTGCCGACGGGACTGGGACTCGCATTGCAGGACACGCCCGTGTGCGAGCCCCAGTCCGTCACACTCCGGGTATTTCTCCTGCCTCTGCCTCTCTGCTCTGGCACTCGTTTCCCTGTCCCTTAGGGCGTGCGCGCACCGGAGCTTTAAGATTTAAAGGGCCAGTGCGCTCATTAGTTTAATCCATTTGTGGCTTGTTTATAAATTCCTCCACCCTCCTCAGTTCTCTGCCGGATCTTTGTTGCCTTGTGCCATAGAGAAAGCGTTCCATTATATTGCCTTGCCATGTACCAGATCTCCTGCTTTTGTGACTTGACCTTGCTCCTCTGCTGCCTGCCTACCGAACTCCTGCTATGTCCAGACTATGCTGCTGCGCTACCTGCCCTGACCTTCTGCTATCCAGACTACGAGTTGTCTCATCCCTCCAGTGCCTCGCATCTCCTCAGCCGCCTGTGTGGTCGAGCCGTGCCAGGGGTAGCGACCTGGGTGTCGCCTGCAGCTGCAAGCCCATCCCGCTTTGCGGCGGGCTCTGGTGAAAACCAGCAACACCTTAGACTCCGCTCCCTGGTACGTTCCGAGTCATCTGCCACACAGGTCCAATGGATCCACATACACATGAGTGTATGTGGAACATGAGTGTTACAAGAGCACCATTCCTATTGTAAAACACAGAGGTAGAAGCATCATATGGTAGAGGTGTTTTGCTGCGGACGGGACTGATGCACTTCCGAAAATAGAGAGCATTCTGAGGTAGGAAGATGTTAAGATATTGCAGCAACATCTCAAGACATCAGCAAGGAGCTAAAGCTTGGGTATATAAGGGTCTTCCAAATGGACAATGACCCAAAGCAAAGTTGTGATAAATTGGCTTAAAGGGGATGATGGGACTTGATGTTGAAACTTACAATGTGATCAAACAAAGAAAGCACAGAAGAAATTAATGATCTGTGCAATATGGATAATGACACTATATTAGTAGGTAATTTATTATGCATTTTAACATTATACACAGGTTGTTTCTGTCACATGAGAACCCCTTTAAGGACAACAAAATAAAGGTAATGGAGTGACCAACACAAACCAACTGACCTCAACTGCACAATTTTTTTGGGGGCAGAAATGAAAAAGGTGTGTGTGAGCATGAAGGCCAAGAGACCTGTTGGGAATTGGGGAATAGAGAGAGATCGATCAAGAAATACCATCAGGGCAAGAAGAAGTCGTCAGGGATTGGCCTGATGATTTGGAGCCCCATTCTGGATGGTATAATAACTATGGCTCAGAGTCCCTTTATGGTGCCTGTAGTTCAGGCAGAATAAAAATGATGAATGGTTTCCTTTAACCCCTTAAGGACCAAGGGCGTACAGGTACGCCTTTGCTCCCTGGTACTTAAGGACCAAGGGCGTACCTGTACGCCCGTGGGAATTTCAGTCCCCGCCGCGCGCCGGACTGACCGGGCCGGGGTGACTGCTGATATCTATCTGCAGGCACCCCACGCAAATGCCCAGGGGGGTCATCAGACCCTCCCATGTCGGCGATCGCCGCAAATCGCAAGTGAATTCACACTTGCGATTTGCGGCTATTCCGGGTCATACGGGTCTATAGTGACCCCGTGACCCGGAAAATAAAGGGGGATCGTGGATGTCCTAGACACCCACGATCCCCTTGAAGCAATAGGAGTAAGGTGGCAGAGGTGCCACCCCTCCTATCTCTGCTATTGGTGGTCTAGACGCGACCACCAATAGCAGATCGGGGGCAGAGGGGTTTACTTTCGGTTTCCCCGTTCTACCCACCCACAATAGGCGGGGCAGGACGGGGAAACCGACAGGGACCGGCGCCGAAGATCCACTTACCCATCGGCGACGGCAGCGGGCGACGATCAGCGGCGGCAGCGGGCGACGATCGGCTGAAGAAGAGGACCGTGACGCAGCTCCCTGGATCCGACGGAAGCCGGTGAGTTACTTAGCAACATCTGGAGGGCAACAGTCTGAGACCACTATAGTGGTCTCTAAACTGTAACCCTCCAGATGTTGCAAAACTACAACTCCCAGCATGCCCAGAGAGCTGTTTTGGTTTGCTGGGAGTTGCAGTTTTGCAACAGCTGGAGGTCTACAGTTTGAGACCACTGCACAGTGATCTCTATACTGTGCACCTCCAGATCTTGCAAAACTACAACTCCCAGCATGTCCACACAGCAGTTTGCTGTCTGGGCATGCTGGGAGTTGTAGTTTTGCAACATCTGGAGGTCCACAGTTTGGAGACCACTGTGCAGTGGTCTCTAAACTATAGCTCTCCAGATGTTGCAAAACGGCAACTCCCAGCATGCCTAAACAGCAAACAGCTGTCTCTGCATGCTGGGAGTTGTAGTTGTGTACCTTCAGCTGTTGCATAACTACATCTCCCAGCATGCCTTTCGGCGATCAGTACATGCTGGTTTTGCAACAGCTGGAGGCACACTGGTTGGAAAATACTGAGTTAGGTAACAGAACCTAACTGAAGGTTTTCCAACCAGTGTGCCTCCAGCTGCTGCAAAAGTACAACTCCCAGCATGCACGGTCTGTCAGTACATGCTGGGAGTTGTAGTTTTAAAACAGCTGGAGGTTTGCCCCCCCCCCCCATGTGAATGTACAGGGTACATTCACACTGGCGGGTTTACAGTAAGTTTTCTGCTTCAAGTATGAGCTGCGGTAAATTTTTCGCCGCAGCGCAAACTCCTAGCGGTAAATTCATTGTAAACCTCCGCCAGTGTGAACGTACCCTAAAAACACTACACTACACTACCACATAATAAAGAGTAAAACCCTACATATACACCCTCTTACACTGTCCCCCCAATAAAAATAAAAAACGTATTGTACAGCAGTGTTTCCAAAACAGAGCCTCCAGCTGTTGCAAAACAACAACTCACAGCATTTCAGGACAGGCACTGACTGTCCAGGCATGCTGGGAGTTTAGTAACAGCTGGAGGCACCCTGTTTGGGAATCACTGGCGTAGAATACCCCTATGTCCACCCCTGTGCAATCCCTAATTTAGTCCTCAAATGCGCATGGCGCTCTCTCACTTCAGAGCCCTGTCGTATTTCAAGGAAACAGTTTAGTGCCACATATGGGGTATCTCCGTACTCGGGAGAAATTGCACTACAAATTTTGGGGGCTTTTTCTCCTTTTACCCCTTATGAAAAAGAAAAGTTGGGGTCTATACCAGCCTGTCAGTGTAAAAAAATTTTTTTTTTTCACACTAACATGTTGGTGTTGTCCTTTACTTTTTATTTTCACGGGAGGTAAAAGGAAAAAAAGACCCCCAAAATTTGTAACGCAATTTCTCCTGAGTACGGAAATACCCCATATGTGGGCATAAAATGCTCTGCGGATGCACAACAAGGCTCAGGAGTGAGAGCGCACCATGTACATTTGAGGCCTAAATTGGCGATTTGCACAGGGGTGGCTGATTTTACAGCGGTTCTGACATAAACCCAAAAATATAAATACCCACATGTGACCCCATTTTGGAAACGACACCCCTCATGGAACGTAACAAGGGGTATAGTGAGCCTTAACACCCCACAAATTTTCATTAAAGTTGGATGGGAAAATGAAAAAAAAAATGTTTAACTAAAATGCTGGTGTCACCCTAAATTTTTCATTTTCACAAGGGAAAATAAAAAAAAGCCCCCCAAAATTTGTAACCCCATTTCTTCTGAGTAAGAACATACCCCATATGTGGATGTAAAGTGCTCTATGGGTGCACTACAATGCTCAGAAGAGAAGGAGCGCCATTGGGATTTTGAAGAGAAAATTTGTCCGAAATTGAAGGCCACTTGTGTTTACAAAGCCCACATGGTACCAGAACAATGGACCCCCCCCATATGTGACCCCATTTTGGAAACTAAACCCCTCACGTAATGTAATAAGGGGTACAGTGAGCATTTATGCCCCACAGGTGTCTGACAGATTTTTGGAACAGTGATCCGTGAAAATAAAAAATTTAATTTTCTATTTGCACAGCCCACTGTTCCAAAGATCTGTCAAACGCCAGTGGGGTGTAAATGCTCACTGCACCACTTATTAAATTCTGTGAGGGGTGTAGTTTCCAAAATAGGGTCACATGTGGGGGGGTCCACTGTTCTGGCACCACGGGGGGCTTTGTAAATGCACATCGCCCCTGAATACCATTCCAAACGAATTCTCTTTCCAAAAGCTCAATGGTGCTCCTCCTCTTCTGAGCATTGTAGTTTGCCCGTAGTGCACTTCAGGTCAACTTATGGGGTACCTCCATACTCAGAAGAGATGGGGTTACATATTTTTACATATGCAAAAGTCGTGAAACCCCTGTGGGGTATTAAGGCTCACTTTATTCCTTGTTACGTTCCTCAAGGGGTCTAGTTTCCAAAATGGTATGCCATGTGTTTTTTTTTGCTGTTCTGGCACCATAGGGGCTTTCTAAATGCGACATGCCCCCCGAGCAAAATTTGCTCTCAAAAAGCCAAATATCACTCCTTCTCTTCTGAGCATTGTAGTTCACCCGTAGTGCACTTCAGGCCAACTTATGGGGTACCTCCATACTCAGAAGAGATGGGGTTACAAATTTTGGGGGGTATTTTCTGCTATTAACCCTTGCAAAAATGTGAAATTTGGGGGGAAACACACATTTTAGTGAATTTTTTTTTTTTTTTTTTACATATGCAAAAGCCGTGAAACACCTGTGGGGTATTAAGGCTCACTTTATTCCTTGTTGCGTTCCCCAAGGGGTCTAGTTTCCAAAATGGTATGCCATGTGTTTTTTTTTTTTGCTGTTCTGGCACCATAGGGGCTTCCTAAATGCAACATGCCCCCAAAAAACCATTTCTGAAAAACGTACTCTCAAAAATCCCCTTGTTGCTCCTTCGCTTCTGAGCCCTCTACTGCGCCCGCCGAACAATTTACATAGACATATCAGGTATGTTCTTACTCGAGAGAAATTGGGCTACACATATAAGTATACATTTTCTCCTTTTACCCCTTATAAAAATTCTAAAATTGGGTTTACAAGAACATGCGAGTGTAAAAAATTAACATTGTGAATTTTCTCCTTCACTTTGCTGCTATTCCTGTGAAACACCTAAAGGGTTAAAACACTTACTGATTGTCATTTTGAATACTTTGGGGGTGTATTTTTTTAATGGGGTCATTTGTGGGGTATTTCTAATATGAAGACCCTTCAAATCCAATTCAAACCTGAACTGGTCCCTGAAAAAAAGCAAGTTTCAAAATTTTGTGAAAAATTGGAAAATTGCTGCTGAACTTTGAAGCCCTTTGGTGTCTTCCAAAAATAAAAACATGTCATTTTTATGATGCAAACATAAAGTAGACATATTTGAAATGTGAATTAAAAATTTTTTTTGGGGAATATCCATTTTCCTTACAAGCAGAAAGCTTCAAAGTTAGAAAAATGCAAAATTTTCAAATTTTTCATCAAATTTTGGGATTTTTCACCAAGAAAGGATGCAAGTTACCACAAAATTTGACCACTATGTTAAAGTAGAATATGTCACGAAAAAAAAATCTCGGGAACAGAATGATAACTAAAAGCATTCCAGAGTTATTAATGTTTAAAGTGACAGTGGTCAGATGTGCAAAAATTGCTCTGGTCCTAAGGTGTAAAATGGCCTGGTCCTTAAGGGGTTAATGAATATGGCTAAGGTGTATGTAAACCATGTGTTGAAAACCAAGAGCCTAGACCACTAGCAGAATGGTCATTAGCCCCTTAGAAGTTGGGTTTAGCTCCTCTATTATTCAAGACTTAGTAAATGGCCATTAGCCTATCCACTAACCAAGAGCAACAATGAAGTAGCTATTAACCACTTCACTACACTTAATGGGGTACTCCGGGGAATCAAACCCAAAGTCCATCCTTTCCCTCTCACCAACCTATTTATTTGTCTAAATATCATTCATGTGCTATATAGAGAAGTTTCCCTCTTTCAGCTGTCACTTACATGCAGGGAGTGAGAGAAAGATGTAATTCTCAGATCCACCTTTTTTTGTGCAACCCCCTAAATGAAACTAGCCCCCACCCTCCTGGAAGAAAAGCACCATGTGATTTCTGGCATCACAGCCCCACCTCCCCCTCCCCTCCCTGTGTGAGGATTTTGCCGGCAGAGAAGTCTCCTTAGCACATAATGATGCTCTTTTCCTGCTGTAGATCTAATAACTGGCTGCTGCCATTCAGAGAATATCATGATTTATTGCTGGGGGTAAGGATAGTTTGAAAGAAAAGACTTGTACACTTTATTTACAACAACACAGCATGCACACAGGTAGCAAAAGCAATTGGCTAGCAGCCATAACTCAGAGCTGCACTGACTGCTGGGAGTTGTAGTCTGGGCTGAAAGCAAGAAAAAAGAATATTCAGGAGACAACAGGGATAACTACAGGGGAAACAGAACAGGCATTGTGGTTGCTTTGGGCATTTTTATTTTTCTTAACTTCCCCGGAGCACCCCTTTAAGACTTTTTAGAAAGCAGGCATTTACCCCAAACCTTCAAACATTAGAACCCTAGAATCCCAAAACATGGAGCATTTTAAGTTCATATCCGCTTTAGGCAAAAACTCCCCCCAAAAATATTGGTGCCATGCATTTCCTGCTGCTCTATTACACTCTCTGCCTACCTTTAAGTCTTCTAAAATTATTACTCCTAAATCCCTTTCCTTAGATACTGAGGTCAGGACTGTGTCAAATATTCTATATTCTGCCCTTGTGTTTTTACACCCCAGGTGCATTATCTTGCATTTATCTACATTACATTTTAGTTGCCAGAGTTCTGCACATTCTTCTAGTTTGCCTAAATCCTTTTCCATTTGACATATCCCTCCAGGAACATCAACCCTGTTACATATCTTTGTGTCTTCAGCAAAAAGACATAACTTACCATCGAGACCTTTTGCAATATCACTAATGAAGATATTAAACAAAATTGGCCCCAGTACAGATCCCTGAGGTACCCCACTGGTAAAAAGACCTTGCTCTGAATATACTCCATTGACTACAACCCTCTGTTGCCTGTCACTCAGCCACTGCCTAATCCACTCAACAATATGGGAGTCCAAGCTCAAAGATCGTAGTTTATTGATAAGTATTCTATGTGGGACAGTGTCAAAAGCCTTACTAAGATCTAGATATGCAATGTCTACTGCCCTTCCGCCATCTATTATTTTAGTCACCCAATAAGATTTGTTTGACATGATCTCCCTAAAGTGAACCCATGTTATTTTTCATCTTGTAATCCATGGGATTTTAGATGTTCCACAATCCTATCCTTTAGTAGGGTTTCCATTAATTTCTCCACTATTGATGTCAGACTTACTGGTTTATAGTTGCTTGATTCCTCCCTACTACCTTTCTTGTGAATGGCCACGACATTTACTAATTTCCAATCTTCCGGGACGACTCCTGTAACGAGTGATTGGTTAAATAAATCTTTTGACGGTTTTGCTAGTTCACCGCTAAACTCTTTTAATAATTTTGGGTGTATCCCATCAGGCCCCTGTGACTTATTTGTCTTAACTTTAGACAGCAAACGTAGAACATTTTCTTCTGTAAAGACACATGCTTCAAACGATTCATTAGTCTTCCTCCCTTATTGAGGTCCTTTTCCATCCTTTTCTTTTGTAAAAACTGAATAGAAGTATTCCAGAAATACCAGAAAGTTAAACAGATTTGAAATTACTTCTATTAAAAAATATTTACCCTTCCAGTACTTTTTAGCAGCTGTATGCTACAGAGAAAATTATTTTCTTTTTGAATGTATTTTTTGTGTTGTCCATAGTGCTCTCTGCTGACACCTCTGTCAGTGTCAGGAATTGTCCATAGCAGCATAGGTTTGCTATGGAAATTTTCTCCTGCTCTGGACAGTTCCTGATATGTGCATCCAGTGTCAGCAGGGAGCATTGTGGACAAAACAAAAAAGAAATTCAAAATGAAAAGAAATTCCTCTGCAGCATACAGCTGCTAAAAAGTACTGGAAGGGTAAAGATTTTTAAATAGAAGGCATTTACAAATCTGTAAAAATATTTGGCAGCAGTTAATTAAAAAAAAAAAAAAAAAAAGGTTTTCCAACGGAGTACCCCTTTAAGGCAGTCCACTAGCCCTTTATTCTCTTCTACTTACCTTCCTTCCTTTGTTTTTAATTTAGTTATTCCATTTTTCATTTATATATCTGAAGAATGTCTTATCCCTTTTTTTCACAGACTGAGCTAGTTTTTCTTCTGACTGCACTTTAGAAGTTCTTATAACTTGCTTGGCCTCTTTCTGCCTAATCTTGTAGATTTTCCTATCTTCATTGCTCTGTTTTTTTTTTTTTTTTTATAATTACTAAATTTAGTTTTTTATGATTTTGGCCATTTCTGCTGAGTACCACAGTGGTCTCCTCTTCCTTTGTCTGCTTTTACTGACATGTCTATTGCAATTATCTGTTGCCTTCTGAACGCAGCCGGAACACTGGCCAGTGAAGTACCCTTTAAGGACACACCCCATTTGGGCCTTAAAGGGTAACTCTCATTAAAACTAATTTTTGCTATTGCACTCCTTATGGTAAATAAAAAATATTTCTAATATACTTTTTTTTTTAAATGAAGTTTTCGATGTTTTGTTTGTGCTTAAAGAAGCTCAAGAGCACATTTTCCCCCATCTTATACACAGACTTTGGACCGAAGCCCAAACACAGGAAGTGCCGCCTGGAGTGCTGAGGGGAGTGTGTCCAGCCTCATACAACCTCATACAATCATAGCTCCTATCACACTTAACTGCCATATGCTGTTGGTTGGACACACACCCTCAGCACTCTAGGCTGCACTTCCTGTGTTTGGGCTTCGGTCCAAAGTCTGTGTAGGAGACGGGGGAAAAATGTGCTCTTTAGCTATTTTAAGCACAAATAAAACAGAAAACTATTTTTTTTAAACAAAGTATATTAGAAATATTGTTTATTTACCATAAGGAGTGCAGTAGCAAAAATTAGTTTTAATGAGAGTGCCCTCTTAAAGACACGGCCAGATAACTTTTGCATTTAGTTTTTTCTTCCCTGCCTTCTAAGTGCCATAACTCTTTTTTTTTTAATCTTTAGACCATATTGGGTCTTGTTTATTTTTTTTGCGACCAATTGTACTTTGTAATTACCGTATTTATCGGCGTATAACACACACACTTTTTAAGCTAAAATTTTTAGCCTAAAGTCTGTGTGCGTGTTATACGCCGATACCCCCCCCAGGAAAGGCAGGGGGAGAGAGGCCGTCGCTGCCCGCTTCTCTCCCCCTGCCTTTCCTGGGGTCTAGAGCGCTGCTATCGGCCCTTTTCACCCCCTGGTTATCGCCGTTTCACCCCCTGGTTCACCCCTCTGACGTCATGCGCCGCGCCGTTCAGCGCATAGCAACGGCGGAGGCCTGGAGCAGCGGAGCAGCGCGGACCCGAGCAGCGCGGACCCGACTCAGGCCTGGAGCAGCGCGGACCCGACTCAGGTAATTATGCCACCGGGGATGGGGGGAGGCAACGGGGCAGCGGCGCCGGCAATGGGTGCCGCTGCCCCTTCTCTCCCCCTGGCTGTCGGCGCCGCTTCTCTCCCCCTGGCTATCGGCGCCGGCACCGATAGTCAGGGGGACAGAACGGGCAGCGGCGCCGATAACCAGGGGGTGAAAAGGGCCGACAGCAGCGCTCTAGACCCCAGGAAAGGCAGGGGGAGAGAAGCGGGCAGCGACGGCCTCTCTCCCCCTGCCTTTCCTGGGGGTATATCGGGGTATACACGCGCACACACGCACCCTCATTTTATCATGGATATTTGGGTAAAAAACTTTTTTTACCTAAATATCCTTGGTAAAATGAGGGTGCGTGTTATAGGCCGGTGCGTGGTATACCCCGATAAATACGGTACATCTCTCATCATACATCTAAAATATATAGCGAAACAAAAAAAATATTATTTAATTGAGGAAATTGAAAACTGCAATTTTGCATATTTTTTAGGTTTTCATGCATAGGCATAGTGCTGATCAGTATAATCCGTAATCTACTAGTCTGCCAGATGACAGACCAGAAAGAAGATCCCTGAGAGCAGCAGGAGGCAGGTGAGGAGACCTCCGGCTGCCATGTTGGCTCATCAAATCCCTTCGATCATGCCGTGGGTGGCCCAATGAGCTGTACAAACCCCCCCACAATGCCTCAAATGCCACGATCATTAATGATCATAACATCTATGGATTAATGGACGGCATCAGTGTGATCGCTAATATCCTCCATTACCAACGGGACCAAGGGCCATTTGAAGGAATTTGGGGGCCCCAAGAAAAATAGACATGTGCGACGGTCCTGACAGGACGCACCATGCAGCTCCTGCTCTCCCTTAATGTTCAGAATGTAAATGTAAGTCCTGTTGCATAAAGTACAAGGACATCAGGGTTTACATTTATATCCATAGTCCTTAAGGGGTTAAGTACACTCTACATTTTCCACCCAAAGTTTCTACAACATAAAACGTTACCTAAATGTTTTGGTGAGATTTCTTTTCCAATGACCTAAGCATTTTTAATAAAACTTGAGGGCTTTGGCCAATTATGTATTCATTGCAGCATTCTATATATATAGAACAATTATGGAACTAATGCTGAGTTTTCGATTACCATTGTACTGTACATTTCCCATCTATTATGACACTACAAGCAGTAATGAGGACATTTTCTGCTGAAAATATAACGTGTTATATGATGAATATTTTAAATTACACTTGCTGGGCAGAGAAGGGACCATTTAACAGTGGCAGTCTTGGTAATAAGAGCAATACTGAAATATTTTGCCTAATATACTGTGTAATTATTATAATGATTTCACTCAAATCGAAAGTTTATCCTTCACACAGCAGTCTGGATCAGGCTCTTATGAGTTAATCCTGCAGACACAGGGACACTTGATGTCCCCTAGGTTGTAATGGAATTACATGCTGTAAGTAGCTTCAGTTCCTCTTGTCAAAGACTTTCTGCACCTCAGGTAAGACTTCTTGTCAAAGATTGGCAAATAAGATGAATAGTCACAGTGATACATTGGGTGGCTCAATCATGTAATACACTGGTCAGTTATTAACAGCTATATCATAGAATAAGAGAGGAGATAACTTTAAATTAGTTTGAGGCGAACCTGAACCTCAACAGTATCATAAAACTTGTGTATAACATTGTTTTCGAGCCCTAAAAGCCCTGTATTAAATGGCTAGAACACCTAGTAGTTTATGCAAATACTTTTGAACTGCCTTTAAAGCTAAGTTAATGTCAAAGTTACAAAGACATGTATGATGTGGGAGATTAGCTCCGTAGAACCAGTATGATGTGGGAGATTAGCTCCGTAGCACCAGTCAAATAGTGTCAAGACAAAAGAAACAGGAACAAGAAAGTAACATTTCAACAGGGCTTCTCCTATCGTTATGTTTTAATAACAAAAAAAATTACAACAAACATGCTCAGGCATTTCACAAAATAGATCCTGCTTGTCCAGTGCTTACTGTAATATAAATTGTCCCTGTCGATACAGGTGGCTTTCTAACAGCCACCTAATACAACCGTCAACAATTGTGTTACTCACACAGGTTATAATGTCCACTTGCAGACTGACTCTCACCTATGTTTAAAACCCAATGACAAGCTGTATTCAGCACCTGTGATGATCACAGCTATTTTAAATACCTGGAGTTGCCCAGGAAGCCCCACTAACAATCTGCTTTTCAACACCAAAAAATTCCAGGCCCGATAACATGACTAACCAAAGTCTCTAGCAAGCTAGGACTCGCCAGACTACCTGTCACCAAACTAAACTTTTAATATATTGTTCCTTATGTAATTATAAGACACTGCTATTTACTTGCTCTTAAAATTCTCAACCTTTATATGTTTTTAATGTGATTGAAAAAACATTCACTAGGTTGCTCTGTTCTGTTCCTTGCTCAAGTCAAACAGTTAGTTTGGTCTTCTCCTGGCCTGTCAGTAGACCAAGCTCAGGAAGTGCGTGTGGGGCATGAAGAGTCACAGCTCTCACAGGCTTCAGTGACGTCATGCCTGCTGGGGAATGCCCACTTTCTCCTGCCAGGAGCTCACACAGTATGAGCAAGGGGAAAGGTTAAATACAGAGCTTTTTAAAGGGCAGGAGGGGTGTTAGGAGTAGTTTAGGAATATAATCTGAGTTAGTTTAGAAACTATAGATTGATGACAGGTACTCTGTAATTATTCCTGGATTCCCCATATCTCTTCCAGCTGTTCCTGGATGAGATTTGGGCTTTCTGAAACCTAGTATCCAAATATGACCTTGGGTACATTGGGGAGTGGTGCTCCTGGGTAAGCTATAATTTCCACTGGAATGTGGTCTAATGTAACCCAGGGTGGTTTTATCAGACTAGGCCTAAGGAGGGAATGCTGGGTCACTTTGCCACCTCACACTCTGTTGCATTACTCTAGACTAAATTACTCCTACTACACATAGAAAGCCTTAAAGGGGTACTCTGGTGGAAAACTTTTTTTTTTTTTTTAAATAACTGGTGCCAGAAAGTTAAACAGATTTGTAAATTACTTCTATTAAAAAATCTTAATCCTTTCAGTACTTTTTAGCAGCTGTTTGCTACAGAGGAAATTCTTTACTTTTTGAATTTCTTTTTTGTGTTGTCCATAGTGCTCTCTGCTGACATTCGTACTCAGTGCTCTCTGCTGATGTCCGTATCAGGAACTGTCCAGAGCAGGAGAAAATTCCCATAGCAAACCTATGTTATAGAGGTGTCAACAAAGAGCTCTGTGGACAACACAAAAAAGAAATTCAAAAAGTAAAGAATTTCCTCTGAAGCAAACAACTGCTAAAAATTACTAAAAGGATTAAGATTTTTTAATAGAAGTAATTTACAAATCTGTTTAACTTTCTGGCACCAGTTAATTAAAAAAAAAAAAGTTTCCCACCAGAGTACACCTTTAAGAGTGGAATGAAAACTGAGCAGGGACTGTTTGCACATCTAACTGCAGCAACGTGTCACTAGTTTTGACAATAACACAAATAACCTTTTAGGTGGCAGCATAATACACAGTACATAAGTTATACATAGGCAATGTAAATAAGAGCAAGACTGCAAATTGCAAACACAATAAAATGCAAATATAGGCATCACAATGGAGTTAGAAACACACACAGAGTAGGACACTGCACATACGCATTTGTAAAGGGAAACTTTAAACAACAAACATAAGATAGGTGATTTAACCCTTACTCACCCCCATTTGCCAGGGGCAGGGTTTATGTTTAAAGTCCCATACAACTCTATGGGAAATATATGTTATTGCATAACTTCCAAACGGCTGGAGATATTTTGATAATACTTGGTCACATGTTACTTATATGTCCACTTAAAATATAGGATAGTTAATTTAACCCTTAACTACCCCCATTTGTGAGGGTCGGGGTTTTTGTTTAAAGTCCCATGAAAATCAATGGGAAATGTATGTTCCCACATAACTTCCGTACGGCTGGAGATATTTCAATACCTGGTGCACATATTACGAGACGGGATATGAGGACGGGATGGGATGACAGGATAGGAGGTCGAGATAGGAGGTCGAGATAGGAGGACGGGATAAGAGTACAAGATAGGAGGTGGAGATAGGAGGACAGGATAGGAGGTCGGGATATGAGGACGAGTAAGGAGGACGGGATAGGAGGTCGGGTTAGGAGGTCGAGTTAGGAGGTCAAGTTAGGAAGTCGAGATAGGAGGACGGGTTAAGAGGACGGGATAGGAGGTGGAGATAGGAGGACAGGATAGGAGGTCGGGATAGGAGGACGGGTAAGGAGGTCGGGATAGGCGGACGGGATAGGAGGTCGGGATAGGAGGTCGGGATAGGAGTTCGGGTTAGGAGGTCGAGTTAGGAGGTCAAGTTAGGAAGTCGAGATAGGAGGACGGGTTAAGAGGACGGGATAGGAGGTGGAGATAGGAGGACAGGATAGGAGGTCGGGATATGAGGACGAGTAAGGAGGACGGGATAGGAGGTCGGGTTAGGAGGTCGAGTTAGGAGGTCAAGTTAGGAAGTCGAGATAGGAGGACGGGTTAAGAGGACGGGATAGGAGGTGGAGATAGGAGGACAGGATAGGAGGTCGGGATAGGAGGACGGGTAAGGAGGTCGGGATAGGCGGACGGGATAGGAGGTCGGGATAGGAGGTCGGGATAGGAGTTCGGGATAGGAGGACGGGATAGGAGGACGGGATAGGAGGACGGAATAGGAGGACGGGATAGGAGGGGGATATAGGAGGTGGAGATAGGAGGACGGGATAAGAGGACGGGATAGGAGGTCGGGATAGGAGGTCGGGATAGGAGGACGGGATAGGAGGACGGGATAGGAGGTCGGGATAGGAGGTCGAGATAGGAGGAGGGGATAGGAGGATGGGATAGGAGGTTGGGATTGGAGGGTGGGATAGGAGGTCGAGTTAGGAGGTCAGGATATGAGGTGGAGATAGGAGTTCGAGATAGGAGGATGGGATAGGAGGTCTGGACAGGAGGTTGAGATAGGAGGATGGGATAGGAGGTCGGGATAGGAGGTCAGGGTATATGGGGTTGGGATATGACAACAATATATGGGGATGGGATATGAAGTCAAAAGCTTCCTCCTCTGTTGATTTTCCTCCTCAACAAGCATGAGGAAGGAAAAACCGGGCAATGCCGGGTACTCAGCTTATATGTAGAATACAAATGAGATATAGATTGAAGATAATAATAAAACATATAATGGCTGTGAGAAAGCAACTTATTTTAACAATGTCCCATTGCAGTGATCAATGTCTCTAATACTTATAATTGTTCTCAGACATGATCTGGTCTACTTTGTCAATAAAATTGTAAAGGAGATCCCATTATTCCTTGCCCACTATAAAGATAGGTGAGGTCAGATCACAACTAATCAAAGTTATATAGATAATGCTTAATTTCAAGCAAAATGCCCAACAAAAAAAAAACATGACAAAAGAATGGTAGCAGCTTCAGACTGGGTCTTATGACAGAGCAGTAGATATCTTCACATCTGACAAACCCCTCTTCCATGTAAATTTGTCAGAGGCAGGGCTGTAGTAAGAACTTTCATAGTGAGGGGAAAGGGAGTTTCATACTTCACATAAATAACATAATATTGCAAACAGGCAAAACCCAGGGACCCGAACGTTACACCTCTAAATTCTATAAAGCCCTCCAAACGGAGATTGCACCTCCTTTGCTTGATGCTTTTAATGACATCTCTACTACCTCTCTCCCCCACCCCTCAATGTTTCCTACAGGTTTTTATTACAGTCATCCCTAAAGAGGGCAAGGATTGTTCCCCAGCTATCGCCCTATTTCCCTACCTAATTCCGATACTAAGTTGTTTGCCAAATTAATTGCTAATAGACTGGTCCCCACACATGAGGGCTCTAGTCCACCCAGATCAAGTGGGTATTATCCGAGGCCATTAGGCAAGGGATAACACCCTCCGCATGTTCTCTGTTGTACACTATGCTCATAAGCAAAAAGTTCCCTTATTTCTTCTGTCTCTGGATGCAGAGAAAGCTTTTGATCTGGTGGACTGGGACTTCTTAGGAGCCACACTGTCTCAAATAGGTGTGGGCTCGAAAATGTTGTCAAGAATTCTAGCACTCCATACACAACCCCAGGCCTCAGATTAGGATAAATGGGCAATTATCCGCACCGTTGAAAATATGCAATGGCACGCGGCAGGGAGGCCCCTTGTCCCCCCTATTGTACGTACTCTGCATGGAACATCTTCTGGTAGCTGTCCGTCAGAACCCTGACATAGAGGGGCTACTCGCTCCCCCGTGGCACTACAAATGTTCTGCATTTGCGGACGACCTCTTACTTATATCTCCTCCCCTCTTACCTCTCTACCCTCCATTTTGTCCACCATCCGACACTTTGCTGATTATAGCAATTATAAGTTAATTCCGACCAAGTGTGAGGCACTTATTATCTCCCTCCTTCTCCATACTTTACAGCTATTGAAATCTTCCTACCACTTTAGATGGCAGCCAAGTTTGCTCAAATATTTGGGAATTCAAGTACCTGCGGTCCTCTCTGATACCTACCGTGTTAACCAGGGACGTGAACAGACATTTTGCAGGGCAGGGGCTCAAATAAAAAAAAGGGCACAATAAAAAATAGCGTATTTTTTATACCATAAACATTTTTTTTAAAAGCGATCAAAACAAAAAATGGTACCGATAAAAACTTCAGATCACGGTGCAAAAAATGAGCCCTCATACCACCCGTGTGCAGAAAAATTTAAAGTTATAGGGGTCAGAAGATGACAATTTTAAACACAAATTTTGGTGCATGTAGATATAATTTTTTCAAAGTAGAAAAATAAAATAAAACCTATATAAATTAGGTATCCTTGTAACCGTATGGACCTACAGAATAAAAATAAAGTGTCATTTTTACTGAATAGTGCACTGTGTAGAATCAGAAGCCCCAAAAATGTACAAAATTGCTGTCTTGTTGTTTCAATTTTGCCCCACAAATATTTTTCTGGTTTTGCCATACAGTTTGTTGTGGTGAAATGATTGAAGTCATTAGAAAGTACAATTTCTGATGCAAAAAACAAGCCCTTATATGGGTATATAGGTGGAAAATTGAAAACTTTATGATTTTTAGAATGTGAGGAGGAAAACACGAACGTGAAAAAAATAACTTCTGTAGTTCTATTCTTCTTTTATTTTCTTCTGGGAATGTTTGATTCAGAGTTTCCCAACCAGGGTGCCTTCAGCTGTTGCAAAACTCCCAGCATGCCCAAACAGACAATGGTTGTCTGGGCATGCTGGGAGTTATAGTTTTGCAACAGCTGGAGACACCCTGGTTGGGAAACACTGGTTTGGTTAAAGGCCATTATATGCTTGATCTCCTCAAAACCAAACCCCTCCCTCCCCTGCTCCACCCAAAAATAGCTCAACTACAACCACCAGTATGTAAAGGAACATAGCACTACTACAACCACCAGTATGTAAAGGAACATAGCTCTATTACAACCACCAGTATGTAAAGGAACATAGCTCTACTACAACCACCAGTATGTAAAGGAACATAGCACTACTACAACCACCAGTATGTAAAGGAACAAAGCTCCACTACAACCACCAGTATGTAAAGGAACATAGCTCTACTACAATCACCAGTATGTAAAGGAACATAGCTCTACTACAACCACCAGTATGCAAAGGAACATAGCTCTACTACATCCACCAGTATGTAAATGAACATAGCTCTACTACAACCACCAGTATGTAAAGGAACATAGCACGACTACAACCACCAGTATGTAAAGGAACATAGCACTACTACAACCACCAGTATGTAAAGGAACATAGCTCTACTACAACCACCAGTATGTAAAGGAACATAGCTCTACTACAACCACCAGTATGTAAAGGAACATAGCTCTACTACAACCACCAGTATTTAAAGGAACATAGCACTACTACAACCACCAGTATGTAAAGGAACATAGCTCTACTACAACCACCAGTATGTAAAGGAACATAGCACGACTACAGGCACCAGTATGTAAAGGAACATAGAACTACTACAACCACCAGTATGTAAAGGAACATAGAACTACTACAACCACCAGTATGTAAATGAACATAGCTCTACTACAACCACCAGTATGTTAAGGAACATAGCTCTACTACAACCACCAGTACATAAAGGAACATAGCACTACTACAACCACCAGTATTTAAAGGAACATAGCTCTAACCACCAGTATGTAAAGGGACATAGCTCTACTACAGGCACTCTGGTTGTGAGACAATGATAAATACACATACATGCATAAATCAGTGTTTCACAACCAGGGTGACTCTAGCTGTTGCAAAACTACAACTCCCAGCATGCCCGGACAGCCTATACAGCTGGCCGCACCCTGGTTGGGAAACACTGATTACAGACAAATATAAAAACTTATATACAAACATAAGTGTACTTCAGGGGCGCCATGCGATTTGCCACCACCACTGAATATCAATTCCTTTAGATCACCTGGGTGATCAAAAAAAAAAATTCCCATTTATCCCAAAGCTTTATTATTAATTATTAACATTATGTGTGTTAATAATTAATAATAAAGCTTTGGGATATATGGGAAATTGTTTTTTCCAGGTGATCTATAAGAATTTATATTGAGCATTAACCCGCCACATATTGGTCTTTGTATGGCTGTATCAATCCTGTGCCTTGTTGGCCTAGTGACAGAAACAGCCCTGCATATAACATACATAAAATACTATACATACACACACTTACATACACATACTCACACATATACCATACATGTGTATATGCATGCAGTACGTACACACCACACTATATACAAAGGCTAGTAAGTAACAGACATTACACAGACATGTTCACACAATACATCTGCATACACATTACACACACATGTTCACACAATACATCTGCATACACATTACACACACATGTTCACACAATACATCTGCATACACATTACACACACATGTTCACACAATACATCTGCATACACATTACACAGACATGTTCACACAATATATCTGCATACACATTGCACACACATGTTCACACAATACATCTGCATACACATTACACACACATGTTCACACAATACATCTGCATACACATTACACACACATGTTCACACAATACATCTGCATACACATTACACACACATGTTCACACAATAAATCTGCATACACATTACACACACATGTTCACACAATAAATCTGCATACACATTACACACACATGTTCACACAATACATCTGCATACACATTACACACACATGTTCACACAATACATCTGCATACACATTACACACAATACATCTGCATACACATTACACAGACATGTTCACACAATACATTTGCATACACATTACACACACATGTTCACACAGTACATCTGCATACACATTACACACACATGTTGACACAATACATCTGCATACACATTACACACACATGTTCATACAATACATCTGCATATACATTACATACACATGTTCACACAATACAACTACATACACATTACACAGACATGTTCACACAATACATTTGCATACACATTACACAGACATGTTCACACAATACATCTGCATACACATTACACACACAAGTTCACACAATACATCTGCATACACATTACACACACATGTTCACACAATACATCTGCATACACATTACACACACATGTTCACACAATACATCTGCATACACATTACACACACATGTTCACACAATACATCTGCATACACATTACACACACATGCCCACACAATATATCTGCATATACATTACACACACATGTTCACACAATACATCTGCATACACATTACACAGACATGTTCACACAATACATTTGCATACACATTACACACACATGTTCAGACAATACATCTGCATACACATTACACACACATGTTCACACAATACATCTGCATACACATTACACACACATGTTCACACAATACATCTGCATACACATTACACACACATGTTCACACAATACATCTGCATACACATTACACACACATGTTCACACAATACATCTGCATACACATTACACACACATGTTCACACCATACATCTGCATACACATTACACAGACATGTTCACACCATACATCTGCATACACATTACACACACATGTTCACACAATACATCTGCATACACATTACACAGACATGTTCACACCATACATCTGCATACACATTACACACACATGTTCACACAATACATCTGCATACACATTACACACACATGTTCACACAATACATCTGCATACACATTACACACACATGTTCACACAATACATCTGCATACACATTACACACACATGTTCACACAATACATCTGCATACACATTACACACACATGTTCACACAATACATCTGCACTCACTTTTATAGGAAGCTGGCTGGGCGCAGGGAATACTTCAGTAAATGGATGTTCAGGCAGGACTCTGTGCTTCCTGCTGCCTGCAGACTCGTTCACTCATCGGCAGACAGGAAGTTGCACTGTGCGAGATCGTTCAGCAACAGGAGGAGGAAGATGGAGGAGCTGGGGGGAGGGGGTGGGTGGGGGGTTGTTAAAGGAACCGAGCATCTCCAAGAGTGCCAGCGCTATACCAGTGACCCCCTGCAGAGAGGCTCACTTCTAAATGAAGGGCAGAGAGATGCTCGGCTAAAGGGCAGGGTCAGGGCAGGGGCTAGGCAGGGCAGAGGCTGAAGCCCCCTTTGAACCCTATGTGTGCACGTCCCTGGTGTTAACTCTCCCCCTACACCCCTTGCGGGCTGACTTGGATAGATGGAAGCGCAGAGAATTTTCCTGGCTAGGCAGGATAAATATTCTCAAACTGATCATACTACCCCAGCTACTTTATCTCTTCTCCTGCATACCTCTTCTTCCCCACGCCTTCTTTGGGGAACTCTCTGCACTCCAGTCTGGTTTTGTCTGGGCTCACAAACACTCCAGACTAGCGAGACATGTTCTGATCAGACAAAAGTTGGATGGGGGATTAGCCCTACCTAACTTGAAAGCCTTGTAGTAGGCTGTGACCCTAGAGCGCTGCTGTGGAACCCTTCTGTTGGTGCCCACTCTATGATAGTACGAGATCTTCCACCAGTCTTGTCCTCTATCATTTGAGCCAAAAGAACGCATATGTCCCAAATTTCACTATTTGAACCAGATGGAACTCTTATACCACTATTTGACAATCCTGCCTTTCCCCCAACACTCTCCCAGGGCCCCTTCCTGCCTCTCCATAGGGAAGACTACACAACCTTTGTACCTTTTTTTGACACCATTAACTTTGAAACCCCTCTCAGACCTTCTAAAAGGGGCCTCTCCTTCTCCCACACACCTTTTCCAATACACCTTGTCCACCACTCCGATAGACTGCGCCATTAGTGTACTCTATCCCTAAGCCCTAGAGGCGCACACGACTATACCCTTGCCCTTTAAGGATGGGTGGGAGAAGGACATAGGTCACGCGATCTCAGATACTGATTGGAATAAGGCAATTACCCAATGCCACCACACCTCCATCTCTTGTAAGACTCAGGAGATCAATTACAAAATAATGACATGATGGTACAGAGTTCCAAACCTCTGCTTGCTACTTTCTACCCTGGAGTCCCGGATATCTGCTGGAGGTGTGGCACTGGCAGGGGACTATGCTCCATATATGGCTCACTTCACTCACTCTCTGTCAGCCTTTTGGTCATGTGTACTGGACATCATTAGGCGCATTACATTGGTGCGCTTGCAAAACTCCCCTGAACTGCTCCTAATCTCCACCCTACCCACATCTATTTCCAAAGGTACCTCCCTTCTGATATCGTTCACTCTTCTAGTGGCTAGAAAGGTTATACCGTGGCTTTGGAAGTCACCTACCCCCCCCCCCACCTCCCACTTACATAGAATGGAGGACCTATTGGTGGATTCCACCTGGCAATTGGCAAAATAGGGCATGATCTGGTCCCTCCGGGTGAACTTTGTGTCTTCAAAAGATTATGAGAGCCTGTACCTCCCTAATTGATGTATTATTTATTTAAGTACGCTCCCTCAACGCTTCCCTCCCCAGGTGTTTGACTGACTTGGAGAGCTATGCCCCTTGGAGAGCTATGTTATGCCTGGGTGCCGTGGGGACTCCATGGTGGTCCAGGATATGGGGTAAGCTTGTTGTCATCCTCTCTAGGTCCTCCCTTTGTTCACTTTTCCTTCCTCTCCTTTTCTCCCCTCTCCTTTTCCCCCATGCTTTCCTCTCTCCCTCCCCCCCTTTATTTCCCTTTCTTCTTTTTTATCCTATTTCCATCTAGCTCCTACTTCCCTCTCCCTTGCCCCTCCCTCCTTAACCCTCATGTTAGACAGTCAATCTCCTCATGCCCATTGGCATTCCTCTCTCTTCTATCCAACCATGCTGTTTACCTGTTCCTCCCGCCCTTCTGGCTCTCATCTCATCTATACGGTACCAAGTGCCTCTATGCCTGTTAGTTTTGTTTGTTGTGAGCCGTGTGAGTTTTATACTATCCGCTGAGGGATATTGCCAATGTGGCTACGTCCACTTCGATTTGTTATGCCAGATATCTAATTGACTGTTGCCTGTTTATCTACTTGCTTGCTTATTGTAAACTTTAATAAAACTTTATTATTGGGAAAAAAAATAACATAATATACTGTATGTATAAATACTGTACACATAAATGCTAACTCATGACACACATAACAAAAATACATTAGTGTTGAGAGCAAATATTAGAATTGCAAATTTTTACAGCTAATATCAGCACTTCATGATTTCGTGAATATTTAGAATATATAGCGATATATATTCGTAATGACGAATATTATTATTTTTTTTTCTTCACAGTACACATCCCAACAATGTGTACTGTGTAAAAAAAAAAAAAATTATCATCCCTCCCTGCTTCCAGCTTGTGGTCCAAAGAAGGCTACCATATTATTTACTGTTTATGTCTGTGTGGAGCGTGAATATTTTGTATATGCGAATATTCACGAATATCGGCACTTCCAGAGGACACTGATCCCTCTCTTCTTTTAGCTTGTGGGTCAATGAGAAGGATGCACATACAGTTATCAGAGGTTAAAAACAATCCTAGCAACCAATAGGAAAATTGTCCACAAATTGATAGTTGAAAGATACAATTACGCATGCGCACTATACAAATTTAATTAGGAATTTTGCATGGGAAAAAAGTGAACAAATATGCAAAATTCGCGAATATTGGACGGATATGCATACATCACTAATATACATACATCACTAATATACATACATCACTAATAATATACATACAAACTCACAGACCGATAGAAGCCAGTATTCAAACGTCCATTGTGTGCTACATCTGGCAGTGTATGCTTTTGCTATGTATTTGCAAATCATTAAAGGGAATCTTTCAGTTGCAATTTAAGTTCCAAACAGTTGGACGGGAAGACACATGGTAACTTTAATATGTGCCTGTGCTTCCATAGCAATGAAAAATGTTTTCATTCTGTAGTGCAAAGAGTTGTTCCCAAGTGCTAAAGGCTGAAAATGCCTCCGCGCTCCCCCTCCTCTGTCTCTTCTTGATTAACAATCAGCTAGGAGACGACTCTGTTTCCTGAAGCCATAACTACTGTGTGCATATAAATTGTGTGCAGGTACACAATATGAAAACAGGGTTCAGCACTAGAATGTGAGCCTGACTATCAATCAGACAGGGGCAAGAGAGGAATAGCAAGGAGTGGTTCCAGTACTCAGCATTTTTAGGGGCTTGGGAACACCTCTCTGACATTTGGCACCAGAGAATAAAAGCATTGTTTCCACATGATGGAAACACTGACAAATATATTAAGGAAAATGTAGCATGTGTCTCCTTGCCCTAACAGCTAACAATGTCAGCCGTTAGAACATAAATTGCAGACAACTGATTCACTTTATAGAGACTGTCCGCGCCATTATGTGCCTGCACTCAGTAGACCTTGATATTCATGTGGACCTGTTCTTGCCACTGACTTTTAGATTTCTGCCTATACTATGTAAGTCATAGTCCAGCATGATAACTCTGGAAACAATAAACCTATTACCTATTACACCAGACACATCAAACATTTATAAATTTACAATCTTTAGTTAGAAATTACTCAAATAAAAACACGTCAAAAGAGCTACAGCAATTAAACTAGAAAGGCTCAATAAAGTGAGTAAGGGTAGAAGTGGGCTTCAGAGAGGTCTCAATAAATACATTAATGTCAATATCACTGCAGTAGATGAAAAATAAATAGAGCCACACTTAGGGCTGGGCGGTATATCGGTTCATACCGAACACCGACATTTTTGTGCTGCACGATATGAATTTTAACCCATACCGCAAAACCGGTTGGGTACCTCCCCCTCGGGAATGAATGAATGAGCCCAGCGCTGCATTGTCCCCACATCGGGGAACTAATCACAAGTCACCCGCGAGCGCTGTTCGGCCCCCCAATTAATTATCAGCCCAGCGCTGTCCCCATCGGGGTAAATACTGATATGTCACCCGCATGCGCTGCCCTCCTCATCCTCATGTTTGTTGCGGCCGCCGGCACTGACCCTCTATACCAGTGGTCTTCAACCTGCCGACCTCCAGATGTTGCAAAACTACAACTCTCAGCATGCCCGGACAGCCGTTGGCTGTCCGGGCATGCTGGGAGTTGTAGTTTTGCAACATCTGGAGGTCGTCAGATTGAAGACCACTGCTCTATATTGTGTTGTATCCCTATGCCCGGGCTGCAAAAAATAAACAAAATAAACTTTAACTCACCTCCCATTAGTCCGGTACTGGCCTCATCTGCTTCCTAGTGAATGGAACGTCAGACAGCCGTCAGCCTATCACCGGCCGCAGCGATGTTCCGCCTCGGCCGCTGATAGGCTGAGCCCACTGTCATGTAAGAAGCCTCCCAGAGCTTCTTACATGACAGTGGGCTCAGCCTATCAGCGGCAGAGGTGGAACATCGCTGCGGCCGGTGATAGGCTGACTGCTGTCCGACGTTCCCGTCCCTAGCGTAAGGCCAACGTCGGTACATGCGTTAGTTTATTTTGTTTACCTTGTGTCTGTGCCGGCGGCGGCAACAAACAGCACGGGGAGGGCAGCGGGTAACATGTGAGTATTTACCCCGATAGGGGTAGCTCTGGGCTGATAATTAATTTTTGTTTGGAGTGCAGAATAGCGCAGTGCTGGGCTGATAATACATTTTTGTTGGGGGGGCAGAATAGCGCAGTGCGGATAATTAATTTTTGTTGGGGGGGCAGAATAGCACAGCGCTGGGCTGATAATTAATTTGGGGGGGGGGGATAAAATACCGTTATATACAGTGGAACCGCCGAAAGTTACAAAAATACCGTGATAAGCAAATTTGGTCATACCGCCCAACCCTAGCCACACTACAATTGCAAGCATACATTCAGAATACTGGTATATGACAATACTGGTAAAAAAAAAAAAAAAAAAAACATGCATAATAAAACACTAGGAAAGAGACACAACCATAAGGAGAAAGGTAAATCAAGTGGGTAGTCTAATAAGGAGAAAAGTAAATCAAGTGGGTAGTCTACTGCCAACTGACATATCTATGGACTAAACAGCCCATCTGACTAAACTCATGTAGTCACAGCACCAGGGCTGAAATTTAGCCTGTCTTGTTTAAAAATCAACCACACATTCATCCCAACCACATAGAAACAAAGTAGTCTGGCACCAAGGCAGCAGGTAAAAGTGCACTTTATTAAAGCATATCGATAATAACGTACAGGCAGAGCATAGTAGCATCACATGATACTGCAATCAAGAAAATCTTAAAAATGTGACATGGAATCCCGAAGTATATACATCTAATTAAAACACATGAGATATCCAAGCAAAATGTATTCTGCAACTATACATAGTTAGTGCACATAAACTTATTGCATATGGAAGAACACATTTGTAGACAGTATAAAATAAAATAAATTCTCGCCATGCCCTACTTTACAGCTACTTCCTGCCTATCCTACTATCTTTCCCTCCTCCCTCTCCCAACCCTCCTTCTCTTCTGCACCTTGTCTCCCCTGCTGACCCCCCGGTTTGCTTGACAGCTGTACATTACAATCTTGATGACAGCATTGTCCACGCTCCGATATGATTGCTCCAATGACCCCCAGGCATTTATTTTTGCGTACCAGAAGCTATACGCTCCCTCTTGTGAGAACTGGCGGGTGTTATGCTATGTCAATGCTATACGTCTTCCTACTTTGTTTTTGCATCATCTGTGATTGTTGACTGTAAAACAGACTCTGTTGTTTGAATGTGCTTGATGGAAATTGGGGGATTCCGTTTAATGTCCCAGACTTCTACTTCATTTTGTTCTTTGTGTTTTATCTGAAAACTAATAAACTTCAATACATAAAAAAAAAATTATATATATATATATATATATATATATATATATAAATACTTAATATTCTATACTATATTACCAAACATCTCAGGTACAGGGGAAAACAGGTTTCCCATACAGAATCAATGTACATGATTATGAGAAGTACTACTGTAAATGCATTAATACGTTAAAATTAAATCCTGTCTTAAGTTGAGGACCTTGTATTGTGTGACAAAAAAGGTGCATCATTAATTTTGTAGTTGTATTGTTTTTTCTTTTAAACAATGTCTTGTGTAATGAATTCCCATCTTACCAAAGTGCTGACCCGATCTCTAGCTCTCTCTAAGATCTGTGTAGAATATCCCCTAGCACTAAGTCTATCAAAGAGCATTTTAGATTCCTCAACAAATGTTTTCTTGTGTGCAATTGCATATGAGTCTACACCATTCCCCGTATGGTATGTTTTGTACATTATGGCTCGGGGGACATGAAAATGCTTTCAGTATTGAATTGCCTGCTTTTTCTTTCCTATAGGGGTTTACCACAACCTGACTATTATCTGTAGAGAAGCGGACATCCAAAATTGAAGTGCTAACGTTAGAAAAAGTTGATGTGAAGGACAATTTTTGGTCATTGTAATGAATGTACTGTACGAAATCATAAAACTCCTCCTCTTACGTCCCCCTCCAAACAAAGATCAAATTGTCAATGAATCTCCCTATCCATGTAATGCATCCCAACCACATACCCACTCACAATGAAGCGTCCCCTAGACTGTTTTGCTAGAAACTTCTTGGTAATACACAGTACATTTTTTATATGAATCCTAGCCAATAAAATAAGTTAGAGGGGTTATCCAGGAATAGAAAAACCCAACTTCTATCTTTCAAAAACAGCTCCAAGTCTGTCCCCAGATTGGGGGTGGCTTTACAACTTGACTCCATTGACTTCAATGGAACGGAGCTGCAGAACCACACCCCTACCTGGAGACAGACGGGGAGTGGCTTTTGAAAGAAAGTAGCTGTGTTTTTCTATTCCTGGATAACCCCTTTAAACAAAATGTACCTGAATAAGGAATACAGAGTAAAACGCCCACTGCCGGCTTCCCACTGCAAGCTAGTATCTTGCCACATATTGCATAAGTGTAATAAGGAAGACAAGTACAAGTGTGTTACGAAGCAAAAGTGCAAAGTACGTTGTGCCACTAAAACGAGCAAAATAGTGTCATAAAAACACAAATATACAATAAATAACACATGATTCTGGCCTTATATAGTCTATATGTGTAAACATTGTTACCACTATAGTGCCCAAGGAGGTAGGGAAGAATATTGTCAAAAGACCAAGATACATCCACTATGTCTCAAACATAGTCAATGAATGGATAAATACCCAGTACTCCATCCATAACTGAAAAGTTGTTCAGACTTGAGAAATGTCTTCTTTCTGTACTACAGAAGTAAAAAAATTTTATTAAATTGCAAATCCACCATTTTCTTGATTTTTGTTTTAGATTCCGTCTCCTATATCGATTCCGTACCTATGATAAAAATGAAAGACCTCTACATGCTTTGTAAGTAGGAAAACCTAAAATCGGCAGTGTATCAAATACTTGTTCTCCCCACTGTACATACTGGTCCTTGTTTACTAAGAGTGAACTGTAGTTTTCTTTGTGGGAGGTTTTTCCCAACAGATATTTTTCAATGGTATTTACTAAGGTTTCCCTACATTTTACACTTTTCCCTACATTTTGCTTTTTTTACACATGCTCTGAGCTGTGGGCTGTTCCTCAACTCAAATCCACCACATTTTCTGTGGAAACCTTAGTATATATGTTTGTATTTTTTTTAAATGTCTGGGACAGGCCCCCTTTTGGTTACCACACCCCTTTCCCCACCAGCCACGCCTTTTTTTTTTTTGAGTTTTGGACGCTTTTTAGATTTTTTGGTGCAAATTCTGGTGTAGACAGAAATTCTGGCGCACATTTTGGCGCAGACAGAAATTCTGGCGCACAACCCAACAAAACAGGTCTAGTTTACAATAGTAAATCAAGACCATTGTCTGCTTTAAACTGTTGTTGGTATAAACTACCATACTGTTCATAGTTATATTGCTCCAGTGTATAGGAGCGGCTTATTGCACATGCGTGGCTTCTGATGCCGGACTACCCGAGTTTAGTCACGTGTGCTGTTAGCCGGGTGTGAGTTATTCTGGTTTAAGTCCATACATTTGCACTTGGCAATAGGTCACACACTTGATTTACTTCTCTCCTTATGTTTGTGTCTCTTTCCTAGTGATTTTTTTATGCATGTTTTTACCAGTGTTGTCGCATACTGGTACTCTAAATGTATGCCTGAACTCGTAGTGCGTCTATTATTTATTTATTTGTTGTGTATTGCAGTGATATTGGCATGCATTTACTTTTTGAGACCGCTCTATAACTCACTTCTACCCTTACAGTGATCCTTCTTAGTCTAATTATTGTTGCTTCTCTTAGGTTTTTATTTGCGTGATTTTTCAAAAATTGGCAGTGAATTTATAAATGCTCGATATGTCCTGTGTACTTTGATAAGTTTACTATACTGTGTAGAGGTAAACAGCTGTCGATCAGCAGCCAGTGAGTGGAACAAGCGGTGCAGCATGGAGCCCGTTCTCTTGCATATCAGGAGGACAGCTGGACAGAATGATGTGGGAATTCATTGCTTTGTTCAGTGTTTCTGTCCCTAGTATATGCTGCTCTTTGTTTTGTTCCAGGGTCTCAAGCTGACGCCTATCTCCTTTTGGGGCCTTTTGGTATCAGACCATGTCTTCCTCTGAGATTCAAGTTCTTTATTAAAGGGGTTATCCAGGAAAATACTTTTTTTTTTACATATCAACTGGCTCCAGAAAATTAAACAGATTTGTAAATTACTTCTATTAAAAAATCTTAATCCTTTCAGTAGTTAAGAGCTGCTGAAGTTGAGTTGTTCTTTTCTGTCTAAGTGCTCTCTGATGACACGTGTCTCGGGAACCGTCCGGTTTAGAAGCAAATCCCCATAGCAAACCTCTTCTACTCTGTGTAGTTCCCGAGACAAGCAGAGATGTCAGCAGAGAGCACTGTTGCCAGACAGAAAACAACAACTCAATTTCAGCAGCTGATAATTATTGAAAGGATTAAGATTTTTTTTATAGCAGTAATTTACAAATCTGTTTAACTTTCTGGAGTCAGTTGATATAAAAAAAAGTTTTTTTCCCGCAATACCCCTTTAAGCCATTTCTCTGCCTACAGTTCTTGCAGCAGGCTGTCTTAGGGTCAATTCACATGGCGGAATTTCCATTTGAGGAAATCCACCTAAAATTAAAGCCCATAAACTTCTATGGGATTCCGCACTCCCATTCACAATTCCGCAAGCGGAAGTTCAGAAGTCTGGATGGGAGTGCAGAGTCCCATAAAAGTCTATGGGCTTTAATTTGAGGCAGAATTTTGCCGTGTGAATAAGCCCTTACTCTCATTGAGGCTGGTCTGGTGCTCCAAACACCACACGCACCATTGTGCCCAGTAACTACCCTGCACAAGTGCTTGATCTGACCCGAGGACCCACATAGACTGGTTATGTGACAACATTTCTTTACACAGCTTCTGCTTACATCTGAAGGAACAGGGGGATACCTGCTCTCCATATTTATGTGGGTCCCAGGACTGTGAACCACATCTATATAACATATTCCATTGATATACTATAGACAAGATATAAACATCTGAGATGGGAATACCCATTTAAAAGAACAGCGTTACCATAAATTACATTTGGAGGCAGTGGTAGAGAACTCGAATAAATGTTAAAGAATTTCTTATTCCTATTTTACTTTATAATACGTATTTTATTTGTTAAACTGGTTTTGTGTAGTTTATTTAAAGGGGTACTCTGCTGGAAAAAATTTTTTTAAATCAACTGATGCAGAACATGTTAAACAGATTTGTAAATTACTTCTATTTAAAAAAATTGAATCCTTCCAGTACTTATCAGCTGCTGTATGCTAAAGAGGAAGTTCTTTTCTTTTTGAATTTCCTTTCTGTCTGACCACAGTGCTCTCTGCTGACACCTCTGTCCATGTCGGGAACTGTCTGGAGCAGGAGAGGTTTGCTATGGGAATTGTTACGCCTAGCGCTCCGGGTCCCCGCTCCTCCCCGGAGCGCTCACGGCGTCTCTCTCCCCGCAGCGCCCCGGTCAGTCCCGCTGACCGGGAGCGCTGCACTGTCATGGCCGTCGGGGATGCGATTCGCACAGCGGGACGCGCCCGCTCGCGAATCGCATCCCAGGTCACTTACCCGTCCCGGTCCCCTGCTGTCATGTGCTGGCGCGCGCGGCTCCGCTCTCTACGGCGCGCGCGCGCCAGCTCTCTGAGACTTAAAGGGCCAGTGCACCAATGATTGGTGCCTGGCCCAATTAGCTTAATTGGCTTCCACCTGCTCCCTGGCTATATCTGATCTCCTCCCCTGCACTCCCTTGCCGGATCTTGTTGCCTTGTGCCAGTGAAAGCGTTTAGTGTGTCCAAAGCCTGTGTACCTGAACTTCTGCTATCCATCCTGACTACGAACCTTGCCGCCTGCCCCCGACCTTCTGCTACGTCTGACCTTGCCTCTGCCTTGTCCTTCTGTCCCACGCCTTCTCAGCAGTCAGCGAGGTTGAGCCGTTGCTAGTGGATACGACCTGGTTGCTACTGCCGCAGCAAGACCATCCCGCTTTGCGGCGGGCTCTGGTGAAAACCAGTAGCCTCTTAGAACCGGTCCACTAGCACGGTCCACGCCAATCCCTCGCTGACACAGCGGATCCACAACCCGTAAGCCGAATCGTGACAGTAGATCCGGCCATGGATCCCGCTGAGGTGCCGCTGCCAAGTCTCGCTGACCTTACCACGGTGGTCGCTCAGCAATCGCAGCAAATTGCCCAACAAGGACAGCAGCTGTCGCAGTTGACCGCCACGTTACAGCAACTTCTGCCTCTGCTACAGCAACAACCATCTCCTCCGCCAGCTCCTGCACCTCCTCCGCAGCGAGTGGCCGCTCCTAGCCTCCGCTTGTCCCTGCCGGACAAATTTGATGGGGACTCCAGACTCTGCCGTGGATTTTTGTCTCAGTGTTCCCTGCATATGGAGATGTTGTCGGACTTGTTTCCTACAGAACGGTCTAAGGTGGCGTTCGTAGTAAGCCTTCTTTCAGGAAAGGCCTTGTCTTGGGCCACACCGCTCTGGGACCGCAATGATCCTGCCACAACCACAGTCCAGTCCTTCTTTGCTGAAGTCCGAAGTGTCTTTGAGGAACCTGCCCGAGCCTCTTCTGCTGAGACTGCCTTGCTGAACCTGGTCCAGGGTAATTCTTCCGTTGGCGAGTACGCCATACAATTCCGTACTCTTGCTTCTGAACTATCCTGGAATAACGAGGCTCTCTGCGCGACCTTTAAAAAAGGCCTATCCAGTCGCATCAAGGATGTGCTGGCCGCACGAGAGATTCCTGCCAACCTCCAAGAACTCATCCATTTGGCTACCCGCATTGACATGCGTTTTTCTGAGCGACACCAAGAGCTCCGCCAGGAAAAAGACTTAGATCTCTGGGCACCTCTCCCACAGCATCCTTTGCAGTCTACGCCTGGGCCTCCCGCCGAGGAGGCCATGCAAGTGGATCGGTCTCGCCTGACCCTGGAAGAGAGGAATCGCCGTAGAGAAGAAAATCTCTGTCTGTACTGTGCCAGTACCGAGCATTTCTTGGTGGATTGCCCTATCCGTCCTCCACGCCTGGGAAACGCACGCACGCACCCAGCTCACGTGGGTGTGGCGTCTCTTGGTTCTAAGTCTGCTTCTCCATGTCTCACGGTGCCCGTGCGGATTTCTCCTTCAGCCAACTCCTCCCTCTCAGCCGTGGCCTGCTTGGACTCTGGTGCCTCTGGAAATTTTATATTGGAGTCCTTTGTGAATAAATTCAGCATCCCGGTGACCCGTCTCGTCAAGCCGCTCTACATTTCCGCGGTCAACGGAGCCAGATTGGACTGCACCGTGCGTTTCCGCACAGAACCCCTCCTGATGTCTATTGGACCCCACCTCGAGAGGATTGAGCTCTTCGTTCTCCCCGGCTGTACCTCTGAGGTCCTCCTCGGTCTGCCATGGCTCCGGCTTCATTCCCCCACCCTTGATTGGACCACCGGGGAGATCAAGAACTGGGACTCTGCCTGCCATTGGGAAGTGTTTTCCAGCAAGTCTCCCTTTAAAGGGTACCTCTCATCAAAAAAACTTTTGATATATTATAGATTAATGAATGCAGAATAACTTTACAATTGTATGTTATTAAAAAATATGCTTCTTTCTATTTAATTTTCCACTTTGAAGAAATGACCACTAGGGGTCTCCCTACCAGTCCTGGCAGCAAGCATTTCAGACTCATGCTGGAGTCCTAAACACTACGAGCTGCCAGTCTGCTTTGTTCACAAAGGAGAACACTCAGAGCTGCCAGCCTGCTTTGTTCACAGCATGTTTGGCTGTGAACAAAGCAGGCTGGCAGCTCTGAGTGTTTAGGACTCCAGCATGAGTCAGAAATGCTTGCTGACAGGACTGATCGGGAAAAATACAATAGAAAGAAGCATATTTTTCATTAACATGTTATTGGAAAGTTATTCAACATTCATTAATCTAAAATATATCAAAAGTTTGTTTGATGAGAGGTACCCTTTAACATAGTATGCAGTCATATAATGGACTATGAAAGACATTATCCAATTTACATAGAGGGAAACACTTTTGCCATATTGCTTCGAGAACTATATATCAAAAGACAACTGGATTCTGATGACCTTCTAGTAACTCTGGCAACTTTACAAAATACCAGACCAGCAAGATAATTTACCAAAGTCGTAAACATGACAACAAAATATATTGCTATCCTTTTTTTTTTCACTGCAAAGGAGGAGAAATATGAAATGAACAGTAAAATGCTACATTAGTCTGCGGCGCTGTAAGGCTTATTGCCATCCACGCAGCTTATGCTATATCATAGCCGTCTGATTGAAACCAAATTTGCTGCATACATAACTATAACCTGCAAGGCATAAAATGACAGACACCATATAAAATATGATTTTTTCTGACTTGAAGAAAGTATTATTCTTAATCATTTCTCATGACAGCTTTAACTGTATTGAACTATTATTTGATACTTGGTAACACAAAAATATTTTTTATACCTGTAAGCAGGGCTCAAGTCCTGCAGGAACTCATGGGAACGGAGTTCCGGCTTTTTTTCCACAGCAGGAACGCAGTTGCCATTAGCAGGGGTCCTGCAGGACCAGCCCTTAAAGGGTTACTCCGCCCCTAGACATGTTATGCCCTATCCAAAGGATAGGGGATAAGATGTCTGATAGCGGCTGCGGCACCCCAGACATCTGGTGCACGGAGCAAACTTTGCTCCGTGCCGGATGACTGGTGATGCAAGGCAGAGGCTCGTGACATCACAGTAATGCCCCCTCAATGCAAGTCTATGGGAGGGGGCATGACGGCCATCACGCCCCCTCCCATAGACTTGCTTTGTGGAGCCGTGTCCGTGATGTCATGAGCCTCTGGCGCTGCACCGAATGCTCTAAATGAATGCCGGGAGCAGCAAGGAGAACGTGGAGGTCCCCAGCGGTGGGACCCCCGGGATCAGACATCTTATCCCCTATCCTTTGGATAGGGTATAAGATGTCTAGTAACCCTTTAAGTGGAAATCTAGGGTAAGTTCCCACACTTTTTTCCCAGGACTTGACCCCTGCTTGTAAGCAAACATACAATATAGTCCTATAGCAAAATTAATGTTGTGCAATATAAAAATAATAATAATGACAATAATAAGTAGCAGAATTATAGTTTAAAAAGCAATATTGCTTTGCATTCTTGCTTTGTACTTATGATGATTCTAAACATATTCTCCTTAGTACTTCATTATTTTTGCTTCTATATACTCCACAGTGATTTTGCTTTGCAGGTTGCCTTGTATCTACTCTCCTTTCTTTCTGGTGGTGTATTCCCCGTTCGTTGTTTGTTTCTTTTTTATATTTTAGAATATTATATGGTGTATGCTAGATGTATATTACTGTGTGAGGTCATGTGAGTTATATAGTACAAAGCAAACCACTATAATATGGTTGCACATCAAAAAACTATAAAAAGGTAATTACATTTTTATTGCACACGAATACAAAAAGACACACATTTAAAAACATTTGAAAAGCTCATTTGAGAGCACACTACAGAAAAAAATGTGAGGGCATGACACACACCCTCAAGGAGCACATGTGTACAGTAATGAATAAACAATGCAGACCGACTCTATTACATGATGTAGTCAATGTGCAAAATATAGGAAAAGCTGCTTAAACACACTAAAAAATGTCTATATTAAATCTTCTGTCTATATTAAAGCTCAAGAATGAAGTGGAAACGAGTGCAAAAAATAAAAATAAAACACCACTACTGGCTATAATAAAGCAGTAATAATGCTTTTGTAATAATACATTACAAAAATAAGTCTAAGTGTAGGCATCAAAAATCAAAAAATTATAAGGGTTACAGCCTGGAGATGAACATGATACCACATATGCTCACACCAAGACATCATTTTCATCTCTAGGATGTACCCCTTTTAATAAGTACGTGTACTAGGTATGAGTCTGCCTACACTGTGACTTGCTGTACATGGTCTGTCCCTTAATGGCTGTGTTGCTATGGTTCCTAAATTTCTCTTATACCTCTATAGTTCCTATATTTGGTACCAAATGTCTATTAGCTGAGAATCTATTAATAAACAAAAAAAAAAATAACACCTTGGTGCTGCTAGCCATGTCAGCTGCCTTAGGAACAGGACATTAAATTGATACTCTGGTAATAGACATCTTATCCCCTATCCACAGGATAGGGGATTAGTGTCTAACTGCGGGGGTTCCGGCCACTGGGTCCTCCTGCGACCTCCTGCCTGACACCCTGGTAATCCGCATGCGCAGAGCGATCTACACTCTGAGCCTGATTACTATCGACCACCGTCTAAAGCTGTGGCCGAGATACATAAACGCTGTATCTTTATCTCTGCTATAATCATGAATGGAGGGGAAGTGTTGTCCTAATCCTCCCACATTTATGTTCAGAACACCGGAGTGTCGGGCAAGTGATTGCGGGGGTCTTAGTGGTCGGACCCCCACGATCAGACATCTTATTCCTTATCCTGTGCATAAGATGTCTAGTACCGGAGTACCCCTTTAAGCACATATATTAGAAACTCAGCCCTGCAGGCAGCTTGGAAGCTGAAAAGTAGCTCAATAATGTTTATATTATACTAATCTCCATCTCAGACAGTTTAGTTAAACAGATTATTCTTAAAGTAAATAGAGGTGGAGAAGCTGTTTTAGGTTTAATAAACCTTTTGTCTAATTTGTTGATGAAGTGATATGATTTGTAGATGTGGCTATTGCAGGTTAAAGATCTTCGGAACTTAATAAAATGAGAGAGCTGCCTGCGCAGTACAAATAATTGTGTAGATGCTATTAATGCTATAGAGGAGAATGGATTTATCTTTACAGCAGAGTAATTAAACAATTCATTCAGTCTATATCAATAAATTATTAGTGAAGACACCAATAGGGATGTTTTCTTTTTCATCTGTTTAATAGATCCCAGAGGGACAGCAAAGTTGTTATTCAAGTTTGTTTTGATAAGTTGCAACCAAAAAGGAGGAGAAAAGGTCACCAGTGATTAAAGGTGTGGCCCCAGAGAGAAGGGTTAAAAGATATTTCTTTTCTTAAACCTGTTACGGACACAGGGCGTATGAGTACCCGAATCCTTAAGGACACACTGAGTACCTGTACGCCCTGGTCCCGTTACCAATGTTTAAAACACCCTCACGGGCTGAGCATGTGTTAAACCCGGTTTGTCCTGACTGCTATCAGCAGCCAGGACCAAGGGTTAATGCCGGGCATCACCGATCGGGCTGGTGCCCAGCATGAACCCTTTAGACTTCACAATCAAAGTTGATTGCAACATCTAAAATGAAAGTGAACGCCCCCTCCCATAGACTTGCATTGAGGGGGTGGGGCATGACATCACGATACTCTGGCCCCGTGGTCGTGAGGCTTCAGACTCGGAGCATCCAGTTCTGTGTGCAGCTGACGCAGGTGGGTGCTGCATGAGAGATTTCGGGGGTCCCCATCCTTTGGATATGGGATAAGATGTCTTAGGGCTGGAGTACCCCTTTAAGGTGAAAATTTAAGTTACTGCTCAATTTTTAGTTTTCTTTGAACTGGAGTTTAAGAAGAAATATTTGAATCCTTTTAAATATATCTGCTGTTTTTTAATTTTTTCATCATAATTTTTATTATTATTATTATTATTATTTTGCATTCCATTGTGCTTTCTAATAGCTTTTTTCTATACTAATAGGCATAATTACAGTAACCATAAAAGTGCAATTATCCTATGTTTCTTGTGCAAAAACTACAGGGGAATGTAATTTTAACTACAGTATATACACTCCAGTCTTCAGTTAAAGTATGCAAATCTGACCTTTCTTATTGTCCTTACACTAAAAACTGGAGTGGATTTCTGGTGTCCCCTATATTTAGTTTGACAGGCAATGGGAAGATCCAGTCATCCTGCTAAGTTCCACCTACTTTTCTCAATTATGGTGAAGGCAGTTTCAAAAAAGTCACAAAATTGGACAAATCAAATTTTGGGGGGAAATGTGGAACTAATTAAATTGCAAACTAATAAATTTACTCAGCTCTACATCTGAGCCATTGAGGCATTAACTCTACAAGACCTCAATCGGATTGAGATTTAGTGTATTCTAATCTAAATGAGCAATTCACAACATTCCTCCAAAGTTTTGTGCATAACCTTCTGAAACAAAGCATTAGGGAAGGCTACAATTAGAGATGAGCGAATTTACAGTAATTCGATTCATCACAAACTTCTCAGCTCGGCAGTTGCTGACTTTAGCCTGCATAAATTAGTTTAGCTTTCAGGTGCTGTGGGCTGGAAAAGGTGGATACAGTCCTAGGAGAGAGTCTCCTTGGACTGTGTTCACCTTTTCCAGCCAACTGGAGCACCTGAAAGCTGAACTAATTTATGCAGGCTAAAGTCAGCAACTGCTGAGCCGAGAAGTTCATGACAAATCGAATCACTATAACTTCATTTATCTCTAGCTACAATGATACAATTGCTGTGGTATGCAACATGTTTAAGTAGGTGGTACTTGTCAAAATAACATCCCCATGAATGTCAGAACCCAAGGCTTCCAAGCAGAACAAAGCCATAGTATTCAAAGCATTATTGCCTCTTAGTGTTACTCCGATATGTCTCTAGCATGACCTAAAAGGCCAGGGCTTCTTAAACTTTCTCGTACCTCACCAGCACCCACATTACTTCAAAGAGCTTCAATTAAATACCATCTACAAACCAACACCTACAGTAAGTGTAGCAATAAACACTTCTCCACCTGAATTTAATAAACACCACAGTGTAGCAATAAATATTTCTCCACTGTATTTAACAAACACCACAGTGTAGCAATAAATAATTCCCTACTAGCAAAACAACTAAAAACACAGTGCAGCAATAAATTCTTCTCCACATGTAGAAAACCAGCAGAACAGTGCAGCAATAAATACTTTTTCACCTGCAGCCAACACCACAGTGCAGCAATAAATACTTCTGCACCAGTGAAAAACTGAAATGGTGCAGCAATACATATTGTTCCATCTGTAGTAAGCCAACACCACTGTGCAGCAATAAATACTTCTCCACCAGTGAAAAACTGACATGGTGCAGCAATACATATTGTTCCATCTGTAGTAAAGCCAACACCACTGTGCAGCAATAAATACTTCTCCACCAGTTAAAAACTGACATGGTGCAGCAATACATATTGTTCCATCTGTAGTAAAGCCAACACCACTGTGCAGCAAAAAATACTTCTCCACCAGTGAAAAACTGACATGGTGCAGCAATACATATTGTTCCATCTGTAGTAAAGCCAACACCACTGTGCAGCAATAAATACTTCTCCACCAGTGAAAAACTGACATGGTGCAGCAATACATATTGTTCCATCTGTAGTAAGCCAACACCACAGTGCAGCAATAAATACTTCTCCACCAGTGAAAAACTGACATGGTGCAGCAATACATATTGTTCCATCTGTAGTAAAGCCAACACCACTGTGCAGCAATAAATACTTCTCCACCAGTGAAAAACTGACATGGTGCAGCAATACATATTGTTCCATCTGTAGTAAGCCAACACCACTGTGCAGCAACAAATACTACTCCCATCTGCAGCAGTCCTGTCCCCATTCCCACCCCTTTACTCACTTATATGACAGCTGCCCTCCCTCCCTCACCTCATTCTCCCCCACACCCCTTTACCCATTCCCAGCCCCAAAATATATTGTAAGCAGATCTCCACACACAGTGAGTGGCTAAATGATCAGTGAGTTTAAAATCTTTTATCCATTCTAAACATGGAACCTATACTTCAGAGCCAGGATTTTTTAGCGCAGTCTCTGCAAATAGCCCGATCGAGACCGGACAGTGAGCCGCACCTCACCAGTAAGAAGTGCTGTAATAGGCAGATATTTATGGCAGACCTGGTTGCCATCTAAAGGAGCCTGAATAGCAAAGCACCCCCCCCCCTCCCTACCAGAATGATCATTTCTTGGTGGCACCAAGACATGATCTCTATGCAATGGCTTAAATGCTGCCATTGATATTGACCACAACATCTATAGGGTACACATTTGGAGAATAATTGTATTGATGCTCTTAATAACAGGTCCTGCATCAGGATAGTATAGAGCTTAGTGCTGAAGTGTTCATCTAAAGCACCAATAAAAAAAGAGAGCACATGAGAAGTGGTCCCCGGAATGACAACCATAAACATATTATAAGCCAGTTGTTAAGGGGTTAATAATAAAAATAATAAGGATGATGAAAAGTAATTAGCTTAAATTTTTATATACAGTATCCAGCCATCTATCTGACACTCTAGATAATTGTAGAATAAACTTTGAACAAGTGAAACCTCTCTCTATAAATGTCTCCACTTGACAGTAAAACAGACATATGCTACAGCTAAACATTATACAGGTTTGGGAACATTACAGAAATACTGCATTAGAGGTGATGATAAGTGCTAGGGAAAATAATAGGTTTCGTCTGGCAGCTGTTATTGTTCATATTCCCAATATTCTAGCACTAGCCAACCAGAGTTAAACTTGCATATCCTGAAAATAAGAATTTCAGTGTTCCAGTAACTTCATAAAACTTTTGTGGATGTTATTTTAGACCTGAGCATAGTTAAAGCTGAAATGCTGATTGCGGCTGTAATGAAGATAAAAAATGGAAATTTCCCTTATGGTCGGGGAAATATGCCGGCAAATTGGTGTAATTATCAGTTTATTGCATTTGCTTGTAAAAAAAAAAAAAAAGCTGGCAAAACGAAATTGTCCACAGTAACTCCTGATAGTCCATCTGTGAATGTGCCCAATAAATTCAAAGGAATGTAGATTCTATATAACTTTATGATAAAAAGAAAAAAAATTATTTATATACTGTAAGCAAAATGCAAAACAACTTCACATGCTGCCCTAATTCCATGCTTATCGTTATAATACATATTTCTTATGTGGTTCTTATAGTCAGGGATTCTGACTTGTCCAAAGGGCATCTTCTCTCAGCATGATCATGCATCCAGATGAATAAAGTGGATATCCAAATTTCTATTAAGAGACTATTCAGCTTCCAGACTCCAGCCTCAAATATGCGCAGGATACTGTAAGTGTGAATACACCCGTAATAGCTGCTCGAAGGACTTGTGTCTAGCTTTGTATTACAGTTGCTTTAACCTTCAAACATGCATAGGGTGACCGTAGTCATGACTATACCAATTGTAAACACACTTCAGTTCCTACCAGTGACATTGACCCACCACAAAAATATCTCTAAACAAATAAAAAAAAATTGTCACAAACATAAAATACTAAATATAACTACACAAAATCACACTTATTGTATTATCTAATATCTACAACCTAACTGACCTTAAAGGGGTACTCCACCCCTAGACATCTTATCCCCTATCCAAATAATAGGGGATAAGATGTCTGATTGTGGGGGTCCCGCCACTGGGGACCCCCGCGATCTTAGCTGTGGCACCCCAGATATCTGGTGCAAAGAGCAAACTTTGCTCTGTGCTGGATGACTGGCGATGCGGGGCGGAAGCTCATGACATCATGGTCACACCCCGCTCGTGACGTCACCCCGCTCGTGACTTTTCCAGGGCAAACTCTGCTAGTTGCAGCCACAAATCAAATTTGGCTGTCCAGAAGTCCAGCGGATCTTCTAGGTGTGTTGGCATGGTCATGTCAAGGTATTCCATCACCTGCTGGTTCAGGTCCTGCTCCAGGTCTACCTGCTGCTGATGAGTTGCTTCACTATGCGGGTGAAGAAAGCTACTCATCAGCAACTGTAGACTCAGGCTACAGCTGATGGAGCTGTCACTGCCCCTGCCACCCCACCCCTCCCCAGCAGCCATGGCAGTGGAAGGTGAGCGCAGAGGGCCCCCCGAGTCAGATCTGCGAGAGGATGGACGATGGCAACTGACTACGTAGGATGTCTCTGTAGTAGGTCAGTTTGTCCTCCCTCTCAGTTGATGTAAAATAGGTCCCCATTTTGTGCCGGTAGCGAAGGTCCAATAAGGTGGAGAGCCAGAAGTCATCCTGCTGCCGAATGGTGACAATTAATTAAGCATGCATCATGCCATTTGTGCAAGTTACTCAGAGGGACTCCCTGCCTCCATCTCCACTGCATACTGCCATGGTGTGTCTGGGTCCTCTGTCTCATAACCTCTAGCTCCTCTAGCTGCTCCTGCTCCTTCTCTTCTGTCAGATGACTAGAAAAACCTCACATCTTGCGAAACCTGAACTGTGCTACACTGTGCCTCTCCCCCTCCTCCTCCTCCAGTTCAGCCCCCACAGGGCTCATGTGGCTGTCAGATGTAGGTGCCACATCTCCAGTGCCCTGACCAGCCATTGTTTCCAACATGTGCTGTAGTAGATGAAGCAGTGGAATGGTGTCGTTCATCCTGTAATCCTGGCGACTGACTAATAATGTGGCTTCCTTAAAGGGCCTGAGCAAATGGCAGGTGTCACGTATGAGCTGCCACTGGAGTCCCCCTATCCGCTTGGATCATCAAAAAAATTGGTGATGGCTTTTCTCTGTTCGTATATTTGGTCCAACATATTGAGGGTTGAATTCCATTGTGTATAAACGTCGCAAATCAGACTATGTTAGGGGATGCCAGTCTAATGCTGCAGCTCAAGGAGGGTGTGCTTTGCAGGACGCATGCTCAGGCTTCCTTGTCGCAGCGCAGACAAGATGTTCTTCCCATTGTCTGTCACCATGGTTCCCATTTCCAGTTTACGTGGAAGCCATGATTCGATTTCTTTATGAATGACTTTTAGCAGTTCCTCCCCTGTGTGACTCCGTTCGCCAAGGCAAACCATGTGAAGAACAGCGTGACACCACCGTGCCCTGCACACATGGTATGCTGGAGGGGCACTGAGACTTGTCCGTGCAGTGGAGGCTGAGGATACAGTGGAAGATGAGGAGGTGGAGTCGCTCACTGTCACAGGACTAACGGCCTGAGAGTGTGGAGGCAGAAGCGGCGTAACCTGTCCAAGTTGCTGTTGTGGCTGTGCAGAAACCACATTCACCCAGTGAGCTGTAAAGGACATGTATTGTCCCTGACCGTAGTTACAGCGCCAAACGTCGGAGCCGTGCATTTTGGTACACACCGACAGGCTCAAGGACTGGCCCACCTTCTGTTCCACAAAATTGTGCAGAGCTGGTACTGCCTTCTTCGCAAAGAAATGGCGGCTCGAGACTCTCCACCTCGGGTAGGCACAAGCCATCAGTTCTCTGAAAGGGGCAGAGCCCACCACTTGGAAAGGGAAGGACTGCAGCGCCAGCAACTTAGACAGGAGCACATTCAGTTTCTGTCATTTCGTTGGATGAATGGGTGCATACTGTTCTCTCTCAGACATGGCTTTGCTGTTGGATTGCTGGTGGAATGACTGACTAGAAGTAGGAGGAGCAGGAGCATCTGGAGCGACAGAAGATGGGTATGACACACAGCTCCCTTCGGCTGAAGTGGTGGAGCCTTGGCTGGCTGAAACAGGGAGCAGCGTGCCACTGGGTGATGCAGCAGTCTGGACCACCACATCAGAGCTATGGTTCTCCCAGGCTGCTTTATGGTGACACTGCATATTTTGATGCAGGGCCATGGTGCCAACATTGAGACCCTAGCCACGCTTCACCTTCTGCTGACACATCTTGCATGTGACCATGTTAACCTCCTCCTGATGCTTGATGAAAAACTGCCACACCGCTGAGTAGCTGATTTTCCCACCAAGGGTCCGCACTGATTGACTGCTACTGCCGCCGACTCCAGGAACCCCTATTTCACTCCCTCCCAGGAAAGTATGCTGCCGTGAAGCAGGTGGTCTACCTCGGGCATGTTTGGCTCCAGACTTTCCTCTTCTGCCACCATGCTGACTGCCGACCATGCTACCACCTTGCTGGCTCAGCTGCTGCTTCACTGGCAACCTGCAATCCTCTTCTCCTGATGATGATGATGCCCCTTCTGCACCCAGCTTCCAAGTGCGATCAGCTTCATCATCATCATCGAGTTGTGTCTGCACGTCACTGATGTGCTCATCAGGTTCCTCAACAGTGTCTGCATCAGGACCCTGAATGCTCGCAACACCATCTCCCATGCCACTCTCCTCACCACTACTTTGCCGCCTAGCGGAGGAAGCGATGGATGTCTCCTCCACTTCGTGGCTGGGCAGTAGCTGCTGACTGTCCACTAGATTGTCCTCGTGGAGCTGAACCCACAGCATAAGATACTTCTGTGGGGGAGGGAATATCATTGGACAGAGGCAATGGGAGGACAGGGACTGCTCCCGTGCCATGCCAACTGTGGATTGTGTCTGAGGGACCCACTGACTGTTGACTGGGGGTGTCAGATGTCACTTGAAGTGGATGACCGTGTTAACCAATCGATGATGGCAGATGGGTTGCTGGTCGAGAAACGACCGCTAGCTGATACCAGGAGCTAAGGCCTCTCGCTGCAACTCCTTCTGCCACTCGACCCTAGTCTGCTGCGACTTCTTCCACTCCTCTGTGCAGGTCATGGCACTTCTCTGTCTGACATACTTAGTGCGTATATGAGGGGAGTACTATACACTCCACTATGCTTGAAAAAGTATTTGTGTACAACACCAGCCAGTGAGTACTTTTGGCTGGCCTATCACAGTGTCTAGGCTCTTAAGACTTTAACAGGAACAAAATAGTACACCAGTTAGATGTACATATGTGGTATGCACTTATGAGGGGAGGACAATGGGCTCCAGTACGCTTAAAAAAGTATTTGTGTACAACACAAGCAGTACACACCAGTGCTGCAGCAAACAGTCGAAGTGTACTACACCCAAAATTGTACTCTCTCTCAATCTCGCTCCCTTTGCTATCAGTGCTTCTAGGCAGGATTTGTGCTTGAGCTGAATCGCTGCTGTTCTGTGCAACACATGTGATTCAGGGTCATCCCTACAACCCTTGTTCCAGCCTTCCCAGGATTCTTTGCCCCATGTCCTCACATGTGGACCTGACATTTTAGATGCCCTAGAGCCTGGACTGCAATAAATGGATTTTAATGAAGCGATTTGCGCTATCGAATCGTGCCGATATTCACAGTCGTTGAGATTAAAATTTTTCCTTAAATTCGGATTTGTCAGATTCGATACGCCCATCCCTAGCCACGTGCGTAAATGTCCGCCCTATAAAAATATAACATTACTTAAACCACACATTCAATAGTATTTACGTAAAAAGTAAAAAATTTACGTATTTTTGGTCACCTTGTTTACCCTAAAAAAAAGTATCAAAAGCAATGAAAAAGTCCCATGGTACCAATAAAAACTACAGCTCACGGCGCAAAAGAACGAGCTCTCACAAATGCCCGTATACATAAAAATAAAAAAGTTATAGGGGTCAGAATATGACAATTTTAAATGTACTAATTTTCATACACAAAGTTATAATTTTTTTAACAGAAGCAAAACAAAATTAAGCCTATATAAGTTGGGTATCATTTTAATCGTACGGACCAGAATAAAGATAAGGTGTCATTTTTACCGAAAAGTGCAATGCATTGAAAGAAAAGGCACTTAAAATTGCAAAATGTCATTTTTTTTTGTCCCACAAATAATTTTTGTTTTTGTTTCGCCGTAGATTTTGTGGTGAAATTACTAATGTTGTTACAAAGTAAAATTGGTAGTGCATAAAACAAGCCCTCATATAGGTCTGCTTGTGGAAAACTGAAATCGTTAGGGTTTTTCCATTTTTGCACTTGCATTTTTTCCTCCTCACCTTTTAAAAATCAGTCCTTAAGTCCTTAAGGGGTAATATAAAACAAATATAAAGTAATATAACTACCGTATTTTTCGTCCTATAGGACGCACCGGCGTATAAGACGCACCCAATTTTTAGGGGCAAAATCTAAAAAAATTAAGATTTTGAACCCAATAGTGGTCTTCAACCTGCGGACCTCCAGATGTTGCAAAACTACAACTCCCAGCATGCCCGGACCCCATGCTGGGAGTTGTAGTTTTGCAACATCTGGAGGTCTGCAGATTGAAGACCACTGCATAGGAGGTAATACTCACGTGTCACCGCCGCTCCGGACCCGTCACCGCTGCCCTGGATGTCGCTCCATCGCTGTCGCCGTGTCCCCGTTGCTCCGGAACATCTCTGCTGCCGGCCGGGTATCCTTGCTCTCTGTCGCCGCCATCACGTCGTTACGCACGCCGACGCACGTACGCGACGACGTGATGATGAGGAAGGAGAGCGCCGGCCATACAGGGGATCCCTGAACGGAGAAGACACCGAGGAGGCAGGTAAGGTCCCTCCCGGTGTCCTGTAAGCACTAACCCGGCTATTCAGTCGGGCTGTTCGGGACCGCCGAGGTGAGATCGCGGCGGTCCCGAACAGCCCGACTGAACAGCCGGGTTAGTGTCACTTTCCCTTCAGACGCGGCGGTCAGCTTTGATCGCTGCGTCTGAAGGGTTAATACAGGGCATCACCGCGATCGGGCTGTTGATGGCCGCAGGGACCGCCGCGATAGGGGTGTATTCGCCGTATAAGACGCACCGACTTTTTCCCCCCAGTTTTGGGGAAAAAAAAGTGCGTCTTATACGGCGAAAAATACGGTAATACTCTAATATTTAAAGACAGGTGTATGTAAATTCAGTTCATGGACTGTTCTCATATGTAATATAGCTATGGCACAATGTCTGCATTACAGATGAAAACTATCTTTTATTTCATCTGTTAATCTTTCAGATTTTTTTTCCATCTGTAAATATCACACATAAATTCATTTGCAAGCTACAGTTGATTTAAAGTTGGTAACAGACCAGAATTAATTTCAGGAAACCTTGTTCAGCAATTTGATAGCCTTGTTTTATGCACTCGATAACCATGAAAATGATAAAATAGCACTGGAACATAGTTGTTTCCAATTCACCATAATAAAACACTAAAAGTAATTACTTTTAAAAACCCATGAAAAACTTTGATGTTTACAGAAGTTCATAGCCCAGAAGTATTTTGGTTTTCTAGTTAGAAATCACGTCCTCCTCAAAGCTGCAACTGAAGTTTCACAATCACAGGATTTGTTACATATATTATTCTACAAAGTAAATGAACATGATAGAAGAAAGGATAGCAATGTGTATTGATTCCTAAATTACACACGACTTCATAGAATTCTTTTTGAAAATTACAGATTAAACCTTTGTGTGGTAGTTTTATAAAAACCACAGTTGTACTGTTGTAATCCATTGATTGATGAAATTATATTTTAGACATTTTATATCAAATCACCTAAGTAATGACAGTATATGTTAGTATATAGAGCTATGGATTTAAAGGGAACTTGTCACTATCAACACATACCGGCCCCTTTATCACATTTCTGCATAATTCATGTGTTTTTTTTTGTTTTTGTTTTCTTTAAGCCGTTATTTAATGGAACCTTATATGGGATCCTGCACTGAAAGGCAACGTGTCACTTCTTTTTTCCACATTTTTTTTTACATTCTTGTTAATAATAATTAATAATTGCTTCCCACAACCACTTTCCCAGTCTACCCTTAGTGATGGACCCCCAACTGGGCAACGATTCCTACTCGAAGTAAGGTTCAGTGCTTTGCAATGAAAAAAACAATGAAACAAATGCAGTTCAGAAGTAAGGGAGCAGGTCAGGACACAATAGGTCAAACAGACACAGACCAAGGAGTAATCACACAACAAAGGAAATGAACACATAGACAGATAAAGAGAGGTCAGGCAGGCTAAGTCAAGATACCAAGGGTAAATCAGGAAACAGGCCAGGGTACAAAACCAGAAAGACAGCAAAGTATGCAAACGAACAAAAAAGCTGGGTCAGGCAAGCCAAGGTCATAACCTGGAGGACTACAAGATACAGAAAATAAGGCAAAGAATAGTCAAGAGCCAACCGAAGTCATATAAACATAGTAAATGGGCAAGTAAATGAGACTAAGAAGTATAAGGTGCAATCACGAGCAAGGCCTGAAGGCTGTGTACACTAGAACTGATGCTGATTTGCCCAGATATCACACCTTCACATTGGCCTAACCGATCAAGTCCCTGTGTGATGAGTGGCAATGTGATATGCTGGGCTGATACCATGGCAATCGGAGATGCAGCTGAGTGCCGGAGGAGGTGGTGGAGATAGCGCTGGAATCTGGAAGGATTTGTTCCAATTCTCCATTTTATATCAATAAATGATTCCTTTTTTTTTTTTTTTTTTGTAAAACCATATAATTTTTTAATGACATTTTTCATGCTATTTTTGTAAATATGCCCTTAGACTTGAAAGATTCCAAAGGTACTATCCAAAGGACCCGTGAAAAAGAAGCCCAAAATTCAGCCGATCTCAACTTTTCTCTATTACAATTTCTTTAAGGAAAAGTGAAAACATTAGTAGTGAAAATGTCACATTCCTTTGATTCTTACATAATGAAAGCATTCTGTATTTTTCTTGCAGTTAAAGTCTAACCTTTCAGTGCAAAGTTTTTCTTTTGTATTGGTGGTGATCTGGGTACTGGTCATCAACCATTGACCAACCTGTCCCTTCTGCTCTCATTAGCAGTTGAACTTGTAGAAATTCTAAAGCCTTTACACTAACAACCTTGCTATTCTGTGCATTTGCTCCAGCCATCAGTTTTTTGTATGTAAACACAGGTAATAGAAATAGAAAGCACAGAGCACTTACCAGGACTTCTCTTATCAATCATCTTTATTTTTGTATTACTCTAGCAGCAGGGGAGCGGAGAGGGAAGGTGGCATGGGGGAGGAAGAAGGGCGACAATCCATATCGCGCAACAAGCGCTTCATCAAGCCCTACTTTTATGTAAAAAGCAAAAGTAGATCAGCTCACCCACTCTTCATAGATAGCACACCTCCGAAATATAAGTCCTGGAGCACGGATGCAGGGAGCCGCCACTCCCTGTAGACAATGAAGAAAAAATCAAGGGAAAAAAATCCAGCTTCTGGCGAATAGAAGAATCCTAAAACTTAACTTTTAATCATGCACATTAAAAAAGGGGAATGTCATGACAGGTGGCAAGTGACATGTCACTCTAAAATCAGGAGTCAACGCCGACGAATTTCGAGCTGTTGCTCTTAGTCATGGCAACAGCTTGAAACGCGTCAGCGTTTACTCCCTTGATTTTTTCTTCATCCTACTTTTATGTGTTATATGTATGTGAGATACATGCTTGTGTATGTTTATTTGGATAACACCATTATGTTTTTTACAGAAAACACTACATTGACGTCAGGAAAGACAAAAACCTGCTTTAGGGTGTATTTACACAGGAGTGCATCCGCAGCGGATGCACTGCCAGCACACACAGAGTTATGGCTCAGTGAGCTCCCTGCTGCTACTGCCATATCTCTGTGTGTGTCTGCTCATGACTGTTGATTTCCCACTGGCAGTATTGAGCGGACACAGAGCTACGGCAGCAGCAGGTAGCTCGCTCTGCCGTTACTCTGCAGCGCATTCACGGTGCCACCATTCTGCAGATGCAATCCCGTGTGCATACACCCTTAAAAAGATCTATCTACAGTGGGGCAAAAGAGTATTTAGTCAGCCACCAATTGTGCAAGTTCTCCCACTTAAAAAGATAAGAGAGGCCTGCAAATTTCATCAAAGGTATACCTCAACTATGAGAGACATAATGAGAAAAAAAATCCATCAAATGACATTGTCTGATTTTTAAAGAATTTATTTGTAAATTATGGTGGAAAATAAGTATTTAGTCACTTACAAACAAGCAAGATTTCTGGCTCTCACAGACCTGTAACTTCTTCTTTAAGAGTCTCCTCTGTCCTCCACTCATTACCTGTATTTATGGCACCTGTTTGAACTTGCTATCAGTATAAAAGATACCTGTCCACAATCTCAAACAGTCACAATCCAAACTCCACTATGGCCAAGACCAAAGAGCTGTCGAAGGACACCAGAAACAAAATGGTAGACCTGCCCTAGGCTGGGAAGACTGAATCTGCAATAGGCAAGCAGCTTGGTGTGAAGAAATCAACTGTGGGAGCAATTATTAGAAAATGGAAGACATACAAGGCCACTGATAATCTCCCTTGATCTGGGACTCCATGCAAGATCTCCCCCATGGTGTCAAAATGATCCCAAGAACAGTGAGCAAAAATCCCAGGACCACACCTGGGCGACCTAGTAAATGACCTGCAGAGAGCTGAGACCAAAGTAACAAAGGCAACCATCAGTAACACACTACACTGCCAGGGACTCAAATCAAAAGTGCCAGACATGCCCCCCTGCTTAAGGCAGTACATGTCTGGGCCCGACTGAAGCATTTGGATGATCCAGAAGAGTATTAGGAGAATGTCATACGGTCAGATGAAACCAAAGTATAACTTTTTGGTAAGCACTCAACTCGTCGTGTTTGGAGGAGAAAGAATGCTGAGTTGCATCCAAAGAACATCATACCTACTGTGAAGCATGGGTATGGAAACATCCTGCCTTGGGGCCCTTTTGCTGCTAAGGGACCAGGATGGCTGATCTGTGTAAAGGAAAGAATGAACGGGGCCAAGTAGTGTGAGATTTTGAGTGAAAACCTCCTTCCATCAGCAAGGGCATTGAAGATGAAACGTGACTGGATCTTTCAGCATGACAATGATCCCAAACACCCCACCTGGGCAACAACAGGAGTGGCTTCGTAAGAAGCATTTCAATGACCTGGAGTGGCTTAATCAGTTTCCAGATCTCAACCCAATAGAAAACCTTTGGAGGGAGTTGAAAGTTCGTGTTGCCTAGCGACAACTCCAAAACATCACTGCTCTAGAGGAAATATGCAACAGTGTATGAAAACCTTGTGAAGACTTACAGAAAATGTCATTGCCAACAAAGGGTATATAACAAAGTATTGAGATGAACTTTTTTGTTATTGACCAAATACTTATTTTCCACCATAATTTGCAAATAAATTCTTTAAAAATCATACAATGTGATTTTATGTATTTATTTTTCTTATTATGTCTCTCATAGTTGAGTTATACCTATGATGAAAATTACAGGCCTCTCTCATCTTTTTAAGTAAATCTGTCTGGGTAAAAAGCACAGCAGAGCTTCTGATGGGATAGTATGTTATCACTGGGGGTAGATAAGCATAAAACAGGGGCAATTGCTCTCAACTTTGGGGATTGTGCGCCAGAACATGCTTAATGAGTCGCAATGTACAACGTAGCACAATGAAGGAAGCGCAGGGAGATGATGTCCAGCGTGAACAAGTCCTGATTCATTCATGAAAAAGGGGATTGAATAAAAGAAATAGAGAAAAACAATATATTACTTAAAACAGAGTGGTCAAAATCAGTGGAATACCTAGATGTAAAACTTACTTGGATGAAGGTACCAGTGTGGCCAATTAATACAAATGTCACAATATGTCGGAATCGCAATAGACATATGTGTAAGGCTAAGCGCATGCCCCAAATAGTGCTACATAAAGGTCTTGTGAAGCTTAGTGTATGCGCAAATAGCTATGGACGTTGTACTGTGACCTCTATGGAGGTAGGTGGGTAGGATCTTGTGCATGTGCAAACTCATGTTAAATGGCAGACGGAAGAAATGGACATTAAAGCCATCATTCAATACCTATTGCAGGGATATTTTAGTATAAAAAGAAGCTTATAAAGACTTAAAGTAGTATTTAATAGGATATGCATTAGAGATGGGACACATATTACTGCTACATAGAGTGTGGAATTGGGCATGCTAGGTTTATAATTTAGTTTAGAACATATAGGAGAGGAACTGAGGGGAAATTATTGGTATGTTATTAATGAAGAGGACATAATATACATTTTAGAAGATATGGTGTATCAAGGTTTTAGAGGAGATGGATAACATAGTATAGATATAATATAACAAGATCTTGGGAAAGCTAAATTACTCCTCACTGTACTCATGATGGATCCGAAATTGCTTGCTGAGGGGTATGAACTGTGGAGTTATATGTTCTCTATCCCTTCATTAAGCCCATATGTATGCAACGTATTCATCCAAAAGATCCAGAATGACTCCCTTTTTCATAGGTTCTCAAAGTGGTCATGTACATCCTCAGATCTGTTCCAATGCTGTTACTGTGAAGGTAAGGAAATCACTATTATGATGTTCTGTGGCATGGCGAGAGACACTATACTTTGCAAAAGTTATGATTTATGTTATATTGGTGATTGTTCATTCTATTACATAATTGTTGTTTGGTCCTCCCTATGTATTGTAATCTACAGCTGTACTCCAACATGTAGATCACATAAGTGGAGGTACAATCCATCTTAGATTTTATCGGAAAGATCTCTCCTGTATTATTGCTCCTACATGAGGATGCACCATGGTTCAGATTGTCACATAATTTGCATCTCTTACTGCATCTGAAACAGCCCACTATTTTATTTTTTGTTATTGTGTTCGTTGTTGTTCTTCCAAGTGAGTTCCAAGTGTTTCTTTTCCTAGGCGGCTCAGAGCTACAATGCTCTTGATGGTACAAGCACGTCTAAAGGTGAAACTCGGTTTCAGTGCAATCACTTTGTTCAGGATAGGGTCCATTAGAAGTAGATCCTAATGTTCCTCAATGGATTTTCTCATTTTCATATGTCCTGCCGTATAATTAGTTAGAAAGTTGTATTTAAAACTATCTTCCTCCTGTTCTACTTTTTTATTTTTCTTTACCTCCTGTTCTGGTTTGTTGGTTAATGCTCTTTGGTATGCTGCTTCAATGATCATTTTTGGATAGCCTTTATCATTGTGTCTTCTTTTTATTGTATTACTTTGATTGATGTTATCTGATGTTTTAGTACATTTTCATCGGATGCAGTCAGATTGGCCATACCGAATGTTTTTCTTCAATTTCTTAAAATGGCAGCTCCCATAGTCTAGCAAACTGTTACAATCCACACTCTTAAAGTTTGTCTTTGTAATGATTGTTCTGTTCTCTGAATATAATTCTAAATCAAGGTACTCAATCTTCTCTTCAGAGCATTTGCCTGAGAATGATAAGTTCCATACATTTGTGTTTAAATAATCTGTAAAAAGCTTAAAATCTTCTTTTGATCCACTCCATATGAATAAGAGGCCATCAGTAAATCTTTTATGGAGCACTATGTATTTCCTCCATGGATGATCATTATAAATGTACTGTTTTTCATATTCTCCAACATACAAATTAGCGAATGAAGGGGTGAATTTCATTCCCATCACTATGCTGGTGGACTGTAGGTACATCTTGGACTGGAAATAATAATAACTGTGGCCCAATATAAATTAGATGCTTTTTAAATTTTATATTTTCTGTTCAGGTGATATGATGTGGTCCACATCCAATACAGCTGTAATAGAATCTATAACTTTTTGGTGTGGGATGTTCGAGTACAGGGCTATAACATCTAGAGTAGCCCATTTGTACTCTTCCCAATTATGGTCTTTGAGAAGTTGGATCAAGGCGGGTGTATCCTTTACATAGGATGAAAGAGCAGTGTCACGATTAGGCTTACAGGTTGTGGATCCACTGTGTCAGCGAGGGATTGGCGTGGACCGTGCTGGTGGACCGGTTCTAAGAGGCTACTGGTGTTCACCAGAGCCCGCCGCAAAGCGGGATGGTCTTGCTGCGGCAGTAGCAACCAGGTCGTATCCACTAGCAACGGCTCAACCTCGCTGACTGCTGAGAAGGCGTGGGACAGAAGGACTAGGCAGAGGCAAGGTCAGACGTAGCAGAAGGTCGGGGCAGGCGGCAAGGTTCGTAGTCAAGATGGATAGCAGGAGTTCAGGTAACACAGGCTTTGGACAACACTAAACGCTTTCACTGGCACAAGGCAACAAAATCCGGCCAGGGAGTGCAGGGGAAGTGATGTGATATAGCCAGGGAGCAGGTGGAAGCCAATTAAGCTAATTGGGCCAGGCACCAATCATTGGTGCACTGGCCCTTTAAGTCTCAGAGAGCTGGCGCGCGCGCCCTAGAGAGCGTAGCCGCGCGCGCCAGCACATGACAGTCGGGGACCGGGACGGGTAAGTGACTTGGGATGCGATTCGCGAGCGGGCGCGCCCCGCTGTGCGAATCACATCCCCGCCGGCAATGTCAGTGCAGCGCTCCCGGTCAGCGGGTCTGACCGGGGCGCTGCAGGGAGAGAGACGCCGTGAGCGCTCCGGGGAGGAGCAGGGACCCGGAGCGCTCGGCGTAACAAGCAGTCATCTGTTTCTGCAACAAAACGTCAACGTAATGCGAAAAGCTGCTAGTAAGGGATTTACCCCCGAAATTATTGGATGTCCCGGTGGATTTTTACAGTCCTTATGGACTTTCGGCAGATGGTAGTATACCGGGATCCTTGGGTTCTTAATTTTTAGGTAGTCCCTTTCTTTTTTGGTTACAACTCCTAGATCGAATGCCTCATCGATCAATTAGTGACATTCATCCTTCAATCCCGGTGTATTTGATGAGTCCTGTCATTGTAATTAACTTTTTCTAGGGGTCTGTTGTAAAAGAACATCTAATGGAATGTCCCCTCTTTTCTGATTCATATTGTAGGACATTGTATGTGTCCTTGTGTGAGACTGGCTTTCTATCTGTATATATTTTTTGTTGTTGTTGTGAATTTCTTATATTTACTGTTCAAAAATGATCTCCCATTGTCCCTATGGATATTAGGGGTATTCGCCCTGTTATTGGTGTCTGTAGTTCTATTGTTATTTCTGTTGTTGTTATTATACTGAGGTCTCCTCCGTGATGTTGGGACCTGTTGATTATCCTCTACGGTGTTCTGATGAGGGTTCATGTTCCGTACTGTTTCTATAGTCCCAGGTTTATCAACATCAACCTTTTCTTTCTTCCAATATTTTATATTATTAGTGGCATAATCCTTTTTGTCTCTGCTCAGTTTCTGTGATTTCTTCTCAAGCGTTTTTTTTTTTTTAAGATTTAGTATCCTGACTGTTAGGAGTCTATCCATTTTGGTGAACTACCAATTGTGTTTGTATGGATCTAATTGGGCAATCGTGGTTCGGATATTTTCATCCAATTCCTTGCATAGATCTTCTCTTATGCTGCACAGTTGTTGCATCATATTGATGGAGAAGTTTTTACAGATTATTTAAACACAAATGTATGGAACTTATTGTTCTCAGGCAAATGCTCTGAAGAGAAGATCGAGTACTTTGATTTAAAATTATCCTCAGAGAACAGAAAAATCATTACAAAGACATGCTTTAAGAGTGTGGATTGTAACAGTTTGCTAGACTCTGGGAGCTGCCATTTTAAGCAATGGAAGAAAAACATTCCGTATGGACAATTTCCCTGCATCCAATGAAATTGTACTAAAACATCAGATAACATCAATCAAAGTCAAACAATAAAAAGAAGACTCATGGATAAAGGTTATCCAAAAACGATCATTGAGGCAGCATACCAAAAGCATTAACCAACAAACCAGAACAGGTGGTAAAGAAAAATAAAAAAGTAGAACAGGAGGAAAATAGTTTTAAATACAACTTTCTAACTAATTATATGGCAGGACATATGAAAATTAGAAAATCCATTGAGGAACATTAGGATCTACTTCTATTGGACCCTATCCTGAACAAAGAAACCGAGTTTCACCTTTAGACATGCTTGTACTATCAAGAGCATTGTGGCTCTGAGCCGCCTAGGAAAAGAAACAGAGAACTCACTTGGAAGAGCAACAAAGAACACAAAACAAAAAAGAAAATAGTGGGCTTTTTCAGATGCATTAAGAGATGCAAATTATGTGACAATCTGAACCATGGTGCATCCTCATGTAGGAGCAATAATACAGGAGAGATCTTTCTGATAAAATCTAAGATGGATTGTACCTCCACTTATGTGATCTACATGCTGAAGTGCATACATAGGGAGGACCACACAGCAATATGTAATAGAATGAACAATCACCGAGATAACATAAATCATAACTTTGCAAAGCATAGTGTTTCTCGCCATGCCACAGAACATCATAATAGTGATTTCCTTACCTTCACCGTAATAGCTTTGAAACAGATCTCGGAGGATGTACATGGCAGCTTTGAGAATCTATGAAAAAGGGAGTTATACTGGATCTTTCGGATGAATATATTGCATCCATATGGGCTTAATGAAGGGATACAGAACATATAACTCCCCAGTTCATAGCCCTCAGCAAGCAATTACGGATCCATCATGAGTACATTGAGGAACACAATGTTATTTAGCTTTCCCAAAATCTTGGTATATTATATCTATACTATGTTATCCATTTCCTCTAAAACCTTGATACACCATTTATATCTGTCCCCTGCATTAATAACATACAAATAATTTCCCCTCGGTTCCTCTCCTATTTGTTCTAATGTAAATTATAAACCTATTATGCCCCATTTCACACTCTTTATTGCAGTAATATGTGTCCCATCTCTAATGTATATCCTATTCCGTACTACTTTAAGTCCATATAAGCTTCTTATTATACTAAAATATCCCCTAATTCCATGTATTCAGTCTGCCGTTTAGCATGAGTTTGCGCTTGTGCGAGGTCCTGCCCACCTACCCCCTTAGAGATCACAGTACAGCGTCCATCGCTATTTGCGCATGCGCCCAGTTTCACAAGACCTTTATGTAGCGCTATTTGGCGCATGCGCTTAGCCTTACACATATGTCTATTGTGATTCCGACATATCGTGATCTACATTTGTATTAATTGGCCACACTGGTACCTTCATCCAAGTAAGTTTTACATCTAGGTATTCCACTGATTTTGCCCACTCTGTTTTAAGTAATATATTGTTTTGCTCCATTACTTTTATTCCATCCCCTTTTTCATAAATGAATTAGGACTTGTTTACACTGGACATCATCTCCCTGCGCTTCCTTCACCGTGCTACGTTGTACATTGCGACTCATTAAGCATGTTGTGTTTTTGCGCCCTTTTAGCATATAAATAGTGTATGGTTTTAACAAATGTATGAGCCTAGACCGCAAGTGTCTCGAAATGTGTTTGTTTATTGGCCATTTGAAATAAATATACATTTTATTTTACTATGCAGATCCAGTCTGCTTACTGATGTTATGCGCCGAGGACTCCCGGATTTGTTTAACTTGCTTCCAGTATCATTTTTTTAAGTGGGAGAACTTGCACAATTGGTGGCTGACTAAATACTTTTTTGGCCCACTGTATCTATCTATCTATCAGTCACGTCCCAGAGCAGTAACACCTTTGCTACTTGAACTCTGTTTGGGTGATTTGGGTGTCTGTCTCTATTATAGGTCTGAGTCCTAATGTAGATTTGATATAAGAATGTATTTCATTGTGTTTTTCAGTGTTATCTGCATACTATCACTTTAACTGCTGACCAACGGTTAACAGTTTACAACTGTAAGAGCTGGTGAATGGCCACATGTCTCTTGCAGCCATATTCTATATTATTAAAAATAAGTCAAACAAAAGTGGACCTAGTACTCAACCTTGGGGTACACCACTAATAACCGGGAACCAATCAGAGAAGGAATCATTGACCACCACTTCTAACCAGGGTCCTTCAGTCAGTTATGAATTAGTTACAGACTAAACTTTCTATACCTAAAGACCTTAATTTACCTATCAGAAGTTTATAAGGGACAGTGTCAAATGTATTAGCAAACTCCAAAAACACGATATCCACAACTGCCCCCCTATCAAGGCTTCTACTCACCTCTACATAAAAAGAAAAGTATTTCATTTATTTCAGACCATATCAATATAAAGCCAGTTCAGTACATTACATATGTTACCAGCACTGGGCTGACCTACATCAGTTCCTACATCTTTTGTATATACAGAGCTAAAGAACCCATTCAGTAACTCTGTCTTCTCTCGATTCCTTGTGGCCCCCTCCTCATTATCATTATTTGCTCTAACTTTTATTTATTAATTTTTTCATGTTTCTTGTTAAAAAAATTGAAACATTTTTTTAGTACATTGCCCTTTAATTGTTAATGTTTGCTGCCTTTATTACCTTAATTACAGATTTTATTAAACTCTTTGTAATATTGAAAGGCTATACTTAAACTTGTCATTCCACCTGCAATGACCAAAGCAGGTGGAATAACAAGTAACAATCCATGACATGTTCCAGTCAGAAACTTAAGAACTTTTCTGCAAACACAACCACAGCCGATACAACTGCTGTAACTGAGTACTGCGCCTATACGTGAGACATGTACCTTGTAGCCAATATCACCAAGCCAGTTGTAAGTAAAGTAGACTGCTTAGAACAAACTACAGTAGACTGTGTGGTTTTCAGTTCATGTCTGACATCTTTGATACAACCTGGCTTACCGGTTACAATACCACCGAATAAAACTACTAACATGTCAGTATATCATGTGGAAAGTTCTGTCAACTTACCTTTCAAAAATATCTTACTTCCACAGTCAATTTTACATAGGTCCATGTGCCAAAAGAAATGATCAGTTTATAACTTTATATACTTAGTAGCTTTATTTGAACAGTGAGAGACAGAAAAACAACCAAAAATTCAGAAAAACACATTTCAAATAAGTTATGAATTGACTTTAAGATACGGAAACAACCATAAAAATCTTCAATTTATCCAAACAAACTCTCAATCCATATGAACTATCTCTTCTAAAGAAAGGGCTATCCTATTGCCCAGTCAATAAACCAGACGATTTCACTTTATTCCTGGACTTGCATAAATTTACAAGGAAACTCACCTTGCAGAGACATTTCTCGTTACCCAACCAAGAATGGTTTAAAAAAACTGAATCCAAGGAAGCAAATCCCCTTGAAGGAAAGCATCCTCTTGTTAAAAATAAATCTCAATTTTACCCCATCCACAGCCAAGGACATCTAATCAAAACCTTTCATGACCTTGTGGCACAAGACCTCAAAAAACTTCCTATCAACCACAGCAAAAAAACTAAAAACGGATCCCTAACTAGGAAAGAGAAAGAAGCTCTGAAAAAACTTAAAGACAACACAAACCTGGTCATAAGATCCGCCGACAAAGGAGGAGGTATAGTTCTACAAGATTATGAGGACTATCATGCAGAAGCTCTGAAAATCCTACAAGATAAGGACTACTACCAAAAGCTCACCCATAACCCATACCCTCAATTACAAGAAAGGATCAAAGAAACACTCAATAAAGCATTTACTGACAACGTAATCACCAAAGCAGAAAAGAAATTCCTCTACATCGACAATCCTTCCGTTCCATTCTACTACCACTTACCCAAGATCCACAAAAACCAAACACAGCCCCCAGGGAGACCAATCATCTCCGGCATCAATAGCCACACATCCCAAATCTCTCACTATCTGGATCTGATACTACAGGACTATGTCCAATCTCTCCCAAGCTATCTGAAAAGCTCAGACGACCTCATTAATCTACTACGCCCAATCCCCTGGCACAACAACCTCATTTTTGTCACAATGGATGTCACAGCATTATACTCCAACATCAAACACAACATAGGACTGGATTGCGTCAGAAGCACTCTAGAAGAGGACCCCAACATTCCACAACAACAATGTACCTTTCTGCTCAAATGTCTGGACATCATCCTAAACAACAATTTCTTCACATACGATGGTGCCACCTACCACCAGACGCGGGGCACTGCGATGGGGACTCGGGTGGCACCATCGTATGCAAATCTAGTGATGGGCACCTTTGAGAAAACCTTCATAACATCACATCCACTCTTCCAACAACACACGGTACTGTACCGTCGATATATAGATGATCTGTTCATGCTATGGAATGGACCTCCCCAACTCATCCAAGAACTCATCAACAGCATCAATAAAAACGACTGGGGGATCATACTCACATCAAACATATCTGCAGAAACCATAGACTTTCTGGACCTCGAAATCTCTCATACGGACAACAGCATCATCACTGCAACACATTTCAAAAAAGTTGATTCCAACAGCTACCTCCCTTACAACAGTGGACACTACAAAAAGTGGAAACTCAATATCCCATTCAACCAGTACAAACGTATCCGGAAAAACTGTACCTCAGATTACACCTTCAAATCCCAAGCGAAGATTCTACAAAAACGCTTTCTCTCAAAAGGATACCCAAAACAAATTCTGAACGAAGCCTACAACAAGACCAAAACCCTAACGCAAGATGACTGCTTACAACCAAAGAAAAACCCAGAAAACCCAGACAACCAAATCAAACTGAACTTTATCACTACCTACAACTCATCTCACAATGCAATCAGAACCATACTCCAAAAACATTGGCACATCCTTCAAAATGACACCATCCTACAAAAATCCCTACCGAGGAATCCAGGAGTAACTTTCAGGAGAGCACCAAACATCAAAAATCTAATCGCCCCCAGCAGACTCAAGCGACATACCAATTGCCACACCAACCACTCCAGTACAAAAACCAAAGGTGCTTCCAGATGTGGAACCAAAAGGTGCCTCTGCTGTGCCACAATTGACCACAAGCAAACCACCTTCTTAAATCTAAGAACCAACGAAAAACATAACATCAAATATCCACTCACCTGCAAATCCAGTTTCGTTATCTACTTAATCACCTGCACTTGCAACAAACAGTATGTCGGTCGGACCACCCAAGAACTCCACATCAGACTAAACCAACACAGGAATAACATCAAACGGAACTTCGCTCTGCACAGTCTCTCCAAACACTGCTCCGAAATGCATAGAGAAGAAAAAAAACCAATTAAAATCTGCCCCATAGACCATATCCCACCACACCAAAATGATAGATTTTCCACTTTAAAAAAACGAGAGATGTTCTGGATCTACCGCCTTGAAACTTTGCAGCCATATGGGCTTAATGAGGCCACAGAACTGATCACATAAAAAGGAAACCTGAATCCATGCAAAAAAATCTTTTTTCTCCTGCCATCCAATTCCAGACCTTTTAGCACCGCCTAAAAGGGCTAACCTAGCCTCTGCAGCTCTTTGTTAACCAACAGCACTTACCACAATAGTTCAAACCAAAACTTTATTGACTATATCCCAGTCATGTCCATCATACTCATACATCTGTTGCAATGTTATAATGTCAACCATATCCATCCACTATCGATTACCATGTAACATTGTTTATGAATTACTTCCTCACTTGTCAATCATGCTCACCACAATGTTATAAATGTAACCATTACTACACAGGAGCCACATACCAATTAACCCTAAGTGTAATTTTCAATTAAAGAAAATACCTCTATTTAGGTAGCTCCCAGACATCTCCCATACAGCCTCAAACCATCACAAGTACTGCTTAGCTTGTTTCCCAGCCCACAGCATCTACCATAGACCCACACTAGTCTATTGGTTCTAATGGAGAGATTTCAGTTATGTTAAAGGGACCTCAGTTCTAGTCTCCAGACACTCCCCCCAGAAGCCTGGAGGGACGGACGTCACAGCCCAGCCCCCTGTGACCACACCCCTCACACTGTGTATATAAGCACACTTGTTACATTAAGCCAGCAGACCTGAAGAAGAAAGGGATACCCTTTTGAAACGCGTTGTCCAATCCTGTTTGCTTTATGCTTTATATTTTTTTATTTTCTATTTTTTACTTTTTTACTTTTTGTGTTCTTTATTTCTGTAAACCCAACCGTCAATAAATCCCCCCTTCTTATCCAAGAAGTTTACAGCAACCAAATTTTTTGCAACGGAGAAGCGCTTTCACACGCCGAGGTTTTTTCTGGGATAAATCCCCGTGTGGGATCTCCCGCATCCTGCTCCTGTATGAATTGACTTTCGGAAGACATCAGAGGGCTTCAAAGTTCAGCAGCAATTTTCCAACTTTTCACAAAATTTTCAAAATCTGAATTTTTCAGGGACCAGTTCAGATTTGAAGTGGATTTGAAGGGCCTTCATATTAGAAATACCCCATAAATGACCCAACTAAAAAATCAGCACCCCTCAAAGTATTCAAAATGACATTCAGAAAGTGTGTTAACCCTTTAGGTGTTTCACAGGAATAGCAGCAAAGTGAAGGAGAAAATTCAAAATCTTCATTTTTTTACATGTTCTCTCATGTTCTTGTATACCAAGTTTTTGAATTTTTACCAGGGGTAAAAGGAGAGAAATAATCTTAAAATCCATAACCCAATTTCTCTCGACTAAGGAAATACGTAATATGAAGATGTTAAGTGCTCTGTGGGTGCAGTAGATGGCTCAGAAGGGAAGGAGCAACAATAGGATTTTGGAGAGTGAGTTTTTCTGAAATGGTTTTTGGGGGGCATGTCACATTTAGGAAGCCCCTATGGTGCCAGAACAGAAAAAAAGCCTCTCATGTCAACTATTTGGGACCCCTCAAGGAAAATAACAAGGGGTACTGTGAGCCGTAACACCCCACAGGTGTTTGACGACTTTTCGTTAAAGTTGGATGTGTAAATGAATTTTTTTCACTAAATGCTGGGTTTTGTATTTGTTACCCCATGTGTTGACATCAAGTGCACTGCTGGCGCACTACAATGCTCAGAAGAGAACGAGTCACATTTGGCTTTTGGAAAGCAAATTTTGCTGAAATGGTTTTTGGGGGGCATGTTGCATTTAGAAATCCCCTGTGGTGCTAGAACAGCAAAAAAAAGCCCCACATGGCATACTATTTTGGAAACAACACCTCTCAAGGAATGTAACAAGGGGGGCAGTGAGCTTTTACACCACACAGGTGGTTGATACATTTCTGCAAAATTTGGACGTGAAAATGGAAAAAAATATTTTCACTAAAATGCTGGTTACCCCAAATTTTTCATTTTCACAAGGGGTAATAGGAGAAAAAGCCGCCCAAAATTTTATCCCCATATGTGGATGTAAAGTGCTCTCCCAGCGAATTACAATGCTCAGAAGAGAAGGAGCACCATTGAGCTCTTGGAGAGAGAATTTGTTTGGAAAGGAAGTCGGGGACCATGTGCGTTTACAAAGCCCCCTTGGTGCCAAAAGAGTGGACCCCCCCCCACATGTGACCCCATTTTGTAAACTGCACCCCTCACGGAATGTAATAAGGGGTGCACTGAGCATTTACACCCCACTGGCGTTTAACAGATCTTTTGAACAGTGGGCTGTGCAAATGAAAAATTTAATTTTTCATTTCCACGGACAACTGTTAACAAAAATCTATCAGACACCTGTGGGGTGTAAATGCTCACTGAACCCCTTATTACGTTCCGTGAGGGGTGTAGTTTCCAAAATGGGGTCACATGTGTGGGGGAGCACTGTTCTGGCACCATGGGTGCTTTGTAAATGCACATGGCCTTCAATTCCAGACACATTCTCTCTCCAAAAGCCCAATGGTGCTCCTTCTCTTCTGAGCATTGTACTTTACATCCACATATGTGGTATTTATATACTCAGAAGAAATGGTGTTACAAATTTTGGGGGGCTTTTTTCCTATTACCCCTTGTGAAAATGAAAAATTTGGGATAACACCAGCATTTTAGTGAAAAAATAAAAATTTTCATTTTCACGTCCAACTTTTACGAAAATTCTGTGGGGTGTTAAGGCTCACTATACCACTTGTTACTTTCCGTGAGGGGTGTCATTTCCAAAATGTGGTCACATGTGGGTGTTTTTTTTTTGCGTTTATGTCAGAACCGCTGTAATGTTCAGCCACCCCTGTGCAAATCACCTCAAATGTGCATGGTGCTCTAACTCCTGAGCCTTGTTGTGCCCTTGCAGAGCATTTTACGTCCACATATGGGGCATTTTCATACAAGAGAAATTGCGTTACAAATTTTGGGGGTCTTTTTTTTCTTTTACCGCTTGTGAAAATGAAAAGTATGGGGCAACACCAGCATGTTAGTGTAAAATTTTTTATTTTTTTACAATAACATGCTGGAGTAGACACCAACTTTACCTTTTCATAAGGGGTAAAAGGAGAAAAAGCCCACCAAAATGTGTTAGGCAATTTCTCCCGCGTACAGAACTACCCCATATGTGACCCCAGGGGCGTAGCTAGAAACCACGGGGCCCCGGTGCGAAAAATTGCCCTGGGCTCCCCTACCACCTGTTGACCCTCTTCCCCAATCCCGGACAACCCCTTACTCGGCTGCACAAAGATATCAGAGACTACAGCACTGATGGGACACATATACTTGTGTATTCTCCTGACTGTGTCCCATCAGTGCTGTAGTCACTGATATCTTTGTGCAGCCGAATAAGGGGTGGCCCTGCCTGTTAGTCACTTATATAGTTGTGTATTCTCCTGACTAAGTGACTAACAGGCAGGGCCAGGCAGACAAAACAGGCATTGAAGAATAATACGCCCATTTTTCTGGTGGGTCCAACTGCTGGGACCCCCACCAATCACCAATCAGCTGTTGTAAAGCTATAACTCCCATCATGTCTAGAGAGCCTCAGCATTATAGGAGTTGTAGTTTTTCAACAGCTGAAGAGCCATAGATTAGGGTACAGCATCACCCATCATCCCTGCAGAACTTACAAGTGACTCCAGCTCTGATGGGACAGTCAGGAGAAAACACAATGATATCACTGACCTGAGTGACGTCTTCTCTGTTGTCTTTTCTTTCCTTCTCCATCTGATCCAGACGTCAGGACGTCTTCCAGCTCCATCTTCTCTGCAGAGTCTGACACCCGGACATCATAGGTTCTCACTTTGTCAGTAGATCCTCACCCTCTGTATCAAGACAATAATCATTATTATTCTGCTAAATACTGTACCCCCTGAATATAATCCTGCCACACACTGTATCCCCTGAATATAATACTGCCACACACTGTATCCCCTGAATATAATACTGTCACCTACTGTACACCCTGAATATAATACTGCCACACACTGTATCCCCTGAATATAAAATTACCATCCACTGTACCCCTGAATATAATACTGCCACACACTGTATCCCCTGAATATAAAATTACCATCCACTGTACCCCTGAATATAATACTGCCACACACTGTATCCCCTGAATATAAAATTACCATCCACTGTACCCCCTGATTATTATACTGCCATCTACTGTACCCCTGAATATAATACTGCCATCTACTGTACCCCTGAATATAATACTGCCATCTACTGTACCCCCTGAATATAATACTGCCTCCTTCTGTACCCCTGAATATAATATTGCCACCCACTGTATCCCCTGAATATAAAATTACCATCCACTGTACCCCTTGAATATAATACTGCCACCCACTGCACTCCCTGAATATAATACTGCCACCTACTGTACCCAAAATATAATACTGCCCCCTACCGTCCCCCCTGAATATAATTCTGCCACACACTGAGCCCCTGAATATAATCCTGCCACACACTGTGCCCCTGAATATAATCCTTCCACGCACTGTGCCCCTGAATATAATCCTGCCACACACTGTACCCCTGAATATAATCTTGCCACACACTGTACCCCTGAATATAATACTGCCCCACATCATGCCCCTGAATATAATACTGCCCCACATCGTGCCCCTGAATATAATACTGCCACACACTGTGCCCCTGAATATAATACTGTCACACACTGTGCCCCTGAGTATAATACTTCCACACACTGTGCCCCTGAATATAAACCCTCAAAAATAACCATGCTATACACTGTACCCTCCCACACATCATACATACATACATACATATATCTTGCTTACACACATCTATCTTTCATACACACACATCATTCATACACACACATCATTCATACACACATCATACATACAGTACATAAACGCATCATTCATACACATGCCACCTCCGAACCCCCCCCCAACACATGCATAATACATACATACACACACATCTTGCATACACATACATCATACATTCACCCTCCGCCTGCAGATCCCTCTGCATAATTCATCTCCACACATCATACATACATCCTTCTAGCTTACACACATCTCCACACATCATACATATACATCTTGCTTACACACATTTATCATTTATACACACACATCATTCATACATCATACATACAGTACATACACATACATAATTTATACACACGCTGCCTCTGGACCCCCCACACATACATAATACATACGTACGCCTCCAGATCCCCCCCCAACATAATACATGTCCACATATCATACATATACATCTTGCTTACACACATCTATCATTTATACACACACATCATACATACAGTACACATACATCATTCATACACACGCCGCCTCTGGACCCCCCACACATGCATAATACATACACATCATACATATACATACACCAGCCGCCTCCAGATCCCCCAACAAAATACATGTCCACACGTCATACATATATCCTTCTAGCTTACACACAACATTTATCATTCATACAACATAAATACAGTATATACGCACACATCATTCATACACACGCTACCTCCAGACCCCAAATTCCCCCCCTCCTCTGTACCCCAAATCTCATATCATCCCTCCTCCCCCCCTCCTCTGGACCCCATATCTCATATCATCCCTCCCCCCTACCTCTGGACCCCATATCTCATATCACCCCCCCTCCTCTGGACCCCATATCTCATATCACCCCCCCCCTCCTCTGGACCTCATATCTCATATCAGCCCCCCCCCTCCTCTGGACTCCATATCTCATATCACCCCCCCCTCTCTGGACCTCATATCTCATATCACCCCCCCCTCCTCTGGACCCCATATCTCATATCATCCCCCCCCCCTCCTCTGGACCCCATATCTCATATCATCCCTCCCCCCTCCTCATCTGGGCCCCATATCTCATATCACCCCCCCCCCCCCCAGTAGTCAGGTAGTCTCCTCAGAATTTTATATTAGGACGTGCCCCCCCCCCCCCCCTCCCCTCCAGTAGACCATTGTTTCCCAACCAGGGTGCCTCCAGCTGTTGCAAAACTACAACTCCCAGCATGCCCAGACAGCCGTTGGCTGTCCGGGCATGCTGGGAGTTGTAGTTTTGCAACAGCTGGAGGCACCCTGGTTGGGAAACACTGCAGTAGACAGTCCCCTTCACTTACCAGGTGGCTGCATCCAGCAGTGCACCACATTTCATCGATGATGATGCTGCTGTAGGATTCGGAAGCAAAAGACACCGCGCAGCTCCACCAGATGACGAGCAGTGCGCGGCCATACAGAAACGGCGGCCGCGTAATGACGTAGAGCTTAGTGACGCCCCCTTGCCGTGATTTTGGGAACGTCATTACGCAGCCACCATATCTGTACGGCCGCGCACCACTCGTAAGCTGGGGGAGGAGCCTCTGCGCAGCAGTGAAAGGTATTTAATCTGGGGACGCCAGGTCGGCACAATGAATGAAAGCTGGAGGCAGAGCGGCTTGCAGCGGCGGGCCCGGGCGACTTGCTGGCAGCGGCGGGCCCAGGACCTGTTGCTGTAGCAAAGCATAGCATAGTATAGTGAAGTGGCAGGGGGCTACGGGCCCAGTCGCGATTGCAACCCTTGCGACCACTATAGCTACGCCACTGTGTGACCCTAAACTATTTCCTTGAAATACGACAGGGCTCCGAAGTGAGAGCGTCATGTGCATTTGAGACCTAAATTAGGGATTTGCATGGGACGGACCCAGATGCAAGAATTACACTTGCCTCTGATACCAAAATTACCCTATGGCAGTGTTTCCCAAACAGGGTGCCACCGGCTGTTGCAAAACTCCCAACATGCCTGGACAGTCAATGGCTGTCCGGCAGTACTTGGAGTTGTTGCTTTGCAACAGCTGGAGGCTCTGTTTTGGAAACAGTGTCGCACAAGACGTTTTTTTTTTATTATCATCGGGGGGGGGGGGGGGGTGGCTATGGACCTCCACCTGTAGACAGCAGCCCCCCTTTTTAGCCAGCAGGAACTTCCCTGTAGACAGCAGCCTGCCTTTGTAGCCAGCAAGACCCCCTGTAGATATCAGCCCCCCCTTTGTAGCCAGCAGGTCCCACCTGTAGACAGCAGTCCCCCTTTGTAGCCAGAAGGACCACCCCTGTAGACAGCAGCCTGCCTTTGTAGCCAGCATGACCCCCCTGTAGACAGCAGCCCCCCTTTGTAGTTGCTCACTGTCCAGTGTTGCCGCTCTGCAGCCCCGTTCTCATCACTGTCACTGCCCCGTTCTGCCGCCCGCATTGTGGCGTCTTATGGAGGAGCATGTGACATACACGTCACTCTGCTTCCTCCGTAGCGTTACGCTGGGCGCAGAGGAGTGTCGTGTATGTCACATGCTCCTCCATAAGACACGCTATAATGCGAACAACAGAACAGGGCAGCAGTGGTGATGAGAATGGGGCTGCGGCAGTGAACCGGAGGACGGGGCAGCGAAGCACTACACCAAGTATCGGATTTGGTATCGGGGACATTAGACGAGTCCCCGATACCATGCAGATACCTGGTATCGGCCCCGAGACCGATACTAGTATCGGTATTGTGACATCCCTAGTTTGAAGTTTACAGTTTGTGCGGTTATTTGCCAATGAAAGAAACACAAAGTAACTGTCTCTCGGTCAATGGCTCCATGCAAACTCTCACCTTGGAGTTTTATTGATCATGAAAATGAAGGAATCTGTTCAAAACTACACATGATAATCTTGTCAATATTATCAGGGCAGCTGGGACCATAGTTAATAAGAAAACAATATCCTATTTATTTCAATGAGCCGACTGGATTCAGAGGAGTACTGGGTTGAAAGAGCTGTGGTCAGATGAGACCAAAATCTAGCTGTTTGGCATCAACTCGAGTCGCCATGTTTGAAGGCGAAGGAAAGCTGCCTATGAAACAAAGAACAACATCCACACTGTCAAACATAATAGGACACAAATGACAAACACAGGCTACCTTTGTAGTGGCACCTGCCACTACATGCCACTAGAAGCAATGGGTTTCTGTGGCGCTGACCAGGGATGGACACATCAGGTGAGTAGAAAAGGTTTATTTAAATATGTTTGTAGTCTTAGGAGTGACCCATTGTTATGGGATCTCCAGTTGGAAATAATCATAGAAATAGGTAATACTAGGGATAAGGAATATTCTGTATCCCTTGTGTGCATATGTTTGCACCTCTATCACACACATATTTTACTTAGCAGTGATGTGGCTATACATATCGCTGTCATTGTGAAAATTTTTATATGTGGTTACATCTTTTTATTTTTTGCATGCATTTTGGATCCTTGCCATTCGATATATGTTATTCATATGGATATATGTTTCCTGCATAAATAGAATGATAAGTATATTTGCGATGTTATTCCAAACATTTTAAATATTTTAAGATGCAACAAAAGCTATGAAAGAGTTAATATCATCTAGTACATAAGATCCTACCTTACTTTGCTTGTCATGCCTGATGAAACCGAGCAAGCGTGGTGAAACGCGTTGCATTGTTTTAAATAAACCTGACGTGTCCATCCCTGGTCAGCGCCGCTGAAAACCATCGCTTCTTGGAAGTCTTCACCTGGTATTGCTCTTATGATTGGGGAGGCTGCAGACCGGGTTTTGTACTCACTCACGCTGACCATTGTTGTGTGTGAGCTCACACAACCACCTTTGGTAAGAGTTCCTAAAATTTACTATTGATCTACACATTGGCGGTTTTACGCTTCCATTTCTTTATAGTTCACTACATGCCACTATACAGGGAGCCCGGTCAGGACAGCTTAAAATAATTATTGAGGAATTGTCACGGTGCCGGCTGGCAGGTAGTGGATCCTCTGTGCCAGAGAGGGATTGGCGTGGACCGTGCTAGTGGATCGGTTCTAAGTCACTACTGGTTTTCACCAGAGCCCGCCGCAAAGCGGGATGGTCTTGCTGCGGCGGTAGTGACCAGGTCGTATCCACTAGCAACGGCTCACCTCTCTGGCTGCTGAAGATAGGCGCGGTACAAGGGAGTAGACAGAAGCAAGGTCGGACGTAGCAGAAGGTCGGGGCAGGCAGCAAGGATCGTAGTCAGGGGCAACGGCAGGAGGTCTGGAACACAGGCTAGGAACACACAAGGAAACGCTTTCACTGGCACGATGGCAACAAGATCCGGCAAGGGAGTGCAGGGGAAGTGAGGTGATATAGGGAAGTGCACAGGTGAACACACTAATTGGAATCACTGCGCCAATCAGCGGCGCAGTGGCCCTTTAAATCGCAAAGACCCGGCGCGCGCGCGCCCTAGGGAGCGGGGCCGCGCGCGCCGGGACAGGACCGAGGGAGAGCGAGTCAGGTACGGGAGCCGGGGTGCGCATCGCGAGCGGGCGCTACCCGCATCGCGAATCGCATCCCGGCTGGAAGCGGAATCGCAGCGCCCCGGGTCAGTGGATCTGACCGGAGCGCTGCAGTGGGGAGAGTGTAGCGAGCGCTCCGGGGAGGAGCGGGGACCCGGAGCGCTCGGCGTAACAGTACCCCCCCCCCTTGGGTCTCCCCCTCTTCTTAGAGCCTGAGAACCTGAGGAGCAGACTTTTGTCTAGGATGTTTTCCTCAGGTTCCCAGGATCTCTCTTCTGGACCACAACCCTCCCAATCCACTAAAAAAAAGGTTTTCCCTCTGACCTTTTTAGAAGCTAGGATCTCTTTGACGGAGAAGATGTCCGAGGAGCCGGAAACAGGAGTGGGAGGAACAGATTTGGGAGAGAAACGGTTGATGATGAGTGGTTTAAGAAGAGAAACGTGAAAGGCATTAGGGATACGAAGAGAAGGAGGAAGAAGAAGTTTGTAAGAGACAGGATTAATCTGACACAAAATTTTGAAAGGACCAAGATAGCGTGGTCCCAACTTGTAGCTAGGGACACGGAAGCGGACATATTTAGCGGAGAGCCATACCTTGTCTCCAGGGGAAAAAATGGGAGGAGCTCTTCTTTTCTTATCCGCGAACTTCTTCATGCGTGATGAAGCCTGTAAGAGAGAATTTTGGGTCTCTCTCCATATGATGGAAAGGTCACGAGAAATTTCATCCACAGCGGGCAGACCAGAGGGCAAGGGGGTAGGGAGGGGGGGAAGAGGGTGACGGCCGTACACCACGAAAAATGGGGATTTGGAGGAAGATTCAGAGACTCTGAAGTTATACGAGAATTCGGCCCATGGAAGGAGATCTGCCCAGTCATCCTGGCGGGAGGAAACAAAATGTCGTAAATAATCACCCAAGACCTGGTTAATTCTTTCTACTTGTCCATTGGATTGGGGATGATATGCAGAAGAAAAATTTAATTTAATCTTGAGTTGTTTACAGAGAGCCCTCCAGAATTTAGACACGAATTGGACGCCTCTATCCGAGACGATCTGCGTAGGCAACCCGTGAAGACGAAAAATGTGTACAAAAATTGTTTAGCCAACTGAGGCGCTGAAGGAAGACCAGGAAGAGGGATGAAATGTGCCATTTTGGAGAATCGATCAACGACCACCCAAATAACAGTGTTGCCACGGGAAGGGGGTAAATCAGTAATAAAATCCATACCAATCAGAGACCAAGGCTGTTCGGGGACAGGCAGGGGATGAAGAAAACCAGCGGGCTTCTGGCGAGGAGTCTTATCCCGGGCACAGATAGTGCAGGCTCGCACAAAGTCCACAACATCCGTCTCCAGAGTCGGCCACCAATAGAAGCGGGAGATGAGTTGCACAGATTTCTTGATGCCCACATGACCTGCGAGATGGGAGGAGTGACCCCATTTGAGGATTCCGAGGCGTTGGCGTGGAGAAACAAAGGTCTTTCCTGGAGGAGTTTGCCTGATGGAGGCTGGAGAAGTGGAGATCAGGCAGTCAGGTGGAATGATGTGTTGCGGAGAGAGTTCAACTTCTGAGGCATCCGAGGAACGAGAGAGAGCATCGGCCCTAATGTTCTTATTGGCAGGCCGAAAGTGAATTTCAAAATTAAATCGGGCAAAGAACAGAGACCACCGGGCCTGGCGAGGATTCAGCCGTTGGGCAGACTGGAGGTAGGAGAGGTTCTTGTGATCGGTGTAAATAATAACTGGAAATCTTGATCCCTCCAGCAGATGCCTCCATTCCTCAAGTGCTAATTTGATGGCTAGAAGCTCTCGATCCCCGATGGAGTAGTTCCTCTCCGCCGGAGAGAAGGTCCTAGAAAAAAAACCACAAGTGACAGCATGCCCGGAAGAATTTTTTTGTAGAAGAACAGCTCCAGCTCCCACTGAGGAGGCATCAACCTCCAGTAGGAAGGGTTTGGAAGGGTCAGGTCTGGAGAGCACGGGAGCCGAAGAAAAGGCAGACTTGAGTCGTTTAAAGGCGTCTTCCGCTTGAGGAGGCCAAGACTTGGGATCGGCATTTTTTTTGGTTAAAGCCACGATAGGAGCCACAACGGTAGAAAAATGTGGAATAAATTGCCTGTAATAATTGGCGAACCCCAAAAAGCGTTGGATAGCACGGAGTCCGGAGGGGCGTGGCCAATCTAAGACGGCAGAGAGTTTGTCTGGATCCATTTGTAGTCCCTGGCCAGAGACCAAGTATCCTAGAAAAGGAAGAGATTGGCATTCAAACAGACATTTCTCAATTTTAGCATAGAGTTGATTGTCACGAAGTCTCTGAAGAACCATACGGACATGCTGGCGGTGTTCTTCTAGATTGGCAGAAAAAATTAGGATATCGTCCAGATATACAACAACACAGGAGTATAAAAGATCACGAAAAATTTCATTAACAAAGTCTTGGAAGACAGCAGGGGCGTTGCACAGGCCAAAGGGCATGACCAGATACTCAAAGTGTCCATCTCTGGTGTTAAATGCCGTTTTCCACTCATCCCCCTCTCTGATGCGGATGAGGTTATAAGCACCTCTTAAGTCCAGTTTAGTAAAGATGTGGGCACCTTGGAGGCGATCAAAGAGTTCAGAGATGAGGGGTAGGGGGTAGCGGTTCTTAACCGTGATTTTATTAAGACCGCGGTAGTCAATGCAAGGACGTAGGGAGCCATCTTTTTTGGACACAAAGAAAAATCCGGCTCCGGCAGGAGAGGAGGATTTACGGATAAAGCCCTTTTTTAAATTTTCCTGGACGTATTCAGACATGGCAAGAGTCTCTGGGGCAGAGAGAGGATAAATTCTGCCCCGGGGTGGAGTAGTGCCCGGGAGGAGGTCGATAGGACAATCATAAGGCCTGTGAGGAGGTAGAGTCTCAGCTTGTTTTTTGCAGAAAACATCCGCGAAGTCCATATAGGCCTTAGGGAGACCGGTTACTGGAGGAACCACAGAGTCACGGCAAGGGTTACTGGGAACCGGTTTTAGACAGTCCTTGGAACAAGAGGGCCCCCAACTCTTGATCTCCCCAGTGGACCAATCCAGGGTTGGGGAATGAAGTTGAAGCCAGGGAAGTCCAAGGAGAATTTCCGAAGTGCAATTGGGGAGGACCAAAAGTTCAATCCTCTCGTGATGAGATCCGATGCTCATTAGAAGGGGCTCCGTGCGGAAACGTATGGTACAGTCCAATCTTTCATTGTTTACACAATTGATGTAAAGGGGTCTGGCGAGACTGGTCACTGGGATGTTGAACCTGTTGACGAGAGAGGCCAAAATAAAATTTCCTGCAGATCCAGAGTCCAAGAAGGCCACAGTAGAGAAGGAGAAGGCAGAGGCAGACATCCGCACAGGCACAGTAAGACGTGGAGAAGCAGAGTAGACATCAAGGACTGTCTCACCTTTGTGCGGAGTCAGCGTACGTCTTTCCAGGCGGGGAGGACGGATAGGACAATCCCTCAGGAAGTGTTCGGTACTAGCACAGTACAGGCAGAGGTTCTCCATGCGGCGTCGTGTCCTCTCTTGAGGTGTCAGGCGAGACCGGTCGACCTGCATAGCCTCCACGGCGGGAGGCACAGGAACGGATTGCAGGGGACCAGAGGAGAGAGGAGCCGAGGAGAAGAAACGCCTCGTGCGAACAGAGTCCATATCTTGGCGGAGCTCCTGACGCCTTTCGGAAAAACGCATGTCAATGCGAGTGGCTAGGTGAATGAGTTCATGTAGATTAGCAGGAATTTCTCGTGCGGCCAGAACATCTTTAATGTTGCTGGATAGGCCTTTTTTAAAGGTCGCGCAGAGGGCCTCATTATTCCAGGATAATTCTGAAGCAAGAGTACGGAATTGTACGGCATACTCGCCAACGGAAGAATTACCCTGGACCAGGTTCAACAGGGCAGTCTCAGCAGAAGAGGCTCGGGCAGGTTCCTCAAAGACACTTCGGATTTCCGAGAAGAAGGAGTGTACAGAGGCAGTGACGGGGTCATTGCGGTCCCAGAGCGGTGTGGCCCAAGACAGGGCTTTTCCAGACAGAAGGCTGACTACGAAAGCCACCTTAGACCTTTCAGTGGGAAACTGGTCCGACATCATCTCCAGATGCAGGGAACATTGGGAAAGAAAGCCACGGCAAAACTTAGAGTCCCCATCAAATTTATCCGGCAAGGATAGGCGTAGACCAGGAGCGGCCACTCGCTGCGGAGGAGGTGCAGGAGCTGGCGGAGGAGATGACTGCTGAAGCTGTGGTAGTAACTGCTGTAGCATAACGGTCAGTTGAGACAGCTGTTGGCCTTGTTGCGCTATCTGTTGTGACTGCTGGGCGACCACCGTGGTGAGGTCAGCGACAACTGGCAGAGGAACTTCAGCGGGATCCATGGCCGGATCTACTGTCACGGTGCCGGCTGGCAGGTAGTGGATCCTCTGTGCCAGAGAGGGATTGGCGTGGACCGTGCTAGTGGATCGGTTCTAAGTCACTACTGGTTTTCACCAGAGCCCGCCGCAAAGCGGGATGGTCTTGCTGCGGCGGTAGTGACCAGGTCGTATCCACTAGCAACGGCTCACCTCTCTGGCTGCTGAAGATAGGCGCGGTACAAGGGAGTAGACAGAAGCAAGGTCGGACGTAGCAGAAGGTCGGGGCAGGCAGCAAGGATCGTAGTCAGGGGCAACGGCAGGAGGTCTGGAACACAGGCTAGGAACACACAAGGAAACGCTTTCACTGGCACGATGGCAACAAGATCCGGCAAGGGAGTGCAGGGGAAGTGAGGTGATATAGGGAAGTGCACAGGTGAACACACTAATTGGAATCACTGCGCCAATCAGCGGCGCAGTGGCCCTTTAAATCGCAAAGACCCGGCGCGCCCTAGGGAGCGGGGCCGCGCGCGCCGGGACAGGACCGAGGGAGAGCGAGTCAGGTACGGGAGCCGGGGTGCGCATCGCGAGCGGGCGCTACCCGCATCGCGAATCGCATCCCGGCTGGAAGCGGAATCGCAGCGCCCCGGGTCAGTGGATCTGACCGGAGCGCTGCAGTGGGGAGAGTGTAGCGAGCGCTCCGGGGAGGAGCGGGGACCCGGAGCGCTCGGCGTAACAGGAATGCTCCAAAATGCATTGTCCTGTTATTTACATCCTTGAATAAAACATATTCCTGTGTACCTGTTGGCATATTGTTGGGGTTAATAACTCATTTATGAATTATGAATTATTAATTATGGTCAACAAAAATATAAAAAAAATTATGACCGTTATGAATTGCCAAAAATATACAAATAATGCAATTCACCATATCTGGGCCCAACTATGTTCCCAGATGTGAGTTCTTTGAAGTAGTGGTAGAAGTAACTTTTGCAATATAATAAAATAACACAGTTATTATTAAAAATTATATGTACATTTATATGGTTACAATTGATTAAGTAATAATCAATTGAGTAATAAAACAGACCATAATATAAATGAAAATATATAAAGAATATCAATAATATAATGTCAGATATAAATCAATGATACATTAGTAAGTTATTTAATTATATTAAACTTAGTCACAGAAGTAGGATAGTTCAGATATCAATATATTACTTTGTGTAGAGATCATTACATTACATGATATCTAGTGGGCATTTTACATGTATAAAAATGGGAGTAAACCCAGCCCAGTTCTAACCATAACTATCTCTGGTAAGATACGGTACTAAATATATAATTTATAGTACGCTTCTAATTAGGAAAACTTAAATTAAGTTTACTCGTTGAAATTATTATTATGTCATGTGTTGGAGCAGAGGAAGATCCATCAGACTATTCTAATATACAATATGATCATTGCATTGATCCCCATAAGACACATTCATCTGCAGTAGAAGGGGTGTGTGGCTTATAAACTACTATTACATCTCATAATTGAGGTTATATATATGAGCCAGGTCTGCTCCTATACATAACATAATTCTGTCCACATTAAAATGAGGTAACTTAATCAAATAAGAAACCTGTGTATCTTACCAAGAGTACTTCTGGATGAAAGAAAGATGGCTGCCTGGGGTCCATGGAAACGCCTAAAGTCATAACCGGTTAGCAGAGAAGGATGGGCTTAGTGGATCAAGTTTTCTCCCTGACTCTTCTTGGCTCCATCCCTTCAGGTAGCCTCTAGAAACTTCTGTGATGAGGATGGAGTCCCTCTTTCTGTGTTCCTCAGTTCCCCCTAGTTTCCGTTTTCCCCTTCGGTCCTCCTTACACCTGCTTTTAGCTTGTTTTCTGACCTAAAGATCTACCCAACAAATATCAGATCATTCAATGATGACTGGTGGGTGTGTGTATGGAGATCAGGGCTAGTCACCTGTCATCACAGCTAATCATTAATTATAACCTGTATATTCTATGTGTGATTACATTCACCATAAGTGATATATATATCTATATCATGTATCATGGCTATTATATTTATCATTATATAATATACTATTCCTGAATAACTTGTCAGGTAACTCAAACTACATGATTGGACATCCCACACATTATTTAAACAACAGCATTTAGCTACATAGCTGTATACACAATAATACTAAACGTTATAATGACACTATCAGTAATATATATATATATATATATATATATATATATATATATATATATATGAAATATATCAATGTTGTATAATAGGGCAAGATAGCAAATTCATGCTACAGAGATCATATTTTAAGATCATATATAGGAATGTTTTATAAAAAGACATTAACCTGTATGTCACCTTTGGCTGGCTGAATCTGCTCATGTTGACTGACTCTCAGGGACATGTCTTTTGTTTACAGTCCCCCGGTATCTCCAGCTTAGTCTATATGAAAGCTATTGTGTTTAAATCTTAACTAACACAGTTAAGATAGAAAATCTTAAGTATTTGTTTCGCTCAAGACTTTTGTCATTGTTTTTAGAAAGCACTGTCAATAAACCATTGTCCAACTTGTTTGTCAAACCCCTAGTTCCTATTTACATGTCTCTTAGAAGAGATGACACCTTTTCAAACATTGACAGGAATACACATTTCTAGAGAGATACTTTGGTCTTTCAATGAATTCCACTTAGGCCTATTACTTGGGGCCTTCTGAGAATAGATACAACATGGCAGACACTTCATACTATTATTCTATTAAACATAGTGATTCATTTTTGGGGCTTACAATAAGTATGACAATACTGAAGTGTTTCTGCAACCACTGACACAGCAGTGCTCGATATAGACCCCGTGTTTTGTCATTTGTGTCCCATTATTCTAGATTCCATATCCTCCCTTTTATTCCAAAGCTTTTATTTTGGAGGCGGGGGTGCACCCCCTTAAACTAAGTAAGGATCCAGTTTCAATTACCTTTCCCTTTTATTCTGCAGATTAATATTTGGTGGGATCCAATTGTTTATGACAACCATGCTCTTTTGGTTTAATTAAATGTAACCTATAATTAGATGCAAAGAACTGTGAAAGGCCTCGTCTCTTGATAATTCTTTGTTGACCATAATGAGTGTTTATGATGAATAGTTTTCAATATCTTTTTTTATCAAAGTTAGTGCAAAGAACGGAAAGAAGAAAAAAGAAATATTTAGAATGAATATGTCTGGTGAGAGAATAATCATTTTAAATTATTCATGACTTAAAAGATTGCTTGGAACATGTGAGCTCCCTGCTGCAGTCTTTTCATAGGCTATTGTGACTAATAGTGCTTCCAAATAGTTTCTATATTGTGCTGTATTACAGGAAAAACATGATACAATTTTAATGCTCCATGCAGTGAGGAAAAATGTTAAATACAAGATTTATAACATAGAGATATCTATTTGGTCTGGACGTGAACAGAAAACCAATATGGTGTTACAGTCTGCTTCTTGCCTTGTGCTAACAGTCCTTGATCTATGATATGGCATATGGACATTGAATATCGTTTTACAATCTATTTGTATGGATGGTCCTACAATAAATATGCTGATACATTTTAAGCACATTTATTGCTGCTGAGTCTCTATTACATCACTGGATTTCATTGTCATTACTATCCTGTTTGATTTATTTAGCACCACTGGCTTATCCTCCATAGATGTCCTATTGCGATAGCACTATACACACAATTAAAAATGACAAGCGTGATAAAGAAAAATTGACAAATGCTGCAACAAGCAGTTTAAAAAAGCTGAGAAAATTCGGCTTGTTAGAGCTCTCAGTCGAAAGAAGTTCACATCTTGTTCAGTGGACCGGGCATATGTGATTACGATAGTGATTTCTAAATAATGCAGCATGAAGCAGTCACCCAAAATGTATCTGTGCAAGCATTGATCCATATAAAGTGCACCAGGGAACAATGATTGTGGAAAAGATAAAGGGCAGAAGGATGAAACACTTAAGAGTTGAGCTGTGATTTCAGAACAAGGATGTAAAGTTATTTTCTGATAGACCAAGAGCTAGAGGGCCTGCACCATGTACAACACATGTACCATGTACAAGACAAATTAAGGCATTCTAGAATACAAGTGCAGTAGGAAAAGCCGCAAAACTTGAAACAAGAGGGTATGACCTGCATTTACAGTATAACTTATCATCACTGCAGCCATTCTCTGGCCCCAATGAGGTTTATAATCTGATTTCCCTATTAAAGAAATACGAATTGTGTCAATAACATATCACTATGTAGAAACATAAAATGTATTGGTAGATGAAAACCATTTGACCCATCTTGTCTGCCCAATATTCTGAATACTATGAATAGTCCCTGGCCCTATCTTACATGAAGGATAGCCGTATGCATATCCCATGCAGGCTTAAACTCCTTCACTGTATTTGTAGCTACCACTTCTGCAGGAAGGCTATTCCATGTATCCACTACTCTCTCAGTAAAGTAATTTTTGCTGATATTACTTCAGAAACCATTGCTCCTCTAATTTAAAATGATGTCTTTTTGTGCAGGTTTTTCTTCTTTTAAAGATACTCTCCCCAAAACATTATTTTAAATTCAACTGCAGCAATGATATGCCTGAATTGTTAAAGTTATTACTAAAAAAAATTGCTATAAAAAACGATTATCAAGACATCTGGATTCAAAGAAATATTCTTCTAGTCTGTGAAAATGCTACAACAATCTCTTCCCTGCGGACTGTATCAATGTGCACTCAGAGTCCAATAGAGCTCTGACTAAAGAGTATTTTTATATAGTTTAAAGGGTTATCCCCCCTACCTCCCTCCCCCCCCCCCCGCAATCTACAGGCCGGCGCTGCGGCGTTCATGAACCAGGGGCTTCCGTGTTTTTGATGTCATGACAGGCCACCTCTATTCATGTCTATGAGAGGAGGCATTACATCTGTGTACTAGCCCCAGGCTTCCATGTTCACGAATGCCACACCGCGGCACAGAGATCATGGGGGTCCCAGTGGCTGGACCCCCTGTGATCAGACATGTCCTCCCCTATCCTTTGGATAGGGGAATAACATGTCTAGGGGCGGAGTACCCCTTTGAGCTTTCAGTACCTAAAATACAAAAGTAACATCCATCAATACTTTTTTTCTACACAGCCACCCAACTATTCTACTCGGTACCAGCTGGAACCGCTGTGCAAGGTCACCACAGTTGTGTTTTCTGTCTCTGTTATGGGGACAGAAAGGGTTGAATTTTCAGTTGTTTGTTATTAGGATAAGTAAGATACCCTATATTGATAATTGCATACAAGTGTATTTTTGTATCTCTTAGGAGTTGACCAGTCTTTTAGAACCTATATTTGTTGTTTTGTTTAGGTACCTCAGTTAATTGTTTCCTGCACGAAATAAATACTAAGGTGATCTAGGTGGTCCTGGCCTGAAAGCACTCTTACAAGGTTGGTAGTGCTGCATTTTGCTAGCAGGGCCAGCGAGTTTATCAGGGATTTCAGGGGATGACAAGAATCCCCTACTATCTAAATTCTAACCAACATAAATGCATTAACATGTTTTAACATTTTGTCAGATTCCCAATATTTTTTTCAGTTTCTGGTATATTTTAGGGAACACACCATACTTGTACCCTAATGCTATAAAATATCATATCAAAAATTTTATGGGATTCAGAAGGTTCCAAAACGGGAAACAATTAGTGTGAATGTGAATATTAGATAGTGTTGCTATACATGGTGGATGAAGGACTATTTTTAACTATCCCTTAGCTGTATATAGGATAACTTAGAAAGTATAACTACAGATCTCTATATAATTGAATTGTTACAATACTGTGTGATACATAAAGGTATTTATGAGGCTTTCTCATTAAACTTACAAAGGGAGGTAATAAAATAATAACATGTTGTTTACCTTAAGTCGCGTAAACCTCATTACCAGAAACGTTGGGTTGTTAAACCTGATTATATTTCTTCAAATTAGATTTATCCTAAGCAGTTAAGTAAGATAGGTTATTGGTTAGGGCGACCTGTCAACTCTGAGAACGGAGTTAATGCTTTACAGTAATTCTAGTCAGTCACGAACCATTAGCATATGCTTTTCGACGTGCACTTGCTACACTACACAGGACAATGGAGTACGTAAAAGCCACGATAACTCAATATGGCCTTTACCAGTAGCTAGCGTTCTTTGATTAGGAGTAACACATGTCACTGCAGCAGGTTAATGAGATGCAGACAACCCTTCCAGCTGTCCCATAAGGAGGATTAGGTCTGAGCAGTAGATAAATAGATTATGCAAGATAGGCAGTGTTTTGTAATGTTGTCACTTTACTTGCAAATACAGCAGAACAATTAAAAGAAGTACCTGCGACCCTAACCACATGCCCCTTTATTTTTGTTATTGAAGCTGTGATCAGGGTTTTGTTGTAGCAACAAGATTATTTTTTTTATATTCTCTGGATTCCCAATCTATGAAGCTAACACTACAAAAATGAACTATAAGAGCGGAATACTGTTGGTTATTACAATCATATTTATTCAGTGTCATGACAGTAAAGGTAAGTGAATATGACATGTTTGTATGAATGTCTTCATTGTATTTGGTTTTGTTACATTGATATAGTATATAAATATACATCGCTGGTATACGTTTTCAGGTTGAGCAGCCTTTTCATCTATGCTCAACCTCCCCCAGTACATACACTAGATGAATAACTTAGAAAATAAAGATAAATTGTTTGGCGCATATTGTTTTTCATGTCTATAAAAAAGAAGCCTAATGTACAGTCTATTTGTAGCTATTGCTCAGATTATTTCAGGCTAGATTTATGCTGTTACAAGTAATGTAAATGAAAGGAAACTTAAACTAACCCAGTTAAAGTGCAGTGCAGTGGTAGTAAGTAAAATTATCTAAATTTGATACTTTGTCTACTGTCAAACGTTGGTAACCTTTATAGAAAATGTAGTTTGATAAAGCCTTATATAATACCCATTTGAATTTAGTGTATGACAGCAAAGACTCTGCAGAGCAGGATGTATTCTTTACAAAGACTAGTCACTCTGGCTAATAGTAGTCCCGCCAACCCCCAACATCCCCTCATAGAAGGGTTTTGCGGATCAGGAACAACTAATAAATAAGCTGACTTATTTCACTCTTTTAACATCCTATTTGTTACTCACAAGAACCATTTACAGTCAACCATCTCAGAGGTATCTACTAAAGCCCTACAATCTACAGTAAACACAATTCTCCTGAACATGTTACCTTATATTGATACATGCTATTGAATATGTTTATCTGTTTTTTGGATGTATTCCCAGTGTTGACTAAAAATAAATCTGCTTAAGAATGCCAAGTGATAACTGTAGAAGTGACTAGTATCTAAAGGCTTTTCTTCATTCTGACATACTAAGAAGCCTATAAGTATACAACAGAAATAGTAAATAATGTTTGTATAGCTTTATTGATGAAAGTCTGGATCCTCAGTTTTCTCTGTAACTGATATAAACTGATTAAAATGATACATAATGGCCTTATTTATCACAAATTCAAGGCAGAAAATGTATTAAATAACTTGAAATGTGAATAAGTAGAAAGCCACACCTGTGTTTCAGATAAATAGCTGAAAGTGTTGATTTGCCACACAAGGTATATAACTAGAGTACAGGAGCATAGCTATAAGTGGGTGCAGGGGTAGCAGTCACACCCAAGCCCTGGTTTCTAAGAAGGCCCCAAAGCCCACCTGCTCCTTAAGAGTCCAGTGTTATAATTGGCACATGGGGCCCTGTTGAAGATTTTGCATCTGGGCCCAAAAGCTACTAGTTACGCCTTTGTCCAGAACATCTCTTTCATAGACTTTGGATTCCTGTTGGCCTGGCAGACGTCCAAAATCAGGAAATTCAGTCTGGAGTACTAAGGGAGGGGGGGTACAGCCTTAGCCAATCACAGCTTATCTCACACTGAACTGCTCTAGGCTGTGTGTAGCAGAGTGAGGGAGGAAGTTATCCCCCGTATGGCTTCAGATGATGCCACACCTGCTGGGGATTTCCTCTTCCCAGTCTGTGAATCTGACTGAGCAGAAAATACAGAGCAATATCAAGGTAGAAAAATAACAAAAAAACAAAAATAAAGGCAGGGGGTGGTTTATCATGATGGGGACAGTGAACTGGAAGGATTATAAAATTTAACAAGACCATGACTGGTAATCTTTAATAATAAGGTACCACAAAAGAATAGAGGCCCCTTGTCTTTGAGTGAATGGAGTGGCAGTACACATGTGCAACTGTTCTGCTCTATACATTTCCTACAGGATTTCTGATGACAGCAATGTTTGGCTATCTTTGCAAGTCCCACAATAAGGGAATGGCCCAAAGACCAAGCATGTGTGCTGCTGCTCCAATCACCAGGAGGAAACAGTGTTTCTATTCTTATGATCAGTAAAGAGTTGGACTCCCCTAATCAGTTGGTTATACCGCTTTTGCTCTTTTGCACTTATGAATTTTTAATGTTAGGATAATACACCTAATAACATATATTTAGCTTCATATATCCAGTCATTTTTGGTTAGCTGTGCATTTTGGGATTTCTTTACTGTTAACCCCTTAAGGACCCAGCCAATTATCAGTGTAGGACCCGGCCATTTTTTGCACATCTGACCACTGTCACTTTAAGCATTAATAACTCTGGGATTCTTTTACCTTTCATTCTGATTCCGAGATTGTTTTTCTCTGACATATTCTGCTTTATGTTAGTGGTCGATACTTTTGTCGATACTTGCATCATTTCTTGGTGAAAAATTTGGAATTTTTTAATTTTGAAGCTCTCTGCTTATGAGGAAAATGAATATTCCAAATAAATTATATATTGATTCACATATACAATATGTCTACTTTATCTTTGCATCATAAATTTGACATGATTTTACTTTCGTAAGACATCAGAGGGCTTCAAAGTATAGCAGCAATTTTCACATTTTTCACAAAATTTTCAGGACCAGTTCAGATTTGAAGTGGATTTGAAGGGCCTTCATATTAGAAATACCCCATAAATGACCCCATTATAAAAACTGTACCCCTCAAAGCATTCAAAATTACATTCAAAAGGTTTCTTAACCCTTTAGGTGTTTCACAGGAATAGCAGCAAATTGAGCAAAAAATTCAAAATATTCATTTTTTACACTGGCATGTTCTTGTAGACCCAGTTTTTGAATTTTTACAAGGGGTAAAAGGAGAGAAATCTTCCTAAAATGTGTAACCCAATTCCTCTCGAGTAAGGAAATACCTCATATGTGTATGCAAAGTGTTCGATGGGCGAACTAGAGGGCTCAGAAGGGAAGGAGCAACAGAGGGAGTTTTTCTGAAATAGTTTTTGGGGGGCATGTCACATTTAGGAAGCCCCTATGGTGTAAGAACAGCAAACAAAACAACACATGGCATACTATTTTGGAAACTACACCCCTCAAGGAACATAACAAGGGGTACAGTGAGCCTTAACACCCCACAGGTGTTTGACGACTTTTCGTTAAATTTGGATGTGTGAATGATTTTTTTTTTCACTAAAATGCTAGTTTTCCCCCAAATTTAAAATTTTTACAAGGGGTAATAGGAGAAAATGCCCCCCAAAATTTTTAACCCCATCTCTTCTGAGTATGAAAATACCCCATGTGTGGGCATCAAGTGCTCTGCTGGTGCACTACAATGCTCAGAAGAGAAGGAGTCACATTTGGCTTTGGAAAGCAAATTTTGCTGAAATGGTTTTTTAGGGGGCATGTCGCATTTAGGAAGCCCCTATGGTGCCAGAAAAGCAAAAAAAAAAAAAAAAAAAACCCATATGGCATACTATTTTGGAAACTACACCCCTCAAGGAACGTAACAAGGGGTATAGTGAGCCTTAACACCTCACAGGTGTTTGATGACTTTTTGTTAAATTTGGATGTGTAAATGAAAAAAAAAATGTTCACTAAAATGCTGGTTTTTCCCCAAATTTTAAATTTTTAAAAGGGGTAATAGGAGAAAATGACCCCCAAAATTTGTAACCCCATTTCTTCTGAGTATGGAAATACTCCATGTTAGGATGTAAAATGCTCTGCGGGCAAACTGCAATGCTCAGCAGAGAAGGAGTCACATTTGGCTTTTGGAAAGCAAATTTTGCTGAAATGGATTTTGGGGGGCATGTAACATTTAGGAAGCCCCTATGGTGCCAGAACAGCAAAAAAAAAAAAAAAAAACACATGGCATACTATTTTGGAAGCTACACCCCTCAAGGGACGTAACAAGGGGTACAGTGAGTATGGAAATACCCCATGAGTGGATGTCAAGTGCTCTGCTGGTGCACTACTATGCTCAAAAGATGAGGAGCGCCATTGAGCTTTTGGAAAGAAAATTAGTTTGGAATGGAAGTCAGGGAACATGTGCATTTACAAAGCCCCCAGTGGTGCCAGAACAGTGGACCCCCCCCCCCCCCACACACACATGTTAACCCATTTTGGAAACTACACCCCTCAAATAATTTAATAAGGGGTGCAGTGAGCATTTACACCCCACTGGCGTTTGACAGATCTTTGGAACAGTGGGCTGTGCAAATAAAAAATTACTTTTTTCATTTTCACAGACCATTTTTCCAAAAATCTGTCAGACACCTGTGGGTCGTAAATGCTCACTGTACCCCTTATTACATTCCGTGAGGGGTGTAGTTTCCAAAATGGGGTCACATGTGGGGGGTCCATTGTTCTGGCACTATGAAGGCTTTGTAAACACACGTGGCCTTAAATTCCGCTCCTTCTCTTCTGAGCATTGTAGTTCGCCTGCAGAGCACTTTACATCCACATATGGGGTATGTTCTTACTCAGAAGAAATGGGGTTACAAATTTTGGGGGCTTTTTTTCTATTTTCCCTTATGAAAATGAAAAATTTAGGGTAACACCGGCATTTTAGTGAAACATTATTTTTTTTCATTTTTCCATCCAACTTTGAAGAATTTTCATTAAACACCTTTGGGGTGTTAAGGCTCACTATAGCCCTTGTTACATTCCGTGAGGGATGTAGTTTCCAACATGGGGTCACATGTGGGTATTAATTTTTTTGCATTTATGTCAGAACCGCTGTAAAATCAGCCACCCCTGTGCAAATTACCAATTTAGGCCTCAAATGTACATAGTGCACTCTCACTCCTGAGCCTTGTTGTGCGCCTGCAGAGCATTTTATGCCCACATATGGGGTACTCAGGAGAAATTGCGTTACAAATTTTGGGGGTGTTTTTTCCCTTTTATCGCTTGTGAAAATAAAAAGTATGGGGCAACACCAGCATGTTAGTGTAATTTTTTTGTTTATTTTTTTACACTAACTGGCTGGTGTAGCCCCCAACTTTTCCCTTTCATAAGGGGTAAAAGGAGAAAAAGCCCCACAAAATTTGTAGTGCAATTTCTCCCAAGTACAGAAATATCCCATATGTGGTCCTAAACTGTTTCCTTGAAATACAACAAGGCTCCGAAGAAAGAGAGCGCCATGTGCATTTGAGGACTAAATTAGAGATTGCATAGGGGTGGACATAGGGGTATTCTATGCCAGTGATTCCCAAACAGGGTGCCTCCAGCTGTTGCTAAACTCCCAGCATGCCTGCACAGTCAGTGGCTGTCTGGAAATGCTGGGAGTTGTTGTTTTGCAACAGCTGGAGGCTCCATTTCGAAAACACTGTCGTACAATACGTTTTTCATTTTTATTGGGGGGGGGGACAGTGTAAGGGGGTGTATATGTAGTGTTTTATCCATTATTATGTGTTATTGTAGTGTAGTGTAGTGTTTTTAGGGTACATTTGCACTGGCAGAGGTTTACAGTGAGTTTCCCGCTAGGAGTTTGCGCTGCGGTGAAAAATTTGCTGCAGCTCGAACTTCAAGCAGGAAACTTACTGTAAACCCGCCCATGGGAATATACCCTGTACATTCACATGGGGGGGCAAACCTCCAGCTGTTTTAAAACTTCAACTCCCAGCATGCATTGACAGATTGTGCATGCTGCGAGTTGTACTTTTGCAATAGCTGGAGGCACACTGGTTGGAAAACTTTCAGTTAGGTTCTGTTACCTAACTCAGTATTTTCCAACCAGTGTGCATCCAGCTGTTGCAAAACTACAATTCCCAGCATGTACTGATCGCCGAAGGGCATGCTGGGAGATGTAGTTATGCAACAGCTGGAGGTACGCAACTACCACCCCCAGCATGCCGAGACAGCTGTTTTCTGTTTGGGCATGCTGGGATTTGCAGTTTTGCAACATCTGGAGGGCTACAGTTTAGAGACCACTGCACAGTGATCTCCAAACTGTGGCCCTCCAGATGTTGCAAAACTACAAATCCCAGCATGCCCAGAGAGCAAACTGCTGTGTGGGCATACTAGGAGTGGTAGTTTTGCAAGATCTAGAGGGCCACAGTTTAGAGACCACTGTATAGTGGACTCAAACTGTAGCCCTCCAGATGTTGCTAGGCAACTCACCGGCTTCCGTAGGATCCAGGGAGCCGTATCGCCGTCCTCTGCTACCGCTGATCGTCGCCTCCGCCGCCGATGGGTAAGTGGACCTCCGGTGCCGGTCCCCTTCGGTTTCCCTGTTCTGCCCCACCTATTGTGGGTGGACAGAACAGGGAAACCAAAAGTTAACCCCCCCCCCCCCCAGCCCCGATCTGCTATTGGTTGTCACTTCTAGATGACCAATAGCAGGGATAGGAGGGGTGGCACCCCTGCCACCTCACTCCTATCCCTTCAGGAATCCCTCCTATCCCTGAGTTTATGTAGAGGCACACAATTCTACATAAATCCCTTTGCATTTGAGGCCCACTGAAACTAAGCCTGCTCTAAAATTTGCAGCTATTGGCAAGCATAAATTGTAATCATTTTGGCATGTGTGTGATGTCACGACCTTTTTGTATGAGATGTCACATCCACTTTGTGCCATGATCCACCCACTTCGTGAATGTGTGGCTTAAAGTGTGAAAAAAAATGATTTTTATATTTATTTTTCAAATATGCAAAGTGCAAGGATGATAAATCCCCCCCATTGTGTTTAACATAGGCTGTGGGATGTTTGGGTTATGTATCATATTTAATTGGTATGATGAACAATTGTTCCTTTGTTAACATCCTATTCACTCAGGCCTTGTCAGATTTCATATAAAATACATAGTTTATTTATCAGACAGTTGTGCTGTTTGTACTGACATATCTCTCTGTTGGCTTTGTGAACTTTCTGTGAGGTAATAGAGGATCAGCTATGAAAAACCATGATTTTTCTGCAAATCTGTACACGTCCTGTAAGCCTGATAAACAACCGCAGGATTACTATTGTTGTGTAAAGGTAACTTCATAATTTATCTGTCCACCAGCGATATCTATCTTTTTGGCACTGATTACGTCACGGCTGAGGTGGGGTAATGTGCAAAACTAATTTTTCTGGCACGTTCCGTGAGCTACATCTCCCTCTATATACTGCCAATAGGCATTAAAGTGCATCTGTCACTCAAATCTTTCCACTGCAATGCTACACTGAAATTGGGTCATTTTAAATCCATGGCAGTGGCCAGTGGGTTGGGTTGGTGCCCCTCCGCCATGCCTACGTGCATGATATCAAAGCCTCTAGTTTCTGAAACAAGATGGCAGCCTTATTTAGTCACTTGTCCAACCATGGGTCCACAGGAGAAGATGCTAATGATAAATAATGTAGAAGGGATTGTTTTGTAGAATTGATCATAACATTTTTCTTTACTATATTACTTTTAGTAAGCTAGTACATATTATTAGATGCTTCCCACTACATCCATGCATGTTATTTGAACACCTGAATTATTCTGGAGACCAGTAGGTAACTCCATTAATAGATGGTGCTCTGTTTCAAATGGTATTTTGAACTACATTTATGAGCCCCCTCAAACATACTTGTGTGGTTTATGTACTAAATTTGTTTCCCCCACTGACTCGTTGTGGATCATTGTAGCTATTTGTACAGACATCTGCGACTATCACCACACTACATGCCTGTCCAACATGGAAGCGCTGAACTGCGATACCCAGGAGTTTCAGTCTTGAGATTGCATTGTAATTTTTGATTCTTTCTCATATAGTACAACTTAGAAATGTTATGTATGTGGTTTTGACTCCATCAATCTCACAGGAAAAGTGTAAAAATGTCAATAAATTAACAGTTATATAAAAAATAATAATAATAAATTAATTTACTTCTTTTAAGGAATTAACAATTTTTAGCTTTAAATGGTTACTGTAATTTCAATATATTTAGCAAAAATCAATAGTATAAGTGAATATAAAAACTTTGCATTACATTTTACCACAAACAAAATGTTTCTTTATCTTCTTATCAAGTTTCTATTCTCTTCCTCTCTGCTAAAATTGTATTTACTCAAAAAAAAAAATGCTCAATTAAATTTTATGCTTATGAGATTGCCTAGCAAATCCCTCAGAGATCAGGTTATATGCTGCTGATACCATTTAAGGAGAGAGGACAGTTCAGAAGTAATATGAAGGGACAGTAAGTACAGAACTAAGAGGCAAAGAGAGAGAGTAGAATGGTACTAAAATTCACCCCAGTGCTTGATTCACATCTTAGACTGTTCATGACTGCTCTATAATGGCTTGTAATGACCAAATTATTTAAGGTGTATTTTTAATTTTTTTATTTTTGCAATGTCTCATTTGTAATGTCTATTTGAGGCCAAAGAAATAAAGGTTTACTATTGATAGGAAAAGGTACTCAATATAAAATGTTGGAATAACAGAATGGAAGACGTATAAAGGAAAACAAATTCACTTTACAAACTGAATTATTCATTCCTATCTTAATGTTTGCATGCTTCATTCAAAACAAGCATCTTACCTTGGTGCAAAAGAAAAATTGAAAGAGAAAGAAGAAACAAGAATAGGCTGGAGCAGGGTTCCCTTTTTACACCACAGACAGTTTTGCATTTAACAAGTTGTGATCAATGAATAGTTCAAAGTCAGCTAGATGCAAATGCTGCAGTCCTTAGCTGGAGATAGCCAAACATCACAGAATCATATCAAAGCCCAGACTTAAGTGTAAGTTTTTCAAGGACTGAGGAAATTCAGAGGATCTGAGATTCTTGTAAGCCACGTTTGTTGAACAATCTAATTTCAGGTTTAACATCTAATCCAGAAAGTTTTTTGGCATTTCAAATATTAATCAGATAAACAAAGATGTATGTTTAAAATGTTATATCTTTTATGAAGAGTCAGGCTTCGGCCTCTGTAAAATGGAGAAAAAACCATATACTTACCCACTCTACCGCAGTGTTGGTCTTCACTGCACAACTTTTTGTTGTGCTGGTGTCTGCACAAGAACGTTCTCACTCAACCAATCAGTGGTTGTTGCGAAACATAGCTGGGGCCAGTCATTGGTTGAGTGGGAAATTTCTTGGGCAGGAACTTGCACAAAGAAGGTCTTTGCAGTGGTGACCGATGCCATGGCAGGGAAGCAAATAAGAAAAGTATATGTTTTCTTTCCACTATACAGAGGCCTGAGCCTAAATCTTCATTACAAATATTATCTGCTTTATAATCAAGGCTTTCCTAACAATAATGTTTAACCAATATGGATTAAATTGAAAATGTCTACCTCTCCCCAATTTCCCTATTCCCTAATTTACCTCGATAACTATCGGGCAGTGGTCTGAAATTGATTTTGGTTCATAACTGATCTTTTTAATCCTACAAAAACGTTCCCTATTACAATATTGTCAAATCAATTCTTGTTTGGCACATTGTTGAATAACCTCTCTATCGGGATACATTGCACTCCAAGCATCCTTCCAATTCATTTCCCTAATCAATTTTGCCAAGTACCGTATTTTTCGCCGTATAAGACGCACTTTTTCTTGGGGGGGGGGGAAAGTTGGTGCATCTTATACGGGAAATACACATTAAAACCCTGTCCTATCGCGGCGGTCCCTGTGGCCATCAACGGCCGGGACCCGCAGCTAATACAAGACATCACAGATCGCGGTGATGCCCTGTATTAACCCTTCAGATGCGGTGATCAAAGCTGACCGCCACGTCTGAAGCAAAAGTGACACTAACCCAGCTGCACAGTCAGGCTGTTTGGGACTGCCGCGGTGAAATCACGGTGTCCCGAACAGCTTACAGGACACTGGGAGGGACCTTACCTGCCTCCTCGGTGTCTGCTCTGTGCCGGGATCCCCTGCATGGCTGGCGCTCTCCTTTGTCGTCTTCACGTCGTCGCGCATGCCGTCCCGTCATCCAATAGGAGCTGCGTGCGTAGCGGCGTGCATAGCGACGTGATGGCGGCGACGAAGAGCGAGGATACCGGGCAGCAGAGACGTTCCGGAGCGACGGGGACACCCCGGGGATGCGGCGACAGCGATGGAGGGCGACATCCAGGGCAGCGGTGACTGGTCCGGAGCGGCGGGGACACGTGAGTATTACCTCCTATACCAGTGGTCTTCAACCTGCGGACATCCAGATGTTGCAAAACTACAACTCCTGGCATGCCCAGATAGCCAACGGCTGTTCGGGCAAGCTGTGAGTTGTAGTTTTGCAACATCTGGAGGTCCGCAGGTTGAAGATCACTGTCTTATACTTTACATTGTATTTGGTTCAGAATCTTTTTTTTTCTAGATTTTCCTCCTTTAAAATTGGGTGCGTTTTATATGCCGGAGCGTCCTATATGGCAAAAAATACGGTACGTCTCATATACAGTCCATGCCTTACTCTGGTTCACTTTTTTCTGGTCAGTGACTGGGTTCATGACACAATTGAAGACCCCACACATTATCATAGGTAAAAAAAAAATTCCCTTTAATAAAATTAATTATAGCTTCTATTGGTTGTGAGGAGAATGGAGGAGGGATATAAAAGAAAGTCAGGATCAACTCGTGATCTCTGACTTTAATCTGTAGAAAGATATATTTCACCCCTGTATCTACCTTTTTTGCTATAACCTTTCAAATGAATATTCATGTGGATCTATACCGAAACCCTGGATTAGTACCTGGAGAAATTAGAATGTTAAACAATCTGGTCCCAAATTTTCCTCAGCTTAATTAATGTATCTTGAGTAGCAATCTAGTAACTAATCTCTTACCTCTATTCCCCATTCCCCTCACATTCCACACTAACAGTTTAATTGATATTCCTCAAAAAAAAAAAGACTAAAGAAAAATACCAACATGGTGCATACTTACACCTCCACCACATCCCCTTCCCCCAGCTCCAATAATCTGTGGCAATCACCTCAGATCTCTCCACTACGTCATTCTTCATCTGCCCTCCCCCACAACCTTCCCCAACCCTTCTCTACCCCCCACAACCATAGCTCTAAGAACAATATTTTGTTTTCATAAGCCTTCCCCATTTAACCAGTCTCGAGTTTCATTACACATCTTAAAAAACAACACTTTCTCTTTATAAGTGACTCTAAGCTTAGCAGGAAAAATCTCCTCCTAATCTCTCTCTCTACGATGCACGCAGTAGATGTATAGTCCTGGAGAAGTCCAGAAACAGGATCATTTTTTAGTCATTATATTATACTGGTCTGACTTATCTTGCTCGTCTAGGAAGGTAGGAAGGGAGTTCCTGTCACTAGAGCACAAGATTTTTGTTAATATTGTCTTTGGGGGTCATCTGGCAGCATTTTTTTTATGGAACTCTTGAGCACAGAATGTATCTGATACCCATTTTAAAATGAAGGCAGAAATGTCACCCATTTCTGCTCCTCGGGAAACTCCATAATGAGAACATTATTTTTCCTAGCACGATCCTCAATAACAGATAATTTATTTTGAAGATCATCCAGCTCCTTTCTCCATCCCACTTAAAACTTGGATTGCACATTCCCCATTTCTGGCAGAGTTTTTCTTTTCCATTGATAAAGTATTTTCTCTTATTTTATTAAGCTCATCTCACAATAACATCATTTCAGACATTATAGTGCCGACTTGTATATTCAGACTCCCCAGGGAGTGATTGCACTGTTGTATATCCTTCAATATTTTAGATATGACTTGGGTGTTTTGTGCATGTATCCCCTCCTCCCCTGGACCTTCACTTTCTTGCAACACAGAGTAACGTGAATCAATTACTACAGATGGCGAGTTATTATGAGAGGCCATGAATTTATTTACTGCAGGTTTTAGGCATTGCTGGTGGGGTTTTCCAATATTTTTCTATCCTCTAAGATGGGGCAGAATTTTTTGCAGAGCTAGTTCCTCCCGATCATCTCTGAGTTATTTTAGAGGGCATTTTCTCAAAACAGCGTGTTCCAGTGGGAACTATATGCTCACTTCTCTAGAATAATGTAAAATCACTTACATGTAAATAATAAATAACAAAATTTCCTACCGTTCTCCATGATACCCTTCTATTAAACATCAACCACTCCACTAGTATTTCATATGCCTTACTCATGGTTAAAGGTCCAACAGTCTCTGTTACCTCTGGGCAGTCTGCTAAGCAATGAAATAAGGCTTATGAGTCTTGTTTAGTTGGACTTTTTAACAGCAAAGAAAAATATAAAAATATAAAACATAAAACATAGGGTGCAAGTTCATCATGCACTACCTTCCAACCCCTCACATCTAAACTTGCGGAGGCACCGCCATTCTTCATATATCCAATTCCATTGTGTCAGCACCTGCCCTTGATATAAGCCCCATTCCATAGCGTTCCTCTCCAAGCCACAACAGTCCTTTTAGAGCTCACACATTATATCGATCGAGCCTCAGATGGTCATATATATTTCGTGTTATCCTGCAACTGAGACCCACTTACAGCTGCCAGCACCTATATGGGCTCATAGTATTACATTGAGTTAACTTATTTGCATGTAAGGGGTGGAAAAATAAACTCCGCTGTGCATCGTTCTTGACCTCATGTGAACCCAGACTGATGTCACAGGGCTTGCCACCGTGCCCTTATTTCCAGTGCAAGGGGGAGAATTACCTCCTTCACCCAAATGTTCCTTGTGAGGGAACCCCTCAACATGTCCTGGCTGTTCCTCATCTTCGGCGGACATCTCCAGGAAACTGGACATCTTCACAGCAACACTTCGCCTTCCATCTAATGTATCGACGTCCAGGTCAAAGGCACCCTGCACCCCACGGACATAGTGTTCAATCCCAATGGAGTGGGAGTGAGGAGGAAGGAGGAGGTGAGCTGTGAGCACATCCTCACATTATGACGTCTCCATGAAATGGGCACTGTCTAATATAAAAAACTTTTTATATGTTTTACATCTTGGCAAAACAATAGTTTTTCTAATGTACTTCTTTAACCCCTTAAGGACCCGGGGTTTTTCCATTTTTGCATTTTCATTTTTTCCTCCTTACCTTTAAAAAATCATAACTCTTTCAATTTTGCACCTAAAAATCCATATGATGGCTTATTTTTTGTGCCACCAATTCTACTTTGTAATGACATCAGTCATTTTACCCAAAAATTTACAGCGAACCAGAAAAAAATAATTGTGAGACAAAATTGAAAAAGAAAAACGCTATTTTGTAACTTTTGGGGGCTTCCGTTTCTACACAGTACATTTTTCGGTACAAAACACCTTCTCTTTATTCTGTAGGTCCATATGAATAAAATGATACCCTACTTATATAGCGCCATTCACCGTGCGGTTTAATTCATGATATATTTTTATAATTCGGACATTTTCGCATGCGGCGATACCACATATGTTTAGTTTTATTTTTATTTACACAGGTTTTTTTTTAAATGGGAAAAGGGGGGTGATTCAAACTTTTATTAGGGGAGGGGTTAAATGATCTTTATTCATGATTTTTTTTTCACTTTTTTTTGCAGTGTTTTAGCTCCCAAAGGGGGCTATAACACTGCACACACTGATCTTTTACATTGTTCAATGGTTTCTCATAGGAAACCATTGATCAATGATTCTGCCGCTTGACTGCTCATGCCTGGATCTCAGGCACTGAGCAGTCATTCGGTGATTGGATCAGCGAGAAGGCAGGTAGGGACCCTCCGGCTGTCCTGTAAGCTGTTCCCCTGAGCTAACCGGCATTGTTTTACTTTCACTTTAGACGCGGCGTTCAACTTTGCACGCCGCGTCTAAAGGGTTAATAGTGCGTTGCACCGCGATCAGTGCTGCGCGCAATTCACCACGGGTCCCAGCCATTGTTAGAGGCCGGGCCTGACCCACTATGGCCCCACGTTTTAGAACGGGAGCGGACTCAGGGCGTACAGGTATGCCCTGGGTCCTTAACAGTTTAAACATTTTTCACATTTTATTAAAGAAGGGGTACCCCTACCTCCTGATAAACTGAGCATGAGCGTGTCCAAGGGTCAAGGACACAAGATGGCTGATTGACAAGGCTGCAGGAGGAACACAGTCTGACGCAGCACTGTTGTAACACCGAGTTTTACCAATCATGTGCCTCCAGCTGTTGCAAAACTCCAACTCCAAGCATGCCTGGACAGTCAAAGGATGTTTGGGCATGCCGGGAGTTGTAGTTTTGCAAAAGCTGTAGGCACACAGCTGAACGCAACACTGCTGTAAAAAGAGTTACAGTATATAAAGACTGTACCTCAAACTATTCCAAAACTACAAGTCCAAGCATTACAGGACTGTCTAAGGATGACAAACATGAATGACATAGAAAGATCTATACACTCACCATATTGTCATTGGTGTTGGTGGTAGAATACAGCAATCTCCAATAATCATTGTGTGTGTGTGTGTGTGTGTGTGTACAGCATAAATCCAGAGAGGAAAGGGTTACAGAGCAGGGCTGCCAGGCTTGCTCTCCAGAAAGTGAGGGAGAGGGAGGAGTCATCACAGTGCAGGCAAGAGAGGGATACCCCCGCCCCCCCCCCCCCCCTTCATTTGATAAGATGGAAATGAGCAGCTGTAATATACCATCTTTTAGTGAAATACATAAAAATTACATGTACATGATGAGGATGATTTACTGAGTAACATATAAGGGCCTATTCACATGGCAGAATTTCCGCACATCTGCACCAATTCCGCTTCCGCATTAATTTTGGTGCTTTCTGGCTTGGTGGCCTTTAAAAAGAAAATATTTCGACAAAAAAGAAAAGGAATTAGTAGATAGAGCTAAGCAAAACTACGATTTAATGAAGAAATGGCAGGATGAGTATTCAGAGATTCTAATTGGAAAAGCACAGCAGAAGGCCTTCTTTATGGGACAAAGAGATTTTGTGGAGGGGGCAGAGTTAGTAGTCTGTTAGAATATACCATAAAGGCTCAAAAAGGGAATAATGAGATACATGTTATTCATACTACAGAGGATAAAATAATCTCCAAGATTAATGAGGTCCAAGAGAATGTAGTGTGTTCTTTCTCAAATTTATATAAATCTGGAACAACTATAAGAAAATAAAATTAAAAACTTTTTGAATCAGTTGGAGCTACCAAATCTTCATGAGCAGCAGAAACAGGTGCTAGATAGACCTATAACTCTTGACGAAATACAATTGGCGTTCTCATTTTCTGGTTCCTCTGCTCTGGGACCAGATGGTATCCCTTTTTAGGTGTTCAGAGCATAGGGGGAGGTGTTGGTACAGATATTACTTTTAGTCTTGAATGAATCCTTGGAAAGTAATGTCTTACCTCTATCAATGTTAGAGGCGAATATTATATTAATACCTAATAAAGACAAAGAAGTAATGGACTAGGCATCATTTAGACCAATTTTGCTACTTAATGTAGACTTAACAATTACAAATACATATGTAGAAAGGAAAAAGTCGGAACTGCTGCACTCACATAGGGATGGAGCTTACTGGTTCACCACCACAAACAGGTCCTGTGCTGCCTCACTCCCGGTGCTCAGTCTGCTTTCAGCACAAGCGTCATGTTCAGAGAAATGAAGAGTTCGCAAACGGCACTCACGGTACAGCAGGAAGTTTTATTCGGGAATGCTGGTACACGCAACAAGAACGCCAGGTAAGTCGCGGTTTCGCGCTGCACAGAGCGCTTACACGTGACCTCTCAAAGGGGTCACGTGTAAGCGCTCTGTGCTTCGCGAAACCGGTCGACTTACCTGGCGTTCTTGTTGCGTGTACCAGCATTCCCGAATAAAACTTCCTGCTGTACCGTGAGTGCAGTTTGCGAACTCTTCATTTCTCTTAACAATTACAAACTTAATGCATGAAGCTCATCCGGGATTTATTTTGGGTCAAGCAATTCAGGATAACTTGACCAGAGCATTGTTCCATCCTGTCATTGGACACAATGAAAGCCTTTGACAGGGTGGAATGGGAGGTATCATAAAGTGGATAAAGCAAACGTATAAAAATCCCATAGCCAGGGTGTTATTAAATGGTGAATTAACTAAAATTTTTCAGTTATCCGGAGAACGAACCGAGGCTGGCCCCTTTCCCCTACCATATTTGTGGTATATATAGAACCCTAAGCGGTTGCAATAAGAAAATCAGCGTGTTAGGATTTGGCTTAAAGGGGTACTCTGGTGCTTACACATCTTATCCTTTGGATAGGGGACAAGATGCCTGACCGCGGGAGTCCCGCAGCTAGGGACGCCCGGGATCATGCACGCGGCACCCCGTTTGTAATCAGTCCCCGGAGCGTGTTCGCTCCGGGTCTGATAACCGGCGACTGCAGAGCCGGAGGCGTGTGACGTCACGCCTCCGTCCCCGTGTGACGTCACGCTCCGCCCCTCAATGCAAGCCTACGGGAGGGGGTGTGATAGCGGTCGACAGTAATCAGACCCGGAGCGAACATGCTCCGGGGACTGATTACAAACGGGGTGCACCGTGCATGATCCCGGGCATCCCCAGCTGCGGGACTCCCGCAATCAGACATCTTATCCCCTATCCTTTGGATAGGGGATAAGATGTGTAAGCACCGGAGTACCCCTTTAAGAGGTGACATAGACAAAATATTGCTATATGTAGATGATCTTTTATTATTTCTGAGGTGATGTTACCAAAGTCAAGAAAATTGTTAAAGCATTTGGGGCACTCTCAAGGACAAGAATTAATTGGAAAAAGTCCCCTTTGTTGCCAGCGGTTGAGGGGGGGTGACCCCCTAGGGTGGCAGGAGTTAGGATAGAAGGGGTGAGGGAGTCATTGAAATATTTGGGAATAGAAATTAATAATGGGTAGAGGGATTTCTTGGAATTAAATCTGAAACCACTTGTCAAAAAAAAAAAAAGTTGAAGACTAGTATATGGGGCAAATTACTACTCTCTCAAGCAGTTAGGGTGGCACTTGTAAAAACAGTTGTCCTCCCGCAGCTACTGTATTTTTTTAAAGCTACGCCGGTATGGATCCCAGAAAGAGGGTTTCGAGAACTGGAAGCTATATTAAGTAAATTCATTTGGGGAAGGTAAAGAGTTTGTAGGAAATTTTCACAGTTTGTTTGAAGGTGAAGGAGGTTGAGGTCTTCACAATTTGAAATGTTTTTTCTTGAAAGCAAAGGCCCAAGAAATTAAAAGGGGGAAGAGAAATTGTGTGTTAGAATACACTGTAATTTAGGTGTATATGGTAATGTATTAGAGTTGATGGTGGCACAGCGTGTAAAGAAGCACTTAAAAAAATATTTTTTTAATTATATTATAAAGTCTGGAATAGTCTGAAGTCAATGTGTAATATTAAGGATAGTTTGGAATATACCCCAATTTGGGGACATTATAAGATGAATATATTGGAGTTTGATGAAATCCTTACAGGCTTCCATGAAAGGAAAGTGGGAGAGAGATATTGGGGAAATAAATGAGGTAACATGGAGTAGAATCTTGAGAAATGTGGTAAATTGCTCAAGCAATAAGAAATTTCAACTAGCTCAATTAAGAGTGATATTGTCTATATTATTCACCATTATTTCTGTGGAAAATGCAATGTAGAGCAAATTCAAACTGCTCAAATGTGGAGATCCTAAGGTAAATTTTACACATTTGTTATGGCGCTATAAGGTGGTGGGAGGGTTTTGGGCGGAAATTTATAAATTTATTCAAGATAAATACAAGTGCCCCATAGATCTTTCTTTAAAAGGGGCGATAATGGGTGACGTAGTAGAATTTTGTATTCCAAATGAATTGGTGATCAGATTGTTTATGGCTTTCAATGAGAATTAAAAAATGTTAAAGAAGTAGAATTGGGAAATAAAAAAAATGAAGGGTACAATGGTAAACTAATATAAACAGAACTAACTGTAATTAATTATTATGTTTTTATTTAATTTTTTTCCAACACGGTGCAAAAAGGTAGGGTAGGAGGAATAAGTGATTACCATTGTAATGGTACAGAAAAAAAAATATATATATATATAGATAGATATATTCTCTGTATTACTTATTTAACATTTAGTTCACACCATTATCAAATGTAGAAGTGATCACTGGCAATGGATCAGAGCCAGCATAAAATATGTCCTTGCCTCAATATGTGGTGTGTAAGTGATCAAAGGCAATGGATCACGGCCAGCATGAAATATGTTCTTGCTTCCCTATGTGGTATATACGTGATCACAGGCAATGGATCACAGCCAGCATGAAATATGTTCTTGCTTCCCTATGTGGTGTATACGTGATCACAGGCAATGGATCACAGCCAGCATGAAATATGTTCTTGCTTCCCTATGTGGTGTATACATGATCACAGGCAATGGATCACAGCCAGCATGAAATATGTTCTTGCTTCCCTATGTGGTGTATACGTGATCACAGGCAATGGATCACAGCCAGCATGAAATATGTTCTTGCTTCCCTATGTGGTGTATAAGTGATCACAGGCAATGGATCACGGCCAGCATGAAATATGTTCTTGCTTCCCTATGTGTTGTATACGTGATCACAGGCAATGGATCACAGCCAGCATAAAATATGTTCTTGCCTCCATATGTGGTGTATAAGTGATCACAGGCAATGGATCACAGCCAGCATGAAATATGTTCTTGTTTCCCTATGTGGTGTATACGTGATCACAGGCAATGGATCAAGGCCAGCATGAAATATGTTCTTGCTTCCCTATGTGGTGTATACGTGATCACAGGCAATGGATCACAGCCAGCATGAAATATGTTCTTGCTTCCCTATGTGGTGTATAAGTGATCACAAGCAATGGATCACGGCCAGCATGAAATATGTTCTTGCTTACCTATGTGTTGTATACGTGATCACAGGCAATGGATCACAGCCAGCATGAAATATGTTCTGGCTTCTGTATGTGGATATTTAATCTTTATTTTTCATATTTTAGTTATTGCTAACATAATCTTGTTTATCATAACCATGCATTCTAAAGAAACATTCTCAAGGTGATTTGCATTCCTAAGAGATCTAGAATAGCTACACATGTTACAATGGAAAACATTTGTTTTAGGAATTTTGGGCAACATATTTAAAAATGATATTCAAATAAAGTAGATCAAACCTAGTAATATCCTAACTGACTCGCAGTTCTGTTTCAGACAGTTGTCAAGAAAAAACTGTAGTTAAAACAAGGTCATATCTGGAAATTATTATATTTTTCTTCCCTCCTCTACAAGTTCTTAACATAAATTTATCTTTAGGGGAGAATAATTTTATATGATAAGAAAATCATTTTACAACTTGCCAATAAACATTGTGTTGGCGCCAATAGCCATGCATATTTGCTAGAGTACAATCTGCATTCCAGTGTGGCAAAATCAGAAGTAACTGACTGAGCAGCTTTCAGGTGGATAAACTCTACAGGTGTATGAATTATGTCTTGTAAAACATATTCTCAAGCTTCCAAGAATTGCTCTAAACAACTAGCCCACTGCTAATTATAAATGAAAGAACAATTGACTTCACACAGTCATTTTCAGAACTGATTGAGCAGTTCTTAGTTTACCAAAGGCAAAGAAATTCTAGCAACACAAGTCAATAAAGAACAAAGAAAACAGAAAAAATAGAACCGTGACACTTGGGAAAACTACAATTTTTTTTGCAATCACATAAAAGAGAAAGAACTGAGAAAGAGATGTTGTTACTGGAAGCTTATTACACGTAATAAGCTAAAGTCTTATCTGCAGTTTTTCTAGATGTATTACATTAAGTCGGTACAGTGTTAATATGTTATAGAGCTGTTTAGAAAACAACTAACAATATACAGCATACTAGTCAATAAACATCTTTGGGGAAATCAAAGAATCTAAACAACTGAACACAATTTAAAAAAAGAATTCTTATATAATTGCTGAAATGCCAAGCGATATGATCAATAGTTACATTGGCAAAAAAGATCAAGCTAAATAATTGTCCATAAAATAGCTACATTTTATAATAACATACCAATTGCAGCTGATGTACATAGCAAATCTACAGATTAAAGTTGTATGGATCTCTAATAGGAAATTGACATACTGTTTAGACCTATAGTGTACCTCTATGTACAACTTGAGACATATGGTCCCATACAGGGCCAGTTTTAAAAGAAACTGGTAAAGTAAATGATATATTATGCTCAGAGCCACAGACATAGACAGATAGCTGATGGGAAGATAAAAAATGTCCCTTAGCTGATGGCTGTTTACAAAGTTATAAAATCATGTACTACTTCTAAGCCTGTGTCATTGAGGTGGTGTTAAGCGGCAGCATGAAAGTTTTCTTCTTGCTTGGCATCCAGCACGAGTATTTGTATATCAATCATGTAGGACAGGAAAGGGTAGGGAAGAGTTGTGCATATTGCAGCTGCAAAAGCAGATCTATAGGAAGCCAATATCAGTTAACGCACTATTGCACTGGGAGAGCTGGCACCCAGGATCCCTAAAGAGGAGCATACCCGTTGGCCAGTATTTGAGGGCCAAACGAAATTGCTCGGAGGAGATCACATTACAAAAAGAAAGCCGAGAATTGTACAATCGTTTCCGACAGAGGGGATACCCGAAAAGACATTTGAAGTCGGCTTACCATAGAGCATTAGGGAGTGAGAGGAAATCTCTCCTGGATGACAAACCAAGTGGACATGGAAGTAATAATGGCTCCTCCCAACAGAGGATCCATTGTATATGATGGATATACAGATATGCATGCAGATACTACGTCGCCCTTGGCATATGCTATCAGGGGATTCTGATTTAGCAAATGCAATTGGTAAAAAACCAAGTGTAACCTTTCGCCAGGGACTCAATCTGAAAGAACTCCTAGTGAAGAGTCATTTCTCACAGGAGAGTGAACCCCACAGTTGGTTTAGGAGTAAAATCCCCGGCTCCTTCAGCTGTGGCAAGTGTAGTTTTTGCCCATATCTACCCAGGGTTAAGAAATTTGTCAACTCAGTGGATAATCGGGAATATGAAATCAGGCAATTTATTAATTGCAGGTCTAGGAACATTATATACATTGCCAGCTCTGGATGCCCCAAGTTGTATGTGGGTAAAACCACACAGGAATTTAGAAGACGGATTTGTCAACAGTTAAGTAACATCCGGTTTGGAACAGATACACCCCTGGCAAGACACATGCATGCGATGCATGGAGGTAGATTACAGGATCTGAAGTTTTGGGGAATGTGCCAGTTGATATTGGACCCAAGAAAGGGCAACATTGATAAAATCCTCCTTAGGGAGGAAGCTAAATGGATATATAGGTTGAAAAGTCTGTCCCCTAATGGTCTGAATGAAGGCTTTTCCTTCACAGCTTTTCTATGATTCGTTGCGATACTGTTATTAGCATGACCTTTGTTATTGAGTTAGAATTGTAGATCTATACCTAGGTAGTCAACCTTTATATCTGGCATCGACCAGACCAGATATGAGATGATCCCGGGATAAGATATATAGTGGTCCTCAGGTGACTTATATTATTAAATCTGTACATTTACGGCTTATGAACAACATTACTATCACCTCTACCTGACCGGGATTGGCCCCAACAGTAAAATGACCAAAAGCCAAATCCCATGGGACAGTCATGATAATGTAGGCATACCAGTATCACATGCTAACCCGAATTATTTATGTGGCAGATGATGATAGTACTCCATGATTATGGTTGTATGGTAACTGATATTCACTATGTGCAATAGATCTATATTTACAATGTGATGCCATTCACCCATTATGATAATAAAGATCTGGTTACACATTTATACTGTCATTCTATAGATATGCCAAGATGTTTTTATAACATACGGACTTACACTATTAGTACATGGAGATATCATCATCTGTTGACAACATAATGAACACAATGAGAATAAGATATGCTGCATAATTAATAAAAACTATATAAACAATACATTACAGGAATGGTAAAGAGTTTAATTTGTCAGCAGTAAGGTGAAGATGGATATTTACGCATGTGCCATTTAGAACATTAGAGGATGATTCTTAAGTGCCGTCTGGGACCCGGTGCGCACGCGCAGGGACGGAAGACAGGCAGATAACAATGCGCATGCGTTGAAACAAAATGAAAGTAAACAGACGCGCCGAGGAAAACAGGTGAACACGGCAGGAGGCGCGCATAGATGAGGTGTCAGGAGGCGCGCATAGATGAGACACCAGGTAAGCCTTTATACTATTTTTCACACTAATGAGCCATCAGAATTTGCAGGTGTGGGTGACATCATGATAAGGAAAATGTACACTGATTGGTCAGAACGATACCTGGGGCGGTGCAAATCAACAGACTTGGTCCATAAATAGTCAGTGTGTTGGCTACACTGGTTGTTGCCCGTTTCCCTCCTGAAGATGTTGCTGTAGCAACGAAACATGTAGAGGGGGTATATTTAGCTTTTATTTAACCTCCTGTGTGTCACACTAACCAGTGACACTGCAGATCACTGGTTTTGATTTAGATACCAAGATAGCGGTCAGCTTCTAGATTACTACTGATATGGTTAATACACACAAGGAGGCTAGATTTTAACCATTTTTTGATCACTACATTATTTTGTTACTAAGTGCAATTTAAATAAAAGTTAAGTTTTAGGGGGTGGACTTAAAAAGGGTATTAGTGACTTAGGACTTGTTCCTAGGTCAGAGGTGTTTATGTCAATTGACCCTAACCCATTCTGGGGTAAAAGTTATTGGTTAGTGCAGCTGAGCACCACCTCTGTGACATTTGCTTAGAAAGAAAACATGATATCATAAGTTTGGAAACAGCCATTACCTAAGAGACAAGTATTATCTGTTTTATCTACCAATCAGCTATCTGCCCATTTATGTAGTTCTTAACATGATCTACAGCTTCCAGATTCAAATTCAACCTTGCTTTTCATATTTTAGACTATATTGTTATAATTTCCACTTACATAATAAGACCATACCCCTACATAGCACTGAGATGATATTACCACAGCCCTCTTAGTACCACCATAAAGGGCTATAGTTTCAGCTTGTGCTGCCCTAGGCACTCAGACTGAATAACCCCTATTATAGGATGATCCCACATACTTCAGAATTTTTCAAGTAAAAAATCTGTGAAATAATGGTAATCCATGCACAAACCCTCTAGTGTCTTAGCAGTTTGTGTGATACAAATAAACAATCATGGACAAGGTGTATATAGAAATATATTTAAAAAAAAGCCGTTAGTGGTAGAAGACTCTCCTCTTCCTCAGGTACAACAAATACACCGCAAATGTATGTGTTACATATAAATGTTTCTACAGATATACTTTATATCTTATCCCTATACACTGAATGTTGTGAGTATTTTGCAGCTGCAAATCTGCAGGTCATTTTCTTAGGAGTTCTAACCCATGTGGGTTCAATCAAGGGGGGAAATCAAGGGGGGGGGGGTTCTTAGCAGCTAAAGAAAAAGTATTTATCTTTGTTTTTTACTTCCTCGATTCTGCTCAAGACTGCTGCCCAAGGTAAAGGCCCACGGGTGCCTAATGAGAAATGTGGTCTGATTCCATTTAGGGACCAAATAATATACAGCATTTAAATAATACTTTGCTAAAATTCACAATGGTCAATTCTTCCACCCTCTAAAACCAGCCCTAATCACAAAGAGATTCAGTGGGAAGTGTACAGCCTAAATGAGGGAACCTCTTAGGTAAGAAAATAAATCCTTATATGGGTTTTTTGCTTTTTGCTATTTGATATTTGATACATGTCTTGTTTGGTTCATGCTATTGCTTATATCGGTCATATAATCTATTGTCCGTAGACAGTTATGTAACAAAAACAAAAAATAGTCATCAATAAAAACTGATATTTTTACAGTACATAATAGCTCTACATTCCAGTCATTACATTCCTTTTATTTCTTTATTTTTACATTAATGTTAATATACAATGGAAAAAAATGCTTCAGCTGTCCAATCAGCTTTGGTTAGCTCCTAAGTCTGTCAATTTCCATCAGTGTGTTCCCTGAATAATACTCAGTAAGTTAAGTCACATGAATATTAGTCAGACAATGTGATGTAACTGGAACAAATTATTAGTAAAGCTACTTACTTGTTCAACCCACAAAATGGATGCCTCTATTATGCTTAGGTGACAAGTCCACATTAAGAACGTGATTACTGTTCTTGTTAATGGTCTTTACGGGCTGACTTGTGTTCTATTATTAACTACAAAAGAAGTAAACAGATTTCCTATTCTCCAGAAAATCTCTCTTACTGACATAGGTAGATCCTAACACATTGGTAAAGATCTTGTGTGGAGCTAGCTGTACCTTTCCCTCAAAGAGGAGAATAAAGTAAAGCATTGGAATTGTATCTAAAGTAGTAATAAGGTGATTAAAAGAGGAAAATCTTTTTCCATTAAAGTATGTAATTCATGTTGGCTTTAATAGAACCCTGCCTCTATAAGCACTACTGTATTTCACTCACCTCCTATTCTGAAAGCATCTAGAAGAATGTATATATACGTACTTGAGTTTTATATGAGCAACGCACTTTATAATCTGTACCAATGACTAGTGATGAGCAGCAGGGGCCATATTCGAATTTGCGATATTTTGCAACTATATGGACGAATATTTGTCCTCTGTTCAAAAAATTTGCATATTTGCTATGTTCGTTCTCTTTTTTTAATGCGAAAATACGCAATGAAATTCACATAGTGCGTATGTGCGATTATATATTTCACCTAAAAGAAGGGAGGGATCGGTGTCCAGTCTGGAAGTGCCAATATTGGCATAAATTTGCATACAAAAAAATGAATATTGGTCATTACGAATATAAATCACTATATTCTAAATATTGGCAAAATCGTGAAGTGCCGATATTCATGGTAAAAATTTGCATTTCGAATATTCGTGCTCAACACTACCTATAACAGTTCATGTGATCCACTCAAAAAAGACAATCAGAGACCCAATTCAAATAAATACAATTCATACCCAGTAACATGTAATAGGGCAAAATAGGGCACAAAAAGTGTGTAATTCTCAGACAGCAGCTCCAGCCCCTCTTGTTGAGCTGCGGCATTGCCCTTTGCTATGACAACATGGCCAATCAAGAGGAGTGGACAACTAGCCAATTGTGTGCAGCCTTAGCGACCACATCCTCCTAAACTGGTCTATTTCAGCTAACACTCTGCTTCCAGATACTTGCCTGGAATAAATAATTTTTCCTTGTCCCTGGCTCTGATTTTTCCTATATTCTGTGGATCTATTTTCTTAGCTCGTTCTCTGACTACTCTATTGCTTATTGTATCTGTACTGCAACACTCTCTTCATTACTGACTTGGCTTGTTTGACTCTGATTATACATTTGTATGTGATTTCCCTGTCTGCCTTTTTGATGGGCTAATGTTGGTTAACCCTCTTGTGCCCTGACCTGTTCCCTGACTTCTGTACTGTGTTTGTTTGTTTCTTTGACTTTGCTGCTCCCTGTATTTAGGTAGCGTAGGGATCGACACAGTGTTGTGGCGACACTTTTAAAGGTAGTGGGCACCCCAAAAGGCCGGGACAGAGGGTGGGAGTCCATTCAAAGCTGCACTTCTCCCTGCCAGAGTGACAACTGGGTTGACTTCCCCAGCAGCCTCCCTAGGGCTAGCTACTCCCAGACTGATAGTGGTCCACAAGGAACACTGCAAGCCACCCATCTCCACACTCAGTCTTTTCTTAGTCCCAAGATAGTAATACCAGCTCCCCATCTGTTCTCTTAAGAACAGACCCTACTTGGCAAAGCAGCTTCTCTTTCAGAGACGTGCCTTTCACTGCACAAGTGTCCCTCTTGCGCAAGTCCAACTGCACCTCTGCAGCCTCAGGTCCTTCTGCCTCTTGTAGCTATTGCCCTGATTTAAAGAGTATCTATCATAAACTAAACATTCCCTAACCCCCCCCCCCCCCCCCCAGCTGTCCCTGACTCTTGCTGACACTATCCCTGTTTTTCCCCCCACTAAAAACAGCTTAAAAATACCTTATTTCCTGTGAGCTCTGATGATCATGCTGCCGACCGTCTGTGGGAGAGGAATGGGGAGTGGCCCAGCAGGCGTGATGCCACATGAAGCCTGGCTGGGCAAACTTCCACCCTTCCTCCTCTATACTGGGTATTTCCTCTTCGCTCGTGCTGCACTGAGGTTACGCGCAACGGGATCAATATTACTGGAGAATAAGTGGGAGATGCAGGGGGCAGGGATATATAAATTAGGTGCATGCCCCGTGCGCTCGAGCACTGCGCTTGCTCTCTGCCTGTTTCATATACATGCAGAGAGCGAGCTGTGACTGATGCAATTTCCTGGGACGGGACCACTGCTTGGCCAGCAGTGGTCCAAACGAGATGCGTGTGAGAGGGAGAAAATGCATCCTGGACCCAGTAGGGAGACCCCTAGTGGCCAGCATTTCAAAGATAAAAAAAAATGTGTGATAACTACATTTTTTTTTAAAGCAAATATATTAGAAATATTTTTATTTTTTAGTAAGCTATAACTAAAATAATAAGTTTATTTTAATGAGAATGCCCATTTAAAGCACCAGTCCTACTTCCTTATAAGATATATCTGTATGCCACTGTTTAAAAACTTTTATGTAATAGTAGATCAAGGGGTTGAGATAGTTAAGGTATCATAACATACTATTTGTAATTCATATATGCACCATCAATTTAAACACTTCTAAAGTATGATCACTGCAGTTTTGGGTGAGGGAACCTACCCAAGAGATTCTGATTAAAGATCTAGGTTGGAGAAGTAGCATTTTTGCAATTCCATCATTTAGGCTACATTCGACCTGCATAAAAAATCAGATGCATTTACGCACGTTTTTGCAGACATTTTACTGGGACAAAAAGGCTGAAAAAAACTCAAGTTAAAAAATACACCTTTATGCTGTGTGAACATAGCTTTAGAGCAGTTTTACCAAAGGTTAAACCAAAGTTTAAACCTTCTCATATAAAGATCACTTCCTTGGAGAATAATATCCACTATGTTATTGTATCATTTGATAGTTTTCAGTCATATTTTAGTTAGCTTGTTCTTCCTCCAAGGCAGGAATTTTGAAGAGAAATCAGCAGGTCATATAATTCACTTCTGACAAGTTACATTAAATTACTCAAGGTACCATTGTGACCTTGATCTTTTTTTCACATTGCTCGGGCTGTAATTTAGACTTTCTTTTATGTGTTGTAAATTATATGTGCTTTATTTTTCTGAACTTTCCAACCTTTTCAAGTATTGACTTAGCCACCTCTTAAAGGGGTTATCCACGATAAGGTGATTTTAGTATGTACCTGGCATTCGGTAATGGACATGCTTAGGAAGGATCTGCACTTGTCTTGGGCCTAAATGGCTATGTTGTGAGATTACCATAACACCGTGGCTAGCTTGTGAACTGGTATTTCCTGTTTGACTATTCTTTTTTTCTTTTTTTTACTATAAATCCCATAATTCCATTTTCTTCCCTCTCACACATCAACCACCTCACCCATTGAAACATAAATGAGCTGCATCCATTCGAAGGCCTGTGGTTTTCAATCAGGGTGCCTACAGCTGTTGCATTAGTTGCAGATTGATCCCTCCACCCATTGAAGCAGATAGGCTCCCTGTCATCAGCTGACTAGTGATGTCAGGTCTCGGCCACATTGCAACCTGGGAAAAATCTGAGTCAACAGTCTTTTTGTATGCTGTTAAAAATAAATATTGGGGTGAAAATCACATAAGAATTGTGAGAAAACTGTCATACACAGGTACAGACACTATATTATGAACTACATTAACTTTACAGCCCTTGTAGCATAGTCAACTAAAAAAAAAATTCTGGAATACCCCTTTAACCACATGTTTATATATGCACTCTAATATTCAATTTATGACTAAATATTTACATTTCCAATGCAAATTGATGTCTAGTTTTATTTTATTGCTCAAGTACTTCCATATTGTGATATAGAATTATTACTTACTGATATTAACAACAGTAATAAGACACACTTTTAAAACATGTTAGAAAACAATGGCTAGATCTATGCATAAATGCACAGTTATAACAAATATCATTTATTAGGATCCTTCACAGATTTTGATTTTGATAATATAGGTTTATTTCATTATACTTGATATATGCCTAGTTTTTTACTATAAGTAAACATGGTCAATTGTTTTATACAATAGTTTATGAAGTTGTATGGGCATTTAAAAATTCTATAGGGCTGGGGGCGCTATAAAAATATAAAATAAATTATACTCATCTCCCCCAATCCTCCATAGCTGCCATTTGCCATCTCTATTTCTCGCTGTTACTTTCTGGTTTCTGTGAAGCGTGGTCAACATAGGCATTGCCCTGTTTAGCCAATCACAAGTTGAGACGAGGAACTGCTGCAGCGAATGATTGGCAGTGGGCAGTCCCTTTGGGGATGAGACCTCACAGGATAAAGGAAGAAGGAGTGACAACAAAGGAGCAGGAGCCATCCAAACTGGGTATTGTGGGAAGGTGAGTATCACTTGTCTTTATTTTACTAGCATTCTCAGTCATATTAAAAAAAAAAATTCTGTCCATAAACACTTAAAATACTCTAAAATTCAGATTTTATTTTTTATCTATTGTTATACAATTTTACAATGATGACTTACATGCAGCGTAGCTAAATATGTAAAGATACGAGCCATATTGGCTGGAAATGTGTGAGCGAAATCTCTCATGAAAAACTAGAAAGAGCTTGAACTTTACTATTCATGGATGCTAGAACCCTTTTCCTGGATTTTCTAGACACATATATATATATATATATATATATATATATATATATATATAAATTTATAATCTTTATTTCATTCATTGTGAATTGTCAATGTATCCATTAAAAAAAGGTAGACAAGTTGTCTAGAAGAAAAAAATCGGATTGGCAACTTTATCTTATGTTAAATGGAACCTGCAATCACTTTCAAGCTGCCTGAACCAGGAGTGTTAACCAGCACACTATCAAGGATAAGCGGTTGCTGGTGCCAAGTGGGGGTAAGAAATACCTCCAATGCAAGGTTAGGGAAACCACTTTAACTTTACTTTAATTGCAGATAGATCTGTCTCTGTCGGCCCTCAAATAGCTCCACATACAGAAAAATAAGAAAGGTATAGGGGTCAGAATAGGACAATTTGAAGCATACAGTTCTTATTTTGTTAAAAGTAGTACAATAATAGAAAAAAAACATGGATATCAATTTAATCGTATTGACCCACAGAAGGAAGAAACCCTGTCAATTTTATCGTAAAGGGCACTGTGAAAAAATGAATCTCCCAAAAAGTTTCCAAATTGCAATTTTCTATTCAATTTTCCCACACAAATGATAGTTTTTGGATTGCGCTGTACAAGCTATGATAAAAAGAAAGGTGTCATTACAAATTAAACTTCATCACGTGAAAACAAAGCCCTCATATTGCCCTGTGGATAGAAAAATAAAAGTATTACATTTTAATTTACTGTATCCTCATGGCCAAAATGGTCTGTGTCCTTATTGGACTAAAGGCCTCATCGAGGGCTACATACAGAAGAATCGGGCAGAAAAGTATTAGGTGATAGCCAGCATGGTTTTCTAAAAACAGAACGGATCCCCCTGAAGAAGCAAGGGTGGAATATGCTTTGGGGGTTCCATAGTTAGTAATGTCATAGCCTCTCTATCAATATACTCACTATTGTTACTTATATTTCTTCGGAGTATGGACCTTTCTTAGGCTGCATTCACACCACGTTTTTGCAATACAGTTCCAGTATCAGGTTTTTGATGAAAAAGTGATTCCTCAAAACTGTAGTAAACTGTATCAGAACATGTGTACAAATTTCAGCCTGTATACGGTTATAAACCGTATACGGTTTGAAAAATTATGTCCAGTTGCATCCGATTTTTAAGAAAAAAACGTATAAGTTTTTAACTTTTCACTCTATTATGAATAAAGTTTCACTTGTTTGATTGAAATTCCAAGTAAAAAAAACTGTGCAAAGTCAAAAACCGTATGGTGAAAACCGGAATGGAACCATACACACATACGGTTCTCTACAGTTCCCATTGATGGTGGGCGAAGGTCCCCTCATCTGCCTCAGTCCGTCTCCCAGGGTCTTCTGCACTGATCTGCCATTCCAGCAGACCATAGCAGAAGATCGCCAATAACACTGATCAGTGCTATGCCCTATGCATAGCACTGAACAGTATTAGCAATCTAATGATTGCTATAAATAGTCCCCTATGGGGACTAAAAAAGTGTAAAATAAATTTAAAAAAAAGTTAAAAAAATATGTGAAAAATCCCCTCCCCAATAAAGTTTTAAATCACCCCTTTTCCCCATATTAAAGGGGTACTCCGGTGGAAAACTTTTTTTTTTTTTTAATCAACTGGTGCCAAAAAGTTAAACAGATTTGCACATTACTCCTATTAAAAAATATTAATCTTTCCAGTACTTATTAGCTGCTGAATACTACAGAGGAAATGGTTTTCTTTTTGGAACACACAGCTCTCTGCTGACATCATGACCACAGTACTCTCTGCTGACATCTCTGTCCATTTTAGGAACTGTCCAGAGCAGCATATGTTTGCTATGGGGATTTTCTCCAACTCTGGACAGTTACTAAAATGGACAGAGATGTCAGCAGAGAGCACTGTGGTCGTGATGTCAGCAGAGAGCTCTGTGTTCCAAAAAGAAAATAATTTCCTATGTAGTATTCAGCAGCTAATAAGTACTGGAAGGATTAAGATTTTTTTTACAGAAGTAATTTACAAATCTGTTTAACTTTCTGGCACCAGTTGATTAAAAAAAAAAAGTTTTCCACCGGAGTACCCCTTTAATACAAAAGAGCATAAAAAAATGATAAATAATAAACATATTTGGTATTGTTGCGTGCGTAAATGTCCGAACTGTAAAAATATAATGTTAATGATCCCCTACGGCGAACAGCGTAAACGTAAAAAAAGGCAAACATTTCAGCTTTTTTGTTACATCAAACTGCAAAAAATAATTTTATAAATAGCGATCAAAAAGTCACATATATGCAAGCGCATCCCTGAATACAGAAAAATAAGAAAGTTAGAGGTGGTCAAAATAGGGCGATTTTAAACAAATAAAAAAGTTTGAGATTTTTTAAAAGCAGTGCAATAATAGAAATATATGTAACCATGGGCATCATTTTAATCTTGTTCACCCAGAGAATAAAAAAAACATTTTTACCGCGAAAGGAACAGCGTGAAAGGAAACCCCCCCCCCCAAATTTGCTAAATTATGATTTTCATTTAAATTTCCTTACACAATAAATCATTTTTTTGGGTTTACCATACATTTTAGGGTAAAATGAGTGATGTCATCACAAAGTACAACTGGTCACACAAAAAACAAGCCATCATATGGGTCTGGGAATGGAAATGAAAGAGTTATGAATTTTAGAAGGCGAGGAGGAAAAAACAAAACTGCAAAAATAAAATTGGCTGTGTCCTTAAGGTGAAAATTAGTCCTTAAAGAGGTATTCAAGGATTTTTTTTTTATTTGACTATGCTACAGGGGCTGTAAAGTTAGTGTAGTTCATAATATAGTGTCTGTACCTGTGTTTGATGGGTTTCTCACAATTCTTCTGTGATTTTCACTCCAATATTTATTTTTGTCTCGAATTTTTCCCAGCTTGCAATGCAGCCAAGACCTGACCTCACTAGTCAGCTGATGACAGGGAGCCTGTCTGATTCAATGGGTGGAGGGATCGCTTGGTGGGAGAGAGATCAATCTGCAACAGCTGTAGGCACCCTGATTGAAAACCACACTGATTTGAATGGTTGCAAATAATTTATGTTTCAATGGGTGGGGTGGCTGATGTGTGGGAGGGAAGAAGATGGAATTGTGGGATTTGTTGTAAAAAAAAAGAAAAGTCAAACAGGAAATACCAGTTTACAAACAGCTAGCCACAGTGTTATGGTAATCTCACAACTTAGCCATTTAGCCCCAAGACAAGCGCAGATCCTTCCTAAGCATGTCCATTACTGTCTGTCAGGTACATACTAAAATCACCTTATGGTGGATAACCCCTTTAAGGGGTTAAAGCTGAAACTTTATTTTTGCATGCAGGTTAAATGTCAACTACTGTATTTATATTGATTCATAGTCATTTTGAAAAATGAATTCAATAAGGTTAGAATGGAAATGTGTTTGTGTGGTGTCCCGGTACCGCATCCTATATGGTACCTGTATAGAGGTCCCCATAGCCAGAGTCCCTAGGACGTCAGGGTCCTTCTTATCTAGTCTGCCCCTTGTCACCTCTCATCTAGGTATTAGTAATCTAACAGTTTATTCAGGATTTATATAAATATAATTGTACAAATGTATATAATTGGTTAATTACCTGTACGGAGCGTAGTAGGACCTGCGGGTCACGTGATCAGGTAAACTCTATGGTTTTTGCTTAAGACCTTTGGAGGTCCCTATGACGTATTGCACCCATCATTTCTTGTAATGGTGAGTGACAGTTATTCGAACCAATCAAAGCGGCCCTGTCCCTGCCCATATAAGGGAGCGGCGGCCATTGTTAGCTCTCTTTCCTCGTGGGCTGTTGTTAGAGAAGGATCTGCGCTGCTGTCATCCGTGAGTTTCGGCCCGAGCCTTGCGGAGACGGCTGATCATTACAAAACCGTGAATGTATCAATCCCTAAGCACTCTGCAAGATCACCGGACCTTATCTATCCCCTAAATCTGGACAGATCTTAGCAAATTAACCCCAAATTCTGAGACTTATAACAAAAGTCAAGGTCCGCAACAACTGTCAGTCACTGAAGTGTATGGAGACTGTTTGAATTAGACTGTTACTATTCATTGGATGTACCGCAAGCCTTTAAGTAAAGTTTACCCAAGTTCAAGTTCAGCTACCTTGTGGACCTTCAGTCATTATTTGCATGCACCTATCGTTACTGGGAAGGGCGGCGAAAGGCCAGAGAATTACCTCAGCATACTAGTCCTCAGCCTGGCATCACGAACAATAGGGTTAACCTTAACCCCTGATATACTGAAGCAAAACCCTGACTACACTACCCCTACCCCAGAGGCCTACCACAAAGCCTTTTTGGCATCACGAACAGGATTTGGGTGTGTGCCTACTACAGTTGCCACTAGTGAAAGTGTACTCCCCCCCAGAAAGCGAACTTTATTCATGTGCTGTAAACCGTGTTGCTGTGTACGGGAGCGGTGTTTTTGGTGCACCATACAAGGGGGCCACGAGAAAAGTAAGGGGGAGGTGAAAATTCATCTACAACTAAGATGTGTAAACTGTGCAATGAGTTCATGCTGCGATCCTCTGGTCCGGTCGGCACAGGTGGAGCCGAACTGCTGCCGGAAAAGCGTGCAAAGAAAGCCCGCACTGCGCCACCCCCCGCCCCTGGGCATGGCTGCCAAGTTGCTGTGTAACAGCCGAAAGGGAACTTGGAAATGCAGGAGTCGTCTCTGGAGGGACTGGAAGTCGGGGCTGCACCGATAATGTCCTTCCTGCCGGCCGCCATTTTGGGGAAGCCCACTATAAAAGACGCCACGCACAGCGACCTCTTCAGTCTGCACAGAGAGCCGGAGAGTACAGACATGGCGGAGAGCAGCGTTCCACGTGGTGAAGTTGGCAAAATGGCGCCGGAAAAGCGGAAAGTTGTGGCAGTCGCAGCCCGACTTTTCCAAGAACTTGCTGACCGTCTGCAGCGGTTGTCATTAGACAAAGAGGGGGCCTGCAATCCTCCCCCATTGCCTGATGATGACGACAATTGGTCAGACACACCTCCAGCGGAGAGCGCAGGGACACCTGGAGGTGCATCGCCGGTGAGACTGTCCCCTCACCACAGAACGTGGGGCTCGGGGGCCGAGATCCCATCGGAGGAGTCTGCAGTGAGTACCCCACCAGAGGCGGCCTATCCTTCCTCCTCCAGCCCTGAGGTCATGTCAGGATCCGGACTGGTATGCGGGGAGGACACGGGTAGTGGATCCTCTGTGTCAGTGAGGCGATGGCGTGGGCTGTACCAGGGGAACGGAATCTAAGGGGTTACTGGTTTTCACCAGAGCCCGCCGCAAAGCGGGATGGACTTGCAGCGGCAGGTAACCCCCAGGTCGTTCCACCCGATAGCGACTCAACCTCACTGACAGCTGAGACAGGCGCTGTACACAAGGACAAGGCAAGAGCAAGGTCGGATGTAGCAGAAGGTCAGGGCAGGCAGCAATGGTTCGTAGTCAGGGGCAACGGCAAGGGTCTGGATACAAAGCCAATGGAACACACAGAAATGCTTTCTCAGGGCAGAAGGCAACAAGATCCGGCAGGGACAGGAAGGGGAAGGGGGTTTATATAGTGTAGGGAGTGCTTGGAACTAATTGGGTCAGGCACCAATTGGGTCAGGCACCACCGGGACTGAGCAGGAGGACGGGGCAGGTGAGAGACACGGGGCGCGATCCGAGAGCGGGTACGTCCCGTGCCTCGGATCGCGTCCCCTCCGGTGACATGGAAGCTGCGCTCGCGGTCAGCGGTGCTGACCAGAGCGCTGCATACAGAGGCACGCCGCGAGCGTTCCGGGGAGGCAGCGGGACCCCAAGCGCTCGGCGTGACAGGTCATACCTCGATCAAGCTTGCCAAGTGCACGACCGTGCTCACCAAAATTGCAGCAATGGGTGTTCGGAGATGAGCCGGAGCTGATCGAGTACTTCAACCATTACCTGGGAAGCCACTCCCACCAATCCCAACTGCAGAAAAAGAAAGGGCCCGTCAAGAAGCAGAGCTGGCCGAATTGATGGAAAAGCTAAAGGCCTGACACAAAGAACTCTATGCCCCCAAGCACGTGCATTTGCCCCATAAAGAGAAAGTACGGTGGCAAGAAAACACAAAAGAAATGGAGGCATTGTACATTCGTAAATGGGATCACCCCCGAGAAGGGGAGGAGCCATTAGAAAGAAGAAGAGCAACTGTGGCGAAGTTCGACAAGGTCAGAGGTTATGGGACACTCCTTGACTGCCACACTGGGCAGACCATCCTCGTAAACCGGCAAGCAGTGCAAAGGCCATATCTCCATAAGAAGTTCTACACCTTGGAGGTGGGTGAAATTGTAGAGTACACCCCCGTTCAGAGCCTTCGTGGAGAATGGGCTGCAGCGGTCACCAGACCAACAGCCCCAACACAGCTTCCCTTCAAATATTTTCCGTCAACTGATTGGGAGTCCGATACCTTCAACTTGAGGCCGAAAAGGTCTGCTCCTAAAGCCTCCACCAGCGTACCCAAGGAGGAGGAGCCTCAACAGCCAAGTTCATCATCTTCTATGTACAGCAAAGAGTCAAGTTCATCATCTTCTATGTACACAAAGAGTCAAGTTCTTCATCTTCTACATATCGTCGAGAGTCAAGTCCTGCTCAAGTTCAAGAAAGTAAGCCCAAATTGCGGGCACCAAAGACCGTACCTAGACCCTCTCGGAGCAATGAGAGTTTGTCTGTTCCAGAGGTACCAACGCACGTACCTAGGCCCTCTCGGAGCAATGAGAGTTTGCCTCCTGCACAGGTACCAATGTATGTACCAAGGCCCTCTTCTGACATGGAAAGTTTGGCGGCTTCCAGGGTACCAACAAAAGAGTAATGGGTCCATCCTAGTTTGGAGATGGTGCTCAAGCCCTATTACCCCACTTTGATCCCGGCTAGAAAGCCTGTGTCCTCTTCTAATGCTGCCATCCACCACTCCATCCTCAGCAATGTGGTGTGGCAAAGCTATGTCAATTCCAATCCTGCCCCTGATGTTGGCAGATACAGAGGAACCCAGAGAGGCACTAGAAGAGTGAAGAAGAATAATCTCTGAAGAGACTCTTAAGTAATGTCAGATTGTTTCTTGTGTTAACCACTTTTATTTTGCAGCAACCAAGTTCAAGAATTGTGCCTAGCAGGACTGTGCTAAGATTTTTTCAGTTTAAAGTTCAGCAACGTAACCACTAAGCTTTGTGCCTGACTATTAAGTCAAGAGACTCCTAGCCAGTAGGAGATTCATTAAGGACTGTACCCGGCTGAGTTGTGGTTAAAGCCGTGTTTACCTTTCCCTTTAATTGGACTCATAGTGTAGGTGGACTGCTGATCCTTACACGCCACTTTGTATATTTCCCTTTAATTGGACTCCTAGTGTAGGTGGACTGCTGATCCTTACACGTCTGTTTTATGTATATACCAGCAGCTTCATAAGAACTCTTATGCTAAATGTTGCACTTATCAGGTGAATGCGCCTGAACCATGTTGAAGTGTTGATAATTGTGTAAGTCTGTATAGTAAATATGTATATGGTTCTTGTACACAGGAAGGTATCCTCGTGTCTGTGTACATCAAAAAAATAGGTAAGGGTTGTACATGTCTATGTACATAAAAAGTGAGTCAGAGCTGTACACGAAAAATGTCGGTGTCCTGCACGTGTGCACTCAACACTAAAAACATAAATGATTCTTGTAAATAAAAAATGTATAAAAAGTTTTAAAGGTGTTTAGTAATTGCTAAATAGGTGACACCCCGGCTCCTCCGAGGGTAGTATTATTGCTGTCGCCCATCGCTAGCACCTGTCTCAACAAAAATAATAGGGAAGATTGCCCTTAAAATAGTACTTGCACACATAGTACTCTAGACTACTCACTTAAATGTACTACTTCAAGTTTCTCTAGTACATACTTCAAAATAAATATCTCACTTAAGAAAACACTTTAGGCATTGTAGCCTATTGAAATTCAATTCCTGCCACTGTTAGGTACCTTCTTTGCATGTGTGAGATGCTCTACCTTGCCAGTAGGTGCTCTTGCGAGCTAACAAATGAAACACGTAATTCCTAAAGTAATCTAGGTAGGTTATGTGAAGTGCTCTAGGGGTAAGTAGCGTGTAGCCGATAGACCCTAGCAGCCATCCTTACTGTGGCTTAGCTTCTGGCTAGCCAGTATAACTTTCGTGTACTAACAGGTAACTCATTGCTGGCAAAAAAAATGTGTGCGATAATAAAAATGTCAGCTTGACGCTAAAGGTATATAGAGCTGTATTAATGTCTAGTTAGCCTCATAAAGATGTGTAGAGAGCTAATAAAATGTCTAAAATGTCTAGAAACTACATGTTAGATAGCTGCCTAATTGTCTAGTAAGCTTTAAAATGTATAGTAAGTTTAATAAAATGTCGAAGAAGTTAGAAACTAAAGGTTAGATAGCTTCATTAATGTCTAGATAGCATTCATGTCTAGATAGTATTAATGTCTAGATAGTACCAATGTCTAGATAGATTTCTATTGTCTAGTCCAGATACTAGTAAGAGTATCAGGGAATGTAAATGTGTTCAATGTTTACTTAGGATGTATAGTTAATGTATAAGTATCATCCTGGTCTAGTCCTAGTTCCTCTGCCTTAGGGGACAGGCGTTGAGGTCGACTTATTTTAAGTAAGTGGGTTTGTGGTGTCCCGGTACCGCATCCTATACGGTACCTGTATAGAGGTCCCCATAGCCAGAGTCCCTTGGACGTCAGGGTCCTTCTTATCTAGTCCACCCCTTGTCACCTCTAATCTAGGTATTAGTAATCTAACAGTTTATTCAGGATTTATATAAATATAATTGTACAAATGTATATAATTGGTTAATTACCTGTACAGAGCGTAGCAGGACCTGTGGGTCACGTGATCAGGTAAACTCTATGGTTTTTGTTAAAAGACCTTTGGACGTATTGCACCCATCATTCCTTGTAACGGCGAGTGACAGTTATTCAGACCAATCAAAGCGGCCCTGCCCCTGCCCATATAAGGGAGCAGCGGCCATTGTTAGCTCTCTTTCCTCGTGGGCTGTTGTTAGAGAAGGATCTGCGCTGCTGTCATCCGTGAGATTCGGCCCGAGCCTTGCGGCGACGGCTGATCATTACAAAACCATGAGTGTATCAATCCCTAAGCACTCTGCAAGATCACCGGACCTCATCTATCCCCTAAATCCGGAAGGATCTTCGCAAATTAACCCTAAATTCTGAGACTTATAACAAAAGTCAAGGTCCAAAACAACTGTCAGTCACTGAAGTGTATATAGACTGTTTGAATGAGACTGTTACTGTTCATTGGATGTACCGCAAGCCTTTAAGTAAAGTTTACCCAAGTTCAAGTTCAGCTACCTTGTGGACCTTCAGTCATTATTTGCATGCATCTATCGTTACTGGGAAGGGCGGCAATAGGCCAGATAATTACCTCAGCATACTAGCCCCCAGCCTGGCATCACGAGCAATAGGGTTAACCTTAACCCCTGATATACTGAAGCAAAACCCTGACTACACTACCCCTACCCCAGAGGCCTACCACACTTGTGCTTATTCTGTGTCCCTTTTCTTGCCATCATAATGTTTACCTCTCTTAGATTATGTTTTATCCTTATTTTTATCAACAATAATACTTACCTGACCTTCAAATTACTGAACTATGCCATTGTTTAAAACTAACTAACCTTGGACACTAAAGCTTAATTTACATAATAAAAAGGCTTATACTGGAGCTGAGCGAATTTTTTGAAAAATTTGATTCGGCTGATTAGCCAAATTTTTGAAAAAATTTGATTCGATCAGAATAAATTTGTGGCAAATTGATACAATAAAATGTGTGTGAGTTTTTTTCACTTTTATTTACTGTTACGCCGAGCGCTCCGGGTCCCCGCTCCTCCCCGGAGCGCTCGCTTCACTCCCTCCGCTGCAGCGCTCCGGTCACGTCCTCTGACCCGGGGCGCTGCGATCCCGCTGCCAGCCGGGATGCGATTCGCGATGCGGGTAGCGCCCGCTCGGGATGCGCACCCCGGCTCCCCTACCTGACTCGCTCCCCGTCTGTTCTGTCCCGGCGCGCGCGGCCCCGCTCCCTAGGGCGCGCGCGCGCCGGGTCTCTGCGATTTAAAGGGCCACTGCGCCGCTGATTGGCGCAGTGGTTCCAATTAGGGTTTTCACCTGTGCACTTCCCTATATTACCTCACTTCCCTTGCACTCCCTTGCCGGATCTTGTTGCCTTAGTGCCAGTGAAAGCGTTCCTTGTGTGTTCCTTGCCTGTGTTTCCAGACCTTCTGCCGTTGCCCCTGACTACGATCCTTGCTGCCTGCCCCGACCTTCTGCTACGTCCGACCTTGCTTCTGCCTACTCCCTTGTACCGCGCCTATCTTCAGCAGCCAGAGAGGTGAGCCGTTGCTAGTGGATACGACCTGGTCACTACCGCCGCAGCAAGACCATCCCGCTTTGCGGCGGGCTCTGGTGAAAACCAGTAGTGGCTTAGAACCGGTCCACTAGCACGGTCCACGCCAATCCCTCTCTGGCACAGAGGGTCCACTACCTGCCAGCCGGCATCGTGACAGTAGATCCGGCCATGGATCCCGCTGAAGTTCCTCTGCCAGTTGTCGCTGACCTCACCACGGTGGTCGCCCAGCAGTCACAACAGATAGCGCAACAAGGCCAACAGCTGTCTCAACTGACCGTTATGCTACAACAGTTGCTACCACAGCTTCAGCAGTCATCTCCTCCGCCAGCTCCTGCACCTCCTCCGCAGCGAGTGGCCGCTCCTGGGATACGCTTATCCTTGCCGGATAAATTTGATGGGGACTCTAAGTTTTGCCGTGGCTTTCTTTCCCAATGTTCCCTGCATCTGGAGATGATGTCGGACCTGTTTCCCACTGAAAGGTCTAAGGTGGCTTTCGTAGTCAGTCTTCTGTCCGGAAAAGCCCTGTCATGGGCCACACCGCTCTGGGACCGCAATGACCCCGTCACTGCCTCTGTACACTCCTTCTTCTCGGAAATCCGAAGTGTCTTTGAGGAACCTGCCCGAGCCTCTTCTGCTGAGACTGCCCTGTTGAACCTGGTCCAGGGTAATTCTTCCGTTGGCGAGTATGCCGTACAATTCCGTACACTTGCTTCAGAATTGTCCTGGAATAATGAGGCCCTCTGCGCGACCTTCAAAAAAGGCCTATCCAGCAACATTAAAGATGTTCTGGCCGCACGAGAAATTCCTGCTAATCTACATGAACTTATTCACCTAGCCACTCGCATTGACATGCGTTTTTCTGAAAGGCGTCAGGAACTCCGCCAAGATATGGACTCTGTTCGCACGAGGCGTTTCGTCTCCTCGGCTCCTCTCTCCTCTGGTCCCCTGCAATCTGTTCCTGTGCCTCCCGCCGTGGAGGCTATGCAGGTCGACCGGTCTCGCCTGACACCTCAAGAGAGGACACGACGCCGTATGGAGAACCTCTGCCTGTACTGTGCTAGTACCGAACACTTCCTGAGGGATTGTCCTATCCGTCCTCCCCGCCTGGAAAGACGTACGCTGACTCCGCACAAAGGTGAGACAGTCCTTGATGTCTACTCTGCTTCTCCACGTCTTACTGTGCCTGTGCGGATGTCTGCCTCTGCCTTCTCCTTCTCTACAGTGGCCTTCTTGGACTCTGGATCTGCAGGAAATTTTATTTTGGCCTCTCTCGTCAACAGGTTCAACATCCCAGTGACCAGTCTCGCCAGACCCCTCTACATCAATTGTGTAAATAATGAAAGATTGGACTGTACCATACGTTTCCGCACGGAGCCCCTTCTTATGAGCATCGGATCTCATCATGAGAGGATTGAACTTTTGGTCCTCCCCAATTGCACCTCGGAGATTCTCCTTGGACTTCCCTGGCTTCAACTTCATTCCCCAACCCTGGATTGGTCCACTGGGGAGATCAAGAGTTGGGGGTCCTCTTGTTCCAAGAACTGTCTAAAACCGGTTCCCAGTAACCCTTGCCGTAACTCTGTGGTTCCTCCAGTAACCGGTCTCCCTAAGGCCTATATGGACTTCGCGGATGTTTTCTGCAAAAAACAAGCTGAGACTCTACCTCCTCACAGGCCTTATGATTGCCCTATCGACCTCCTCCCGGGTACTACTCCACCCCGGGGCAGAATTTATCCTCTCTCTGCCCCAGAGACTCTTGCCATGTCCGAATACGTCCAGGAGAATCTAAAAAAGGGCTTTATCCGTAAATCCTCCTCTCCTGCCGGAGCCGGATTTTTCTTTGTGTCCAAAAAAGATGGCTCCCTACGTCCTTGCATTGACTACCGCGGTCTTAATAAAATCACGGTTAAGAACCGCTACCCCTTACCCCTCATCTCTGAACTCTTTGATCGCCTCCAAGGTGCCCACATCTTCACTAAATTGGACTTAAGAGGCGCCTATAACCTCATCCGCATCAGAGAGGGGGACGAGTGGAAAACGGCATTTAACACCAGAGATGGACACTTTGAGTATCTGGTCATGCCCTTTGGACTGTGCAATGCCCCTGCCGTCTTCCAAGACTTTGTCAATGAAATTTTTCGTGATCTGTTATACTCCTGTGTTGTTGTATATCTGGACGATATCCTAATTTTTTCTGCCAATCTAGAAGAACACCGCCAGCATGTCCGTATGGTTCTTCAGAGACTTCGTGACAACCAACTCTATGCCAAAATTGAGAAATGTCTGTTTGAATGCCAATCTCTTCCTTTTCTAGGATATTTGGTCTCTGGCCAGGGACTACAGATGGATCCAGACAAACTCTCTGCCGTCTTAGATTGGCCACGCCCCTCCGGACTCCGTGCTATCCAACGCTTTTTGGGGTTCGCCAATTATTACAGGCAATTTATTCCACATTTTTCTACCATTGTGGCTCCTATCGTGGCTTTAACCAAAAAAAATGCTGATCCCAAGTCCTGGCCTCCTCAAGCAGAAGACTCCTTTAAACGACTCAAGTCTGCCTTTTCTTCGGCTCCCGTGCTCTCCAGACCTGACCCTTCCAAACCCTTCCTATTGGAGGTTGATGCCTCCTCAGTGGGAGCTGGAGCTGTTCTTCTACAAAAAAATTCTTCCGGGCATGCTGTCACTTGTGGTTTTTTCTCTAGGACCTTCTCTCCAGCGGAGAGGAACTACTCCATCGGGGATCGAGAGCTTCTAGCCATTAAATTAGCACTTGAGGAATGGAGGCATCTGCTGGAGGGATCAAGATTTCCTGTTATTATCTACACCGACCACAAGAACCTCTCCTACCTCCAGTCTGCCCAACGGCTGAATCCTCGCCAGGCCCGGTGGTCTCTGTTCTTTGCCCGATTTAATTTTGAGATTCACTTTCGTCCTGCCGATAAGAACATTAGGGCCGATGCTCTCTCTCGTTCCTCGGATGCCTCAGAAGTTGATCTCCCTCCGCAACACATCATTCCACCTGACTGCCTGATCTCCACTTCTCCTGCCTCCATCAGGCAGACTCCTCCAGGAAAGACCTTTGTTTCTCCACGCCAACGCCTCGGAATCCTCAAATGGGGTCACTCCTCCCATCTCGCAGGTCATGCGGGCATCAAGAAATCTGTGCAACTCATCTCCCGCTTCTATTGGTGGCCGACTCTGGAGACGGATGTTGGGGACTTTGTGCGAGCCTGCACTATCTGTGCCCGGGATAAGACTCCTCGCCAGAAGCCCGCTGGTTTTCTTCATCCTCTGCCTGTCCCCGAACAGCCTTGGTCTCTGATTGGTATGGATTTTATTACTGATTTACCCCCTTCCCGTGGCAACACCGTTATTTGGGTGGTCGTTGATCGATTCTCCAAAATGGCACATTTCATCCCTCTTCCTGGTCTTCCTTCTGCGCCTCAGTTGGCTAAACAATTTTTTGTACACATTTTTCGTCTTCACGGGTTGCCTACGCAGATTGTCTCGGATAGAGGGGTCCAATTCGTGTCTAAATTCTGGAGGGCTCTCTGTAAACAACTCAAGATTAAATTAAATTTTTCCTCTGCATATCATCCCCAGTCCAATGGACAAGTAGAAAGAATTAACCAGATCCTGGGTGATTATTTGCGACATTTTGTTTCCTCCCGCCAGGATGACTGGGCAGATCTCCTTCCATGGGCCGAATTCTCGTATAACTTCAGGGTCTCTGAATCTTCCTCCAAATCCCCATTTTTCGTGGTGTACGGCCGTCACCCTCTTCCCCCCCTCCCTACCCCCTTGCCCTCTGGTCTGCCCGCTGTGGATGAAATTTCTCGTGACCTTTCCATTATATGGAGAGAGACCCAAAATTCTCTCTTACAGGCTTCTTCACGCATGAAGAGGTTCGCGGATAAGAAAAGAAGAGCTCCCCCCGTTTTTTCCCCTGGAGACAAGGTATGGCTCTCCGCTAAATATGTCCGCTTCCGTGTCCCTAGCTACAAGTTGGGACCACGCTATCTTGGTCCTTTCAAAATTTTGTGTCAAATTAATCCTGTCTCTTATAAACTTCTTCTTCCTCCTTCTCTTCGTATCCCTAATGCCTTTCACGTCTCTCTTCTCAAACCACTCATCCTCAACCGTTTTTCTCCCAAATCTGTTCCTCCCACTCCTGTTTCCGGCTCCTCGGACGTCTTCTCGGTCAAGGAAATTTTGGCTGCCAAAAAGGTCAGAGGGAAAAATTTTTTTTTAGTAGACTGGGAGGGTTGTGGTCCTGAAGAGAGATCCTGGGAACCTGAGGACAACATCCTTGACAAAAGTCTGCTCCTCAGGTTCTCAGGCTCCAAGAAGAGGGGGAGACCCAAGGGGGGGGTACTGTTACGCCGAGCGCTCCGGGTCCCCGCTCCTCCCCGGAGCGCTCGCTTCACTCCCTCCGCTGCAGCGCTCCGGTCACGTCCTCTGACCCGGGGCGCTGCGATCCCGCTGCCAGCCGGGATGCGATTCGCGATGCGGGTAGCGCCCGCTCGCGATGCGCACCCCGGCTCCCCTACCTGACTCGCTCCCCGTCTGTTCTGTCCCGGCGCGCGCGGCCCCGCTCCCTAGGGCGCGCGCGCGCCGGGTCTCTGCGATTTAAAGGGCCACTGCGCCGCTGATTGGCGCAGTGGTTCCAATTAGGGTTTTCACCTGTGCACTTCCCTATATTACCTCACTTCCCTTGCACTCCCTTGCCGGATCTTGTTGCCTTAGTGCCAGTGAAAGCGTTCCTTGTGTGTTCCTTGCCTGTGTTTCCAGACCTTCTGCCGTTGCCCCTGACTACGATCCTTGCTGCCTGCCCCGACCTTCTGCTACGTCCGACCTTGCTTCTGCCTACTCCCTTGTACCGCGCCTATCTTCAGCAGCCAGAGAGGTGAGCCGTTGCTAGTGGATACGACCTGGTCACTACCGCCGCAGCAAGACCATCCCGCTTTGCGGCGGGCTCTGGTGAAAACCAGTAGTGGCTTAGAACCGGTCCACTAGCACGGTCCACGCCAATCCCTCTCTGGCACAGAGGGTCCACTACCTGCCAGCCGGCATCGTGACATTTACTTTATTTTTTACATCTTTTAGGTAATATTACTACTCCCAGCATGGAACATAATGTTCCATGATGGGAGTAGTAGTACCTGTACTAATAGACAGATCGCACGGATGTCACTTCTGACACCTGTTGCGATCCTCCTGTATAATGTATAGATGCGGGCAGACAGCTGCTCTTTTGCTCGAACCTCCACTATGTTCTGCGATGTAAAGTTCTTCACATCACAGATTCATATTTCCCGCAGAGAGCTGTGATTGGCCAAATGGTTCCAGCCAATCACAACTCTCTGCAGGAAATACGAATAATAGGTATATAAACGGCAGTGCAGGGGACCAGAGAAGAGAGGCCATGCCCCGCATTTGTACATTATACAGGATGTTCGCAGCGGGTGTAAGGAGTGACACCCGCTGTGATCTTTACTTTACTGCCAGTACTACTGCTCCCAACATGGAGCACATTCTGCTCCATGATGGGAGCTGTAGTACCTGCATTAATAGACAGATCGCAACAGGTGTCACAATAATGTATGTATATATTTAATGTAATTTGGAAAGAAGATGCCATTGTAATTATACAGTATGAGCTGGTTTTAATTGACAAATTACTGAAAAACTCTTCTTGCAATCCCAATGTCTCTGTATTGCTCTGTATGCAAACAATCTTTTATATTTTATGTAGGGGATGGTGGGAGTTGTAATTCCTGAATTCCAGTACAGTAGTTGCAGTGGGACCACCAGGGAGTCTATAGCTGTCCTAGGGCCGTATGAATGGAAGAAATAAAGTTTTGAAATATACAGTAGCTGCTCTAATTAGAGCAAATTAAGGTTAATTGAATAATTAGACCACATCCAATTAAGGTCAAATAAGTAATAGAACATCAAAGGGATGTAGTTCAAGTGGTTTGACCTAAATTGGCTGTGGTTTTATTATTCAATGAAGGACTTTCCCTCCTATTTCCTGTTCTTCATTCATCTGTCTGCTGTGTGAGCGATAAAAATAAATAGTATATATACATATATGATATATAAATCTCTCTCTCTCTCTCTCTCTCTCTCTCTATATATATATATATATATATATATATATATATATATGTTACGCCGAGCGCTCCGGGTTCCCGCTCCTCCCCGGAGCGCTCGCTACACTCTCGCTCCCGCAGCGTCCCGGTCAGATCCACTGACCGGGTGCGCTGCGATACCGCCTCCAGCCGGGATGCGATTCGCGATGCGGGTGGCGCCCGCTCGCGATGCGCACCCCGGCTCCCGTACCTAACTCGCTCTCCGTCGGTCCTGTCCCGGCGCGCGCGGCCCGGCTCCCTAGGGCGCGCGCGCGCCGGGTCTCTGCGATTTAAAGGGCCACTGCGCCGCTGATTGGCGCAGTGGTTCTAATCAGTGTGTTCACCTGTGCACTCCCTATGTATACCTCACTTCCCCTGCACTCCCTCGCCGGATCTTGTTGCCACTGTGCCAGTGAAAGCGTTCCCTTGTGTGTTCCTAGCCTGTGTTCCAGACCTCCTGCCGTTGCCCCTGACTACGATCCTTGCTGCCTGCCCCGACCTTCTGCTACGTCCGACCTTGCTTCTGTCTACTCCCTTGTACCGCGCCTATCTTCAGCAGTCAGAGAGGTTGAGCCGTTGCTAGTGGATACGACCTGGTCACTACCGCCGCAGCAAGACCATCCCGCTTTGCGGCGGGCTCTGGTGAATATCAGTAGTGACTTAGAACCGGTCCACTAGCACGGTCCACGCCAATCCCTCTCTGGCACAGAGGATCCACCTCCTGCCAGCCGGCATCGTGACAATATATATATATTCATATATATATATATATATATATATATATATATATAGTTATATAAATATATATATATATATATAGAGAGAGAGAGAGAGAGAGAGAGAGAGAGAGAGAGAGAGAGAGAGAGAGATAGAGATATATGGATAGCTATATGTGTATATATATATATATATATATATATATATACATATATGGAAAAATATATATATATTTATGATCTAATGTGAAAGTTTACATCTACATACATCTACAGTATATATTATTACATATTATCCATATGGTGCATGGAATATGGATATGCTGGGTCCTGCAACAGTATTGAGATATGCTGCGGGATCCACCGACAGTCAATTTGCAAACAGTGCAAAATATATGTTTGCAAACTGTCTGTGGGTACGGGTCTCCTTCCTTCAACCCAGGTCAGATATGCTGCAGGATCGGTGGTACCCACGGACTGTTTACAAACTGACTGTCGGTGGGTCCCACAGAGCATCTCAATACTGATGCAGGACCCAGCATATATGTATGGATATGGATAATATGTAATAATATATACTGTAGATATATGAAGATGTAAACTTTCACTTTAGATCATATATATATATATATATATATATATATATATATATAAAAATGTATTTGTCACATATATATATATATATATATATATATATATGTCTATATATATATATATATATATATAAATAAATCACATATGTATATATATATTATTTTTTCGCTCACACAGCAGACAGATGAATGAAAAACAGGAAGTCGGAGGGAAAGACCTTAAGTGAATAATTAAACAGCCAATGAAGGTTAAACCACTTGACCTACAGTCCTTTGATGTTCTATTACCTATTTGATCTTAATTGGACGTGGTCTCATTATTCAATTAATCTTAATTTTCTCTAATTAGAGCAGCTACTGTATATTTCAAAACTTTATTTCTTTCATTCATTCATACAGCCCCAGGATGGCCATAGACTCCCTGCCGGTCCTGCTGCAACTACTTTACTGGAATTCAGGAATTACAACTCCCATCATCCCCTACATAAAAGATTTTTCACATACAGAGCAGAGACATTTGAATTGAAAGAAAAGATTTTCAGTAATTTGTCAATTAAAACCAGCTCATACTGTATAATGACAATAACATTGTCTTTTCCAATTACATTAACTACATACATACATTATTGTCCCAGACGTCTGCCCCACGCAAACAACAATTTAAAGGATCTTTAATTTCTGATAGAAGACCTCTGTAAATGTATGGATTTTTGGTAAATCTTTTTTTTTGCCCACTGTATTATACATATTACTGATGTCAATGTCCATGTCTCATCTCTGACCCCAGAAATTAATCACGCCAGCACATCTAAATGCCCCCCAAAAAATTATAAAATAAATGGGGCTAAAAAAGTAAAGTGAAAATATATACTGTATAATATCCCTCTTGATAATTAGTCCCTGTTGTGTCTGCATTAATAGACAGATCAGAACAGGTGTAAGAAGTGACACCTGTTGCGATCTGCCTATTAATGCACGTACTACAGCTCCCAGCAGGGAGTAGAGTGTGTTCCATGTTGGGAGCAGTAGTACCTGCAGTAAAGGAAAGATCACAGCAGGTGCCCCTGCACTGCCGTATATGCACCTATTATTCATATTTCCCACAGAGCGCTGTGATTGGCTGGATCCATTTGGCCAATCACAGCTCTCTGCGGGAAATATGAATCTTTGATGTGAAGAACTTTGCATGAACATAGTGCAGGATCGAGCAGAAGAGCGTCCGTCCGTCCACATCTATACATTATACAGGAGGATTGCAACGAGTGTCAGAAGTTACTTCCGGGGCGATCTGTCTATCAGTACAGGTACTACTACTCCCATCATGGAATAGTCTGTTCCATGCTGGGAGTAGTAGTGCCACCTAAAAAATAAAAAAAATAAAGGAAAATAAAGTGAAACACACACACTTTATTAAACAATTATTTAAATACATTACTAATAAGTTTAACAAAATGAATTCTAAAAAAATATATTATTTTTACATTTAAATGGTCCCTTTCTACATTTTATTATTGTCGTCTACATTTTTAAGTCCCTGCCCTCCCACATAAATTGGTCCCTGTTTAAACATTAATAAAAATGTTGTTATAGAAAATAAAAATTTTGTTAAAAACATGTTTTTACTGTAAAAACTCAGTGGAATCCTAGCCTTAGAGTAATAACAAAATTGAGTGAATGAAGAAATTTGTTATTTCAAATCGAGTGAAAATTCGGATTCAGTCCGAATCAAATTTTTCATGAAATTCGGAATGAATTCTGATTCGTCCAATTCAATTCGCTCATCTCTAGCTTATTCCAATGGAGAGGACTATTGAAATAAAAAAAAGCAGCTGAAAAGTACTGGAAGGCTTAAAAGGGTACTCCACCCCTAGACTTCTTATGGGGCGTGTCGTAACCTATAGCTGGTGTTCTGAACTTAATGTTCAGAACACAGGGGTGCCGGCCTGGAGATTGCGGTGGTCTCAGCGGCCAGAGGGGGTGTGACAGCTGTGGTCAAGTGGTCATAGACATGAATGGAGGGGGCATGTCGTGACATCATGACCACGGCCACCTACAGCCGGTAAATGTTCAGAACACCAGTGTGCCAGCACGAAGATCGCAGAGGGTCTTAGTGGCTGGACTTCTTCCCTTGCGATCAGGCAAATGATAATGGATAAGATGACTAGGGACAGAGTACCCCTTTGGGATTTTTCAATAGAAGCAATTTACAAATCTGTTTTACTTTCTGGCACCAGTCGATAAAATTTTTTTTTACACTGGACTACCCCTATAAGCCAGGTGATTGGAGACATTGTAGCAGCTTTATCTTCTTTCTTTACTATTTGAAAGTTTCCTTAGCTCTGTGTTTGTGATCAATGTCTTGCTGAAATATCCACCCTCCTTTCTTCTTCATCCTCCTTGTAGATGGCAGCAAATTTTTGTTAAGAATGTCTCAGGAAATTTGCCCATTCCTCCTTCCTGATGTAAAGTTTGCCAGTATTATTTGCTGAAAAGCAGCTCCACACAATAATGTTTCCATCAAACTCTTAAACTTCACTTGATATGGTGTTTTTAAGGTAATGTCATGTTTTGGGCAAGGAATAAGTGAAGCCCTAGCTTACCCACAGCATCTATCTCTTCCTACCGTGTACCTGTCCTAGGTAACAGGTCCACAACCACAAAGATATTTCTTTGCCTGCTACATGCTGGTCCAGAATAGGTCAAAAAAATAAACAGTAGGAATAGACAAGACTAACAAAAAACACTGACAACAAACATAAAGTCAGTATCAACAAGCCTAAGTCTATACCAGGAGATGACGCTGTAACAAGCAAATAACAGGAGAATAGTCAAAAGCCAAGCCAAAGATCAAAACCAGAAAGTTGAATAACAAACACATTGCTAGCTACTAAAATAAAGTCTTTCACTGGCAGTGTCTGAAAACATACTGCAGGTTTAAATAGCCAGCAAGACAGGTGTAAACTGCATAGTCATAGCAACCCAACCAAGTCAGAGCTAAAGAAAGTTTAACCCTCCACGTCAAACATGGATGAGTCATTACAGATGTGCAGTGCCATTTCTCCACCAAACACTGGGGGGGAGGGGAGATTTATCAAAGAAGGAAAAGTTGATGAGCTGCCCATAGCAACCAATCATATTGCTTCTTTCATTTCTGAAAAGGCCTGTGAAAAATTAAAGAAGCAATCTGATTGGTTGCTATGGGCAACTCAGCAACTTTTCCTCTGGACAGGTTTTGATAAATCTCCCCCACTGTGTGTATTATGGCATAAAAACTGTAAAAGTTTTCTCTTATCAGACCACACTATGGGGGAGATTAAAATCTGTGCATAGGAAAAATTTGACCAGTTGCCCATAGCAGCCAATCAAAGCACTGATACTCGACAGAATCTGAATCACTCAGAGTGAAAAAAAAAACTACAAAACGGGCGTTGTTTTCGGGAAAAGGGTTATGTTCCCTATATTTAGCCCAAATCACTCGTCTTTTCCTAAAACCACTCTGAAATGTATGTCAAGAACAGGGGTTCCCCGATCAAAGTCCTGTCTGGTGAGGCAGCAGTCTGCCAGATTGAGGTGGAAAGTTAATGGAAGGACTCATGTCTTATACTCTTAATAACGAAACAAGCAAGTACAGTATCAAAAATTTGTAAATAAATTGAAAATTGCTTTCAATTAACAAACCAAATACTATATATTGATTTGTGTAAAATTTTTCTACTGGGCTTTTTCAGATCAGTCATAAACATTATATAGCTGAAAAGAAACAATGTGTTCAATGTGCAATCAATGTTTTCTGAGTTGTTGTGAATATTGTCTGGAGATAGTTTTATTAATTAATTTCAGTAGCGATAAAAACTCTTCACCTACACTGCCTGAAGCAAAAGGAGAAAAGCTGCCTTGAGAACAAAAAACATCTTCACTACACCACTCCTCTGGGAAGTCCCCATTTACTGGTTGTTTATGATCAAATTATGTTGTGAATTTTTTTTTCATTTCTATTACTATGCAGAAATGTATGAAAGAATGACTAGAATATACAGAAATGTATTCCTGTATCATGTTACCTCACTATGCTATACCGATGGTGGTTTACTTATGTCCCCAATGACCACACAAATTTAAGTGTCAATGGTAACCTGCAAAGAAAGATTTATTAAGAGTCTATTCACACTTATAGTAGCCTGCATATATTTGATGCTGCATATTTGAATCTGCGCAGGATACCATACGTGTGAATAGACTTGAAGGGTCTGACATAGTTGCATGGTAGGAGCTACACACTAACTTATCTGGAAAAAAAACAGGCAAAAATGCTGTTAATTTTACAGCTGTTTTTTTCCCCTTTAAATCAGCTCTAGCTGCTTTTTGATAGCCCCCATAGGGGGCTAGAACACTAAACACACTGATCTTTTACATTGATCATTGTTATCCCAAAGGATAAAATTGATCAATGATTCTGCCGCTTGACTGCTCATACTTGGATCTCAGGCACTGAGCAGTTATTCGGCAATCGGACACACAGGAGGAAGGTAGGAACCCTCCTTGTGTGCTCCAGCTGTTCGGGACGCCGCGATTACGCTACAGCGATCCAGAACAGCCCACTGAGCTAGCCGGGAGTAGTTTACTTTCATTTTAGACATGATAATCAACTTTGAACGGCATGTCTAAAGGGTTAATAGCGCGGCACTGATCACGGTCATGGCCCCGCGTTATAGAAAGGGAGCGGACTCAGGGCGTACAGGTACGCCCTGAGTCCTTAAGAGGTTAATTTCCCACATTAAAGAGGACCTGCGGACCTGTAGTCAGCCTATAAAATTATTATTTTACTGACATTAAAGGGTGGTCTGATCAGACACCATTTTACAGTTTCTTGATATTCCCTTTCATTCTTGAGACATGAGGATTTATAGTTTGTCAGACAATTCTGGAATTAGTCAGAGGAGCGTGCACTTAATTTTAATAAGAAAGTTATTATCAGGTGATGGGCGAGATTATACAGTCAGGGGTAGGAATGTTTTACATTGAGGGGCAAGTATGCCAGACACACCCCCACCCGTGACTATATAATACCACCCATCATGGATACTGTATATTTTTTAATTTTTTATGTCAACATAGACTTTAAACATAACATATGGTTGTATTTTGATCAAAAGTAAAAAATAAAATAAAAAAAACATGGTTAAAAATGCCCAGATAAACACTGCAAAACTTTAAAATCCAGAAACAACAGTTTCCTGTCTTTTAGTCTGATTTTTGTCTGAAGGGTTCTTTTACATGTGTGCTTATGTTTTTCTACTTGATGTTAGGGCTCTGCATTCCCTCCATGATGAACATGGCTTCCATGCCAGAGACTTAGTTTGGCGCACTATAGGCCCACCAGAATGGCCTTGGTGTGGCACTGCGTATGTTGGATGCTGTTATGGCTTCATTTTTTCCCCATGGTGCCTGACAGCGTCCCTAGCCTCTAATATCTACAGTTTAGATTTTGTGGGTGAAATCTGTACAAGATTTTTGGTTGTGTTCTTTACTTCATCTTGCAACTCCTGACTTCTCTCATTGCTTTTTTGTTTATTTTATGCTTTGATAAAATAATAATAATAAAAATAAAATAAAATTGTTAGAAAAAGAAAGGCAGAAACTAAGCTGAGAAGCCCCCAGGAGACAGAAGCTAAGAATTTCTTGAGCTATGTTATAGGAAAATTACTTATTGTTAAAATAAATTTAATTATTATTTTTTATTCTTTTTAATATTGCAGTTTTCACACTTGTCTCTCAAATTTTACAGCAGTCATAATTATTACTGACAAAAATACAATGAATGGTACTGTATAATAAATTGGCAGCAGATACCACTGGAACTCAGCCAGAGACAACTAGCTTCCTCCTATTTTTGGAATAATAACTAATGCATATCACAGCCACAACATAGATGTCTATGAGCCAAGTTCTGACAGCAGTAATGTTCACAGTTAGGGAAGCAGCTCAGGCAAAATGGTCACCCCATAAACATGTAGAAGAAAAAAAGAAGAAAAATTACACAATTGGAAAATAAAAAAAAAGAATCTTTGGCTCCTTTCACACTATGAGAATTCATCCATTATTACACATCCGTTTTCTGTGTAAAAACAGATGTATAATAACGGATGAAATAATGTGGGCTAACGGCTGAATAAATATTCATCCGTTAAGACCCGTTATAACATCCCTCATGTATGCCATTTTAACACCTCTGCCTACAGACTCCCACAGCTGGGACTACTACTACTCCCATCATGAACCCGACTTATTTCCATGATGGGAGTACTAGTTCCCCAGCTGCGTGAGTCTGCGGGTGGCTGGGGAGGCTACATTAGTGTTTGTACTACTACCTCCATCATGGAACAGCCTCTGTTCCATGATGGGGGTTGTAGTACAGGGGCTGAGGGATCGAGCGCACCAGGTCTCACTTCTGAGACCCGATGCGCTTAGAAGTTATTAAACAGGGGAGCTGGGCAGCATGCTGTGCTCCCCTGCGATGTACAAGGACTTTTATTTTATTTTGAAATTTCCCACCGGGAACCCTGAATTGCCAGTAATGAGGAGCCATTCAGGGCTCCCAGAGGGGGTTTTCGAAAAGAAGCGCTGCGGTGGGGAAAGATATATAGAATCGCAGGGGGTATATCTGGCCCCCACAGCCCTTCTATATATCTTGCCCCTCCGCAGCACACTTATATATGTTCCCCCCCGCAGCACGTTAATATATGTTCCCTCCGCAGTGCATATATATATGTTCCCCCCGCAGTGCATATATATGTTCCCCCGCAGCGCTATCATAAGCCCCTGTCAGCGCTATGAATGAAAAGTATTCTACAGCGCCATGTACTGCTGAAAGAATACTTGTCATTCATAGCGCTGCAGCACCATCTGTATATAGATGCACTGCAGGGGTCAGACATATATCCATATGTCTGACCCCCACAGCGATTCTATAATCAAATGCTGCCACAGCACTATGAATGAAAAGTATTCTACAGCAGCGCATTGGGCCGGCGTGATGTCCTGCTGAAAGAATACTTGCCGTTTGCGCTGCAGCGGCATCTGTATATAGATGCGCTGCAGGGGTCAGACATATATCCATATGTCTGGCCCTCACAGCACTTCTATAATCAAATGCCGCCGCAGTGCTAATATGAATGAAAAGTATTCTTTCAGCAGCACATCCCGCCGGCCCGATGCCTGCTGTAGAATACTTTTCATTCATAGCACACCCGGGGGCTATATGATAGCGCTGCGGGGGGAACATATATATATATACGCTGCGGGGGGAACATATATATGTGCTGCAGGGGGAACATATAAATGCGCTGCGGGGGGTAACATATATAAATGCGTTGCCGGGGGAACATATACATGCGCTGCGGAGGGGTACATATATAAATGTGCTGCGGGGGGAACATATATATGCGCTGCAGGGGGAATGCATTCCAGGGGGCAAAATATATAGAAGCGCTGTGGGGGCCATATATATAACCCCCAGCGATTTTATATATCTTTCCCCACTGCAGCGCTTCTATTTGAAAACCCCGCTGGGAGCCCTGAATGGCTCCTCAGTACCCGCCATTCAGGGTTCCCGGTGGGGAATTAAAAATGAAAGTAAATACATCGTACATTGCAGGAGAGCACAGCATGCCGCCCGCTCCCCTGTTTAATATCTTCTAATTGCATCAGGTCTCAGAAGTGAGACCTGGTGCGATCAATCCCTCAGCCCCTGTACTACAACCCCCATCATGGAACAGAGCCTGTTCCATGATGGGGGTAGTAGTACAAACACTAATGTCGACTCCCCAGCCACCCGCAGACTGGTGCAGCAGGGAAACTAGTACTCCCATCATGGAAAGAAGTCTGTTCCCTGATGGGAGTAATAGTAGTCCCTCAGCACTGCAGGAGTCTGCTGATGTCACCTCTTCTAAGCATGCTCAGAAGTAATAACGGCTATTATAAACCAGGTGCAAACAGATGACATAAAGGCTCATCCCTTTGCCATAGACTTCAATGTAAAAAATTAGGGCCGTTAATCTGCCCGTTTCTTGTGACGGAAGAAAAATTAGTGCATGTGCTGTTTTTTCTTCCGTCACAATTAACATCCGTTATTAATGACGGGTCATAATGGATAATCAAAAATCCCATAGACTTGAATGGGATTTTGTAATGGAAGTTTATCCCCTTAACAAACACGGATGTAAATGTATGTCCTGGTTTTGCGGTACTTCGTGCACCAGGACGTACATTTACGTCTTGTGTATGACTGCGAGCATCGGAGCGGTGTTTGGGTCATACACAGCAGGTTATGGCTGCTATCAGCAACCGGGGATCTGCTGGTAATGGCCACATGTCCACCATTAACCCCTCAGATGCCGTCATCTGTACAGATCATGGCATCTGTGGCAATGCGCATGATAAAATAGATGATCGAATCGCTCACAGCGCTGCTGCGATGTGATCCTCTGTAATGGCGTACGGATGTCCCCTCCCCTGCCCCCGGAGTCTCCTGTTCTGGTCTGAGATTGAGCAGACCAGAGCAGGAGATAGCTGATAATACTGATTAGTGCTATGTCCTATGCATAGCACTGAACAGTATTAGCAATCAAATGATTGTTATAGATAGTCCCCTATGGGGACATAAAAAGTGTAAAAAAACAAATCCCCTCCCCCAATAAAAATTGAAAATTGCCAGTTTTTCCCATTTTATCCCCAAAAAGCGTAACATATTTTTTTTATTAACATATTTGGTATTGCCGCGTTCGTAAATTTCTGAACTATCAAAATATAATGTTAATGATCCTGTACAGTGAACAGCGTAAATGTAAAAAATAAAAAAGTCAAAAAATGCAGCTTTTTTGTCACATTTTATATAAAAAAAAATGTATAAAAAATTATATAAAAGTTTTATATATGCAATTGTGGTATTGATAAAAAGTACTGATGATGGCGCAAAAAATGAGCCCTCATACTGCCCTATATACGGAAAAATGAAAAAGTTATAGGTGGTCAAAATAGGGCGGTTTTAGATTACTGATTTTGTACAAAAAGTTTTAGATTTTTTTTAAGTGATACAAAAATATAAAAGTATCTAGCCATGGGCATCATTTTAATCATATTGACCCACAGAATAAAGAACACATGACATTTTTACCATTAATTGTACAGTGTGAAAATGAAACCCTCCAAAATGTGCAAAATTTTGGTTTTCATTTAAATTTCCTACCTAAAATTTTTTTTTTTTAGTTCGCCGAACATTTTATGGTAAAATGAGAAGTTTCATTACAAAGTACAATTGGTCACGCAAACAACAAGCCCTTATATGAGTCTGTAGATGGAAATATAAAAGATATGGATTTTAGAGGGCGAGGAGGAAAAAACAAATATGCAAAAATAAAATTGGCCTGGTCTTTAACCCCTTAACCTCCCTGGCGGTATGATTCTGTCTGGAAATGTGTACCAAAAGCGGTACAATTTTTTTTAACTGAATTTCACATCTCCCTCCGCCCATTTCACATCTCCCCCGTCACATTCTCCCCCCTCCTTGTCACATTCTCCCCCCTCCTTGTCACATTCTTCCCCCCTTGTCACATTCCCCCCCCTTGTCACATTCTCCCCCTTCATGTTACATTCCCCTCCCCCTGTCACATCCCCCCCCCTTGTCACATCCCCCCTTCATGTCACATTCCCCTCCCCCTGTCACATCCCCCCTTCATGTCACATTCCCCTCCCCCCGTCACATCCCCCTCTGTCACATTCCCCCCCCAGTCACATTCTCCCCCTTGTCACATTCCCCCCTTGTCACATTCTCCCCCTTGTCACATTCCCCCCTTGTCACATTCCCCCCTTGTCACATTCCCCCCTTGTCACATTCCCCCCCTGTCACATTCCCCCCTTGTCACATTCCCCCCCTGTCACATTCCCCCCTTGTCACATTCCCCCCTTTGTCACATTCTTCCCCCCCTTGTCACCTTGTCCTGCAGCTAATACACTAGGTTTGCCGGTAGATTTCAAACCTAGTGTATTTCCTGCAGAACAAGCCCTTTCCCCTTCAGCCAATCACAGGCTTTACACCACTGCGGCCGGTGATTGGCTGAAAAGTGAAAGGTCCTAGAAGATGAATAGTGAAGAGAGGACACCCCGGACCGCACGGAGGGGAACGGCATCTGCAGGGACCGGGACTAGGTGAGCAAAAGGTTTTTTTATTTTGCTACTTCTTCCTTTTACACTTAGCTCAGTGTTTTTCTACCAGGGGGCCTCCAGCTGTTGTGAAACTACTACTCCCAGCATGCCCGGACAGCCTTTGGCTGTTCGGGCATGCTGAGAGTTGTAGTTTTGCAACAGCTGGAGGCCCCCTGGTAGGGAAACACTGATTTTTAGTATTTTTCTTTACCTGCTCTGGCTGGCCCCCGCAACGGGAGCCGACCAGAGCAGATAATCGCATGTTTTCCCGGGGGCTGCATCACTATATCGCATTGCTTTTGCGATATATCATGCAGCCCGGCCGGGAACTCTGCAATTCTACCCCGAGCGTGACTCGGGGTTACCGATCCTGGCAGGGAAAATTAACCCCGAGTCACGCTCGGGAATACCGCTCAGGAGGTTAAGGACCCAGCCATTTTACACCTTAGGACCCGGCCATTTTTTGAACATCTGACCACTTTAAACATTAATAACTCTGGAATGCTTTTAGTTATCATTCTGATTCCGAGATTGTTTTTTCGTGACATATTCTACTTTAACATAGTGGTAAAATTTTGTGGTAACTTGCATCCTTTTTTGGTGAAAAATCCCCAAATTTGATGAAAAATTTGAAAAATTAGCATTTTTCTAACTTTGAAGCTCTCTGCTTGTAAGGAAAATGGATATTTAAAATAAAAAAAATTTTGATTCACATATAAAATATGTCTAATTTATGTTTGCATCATAAAATTGGCGGGTTTTTACTTTTGGAAGACACCAGAGGCTTCAAAGTTCAACAGCAATTTTAAAATTTTTCACAAAATTTTCAAACTCACTTTTTTTCAGGGACCAGTTCAGGTTTGAAGTGGATTTGAAGGGTCTTCATATTAGAAATATCCCACAAATGACCCCATTATAAAAACTGCACCCCCCAAAGTATTCAAAATGACATTCAGTCAGCATTTTAACCCTTTAGGTGTTTCACAGGAATAGCAGCAAAGTGAAGGAGAAAATTCACAATCTTCATTTTTACACTCGCATGTTCTTGTAGATCCAATTTTTTATTTTTACAAGGGGTAAAAGGAGAAAATGTATACTCATATTTGTAGCCCAATTTCTCTCGAGTAAGGACATACCTCAAATGTCTATGTAAAGTGTTCGGCGGGCGCAGTAGAGGGCTCAGAACCAAAGGAGCGACAAGGGGATTTTGGAGAGTACGTTTTTCTAAAATGGTTTTTGGGGGGCATGTTGCTTTTAGGAAGCCCCTATGATGCCAGAACAGCAAAAAAAAAAAAAAAAAACACATGCTATACCATTTTGGAAACTAGACCCCTTGAGGAACGTAACAAGGAATTAAGTGAGCCTTAATACCCCACAGGTGTTTCACGACTTCTGCATATGTAAAAAAAAAATAAAAAAATGTCACTAAAATGTGTGTTTCCCCTCAAATTTCACATTTTTGCAAGGGTTAATAGCAGAAAAAATAAAAAAAATTTGTAACCCCATTTCTTCTGAGTATGGCGGTACCCCATAAGTTGACCTGAAGGGCACTATGGGCGAACTACAATGCTCAGAAGAGAAGGAGTAATATTTGGCTTTTTGAGAGCAAATTTTGCTAGGGGGGCATGTCGCATTTAGGAAGCCCCTATGGTGCCAGGACAGCAAAAAAAAAAAACACATGGCATACCATTTTGGAAACTAGACCCCTTGAGGAACATAACAAGGAATTAAGTGAGCCTTAATACCCCACAGGTGTTTCACGACTTCTGCATATGTAAAAAATAAATAAAACAATTTCACAAAAATGTGTGTTTCCCCTCAAATTTCACATTTTTGCAAGGGTTAATAGCAGAAAAGACCCCCCAAAATTTGTAACCCCATCTCTTCTGAGTATGACGGTACCCCATAAGTTGACCTGAAGTGCACTATGGGTGAACTACAATGCTCAGAAGAGAAGGAGTAATATTTGGCTTTTTGAGAGCAAATTTTGCTAGGGGGGCATGTCACATTTAGGAAGCCCCTATGGTGCCAGGACAGCAAAAAAAAAAAACACATGGCATACCTTTTTGGAAACTAGACCCCTTGAGGAACATAACAAGGGGTAAAGTGAGCCTTAATACCCCACAGGGGTTTCACGACTTTTGCATATGTCAACATTTTTAAGTTTTTTTCACTAAAATGTGGGTTTTTCCCAAAATTTTACATTTTTACAAGGGTTAATAGCAGAAAAGACCCCCCACAATTTGTAAATACATTTATTTGGAGTAAGGACATACCTTATTTTTTGATGAACTTGGCATGGCGGGTGCACAGCAGGTCTTGCTTGAGTGGGAGCGCAGTCAGGGACCTGGAGCTTGATATGGAGCCAGGATGTGGGACCCCCCCCCCTCAAAGAGCATTAATGGGGGGGAGCACTGAGCCCTAAAATAGGGGAACATTATGGGGGACAACGGGCCATAGCTGGGGTAGACAGGTGGGGTACAGAGGCCCGTAAATATGGGGTACAGTGGGCCAGAAAATTATAAATCATAATTTAAAAAAAGGATATATTCCCAGAATGATGACCCAGAGCATAGCCAAAACTAAAAAAAATATGCCCGCCCCAAACCCCATGCTCTGAATCATCATTCTGGGAATGTGATGTGTGTGGCCGTCCCTAATCTGTTGCCTCAAATGTGCACCCGCTCAGGTAGAGAGAGAGCGCTGCGCATTTCAGGCAACATAAAAAGTCCTGGATGATAGTGACTCAGTGACCCATGACCCATTTCTGAAAAAAACTCCCCCAGAGGTCTTATCAGGTTTTTTTTTCTCAGGTTTTTTGGGACAATTTAGTGGTTTATGGGGGTTAAATTTTGGAATGTACTCTGGACTTGGTACATTGGTCAAATTATGGAAAATTCAAATGAAAAGGGAAAATTTAGGGCTCCATGGAAGTGTGATACTCCCTGAAGCAGCCTATGCAGAGGCCCGGATTATCTGGGCAAGTGTCACATTGATACGTGGTGTCCTTCCGTCTCCCCTTCCTGTGACACACTCTGCATTTTTTCTGGGATCGTCCCGTCCTTCCTGTGTTGGGGATCACACCTGGAAAGTGTTGGCCTGGGACGATCCTGGCGCCTATAACTCCAGACCCTTGGGAAGTCCGGCCTGATCTTTCCCGGTCAGCAAAGATCAGGAACCTTAGGACTTCTTCTTGGTACTGGAGCAATGTCCCTGTGTTGCCAGCGTACTGGGATAGTACAAAAGCGTTGTACATGGCAACCTGTACCAAGTAGACCGCAACTTTTTTGTACCATGCCCGTGTTTTCCGCATGGTGTTATATGGCTTGAGGACTTGATCTGAGAGATCAACTACCCCCATATACCGATTGTAGTCCAGAATACAATCGGGCTTGAGGACCGGTCTCACGGTACCTCGCACAGAGACAGGGGTGCTGCCATTCCCATGAATAGTGGTGAGCATAAGGACATCCCTCTTATCCTTATACTTCACCAACAACAGGTTATCATGGGTCAGGGCACGGGACTCACCCTTGGGGATAGGCATCTGGACCAAATTTAGAGGGAGGCCTCTCTGGTTCTTCCGCACGGTCCCACAAGCGGACGTGGATCTGGCGGAAAGGGATGTGAAGAGAGGGATGCTGGTATAAAAGTTATCCACGTATACGTGGAAACCCTTATCCAGCAATGGGTGCAAAAGGTCCCAAACGAGTTTCCCGCTAACACCCAGAGTGGGGAAACAATCTGGAGGTTCAATACGGGAATCTCGTCCCTCATACACTCTAAACCTGCAAGTGTACCCGGAGGTACTCTCGCAGAGTTTATAGAGCTTCACGCCATACCGCGCCCGCTTCGAGGGAATATACTGGCGGAAGATGAGTCTCCCCTTAAAACTGATGAGAGACTCATCTACCGAGAGGTCCCTGAGCGGTACGTAGGCCTCCAAAAATTTGGCCCCAAAGTGATCGATGACCGGCCTCACTTTGTAAAGCCGGTCATGGGTGGGATCACCTTGGGGCGGACATGCCTCATTATCTGCATAATGCAGGCATTTCCGAATTGCCTCGTATCGCTTCCGTGTCATCGCCATACTGTAAAGCGGGGTCCCCGCTCCAGTAATGACGAGCACTTGGTTTTTTGACCAGGCCCATATGCAGCGAGAGGCCCCAAAATGTCCTCATTTCCGCTGCATCAATGGCGCACCATTCATTGGACCTGGCCAAAAAGGAATCGGGGTGGTGGGCAATGAACTGCTGGGCGTACAAGTTTGTTTGCTCCACCATTAGATTGACCAGGCTGTCACTGAAAAAAAACTTTAAAAAGTCCAGATCAGTGAAGCCAGCCGAGTCAATCCGGATTCCTGAGTCGCCAACAAACTCAGGAATCCGTGGCTGATAATCCTCTGGGGGGCTCCAGACAGGGTCATCGGAAGGGGGCTCCGGTGCACATGTCTGGGGGGCTGGACTCCTATTACGAGCGGCATTGCCACTCGTACTAGTGTCAGCCACTGGGTCACTCTCATGGGGGGTGCGTGGCCTCGCCTGGCGGCGTCTCCGCCGCCGTGCAGGGGGCTCATCATCACTACTAGATGATGAGGAGGGCGATGAAGAACACAAAAAAGTTGGATCTTCATCGTCCTCACTGGCAGATTCGGAGTCGGAGGCTAAAAAAGCGTAAGCCTCCGCTACCGAAAATGCCCGGCGGGCCATCGCCTTTTTTCTACAGTGGAGGGGGGAACAGTGGCGGGGGGGGGAGGGCGGGGAAGTGTGTATGTGGTGCTTGGTGTAAACTTTATATAATAACGGTGTGTGATTTACAACCACACACCGTTATTAGAAACAAAAAAAAAGCTGCAGCCAAAAAAAAAGGGGTGGCAAATGCAGCTCCCTGAACCCCTAATAGGACCCGGGGTAAGGGATTAGACCCTAATAGGACCCTGGGGGATTTTTTTTTAATAAAAAAAAAAAAAAAGCTGCCGCCAAAAAAAAAAAACGGATGGCACATGCAGCTACCTGAACCCCTAATAGGGCCCGGGGTCAGGGATCAGACCCTAATAGGACCCTTGGGGACCTATTAGGGGGTCAGGGGGGGAGGGGGGGTTACTTTTTTTTTTCTTTTTTTTTACTTTTAATAACTTTTATTGACACTTTTTTAACCTACCTGTGCTTCCGGAGCTCTGAGGGGGGATCCACGGTCCTCTCTGCGCTGCTGTACCCGCTGACTGAACGCAGCGAGCGGGTACAGCGGCGGGAAGGACCGTTAACCCCTCCTCTGCCGCGCTACTATTGGCCAGACGATCGCTGGCCAATAGTAGCGTTGCTGGGGCGGTGACAGTATTGTCACCGCTCCCCAGCAACGGCAGGTGATTGGTGGTGTATGGTACACCCCTGATCACCCTGTATTTCGCCGTCATCGGGTCACAAGTGACCCGAATGACCCGAATCGCCGAAGATCGCTTGCGTGAATTCGCAAGCGATCTCCGGCGATCGCCGACATCCGGGGGTCCCGGGACCCCCCTCGGCATATGCACAGCAAGCCTGCTGAAAGATTTCAGCCGGCCAGCCGTTCCGATCTCTGCCCGGGGCGCGGCAGAGACCGGAGAAACACCGGGACGTACTAGTACGTCCTGGGTCCTTAAAGCCCAGGGTGCCAGGACGTTCCAGTACGTCCTGGGCCCTTAAGGGGTTAAAGGGGTATTCCAGGAAAAATACTTTTTTTTAGATCAACTGGCTCCAGAAAGTTAAACAGATTTGTAAATTACTTCTATTAAAAAATCTTAATCCTTCCAATAATTATCAGCTGCTGAAGTTGAGTTGTTCTGTCTAAGTGCTCTCTGATGACACGTGTCTCGGGAGCTGTCCAGCGTAGAAGCAAATTCCCATAGCAAACCTATTCTGCTCTGTGCAGTTCCTATAGGAATTTGCTTCTACTCTGGACAGCTCCCGAGACATGTGTCATCAGAGAGCACTTAGACAGAAAAGAACAATTCAACTTCAGCAGCTCATAAGTACTGAAAGGATGAAGATTTTTTAATAGAAGTAATTTACAAATCTGTTTAACTTTCTGGAGCCAGTTGATATATATAAAAAAGTTATTTTTTTCCTGGATAACCCCTTTAAGGGGAAAATGGGGTTGGTCCTTAAGGGGTTAACATCCATTTTTAAAGCTTTTCTAATGGACGTTTATAACGGATCTTTTAACGAATGAATTTTATAGTGTGAAAGCAGCCTTTTCAGAGTATAGTTTTAAGTCTTAAAAAATGTATCTATTTTAATATTTGTATCTTCAGATAGATGTAGGTTTATCTTCCATTCACTTGCTGTGTATTTGTCAACTGCCAGCTACATTTTTTTCATATAACTAAGGCAAAAGTGCATTCACGCTAAACGATTGTTAAAAGGAGATCTAGCTTACCCAGACTGTATGTTAAAGCTTCACACCAAACAAGGTGTGAACAAAGGTGTGAACCTAGTCAAGTGGTAAAACCTTTGCTGACATTTGTTTTAACAACAGATGCTGCTAAGGTTGTAGAGTTGTTTAAATGTTGTCTGTACCAATGTAGCTATGTGCAGACTCATCTGAAAAGTGTACTGATTATTAATATGGCACAGTGGTGTATAAAGAATGGGAGACACTATCAGTTTTAGGAGCAGGTACAGTACCCTATTGAAAGCTACAGTTTCTGAACTATACATAAATTTAACATATCTTTAAAATGATGCAAAATGATGAAATAAGTTGTCCAGTAATAGTTAATTTCTCTCAAAAACAGCACCACTCCCGTCCGCAGGTTGTGGGTGGTATTACAACTTGGCTCCATTCACTTCAATGGAACTTAGCTTCAATACCACACACAACCAGCAGACAATTGTGGTGTAGTTTTTCTAAGAAATCAACTGTTTTTTAATCTGGGATAACCACTTTGAAGAGAAAGTTGAATGAATAAATATTTGAGGATGAAAGATGAATAAGTGTATTAAATGTATTAAAGGAAGAACAATTACATTAAAATTTCTGTTTTAAGAAGTAAAAAGAAATGTACCACTATTAAAGGGGTATTCCAGGCCAAAACCTTTTTTTTATATTTCAACTGGCTCCGGAAAGTTAAACAGATTGTAAATTTCTTCTATTAAAAAATCTTAATCCTTCCAATAGTTATTAGCTTCTGAAGTTGAGTTGCTGTTTTCTGTCTAACTGCTTTCTGATGACTCACGTCCCGGGAGCTGTACAGTTCCTATGGGGATATTCTCCCATCATGCACAGCTCCCAGGACGTGACATCATCATTGAGCAGTTAGACAGAAAACTTCAGAAGCTAATAACTATTGGAAGGATTAAGATTTTTTAATAGAAGTAATTTATAAATCTGTTTAACTTTCCGGAGCCAGTTGATATATATATAAAAAGGTTTTGCCTGGAATACCCCTTTAACAATATATCGCGTAATCTCTCAACGCTAGCCCATTATGTAAAGTTAGTGATGATTGCAGGTAACTTTCATTTTTTTTTATTTATATTTCCACACCTCTATACTATTTCCTCTTCTTTAAATAACTTTTCCATTGATGCCCCTCTATTGTTTACTGTGTGAATGCATAGGCTATTGGGAGATTGTGTTGTTTATGGGTGCACTGCAGCTCCCAGTTGGTTACATCTCACATTTCAATAGAAGTATTTAAAGGGGTACTCCGCCCCTGGACATCTTATCCCCTATCCAAAGGATAGGGGATAAGATGTCAGATCGCCGGGGTCCCGCCACTGGGGACCCCCTGCAATATAGCAAGCTGCACCCTCCCATAGACTTACATTGAGGGGGCTGGGCGTGACATCACGCGGGGGCGGAGTCGTGACATCACGATCTTCCGTCCCCATGGTCGGGAGGAATTAGCCTGAGAGCCTCCAGCATTTCCGGAAGCAGTTACAGGTGGGTGCAGCTTGCTATATTGCGGGGGTCCCTAGCGGCGGGACCCCGGCGATCTGACATCTTATCCCCTATCCTTTGGATAGGGGATAAGATGTCTAGGGGCAGAGCACCCCTTTAAGACATCATTCAGGCATGTGTCACAGTCCTAAAGGGGAACACTAAACAGGTGATAAGAGGGAGAGGACACTGTACTAGAAACCACAGGGGATGGGAAGGAGGAGTTAAAGGGAGTATACACAAGCAGTACTGTCCAACACAGTACCTCCTGCCAGATACCTTACAGACAGGAATGGTACTGCTTACCCAACGCCAGAAGGAATAAGGACTGAGACTGTGGAGTCAAGAAGTGGGGACCTGGGGGTAAGAAAAGAGAGAAGGGGGTGTATATATATTTTTAATGAAGCTTGTATTTATTTAATTAAAAAAACAAAAAACAAAAATTTGCTTTGTGGGTAAAACAAAATTAAATTGAAAATAAGAAACCCCCATTTAATGATTTTCTCTACCTCTTTTATAAAAAAAAAAATTGCATTTCATTACCTTCAGTTTAGTGTAGCCAAATAAAAACCTGTACATCACATGACTATAACCTGCATTTATCTGTTGAACCCTTTAAGCATTTGGAGAGAATGTCTTTGAAATAACTTAACTGTGTGTTAATCTTTTCTCATTCGCTAAAGCCATTCTCATCCGTTCCTTTGTCATCCATCACTATCTAGCTGCAGTAGCCTGGGATTCATTCTCTCTCCATCTTCCTAATTCCTTTATCTTCATGTATCTGTCTTCTTTGTCCATCTATTTTTTACATGCACAATCTCTTCCTCTTACTCAGTATATCACTTCATTTGAAAACAAATGTTTATTGCGGGTTTCGACCATGTTTTAGTTTATCCTTTACGATCTCTACTACCGTATTAAATGGGAATATCTCTAGAAAAAAATACTTCTAAAAGGATTCAAAGATTGGAAGAACAAATAGGTCCTCACACTATAGCTAAGAAGAAAGATATATTTACTTAACTGATAAAGAATAAGGCAGTAAGAAACAAAGACATAAACAGGCAATGCACAATCGGGGAGAGCCCAGTGTTATTTTCCTAACACGCAGAATCAGTTCCCAATAGACTCCCCTATGATGAGGTGCACCGAGCTTACAGAAGACAGTGAAGGATGTGCCAGATTTTGAAACAGCCCAAGTCACTAGATAACACTTTTTGAAAATCTCCATTTAAAGTTTAATGTATTAAAAACATATCATAACCCTTAAAGGAGTCCTTTGCCCCTAGACATCTTATTCTCTATCTAAAGGACAGGGGATAAGATGTCTGATCATGAGGGTCCAGCCTCTGGGACCCCTCACAATCTCTGAGCCGGCACCCCGGTGTTCTAAACAATATGTTCACGCCAGCTTTGGGTGGCCGTGGTCATGACCATTCATGTCAATGGGAGCGGCCAGACCCCCCATGATCAGCATTCTTATCTTCTACCCAAAGGAAGATGTCTAGAGGCTCTAGGGGCAGAGTACCCCTTTAACATACAAAGTTCTCAGGGTGGCATTGAAAAGAAATTTAAAAAAAATGTATATGAGCTGACATTGATCCCCTACTGATGCTTTTTTCTGCCAGTGTGGTGCCAGTTCTCTGCCTTAAAGGGGTACTGGATAGGGGATAAGATGTCTAGGGGCGGAGTACCCCTTTAAAACATAGGAAGTGCTTGCTTAGCCAATCACTGGCCACAGAAGTAAGCTGCATCCTCATCAGAACAGAACCTACAGATGAGTACATGTTTTATTTTTTTACTGCCACTATGAGCAACTTCTAAAAAAAAACATATATGGTTTTTTAAGGTAAAAAAAAAGACAAAAGTCCATCAAGTTCAACCTAAAACCCTACTATGTTGATCTTAGAGGAAGGCAAAAAAAAACCTAGACTGATGCCAATTGCCCCATGACAGTGGAAAAATTCCTTCCTGACTCCAATATGGCGATCCGAATAAAACCCTGGATCACTGTTCCATCCACATAAATCTAGTATTTATAACTTGTAATATTATATTTTTCCATAATAATATTCAGGCCCCCTTGAACCTGTTTATTGAGTTATTTTCTCTGGAAAACCTCTTTAAAGGGTTACTCCACCGGAAAACATTTTTATTTAAATTAACTAGTACCAGAAAGCTAAACAGATTTGTAAATTTGTAAGTTCTTTTCTTTTTGAATATCCTTTCTATCTGACCACAGTGCTCTCTGCTGACAAATCTAACCATGTCAGGAACTGTCCAGAATAGGAGCAAATCCCCATAGCAAACCTATCCTGCTATGGACAGTGCCTGACATGGACAAAGGTGTCAGCAGAGAGCACTGTGGTCAGGCAGAAAGAAAATTCAAAAAGAAAAGAACTTCCTGTGGAGCAAATAGCAGCTGATAAGTACTGGAAGGATTTATATTTTTAAATAGAAGTAATTTACAAATCTGTTTAACTTACTGGCACCAGTTGATTTAAAGAAAAATGTTTTCCAATGGAGTACTCCTTTAAATATAGAGCCTGGTTAACACTATCTCGTTCTTAGTTTCTAAAAAATTTCTACTAAAATGATATGTAAGATATGTGCTGTTAAATATTATTTGTTATACCGTACATGTGATAGAGGAGAGAAAGACACCAATATCTCTTTACAGGATAAAGTATAGGGCATACTGGAAAACAATTTAAATAATGTTCCTCAACAACAATGGACAGCAGGCGCCCATACTGTATATCACAGCTTGTTGACAAAACATTGGTTTGATTAACCAATATATACTGAGTTTGTTATGGGTAGTTTAACCCCTTAACGACCAAGCACGTATATTTATGTCCTTGGCTGGCTCCCGCGATATAACGCGGGGTCACGCGGTGACCCCGTGTCATATCGGGTCGGTCCAGGCATGTAAGCTGAGAAGCAGTCTTGAGCAATCGACCACCGATAACACTGATCAATGCAAAGCTATGGCTTTGCAGTGATCAGTGTAAAAGATCAGTGTGTGCAGTGAACACTGCATAAAAAAAAAACATATAAAAATTAATATAAACATATGTGGTATCGCCGCGTGCGTAAATGTCCGAACTATAAAAATATATCATTAATTAAACCGCACGTTCAATGGCGTACGCGCAAAAAATTTCCAAAGTCCAAAAAAGCTGATTTTTGGTCACTTTTTATACCATTAAAAAATGAATAAAAAGTGATCAAAAAGTGCGATCAAAACAAAAATGGTACCGATATAAACTACATATCACGGTGCAAATAAATGAGCCCTCATACCACTCTGTACGTGGAAAAATAAAAAAGTTATAGGGGTCAGAAGAGGACATTTTTAAACATATACATTTCATCAGAAAATTACAATTTTAAACGTATACATTTTCCTACATGTAGTTATGATTTTTCCATAAGTAAGACAAAATCAAGCAAAAAATAAGTAGGGTATCATTTTAACCGTATGGACCTACAGAATAAAGATTAGGTGTCATTTTTAACGAAAAATTACTGCGTAGAAACAGAAGCCCCCAAAAGTTACAAAATTGCGTTTTTTCTTCAATTTCGTCGCACAATGATTTTTTTCCCTTTCGCCGTAGATTTTTGGGTAAAATGACTAATGTCACTGCAAAGTAGAATTGGTGGTGCAAAAAATAAGCCATCATATGAATTTTTAGGTGCAAAATTGAAAGGGTTATGATTTTTAAAAGGTGAGGAGGAAAAAACGAAAGTGCAAAAACGGAAAAACCTTTGGTCCTTAAGGGGTTAAGGCAGGGCTTCCCATCAGAAATATTACAGTAGTTTCACACAAATATTTTCCAGCTAGAAAATAAAATGAAATAAAATAAAATCTAAATTTCACTTATGATTAGACTGCCTTCGGGATGGCTTGCATTCTCCTGGAGAGCATGGTTGAGACTCAAGTGTCGGACACAATTCTAATGTCTAGAACCCCAGGGACCACTTTCCCGGCACAGAGAAATTATAGATAGTGATGTTGTATGTTCTTATTTCCCATCTGACTGTGTATTGACAATACATAATGGGACATCATAATGCTGAAACTAAACAATAAGAAAGCCCAGCTCACACAATCTTGATTATTTTCATCCACGTGATAAAACAGTGCACAGAGAAGAACCCATGGGTCAACTTATTTAGAAAATCACAGGGAAAAGATCCAGCATGCATTATTTTCACATAAAATCACCAATATATATTTTTATATAGTTAAAAACATTGACATTTAGGAGATGCAAATGTGTTTCAATGGTGTTACCTACATTCTGGCTCTGCTTTGAGTACTTAGGTAACAGGTTTAAAGCATTTATTTAATGTTGATGTAAACATATGATGGATACAATTTTCTGTGATTTAAGAAGGTTATTAAAATACACCAGTCAAGATGGGGATGTCATCTACACTGTAGTGCCCTCCACTTCATACTCATCCCAAACTTGGTCCCTAAGTGTTCCACTATATTTCTTGCTACTTACCCATGGATCATGGGTTACTCACTGTAGACACCAGTCGATACGGCCTCAAAAGATAGATCCATAATTTAAAAATGTTGTTATCATTGCACACACAGGACATATCATCAAAAACATCAAATATGTTATTTGTAAATCAATCCATAAGAAAAAGATCCTAGGCGAAAGGTTCAAAATAGAGTTATCTTCTGTATTGTGTAAGATCCTGGACCAGTGTGACTTGTTTTTAGCTGATGTCAAAGTGCTGGGCGGTATGACCCAAAATGTGTATTGCAGTATTTTTGTAAGTTATGGCGGTTCCACGGTATTTAACGGTATCCCCCCTCCTCTCTACCCCCCCAATCATATGTGACCGTTGCACTGTACTGTACTCTGTATTCCTGTGCCCGAGCTGCAAATATTAAAAAACAAACTTTAACTCACCTTCTTCCTACATTCCCCCATTGCTCCGGTACCGGCCTCACGGTCCCCTGCTGCGATCCTCTTGCTTCTTTCTGGTGATCGGAACGCCACAGAGCCGTCAGCCTATCATTGGCTGCAGTGATGTCCCGCCTCGGCCGGTGATAGGCTGAGCGCACTGTCATGTAATAAGCCAGCCTACCACCGGAGTAGGCGGGACATCGCTGTGGCCGGTGATAGGCTGACGGCTCTGCGACATTCCCATACCCAGGAAGAGCATGAGGCCGTTACCGGAGCAACAGGGGAACGTAGGTGAAGGTGAGTGAAAGTATGTTTTTAATATTTGCAGCCCGGGCACAGGAATGCAGAGTACAGTACAGGGCAGCGGCTGATAATTCATTGGGGGAGGGAGAGAAGGAGCGCTCCCGGGTCACGAATGAGTGGGGGGTAGAGAAGGAGCTCTCGTGGGTCACATATGATTGGGTGTAGAGAAGGAGCGCTGGAGGGCTAAATATGATTAGTTCCCCGATGTGGGGACAGCGTGCTGCGGCTGATAATTCATTCATTTGAGGGGGAGGGGTCTAACCGATATTGCGGTATGGGAAAAATTCATATCGTGCAGGAAAAAAAATTCGGTAATTGGTATGAACTGGTATACCGCCCAGCACCATGATGTCATTCTCACAACATTCAATAAGGAGAGTGTGATATATTCGGTTTTATGTGGTGCAAAAAGTATTTATCACAATGACCAAACAATACAAGAGGAAAATGTAAAAAAATTATAATAAATAAGCTCGTTCACATCAGTGCACCTTAGATATGCAAGTAGGCGAGGGGGACAAATAGAAGTTTTTGCTTCCTTACTTGATAACTTGATAAAGAAGTCCTGAAGAATTGAGCGTGATAGCAAAGAAAGACTTCATAAAGTCACAACATTCATATCAAATAACACTGATGTTTAAAACAGAAGATTTAAAATACTATTTATTTTCTTGTACCTCAGGCAGCAAACTGTTATTATTCTTGGCAGCTTGTAAAATTATCTATCCCACCATGCCTTGCATTGTATGCCAGTTTTGAAGTGCTTCAAGCCCCAATGACAGAAGAGCAACGTACCAGAAAATATCATATAAATTAAAATATTATACTACCTGCTTACGGCATTTCTAGATTGTTTCCAATAAAAGCTAACACTTTTTAGCCTCAACTAGATAATACATTTAATAAACATACACTTAAACCTTTAGAAACTGGATGGAGGTTTCTTTCTAGAGAAGAAAAGCAAAGCATTCAGCTCCACGAGGATATAGTCCAAAGTATAAAAAATATACTTATTCAAGCACAGGATACAAAAAAGTGCAACGATCATAAAAACAACTGACGTGTTTCAGACAAAAAGTCCTTAGTCATAGGTTTCCTTATGTTGTGGCACCATAGGGGGAGGTGATGTTTTGCTCATTTTCTTTTGGAGCAATTCTTCTTGGTGACAGCAAATATACTCTGTTTATTTTTATTACTAAAGGCAAAAAAATGTAGACATTAAAAACTTTACAGCTTGGCCTAGTTTTAGCTCCAAGTACAGACTACTATCATTAGGGGTAATTTGCCAGAGAACCTAGACAAGTGCCCAAGTGCATGATGGTGAGATGGTCTAAAAACAATTCAATATTGATCAATGCCAAAACATATTTACCGTAATTTTCGCCGTATAAAACGCACTTTTTGTTTCCCAAAACTGGGGGGGAAAAGTCGGTGCGTCTTATACGGCGAATACACCCCTATCGCGGCGGTCCCTGCGGCCATCAGCTGCCGGGACCCGCGGCTAATACAGGACATCACCGACCACGGTGATGCCCTGTATTAACCCTTCAGACGCGGCGATCAAAGCTGACTGCCGCATCTGAAGGGAAAGTGACACTGACCCGGCAGTTCAGTCGGGCTGTTCGGGACCGCCGCGGTCCCGAACAGCCCGACTGAATAGCCGAGTTAGTGCTTACAGGACACCGGAAGGGATCTTACCTGCCTCCTCTGTGTCTTCTCCCTTCAGGGATCCCGTGTATGGCCGGCGCTCTCCTTCCTCGTCATCACGTCGTCGCGTATGTGCGTCGGCGTGCATAACGACGTGATGACGGCGACGGAGAGCGAGGATACCCGGCCGGCAGCAGAGACGTTCCGGAGCGACGGGGACACGGCAACAGCGATGGAGCAACATCCAGGGCAGCGGTGACGGGTCCGGAGCGGCGGGGACACGTGAGTATTACCTTCTATGCAGTGGTCTTCAATCTGCGGACCTCCAGATGTTGCAAAACTACAACTCCCAGCATGCCCGGACAGCCAACGGCTGTCCGGGCATGCTGGAAGTTGTAGTTTTGCAACATCTGGAGGTCCGCAGGTTGAAGACCACTATTGAGTTCAAAATCTTTATTTTTTTAGATTTTGCACCTATAAATTGGGTGCGTCTTATATGCCGGTGCGTCCTATAGGGCGAAAAATACGGTAATCACTGAGGAAATAAATCTTAGTGGATAGAAAAATCAAACAGAATTATGTAGGAAAGGGAAATTGCTGATTTTTTATTTTTTTTGTAGAATTATTATTATTTTTTTATCGGATTTTTTAAACCCGACTGAAGCCACTTTTATCAGGGCACCCAAATGATTCCGAGATGTGCACCAAATTAATACATTTGGTGAAAAAACACAGTTGGCTAAACTCCAAATAGGGAAAAATCCTACAACAATAGTAAACCTGGTCCATTCTTTTGTTTGATGCTCGAGCGAAGAGGCAGAAGTTTGATAGCTGTGTGCTGTACTACTTCATGTTTTTCTGTTCATAGAAAGTCTAAGGCTTGTACGCCACTAAAGGCCTCTCTTAGGACAAGATCTTCTTGGTGCATGTGAACCACCATTCCAGTTAAACATGAATATTTAAGAACTGGTCACTTCTAAAGTTCTAAAATGTAACCAAAAAATGTCAAAAGTTTGGTGAAAGAATATTAACACGTCAGCAAAAAGTATTACCTCTCCTAATGTTCAATAAGGCCATGTTGTTGTATTTTGAGGCTCAAAAATATACTTGTATTATAGACAGATAAATGCGCAGCAATTTCCCACTGAATTCACTGTAATTCAGTGGAAAAATTATAGCTTTTTTACGACTCAAAATACATTACAACAAACTATGTGTGAACAAAGATTAAATGTTGGAAAACTATTATATTGATTGCTTTTCAATCTATCTCTGAAAGTAACAATAACAAATATATCTTTTTTTGCAGAAATTGCGAAGAAATCTGAACATGAAAATAGTGCTGCATCAGCTCCTTTACAACCAGATATATTTAAGAAGATGTCTCGAGCTTCAACAATGAAACGGCTAGTTGACTTGAAGAGACTGAGGACAAAAAGATCAATAGTTTTTCCAATGGGAGTTAAAGTTTGTCCTCAAGAATCAGTGAAGCAAATCATTGCAAGTCACCTGGCGTATTACAGACTCCGAGGTAAATACAAACACCTTCCTTAGCCTCATGAAGGAACCAGACAGAGACACAATGGCTCCATACTACAGACAGAACTCATTGTTTGCTGACGTATGGTCAAAAGGAAAGGCATTATTCTCCCCTAGAAACAATATTAAAGGATGAACTAATACCAAAGCTGAGCAATACTGCATTAGATGTAATATAGCAATAATACTAATACTAAAGATAAATAATACTATATCAGATGTAACATAGCATTAATACTAAAGCTAATAATACCACATCAGATGTAACATAGCATTAATACTAAAGCTAATAATTAGGGATGCACCGATATATCGGCGGCCGATACATATCGGCCAAAAAATTGCTATTTCGGGGAAATGCCGAAACAACTAAAAATGTGCCGATAATGACCCACCTCCCCTGCCCGCCCACAGCACAAGTTACAAACACTGCCAGTGGCAGAGGTGTAACGTGGGGGGTGCAGGGGGGGGGGGCTGCCGCACCAGGCGCAACATCTGGGGGCGCGCGCTCTCCGGGATAGGAATACTTCTTTTTTTGTGCCCGGCCGGCTCCCGTGTGTGGCTGCAGGTGGGGGCCAGCCAGAGCATGTAAAACCTAATACTGTATACTAAAAACCAGGGGGCCTCCAGCTGTTGTGAAACTACAACTCCCAGCATGCCCAGACCGGCAAAGTCTGTCTGGGCATGCTGGGAGTTGTAGTTTCACAACAGCTGGAGGCCCCCTGGTTTTTAGTATACAGTATTAGTTTTTATATGCTCTGGTCGGCCCCCGCCAGCAGCCACACACGGGAGCCGGCCCGGGCACATGAAAAGAAGTATTCCTATCCCGGACATCCCTGTGTCCCGAAAAATCTTTTCGGGACATAAGGATGTCCACCGGTCACTCACCATTCCCCAGCGTCCTCCTGCGATCCTCCTTCGGTCCCTCACTTCTCCGCCTCTATGGTCGTACGCACGGGACGTCACTGACGTCCCGTGCATACAACCATAGAGACGCAGGAGGACCGCAGGATCGTCGCAGGAGAACGCGCGCTGGCCGGGGCCTGGTAAGTGACTGGCGGCGCGTCATCTTCTTGAGTGTTCCGGTCACCGCTCCTCCGGTCCCGGCACCTACTGCTATGGTCCATAGGCCATAGCAGTAGATGTGACCCTGGGCCGGAGGAGCGGTGACCGAAACACTGTGGGGGCAGCAGTACAGACATACAGCCTCCAGCCATACACTGTATATGGCTGGAAGCTGTATGTCTGTGGGGTGGGGGGAAGCTGCCTACTATTGTGGGGGAACTGCTGACCTAATGTGGGGGGGGCTGCCTACAAATGGGGGGGGGAGCTGCCTAATATTGTGGGGGGGAGCTGCCTACAAATGTGGGGGGAGCTGCCTAATATTGTGGGGGAACTGCCTACTATTGTGGGGGGGAGCTGCCTACAAATGTGGGGGGAGCTGCCTAATATTGTTGGGGGGAGCTGCCTAATATTGTGGGGGAACTGCCTACTATTGTGGGGAACCTGCCTACTATTGTTGGGGAAATGCTGACCTAATGTTGGGGAGCTGCCTACTATTGTGGGGGAGCTGCCTACTATTGTGGGGGAGCTGCCTAATATTGTGGGGGAGCTGCCTATTAATGTGGGGGAGCTGCCTACTATTGTGGGGGAGCTGCCTATTAATGTGGGGGAACTCCCGACCTAATGTGGGGGAACTGGCAATCTAATGTGGGGGAATCTAATCTAATCTAATGAGCGGAGCGCTGCATTTTACCAGAAGACGGGGAGAAGTCATTTTCGGTATCGGTTTCGGTCGGACATTTTTTTTAATTTCGGTTTCGTTTCGGTTCTGAAATTTCCATTTCGGTGCACCTCTACTAATAATACCACATCAGATGTAACAAAGCAATACTGCATGAGATGTAACAGAACACTAATACTAAAGATGAATAATATTATATCACATGTAACATTGCATTAATACTACTACTACTACTAATAATAATAATAATAAATAATACTGCATCAGATATAACAGGACACTAATACTGAAGATAAATAAAACATCATATGTAACAAAGCACTAATACTAAATAGGTAAATAATACTGCATCAGATGTAACATAGCACAGTGGAACAAGGTACAGTGAAATTGAAGGTACATAGACTGTGAAAACTTTATGAGTGCCATATTATATAATCTCTAAAGTTGTATAGAACCATAATATACCGAAGTTATATGTAGGAGGCTTAATGCCAGGGGCTGTAAACACATTCCATAAGAATATATTAAATGGGTACTCCGCCCACAGACATCTAATCCCCTATCCATAGGATAGTGGATAAGATGTCTGATAGCAGGTGTCCCGCAGCTGGGACCCCCCGCGATCTCCATAGACATAAATGGAGGGGGGCGTGACATGACATCACGAGGAGGCACGGTATGATGTCACGTCTCCCGCCGTGGGAACTCAGTGTTCTAAACATACTGTTTAGAATGCCGGGTGCTGCACGGAAATCACGGGGGTCTCATTGGCGGGACCCCGCGATCAGACATCTTATCCCCTATCCTTTGGGTGGAGTACCCATTTAAGTATTAAAATCAAATGACTTCAGGCTACTTTTCTAATATCAAAATATTTAAAAAAATAATAAATAGGTGGCACAAAAAACTCTGGTGTCTCTACCATATTGTTAAAAGATTAGAAACTGTGTTCTATTAGAAAAACACAGATATTTGTCTGCAAAACACAAATTCATTAACCGCCTGAGGGGGACAAGATGATGAGAACTTATTCCTATCTTAAATAGCTAAATAGCTTAAATACCCCGATTCCAGGCATTTTCTCAAAGCTAGAGGGAGGAGGAGCCTTTACATGATCACTTTCACCTCTAACCGTAACATAAGCTGGGGGCGCTAGTCATTGGAACTGGAAGCCTGATAGCCTTCATGTAGGTACTCCATTTTAGTACTTCTATTAGGCTCAAGGACATGGAGTAGGAGTAAGATGTACTTAGGCACAATATACTGCAGTGTACTGTACATTGTAAATGAAAGAAAGAAAGAAAACCAAATGTAATAACATTTAAGAAATATATATAAATTATTAAACATTCCATTTTCCCATTTACCATGTAAACAAACATTTGAAATAATAAACAGAACTGCTATTGTAGAATCTATAAATGTCTAAACTAATAAAACAAAATGTTATTTATTCCACACAGTCAAACCATAAAGAAATGACAGAATTACACAAACAATTGATTTTCTATACTAAACAGCTGATTGATTGAGCGCAATACACAATAAAGCCACTTTTCCTTTTATTACGACACATGAAAACCAATGAGCCCTCCACAAATAGAACAGGTTGCCTTTCATTACGATTCAGTGACCAATTGATGCAATATCACATTTTAGTGACCAAGCAAAGCACCTAGCTAAAAAGTATTTAATAAATGAAACAAAAATGAGGTATAATGTTCCAAACAAAGTTCTATATAATGATGTAAGAGAGAATGATGTTAAGGAAAAACGTGATAAATAGCAGCAGCGATTCTCTATGTTTCCCTTGGATGCTGGACTGATAATTCTCATGGTTTACTGTTAGCAATGGTGACCTCAGTTACGCACAATAAAAAAACATTTATTTTATGTTTTGTTAGTTATAAGGGGAAAAGTAATTTCACTTCTTATAATAGGTGATTTTATTTATTGATTCTCTGTGAGACAAGGTAGGAAATAGAGTCAATGAGGCCAGCCTGTTGGTGCTATAGCAGAAGTGGGCCTCAACCATCCCCAACAAGGTCGTGTAGCTCAGAGTCTGTAAGCTGGCCTGTGAAATGCCCCGAAGATAGATCTCTTCGCCATTAAGACAAGTACCATATTTTTTGCTGTATAAGACGCATTTCTTGGTGCGTCTAATACGGCGAATACACACCTATCGCGGCGGTCCCGGCGGCCGTCAACGGCCAGGACCTGCAGCTAATACAGGACATCACCGATCGCGGCGACGCTCTGTATTAACCCTTCAGACGCGGTGATCAAAGGTGACCGCCGCGTCTGAAGCGAAAGTGACACTAACCCGGCTGCTCAGTCGGGCTGTTTGGGACCGCCAAGGTGAAATTGCGGCGTCCCGTACAGCTTACAGGACACCGGAAGGGACCTTACCTGCCTTACCTGCCGGGATACCCTGCATGACCGGCGCTCTCCTTTGACGTCATCACGTCGTCGCGCACGCCGTCCCGTCATCCAATAGGAGCGGTGTGCGTAGCGACGTGATGACGGTGACGTGATGACGGCGACGGAGAGCGTGGATCCCGGGGAAGAAGACGTCCGGAGCGTCGGGGACACCACGGGGACGCAGCGACTGCAAAGGAGCAACATCTAGGGCAGCAGTGACGAGCGGTGACGGGTCCGGAGCAGCGGGGACACGTGAGTATTACCTCTTAACAGTGGTCTTCAACCTGCAGACCTCCAGATATTGCAAAACTACAACTCCCAGCATGCTTGAATGCCTTTTAATTGCTCATAGATTTCAGCTGTTGTCTTGGCTTTCCATGTCTTTTTGCCTCTCCCATGTATTCAATACTTTTTCCCTGTTCCATTTCCTATAATTACACGTAACTTAATTTCAATCTTATATGTTTTGGTTTCTTTGTATGTATGGATTACCTGGGTTGTTACAAACATCTGGTGAAAAATTTAAAGGGGTATTCCAGGATTTTTTTTTTTTTTATTTGACTGTGCTACAGGGGCTGTGAAGTTAGTGTAGTTCATAATATAGTGTCTGTACCTGTGTGTGACGGTTTTCTCACAATTCTTCTGTGATTTTCACCCCACTATTTATTTTTACCAGCATACAAAATGACTGTTGTCTCAGATTTTTCCCAGCTTGCAATGCAGCTGAGACCTGACATCACTAGCTGATGACAGGGAGCCTGTCTGCTTCAATGGGTGGCGGGATCAATCTGCAACTAATGCAACAGCTGTAGGAACCCTGATTGAAAACCACAGGTCTTTTGTTTCAATGGGTGGGGTGGCTGATGTGTGAGAGGGAGGAAAATGGCATTTTAGGATTTGTAGTAAAAAAAACATAAGTCAAACAGGAAATACTAGTTCACAAAAAGCTAGCCACAGTGTTATGGTAATCTCACAACATAGCCATTTAGCCCCAAGACAAGCGCAGATCCGTCCTAAGCATGTCCATTACTGTCTGCCAGGTACATACTAAAATCACCTTATGGTGGAGAACCCCTTTAATGTCAGTAGCATCTTTGGAAATATATTTAATGAGAAAAATGGTTCAATACTTATTTCCCCACTGTATATAGATGTTTCACTCTCTACTGCAAGATAACACATTAGGTGTATAAAGATATAAAAACAACTGTTGGCCAAAAGGCACATATTATTTTTATAATTCCCCACTTCAGTCTCCTTACATGTCACTTTTGAAGAAAATAACATTTATTTAACTACAAAAGGTCTGCATCATTCCAGAAGCCCCTCTTCCCCCTTACATAATAGCATGGTTTCTTGTACAACCTTGACATATTTACTGCAGTGCAGCATTATCAAAGAACCTCTGTTTACTTTTACTACTGTGTAAAATGTTATTGTGTCAGGAGGTATTTGATAATAAAATAGGCCCCATACACAGATGGGACCATTTACCACAATAAAAAGGTTACGTACAACAGAAATAGGAGCATAGAACATTAATCAACAGCAAAGACTACATTTAACTCAGGATTGATGTTTCATTTGCTTTAAAATTATAGCTTTATGCAACTATACTGCGAAAAATAAAATAAATAAATAAATAAATCTATCCCTGTCAAATGCTTTAACCCGTTAACGACCATGGCCACGTCCGGGGGGGGGGGGGGGGGGATGCACGTTCCCGCACCAGGACGAATATACATGTCCATGGCTGTAACACACAGCCTGGACCCTGCCACACTGCCGGGACCAAAGTTAACTTTGGTCCCGGTAGTTTTAACCCTTATAGCCGCAGTCGGAAGCGACCCCAAGCTGTAAGTGGTTTGACAGAGGGAGGGAGCTCCCTCTGTCACCCCTGCAACACCCCGGGATCCCTGGCATGTGTGTGATCCTCGGCAGGTGAGGGCTGAAGTAAACTTCGGTCCCGACAGAGGGGCTCCCTCTGTCTCTCCAGCAGCACCCCGCAATAATTGCTGGGTGCTGCTTACCTGGACAGCCGGGGTCTGACAAAGACCCCTAGGTCTGCCTTGGTAACTGCCTGTCTGAGGACATAGAACTGACAGGCAGCATATTACTGCAATGCTTCGGAACACTAAGTATTCCAAAGCATTAAAAAAGGTTGAAAAAATAAGTGTTCAAAAAAGAAAGTGTAAAAAAAAAAAAGTGTAAAAAAATAAAAATACATTTATGAAATAAGTAAATAAATTAAAATAATAAAAAAATTAAATACATAATGTGTAGGGTCATGCGGAGCACATCTACAGCGTATAACATGCTGCGAATGCCCCACCGATAGTAACAACAGTTCTCTCACTGCTGTGGCTGGGTAAATTTGTGTGTCCACTCATAGCAGCAGATTTGCTGCCGGCACTTATGAGCAGACACACTGAACTACCCATCTGCAGCAGTGAGCTCGCTCTTGTGACTGCTGGTGGGCCATTCGCAGTGTAAAATACACTGCAGATGCGCTCTACATACTGCGTTTCTGCAGTACGTTAGAGGTACCCTTCAGCATCATGTCAAAAAAGTGATGCCGACATATACAGTAGCAGCCCCATTCATTTCCAAATGAGACTGCTACAATATACATTGGCATGCCTTTTTTGACATGACTCCAATGGACACCTCCTACATACTGCAGAAATGCAGTATGACTAGGGACTACGACCAATCAGCGTGGTCCCTGGTCCAGCTAATCCATTTTTATTCCTGAGACAAAAATCTTGCGGTCCACATGGGGTCATTTGTGGGGGTGTGGTATTGTTATGCCAGCTCCGATCCTTTGCAAGCTTGGAGTGGGATCTATAATTCATATAAGGATGTCCTGAAAGCCAAAGGGCGCTCCTCTTTTTCTGGGTCCTATCAGATGGTCAGGCAACCAAATATGGCCTAAGGTGGACGAACAGTGTGATAAAATTTAGGGTGCATTTCCTCCATTTCAGAAGCGATGTACAAAAAAATGTGTCCCACAAATGATGCAATGGTGAAAAAAAGCAAATTTATCATTTTTAACTCTGACGTTGTAATAATTTGTGCCAAAAAACTATGGTGTTAAAATACTTACTATACCCCCTAGGGACCGCCGTCACGCCCCCTCCCATAGGCTTGCATTGAGGGGGTGTGACTTCACAAGGGGGTAAAGTCGTGACGTCACGATACTCTGGCCCTGTGGTCGTAAATCTTCAGACACAGAGCGATCATCGCTCCTTGCAGCTGAGACAGGTGGGTGCTGCATGAGAGATTACAGGGGTCCCCAGCGGCAGGCCCCCCACGATCAGACATCTTATCCTCTATCCTTTGGATAGGGGATAATATGTCTTAAGGCCAGAGTACCCCTTCAAGTCTTTAATATTATAGTTGTTCTCAGACATTTGAATATTTACCATATGGTATTACTAAAAATCCAGTTTATATGTTATATTTAGTTGTACATAATTGTAATTTTATGCAGTCCTTGTTGAAACCATTATTGGAGAGATTCAGAAAATGTTCTTGCAATTCAGCCCTGACATTTCAGAACCCTTGTACCCACATGTTATGTGTTGAATGTGAAATATGTTTCTTCGCTTGGAGGTTAGAAGTAGATGTGGGGAATGTAGCCTGACTATATATCTTATATTCATTTATATCACACATGACATTGACTGCTGACACGACCATATATATCACCTTGCCTGAAAAAAACTGTGTCTCTTTCCTTTACAAAGCAGTGCACTATGGATGAATATGTTTAAACATTGTAAAATGAAAAGCAAAATACGTCCCTAAAATAGGAATAAAATACTCCTGTATTTTTTTTTATTCTGGATAAAGAGATTTTGGACCATTCCTCCTTTCATCTCCAGTTAAGTTAGGTTTCTTGGTTGCTGAGCATGGACAGCAGCTTCACATCACACCACAGATTGACAATGATATTTAGGTTTGGGGACTGGGATAGTCTTTCCAGAACATTGTTCTTGTTCTCTGCATAAATGACAGAGTAGATTTTGCGCAGTGTTTTTTTAATGTTTTTGTCCTGTTGAAGTATACAGCCCTGGCGTAATTTCAACTTTGTGACTGATTCCTCTACATTATTCTCAAGTATTTGCTGATATTGAGAGGAATTCATGCGGCCCTCAACTATAACAAGACTCCCAGTACCATAGAGACCCTCAACTATAACAAGACTCCCATTACCATTGAGACCCTCAACTATAACAAAACTCCTAGTACCATTGAGACCCTCAACTATAACAAGACTCCCAGTACCATTGAGACCCTCAACTATAACAAGACTCCCAGTACCATTGAGACCCTCAACTATAACAAGACTCCCAGTACAATTGAGACCCTCAACTATAACAAGACTCCTAGTACCATTGAGACCCTCAACTATAACAAGACTCCCAGTACCATTGAGACCGTCAACTATAACAAGACTCCCAGTACCATTGAGACCCTCAACTATAACAAGAGTCCCAGTACCGGCACTGGCCCCACAGTCCTACAGCATGATGGAACTTTCCCCAAATGTTACTGTGGGTAGGAAGTCTTGGAACACTGTGTTGTTTTGACACCATGCATAACGCTCCTTGTTATGACCAAATAACTCTATCTTTGTTTCATCAGTCCAAGCGCCTTCTTTCAATATGAAGCTGGCTTATCCAAATGTGCATTTGCATACCTGCTGATCTGAATTGTTGATCCAAACACCCAATTATTTATAAATGAAAATCATGGAAATTGTCAGGGGTTCTTACACTTTTGCATATGACTGCATACACCAAGGCACTACAAGTCCCAGCATAACCAAGTCAAAATATACAATAGAGCCTTTTTATACTTTAGTACTAGCATAATATATAATTATGTATACACCCTGTAACATAAAGACACTGCAAGTCCCAGCATAATCAAGTAATAAATAAATATTGGAACATTTTCATGCTACAGTTCCAGCATAATATATGAATGCATACACACTGGAACACCATGGCACTACAAGTCCCAGTATAACATAGTATTAAATAAACAAAGAAGCATTCTTTAGTGCCAGCATAATATATTAAAGGGATACTCCAAAGGATAGGGGATAAGATGTCTGATCCCGTGGGTCCCGTGATCTCGGCTGTAGCACCACAGACATCTAGGGCATGCCAAATGACTGGCAATGCAGGGCACAGGCTCATGATGTCACGACCACGCCCCACTCATGATGTCATGACCATGCCCCTTCAATGCAAGTCTGTGGGAGGGGCCGCAGGGAGATTGCAGGGTCCCCAGCGGCGGGACCCCCACAATCAGACATCTTATGCCCTATCCTTTGAATAGGGGATAAGATGTCTAGGAGCGGTGTACCCCTTTAATGTATACACACTGGAACACCTAGACACAACAAACTCCAAACATAATATAGTAATACATAAACAATGACACATTTTCATACTTCTGTACCAGAATCACATATTCATGCATACACACTGAAACACTAAAGCACTTTAAGACCCTGCGGCATGCAAAGAGAGGTCAGGAAAGAGGGGGAGAGAAGTACAATAGCCTTCCAGGGAGGGAATAAGAGAGTGGCCCACAGCCGATGCCCATCCAGAAGGCCAGTCTGACCCTGATTACTGAATATGCAGAATACATTCATGAGAAATACAAAACTCAATCTTTTAAAGGGGTTATCCCCTGGAAAACCTTTTTTTTTTTTTTTTTTTTTTTTTTTTATCAACTGGTGCCAGAAAGTTAAACAGATTTGTAAATTAAAAAATGGGGTATGTGCAGCTCACAATATAAATTAATCGAGGCTAAATGGAAAGTATTTACACCAAAAAATACTAGTACAGAATAATATATAAGGAAAAAAAGGGGGGGTACCAAATGCCTCTAGACTAATACCATAAAATGGTACATGATGATGAAATTACAGAAAAAATAATAAATGATAAATCGGACTGTGCTTCACTTTAAATGATGTACAAATTTAATATAAAAATACAAATAGGACATAAAATAAATAATACAAATCTAATACAAAAATGCCTCCTACCACAGGGCCCTTGTGGGGAGGTGAGATAATTAAATACAAAACATATATTAAAAATATTTTTGTAAAAATTATAGCATGTGAATTACGTTCTACCGCTATCTCAATATATTGTAAACCGACATAGTATACTTTTGTGCGGTATACTCCGTTCCCATGTGATTTAGAACAGTTCACAAAGTGATATAGTTACCAACTCCTCAAGGTGGTTTTGGCTGGACGTCCGAGAGATAAATATATGAGGACTGTATTTAGCGCTAGCGTGCGCTTACGGTGACGGGCCCGGATGCCACAGGTCAAAAAGGTCACTGGTCACGGAGTAATGGCAGGCTCGATGGCAGATGCAATGGAGGCTTTATCCAGCGCTGGCATGCACTTGCGATGACGGGCCCGGTTGCCGCAGGCCAAGGAGAAGTCACCGATCACGGAGTGGCTCCGGAGATGTAGATATACTCGGAGATATATGGATCTTGCTCCGGAAACAGGGAAAGGAAAGCCTCGTGGAAGATCTCTCGGCGTCTGGTGGAATGGCGGATAAGTTGTAGCCAGGTGTACAATCAGCAGGTGATGGAGTTGTATCGGAGATAGATGATGGCGGTTTGTAGATTGCGGTAGTCATGCGATAAGTATTTCTTTCTCTAGACGCGTTTCAGGGTACTTTATATATGACCCTTTCCTCAGTAGAGATATCTTTAACAGTGAAGCTCAAAGTCCTTTTATACATGTTACCTGTCTAATTGTTACAGGTGTGTTTCTGTTTAGATCTTCCGCAAATAGCGGAGTGGAGTGGGAAAACATGGAGTTGTTTCATCTTAATAAAGCAGTGTTCACATTTAGAATCAGTATATATGCGTTCTTATTTAAATATAGTGTCATATATATTGTAAACATTGGAACAATACATATAACATGCAGTAAAGTGTACAGATAAAGTGTATAGTACTGAGATAGAAAACAAAAAGATAATAAAAATAAAAATAAATAAAAACGAAAATAAGAATAAAAATAAAACTAAAATAAAAATAAAAATAAAAATAAAAAAATAAAAATAAAAAATAAAAAGTAATAATTAAATAAATAAAGAAAGATAAAAAAGAAAATAAAAATACGAAAAAGAAAAATAAAAAGATATAAAATAAATGTAAAATAGGTGTATAGATAAAATAAAATGCTATAGATTTACATGGAAGTAATTAGTGTACAAGAAGGTTGAAGGATGGCCAGTCACGCAGAGCAAAAATAGAGTGGGTCCGACCTCTCCATGGGGGCTCCCAAGTTTGAAAAAGGGGGGGCCTCCATGGGGAGAGCGGGACACACTCTACAGAAATCCAAAAAGTTCAAAATTCGAGTTCAGGCCATTCGGCTCTAGAGAATTAAATTCATAAATCTTCTGACTTTCAGCCTTAGACATTTTAACGATGAAGCTGCCTCCTCTCCAATCTTTCTTAATAGTTTGTAAGCCTGTATAGAAAAAAGTGGTAATTTCTTTATTGTGAAATTTTGCAAAATGGGCTGATAAAGGGTGTTTTAGGTTTCCATTTTTTATATTTGTTAGATGTTCAGCAATTCTAGTTTTTAATGGTCTTTTAGTTCTCCCAATGTATTGTTTCATACATCCACACTGTATCAAATATAGTACTCCACTTGTGTGGCACGAGATGTGTTCTTTAATGATCCATTTAAAGTCAGTAGTACATGATGAAATTTCTGTAGTTTTTTTAGGGCCCTTCACTTTCATACAGTTGGGGCATATTCCACATCTGAAAAAGCCTTTTGTGTTTAGCCACGTCTCAGACATATTGTGAATTTTTATGGGTGGTTTTATACTTGGTGCAATCGTTATCCCCAAATTGGGGGCCTTTTTATATACAATGGGGGCTCGGTCTGGCAGCAATCCTCCTATATCTTTATCTTGTTTAACCATATGCCAGTGCTTATTGATAATTTGTTCAATTTTTTTATATTCATAATTATAAGGTAAAATTAATTTAATTGAATGTTCAGTGGATATAGTGTCTTTATCTTTTGGTGCAAAAAATGTGGTTCTATCTAGAAGTTTAACATGATTAAGGGACTGGGTTAGAAGTGTGTCCGGATAGTTTTTATCCTTGAAAAGAGAAGTCATATCTTCTGCTTCTTCCAAAAAAGTATTGTTCGATGTACAGTTACGTTTTAAACGGCGAAACTGTCCTTTAGGGATATTTGTAAGCCAACTAGACAGATGGCAGCTTGTATAGTCGATATAACTATTTTTCGTAGTAGGTTTCTTATAAGTATTGCAATTTAATCTGGTTTTATCCGGGCTCACTTTAATCTCTAAATCAAGGAAGGTGATGGATTGTGTACTAATGTGTGAAGTAAAATTGAGAAAGTGACTATTAGTGTTTAGATTGTTAATAAATAAATCTAAATCTGTGATAGACCCATCCCAAATTAAAATAATATCGTCAATGTAACGTCTCCAGAGCACCAGATTTGCGCCAAGGTGGGGGGTGATGGTGTCCTCTTCCCAAGATGCCATAAACAAATTAGCATAACTTGGTGCAAATCTGGTGCCCATCGCGGTACCGATTAACTGTAAATAATAATCACCATTAAAATAAAAATAATTGTGAGTAAGAATAAAATTAATAGCTGTGAGAATAAATTCAATCTGTGAAGGTTTGTGATTGTGTTTAAGTAAAAATTTCTGAGTTGCTGCCAGACCTAAATTGTGACGTATATTTGTGTAGAGGGATGATACATCCAAAGTGGCTAAAATATGATTGTCAGACCAGTTGAATGATTCAATAATTTTGACAATTTGGGTGGTATCTTTAATATAAGATTTGGTGCTTTGTACCATATCTTGTAAAAATTTGTCTACATATTGGGACAGGTTTGAAGTCATAGACCCGATCCCAGATATGATAGGTCTACCCGGAGGGCTAATTAAGCTCTTATGTGTCTTGGGTAGACAGAAGAAAACAGGAAGTCTCTCATGAGTGCTCAAGATGAATTTATATTCGTTGTCATTGAGGATATCTTCCTCTAAAGCTTTTTTACAGATATTTAATAATTGAGCACTGTATTCTGCAGTGGGATCCTTTGTTAATTTTTTATATGTCATATCATCATTCAACTGTCTTTGACATTCATTTATATAGTCTTTTGTATTTAAAATCACAATACCTCCCCCCTTGTCGGCGGGACGTATTGTGATTTCGTTATTGGCCTGTAGTTCTTGAATTGCTTTCTTTTCTGCAGAATTGATATTAGATTTTTGTTTGTGGCTATATTTTAGTTGCCTAATATCTTTTTCTACTAGATTTTTGAAAGTCACAATATCTGGACCCATCATATTTTTTGGATAGAACCAAGATTGTGGTTTAAGATTCGTGTGTACAAATTCCGTAGGTTTGGGTTCATATTGAAAAGGGTGTTTGATAAAGTATTTTTTTAAACAAATAGTTCTAATAAATTTTTCAAGACCGACATATGTGTCGAATTTTTTTAAGGGATAAGATGGAGCAAATTTTAAGCCCTTATTCAACAATTTAGTCTGGGCAGGAGTTAAAGTATGATTGCTTAAATTGATAATGACATTGTCTATTGGTGTGGATGTGTCTTTCCTATTTTCTGAGGTGGTTGTGATAGATTTTCTATTTCTAAATTTTCTTCGTGTCCTCTTTTTTTGGGGGGGTTCGGTGTTGCAATTGGTTCTATGTGGTTTTTCCCAGGTATGGGATGCATCTCCACTGTTACAGTCTGTGTTCTCTGTGTTGGTCCTGTTGGTTGTGATCGGTGTGTTTGATACTGGTTGTGTCTGTATGGAGATTGTGGATATTTTCTCCACTTGGGGGAGTAGTGTTGTGTTTGGTATGTGTAGTGAGATTGGTGATGGTTGGTATAAGGAGGATATTTTTTCCTGGTGTATGGAGATGGGTTTTGTGTGTAATTGAGATTGGTCTGAGGGTGTTCTTCCTCAAAAAAATGTTTTTTATCTGTCAAGGGGGCATATCTGTTCTGAGTATTGATATTATAAGTGGTTACTTTCTCAGATGTGGCTGATCTAGAAGGTTTAATCGTGGTTTGCCATAGGAGTTTTTTTGTTTTTCTGCTGATAATTTCTTCTTCTAATCTATCCAATTTTTTACATAAATGTTCTTGTTGTTTAAGATATTCCGGGGATTGGTCATATTGGTCTAGTAGTATTTTAATTTGATTGATTTCATTATCTTGGGTAACTATAAGTTCTTTTCTTCTTTCTATGACCAATCTGACCAGTCCCTTAGAATACTCTTTGAGGGTTTTATCCCATTTAGAATTAAACTGTTCGCTTTCTAGGTCCCCCGCAGGGGTTTTGTTTAGATATAAACCCTTTGGGATGTGGTCTATCTCTAGTAAGTGGGACAAACTTTTAATTTCCCACTGGTTTCTTAATCTGCGTGACAAGACATTCTCCAACCTTTTGAAATTTTGAATTGTCTGTAAATCTATACCTTCATCTGGTTTTATAGAATTTTTGTCAATATTTGAAAATGTAAAATTATCTATTGATTTTTTCTTATTCTCTAAATGTGACCAAATGTTCATCATGAAATAGTGGAGCACGTTCACAAAGGTGTAATAAGATTAAATCGAAAAAAATGGGGTATGTGCAGCTCACAATATAAATTAATCGAGGCTAAATGGAAAGTATTTACACCAAAAAATACTAGTACAGAATAATATATAAGGAAAAAAAGGGGGGGTACCAAATGCCTCTAGACTAATACCATAAAATGGTACATGATGATGAAATTACAGAAAAAATAATAAATGATAAATCGGACTGTGCTTCACTTTAAATGATGTACAAATTTAATATAAAAATACAAATAGGACATAAAATAAATAATACAAACCTAATACAAAAATGCCTCCTACCACAGGGCCCTTGTGGGGAGGTGAGATAATTAAATACAAAACATATATTAAAAATATTTTTGTAAAAATTATAGCATGTGAATTACGTTCTACCGCTATCTCAATATATTGTAAACCGACATAGTATACTTTTGTGCGGTATACTCCGTTCCCATGTGATTTAGAACAGTTCACAAAGTGATATAGTTACCAACTCCTCAAGGTGGTTTTGGCTGGACGTCCGAGAGATAAATATATGAGGACTGTATTTAGCGCTAGCGTGCGCTTACGGTGACGGGCCCGGATGCCACAGGCCAAAAAGGTCACCGGTCACGGAGTAATGGCAGGCTCGATGGCAGATGCAATGGAGGCTTTATCCAGCGCTGGCATGCACTTGCGATGACGGGCCCGGTTGCCGCAGGCCAAGGAGAAGTCACCGATCACGGAGTGGCTCCGGAGATGTAGATATACTCGGAGATATATGGATCTTGCTCCGGAAACAGGGAAAGGAAAGCCTCGTGGAAGATCTCTCGGCGTCTGGTGGAATGGCGGATAAGTTGTAGCCAGGTGTACAATCAGCAGGTGATGGAGTTGTATCGGAGATAGATGATGGCGGTTTGTAGATTGCGGTAGTCATGCGATAAGTATTTCTTTCTCTAGACGCGTTTCAGGGTACTTTATATATGACCCTTTCCTCAGTAGAGATATCTTTAACAGTGAAGCTCAAAGTCCTTTTATACATGTTACCTGTCTAATTGTTACAGGTGTGTTTCTGTTTAGATCTTCCGCAAATAGCGGAGTGGAGTGGGAAAACATGGAGTTGTTTCATCTTAATAAAGCAGTGTTCACATTTAGAATCAGTATATATGCGTTCTTATTTAAATATAGTGTCATATATATTGTAAACATTGGAACAATACATATAACATGCAGTAAAGTGTACAGATAAAGTGTATAGTACTGAGATAGAAAACAAAAAGATAATAAAAATAAAAATAAATAAAAACGAAAATAAGAATAAAAATAAAACTAAAATAAAAATAAAAATAAAAAAATAAAAATAAAAAATAAAAAGTAATAATTAAATAAATAAAGAAAGATAAAAAAGAAAATAAAAATACGAAAAATAAAAATAAAAAGATATAAAATAAATGTAAAATAGGTGTATAGATAAAATAAAATGCTATAGATTTACATGGAAGTAATTAGTGTACAAGAAGGTTGAAGGATGGCCAGTCACGCAGAGCAAAAATAGAGTGGGTCCGACCTCTCCATGGGGGCTCCCAAGTTTGAAAAAGGGGGGGCCTCCATGGGGAGAGCGGGACACACTCTACAGAAATCCAAAAAGTTCAAAATTCGAGTTCAGGCCATTCGGCTCTAGAGAATTAAATTCATAAATCTTCTGACTTTCAGCCTTAGACATTTTAACGATGAAGCTGCCTCCTCTCCAATCTTTCTTAATAGTTTGTAAGCCTGTATAGAAAAAAGTGGTAATTTCTTTATTGTGAAATTTTGCAAAATGGGCTGATAAAGGGTGTTTTAGGTTTCCATTTTTTATATTTGTTAGATGTTCAGCAATTCTAGTTTTTAATGGTCTTTTAGTTCTCCCAATGTATTGTTTCATACATCCACACTGTATCAAATATAGTACTCCACTTGTGTGGCACGAGATGTGTTCTTTAATGATCCATTTAAAGTCAGTAGTACATGATGAAACTTCTGTAGTTTTTTTAGGGCCCTTCACTTTCATACAGTTGGGGCATATTCCACATCTGAAAAAGCCTTTTGTGTTTAGCCACGTCTCAGACATATTGTGAATTTTTATGGGTGGTTTTATACTTGGTGCAATCGTTATCCCCAAATTGGGGGCCTTTTTATATACAATGGGGGCTCGGTCTGGCAGCAATCCTCCTATATCTTTATCTTGTTTAACCATATGCCAGTGCTTATTGATAATTTGTTCAATTTTTTTATATTCATAATTATAAGGTAAAATTAATTTAATTGAATGTTCAGTGGATATAGTGTCTTTATCTTTTGGTGCAAAAAATGTGGTTCTATCTAGAAGTTTAACATGATTAAGGGATGGGTCTATCACAGATTTAGATTTATTTATTAACAATCTAAACACTAATAGTCACTTTCTCAATTTTACTTCACACATTAGTACACAATCCATCACCTTCCTTGATTTAGAGATTAAAGTGAGCCCGGATAAAACCAGATTAAATTGCAATACTTATAAGAAACCTACTACGAAAAATAGTTATATCGACTATACAAGCTGCCATCTGTCTAGTTGGCTTACAAATATCCCTAAAGGACAGTTTCGCCGTTTAAAACGTAACTGTACATCGAACAATACTTTTTTGGAAGAAGCAGAAGATATGACTTCTCTTTTCAAGGATAAAAACTATCCGGACACACTTCTAACCCAGTCCCTTAATCATGTTAAACTTCTAGATAGAACCACATTTTTTGCACCAAAAGATAAAGACACTATATCCACTGAACATTCAATTAAATTAATTTTACCTTATAATTATGAATATAAAAAAATTGAACAAATTATCAATAAGCACTGGCATATGGTTAAACAAGATAAAGATATAGGAGGATTGCTGCCAGACCGAGCCCCCATTGTATATAAAAAGGCCCCCAATTTGGGGATAACGATTGCACCAAGTATAAAACCACCCATAAAAACTCACAATATGTCTGAGACGTGGCTAAACACAAAAGGCTTTTTCAGATGTGGAATATGCCCCAACTGTATGAAAGTGAAGGGCCCTAAAAAAACTACAGAAATTTCATCATGTACTACTGACTTTAAATGGATCATTAAAGAACACATCTCGTGCCACACAAGTGGAGTACTATATTTGATACAGTGTGGATGTATGAAACAATACATTGGGAGAACTAAAAGACCATTAAAAACTAGAATTGCTGAACATCTAACAAATATAAAAAATGGAAACCTAAAACACCCTTTATCAGCCCATTTTGCAAAATTTCACAATAAAGAAATTACCACTTTTTTCTATACAGGCTTACAAACTATTAAGAAAGATTGGAGAGGAGGCAGCTTCATCGTTAAAATGTCTAAGGCTGAAAGTCAGAAGATTTATGAATTTAATTCTCTAGAGCCGAATGGCCTGAACTCGAATTTTGAACTTTTTGGATTTCTGTAGAGTGTGTCCCGCTCTCCCCATGGAGGCCCCCCCTTTTTCAAACTTGGGAGCCCCCATGGAGAGGTCGGACCCACTCTATTTTTGCTCTGCGTGACTGGCCATCCTTCAACCTTCTTGTACACTAATTACTTCCATGTAAATCTATAGCATTTTATTTTATCTATACACCTATTTTACATTTATTTTATATCTTTTTATTTTTCTTTTTCGTATTTTTATTTTCTTTTTTATCTTTCTTTATTTATTTAATTATTACTTTTTATTTTTTATTTTTATTTTTTTATTTTTATTTTTATTTTTATTTTTATTTTAGTTTTATTTTTATTCTTATTTTCGTTTTTATTTATTTTTATTTTTATTATCTTTTTGTTTTCTATCTCAGTACTATACACTTTATCTGTACACTTTACTGCATGTTATATGTATTGTTCCAATGTTTACAATATATATGACACTATATTTAAATAAGAACGCATATATACTGATTCTAAATGTGAACACTGCTTTATTAAGATGAAACAACTCCATGTTTTCCCACTCCACTCCGCTATTTGCGGAAGATCTAAACAGAAACACACCTGTAACAATTAGACAGGTAACATGTATAAAAGGACTTTGAGCTTCACTGTTAAAGATATCTCTACTGAGGAAAGGGTCATATATAAAGTACTCTGAAACGCGTCTAGAGAAAGAAATACTTATCGCATGACTACCGCAATCTACAAACCGCCATCATCTATCTCCGATACAACTCCATCACCTGCTGATTGTACACCTGGCTACAACTTATCCGCCATTCCACCAGACGCCGAGAGATCTTCCACGAGGCTTTCCTTTCCCTGTTTCCGGAGCAAGATCCATATATCTCCGAGTATATCTACATCTCCGGAGCCACTCCGTGATCGGTGACTTCTCCTTGGCCTGCGGCAACCGGGCCCGTCATCGCAAGTGCATGCCAGCGCTGGATAAAGCCTCCATTGCATCTGCCATCGAGCCTGCCATTACTCCGTGACCGGTGACCTTTTTGGCCTGTGGCATCCGGGCCCGTCACCGTAAGCGCACGCTAGCGCTAAATACAGTCCTCATATATTTATCTCTCGGACGTCCAGCCAAAACCACCTTGAGGAGTTGGTAACTATATCACTTTGTGAACTGTTCTAAATCACATGGGAACGGAGTATACCGCACAAAAGTATACTATGTCGGTTTACAATATATTGAGATAGCGGTAGAACGTAATTCACATGCTATAATTTTTACAAAAATATTTTTAATATATGTTTTGTATTTAATTATCTCACCTCCCCACAAGGGCCCTGTGGTAGGAGGCATTTTTGTATTAGATTTGTATTATTTATTTTATGTCCTATTTGTATTTTTATATTAAATTTGTACATCATTTAAAGTGAAGCACAGTCCGATTTATCATTTATTATTTTTTCTGTAATTTCATCATCATGTACCATTTTATGGTATTAGTCTAGAGGCATTTGGTACCCCCCCTTTTTTTCCTTATATATTATTCTGTACTAGTATTTTTTGGTGTAAATACTTTCCATTTAGCCTCGATTAATTTATATTGTGAGCTGCACATACCCCATTTTTTTCGATTTAATCTTATTACACCTTTGTGAACGTGCTCCACTATTTCATGATGAACATTTGGTCACATTTAGAGAATAAGAAAAAATCAATAGATAATTTTACATTTTCAAATATTGACAAAAATTCTATAAAACCAGATGAAGGTATAGATTTACAGACAATTCAAAATTTCAAAAGGTTGGAGAATGTCTTGTCACGCAGATTAAGAAACCAGTGGGAAATTAAAAGTTTGTCCCACTTACTAGAGATAGACCACATCCCAAAGGGTTTATATCTAAACAAAACCCCTGCGGGGGACCTAGAAAGCGAACAGTTTAATTCTAAATGGGATAAAACCCTCAAAGAGTATTCTAAGGGACTGGTCAGATTGGTCATAGAAAGAAGAAAAGAACTTATAGTTACCCAAGATAATGAAATCAATCAAATTAAAATACTACTAGACCAATATGACCAATCCCCGGAATATCTTAAACAACAAGAACATTTATGTAAAAAATTGGATAGATTAGAAGAAGAAATTATCAGCAGAAAAACAAAAAAACTCCTATGGCAAACCACGATTAAACCTTCTAGATCAGCCACATCTGAGAAAGTAACCACTTATAATATCAATACTCAGAACAGATATGCCCCTTGACAGATAAAAAACATTTTTTTGGGGAAGAACACCCTCAGACCAATCTCAATTACACACAAAACCCATCTCCATACACCAGGAAAAAATATCCTCCTTATACCAACCATCACCAATCTCACTACACATACCAAACACAACACTACTCCCCCAAGTGGAGAAAATATCCACAATCTCCATACAGACACAACCAGTATCAAACACACCGATCACAACCAACAGGACCAACACAGAGAACACAGACTGTAACAGTGGAGATGCATCCCATACCTGGGAAAAACCACATAGAACCAATTGCAACACCGAACCCCCCCAAAAAAAGAGGACACGAAGAAAATTTAGAAATAGAAAATCTATCACAACCACCTCAGAAAATAGGAAAGACACATCCACACCAATAGACAATGTCATTATCAATTTAAGCAATCATACTTTAACTCCTGCCCAGACTAAATTGTTGAATAAGGGCTTAAAATTTGCTCCATCTTATCCCTTAAAAAAATTCGACACATATGTCGGTCTTGAAAAATTTATTAGAACTATTTGTTTAAAAAAATACTTTATCAAACACCCTTTTCAATATGAACCCAAACCTACGGAATTTGTACACACGAATCTTAAACCACAATCTTGGTTCTATCCAAAAAATATGATGGGTCCAGATATTGTGACTTTCAAAAATCTAGTAGAAAAAGATATTAGGCAACTAAAATATAGCCACAAACAAAAATCTAATATCAATTCTGCAGAAAAGAAAGCAATTCAAGAACTACAGGCCAATAACGAAATCACAATACGTCCCGCCGACAAGGGGGGAGGTATTGTGATTTTAAATACAAAAGACTATATAAATGAATGTCAAAGACAGTTGAATGATGATATGATATATAAAAAATTAACAAAGGATCCCACAGCAGAATACAGTGCTCAATTATTAAATATCTGTAAAAAAGCTTTAGAGGAAGATATCCTCAATGACAACGAATATAAATTCATCTTGAGCACTCATGAGAGACTTCCTGTTTTCTACTGTCTACCCAAGACACATAAGAGCTTAATTAGCCCTCCGGGTAGACCTATCATATCTGGGATCGGGTCTATGACTTCAAACCTGTCCCAATATGTAGACAAATTTTTACAAGATATGGTACAAAGCACCAAATCTTATATTAAAGATACCACCCAAATTGTCAAAATTATTGAATCATTCAACTGGTCTGACAATCATATTTTAGCCACTTTGGATGTATCATCCCTCTACACAAATATACGTCACAATTTAGGTCTGGCAGCAACTCAGAAATTTTTACTTAAACACAATCACAAACCTTCACAGATTGAATTTATTCTCACAGCTATTAATTTTATTCTTACTCACAATTATTTTTATTTTAATGGTGATTATTATTTACAGTTAATCGGTACCGCGATGGGCACCAGATTTGTGCCAAGTTATGCTAATTTGTTTATGGCATCTTGGGAAGAGGACACCATCACCCCCCACCTTGGCGCAAATCTGGTGCTCTGGAGACGTTACATTGACGATATTATTTTAATTTGGGATGGGTCTATCACAGATTTAGATTTATTTATTAACAATCTAAACACTAATAGTCACTTTCTCAATTTTACTTCACACATTAGTACACAATCCATCACCTTCCTTGATTTAGAGATTAAAGTGAGCCCGGATAAAACCAGATTACATTGCAATACTTATAAGAAACCTACTACGAAAAATAGTTATATCGACTATACAAGCTGCCATCTGTCTAGTTGGCTTACAAATATCCCTAAAGGACAGTTTCGCCGTTTAAAACGTAACTGTACATCGAACAATACTTTTTTGGAAGAAGCAGAAGATATGACTTCTCTTTTCAAGGATAAAAACTATCCGGACACACTTCTAACCCAGTCCCTTAATCATGTTAAACTTCTAGATAGAACCACATTTTTTGCACCAAAAGATAAAGACACTATATCCACTGAACATTCAATTAAATTAATTTTACCTTATAATTATGAATATAAAAAAATTGAACAAATTATCAATAAGCACTGGCATATGGTTAAACAAGATAAAGATATAGGAGGATTGCTGCCAGACCGAGCCCCCATTGTATATAAAAAGGCCCCCAATTTGGGGATAACGATTGCACCAAGTATAAAACCACCCATAAAAATTCACAATATGTCTGAGACGTGGCTAAACACAAAAGGCTTTTTCAGATGTGGAATATGCCCCAACTGTATGAAAGTGAAGGGCCCTAAAAAAACTACAGAAATTTCATCATGTACTACTGACTTTAAATGGATCATTAAAGAACACATCTCGTGCCACACAAGTGGAGTACTATATTTGATACAGTGTGGATGTATGAAACAATACATTGGGAGAACTAAAAGACCATTAAAAACTAGAATTGCTGAACATCTAACAAATATAAAAAATGGAAACCTAAAACACCCTTTATCAGCCCATTTTGCAAAATTTCACAATAAAGAAATTACCACTTTTTTCTATACAGGCTTACAAACTATTAAGAAAGATTGGAGAGGAGGCAGCTTCATCGTTAAAATGTCTAAGGCTGAAAGTCAGAAGATTTATGAATTTAATTCTCTAGAGCCGAATGGCCTGAACTCGAATTTTGAACTTTTTGGATTTCTGTAGAGTGTGTCCCGCTCTCCCCATGGAGGCCCCCCCTTTTTCAAACTTGGGAGCCCCCATGGAGAGGTCGGACCCACTCTATTTTTGCTCTGCGTGACTGGCCATCCTTCAACCTTCTTGTACACTAATTACTTCCATGTAAATCTATAGCATTTTATTTTATCTATACACCTATTTTACATTTATTTTATATCTTTTTATTTTTCTTTTTCGTATTTTTATTTTCTTTTTTATCTTTCTTTATTTATTTAATTATTACTTTTTATTTTTTATTTTTATTTTTTTATTTTTATTTTTATTTTAGTTTTATTTTTATTCTTATTTTCGTTTTTATTTATTTTTATTTTTATTATCTTTTTGTTTTCTATCTCAGTACTATACACTTTATCTGTACACTTTACTGCATGTTATATGTATTGTTCCAATGTTTACAATATATATGACACTATATTTAAATAAGAACGCATATATACTGATTCTAAATGTGAACACTGCTTTATTAAGATGAAACAACTCCATGTTTTCCCACTCCACTCCGCTATTTGCGGAAGATCTAAACAGAAACACACCTGTAACAATTAGACAGGTAACATGTATAAAAGGACTTTGAGCTTCACTGTTAAAGATATCTCTACTGAGGAAAGGGTCATATATAAAGTACTCTGAAACGCGTCTAGAGAAAGAAATACTTATCGCATGACTACCGCAATCTACAAACCGCCATCATCTATCTCCGATACAACTCCATCACCTGCTGATTGTACACCTGGCTACAACTTATCCGCCATTCCACCAGACGCCGAGAGATCTTCCACGAGGCTTTCCTTTCCCTGTTTCCGGAGCAAGATCCATATATCTCCGAGTATATCTACATCTCCGGAGCCACTCCGTGATCGGTGACTTCTCCTTGGCCTGCGGCAACCGGGCCCGTCATCGCAAGTGCATGCCAGCGCTGGATAAAGCCTCCATTGCATCTGCCATCGAGCCTGCCATTACTCCGTGACCGGTGACCTTTTTGGCCTGTGGCATCCGGGCCCGTCACCGTAAGCGCACGCTAGCGCTAAATACAGTCCTCATATATTTATCTCTCGGACGTCCAGCCAAAACCACCTTGAGGAGTTGGTAACTATATCACTTTGTGAACTGTTCTAAATCACATGGGAACGGAGTATACCGCACAAAAGTATACTATGTCGGTTTACAATATATTGAGATAGCGGTAGAACGTAATTCACATGCTATAATTTTTACAAAAATATTTTTAATATATGTTTTGTATTTAATTATCTCACCTCCCCACAAGGGCCCTGTGGTAGGAGGCATTTTTGTATTAGATTTGTATTATTTATTTTATGTCCTATTTGTATTTTTATATTAAATTTGTACATCATTTAAAGTGAAGCACAGTCCGATTTATCATTTATTATTTTTTCTGTAATTTCATCATCATGTACCATTTTATGGTATTAGTCTAGAGGCATTTGGTACCCCCCCTTTTTTTCCTTATATATTATTCTGTACTAGTATTTTTTGGTGTAAATACTTTCCATTTAGCCTCGATTAATTTATATTGTGAGCTGCACATACCCCATTTTTTTCGATTTAATCTTATTACACCTTTGTGAACGTGCTCCACTATTTCATGATGAACATTTGGTCACATTTAGAGAATAAGAAAAAATCAATAGATAATTTTACATTTTCAAATATTGACAAAAATTCTATAAAACCAGATGAAGGTATAGATTTACAGACAATTCAAAATTTCAAAAGGTTGGAGAATGTCTTGTCACGCAGATTAAGAAACCAGTGGGAAATTAAAAGTTTGTCCCACTTACTAGAGATAGACCACATCCCAAAGGGTTTATATCTAAACAAAACCCCTGCGGGGGACCTAGAAAGCGAACAGTTTAATTCTAAATGGGATAAAACCCTCAAAGAGTATTCTAAGGGACTGGTCAGATTGGTCATAGAAAGAAGAAAAGAACTTATAGTTACCCAAGATAATGAAATCAATCAAATTAAAATACTACTAGACCAATATGACCAATCCCCGGAATATCTTAAACAACAAGAACATTTATGTAAAAAATTGGATAGATTAGAAGAAGAAATTATCAGCAGAAAAACAAAAAAACTCCTATGGCAAACCACGATTAAACCTTCTAGATCAGCCACATCTGAGAAAGTAACCACTTATAATATCAATACTCAGAACAGATATGCCCCTTGACAGATAAAAAACATTTTTTTGGGGAAGAACACCCTCAGACCAATCTCAATTACACACAAAACCCATCTCCATACACCAGGAAAAAATATCCTCCTTATACCAACCATCACCAATCTCACTACACATACCAAACACAACACTACTCCCCCAAGTGGAGAAAATATCCACAATCTCCATACAGACACAACCAGTATCAAACACACCGATCACAACCAACAGGACCAACACAGAGAACACAGACTGTAACAGTGGAGATGCATCCCATACCTGGGAAAAACCACATAGAACCAATTGCAACACCGAACCCCCCCAAAAAAAGAGGACACGAAGAAAATTTAGAAATAGAAAATCTATCACAACCACCTCAGAAAATAGGAAAGACACATCCACACCAATAGACAATGTCATTATCAATTTAAGCAATCATACTTTAACTCCTGCCCAGACTAAATTGTTGAATAAGGGCTTAAAATTTGCTCCATCTTATCCCTTAAAAAAATTCGACACATATGTCGGTCTTGAAAAATTTATTAGAACTATTTGTTTAAAAAAATACTTTATCAAACACCCTTTTCAATATGAACCCAAACCTACGGAATTTGTACACACGAATCTTAAACCACAATCTTGGTTCTATCCAAAAAATATGATGGGTCCAGATATTGTGACTTTCAAAAATCTAGTAGAAAAAGATATTAGGCAACTAAAATATAGCCACAAACAAAAATCTAATATCAATTCTGCAGAAAAGAAAGCAATTCAAGAACTACAGGCCAATAACGAAATCACAATACGTCCCGCCGACAAGGGGGGAGGTATTGTGATTTTAAATACAAAAGACTATATAAATGAATGTCAAAGACAGTTGAATGATGATATGATATATAAAAAATTAACAAAGGATCCCACAGCAGAATACAGTGCTCAATTATTAAATATCTGTAAAAAAGCTTTAGAGGAAGATATCCTCAATGACAACGAATATAAATTCATCTTGAGCACTCATGAGAGACTTCCTGTTTTCTACTGTCTACCCAAGACACATAAGAGCTTAATTAGCCCTCCGGGTAGACCTATCATATCTGGGATCGGGTCTATGACTTCAAACCTGTCCCAATATGTAGACAAATTTTTACAAGATATGGTACAAAGCACCAAATCTTATATTAAAGATACCACCCAAATTGTCAAAATTATTGAATCATTCAACTGGTCTGACAATCATATTTTAGCCACTTTGGATGTATCATCCCTCTACACAAATATACGTCACAATTTAGGTCTGGCAGCAACTCAGAAATTTTTACTTAAACACAATCACAAACCTTCACAGATTGAATTTATTCTCACAGCTATTAATTTTATTCTTACTCACAATTATTTTTATTTTAATGGTGATTATTATTTACAGTTAATCGGTACCGCGATGGGCACCAGATTTGCGCCAAGTTATGCTAATTTGTTTATGGCATCTTGGGAAGAGGACACCATCACCCCCCACCTTGGCGCAAATCTGGTGCTCTGGAGACGTTACATTGACGATATTATTTTAATTTGGGATGGGTCTATCACAGATTTAGATTTATTTATTAACAATCTAAACACTAATAGTCACTTTCTCAATTTTACTTCACACATTAGTACACAATCCATCACCTTCCTTGATTTAGAGATTAAAGTGAGCCCGGATAAAACCAGATTAAATTGCAATACTTATAAGAAACCTACTACGAAAAATAGTTATATCGACTATACAAGCTGCCATCTGTCTAGTTGGCTTACAAATATCCCTAAAGGACAGTTTCGCCGTTTAAAACGTAACTGTACATCGAACAATACTTTTTTGGAAGAAGCAGAAGATATGACTTCTCTTTTCAAGGATAAAAACTATCCGGACACACTTCTAACCCAGTCCCTTAATCATGTTAAACTTCTAGATAGAACCAAATTTTTTGCACCAAAAGATAAAGACACTATATCCACTGAACATTCAATTAAATTAATTTTACCTTATAATTATGAATATAAAAAAATTGAACAAATTATCAATAAGCACTGGCATATGGTTAAACAAGATAAAGATATAGGAGGATTGCTGCCAGACCGAGCCCCCATTGTATATAAAAAGGCCCCCAATTTGGGGATAACGATTGCACCAAGTATAAAACCACCCATAAAAATTCACAATATGTCTGAGACGTGGCTAAACACAAAAGGCTTTTTCAGATGTGGAATATGCCCCAACTGTATGAAAGTGAAGGGCCCTAAAAAAACTACAGAAATTTCATCATGTACTACTGACTTTAAATGGATCATTAAAGAACACATCTCGTGCCACACAAGTGGAGTACTATATTTGATACAGTGTGGATGTATGAAACAATACATTGGGAGAACTAAAAGACCATTAAAAACTAGAATTGCTGAACATCTAACAAATATAAAAAATGGAAACCTAAAACACCCTTTATCAGCCCATTTTGCAAAATTTCACAATAAAGAAATTACCACTTTTTTCTATACAGGCTTACAAACTATTAAGAAAGATTGGAGAGGAGGCAGCTTCATCGTTAAAATGTCTAAGGCTGAAAGTCAGAAGATTTATGAATTTAATTCTCTAGAGCCGAATGGCCTGAACTCGAATTTTGAACTTTTTGGATTTCTGTAGAGTGTGTCCCGCTCTCCCCATGGAGGCCCCCCCTTTTTCAAACTTGGGAGCCCCCATGGAGAGGTCGGACCCACTCTATTTTTGCTCTGCGTGACTGGCCATCCTTCAACCTTCTTGTACACTAATTACTTCCATGTAAATCTATAGCATTTTATTTTATCTATACACCTATTTTACATTTATTTTATATCTTTTTATTTTTCTTTTTCGTATTTTTATTTTCTTTTTTATCTTTCTTTATTTATTTAATTATTACTTTTTATTTTTTATTTTTATTTTTTTATTTTTATTTTTATTTTAGTTTTATTTTTATTCTTATTTTCGTTTTTATTTATTTTTATTTTTATTATCTTTTTGTTTTCTATCTCAGTACTATACACTTTATCTGTACACTTTACTGCATGTTATATGTATTGTTCCAATGTTTACAATATATATGACACTATATTTAAATAAGAACGCATATATACTGATTCTAAATGTGAACACTGCTTTATTAAGATGAAACAACTCCATGTTTTCCCACTCCACTCCGCTATTTGCGGAAGATCTAAACAGAAACACACCTGTAACAATTAGACAGGTAACATGTATAAAAGGACTTTGAGCTTCACTGTTAAAGATATCTCTACTGAGGAAAGGGTCATATATAAAGTACCCTGAAACGCGTCTAGAGAAAGAAATACTTATCGCATGACTACCGCAATCTACAAACCGCCATCATCTATCTCCGATACAACTCCATCACCTGCTGATTGTACACCTGGCTACAACTTATCCGCCATTCCACCAGACGCCGAGAGATCTTCCACGAGGCTTTCCTTTCCCTGTTTCCGGAGCAAGATCCATATATCTCCGAGTATATCTACATCTCCGGAGCCACTCCGTGATCGGTGACTTCTCCTTGGCCTGCGGCAACCGGGCCCGTCATCGCAAGTGCATGCCAGCGCTGGATAAAGCCTCCATTGCATCTGCCATCGAGCCTGCCATTACTCCGTGACCGGTGACCTTTTTGGCCTGTGGCATCCGGGCCCGTCACCGTAAGCGCACGCTAGCGCTAAATACAGTCCTCATATATTTATCTCTCGGACGTCCAGCCAAAACCACCTTGAGGAGTTGGTAACTATATCACTTTGTGAACTGTTCTAAATCACATGGGAACGGAGTATACCGCACAAAAGTATACTATGTCGGTTTACAATATATTGAGATAGCGGTAGAACGTAATTCACATGCTATAATTTTTACAAAAATATTTTTAATATATGTTTTGTATTTAATTATCTCACCTCCCCACAAGGGCCCTGTGGTAGGAGGCATTTTTGTATTAGATTTGTATTATTTATTTTATGTCCTATTTGTATTTTTATATTAAATTTGTACATCATTTAAAGTGAAGCACAGTCCGATTTATCATTTATTATTTTTTCTGTAATTTCATCATCATGTACCATTTTATGGTATTAGTCTAGAGGCATTTGGTACCCCCCCTTTTTTTCCTTATAGATTTGTAAATTACTTCTATTAAAAAATCTTAATCCTTCCAGTACCTATCAGTTGCTGTATGCTCCACAAGAAGTGATTTTCTTTTTTTAATTTCCTTTCTGTCTGATCAAAGTGCTTTCTCTGCTGATACCTCTGTCCATTTTAGGAACTGTCCGGAGCAGGAAAGGTTTTCTATGGGGATTTGCTCCTACTCTGGACAGTTCCTAAAATGGACAGAGGTATCAGCAGAGAGCACTGTGGTGAGAGAGAAAGGAAATTCAAAAAGAAAAGAACTTCCTGTGAAACAGAGCAGCTGATAAGTACTGGAAGGATTAGGAATTTTAAATAGAAATAATTTACAAATCTGTTTAACTTGGCACTAGTTGATTAAAAAAATTTTTTTCCAGTGGAATACACCTTTAATGGTCAACATAACAGATAGGCTTCAATCGAAATTCTTTTTCTTTTAGAACTGGTTTGCATTTTAACTTTCAAGACTTTTTTCTTCATATATAGTAAATCTCAGTGCAGTGTTGTGTTGGTAGCAGCATCTCTCATTTAGTCAGCCTGCCGTTCCATGGTGACTTTCTAAAATGCATGTAGATCACTTATCAATGGTGACTTGTCTTGCCCTCTCAAGAGTTCTGTTTTGACAAGGACAGATAAGCTCTTTAGAGTCATATACAATGATGTGATGTGAGGGGATGAGTAAAACATCAGATCTCCCAAGTGTAAATAGTGTAAAATGCTACAAGTGACAAGACAATAGATTTAGTTTGACAACTAGAAAGTTTTCTGCTGAATATAACATAAGAAATGCAATGCAAAAATGATATATGTCTTATAATCAGATGTAAGAGAAAGAAATATGAGGATGTAATGATTACCGCGAAAGGTTTTACTCCTAAAGGTGGAGTAGAAGCGATTGTACAGTCTGTGCACACAGTAGTCTCATAAAAGTAGTTTTAGCTTCAGACGAACATTATTTAAAGGGGTAATTCAGTGGAAAAAATGTCAAATCAACAGGTGCCAGAACATTAGTCCTTGAGTACTAGGCCAATTTTGTTTTTTGCACTTTTATTGTTTCCTCCTTCCCTTTTACAAATCATAACACTCTTAATTTTGCACCCTCAGGCCCATATTTGGGCTTGTTTTTTGTGTCTCCTTTGTAATACCACCAATCATTTCATACCAAAATCTACTGCGAAACAAAAAAAATAATATTTATGTGATGAAATTGAAAAAAACAAAAGACCATTTAGTAAATTTTGGGGGTTTCCGTTTCTACACAGTGCACTTTGCAGTAAAAATGACACCTTATCTTTATTATGTAGGTCCATACAGTTGCAAGGATATCCAATTTATATAGGTTTCCTTTTATTTTACGAACTAAAAAATATTTATAAACCAACAAACACTTAATAAATAGGGGGAAAGAAATAGGGGGGTGACATATAAACCCTCATACACTATCTCTTTAATTACTGTATTGACCCCCAAAGTGTAGCAGCATGTGCTAAGACTCCCACTGAAACTATACACCCAAAAACAAAATTGGAGTCATATCAAATTAATTATAAACTTTATTACAAAAATTCATAAAAACAGGCACATAATGTGCAAAGGAGGAACATAACAACACATGGGAAAAAGCAAAACACTGCCCTGGAACCTGCGCTGTCACATGGATTAAAGTAAAGGCAAAATGTGATGAAATTATTGCACTAGGGAAGGTAACTATAGTTAATGTTGCACTAACCCCTGTAATTAGATGGCAAGATATACATAAGTCGCACTGTAAGGTGGACTGGAAGTGGTGTGCAAATTAAATGCAAGAAGTGCTAGAGTAAACATAAAAAGAATACCAACCCAAAAAAAGTGCAGTGTGCAAGTGCAAGATATGGACAGCAGACAGCTCACAGGGTCCAAGGCAGTGTCACCCCCACGCGCATTTCGGCACGTTCAAGCCTTCGTCCATGACGCTGCCTTGCTAAAAAAAACATATAGCAGTAGGTGCTAATTACATGTACAAAATTAGCAATATAGTAATATACATACAGAAAATATATAGAGATAATACAATATAATATATATAATATTATTATTTAATATAATTTAATATAACAATAAAAATATAATACACTTAACACAATATAAAGGTACAAAAAGACCATCCTGCTCATTAAATTGTAAAGGAAATTACAATGTAATCCTAATGCTATAGTGATATATAGCAAGAAAAATCAGGAGCATAGGAAAAAGTATTCCATATTGTTAAACCTTATCAAACTGGTATTCACACACATTGAAGAAAGTTTCTTATTTATTAGGATGGCGTTGACTTTAATGGTAGGGGCTCCCAATACACGTAGATGAGGGAATTTCCACTGTGAAGCTATTTTAACCCCTTCCCGACCTATGACATACCTGTACGTCATGGGTGGCAAGGTGTTCCCGACCCATGACATACAGGTATGTCATGAACATTTTTGCCACTACTCGCGGCATCCCACAGCGCCCGGTAAGATGGTGACTATCACTGATAGTCAGCCATCTTACCATGTGACCACGGGGGGTTTCATCCCCCCCCCCCAGCGATCGCTGCTATCAGCTGGTCAAATCTGACTAGCTGATAGCAGAGTTTTGCTATCAGAATACTTAGCAGTGCGGTGTGTGTGTCCCGATCACGGGGATCGGGACACACACCGCTCTGCTAAGTGTCCCTGACCCGTCCCCCGGCGTCACTTACCCGTCCATGCGGTGTCCCGAGCGGTCCCGGCGGGAGCGACGTCCTCCAGGCGGTCCCGGCGGTGTTGCGTCCCGGAGGTGAGTTTCCGGCAGCAGGGCGGCATCTTCATTGGCAGCAGTGAGATCACCGTAAAGCGATCTCACTGCTGCCTCTGGGAGTTTCAAAACTGCAACTCCCAGCATGCCCAGACAGCCTTTGGCTTTCTGGGCATGCTGGGAGTTGTAGTTTTGCAACATCTGGAGGTCCACAGTTTGGAGACCACTGTATAATGGTCTCCAATCTGTGCTCTTCCAGATCTTGCAAAACTACAACTCCCAGCATGCTCAGTCTGTCCAGGCATGCTGGGAGTTGTAGTTCTCTAACATCTGGAAGAGCACTGATTGGAGACCATTATACAGTGGTCTCCAAACTGTGGACCTCCAGATGTTGCAAAACTACAACTCCCAGCATGCCCAGACTGCCCAAGCATGCTGAAAGTTGTAGTTCGGCAACATCTGATCCTTCAGATATTGCCGAACTACAACTTCCAGCATGCCTGGGCAGTCTGGGCATGCTGGGAGTTGTAGTTTTGCAACAACTGGGGGCACACTAGTAGGGAAACATTGTCCGTTTCCTACCTCAGTGCCTCCAGCTGTTGCAATTGTTGCAAAACTATAACTCCCACCATGCACTGACAGACCATGCATGCTGGGACTTGTAGTTTTGCAACAGCTGGAGGCACACTGGTTTGGAAACACTAAGTTTGGTTGCAAAACACTTGAAAGTTTATTACTTAACTTAGTGTTTCCAAACCAGTGTGCCTCCAGCTGTTGCAAAACTACAAGTCCCAGCATGCAAGGACAGCCAAAGGGCATGCTCGGAGTTTGCAACAGCTGGATGTTTGCCCCCTCCCCCAATGTGAATGTACAGGGTACACTCACATGGGCGGAGGTTTACAGTGAGTGCTGCAAGTTTGAGATGGTGCAAATTTTGCGCTGCAGCTCAAACTCCCAGCGGCAATCTTGCTGTGAACCTCTGCCCATGTGACTGTACCCTAAAAACACTGCACTACACTAACACTAACCTAAAATAAAAAGTAAAAAACACTACATATACACATACCCCTACACAGCCCCCCTCCCCCAAAAAAATGAAAAACGTCTGGTACGCTACTGTTTCCAAAACGGAGCCTCCAGCTGTTGCAAAATAATAACTCCCAGTATTGCCGGACAGCCATTGACTGTCCAGGCATGCTGGGAGTTTTGCAACAGCTGGAGGCACCCTGTTTGGGAATCATTGGCATAGAATACCCCTATGTCCACCCCTATGCAAATCCCTAATTCAGGCCTCAAACGCACATGGCGCTCTCACTTTGGAGCCCTGTCGTATTTCAGGGCAACAGTTTTGGGACACATATGGGGTATCTCCGTACTCGGGAGAAATTGCCTTACAAATTTTGGGGGGCTTTTTCTTCTTTAACCCCTTATGAAAAGGTGAAGTTGGGGTCTACACCAGCATGTTAGTGTAAAAAAAAGAAATTTTTTACACTGACATGCTGGTGTTGCCCTATACTTTTCATTTTCAAAAGAGGTAAAAGGGGAAAAAAGACCCTCTAAATTTGTAATGCAATTTCTCCCGAGTACGGAGATACCCCATATGTGGGCGCAAAGTGCTCTGGGGGCGCACAACAAGGCCCAGAAGGGAGAGTGCACCATGTACATTTGAGGTGATTTGCACAGGGGTGGCTGATTGTTACAGCAGTTCTGACAAACGCAAAACAATAAATATCCATATTTGACCCCATTTTGGAAACTAAACCCCTCACGGAATGTAATAAGGGGTGCAGTGAGAAGTTTCACCCCACTGGTGTATGACAGATTTTTGGAACAGTGGTCTGTGAAAATGAAAAATAAAATTTTTGATTTGCACAGTCCACTGTTTCAAATATCTGTCAAACGCCAGTGGGGTGTAAATGCTCACTGCACCCCTTGTTAAATTCCATGAGGGGTATAGTTTCCAAAATGGGGTCACATGTGGGGAGGTCCACTGTTCTGGCACCATAGGGGCTTCCTAAATGGGACATGCCCCCCAAAAACCCTTTCAGAAAAACTCACTCTCCAAAATCCCACTGTCGCTCCTTCCCTTCTGAGCCCTCTACTGCGCCCGCCGAACACTTTACATACGCATATGAGGTATTTCCTTACTCGAGAGAAATTGGGTTACAAATTTTAGGGTGATTTTTCTCCTTTTACCCCTTGTAAAAATTCAAAAATTGGGTCTACAAGAACATGCGAGTGTAAAAAATGAAGATTTAGAATTTTCTCCTTCACTTTGCTGCTATTCCTGTGAAACACTTAAAGGGTTAAAACACTTACTGAATGTCATTTTGAATACTTTGGGGGGTGCAGTTTTTATAATGGGTTCATTTATGGGGTATTGCTAATATGAAGACCCTTAAAATCTACTTCCAACCTGAACTGGGCCCTGAAAAATTACGATTTTGAAAATCTTGAGAAAAATTGGAAAATTGCTGCGGAACTTTGAAGCCCTCTGGTGTCTTCCAAAAGTAAAAACTTGTCATTTTTTTTATGCAAACACAAAGTAGACATATTGTATATGTGAATCAATATGTAATTAATTTGAAATATCCATTTTCCTTTCAAGCAGAGACTTTCAAAGTTAGAAAAATGCTAAATTTTCAAAATTTTCATGACATTTTTAGATTTTTTTACCAAGAAAGGATGCAAATATCAGTGAAATTTTACCAATAACATAAAGTAGAATATGTCACGAAAAAACAATCTCGGAAACAGAACGATAAGTAAAAGCATTCCAGAGTTATTAATGTTTAAAGTGACAGTGGTCAGATTTTCAAAAAATGCCCAGGTCCTGAAGGTGAAAATGGGCTGGGTCATGAAGGGGTTAATATGAGCTGCCAACAATATAAAACTGGCATGTAGAAAGAAAATAAAAGAGATGGAGCATAGTTTCTACAATCCAACCAAGTACGTCCAAAATAACCCACCTTGAGGGTACGTTCCCACCGACTGCTTACACAGCGTATTTCACGCAGCGCAGACCATTTTGCACACCGTGAAATACGCTGCATAAGCAGTAGGTGGGAACATACCCTAATAAAAGATGTTTCATGAGTGGGTCATAAGGTGCCCGCCCTGATTTACTTTAAGCTAGACATGTCAGTGTAACATTCTTGTAATTCTAACTTGTAAATATTACATCCTTTTGCGCATTGTTCTGCTACAATAAGACTTAGTAGAGAAATGTGGCAGAGAATCCATAAAAAAATAATTAGCCCAGAAAGAATTTGCACAATGGATTCCCATCAGTGAAGTAAACTAAATATATGTTAACATTAAAGCGGCAGTGGAGAACATTTAATACCAGTGCTGAATATCCCGCCACAAGAGATAATAATGACAAAATCAATAACTTAATAAAAAACGGAGAGTAGTGCCTTGTGTTTCAGCCTTAGTACTTATGTACTGTGGGGAAAGTCTAGCGAATGTCTAGCGCTCACCTTAGAGCGTATGTTAATGCACATATCAACTTGAATTTGGAGTTATTTAAACTTAGAATTTTTCCTTAAACAAAAAATTATCTAGGCTTGGTGAACTGGGTGTATTATGGCCTTTTTTTTTTTTTAACACTAAAGACATCATGGGGTTCCAATTTATTATTCACAGCAATAAGTGATATTCTGGTCCAAATTTCCGGTTTTGTCGAAGTCATATTTTTGTGGAATTCGCTTTGGCCTAGTCTGTTCTAACACGCTGGAAGGAAACTATGCCGGACGCCTGATATTTGTCAACCCAGCATAACATGTCTGTTCTTCTCTAAGAACATTAGTCCCAACTATGCCTGGTAGTAAACAACTTTCAGAAAATTCATTGGTCTCATTCAGAAGAGCAGATTTTTGTGCGGATTTTCCGCAGCTGATCTGCTGTTTTTTATTTTCTGCTACTTATTTTATCATTGAATTACCAGCAAAAAATAAGCAGCAGAAAAAAAAGCTGTATAATATAAGCAGGTGGAAATCTGCAGCAAAATCCACACTAATATACGTAGCAAAATCCGCTCGTGTAAATAAGCCTTAAAGCTGGAAATTGCTACATTTGCTACAAATCTGGGTGTATATCAATCCATGATAAAAGAAACAAAAAATTGAAAATTCAGGACCTTTGCTATTCTCCCTAGGAGGGGGCATCTACTTAAAATGATATTAAGAGCACAACATACAATCCTGAAGAAGTTAAAGTGGTACTCCACCCCTAGACATCTTATCCCCTATCCTATGTCTGATCTCCCTGCTGCACCCGGTGTTGCACCCGGCGGTGTTTAGAGCATCAGCTGCAGCACCGGAGACTCTTGACGTCACGGCTGCGCCCTGCTCGTGATGTCATGGCCAAGCCCCCTCAATGCAAGTCTATGGGAGGGGGCACGACGGCCGGCACGCCCCCTCCCATAGATTTGCATTGAGGGGGCATGACCGTGGCATCATGAGCCTCCGTCCCGCATCGCCAGTCATCCAGCACGGAGTGAAGTTCGCTCTGTGCATCAGATGTCCGAGGTGCCTGGGGACCCCCACGATCAGACATCTTATGTCCTATCCTTTGGATAGGGGATAAGATGTCTAGGGGCAGAGTACCCCTTAAAGGAAAAACCCAAGGGTAACAGAAAAATACTGTAGGGTGAGCTAAAGAGGCCTGTGCTCACATGCCATTCTAGGAACATGGATGGACTGAACACTTTTGCAGAAATGGCCCAAATTTGTCAGCTAAGGTATATGTATAATATAAATCAATTATCATAGCATTACTGCTATAAAAAAAAAAAGTTCTTAGATCAAATATTGTACCATCTTCCATGGTAAGGTGACCTCATTAAGATGGACCCTACACATAATAAGGTTCATCCTGATGAGGTCCCCTTATTATTATATTTGATCAAATAGTGCACTAATTTTTCCTATAGCACAAATGCAATTCACATGTTTCATATTATACACATATATCTGTGTTTGTAGTGTGCTGCTGTAGTTTTTGTGTATGTACATTTTGTTGCAGTCATGGCAGCATGCACCTACATTTTAGAACTGTTGTTTAGTATATGCTGACCATTTTTTTTTATTAATCTTCTTGGGAAAACCACAAGAAATAAATACATAAAGTAAATTAAAAAAAATGTGCACAATGACATGTATAGGCTTTATTTTCTGAAGGCAAATGGACCCTTTCAGTTCTTGATATGACTGGGATTGTTTATAGTTTGAGCTGATAGCTTACAATTTAGCTTTGTTCTGTGTACTGAACTGAAAACGGGAAGTCATGACGTCCAAATCTCTCTTTCTTGACAATTGTTTCAGTTTTAAGTTGAGAAAGTGAGCTGAAACTTGTCAAGCCTTTGTTATGGGAGAACTGTATTGTTGATCACATTGATAAAGTTCAATTTGTTTTGAATAGAATGACAACGTGTTTGAAGACTGAGACAATTTGGAAGGGTTAGTTGCACTTGATTTCTTAATTATAAACTGGTCCGTACCTTTATCGCCAGTGTACTCGAGAGATCATTCTATATAGAAAAACAACACGTCCCCTGCTGATCCCCCCGCCCCCTGTCTTACACAGTAATGAATTATTAAATATGTTACTTATAATCCACCTTCCTGTACTGTCTCCAGCCATCTTCTACTCTTCAATAGCTGGAAGCAGAAGTGACGGCACCACATATTAATACACATTACCAGCACTGGAGTGATACTGCTGAATGTGGAGATCTAGAATTAACTCTCAAGGGCCACATTGTCCATCACTAAGAAGCAACTGGAATAAACAAATAGAGCAGACAAGAAATCATTGCTTTTAGATTCTTAAAGACTCCCTCCAGTATCATTGGAATGTTTTACTTTTATTCCTACAGTATCCCTTTAATGATGCAGTGTATAATGTATTCATTTCATAACCATTGCAGTTGCATCAAATAGGCCTTTGAGACATGAATGTATTTTGTATTGATACATAGCAACTATCTATTGCAACTATACTTTATACAAACAGACAGGAAAAATTGTTAAAGCAGAAAAAAAAAATTATTTTTCTTCACTAATAATCCACTTGTGGTTTTCCCAGTATGGATCCAAGTAAAAAATAATAAGATTGTGAGATATAATATAATTTTAAGAAAATAGCTTTTTAACTTTTTATTGTAGAATTCTTACTTATCCGAGTTAAAGTTCTCTCTCAAATAAATGAGAATAACCAGAACTGTGTTTTTTTAATTACCTCAGGACTATTCTGACTCTCAATTCTTGTCTGAAAGTTGCTTTGATTTCTTCTTCCATATTTAAAGGGGTTCTCCGGTGCTTAAACATCTTATCCCCTATCCAAAGGATAGGGGATAAGATGCCTGACTGCGGGAGTCCCGCCGCTGGGGAGCCCCGTGATCTTGCACACGGCACCCCGTTTGTAATCAGTCGGTGACTACAGGGTGGGCGGTGTGTGATAGCTATCACTCCCCCTCCCGTAGGCTTGCATTGAGGGGCGGAGCGTGACGTCACACGCCGGCACAGGCGTGACGTCACACGCCGCCCTGTGGTCGCCGGTAATCACTCCCAGAGCGAACACACTCCGGGGACTGATTACAAACGGGGTGCCGCGTGCATGATCCCGGGGCTCCCCAGCGGCGGGACTCCCGCGATCAGGCATCTCATTCCCTATCCTTTGGATAGGGGATAAGATGTTTAAACACCGGAGAACCCCTTTAAAAAAAAAAAGTGTCAGCCTTCTCCAGAATCCACAATATGCCGCGTCATCCTATTCACTCTGGTGCAGATTTCAACAGAGTATTAAAGGGGTATTCCAGGAAAAAAACTTTTTTTATATATATCAACTGGCTCCAGAAAGTTAAATGGATTTGTAAATTACTTCCATTAAAAAATCGTAATCCTTTCAGTACTTATGAGCTGCTGAAGTTGAGTTGTTCTTTTCTGTCTAAGTGCTCTCTGATGATACCTGTCTCGGGAACTGTCCAGAGTAAAAGAAAATCCACATAACAAACCTCTTCTACTCTGTGCAGTTCCTGAGACAAGCAGAGATGTCAGCAGAGAGCACTGTTGCCAGACAGAAAAGAACAACTCAACTTCAGCAGCTGATAATTATTGGAAGGATTAAGATTTTTTTATAGAAGTAATTTACAAATCTGTTTAACTTTTTGGAGCCAGTGGATATAAAAAAAAAAAAAAAAGCTTTTTCCCTCGAATACCCCTTTAAACATGTTCAATCTTCTGGCAGAATCCAATTCTGTGCCAGAAGTTCCCCAATAAAAATTTCCATAGTGTAAACTAAGCAGCAGAATCCCATTGAGATCAGAATCAGAATCTGCACACAATTTCCTCATGGAAATTCAGCACAGAAATTCTGTAGTGTGAAGAGGCCCTAAAGGAATATCCCCATCTCCCATAGTTATCCCCATTCACAGCTGAGCTGAGCAATGTTCGGACATCCCATAGGAAATGAACGGATAGCTAGCAATGTGCAAGCAATATGTTCCATTCATTCAAGGACACAATGGGAACACTACTTTAATGTCTATGAAACCAAACAAGAGTGTTGAAAGTGCTTACTTATAACAACTTTAATACTCTAGGACTTATTTTGTTGAATTGCATTATATACAGCTGAAGTAAGTCTGTAGAACAAATACACATTAAAAGAATGTTATTTCCTTCCTCTCTTCCCAAAAATGAAATATTGCATACTTACCTCCCTCTTGGTCCGCTACACCCACTGTCACATTTTCTGGTCCAGCTCTGCTCCCATTCTGGCAGCTTCCAATTATTTCCTGATCCCTGCTCAGTCAATCACAGATCTCAGGGGAAGACTGCAACACCATATTGTGTAAATGTAAGAGGGGGAAAGTAAAGGAAGTTTTATGTTTCTCCAGAAACCCCCTTTAAGAACAGAGTCATACAGACGACAAAACGCATTCATAATACTCCTGTGTAAAACCAGCTTGAGTCAGATTTACTAACACTGTATAATATTTAGACAGTATTGCAAAATTAGACAAGGCAGTCTAGAAATAAAGAGTGGCATAGGTTGTTTGATAAAGGTTGTTTGATAAACTTGGTGTTTATGTAAACCACCTTACAGATGCACCAAGTTTATCAACCCACCCTTTTGCGCTAAGACATGCCTCATTAACAGAAGTGCAAAAAATATCTATACATACATAACAAATGTGGGTTGCAAGGCATGTACACCAGGTGCTTGTTTTAGTGTAAATTGAGCCAGAAGTCAGGCACATAATAGCAATTATGCTGTTGTTAAATTCCCCAAAAAATGTAATAACCCCTGTTAAAGGGGTTATCCAGGAAAAAAACTTTTATGTATATATATATATATATATATATATATATATATATATATATATATATTAACTGGCTCCAGAAAGTTAAACAGATTTGTAAATGACTTCTATTAAAAAATCTTAATCATTTCAGTACTTATGAGCTGCTGAAGTTGAGTTGTTCTTTTCTGTCTAAGTGCTCTCTGATGACACGTGTCTCGGAAACCTCCCAGTTTAGAAGCAAATCCCCATAGCAAACCTCTTCTGTTCTGTGCAGTTCCCAAGACAAGCAGAGATGTCAGCAGAAAGCACTGTTGCCAGACAGAAAACAACTCAACTTCAGCAGCTGATAATTATTGAAAGGGTTAAGATTTTTTTAATAGAAGTAATTTACAAATGTGTTTAACTTTCTGGAGCCAGTTGATATATAAAAAAAAAAGTTTTTTTCCTGGAATACCCCTTTAAGGTATTTACACATACAATGTTACCATTGCCCTTCTGAAGTGGCAAAACTGTAGAATGTAGTCTTTATCTTCAAAAATGTTGCCCCATGGTTTCACCCCCAAGGAACAGTGCACTATTGGGTGTACATCTTAAAGATGCATCTGGCAGCCCATTCTACAGCTGCTTTATTATGGTTGTATAAGCTTTAGGACTTATTCCTCATCAACAGTTCTCCTCAGGGTGCGGGTCAGTCTGATCAAAAGAATCTGAATCGGTTTACTCATATGAAATGTTCCATACCAGCTGCTATAGGTTCAATCATGGAAAGTCCACTTATATTGAAATTCCTGCTTTATTTACTTGTCAGATTTCTTTAACCTTAATACGCATAATAATAATAATAATACATACGTGTAGGTAGAGAAAATGTGGACGCCGCCAAACGATAACACCGAGTCAAAGGAACAAAGTATCTAGCAAGGTAGAAAAGCACAGCTGAGCCAATCAAACAGACTCTGGCCGGGTAGTGGTGCTAGGATAAATGGAAAGGATAGCTAGCAATATCATAGGTAGGAAGCATAAACAGACATATCCGCACTCACCACCGGGTTCGGCACGAGACGATCCTACATGGAGATGACCACGGGATCAGAGCGACACCATTGTTTTGTGCGCTCAGAGGCGATAACCGGCTATTTCGCGCACTTGCGCTTCATCCGGCCTCATGAGGCCGGATGAAGCGCAAGTGCGCGAAATAGCCGGTTATCGCCTCTGAGCGCACAAAACTATGCCGTCGCTCTGATCCCGTGGCCGTCTCCACGTAGGAACGTCTTGTGCTGAACCCAGTGATGAGTGCGGATATGTCTGTTTATGCTTCCTAACTAAGATAATAATAAATTGTGATATAAAGCCATAACAGTGCTTTTTTTTATTTTAGTCTGCCAGGAAGCAGTATGGGAAGCTTTTCGAATCTTCATGGATCGAATTCCTCAAACTAAAGAATACCAGACCTGGGTTGATGCATGTCAACAAGAATCCTTTTGCATATCTGACATTGGAAAGAACTTTAGCAATTCTCAAGAACATCTGGATATTATTCAACAGGTATAGTACATGTAGCAATTATCACTGGGTGGATTTACATTGTTGGAGCCTAGAAGCCCCTGTTAAGCATTTTCATGTTGTATTTGTAGGGCAAAGGATATAGTGCCACTCTATTGCATTCTATTTCATCCAACATTCTTTTGTAAATGAAAGCAAATAAGATGGTGTAAAAAATAAACAATTTATTTATTTATTTATTATTTATTTTATTTTATTTATATAGCGCCTACAGATTCCACAGCGCTTACAATTATGGGGTACAAAGACAAGTATCAGACATAAAATTACACAATAACTATTCAAACAAGAGGTGTGGGGATATATTGAGGATATTTTGAGGCCAATTAAAGAATAGTATAGGCCTGTCTGAAGAGATGTGTTTTTAGGCCACGTTTGAAACTATGGATGTTGTTGTTGAGTCTGAGGGATTGAGGGATATCATTCCAGAGAACCGGTGCAGCACGAGTGAAGTCTTGGAGACGGGAGTGAGAAGTTCGGATTATAGAACAATGTCCACTCAAGCTTAGAAGCCTATGGGCAGAGTTCTAAAAGGGCTAAAAGCTACAGCCAATGGGGATTTTTCATTTTGCATTACGACTGAGACAATTTCAGAATTTAATTTTACAGAAAATGTGAAAACAATGTTTGTCAACAATCACTTAACCAGCATTCATGCTTCAGGAGATAATACCGACAAATCTTTTTTATTTAATCCATTTACTACTGAGAGAGGAATAGATAAAGTACACATGGGGATTGTTCATTTAAGAAACTACTTAAGAAGGTTCTCCAGATAATAGAAAATTATGATTAATGGTTGTGAATGAGATAGGGAATGGCACAGAGACTACTATGCACTGTTCCTCCTTTTCTACTGTTAGTATAGTAGTGATAATACTAAGAGGTTCTTTGGTAATAGGAAATAAGAGTATACCTTTTTTCAAGACACAGAATCGCTGTTATCTATGGACTGTGTCTAACGTTAGAGTTTAGCCAAACTTAAGTCACACAACTGGTTGCTTGGTGTGTAGCTATAACAGGTGCAAAGGAAGCAATTGTAGCTGAGGCCATGTTACCTTGGAGCCCACAGACCCCTAATTCACATTAGAGGACACACAAATTGTATATGACAGAAGAAAAGAAATAACAGCGGGGCGCTCTCTCGTATGCTGTTTGTGAGGAAATGAATGGGGGGGGGGACCCACCACCTCACCTAATGTGCTGTACCGACCTGCTGAGGGGATGCAACAGTGTAAGTCCAACACTGTTGGGAGGTGTGGGTAGAGATGAGTGGATGCAGTGTGCAGCTCTATCTCCCCTATCCGTGTCCCTTAGGGTACGGAATGATAGACGGAGAATGGGTAGATAAAGATGGGGAATTGTGTAGAGCGCTCCTGCTGTCAAAGGACGGACTCAAAATGCCACTGTAGCACAGGACAATTTATTGAAAGGTTTTTACAGGACAACGCGTTTCAGTGCTCACATGCGCCTTCTTCAGGTCCACAAGAGAATACTAGCAATGCTTCCTGAAGTGCCAGCTGTGCTGGAGTGGGATAGCCACTCCAGCACAGCCGGCACTTCAGGACGCATTGCTAGTATTCTCTTGTGGACCTGATGAAGGCGCATGTGAGCCGAAATGTGTTGTCCTTTAAAAACATTTCAATAAATTGTCCTGTGCTACCGTGCCGTTTTGAGTCCGTCCTTTGACAGCAGGAGCACTCTACACAATTCCCCATCTTTATCTACCCATTCTCCAAAGAATTGTATATGGCACATGGTAGGTGGAGGACTCTGAAACAGTTTTGGCATAGGAGCTTCAGTTTACGCCCCTTCCGGTTGCTATTTCTACATATCCTGTAATATTTTGGAAGGAATGCAGGTGACCTGAAACCAAGCCACTCTGAGATACTTTACTCTATGCTGTCCTCCAGGCTCCTTATGTAGCATCGGCCTAAATTGTTTTGGTTTTCTCCCTAATACCTCATTAATACTAGGAAGAACAATAACTGCAACCATTTTTGGCTATGAAGCTAAAGTTATATATTTTTTTTTTTTATCCATAAAGTGATTTGGTGTCCTTTGATATTTTGTTTAGTTTATGCATAGCATTGCATAGCGTTGAGCAAAATTAACCATGTGAATATACAGTAGATTTACTAATCATCTTTGAACACATCTTTAGTGACAGTGAGATTGTGACTTTTTTGTAAACACAGCAGCAAACAATGACTCATAAATACTCCAGTATGTACCGTATGTATCCAATTATTGTGCGTAGCAGGATACTTCACATTGACATCTCTCGATTGTTTATGTCCATGCAGTTATTGTAGCTTGTCACTGATAATAATTCTCTTCTGTGCATACTGTATGATCAGAGGTCATTTACATAAGAAGGTTTTTACACCTCTATAAAAAGGATTTTCAAAGGGAACACAATACAGCTCTGTGGAACCCCCTGCGAACCTCTTCAAATTACCATATATACAGTAAATATATATATATATATATATATATATATATATATATATATATAGATTTGTAGAACATCTGGAGGGCACTGCTTTTATTTCCTTATGTTAATGTATTGCTGGATGTTGGAGCGTTAGATGTGGTGTCAGTGGCCGTAGCTGCTACATTTTTATTTCCCTGCGGGGTGCTAAGTGGGTCAGATTGCTAATACAATTGTGCATAGACTGAAAAGAAAAATCACTTGCACTCACCGGTTTAGTGGGAATCAGTGTTCCGGATTATCCGTTGTGCTGGGAGACGAATGGATGAGGGTGCTCAGAAGCTAACAGCCGTTTTCGTGCACAGCCGTGCGCTTCTTCTATTTTCCACAATGAATAGACCAGAGAAATTCCAGGAAATATGTATCTGCACAAAATGTATTCATTTAATAAATTTGGTACACCTACACATTATCAGCACACATAAAAAAGGTGTGAAAAAAAGCTTCACCTACACCTACAATGATAAATGTCCCCCATTGTGTATATGAAATGTCCAAACATTTCTACCCATTGAGGATCGAAGCCTACCTTTGATGACTTACACAACACACTAGGGCACATGTTCTTAAAAGGGTACTCTGCCAGAAAACATCTTATCCCCTATCCAAGGGATAAAATGTCTAATCGCTGGGGACCCCCGTGATCGCCGCTGGAGCACCCCTGTCATCTGGTGCATGGAGCGAACTCCACTCTATGCCAGATGACTGGCAACTACAGCCACCATGCCCCCTCCATTCATGTCTATGGGAGGAGGTGTACTAGCTATCACACCCCCTCCCACAGACATGAAGGGAGGGAGCGTGGCATGGCGTCACAAACACGGCTACTGTTCATGAGATAACCCCCGTGGCGAGACCCCCATGATCAGACACCTTATCCCCTATCCTTTGGATAGAGGATAAGATGTTTTCCGGTGGAGTACCCCTTATTTATTTGACAAGCGACAAGAGCATACTGCCTTTACGCTACAGATTTTTCCCTTTTTCAGTTATTATTGTAAACATCTGCTGAGTGAAATTATACTCTTTTCAGCTTAGTAGAAAGTACACCATTTTCATCCATCACATACATATTATTAATGCTGGACCTTTTCAGGAAAAACAATCCACTTTAAGTATTACAATGAATAATTGCACATAAATGCAAAAAGGGAAAGTTCTTAAAGCACAGCGGGGAAAATGCTGACCACTTTACAGCTCTGTAATAATATTTTTACTGCATGGATACGTTATTCTTCAAATGAGAATGTTGTGTAATATTTCAGGCAGCAACCTGTAATCCACAACATTACCAGCAGGAATTTGCTTAGTTTAAGTAAACAAAATTCTATCATTTCCAAAGTAAGCACAATAAAAGGTTATTCCAATGTTTAAAGGTAAAATTCATGTCTAGCGCAAACACTCCTACTTCCTGTCATCAAGTGGTGTGGTTTGGTAAGAATTTCGGTAAAATGAAGACTAACATATATTTTCTTCTTGTCTAGAGAGTTAAAGAGAAGAAAATCCCTGAAAAGTAAGTAATCGGCACAACTAAGATACCTAACAGCTGATTACTATACAATTGATAAATACTGCAAGAAACTAATCGAATTTAGAATTGATTAAAAGAATAGTTCAATAAAAGCATGTGGCCATAGATGTCAGAATGTTGTGGGTTGGTAGTGACAAGAGTTGTTCCCATTCACTCAGTGAATTTAGATGATGCACAGTCTTTATCCACCGCATCCCCCGAAGAGCCAAAGCTTTAACCCCTTAAGGACGCAGGACGTAAATGTACGTCCTGGTGAGGTGGTACTTAACGCACCAGGACGTACATTTACGTCCTAAGCATAACCGCGGGCATCGGAGCGATGCCCGTGTCATGCGCGGCTGATCCCGGCTGCTGATCGCAGCCAGGGACCCGCCGGCAATGGCCGACGCCCGCGATCTCGCGGGCGTCCGCCATTAACCCCTCAGGTGCCGGGATCAATACAGATCCCGGCATCTGCGGGAGTTCGCGATTAAAATGAACGATCGGATCGCCCGCAGCGCTGCTGCGGGGATCCGATCATTCATAACGCCGCACGGAGGTCCCCTCACCTTCCTCCGTGCGGCTCCCGCCGTCTCCTGCTCTGGTCTGTGATCGAGCAGACCAGAGCAGGAGATGACCGATAATACTGATCTGTTCTCTGTCCTATACATAGAACAGATCAGTATTAGCAATCATGGTATTGCTATGAATAGTCCCCTATGGGGACTATTCAAGTGTAAAAAAAAATGTAAAAAAATGTAAAAGTAAAAGTAAAAAAAAAGTGAAAAATCCCCTCCCCCAATAAAAAAGTAAAACGTCCGTTTTTTCCTATTTTACCCCCAAAAAGCGTAAAAAACATTTTTTATAGACATATTTGGTATCGCCGCGTGCGTAAATGTCCGAACTATTAAAATAAAATGTTAATGATCCCGTACGGTGAACGGCGTCAACGAAAAAAATTTTAAAAAGTCCAAAATTCCTACTTTTTTAATACATTTTATTTAAAAAAAATTATAAAAAATGTATTAAAAGTTTTTTATATACAAATGTGGTATCAAAAAAAAGTACAGATCATGGCGCATAAAATGAGCCCCAATACCACCACTTATACTGAAAAATAAAAAAGTGATAGGTCATCAAAATAAAGGGATTATAAACGTACTAATTTGGTTAAAAAGTTTGTGATTTTTTTTAAGCGCAACAATAATATAAAAGTATGTAATAATGGGTATCATTTTAATCGTATTGACCCTCACAATAAAGAACACATGTCATTTTTACCAGAAATTGTACGGCGTGAAAACAAAACCTTCCAAAATTAGCAAAATTGCGTTTTTCGTTTTAATTTCCCCACAAAAATAGTGTTTTTTGGTTGCGCCATACATTTTATGATATAATGAGTGATGTCATTACAAAGGACAACTGGTCGCGCAAAAAACAAGCCCTCATTCTAGTCTGTGGATGAAAATATAAAAGAGTTATGATTTTTAGAAGGCGAGGAGGAAAAAATGAAAACGTAAAAATTAAATTGTCTGAGTCCTTAAGGCCAAAATGGGCTGAGTCCTTAAGGGGTTAAAGAGGTACTCCCATGGGATTTTTTTTTTTTTTTTTAATCAACTGGTGCCAGAAAGTTAAAGAGATTTGTAAATCACTTAAATTTAAAAATATTAATCCTTCCAGTACTTATCAGCTGCTATATGCTCCTCAGTGCTCTCTGACCACAGTGCTCTCTGCTGACACCTCTGTCCCTGTCAGGAACTGTCTGGAGCAGGATAGGTTTGCTATGTGGATTTGCTTCTACTCTGGACAGTTCCTATAATGCAGTGATGGCGAACATTTTACAGCCCAAGTGCCCAAACCGTAATGCACGCCAACTTTTTTCCCTCAAAGTGCCAGCACAGCAATTAAATCAGAATACTGAGGTTTAATGATCCAAACTTTTTTTTTAAATTGATTAGGTATAGTTCCCCCACATTAGGTTTTAGTTCCCCCACATTAGATTGGCAGCACAGTTCCCCCACATTGGGTTGGCAGTATAAGTCCCCCCACATTAGGTTGCAGTTCCCACCACATTAGGTGCAGTATAGTTCCCCCACATTAGGTGTAGTATAGTTCCCCCACATTAGGTGCAGTTTAGTTCCCCCACATTAGGTGCAGTTTAGTTCCCCCACATTAGGTGCAGTTTAGTTCCCCACATTAGGTGCTGTATAGTTCCCCCACATTAGGTGCAGTATAGTTCCCCCACATTAGGTGTAGTATAGTTCCCCCACATTAGGTGCAGTTTAGTTACCCCACATTAGGTGCAGTTTAGTTCCCCCACATTAGGTGCAGTTTAGTTCCCCACATTAGGTGCTGTATAGTTGCCCCACATTAGGTGCAGTATAGTCCCCCCACATAAGGTGCAGTATAGTTCCCCCACATTAGGTGCAGTATAGTTCCCCCACATTAGGTGCAGTATAGTTCCCCCACATTAGTTGGAGTATAGTTCCCCACATTAGTTGCAGTATAGTTCCCCACATTAGGTGCAGTATAATGCCCCACATTAGGTGCAGTATAGTTCCTCACATTAGGCGCAGTATAGTTCCCCACATTAGGTGCAGTATAGTTCTCCCATATTAGGGGCAGTATAGTTCCCCACATTAGGTACAGTATAGTTCCCCCACTTTAGGTGCAGTATAGTTCCCCCACACTAGGTGCAGCATAGTTCCCCACATTAGGTGCAGTATAGTCCCTCAGATTAGGTGCAGTATAGTTCCCCCACATTAGGTGCAGTATAGTTCCCCACATTAGGTGCAGTATAGTTCCCCCACATTAGGTGTAGTATAGTTCCACCACATTAGGTGCAGTATAGTTCCCCACATTAGGTGCAGCATAGTTCCCCACATTAGGTGCAGTGTAGTTCCCCACATTAGGTGCAGTATAGTTCCCCACAGACATACAGCTTTCAGCCATATACAGTGTATGGCTGTAGGCTGTCTGCCTGTGTACTGCCCCATTTCAGTGTTCCGACCACCGCTCCTCCGGTCTGGTGGTGGTCGGAACACTGAAGATGACGTACAACATACATGTAACTTACCATGCGTGCGCGCATGTCCTCCTCCTCGCTGCACCGCTCTGCTGTTGCTATGGGCGCACGAACAGGACGTCAGTGACGTCCCTGCATACGCTACCTCCCAGCGGCCCCTGCATTTTTAAAGTTAACGCAGAGCCACAGAGAGGTAGACAGGGACATCCTTGTGTCCTGAAAAGATCTTTCGGGACACAGGGATGTCCCGAATAGGCTGATAGCGAACTATGGTCGCGTGCCCACAGAGGGGGCTTGGCGTGCCACCTGTGGCACGAGTGCCATAGGTTCTCCATCACTGTTATAATGGATAGTGTCACCAGAGAGCACTGTAGTCAGACAGAAAGGAAATTCAAAAAGAAAATAACTTCCTGTGGAGCATACAGCAGCTGATAAGTAGTGGAAGGGTTAAGATTTTTAAATAAAAGTAATTTACAAATCTGTTTAACTTTTCAGGCAACAGTTGATTAAAAAACAAAAAAATTTTTTCCAGTGGAGCACCCCTTTAAAATTCTAAGTCTCTAGTCTCAAACTGTGGCCCTAAAGGTGTTGCAAAACTTTAACTCTCAGGATACCGGACAGCCAACGGCTGATTTCAAAATGATAGGTTATGTTTTTATAAATACATTTCTGCTTAGCTGATGTTTAGTGTAGAATCCAATGGTGTAGCAATAGGTGTCGCAGAGTTCCAGAGGTCCTCCTCACCATTTTAGGTTGACTGCACCTGCTGAGCGCTCCTATGCTCAGCAGTATACATGTGTAGCAGCAGGCGGGTTACCTGTGAAGTCATTGGCAGGAGCAGAAGTCTCATAGGTTATTCGGTCACCGCATATAGTATCTACCCATGCTGTCTACCAAAAAGGGATAACATTGTTATAATTTTATTACTATATAAAGGCAGTGTCCAAGCATGCACAATCTCCGTTTTAGTTTTTTTCCTTCCCTCTTGTGCTGTCACTTACCACCTCCCATATGATTGATTAGGTAATAACTGAGACCCTTTAAAAAAATATTGGGACAGTCACCAAAGCTTTAAAGGTTATAATGTAGTTTTACCTTTGCTGCAAAACACATGGATGGCATATGTAATTATTAGGAACACAGTGATTACATATTGTATTGATTTATTGTATATTGGTCTATAATGTACAGGAGGTCATGGTTGATATTATTGAAACATTTTTATTCAATTGTAGCATGCTCAGCAATATTGAGTATCATTTCCTATTATTCCTATTATTGAGTTCTGTCAAATTGACAAAGGAAACCTACAACTTAACCTATTAGTGGCTAACAATAACTGGGTATCTGATTTAACCCCTTAAAACTCTTTGACCAGCACGCCGCGCTGCCAGCTCACAAACTGAGGAAATTCAAAATCTTCATTTTTTACACTGTTCTTGTAGAGCCATTTTTTGGAAATTTTAAAAGGGGTAAAAGGAGAGAAATCCCCCCAAAATTTGTAACCCCATTTCTCTCGAGTAAGGAAATACCTCATATGTGGATGTAAAATGCTCTGTGGGTGCACTAGAGGGCTCAGAAGGGAAGGAAGCGACAATGGGATTTTGGAGAGTGAATTTAGCTGAAATGGTTTTTGGGGGCATGTCTCATTAAGGAAGCCCCTATGGTGCCAGAGCATTATAAAAAAAAACTGGCATGCTATTTTGGAAACTACACCCCTCAAGGCACGTAAGAAGGGGTCCATTGAGCCTTAAAGCGGTACTCCGGTGAAAAACGTTTTTTTTTTTTAAATCAACTGGTGCCAGAAAGTTAAACAGATTTGTAAATTACTTCTATGAAAAAATCTTAATTCTTCTAGTAATTATTAGCTGCTGAATACTACAGCGGAAATTCTTTTATTTTTGAAACACAGAGCTCTCTGCTGACATCAAGAGCACAGTGCTCTCTGCTGACATCTCTGACCATTTTAGGAACTGTCCGGAACAGCATATGTTTGCTATGGGGATTTCCTTTTACTCTGGACAGTTTCTAGAACGGACAGAGATGTCAGCAGAGAGCAATGTGCTCATGATGTCAGCAGAGAGCTCTGCGTTTCAAATGGAAAATAATTTCCACTGTAGTATTCGGCAGCTGATAAGTGCAGGAAGGATTAAGATTTTTTAATAGAAGTAATTTACAAATCTGTTTAACTTTCTGGCACCAGTTGATTTAAAAAAAAAGGTTTTTCACTGGAGTACCCCTTTAACACCCCACAGGTGTTTGCCAACTTTTCGTTAAAGTCGGATGGGTAAATGAAAAAAAAATTTCACTAAAATGCAGTTTTTTCCCCAATTTTTACATTTTTACAAGGGGTAATAGGAGAAAATGCCTCCCAAAATTTGTAACCCCATCTCTTCTGAGTATGAACATACCCCATGTTAGGACGTAAAATGCTCCGCGGGTGAACTACATGGCTCAGAAGAGAGGGAGTCACATTTGGCTTTTGGAAAGCAAATTTTTCTGAAATGGTTTTTGGGGGGCATGTCGCATTTAGGAAGCCCCTATGGTGCCAGAACAGTGGACCCCCCCCCCACATGTGACCCCATTTTGGAAACTACATCCCTCACAGAATTTAATAAGGGGTGCAGTGAACATTTACACCCAACTGGCGTTTGTCAGATTTTTGGAACAGTGGGCTGAGCAAATGAAAAATTTTATTTTTCATTTTCATGGACCACTGTTCCAAAAGTCTGTCAGACACCTGTGGGGCGTAAATGGTCACTGCAGCCCTTATTACTAGTGTTGCTCGTGAATATTCGCAATGTGAATTTTATTCGCGAATATTTGTGAATATAGCACTATATATTCGCAATTAAGAATATTTTTTTTTCACAGTACACATCACAGTGATCATCCCTCTCTGCTTCCAGCTTGTGTGGTGTAAAGAAGGCTCTAATACTACTGTGTGAGACTGGCGTACGAATTTTCGCATATGCGAAAATTTGAATATGCTAATTTTCCCATATGCGAATTTTCGCTTGTGCTAATATTTGCATATGCAAATTTTCGCATATGCAAATTTTCGCTTATGATACTTTTTGTATATTACGAAAATGCGAACTTAGCGAATATATGACGAATATCGCGAATTCGAATATGGCCTATGCCGCTCAACACTACTTATTACATTACATGAGGGATGCAGTTTCCATGTCGGCTTTGTGCGGGGGTCGGCACGCCCTGTTACAGAGGGGGAGCAGAGGGCCCGTGCAGGAGATCTAACACTTATCCCTTATCTGGCAGAAAGAGGAATTGTTTTAGGCAAGATATATATCCTTTGAGTTAAGAGCGGACTTTAGAAATGTATTTGAAGTAAAGGTGGCAGGAAGTCCTAGGGGTTTGGATGTGGCATCAAACACATGACAAAGTTATCCCAAGGCTGAGGACTTGTGGGACTGAGAAAAGGGTGTAGCCATCAACTGTGATGGGGGATAAATAATGAGCATTGGAACATTGGAGAAAAAGAAGAGAGGTAACATTCGGGACAGAGTGGTATATTTTAGCATCATTAGAATAAAAGAAGTATTAAAAGCCATGGGATTCTATGAGTTGTCTGGAAAAGAGTAGAGTTCCCAGGACAGAGCCCTAGTGGTGTCTGAAGTAGGAGTAATTCATCCACCTAATGTTCACAGTAGGATAAATAAACATCCTATACATGAGGAAAGGACACTTTTTTCTCCAATCAAGGTTTATCCCTCGCAATAGATTAGAGTCCCGTGTGTGGTTCTTTTAGGTTTCCCAGAACTGATTGACATTGCACCTTATTATCTAGGAAGGATGAGAGGAACACAGAAGCCACTTTCTCTCCAGTAGTAATTGAGGACCCTCCCGTATCCACGACTGGTAAGTCTTCTTAAACCATTTACAGTACTAATGTTCATGATTATGCAATTACGACTAATTACCTCTTGAACCAAGATAATCTATGGCAGCTGTCAGCTACTACTGTAGAATACTTAATGACAATTGGAAATATTGCTTATTTAAGCACAGTCCATTATATTGATGGATCACTAGGGCGTGATTCTAAAAAATGTCCCAGTTGCCAAATTGATAAAACACTTGGGATATTTCCAGAGCAGGACATTCTTGGACAGCATGCGCCAGGTCAGGACAGTTGTTCACCGTACAAAGCTCTTAGATAAATATGGTACCTTATAAAAGTGTTACATTTTATTGAAAAATCTTTTGAATTCAATATTTTAAATTAAAAACCTGGACATGTGAACATACCCTTAGCTCTAATATAGCAATTAGGAAATAACATTTTCTAATCTTAATTTGCTACTATAGCTAAAAAAGCACTCTAGGTTTTGTTTTTGGCCATATCATGCACACTCACCATCACTAGTCGTACAGGCCCTTCTGTAAAGCTGCATCCATAGGTTTCATTACTGTAACTGGGTCATGTGATTACCAGATTGACAACAGAAAATCACAATGTTTGATGTGTTAGAGGAAGTGGTCTGTCCTGGGTCTGGGTCAGTTGGCTTCTTGTAAAATAAAAGATGACATCAGAACCTCTCTTTTGGCTGCTCACAGACCCCTCCCCATCTAGCCCCTTTCTGTATACTGCTGTTGCTATCTCAGTGAGTTCAGGATATATAGTGGCTATGCCACTCCCTGAAGTTGTGTTCACACAATATGTTTTTGCAGCGCTTTTTTTTTTAGCATTTTTGCTGTGGTCTTCATGAAATCTCAAAAAGTCACAGTTTCACTGCAATTGCACAAATCACAGTAAAAATGCACAACATTTTTACCACAATTTTGGAAAATCACAGCAAAAAAACAGCCACTGTGATACTGGATTATAGTGCTGGTGAATAGCATTAAAGGGGTACTCCGGTGGAAAACTTTTTTTTTTTTTTTCATCAACTGGTGCCAGAAAGTTATACAGATTTGTAAATTACTTCTATTAAAAAATCTTAATCCTTCCAGCACTTATTAGCTGCTGAATACTACAGAGGAAATTATTTTCTTTTTGGAGCACAGTGCTCTCTGCTGACATTATGACCACAATGCTCTCTGCTGACATCTCTGTCCATTTTAGGAACTGTCCAGAGCAGCATATGTTTTCTTTGGGTATTTTCTCCTACTCTGAACAGTTCTTAAAATGGACAGATATGTCAGCAGAGAGCGCTGTGATTGTGATGTCAGCAGAGAGCTCTGTGTTCCAAAAAGAAAATAATTTCCTCTGTAGTATTCAGCAGCTCACAAGTACTGGAAGGATTAAGATTTTTTTTTATAGAAGTAATTTACAAATCTGTTTAACTTTCTGGCACCAGTCAAAAAAAAAAAAAGTTTTCCACCAGAGTACCCCTTTAAAATGAGGGGTCACTTACTTGAATTAATGAAGTTATAGGTCTTTAGTCTTCTAGTTGTATTGACAGCTCCTCAATATTCCCCGCTCTAGCCCGCCCCTGTAATAGACATTTAAAATTCTTCGCTCTCATGTCGATGGGCCATTAATATTGCCACTAAAATGTAGTAATTCCATATTTTGCAATGTGAAGCATTTTGGCACGTCAGCTATATCATCTTTTTATTTATCCTTTTTTGGCTTCTTTTGATCAGGCACCAATGTTTACTGCAATGAATAACAGAAATGAGGAACCTGTCATCGGACAAATATATCATAGAAAATTGCTATTATTAAACACAATACACTAAAGTCAAATAAAATAGCTTCAACCCTCTAACAGGGCGATCTACCGTAATATCATGTATTATTTTGTCAATGTGTATGTCTACGAATTGTCATTTCCTTTCTAAAATGACAGAAGGGATCTGAACTCACGCACCATCACAGGGTTGGGAATGTTCACATGTGGCAGATTCGCTGCAGAAATGTATATGACTGAAAAGTCCTTCCATCCATCTGAAGGGTGTTATTTCCGCAGTGGCTGTTTCTAGGCATGGATTTCAGCTAGCCATATTCACACGAATGTAATAGTCATGGAAATCTCTGCAACAAAACAGCCACATGTACTTGAGGTCCTGATCGCATGAACCGGTTTTAGCCTCTTTTTTTTCTATGTGTGAACATGGCCTGAGAGTGGAATGAACATTGGGCAGATGAAATTTGATGCTATCCACCGTTTTCTCAGTCATAACACCCAGCTGAAAGGATCACCTCAAAATCATTACACAGCAGTTTTTTGTTTTGTTTTTACAAATCATTTTTTTAAGGGATTTTTTTTATTCATTTTTAACTTGCGTTATAAATTATAATCTGAAAAGTAAAAAAAAAATCACTGCATATAGAGCAGGCTGCACTTCGCAAAAACACAAAGGTGGAGATTTGTCAAACCAGTGTAGAGGAAGAGAGGTGCAGGTGCCCAGAACAACGAATCAGATCTATTCTTTCATTTTTCACAGGTCTCTTTAGGAATGAAAGAAAAAATCTGATTGGTTGCTATGGGCAACTGCACTTCTCTTCCTCTACGCTGGTTTTTGATAAATCTTCCCTAAAGTCCCCAAAAAGCCCACACCAACAGCTTCGTTTGTAGTATATTCTCTATTCACTATTGGCTTGAAGGGGGAATTCTGGGAAACATTTTTTTTTTTTTTAATCAACTGGTGCCAAAAAGTTTAACAGATTTGTAAATTGCTTCTATTTAAAAATCTTAATCCTTCCAATACGTGTCAGCTGCAGCATAGTACAGAGGAAGTTGTGTAGTTCCTTCCAGTCTGACCACAGTGCTCTCTGCTGCCACCTCTGTCAGTGTTAGAACTGTCCAGAGCAGGAATTAAAGGGGAACTCCGGTGGGGGAAAAAAGGTTTTCAAATCAACTGGTGCCAGAAAGTTAAACAGATTTGTAAATCACTTCTGTTTAAAAATCTTAATCCTTCCAGTACTTATCAGCTGCTGCATACTACAGATATACTACAGAGAATTTGTGAAGTTCTTTCCAGCCTGACAACAGTGCTCTCTACTGACACCTCTGTCCGTGTCGGGTACTGTCCAGAGCCGGAGAGGATTTCTATGGGGATCTTATTCTACTTTGGACAGTCCCTGATATGGACAGAGGTGTCAGCAGAGAGCACTGTTGTCAGACAAAAAAGAAATTCACAAATTTCTCTGTTTTATATAGCAGCTAATAAGTACTGGAAGGGTCAAGATTTTTTTTATAGAAGTAATTTACTAATCTGTTTAACTTTCAGGCACCAGTTGATTTGAAAATTTGTTTTCTACTTGTTTCCACCGGAGTTCCCCTCTAACCACTTAAGGACCAAGCCCATTTTCACCTTAAGGACCTGAGCATTTTTTGCACATCTGACCACTGTCAATTTAAGCATTAATAACTCTGGGATGCTTTTACCTTTCATTCTGATTCCGAGATAGTTTTTTCGTGACAGATTCTACTTTATGTTAGTGGTAAAATTTTGTCGATATTTGCATCATTTCTTGGTGAAAAATTCCAAAATTTGATAAAAAAATTTGAAAATTCAGCATTTTTTTTTACTTTGAAACTCTCTGCTTATAAAGGAAATGGATATTCCAAATAAATTATATTTAGATTCACATATACAATATGTCTACTTTATGTTTGCATCATAAAATTGGCGTGTTTTTACTTTTGGAAAACATCAGAGGGCTTCAAAGTTCAGCAACATTTTAAAAATCTGAATTTTTTTGGGAACAGTTCAGATTTCAAGTGGATTTGAAGGGCTTTCATATTAGAAATACTCCATACATATTCAAAAAGACATTCAGAAAGTGTGTTAACCCTTTAGGTGTTTCACAGGAATAGCAGCAAAGTGAAGGAGAAAATTTAAAATCTTCATTTTTTACACTCGCATGTTCTTGTAGACCCAGAATGTCACATTTTTTTACAAGGGGTAAAAGGAGAGAAATCTCCCTAAAATTTGTATCCCAATTTCTCTCGAGTAAGGAAATATCTCATATGTGTATGTCAAGTGCTCTGTGGGTGCACCAGAGGGCTCAGAAGGGAAGGAGCCACAATGGGATTTTGGAGAGTGAGTTTTTCTGAAATGTTTTTTTTGGGGAATGTCACATTTAGGAAGAACAGCAAAAAAAAAAAAAAAAAAAAAAAAACACATGGCATACTATTTTGGAAACTACACCACTCAAGGAACGTAACAAGGGGTACAGTGAGCCTTAACACCCCACAGGTGTGTGATGACTTTTCATTAAAGTTGGAGGTGTAAATGAATTGTTTCTTTTTGACTAAAATGCAGTTTTTTCCCCCTAATTTTTACAAGGGGTAATGGGAGAAAATGCCCCCCCAAATTTTTAACCATATCTCTTCTGAGTATGGCAATACCCCATGTATGGACGTCAAGTGCACTTCTACTCAGAAGAGAAGGAGTCACATTTGCAAATTTTGCTGAAATGGGGGGGGGGGGGGGCATGTTGCATTTAGGAAGCCCCTATTGTGCAAGAACAGCAAAAAAAAAAAAAAAACACATGGCATAATGTTTTGGAAACTACACCCCTCAAGGAATGTAACATGGGGTCCAGTGAGCCTTATTTGTTACCCAAAATTTTTCATTTTCACAGGGTGTAATAGGAGAAAAATCCTCCCAAAATTTGTAACCCCATTTCTTCTGAGTAAGATACTCCATATGTGGATGTAAAGTGCTCTGTGGGTGAACTACAATGCTCAGAAGAGAAGGAGCGCCATTGGGCTTTTGGAGAGAGAATTTGTTTGGAATGAAAGTGGGGGGGCCATATGCGTTTACAAAGCCCCCATGTTGCCGGAAAAGTGGATCCCCACGTGATCCTATTTCGGAAACTGCATCCCTCACAGAATTTAATAATGGGTGCAGTGAGCATTTACACTCCACTGGCATTTGACAGATCTTTGGAACAGTGGGCTGTGCAAATGAAATATTTTTAATTTTCATGGACTACTGTTCAAAAAATCTGTCAAACACCTTTGGGGTATAAATGCTCACTGCACCCCTTATTACATTACATGAGGAGTGTAGTTTCCAAAATGGGGTCACATGTGGGGAGGGGGGTCTACTGTTCTGGCACCATGGGGGCATTGTAAAAACATATGGCCTTCAATTCCAGACACATTATCTCTCCAAAAGCCCAATGGCACTCTTCTCCTTCTGAGCATTGTAGTTCACCCGCAGAGCACTTTACATCCACATATGGGGTATTTATATTAAGAAAATGGTGTTAGAAATTTTGGGGGACCTTTTTCCTATTAGCCCTTGTGAAAATGAAAAAATTGGGATACCACCAGCATTTTAGTGAAAAAATAAAAAATTTTCATTTTCACGTCCAACTTTAACGAAAATTCTTCAAACACCTGTGTGGTGTTAAGGCTCACTATACCCCTTGTTAAGTTCCGTGAGGGGTGTCGTTTCCAAAATGGGGTCACATGTGGGTATTTATATTTTTGCATTTATGTCAGAACCGCTGTAAAATCAGCCAACCCTGTGCAAATCACCAATTTAGGCCTCAACTGTACATAGTGCGCTCTCACTCCTGAGCCTTGTTGTGCGTCCGCAGAGCATTTAAGTCCACATATGGGGTATTTCTGTACTCTGTCTGTATGTCTTTTTTTCCTTTTCCTTCTTGTGAAAATAAAAAGTATGGGCCAACACCAGCATGTAAGTGTAATAATTTTTCTTTTTTTTACACTAACAGGTTGGTGTAGACCCCAACTTTACCTTTTCATAAAGGGTAAAAGGAGAAAAAGCCCCCCAAAATTTGTTGGGCAATTTTTCCTGACTACGAAAATACCCCATATGTGGCCCTTAACTGTTGCCTTGAAATACAACAGGGCTTCGAAGTGAGAGAGCACCATGGCATTTGAGACCTACTGTTACGCCGAGCGCTCCGGGTTCCCGCTCCTCCCCGGAGCGCTCGCTTCACCTCCTCCGCTGCAGCGCCCCGGTCACGTCCTCTGACCCGGGGCGCTGCGATCCTGCTGCTAGCCGGGATGCGATTCGCGATGCGGGTAGCGCCCGCTCGCGATGCGCACCCCGGCTCTCCTACCTGACTCGCTCCCCGTCTGTTCTGTCCCGGCGCGCGCGGCCCCGCTCCCTAGGGCGCGCGCGCGCCGGGTCTCTGCGATTTAAAGGGCCACTGCGCCGCTGATTGGCGCAGTGGTTCCAATTAGAGTTATCACCTGTGCACTCCCTATATTACCTCACTTCCCTTGCACTCCCTTGCCGGATCTTGTTGCCTTAGTGCCAGTGAAAGCGTTCCTTGTGTGTCCCTTGCCAGTGTTTCCAGACCTTCTGCCGTTGCCCCTGACTACGATCCTTGCTGCCTGCCCCGACCTTCTGCTACGTCCGACCTTGCTTCTGCCTACTCCCTTGTACCGCGCCTATCTTCAGCAGCCAGAGAGGTGAGCCGTTGCTAGTGGATACGACCTGGTCACTACCGCCGCAGCAAGACCATCCCGCTTTGCGGCGGGCTCTGGTGAAAACCAGTAGTGGCTTAGAACCGGTCCACTAGCACGGTCCACGCCAATCCCTCTCTGGCACAGAGGGTCCACTACCTGCCAGCCGGCATCGTGACAGTAGATCCGGCCATGGATCCCGCTGAAGTTCCTCTGCCAGTTGTCGCTGACCTCACCACGGTGGTCGCCCAGCAGTCACAACAGATTGCGCAACAAGGCCAACAGCTGTCTCAACTGACCGTTATGCTACAACAGTTGCTACCACAGCTTCAGCAGTCATCTCCTCCGCCAGCTCCTGCACCTCCTCCGCAGCGAGTGGCCGCTCCTGGGATACGCTTATCCTTGCCGGATAAGTTTGATGGGGACTCTAAGTTTTGCCGTGGCTTCCTTTCCCAATGTTCCCTGCATCTGGAGATGATGTCGGACCTGTTTCCCACTGAAAGGTCTAAGGTGGCTTTCGTAGTCAGTCTTCTGTCCGGAAAAGCCCTGTCATGGGCCACACCGCTCTGGGACCGCAATGACCCCGTCACTGCCTCAGTACACTCCTTCTTCTCGGAAATCCGAAGTGTCTTTGAGGAACCTGCCCGAGCCTCTTCTGCTGAGACTGCCCTGTTGAACCTGGTCCAGGGTAATTCTTCCGTTGGCGAGTATGCCGTACAATTCCGTACACTTGCTTCTGAATTGTCCTGGAATAATGAGGCCCTCTGCGCGACCTTCAAAAAAGGCCTATCCAGCAACATTAAAGATGTTCTGGCCGCACGAGAAATTCCTGCTAATCTACATGAACTTATTCACCTAGCCACTCGCATTGACATGCGTTTTTCTGAAAGGCGTCAGGAACTCCGCCAAGATATGGACTCTGTTCGCACGAGGCGTTTCGTCTCCTCGGCTCCTCTCTCCTCTGGTCCCCTGCAATCTGTTCCTGTGCCTCCCGCCGTGGAGGCTATGCAGGTCGACCGGTCTCGCCTGACACCTCAAGAGAGGACACGACGCCGTATGGAGAACCTCTGCCTGTACTGTGCTAGTACCGAACACTTCCTGAGGGATTGTCCTATCCGTCCTCCCCGCCTGGAAAGACGTACGCTGACTCCGCTCAAAGGGGAGACAGTCCTTGATGTCTACTCTGCTTCTCCACGTCTTACTGTGCCTGTGCGGATGTCTGCTTCTGCCTTCTCCTTCGCTACAGTGGCCTTCTTGGACTCTGGTTCTGCAGGAAATTTTATTTTGGCCTCTCTCGTCAACAGGTTCAACATCCCAGTGACCAGTCTCGCCAGACCCCTCTACATCAATTGTGTAAATAATGAAAGATTGGACTGTACCATACGTTTCCGCACGGAGCCCCTTCTTATGAGCATCGGATCTCATCATGAGAGGATTGAACTTTTGGTCCTCCCCAATTGCACCTCGGAGATTCTCCTTGGACTTCCCTGGCTTCAACTTCATTCCCCAACCCTGGATTGGTCCACTGGGGAGATCAAGAGTTGGGGGTCCTCTTGTTCCAAGAACTGTCTAAAACCGGTTCCCAGTAACCCTTGCCGTAACTCTGTGGTTCCTCCAGTAACCGGTCTCCCCAAGGCCTATATGGACTTCGCGGATGTTTTCTGCAAAAAACAAGCTGAGACTCTACCTCCTCACAGGCCTTATGATTGCCCTATCGACCTCCTCCCGGGTACTACTCCACCCCGGGGCAGAATTTATCCTCTCTCTGCCCCAGAGACTCTTGCCATGTCCGAATACGTCCAGGAGAATCTAAAAAGGGGCTTTATCCGTAAATCCTCCTCTCCTGCCGGAGCCGGATTTTTCTTTGTCTCCAAAAAAGATGGCTCCCTACGTCCCTGCATTGACTACCGCGGTCTTAATAAAATCACGGTTAAGAACCGCTACCCCTTACCCCTCATCTCTGAACTCTTTGATCGCCTCCAAGGTGCCCACATCTTCACTAAATTGGACTTAAGAGGCGCCTATAACCTCATCCGCATCAGAGAGGGGGACGAGTGGAAAACGGCATTTAACACCAGAGATGGACACTTTGAGTATCTGGTCATGCCCTTTGGACTGTGCAATGCCCCTGCCGTCTTCCAAGACTTTGTCAATGAAATTTTTCGTGATCTATTATACTCCTGTGTTGTGGTATATCTGGACGATATCCTAATTTTTTCTGCCAATCTAGAGGAACACCGCCGGCATGTCCGTATGGTTCTTCAGAGACTTCGTGACAACCAACTCTATGCCAAAATTGAGAAATGTCTGTTTGAATGCCAATCTCTTCCTTTTCTAGGATATTTGGTCTCTGGCCAGGGACTACAGATGGATCCAGACAAACTCTCTGCCGTCTTAAATTGGCCACGCCCCTCCGGACTCCGTGCTATCCAACGCTTTTTGGGGTTCGCCAATTATTACAGGCAATTTATTCCACATTTTTCTACCATTGTGGCTCCTATCGTGGCTTTAACCAAGAAAAATGCTGATCCCAAGTCCTGGCCTCCTCAAGCAGAAGACTCCTTTAAACAACTCAAGTCTGCCTTTTCTTCGGCTCCCGTGCTCTCCAGACCTGACCCTTCCAAACCCTTCCTATTGGAGGTTGATGCCTCCTCAGTAGGAGCTGGAGCTGTTCTTCTACAAAAAAATCCTTCCGGGCATGCTGTCACTTGTGGTTTTTTCTCTAGGACCTTCTCTCCAGCGGAGAGGAACTACTCCATCGGGGATCGAGAACTTCTAGCCATTAAATTAGCACTTGAGGAATGGAGGCATCTGCTGGAGGGATCAAGATTTCCTGTTATTATCTACACCGACCACAAGAACCTCTCCTACCTCCAGTCGGCCCAACGGCTGAATCCTCGCCAGGCCCGGTGGTCTCTGTTCTTTGCCCGATTTAATTTTGAGATTCACTTTCGTCCTGCCGATAAGAACATTAGAGCCGATGCTCTCTCTCGTTCCTCGGATGCCTCAGAAGTTGATCTCCCTCCGCAACACATCATTCCACCTGACTGCCTGATCTCCACTTCTCCTGCCTCCATCAGACAGACTCCTCCAGGAAAGACCTTTGTTTCTCCACGCCAACGCCTCGGAATCCTCAAATGGGGTCACTCCTCCCATCTCGCAGGTCATGCGGGCATCAAGAAATCTGTGCAACTCATCTCCCGCTTCTATTGGTGGCCAACTCTGGAGACGGATGTTGGGGACTTTGTGCGAGCCTGCACTATCTGTGCCCGGGATAAGACTCCTCGCCAGAAGCCCGCTGGTTTTCTTCATCCTCTGCCTGTCCCCGAACAGCCTTGGTCTCTGATTGGTATGGATTTTATTACTGATTTACCCCCTTCCCGTGGCAACACCGTTATTTGGGTGGTCGTTGATCGATTCTCCAAAATGGCACATTTCATTCCTCTTCCTGGTCTTCCTTCTGCGCCTCAGTTGGCTAAACAATTTTTTGTACACATTTTTCGTCTTCACGGGTTGCCTACGCAGATTGTCTCGGATAGAGGGGTCCAATTCGTGTCTAAATTCTGGAGAGCTCTCTGTAAACAACTCAAGATTAAATTAAATTTTTCCTCTGCATATCATCCCCAGTCCAATGGACAAGTAGAAAGAATTAACCAGATCCTGGGTGATTATTTGCGACATTTTGTTTCCTCCCGCCAGGATGACTGGGCAGATCTCCTTCCATGGGCCGAATTCTCGTATAACTTCAGGGTCTCTGAATCTTCCTCCAAATCCCCATTTTTCGTGGTGTACGGCCGTCACCCTCTTCCCCCCCTCCCTACCCCCTTGCCCTCTGGTCTGCCCGCTGTGGATGAAATTTCTCGTGACCTTTCCATTATATGGAGAGAGACCCAAAATTCTCTCTTACAGGCTTCTTCACGCATGAAGAGGTTCGCGGATAAGAAAAGAAGAGCTCCCCCCGTTTTTTCCCCTGGAGACAAGGTATGGCTCTCCGCTAAATATGTCCGCTTCCGTGTCCCTAGCTACAAGTTGGGACCACGCTATCTTGGTCCTTTCAAAATTCTGTGTCAAATTAATCCTGTCTCTTATAAACTTCTTCTTCCTCCTTCTCTTCGTATCCCTAATGCCTTTCACGTCTCTCTTCTCAAACCACTCATCCTCAACCGTTTTTCTCCCAAATCTGTTCCTCCCACTCCTGTTTCCGGCTCCTCGGACGTCTTCTCGGTCAAGGAGATTTTGGCTGCCAAAAAGGTCAGAGGAAAAAATTTTTTTTTAGTAGACTGGGAGGGTTGTGGTCCTGAAGAGAGATCCTGGGAACCTGAGGACAACATCCTTGACAAAAGTCTGCTCCTCAGGTTCTCAGGCTCCAAGAAGAGGGGGAGACCCAAGGGGGGGGGTACTGTTACGCCGAGCGCTCCGGGTTCCCGCTCCTCCCCGGAGCGCTCGCTTCACCTCCTCCGCTGCAGCGCCCCGGTCACGTCCTCTGACCCGGGGCGCTGCGATCCTGCTGCTAGCCGGGATGCGATTCGCGATGCGGGTAGCGCCCGCTCGCGATGCGCACCCCGGCTCTCCTACCTGACTCGCTCCCCGTCTGTTCTGTCCCGGCGCGCGCGGCCCCGCTCCCTAGGGCGCGCGCGCGCCGGGTCTCTGCGATTTAAAGGGCCACTGCGCCGCTGATTGGCGCAGTGGTTCCAATTAGAGTTATCACCTGTGCACTCCCTATATTACCTCACTTCCCTTGCACTCCCTTGCCGGATCTTGTTGCCTTAGTGCCAGTGAAAGCGTTCCTTGTGTGTCCCTTGCCAGTGTTTCCAGACCTTCTGCCGTTGCCCCTGACTACGATCCTTGCTGCCTGCCCCGACCTTCTGCTACGTCCGACCTTGCTTCTGCCTACTCCCTTGTACCGCGCCTATCTTCAGCAGCCAGAGAGGTGAGCCGTTGCTAGTGGATACGACCTGGTCACTACCGCCGCAGCAAGACCATCCCGCTTTGCGGCGGGCTCTGGTGAAAACCAGTAGTGGCTTAGAACCGGTCCACTAGCACGGTCCACGCCAATCCCTCTCTGGCACAGAGGGTCCACTACCTGCCAGCCGGCATCGTGACACCTACATTTGGAATTTGCATAGGGACATACCCGGATGCAAGAATTAGACTTTCTTCCAATACCAAAATTTCCCTACGGTAGTGTTTCCCAAACAGGGTGCCTCCAGCTTTTGCAAAACTCCCAGCATGCCTGGACAGTCAATAGCTGTCCGGCAAAAATTGGAGTTGTTGTTTTGCAACAGCTAGAGGCTCCACTTTGGAAACCGTGCCGTACAATATGTTTTTCATTTTTATTTTTATTGAGGGGGGAGGTAACTGGTAGGGGTATGTGTATATTTAGTGTTTAACCCTTTATTTTGTGTAGATGTAGTGTTTTTAGGGTACATTCACATGGGCGAGGCTTTACAGTGAGTTTACTTTGGGAGTTTGAGCTGCAGCGGAAAATTTTCCACAGCTCAAACTTGCAGCGAGAAACTCATTCTAAACCCTCCCGTGTGAATGTACCCTGTAAATTCACATGGGGGGGGGGGGGAACCTCCAGCTGTCACAGAACTACGACTCCCAGCATGCCCTTTGGCTGTCCGTTCATGCTGGGGGTTGTATTTATGCAACAGCTGGAAGAACACTGGTTGCAAAACACTGACAGTTTGTTACTTATCTCAGTGTTTCACAACCAGTGTGCCTCCAGCTGTTTCAAAACTAAAACTCCCAGCATGTACGGTCTGTCAGTGCATGCTGGGAGTTTTAGTTTGCAACAGCTGGAGGCACACTGGTTGTGAAACACTGAGTTAGGTAACAGACAAAGTTTCCCAACCAGTGTGCCTCCAGTTGCTGCAAAACTACAACTCCTAGCATGCACAGACAGCCAAATGGCATGTTGGGAGTTATAGTTATGCAACAACTGGAGGAGAACAGTTTGGAGACCACTTTATAGTGGTGTCCAAACTATAGCCCTCAAGATGTTGCAAAACTTCAACTCCAGGCATGCTGGGAGTTGTAGTTCAGCAACATCTGAAGGGCCAGATGTTGCCGAACTACAACTCCCAGCACTCCTGGACAGTCTCGGCATGCATTGAATTGTAATTTTGTAACATCTGGAGGGCTACAGTTTGGACACCTCTGTATAGTAGTCTCCAAACTGTAGCCTTAGAGATGTTGCAAAACTACAGTTCCCAGCATGCTGAGACTATCTAGGCATGCTGGGAGTTGTAGTTCTACAACATCTGAAGTCCCACATGTTACAGAACTACAACTCCCAGTATGCCTGGACTGTCTGAGCATGCTGAGAGTTGTAGTTTTGCAACATCTAGAAGGGCAGTTTGGAGACAACTGCACAGTGGTCTCCAAACTGTGGCCCTCCAGATGAGGAAAAACTACAACTCCCAGCATGACCAGACAGCCAAAGGCTGTCTGGGCATGCTTGGAGTTGTAGATTTGAAACACCTAGAAGCAGCAGTGAAAATCCCTTTACGGCGATCTTCACTGCTGCATCTGACACCGCTGCCGCTGCAGCCACTTGCCTGCGCCGGTGATCAGGTAACTGCCGCCGCTCCCCCTGCCATGCTGGCCCCCGCAGCTGTCGCTGCCATCTTTCCCTGCTCTGCCCGGACTTCCAGGGGTGGGCAGAGCAGGGGAAATGAACTGTCATCCCCTGCACCTGCCCTGCGATTCGCCAGTTAGTCATTAACCGGCTAATTGCAGGGGATAGGAGGAGGTGGCACCCCTGCCAACTTGCTCCTATCCCTTAGGATGGTTGGAGCTGTCTCTGACAGCTCCGATCATCCCTATTTTCTGGGCGATTGGGTACCAGAGACCCGATCAGCCCGGAATCGCAAATCGCCAGTCTGAATTAATAGTCGATTTGCACGATCGCCAACATGGTGGGTCTTAAGACGGCACGGGGCACGGCAGGGACCATAATTCCCATGGTCATACAGGTACGCCCTTGGTCTTTAAGTACCAGGGAGCCAGGGTGTACCTGTATGCCCTAGGTCCTTAAGGGGTTAATCCCCATAGCAAACCTCTCCTGCTCTGGACAGTTAATGATGTGGACAAAGATGTCAGCAGAGAGCACTGTTGTCAAATAGAAAAATCTACACAACTTCCTCTAAAGCATACAGCAGCTGATATATAATGGAAGGATTAAGATTTTCAAATAGAAGTAATTTACAAATCTGTTTAACTTTCTGGCACCCGTTGATTAGAGAAAAAAGTGTTTTCCACCGGAGTACCCATTTACAGCAATGATCTGGCTGCAGCATTTTTTGGGGGAAAAACACCCAAAAAAGAAATGCTTTTATTGCAGCCTTTTTTTACTCAAAAAAGTCACAGCCACACATTAGATTAAATCTATTAAAATCAATAGAGCAACAAGAGATAGTCACAGCACTCCAAAAAGTAGAAAAATATAAAGTGGCTTTATTCCATCATCACAAATACAGGTGCAACGTTTCGGCTGCCAGTGCAGCCTTTTTCAAGCATGCTTGAAAAAGGCTGCACTAGCATCCGAAACGTTGCACCTGTATTTGTGGTTCAAATGATTTTTATTGAAATTTTTCAGAATTATTACAAACAGAAAGTTTCCCCAACTTAACACAAGGACCAAAATAAAAAAAAAAAAGGTAATACAGAAGTACATATTAATATTGCATATGCCTTCAAGAGAGTATCACTCGGTTATAACATAAAACTGTATAATTGTATTAAAGCATTCATTGCTAATGTGATGAGGTATGACTATACAATACCATATGATTTTACCATTAATTATCATAACTCATTGTTACATCCCTGAAAACGTATTGACTATCCCAGCTTATACAATATCTGGTTGATATAATACAATTATACAGTTTTATGCACCTGTGTTTGTGATGATGGAATAAAGCCACTTTATATTTTTTCAACGTTTTGGAGTGCTGCGACTATCTCTTGTTGCTGTATCTGGATTGGGGTCTCTAACCGGGCCCAACTAGTTGCCTGCACCCTCCTATTTTTTGCACTTTTCCTGGGTTGTGCTGCTCTTCCAGTATTTTTTTCTATTAAAATCATTAGTAATATATAAAACTCACCATAAAGGTAGGTATTCTTTATTCCTGGGACGCATGTTGGCCTTTCTGTATGATTTTGAAAACACTACAGACTCTAGGTATAGCATCATTTTCTTGCCCTTTTTTCAAACCATTTTTTACAAGTAAAAAACATGTAAAGAAGGCATAAAGCTGATTTTTTTAATAAGTTTATGAAATGTTTACACCAAAGAGAACACAGAAGAATTGTGACCTTATCTCTTTTACATTACAGGTTTCCCTCCGTCTGAACCAACTTTCTTTGTTACTACAAATGATACACTATTGAATGAAATCATAAATGACACCAAGCCTTTCTTAAAGGTATTCCTTTGTGGTTTAATTTTTTGCGCGTACGCCATTGATCGTGCAGTTTAATTCATGACATATTTTTATAGTTCAGACATTTCTGCACTCGGTGATACCACATATGTTTATTTTTATTATGGCTACTGATCTGTGTGCTCTGTGCTCGATTGATAAAGCCTGGCCCTGCCAGGCTTTATCATTCAGAGCGCAGGAGCCAGCAGGGAAGGGAGAGGTAAGCCCTCCGAATACCGCAGAAGTGGATCGTCCCCCCGAGATCGCACTGCGGGGTGGGGCGATCCACCCCACTGGACCACCAGGGAGCATTTAAATGTCCCTTTAGACTCTGCTGTCAACTTTGACAGCGGCGATCTAAAGGGTTAATAGCCAGCCACGGAAATCACGGCGTGTCGGGTATTAACGCCGACCCCTAGCTACAGGAATCAGCTGGGGCCGCGTGGTATGTCCTTTGTCGGCAACCGGTTAAAATGAAAGAAGCAATCTGATTGTTTGCTATGGGCAACTGGGCAACCTTTCCTCTGGACAGGTTTAGATAAATCTCCCTCTCTGTCTATAAGGCTCAGTAGACACTACTGTGAAGCTTCCAATTTCTATGTGTTATCATGAGATCAGAAAAACAGAAATGAGGGCATCCGGGAGCTGAACACCGACGCCTTCACTCTGGTGTTCATTGTTTTGTCAGGAAAAATAATAATGTTTGCATGCTCAATGAGTCTTCCCATCAAATATGACAGAACTGCCCTCAGTAGTATGAACAGAGCCTTGTATAGTTATTTGTTAATATTAGTATGAACTGTATAGATACCGTCCTATTTCAGATATGAACTTTCCAAGGAATAGCAAGGATGAATTAATAGAATATACTATACAATGCTTTAAAGGTGGAACTTAAACTGAAGACAATAAACTATGCAGTGGTGGAAAATGTGCATTCTAGTCTTTAATATTTGCTATTATTTTCATTGAAAGAAGCAGTCTCCAAAAAGCCATAAAAACTGCCGCTAAATTTTCCTGCCTTTTGGAGTTTTTTCTGGGGTTTTACGCCTTTTTTCCTCCTTTGGGAGGTGGCTTTTTCGAATTTTGTTGGATACCACAAGAAAAAAAAAAGATGCAGGAGAGGATTAAAGGAAGAATATCATAATAATAATTATATGTAAAGACATAAAAAAAGGGAAAAAATCATACTATTATCATATTTTGTTTGTTTGTATAATAATTGCATTTTAGCCATTTTTTTGTGGTTTCAGGTACAGGGAACATTCATACTATTATTATGTCCTTACATAATTATTATTATTATTATTATTATTATTATATCCTTCCTTTAGTCCTTTTATTGCCCAGTACCTATCCCTTCTTATTGTCCTTCTCCCATCGCAACCACAATACCTGCATCCCGATTAAATAAAAAATTAACAATGACATGTACAAAATAGGGGAAAATAACTAATAAATGTACAAAAAATGTTTTACAAGAAATTAAACAATAAAAAATAAAATAGAAGAAGACAAGAAAGGCACTCACCCATCTGGCAAAGAATTGGTGTCATTTATTGTGCGATCAAAAACATACAGGAAGGCAGCATCGTGGGAGAGGGACTGCGTCCCTCTCCCACGATGCTGCCTTCCTGTATGTTTTTGGTCGCACAATAAACAACATCGATTCTTTGCCAGACGGCGGAGTGCCTTTCTTGTCTTCTTCTATTTTATTGTTGGTGGACTGCATTTCCCAAAAAAGAGCACCCCATACTGGTACGATCTGCTACATTGGGTTCCATTGTCACACCTACACAAGTGGATCTGACTCCACTTAGTCTGTGTCTATTGAAACAATAAAAAATATATACAACCACCCACATTCCGCAAACCTATACCCTAGGTTTACAATCCCAGAATGAACATCATAGAATTAATTAAACATTAAAAACACATAAAGCTTTAATCATTTATTATTTTTATATCTTAAGAAATCTAAAGAAATTTCACAATTGCCCGCTCACAAAAACCCTTCTTATGTTCCACCTAAAATAAAATTTCCTTTTTCTACATACAGAATTTGTTCCCTAGCTATCAATGAATCTTAGGGTCTTAGGTACCATTTCTGGGGTTTTTTCATAGTGCCCAACAAAATTATCATAAGATGCCTGTGCCCATTTTTTTTTTACCTATTAAGTACAAAAGAGAAGAGAAATACAAAAAAGAAGAAAAAAATGCCAGAAAAAATGCCAATGCAAAACCCGCATGGCTTTTTATATGGAGGTTTTTCACTCCCATTGACTTCTATGGGAGAAAAATGCCAAGATTTTGCTGGAAAAGGGCCATAGCATCAACATTCTGTGTTTAAAAAAAACAAAAAAAAAACAAACAAAACTATAGCATTTTGCAATTTCCTATTGAATTGCAGCTAACATCTGGCTACAGTGTTTTTGCCCATACAAAATGCCATGTGACCAATCTGGAGGTTTTTGGGGCATTTTTACAACAACAAAAAATAAATAAAAGTGGAAACAGCTTAATGCCAATTTGTGACACCAAAAGTCATAGAAATTCACACCAGCTCAGAGCTGGTATCTATTTCTGCTTTAGGTGTAACGGCAGCCACTGAGCCAATGGATTTACTGAAAAGCGTGTGCCTCTCAGGAAATCCAGCAAAAAGGAACTGGGAGAAGTAGAATTTATGTGCGGAATAGTAAATCTCCCATAAATCTTGACTGGACCTAGATCCAAGATTTGACATGGTGATTCAAGAATCTTCAATGTATTTTGTTGGAAGATTCCTTTTAGTGATACATTTAGGAATTATTGTCATGTTACAACTTCCAGCTTTGTTTAAAGGGGAACTCCGGAGGGGGAAAAAAAATGTTTTCAAATCAAACTGATTTGTAAATCACTTCTATTTAAAAATCTGAAGCCTTCCAATACTTATCAGCTGCTGTATACTACAGAGAAATTTGGAAAGTTATTTCCAGTCTGACCAGAGTGCTCTCTGCTGACATCTCTGTCTGTGTCAGGAACTGTCCAGAGCAGGAGAGGTTTTCTATGGGGATATGATTCTAATCTGGATAGTTCCTGACATGGACTGAGGTGTCAGCAGAGAGCACTGTTGTCAGACAGAAAAGAAATTCACACATTTCTCTGTTTTATAAAGCAGCTGGTAAGTACTGGAAGGATTAACATTTTTAATAGAAATAATTTCCAAATCTGTTTAACTTTCAGGCACCAGTTGATTTGAAAACATTTGTTTCCTACTTGTTTCCACCAGAGTACCCCTTTAAACTTCAATCTTCTGACAGATGGCCTAACATTATCCTCTGGCACCACTGGTACAAAGTGGAATTCATAGTATGATCTATGGTGGCAAGGTGGTATCGGGTTCTTCTAGTGAAATGCTGTTTCTAGTTTTTGTTTTCTGGATAAATATCTCTATCTTTGCCTCCATAGCAAATTTCCCCAGGTGTCACTGTTTGTTGCTTAAAGTACTCAGTTGGGAATTTTTTTTTTTTAAATCAGTTGGGAATTTTTTAAATCAACTGGTGCCAGAAAGTTAAACATATTTGTAAAATACTTCTATTGAAAAATCTTTACCCTTCAGTACTTTTTTGCAGCTGTATGCTACAGAGGAAATTCTTTTCTTTTTGAATTTCTTTTTTGTCTTGTCCACAGACACCTCTGTCCGTGTCAGGAACTGTCCAGAGCAGCATAGGTTTGCTATGGGGATTTTCTCCTGCTCTGGACAGTTCCTGATATGGGCAACAGGTGTCATTAGAGAGCACTGTGGACAACACAAAAAAGAAAGTCAAAAAGAAAAGAATTTCCTCTGTAGCATACAGCTGCTAAAAAAAATGGAAGGGTAAAGATTTTTTAATAGAAGTAATTTCCAAATCTGTTTAACTTTCTGGCACCAGTTGATTTAAAAAAAATGTTTTTCCACTGGAGTACCCCTTTAAGTATTTATAGACAAACAGTATTCTTGTCCTGAAGTTTGCGTTAGACACCAAAGGTTTTATGGTCCACCAGCCATGTAGACCGTGGTTACATAGTATAAGAGGAATAAGGCACTTTGGACTAATATTCTACATTCGAATGATCATTGAGGGTTCATTGGTGGGACACTCAGTAATCAAATATTTTTCACCTGTCCTATGGGGGCACCTGCAGCAAGTGTCCCAAAATTTGATGGACAAAATACCCAACTGATTGATTAGAAAAGTGGAGCCCAGATCACTGAAGGTTTTTAAGCGTTCCTCTTTATTTGTAAGAATTCTCTATCTCTCCCGTTTACACTAAGCACATAAATAAATTCATGAATATTAACACTATGAGGAATGATATTTTTAAATAAACTATAAACACTTTTCATTTTTAGGAAACAGAAGTCACTAACTTAGTACCGGAACAGCCAAAGCAGCAGATTGTAGAGTTCACAGTTACCCTCAAGAACCAAGAATTTACAACTGAACTAAGTGATCCAAGCTCACCTCAGTATCAAGAACTTGCCAAAGATTTTCAGCTTCAGGTAAGTGTTGTTTTTCTTCACTTCATGTTTTACAGACGGGGACAAAATTGTTGGTACCTTTCCATTAAAGACAGAATAACCAACAATGCTCCCTAAAATAACATGAAACTAACAAAAGTAATAAGGAATAAAAATTTACTGAAAATTAACTGATGAAAATCAGACATTCTAAATCGATTTAGAACACAAAATAATGAAACTGGTCTGAACAAAAATGATGGTGTTCTTGACTTAACCACTTAAGAACCAGGCCCATTTTGGCCTTAAAGGGGTACTCCACCCCTAGACATCTTATCCCCTATCCAAAGGATAGGGGATAAGATGTCAGATCACCAGAGTCCCGCTGCTGGGGACCCCCGGGATCTCGGCTGCGGCACCCCGCTTTCATTACTGCACAGAGCAGACTTGCTCCGTGCGTAATGACGGGCAATAGAGGGGCCGGAGCATCATTATGTCAGGGCTCCACCCCCTTGTGACGTAACAGCCCGTCCCCTCAATACAAGTCTATGGGAGGGGGTGTGGCGGCCATCATGCCCCCTCCCATAGACTTGCATTATTAAGGGGCCTGGCCGTGATGTCACGAGGGGCGGAGCCATGATGTCATGATGCTCTGGCCCCTGTATCACTGGTCATTACGCACGGAGCGAGTTTGCTCTGTGCAGTAATGATAGCGGGGTGCCGCAGCCGAGATCCCGGGGGTCCCCAGCAGCGGGACCCCGGCAATCTGACATCTTATCCCCTATCCTTTGGATAGGTGATAAGATGTCTAGGGGCGGAGTACCCCTTTAAGGACCAGACCAATTTTATTTTTGCATTTTCGTTTTTTTCCTCCTAGCCTTCTAAAAATCATAACTCTTTTATATTTCCATCCACAGACCCATATGAGGCTTGTTTTTGAGTCACCAATTGTACTTTGTAATTACATCACTTATTTTACCTTAAAATGTACGGCGCAACCAAACAAATATTATTTATGAGGGAAAATTGAAAAGAAAATCGCAATTTAGCAAATTTTGGAAGGTATTGTTTTCACGCTGTACACTTTCTGGTAAAAATTACATGTATTCTTTATTCTGTGGGTCAATACAATTAAAATGATACCCATGTTATATGCTTTTCTATAATTGTACCGCTTTAAAAAAATCTCAAACCATTTTCACAAAATTAGTATGTTTGAAATTGCCCTATTTTGACCACCTATAACTTTATCATTTTTCCATATATGGGGCGGTATGAAGGCAAATTTTTTGTGCCGTGATCTGTAGTTTTTATCAGTACCACTTTTGCTTAGGTTTAACTTTTTATACATTTTTTGATAAATTATTTTTTTTGAATAAAATGTGACAAAAAAAGCTGCAATTTTAGCCTTTTTTATTTTTTTACATTTACGCCGTTCACCATATGGGATAATTAACAATATATTTTAATTGTCCAGATATTTACGCACACGACGATACCAAATATGTGTATTAATTATTTTTTTACTTCTTTTTTGGGGGTAAAATGGGAAAAACTGACATTTAACTTTTTATTTGGGGAGGGGATTTTTCCATTTTTTTTTACTTTTTTAGTTTAAATTTTTTTACTTAGTTTTTTACACTTTAAGAGTCCCCATAGGGGACTATTTATAGCAATCATTTGATTGCTAACACTGTTCAGTGCTGTGCATAGAGCATAGCACTGATCAGTGTTATTGGTGATCTTCTGCTCTGGTCTGCTCAATTGTAGACCAGAGCATAAGACCCCAGGAGACAGCAGGAGACAGGTGAGGGGACCACCGGCTGCCATGCTGGATGATCGGATCCCCGCCACAGTGCAGCGGGTGATCCGATCATGCATTCAAAGTACCGCTCTGCCGCAGATGCCGTGATCTGTATTGATGACGGCATCTGAGGGGTTAATGGCGGATATCCGCGCGATCGCGAATGTCCACCATTATCAGCACGTCTCTGGCTGCTGAAAGCAGCCGGGACCTGCTGTGCATGACACGAGCACCGGTCCGCTGCTCACGGTCATGGTGGCGCATAAATGTACGTCATGATGCGTTAAGTACCACGTCACCATGATGAACATTTACATCCATTGTCATTAAGGGGTTAAAGGGGTATTCCAGGGAAAAAAAATGTTTTATATCAACTGGCTCCAGAAAGTTAAACAGATTTGTAAATTAGAGGTTAGAAAAGAGTTTGTATCAGCTCACCTGATCCCACACGTGCACGGCCAGCCTCTGAAGCAAAGCAGATTTCAGAAGAAGGGTGGAGCCAGCACTGAATAAAAGTATCCTTATTTTGATCCAAGTAAAAATTCTATGGCAGGCAAACAATGTAACACAAGGACAATAGTGCAAGACTGCATAGCTGGAAGTCCTCAAACACCGACGCGTTTCAGGGCACAAGGCCTTTAGTCATGGCATGCCATGACTAAAGGCCTTGTGGCCTGAAACGCGTCGGCGTATAACTAAATTGTATCAATGAATGTGCAGAAATGTCCATACTATTAAAAAATAATGTTAGTGATACGTGGCGTAAATGTATAAAAAAAAAAAGTCCAGAATTGCTGATTTTTGTTCACTTTATACCAGAAAATAAAGGGGGATAAAAAAGTCCTATCTACACAAAAATAATACCAACAAAAACAACAGACCACACCACAAAAAATGAGCTCTTATACACCGACTTATAAGGAAAAATATAAAAGTTAGAGGCATCAGAACAGGACAATATTAAGCATACTCATTTTCTTACAAAAAGTTATCATTTTTTTTAAAGCAGTAAAATAATACAAAACCAATACAAATATGGTATCTCTGTAATCTTATCGTCCTACAGATTATAGATAACATGTCATTTTAAAAGTAGCAAATTTTATTTTATTTATTTTCAAATATTTCAAATTCACTAATAATTTTATTGGGGCCTCATTATAGATGTTATGGTAAAAGGAGTGATGCCTTAAAAAAGTACAATTGTTCCTACATAAAAAATGCCCTCACATGGTCCAGTAGGTAACATTTTTTAAGGGATATAGATTTTAAAAGGCAAGGAAGAAAAAAATAAATACAAAATAAATAAAAAATCGCTGCGTCATTAAGGTCAAACCAAAGCTGTGTGCTTAAAGTAGTGGTCAACATTGTGTTTTGACGCACTGGAGGTCATGGTTGAAGTCTAACCAAGGGCAATATTTGTATAAATTCTGTATTGTTTTGGGGAGATTCCATTAGCTTCTCTGGTTATCCTCTACACTGTGAATATCTCTACACAGCATAGGTCACTTCACATGTTTTAATACGATAAAAATATCACAATAGCTAATAAATCAGGTTATATTATTCTAAGATTGTATAATTACACTCATAAAAAGAATTATCCCAAAGTCATAAATGCACTGTTATCTCTTATTGCCTCAGTGGTTACCAGTGGTTCCAGCGTAGGCCACATGATAAGACTTGGCCGCATTCCACCAGTCACGCTGATGATTTTTATTTTTTTGTGAATGATAACAAGCAGCGATGAGTGATAGCTCTGTATACAGGGCAATAGAAAGGCGACATGTAAAGCAGTAAGACAGATGCGTGCTATTGAAATGATTGATGAAAAAAACAAACTCTCTCTTGCAGAATGTCATTTATAAATCTGCACAACAAGCCTTCAGTCTTTTTACCCATTAGAATATTTTCACTTCTGCAGATTGTAGTACTTATTCCAGAGGGCCTAAAAGCCATCTGGAATTATTGGTCCATTAACAACCTAATGTATTGCATGCAAAACTGTAACTGCTAGTTTTTACCTTGATGTAAATCAACCAGAATTTCCTTTCTGAAAATATCACTGCCATTCCTAATGGTCTTAAGTGAGCTTAAGAATCAATTGTGCAGGAGACATGGATTGGCACTTTGCATGTGGACTATTTCGATGCATGCATTCTTGACAGTGTTTCCTTATAAAAATCACTTTGATTAGGAGATTAGTGCAACATAAAATTATCTTATTGTTAAAGGAAAACTGTCATCAGTGTTACCCACACTAACCTGCTGGTACATGTGTGTAGTGCGGGTGACACTGGTGGCAACCATACTTACTGGATCCCGTTTAATGTCTGTTGTCCCGCTATCTTCTGTAGGTTCTGTTCCGGCTGACTAGGTAAGAAGAACAACAGGGGGAGGAGGTAAGGGGAAAAGTAATGTGGCACAAGGGGTGGGGGGGGGATGATTTGGCACAGGGGGAAAAGTGGCAAAGGAGGATAAAGGGGTAATGAAATGGCACAGGGGGGATAAAATGGTACAGCTGAGAAAAGGGTGGGAAAGAAATGGCACAGGGGGGATGAAATGGCACAGGGAGTGGTAAAGAGGGGGTGATGAATTTGCACAGAGGGTAATAAAGGGGGCATGATTTGGCACAGGGGGAATAAAGTAGTGCAGGGGAATCTGGGGGGGGGGTGGCGAATGATGTGGCTGGTGGACTGTTCAAACAGCGGACCACTGTTTAAACAGCTTCTATGCTGGGGTTGCTGCAGGGGAGTGAAGCAGGGGCCAGGGCTCCCTGAGCCTAGGCTCCGTACTGGGGTTTTGGCTGTGTCCCTCTGACAGCAGCCCTGTAAGCCTGGTTGTCCCCTATTGGGTGTGCTTTGTCCCCTATTGGCAGTGTTTTGTGCCCTATTGGGAGTGTTTTGTGCCCTATTGGGAGTGTTTTGTCCCCTATTAGGTGTGCAAGCATCCACTGTTGGGAGTGTCCCCTATTCGGAGGGTGCCAAAACATTAAAGGGGTACTACGGTGGAAAACTTTTTTTTTTTTTTTTTAAATCAACTGGTGCCAGAAAGTTAAACTGATTTGTAAATTACTTAAAAAATCTTAATCCTTCTAGTACTTATTAGTGGCTGAATACTACAGAGGAAATGGTTTTCTTTTTGGAACACAGAGCTCTCTGCTGACATCACGAGCACAGTGCTCTCGGCTGACATCTCTGTCCATTTTAGGAACTGTCCAGAGCAGCATATGTTTGCTATGGGGGTTTTCTCCTACTCTGGACAGTTGTTAAAATGGACAGAGATGTCAGCCGAGAGCACTGTGCTCGTGATGTCAGCAGAGAGCACTGTGTTCCAAAAAGATAACCATTTCCTCTGTAGTATTCAGCAGCTAATAAGTACTAGAAGGATTAAAAAATTTTAATAGAAGTAATTTACAAATCTGTTTAACTTTCTGGCACCAGTTGATTTAAAAAAAAAAAAGTTTTCCACCAGAATACCCCTTTAAGTCTTATAGGACTCTGTCGGGGAATAAAAAAACGGAGGTATCTGCTAAGGGAGATTTTACTGTAGTTACCATCGGTGCCTGGACAGTTATGGCTAAGTTAAGACCAAATATATTTATGAAGGGTATTTCTTCTTAGGACATATATGGCATAGTTAAAAGAAATGCCGTTAATGTCTGGGATCCGCTTTTCAAAACATCCATAAACTTTAATGGAGAGCCACACAAACTCTCTGCTTCATCCCAACAAATGGGTTTGTAATGGTGAGACACATATACATAAAATATTTTTGCCATTATCCCGGGAATATACCATACAAATCTGAAGTGGCACTCTATGCCAAAAATAAGGTAGATAATGACACCTGTGTGTACATACTGTACAGATGAAACAAACATTAGACTACAATATGTTGTGATACAAATTCAATACATTATCGCAACATTCCAACAAAACCCTTTACAAGCTGCAAAACACATCACCTCTAGATGGTCTTTTAGAGACTCAAATAATATAAACAAAGTCATTCACCTTGGGATATGTTGAGCCAAGAGCTAAGATAAGGAAGGACAGATCTGTATATCTGCGGTAGCTCCAATATGGGAACTCTGTCTCCATAAACTCCATTACCACAAATTTGCAAGGTTTTCTGTTAAATTTAGTTCTAGTCCACCAGGGAAAAAATGTGCCATGTTTCATCAGTAATACTTCTGGGGGAGAATATGTTGGTACATGCAGCATATGACAGAGCCTGTATGGCAGTGCAAAGAAGCAGTGTGCCTCTATATTAGGCTGGAAGTCTCTGTAAACGGCCATAAAAGGCTTCAAGCACACAACATACCATGTACACAAGGTGTGAGGTTCACAGTGAGATTAGTCTATTATAATCTAAAACGATTACTGTGGCTGAGAAAAACTGGGCAGGCACCAATGCAGATAGGTGGGGGTTAATAAACTGATGTGTGGAGTAGGAAGGCGCTGAGAATGGAAAGACTCCTGGGGGTACTAATCATAAGTCCAGAAATATTGAGTACAATAAATGGTAGAAAACAGAAGATCGCACTGACCCATCGGAGGTAAAAACAATATCTTATTCGATGCTTGTTAAAACATGTAGAGTTGGGGGTAGAGAGTGGCGGTCAGCATGAGCTGACTGACCGGCCGAGGCCGGTCAGTCAGCTCACGCTGACCGCATCTCTCTACCCCCAACTCTACATGTTTTAACAAGCATCGAATAAGATATCATTTTTATCTCCGATGGGTCAATGCAATCTTCTGTTTTCTACCATTTATTATAATCTAAAACGATTTTCACATTTTGTGTGTAATGCCATATTAGAAGGATATGTCATCATCTGATCAATGAACCCCCACTTTCAAAAATGGTGATATAGCGTTGGTGTGCACTCCCAAGTTTTCCCTTAGAGATAAGTTAAATTTAGTTCTAGTCCACCAGGGAAAAAATTTGCCATGTTTCATCAGTAATACTTCTGGGGGAGAATATGTTGGTACATACAGCATATGACAGAGCCTGTATGGCAGTGCAAAGAAGCAGTGTGCCTCTATATTAGGCTGGAAGTCTCTGTAAACGGCCATAAAAGGCTTCAAGCACACAACATACCATGTACACAAGGTGTGAGGTTCACAGTGAGATTAGTCTATTATAATCTAAAACGATTACTGTGGCTGAGAAAAACTGGGCAGGCACCAATGCAGATAGGTGGGGGTTAATAAACTGATGTGTGGAGTAGGAAGGCGCTGAGAATGGAAAGACTCCTGGGGGTACTAATCATAAGTCCAGAAATATTGAGTACAATAAATGGTAGAAAACAGAAGATCGCACTGACCCATCGGAGGTAAAAACAATATCTTATTCGATGCTTGTTAAAACATGTAGAGTTGGGGGTAGAGAGTGGCGGTCAGCATGAGCTGACTGACCGGCCGAGGCCGGTCAGTCAGCTCACGCTGACCGCATCTCTCTACCCCCAACTCTACATGTTTTAACAAGCATCGAATAAGATATCATTTTTATCTCCGATGGGTCAATGCAATCTTCTGTTTTCTACCATTTATTATAATCTAAAACGATTTTCACATTTTGTGTGTAATGCCATATTAGAAGGATATGTCATCATCTGATCAATGAACCCCCACTTTCAAAAATGGTGATATAGCGTTGGTGTGCACTCCCAAGTTTTCCCTTAGAGATAACTTGGATCTGAGCTATTTAACCACTAATATACTGTGATCATTAGCAACTATGGCATCTAAGAGATTAGACAAATGGAGGGAGCTCCCTCTGTCACCCCGGGGATGCCCTTTTAGCAATATCATGGGGTGACGGTAGATGTCCATGGCTGCCGAGCGCCTATAAATAGGCTCCAGGTCTGCTATCTGTGTCCATCTTTGCCTATAAAATGGGAACCCTGGAATGACTTACCGTAAATCTGCAGTTAAATACAATGCTGTATTAACAAGTGGTACAGACTTATACAGCAGTCCCTACCTGGAACTCTCAATCTCCAGAAAGGCTACCCTTTACCACAGTTTGCCTTTCAATTAAGAATCGGAGTGCACTCACCTAGTGAGAAATGCTTCGCGCCTTTGTGGGTCTTCTTGGTCAGAACATTACTAGTTTTCATGTCTGACTTTCTCTGATTGCAACTTTGCAACAGAATCTGCTTACTACTAGGGGCTTGTCCACACTGCTAAATTTCCATCTGGAAAGTTCTGCTGCAGAATTCCATTGTTTTGAATGGGTTTCTACTGCACTATTCACACTGCAGGATTTTAGGAAATTCAGAATTTCAGACATGTTCATTTGTTGGGTGGAATTCTGACATGACTGCATTGCTATTAATGGTGATGATGGCGCATGACTGTGCAGTCCCAACGCTGATGGATTTCATTGGCACCTGCTTCAGACAGAGTCTCCACCTGGAAGTCAATAACACAATAGTCCTTTGTTAAGAGGTACCACCTTTTTTGTGTCCACTCAGAATTGGCTGCAATGAGAATATAAGAGGAGGAAATACTGTACCTTGTTAGCAGGCTCTATTTTACATTGTCCGCTGCTTAGTTAGTTCTGCCCACATCAATCAATCACTGGTACCAGCCCATTGGCTTCTCTCAATATGATAATAACAGCCTGATGCTATCCCATACCTGCAGATTTTGTCCTATTGTCAGCATCAATTATTGAATGGGCCCAACAATGTCATCCGGCAAACTGATAACCAGAAAATTTTGTTTCCCAGCAAGTTGGTAATACTGCGCATGGCAAGGAAAAATAAACATACCAGATAAAAAAGCACATGCCCACTTAAGGGTGCGTTCACACGGCTGTCAGTCCACGTTTTTTTTAACCCCGTTTTGTTTCCTTTTTTGCAGGCTGTAAATGGATTTAAATAGGTTTAAAAAAAATTCCATTCATGTCAATGGGATTTTTTTACAATCCGTTTGCACCCGTCTGCACCCGTCTGCACTCATTTCCGTATTTTTTTTTTTGACGGCGCAAAAAAGGCACACAAATGGAAGAAAAAACGGATACAGTAAATTTAACATTGAAGTCTATGGAAAACGGATGAGCCTTTAATGTCAACTGTTTGCATCCGTTTTTTCTTTTGAGCATGCTCAGAACAAAAAAAAATTTTTGGGTTCATTAACTGAACAAAAACGGATACAAACGGATAACATCCGTTTTAATCCGTTACTGTCCGTTTTTTTTTTAAGTCCGTTTTTTATTTTGACGGGAGAAGAACGAGACGGGTCTAGACGGCCGTGTGAACGCAGCCTAAAACAGACTCAAAGGAAGAACACATCAATACAACAAGGTAGAAATATTTACATTCTGCTGAGTTTTAATCATAATATACATAAATTGTTTAAAAAAAAATGGACCAGTTATGAGCTGTGCCGTTTACTGGCAGATCCCGGTGCAGTCGTGCTCACAGGCAGTTGTTCACTGTATCTAGGACATTGTTTGTCCTACAACTGGAAACAGATATGCAGCCCCATTTTTAAATAAAAGTTTCCACCTAACTTTTTAATTAAGAATTCAGTACAACTCCACAGCATAAGTTCGCCATGTCTGAATACACCCTAATACTTTTGTTTGTCAAACCTATCTAAGATTATGTTTGTTTTTCAGTATGTCTGTAACTCATAAGAAAGTAAACTTGATTTTGCATAAATAATACCTTATATAAATTATTTATGTAAATATTTATACAAACCTTCTTGTTAACTTTCAGCTCTTTTAATGACATGCTACTGTAGTTCATTAGCAGGCATCTGCTGGAAAATATTTGCATATTAGAGGGAAGTATTTGGACCAAAGAGGATATTTTTTCTTACTATTTGCTTACAGAATAATTCTCCTGGGTAACAGGTTGCGTACAATGTCGGAAAACTATTCATTCTAAATTTAGCATTTGCTAGACAAACAAACAAAACACTATTTAGGATTCTGTTCTAAAAATGAATTGAAACAAATATCCATCACAGATGTCTACAAGGTAAAATCATAGCGTGTGCACTTTCGTGTACCTGTTATTACCACGTCTAGGTTCACACCGCGTTAGCAGTGTCCATTAGATGTCCTCTTACATTGGATCAACATATAGTGCATGTTTAACATATAGTAGTAATACAGTCGCTACAATATATACCTATAGTATATGTCCAACATATAGTAATATAGTAGACACATGGCTATTGTGTATGTCTGACATATAGCTATGAAGCATGTCATGTTAATAACATGTATACTGCATGGTGTCAATTTTTAAGTCAAGAAGGGAGGCCATGTGCCAAAGCTTTCCTGGTGCTTGCTTTAAAGGGGTTGTGCGCTGCCCTGCAGTTCGGAGCTCAGATCACAGCGTCCGGAGTTCATTACTCCGAACACTGTGTGCGGGCTTCCGTGTTCGCGGCCGCCGGGCGTGACGTCACGCCCGACCCCTTCGTGATGTCTCGCCTGCCCCCTCTACCAAAGTCTATAGACTTTCGTTGAGGGGTGGGCGAGATGTCACAAGGGGGCGGGCGAGACGTCACAAAGGGGCCGGGCGTGACGTCACGCCCGCCGGCCGCGAACACGGAAGCCTGCACACAGCGTTTGGAGTAATGAACTTCCGGACGCTGTGAGCGGAGCTCTGAACTGCAGGGCAGCGCACAACCCCTTTAAATGGAGTCAGTGTGCATTGTGAACCAAGCCTAACAACAGAGGACAGTGTTTGAAACTTTAAAGGGGTACTCCGCCCCTAGACATCTTATCCCCTATGCAAAGGATAGGGGATAAGATGTCTGATCGGGGGGTCCAGCCGCTGGGTACCTTGTGATCTCCCTGCTACACCCAGCGTTTGTTTAGAGCATCGGGTGCAGCGCAGGAGTGCCAGAGGCTTGTGACATCACAGCCGCACCCCTTTTGTGACATCACAGCCACGCCCCCTAAATGAAAGTCCATGGGAGGGGGCGTGGCGGCCGTCATGCCCCATCCCCTATACCTGCATTGAGGGGGCAGGGCCGTGATATCATGAGCGGGGCATGACCGTGACGTCATGAGCCTCTGCCCCCCCTGCATCGCCAGTCATCTGGCAGGCATGGAGCGAAGTTCGCTCTGAGCACCGGATGTCTGGGGTGCCACAGCTGAGATCACAGGGGTCCCCAGCTGTGTTTGCTGGGCATGATCTCTGTACCCTCTTACTATATATTGAACCAGGATCAATACTTTACTTCTTTAAACAGATCAAATTGCCAAACATAAGACACTATTTTGGTAGATGAAAGAAGGATATACTGTATAAGGCAACCATAGGAAACAAACCATAACTGCCTATGTTTTAATAATAGTTCTTTAGTTGCATAGCACCAACATATTCTGCAGTGCTTTTACATCACTCGAAGCAGTGCTTCACTTAATATTTAAGACATTTGTCTCAAGACAATAGAATCTAATAAATAATTGATGAATTTTATCATGCAGAAGCCGTCAGTTGAGCAGATGAATTTATTGGAGAAAGCTATAGCTCACTATACATTTCCTGCAAACTGCCTTATATGCTGACTGAAGGATTTCATAGAAGGAGGTCCCCACTAAGACGAGGGCAGAGAGCTGTAAACGGAGAACAGCCTTCACTTTGGTGTCCCAAGCTGCCTATTACATGCTTCTTGGAATGGCCAGAAAGTGATCCTACCTCTCACATTTAGTGGCTATTACAGGGAAATGTATGGCCAACAACTGCATGTTGGGGTTTGGATAAGTCATATCCACAGTGACACGCTGAGTGCTTGGCCGTCATTGGGCAATCCCTTTAACTTAACCACAATGCCTTTAACAGAAGCACGGTCTGAGCGTCCCCGCATGAAATGACCATAGTTATGTTATGAGTCTGCCATATTAACCCATACCCTTCTCTCTACTGAATATCATAAGAAAAATATGTAATACTACTGTTTAGCTACGGATTAGGCACTAGAAAGACAACTATTTATACTTAGACTTGAATCCATATGTAACCTATTTCTCCTCTCATGTTTAAAGAAGCACTCTGAGCTTTTTCTTTTTTGCCGATATCATGCTCACTCACCATCACTAGTCATGCAGCGCAATTTTTACCATTCCAACACAGCTGCATCCATGTGATTCATTACTCCAACTTGATCATGTGATCACCAGTTTGACTCATACAAAGTTTCTTAGCTTACTGTCAATAGTCTTGGGTCAGCTGAACTACAGGATGACATCTTCCCTTATCAGATCATTTCTGCTAGCTCACAGACTCCATCCCCTCCCACCCAGATCTGTATACTGCTGTTATCTCTATGGAATCCAGATATAAAGTAGATATAGCCCTTTCCTGAGGTTAAATTTCTTCCTGTGTTTTTTCAATTTTTGCTGGGATTTTTCAAAATTTACTGCAAAAAGTGTGCTCATTAAATTGAATGTGTGAATTATTTCAGAATTTTCTGAAAATCAGATCAGATATTTATAAAACGCCTCAGTTGTGATTACAGGTCAAATTACTTTCTTCTCATTGGAATAATATATATATTTTTTTAATGCACTTTGAAAAAGAAAATGCATACAGGAACGGATGCTTCAGCTCACCCCCACGGCCTATCCGCAACCCGGACTCGGTGCGAGGCAGCACATGCACAACAGGGAGAAAGTGCGAAATAGTTCAGTGCAGATCTTGTTCAACGAGTAGATTTATCATACATGCACGACTGAGGGTGCAGCTAAGGCACCTCAAACGCATTACTACATGTCTCCTGTCTTTGGCTTTTAAACAATAAATCTACTTGTTGCACAAGATCTGCGCTGGACTATCTTGCACTTTCTCCTCGAAAAAGAAAACGCATCAAAAGTGCATGCTGTGTAAACTGACACCGACCCACTTATGAGTCTCAGCTGTTAAAGGGGTACTCCGGTGGAAAACTTTTTTTTTAACCCCTTAAGGACCAAGGGGTTTTCCGTTTTTGCACTTTTGTTTTTTCCTCCTTACCTTTAAAAAATCATAACCCTTTCAATTTTGCACCTAAAAATCCATATGATGGCTTATTTTTTGCGCTACCAATTCTACTTTGTAATGACATCAGTCATTTTACCCAAAAATCTACGGCGTAATGGAAAGAAAAATCATTGTGAGACAAAATTGAATAAAAAACACCAATTTGTAAATTTTGGGGGCTTCTGTTTCTACGCAGTAAATTTTTCGGTAAAAATGACACATTCTCTTGATTCTGTAGATCCATATGATTAAAATGATACCCTACTTATATCAGTTTGATTTTTTCGTACTTCTGAAAAAAATCATAACTACATGCAGGAATATTTATATGTTTAAAATTGTCATCTTCTGGCCCCTATTACTTTTCTATTTTACCGCATATGGTTCAGTATCAGGGCTAATTTTTTTGCACCGTGATCTGAAGTTTTTAGCGGTACCATTTTTGTATTGATCGGACTTGTTGATCACTTTTTATTAATTTTTTCATGATATAAAAAGTGGCCAAAAATTCACTATTTTGGACTTAGGAATTTTTTTGCGCGAACGCCATTGACCATGCGGTTTAATTAATGATATATTTTTATAATTCAGACATTTCCACATGCGTCAATACCACATATGTTTATTTTTATTTTTATCTACACTGTTTTTTTTTTTAATGGAAAAAGGGGGGTGATTCAAACATTTAATAGGGGAGGGGTTAAATGATCTTTATTCACTTTTTTTTACACTTTTTTTTTTGCAGTGTTATAGCTCCCATAGGAACCTATAACACTGCACACACTGATCTTTAACATTGATCACTGGTTTCTCATAGGAAACCAGTGATCGATGATTCTGCAGCTTGCTTGCTCATGCCTGGATCTCAGGCACTGAGCAGTCATCCGGCGATCGGACACCAGGAGGTAAGGTAGGAGACCCTCCTCGTGTCTAACAGCTGTTCGGGACCCCGCGATTTCGCCACGGCGATCCCGAACAGCTCCCTGAGCTAACCGGCATGGTTTCACTTTCACTTTAGACGCAGTGTTCAACTTTGAACGCTGCGTCTAAAGGGTTAATAGCACACGGCATCCCTGCCGCGCGCTATTAGCCACGTCGTGGCCCCGCGTTATATAAAGGGAAAGGACTCAGGACGTACCGGTACGTCCTTGGTCCTTAAGGGGTTAAATGAACTGGTCCCAGAAAGTTAAACATTTGTAAATTACTTATATATAAAAATCTTAATCTTTTTAGTACTTTTTAGCAGCTGTATGCTACAGAGGAAATTCTTTACTTTTTGAATTTCTTTTTTGTGCTCTCTGCTGACACCTCTGTCCGTGTCAGGAACTGTCCAGAGCAGCGTAGGTTTGCTATGGGGATTTTCTCCTGCTCTGGACAGTTCCTGATGCGGGCATCAGGTGTCAGCAGAGAGCACTGTGGACAACACAAAAAAGAAATAAAAAAAATAAAGATTTTCCTCTGTAGCAAAAAGCTGCTAAAAAGTACTTAAAGGATTAAGACTTTTTAATAGAAGTAATTTACAAATCTGTTTAACTTTCTGGTACCAGTTCATAAATAAAAAATAAAAAAAGTTTTTCACCGTAGTACCCCTTTAAGGCTTCTGGTTTCAGGAGTCTAACCAGGCGACTCAGTTGGGGAACCTGAGAGATTACACTCCACCCCATTTCTTTGTAAAGCTATACAAACATGTCTGAAAACTCATGCCTGCCACATCAGCTAAAAGAGGTAAACACAAGATCCTTTACATTATACTCTAATAATAGCCTATGCTAAACTATAAAAAAATAAAATGATTTCCCGGAATGCTTCTTTAATATATAAATAGCAAACAGTGAATGACTTTCCGGTACCTTATACAGCAGATTTGCATGACCTATAATTTGATTGCGAAATGTTAGAAAACCACCTACAAAAATGTGAAATCCAATGCTCTTTTCAACTTTCCTAGTATAATTATGTTTACTTAACTTTACATAGAGAAAAATAAGTTTTACATATAGAACAATAATGATATAGAATATGCTAGAAATCAATAGAAGCACAGAAATCAATGACTACAATAAACATACTAGTACATTTACTTTGGCAGATACCAGTCTCTATAATGTGTTGTCATGACTCTTGACCCCTGCCCTGTCTCACATTTTATTGATCGTCTGGCGCTCTGTATTACTTAGTTTTAATGACTACATGGACAGCGCATCAAATATAAGATAGTTCTTCAGCTACTGAAAAGCTGATAAACTATTGCACTTTCATATAGTGGAAAAAAATGGTGCATTAATAAAATATATAAACCACTGATGTGTGAACCATACCTCTAATGTTGATGTTACATTACTGATACTAGTTTATTAAACAGACATATTTGTTTTTGTTTTTAAGATGGAAAATGTATTTAAGAAGCTTCCAGGGTTTAAGGAAATACAGGTTCTACGGTTTAGGTAAGTAAAATATATTAATACCCACTATAACAATATATGCATATGTGTGCATACGTGTATGTGTGTATAATCTATCTATATATCTATCTATCTAACATCCAATGATTCCACAGCACACAGGAGTTTTTCCAAAAAAAGAGAAGGTGGTTTATTCCATTCCCAGTGTTACAAAAATAGTGCTACGTTTCAGCAGCCTCTCGCTGCCATTTTCATGCTTGAAAATGGCGGCGAGAGGCTGCTGAAACGTAGCATGAAAACAGTATACCATGATTTAAAGGGTTACTCCGTTAGAAAACAACTGTTTTCAAATCAACTGGTGCCAGAAAGTTATAGAAATTTGTAAATTATCTCTATTTAAAAATCTTAATCCTTCCAGTACTATCAGCTGCTGTATGCTCCAGAGGAAGTTGTGTATTTCTTTCCAGTCTGACCACAGTGCTCTCTGCTGTCACCTTTGTCCATCTCAGGAACTGTACAGAGTAGGAGCGAACCCCATAGCAAACCTTTCCTGCTCCCGACAGTTCCTGACATGGGCAGAAGTTTCAGCAGAGAGCACTGTGGTCAGACTGGAAAGAAATACACAACTTCCTCTGGAGCATACAGCAGCTGATAAGTGCTTGAAGGATTAAGATTTTTTTAATTGAAGTCATTTGCGAATCTGTTTAACTTTCTGGCACCAGTTGATTTGAAAAAAAAAATTCCGCCGAAGTACCCCTTTAATCATAAAAGCTTGTGGCCTTTCAGAAAAATCATAGTTTAAAAATTCTGCCTGGACCTAGGTAACTAGTAATTGAGGTGGGTCCCAGTGGCTGCTTTCCACCCCACCAGCATTGCCTGGCACATATCTTCCTATACAAAGATAGAAAGACATGCGCCATTCCGTGCATGTGGGCCCTTTGGCATTTTTAGGGTGCGATCACATGTGCATATTTTCTGCTGCAGATTTGCCTTAGCAGATTTTTACTATCCATTGAAGTCAATTGGCAGCAAATTCTGCAGCAGATCTGCAACAAAAATACCCAAGTGTGAACGTAGCCTTAAACTATGATTTCCTGAAATAACCGAGTAAATCATAGCATTCCAGGATCATGTTGCGTGCACCAATTTTATGCTGCCCTAAGTTTTGGCAGAATAAAAATGGTGACAGGTTCCCGTTCTCTTTAACCCTCTTTTTCATCTAAATTTGTCGCATGAAAAGTCACAGGCTGGCCCTGTGTGACATTTTCTGCATCATTTTATTTAAAACACTTAAATTTCATGACCATGATGTATTCTTATTTAGAGCACTTTGTGCAGTGGTCTCTAATTTATCACGTGCGACAGATTTAGAAGTTATCACAGGGCAGGTCAACCCTACCCTATAGAACTATCGAAATGGCTCTATGCGACAACTGAAATAAGGTCCATGCAACATTTGCAACAATTTGCGCACGGCTGCCACTTCTCTGTGACATTTGCCGACGAATAATGGCCCAAACTCACACCAGATTTGATAAATTCCTCTCAATGTTATACACTATATAAAAAGCTTTTGAAAATGACAGGTACACTTAAAGGGGTATTCCAGGATTTTTTTTTATTTGACTATGCCACAGGGTCTGTAAAGTTAGTGTAGTTCATAATATAGTGTCTGTACCTGTGTGTGACGGTTTTCTCACAATTCTTATGTGATTTTCACCCCAATATTTATTTTTAACAGCATACAAAATGACAGTTGTCTCAGATTTTTCCCAGGTTGCAATGCAGCCGAGACCTGACTCACTAGTCAGCTGATGACAGGGAACCTGTCTGCTTCAATGGGTGGAGCGATCGCTTGGTGGGAGAGAGATCAATCTGCAACTAATGCAACAGCTGTAGGCACCCTGATTGAAAACCACAGGTCTTTTGAATGGATGCAGCTCATTTATGTTTCAATGGGTGGGGTGGCTGATGTGTGGGAGGGAGGAAAATGGAATTGTGGGATTTGTAGTAAAAAAAAAATTAAAGTCATACAGGAAATACTAGTTCAAAAAAAGCTAGCCACAGTGTTATGGTAGTCTCACAACATAGGCATTTAGCCCCAAGACAAGTGCAGATCCTTCCTAAGCATGTCCATTACTGTCTTCCAGGTACATACTAAAATCACCTTATGGTGGAGAACCCCTTTAAATAAACCTCTGAGCTACAACTGGTTATTTACCCTTATTCTTTGACCTGCTTACTATATAGTATTCAGAAGTTCTACTAACCTTCCCACCGGCATCCAGTACTGACAACAAACACAAAGTGTGCATCTCCTATGAACCAATTAATTGCTAAAGATTACATAAGCAAATAAAGCTAAATTGTATTCTCACAATGTTAATAGTCTGTGTAAAAGGCCGCCCATAAAATAACTAACAAGCTATGTTAAATTATTTAGGTCATTGTGATTTCAGGGCAATTTTAATGAGCTCCCGAATCAAAATGTGACCTACACCTCATAAAAAATGTTCGATGTACTTAACATCCCATGGGAAAGTAGATGTCCTGTTTCAAGGGAACATTAATATGCATGTCTGAGTGATTTGTCTCCTGGCCAGTAATATGGTAATGAATTAATATCTTGTACCGGTATGACATCTAGTAGTACCCTCTCATTATAGCTTTATAAATACATGGGTGATAAAGCCTGCACTTGCTTTCTTTCCTAGTTGTGTTATGGTCTCTTATACAATAATGTAAAAACTCAGAGAAGTACCGTATTTTTCGCCCTATAGGACGCTCCGGCATATAAGACTCACCCAATTTTAAATGAGGAAAATCTAGAATACAATGTAAAGTATAGGTCACAGTGATCTTCAACCAGCGGACCTCCAGATGTTGCAAAACTACAACTCCCAGCATACCCGGACAGCCGTTGGCTGTCCGGGCATGCCAGGAGTTGTAGTTTTGCAACATCTGGAGGTCCGTAGGTTAAAGACCACTACTTTAGGAGGCAATACCCTGGATGTCGCCCTCCATCGCTGTCGCCGTGTCCCTGGGGTGTCCCCGTCGCTCCGGAACATCTCTGCTGCCCAGTATCCTTGCTCTCCGTCGCCGCCATCATGTCGCCTATTGGATAATGGGGCGGCATGCGTGACGACGTGATGATGACGAAGGAGAGCGCCGGCCATGCAGGGGATCCCGACACGGAGCAGACACCAAGAAGGCAGGTAAGGTCCCTCCCGATGCAGTCGGGTTACTGTCACTTTCGCTTCAGACGCGGCGGTCAGCTTTGATCGCCGCGTCTGAAGGGTTAATACAGAGCATCACCGCGATCGGTGATGTCCTGTATTAGCCGCGGGTCCCGGCGGTTGATGGCCGCAGGGACCGCCGCCATAGGTGTGTATTCACCGTATAAGACGCACCAACTTTTTCCCCCCAGTTTTGGGGAAGAAAAAGTGCATCTTATACGGCGAAAAATACGGTATTATGTGTAACTGGCTTCATTACAGCTTAATCTGCTTAAGTATTAGATGACTTTCACCCAAAAAAAATTATAAAACAATAATACCAGCTATATACTAGGGATTCAGAGTGAGAGCAAACATTTTGTCATTCTGTATTTATTTACTTACACAGATATTGCCATTTTCTATTTTGTTGTGGCAGCTATTTTGCAAGTGTTAGGACTGTACAGCCTGGTTTTTACTGGTTTTACTGAAACGGATGGAATTATTACAGTAATGATGAGAAGCTTTTCTAATCTATGGCCGATTGCAAATGTTGGGTCTGAAAAGTATAGTAAAAATAAGGAGAGGGGCATATCACACTATACACAAATATTCTTGCACATAGGTGTTGCATTAGAAACTAAAAGGGGTTGTTTAAATTGTAAATCCCCAAAGAAGGTGAGGAGAGTCCTATTTACTTTCATCTTCATGTATGACCCAGAAAGGATAATGGTTGCTCAGATAGCGTCTTGCTCTAGAAAGTTTGTAATGCTTTATTTTGACAGAATAATTGTCTTATTGCGGCCTTCTGGGGCTCCTAACTATCTCCAGAGTTGAACTTGACTCTTCCCGCTGAACTTTCTGGCCTTCACCTTCTGAGACATACGAAGACTGGGCACTACTGGAGGTCGGGGCCAAAGCTTTTAGTCGGGAGATTTGAGACCCGCTCTGGAGACTGCAGGGGTCCCCTGCGATTCTACATGTATCCTCTATCCAGTGACAAGGGGATATGTTTTTAATAGGTTTATAACCCCTTTAAGGGTACTGAACATTTGCCCACATTGTAAATGCTGTGGATTTGCTGCTGCAGATTCCGTGCTGTAAAATTTATACAAATTGAATAGATGAATGCAGCATCAAATCCACAGCATTACAACTGCAGGGGATACAGTATGTGCACAGAACATTGTGTCCCTAAACATGGTATTAAAGGGAATGTTTCACCTATATTTTGTTAGTAATGGGACCCTTCAACAGTCTTCGAGCAAACAAACAGACACAAATAGGCAGGTGTCACAGTTCAGTAGGGTTGGGTTTAATGTAATGATACACATATAGCAATAATTTCCACTTGCAGCATGCGGTATAACAGAAACTTAATCATCCTATATGTGAGGTTCTTCACATTAAAGAACATTACATTAATATGTATGTAGAGATGTAAAGTAGATAGATACATTTTGGGATATTAATAAAAACCTTTTAAAGAGGAAGAGTGGTATAATTGCCAATAGCAACCACTCAGATTCTCGCTTTAATTTTTAAGAGATCTTTTTAAAAATAAAATAAGCAATCTGATTGGTTGCTATGGCAACTGCTTCACTGTCCCTCTGCATGGGGTTTCATATAAGAGAACAGGAGTCTGCAGATGAGGCATGCTCTGTGACTTGTGTGAAGGTAACTGTAATGGACATAAAGCTTTTAGAAAGGTCTTTTTATTAGGAAGAACACCTACACCTGCTTAATGTAAGAAGTGCTGCACTGTGTGGGATATTTCACTATGAGGCTAGGTTTCCACACAGGATTTTATTGTGGTGTTTTATGGTAAACTACTACTGCAGTTTTTGTGCCAAAGTCAGAAGTGTATTCAAAAGGAAGGGAAATGTAAAGGAATTACTTCTTCTACTTCTCCTTCCTCATGGGTCCACTTATTGGCTCATAAACAGCAGTGGTACATTTCCACAAAAAAAAAAAAACAACAACAGAACAAAACTGTGTAGAAACCTAGCTTTAGTGTAGGGTCACACAGAACTGATCCACAGCGTATTTTACGATGCTGATCCACCAATGACGAACCCTACAGTTTGCCTCCAGCTGTGACTTCCTACTCATAGCGACAATCCTCCGCTACAAGCAGACACACAGCAATCTGAGAGTCGCCATGTGCATGCACAGGGTATTCGCAGACATCACGGCCGCTCCCCCTGCTACTGAGCTAGACCAAGAGCAGCCACAATGCATGTGAGTACCCTACGCATGCGCACAGTAACTCGTAGAACACTGTGTGTCTGCTCGTAGCGGCGGATTGCTGCTACGAGCAGGAAGGCACAGCTGGAGGCTTCTAAATGCTAGTTTAAAGGGACATTAATGTGGCGCGTAGCTATGTTCGTGCCATTGAAATTAATGGGATCCACTGAAGTATGCCACAGTATACATCAGTGTCCTGTTCTTGGTTGGATGCCAGCGGATACCGGTGATGTAAAGGATAAATATGATGTGAGCCTAGCTTTACAAAATGTGACCCAGTAGTAGCAAAGGGAATTTCACAAATGTTTTTTTTCTTCTTTTTCTTGCTGGAAAATCAAGACAGAAGAATCAGAAGGATGGGTAAATTTATTTGACATAATCTTTCAATTTTTTTTTGGTTATAAAATGTATTCAAATATTACTTTTTATCGAGGTCCCAGAACCCTTTTTAGATACACAGATGCACATAAACCAAACACTAGATTTCTTTTTTTTATAAAATAGTAACTACCTTTTCAGCAAACTTTGTAACATATCATGGTGTGCTTGTTTCTCACTTAAGAAGGTTCCTTTCCCTACCTAAACTCATTATTATCTCTGAAGAACTGCTAGAATTAAATCAATACCAACTGAGGGGTCATTTACATGCGGCCCATAGAAGTCTGTGAAGAGGGGAAAGGGAGTTAGCTGCAGACAAGAGGGTGAGGCACACACACACGAATACATTGCTGAAGGCTCTAGAAAATCATATACCTATGTCCCCAGTGCTGGATTCACAGATTCCACTGCCATTGCTTAGTGGTGCTCTGTAATTTCCTCTATACTGCTGCTTCTAAGGATGCCCTCTAGAGACATAGTTGAGCAGATATGTGGAATTACATTCTGCTCTGTAATTTCCTCTATACTGCTGCTTCTAAGGTTGTCCTCTAGAGAAATAGTTGAGCAGTTATGTGGAATTACATTCCCCACATTTAAATGTTCTCAACAAAAAATTTGTGAAGGATTTGCATATAGTCACCTCATTAATATTACTGCCCTGTTTAAGATGCATACAGAATTGAGGACTACAAAAATAGACACTACCAAGAATATGTACATTTCAAGAGTAAGGGGGGTATTTATCAAGACAGGCGTCTCACACAGTGTGTGTGGTCATTTGTGAAAAGCAGCAGAAGAGATGCCGCAAATTAATTGTAATGTTCACATGAGATTTCACAACACAGATATAGTTGTGTGAAATCCAGAGCCAATTGCTACCCATTGACTCACAGTAAACTGCAAATGAATTACATGTGATATAGTCAAAAAAAATCCTAACTGAAATTATTAAATAAAAAAATTGAACCCAGTTTGCATTAATCACCACTATAATATAACAACACGTTTAAACAATAGGATAGGGTCATGTAACCACAAAATTGGTCTGTACAGGGAAGAGAGATTATCAGTTCATTCTCACAAAGTAAACCAATTATAGTGGACACGTTATTGACCAACAGGCCACTTATACATCTGACACAGTCAGCACAGATTTGTAGAATAATTCATGCCTCCATTAGGCTAGGTTTCCACACAGGTTTTTTTTCTGGCGTTTTTTGGAATACTGCCACTCCAGTTTTTTAGCCAAAGTCAGAAGAGGATCCAGTAGGAAGGAGAAGTATAAGTCCTTTCGTTATATTGTCCTTTCCTTTTAAATACACTTCTGGCTTTGGCTCAAAAACTGTAGTGGCAAAAAAAAAAAATTTGTGTAGAAACCTTGTCTAATAATCTTATTATAAATTAATTAAACCATCTGTCATTAAAAAAGATCTTGTGCAGGTAAATAAACAAATATACTCAAAACAGGTTAACAGATATTGTCTATATTTAATTTTTTTTGTGTATATTTTATGGATATGTGGGTTGTAATACGAAAACATATGCTACTTGATTTAATAATTGGTGCAAAGGGACCAAAAAGTCAGAAATTTTTTATCAAAAGCACCATCGCACAATAATTTGCAACTTTATACCCCCATTCACCATTTGATAAATTACTGTACTGTAAAACTTTCATTTAATTTTCACCTCTCATTTACTAATATATGGGCAATATAAATGAATACTTCAAAATTTCTAGTCATTTTTAAACAGATTCTCCAGTAGCTCAGAGAATAACTATGAAAAGTAAGAAAGTAAAACTTTACAGACACTTTTGTATGGTAAATCAATTAGAAGTTTTCACAGTCACACAAGACCTGCAGGAAAATGAAATAGTTATTGTGTCATTTGAAGAGTTTGTAACAATGCCATAATTGTTTGTGCTGTGGTTGCTATTTAGAATATGTAATGTCTGCATTTGAGTCCACTCTTTGTTGTATCGCTACACTCGAACATTTGGGGAAGAGAGATAAGAGCAATTGAATGTAAAGCCAACTCCGTATACTCAATATACTTGCTTTTCTCCATGCTGCAGATCTGATAGCATTGTAGTGCGCTATGCTGTGGTCTTTGAAAGAGGTAACTCAGAATCTAAAAATAAAATTGATGAGACACCTACTATCGCATCTAACAAAGTTGAAAATGGTAACAATGAAAAGGCAGAAGAAATGTCATACTCTGTGATAGAACTACAGCAGATGGTTGCCATAGCACTGAAAGATGATCGATCTCTGGCTGTGGACCTACAAACGCTCATGTTTTCAGATGGTGAGTAAACAGACAGATTGAGATCTTTTCCTGTCTGTAGAATATGTAATGAGTTCCTTAAGGAAAAAAAGGTTCCCAGGATCCGGTTTTAATAAATGTGTATATTAAAGTGTGTTTATTGTATTTTATGTAAAACCAAAATCTTAAATAAAATAAAAACAAATTAAAAAAGTTCCTCATATATAATATAAATGATCGACATAAAACAACTACATGACATATATTTCCAGAAGCCATATAATCAGAAGACAGGTTAATTTTAAAATGTAACAAAGTGATAATGTGATGACTGTAATCTTTGGGAGCCACAATATCTTATAAGGCATACAATAAGTGCTTTTAATATAATTTAAAAAAAATTACAATAAAAAATTATATATATATATATATATATATATATATATATATATATATATACTAGCTGAGTACCCAGCGTTGCCCGGTCTTTCCTTCCTAATCCTTGTTGGGGAGGAAAATAAACAAAGGAAGAAGCTTTTGACTTCATATCCCGTCCTCATATATTGTTGCCATATCCCGACCTCCTATCCCGACCTCCTATCCCATCCTCCTATCCCGTCCTCCTATCCCGACCTCCTATCCCTTCCTCCTATCCCGTCCCCCTATCTTGACCTCCTATCTTGACCTCCTATCCGACCTCCTATTCCTTCCTCATATCCTGCCTTCATATCTTGACCTCCTATCTCGACCTCCTATTTCGACCTCCTATCTTGACCTCCTATCCCGACCTCCTATCCCGACCTCCTATCGCGACTATCTATCCCGACCTCCTATCCCGTCCTCCTATCCCGACCTCCTATCCCGACCTCCTATCGCGACTATCGATCCCGACCTCCTATCCCGTCCTCCTATCCCGACCTCCTATCCCATCCTCCTATCCCGTCCTCATATCCTGTTTTCCTATCTCAACCTCCATCCCCACCTCCCTTCCTGTCCTCATATGCTGACCTGTAATATGTGTACCAGGTATTAAAATATCTCCAGCCATTTGTAAGTTATGGGGGAACATACATTTCCCATTGATTTGCATGGGACTTTAAACAAAAACCCCGACCCTCACAAATGGGGATAGTTGAGGGTTAAATTAACTATCCTATATTTTAAGTGGACATATAAGTAACATGTGATCAAGTATTATGCAGTAACATATACTGTATTTCTCATAGACTTGTATGGGACTTTAAACAAAAACCCCGCCCTTGCCAAATGGGGTGAGTAAGGGTTAAATCACATATCCTTTGTTTGTTTTTGACATATAAGTAACATGTGCCAAGTTTCATGTTAACATCTTTAGCCGTTTGGATGTGATGCTGGAACATACATACACACACACACACACACATTGAGTTATATATATATATATATATATATATATATATTGTCAGGATCCGGGCTAGCGGCTGGTGATGACACTGGAGGTGGATTCCCTGTACCAGAGAGGCGATGACGCGGGTCGTACTGGGGAATTGGTTCTAAGCAGTTACTGGTGTTCACCAGAGCCCGCCGCAAAGCAGGATGGACTTGCTGCGGCAGTAACTACCAGGTCGTGTTCCCCAGTAGCGACTCGACCTCTCTGGCAGCTGAGACTGGCGCGGTACACAAGGACTAGACAGAGGCGAGGTCAGACGTAGCAGAAGGTCAGGGCAGGCAGCGAGGTTCGTATTCAGGGGCAACAGCAGAAGGTCTAGGTACACAGGCTTGGGACACAGTAAAACGCTTTCTCAGGGCACAAGGCAACAAGATCCGGCGAGGAGAGGAAGGGGAAGTGGGTTTTTATACGTTAGGGAGTGATTGGGCCAGGCACCAATTAGTGGTGCACTGGCCCTTTAAATTTAAGCAAGTCGGCACGCGCGCGCCCTAGGGAGCGAGACCGCGCACGCCGGGAGGAAGCAGACGGGGGCAAGAGGTGAGAGAGACGGGGCGCAATCCGAGGGCGGACACGAGCCGTGCCTCGGATCGCGTCCCCTCCGGGGACCAGAGAGCAGCGCTCGCAGTCAGCAATGCCGACCGGAGCGCTGCAGCCAGAGGAACACCGTGAGCGCTCCGGGAAGGCAGCGGCACCCGGAGCGCTCGGCGTGACATATATATACATTTTTTTTATGTAAAATTAAAGGGGTATTACAGGCCAAAACTTTTTTTTTATATATAAACTGGCTCCGGAAAGTTAAACAGATTTGTAAATTACTTTGATTAAAAAATCTTAATCCTTCCAATAGTTATTAGCTTCTGAAGTTGAGTTGTTGTTTTCTGTCTAACTGCTCTCTGATGATGCACGTCCCGGGACGTGACATCATCAATGAGTAGTTAGACAGAAAACTTCAGAAGCTAATAACTATTGGAAGGATTAAGATTTTTTAATAGAAGTAATTTACAAATCTGTTTAACTTTCCGGAGCCAGTTGATATATATATAAAAAAAGTTTTTGCCTGGAATACTTGACCAAAATTTAAGGGGGGGGGGGGGGGGTTTCTCAAAACCTTTGTAGAGAAAGAGCAGTTCAGTTGCCCATAGAAACTTATTAACATCAACTTTATTCATATTTCTATATTTTAAATACTTAAAAAAAAAAATTGGGGCAACTGTACCACTCTTCCTCTACATAGGTTTTGTTAAATCTCTGTATTTAGTTCTTCAAACTAACCTTTTGTCAACAACTCCTTATTAAGTATTTATAGTCATACTGACCTTTTGCAGTCACTTCTTGAAGTAAACCTGGTGATTGTAGAGGTCAGTCTATTAACATAATACATCTGACTGTTTACTAATTAAACAGACCGAATATAATTCTAAACACTTAAGACTACTAACACAAATTGTATTGGTAGCAATACTATAACTATTACAAAAATAACCTAATTCTTAAATCATCCTCTAAGAAAACAAAAGTTTTCTTTCCAGAGAGAATTTCTCATAAAATAGTTGACCTTTAAAAATAGTTTTCTTATTTTTATACAATAAAACTTGGATCTGTTTAAACATTTAGTTATCTAGCATCCACACACACATAATGTGAATATAAACAATTGTTGAATTATTGTAAGCATTACCAGCACTTACATATTATCCTAAGTAGTCAGTTTTATGAAAATACAACAGATTAAAGTCATTGCTGATTAAAATAATCCCAGGACATGAATTGTCAGTAACTCTTGCACCCATTATGTTGCTAGTCCATTATGACATGCAAACAGTATACATTTATAAGTATAAAGAATGCATATTTGACTGATGCAAGAAGATTTAAGATTGAAAATATATGAACCTTTTACATATTTGGGCATCAAATTGCTAACAATATGTTCACTAATGTTACAAACAAACAACACTAATCTACTACATCTTGTGTCACGAAATAAAAATAAATTAAAACTCCCCCCTTTACTTGGTGCTGGTCCTGTCGGCAGGGGCATTTCTTTGCTTTTCCTCACATCTCACGTTGGAGCTTTCTCAATCACTTCTTAGAGCTGACAATTGGTTGCTCTGTGCACTGAGGCTCCTGTGACAAGCCCCTGGCTCACACAGCAGGCTGACTTACAAGCCAGGTGCATGTACAAATTACTGCTTGTCCCACCCACACTCCCTGTATTTTTCCTAGGTACAGCTGCCTGGCAAAACACACAAGCAATAGCTACAGGGACAAGAAAGTGTACTGGATAGTTTGGAGCCTTTTTTTTCACCCAAAAATTAACAATTTTTTTTAACTAAAATATATTACAAATATACATATAGGGAGGAAATTATTAAAATCTGGTTGCCCTTTTTAACAATTAAAGAAGCATTCTGATTGTTTGCTATGGGCAACTGCACCACTCTTCCTCTACGCAAGTTTTGATAAATCTACCGTATAATGTTTTTATCTCTATTATATGACACATTTTTTGCAAATGAAGGTGTCCATTTAAACAAGATTGCTCAAAACTACTCGAATTCCAAACCTCCTGGATATCTAGGATAAGTATCAATAAAAGAATACTCTTACCTTAATTCCGATATTTATTTAGAATGATCTTGTAAATTCAGTCTTCCATTCTCAATTTTATATGGCATGGAAAATGTGTTCGCATTGTGAATAATATTTCAGGGTAGAATTGGATTGAATTATGCTCCCAAGCAAAGCAACATTCCCATTCTGTTTGTTTAAAAAAATAAATAAATAAACATCTACTTACAAATGCGCTCCTCTTCCTGGTTCCCTGTTGTCAAAATCTTGCACTGAGCAAATCGCTGGCCGCAGCAATGCCCCGCCACTGATAGTGATTGGCTGAGCAGCAATGTGACATATTTACTCCTGAATTAAGGAAGACCGGTCCTGGGGCTCAGTACGTCACATTGCTGCTCAGCCAAACATTGGCCGAGGAGAAACATCGCTGAGCCACTGCATGATGTATTGACCACGGGAAAGCAGGAAGAGGAGTGCAACATAAACCGCAGTAGGAGAGCGGGATATATTCCGGGCAGAGATTCTGTCTGGAGCTGGCTCTGCCGAAATCATCGATGATAGCACTGTGTGGATGTGCGCTGTTTCCCTAGACGGCAATGCAGTTAAATGGAATTCTGGCAAAAGAATAAACATGTTAATTCTTTTGGTGACAACTGTTCCGCAATCAGAAGTCTACTGTGGAAATTCCACAGTGTGCACAGAGAAGAAGAATCATAGTGAAAACAATGGGAATTCTGCCAGCTGAATATGAAACTAATCCTGCCTGTACAACGCTAACTACACAAAATGTTTCCTCTCTGTACAGGTGGCTTACTACGAGCCACCCAACAAAATGGTCATTAAAATTGTGCTACTCACACAAAATAAATCTTCCATATTGAGTCTTCTCTTCTCAGGAAAAAACTCTCATCAGACAGCCCTTCAGTGCAGACCTGGTTACATCTTTTGTTAGCCTTGTATTAATCGGCCTAGACATTGTGTTAATTTAAGGCCAACCTGAAAATCTGGACTGGCCCAGGAAACCTGCCTTTCATTCCATAAAAATCCTGGCCCTCTAACAGGATTTACTAAATTCCCTAGCAAGCTAAATCTCAACAGGGATTTTAACAATTTCCTTGATTCCTAAAATCTCACCCAACTTTTTCTAAATAGCATATGCACTTCCTGAAACCTGGTGAACAGTTATTACAGGTACCTTGAGGAAATATAGCGATCCCTGATGACCATACCCATTCAGATTGCACAGATTGTGTTAGTTTCTATGTACTTTCAATGATTTCAATAAAAATAAATAAAGAAATAAAATCAGGAAACTCAATACATATGAAGTAGAAACCTATCTATCTATCTATCTCTTTCTATCTATCTATCTATCTATCTGCAATGCATAGGCAAAGAAACATATATACCATAGTTATATACACATAAAGACATTTTTCATAATTTTCGACATTATTACTCCTATATTTAATCACAAGGTCCCCAGTACTAATATTATTACAATTGTTTGATACCCCATCCTGCCACAACAATGCAACCTCCTTCAACAGGGGACTTCTTTCTCACCCTTGGACCTACAAAATACACTCAGTTTAGGTATTTAAGCCATATATTAAGACGTCAAGTCGACACATTGAACTATATGTCAGGGTCCTCAAACCATTCCTGTAAAGTTTATGCGCATAGGGCGCGTTATACTGATCAAAGAGGCCATTGACATCAGAGAATAATGTTGCCATTAAGGGGCATATCTGGCTAATGTTAGGTAGGGGGTACATGCTAAAGTAACATTCACATAAATACCAGGACCTATGGTTTCCCAGCAGAACATTGCCCAGTTCCTGATTCTGACTTCCCTTCCACCCATAGAGCATTATTTAACAATTTTTTCCACAGGTATTTGGAGATTCTCTGTCCCATTAAACAAGCAATTACTATTTGGCTCTTGGTAAAGTCACTTAAAGGGGTCACTTAAATGGTGGAAAACATTTGCTTTTTAAATCATCTGGTGCCAGAAAGATAAACAGATTTGTAAATTACTTCTACTTAAAAATCTTAATCGTCCAGTAATTATCAGCTGCTGTATATTAGAGAGGAAGTTGAGTAGTTATTTTCTGTCTGACCGCAGTGCTCTCTGCTGACACCTCTGTCCATGTCAGGAACTGTCCAGAGCAGGAGCAAACCCTATAGCAAACCTATCTTGCTTTGGACAGTCTCTGTCTCTGAAATGGACAGATGTGTCAACAGAAAGCATGGTGGAAAGACAGAAAAGAAATTAAAAAAGAAAATAACTTTCCCTGTAGTATATGTTACGCCTAGCGCTCCGGGCCCCCGCTCCTCCCCGGAGCGCTCACGGCGTCTTTCTCCCTGCAGCTCCCCGGTCAGTCCCGCTGACCGGGAGCGCTGCTCTGTCATGGCCGTTGGGGATGCGATTCGCACAGCGGGACGCGCCCGCTCGCGAATCGCATCCCAGGTCACTTACCCGTTCCCGTCCCCTGCTGTCATGTGCTGGCGCGCGCGGCTCCGCTCTCTAGGGCGCGCGCGCGCCAGCTCCCTGAGACTTAAAGGGCCAGTGCACCAATGATTGGTGCCTGGCCCAATTAGCTTAATTGGCTTCCACCTGGTCCCTGACTATATCTAACCTCCTCCCATGCACTTCCTTGCCGGATCTTGTTGCCCTTGTGCCTAGTGAAAGCGTTTTGTGTGTTTAAAGCCTGTGTACCAGAACTTCTGCTATCTCCCCTGACTACGAACCTTGCCGCCTGCCCCCGACCTTCTGCTACGTCCGACTTTGCTTCTGCCTACTCCCTTGTACCTCGCCTATCTTCAGCAGTCAGAGAGGTGACCCGTTGCTAGTGGATACGACCTGGTCACTACCGCCGCAGCAAGACCATCCCGCTTTGCGGCGGGCTCTGGTGAAAACCAGTAGTGGCTTAGAACCGGTCCACTAGCGCGGTCCTCGCCATCCCTCTCTGACACAGAGGATCCACTACCTGCCAGCCGGCATCGTGACAGTAGATCCGGCCATGGATCCCGCTGACGTCCCTCTGCCTTACATCTCTGATATCACCACGGTGGTCGCCCAGCAATCCCGACAGATCGCCCATCTAACCCACCAGCTGTCGGAAGTATTCACCATTGTGTCGCAACTTCAGCAGCAATCATCTCCTCCGCCAGCTCCTGCACCCCTTCCGCAGCGAGTGGCCACTCCTAGCCTCCGCCTGTCCTTGCCGGACAAATTTAATGGGGACTCTAAGTTTTGCCGTGGCTTCCTTTCGCAATGTTCTCTGCACTTGGAGATGATGTCGGACCAGTTTCCTACTGAAAGGTCTAAGGTGGCTTTCGTAGTCAGCCTTCTGTCTGGAAAAGCTCTGTCATGGGCCACACCGCTCTGGGACCGCAATGACCCCGTCACTGCCTCTGTACACTCCTTCTTCTCGGAAATTCGAAGTGTCTTTGAGGAACCTGCCCGAGCCTCTTCTGCTGAGACTGCCCTGCTGAACCTGGTCCAGGGTAATTCTTCCGTTGGCGAGTACGCCATACAATTCCGTACTCTTGCTTCTGAACTATCCTGGAATAATGAGGCTCTCTGCGCGACCTTTAAAAAAGGCCTATCCAGCAACATTAAAGATGTTCTGGCCGCACGAGAGACTCATGCTAACCTGCATGAACTCATTCATCTAGCCACTCGCATTGACATGCGTTTTTCTGAGAGGCATCAAGAACTCCGCCAGGAAAAAGACTTAGATCTCTGGACACCTCTCCCACAGTCTCCACTGCAATCTGCGCCTAGGCCTCCCGCCGAGGAGGCCATGCAAGTGGATCGGTCTCGCCTGACCCTGGAAGAGAGGAATCGCCGTAAGGAAGAGAATCTTTGTCTGTACTGTGCCAGTACTGAACATTTTTTGGTGGATTGCCCAATCCGTCCTCCACGTCTGGGAAACGCACGCTCGCACCCAGCTCTCGTGGGTGTGGCGTCTCTTGATGCTAAGTCGGCTTCTCCACGTCTCACGGTGCCTGTTCGGATTTCTACTTCAGCCAGCTCTCCCCTCTCAGCCGTGGCCTGCCTGGACTCTGGAGCTTCTGGGAATTTTATTCGGGAGTCCTTAGTGAATAAATTCCGCATTCCGGTGACCCGTCTTGTCAAGCCACTCCACATTTCCGCGGTCAACGGAGCCAGGTTGGACTGCACCGTGCGTTACCGCACGGAGCCCCTCCTAATGTGCATCGGACCTCATCATGAGGAAATTGTATTTTTTGTCCTTCCTAATTGCACTTCTGAAGTTCTCCTTGGACTACCCTGGCTTCAACACCATTCCCCAACCCTGGATTGGTCCACTGGGGAGATCAAGAGTTGGGGTCCCTCTTGTTCCAAGGACTGCCTTCAACCGGTTCCCAGTACTCCCTGCCGTGACCCTGTGGTTCCTCCTGTATCCGGTCCCCCTAAGGTCATTAAGGACTCTGCCTGCCACAGGAAATGCCTCTCCCCCCCTCCCAGTCCCATCAGGCAAGCCTCTGTGTCCCCTCATGGCCCTCGTCCTGGTGTCACACTGCCCCGTGCCAGGTCTCGCCCTCTGCCCTCTCTCCCCATTCCTACTCCTGCTGTTCTGCCTGCCGTTGAGGAATCCCTCCATCCTTTCCCGGTGTCCTCATCCCAGGGGAGGCAGTTACCGGACAAAGAGAAGGGGAGACCTAAGGGGGGGGGTACTGTTACGCCTAGCGCTCCGGGCCCCCGCTCCTCCCCGGAGCGCTCACGGCGTCTTTCTCCCTGCAGCTCCCCGGTCAGTCCCGCTGACCGGGAGCGCTGCTCTGTCATGGCCGTTGGGGATGCGATTCGCACAGCGGGACGCGCCCGCTCGCGAATCGCATCCCAGGTCACTTACCCGTTCCCGTCCCCTGCTGTCATGTGCTGGCGCGCGCGGCTCCGATCTCTAGGGCGCGCGCGCGCCAGCTCCCTGAGACTTAAAGGGCCAGTGCACCAATGATTGGTGCCTGGCCCAATTAGCTTAATTGGCTTCCACCTGGTCCCTGACTATATCTAACCTCCTCCCATGCACTTCCTTGCCGGATCTTGTTGCCCTTGTGCCTAGTGAAAGCGTTTTGTGTGTTTAAAGCCTGTGTACCAGAACTTCTGCTATCTCCCCTGACTACGAACCTTGCCGCCTGCCCCCGACCTTCTGCTACGTCCGACTTTGCTTCTGCCTACTCCCTTGTACCTCGCCTATCTTCAGCAGTCAGAGAGGTGACCCGTTGCTAGTGGATACGACCTGGTCACTACCGCCGCAGCAAGACCATCCCGCTTTGCGGCGGGCTCTGGTGAAAACCAGTAGTGGCTTAGAACCGGTCCACTAGCGCGGTCCTCGCCATCCCTCTCTGACACAGAGGATCCACTACCTGCCAGCCGGCATCGTGACAGTATACAGCAGCTGAAGGACTGGAAGGATTAAGATTGTTAAATAGAAGTAATTTACAAATCCAGTTGATTTAAGAAAAAAAAAAATTTCCACCGATGTATCCCTTTAAATCTCTTTGCTGACCTATTTTCATGCCTCTAACACATTAACTTTAAGAATTGACAATTAACTTCTTGACTAATATACCCCATTCATTGACAGGTGCTATTGTCTTGAACTGTTATTCACTTGACCTGGTTTAATGTTATAGTTGATTGGTGTGTACATAGAGTATATATAGTAGATACAACTTTTCCAACAGTTATACATTTTTAATAATATATTGTAATACTGTAATTATTTAAATTCCTCCAGTGATAAGTTTAGTTGTATTCATATGTAAACTGAATGAATAATCTTTTGCATACTATAAATCTGTTTTCTTTCAATAGACCCTGATTTGTCATTAGATCCGGCAGAAAGTGACATTCTTCCTCCAACCACAGTGGTAACATCCAATATTAAGACTAAATTGGTAAGTGCATGATTTTAATACATAATAGTTTACTACTAGATGTCCAGCAAAGACAGGAAAAGAAAGACACTGCAACTCACCTGGTAGACATCTGTAAATGTATGATTTATTTCGGCATCAGAGCAAAATCAAAGCAGATAAGACACGCTACACCATAGGAAGGGGGAGAGTGGAGCAGGTGCAGGGACAAGGCAACATCCGTTTCACGTCAAATGACGCTTCTTCCGGCTTCTCCTTCTCCTCGATCTACGTGGGTTTATCTACCTTTGTGACAGAGGTGAAAGTGGGAGGGACAGCTAATACCGGGACACCAGGTGAGTGGGCAATGATTAAAACGAACAGCAATAATACATAGATCAAAGGTGCAATTCAAAGAATCATAAGAACGCACTTAAAGGGTTACTCCAGGGAAGTTAAGAAAAATTAAAATGCCCCAAAGCCACCACAATACCTGTTCTTTGTCCCCTGTAGTTATTCATGTGGTTTTGGCAGCTCCTGTGGCAATTGTTGTCTCCTAAATACTTTTTTCCTTACCGGCAGCACAAACTACAACTCCCAGAATTCAGTGGAGTTCTGTGTAATGGCTGCCAGCCAACTGCTTTCACTATCTGTGTGCAGGCTTACAATGCAGATCACACACACACACACACACACACTGGGGGAGATTTATCAAACTGTGTGAGAGAAAAGTGGAGGGATTTTCCCACAGCAATCAGCTAACAAGCTGAGGTAAAGTGAAAGCCGAGCTGTGATTGGCTGCATATGGGGAAATCTCTCCACTTTTTCTCTCACACAGTCTGATAAATCTGGGCCACTGTACATGTCTTTTCTTTTAAACAATGCCTCCTGCTATGAGTTTTTCTGTGTTCTGAATGGCAGCATATTCAAAAGAAAAACAGCAGCTATGTGCTCAGTTGTGACTAGGAATCTTTCCTCTCACAAGCTCCTCACACAGGGAGGGGAGGGGTGGCTGTACAGCCAGAGCTCTAGCCCAATCAGAAATCAGACATAGATCAGGTGGTGTTGTCTTGATGGGAGGGGCTGCTCTCACTGAGGAGACAACGTGGATCTAAAAAATGAATTTTTCTCACACTTCCTGCATGTAAGTGACAGCTGAAAGAGGAAAACTGTTGTATATAGCTAATGAATGATATTTAGACAAATACATAGGTTGGTGAGAGGGAAAGAATGGGCTATGGATTTAGTTACCCGCAGTACCTCTTTAAGTCATTGCGTTCGTTAAGCTCAAATGGACCTAAAGCACAGCATCTACTAATCCATTTATATTCTTGTTGTAGAAAACGAACTTCAACAGGTTAGGAACTTCAATTATTCTCTAGCCTTTCAATGCCTGCAAATATGAGGCATGAGGGGTCAGAACTATGGACTTCCATCATATGTGTTATAAAACGATTTACGCCTTTGCCTGTTTTTATAGAATATCAATGTTCCCTAAAACGTTTGAAAAGATGTCTTTTGGTCTTGCTTATGTAAAAAAAAAGCCACAAGGGCAGATGATACAATAAACGACATGTGTGCTACGACATGTAATAAATTGTCTGACAGAGATAGTGAAACCGTGTAGTCTGAATGAGGGCATAGCAATATTCTGTTTGCAGAACAAACAATTCCCACAAGAGAAATTGCCGATAGGTGATACTTTATTAAGCCAAGTTGAAATACTTCTATTATGTATGTATTTATTTTTCTTCCGTTTAATAAAATCTCCAATTGTGATGTTTTTTTTTTTATATGTAATAATTGGTTTATTGATGGCTGTCTTGTGGAGGTCTTCATCATGTTCTAAAAAGTACCAATTATTTAAAATGGCATTTTTTTTATAGCAAAATTCATTGGGGAGTTATGAAACGAGAAAAAAAAAACGTTTGTTCTGTTCATGAGTATGATGTACTTTTTGTTTTAATAATGATGAGCGATCGATGGATTCAGCTTTTTCCTATGCCTTCTCGATTACTGTATTCAGGTATTTTCTACTGCAAAATCTAGATTTTAATTCAGAAGCTTGTTGAATATAAAGCTGGTGATTGTTATTGACTCTTTTAAGACATAGCAATTGGCTGTACGGAAGACCATCTCGTACATGACGAGGAGGAGAACTATAATAATATAATAAAGAGTTCTTAGCAATTTCTTTGCGGTAACCAGTAGTAACAATTTCATTACTTTCTATGCCTATTCGTATGTCTAAAAAGTCCAACTGCTGATCTCCAAAAGCAGAAGTTAAAAGCATATTGAATTTATTGTTATTCAAATAATCAATGAAGTCATCAAATTTATGTTATTCAAATAATCAATGAAGTCATCAAATTTATTTTTTGCACCTTCCCAAACTATAAAAATGTCGTCCACGTAACGTAAAAACATTTTAATATTCGTGGAGAATGGGTTAGTGGTGGAAAAAATAAAATGATCTTCAAAAGTGGGCAAAAAAGATAAGTAAGATGTTTTTTGAACTTCAAGATTGCAAGCTTGTTGGGTCCAAATGACAATAGCTCCACCTTTATCAGATTTAAGAACCAATTATTCATAGTAGGCAGCCAACCAATCTAACGCCTGTCTTTCAGGTAAAGATAAATTAGGATGTACATTAGGATAAATTAGCGACTTAACGTCACGCAATACAGCATGAGAGAATAGATCAATAGAACCTCCTGAAGCTATTGGAGGGATACATTTTGAAGGATTCCCACCAGAGAACGGTTTCTGTTCTATATGTGTGTGGGGGGGAACAAAATCTTTCTCCATAAGTAATTCACCTAACATTTGGACACAGGCATTATCCTGTGGGGTGAACTGGATGGAACCCCAAAGAGGCAACATCACATGGGGTTTCACCTTCAGATTTATGTTCATTATTTTTGTGAACATGTGTAAAAATCTTATGGAGGTTAATCTTACGTAAAGCTTTGTGTAAATCAATTTCAAATCTCTCAAATGCAAATTCTTCTTTTATACCAAAGTTTAAACCCTTAGATAATACAGATAAGCAGGCTAGTGACAAAGAAATATTAGTTAAATTAATCACATTAGAAAAATCTAAAGGTTCTGCCAAGACACATTTTTCGTTTCTTGGGATAACAAGGTTTTGGGTGACTTGGACCTGCCCCATCCACGCCTAATGCAATTCCTAAAGGGACAGGAGTAGGTGGGGGAATAGGAAGTCCTGTAGATTCAGGGGCATCATCCGACATTCTGCTGTCTGGCTCAGTTGTTAAAAAATCGGTAGTGCGTTTTTTCTTGGGTAGAATTTTTCTTCTATTAGACAAGTTTGGCTTCCTCTGGCTTGCCCTGGACCAATTAAAGACGAAATTTTTTTCAAAATCCTTTTTGTCACGGACAAATTTATCTTTTTTAGTCTCTGATTTCGGCTTGGAGTTTAGAAATGTTCTTAGCAATCTGGGTAGAAAAATGATTACAGTCTTCTTCATTAAGGCGCGTACGCAATTCCAGCTTGGCTTTACAGAGTTCAGTAGTGATTCTTTCGTAATCTCGTCAATTTTTATCAAGAACTATTTGTTGCAACCGCAGAGTGAACAAGATGTGCATCTTGCCATTCTTTCAGAAACAGATCGTCTGCAAACTGAGAAGGAGGTTTGTATGACCTCAATCCCCTAGGAATGCGGTTACATTCACTGTAAGCAGTCAGCGATTTAATTGTCCAAATGACTTCTTTCTCGGCTAAGGTGGAAATTTTGTAGAGCTTTAGGGCTCAAGAGTTGTAATTCATCTTTTGAATTGCAAGAAAGAAAAAATGTCCCTGCATCCACTCTCCCCGCTGAGATGGCAGTGTCCATGGTGGCTATAGATTGCTCAAATTCCATAGATCTAAGCAGATCTTGTTGTGCTTGCATGGTCATGGTCAATAAAACCAGCAGATATAACCAGATTTGAGAAAGAAAATGTTCCAGGGACTGCAAAGGTTAATGCATCAAAGTGGAATGCATGAGGAGCCACTGGAGTCTATAGCAGTCTATTAGTACAGGTCAGGGGGGGTGCTCAGTGTCTAATATAGTAAGGCAATAAATGTCCAGCAAAGGCAGGAAAAGAAAGACACGGCAACTCACCTGGTAGACGTCTGTAAATGTATGATTTATTCCGACATCAGAGCAAAATCAAAGCAGATAAGACATGCTACAGCAAAGGAAGGGGGGAGAGTGGAGCAGGTGCAGGGACGAGGCAACGGCCGTTTCACGTCAAATGACGCTTCTTCCGGCCTCTCCTTCTCCTCAATCTACGTGGATTTATCTACCTTTGTGACGGAGGTGAAAGTGGGAGGGACAACTAACACCGGGACACCAGGTGAGTGGACAATGATTAAAACCAACAGCAATAATACATAGATCAAAGATGCAATTCAAAGAATCATAAGAGGCACTTAAGTCATTGCATTCGTTAAGCATTAATGGACCTGTTGCAAACGAACTTCAACAGGTGCAGAACTTCTATTATTCTCTAGCCTTTCAATGCCTGCAAATTTGAGGCATGAGGGGTCAGAACTATGGACTTCTCTCATATGTGTTATAAAACGATTTACGACTTTGCCTGTTTTGATGAAATATAAATGTTCACTAACCCTCCAATAGCTTCAGGAGGTTCTATTGATCTATTCTCTCATGCTGTATTGCGTGATGTTAAGTTGCTAATTTATCCTAAAGTACATCCTAATTTATCTTTACCTGAAAGACAGGCGTTAGATTGGTTGGCTGCCCACGAGGAATTGTTGGTTCTTAAATCTGATAAGGGGGGGGCTAATGCCATTTGGACCCAACAAGCTTACAATCTTGAGGTTCAAAAACATCTTACTGATAATACTGTCTATGAAAAATTAAAAGAGAAACCTACTGCTAAAATCTTAAGTTCATTTCGCGCTCTCCTGTACAAACAGGTTGAGAAAGGTCTAATAAATGAAAAAACTGCTTTAAAACTTATTCCGATGGCCCAAGTTCCTGCCAAGTGGTACATACTACCTAAAGTCCACAAATCCCTCGATAATCCTCCTGGGTGCCCCATTGTGGCAGGAATCGGGTCTATTACGGAATATTTATCTAGTTACCTAGAATGGCTAGTGTCCCCCTTACTTCCTGGTATCCCCTCATACCTTCAAAATACAGAAGAGCTAATTTCGGCCCTTGATGACTTCCACTGGCAGGACAGGGGCCGAAATTACCATTTGGCCTTGATTGATGTTGAAAGTCTCTACACCCGTATCCCACACAATGCAGGTGTAGAGGCTATGCACACTTTCCTGTCTAAAACAGACAAGAGTCTTGATTTTGTCACTTTTGTCACCAACTCCCTACATTTCGTGCGGTCTCAGAACACCTTTTGCCATGACAAAGTATGGTACAGACAGGTGCAGAGGACGGCGATGGGTACGCCCGTCTCCTGCACCTACGCAAATATTTTTTTGCCCACTTTTGAAGGTCATTTAATTTTTTCCACCACTAACCCATTCTCCGCGAATATTAAAATGTTTTTGCGTTACGTGGATGACATTTTTATAGTTTGGGAAGGTGCAAAAAATTAATTTGATGACTTCATTGATTACTTGAATAACAATAAATTCACTGTGCTTTTTACTTCTGTTTTTGGAGATCAGCAGTTGGACTTTTTAGACGTACAAATTGGCATAGAACATAATGGAATTGTTACCACAAAGAAATTGTCAAGAACTCTTTATGACATTATTATAGTTCTCATCCTCGTCATGTACGAGATGGTATTCCATGCAGCCAATTCCTACATCTTAAAAGAGTCAATAACAATCACCAGCTTTATATTCAACAAGCTTCTAAATTAAAATCTAGATTTTGCCGTAGAAAATACCCAAATATAGTAATTGAGAAGGCATATGAAAAAGCTGAATCCATCGATCGCTCGTCATTATTAAAACAAAAAGTACATCATACTCATGAAGAGAACAAATGGTTCATTTTCTCATTTGATAACACCCCAATGAATTTTGCAATAAAAAATGCCATTTTAAATAATTGGTACATTTTAGAACAGGATGAAGACCTCCACAAGACAGCCATGAATAAACCAATTATTACATATAAAAAAAACATCACAATTGGAGATTTTATTAAACGCAAGAAAAATAAATAAATACATAATAGAAGTATTTCGACTTGGCATAATAAAGTATCACCTATCGGCAATTTCTCTTGTGGGAATTGTTTGTTCTGCAAACAGAATATTGCTATACCCTCATTCAGACTGGGCGGTTTCTCTATCTCTGTCAGACAATTTATTACATGTCGTAGCACACATGTCGTTTATTGTATCATCTTCCCTTGCGGCTTTTTTTTACATCGGCAATACCAAAAGACATCTTTTCAAAAACATCAAAGGCGTAAATCGTTTTATAACACATATGAGGGAAGTCCATAGTTCTGACCCCTCATGCCTCAAATTTGCAGGCATTGAAAGGCTAGAGAACAAGAGAAGTTCTGCACCTGTCGAAGTTCGTTTTCTACAAGAAAATTATTGGATTAGTAGATGCTGTGCTTTAGGTCCATTAGAGCTTGACGAACGCAATGACTTAAGTGCCTTCTTATGATTCTTTGAATTGCACCTTTGATCTATGTATCATTGCTGTTAGTTTGATCATTGTCCACTCACCTGGTGTCCCGATGTTAGTTGTCCCTCCCACTTTCACCTCCATCACAAAGGTAGATAAACCCACGTAGATCAAGGAGAAGGAGAGGCCGAAAGAAGCGTAATTTGACGTGAAACGGATGTTGCCACTCTCCCCCTTCCTATGCTGTAGCGTGTCTTATTTGCTTTGATTTTGGTCCGATGCCAGAATACATCATACATTTACAGACGTCTACCGGGTGAGTTGCCGTGTCTTTCTTTTCCTGTCTTTGCTGGACATTTATTGCCTGACTATAATAGACATTGAGCACCCTCCTTGACCTGTACTAATAGACTGATATTGATTCCAGTGGCTCCTCACGCATTCCACTTTGATGCATTAACCCTTGCAGTGCCTTTAACATTTTGTTTCTCAAATCTAGTTTACTACTAGAGATGAGCAAATCAAATAAGACGAATCCAAATTCATTACGAATTTAATAAAAAATGCTATCCGTAAAGAATTTGAATATTGCCGTGATTCGTTTTAAAGAATTGCTCCATGGACTCCATTTTCTGCAGGCTTGGGGGCTAAAATGGTGGATCCATATGTGAGGACATGGGGCAAGGAATTCTGGGAAGGTGTGATGGAGGGATGACCCTGAATCACATGGTGGCATGCAGCCAGCCCCTGTGATGTCACAGCCCTATATTATTGGCAGCCATTGCTGCAGACAGGCATTTCAGCATTTTTTTTGCAGAGAGAGCAGACAGTATGTGTGTTCCAGATAAAAAGAAAAGCTTTACAGCAGCGATTCACCACAAGCCAAAGTCACTGCAGACAAGCAGTGACAGGGGAGAGAGAGAAATAGAGAGAGAAAATACACTTTTGGGTGTACTACACAATGACTCTGTACTGCTGCACTGCAGTGTACTACAACTCTAAAGCTAATAGGGGCCAGTTAGGGTGAGCACTAAAAGCCATAGTCACTTGCTATTAGTGCCTTATACTGGTTGTAAGCATAGTGGAGCGTATTGTCCTCCTCTCATATGTAACCTGTAAGTACATCCGCTGCTTCCTTCGCTAGGCGAGCAAGTAGTGATGAGGAGAGTGGCATGGGAGGTGGTGTTGCGAGCATTCTAGCTCCAGAAACAGACACTGTTGAGGAACCTGAGGAGGACATCAGTGATGTGAAGACATAACTCGATGATGATGAAGCCGATCGCACTTGGGACCCAGGTGCCGAAGGGGCTTCATCATCATTAGAAGAAGAGGGTTGCAGGTTGCCCGTGAGGCAGCAGCTGAGCCAGCAAGGTGGTAGCATGATTGGGGAGGTAGTGGAACAGGGGTTCCTGGAGTCGGCAGCAGTAGCAGTCAATCAGTACAGACTGTTTGAGGGAAAATCAGCTACTCGGCGGTGTGGCAGTTTTTTTTAGCAAGCATCCGGAGGATGTTAACATGGCCACATGTAAGATGTGTCAGCAGAAGGAGAAGCGTGGCTAGGGTCCCAATGTTATACACCCCATAGGAAGTAACCTTGGTAGCAACGGAACGCGTGGGGTTCCTTGTGGCCCCGTCCTTGCCTTTCCCACTGTCATGTGATTGCCCCATTCAGTCTGGGATACTTGCTGCCTCAATGCACTCACATCACCGCAAGTATTAATAGAAATGTGGTTGTATAGTGGGGATAAGGAGTTGTGATTTATACTGTCTGACTTTTTTGTAATAGTTATTTGCATTTCATTATTGTGTTCCCCACTTTCTCACTCCTATAGTGTGTGTACCACCTTTATGATATATTATGTATATTCCTGCATGGAGTATGGCTACTTAATAAATTCTTAGAGGGCGGGAGCCATTATCTAGGAGAGGGGGTTCATGGCCCCTCCCTAGGGTTGTTCTTAGGCTTTCAGTGAGCCAATTTTAATAGTTTTTATGCTTTCCTTCTATGAGTGCAATAAATGTATTGTTTACAGAATGTGCTTTGTAATAATAAAACATTGTTTACTATCATAATTCTGATGTGCTGCCATATTTCATTGTTTCTTTGTTCTTTTTAAGTTTGGCTTTTCTATCACTGAGTAGCAGCCGTATATCATAATTGGGTCAATGGGTTGAGACCCCTCTTCTCGTTTTTTTTTGTAGGATCCCAATGTTGGCACCACGGCCCTGCATCAACATATGCAGTGTTACTATAAAGTGGCCTGGGATAACCCTGGCTCCGATGCGGTGGTCCTGCCGGTGGGCATGCTGGTTCCTGTTTCTGCCAGCCAAGGCTCCACCACTTCAGCCGAAGGGAGCTGTCTGTCATACACATCTTCTGTCGGTCCAGATGCTCCTGCTCCTCCTACTTCTCGTCAGTCATTCTGGCAGCAATCAGCAAAGCGATGTCCAAGAGACAGCAGTATGCGCCCACTCATCCAACGGCGCAGAAGCTGAATGTGCTCCTGTCCAAGTTGCTGGTGCTGCAGTCCCTCCCTTTTCAAGTGTTGGACTCTGCACCTTTCAGAGAACTGATGGCTTGTGCCTAGCCAAGGTGTCCCAAGCTGTCATTTCTTTGCGAAAAAGGCAATACCAGCCCTGCACAAATATGTTGAACAGAAGGTGGGCCAGTCCTTGAGCCTGTCGGTGTGTACCAAAGTGCGTGGCAGTGCCAACGTGTGGAGCTCTAACTATGGTCAGGGACAATACATGCCGTTTATGGCCCACTGGGTGAACGTGGTTCCTACACAGCCACACCAGCAACTTGGGCAGGTCACGCCGCTTCCGCCTCCTTGCTCTTTGGCCGTTGTTCCTTCGACAGTGGCTCTTCGCCGTTGGTCCTGCGACTCTGCCTCCTCATCCTCCACCGTGTCCTCAGCCTTTACAGCACAGACAAGTCTCAGTGCCCCTCCACATACCATGTGTGAAGGTCACGGTGGTGTCACGCTGTTCTTCACATGGTTTGCCTTGGCGAAATGAGTCACACAAGGTAGAAACTGCTAAAAGTGATTCATCAAGAAATGGAATCGTGGCTTTCTCCACAAAAACTGGAAATGGGTACCATGGTGACCAACAATCGGAAGAACATCTTGTCTGTGCTGTCAAGGAAGCCTGAGCCATGCACCCTGCATAGCACATGTGTTCAATCTGGTTGTCAAGCAGTTCCTGAAGTGTTCCCCCCATCTGCAAGACATTCTAGCAATGGGAAGGAAACTTTGCATGCACTTCAGCCACTCGTACACCGCAAAGCACACCCTCCTTGAGCTGTAGTGTCAGAACGGCATCCCCCAACATAGTCTGATATGCGAGATTTCCACACGTTGGAATTGTACCCTCCATATGTTGGACCAACTATACGAACAGAGAAAGGCCATCAACGATTTCTTAATGATCCAAGCAGATAGGACTACTTCACTGTGTAATTTCAATGTCAACTAGTGGCAGCTCATATGTGACACCTGCCGTTTGCTCAGACCCTTTGAGGAAGCCACATTATTAGTCAGTTGCCAGAATTACGGGATAAACGACGCCATTCCACTGCTTCATTTCCTACAACAGATGGTGGAAACAATGGCTGGTCAGGGCACTGGAGACGTGGCTCCTACATCTTACGGTCACATAAGCCATGTGGGGGCTGAACTGGAAGAGGAGAAGGGAGACAGCGGAGCATAGGCAATGTGTAGCGAAATGGGTGGTTTTTATAGTCATCTGACAGGAGAGGAGGAGCAGGAGCAGCCAGAGGAGCTACAGGGTAATGAAGGAGACGAGACAGAGGAACCAGACACACCGTGTCAGTATGCAGTGAAGATTGAGGCAGGGAGTCCCTCAAAGTCACTTGCACAAATGTCACGGTGCATGCTTGCTTGCTTGCTTAGTGACCGCCGAGTTGTCACCATTCGGCAGTGGGATGACTTCTGGCTCTCCACCTTGTTGGACCCTCGCTACCAAATCTCTAGAAGTAAAAGAACAAGCGCTCCATTGGGTAATATTGATGATACCCAGTGTGAGCAAAAGAATGGTAACTGCTCACCCTGGGTGGTTGTGTAGATTAATACACAACAATGATGAAGGCACAAAAGCTGCTAGGTCATCTGCTGCCCTCCGGTGAATAATGACAAGAAATTGGAATGGATAGACTTAAATGGAAATAGCCGGCTCACATGGCGCTGATCAACCAGGACACGATGTGGAGGATAAAAGTGGACTTTAATAACCAAAATGCAACGTGTTTCACTGCGCAACTTCCATAGGCATGACAATATAAGCACAACAACACACTTATAAAGGTAAAAGTTAACCCATTAATTGATCAGAATAAAAGAAAAGGAGAATCAATCCCTTATATGACTAATCCAATAGATCTAGAAAATTGCCATAAATGAAGTGAAAACATGCTGAATACAGCCTTCATTTTATTGTATTCTATAGTATTGGTATAGATTGTCATTTCCAGTATCATTTTTAGTATTTTTATTGTATGCAGCATGTTTTCACTTCTTTTATGGCAATTTCCTAGATCTATTGGATTAGTCATATAAGGCATTAATTCTCCTTTTCTTTTATTCTGATCAGTTAATGGGTTAACTTTTACCTTTATAATTGTGTTGTTGTGTCTATCATGTCATGCCTGAGGAAGCTGACCATACGCAGCGAAGCGCTTTGCATCTTGGTTATTAAAGTCCACTTTTATCCTCCACATCGTGTCCTGGTCAATCAGCGCTGTGTGAGCCAATTATTTCCATTGAAGTCCATTCGTTCCAATTCCTCACTACCAAATGGCAGTGTTTTTTAGGTGGAAATAGGGAGAGGTTCCTGTGTGAGACCTCCCTCTGTAGGGCGAGTAACACTTGCCAAGAAGGGAATTGATAGGGTGAGAGTAGGGCCTTACAGGGGAAGTTTTTACCCCCACCTGTTACAACGGAGCATATGAATATTATTAAAACTTAAGTTTTAGCTAATGCATATACTCAATACTTACTTGTGCACACCAACACTTTGACAACAGAGACCGGTTTCTTCTGCCTACCTGCCTCATCTACAATTCTGATCCTGCCCTCCGCCTGATGCAACACATCTGATGCTCCTTCTTTCACCCACCTTCGTCAGCGGGTACTGGTATTGCCACCCATCACCCCTCTCTGTCACCAGCTCACTTTCAGGACTCCTGATGCAGCTGCTGCCATCTCCAGGCTGTGTCATTCTGCCGCCATATGGTCTCCTCATGCTTCTGCCATCTCCAGGCTGTGTCATTCTGCCACTATATGGTCTCCACATGCTTCCGCCACCTCCAGGCTGTAACGCTGAGCACTCCGGGTCCCGCATCCATCCCGGAGCGCTCAAGGCGTCCGCCCCGGTTTCTCACTCTGCTACAATGCTGCCGGTGGGGATGCGATTCGCATGGCGGCACTAGTCCGCTTGCGGGTCGCATCCCGTTCTGATTACCTGCCCCGTCCTCTGTCTCAGCCGCCGGGTCTCTCAGATTTAAAGGGACAGTGCACCATTAATTGGTGCCTGGCCCAATCTGTTCCAAATCAGTGCTAATCACCTCCCATCTGTTTCTTTAGTGAAAACATATAAAAACCCACTTCCCCTTCCTGTCCTTGCCGGATCTTGTTGCCTAGTGCCTAGTGAAAGTGTTTTTGTGTGTGCCATAACCTGTGTTTCCAGACCTTCTGCCGTTGCCCTCGACTACGAACCATTGCCGCCTGCCCTGACCTTCTGCTACGTCTGACCTCGCCTCTGTCTCATCCCCTTGTATCATGCCTGCCTCAGCTGTCAGGGAGGTTGAGTCGTTACCAGGGGAAACGACCTGGGGGTTACCTGCCACTGCAAATCCATCCTGCTTTGTGGTGGGCTCTGGTGAAGACCAGTAACCCCTTAGACTCCGTTCCCCTGGTACGGCCCACGTCATCACCTCCCTGACACAGGGGATCCACAACCCCTACATACCCTGCACTCCGGTCTGGATCCTGACACAGGCTGTGTCATTCAGCCACTATATGGTCTCCTTATGCTGCTGCCATCTCCAGGATGTGTCATTCTGCCGCCATATCGTCTCCTCATGGTGGTGCCACCTCTAGGCGGTGACATTCTGTCACCATTTGGTCTCCACATGCTTCCCCTACCTCCAGGCTGTGCCATTCAGCCGTTATATGGTCTCCTCATGCTTCTGCCACCTCCAGGCTGTGTCATTCAGCCACAATATGCTCTCCTCATGCTGCTGCCACCTCCAGGCTGTGTTATTCAGCCACTATAAGGTCTCCTCATGCTGTCACCACCTCCAGGATTTGTCATTCAGCCACTATACGGTTTCCTTATGCTGCCACCACCTCAAGGCTGTCTTTCAGCCACTATTTGGTCTACTCATGCTGGTGATACCTCCAGGCTGTGTCATTCTGCCGCCATTTGGTCTCCTCATGTTGATGCCATTTGGTCTCCTCATGCTGGTGCCACCTCCAGGCTGTGACATTCTGCCGCCATTTGGTCTCCACATGCTTCCTCCATCTCCAAGCTGTGTCATTCTGCCACTATATGGTCTCCTCATGCTTCCGCAACCTCAAGGCTGTGTCATTCAGCCACTGTATGGTCTCATCATGCTGCTGCCAATTCCAGACTGTGTCATTAAGCCCCTATATGGTCTCCTCATGCTACCGCCACCTCTAGGATGTGTCATTCTGCCGCCCTTTGGTCTCCTTATGCTGCTGCCACCACCAGGCTGTGTAATTCAGCCACTTTATGGTCTCCTCATGCTGCCACCATCTCTAAGCTGTGTCATTCAGCCACTATATGGTCTCCTCATGCTGCCGCCACCTTCAGGCTGTTTCATTCTGCCGCAATTTGGTTTCCTCATGCTGCTGGCACATTAAATTAAATTTTTTATGTTCATCATCTATTTAAAATCTTCAATTACATTTTTTTTTAAATATCTTTAATCTTTTCAATTGTGAGGCCCTATAGTCTCGTCAGGCTGCTACCCCCTCTAGGCTCTGTCATTGCGCCTCCATGTGATCCCCTTGTTATATTGATCTTGTAGTTAGGCAGTATTTTTTCTAAGTAAACGCTTCGGGCACCCGGGACACTCAGTCATGAGCAGGGGGTGGGCGCTGAGAGGAAGGGGCTGGGACAGGCGGTAGCTGGCTTCGCAGCAGACCGCCAGCTCGATTTAAGATACAAGTATGAGCTTTTTAACTGCAGCAACTTATAGCAGTATGCACCCACTCCTGTCTAAGTTGCTGGTGCAGTCCCTCCCTTTTCTAGACACTCCCTTTTCTAGACACTCAGTCATGAGCATAGGGGTGTGCTGAGAGGCAGGGGCTGGGATAGGTGGTAGCTGGCCTTGCAGCGGACCACCAGCTTGATTTTAAGATACAAGTATGAGCTTTTTCATTGCAGCAACTTATACACTGCAGCAATTATACACTCTTGGAGTGGGAATTACTGCTGCTGCTGGCACCAGACTTGTCCTCCAATGGGTCCTCAAAAAAGGATTTTGCTCATTCCAATGACCAGGCTCTGTTATTGTGCCGCTGTTTGGCAGTGATTGTAAGCGACACCTGTAATCTGCATGTCATACTGATTAACAGTATTGCATCACTACCCCAGTGTTTAAACTAGGGACTGAAGAGGGAAGCTACAATGTAGAGGTGGAGATAGTGTAGATAGAGAGGGGGGAATTATTAATGTACCTGGGGATGGAGCAGAGGGAGGGGTTAGAATAGTAAAAAACATACACCTTTGAATTGCATGTTGACTACTGCCAAAAGTATGTCCAATAAAACATCGGAACTGGAGTGGTTGATGTCTAAGGAAAATTATGACATTGTGGGAATAACAGAGATTTGGTTGGATGATAGCTGGGCGGTCACCATACAGAGTTATTGTCTATTCAGGAAGGATCGGACAAAACAAAGGGGGAGGAGTTTGTCTATATGTAAAATCGAGTCTGAAGGCTGCACTGCGGGAGGATATTTGGGAGGGAAACAATAATGTGGAGTCATTATGGGTAGAAATATAAGAAATTTGGCCACCAAACACAATGGAAGAAGCAGAAGATTAATTATTGAGGCAAATAAACAAGGCAGCAAATCAGAATGAAGTGATAATAATGGGGACTTTAACTATCCTTATATAGGAGACTGAGACCTGTGAATCTCATAAAGGAAACAGGTTTCTGACTATAGCTAAAGTCAATTATCTGTCCCACATGGTGCAGGGCCCGACCAGAGGGGGCACCCTACTGGACTTAATATTAGCCAACAGACCTGACAGAGTAACTAATGTGCAAGTAGAAGGACACATAGGAAATAGTGATCATAATGTAATACATTATAACTTGTTCTTCAATAAGGAAATCTCTCAAGGGGCCACAAAACAATGAACTTTAGGAAGGCAAAGTTTGATCAACTCAGAGAAGCCCTTAATGATGTAAATTGGGATTATGTCCTCAAAAACAAGGATACTGACACTAAATGGGAGACTTTTTAAAATATCTTAAATTCACACTGTAAGATAAAAGAATCCAGGCAGCTCAGAGGAGCTGATCTGGACTATCGCAACAAAATCGTGATGTCCCGATCAGCTAACTGGATGGTGGGAGGGTCCTCACCTGCTTCTCTGTTGTCCGATTGGTGATCTACTGCTCCATGCCTGAGCAGCAGGCTAGAACAGCAGATTGCCGGTTACACTGATCAGTGCTTTGCAATGGCATAACATTGATCAGTGTATGCAATCAGAAGATTGCATGTTTTTATAAAAGTTCATCAACCCATTCCCTATTAAAAGTTTAAATCTCATATTTTTTTAATACAATAATGTAATAAAGAATAAAAATAATCATATGAGGTACCGCCACATCCGTAACTGTCCGAACTATTAAAATATTAGGTTAGCTAAACCACACAGTGGCGTACACGTAAAAAAATTGTGCATTTTTGGTCACTTCATATACCATAAAAATATTAATAAAAAGCAATCAAAAAGTCCCATCAAAACAAAAATGGTACCAATAAAAACTAAAAATGACGGCACAAAAAAATGAGCCCTCATATCACCCCGTACACAGAAAAATAAAAAAGTTATAGGGGTCAGAAGATGCCAATTTTGAACATGCTAATTTTGGTGCATGTAGTTTATAATTTTTTTAAGTATTGAAATAAAATAAAACCTATATAAATTGGATATCCTTGTAACTGTATGGACCTACAGAATAAAGATAAGGTGTCATTTTTACCAATAAGTGCACTGCGTATAAACGGGAACCTCCAAAATTTACAAAATGGCGTTTCCTTTTTTTATTTACCGCCACAAATATATATTTCTTTGGTTTTATTATAAAATAAGTGATGTCATTACAAAGTGCAATTGGTGATGCAAAAACAAGCCATTATATGGGTCTGTAGGTGCAAAATTTAAAGCGTTGTGATTTTTAAAAAGGAAGAAGGGAAAAACAAAAATGTAAAAACGAAAATAGGCTGAGTCCTTGAGATGAAAATTGCCTTAGTCCCTAAGGGGTTAAACTACTAAAACAGGGCGGTAGTTAAGAAGTATTAGAAAGCTATAGAGAAAAAATGTAAAATATGTTAAAAAAAACTGATAAAAGCCGAAAAAATAGAGACAGAAAGACTCATTGCCAAAGAGAGTAAAACTAACCCCAAAATGTTTTTTAACTATATAAATAGCAAAAAGGTTAAACATGAAAGTGTAGGCCCTTGAGGAAGAAATTATAGACAGGGATCAGGATAAAGCAAATATATTAAACACTTCTCCAAACACTTCTCCACTGTATTCATAGAGGAAAATTAAATGCCAGGTTAAACACAGTGAGATAAGGTAAACTCCCCAGTACAGGTCACCTGTCAAACCCAGGAAGAAGTACAGTGCCGCCTACAAAAAATCAAAATAGACAAAATGCCAGGTCCAGATGGCATTTACCCCCGTGTTCTAAAGGAATTAAAGGGGTACTCCAGTGGAAAACTTTTTTTTTTTTTTAAATCAACTGGTGCCAGAAAGTTAAACAGATTTGTAAATTACTTCTATTAAAAAAATCATAATCCTTCTAGTATTTATTAGCTGCTGAATACTACAGAGGAGATTATTTCAGTTCCTAAAATGGACAGATATGTCAGCAGAGAGCACTGTGGTCATGATGTCAGCAGAGAGCTCTGTGTTCCAAAAAGAAAAGAATTTCCTCTGTAGTATTCAGCAGCTATTAAGTACTAGAAGGATGAAGATTTTTTTTAATAGAAGTAATTTGCAAATCTGTTTAACTTTCTGGCACCAGTTGATTTTTTATAAAAAAGTTTTCCACCCCTTTAAGTAATGTAATAGACAGACCCATATTTTTAGTATTCAGGGACTTTATAGTAACAGGGACTGTTCCCCAGGTCTGGTGCATGGCAAATGTGGTGCCAATATTTAAAAAGGGGTCAAAAGGTGACCCCGGGAATTATAGGCTTGTTAGTTCAACCCCCATTGTGTGTAAATTGAGTGTTTTCTAAGAGATGCTATTTTGAAATATCTTGATAAAAATAAATGTATGACTCCATATCAGCATGGCTTTATGAGAGATCGGTCCTGTCAAACTAACCTGATCAGCTTTTATGAGGAGGTGAGCTGGAGACTGGGACAGGGGGAATCGCTGGATGACGCATATCTGGATTTTTCCAAAGCATTTGATTCGGTGCCACATAAAAGGTTGGTGCATAAAATTAGAGGTATTGGGCTGGGGGAAATGTGTGCAAGTGGGTAAGTAACTGGCTCAGTGATAGGAAATAGAGGGTGGTTATTAATAGTACTTATTCTGATTGGGTGACTGTTACTAGTGGTGTACCACAGGAGTCAGTCTTGGGTCCTGTTCTGTTTAATATATTCATTAATGACCTTGTTGAGGGGTTGAATTGTAAAGAAGCAATCTTTGCAGATGATACTAAACTTTGTAAAGTGGTAAACACTATAGAGGACAGTGCACTGTTCCCAATGGATCCGGATAGGTTGGAGGTTTGGGCTGAGAAGTGGCACATGAGGTTCAACATTGATAAATGAAAAGTTATGTACATGGAGAAGAAAAATCTGGGCTGGCATTATGTATTAAATGGGAGCACACTTGGGACAACTGATATGGAAAAGGACTTAGGAGTCTTAGTTAACAGTAAATGTATCTGTAGTGACCATTGTAAGGCAGCTGCTGCCAAGGCAAATAAAATCATGGGGTGCATCAATAGGGGCCCATGACAAGGAAATGATTCTATCACTGTACAAATCACTAGTCAGACCACACATAGAATACTGTGTACAGTACTGGGCACCAGTGTACAAGAAAGATATGGTGGAGGTGGAGAGGGATCAAAGACGGGCAACCAGAGTAATATGGGGAATGGGAGGACAACAGTACCCAGAAAGATTTTAAGAATTAGGGTTATTTATTTTAGAAAAAAGAAGGCTTAGGGGAGACCTAATAACTATGCATAAATATATCAGGGGACCTTACAGAGATCTCTCCCATGACCTATTTATACCCAGGACTGTATCTATTACAAGGGGGCATTGTCTACAGTTAGAGGAAAGAAGGTTTCTACACCAGCACAGACAGGGGTTCTTTACTGTAAGAGCAGTGAGAAGGTGGGATTCTCTGCCTGAGGAGGGGGTCATGGTGAACTCGGTAAAATAATTTAAAAGCGGGCTGGATGCATTTTTGGAGAATAATAACATTACAGGTTATGGATTCTAGATCTATAGGGACAGAAGATTGATCCAGGGATCAATTTTTTTCGGAAAATTCGGCTAATTGGACAAATCAAAGTTTTTCAAAAATTCACTCATCTCTAGTCGTCATATATTATTTCCAAAGAAACAGGTTGGAGCGAGAAAATTAAACCATAACTGATTGAATGCCCCATTCACAGTTTCATATGCAGTTTCTCAGTACCAGCCGTGTTTCTCAGTACCAGCCGTGTACACGTGCATGGCTTAATATTTTAGAGAATCATATGATTAGAGATGAGCGAAGCTACAGTAATTCGATTCGCCGTGAACTTCTCGGCTTGGCAGTTGCTGACTTTAGCCTGCATAAATTAGTTCAGCTTTCAGGTGCTCCGGGGGTCTGGAAAAAATGGATACAGTCCTAGGAGAGAGTCTGAGAGGGCACTGAGAGGCAGGGACTGGGACAGGTGGTAGCTGACCTTGCGGCAGACTGCCATCTCAATTTTAAGGTTCAAGTATGAGCTTTTTCACTGCAGTAACTAATAGCAGTATGTGCCCACTCATCCAATGGCGCAGAAGCTGAATGTGCTCCTGTCCAAGTTGCTGGTGCTGTAGTCCCTCCCTTTTCAAATGGACACTCAGTCATGAGCATAGGGGTGCGCTTAGAGGCAGAGGCTGGGACAGGCGGTAGCTGGCCTGCTCGATGTTAAGATACAAGTACGAGCTTTTTCACTGAAGCAACTTATACACTGCAGCAATTATACACTATTGGAGCTGGAATTACCGCAGCTGCTGGCACCAGACTTGCCCTCCAAGGGGTCCTCACAAAATGATTTAAAGTTTGCTCATTCCGATTACCAGGCTCTGTCATTGTGCAACTGTGTGGCAGTGATTCTAAAAGTGATGCCTGTAGTCTGCATTTGATACTGAATAACAGTATTATTTCACTAACACAGCACACTCCTTATGCGTGTTACGACAAGGCAAAGTGTTCTACACCCCTATTGAAGCTCTCTGTTGCCCCAAAATAGCTGTTTTTAATAGCAATTCGCCGCAAATAAATTCAGATCAAACCAATAGGCCGAATCGAATTTTTCAAAAATGTGCTCATCTCTATTTACCACATGTCCTGTACCTTAAGACCAAAGCCATGAGTAGCCCCTTATCAACAATCCTTTCCCTTGGGTTCCTTCTAGTTTTGCTCACGAATTTTCGCAATGTAAATTTTATTCGTGAATACCGCATATTCACGAATTCGCGAATACAGCACTATATATTTGCAATTACGAATATAATTTTTTTTTTTCACAGTACACATCACAGTGATCAACCCTCTCTGCTTCCAGCTTGTGTGGTGTAAAGAAGGCTCTAATACTACTGTGTGAGACAGGCGTGCAAATTTTTGCATATACAAATTTTCGCATATGCAAATTTTTGTCTATGCTAATTTTTGCGAAAATAAAACGCAAATATTACGAATATGCGAATATATGACGAATATTCGCCCATATATTCGCAAAATATCGGGAATTCGAATATGGCCTATGCCGCTCAACACTAGTTCCTTCTTGAGACTAGTTCCTTCTTGAGACAACTTTTCGTGAGACAAGGATTGGAAGTGTGTCTTTCTGGAACCCACAAATAAATGCAGAGTGTTTTTGCAGAAGTTGATAAGTGTGGGAGTTGTGGGCATATAAGACAATCAGCAGGGGATCCAACAAGACTTGACATACAGATTCAACATGAACAGGATTTTCTAGATAGTAGTCAGATGAATAAGTAGAGCAGTACTAGTTCAATTACTTGCACAGACACCTCAGGATCAAAACAGAAGCAAAATAACTGTGGAAATAACTACTGCACCTAGAGAGCAATGAGGCAGAAATAAATACATAACTGACTCGTTTCATAACCAGTTCAGCAAGATCATGGTGGTTTACAGGCAGAGAATTTGCTCACATAACATTGCTTGGATTAATGACCTCTGTGTACTATTATGTACTTGAGGTCACAACCAGTTGTGCACTGGCTAGACTCGATTGCATAATCTAAGGGATCCCTTTTGTGGACTCAGAATAGTCAACAGTTGGCAGCCACATAAAGCATCAATAACAAGACAAAAACAAGACTGGATGTGGAGGTAGAACTGAACCAAAAAGGAAGATATGGGCAGTTAAAGGACTGAAATATGGTCACAAACTGGAACATGGACTTGAGCATTGACAAACAGGGATCTTCTTGTCAGAATCAGAAGGTCAGAACTAAAATGTAGTCAGGATGTGGCAGACCAGAACTAGGAGAACACAGCAATATAGAATCCAGGAGCAGGCCACGTTGGAACAAAGAGGACAAGAAAAGTATGACCACTAATAAGACCAGAAATAAGGACTAGGATCAGACATGGAATGGAAAGAAACAAGACAGTATAAGTCAGTATACAGAAATATAACACGATAGCATGCATATAGCTGAAACCAAACGTGTCTGTAGCTGACATTTAGGAGAGGAAGAGAATAATCTTAAAATTGCAACTGGGCTCAAATAGCATCTATTTGCCACTGTGACTGATCATCCTGACAGTAAAGTGGTTGACTAACAATATGATGTGGCCACCAGGAAGACATGACGGGATAGTGCTGTTGAAGGGGCACACGGGTTGCAGTTCTACTTCACTGTATAAAGCAGGGCATCCCTGGTAAGGTTAACTTCTATTAGCCAGAGAAAAGAACTACTAAAATAAATTGATCCTCGCTCAGCATTATGTGGTCGGAAATGTATTTGAATAGTTCTTATGTAATATTATCTATGTGCAAAGATACAGCAACACACAACTCCCTCAAGTAATATTACCTATTCTTTAACTGGTTTTGATTGAAAAGGAGATCTCCTTAGGCTATGTTCACACTAGCATGATGGCTTCCATTTATTTCATACAACAAATACAGTAGTGACTGATGGGAGCTATTAATTTATAATGGAGTTTGTCAGGATTCCATCAAGGTTTTCATCTAAACATTCTTACATGTAAAGCTCATCTGAAAGACATCTAGACAATTGCATTATAACAAACAAGAAGGTTTAATTCTACAAACATTTAAAAAATATAAGGAAGATGGGGAAGGTGAGAATTGATTCTGTCATAATAAAATGTTATGTTTTGTATGAATGTATGAATAGAATCACTCTTCAGATGTTCACCCAGTCTGACTTACAAAACAATATATGTCTGACTTATAAAACTATTCAGTTTCAAAAGAACAAAAGAAAAATGTCCTTGAAGCAGCTTTATAAAGTCTTGCCCTTGTATGACTTGATGGCATTTAGAGATGAGCGAATCGAATCTGACGAAGTCGAATTCATTCCAAATTTCATGAAAATTTGATTCGGACCGAATCCGAAATTCGACTCAATTCGAAATAACGAATTTCTTCATTAGCGACACCCCTGTGATCGTCCTGTATAATGTATAGATGCGAGCGGCTTTCTCTTGCGCTCGTATCTCTGCAATAGATAGAATGATCGCACTGAGTGTCAGGAGTGACACTTGCTGTGATCTGTCCTCAACTGCAGGTACTAATGCTCCCAACATGAAGCACACTCTGCTCCATGATGGGAGCTGTAGTACTTGCATTAATAGACAGATCGCAGTGGGTGTTACTTCTGACACCCGATGCAATTGTCCTGTATAATGTATAGATGCGAGCGGCCAGCCACTCTTATCTGGTCCCACTGTAGTATATGCCGCATATACTTTATACCTATTATTCATATTTCCCTCAGAGAGCTGTGATTGGTTCCAGCCAACTGGTCAATCACAGCTCTCTGCGGGAAATATGAATAAGTGATGTGAATTCTATTCACATCACTGGCCGGCTGGAGTATAGTGAAGAGATGCGAGCGCAGAAGAAAGTCGTTCCATCTCTGTAATAGAAAGAACAATCGCATCAGGTGTTAGGAGTGACACCTGCTGTGATTTGTCTATTAGTACAGGTACTACAGCTCCAATCATGGAAGTCTGTTCCATGCTGGGAGTAGTAGTACTACCTAAAAAAATTACAAATAGAGAAATAAAAGTGAAACACACATACACACACACTTTATTAAGCACAAAATTAAAATACATTACTAATAGAAAAAAAAATGTAAATTAATTGTAAAAAATATATTATTTTTACATTTAACCTGTTAAGGACCCAGGGTGTACCTGTACGTCCTGAGTCCGCTCCCGTTCTATAACGCGGGGCCATGGCCGGGACCCATGGCTAATAGCGCGCGGCACTGATCGCTGTGCCGTGCTCTATTAACCCTTTAGACACGCATTCAAAGTTGAACGCCGCGTCTAAAGTGAAAGTAAATCATTGCCGTTTAGCTCAGGGAGCTGTTCAGGATCGCCGCGGCGAAATTGTGGCATCCCGAACAGCTTACAGGACAGCCGGAGGGTCCCTACCTGCCTCCTCCCTGTCTGATTGCAGAATGACTGCTCAGTGCCTGAGATCCAGGCATGGGCAGTCAAGTGTCAGATTCATTGATCAACGGTTTCCTATGAGAAACTTTTGAAAAAGTGAATAAAGATCCTTTCACCCCTCCCCTAATAAAAGTTTGTGTAAATAAAAATAAACATATGTGGTATCGCCACGTGTGGAAATGTCTAAATTATAAAAATATATCATTAATTAAACCGCATGGTCAATGCAAAAACAATTCCAAAGTCCAAAATAGTGTATTTTTAGTAACTTTTTATATCATGAAAAAATTATCAATAAGTCCGATCAATACAAAAATGGTACCAATAAAAACTTCAGATCACAGCGCAAAAAATTAGCCCTCACACCGCCCCATACGCGGAAAAATTATAAAAGTTATAGGGGTCATAAGATGACAATTTTAAATGTATAAATTTTCCTGCATGTAGTTATGATTTTTTCCAGAAGTACGACAAAATAAAACCTATATAAGTAGGGTATCATTTTAATTGTATAGACCTACAGAATAAAGAGAAGGTGTAATTTTTACTGAAAAATGTACTGTGTAGAAACGGAAGGCCCCAAAAGTTACAAAATAGCGTTTTTTTTTTTTTTTCTATTTTGTCTCACAATGATTTTTTTTTTGTTTTGCCATAAATTTTTGGGTAAAATGACTGATGTCATTACAAAGTAGAATTGGTGGTGCAAATATTAAGCCATCACATGGATTTTTAGGTGCAAAATTGAAAGTGTTATGATTTTTTAAAGGTAAGGAGTAAAAAATGACAATGCAAAAACGGAAAAACCCCGGGTCCTTAAGGGGTTAAATGTCCCCTTTCTACATTTTTATTATTGTCGGCCACATTTTTAGCTCACTGCCCGTCCACATAAATTGATCCCTGTATAAAGATTAACATTAACATTTTTATTTTTATTTTTTTTGGGTGGCTTTATAATTTTTTATACACCCAAGAATGGAGTCTACATTTTATTATATTCTGCCAGAGCAGAGAAAATCATTAACTGCAAAGGTTACAGGTTAAATATGTGGTTAACCACAATTAATTTGCATAATAAATAGGTCAATTGACTGTGCTCTTGTGGTTTACCACATATTTAACCTGTGACCTTTGTAGCTTCCGGTTATTGATAATGATTATTTCAGCTTAATAAAAGTCTGCTATGTGGATTTCAATAATTTCCTTATATATCACAAAAATAAAGAACTAAAAGAAGTAAACCTGATACTGTGGCCATGCCTGAATTTGCAGGCAACACAATTTAAATGTTTTAAAACAAAATTATTTTTTATTAAAAAGCAGTGAACAATTTTTGTGAGCGGTGCAGGGAACTGAGAGCCCTGGCCAGCCGATATTAACATGAAAAGCAGCCTGTGAAAATTTATAGAATACTGTACTATAGTATTACAGTAAAGGTTGTGGAAACAAAAGGGCAAAAAGAGGGGTGCACACCTCGTGAAGAATGCACAGACAGTGACAAATGTGGATGGATAAAAATGGCCTCTAACCAGAAGGTGTTATGCTCAGGGCACAGCACCTCGGAGCACATAGGTAATAATGCGGACAGTCAGCAGCCCAGGTCCCTACGGTGATCTCAGCAGTCCACCGGTCAGCAGTTCAACATACGTGGTCCAATGTTAGGACACAGGAAAAATGGGACATTTGCATCAGGCGCTTCATTGTAATCTTTTATTGATAAAAACAGCAATGCAACAATACAGCGCTTCCAGCCCGAACCGGGCTCTTCATCAGGCATAAACGAAGGAAACAACGTGCTTGGTTTATATATGTTACAGAATATTCATTCCGTGTTAACCTCATTCAAGGGTGAACACAAACAGCTAGCTGTTGCAAAACACCATTAGTGAACCAATTAGTAAAATCAGTAAAAGCAACTAATAAAAATGCATTTAAATGAGTGTCTCCCATAGTTGTAACATTAAAAACACAAATTAAAATAACAGTTCCTATAATATTTACTGAAAAGAAACAGAAACAAGTGGGCTTTGCTAAAAGACACAGAATGGGTCAAGATAACAATTTATTGCCTAATAGGTTAATATCAACAAAAGACAAATTGTTCTAGAGTTGAAGGCAAAAATGTAGTAACGGGACCGCAAGGATAGCGAAGCTCCGATATAGTATGCAAGTGATCGTGCTGCAGAAGGTTGCACCCTTAAGCTAGAGGATGCTCAATGTATCAGTATTTGGAAGCAGAGCATCTCCGCCGTGATCAATGCAAAGAAGAAAAAGCCGGGGAGCAAGATGCTCTGCTGGATAAAAAAAGGTAATGGAATGTGCAATGTACTGCAGAGGGAATGATGGCTGCTGGAGAATCCAAAACGGCCACTAAAGGATCGTCTTAGATTCACAGTATTGAATGACAGAGGACAGAAAGAAATTGACATCCTTATGACGGGCAGGGGAAATGAGGGAGAAGATAGTAATAGCGAATGGGCGATACTAGATAAAAACAACTAAACATAGATCAGATAGCCAATAGGTTAGTACCTTAATACGAATGTGTGTGAAAAAATGATTACTGAGAAAATATGCGTATATATATATATATATATATATATATATATATATATATATATATGTATAGATGCAGCAAATGGATAAAATAATTATAAGAGATATTAAGTAATGTTAATAAATGGGGTGGACATAATAATAATAAAAATTATAATTGTTTTATCCATTTGCTGCATCTATTTCAAGACTGTAGACCTTATATAGGATTTTTTTCCCCTTTTCCCATTTACTACTTACTTATCTATGGATTACCATATAAGTTTTATATTGGCCTGCTAATACATATCGACTTCTAATGCCCCGTTTTTCTCATGGTTTTTGGCTTATATGTATATTGTTGGTCCTTTTTTACCATGTATATTCCCTTATTTACCATGCATTCATTTATGTCAGATTGTGATTTTTCCAAATTTTTTCCTATAGATTTCTTTTATCTTATATATACATTTTCTCATTAATACTTTTCACACAAATTCAAGATAAGTACTAACCTATTGGCTATCTGATCTATGTTTAGTTGTTTTGATCTAGTATCGCCAATTCGTTGTCACTATCTTTTAGTTGCTTCTCCCTCATATCCCCTGCCCGTCATAAGGATATCAATTTCTTTCTGTCCTGTAATTCAATATTGTATATCTAAGACGATCCTTTAGGGGCCGTTTTGGATTCTCCAGCAGTCGTTATTCCCTTCCATTACCTTTTTTATCCAGCAGAGCATCTTGCTCCGCGTCTTTTTCTTCTTTGCATTGATCATGGCGGAGATGCTCTGCTTCCAAATACTGATACATAGAACATCCTCTGGGTTAAGGGTGCAACCTTCTGCAGCACGATCACTTGCATACTATAGCGGAGCTTCGCTATCCTTGCGGTCCCGTTACTACATTTTTGCCTTCAACTCTACAACAATTTGTCTTTTGTTGATATTAACCTATTAGGCAATAAATTGTCATCTCGACCCATTCTGTGTCTTTTAGCAGAGCCCACTTTGTTTTTACATTTCTGTTTGTTTTCAGATAGATATATTTATGGGAACTGTTATTTTGATTTGTGTTTTTAACCGCTTAAGGACTTAGCCCTTTTTCACCTTAAGGACTCGGACGTTTTTTGCAATTCTAACCACTGTCACTTTAAACATTAATAACTCTGGAATGCTTTTAGTTATGATTCTGATTCCGAGATTGTTTTTTCGTGACATATTCTTTTTTAACATAGTGGTAAAATTTTGTGGTAACTTGCATCCTTTCTTGGTGAAAAATCCCAAAATTTGATGAAAAATTTTAAAATTTAGCATTTTTCTAACTTTGAAGCTCTCTGCTTGTAAGGAAAATGGATATTCCAAATATTTTTTTTTTTATTATTCACATTTCCAATATGTCTACTTTATGTTGGCATCATAAAATTGACATGTTTTTACTTTTGGAAGACACCAGAGGGCTTCAAAGTTCAGCAGCAATTTTCCAATTTTTCACAAAATTTTGAAACTCGCTTTTTTTCAGGGACCAGTTCAGGTTTGAAGTGGATTTGAAGGGTCTTCATATTAGAAATACCCCACAAATTACCCCATTATAAAAACTAAACCCCCAAAGTATTCAAAATGAGATTCAGTCAGTGTTTTAATACTTTAGGTGTTTCACAGGAATAGCAGCAAAGTAAAGGAGAAAATTCACAATCTTCATTTTTTACACTCGCATGTTCTCGTAGACCCAATTTTAGAATTTTTACAAGGGGTAAAAGGAGAAAATTTATACTTGAATTTGTAGCTCAATTTCTCTTGAGTAAGCACATACCTCATATGTCTATGTAAAGTGTTCGTCGGGCGCAGTAGAGGGCTCAGAAGCAAAGGAGCGACAAGGGGATTTTGGAGAGTTTTTCTGAAATGGTTTTTGGGGGGCATGTTGCATTTAGGAAGCCCCTATGGTGCCAGAACAGCAAAAAAAACACATGGCATACAATTTTGGAAACTATACCCCTTGAGGAACGTAATAAGGAATAAAGTGAGCCTTAATACCCCACAGGTGTTTCACGACTTTTGCATATGTAAAAAAATAAATAAAAAAAATTTCACAAAAATGTGTTTCCCCCCAAATTTCACATTTTTGCAAGGGTTAATAGCAGAAAATACCCCCCAAAATTTGTAACCCCATCTCTTCTGAGTATGGAGGTACCCCATAAGTTAGCCTGAAGTGCACTACGGGCGAACTACAATGCTCAGAAGAGAAGGAGTCATATTTGGCTTTTTGAGACCAAATTTTGCTCGGGGGGCATGTCGCATTTAGGAAGCCCCTATGGTGCCAGGACAGCAAAAAAAAACACATGGCATACCATTTTGGAAACTAGACCCCTCGGTGAACATAACAAGGTGTTAAGTGAACCTTTATACCCCACACGTGTTTCATTTTTTTCTCCTAAAATGCTTGTTTTCCCCAAAATTTTAGATTTTTAAAAAGGGTAAAAGCAGAAAATACCCCCCAAAATTTGTAACGCAATTTATCCCGAGTACGGCGATACCCCATATGTGACCCTAAACTGTTGCCTTGAAATACGACAGGGCTCCAAAGTGAGAGCGCCATGCCCATTTGAGGCCTAAATTAGGGATTGCATAGGGGTGGACATAGGGGTATTCTACACCAGTGATTCCCAAACAGGGTGCCTCCAGCTGTAAAACTCCCAGCATGCTTGGACAGTCAACGGCTGTCCGGCAATACTGGAAGTAGTTGTTACGCCTAGCGCTCCGGGTCCCCGCTCCTCCCCGGAGCGCTCACGGCGCCTTTCTCCCTGCAGCTCCCCGGTCAGCGCTGACCGGGAGCGCTGCCCTGTCATGGCCGTTGGGGATGCGATTCGCACAGCGGGGCGCGCCCGCTCGCGAATCGCATCCCAGGTCACTTACCCGTTCCCGTCTCCTGCGGTCATGTGCTGGCGCGCGCGGCTCCGCTCTCTAGGGCGCGCGCGCGCCAGCTCCCTGAGACTTAACCCCTTCCCGCTATTGGACGTATGCATACGTCCAGGCGAATTACACGTTCGCGCAAATGGACGTATGCATACGTCCAAGCGATCTCCTGCTCTGCCGCGGGCAGCGCAGGAGATCGCGGGTGGGACTCAGCTGTCAATCACAGCCGGAGTCCCACCGCAGCTGTCGGGGCCGTGATCGCGCCGGTCCCGGCAGCATTAACCCCATAGATGCCGTGATCAGTCTGATCACGGCATCTATGGTGTTTGCAGGGGGAGCGCTCTCCCCCTGCCCATCAATCGCGGCGCCGCGATAAAATAAGGGGGATCGGGGGTGTCCAAGACACCCTCGATCCCCCTTGAAGAGATAGGAGTGAGGTGGCAGGGTTGCCACCCCTCCTATCCCTGCTATTGATCGGCGGAGCGGCCGACCAATAGCAGACTGGGGGCGGGGGGGTTAAAGTTCGGTTCCCCGCGCTATGCCCGCCCATCGGTGTCCGGGCACAGCGGGGGGAACCGTGCAGTAGCGGCGGCGGCGGCGATCACTTACCCGGCGGCGGCTGTGATCACGGCGGCGGTGGAGGTGAGTATGACGCCGCGTGTGCAGAGTCTGTTGCCTAGCAACATCTGCAGGGCGACAGTTTAGAGAGTGGTCTCTAAACTGTCGCCCTCCAGATGTTGCAAAACTACAACTCCCACCATGCCTTGACAGCTGTTTGCTGTGTTGGCATGCTGGGAGTTGTAGTTTTGCAAAATTTAGAGGGGTTCAGGCTAGAGATCACTGACAGTGGTCTCTAAACTGTAGCCCTCCAGATATTACAAAACTACAACTCCCAGCATGCTCAGACAGCAGTTTGCTGTCTTAGCATGCTGAGATTTGTAGTTTTGCAACATCTGGAGGGCCACAGTTTAGAGACCATTGTCAGTGATCTCCATACTGAACCCCTCTAAATCTTGCAAAACTACAACTCCCAGCATTCAGGAACAGCAAATGGCTGTCTCGGCATGCTGGGAGTTGTACTTGCGTGCATCCAGCTGTTGCATAACTACATCTCCCAGCATTCTCTTTGGCAATCAGTACATGCTGAGAGTTGTAGTTCTGCAACAGCTGGAGGCACACTGGTTGGGAAATACCGAGTTAGGTAATAGGTTCTATTACCCAACTCAGTATTTTCCAGTGTGCCTCCAGCTGTTGCAAAACTACAACTCCCAGCATGCACGTTCTGTCAGTGCATGCTGGGAGTTGTAGTTTTGCCCCCCCCCCCCTCCCATGTGAATGTACAGGTTACATTCACACTGGCGGCGGATTACAGTGAGTTCCCTGCTTCAGGTTTGAGCTGCAGCAGCCGCAGCTCAAACTCCTAGCGGGAGACTCAGTGTAATCCGCCGTCAGTGTGAATGTAACCTAAAAACACTACACTACACTAACATAAAATAAAGAGTAAAACACTACATATACACACGTACACTGCCCCCCCCCCCCCACCACCACCCCTTCCCCCCCAATAAAAATGAAAAACGTATCCTACAGCAGTGTTTCCAAAACGGAACCTCCAGCTGTTGCAAAACAAAAACTCCCAGCATTTCCGGACAGCCATTGACTGTCCAAGCATGCTGGGAGTTTAGCAACAGCTGGAGGCACCCTGTTTGGGAATCACTGGCTTAGAATACCCCTATGTCCACCCCTATGCAAATCCCTAATTTGGGCCTCAAATGCACATGGCGCTCTCACTTTGGAGCCCTGGCGTATTTCAAGGCAACAGTTTAGGGCCACATATGGGGTATCGCCGTACTCGGGAGAAATTGCCTAACAAATTTTGGGGGGCTTTTTCTCCTTTTACCCCTTATGAAAAGGTAAAGTTGGGGTCTACACCAGCATGTTAGTGTAAAAAAAAAAACATTTTTGTACACTAACATGCTGGTGTTGCCCCATACTTTAAAATTTCACAAGCGGTAAAAGAAAAAAAGCCTCCAAAGTTTGTAACGCATTTTCTCCTGAGGACGGAGATACCCCATATGTGGGCGCAAAGTGTTCTGGGGACGCACAACAAGGCTCAGAAGGGAGAGTGCACCATGTAAATTTGAGGTCTAAATTGGTGATTTGCACAGGGGTGGCTGATTTTACAGTGGTTCTGACATAAGTGCAAAACAATAAATACCCACATATGACCCCATTTTGGAAACTACACCCTCACGGAATGTAACAAGGGGTACAGTGAGCATTTACACCCCACAGGTGTCTGACAGATCTTTGAAACGGGTCTGTGAAAATGAAAAATAAAATTTTTAATTTACACAGCCCACTGTTCCAAAGATACGTCAAATGCCAGTGGGGTGTAAATTCTCCCTGCACCCCTTATTACCTTCCGTGAGGGGTGTAGTTTTAAAAATGGGGTCACATGTGGGGGGTCCACTGTTCTGGCACCACGGGGGGCTTTGGAAATGCACATGGCCAAATTCTCTCTCCAAAAGCTCAATGATGCTCCTTCTCTTCTGAGCATTGTAGTTCGCCCCCAGTGCACTTCACGTCCACTTATTGGGTATTTCCATACTCAGAAGAGATGGGGTTACAAATTTTGGGGGGTATTTTCTGCTATTATCCCTTGTAAAAATGTAAAATTTGGGGGAAAACAAGCATTTTAGTGTAAAAAAAAAATATTTTTTTTTACATATGCAAAAGTCGTGAAACACCTGTGGGGTATTAAGGTTCACTTTACCCCTTGTTACGTTCCCCAAGGGGTCTAGTTTCCAAAATGGTATGCCATGTGTTTTTTTTTTCTGTCCTGGCACCATAGGTGCTTCCTAAATGCGGCATGCCCCCAGAGCAAAATTTGCTTCCAAAAAGCCAAATGTGACTCCTTCTCTTCTGAGACCTGTAGTGCGCCAGCAGAGCACTTTTCATCCCCATATTGGGTGTCTTCTGAATCGGGAGAAATTGGGCTTCAAATGTTGGGGGGTATTTTCTGCTATTACCTTTTTTAAAAATGTAAAATTTTTGCTAAACCAAGCATTTTTGGTAAAAAAAAAATTATTTTTTTTACATATGCAAAAGTCGTGAAACACCTGTGGGGTATTAAGGTTCACTTTATCCCTTGTTACGTTCCTCAAGGAGTCTAGTTTCCAAAATGGTATGCCATGTCGTTTTTTTTTGCTGTCCTGGCACCATAGGGGCTTCCTAAATGCGACATGCCCCCCGAGCAAAATTTGCTCTCAAAAAGCCAAATATGACTCCTTCTCTTCTGAGCATTGTAGTTCGCCCGTAATGCACTTCAGGTCAACTTATGGGGTACCTCCATACTCAGAAGAGATGGGGTTACAAATTTTGGGGGGTATTTTCTGCTATTAACCCTTGCAAAAATGTGAAATTTTAGGGGGAAACACACATTTTAGTGAAATTTTTTTTTTTTTTTTTACATATGCAAAAGTCATGAAACACCTGTGGGGTATTAAGGCTCACTTTATTCCTTTTTACGTTCCTCAAGGGGTCTAGTTTCCAAAATGGTATGCCATGTTTTTTTTATTTGCTGTTTTGGCACCATAGGGGCTTCCTAAATGCAACATGCCCCCAAAAAACCATTTCAGAAAAACGTACTCTCCAAAATCCCCTTGTCGCTCCTTCGCTTCTGAGCCCTCTACTGCGCCCGCCGAACAATTTACATAGACATATGAGGTATGTGCTTACTCGAGAGAAATTGGGCTACAAATTCAAGTATAAATTTTATCCTTTTACCCCTTGTAAAAATTCAAAAATTGGGTATACAAGAACATGCAAGTGTAAAAAATGAAGATTTTGAATTTTCTCCTTCACTTTGCTGCTTTTACCGTGAAACACCTAAAGGGTTAAAACACTTACTGAATGTCATTTTGAATACTTTGGGGGGTGCAGTTTTTGTAATGGGGTCATTTATGGGGTATTTCTAATATTAAGACCCTTCAAATCCACTTCAAACCTGAACTGGTCCATGAAAAATAGCGAGTTTGAAAATTTTGTGAAAAATTGTAAAATTGCTGCTGAACTTTGAAGCCCTCTGGTGTCTTCCAAAAGTAAAAACATGTCAATTTTATGATTAAAATATAAAGTAGACATATTGTATATGTGAATCCAAAAAAAATAATATTTGGAATATCAATTTTCCTTACAAACAGAGAGCTTCAAAGTTAGAAAAATGCAAAATTTTCAATTTTTTCATCAAATTTTGGGATTTTTCACCAAGAAAGGATGCAAGTTACCACAAAAATTTACCACTATGTTAAAGTAGAATATGTCACGAAAAAACAATCTCGGAATCAGATTGATAAGTAAAAGCATTCCAGAGTTATTAATGTTTAAAGTGACAGTGGTCAGATGTGCAAAAAAGGGCTGCGTCCTAGAGGTGAAAATGGGCTGTGTCCTTAAGGGGTTAAAGGGCCAGTGCACCAATGATTGGTGCCTGGCCCAATTAGCTTAATTGGTTCCCATCTGTTTCCTGGCTATATCTAGTCTACTCCCTTGCACTTCCTTGCCGGATCTTGTTGCCCTAGAGCCTAGTGAAAGCGTTTTTGTGTGTTTATACCCTGTGTACCAGAACTTTGCTATCTCCCCTGACTACGAACCTTGCCGCCTGCCCCCGACCTTCTGCTACGTCCGACTTTGCTTCTGCCTACTCCCTTGTACCTCGCCTATCTTCAGCAGCCAGAGAGGTGAGCCGTTGCTAGTGGATACGACCTGGTCACTACCGCCGCAGCAAGACCATCCCGCTTTGCGGCGGGCTCTGGTGAAAACCTGTAGTGTCTTAGAACCGGTCCACTAGCACGGTCCTCGCTATCCCTCTCTGGCACAGAGGATCCACCTCCTGCCAGCCGGCATCGTGACAGTAGATCCGGCCATGGATCCCGCTGAAGTTCCTCTGCCTGTTGTCGCCGACCTCCCCACACTGGTCGCCCAGCAAGCCCGACAGATTGCCCAACAAGATCACCAGCTGTCGTACTTGACCACCATGACTCAGCAACTCCAGTCTCAGCTACAGCAGATTCAGTCTCAGCTACAGCAGCAGCAACCATCTCCTCCGCCAGCTCCTGCACCTCTTCCGCAGCGAGTGGCCACTCCTAGCCTCCGCCTGTCTTTGCCGGACAAATTTAATGGGGACTCTAAGTTTTGCCGTGGCTTTCTTTCCCAATGTTCCCTGCATCTGGAGATGATGTCGGATCAGTTTCCTACTGAAAGGTCTAAGGTGGCTTTCGTAGTCAGCCTTCTGTCTGGAAAAGCCCTGTCATGGGCCACACCGCTCTGGGACCGTGATGACCCCGTCACTGCCTCTGTACACTCCTTCTTCTCGGAAATTCGAAGTGTCTTTGAGGAACCTGCCCGAGCCTCTTCTGCTGAGACTGCCCTGCTGAACCTGGTCCAGGGTAATTCCTCCGTTGGCGAGTACGCCATACAATTCCGTACTCTTGCTTCTGAACTTTCCTGGAATAATGAGGCTCTCTGCGCGACCTTTAAAAAAGGCCTATCCAGCAACATTAAAGATGTTCTGGCCGCACGAGAGACTCCTGCTAGCCTGCATGAACTCATTCATCTAGCCACTCGCATTGACATGCGTTTTTCTGAGAGGCATCAAGAGCTCCGCCAGGAAAAAGACTTAGATCTCTGGCCACCTCTCCCACAGTCTCCACTGCAATCTGCGCCTAGGCCTCCCGCCGAGGAGGCCATGCAAGTGGATCGGTCTCGCCTGACCCTGGAAGAGAGGAATCGCCGTAAGGAAGAGAATCTTTGTTTGTACTGTGCCAGTACTGAACATTTTCTGGTGGATTGCCCAATCCGTCCTCCACGTCTGGGAAACGCACGCTCACACTCAGCTCTCGTGGGTGTGGCGTCTCTTGATGCCAAGTCGGCTTCTCCACGTCTCACGGTACCTGTTCGGATTTCCACTTCAGCCAGCTCTCCCCTCTCAGCCGTGGCCTGTCTGGACTCTGGAGCTTCTGGGAATTTTATTTGGGAGTCCTTTGTGAATAAATTCCATATTCCGGTGACCCGTCTTGTCAAGCCACTCCGCATCTCCGCGGTCAACGGAGCCAGGTTGGACTGTACCATACGTTTCCGCACGGAGCCCCTTCTTATGAGCATCGGATCTCATCACGAGAGGATTGAACTTTTGGTCCTCCCCAATTGCACCTCGGAAATTCTCCTTGGACTTCCCTGGCTTCAACTTCATTCCCCAACCCTGGATTGGTCCACTGGGGAGATCAAGAGTTGGGGGTCCTCTTGTGCCAAGAACTGTCTAAAACCGGTTCCCAGTAACCCTTGCCGTAACTCTGTGGTTCCTCCTGTATCCGGTCCCCCTAAGGTCATTAAGGACTCTGCCTGCCACAGGAAATGCCCCTCCCCCCCTCCCAGGCAAGCTTCTGTGTCCCCTCATGGCCCTCGTCCTGGTGTCACACTGCCCCGTGCCAGGTCTCGCCCCCTGCCCTCTCTCCCCATTCCTACTCCTGCGGTTCTGCCTGCCGTTGAGGAATCCCTCCTTCCTTTCCCGGTGTCCTCATCCCAGGGGAGGCAGTTACCCGATAAAGAGAAGGGGAGACCTAAGGGGGGGGGGGGTACTGTTACGCCTAGCGCTCCGGGTCCCCGCTCCTCCCCGGAGCGCTCACGGCGCCTTTCTCCCTGCAGCTCCCCGGTCAGCGCTGACCGGGAGCGCTGCCCTGTCATGGCCGTTGGGGATGCGATTCGCACAGCGGGACGCGCCCGCTCGCGAATCGCATCCCAGGTCACTTACCCGTTCCCGTCTCCTGCGGTCATGTGCTGGCGCGCGCGGCTCCGCTCTCTAGGGCGCGCGCGCGCCAGCTCCCTGAGACTTAAAGGGCCAGTGCACCAATGATTGGTGCCTGGCCCAATTAGCTTAATTGGTTCCCATCTGTTTCCTGGCTATATCTAGTCTACTCCCTTGCACTTCCTTGCCGGATCTTGTTGCCCTAGAGCCTAGTGAAAGCGTTTTTGTGTGTTTATACCCTGTGTACCAGAACTTTGCTATCTCCCCTGACTACGAACCTTGCCGCCTGCCCCCGACCTTCTGCTACGTCCGACTTTGCTTCTGCCTACTCCCTTGTACCTCGCCTATCTTCAGCAGCCAGAGAGGTGAGCCGTTGCTAGTGGATACGACCTGGTCACTACCGCCGCAGCAAGACCATCCCGCTTTGCGGCGGGCTCTGGTGAAAACCTGTAGTGTCTTAGAACCGGTCCACTAGCACGGTCCTCGCTATCCCTCTCTGGCACAGAGGATCCACCTCCTGCCAGCCGGCATCGTGACAGTAGTTGTTTTGCAACAGCTGGAGGCTCCATTTGGAAACAGTGGCATACCAGACGTTTTTCATTTTTATTGGGGAGGGGAGGGGGGCTGTGTAGGGGTATGTGTATATGTAGTGTTTTTTACTTCTTAATTTATTTTGTGTTAGTGTAGTGTAGTGTTTTTAGGGTACAGTCACACGGGCGGGGATTCACAGTAGTTTCTCGCTGGCAGTTTGAGCTGCGGCAGAAAATTTGCCGCAGCTCAAACTTGCAGCCGGATACTTACTGTAAACCTCCGCCCATGTGAGTGTACCCTGTACATTCACATTGGGGGGGGGGCATCCAGCTGTTGCAAAACAACAACTCCCAGCATGCGCTGACAGACTGTACATGCTGAGAGTTTTAGTTTTGCAACAGCTGTAGGCACACTGGTTATGTATCACTGAGTTTGTGACGTTACTCAGTGTTTCACAACCAGTGTGCCTCCAGCTGTTGCAAAACTACAACTCCCAGCATATACGGTGCATGCTGGGAGTTGTAGTTTGCAACAGCTGGAGGCACACCGGTCGTGAAACACTGAGTTAGGTAAAAAAAACTCTGAGTTTCACAACCAGTGTGCCTTCAGCTGTTGCAAAACTACAACTCTCAACAGCCAATGGGCATGCTGGGAGTTGTAGTTAAGCAACCAGCAGATGCACCACTACAACTCCCAGCATGCACTTTAGCTGTTTGTGCAAGCTGGGAGTTGTAGTTATACAACAGCTGAAGGTACACTTTTCCATAGAAAAAATGTGCCTCCAGCTGTTGCAAAACTATGAGTCCCAGCATGCCCATAAGGGAATGTTGGGAGTTGTGGTGGTCTGTCTCCTGCTGTTGCATAACTACAGCTCCCAGCATGCCCTTTTTGCATGCTGGGAGCTGTTGCTAAGCAACAGCAGGAGGCTGTCACTCACCTCCTGCTGCTGCTCCGCTGCAGGTCAGTCCCTCGCCGCGGCCGACGCTCCTGGGGCCCCAGCACCCGGGGTCTTCTTCCCGCACCCGCTCACGTCCTCCGGAAGAGGGGCGGTGCGGGTTGCGGGAGTGACACCCGCAGTAGGTGCCCTGAATGGTCGGCCGGTAAACTGGTCGACGAATCAGGGCGATCGTGAGGTGGCACCAGTGCCACCTCACCCCTGCTGGCTATGGCTGTTCGGGGCTGTCAGAGACGGCCCCGATCAGCCAGTAATTCCGGGTCACTGGAGACCCGATTGACCCGGAATCGCCGCAGATCGCTGGACTGAATTGTCCAGCGATCTGCGGCCATCGCCGACATGGGGGGATATAATGACCCCCCTGGGCGATATGCCGGGATGCCTGCTGAACGATTTCAGCAGGCATCCGGCTCCGGTCCCTAACCGGCAAGCGGTGGGGACCAGAATTCCCACAGGCGTATGGATACGCCCTGCGTCCTTAAGGACTCGGAATGCAGGGCATATCCATACGCCCTGCTTCCTGAAGAGGTTAAAGGGGTACTCTGGGGGTCAACGTATTTTTCCATTTTTGACTTACCCTATTTGTTTTGTTTCATTTCTAATCTTGTTGTTGAGGCTACTCTATTTCCGTTCTTTGTTGTCTTTTTATCCCCACTTTGTTTTCATATATTTGCTTCTATTTCCTGTTTCTTGCTGTGCTGAAAACTACAAATCCCAGCATGCCACATGCCTTGCTGGTTTGGGGCGGCTCCTTTTTTTTTGTTTGTTTGTTCCGCCCTTTACCCATCCTACTATTTTCCTGGGTCGGCCCCCTTATACACAGCACACTAATATAATCAGCCCTGGTTGGGATACACTGGGATACACACACAAAAGGGACTACAACTTCCAGAATGTGTCATTCAGGAGTCTTCAGTCTTTGGTATAACACCAGCATGTTGCCTCTGTAGTCTCCTGGGGGTTGTAGTTCAACACACCTCTATAGGGCACACACCAGTGTTTCCCAACCAGTGTGCCTCCAGCTGTTGCAAAACTACAACTCCCAGCATGCTGAATGGCTGTCAGGGCATGCTGGGAGTTTTGCAACAGCTGGAGGCACACTGGTTTGTAAACACTAGCATACACACACATAAAAGGGACTACAGCTCCCAGCATGTGTCATTCAGGAGTCCCCCCCCTTCACACATAGAAATCATCCCCAGTCCGAGATTTATTCCCCTGCAGTCTATACATCCCCAGCCCGTGCACTTTGTTATCTTCCCCTTCAGATAACACTCTTATCTTCTCTGTCTTCTTTCAGTGCAGACCTGCATCCTCAGAAGACAGAGCAGTGGGAGATGAGATGAGGAGCTGTGTACGTCCTCTCTCTCCCCCTGCTCTAGCTTCATTCTCTCATGCAGACCTCCGTCCTCCAGGAGGGGGAGATGAGGGGGCATGGCCTATTTCTCTCATGCAGACCTGCATCCTCTGGGAGGGGGAGATGAGGGGGCGTGGCTTCTTTCTCTCATGCAGACCACCGTCCTCTGGGCTCTGAAAGAACAGAGAAAAAAATCTCTGACGCGTTGTCCACAGCCTAATCCTAACATGGCCAACGCTGTGGACGACAGTAAGAAATCCAACACAGAACTATAAACTTCCTGGCCCACAAACAGGTAAGAAAAAAAAACACATGCTACACAAAAATATAATACATGTCCATTGCAAAAAACATGACCATTAAAAAAGAAGATGCAATATAGCCAAAAATCTCAACCACCGGAGTACCCCTTTAATGTTACAACTATGGGAGTCCTTTAAATTGCATTTTTATTTGTTGCTTTTACTGATTTTACTAATTGGTTCATCTAATGGCGTTTTGCAACAACTATCTGTTTGCATTCACCCTTTTTTGAAGTTAACCCAGAATGAATATTCTGTAACATATATAAACCAAGTACGTTGTTTCTTTCGTTTATGCCTAATGAAGAGCCCGGTTCTGGCTGGAAATGCTGTATTGTTGCATTGCATGTTTTTAACAATAAAAGATTACAGTGAAACACCTGATCCAGATGTCCCATTTGTCCTGTGTCCTAACATTGGACCAAGTATGTTGAATTGCTGACCAGTGGACTGCTGAGATCACCGTAGGGACCTGGGCTGCTTACTGTCCGCATTTTTACCTATGTCTCTCCGAGGTGTTGTGCCCTGAGCATAACACCTTATGGTTAGAGGCCATTTTTATTCATCCACGTTTGTCACTGTCTTTGCATTCTTCACAAGGTGTGCACCCCTCTTTTTGCCCTTTTGTTTCCACAACCTTTACTGTAATACTATATTATAGTACAGTATTCTATTCATTTTCACAGTCTGCTTTTTATGTTAATATCAGCTGGCGGGGGCTCTCAGTTCCCTGTCCGGCTCACAAAAATTTTCACTGCTTTTTAATAAAAAATTATTTCATTTTGAAAACATTTAAATTGTGTTGCCTACAAATTCAGGCATGGCCTCAGTATCAGTTTTATTTATCTTTTATTTCTTTATTTTTGTGATGCATAAGTAAATTATTGAAATCCACAAAGCAGATGTTGTGAGCCACGGAGGGGCAGGTGGTGTTGCCTAGGGGTAGATGGTGTTAACCCCTAAGTGTTCGTGACACCAGGGCACTATTTGCCTATGTAACCACCCGAAGGTAATCCCGTTACACCTAGGTTAGGCAGGGGCAAATAATAGTCCAAGGCCAGGTTAAGGTTAACGGTAGCTTTACTGAAGTTGTACAAGTATAACAGTCTTTACAGGGTAGTAAGTTTCCCAGAGAGGTGACCAGTAACATGAGGGACCTCATAGCTTGCTGGGACTTGCAGTGACTTGACAGACTCTAGCCCAGCCCCGCTGACTATAACTGACTTGACTTGACTGAAGATAGTGACAGCAGACAAAGAGGACTTGACTTAAAGGTCTGTGGCTGCAATTTAGCCTTGAGGCCTCCAGATGTACTGGACACTGGCTCTGAGATGTCTGGACGGGACTTGACCTCAGCAAAAAGTTAAACACAAGAGAGAGAGATTGTAGTACCTCCCCCTCTTATAAAGGGAGGCTGTGCAAGGAGCTCATAGGCTAGCTGCAGGTCATATGGTCACCTGGTGCTCTCTGGGTAACAAAACATGTGACTGTAACATGTGACCACCATTATCATGTGACTAATAACTATGTGACCATATGAAAGGTCTTTCACATTCAATGTACAACTAATTACATTATGGGGGAACACTGCAGGTGAGCCCTGAGGATGTACAGGCACTCAAGCTGATAGGACTGTGGAATGATATCCTGTACTGGGACTTCACACAGCCTTTTTTTAAGCAGAGCTGAAATAATCATTATCAATAAACAGTAGCTACAAAGGTCACAGGTTAAATATGTGGTAAACCACATGAGCACAGTCAATTGCCCTACTTATTATGCAAATTAATTGTGGATATCCACCTATTTAACCTGTGACCATTGCAGCTAATGATTTTCTCTGCTCTGGCAGAATAGTATAAAACGTACTGTCACGATGCCGGCTGGCAGGTAGTGGATCCTCTGTGCCAGAGAGGGATGGCGAGGACCGCGCTAGTGGACCGGTTCTAAGCCACTACAGGTTTTCACCAGAGCCCGCCGCAAAGCGGGATGGTCTTGCTGCGGCGGTAGTGACCAGGTCGTATCCACTAGCAACGGCTCACCTCTCTGGCTGCTGAAGATGCTGAAGATAGGCGCGGTACAAGGGAGTAGGCAGAAGCAAGGTCGGACGTAGCAGAAAGTCGGGGGCAGGCGGCAAGGATCGTAGTCAGGGGCAACGGCAGGAGGTCAGGAACACGGACTAGGAACAGACAAGGGAACGCTTTCACTAGGCACAAGTGCAACAAGATCCGGCCAGGGAGTGCAGGGGAAGTGAGGAGATATAGGGAAGTGCACAGGTGGGAGCCAATTAAGCTAATTGGGAAGATTGGGCCAGGCACCATCATTGGTGCACTGGCCCTTTAAATCGCAGAGACCCGGCGCGCGCGCGCCCTAGGGAGCGGGGCCGCGCGCGCCGGGACAGAACAGACGGGGAGCGAGTCAGGTAGGGGGACCGGGGTGCGCATCGCGAGCGGGCGCTACCCGCATCGCGAATCGCATCCCGGCTGAAGGCGGGACCGCAGCGCACCCGGTCAGTGGATCTGACCGGGGCGCTGCAACAATGAAGATGAGGCGAGCGCTCCGGGGAGGAACGGGGACCCGGAGCGCTCGGCGTAACAGTACCCCCCCCCTTGGGTCTCCCCCTCTTCTTGGGGCCAAAGAACCTGAGGAAAAAAAACTCAATTTTTCCGTGATGAGGTCCGATGCAAATTAGGAGGGGTTCTGTGTGGAAACGTACGAGACAGTCCAATCTTTTATTGTAAAAACAATAGATGTAGAGGGGTCTGGCGAGACTGGTCACAGGAACGTAGAACCTGTTGATGAGAGAGGCCAAAAAAAATTTTCCTGCAGATCCGGAATCCAAGAAGAGCATAGTAGAGAAGGAGAAGGTAGAGGCAGATATCCGCACAGGCACAGTAAGGCGTGGAGAAGCAGAGTTGACATCAAGAACTGTGTCACCTTTGTGCGGAGTCAGCGTACGTCTTTCCAGGCGGGGAGGACGGATAGGACAATCCTTCAGGAAGTGTTCGGTACCGGCATAGTACAGGCAAAGATTCTCCATGCGGCGTTGTGTCCTCTCTTGTGGTGTCAAGCAAGACCGGTCAACTTGCATAGCCTCCGCGGCGGGAAGCACAGGAACAGATTGCAGAGGACCAGAGGAGAGAGGAGCCGGAGAGAAAAAACGCTTCGTGCGAACAAAGTCCATATCCAGGCGGAGCTCCAGACGCCATCCGGAAGAACGCATGTCAATGCGAGTGGCTAGATGAATGAGTTCATGTAGGTCAGCAGGAGTCTCTCGTGCGGCCAGAACATCTTTAATGTTGCTGGATAGGCCTTTTTTAAAGGTCGCGCAGAGAATCTCACTATTCCAGGACAACTCGTAAGCAAGAGCACGGAACTGAATGGCGTACTCGCCAACGGAAGAAACACCCTGGGCCAGGTTCAGCAGGGCAATCTCGGCTGAAGAAGCTCGGGCAGGTTCCTCAAAGACACTTCGAATTTCCGAGAAGAAGGAGTGTACAGAGGCAGTGACGGGGTCATTGCGGTCCCAGAGCGGTGCGGCCCATGACAGGGCTTTTCCAGACAGAAGGCAGAACACGAAAGCCACCTTAGACCTTTCAGTAGGAAACTGGTCCGACATCATCTCCAAGTGCTGGGAACATTGCGAAAGAAAGCCACGGCAATACTTAGAGTCCCCATTAAATTTGTCCGGCAAGGACAGGCGGAGGCTAGGAGTGGCCACTCGCTGCGGAGGAGGTGCAGGAGCTGGCGGAGGAGAAGATTGCTGGAGAAGTTGCGACTGAAGTTGGTGCGAAATGGTGGACATTTCCGACAGCTGACGGGTTAGAAGGGCGATCTGTCGGGCTTGCTGGGCGGCCACCGTGGTGAGGTCAGCGACAACTGGCAGAGGAACTTCAGCGGGATCCATGGCCGGATCTACTGTCACGATGCCGGCTGGCAGGTAGTGGATCCTCTGTGCCAGAGAGGGATGGCGAGGACCGCGCTAGTGGACCGGTTCTAAGCCACTACAGGTTTTCACCAGAGCCCGCCGCAAAGCGGGATGGTCTTGCTGCGGCGGTAGTGACCAGGTCGTATCCACTAGCAACGGCTCACCTCTCTGGCTGCTGAAGATGCTGAAGATAGGCGCGGTACAAGGGAGTAGGCAGAAGCAAGGTCGGACGTAGCAGAAGGTCGGGGGCAGGCGGCAAGGATCGTAGTCAGGGGCAACGGCAGGAGGTCAGGAACACGGACTAGGAACAGACAAGGGAACGCTTTCACTAGGCACAAGTGCAACAAGATCCGGCCAGGGAGTGCAGGGGAAGTGAGGAGATATAGGGAAGTGCACAGGTGGGAGCCAATTAAGCTAATTGGGAAGATTGGGCCAGGCACCATCATTGGTGCACTGGCCCTTTAAATCGCAGAGACCCGGCGCGCGCGCGCCCTAGGGAGCGGGGCCGCGCGCGCCGGGACAGAACAGACGGGGAGCGAGTCAGGTAGGGGGACCGGGGTGCGCATCGCGAGCGGGCGCTACCCGCATCGCGAATCGCATCCCGGCTGAAGGCGGGACCGCAGCGCACCCGGTCAGTGGATCTGACCGGGGCGCTGCAACAATGAAGATGAGGCGAGCGCTCCGGGGAGGAACGGGGACCCGGAGCGCTCGGCGTAACACGTACACTCCATTCTTGGGTGCATAAAAAATTATAAAGCCACAAAAAAAATAAAAAATAAAAAGTTAATGTTCATTTTTAAACAGGGATCAATTCATGTGGGCAAGCAGGGACCTAAAAATGTAGCCGGCAATAATAAAAATGTAGAAAGGGGCCATTTAAATCTTAAAATAATATATTTTTTATAATAATTTTTTTTTAACTAGTAATGTATTTTAATATTGTGTTTAATAAAGTGTGTGTATATGTGTGTTTCCCTTTTTTTCTCTATTTGTAAATTTTTTTAAGTAGTACTACTACTCACAGACTGTTCCATGATGGGAGATGTAGTACTTGTACTAATAGACAGATCACAGCAGGTGTCACTCCTGACACCCGATGCGATTGTCCTATATAGATGCGAGAAAGCCGCCTGCATCTATACATTGTACAGGACAATCGCAGTGGGTGTCAGGAGTGACACCCAGGGCGATCTGTCTATTAGCACAGGTACTACTACTCCCATCATGGAACAGTCTGTTCCATGCTGGGAGTAGTAGTACTACCTATAAAATGTTAAAAAAAAGAGAAAAAAAGTGAAACACACACACACTTTATTAAACACATCATTAAAATACATCACTAATAAAAATTTGCCGAGAATTTATTCGGATCAAATCTTTTTTTTTTTTATAAAAATTCGGCAAAGTGGCTGTATCAAATTTTTCAAAAATTCGCTCATCTCTAATGACCATATTGTGTTTTGATAACCCTGCTCCATTAACAGGAACTGCTCTTTTACAAATATACTGCACCATGGTATAGAAAATGTTTATATTCCTGATGCACAAGACAGCTCCACAACACAGCAATTCATTGATACTGACTCATCCAAGTCCACCTTTCCTATAGAGCCTTCCACTTGCTCTAGTCCATTTATCAGCATTATTACTAAATACTGTTATACTGCTTATTTAGGCTTCATCAGTTATACAGTCTAAGCATTTCATAAGACTCTAGTAGACTCACTGTCTACAATATATTTGTAGCAAAAAAATATCATATTGTGTAATAGTTTCTAAAAAAAAAAAAAAGCTATATTCTTGTGTACGTATCCAAAAGTTCAACCTATTTTTAGTCTTGTAATCCTTTTTCAGCCTCAGGAACATTTGATCATGGGAAAAAAATGGAGCGAGTGAAATCCCCCCCAAAAAAATCTGGAATATGAAAACTGTGAAGTAACAGATTACAGTATTAAGAGAAGTAATAACTGTAAATGTTACATTATTTTGAAGGTTTACTATTCAGGTTAATCTTTTTTTCTTTTCTTAGGACAATGATTTAATTCCTAAAGTTGAAGCTGATAATCCCACCACAGAAGTTGTGCTACAGGAAACAGACTATGGATTCACTGTAACTACATTCATACCAGTCAAAGGGACCAGTACAGATGAGGATGCAGGAGAAGCTCCTACGGACCATGTTAGTATACCTAGGACTGTATCTTCCTTAGAAGAATATGATATTTCACCTACTTCATTCCAATATGAAGCAGATGTCGATCTTCAAACTCAATCACTGGAGGAGTTTAATAAAGATATTGACAATAAAGTCAATGAAGGTTTTAACGTGCCTTTTGATACTCCACATGCCAATGGTAAAGAAAGTCAAGATGAACTAAAATCAATGCTAGAAAATAATGTCAAAGACACATCAAGTGAGAAAACATCCGATATATGGACTGGCCTTTTACCCTCATCTGTGGAGACAAACAATCGTGTTATACCCTTTTCTACTTTTATACCTGATACAGAAGGTCGATTGATAGATGATCTCTTCAAAGGGAGTGAGGAAAGTCTAGCAACTACTAATGCATATGTATATAATACAACCACTATACACATATTCAATACAGACAATCTCATAGACACGTCAGGGGATGGCCAAGATCAATTTTCTACTGAGAAGGTGGAACTGACTATGGAACCTCCAGGTCAGCGCGTGTTGGAAAAGATTGAAGATTCCTATATTTCTACAGAATCATACTTTACAGAAGGTCTTCCAGAAGACGGTAAGTAAAAATGAGATGGATCTTATTGTTTTGTTTCTAGAAACCCAAATAAATAGTCATAATATTGCAAATGTCTGCAGGTTGAAGAAAATGAATTTGTGATTCTTAACCTCTTTATGACCACCATTACACCTTTTTATGGCAGTCGTTAGGGTACTTATTCGAGCGAGCTTTGTTTTCATAGCAGGCTAGAAAAAGCTTGTGCATCACTTCCTTGTGCCTAATGCAGGGGTTCAGCTGCAAGTATTATAGTAGGGCTCCTACTGTAACCCTTAACTTACTAAGGACACATCATGACTGTGCATGTGAAGGTCGCCTGCACAGCTTACCTCCTGAATCACAATTCTGGTAATCCCTAGTGCCCTGTTCTTCAGCTATGGCAGCCGGGGGTCTTGTAAAAGTCCCCAGGCCTGCCATGGGTGTCTGTGTAATGGGCCATGCAGTGCAGCATGGCCAGGTATATATGCTGAAAGGCATAATACACTACACTAGTATACTATGCAGTGTATTACGGTAGGGATCTGGTGATTGCTGTCAGTCCCCTTGAGGGATTAGGAAAAAAATATATAAAATAAAAAATGTTGGTATATCCATGTCCGTAAGGACCCGATCAATAGAATTTATTTATTATTAATCCCACAAGTTGGACACCAAAAACACATCATAATTGCGGTATTTTGGTAAGCTATGTCCCAAAAAGGCAGGAAAATTAGCAAAAAGTTATACATATGCTAAAATGTTACCAATAAAAACAATACGTTTTCCCATAAAAAAATTAAAAAGTTATAGATATTGCAATGTGGTGACATTAATTATCATTTTTTTTTTATGTTTCCATTATGGCAATATAGTAAAAATCTAAATTTGGTACTTCTATAATCGAACCGATCCACAGAATAAATCAATAATGTTATTTTTACTGTATGGTGAACGGTGTACACATAAAATGTAAACGAGAAATGACAGAATCACATTTTTCCATTTTACCATCAAATTTTTTTTTTATAGATATATGCCATTAAAAAGATTAACTTGTCCCGCAAAACACAAGCCCTCATATGAGTTATTAGCCAGGAAAGCAGGGGCATTGCGCTTTGCTCCCTTTGCAGGCAAGAGATCTGAACATTTCCCTTCATAGACTTCTATGGAGAGAAATGTAAGGATCTCCTGACCTGGGAGTGGAGCTCAATGTCACCTGCTTACTCAACTAATAATGGTAGCAGGTCTCAAGAGTGAGACCCAGTGCGATCAACAACATTTGACATCTCATTGACATGTCAAAATTCTTTTTAATGACAGTAATGTTCTAAATTTCTGATAGATGCAGGTCTATCCTGAGATTAAGGGACCACATGTCCCTGTCTAACCCCCTTGCAGCTACCAGAGGTGAGCAGGATGTTGAAAACAGCTGAACAGGCTGTTTTATACATTTTGTGCAACTCCAATTGACTTTAATAGGAGTTGCGTAAACAGCATAGCACCATGCAGTATGCTGTTTACATAACCCACAGAGATGCCCATGTACAATTGATGGCCTCCCAAATATACAACAGTATGCTCCGAGCACAGGAACTGCTCTTTCAAAAATAAATTGTTCCATGGTATGGAAAATAATGTTAAACTTTAAAGGGGTGCCTTATGTGTCCAAAAAAATCAGTTAGAATTAAAGGGGTTATCCAGGATTAGAAAAACAAAGTATATTTCCTTAAAAAACAACACCACGCTTGTCCTCAGGTTGTGTGTGGTATTGCAGCTCAGTTCCATTGAAGTGAATGGAACCAAGCTATAATACCACACACAAGCTGAGAAGAGGTATGGTGCTGCCTTTAGAAGAAATTTGCTCTTGTTTTTCTAATCCTGGATAACCACTTTAAGCAATTCATTCTCTTCAGCCACCCAATTCCCTACGTGATGTTATCTACCGTCTTTTCTAGAGATTTTCTACCTTATTGTGTCCATTCACCTTAGTTATGCATTGTTGCTGAAATACTTCTTATTTTAGCTTCATTAAAGTTCTCCAGACTGTTCTATAGGACTCCTGTGGAGTAATTATTTTCTCCATAAACATCTTTTCACCAAGGGAATCACATTTTGAAATAGTTTATTAATAAAATAATCATAAACTATATACAATAAGAAGGGGTTAAGGACACAATGTGAAAAGATGCATTTGGCTTCTTTTAGTTAAGATTCCATACACGTTCACTGACTTTTATAGTATTCAGCTGACATACTGTTTTTGGTATTGTGCATCTGGTTGATTGTTCCAAATAGCAAATAAATCTGAAATGTTCTGCTGCTCGCATCAACCCTGTGCACGTTTATCGAATGCACAACACAGCGCGCACATGTAAATGATAGATATAAAAGTTAAAAAGAATTAAAAGTTAATGACAACCTGCCATCTTAAATAGTTATATTACATGATGGATTATAGAAACCAATATGAATGTTATTAAATGTTTAGTGGTAGGAGTATATCATTATCTGGAGACATATCATTTTTATTGTGACTACTCATGAGATTGTATATATTTTTCTACACATCTTTATGTTTAATGTGGCAAATAAGTCAACATTAAGGAGAAACAAAAAGGGAGAATAAATACTTGCCATTCTGGTTCAAAAACAGATATTTCTAGTTGTAAGATGCCAGGGCTCTCTAAATAACTTATGTTTGAAGCTTCAAATGAAAGTATTTAAATCAAAATTAAAACAGTTATTTAATTCCTCGTAACAACATATACAGCATATGGCATGCAAGCTCTGACAGACCTATTAGTATTGCTTGATCTGTTGAATGACATAATTCAACCATAAAAAGAAAAGAGAGCGCTCCATAGCGTAAAACCGCCCGGGTGAGGGTAACAATTAAATGGAAAAGACCCTTACCACAGGCGGTTGTGTGAACTCACACACAACAATGGTCAGCATGAGTGAGTAGTAGGGCCCGGTCTGCAGCCTCCCAACCAAACAAGCAGTAGTGGATGTGGACTTCCAAAGGACAGTGGGTTACCGCAGCGCTGACCAATGCCTGATGAAGCTGCTCAAGTGCGGTGAAACGCGCTGCATTGTTTTAAATAAAATCCTTCTTTCTACTCACCTGACGTGCCTATCCCTGGTCAGTGCTGCGGTAACCCACTGACCTTTTGAAGTCCACATCCACTCTTATAATTCAACTAAAGGCAGTCATTCTGGATCCAGGTAGCTTAATCTTCTGGTCACTTGGTCACCAACCTGACTATAACTATACAAAAACAATTATTTTCTAATGTCCTAGCATCCCTGTGATATAGTTAAAAAAAATCCATCAAGCTCTGCCTTTGTCAAATGCTCTATATATCATTCATTGTTTAGCTAAAGTGGTATTCCCAACTCAAAAAGTTCTTCCTTTTTGCATAGCATAGTGGGGTATCAAACTGATTGGTGGGGGTCTGACCTCTGGGAACCCCACTATTTATGAACTCATCAATGTTTGGGAGCTCCATAAAATAAAATGGAGCAATGGCCACGTACACCTGCTGCACTTCATTGCTCTTTTCTTGTGGTCATTGGGGGTTCCAGAGGTCAATCCCTTAAAATCTACTTTTTATCTCCTAATCTGTAGATAAGGGCTTTTTTTTTTAGTTGGATAAACTCTTCCTTAGAACACTCATTGCCATTGGTCATTTCATTAGTCACTTTTTATTGACATGTAGGGATTGTACCTTGATCCTTTATACAATTTTTGTATTTAACAATTTAAGTGCCAGTTCTTTACCAAACATGCACTTATACATGCTATTGAGCCCTATAAAGCTCTGTTCACATCATGTTTCTGTTTAGGTTAAGTGTTTAACCCAAGAAATACTGCTGATGAAGGCTGTGATGGATGCCGAACATTGGTATTCATCACCCATAGACTTTAATGGCTTTTGTGTAATGTATATGTCATGAGCTTTTTAGCAGCTTTATAAGAGAAATATGTTAAATTTGGTGCCATTATAATCTATGGTGACAGATAACACTTTACATTCTGTCACCCAAATGCTATTATTGCATACGATTAACATATAAGTCTTGAAAATCAACTAAAAAGCTCTTTATGCATAAGCTTAATATGTGCTTGTGATCCATCACCAGTTGGCTGCTATGATAAAAAAAAAAAATGCATTATGTCTGCCTTTTCTATTTCTGCATGATACAATAGCATAATATAAAATAGTGCAGTCTACCACATTATTCCAAACCTTTGTTTGGAAACATTTTGGCCTCTATTGAGGATAAGATGGTTTATGAACTTAATTAGTGTGTTAATACTAAATGAAAACAAAATATATGCCCCAAGGCACCTTTTTTTTATACAATTGGTCAGAAATCTTTTATAAAGATAGTAGTAAGGAAAGCTAGTAAGGATATTACTACCTTTGGGACACTACTACCTTTTCACATCTGTATGTACAGATGTGAAATGCATGATTGAGCAATATACTGTTAAATAACAGTATCAAGTTCTGGGGAATTGAGTGAAATGAAGAGTTAGAGAAAGGAATGTGGTAGGCCTGAATATAAAGATGTGTGTTTGGGGTACCTTACGCCCTGATGTTCTGGCATTTAAGGACTAGTGATGAGTGGCATAGGCCATATTCGAATTCGCGATATTTCGCAAATATATGGACGAAAATTCGTCATATATTTGTGAAATTTGCATATTCGTTATATTTGCTTTTTTTTGCGCATATGCGAAAATATATGCGCATATTAGCGAATATTGAGCCCTCCCTTCTTTAATGGTATAGGGAAATTTATGATTAGTGCATTAACTCTGTGATTTTTTGTCCACTGAAACCAATAGGCCCATTGTGGTCTATGGGGATCTCGCGGCATGTAAGATAAGCAGTACCGTCTTGGCAGCACAGTGGAATGGGAGACCACAGCACAGGTTTGAGTCCCTGGGTGGGGCAGAGTGTTACAGTGCTGTGGTTTAACTTTACTTTCCTGGAAAAGCTGCTGAGTTGCCCATAGCAACCAATCAGATTGCTTCTTTCACAAGGCCTCTGCAAAATGAAAGAAGCGATCTGATTGGTTGCTATGGGCAACTGCACAACTCTTCCTCTACACAGGTTTTGATGAATCTCCCCCCATAGAGGGAGATTTATCAAAACCATAGCAACCAATCAGATTGCTTCCTTCATTTTTCAGAGGCCTTTTCAAAAATTGAAAGAAGCAATCTGATCGGTTGCTATGGGCAACTGCACTACTCTTCCTCTACACTGGTCTTCATGAATCTCCCCCATAGAGGGAGATATATCAAAACCTGTCCAGAGGAAAAGTTTCTAAGTTGCCCATAGCAACCAATCAGATCGCTTCTTTAATTTTTCAGAGGCCTTTTCAAAAATGAAGGAAGCAATCTGATTGGTTGCTATGGGCAGCTGCACAACTCTTCCTCTACATTGGTTTTCCGCATATGTGAAAATTGAGCCCTCCCTTTTTTAATGGTATAGAGAATTATGACTAGTGCATTAACTCTGTGATATTCGCGATTAAAATTCGAATTGCGAATGTTCGCGAGCAACACTATTAAGGACACAGGGTATACCTGTTCTCCCTGGTCCCGTTTGCGGGGTTTAAGCCGTTTTCACCAGCAGAGAACGGGTTAAACCCCGTTGGGTCCCAGTTGCTATGGGCAGCAAGGACCCACGGCTAATGCTGTGCACCGCCGATCGGGCCGATGCCTGACATTAACCCTTTAGACACCACGATCAAAGTTGATTGCAGCGTCTAAAATTAAAGTGAAACTGTCCCGGCAGCTCAGCGGAGCTTATCTGGACTATCGCGACATAATCGCAATGTCCCAATCAGCTTACTGGACGACTAGAGGGTCCTCACCTGCCGCTTTGTCATCTGTTCGGTGATCTGCTGCTCCAAACCTGTGCAGCAGACTAGAGCAGCAAATCGCCTGTAACACTAATCAATGCTATGCTATGGCATAGCATTGATCAATGTATGCTATCAAAAGATTGCATGTTTTAGTCCACGTGTTGGGGCAAAAAAAAAAATTTGTAAAAAATGTAAGTTTATAAAAGTGAATTAACCCCTTCCCTATTAAAAGTTTAAATCACCCCCCTTTTCCCGTCTTTTAAATAAAATAATGTTATAAAAAATACAAATAATCTAATGTAGTACCGCCGCATGGGTAAATGTCTGAACTATTAAAATATAAAATATTATATTAAAATATAAGATTAGCTAATCCGCACGGTCGATGACATACATGTAAAAAAAAAAATACTAAAGTCCAAAATTGTTCATTTTTGGTCACTTCATATACCATAAAAATATTAATAAAAAGGGACCAAAAGGTCCCATCAAAACAAAAATGGTACTGATAAAAACTACATACCACGGGGCAAAAGAGCAGCCCTCATATAGCACCGTATGCAGAAAAATAAAAAGTTATAGGAGTCAGAAGATGACAATTTTAAACATACTAATTTTGGTGCATGTAGTTAGGATTTTTTTTTTATAGTAGTAAAATAAAATAAAACCTACATAAATTGGGTATTGTTGTAACCATATGGACCTACAGAATAAAGATAAGGTGTCATTTTTGCTGAAAATTGCACTGTGTAGAAACGGAAGCCCCCAAAAGTTACAAAATGACTTTTTTTTTTCAATTTCACCCCACAAATATATATGTTTTTGTTTTGCACTAGATTTTGTTAATAAATGCTTTTTGTCATTACAAAATACAATTGGTGTCACACCAAGTACAATTGGTGGTCTGTAGGTAATCACCAAAACATGAACCAATATGTTGTAGGTTGCTGGGACAACCAAAACGTTAACCACCTAAAATACTGTTGATACTCAGCAACACAAAAATATGCAAAAAATCGATAAAGCTTTATTGAAAGTACATAGAAAAACATCCTTTTAAAAACAATGCATAGACACAGTGCATAGAACTGAGTAAAAAGCAGGGGATACAGATACACACATTGGGAGCATAGATGCAAACAAGTGCATATGTATGCACACTTACACTAACAGAGAGCACACTGAAGAGGGTGTATATAAACCCTAACAAAGAAATAGCTCAAGATGTAAAAGCATACGGTACACATGAATGAGGAATATTCACCAATGTAGAGCCATATACCACCTGCACTTACCCCAACGTACCCCAACGAAATAGCGTGAAACGTACCTTGGGGTAAATGCAGGTGGTACATGGCTCTACATTAGTGATTATTCCTCATTCATGTGTACTGTATGCTTTTACATCTTGAACTATTTCTTTGTTAGGGTTTATATACACCCTCTTCAGTGCGCTCTCTGTTAGTGTAATTGTGCATACATATGTTTACATTGTTTTTAAACTGTACTTTCAATAAAGCTTTATAGATTGTTTGCATATTTTTGTGTTGCTGAGTAGCTATTTTAGGTGGTTAACGTATGGGTCTGTAGGTGCAAAATTGAAAGCTGATGATTTTTAGAAGGAGAAGAGGAAAAAAACGAAAGTGCAAAAACAAAAATTGGCCTGGTCCTTAAGGTGAAAATGGGCTTGATCCTTAACCCCTTAAGGACCTGGGGTTTTTCCGTTTTTGCATTTTCGTTTTTTCCTCCTTACCTTTAAAAAATCATAGCTCTTTCAATTTTGCACCTAAAAATCCATATGATGGCTTATTTTTTGTGCCACCAATTCTACTTTGTAATGACGTCAGTCATTTTATCCAAAAATATACGGCGAAACAGGAAAAAAATCATTGTGAGACAAAATTGAAAAAACACCATTTTGTAATTTTGGGGGCTTCCTTTTCTACACCGTACACTTTTCGGTACAATTACACCTTCTCTTTATTCTGTAGGTCCATACGATTAAAATGATACCCTACTTATGTAGGTTTCATTTTGTCGTACTTCTGGAAAAAATCATAACTTCATGCAGGAAAATGTATACCTTTAACCCCTTAAGGACTCAGTGTTTTTTGTTTTTGCACTTTCGTTTTTTCCTCCTTACCTTTTAAAAATCATAACCCTTTCAATTTTCCACCTAAAATCCATATAATGGCTTATTTTTTGTGTCGCCAATTCTACTTTGCAGTGACATTAGTAATTTTACCCAAAAATTCACGGAGAAACGGAAAAAAAAATCATTGTGCGACAAAATCGAAAAAAAAAGCGCCATTTTGTAACTTTTTTTTATGGGAAAAGGGGGGTGATTCAAACTTTTATTAGGGAAGGGGTTAAATGACCTTTATTAACACTTTTTTAAAAAAAAATTTTTGCAGTGTTATAGGTCCCATAGGGACCTATAACACTGCACACACTGATCTCCTATGCTGATCACTGGTGTGTATTAACACGCCTGTGATCAGAATTATCGGAGCTTGACTGCTCCTGCCTGGATCTCAGGCACGGAGCAGTCATTCGTTGATCGGACACCGAGGAGGCAGGTAAGGGCCCTCCCGGTGTCCGATCAGCTGTTCGGGATGCCACGATTTCACCGCGGCGGTCCCGAACAGCCCGACTGAGCAGCCGGGTCACTTTCAGTTTCACTTTAGAAGCGGCGGTCAGCTTTGACCGCCGCTTCTAAAGGGTTAATACCGCACATCGGCGATCGGCGATGTGTGGTATTAGCCGCGGGTCCCGGCCGTTGATGAGCGCCGGGACCGACGCGATATGATGCAGGATTGTGGCGCGATCCCGCTTCATATCGCGGGAGCCGGCGCAGGACGTAAATATACGTCCTGCGTCGTTAAGGAGTTAAAATTGTCATCTTCTGACCCCTATAACTTTTTTATTTTTCCGCATATGGGACGGTATAAGGGCTGATTTTTTGCTCCGTGGTCTGAAGTTTTTAGTGGTACCATTTTTGTATTGATAGGACTTATTGATCGCTTTTTATTCATTTTTTCATGATACAAAAAGTGACCAAAATACACTATTTTGGACTTTTGAATTTTTTTGCACGTACGCCATTGACCGTTCGGTTTAATTAACTAAATATTTTTATAATTCGAGCATTTCCACATGCGGTGATACCACATATGTTTATTTTTATTTACACAGTTTTTCATTGGGAAAAGGGGGGGTGATTCAAACTTTTATTAGGGAAGGGGTTAAATGATCTTTATTCACTTTTTTTTGCAATGTTATAGCCCACATAGAGGGGCTATAACACTGCACACACTGATCTTTTACATTGATAAATGGTTTCTCATAGGAAACCATTGATCAATGATTCTGCCGCTTGACTGCTCATGCCTGGATCTCAGGCACTGAGCAGTCATTCGGCGATCGGACACCAGGAGGCAAGGTAAGGGACCCTCCTGCTGTCTTACAGCTGTTCAGGATGCCGCGATTTCACCACGGACATCCCGAACAGCCCCCTGAGCTAATCGGCAACGATTTACTTTCACTTTAGACGCGGCATTCAACTTTGAACGCCACGTCTAAAGGGTTAATAGAACAGTGCCGCGCACTATAAGCCACGGGCCCCGCGTGGCCCCGCGTTATAGAATGGGAGCGGACTCAGGACGGACATTTACTTCATGGGTCCTTAAGAGGTTTAGGAGTTAAAAATGTAAATTGAGAACTTTTTGGGTAAGAAGGAGGAGCTTAAATTGTATTCTAGGTGGGCCTTTCTGCTGAATTCATGTTTGACCAGAAAGGGGTACAAAACACTTAGATAGAATATTAGGGTTAAGTAGTTAAGTAGATGCTGAAACAAGAAGTTTCATTCTCTATCTAGTTCTTTTTCTATGAGGCAGTTCTTTGTCATGAAGCCCTATGGAGATTGAAACGAGAAACCAAGGGAGTTATGTAAATAAATAAACAAATAAATAATAATAATATTCGTGTCATGTTTCATTTATTTGGAGAACAATTTTTCTCCATTCTCATGATTGTGGTGGGCCAGTGGTCGGACCCTCACCAATCAGCTTATTTCCCCCTATCCTGTGATTAGGGAATAACTTTGATGGTAGTACCCTTTTACCTTTTAAATAAGTGAACTGGTGTTCTGTACAGAGATCTGTGATAGATGCCTGCACTTTCAAACTAATGAGGAAGTGCAAAGTATGAAAGGGTCATTGAAATTTTACCCCATAGTCATTCAGCACGCATAAAGCTTTGTTGAGGAAAACAGGTTTGAGGGATGTGCCACGGCTGCCACCATCTCTTTAGAGGGTTTAGAGTGTAAGAGGCACTGCTTTATCCAGGGCACTTTTGAGAATCTTATATTAACATTTGGCAGGCAAATTGGGACAGAAGAGTGATGAAACTGATGACAAAGTAGGCTATAGACTGTCTATAAAATACCAAGTATTGGTGACATGTAGATTTTTGTATGTGTGATAGATAGGAGTGTCTGAAGAATTGTCTAATAGCAAAAGGGAAGTTGTGGCCATAGATCGGGAGGAGTGAGTTAATAAAGATAGAAACTTAACAAAGGTGAAATAAGCTCAGATGAAATAAGGCTTGGATACGAGGAGGAAGATGGAATAGGCTGTTTATAAAGTGTTATGGGTCCCTATGTTATGAAGTACCGAATTTTTATTTAATTGCTTCATTTTAGTCAAAGAGTTTATATCACGATAATATAAAAAAAAAAAGAAATCAAAGGTTCATAGTACAATGATTTTTGTTTTAAAGTGCCAAGAATTGAAATGTTAACAGAGAAGGCCACAAATGTAACATAAAATGTTGTAAGAGCAAGCAGCATAATCTATATATATGAAACTCAATGTGTGTGTATGTGTGTGTGTACATGTGTGTATATGTATGTGTGTATGTGTATGTTCTAGTATCACGTCCAAACGGCTAAAGATGTTAACATGAAACTTGGCACACATGTTATTTATATGTCAGCAACAAACATTTGATAGGTGATTTAACACTTACTCACCCCCATTTGCCAGGGTCGGGGTTCTTGCTTAAGGTCCCATATAAGTCTATGGGAAATATATGTTACTGCATAACTTCCAAATGGCTGGAGATATTTTTATAATACTTGGTCACATGTTACTTATAAGTCCAATTAAAATATAGGATAGTTAATTTAACCCTTAACTACCCCCATTTGTGAGGGTCAGAGTTTTTGTTAAAAGTCCCATGCAAATAAATGGGAAATTTATGTTTCCACATAACTTCTGTACAGCTGGAGATATTTCAATAATACCTGGTAAACATATTACTTATATGTCAAATAAAAAGATATGATCATTAAATTAACCCTTACATACACCCTTATATAAAAGATGGGTTTTTGTTTCAAGTCCCATGCAAGTATATGAGACTTCTGGTACCTTACTCCACAAGCTCCGCTCTGCATCTCCTGGTGAATGTGTAAATCCGGCTTGCAAGCCACACCCCATCTCACAAAGACACAGCCACTTTTTAAGCCCCATCCCTTTTATTATCAACCCTTTTTGTGCATCGGTCTGGCTTGCAAATCACGCCCAGTCCCACAAAGCCATGTCCCCTTCTATTTTCAGCTTACAATATCTTTATCACAAATCAGTCCCACCTGAGGACAGGATATGAGGATGGGACATAAGGATAGGATATGAGGTCAGGATATAAGGACGGGATATGAGGTCAGGATATAAGGACGGGATATGAAGACGGCATGTGAGAACGGGATGTGAGGACGGGATGTGAGGACGGGATATGAGGACAGGATATGATGTCGGGATATGAGAACGGGATATGAGGTTGAGATAGAAGGATGGGAAATGAGGTCGAGATAGGAGGTCGGGATATGAGGATGGGATATGAGGTAGGGATATGAGGAAGGGATAGGAGGACGGGATAGGAGGTCAGGATATGAGGAAGGGATAGGAAGTCGGGATAGGAGGTTGGGATAGGAGGTCAGGATAGGAAGTCAAGATATGAGGACATCATATGAGGTCGAGATAGGAGGATGGGATAGGAGGTTGGGATATGAGGACGAGATATGAGGCCAAGATAGGAAGTCGAGATATGAGGACAGGATATGAGGTCGAGATATGAGGTTGAGATATGAGGACGGGATATGGGGTTGGGATATGACAACAATATATGAGGATGGGATATGAAGTCAAAAGCTTCCTCCTTTGTTGATTTTCCTCCCCAACAACGATTAGGAAGGAAAAACCGGGCAACGCCAGATACTCAGCTAGTAATATATAACAATGCTGTATGTGAAATGAAAGAGCAGAAGATGTGCAGAGTCAAGGGAAGTAACCCATTTCATGCACAGTTCATAAAGAAAAAAAACTTTTGACATTAAAGTGTTCCAAACAAATGTATTGTGCAAGAAGTACTGTGCATGACCTCCACTTTCCCAGAAGTGCAGAGGTTCACAGCAGATATTGCTTTGAATTATGTTATCAGAGTCAAAAGGTGTCATCAATGGTCAGCCTGACTCTTATAATAAGTTTGCCAAATCTCTTGGGAATGTATGAGTGTGTGTAAGACTTTTAAAATACAATTCTTCAGATATTCAAAGGACGATAAAAGAAAATAGAAAAATGCAACATAAAGCAAAGTATAAAAAGACATTGAAAAAAGCATAACAAGATACAACAAATAATAAGCCTTCAAATGTAATAAGCAGTTGGAAAATAAGCTGACTGTTAAACATACATATAGATTCATATAACGTATTACTATTTTTCTCTTTCAATAACATTTTGCAACATTTACAAAGAACAATACCTTGAATTGTATTTCCGTGTTAATGGATGCTGAAATTCGGTCAGTCATAGAATATAGCTGTGCTGTATGTCATGCACATCCCTATAGATCTCAATCCCCATACTTGAAAGAGATTTTCCAGGAACTGAATAAAAAATGTAATAAAAATCCATTGGTGTTAGAAAAAAAAGGTTTTTGCTAAATAATTTTTTTATTCTTGCTTGTTTTGTCTAGGGGGCAATGTTTTAGCACACAGCAAATTGCTTGTGTCGTGACAGAGCAGGGGACAGAAGTCAGCCCTAGAAATGTAGCGAATTGTCTGCCGGCGAACAGTTCCCGGCAAATTTAGCATGTACGCGTTCGCCTCGCCGGGTGAACATATGTCAAGTTTGATCCGCCCCCTATACTTTAACATTGCGGTAAACTTTGACCCTGTGAGTCAGAGTCAGCAGACACATTACAGCCAATCAGCCGCAGTCCCTCCCTTCCAGACCCTCCTACCTCTTGCACGGACACCATTTTACCCTCATTCGGCATGCTGCAGGCTTAGGAAGTGGAGGGTCAGAGAAGCTGCTCCTAATGTATAGGGAAAGCGATAGCTAGGTTGCTGCTAGTTGGTGTATTCAGGGTCCAGTTTACTCCTTAAGCACTAGTGTAACATCTGCTTTAAGGACAGCACCCAAAAAAGCCATTTATAGGGCTCAAATATCAGTCCTTGCAACAGCTGGAGGCACCCTGGTTGGGAGAGAACCGCTGGTTAAAAGGGGTACTCCAGAATAAAACTTAAGTTCCTTCATGCAACTAACTACTACAGTATTCAAAGGGCTGAAAGATATCAGTCCGTGTGTTTTGCAACAGCTGGAGGCACCCTGGTTGAGGACCACTGCTTAAAAGGGGAACTCCGCTGGCAAGCTTTTTTTCTTTAAAGAAACTAACTACTACAGTATTTAAAGGGCTGAAATATATCAGTCCGTGTGTTTTGCAACAGCTGGAGGCACCCTGGTTGGGGAGGGGAACTCCGCTGGCAAGCTTTTTTTCTTTAAAGCAACTAACTACTACAGTATTCAAAGGGCTGAAATATATCAGTCCGTGTGTTTTGCAACAGCTGGAGGCACCCTGGTTGGGGACCACTGCTTAAAAGGGGAACTCCGCTGGCAAGCTTTTTTGCTCATTGTCACACTAGTGCAAATCATATTTGGTGTGCAGTTGTGCAAATTAAAAAAAATACCTTTTTTGGCTGTTAAATAAAACAAGTCACTGTCAGTTCAAGTCACAGTTGCCAGTTTTTTTGCCTGCAGGGCAAATTGTGTCACCCTAGTGCAAATCACATTTGGTGTGACACTTGTGTAAAATGTGTAAAAAAAAAAAAAAAAACTTTTTGGGCTGTGAAATAAAATCAGTCACTTCACTTCACACTTGGGAGTCTTTTGGCCCTTAGGGCTCATTGTCACACTATTGCAAATCATCTTTGGGGTGACTGACCATAGTGTAAATTAAAAAAAAAAAATCCTTTTTTTGGCTGTGAAATAAAATCAGTCAGTTCACTTCACATTTGGGAGTTTTGGGGCCTGCTGGGCTAATTGTCACACTAGTGCAAATCATATGTGGTGTGACCGTAGTTTAAATTTGAAAAAAAAATACTTTTTTTTGGCTGTGAAATAAAATCAGTCAGTTCACTTCACACTTGGTAGTTTTTGGGCCTGCTGGGCTCATTGTCACACTAGTGCAAATCATATGTGGTGTGACCGTAGTGTAAATTAGAAAAAAAATAAACCTTTTTTGGCTGTGAAATAAAATCAGTCAGTTCCCTTCACACTTGGGAGTTTTTGGGCCTGCTGGGCTCATTGTCACACTAGTGCAAATCATTTTTGGGGTGACCGTAGTGTAATTTTGAAAAAAATATACCTTTTTTGGCTGTGAAATTAAATCAGTCAGTTCACTTCACACTTGGGAGTTTTTGGGCCTGCTGGGCTCATTGTCACACTAGTGCAAATCATATGTGGTGTGAAAGTTGTGTAAATTTAACTAAAAAAAATAAATTTTGACTGTAATAGATTGAATAGCAGTTAGTTGTCTGCAAGCGTGTGTGTCAGGCCTACAGCGTCTACTCTACGTCTGTCAAGGACACGTTTGAGCGTAAGATGCCAATGTCACAAGGTCACCCCCTAGCCCGGCGCCTGACAGCTGGCTTGTCTGAACTCATAGCCCGCTAGCTTTTAAAAAATTTACTTTTTTTTTTTTTTTTAAATGTTAAAAAAATTTAAAGAAATAAAAAAAAAATAGCTAATTTTTTTTTTTTTAGCTATTGGGACACCGCAGTGGAAGGTACCCGGCCAAAATTTCTTTGCGCAAAAGGCAATCCCCAACCGGTACTCGATTGTGCAACAGGAAGTAATGGCATGTCTGGCACACAGTGTTGGGGCAAGGGTCCATCTGACCACTGATACCTGGTCTGCAAAGCATGGTCAGGGCAGGTATATCACTTCCACTGCGCATTGGGTAAACCTGGTGACGCTGTGCAGGGTTGCCGCGGTGGATTTTGAATGAAGAGGGGCCTCTTGAAGCTGATTGGTCGCTCGCTGCTGGATGGTATGAGGGCGACCAATCAGGAACGTGCCGTACATGGCTGTGTACAGTTACGCTGTCATAGGAAATAGTCGGTGAAGGGATGTCATCCAAACATGGGCATGGGGATGGTAGGCTTAACTATGATTGGCTGTTCGGGATTTCGAGTGAGCCAATCAGAGAGGGCACGTATGAGTTCAGGTTGCAAGTCTTTGCCGCTGGTGGCGGCAGGATGTCTTTCAAATCTTTCAGCCAATCGCTGCTGGGCAGGTCCGGGCGGCGACCAATCAGGTTAAAGACGTATAATTCCTCTTTGGGGGATACCTAGAGGCATCGGCGGCAAATCTTTTTTGAAGAATTCGACCAATTACTGCTGGGCAGGTCCGGGCGGCGACCAATCAGGGATGAGACGTGTATTTCCCTTTGGAGGATTCCAAGAGGCATCGGCGGCAACTCTTTTTTGAAGAATCTGACCAATCACGTTCCGTCTGGGTAAGATGGCGACCAAGGATGACTTGCATGATTTATCCGCCACCAACTATGGTTCAAGCCGCAATGTTTTAGGGCACTTTCTGGCTGGGAAACAAACAGAAATTTTTCTGGCTGCTGCTACAGCAGCACACAGTGTTGGGGCAAGGGTGCTCTAACTATGTGCTGCCTAATATGGGGAAATCTATATGCTGCCTAAAGGGGGGATCTAACTATGTGATGCCTAAAGGGGGGCTCTATGTGCTGCCCAAAAGGGGGCTCTAACTATGTGCTGCCTAACATGGGGGAATCTATGTACTGCCTATAGGGGGATCTAACTATGTGATGGCTAAAGGGGGGATCTAACTATGTGCTGCCTAAAGGGGGCTCTATGTGCTGCCCAAAGGGAGGCTCTACCTATGTGCTGCTTGATTGGGGGCTCTAACTATGTGCTGCCTAATATGGGGAAATCTATGTGCTGCCTAAGGGGGGGGGGATCTAACTATGTGATGCCTAAAGGGGGGCTCTATGTGCTGCCTAAAGGGGGCTAAAGCACGTTATTCCAAAGAATTTAGGAATAATAGGTGATGTATGCCCTTTATGGATTGAAACCAGACTCTGCATCAACTATGTAATTTTCCATGGGAGTTTTGCCATGGATCCCCCTCCAGCACGCCACGGTCCAGGTATTAATCCGCTTGAAACAACTTTTAAATCACTATTGTAACCAGAAAGAGTCCCTGTGGGTTTTAAAATTCGCCTGCCCATTGAAGTCAATGGCGGTTTGCCCGGTTTGCCAGAAATGTTTTGTTCATGACATCACTAGCCACAGCTTTCTCACTAGTTAGCTCACATTACACTTCATTATATTGTGATTAGGGATGAGCGAATTGAATCTGACGAATCCAAATTCTTTACAAATTTCAGGAAGAATTCGATTCACAACGAATGCGAATATCGCCACGATTCGATTGCGCAAATTGCTTCATTAAACTCCATTTAGTGCGGTCCAGGCTCCAGGGCATCTAAAATGGCAGATTCACATGTGAGGACATGGGGCAAGGAATCCTGGGAAGGAGGGAACAAAGGTAGCAGGATGACCCTGAATTACATGCAGCATGCAGCCTATCAGCAGCCAGCCACCCCTGTGATGTCACAGCACTATATAATCGGCAGCCATCTTGCGGCCAGCCATTCCAGCGTTTTATGTCAGAGAGAGCGTTTTATTGCAGAGAGAGATAGAGCAGTGTGTGAGTGTTGCACAGAAAAACAGCTTCACAGCAGCGATTCACCACAGGCCCAAATCACTGCAGAAAAGGGACAGGGAAGGGAGAGAAAGAAAGTACACTTTTAGGTGTACTACACAGCCACTCTGTACTGCTGCAGTGGGGTGTACAACAACTCTAAAGCTAATAGGGGCCAGTTAGGCTGAGCACTAAAAGTCATTGTCATCTGCTATTAGTGCATAATAATACTGTACTGGGCTTTACTACACAGCGACTCTGCGCTGCAGCACTGGTGTGTACTACAACTCTAAAGCTAACAGGGGCCAATTAGGGTGAGCATAAAAAGCCATAGTCACCTGATTTCAGTGCCTAATACAGGTTGCGTAGCAGAGCGTATTGTCCTCTCATAAATGTAACCTGTGTGTACATAGGTGGTCTATGTTTTTTTTGTTTCCTGTCAAACTAATTTGGGCCTCCTTACTGTGAAAGGCCAGCCAAAGCTACTCACTTGTTTCTGTAGTCTAATAAAATCTTAAGCGTAGTGGAGCGCATAGTCCTCCTCTCATAAGTGTAAACTGTACTTACACCTACGTGGTGCCCTTTATATATTTTCCTGTTAAACTAATTTGGGCCTAGTTACTGTGAAAGGCCAGCCAAAGTTACACACTTGTTTTTGTAGCCTTATACAGTTTGTAACGAAGCATATAGTCCTCCTCTCATAGGTGTAAACTGTACGTACACCTACATGGTGTACGATTTTGTTCCTGTTAAAGTTATGAGGGCCTAGTTGCTGTGAAAGGCCAGCCAAAGCTACACACTTGTTTTTGTAGTATAATACAGTTTTAAGTGTAGTGGAGCGTATTGTCCTCCTCTCATAAGGGAAACATATACGCACTCAGCTGGTGTGTAAGTATGTCAGAGAGAGAAGTGCTAGGACGTGCACAGAGGAGTGGCAGAGGCCAAAATTCATCAGACGCAGGCAGAGGTCGCAGCAGAGTAGGGGCATGTGGCAGCAGGAGTCACAGCTTCAGAGGTCTGAGCTTCCGGTGTCAGCTAGCAGTCGTGCCTCGACCAGCAACCCAGCAGCCGTGATTAATTGGTCCACTCGGTCATCCACTTCATCCCAAGTGACATCCGACACCTCCAGTCAACAGTGGGGTGGGTTCCTCATCCTAAAAAAGGCATTCCCACACATGAACCTCTCCCCATTTCCAACTAAAAACCCTGGGAAATGCAGGGTTTTTAGGGGGAAATAGGGAGAGGGCGAGTAACACTTGCCAAGAAGGGAATTAATAGTGCGAGAGTAGCGCCTTACAGGAGAAGTTTTTACCCACACCAGTTACAATGCACCATACGTTGTTCCCTTTCACCTTTTGGAAGTCTTTGCATTGCATCAATACTTGGTGGTGTAGGTGGCACATGGTGTTTTTTGCACACCTTTCCTTTTGTTAGATTTAAAAAAAAATATGGGTCCATATATTTTTTCCTAAGAATAATATTAAAAGTTTTACGTAATGCATATCCTCAATACTTACTTGTGAACACCAATACTAACAAAATAGACCGTTTTCTTCTGCCTACCTGCTTAAGCTACTATTCTGATCCTGCCACCCACCTCACATCACACATCTGATGCCAAGTTCTCCTTCTTTCACCCACCTTCGTCCCTGGTATTAACACCCACCATCCCACTCTGTCACCTGGTAACTTTAAGGACTCCTGATGCTGCTGATGCCACCTCCAGGCTGTGTCATTCTGCCACCATATGTTCTCCTCATACTGCTACCACATCCAGGCTCCATCATAGTGCTGCCCTATGGTCTAGTCATGCTGCTGCCACCTCTAGGCTCTGTCATTCTGCCACCATGTGATATCCTTGTTATATTGATCTTGTAGTTTGACAGTATTTTGTAAATGCTTCGGGCACCCGGGACACTCAGTCATAAGCATGGGGGTGGGGTGAAAGGCAGGGGCTGGGACAGGCAGTAGCTGGCCTCGCGGCCTCAGCTCGATTTTAAGATACAAGTACAAGCCTTTTCGCTCTCTATGCATGTTACAACAAGGCAAAGTGTTCTACACCCCTACTGAGGCTCTATGTAGCCCCGTTTTTCATAGGCCGAATTGAATTTTCAAAAAATTTGCTCATCTCTAGTTTTAGTCATACACTGGATCCTTCACTCCACAATAAGCTGAAGCCACAGTGCAGATGTGCACTCTGATAGAACATGCAGTATTTCTATACAACAGTTTTACAATATAAAGCAAAATGCCTTTAATCCAGCATATGATAGAATTACTCTTGTTTTCAACACAGAGCTTAAAAAAATATGCAATTTTAAACCACCAAAAGCAGAAGACTAGGAAAAACCTCGAAAAATCAATTTTGTTAAAAAAGAAATGTTAAAGTACCTGATTATGTTTTAACATTTAATTTTTATCTTTGTTTTTAAGTGTTTTGTACTTTTACTAGTCACCATATATTTTGTTATGACTTTTCAGTGCTATGCTATTATCTATTATTCAGGTCCCACTAAAGTTAGATTAAAAGAATTCTACTTAAAATGTATAACTTTCTTATTTCTTATTATGTTTTAACATTCCTACAATACTAACTGTACAGTACAGTGCATTGATTTACTTTAAGGCTTATGCAGTTTTCAAGCAATATCAGCTGTTTTCATAATATTATTTAGTTGACATTTTTGAATAATAATAATAATCATTATTATTAATATAATAATCCAGATTACAATTTTATATAAACAATTACTTTCTGTTTTCCTGCTTTACTTTCCCACCCTCATATTTTCTACCACCATCCCTTTTACTTCTTCTGGAAGTTTCTTTAACAGCCTCTTGTTTATTAGAATGCCTCCTGACAGTCTCTGCGCTAATTGACAATTCTCCCTACTATTTAAATTGGTTGTGACATCTCTATACCTTTCTCTACTGTAGCCATTGGCATCATCATATTATTAGACCACTTCTTTCCAAAGTTCCAACTGTTAATGTTATCAACCCAATATCTATATATAGGGGCTGATTCATAAACTCAGTAAGTAAGAACATTTTTTTTCCCAGCTATAGAATAGAATGTACAATGAACTACTATATTTTATTCCTTTTTCCCATCACAGTCCCTACAGCATCTTATGTCATCTCTAACATTAGTCTCCCAGCAAAATACATTAGGTTAGAAAAAAAAAGCATGCAAACTTACAGCTGACTTGCCCAAAGGCAAAACATATGAAGTGTGAGCAAACATACATAGAGTCATATGGTATAGACATATGGCATGGGACTTTGGACTCCTGGGAAAAAGGGTTTGCAATTATAAGGGAGAATAAATAAAGCTTTTTCATGGAACTTTTTGCTATGGTTTGCGCCAATTTTGTGGCACACAGCACATGTGTATAGTTTTTATTGAAAATTTGTGTCAAGAAACCTGACATTACCCTCAGAAAACCTAAACCCAGGGTCGGCAACCCCTGGCACGCGTGCCACTCATGGCACATGGGGTGCTTTTGAGTGGCACACGGAGCTGGCTCTGTGCAGAGATGCGCTCACTCTTCTAATGGGGATCCAGGACACTTGTCCCGGATTCCCAGGCGAGCGAGTGACGCTTTTAGCTGTGTGTGCATACGCACAGACAGCTAAAGCCTGCTCTCAAGGTGAGCCGCAAGACATGTGGCTTCACTGAGAGGAGACCTGTGAACTCTGCCCCCATGCAGCGCAGGTGCCGATGACATCACTCATCAGTCCCTGCACTGTAGTGGGAGAAGAATGCAGCCAGCTTGTGCTGCCGAGGAGATCCTGGCCTGCGATATAGGTGAGCAAAAGTAAAAAAAAATTTAATCATTCTGGCATCAGCAGGAAAGGGTTGGTGATGGCGGAAGGGGGGTGCAGGTGAGAGGGAGGGGTATGGTTACAAGGAATTCCACAAACAAAATTCCCAAGATCACCAGGGATTCTACTTATGATCAAATACCAAAACCCTGGGCACAAAGGCCCATGGGGACATACTAAACAGTATAGTGGGATGATGGGATTATTGACTGCAGTTCTCATAACTATCACTAGATAGAGCAGACGTGATGCTGACGGATACCTCTAACATACTGCTGAAACGCAGTATGAACGAGATGCAGTATAGGGTCACATAGAGCGCATCCGCAGCATATTTGACACCGCGATTACCCCCAGCAGTCACAAGGGCAAGATCACTGCTGCAGATGGGTAGCTCAGTGTGTCCACTCATGACTGCCGGCAGGAAATCCGCCATTATGAGTGGACACACAAAGCTACCCAGCCGCAGTAGGAAGCTCATAATTGTGACTCCTGCCAGCCATCCACAGCATGTAATATGCTGCGGAAGTGTGCCGTGTGATCCTACACATTATGCTTTTTTTTTTCATTATATTTATTTAATAAATGTCTTTTTATTTATTTATTTTTTTTTTTTTTTTACACTTTTTAACATTTATTTTAACATTTCTTTTAACATTTTTTTACACTTATTGTTTTTACACTTTTTTTTCTTTTACACTTTTATTTATTTTAGATTATTTTTTTACACTTTTTTTTAATGCTTTGGAATTAGTATTCCAAAGCATTGCAGTTATATGCTGCCGGACAGTTTTACACTAGCAGGCAGCATATAAGGATGTGCCTCTAGCATGTCCTGACAGGCAATAACCGTGGCAGACCGGGGGGTTCTTGTAAAGACCCTCGGCTGCCCAGGTAACTAGCAGCACCCTGCGATCGTTGCAGGGTACTACAGGAGAGAGACAGAGGACAGAGGGAGCCCCCCTTCTTACAGCTCATGGTCGCTTCTGAAGTTTACTTCGGTCCCGGCAGTGCGGCCGGGGATCACACACAGCACCCCGCGATTGCGCTGCAGGGTGCTGCAGGGGGGACAGAGGGAGCTCCTTCCCTATGTCAAAACACTTACAGCCCGTGGTCACTTCCGACCACAGCTGTAAGGGTTAAACTGCCGCTATCTCGTGGGTGCACTGGGCAGCACCCACAAGAACCATGGACGTGTATACTCATCCTGGTGCGCGAATGTGCATTCTGCCTGGATGTGTATACACGTCCATGGTTATTAAGGTGTTAAAATGTGTAACCATGATATTCCACCTATAATCCACCTATAAAAATATTTAAAACCCTATTCCCATCAGAAATAGGTCAAATGTGTTCCTTAGCATGTGTAACCATGATATTCCTACCATAATCTCCATGTAAAAAAATATACCGATATGCTTCTCAGAAATGGGTCGTGTGTGTTACTTGGCATGTGTAACCACGATATTCCACCCATAATCCCCATTGAAAAAAAAATATTTATAGCCATATTCTTATCAGAAACAGGTCAAGTGTGTTACTTGGCATGTGTAACCACGATATTCCACCCATAATCCCCATGTAAAAAAAAATATTTATAGCCATATTCTTATCAGAAACAGGTCAAGTGTGTTACTTGGCATGTGTAACCATGATATTTCTCCCATAATTCCCATGTAAAAACATATTTATAGCCATATTCTTATCAGAAACAGGTCAAATGTGATCTTTAGCATGTGTGACCATGATATTCCTCCCATAATCCCTATGTAAAAAAATATTTATAGCCAAATTCTTATTAGAAACAGGTCAAGTGTATTACATGGTGTTACGCCGAGCGCTCCGGGTCCCTGCTCCTCCCCGGAGCGCTCGCGACGCCTCGGTCAGACCCGCTGACCGGGATCGCTATACTGTCTCTGCCGGCGGGGATGCGATCCGCGTAGCAAGACGCGCCCAATCAGTGTCAATCCCATTGTATATAAACCCACTTCCCCTTCCTGTCCCTGCCGGATCTTGTTGCCTTAGTGCCCTGAGAAAGCGTTTAGTGTGTTCCCAAGCCTGTGTACCCAGACCTTCTGCTGTTGCCCCTGACTACGACTCTTGCTGCCTGCCCTGACCTTCTGCTACGTCCGACCTTGCACTTGCCTTGTCCCTGTGTACCGCATCTGTCTCAATTGTCAGTGGGGTTGAGTCGCTATCGGGTGGAACGACCTGGGGGTTACCCGCCGCTGCAAGTCCATCCCGCTTTGCGGCGGGCTCTGGTGTAAACCAGTAACCCCTTAGATTCCATTTCCCTGGTACGGCCCACGCCATCACCTCACTGACACAGAGGATCCACCTCCAGTGTCCTTGCTGCATACCAGTCCGGATCCTGACACATGGCATGTGTAACAATGATATTTCAGCCATAATCACCATGTAAAAAATTTTTTATAGCCATCTTCTTATCAGAAATAGGTCAAATGTGTTTCTTGGCATGTGTAACCATGATATTCTACCCATAATCCCCGTTCAAGACATCCAAAGAAAATGTTACATCTATCATACACCATCTGGGTCTGGCTATTATGAAATCAAGGTGTGCTGCGCATGTCCGCAGACTTGAGCTAATATTGATTGCTGAATCACTCTAATGCGCATGCCAGGAAGCTCCGCCTGTGCACTATAGCGATTTAGCAACCGCAATGAGAACAAATTTGTGGACATGTGCAGAGCTTCCACCTTGATCGATATTAGTTAAAGTTTGCAGACCTGCGTGGCGCACCTTGATTTCGTAATAGCCAGACCCAGATGGTGTATGATGGATGTGCAATTTTTATTGAATGTCTTGAACAGGTAAACCTTTAACCCTCAGGTTCCAACATACACATAGGTGAGTTGTCATAAGAATCTTGATTGGCAATCCTTAATGGGATGCTCACTGTTGGCATTGGATAGAAATTCATAAACACGGCATTCGGCCATGTTTTAGAAGTGTTTGCCTCATGATCCTCCTGAAGACGTTGAGGCATGGGGGGGGGGGGGGGGCTGGGCAAGTGTTTTTAAAGCAGCCATCACAGTCAATAACATTGGTGTACTGCAGACTCCAATGTTTATATCCTACAATTTCACATTGTGTAGTTTGGATCTATTATATCGATACAAAACTGTGATGACAGCTAGTTTTTAGATCACTTTTTTGTCACTCTACCATTCATTATTTTATATAGAGTTATGATAAAAGTTTTAGGGACAGTTTTCTATGGGGATTTTTATGCTTTGGGCCTTTGGGCCCAGGATTCTGGTATCAGGTTACGGGAAGGGGGGTGCAGGTGACATGGAGGGGGGGAGGCGGGGTGCAGTTGACGGGGAGGGGGGTTCAGGTGATGAGGAGGGGGTTCAGGTGATGGGGAGAGGGGTTCAGGTGATGGGGAGCGGGGGTGCAGGTGATGGGGAGGGAGGTGATGATTTGGATGTGGAGGAGCACTTGCTACCTCCTTACCTGGCTACCTACACAATTACCTGCCTGGCTACCTACCTTATTAATTTCCTGGCTACATACCCACCTACTTAGCCACCTTGCTACCTACCTACATAGCTACTTACCTACATAGCAACCTAATTACCTAGCTACCTACTTGCTACCTACTTATCTACCCAGGTACCTACCTACATAAATACATAGCTACCCATTTACCTACCATGCTACCTACCTATGAACTTACCTCCATATCTATGCCTACCTATGAACATACCTTCTTATCTACTTACCTACCTGCATAGCTACCTACCTACTTGGCTACCTACCTACCTATATCCAAGGAAAATTGTAGCTCACCAAAGTATAAAGTGCAGAATTCAGTGGAGTTTATTCCATTTAAAACAGTGTTACAGAGCAGACCACATTTCCTCCCCTCTCGTGCTTGACAAAGGTAAGGACAGATAGCTGAAATGTAGCCTTCTCTGTAACACTGTTTGGAATGAAATAAACTCCACTGAATTCTGCACTTCTGTGAAGTAAACTGGAAAAATGCAGAAACTAAGATGTTTGTCATGCAGATGCTGCAGTGATGGGTTTTGGCAGGAAGAAGTCCTTATGGTGGCCTGAGCCAGAAGGAGAACAGAAGGAAAGAGGCCGAAACCAATCATAAAAGATGTGAATTGTGAGTCAGTTAATGTAACTGTATATATATTATTGCACAACACGACTAGGGTCTGATACTGGGGTCTGTATTATGGTGGAGTCTGATTCTGGGGACTATACTATGTTGGGGTCTGATTTTGGGGGTCTGTATTATGGTGGGGTCTGATTTGGGGGGGGTCTGTATTATGGTGAGGTCTGGTTCTGGGGTTTGCATTTTGGTGGGGTCTGATTCTGGAGTCTGTATTATTGTGGGTGGGGATTCTGGAGTCTGTATTATAGTGGGTGGTGATTCTGGGGTCTGTACTATGGTGGGGACTGATTCTGGGGTCTGTATTATAGTGGGTGGTGATTCTGGAGTCTGTACTATGGTGAGGACTGATTTTGAGGTCTGATATTATATAGGTCTGAGTTAAAATGGTTGTTCTCACTGAAAGGTCCTTACAGCTAAAACAATATATAGGGACAATTCTGGGGAAAAAAAACACCCTGTGAAAAGCCACCCCCCCCCCCCCCACAGGAAGCCACACCCATATTGACAGCACAGCAAGCAACTTCAATGCCTTCAGTGGGCACAGCACTACCAAAAGGTTGCCTACCCCTGACCTAAACCTATGCTATTTTTTTTTAAGAAAAGCCAGCTTTTCTTGGCGCAGAAGAGGGGCATTTTTGGAACACAAATAAGTACTTTTTGCTGCAGGGAAAACAAACAAAACAATTACACGTTCAAAGATCAAGTTACTGGGGACAGCACAAAACACAAGCAGACTTTACAAGATTTTCCATCCCCCGTAGTCTAGATCACAATTATTAAAATTATCATTTTTAGTTTTGGAATTGTTGCAGTGGGTGGATACAGTGAAAACCTCCTAGAAGTAACCCTTTTTTGAAGACTACACCCCTAAAAGTATTGATCCATGTGCGTTATGAGCATTTTGACCGTTCAGGTGTTTCTTAGATTTATTTTTTTTAACAGCTTGTTTCTCACTTTCACACAAGGTAGTAGGAGAAAAAGAACCCAATGATTTGTCTTCAAAGAACAGCAATACACTGTAACTGTGCCACAGATATCTCATCTCATTGTCAAATATGTTTTGCCAAACATGTGCCAGAGTGAAAATACAGCTATTGTGCTGTGTGCCCTAAATTTAGAAACACCTAAAGGCCCTTTTACATGCTTATTTGCAGCAATTGTCCCTTGGAAAATGGCCAGTGGTCATTGGCTTATTGGATCTTGTGTGTAGATAATAAAATAATCAATATCAGACTGCCGATATCAATTTTAAGGCCTTATATGGTGATTTATAATGACACATAATTGCAGTTATTTGATATTAAATAATAACAGAAACCCTCATAAGTGACACTAAACTCACAAAGGTATTTATACAGAAATATAGTAAATATTTTGAGCTCACTGGTTTGTTCCAGATATTATTTTGCAGCAAACTGCAGAGAAGACTGCAATTTTCTACAGATATGTCATTTTAAAGTCCAATGTGTGGTGCCCAGCTTGTGGAACCAAGGACAACTCGTTCTGTCAGGTTAAGAAGTGGCTTTTGTGATCGTGAACATTAACTGCTATTTGGGTACATGGCACGTGTCAGTAGATTTTACTGGAATGTTTTTTTGGCACCATGTCGCCTTTGCAAAGAAACTAATGTTTAAAACTACACCCTTTAGGGTATCTTGGCTAATATGATCAAGTACTTGTCTGATTTTAGACAGGGGGTCATACAGTCATGGCCGTAAATGTTGGCACCCCTGAAATTTTTCAAGAAAATGAAGTATTTCTCACAGAAAAGGATTGCAGTAACACATGTTTTGCTATACACGTGTATATTCCCTTTGTGTGTATTGGAACTAAACCCAAAAAGGGAGGAAAAAAAGCAAATTGGACATAATGTCACACCAAACTCCAAAAATGGTCTGGACAAAATTATTGGCACCCTTAGCTTAATGTTTGGTTGCACACCCTTTGGAAAAAATAACTGAAATCAGTCGCTACCTACAACCATCAATAAGCTTCTTACACCTCTCAGCCGTAATGTTCGACCACTCTTCCTTTGCAAACTTCTCCAGGTCTCTCTTATTGGAACGGCACCTTTTCCCAACAGCAATTTTAAGATCTCTCCACAGGTGTTCAATGGGATTTAGATCTGGACTCATTGCTGGCCACTTCAGAACTCTCCTGCGCTTTGTTGCCATCCATTTCTGGGTGCTTTTTGACGTTTGTTTGGGGTCATTGTCCTGCCGGAAGACCCAAGATCTCGGAAGCAAACCCAGCTTTCTGACACTGAGCTGTACAGTGCGACCCAAAATCCGTTGGTAATCCTCAGATTTCATGATGCCTTACACACACTCAAGGCACCCAGTGCCAGAGGTAGCAAAACAACCCCAAAACATCATTGAACCTCCACCATATTTCACTGTAAGTACTGCGTTCTTTTCTTTGTAGGCCTCATTCCATTTTCAGTAAACAGTAGAATGATGTGCTTTACCAAAAAGCTCTATCTTGCTCTCATCTGTCCACAAGACATTTTTCCAGAAGGATTTTGGCTTACTCAAGTTCATTTTGGCAAAATGTAGTCTAGTTTTTTATGTCTCTGTCTCAGCAGTGGGGTCTTTCTGGGTCTCGTGCCATAGAGTTTCATTTCATTTAAATGTCGACGGATAGTTTGCGCTGACACTGATGCTCCCTGAGCCTACAGGACAGCTTGAATATCTTTGGAACTTGTTTGGGGCTGCTTATCCACCATCTGGACTATCCTGCGTTGACAACTTTCATCAATTTTTCTCTTCTGTCTATGCCCAGTGAGATTAGCTACGGTGCCATGGGTTGCAAACTTCTTGATAATGTTGCATACTTTGGACAAAGGCAAATCTAGATCTCTGGAGATGGACTTGTAACCTTGAGATTGTTGATATTTTTCCACAATTTTAGTTCTGAAGTCCTCATTCTCTTCTCCTCTTTCTGTTGTCCATAATTAGTGTGGCACACAGACGCACAGTTTAAAGACAAAGTGAACTTCTCTCCTTTTTATCTACTTTCAGGTGTAATTTTTATATTGCCCACACTTGTTAATTGCCCCAGGTGAGTTTAAAGGATCATCACATGCTTGTTACAATCTTATTTTTCCACAATTTTGAAAGGGTGCCAATAATTTTGTCTAGCCCATTCTTGGAGTTTGGTGTGACATTATGTCCAGTTTGCTTTTTTCCTCCCTTTTTTGGTTTGGTTCCAATACACACAAATGGAATAAACATGTGCATAGCAAAACATGTGTTACTGCAATCCCTTTCTGTGAGAAATACTTCATTTTCTAGAAAAATTTCTAGAAATAGATTTGCATACACTGATCAATGCTTCTCCATAGGAGAGCATTGGTCATTGTTATCAGTGCTACATTGCTTCAGCCTAGCAAAGCTGGCTGAAAACCTGGAGCACCGATTGGATGGCTGGGAGAAAAGTAAGCCAACTCCCCTCGTCCTCTCAGCTGATCGGGATGCTGCTGTTTTGCTGCGGCAGTCCCGTTCAGCCCACTGAGCTAGCTGGGGATGGAGTTAACCGTTTTTAGACGCCGCGATCAACTTTGATTACAGTGTCTAAAGGGTTAATTCCAGACATCAGCCTGATCGTCAATGTCCGTCATTAGCTGTGGGTCCCGGTTTCTGATAGCAACTGGGACCCACTGGGTATGATGCAAGCTCACCTGCTGAGTGCGTGTCATACAGCGGGAGCCCGCAATGGACGTAAATATATTTCCATTTGCAGGAAGGGGTTAAGTACCACATCACCTTGGTAAGCAAATGACCATGTAGACAATGATATTGTACATAATATTCTTGCTTAATTATTGTCTAACTTGGCAACATATCGTCCCAAAGCATCATCATGTGTACTGCCTCTATAGAGGTCAACCTGCAGGGCCTAACAAATCATAAAGTTTGGGTTGATACACAGCTGGTTGTATGACTTGGCCTGTTCCTCCATTTTGCATCACTACATTTGAAGAGACATAACATTATTATTTCTGTTTTTCTGCCGCTGTGTTGATTATAAGTGACGTTATGATGGAAATACATACAGCAAGATTGCCATAGAAATTAATATCAATTTAATACTATAGTTTACTCAAAGGAATTTAAAACATAAATGTGAATTTAAAATTGGCCATTCGAAAGCTAACATCTTTATCCTTTAGGAAAAAAAATATTCTAATGCTTTGGGACAAACATATATGACATTTTGTGCCCCTTAACATTGAGGTAGATATACGCTACTTATACGCTGGCTTATCTCTCATGTAAACAAGGGATAAGAAATATTAGAATTCAACATGCTCTGTCATTTGTGTCCCTTAACGCCTATCATCAGGTGAGTGTCGAGAGACTCCCATAAACCTTAGATAGCTGGTCACCTTTTCTCACACTTGTCTAAACAGCACCATAAGTTTATAATTACAGCATTTTAGGCTGTGTAGCAATTCCACTGAATAAAAAAATGCTTTAATTGTTTTCTTGTTTAGTTTTTTTTACGTGGTGTTGGAATATATTTAATTTACATTATTAATACCCAATCTTGTTATTTTAGTAGAAAATTTTAAATTGTTTCCTTGTCTGTGGTCATGTTACCTCTAACATCTACTAGGACAGCAAACATCCTTCTTTTTAATCAATGACAAACCATGTGACCTTTGGCTCACCATAGATCTTTCCAATGTTTCAAAATGGCTCTAAACTGGTAATGAATAACAAGTCTGCCAAGTGACTAGATGTACTATAGCTAAAGCAACTTGCCCTTTAAGATACATACAATCTCCAGCATCAGATCACTATTAAGACCCTAAAGATAGCATAATACTTTTTTATGGAGCACCAGTGACAACGATGGATTAAGTTGGATTTAATTTGTCACTGAGTAAGAGTGAGCAGCAAAGGTCTAAAGATGTGAAATGCTCTAAAAGCAGTAATATGTCCAGTGTATGACCTGTAGGACTATCTGATTATGAGGACAGCTGCAGCTATGGTTTATATTTATTGGATGTTACTGTCACTAGAACAAAGATTGAATTTCACTGCTTCGAGATGGAAGATTTACATCAATTTATTATGGTGTATCTTTAAATCTGCCATTCCACCTGTTCACATAGAAATGGGTTTTATTAGTTATTACAAATGACATATCTAGACATATCTAGTGCTTCAATTCAAATTTCAGCCATAAATTTCTAATTTATAAATACACACAAACCCTCTATGTTATTAGATATCAAAGCCTAAGGATTTGTAAAATATACAACTGATCTGCGATAGCTGATACCAATTTTATGTCCCAATTAGTCTGACATCTTGATAATAAATGTGAGCTTCAACATTACACGAAGAGGTGTTGCTAGCATAGAGACCAAAAAAATGGTTCTAATACTAGACAATGCATCCCTACAATGTGGCATATTTACTTAGTGAGGTAGCTGAGAGTTGAAGACTCCATTACTTAAGCTGCCAAAAGACCTTAACTAGATCATTCACCAATCTAACGCGGCACTTCATAACAGAGCTTCTCCTAGGCTAAGCCAGGATTTTCATGGTTCAGATGTTGATGTTACCTTTTCATACTTACATTTCTCCTGAAGTTAAGCAATGTTAGATGTTCTAAGCAACTTATTTTAACCAAGGCCCATTTTACATAGCAGGCACTTTATCAGTATGACTAAGAGTGGTAACACCTGAAACGTGTAACCAAAATCACGCTATCTGTATTAACTCTGTTTCAATAAACCTGAGGTTTTATGCATGACTTTTCCGCACTTCCGCACTGGACACCCTTCTGTGTCCAGGCACATTATAGGGGCAGTCAAGGCTAGCTTCTGGATAGTACTGACAGGCAAAATATGATGAAATGATAAATTCTACAATGCACTGAACAGATTTGGCTCCCAGATAATCTTAATCCATCATGCATCAACTAGTGCTAATTAAAAAAAAAAAATACCTAGAGGGAGATTTATCAAAACCTTTGCAGAGGAAAATTTGCCCAGTTGCCCTTACCAACCAATAAGCTTGCTTCTTTCATTTTTAAAAAGAGCAAACTGATTGGTTGCTATGGGCAACCGGTGAACTTTTCCTCTACCCGGTTTTTGATAAGTCTCCCACCTAGATTCTAACCTAAATTGACATGATGTATCTGTCAACCATAAGCTGCCTCCCACAATGAAACAATAAGTGTCTAAGGATAAAAGAATCCCACAAGCTTTATTAAAGTGTATTTCAAAAAGAAAAATGCACACTTTAAAACATGTGTGTACCCTCTGTCACATTACAATTGTTACGCCGAGCGCTCCGGGTCCCCGTTCCTCCCCGGAGCGCTCGCCTCATCTTCGTTGTTGCAGCGCCCCGGTCAGATCCACTGACCGGGTGCGCTGCGGTCCCGCCTTCAGCCGGGATGCGATTCGCGATGCGGATAGCGCCCGCTCGCGATGCGCACCCCGGCCCCCGTACCTGACTCGCTCTCCCTCGGTCCTGTCCCGGCGCGCGCGGCCCCGCTCCCTAGGGCGCGCGCGCGCCGGGTCTCTGCGATTTAAAGGGCCAGTGCACCAATGATGGTGCCTGGCCCAATCTTCCCAATTAGCTTAATTGGCTCCCACCTGTGCACTTCCCTATATCACCTCACTTCCCCTGCACTCCCTGGCCGGATCTTGTTGCACTTGTGCCTAGTGAAAGCGTTCCCTTGTCTGTTCCTAGTCCGTGTTCCTGACCTCCTGCCGTTGCCCCTGACTACGATCCTTGCCGCCTGCCCCCGACCTTCTGCTACGTCCGACCTTGCTTCTGCCTACTCCCTTGTACCGCGCCTATCTTCAGCATCTTCAGCAGCCAGAGAGGTGAGCCGTTGCTAGTGGATACGACCTGGTCACTACCGCCGCAGCAAGACCATCCCGCTTTGCGGCGGGCTCTGGTGAAAACCTGTAGTGGCTTAGAACCGGTCCACTAGCGCGGTCCTCGCCATCCCTCTCTGGCACAGAGGATCCACTACCTGCCAGCCGGCATCGTGACAGTAGATCCGGCCATGGATCCCGCTGAAGTTCCTCTGCCAGTTGTCGCTGACCTCACCACGGTGGCCGCCCAGCAAGCCCGACAGATCGCCCTTCTAACCCGTCAGCTGTCGGAAATGTCCACCATTTCGCACCAACTTCAGTCGCAACTTCTCCAGCAATCTTCTCCTCCGCCAGCTCCTGCACCTCCTCCGCAGCGAGTGGCCACTCCTAGCCTCCGCCTGTCCTTGCCGGACAAATTTAATGGGGACTCTAAGTATTGCCGTGGCTTTCTTTCGCAATGTTCCCAGCACTTGGAGATGATGTCGGACCAGTTTCCTACTGAAAGGTCTAAGGTGGCTTTCGTGTTCTGCCTTCTGTCTGGAAAAGCCCTGTCATGGGCCGCACCGCTCTGGGACCGCAATGACCCCGTCACTGCCTCTGTACACTCCTTCTTCTCGGAAATTCGAAGTGTCTTTGAGGAACCTGCCCGAGCTTCTTCAGCCGAGATTGCCCTGCTGAACCTGGCCCAGGGTGTTTCTTCCGTTGGCGAGTACGCCATTCAGTTCCGTGCTCTTGCTTACGAGTTGTCCTGGAATAGTGAGATTCTCTGCGCGACCTTTAAAAAAGGCCTATCCAGCAACATTAAAGATGTTCTGGCCGCACGAGAGACTCCTGCTGACCTACATGAACTCATTCATCTAGCCACTCGCATTGACATGCGTTCTTCCGGATGGCGTCTGGAGCTCCGCCTGGATATGGACTTTGTTCGCACGAAGCGTTTTTTCTCTCCGGCTCCTCTCTCCTCTGGTCCTCTGCAATCTGTTCCTGTGCTTCCCGCCGCGGAGGCTATGCAAGTTGACCGGTCTTGCTTGACACCTCAAGAGAGGACACGACGCCGCATGGAGAATCTTTGCCTGTACTATGCCGGTACCGAACACTTCCTGAAGGATTGTCCTATCCGTCCTCCCCGCCTGGAAAGACGTACGCTGACTCCGCACAAAGGTGACACAGTTCTTGATGTCAACTCTGCTTCTCCACGCCTTACTGTGCCTGTGCGGATATCTGCCTCTACCTTCTCCTTCTCTACTATGCTCTTCTTGGATTCCGGATCTGCAGGAAAATTTTTTTTGGCCTCTCTCATCAACAGGTTCTACGTTCCTGTGACCAGTCTCGCCAGACCCCTCTACATCTATTGTTTTTACAATAAAAGATTGGACTGTCTCGTACGTTTCCACACAGAACCCCTCCTAATTTGCATCGGACCTCATCACGGAAAAATTGAGTTTTTTTTCCTCAGGTTCTTTGGCCCCAAGAAGAGGGGGAGACCCAAGGGGGGGGGTACTGTTACGCCGAGCGCTCCGGGTCCCCGTTCCTCCCCGGAGCGCTCGCCTCATCTTCGTTGTTGCAGCGCCCCGGTCAGATCCACTGACCGGGTGCGCTGCGGTCCCGCCTTCAGCCGGGATGCGATTCGCGATGCGGATAGCGCCCGCTCGCGATGCGCACCCCGGCCCCCGTACCTGACTCGCTCTCCCTCGGTCCTGTCCCGGCGCGCGCGGCCCCGCTCCCTAGGGCGCGCGCGCGCCGGGTCTCTGCGATTTAAAGGGCCAGTGCACCAATGATGGTGCCTGGCCCAATCTTCCCAATTAGCTTAATTGGCTCCCACCTGTGCACTTCCCTATATCACCTCACTTCCCCTGCACTCCCTGGCCGGATCTTGTTGCACTTGTGCCTAGTGAAAGCGTTCCCTTGTCTGTTCCTAGTCCGTGTTCCTGACCTCCTGCCGTTGCCCCTGACTACGATCCTTGCCGCCTGCCCCCGACCTTCTGCTACGTCCGACCTTGCTTCTGCCTACTCCCTTGTACCGCGCCTATCTTCAGCATCTTCAGCAGCCAGAGAGGTGAGCCGTTGCTAGTGGATACGACCTGGTCACTACCGCCGCAGCAAGACCATCCCGCTTTGCGGCGGGCTCTGGTGAAAACCTGTAGTGGCTTAGAACCGGTCCACTAGCGCGGTCCTCGCCATCCCTCTCTGGCACAGAGGATCCACTACCTGCCAGCCGGCATCGTGACAACAATGTTCTGTTCATTATCCATATGCCAGCTGGCTGTACAGTGGGGATCAAAAGTTTGGGCACCCATGGTAAAAATTTGTATTAATGTGCATAAAGAAGCCAAGGAAAGATGGAAAAATCTCCAAAAGGCATCAAATTACAGATTAGACATTCTTATAATATGTCAACAAAAGTTAGATTTTATTTCCATCATTTACATTTTCAAAATAACAGAAAACAAAAAATGGCATGTGCAAAAGTTTGGGCACCCTGCAGAATTTATAGCACCCACTGCCCCCTTTGCAAAGCTGAGACCTGCCAGTGTCATGGATTGTTCTCAATCATCATCTTGGAAGACCAGGTGATGTCAATCTCAAAGGTTTTAAATGCCCTGACTCATCTGATCTTGCCCCAACAATCAGCACCATGGGTTCTTCTAAGCAGTTGTCTAGAAATCTGAAACTGAAAATAGTTGGCGCTCACAAAGTTGGAGAAGGCTATAAGAAGATAGCAAAACGTTTTCAGATGTCAATATCCTTCGTTCGTAATGTAATTAAGAAATGGCAGTCATCAGGAACAGTGGAAGTTAAAGCAAGATCTGGACGACCAAGAAAAATATCAGACAGAACAGCTTGCAGGATTGTGAGAAAAACAATTCAAAACCCGCGTTTGACTGCACAATCCCTCCAGAAAAATCTGGCAGACACTGGAGTTGTGGTACACTTTTCCACTATAAAGAGATGCTTGTACAAATATGGTCTTCATGGAAGAGTCATCAGAAGAAAACTTCTTCTACGTCCTCACCAGAAAAATCAGCGTTTGAACTTTGCAAATGAACATATAGACAAGCCTGATGCATTTTGGAAACAAGTTCTGTGGACCGATGAGGTTAAAATGTAACTTTTTGGCCAGAATAAGCAAAGGTGCGTTTAAAGAAGAAGGGGAACAGAATTTAATGAAAAGAACCTCTGTCCAACTGTTAAGCATGGGGGTGGATCAATCATCCTTTGGGGTTGTATTGCAGCCAGTGGCACAGAGAACATCTCACGAGAAGAAGGAAAATTGATTCAATAAAATTTTAGCAAATTTTGGATGCTAACTTGATGCCATCTGGGAAAAAGCTGAAGTTATAGAGAGGATGGCTTCCACAAATGGATAATGATCCTAAACACACCTTGAAATCAATGGGGGATTACATCCTGAGGCGTAAACTGAAGGTTTTGCCATGGCCTTCACAATCTCCTGACCTCAACATAACTGAAAATCTATGGATAGACCTTAAAAGAGCAGTGCATGACAGAAAGCGCAGAAATCTCAAAGAACTGGAAGACTTTTGTAAGGAAGAATGGGCAAAGATACCTCAAACAAGAATTGAAAGACTCTTGGCTGGCTACAAAAAGCGTTTACAAGCTGTGATACTTGCCAAAGGGGGCAGTACAAGATATTAACTCTGCAGGATGCCCAAACTTTTGCAGACGCCATTTTTTTTGTTTTCTGTTATTTTGAAAGTGTAAATGATGGAAATAAAATCTAACTTTTGTTGACATATTATAAGAATGTCTAATCTGTAATTTGATGCCTTTTGGAGATTTTTCCATCTTTCCGTGGCTTCTTTATGCACATAAATACAAATTTTTACCTGCCCAATCTTTTGATCCCCACCTTATGTGTCACTTGAAGTAATAGGGTAGTGGTCTCCAACCTGCGGACCTCCAGATGTTGCAAAACTACAACTCCCAGCATGCCGGACAGCCGTTGGCAGGTTGGAGACCACTGTAATAGCAGTATAACCCCTATTTAGCAGAGGGTTCCAGTCTATTAAAGGAGAACTCCTCTATCCCCTATCCTGTGGAGAAAGTTAGTTTTGGCTGGAATTTTCCTTTAAACAGAGGAAATCTAGTGGTTGCCAGACCTCCGTTGATCAAGCGTTGATGAAATATAAAATCAATGTGCTATCAATCTCTTCTTAGAACTCTTTATATTGTCAAAGCTACAGTCAATAAACTTGCCTCAACACTCTATTTCTGCATACATTATACTTTACACTTGTAGATTAATACGCCTTGAACTTTTTCCTTACAATGACATGCCGTGCATCTTATGTAGATGATGGATCTTCCCCACTTAGCATTTCTCTGGGTAGGAACCTTTTGGCTGTGAAGATGAAATTAAGCTACACTGTCCATGGGAGTTATATTGGATTAACAGTAGATTCGGCTACAGTCTCTGAGCACTGAGCAGATCTAAACGCATTAATTTGCATGGTAAATGCTGCTTTCATATTTTCATGAAGGAATAAAGGCAACTGCCTTTAACTGGAAATAACTAAGCTATACTTCACCTTTGTTAGTTTGCCTAAAAGAAAGTACTAAGTACCGTTAGGAGGCCCTCATGCTAATCCTTCCTTTGGGTCCAGTAGTAAACATAATTACTGTGTGCCGCTTTACTCCGCAGTTACATGAATCATCTCCATAAAGCCTGTAAATAAGTAGAGAATCCATACTGACATGGCTTCTTTCCACTTATTGTTAACTGTTTAAGTTTGTGAAATATGGCAGAGATTCTATTTTATGTTCTCTAGTCACTTTTGTTATATTCAGGTTGTGTGCATAAATAAAAGGGAGGTACCATTACCAGCCTCTTTCCCAAATTTTGTAATTTTTGACGCTGGTGTTGACGATAATAATAATGTTCAGTTGTTTATTTATTTGTTAATGTATATAGCACCAACAGATTCCAAAACAGTTTACAGTTTTGGGGGTACAAATAAAGAGATGTATCAGTATCATTACAATATTACACACAAGTAAATATTCAACTAAATATTCAAATAGGTGCTCGCAAGAGTTTACAGTCTATGAAAGATGGGATTGAGACAAAAAAATTTTGGGGGGGGATTTTTTTAAATAGGGTACAATACATGATCGGAAGAATAGCACTACATGCAGGACTATTATACTTATAATATTAAATATTATCATATTAAAACAGCAGACACCCCAGCATAATCTGAGGACCCTGTTATATAGTAAGTCACTGGGTATATCTCTCTGTCTGTCTATCTATCTATCTATTGTATCTATCTATCTTAAGACTGCTTGAGAAAGACGGGGAGATCCAGTTGATCATCACAAAAACATTTCTACATGGAATAAAGTGCATGGTTTGATTTTTCTTCACCTATCTGGTAGTGCTGCAAGTATTTCTGTTTGCCATCTGGTCTTTTGAGCCTCTGACCAGGGTCTTGAGAATGTTGTGCACCCAGTCAAGTATATTGAGATTTCAGAGTGCTGCTTCACTCTACATATATATTATCTACCTCTATTTGTGGTCAAGTCACATGTACCATGAGTAGAGTACCACTTGGGGGAATAATTAGGCCTGGGGTGTGCCTGGCCTGCCGTGAAGGGCATTCTAAAGAAGGGGATACCCAGATAGTGACTGTAGAAAAAAGGGGAAGGGAGGGTGGGGACGTCCTGCACGCTGCTGACAGCACCTGTGTGGATCAGGTGGGTATATAAAGGCCAGACTACTCCCACAAATCAGGTTAACTTAATTAAGTTAACCTCTACTTATTTAACACATTTTGGTATGTTGTGACCTTGTGCTAAAGTTAAAAAAAAGTTTTCCCCTATCATTCTGCACTCAATATCCAATTACCGTATTTTTTGCCGTATAAGACGCACTTTTTCTTCACCAAAAAAAGAAAAGTTGGTGCGTCTTATACTGCAAATACACATTAAAACCCTGTCATATCGCGGTTCCCTGTGGCCATCAATGGCCAGGACCCGCGGCTAATACAGGACATCACCGATCGCGGTGATGCCCTGTATTAACCCTTCAGACGCGGCAATAAAAGCTGACCGCTGCATCTGAAGCGAAAGTGACACTAACCCGGCTGATCAGTCGGGCTGTTCGGTACCACCGCAGTGAAATCGCGGCATCCCAAACAGCTTACAGGACACCAAGAGGGACCTTACCTGCCTCCTCGGTGTCTGCTCCGTGCCGGGATCCCCTGCATGGCGGGCGCTCTCCTTCATCTTCATCACGTCGTCGCGCACGCCGTCCCGTCAACCAATAGGAGCGGCATGCGTAGCGACGTGATGGCGGCGACGGAGAGCGAGGATACCGGGCAGCAGAGACATTCCGGAGCGACGGGGACACCCCGGGACGTGGCGACAGCAATGGAGGGCGACATCCAGGGCAGCGGTGACGAGCGGTGACGGGTCCGGAGTGGCGGGGACACGTGAGTATTACTTCCTATACCAGTGGTCTTCAACCTGCGGACCTCCAGATGTTGCAAAACTACACCTCCCAGCATGCTCAGGGCTGATCGGGTCCATAGCTGCTTAAAGGGGTACTCCGCCCCAGGCATCTTATCCCCTATCCAAAGTATGGGGGATAAGATGTTATATCGCCGCGGTCCCGCTGCTGGGGACCCCGGGGATCGCCGCTGCTTCACCCCACTATCATTACTGCACAGAGCGAGTTCGCTCTGTACGTAATGACGGGCGATACAGGGGCCGGAGAAGCGTGATGTCATTGCTCCGCCCCTCATGCCATCATGGCCCCTCCCCTTAATGCAAGTCTATGGCAGGGGGCGTGCCACGCCCCCTCCCATAGACTTGTATTGACGGGGCGGGCCGTGACGTCACGATGCTCCGGCCTCTGTATTGCCCGTCATTACGTGTAAAGCGATCTCGCTCTGCGCAGTAATGATAGTGGGGTGCTGCAGCAGCGATCTCCGGGGTCCCCAGCAGTGGGACCGTGGCAATCTAACATCTTATCCCCTATCCTTTGGATAGGGGATAAGATGTCTAGGGGCGGAGTACCCCTTTAAGTACTTTGAGCGGAGCTGCAGAGAATGAATGTTTTTAATTTCTCAATTCGCTTCAAATGTGAAGTGTGTATCATTTATAAATCCACACAGATGCAGATTAATGCTGGCATCCATAAGCCCATGAAAGCCCCATATAAATATATGAAAAGGCTCCTATAAGGTTTTCACAAAAACAAAAGTTCTGCCACCAAAGACCCATATAAAAAGTGTTTTTCTTTTTGCACCATAAGCACAAAGCAAGAATAAAAAAATGTTTTTCATAGGCGACCATAGTCTTTAAACCAAAAAAAAGGTGCTGGACTCATTTAAGTGTGCCTTACAGCATATCCATCTTTTTTATGAATGGGAATGTATTTGTTGAATCAGTGCCCTAAAATATGTAATAAATAAACTTTGTATAAATTTGTAGATTACCTGAGCAAGATAAGAGCCTGGAGATAATACAAATTCAGAGAATTCAATATTGTGTAACAGCAGCCATGGTAAACAAACTGTAGGAATATTCTCCTTGCCACAAGACCAGTCACTTTAGCTGCATGAGAAATGCATAGAGCAACAATCTCATTCGACTCCAGAATTAAATGAGAATATGCAATGTTGGCTTCGATAGCATGTTGAAGAAAATGATGAGTTTTATTACATTCATCAAACCTATAAGCAAGATACAAACTGACAGACTGTATTTTGTGTCTGACAGAATGATCTGTCAGGGTATGCAAGCTTGGGAGGAAAAATCTACTTGAGTGAAAAGATGTCACAAAACATTGGAAGCTGTGTATGTAAACCGGCTAATGTGCTAGGTATGCAGTGCATTTATAGGAATCATTTTCTACTCTACATTCCACATTTAAAAAGCATAGGTAATAGAATTTAACATTACAGAAAAAAACACTCATGCTTCCCAACATTATCCTGATGAGAAGGAATGATACATGGGTGACACTCATAGGCTTAAAGGGGTACTCCGCCCCTAGAAATCGTATCCCCTATCCAAAGGATAGGGGATAAGATGCCTGATCACGGGGGTCCCGCTGCTGGGGACCCCCGCAATCTTCGTGCTCCACACGGCGTTCGTTTAGATCATCAGGTTCTGTGTTGGAGGCTTGTTACGTCACGGCCGTGCCTGCTCTTGATATCACGGCCACGCCCCCTCCTGTAGACTTGCATTGCGGGGCATGGCCGTGACGTCACATGCAGGGCGTGACCATGACATCACGAGCCTCTGCACCAGATGTCTGGGGTGCTGCAGCTTATCCTTTGGATAGGGGATAAGATGTTTGGCGGCGGAGTACCCCTTTAAAACATTACTGTCATTAAAACAAACTTTTGACATATCAATCAGACATGTCAAAAGTTGTTGATCGCACTGGGTCTCACTCATGAGACCTGCTGTGATTGTGAATAATTAGCCGGGGATGCAGGTGGCACTGCACTCCATTCCCGGCCAGCCGAGAGATCCATCTATTTAATAGAGGAGGAATCTTTGCCTACTTAACATTGACTGTATTGTTAATTGGTGACAACCTGACTCCCATACTTCTGGCAACATGGGGGGGGGGGGACATTTGCATGTCTTTTATCTTTTCTTGAGCAATTTTGTTTTTTATTGTAACAGGTGACTAGGTGGGTGGTCGCTAGGGCCCAGCGAAGCTCCCAAAATATTTCACTACAAACGTTCATTTAAATAAATAATTTAATTTCACTTTACTTGAGCCTTTTCACTTTTCATCTCTTCTTTCCCCACACAATATCCCTCTTCCTCTGCTCTTTTCCTATTCCCCTCCCCTTTCTTTTTTTCCCCCTCCCCCTATTCTTCCTATCCATCCCCCCCCCCCCCCTTTTATGCTTACACATTACCCTCATCATACACAGATATCCCCCGGTGAACACCTGAGGACTGCACTTCTTCTTCCATTCTTGTATTTAATTTAACTGGCACTTAGGGTATAAGTGCCAGGCAGTTAACTTTGATCCGTTTCACCCCAAAGTTAGTTGTTAACTGCACCCCCCCCCCCACACACACACACACACACACACACACACTTTTTCAGTGGTAAGAGTGTCATGGACTGGCAAAATGCTTTGTAATGCCAGCAGCTTATCCCTTTTGAGGTGCGGCACATCCCAGAAGACACAGCCAGTGGCTCACATGTCACAGTCACTCATAGGGTGTGATGGGTTGGCTCAGCTTTTTAAAGGGCCAGCAAACACACCTAAAGCCAGTTCCCTGCCATTCACTGCTCAGTGCTATCTATAAAAGGCAGCCCCAGTTTGTACACCTTGCCAGAGTAACAGATTCCTTAGCAGAGTAGTGACGTTGTTCTTGTCTGTTTGTGTACTCTAATTTTGATGTCTGTCATCCTGATTGAACCTCTGTATGACCATCTATATTGTATTGATTTTTATGTATATGAACTAGACTGTTAACCATGAACCTGAGCTTCCTGCCATGACCATTCTGCCGGTCTCTGACATGCTGCCTGCCTACAACCTTGGCCTGAACTTAGACTTTTTTCTGCCTGACCACTCCATGGATACAACTGGTGTCTTCTGGTTCCCTGGCCAGCCGCCACCAACACTGGGACCACTTTTAGAGTGAGCTGCCTGGTAGTCCCTAGTAATGAATGTCTTCTTATGGAAGAGCTTGTGAGCATATGCATTCTGCTTTCTCCTATGCCTGCGCTAGTTTTTTGCCCACAGTGGATGCCTATGGAGGAGCCAGAGTTGTGTATATGGTCACATGTTTCTATAGGGGCAGACATGTAATGGACGGAGCAGTAATGGTAAGGATGGCTGGTGCATTCGGCGACAGAGCCTAATTGTTATTCACAACAGAGCAGAAGTAAAGTAATGATTAGAATGTTTTTCATTAAAAATGACAGTAGGTCACAACCCTGTGAAAGATGAAAACCTAAAAACTACAATGCCCTTGAAAGTAGCCCAAAGCCAAACTGGTGTGGTGATATAAAAGGTCCACACTCATTGCCTGTTACATGCTTAAAACCACAGATATTCATACATTTAATATCGGTCACATTGTTACTTGGGAGGTATATTACTGGCAAGTATAGATTGTGACACTGTGATAACATTTTTATTCCTTATAATAACTTTTTATATTTAAGTCACATTAACAGTGTCATTTTTGGCTTAAATGGTTGTGTCTGTCTTACATGATTGTTACTGTTTTAGGTTGAGGACCCAATTTATATGATTACTATTTGAATAATATTTACAATTCCATTTTGTCCTATGGCATCACCCATAACATATGGGTTAACTTAATATCTCCTTCTACCAGGCAAAAGAAACAAAATGAATGGCTAATTTATTAATTCAGACAATTAACTCCCCTTAGCTACCTCATAAATCTTCCCTAAACACACAGTACTAAGCCCTGGTTTACTTTTCATGCCTGATCCAGGGCCAGAAGATTCTGGTACAGTCGGACAATCTTTCCATGGTTTTTTATATGAACAAACAGGGGGATGTCACATATGGGCCCTAACTCACACACAGCCACTGTCCCTACCTATTGCCTATCTGCCCTAAGTGACAGATTGAAAACCATGATGACAAACCCTCCCTGCTAAGTGCTGGGGCAGCGTTGTCAAAATAATAAAATAAAAAAACAGTTGGAGGCACACAAACTAACAGAGATACACTAAGACACACATGGTCAAATCAATGTCAGTTTAGCCAAGGTCGGTACCAGGAGATAGCAGAGTACAGGAACACAGAGCAAGAGAGGAGTCAAGGGAAAAGCCAAAGATCAATAAACAAGTAGGTATTGAGTAAGCAGGAGGTTTCAGCTAAGGTATAACCTTTGATGGATGCTGGACTGATCACTGCTCCTAGTTTATATAGAAAGGTGATGAGGGATACAGCTTCGTGATAGGTAGAAGAGCTAAGAACCACACCCAGATGACAGGTAAGCTCCAAGCAGCTCCAGCCCAACTAGAGTCATTTAATTTTTCATGTACGGCCAGAGCCAGATGTTACAGGGGAACACAATGTTGATGGAGGAATGCAGATCCATGATTGCCCAGGCAGAGCAGAAACTGGTGCAAAGGGATTGCTTAGAGTTTCTGGATGGGCTGTCCATCAGGTGGAGGAACAGACTTGTCTATGTATTCCCTCTGTTTCCATTAGTCCCTCAAGTCCTGAAGAAAATCCAGCTGCAGCGGGCTACAGCCATAGTCATGCTGCCCTTCTGGCTCAGGAGGGCTTGGTTTCAGCATGCATTTGAACTATCGAAGGGCTCATACATAGCAATTCTAATGCACTCGGATCTGCTCAGCCAAAATGACATTCTGCATCCGAACCCGCAGAAATTCCACCTAACAGCCTGGAGGCTGACAGGAGAACCCTAAAAGAAAGGGAATTTTCGGATGAGGTTTGAATTTTTTAATTTCCTCTCTGAGACTTTCCATCAATCAAGGTCTATACAAGATTGGCGAACCTCATGCTGTTCACAAAGGGAGATCTCTACACCTTCCTTGCCAGATCTCCTTAAATTCTTACAAGAAGGTTTTAACAAGGGTCTGAAGTTTAACACACTTAAAGTCCATTTCTCAGCAATCAACTACCTCTTTGACGGAAGATTCTCCAACAGCCTGATCCCCGGACGCTTCTTCAGAGCTATAAAGAATTTGTGTCCCCCAGTCAAGTTACCAGTGGCCTCTTGGAACTTGGTATAAAAGGTTGGGAAGCTACACACTAAATAGTTTAATAGTTTTGCACAATCTTTGCCGAGGTACTGAGTTACACTATACCCGTAGTGCCAATGAAGTTAAAAGGATCAGACCTCAAGGCATAGATGGCCAAATTAATATAAATATTACATTTAGAATATAAAATATGTGGTTGTTGGTAAATATATTGGGAATATTGTGACAAGGGTAAGAACAGGAGATATAGCTGGTATATTGAATGCTTTATTTGTAAAATATGCAATGTTGAGATGTAACCAAGTCTCTGAGCAGGGCCGTTGCTACAGGGACGGTACACTAGATGGTATATTATAAAACAATATGTACATCTGAATAAAATCTCTTAAAATGTTGGATCAATATTAAATTACTCAGAATGATGAATAAAATATAGTGAATATACTGTTGAGATATATAATTGTCATTATGACATTCAAGTTGAAATATAGTTGCAGCGCAGTAAAATTTCAGAAAGTTATGTCCATATTAGTCAATTGGTGCCAATAGTGCAAGGTAGAACAGCTATTAATACGTTCTCAGAGTCAGATCAATAGCATCCAAATTTACCTACCCTGTTAATTATTGCTTGCATATCCCATATATTATTTGTGCTGCTGTAGGACGAAATGGAAAGTTTAGATTTACTTACTGAAATCTCTTCATTCCATGAGTCCATAGGCAGCACAGAACCCCACCCTAATAAAATGTATTGCTGCATGCATTCACGGTATACTATGTGTTAAGGGGAGATTTATAAGGTAGCTAAAGGGGAGTTAATTGTCTTAATTGATTAATTGCCCATTCATTTTGTTTCTTCTGCCTGGAAAAACGAGATATCAATTTAACCCATATGTTATCTGTGCAGCCATAGGACTCTTGGAAAGAAGTGATTTTGGTAAGTAAATGTAAAATTTTCTCCCAATTATCATTTTGTATTGTATACAGAACACTCAGTGTACATGAAGTTGATAAGCAGATTCATTTTAAATATTTCATTTTGTTTTTGTATCTTGATACCTTGCTTGGTTTATACTAACTAATGACTCAAAACACCTCTCCATACATAAAGCTTGGTTAAAGCGATAATTCACTAAAAGGGCCCCATTTCATAAAATGATCAACTCAGCCCTAACAATGAGCTTGATCCATAATCGTAGTAGTAACAGCTATATATTAAAATATGGAGAGAGGGGGGACCTGTAGATTCTACAATTCAAATAGAGAAACATAGCCACACATCCACCATTTGTATTTTGATCTACTTGCTTCTCAGCATAATTTAGAAAACTAACAGGTTGTTAGTATACATTTTGATCAAAAAGTACAAGCCCACTCGCCACATCAAGGCCACCTAGTCAGAGTAGGTCCCTAACCTAACACTGGCGTGGCGCCGGGTGGCCTCTGAGACACCATGCCCACAGGGGGACGACCCAGTGGCCAGGATGCCCCACTGCTGCCCAACCAAGCCCCTGGCTCTGGGCTGCACCACCCCACAGACAAAGCATCACAGAAACAATGGCCTTCAAAGAGAACCACACCAGTGTGAAACCTACCATGTACTCCCTGCCAGAGGGCTGGGAGAATGCTAGGAGGAAACCCTTATGCAGTCTCCTGCTAATTAAAAATGCCTGGGCCAAATGGGTGGAGCGGAGTGCTGGCCATGGAAGAAGGGAGAGACTACAAATGTACAATACAAATAGAGAAACATAGCCGCACATCCACCATTTGTATTTTGATCTACTTGCTTCTCAGCATAATTTAAAAAACGAACAGGTTGCTAGTATACATTTTGATCAAAAAGTACAGGCCCACTCGCCACGTCAAGGCCACCTAGTCAACGACCTGTAGATTCTGCTTGCACTTAATTCTAGGTGTCAATAGAGTCTTGAGAATGGAGCAGGGGTGATGTATAAAATCTCCCATTGGAGGGGGATTGTTCTTTCACTGTAAAACTCGGACCTTGGCTAATTAACCCAATGGGTACCACAAACTATTCTATACTGATAAGGGAATTTAAAAATATAAACAAAGGGAGGAAATTCTTTGTTTTTCCACATTATTCTTTACTAGGAGTCAAGGTTTTATACTGTCAAGAGCCTAAGTAAGTTCTTGGCTATTTGAGAATGCCTCTTAGTATTCCCCAGCAGATACCTATGCATTTTTTATGCAAAGGTAACAATGTACAGAAACATACTGGTATTCCAATACGGTATTGAGAAGCCAGTGTATTAGATGGGGGACCAGTTAAATTGTGTGCACTGAGGCATGGAAACCTTTTAAGGCTCTGCTGACAATAAATATTGTAGACTGGAGTCAGTAATGCAGAATTTTTTGCTGTGAATGGTGCATAAACATATTTATTTTTTATTAGGTGCTTGCTCACACCATCTGTTTTTTTTATCCATTTTAAAATGAAAACATAAACAAATTCCCTAAAATGGAAATAGGAAAATATCCCCACGGGTACCGTTAATCACCTGCTGAAAGTAATTCCCCGGTTTTTGTTTAAGTAAAAAGAATAGAAAAAAAATGAAATTTTCAGAAGCTGCTGGGCAGTAGACACAATACCTAAGTAGTCCTCAACTGTGTTTTTCAGTGCAATGGGCAATGTTCAGCAACTAGATGTCAGATATTACTAATGTTTTATTTTCATTTTCTGACCTAGTGCAACAGCTCCATAGTTAATAACCCCCGAGCGTCTCTCCAGATTAACAAACATGCACATGCAATTACCTTGGTTTCATGTGGCTTCGCACACATCTCACCTTGTTTTCTGCTGGTTGGGATTCAATTTGATATCTCACTTGTAGAGAACTATGTTCTTTTCCTATTTATCGCTTGGCTGCTAAGATTCTGCATTCCCACTACCATACCCAAGGCATGTGAGGACATTGCAGGACCAATGCTGGTATACAGTACATACTGTTGAAAAGTCCAAGGCACAATATGTATTTAAAGCTTAGCTTTTATTAAAATACTCAGCACAGAGGTACAGATAGCAGCAATGTCCGCCCACCATTGTGGCATTTTACATGTCATACATAATTCTAATAAGGAAATACACCTGTGTGGTGTCCCGATACTGTATGCATACTGTACCTTGTATAATAAGTCCTCCGTACTGATAGGATGCTCTTAGTGGGATAACCATTAGTCGCCTCTTCCTTCTTTAATTTTATGTATATATTATATATATTGTATAGTGTAAACGTTACTTCCAGGACCTTAGGTCACATGATTAATAATTGTATTGTTCTGCTAAGGTTAAGGACCTTCCAGGTCAGGTGTTCATGTCACGTGATGTACCACAATGCTTTGTATTAGGACTGACAGGTCTGGGGGACCAATAAGCTTGAAACCTGCCCCTTTAGATATAAGGGCGCTGCTATCCAATCCTCGCTCTCTTGGGTTCCGGACTAGCAGAGAGAGAGAACCTCCGTGTATACCTTTAAGACAAATCTAGGCCTGAAGCCTGCTAACTTCAGCCGAATACAAAACCATGAGTTCAGTCTAACGCAATCCTAATCCTACGTGACTACTGGACCTAAACAATACCACTAAATCCAGTGGAACAGCGTAAAGCAAATCCTTCAAGCTTATTCCCTAAAAGGTCCAAACCAAACCTGTCCGGTCCTCTGTAAACTACGTTTAACCTGCATAAAATCTGCAGTAAAGTTATCTTTAGTTTACTAAAACTCCGGTTGTGGACAATCCTTCATTTCTCCCTATCGTTCCTGGGAGTGGTGGCGGTAGAATATATATACAGAGAGGAACCCTCACCCTGGCATCACGACAGATAAGGGTTAATCCAACACCCTTTCATCACTGCACAGCTAAACCCTACCTTCCCTACACTCCCAAGCTACCACACATGCAAGGGCTATCTCATTCAGCTGTACGCTGTACAGTTCCAATGTTTTTCAAACTTTCTTCTTCCCCTTTATTCCTCTCTATCAATTTGAAATCATCTTCAAAGACTGATAAAGTGATTAAAGCATAGTTAGCAGAAGCTTCTACATAAACTGTTGTTGCCAGGTCATGGCACAGCCTTTCAGTGACTGCCCCCCTTAACCCCTTAAGGACCAAGGACGTACCGGTACGTCCTTGGTCCTGCTCTTCTGATATAACGCGTGGTTACACAGTAACCCCGCGTCATATCATGGCGGGCCCGGCGTCATAGTGAAGCCGGGACCCGCCTCTAATAGCGCGCAGCGCCGATCGCGGCGCCGCGCGCTATTAACCCTTTAGCCGCGCGCTCAAAGCTGAGCCGCGCGGCCAAAAGTGAAAGTGAAAGTTCCCGGCTAGCTCAGTCGGGCTGTTCGGGATAGCCGCGGCTAATCGCGGCATCCCGAACAGCTGACAGGACAGCGGGAGGGACCCTTCCTGCCTCCTCGCTGTCCGATCGCCGAATGACTGCTCAGTGCCTGAGATCCAGGCATGAGCAGTCATCCGGCAGAATCGTTGATCACTGGTTTCTTATGAGAAACCAGTGATCAACATAGAAGATCAGTGTGTGCAGTGTTATAGGTCCCTATGGAACCTATAACACTGCAAAAAAAAAGTGAAAAAAAAAAGTGAATAAAGATCATTTAACTCCTCCCCTATTAAAAGTTTGAATCACCCCCCTTTTCCAATAAAAAAAAAACACAGTGTAAATAAAAATAAAAATAAACATATATGGTATCACCGCGTGTGGAAATGTCCGAATTATAAAAATATATAATTAATTAAACTGCTTGGTCAATGGCGTGCGCGCAAAAAAATTCCAAAGTCCAAAATAGTGCATTTTTGGTCACTTTTTATATCATTTAATTGATCAATAAGTCCTATCAATGCAAAAATGGTACCGTTAAAAACTTCAGATCACGGCGCAAAAAATGAGCACTCATACCGCCCCATACACAGAAAAATAAAAAAGTTATAGGGGTCAGAAGATGACAATTTTAAACGTATTAATTTTCCTGCATGTAGTTATGATTTTTTCCAGAAGTCCGACAAAATCAAACCTATATAAGTAGGGTTTCATTTTAATTGTATGGACCTACAGAATACATATCAGGTGTCATTTTTACCGAAAAATGTACTACGTAGAAACGGAAGCCCCCAAAAGTTACAAAACAGCGTTTTTTTTTTCAATTTTGTTGCACAATGATTTTTTTTCCCGCTTCACCATAGATTTTTGGGCAAAATGACTGACATCATTACAAAGTAGAATTGGTGGCGCAAAAAATAAGCCATCATATGGATTTTTAGGTGTAAATTTGAAAGAGTTATGATTTTTTAAAGGCAAGGAGCAAAAAACGAAAATGCAAAAACGGAAAAACCTCCGGTCCTTAAGGGGTTAAAGGAGTACTCCGTGGGTAAAAAAAATTCAAATCACCAGCTAGGAGCCACTTACCACTGGACACCATGTAAATCACCATCACTCTGGCCACGCTACCTTTGGGCTCCAATACCCTATACTGGATGGCACTGAGGTTATCATCCTTTATTGAGACCCCTGATCGGATCATACTGGAACATTATCTCCTAAAAATAGAGGTTTAAATATTAAGTTCCTTGTCTGCAACTGACCTGCACCTAATACAGCAATACCACGGCCTATCCATTAGTGGGATAAAATACTTTGTCCAAACTACCAATAATACGGACATTTACCTTGGGTCACGTTATTACAATATACCTGATGTTTATCAGTACCTCCTTGCTTTCTTAACATGATAATTTTTGTCTGTGAGATAAGTGACATGAATTTATAAAATTGCCACTTGGCATTAGTCCCTGATGAGTTGTGCCACTTGTTTATGCGATACAATGAAACGCGTTGGATTTTGCTTTAATGTGACTATCATTGGTATGTAAGCAGTGTAAAGTTATAGGGGCCACTAGTGATTTTAATGTATACCAATAAAGCGTAATTGTATGACCTTGGTGTTCTTTCCTATCAAATCAACTAGTGCCAGAAAGTTAAACAGATTTTTAAATTACTTCTATCATCTGCTGTATGCTCCAAAGGAAGTTCTTTTCTTTTTGAATTTCTTTTCTGTCTGACCACAGTGCTCTCTGCTGAAACCTCTCTCCATTTCAGAAACTGTCCGGAGCAGGAGAGGTTTGCTATGGGGATTTGCTCCTACTCTGGACAGTTCCTGACATGGACAGAGGTGTCAGGAGAGAGCACTGTGGTCAGACAGAAAAGAAATTCAAAAAGAAAAGAACTTGGAGCATAACAGCATAACAGCAGCTGATAAGAAAAAAACTTGGAGCATAACAGCAGCTGATAAAAACTGGAAGGATTAAGATTTTTTAATAGAAGTAATTTACAAATCTGTTTAACTTTGTGGAGCCAGTTGATATGAAAAAAAGTTGTTTTGCACCAGATGCACACTGACAACTGGGATCATGAGACATTTACTAAGAATACATCATCTGAAACAAACCAGTAGATTTTACTTACAAGTACTTGCGCATATTACTTTTATAAATTCTCAAAAAAATTGCGGAACAATAGAAATTTTTTTTTAAAGTATAATCTGAAACTACAATTCTCATTCCTACCTCGAGTTACTAAGGTGTCTGATGTTCTATAACCCAACCTGCCATATAAGATCTGTGATGTTATGTCCATGTTCATTAAAGTGTTGTGCAATGAGAGTTTCGCCATATTTGGTACCAGTACCTTCTGTTATAACTTGTGTTATACTAGCCAACATGTGTTTAATTGCCGATTTATACTCAGACAATCACGTTCTACTGACATACCCTTTTTAACATATGACAGGTAAAAATCCTTTTACACTATTTGTGTGTCCTTTTAATGGGTGATAAATCAAATTATCTTTTATGATATTATTGCAGTTAAAGGGGTACTCCACTGGCCAGCGTTTGGAACATTAGTTCCAAATGCTGTGCGCACACTGCGGAGGTCGGCCATCACGCCTCCTCCCATAGTCTTGCATTTAGGAGGCGTGGTGTGATGGCACAAGGGGGCACGACCGACCCCGCAGCACGGGCACAGCGTTCGGAACTAAATGTTCCGAACGCTGGCCAGTGGAGTACCCCTTTAACACAAGATAAACATGCAAATGTCCCATTGCTGCGGGATGATATAAAGGTTTGCTGTCCTGTTTTCTCCCCAATAGTTTTACCTTTTTTTTTTGAATTATTATGGGAGGTTCAGAAAACAAAGGTCCATCCTTAGGATCTGCTTTTAATCATTCCTCAGCAGCTCATATAACCGGCATCATTCAGGCAGGATCCATCTATTTGGACAATGGGCACTATTTCTTGCTGCTCTTTCTTGTCCTCGGGATCGGAAAAAAGATGGGGAGTGGAGCAGTTATATCTAATTGTGCACATACTGTACCTACATGTGCCTGCAACTTTATACATAGAAACAGGGCTGGTGCAAGGAATTTTGCCATCCTAGACAGAAGCTAATTTTACCTCTCCTTGACCCCGCCCTTTGACATGCCCCACCTTACTACTGGGGTGACACACTGTAACAAACCCCCTCTTCATGTAATTACCTTACTACTGGGGTGACACACTGTAACAAACCCCATCTTCATGTAATGACCTTACTATTGGGGTGACACACTGTAACAAACCCCCTCTTCATGTAATTACCTTACTACTAAGGTGACACACTGTAAAAAAAACCCTCTTCATGTAATTACCTTACTACTGTGGTGACACACTGTAACAAACCCCCTCCTTATGTAATTACCTTACTACTGGGGTGACACACTATAACAAACCTCCTCCTCATGTAATTACCTTACTACTGGGGTGACACACTGTAACAAACCTCCCTCTTATGTAATCTCCTTACTACTGGGGTGACACACTATAACAAACCTCCTCCTCATGTAATTACCTTACTACTGGGAGGGAGACACTGTAACAAGCCTTCTCCTCATGTAATCAGATTACTACTGGGGTGACACACTGTAACAAACCCCCTCCTTATGTAATTCCCTTACTACTGAGGTGACACACAGTAACAAACCACCTCCTCATTTTATCGCCTTACTAGTGGGGGGGGGCACGCTGTAACAAACCCCCTCCTCATGTAATCAGCTTACTATTGGGGTGACACACTGTAATAAACCTCCTCCTCATGTAATCTCCTTACTACTGGGGTGACACACTGTAACAAACCTCCTCCTCATGTAATCTCTTTACTACTGGGGTGACACACTGTAACTCCGTGGGTTTGAGTCCAGATGGCAAGTCACAAGTAACAAATGGACTCTCACCTTAGTAGTAGCTTGGGTTCATATGTATCACCCCTGGCGTGGGGAGAGCTCTAGATGATGCCCCTCAGTGCTTAAACTGGCATCCACGGTGAGAACCTGTAAAGGCGATCCACAAGAAGAAAGAGAAATGCACTGGATATGGTGCTGGTCCAGCTGGAGTTCCCAGAAGAAATTTCTGAAGTCTTGTATATTGGTAAAAGTATCAATTTAGTTTATTGACACTAAGCATAAAATAACACGTTTCGAGGATAAAATCCCTCGTCCACAGATTGACATACATACATCTCAGTCTCTCTTATATACACTGACAAAATGGCTCCAAGGCATCAGTGGGTGGAGTTACAGATTGTCACATGTGCTGGAGAGACCGAGAAAAACATATAAATATCAACACAAGATATCCATAGGAAGATATATAAAAAGCAGAAATAATATATATATATATTTCCTATGGATATCTTGTGTTGATATTTATATGTTTTTCTCTTTTCTTTTCGGATATATTTTTTGTCACCACCACAGTGCTCTCTGCTGACATCTCTGTCCATTTTAGGAACTCTCCAGAGCAGCATATGTGTGCTATGGGGATTTTCTCCTGCTCTGGAAAGTTCCTAAAATGGACATATGTGTCAGCAGAGAGCACTGTGGTCGTGACAGAAAAGAAATCCAAAATGAAAATAATTCCCTCTGTAGTATACAGCAGCTAATAAGTACTGGAAGGATTAAGAATTTTAAATAGAAGTAATTTACAAATCTGTTTAACTTTCTGGCATCAGTTGATTTAAAAAAAAAAAAAAAAAAAACGTTGTCCACTGGAGTACCTCTTTAAGTCAACCCGGCCTGGGGGGAGGAGACAGAGGGAGGAGTAAGCAGAATTCTAGGGTCAGTCCTGCAGGACTGAGCCCTGAATAATAATGGAGAGGCGTGCAGTAGTGGCGCTGCTCTGTTTTCTCTATTCGGCCATCAGGCGCACAGCGCTATCACATCACATACACAGTGATAATTACTGTGTATGTGATAATAATTATGTGTATGTGATAATAATGACTGTGTATGTGATGTGACAGTGCTGAATTCCTGACAGCCGGATAGAGGAGCAACTGCAGTGACACCGACTTGACAGAAAAAAACTGTGGACACAGGCAGCGCCCTCATCAAGGGATCGCTCTAGGCAGCGGCCTATTTTGCCTATGGCAAGAGCTGGCCCTGCATAGAAACAAAGAGGTGTTTTCTCACAGATTCTATCTGAATCTGTGAATAAAATAAACAAGGCATGTGGTTAATAGAAATACTCTACTCTAAAAGCATTGTTATGTGATGCTGCATGGAGGAAACCTAAAGCAACATACTTTGTATCTATGGCTTTATAAGACTTATAGAGACTCTGTATGCCAACCTACCGGGAGTGCACATATGACTCATGCATCAGCCCTAATAAATGACTAAATAGAATATTTAACATGTTGCCAGCTTGTTCTTGAGGAAGCCACAGTGTTAGTGGTGAAACATGTTGGAGTGTGACAGTTTTAGATTGCAGCTCCTAGGTCTCCTACACAATGGAAGTACACTAATCAGGAATTGTGTTATATCAAGCATAATCATTCACTCCTGACTGTGGTGCACAACAGTACTGTGAGTGTTTATAGGTGTACAAATAAAATGAAAAAAGAGGGTACACTGTCCTGAAGTTTGGTCTTTTATGTATACTGTTCTTTAGTATAATACATAACGAAATAATGGTTAAATCTTTTTACTGATGTTTATAGTAATAATAGAGAACAGTGTATATATATATCTATACTTGAGGGCAGTGTACCCTCTTTTTTCAATCCATTTATCCTATGGGTTGTATAGGATACACAACCTTACTGTCACCAGTACACATTTGGCACTATCTCTATTTTTCTCTCTGGTTGGGCCACCTATCTCTTTTTAAATTTCACAGGTGTACAAATAAGCCTAATTGTTGGGGTATATATAACCCTACTTTATATCATAAACCTAATTGTCAGCATGAGAGCCCTGCATTAGTATGTATAGCAATACAGTTGTGTTTTTTTCATACACTGTTGATACCGTCAACATGTTGGCTTACGTGATCAATAGAACCCTTGTAGCTGATATTGTCACATGAGTAGAAATTAAAAAAAAGGAAAAAATAGATCAACATACTTGGTATCGCCACGTGCGGAAATATCCAATGTATTAAAATATTATGTTAATGATCCCATACGGTGAACGGCATTAACATATAAAAATACCAAAGTCCAAAATTGCTGATTTAAGGTCATATCACATCCCAGAGAAAAAATAATAAAAATCAAAAAAGTCACATGTAGGCAAAAGTGGGTACTGATAAAACTACAGATCGCCCCGTATACGAAAAAATAAAAAAGTTATAGGGGGTCAGAATAGGGAAATTTGAAACATACAATTTTTTTTTAAAGCAGTACAATAGCAGAAATGTGTGTAACGAGGAGCATCATTTTAGTCATAATGACCCATAGAATAAAGAGTTTTACCATAAAGTGTACTGTGCAAAAACAAAAAACCCTAAAAATTGTAACATTGTAGATTTCTTACCAATTTTCCATCATAAATAATGTGCTTTTGGTTGCGCCGTAGATGTTATAGTTAAAGGGGTTCTCGGGCCCTAGACTAGGGGATAAGATGTCTGATCGTGGGGGTCCCGCCGCTGTCGCTGAAAAAATAAAAGTATGTAAAGTGGATGTGAAAAGACTCACCAAAACACTAGGTCTTTATTCTTCAGTTGCGGAAGATGACCCCCTAACCTTATGTGTATCCTCTGCAACTGAAGAATAAAGACTTCGTTTTTTGGTGAGTGCCATCTTTTCACATCTACTTTACATACAGTTCTGTTCTGCTGTCCTGGACTGAGCACCACTTACTGCGAGACAGTTGCCGTGGGTTCTCGTACTCGTGCATTTGCAGTGTGTCCTCAGCTGGTCTGTGCAGTGCTGGCTTTACTGGACTGGTTGAAAAAATAAAAGTGTTATGGCGAGGAGGAAAAAACGTAAACACGAAAAGTTCCGGTGTCCCCAAGGCCAAGAATACCAGTTAAAAAAAAATCTTTTGAAATAACAAGTATGCTTTAAATTTATAATATTAGTATACTATAACCACACAAATTCTATGATTGGAAATAAAATTCATAAAATGAGATCTGTTATCTGGTCCTTCTGGTGTTGAGGTGAAATGGGCCCCTTTTCAGCACTATAAATACAGGGACCACTTTTTTCAGAATCAATAGAGTTAGCTAATAGATAGTCACAAGTCAGGCTGCACTTATACCGTATATGCTCGAGTATAAGCCGAGTTTTTCAGCCCAATTTTTCGTGCTGAAAACGCCCCCCTCGGCTTATACTCGAGTGAACTTTCCGCCTGTCAATCCCTTCATCAGTGGTCTTCAACCTGGACCTCCAGATGTTGCAAAACTACAACTCCCAGCAAGCCCGGACAGCCATCGGCTGTCCGGGCATGCTGGGTGTTGTAGTTTTGAAACCTCTGGAGGTCCGCAGGTTAAAAACCACTGTGGCCTTCGTCATCATCCAGCCCCCCTTTTGTTTTGTACTCACATCCCCTCAGCGGAAAGTTAGGGTGAGCTGGTCCGGGCCATCTATGCTGCAGGGACCGTCCGGTGGGGATGGTTAGTCGTTGCGAGCTGTTCATTTTCACCGGGGGGGGGGGGGCCTCTTCTCCGCGCTTCGGGCCCGGCCCCGGAGTAGTGACATTGCCTTGATGACGACGCACATGGACGTTCATGCGTAACGTCCCTGTGCATCGTGGTCAAGGCAACATCACTAGTCCGGGCCCGAAAGCGCGGAGAAGAGGCCCCCCCCCCCGGTGAAAATGGACAGCCCGCAACGACTAACCATCCCCACTGAACGGTCCCTGCAGCATAGATGGCAAGGACCAGCTCACCCTTACTTTCCGCCGAGGGGAGGTGAGTACAAAACAAAAGGGGGGCTGGATTATGACGAAGGCCACAGTGGTCTTCAACCTGTGGACCTCCAGAGGTTTCAAAACTACAACACCCAGCATGCCCGGACAGCCGATGGCTGTCTGGGCATGCTGGGAGTTGTAGTTTTTCAACATCTGGAGGTCCGCAGGTTGAAGACCAGTGATGAAGGGATTGACAGGCGGTGATGATGAAGGGGGGGGATGATGACGGTGGTCTGGATGATTACATGGGGGGATGATGTATTTCCCACCCTAGGCTTATAGTCGAGTCAATAACTTTTCATGGGTTTTTGGGGTAAAATTAGGTGCCTCGGCTTATATTCGGGTCGGCTTATACTCGAGTATATACTTGGTTTAGACTGGGAATTATGAAATAAATGTAGAGCAAAAGAAAGCTAGCTTCCGATAAGCAGCAGAGGTGAAAGCTTACAAATGCCAATGTTGAATAGTAATCTTTTTTTTATTTGGAAGATTTTAGCTGGAGATCTCCTACAACATGACAATTACTTTAAATGTAGAAAAAAAAATTTGACTTACAACATCCCAATAACAAGACCTTCTATCAAATTGGTGTCAGCTTTTAACAGTGGCTTTTATCTGGCAATTTCTTTTAACAGCCATTACACATTGACTAGACTATTGAAAACTCTTCTATTTGATTTTCTGCAAAATAATCTATGAATCCGGACTTTAGACAGCCTATTGTTGCCTCTTTATTTTGCCCAAATTCGTTCAGCAATTACTTTTGCTTAGTTCGGAAATCCAGCCCTAAAGAACTGCATGAGTGAGAGGCCTATGGTTCCATTGTGTGACAAAGCCATGTCTACCTCTTTTATTCCATAGCACACAGAAGCTTTGAACATTGTACAGTAAAGTTATACAACACCATTTTGTCCTGTGTAACTAAAGGGAATTTTGCTTTTGTCACAAACTTGACTTCACAGCAAGTATCTAAAAGTGGCTAAGTAACAACAGTGAAAAAGTATCTACTGAGAACTATTGAGGATAGCTAGTACCAAGCATCTGAGGGGACTCATAGGGCCTCATGTACTATGCATTTTAATTTATTCATTAATATTCTTCCTGTTTTCTACCCTTTTGACCATTTTCAGCTCATTTTCCCTACAGTGGGTGTGGTTTTCAATGTGTTTACAATAGGAGTGATTTGTGAAATTATTCACCCTGTTTTGGAAACCAACAAAGTTTCACAACATGTTTATATGAGGGAAAAATTGAAAAAAGGGCAGAGATAGCTGACACAGAGATTGTCCTCCAACTCTTCTAGATTATTGAACTCTAAGTTTCCTACTTGTGCAGAGATATATTCTCAGCTCTGATATCGGAAGAGGCAAATTTGCCAGTCAAAACTGTAGCACATAAATTTTCTTTAGATGATACATATACAAAAAAACAAAACAGAAAAGTGTTTATAACCCTTTAAAGGGGTACACCACCCCTAGGCATGTTTTCCCCTATCCTTTAGATAGGGGATAACATGTCTGATTGCAGGGGGGGGGGGGGTCCAGCCATTGGGACCTCCCCAATCTCCGGGCTGGCCCTGCGGCGTTCATTAACATGGAAGCCTGGAGTGTCCCTGTTCGTGACATCATGCCAGGCCCTTCCATTCATGTCTATGGGAGGAGGCGTGACAGCTAACATGTCTATGGGTGCAGTACCCCTTTAAGGACACAGACCATTTTGGCCTTGAGAACACAGCTAATTTTCATATTAGCATTTTTGTTTTTATTATTCTCGTTTTGATCACTTTTGATCACAGCATCTAGGGGTTAATAGCTTACGTCAGCGTGATCACTGATGTCTGCCATTAGAGGCGGTCCCCAGCTGTTATTTCATTTGGACCTATATTGTTTACTTCGTCATGTGATGCATACAAAGTTATAGGCGTGATTACAGTACAGTTATTAAAGTTATGTCTTCTAATGAGCCACACACTTGTTTGATCATGTGACCAAGTCAGATTTTTATCTACCGGATGTCAATGATGCAGGTTCCCAGGGCTGATTATCCCTATAGGAAAAATGGGCAGCCACCTAGAGCGCCCTCTTGATGGGGGCGCAGCTCTGCCCTCTGCAAGAAAGTTAGTAGCCAGCCAGCATCAGAAGCACCCGCCCAGCCAGCACCCCCGTTGCCGCCCCAGTACCATAATAATCTACATTCTTCAGCCTGCTGGAGGAGCGCAGTGCCACCTTTGAGGCAGACAGACAGGTCAGGTCCAACCAGCATCCTGACAGCGCACGCACCTCCATACATCCGCCCCTACCCCCTCCCGCTCCAGAGCAATCACATCTGTCCACCACGGAGGAGTACTGCTTTCAGCTGCGATGTTCTCCTCAGAGGCAGACAGGCATGATTGCTGATGTCTTTTTCCTCATGACATCACAACCCTATCTTCACTATTCGCCACTGCTCGGGCTATAGAGGACAATGATGGCACTACTGACAGCTAATGGGGGCTGGTGTGCGGCTTCTTTATTTATGTTTGTTACAACTTGTCACCCCAGTAGTATGGTAATTACATGAGGAGGGGGCATGTTACAGTGTGTCACCCCAGTAATAAGGAGATTACATGAGGAGGAGGTTTGTTACAGTGTGTCACCCCAGTAGTAAGGAGATTGCAAGAGGAGGAGGTTTGTTACAGTGTGTCACCCAGGTAGGGAATTACATGAGGAGGAGGGTTGTAACAGTGTGTCACCTGTACATGAGAAGGAAGTTGTTATAGTGTGTCACCCCAGTAGTAAGGTGATTCCATGAGGAGGAGGTTTGTTACAATGTGTCACCTCAGTAGTAAGGAGATTATATGAGGAGGAGGTTTGTTACAATGTGTCACCCCATTAGGCGGGGCAGGGTCAAGGGGTGGCAAAATTAGCTTTCACCTGGGTGGGAAAAATCCTTGAACCAGCCGTGCAGATTCCTATTAAAGGTCAGCAAGCAGAGTGAGAAAACGGAATCACTGTTCATTGAATTGAAAGTAACATTTATTTGCGCATACTAGAATATGCCTTTCTTATTGCAAACATCACATTAGAAAGGAAACTGCATTATTATTACTTCTCTCATTGTCCCTCGTTGATATCTCTAGAGTTAAAGACGGAGGTTCTATTTACATATTGAGAACATTATTGTCTAAACTGTTGATGGTTACATTTTAGACATCTGGAAATACAAAAGCATTGAAATAGTCAATATGAAATCCTGCATTAATGTGCTTTGTGGTGTACAGTATTATCAGTGTGCAGTTTATTGTAGTGAGAGATTTGCAAACATGTCCATATGGTTTCAGTGTGTTTTTCCTTATTTGAGATTGGCAAACGGTGTCAGGAGTCATAAAGGGAATTGATATGTACATTTCTGTAACTACTTTTTTATCACATTGACTTAAGAGGGGAAAAAACCTGGATCAACAGTAAAAATCGGTCAGTACAGTATATACCTAATTTCCATCCTTGACTCTTTGTTGAACTGTTGTATACATTTCCTATTTGGATTGCTATCTAAATGATGTAGATGAATAAGAAGTACTTTATAGAAAAAGCAGTGGGTGATATATCTACAGAGATAATAAATGCCTGCTGAAGAGAAAGAACCTTAAATATGTCAATTTAAGCACAAGATACTGTAAATGAAACCCAGATAGGAGTTTATTGAATGTATAACGTTTGCAATGAAATATAAAGTGGAAAATGTAATTACTGTTTCTACATCATGGGAGATTAACACGAGATTGACAAGGGGAGAGAATTGAAGTCAATGGATTAAAGATTGGAACATGTTTCTGCTTCTATGTATGTGCCTAGAATTAGTAAAAAGTGTTGCATTGCGTTGAGGTGATGGAATTGGCAAGCAATAACTACAAAATAATCTAGAACTTACTAACAGCAAAATGAGCTGTCAGGAGGTGATGGGGCGCGGATACTAAACAGCACTGCACCCTCAAGGGGCACTTTAGGATATGCTTTCACTTTATGTTTGGTGGAGGTCTGACCTCTGGGACCCCCACTTATTGTAAAATTGTATGCACTGCATGTTCACCAGCAAATATTAAAATGTAAACGTACAAAATGAGGTTTGTGGTCCTTTAGGTGGTTCTTAGGAAAGCATGGAATGTAAAAAAAAATACATATATATAAATTTAAGTTTTAATTAGTCCAAACACAAGATTAATAGGGTAACTTGTGTTTGGACAAATTACAAGTTTATTTTTTTAATAAGCATTTTTACATTCTATGCTTTCCCGAGAACCACCTACAGGACCACAATCCTCTTGTCTACATTTTTTGGGCACATTGGGTATTGGTGTCAAAGTGGTAAACCTTGGTGTCTCTCGGTTGGGCTCGGGAGCTGTCCTTCACTTGTTTTAAAATAAGAAAATGTCTCTGTTATTTCACAAAACTTTTGAGAGATGGGGTTTGGTGTTAAACTACTACATGGATTGCAGGATAAAACTTACCAGGAAAGGTTAAAGGACCTTAACATGTATAGCTTGGAAGAAAGAAGAGACAGAGGGAATATGATAGAGACTTTTATATACATAAAGGGAATTAACACAGTAAAGGAGGAGAGCATATTTAAAAGAAGAAAAACTACCAAAAGAGGACATAGTTTTAAATTAGAAGGGCAAAGGTTTCTGCAGTAATATCAGGAAGTATTACTTTACTGAGAGAGTAGTGGATGCATGGAATAGCGTTCCTGCAGAAGTGGTCGCTGCAAATACAGTGAAGGAGTTTAAACATGCATGGGATAAGCATAAGGCTATCCTTCATATAAGATAGAGATAGGCATAAGGCTATCCTTCATATAAGATAGGGCCAGGGACTATTCATAGTATTCAGATTATTGGGCAGACTAGATGGGCCAAATGGTTCTTTTCTGCTGACACAGTTTATGTTTCTATGTGTTTAGACCCCCATCAATCTCTAGAATGATTGGGGAGAAGCACTCTGGTGTGCGCTTCACTCCTTGTCTTGCTCTAATCTCCTGCAGGAGACAGGCTCCATAGATGGAGATTGCAGCAAGCCAGACATTTACCCCTTAAGGACACATGGAATTTTATTTTTGCATATTTGTTTTTTCCTCCTCGCCTTCTAAAAATCATAACCCTTTTATATTTTCATCAACAGTCCCATATGAGGGCTTGTTTTTTGTGCAACCAGTTGTCCTTTGTAATGACATCACTCATTTTACCATAAAATATACGGTGCAAACAAAAAAATATTATTTGTGTGGGAAAATTTTAAAAAAATGCAATTTTTCACATTTTGAAAGGTTTCGTTTTCATGCAGTAATTGTTATTGCTTCTCACAATGTTAATGTGAGCACCCAGACCCCGACGGATCAAAACATTTGACATTTCCCTGTGAGTAGTCAAAAGTTTTGTTAATTCACAGGGACACTTTAAGGATCTGTTTTTTTTGTTGTTGTTTTTTTTCTCTGCGATCCGTGTAACATAATATTCTATGTATTTAGATCTTTACAAACAACAGGGCAGAAAAAGTTGATAGTAAACCTGCTGAAAACTTACATTATTGTACAGTAGTTATCCAATCAGTTCTAAAAGTGTCCTTGTGAATTATTCTACCCCACAGCTAGCCTTGTGCTACTACACAATAGTCAATTGGATATTATATATAAAAAAAAAAAAAAGCAAGAAATCAAATGTTTGCCGTTTAGTGAGGAAGTTTGCAATGACAGTGCAAAGAACATTTAGAATCTTTGATATTCCTTTTTAAATACAATGCATTTGGAAAGTCTTCAGACTGTATATTTTTTCAAATTTTGTTATGTTGCGGCCTTGTGCCAAAAAAATAAAATAATCATTCTGCACTCACTGTCCTTTAATGACAAGTGAAGATAGAATGTTAGACATCTTTGGTATATTATTGAGGAGGGAAAACTAAAATATTGCATCAACTACAGCCTTCAGTCTTCTTGGGTATGATGATTTAAAGGAGTACTATGACGCTTTTTTTTGTTAACCCTCCTTAGGCTGGGTTCACACCATGTTTTCTCCCATACGGGAGGGCATACGGCAGTGGGGAGCTAAAACCTTGCCCTCCCGTATGTCATTCATTTCAATGAGCCGGCCGGAGTGAAACGTTCGGTCCGGTCAGCTCATTTTTGCGCCGTATGCGCTTTTACAACCGGACCTAAAACTGTGGTCAACCACGGTTTTAGGTCCGGTTGTAAAAGCGCATACGGCGCAAAAATGAGCCGACCGGACCGAACGTTTCACTCCGGCCGGCTCATTGAAATGAATGACATACGGGAGCGCATACGGTGACAAACGGGAGCGCGAGGTTTTAGCTCCCCCCTGCCGTATGCGCTCCCGTATGGGAGAAAACGTAGTGTGAACCCACCCTTACCCAGGCTGCAAAATGAAACAAAACAAACTGTAACTCACCTGCCTACATTCCCCCATTGCCCCGATGTTGGTGTCTCGTTCTCTGATCCCTGTCTTCTTCCACTTCCTGCGGGTCGGTGAGTCACGCTGCTCTCAGCATATCACCAGCCGCAGGGGGAACGTAGGCAGGTGAGTTACAGTTTGTTTTGTTTCATTTTTCAGCCCGGGCATGGAAGGTTAATATCCTTTAAGGTTTCATCACCTACATTTGGGGAATTTCTGCCATTCTTGTTGGCAGATCCTTTCAAGCTCTCTCAGGTTGCATGGGGGACCATTTTCAGGTCTTTACAGAGATGTTCAACTGGGTTTAACTAAGGGCTCTGGTTGTCCCTAATCCACTCCTGTTTTGTCTTGGCAGGGTGTTTTGGGATATTGTTTTGTTGAAATATAAACCGTTGGCCCAGTCTGAGGTACAAATCACTCTAGATCAGGTTTTTATTTGGAATCTCAATACTCCATTCCCCTTTCCCTCAACTCCGAGCAGTCTCCCTGTGTTAGCCACTAAAAAACACCCCCACAGAATAATGCTGCCACCACCATGCTTCACTGTAGGGATGGTATTGGGTAGGTGATGAGCAGTGCCTGGTTTCTTCCAATCTGTGTTTCACCTGACCAAAGAATACTGTTTCTCACAGTCCGAAATTTTTTGGTGTTTTTTTGCTAAATCCAGTTGGGCTTTCATGTGTGTCTTACTAAGGCTTTTTTCTTGCTACTCTGTTAAAAAGTCCAAATTGTGGAGTGCTGTGGTGATTGATGACCTTCTGAAAGTTGGTTCTTGGAGAGTCCTGGTTGATCCCAAATTATTTCATGTAAGAATGCATCTGCACCCTATGGGCAGAGCAAGTAGTTGCAGGCAGCAGATAGCATGAATGCAATACATGAGCTGAAGGTAGCCCAGGAGCCAAGTTGCTGAGATGAGTGGGATCAAGTGGTGTTAAAGTCCAAACCCATCAGATGGAGTTGCTTTCTGTTAGTCCTTAACCTTTTAAGGACATAGCGTTTTTCCACTTTAGTTTTTTTTCCTTACCTTTTAAAAATCATAACCCTTTCAATTTGCCACCTAAAAATCCATATTATGGCTTATTTTTTGCGCCATTAATTCTACTTTGCAGTGACATTAGTCATTTTACCCAAAAATCCATGGCAAAATGGAAAAAAAATCATTGTGCAACAAAATTGAAGAAAAAATACCATTTTGTAACTTTTGGGGGATTCCATTTCTACGTAGTGCATTTTTCGGTAAAAGTAACACCTTATCTTTATTCTGTAGGTCCATATGATTAAAACGTTACCCTACTTATATAGGTTGTATTTTGTCGTACATCTGGAAAAAATCATAACTACATGCAGGAAAATGTATATGTTTAAAAATGTCCTCTTCTGACCCCTATAACTTTTTTATTTTTTCACATATGAGGAATTGGTACCATTTTATTGGTACCATTTTTGTTGTGATTGGACTTTTTGATCGCTATTTATTTTATTTTTTTATGGTATAAAGTGACCAAAAATACGCTATTTTGGACTTTTTGGTCACTTTATTTTGGAATTTTTTACGTGTACGCCATTGACCGTGCGGTTTAATTAATGATATATTTTAATAGCATGGATATTTACGCACGTAGCGATATCACATATGTTTATATTTATTTTTATTTACATAGTTTTTTATGGGAAAAGGGGGCTGACTTTTATTAGGGAAGGGGTTAAATCACGTTTATTAAAGGGGTACACCGGTGGAAAACTTTTTTTTTTTAATCAACTGGTGCCAGAAAGTTAAAAAGATTTGTGAATCACTTCTATTAAAAAATCTTAATCCTTCCAGTACTTATTAGCTGCTGAATACTGCAGAATAAATTCTTTTCTTTTTGGAACACAGAGCTCTCTGCTGACATCATGAGAACAGTGCTCTCTGCTGACATCTCTGTCCATTTTAAGAACTGTCCAGAGTAGGAGAAAATCCCCATAGCAAACATATGCTGCTCTGGTCAGTTCCTAATATGGACAGAGATGTCATCAGAGAGCACTGTGCTCGTGATTCAGCAGAGAGCATGGTGTTCCAAAAAGAAAAGAATTTCCTCTGTAGTACCCAGCAGCTAATCAGTAAATTTGCAGAAGCACTAACCTTTAACACTTTATTTTCATTTTTTTTTTTTTTTTGCAATGTTATAGCCCCCATGCACGCACTGATTTCCTACACTGATCACTGCCAGGCAATAGCATGGCATTGATCAGTTATCGCCACTCGACTGCTCCTGCATTGATCTCAGGCACGGAGCAGTCATTCGGCGATCGGACAGCGAGGAGGCAGGTCCTACTGTCCTGCAAGCTGTTCGGGACGCCGCGGTGAAATTCGATTTCACTGCGGCGGTCCCGAACAGCACCACTGAGCTAACCGACAACGTTTACTTTCACTTTAGACACGGCGATCAACTTTGATCTCCGTGTTTGAAGGGTTAATGCCGGGCATCACTGCAATCGGTGATGTCCAGTATTAGCCAGGACGTATTCTGCTCCAAGAATGGAAATGTCCATTCTTTAATAAAACCTACCTGTCATTTCAGGTGACTTTTCAGGATAAGCTGTCCTGTGTACATGAGAAGCAGTACTAGTTTCCAATTCCCAGCCACGTCTCATCTTCATCACTCTCAGTTTTTGAGCCTGTAACGGAGGTGAAGGTTTCAAGGCTCCTCTCCTCCGCCCGCCCCACTACCTGCTCTAGTGACCCCATGCCTTCACACCTCATCCAGTCTCTCTCTCCTGCTATCAGCTGCCACCTAACTAAAATCTTTAACCTCTCCCTCTCTTCTGGGGTCTTTCCCTCCTCCTTCAAACACTCTATCATAACCCCACTATTGAAAAAACCATCTCTGGACCCGTCCTGTGCAGCCAACTATCGACCCGTCTCAAATCTCCACTTTATCTCCAAACTCCTGGAAAACTTGGTCTACTCCCGCCTTATCCGCTATCTCTCCGAGAACTCTCTCCTTGACCCCTTACAGTCTGGTTTCCGCTCCCTTCACTCCACAGAAACGGCCTTAACCAAAGTCACTAACGATCTTCTGACGGCCAAATCAAATGGCAATTTCTCTTTACTGATTCTCTTGGATATGTCTGCGGCTTTTGACACTGTGGATCACCAGCTCCTCCTCAGTAGTCTCCGCTCCATCGGTCTCAAGGACTCTGTTCTCGCCTGGTTTTCCACCTATCTCTCTGGCCGCTCCTTTAGCGTCTCGTTTTCTGGCTCTACTTCTTCTCCTCTTCCCCTTGCTGTCGGGGTTCCCCAGGGATCGGTCCTGGGTCCTCTACTCTTTTGACTCTACACATCCCCCATTGGAAAAATAATCAGTAGATTTGGTTTCCAGTACCACCTCTATGCTGACGACACCCAACTCTATACCTCTTCCTCCAACATCACCCCTGCACTTCTACAGAATACCAATGACTGTCTCTCTGCCGTCTCAGACATCATGTCCTCTTTATATCTGAAACTAAATCTTTCTAAAACAGAACTTTTTGTTTTTTCTCTATCAACTGATACTGTACCTAACCCTGACATTTCCATCTCGGTATGTGGTACTACCATAACTCCCGGGCAGCAGGCTCGCTGTCTTGGAGTTATACTTGACTCTGATCTGTCTTTCACTCCCCAGTGCGGAACACATTTTCCAAAGAATGCTGTTTTGTTGCACCCTACACCCCAAATTTTTAAAGGGCATGGCCTCATAAAAAAAAAAACAGACATTCCTTGTACCACCTTAGAGGTGGTGTAGACTGAGCTCACCGTGTAAAATGTACCACATTTTCAAGTCACTGTTAAAAATATGGCACAATTTTAGACTGCTTGAGTTAAGTAAGTCCTTTAAATATGCCCCTCTCTGTCTTTCTGCCATGCTGCTAGGTATGTTCACAGGCACTTTCCTCTACCATCTCTCCCCTCCTTTCCATAGCCTTTTATTGCTTGTAATTTGATCCCTGAATGTACTAGGATGGAGACAGACGATGTAGAGTTTCTGGTATTAATAGTGAAATAAATGCATTCTGGCAGGAGGGGGGGGGTAGAGGGGAAACATTTATTTACTATTTTTTTGTCTCATAAGATGCATTACAAAGTTTTCTCTATATTTGCTTGTACCAGTGGTCTCAAATTGTGGCCCTTCAGATGTTGCATATCTGGAGGTCCACAGTTTGAGACCCCTGGCTTGTACAATTTATCTATGTAAACTGAGTTGAAACGACAGGTAAGCATTAAAAGAAATGAAATGAGCGCTAATCTACTAGACAGACACATACATCAGGCTTGGGTCTGAGCAACAGATATATTTAAAGCGTACCCGTCAAATCACTCAAAAAAACTAAACTGTTATATGTTGCTCAGTATCTCATCCTGATCATGTACATGTACTTTGTATGTGTCTGTGACCTACATTTCTCCCAGAATTAGCTTTATTTCTGAAATACCTTAATTTTATCTACCAGAAGCGGGGGGGCGGGTACTCACTGTGATAACCACTCCCCCTCCCTCTCCTCAGTCCAGTGCTTCCCAACCAGGGTGCCTCCAGCTGTTGCAAAACTACAGCTCCCAGCATGCCCACACATCATTTGGCTGTGCAGGCATGCTGGGAGTTTTAGTTTTGAAATAGCTGGAGGATATGATTGTAGTCCCCCTTTATTATACACACACACACACACTGGCTTCATATATTCTTACACATACACATTAGAGAGACACACTGATATACACACATACACATATATATATATATCCACACACACACACACACATGCTTGGACACTTACTTTTTCATCTGCAATGCATGTTTCTGCCTCTCTCATTGATGTCTGCTGTGTGAAAGTCGGCAGCAGGCTTCCTGCCCCTCTCCCTCCGCTTCTCTTCACATGAGTCTCTGCAGTGTGTACAGCTCCTCCCCCCTACAAAACGTCCCGGAGTCCAGGACGAAGCAGTGTAGACAAAAGCACTGAATGCATTCCAGGAGGCAGAGGGGGCAGTTTGACTGGCTTTTTCACTATGAAATACTGAAAATTTTCTAATGAAAGCAATGGCTAAACCTATTGTTTTTGCATGCTTTACAACACATCAAAAGTTTTTCTGTAAGTGCCTATTTTAATCATCCTCACACTGACTTATTTACATTTACACTGTTTAAGTATTACATAGGATTACTAAAGCCGCCTCCTACCCAAGTGATAAGATTATGAAATGCTTCATACAACTTGTTTTGTGATGGTAAGAGACTATATAATTTAGGATATTTGTATATTAATCACTTCTTTCTCAAAGTCCTATAATCAAATCCCCAGGAACATTGTATCAACATGATATTAAAAATGATTTGCCGCTTATGTGGTACAACCTTAGAGATCATTTATACGGTAGGGATTATTTTCATTGTGCAGCTAACAGGCTGTATAAATTGTATATTGCATATTGTATTTGCAGCATTTGGCAACGTCCCACTGTGTATGATTGGTTCTTGTGCTGAACATTCACAGTCATGATATAATGTGTACTTTGTACTTCATATTTCCATTCAAGAGCAGTAGTAGGTTAAAGGAGAACTGTAGTGCAATATAACTTGTCCTATATCCGAAGGATAGGGGATAAGTTCTAGATAGCAGGGGGTCCGACCACTGGGAACCCCTGAACCCCCGCAGCAGTTTGCTGGAAGGGGGTGTTCCGTCCCCGCATGATGCGGCACCCGAACGCCCCTTCATATATCCCATAGAGATTCATGAAGGGGCGTGTCTGTTGCGGATTCCTCCTGCAGACTGCTGTGGGCCCCATACAGGAGATCGCGAGGGGGGACAGCGGTCGGACCCCCTGCGATCTATCATTTATCCCAATCCTTCGGATAGGTGATGTTATATTGCACTACAGTTCTCCTTTGTCACTTTTTAGTTTTATTTACATTGTGGAGACCAGATCTTCAGTCAAGAACTGTAATGTAGCTGTGTGTAGCCGGTGGTCTTGTTACAATATCATTTTTAGGAAGTTGTGCTTGAAGCAATTCAGCTGTAGACAGGATATTGACCCCACCAGTAGCATGACTTGTATTGTGAGTATTTTATTATTATACAATACAATACAAGAGAGTTCATTGCACTTCTGGAAGGAACAAATGAAGTGTCAGGAAAACGGGGGCTCCATCTCATTGTCTGCTATAAGCGTTTGCGTGTAAGACAGTTATTTCCATCTTCTCATTTTCTTTTTGCATATATTATTATGTTTGATGCTTTGTCTCCTCAAGCTGCAGAAGTCTGGAGGAATTGCATTGTTTCCAGAAATCACTATTACTCATGTCATTGCTACGTGTATATTATAATAATATAGGACTGAGAGAATGATGGGTTTTTCAGATTGAATTTTTCCTGTCTGGAATGGTAAAAAATATGGAGAGAAAAGCTGATTTGTTCGGTCATGACTTGGTTAAACATTTTATTCCTTGTTTTTAGCAGTTTTTTCTATTATATTTTCTCATCATTTTACTTTCATGAATTCATGAACTACACAACAACAGAACAATTGAAAATGATCAACCCTTTTTATATAACTCATCTTGTAACATAGCAGTGTTTAGTCTTATACACTTTTTTTCTACAGTTGCTGTTTGTAATCAAAAAAATAAAATATTTGTGTAAATGTTGTAGAACAGATAATGGTGACACTGTTCACCCCATTAAATGACTTCCTTGTTAGAATCATTTTGTCAAGGCAGATTTCTTGGCAACATTACATAACCAAACAAATGAGTACTATAACAGGTTACAATGCACATGTGGATTAAAGGTACTTTATGTTATTTGTAAGGGAAATTTCAGCACAGTACAGTATTTAATAAGAAGTCAATCAGATCCTGCAGGATTAGGAAAGGATAGCTGCAGTTTGTTAGTGGTGATGCTGGTCAATTTCATTGAATGGAGTAAAGTTGTAATACCAAACATATCTTCAGGACAGGTATGGCACCATTTAAAAAAAAAAAAAAAAAAAAAAAGGAAAGTGTCACATATGGAAATAGTGAGGCCCTATTCCCACAGCCCCTGTCCCTTCCTATTGCATATCGGTCCCTGCCTGACTAAGTGCCTGGAGTGTCTTGTCCAAATAACAAACTACAGAAAACTCAGTCACAGGTCAGGGAATTATCAGGAATACAAAAAGGTAAATACACACTACACAATACTTCACGGGAGACAAACAAACAGGATTGTCAACTAGCCGAGTCGGAACCAAGTGAACAGATAAGCGTCAAGACACAAACCAAATAGAATATCCAAAGACAAATGCCAGGGTCACAAAATATATAGTAAGCAAAAAATGCAAAAAGGAGGACACAGATTCAAGCTACAGAAACAGAATTATTTTACTGGCCAAGTGTACAAGCCAGTAAAGGCTTATTTAAGCCTTTACTGGCTTGTACACTTGGCCAGTGTGGCAGGTGTGGTCATACAAGGTATCTGACAGGCAAGCGAGACTGAACTATGGATAGGTCAGGGTGTAACCACAGCAACCTAACACAAGCTAGGCCAGAAGCTAGAAAACTTTAACCCTTCAGACAAAACTAGGATAAGTCATTACATAAAGTAGATATATTTTTTCTAATCCTAAATAAATTATTTAAAGAGAAACTGTCAGCTTGTTCAACTGCACTAAACCCATTATACTGGGTTATAGTACGAGTGAACAGCTTTAAAAAGAGGTGCTTCTTACATTAGTCGCTGTAGTACTTGCAGAGTTCGGGACATTTCAATATACTTTCCTGTTGTGCTGCTGTGGGCAATGGAGGCAAGGAGCCAACTCGCCGAGCTACCTTGCCTCCTCTATATTCCCCATACGGCCTGCCCCTGTGATTAATATGCAAATGTCTGCCATGGGAGAGTGCTCTGCTCTCTGAGCAGAGTGCTGGCACTGCTGCCTTTTTGGTGTAGCGAGGCAATGACACCTGTGCTATGCTCAGAGAGCAGAGTGCTCACCCCAACCGGCAAATTCTCTCATCCTTGTGATGTGAGAGTGAAGACATTTGCATATTAAGCAAGGGGGGTGAGACAGGAGGGGAATATTGAGGAGGCAGGGAAGCTTGGCAAGCCAGCTCCTTGTCTCCATTGTGCACAGCAGCGCAATAGGAATGGATATATAAATGACCAGAACTCTGCAAGTACTACAGAGATCATTGTAAGTAACTCCTCTTTTTAAAGAGTACCTGTCACCAAACTAAACTTTAAATATATTGTTCCTTATGTAATTATAAGAAACTTTGCTATTTACTTGCTATTAAAATTCTCAACTTTTATATGTTTCTAATGTGATTGAAAAAAACGGCCACTAGGTGGCTCTGTTCTGTTCCCTGCCACAAGTCAAACAGTTTGGTCTCCTCTCGGCCTGGCAGGAGACCAAACTCAAGTGCGTGCGCGGCATGGCACAGCTCTCGCAGGCTTCAATGACGTTGCGCCTGCTGGGGAACTCCAACTTTCTCTTGCTGGGAGCTCACACAGTGTGAGCAAGGGGAAAGGTATGATACACAGCTTTTAACCTCTTGGGGACACAGGGCGTATGCATACGCCCTGCATCCCCGATCCTTAAGGACTCAGGGCATACCTGTACACCCTGGCCCCATTCACAGGGTTTAAACCGTTCTCAGCAGCAGAGAACTGATTAAACCCGGTTGGTCCCGGTTGCTACAGGCAACCAGGACCCACAGCTAATGCCGGGCACGGCCGATTGGGCCAATGCCTGGCATTAACCCTTTAGACGCTGCAATCAAATTTGATTGCGGCGTCTAAAACGAAAGTAAAGGAATCCAGGCAGCTCAGCGGAGCTGATCATGACTATTACGACAAAATCGCGTTGTCCCCATCAGCTTACCACATGGTCGATGGCGTACATGTAAAAAAATATCAAAGTCCAAAATTGTGCATTTTTTGTCACTTCATATACCATAAAAATTTTAAGAAAAAGCGATCAAAAAGTCCCATAAAAACAAATATGGTACCTATAAAAACTACAGATCACGGCACGGAAAATGAGCCCTCATACCACCCCGTACACGTAAAAATAAAAAAGTTATAGGGGTCATAAGATGCAAATTTTAACTCCTTAACGACCACGGACGTAAATGTACATCCTGGTTTGGCGGTACTTCGCATTTATGTCTTGTGTATGAGTGCGAGCATCGGAGCGGTGCTCACGTCATACACAGCTGGTTCTGGCTGCTAGCAGCAGCCGGAGACCCGCCGGTTATGGCCGACATCCCTGATCATTAAGATGTCTGCCATTAACCCCTCAGATGGCGTGATCAGTACAGATCACGGCATCTGCGGCAATGCGCAAGTTAAAATAGATGATCAGATCGCTCGCAGCGCTGCCGCGGTGATCCGATCATCTGTAGTGGCGGACGGAGGTCCCCTCACCTCCCTCCGTCCGTCTCCTGCTCTGGCCTGAGATCGAGCAGACCAGAGCAGAAGATAGCCGATAATACTGATCAGTACATAGCACTAAACAGTATTAGCAATCAAATGATTGCTATAGATAGACCCCTATGGAGACATAAAAAGTGTAAAAAAAAGTTAAAAAATTTAAAAATAAAAAGTAAAAAAAAGAGTTAAAAATCCCCTCCCCAATTAAAAATGAAAATTGTCAGTTTTTCCCATTTTACCCCCAAAAAGCATAAACATTTTTTTAAATAAATATATTTGGTATCGTCGCGTGCGTAAATGTCCTAACTATCAGAATATAATGTTAATGATCCCGTATGGTGAACGGCATAAACGTAAAAAAAAAAAAGGTCCAAAAATGCTGATTTTTTGTCACATTTTATTCCAAAAAATTTTTATAAAAAATGATCTAAAAGTTTTATATATGCAAATGGGGTATCAATAAAAAGTACAGATGATAGCGCAAAAAATGAGCCCTCATACCTCCCTATATACGGAAAACTGAAAAAGTTATAGGAGGTCAAAGTATGGCGATTTTAGATTACTGATTTTGTACAAAAAGTTTTAGATTTTTTTTAAACGGTACAAAAATATAAAAGTATCTAGCCATGTGTATATTTAATCATATTGACCCACAGAATAAAGAACGCATGTCCTTTTTTACTGTAAAGTCTACAGTTTGAAAACGAAACCCTCCAAAATGTGCAAAATTGTGGTTTTCATTTAAATTTCTTCCCTAAAAAAATATTTTTTTGGGTTTGACATACATTTTATGGTAAAATGAGAGGTTTTATTACAAAGTACAATTGGGCACACAAAAAAAGCGTTTATATGGGTCTGTAGATGGAAATATAAAAGAGTTATGGATTTTAGAAGGCGAGGAGGAAAAAACGAAAACGCAAAAATGAAATTTGCCTGGTCCTTAAGGTTATAATGGGCTTGGTCCTTAAGGGGTTAAATATACTAATTTTGGTGCATGTAGTTTAACATTTTTTTAGGTATTAAAATAAAATAAAACCTACATAAATTGGGTATCCTTATAACCGTATGGACCTACAGAATAAAGATAAGGTGTCATTTTTACCAAATATTCACTGCGTAGAAACGGAAGCCCCCAAAATTACAAAATGGCGTTTTTTTATTTTATTATTTCACCCCACAAATAAAAAATGTTTTAACCGGTATATCTATAGCATTGCTGACCAGACTCGACATACTTTAGCTCTGAATATATCCATATTCCACACATATTCTACAGTATTGTATGCTATTTCAACATTTAACCTCTTTATAATCTTATTATGTCCAGTCTCTCAGGAACTTGTGTTCCTATTGTTTTCTCTTGTTCTACACAGTTTCTTAAAATGATATCTTGAATTGTACATCTCCCTGATATTACATGTTTAATTTTCAATAAAACTTAATTGAAAAGAAAATAGGCTGAGTCCCTAAGGGGTTAAAAGCTTGGAAATTTTTTTTAGGGCAGGAGGAGTGTTAGGAGGAGTTAGGGAATATCATTTGAGTTGGTTTAGAAAATATGTTTTGATGACAGGTACTCTTTAAAGCTGTTCACCCGCACTATAACCCAATATATTAGGTTAAGTGTGGGTGAACAAACTGTCAGTTTCTGTAATCTTTCGGTTAAAAAATCTGTCCATAAAGAGAGCGATGCAGCTTGTTAGAAACGTTTTCATGTATCTGTCCAGGTATTCCTCTTAAATGAAGGACTAGGTCAAAATGGGTTTACAGTGTTTTATATTTTCAGTACCTCCTATAGGGAATGTTATAAGGATTTCCTATATTGAGAAGACTATTTAATCTGTGTTACCAGCTCAGTAATGGCTAAAGAAGCTGCTGGACTTGATAAATTGAATCCAATTCTCAGCAGCGATTAGTCCCTGAAATGCTGTTTTGGAATGTCTGGTGCAATATGTGCCCTCAGGTCTAAGCCTTTTGGATATATTTTAGATGTCCATATAAGAAATTGATTTTTATAATAGTATATTCAATTCAATTTTACTAAAGTCTGCTACTTCTGTCTTCATTGAATTTGATATCTTCTTTTGGTTAAAAAAAATATTTACGGTAGGTAATGTACCATATAGGACTACCAGCACATCTCATGATTTGATGATGTTATGGATTATATTCTTTGTTTCACGGTATCCTTATCTTATAATCAGCCCACTTTCCTAATTTTACGCTACTTTTTCCACATTTTTCTATAATATACTTTATCCAGAAGGTCAAATTACCTTACAGTATTTTATTTATAAAGTATCCAATACTATAATAATGATATAGAAAGCTGGATATTTTTTTGTCATAATTGGGTTTTCACGTTTTTTTTTTTTTAACCTAATATCCCTCTTCTGGGTGTCTTAATATACTGTTTTAGTTGTTATTATTATTGTTGTTATAAGTAGTAGTACACAATTGATTTTCCAGAACTTATTGATAGTCTTTTCATAGGATCGGCTAATAATAATAGCTTTGTGGGGATCCTACTCTACAGTTGTAACTGGCCTGCAGGGCCTTTGGTGACACAAGGTTCCTTGAATGCATCAGACAGGAGGAGGAGGAGAGCTGTTGTAGAGGGAAATAAAAGCATAATTAACAATAAGATATGATAACAATCTGCGGGGAAAAGAGGGGTGCCCATAAAGAACAGTCTGAGAGGGAGAAGAAGGCTATAGGGTAAGTATGGGGGAGAAAGATGGGGGTATCTTTTGATGTGATGTGGTCTAACTTAATTTTGGGGTCATGTTTCTGTATTTAGGCATCTCGTTTGAGGTTGATTTTGAGGCCCATTTTTTTGTATTTATTATTTTTTACCTAACCCCTTGGGGACATCTGTTATATATGTACGAAGGATGTGTGTTGGACATAGGGGCTAAGCCTGCTCCATACATAAGTTCTGCTTTGTCCTGCCACAAAGGGTGATCTTGTATTCGTTTGTTAATGGGGAAAGTTGTCAGTCTTGCCAAACAGTAAACAAGTTTTTCCCTTTTTCCCAGTGTTACTCTAAAATTGGATACCATAAGGTTATGTTTCTATATGTTAGAATCATAAATCTGACGCATATTTTACTACAAAATCCACAAGAGATATCTAAGGCTTTAATCTGAGTTTATATTCTGGATATGCAGCAGATCCTCATGTTAATTATCTCCATTGTCATTCACTCAGTGAAAACAGAAAGATCCAGCACTCCTCCGAATTCATTAAATTCTTGTCTTTATTGGGATTTTTTTAAACGTCATAAGTTTATGACTGTGAGGCAAACCCCCAAAATGTGTCAAGATTTTTACTCATTTTCTTAAGACTTTTGTTCTGTCCTTTAAAAAAAATCCAGTAAAAACAAGAATTTTATTAATTCCGTGGTGCACTGGATCGTCATCTGTTTTTGCATATAGCTCCTGTCCAAGCTTTGCACAGGTGAGCTATCCATATCTTCTTCTATTCCTGATTGTCATTCAGTGGAGTTAAAGCGGTTCTCCGGAATAGAAAAATGTATCCCTATCCTAAGGATAGGGGATAAGTGTCAGATTGTAGGGGGTCCCGCGCAGCGCCCAGGCTCTCTGCATAAAAAAAGCTGTGTTGACCACTGCATGAACCTGTGGCTGACATGCCCCCTCTATGCAGCTCTATGGGAGATCTGAAGATACCTGAGTGCAGCGCTCTGGCTCTCCCATAGAGATGCATGGAGGGGGTGTGTCGGCCACAGCAGCTTCATGCAGAGGAGAGACAGGGTGTTGTACGGGAGATTGCGGGGGTCCCAGCGGTCGGACCACCCACGATCGGACACCTATTCCCTTTCCTTAGGATGGGGAATAATTTTTTATATCCTGGAGTACTCCTTTAATCTGTGGGTTTTCCATATCAAAAAACATACATGCTAATGAAATCCGTGTTAACATCCGTCATGACACTGCTAAAAATCAGCAAATATTTTCTATAGTTTGTGAGCAGGGTAATTTCAGGGGAAGCAATTTCAGGGGAACCCGGCCATCTCATACAGCTATGAATGGAGGACATGAAAGAATTCAATTAAAGAGTACCTCTCATCAAATTTTATTTTTTTATTTTATAGTTTAATAAATATAGATTATTTTTCCATTTGGGTTCTATTTAAATTTTTTTTTATCCTTTTATTGTGTTTTTTGTGTTTGAACTTTTGGCCACTAGGGGTCTCCCTAGGAGTTCCCGTTTTAGTGATTTCGGACTCATGGCGGCCTGGCGGCTGAGTCTGAAATCACATACTCAGCGCAGCTCCCTGCCTGTCAATCAGACAGGCAGGAGCGAGTGCTGTGCGCGCATCCCTGCAGGGCGCGCTCCTGACTCAGCCGGCCAGCAGCGTCTTCAGGATCCTCCTGACAAGGAGAGCCAGCGTGTGCTGGCCGAGAGTCTGTGGAGCGCAGCTCTTCAAGGTAGAAGCATAATTTATAGTATTGTACTCCGCCAGGCTTCTGATGATGTCGCGCCTGCCGGGCCACGCCCCCAGTTTAGTTGATGATAGGTACTGTTTAAATTCTGCACATTCTCCATTCCTACTTTCTTCTGCAGCTTTTAGGTCTCAGAGAAGGGGAAGACTCATTGCACAGTAGCCTGCAGAGGTCCATCAGCAAGTCATGACCTGGAATCTTCTCTGCAGTGCTCCCTGTGCTGTGCCTCCTGTGCCCCCTCCTTCTAGTTGCATTCCTATCTACTCCTGACCCCCCTACTGCATTATCAGGATGGAGGAATAAAATCTGCCAAGTGACAGGAATAAATGAATAACAGGTCCCCTACACAGGTTAGCATATCTTCTACAGATTTTAAAGAAATGTTCATTCAGAAAATCCACCACAGGTACAGTAGCAGCATGGTGGGTAAGATGTGAAAAATCCCATCCACACACTGCTAGATATAAAGCACAAATAACTACTAAAATTGACCTGTGGTGTGGATTTTAAGTCCACAGCATGTCGGTTTTGAAAACACTGCAGATTTATTGCAGATTTTCCCATTTGTTTTTATGGGGAAGCCAAAATATTCAACCGCTGATATTTAAACATATTTATCAAAGTGTCCGAGACAAAAACTTCTGGAATTTTCCACAGCTCAGCTTTCAGTTTACCAGGGCTTGTTAAGATATAAAAGGCTGTGATTGGTTGTAATGGGCAAATCACTCTAGTCTTTGTCTATGACAGATTGATACATTTGAGCCATATTTATTATTTTATTTTAGTCATATAGTCAAAATTTTCTGAAGCTGATTTTGCTACCCATTGACTTCAATGGATAGGAAAATACATAGAAGCAAATATGCAGCAAAATGTGTGACCCTACCCTAAATGGGCATTGTCAGAATCAAAAAATTTTTAGATGTTGTACATCATGCCAAACATTAACCTTTCTAATATGTTTCATAAAAAAAAAAGACCGGCTGTAGCATCATCTTTGTCCTAACTGATGCTCAGGCTGGGACAAAGTCTGGGAAGTGAGGGTGGGACTAGCACTCCACTGTGCTCACTCCTGTCCTATCAGAATGCAGCATGAAAACAGAAAGGAGGGGGTTACAGAGCAGCCTGTAGTGATTGGATGAAGAGACCCAACACTGCACAGCAGACTCAGGGAGGAAGTGAATACATGGTGGTTGAGGGGGGGCTCGGTGCTGCTTTGGAAATGTCCCTTCCTGAGCAGTGGGTGTCAGAATGAGTCAGTAGCAGAACAGAGGGATTTGTGAGCTAAATACAGTTACCAGACACATAAAAAAGACATGTAGAGCATCTGCATGACCTAATAAGTAACATATATAAAAAAAATTCTATGATATGACAGATACGCTTTAAAGCTGTATGGTGTTAAAACTAGTGAGCGGTAGGGGCCATATTCGAATTTGCGTTATTTCGCAAATATATGGATGAATATTCGTCCTATATCCGCGAAATTTGCATATTCTCTATGTCCGTTGACTTTTATTTCCTATGCGAAAATCGTAATGAAATTCGTATAGTGAGCATGCGCGATTATATCTTTCAACTAATTAACACTATACCCTACACTAGAACCTATCTGCTAAACTAACCTACCCTAGCTAACACTAACTATCACTTTTTTTACACAGTACTCATCATTGTTGTGATGTGTACTCTTAAGAAAAATAAAAAACAAATATTCGTCATAATATATCGCTATATAGTGCTATATTCTAAATATTCGCAAAATCGCATAGTGCCGATATTCACAGTAAAAATTTGCATTTAGAAAATTCGCACGCAACACTAGTTTAAACGTGTCAAAATATAGCTTTATTTACATAAATATAACAGGTACCTATAATACTGCACATAATTTATTACAAAACAACATGTTTAAAATGAAACAAATGGGTTAAATGGTTGTATTTTTTACATTGTCATCCTTTAACCAATTACTGACACAAACAATGCTTCTCCAACTGTTCATTGTTGTTGTAAATAATGCATTTCCCATATACATGAAATAGAGTCTGTTACTTTCACACATTGCTAAGTGTTTGCAGCTTTATAAGCTCAGCAGCTTTTCTTTGTCTTCCTGATTCCCATGAGACAGCTGGTGTTTTGTCTCCGCTGCTTAAACAGTATATATCAATTACCGGCAACAAACAAGTATATTTATCCGATACTGAAATTAACAACTCTTGAAATCCAAAATTCCATTAAAATATTGTATTTCTTAGACCAAAGGAACAGTTTGGATTCTTTTTTTTTTCTTCTTTGTTTTCTTTTTATATAACAAAAATAAGATAAATCCCAATAAAGGGGTAATCCGGTAGAAAACTTTTTTTTTTAAATGAACTGGTGCCAGAAAGTTAAACAGATTAGTGAATTACTTCTATTTAAAAATCTCAATCCTTTCAGTACTTATCAGCAGCTGTATGCTACAGAGGAAATTATTTTCTTTTTGAATTTCTTTTTTGTCTTGTCCACAGTACTCCCTGCTGACACCTCTGACCATGTCAGAAACTGTCGAGAGCAGCATAGGTTTGCTATGGGGATTTTCTCCTGCTCTGGACAGACAGTTCCTGATACGGGCATCAGGTGTCAGCAGAGAGCACTGTGGACAAGACAAAAAAGAAATTCATACAGCTGCTAATAAGTACTGGAAGGGTTAAGATTTTTTTAATAGAAGTAATTTACAAATCTGTTTAACTTTCTGACACCAGTTGATTTAAAAAAAAAAAAAAGATTTCCACCGGAGTACCCCTTTAAAGGAGCCATTCAAGGCAACATCTGTCAGGTTTACTGATATATGTTTTTCGAATGATTTGCTAAAGATTCATGTACAGAATATCAGAATTTAGAATGGCACCTAATGACATGAGGGATAAAAAGACAAGTGAGCCTCCTAAGATTCATTTAGAGAGGTTTTGTTTGGATTTGGCTGTCAAAATCATTTCAGACTCAATGCAATTCAAATTTCTCCTACTCTTGCTAGGCCAAGTGCAGAGCATCCAGCCCATGGAGTGTAAGGAGTTAAAGTGATATTTCAGTATTTAAATTTTAAGTAGGACCATCCTGCTCAGCCAGTCAATGGGCAAGATGGGACATATCTGTAGCCAGTGATTAGATGACCAGACAGGTCCTTGCTATCACTAAACAAGTAGTGTTGAGCAGCATAGGCCATATTCGAATTCGCGAATATTCACGAATATATGGACGAATATTCGTCATATATTCGCGAATATTCGCATATTCGTAATACCCTCGTTTTATTTTCGCATACGCGAAAATTCACCCATGCGAAAATTAGCATAAACACAAATTCCCATATGCGAAACATTAGCATATGCTAATTTTCGCATATGCGAAAATTTGCACGCCAGTCTCACACAGTGGTATTAGAGCCTAATCTTTACACCACACAAGCTGGAAGTAGAGAGGGATGATCACTGTGATGTGTACTGTGAAAAAAAAACAAGAAAAAAAAAAACGAATATTCGTAATTACGAATATATAGTGCGATATTTGCGAATATTCGCAAATTCGCGAATATGCGATATTCGCGAATAAAATTCGCTTTCGAATATTCGCGAGCAACACTATAAACAAGCAGCAATAAATAGTTTATTGATAATTGTCATTATCATTTGAATTATTTTTCTAACCCCCTAATAATGAACATATGTCTCTTTCCCTAAGGCTTCGTTCACACAGCATAAATTTTTAGGAAAATGTGCACCGTCTCCAAAGACGACAATGCATTTCCGAGCAGACTCCGCAGAAGGATTTGACATGTCAGACACCCCCTGAAATATGAACCTATTGTAGACATTTGTGTCATCAAAAAACTGAATTTATCAACCAAATATTCTCCTACATCAATTCTAAACATATTCATAAGAAAAGCAACCGGAACAGACCCCAGTCGCACTCCAGAATACACACCATTAACCGCTCAGAATACACACCATTAACTGCTCAGAATACACACCATTAATAGCAACCCTCTGCTGTCTTTAGCCAACTGCAAAACCACTGAACTGTCCAGGGATTAAGAATACATTTCACTTACTTATCTATCAGTTCTTTATGGGAAACTGTATAAAAAGCTTTGCTGAAGTCCAGAATGGCAATATCTACAGCCCCAACTTCATCTAGTACTTTTGCGAGATTAGTTTGACATGATCTGCTGGTTTGGGTCCTCCAAGTTGTTGATCTTTGAGATCAACTTCTGCAGAGAAAAAGTCTGTGTGGTTAAGCTTATAAGGGTTGTTCAGCAGTTTCTTTATTGTACAGCCATTTTCTATTTTTCTATCTAGTGGCATTGGACATACATAACAGACAATAATCAACAGATAATACATACCAATACTCCCCTCTTAATAACCCGTTTTGGACGGTCCGATGAACATGAAGAAGAAGTCTCTTTTGAAGTGTCAATCACAAGTGGTTCACTATCCTCAGGCTCATCTGATGGTGGAGAAGACTGCTCCACCCATTCTTCTTGTTGGACAAGGGGAGGGTCAGTGGGGTGCAGGCCATCACTCCGAACTGCTGGTGCCCTATGTGCTGGCTCCCCTTCAGTAGCAGGTGAGACACACTTGTCCTCATTGCTTCTTAGTTGGTCTATGTGCCACCATAGAATATGGCAATCAGTAGTTCTATCTTTGTAAGTCACAGATCCTGCAGTTTTTCCTACAGTTGCTGGTATCCATCTTGGTCTCATTGCATAGTTTCTAGCATAGACACTATCCCCCTCCTGAAAACACTGCATGGATGAGGAGTTGCATTTTTGAGATAGTCTGGCATCCTGCTTGTTTTGCAATTCAGATGTGAGATCATGATGAAGTCTGCCCAGACAAGTTTGGATCCTCCTGTTCATCAGTATTTCTACAAGGCTGCATACTGTACTGGAGCATGGGGTCACATAATGTTGTTGTAGTAGAAAATTTGACAGTCTGTGATTCCAATCTCATAACAATTATCTTTAAACCATCTTTAGTAGTCTGAACCATGTGCTCTGCTTGTCCATTTGAAGATGGATGAAATGGAGCAGTTGTACCATGGTGAATAAGATTGTTTTCCATAAATACTCTGAACTCTAAATATTTAAATTGTGGCCCATTGTCTGACACAATTGTATCAGGTAATCCATGTGTTGCGAACAACCTTCTTAAAACTTGTATGACAGTATTCGCGGTGGCAGAGGATACTGGCACAACTGCTACCCATTTGGAAAAGGAATCAACAAGAAAAAATGTCTGTCCTTCAACTGAACCTGCAGGGTTTATATGCAATCTAGACCATGGGCTTCTGGTCACTTCCCAAGAACGTGACGCGGCTTTTTTGTTGCAGAATGGCATGTGGTTTGACAAGCAGTACATTTCTTTACCCATTGCTCTATATTTTTATGCCACCATACATAACTTCTAGCTAGAGCCTTAACAAGCCTTCACGTTATCAATTCCAGCATGTCCTTCATGCTGAGCTTTATTAAAATGGGTTTCACCAGCTCTGGGAATTACCACTTTGTTACCCAAGTGGAGGCAACCTTTGTAGGCAGAGCGTTCATGCTGCTTTTATTCAAAAGGTTTCAATTCATTTAGTTTTGAATGTGGCTACCCTTTCCAAACCCAGTTCAATACTCTTGCCAAAATTGGATCTATAGCAGTCAAACGAGCAATTTCAATAGCTTGTAATGGTGGGTTTGATCGTGATTCCAGTGTAAGAATTTCAGACATGGCAGGTGCTGAAAAATCAGCAGTTTGTATTTGTAAGCGGCTCAGAGCATCAGCATTGTTGATGCCTCTTCCTGGCCGGTACTGGAGCTAAGCATCATATGCCTTTAAGACCCGTGGCTATAGTCCTGTTAGCCCTCCCACTAGCAATGCCCCTGTCCAGCAATCTATGAAAATGTCCAGCAACAGCTTTATCTTTTAGAAATGAATGATAAAAACTCAGGACCCAAAAATGCTTGTAATTATGTTTTATTTCTGGGAATTGGGGCTTCACGAATTGCTTTGACATTTTTGTCTGTTGGATAAATTCCAGATTTCATCAACCTTGTATCTAATGAATTTGACACAAGTAACTCCAAACACACATTTTTCTTTTTTATGTTTTAATCCAACATCTTTACATTTCTGTAATACTGTCCTTACCTGATCAGCTAATACTTCTATTGAATCTGCTGCAATTAGGACATCATCAAAATAGGGAACAATTCCTGAAAGTCCAGCTAGTAGGTCGTCCATTAAACTTTGAAAAAGTCCTGGAGCAATACAAACTCCAAACTGCAGGCGGGTGGCCTTAAATGCTCCTTTGTATATAATAATTGTTATATCAGCAGCCCAAATCATCTACAACTAGTTGCTGTTAAGCTTGTGCTAGATCCAATTTAGCAAATATTCTTCCTTTAGCTAAGGTACTAAGTATCTCACTGACAGCAGGGATCTGGTATGTGTGATCTTGTAGAGCTTTATTTATTGTACATTTATAATCGGCACAAATTCTGACTTCACCATTTGGTTTTAGTACAGGGACAATAGGTGTGGCCTAAGTAGGGTGTGTAATTCCAATTAATAAACCTTGTGTCACCAAGCAATCAATTTCTGCATCTATTTTTGCATGTAGAGCAAATGCAACAGGTCATGGTTTCACGCGTATCGGTGTTACATTTGGATCTAGTTTAAAATATATTGGTGGTCCTTTGAATTCTCCAAGACCTTCTTCAAACACAACATAAACGCCTTTAATGATATCCTGCAGATAGTCCACTTTCACGTGGTGTATTCCTGTTAACAGAATACGTAGAGGTTCAAACCAATCTACTCCTAGTAAAACAATCGCATATTTCCTTTCTATTTTCCATAGTACACATTGACATAACACCTGCTTTTATTTCCACTTCCTGACTATTATATTCTGTAAGTCTATGATCACACAATACTATAGAAAGACTATTTGTTGGCCATAATGTACAAAATGAAAATTGGCATCCAAAATCCACCTCCATTTAGCATTTTACTCCAGTCAATGTTACTTCAGTATGTTTCTTATGTCACCTTTTTGGAGTTTCTATAATATTGACAAATTCAGAGTCATCTAAAGTCATGGAAATTCACTGTCACTGTCATCTAATTCAGGAACATCACCAGATATATGAACCTTATGGGCTGAATTGTGTGATTACTTCTCTTTTACATGTTTGTATCTTGGTATCGGTTGCCCCTGGCTACACACTCACTGTTTACATTGGTGGTAGATGGCATTTTTAAAATGGCATTGATCTCGCCTGTGATTTCCACCACAGCTGAATCAGTAACCCTTTTTTGGAGCTGATGTAACACTGCGCTCTTTATTATGCAGCAGATTTACATGTGAATTATGTACAGCCTCATAAGTCAACGCCTCCTCTTGCGCTGTAGTGAAGGTTAGGTTTGGCTTGGCTAGTAATGAAAGGCCTCATCTCTCCCCACACAAGTCGGTTTCTTAATAGTGACTCTAAACTGTTTTAAAATTGCAGTTTTCTAATCATTTGCGCAGTTCAGCGATATAAGCTGCGACGCCTTCATCGGGAAACTGATTCCTTTTGTTGAAATGGATACGCCTCACAGTTTTATATGGGGTAGCAGCAAAATCATTCTTTAACAAAGTAATAATCTCCTCATAAGAATAGTCACTGGGTTTATTAGGGGACATCAGAGAACAAGCGATATCATATGTCTTGGAGCCTATGACGCTCAGCAACATGGCTTGCTTCTGAATAGCATTAGATACCTTATTTGCTTCTAAATACAACATGAAAGATGGGTTGGAAACATCAAATTCCTCCAAATGACCAATGACAGCCATGTTATAGTTGTAGTATTGTATAAACTAAGCAGGATAGTAACTGAAATCAAGTATTTTTCTGATCCAAATGAACTCTGTATAATCCTATTACACACAGTGATCCCATCCTTGTCGCCAATTGCTATATTTTGTACTTAATTATTGTTGATAATTCATACAAACCAACAGCATTAGTTTATGTCTTTTCCTGGTCAAAACAAAATTAGGACTGAACAAGAAACCAAAGAGATTTTAACATATTAGACAAACAAGATAATAACTGACACTGCTACACTACTTCAGAACTCTCGGCTACAGAGCCATCTAGTGGCACCAAACATACATAACAGACAATACATAACAGTATCTCCATAATATACAACATTGTACAAAGAAATATATTCATTAATTCGTAAAATAGCAGTCTTCATAGTAGCCAATGTTTCATATGCACAGATAACTAAAATGAAATATGATTTTATATACAAGCCAACATTATACCGATAATTTAATTTCCCTACCACCCCCAACACCCATTTTTTTATTACATGTGAATTACATGTGATGTCAAAGCTTATGGTTTACAGGGCACTTTAGAAATTGCATGAGGGACCATAATGAAATAATATCTTCCCATATATGTTACATAAACCCAGATCAAGTTTGGTCTTTTCTAGCCCAAATATTGGGCAAATGCACTTAGCGGGTAGCTATAACTCTATTAATGACCTATGGCCGAAGGTCAACAAAATTTATAAATATTATGACCTGGTTGCCAAAAAAAATAACCAATGCAGTGCACATCTGAGTCAACTATTCCTCAGATATATTAAGTTCTTTTGAGGCCTATTACCCTAGGAAGGTAGTTTTGCAATGTAATATAATACACAGGTATTATAAAAATATGTAGATTTATTGGTTATAAATAATAAACATTAATGAGTAAATATTAAACACACTGATTAATAGTGTGATAAATGAATATCAATTAGATATAAAGATTGTTAATAATAAAAATGATAAGCTAATGTTAGTTAACTGCATAACAGAACAACAAATCAGAAGTTAGCAACTATGTCACAATATAAAATAAGTGACAAGGTTAGTTCGGATATTATACAGACAATAGGTAAATTACTCTGGAATCGAGAACCTCACATCATATGATACCTGGAATGGGTAATATCTAATTTATATATATGTATATATATACAGCAACAGAAGAATGCAGCAGCACACTGCCAGCACAAAGATATAGGTGCAACATGAATATGCAGTTAAAACATGGAGAGCTATACAGCTATGGTGTAATAGATGCAAATGTGAAACTATGAAATAGTGAGGCACTTAGCTCGCAAATTTGTCTCCGCCGGCGGTCAAATAGCTTGGACCGTCCCACCACGATAAGGTGGCCTCCTTGGGACGGACCCTACACTGTGAATATGCCTCTGTGTGAACAGTTCAGTAAGCATGGCAGGATCTGGAACATCCAAGACACCTTATATACACACCTGATAGAGGTGGGTGGGGTGCAAGGCCAACATGGAGGTAGCCACTCCCCCGTATGTGCAATACAGACAAAGAATATGTCAGCCAGCACTTTAGTTGATACCAAACTATTATATGGACCTGGCCTACAGGTGCACGCTACTAGGCTAGATATACAGCAACAGAAGAATGCAGCAGCACACTGCCAGCACAAGGATATAGGTGCAACATGAATATGCAGTTAAAACATGGAGAGCTGTACAGCTATGGTGTAATAGATGCAAATGTGAAACTATGAAATAGTGAGGCACTTAGCTCGCAAATTTGTCTCCGCCCTCGGTCAAATAGCTATATATATAGTATGTATATATATATATATGTATATATATAATGAAAGTATAAATTAAACTCCATCCTAAGACATAGTACAGGATCTGTACTGTACACTATATTTTGAAAGGAAAGCTCAGAAGCTCTCAAAAGTCTATGGGGGTTATTTATCAAAGGATTTACACTGTTTTTCCCCCCATCTAAGATTGTCTCACAGAAAGTCGCAGTATAAATATGTGTGACTTTTTAGCAACTTTTGCTTTAGAGGATTTTTAGTACATGATGCATTCTAGGCTACTTTAGACAGAAAAATGCATTGGTGCTGAATTTATCAATAGCGACTTTTCGGCAAAAAGTCACGTTGTTCGAAAGTACGCTGAAATGTCAGACCATGCTGAAGCAGGTTTAAATACAGTCTAAACTGTAGATCCCGAAGTCTGTGTGCAGAAGTTTTTATTTTCATAACTAAACAGTGTACAAAAAGAGAACTCAAATACATGATAGCAAGAGAATCAGTTACAAAAGAAGGCTGAGTGTGACACAGATACTATGCAGCACAGGGAACTAAGAGCATTCCCACCCGAATGCAGCCTGTCGTCCGAGCAACAATACTACTTGTCATGGATTAATTAGCAATGTCTGAGCAACAGGTCGACAAAATATAGATGAATTTATACGAAAAACAAGTCCTGTAAACTGGTCATGCCCCGGTGAGTATCAATCTGGAAGTCATAAAGCCCCTAGAGAGTCTCCCAATACCCCAAGGCATTCCGTGTGTCTGAACGGCCTCACTATGTCCTCTATTTCTGTCGCTGAGTAAGCAGTCGTAATAAACCTTTCCCACTTCTCAAAGAACTTGTGTGTGTGTAGTCTTATGTCGCTCTGTATCTAACCTGTCAACATTGCAGAATAATTTTCGCTGGGATAATAGCATATCGTGGGTAGGTGTCGAGGAGGACAGCCAGGATGCGAATAGGCACTTAAGTGCCACTAACAATGTAACATGAACTAGTTGGGGTATGTTCGGGAGAGAGGGTGATACCTCTTCCGGTGGTCTGAATTGATGGAACAACAAGGATCGAGGTGTGAAAGGGAAGAGTGATGTCCCATATAGTATGTACATAGTCAAGAACCATACGCCAATAAGTTTGTGTGAAAGAGCAAGTCCATACTCCATGCCAGGTGTCAGAGAGTGGTGTCGAGCATTTCGGGCAGGCCGTGATCCTGATGGGGAAATTCGGAGTGGGAAGTTTATTAAAGCCACATAATGCCCTATGGGCCAATTTGAAATACGTTTCTCGCCACCTCTAATTGATGACACATTTGCGTACCTTATGCCATCCCTGTAATATACACTCCGAAATGCCCTCATCAGGTATCAATTTGTGCCAGAAGGAAAAGAGGGTGTCAGGGCTGAATTTTAAAAGGACTCTTTTTAACATCGGGTAAATGGAGGAAATGGACAACTTCCTGGGTGATGTGCCAATAAGCGTATCTATTTCATGTGTAGGGGCTTCCTTATCCAGAATGCGCAGTCTGGATTTACAGAAGGAATGAATTTGGTTGAGAGGGAATGTGTGTCGATGGGAGTTGAAATTTGACTAGGAGTGTCGACGGGGGAATCCAACTTTTAGTGGTACTGTCCATGAGGTCACCCGCTGTACACAGGCCCTTGTCTTTCCAATGCATCAATGTGTCTCTGGAGATACCTGTTGGGATATGGGGGTGTCCTAAAAGGGGAAAATGTTTAGACATCCGGAACGGGAGGTGATAAAGTTTACAAACCTCCTTCCATACCACCACTGTGTCTTTCAACAAGGCCGATCGCTTCACAACAAGGGGTAGCTCAGCATATGGAGTATGAAGCAGAGCTGACAACTTCCAGGGAGATGCCAACTCGCCCTCTATGTCAGTAATAGCATGGAAGGAAGTGCCATGAAGCCAATGCGCAACAAACCTAAATAAGCATGCTAGGTTGTAACCCCTCAGGTTCGGGAAATTTAGACCCCCCCTCCAATTTACCTAACATGAGTTTTTGAAGCGCAATGCGCCCATATAAATTTGGTAAAGGCTGAGTTCAACATACGAACATCATTATGACGTAGCAGGAGGCGCAAAGTTTGAAGGGGATATAGGAGACGAGCAAAGCTAATCCTTTTGAGCAAATGACAGCGTCCCATAAAAGTAAGAGGTAAATTCATCCATTTTCTCAGTTCCGCTAATATTTTATTAAATAGGGGCGGATAAAGAATATCAGGGGTTTTGCCTACATGAATGCCCAAATAAGTGATCAAGGATGAAGCTATCTTGATTCCCAGATCTACAACTAGCGGCAGCCATCTTGGAGGAGAAATGTCCAGTGGAAGCAGTTTGGATTTGTGAATGTTAGTTTTGTAACCAGAAAAGCTCCCAAAGAAGTCAAGGAAACGTAGAACCCTTTCCAGCAATCGGCCCGGAGCATTCATAAATATCAAGATGTCATCCGCAAACATAGTTAACTTAATCGTGCTAGATCCTATTTGGATACCATCGTTCAAAGTGGAAAGTATTAGAGCTGTGCGACTTTTGATAAATAACGCTCTGTAGATGGGTCTATATTGATGCGGGAAATAGACAACTTTGATAAATCCCCCCTAAGCAATAATGCAGTGCTTTATTATAGATGAGGATTAAAGATTCTTCTGCAGGTAGAATATGAAATCCCCCTCATCCTAAGACTACAATCTCCAGGGAAAACAAATCGCCAAATTTAAAATATTATCATTTGATCCACATGATAATTATTCAACTGGAAAACAATGTTTTGTGTCTTACCGAGTTTATGTGAGAATTAGCTTCTGCAGCAACCGGGAAATCTGGGTGTCGTCATGGGTAGTCATTGTCTTGTCACCATATGGGCATCCCAGATAAGGCCTGGCTTCATTGTGGAAGATTTTTCCTTGGCCTTTAACCCCTTAAGGACACATGACGTTCTCATATGTCTCCATTTCCGAGTCCTTAAGGACACATGACGTATGAGAACGTCATGTGTTTTACCGGCCCCCCGCAACCATCTGGAGCGGAGCCGGTGCCCGATGCCTGCTGAAATCGTTCAGCAGGCATCGGGGCATATCGCCCAGGGGGGTCATGATGACCCCCCATGTCGACGATGGCCGCAGATCGCTGGACAATTCAGTCCAGCGATCTGCGGCGGATTCCGGGTCAATCGGGTCTCCAGTGACCCGGTGACCCGGAATTATTGGCTGAACAGCCAGAGCCAGCAGGGGTGAGGTGGCACTGGTGCCACCTCACGATCGCCCTGATTCGTCGGCCAGATTACCGGCTGACCAATCAGGGCGCCTGCTGCGGGTGTCACTCCCGCAACCCGCTCCCCCCTCTTCCGGAGGACGTGAGCGGGTGCGGGACGTGCACCCCGGGTGCTGGGGACCCCGATCCCCGACGTCCCTGTTGGGATCGGGGCCCCAGGAGCAGTGGCGGCGGCGGCAACGAGGGACTGACCTGATGCGGCTGGATCGTTGGAGGTGAGTGACAGCCTCCTGCTGTTGCTTAGCAACAGCTCCCAGCATGCAAAAAGGGCATGCTGGGAGCTGTACTTATGCAACAGCAGGAGGCAGACCACCACAACTCCCAGCATTCCCTTATGGGCATGCTGGGACTTGTAGTTTTGCAACAGCTGGAGGCACATTCTTTCTATGGAAAAGTGTACCTTCAGCTGTTGTATAACTACAACTCCCAGCTTGCACAATCAGCTAAAGTGCATGCTGGGAGTTGTATTGGTGAATCTGGTGGTTGCATAACTACAACTCCCAGCATGCCCGTTGGCTGTATGACTGCTGAGAGTTGTAGTATTGCAACAGCTGAAGGCACACTGAGTTAAGTAGCAAACCAGTGTGTCTCCAGCTGTTGCATAACTACAATCCCCAGCATCCCCAGCAAAAGTAGTATGCCTCCAGCTGTTGCATAACTACAAGACCCAGCATGCCCTTCCGCTGTCCGTACATGCTGGGGGTTGTAGCTTTCGCAACAGCTGAAGGCACACTGGTTGCAAAACACTGAGTTTGTTACCAAACTCGGTGTTTCACAACCAGTGTGCCTCCAGTTGCTGCAAAACTACAACTCCCAGCATGCACTGATAGACCGTACATGCTGGGAGTTGTAGTTTTGCAACAGCTGGATGTTCCGCCCCCCCCCCCCCCCCCAGGGTACAGGGTACACTCACATGGGCAGAGGATTACAGTAAGTATCCGGCTGCAAGTTTGAGCGGCGGCAAATTTTCTGCCGCAGCTCAAACTGCTGCCGAGAAACTACTGTGAACCCCCGCCCGTGCGACTGTACCCTAAAAACACTACACTACACTACACTAACACACAATAAAATAAAAAGTTAAAAACTCTACGTATTCACATACCCCTACACAGCCCCCCTCCCCAATAAAAATGAAAAACGTCTGGTATGCCACTGTTTCCAAAACGGAGCCTCCAGCGGTTGCAAAACTACAACTCCCAGCATGCACTGATAGACCGTACATGCTGGGAGTTGTAGTTTTGCAGCAGCTGGATGTCCCCCCCCCAATGTGAACGTACAGGGTACACTCACATGGGCGGAGGATTACAGTAAGTATCCGGCTGCAAGTTTGAGCTGCGGCAAATTTTCTGCCGCAGCTCAAACTGCCAGCGAGAAACTACTGTGAACCCCCGCCCATGCGACTGTACCCTAAAAACACTACACTACACTAAAACAAAATTAAGTAAAAAGTAAAAAACAATACATATACACATACCCCTATACAACCCCCCTCCCCAATAAAAATGTTTCCAAAACGGAGCCTCCAGCTGTTGCAAAACAACTACTCCCAGTATTGCCAGATAGCCGTTGACTGTCTAGGCATGCTGGGAGTTTTACAACAGCTGGAGGCACCCTGTTTGGGAATCACTGGTGTAGAATACCCCTATGTCCACCCCTATGCAAGTCCCTAATTCAGGCCTCAAATGCGCATGGCGCTCTCACTTTGGAGCCCTGTCGTATTTCAAGGCAACAGTTTAGGGTCACATATGGGGTATCGCCGTACTCGGGAGAAATTGTGTTACAAATTTTGGGGGGTATTTTCTGCTATTACCCTTTTTAAAAATGTAAAATTTTTGGGAAAACAAGCATTTTAGGTAAAAAATATATATATTTTTTTACATATGCAAAAGTCGTGAAACACCTGTAGGGTATTAAGGTTCAAATTACCCCTTGTTACGTTCCCCGAGGGGTCTAGTTTCCAAAATGGTATGCCATGTGGTTTTTTTTTTTTGCTGTCCTGGCACCATAGGGGCTTCCTAAATGCGGCATGCCCCCAGAGCAAAATTTGCTTACATAAAGCCAAATGTGACTCCTTCTCTTCTGAGACCTGTAGTGCGCCAGCAGAGCACTTTTCACCCCCATATGGGGTGTTTTCTGAATCGGGAGAAATTGGGCTTCAAATTTTGGGGGGTATTTTCTACTATTACCCTTTTTAAAATTGTAAAAATTTTGGGAAACCAAGCATTTTAGGTAAAAAAATATATATATTTTTTTACATATGCAAAAGTCGTGAAACACCTGTAGGGTATTAAGGTTCACATTACCCCTTGTTACGTTCCCCGAGGGGTCTAGTTTCCAAAATGGTATGCCATGTGTTTTTTTTTTTTTGCTGTTCTGGCACCATAGGGGCTTCCTAAATGCGGCATGCCCCCAGAGCAAAATTTTGGGAAACCAAGCATTTTGGGTAAAAAAAATATATATATTTTTTACATATGCAAAAGTCGTGAATCACCTGTGGGGTATTAAGGTTCACTTTACCCCTTGTTACGTTCCCTGAGGGGTCTAGTTTCCAAAATGGTATGCCATGTGTTTTTTTTTTTGCTGTCCTGGCACCATAGGGGCTTCCTAAAGGTGATATGCCCCCCAAAAACCATTTGTCGCTCCTTCCCTTCTGAGCCCTCTACTGCGCCCGCTGAACAATTAACATAGACATATGAGTATGTGCTTACTCGAGAGAAATTGGGTTTCAAATACAAGTAAACATTTTCTCCTTTTTACCCCTTGCAAAAATGCAAAAATTGGGTCCACAAGAACATGCGAGTGTAAAAAATGAAGATTTTGAATTTTCTCCTTCACTTTGCTGCTATTCCTGTGAAACACCTAAAGGGTTAATACACTTACTGAATGTCATTTTGAATACTTTGGGGGGTGTAGTTTTTATAATGGGGTCTTTTATGGGGTATTTCTAATATGAAGACCCTTCAAATCCACTTCAAAACTGAACTGGTCCCTGAAAAATAGTGAGTTTGAAAATTTTGTGAAAAATGTGAACCCAAAAAAATATATTTTGAATATCCATTTTCCTTACAAGCAGAGAGCTTCAAAGTTAGAAAAATGCAAAATTTTCATTTTTTCATCAAATTTGGGGATTTTTCACCAAGAAAGGATGCACGTTACCATAAAATTTTACCACTAAGTTAAAGTAGAATATGTCATGAAAAAACAATCTCGGAATCAGAATGATAACTAAAAGCATTCCAGAGTTATTAATGTTTAAAGTGACAGTGGTCAGATTTGCAAAAAACGCTCTGGTCCTTAAGGTGTAAAATGGCCTGGTCCTTAAGGGGTTAATGATTGCGTTTCTCAATTCCCAATTAATCCCCCTTGTCTTATCTACCGATCGTAAATATCCAAGATGACAAAAGGTGCCTCTCAAACTTGCAAAGTCTGAACAGAAACACATGTTAAGAAGGCTCGTGAAGATGTGAGCTTAACCAAACCTTTTAGCTAATATGGCTGACCACTATGCATACTGACTAGTGTTGCTCGCGAATATTCGCAATTCGAATTTTATTCGCGAATATAGCATATTCGCGAATTCGCGAATATTCGCGATTATAGCGCTATATATTCGTAATTACGAATATTCGTATTTTTTTTTTTTTTCACAGTACACATCACAGTGATCATCCCTCTCTGCTTCCAGCTTATGTGGTGTAAGAAGGCTCTAATACTACTGTGTGAGACTGGCGTGCGAATGTTCGCATATGCGAAAATTTGCATATGATAGTTTTTGCATATGCGAATTTTCGCTTATGTTATTTTTGTATATGCAAATTTCCGCATAAGCTAATTTTCGCACATGAGAAACACGGGAACATTACGAATATGCGAATATTCGCGAATATGACGAATATTCGTCCATATATTCGCGAATATTCGCGAATTCGAATATGGCCTATGCCGCTCAACACTAATACTGACAACAACATAGCTGCCATAATATTTGATCATCATTCCCAGTGATCGTTTCAAGCCTTATAGTCCTGACACTCAACAATATCCCATAAAATAAAATCTTTGTATATAACAACATAGTCTTGGCTTTACAATCCTTAAAACTGGAAAGTATACACACATTTGCTCCGTTCAATTTGCTCCCCAAAAAGGACACAAGTAGGGTTGAAGGCCCTGTGTGCAAGGGCTTAAACTGCAATAGCAAACTAAAGGGGCACTCCAGTGGAAATAAATATTTTCAAATCCACTGGTGCCAGAAAGTTAAACAGATTTGTAACTTACTCCTTTTTAAAAACCTTAATGCTTCCAGTATTTATTAGCTGCTGTATGCTCCAGAGAAAGTTGTGTAGTTCTTTCCAGAGCAGGAGAGGTTTGCTATGGGGATTTGCTCCTGCTCTGGACAGTTCCTGACAGGGACAGAGGTGTCAGCAGAGAGCCCTGTGGTCAGCCTGGAAAGAACTACATAACTTCCTCTGGAGTATACAGCAGCTGATAAGTACTGGGAGGATTAAGATTTTAAATAGAAGTAATACACAAATCTATTTAACTTTCTGACACCATTTGATATAAAAACATTTGTTTTCCACCAGAGTACCCCTTTAAATAGATGATGGCTATGAGACCATATTTTCCATACAATTTATTTAGTACACTGCATTGTGCTGTTACTCTCAGGCTACACCTATAAAGGAATGGCTGCACCTAAAAAGATCATCAGAATATTATTTAATATTGAACCTGTAAACCAATTAATACAACACAATGAATCCCACTCACATCTCAGAATATAAATGAAATATTCAGCAGCATTCCTAATTTCTTACACAAAACATATTTGCATGGCTAAGGTCTCACAAGAATTATAATAATGTATTCCTAAAGGGCATTGTTGAAATTATGATTATCTCCGTATTCATTATCACCCACACATGCCCCTTGCTGTTTTCTGAATGTTATATCTACACTTAGTTTATTTTGTTAGTCTCATTTCGTTGAGTTTTCACACAAAAAATAAAAGCAGAATGAATATGAGTATTAAACGTAAAAAGTAAAAAACACTGGAAAAACGTAATCCATTCTGTTATCTATAACACGTCCATAAATATTCTCTTTATTCTTGTCTTTAACATATGGTACATTGCATTGCTAATTCAAACTGATGCTGCAAGAAGAATTTGCTTTCTAAGCCTTCCTTGGTTGAAATAGGATTCGACAGGGACTGGTGTTTTATGTTGTTGAGTATACTGCAATTTTGCTTGGCTCACTGCTGCTGCAGACATATATATGTATATATTGGATCTTTTCGTCCAGAGAGCTGCACTACTTATTTATAGTGTATTACTTTTCATAGCACCAGAATCACAAAGTAATTGTAAAGGAATATGTTTTGCAGTGTTGTTATCAGATTGCAGTGATGGTTGTACAAAGGGAACCATAATGTATGGATACACTTTTGGGTTACTTTTTGGAGCAAGAGATGAATCTTTGAAAAGAGTACATGGCCCAGGGCTAGAAATTCTCAATGAAAACAACATGGAGCCCTGTAACGCCGAGAATCAGAGTGGAGGGGCACACGAAAGAGGGAGACGAGCAGGCAAATAGGAGGGTCAAGGGTGAGAAAGGGGGAGGAGCGAGAGAGGGGGTATAAAGAGCAGTGAAAGGGGGAAGGAAGGGTCAGTTGGAACGTGGCCATAGGAGAAGTTCCGCCCACCCTGTCTTGGGTTGTTTTGCTCGTTGTTGCAGCAGAGGTAACAGGGAGGGATTTAGAGGCACGAGGGGACATTGTGACTGCTGGGAAGGTGTTTTTGAGGTGGGCGGGGGATGGCACCCAGCCTGGTGGTGAATTCCCTGCAGGCACAGGGGGCCCCAGGGATGGGTGTGGCTCTCGGAAACTGGTGCTCCTGGGCCTGGTGATGTAAGTGAGGGGTAAAGTAGGATGCCCCTGGTTTTAGCCATGCCTTCAAGTCCTTCTCCTGGCAGGTGTAAAATGTTATGACTAGTTTGGTTAATTGGTTATTTGGGTGTATGATGTTCATACAGGGGTTTTTATTGTGACAATGTTTTAAATTGTTACTGTTCAATAGATTTGGTCTGCTGTGGCCTTATACCAGCAACAAGTGTGTGTCGTTTTTTCTGGGGAAAGGTGTTGAGTGGTCAAGGCCTAGCAATGGGATATCCCCTAGTCATAGGTGGGTTTGAATGTTCCTTTCTCTTCACTAAATCGTAGTTCTGATTGAGTCCTATAAAGAGTTCTTTGGGGGTTTAATCTGTCATTTATAGAAATATGTCAGCAATGTTTTGGCTGACAAAAAAATTATAATGTTTTGGCTGACAAAATGAGTAATCCCCCCCCCCCCCCCCCAATAACAATGCTACCATTCAAGCTAAAATTAAAAAGTACCTCCCCTAGCTGAGACTTTTTGTCTGCCTCTTCCATTCTGATGGATTTACGCATGATGTGTGACATCATTGCGAACACCTAAACCCCAAAACTGACAGCGCTTTAGATGGGGTCAGAGGTGATCAGGTATGTCATGTGGGGCGGGTTTGTCCTTTAAAAAAGAGCACGGGCTCTTAGTCTAGTGTACGGCCACCGCTAAAGCTGCACGCACACATAGTTGCAGTACAGATAAAATAATTAAATGCCAAGATGAATGGTCCCTGATGACTGATGGCAAAGGAAATGCGTAGGACCTCCAGAATATCTCAAGGATACATAACTATAATCATTTTATTCAAGCATTGTGGACTACTACACATTCTGATAAAGTACTACTGAATGAATCAAGGATTAACAGAACAGAATGTATAGCGGAGTGATAATGCAGGGGCGGACAAACCATATGTGCAGCAGGTTCAACTGCACAAGGGCCCAGCAAGTAAGGGGGCCCACCGTCAGTGGCATAGCTATAGAGGTATCTGTACGCTGGGCCCGGGCCTTGAGAGGGAGGCCCCCCCATTAGTGTAACTGTCGCTTTAAGAGCAGAGGGGCTGGTGGGAGTAGACGCGCCCTGCACAGGCAGGAAGTCAGCTCCAAGCCCTCAGACCTGTCCCTGCATCAGGCCGTGCTTCATCCCCCGATAACTTCATGAGGAACAACTGCCTCGGCTCCTCTTCACCCCTGGCATCATGTGTCCCCTGTCTCTGATTACACTGCATCCCGGTGAATTGAGGGCCGTGGGCTGTGTGAACAGTAGGTAACTTTATAAAGATGAGCGGGTTAGGACTTGGCACTTTTGTTGAAAAACACTGCAAACTTGCATACATGTTGCAAAACTACAACTCCCAGCATGCCAGGAGTTGTAGTTTTGCAACAGCTGGAGACGCACTGGTTGGTAAGCACTGTGATATATAGATAGATGGGTAGACTAGGCATAGATCAGTGTTTCCCTACCATGGTGCCTCCAGCTGTTTCAAAACTATAGTCCAGACATGCTGGGAGTTGTAGTTATGCAACAGCTGGAGGCACCCTGGTTGGAAAACACTGATCTATGTCCTATCTATCTATCTATCTATCTATCCAATATCTTTCTATCTATCTATCTATATATCTCTCATATCTATTTATTTATCTATCTACCTAAATTATAGGAGCAGGGGGTTAATGGAATTAGGGGGGGATTGTAATGAAAGCAGGGGGGGGGGTTAATGGAAATGTGTGTGTGTGTGTGTGTGTGTGTATATTGGAAGCGCAGGGGGAGAGAATGGAAAGAGGGGCAGGATGTGGTGAATGGAACGAGCAGGGGGGGGAGTTAATGGAAGCAGGGGGTTAAGGGAAGTGGGGGTGTATGTGTAATGGAAGCATGGGGAGGGGGTTAATGGAAGCAGGGGGAGGGGGTTACTGGAAGCAGGGGGTTAATGGAAGCGGAGGAGGGTTAATGGAAGCAGGGGGGTGGTTAATGCAAGCAGGGAGGGTAATGGAATGAGGGGCAGGATGGGGTGAATGAAAGAAGCAGGGGGGGTTAATGGAAGTGCAGTGGGGGGGAATGGAAGGAGCAGGAGGGGTTAATGGGTGCAGGGGGGTAGTGGAAGCATGGTGGTGAATGGAAGGAGGGGCAGGATGGGGAGAATGGAAGGAGCAGGGGGTAATGGAAGTAATGGAAGTGGGGGGGTGAATGGAAGCAATGGGGGTGAATGGAAGCAGAGGCAGGAGGGGTGAATAGAAGAAAAAGCAGGGAGGTCAATGGAAGCAGTGAGGGGGGAATGGAAGCATGAGGGGGGTAATAGAAGGAGGGGCAGGATAAGGTGAATGCAAGGAGCAGGGGTTAATGGAAGCAGGGGGGGGTAATGAGAGCGGGGGGGTTAATAACAGTGGGGGGGGTGTTCCTGAACAATAGACATATGGGGGGGGGCAGGCACATTCTTTGCACAGGGGCCCTCTGCCGTCTGTGTCCGCCCCTGTGATAATGTATAGTGGAGTGTGCAACTACCACACAAATATTCTAAATGGATTGTGCAATATGGACAGTGCAATGTTAAGCACTGGCGTCGCTAGGGGAGGGCCAGAGGGGGCCAGGGCCCCCCCTAGATCAGGCCATGCCCCCCCCCCAATTTAAAATAAACTAAGTTATATTGTTAATTAGAATAAAACTTAGTTGTCCGAGGGCCTGGCCGGGTTAAGGGCCCATTGCTGCTACTGGGGTTCTAGGACACTTGTCCCGGATCCCCAGGCAGGCAGTTGCCCAGGGCCCCCATCCACAGCATGTCCAACTGGGGATCTGAGGCAGAAGAGTTTAGAACTGATGCCCTGGTACCCGGGACTGCAGAACATCTCTAAGCTGTATGCATGGCTTTCCGCACATACAGCTGAAATTTATGACAACCGTACCTGTATGCTCTGTTCTAGAGGAAGCCGAGATGCGCAGGACGTCAGGGTCACTGCGTCGGCGCGCGCAATGACGTCACTCATCAGCACGCGCGCCCTTTACAAGCATTCAGCAGGAAAAAGAACCAGCTGAGGTGCAGAAGCTATAGGTGAGTTTTTTATGAAATGGCACAGAGGGGAGGGGGGATGTTAATGAATTGGCACATGGGGGAGGGGGGGGTTAATGAATTGGCACATGGGGGAGAGGGGGGGATTAATGAATTGGCACATGGGGGAGCGGAGGGGGAGATAAATTAATTGGCACATGGAGAGGGGAGGGGGAGGTTAATTAATTGGCACATGGGGGAAGGGATTAATGAATTGGCACATGGGGAGGGGGGATTTATGAATTGGCACATTGGGGAGGGGAGGGGGGATTAATGAATTGGCACATTGGGGAGGGGGGATTAATGAATTAGCACATTGGGGAGGGGGGATTAATGAATTGGCACATTGGGGAGGGGGATTAATGAATTGGCACATTGGGGAGGGGGGATTTATGAATTGGCACATTGGGGAGGGGAGGGGGGATTAATGAATTGGCACATTGGGGAGGGGGGATTAATGAATTAGCACATTGGGGAGGGGGGATTAATGAATTGGCACATTGGGGAGGGGGATTAATGAATTGGCACATTGGGGAGGGGGGATTAATGAATTGGCACATTGGGGAGGGGAGGGGGGATTAATGAATTGGCACATTGGGGAGGGGGATTAATGAATTGGCATATTGGGGAGGGGGGATTAATGAATTGGCACATTGGGGAGGGGAGGGGTATTAATGAATTGGCACATGGGGTTGGGAGGGGGGATTAATGAATTGGCACATGGGGAGAGGAGGAAGGGAATAATGAATTGGCACATGGGGAGGGGAGAGGGATTGAATGAATTGGCACATTAGGGAGGGGGGATTAATGAATTGGCACATTGGGGAGGGGAGGGATTAATGAATTGGCACATTGGGGAGGGGGGGATTAATGAATTTCACACATGGGGGAGGGGAGGGGGGGATTAATGAATTGGCACATGGAAGTTGGGAGGGGGGATTCATGAATTGGCACATGGGGGAGGGGAGGGGGGATTAATGAATTGGCATATGGGGAGGGGAGGAAGGGAATAATGAATTGGCACATGGGGGAGGGGAGGAGGGAATAATGAATTGGCACATTGGGGAGGGGGATTAATTAATTAGCACATAGGGGAGGGGAGGGGGAATGAATGAATTGGCACATTGGGTAGGGGGATTAATGAATTGGCACATTGGGGAGGGAAGGGGGGATAAATGAATTGGCACATTGGGGAGGGGAGGGATTAATGAATTGGCACATTGGAGAGGGGAGGGGGATTAATGAATTGGCACATTGGGGAGGGGGGGATTAATGAATTTCACACATGGGGGAGGGGAGGGAGGATTAATGAATTGGCACATGGGGGAGGGGAGGGGTGATTAATGAATCGGCACATGGGGAGGGGAGGAAGGGAATAATGAATTGGCACATGGGGAGGGGAGAGGGGTTGAATGAATTGGCACATTAGGGAGGGGGGATTAATGAATTGGCACATTGGGGAGGGGGATTAATGAATTGGCATATTGGGGAGGGGGGATTAATGAATTGGCACATTGGGGAGGGGGATTAATGAATTGGCACATGGGGTTGGGAGGGGGGATTAATGAATCGGCACATGGGGAGGGGAGGAAGGGAATAATGAATTGGCACATGGGGAGGGGAGAGGGGTTGAATGAATTGGCACATTAGGGAGGGGGGATTAATGAATTGGCACATTGGGGAGGGGGATTAATGAATTGGCATATTGGGGAGGGGGGATTAATGAATTGGCACATTGGGGAGGGGAGGGGGGATTAATGAATTGGCACATTGGGGAGGGGAGGGATTAATGAATTGGCACATTGGGGTTGGGAGGGGGGATTCATTAATTGGCACATGGGGGAGGGGAGGGGGGATTAATGAATTGGCATATGGGGAGGGGAGGAAGGGAATAATGAATTGGCATATGGGGAGGGGAGGAAGGGAATAATGAATTGGCACATGGGGGAGGGGAGGAGGGAATAATGAATTGGCACATTGGGGAGGGGAGGGGGATTAATGAATTAGCACATTGGGGAGGGGAGGGGGGAATGAATGAATTGGCACATTGGGTAGGGGGATTAATGAATTGGCACATTGGGGAGGGAAGGGGGGATAAATGAATTGGCACATTGGGGAGGGGAGGGATTAATGAATTGGCACATTGGAGAGGGGAGGGGGATTAATGAATTGGCACATTGGGGAGGGGGGATTAATGAATTTCACACATGGGGAGGGGAGGGAGGATTAATGAATTGGCACATGGGGGAGGGGAGGGGGGATTAATGAATCGGCACATGGGGAGGGGAGGAAGGGAATAATGAATTGGCACATGGGGGAGGAGAGGGGGGATTAATGAATCGGCACATGGGGAAGGGAGGAAGGGAATAATGAATTGGCACATGGGGGAGGGGAGGGGCGGATTAATGAATTGGCACATGGGGGAGGGGTTATTAATGAATTGGCCCATGAGGAAGGGGAGGGGGAATTAATTAATTGGCCCATGGGGGTTTAATGATATAGCACAGGGGGATGGGGAAGTAATTAGAATGGCACAGGGGGATCAGAGGGGTCACCTAAATTTCCAATCCCCCCGCTGATCCCCCTGTGCCATTTCAATTCCCAATCCCTCCCCCCCCCCCTTCTAATCCCCTATCAAAAAGGGGGGGATTGAAATAGCACAGAGGGGATCAGAGGGGGAATTGAAATGTTATCGAAGGGGGGGGGGGGAGTTGGAAATTGAAATGGCAAAGGGGGATCGGCAATGGAGAACACTGGAAATACTGCAGAGTCTAACATGTTTGACCCGCAGATGCTGAAGAAATGAAGTTTTGGCTGAAATAAGATATCATGGCAGTCTGAGCTGGATGAAGAAGAAACAGAAAGAGGATGCCGCTGATCAGAAAAGACATAATTGTGAGTCCATGAATGTAATTGTAATGTGGTATACAGATCTGTATACAGCTGGTATATACCTCTATATGGTCCTGTATATAATCACTTATATGGTATCCAGATCCTGTATACAGCTGGTATCTACCGCTAAATGGGCACTGTATAGGGGAATACTGGATTGTATATAGTGGTTTTATTTGGTACAGTATGATGGTATTATCCAGTTATTGTATGGTAGTACATTTATTCCTTGTATACTGGTATTATTGGCCACTGAAAATGATCTTACCTACGTTAACATATATATATATATATATATGGGGGCCCTTGCATTTTTTGGTCCGGAGGCCCTGAGTGTTGTCAGTCTGCCCCTGATTCTTGCAGCCACACCGGTGCGGCTAGGGAGCACTGCTTCCTTTTCCTCTCCCTCTCACCTCGCGGTTGATTATTTTGATGTGGCTGAGCGGCGCCAGGGTCACGTTCGCGCAACCCGTGCATTCTGGCAGTTGGACTCAGCGGAAAGAAATAGAGGAAGAGGAGCGGGAGTGCAAATTCTGGACGGCGAAGAGATAGAGTGTAAGCAGTGAGAAGAAGTTAGAACCTGAAGATCAAAACACAGCAAGAGCAGTAAGTAAAGTAAGGAGAACTGAGCAAGGAAAGGGGAGTAGAGTGAGAAGAGCCAAGAGCGGTTAGGACAGTAATGAGCAGTTAGGAAGAGCAAGTAAGGGGGTCTTGGGGGTCTGAGCAAATAAGGGGGGTCTGAGAAAAATAACTAAAGGGGGGCTGAACAAATAAGGTGGGAGGTTGAGCAAATAAGGGGGGCAGAGCTAATAAGGGGGGCTGAGCAAGTACGGTAAGGTAAAGCTGAGCAAGTAAGGGGGGGCTGAGCTAATAAAGGAGAACTAAGCAAATAACTTAAGGGGGCTGAGCTAACAAGGGGGAATGAGCAAGTAAGCTAAGGGGGAGCTGAGCAAGTAAAGGGAGATTAACAAATAAAGGAGGGAGGTTGAGCAAATAAGATAGGGAGGCTGAGCAATTAAGGTAAGAGGGAGCTGAACAAATAAGGGGAAGCTGTAAGAGGGGGATGAGCAAATAGGGGGGGATGAGCTAATAAGAGGGGGCTGAGTATATAAGGGGGGAAGGCTGAGCAAATAAGAGGGATGAGCAAGTAAGGTAAGGGGGAGCTGAACAAGTAAGGAGGGCTGAGCTAATAAGGGGGGGACTGAGCAAATAAGGGGGGCTGAGCTGGAAGAGGAGGCTTAGCTAATAGTGGGCTGAGCAAGTAATTGGGCTGTGCAAGCAAGGGGGAGCAGAGCAAGTAAGGAGGAGCAGAGGAAGTAAGGGGGGACTGAGCTAGTAAGGGGCGGTTGAGCAAACAGGGGAGGCTGAGCAATTAAGGGGGCTGAACTAATAGGGGGGCTGATCAAATAAGGGGGTGCTTAGCAAGTAAGGGGGATTGAGCAAACAAAGGAGGCTGAGCAAGTAAGGAGCAGCAGGGGGCTGATCAAGTAAGGGGGAGCGGATCAAGTAAGGTGGGGGCTGAGCAGGTAAGGAGGGGGCTGAGCAAGTAAGGGGAGCAGAGCAAGTAGAGGGGAGCAGAGAGCAGAGCAAGTAAGGGGGACCTGAGAGCAGAGCAAGTAAGGGGGACCTGAGCAAGAAAGGGGGAGCAGAGCAAGCGGACAGTGCGGCTTCACCTTACCTACCTGAGAGTGCAGTTTGCAGAGGGAGTCTGCAAAAAACTTATTTTTTTATTTTTTTATTAAACATGTTCTGCAAGGTGTGTGTGTGTGTATATATATATATATATATATATATATATACATTTATACACACACACACAGATTTTAAAATCCTCCCCCCACACACACTTTTGTCACTGCCCCCCCATGTGCCCCCCCTAAATATGAAAGCTGGAGGGGGCGTGGCTTGAGCAGCGGAATGAGCTGTCGCATGTAGAGGCAGCTCGCGCTCTGAACCGGAGATTTCCTTATCCTGACCAGTATCCTGTCCCCAGAACATTCCTCTGGGCTCTCACAGAACATGGTGCGGACCAATAGGACCGATCAGAACCGAAACGGGACAAATCGGCAGTAGAAAAGCTGCAGGAGTTTGCCAGAGGCCCTATCCAAGATGGCGCCGGCAGTGAGGCCTGCGCCAATACGGACTCTGAGGGGATGGAGGTGAGTCCTCAGGGCGCTGAGGGCTCTGAGGATGCAGATTCCGAACTCACCCTGAAGCAAGTCTCGGAGCAACTCCTCCACGCCATTGCGTCTTGCCAAACGACGCTCACCGGAAAGTTGGAAGAAGTGAAAGTGGACGTGGGTCTGCTGCGCGAAGATCTGCAAAATGTGCGCGGCCGCCTGGTTCAGGCCAAGGACCGCATCTCTACATTGAAGGACACGGTTTCACCTCTCCCGAACGCGCTGTCCTCTCTAGAGTCGCAATTATGCCTTTGTAAGCAGAAAAATGATGACCTGGAGAACAGGCTGCGGCGGAACAACGTCCGCATTATTGGGCTGCCGGAGAGGGCCGAAAGACAGTCGCCCGCCATGTTTGCAGAGCGTTGGTTCCGTGAGTTGTTCCCTGCAACACCATTCTCAGTGGCGTTTACCGTGGAGAGGGCCCATCGGGTCCCCGTCCGTGCACCTCCACCTGGGGCCCCTCCTAGGCCGTTTTTAGCACGCATTCTGAACTGTAATGATCGGGACTTACTCCTTCGGCAGGCAAGATTACTGGGAGATATTACTTACGACAACTCCAAGGTTTCCTTCTTCCCAGACTTTTCCGCAGACCTACAGAAAAAGAGGGCTTCTTTTGCGAATGTCAAAGCACGACTCCGGGAGCTTCAGATTTTCTATTCGATGGCTTACCCCGCACGCTTGAGGGTATCGGATGGGGATCGGGCAGTGTTCTTCAATGACCCGGTGGAAGCACTGGACTGGCTGCGCAGGAGGAGAGGAGCTTCCCCACTCCTGAATGCTTGAGTATTACCTGTTGTGTCCCATGCTGCTGCCCTTATTTCCTTTATTGCATATTCCCCTTTATTCCCTGCTTCACTATCTGTCCAGAGTTTGCCCTGTGGTGAGGATGGGGTTACGTTTCATAGTACAACATCTCTGGTTGTTCCCCGTATATAGAGCCACCTTTGTACCACCTACGAACTGGGTACTGTCGCCTGTCCTTTGGACTGAGTCTTGTTTATGCCCACCCGCGAGAATCTGCGGGTACTTGTTTTGTTATGTTATGTTATGGGTTTTTGGTTTTGGCCCGCACATGTCTTTTCTTATGGGGGATTTCTATATTGTGATCCGTGTGGGGGTGGGGGATGAGGGGGGCTGGGATACTTACTTATCCTGTGTACATGTTCCTTATGTCCTCTTTTGGCTGAATTTTGTGTGTTATCCTGGAATGTGAGGGGTTTGGGTGCTCCCAAGAAGAGAGTCCTAGTTTACTCACACGTACGGAGGTTACAACCGCAGATCATATGTCTACAGGAAACACATTTGATCCCCTCCAGGTGTCACCTCCTGGGAAGGCTATCCTGTTATTCTAGTAGTCATAACTCCCTTTCTCATATAGACCTTGCCTATGGCTCTCCAGCATTGGTGGGATTGGTTTCTGAGGTGTCTTATCGCTCCCAGGCGATTTCAGATCATTCTCCTATGTTGTTAACCATTTCTCTCCCATCCGTTTCTACCCATAGGCGATGGAAAGTGCATCCCTTTTGGTTGCAGCTTCTAGATCCTGTAGACCGGATCCCTGACCAACTGCAGGTATTTCTGGGGGTACAGACTGACGACTCGGGGATTCTATGGGAGACTTTTAAAGCATATTTGCGTGGCTGCCTTAGGTCGTCTATATCTTATCTAAAAAGAGAGGCTTCTGGTAGAGAGGAGGACCTGGCTAAGCAGTGTGCCGACTTGGAGGCCAGGTACGTGGAAGATCCTACTGATGCCCATAGGGAAGCTTGGCTCGCTGTGGGCAGAGTATATATGCAACATCTCAATGCGCGAATGAATCATAAATAGTTTTTCTCCAAACAATTCTTCTTCTGGCAAACTGCTGGCCCATTTGGTACGTCAGGATAGGGCGCCCCCATCTGTACTCAGGCTTCTCTCATCGAGGGGTGTGGTTTTGGTTACGTCCGACAGTATAGCCTCCAGGTTTGCTGAGTATTATGCTGACCTATACCGTTCTAGGGTTGCATACTCGACTGACGAATTGACTGACTTTTTAGCTCAGATTGCGTTTCCCCGACTTTCCTTAGAGGACAGGACAGACTTGGACAGAGACATCACAACTGAGGACATAGAGGGGGCGGTGGCTGCCATGACCAGGGGGAAGACGGCTGGTCCTGATGGGCTTCCATTGGAAGTCTACTCCAGGTACCTACCCCATATCACGCATAGTCTTAAAGCCATGTATGAGCATGCATTCGCCGTGGGATCGTTGCTGGGTTCTTTATGTGAGGCCACCATAGTGGTTCTCCTTAAGCCCGACAAGGACCCCTTGGAGTGCGGGTCATATAGGCCAGTTTCTTTACTGAATATTGACTATAAAATACTTACCAAAATACTGGCACAACGTCTCAATAAGGTAGTGAGTGTGGTCCATTATTCATGAAGATCAATCCGGGTAGATGCCAGGTAGATCCACTTCAGATAATATTAGGAGGGTTCAGACGGCAGTGCAGTTGGGATGTGCGTTGGATGAGGATTGGGCCTTGGCTTCGCTTGATGCAGCCAAGGCCTTTGATTCAGTCGAATGGTCTTATCTCCTGGCTGTATTGCAGAAATTCGGCTTTGGAGCTAACTTAATTCGATGGATTGAAATCCTATATACTAACCCTAAGGCCCAGATTTGTATTAATGGGATTTGCTCCTCATTTTTTACTTTGGGGCGGGGCACCCGTCATGGTTGCCCCCTCTCGCCCCTCGTGTATGCTATTGCGGCTGAGCCGCTAGCTATACAAATTAGGCATGATGTGTCCATCAAGGGTGTGGTCTATGGAGGTAGGGAGGATCGCATCGGGTTATATGCTGATTACATGGTCCTTTTTCTTGATGACCCTCGATCCTCCCTTCCCATGGCTATTTCTATGATTAATAGGTTCGGTACATTCTCCGGCCTTAGGATAAATTGGACCAAGTCTTTCTTGCTCCCTCTTCGACCTTCTGGGTGGCCCACTGTTTTTGCTGGCCTCCAGGTGGTCGAACAGTTTAAGTATTTGGGTATTATAATTCATAGAGACATGACTAGGGACTTTTGACTGTACTTAAAGATAAGTTTAAAATATGGAGCTCTTTACCGCTATCGGTCCCCGGGCGTATCAACTTGATCAAGATGATCATATTGCCTAAGTGCCTCTATGTTTTAGAATATGCTGCCATTCCTGTTCCTATGTCCTTTTTTAAATCGCTTCACTCTCTATTGCCAGCGTTTATCTGGGCCAACTCTCGCTCCAAGTTGAAGCTTACTACTCTTCAGCGTATGAAGGACCGGGCGGGCTATGCCCTCCCGGACTTTCATGTGTATTACCTGGCTGGACAGCTGCGGTTGCTTCAGTCTTGGGTGCGGACGGAGCCATTGCCCAACTCGGAACATCATCTAGCTCACTTGGCCGTCAGACCCATCTCCGCGCCTGGTTGGAGATGCACTCATGCCCACTCCCTCCTCACTGCCCCCTTTTCATTCGTCCTGTTGCCCTGCTTTCTCCCCCCCCCCCCCCCCCCTCTTGGTTCCCGCCTGGTTTTCATTTTTATTTTTCTCCCCTCACTCTTTCTTTCTACTTCTTCTCTTTTTTTTTTTTTTCTCCTGATTCGGGTCGTTCTACTGTGACTTATAATGATTCTTCGCTCAGGATACTCTTAAGTATTGTTGTGGACCAGTATTTCTAGGTACTATGTTTCAGGAATAATGTGCCCCAATACTGTATGTTCTTCCTCTGAGCTGATATTTTTACATTCCCTTGATGTTATTGTATTATATTCTCCCCTGCGAGGGATCTTGTCACCTAATTTCTAGGCTTGTGCGGAGCGTTTGTTATGGTTCACTGTTTTATTGTCTTTTTTCCCCTGTTCAATAAACCGAATGTAAAAAAAAAATATGAATGCTGGAGATGCCACTGATGTTAAGTGGTGATTGCAGTATTTACAGACTGTGCAATATGAATTGGTGATTGCTTATACATCAGAAATAAGGTTATAACATCCCCCCCTCATTAATTGCATGAGTCCATTTGAATTACACTGTGGAAGATTTTTGTACGTCATTTGAAGAGTATAAGTGCCATAATTGATCACCTTGGTCCTCCTAGGACTATGCAATTGCTACAGTAATTTTTGACTGTGCAGTCTCTTACTTGGATGGCTGCGTATATTGGTCCAGGATCGGGACAAATGTGCATCAAGAGCAATATCAGGTGCACTAAGATTGCAATAATACTAAGATCGTAGGATGCATCTATCCTTAAGGCATACTCCTGCTAATGTGAATTTACTTTGTACTTGTGTACTGATCATGAACTGACACCTGTTTGTACACAGGACGTGTATATGGGCTCATGTGACCTATGTGAGTAGCAGGCATATTAAAATTTTCCCCTCATGGGGTTCCGGTAATGGTGGTGGTTTGTGAAATTGACGCAGAATTTAGTTTTTAATTTTAAGAGCCTAAAATAAAAGTGAAGTTTCCTCATTTGTCGTAAAAAAAAGTTCCCTGGTGATATTGGGATTATTGTGAATTGGGTGACCTCAACATTTTTGGTAGATTAATTATATCTCACTGTTTTTATGTATTATTCCCCCCCCCCCCCTCCTAAATATCAATGCTGCCATTCAAGCTAAAATGAAAAATTACCTCTACTAGCTGAAACTTTTTGTCGCCTCTTCCATTCTGATGGATTTTTGTATGATGTGTGACATCATTTCGAACACCTACATCCCGACACTGACATCTTGTGTGGCTCCTGGCATGTCCTGGCTACAGGCATACAGATGTCTGCAGTTTAGTATGGGGGGGGGCAAGAGTCATTGCTCTATCCTAGATTTTTACTGTATGTCCATCTTTACGTGCACGCGTTTGATAGTGACGTTCCACTTTACTGTTCCCCAGATCCCCGGGGAATGTCACTATGTTATTCCGTTTAATTTAAACAGAATGAAAAAATACAAATACCTCAATATGAATTTAGAAGTAGCAATAGTTACAGAATGGCCCCACAGAAGTCTGAAAGGTTGTACAGAGCCATGTGCATTGGTTATAAATTCATGTGGGCTTGTCCTGTAGGAAGCCTCTTATAAGACTATAGTACTGTGCTTTTATAGGCCTCTACATATATGACAAATCAGTTAGAAAAATGGATGTGTTGTAGTGTTATAGTGAGCACTGTGTTCGAATGCTTTTCTATCTTGAGTAAATAAGGCTCTAACAACTTTTTATTCTTTGTGTTGCTCTGCTCTCAATTTTTGACAGTAATATACAGGAGTGTTCTCACTTTATATTAAAGTTTTGTCAGCCCAACAAAGGACGCTTAGCATTACCTTTAACAAAGTATCAATAGCCATAGAAAACAACATAAGAAGAGAAGAGAGAATAAAAGCAAAAAAGGCAGAGAAGACAAGAGGGTGGAGGGAATACATGACAAAAAAATAGCAGGGGTAGTATTACAGTTATTAGTAAGCCTAGTTTTGTCAGTGGAACCATATGTGCTGGAAAGGGCCCATGCAGGCTGTTGCTATAGAAACTGCTTAAATTAGGAAATCTTCAATAAATAACTATAGATAGAAAAGGACAAAACATGTACGACGATATACTGTTTGAAAGGAAACACTAGCCAAGTTCTATATATTGGCATTGGGCCATTAGGGAAAAGCAATTTTGTAGTTGATATTTCATATAAAATTTCTCTTAATAATTCATGAACAGTAAGCACAAAATCTAAGTATTATAAAACTAATATAGATGAGACAACCAGAGTGTGAAAATCTCATAGTCCAGAAAATCTCTCTGCTCTAAATTAATCCAAATTTTACTTGAATATAGTTTAATAATATTAAGTTTAGGCACAAAATAAACTATGAACCACACAAAAACCATGCATTGCAGACATACTGTACCATATGAGCTGCTGCATATTCCCTGTAAGTACAGGCTCTTTACAACTAACTACAGGGCCGGCTCTGCCTATAGGCAAAATAGGCAGCTGCCTAGAATGCCCTCTTGACGGGGGCACCACTCTGCCCTTCACAATAAAGTTAGACAGCCAGCATCCGAACCACTTACTCAACCAGCTCACCCTAAAGCACCACCGTGTCAGCCCCCGCCGCCCCAGTAATAAGGTAATTACATAAGGAGGGGGTTTGTTACAGTGTGTCACCACAATAGTAAGGTGATTATATGAGGAGGAGGTTTGTTACAGTGTGTCACCAGAGTAGTAAGGAGATTACATGAGGAGGAGGTTTGTTACAGTGTGTCACCCCAGTGGTAAGGTGATTACATGAGGAGGCGGTTTATCACAGTTTGTCACCCTAGTAGTAAGGTGATTACATTAGGAAGAGGTTTGTTATAGTGTGTCACCCCAGTAGTAAGGTAATTACATTAGGAGGAGGTTTGATATAGTGTTTCACCCCAGTAGTAAGGTAATTACATGAGGAGGAGGTTTGTTACAGTGTGTCAGCTCAGTAGTAAGGATATTACATGAGGAGGAGGTTTGTCACAGTGTGTCTCCCCAGTAGTAAGGCGGGGCGTGTCGAAGGACGGGCCAATGGGTGAAGTCAAGGGGGCAGCAAAATTAGCGTTTGCCTAGGGGTGCAAAAATCCTTGCACCAGCTCTGACTAGATGTTTCTTAAAGGGGTTATCCACCATAAGGTGATTTTAGTATGTACCTGGCAGGCAGTAATGGACATGCTTAGGAAGGATTTGCACTTGTCTTGGGGGCTAAATGGCTATGTTGTGAGATTACCATAACACTGTGTATAGCTTTTTGTGAACTGGAATTTCCTGTTTGACTTTTCTTTTTTTGACTACAAATCCCACAATTCCATTTTCCTCCCTCCCACACATCAGCCACCCCCCCCCCCATTGAAACATAAATGAGCTGCATCCATTCAAAGACCTGTGGTTTTCAATCAGGGTGCCTACAGCTGTTGCAGATCGATATCTCTCCCACCAAGCAATCCCTCCACCCATTGAAGCAGACAGGCTCCCTGTCATCAGCTGACTAGTGATTCAGGTCCCAGCCGCATTGCAACCAGGGAAAAATCTGAGACAACAGTAATTTTGTATGCTGATAAAAATAAATATTGGGGTGAAAATCGCATAAGAATTGTAAGAAAACCGTCACACACAGGTACAAACACTATATTATGAACTACACTAACTTTACAGCCCCTGTAGCATAGTCAAATAAAAAAAAATCCTGGAATACCCCTTTAACTTTTTATACATTATATCAAATACAGTCATAGACGTGGACAAAAATGTTGGTACTCTTCAAAGACTGAAACACCCACAATATCCCTTGAAATTACTTTTGAATTGTGATGCAACACAATTATTACAAAAGAATGAAATAAAGAAACTGGTCTTGAAGATTTTCCTTATTTGATTATGCTACAGGGGCTGTACAGTTAGTGTAGTTCATAATATCGTGTCTGTACCCGTGTTTCATGGTGGTCCTGCAATTCTTCTGTGATTTTTGCCCAAATGTTTATTTTTGACAGCATACAAAATCATTTTTGTCTCAGGTTTTCCCAGGTTACAGTGCGGCCAGGTACATTACATCACTAGTCAGGTGTTTAGAGGGAGCCTGTCTTTGCTTCAATGGATGGAGAGACCACATGTCAGAGCAAAGCAGCCCCAAAACATTATCGAGCCTAGGACAGATCCTGGCTAGGTGCATGGCGTGTGCTGCACCCAGGTGCTAGGGGAAAGGAGGAAAAGGGGCAACAACCCACACTAGCACACGAGGTCCTGACACTAATATCAGAACCTTTTGTTCAGCAACCAAAATCAGGCAACAAACAGTAGGGATATAAGGGGGCTGTTCATTGTTAGTGCCTAGTTTATTGCAGTCTCAGGGAATTTACCTTCTCACTGCTTCTCTGTAACCAATCTCTGCTGTGTTGTAAGGGTTAATTCTTGTTGTAGTAAACAATGCTCAGTGTTATAGAGGCATGGGCATCCACAGAACTGAGACAAGATAAGCTAACAAATCCCCCCCCCCCCACACACACACACACATACATGTGAGAACTCATTGACCGATACCCCACCCCCGTAGAAAAGTGTTGTGAACGATAGTTCCACCAATGCCCCTCAGTTTGAATGTGCCATATACATATGTTTATATATTTATAAATATATATATTTATGTGTAGCAAACTCAAATTTCAGACTCTGCCAAAAGAAAGGACAGACTGCATTGCTGTCAATGAAGACTGCGTACGTCCGCACAGTCCAAGTACCAAAAGATTTCTGTGGTTCCAGTATTTGGTTTACAAATGCAGTTTACAATTTGATTCCATATATTTAACGCAGTATTAAGTATTTCCCTATTTTTTTTTTCCTCTACTTGATCTGGAAAAACATATGGCATTACAGAATAGTTAGTTTTCATTTGTTTAAAATGTTTCCTGAAGCCAGAATGTTCATCTATTACACAGGCACTGTTATGTGTCATATTTGTGATATACTGTATTTGCTACGAAATAAGAAAAAAAACTTGAGTGAACATATGGTGATTCCATAATTTTGCCGAGCTGTATAATTTATTTTCTCAAATAGGTCCAAATGCTGTGTTGAATAACTTTACATTGAAACATGGCCCCCTCACTTTAAGTAAATTAGGATTTGAACAGTAAGGAATTTAAAGTGTACCTGTCATATCACAGAAAATAATGCCTTTATATCACCATATATCGTTACTTACTAGGTCATGTAGATTTTTTACATGTCCTTTTCATGTGTCTAGATTTTGTATTTGGCTCGCAAACAGCTCTGTTCTGCTGCTCACTCATTCTGACATCCAATGCTCAGGAAGGGACGTGACCGATGCAAGCACTGAGACCGCCCTCACTCACTTTGCATTCATTTTCTCCCTGAGTCTGCTGTGCAGTGCTTGGTCTCTTTATCCAATCCCTGCAGGCTGGTGTGTAACCCCCTCATCTCTGTTTTCAGGCTCCAGAGCGAGCACAGAGCGAGTCCCGTCTTTACTTTTTGAACTTTGTCTTAGCCTGTACTTACGCTGGGACAAAGATAATGCTGCAGCTGGACAGGATTATGTTCTGGATGGTATGGGGACCCCTAGTTGTCTTTTTGTTATTAGCCATGATTTCTATAAAAAGGAGAGATTTTTTAATAAAGTAAATTAGAAAAAATGTGTTGGCAAGATGTACAATATAAATCAAGTTTTTCATTTTTACAGCACCCAATTAAATACTTTTTTTGCACAAGACCTTCTGCTATCTATGTCCAACCATTCAACCACTGTTTCTTTTTTACATTTCTAGTATACGTTTTTACCATATTGACTTTGTATCACTGATATTCTGTCCCTTTAAGAAATCAAACATATTAAAATCAGTTGCATTTATGAAACACAAATGATATTGTGCTTATACTTTTCAATATAACAGAAATTATGGAATTATGGATTTCACAAAAAAATGTAACTGCTTCCGTCTGTCCTCAGCTTATCCACTTGATTAAATACATATTGTATGATTTCTTAAGTTAACCTGTATTACCAAACAGCATGTTAAATATTCATGAGATTGATTTTGGTGTTTGCATCATTATTTTTCTGGAAAAAAAAGAAAACTTTTGGAAGCAAAAGGACATCTTAAATTATAGCTTGGACACGTCTTTGTGCTTAGTCTCAGTGGATTAGGCTGGTAAAGACACAAAGTGACAACAGTCTGGATTTTCAGCAAATGTCTAATTGTATGTGATAGAAAAGGTTATTTTCTAATGGAAACAAGGAAAATTCAAAAAAGAAAAAGTTTTTAGTCAATACATTTCTAGTATTGAGCTAACAGCACCTTAAAAAACCTTGTTATATTCACTGTTAAGAATCAATATTAAATGTCAATGTGCAAACACACACAAACTTTATACTGTGTGACAGATGAAATGTTTACAGCATGCTGTAAAGGAAGATATTCCTGCTTTGCAATACAGAAGTGTCTACTGTACTGACATCTAGTGTTCATGATGAGTACTACAATACGTCATAGATTTTACAGTTTTCTGACTGTAATTTGAGCTGATCAGGTAAATCCTCCAACCATCACTGATTTTGGATCCTCTAGAGCAGCTTTTCACAACCATTGTGCCTCCAGCTGTTGCACAATTCACCTAAGATAATTACACCTCAGTAAACGTTAACAACATTTTGTCAGAGGATGAAACTTCAACAATAGAGCTGGCCTTTGGCTGTCCGGGCAAGCTGGGTATTGTTGTTGTGCAACAGCTGGAGACACACTGGTTGGGCAACACTGCTCTAGACCATGATCCCGACAGCAAAATTAATTATCAATATGTCCTCTCCATTCAACTTCTGCTAAAATAGCAAATGTTGTTAAACCACCACAAAGTAAATAATGCAGTTTGCTACCGAAAGGCTGACCAAAATCTACAGAATCCACAAGTTATAATCACAACAGGATGAGCGCAGATCATAAATGGGGCAAGTACAGATAAAAACTCCTGTTGTGTGACCGCAAACTTGCTGTGCTGATGATCGACACTTGTCCCGTTGTGGCATCACTACCAGTTAAGTTAATTGGTACATTCAACCATCTGCATGTGTGGCTTATTTTGTTTAAGGGTTGTTTATTTCAATAGATCTCCTAAGGAACCCTATGTCTACCTAGAGGACACATGACCATAGCTATACATGAATCATTTGGTTATTTTGTGGTACCGTGAGTGATTTTTTTTTTATCTGTAGGTACTTTGATCTACATACTATCATAGTTTCATCTGGTCCAATTTTTTGGGTTGAGCAATCATAGGAGGTAGTTAAGGAAGGCCTTAGAAGACCAATTTAGGTAGGACTCACCCTAGAACCTAGGTGAATTACAGGGCTCATAGGATTAAGTTCCCAAACAAGACCATCTCCTTTAGATAATTTGGGGTAGTGAGTACCAGGAATCGTAACAGGTCCCCATTGTTATATCGCATTCCTTGATCCCTGTTTTACAGACCTGACACTTTAAGCAGAACTTGTGACATTGTAATTATTGGGTTTAGGGTTTCACTAATGTACTTAACAGCAAATATTGGCATAATAAAAGTTTTTCCTAATAACAATCCCTATCAATGTCTACATCATTATTGATTTACATAGTGGTAATTTTGTGAGTAAATGTGTGTACATTGATACTTGATGTGGATGGTGATTCTGAGCCAAAAAAATGTCCCTAATTTTGTTAACATTTCTTTATTTAAATGCAAAAACTTAACATGCTTATCATATTTGTATTTCCTTATTACAGATACGTTTGGTGTAGAAGATTTGATGAATAAAATTCTACCCACCGACAAAACATATTTCCCTTCCCTCACTTCAGACACTTTCACCTCAGTAAATGTCAACCTCATTTTGTCAGAAGACGAAACTTCAACAACAGAGCCGACTTTCATGAGTACTATTAAAACTTTGCCTGCTTATGTAGATTCAGATATAGTATTTGTTTCCCCAACTTTTGAATTGCAGTCAGATATTGTGACTAGATCACATTCTGAAGCTCCTCATATCCATGAAGAGAGTAGCTCTGCCCCTAGTATTAAACTACCTGAAGACTCCTCTCAAGAAGCATTTGGGTTACCTGAAGAAACAACTGACAGGGTTATAGAAGAAACAACTATGGAGTCAATACAATTGTTTGACATAACTACTCAAAGGTTTGAAGCAGTTAGAGAATCTACTGTAGGAGAAGGAGGAACTGTGGGAAAACCCACTCCAAATGTTGCTGAATCTTCAGAAGAAGCAGGATCAGCCTTTGAACTTACAACTTTGGGATTACCAGGAATACCTGAAATCACATCTCCTGAAATGGCTGAAACAACTGAAGAAACTATACAAGACCTGATTCCAAGCACTACTCAAAGCATTTATCAGTATAATAATGATAGAGACTTAATGACACCTTCTTCTTCTAGTTCTACTGTCCTAGAATCAAGTTTCACACATACGAGTGTGACAGGAAGTGGCGTCCATAGTATCGAAGAAGAGATAGACAATGAAGTCATAGACAGTGCACAGGAAAAGGAAGAAAAAGCCTCTACATCACACTGGGATAATCCTACAGTGCTCTCTCCAATAGAACATTTAACATCTAACACAGAGCCTTCTGCTGACAAGGGAAAAGAGCTTGTTGTGTTCTTTAGCCTCCGGGTGACTAACATGCCATTTTCTGATGACCTATTCAATAAAAGTTCCCCAGAATACAGAGCACTTGAGCAGCAATTCCTTCACCTGGTGGGTAAACATTCATTACTTGGACGAGAACTGTATTCACTTATCAGGATTGTAATGTATTTAGGCTACAATTTAGTTGTTTTTATCAAGAAAAGTTAAAGTCTTTCTTGTAGAATTCTTCCCGAGAGCTGATAAGAACCAGGTTTGGCATTGTAAAAAGAATAAAATGAAATGGCATGTTAAATGACATTTACAAAATCATATATAGGAATAATGATAACTCATGAACTTTACTAACTTTTGAGGTTGAGGTTTTTTTTTTTTTAAGTCTAAAACCCCATACTTTAAAGGGTAGATAGAATTAACTTAAGTTTACTTTCACTGATTAAATCGGTAAATCTAATTTACCCCAGTCATCAAACCTAACCAGGTATATGAACAGCCCACCTAAGCTATTTATTGGTAACTGCAACTCATTTTATGAGTGGACACAAGTCCTCTTTAAGGCCTCATTCACATTGCTGTCAGACTCCGCTATTCTGAGTTCTGTCGGCAATCAAGCCAGAAGCACTATTTTTTTCTTTGGTAAATTCCTGTAAAATTGCTGGATCACCAACAGACCCCATGCAAGAGAATGGGGTCCGTCGGGACCCGATAGTAGCCGTTTGCATCCAACCCGTTTTAGTGCCCGATGAGCTCAACAACAACAACAAAAATGCAGATCTGACCCTTAATGGGTCGGATGCGAATGGCAATGTGAATCTAGCCTAAGGAGTGGGCTCAATACTCATTAGGTGCCAGCTACTATCTGCAGCTGACACCCGCCTTCAGTAACTGGCTTCAGAGTTCAGTCTGATTCCAGTCATAAAAACCATGAAGAAAAAAAAATGTTATAAATAAAACTTGATGAAATGTTATCTGATATAGTCTCTTTAAAACATTAGAGTTGTTTTACATAGGGGAATGAATTTTCCTTTTGTTAAATACAATTTTCTATTGATCAAAGTATTTCTCTCTGAGGAGCCTGACCAAAAATCCATTTTCATATGATATTTGAAAATGACCTTTGATTGTACATATTTATGGATGGTGTGTGAAATTTCTTAGTAGGCCTTTTATTCTATCAGGCTCAATTTTATAATAGCACATAAGGTATAAAGTGGGGTCTGCAGTGCTGCAATGTAATGACACTTCAATACAATAGTGATAAATAAGTAACATAGAGAAAAATGGCCTGTGCTCTATATAACCAATTTTGGTAGCAATTTAATGTATAATGTTTAATTTAATGTTAGAAAATCATGAAATCTATTGGCTACTATTAAACGATGCATGGTCTCCTGTCTCTTTTAGCTAAATCAAACATGTTATAGTAGAGCACTATGGGTTACCTTCATAAAAAGTGTCAGTGTTGCCCAGTAGAAACCATCCAGCTCATGGCTTTTATTTTTCTGTTATTTTAGGAAGTTAAGTAAGGTGACTGGCTGTAACACTTCTTTTAGGAGAGACCCTATGAGGAGGCATTTGCATTGCTTGCTCCTCAGGTCTATGTGGGCTGTCATGTGGGTATTCTTGTATTAATGGGGTACTTCACCGCGATTAGACATCTTATCAAATGCCTAGGGGGGGGGGGTATTTGTAAGCATACAAATTTAAAGTCCACACTCTGTATGCACAAAAGGCACAGGAATGGGAAATAAAATAGTGAGGGGCATAGAGAGCATGGAAGAATCTATTTGATTTGTATTTTTGTTGTGTGTGACTACGGGTTGAGCTCTTAAAACTGCCCCACTCCTGCCCAACCTGACTATTGGTCACATTGAGTGCAAGATCCAGGTGACTAGATTTTAGTAAGGCTTTTGACACTGTCCCACATAGAAGACTTATCAATAAACTGCAATCATTGAGCTTGGACTCCCATATTGTTGAGTGGATAAGGCAGTGGCTCAGGGACAGACAACATAGGGTTGTAGTCAATGGAGTATATTCAGAGCAAGGTCTTCAGGGATCTGTACTGAGACCCATTTTGTTTAATATCAGTGATATTGTGAAGGTCTCGATGGTAAGATGTGTCTTTTTGCTGATGACACAAAGATTTGGAACAAGGTGGATGTTTCTGGAGGGATATGCAAAATGATTTGTGTAAACTAGAGGAATGGTCAGAACTCCGGCAAGTGACATTTAATGGGAAAAAGTGCAGGATAATGCACCTGGGGCGTAAAAACACAAGGGTAGAGAATAGAATATTTAATACAGCCCTAACCTCAATTTCTGAGGAAAGGGATTTAGGGGTCATTATTTCAGAATACGCAAAGGTAGGCAGACAATGTCATAGATCAGCTGGAAATTCTAGCAGAATACTTGGATGAATGGGGAGAGGTATAAGCAGTAGAAAGAGGGAAGTGCTGATGCCACTGTACAGAGCACTGGTGAGACCTCAGAGTATTGTGCGCAGTACTGAAGACCGTATCTCCAGAAGGATATAGACACATTGGAGAGAGTTAAGACAAGAGCTACCAAACCAGTACTTGGATTTCAGGATAAAACTTACCAGGAAAGGTAAAAGGAGCTTAAAGGGTTAATCCACTCCCCAGCATCCGGAACATTGAGATCCTGAATGCTGTGTGCGGGGTTCCGTGTTCACGCCCGCCCCCTCGTGATGTCACGCCCATCATGTGACATCACGTCCCGCCTCCTCAATGCAAGTCTATGGGAGGGGGCATGATGGCCACCGCACCCCCTTCCCATAGACTTTCATTGAGGGGACAGGCCGTGACGTCTCGAGGGGGAGGGCGTGAACACGGAAGCCCGCACACAGCGTTCAGGAACTCAATGTTCCGGACGCTGGGGAGCGGAGTAACCCTTTAACATGTATAGCTTGGAAGAAAGAAGAGACAGAGGGGATATGATAGAAACTTTTATATACATAAATATAATCAACATGCTAAAGAAGGTGAGTATATTTAAAAGAAGAAAAACTACCACAAGAGGACATAGGTTTACATTAGAGGTACAAAGGTATCTGCAGTAATATCAGGAAGATACAATATTCATGAGGAGAGAGAGAAATGAAAAGCCGGCCACTCACCGATATATTCCTTCTTCAAGCTTTTATTGCAGCGACATAACACTCACATGTACGGGGGTGTGTACAGAAAGGAAGAGCAGGGGGTACAGAGGCGACAAGCTCTGTTTCACACACTTGAGTATGCGAAACGGAGCTTGTCGCCTCTGTACCCCCCTGCTCTTCCTGTCTGTACACACCCCCGTATATGTGAGTATTATGTCGCTGCAATAAAAGCTTGAAGAAGGAATATATCGGTGAGTGGCCGGCTTTTCATTTCTCTCTCTCCTCATGAATATTGTATCCACTGAATACTGCAAGTAGCCTGAGCACCACCTGCACCTTAACACAAGACCCAACTACACACCCTATCCTATGTACCTCCAGCAGTTCTGAAATTATAGTGCCGAACGGGCTCTTCTCTTTTGCTTCGTAATATCAAGAAGTATTACTTTACTGAGAGAGTAGTGAATGCATGGAATAGCCTTCCTGCAGAAGTGGTCGCTGCAAATACAGTGAAGGAGTTTAAGCCTGCATGGGATAAGCATAAGGCTATCCTTCATATAAGATAGGGCCAGGGACTATTCATAGTATTCAGAATATTAAGCAGACTTTCTTCTTGACACATTCTATGTTTCTATTCTATTTTTCTATGAGGTTAAAGAAGGAGTACATATGTGTCTAAGATTCCTAGTAATTTGCACCAAGTTTACCACTTGATAAATAGAGTGTCAGTAAGGCCATTTTTCTTATCTTCTAAATTGATTCATCGTATTGATAAATCTTTCCCTCGACTGTGCCTTGGTAAATCATTTCTCACACTTTTTTCCCCATTTATAATTCGGTATATATGCTTTTTTTAAAAATAAATTTTCAAGAATGACTGTGTATTTTCTAGTATCCTGCCATTCTCCGTCTGTACATCTATGTGCACCAAAACCATAGTACAGAAAATGAATTGGCCTTTAAACTGACAAGCAACAAGGAATATAAAAATACAGACAGTGTAGACTGTGTTTATGTAATGCAAGTGTTTCTTTCTTGCAGCTGCTTCCGTATCTTCAAACCAATCTCACAGGATTTAGGAACCTTGAAATCCTGAACTTCAAAAAAGGGAGTGTGATTGTTAACAGCAAGCTGAAATTTTCCAAGTCCGTGCCCTATAATGTCACCAAGGCTGTCCAATGTGTTTTGGAGGATTTTTGTAATGCCGCAGCACAGCTCCTAAATTTACAGATTGACAGTTATTCACTTGACATTGAGCCAGGTAAGACAATACACGTACCGAAAATGTCCTAAATCTCGTGTTGGTAAGAAGTAAGTGAAAGACAGTAGTAACCTTCTTGTCAATGTGCCTTTAAAATAAGCAAATAAAAGATTTATAGGCTGACACTGAAAATAACTCGACAATGGAATAATGGGCTTAAAATCCGCAGTTCTATCAAAGTCTTAACAATGGGTATTTTTTAACTCTATAATGTCTGCCTTTCAAGATATAATCCAGTCAGGAATATGGCATGTGCTGTAACTATCTGGAATAAGAGGTGAATTACTGTACTGTATGTCTGCTTCACTTTCATTGTTGGAACAAAGGCTCTGAAATTATTTCTGACTCCTGATATTTTATTAGGGATGGGCTGGGGATGGGGGGGGGGGGGTCGGGGGGGGATAAACTGCAACTGTAGATAGCGCTGGCAGTAGATTAATTCTCATGGGAACACAGGATCTGGCATGACAAAATCCAATGTGCCCACTCCTTCCCCCAACATCTGCCTTGAAGGCACAATTGCAAACACATGATATCATTTACATAATACTAAAGAAATTTGAGGGTTTAGCCAGATTGTACCATATATACAATATCTCACATAAGTGAGTCCCCCCCCCCTCACATTTTTGTAAATATTGTATTATATCTTTTCCTGTGACAACACTGAAGAAATGACACTCTGCTACAATGTAGTGAGTGCTTAGCCTGTATAACAATGTTTAATGTTGTGTCTGCTCAAAATAACTCAACACACAGACAATAATGTCTAATCCTTGGCAACAAAGGTGAGTACACACCTAAGTGGAAATGTCCACATTAGGCTCAAAGGGTCAATGTATTGTGTGGCCACCATTATTTTCCAGCACAGCCTCTTGGACATGGAGTTCACTAGAGCTTCACAGATTGTCACTGGAGTCTTCCACTCCTTATTGACAACATCACAGAGTCCTTGCGCTCCCCCACCTTCCATTTGAGGATGCCCCACAGATGCTCAATAGGGTCTAGGTCTGCAGACATGGTAGGCCAGTCCATCACTTTTCCCCTCAGCTTCTTTAGCAAGACAGTGGTGGTCTTGGAGGTGTGTTTGGGTTGTTACCATGTTGGAATTCTAGTGGTTGTCTTGGAGGTGTGTTTGGGTTGCTATCATGTTGGAATACTGCCCTGTAGCCTAGTCTATGAAGGAACAGGATCATGCTCTGATCCAGTATGTCACAGAAAATGTTGGCATTCCTGGTTACCTCAATGAACTGTAGCTCCCCAGTGCCAGCAGCACTCGTGCAACCCCAGACCATGACACTTCCATCATCATGCTTGACTGCTTGTTGTCGCCACACTGACACCATCTGAAACTAATAAGTTTATCTTGGTCTCTTGGTCTTGGTCTCAATGTGGTCTTGGACCACATGACATGGTTTCATGGTCTTAGCAATCTTCTTAGAGCCTAGGCCATTTTTATGTTCTTTGCTATGATGTATACAAATTACGTCACTCTCTTGTCTAGACGGTGGGGGTGCCGTAGTAGGAATCCCACTCCTTTTAATCCAAATTCTATAGAAACTAGGCACACCACAATTTATGATGCACTTATGAGCATCATAAATTGTGCTGTACTTTGCTACGATGTGCCATGTTGAACTTTCAGTATTAGAGAGTGTAAGAGCAATAACACCAAATTTAAGACACTTGCTTTCCATTCACACCTGAGACTTTGTAACATTGTAACACTAATGAGTCACATGACATCAGCGAGGAAAAATAGCTAAATGAGCCCAATTTGGACAGTTCCGCTTTGGGGTTTACTTACTTTTGTTGACAAGGTTTAGACATTAATGGCTGTGTGTTGTGTTATTTTAAGAGGATACAAAATTAAACACTGTTATACAGGCTGTGCACTTGCTACTTTACATTGTAGCAGAGTATCATTTCTTCAGTGTTGTCAAACGAAAAGTTATAATAAAATATTAATACTTAATTTTTACAAATATGTGAGAGGCTCACTTACGTAAGATATTGTATGTACACAGTACAGCTCTCATGCATCAAATCCCAATGGTAAGGAATAGGATATGGTTATAATAGCCTGGGTGCTCAAATTCCATCTCTAAATTAATTATTCTCTATGGCATCTCTTTCTATTATATGTCAGAAAGTAGAAAATGTGCAAATAGAAATATCATTTTCGAAATTACTTAGTCCTTTATGCTGGAAGCATTGTTGTAATATATGCACAGTTTAGCATATTTATTTCAGCTACAACATTCTCACCTTTGAAACCTGCCTATTTCTATGGTTATCAAAATCTGCTTCAGTTGAACCAATGGAGATCACAGTGTTATAGCTAAAATGCCATAAGGCATGTGTGTGAAAGTAGTTTAACAATTGTTTTTAAATACAGCTTAAAAAGGACCTGGGATTAGGGCTTGTTCATGCAGACGTTGTGCTCCGATAAAGGGAGCTCCAACTCCCAATCCATAGGAAGGACGCAATATTTTTTCTTTGCTCAACTCCTGTAAAATACCAGACAACCGATGGACCCCATTCAAATCAACAGGATCTGTCTGGACCCAGCGGTCCAATTGGTAAAAAAGTAAAAAAAAAAGAGATGTACGGACGCTGATTGGGTTGGAGCACAATGGCCGTGTGAACATAGCCTTAAAAAGGTTTATATTTTATTTTTATAACATCCTAACTCACGTAAGAAAAAAAAAATCTGGAATGTATTGCTGATGCTTTTTTCACATGATTCTTCAACAATGAACTGTTCTTTTTGGTTAATGTGCCACTAATGCAAACAAAACTTTTGCTTAGAAATAATACAACTTTCTAACATAGAAATGCGAATTTATTGAGCAGGCTTTTTCTTCTTCAAAAAAAACCCCCACATTATTAAAGTACACTGCTTAACCTCTTAACGACGCAGGACGTAAATGTACGTCCTGGTGAGGTGGTACATAACCCCTTAAGGACCCAGCCCAAATATACCTTAAGGACCCGGCCATTTTTTGAACATCTGACCACTGTCACTTCAAGCATTAATAACTCTGGGATGCTTTTACCTTTCATTCTGATTCCGAGATTGTTTTTTCGTGGCATATTCTACTTTTTGTTAGTGGTAAAATTTTGTCAATACATTTCTTGGTGAAAAATTCCAAAATTTGATGAAAGAATTGAAAATTTTGCATTTTTTTAACTTTGAAGCTCTCTGCTTATAAAGAAAATGGATATTCCAAATAAATTATACATTGATTCACATATACAATATGTCTACTTTATGTTTGCATCATAAAGTTGACATGTTGTTACTTTTGGAAGACATCAGAGGGCTTCAAAGTTCAGCAGCAGTTTTCAAATTTTTCTCAAAATTTTCAAAATCAGAAATTTTCAGGGACCAGTTCAGTTTTGAAGTGGATTTGAAGGGCCTTCATATTAGAAATACCCCACAAATGACCCCATTATAAAAACTGCACCCCTCAAAGTATTCAAAATGACATTCAGTAAGTGTGTTAACCCTTTAGGTGTTTCACAGGAATAGCAGCAAAGTGAAGGAGAAAATTCAAAATCTTCATTTTTGACACTCACATGTTCTTGTAGACCCAGTTTTAGAATTTTTACAAGTGGTAATAGGAGAAAAAGCCCCCAAAATTTTTAACCCAATTTCTCTCGAGTAAGGAAATACCTCATATGTGTATGTCAAGTGTTCGGCGGGCGCAGTAGAGGGCACAGAAGGGAAGGAGCGACAATGGGATTTTGGAGAGTGAATTTTTCTGAAATGGTTTTTGGGGGGCATGTCACATTTAGAAAGCCCCTATGGTGCCAGAACAGCAGAAAACACTACATGGCATACCATTTTGGAAACTACACCCCTCAAGGCACGTAACAAGGAGTCCAGCAGCCTTAACACCCCACAGGTGTTTGACAACGTTTCGTTAAAATCGGATGTGTAAATGGAAAAAAATTCACACTAAAGTGCAGTTTTTCCCCCAAATTTACCATTTTTACAAAGGGTAATGGGAGAAAATGCCCCCCCAAATTTGTAACCATCTCTTCTGAGTATGGAAATACCCCATGTTAGGACGTAAAATGCTTTGAGGGCGAACTACAATGCTCAGAAGAGAAGGAGTCACATTTGGCTTTTTGAAAGTAACTTTTGCTGAAATGGTTTTTTGGGGGCATGTCGCATTTAGGAAGCCCCTGTGGTGCCAGAACAGCAAAAAATACCCACATGGCATACTATTTTGGAAACTACACCCCTCAAGGAACGTAACAAGGGGTGCGCTGAGCCTTAACACCCCACAGGTGTTTGACGACTTTTCGTTAAAGTTGGATGTGTAAATGAAATTTTTTTTTTTTTTACTAAAATGCAATTTTTCCCAAAATTTTACATTTTTACAAGGGATAATAGGAGAAAATGACCCCCAAAATTTGTAACCCCATTTCTTCTGAGTATGGAAATACCCCATGTTAGGACGTAAAATGCTCTGCTGGCTAACTACAATGCTCAGAAAAGGAGGAGCGCCATTGAGCTTTTGGAAAGAGAATTCGTTCGGAATGGTAGTAAGGGGCCATGTGCGTTTACAAAGCCCCCCGTGGTGCCAGAACAGTGGACCCCCCCCACATGTGACCCCATTTTGGAAACTACACCCCTCAAATAATTTTATAAGGGGTGCAGTGAGTATTTACACCCCACAGATCTTTGGAACAGTGGGCTGTGCAAATGAAAAATAAAATTTTTCATTTTTACGGACCACTGTTCCAAAAATCTGTCAGACACCTGTGGGGCGTAAATTCTCAATGTACAACTTATTACATTACGTGAGGGGTGTAGTTTCCAAAATGGGGTCACATGTGTCAGGGGTCCATTGTTCTGGCACTATGGGGGCTTTGTAAACACATGTGGCCTTCAATTCCGGACAAATTTTCTCTACAAAATCCCAATGGCGCTCCTTCTCTTCTGAGCATTGTAGTTTGCCCGCAGAGCACTTTACATCCACACATGGGGTATGTTCTTACTCAGAAGAGATGGGGTTACAAATTGGGGGGGCTTTTTTCCTATTTTCCCTTGTGAAAATGAAAAATATAGGGTAACACCAGCATTTTAGTGAAAAAATATAATTTTTTTTTCATTTTCCCATCCAAATTTAATGAAAATTCGTCAAACACCTGTGGGGTGTTCAGGCTCACTATACCCCTTGTCACATTCGGTGAAGGGTGTAGTTTCCAAAATGGGGTCACATGTGTTTTTTTTTTTTTTTTGCGCTTGTCAGAACCGCTGTAAAATCAGCACCCTCTGTGCAAATCACCAATTTAGGCCTCAAATGTACATGGTGCGCTCTCATTCCTGAGCCTTGTTGTGAGTCCGCAGAGCATTTTACGCCCACATCTGGGGTATTTCCGTACCCAGGAGAAATTGCATTACAAATTTTGGGGGTCTTTTTTTCCTTTTACCGCTTGTGGAAATAAAAAGTATGGGGCAAGACCAGCATGTTAGTGTAAAAATGTTTATTTTTTTACACTAACAGGCTGGCGTAGCCCCCAAATTTTCCTTTTCACAAGCGGTAAAAGGAGAAAAAGACCCCTACAATTTGTAGTACAATTTCTCCCGAGTACGGCGATACCCCATATATGGCCCTAAACTGTTTCCTTGAAATACGACAGGGCTCCGAAGTGAGAGAGCGCCATGCGCATTTGAGGACTAAATTAGGGATTGCATAGGGGTGGACATAAGGGTATTCTACACCAGTGATTCCCAAACAGGGTGCCTCCAGCTGTTTCTAAACTCCCAGCATGCCTGGACAGTCAGTGCCTGTCCAGAAATGCTGGGAGTTGTTGTTTTGCAACAGCTGGAGGCTCCATTTTGGAAACCCTGCCGTACAAGACGTTTTTAATTTTTATTGAGGGGGACAGTGTAAGGGGGTGTATATGTTGTGTTTTACTCTTTATTATGTGTTAGTGTAGTGTAGTGTTTTTAGGGTACATTCACACTGGCGTGTTTCGGTGAATTTCCCGCTAGGAGTGTGCGCTGCGGCGAAAAATTTGCCGCAGCCCAAACTTGAAGCAGGAAATTTACTGTAAACCTGTCCATGTGAATGTACCCTGTACATTCACATGGGGGGGCAAACCTCCAGCTATTTCAAAACTACAACTCCCAGCATGTACTGACAGACCATGCATGCTGGGAGTTGTACTTTTGCAACAGCTGGAGGCACACTGGTTGGAAAACCTTCAGTTAGGTTCTGTTACCTAACTCAGTATTTTCCAACCAGTGTGCCTCCAGTTGTTGCAAAACTACAACTCCCAGAATGTACTAATCACCGAAGGGCATGCTGGGAGATGTAGTTATGCAACAGCTGGAGGTACCCAACTACAACTCCCAGCATGCCGAGACAGCTGTTTGCTTTCTGGACATGCACAGTGATCTCCAAACTGTGGACCTCGAGATGTTGCAAAACTACAACTCCCAGCATGCCCAGACAACAAACAGCTATGTGGGCATGCTAGAAGTTGTAGTTTTGCAAGATCTGGAGGGATATAGTTTAGAGACCACTGTATAGTGGTCTCAAACTGCAGCCCTCCAGCTGTTGCAAAACGACATATTCCAGCATGCCCAAACAGCTGTCTGGGCGTGCTGGGAGTTGTAGTCTTGCAACATCTGGAGGGAGCGTATGGATACGTCCTGGGTCCTTAAGTACCAGGACGTCAAGGCGTATCCATACGCCCTAGGTCCTTAAGTGCTTAAAGGGGTACTCCAGTGGAAAACTTTATTTTTTAAATCAACTGGTGCCAGAAAGTTAAACAGATTTGTAAATTACTTCTATTAAAAAATCCTTCGTAATCCTTCCTGTACTTATTAGCTGCTGAATACTACAGTGGAAATTCTTTTCCGTTTGAAACACAGAGCTGTCTGCTGAATCCCGAGCACAGTGCTCTCTGCTGACATCTCTGTCCATTTTTAGGAACTGTCCAGGGTAAAAGGAAATCCCCATAGCAAACATATGCTGTTCTGGACAGTTCATAAAATGGACAGAGATGTCAGTAGAGAGCACTGTGCTCGTGATGTCAGCAGACAGCTCTGTGTTTCAAAAAGAAAAGAATTTCTACTGTAGTATTCAGCAGCTAATAAGTACAGGAATGATTAAGATTTTTTAATAGAAGTAATTTACAAATCTGTTTAACTTTCTGGCACCAGTTGAATTAAAAAAAAAAAAATTTCACCGGAGTACCCCTTTAACTCACCAGGACGTACATTTACGTCCTAAGCATAACCGCGAGCATTGGAGCGATGCCCGGATCATGTGCGGCAGGTCCAGGCTGCTGATCACAGCCAGGGACCCGCCCGTAATCCCCTGGATGTCCGCCATTAACCCTGCCATGATCAATACAGATCACGGCATCTGCAGCATCGCGGTCATTAAAATGGATGATCGGATCGCCCGCAGTGCTGCCGCGGCGATTCAGTCATCCAGCACGGCAGATGGAGGTCCCCTCACCTGGCTTCGCTGCCTTCCCGGCGTCTTCTGCTCTGATCTGCCTTCCCGCAGACCAGAGCAGAAGATGACCGATAATGCTGATCAGTGCTATGTCCTATACATAGCACTGAACAGTATTAGTAATCGAATGATTGCTATAAATAGTCCCCTATGGGTACTATTAAAGTGTAAAAATAAAAGTAAAAAAAAAGTAACAAAATAAAGTTAAAAAAAAATGTGAAAAACCCCCTCCCCCAATAAAAACGTAAATTGTCCCATTTTCCCTATTTCACCCCCAAAAAGTGTTCATAAATGTTTTATATACATATTTGGTATCGCCGCATGCATAAATATCTGAACTATTAAAATAAAATGTTAATGATACTGTACAGTGAACGGCGTGAACGTAAAAAGAGAGAGAAGTCCAAAATAGATGCTTTTTTTATAACATTTTATTCCAAAATATTAATAAAAAATTGATTAAAAGTTCTATATAAGCATATATGGAATCAATAAAAAGTATAGATCACGGCGCAAAAAATGAGCCCTCATACCGCCGCTTATCCGGAAAAATGAAAAAGTTATAGGTCTTCAAAATAGGGGGATTTTAAACGTACTAATTTGGTTAAAAGGTTTGCGATTTTTTTTAAGCGCAACAGTAATAGGAAAGTATGTTATCATGGGTATTATTTTAATCATATTGACTTAAGGAATAAAGAACACATGTCATTTTTACCGTAAATTGTACAGCGTGAAAACGAAACCTTCCAAAATTAGCAACATTGCGGTTTTCTTTTTAATTTCACCGCACAAATAGTATTTTTGGGGTTTTGCCATATATTTTATGGTAAAGTGAGTGATGGCATTACAACGGACAACTGGTCGCGCAAAAAACAAGCCCTCATGCTAGTCTGTGGATGAAAATATAAAAGAGTTATGATTTTTTGAAGGTGAGGAGGAAAAAACAAAAATGTAAAAATAAAATTGTCTGCGTCCTTAAAGGGTACCTTTCATCAAGAAATCTTATGATATATTATAGATTAATGTATGCAGAATAACTTTCCAATTGCATGTTATTAAAAAAAATATGCTTCTTTCTATTTAATTTTCCACTTTGAAAAAATGACCACTAGGGGTCTCCCTACCAGTCCTTTTTTTATAGATTTCAGACTCATGAAGGAGTCCTAAATCTCAGACTGCAGCCGGAACACAGACAAACTCACCACTGCTCACTGCCAGGGATTTTTTCTGTGTCCCGGCTGCAGTCCTGTCCTGCATGAGTCTGAAATCTATTTAAAAAAAAAGGACTGGTAGGGAGACCCCTAGTGGTCATTTTTTCAAAGTGGAAAATTAAATAGAAAGAAGCATATTTTTTAATAACATGCAATTGGCAAGTTATTATGCATACATTATTCTATAATATATCAAAAGTTTTTTTGATGAAAGGTTCCCTTTAAGGCCCAAATGGGCTTCATCCTTAAGGAGTTAAAAAACTAAAGGGAACACTAAAATAAAACATCCTAGATCTGAATGAATGAACTAATCGTATGAAATACTTTCGTCTTTACATAGTTTAATGTGCTGACAACAAAATCACACAAAAATGATCAATGGAAATCAAATTTATCAACCCATGGAGGTCTGGATATGGAGTCACACTCAAAATCAAAGTGGAAAACCCCACTACAGGCTGATCCAACTTTGATGTAATGTCCTTAAAACAAGTCAAAATGAGGCTCAGTAGTGTGTGTGGCCTCCACGTGCCCGTATGACCTCCCTACAACACCTGGGCATGCTCCTGATGAGATGTCCTCCCAGGCATGCTCCTGATGAGAGGGCAGATGGTTTCCTGAGGGATGTCCTCCCAGACCTCGGCTAAAGCATCCGCCAACTCCTGGACAGTCTGTAGTGCAACGTGGCCTTGGTGGATGGAGCGAGACATGATGTCCCAGATGTGCTCGATCGGATTCAGGTCTGGAGAACGGGTGGGCCAGTCCATAGCATCAATGCCTTCTTCTAGCAGAAACTGCTGACATTCCAGCCACATGAGGTCTAGCATTGTCTTGCATTAGGAGGAACCCAGGGCCAACTGCACCAGCATATGGTCTCACAAGAGGTCTGAGGATCTCATCTCGGTACCTAATGGCAGTCAGGCGACCTCTGGCAAGAACATTGAGGACTGTGTGGCCCCCAAAAGAAATGCCACCCCACACCATTACTGACCCACTGCCAAAACGGTCATGCTGGAGGATGCTGCAGGCAGCAGAATGTTCTCCACGGTGTCTCCAGACTCTGTCATGTCTGTCACATGTGCTCAGTGTGAATCTGCTTTCATCTGTGAAGAGCACAGGATGCAAGTGGCGAATTTGCCAATCTTGGTGTTCTCTGGCAAATGGCAAACGTTCTGCATGGTGTTGGGCTGTAGGCACAACCCCCTCCTGTGGACGTTGGGCCCTCATACCACCCTCATGGAGTCAGTTTCTGACCCTTTGAGTGAACACATGCACATTTGTGGCCTGCTGGAGGTCATTTTCCAGGGCTCTGGCAGTGCTCCTCCTACTCCTCCTTGCAAAAAGGCAAAGGTAGCGGTCCTGTTGCTGGGTTGTTGCCCTCCTACGGCCTCCTCCATGTCTCCTGATGTACTGGCCTGTCTCCTGGTAGCGCCTCCATGCTCTGGACACTATGCTGACAGACACAGCAAACCTTCCTGCCACAGCTCGCATTGATGTGCCATCCTGGATGAGCTGCACTACCTGAGCCACTTGTGTGAGTTGAGGACTCGGTCTCATGCTACCACTAGAGTGAAAGCACCATCAGCATTCAAAACTGACCAAAACATCAGCCAGGAAGCATAGGAACTGAGAAGTGGTCTGTGGTCACCACCTGCAGAACCATTCCTTTATTGGGGGTGTCTTGCTAATTACCTATAATTTCCACCTGTTGTCTGTTCCATTTGCAGAACAGCATGTGAAATTGATTGTCAATCAGTGTTGAGTGGACAGTGTGATTGACTTAGAGTTGCATTGTGTTACTAAGGTTTCCCTTTATTTTTTTGAGCAGTGTATTTATTGGAAAATGAAGCAGGGTAACAGTATTTGTTAAAGATGGCAGCAATGCTTAAGATGACCAAACAAAGTAATAGTACCAGCGCTGCATATATTATGTTACGCTTCTACATAGAAGAAAACAAAACAAATCATAAATTAAAGTCGATATTCCTTTTAGGGGAAATATAATCACTGGGCAGCTATAGTAGCACAACATAAATATGCCAATATACGCAGACACCTCCAGCAGCTTTACAATATGAAAATGTTCTTTTCATTGTTTATATAGGATTTGTTTGATGATCTGTTTTTTTCAAAACAAGGTTGAATATCACAATCCGATTCATCATTGTAATAGCGCTTGTCTCTGTACCTTGTTTCTTCCGGCAAATTGGCCGCTTAATAGCATTTTTTTATTATGCTTGCTCATAGCAATACTATAATTCTAAATATTCATTTAAAACCATATTAAATAATCATACATAAAGTATTAGGCCTTGACTTTGCATGCAGAATTGCTTTCTTATATAAGTGGAGCCACAGCAACTTCAAAAATATCTCGAAAGCGTTGTTAATTCTACATTTTTCTTATATAAATATAAGGATTATACTGACAATACAACATTTTAACCTTCTGATATGTCATTTCTAAAAGGATTTTCCTGGAAAACATATTGACGGCCTGTCCTTAGGCTCAAACATGTAACTTTAACCTCCTGAGTCCCAAAAGAAAATAATAACACCCCCACCCCCATACTTACTATGTTTCATTTATGAAATTGGTGTCTCTTTTTGTTGCAGAGGGGGCTTTGGGCCCCAGGACCTTCATGCAGTTGCTTTCCCTGGACCCCTTAAAGCTAGTTAGAGTAGCCCATTAAAGCATGAGCAATGAGGGGTTTGATCCATGGAACATAACTGTTTAGCAGAACAAATGGCCTGAGCGACCATGTAAATGAACGGGATTTAACTGCAGTACCAGGAGGAGGCATTTAGATGGATGAGCTGCTACACCTAAATGCAATGAAGCACCACAGCCCCTTCTTTCTGCTGCTGTGTGGGGGTCATGATAGTCAGACCTCCAATGATCACACATTGATGGCTTTTCCTTACCTACAGGTGAAACTCCAAAAATTAGAATAACGTACAAAAGTTCATTTATTTCAGTAATGCAACTTAAAAGGTGAAACTAATATATGAGAGACTCATTACATGCAAAGCAAGATAGTACAAGCCGTGATTTGTCATAATTGGGATGATTATGATTACAGCTCATGAAAACCTCAAATCCCCCCCCCCCCCCCCCCAATTACTATGATTTGGGGAGCCATGTCATCTGCTGGTGTTGGTCTACTGTGCTTCATTAAGTTCAGGGTCAACACATCCGTCTACCAGGAGATTTTGGATCTTCCTTTCCATTTAAGTTGCATTAATGAAATACAATGAACTTTTGCACGATATTGTAATTTTTTGAGTTTCAGCTGTATGTGCAGGGCTGTATTTACCATTAGCCATCAGTGGACCCGTGCCTTGGGCAGCAGAGTGGAGGGGGCAGCACTTAAAAGAGTTAGAAAATGATAAATACTTTTGCTGTAGCTGCTGCATCCATAAGCATGCCCACTATGTTCTGGATTTGTGATTCTTTCCACCACATTCTGTCAATAGAGATGGGATCTACGGTGAATCTGAAACAAAATTTGCAGCTGACTTATGTGGAAATATAAAGGCCAAGTAGAATCATACATCCCTGACTCCTTAAACCTCTAAAGTACCTAAGACAGTTGTCTTCAAGCTGTGGCTACCTAACAGCTTCCAGAACCTCTCAGAACATCCACCTAATATGCCTAGTGCCAGTAGTCACACATAATGGCTCAGTCACCCTGCAAAGATCTTCTTGTTCATTGGTAGCAGAATAATTCTTGCTACTGTCTAGGTCAATAAGAATCAATGCACTAGAAGTAGCCTATTGTCATCTACACTGGACACATTAGTTAGGTGTCTGAGGGGAAATAAACACCAGGGGGCACTATAACAAGAATGTAACAGTAAAGTATTTTTGGTCTGATTGTGTTAGAGAGGAGCTTATACACACCAGACTATCAGACAAGTAAAAGTCCTTATAGACCCTTAAGGAAGATTGTTTTCACCATTCATAAGTGTAACCTAATGTAGTTATGATGGAAATTAGGATAACACTTAAATGGGTTACATAGCAATAGAAAACAGAGCTAATTTCTTTCAAAAACCACTCCCTGTCTATCTCCATGTTGGGTGTGGTCCTGCAGCTTAGTTCCATTGAAGTGAATGGGGCCAAGATGTAATGCCAAACCCAACCTGAAGACAGACGATGAGCTTTTTTTGAAAGGAACTGATAAATTAAATGTAAATTGGGGCTCAGGGTTTCGGACAAATAGGACAAGGTGTATGGTATGTAGAAATATATTTATTGAGGGACTAAAAATATAGATAATATAGTAGGATAGGGGCTTCTGCGTCTCACAGGGCCCTTGTGAAGGCGCAGCACCAGCTATAAGTACTTAAAATATTTAAACAAGTATAATATCTAAAATATATAAAATTGTATTATAATAAAACATAATAAGACCACCACATAATTCTCATAAAGTCTCTAATTGTACAGGAGGAATGTCTTTATAGGAGAGTACAAGTTCATCCACAATTGTCTTCTCCTCTCTCCAAAATGTATGCAAATACATCAACTTCCAGTTCAAATGGCTGTAACCAGTAGCAACCACAAAAGAGTTCTAGTTCAAATGTCAATATTCAAGGTTAATAACCACTGGTAACCATGTAATTATATAATGATGATGCCCGGCAATAGTACCAATTTCCCAGAGTTCGGTTATGTATTAGTAACCCATGGCAACCATTCATTAATAGCCAGCCGCGACAATGCCTCACAATTGTGCAGGTTTGGAATATGTTCACACTTAATAGCAATAGGCCGGCGGATGATAGACAAGTTACACACTTGTATGCTGTAACTGTTGCAATGTTACAATGCAGTCATATCACTAGATACTTTGTGTCTCACCACTCCCGGGCTCAGGTATGCAGGACTTCGCGGGGATGCTGCGATCTCCTTCAGTAGCGCGGTCACTGGGTGGCTCTCATAGCGTGAAGCCGCATCATCGGAGACTCGGCCGTCTCGCACGGTGGCAATGCTTGATGACAGTGGGCTCCAGGTAGTGGTCCTACAGCGGTTTTGTAGATGTGTATACTGTGACTCCGGTGGTGTCCTTGTGGCAATGAGGCGCGTGATTCTCCTGTGTCGGGTGCCGGGTGATTGACAGTTATCTTTCCCGGTATCAGGCGGCTGGTTAATGGACTGGAGTTGTATAAGCAGGTATATTGGTGGTCTAATTAATTATTCTTAGGGATGCTGGACGCGTTTCAGGGCGGTCTCAGTCCTTTCTTCAGCAGTTATAAATATTTATATGGATAATTATATGGTGGTCTTATTACATTTTATTATAATACAATTTTATATATTTTAGATATTATACTTGTTTAAATATTTTAAGTACTTATAGCTGGTGCTGCGCCTTCACAAGGGCCCTGTGAGACGCAGAAGCCACTATCCTACTATATTATCTATATTTTTAGTACCTCAATAAATATATTTATACATACCATACACCTTGTCCTATTTGTCCTAAACCCTGAGCCCCAATTTACATTTTATTTATCAGTTCACTCATCTAACACCTTGGGTATAGGTGTCAAAATTGGGTAGCCCGGGTTAATTTGGTGGTTTGTTTGACAAGAGCCTCTCCAACTCTTTTTCTTTTTTTGAAAGGAATTAGCTTGGTTTTTCTATTACTGGATAACCCGATTTATCAAAAGCATGCATCAACCACAAATACCTTAAGGGTAGGGTCACATACAGCATATACAGAGTGTATTTCACACTGCAAGAAATCCGGCGGGCAGCAGGAAATATGCTGCACATTTTGCTATGAACAAACACACAGGGTTTCCCTGCTGCAGCCCTGTGTGTGCAGTAAGGTTTGGAGGCAGACTGACTTACCCCCTTCAACAAGGGCCAATGTGCTCTTCATGTCTCCTTCAATGTGCATCCATGAACAACAACTGTATGTGGAATGACTGTTCAATTGATGCTGAGCTGCAGTACTAGGCATACCTGGTATGGATGTTCCACTGTGCTGGAGCACCACAATTCCTTACTTATGCAGATTGGCAGAGTATATAAGGCTTAGACTCCTACATACATTGATGGGTAGGCAATATATACTCTGAAAAAACCCTTTCACTATATCATCTGGTGATTTGTATAAATGTGTATCCACCCTGGGACACATTTAAATTATTTTAGATATCACAATGATATCACAATATAACACATAAATAATTACTGTATGGTCTAAACTTTTATAATGTAGCTTTTTGATATCATTTTATGAAATCTACTTTTTAACTGTCAATAAGTCAAGAACAAAGTTGTCAATGAAAGGTTGTCAGATGGTATACAAAAAAAAACCCAAAGATTATGACAATGTTTCCTGTGTTTTTTCAGCTGACCAGGCTGACCTGTGCAAGTTCATGGCATGCGATGAGTTTTCAGAATGCTTAGTAAACTCACATACAAAAGACGCATCCTGTGTATGTAAGCCTGGATTTAGGAGTACTGATGGACTGCCATGCCAAAGTATTTGTGAGCTGGAACCCAATTATTGCTCGGAGGGTGAAGAATGTCAAATTGAAGATGGAAAAGGGGCTGTTTGCAGGTAAAATTAAATTTTTGGGTTCACGATTATTATTTTTTAATGCTATATGTTGTGATCAGTATAGTACAGCTGTGTACACCCTGTAGGATGTATCTTGAAGTTAAGAACATGATTGCCCTTAGATTGATTATGATGCCCACCAACATATGGAATTAAAAAATTGCTTAAAGCCCACTGCTCACCACATTTTCATTTACACGTGGAGCACCTAAGGGTCCATGGCAATTATTTCATTATTTTGCGTAGCATAAAATTCGATACAGAGCAAGAGTGGGAGGTCTTACCATTATGCTAACCACAGAAGTACCACCAAAGGGCCAGAAGAGCAGATGCTCCCATCACAATTAGCCTCCCATAAGTATGAGTACTAGACTGACAGCAAAAACTCCACAGTGACAGAGGGGTTTGAAGTCTTCTGTACTGGCAATGGCATTTATTTGGTGTATCCATTGGTCCTCCACCGACCCAGACCTACCATAAATACTTTCTGTTAATGTTTGGTATGCATTAACATATGTCTGGAAAATAATGTATTGTAAAACACAGAAAATTTGGCATAATTTTCACAAATAAACATCAGAATAGCCCCCAAAACATATGTAATAATAACAACTTAGAAAAATAAAGCTATTGTAAAATGTAAGATGTAAATGAACAGAAAAATGACAGCCTTAAAAATGGTTCAAAAACTAAACATTTATTTAGGTCTTGAAGGGTTACTCTGGTGGAAAACATTTATTTATTTATTTATTTTAAATCAACTAGTGCCAGAAAGTTAAACAGATTTGTAAATTATTTTTAATAAAAAATCTTAATCCTTCCAGTACTTATCAGCTGCTGTATAGTTCTTTTCTGTCTGACCACAGTGTTCTCTGCTGCTACCTCTGTCCATGTCAGGAACTGTCCAGAGCAGGAAAGGTTTAAAGGTTTGCTATGGGGATTTGTTCCTACTCTGCACAGTTCCTGACATGGACAGAGATGTCAGCCGAGAGCACTGTGGTTAGACTAAAAAGAGCTATACAACTTCATCTGGAGCATAACAGCGGCTGATAAGTACTGAAAGGATTAAGATTTTTTTAATAGAAGTTATTTAAAAATCTGTTTTCCTTTCTAGCATCAGTTGTTCCACCGGAGTACCTCTTTACGGTCAAAATAAATCTTCAAAAGATGATTATATAATAGACAATGCAGTGTGAATAATCAAACTGGATCAACGGCAATTACCAGCATCAATTCAAGGAATCTATAGCAAAAGAATACGATAGTATGGACCCATCATTAGGTTCTGTATTGCATATCCTGCACTATTTGTTCAGCATGTGCAGTTTTCTTAAAGTACTGTATCCTCTATTGCTCATACGGGCAGATTTGGCATAAAATTCTCATTTGGCTCCATCTTTACATTACCATAATTATTGCAGAGTTATGTTGAGCATGCAGCGAGCTCTTGGCAGGCATTGTGCGCTGCATCTGGGGTGAGCTAATGACCGTGCTTCTTTTGGACTTTGACCCCAAGAGATTGCTTCATTTGTTGCTCCTAACATAAAAATAACCTCAATTATATGTATGGCTTATTTGCAACTAAATATTCACAGAAATGTACTGAAAATATTAACATTTTGTATTTAGGAACTGTGCCAGTATACTTGTTACCTGTTTATTATGTTTCAATTATTCACTACCATACACAGAAATCCTGAAAAATCTAATATTTTCATATGATGCAGAAAATATGGTCAATTGAATAAATGCATTTAAATGACTTAAGCCACTTTATTTTAGGGTACAGAATTCCTAATAGGGTAAAAACATGGTGACAATTGCCACAGTTACATGCCCCTCGGAAATACAAATCTGAGCTGTTGCTAAAACACATCACTCCATGGTTAGCTTCTAGTGGAGTATAACCCAATTGCTGACATTTTTTCAGGCTTTTGTATACTCATTGTCATACTGTTTATAATCGAATATGGACACAGGATTTAATGTGATAAAATTTTTAATCTTCATAAGTTTCCCTGTTTCTGAATGGACAGCTTTTATATTTAAAAGTTGACCAACTTTGGAATCTTTAGTGGATTATTCTCTTTTTGTTCTTCCAACCATTGGTATGTTGTTTACAATACATTTTTGTTCCTTTCCATCAGATATGGCAGTGTGACAGTGTTCTTTGTAGAGCTTCTTGCTAGTTATCCATTTCATCTCGTGATCTTTCATCTGTCTTTCATTCTAAACTGTACCTTCCTTTTGTTGGAACATTGCCCTGATGCTGTTCCTCTGCTTTTGATATTGTTCTCGTCTTACAGCTTTTGTCTCCGCTGTCTAGCATACAAAACCATCCTCCTAGTAAGTTCAGTATACAATTGACTAAATGCCCTTTGTCTCTCCATAAAAACAGATAGGTCTGCTAAGTCACCCGTACTTAAGTATTCTGACTCAGTGGAGGTTAAGGCATCCTCTGCATGAGTCTTCTACTGGCCAAGGCCCTGCCTATAAGACAAAATAGCTCTAAAGGTAACCCAACTAGAGAAGGCTTTAAAGACCTTGTAGACAGTCCCAAATTCTGCATATCCCATGTTAGCATCCCAATTACCAGGAGGTTCAAAGTCTAACATTGCCTTAACATCCTGATGATTGCGCCAGAGCGCACTAAGTCCCCATCAGGGAACCCAAAGTGAGCAGTGGGAAAAAATGTTCTATGTGCTAGATATCCAATATTTAACCTGTGGTATAAGTAAGGGAGGCTGCATTACCCAATACCAGGTCAATACAAGAGAAGGAATTGGTAGCAAGAGATGAACTGGAGAAATCCCGGGAGGTGGAGTAGTGGAGTTGCCAGAAATCTAGTTAACTATAGAAAGAAGCTCATTGTGACACAGAAGAAGAGCCCCTTATACAGTTATGTCCTTCTGCTAAGCACCTGAAAAGGGTCCAGGCAAAGACATGGATGTGTAATGAAGGTGCTACCTGTTTCTAGATGGTGGACAAGGAAACTGTGGGAGCTATTCATTTTGTTAGGGGATCAAACCATCCTCTCTACTGTGGTCTGTCTAGGCTGAACAGCCTAGGTGATGGGCAATTTGTGGAGGTCTGTTAACTGTGTAAAATGTAATTAGTTTTAGTTTTTGGAGTGTTTTTTTATTTTATTTTTTAAATAATTCTTTATTTTAAATTTTCAAACATAAGTACCGTATTTATCGGGGTATACCACGCACCGGCCTATAACACGCACCCTCATTTTACCAAGGATATTTGGGGTAAAAAAGTTTTTTACCCAAATATCCATGGTAAAATGAGGGTGCGTGTGTGCGCGTGTGCGCGTGTATACCCCGATATACCCCCAGGAAAGGCAGGGGGAGAGAGGCCGTCGCTGCCTGCTTCTCTCCCCCTGCCTTTCCGGGGGTCTAGAGTGCTGCTCTCGGCCCTTCTCACCCCCTGGCTATCGGCGCCGCTGCCCGTTCTGTCCCCCTGACATCGGTACCGGCGCCCCATTGCCGGCGCCGATAGCCAGGGGGAGAGAAGCGGCGCCGACAGCCAGGGGGAGAGAAGGGGCAGCGGCACCCATTGCCGGCGCCGCTGTCCCGTTGCCTCCCCCCATCCCCGGCGGCATAATTACCTGAGTCGGGTCCGCGCTGCTGTAGGCCTCCGGCGTGCGTCCCCTGCATCGTTGCTATGCACGGCGCGGCGCACTGACGTCATGCGCCGCGCAGTTCAGCGCATAGCAACGACGCCGGGGACGCACGCCGGAGGCCTGCAACAGCGCGGACCCGACTCAGGTAATTATGCCACCGGGGATGGGGGGAGGCAACGGGGCAGCGGCGCCGGCAATGGGTGCCGCTGCCCCTTCTCTCCCCCTGGCTGTCGGCACCGATAGTCAGGGGGACAGAACGGGCAGCGGCGCCGATAGCCAGGGGGAGAGAAGGGCCGACAGCAGCGCTCTAGACCCCAGGAAAGGCAGGGGGAGAGAAGCGGGCAGTGACGGCCTCTCTCCCCCTGCCTTTCCTGGGGGTGTATCGGCGTATAACACGCACACAGACTTTAGGCTAAAAATTTTAGCCTAAAAAGTGCGTGTTATACGCCGATAAATACGGTATATCACAAAACTTCCCCTACGTAGAGGGAAACAAATGAAACAGGGAAATGGGAACAAGTCACAGCAATAGGTGACAGGGGAGGGGGATGGTGGGTAGTAAAAGACCCTCAAAAGGGCTACAGTAAAACACACTGACTATGAACAACAACAAACAAGACACCATGTATAAGAAAAAAAAGGGGGGGGGGTTCTCAACAGCATGAAAACAGGACTCAGTCGCGCAACATTCTGGGGTTTCTTGAAACGAGGACCAGTAAAACCATGTCTTAGAGTGACGCTCCGTCCGGTGATGCAGGGGTGCAGCAAGCTCCTCCATTCGTTCAATGTCCAGAATCTTCAGGATCTACTGGTGCACAGAGGGGGGTGCTAGACGCTTCCGCAGGGCTGGGATACAGGCTCTTGCAGCATTGATCAGATGACGCAGGACAGTAAAGCGGTAAGTCGAAGACGGAATGTCAGAATGATGAAGGAGAAAGAAGGCAGGGGTGAAAGATAGAACAAAGTCTGTAAACGAAGAGGCTAGCTTCCAAAACTTCCCTCCAAAAAGAGGAAAGAAATGTGCACTCCCAGAACACATGGAGAAGGGATCCAATCTGACCAGAACCCCTCCAACAAAGAGAAGAAGTAGCAGGGAACATTTTGTGAAGGCGAGTCAGGACAAGGTACCATTGGGTTAAGATTTTAAAACCTGCCTCCTGCTTGAGATGGAGGAGGAATGAGCCCAACGGCAAAGGGCAGACCACTGAGACTCGGAAAAAGAGAGTCCAAGGTCCTTTTTTATAGGGAAGCGGGTGAAGCACTTTTACGCCCTCTTGTGGCAAAAGCCAGTGTCATTTCAGACCATACCTGTAATCCTTTACAAATCTGCCTGGGAGATAACTGCATGCTAGGTTTTGCAGCAATCCAACATTTTTATCTTTTGTCAATGAGTGTAATTTGTCAGGAGCTCCTGACCTACTCTCATGACTAGTATACCACAATTCACTAATAGTTATTATAATCCCTTCCATCAAATTTAACAGACAGTAGGAGGAATTTTTTTTTTATTACAGCAGCAATGGACCCTTGTGCAGCTGCATATACATATATATATATATATATATATATATATATACATATATATATATATATATATATATATATATATATATATAATATGCCCACCCTTGGCGGTTCTACAAATATCTTGGGCATACAAAATTACCCCTTAACTAAATATAATCACTTGATGTTCCGTCCTTCACTCTCAAAAGTATTGAGGACACCCCAGGGACTTAAAATGAACCTGTCATCACTTTCATGATGCCTGGAAAAGGAGTCATCAGGGTGGTCCCTAGCAGCTTCCCTCCGCCCCACCAGCCTTGACTAATAGATTTCTCCCTATTTGGATATATAGAGAGACAATCAATTAAGGCTAATAGGGCAAGGAGAAGTCCCCAGGTACTGCTCCGATGACTTGTGGTTCAGGTAAAGTAATGACAGGTTCAGTTTAGTCGTAAGGTAGAAATCATGTTCTTTCTAAAGAGTCTCAAGTCTCAGACTCAATAAAAATCCAACCATAGGGAACTATTATCAATTAGCTGTCCATTTTGTCTGCACAGTCTTTGCAAATAGTATTAAAACAGGTAGCATAGCTCAAATCTTCCCGAGTCCCCATTCCTCATTATCTGTCTAACTGGCAGCTCACACAGTCTTCTAGATAACTTCTTTCCTGTTAATGCTTTAAAGGTTTCACAGCAATAAAGCACAATATAAGAGAAAATGTGCTAATTTTTCATCATAACTAAGGAAGGCGGCATATATAGATAAACACCTACAGCAGAGCCATTAGTATGCCACAACCATTTCACTCTATTAAAATAAAATGATTTCTATTGGCTTACTATCAGTGTTATATTAGAAAGAACAAGCAAATCCTCATATCTAGCGCTATATCATTTATTTGCACGGTGGCTCCTCTGCTGACCTTTCTCCGCAGCTGTCCTTTTTCATTTCAAAATCTCCAGTAATCTCTGTAATAAAAATACAACAAATGGCATATACAGCTCTTTAAACATTAATTGCAATGACTGCTACCAGTAAACAGGCTTGATTTATAGAGAACAGGCTATCGAAAATAGCAGAACAATAAGTCTTAGAGCTTCCGTGTCTTTTATTTCTTTCCCAACCACTTACATCGTATAAGAAATGTCTTGAGGGAGCAGAAAACTTTTATTATTTCAGCTCTGTGTACATGATTATTATGGCTTTAAAAAGGGCAATTATGTTCCCTAAGGTTAAGCATTCAAAATATATTTTTGAAATATACTGCACGACGCTTATTGGTAACAGAGGTCAACTTCTCCCTGGAATCCTACAGAATTACAGCAACTCAAGACCATTCTGCACAGTCTGATTATATTAGTGATTGCAGTAGTAGAGATCAGCAAAAAAACTATAATAATTCCAAAAGTTGAATTTATTTACCTACCTTATTAGGGTATATAGACAGACATCTCTCCAGAAGGAGAAAGTACCCACCCACAGACAACAGTGTTTTGGGGTGTTTCTCCTCATCAGTACAGAGCAGGGTGATCTGGCATAGCTTGTGAAAGGCCTATCAACTAGGTAAAAGGGGTAAGATTCTCCTCACGGAAACACTTTTACTGGTGTATGGCGCTTCAAAGGTCATTAGCACTTCACTAGACATTCACAAATGATCAAATCCAAGAAACGTAAACTATAATATACACTGCTATAGTGTGGGTGAACAGGAGACCGATGCAGGGTCTCGGACTGCTATACCTACCTGCAGTCCGGAGCCCCGATCCTCCAAAGGTCACACTCTTCCAGTGCTGACATGCACTTTGAGGCGGGCCTGCCGGCTGGATTCAAATGTTCAGACTAGATGGGCCAAATGGTTCTTATCTGCCAACACATTCTAGGTTTCTATGTTTCTATAAGCGATGGTCACGTGAGCGCTCACATGACCGGCGCTTATGAATATTTAAATCCAGCTGGCGAGCCCCCTTCCAGAGAGCAAGTCAGCGCTGGAAGAGGGGGACTTTTGAAGGATCTGGGCTCCGGACTGCAGGTAGGTATAGCAGTCCGAGACCCTGCATCGGTCTCCTGTTCAGCCGCAATATAGCCCAATGTATCGCGTTATAGTGCGGGGGAACTGGTGACCGTTTTCCTTTAAAGAAAATTTGAAAGGGGCTATAGAACTTTATTCTGAGGATAGGCTATCAATGTTTTATTCCTGAAAAAAAAATTTTTATGTTATATTTTCTACACACGGAACAGGCAAACATGAAATTCTATGAGTAGTAGAAGAGCACTAAATAAGAAGATTTTTTTTCCTTAAATTATTTAGGTCTCTAAATAATCTCTATCTGCTCTTCCTCTTGTCATATGTATAATCGACTTAATTATAACGTATAATGCTATAGTATAAGCTGTAGAGTTGAATACATCAGCCCTTGAGTTTGTAAGGAAAAAAATTATATTCTGGTGCACTGAATAGCATAGCAGGTTATTCTGTCTATACAGAACAAATGAAGAAAAAAAAACATTCTATCCTAGTTCCCTTCAGTGTTAGACTTTAAGGGCCCACCCAAAGGAATTATGCAAATATTACATGTCGATTTTAGACCATCACCATGTAATATGTTTATTTTAAATGTTTTGTTTTTTCCTTAACACTCTAACCATATGGCCCAATTTGGTGGTATATACAGTTCTTACTTTGACTTGAATAATTTTTTAGGGGATTATGAGAAAAATTGTAAATCCTCATTTACTGGGATCCCTATTTTTTGGGATTGTTTATAACTTTGCTGTACAGATCATTTACATCCTCTCCACCAGTGATTCCCAACCGGGGTGCCCCGACACAACGATGTGCCATTCGGCATTGCCTGGGGTACTGCTCGCTCCGGTGGCCAAAACATTTATTTTTCTTTATTTAATATTTGAAATTCCCTCCTGGAGGAAGCGTCAGCATAATGCGCTGGATGCTTCTGCAAGAGAGGATCCTGTGTCCGGAAGTCAGGTAGGGAAGCATCCATATCACTGCAGCGGTGATGTGGGACACTTCCCGGCAGCCCACGTACAGAACAGCGCACAGGTGAGGGTGGGGAGTGGGGATCTTTAATGAAAACGGGCAGGGGCAGAAGCAGGGGGGGGTTTGAATGTACACAGGGGCAGAAGCGTGGGAGGGGGTGTGTGAATGGAAGAAGGAGCGGGGGGTTAGTGGAAGCAGGGGGGTTTAATGGAAGCAGGGGCAGGAGGGGGTGAATGGAAGAAGGAGCAGGGGTTAATGGGAGCAACGGGATTAATGGGAGCAGGGGGCGTTAATGGGAGCGGGGGGGGTTAATGGGAGCAGGGGGAGTTAATAGGAGCAAGGGGGAGTAAATAGGAGCAAGGGGGAGTAATGGAAACAGAGAGGGATTATCAGTGATCACTGTGATGTGTAATGTAAAAAAAAAAAGCAAATATTCGTAATTGCGAATATATAGTGCTATATTTGCAATATTTGCGAATATGCGAGTTTTCAGACTGGACCAAAAACCGTGGTATACCATGATTTAAGGTCCGGTCAGAAAACCGTATAAGGGGCAAAAATGAGACAACTGGAGTCAGCGTCGGCTCATTGGAATGAATGGGATTCGGGCTGGATCCGGCTAGGATACGGGAGCGGCCGGTTTTCACCCCTCCCAACCGGATCCAGCAACCGTACACTACAAACATAGTGTGAACCCACCCTTACAGTAAAGAATCTCTGTCTGTGATGATGGTGAAACCTTCTTTCCTCTAGATGTAGAGGATGCCCCCTTGTCATGGTTATCAGCCTGGGTATGAAAAGATCACAAGAACAGTCCATTCATATATTTGTACATTGTGATCAAAACGCCCCTAAGATGTCTTTTCTCCAAACTGAATAACTCCAAGCTTGATAACATGTCATGGTCCTATAATCCTCCCATACCATTAATTATCCTTGTCGCCCTCCACTGCACCCTCTCCAGTTCAGCCATGTCCTTTTTATATTCAGGGGCCCAAAAGTGGACACAATACTCCATGTGCGGTCTGACTAATGACTTATACAGATTAAACACTACAATTGAGTACCCCAAAGTCCTTTTCAGTATAAATTTATCTGAATGTTTTATCATTTTATTTTTAGTTTACAGAATTTATTCTGTTCCTTTTAACGCTTCTCCATTACCTTCTTATTTTAGTAGTTTAAATGCTTTCCTCTTATCATTCATCACATCCCTGTTTTGGTTAACCAAATTGGTCTTCTATTTCTAACACGTTTATTCCCATAGGGTATAGGTCGTCCACAAGATCTATTAAGGATGCTCTTAAAATGTCCCATTTAGCTTGTGAACTTTTATTATCGAGGACAAAGTCCCACTCTACGTCACTGAGGACCTCCCTTAGTTGGTGACAATTGGCCTTTCTACAAGTTTAATGTATTTGTAGCCCCACTAGTTGACATCCTCTTATAAGATATATACAGTACATTAAAACTTATTATATTGTGGTCACTTCGGATACTATGTCTGGCCTATTAGTTAGTAAACTATAAACAAAACAAAACAGTAGAATCAAAACTTAAACATTGGGGTGAGATCACATTCATACTGCCAAGCTTGTTTGAAATATAAACTTGATTAATAACCCATAGTTATTGTATTGTTATCAAATTCTGAAATATAACATATAAAAAAGTTTATTGAAAGTTTATTGAACAACTTTTACTGTATAGTCAGATTGTTAATAGCTGGACAGTTTTTAAGGTAAACCAAAGTTTTACCTTCAAAACCCACACAGCCAGCAACATTCAGCTTGAGAAACACACTGATTTTCAGTAAAATGCATGTCGGCATGAATTTTGACCATTCCATGAACTCCCCCTAAGGCTCGTTTCACACAGGCAAAATGCAGGTGCATTTTGTGCCCCTATTATGGGCAATTGTCCAAGCTTAACATTTAATGACAGCATTATAAATGCACCTGTAATGCTAGGTTCATACTACGGAATTTCTTCCTACAATTCCACTTTGAAATTGAAGACAGAAATTCTGCTTACTAAAATTACTTACTTCGAAATTTTTGAAGCAGAATTTGTGAACAGAAAATCCACTCTGGTGTTGCTCATTCTTCAGGCGAAAATACTCACGGAACACATTGCAGTCCCCAATAGACTTTGCGCAATCCTAGCTGGCCGCACTTGGAATCTCCAGGCGGAAATTTTCCGTCTGGAGACTCCGCAGTCTGAACCTCGCCTAATAAATTTGCGTGAAACAGGCCGTAGGGCTCGTTCACACGGCCGTCTTCCCCCCGTTAATAAATGGCAGTTATCAATCCATTTGATCATTTTTCAAATAGGTTGCAAACTGCTGTAAAATAATCCCATTGATGTCAATGGGATTTTTTTTTACAATCCTTTATCACCCGTTTGCTTCCTGTTCCTTTTTTTTTTTTGACAGGGGAAAAGTAGTATTTTTTCTCCCATCAAAAATAACGGAATTGAAATGGATATTATAAATTTAACATTGAAGTCTATGGCGGACGGATGAGCCATTAATGTCATTAGTTTGCACCAGGTTTATAATATCCGTTGTTACTTCTGACTAAGGATGAGCTAATCGAATCTGACAAATCCAAATTAGTTACTAATTTCAGGAAAAATCTGATTCGCAACGAATGTGAATATCGCCATGATTCAATCACACAAATTGCTTAATTGAACTCCATTTAGTGCGGTGCAGGCTCCAGGGCATCTAAAATGGTGGATCCACATGTGAGGACATGGGGCAAGGAACTCTGAGAAGGCGGCAAGGCGGGATAACCTTGAATCACATGCAGCATGCAGCCTATCAGCAGCCAGACACCCCTGTGATGTCACAGCCCTATATAATCGGCAGCCATCTTGCGGCCAGTCACTTTAGCGTTCTATTGCAGAGAGAGGGATAGAGAGCAGTGTGTTGCACAGAAAAGCCTTTTTACAGCAGCGATTCACCTCAAGGCCAAATCCAGCCTAGAAGCACTGATAGGGAAGGGAGAGAGATTGAGAGAAAAAGTGCAATTGTGGGTGTATTACAGTAGGGATTCACCTCAAGGCCAAATCCAGCCTAGAAGCACTAATAGAGAAGGGAATGAGATTGAGAGAGAAAGTGCAATTGTGGGTGTATTACAGCAGTGATTTACCTCAAGCCCAAATCCAGCCTAGAAGCACTGATAGGTAAGGGAGTGAGAGAGAGAGTGCAATTTTGGGTGTAGTACACAGTGACTGTGTGCTGCAGCACTGGTGTGTACAACAATTGAAAAGCTAATAGTCAGCCAGTTAGGGTGAGCAGAGCACTAAAAGCGTATGGTGTACCATTTTGTTCCTGTTAAAGTCTTAAGGGCCTAGTTACTGTGAAAGGCCAGGCAAAAGTACACACCTGCTGCTGTTCTATACAAATACAGTTTTAAGCTCATTGAGCTCATTGAACTCCCCTCATAAGTGCATACCACATACGTACATCTAAGCGGTGCACTATTTTGTTCCTGTTAAAGTCCTAAGGGCCTAGTTATTGTGAAAGGCCAGCCAAAAGTACACACCTGCTGCTGTTCTAGAAAAAATATTTTAAGTGTAGTGGAGCGTATTGTACTCCCCTCATATTCGCACTAAATATGTCAGGCAGAAAAGTGCCAGGACATGCACAGAGGAGTGGGAGAGGCCTAAATTCATCAGGCGCAGACAGAGGTCACAGCAGACAAGGGGCAAGTGGCAGCAGTAGTCGCAGCTAGAGGCCTGAGCTCCTGGTATAAGCTAGTGGTCGTGTCTCGACCAGCAACCCATCTGCTGACATTGACTGGTTAACTCGGTCATCCACTTCATCACAAGTGATATCTGCTGTTCTAGACAAATAGCGTACTGGAGCGCATTGAATTCCCCTCATAAGTGCATACAAGATACATACATCTAAGTGGTCTAACATTTTGTTCCTGTTAAAGTCTTAAGGGCCTAGTTACTGTGAAAGGCCAGCCAAAAGTACACACCTGCTGAAGTTCTAAGCGCAGTGGAGCGTCCTAGGGATAAGTGGAAGCAGGAGTCACAGCGAGAGGCCTGAGCTTCTGGTATCAGCTAGCGGTTGTGTCTCGACCAGCAACCCATCTACTTTCATTGACTGGTTAACTCGGTCATCCACTTCATCACAAGTGACATCTGACACCACCAGTCAACAGTCGGTGGGTTCCTCAGAAACAACCATCAGTTGGCAGTCCCTGTCCTCCAATTGCCTCTGTCCTATGCTGTTCCCACCCCTATAGATGTATCCTATGCTGTGGGCTCAGCTCCACTTTTTAGTCAGGATGATCTACTAGAGGACAGTCAGCAGCTACAGCCCAGCCAAATAGTGGAGGAGACATCCCCCGCTTCCTTCACTAGGCGGGCAAGTAGTGATGAGGAGAATGGCGTGGTAGGTAGTGTTGGGAACGTTCAGGTTCCTGAAGCACACACTGTTGAGGAACCCGAGGAGGACATAATTGATGTGCTGGAGTTAGCGGCAGTAGCAGTCAGTAAGTGCGGACTGTGGGGGGGGGGGGGGAATCAGCTACTCTGTGGTGTGGCAGTTTTTCATCAAGTAACCAGAGGATGTTAACATGGCCACATTCAATTTAAAAAAATATCTTTAATCTTTTCAATTGTGAGGCTCTTTGGTCTGGTCAGGCTGCTGCCACCTCCAGGCTGTGTCATTATGTCCCCATATGGTCTCTTCTTGCTGCTACCACCTCCAGGCTTGGTCATTCTGCCACATTTTAATCTCCTCATGCTGGTGCCACCTCTAGGCTGTGTCATTGTGCCACCATGTGGTCTCCTCATGCTACTGGTACATGACATAAAATGTTTTATGTTAATCTATTTAAAATCTTCAATTTGAATTTGAAGAGTCATCTTTAATCTTTTCAATTGTGAGGCCCTATGGTCTCCTTATGCTGCTGGGACATTACATACATTTTTTATGGTAATCTATTTAAAATCTTCAATTTAAATTTGAAAATATAGCTTTAATCTTTTCAACTGTGAGGCCCTATCGTCTCCTCTTGCTGCTGCCCCCTCCAGGCTTGGTCATTTTGCCACTATATGGTCTCCGTATGCTCCTGCCACCTCCAGGCTGTGTCATTGTGCCTCCATGTGGTCTCCTCATGCTGCTGGCACATTACATAAAAAAATTAATAATAAATAACTTGATTAATTTTAATTAATCATTTTAATATAAATGCCCCGCCAGGATACCATGTGTGCAAGGCACGGCAGGGTCACGCTGTTCTTCACATGGTTTGCCTTGGCGAACAGAGTCACACAGGGGAGGAACTGCTAAAAGTAATTAATCAACAAATCAAATCATGGCTTACTCCATTAAAACTGGAAATGGGAACCATGGTGACCGACAACAGGAAGAACATCTTGTCTGTGCTGCTTCAAGGAAGCCTGAGCCATGCCCCCTGCATGGCACACATGTTCAATCTGGTTGTCAAGCAATTCCTGAAGTGTTACCCCCATCTGTAAGACTTCCTAACAATGGGAAGAAAACTTTGCATGCACTTCAGCCACTCGTACACCGCAAAGCACGCCCTCCTTGAGCTGCAGCATCAGAACGGTATCCCCCCAACATAGTCTGATTTGCGACGTTTCCACACATTGCAATTCCACCCTCCATAAGTTGGACCAACTATACGAACAGAGAAAAGTCATCACCTATTTCTTGATGATCCAAGTGGATAGGAGGACTCCCCTGTAGAACTTCAATGTCAACCAGTGGCAGCTCATACGTGACACCTGGCGTTTGCTCAGGCCCTTTGAGGAAACCACATTATTAGTCAGTCACCAGAATTATGGGATGAACGACGTCATTCCACTGCTTCATATCCTACAACACGTGTTGGAAACGATGGCTGGTCAGGGCACTGGAAACGTGACGCCTACATCGAGGCCACATAAGCCCTGTGAGGGCTGAACTGGAGGAGGTGGGGGACAGTGGAGCACAGGCAAGGTTTTGAGAAATGGGTGTTTTTTTATAGTCATCTGACAGGAGAGGTGGAGACGGAGCAGGCTGTGGAGCTACAGGGTGATGAGGAAGATGATGAGACAGAGGACCCAGACACACCATGGCCATGTGGTCTCCTCATGCTGCTGGCACATTAATTAAACATTTTTATGTTAATCTATTTGAAATCTTCAATTTAAATTTTGAAAAATATCTATAATCTTTTCGATTATGAGGCCCTATGGTCTCGTCAGGCTGTTGCCACCTCCAGGCTGGGTAATTCTTCCACTATATAGTCTTCTCTTGCTGCCACCAATTCCAGGCTGTGTCATTCTGCCACATTATGGTCTCCTCATGCTGCTGCCACCTCCAGGCTGTGTCATTGTGTATGGTCTCCTTATGCTGTTGGCACCTTAAATAAAAAATAAAAAAATCTTTGATTAAAATTTTACAAAATATCTTTAATCTTTTCTATTGTGAGGCCCTAAGGTCTTGTCGGGCTGCTGCCATTTGTAGGCTCTGTCATTGTACCGCCATGTGACTCCTTTTTATATTGGGTTTCGTGGTCATACAGTATTGATTCAAAGTAAACTCTTCAAGCACCTGGGACATTAAACTTAATCTTAAACTGAATCTAATCAGAATCTTAAATTAAAAAAAAATATTTAAAAAAAGTAATCTATTCGAGACTAAGGCACTATGGTTGTCAACATCATATATTACCTGTGGAATTACCACAAGAATCCAACGAAACATATTGGAGCGATAACAATTAACCCTATCTAATTAAATGAAACATTCGCACTTTCACAGTCTGTGGGCTGCTGAGAGGCAGGGGCTGGAACAGGTGGACCACCAGCTCGATTTTAAGATGCAAATACAAGCTTTTTCACTGCAGCCACTTCTAGCTTTATGCACCCACTTATCCAAAGCACAGAAGCTGAATGTGTTCCTGTCCAAGGAGCTGGTACTGCAGTCTCTCCCTTTTCAAGTGGACACTCAGAGCATGGGGGTGCGCTGAGAGGCAGGGGCAGGGAAAGGCGGTAGCTGGCCTCGTAGCGGAACACCAGCTCAATTTTAAGATACAAGTACAAGCTTTTTCACTACAGAAATTTATACACTGCAGCAATTATACACTATTGGCAAGCCTGCGGCTGCAGATACCAGACTTGCCCTCCAATGGGTCCTCAATAGAGATGAGTGAATCAAATCAGACAAATCACATTTTTTAAAAATTCACTCCTCTCTAGTTGTCATAACATATTACCACAAGAATCCAATGAAACAAGTTGGTGCGATAACAATGAACCAGAACTGATTAAATGTAGTAAGACAGTTGGGGGGGTGCTGAGAGGAAGGGGCTGGAACAGTTGGTAGCTCGTCTTGCGGCAGACCGCCAGCTGGATGCTCACCATTATGGGTCCTCAAAAAATGTTTTAACATTTTTTAAATAAATTAAATAAAAATTACATAAAAATCTCTTCTTTTTATGTTTTATTTAATTTTTAAAAAGAATAACGTAAAATTACAACTCCTACTTCAAGGAGCAAATAACAGTCATAATATACAAATTAATGGGAAGCATATGAGAAGAAGAAAAAAAGAAAGAAAAAATAAAGATTAAAGAAAAGAAAAACTGGAGAGGAAAATAGGGAGCCCAAATAGAAACCAAGGAAAAACAAAGCTCAGCCCACTTACTCCATCTATCAATTCCTGTCCATCGTGGCCCCCTTGCCTCGCAATGAGTCCCTCCAACATAGATTGCGGTGAGCCGTAACTTTAATAACTGCGATCTCCGGAATGTCTACCGATTTCCAACACCGAGCAATGGAGATTCTTGCCACAGTAAGGACATGGTAGATGACAACCAAATGGTCTATAGGAGTATTTTCTAGGGTCAAAAATAACAAAGCTACTTCAGGGCCCCAACTAAAGGGGATAGAAAGGAGCTGATCAAGTAGGTATTTAATATTCAACCAAAAAGGACGTATGTAATCACATGTTCACCAAATGTGCATCAATGTACCTACTTATTTACCACATCTCCAGCAGCAGTTAGAAGGCAACGAGTATATTTTAGCCAGATATCTCTTTAATCTCTTCAGTTGTGATGCCATATGGTCTCCCGACTCTGCTGCCACATCCAGATGCTCTGGCATAGTGATGCCTGTAATCTGCATTTCATACTGAATAACAGTATTATTTCACTTACACAGCACACTCCCTATTGAGGCTCTCGGTAAGCAAGAAATAGCGTTTTTTAATAGAGATTTGAATAAATTTGGACCGAAACAAAGTAGCTAGCTTAGTTTGTAGCGTAGTTAGCGTAGCTTACATTTTAAAGTGAAAGGGCGTAGGTTAGGTTTTAAAGTAAAGAGATTACAAGCATGTCCAGGCATGCTGGAAGTTGTAGTTTTGCAGGTTTTACAGTGAAGGGACTACAACTCCCAGCATACCCAGACAGCTTAAAGCTGTCCAGGCAGGATATGAGTTGTAGTTTTACACATCTATAGAGTAGTTAGTGTAGTGCAGTGTTAGCGTAGTTTTATACAGGTGTAGTGTAGTTAGCATAGTGTACTGTTAGCGCAGTTTTTCACCAGTGTAGCGTAATTAGAGTAGATTTATACAGGTGTAGCATAGTTACTGTAGCGTAGTGTTAGTGTAATTTTACAGAGGTGTAGCGTAGATAGCGTAGCATAGTGTTAGCATAGTTTTACATAGTTACATAGTTAGTATGGTTGAAAAAAGACATACGTCCATCAAGTCCAACCAGGGGGTTGAAGGGAAGGGTGTAAGGGGATAAGGGAAAGTTGTAGTGCAGTTAGCGTAGTTTTACACAGGTGTAGTGTTAGTTACCGTAGCGTAGTGTTATCGTAGTTTTACACAGGTGTAGCGCAGCTAGCTTATTTTTTCAGGCAGATAAAGCGCAGTTTAGAGAGTGTAGCGTAGGGTGTAGCTTAGCTTAGTCATACATTGAAGAGGCTACAACTCCCATCATGTCCAGGCATGATGGGAGTTGTAGTTTTGCAACAGTAGCAGAGGCCATTGCACTCTGCTACATCAAAGAGTCTAGCAGATGCGAGTACTGCCAGTAGCAGTGGTGAGTGCGCCCTGAGCTGCGCTAGTTAATTCATTAGGGGTATACAGCCATCTATATAGACATGATCAGAAGGCCACTTACCCACCTCCATTCCTGCTCCGTCACTAGACATGGAGCAACACAGGAAGATGACAGAGCTGCGACAAGGGTGGTAAGTTAGGCTCTTCAGGGGGAGAACCCCCAAAAATGTACTAACCCATTTTTTTTGTGTGTTTTTCTTCTCTTCTCGTTTCAGATATGTGATTGCAGAGGACTACGTTGGAGGATTTGGTGGACTCCCACGATGGCCTGCAATTTTTTTTTGTTTTAATAAAATGGTTAACGAGGGCTGTGTGGGGGGGGAGAGTGTTTTTTCCTAATAAAAATGATTTAACTTGTGTGTGTGTGGTTTTTTTTTTCAATTACTTTTCAGGCTTAGTAGTGGAAGCCATCTTATAGTCCATTACTAAGCCAGGGCTTAGCGTTAGCCCCAAGAACAGCTAGCGCTAACCCACAATTATTACCCCAGTACCCACCGCCACAGGGGTACTGGAAAGAGCCAATACCAAAAGGCCCAGATTGCCAAATATGGCGCTCTTGGGCCCAGGCAGTAACAAGTTATTTAGGCTGGGAAGGGCCAGTAACAATGGTCCTCGCTCACCCTGGTAACGTCGGACTGTTGTTTGGTTGGTATCTGGCTGAGAATGAAAAGACAGGGAACCACAAACGTTTTATTTTGTTTATATATGACATGATTTCCTGTCTTTTCATTCTTAGCCAGATACCAACCAAACAGCCTGACATTACCAGGGTGAGCGAGGACCATTGTTACTGGCCCTCCCCAGCCTAAATAATACCAGCCTGTTACCGCCTAGGCCCAGAAGCGCCATATTTGGCGCTCTGGGCCTGTTAGTACCAGCTCTTCCCAGCACCCCTGTGGCGGTGGGTACAGGGGTAATAATTGGCGGTTAGTGCTAGCTGTTTTTGGGGCTAATGCTAAGCCCTGGCTTAGTAATGGACTCTATCTATAAGACGGCTTCCACTACTAAGCCTGAAAAGTAAATAGAAAAAAACTCACACAAGTTAAAACATTTTTATTAAGAAAAACATTCCCCCCCACAGCCCTCGTTAACCATTTTATGAAAAAAAAATTGCAGGTCATCGTCGTAGTCCTCCGCATTTGCATATCTGAAATGAGAAGAGAAGAAAAACACACAAAAAAAATGGGTTATTACATTTTTGGGGGTTCACCCCCCTAACTTACTATCCTTGTCCCAGCTCTGTCATCTTCCTGTGTTGCTCCACGTCTAGTGATGGAGCAGGAACGGAGGTGGGTAAGTGGCCTTCTGATCATGTCTATATAGATGGCTGTATACCCCTAATGAATTAACTAGCGCAGCTCAGGGCACACTCAGCACGTCTGCTACTTTAACGTACAAGGACGTACTCGCGTCTGCTACGTTAACGTAGCAGAGCACAATGGCCTCTGCTACTTTAATGTAGCAGAGCGTAATGGCCTCTGCTACATTAATGTTGCAGAGTGCAATTGCCTCTGCTACTGTTGCAAAACAACAACTCCCATGTTGCCTGGACCACCTTTGGCTGTCTGTGCATGCTGTGAGTTGTAGCCCCTTCACTGTATGACTAAGCCAAGCTACACCCTACGCTACACTCTGTAAATTGCATTTTTATCTGCCTGTAAAACTAAGCTAGCTACACTACACCTTTGTAAAACTGTGTTAACATTACACTACCCTAACTATGTTACACCTGTGTAGAACTACGCTAACATTACGCTAACTACTCTACACTGGTGTAAAACTACGCTAACACTATGTTACGCTAACTATGCTACACTGGTGTAAAACTACACTACGCTAACTACACTACACCTGTGTAAAACTACGCTAACACTACACTACACTAACTACACTACACCTGTGTAAAACTACGCTACACCTGGGTAAAACTGCGCTAACACTACACTACGCTAACTACACTACACCTGTATAAAACTGCGCTAACACAACACTATGCTACACTGGTGTAAAACTACACTAACACTGCTAACTATGATACACTGGTGTAAAACTACGGTAACCCTACACTAAGCTAACTACGCTGCACCTGTGTAAAACTACGCTAACACTACGCTACACTAACTACGCTACACTGTGTAAAACTACGCTATGCTAACTACACTACATGTGTAAAACTACGCAAACACTATGCTACACTAACCACGCTACACCTGTGTAAAACGTTGCTAATGCTACGCTAACTATGCTACACCTGTGTAAAACTACACTAATACTACGATACGCTAACTATGCTACACTGGTGTAAAACCATGGTAACCCTACGCAAAGCTAACTATGTCTCACCTGTGTAAAACTACGCTACCCTGGTGTCAAATTGTGCTAACACTATGCTAACTACACTACACCTGTGTAAAACTATGCTAACAATACACTTCACTAACTACGCTACACCTGTGTAAAACTACGCTAATGCTACGCTAACTATGCTAAACCTGGGTAAAACTACGCTAATGCTACGCTAACTACGTTACACCTGTCTACGCTACGTCAAATCTACACTATGCTAACTGCACTACACCTGTGTAAAACTGCGTTAACACTACACTATGCTAACGACACTACACCTGTGTAAAACTACGCTAACACTACGCTACACTAACTACGCTACACCTGTGTAAAACTACACCAATGCTACGCTAACTATGCTACACCTGTGTAAACCTACGCTACACTAACTACACTACACATATGTAAAACTGCGCTTACACTACAGTGCACTAACTACGCTACACTTGTGTAAAACTTTGTTAATGCTACGCTAACTAAGCTACGCTAACTACACTACACATGTGTAAAACTGTTCAAACACTACGCTTTGCTAACTATGCTACACCTGTGTAAAACTACGCTAATGCTACGCTACACTGACTAAGCTACACCAGTGTAAAACTTCGCTAGTGCTTTGCTACGCTAACTACACTACACATGTGTAAAACTACACTAACACTACACTACACCTGTGTAAAACTATGCTAATTCTAAGCTACACTAACTACGCTACACCTGTGTAAAACTACACTAACACTATGCTACGCTAACTACACTACACATGTGTAAAACTACACTAACACTACTCTACACTAACTACGCTACACCTGTGTAAAACTACACTAACACTACGCTACACTAACTACGCTACACCTGTGTAAAACTACACCAATGCTACACTAACTATGCTACACCTGTGTTAACCTACGCTACACTAACTACACTACACATATGTAAAACTGCGCTTACACTACAGTGCACTAACTACGCTACACCTGTGTAAAACTACGCTTATGCTCCTCTACACTAACTACGCTAAACCTGTGTAAAACTTTGTTAATGCTACGCTAACTACACTACACATGTGTAAAACTGTGCAAACACTACGCTTTGCTAACTATGCTACACCTGTGTAAAACTACGCTAATGCTACGCTACACTGACTAAGCTACACCAGTGTAAAACTTCGCTAGTGCTTTGCTACGCTAACTACACTACACGTGTAAAACTACACTAACACTACACTACACCTGTGTAAAACTATGCTAATTCTAAGCTACACTAACTACGCTACACCTGTGTAAAACTACACTAACACTACGCTAACTATGCTACACCTGTGTAAACCTACGCTACACTAACTACACTACACATATGTAAAACTGCGCTTACACTACAGTGCACTAACTACGCTACACTTGTGTAAAACTTTGTTAATGCTACGCTAACTAAGCTACGCTAACTACACTACACATGTGTAAAACTGTTCAAACACTACGCTTTGCTAACTATGCTACACCTGTGTAAAACTACGCTAATGCTACGCTACACTGACTAAGCTACACCAGTGTAAAACTTCGCTAGTGCTTTGCTACGCTAACTACACTACACATGTGTAAAACTACACTAACACTACACTACACCTGTGTAAAACTATGCTAATTCTAAGCTACACTAACTACGCTACACCTGTGTAAAACTACACTAACACTATGCTACGCTAACTACACTACACATGTGTAAAACTACACTAACACTACTCTACACTAACTACGCTACACCTGTGTAAAACTACACTAACACTACGCTACACTAACTACGCTACACCTGTGTAAAACTACACCAATGCTACACTAACTATGCTACACCTGTGTTAACCTACGCTACACTAACTACACTACACATATGTAAAACTGCGCTTACACTACAGTGCACTAACTACGCTACACCTGTGTAAAACTACGCTTATGCTCCTCTACACTAACTACGCTAAACCTGTGTAAAACTTTGTTAATGCTACGCTAACTACACTACACATGTGTAAAACTGTGCAAACACTACGCTTTGCTAACTATGCTACACCTGTGTAAAACTACGCTAATGCTACGCTACACTGACTAAGCTACACCAGTGTAAAACTTCGCTAGTGCTTTGCTACGCTAACTACACTACACGTGTAAAACTACACTAACACTACACTACACCTGTGTAAAACTATGCTAATTCTAAGCTACACTAACTACGCTACACCTGTGTAAAACTACACTAACACTACGCTACGCTAACTACACTACACATGTGTAAAACTACACTAACACTACGCTACACTAACTACGCTACACCTGTGTAAAACTGCGCTAACAGTATGCTACGCTAACTACAACTGTCTAAAACTATGCTACACTACACTAACTACTCTACACATGTGTAAAACTACAACTCCCATCGTGCCTGGACAGCCTTTAGCTGTCTGGGCATGCTGGAAGTTGTAGTTCCTTCACTTTAAAACCTGCAAAATTACAACTTCCAGCATGTCTGGACATCCTTCGGCTGCATGGGCATGCTGGAAGTTGTACTCTCTGTACTTTAAAACCTAACCTACCTCCTTTCACTTTAAAACCTAAGTACGCTAACTATGCTGCAATCTAAGCTAGCTACGCTGGTCTCCCTCTATCCCTTCCAGCTACAATATGCTACCTACTCTAACTACGCACACGGAGTCCGTAGTAAACTGTGCATGCACTGGCAGTGTTGTACGGACTTCTGCTTGCTACACTAGCACTACGCTCCTAACGCTGCCTACGTTAGCCCTACGCTGTAAGCGGAGTGCTGCGCATGCGTTCTTAGTTATCTACAGATCGTAGAAAACTTTACATCACCGGTCGGCCGCTGGCTTAATGTGCTGCTGATAGAATACTTTTCACACATAGCTCTTCGGAGGCATATCATGATAAATGCACTGCAGGGGGCAGATTATAAATGCGCTGCGGGGGGGTATATCTTTATAAATGTGCTGCGGGGGGAATATTATAAATGTGCTGTGGATGCTAGATATATAGTTATTTATGTCTGACCCCCTGCAGCGCTATATACACTGCTCAAAAAATAAAGGGAACACTTAAATAACACAAGGTAACTCCATGTCAATCACACTGTGAAATCACAATGTCTACTCAACACTGATTGACAATCAATTTCACATGCTGTTGTGCAAAAGGAACAGACAACAGGGGGAAATTATAGGCAATTAGCAAGACACCCACAATAAAGGAGTGGTCCTGCAGGTGGTGACCACAGACCACTTATCAGTTCCCATACTTCCTGGCTGATGTTTTGGTCACTTTTGAATGCTGGCGGTGCTTTCACTCTAGTGGTAGCATGAGATGTAGATTACAACCCATACAAGTGGCTCAGGTAGTGCAGCTCATCCAGGATGGCACATCAATTCGAGCTGTGGCAAGAAGGTTTGCTGTATCTGTCAGTGTAGTATCCAGAGCATGGAGGCGCTACCAGGAGACAGGCCAGTACATCAGGAGATATGGAGGACACTGTAGGAGGACAACAACCCAGCAGCAGGACCGCTACCTCCGTCTTTGTCAGGGCCAGATCATCATTGGCACTCATGGAGCGCCTGCTCCGGGCCCCATGCCCACAGGGGGCCCCCGTCACCATCGGGACATCCCTGTGTCCGAAAAATCTTTTCAGGACAAAAGGATGTCCCTGTTACCTCTCTGTGGCCCTGCGTTAACTTAAAAAATACAGGGGCCCCCAGGAGGTGGCGCATGCAGGGACGTCACTGACATCCCGTGCGTGTGTCCATAGAAGAGCAGAGCGGAGCAGTGAGGAGGACACGTGAATGGTAAGTCACCACTCGCCAGCACGTCATCTTCAGTGTTCCGACCACCGCTCCTCTCCGGTCCCGATACCTACTGCTATGGCCCATAGGCCAAAGCAGTAGATCGTGACCCTGGACCGGAGTGGTGGTGGTTGGAACACTGGGGCATTAAACAGCCATACAGCCTCCAGCCATACACTGTATATGGCTGAAGGTTGTATGTCTGTGGGGGAACTGTACTGCACCTAATGTGGAGGAACTATACTGCACCTAATGTGGAGGAACTATACTGCCAACCTAATGTGGGGGAACTGTACTGCACCTAATGTGAGGGTACTGTACTGCACCTAATGTGGGGAAAACTATACTTCACCTAATGTGGGGGGAACTATACTGTACCTAATGTTGGGAACTATACTGCCAACTTAATGTGGGGGAACTGTACTGCACCTAATGTGGGGAACTATACTGCACCTTATGTGGGGAACTATACTGCACCTAATGTGGGGAACTATACTGCACCTAATGGGGGGGAACTATACTTCACCTAATGTGGGGGAACTACAACCTAATGCGGGGGAACTGTCGGGGGGGGGGGGGGGGCATCATAATGAAGTGCTCTGTCTTCCAGGCAGCCTTAATCTGGCCCTGGCGCAAGTAGGAGCACTGCCAGAGCCCTGCAAAATGACCTCCAGCAGGCCACAAATGTGCATGTGTCCACTCAAACAGTCAGAAACAGACTCCATGAGGGCCCTACATCCACAGGTGGGGGTTGTGCTTACAGCCAAACACTGTGCAGGATGTTTGGCATTTGCCAGAGAACACTAAAATTAGCAAATTCGCCATTGGCGCCCTGTGCTCTTCACAGATTAAGATAGAAAGAAATGGAAGGAAAAAAGACAGAGAACTGCCCCTAGTGTATTACCCTTGGTAAATGGGGCATAAACTAGAGTGGGAAACCCACGAGTCTTATAGGTGGCTGCCCACCTAAGTAAATAGAGAATAGCTCATATCAACCCGTACAGGGGCACTCACTGATTTCCAAGGAGCTGCTGAGTCGGAGGTTGCAGAAAACGAGTAGTCACTTGTCCTGAAGAAATCACAAAGGAAAGGATAAAGAGGATATGTACAATCCAGGCGCTGCCAGCTTGGTCGTCAGATGATGAAATAAGGTCAAAAGATACCTTAGGTTCTTGTAAACATGTTTGTTTATTGGTACAACATAGTTAAAAGACAGAGGACACATTTTGAGGGAAGAGCCCCTCTTCCTCAGATCTGATAACAGATGGAAGCAGGATCACACTGAGCAGATGTGAGTCTGGAGATGCCGTGGAGAACGTTCTACTGCCTGCAACATCCTCCAGCATGACTGGTTTGACAGTGGGTCACTAATGGTGTGGGGTGGCATTTCTTTGGGGGGCTGCACAGCCCTCCTTGTGCTTCCAGAGGTAGCCTGACTGCCATTAGGTACTGAGATGAGATCTTCAGACCCCTTGTGAGACCATATGCTGATGTGGTTGGCCCTGGGTTCCTCCTAATGCAAGACAATGCTAGACCTCATGTGGCTGGAGTGTGTCAGCAGTTCCTGCAAGAGGAAGGCATTGATGCTATGGACTGGCCCGCTCATTCCCCAGACCTGAATCCGACTGAGCACATCTGGAACATCATGTCTCGCTCCATCCACCAAGACCACATTGCACCACCGACTGTCCAGGAGTTGGCGGATGCTTTAGTCCAGGTCTGGGGGACATCCCTCAGGAGACCATCCACCACCTCATCAGGAGCATGCGCAGGTGTTGTAGGGAGGTCATATGGGCACGTGGAGGCCACACATACTACTGAGCCTCATTTTTACTTGTTTAAAGGACATTACATAAAAGTTGGATCAGCCTGTAGTGTGGTTTTCCACTTTAATTTTGAGTGTGACTCCATATCCAGTCCTCCATGGGTTGATAAATTAGATTTCCATTGATAATTTTTGTGTAATTTTGTTGTCAGCACATTCAACTATGTAAAGACGAAAGTATTTCATACGATTAGTTCATTCATTCAGATCTAGGATGTGTTATCTTAGTGTTACCTTTATTTTTTTGATCAGTGTATCTTTCCACCCAAAGCGCTTTTAATATACATATGGCCTGCTTCCGCTACGCACTCACAATCTTCATTTTAAAAACCACGCCAGGAGCCCTGAATGGCTCCTCGGTACCAGCCATACAGGCCTCCCGGCGGGGGATTTAAGAATTAAAGTAAAAACACTCTATACATTGGAGGGGAGCGGAGCATGCCGCCCGCTGCCCTGCTTAATAACTTCTGATCGCAACAGGTCTCAGAAGTAAGCCCCTGTACTACTACCCCCAGCATGGAACAGACATTATTCCATGATGGAGGTAGTAGTACGAGCACTATTGTAGCCTCCCCAGCCACCCGCAGCCAGGAACTACTTATCCCCTCATGGAAACATGTCTGTTCCATGATAAGAGTAGTAGTAGTCCCGGCTGCAGGAGTCCGTAGGTGGCTGACTTTTCATACTAAGAGTGCCACAGAATGTCATCCTTTTGCATCAGTTTGCATCTGTTAGTAGTAATGTAGTTAAGGGGGCAGTGATGGGAGAAAAGTGGGGCAGAAGTAAACGCCCATGTGAACGTAGCCTAAGACCCATATTGTATAGAGGATGCACTAAGTATGCTTTATCATTGACAGCAGTTATCCATTTCAGTTGTCTTAAAGGTAATTCCCGGTTTCACAGTGGGAGGCACTGTTCAACAGCTGCTATTCAGAATCTAAGCCTTTTTATGGTAGCTGTGTTATTTGGTGCCATATTCCTTGCCTTTATTGCTATCAGACTTGCTGGGAAAATGTATGGAGGATCCAACCACAAGACACAGTCGGAGTAAGCCCGCCGGATTTATTTTACTTCACATATTAAAGTATGCCAGGGTTGCATATGCCATACATACTCATCAAGTGTGAACTATTTTGTTATAGAGTTAATGTGAAAAGCTTCAGTCCTGGAAAAATTAACCCTTACCATGATGGCAATCTGAACACTCCCAACAAACCTACTGACCACAGAAGAGCACACACACCTCAACACACGCAGCACAGTGTGCGGAGGTAAAAGCAGCTAGAAGATGAACCGCTTTGCCGTTACTTTCTTCCACTAGGTTGTAATCACATATGAGAGCATAGGTAGCTTAGCCATCATCGCTGCTAATTCCCCTCCATTCTAAGATTCATATAGCACAATGGTAATTTGCCTTTAATGCATCCCACATGCATGTTGCCAGAAAGGCCTCCCTCCAGGAACCCCGCCGCTTTCTATGTTTTACAGACTCTTTGTTATGACTGCTTGCTCTGTTTGAAGCTGCTATTAAGGTTTTCTTTCCTTTTGCATCTTATTCTATCTTGCAGATTGCCAGTCACCATTATACCAGAAAATATCAGGAGCGCACAATGAAGAGAATTTTCTTGCCCTACACTTGCAGAACGTGGTCACAGGTTAGTGCTGGTTATACAATGGATTTTCTGATTTAGTCCACATTTCTGTCCAGCTCCCAAAAGTGAATCAAAGGAGATAATAATAGGATTTTGTCAAATAATATCAACAGAAACAAAAGCTAATTCATCATTTCCAGACATTCCCCATGCAGATCGTCAGCCTGGTCCTAAGCTTTGGGATCTGAATATTTCTAGGGTTTCCTTGGGAAATAAAACCAGCTGCACTTGTTCATTTACTTTGCAGGTGTGCACGGTTAATAAGGAAACGTTTTATGTAAGCAAGCAAAATAGGAGTCCTTTGAAATACTCAACTACATTACACATAAAACACATGTACTCTATTTATAGTCCACGTGGTTCTCTGCTCAAGAAAGTTAGGAAAAAGGTTGGTAATCAGTAAATGATATATAAATCCAAATTCCCCTAGAAAGGGTTAACAGCCGGTTCTTATACCAATAACAGATGATAGGCATAAAGCCCAGGGTCCCGAGACCCTATATTCAGAACTCCACCCTAAAGCTTAGGTTTTATTAAGCCTATTAATAGTAAGCCAATGGTAGTAACACTCTGAAAAGCAAAGACACTATGCGATATAGATGACATTTACTGTATTTTTTGCCGTATAAGACGCACTTTTTCTTCCCCAAAACTGGGAGGGAAAAGTTGGTGCGTCTTATACGGCAAATGCACATTAAAACCCTGTCCTATTGCGGCGGTCCCTGTGGCCATCAACGGCCGGGACCCGGGGCTAATACAGGACATCACTGATCGCGGTGATGCCCTGTATTAACCCTTCAGACGCGGCATTCAAAGCTGACACTAACCCAGCTGCTCAGTTAGGCTGTTCGGGACCACCGCGGTGAAATTGCGGCGTCCCGAACAGCTTACAGGACACCGGGAGGGACCTTACCTGCCTCCTCGGTGTCTGCTCTGTGCCGGGATCCCCTGCATGACCGGCGCTCTCCTTCGTCATCATCACGTCGTTGCGCATGCCGTCCCGTCATCCAATAGGAGCGGCGCACGTAGTGACGTGATGGCGGCGATGGAGAGCGAGGATACCGGGCAGCAGATACGTTCCGGAGCAACGGGGACACGACAACAGTGACATCCAGGGCAGCGGTGACGGGTCCGGAGCGGCGGCGACACGTGAGTAATACCTCCTATACCAGTGGTCTTCAACCTGCGGACCTCCAGATGTTGCAAAACTACAACTCCTGGCATGCCCGGACAGCCGTTGGCTGTCCGGGCATGCTGGGAGTTGTAGTTTTGAAACATCTGGATGTCCGCAGGTTGAAGATCACTGTCCTATACTTTACATTGTATTTGGTTCAGAATCTTTTTTTTCTAGATTTTCATCCTTTAAAATTGGGTGAGTCTTATATGGCGAAAAATACGGTACTTATTATTACTGGGTATGTACCCCAGACGGCTGTCCGGGCATGCTGGGAGTTGTAGTTTTGAAACATCTGGATGTCCGCAGGTTGAAGATCACTGTCCTATACTTTACATTGTATTTGGTTCAGAATCTTTTTTTTCTAGATTTTCATCCTTTAAAATTGGGTGAGTCTTATATGGCGAAAAATACGGTACTTATTATTACTGGGTATGTACCCCAGACATATAATGGATATATCAGGTTATCCAGTAGACTGTAGTGCAATGTAGCCATTTCCCTCCTGAGGACGTAGCTCTTGCAGAGGGGGCATAGTGGTTGTTTTTTAATCAAGCAGCCCTGTGAGTGTCAATATCCAGTTGGAATACTGGATAACCTGATATATCCAATATACATCTAGAATACATACGACAGCTGTAGTTCAGGGGTGGCGTTTCTGCACAATATGCACAGAGCTGTTTGCTGCGTATATGTTCCAGACGGAATAAAAGTATCTGCAAGATCATTCTAGGATAGTGCTCCGTTCTTTGTCCTACTTTAAATTCCACATTAATAAATTAATGAAAAGGCGGTATATCAACCCCAAATAGGACCTCCATAGGGACCAGCCATTCCTTTGAAGTGTTTCCTTTATTCCACCAATGGTTGTAGAAAAGTGGTAGACATAACTTGAACCTTCTTGCTTGAGTTGAGACTACCCCAGTAAATCCGAGCCTCATTTCTGGCTTCATTTCTAGTTTTATGGTCTAATCACATGTACAGTATTCTGTGCAGATTTGATGCGCAGGATTTTCTGCTAGATTTCAATATATACTGAATGACTGAACACAGCTTGAATTCCTGCACATCAAATGTGCGCAGAATACTGTACGTGTGAATAGACCCTTAAAGGGAATCTGTCACCAGATTTATATAGCCCTTAGCGCAGCCACAACCCTGTGACAGCGACTTTGGCTAAAACGCTGTATTGCTTTTCTGTGTAAGTGCCGCATATGTGATTAAATCACTGTTTACCAGTGCAGACTAATGAGTGAGCATATACTCAGTAGCTTGCAATATCGATGGGCTGCCTCTTAGGCCCACCCAATGTCTGTGATCAATACGTCAAAATACTGGGTGGGCAGACCGGAGCGACAACTCAAGAATACTGCCTGCAGTGATAAACAGTGATTTAATCTAATATGTTGCTCCTATACAGGAAAATAATGCAGCATTTTACTTAGGATCTTTTACTTACTTGGGGTCTCGGTCACCAGTTTTATGCCTCCTTCAGAGTCTTTAAAAAAAAAAAAAAATGTCCAGGAACAGGACTCCAAGTTACCGATGTAGTCCAATCCAGCAACTCTCCACACGGCTGGGCTAGACTAAAAGTTTCTTCTCAATAGGAAGAGACCTGTCAATCAAGCCCGTCAGGATATAAACCTAGCTGAAACTGTCCCAGTCACCTGGAACCCTGTTCTCTGATGGTCCTAAAACGAATATTTCTCTAAAATGCCACAGTATTTTGGAATAAATCATAGTTCATTGTCATAAGAAAGTCTGTGTTATATATACGGCTCCTGATTTAGGCAGCATGAAACTTTTCCCTTTAAGCCAACTATCCAATCTTCCCTTTAAACCAACTATATGATCTTCCACAAAGATATATGAACATTTACAATGCTTAGAGTAGATGGACATGAGATTACTCTCATACTGTAATCTGGAGTTGTTCTACCCAATCCTGTGGGAGTAATACAACAGACTAGAGGAGATTTCTCTAAACTAAATGTACCAAACATGCATAATGTGTTTAAAAAGGACCTGTCGCCAACCTAATTTTTTTTAGATCATATTATAATTTAATTGGTTAGGCATACCCTGATCAGACACCTTTTAAGAGTTTCTTGATATATCTCAGAACAGAAGAGCATAAGGCCTTATAGTTTCTCTGACAATTTAGGGAATCAGTCAGACAGGTGTGAATTTACTTTTAATAATGGGATTAAAGAGCGGGATTATACAGTGAGGGGATTGTTTAAGCATACACGACCCTCAATGTACAACAATAACACCACCTGACTATATAACCTCACCCCTCACTGGATATTAACTCCCATTATTAAAATTAAGATTATGTCCATTTTACTGATTCCCTGAATTGTCAGACAAACTATAAAGCCTCATATCTCAGGAAGGGAAGGGCATATGAAGAAACTATTAAAAGGTGTCTGATCCAGGCATCCTAAGCTATTTAAAGGAGATGTCCGGCGCAGACTTTTACTATTCCGTCCTGCCCGGACTGCAAAAAAAGACAAAACAAACTTTCACTTACCTCCATATGTTCTGCCAGAGCTCTGTAACAGCTGATCGGTTGGCTGGGCTGTCTGCTTTCTACTTCCTTTAGCCCGGTACATCACACCGCGCTTCAGCCTATCACCGGCTGAGGCGGGACATCGCTGCGGCCGGTGATAGGCTGAAGCGCCGTGTGACGTACCGGGCTAAAGGAAGTAGGAAGCAGACAGCCCAGCCGACCGATCAGCTGTTACAGAGCTCCGTAAGAACATATGGAGGTAAGTGAAAGTTTGTTTTTTCTTTTTTTTTGCTGCCCGGGCAGGAGGGAATAGAAAAAGTCTGTGCCACACATCTCCTTTAAAGGAGAACTCCGGAATATAAAAATTGTCGCCCATAGTGCCGGCAGTAAAAAAAATAAAGATGTACATACCTTCCTCCGCTCCCCCGGGGCCTCCAGTAACCGGCTCTGGTCTCCGCCGCGATCTACTTCCTGGTTGCCGGTGGTCGGATGAATCATACTGCGCTCAGCCAATCACCAGCCGCAGCGAAGTCCGACTCGGCCGGCGATAGGCTGAGCGGCAGTGTGAGAACACTTCAGGGCACAAAATTCTTCACTACACCGGCACCTGCGGCCGGGGCCGAAAACGTCACACTGCCGCTCAGCCTATCGCCGGCCGAGTTGGGACTTCACTGCGGCCAGTGATTGGCTGAGCGCAGTAAGACTTTCCGACCACCGGCAACCAAGAAGTGGATAACGGCGGAGGCCGGAGCCGGTTACCGAAGGCCCCGGGGGAGCGGAGGAAGGTATGTACATCTTTATTTTTTTTACTGCCGGCAGTATGGGCGACAATTTTTATATTCTCCTTTAGTTCTCCTTTAATGACAGTAAATATCTAAATTATTATTATTTTTTTTTGGGCCACAGTCATCTTTACTATTTCAAATACCCAGGGCACAACATTCTTTATAATAGGAGTTTCCTAAACCTTAGCTTTTAATAGCATATGTTAAAAAATTAAAATCACTGAATATAGTTTAAAAAGAAGGGTTTCTGCACTGGTTCATATACAAGATCAATATGTGGATACTCTCTATACAGGTGTTTGTATAGAGGAGGCTGCAGTCCTCTTCACACATAACACAGATTCTTTAAAAAGCATGAAACATGCCCCGCTCTACATGTTTTAGCAGAGCCCTGCTGTCATCAGGAGGGTTAATGGGCATGGAATCTCTGGCTTATCCCTTGGGGGTAATTGTGTTATGACGTCCTGTTTAAGACACTTTTTTGTGCCTGACATGGCTTAAGAGAAAATAGATTACGCCTTAGCAAAAAGTGTGTGTGGCTTGAAATGCATCCACATGCACCAAAATATTGTCTCAAAATAGCTAATCAATAGGTGTATACTAGGATGCACCAAATTAATCATACATCATTTGCCACCATGATAAATATTAAGCATCTTCAAATTGCCTAGTCTAAGTCTACAATGAGTATTAGGATTAGCTAATCTCCCCCACTGACTCCTGACCTAACAAATGAGTAGTTAATAACCAATAAGTAGTTAAATGAGAACCTCATCATAAAGTATGAACTGCTGTGCCATGTATTTGATGCTGAAATTGCTCCCTAATGAAATCTCCGCTTCCTCTCGAAACATTGAGCAAGCTAAATGTGGCCACATAAAATCCAAAGTGTCAGTTTAGCGACAACCGTCCTCCTACATCTCAATTTCAAGCTGCTGCTTAGTGTATTGAGAAAATATACAATACAAAATATAATACAATTAATATAATTGAGAATAACGCAGATCCAAACATATTTAGTTGAACATTAAGGATGATGTCAAAAGAAAATACAAGACCTCCACATAGCTGCCCCCAAATACTGTAGCATTTGGTTGATAATGTGCCATTATTGTGTTATTGCTATTAGATGGATGTAGACTATTCGTTCCCCGCACTGAAGAATGTGTTCCCTAATATAGATTATATCAGTCTATTTTCTGCTTCCATTATGGGAATGGAAATAGGCTGGTTGTCACATGCTCTAGATAAATATTACGGTATGTTGTGTTACAATTTCCTACAAGGGAAGTCTGGGCAATTCCATTCCACATTATGTTGCTATTACATGGTTTATTGTTAAGTTCTATGCATTTTGCTGTTACGGTTCAGTTAATATTTGTATTTTAAATCTCGATAAGAATTTACTGTAATTTAGGAAAAATGTAATAAAATGTATGAGCACCATACTATACAAAATATTGTATTATATGGGGCATAGATGGGAATGGCTCCTTCTGCTGCCGGTTAACACTAATATAGTGCTTTCAGAAAGTCTTCAGACCCATCCATTTTTTTCACATTTTGTTATGATACGGCCTTGGGATAAAATTTTAATAAAAGTAAAAAAAAAAAATTTTTCCCTCATCATACTGCACACCATAATAACAAAATGAAAATGTTAAAAACCTTTACTAATTTATTAGAAGTGGAAAAACTAAAATATTACATTGACATGAGTATTCAGGCCCTTTACTCAGTACTTAGCTGAGGCACCCTTGGCAGCGGTTGCACCGTCCAGACTTCTTGGGTAGGAAGCTACAAGGTTTGCCAGGGATGTGGAATTTCTATCGCCCGACGCCCCGGACTAGCAGTTTTAAGCGCCGGGCAGGTGAAGTCGGGAGCCCGCTCCATACAGACTGCAGATCCGAAGCAGAGTAGGGGAGATGAGAAGCTGTGTATGTCTCTCTCTCCCCTGCTCTGCAGACGTGCGGGGGGAGATGAGGGGGCGTGGCTTACTTCTCCCCGTGCAGACCTGCGTCCTCTGACTTCACTCCCCCCAGCTGTAGCTTCGGAGAGCTGAGGGGAGGAGGCCCGTCTGCACGGGGAGACTGTATGCAGCGCTCTGCAGTATGTATGGAGCGGGCTCGGGATTCCTGCCCGCTCCATACTCTGCAGCCCCCGGCTGTTCTCAGTAGCCGGGGGCCGCCGCTAATAGCCAGCATGCGGCGATCGCCGCGGCTGGCTATTAACCCTTTAGATCGCCGCTGTCAAAGCTGACAGCGGCGTCTAAAGTCTGGGTTCTCAACCTGGGGTACGCGAAAACGCTGACAAATACCGGCCATGCATTGGCCAGTATTTGTCAGCGCATCGCCGCGGCAGCTCACTGTACAGTAGCGCGGCCAGAGATGCGGCCGGGGCTACTGTGAGTGAGCTGCGTGGTTGCCAGGGAGACGTGTGGCCTCCCCTGACGTTGCGCGGAGTTGCCACACAGCGCAGGGGGACGTCACACGTCAGTGCGGCCCTGTGGAACATCCCGTGAAGCAGCAGGCAACGGGACCACAGGACGCCAGGTAAACAGCTGTATGGCACAGAGGGGGGGGGGGGACTGTATGGGACGGAGCACAAGGCAATAAGATGGAGGGGGAGAGGGATAATGGCGGAGGGGGGGGGAGTAATAAAGCACAAGGTATTGAAATTTTATGTCTTGTGCTTTATTACTCCCCTCTCCCCTTCCATCTTAATCCCCTTGCACCATTCCCCCCTTCCTCTGATCCCCCTTTTGCCATATCCGATAATAATGGCACAAGGGGATTAATATGGAGGGGGGAAAATGACAAAAGGGGATCAGAGGGAGGGGGGAATAATGACACAAGGGGATTAATATGGAGGAGGGGGGGGGTTGATTACCCCCCCCCCCTCCATCTTAATCCCCTTGTGCTATTATTATCTGATATGGCAAAAGGGGATCAGAGGGAGGGGGGAATTATCAAAGCCCCCCCCCCCCTCCATATTAATCCCCCTGTATCATTATTCCCCCTCCTCCATCTTTATCCCCTTGTTCCATATTGGATAATAATGGCACAAGGGGATAAAGATGGAGGGGGAATAATGGTAAAAGGGAATCAGAGGGAGGTGGGAATTGTGGGACAGGGGGACTAAGACGGAGGGGGAAAAATAGCACAAGGGGATTAAGATGGAGATGGGATGCATTAGTATAAAGGTAAGAACACGCCTTTTGTCTGCGGGTCACTATGGAGGTAGCCGGAGGACTTACCTCTGCTACCTCCTGTCCCTCTGTCATTGATAGATCCTGGCTGGACCAGGCTCTATCAATGGATCACAGAGCAGACAGATTAATAGAGTTCAATAGATCTCTATTCATCTGTCTGAGGAATCTAATGATTCCTCATATAAGTCTAATAAAGTGTAAAAGAAAAAAAATAAGTTTTAATAAAAGTTTGAAAGACACCCAGTGGTCTTCAAACGGTGCCCCTCCAGATGTTACAAAACTACAATTCCCAGCATGCCCGGACAGCCGTTGGCTGTCCGGGCATGCTGGGAGTTGTAGTTTTGCAACATCTGGAGGGCCACAGTTTGAAGACCGCTGCATTAACCCCTTCCATGTTAAAAGTTCAAATCACCCCCTTTTCCTATATAAAAACATGCTAACATAATAAAAATAAACATTTGGTATCGCTTCGTGTGTAATTGTGCGACCTATTAAAATATAACATTATGTATCCCGTACGGTAAATGTAAAAAAATACCAAACCACAGATTTTCAATTTTTATAATATCCCAGAAAAAAAAAATTAAAAAGCGATTAAAAAGTCAGATCAATGCCAAAATGGTACCGATACAAAAAACTGATTATGGCACAAAAAATGAGCCCTCATACAGCCTGGTATGCGGAAAAAAAAATAAAGCTACAGGGGTTAAAAAATGGCAATAAAAATTTTTTAGAAAAAGTCCAGAATTAGTAAAACATGACGTAAACGATACAAATCTGGTATCGCTGTAATCAGGCGCCTAAAGTATAAAACTAACATGTTACCTCAACCACAAGGTAAATGGCGCAGAAAAGAAAAACACCAAATCTGCAAAATTATCTTTTACTATTTCAATTTCACTTCCCTAAATACATATATATATTTTTTGGTTCGGAGAATATGTTATTGAAAAATTAAAAGGTGTCATTATATTAGGTAGTTATGGCTATTATAGGGCGAGGAGGAAAAAACAAGCGCGTAAAAGCGAAAATTGGCCGGACAAGTGGATCGTCATGAGGGACAAGTAGATTTTGCTCCATTTTAGTCCCGTGGACAAGTAGTTTTTTATAAAATTTCCACACCCCTGTTTGCACACATGGATTTGGGGATTTTCTGCTATTCTTCTCTGCAGATCCTTACAAACTCTGTTAAGTTGGATGGGGACCATTGATGGACAGTCATTTTCAGGTCTCTCCAGAAATATTCAACTGGGACCAAGCCAGAGTACCCCTTTAACAGCGTTGCCCGTAAGCCACTTCAGTGTTATTTGACTGTGTGCTTAGGGTCACGGTCTGACCTGGATTCCAGGGCTGCCATCAAAAATTTTAAGGCTCCTTACACAGCTCAAGACCTGACCCCCCCCCCCCCCATAGCCCATCCCAGAGTACACCTCCCGGGCCCTCCCTCTATTTTCCCCATTATCTATGAAAAACCTATAAAACACAGGACAAGAAAAACAAGAGCCCTTCAGTTCAGTGAGGAAGGAAGGAAAGAGGAAATGTCCTACTTATTACCACCATACTGTTACTGACTATATCCTGTATAACTGAGACCAATATTACTAATATTATTAATACCAGTACAAAAAAAGGACTGTGATTAAGTCTTTCCCAACCAAGACGTGTCTGGCAAACATCAAACATCTAAGGCCCAACACTTAATTTTTAGCACACTCCATACCTGTTCCCTTCCCTCAGTGCCCCAAAATGCCCCCCCCCCCCCCCCCGGCACCCTACATAGTATGAAGGAAAGGGTAGGGGGATTGGGTGGTGGTGGGTAGGTAATTTTCCCACCCATATTAGTTAATTCCCTCAGTAGGTAGATAGGGAATCCCCCTATAGAAGCCCCCAGTAGGTCATTAGGGGTACTCCGGTGGAAAACATTTTTTTTTTTAAATCAACTGATGCCAGAAAGTTAAACAGATTTGTAAATTACTTCTATTTAAAAATCTTAATCCTTCCAGTACTTATCAGCTGCTGTATAATACAGAGGAATTTCTTTTCTGTCTGTCCACAGTGCTCTCTGCTTACACCTCTGTCCATGTTTATTTTTTTTATTTTATTTATTTATATAGCACCTACAGATTCCGCAGCGCTTACAATTATGGGGTACAAACAAAGACAAGTATCAGACATAAAATTACACAATAACTATTCAAACAAGAGGTGTGGGGATATGTTGAGGATATGTTGAGGCCAATTAGAGACTGTTGTAGGCCTGTCTGAAGAGATGTGTTTTTAGGTCACGTTTGAAACTATGGATGTTGTTGTTGAGTCTGAGGGATAGCATTCCAGAGAACCGGTGCAGCACGAGTGAAGTCTTGGAGATGGGAGTGAGAAGTTCGGATTATATAAGATGTTAGTGTGAGGTCATTAGCAGATCGTAGAGAACGTGTAGGATGGTAGACAGAGATGAGAGAGGAGATGTAGGGAGGTGCAGCATTGTGGAGAGCTTTGTGTATGAGACTGAGGATTTTGTACTGTATTCTGGACTGAATTGGTAACCAGTGTAGTGACTGGCACAGGGAGGAGGCATTGGTGTAGAGGCTGGAGAGGAAGATGAGTCTGGCTGCGGCATTAAGGATGGACTGGAGAGGAGAGAGTTTGGAGAAAGTAAGGCCTATTAGTAAAGAGTTACAGTAGTCAAGGCGAACTGTTAGGAACTGTCCAGAGTAGGAGAGGTTTGCTATGGGGAATAGTTCCTGCTCTGGACAGAGGTGTCAGCTGAGAGCACTATGGACAGACAGAAAAGAAATTAAAAAAGAAAAGAACTTCCTCTGTATTATACAGCAGCTGTTATGACTGGAAGGATAAACATTTTTAAAACAGAAGTCATTTACAAATCGGGTTAACTTTCTGGCACCAATTAATAAAAAAAAAATATATATGTTTTCCACCAGAGTACCCCTTTAATGCCCCCATTAGGTATGTAGAAAGTAATTCCCCCTGTAGGTGGTAGATAATTCCCCCAGTAGGTAGGTCATAGGTAATGTCCCAGTATGTAGGTAGTGGGTAATGCCAAAAGTAGGTAGGTAGTGCCTCCAGGTAGGTAATGTCCTCCCAATTGGTAGTAAATAATGCCCCCAGGTAGGTAGTGCACCAATGTAGGTAATGCCCCCAGTAGGTAGTGCCCCCAGAAATCACCAGCCGCAGTGAAGTCCTGACTCGGCCAGCGATAGGCTGAGCGGCAGTGTGGCGTTTTCAGCCTCGGCAGCAGGTGCCGGTGTAGTGAAGGATTTTGTGTCCTGAAGCATTCTCACACTGCTGCTCAGCCTATCGCCGGCCGAGTCGGGACTTCACTGCGGCTGGTGATTGGCTGAGAGCCGGTTACTGGAGACCCTGGGGGAGCGGAGGAAGGTATGTACATCTTTATTTTTTTTACTGCCTGCAGTATGGGAGACAATTTTTATATTCTGGAGTTCTCCTTTAAGAATTGTGGAGACCACTGTGTACTTGGAAACTTTTAGCACAAAAGAAATGCATTGTCAGCTGTGCCTTCATGGAGTATATTTTTATTTTATTTTAGCACGGGATTGTAACATAACAAAAAAAAGATAAAAGGGTTGGAAAATTTTCTGAATGCATAGTTTAGCAAAAACTTGGTGCTAAAACTTATACAAGTTGCCATCAATCATTAAAATAGGGTATGCAGACAGTCTGGGCTGAACCCCACTCTCCAGGGGCACCATGCCAGCTATGTGGCCAATGGTATATACTTGTATATCCTAGTCTCATGTATTATCTGAACTGTGTATTATCTGAAACACACACGTGTTGAACTTTATATAGCACTGAAGGTAGACTGTAAACACTGCAGTAGCTAGCCATTATATATTATATATATTATATATATTATATAGCTAGCCATTGAGTATTATTATCAGCACCCAGCACTGACATGACAGCTGCCCAGTAATGACTTTCAGAACACTGTCATTTGCTCTGCATGCTTGCAAACTGCTATTATCCCAAAATGTATTACGCTCACATCAGAAGCATCTTTTTAGGAAATAAAACAAAAGAAACACCACATGGCAAAGGATCATGATACCACAAATCAAAATGTAATCTATAAGAAGGAAAGGGATAATACTGCCACAGCTCAACACAAGGTACTCATGGATATAAAAATAAACATTCATCAAAAATTTGAAATGATGAAAGAAAAAAGTTATCATATAAAAGACTTTAAAACTTTTGCATTACCCGACATCTAAAATATATAGCACGTATATGAGGAAGGACAAAGAACAAGGTTTATAGAAAAAAAATTACCTCTTTAATACCAAAGTAAATGTGCAAGATTGAGCTTATTTGAGATATAGTTCATTTGGACTGGGAAGTGGACAACACATTTTTTTTTCTAGAAGTGACATGACTTTGATCTTAGGCATATTCTGTATGGACCCCTTTTAGAGATGAGCAAAGTAACAGGGATTCGATTCGTCACGAACTTCTCGGCTTGGAAATTTGCTGACTTTAGCCTGCATAAATTAGTTCAGCTCTCAGGGGCTCCGGTGCGCTGGAAAAGGTGTATGCAGTCCAAGGAGAGAGTCTTCTAGGACTGTATCCACCTTTTCCAGCCCACAGCACCTGAAAGCTGAACTCATTCATGCAGGCTAAAGTCAGCAACTGCCAAGCCGAGAAGTTTGTGACGAATCGAATCACTGTAACTTCGCTCATCTCTAACCCCTTTGTTGTTGATTCCTTCAAAAATGCAGGACATAATAGTGCAAGATTAAGTACAATAGTTTTAGGATATTTTAGGTTATTATTAAATAATAAAGTAGACTCCTGAGTATGCATTGTGTATACCTAGTTTAGTTGATGTGACATGCTTGGATTGTCTGTCATCTTGATTTCATTTTTCCCCTCTGATATTGCTCTTCTACTGTTGATTACATTTCCCATGATGCCTCTGGTTTTTGCAGTGAAAGAGGTTGGAGGGGGGTTTATCTTTGCCCCTTTCTCTGAATCCTAAGATTCATGTTATTTTTGCTGTCATGCTGTTGTTCCCAGCTGTTATAATGAAATGTATGAATAAAGCTCAGCTAGGATGACTCAAATTACACTGCAGGAATAGTGAGGATGAGGTAGCAATATATGGGCAAAAATGGAATGCTTTTTTAAAATGCATTTTTCTTCCTTCTTTCCTCGGGTGGGTATTATTATTTAATTTCATTATTAATTATATGGTTTCTGTGAGCTCAATCTAGTTTCTAGCTCACAGAAACAGCAAGTGACACGAACGGTCTGACCCACCTGGGTCAGGGTGTCACCCGATGTGGTCCGCACCCTCTGCACTCACCGGGCTTTGCCACTGCAGCCAGGAATCTTGTGCAACACTACTGGCATCCATGGCATAGGGGCGTGATTTCAGTACAAGGCTTGTCTGTAAGCTGAGCCCTTACGTTAGTCAAGGAGGGGCAGGGAGTGGAGGAGGAGCAAGAAGACCTGCCAAGCAGAGGGACTGCACCAAATTGGCACTCCACTTTGACATCTGAATGCAGCACAAAAAGGCAAATGTCCCTTTTGATTTAATACCCTAAAACACTGTGGTCCACTCTATGCACCATAAAGAGCTGACAGATTCTCTTGTGGATGTCTTATGATGATCAGTGGGGGCCTAGCCCATAACAGTACCAAGACAAGATATACTAAATGGACAAAAGTATTGAAACACACCTCCGTTTCAGCAAGTAATGTACTTCCTTATAGTCTTCAATTGATGTTTAATAGAAACTTTCATTGTGTGAATTTAGTTATGGACATGAGATGAATACACAGGTACAGGACTTCTTCCACAACACCTTATACTTGTTCTGTGCGGAGTCCTACATCTGTGTGTATCCTACATAATCAGGAGCTTTTTTTTTTTTAATCCACCAAAAGTAAATGGGGACTTAGGGCCCATTGTGGTTGCATCTCTCATGATATATCTTTCTAACTTTGGGCTAAGGTCATGTACTGCAGAACTTGAACAACACCCTCATGCACTAAAAACTCACCACTGGAACTAGGTTGACACTTTCCATGTGGTATATGGGAATTTTATTCATTTATTTGTTTGCCACAAATTGTTAAAAATGACCATTAACTGATATGAACATACAGTATAAGTGTCTCCAATGTCTTGGTTCAATTTCCTTATGTTCTCATGGTTCCCTTTAACTTAATTTTTTAACAGTAAAGACATGGTATATGCCTAGGCAATATTAATATGAGATAGATGTTGATATAACCAATAATACTAGCTATAAGAATCAAAGATTCACTATGCTTGGGGAAGAGCAGTATCCTCTTATAGCATGTTCCCATGGCTTACAACCACACGGTTTTGGACATGGAACCTGAGCCGATTTAGTTGTCAAAACTGCTCTCCCATTGTCTCAAGTGGAAGGCAGGGATATGTGAAAAAAAAAAAAAAAAAAAAGTGGCATCACTCCTAGGTGCACTTCAATGGGATATAATAAATTTTTTTTTATCCTCGTATTGCACCCACATATTAATGATATCTAAAGGGGTATTCCAGTTTTTTTTTTTTTTTACTTTTCAGTATCAGGTACAGGTGCTTCCACGATAAGAAAATAAGCTTCAGACAAACGTCATTGTTAAGGCCTGACAAAGCGCTGTGAGTATGATACAGTCTGTCGCCTAATCTCCCCCACTTCTCTCTGTCAGTCTGATGCTGTTGCTACTGTGAAATAAATGAAAAGGCTACTACTCAGGGCGAGTGCTCTGATTTTTCTCACATTGAAGGTATCTGATAAGCACATTTTATTTGCGTTATATGTGTAGGGTGGATCGCCCCCCTTTTTTTTGTCTATTTATGTGACACCACCCATACCCCACCCTTGGCTTCTTGCCTTAGAAGCCAGCCCCCAGATGACATGTACTATCCAGCTGTACGTGCCCCTGAGCCGGAGTTTAATGCTCCTCCAGCTGTCATATGATCTCAGCAGTCTGTAGACAGTGGGGGAACGCAATGAACTCCAGCTCGGCAGCACATAAAGCTGGACTGCACACATCAGGGGGGCTGGCTTGTCAAGCAAGAAGAAAAGAAGCAAAGCCCCCTGTCATCAGCTGTTGTCTCCAGTCAAACAGGATCTCGGGAAAGGCTCGAGAAAACCGTCATCCACAGTCCAGAGGAATGCTGAACCTGGGGGGACCATGAAATCACAAAGGGGTTAATCCACCCCACAAATGTAATGCAAGTAAATGTGCTTAAGATATAACTTTGCATCAGGGGCAAAATACTGAAAAGTAAAAAAAAAAAAAAAATGGAATACTCCTATAATATATCGATATGCCATTAATCATTAATATAGGACACCATTGGTAGCATTAGGCCAAGATATGCTATCAATATCAAATTAACTGTGACTGCTGTAAAACCTAATTGCTAAACCAAAGGGGCAATAAGAAAGTGCTGTGCCACTGTCTCGTGCTGGCTCTTCTGAGCTTGTTTTTTTGGGCCATGATTCAATGTTTTGTTCTAGCCTACCATTTGTGCCCACCAAAATATTCATCATTATCAGACTACAGAGAAAGCCAATCTAAAACATTTTACAGAAATGTGGAGATTCACACATTTGAATAAATAAAATAAACTCAAATGAACATTGTGTCCTTATTAATTCCTACAACTCAGTCTAACCTGTCATTTTACCACCTAATTCCTAACAAACCTTTTCTGTCTGTGTCCAATTTGTCCACAGATATCGATTTCTGAAATAATAAGCCTGAAAAACATTTCTGTGCTGTGAAGCTACCAAACTGAAGACCCTCTCACATTTCCAAGAGTAGAATAATTCCCTTAGAATTTAGTCTTCTATGTCTCTTAATTAGAAGATAGATGTGTGAAATGTAGAATGAAATGTGCAATCCTACGCAAATGACATCCTGAGCCTGTGGACAAAGAGAAATGTATTAAAGAATATGACTGGAGAACATCATCCTGGCCTGTATTTTCCTTATTAGTGGGAAATGAGATTCTTGAAGTGTAACTGTCACTATGCATTATTATTTTTATTTACAAAATTTACAGGAATTTTAAGGATTTTTCTCAATATATTTTATTTATCTTCCTGGCTCTCTTTTGTTAGAAAATCTATTTTCCGGTAGCCCCCCCCCCATTTCATAAAATACCATTGTTAGCTTAAATCTATACACAAGGTGTAGATGCTCGCGCTCTGTTCGCAATGCTCTCTATCCCCTTAAAAAAGGTTTACCAAATGCTAGAGATAGAAAGCATAAACCTTTTTAGAGATATTGAAACTACAAGGAACAGCTGAGCACACAGTGCTGGCACAGCTATGTCATCTTATGCTACTGTCTGCATCCGGGTCCCAGACGGTATAATACATGCAGGTCAAAGTCTTAAGAAACTGAAGCCATCCGTTTTATTTTCTGGAGTATTGCTGAGCTGCAATCGGTGGTCTCAAGGTGGGAGGCGTTGTCAGAACAGTTACCACTTGAAGACTCTGTTGCACTCAGCAATGTATCTTCCCATAACTATGTTAAAAGCTTCAGGAAAATACTGCATCGGGGAACGATGGACTGCCCTTTAAGATTATTCTGTAATATGGTAAATTTCTACTTCCCTTGTTGTGTAGGACTTTGTTGTAATCCATTGAGGAAAGCAGTCTTCCTATGTCCATGACAGAAGCAAGAATAATATTACATTTTAAAACAAGATAAGAACCCCTTGGAAATAGACTCGTACAGACCGATATCCTTACTGAATACTAACAAAGTTTTCACCAGGGTCCTTTCCCTAACTAGTGCATAGTGATCAGAATGGGTTTATACCAGACCGGATGGCTTAAAACAATCTTCATAGATTATACTGTAATCTGTAGTTTGGGGACATGCGGGTCTTCCACTCCATTCTGTCTTTGGATGCCACTAAGGTGTTTGACAGGATGGAGGGGGGTTTTCTGTGGGAGAACTTGAAGGCCTTCAGGATAGGGGAAAATATTATAAAAATGATGCAGGGACAGATTTTAGGTCACATCATACACCAAAAGAAAACGTTTTAGAAGAAGCATCAAAAAGTCCAATCTACACCAAAATGGTACCAATGGTACAGATTAGCCCTTATAAAATTTAAAGGGGTACTCTGATGGAAAACAATTTTTTTTTATAATCAACTGGTGCCAGAAAGTTAAACAGATTTGTAAATTACTTCTATCAAAAAATCTTAATCCTTCCAGTACTTATCAGCTGCTATGTGCTCCACAGGAAGTTGAGTTATTCTTTTTTGCCTGACCACAGTGCTGATACCTCTGTCCATGTCAGGAACTGTCCAGAGCACAAGCAAATCTGCATAGCAAACCTCTCCTGCTCTGGACAGTTCCTGACATGGACAGAGGAGTCAGCAGAGAGCACTGTAATCAGACTGAAAAAGAAATTCAAAAAGAAAATAACTTCTTCTGAGCCATACAGCAGCTGAGAAGTACTGGAAGGATTACGATTTTTTAATAGAAGTAATTTACAAATCTGTTTAACTTTCTGGCACCAGATAATAAAAAAATAAAATAAAAAAAAACTATTTCCACCAGAGCCCGATACAGCACTGTATACGGAAAAACATTAAAAACCTTACAGTGGTCAGAATTGGGTGATTTTTTAATTATTTTTTTTATTAACATGTCTGTTTTACTATACAGTCCACTGTGTGAGAGCAAAGTCAACCAGAATTAGCAAAACTGCATTTTCTTTTCAGAGCATCATACTTGTCTATAAGGCTGGGTTCACACTGCAGAATTTCTGGGCAGAATTTCTGCCGGAAATCGAGCCGGCGGCGCTAGGACCGAGCAGACTGCATTGCTGCCTCCATAGACTGCAATGCGTTTCTGGGTGGATATTTTGGGATGTCTGCTCAGAAATGCATTGACATATATGGGGACTGCAGTGTAGTCTGTGCGGTTCTAGTGCCGCCGGCTTGATCTCCAGCAGAAATTCTGCCCAGAAATTCCACAGTGTGAACCTAGCCTAAAGCTGTCAATTTAGGTCATTAGATTTGCAGTCAGGCTGGGACTTTTCAGCTGTAATATGTATGAAAAAAGTGAGCCCTTGTGCACTCTATGACACCAGTCTACAGTGTTTAGCCTGTGTTTAGAAGTACAAAAGACCCCCTCTATTTCTGTTTAGAAACATCTTTATAATTATGCTTTCATATCAGATTGGTTTACATTCTTCTTGAATCATTCACTTAAATATACCAATGTAGAAATCCCCATCCCCAGCATACACACACAGTATACTCACTTGATTTTCCTTTTTTCTATCGTTTTGTGATTGAATAAATACGGTTTTAGAGGTCACAGTTTCTTCTTAGTTGATAAATGGTTGCTGTCTGTATGATGATAAAAAATCACAGCACTCCAGATACAGAATAAATTGATGTGTTTAGTTATATGAATAAGATGAGAAAAGTTTCTACCCAACTGGGTTTTTCTAAAGGCTTAAAAAAAGGTCCAGATTCACACTCGCGTAAATAAAAGTAGTAATATATTCTGCACCAGGAGAGCTGTGATTTTTTTCATCAACAGAACCTATGATCCGATGAGCCAGAACATTTTGCATTGCACCTGCTGATGCTCTCCTATTAAGGAAGGACTCTGTGCGTGTATTTTCTTTGTCTACGTTTTGTTGTATTTATTGCTGTTTGCCCTTTTCCTATATATTGGTTGTTATTACAAATCATGACTATTACGTTCAGAATTATCTGATTTTTCTTGGTTGAAGTCTACTTTGTATTATTATATGTGACCATTTGTCCTCAATAAATGTGATGTTTAAAAAAATCCAGACTTCTGGACCATTCCAAATGATGCCATGCCATTTTGGTTTTCTGGCATTTCATACAACGATTCTGCTTTCTTAAATAGAACAATGACTTTGATTCACAGCAGTTTTGTGCCAGTTCACCCCTTTGCCATTTCTGAAATATTTTGCCAGCTTTATTCTCCTAAGTGACTTGTATTTGGCTTTGTGTTTTCTAACAATTCACTACATTTATGAGGAAAGCTTTTCAGCTGGAACATAAAAATACACAAAAGCGATCCAGTGCTGAGGAATTATCTCCAAGGTCAGGCTGATTTAGGTGATGACAGACTCACTATTTTAATGTCGGGCTTTAGATTTACCCAGAAATACAGTGGACACACACTTTCAAGTTTATGGTCCATAGAACCTTTTAATGTTCACGTCTCCTTGAAGTCTGTTGTTAAGGAGCAATTTAATTAGTGTTTTTACCCTCCTTTGAAAACCGTGCAGGTCATCTTCAAAGTCATCTGTCTTATTTTCTAAACTGTTTATAAATATTTCCGCTTTCATTTAAATATGGATTGTAAATTAGAAAGGTCATTAGAGTCACCTGTCACCTATACACAATGAGACACCCATTTATGGTCTAGAGCAACATTTGTAAGAACTTTTCTGTTCTTTACATTCAAAATCATTACCCTATGACTACCAATCACTAGTGTCAAAATGTTAAAAGCTGATTTACCTAAGCCATTATTAAGCATTTGTGAAAAAAATAATATTTAAGAATTAATCACTATTAAAAGGCTTAACCAGAAATAGAAAAACACAGCTATTTTCTTTCAAAAACAGCTCCACTTCGTTTTCCAGGTTGGGTGTGGTTTTACAACTTTGCTCCATTCACTTCAATGGAACTGAGCTGCAGAACCACTCCCAACTTGGAGACAGACAGAGAGCTGTTTTTCTATTCCTGGATAACCTCTTTTAAGTAAGTCAACAACATGTGGATGTCATTATTGGTGATAAACTAAACATGGCCATATATTTTCAATAACTGTCAGCCAGCTTCCCCATACACATGAATGTTTGGTACGGCTAAATGCTCATGTTTCCCCAATAGGGCCAGCTCATTCCTCCCCAAAAGGGTTGGGTGATACAAATTCAACATATCTGACCCTCATCTTCACTGACATCCTCTGTCACTGAAGAATCAGTAGGCTGCCATACATCGTGGAAAGTTGACCGAACCCACCACCACCACTTTAGTATAAGGTGTATAGGCACCTTAAATACAATACCAGACTGCTGTACAAAAAGATAAGAAGGGTATAGCTGTAAAAGATTAAAGTATAAAGGGATAAGACGATAAAGTATTGGTGCAGTCACTTTTTTTAATAAATAGTTCAGCTGTTGCCATAAAGTAAAAAATATATGAGATGGTTATGCAAGACATTAAAGGAGATACGTGACATCCCTACCTTAAAAAATGAAATCCCACCAGCGATGCAGGTCTGCCTCACCACCACATCGCTGTGCTCGGATCATGTCTGGCTGCTGCCGTTCCCCCGTTACCGGCATATAAGGATCCAGGACACATAAGTAAGCGCAGCGGTGGCAGAAACTACATCTCCCAAGAGCCACCGCTTGCTCGGGAGGGTGAGATGGGGGCGGCAATACAGTGGCTCTGCTACTCAGCGTATCGCAGCTGAGTATTCAATGAGCTCATACATATTTATACTGAGGGGTGGTTCGTCTGGAGGGAGCAGGAGGGTGACAGGGAGGGAAAACCCTTCCATTGCATCGTGGGTAGCTGATGACGATTTGAGCCTATGATGGACGCCTATTGCTTCTGTCACGATGCCGGCTGGCAGGTAGTGGATCCTCTGTGCCAGAGAGGGATTGGCGTGGACCGTGCTAGAGGATCGGTTCTAAGTCACTACTGGTTTTCACCAGAGCCCGCCGCAAAGCGGGATGGTCTTGCTGCGGCGGTAGTGACCAGGTCGTATCCCCTAGCAACGGCTCAACCTCTCTGGCTGCTGAAGATAGGCGCGGTACAAGGGAGTAGACAGAAGCAAGGTCGGACGTAGCAGAAGGTCGGGGCAGGCAGCAAGGATCGTAGTCAGGGGCAACGGCAGAAGGTCTGGAATCACAGGCAAGGAACACACAAGGAACGCTTTCACTGGCACTAGGGCAACAAGATCCGGCGAGGGAGTGAAGGGGAAGTGAGGTGATATAGGGAAGTGCACAGGTGTAAACACTAATTGGAACCACTGCACCAATCAGCGGTGCAGTGGCCCTTTAAATCGCAAAGACCCGGCGCGCGCGCGCCCTAGGGAGCGGGGCCGCGCGCGCCGGGACAGAACTGACGGGGAGCGAGTAAGGTACGGGAGCCGGGGTGCGCATCGCGAGCGGGCGCTACCCGCATCGCGAATCGCATCCCGGCCGGAGGTAGTAACGCAGCGCCCCGGGTCCGTGGAACCGACCGGGGCGCTGCAGTGAGGGAAGTGTAGCGAGCGCTCCGGGGAGGAGCGGGGACCCGGAGCGCTCGGCGTAACAGTACCCCCCCCCTTGGGTCTCCCCCTCTTCTTGGGGCCTGAGAACCTGAGGATCAGACTTTTGTCCAGGATATTGTCCTCAGGTTCCCAGGACCTCTCTTCTGGACCACAACCCTCCCAATCCACTAAAAAAAAAGTTCTTCCCCTGACCTTTTTAGAGGCCAAAATCTCTTTGACAGAGAAGATGTCCGAGGAGCCGGAAACAGGAGTGGGAGGAACAGATTTAGGAGAAAAACGGTTGAGGATGAGAGGTTTAAGAAGAGAGACGTGAAAGGCATTAGGGATACGAAGAGAAGGAGGAAGAAGAAGTTTGTAAGAGACAGGATTAATTTGACACAAAACTTTAAAAGGACCAAGATAGCGTGGTCCCAACTTATAGCTCGGGACACGGAAACGGACATATTTAGCGGAGAGCCATACCTTGTCTCCAGGGGAAAAAATGGGAGGAGCTCTTCTTTTCTTATCTGCGAATCTCTTCATGCGAGAAGAAGCCTGTAAGAGAGAATTTTGGGTCTCTTTCCATATGGTGGAAAGATCACGAGAAATTTCATCCACAGCGGGCAGACCAGAGGGCAAGGGGGTAGGGAGGGGGGGAAGAGGGTGACGGCCGTACACCACGAAAAACGGAGATTTGGAGGAAGATTCAGAGATTCTGAAATTATACGAGAATTCGGCCCAAGGTAGAAGATCTGCCCAGTCATCCTGGCGGGAGGAAACAAAATGTCGTAAATAGTCACCCAAGATCTGGTTAATTCTCTCTACTTGTCCATTGGATTGAGGATGGTATGCAGAAGAAAAATTTAATTTAATCTTGAGTTGTTTACAGAGAGCCCTCCAGAATTTAGACACAAATTGGACGCCTCTATCCGAGACGATCTGTGTAGGCAACCCGTGAAGACGAAAAATGTGTACAAAAAATTGTTTAGCCAACTGAGGCGCTGAAGGAAGACCAGGAAGAGGGATGAAATGTGCCATTTTGGAGAATCGATCAACGACCACCCAAATAACAGTGTTGCCATGGGATGGGGGTAAGTCAGTAATAAAATCCATACCAATCAGAGACCAAGGTTGTTCGGGGACAGGTAGAGGATGAAGAAAACCAGCGGGCTTCTGGCGAGGAGTCTTATCCCGGGCACAGATAGTGCAGGCTCGCACAAAGTCCACCACATCAGTCTCTAGAGTCGGCCACCAATAGAAGCGAGAGATGAGTTGCACAGATTTCTTGATGCCCGCATGACCTGCGAGATGGGAGGAGTGACCCCATTTGAGGATCCCAAGGCGTTGGCGTGGAGAAACAAAGGTCTTTCCTGGAGGAGTTTGCCCGATGGAGGCTGGAGAAGTGGAAATCAGGCAGTCAGGAGGAATGATGTGTTGAGGAGAGAGTTCAATTTCAGAGGCATCTGAGGAACGAGAGAGAGCATCGGCCCTAATGTTTTTATCAGCAGGCCGAAAGTGAATTTCAAAATTAAATCGGGCAAAGAACAGAGACCACCTGGCCTGACGAGGATTCAGCCGTTGGGCAGACTGGAGGTAGGAGAGGTTCTTGTGATCGGTGTAAATAATAACTGGAAATCTTGATCCCTCCAGCAGATGCCTCCATTCCTCAAGTGCTAATTTAATGGCTAGAAGCTCTCGATCCCCGATGGAGTAGTTCCTCTCCGCCGGAGAGAAGGTCCTGGAAAAAAAACCACAAGTAACAGCATGCCCGGAAGAGTTTTTTTGTAGAAGGACAGCTCCAGCTCCCACTGAGGAGGCATCAACCTCCAATAGGAAGGGTTTAGATGGGTCAGGTCTGGAGAGCACGGGAGCCGAAGAAAAGGCAGACTTGAGTCGTTTAAAGGCGTCTTCCGCTTGAGGAGGCCAAGACTTGGGATCGGCATTTTTTTTTGTTAAAGCCACAATAGGAGCCACAATGGTAGAAAAATGTGGAATAAATTGCCTGTAATAATTGGCGAACCCCAAAAAACGTTGGATGGCACGGAGTCCGGAGGGGCGTGGCCAATCTAAGACGGCAGAGAGTTTATCTGGGTCCATTTGTAGTCCCTGGCCAGAGACCAAGTATCCTAGAAAAGGAAGAGATTGGCATTCAAACAGACATTTCTCTATTTTGGCATAGAGTTGATTATCACGAAGTCTCTGAAGAACCATACGGACATGCTGGCGGTGTTCTTCAAGATTGGCAGAAAAAATCAGGATATCGTCCAGATATACAACAACACAGGAGTATAGTAGATCACGAAAAATTTCATTAACAAAGTCTTGGAAGACGGCAGGGGCGTTGCATAGACCAAAGGGCATGACCAGATACTCAAAGTGTCCATCTCTGGTGTTAAATGCCGTTTTCCATTCATCCCCCTCTCTGATGCGGATGAGATTATAAGCACCTCTTAAGTCCAGTTTGGTAAAAATATGGGCACCTTGGAGACGATCAAAGAGTTCAGAGATGAGGGGTAGGGGGTAGCGGTTCTTAACCGTGATTTTATTAAGACCGCGGTAGTCAATGCAAGGACGTAGAGAGCCATCTTTTTTGGACACAAAGAAAAATCCGGCTCCGGCAGGAGAGGAGGATTTACGGATAAAGCCCTTTTTTAAATTTTCTTGGACGTATTCAGACATGGCAAGAGTCTCTGGGACGGACAGAGGATAGATTCTGCCCCGGGGTGGAGTAGTGCCCGGGAGGAGGTCAATGGGACAATCATAAGGCCTGTGAGGAGGTAGAGTCTCAGCTTGTTTTTTGCAAAAAACGTCCGCAAAGTCCATATAGGCCTTAGGGAGACCGGTTACATGAGGAAGCACAGGGACACGGCAAGGTTTACTGGGAACCGGTTTTAAGCAGTCCTTGGAACAAGAGGGCCCCCAACTCTTGATCTCCCCAGTGGACCAATCCAGGATTGGGGAATGGAGTTGAAGCCAGGGAAGTCCAAGAAGGATTTCAGAAGTGCAATTGGGGAGGACCAACAGTTCAATCCTCTCGTGATGAGATCCGATGCACATTAGAAGGGGCTCCGTGCGGAAACGTATAGTACAGTCCAATCTTTCATTGTTTACACAATTGATGTAGAGGGGTCTGGCGAGACTGGTCACCGGGATGTTGAACCTGTTGACGAGAGAGGCTAAGATGAAATTTCCTGCAGATCCAGAGTCCAGGAAGGCCACAGCAGAGAAGGAGAAGGCAGAGTAGACATCAAGGACTGTCTCACCTTTGTGCGGAGTCAGCGGACGTCTTTCCAGGCGGGGAGGACGGATAGGACAATCCTTCAGGAAGTGTTCGGTACTAGCACAGTACAGGCAGAGATTCTCCATGCGGCGTCGTGTCCTCTCTTGGGGTGTCAGGCGAGACCGGTCGACCTGCATAGCCTCCACGGCGGGAGGCACAGGAACAGATTGCAGGGGACCAGAGGAGAGAGGAGCCGGGGAGAAGAAACGCCTCGTGCGAACAGAGTCCATATCCTGGCGGAGCTCCTGACGCCGTTCGGAAAAACGCATGTCAATGCGAGTGGCAAGATGGATGAGTTCATGTAGGTTAGCAGGGATTTCTCGTGCGGCCAGAACATCTTTAATGTTGCTGGATAGGCCTTTTTTAAAGGTCGCGCAGAGTGCCTCATTATTCCAGGATAATTCTGAAGCAAGGGTACGGAACTGTACGGCATACTCGCCAACGGAAGAATTACCCTGGACCAGGTTCAACAGGGCAGTCTCAGCAGAAGAGGCTCGGGCAGGTTCCTCAAAGACACTTCGAATTTCCGAGAAGAAGGAGTGTACAGAGGCAGTGACGGGGTCATTGCGGTCCCAGAGCGGTGTGGCCCAAGCCAGGGCTTTTCCAGACAGCAGGCTGACTACGAAAGCCACCTTAGACCTTTCAGTGGGGAACTGGTCCGACATCATCTCCAAGTGTAATGAACATTGGGAAAGAAAGCCACGGCAAAACTTAGAGTCCCCATCAAATTTATCCGGCAAGGATAGTCGTATTCCAGAAGCGGCCACTCGCTGCGGAGGAGGTACAGGAGCTGGCGGAGGAGATGATTGCTGGAGCTGTGGTAGTAACTGTTGTAGCATAACAGTCAGTTGAGACAGCTGTTGGCCTTGTTGCGCAATCTGTTGTGACTGCTGGGCGACCACCGTGGTGAGGTCAGCGACAACTGGCAGAGGAACTTCAGCGGGATCCATGGCCGGATCTACTGTCACGATGCCGGCTGGCAGGTAGTGGATCCTCTGTGCCAGAGAGGGATTGGCGTGGACCGTGCTAGAGGATCGGTTCTAAGTCACTACTGGTTTTCACCAGAGCCCGCCGCAAAGCGGGATGGTCTTGCTGCGGCGGTAGTGACCAGGTCGTATCCCCTAGCAACGGCTCAACCTCTCTGGCTGCTGAAGATAGGCGCGGTACAAGGGAGTAGACAGAAGCAAGGTCGGACGTAGCAGAAGGTCGGGGCAGGCAGCAAGGATCGTAGTCAGGGGCAACGGCAGAAGGTCTGGAATCACAGGCAAGGAACACACAAGGAACGCTTTCACTGGCACTAGGGCAACAAGATCCGGCGAGGGAGTGAAGGGGAAGTGAGGTGATATAGGGAAGTGCACAGGTGTAAACACTAATTGGAACCACTGCACCAATCAGCGGTGCAGTGGCCCTTTAAATCGCAAAGACCCGGCGCGCGCGCGCCCTAGGGAGCGGGGCCGCGCGCGCCGGGACAGAACTGACGGGGAGCGAGTAAGGTACGGGAGCCGGGGTGCGCATCGCGAGCGGGCGCTACCCGCATCGCGAATCGCATCCCGGCCGGAGGTAGTAACGCAGCGCCCCGGGTCCGTGGAACCGACCGGGGCGCTGCAGTGAGGGAAGTGTAGCGAGCGCTCCGGGGAGGAGCGGGGACCCGGAGCGCTCGGCGTAACAGCTTCTCTATGGGTTTGAAACAAATGCTACTATTCAGAATTACTGAACTTCCGGGTGACACAGAGGGACGGAGTACAGGCGAATGGTGCAATGAATGCAACACAAGTACATGGGACACATATAACTTCTTATTTTAATGTATATGGGTGGCAATTAATGTGTGCTGCAGTACTTCTTTAATAAGCAGAGTGAAAGATCTCAGTTAACCTCAGGTTGTCAAAATTAAATGCACTTGCAGTAGAAAAGGCTAAGGAGCATCGGAAATCTTTATAGAAATATGTAAATGCAGAAACTGACTAAGAATCCTATGAAATAACTAACATTTATCATTTATTAGAGGACCAGATTGCAATTGTTGGAGAGAGGACAGGTAAGAACAAAAGGTTTTAATCCAAATTATTTTTCACACCACATGGAACACAAAAATTAACTTCAGTGATGCATTTGAAGTCACAAGAATACATTTTTATTCCTTTTATCAGACAAGACACTAAAAGAGTATTAAATGTTTATAAATAAACAGTCATATCATGGCTGCTATACAGCAATATCTAGACCTCAGCATAACAACTGAGAAAATGGAATGTCTACAGAGTGTATCAGTTTAATGGGCTAAGTGGTCAATGTATGTATTATAAAGGTATATGAATAACATTGGATTGGGGACATGCACATGTGCATTAAAATAGTTAAAAAGAATTAAGATCTATAATCTTAAATAGTTAGTGATCCAACTACTTTCCAATCTCAGTGCAGTAAAACATACACATATACATTGATGCATGTGCATATTTATCAAGCCTATAGGATCTCCATTCATCATATTCAAGTCAGAAAAATAAACACAAACTAATATCCATATTAATAAAATTATTCTTTTAAGTTAATTGTTCCTCTAAATAAAGGAGAATAAAATGGTAGTGTAGGCAACAGACTTAAAGGCCGTGGATTTCATATCAAGGGAAAAAACATTCATGGTTTCAAGTTCAAACAATAACAGTCCAAGGAATGGTATTTCGGAACATATAGATGTCCTACATTACACTGTGTCTGTTTTTATGTCAATCTCCATTATCCTGGAGGGTTCACCAGCATGTAACAATGTGATGCCCTAGAATCAGGTTGCACAGGGTATTGTGCTTTGCCTCTGAGTGGAAAACATTACTACCATGATCAAGATAAGACAATAAACATCTATCCAAGATAAGGCCTCACAAATCAAGATGCATGATAAATAAAATAAAAAAAATATAACTACAAAAGAGCCTGCTAGGGCCACAGACCACTTCATTATAATGCTACTACATCAAACTTCAAAAAGTATGAATTAATAAAACCCGCAATTAATAAAACCTGTTCACTTTATATTATAACTTCTCTATTACACGATTATGGAATGCCTAGATCCTCTCTGACAGAGGTTGGTTTCCCTTTGCTTTAGCCCATATGTACTAATCTCTTAGTGCAACAATAAATTCACCGGCACAGCTACTTAAGAAGGTTTTGCAGCATTGCAGTAGCATATGTTGGCCGGGCTTGTCTACTTTCAATTGCGTTACTCAAGTACTGAATTCCACCGCAGCGTTCCCATATCTCTTCAAACTGTCTGGGTAAAATTTCTGCTCCCCGTTTTCTTGTTAAACCAGTTTCTTCAAGGCTCAATTCGCACATCTCCATGTCATCTTTGCCTGAAATTAGGAAAATGTTTACATCATTAAAATAAAAAATAAAAAATGTCTAAAAAAATTCCAGGTGTTAAGCTTTCACTTAAAAAAAAGTTACTATATTTCCAGATGGGAAAATGTCTTGACTGATTCAGGGATAATACAATCCTGTGATTCAGGGCTCATGTAAATTGTTGTAAAGCAATATCTTTGATGCTCTATAATGCCAAATGTCTACTTTGTTCTGGATTGGCACTCCATTTGTGAGTGTCTTCAGTGTTTGTTTCTCTCTTCACTTCTATACAGAAGAACAGCACGCTTAGTGCACTTATAATTATGGCGCACTTCAACACACCAGGGCAGATATTCCATTGTAAACATGTCTGAAATCAGGCATAGTTTGCACCAAAAAATTGTCTTATGTGACTTGCACCACATATTAAATGGGCACTGTAATTTGCAAAAGCTTTTTTTTTTTTTTTCTAAAATGTGTACAATAACATTATGTTTTTTTAGTAATAAACATTGGTCAAAAATTTTGTATTTTTTTGGGTGAGAAAATGCTCCATACATCTTATCAGGGGTCCATTGTCTTGTCCCTGCAGCTACTGCCTTTGTGTCTCTGTGCAAAGACAAAATATAGAAAGTGTGGGAGGGACAAGCAGGGCTCTGTGCAGGCTCCTAGCTTGTTGAGCTGGGGGCCTGTCACAGAGCCTTGCTGCACAGAGCAGCCAATTGTCAGCTCTGAGGAGGGAGAGAGAAATTTCCCACATGAGATGCAAGGTAAAGTGTCATGCTTGTCCAAGGGAAGGCCCCCTGTCCACCTCCTGCGAGCAACATAAACAAAGGAATTAAGAGCCATGAAAGGATGAAAACCAGGATTTAAGACCAAATTAAAGAATGGATCAGCACCAGTTAAAGAGTATGTCTGGAGCATTTGCTTTTTTTCCCCCATGACAAGTACACTGTAAATACTTATTTGACACATTTCCCCAGCGTCTGAAAAATGGCATGGCCTCTGCAAAATGGGTGTGGCTTCAGAGAAATAGGTGTGGCTTCAGAGAAATAGGTGTGGCTTCAGATGCAACACTGTGCACACCATGATTAATCTGGCAGAATCTTAAAGCCGTCTAGTTGAAGTTTACACTGTCTAAGAATTAGACAGTTTAAGTACAGTAAATGTGGACCACTGTGTGTTGTATTTATTTGATCCCTGTCTTATATGTGGTACCAAAGCCAGTTTTGACAACAGCTGGCACACTAAGATTATATCTTCTACACATAAAGGAGTGCCTTTGTATCTTTAAAGCAAAAGCTTTCCTGCTGTCAAAAACATGTGTGACTGAATTCTGCTCTACTAAAGTGTATGAAGCAGGGACTTGAGTGTTTTCAGTATCTCACATGATGCAGCATTACACAGGTATTAAATACAAAGCATTCCATTGATGTACTTGTTTTCTATATCATATAATCCCAGTTATTCTACCACTGTATTAATATTAAATATTAAAGACCTAGATAAATTATACTTAATGTTAGTCTATTAGTTTACCCAAGCATATGTTTAGGTACCATTTAAACGTATCTCTCGGTATACTGCCAGTATAGATGTGAGTCTTTACTGTATATCACTTCACTCATATTTAATACTCATCAGTAATAAAAGAACATATAAATAGTTAATACATACCAGCCACCAGCAAGATGGGTGGCTTATCTGGGTGAAGTTCCATCTGACGGGCAATCCATGGACCATCAAAATGGGCATACCACCATCCTTTCTTCTTGTTCTGAGGCTCCTTGTACTGGTCAGCTGGGCGAATAAATGGAATGCGGAAATATCGCTGCTGCCGATTTGCTTCAATTTCCTGTTGTCTGGCAGGCAGCTGCACCACTGGGTTCTGCTGAGCTGTACACATAAAATACATAGTTACATATGTTTCTCCTATGCGGTGTAGCTGCTTGAAAGGAATTAAACTTGTCCTGTTTCTTTTTAAATCTGCCAACTACTGTGCAGATGTTTTTTCTGCAATGTATAGCCTAAAATATGTGATACATTTATCCAGTGCATACAGCAAATGTCTGTTTCTGAAATGACCACCATTGTGGAATAAAAAAAGAAATAGGATAATAAGCCTGCGTTGCACTTTGGCCTTTCACAGGTATTACTGCCTAAAGCAGAGCAAGTCCTATTATGGAATATCAGCTATGGTACTTTTATTGCAGTGCCATCCTTTCAAGTCTGAATATGAAAAATGGTGTACTTTAAAAATGGTTGAAATTACATTACATGGCTCAGTACTTCCTCACAATATTGGCCGGAATAATATGAGGCTCAATTAGAGGTTTAAGAATATGTGAAATAGAATTCTGTTTCTGCAAAAGGACAATTGGAACTGCTCATGTTTCCCTTTAAAGGTACATTAATAGTAAATGGCTGCCGGTAAGTAGTTAAGGATGGGAAACTGTTAAAGTCTTCAATGGGACAACTGACAGGACACCGTGATCTCTTCTTCGTCCCTGATGTCAGATCTTCACTTACATAGAGAAATGAGTATATCAGAAGCAGAAGTCCCTTTAAGACATATGTAAATGTTTACAAAACAGGAGTTACGTAGTGTTGATATTCGTTGCAGTTCGGTAAAAAAAAAAAAAATTGTAAAAATTATAACTGTTTAATTGATATATAACTTAATTAATATGTATTCATTATATTTGTTTTTATATTTATATATAATATATAGCTTCATTTATATGTAGCTCAATTTAATAGTATATATTGAAACAATTTAACTGTCGAAAAAAGTTCACATTGAAGTGTTATCCATTATGAAACAAGTCATGGATGCAAATAACTTGTGGAAATATTAAGTGTCCAGCAAATGTTGGGGTATTAGTATCTTTGACAAGACCCAAACTGGAAAACATCAACATTAAATACAATGGATATTTTACTGTATGACCATTTTTTAAATGGAATGCATGTTACATGAGATTACAACATTTTTCAGCATTCTGACCTCTGGGATCTACCATTGTTTAGCCCGTGGCGATGGTGATGTGCATATATGCTATACCTGCAGCTTTCATAGCATATTGGGACTGTTAGCTACACATGCTGAAGACCCAAAACTGTACTAAAACCAGGCCTGACCCTGCTTGGCTTCCAAGATCAGACGAGATCGGGCGTGTTCAGGGTGATGTGGCCTACGGCCAAACCACCCTGAACTCACCCGATCTTATCTGATCTCGGAAGCTAAGCAGGGTCGGGCCTGGTTAGTACTTGGCCTACGGCCACACCACCCTGAACAGGCCCAATCTTATCTGACCTCGGAAGCTAAGCAGGGTCAGGCCTGGTAAGTACTCGGCCTACGGCCACACCACCCTGAACACGCCCGATCTCGTCTGATCTCGGAGGCTAAGCAGGGTCGGGCTTGGTTAGTATCTACCTAAAGTGTAGGATATGAGCACAGTCCATTCATATTAATATACAGCTTCTTTAGTATTTATTCAGCGTGTCCGATACAGGAGCTGGTATACAAGCAAGGAAAACAGAACTTTGCTGACAGAGTTGTAATGAATTCTGCTACCAAGTTATTACATTTTCTTTGGGGAGTCGGTAAGTTTTTTTTTTTTAACTTCAGTTTTCAATCTACAGATATAATGTGGGCTGACAATCTTCCCATAGCATAAGATGAACAAACTGTGTGTACAGTGAATATGACAGATTTATGTCAGCTTTTTCACAAACTTTGCAAACTTTTTTTTGTTTCCATAGAGATAAAGTGCAGCTCCAATTCAGAGTCACGTCAATTATATAAGCGGAACTACATGGTAACTCCCTCATATACTGCTAGCTATATACAACATCAAAAATGGTACGGCACTCCAAATATCCAAAAAAAGAACTATTTATTCCACGTGTCAAACAGTGCGACGTTTCAGCCCCTCAATGGAGCTTTTTTCAAGCATGCTTGAAAAAAGCTCCATTGAGGGGCTAAAACGTCGCACTGTTTGACATGTGGAATAAATAGTTCTTTTTTTGGATATTTGGAGTGCTGTACCATTTTTGATGTTATCTACATTTGGCTATGATCGAGCCTGAGGGGCTGGCACCTGTCTACTGTGGTAAAGTAGTGCTGCAATTTTTTGGATATAGATATAGATATATATATATATATATATATATATATATATAGCCATGAAGGGCTATGTGGGCTGTACCTTTCCCCCTAACGACTGTTTACCAACAATCATGGCCACCTATATTCTATGAATGGAAAGTGGCACAGTGGTTGGTCTTCATGAGAAACCTTGCAAGAACTTCTCTTTGCTGTAAATGATGTCAGTATTGTTCAAAACAGTCCTCAATGACAGGGGCAGGTTATTAAATTTTCTCAGAATTATCCACATTTTATTTGTGATTTCCCTAATATTTAAGCCAGGGTTTTATTGGGAATTTTGGTTATAGTGAAATTGCAGCTGTTGCTTGACCAAATGTCATTATGGAGCTCTAGCCAAACAGTGGCTTACTTGTCATGAAGGAAGCAATGCAATCTTACTACATGTTCTCATGAGTATATTTCTCAGCATTTTGCAAAGATTTCATCTTATTTCCTAGATAAAAAGCTTTACCAGTCATGTAATATAATACCCTAACACTATTTTTCTTCAGATACTTGATAAAAAAACAGTATTTGTAATAAAGTAAAAGCAACCATCTCCCATAAGCGCTAAAGAACAATCTTCATCTTCTCTTTAATAATGAATGCATAATACACCCCAAAGAGTCACATGATGTTACCCTTTATGCCAAGTTGTTATAGACGAATATCAATGCAATTGGCCATGTGATCATGATCTAGGAAAACATCTGCAATTGATTACTGACTCTATGCCATTCACAAACAGGCATAGGTATAATGGCTGGAAATATATTATCTTTGTTAAATGGGCACTGTCATAAAAAAACAGAGACATGCTAAAAGCTTTGGTCGGTGTTCAGACCTCAATCATGAGAACGAGTCAGGAGAAAAAGAGGGCACTAAATACATTCTCTCCAGGATTAGGGTTCCATAACCAGGATGGACGCATTATGTAAGTTTATGGGGCCATCATGGTCTCCCTGACACAGAGTGAGGAGAGAAGCACTACTTTTTCTTCTTTTGATCACTCAGAACTCGAGCAAACAAAACTTTTGACATGTCCCTAGGGCAGGTACACTTTAATGACCAAATGGCAGTCAAACATGATATACTGCACATATATATGAGAAACGTATTGAAGAATAAGGGTGTAACTTCTATAAAGGTTTCAGGGAGAAGCAAAGTTTTCTAAGCATGTCACATGGCGGCTGAAAGATTGCATTCTATATCCCACAACACCATTCGAGACTGTTAGCACCACCTTATGGTTACCTTTATCTTATCAAAGCAGTTTGCTACAGTTATGTCTCTTAATGTTTGACATTTGGGTTTTTTAGGGTGGACCTTCCTGTAGACAACATACCCGGCAGATGTCCTGTATATACTTTTATTGGAAAAAGCGACATTCTTACTATGTAAAATGGCACTGACTATTTGTGATACTAATGCTGCATTTCATAATGTTTAAAAGTGTGAAAAAAAAGCACACAATATTCTCCCGAGTGGAAAAATCAGCATATGAAGTCACATAATTCCTATGTGTCTTGAATAGTAGCCTAGGCAGTTTAGGATTGTAACTAATCCCAATACCCTAGCAGCTGGTAAGATATGGACTTGTGAATTAGGATGCACATAATGTGCTTCTAGAAAAGAACCACCACCAGGGGCAAAGCAGGGAGCGTCACATCACATTTTGGCCATACGCCACCAGTATAGGTTGTATACCGCTTAAGGGCATTTTGATGTATAAAACAGTACGACAATAGAACTTAACTGACCTAACAAGGTCTACGTTGTCACTATGTTTGGTCTATTTTTATGCTCGTTGTAGTGAAACAAAGAAATATGCCCTGCAGGGTAACATGGGCATCCTTCGCCTAACTGCCTATGACTTTACATGCAGTGTATAAGCAACATACGGTACATTGCATATAGTAAAGTAACATCACTACACTGGGTGGTTTTTCAGCACCATGTAGGTATTATAATAGATTCTAACATTTATGTGTTGCCATTGATCTTATTTGCTAAGGTTACTCAGGCTTGATGTCATGGATGGGACTTAATAGATGTGCCACTGCCAATATTGTTAAGGTTTTACTGATTTCCACAACTGTAGCAAACACCATGTTAGTTAGTAGCAAAAAGCATGAACACCTTTTCCTCTCAGGTTAGCGTTTCACCTTCTCCTTACTTACGTGCATTATTCATAAATGGAGCAAAATCTGTAAACAAATATTATTTGGAATTGAAAACATGCTATGTATATGAGATAAAATAATGTGGAGACATTAACACACATAAAATGTATTACAACAGTTAGAAGAAAAAGTTACAGTGCTGGGACTTCTAGTCCAATGGTGGGTGTTCAGCTCCCAAGACCTGACCCAGGGTCCAAGAGAGGTATATATAAAAAAAAAAAAAAAAATTGTGCCAGCATCCCGATTGCTGGATTATTTTTCCATCGAGTGAAAGTACAGCAAAGTTTCAATCTCAATAGGATATTTCTAAAGCTGCAGAAAGATCCCATTGTGGGATTATATGGTCACTGTACTTTCATTTGATGGGGGGAATAAACCAGTCTGTTCCTTCACTGAAGCTTTGGGGTGACGCCTCTACTTCTTTGTTTTTTTTTGGGAAATAACATGAATCTTCTTCTTTAGATGCATAGACACACAACTGGATCCCAGCTCATGATAAGTGGTCCAAAAGTGGGCACCCTATTAAGCATTCTGTGAGTACTATTTAAGTAATGATAGGGTTTATTATGGGCACTATGGTAAATGAACAAGTTGAGTGCCTTCTTGTTTTTTCTACCACCAGTAACTACAAGAGATTTTCCAAATTCAAAGAAATGCTAAGCCTAGAAATGAATTTTACTCAGACAGGAGATACAACATCTGCTTCAGGAACATGCAGAAAATCCTACAAACAGTCCTGCAGAGAACTCAAGGGTTAATTTTCTGCTGATCTGTTCCATTTTTAGCTGGTAGACAGGGCTTAGTACTCCTGGACGTATACTACAGATACAGTAGGACAAAGAGTTGAGGCTCCTTCTGCAGCCAGCTTGCATTGCAATGAGATGTCGTTTTGTGAAAAGGTAGATGCTGATCTCCTAAGACATACATCGAAAAGTCCTTCCTAAATTCCTTAAAGTCTTAAATGCAGTACAGTGGTCCCTCATGTAACAATATTAACTGGTTCCAGGATGACTATTGTATGTTGAGACCATAACTCTATGGAAACCTGGTTATTGGTTCTGAAGCCCCCAAAATGTCATCCAAAATAGGAAAAGGTGAGGGTTAAAGAAAGATAAGTAGATATCTAATACAGATAAACCAAATCCTTACATATAAAAGTAAGAAAGATCTGCTGGAAGCTGTAATCACTGTCTATGTAGAGGACAGGAGCTTCTTCAGGGTCCTGTACAGTACAAGCAATGTCCTAAAAAAGTAAAATGGAGCCGCCTGTACCTGGTGTCCAAAGGAGCAGCTAACCCTGGCACAGATAGAGAGGAGTACAGAACATGTAATACCTCCCTGTACTGTAGGGGGCACTACCAGACAGGAATTCAGTAATACAGGTGTTTTTCCAGTGAATGCCCATTCTGATTGGTCAGATGTTCCAGCCATTGAAACGTTTTGTAGATCTGGACTGTCCGTAGCATTGTATGTTGAGTATGGCACGTTGAGTTACCACGGTACAGATAAGACCATTGTATGTTGAAAATATTGTAACCTGAGGGACCACTGTACAATATTAAGGGAGTAATTGTTAAAAATTTTCATTACTAATGCTGCATATATTTACATTCAACATTGATGCAGGGTCGTCCAGTTGTCCATGCATAGAACTTATAGCTAATAACCAATTCCAATGTGTATACAAACATGAATACACATAGCCCCCCCCCCCTCCCAAAGATATCACACTTCTTTAATAGTTTCCCAAACATGGCATAAGCTGGCAGAGATTAATTTGTTCAGAAGATGTGAGGCATTTTTTTTTTACGTATGGTTATCTATACAAATTAGCTCAATCTTTTAAGTAAGGATTAAAGTCTTCATTGGGGAAATTTAACCTGGAAAAAACCTCTCGTACAGCAGTTACAGGTATTTCTATGAGAAGCACAAACTATTTGAAGTAGTGTTTAAAGGAAATGAGAAGTATTATCCTCAAGGATTAAGTATTTAGAACAGAAATTGATTTTGGCTTTTCACAAGTGGAACAAAACGATTAAGAAAACACTTATTCAGAGTAGAAGTCTAATTCCATGACCCAGCACGTGTAAATAAAGTAGGAACAGTAACTATGCTTATATATATTTATATACAAAGACTATAATTACTAAGTCTAGGCTTACCGTAATCCATAACCGACTTAGGGGCACGCTGGTCAGTATCCGCATTGCGCTTCTTGTTCTTGGACTTCCAGGCATGGTAAACCTTGAGCCGCCTGTGAAATTCCTCTCTGCATGCTGCTAGCAACTCAATATCTGTTTACAACATTTATGGGAGAAAAATGATAATATTTTGGTTAATGCTACCATATAAGGGCTTAATTACATTACATTTTGGGGAAACGGCAGCTGGATCCAGTGGAAGAATTTGAAAAATGGCCTTATCCCTGCTGGACCCGTGCAGCACCCTATTCATTTGAATGAACTGATTTTGTTGCCGGACTGAAAACGGTGGTCCGATACCAACTCCCACTGATCAGATTGTTATCTTTTATCCTGTGGATGCATTTATGAGGACTACACGTAGAGGTTAAACAGAAATAGAGAGCCCTCAATAGTGTAATACTGCATATGCAAAGGTAAATGCTCAGTGACAGCATGCCCTTACCACAGTTGGTTGTGCAGGGCCACGCAGAATTTTGGACCATGTGTAACATGTAATCCAACTCCTCAATGCTGCCTTCCCATTGATACAGAACAGCTAGCAAACAAGAGAATCCTCCAAGGAGCGATAAGGAGTTTATTCCCAGCATGCAACGCGTTTTGTGGCAGACCGCCTGATGAAGCATTGCATGCTGGGAATAAAACTTGCCTTATTTTTAACTGATGTCCACATTCTCTCAGCCTCTGGTTTGATCTTATGACTCCTTGAAGGATTTTCTTGTTTGCTAGCTACACATAAAAGTATCAGATGAACAATATTTGATGCTATCTGAAAAAATATGTTCACAAATAAGCTATGGAATTTTTCCCCAATATAATTTCAGTGACTTTATTGTTACATGAGGCTCTATGGATACATTTACCTTAAATGCCAGAAGCAGTGTGAAAATAATATAAATTGTACCTGAACCATACTAGTAACTTTCAAGAAATTATCACATGTATAACCATAAGACGGCTGCAAAGTCACTATGCCACTGAAATGATCTCATTACAGTAAGTATCAACACAGGACTCACACCCACATGGTAGACTACTGTCAAGTGTTTTCTCAAATGAAGTGAGAAAAAGGGTGAGATAACAACACTGAGTTCAAGGGAAATCCTTTGAGAGATCACGTCCACTAGAGATTGCCGATTCACAATATACACTGCTCAAAAAATAAAGGGAACACTTAAACAACACAATCTAACTCCTAGTCAATCACACTTCTGTGAAATCACACTGTCCGCTCAGGAAGCAACACTGTGACAATCAATTTCACATGCTGTTGTGCAAATGGAACAGACAACAGGTGGAAATTATAGGCAATTAGCAAGACATCCCCAATAAAGAAGTGGTTCTGCAGGTGGTGACCACAGACCACTTCTCAGTTCCTATGCTTCCTCACTGATGCTTTGGTCACTTTTGAATGCTGGCGGTGCTTTCACTCTAGTGGTAGCATGAGACAGAGTCTACAACCCACACAAGTGGCTCAGGAGGTGCAGCTCATCTAGGATGGCACATCAATGCGAGCTGTGGCAAGAAGGTTTGCTGTGTCTGTCATCGTAGTGTCCAGAGCATGGAGGCGCTACCAGGAGACAGGCCAGTACATCAGGAGGCGTGGAGGAGGCCGTAGGAGGGCAACAACCCAGCAGCAGGACCCCTACCTCTGCCTTTGTGCAAGGAGGAGCAGGAGAAGCAGTGCCAGAGCCCTGCAAAATGACCTCCAGCAGGCCACAAATGTGCATGTGTCCACTCAAACGGTCAGAAACAGACTCCATGAGGGTGGTATGAGGGCCCGACGTCCACAGGTGGGGGTTGTGCTTACAGCCCAACACCGTGCAGGACATATGGCATTTGCCAGAGAACACAAATAATGGCAAATTCGCCACTGGCTCCATGTGCTCTTCACAGATGAAAGCAGGTTCACACTGAGCACATGTGACAGACGTGACAGACGAGTCTGGAGACGCCGTGGAGAACATTCTGCTGCCTGCAACATCCTCCAGCATGACCGGTTTGGTGGTGGGTCAGTAATGGTGTGGGGTGGCATTTCTTTGGGAGGCCGCACAGCCCTCCATGTGCTTGCAAGAGATAGCCTGATTGCCATTAGGTACTGAGATGAGATCCTCAGACTCCTTGTGAGACCATATGCTGGTGCGGTTGGCCCTGGGTTCCTCCTAATGCAAGACAATGCTAGACCTCATGTGGCTGGAGTGTGTCAGCAGTTCCTGCAAGAGGAAGGCATTGATGCTATGGACTAGTCCATCCCACTCCTCAGACCTGAATTCAATTGAGTACATTTGGGACATCATGTCTCGCTCCATCCACCAACACCACATTGCACCACAGACTGTCCAGGAGTTGGCAGATGCTTTAGTCCTGATCTGGGAGGACATCCCTCAGGAGACCATCCGCCAAATCATCAGGAGCATGCCCAGGTATTGTAGGGAGGTCATACGGGCCTGTGGAGGCCAAACACACTACCGAGCCTCATTTTGACATGTTTTTAGGACATTACATCAAAGTTGGATCAGCCTGTAGTGTGGTTTTTCACTTTGATTTTGAGTGTGACTCCATATCCAGACCTCCATGGGTTGATAAATTTGGTTTCCATTGATAATTTTTGTGTGATTTTGTTGTCAGTACATTCAACTATGTAAAGACGAAAGTATTTAATACGATTAGTTCATTCATTCAGATCTAGGATGTGTTATCTTAGTGTTCCATTTTTTTTATGAGCAGTGTATATGAATGTTCCTAGCTGTTTTGTACAACTGCGTAGTAAATTATTTATTGCACCATGACATTCAATTCGGAACAATTCACTTTAAAAGAAAAAATATTTACTCACTTATCAAGTTGAGTAAATCTGTATACAGAACTGTAAGCATGTATATTGAACTTTTAAGTCCCCCTGTGCCCGGGCTGCAGAAACTAAAAAAAAAAACTAACTTTAGCTCACCTTCCTACATTCCCCATTGCACCGATGAAAAAAAGAATTTGCCTTTGTCTGCTTGTCCGTCATGTCCCATAGTGTAATTCTGCCGCTACTACTAGCTTTTCATAGGCACACATATCCTGCCTTGTCGAACAAGTTCCATACTGTAAAGCTGGTACAGCTGCTATTACCCCTGCTGTCACTACAACAAGCCTGACATAGCCATATATCTCCAGCCTTGTCCATTATGTTCCGTACTACAGCTGTAGTTGTGACTGGTACTTTGCTTCTTCTACTTCCAACTTTACACAGCTGCACATCTCCTACACTGTTCATCATGTCCCATATAAGACTGTTCCTGCAGGGAATCCTTCTTTTGCTGCACAGGGTAAATCTAACAAACCTGAAATAGCCATTAAAAAAATAATTTTTGGAGAGTTTTGTGAAAAGTCCTTGTGCAGTTTCTGTGTCCTCCATCACACAATTGACTTGTTTTTGAAAATGGCTACTTCCTGTTTCTGTGGCCTCCCTCGGACTACAATCCTCAGCTTTGTTTCAAGGTTGGAGGTGACTTTTTTCCCTCCCACACTTGGATTGCGCCACCCATTGCAACACAGCACAATCTGACACACAAACTATGGATTGGCCTGATGATGAATACATGCACATGCTCGCTGGGAATATTATCAGGGGGCTGGATTTATACACAACAGACAATGCAGCCAAACCCCCTTTTAAAACCTGACTTGTGATGCATTGTCTCAGGCCACACAGCAAACTGGGAAAGGTCAGAGACAACACTAATTTTATAGGCTGCAGAAAGCAAACTTCTGGTAAAAAGAAAGACAAATAAATTTGATATCAACCACCAAACACAGGTATGTAAAGTATATTAGTAACTAGACTAACTTTGCTGCCGCTGGCTCACATTCAAAGATCCAAAAATCTAAGAATACCCCTTTATTGCAGCAGGATTTATCAGTTTTAGTGGTCGCAACTTAGTGGTAACATTTCAGAATTTTGTTTCTATTGTGAACTAGATTAGGTCATTTTTGACAATAAAATTCCTTTTATTTAAAGGCCATTATCGCACGTCTCTATTGACCGCTCATTTAACATAGTTAACAACAATAGTGTGCTATCCGTCATTAAACTATACAAGCACTATGGCACAACAAGCCTACATTAGAGTGATTCATGCCTAAAAGTGCGCATTCCAGAATAACTACCTACCTTACTCCTGGGTAACTGCCGTCTCTGTATACTGTATCCAAAGGCTAGCAATACACTGTCCCAGTCCCCTTCTGATGTATGGTACAGTTCCCTCTCACCTAATCTCTATTTAGTCAATAATGTTATCATTCCCATTACAACTTGTAAACTGACTGTACAAGTTGTAATGGGAATGATAGTGTTTATTGTTCTTTGGAATTGGATATTTTATTTAGTGGGATAGTTTTGTATATATTTTTTTAATGCTACTGTTTAACTGTAAAAAATATATATCTACTAACCGAAAATAATCTAAAGGAGGTAACTGTTTAACTTCTAGCAAGAGAACTGGGTCATTTGGTCACCTAAAGCTGTGTTCTCCTGCCGAATTATAACAATTAAGAGCTGTGCACTCTCCCCACAGCAGCCGTCTCGTCTCTTTACTCCATGTGCGCACTTTTAATTGCTCGCTGCTTTTCTTTTAATAGCTGGTTTTGTCGACTTACCACATGAAGTATTGATCGCATCTCTGAGCTCTGCATATTTCCACTTGCTTAAGTCATACTTCTTGACGCTGGCAGCAGATTTTGTAGCTTGGACTTGCACGCCTCTGTAACAACACCATACACAAGTTATTTTATACAATAAATGACACTAAATACCAACTACAGGCTAAACAATAAAAAGCTTTTGGAAACTACATGAGAATAGAAATCTGCAATATGGCAGATGCAGTACAACGACAAATATTTACTTTGTACTCCGAAATATATACTTTAGAGTTTTAGAGCTCCTTATCACACCCATGAGCCTTGGATTCACACCCAAGCCCATTTAGCAAAAAAGCTTGAGCCTACTTAACTTTTTAGTTAGGTACGCTGACAACCTAAGTACTGATACCTAAGTATTGATAATTGAGCAGCACAGTGGCTCAGTGGTCAGCACTGTTGCTTGCAGAGCTGGAGTCTTGGGTTCAAATCTGACCAAGGACAACCTCTGCAATGAGTTTGTATGTTCTCCCAGTGTTTGTGTGGGTTTCACACTCCAAAAACATACTGATAGGTAAATTTAGACTGTGAGCCCCAACAGGGACAGGGACAAATCTGAATGTACACCGCTGCAGAATCTGTGTGCGCTATATAAATAAAGACTAATTATTAAATAAAGAATTATTATAGTCAACCAAATTGTAAAATTAGTGAGTAATTGGAGGTCGAGCAAGAAAATAAAAACTGCATTAAAAATATATATAAAAAATATTGATCTGACTATATGTCCTATATAGTCTTTATATATGTCCTATATAGTCTATCTATATAGACTACTAGCTGAGTACACAGCGTTGCCATGTTTTTCCTTCCGAATCCTTGTTGTGGAGGAAAATCAACAGAGGAAGCTTTTGACTTCATATCCCTTCCTCATATATTGTTGTCATTAGAGATGAGCGAACTTACAGTAAATTCGATTCGTCACGAACTTCTCGGCTCGGCAGTTGATAACTTTTCCTGCATAAATTAGTTCAGCTTTCCGGTGCTCCGGTGGGCTGGAAAAGGTGGATACAGTCCTAGGAGACTCTTTCCTAGGAATGTATCCACCTTTTCCAGCCCACCGGAGCACCTGAAGGCTGAACTAATTTACGCAGGAAAAGTCATCAACGAGCCGAGAAGTTCGTGACGAATCAAATTTACTGTAAGTTCGCTCATCTCTAGTTGTCATATCCCAACCCCATATCCTGTCCTCCTATCCCGACCTCCTGTCCCGACCCGTCATATGTGTACCAGGTATTGAAATATCTCCAGCCGTACAGAAGTTATGTGGGAACATACATTTTCATTGATTTGCATGGGACTTTAAACAAAAACCCCGACCCTCACAAATGGGGGTAGTTAAGGGTTAAATTAACTATCCTATATTTTAAGTGGACATATAAGTAACATGTGACCAAGTATTATCGAAATATCTCCAGCCGTTTGGAAGTTATGCAGTAACATATATTTCCATTGACTTGTATGGGACTTTAAACAAAACCCCAACCCTGTCAAATAGGGGTGAGTAAGGGTCAAATCACCTATCCTATGTTTGTTGTTGACATATAAGTAACATGTGTGCCAAGTTTCATGTTAATATCTTCAGCGGTTTGGACGTGATGCTGGAACATATACACACACACATGTTGAGTTTTACATAAATATATATATATATATATATATATATATATAAATGGAGATTAATAGGTTATGCAACTTGTAACTTACTTAGTACCATGAAAATAAAATATTTACATTTAAATGTAATCAAGAGTTCTTTAAGCATCAATCACAAGAAAGGGTCATTAGAATTACCCTTATTATATGTATCCTGTGTACTAAATCTATCCATGCTATATATAGTAGGAATAGCTAAAACCTGTACAAGTAAAAAAGTGTCAAATTGAGCATATCCCTGATTCATAACTGACTTCAAGTGTTTTGGTGGAAAATGTCATGCCAACCTGTAGCAGAATCACTCCTTGTCCAATTTACTAATAAGATAACCTTTGAAATGAAGCAGCATTTTTCCCATTTCAGAGGAAAACTAAAACAAAATTCAATTCCTCAGGTTCAAAAGTATATTGAAAACGCAATAAAATCTACCTACCTATGACAAACGGAATAAAATTCCTGTTTTAAAGGAAATCTGTACTGCATGAATTTTAAATAATCCTGTGCCCCTTTAACTCACCTTCCTACGTTCCCCCATTGCTCTGGTACCGGCCTCACGGTCCTCCGCTACGATCCTCTTGCTGCTTCCTGGGGACGGTGACGTCACAGAGCGTCGGTGTATCACCGGCCGCAGCGATGTCCCGCCTCGGCCGGTGATAGGCTGAGCGCACTGTCATGTAAGGATCTCTGTCCAGCTCCTTACATGACAGTGCGCTCAGCCTATCGCCGGCCGAGGCGGGACATCGCTGCGGCCGGTGATACACCGACGGCTCTGTGACGTTACCGTCCCCAGGAAGCAGCAAGAGGACCGCAATGAAGGACCGTGAGGAAGGTGAGTTAAAGTTTATTTTTGCAGCCTGGGCACAGGAATATGTAAAATTCATGCAGTACAGATGTCCTGTAAGTCATTCTGACTGTAATAAATTACTCTATAAGCTTTGTAGTCCCCCTATAATGGAGATTTAAAAGGGTCCAGAAACCATCTCAACATATGGATTCATTACATATATTTTTGTGTAATTATTTTGCATTTATTTTGAATGTTTTAAATTCATATATTATAAGCTATTATAAAATTTTCCACATTTGCCCGAGCGTTACCAAGTACCGTATTTGCTGCCTAATGCAGCTATTGAATAATGGTAGCAGTGGTTTAGCTGACATAATCTATTAACATGATTATCTCCAGTAGCTATCATTTTGCCTTTAACACTTTCCAGTAATAATAATTTGTATTATTTAAAACAAAAGACACAATGGGATGCACTCATTAAGAATAATAAAACATAGAGATCGCGCTTTTTGAATGTAGCACCGAATTGAACTTTACTCCGATATTTCATGTCAATGTCATGCCCTGTCTTGTGCACAACACAACAACAATCTCTGCTAAACACTACATAATGAGCAATGTAAATCCTGTTATATTATTATTAGCCCAAACAACTGCTCTGTTCTGTATCTCGCAGTATGGCACCGAAATGGGAATACAGACATAATTAAATTAGCATACATAGTGCAATGTTTTAAGGAAGAGCTGTATGGCACAACAAGCGCCTCAATTATTCAAGTCCGTAATAAACTTTTTTATGATTATTATTTCAAAAAAATAAATTAAGGTATCAAGCATTTTATGACTTGATTAAAATATTAAAACTCATTTAAATTAATGAAAATATTAATTATCCATAAACAAAACCATACTAAAATTGCACATCTTCGGCAGGTAGCTATACACATTAAAATTGATGAAAGAGGATTATTCAACCAAAACAACTGTACATTGAGTGAACGAACAATCAATCATTTCAGCCAACCAATGGAAAGTCTGGTGTAATATAAAGCTTCCTCTGACAACTGCTAGTCCTTGACCATGCATGGTGCTGTGGGCCATTACATAAACAATCAGTGTGAAAGAGGGTTCTACAATGAAAGCTTGGTTACCCTTTTCCTGGGGTCATTAGACATGTATGGCTTTTATATGTATGGAGTTATTTGTGCCTGGTTTAACAGATGTTCAACCTACCTTTAAGAACAAAGTTTCTAGAAGGTTTCTGTATAACACACACACAATTTCTATATATATCCACACACACACACACACAATTGCACCAATAATTCTAAATGGAAAAAACAAAAAAACAGAAAAAACAAGACGAACATACATTTTTCACATTTGTAGTGATGCTTTTGCGGTGCATTTTTTTATTCATTTAAAATGTATTTTTTTAGAAGCATGCTATTCAAAGGAACGCTAAACGCAGAAAATGTGCAGAAATAATAAGATGTCCTAGCTATTCCTCCCTTAATCTTCTCCTTTCCTTTGCACCTATTGTGTTTCATAGTACAATTGAAACTGAGGTATACATAAAGAAATCTTCTCCATGTTTCAGGAAATCAGGCATGCTTCCCTCCCCCTCCTCACTGTCCTGGGTCTGGCTAGAGCCCCCTTGTTTGCAGTATCCATTCGACAATCTTCGGCTCTCCCATAAAGCTATATAGAGGGGGCGTGGCTACCCCGCTTCGTGCGAAGGGTTGTGACGTGCCGCTGTGGAGGAGAGCCGGGGCTCCATACAGTACAGGAGATTGCAGGGGGCCGCATTGCTCAGACCCCCCGCAATCTAAAACTTATCTCCTATCCACAATACTACTTTAAATGTGGAACTGTTCTCTATGTAACAACATGTACAGCAAATTCTGTGGCCACACTTATATGTCCCCTTAACTTGTAACCAAGTAGTAGTTTTTGACTCTTTAGATGTATATAGGCTAGGATAGGTAAGCTTGTCCCCCTTGGTAAAGTTCAGCCCCATAGTCAGTTACTGGGCAAAGATGGAACAGATCCACCGGAGATTAACCACTGTGGTCCCTGCAGAATTCTACAAGACTATTTGCTTTGAGAGTATCCAGAAAATGCAGAAAACTGACATACAGAGATGCCACCTATTATTTCTTGTTTAACATCCTCATTCATTTCTAGGTTTTGAGTTCCTTTGTAATGAACAAATCAAAGCACGGTTACATATAGTTTCATTGATTTAATGTATTTTTTAATGTTTAAGGCTAAGTTCACACAGTGCAAAAAGAAAACAAAAAAGAAATACTATACTGTATAATCCAATAATGTGCTCTAAGAAAGCCTAAAAGAAAGCGGCCGCCAGTGCAAACATTGTTTTAAAATACGTTTTTTTTTTTAAATATATTATTCGTGCACTGAGAGACACTATGTCATAGACTTTAAAGGAACACATTGAATTCACATTGTTAGATAAAACGGTCGCTTTTTATATCTACTTTACTGCCGCTTTTTGGCTTTGATTTTACAATGTGTGAACGGAATCAAAATCAAGAAATTAGGTAACATTAAAGTTGTGCCAAAATTACTGAATTAATGTGTATATTTGTATAATTATCATGTCCACATTGATAGTCTTACCAACCTAGACAAAATATCAGACATTTCTTTGGCCATTTCATCCCTGAAGAAATGGTTAACAAAACAAAAAGTGAATAAAAAAAGAATATGGAACAACGACATAGCAATAAAAAGAGTTATACATACAACATCTATACTGAGGAATACAAATTACCCAAATAACTATCATTGGTCCTCAGCAAATGCATCAAATATTGATAGACTCCCAAATATTACTATTCCATTGGTAAAGTATGTTGGGAGTAGTAAGATGGCAGCTGCTCCTGAGCCAGTCTCATACTCCCTGTTTGACATCTTGACCTACATGTATAAAGGACCATCCATGAAATACATTAACCTCTCCAGTGCAAGAAGGTGCTCAAACAGTGCTGAGCCACACTACACTAATACTATACAGGCACTATGCCAGTATCAGTATATATGACCCAAAGTTATGTTAAATACATCCACCGAATCAGAGTTCAGAGTTCAAGGCTTGTCATTACACTCGCGTGATGCCTGACTGGCTCTAGTGATGAAAAAGCCATCAGCAGTTCCAATGGCATGTACTTTGGTAAAAGGTTATTTGGAGGAAAGTAAAAAAGGTCATCACTTCAACAGTGAAATATTCCTTTCTTGTGTAATTGTCCTCTTATCTGCGGCAACTAGGAAAAGATCAGGTAAATTCAGTCTTTATCTATAGAAACGATTTATAATGCTTCAGGCATAAAACCAGTTGTAATAAAATGTGTCAGTGCTATCCATGGCTACCAATGACATCACTGCTTTGGAAACATGGGTGATGTATTTTTACATGGGACTGTATGTCAGAGGGGCTCAGGGGAGGTGGTCATGTATTTTAATATAGGACTGTATTTTGGAGGGGGTGATCAATTTTTACATGGGACTGTATGTTGAAGGGGCTGAGGGGAGATATTCGGCCATATAAATATGACATCTGCAACAAAGCATTTACTCAGCGCTGCTCATTGGAATCTCATCTGAAGAAAATCCACGGGGTGCAGCAAGGGTATGCGTATAAGCAGAGGAGGGACAAGCTATTTGTGTGTGACTGTTTACATGGGACTGTTTATTGGTGGGGCTGAGGGAGTAGAGTGATGTTTTTACAGTATGTTTAATGGGGTATTCCGCTGCCCCTGCGTTCAGAACATTTTGTTCCAAACGCTGGGTGCGGCCGGTGGGGGTCGTGACGTCACACCACGCTCCCTCACCCAGCATTCTAAATGAACGCCGAGTGCTGCACAGAGATTGCTGGGGTCCCAGCGGCAGGAATCCTGTAATCAGACATTTTATCCCCTATCTTTTGGAGAGGGGATAAGATGTCTAGGGGCGGAATACCCCTTTAAGGGGCTGATGTATTTTTGCATTGGAGTGTATGTTGAAATTATATACAGTCATGGCCGTAAATGTTGGCACCCCTGAAAATTTTCAAGGAAATTTTATATTTCTCACAGAAAAGGATTGCAGTAACACATTTTGCTATACACATGTTTATTCCCTTTGTGTGTATTGGAAATAAACCAAAAAAGGCAGTAAAAAAAGCAAATTGCACGTAATGTCACACCAAACTCCAAAAATGGCGTGACGTCACCCTGCCGCTCAGCCTATTGCCGGCCGAGTCGGAACTTCGCTGCGGCCGGTGATTCGCTGAGTGCAGTATGACTCGCTGACCACCGGCAACCAGGAAGAGGATCGCGGTGGAGGCCGGATACGGTTACCAGAGGCACTGGGGGAGCGAAGGAAGGTATGTACCTATTTATTTTTTTACTGCTGGCAGTATGGACCATAATTTTCCTATTCTGGAGTTCTCCTTTAACTTAAAATTTGGTTGCACACCCTTTGGAAAAAATAACTGAAATCAGTCGCTTCCTATAACCATGAATAAGCTTCTTACACCTCTCAGTCGGATTGTTAGACCACTCCTCCTTTGTAAACTGTTCCAGGTCTCTCTTATTGGAAGGGCGCCTTTTCCCAACAGCAATTTTAAGATCTATCCACAGGTGTTCAATGGGATTTTGATATGGACTCATTGCTGCCACTTCAGAACTCTCCATCTCTCCAACTCTCCATCTCTCCAACTCTCTCTGTTGCCATCCATTTCTGGGTGTTTTTTGACGTATGTTTGGGGTCATTGTCTTGATGGAAGATCTTGGACCCAGCTTTCTGACACTGGGCTGTACAGTGGGACATAACATCCATTGGTAATCCTCAGATTTCATGATGCCTTGCACACATTCAAGGCACCCAATGCCAGAGGCAGCAAAACAACCCCAAAACATCATTGAACCTCCACCATATTTCACTGTAGGTACTGTGTTCTTTTCTTTGTAGGCCTCATTCCGTTTTCGGTAAACAGTAGAATGATGTGCTTTACCAAAAAGCTCTATCTTGGTCTCATCTGTCCACAAATCATTTTCTTAGAAGGATTTTTGGCTTACTCAAGTTAAATTCAGCAAAATGTAGTCTTGTTTTTTTATGTCTCTGTGTCAGCTGTGGGGTCCAACTAGGTCTCCTGCCATAGCGTTTTTTTTATTTCATTTAAATGTCGATGGATAGTTTGCACTGACACTGATGCTCCCTGAGCCTGCAGGACAGCTTGAATATCTTTGGAACTTGTTTGGGGCTGCTTATCCACCTTCCAGACTATCTTGCATTGACACCTTTCATGAATTTTTCTCTTCTGCCCATGCCCAGGGAGATTAGCTACGGTGCCATGGGTTGCAGTCTTCTTGGTAATGTTGCACATTGTGGACAAAGGCAAATCTAGATCTCTGGAGATGGACTTGTAACCTTGAGATTGTTGATATTTTTCCACAATTGTGGTTCTCAAGTCTTCAGGCAGTTCTCTTCTCCTCTTTCTGTTGTTCATGCTTAGTGTGGCACACACAGACACACAATGCAAAGACTAAGTGAACGTCTCTCCTTTTTATCTGCTTTCAGGTGTGATTTTTATATTGCCCACACCTGTTACCTGGCCCAGGTCAGTTTAAAGGAGCATCACATGCTTGAAACAATCTTATTTTTTCACAATTTTGAAAGGGTGCCAATAATTTTGTCCAGCCAATTTTGGAGTTTGGTGTGACATTATGTCCAATTTGCTTTTTTTCCTCCCTTTTTTGGTTTAGTTCCAATACACACAAAGGGAATAAACATGTGTACAGAAAAACATGTGTTACTGCAATCCTTTTCTGTGAGGGAAACTTAATTTTCTTGAATAATTTCAGGGATGCCAACATTTACGGCCATGACTGTATATTTACATGGGGCTGAGAGGAGACGGTTGATGTATTTTTACAAGGGACCGTATGTTGGAAGTACTGAGGGGGAGCATTTTTCTGCTCTTGCCATGGGAGCAAAAAGAGCTAGCTATGGCTCTGCAGGAGGAACAGTGCTGTGCACTTTGAACACATTGTCATTTTTCTCACTTAATATATTTCCAAAGGTGCTATTTACATGAAATTTTTACCAGATATTGGTAACATCCCGAGTAATCCATAAAGTAATCAAAACAAATAAGATCAGAAATTAAGTTATGTGCAATAATGTGAAATGACACAGGGAAAAAGTATTAAACGCATAAAGAGAGGGAGGTGTAAAAGGCATGGAAAGCAAAGACAACAGCTAAAATCTATCAGTAATTAAAAAGCAATCAAAACAGCTTGTCAGTGCAAATTAATATCAGATGGTTCAATCCCAACTGACAGCCTACAAAAAGGTCTCATTGCCAAGGTGTCACAAGACAAATCTCATGATTTATAAAATTATCAGTAAGCATGTTCAATATTATTTCCCTGTGTCATTTCACAGTATTACACATAACTAAATGTCTGAGTTTATTTGTTTTGGTTTCCTTTTATGTATGGATTACTTGGGTTGTTACCAACATCTGGTGAAAATTTCATGTCAATAGCACCTTTGTAAATATATTTAGTGAGGAAAACGTGTTAAATACTTATTTCACCTGCTGTATGCTGCCGGTTGGGACAATTAACTCTGAATCCCTAAAGCCACAGGCAATATATCAACATGTTCCGTGTAAAAGAAAAGCTACCAAAACAACTGCCCTATTTTTATTTTTTGTTTTTTATACATCACTCAAATCTCTGCAGCTATTGTTTAAGGATGCATATAAAAGACAACCTGATTTGTTTAGCCATTGCATGCACTCTGTACATAATTCTGTAAAGGGTTTCTCCAATTCCAGATATTAGTGGCCTAGGCTCAAGATATGCCATCGGTGGCGTGCCTATATTAGTTCAGCTTTTTAGGTGAACTGCAGTGCCTGGATACACAATGTACATGAGCTAAAGGCCTTGACTCTGTTTATTGTGTATTGGTGGTGCCAGCCGGGTACTGTAGCTCAGCTACCATTGAAGTTAATGGGAACTGAGCTGCAGTATCCTGATGCTGACACTACACAGCGTACAAGCTTCTAGCTGATGTAGCCATCACTGTTTACACTAGAATACGTAGTCCAGCAGTAGCAGTTATCTGAGAAGGGGTCTTAGTTTTGGCAACTTCTCCTCTCTGGTGCAGCAACATATAAATGCCATTTCCGGCGGTGTTAAGGACCTACACATCACCTTGGATGTTTCATTTTAAAAGCTATTGAAACCAAAAGTTTTTTTCAGGACTCTTTTTTTTTTTTTTTTTATTATTATGAGATAACCTCAGGATAGGTCATTAATATCTAATAGGTGGAGTTCAGACATACCCACCGAGCAGCTGGTTGCCAGAGCGGCAGCACATACAGAGAACAGCAGACAGCTCTGTAAATTGTGTAGAGACTGTTATGAGATACTGCAATCAGCTTCTAATGAAGTAAATGGAAGCTGAGTTGCAGTAATCTAACATGGCCACTAAATGTCTGCTTCCAGCTCAGTTCTCTGCATATGCAGATGCCATGGTTACATCCCTACCAGACAGATATAGATATCATATTAAAGGGATAGGTCATCTATAAGAAAAGAGAAAACCCTTTAACAAAAAAAAAAAAAAATATATATATATATATTTACACACATTGATAGTTATATTTACTTTAAAATGGTGGCACTAAGAGTCAGATTGCATTCATTACAGGCTGCAAACTGCTCCTAGTTTCAGACTTTTTCTTTAGGGTATATCTAATTTAGTAATACTGTACATACTGGATGTGAGGTCTGTGTGTTCAGGATACTGCTACATTCACTAGTATAAGTGAAGTATATGAATAAACATTGCTACACCCCTATACTTGTTTCAACTTCTAAAAACCATGAGGGATTTCCTCTTCCTTGTGGTGATGGTGAGGAATATTGGGATTTCCTCATTCACTTTGCAAACAGCTATGTGTGTGCTTTCCTTCCAATCTACACTCACACTCAGTATGTGTAATCTACCCTCCCTGAACACTCGGATGATTTTCTGCTTTTCCTCATATTGATCTGCCATGTACAACTTCCTCTCTCTCTCTCTCTCTCTCTCTCTGCTGATACATTTAATAGAAGAGAGAGGGGGAAGCAGACACAGCTAGGAACCTAATTTACATATCATAGATTCTCTCATACAAATCTAAAAGATTTACCTGCCTACAGTTTAAGGCTTCTTTCACACTGCTGTTAGAAGTCAGAAGTGTGATGGCCGTCGGGGGAGCCCAGGGGAATAGCAGGAGAAAAAATACTGCTTGCGCTGTCTCTTTCTCCCACTACTCCCGCTGAAAAACAGCGGTGCCCGAGGGACCCCATTAACTAGAATGGAGTCCATCGGGCCCACTGTTGCCCATTGCACCCATTCAAAATGACTCCTGTCAAACTCAGGAAAAAAAAAAAAAAGAGAGAGAGATAGTTTGACGGACGTTCTTGACAGGGTGCAACGTCAGTGTGAAAGAAGCCTTACATGTAGGTGATGACACATTCGTGATCTGCAACAATAACTCACAAAAATATCCTTCTATATAGATACATAAATCTATAGAATATACACAGTGAACAAAAAATATCTAAAAATTTCAATCTCAGGGTCTCAAATAAAAAACATACATTGTCATTTTGGTCTTTCCTCCACCAGCCCTGAAAACAGAAGACAAACGACATTAGTTTAAATGCTTTACCGACCAGATTTTGGCAATTTCGGATTTGATCATTCCCTTCATGTGCCGTTTGTGCTTTGATTCAATATATAATGATCTCTGCTGGAACTCGGCAAAGGATTATAATTTTCCAGCTCACTTTAATCTTTTCAAGTCTTTTACAGGATAACATGATTAGCAAAAATAAAATTAGCAATAATTAAGAAAGCCTTTCTTTAATAATTATTTCCAGAACCCCCACCAAGCCTTTAATGTGAATGGAACTTTCTGAATTCTCAAATTGCCTTTTCATCTGAATTGATTTTTTTTTTTTTACTTCTTTTAAATTTCCATTACACGTTGAAATCACACATGCAGGTCTCAGGTGATTAAAAATTAATGTGTGTATGAGACATCTCTTACTTGGCATCGGTGGCACAGGGCACAGTGAGCTCTGGTTTAATGCTGAAGAAATAAAGATATAGTTATGAAGTGTTCCAGTAGATGTACAGACCAGAAGGAAGTTCGATACAGTGTAATAGTTATAGCCATAGTGCAGATGGTTACATGTGGCCATATCACTCCGAGTGAAATTGGCCAGCAAATCAGATTAACAAATCCCCACAATGTTAATGAAAAGTACCTATTTAAACTGAGCATATGGGAATTTAGGGGGGAGATTTATCAAAACCTATCCAAAGGAAAAGTTGTCCAGTTCCCGAAAGCAACCAATCAGATCGCTTCTTTAATTTTTAACAAGGCCTCTGCAAAATGAAAGAAGTGATCTGACTGGTTGCTATGGGCAACTCATTTTTGCTCTGGACAGGTTTTGACAAATGTCTCCCTATGTGTTTCATAAAGGTTGTTAACCATTAAGGTACAGTATATAATGACAAAGAGGTCTACGGCAAGTGCTTCAGTAGGATGTCAAATCCACAAAAACAACATATAATTGTTACAGACCCCCTTAGGTTAGATACACATTGCTGTTGTGCTCCGTCCCGTTCTGGTTCAGTTTGTCTCCTTTTTTTTCCCATCGAACAGCCCCAAAACGGGTCGGTGCACAACTGACACCACCAGGTCACCACCCGATCCTGACGGATCCCATTGACTTAAATGCGGTGAGTTAGGGATCCAATAGTTTACCAGAGTTTAGACGAGAATTTTTTTTCCCTCTGTTAAAAGTGTAGAATTGTAACCTTAATGGAATAAATACACAATGCAGATTGTCTGCAGAATTACTGTAACCCATATGAGCCTGCTGGGGCTGTATTACTGAACCAAAACCAAAGACTAGTAGCCTTGTGCATGGGCCCTTGAAAATTTGGGACTAGCATTAAAAAAAACAAAAAAAACAGAACTACAAATGCTACAAATGTGATCAATGAGATCCTGGAATAACAGGAGTACTGTAGTGTCGAAAGAATGTATGGAACATTCAAGTTGTTATTGTGGTGGGGATTCATAGCGGAAATCTTAATGTAAGTTTTACAAAAGCATCCACTACAGAGGTCTATTCCTGTTTGTTGGCTGCATGATATTCATAGTCTTAGCTCTGGATTCTATAGGGACTTTAATATACACACACAATGGCCCTCATTTACTAACAGGATCCCGATACTTTTTGTCGGGTTTTGTGCCAGAATTCTGTCTGTGCCAGAATTTGCACCAGAATCTGGCACACAACCCGACAAAGTAAAAGTAAAAAAACAACAAAAGGGGCGTTTTTCCCGACAAAAGGGGCATGTTCCTGACAAAAATAGAAAAAACACTCTGAGTATGAAGAAAACTCACAGGAAAACCTGTGAGTTTTGCTTCACAGAAAACCGACTCAGAGCTGTCGGTAAATTCCTCAAAACGGAGTGAATCCTGCTACCCCCAGCATGGAAGAGGGTCTGAGGGATTAATCGCACCGGGTCTCACTTCTGAGACCCGATCCGATCAGATGTTATTAAGCAGGGGAGCGGGCGGCATGTTCCGATCCCCTGCAATGTACAGTAAACTTTCATTTTTAAATTCCCCACCAGTCCACCAGGAGCCCTGAATGGCCGGGACCGAGGAGCCAATCAGGGCTCCTGGCAGGGTTTTAATATAGAAGCGCTGTGGTGGGCAAAAATGTATAGAATCGTTGGGGGGGGGGGGGTATATATCTGGCCCCTCCAGCATTTCTATATATCTTTCCCCATGCTGCGCTATATCAAACTTAGTGCCCGCTGTGCTTGAATAAATGTACTGCCCTCCCAGTGCTATTATATATCTATACTGACCCCCGCTGCGCATATTTGTATATATACTGACCCCCCCCCCCCCCAGCTGCGCATATTAATATTCATGCTCTCCCTCCCCTGGCTGCCAATGAATGAAAACTCTATTAGCGGGGGAGCGGAAGGCTTCTGCCCGCTCACGCTGCTAAGAGTTTGTCATTCATAGCGAGCAGCAGCTGCATATCATGCTGTGGGGGTCAGACATATGGATATATGTCTGAACCTCACATCATACATATACAAATGCCGGCTCACCGCTATGAATGACAAACTATTAGGAGCAGCAGCGCGAGCCTCCTCTCCCTGCACTGCTTTACTTGTCATTCATAGCGGTGAGCCAGCATTTGTATATGTATGATGTGAGGGTCAGACATATATCCATATATATCCGCTCCGCCGCTAATAGAGTTTTCATTCATTGGCAGCCAGGGGAGGGAGAGCATGAATATTAATATGCACAGCGGCGGTCAGTATATGCGCAGCGGAGGGTCAGTATAGATATATAATAGCGCTGGGAGGGCAGTACATTTATTCAAGCGCAGCGGCCACTAAGTTTGATATAGCGCTGCAGGGGGAAAAGATATATAGAAATGCTGGAGGGGCCAGATATATACCCCCCCCAGCGATTCTATACATCTTTGCCCAGCACAGCGCTTCTATATTGAAACCCTGCCAGGAGCCATGATTGGCTCCTCGGTCCTGGCCATTCAGGGCTCCTGGTGGTGAATAAAAAAATGAAGGTTTACTGTACATTGCAGGGGATCGGAACATGCCGCCCGCTCCCCTGCTTAATAACCTCTGATCGGATCGGGTCTCAGAAGTGAGACCCGGTGCGATCAATCCCTCAGCCCCTGTACTACTACCTCCAACATGGAATAGACCCTGTTCCATGATGGGGGTAGTAGTACAAGCACTAATGTAGTCAGAATTTGCAGAGACTTTTTTCTGTTGCACAGAATACATTTTGTGTGACAGAAAAAAAACCTGCGACAGAAAGAAAGGGAAATTGGGTGACCGATTAGTAAACAGCATCAGAAAAAAAAGGACTTGCAAAAACACAAACCGACACTCCACTCTTAGTAAATGAGGGCCAATGTGCTAGAACGTATTTTTAGAACATATTTCTTTACGCAACTAATTGCTTGTGTGACAGCATATCACACTGTATGACCTGTTATCTATATGTTTCAATCCCCGAGGAGAAAGCAATAGGAGGTAACTGGTGAAATATACGGCTTAAGAAAAATAGTTAAAATTAACTGGACTTGAGTTTACGTCTTAGGCTTTGCATAGTTGTGTTATCTTTAAAAGGGCAGATATTTGCTTTACAAATGGCTAGTGTTTTAGCTTCAAATATTCATGCCACAAATTAGGATAAGTGTTGAAAATGAGTTTATAGTGGAATTATATTAGGAAATGGTTGGATACTTGCAAAAGAAAAAAAAGACTTTGTTCTCTGCAATTTCAGTGACCTTGTTTTAAGTTAAAGCAGCATCTGCCAACATGTATTTCTTTCAGGTCTTATATCCTCTGGGAAGAGATTAGTTCTCTCACACATGAAATGCATTTAATAAACCACTATCTGTATAGAACACATACGTCATAGTAGAAAGTACAGACCCAGAATATACATCACTCATAAAGTCACGATGAACAGCAGATCTGTTAATTCAGAAAAGTTGCTAATGAGGTGCGGGCAAATTAAGAACTATAAATATTAATGGCTTGCTAATCGACTTTCCCCTTTGCAGCATGCCATAAACAAGACGCATTAATATGCACATGGTTCTTCCTGCCATGATTTCTTTTATGAGGATGATTTGCAAACAGATAAGTTTATCTCTGTGGATAATAAGCTGAAGCCGTATACATTTCGTCTATGTCTGCATTACCGTCTAAGGACTATACCTCTGTGCCTTTTACCTACATTATGCATCTATTTTGTGTTTAATGGACATTAGCAAGCCTGTAAGGAAAAGCAGGGTCAAATTTTTGACATTTTACTTCTCTAACCTGAAAAAATAGTATTGTGCGCTATAGGGGGGAAAAAGGGAGCGGCAATACAATCTGTTGCACAGCCCTGCTTGTCATCTTGCTAAGCTCATGCTCAAAACAGAGATGATAACAAAAAAGTGAAAACAGAGTAATTAAAGCCAAAATTATACAGCATAAAAGAAAAACTAATTTGCAGTCATCACATCTTGGGCAAATGAGTGCCGAAGTCTTATCTGAAAGCTACCTGCGTTGAGCAAGAAATAACTATTTATTTGTAACATTGTGCATGCGCTATCATGAGTCACTGCACCGTCACCCCAGCAAAGAATAAGGTGACAGAGCGAATTAATTAAACACAAAGGTACAGACCGGGAAACAAGTTCCACTCATTACAGTTCACTACCCAATCCCAGAGAAATTGATATATTCCAAGGACAACAACGCAGCCGTAACATATAAATCACGTCAAAAGTGGAAATAAAGTGAACAGGATGAAAAGCGTGAATCTCACTAAACTAGATTCCACCTAAATGAATCCCTTCGGTGCGCAAAAGCTTATATATACCTTCGGTGCTTTCATCAAGACTAGCAGGGGGTTAAGAAGTGTAGAGATTAAACCATCTTTGCTTTGTACTGGGAGATCCAGAGTAGATAATGCTATAAGGTTAATATATTCACCAAAAACTGGCTCCAGGCTCTGTATAATGTGAATGAAATGATTTCAAACAGAACTGCTGGAACTTTCAATGATTGTTAAACAAAGTCACTTTCAAAAGTACCATAACTAAATACAAAGCAAAAGTATTAGAACTAGATAATGAGCCAAGCATTAAATTGTAGGACCCATTAGAGATGTGAAAATATGATTAAACGTAACACGTACGAAATGAATGGAGCACTGGCAGCGCACCCGCTGTGCCCATGATTCATTTGGGGGGGAAATCTTCCTCCATTCCAGCTTTAATTTGTAGGGCCATTAGAAATATTTAAATATCATAAAATGTAACACGTAATACTAAAATATTCAGAAGCCCCATACAGAGTGAATGGAGAACTGCCCACGCACTCGCTGAACCCACATTTAATTTGAATGCACAATTGTTCTCCGTGGTCCCACTAGCCCTCCAAGAGGAGATGCAGGAGAGGCCAAAGTAAAAAAGGATCAAGGATATGAAATTGTAACTTGACTGTTGCTTGGTCTAGCAGTGGCTTATTCCTTGTGGATGAATAACTGCTCATCGAACGAGCTATAGTGTACAGTGGGGCAAAAAAGTTTTTAGTCAGCCACCATATGTGCAAGTTCTCCCACTTAAAAAGATGAGGCCTGTAATTTTCAACATAGGTATACCTCAACTATGAGAGACAGAATGAGAAAAAAAATCCATAAAATCCCATTGCCTGATTTTTTAAGAATGTATTTGCAAATTATGGTGGACAATAAGTACTGGGTCAATAACAAAAGTTAATCTCAATACTTTGTTATATACCCTTTGTTGGCAATGACAGAGGTCAAATGTTTTTTGTAAGTCTTCACAAGGTTTTCACACACTGTTGCTGGTATTTTGGCGAATTCCTCCATGCAGATCTCCTCTAGAGCAGTGATGTTTTAGGGCTGTCACTAGGCAACACAGACTTTCAACTCCCTCCAAAGGTTTTCTATGGGGTTGCGATCTGAAGACTGGCTAGGCCACTCCAGGACCTTGAAATGCTTCTTACGAAGCAACTCCTTTGTTGCCCGGGCGGTGTGTTTGGGATCATTGTCATGCTGAAAGACCCAGCCATGTTTCATCTTCAATGCCCTTGCTGATAGGAGGTTTTCACTCAAAATCTCAGAATACATGGCCCCATTCATTCTTTCCTTTACACGGATCAGTCGTCCTGGTCCCTTAGCAGAAAAACAGCCCCAAAGCATGATGTTTCCACCGCCATGCTTCACAGTAGGTATGGTGTTCTTTGGATGCAACTCAGCATTCTTTCTCCATCAAACATGACGAGTTGAGTTTTTAGCAAAAAGTACTATTTTGGTTTCATCTGACCATATGACATTCTCCCAATACTCCTCTGGATCATCCAAATTCTCTCAAGAAAACTTCAAACGGGCCCAGACATGTACTGGCTTAAGCAGGGGGACACATCTGGCACTGCATGATTTGAGTCCCTGGCGGCGTAATGTGTTACTAATGGTAGCCTTTGTTACTTTGGTCCCAGCTCTCTGCAGGTCATTCACTAGGTCCCCCCATGTGGTTCTTGGATTTTTGCTCATCATTCTTGTGATCATTTTGACACCACGGGGTGAGATCTTGCGTGGGGTCCCAGATCGAGGGAGATTATCAATGGTCTTGTATGTCTTCAATTTTCTAATAATTGCTCCCACAGTTGATTTATTCAAACCAAGCTGCTTGAATATTGCAGATTCAGTCTTCCCAGCCTGGTGCGGGTCTACAATTTTGTTTCTGGTGTCCTTCGACAGTTCTTTGGTCTTGGCCATAGTGGAGTTTGGAGTGTGACTGTTTGAACTTGTTATCAGTATAAAAGACACCTGTCCACAACCTCAAACAGGTATCATTAATACAGGTTCCGAGTGGAGGACAGAGGAGATTCTTAAAGATCTTAAAATCTTGCTTGTTTGTAGGTGACCAAATACTTATTTTCCACCATAATTTGCAAATAAATTCTTTTAAAAAAATCAGACAGTGATTTTATGGATTTTTTTTTCTCATTATGTCTCTCATAGTTGAGGTATACCTATGATGAAAATTACAGGCCTCTCTCATCTTTTTTATGAAACCATATAAAGTGATATGGGTTACATAAAAAAAAGAATTAAGAGAGTGGGTAAGAAGAAAGGGGAGCCTTTGTGAGTGAAGACTTAAGGACAATGTATACAGACTAGTTCAAAGAGGAACTAGAGTTGACCATAACCACCAATCAATAATAATAATAATGAAAGAAAAGAAAAAAACATTGGATTTCCATTGTGCTAGTTTATAAAAGCTTTCATGTGAAGAGCCTCAAGAACATAAAAAGGTTAAGAGTGGTGTGCAATGGCATACATTTAACACTGTTGCTCACATGCTAAGATAATTTTGCTTTTAATAAATAAAAAGTGGATTTTCGAGAAAAATGTCACAATCTATTAAAAAACAAAAAAACACAAAAATGTGTTAAGTATTCAACAAAAAAGACAGGATGACATGTGAGTGGATACCTGCGCAGTGCCGCGTCTGGACCAAACTCTTCATTGATGAGCTCAGCCTCACTCTGAGCTATCCTCATAGCAAGCTCGCGATCTCTACGCTCTTGTTCGAGTATAGCTTGCTGCTGAGATTCCTCCTCACGGTCTCTGGCCAGCTGCATCTCCACCTCTGCCTGTATGTAAGTTAATAAAACAATAGGCCATTATGTCAACAAAATAATCATGAACTGTCAGAATTATACCACTCCTGCGAGATCTACATGTATATAGGATACTACAAACCCTGAGACAAAGTAGACATAATCAGTGCGTACACAGCATGAGGATGCCTGAACGATATCAACACAATTCATATTGCTTATGTCCTTGCCAATACAAGAGCACCACTGCTGTTTTAATCAAGACATACCCTGCGGCAAGCAATGGCATCTGTCTGATACGTGATCAAAAGAGGATTTTTAACAGATAGGAAGATCCTCATAGACAGAAATGCAGAGTTTTTATAATAAACTGTAGTGCCTCATTTCTCACCATCATCATCTTCATTATTTCATAGTGAAAAAGCAGTGTCAAACCTGTCCACAGACTGGGGGTGGTGCAGCAGCTTAGCCGCCTTCATTTCATGGAGCTGAACTGCAATACCAGATATACACCATCAACATCAATTTTGCCATTTCTCCTAATTCTGTATATATACCTCTTTAAATTGTTGCGTTTTTAACAACTTTCCTTAATTCAGAAACATACGTATAAATGACTTAATTTACAAATCCTCAGTTTAAAAAATTTGCTATAAAATCTTGGCCACTAAGTGGGGGATTTATCAAGATCGGCATCTCAAATGCCCATATGAATTGATGGCCCAGACTGTCTGAGCCTTTGCTGAAATCTCCATCAAACACTGTGCAGGCATGATAAATGTTCCCCTCTGTGTCTCACTTCTCTGCAAACCGCCTGTTAGGTGTAAGTCGTATCTAGTAAGAGAAATACCACGACCCTGCAAGCCTGTCTGCCTCCTCCATAGGAATCACATTGTACCTGAAAGGTAGAGCAAGGTTTTTCTCTCATCTCCTACTACCCAAAATGTTTTAGGCAGCTGTCCCCTTTGTAAGTAGCAGATATGTTACTGCTGCTGTATGCAGACAGTGCTACCTCCTGAATGTAATCCCCACTCCCCCCTTCTTTAAGTCTGCAGGTTTGTCATCATAATTATCATCAGAGCAATTCAGTGCTTAGTGTAACCCCTTCCTTACTGTGCTGCTGTCCTTTCTGCTCACATATCATATTGCAAACCATGTGCACAACCACAGAGGGGATTCTTTGAGGCTCAATAACAGTAGTGAGAACACTGAATTCAGCTTCTCACTCTTAAGAGCTCAGTCATGCTCTTTTCCTTCTCTCTGTGCATGCAAACTGAGACAAACCCATAGACTCCTGGTTCATTCTAATGATCAGTGGAGGTCTGAACATCTGACCGATCAAAACTTTTGACATGCTAAAAGCTTCTCTTAAGTGGCAGTGCCTTATGTACTTATGGAATATATACATAAATATATATATATATATATATATATATATATATATATACACACACACACACACACATACAAACACAGATGCTTTGTTTTAATGTTGGGTTTGTACTTACTTGCCACCTGACTAAATTTTTTTTTTCATGGGACCCATGGTTGCCACTAGGTATACATTGGAGAGTCCCCCGATGTATACAGACACTGAGACACAGCGTGAAATAAATCTCAGCTTATCATGCAGCACAGTCTGCCATATCTAATTATAGCTTTACCCTTTGGGGTGGTGCTGAAAATCAGCCAAGTACCTAATACAGTGAAAATTAGTCACAGGTAAGAATAACCCATAGGCTAAATGTTTAAATATCATAATTTAGCCCTCAACTAGAATGAGCAATGAGAGCAAGAGAAATTCAAGCGTAGGCTAAAGGTTTCTAAGCTGTGTTAAGAGATCTGTTGCAAACATAAAAAAATTCAGGTTTGCAATTTGGCTTTCAATGTCTATGGAATGGAAATAATCAGATATATTTACTTGGAATGATAACAGGATACAAACTCAAATGTGTAGCATATTGCTCTTTTTCTGCAGTTTAAAGGAACATAAAGCAAATAATTTTGTATCACTTTGTATAGTAAGACATAGATCACACATTAGTAGTTTTACATACACCATTATCCTGATCAAACACCTGAAATCTCTCGCTGCACAAACGTTAATTCTACCAAGATTACACACAGAAAATGACTGTGACAACTCCTAGCTACACCATTACTGAACATGTCTTATTTCTGATGCTGATGGATGGAAGTAGATAAGAATTAATGAATTCCTGCATGTTATAAAAGACAGCAGTAAAGTAGGCTGGTGCTGCAGAATGACAATGGCTGACATTATACGCAATATATATCTATAGAGAGCGAGAGAGAAAAAAAGGGAATGTATAGTGCAAACTTCGCTCCATGCTGGATGACTGGCGATGCAAATACTCGTGATGTCGCGGTTATGCCCTACTCGTGATTTCATGGCCATGGCTATGACGTCACGAGCGGGACGTGGCCGTGAAGTCATGAGCCTCTGGCGCTGATCCCAACACGCTAAACGAATGCCAGGTGCAGCACGGAGATCACGGGGGTCCCCAGCAGCAGGACCCCCGCAATCAGACATCTTATCCCTATCCTTTGGATTGGGGATAAAATGTCTAGGGGCGGAATACCCCTTTAAATATTCCCTTCTAACTGAGTACACCTTAAAGATAATCTACCAGTATAGCCATGGTGTCTGTTATTCAAAGAGTAAACACTATTTCTAATAATGTCTTGGTCATAATCTATTGGAAGAAATATGCTATTCACACAGAAATGTAAAAAATAATAGTAGCAGAAGTGGCATTCAAGAAGTCTGAATGTATATATGGATTTTATTGTGGGAGTGAGCAGAGAAAATACAGCTGTCGACTGAACAGGAGTTCAACCAACAGTTATATCATGTCTATATTCAGCTAAAGACTAAGAAAATGCTGATAAGTTACCGATTTGTACAGGATCAGGTGATAGATGAAGTTCGTAATGACAGTAGGTGACAAAGGCCAAACAGTGAAGAGAGATGAGACAGAAACAGCAGAAGGTTTATAATGATCTTTGCCTAAAGGATAAGAAAAAGTGCTACGAAACAATTGTCTCCTTCCAGCAGAGGATTAAAGACATATGCTGGAACTGGGGAGTAATAAGTCAGGGCTGAGTTCTGATGACTCAAGGGTCTAGATTCAGTCAGCTTCAGTGCCTTTGACATCTGCAATTTAGTTACAGTAGATGATGAAATAATGAATGAGAGAACACAAGGACAGCAAGAAAGGTGAAGGAGATGAACGACGAGAAAGCTTGGAAACGGCTTGTGCTGTAATTTTGATGTACGTATGAAGCATGAGGGGGGCAGAATAAAGTGTGGATTTTTTTTTTAGATGGTTTGGAGACCGTTTTTTTGAGACAGTATTTTATTGAGAGAGTATGGACCATGTGAACAGATCCGATTTGGCTACTAGATCTAGGAGGGTAAATGGGTGCTTTATCCCAATACCTAAAGAACACCAAAGATACCGTCTTGTAACTGGGTTTGGGTGAGGTAGAGCAGTATGTGGAGTGGGTAGGTGGGATAGGATATCTAATGACAGAAACATAGTGCACACAGTAAGAGAATATGACAGGACTGTTGAGGACATAATGGGGAATGGTGTGAGACCAACATCACGACTCAAGATCTATAAGTTACATCATGGCATGATGATATGATATGACATGATACTATCAGTAAAAGACCAATGAATAATTTATGAATTTTGCACAACAAATGATTATGCAAAAGCTTTATTGCCATGATCCATGTGTGAATTAAACAAAGGACCAATTAAAAATGGTTCATGCTTTGTTAAAAAAGAGAGATGTGTTTAAAAACCGATAGATTTAAATAGACCAAATGGATGGTAATTTTAGAATTATAGAAAAAAAAACTGGATAGAATAATTTCGTCCTTCCTTCTTTTTTTCTCTTACCAGTGTAGTCGGAGCACATTCACATGGAGTGAATACTTGTTATTTCTTAGACACAGATACTGTTAAACAGAATCTGAAATGTGATAGAGTGTTAGCCCACACTATCAATGCAGGCAAAACATGAGAAGTGATGTTAGAAGGTAAGGAAAAAGAAAAGATATTGAATAAAGAGTGGCCTGCATTCAGAATATACATGAAGAACATCTGAAAATCAGTGCTAAATTCAGGCTGCATGTACAGCTCAATGCGGAATGGGACTACGTCTCCATTCAGCATGTTATTTATAGGGATAAGAGGCGGAAGCAATAACTAAAGGACCAATAAAGACTGAAATGAGAAGAGAATGTTTTATAGTTAAATGAAGCATACCAATGAAAAATCAAGACCACATAGCCACTCAAGAACAGCCAAGAGTAATGGATGGGACAGTAATATTTTTTATTAACTTTTTAATTATAATTAATGATTTCCTACAAACCTGGATTCTCCTTTCTTCCTCTTCCCTCTTTTTCCGGTCTTCTTCATCTTGTTTTCTTTTTGCCTCAATCTCAGCTTTTCTACATTCACAAAAAAACATAGGATGGAGTAAAGAGTATGAGCAGTGCAGGTAAAGTATACTATAGAAGTCACTGTTAGCCTGCTTAACGCTATGACTCACAGTCTCCTGTCATTTTCCTCTTTTCTTCGTAGTTCATCTTCTGCCTCACGTCTTTTCCTCTCCCGCTCCATCTCTTCCTGAATACGACGCAAGCGTTCAGCTTCTTCCTCTTCTTTCTTCTTCTTCTGTAAGGCATCAAGGAGCCGGCCTGAGCTCTTCACAAGAGCGTCATTTTCTCTTTCAATCTGGTCACGGGTCATTATTGTGTTCTAAAAAATAATTTCAGAACATTTAGACTGGCAAGAAGTAGGATACAACTTGACATACACTATATTGGTATTTTAGTTGACCAGTGGGCACAATTGATATTGCTGTTCCTTCAGTTCATTACTGAAACGCATTTAAAGGGGTATACACATCCCTTCATATTTAAAGGGGTACTCTGGTGAAAACCTTTTTTCTTTTAAATCAACTGGTGGCAGAAAGTTAAACATATTTGTAAATTACTTCTATTAAAAAATCTTAATCCTTCCTGTACTTATTAGCTGCTGAATACTACAGAGGAAATTCTTTTCTTTTTGGAATGTTCTCTGATGACATCACGAGCACAGTGCTCTTTGCTGACGTTATTATAATAATAATAATGCTTTATTTATTGTTGTCCTTAGTGGGATATGAACCCAAGTCCCCAGCACTGCAAGGCAGCAGTGCTAACCACTGAGCCACCATGCTGCCCTTAGCATACATCTGCTATGCATGGTTGCTAAAATGGACAGAGATGTCAGCAGAGAGCACTGTGCTCGTGATGTCATCAGTGTTCCAAAAAGAAAGGAATTTCCTCTGTAGTATTCAGCATCTAATAAGTACTGGAAGGATTAAGATTTTTTAATAGAAGTAATTTACAAATATGTTTAACTTTCTGCCACCAGTTGATTTAAAAGGAAAAGGGTTTTCACCGGAGTACCCCTTTAAAAGGAACTTTCATCTCTGGGTACCCATGGATCCTGAGCATGACATGCATGTTTTAGCCCAACACAGCAGCACCATTGCCACTCGCTGTATTATAAAGGCATTTTCTACAACATTTCAAAAAATATATATGCAGCAGATCCTGTACATGTGAACATACCCCTACAGTAAAATAGTAATTCACAAGCATGGGACTAGTCAATAAAGGAGATCTATAATAACCAAAAATGTATCCTCTATCCACAGAATATATATAAGTTTTAGATCGCAAGGGGTCAGACCGCTGGGGACCCTTGCAATCTCCTGTACGGGGCCCCAGCTCTCTCCAGGAACAGGCGTGTAGACCCCCGTACAAAGCATGACGACCCCTGTTCCCAGGGAGAGCCATGCCTTGTACAGGAGATTGTGGGGGTCCCCCCTGTGGATAGGTGATATGTTTTTGGGCATGATACTTCCCCTTTAAGATATGGCTCCTGTGCCCCTAGCTGGGATGAAACTTATTTAATGCTATAGTCCCAAGTGTCCTTCATTCTAGGTGGTTTTTGTTCCACAGATGATTGTATATATTCGAATGAAAAGACTACCCAAAGTACGAAACATCAGAGCAAGCTTATTGCAGACAGTAAATAAATTAAACTATAAATAAATCTACTAAATAAACATGGTGTGTAAGAAGGGTGAACTCAGAGACCTCCTAAAATGTGAGTAGGCCACAAGCCTTAGGTATAGTAAGGAAAGTATATATCAAGGAAAAACAAACACTTAAAACTCCTCACTAACTACAGTTGATAATACTGACTTTTTGCAACACTTATGACATTGTGAAGGATTATTGTGATACAGAAAATAAATGTATGCAGACTTTTTAGTTCTAGTAAAAAAAACAAAAATCTAGATCGAAGCGTCTGACAAGAATGTTATATTGCAGCCACATACAAATCTATAGTAGCTGCAATGACAGCTTATTATAGTGCGAGAAAAACACATCCCATTATTTACTTTCTTCAATATTGGTTTATTTTTCCATAACTAAATGAAAATCAAAAGCAAATTAAAAATACAAATCTTGGCCACACAAACAACTGACATGAGTATCTGAAAGACGCATTGCAGAGAACTCTTATATTAATAACAACCATGTTGTAGAAACGTACAGTACATGGCAATTATACAGGACCTAAGCCTATAGTTTGAAGAATCACGTTTTTTTAATATAATTTTGTAGCCTTGTAGCTCAAAAAAAACATTATATTGTAGGTGTTGACCCATCAGGACTGCCCTCAGATGGGTCTGGCTTCTCAAACATGAGGAAGTCAACTGATGTCACATAACCAGTCCCTTCATACAAATGGGTGACCCTGTAATGGAGGAGTGATCCAGTCATTTAAGCTGCTCTTGGCTTTCTAGTATCCCTAATTGGAAAGAATGCCAAGGAGGGTCTCCATCCATGATAACCGGGCACCTAGAAAAGTTTTTTTTTATTTTATACAAACCTTCATTAAATGTTAACGTTATCATGGGTATAAAAGGGGCTGAACTGACAGCTACCAACTGTTCAGGGAACTGAAGCTAGCCCCATTCTCTTTAAAGGAGGCGTGAAGGGGCGTGTCGGTCGGACCCCCGCGATCTCCTGTACGGAACCCCGACAACCCGCGGGAAGGGGGCGCGTCGACCTCCGCACGAAGCGGCGGCCGACACGCCCCTTCAATACAACTCTATGGCAGAGCCGGAGCGCTGCCTTCGGCAATCTCCGACTCTGTGATAGAGATGTATTGAGGGGGCGTGTCGGCTGCTGCTTCGTGAGGTGGTCGACACCCGCTATCTGGCCCCCGTACAGAGAGATCGCAGGGGGCCCCAGCGGTCGGACCCCCCGCGATCTCAAACTTATCCCCTATCCTTAGTATAGGGGATACGTTTTTAACCACTGGACTACCCCTTTAATGAGGATATGCCACAACTCCTCTGCACAGTTGTTGGTCAGGAGTCACTGCATAGGGAAAGACAAAGAGTACCTGGGGCCAACACTCAAAAAAATGTAGATCTTATGTCATTAAATAGCATAGGATGCCCTGACCTTTTACAGTTTCTTCATATGCCCTTCTGTTCCTGAGATATGTGGATTTATAGTTTGCCTGACAGGTGTGAACTTAAAATAAAAGTATATGTCAGTTGATAGGCGGGATTTTACAGTATTAGGCATCTACGCCCTGCAATGTAATACATTCACCCCCTTAACTGTATTGTCCCGCCCATCATATGATATTCGCTAATTAAGTTCACGCCTATCTGACGGATTCCCTGAATTGTTAGACAAACTATAAACCATCATATTTCAAGATCTGAAGCACATATCAAAAACATGTAAAAAAAAAAAAAAGTTGTGTGATCAGGGCACCCTAAGCTATTTCATGACAGTAAAATCTCTGTTTTTTGGGGTTGACCACAGGTCTCCTTTAACCCCTTAAGGACCAGGCCCATTTTGGCCTTAAAGGGGTACTCCAGTGAAAAACTTTTTTTTTTTTTTTTAAATCAACTGGTGCCAGAAAGTTAAACAGATTTGTAAATTACTTCTATTAAAAAACCTTAATCCTTCCTGTACTTATTTGCTGCTGAATACTACAGCGGAAATTATTTTCTTTTTGAAACACAGAGCTGTCTGCTGACATCCTGAGCACAGTGCTCTCTGCTGACATCTCTGTCCATTTTATGAACTGTCCAGAACAGCATATGTTTGCTTTGGGGATTTCCTTTTACCCTGGACAGTTCCTAAAATGGACAGAGATGTCAGCAGAGAGCACTGTGCTCATGATGTCAGCAGACAGCTCTGTGTTTCGAACGGAAAAGAATTTCCACTGTAGTATTCAGCAGCTAATAAGTACAGGAAGGATTAAGGTTTTTTTAATAGAAGTAATTTACAAATCTGTTTACCTTTCTGGCACCAGTTGATTTAAAAAAAAAACGTTTTTCACCGGAGTACCCCTTTAAGGACCAGACCAATTTTCTTTTTGCATTTTTGTTTTTAACTCCTCGCCTTCTTAAAATCATAACTCTCTTATATTTCCATCCACAGACCCATATGAGGGCTTGTTTTTAGCGTCACCAATTGTACTTTGTAATTACATCACTTATTTTACCATAAAATGTACGGCAAATTTTGGAGTGTTTTGTTTTCACGCTGTACACTTTCCGGTAAAAATGACATGTTTTCTTTATTCTGTGGGTCAATACGATTAAAATGATACCCATGTTATATGCTTTTCTATAATTGTACCGCTTAAAAAAAATCTCAAACCATTTTAACAAAATTAGTATGTTTGAAATTGCCCTATTTTGACCACCTATAACTTTCTCATTTTTCCGTATATGAGGCGATATGAGGGCTAATTTTTTGCGCCATGATCTGTAGTTTTTATCAGTATCACTTTTGCTTAGGTTTTACTTTTTATGAATTTCTTATTAATTTTTTTTGGAATAAAATGTGACAAAAAAGCAGCAATTTTGGCCTTTTTTTTTTTTTTTTTTACGTTTACACTGTTCGCCGTATGGAATAATTAACAATATATTTTAATAGTTCTGACTTTTACGCACGCGGCGATACCAAATATGTGTATTCATTTTTTTTTACGCTTTATGGGGGTAAAATGGGAAAGCGGACGCTTTACTTTTTATTGGGGGAGGGGATTTTCCACATTTTTAAACTTTTTTATTTTACATTTTCTTACTTTTTTTTTCTTTACACTTTTTATGTCCCCATAGGGGACTATTCATTGCAATCAGTTGATTGCTAATACTGTGCAGTGCTATGTATAGGACACAGCACTGCTCAGTATTATCGGTGATCTTCTGCTCTGGTCTGCTTGATCTCAGACCAGAGCAGAAGACCCCGGGAGACGGCCGGAGCAAGGTGAGGGGACCTCCGGCCGCCATGCTGGATGATCGGATCGCCGTGGCAGTGCTGCGGGTGATCCGATCATCCATTCAAAGTACCGCACTGCCACAGATGCCGTGATCTGTATTGATCACGGCATCGGAGGGGTTAATGTCGGACATTCGCACGATCGTGGATGTCCGCCATTACCGGCGGGTCCCTGGCTGCTGATAGCAGCCGGGACCTGTCGGGCATGATGCGAGCACCGCTCCGGTGCTCGCAATCATGTCGGCGCGTCAACGTACATCATGGTGCGCTAAGTAGCACGTCACCATGACGTACATTTACGTCCATTGTCGTTAAGGGGTTAAGGGATAGCAGTGCTGAATCAGCACTGTGGGCTGTTCATTTTCAGGATTAGTGAAGACTCCCACCAATCATAAAATGATGGCATATCATAGCATGGTACTATAGTATGGGAATAGTCCTTCAATATACTTTCACTTGACTGCAGTCCAAAACTAGTGCAGATACATAGCATCCATAACTCATCAACAGATTACAGCCCAGTTCCCCATAGGCAGGCTACATATATCAGTAGAAACTCCAGCTTGCACTCCTTTTAGAAGATGCCTATAGTGCTGAAATAGTGCTGAATGGGTAATCCAGGGATAAAAATTTCAATTTTTTTAATTCTAAATCTTTATGCAAAAACAAATAGATCTGGAATTATTTTTTTTTTTTCATTCGCCTCTTTGAAATTAAACTGTATTTACTGAAACTCCCAAGTAGTAATGTAGTACAGCAGCATTGTGACCAAACTCCTCCCTAGTGTATGTTATCTAGGAGAGGATCGCTTTGTCTTTAATCATATTATAAAACATCAGTATGTGAATGGTTCTCATGTACCGCTCTGTATGGCTCAGTGATTACATTATTATGTGTCACATGCTGGATGCTGTTAATGTGATCAAAGTGCACCTGCGCTGCTAAGGGACCACCTTCAAGATCAGCCAAAATGACAAGCCAGCCAGCGGGCCAGCCAAATGAATTTGTTTCAAAATGTGAGCTACTAACTACAGTCTGCTGAACAGGGAAGCTTTTAAAGCTTTATGTCTTGTGAAGGTAGCCTAAATGTAAAAAATATGCAAAACATAAAAATTTAATTCTGCTCTTTTTCTCTTTATATTCTTCTTTGTTACCAGCAGCAGGAATTGCCCTGCTGTTTCGACTACTTGTGTAAAACATTTAGTTTGGGGCAGTTTCTTGTTAACTGCCCGGTGGCTGATCGATTAGTGTGGTTCAGGTGATCATGCTGCTCAGTTAGTTTACAGTAGGTGTTTCTGGTAAGCCAAACTCTCCTTGGCTTTTGCAGATTGGTGCGGATTACAGTGCATGCTTTGTGCATTTAAACCGGGTTCCAGGTTTATCAATCTGTCCGACATAAAAACTAGAGTGATTTGTCTAGAGTAACCAAGCACAGCTTAGCTTTCATGTTAAAAGAGCTTACTACTATATACATTTTAAGCTGTAGTTGATTTCTATGGGCAAATCACAGTATAACTCTAGTATTTTGTTCTAGCCTAGCTTTATTCCTAGTCAGTCCAGTTGGTTCTAGGTCCTCTTTAATATTGCCATTGTTTCAGCATCTGTAGTTGCTGTTTTATTACCTAGATTGTTCTTTTGGCATCTGATCTTTAATTCGGTACTGATCAGCATTGTTTATTTATTTATATTATTTTTTTGGTCGTCTCTGGGTCCTTGAGGCCCCCGTTTTTTTGTTGTTTTCGGGTTAGTTTTGCAGTACTCTTATCAAGAATATTTTCACATACAGTGGGGGTCAGTGGTATCAGTGTTGAGAGCAGTATTTAGAGATAGATCTAGGGAAAGTTAGTTGGTTTCCATTTTTGTAGTCTGGGATTACTCAACTGGTTCATTCTTGACTGCAATCTCCATCATCCATTTGGATTTGGTCATCTTTTGGTAAGTTCATATTCTTATTTTTTAACTGCTTGCAGTGCTTTGATATATTTGTTCTTGTGACTATCTCATTGTTACACAAGTTGACCCTACTGGGGGTATCTGAGTACTTGGCGCCACTGATAGGAGCCAGAAAAGGCAACTGTCAAAGGTGAAGTCCAGTTCTGCTGTCTTTTAACCAGCCACCATACTTGCATCCTTTGTTTCAAGTCAGATTTCAGATTCAATCTGTATCTCTCATCATTATGAAAACTATGAAGAACAAGCCCTCCGAAAAGAGTTATGTCATTGGGAACACGAAACCCCACCTCTTCATTAACCCCAGCAGATAATGGTTGGTGGTGGGCCACTACAACCATTATCTGTTTACTCTTCCAAATTTAGTATTCCATTTGAAGAAAATTATTTATATTATGATGGGTAAAAAAAAAAGTGGAATTTCTGAGTCATTAAAATAATACCAGGAGCCAGCCTGGATTAAAAAAATATTTTTTTAGTTTCTGCATTTGATAGTACATGTGGTATTTCACTTAATGGGGTACTTCGGCGCTTCGACATCTTATCCGCTATCCAAAGGATAGGGGATAAGATGCCTGATCGCGGGGGTCCCGCCGCTGGGGACCCCCGTGATCTTGCACGCAGCACCCCAGTTAAAATCAGTCCCCGGAGCATGTTCGCTCCGGGTCTGATTACCGGCGACCATGGGGCAGGCGGCATGTGACGCCACGCCTCTGCCCCCTTGTGACGTCACGCTCCGCCCCACAATGCAAGCCTATGGGAGGGGGCGTACACACCCCTTCCCATAGGCTTGCATTGAGGGGCGGAACGTGACGTCACACGGGGGCAGAGGCGTGGCGTCACACGCCGCCTGCCCCGTGGTCGCCGGAATAGGGAATAAGATGTCTAAGTGCCGGAGTACCCCTTTAACATTATGACTAGAGATGAGCGAACTTACAGTAAATTCGATTCGTCACAAACTTCTCGGCTCGGCAGTTGATGACTTATCCTGCGTAAATTAGTTCAGCCTTCAGGTGCTCCGGTGGGCTGGAAAAGGTGGATACATTCCTAGGAAAGAGTCTCCTAGGACTGTATCCACCTTTTCCAGCCCACCGGAGCACCTGAAAGCTGAACTAATTTATGCAGGAAAAGTCATCAACTGCCGAGCCGAGAAGTTTGTGACGAATTGAATTTACTGTAAGTTCGCTAATTTCTAATTATGACAAAATGACAGCTGATTGTCTCCATTTCAGTGATGACCAGTATAGTATGGCCAGTTTTACATTTTTTTGGGAAGGCCTCTTTAACATGTGCAATAAAACCTCAATCCAGTTTGCAGATGAGAGGAAGAAACCTTTCTTTTTATTACAAAAGACGAGACGACAATGGGAGCAGTGCAGGTGGAGGGGGAAGCGGACTTCGATCTACTTCCTTCTCCACTGATGAAGGCTTATAAATGGGATTAGGCTCGTTAGCAATTAGAATCCTGCATTATGTCAAATTGCATGTATGCAATCAGTTTTGGTGTAACGTTGCTTCAATGAAAAGTAGAAAACAAGCACAGCTGTTCTAGAGATCTGCCAGCAGCTTCACTTGCAGCTGTGTAAGGGATGACTGTGTCTTCCATTCCATAAATCCTCATCTGGCACACTAGATGTATCTTAGCAATGCATTACCCCACTCCAAGAGTATAGAAAAGAAGTCATGTCTACTCATTCATCTCGTGACAAAAAACACAAATGGCTAAATGGCTATCCACTATTGCCAACCTGTATCTCATTATCTATCATCGTGGACCAGACAGTAATGATGATCTATGATTTTTATCTTTTACAGCAAACCCAGGAGTGTTACATGTTAAATTGTTATAGGTTGAAAACGTAAAAAAAAAATCCAATACGGTAGTGGAGCATTCTGCCTGCTGAATTGTGGCTGGGTTAGACACCTTTCCGGATCACGGACCCTCGATTAGAAATGTTCAACCTTTGCCAAATACCAGGGGAGTCAAGACTAACATAGACAGGGTGTCAAGATCTACTACAGCAAGCAATGGTAAGACACAGGAGACCAAATGGCTCATACTGGCATTTATTAAAAAATGGCCAGACTACGTAAAACTTCTTTACTATGAAACAGTTAAACATCTAAAGCAAATTTACCTTTTCCCTCAGTTCTTAAAAAAATGCATTGGAGCAGAAGTCTGTAAAATTGAAGGTGCACTGGGAGACCACTAACACTAAGAATATCATTTCCTAGTACAAAATAAACTCATAGAAGCTGTGATTAACCAAAGACTATTTTCTGCAATGGAATCAAAGTGACAGCGCGTCAAATTTTGCGAGGCACCCACACCAACAAGAATGATTCCAAGCACAGTAGGCATATTATCTGTGATGAGGCTTTTTACCAGCATCATTGAAATTTACATCTTTTTGCACAATTACAGACTGCAAGTAGCCTGCCAAAGAATCTGAGGCAGGAAGTGTGAAAAATACTCATTTCTTTCCTTCCTCATGCAAGTCTATTTTGCATAATGACATTTTTAGCATGCAGAATGTGAAGTGTTGGGAGAAGAGAACAGATCCACTATTGCTGTCAAACTCACCTTTATCTTAAAGAGAAGAGCGTCAATGGATGACTCCAGGTCCTTCACCTGTTTGCTCATCTCTGGCTTTCCTTCCTTAAGAGCATTTACAACTTCATTGAATTTGATAAGCCTGGATTTCAGTGTTTGCACCTTCATCATACCATCAATTCTGCACGCGAAAAAGGAAATCAGATTTTAAAGGTGAAGAATATAAAGCTAGAGCATGCGTATGAAACCACAAATAGTGAATCTTAGTTAACATATGTCTATCTATTTGTCTGTCTATATACCATATAAATCCTGTTTCCTAGACATGTCATCCCCTATCCAAAGAGGGGTCCAGCCGCTGGGACCCCCACAATCTCAGGGCCGGACCCCACACCCCCTCTATTCATGTCTAGGAGAGGGGGCGTAATGGCTAGTACATAGCCGTCACCCCTCCTACCATAGACATGAGCGGAGGGGGGCGACGGCAGTCATCCGGCACAGAATGGAGTTCGCCAGCGGCTGGACCGCCATCAGACACGTTATCCCCTTTCACCTTCTTCATGCGAAAGGACCGGCTGCAGGACCTGAGCAAATGTGAAAAAATTATTTTACCCTTAAAAGGGTACTCCACTGGCCAGCGTTTGGAACATTTAGTTCCGAACGCTGTGTGTGCGCTGTGGGGGTTGACCACGCCCCCTCATGACATCAGGTCATGCCCCCTCAATTCAAGTCTATGGGAGGGGGCGTGGCTGACCCCCGCAGCACACACACACAGCGTTCTGAACTAAATGTTCCGAACGCTGGCCAGTGGAGTACCCCTTAAATAATACATTGTTACCCATTAAATATGGTAAAATCTGATGACAGGTTCCCTTTAAGAGACATAAATCATTTTTTTTTATCTCCCTATTAGTTATCTGCCCATGTCTGTAGCTTTGAGCATGATATAGAGCTGAAATATTCCATGTAAAGAGTCATATACACCGTTGGAGATGGCAGGTTTATATGCAACATGTAGCTGTGTCTCCCTATCAAAGCCAAAATCGTAAGTCCTGAGAAGGAAAGCACCAGATGTATCCATAAAGTATCAGTATAAAGCCTAGCACTGGAAGAACAACAACACAGAGATGGCCAACCAGAGTTAACGAGAACATTGTGCCAGTCACATAATGCACCAGACACACGCCCTTTTAATACAGCATATCCCTTATGTGAACTGCCATAGCTTTCCATTCTATCAACAGGTCCTTACAATTCAACAGTCACTGGGACTCAATGAATCCTTGAGGTTTGTTTGCTGTAGGACTGGAGCAAATCATTAGGATACACCACCCATATCTATCTCCATGGTAAGATACGTGGGGTATCCCTAAAACAAAAGGGTCTCATAGGGTCAATGGGATTTTTCATTTGCTCAGTAAAGATATGTTCCCAAGTGCATATGTTGTGCTGCAGATTTGCTGTAGCAGATTTTGCTACCCATTGAAGTCAAATCTGCAGCACAATACGTATGCGCAAATGTATCCTTAGGGTGCGTTTAGGCGGGCGGTAAAATACGCTGTGGATCCGCCGACGATGGACCCCTAGTTGGGGCCTCAGATGTGCCTGCTCGGAGCGGCAATACGCCGCTATGAGCAGACACACGCCGCTAAGAGCAGACACACTGCTGCGATGTGCGAGTCGCCGTGCATGCATGGTGTACTCGCACACATCGCGGCCGCTCTCCCTGAGCTAGGCAGAGAGCAGCCGCAATGTGTGCGAGTATACTGCGCATGCGCACGGCAACTCGCGCATTGCAGTGTATGCTCGTAGCGGCGTATTGCCACTCCAAGCAGGCACATCTGAGGCACCCTATAGAGGTCCAGCGTCGGTGGATCCGCAGAGAAAAATACACTGTGGATCCCCCTATCTGAACATACCCTTAGCGGATTATTGTGCGGATTTTGCGCAGCTGATCTGCTGCTCTTTATTTCTTGCTGCTTATTTTCTGCTACTTGTTCTATCATTGAGACTCCGGTCAGCTCATTTTTCCACCGCATGTGGTATTCCCACCGCACCTAAAACTGTAGTCCCGTATTGGTAAAAACGTGATGTGAACCCAGCCTTAGAGGCAGCTGTGCAGATTTTCCTTCGGATCTATTGAAGTCAATGGTAGCAAAATCAGTTACGTATTTTTTGCAGCAAATACGCTGTGGAAATTCTGCAGGTAATCCGCCCGTGTGAATGGACCCTTAGGGTACGTTCACACAAACGTATTTTTGCTGCAGATATGTTGCATATTTTTCTGCCCATTGACTTCAAATACGCACATGTGAAAGCACCCTAAGGGCTCGCTCACACGGGCGGATTACGTGCAGAATTTCCGCAGTGTATTTGCTGTGGAAAATCTGCAGCAGATTTTGCTACCATTGACTTCAATTGGTCAGCAGAAAATCCGCAATAGAGGAAGATTTGCAGATTTTCTTTTGGACCTATTGAAGTCAACGGTAGCAAAATCAGTTGACTTAAACGGTAGCAGGTAATCTGCCCGTGTGAACGAGCCCTAAGGGCTGCAGATCTGTGTCAGATTTGCTTCAGCACATTTAACTGCCATTAAAGTCAATGGGCAGCAAAATCTGCAGCAGCAAATCTGTAGCAAAAATATGCACATGTGAACGCACCCTAAGACTGTATTTTTTCAGTTTGTCATTTACCATTAGATGGACACCTCGTCCATTTTATGGTCTGTTCACTGACAGTATATAAACCCTATAATAAACGTTTCTTGATTTAAAGTGTACCTGTCATTTACAAAAACTTTTGATATAATGTAGATAATACTATTATATGTATATTTGTAATATACATTGATAAAAAAATTGAACATTTTGGGTGAAAAAAATGCTGTCCCTGCAGCTATTGCCTGTGTGTCTCTGTGAGGAGTCAAAACACAGGAAGAGAGGGCAGGACAAGCAGGGATCTGTGCAGGCTCCTGGCTTGTCAATAATCCTGCTGTGTGAGCCAGGAGCATGTCACAGAGCCTCACTGCACAGAGCCCTGTCCTCACTGCACAGAGCCCTGCCTGTCCTCACTGCACAGAGCCCTGCCTGTCCTCACTGCACAGAGCCCTGCCTGTCCTCACTGCACAGAGCCCTGCCTGTCCTCACTGCACAGAGCCCTGCCTGTCCTCACTGCACAGAGCCCTGCCTGTCCTCACTGCACAGAGCCCTGCCTGTCCTCACTGCACAGAGCCCTGCCTGTCCTCACTGCACAGAGCCCTGCCTGTCCTCACTGCACAGAGCCCTGCCTGTCCTCACTGCACAGAGCCCTGCCTGTCCTCACTGCACAGAGCCCTGCCTGTCCTCACTGCACAGAGCCCTGCCTGTCCTCACTGCACAGAGCCCTGATTGTCCTCACTGCACAGAGCCCTGCCTGCCCTCACTGCACAGAGCCCTGCCTGCCCTCACTGCACAGAGCCCTGCCTGCCCTCACTGCACAGAGCCCTGCCTGTCCTCACTGCACAGAGCCCTGCCTGTCCTCACTGCACAGAGCCCTGATTGTCCTCACTGCACAGAGCCCTGATTGTCCTCACTGCACAGAGCCCTGCCTGCCCTCACTGCACAGAGCCCTGCCTGCCCTCACTGCACAGAGCCCTGCCTGCCCTCACTGCACAGAGCCCTGCCTGCCCTCACTGCACAGAGCCCTGCCTGCCCTCACTGCACAGAGCCCTGCCTGCCCTCACTGCACAGAGCCCTGCCTGCCCTCACTGCACAGAGCCCTGCCTGCCCTCACTGCACAGAGCCCTGCCTGCCCTCACTGCACAGAGCCCTGCCTGCCCTCACTGCACAGAGCCCTGCCTGCCCTCACTGCACAGAGCCCTGCCTGCCCTCACTGCACAGAGCCCTGCCTGCCCTCACTGCACAGAGCCCTGCCTGCCCTCACTGCACAGAGCCCTGCCTGCCCTCACTGCACAGAGCCCTGCCTGCCCTCACTGCACAGTGCCCTGCCTGCCCTCACTGCAGAGCCCTGCCTGCCCTCACTGCACAGAGCCCTGCCTGCCCTCACTGCACAGAGCCCTGCCTGTCCTCACTGCACAGAGCCCTGCCTGTCCTCACTGCACAGAGCCCTGCCTGTCCTCACTGCACAGAGCCCTGCCTGTCCTCACTGCACAGAGCCCTGCCTGTCCTCACTGCACAGAGCCCTGATTGTCCTCACTGCACAGAGCCCTGATTGTCCTCACTGCACAGAGCCCTGCCTGCCCTCACTGCACAGAGCCCTGCCTGCCCTCACTGCACAGAGCCCTGCCTGCCCTCACTGCACAGAGCCCTGCCTGCCCTCACTGCACAGAGCCCTGCCTGCCCTCACTGCACAGAGCCCTGCCTGCCCTCACTGCACAGAGCCCTGCCTGCCCTCACTGCACAGAGCCCTGCCTGCCCTCACTGCACAGAGCCCTGCCTGCCCTCACTGCAGAGCCCTGCCTGCCCTCACTGCACAGAGCCCTGCCTGCCCTCACTGCACAGAGCCCTGCCTGTCCTCACTGCACAGAGCCCTGCCTGTCCTCACTGCACAGAGCCCTGCCTGTCCTCACTGCACAGAGCCCTGCCTGTCCTCACTGCACAGAGCCCTGCCTGTCCTCACTGCACAGAGCCCTGATTGTCCTCACTGCACAGAGCCCTGATTGTCCTCACTGCACAGAGCCCTGCCTGCCCTCACTGCACAGAGCCCTGCCTGCCCTCACTGCACAGAGCCCTGCCTGCCCTCACTGCACAGAGCCCTGCCTGCCCTCACTGCACAGAGCCCTGCCTGCCCTCACTGCACAGAGCCCTGCCTGCCCTCACTGCACAGAGCCCTGCCTGCCCTCACTGCACAGAGCCCTGCCTGCCCTCACTGCAGTGCCCTGCCTGCCCTCACTGCAGAGCCCTTCCTGCCCTCACTGCACAGAGCCCTGCCTGCCCTCACTGCACAGAGCCCTGCCTGTCCTCACTGCACAGAGCCCTGCCTGTCCTCACTGCACAGAGCCCTGCCTGTCCTCACTGCACAGAGCCCTGCCTGTCCTCACTGCACAGAGCCCTGCCTGTCCTCACTGCACAGAGCCCTGCCTGTCCTCACTGCACAGAGCCCTGCCTGTCCTCACTGCACAGAGCCCTGCCTGTCCTCACTGCACAGAGCCCTGCCTGTCCTCACTGCACAGAGCCCTGCCTGTCCTCACTGCACAGAGCCCTGATTGTCCTCACTGCACAGAGCCCTGATTGTCCTCACTGCACAGAGCCCTGATTGTCCTCACTGCACAGAGCCCTGATTGTCCTCACTGCACAGAGCCCTGCCTGCCCTCACTGCACAGAGCCCTGCCTGCCCTCACTGCACAGAGCCCTGCCTGCCCTCACTGCACAGAGCCCTGCCTGCCCTCACTGCACAGAGCCCTGCCTGCCCTCACTGCACAGAGCCCTGCCTGCCCTCACTGCACAGAGCCCTGCCTGCCCTCACTGCACAGAGCCCTGCCTGCCCTCACTGCACAGAGCCCTGCCTGCCCTCACTGCACAGAGCCCTGCCTGCCCTCACTGCACAGAGCCCTGATTGTCCTCACTGCACAGAGCCCTGATTGTCCTCACTGCACAGAGCCCTGCCTGTCCTCACTGCACAGAGCCCTGCCTGTCCTCACTGCACAGAGCCCTGCCTGTCCTCACTGCACAGAGCCCTGCCTGTCCTCACTGCACAGAGCCCTGCCTGTCCTCACTGCACAGAGCCCTGCTAGGGCCTCACTGCACAGAGCCCTGCTTGTCCCTCACTGCACAGAGCCCTGCTTGTCCCTCACTGCACAGAGCCCTGCTTGTCCCTCACTGCACAGAGCCCTGCTTGTCCCTCACTGCACAGAGCCCTGCTTGTCCTCACTGCACAGAGCCCTGCTTGTCCTCACTGCACAGAGCCCTGCTTGTCCTCACTGCACAGAGCCCTGCTTGTCCTCACTGCACAGAGCCCTGCTTGTCCTCACTGCACAGAGCCCTGCTTGTCCTCACTGCACAGAGCCCTGCTTGTCCTCACTGCACAGAGCCCTGCTTGTCCTCACTGCACAGAGCCCTGCTTGTCCTCACTGCACAGAGCCCTGCTTGTCCTCACTGCACAGAGCCCTGCTTGTCCTCACTGCACAGAGCCCTGCCTGTCCTCACTGCACAGAGCCCTGCTAGGGCCTCACTGCACAGAGCCCTGCTTGTCCCTCACTGCACAGAGCCCTGCTTGTCCCTCACTGCACAGAGCCCTGCTTGTCCCTCACTGCACAGAGCCCTGCTTGTCCTCACTGCACAGAGCCCTGCTTGTCCTCACTGCACAGAGCCCTGCTTGTCCTCACTGCACAGAGCCCTGCTTGTCCTCACTGCACAGAGCCCTGCTTGTCCTCACTGCACAGAGCCCTGCTTGTCCTCACTGCACAGAGCCCTGCTTGTCCTCACTGCACAGAGCCCTGCTTGTCCTCACTGCACAGAGCCCTGCTTGTCCTCACTGCACAGAGCCCTGCTTGTCCTCACTGCACAGAGCCCTGCTTGTCCTCACTGCACAGAGCCCTGCTTGTCCTCACTGCACAGAGCCCTGCTTTTCCTCACTGCACAGAGCCCTGCTTTTCCTCACTGCACAGAGCCCTGCTTGTCCTCACTGCACAGAGCCCTGCTTGTCCTCACTGCACAGAGCCCTGCTTGTCCTCACTGCACAGAGCCCTGCTTGTCCTCACTGCACAGAGCCCTGCTTGTCCTCACTGCACAGAGCCCTGCTTGTCCTCACTGCACAGAGCCCTGCTTGTCCTCACTGCACAGAGCCCTGCTTGTCCTCACTGCACAGAGCCCTGCTTGTCCTCACTGCACAGAGCCCTGCTTGTCCTCACTGCACAGAGCCCTGCTTGTCCTCACTGCACAGAGCCCTGCTTGTCCTCACTGCACAGAGCCCTGCTTGTCCTCACTGCACAGAGCCCTGCTTGTCCTCACTGCACAGAGCCCTGCTTGTCCTCACTGCACAGAGCCCTGCTTGTCCTCACTGCACAGAGCCCTGCTTGTCCTCACTGCACAGAGCCCTGCTTGTCCTCAGTGTACAGAGCCCCGCTTGTCCACCCACACTTCCTGTATTTGGACTCCTTACAGAGACACACAGGCAATAGCTAGAGGGACAAAAATATATACATTTATTAACCATGTATATTACAAATATACATATAATGGTGTTATCTACATTATATACAAAGTTTTTGTTAAAGACAGATACAATTTAAAGGGGTACTCCGGTGGTCAATGTGTTTTTCCGTTTTTGACTTACCCTATTTGTTTTGTTTCATTTCTATTCTTGTTGTTTAGGCTACACTATTTCCATTCTTTGTTGTCTTTTTATCCCCCACTTTGTTTTCCTATGTTTGCTTCTACTTCCTGTGCCTTGCTGTGCTGAAAACTACAAATCCCAGCATGCCAAATGCCTTGCTGGTTTGGGGCGGCTCCTGTTTTTTTTTTTTTTTTTGTTTGTTCCACCCTTTACCCATCCTACTATTTTCCCGGGTCGGCCCCTTTATACACAGCACTATAATATAAATCAGCCTTGGTTGGGATACACTGGCATACACACACAAAAGGGACTACAACACCCAGCATGTGTCATTCAGGAGTCTTCAGTCTGTGGTATAACACCAGCATGCTGCCTCTTTAGTCTCCTGGGGGTTGTAGTTCACCACACCTCTGTAGGGCATACACCAATGTTGCCCAACCAGGGTGCCTCCAGGTGTTGCAAAACTACTACTACCAGCATGCCTGGACAGCCAAAAGCTGTCCGGGCATGCTGGGAGTTGTAGTTTTGATGCAGCTGAAGACACCCTGGTTGGAAAACAATGCACTTTGTTTGTAATATACTGAATAGGCTAGGCCAGTGTTTCCCAATCAGTGTGGCTCCAGCTGTTGCAAGACTACAACTCCCAGCATGCCCAAAGACTGTCAGGGAATGCTGGTAGTTGTAGTTTTACAACAACTGGAGGCACACTGGTTTGGAAACAGTGGTGTAACATAATGTGTATGCTGAATAGGCTAGGACAGTGTTTCCCAACCAGTGTGCCTCCAGCTGTTGCAAAACTACAACTCCCAGCATGCCCAAAGTCTGTCCAGGCATGCTGGGAGTTGTAGTTTTGCAACAGCTGGAGGCAGACTGGTTTGTAAACACTAGCATACACACACACACACATAACAGAGACTACAACTCCCAGCATGTATCATTCAGGAGTGTCCCCCCATCCCCTTCACACACAGAAATCATCCCCAGTCCGAGATTTATTCCCCTGCAGTCAGATTCATCAAAACCTGTGCAGAGGGAAAGTTGTCCAGTTGCCCATAGCAACCTTGTTTAATTTTTCACAGGCCTTCCTAAAAATGAAAGAAGCGATCTGATTGGTTGCTATGGGCAACTGGGCAAGTTTTCCTCTGCACAGGTTTTGATAAATCTCCCCCTACATCCCCAAGCCGTGCACTTTGTCATCCATTCACATACATCTTCTCTGTCTTCTTTCAGTGCAGAACTGCGCCCTCACAAGACAAAGCAGGGGGGAGGGGAGATGAGGAGCTGTGTAGGAGCTTCTTGCTCTCATCCACACCTGTGACCACCTGGAGGGGGAGATGAGGGGGTGTGGCCTCTCTCTCTCTCATGCACACATGTGACCACCTGGAGGGGGAGATGAGGGGGTGTGGCCTCTCTCTCTCATGCACACATGTGACCACCTGTAGGGGGAGATGAGGGTGTGTGGCCTATCTCTCTCATGCACACCTGTGACCACCTGGAGGGGGAGATGAGGGTGTGTGGCCTATCTCTCTCATACACACCTGTGACCACCTGGAGGGGGAGATGAGGGTGTGTGGCCTATCTCTCTCATGCACACCTGTGACCACCTGGAGGGGGAGATGAGGGGGTGTGGCCTATCTCTCTCATACACACCTGTGACCACCTGGAGGGGGAGATGAGGGTGTGTGGCCTATCTCTCTCATGCACACCTGTGACCACCTGGAGGGGGAGATGAGGGGGTGTGGCCTATCTCTCTCATGCACACCTGTGACCACCTGGAGGGGGAGATGAGGGGGTGTGGCCTATCTCTCTCATGCACACCTGTGACCACCTGGAGGGGGAGATGAGGGTGTGTGGCCTATCTCTCTCATGCACACCTGTGACCACCTGGAGGGGGAGATGAGGGGAGTTTATGCATGCATGGGATAGGAATAAGGCTATCCTTTATATACAAAAGGGCCAGGACTATTCATTTTATTCAGATTATTGGGCAGAATAGATGGGCCAAATGGTTCTTATCTGCCAACACATTCTATGTTTCTTTGGTGGTGCAGAGAAAAAAATCCTTAGGGCTGCAAGATTAGGTACAGTGCAGTCAGCTGTATCTCTGCACAACACTACTGACAGCTTAGGAATACATAGGAAATGTGAACTGGAGCAGAGCAAAGTTGTGCTGCGGCCACAACGTCTACTGCGGGGATCATTGTGGCTGTGCACTAGCCATCAGATAGTTACCACATATCTAAACAGATGCCATCTCTATATGATGGGAAAACCTCTTTAATTCCACTGTAGCTGTACTTAAAACCTCAAAACTAGGTCCCATAGCTTCCCTTCACATTGGTCAGTGAAGCTGAAGTTGAAAGGGTCTTTACACTAGGGTTGTAAAACGTGCTCTGCAGGTTTAAAGAATCTATTTATGACTATTTGCCCTGTAAAGCCACTACTGTGTCAGTGGATTGAAAAGCAACAAGAAAAGGAAAAAATAAGGTAAAAAGCTGAGTTTATAAGTGAAGCTCGAAAAGGTCACAGAAATCAGGTCATACAGTAATCAACAGCTCCTTAGCCATTGGTTTAAAGGGATATTCCAGCCAAAAACCATCTTATCCCCTTTCCAAAGGATAGGGGATAAGATGTCTGATCACGGGGGGCCGTCTCCAGTCTCGGAAACCTCTATGTTACCGGGACTGGAGACATGACCCATGCACCTTCCATTCATGTCTATGGGAGGGGGTGTGTCGTCACGCCCCCTCCCATAGACATGAATGGAGGGGCAAGGCGTGACATCAGGGGCAAGGCGTGGCGTTGCGTCTCCAGTCCTGGAAACAAAGACGCAGCCCCATAAAATGCACGGAGATTGTGGGGATCCCTGCGGCGGGCCCCCTATGATCAGACATCTTATCCCCTATCCTTTGGATAGGGGATAAGATGTATTTGGCCGGAAAACCCCTTTAAACAAGACAACCTTAGGAACCATTTTTCCCCCTATGGTGGCTGCTTATTGACTGCTTTGAAATGAATCAGAGAAGAGATTACTATAGAAATGACAAATGTCTGGCACTTTATCCTCATGATTAATTTTAGGAAGCACAATAAAAGAAATGCAAACAGAAATGTTCCAGTACCTGCGCCACAAAAGAAATGGCATCTGCTACAATAAAAGTAGTTGTTAAAATGTAAAAACAAGATGATAACAGCGTTAGGTTTATGTTGTTTCCTAAGGAAAACTCTGTCGACTGATTGGGATGAATTGCTCAATCTAGAAATTCTTAATAGCCGTCTCATTTCACGTAGGTATTGAACACCTGTTCAGGTCCTACATGTCTGCAAATCAATCTGTGATTGTGAGTACGTGGAGGATCAGGCTGGTGAAAATAAAGAAATATATTGTGATGGGCGAAGGAGAAAATGGATTCATTCGGTATGCAGCCTTCAATCTTACCGTGGTTTGTGTTTCTTTCTGCAGAGCCACATGCGAATGGTCTTTTGCATTTTAATGCAAGCGGAGGCCCGATATTCAATTTTGTTTTTCACTTTAAAAAGGAAAAATGGGAAAGAATTTTCAATAAGAATTTATTGCAAATGAAGTCATCAGCACACAAACAGTAACAATAATCTATAGTAAGGTCTGTAAGGCTATCTTTACATTTAATGTATGCATACTTTGCATGTGATGTGTTGAAGGAACACTTGACATAGTAAATATGTATCAGTAAAAAAATTCAACTCCCCCCCCCCCCCCCGAATCTCATTTCCTTAGAATCTATCCAGTTTCATATTGAACTAACATTTCTAAAGAATTCTACTCTCTTTTCTCAGTAGAGTAACTATTCCCCCCCACCCTTGGAAAGTTCATTTAACATGGGTAGACATCTCCCTAATACTAGGGCTGATATTCCATTATATACAAGTCGATAGGTGCTAGTTAAGAGTATTCTCTAAACTCATACAGGATGTGAGCACACAGGAGGGAAACCAATAGATGTCACCTCCATATGGAACTATGGAAGGTTTTTGTGGAATATCAATCTGTGTCAACCTAGGCAGCTCACATTAGACTCCCAATCGATGGGTTCAATGAGACCAAAATATAGTGTGGGAGATGAGCTCCGGAGAGCAAATTATGACAAAACAGCTGACAGATACAGTGGCAATGAGGTATAGTTTAAATAGTGCATTTTCTTCTCGTCTAAGCACTAAAAAATCTTCCCTTTCTATACAAATGACTTACTACCAGCCACCCAACAAAATAGTCAAATGTTTCATTCACACATGTTAAAATGTCCCCCTTTGAGTCTGAAGACCTCAGGATTCCAACTCCCATCAGAGAATGCAGACTTAGTTACAGCTTTTAAAAGCCCAGTAACAAACAGTATTTGGACCATAATGAAGACAAGGACTTGCCAGGAAGGGAATGACCCCCCCCCCCCCCCCCTCCTGTACCAAACTGCCTGTCATTTCATAAAAATACAGGGTCAAAAACATTCTTTACCAAAGTCCCTTAGCAGCTTTGGTATGCTAGGGCTTTCAAGTACCTGTATTTGCCCATATCTCACCCAGCTTTCCCTGGAAAAGATATACATTTCCTGAAAGCTGGTAGCTACATATGACAGGAGGTACACTGGGGAAATAAAGTGATCACTGTTCGTGTGTACACAAAAAGCTATAATCTTAGCACTAAGTCTACTAAGTGTAAATTCTACATGCCTAGAAGTGGAACAGCTTTTGGTTAGTTTTTATGAATCTATTAAACAAACAGAACAAAACTCATATTAGTGAATTGACTTTGCTGAAATAAGAACATTTCCACACAAATTTTCTGCTTGGTTAGTTACAGAATTACACGTTCTTGTCCGGCATAATGAAATTACTACTGTGGAATTTCTAGAGCTAAAAATAATCCTAATAATACGGTAAAATGATAGAAGAAAATAGGAAACCATGGCCAGTGCAGACATCTTCTGGACAATGCCAGCAGCTCAGCATTTTTACAGGAGCTGAATGGTTGCAGCTGTCAGGGAAGAGCACTAATATGCTTCCTATTCCTGCATATCCATACGCCCATAATACACTTTGGCTGCACAGGTCTAAGCCACTCTAATCATATTTAGTAGTTGGCAAAGGTATTCGTGAATACTGCAGAGGTACAAGATCATTTTAACAGTAGACAATTCGAAAATTCCCCAAGCAGCTTAAAATAACTTTTATATAGCAAAAATGCTATATACAGGTAAATTTGTGAGGTATAAAAAAATAAAATGTCCACTTTGAAAGCAAGAGGCATCCAACCTTTTCATTTCTACCCTGTGTATTAAAGGGGTATTCCAGGATTTTTTTTTATTTGACTATGCTACAGGGGCTGTAAAGTTAGTGTAGTTCACCCCAATATTTATTTTTACCAGCATTTTTCTCAGGTTGCAATGCGGCCGAGACCTGACCTCACTAAGTCAGCTGATGACAGGGAGCCTATCTGCTTCAATGGGTGGAGGGATCAATCTGGAACTACTGCAACAGCTGTAGGCACCCTGATTGAAAACCAAAGGTCTTTTGAATGGATTCAGCTCATTTATGTTTCAATGGGTGGGGTGGCTGATGTGTGGGAGGGAGGAAAATGGAATTATGGGATTTGTAGTCAAAAAAAGAAAACAAACAGGAGATACCAGTTCACAAAAAGCTAGCCACAGTGTTATGGTAATCTCACAACATAACCATTTAGCCCCAAGACAAGCGCAGATCCTTCCTAAGAATGTCCATTACTGTCTGCCAGGTATGTACTAAAATCACATTATGGTGGATAACCCCTTTAAGGGTTCAGAGGTTCAAGTGCAACCCTGGGGCCCATCGGCCCAAAAAGTTCCCTTTTCCTTATACACAACATGTGAGAGAAGTGAAGAGACTTAAAATCAAAGTTAAGTGTTAAATGTAAGTCATTGTGTAAAAATAAAATCACCCGGGGTATAACCTGAAGGTGAAATTCTGCTTCTATTGGTTAGAAATGTTCTTGCTTTCCTATAAAGATCTATCCTTGCAGGTGCAAGAGAACGGGATCTGTACACACATTTTAAATATATATGTAAATATGTACATGTCATTGTAACACCTCAGTAAAATAGTGCTCCACACCCTTTATTTGTAAGGGGGGAAAAGTACTGGAGACCAACAGGACAGTTGTCAACCGCAGATGGGAGGTTTTCGGAGACTTCCTATCTGTGTCAATCTAGGCAACTCACATGATATTCCCAAATGAGATACATACAGAATACTTAATTCAACCCTAAAACAAAATGCCTAACGGGGTACACCACTGGAAAAAAAAAATGTTTTAAATCAACTGGTGCCAGAAAGTTAGGGTGGGTTCACACTACGTTTTCTCCCATACGGGAGCGCATACGGCAGGGGGGAGCTAAAACCTCGCGCTCCCGTATGCCTTCGTATGCGCTCCCATGTGTCATTCATTTCAATGAGCTGGCCGGAGTGAAACGTTCGGTCCGGTCGGCTCATTTTTGCGCCGTATGCTCTTTTACGACCGGACCTCAAACCGTGGTTGACCACAGTTTTAGGTCCGGGGAAAAAGCGCATACGGCGCAAAAATGAGCCGACCGGACCGAAAGTTTCACTCCGGCCGGCTCATTGAAATGAATGAAACACGGGAGCGTGTATGCCGTATGCGCTCCCGTGTGGGAGAAAACGTAGTGTGAACCCAGCCTTAAACAGATTTGTAAATTACTTCTATTTAAAAATCTCAACCTTTCCAGTACTTATTAGCAGCTGTATGTTCCAGAGGAAGTTCTTTTATTTTTGAATTTCCTTTCTGTCTGACCACAGTGCTCTCTGCTGACACCTCTGTCCATTTTAGGAATGGTCCAGAGTAGGAGAAAATCCCCATAGCAAACCGATCCTGCTTTGGACAGTTCATAAAATGGACAGAGGTGTCAGCAGAGAGCACTGTGGTCAGACAAAAGAAATTCAAAAAGAAAAGAACTTCCTGCTGATAAGTACTGGAAGGATTAATATATATATTTTTTTTAATATTCATTTTCTGCCACCAGTTGATTAAAAAATTTTTTTTCAGGGGAGTACCCCTTTAAGTCTGTAACTAGGTCACTCAACTACATGTGTGTATACAGGCCAAACTTCAAACAACTCATAGATGTCAATATATACATTAAATCCACTATGCTGTATGGAGGTGTTTAAATGGACAAAGATCTCAGCGCTGGAACAGAGTTACAACTAAGCCTAGAGCAAATCATATAACTGCTTGTTATTAGTTCTTGGGGATCCATTACAAAAACTCTAAAGTTTGCAAATTGATTTTTATCTGTGCAGACAATTTAAGTGAAATGTTCTTTCAGGTGTTAGAGAAATGTCCAGCATAGATAGAGCCCCAGGGCCCATCACTAGCTATGCAAAAAGATGACTGGGGGTCAGAGCCAAATTTAGCATGCATACTCTTCATAATATAAAAGTACGAACTATAAAGGAGATTTAGCAAGCTCCGTAGTAGATGATTTTTGCTTATTCCAAAGCACATTTCTGAAATCTGCTCTCGTACTAATGTTTTTTTTTTTTTTTTTACTTTGCAGTGATCATGTATTTACCAAATGTGATAGTCGCTATTTATGAAGAAAAAAAGTTGCATCTACATTTAAAAGTGGCATATGTATTCCAGGTCCAACCTGGCTTACAGAAAGTGCATACGTCTGCAGAAAAGGAAATTATCACCCACTTTAACAACTGTTCTTGTTCTGCATCATGAAACAAAGCTACTATATTAAAGAAAAAATATATGATATAACTAATAACTATGAATTTTAAGGTTGAAAATACACGCTGAACACCTTGTTAATTTTAGGACACGTACATGCTGGCATACATGGGGCATTATAATGAGTGGCACATGACGGGGGCATTATATGTGAGGGATCCAGCACATGGGGCATTATATGAGAGAGGCAGATGACAAGGTGCCCACCTGTCACGTGCCTCTCTCATTTAATGCCCCCGTCATGTGCCCTTCACATATAATGCCCCCTATCATGTGCCCCCCACTTATAATGCCCCCTGCCATGTTTCCCTCACAATAAATGTCCCCTTTTATGTGCCACTAAGTTTTCATAAGACAGTGTGTACCATACAGTGCCCCTGTGTTTTCTAAAGCTTTCTTACTTGTACTGTGCCTGGGATTCTTTTTCTGTTAATGTACACACACACACACACACACACTCTACTGCAGGATCTTACAAAAGCGAAAATTAGCCAGCCTAGAAAACCGCTTACTGTTCGGATACTGATGTGATCTCCCTGCGCCGGCGCGATTATGTGACATCATTGCGCCACTCTGCTATGGATCGCGACCCGCACCTCAAATTCTGCAAACAAAGTGCAAGCAGCATGAGAAAGTTGGGTTAATGGTGTAGCAGAATGGTGAAGTTCCACCATGCTAGAGTATGGGGGTGGGGGCAGCAATCTCAAGGGAGTGGGTGCAATTGCACCTCCCCCCCCCCCCCTCTTAATCCACCACTGTACCCTCCATTACTGTGCATTATGCCGGCACCCCACCCTCCCATTACTATTCCTCATGAAAGCGGAACCTACCCATAGACGGGTTCAAAAACCACAAAACAGACGGCTAACATAAGTCACATCGACCCCCCACACGCAACATATCTGGGTGGGTAACATACTGAGCCAATTTTTTTTTTTTAATTCTCTGAAGGGGGGGGGGGGGGGGGGCGGGGGCTTCACTATTGTTTATGTGCCTGTTGGTGCTGCGCTGTCTTCCTTTTTGACGTAAATTCCGGCCTCAGCGCAGTGACACAAGACTCCACCCACCAACGTTACAAAATGCAGCCTCAAAATTAAACAAAAAGCCTCCAGAGTACTGATATTCATGGTGCGGCATAGTATGTTTTTAATATTTTTTTGATTTCTGAGGAGGGTGGATGGGTTGTTGCAGGATAGTTGGAGTGCAGCTATTTAGTGCCAGGCAGAATAAGTCAGGGTGTCACCCGCTGCGCTATGCCCCCACTCCCCGTCACTCTCTAGTAACGCTACTGGTAATAAAGGGTAGATAAAGAACTTCTGCTATTAAACTTTTCTGCTTTAAAATATGCTTTTGTAAGGGGGTTTCCCGGGTTTTGCTTATGTGCGATTTATTTATCAAGGTCGTGCGACTATGTGATAAATAGGTCGCTGTAAGCAAAAGTAAGTTATAAAAAAATTGTCATATAAAAGCCATACGTTTGAAAAGAAGGATAAATCTTCTATGTGAATATACAAGATGATAAAATATACAAGAAGCAGAGCTGATTTTGTCATTTTTGCTACATGATAATTCATTTAGTTAATGCAACAGGTTTCCTTCCAGTATTATGTAAAGCCATATATTCATAACCTATCATGCCTCAGCCCTGCAGCTTTGACAACCTCAGCTTTGCCTGCAATGACATGATATAAAAGGAAAATACAATAAGCATGCCATGCTTTATAACAAAAAACTAAAATCTACTGCACAATAATCTCTAGTGCTGGCTTCATAAACTATAGTCTTCTACGGCAACTAAAACCAATTCGAATGGTCACAATTCTTTTTCTTAACCTTTTCCGAGGTATTCTGGAGAAAAAGCCACCGAACTGGCAGCACTACACTCTCATTGATACCATCATCCTTAGAATACAGGTTTGCATGCAATTTGGGACATAAGTACCAGTTACATAATTTTGAAAAATAAGTCTTTGTTTTAAAATTTTTTTATTTATTTAATCCATTTAAAGTCTTGGCAGCATTAAAGGGGTACTCCGCCCCTAGACATCTTATCCCCTATCCAAAGTACAGGGGATAAGATGTTTAATCGCGGGGGGCAGTCAATAACTGTCAGTTTGTCAGACTGTTATCTATTCCTGTATGAGAATAGAAAAAAAAAAAAGACCGGAGGACAACACGTTGAACCCTGGCGTTCAACACAAAAAGAAGCCTATGTAAGATGGCTGCTCACCTTGAATGTGATAAAATGTGCCTATGAATGGGATATCAAATGTTGTGGAAAAGCTGCTTAGCCCAAGTCGCAGGAGAGGGGCAACCTGTCCTGTAGAATGTAGTACAGAGGTGAAGAAGACCCTTCTGATGTCAGGCGCTGCTTATCACAAGAAAATGGATTTTAAGTCAGGAAGGATGTTCAAATCCAAAGTTGACTTGACATTTATTTGCAGTATAGTACAATAATAAAAGGACCAATGACTCGTTTCGGGGTGCACTCACTCTTTCCTCAAATTGGGCTCATACAAATCTGAGGAAGGGGAGAGTGCACCCGGAAACGAGTCATCGGTCCTTTTATTATTTTATTGTACTACAAACGAACCCACAAATTAAGTCCACTTTGGATTTGAACATTATTCCTGACTTGAAAACCATTTTCTTTATGATAAGCAGCGCCTGACATCAGAAGGGTCTTCCTTCTTCACCCCGTACTAGTTATCTCTTCTAAGTTCCCCATACACATAAAGATTTGGAACAGCCAAATGTTTATGTGTTGTCTTTATGGAGTATAGGGATAAGACGCCTCCAGTCAGCTCTGGTGCTGGCTTACCTTTCAGTGAACAAATATTGGCTAAACCTACAGGCACAAGTGAGTTCTGCCAACTGTTTAAGGAGCATGGGGGCCCCCCAACTCTCCACCAACAGAGGACGTGCAGGAGTTACTGCTGCCGACCCTGCTTTCCACCGACACCATGTCGGTGAAGAGTGGCAGCGGTTTGGCCAAGTTTAGTATGGGCACCATAACTGTCTTTTTAGATGGACGGAGCCATAAGCAATATAAGTGCTGATTTAGCAAATTGGTGCTTTATACACAGCTCAATTATTGTGCCATCAGGGCAACATGATCATTTAAAGAATGCCGTTAGACACACATCCCTTGTTTACACAAGCAGATGTGTAGCCGACCAACAATGATTTTTAGGACCCCAGCAATGTAAGACCTAGTGCTCATCTGTCGGCTAGCAAAACAAGTCTATTACATGGTGCAATATGATGATCACCCCATGTAAAAGACCCTTTAGGAATGTCTTATTTTGCCTGAAAATAAGTATGTGTAAAGATTAAACAAATAAAGGGAATAATGAAGTTATGATGGTGGCAGAAATAACTGACTAAATAAGCCTTTTAGCGATGTTCGTGTGCGTCTCTCGTTAGTGTTTGGCTCATGCAATCCATGCATACTCCTTACACAATCAATGAGAAACCAGATAAGGCTCAAATAAGTTCAGTCAATTTAGTTTTGTTTAACATATAAAACACAAATCCTTTCCACTAAAAAGTAAGGAAGCACTTAGACAATTAATATGTACTGACATTCATATAAGCACTAGGCTGGGCACCACTCATGACTTTACACAATCTAGAGGGGATTAGGAAATAAAATAGGTTTTAAACATTTCCATGCCTCTGAATACAAATAGAAAAAGTTAACCTTATGAATGCACATTTATGCCTTGCCACACATGATTCACTTACATTTTATGACGGAGAGTGCACACCACTGGACCTTCTTCCAACGACTGCAGATAAGCCAGTGATTGACACGCTTTATTAGTTCAGCTAAATGATCTGGATCAGATTTCATGATCTGATCAAATTCGGCAAACTAAAATAAAAGTAAAAAAGTGTCTCAGGAAAAAGCAAGAATAAAAAAAGATCTTAATGAAGATGATGATTTCCCTTTACATAGATATTGCATTGCTAGGCCTCACTGGATGGAGGAAAGTAGACATTTAGGCAAGTTGACAGTAAAAAGGAAGTCTAAAACAGAATAATTAACTTATATCTGACCACGGTTCTTTATAAAATAGCTCTCTTCCAGGAGTAAGATTCCCTCTGCTGATCACTGGACACAACGTTGATGTGTCTCAGCCAGAGATTGGCTGTGCTGCCACTTACTTGTGTGGAGATGTTGGCTACAAACTGACGAGCAGCAGGCACTGAGCAAGGTCAAAACAGAAGCAGCTAAATGACCAGGAATTATTATCCGAATCGGAAACTGCTCCAAAAGGAGAAGTACCTATCTGTAGCAGAGTCATGGTTCTTGCCCCTTGGCAGTACACAGACTGGTGCTGGCTGGCAGAGAAGCCTTTTATGTGGGACTCAGAGCCGGCCAACTTCGCAGTCTCAAGCAGACACATTAGTCTGTCTACTATACAAAAACCATGCTCCTTGACTATTAGCAAGCTAGTTGTAGCTATATGATACCCTCAACTTAGCAAGAGAGGTCCCTTACCAGTAATTAAATCTTGCTTTTCACATAAACCAGTGTTCAGCCCTAACCCACTGGTGCAGAGCAGTGGCGTACCAAGGGGGGGGGGGGGCGGCCCGCCCCGGGTGCCACTCACAAGGGGGGTGCCAGGGGCCACCACTACTGAGGATACGGGACACTCGTCCCAGATCCCCAGCAGACAGCGGTGTCTTCTTCTGTATGCGCGATACACGCACATACAGGAGAAGGCGTCCCCTCTGTGTGAGGCGCATCTGCAGCTACACAGAGGAGACGTGACCTCCGCCCCCACACAGCACGCAGTACAGGCCCCGGTGACGTCACTCATCGGCGCCTGTACTGTGGAGGAGAGAAGACGTGGGCCCCTGCAGCTGAGGAGATCGCTGTGTGGGATATCAGGTGAGCATCCTTTTTTCTTTTTTTCTTAACCTTGCATATACCTAAGAAGGGGGGGGTGTAGGTCTGCATATACCTATGGGGAGGGGAGGGGGGGTGTAGGTCTGCTGCATATACCTATGGGGAGGGGAGGGGGGGTGTAGGTCTGCATATACCTATGGGGAGGGGAGGGGGGTGTAGGTCTGCATATACCTATGGGGAGGGGAGGGGGGGTGTAGGTCTGCATATACCTATGGGGAGGGGAGGGGGGGGTGTAGGTCTGCATATACCTAAGGGAAGGGGAGGGGGGTGTAGGTCTGCATATACCTATGGGGAGGGGAGGGGGGGTGTAGGTCTGCATATACCTATGGGGAGGGGAGGGGGGTGTAGGTCTGCATATACCTATGGGGAAGGGAGGGGGGGGTGTAGGTCTGCATATACCTATGGGGAGGGTAGGGGGGGTGTAGGTCTGCATGTACCTTTGTGGAGGGGGGGTGTAGGTTTGCATATACCGATGGGGAAGGGAGGGGGGTGTAGGTCTGCATATATCTATGGGGAAGGGAGGGAGAGGAGGGGGGTGTAGGTCTGCATATATCTATGGGGAAGGGAGGGGGATGTAGGTCTGCATATACCTATGGGGAAGGAAGGGAGGGGAGGGGGGGTGTAGGTCTGCATAAACCTATGGGGAAGGGAGGGAGGCGGGGTGTAGGTCTGCATAAACCTATGGGGAAGGGAGGGAGGGGAGGGGGGTGTAGGTCTGCATATACCTATGGGGAGGGGAGGGGGGTGTAGGTCTGCATGTACCTATGGGGAAGGGGGAGGGAGGGGGTGTAGGTCTGCATATACCTATGGGGAAGGGAGGGAGGGGGGGTGTAGGTCTGCATTTACGTATGGGGAAAGGAGGGAGGGAGGGGGGGTGTAGGTCTGCAAATACCTATGGGGAAGGGAGCGAGGGGGGTGTAGGTCTGCATATACCTATGGGGAAGGGAGGGAGGGGGGTGTAGGTCTGCATATACCTAGGCGGAAGGTAGTGAGGGGGGTGTAGGTCTGCATATACCTATGGGGAAGGGAGGGAGGGGGGGTGTAGGTCTGCATATACCAATGGGGAAGGGAGGGAGGGGGGTGTAGGTCTGCATATACCTAGGCGGAAGGTAGTGAGGGGGGTGTAGGTCTGCATATACCAATGGGGAAGGGAGGGAGGGGGTGTAGCTCTACATATACCTATGGGAAAGAGGGGGGTGTAGCTCTACATATACCTATGGGAAAGAGGGGGGGTGTAACTCTGCATATTCCAATGGGAAAGAGGGGGGGTGTAACTCTGCATATTCCTATGGGAAAGAGGGGGGGGGTATAACTCTGCATATGCCTATGGGAAAGAGGGGGGTGTAACTCTGCATATGCCTATGGGAAAGAGGGGGGTGTAACTCTGCATATGCCTAAGGGAAAGGGGGGGGGTGTAACTCTGCATATTCCTATGGGAAAGAGGGGGGTGGTGTAACTCTGCATATGCCTATAGGAAAGAGGGGGGAGGGTGTAACTCTGCATATGCCTATGGGAAAGAGGGGGGGGTGTAACTCTGCATATGCCTATGGGAAAGAGGGGGTTACCTGGCTACCTACCTACCTGCCCTTTTACTGTGCAGGACACCAAGGAGGGCATTATTACAGTTTGTGGGCCTATAGATGGAAAGATTGTGTAGAGGAGGAGAGGGCTCTGAAAAAATGCAGAGTCTAACATGTTTTTCCTGCAGATGTTAAGAGATCCACATGGCGGTCTTATCTGGACGGAGAAGAAAAGGAAAGAGGATGCCACTGATCAGAAAAGACGTAATTGTGAGTCCCAAAATGTAACTGTAATCACTTAAATCTTATACACATCCTGTGTACAGCTGTTATCTACCGCCATATGGTCCTGTATATAATCCCTTATATTGTATACAGATTCTTTATAGAATACTGGTCTGTGTATAGTGGTTTTATTCAGTACAATATGGCGGTATTATCCAGTTATTGTGTGGTGGTATATATTTACTCCTTGTATACCAGTATTATTGGTCATAGAAATTTACCTACGTTAAAGTGTTTCTTACATATATACATTTTAGTTTATTGTGTGTGGGATTTGGGTGGAATAGGAGCGTGGCAGAAGATTGACGAGCTGCAGAGACTAGCAGGGGCCCTTGCCTTTTTCTTTTGGTCCGGGGGCCCAGATCATTGTCAGCCCCTGGGGGGATGGGAGGGAGAGGTTGTAATTAAGGGGGGAGGGAGGGGGTGTAATTAAGGGGGGGTGCGTGTGTGTGTGTGTGTGTGTGTGGGGGGGGGAAGGGGGTGCCAAACAAAGGGTCCGCCCCGGGTGCCAAATGCTCTAGGTACGCCCCTGGTGCAGAGTATCTTAGTTTTAATTCCTGGTAACCAGAACTTGGACCTTTTGCATCAGTATTTGTATGCAAAGATTAAAAGGTGGTCAACAAAACAGAACAGGTGCAAAACTTTCCATTATTGTTTTTCACAGTGTTTTTCACTCCTTGTTTTGGCTGGTTTGGTTTTTACAAATGCTGATACAAAATGCAGACAAAACTACAGCTGTGTGAAAGTTGGCAAAAACTTACTTACAAGGAAGAAGTACTCCAAACAATGTAAGGGGGAGAGTTTAGTGAAATAATTTAAAATAATAATTGATCCATCAAATGATGAAAGCCTGTGAAAAGTCATGGTCTACATTTACTTTTTTCCTAAAGTGTCATAATAAATACAATTATTCAAACTACTAATCGCTTTAAAATTTGAGCCTTTAATCTATATGAGCAAAGCATCTGTTTATTACATCTGTTTATTTTAGTTTTGATTGTATCCTGTATTATATTTGTTGATACTGGTTAGATTAACTCTAGCAACAGTGAGTTGCATACCATGGTTTTATTGATGGTACGACAATGTTCAGATTTCATATAATATTATGAGAATTGATCATTTGTTCAATCTAACAGTAATAAAAAAAAATAATGTAAAATTAGCTGAGTCTCTAGAATAAACTTTTTTTTCTTTAGCATGAGCTACTGAAGAAAGGGAAATATCCCTGAAATGCGTCTAGCCCGAGAACCCAACATCCCCAGATCACCAACATCATATCCAGACAGCTGAGGATCTACTACGCTATCAGAGTGAGCCAGAGTTTGCTTCCCGCCGCAACACACACACACCTCTCCTCCATGAGGCTGCAGAGAACACAGCCCTCCGCTCTCCACCTACGCTCGCTGGGAGAGACGGTCTACCCTTACAGGCAGCTGTCTCGTACAGTTTGTAGCACTGCAGATCGAGAACAAGAGAAGGAAAAATCGCACCACACTACAGGACGGGTGAGCGGGGACATAGTCCCCATATGACTATATCATTACACCTCTCCCAGGATTACATCACAGAGCATTATCACGCTGCTTGCTATAACCGCTTGCATAGGAGTACACAGCACTATTTTGGAACTGTACAGAATACTTTTCTCCACAGCAATACGGTAAGTACAAATTGCTACATAGTGGCACCCTATATATACTACTGCACTATTGGAACTGTATCTAGTATTTATTTATTCCCACAGGCATACAATAACTGCTACACGTGTAGCATCTCTAGACTTTCTTTATTTGGCACCAAATGCCCATTTCCTTTACAGGTTGCCCCACAAGCCCTGAGCGCATTTTAAGACTGTCTGGATATTTATGAAATGATATCCTTTTTATACCATGCTTATTTTTATTTTTTAAAGGGGACATGTTTTTACATTTTTATATTACCCTACAAGTGTGTTATTTGTACTTGTAGTGTTATATTATTATATATATTACTCCAAGTCTATTTGATAGTGGGAATTTGGCCGCAAGGGCCCTGCAGTCCATCTACACACTAACCCATCCCACAGTTTACAATAAATAATCTTTGCACTCTTTCTTAGTGGCCAAGTGATCTCTTATGCCTCTGTCTTTTCTTTTATCTTCCCTCTCCTACCCACATCCCTCAACCCATTCCCACCCCTCCATTTCCCTTCCCTACACCACACACATCCCACAAGAGAGAACTTGAGGACTGTCACCCCTATGGTCATTACACTAATTGTCTATCTAAAGGCACTCTGGGTACAGAGCCCGACAGTTAACCTCAGTACTCCCTAGTTGTGAGCTGCAAAACCTCTCCACTTTGCTGTACAAATTATATAAATAAGACAAGTGTGCATTTGCCTACAAAGGGGCTCTAGGATAGGTAGCAGAATGCAGAAATTGCTTAGACATCGCAAACCCGACTCCAGCTGCCATTTTAATGGGAACAAGAAAAGTGGGAGCAGTGGCAGATCTATGGTGAGCCAGTGAAGCTCCCAGAAAATCTCATGAGGGCCCTTAAAGGGGCAGTAGCTCCATTGGAGATAGTGTCCATTAGACCACCTAGGCATTTGGCACCTGAAGAGCCAGACTGCATCTCGGAGGTTTTCGCTGCAAGTAGAAGTTTAAAAAACGTTTGGGGGTATACCAATAGTGACATGAAATAGATACAATAATTTAGATAGATAAATTATCTTAAAAGATATTGACCATACCTGTCAGGGGCAGAGGGAGTTTAGACCAGGATTGAAGCTGGGCCTACATTTTGGCCAGGAGGGGGTCTAGATTAAGTGGGAGATAGGTAGCAAGCATCTTGGAATAAGAGAAAATGAAATAGGGGGGAAAGGAAGATATAAATCAATAGCTGACCAATGGGGAATTGCATATGGAGGGAGGGTCTAAAGGAGAGGGATGTCCATGCCAATAGTAGCAAGGTGGACGGGCACCATTGATGCATCCTAGGGTAGCCAGAGAGGACCCTTAGTAAATATTGGTTATTTTACAAAAGGGCTATGATATGCATTTCAATGGTATTTTTCTCAAGGGGTATATGGTGTATTCTGTAGTGCACTCTGTATTTTTAGAATATTTGTATACTTTGTTCACTAAATTAGTTGAAGTTCCACCTGTTTCTGCTAGTTCTACAAGGAAATCTCAAAGTACCATCATGAAGACTACTACTTCATACACATTAACAAGAACATTCTAATATTCAAAGGTAAAAACTAAAGAAATGTTAATAACATAAGCTTAATAATACATCACATGAATGCAAGTGTGGACCCTTATCCTGGAATCATCTCACTCCGACACTTACCTTGCCAGGCCTGAAAAACACCTTAGTTAACCCAAATTTGTAATCATTTTCATTTAAGCCCAAGGCTTTGAACAGAGCCTGTAACATAAAAGAAACACATTAATAGGCTTGAATTTATACCCCTTAAAATAGTCTTCAAAGCGAACAATAAATTATTAAAACATGAGGTTTTTTTAGCAGATGATCTTACACAGCATGAAAAGAATTTTTGTTACAATTTAAATTGCTCTGCACTAAGAGATATACCTTGCAGAAAAGTCTGGGGTCTAGACGAGACATCTTCTCTGGCATATACTTCTTGTACATGTTATAGAGTTCATGGAATGAGGCCCGAGATGGGAAGCCACCCTGCATTAAGTCCAGCACAGATACCATTCCTGAGGGGGAGAGAAAAAAATCATATATATTATCTTTTTCTTTGGTTGTTCATTATGCTGAGCTTGTACTATGAAGAAACTGCACAGTAAAAAAAAAAAAAAGATAGATTAATCATAAAACAAACACACAAGAAACCATTGTGCCACTCGAAATATTAAGAGTAATTTGCTATGAAACAGTATTTAGGAATAAATTCTCATATATAGAATTGCAGCCCAGAACGTTTCTATATTGTATGTGTAAAAAAAATTAAATCTTTCGTTACATTGGCTCCTGTAACTAGGTGTGCATATTGGGACAATTCTCCCAACATGCTCCAAACTGTCAACACCCATTTGGCAATTCAAGGGGTACTCAACCCCTAGACATCTTATCCCCTATTCAAAGGAGAGGAGATAAGTTGTCTGATTGCGTGGGTCCCGCCTCTGGGAACCCCCGTGATCTCCTGCATGCCACCCTGGCATAAGACATCAGGATAAGACATCTTATCCCCTATACTTTGGATAGGGGATAAGATGTGAAGGGACGGAGTACCCCTGTGAGTCATACATATCTAATAAGAACAAAAGATGAATGGCACAATACAGAGCTATAACAAAAGATGGCCTTAAATGTTTTTTTTTCACAGGGAATGCAAGTATTTACTAAAGCAGACAGTTCAGAAGAGGCCAGAGACTCTCTTAATAGTAAAAGTCCCTGAAGAGTAAATGATCTGTTTTTATCTTGAATTTAAAGTACATAACCGTAGGATACGGCACATTTGGAAAGAAGTAGCCCAAGTCAAATAAAAATGCTAGCGCACATAATCGGATGGAATAAGTTGCCATTGCTTCAGGTCATCTCATATGTGACGGTTGGCTGAAAGTGAAGCAAGCTGCTTTCCCATCCGACAGGTTGGATTTTGGCAATCTAACAGGTGCTTAGGTAGACTATATGACAGGGAACATGTTAGGACATAGTGTGATGCCAACACCGATGTCTAAATGTTCTTCACGTTGCCTCTGCACTGACAAAATGAATCCGTTTATTCTATTAGTAACAATAACTGAAATACATTATTTACCCAAGACACACAGCTGAGATTCTATTCTACAGAAAAAGTAAAATGTCATCTAGAAGTTGTTCCCTGCACAGTATCATGTCCCCTGTATCTCTGGGGAACTGACATATAATCAATAAATCCAATGCCTGACTAACAGCAATGAGTGCAGTAGCAGCAGTTTTAGCTTTACTTGCTTACATGTGCTTTTTAAAAGTTAAGATGTCAAAGATGTCATAGAAAGTTCTTGGCTATAAGCAAAAGCCATCTACCCTGAGACATGACAGCACGCAATTTACAAGTGACTGGAAATCTATGCCGATTCTTTCTCACTGCTACCTAAAGGCGAATACGAGGAGTATAAAAAGGAAGGTGTGCGGTCGGTGCTTCTGTTCAATGTCAGTCTGATAAGAGTTCAGTAAAGGGGAATGTCACACAAAGTCTGGCTGAAGCTCAGTAACATGCATTGTAGACCTTTTATAATGCCCTGGCAGATGGAAAATGGGCAACGCATACATAATATTGTGATGGTAAGAGGTGTTACAGAGAAAAAATGCAGCAAGCAGCTGTCAACCCCCTTCAAACCCCAGAACCAAGGACACTATTAGATGGTCCAGGCCTGTTTGTAAACAAGCTCCAAACTAGTAGCTCGTCTCTGGTTTACAAAGCCTATTACAATGCTTACACAATCAGCTGACCCTACAGGGTCATAACGTCCTATACGGCGTATAATCCCCTGTGTAATATGGCCCTTAGTTACCTATATTTACTTCTTAGAATAGACACCTGGGATACCTGTACAGTATATGGCAGTACCCACTGACTTTGGACCATAAACCGCTCACTTTACATAGAATAGGATAACACTGAGAATGACTAAAACTACAGAATACTTATATTGTAAACCAATACCATAAAATTTAAGAATGTTACACATTTAATCATTTTGGTGCATCTTTGGACTCGATTTTGTAACTTTACACAACCTATTGGTTGACTTATTCTATATACAAATGACACAATCAAATGTGACATGGTAAGTGTAGTGAGCATGCTAAAAATATGTAGAAGTGAGCTAGGACAGACTCACAGACAGGGTCAGGCAAGTAAGAGAGGCAATTAACTATATACACTAACCCCAATGTAACCCTGTGTGGGTTTGGCATCTCCCTTGGATAAAGGGGTCAGCGAAACATGTCAGGGGTCTGAGAAGTGGTGTGTATGGTGGGCTCTTACCTTAGCTATTTATGTTATATGGGTCCTGCATGTTCTTTTGCTATTTCTATTTACTTTCCTGGGTTACATTGCGGCTAGTGTATATGGTTTGTTGCCTCTCTCTTACCTGTCTGACCCTGTCTGTGAGTCTGTCCTACCTATGAATCACTTCTACGTATTTTTAGCACGCTTACTATACTGCCCATATCACATTTGATTGTGTTATTTGTATACCTTGTTGCCATATTCATGTACTAGGAGGGAAATTCATCAAGACTGGTGCTGAGGAAAAGACGACCAGTTGCCTATGGCAACCAATCAGATCGCTTCTTTCATTTCTGAAAAGGCATCTGAAAAATAAAAAAAAGCTATCTGATTGGTTGCTATGGGCAACTCAGCAACTTTTCCTCTACACAAGTCTTGATGAATCCCCCTCTATGTCTTTTAATCATGTTCTTTATTTTAATGTGCTTTAATATATATTTTTAATGACTACAGTTTTGGTGTAAGAATTCATTTTTGGGGTTTACTTTCAGATTGCATTACACTGGGGGTTATTAACCTTATATTTTGGGTAGTGTTATAATAGATTTTTCCTGACTTAATTTATGCCAATATTTTGTGCCAAAATATTGCCCCATTGTGTTGCCCCCAAAGCCATGCCCACTTTCTGCTAGATTGTGCCTGTACTCCAGCTTTTGATGCAAATGAACCAATAATACTGGTGCATTTGGAATAGTAAATCTATGTCACTTAAACCACAAATGAACAGTCATGTTGCTTAGTGATGGCATTGGAAGCATCATTTACTTATCGTGCCCATAACAAAGATAGTGAGAATCCAATGTCATTGACAGTTAATGTTTCTATGGTTAAACTTTCATTCTCACTGACTAACTGTATTTAAACATGCTGCTAAAATTGTTACTATCATCATTATTTCATTCTAAAAGATAAGCTTCTTTCTAGCCTACTAAACACCTGTAACACAAGTGTGAACAGAATTTGATAATTTTGTATCTCTTCAGCAAAATACTATGACCTAAGACTACAAAATGCACTAAATGGAACAGATACATTTCCTTTTAAAGTAGAATACAAATAGGTAATGTATCACCAGAGTTTTTTGTTTTTTTTTAGTAATCGGAGCCAATTACTGAAACATGTTGTTCTTTTTTTTTCATTCTGTTTCTTCTATTCGATTGCAATACTTTTATTTCATTTTTTGCAAATTATTTAGGGGGCTTCCATCTTTCCTGAGCTGTTTTTAAAAAGCATTAAAAGATATGCGTTACAGTAGGCCCCATGGGCACAGGCAGCAACAGACAGAAGTTTTTACACTGACATGAATTGGAACATTACTGGTCATTCTCTGTGACCTTTTTAGAGGTCATTCTACAGGGAGGGGGATGCTGAGCTCTAGCTATAGTGAATGGTGTCTTATCTATAAACTGGTGTCACCATTCATTGTAATCCTGTCTGTGTTGATAAAGGGGATCCTGCTGGGAAATAATCTGTACAGAACAGGAAGTCTCTGCGTAGTTTTAGGTCTAGTGGTCAGAATGTAAACAGCAAGATTTCAGGATTATTTTAAAATATTGATAGCAAACTGAAAAATTAGATAGAACATCACAAAACATTCTTAAAAATAATATGGTTCACATGAAAACCTGATTGAAACAATAGGTCACTTTCTGATGACACATTCCCTTTAACTAAGTACTTTTCAGACATTAAATGCCCAAGTTCTGGGATTAAGGATGGTTTCCTTGATCAAACTAGTAATATGAAATCACAAGAACATCTCACCGAAAAATTGTATTTTAATTAAAGCGAATCGGAGAGTCTAATGAGTGAATGTGATCGGTACGCCAAAAGAATACTCATGGCAAGCTTAAAATCAACAGAAATGACTTTGCTATGAAGCTCTAATTCAAATGCAGGTAAACGGCATGGAAATAAATTGCCTGGGGCTCAAGTATTATTCCTTTTGATGTCATCCCCTCATCTGCAGCTTAACTAAACTGAAACAAATCCTGTAGAGGGAATGTGACAGTGAGGCATGATACACTGACTGCAATGCCAAGCAGCTCTCCTTAGGAAAAGGTATTAGTTCATTCTGCAGCAAAAATACAAAAACGGCACGTTAAAAAGAATGTAGAAGAAGCATTTAAACTAATCACACCCTAGGTAGAGCCACCTTTTGCAGCAGAATCTAATGCCTCATATAACTTATTTATGACTACACAAAGCTAGCGCTAAAAGTTGCAGCTGGAGAAGCTGAAGTAAAAATAAATTACAGCCTTATGTCCATTTAAATAAACTTTGACATGTCGCACAGAAATGTCAAAAGTTTTGAATTGTTGAGGTCTAAGGGCTGAGACCTCCTCCGATTGTTAGATGTAGCCAAGTGAAGCGTACAGCTATGGGTTTCATTCTAATGCTTGCCACCCAGTCCTACGGATTGTAGGAGATGGACTCTACAGACTTATAACAGAGCCTGTCTCATGCAATGAGTCGGATTGACAGCGAGCTGGGGAGTGAATGCACAAATGAACAGCCATGCTCTCCACTGTGCTATAGCTAAGGATCAGAGGGGGTTTCAGCACTGGGTTCACCGAGAACCCGACCAATGTGTAATTCGGACATGTCTGTGTGACATTTACCTACAAAAATAGACTCTATGAAAAGTTGTCATAAAAAAAAAATACATATTTATTGAGATGTATCAGTTAATACACAAACATTTACAAAAGGCACCCAAGATGGAGTAGATATTGACTAGAGGAACAGGTGACGTCCCATTGGTATAGCAATAAATGGAGGGAAAAAAGCGGAGGCAGCGCCGGGTGCGGTGTAGGTCTTTAGCCGGTGTAGGTGGGTACCCAGGTGGGGGTAGCGTATTCCTTGCCGGTGATGGTAGCTTGGTATGCAGGCCAGCAGCATGAGGACGGAGCCCAGAGGAGAGTCCGTAGAGTAATTCAGAGGTGGAGAAAAAAGCTGCGATGGCGCTCCCAAGGAAATAACCCGAAGCCGTGGGTATTGGTGAACCACCTGCAATTGAAAAAGGGAGCTGTGACTCCCGAAACGCATCTTGCTTTATATTTATTATTTTCTTTGATTTCTTATGCTGTAAGAATAAATTATTCATTTATTTTTCACCAATACCCACGACTTCGGGTTATTTCCTTGGGAGCGTCATCGCAGCTTTTTTCTCCTATACCTCTGTCCCAATGGTATGGACACAATAAATAAAACACCTATGCACCTCTGATTATACACAAACATTAAAAAGCATTTGTAGCGCAGACCCTATTTTCATAATATATATGAGAGGAAATTTTTTTTCCTATGGTTAGGGGACTATGACAAATATTATGGCATGCCAAGGTAGCTTGTCCTTAAAGGGGTACTCTGGTGCTTACACATCTTATCCCCTATCCAAAGGATAGGGGATAAGATGCCTGATCACGGGAGTCCCGCCGCTGGGGACGCCCGCGATCATGCACATGGCACCCCGTTTGTAATTGGTCCCTGGAGCGTGTTCGCTCCGGGTCTGATTATGGTCGACCGCAGGGCCGGCGGCGTGTGACGTCGCGCTCCGCCCCTCAATGCAAGCCTATGGGAGGGGGCGTGATAGCCATCACGCCCCCTCCCGTAGGCTTGCATTGAGGGGCGGAGCGTGACGTCACACGGGGCGGAGGCGTGACGTCACACGCCGCCGGCCCTGCGGTCGAGCGTAATCAGATCAGGAGCGAACACGCTCCGGGGGCTGATTACAAACGGGGTGCCGCGTGCATGATCACGGGCGTCCCCAGCTGTGGGACTCCCGCGATCAAGCATCTTATCCCCTATCCTTTGGATAGGGGATAAGATGTGTAAGCACCGGAGTACCCCTTTAAGGAGTTCTGTAGTGAAAACTTAACTTATCCCCTATCCAAAGGATAGAGGATAAGTTAAAGATCGCAGGGGTCCGACTGCTGGGCCCGGCAGTCTGCTGGAAGGGGGCGTGCCGACCCAAATGGAGCGGCAGCCAACACGCCCCCTCCATGTATCCCATAGAGAAACATGGAGGTGGCATGTCGCCCGTAGATTCATGCGGGGGTCGGAATGGCCCCGTTCAGGAGATCGCGGGAAGTCCCAGCAGTTGGACCCCCCATGATCTATAACTTATCTTAAAAAAAAAAAAAATTGGACAGGATTCAAGGGTTAAATGTAATTTTTTAAAAAGATGCCCATACACCTACACCGGCATCTAAAGTGTATTGTGGACTACCACTGTTAGATGATTTTGCTAGAAAGAAAGGTTGGGTGTTTTAAATTTTTTTCCACCCAACCCTATTGTTCTGTGAAAGACAAGATAAGGATAATATATATAATATATATATAGTGTAGTACTCCTTAAAGTGTAAATGCATGCTAGACACACCTGCTGTACATTTTGGGGGAGATTTATCAAAACCTGTCCAGAGGAAAGTTGCCGAGTTGCCCAAAGCAACCAATCAGATCCCTACTTTCATTTCTGAACAGGCCTCTGCAAAATGAAAGCAGCGATCTGATTGGTTGCTATGGGCAATGCAGCAACTTTTCCTCTGGACAGATTTTGATAAATCTCCCCCTTTGGGAGTACAAAAAAATCTGCAGGGTAATACAGTAGCAGCAAAGATAATGTTGTTTTTAGGATTTACACCTTACACGAATTTGCAATCCGTATTTTATTAATTCATGCCACAAATTGTAGATTTGTTGCATGCTTTCCCTACTGAAGTTAAATTTTGCAATAAAATTCACAATAAGTCTCAGTTTGGCGCTGCATTGTTTTACAGATTTTACTGTTGACAATTTATGAGCATTTGACCAAAAGGTATATGACCAGAAGAGTTACATAGTAAAGTTTGAGAGCTGGTTTGGGACATTCACTGAACACTATCACATATAACTGAGCATTCTCTATTCCGTATGTGTTTCTGAAAATCTTATTATGTGGAATAGAACTGTAAGTTGTATTGTTGTGAGTCTCTAAGCTTTGGTGATCAGTAATGGTCATTGCTCAGTCACCCCCAACTGATATTAACTCAAGGAAATGTGAAACAATAATGAAAGATGGAGTTTCAATATAAAGTCCCTTAGACAGCTTTCAAAAATCTAAAAAAATACAAATTTTTTTTTTTAGGTCAGAGTTTCTTAAAAGCCATTATTGCCAGTATCCCTATGACAGCCTTTCTTAACAAAAATAGGAGGAAAAACAGGCAACTTTCTTTAACCCCTTAAGGACGCAGCGATTTTTCATTTTTGCACTTAGTTTTTTTCCTCCTAACCTAATAGCCATAAGGTTTTCCACATACAGACCTATATTCAGGGCTTGCTTTTTGTGCCACCATTTGTACTTTGTAATTATGTCACTGGTTTTACTACAAAATCTAAGGTGAAACAAAAAAATATATTTGTAGGACAAAATTGAAGAAAAATGTCTTAAAATATTCTGTAGATCCATACAAATACAGCGATAACCAATTTATATAGGTTTTGTTAGTGTTTTTGTAGTAAAACCAAACTTATTGTATGAAAATGAGGGGGGTTTTCACAATTTTTTAACTTTTTTTTTTAACCTTACTTTTATTTTTACACTTCAATAGTCCCCATAGGGGACTATTCATAGCAATCATTCAATTGCTAATACTGTTCAGTGCTATGTATAGGACATAGCAGTGATCAATGTTATCGGCTATCTTCTGCTCTGGTCTGCTCGATCGCAGACCAGAGCAGAAGACCCGTGGAAGGCAGTGGAGGCAGGTGAGGGGACCTCAGTCAGCCGTTCTGGATGACCGGATTGCCGCGGCAGCGCTGCGGGTGATCCGATCATCCATTTTAGTGACTGCGATGCTGCAGATGCCGTGATCTGTATTGATTACGGCATCTGAGCATGTCAGCAGCCAGGACCTGCCACGCATGACCCAAGCATCGCTCCGAGGCTCATGGTTATGCATAGGACGTAAATGTACGTCCCGGTGCGTTAAGTACCAGCTCACCAGGACGTACATTTACGTCCAGTGTCGTTAAGGGGTTAATATATAACCTATAACTTTTTTATTTTTCTGCATATGGGGCGGTATGATGCTTTTAGTGGTACCATTTTGTATTGATCAGACTTTTTGATTGCTTTTTATTCATTTGTTCATGATACAAAATGTGACCAAAAATACGCAATTTTTTTGCGTGTATGCCATTGACCGTGCGGTTTAATTAACGATATATTTTTATAGTTTGGAAATTTCCGCACACGGAAATACCACATGATTATTTTTAAACAGTTTTAATTTTAATGGGAATAGGGGGGTGATTCTTACTTTTATTATGGAAAGGGTTAAATGATCTTTATTAGCTTTTTTTCAAACTTTTTTTTTTTTTGCAATGTTATAGCCCCCTCTAGCGGCTATAACCCTGCACACACTGATCTTCTACACAGATCACTGCCATGCATTAACATGGCAATGATCAGTGTTATCAATGGTCGAATGCTCAAGCCTGAATCTCAGGCTTGGAGCAATAAATCGACGATCGGACGCGCCAGAGGCCGGTAACGGACCCTCTGCTCGCGTTCTAGCTGATCGGAACATCGCTATTTCACAGCAATGGTCCCGATCAGCCCAACTTAGCTGCTGGGAGTGTATTCTTGTTACTTTAGACGCGGCGATCAACTTTGAATGCCGTATCAAAAGTGTTAATAGTGCGCAGCACAACGATCGTTGCCGCACGCTATTAGCCCAGGCTCTCGGCTTTCATTAGCCGCCGGGACCGACCCGCTATGACGTGGGGTCACAGCGTGACCCCGCATTATAGACAGGGACAGGGCGCAGGGTGTACAGGTATGCCCTGCGTCCTTAAGAGGTTAAATTTACTATTAACTAAGTTTACTATTAACAAAGTCCTTTTCCATGTCAGTCGTCTCCAGTGTGACCCGCATCCAGTGTTGAACCTCATCTGCCACTTCCCAGCCCAAACCTCCAACCTATCCAGATCCATGTGTAACAGTGCACTGTCCTCTATTGTGTAAACCATTTTACAAAACTTAGTATCATCTGCTAAGATTGCTACTTTATAGTACAATCCCTCAACAAGGTCATTAATAAATATATTAAATAGAATAGGACGCAAAACTGATCCTCTGGTACCCCACTAGTAACAGTAATAGCGTGGAGATTTTTGCACACGGCAATACCACATAGGTTTATGTTTGTTTACTATATTTTATTTGAAAAATGAGAAAAGAGGGGTGATTCCAGCTTTTATTAAGGAAGGGGCTTATTCACATTTATTAATGGGGTATTCCAGGAAAAAAAAGCATTATATATAAAAATCTCAACTGGCTCCAGAAAGTTAAACAGATTTGTAAATTACTTCTATTAAAAAATCTTAATCCTTTCAATAATTATCAGCTGCTGAAGTTGAGCTGTTGTTTTCTGTCTGGCAACAATGCTCTCTGCTGACATCTCTGCTTGTCTCGGGAACTGCACAGAGTAGTAGAGGTTTGCTATGGGGATTTGCTTCTAAACTGGGCGGTTCCCAAGACATGTGTCGTCAGAGAGCACTTACACAGAAAAGAACAACTCAGCTTCAGCAGCTCATAAGTACTGAAAGGATTAAGATTTTTAATAGAAGTAATTTACAAATCTGTTTAACTTTCTGGAGCCAGTTGATATATATAAAAAAGTTTTTTCCTGGAATACCCATTTAACCCCTTAAGGACCCAGCCATTTTACACCTCAGGACCCGGCCATTTTTTGCACATCTGACCACTGTCACTTTAAACATTAATAACTCTGGAAAGCTTTTAGTTATCATTCTGATTCCGAGACTGTTTTTTCGTGACATATTCTACTTTAACATAGTGGTAAAATTTTGTGGTATCTTGCATCCTTTCTTGGTGAAAAATCCCAAAATTTGTGGAAAAATTTTAAAATTTTGCATTTTTCTAACTTTGAAGCTCTCTGCTTGTAAGGAAAATGGATATTCCAAATAATATTTTTTTTTATTCACATATACAATATGTCTACTTTATGTTTGCATCATAAAATTTAAGTGTTTTTACTTTTGGAAGACACCAGAGGGCTTCAAAGTTCAGCAGCAATTTTCCAATTTTTCACAAAATTTCCAAACTCACAATTTTTCATGGACCAGTTCAGGTTTGAAGTGGATTTGAAGGGTCTTCATATTAGAAATACCCCACAAATGACCCCTTTATAAAAACTGCACCCCCCAAAGTATTCAAAATGACATTCAGTCAGTGTATTAACCCTTTAGGTGTTTCACAGGAATAACAGCAAAGTGAAGGAGAAAATTCACAATCTCCATTTTTTACACTCGCATGTTCTTGTAGACCCAATTTTTGAATTTTTACAAGGGGAAAAAGGAGAAAATGTATACTTATATTTGTAGCCCAATTTCTCTCGAATAAGCACATACCTCATATGTCTATGTAAAGTGTTCGGCGGGCGCAGTAGAGGGCTCAGAAGCGAAGGAGCGACAAGGGGATTTTGGAGAGTACGTTTTTTTTAAATGTTTTTTGGGGGGCATGTTGCATTTAGGAAGCCCCTATGGTGCCAGAACAGCAAAAATCCCCCACATGGCATACCATTTTGGAAACTAGACCCCTTGAGGTACGTAACAAGGAATAAAGTGAGCCTTAATACCCCACAGGGGTTTCACGACTTTTGCATATGTAAAAAAATAAAAATAAAATTTCACTAAAATGTGTGTTTCCCCCCAAATTTCACATTTTTGCAAGGGTTAATAGCAGAAAATACCCCCCAAACATTGTAACCCCATCTCTTCTGAGTATGAAGGTACCCCATAAGTTGACCTGAGGTGTACTATGGGTGAACTACAATGCTCAGAAGAGAAGGAGTCATATTTGGCTTTTTGAGAGCAAATTTTGCTCGGGGGCATGTCGCATTTAGGAAGCCCTATGGTGCCAGGACAGCAAGTTTCCCGCTGAGAGTTTGAGCTGCCGCGCAAAATTTGCTGCATTGCAAACTTGCAGCCCGATACTCACTGTAAGCCCCTGCCCATGTGAATGAACCCTGTACATTCACAGGGGGTACCTCCAGCTGTTGCAAAACTACTACTCCCAGTTTGCAACAGCTGGAGGCACACGTGTTGGGAAACACTGAGTTAGGAAACAATGTTTCCCAACCAGTGTGCCTCCAGCTGTTGCAAAACCACAACTACCAAACATTCTCAGGCATGCTGGGAGTAGTAGTTCGGCAACATCTTTAGAGCCAGATGTTGCCTAACTACAACTCCCAGCATGCTTGGAGTTGTAGTTTTGCAACATCTGGAGGACTACAGTTTGCAGACCACTAATACAGTGGTTCCCAATCTGTGCCCTTCCAGATGTTGCAAAACTACAACTCCCAGTATGCCAAAACTGTCCAGGCATGCTGGGAGTTGTAGTTCTGCAACATATGAAGGGCCAGATGTTACAGAACTACAACTCCCAGCATGCCTGGACAGTAAGGGCATGCTGAGGATGTGTAGTTTTGCAACATCTGGAAGGGCACAGTGGTCCAAAAACTGTGGACCTCCAGAAGTTGCAAAACTGCAACTCCCAGCATGCCCAGACGTCAAGGGCTGTCTGGACATGCTGGGAGTTGTAGTTTACAGGGTCCCAATACAGCAATGCATGTCGCTTTACGGCGATGTGCATTACTGTAAAGGGCCCGACCGCGGCTGAAGATCTACTCACCTGCCGCCGCCGTCTTCATCGTCTGGATCCGGGTCTTCAGGGACGAGGTAAGTACCGGGGCCGATCCCCAGCACTCCCCCGTCCCCCGCTGCGTCCTCCGGTCTTCCTCCCGTCCTCTCCGGACTTCAAGAGGCCGGGCAGGGCGGGAGGAAGTAACCCCCCCCCTCCTGCGATTGGTCGGTTAACTAACCGACGGATCGCAGGGAATAGGAGGAGGTGGCAGGCTTGCCACCTCGCTCCTATACTTTAGCATGGTCCTGGATGTCTGTGACAGCCGGGATCATGCGAAATTACCGGGTGGTCGGGTCCCAGAGACCCGATCAGCCCGGTATCGCCGCAGATCGCAAGGGCGATTTCCTTGCGATTTGCGGCGATCGCCGACATGGGGGGCCTACATGGCCCCCCTCGGCGTTTGCCCTGGATGCCTGCTGAAGGATTTCAGCAGGCATCCGGTTCCGATCTCTGCCCGGTGAGCGGAAGAGACCGGAAAACGCCAGGACGTACGGGGACGTCCTGGGTCCTTAAAGCCCATGGTGCGGGGACGTCCCCGTACGTCCTGGGTCCTTAAGAGGTTAACATTTTTTCCCACTATTTTTTTAGTCCCCATAGGGGACTATTACATGCAGTCTCTCAATTGCAAACGCTGTAGCAATACTGTGCCATAGTATAGGCTGCCTGCACTATTGGAGCTCTTAACGCATAGACAGAAGCCAGGTAAGAGGCCTCCATCTGTGCGCTCAGCCTATCAAGACCCTGCAATTTTTGTCCCGATCAGCTTTCTGCGCTAACCAGCAAACATTTTTAGAACTTTTAGATGCTGCATTCAACTTTTATTGGGGCATCTAAAAGGTTAATGCCGGGCATCAGCAATCTCTGGCATTAACTGTGGGACCTGGCTAGCAATAGCGGGTGGGACCCGCAGGGTATGGAGCACTCTCCGCTCCTGAGAGCGCTTCATTGACGGGGAGCAGGGCGTGCATGTACGCCCATCGTCCTCTAGGGGTTAAAGGACATTTTTTGTAGACAAAAATGTGCATGTATAAAAAATATGCCAGTAAATGTTACCATGAGTGAACATAGCCTTAGTGTTATTTTCTTCTTTATATACAGTACAGTTTGTTTCTAGACTCCATATGTATTCTAGGTATCTATTTAAATACATGCATATCAAACATAGTATTAAAGTAAAACATTACCTGAGCACTGAAGCTGAGACAGAATTTGCGCTCCCTCAAACTGATGACTTGTCATTTTTAAATTGGGCTTGATACAACGGATGAAGCTGGATCCCTGTGGGAAATCCAGTAAATAATTTGTATAAGAACACTGGTACAGTTATTTTACGACTGCACCAAGCAATAAACAAAGTAAGAACTGGGTCAGCACATTGAAAGTATACACAAGCAATATTATTACTAGTAACTAAAATAAAACGTGAAAAAAACATCTAGATGGCAGATGATTCTTAACCGCTCAGCATTTTAATAATGCAAATCTTTGGCTTTTATTTAATTTCCCATACACTGATAATGATCTTAAAAGAAGCGGTTTAAAGAGAACATAAAAACAAGACAAATGTACTTTAAATGCATACAAGTAATACAAAGAATGATGGGCGTCCTTCAAATCCTAATGCCTTATTGATTATGCTTACTTGACAAAATGTTACCAGTGTAAGCAGAGAATACATGTCCTTGGACAGAATGGAAGGTGGAATTTCAACTCGCGTGTTCTACAATTCCAAAAATTTTACTCTGGATTCCTTGCAATGGTAGAAAATGGAATTCAAGAAAATCCTCTGTAGAAGACGCTTAAAAAGCATTATATCGGGGCTGTTTTGTATTATACTGGAATTTATTGAACTGTAAGGAACACTTTGGCTAAGAAATAATCCCTATGACGCCAATATATATATTACATTTTAGGATTACTTGATTTTAAATAGTAAATTACATGCCAGGTAGTGATGTCTGAGACTGGTAACCCTTCTAAAATCCCCAACATCCTTGTACATGATTCAATACAGTACATTGGTGTTGTCACTTACAGCATATTCTCATGAGTATTCAGCCCCCACCCCCTTGGATTTTCTAATATTTGTAATGGTATAAACACACATCCAAATAAATGTAATTACAATTTTATGCACTGCTCCAACAAAATGCTTTGAAAGCAGAGGGATTTCAAAATTATTTACAAATAAAAATTAAAAAGATTTCAAGTGCATACATATTCACTCTCTTTACCGTGAAACCCCTAACAAAGAGCTGGTATGACCAATTGCCTTTACAAGTCACATTTCCAAGTCATACATAATTAGAAAAAAAGGTTCCACGTGCCTGGAATGTAATCTCAGTACAAATAAACCATTACTGACCAAACAGCAGCATGAAGACCAAGGAGATCACCAAACAAGTATTATGCAAGTTGTGTTGATCAAATGGTAGAAGTCTATTTTAGTATATTTGAGTTCCAGTTTGTAACAGTAACAGTAACAAAATAGGCAAAAAGTAATTGGGTTAACACATTGTACTTTTGGCAAAATATGGGATTTAAAATTGCTTCATGTGGCCACCTAAAGTGTGATACTTGCTACAATGTATAGCATCTTGCTGCTAAGTTCTAAGAGGGTTTAAAATTCGTCTGAACAAGAAAAAAACTTTTGCGTTATATGTATAACAGTCTTCCATTACTGTATATCCTCGAGTATAAGCAGAGTTTTTCAGCACGATTTTTCGTGCTGAAAACGCCCCCCCCCCCTCCCCTCGGCTTATACTCGAGTGAACTCTCCGCCTGTCAATCCGTTGTAGGGAGTTGTAGTTTTGAAACATCTGGAGGTCCACAGGTTGAAGACCACTGCCGGGCCTTCATCATCATACAGACACCCCCCCCCCCCTTTAGTTTTCTACTCACCTCTCCTCGGTGGGAAGGAAGGGTGAGCTGGTCCGGGCCATCTATGCTGCAGGGACCGTCCCTGTGCATCGTCGTCAAGGCAACGTCACTAGTCCGGGGCCGGGCCCGGAGCAGATGGACAGCCCGGAACGACTAACCCCCCTCACCAGACGGTCCCTGCAGCATAGATGGCCCGGACCAGCTCACCCTTCCTTCCCACCGAGGGGAGGTGAGCAGAAAACTAAAGGGGGGTTTGGATGATGACGAAGGCCAGGCAGTGGTCTTCAACCTGCGGACCTCCAGATGTTTCAAAACTACAACTCCCAGCATGCACGGACAGCCGATGGAGGTCCGCGGGTTGCAGACCACTGAGGGATTGACAGGCGGTGATTATGACACTGGGGGGGATGATGAGGGGTGATGATGAAGGGGGGGGGGTGATGATGACGGGGTGATGATGACAAGGTGATGATGAAGGGGGGGTGATGATGACATGGTGATGATGACTGGGGTCTGGATGATGCCTCGGGGGATGATTTATTTCCCACCCTAGGCTTATAGTTGAGTCAATAACTTTTCCTGGGTTTTTGGGGTGAAATTAGGGGCCTTGGCTTATATTCGGGTTGGCTTATACTCGAGTATATACGGTGTATATATAATGACCTTATACTATAAGACTTCTCCATTTTTAGTACACAAGTTAAATATAAAGACGAATACAGATGTAATGCTCCACTGCATGTATCACAGCTAAGGCCAGCGGTCACAGTGTCCTGAACAGCATAGGTATTCTTTGGCATAACATGTTCAGCAGGGGCTTTGAGTGCTTGCGTCTTTATCTTCTTCCATTTTGTGCTTCCATTGGCTATCAGACCTACTTTAAGCTTATCCGGTGCAGCTGCTTATCAGTGTTACTGGTGTATTCATAGAGACACATTGCTGGCAGATTATCAGGCTTCTAAAGACATTATCAAACCATGTTAGCAGGGCACAGTAACACTTGGCAGGTGGAAATGTGGTTGTAAGGACAAAAATGGATGATTTTACAAGTGAACTGAAAGAAACAGTAACCAATGTAAGAACAAGTAAATATTGAATCGTCCTACCGTGCTTCGAAGTTTTTCAAGTAACAGATTCAGCTGGGTCTATTAAAAAAGAAGAAAAAGAAAAAAGATTAGATACAGCTCATGGGGGCTGAAGCCTCATACACTATACACGCATGCAGCATGGTGACAGATTGCATGCATCAACAGTCCGCAGTGCATCTTTTTACATGGCGTTAAACATATGTGCGAGCAGTCAAAACAAAAGATTACGAAAGCTGGTCAGAAACAAAATGTTGATGTGGAATGCGGGATGTGCTACTCACTATTTAAGGGCTGAATAGGTGAACTTACAACTATGCTCTGTAAAGAAAGCATAGAATCACTACACAGAAAAAAGACACAGACAGGAAAAACTGCAACAATAAAATACAGCGCTTCTGGTCTGTGGAAATGAGGACAAGGACATAGTGCTCATTATGTGCCAGTGAATTCTGAATGGCTAAAAGTAATTAGGATTCATCATCCTGTAGTGTGAATGGTGCCCGTGTACATCTGCACAGCTTAATGCCACTTTGCCCAAAAAAATAAATATAAAAAATTTGGCAAATTGCACAATTGCTAAAGGATGCAGCTGCTAGTAGTGCAAACGTGATAAGATTTGTGTCAGTAACTCCAATAGATCCCAGTAAGAAATTGTTTCTCAAAAGTCGTGATCTATCTATACCATTAGCATCTAACTAGCCCCATGTACTGCTGCACTCCTTTAGATGTAATGGATATAAAGTGCTGTAATCCATTCCTGACCTTCTTGGTACGTAGAACTAAAAACAGCAAGTGTGCTTGATCAGTACGATCTTTATACAAGAAAAGTTTAGGAGAATAAGAAGGGGATTTCTTACAGATATCTGGTATCCAATGGCCATTTACAAGCATAGGATATAAAGATAAAACTACCACAGGTCCTGAACAAAGGATAGGGGATAAGATGCCAGATCGCGGAGGTCCCGCCGCTGGGGACCCCCACAATTTTTCATGCAGCACCTCGCTATCATCAGCTTCGGAGCAAACATCGCTCCGGGTCTGATGAATCACGATCATGGGGCCGGAGAATCGTGCCATCACGGCTCTGCCCCCATGTGAAATTACACTCCGTCCCCTCACTTCAAGCCTATGGGAGGGGGCGTGACAGCTGCCATGCCCCCTCCCATAGGTTTGCATTGAGGAGGCGAGGCGTGCCGTCACACAGGGGCGAGGGAATGACGTCACAATACTCGGGCCCCGTGATCGTGATTCATCAGACACGTAGCGATGTTCGCTCCGGAGGGTGATGATAGCGGGGTGCTGCATGAAAGACTCTGGGGGTCCCCAGCAGCGGGACCCCCATGATCAGGCATCTTAGGGGATAAGAGGTCTTAGGGCCGGAGTACCCCTTTAACAGTGCTCTTAAAGAGGACCCATGGCCAATCCCAAAATAATTGCTGTCATTAAATAACTTAGGGTGCCCTGATCACAATATTTTTTTTTACAGTTTCTTGATATGCCCTACTGTTACCGAGATATGAGGGTTTATACTTTGTCTGACAATTCAGGGAATCAGTCAGATGGGCATGAATTTAATTTTAGTAATGGGAGTGACTTTAGTAATCAAGTGATGGGTGGAATTATACAGTCAAGCGGTGTAAATGTTGTACATTGAGGTGCATGTATGCCTAATACACATCCCTGACTGTATAATCCCACGCATTAGCTCATTCCCATTATTATTAAGTTCATGCCCATCTGACTGACTCCCTGAATCATCAAACAAACTATAAACCCTTATGTCTCAGGAACAGGCACATCTAGAAATTTTAAAAAGGCGTATGATCAGGGCACCCTAAGGTATTGAATGATGATGTAATCAAATTTTTTGGGGGGGTGGCCACAGGTCCTCTAAGTTTTGATTGTTTATTCCACAGTACAAGTAACACAATGGTGTACAACAATAAACCCCTGGCTTTAGAATTGCAATGTTATCTCCAAGACTGGATATTACTGTAAACATATAAGATATTTTCCCGTTCCCAAAATAAGCTATAATGTACGGTTATAGCCAATAATCTAATATTAGCTACATAGAGATAATGAGAAGTACATTAGTTACAAATGTAGACCACATCTCCAAATACCACATTTAGAATAGGTTAGAAAGTTTTATTGACGTGTCAATAGGTATGAAGATGGGTTTTTCTCTTCTGGGCACTTCTGAACGCAAGAAAATCACAATAGCTATGAAAAATACATTATACAATGTTCTTTTCTAAAATCTCTCTTTTCAATATCTATTTAAACCTTCTATCAATGCAGCCAGTTTGTTGATTTTTCAATACAAAAATAGTCTTTACATAGCTTTAATTATGAAATACAGGATCAGGCTCATTGTAGAGGATCAGGCTCATAATAGGACTATGCCAAGCCAAAAATGAGTTGTACTCCAAAGTCCCTATCCTTTTCAAGAGTAAATCACTTTCCATATACACTATTAAGTGTGGCTCAACATCATGGGCAAGGAATTTATTTGAATGGGCAGCATGTAAACCAGTGCTCACATCTTCTCTTCGGATGTGTGAGAAATCAAATCTGAAGTGATCAGCTGATCGCTATGATAGGTTCTATTGGAAAAGGTAAGCTGACTTTATGAGAGAATCCCATTGTTAAATATATATATCTTCAAGATAAATGCAATACACAGGATGAGGTCAAATGAAGTGGTGATTTATTCCAAGGTGTATTTATTTGTATAAACCACCACTTCATTTGACTTCATCCAGTGTGCTGCATTTATTTTGGATATTCATTCTGGATTGACTAACCACCATCCTACAACTGCATGCACCACCTGCCTATGAACATTTTGGGATGTGCTGCTCTTATCTAAAGATGAAGATATATATATATATATATATATATATATATATATTTACCTACATGACTACTCAGTGCAAAAGGTGCAGAAATTTATATTGACAATGACAATCTTTTCCCACAAAACTATACATCAATCTAAACAGCTCTTCACATTCTTTAACATGATGCCTGCAAATCGGACTGCATTTTTATTGTGCCAGTTCTCCTTTAAGTACACTATATGCAGTTCTTCTCTAAGGCAAAGCTATTTGTACTCTAGACTCTAGCCTTCAGGCATCCATACAGCAACAAGTCAAAGTCCGACCATAGCTATGATGACCTACATTGACAGCTTTTGGGCCAGAATTTGAGGCTGTAATGCAGAAGCAAAGATGTGTCTATATGTCATATGATGCCGACTTAGTCCCTGTTATGAACAGTCCAAACAAGTGTTTTGGAAAAAATAAAGGCCTGACAAAGTTGGACATAAAAGAGGAAAATGATAACCAGCCACAAAATGGTTCGAGGCTGGTAAGGACTCAGGAGCACACCACTAAAAAGCCTGCTCCAGAGAAGATTACATAATCCGAAGATCTACTACTTGACATGATGCCACCTAATAACATCTGACCCTGAGCATTGAGAGAGCACATCAAATGGTTCGGCACTGAGAGCTATACAACAGATCAGATTTTTTTTTCTTGAGGTGACATTTGGTATAAGTAATGAAGCACCCTCCGTGTGGGTTGACCAAAAAGGGAGTGGAAACGCCTTCCAACCAATCCCTCTGCTGGAAAGCATAAAATTGTGGCCCAGTACCAAAACTGGTGATGCATTGTGGGACTCCAATCAAATTGGACTTGTAGAGTATTGTTTTCTTCCATACCCATAGACAGACTAGGACTAGGGTCCAAACACCGTAAAGTATTGAACTGCCATTATTTCACTACTGTTTGCACAATTCTGTATATCCTTTTCTATATTTCTTTTGCATTGTACTTTTGTATAATAAAGCCAAAAATTTTAATATGGTTGTCTTGATTCTCCTACAAATCCTGGAAGTTGTGGCTTGTGCATGTTACAGTTTTAATGCTAGAGAGGGCACAGATTAAGAACTTGCGTTTGGACTGTGGTGTCCATGTGCTGTGATGCGTAGTGGCAGTGTTTGGTGTGTTTTGGGGTGTGCGTAACTCATTTGGGGCATATTGCCATACGTGTGTGTGGAAGTAAGTATGGAAGCAGAGTACCCATTTACAATCACAGCCTAAGGAAAAGTTGACCAGTTGCCCGTAGCAACCAATAGCATTGCTTCTTTTATTTTCAAAAGGGCCTCTCAAAAATTAAAGAAGTGAGCCTATTGGTTGCTATGGGCAACTGGTAAACTTTTTCTTTACAAAAAGGTCTTGATAAGTCTCCCCCAGTGTGTTTGTTGAGGTGTGACATGTGCTAGGGATGCAGTGGAAGTGTCAGGTAGCATGCATGCTTGACCACCGCTACATTCATATGAGGGGACATTGGACTATGATTCTCATTATCTGTAATCTTGGAGTAACACAATCTTATTAGGTTATGTAACATACCTTAAATTTGTTGCCCACACTGATGAAACCGAGCTTTCCCGTCTTTTGCTTGGAATCCTTGTGATTATTGGCGGATTCAAACAGTTCCCCTACAAATTTATCTTTGGACTCGCATATGAGGGACTCCAGTGACATGTGCAGAGCATCATTATTCTTCTCCACAAATTGTGTCTAGAGGGAAATGAAAAGATATTCAAACTACTGGCCTTTTACCCATAATTCAATCCAGATAGAATTGGATGGCATTAAAAATGTATACGAGTAACCTATATGCATACATAATGCATTTAATGCAGTAGTGAGGCTCCTTCACAACCCCACCAGTTATACTACACAAGGAGTATAGTAAAATAGCACAGTATATACATTCCCTATAATCTCTATATAATTTAGCATACAATGGATCTGCTTTATTTAGTATACAAAAAAAAACAACAGGATATATTAAAATATATTAAAAAATAAACCTATATAATAAATACAGAAATACAAATACATTTACATTGTGAACCTTCTATGATGGCCATCCAAAACTGCAGTAAAAATGGTCTAGATGGGTGGTCCCCTCCTAATATGTGGTCTAGACCAAGGGTGCTCTTCTGAAAGATTTGGTACCATTTATGTAGGAGGATCTTCTAGGTTAATGGCATATATGTATTAAAAAAAATATGGCTTCCTAGCTAATTGCTATTTTTTTTTATAAAATCCCTGCACTCTCTTTTTTTTCAACACATAGAGACTGTGTTGGAAATGTGAGTGAAATGTCAGAATTGCATGATCTTTGTCACTTTTCTTTTCAATTTTATTTTATTTATTTATTTTTTGGATCATGGCACGTGTCCTTTTGCTAAATGGTGGTGAAAACTGCACACAAGAAAGCTCCAATGATCCCATTGCTACTATCTGGTTAATTCCCCAGTGCTTAAAGAGGTATGCTCCAGAGGAAGTTGTGTAGTTCTCTTTAGTCTGTGGCCACCTTTGTCTGTGTGAGGAACTGTCCAAAGCAGGAGAGGTTTGCTATGAGGGTTTGTTCCTGCTCTGGACAGTTCCTGACATGTACACAGGTGGCAGCAGAGAGCACCGCGGTCAAACTAGAAAGAACTACACAACTTCCTGGAGCATAAACAGCTCATGTGTACAGGAAGGCTTAAATGGGCACTGTCAGATTAAAACACTTTTTACATGTTGTACATCTCGGCAAAAATATATACTTCATAAGAAAATTTTAGTTCATTTTATTGACTTATAAAATCATGGTTTTGTCCAAGCAGAAGCACAGGCATAGACAAAGTCCAGTAAGTGAAGGTGGGCTAACACTTCTGTTTGATAGGACAGGAGAGAGCACAGACACAGAGGAGTACTATCAGAGAGGAGAAAGCACAGAGGAGTCCTAACAGACAGGAGAGAGCACAGAGGAGTACTATCAGACAGGAAAGAACAAAGGAGTGCTATCAGACAGGAGAGAGCACAGAGGAGTCCTATCAAACAGGAGAGAACACAGAGGAGTATTATCAGATAGGAGAGTGCACAGAGCAGTACTATCAGACAAGAAAGAGCACAGAGGAGTACTATCAGACAGGAGAGAGCACAGAGGAGTACTATCAGACAGGAGAGAGCACAAGGGAGTGCCATCAGGCAGGAGAGAGCACAGAGGAGTGCTATCAGACAGGAGAGAGCACAGAGGAGTACTATCAGACAGGAGAGAGCACAGAGGAGTGCTATCAGACAGGAGAGAGCACAGAGGAGTACTATCAGACAGGAGAGAGCACAGAGGAGTGCTATCAGACAGGAGAGAGCACAGAGGAGTACTATCAGACAGGAGAGAGCACAGAGGAGTCCTATCAGACAGGAGAGAGCACAGAGGAGTCCTATCAGACAGGAGAGAGCACAGAGGAGAACTATCAGAAAGGAAAGAGCACAGAGGAGTACTATAAGGCAGAAGAGAGCACAGAGGAGTACTATCAGACAGGAGAGAGCACAGAGGAGTACTATCAGACAGTAAAGAGCACAGAGGAGTACTATCAGACAGGAGAGAGCACAGAGGAGTACTATCAGACAGGAGAGAGCACAGAGGAGTACTATCAGACAGTAGAGAGCACAGAGGAGTTCTATCAGACAGGAGAGAGCACAGAGGATTGCTATCAGACAGGAGAGAGCACAGAGGAGTCCTATCAGACAGGAGAGAGCACAGAGGAGTGCTAGCCCCCCCTCACTTACTGGACTTTGTCCATGCCTGTGCTTCAGCATGGACAAAGCCATAATTTTATAAGCCATAATTTCTATAAAAAAGAAATAACATTTTCTTATGAAGTATATTAGAAAGGTTAATGTTTTGCCAAGATAGAAATGTTTTGCCAACATAGAAAAAGTATTTGTATCTGACGGTGCCCATTTAAGCCCCCTTTCACACTGCCATTATTCCCCGTCGGCAAACGTCCATCAGGCACTTTTTTTTTGTGCCTTAACGGACGCTATCTTAATGGGGCACAACGGGTCCCGACAGATCCCATTTATTATTATGGGGTCAGTTGGGTGCTGTTGTTTTCTGACAGGAGTAGTGGGAGGAAAAAAAGTTGCATGATGTATCTTTCTTCCCACTATTCTCTCCGGGTTCCATGGTGGACGTCACACTGCCGTGTCACAACGGCAGTGTGAAAGAAGTCTTAGATTTTTAAATAGAAGTAATTTACAAATATAATTATTTCTACCACCAGGTAATTAGATTTTTTTTTCCCTCTGGAGTAGCCCTTTAAATAACTTCAATCCCTAACAGCAGCCACTGGGATGATTAGGTTTATTTACATACTGTATAAGGAATACAAACGTATCAAGCTTATGTGTTTTAGTTTTTAGCATTTTGAGAAAGATCAGGGGAACCTTTCATCTAATCGTCCTTTTTGTAGGGGGTTTATTTCTAGACACTACCCTCTACCTTATCTAACATCTACAGCACCATTCATGTTATATTTTTGATTGTAGTCATATAAAGTCATACGTATATAACCTATTGGAAGTAATTTGGTTATATTATGGTAAAAGAAAGTAATTATAAACTTATGGTAATTTTTTCTGATACAGAAGGTACTGCTTCATTAGGCTGCAACAAAATGAGTTAAAATTATGTTCTTTGCTGTCACTCTCTTTGCAGAGTGTGATTCTTTCAGCTATGACAATATTTCTTATGATTGCTGTACGTGCTCCTCTGCAGGACACAGTGTTTCTGTCTAGAATCATTCAGGTCCGAGACGTGACAAACATGCTGCCTGTATAGGCTCAAGTCCCAACCCTGATCTCCAGTAGATTATCACATGCATCAGGTTCCTTTACCAGGATTCTAAGTGTTACATCTGATCTTCTATTAGAAGTTCAAAAGAGACGGGAAAAAATGGGAGAGGAGGGGTGAAGGTAAGCAAATAACAATTACTATACACTTCTATGTGGAACACGTATGGATTTAAACCCTGTAAGGGTTAGCCACTTTTATAATAAACAAGATCATTGTGGCCTTTACGGTTGTCAGTGTTTATCACTCTATTACATTCAGTAGATACTAGGATTTGTGCCATTAATCAGTGGGTATACAACAGATTTCATATAGCTTTTTAGTGATATATGGTAGAACACAAACATGGCGCGGTCAGTAATATACATTGCAGCCGGTAAGACAATATATATATATACATACATACACACACCTATATATACACACACATATATTATATTATATATATATATATATATATAAAATCCTGAGCTCCTAATTATATTCTTAAATGCTTTAAACTACCTACATGTAGCATTATGGGTAAAAGTTTTAAGACTGACACAAAGTTTGCAAGGCAAAAGTGATAATTAAGCGACTTGATCTATGGCCAGGACAAGCACCCCGCCCCAACCAAAAATAAAAATCTATCCCGTTGAAAACAATGGTCAAGCCAAGGTGGACAAACAAAAACACAGAAACTATGATAAACTCCTATCACTGATGAGACATGAATGTGCTGTCATCAGACAGGATTTGGCCTAGACGTTGATATCCAGTATTTTCATAAACTTTGTGTGCCAATAGTAGTTACAAAACTTACTAAATGCTTATAGCTGTACTGTAGCTGTACTGTAGCTGTACTTCAGTATACCATATAAATATGTGACTAAAAGATCTAAAATCCTCTCTGATGACACGTGTCTCGGGAAACGCCCAGTTTAGAAGAGGTTTGCTGTGGGGATTTGCTTCTAAACTGGGCGTTTCCCGAGACACGTGTCATCAGAGAGGATTTAGACAGAAAAGAAAAACCTTAACTTCAGAACCTCAAAAGTACTGAAAGGATTAAGATTTTTTAATAGAAGTAATTTACAAATCTGTTTAACTTTCTGGAGCCAGTTGATATATATAAAAAAAAAAGTTTTTTCCTGGAATACCCCTTTAATATGTGGTTCTGAACTTAAATGGTCACTAACCTTTGAACAAACATTTCATAATAAGCTGTTGTGTGTGTGTGTGTACATGAGGAGTAGCACAATTTCTGCCGAGGCATTAAATAACTTGTATAATGCATTTTTCACCAGTTTTCCGCTCTACAGACTAAAGTTCAGTTTTCCCTGAACTATTGGGTGGCGCTAGATTTTATGATGGCTCCCATACACTGCACCCACACAAAAGAGGCGATCCTGTTCTTCTACATCTCTATAGCACACCGCCTAAAGCAGCAGCATGGAGGACATTATATAGAAGTATGGAGCATACCCAGGGTGAGATATAACCATAGCTTTCAGCAGGGTCTTTGTGTCTTTTCTGTCTTTTCTGCCTTACTCCACAGCTAAATCCCCTACCTCCTTCCTTTCTTCATAGACTTCTAAGAAACCTGATACTTTTACCATAAAACGCACTGTGCTTTCTGAAAAATTTTCACCTGCAAATAATATTTTTTTGCTTGCGCCATACATTTTATGGCGAAATGAAAGATGTCATAAAGTACAATTGTTCGCGCAAACAACAAAATAATAACAACAAAGTGAAAAAATAAAGAGTTACGGATTTTAAAAGGAGAGGAAGAAAAAACAAAAAAATGCGAAAATGAAAATTGGCCTGGTTCTTAAGGCCAAAATGGGCCTGGTCCTTAAGGGGTTAAAAAGTAGTTTTTTTTTTTAGAGTAAGTTTAGTAGAGGGGAGGAAGGTGGGAATGAGTCTGGTAAGTGGTAAAGGGACACTGATGCTATAAATGTGTATATATATATATATATATATATATATATATATATATATTCTTATATTCACTTTCCTATAGATTTATGCAACTTAGTTGACCATTTAAGATATTGTTGTAACACCTAAGCAATGCTTCACAAGAATCAGGAAATCTATACTGTGTATATAAATATATATATATATATATATATATATATATATCTTACCGTTTCATAGCACACAGCTCCAGCAAAATGACGGACAATAAAGCCCTCATCATCTCGGATATTTCGATGGACAGTTAGTTTAGATTTTCGGGGAATCTGCAATAAAGAAAAGAAAAAAAATGTTTGAATGGCGCTGTATTGTTTCATCACCAGCTTGATACAGACATTGATAACTTTATGCTCATGAATTGTGTGTGACACAGTGTTGCAAAATGAAATGCTGTCTGCATGGGCAAATCATAAAAAATGGAGACGGCTGATAGATGGTATCAGCTCTAGTATTCATCACTGACAATGGTAAAACAACAAAGCATTGATGCATATTTATCAGGCTGATCGTGGCCTAAAATGCATCTTTATGGTCAGGTGAATTGTGTGCCTGGCCAATATTAACATGACGAGAGTGCAATCCCTCATTGCCTAGACTCAAATTGAAATCGCCTGTGCTTTTCCAGCATGCGCTTTCTGAGAACATTTCATTAGTAAAAGAGCAGCATCTTAGACTGAAGTCTAGAAATTATTCTTTATCGATGCTGAAAAAAATCAGGAATGTAGGGTAATTTGTTTTGCATAGATAAAAAGTTAACGCAATGATGTCCGCTCGCCATGTTGGCGGAACATACAGTATAGTGCTTATATCTCTAGATAAGGCTCATGAGAGGCATAAAAAGGAAATCTATACACAGCAGTTTATCATAAACACAGGAACTGGAACATTTTAAGGACAAACCGCACACAATTAAATTACCAAATAGAAGCACTTCAGCTCACCCACGCACAAAACTTTCAGATTTATGAACACAGCTTAGCTTTCCTATACAAAGAATTTGAATTTCAAAGAAAAGAAATTTATTTGTCTGACTGCTCCCTGAAGCTAAGTAGCACAGATTAAATATGGATTGAAAAGGTAAGTAAAGGAAAGGTGAATGTCAATATGCCAGCTGCATATTTTTATTTACTTTAATTTGGGAAAATTTTCCCCCAAATGATAACAAACTTGGTATACTGCTGTGAAATAGGTCAGCACTATATAAATCAATAGGATAAATCAAAAATAAAATAGAAATAGCAAATACCAACTGTAAATATTATAGTAATTATATCCGCTCCTTAGGAAATGCTGGCCACCATTATTTATAACATATTTATATGTATTTGTTACCCACATCGCTCCTGATCTTTGGACAAGGTGCATGTTAAAAAATGTGACTCCCTGGTTAGGGCTAACTTGAGGCACATGTATTGTATGAGGGTAGCACTGTCAGGGTATGTTACCTAGCTACTTGACTATTATAAGGTACCTGACCTCACATTCATGCTGCCTGAACCACACATTCTTGGGTGGTCCCTGTCCTCTGCTACCCACCCACCAGGTTTGATTGACAGATGTGTCCCTGTTTGGGTACAGGAAGAGATCTATCAATCTAAGCTGGTGGAGGAGGGAAAATCCACTGGGAACCACACTGGTGACTTGTGGTTCAGGCATCATGAAAATTATGAAAGTTCACTTTAAATTGGAGGCCCAACTGAAATAGGTCAGTGAAGTCAATGGCCCTCATTTACTATTGCAAACCCAACCTGTTTTGTTGGGTTGTGCGCCAGATTTTGGCGCACTGCGCCAGAAATTTTGTCTGCGCCAGAATTTGCGCCACAAATTCTGTCTGCGACAGATTTTGCGCCAGAATTGAAAAAACCCGACTTACTCTCCATTTTGCTAAGAAAACCCTCAAAAAAGGGCGTGACTGTCTGGGAAAGGGGCGTGGTCACCGAAAAGGGGCGTGTTCCCGACATTTTCACAAAATCACAACATATTTACTAAGGTTTCCACATAAAATGTAGTGGATTTCAGCTGACGAAAACCCTACAGATAAGAGCATGTGTAAAAAAAAAGCAAAATGTAGGGAAAGTGGAAAATGTAGAGAAACCTTAGTAAATACTGTGGAAAATAAATTGTAGGGAATTAAAATCCACAAAGAAACCTACACAACAAGTAAATAAGGGCCAGTGTATGTAATGTTCTACATAAATAATAGGAGCAACCGAGCGGCTATTGCTAAATGCTTTGATACCAGTGGGGTGACAATGGGCACAGCTAAATGCCAGAATAAATAACAGAGCACATAGACTGTAACATTCTTAAAAGCTGCACGCTTTTACACTAGCTCCTTTTCTCTTCATGAGAATAAAAACAGAACGCAGAAAACCTTTGAAATTTGCAGCTTGTTGGATCCAAAATTTACAAACCATCCAGATCATACTGTTTTTAAATTCACTAAAAGCAGATAAATGAGACTATTCACTTGCATGTTAGGATGACACAACCAAAAAGCGTCATTGGTGTACTCTTGGCCTGTTTTATGCAGAGTTTGTTACAAGATGATCCTATAGTTTATAGAAGATAAGTATAGTTCATCATATTTACGTTTATCTAGTTTTGATCTGGGTCAAAGACGTTGCTTCAGTGGCACAAAGGGATGTCTTACCGTAAGGCGGAAGTGGTTTTTATGCTTCTGGTGAACCATGGATGTAAAGTGCTGGTCACTAGGCTGAGGGAGTCTGTTCTCTTCATCCAGTATATCCAGGACACCCACTAGTTTGGACTCAATCAGATCTGAAATAAAAAAAAAAAACAACCAGTTTTGGAGGTGACAAAAACAAGACATTCTTTACACAGCCGTGCAACAAAGTTCCTATGTTACCGGGATTAGCAATGTTAAAAAAACACTAAGATTTTAACAATTCTGTCACCAGATAATTATCTCTGGAAAGAGAATCGCACATCTGTCTCTGGAACCGAGGGAGGAAATTAAAACCAAGGCAGCATTTAACTATTCCAGTCAGTACACTGAAAGCATCTATATGAGGAAGACGTGTCGGCAGAACACGCTAAGAGCGCCTCTAGCACACAAACAGGGAAGTTAGAGACAAGATGTGCAACTGGAATTATAGGATAATACTGCTGTGGAATCCAAACTGTTCTAGCTTGAATTGTGAGTTTAAACAACATTTTATCAAGATGTGTCATGTTAGAGATGTATTGCATCAACAGGTGAGAAGCACGAGCAACGTCCAGGTAATATATCCACCATTCACTTGTGGGCACTGATAGAGCTGTAACTGCGTACAGGAGGTGTGTATCCACTATAGCAATATTCAAAAACACAAATACAGAACAGAAAGGAATCACCTAACCCTGGATGAATGAATCTTGCGGCTTCTATTCAAACTTCATATATAAGGTTCCAACATGACAGCACAGACCCTGGGAGGGATCGGGTATGGTGCGAGGGAGTGGTTAGGCAACAAGCCTGTTTCATGTCAAGTGACGCTTCTTCCGGCCTCTTAGAAGGTATGGTGCGTGGGAGTGGTTAGGCAACAAGCTTGTTTCGCGTCAAGTGATGCTTCTTCCGGCCTCTAAGAGGCCGGAAGAGGCGTCACTTGGCGCGAAACAAGCTTGTTGCCTAACCACTCCCTCCCACCATACCCGGTCCCTCCCTGCTATGTTAGAACCTTGTATATTAAGTTTTAATAAAAGCCGCAAGATTCATTCATCCAGGGTGAGTGTGATTCCTTTCTGTTCTGCGTTTGTGCGTCTGTGGTTAGAGTTGTATTGAGTAGTACCTGCAGGACAAAGGATCAGAGCTAAATGCGGGTTGGGTCACTCCTACAGTTCTAAACAATACTGGCATTGTATGTTATTGCATTTGTTCAGTTGTGCCACTGTGCACTATTTGCTCATTATGATTTTGTGAGACAAATGGTCCTGTATATATATATATATGTATACTTTTGTGTAAGTGTGGGGTGCCACCTCTTTCTCGCCTGAGAAGGGTTACCTCCTTTTTATTCACGTTTCAAACTTCTGTCGCATATAAAGTATATACATCTTAAATTGATTCCAGTAAAGGGACTCCATTTTTTGTATAGTTGTCTATGTGGTTGATGATATGGATGGCATTGGGAGCATTTGTACACAGGAGAATCTATAGTGGGATTTGCCATTTTGTGTTTACCTGTTTATTTTACGTATTGATTAGTATGCAAAGGGAATTTGCCATTCAAATATGCCAATCTTACAGCTATAAGTCTGTACTCCTGGTAGCCAAAATGGCATTAAAATATAGTGCCTTTTAGTTAATAGAAGGATTGAAAAAAAACACAACAAACTGATAGTTATGAGTTTGTTGACTTCATGAGCGGCTCAATCCCACCGGTCCTTAGGTTGACTGTTAACCAACAACAGAAGGTTGTGCTCTCCTCATGAGTCCACTCCATTGTTCCAGTACTCCTATTAATCAATAGTCACATTGCTTGTGCCTTTTTGGCTACTAGATGTAAAGCCTTTACACAGAGCAGCATATATTAGGCTGACCGATCCTCTTAAAGTTCACATTTTTTAAACCACCAATAGTCCCTTTGTATAAACCAGCTAATATTTCACATAGAGTGGTCATTGACTAAAAGGGGGTTATCTAGTAAAGAAGAGGTTCCTTCGAGTGCTCCCATGGTGCCTCCAGTGTCCTGCTCTGGTTCCCTTATGCAACTGTCTTCCTGAACTGCAGCATGACTGCCATTCCTGGGAAGCACTAAGGCCTAATGTGTCGAAAACTGCAGCTCAGTGAATCGCTGGCAACAGCGATATTCCACCTTGACTGGCGATTCACTGAGCAGGAGTTTGACACATTGGGTCTGGGTGCTTCCTGGGGATGATAGTAATGCTGCATTTAAGGAAGACAATCGCGTTGGAGGACTGGAGCAAGACACCAAAGGCTTTACGGGAGCAATGGAGGTAAGTACAGGTTAATTTATTATTATCATTATTTTTAAATCCCACACTATGGGCATAGTTAGGAAAAACCTCCTGCAGGATAAGCTCTTTAATCTGGAGAATATATGCACTTACCTATACAGTCTTGGTTATCCACATAGTGCACTTCATTTACCCCAAGGCCTTCTCTCTGATATAATTCCTGCTCCTAAACACAGAAACACATACAACTGTATTATTCTTTAGTCAAGAAAAAAAGAGAAAGGAGGCTTCAAAGTAGAAATCCAATGTTTAACAGCATCATTCTCAACCTATATTCAAGTTTTCTTTTTGATAACAATATAATTGAAAAGGCAAACCCAAGAGTCTGAAAATCCTAGCAGACAGTGGAGACTGGTAACAGCTGGCACATCTGTACACTTCTAGAAAAGATTCACAAATGCTTTTGATCACGGACGTTACAAGAGACCAAGCAGCGCAAAAAGAAAAGTCTTGAGCCCGATAGGCACTTTAATCTGATCAAAGGGGATCTTCCCTCACATAGTTGTGTTAAAATTCATCTTCTCTTCTTGACAATAAGGTGAACAAATGTATTAACCGTTATGCTGCTTTGTAGTGCAGAGTAAAATCAACAATCATTATCTTGTATTCTGTACAAACATCATGATTGTTTCCACCATGCAAGAAAGTGTCAATATTATTGTGTCTTTCAGGCTTTTGTAACATAAATAGGGCGAATGAGAACTCCATTTAAGGGGGTACTCCGCCCCTAGACATCTTATCCCCTTTCCAAAGGATAGGGGACAAGATGTCTGATTGCGGGGGTCCCGCCACTGCGGACCCCCGCGATCTCGGCTGTGGAATCCCAGACTTCCGGTGCAAGGAGCGAACTTTGCTCCGTGCCGGATGACTGGCGATCCGGGGCAGAGGCTCGTGATGTCACGGCCACATCCCCTCAATGCCAGTCTATTGGGGGGGGGGGGGGCTTGACGTCCGTCACGCCCCCTACCATAGACTTGCATTGAGGGGGCATGGCCGTGAGGTCATGAGCCTCTGGCGCTGCACCCGACACTCTAAACGAACGCCGGGTGCAGCAGGGAGATCGCGGGAGTCCCCTGCGGCAGGACCCCCGCGTTCAGACATCTTATCCCATATCCTTTGGATAGGGGATAAGAAGTCTAGGGGCAGTGTACCCCTTTAAGCCACTTTCAGATGAGCATAACACCACTGCTATTTCTGTGTTTTATTACAGCGATGAGTCCCGGCCTGACAGCTTGAAAACTATTTTCAGCGTGGGCCATTAGACTTGCAGTCAAGCCAGGATTAAGGATGAAGATATGTGGCTATATGAAATTTGCATCAAATCTGTTGCCGCTTCAGTGTTCCCCCACAGGCCAGCAGTAATGATGTCATGTATGCTATTACATGGCAATATGTGCTGTACCAGCATACGACTGCGGGATCCAGACGTCACTGTGACCGGCTAAAAGGGCACGTGAAAAACGTAAGTAACATTGTAGCAGCAGAATGGAGGGGAACACCAAAGTGCAGCCACGCTGGAGTAACAAACATTTGGAATATATAAAAAAGTTTCCAGGTTTGAAAAAGAATGTTGAACAGGTTGGAATATACAAATATATCTCAATATGCGGTGTAATGTTTAAGGAGGAGGAAATTAAATTACACTTTTTATTTAATTTTTTTTAAACGTATTTACATTTTTTTTTTTTTTTTTAAAGGAAAAATGAAATATCTCAATATGGAATCAATCAATACGGTAAAGGAGAGGAGTAAATTTTAAAAGAAGAAAAACTACCACAAGAGGACATCGTTTTAAATTAGAGGGGCAAAGGTTTATGTATAGAGTAGTGGATGAATGGAAAAGCCTTCATGTAGTGGTGGTAGCTGCAAATACAGTAAAGGAGTATCAGCCTGCATGGGATAGGCATAAGGCTTTTTCATATAAGATAGGTCCAGGGACTAATCATAGTATTCAGATATTGGGCAGACTAGGTGGGCCGAATGGGATATATATACATTTAAACATATATATTTATATATATTCCAACCTGTACAATAACATTTTTTATTTTATCCTGTAAACTGCTTTAAGGTTTCACACTAAATGTTGCAAATTATTCAGTACAGAACAACTTATGTATCTGAAAACATTTTCCAAGACATTGTTTAATTCCAGCTGACTAGATCTAGAATATTTGTGGTGCAGCAGTACATGTTTTGAGAGTTAATGCGTCCTATTTTAAATGTGTATTCTTTCTCACCAAGACCCAGCACTACAATATCTCATATAAAACTTCATGGTTTTATTCTATGAATACATAATAGCTTCTAGGTTAGCCTGCTACAGGTGGAATAAGAGGCACAGTTTTCTTCCATCAATAGGAGAGCTACTTTGCCGTTTTTCCCAAGAAGCATTACCCTAAAGACTCCTTGACAGCTGGATGTATCCGCATCTTCAGAGATTTATTCTAAGGAGTAATCTACAAATAAATAGTACTGTATTTAGAGAGAGCATTCTTATTGTCCACTGAAAAGTCCAGGATGGTTCCCTTGATCATCCTTTGACAGTTCCTACGTCAACTAGCAACAAGCCAACTGAACCATTCACAGGCAAATAAACACCAAAGATATTACTAGTCTCTAGTCATGTGCCAAACGTCAAAATAATATGTGTTCAATAATAAAGGGATAAGATAAAGCCCCTTTATCTCTGCAGAAATGAAAATCATGTTCACAGCTGAGAACCCTTAATACATCTTTAATAATCTTTAATGCACATCTGTTCCTGAAGGACAAATAGCTACAATTTCTCAGGTTTTTGTTATTTTAATGATAGTACATGGTAGACATTATACCAATCATAAGAAACAAATAATGCCCCTTACACACTGCTGTTGCTCCCCGCTGAGAACGGCTTTCAAAGTCTTTTTTTTCCTGACTTTAACGTCCGTTCTCATGATGGGGATCAACGGCAAACAACAGCTCCCGGCGGCTCCCATTTACTATTATGGGGGCCGCTGGGTGCCGTTATGAATAGTGGGAGAAACAGACGGCACATGCAGTAATTTTTCTCCCGTTATTCTGCCCGGCTCTCCCGGCGGCCGTCACACTACAGTGCACTAATGGCAGTGTGAAATAAGCCTAAATTGATTTTACAGGTACTATAAAATCTTTAAAGAGAAATGTTGGCAATAAAGTATGTATCTGGTGCTCAAAAATGTTTCTAGATAAATGAATATCATATACATCCACAGCACTGTCCAGCAAATACACTGTTTATGTTCATGTTAAGACAACCCCTTTTTTAAGAAGCATCTACGGTAACAATGTATGACAGATTTACCATAAAATGCATCTGATCTAGTTTGGCAATCACCCCCTTTAATTTGAGGAAGTGTGAAAGTGGCACCAAAGTATGTTGGGACAGATTTACAGGGAAGTTTCTCAGATCTATATCATGCTCAGGGCAGATAGCTGATATGAGGATAAACAAATTAAATCTTTCTCATAGCTCAAGGCAGTTTGCAAAGTTATAAAATCATGTTTTCCTTCCAAGCTCAAGTATGAACTGTAACATTCCCCACCCCTTACTGCACAATATGATTAATGTATACAGTTTGGCTTACAGCACTGAGCCCTGTACATCAATGAGCATGACAAGAAGGGGTGGGGGAGGGAGGAAGCATAATGTTGCAGCTTAAGCTGGCCTCAATATCACGAGTTGAAACTTTAGAAGTAAAACTTTATTTTATAACATTGCAAACAGCCATCAGCTTGAAGACTTACTTTTTATCTGCTCATGTCTGCAGCTGCAGAGTATAATCTAGAGCTTATAGATTACCATTGAAGGTAGGGTCACGCGTAGCCTATATGCTGTGTATTTCACATTGCAAAAAATCAACCAGGCAACACAAAATACGCAGTAAGTCTCAGTATGCACACAGGGAAGCTCTGTGTGTTTGCTCATAGCATAATACAATGCTTATTTCCCGCTGCCTGGTAGATTTTCTTCAGCATATATATGCTGTGTGTGACCCTACCCTAAAGGGGTATTCCCCATCTGGGACAATGTCCATAAGAGCAGCCTTGGCTGTTTATACCTACACAAGCACCTGCAACAGCTGCACAAAATTCACATCGGTCAAGGAGTCCTTGTTCTCAGATATAAACACCCCATTAAAATTACATGCAGACACAATGAAGTTACAACCTATGGCAATACATTAGCCTAGCTTTAATGTTTACTTCAAATAACTGATGAACCAATTAATTTAGACCACTGGTCAGACAAAGTCCATCGGTGATCTGGATTTTAAAAAACAGACTAGCCATGTATGCTATAGACAAGTTAACTTCTTCCCTGATACAAACTTCTTGTACCCAACATATTGGCCTAGATTTATCAAACTGTGTGAGAGAAAAATTTAGTGATTTTCCACAGCTACCAATCACAGCTCAGCTAACAAGCTCTGGTAAAGTGAAAGCTGAGCTGTGATTGGTTGCTGTGGGAAAATCACTCTATTTTTTCTCTCACACAGTTTGATAAATCTGGGCCATTATGTCTAATGACCACCACCTATTTGTTGATTCACAAGAGAGTCCTGCTGGCAAATTCTCTAGTTGAAAAGGGACAAAACAAAATCTGAAGTCGCCTTTCTTCTTGCAGGGTCAAGATGTCACACTGTTTAGCAATTTAAAGGGGTATTCCAGGCAAAAACTTTTTTTTTATATATCATCTGGCTACGGAAAGTTAAACAGATTTGTAAATTACTTCTATTAAAAAATCTTAATCCTTTCAATAGTTATTAGCTTCTGAAGTTTTCTGTCTAACTGCTCTATGATGATGTCACGTCCCGGGACGTGAGTCATCAGAGAGCAGTTAGACAGAAAAAAACAACTCAACTTCAGAAGATAATAACTATTGCAAGGATTAAGATTTTTTAATCAAAGTAATTTACAAATCTGTTTCACTTTCCGGAGCCAGTTGATATATAAAAAAAAGTTTTGGCCTGGAATACCCCTTTAATATACCAAGACTGGTGGTGGCGGCAGCATTGTGAAAACAATGCTGTAATAACTGGCAAATGGTAATGTGTAGAAAGTCATCTCACCAACATAAATGCATAAAAGTAAAAAATAATGTAGGTTTTTTTTTTGTTTTTCACTGAGACATGAGGAAAAATACCAGAGATTCAACCAAATAAATATTAATAAAGGCTGCTCAGCTATTTACATGCAATGGAAGCACAAATGGAATGTGAAAAGCAAAACAAATGGTAATTGTTATATTATCTAGTTTACCTGCTGTAAAAAAAACTATATTGCATACGGTTATGCTGTAACTCTACTTGTCATCCACAGTATTTCATACACATATAATTCTATCATTTACCAGAGTTCAAGACTTCCAGCCTCTGCTTTGTGAAATTACACAGAGTTTCATTGCATTTGCATGCCATAGAGTTTATATGAAATTTTAATACTGCTGTATAATATAAGCTCCTAGAATAAAATCATTTCAAGGCTAGCGTTCTTGAAATGCTGCTCCCCATGTATTGTCATTTTAATAATTTACGTATTATTCTTGCCCTGAGCTGAATGGGCACAGAACAGATTGTTTCGTTTCTGGAGCACAGGTAGATTCTGTCTAACTACATTTGTGTCTGCAACCAGCTTCCGGGCATTGTGCAGTGGCCAATCGCTTCCCAATATCCAAGCCCCAACGTAATACAGCGAGCAAAAATAGCCTGTGTGTGCAGCTAAGGCTTCTATAAAGTACAGCAGGCAAACAAGCAACTAAAGCAGAGCAATCCATCCAAACCGCAGCTCTTATATTTCACTATCCGCTTTAGCCACATGATTTTTACAGTGTCTTTAGATTTGACAGAATGCGTTTTGCATGTTTCCCATAAGATTGCCATACCCCATGACTATATGCTAATAATAATCATTCATCACGAGCAGTTACAAATGAGACATCAGCACAAGGCATCATACTAATAGCAGGCATAGCATGAAATGAACAATATTTGCCTTTCTGGTAAGTGAATATGCCTTCAGGTAATCCAATGTATATACTGTCTATTAAATATGAATGACAATGAGAAAGCAACAACATTTTATGGTACATACTTTTCATATGAGCATACTGAACAAACAGTAAATCTGAACATCTGTTCTATTATATTTAAGATTTGAAAACACACAGTTACTACACCCGATACAATGGGTGGAACTATATGCAATTGTTCCTACTGCACAGTGACCTTGGCACAGCTCTCCATTACTTATTGCTGACCAATGTCTGAAAGTGTTTTTCGTTCTAAAAAAAAAAAACTGTTCTCGTCATGGCAAAAAACAAAACACACTATGAAGTGAACTAACTTCAACCTGGTTATGAGTCTGATAAGTTCATTTGGGTGATCTCCAGCACTAGCAGACTAATTCATTACTAGGTGCAGTGATCAAACACTACACGCAAAGCCAGAGGATTCATGGAAACTTTAGGCAGCATTACAGAACCACTTAAAGGGGTACTCCGCCCCTAGACATCTTATCCCCTATCTAAAGGATAGGGGATAAGATGTCAGATCGCCGGGTCCCGCTGCTGGGGACCCCGGGGATCGCCCTTCGGCACCCCGCTATCATTACTGCGCAGAGCGAGATCGCTCTGCACATAATGACAGGCAATACAGGGGCCGGAGCATCATTACGTCACGGCGCCGCCCCTCGTGATGTCACGGCCCGCCCCCGTCAATACAAGTCTATGGGAGGGGGCGTGGCGGTCGTCACGCCCCAAGCCATAGACGTGCATTAAGGGGACGGGCCGTGATGTCATGAGGGGCGGAGCCATGATGTCACGCTGCTCCAGCCCCTGTATCGCCCGTCATTATGCACAGAGCGAACTCGCTCTGTGCAGTAATGATAGCGCAGTGCCGCAGCGGCGATCCCCGGGGTCCCCAGCAGCGGGACCGCGGCGATCTAACACCTTATCCCCTATCCTTTGGATAGGGGATAAGATGCCAGGGGCAGAGTACCCCTTTAAGTGATTTTACATCCAAAATGCAGCCTAACCCATGCCTGCCACATCAGCTAACACAGGTAAGACATATTCTCTAATAATAGATTAAGCTGTACTAAATAGGCACATAACATCTTTTAAGGCCTGTATGAAACCTGTGAGAATGTATTCATGTGTCTTCTTAAAGGCTCTCAGCAAACACATACATACTGAAAACACCTACAACCATGGTGCAGAATGCTATACAGTGGTCCCTCAAGTTACAATATTAATTGGTTCTGGGACGACTATTGTATGTTGAAACCATCGTATGTTGAGACCAGAACGCTATGGAAACCTGGTACTTGGTTCTGAAGCCACAAAATGTCATCCAAAAATAGGAAAAAGTGAGAATTAAAGAAAAATAATTAGATAACTTATATAGATAAAGCAAATCCTTACATATAAAAGTAAGAAAGATCTGCTGGGAGCTGTAATCACTGTCTATTTCAGTGTTTCCCAACCAGGGTGCCTCCAGCTTTTGCTAAACTACAACTCCCAGCATGCCCGGACAGCCTTTGGCTGTCCGGGCATGCTGGGAGTTGTAGTTTTGCAACAGCTGGAGGCACCCTAGTTGGGAAACACTGGTCCATGAAGAGGACAGGAGCTTCTTCAGGGTCCTATACAGTACACACAGTGTCCTAAAAAAGTAAAATGGAGTCGCCCTTACTTGGTGTCCAAAGGACCAGCTAACAGTGGCATAGGTTAAAAGTAGTACAGAACATGTAATACCTCCCTTTACTGTAGGGGAGCGCTACCAGGCAGCCAGTCAGTGCATGCACTGTAGGAATACAGGGGTTTTACCAGTGAAATGCCCATTCTGATTGGTCGGTTCTTCCAGCCAGTGACACGTTTCACCGATCTGTACTGTCTGTACATTGTATGTTGAGTCTGGTTTCAAGTTACAATGGTCCAGAAAAGATCATTGTATGTTGAAATGATTGTATGTTGAGGCCATTGTAAGTTGAGGGATCACTGTACAGTAAATAGAATTTCCTGTAACCACTCCAGATACATTGGCCCAGATTTAACTGTCTCTTCTTTTCACAGTGGAAACTTAGACAGATTTCAAATGTGGCAGATTTATCGCAGTGTATCAGACTGATTGATAACGCTGGGAAATCTGTAGACTACCTGGTTTAAGCTTCTACCAACTTTTAGTTGGCATACTTCAAACCACAATCCTGCACCAAAATTCTGGTACATTTTAGTGCATATAGGCAATGCTCCTATTTTCGAAAGTGTCAAAAACATTTTGGTGCATATTATACGCAAATTCTGGCACATTTGCAATAGTAAATCTGGGCCACTTAAATGGTAGTCACCCATACAGGAAGTGGTTTCTGGAAAGAGACTTTGTAAAACCAAATCCACAGACATTTTTTCAGGGGGGTGGGTGTGGGGGGGCATAATTTTAATGTCACCCATGCTCCACCTCTTCCTGACAATGTCATGAAGGGGAGGGGCATAGTCAGGATTACACTAAGCGCAGGCATACAAGGGGTTGGGAAACCTGATGCAAAAGCTTAAAGGGTACCTCTCATCAAAAAAAACTTTTGATATATTATAGATTAATGTATGCAGAATAACTTTCCAATTGCATGTTATTAAAAAAATATGCTTCTTTCTATTTAATTTTCCACTTTGAAGAAATGACCACTAGGGGTCTCCCTACCAGTCCTGGCAGCAAGCATTTCAGACTCATGCTGGAGTCCTAAACACTACGAGCTGCCAGTCTGCTTTGTTCACAAAGGAGAACACTCAGAGCTGCCAGCCTGCTTTGTTCACAGTCTGTTTGGCTGTGAACAAAGCAGGCTGGCAGCTCTGAGTGTTTAGGACTCCAGCATGAGTCAGAAATGCTTGCTGACAGGACTGATCGGGAAAAATACAGTAGAAAGAAGCATATTTTACATTAACAAGTTATTGGAAAGTTATTCAACATTCATTAATCTAAAATATATCAAAAGTTTATTTGATGAGAGGTACCCTTTAATAGAACAAGCTGCCTGATTTATATGTTGAAATCTGTTTTTATGTCAACAGTAATGAATACACATCTTGTTCATCATTGGAAAAGGATGAGGATGAGTCTAAGAATGAATATATAAATGTATATGGGCTCAGGCTTGCATCATTTTGACCTTATCCATCCAGTTATGTACTTTAGAGTCTGAGAGCACTGACTTTCCTGCAGGCCTGGCTGCTTGGCTAATCCAAAATAAATGGCAGTGGCAGCGGGTTGCAAGCAGATTTGGAGTGGAGACCATCAGCGGTGTGTAAGACTGTCTGTGACTCGAGGGGCAGACGTGGTGTCGGTGCTGCAATTTTCCTGCTGGTCTGCCACTGGCGTGCGTGGCACAAACATCATTCACTGCCATCTGCACCATAGCCTATAGGCTAGAGTGAGACTGAGTCATGGCCAGCGCTAGGCTCTCACAGAGAATAACATTTTTAAAGAAGTCAAGCTGTCTATGAAGGATGAGCTCACCCTTCCCCTTCACCTGGAGCCCAATAGCATAAGATGGTTGAAGTGAGCACAGGTAGTCACTCAGGCACTGCCAGGAACTCACCCATAGAGACACAAAATTACCGATGGTATACAAAAGAAGCATCCAGGTTTGTTTGTTTTTTTTTTAGGGGGGGGGGGTGCGCGCACAAGTTCCCCACTCTTGCCTCCCCCTGTGGGAGTTATTACAAGTTAATTTAATTTGATTATTTAATTATTGGAATTCATTTAATTACAAATTAACAAGTTAAAGGGGTTATCCAGGAAAAAACTTTTTTTTTATATATATATATCAACTGGCTCCAGAAAGTTAAACAGATTTGTAAATTACTTCTATTAAAAAATCTTAATCCTTTCAGTATTTATGAGCTGTTGAAGTTGAGTTGTTCTTTTCTGTTTAAGTTGTCTCGAGTGTCTCGGGAACCGCCCAGTTTAGAAGCAAATCCCCATAGCAAATCTCTTCTACTCTGTGCAGCTGATAATTATTGAAAGGATTAAGATTTTTTAATAGACGTAATTAACAAATCTGTTTAACTTTCTGGAGCCAGTTGATATAAAAAAAATAAATAAATAAGTTTTTCCCTGGAATACCCCTTTAATACAAGCAGTTATTGCAGTGCAGTGACATTGAACATACAAATAAGTATAGTTAAAAACTGAACATAAATTTGAATTCCTATTTACTTCATATTTTATTCATCAGCAAAGTTGTCATATTGACTAAAAGGCAGAAATTCATCTTTTAGCTTTGGACTTAAAACTCCTACCGCACCGAGATTTCTATCCATCAGCAGTGACTAACTGAATGAATTCTAGAAAGCCTTACATGACATTTGTCTGATTTATCCGTTAAAGCAGCTGTATAAATGTGTCACTGCCTCAGTGATTTCAAGATGGCAAAGATGTTTACAGCAAGGTATCAAAATCTATGCGCATTCCCCAACATATGCAATGCCTTGAAAATAGCCCTTTAATAGACAGACATGACAGCTAAGAGATCCGATTCGAAAATTCTGACACTGTCAGGTTCCAGTACAACAGCGAACATTATGTGAGACTTACAAAGTGCTGACAAAGTAATAATACATGTCCCTTGTACATAAAAACCATGTTGGAGACAATGTACTCAAAAGAATAGGGATGAGTGGCAGAAAGTAAAAAAGGGTAGGATGTTCGGCAGGACAAGCAGACAGCAAGCACAAAATGGTAAAGAAACGCAGACAAGAGGAAAATAGAGCAAAAAACAAATCAAGAGTATATAAAAAAGGGGAAATAGTGTGAGGTAATAGATAGGTGTCACACTAAGAAAGCAAGCAGGTCCTAGTAGGAAAGCAGAAGCGCTCACAGGGGACGGCGAAAAGAGGCAGAAAATGAACACGCGCAAAAATAAATGATACAGAAGAAAAAGCATGGTGTGCATATACATAATGGCAGTGATTTACTATTGGTAATAAACGACAGTAATACTATCCATATACTGGGCAAACATAACACGTTCTACCATAAACTGAAGCGTCTCCAGAGCTAACAAATGCTAACAAAAGCTTCTGGTGTTCTGTTCACCAGGTAACATTTCATTCACTTACCTCTTTTAAAATCCGTTCATTAAAAAACTGCTGCAGCTTCTCATTACAGTAGTTAATGCAAAACTGTTCAAAACTGTTGTGTTCAAAGTATTCTGAAAAGCGAGAAGAGAAACAATGAGGTTTGTGGGATCGTTTTTCATAATAATTAGAAAAAAAACAATCAAATCGATCGCACGCACATTATTTCTGCGTCACTAGAGCGGCTTCATTTTTCACTTCAGTTTACGCAATGTAAAAACCTGTCCGGGAATGAGGTTTGTACAATCTTATTCATATCTCACACTTAGAAAACAAAACACTTTTTGATTAAGAATAGATCATATATTTTTTTCTTTTTGTATGTGGCACTAGTGTAACTGTTCCCTGTACAACACAAAATGTGCATTTAGCAAGTGCAGTAAAAAAGTTGGTTAAACATTAAAGGTATTATCTAGTGAAAATGTTATGTAATCCCGGAGCTGCAGACAGCACGTCACATCGGCACTTAGCCGGTACATTGGGAGGTGAGTAGAAGCTGTTTTTTTCTTTATTATACAGCCTGGAGACATCGATTAAATAAACTTTTTTGTGGGACAATCCTTTTAAAGGCTGGATTCACATACAGCATTTTAATGACTTTTCAGTCTCTTTCCTAGGTGTTTTTGTTGTAGTTGTAGACAGCTTACATTAAAATGTATAGTACACACAAAGGAGGTCCACAGTATTCCATCCAGCAAATCATGACACATACTTCCAGAATGGGCAAAAATGTTGATCTCTGTCATTCATCTGGTAAATGTGGTTTATATACACTGCTCAAAAACATAAAGGGAATACTTAAACAACACAATGTAACTCCAAGTCAATCACACTTCTGTGAAATCACACTGTCCACTCAGGAAGCAACACTGATTGACAATCAATTTCACATGCTGTTGTGCAAATGGAACAGACAACAGGTGGAAATTATAGGCAATTAGCAAGACATCCCCAAAAAAGGAGTGGTTCTGCAGGTGGTGACCACAGACCACTTCTCAGTTCCTATGCTTCTTGACTGATATTTTGGTCACGTTTGAATGCTGGCAGTGCTTTCCCTCTAGTGGTAGCATGAGACGGAGTCTACAACTCACATAAGTGGCTCAGGTAGTGCAGCTCATCCAGGATGGCACATTAATGCGAGCTGTGGCAAGAAGGTTTACTTTGTCTGTCAGCGTAGTATTCAGAGCATGGAGGCGCTACCCGGAGACAGACCAGTACATCAGGAGATATGGAGGAGGCTGTAGGAGGGCAACAAACCAGCAGCAGGACCGCTACTTTTGCCTTTGTGCAAGGAGGAGCAGGAGGAGCACTGCCAGAGCCCTGCATACAGCCCAACACCGTACAGGACGTTTGGCATTTGCCTGAGAACACCAAGATTGGCAAATTCGCCACCGGCACCCTGTGCTCTTCACAGATGAAAGCAGGTTCACACCGAGCACATGTGACAGACGTGACAGAGTCTGAAGACACCATGGAGAATGTTCTGCTGCCTGCAACAAGCTCCAGCATGACAATTTTGGCAGTGGGACAGTAATGGTGTGGGGTGGGGGGCGCACAGCCCTCCATGTGCTTGCCAGAGGTAGCCTGATTGCCATTAGGTACTGAGATGAGATCCTCAGACCCCGTGTGAGACCACATGCTGGTGCGGTTGGCCCTGGGTTCCACCTAATGCAAGACAATGCTAGACCTCATGTGGCTGAAGTTTGTCAGCAGTTCATGCAAGAGGAAGGCATTGATGCTATGGACTGGCCCACCCGTTCCGCAGACCTGAATTCGATGGAGGACATCTGGGACATCATGTCTCACTCTATCCACCAACGCCAAGTTGCACTACAGAGGCCACCTCATCGGGAGCATGCCCAGGCATTGTAGGGAGGTCATACGCGCATGTGGAGGCCACACACACAACTGAGCCTCATTTTGACTTGTTTTAAAGGACATTACATCAAAGTTGGATCAGCCTGTAGTGTGGTTTTCCACTTTGATTTTGAGTGTGACTCCATATCCAGACCTCCATGGGTTGATAACTTTGATTTCCATTGATAATTTTTGTGTGATTTTGTTTTCAGCACATTCAACTATGTAAAAATGAAAGTATTTCATATGATTAGTTCATTCATTCAGATCTAGGATGTGTTATCTTAGTGTTCCCATTATTTTTATTGAGCAGTGTATCTAATGAACCCCATTGCCTGTTGGAAACTGTTTAACTCAGATTAAATCCAGCATAACAACAGAAAAAAATACCACCAAAAACACTTGTAAAAGTTTAAAATTCATGATCTTTTTTATATCAGTTTAAAATAATTATGGGCATGATCTCTAGATAAAGCTTAAAAAATATATATATATTTTGACATGTTGTAGAGACATGTCAAAAGTTTTGATTGGTTGGGGTGTGAGTGTTCAGACCACACCCATTGCTAGAACGGGATGATAGAAGACTGGGCTAAGCACATTTTCTCCCAAGTCAGAGCATAAAGTTCGGTGAGAGAAGCGCTGGGCCACATGATTCTCTCCCCACTTGTTCTTGCGATTAGTTGGGGATTGAACGCTCAGACTCTGACCAAATCAAACTTGTGACAGGTCTCTAGGAGATGTCAAAAGTTTTTTTATAGCAAGAAGATGTTATTTAAGAAACGTGCTCTGGATTTATCAAAATAAACTTATTATTCATTGTCAACTGTTACACAATTCATTAAAGGAGTTCTCCACTTGTAAGAAGGGTCACTTTAAAATGGGCTGATCACAAAATATCAACCTGCTGGAATCTGAGCTGTGATCAAGTGATGAGCTGTAATCTGCCAGGAAACCTGGTAGAAAGGGTTCAATTTCCCTGCAGCACCTTCATAGGAAAAATGGAGCATTACAAAGTATGCATGCAAATGTGTGGTCTATGTAGGATAAGTCCTTCAGAAAGAAAGACTCTTTGAAGTTGCTCTCTGGTTTAGAAATTAGGAACTTAAATAGAAAACCCCCTTAGAGTCACTCAATGATGCAGGAGTCTGGCTAGATGCTCTATTGGTTTGGGTTGTCCCAGGGGCCCAGTGTATCAGGTAACAACTAGGAAGGAGATTTATCAAGCTCTGTAGTAGATTTTTTTTTTGCGTAAAATAGTTGCACGTACTTGCGCAAGTGCGACTTTTCTATACATGCTGCGACTTTTTGATTTTTGCTTATTCCAAAGCACATTTCTGAAATCTGCTCACGTAGTAATATTTATTTTTTTACTTTGCAGTGGTCATGTATTTATCAAATGCAATAGTCGCTATTTATGAAGAAAAAAAGTTGCATCTTCATTTAAAAGTGGCATATGTATTCCAGGTCCAACCTGGCTTACAGAAAGTGCATACGTCTGCAGAAAAGGAAATTAACACCCACTTTAACAACTGTTCTTGTTCTGCATCATGAAACAAAGCTACAACATTAATGTTAATTATAGAAAAAAATGTATTATATAACTAATAACTATTAATTTTAAGGTTGAAAATACACACTGCACACCTTGTTAATTTTAGGACACATACACGCTGGCGTACCCACTAAATTTTAAAATTAATGTTGTGTTAAAATAGAATAAGGCACAAAATAATTGTGTAAGAATTTTTACAGACTACATAAATAACCCATATGTGGCACTAAATATTTTCCTTAGAAAAAAAAAAAAAACATCCATTGTAACATAGCTTCATGCGCATTTTGGGGTGGGTAACGTACCAAGCTTTTTTTCATTTTTTTTGTGGCTTCACTATTGCTTATGTGCCTGTTGGTGCTGCGCTGTCTCCCCTCCTGAAGTAAACTCCGGCCTCAACGCAGCGACGCTCAGCCCACCGTCACAAAATGGAGGCTCATAATTAAACAAAAAAGCCTCCAGAGTATGGATATTCATGGTGCGGCATAGTATGCTTTTAATATTTTTTTTTATTTCTGAAGAGGATGGATGGGTTGTTGCGGGATAGTTGGAGTGCAGCTATTTAGTGCCCTGCAGGTTGTAAGCCACCCCCCCCCCCCCCCCCATCCAGCTATTAACAGAAGGGACAACTTTTCTGCTTTAAAAAATGCTTTTATATGTGGGTTTCTCGGGTTTTGCTTGCGTGTGATTTATCAAGGTCGTACAACTATTTGATAAATAGGTTGCATGTAAGCAAAAGAAAGTTAAAACAAATTATCATATTAAAGCCATACGTTTGAAGAAGATAATGATAAATCTCCTTCTAGATGTCTTTGAGGGGTGTTACATTTACCCTTCTTTCCAGTATCTAATTATAAAATAAACAGAGTGACGGTGGTTGACATGCCCACTCCATGCATTTTTTTTTTAAGGTACACCTTAGGCCTTATAATAGGCTCTGTAATTGAGCTCCAACATACAAGATCTCCTCACGCATGTAACAGGGCCCTGAATCCTAGTTTGCTGTAATGTGGAAGCATGTCTGTTTCATGCTGCCTGTGGTTTCTGGCAGGTTCCCTTTAACACACATGACAGTGGGTTACACACACAGGGTTTCACACACAGGTCTGCATGGAACTACGGTATATTTCTCAATCATGGCTGTCAGCAAAGTTGCTCTAGTTATTTATTTTAGACTGGTTACAAAACAAAATTTTCCTCAAACCCCAAATGGCACTGGCATAGGCAAAATGTGTTACTGCAAGTGACAAACAGTCCCTTACATTGCTTTCGGATTTGATGGATGCCTCCAACAGAAATTTAAGACCCCTCAAAGCAATCGTAAAAAAAAAGAGCACTTTACAATATTATATATGTTCAGATTTCTAATATCTAAACATGCTCAGTAAAAAGTATTGGTTAAATGCAAATCCCCTTAGAAGATTTCTCTTACTGAGTATACCCAAAATACTATTTTCTGTCCTAGAGATGAAGTACCCAGAGCTGCGGCAGTGTTCTGTAACATAGCTTTCACTACCTAAATATCAGTTCTCGAAATTACACCAAGAAAACTAGATGTTCATTCTCAGCTTCTGCTAAATGGTATGTCTAGAAAAGGACAACTTGTTAGAGAGGTAAATACAATTCTGGTGGCACTTCATGAAATTGAAACTATAAATAAAGATACTGAAAAAATGCAATAGAAAGAATGACATGAATGAGAAAATGGCAGCATAACATTAGAGCAGGAATGAGAGCTGGAAGAGAATGTACTTGGGGAAATACAACATGGACGGAAGACAAATGAGTCACAAAGCAGAGAGGATACTCAAGAGATGCCACTGAAACAACACCGGCTGAGGAATCAGAAGGCCTCCTCATGAAAGCCATTTGTCAAAAGGGTGTTTACCTCAGGGGGGCTACTTGCTGGTAGAATTTTGTGGACTTATTTAGAAAATGAACTAGCAAATACTAACCAAACAATACAATGGTATAAAACATATACACTGGCTGCAACCTGAAGAGGTGTTAAGAAATCCTTAATAAATAAATTGGTTTATAAAGGATGTTAAAGTGTGTGTTTTCACATTCAGGCTTTTTTATACAATTTTTGAAGCACAAGCCAGTAATGGATTTAACATTTTTTTAATCCAAAAGGAACCTAAGCAACAGGGAGGTGTTCAATTCATAGTGAAAAGTACCGTATTTTTCGCAGTATAAGATGCACTTTTTCTTCCCCAAAACTGGGGGGAAAAAGTTGGTGCGTCTTATACGGCGAATACACACACCTATCGTGGCGGTCCCTGCGGCCATCAATGGCCGGGACCCACGGCTAATAGACGACATCACCGAACGCGGTGATGCCCTGTATTAACCCTTCAGACACGGCGATCAAAGCTGACAGCCGTGTCTGAAGGGAAAGTGACACTAACCCGGCTGCTCAGTCGGGCTGTTCGGGACCGCCGCGGCGTCCCGAACAGCTTACGGGACACCGGGGGGGGACCTTACCTGCCTCCCCGGTGTCTGCTCCGTGCCAGGATCCCCTGCATGGCCGGCGCTTTCCTTCTACGTCATCACGCCATCATCCAATAGGAGTGGCGTGCGTAGCGACGTGATGACGACGACGGAGAGCGTGGATCCCGGGGAAGAAGACGTCCGGAGCGTCAGGGACACCACAGGGACGCGGCGACAGCGATGGAGCGACATCCAGGGCAGTGGTGACGAACGGTGACTGGTCCGGATCGGCGGGGACACGTGAGTATTACCTCCTATATCAGTAGTCTTCAACCTGCGGACCTCCAGATGTTGCAAATTTACAATTCCCAGCATGCCCGGACAGCCAACGGCTGTCCGGGCATGCTGGGAGTTGCAGTTTTGCAACATCTGGAGGTCCGCAGGTTGAAGATCACTGTTGGGTTCAGAATCTTTTTTTTTTCAAGATTTTGCACCTTTAAAATTGGGTGTGCGGTTTTATATGCCGGTGCGTCCTATTGGGTGAAAAATACGGTAGGTTTCAAGAAGCAACAGTATTTCAATGGTACTCAATCCAAATGCGTGAAAACTTGATACTATATTTGGACATCACAGCACAAATCATTGCAGAATGATACAACTCTGCTGAATGCCACAGGGAATGCCAAAAAATCAATGTCATCTGCCGAGTTGTATCATCCTGCACACTTTTGTACTCTGATGCCCAAATAAGGCATTAAGCTTTCCTGCATTTGGGGCAAATGCAACTCAAATATTGTGTTGTTGTTTAACCCCTTAAGGACTCAGCCCATTTTGGCCTTAAGGACAATTTAATTTTTACGTTTTCATTTTTTCCTCCTCGCCTTCTAAAAATCATAACTTTTATATTTTCATCCACAGACTAGTATGAGGGCTTGTTTTTTGCGTGACCAGTTGTCCTTTGTAATGACATCACTCATTATATCATAAAATGTATGGCGCAACCAAAAAACACTATTTTTGTGGGGAAATTAAAACGAAAAACGCAATTTTGCTAATTTTGGAAGGTTTTGTTTTCACGCCGTACAATTTATGGTAAAAATGACGTGTGTTCTTTATTCTTAGGGTCAATACGATTAAAATGATACCCATTATTATATACTTTTATATTATTGTTGCGCTTAAAAAAAATCACAAACTTTTTAACCAAATTAGTACGTTTATAATCCCTTTATTTTGATGACCTCTAACTTTTTAATTTTTCCGTATAAGCGGCGGTATGGGGGCTAATTTTTTGCGCCATGATCTGTACTTTTTTTTGATACCACATTTGCATATAAAAAACTTTTAATACACTTTTTATAATTTTTTTTAAATAAAATGTATTAAAAAAGTAGGAATTTTGGACTTTTTTTTATTTTTTTTCGTTCACGCCGTTCACCGTACGGGATCATTAACATTTTATTTTAATAGTTCGGACATTTACGCACGCGGCGATACCAAATATGTCTATAAAAAATGTTTTTTTTACGCTTTTTGGGGGTAAAATAGGAAAAAACGGACGTTTTACTTTTTTAATGGGGGAGGGGATTTTTCACTTTTTTTTTTACTTTTACATTTTTTTACATTTTTTTTTTACACTTGAATAGTCCCCATAGGGGACTATTCATAGCAATACCATGATTGCTAATACTGATCTGTTCTATGTATAGGACATAGACCAGATCAGTATTATCGGTCATCTCCTGCTCTGGTCTGCTCGATCACAGACCAGAGCAGGAGACGCCGGGAGCCGCACGGAGGAAGGAGAGGGGACCTCCGTGCGGCGTTATGAATGATCGGATCCCCGCAGCAGCGCTGCGGGCGATCCGATCGTTCATTTAAATCGCGAACTCCCGCAGATGCCGGGATCTGTATTGATCCCGGCACCTGAGGGGTTAATGGCGGACGCCCGCAAGATCGCGGGCGTCGGCCATTGCCGGCGGGTCCCTGGCTGCGATCAGCAGCCGGGATCAGCCGCGCATGACACGGGCATCGCTCCGATGCCCGCGGTTATGCTTAGGACGTAAATGTACGTCCTGGTGCGTTAAGTACCACCTCACCAGGACGTACATTTACGTCCTGCGTCCTTAAGGGGTTAAAAGCCTCCATATTTCCTTTGCACATGTCCTCCATTTTTTTGTCCATTCCTGGCACTGGCTTCCAAAACTGTTTTAAAAATTATAAACGTGAGAACACACCCTTATACTAGTCTAGCTCATCAATACAGATGATCAATACCAGAATTCCTAAAATTCCCTTACATAGCTGAGATACATTACATAACTTGATTTTGGGTTCAGTTTTATAAGAAGAAAATGAGAAGAAAATAAGTGGACAGGCCTAAAATTTGGTAGCAGGCAAAGACTAATTTCAATTTTGGCAGGATAGGACAATCATGTAATGAGTATGGTGGCCTCACCCAACAGCAGATGTCACGGTAAAGAAGGATTGAGCATTTTGGATTCTTACATGCTTGATCCTTTTGTTCTCAGGGGAGATAACATGTTGATACATTTTCTACTTTCCCCATTAAGACTACATAAACCCTCACTGAGCTGAGGATGCATGTGTGTGGAAGGATCTTAAGAAAGAACTGATGACCTTGTTTGGCTGTCACGTCTCTAAAATGCACAGCCAGCTTTTGTATATGCTGGTCTTTACTACACGTACTGCCTCATATCCACCCCCTGCCCTATACATATTGTTTGTCTTGGGAAGGGGGATATAAAATGACTCCTGGGAAACATGCATTCAGCAGACAGCTAACTTACGTTTATTGTCAAATTAAATGGGAATTGCCATCTCAAACTATTATCTCTAGATCAAGGGATAACACGCTGACCTGTGGGGCTGCAACCCTCATCGGTCACAGGGGGACACAATTGTCATCAGAATATATCATTTACACTACACATACTCAGTTAGCAGTCCATCTATTCTCTATGGAGCTGCCAGAAACTCCCAAGTTCAGTGTAGCATTAATTCCAGGGACAAATCGTGTCCCTGTTCTTGAGATTGGTGGGGACCCAGTAGTCAGACTAACACTGATCAGCTTGTTATACCTTATCCTATGACTAGGGGATCTTGAGATGGGAACATACTTATAAGCAAAAATGCTTGACCTAGACTGCATATTTATGGATGAGAATCAGGGATGAGCTCGTGGGTCAAGGGAAGGGTAGGGTTCTACAAAAAGCTATCTAAAAGGTATAGTACCAGCTTGGGTTCAAACAAAGGCATAAACTTTTTTTTACCCTATTGGGCAGAATAACATAGTAGATGCTACTCTGTCCTCCAAAAACAACATATTTAGGGATGGATAGGGGAGGCTAACTGATGTCTACAGGTAGAAAAATCCAATTAAATTCAAAGGGGAAGTTAATGGAAAAAAAATTCTGTTAAGTATGGAACTTAGACGGCATTCAATTTCATATTATACCTTCCCTGTTGGACTCCGCTATCACTGCAGACAAGATTTCTGAGGCGGTTGCGGAAATGCAGAATGGCAAAGCGCCTGGTGCTGATGGCCTCCCTGCAGAGGTATATGTGAAATATGCTGCCCTTCTTTAGGCCTCCCCTGAAAGCCACATTTGGAGGTGCCTTTAAAACAGGGTATCTTCCATCCACTTGGTATGCTGCTAATAATGTAGTTCTTCTTAAGCCAGATAAAGATCCCCTTGAGTGTGGTTTCTACAGGCCGATCTTATTGGTTAATGTAGACTATAAAATCCAACAAAAGTGCTGGCCAGTAGGCTGAACCAGGTTATTCTTTCTATTATCCATGGGGACCAAATGGGCTTTAATCCTGGTAAGCCCACATCAAAGAATATAAGGAGGGTGCAGGTAGCGGTTCAGATGGGTGTGGCATTGGAGGAGCACTGCCTGGGCTTTGGCCTCCTTGGATGCAGCCAAAGCTTTTGATTCTGTAGAGTGGGATTATTTGCGAGAGGTTCTTCAGCATTTTGGTTTTGGCCCTAAATTTACTAAGTCGTTATCAATCTTATATTCATCCCCCCAGGCCCAGGTAACAGTGAACCCTTTACCCGGGTAGGTGGACGTGCTAGGGTTGCCTCCTGTTGCCGCTTTATTTTGTGCTGGAGCCCCTGGCTCTTCTCCTCCGGCAGAACCAGGCAAATTATGGTATTTTCTTGGGCAGGAGGAAGTATCGCTTTGGTCTTTATGCGGACGATATGGAATTATTTATGCTCCAACCCCATGTGACCAACGCCATCTCTGTCACTGATCGATTTGGGGATTTTTCAGGCCTGAGAATTAATTGGGCGAAGTAAGTCTATAAGCCGTTATGACTGTGACCTTGGCCCTCTGTCCTCTGTGGGCTGTTTGTTGTTACCCAATTTAAATACCTGGGAATAGGGATGCATGCAGTGATCTCCCAATTAATGTTCTGTCTTTCCTCTCCTATGTTAAAGATAAGTTCAAGGTATGGAGTGCCCTGCTGCTGGCCAGCAGAATAAACTTAGTTAAGATGACAGAGGAATTTAGGTAAGACTATCTCCTGGAACACTCCTCTAACCCAGTTCCAGACACCTTTTTCAAGTTTCTTGACTCCCTTCCTTTATCTGGGGGGCAAGTAGGTCCACCTTGCGATGCCCTAAAGACCTGGCGGGATGGCACTCCCTAACTTTAGAGCTTATTTCCTGACAAGTAAGCTATATCCAGCATTAAGTGTCTACGGATCGCTTGCCAAATGCCAAGCATCCCCTGGCTAATTTTTTGGGTCTTGAATCCTTACTGCCCTTCCAGGTCTGACGGCAGTCTCAGACCATGTCTTTGTTAAATGACATTCAGGCTGACCTTCCGTTGTGTGACAATCCCCGCTTCCCCCGCCTGACTGATGTTCTAGACCCTCCCTTCTGGACAGGCCATGGGGTTACACAACTGGGCAACATGTTCCTGGACTATACCCTGAAGTATTTTACTCAAGTCAAGTCCAACACTTTCAGGTTCCCCGCAAAGCACTTTAAAGGTACCTTCAGCTTGGCCATGCTCTCAATGCCCAATTCTCCTCTTATTTTCTATCCCGGTCCCATAAGACCACCTGATCTGTTTCTTTGGGGCCCTCCTGGAGGAATCCTGGCAACATCACATGAGGATCTTCCTTCAAGAAGTGCTCTTCCTGGCAAGGAAGGCAATAGCCTTACGCTTGATGGACCCCCTTCCCTCTCTCCCAATGAAAGAAACTGGCTAATGACATTATAACCTTTGAACAACTGGTTTTCAAACATAGGAAGTATCCTGATAAATTCTATAAGGTGTGGGGAACTTGGTGTAAATCTCCTCTTACTTAGTACTTACCTTCAGCATTTGCCTCTGATGTCTTCAGGTACCCTTGGCCCCCCCCTTTTTAATCTTGTACCTATCCTACCTCTTTCTCTGTCTTCTCCTTCCTTTCCACCTTTTTTCCCTGTTCTGTGGTATTATAGGGAATCCTTTTACCTGTGGGATGGCAGTGCCTCGTCTCCGATAGGTCATCCTGACTCTGTACACCAGTGATGTGAAGGAGTTTTGTTATTGTTCATGTTTATGTTCTAGTTTGAACTCGTTGTTGGGTTTTATATCCCTGCATGTTCTGTTTTAACTGACTATGTACTATGACAATTGTGACTCTTGCTATGGTTATTATTCCCGTCGCTTGTAACGATGACCTGTGAATACATTGTATTTGCCTCTACTCACTTCTCAATAAAAAGAGTTTAATAAAAAAAAAGTAAAATAAAATAAACACTATGGAACTAAACAGCGCATAAAAAATTCCAGTGTAAACAGAGCCTATTTCATAACAGTTTAACAAATGTAATGCTATTCATACATATTAATACACAACCACTTACCAAAGCCAGCAATGTCCAAAACACCAATAAAGAAGGCAGAACTCTCAAAGGGGAAGCATTGGTTTACTCTGTTAACCACATGATCAAAGAGACGGCTGTACACTGCCTTTGCCAATGCATCTCGAGCATTGTTTGCCTGCTCCACTTTCAGTGGCACCCTACAAAAAAAAAAAGATTAATTCATTTTCTGAGGAGAGCTCATTAATAATCACAATTTACTGGCTTGACAGAGAAGAGAACTATAAATAGTCCAATATGTATTGGAATTTTTTTTTTTTTGGCCTTTGATTTAATGGGCAAATGGGCAAGTATATCAAAATTTCTAAATGTTTATAATCGATTTCTTGGGTGTACAATGACACCCACTATTCCCACTGTGTTTCTCAGCTCAACCACAACAGTAAATCACCATTCATTGAGGTGACACTTTGTGAAAACAAGTGATTGTGGACTTCAGTGACCAATGGTGCCAAATTTGCATGGTAAATATAGAAGAAACTTTTTACTGTTAGGAATCAGTGTATTATTATTGCCATATGAATGATTGAAGGAATACTCTGTGGACACTGCATATATCATAAGGAAAGTCTTAGAAACTTCAGAGACAATAATATATGTAATGCAATACACTGCAGATTGGCTTCTTGGTTGCTGAGTATAACCAGAAGCTGTCCCTATGCTCAACAGGAAGTTATTGCATTAGCACTAATAGAAAGAGAAGCATCTATGCACAAAAAAGAAAATGTGAATATTAAAAGAGTTTTTATAAATGTGACACTAATGGTACATCAACAAGATATGCCCTAAGCCTCTGTGGGTGTGGGTACTGCACCTAGCTTAAAGGGGTATTCGGGCCAAAGACATCCTATCCCCTATCCAAAGGATAGGGGATAAGATGTCTGATCGCGGGGGCCCACCGCCGTCACGCCCCCTCCCATAGACATGAAAGGAAGGGGCATGGCGTGTCTATGGGAGGGAGAGGGGATAATATCTCCAAGATGTCTTTGGCCGGAATACCCCTTTAAGATCTAGGGCTGCAGGTAAGCTGAAAGACCCTCAAGACCCTCAAGCCTAAAACAGACAAGAGGACTGTGTTACACACACACATATATATATATATATATATATATATATATACACACACACACACAGACATTGTGGTGAAACATCCCCAGCTTTCCCAATAAGCTATACTTGTAGAACAGAAATGACAAGTCTCTCAGCTACATAAATACCAAGAGATGCGCTTTATTAAAATGTCCTCAATGATTATTAAACTGTCACATTACAAACTATTTATACCCACCGCAATATAGTAAATCTGCAGCTGCTACACACTGTTAATATATTAATTTATCACTTTTAGGATATTTTTTAATAAATATGTTAAACAGTTTAAAAAAAAGAAATACTGTTTCTATATAGATTAATTTGTCCTAGATATTTAGTAGATAAATAACATTTCCACAAATATGGGATGCAGAGAAACACGTGTATTTCTGATTCTAAACCAATATTTCCTGTTCTTCCATGGTGAGAAAAAAAAAATGCTGAAAAGATGCAGCATCAGCACTAAACATTGTCCTCCTCTTCCTCCTTTCTTTATGTTCTACTACATACTGTATAATCCAAGATTTCAAACAAAGATAAAACATGACACATTTCCCCGGGGGGAACAATAGATGTGGAGCAAGGGGTGAATAAAGGGAAACTGACAACAGGGTCTCCCACACTAAATCCAATACCCAGGGTTATAGATTACAATGAGGTATCACTTACCCGGATCCGCAGTCTGGTTACTAAAATACCCGTTTTATTAACCTCCATTGCAAATATGTAAATAAGTGGCTTTGCGCAGTGGATACTGAACCTGTTCAATCTGTGCGTAATGACGGGCGATACAGGGGCCGGAGCATCGTTACATCACGGCTCGCCCCTCATGATGTCCAGGCCCGCCCCCTCAATACAAGTCTATGGGAAGGGGCGTGGGGGTCGTCACGCTCCCTGCAATAGACTTGCATTAAGAGGGAGGGCCGTGATGTCACGAGGGGCGGAGCCATAACGTCACGCTGCTCCATCCCCTCTATCACCCATCACTATGCACAGAGTGAACTCTCTCGGTGTAGTAATGAAAGTGCGGTGCCGCAGTGGTGACCCCGGCGATCTGACATCTTATCCCTTATCCTTTGGATAGGGGATAAGATGTCTAGGAGCGGAGTACCCCTTTAAACGTGACTATGGGATTCTACTAGGGAAATCATGTTTTATAATAAATGCCCCTTCCTGGATCCTCCCACTGCCCTACCTTCAGCAGCAGATCAGCACACAAACTGTTCAATACAGTAGACTGTTGGCTTCCCAGCCAGTAGTCCTGTGGTAATGACATGTATGTTGCCTTTCTTTCCTTCAAGGAATGTATAAAATACATTCACATATTAATACAGAGGAGTCGGAGTCGGGGAGTCGGAAGCACAGAAAACTCCGGAGTCGGAATTGGAGTTGGAAGATTTATCTACCGACTCCACAGCCCTGATTTCTAATAAAGACTATTTGCAAAGTTGCTTCATTTCTTACTTTAAAAAAAACCCTGGTGCAATAAAAATATAACCAATTGCAAAGTTCATATTGTATTACATTTTACAATTGGATCTTCCCATATTATGATTTAGAAAACCTGTCCAAATGCTCAGCAGATGGCCATACTTCACCTGAGCCAACAGGTTCATAAAGTTCTGGAGAAGTATTAAACTTCTTAAATCTGTCTGTGAACTGTTTTACCGAGAAGAGAATCAAATGTTTTCCCTGGCAGCGCCTCCTATTATTTGGATGCTCATTGTGTAACTGATTGATCTGTTTACTTTCTTTTCAGCACGTTTCATGCATTTCTCTTCAATAATACATTTGTTCCGTGGTTGTACAGAGAAATCTTTGTGTTATACTCTTAATCTACAAGATTTATTATGCCCCACAGAGATATGCTGAAGCTAAATACCTTTCCTATGCATAAATATGTCCCTGCATCAATTTGAGCTCGGGAAATAACCGCTATCCCCTCTAAATCCAGATGTTCCTGGTACTGGTAGCTAAATATATTGTGATCTAACAACAAACTTTAAATAGGGATGCGCAGGATTAAAGAAATAAGGGCATGTTCTTCTAAAAAAAAACTTGTCTACAGGTTGTATTTGGTACAACAAACTTCGCTCCCTTTACTTTAACAAAAATGAGCTGCAATGCAACACATAATGGCCCTTATTTACTAAGAGTGGAGTGCGCGTTTCTTTGTGGGTTTTAATTCCCTACAATTTATTTCCCACGGTATTTACTAAGGTTTCCCTACATTTTCCACTTTTCCCTACACTGCTTTTTTTTTTTTTTTTTTTTTTTTTTTAACACATGCTCTGATCTGTCTGGTTTTCCTCAGCTGAAATCCACCACATTTTATGTGGAAACCTTAGTAAAAATGTTGGTTTTTTGTGGAAATGTCAGGAACACGCCCCCTTTTCCCGGAAGTCATGTGGTCACGCCAAGGTTTTTTCAATTCTGGCGCAAATTTTGACGCAAATTCTGGCACAGACAGAATTTCTGGCGCAATGCGACAGAATCTGATGCACAACGCGACAAAACATGTCGGGTTTGTAATAGTAAATGAGGGGCCACTGTGAGAACAGGTGTGGTGGTGATTTTGAAAGAAAGCAGCTATGTTTTTCTTATCTAGCATTTGCATTGATGTCCGATCCTCAGGATAGGCCTTCGATGTGTGACCGGCAGGGTGCTGACACCAGGCACCCCCCACCATTCAGCAGTTTGGCAGACCACCATCTCCAGCATATTCATGAATGTGGGCTTAAAAGCAGTTGCCTTCTTTCATAGTGTGGTGGCGCAACGGTACTGCAGCACAACTCCCACAATGAACAGAGCCATCTGCTTCCGGACCCGTTCACTGTCTATATGCTGAAGCCGCGGCTCTGCTTATGACACATTCATGGCTTATCCTGATTCATTTGGCTCATATGCCAGACTATACAGACAGATGACTTTTCTTTTCTTTGTTTTATTCATAATACAAAAAGAAAAAGCAGCAGAAACAAAAATGCATAAAACTTTAAAGTGAGAAAAGATTTTCTTACATTTGCCAAATCAAAGGGCCCATTGAATCTGACATAATACCCAATTCTTTTTCCCCATTTACTCCTTCAAAACAGCTACCCTTGAGAAAGTTTATTTAAACTGGCAAAGTTATCCACTATGCACAGAAAAGAGGATATCTATCTGATCATTGAGGGTCTGACCGATGAGGATGCTGGAGATCTCGAAAACATGGTTCCAAGTCTCCAGTTTGAATTATTGTGAATGTGCAACACTGCTCTATTCATTATCTATGGGAGGCAAACACTTTCTCCAGAATCTCCAGCAGCTCCCATAGAAAAGGACTATAGTGGTGGTGGCGTGCCATTAAAGTCTAACAGGAGACTTTGGATACCATTCTTGAGATCTCAGTAGGACCCAACAGTCAACATATAGTTTTCCAATATCTTGTGGATAGGGGATAATTTTTCCACTTGGAAAAACCCTTTGACAACAAACCATAGATGCATTATTAAAGAGTGTGCTACCTAAAAAATACCTAAATAAAATAAAAAATGACATGGGTGGTAAAAGAGCTCCTAAAACAAGTGGCATGCCCCTATTTTTTCCAAACCCTCAAAATGGCCAAAATTGGCCAATCTTTGTCTCGTGTATGGTCAGCTTTATGTTCCATAAAAAACAGTCATTATGAAAAACTGTATGCAGTCACTTGGCACTTCTACTAAATATGCCCTGTAGGGGCTTCAAGGCTGTGGTCAATGTGTGACATGTTACATAAAGTACTATGTTCAAATTACAGGTGACATATTTGTGACCTTTTAGGTTTTCGGTAGCTGCATGTTGAGCCAAAAACTATTTCAGCAGCCACATTTGGCATTTGTGGTGTCGAATGTACATATAGTGAGTTTCATATGTTAAGTCCACAAAATCTCTCTGTGACTTGCCAAAGGTTGTCATAGTGTAGCATGCAACATAAGAAGCAGATAGGCCTGCTGTACAACATACAACATGCTGCAATGCTGATGCATATTTGGCAGTCCATGCAAGAGTCTTTTTCTAATAATGGAAGCAGAAAAACTGTGCTTCTCATAATCTCCATTAAATCTCCTGTGGATATTCTTCAAAAAATAAATAACACAAGGTTCAAGACAGATACCGGAAAAATTACATAACACTAGACTTTTATGAAAGAAATTCATGAACGCCTTAGTGCTACGCACTTGTTCATGTAAGACAAGTTTATAGAAATTGCCATTGCAGTACATGATGGACCAGTTTATTTATGGTCATAGGGGAGATCAAAACCTGTGCAGAGGAAAAGTTGCTGAGTTGTCCATAGCAACCAATCAGATCGCTTCTTTCAATTTGTAGAGACCTTGTTAAAAATGAAATAAGCAATCTGATTGGTTGCTATGGGCAACTTTTCCTTTGCACAGGTTTTGACAAATCTCCCCCACAGACCTTATGATTGATTTATTGGGAGGATTAAGATCCTTGGAAGGCTAAAATTACCCCTAGTGTGTCCTACTTTATGTTTTTAGCTTATTTGTTAGAGAAAACTAAAGTGCTATTTAATGCTTCTGGCCTTTTAAATCCTCTAATCCTCTTAGAATGCTAATTTCCAGAAGTGAAGGCCTACAAGGTCCTATCATTCAAGGCACGTTTAGGTGAAATTATAGTCTGTTTAGACCAGGGAGTATCTGTTACTACTTTATAGATCAATGTTGGTTGATACACAATTACCACATTTGTAAAGGATGTTCCCAGGAGGAATGGAAACAACTCTTACAAGTGACAGTCATCCGTTCTTTATATACAGGTCGGAGAGGTATGACAAAAATGTGCCGAACACATATTTATACAGTTATATCAAATGCCGGAGAGATTGGCAATAAATGAAAGTCAAAATCACATAGAACCAAATCACAAAACCACAAGTATAATGTCACTAATTCAGCTAAATGTCTCCTAAAAAATAGCATTCATTGTCAATCTGGTCAAAAATAAAAAAAAGAGACCCACCAAAAGGAAATTATGAAAGACCCACACAGGTGAAAACAGTTAAAGGCTTGGTTTACATCTGTGATGGTCCGACGGGGACCTCTGTTTTAGATTCTGTTAAAAAGTGAAAAAAGCAGCAAGCAGTATTATTTTGTCCAGTCAAATCTAGTAAAATGAGAGACACCATGGCAGAAACACAATGAACCCCATTAAAGTCAATGGGGTTTATCAAGCTCCATTGATGTCTATTGTGCAGCAAATCAGACTGCAGTTTTGTTTTACATTCTTCTGCTCCCAGGTGAACAGAGGGCTGGGTTCACACCTCGTTTTGTACTTACGGCTCCCGTATACGGCTGGGAGGAGGGGTGGGCGGGGCTTAATCACGGCGCCCACACTCAGCCGTATAGGGGAACCGTATTTAATGCATGTCTATGAGCCGACCGGAGTGGACCGCAGCCTCCGGTCGGCTGCGTTTTCCCGACCGTAGGCAAAAACGCGGTCGACCAATGCATATGTGAACATGGCTCAATATCTTATCAGAAGTTTGAAGTTACCGACCTGAAACAGTTGTGCTAAGGTAATCTCATGGCAACACGTCAACCGGTTATGTTTAGTTATGTAATACAGACAGTTTGACACACTAAGGGAAGGTCCACATCTGCATCAGTGCTTCATTTAGGACCTTCTGTCGCAGATTCTGTTAAAATGGTGGCCAAAGCACCAAACCCATCAGGAAAACGTAGATGACAGAATAAAAAATACCCTATATAGGAAGAAAAAAAAAACTCCCCAAGTGTATTATAGTAAAATTTCTCTTTTATTGAAGATATCATAAAAAGGGATTCAAATGAAGTGCATTGACCTGAATGCGAAATGCGTTGTCATATTACTTTACTTTTTATTCATTTTATTAAAAGGGAAACCTTTATCATACTCGTCTGACGAAGTGTTTTACTCAAGTAACTCGTTAATGGAATGCAAAGCTCCCTTCTCCCAGGCGCCCAGTACAGCATCATCTTTTCCTGCTAGAACGGACACCTTGTAGTCCTCTTCCAGCATCAGAGCAACTATTGACCTGACCGACATTGCAGATGATCAGGACCGATGCACGGCGGCCACAGAGATTTTTATGAGTGCATTGCACACTCTTTCATGCGATCACCCGTGTTGTGACTACGCAACAACAAAAGGTGAGTGTGCTAATCTCACCTAACGATTGCACATTTCAAGTAACTGTCTGACCCCAGTAACGGCACTTAGATAATGCCCCCTTTGTTCAGTTTTTTTTCCATTTTTCGCTATATTAAAAAATATAGTATTTTTAATGCACATAATTTGAAGCACTTTTAATATATGTTCAATAAAAGTGAAGTTTTACTATAATACACTTGGGAGTTTTTTTTTTTTTTTATATATATAGGGTTTTTTAACCCAATCGTCTAGGTTTTCCTGATGATTTGGGGCTTGGGGCTTTGTTTAGGATTACCTCAGCCTCACCTCTGGGCAATTTGGTTTGTTTAAATGGAGGACAAAGCACAGCATGCAGAATTAAGTTGTCAAGTAAAGCCTCAGAAACTATAACGAAAAGCTAGAGGTCCCGTTTAAGCAACGGAGGTCTGTCTGGTGAGGTTGGTGTCTGAAAAGCTGTAGATCTTGTACTGACATTAAGTTTTAATACTTTTTTTGAGGCAAAATAACACAAATGTGTAGCAATAGCGAGATCTAGCCTTACTTTAACAAGCCTACTGCAGAGCACTATACCATTACACAGTACCAAGCACAGCCAGTGAGATGACAGGCTTTACCTGATAAATCCTGAAAGACTATTCAAATCATAGCACAAACACTGAGCCAATAATAAAAACATAAGATCCCTAGTGAAAAGGTGAACCATCTGAACTCAATATTAATACTTCTATTAGAAGTAGAGAATTATTCCTTATTATACAGACATGTGCTGATCCAGAAAAAGCCTTTAAACCAGGAGCTTCATGTCCATCATTCATCAATTTAAAATATCATCATCCTTTTCATAAAGAAGGTCTGCAGCAGCTGATGGGTGAGGCTGGGTTCACACTTAATAGTTATCAGTATTTTTAGGCAAGAGCAAAAAAGACAAAGTGGATTACTGACCAAAATACCACATGTAAACTACGTCTCAGGATGTGATGTTCTGCAGCAATTGAGGCACAAAACTATAACACACAAATGATAGAGGTTCACTTTTCTGTTCTGTTTAAGAACAGGATCCATATGGCTCCTGCTTTTAGTATAAAGTGTATGAAAACATGATGAAAACATTAACACTTTTTAATGACACCTTTATTCTGATCTTGGGAAAAACAGTACCTTTAAACAATATGTAATAACAGAGTAAACAGGGCCTAACAGACTACTCTTGTAGGAAGAGGTGAGGAACACTTTGATAACACCAAACCTCTCCATAAAATAGTCAAGTTTTGACATCAGAGTAAAATCTTTATACACATTTTAATGAATACTCGTACTGACATGTATAGTCGTTTAGACTTAAAAACAAATGAATAAAAGGCTGAAAAATACATACATACATATATGTGTGTGTGTGTGTGTGTGTGTGTGTGTGTGTGTGCGCGCGCGCGCGCACAGTCATGGCCATAAATGTTGGCACCCCCGAAATTTTTCAAGAAAATGAAGTATTTCTCACAGAAAAGGATTGCAGTAACATATGTTTTGCTATACGCATGTTTATTCCCTTTGTGTGTATTGGAACTAAACCCAAAAACCGCGAAAAAACGGCAAATTGGACATAATGTTACACCAAACTCCAAAAATGGTCTAGACAAAATTATTGGCACCCTTAACTTAATATTTGGTTGCACACCCTTTGGAAAAAATAACTGAAATCAGTCGCTTCCTATAACCATCAATAAGCTTCTCACACCTCTCAGCCGGAATATTGGACCACTCTTCCTTTGCAAACTGCTCCAGGTCTCTCTTATTGGAAGGGCGCCTTTTCCCAACAGCAATTTTAAGATCTCTCCACAGGTGTTCAATGGGATTTAGATCTGGACTCCTTGCTGACCACTTCAGAACTCTCCAGCACTTTGTTGCCATCCATTTCTGGGGGCTTTTCGACATATGTTTGGGGTCATTGTCCTGCTGGAAGACCCAAGATCTCGGACACAAACCCAGCTTTCTGACACTGGGCTGTACAGTGCGACCCAAAATCCATTGGTAATCCTCAGATTTCATGATGCCTTGCACACATTCAAGGCACCCAGTGCCAGAGGGAGCAAAACAACCCCAAAACATCATTGAACCTCCACCATATGTCACTGTAGGTACTGTGTTCTTTACTTTGTAGGCCTCATTCCGTTTTCAGTAAACAGTAGAATGATGTGCTTTACCAAAAAGCTCTATCTTGGTCTCATCTGATGTTTTCCCTGAAGGATTTTGGCTTACTCAAGTTCATTTTGGCAAAATGTAGTCTTTCTTTTTTATGTCTCTGTGTCAGCAGTGAGGTCCTCCTGGGTCTCCTGCCATAGCGTTTAATTTCATTTAAATATCGACAGATGCTCCCTGAGCTTGCAGGACTTTAGCTACAGCTGCCATGGGTTGCAAACTTCTTGATAATGTTGCGCACTGTGGACAAAGGCAAATCTAGATCTCTGGAGATGAACTTGTAACCTTGAGATTGTTGATATTGTCAAGTCCTCAGACAGTTCTCTTCTCCTCTTTCTGTTGTCCATGCTTAGTGTGGCACGCACAGACACACAATGCAAAGACTAAGTGAACTTCTCTCCTTTTTATCTGCTTTTAGGTGTGAGTTTTGTTACTTGCCCTAGGTGAGTTTAAAGGACCATCACATGCTTGAAAAAATCCACACCAAATTTTTCCACAATTTTGAAAAGGTGCCAATAATTTTGTCCATTTTTGGAGTTTGGTGTGACATTATGTCCAATTTGCTTTTTCCTCCCTTATTTTGGTTTAGTTCCGATACACACAAAGTGAATAAACATGTGTAAAGCAAAACATATGTTTCTGCAATCCTTTTCTGTGAGAAATACTTTCAGGGGTGCCATGACTGTATATTATTATTTATTTATTTTTTTACCACACATCTATTTGTACCAAAACTGGCACCAAAAACTATGTGTTTTCCATCTCCCACCAACTACAGGAGGGAATGTTCAAAAAACCAAGTGGTTTTCAAACAATGAAATCAACACTGATGACATGCTTTTTCCACAGCAGTTTTTGACTGTGTGAACACACCATTAAACTTCCGTACTTTCATACTGTTCCCAGCTGACATATGTATCCACAGACCCTGATTGACTGGATGAAGGCCAAATGTTTCTTTATTTAATATATCTAGTAACCACCAACACTTCCAGCTCGGGGATATCTGAGTCCCACCGTGTAAAAATAGACAAAATGGATAATAAAATAAATAAATAAATAAATAATAAAACGTGCAGTTTATTAAAAAAAATACAACAAATTTAAAGGCAGTCCAGCTTCTTCCTCGGGTACCAGAGGAAGAAGCTGGAACGGCACTGAAACGTGTTGTACTTTTCATAAACCGTAAGTTTAATCTTCATTTTATCTTTGATTTATTTTGGGGATTTTTTTTACGTGGTGGCGCTCAGATATCCCCGAGGAGGAGGTGTTGGTGGTTACTGGATTCATTATTACTTGGAGCATGTTTGGGGAGGAGCAGCAGCCTGGCTGGACATTGCTGAACAATATTTGGTTGGAATTTGCACAACTTAAAAAGGTCAGTGTTTCCTATATCCAATCTCACCTTTACGAGTAGTTCTACACAAGGAAGCGCTATTTTTGTTATGTGTTCTTGGTTAATATAATATAGAATAGAGCAGAGGTATCTGTCAGAAAATCTTCCAAGCATTTACCTCAGACAGACCAGTCAATTTGTCTGGCATCTTCAATAATTCTTATTCAATTTAAGAAAAACAATTAAATGACCAAGTGGCGGAATTTCCTTTCACTGCATTGTCCCAGCTGAGCAGACACAGACATACCTGGCACAGTGAAGACCTAGTGGGCATGTGCCAGGAGACAGCTTCCATTCTACTGTGTAGCGTATTATTGGTATAGCGTTTATAAGATAATTATGAAGCCAATTTACGAGTCGAGTACAGGACAGAAAAGTTCATCCACACAGCTAATATTTGCCAAGGCAGCTGCTTAACTCTATGAATATATAAACAACACAAAATGAATCAGAAATGTAACAAGCACATGATGTGAATACACTCTCCACAATCCCTGGAATACAGGCAGTAACATCTTACATACTTTTTGCTGGATTCTGTATCACCTATTGATAGTGTAGCTACCTGCATGACATTGTCATCCTGTATTATGTAAAAGGACATTCAGTGAATCAACATAAACCTTGGGGATTAGCCCTACTGATCTGTGCTTATCAGGAGACACTGTCAAGGTACACTAGCCTCTCTATACTTATAAGGCTGCTGTCACTTATACTTGTCACATAATGAATTACGAGAAATACGGCTGGCTTTAAACGTTACTAAGACCGCACAGAGGACAACTTTGCAGCTACAGTAATTTCACCAAAACATTTTATAACCCTACATAGCCGTATATACATTCATTGTCCTGCATTCCAGCACTTATTTTACTCTGGCAATTAATCTTGTACATTTAATGAGAATAAAGGATTGCATGCTGTGCTGTTTTCTTTTCCTGTTTCTAGGGGGTGTTCAAAAGCTCAACATGTATGATAAATGGATAATGTCATACTGACATGAAAGAGGGAAAGCAATTGTACTAGAAAATACTGCCTGTGCGGTGTTTAAAGCAGCACAATCTCAATGGAAACTGCAGAGCTATTGACATCTCCGCTTCCAAACTACAGGTGGAATCACTGCAGAGAGGCATCAGCATTGTCAAATTTCAATGTATGCACACACATATACCTGTAGGTGCTATAAAGCGCACAGTACACTAAATGGACAAACATATTGGGACACCTACACAATATACCTACAGGGGTTATTTATGACATCCTAATTTAAATTCATAGATGATATTATAGAGAGTTGGTCTCCACTTTACTGTTGTAACAGCTTCCACTCGGGAAGACTTCACAAAGAGATTTCGGAGAGAGTGTGTAGGAATTTTTGCCATTCATCCAGAATAGCATTTGTGAGGTCAGACACTTGTGTTGGACGAGAGGACCTGACTCGCAACCTATAATTTGTTTGATAGTGTTGAGATCAGGGCTCTGTGCGCACCAGTCAAGTTCTTTCATCCCAAACTTACCCATCTGTGCCTTTATGAACCGTGTTTTGCCATGCTGGAACAGAAAAGAGCCAACCCACACCGCTTCCACAAAAGATGGAAGCATGCAATTGACAATTGTATACAAAATGTCAAAAGTATGCTAAACCATTAAACGGGAAATGTCATTTCATATAATGTAGATAATAACAATGAATGTATATTTGTACCATACAATGGATAAAAATGTGTATATTTTTAGGTGAAAAAATGCTCTACACTTCTTATCACTAGGAGTCCCGGCCACTGTCCAGAACATTGTCTTGTCCCTTCAGCTATTGCCAGCATGTCTTGGTAAGTGTGGGGGCGGGGAAAGCAGGGTTCTGTGCAGGCTCCCGGTGTGAGGTGCAGATTTGCGTCCTATTCAATTCTGTGTTCGCTCCTCCCCTCAGCTGTCCGGAGATTGCCAAACACACAGCGAGGGGAGGGGAAGGCAGAGCTAGATAGGACACAACTCTGCACCTCCCTCAGCAGGAGGGACGTAGATCTTCACACAGCCCCACTCCTGTCATGGGTACGTAGATCTGCACAGTCAGGCTCCTGTCATGGGGACATAGATCTACGTCCCCATGACAGGAGCAGGGCTGTGCAGATCTACATCCCCATGACAGGAGCAGGGCTGTGTGAAGATCTACATCAGTCCTGTCATGCTGTGCGGGGTTGTGTAGATCTACATCCCTCCTACTGAAAGAAGTGCCAGGGGGGAGCTGCGTAGGGGAACGGAGCTGATGAGAGGAGAGAGCTGAGTACGGGAGCGGAGCTAAGGGAGGTACGAGGAGGGAGCTGAGAGAGGTGCAGAGTTGCATCCTGCCCAGCTATGCCTGTCCCCTAGGATGCAGTTCTGCACCTCATGCCGGCTTTTTAATCAGCCTGCTCTGTGAGTCGGGGGCATGTGACACGAGTCTCAGTGTAAAGCACAGACAGTTGCCAGCTCTGAGAAGTGAGGCCGGGAACACCCCCTTTTCAGTGAACCGCATGCAGTGTGAGTAACAAAGACAAGGGAGTAAGGAGCCATAAAAGGATCAAAACCAGGATTTAAATACACAGAGGGAATCCGCAACAGTTAAAGAGTAAGCCTGGAACAAATAGTTTTTTTACCTCGTGACAGGTACGCTTTAAAAGGTTTCCATTCACTGAAACTAAGGGTAAATACAAAACTGTGAAAACCATCTGAGCAAACAAGAGTGAAGAGCAAATCAAACGCTGTGGTTCAATTTCTTTTGTGCAATAACTTTCTAAAGAGAAGAGGAATAAAAACTACAGGGTAAATTGCTGCAAAGATTGAGCAGTTTCCAGTGTAATAAGGCGGAATGTGAAATACAACTGGGAGATGCTGAGACATTACAAGGGGTGAGTATAAACTTTCACCTCTGTTGTATTTGGCCTCATGCAATGCCCACTATAGGGCAAAAACAGACAACATAAGAAACTAAAGAGATTTCTGGTGGGAAAATAAATGATTATTGTTCATGCATTTTACGGCAATCCCATTACATCCTGCGTAAACCAACCATTAAATCCCACTAAACTTAACTTCTTGCACTCTCTTTAAGTTTATCTATTAAGAAGTAAATTAGCAGCACACAAGATGTAAGGATCTGGCAGTACTATCTGAGACTTGGGTTCTACATGCTTCTTCTAAGTCTTTTTCCATTTTCAGTATTTTACCCTAAAGAGCGGGACTGTATCTTTTGTGGCCTGGAAACATTTACAAGATTCAGTATGTTTGTATTCTGCAATATACAACATAAAAGAGCAGCGATTAAAGAGAATTGGTAAATGTAGTTTATATCTGCTCTTCAGATTATAACACAGAAAACGACAAATGTCTTAGAAGAGGGGAGAAGAAAACAAGTTTCGTACGGTCTGGTCTCACACTTCAAACTGTCCACGCTCCAATCTGTGAAGCAGCGGATAAAACTATGCAAAATCGCTGATGAAAAGCCAATGAAGCTTTGAAATGTTATGAATTTATGGAGATTTGCAATTCATATTATCAATATTCTCTGGGTAGCAAAGATGAGGAAAACCAAAAGGGAAGAGGCGAACTGCTAATTAACTTCCAACTCTAACAACTATTTGTCCCCAAAGGCACAAAAGGGAAACCCACAGAAAAGCAAGTTAATGAGTTACACAGCAAGTTCACATCCACCAGCACAGAGCATTGGTGAGCATTCATGTTTCCCAAAGCAAGCGTTGCCTGCCAGCAAATTGTTATTTCAGTCGACTCAAGACAACTCTGTTTACAAACAATATAAGTAAAGGACATTCTTGCGGTCAAATATGGGGCTTACACATAGGGGACTATAGCAGGACTCCAAATCATGTTAGGCTACGCTCACAGTGTAAAATTTAGTGACGTATTTCATTCTAAACGTGTATTTTTGATAGTACTGAGCAAAAATGCGGCCGTAATTTCTTTGGCCATCACAGTTTTTGTGCATTCTAGCTGTTATGGATATAGAAATTATTATTTATGTTTTTACATTTATAATCATCCGTACGGTAGATTCTTCTGGCTTGATGGGAGAGTAGGTGGAGACTAGGCAACTGGGTGGGGGCATTAGTAGATTTTAATGCAGGCCTTTAGGCAGACACTCTCCTGACTTTCTGAAATGGGGAGGAGGGGACAAAGACCTATTGCTGCTCCTCATCACCGGAACATTGCTAACCTTTAATAGCCATATCACACCTATATAACAGCTTAATTTTTGCGAGACCAATTGTGCTTTGTAATATCTTTGTTCATTTTTCCATAACATATGCTCCAAAAGGGAAAATTAATTATTTATGTGAGACAAAATTGAAAAATATAAGAAATTTAGCAAATTATTATTATTTTTTTCCTTTTTACACCATTCAGAGTGCAGTGCGTGCGCTGTTATGAATAGCAGGAGAAAAAGATGGCACATGCAGTCATTTTTCTCCCGCTATTCTGCCCGGCTCTCCAGAAAGCCGTCATGCTGCCATGTTCTAACAGGAGTGTAAAAGAAGCCTAAAACGCTATTCATGGGTTTTGGTATTTTTTTACGTTTACAAGGTTCACCATACGGGATAAATAATGTTACATTTTAACAGTTATAAGTTTAACAGTTATACCAAATATGTTTATTTTTATTAGGTTTACATATTGTTATATGGAATTTGGAAAAAGGGGGGGGGTGATTTAAACTTTTGAGATGGAAGGGGTTAATGTATCTGGGTTAAACCTTTATAAAAAAATTGTTTTTGCTCTTTGTTGGTCCCTTTAGGAGACTTTTAGAAGGAATCATTAGATTCCTCAAAGATCAATATAGTTCTATAGAACTGCATTGATCTGTGTGCTCTGGGCTTAATTAATAGAACCTGCTAAAGAGAGGCTCTATCAATCCCGGAGTCATGGACGGATAGAGAGGAGAGGTAACATTTCCCCCCCCCCCCCCGGCTACCTCAACAGTGGATCGCTTCCCCATGCTTGCACTGTGCCCTGGGGGGTTGAGGTGGTGGTCAGGTTTGGGCAATCCACCCCACTACACCATCAGCGATGCATTAGAGGTCACTTTAGACACCACTGTCAGCTTTGAAAGTTTCAATCTAAAAGGGTTAATATCTATGCGTCCGGATGCTGGCAATAAGCAATGGCCCTCAGCTACAGCAATCAGCAAAGGGTCACCCAGTATGGCGCGAGCTGTAGTCAGGAGCCCGCGCCATCCACCCTTTACAGCTCAGTGGTCATTAAGAGGTTAAACTGCTAGTACAAGACATTTGCTGCCAAAATACTTGGTACAAATAATCTTATAGCTGTATAAAATTTATCAGTGTTTTGGGGTGTTAGAAAACACATTTATGCCCTAATATTTAGCCTGTGCCTCTGGCCTGAGTTCTAAGTGTTTGGCAGCCATTTTGGTTTTACACTGACCATATGGCTGTCAGACATTTTGGGTATTTGCTAAAGTACATGATCGGAGGCCATAGTTGCACACTCTAATTCTTAAAGGGGTATTCCAGGAAAAATCATATATTATATCTCAACTGGCTCCAGAAAGTTAAACAGATTTGTAAATTACTTCTATTAAAAAAAATTAATCCTTCCAATAATTATCAGCTTCTGAAGTTGAGTTGTTGTTTTCTGTCTGGCAACAGTGCTTTCTGCTGACACCTCTGCTTGTCTCGGGAACTGTACAGAGTAGAAGAGGTTTGTTATGGGGATTTGATTCTACTCTGGACAGTTCCCGAGACAGGTGTCATCAGACAGCACTTAGACAGAGATGAACAACTCAACTTCAGCAGCTCATAAGTACTGAAAGGATTACGAATTTTTAATAGAAGTATTTTACATATCTGTTTAACTTTCTGGAGCCAGTTGATATATAAAAAAAAGGTTTTTCCCTGGATAACCCCTTTAAAACTACATAGGTTGGTGTAGTCGACCGGATTACCACAATAAATGTAGCTGTGAACATTATTACAAACACAGAACCACAACAACGGCCAACAATGAACGCATAAAATAAATTTTACACTGTGTGAACATACCCTTATACAACTTCTAATTACTTTTATACAATTAATTTTACACTCAAATAAATTGTCCACATTTATTGTTTAGTCTGGTTAATAAAGGTTATCTTCTAATGTTGCTTTTCCCCTCCCACAAGGATTAGGTAGGAAAAACCGGGCAACACCGGGTAATGTGAAAAGAATATGATAAGCACCAGAAGTGTCATTTCACCCGTTTCTTTTTTTGCTGCACATAAACCAACATCTACTATAAGAAGATCATTGCTTGGGAATTAAAGGGAGCTTTCATAGGTTACAGTATGCCTAACGCTCAGCAATTTCAGCTATATTTTCACACTGCAAAATAAACCCTTTAGGCTGTCAGGATTTAAAAAAATATATATGACAAAAGGGTCAAAAAGTATAGATACAGAAAAGAAACGCCAGTACACTTCGCTGGGAAATCATGAGAAAACATAACTCCAAAATCCCAAACTTAATAGCCTGTGCTTAAATATCCCAGAGCTAATAGTTTATACTCACATGGTAGACCGACACAAGTAAGCGATTTAAGGATACAGACCATATAAAATGCATTTAACTAAGGCTAACCACACAAGCTATGAACACTGCAGAAAAAGTAGTCAAGTGGTTGCATATGGTAAAATGTAATACAGCTATATATCTCGGAAGTTATAAATACTGTATTTTTCGCCCTATAGGACGCACCGGCATATAAGACGCACCAAACTTTAGAGGTGCAAAACCTATAAAAAAAAAAAGATTCTGAACCCAACAGTGATCTTCAACCTGCGGACCTCCAGATGTTGCAAAACTACAACTCCCAGCATGAGGTCCGCAGGTTGAAGACCACTGGTATAGGAGGTAATACTCACGTGTCCCTGCCGCTCCGGACCCGTCACCGCTGCCCGGGATGTCGCTCCATCGCTGTCGCCGCGTCCCCCTGGTGTCCCCGAAGCTCCAGAAGTCTTCTTCCACAGGATCCACGCTCTCCGTCGCAGTCATCACGTCGCCGTCATCACGTCGCTATGTACGCCACTCCTATTGGACGACGGGACGGCGTGCGCGACAACGTGATGGCGTCGAAGAAGAGCGCCGGCCATGCAGGGGATTGCGGCACGGAGCAGACACCGAGGAGGCAGGTAAGGTCCCTCCCGGTGTCCTGTAAGCTGTTCGGGAAGCCGCGATTTCACCGCGGCGGTCCTGAACAGCCCGACTGAACAGCCGGGTTAGTGTCACTTTCCCTTCAGACACGGCGGTCAGCTTTGATCACCGCGTCTGAAGGGTTAATACAGGGAATCACCGCGATCGGTGATGTCCTGTATTAGCCCCGGGTCCCGGCCATTGATGGCCGCAGGGACCGTCGCGATAGGTGTGTATTCGCCGTATAAGAGGCACCAACTTTTTCCCCCCAGTTTTGGGGAAGAAAAAGTGCATCTTATACGGCGAAAAATACGGTATACAGCTGCTACTATCTGCTGTGTCACTTTTTTATCTAACGTAGAGGAAATTTGATGGACTGACCACAAGGCTAACTATAAAACTTTTCATGGCAGCCTGTTTTATTGTTCTAGGAATAGCACCTTCCTTTAGGAATTAGCTAAAGATGGTGTCTGTGGAACGAGAAATCTGCCATGAGACACACACCAGTTAGTTATATTTTGATTAAACGTGGCACTATGTACAGTGTATCTATCCAACAAGGTCCCAAATAATGTTATGGTTCTAACTAAGCCGGTCCTACCTTATTTTACTACAAATAGAATACATATTATTTTCTGCATCTACACAAGATGTAGGAAGTTATGATCCCCCTTATTGACCAACTGAATGATGTTAAGCCCACTTCACCCATCAGCTTGGATGAAAACATACAAACAACCGCTGACAACCCATCCAAGACTGCCTAAGGGCTAAATCAGATGTGCATAACATGTTCCAAAGGAAACCTGAAGGCAGAACTTCATACATATCTCTGCTCTCCACATAATTGACAACGAGATCCACAGGTCACACTGAAAATGTGAAGTTAGATGCACACAGGACCGAAACACAAGGTAGAAATGAAAAGCACCTTTAATGCACACCTATAGACGTGAACTTCTGCTTGTAAGTCGAGCTATTTGCATTTTTTCCTATATGTGAATGAGCAGCAAGTGCCCACATTGCTGCTTGCCTCACCTTCCTGCAATGGAGTGACAGCCTATCAGCCCTGTCCTGTTGGAACTTTATGCTTATTAGAATATATGGCTAGAAAGTTGACAGACCATGGTCTTTCAACAATAAGCACATTTTCATGACAAGGGCAAACATAATAGATAATCAAAAATGAGCTATAGTTGACATGTGCTGAATGACAGATCTTCATTCCACTTATGGAAGTCAAGATCAGGCCCAGCTCATGAGATTAAATGGCAATTGTGGTTCTAACCTATGACATTGTAGTCCAAAATGACAACCTGATCAACCATGAAAGATATATTGCTCAGGAAATACCTGTCTAAATGCTTAGTGTACAGGCAGGGTTGGAACAAGACATAAGGAAATGTCAGTGGGATAACACTGTTCAGTGAATGAATGCAGTAATAATCCAAAAAGGTTGGCAATAAGCTTACTCTGCTCACTGCAGGTGAAAGCTCCATAGACTTTCTATATAATCTATTTCCTGCAGCATAGACCAGTCAGACAGAGAAGTGATTAGCGGAGTCCTTCTCGCCACTTTTCTAGGGATCAGTGGGATTCTCATCACCTAGACCCTGACTACAAATCAACTCTTGACATGTCATGGACATGTCAAAAGTTTTGATCAAGGGACAGCAATACTTTAAAGTGTACCTGTCCCTTTTTTATCGGTGGGGTTCTAAGTGTTCAGACTTCCACCAATCCATAGACTTACATTGCAAGTGTGTTTTTGCTAACGTGACGCACTGATTGCGACATTCTCCTGGCTCATTCTCCTGATCGGTGGAGGTCTGAACACTCAGACTACTGCTGATCAAAACATTTGACATGTCAAAAAGTTTTTCGAAATGACAGTGACCATTAAAGGCAGATACAGTGGTCCCTAAAAAAATAGACAACAAAACAATACATGTCTTGATGATTTAATTAATTTTGACACTAGTAGTAAAAATGTTTTTATTTCCATTAAAACAGCACCTCTTTAAGCTATGTATGGTACTGCAGTTCAACTACATTCACTTAAAATACTTGTATCACCTTTTTTGTCTTCCATGCAAATTATTTTAACTGCCTTTCCATTATTACCCCTATTTAATGGGATTATTTTTGCCACTGGGCGTTGATGACCATACTCTAGGGTCAAGTTAATGTGTGGCCTCACCTGGAATATGTTGTTTAGTTTTGAGCATTGTGGAGCTGGAAAAGGTACAAAGACACACAACTAAACTAATAAGAGGTATAATAAGAGAATCTTAGTAAAGAGCAAATATTAAAACAATCACACAAGTGTAACAACAGCCAGCGCCTGTTAAAACTTGAGACTTATTGGAATCTTTAAAAATCCAAATGGACAGCAGTGGGTGAACAAGGAACAATGAAGTCCAGACAATAACTTGGAGAGTTACTTCGTATTGTCTGGACTTCATTGTTCCTTGTTCTCTCACTGCTGTCTACAGTGGGGATCAAAAGTTTGGGCACCCCAGGTAAAAATTTGTATTAATGTGCATAAAGAAGCCAAGGAAAGATGGAGAAATCTCCAAAAGGAATCAAATTACAGATTTACAAAAGTTAGATTTTATTTCCATCATTTACACTTGCAAAATAACAGAAAACAAAAAAAAGATGTCTGCAAAAGTTTGGGCACCCTGCAGAATTTATAGCATGCACTGCCCCCTTTGCAAAGCTGAGACCTGCCAGTGTCATGGATTGTTCTCAATCATCATCTGGGAAGACCAGGTGATGTCAACCTCAAAGGTTTTAAATGCCCAGACTCATCTGACCTTGCCCCAACATTCAGCACCATGTGTTCTTCTAAGCAGTTGTCTAGGAATCTGAAACTGAAAATAGTTGACGCTCAAAAAGCTGGAGAAGGCTATAAGAAGATAGCAAAACGTTTTCAGATGTCAATATCATCTGTTCGGAATGTAATTAAGAAATTACAGTCATCAGGAACAGTGGAAGTTAAAGGGGTACTCCGCCCCTGGCATCTTATCCCCTATCCAAAGGATAGGGGATAAGATGTTAGATCGGCGCGGTCCCGCTGCTGGGGACTCCGGGGATCGCCGCTGTGGCACCCCGCCATCATTACTGCATATTACTCTGTGCGTAATGACGGGCGATACAGGGACTGGAGCAGCGTGACGTCATGGCTCCGCCCCTCATGACATCACGGCCCGTCCCCTTAATGCAAGTCTATGGCAGAGGGTGTGAAGACCACCACGCCCCCTTCCCATAGACTTGTATTGACGGGGGCGGGCCGTGACGTCACGAGGGGCGGAGCCGTGACGTAACAATGCTCCGGCCCCTGTATTGCCCGTCATTACGTGCAGAGCGATCTCGCTCTGCGCAGTAATGATAGCGGGGTGCTGCAGCAGCGATCCCCGGGGTCCCCAGCAGCGGGACCGCGGCGATCTAACATCTTATCCCCTATCCTTTGGATAGGGGATAAGATGTCTAGGGGCGGAGTACCCCTTTAAAGCAAGATCTGGAAGACCAAGAAAAATACCAGACAGAACAGCTCGCAGGATTGTGAGAAAAACAATTCAAAACCCACGTTTGACTGCACAATCCCTCCAGAAAGATCTGGCAGACACTGGAGTTGTAGTAAACTATTCCACTATAAAGAGATACTTGTACAAATATGGTCGTCATGGAAGAGTCATCAGAAGAAAACCTCTTCTACATCCTCACCACAAAAATCAGCGTTTCAACTTTGCAAATTAACATATAGACAAGCCTGATGCATTTTGGAAACAAGTTCTGTGGACCGATGAGGTTAGAATTGAAATTTTTGGCCGGAATGAGCAAAGGTACGTTTGGAGAAGGGAACAGAATTTAATGAAAAGAACCTCTGTCCAACTGTTAAGCATGGGGGTGGATCAATCATGCTTTGGGGTTGTATTGCAGCCAGTGGCACAGGGAACATCTCACGAGTAGAAGGAAAATGGATTCAATAATATTTCAGCAAAAAAAAGTCAAAGGGAGAATGGCTTCTACAAATAGATAATGATCCTAAACACACCTCGAAATCCATGGGTGATTACATCAAGAGGCGTAAACTGAAGGTTTTGCCATGGCCTTCACAATCTTCTGACCTCAACATAATTGAAAATCTATGGATAGACCTTAAAAGAGCAGCCCAGAAATCTCAAAGAACTGGAAGACTTTTTGTAAGGAAGAATGGGCAAAGATACCTCAAACAAGAATTCAAAGACTCTTGGCTGGCTACAAAAAGTGTTTACAAGCTGTGATACTTGCCAAAGGGGGCAGTACAAGATATTAACTCTGCAGGGTGTCCAAACTTTTGCAGACGCCATTTTTTTGTTTTCTATTATTTTGTGTAAATGATGGAAATAAAATCTAACTTTTGTTGACATATTATAAGAATGTCTAATCTGTAATTTGATGCCTTTTGGAGATTATTCCATCTTTCCTTGGCTTCTTTATGCACATTAATACTAATTTTTACCTGGGGTGCCTAAACTTTCGATCCCCACAGTACATGGATTTTTAAAGATTCCAATAAATCTCAAGTTTTAACAGGCACTGGCTGTTGTTCCACTTGTATGGTCTTCATATTGAGGATTTTCGTGCACCTTGGATCCAGGTGAGCTGATCCTTTGGATTAAAAGAATCAATTTTGTTTAGTCTTGAGGAGAGACGTTTAAGGGGAATATGATCAACTTATTTAATAAATAAATGGCTGATACAAAAAATATGGGGAAAACTGTTCCAGGTAAAAAAACGCTCAAAAAATAAGGGGGGGGGGGGATTGGACTGCCTCCATCTGGAGAAAAAAAAAAAGGTTCAATCTCTGGGGGGCAACAAGCCTTCTCTCGGGGGCAACAAGCCTTCTTTACCATAAGAACTATAGATTTATGAAACCGTCTACCTCAGTAACTGGTCACTGCTGGAACAGTTGTGGCATCAAAATAGGGTAAAATACAAACTAACAATAATGTGCATGTATAAATATAATATCGCATCCCCTCCCTTTTATTCACCTTCTTGGTTGCACTTGATGGACATGTATCTTTTTTCCACTGTACTATGTAACCAATATAAAATATGTGCGTATCTCTCTTTATATTATATATATATATATATATATATATATATATATATATATATATATATAAAATAAATAAAAAATAATATTATATATATATATATATATATATATATATATATATATATATATATATATTAGAAGAGCTTTCCAGTGACTCTAAAGCATAACCTCTCCTTTCACAAGCCTATATGTGAATTGCATAAGTAGCAATTACATAACACATAATAGTGAGAGAGATGCAATAATAGGGTTGCAATGAAAATAAATCCTCTTAAGTCTAACTCCTACAAACAGGATCCATTAAAAACAAAGTAATATATTTCAGGGGTCAGCACTGCCCAAGATAACAACACTTGTTTAGAAGAACATCCTTGAAATCACTCATTTAGATGTATCTTGCTATTCAGCGCAAAACAGCTATAAAGAAAACAAACCTCAAGTATTTCTTTAGAAAAAGGGAACACATTTCCATAAAATTCACACCATTTTCAAAAGAGAACCCAATGAAAGCAGATATTCACATGTACACATAAAACGTGAACACATCTATCTGAATCATTATGCAGGAGAAAATCCGAGTAACTAAAAAGAACAAAGCATAAAAAGATACGGGAGAAATAAACAAGCAATCAAAATCAAACTGCAATGTCTGAACGGAGTCACGCCACTCTTGTATTAGAGACTTGAGCATTTTATAGCAGTCACGCTGTAAACCTTCAGAAGCAGCCTTGGAAATCTAGCTGTGATTTAGCAGCAGAGGTTAATGCATAAGAGCGTACTCCAGTAGTATCCACATAGCAGTGTCAATGGCTGACAGTATCATGTACCACAAAGTAAGAGAAGATTCGGCTATCTAGACCGTACTGTGTTACATTACTAGGTCATGTGTACAGAATAAAGTGTAACCTTCTACAGACATATTATACAGTGCAGCTTGGTGCAGGTAAGGGTAGCCCATCATTTCAATTGGATTTAATATTGCCAGCCTTGTATCTCACATTTCGTCAGCTGTTACAAAGCAAAGCGATAAGAAAAGAAGGGTTTCAAGGAGCACAGCATTTTTATCCAGGAGGTAGATGTTGTTCTGGAGAAATATTGCCAGTCACTTAATTGTTTGTGTTGAAGGGTTGAAAAGAATTAGAAGGAAAACAATCTTACTTGATAACTGTGCCTTTGGTGCCCCCTGCTGTTGTGAGCATGACCCGTGTGGTTAGACTGACTCGCAGATCATCTTCATCCAGACCGAGGAGCGCAGAGCAGTATTCTAATGATTTGCTTGATTGGTTCTTTAGCGTACAGCCACCTGGTGTTCAATAGCATAAAAGAGTCAGTAAAATACAGGGATTGTACTGGTTAACAGCGCCTGGCATCTAGCCTAGCTCACAGGGATCTGTCCAAAAGAACCAATCTATATAGCCTGATCTTTTAATCTTTTTTTTTTTTTTAGCAAAATAAAAAACACTGTATATCACAAAACAGCAAGCAGCTGGAAAACAACTAAATGAGTAGATGTGTACTGCGCTCTAGAGAGAAGAAGAATAGAGTATGTAAATGGCAGAGAGGTGCTTCAACACTGCGCGGAATAACAGAGCAGGAAGAAAAAAAAAACTTTACACCCATACAAAGTAGCAAACACTTTACAAGCAGGCATAAGAGGAAAGCATTTGCCTTCTATCAGATTTATTTCCTATTGCTCATATGTCAGTGCATTATACCCACCAGTCATAGACCCCATGGGGCTCACAATCTAGATGAATGGTCATCTATGTAATATAAAGGCAGGTCTCTGCTTTTTCTAGTAGGGATCCTGAAAGATTTTTATATTTTATAAAAATCAAAGTAAACTATGTATTCCATTTGGATCCACCAATATTAAGCAAAAATTAGAGTCATTCATCTTAAATAAGAGCAAAACTGCCTGGAGACAATCTTGCATTATACAATAAAAGGCCATTTTTATAAGAGACACCCAAGTAGGCAAGTTGTCTGTGCGTCAGTGACAACTTTGAATAATACACGGTCATTGGTGCTCGACTAGTTAAGGCCAATATTTCATAACCTGCGAATATGATGATTTCCATGCAACTATATCATGGTTTTTGTGTTTATTGCTTCTCTGGTGTTCAAAGTCTCCAGATCATAATCCTCTAGAACATCTTTGAGAAGAGGAAAAATAGGCTTGTTCAGAACTCATCACTACCGCCATCTAGTGTGTAGAAACTGTGAGAGGCTCTCAAGTCCACATGGGCCATATAGAGCGATTCATACAGAGTGATCTCCACACCTGGTGGAATCTATGCTACAACAAAGTGCTACTAGGTTGGTGGATCTAATAAACTAACTACAGTGTACATATGCTTGGGGAAAAAGCTAAATGGGAAGGCAAGGAAAATTGGAGTAGCTGCCCACAGCCCATAAGATTTCAGCTGCAATTGCTATGGGCAACTGCTCCTCTAGTCCATTGCACCTTCTGGTTTTTCTGGGATAAGAACAAGGCTAAAAAGGGCTTTTCTCAGGATTTTATTTAATAGTATTTTCCAGTGCTAAGATATACACCTTTTTGTTAATATATAAACAATGCTCATGTGCCCAGAAGGTGTTACCCAGTACAGAGAGCCCAAGGTAACCAGACCACCAACTCTTATTCATAGTCTCCCTGTTCACTGTCAATTAAAAGGGGGTTGGCGTATGCATGCCTCATGGGGGTAGCAAATCAGAGGAGATGGGTGGGTTAACTCTGGGCTATTTCTGTGAAAGATCCTGGAGCACTTCAGCCTTATTTACATATTAACGAAAAGGCTCATATCTCAGCACTGAAAAGGACTTTCCAGATGAGATGTGCTATTATGTTTACCCTTAATGACAGGTCTGCTTTCACATACTATGAGTTTTTCCCTGCAGACTAAGTAAAAGATGCAGAAAAACATCAAATATCTTACTTTAAAAGAAAGCACAATCCAGTTATAAACTAAATTATGTAAAGTCCAGTTTAACTAGAGATAGAATGGAAGCAAGTCAAGTTTTTATGCCCATAAGATTTGTATTGCACAGGAAACCTGGAGTCATTTGAAATGCAGCACAAACACTTCACATGGTGCACCTTACAAGACGTGCTTATGCTTTTAAATCATCTCAGTGCTGTTCAGAAGATCCTCCTCCTCACACTTGGATCTCTCATAGAATTACATATTCTTCTTGTGCTTCACACTGCCCTTGCCTTCTCTCCTTAAAACCATCTAAATCCCCCAGCGAGCAAGTGATAAAACTTTCACCGAGGTACACATCTGACTTGGGGAAAAACTCCATTTGAAGGCATATTACAGCATGCGTCCATCAAACACAACTTTATTTTTTTATGAGTCCCTGAGTAGAATGGTTAATAATTCTTTTAGCTCTTGTAACAACTAAATAATCTATCTTTTGCCACCCAAACTGCACAAAACAAGGCAAGAACCTGACTCCATAACCTTGTCATGGATCTTCTCCTGTCCATAGTAACAATGAATATTTCAATCTCTCTCTCCATATATATGTGTTATCAGACTCTACTGGCAGTATTTAACCCTCTATTGTGAGAATTGAGAGTGTTTTTTTATCTGTTAAGATCTAAGCAATGAAAGGGACACTGCAAGATGACTCTTCTAAGGGTGCCCATCTGTCACCTCAACCACTGACTTGTGAAAGCAGCCGCTCAGCAGTACACCTGCATTGCAGCAGTCACACAACAGTGCATTCTTATTGTTTCCTAAAGACCTTTACAAATCAAATGTGCAGATGGCGCTTTCATTTACTTGTAATTATATCACCCTTTCCGTTTACTTCTAGAGGGAAGAGACAAAAAAGTTCATTTCACTTTCAGACCTTGTCCTTGGTGTGCTATCTGAGGGAAATTTCCGCATATAATTTAAAGAACATTTTATTCCCTTCCTTTTTAAAAGAACATTGTGCTTTGTGACTCAAATCAAACTCGCAGCCTTTCAGATGACATTTACACTGATAGAATAATAGAAGAAAATGTCTTCTAACCAGAGGTGCTCCCAGTTTCTTCAAAATCAATATTTCCAAGGTGTAGGACACCGGCAACCACTCGGAAAAGATCAAGCTTCTCTGTGTCATCCAAGCCAATCTTTTTCATGGCAACGCACATCCGATTGAAATCTCCATGATCGTCTAAGAGCGGGTCCTTTAGGGAGCCAAGTTTTAGGTACTACAAAATAGAAATGTAGATTAGAATTATGGTAAGAATATAATCTAAATCAGAGAGTGTGCTACAGAAAAGGGAACTGTACTTGCAAGAGTTAAAGGGAATCTGTCCGGTATCTTATATTTGTATTATGTACTTTCATAACTTAGAAAAAAACGCTTTTATTCTCTGGTACCAAGAGTCAAAGAGGTGTTCCCAAGCCCCTGAAATGCTGAGGCCTAGAATCCCTCTTCACTCCCCCTCCCATCCCTGTCCTTGCTTGACTGACAGTCAGGGCTTAGCCTCCAAGTCTAGTTCCTGATCTGTGCATACAAATTGTGCCCATATGTGAGATTTGGAAACAGGGCTCCGTTTCCAGCAGGTTGTCAATGAAGCAGGGAAAGGGAAACAGAAAATAAAAGTGATGCTTTAAAATAGGTATTCCAGTGAGGTAACTTTTTATTTATTAATTTTTTTAATAGAGATGGGGCACAATAAAGAGCAAAGCATACTTACCTCCGCGATCCACCACAGCTGCCATTTTGAGGGTAACCTTTGCCTGCTGCTCCCTGCTTAGTCCGAAAAGGAAATGTCAGCTTAGCTAGATAGGTAGGCTACCACTGTCTGCGACTAAATAAGCGCACATAAGACAATATATAAAATAAAAAAAAATATGTCGAGAAGCAGAAGCCGGGAGCAGTGGAACTGGCAGCTGTAGTGGAAAGTGGATTTTTTTTTTTTGTATTTTAAAAGTATCCCCACTCTGTAAAAAAAATTAAAAAAAGTTTGCCTCACTAAAATAAGTGACTTGCCCATTCCTGCCCATGGACTGTGCCTAGTATTACAGCTCTACTTCATAGAACTGCGATACCAAAGGCAGCCTATAGACAAAAGTAATTCTGTACAAAGAAGAAAACATTTTCTTTTGCTTAAAATTTTGCGACAACTATTTAATACAAAATATTAAACATGTTTTCACCATCTACACATCAAAGACAGCCATTTTGTGAATGTATATTCATGAGAATACAGTCCTATCAACTTACAAGAAACTAATGCAAAGTGAAAGTTATTACAGAGAAAAAAAAAAACTTTATCCCCTATACACTAGGATAGTGAATAAGTGTCTGATCACAGAGAGTTCAACCATTCAGACCCACATCAATTGCTCTACTCTCTCACGCACCCAGCTACTACATTTATTCTCTATGGAACCGCAGAGATAGCTGAATGTTGTACTTCGCCATCTACAGTTCCATACAGAAAAAAAATAGAGTGTGTGCTTACCCACTGTTTCATCCAGCAGGAAGAGTTGGGTCTCACTGTAAAAATCAACTGGGGTGGGGATGGGCGACAAAAGGGTCAGGCCCCACCTACAATCACTTATCCCCTACCCTGAAAATAGAGGATACCTATTTATTGCTACAATACCCCTTTAAGGAGGATCCCCTTGGTTTGAAAGTAGATGGGTTAATTTTCAAAAATAACAGAGGATGGAGGTGAAGTAAAAGTAAAAATGATGCAGGGGACTTGGGAGGCAGGGGTGGTGGTGTTAGGGTTAGAAGGGGTTATAGGGGTCTGGGGGTGCATAAAGGTAAAAATGCAAGGGTTTTGGGGGGATAAACGTGCAAGTAAGAATGATGCAGGGGTCTTGGAGGTGTTAGAGCAGAAGGGAATAAAGGGATCTTGGGGCAGAAAAGTAAAGAAGAATGATGAAGGGGTTTGGAGGTGGGGGTATTAGGGCAGAAGGGGATAGAGGGGTTGGGGGGACAGAAAAGTGTAAAGAAGGATGATGCAGGGGTCTTGGGGGGGCAGATGAGTCTGGAGGAGGACTTAGGTGTCAGGGGGGCAGAGGAGTCTGGAGGAATCTGAAGGAGGAGGGAAAAGATGGATCTGGAAGAGGACCTAGGGGTCTGGGGGGACTTAAGGCCCATCCACATTAAGGACATTCCTCCAGCGGAAATCTGCTTGCAGCAGAGTCCTATTGTTTTCATACTGTAGAATCGCCACAGTGGAATTCCTCCAGCAGAATTGACGTAAACAAACTTCTTCGTTCTTTGGGTGGACGTCCATTCTGATGGTCGAATTTAACCAGACTGCATTGTCATCTATAGAGATAGCACACATCCGTTCAGTCCTACTGCCAATGGCTTTGGTGGCGCCTGCAGCAAGCGGACATTCCACCGACAATGTCTACAGTATGAAGAAGCTCTTAGGGGTCTAAAGGAGGAGGGGGAAAATGGGTCTGGGGGAGTACTAGGTTAGGATTCTGACAGAGGAAACAGTATCTGGCAGTATTATTATTAGGGGTCATGATGTCTGACAGGGTTATAATGATTATTGTATTTATACAGAGGATGAGGATCTACTAACAAAGTAACCAATGATGTCAGGGCATCAGACTCTGCAGAGAAGATGGAGCTGAAAGAAGACAAGGACCAGAGGAAGAAGAAAAGTAAAGACAACAGAGAAGACGTCTCCTGTGAGTCATTATACAATTGTGTATTCTCCTGACTGTCCCATCAGAGCTGGAGTCACTTGTAATTTCTGCAGTGATGATGGGTGACACTGTACCCCAATGTGTGGCTGTCCAACTGTTACAAAACTACAACTCCCATAATGCCTGAGGCTTTGCAACATCTGTAGAGCCACTTAAACCGAGGTGGTTTTAGAGTATGCAGCCTATTTTATTTTAATGGGTGCCTGACTTCTGCGACACCCACCTTAAAAAACAAAAATGGGCTGCATAGTCCAATATGCCTGGGTCTATTTTTGCTCCCAGTCAGGTCCTGGAAGTATGTGTATAACAGAAATTTCCCAACCTTTTCTCTACAGTTGTTTCAAAACTACAGCTCCCATCATGCTCTTCTGTCTGCATGATGGCAGTTTTAGTTTTGCAACAGCTGGAGAGTTCATGTGGGGGGGGGGGGCACCTCATTCATTGTTTTAAGGGACACAGAGGTATAATTCGCTTCAGGGCATATCGGCAATATAGTATTTGGAAGACTCAGGGGCACAGTGTGAGGCAGCATTATAACCAGGGGCACAATTTGTGGCAGTATTATACTCATGGACAGGTGTGTGGCAGTATTATATCAGGGGCATAGTGTTTGACAGCATTCTATTTAGGTATACAGCATGTGGCAGTATAGTGTTCAGGTGCACAGTGTGTGACAGTATTATACCAGAGGCACAGTATGTGGTAGTTATATATTAAGGGGCACTGTGTGAGGCAGTATTATACCAGGGGCACAGTAAGTTCTAATTATGTTCTACAACAAGCAACGCCAATTTCTGGCACGTCACTGCGGCCGCGAGGTGTGAACCAGGTCTTAGCGTTTAGCTCGGACCTTTACCGGATGGCAGACCTGGAAAAGCGGACCCCTACTAAAAGTAGATGAGTACCCCTGATCTATACAGTGTGAGGACCTCACCAAATGACTCTCCAAATCTCACTTTCCATGACCTCTGCAAGCATACCTATGGGGAGTTTGATCATGGCATTAAATGTAGTTAGACTTTAAAGCAAAGCAGTCACACTGAACAGCATCATGTTATAAAGCAGAAGCAGTCGAGCAGATTGGTATATCATATTGTGGTAAGAGATTCAGTAAAACCTGTCACTTTTTTTTTTTTTTAGGAGTCCAGTGGGCGGTCCTACTAAGTGACCAGCTACACAGCTCAGCTCTTAGTGCCCTATAACATGAAGCCAGTAGATTTGGATACAATTCTCATGGTCAGAGGTTTCATTTAATGCATTTCTAACAATACCAGCAGAACTAAGGGAACTGTAAGAGGGAGAGATCTAAAGTTAGAGCATCCTCCATCCAGGCAGCTGGATAACAGTCTAGAGTTTCATCATGTTGTTGCAGTGATTCGATATATTATTAATTTCTAGTAAAATGACAAACTGTTTTATCTTTGAAAATGGCTGTCTTTGCATGTGTAAAGCTAGTCATAGACTTTCTTCTGCCAATACTAATTTAAATGGTAATTTCCAAATAAAAGTTTGGGTTACACTTCTAAAAAAAAGATTTAATAACATGGGAAGGCATTATAACAAATCCACGGTAATTCTACAGTGGGAATTGTCTTTCAATGTGTAATAAATCATATACATTCTAAGAATAGGTTGGACCATTAGGATGGGAAAAAGTATTTGTCTATGACCAGCAAAAGCGATAGGTGTTGACATTTTTGGCATCACAATAGAAACAAGTACCTATATAATAAAATAATAATAATAAGTAACACAAGAAATAAAAATAAGAAAATAGAGGCACTAAGTCAGCTAAATGATTTTTGCTTTATGGGCATATGGAATCTCTAGGATTTAATGACATTTTAATTTGTTCTCTATGTATATTCAAGAACTTATTCACCCATAAAACAAATATGCATGCAGAGCGGCTCATCTCTACTCCTATGAGATAGTTTAGGCATGCTGTATTAGGCAACAGTCTTGGAAAAGACAGAGAATATTAGAAATCAACAGAGAGAGAGATTGAAAAAATAGAAAGTGGCTTCCTCATAGACATCATGCATTGGAAAAGTCACCCCACGCTTGTCTACACCACATCAAGGCTAAATTAAAAATAATGATAGGATACACGTTCATATACCTTGTCTTCCTGATATTATAAGGGAAAGGCAAGAAAAGCAATTTGGAGAGTTAATTGCACCGTTCACTTCAGAGCAGGCGTTTACATGTACAATATTCAGCCTATTGCCAAGTAAACTAACAGCAAGAGCTCTGGAAACTCCGCTCCATGGCCTAGTTACATTGGTTTAGGCATTTAAATCATAAAGTATAATGTACATTAGTCAGGGGAAAATTCAAACTGCAACCTGAAAATGTCTCCACTATTCAAGTGTTTTCCAACATATATAGCACCAAATGGATTGTCAAAAGAAAACAGCTTTGATGTTTATAGTTAAAAAAAATGCACAATATTGAAAAGTGTCCTACCATCCACTTCCTGCAGACTGCCGCGGACCCGTCCAGGAGATCCCGGGGGGCCCAGCGCCCGGACCCCTGCAATCTATAACTTATCCTCTATCCTTTGGATAGCAGATAAATTATTTTGCGCTTGAATGCTCCTTTAACACGCTGGGAGAGATTTATCAAAACCTATGTAGAGGAAAAGAGGAGCAGATGCCCATAGCAACTAGATTGCTGCTTTCATTCTTAAAAATAAAAAGGCCTCTGAAAATTAAAAGAAGCAATCTGATTGGTTGCTATGGGCAACTACTCCACTTTTCCTCTACACAGTTTTCCATAAATCTCCCCCATTCTCTTTAAAGCACACCAGTCATTTGCAAAAACGTTTAAAATCAGAAAATAACATTATATGTATATTTGCTATATTCATTGGTTAAAAATATAGAGAACATTTTTGGGTGAAAAGATTCTGTCTTGTCCCGGCAGCTGTGTCCAAAATATTGGAAGTGTGGGAGGGACAAGCAGGGCTCTGTGCAGACTCCTGGCTTGTCAATCAGCCTGCTGTGTGAGCTGGGGGCATGTCACAGAGCCTTGCTGCACAGAGCCCCGCTTGCCCTCAGTGCACAGAGCCCCGCTTGCCCTCAGTGCACAGAGCCCCGCTTGCCCTCAGTGCACAGAGCCCCGCTTGCCCTCAGTGCACAGAGCCCCGCTTGCCCTCAGTGCACAGAGCCCCGCTTGCCCTCAGTGCACAGAGCCCCGCTTGCCCTCAGTGCACAGAGCCCCGCTTGCCCTCAGTGCACAGAGCCCCGCTTGCCCTCCGTGCACAGAGCCCCGCTTGCCCTCAGTGCACAGAGCCCCGCTTGCCCTCCGTGCACAGAGCCCCGCTTGTCCTCCGTGCACAGAGCCCCGCTTGTCCTCACTGCACAGAGCCCCGCTTGTCCTCAGTGCACAGAGCCTCGCTTGCCCTCCGTGCACAAAGCCCCTCAGTATTTTCTAGTTAACCAATGTATATTACAAATGTACATATAATGTTATTATCTACATTGCAACAGGTATGCTTGGCCGTGTATATGGCTACTGGGCTTGTGACTTTTTACTGGCATAGAACCCCAGTGCCTGAATCCATCGAAGAAAGAACTGTACAAGAGATGTGAAAACCTCTCAGGGTAAATGTCAAACATGGTGTATTTGCTGCAGGTTTTCAACAAAGAAATTCTATCTAGAAAATTTGAAGCAAATACACTAGTAGCTAAGTGGATAAGATTTAAAAATCTACAGTGGACCCAATGTATATGATATTTTCATTACTGACTTCTAAAGGGATAAAGTTGAGATCCACATCACATTTGAAGGTGGTGTGTTTTATTGTGCTTTTTTTAACTTATAAAAATTCATACATAAAAATAGAATATTTGTTTCAATCTCTGCAGTGGCAAATCCACCAAAATCTGCATGGTTTGCTGTGAATTTTCCACTGCAGAAAATCTGCAGCATGTCACACAAACCTTACTGTGAGGTTTTCCCTTATTTTAACCTCCGGAGCATTTTGGTATACTGCTGGGGGGCATTTTGGCATAACAGGGGTGCAATGAGTGTACTAGGAATCTCTTCCTGGACCAGTCACCGTCACAAAATGTTGCTCTTTCCAGCAGAACAAAGACATCCCATTTTCCAGTCACCTACTTACGGTAGTAACTTTCTCATTTTACTTCAATTGTAACACATCATTAACATAAAAATTAGAAAAATAAATGTAGACTGCAAATCGAAAAACTGGAAAACCAACAAAACAGAGAAGCCCAATAGTTGGCCATGGCACAAATCATTATGCGTCCTTTATGTTCAGGGGCAATGCCAGCCTAAGACTAGTTTCTAACAGTGACTTCATTCCTGGACACTGGAAGCGCTCTAAAATGAGTATACTGTATTAAGCTCCCACCAGGAAGAAATTCCTTAACATTTAATTGACAATTTACTAATTCACCTATTATAAGCCTATTCAGTTCCTAAGCTGCCAGCAATGGCTTAAAGCACTAGATGAAAAACAACTGCTGCCTCCATTTACAAGCTATATTACCGAGATCAATCAATGAATCTGTGTCACTGAGCTTGAATGTCACTATCATTCAGAGGCAAAACACAGGCAACACTCCTGGACCAAAGAAAGCCATGGAGGTCAAGGACATACAAAGCTCTCTTACATCTCCAGCCGACAGGGAAGCAATGCATAGGAGTTACATCAAAAGATGACTGACACGTCTCTTAACTGGAAAAGGATCAGGTGCGAGAAGAAAAAAGCAACACTTTAATTATAGGCTGAGCGCTGGGAACACAACCTGAGAAAAACACACAATGTCAACATCTGACACTGGAAACACATGTACCAAGGCCCCGCTGCTACAAAGAAACCGTGGAGTCTTTTCAATCCCACTAACAGAGTTCCAGCAGAGTGTACTCTACATACAAGGATGAGAATTTTACTTTTTCAATCCAAGAGAATGTTGGCTAGAAAAAAAAGCAGTATATACTTCAGCTATCTCCCATGTTTAAAACCTTTCGTATTGTTAAAAAAAAAAATAAATAAATAAATAACACAATCACCAAAGGGCTTAGATTCATGATATGAAAGGACTTCATCTCCTTATCTTTTATTTTTTGGACTTCTGCTCCTAGCCTTTGCAGTTAAAGGAGTTGTCCAGTATTAGAAAAACACTGCTTCTTTCTTTTGCAAGAACAGCACCTTTCCTGTTCACAGGTTGTGTCTGGTATTGCAGCTTAGCTCCCTGTTATTTAGCCAAAAGCTGGAAGCACAGTTCATGGATTACAGCTTTGGAAATTAAAGAGTTACTTTTATTTTATTTTATTTCTTGTTCTATTATTTTTTTCTTTCTTATCCTCTATGGTACTGATATAACTCCCCAACAATGGACCTATGGATAATAACCATGCCATTCCTTTCGGTTATTCTGTATTCTCTTATGTTATATATATATTCATTGTGACTTACAGGGGTATTCTAGGAATCTTTTTTTATTTGACTATGCTCAATGGGTGGGGCGATCGCTTGGTGGGAGAGAGATCAATCTGCAACTAATGCAACAGCTGTAGGCACCCTGATTGAAAACTACAGGTCTTTCGTGATTCAATGGGTGAGGTGGCTGATGTGTGGGAGAGAGGAAAATGGAATTATGGGATTTGTAGGCAAAAAAGAAAAGTCAAACAGGTAATACTAGTTCACAAAAAGCTAGCCACAGTGTTATGGTTATCTCACAACATAGCCATTTAGCCCCAAGACAAGCGCAGATCCTTCCTAAGCATGTCCATTACTGTCTGGCAGGTACGTACTAAAATCACCTTACGATGGAAAACCCCTTTAACAATGATTATGTTTGAAAACCCAATAAAAACAATTTGTTCAAGTGAATGCGACTAAACTGCAGTACTACACATAACCTGCGGACAGAAGCACAGCTGTTTTTGCAAAAAGAAGCAGTGTTTAATACTGGGCAACCCCTTTAAATATGAGATTACTATAGATTTACTTTATTATTCACATTTATATAAAACGTATAGAAACTGAATCATGTATAACAGAATTATGACTAAGAGGTATTCAGAGACCCTTTGTAAAGATACTGTTTGATCCTGAGAAAAAAAACTATTACATAAGAAGGATAATATATATATATTATAGTTAGCAAGGAATGAATAAAATCTGATATCAAATTAAGAGCTTCTATACCATGGTATAGTGGTGCAACAGAATTGCCCAGCACGACCTGTGACTAAAAACTCTGAAACTGAAGAGTGCAGAATCCCAACTTTGGACTTTACATGAGCCAATTATCAGCCGAACAATTGGCCCATTCCTAGGAACACTCATTCTTGATAATCGGCCCATGTAAAAGAGCCAGCAACGGGCCGACAAATGAAAAAACTCTAATTCGTAGATTGGATCTTGTGTGTAGCTAAGAAAATACTTGTCATTGGCCACACATTGCTCTGTGTGAACAGGGGATGTGAGGCTGAGAATGTTGAAGTTTAGGGCCTTACAAATGGTAGCGATCATTGGTTCGGCCCAGCCCCACAAATTATCAAGCCTTGTGAAGGCTAGGTAAAATCAGCACTTTTCATTGGGAGCCCGTTGGCCTGTGTAAACAGGCCTTTAGTAAGGTCAGGTTCACAGATAGGAATGTTAGAAGCAACAAGCAGTTTTTTGAACCAGCACCTACAGTGGGGCAAAAAAGTATTTAGTCGGCCACCAATTGTGCAAGTTCTCCCAATTAAAAAGATGAGAGAAGCCTGTAATTTTCATCACAGGTATACCTCAACTATGAGAGACATAATGAGAAAAAAAATCATACAATCAGAATGTCTGATTTTTAAAGAATTTATTTGCAAATTATGGTGGAAAATAAGTATTTGGTCACCTACAAACAAGATAGATTTCTGGCTCTCAGAGACCTGTAACTTCTTCTTTAAGAGTCTCCTCTGTCCTCCACTCGTTACCTGTATTAATGGCACCTGTTTGAACTTGTTATCAGTATAAGAGACACCTGTCCACAACCTCAAACAGTCACACTCCAAACTCCACAATGGCCAAGACCAAAGAGCTGTCGAAGGATACCAGAAACAAAATTGTAGACCTGCACCTGGCTGGGAAGACTGAATCTGCAATAGGCAAGCAGCTTGGTGTGAAGAAATTAACTGTGGGAACAATTATTAGAAAATGGAAGCTATACAAGACCATTGATAATCTCCCTCGATCTGGGGCTCCAGGCAAGATCTCCCCCCCCTGGTGTCAAAATGATCACAAGTTCAGTGAGCAAAAATCCCAGAACCACACAGGGGGACCTAGTGAATGACCTGCAAAGAGCTGGGACCAAAGTAACAAAGGCTACCATCAGTAACACACTACGCTGCCAGGGACTTAAATCATGCAGTGACAGACGTGTCCCCCTGCTTAAGCCAGTACATGTCCGGGGCAGTCTGAAGTTTGTCCAGAAGAGGATTTGGAGAATGTCATATGGTCAGATGAAACCAAAGTAGAACTTTTTGGTAAAAACTCAACTCGTTGTGTTTGGAGGAGAAAGAATGCTGAGCTGCATCAAAAGAACAATATACCTACTGTGAAGCATGGGGGTGGAAACCTCATGCTTTGGGGATGTTATTCTGCTAAAGGACCAGAAAGACTGATTAGTGTAAAGGAAAGAATGAATGGGACCATGTATCGTGAGATTTTGAGTGAAAACCTCCTTCCTTCAGCAAGGGCATTAAAGATTAAATGTGGCTTGTGGCTGGGTTTTTCAGCATGACAATGATCCCAAACACACTGTCCGGGCAATGAAGGAGTGGCTTCATAAGAAGCATTTCAAGGTCCTGGAGTGGCCTAGCCAGTCTCCAGATCTCAACCCCTTAGAAAACCTTTGGAGGGAGTTGAAAGTCTGTGTTGCCAACAACAGCCCCAAAACATCACTGCTCTAGAGGAGATCTACATGGAGGAATGGGCCAAAATACCAGCAACAGTGTGTGTAAACCTTGTGAAGACTTACAGAAAAGGTTAGACCTCTGTCATTACCAACAAAGAGTATATACCAAAGTATTGAGATGAACTTTTGTTATTGACCAAATACAAATTTTCCATCATAATTTGCAAATACATTCTTAAAAAATCAGACAATGTGATTTTACGGATTTTTTTTCCTCATTATGTCTCTCATAGTTGAGGAATACCTATGATAAAAATTACAGGCCTCTCATCTTTTTAAGTGGGAGCCAAATTGGTGGCTGACTAAATACTTTTTTGCCCCTCTGTACATGCTGGATGGCAACAAGGCTGGATGGCCAGACATATATGAATATGACCTTACTATTTATTTATTGTGTAAAATAAACACTATTATACTAGAAATGAGACATAAGTCCCATCCAAATGTTAGCAGTCCAATAAAAGTTAAAATAAATGACTATTTTACACACTGGACAGTCACTACAAGTAAACTCTTCAGTATACCATATGATTACAGAATATATTTATGTATAATACCTCAGGACTCTTGCGGTTTTGAAGAATCTGTTTATCCGTGTCCTTGGAAGCGAAGTACCTGGTGCATCCACGATTCAGGTACTGTGAAAATAAAAAAATAAGCAGTTATAAAGAAATCTCTTCAACACATCCACACAAAAAGACAGGCAGCATGCATTGTATATGTTGATATTGAGATGGGTTTGCCCAGCATATATCATCACTTAGTATTAATAGACATATTATTTGCCAAAGGTGGTTTTGAGATTTTGATTTCTATGTAGAAAAAAGGACGTTGAAGAAGCTGGGGTGTGGAAATTGTTTAAAAAAAATAAATACACTACTTGCCCAAGGGACTAAAACGGGAGCACAATCTACTTGTCCCTCATGAAAATTCACTTGTCCGGACCAATTTAAATTTTTGCACTCTCGATTTTTCCTCCTCGCCCAATCATAACCATAACTCTTATTTTTTTCATCTGCAGACCCATATGAGGCTTTTTTTTGTGGGACTGATTGTACTTTGTAATGACACCTTTTATTTTTTCATAATATATGCTCCAAAACAAAAAAAATAAATACATATTGGCGAGGTGAAATTGAAATTAAACAAAAAATAAATAAATTTAGCAAATTTAGTGGTTTTCCTTTTTATGTAATTTTCCTTGTGGTCAAGCTAACATGGTATTTTAATACTTTAGTTTGGCCTGATTACAGGAATACCAAATACATTTGTCACATTTTACTAATTAAAAAAAAAAAATGTTTTTTTTAACTGCCATTTTCTGACCCCTGTAACATTTTTATTTTTTCGTATATCAGGCTGTATGTGGGTTAAATTTGTGCTCCATCATCTGTTGTTTGTATCGGTACCATTTTTGTATTGATCTGACTCTTAACCTTTAAAGGACGGCGGGCGTATGCATACGCCCTGCATCCGAGTCCTTAAGGACGTGGGGCGTATGCATACGCCCATGGGAATTCCGGTCCACGCCATTCAGCATTCAGTCCCCTCCATGTCAGCGACCGCAGAAAATCGCATGTCAATTCAGACATGCGATTTTCTGCTATTCCGTGCTGATCGGGTCTCTGGTGACCCGATCACCTGGAGAATAGGATTGCTCGGAGCTGTCAGGGACAGCCCTGATCATCCTGAGGGATAAGAGCGAGGTCGCAGTGCTGCGATCTCCTCCTATCCCCTGCCATTGGTCAGAACTGATTCTGACCAATGGCAGTGCAGGACAGTGGGTTGCCATGGCAACCCCCGTTCTGCCCACCCCTGGATGTCGAGGGGATCGTGGGAAGAAGATGGAGGCCGGTACCTGGAGGAGAAGATGCCTGGGGACCCCGGATCATCGCTGGAAACTGCTGGATCCTGGCTCAGGTAGGTAAACTATGGTGGGGGGGGGGGGGAATGAAAGTGAAAGTAATGTGATCTTTACTGTGGCAACCACTAGGAAGGCCAAACTGCAACTCCCAGCATGCCCAGACAGCCAAAGGCTGTCTGGGCATGCTGGGAGTTGTAGTTTTGCAACATCTGGAAGGTCACAGTTTGTCACTGTTACAGTGGTGCCCAAACGGTAGCCCTCCAGATGTTGCCAAACTACAACTCTCAGCATGCCTAGACTGCCCAGGAATGCTGGGTGTTGTAGTTCTGTAACATCTGTCCCTTCAGATTTTGCAATTTTCATGACATTTTTGAAAATTGCTGCTCTACTTTGAAGCCCTCTAATTTTTTCAAAAAGCAAAAATATGTCCATTTTATGATGCCAACATAGAGTGGACATATTGTATTTGTGAATAAAAATAAAATGTATATGGAATATCCATTTTCCTTACAAGTAGAGAGCTTCAAAGTTAGAAAAATGCAAAATGTTTTACATTTTCATGAAATTTTGGGATTTTTCACCAAAAAAGGATGCAAGTAACGCCGAAAATTTACCACCAAAATAAAGTAGAATAGGTCACGAAAAAACTATCTCAGAATCAGAATATTCAGTAAAAGCGTTTGAGTTATTAATTCGTAAAGCGACGGTGGTCAGAATTACGAAAAAGGGCTCAGTCTTTAAGGTGAAAAAGGGCTGCGTCCTTAAGGGGTTTAATCGCTTTTTTCTTTTTTTCTGGGATGTTATAAAAAAAAATGCAATTCTGGGGTTTGGTATTTTTCTTACATTTATGTAATTTACCGTACGGAATATATACCATTATAATTTAATAGTTCAGACAATTAAACACGCGGTGATACCAAATATGTTTATTTTTTTATGTTTTCATGTTTTTTTTTATATAGGAAAAGGGGGTGATTTGAACTTTTAATATGGAAGGGGTTAATATGTGTCATACACTTTTGTTAAATTTTTTTTTTTTTTTTTACACTTATGTTCACACTGAGGAATTGGAGAGGAATTTCCACGAGTAATTCTGCTCGCTTTTTCCTCTCCAAATAATTCAGCAGTGACATCCCCATAGAGTTGTACAGAATTTCTGCCCCTCAGTTCACATGGAGGAATTTCCTCAAGCAGAATTCTGACGAGGAAGTCTGTTCCGCTTGAAGAAAGAACATGTGCTTTCTTTCAGGCGGAATCAGTGTCGTTCTCCCATAGAGATCAAGGTTATTTATTTTTTTTGAGTCAGAAGCATTTCCGCGTGGAATTCGCGCAGAATTTCCGCATGAAAGAAAAAAAAATTTATGAATAGAAATACTTGATACTCGTCCTCCGCATGAAACCTGCATTTCCGCGCGATTTCCGCACCAATTCCGCGCCAAATTCCACGTGAAATCTCTGCGAGTTCTTGTGGAAAAGTAACAATATTTTGAGGCAGAACATTTCTGCTTGATTTCCGCCCCAATTCCTCAGTGTGAACATACCCTTAGGGAACTTTTAGGAGGAATCCTTAGATTTCTCATACAGATCAATGCAGTTCTATTGAACTGCATTGATCTTTGCGCTCTGCGCTCCATTGATAAAGCCTGGTCAATCCAACGGACACCAGGGAACAAGAGGTAAACCCTCCGGCTACCTCTACAGTGGATGGCCCACCAGGGAGCATCTACATGTCCCTTTAGACGCCGATGTCAGTTTTGACAGTGGCAATATAAAGGGTTGTTTGCAGCATGCTGACTATTAGCGGCGGCCCCCAGCTACTGAAATCAGCCGGGGGCCACCGGGTATGGAGCAGACTCGAGTCAGGAGCCCGCTCCATACACCCTAAGCGCCGCCGTATTTGTAGGGGGCTTTCAGGTCTGGCCCTGTTTGCCCGAAGCAGGGCTAAAGGCTTGAAAAATTAATCTGCGCAGCACCTGGAACTGCATGTCCCGAGAGGATTTCCACATCTCTAGAGAAGAAAGGTGTTGAAGAAGACAACTTACCAGTCAAACCCTCCCCCAACATCACCAGACTGTTAATAGCCCAACATGACACAGTAGCTTTCAGAAGAGTAGACCTACATGTATGAGCTGCTTAATTTTAGATGGGTGCTTCTACTAAATCTCCTGGTTGCAGTGTCCCTGTCTGATGCACCACTTTATTTTTTCACACGCAAGCAGGCAATAAATGGCTAATGTAATGTTATGTCTATAGCTTAGAAGGCAAAGCAATGGCAATTCTCTAATAATCCTATTATTGGAATAAACACAGAAAATAGTACAAGCACTGGGAATTAGTCAAAAGACTAAAAACTTACAAACTGCAAATCCAATATATCAGCATTGCAACTTTTCTTATACAATGGATATGGCTTCAATTGAAATCAGCAGAATGAAAGCTGCTACTCATACAGGTTTATCAGTCCCAAGGAAATACGCTTGTGGGAGTTCACAAGGACTGAGCAAGGTAAATTGGTTTAAGGTTTAGCTAATCGTTGAGCAGCTGCTGGAGATGTTGCTGTCAGAAACAGATCTAATCTTTAAAATCCAGTGAAGAATCTACAATAAAAACCATAACTCAGCCAGCATGGTTCTGCAGGAATCCAAGTGTTAAAGAACAGTAATAAAATGGAAGGTGGGAATCAACACATTATTCCTGGGGATACACCTAGCAAACTCTAATTTTGGGCTTTAACTACATGCAAGAAGAATAGATTATTATGAATCACCAGAGATTTCTACTGCACTGGAAAGTAAAACATCTCATTCATAAGCCTGGCTCCAATTTGTCTTGAAAAGTAATTGCAGTTTCAATAGAGCTGACATTTCTGTTTTCAGTCTCTGGCCCACCGAGACACAACGTCAAAGAGGTTTCATTTCAATTTGAATCATTTAAGAGGTCGTTTTTTTTCCTTCACCATCAGACACTTCTGTAAGAGTAATGTTCTCAGAGAGCTCGGAGCACACATCAAGCGTTCTGAGCCTAGCTGATACAACCTGACTGCTCTCCAGATGACTAATCAGTGGTGGTGAACTCCATCAGCAGGACGACAATGTAAGGGTCACTTATCGAACAGTGCCCAATTGCCAGCCCAACGAGTATATCTGATCCTACTGACTACCGCTGTCTGCACTCCAAAAACAGATGTTCTGGAACATGACAGCTCAGGCAGAGCTCTTTTACAACAGTCAAAAAGTGATATAAAGGAAATAGTAGTGACCTGGGTGTAGAAATAAAATTAAGAAAGAAGCAATGATTTAATGAACATCTGTTTTCTGTGTAGACAGTAATAGTCATGGGGACCTGATATACTTCGGTGAACTGCCATTTGGGAATAAAGGTACTTTACATTTTCCTTCTTTTAACCAGTGCCCTCTGGGAAGCACACAACTAGAATGCAGACCAAACAAGTAAGATTTTTCTTTTAGTTTTCTTACCTCAGCAACAAATTCCCAGTAACTAAGTGGAAAAACTATAGTTTTTAAATGTTTAATAAGGGCAATATTGCTTGTATTAGCCTTGCAGCTGTTCTCCTTGAGTTGGGTGTTCTCCCGGGTCTCTTTCCCCACATGGTTTTAATGGCATTAAATGTAAAATATGCTGCTATAGTCAAACTTCTGCATGCAAATGAATACATAACTGATATTAAACTGACAAACATCGGCCAGTGCTTTGAAAAATTGCTATGTGTAAATGCAGCTTTAGAAACTATTGAAAAACAATCAAAAGTTAAAGACAAGAAATGGAAGGCTATAGAATCACTTAATCAATATTGTAGGACTGGACAAACACCAGGAGGCAGGTAGCAAATACCAACAATAAAAAAGCTAAAGCCAAGTCATTTTTAAGTTGTCTTAGATTTATGTCTTTATGTCTGAATTTTTTAAATTTTTTATTGAGCCTCTAAAATGTTAAAGCCTTCTGAAAAAGTCTGATCAGCCCTAAACTCTATTGTTCCGCAGTTTTTCCTGCCATAAAAAACAAACCTCCTTACTGGCATTATGAAAAAACAACACAGTTTGCTATATAACATCTTAGATCTATACTACTGACAACAGTAATATATATCTTTAATACCACTGTCTGTTTAATCCATGTCTCCATTTGAAGAACATAGAATGGTTAGTTAATGAACAATTATGAAAAAGTTGCCTAAAGAGACTTGTACTTTTTTAAGATCCGAGGAATGTGCTCTCGAAAAAGCGCGAAACGTTTTACACTAAAGTAACGTGCACAAAGGATGCGGTCTATCGCAAGCCCTTCTCCGACAGGAGAGAGACCCCGCCCCAACAAACCTTACCCTTCACCTCCAGACCAAAAGGTATCTGCGAGGTTCCAGGTTCAATATCCCTTTTTGCCGACGCTACTAAGGGAGCACAAATGCTCCCGGCATCCCCTTTGGCGTAAGCCAAGGAATCTGCCCGAGGAGCCATTAACGGTCGGTACCCTGCTCATGCAGGAGTACCCGGGGTTTTTGCAGGGAGGTGCGGAACCTTATGGCCACACACACCTCCCCTAGACCGCTAAGAGGGGCACCCAGAAGGGATACCGCATCCTAACAATCCTGTGGAGACACAACACGCAAAAAGTGACACAGTGACAAAAGGAAAGAAATAAGTGAATGTGCACAGATATACTGCCTGGACATCCGACCGGATCTATAAAAAAATTCTCTGATCCTAGCCAGAAGGCCGGGAATCAAGAGGTGAGTGCCACAAAGGTGAAGAGATCATGGTGCCCGTGCTTCAACTCAGTGAGCCAGTACACCCAGTGAGTTTCAGCACCTCGGGGTCACCACTCCGAGGCACTAAAGTACCTCGGCTCTAGACCCTCCCAGCCTCATGGCGAGACCCGGAGGGAGCAGGTCTCATCGGGGCAGCCATTGAGCTGGTTTCGTGGCACTAGCCCCAGAACGCCCAGTACACCTGCCCCCTACCATGCAGCACCCATCCCCGCCAGCTCCACACAGGTGCTGTTTGGACTACAGGCATGAAACTGATCAGAACTGATACTACACTTGATCTAAGCCAAAAGGCCGAGAAGCAAAACTTAAGTATTTAGTGGAGTAAAATCACAATAACCATACAGTAAGGGTCTATTCACGGGCAGAATTTCCACACATCCGCACCAATTCTGTTTCCATCTTCATTTGGGTGGTTCCTGGCTTGTGTGGATTTGCGGAATTGGTGCGGAATCCGCATGCAGAAATTCAGAAGTGTGAATGGGAGTGTGGAATCCCATAGAAGTCCATTGGGCTTTAATTTGAGGCTGAATGCACATGCGGAACTCCGCACAGATTCCGCATGCAGGTTCTGCCTCAAATTAAAGCCCAATAGACTTCAATGGGATTCCACACTCCCATTCACTCTTCTGAATTTCAGCAAGCTGATTCTGCATGGATTCCGCAACTGAATTTGCACATATTCTGCACAAAAGCAGCACAAGCCAGAAACCACCCAAATGAATGCGGACACGGAACTGGTGCGCATGTTCTGAAATTCTGCCGTGTGAATATACCCTAACAGCGCTATTCACCTGTGCACTCCACCTACTCAGTATGCTAGCCACCAGTACAAGATGCGCAAGGTGAGGTGCTGGACTTCAAAGAATTGCTTTGGGGGTCCTATGGACAACAACTACACCTATGCATTTCCAAAAGCTGGAATAAAAGTCACAAGTAATATATGTTATACATACCCTAAAGTTATCAGGAGAACTCAAAAAAAGCTTCTGACGAATCTCCTCTGGTGCACCGGCACACAACCTGTAGAAAATATGGTAATTCCTCTCATCTTGTCCTTGTACACAGATACGAGACTTCTCCAGAAGATAGTGAGACACAAATCCTCCTACTACGGAATACTAGGTAAAGAGAAAAAAAAAAATATATATATATATATATGTATATATATATATATATATATATATATATATATATATATATATATATATATATATATTACAACAATTAAGAAAAATAAATATTTAAAAAGTCACAATAAAGTATGACTTCTCTCTGTCACTGATGTAAATGCATCGAATAAAAGAGATACAATATATATTCATTACAATGAAAAGTTTGTTATTTTTCTCCAGATTTCATGGAACATATAAAGAATTTATTTTTCTTCTACATCCTGTCCAAACAATCAAAGCTGAAAAATAAAGCGAGCATGGAAGGCTTAGCCTCCGTACACAGAGCTCACTGATGCCAGAGAAAACTGTAGCCTGGTGTCGCTCTATAGAAAAAGGTTACTCTCATCAAAGTTGGCTCCTTTTTAAAAGCTCACTCAGCACTAGGATAACCTTTTCGCCGATTACAAACCTATACATGGGACACTTGGGAACATACATATTGTTTGTTTTCTATTTATTGGGAAAGGGTAGGTCATGAGATCAGTTTTGACAATGTTAAAAGTTTTCCACCTCAAACTGCAGAAGCTAATTCAGGACAAAGGTCACAGAAAAGGTGGAAAACAGTTAAATCTCATCTTCTTCAGCATTTTTATCAGTTGTACGTGAAACCTACATTTATTACTGTGGTGATTTTACAAGAGGTGCTGTGCGACCTTTCTGGGTGAAAGCCAAGAAGTGACTCTTAAACAGTGCCAAGGATTACAAAGCAAAACTGTAGTCAATTATTTGCCTCAGTTTTGCAAAAGTAATCGTGTACTACAGAGACAACTTTCAATGTTAAAGGGGTACTCCTATCCTAGACATCTTATCTCCTATCCAAATGATAGGGGATAAGATGTCAGATCGAGGGAGTCCCACCGCTGGTGACCCCACGATCTCCCTGCTGCACCTGCACGTTTAGAGAATCGGGTGCAGCGCAGGAGGCTTGTGACGTCACGGCCATGCCCCGTTCGTGAGGTCACAGCCACGTCCCTCAATGCAAGTCTATGGGAGGGGGCGTGACGGCTGTCACACCCCCTCTCAGACTTGTATTGAGGGTGTGTGGCCGTGACGCCACGAGTGGGGCGTGGCCGTGACTTCACGAGCCTCCGCCCCACATCAACAGTCATCCGTGCAGCGGATGTCTGGGGTGCTGCAGCCGAGATCGCGGGGAACCTTTAGATATGGGATAAGATGTCTAGGGGCGGAGTACCCCTTTAAAGACAGCTTGTTACAATGTGGGGTGTGTGACAATGGGGATATTTATTTATCATGTGTAAGTGAAGCATTTTTCTACACCTTTTTTTGTTTTCTTTTTGTGTGTGTGCTGGTAATGTGTAGGAGCACCAAATGTATTAATTGGTCGCAGGGCATTTGATACATTTTGTGCAGGTCACATTTTCTGAAATTTCTCTCTTCACATACACCAAAAAGCTAAGCCAAGTCTGGGCTGGTGTAGTTTTAGAGACTTTTCAGTGGCTTTGTGCCAGTTCATAAAACCCTTCCATATCATGTGTATTGCCAAAATTAGTGGATTGCAACTCAAAATCAGCAGAAATGTGTAAACCAAAAGTCGCAAATAAACCCTGCTTGCGCCTTTTTGCACTTTTTCTAGACACAAATAAACAGTCTAAAGATAAATGGCATCTAAAATGTCAAAAGTGTATATAATTTTACTATAAAAAATATATAAAAAATGGACCCAGCACTTGTCTCTTTTTAAAAATGTTTGACATGTAGTAGAGACATGACAAAAGTGGTTGGGGTCTAAGAGTTCATTTTTTTAGGTAAGTTTGTCTTGCTACTGGTGGCAGTCTGAATACTTAGACCCTTCCCAATCATGCCTCTACAACATGTCAAAAGTTTCTTAAAGTGGCAGTGCCTTTGTACAGCAAATCTTTGAGGTTTTATGTGTTACCCTATCTAAGCAAACCATAGTATAATCCAAGCAAAAAAAAAAAAAAATCCTACCTTTTCATTGAAGTGAATTTCTACAAATTTTCCAAAGCGACTACTGTTGTTGTTGCGGACAGTTTTTGCATTTCCGAAGGCTTCTAATAAGGGATTAGCTGTTTGGGTAAAAAATAGGATTTTTCAGATAACCGCAAGAAAAATATATAACTGATAGCATACTTTATATTTCTGCATTTATAATTTTACATATATAGAAAAATAGCCCCCAAACCCCTTATACGGGACTATACATTTGCCCAATCATGTTAGAACTTACATTTGTGTAATAATGTAAATTGAAAAGTGACCAAACTACTTATTTTCAGTGAAATATTTCATCTTCCTTCTGGGGTAATGTTCGGTATAGAACAAAAGTTAATTTTGCAAAGACACGGAGAAAGCTGTATTTTACAGAGTCCTCGGTGTAAACCTTTGAGCGAGCAGGAACACAGAAATGACTGGGTGAGTCAGTGTTCAGCTTGAAACTCAGCATATCTTACAATACAAAGACTAATTTTAAGCCCTGCATCTACAACCCAGTTCCTTTGATTCTTCCGTGTCTTGCTAACCTAGCAAGGAACACCACGGGCATTAGAAAACAACAAGGTCTTTTTATAAAAAGAAGCAAATAAAATCACTTTGAGAAATGATCATGTTCATCACGAACAGTAACATAGGGGGTAATATTAAAGTTTTACTAGGGAAACTGGAAATGTGCCTTTTGTTTAAAAGCCGTGCACCCCTCCCTATTCACAGGAGGTTTTTTTTTATTGATAGTGGATCCAGCATGTCACCCATTCAGAGGCTATAAGCCCAGCAGAGGTGAGTGGAATAAGTGTCAGGGTCCCCTCCGAAATGAGGCCACCTCTGCGTGGTGGATGGGGGGGGGGGGGGGGGGGGTGACACGTTTTGATCAAAACGTGCGCTATGAGCCTCCATTTTTTGACCAAGAGTGCTGTTGCAATCTTTTTTGTATACTTTTATATTCATGCATGCATAAACTCTGGAAAGGGAGTTAAGATTTAAATTAGAGACATTCAAGAGTTAAATTGCAGAGAATGTCTGTCGACTGCAATTGTCAGAGAATCAGCACTGTCAAAATTAGCAAAGAAAAACTCACATTCGAACATTATTTTGTCTATTTCCCAGGAAAGACCATGGTGCACAAAGATTTTTAGACATTTTTGCAGATTTCATGGACATAAGTATTCAGACCCTTTGCTATGTATGACATTTGAAATTTAGCACTGGGGCCTCCCATTACTCTGAGATGTTTCTACACGTAGATCGGAGTCCCCTGTGGTAAATTCGGTGGACTAGACAAGATTTTGACACACACACCCCTGTTTATATAAGGTCTCACAGCTGACAATGCATATTAGAACAAACTAAGCCATGAGCTGGAAAGAAATACATGTAGAACTCTGAGACAGGATTGTACAGTAGCACTTAACTGTAGAAGGGTACAATACTGTCTTTGCTGTACTTCCCAGCATAGGTTCTCTTTAAAGGGGTACTCCAGTAGAAAACACTTTTTTTTTTATTTTTATTTTTTTTTGACTGGTGCCAGAAAGTTCTACAGATTTTTAAATTAATCCTTTTAGAACTTATCAGCTGCTGTATGTTCCAGAGAAAGTTGAGTTGTTCTTTTCTGTCTGACCACAGTGCTCTCTGCTGACGCCTCTGTACATTTCAGGAACAGTCCAGAGTACAAGCAAATCCCCACAGAAAACCTATCCTGCTCTGGACAGTTCCTCAAACGGACAGAGGTGTGAGCAGAGAGCACTGTGGTCAGACAGAAAAGAACTCCAGAAAGAAGTACAACTTCCTCTGTAGTATACAGCAGCTGATAAGTATCTCTCATTAACACGCCTGTGATCAGCATTATCGACGCTTGACTGCTCCTGCCTGGATCTCAGGCACGGAGCAGTCATTCGTCGATCGGACACCGAGGAGGCAGGTAAGAGCCCTCCCGGTGTCCGATCAGCTGTTCGGGACGCCGCAATTTCACGGCGGAGGTCCCGAACAGCCCGACTGAGCAGCCGGGATACTTTCAGTTTCACTTTAGAAGCGGCGGTCAGCTTTGACCGCCGCTTCTAAAGGGTTAATACCGCACATCGCCGCGATCGGCGATGTGTGGTATTAGCCGCGGGTCCCGGCCGTTGATTAGCGCCGGGACCCACGCGATATGATGCGGGATCGCGGCGCGATCCCGCTTCATATCGCGGGAGCCGGCGCAGGACGTAAATATACGTCCTGCGTCGTTAAGGGGTTAATGTAAACCTGACCCAAGGTGCTCTACAACTCAGACTGGGCAAAGGTCCATATTCCACCACGACAATGACCCAACTAAGCACACAGCCAAGATAAAAGGAATGGCTTAGGGATAAAGGGGGAGATTATCAAAACCTGTCCAGAGGAAAAGTTGTTGAGTTGCCCATAGCAACCAATCAGATCGCTTATTTCATTTTGAAAAAATCAAAGAAACAATCTGATTGCTATGGGCAACTCAGAAACTTTTCCTCTGGACAGGTTTTGATAATTTGCTAATATTTTTAACATTCTGTTTTAACTTTCTCATTATGGGGTATTGAGTGCTAAAAGATGGGTGAAAATGTATTTTGTCTTTATCTTTGCACTAGGTCGCAACATAACAAAATATTTAAAAAAAAAAAAAAGTCTGAAAACTTTCCAAATGCATCGTACATACATGAAACAAGGGGTTGTATATTGAGTGACCAAGTGCTCACAAATGTATTATTTGAAAACATCTACATGTGCTTGTTCAAAGTCCACCCTTCTCATCACAGATTCATTTATAACAAAGGTATAGAGACCAAAAATCCCTCACAAAAGTAACTAAAAACAATGTTGAGAAGAAGCAGAATGTCCAGCGCGAATGTAAAGGAACTGGATGTTTATTCCAATAGCCAAAAAGACACGTGGAACATGACAAGGTGACGCGTTTCGGTCCCAACCTTTGTGTATGACTAAGGTCCAACCTTAGGACCGAAACGCGTCACCTTGTCATGTTCCACGTGTCTTTCTGGCTATTGGAATAAACATCCAGTTCCTTTACATTCGCGCTGGACATTCTGCTTCTTCTTGTCAGTTTCAGTCGGCGTTGCCCACGCCGGTCCTGGCGCGACGGGCTGAGGGAGTGAGCTGGACTATACACTTCTTTGTCTGTAAAAACAATGTTGGCTTATGGCAATTACCATTGTTTCCACATCCAAAATAGGTACAAGACTTATTAGGATACTGCCAATAAATGAAGAACAAGTAACATACCTTCTACAATCCTCTCATCAATATCTTGTCCAGAACCATAGGATTCAGTCAGATACCTGTAAAACCAGATCATTTGAAAAATGTAAAACAAAAATTATAAGAACTGAAACACAATGACAAAACTCCTGTGGAAAGGCTATGAATATTGTGATAAAACCCCCATAGACATTTGCCAGGGTGCAGCAGTGCCCAATTCACACCGAGTAAGGGAAAGACATAAGGGCTCAGATTTATCAAAATGTGGGAGAGAAAAAAATGGAGTGATTTTCTCACTGCAGCCAATCACAGGTCAGCTTTCGCTTTACCAGAGCTCATTAGCGGAGCTGTAATTGGTTGCTGGAGAAAATTTCTAAATTTTTGATAAATCTGGGCCAAGGTTTTTAAAATAAAAACTTAAATGCTGCTTTGGAGATTAACCATTCAGCAGAGATGCCTCTTCTCCTCCAAACCAAGGGTCAGACACTTCTCCTACTCACCAAGCTTTAAAGGGGTACTCCGGTGGAAAAACATTTTTTTTATTTTTTTTTTTAAATCAACTGGTGCCAGAAAGTTAAACAGATTTGTTCATTACATCTATTTATAAATTGCAATCCTTCCAGTACTTTTCAGCTGCTGTATGCTCCAGAGAAAGTTGAGTTGTTCTTTTCTGTCTGACCACAGTGCTCTCTGCTGACACCTCTGTACATTTCAGGAACTGTCCAGAGTACAAGCAAATCCCCACAGCAAACCTATCCTGCTCTGGACAGTTCCTCAAACGGACAGAGGTGTGAGCAGAGAGCACTGTGGTCAGACAGAAAAGAACTCCAGAAAGAAGTACAACTTCCTCTGTAGTATACAGCAGCTGATAAGTACTGAAAGCAAAGACATTTACAAATCTGTTTAACTTTGTGGCACCAGTTGAATTTAAACTAATTTGTTTTCCGCCAGAGTACCCCTTTAATGAAAACCTGACCCAAGGTGCTCTACACCTCAGACTAGGCAAAGGTCCATATTCCACCACGACAATGACCCAACTAAGCACACAGCCAAGATAAAAGGAGTGGCTTAGGGACAAAGGGGGAGATTATCAAAACCTGTCCAGAGGAAAAGTTGTTGAGTTGCCCATAGCAACCAATCAGATTGCTTATTTCATTTTGAAAAAATCTGATTGCTATAGTTTAAGAAATTCAAAAGAAAGCATCAGTAAGTGTAAAAATGTTATGGAGATTATGCATTTTATTAACTTTAGGTACCAAAAACACATTTAGTCTAGAGAATTTATTACATTGATCTTTGACTGAGCGTAATAGGGATGCTTTAATTTGATTATCTCCCTGGGGCTATCTGCTATTATTCTGCTTCCATAGATCATACCTTCATAATCTCACTGAAAACATGGGTAAGCTTGTGTTTCCAGATATGAAAGGATATTAGCATAGTATTTGGCATTTTTATTCATTAATTTACATAAGGAAGATGTTGAATAATGATTTATCACTATTTTTATGTGCAATAAATGACCGTATCCTCAATATAAAGAGTGAATGAACCTTATGGTCACCCTAATATTGGTTATATGGGCATTTGGTGCTAGGATTTGGGCGGATGTTTCAATTAGTAAATTTTCTGAGACAGAAGGCACCCCTTGTTGAGTTCTATTCATAATATTAACCCCTTAAGGACGCAGCCCATTTGGGCCTTAAGGACGCAGACAATTTTATTTTTACGTTTACGTTTTTTCCTCCTTGCCTTCACGAAATCATAATTCTTTTATATTTTCATCCACAGACTAGTATGAGGGCTTGTTTTTTGCGCAACCAGTTGTCCGTTGCAATGCAATCACTCACTTTACCATAAAATGTATGGCGCAGCCAAAAAAATACTATTTGAGTGGTGAAATGAAAAAGAAAATGCAATTTTGCGAATTTTGGAAGGTTTTATTTTCACGCCGTACAATTTACGGTAAAAATGACCTGTATTCTCTATTCTTTGGGTCAATACGATTAAAATGATACCCATGATAACATACTTTTCTATTACTATTGCGCTTAAAAAAATCGCAAACTTTTTAACCAAATTTGTACGTTTAAAATCACCCTATTTTGAAGACCTATAACTTTTTCAATTTTCCGTATAAGCGGAGGTATGAGGGCTCATTTTTTTGGGCCGTGAACTGTACTTTTTATTGATACCATATTTGCTTATATAAAACTTTTAATCCATTTTTTATAAATTTTCTTGGGAATAAAATGTTATAAAAAAAAAAAAAACTGCTTTTTTGGACTTTTTTTTTTTTTTTTTTTTTTTTTTTACGTTCACGCCCTTCACCATACAGTATGATTAACATTTTATTTTAATAGTTCAGATATTTACGCATGCGGCGATACCAAATATGTCTAAAAAATATTTTTTAACACTTTTTGGGGGTGAAATAGGGAAAATGGAACAATTTACGTTTTTATTGGGGGAGGGGGTTTTTCACTTTTTTTTACTTTTATTTTTACACTTAAATAGTCCCCATAGGGGACTATTTATAGTAATCATTCGATTGCTAATACTGTTCAGTGCTATGTATGGGACAGGGAAGGCAGATCAGAGCAGAAGATGCCAGAAAGGCAGAAGACGCCAGAAAGGCAGTGAGGGGACCTCCGTCTGCCGTGCTGGATGATCGGATCGCTGCGGGCGAGCCGATCATCCATTTTAATGACCGTGATGCTGCAGATGCAGTGATCAATACAGATCACGGCATCTGCAGCATCACGGACATTAAAATGGGGGTTAATGGCAGACATCCGCGTGATCGCGGATGTCCGCCATTACGGGCGGGGCCCTGGCTGCGATCAGCAGCCGGGACCTGCCACGCATGATCCGGGCATCGCTCCGATGCTCGCGGTTATGCTTAGGATGTAAATGTACGTCCTGGTGCGTTAAATACCACCTCACCAGGACGTACATTTACGTCCTGCGCCATTAAGGGGGTTTAAAGCAATTAAAACCATTATAATATACTAAGAAATAAACACCTAGGATAAACATAAAAAGGGCATACTTTATTAATAGATGTGTATGAAGGAAGTCCCAGTGCACCCTGTAAAGTATTTTTGGTATCTAAAGAGAGTAGTGGACTGAGCCCCTCTCCCAAGGGGAAAAAAAAAACTGTTCACTTTTTAAGAATATTGTTGAGCCTAAATGTTCAAATAAAATAAATATTTTATATTGGTGTTTAAAAAGATATTTGCCTTTAACATTTTCTATGTGCCTTCTTACAGTATATACTCGAGTATAAGCCGAGTTTTTCAGCACGATTCTTCGTGCTGAAAACGCCCCCCTTGGCTTATACTCAAGTGAACTCTCCGCCTGTCAATCCCTTCTCAGTCTTCAACCTGCGGACCTCCATATTTTGCAAAACTACAACTCCCAGCATACCCGGACAGACATCGGCCAACTCCCTCCCCCAATAAAAACATAAATTGTCCCATTTTCCCTATTTCACCCCCCTTTTGTTTTGTACTCACCCCCCCCCCCTCCCTCGGCGGGAAGTTAGGGTGAGCTGGTCCGGGCCATTTATGCTGCAGGATTAGTCGTTTTGGGCTGTCCATTTTCACAGGGGGGGCATCTTCTTCGCGCCCGGCCCCGGACTAGAGACGTTGCCTTGACGACGACGCACAGGGACGTTCATGCGCAACGTCCCTGTGCGTCGTCGTCAAGGCAACATCACTAGTCCGGAGCCGGGCGCAGAGAAGAGGCACCCCCCCCCCCCCACCTGTGAAAATGGACAGCCCGCAACCACTAACCATCCCCACCGGACGGTCCCTGCAGCATAGATGACCCGGACCAGCTCACCCTACATGCAACTAAATTTGTATATTTAAAATTGTCCTCTTCTGACCCCTATAACTTTTTTATTTCTCTGCATACGGGATGTATGAGGGCTAATTTTTTTGCGCTATGATCTGAAGTTTTCATCTGTACCATTTTTGTTTTGATGGGCCTTTTTGATAAATTTTTTTTATACATTTTTACACCATTGACAGTGTGGTTTAATTAATGTTATATTTTTATAGTTTGGACGTTTACGCACGCAACGATACCACATATGTTTATTTTTATTATGTTTTTATATTTTCTATATAGAATTTGGGAAAAGGGGGTGTTAAAAACCTTTAATAAGGAAGGGGTTAATGTGTTTTTTTGTTTTTTACTAAACTACATTTTTTACACTTTATGAGTCCCCTCAGGAGACTTTTAGGAGGAATCCTTAGATTTCTCATACAGATCAATGTGGTTCCATAGAACCATATTGATGTGTGATCTGCCCTCCATTGATAAAGCCTGGTCCTGCCAGGCTTTATCAATGCGAGAGCCGTGACCTGCACAGAAGCAGAGGTAAGCCCTCCTGCTACCTCCACAGAGGGTCGACCGCTGCGGGGGGGGGGGGGGGGGCGATCCACCCCACTGGACCACCAGAGAGCATTTACAGGGTTCTTTAGACGCCACTGTCAACTTTGACAGCGGTGATCTAAAGGGTTAATAGCCGGCCGCGGCGATCGCCGCATGTCAGCTATTAACGCCGGCCCTCAGCTACAAGAATCAGCTGAGGGCCGGCCGGTATGACACAAGCTCGAGTCAGGAGCCCGTGCCATACTCGGTTAATGGCACATGGGCGAGTATACACTTCCATGGTCGTTAACCAGTTAAAATTGGCAAGAAGGCCGGTATTAACACAAACAAACAAACTGAACTTACGTACAGTCACTGTACTGGTGCCTGTGGGATCGCGCTCCGGTTCTCCGCAGAGAACATCTTCCTGTGGTCAACCGATCACACTGTGGCTCAGCTAATCATCAGCTGCAGCGATGTCTTGCCTCGGACGGTGATTGCCCAAGTGGCATTGTGAGGTTTTGGGCACAGGGACCAGGAAGAAGATTAGGTCAAGATAAGGTCGCTCAGCCTATCATCGGGCGAAGTGGACCACTACTGCGACCGGCGATTATCTGAGTCGTAGAGTGACAGACATGTTGACCACAAAAAGCAGAAAGAGGGTCGCTGCAGACGACAGGATCGCAAAACCGGAGGCACCAGGGAAGCGACAATATATTTTTTTTTTTTTATGATGACATTTTAACCCAGAGAACACCTTTAACATATATTGCTTTTGGCTGATGGGTTTGCATATCTTCATTAAGACTGCATCATTTTCCATAATACTATGGAAAGTTGTAAGCAAAATCTTTTTTTTTTATTTAAAAAATCTGTACTATTTCTTATTACATTGAGTATGTTATTTCATATATTATTTCTTATTGTTACTTTTATTAGCCCCTCAAGTGTTTGCACAGTTGTCTGCTAAACTTCAACCCCTTATCCAAGATGTCTGATCGCAGGGTCCCGTTGTCGGGGACCCCCGTGATCTCTCCTGCAGCCCCCCGAGTCATCAGCTCTTCGCAGCTAAGTTTGCTCCGTGGCTGATGACAGGTGCCGGTGGTTCGCGACGTTGTGCCCCTCCCCCTTAATGCAAGTCTATGGGAGGGGGCGTCACGCCCCCTCCCATAGACTTGCATTAAGGGGGTAGGGCATTATGAGGGGGTGGAGCCATGACGTCATGAACCACCCGTCCCTGTATCGTGAGTCATAGGCCATGAAGCAAATGTGGCTCTGGAGAGCTGATGAACTCAGGGGCTGCAGGAGAGATCGTGGGGATCCCCAGCAGCAGGACCCCTGTGATCAGACATCTTATCCCCTATACTTGGTTAGAGGGATAAGATGACTAGGGGTGGAGTACCCCTTTAAGGTGTTGAAGTTTAGCAGACAACTGTGCTCATGTGCAAACACTTAATAAGAAATAAGATATGAAATAACATATTCAATGTAATAAGAAATATTAGAAGCTCAGTTGCACAGTAGAAGCACAGTTGAAATAGTCATTTAAGTTACTGTACACAGACCTTAGCACAAATTTTGTATTTTCTGTCTTGCCGGCTCCTGACTCTCCCGACACGATGATTGATTGGCTCATTTTCAAAACCTTCATGTCTCTGAAGGCTTTATCAGCTGAAACAAAACGTATTGTAATAAGCAGCACTTATATGCTTCAGCAATTCCAACTGACAGAAGTTATTTTCATTAAGTACATTTCTAAGGACAATGGTACAATGGCACTGCGGTTTTATTTTATCCTTACAGACGACATCCAGTGGTAAGAAATTTACCCTCTATCAGCAGGATCCCCGCGATCTCGTGTACGGGTCCCAGACTGAGCTTCTGTGTGTGACATTTCGCACAGCAGTTCAGCTGGTAGAAATACGCCCCCACCATTCATCTCTATGGGAGAGGTGGAGACACCGTGCTCCTGTGCCTCCCCCTTTCTTACAGAGATGAATGGAGGGGCGTTTCGACTTGCTGGCATGGATGGAGCAACACAGAGCCAAGGCCAAACCAGGGCCCCATACAGGAGATTGCAGGGTTCCAAGCGGTCAGACCTCCCGCGATCAGACATTTATCCCTTATCCTGTGGATATAGGATAAATGTCTTAGCACTGGACATTATCTTTAAACTGCCTCTTGCTCAATGACTTCTAGATTCCTTAAAAGGGCACATTGATCAGAGTTATCCTGATGAGACGAACCCTATAAAGTTTAAAGAAAATCTGTCATCAGTGTCACATGCACTAACCTGGTGGTACAGAAAGGTAGTGCAGGTGACACTGACAACGGTACTTACCTTGTCCCGTTCCGTGCTGTCGTTCTTTGGCAATTTTCTTCAGTATCTTCAGCTCCGGGCCCGACTTGGAGCATGGGCGGAGCTTAGTGACTTATCTGCTGGGTCCTGCTGCTAGCAAACAGCAGCAGTGACGTCCCTAAGCACCGCCCATGCTCATAGTCGGCCCTGGAGCTGAAGATACCGAACAATATTGCCAGAGAAAGGACAGCACGAAACAGGGCAAGGTACCGTATATACTCGAGTATAAGCCAAGTTTTTCAGCACAATTTTTCGTGCTGAAAATGCCCCCCTCAGCTTATACTAGAGTGAAAAAAACATAAAATATACTGTTGTGGGGGGGTTGGCTGGGCCATCCATCTTTGCTGCAGGGACCATCCAACTAGTGACGCTGCATTGACGCCGCTGCACAGAGACGTCTGTGGGCAGCAGACGTCTGTGACCTCAGGGGCGTCCCTGCGCACAGACGTCCCAGCAGCGTCACTAGTCTGGGGCCAGCCCGGAGCGGAGAAGAGGGCCTCAGGGTGAAGATGGATGGCCCAGACCGGCTTACCCCCCCCCCCACCGGAATGGGGACGGTCCCTGCAGCTACTGAGCAACAGGACCGAGAGAACTGGGGAGGTGAGTAGACAACGAGGGGGGCCTATATGATGACGGAGGGGGCAGTCTGGATGATGACAGGGAGGATATAGACTGGGGGTGATGATGACAGGGGGGGTCTGGATGATTACAGGGGGGGGGATGATGTATTTACCCCACTAGGCTTATACTCGAGTCAATACGTTTTCCCAGGTTTTGGGGGTGAAAGTAGGGGCCTCGGCTTATATTCGGGTTGGCTAATACTCGAGTATATACGGTAAGTACGTTTGTCTTCAGTGTCACATGCACTACCTGTCTGCACCGACAGGTTAGTGCAGGTGACACTGATTGCAGATATCCTTTAACCAATAATGTTTTAAGAAATCATTTAAGGAAAAAGGAAAAGCTACTTGGGACCACCCAATTGACCTTTTTGCCCCACTGCCAACTCCAGTGTTTCAAAGTAAACCAGAGCTGGTTGTATCAAAAAAGGTTATTTCAGAAGACATTTTCCCTAAATACTTACACAAAATGACCAAATATATCACATAAACATAAAATAAACATTAATAAGAAAAAATAATACATACCTATTGCATATACATGTGGTGGCAAAACTCCCAGTGATCTCCCCATGTACATTTTAATGTAGTCAGATGTATAAAGTTTTGGGACATCAAAATATGGATTTATTGCAATTAAAATGTTGGCCACATAGGTCTGAGAAAAAAAGAAAAAGAAAAGAAAAATCAAAATTTTTATAATAAATATATATATTTTTTATTTAATATTTTATTAAAGGAGCTGTCCAGAGAAATGCTTGTATATTTAGAGTTCAGGGTAATAAACTTGTACTCACCTGCCTGTTGCCAATCCTCTATTGCCCTATTGGAGCAATTCTGCTTCTTGCTCTCCTCCTAACACATAGGAAATGCACACTAAGCCAATTACTGCCCCTAGCGGTGATGACACACCTCAGCCTCCTTATGGGCATTTCCTGTTTTGAAGAACGATTAGGAAGTGCTTGGCAATGGGGGACCAGCATCGGAGAAGGATTGGCAGCAGGTAAGTACAAGTCCTATTCTTTTTCATCCTAACTAGAGCTTTTTTAATTTATTCTCTGGACAACGCCATGAACATCTAAGTTCACAACCTGACAAGCCTTTTTATTACGAATAAAATGAAGGATATGCTTACCTTTTTTTACCTTTAAATGGGCAGCATCACCATAAACTACTTTTAAATTTTTCATAAGCTATATAAAATGAAGCAATTTTGAATTTTTTTTGCTTAAAATATAAAAAAAAAGTGCAAAAATTCAGCTCCCCGAAAAATATTATAGTAAAAGGTCCAAAATTTATTTCAACACGATTAAAATATTTTTAATCATGTTTGAATACATTTTGGACATTTTACTATAATATTTTTTGTGGAGCTGGATTTTTGTACCTATTTCTATCATACCAAGAATGCAACTTTGTTTTCTGGTCCGTGCTTTTGTTTATATTTTTTCAAATTAAATATTTAACTTTTACGGGAAAAACTGTCCTTAAAGTTCTGTCCACTAGGAGTCCCCAAACTATGTAAACTTCTCTTGTCCACCTGTTTCTATGCAATGCTCCTGCACAGTCGGAACACAGGAAGTGGGGGACGGGCTTAGCACTGAGCAGAGAGGCACAGTGTGGGAAAAGGGTGCTCTGCTTTTACTGAGGGGAGAGGCAGAGCAGCTGTGAGCATTGTCTGCCATCTACCTCACAGACAACCCTCCAGCCGTTCTTCATAACTATTGAAAACATGGTAGATGTGGGGGGAGGATAGTTGGAGCAATGTATTATAGCTGCGTGTGCAGCAGTGCTAAGTGTGTGTATGGCTGAGCTGTGTGTGCGCAGCAATGCTGAGTGTGTGTATGGCTGAGCTGTATGTATGCAGCAATGCTGAGTGTGTGTATGGCTGAGCTGTATATGTGCAGCAATGCTCAGTGTGTGTAGGACTCAGCTGTGTGTGTGTGCGAGTGTGTGTGGTGGAGTTGTGTGTATATTAGAGCTGAGTATGTATGGCTGAGCTGTGTGTGTGTAGCAGGCTTCTATATTTCCTTCTCTGTGTAGCTACTTCAGAGGTAAACAGAGAGGAGAGCTGTATGGGGGGGGGGGGGATGAGGCTGATTGGCTGCTGATGTCAATCTGTCAACGAAGAGACAGGAAGTTTACAGCAGTGAGGGCAAGCATCACCAGTGCCTGGGGACACCCACCAAATACAGGAGGATGCCTATGCAGGAGAACAGTGCTTACACTCAAAAGGGAAAACAGACAGATAAAAGGCTGGACATGATCTTTAACAAGTATAGCTGCAGTAGTTTTTTTCGTTTTGTTTTGTTAATGATGACTGGTATGCTTTAGGTATAAATTTAAAATAAACTAGAATTTCACAACTAAAATTCTAATTCAATATGAAAGCCATAAATTATATGAGTATAGAACTATGAATGTAACAATAAACAAATGCAATCTCTATAAAATAACTAACAATTTAAAGGGGTACTCCAGTGGAAATTTTTTTTTTTTTTAAATCAACTGGTGCCAGTAAGTTAAAACAGATTTGTAAATTACTTCTATTAAAAAATCTTTACCCTTCCAGTACTTATTAGCAGCTGTATGCTCTAGAGGAAAGTCTTTTCTTTTTGAATTTTTTTTTGTCTTGTCCACAGTGCTCTCTGCTGACACCCGATTCCCATGTCAGGAACTGTCCAGAGCAGGAGAAAATCCCCATAGCAAACCTATGCTGCTCTGGACAGTTTCTGACATGGAGGTGTCAGCAGAGAGCACTGTGGACAAGACAAAAAAGAAATTCAAAAATAAAAGAATTTCCTCTGTAGCATACAGCTGCTAATAAGTACTGGAAAGGTAAAGATTTTTTTAATAGAAGTAATTTACAAATCTGTTTAACTTTCTGGCACCAGTTCATTAAAAAAAAAAAAATAATAATTTCCACCGGAGTACCCCTTTGAGAACTTCAAACCCAGAATTTCCAAAAATGTAAAGAACAAGTAAAACCGGACCTTAATTAGGCAATTTATTAACCCTGTAGTCAAGAGGTGAAGCAGATGCAAAGAGAAGGGAAGGTAAAACGTGGTCACTAGGTGTCAATTACAATTATTTCTCTTAGGAAACGCTCAGTGTTAAACCTATATTGCAGCTGTCACTGTTTTGGCAGATGGCAAGATTACTTCTGTAATTTGGTCAGAATTAATTAAGCACAATTAGGTAACTTGATAGTAGTATAAAAGATTAAGTCTGTCATCTGAGCCAGGAGGTGTTAAAGGAGACTTTTTGTACGCTTAGAAACAAGGAAGAAGGGAATGAAGCCATCTAAACAAAATACTACATTGGTATACATTTGACACTGGACAGTCACCTTAAAAAAACATTTGACAATTTTATATCAACTTTATTGTTGGCCAACACAACTTTTAAAGACATTAAGGATTTGAATAGGTTGGAAAATTCCATTTTCTGCTCTATGATTACACTAGACTAGATACCAACCTTGAATTATCCAAAATCACAGAGCTCATAGCAGATCCACACATGAACAACATAACACCTAAAAAGTCAAAACAAGTAGACTCTTCGTATGGTGTTTTCTACAGTCAGAAATCAGCACCAGAGAATTCTGATACAAAAAATAACCATCATACATTTCTCTTACCCACAGATGGAATACGTGGCCCTTCTACAAGAGGGACCGGTATTATAGACTCCCTGAATGCTGGACACTTGTCTGTTGTGGAGTAAAGTAAACAAGAGGCAAACAAAAAAAAGGTTGGCAACCTGCCCACAGTTCCTAAACCACACTGTAGTCACCCTGGGCATTCACTTGAAATTACTTGTGGTCAAAAATGGACTTACATATATTTTATCTTTACTGTATCTAACTTTAATGTTGTGAAGAAGGGTAGCTTCATTGAGGTACATCAAGGAACCTGCAACAAGAGAGACAGAGAATTATTAGTTTAATATCAGATTCCTCATTCAATGCCATCCAAGAACCCACATCAAAAATGATACTTAAATGAGGCCTACTCTGTAAAATAAAAGTAGAGTAGGGTCCCACCCCATGCAAACATATATTAAAGAAACTTGGCACTTGTACGCTTGCAACGTGGTGTATTTATTTAACCGCAATCCTATATCAGACAACGTTGCAGTCATAAGAGCCCTTTATCAGATCAGGATTGCTGCAGAGGAACGAGACAATGCAGCCTATAGCCGTGTTATTTGGCATAAAGATACAACCTATAGTCCTTGGTGGCTCTCAGAGACTATGGGTCACATCTTTACGCCAAATAACACGGCTATGGGCCTCATGGTCTCGTTCCTCCGCAGCCATCTTGATCTGATGAAGGTCCCTTATGACTGAAACCTTTTCTAAAAAGGACTGCGGTTAAATAAATACACCACTGATAAAAAGTATGTCATTTTTCAATATCACATAATAACCAAGGTTATTAAGTATGTGCCACGTGCTCACCAGTTGTCAAAGGATATCATGTCTATAGAAAGGCATCATGACACACAATATACTATTTCAGTATATATGTAGCAGGAGAACAGTCACGTTGCAACTTCAGAGAAGTACCATATTTGTAAATTCATAGTATCCAATCAGGAAATAGTGTATCTATGACATAATGTATACACTAGAGATGAGCAAACGTACAGTAAATTCGATTTGTCACGAACTTCTCGGCTGTTGATGACTTTTCCTGCATAAATTAGTTCAGCTTTCAGGAGCTCCGGTGGGCTGGAAAAGGTGGATACAGTCCTAGGAGACTCTTTCCTAGGAATGTTTCCACCTTTTCCAGCCCACCGGAGCACCTGAATGCTGAACTAATTTACGCAGGAAAAGTCATCAACTGCCGAGCCTAGAAGTTCGTAACGAATTGAATTTACTGTAAGTTCGCTCATCTCTAGTATACACTCACAAGTTAAATATATAATCAGCCAACCCACTAGGAGATATATACTTTTAATAAACCATATAGGTATATTTATGGATAGTAGACACCTGATCAATTAGGATACCTTCAATCATAATAGACACACCCATCATTTGAGCATAAGTTGCTCCAGAGAAAGCCAAGAGGATGAACGGAGGAATGGACGAAGGTCTCCAGAAATACCTGTACAGCCCTCCAGCACAAGGAGGATGACAGCTGGAGGAAGCTAACAGAGGTGGCCATTTTGATGGACATTTCAAGATGGATCCACCATGCTGAATGAAGTACTTATGAAGAAATCCCAGCTGGTCAGACAAGATTTATGGACATGCCTACATAACCCTCCTACATTATTTATGCTGAGGACTACCTTTATATGAAGATTTCTTGTTTTATGTTTAAGATTACAAAAAAATTATGTTTTTTATACAAACAAAGAGCTCACTCTCTCCATGGTCAGACCAGGTTATATTTAACAACCACAATGCAATCATACGAGTTCCACATCAATAAGTCCCATGTACCCCAAAATGGTACATATTGTCCTTAAAAATATAAGCCCTTGCATACCTACATTGACTGGAAAAAAAAAAAAAAAAAAAAGTTATGGGTCTAGGAATGCAGAGACACAATCTTTTGGACTATAATTAAGGGCTTCGAAGAGTACAAGGTCTTCTTTTTCTCTTGTTGATGCTATCTGCTTTCTTTCTGATACTTGGGGGAGATTTATCAAAACATATGCAGAGGAAGAGTTGCCAAGTTGCCCATAGCAACCAATCAGCTCGCTTCCTTCATTTTTATCAAGGCCTCTGCAAAATGAAAGAAGCAATTGGATTGGTTGCTACAGGAAACTGGGCAACTTTTCCTTTGCATAGGTTTTGATAAATCTCCCCCCTGGAGTTTTGCCCCCCCCCCCCTTTTTTTTTCTTCCCTTCTTCCCCTTTAGAATGTTATACTTTGGATAATATTCTCACCACATATCATTTGTCTTAGTAGTACATGGTCAGGAGGAATGGTCTCAAAGTGGGTTTATTGATAGGTTAAGTTCGTGTTATGCTCTATTTGCAGTTACCTTTATCCACCTACATCTAAGGTCTTAGAGATTGGACTTGGAGAAAATGGAGCCCTTTTGTGTTCTGGCCTGCAATTGTCATGTTTAGCCCATGTTTAGCCCTACTAGACACACATTTGATTTTGGCAGACAACCCCTTTAAAGAAAGTCTAACATGAGGAAACGACAAATAATTTATCTTTGAAATAAAATATTTAATCTTTTAAAAATTTACTAGAGAAAAAATAAAATAAATAAAAACAAAACTAAAAACAAAACTACAAATCTTAAAATATTACATTTTTCATATTGGTACAGTTACAATACACTGATATTGTTAAAAGAATTTGTGTATTTTTGAGTGAAAAAAATTCTGTCCTTGCAGCTATTGCCTGTGTGTCTCTGTAAGGAGCCCAAATACAGAAAGTGAGGACAGGACAAGGGCTCTGTGCAGTCTTCAGACTTGTCAATCATCCTGCTGTGTGAGTTGGGAGCATGTCACAGAGGCTCACTGCACAGAGCCCTGCCTCGTCCTCAGTGCACAGAGCCCTGCCTCGTCCTCAGTGCACAGAGCCCTGCCTCGTCCTCAGTGCACAGAGCCCTGCCTCGTCCTCAGTGCACAGAGCCCTGCCTCGTCCTCAGTGCACAGAGCCCTGCCTCGTCCTCAGTGTACAGAGCCCTGCCTCGTCCTCAGTGTACAGAGCCCTGCCTCGTCCTCAGTGTACAGAGCCCTGCCTCGTCCTCAGTGTACAGAGCCCTGCCTCGTCCTCAGTGTACAGAGCCCTGCCTCGTCCTCAGTGTACAGAGCCCTGCCTCGTCCTCAGTGTACAGAGCCCTGCCTCGTCCTCAGTGTACAGAGCCCTGCCTCGTCCTCAGTGTACAGAGCCCTGCCTCTCCCTCAGTGTACAGAGCCCTGCCTCTCCCTCAGTGTACAGAGCCCTGCCTCTCCTCAGTGTACAGAGCCCTGCCTCTCCTCAGTGTACAGAGCCCTGCCTCTCCTCAGTGTACAGAGCCCTGCCTCTCCTCAGTGTACAGAGCCCTGCCTCTCCTCAGTTTACAGAGCCCTGCCTCTCCTCAGTGTACACAGCCCTGCCTGTCCTCAGTGTACACAGCCCTGCCTGTCCTCAGTGTACACAGCCCTGCTTGTTCTCAGTGTACACAGCCCTGCTTGTCCTCAGTGTACACAGCCCTGCTTGTCCTCAGTGTACACAGCCCTGCTTGTCCTCAGTGTACACAGCCCTGCTTGTCCTCAGTGTACACAGCCCTGCTTGTCCTCAGTGTACAGAGCTCTGCTTGTCCTCAGTGTACAGAGCCCTGCTTGTCCTCAGTGTACAGAGCCCTGCTTGTCCTCAGTGTACAGAGCCCTGCTTGTCCTCACTGCACAAAGCTATATAGTAAAATATGGGGGGGGGGGGTATTTTTAATAATCTCAATGAGAAATAACTTCTGCAGTGACCTACGTCACATACAGTAGATAGAGGAACAGGAATATGCACAGTATCTGCCTTTTAAATGAAGATACATTATAGTTATAGAGTCACTAGTTATAAAGACCAATTCATTGTTAATAGGTAACTTAACCAGGAAACGTTAAGCAATTTATTCAGCTCATTGGCTTATTAACGTTAAACATCCCCGTCTGCACAAATAATTCTACAAGAATTTACTGCAAATGACTCAGTACAAAAACCCAAACCCTTTACAGGTAATCTTTTAGACACAGAGCCTTAGTAAACCAATGTATTAAAAGACCATGTTGTCATACACTGGCTAAACCAGCTGCTATAGAATAGCTACTTCCTCAACAAAGCACTGAATAAGTGTGAATATACTTGTAAAGTGTAAGTAAAGGAGAAACCATGTATACTTACAGTTGTCTTCCACATGTTTAGAGGTGTCCTCTTCAGCAGGAAAAACCTGATTTATAGCTGCCAAAAATGTCTATGAAAACATAAATGCTCACCGTTAGCATATCTAGTATATATCATATACAAGGCCAAATCACATTAGAACTTTCAACACCATGGGGTCATTAAAGGGGTATTCCAGGAATCAAAAAACAGGCCTTTTTTTCTTTCAAAGACCTCTTGCTGTTTGTCTCCAGGATGGGTGTGGATCTGCAGCTCAGTTCCATTGAAATGAATAGAGCCAAGTTATAATACCCCACCCAAAGGGGAGACAAGGAGGGCGCTATCTTTGAAAGAAAAAAATGCCTGTTTTATTTATTCCTGGAATACTCCTTTAACTGAAGTAATCCCGACAGTTTTTTCTCGTATTTTGAATCCCAATTGTGTTGCACGCTTCGTGCGCCAGAATTTGCAAGCAAAATATCCATCCAATCCAACTCTCCATTTTACTCTGAAAACCCAAAAAAGGGCTGTGGGTGTCAGGAAAAGGGGACGTGACCTCCAAAAAGGGGCATTTTTTTTTTAAAGCAGAATAAATGCAGGGATAGAGTTAGTCAGGGTCAGGGATAGATGGGGAGGGGGGATTAGGGAAAAGTTAGAAGGTGATAGGTACTCTTTAAGGACCAAGCCCATTTTCACCTTAAAAGTGTTCTCCGGTGCATAGATATCTTATCCCCTATCCAAAGGATAGGGGATAAGGTGCCTGATCGCGGGAGTCCCGCCGCTGGGGACCCCCGTGATCTTGTATGCAGCACCCCGTTTATAATCAGTCCCCGAAGCGTGTTCGCTCCGGATCTGATTACCGGCGACCACAGGGCCGACGGCGTGTGACGTCACGCCTCCGCCCCCGTGTGACGTCACGCTCCGCCCCTCAATGCAAGCCTGTGGGAGGGGGCGTGATAGCTGTCACGCCCCCTCCCATAGGCTTGTATTGAGGGGCGGAGTGTGACGTCACATGCCCTCGACCCTGTGGTCGCCGGTAATCAGACCCGGAGCGAACACGCTCCGGGGACTGATTATAAACGGGGTGCCGCGTGCAAGATCACGGGGGTCCCCAGCAGCGGGATTCCCGTGATCAGGCATCTTATCCCCTATCCTTTGGATGGGGGATAAGATGTCTAAGCACCAGAGAACCCCTTTAAGGACCAGAGCGTTTTTTGCAAATCTGACCACTGTTACTTTAAAGGGGTATTCCGGGCAAAAACATCTTATCCCCTATCGAAAGGATAGGGGATAAGATGTCTGATCACAGGGGGCCTGCCGCTGGGACCCCCCGTGATCGCCCTGCAGCAGCCCGCATTCTATTCCTAGCTGCATCTGAAGTTTCGGAAACCTCCAGGCTTTCGAGATTGGGACATGACGTCACGCAACGCCCCCTCCCTTCATGTCTATGGGAGAGGGAGTTGCGTCCGTTACGCCCCCTCCCATAGAAATGAATGGAGGGGGCGTGGCATGACGTCACGTCCCCTTCTCGGACGCCCGGAGGTTTCCAAAACTTCAGACGCAGCTACGCATAGAATGATACACAAGGGATAATTGGAGAAACCCCATTTCTTCTAAGTATGGAAATACCCCATTTGTGGACATCAAGTCCACTGCAGGCGCACTACAATGCTCAGAAGAGAAGGAGCGCCATTGAGCTTTTGGTGAGAGAATTTGATTGGAATAGAAGTGGGAGGCCATGTGCGTTTACAAAGCCCCCCATGTTGCCAGAACAGTGGACCCCCCCCCACATGACCCCATTTTGGAAACTACACCCCTCACAGAATTTAATAAGGAGTGCATTTCCACCCCACTGGCGTTTGACAGATCTTTGGAACAGTGGGCTGTGCAAATGAAAACTTAAATTTTTCATTTTCACAGACCACTGTTCCAAAAATCTGTCGGACACCTGTGGGGTGTAAATGCTCACTGTACCCCTTATTACATTACATGAGGGGTGTAGTTTCCAAAATGGGGTCACATGTGGGGGGGGGGCACTGTTCTGGCACTATAGGGGCCTTCAATTTCGGACACATTCTCTCTCCAAAAGGCCAATGGCACTCCTTCTCTTCTGAGCATTGTAGTTCGCCCTCAGAGCAATTTACATCAACATATTTACTCAGAAGAAATGGGGCTACAAATTTTGTGGGGCTTTTTTTCCTATTCTCCCTTGTGAAAATGGAAAATGGAGGGTAACACCAGCATTTTTTCATTTTCCCATCCAAATTTAACAAAAATTCGTCAAACACCTGTGGGGTGTTAAGGCTCTCTATACCCCTTGTTACGTTGCGTGAGGGGTGCAATTTCCAAAATGGGGTCACATCTGGGTAATGTTTTGCGTTTATGTCAGAACCGCTGTAAAATCAGCCACCCCTGTGCAAATCACCAATTTAGACCTCAAATGTACATGGCATGCTCTAACTCCTGAGTCATGTTGTGCGCCTGCAGAGAACTTTACGCCCACATATGAGGTAGTTATGTACTCAGGAGAAATTGTGTTACAAATTTTGGGGGTCTTTTTTTCCTTTTACCGCTTGTGAAAATTAAATGTATGGGGCAACACAAGCATGTTAGTGTAAAAATTATATTTTTTTTACACTAACATGCTGGTGTAGACCCAAACTTTACCTTTTTTTAAGGGTTAAAGGGAGAAAAAGCCCCCCAAAATTTGTAACGCAATTGTGGCCCTAAACTGTTTCCTTGAAACACGACAGGGCTCCAAAGCGAGAGAGCGCCATGTTTTTAGGGTACATTCACACAGGCGGGGTTTTATAGTGAGTTTCTCGCTGGAAGTTTGAGCTGCGGCAGAAAATTTGCTGCATCTTAAACTTGTAGCAGAAAACTCGCTGTAAACCCTCCCATGTGAATGTACCCTGTACATTCACATGGGGGGAGCCAACCTCCAGCTGTTGCAAAACTACAACTCCCATCATGCACTGGCAGATCATACATGCTGGGAGTTGTAGTTATGCAACAGCTGGAGGCACATTGGTTGTGAAACACTGAGAGTTTGTTACTTAACTCACTGTTTCGCAACCAGTGCGCCTCGAGCTGTTGCAAAACTAGAACTCCCAGCATGTACAATCTCTCAGTGCATGCTGGGAGTTGTATTTTTGCAACAGATGGAAGCACACTGGTTGCGAAAAACTGAGTTAGGATACAAACTCTGTTTCACAACCAATGTGTCTCCAGCTGTTGCAAAACTGCAACAATCAACATGCATTGACAGTCGAAGGGCATGCTGAGAGTTGTAGTCTTGCAACAGCTTGAGGCACACTGCTACAACTCCCAGCATGCCCTTTGGTAGTATGTGCATGTTGGGAGTTGTAGTTATGCAACAGCTGGATGCACACTTTTTCATAGAAAAAATGTGCCTCCAGCTGTTGCATAACTACAACCCCCAGCATGCACAGACTACCAAAGGGCGTGCTGGGAGTTGTAGTTGGAACTCCAGCTGTTGTAAAACTACAAATCCCAGCATGCATTTTGGCTTTGCATGCTGAGAGTTGTTGCTAAGCAGCATCAGGAGGTGAACAGGCCTCACCTCCTGCTGTATCCTGATGCCGGGACCGCTGCCGCTGTTGCCACCGATCCTGCTGCTCCTGTTGCCACCACCGCACCAGAGGGGACCCCAGCCTGACCAGGGAGAGGTAAGAGACCCCCGCCGGCCCCAATCGCCACCCAGCAGGGTCGCGATTGGACCCAAATTCCCACGGGCGTACAGGTACGCCCTTGGTCCTTAAGTACCAGGGACCAAAGGCGTACCTTGGTCCTTAACCCCTTAAGGACGCAGGACGTAAATGTACGTCCTGGTGAGGTGGTACTTAACGCACCAGGACGTACATTTACGTCCTAAGCATAACTGCGGGCATCGGAGCGATGCCCGTGTCATGCGCGGCTGATCCCGGCTGCTGATCGCAGCCAGGGACCCGCCGGCAATGGCCGACGCCCGCGATCTCGCGGGCGTCCGCCATTAACCCCTCAGGTGCCGGGATCAATACAGATCCCGGCATCTGCGGCAGTTCGCGATTTAAATGAACGATCGGATCGCCCGCAGCGCTGCTGCGGGGATCCGATCATTCATAACGCCGCACGGAGGTCCCCTCTCCTTCCTCCGTGCGGCTCCCGGCGTCTCCTGCTCTGGTCTGTGATCGAGCAGACCAGAGCAGGAGATGACCGATAATACTGATCTGTTCTATGTCCTATACATAGAACAGATCAGTATTAGCAATCATGGTATTGCTATGAATAGTCCCCTATGGGGACTATTCAAGTGTAAAAAAAAAAATGTAAAAAAATGTAAAAGTAAAAGTAAAAAAAAAGTGAAAAATCCCCTCCCCCAATAAAAAAGTAAAACGTCCGTTTTTTCCTATTTTACCCCCAAAAAGCGTAAAAAACATTTTTTATAGACATATTTGGTATCGCCGCGTGCGTAAATGTCCGAACTATTAAAATAAAATGTTAATGATCCCGTACCGTGAACGGCGTGAACGAAAAAAAATCAAAAAAGTCCAAAATTCCTACTTTTTTAATACATTTTATAAAAAAAAAAATTATAAAAAATGTATTAAAAGTTTTTTATATGCAAATGTGGTATCAAAAAAAAGTACAGATCATGGCGCAAAAAATGAGCCCCCATACCGCCACTTATACGGAAAAATAAAAAAGTTAGAGGTCATCAAAATAAAGGGATTATAAACGTACTAATTTGGTTAAAAAGTTTGTGATTTTTTTTAAGCGCAACAATAATATAAAAGTATATAATAATGGGTATCATTTTAATCGTATTGACCCTCAGAATAAAGAACACATGTCATTTTTACCATAAATTGTACGGCGTGAAAACGAAACCTTCCAAAATTAGCAAAATTGCGTTTTTCGTTTTAATTTCCCCACAAAAATAGTGTTTTTTGGTTGCGCCATACATTTTATGATATAATGAGTGATGTCATTACAAAGGACAACTGGTCGCGCAAAAAACAAGCCCTCATACTAGTCTGTGGATGAAAATATAAAAGAGTTATGATTTTTAGAAGGCGAGGAGGAAAAAATGAAAACGTAAAAATGTAATTGTCTGAGTCCTTAAGGCCAAAACGGGCTGAGTCCTTAAGGGGTTAAGGGGTAATCTGGTGGAAAACTATTTTTATTTTTATTTTTATTTTTTTTTATTCAACTGGTGCCAGAAAGTTACACAGATTTGTAAATTACTTCTATTAAAAAATCTTAATCCTTCTAGTATTTATCAGCTGCTGTATACTACAGAGGAAGTTCTATTCTTTTTTAATTTCTTTTCTGTCTGACCACAGTGCTCCCTGCTGACACCACTGTCTAAGTCAGGAACTGTCCAGAGCGGGAGCAAATCCCCATAGCAAACCTATCCTGTTCCAGACAGTTCCTGACATGCACAGAGGTGTCAGAAGAGAGAACTGTGGTCAGACAGAAAATAAATTCAAAAAGAAAAGAACTTCCTCTGTAGCATACAGCAGTTGATAAGTACTGAAAGGATTAAGATTTACAAATCTGGTTAATTTTTTTACACCAGTTGATTTAAAAAAAAAAATGTTTTCCACCAGAGTACCCCTTTAAGTGCCACATTTGGCATGTCTCTTAACTTGCCTTTACCTTCCAGCCCCTCCTTGACTGATGTTAAGAGCCCTGTACATCAGTTGAAGAGCGACTTGGAGGTGACTGTGAACAAGGTGATGTGCCAGGTGTGACCCCTGAGTAGCTGTGCCACACCTCCTTGACTGAAAAATAAAAATGCTATTTTAAAAGTTTGGCAACCCCCATGTCACCAGGAAAGATACAGTTTGGTTTTATACCCTTACGGCTATCCAACGGTGTCTGCAGCTTTTAGCAGCAAATAGAGCTGACAGATTCTCTTTAAGGCTAAGTTTCCACTTTGTTTTTTCTGGCAGTTTTTGGAAAACCGCCACTGCAGTTTTTTAGACAAAGTCAGAAGTGGATCAATAAGGGAGAAGAAGTGTAAGGCCTTTCTTTATATGTCCCATTCCTTTTGAATACACTTCTGGCTTTGGCTCAAAAACTGCAGTGGCAGTTTTCCAAAGAAACTGTGAGAAAAAAAAAACCAAGTGGAAACTTAGCCTAAGGGTAACCTATACAACAGCCTAGTGCTGGCCATCCCAGTCATAAGCCAAGCCCAGCTTACTTTTACTTAATGCTGACTTTATGCTGATTTTAGGAGGCCTTGTGCATAAATAGGGGTGCTTACAAGACAAAAGCTTTATTGGCATTATCTTTGAGTCATAAATGTTAAGAGCAATGTAATCTATAAAAGCTGTGCATTCACTATCAGAATCCATAGAAATCTTACCTTTCCCTTTTGATTTATGGGTTCAATTGTTAAGGAATCGGGTCCAATATCCACAATGTTACCCAGCTGAAAGCCATCAGTTGGGTGAGGAGCCCAAACTGGCTTCCCGTCCTCCATGGTGCTGTTCCACTGCTCTCACAGTTGACTAAAAAGAAAACAAGACCTCTATTATTGAAGTTACTTATATTAATGATAATGTAAGTACACCTAGACGTATGTGGTATTATTTGTTCATATACTATTACAGGACCATAAATTGTCATTGCAAACAACTGTGCATGAATAAATATTACTTATCAGGCTAATATCCTCTCCAGTCCACCCCTCTCTTATTTATTCAACACTAATGGGGAACCACGGAACAGAGTGAAGATGGGCTTTCAGTTTCACTGAGGGATCAAGTTACAGTGACAATTGAAGGCGAGGAAAAAGGAGGGAGTGCATGGAGAAAACTACAAGAAAAGAGAGAGATATGACAGGCTTGTCTTCCTCCCCAGTGTTGAATTCACAGTTTAGACTACTTTAGTACTGCTCTATAATGTCCTCCCTGCTGCGGTTGTTTCTAAGGGTTTGCTACAGAGAGGTAGGGGAACAATATCCCGTTTTCTGTGTGTATGCAGTGTACGAGATGGAGCCTGCAGAATGTTAGCCAGGCGAAAAATGCAAGATACCTCTTACAGGATGGGCATTAACAGTGTTCCTGTATCGCCAGCAATGACACTTTTAGAAATAAGAGATTTCAGCAAAGTTGTGTGGATATGGCAACCAAATGCACCCAACAGCATTGTTTTCTTATAGGTTTTTAAAGGACTCCATCATAAAAAACCATGTGTATAGAATACTGGAGTGTAACATCACAGCCAAGTTACCACATTCAGTCTGACCAGACTTGGGAGAGGTTCACAAACACAAACCTCATACACTAAAGCCAACACTTACAGTGATTAATGATTAGGTGTTTCATCACCTCAGTATTATTAACCACATTTATTACTATATTATTATACTGTAAGCAAAGTAAACAAACGTGAAAAAAGCCACCCTGAGTCATACACTAAAACAGAAATTAAACCCTCACACAAAAGAAGTGTAAGTGTGGCTCAAACACAGTCATTGGGAGCTGCAGCACTACAACGTTGCAAACACTGCAAGATAACACATATCGTCTTGTCCTGGCTGCAGTTTTAACCGTTTTGGGAAAGGCGGCTGTAAGAAAATTGACTCCCCCTGTTCCATATAGGGCATAACAATAAACACACCACATGTAGTAACCATGATCACACCATGTAGATACAACATTTCTCCTAAGTAAAACAGGGAGTGAACATCATTTCTGCAACAGTTGAACTTGGAATTCTAGTCACTTATAGTTGATGCCTTATGGGTCATCACGTGGCCACTTAGAAACAAATTATGATATAAACAAACCGGATTCACACAATAAATAAAAACAAATGTTAAAAGGGGTACTCCGGCCATAACACATCTTATCTCTCATTTTATATCTTATGCACTAACTGTCCTGGCCAAGAGAGTTACCAATTGGCCTTTTCCATTAATCAGAGCAGACACATTTTTATACTTTATTGCCAAGATTTACAAAGTCTAAACATGACCTACAAAGACTATGTAAGGCTTCACTTATTCAACGGTTCTGCGAGAGACAATATAATTGCTAAACACAGGAGGATCTCAAGCCCTAGCGTGTCACACCACCCCCATGTGTTTAACAAAGAGAAAAACATACCAGAACAGGCAGAATCAATGGTCACACTTGTCATTCTGCAGCAAGGTTATCTTTTTAGCCAAAACCAGAAGTAAAAAAAAAAAAAAAGAAAAAAGAAAAAAAGAGATGTACAACTTTTTCCGTGTTTATCCCACTGGATAAAAATATTGATCATGATGAAAATCCCATCACCCCATTCATATGGCAGAATTTCTGAGGAAATTTCTGGAGGAAATATTCAGCGGTCACCCATTGTTTTCTATTGGATTCTGCTATACTGTACACACGGCAGAATTTTTGCCGCAGAAACATCTGTTACAGAATTTCGAATTCCAGACTCAGCAGAAAGAATGAACATGAGTTAGAGCCTACTGCCCATGGAATTTTTCCTGAATTAAATTCTACTTTGTGAAAAAGCCCTATGTGTTAACCCGAGCCTAAAGGTAGATCTTCAGACCACTATGGACAGTTGCAGCACCAAATTAACGCCTCATGCATAAAACTATTGCAGCTTCATTAGAGCTCTAAGGCTCATTTACGATATGGAGATTCCACTTAGAATCTGAGGAAATTCTCAGCCGATTCCTCTTGAAGCAGCCTCCAATTGCTTCTAGTGGGATTCTGCTGCTTAGTTCCCGAGTCAGAAGGTCTGTAGCGGAACTTCCAACAATGAATTGGATTCTGCCAGAAGGATGAAACTCATAGGGGGAGATTAATTAAACCTGTGCAGAGGAAAAGTTAACAAGTTTCCAATAGCAACAAATCAGATCCCTTCTTTAATTTTTCACAGGCCTCTTTAAAAATGAAAGAAGCAATCTGATTGGTTGGTATGGGCAACTGGTCAAATTTTCCTCTGCACATGTTCAGATAAATCTCCCCCATAGTGTGCACTGTGCAGCGGAATCCCACTGACAGCAACGGGACTCTGAATTCGAGAGGAAGACTAATAAATCGTTTGATGCATGTATCTTTACAGAGAAAGAAGTTCTAAGTCAGTTGTCTAGAGTTAAGACAAATAAGTCACAGGGGCAGATTTATTTAACCAATCACTGTAACAGGAGTTGTCCCAGAAGATGGCAAATTAGCAAATGTTGTGCCCATTCATAAAAAAAAGGTAATAGAGAGGAATCAGGCAACCATAGGCAAGTAAGCCTGATAGTGGGGAAATTAATGGAAACCCTACTAAAGGATAGGATTGTGGAACATTGAAAATCCCATGGATTGCAAAATGAAAAACAACATGGGTTTACTTCAGGGAGATCATGTCAAACAAATCTTATTGATTTTTTTGATTAAGTGACTAAAATAATAGATGGAGGAGGTGCAGTAGGCATCGCATGTCTAGATTTTAGTAAGGCTTTTGACACTGTCCCACATAGAAGACTTATCAATAAACTGCACAGTCATTGAGCTTGGACTCCCACATTGTAGAATGGATTAAGCAGCGACAGACAACAGAGGATTGTAGTTAAAGGAGTTATATTTAGAGCAAGGTCTTGTTACCAGTGGGGACCTCAGCGATCTGAACTGGGACCCATTTTGTTTAATATCTTTATCAGTGATATTATAGAAGGTCTCAATGGTTTGGTGTTTGTCTTTTAGCTGATGACACAAAGATATGTAACAGGGTTAATGTTCCTGAAGGGATATGCCAAATGGAAAAGGATTTGAGTAAACTAGAGGAATGGTCAGAACTCTAGCAGCTAAACTTCAATGCGAATAAGTGCAAGATAATGCACTGGGGACGTAAAACCCCAAGGGCAGAGTAAAGAATATGTGATACAACCCTAACCTTGGTATCTGAGGAAAGGGATTTAGGGGTCATTATTTCAGAAGACTTAAAGGTAGGCAGACAATGTCATAGAGCAGAGGGAAATCCTAGCAGAATGCTTGGGTGTATAGGAAGAGGTATTAGCAGTAGAAAGAGGGAAGTGCTCCGTTGTACAGAGCACTGGTAAGACCTCAGAGTATTGTATGCAGTACTAGAGACTGTATCTACAGAAGGAAATATATATTTCAGAAAGAAGCTACTAAACTAGTACATGGATTGAAGGATGAAACTTACCAGGAAAGGTTAAAGGCCCTTAACATGTATAGCTTGGAAGAAAGAAGAGACAGAAAGGATATGACAGAAACTTTTATATACATAAAGGGAAACAACACAGTAAAGGAGGAGATTATATTAAAAAAAAGAGAAACTACCACAAGAGAACATAGGTTTAAATTAGAAGGGCAAAGGTAAAAGAATACCGGTCACCAAATAAAACATGTAATATAGTGTCCCTTGTGTAATTAGCAGACACTTTCCCATTCACTTGCTTTTAAAAATTATCAACAGAAATGTTTAAAATGTAACAAAAAGAACAGCCACTAGGTGCTGTTCTGTTCCCTGCCCTAATACAGTGAATTTGGTCTCCTCTGGGCCTGGCAGGAGACAAAACTCAGAAAGTGCTTCTCTGCACTGAGTTTGATTGACAGCTGCACAGTATCTAACTGAAAGCTGCAAAGAGCGTTATTGAAAGCTGCAATGAAACATGCATACAGTCTCACCGAAGCATTCACAGAGCCTGGGGTTTTCTATTCATCACAGCACTGCAACCATGTGAGGGCGGATGTGGTCCCTCAGCAGGCTTCAGTGATGTCATGCCTGCTGGGAATCACCCCCTTTCTCCTGCTGTGAGATTGCACTATGTGAGCAAGAACAAAGGCATGATACAGAGCTTTTTAAAGCTCTGAAAACTTGTTTAAGGGTGGTAGGGGTGTTAGGAGTAGTTAGGGAACATAGCCTGAGTTAGATTGGAAAAGTTTGGTGACAGGTACTTTTTAAGTAATATGAGGAAGTATTTCTTTACTGAGAGAGTAGTGGATACATGGAATAGCCTTCCTGCAGAAGTGGTAGCTGCAAATACAGTAAAGGAGTTAATGCCTGCATGGGATAAGAATAAGGCTATCCTTTATATAAGATAGGGACACGGACTATTCATGGTATTCACAATATTAGGCAGACTAGCTGGGCCAAATGGTTCTTATCTGCCGACACATTCTATGCTTCTATGTAATTTCCAAGCAGAATTCTGCTAGGAAATTTCATAGAGTGAAGCCGGCCTAAAAAGGTGTTCACACTAGGGATGGAAGAAAAAAATTGATTTGCGCGATTATCGTGATTTTTCATTTGGCGATACTGAATTGATTCAAAATATTTTTGAATCGATCCTTTTAGGGATGTGGAACCTGTATCTTCTGACGCCCGGAACAGTATGTCCCGGGCATCAGGAGATACAAATTCCACATTTGTGGAGCCGGGCAGGCCGGATCTGACGCGGCGGCGCTCTGACTTGTGCCCGTTCCGTACTCTGCGGCCCCCGTTTGATTTCAGTAGCCGGGGGGTGCTGATGCATCACCACCGCTAATATCCGGCATGCGGCTCTCAGAGGGGTGTATGGAGCGGGCTCCGGACTCGTGCCCGCTCCATACTCTGCAGCCCGCGGCTGATTTTGGTAGCCGGGGCCGCCGCTAATATCAAGCATGCGGCGCTCAGCAGTCTGTATGGAGCGGGCTCCGGACTCCTGCCTGCTCCATACTCTGCAGCCCCCGGCTGTTTTCAGTAGCCGGGGGCCGCCGCTAATAGCCAGCATGCGGTAATCGCCGCGGCTGGTTATTAACCTTTTAGATCGCCACTGTCAAAGCTAACAGCGGCGTCTAAAAGGATCTGTGAATGCTCCCTGTTGGGCTAGTGGGGTGGATCGCCCCCCCGCAGTGTGATCGCGGGTGGGCGATCCACTGTGGAGGTAGCCGGAGGACTTACCTCTGCTTTCTGCTGTCCCGTGGCTGCTGTCCCGTGGCTTGACTAGGCTCTATCAATGGATCGCAGATCAATGGAGTTCAATAGAACTCTATTCATCTGTCTGAGGAATCTAATGATTCCTCCTAAAAGTCTAATAAAGTGTATAAAAAAAAATAAAAAGTTTTAATAAAAGTGTAAAAGACATTGTTTTTGAGACAGAATCGAGATATATCGCGATGTATCGTCACCTAGACGGTATCGCGATATATCAGGATATATCGAATCGCCACACTGGTATCGCGATTCGAATTGTATCTTCAAATTCTTGCCGATTCACACCCCTAGTTCACACACATTGAGGTTTTCAATTTCAAATCCATTCTTGGTTGTGTATTAAACTATTGCAATTAAAAACCTGAAGATGTAAAAAAAAAAAACAAGACTGATTTTAAAGAAAGGTCCACCTTTGCATATTCACTTGCCCACATCCCTTACTTCTTACAAACATATGGTAAGCAATAAGTTAGGGAAAAGAGGATGGCAATATGACTGCAGGATCAGACTACACAATCTTAGGGTATCTGGTAATCTCTAACCTTGTAACCCCATAGGTCTCTGCACTGGCACTGTAGACCAATTATTAAATCAATTATTGTTGTTATTTTTATTATTTTAAATAAAAAAGGAAACTAAACTTTGAATACTAGAATTATATGTAAAAAAAAAAAAAAAGTTGCATTCTTAATTAAAATTGAGACATTTCAGTACAATACTAAACAGATGAGATTATCCAAGTCATATGCAACATCTAAATACCTAAATCCTTTTACACTAAATCCGCATTGAAATCCAACTAGCCAGAATCCACAAAGTACTGAGTACAATATTTCAAGACACAAGGAATCAAAGAAGAAATTTGGGTTTCTGGTTTTAAGCAGTTGATCTAAACATCATTTTTATTTGTGAATATATGAGAAAGCAGAAAGGCCAGTACTAGCAGGCATGAATACACAAAATATGTTCTTTACCACCCTGTCAAACTGTTTTAAAAGCTTTAGGCTAGGTTTTTTTCTGGTGTTTTTGGAAAACTGCTACTGCCAAACTATATAAGTGCTCTCCTAGTAACACACTGGCCCTCATTTACTATTGCAAACCCGACATGTTTTGTCGGGTTGTGAGCCAGATTCTGTCACATTGCGCCCAAAATTCTGTCTGCGCCATCGGGAAAAGGGGGCGTGTTCCTGACATTTTCACAAAAACCCAACATATTTACTAAGGTTTCCACATAAAATGTGGTGGATTTGAACTGAGGAAAACCCTACAGAGCAGGTGTAAAAAAAAAAGAAAAATGTAGGGAAAGTGGAAAATGTAGGGAAACCTTAGTAAATACCATGGAAAATAAATTGTAGGGAATTAAAACCCACAAAGAAACGCGCACTCCACTCTTAGTAAATCAGAGCCACTATGTTTGGAAAAATATACAGGGGAACAAGAAGAACACAGGTTAGTGGTAAGGGGAGGTGTCCTAGTGGGAGAGGAAAAGCAACAATAATGCTTCCATCCTTATATCAAGACCCACATACTAACTATTCTCTGCACCTGCCTGCCAGACAGTTGGCAGAATGTTTAAAAGTCCCGGGCAATCTCTACAGCCCTTGAGTTACATGATGCTCCTGGAGTCCCATAAATTTGCATGGGACTTTAGGGAAAAAAAAAAGAAAAAACTTTTTTACTGTAACAGATCGCGAGTTAGAACCTGAGAAAATAGTTGTGCTTAAAGGGAATGTGACATCAGCGTCTTCTGCGCTAACCTGTTGTCACAGGCTAATAGTGCAGGTGAAGCTGTATGCTAGATTTGTAGTTGATATATAAGTAACGTGTACCAAATTTCATCAAAAGATCTCAAGCCAAAAGTTATGTATAAAGCGGGGGTACACTTTCCTCAAGTTCGGGCTTGATTGTCACCAACAAATGGGTTTATATAAAATATATATAAAAAAATTATGTAGATCCAGTGAATTAATTTAAAACAATTTATTATCACACTGATAGTGCTTGTGGTGTCCTGTGTAGGGCCCTTACATCGGACTCACCACGATAAGCAAGGCAGTGAATGTATAAAATATTCATACAATGAAATAAAATAAAATAGACATATAATATTCAGGGTAAAAAAGTGCTTGTATCCCAGTGTGGTAAATAGTCTGTAGCACTTATAGATGTGTGCACGAAGATCGTGCCTTGTATGGTTGATTACAAGTAGTCTGAGTAGCGATGTCTCTGTATAGCTCGTATCTGGTCAGGATACTGCATGCAGCAGCGTGTTGGTAAGGGGTTAAAACCAATGCGCTCTGCGGCGCTGGGGTTTCCTTGTGTGTATCCCACTCTACCCTGGAGGCACAGGGATAGAGATTGGTGAGTGGGATATAGATAGTCTCTTAAATGTAATCCTGTGGGTGCAGGAGGCTTAGCTCTGCAGCGCTGGAGGCCCCTCAAATGTGGACCACTCTAACCCTGCGGCACAGGGAAAGTTTTGAGTGGATTTGGGGATTTGGCACACTGTGCCTCTTACCAGCAATGTTCTGGAGCCTGGTTGCCGGAAAAAAGTTTCCCCCGGGTGAGACGTCCGCTGGCAGGCGTGATGCGTACAACCCCGGAAAAGTGCTCCGGTAAATTTCTTGCGATCTGGTGAATGATGGTAAAGATCGTCGGGTTTGCAAATACTGGGGTACAGGTGATAGAGGCTAGACGCGTTTCGAGGTACTCATCTACCTCTTTTTCAATAGCAAATTTGATTTGATTTAATTGATTTGCTATTAAAAAAGATGTAGATGAGTACCTCGATACACGTCTAGTTTCTATCACCTGTACCCCAGTATTGGAAAACCCGAAGATCTTTACCATCATTGACTGGATCACAAGAAATTTACCGGAGCACGCTTCCGGGGTTGTACGCATCACACCTGCCAGCGGACGTCTCACCCGGGGAAAACTTTTTTCCGGCGACCAGGCTCCAGAACATTGCTGGTAAGAGGCACAGTGTGCCAAATCCACTCAAAACTTTCCCTGTGCCACCGGGGTAGAGTGATCCACATTTGAGGGGCCTCCAGCGCTGCAGAGCGAAGTCTCATGCACCCACAGGATTACAATTAAGAGACTGTCTATATCACACTCACCAATCTCTATCCCTGTGCAGCCAGGGTAGAGTAGGATACACACAAGGAAACCCCAAGCACCGCAGAGCGCAATGATTTTAACCCCTTACCAACACGCTGCCGCATGCAGTATCTTGACCACATACGAGCTATACAAAGACATTGCTACTCAGACTACTTGTAATAAACCATACAAGGCACGATCTCCGTACATACATCTAAGCGCTACAGACTATTTGCCACACTGGGATACCAGCACTTCTTTACCCTGTATATTTTATGTCTATTTTATTTTATTTCATTGTATGAATATTTTATACATTCACTATCTTGTTTATCGTAGTGAGTCCGATGTAAGGGCCCTACAAAAGGACACCACAAGCACTATCATTGTAATAATACATTGTTTTAAATTAATTCACTGGATCTACATCATTTTTTACATATATTTTATATACACCCATTATTTGGTGACAATCAAGCCCAGACTTGAGGAAAGTGTACCCCCACTTTATATATTGTTCGCAAGTTGTATGGGATACGCAACCTTTTTCACATTAGTACTCGTCTGGCAGTAATACTATTGTCCCTATTGTTGGGTTGCAGCTACCTATACACAGTTTTAGCTGCATTTAAAAGTTATGATGGAACATACATATATACATACATAGACACATTGAATTTTATACATATATACATACATACATACATACACACATAGATTTAGACTATTAAATCTGGAAACTCCAGTTGTAAGTTTGTAAACTGGATTAGAAGGGGAGAAAGCAGCAAAAGAAAAATGTTAAATGTGAATATCTATTTAAACTTTATTTTACTATACGCAATATGAAGTAAACTAAAAAGGCTGAATTCAGCAAATCCATTTACGGTACGTGTGATGACTGTGCCCAGGGGCAGACATAACCGGCCTGGGATACATGATCTATGAACGATCATCTTACTATTACTGAGCTGAGCTCCTCACTGCTGAATCAACTCATTAAGTCAATAGGAAAGTGGAAACATTACAAGGTGAAAAAAAGCAAATAGGATCATATCACCGCACCAACTGAGACACAAGCGCACAGAATGTGAGAGCCAAATGTACATATGTAGAGTCCTATTTATCAGCATATTTATCATAGGAAAAAGAAGGCGTTAGAACTCAGACATCCCCAGAACTACTTGAAGAAGTTGTCCCTCAATTAAATATTAAAGTTTAGAAATTGTAGTTGCACTGAACAAGAGATGGGATGCAGTACCCTGGCACAGCCACAATGCAGTGACTGGAGCCAACGGCTTCTGGCACTGGTCACCGTGTGGATTTGGATGTGGCATAAATACTGTAAAATACTGTAAAAATTGTTCATTTAGTTATCTTATTAGGACTGTAAAAATAGCAAGCAATGTAGAGTCACCAATGTGCCTCACCCAGGAACAACTCATTAATTTTAATGCTCAATTTTAATGCTCTAACCATAAAAATAAAAGAAAAAAGTAAAACCGGATGTATATCAGGGGAATCGGTCTGACAGTCAGCTGACTTCCTGCAAACTACAGGATGACATCATCACCTATCAAATTGCTACTGTTAGCTCTCATACCATTCCCTGCTGCGCCTGCTATGTATATGGGATCTTGAGATTATATATATAAGGAACACTAAGATAACACATCCTAGATCTGAATGAATGAACTAATCGTATGAAATACTTTTGTCTTTACATAGTTGAATGTGATGACAACAAAATCACACAAAAATTATCAATGGAAAGCAAATTTATCAACCCATGGAGGTCTGGATATGGAGTCACACTCAAAATCAAAGTGGAAAACCACACTACAGGCTGATCCAACTTTGATGTAATGTCCTTAAAACAAGTCAAAATGAGCCTAATTTTTATTAGCAGCGCATTGTGCCAGGAGCCGGCTCTATGCGCTGCTAATAGAAATACTTTTCATTCATACGGCGGCAGGGGTATATGTATATAGAAGAATAGCATTATCTGCCCCCACAGCGCTAAGCCGAGGCCCCTAATTTCAGCCCAAAAACCCAGGAAAAGTTATTGACTCGACTATAAGCCTAGGGTGGGAAATACATCATCCCCCCCCCCCCCTGTCATCATCCAGACCCCTGTCATTAACACCCCTTCATCATGACCGCCTGTCAATCCCTTCTCAGTGGTCTTCAACCTGCGGACCTCCAGATGTTTCAAAGCTACAACTCCCAGCATGCCCGGACAGCCGATGGCTGTCCGGGCATGCTGGGTGTTGTAGTTTTGCAACATCTGAAGGTTGAAGACCACTGATAAGGGATTGACAGGTGGAGATGGACGTCCGGGACCATTCCCTCACAGCTAAAGCCAAAAACGTTTTTTTTGTTCACTCGAGTATAAGCCGAGGGGGGCGTTTTCAGCACGAAAAATCGTGCTGAAAAACTAGGCTTATACTCGAGTATATATGGTACATATGCCACTACAGCACTATGTATGAAAAGTATTTCTATCAGCAGCATCGGGCGGCCGATGCTGCTGCTAGAATGCTTTTCACATATAGCGTTGCAGTGGCATAGGTATATAGAAGCATATACATGTGCTGCGGGGGTATATATTTAATGCACCGGCGGGGGGGTATATATTTAATGCGCAGGCAGGGGTCCTATCTAATGCGCTGGTGGGGGGCTAGATATATAGGCTATATATCAGCCCCCTCTGCAGCGCTATATATCTTGCCCCTCACAGAGCTTTTCATATAGATATGGCCCCTGCTAATCCCAAAGTTCATTTTTCAATCTCTCGCTGAGAGCCCTGATTGGCTCCTCAGTACCGGCCATTCAGGGCTCCCCCCGGGGGATTCAAAAATGAGAGTTAAAAACACACTGATACATCGCAAGGTTGTGGAGAATGCCGCCCGCTCCCCTGCTTAATAACTTCTGATTGCATTGGGTCTCAGAAGTGAAACCCAGTGCAATCAATCCCTCAGCCCCTGTACTACAACCCCCATCATGGAACAGAGTCTGTTCCATGATGGGGGTAGTAGTACAAACACTAATGTAGCCTCCCCAGCTGACTGCAGACACCTGCAGCCAGGGAATTTCTACTTCCATCATGGAAACAAGTCTGTTCGATGATGGGAGTAGTAGTAGTCCCGGCTGTGGGAGTCTGTAGGCAGAGGTGTTTGGACATACATGAGGGATAACGGGTCTTAACGGATGAATATTTATTCAGCCGTTAGCACCCTTTATTTAATCTGTTATTAAACGTCCGTTCTTACACAGAAAACTGACGTTTAATAACGGATGAATGCTCATAGTGTGAAAGCAGCCTTAAACAGGTAAGCACATGAAACTTTACATTAGTGAAGCTTTGCTGCACTATATAAACAAAAAAATAACAAATATAAATAATCCCAGATCGCTTTTGTATATGGGTTCCCTCATTTCTATACAGCAACAACTAAAAATTTGACGAGAATAAAGGTGTGGTTTACCACACATTACTACACATCCTTGATCCCAGCTGTACAGGTAACTGCAGCTGGCATCATTTTCTTCCACAGCGCACAGTTGGGGTGCCACCGCTGTACAAAGAAAAAGCAGAGGGGCATACAGTGCGTCCTCTGGATTGTGGGAGTTCAGACCTGCATCGTTCAAGTGATAGGACATTTTAGCAATATGCCATCACTTTATAAGTTGGGAAAAAACACTTTCAGTTAGTGCTGGGCGATATGGCCTAAAATTAATATCACGGTAGCGGGGTCCCTGTGCCCACTAGCGGTGTCAAATGTGCCCCCCCGCGAGCGCTACCATCACCGCTAGCGGGGTCCCTGTGCCCACTAGCGGTGTCACAAGAATTCCGAGCGCGGCTCTGTTCCCCGTCCCTGTCAGCTCTTAGGGTACGGGAACAGATTTAAAAGCCTTGCGCGCAGCTAACTTAGTATTGCGCATGCGCAGTACTACATAAATAGCGTAGGGCTAGCGCTAGGCTCCTAGCGCTGCCTACGTTAGCCCTACGCTATTTGCGTAGTGCTGCGCCTGTGCAGTAAATCTGTTCCCGTACCCTAAGAGCCGACAGGGACGGGGAACAGAGCCACGTTCGGAATTCTTGTGACACCGCTAGTGGGCACATGGACCCCGCTAGCGGTGATGGTAGCACTCACGGGGGGGGGGGCGGCAAATTTGACACCGCTAGTGGGCACAGGGACCCCGCTAGCGGTGATGGTAGCGCTCGCACGGGGGCACATTTGACACCGCTAGTGGGCACAGGGACCCCGCTAGCGGTGGGGATTGATCGTGCTCGCAGGGACACAGTAAATGGATTAGCCGCGCTGGGCTCTACAATTCTTCCCGAGGGTGGGGGAGGGGCCCGACCAGTATAGCGGTATGGGCAAAAATCCATATCGTGGGAGAAAAAAAAAAAAACGTATCCGGTTCATACCGGAATACCGCCCAGCACTACTTTCAGTGGACTTCCTTTGTCTTATTAACATTTTTACTGGTATTTTGGCAATGATGTCAGAAAAACATTCTCCACATCAGCAGTGATTTCAGAATGCAGATGTAAATTACACGTTCTTTCAAGCTGCTCTTTCTGCAGTCACAGCCCTTTCTAACCATGTACAATCGCTTGTTTAGATGAACGCTTTAAATGTTTGTTTGTTTTTTTTACAGCAATTAAAGTCTTTGTGTTCCTTGTGTGAGAAGAGACATAAGTAGTGTAAAAACACAGAACAATAACTTAACACAGTTAAATTAATTGAAATGCGTTCCTTTGAAAACCACATAAAAGATACTTCTGCATGTTCACACAACTCTTCTTTAGTTGAGGTTGTTCATATAACAACATATAGCATGAAATAGGACAAGTGTCATGTAAAAAAAAAAAAACTATTATCACCTATCCGAATCATAACTACCAACAATATAGAGCCAAAGCTTCTACTTTCATAAATTGTGTATTCCCTGTGCCAATCAGCTGATTGCCAAGGGTGCTTGCATCGGCACCGGCATCTGCTTTTTCTTTTCAATATAACCATCAAAAGTGGTCTTATGATATGCATAGGCCCTATTAGCAGATTCAACACAAAATCAGCTGTGTAGAAGCGGCTGACTCTCAGTTAAAGGGGTACTCCCCCCCTAGACATAGGATAGGGGATAAGATGCCTGATCTCTCCTGCTGCACCCCCATACATCGGCAGCCTGGAGCTAGGTTTGCTCCGTGGCTGATGACTGGCGATACAGGGGACGGGGTATCATGACGTCACGGCCCCGCCTTTTTGTGACGTCCCGTCCCCTCAATGCAAGTCTATGGGAGGGGGGCGTGGTAGTCAGGAAAAGGGCTACCAAAAAGGGGGCGTGGCCCAGACATTTTCACAAAATCCCAACATATTTACTAAGGTTTCCACAGAATATGTGTTGGATTTGAGCTGAGGAAAATCCCACAGATCAGAACATGCGTAAAAAAGGCAAAATGTAGGGAAAAGTGCAAAATGTAGGGAAACCTTAGTAAATACTCCACTCTTAGTAAATCAGGGCCAGTATGTTTTTGGTCAGAAACTGGCCTGGATCCAAGAAGAGAGAAGAAAGAAAGCAATTCCCTCCAGGTGTTTTCACCAAAACTGGAAAGGAAACACAGCAAGGAAGTAAAAAAAGCATTTCCAAAAGGAAGACTTTCCTACACTACCCCTCTTCTATGATCCTTTCCTGTTTTTTTTGGGGAAAATATACAAAGTCCATAAATACATTTCTAAATCACATCCAAAAGGTACACATTTGGGGAAAAAAACACTAAATATATGCATACAATTCAAGATAAACCACTGAATACTAAAATACAAATTTGAGATTTTTTTTTGCAACATGTAAAAACCCTATAAAAATAAAGTTAATTCCCAATACAGATTTTTTTTTAGATCTTGTAGTTGTTTGGGTAATTATTATTGTTTGATGTCTTTTGATAAGTTTGGTGGTGTGAACACTGTAGAGTCTGTGAAGTGGAGGTAACCCTAAAGAAAAACTCTGGCTATTTTCACATTGTGTTTGCAATCTATGTTTACTACATATTTATAGTTTATTCCGGGGAAAAAAAGGGGGGGGGGGGGGGGACATTGGCTTAGTTAGTGAAATAAGCCACACAGCTAGCCCCCATCAAGCATTCAGAACACTGTACTTTTAGTAATTATAATCTTTCGGTAGTTCTTAATAAATCCTGTTTTAATGCAATAACAGTATTTTGTAGAAAAAAAGACCAAGAGGACAACCCTGGACTCCTCTCTAGGTCCCCAAGGCTATCTGTGGAGCGTTTCGACAGTGTCTGATTGGGTCATTGGAATCACAATGACAAGATAAGAGTGGGGGAATCCCCTTTGATCAAAAAATAATAATAATTTGACAGATACAGAATGGCAACAATTTTAGAAGAAAAAAAAAAAACACCTATTTTGACTTTTACGATAATATAAAGTAAATTTACACAAAACTAAATCCCAATGTAAGAAAAAGAAAAAACATGAAAATTATTGGAATAAAAAGAAAAAAAAACTGTAGCTTTCAAATCCGAATGTTTCTCATGATTGTGAGAAACTGGTCAATGACAATACTAGTTCAAAAAAATAAGTAAGCACTAAACATAGGAGCCACTGCTATTCCGACACTAATGGAGTCCCTTCTGATCTCCACTTTCTGGTCCCCTTTAGGCACACCAGAAATGCTTGCTGAGCCAGTGACTGGTGGGGATTGATGACATAACACCTTTTACTACTGGACAACTCCTTTAACCAGTAATGATGTAGAAGCAAATAAAGCAAGCTTTCTAGAAACCTAAGTATGTAAATTACAATTATTGCTGGACAATACACTATGATTTGATGGCGTATACAACAACAACCTCTGCCACACCTCAGGAGAACACACAATAAACCTTGAAATAAAAAAGTGTAGTCATACTATCAACAAAACAAAAAACATTGCTTAGGTACTTAAAGTGAAAACACACAATTTGCAGACAATTCAAGGCGCAAGTATGCCCAAAAACTTCTACTAAGTGTTCAACAGTCTATATACAACTGAAATGAAGAGACAACCATATTAATACACACGTGTAAAATTAATGCAACAGCTGTAGGCACCCTGATTGAAAACCACAGGTCTTTTGTATGGATGCAGCTCATTTATGTTTTAATGGGTGGGGAGGAAAAAAGATCATGTAAACTTAGCCAACTTTAAGCACTCAGTTACTTTTCCATGTGGGTGACATAAGAAGAGGATAATTTTATTTTTAATTTTTTAAATTCTATAATAAATTAAAAGCTGGTATGTGTATGGTTAGGTTCCCTTCTCTTATGTTATATTTGGTTAATTCATTGTGACAATATGTCACTGTAAAAGGGTTGTCCAGGGGACAAACACCCCAGTCCTCTGTGTATCTTCATGCTTTCAATGTCCCACCGACTAACCAGCAGATGCCCACTCTGCCAATCATTGGCTGAGGCTGGTCACCTATTCGACCAGTGACAGGCACAACTTTGGTCGGCAGGGAAGAAGGATGGGTAAATATGGTTTGTTTTTTTTAGTTTCAGCACCTGGGGGATTCATAAAATAAAATAGAGCTGCAATGTTAGACTCAACCAATGGATAGACGTCACAACAGTTGTTGAAGTGTTCTTTTTATGCTGCACAATAGGTCTTTATTACCTATATGTCTCAGTTTTGGTCTTTGATGTACAGTTAGGTGTCTTCTGCTTCTAGTATTAAACTATTTAAGGCTGGGTCCACACTACGTTTTGTCCCATACGGGAGCGCATACGGCAGGAGGGAGCTAAAAGCTCGCGCTCCCGTATGTGACCGTATGCGCTCCCGTATGCCATTCACTTCAATGAGCCGACCGGAGTGAAACGTTCGGTCCGGTCGGCTCATTTTTGCGCCGTATGCGCTTTTACAACCGGACCTAAAACCGTGGTCAACCACGGTTTTAGGTCCGGTTGTAAAAGCGCATACGGCGCAAAAATGAGCCGACCGGACTGAACGTTTCACTCCGGTCGGCTCATTGAAGTGAATGGCATACGGGAGCGCATACGGTCACATACGGGAGCGCGAGGTTTTAGCTCCCTCCTGCCGTATGCGCTCCCGTATGGGACAAAACGTAGTGTGGACCCAGCCTAACATGAGCAGTTTTATCAGACTCTTTGGATTGTCAGATATCAAATTAAAATTATCTCACGGTATTCTAAATATAAACTGGGAGGTTGAAAGATTTAGTAATCTCATAGATCAGTGGTTCTTAACCTGGGTTCGATCGAACCCCAGGGGTTCGGTGAGTCAGTCTCGGGGGTTCGGCGGGGGAGGTTTCAACAGGACAGGCAAACCAAGCAGTTGCTTGTGGCCCCGAGCAGAGCCGGTGTTTGCCCGTCCTGTAGCGAGGGGGCAATTCCCCCCATCACTATTAACTCCCTGCGGCCCCGCCTTAAGATTAAAAACGCAGGGCCGCTGGGACATAGTGCACGCCGGGACGTCACTGACGTCCCGTGCGTGCGCCCATGGAAACGAAGGCGACGAGGACCGGAGGATAGAGGAGGAAGACATGCGCTGGCCAGCTTGGTAAGTGACCAGCGGCACGTCATCTTCGGTGCTCCGACCACCGGTCCAGAGACCTACTGCTATAGCCGGAGCAGTGGTCGGAGCACTGAAGTGGGCAGTACACAGGCATACAGCCTCCAGCCATACACTGTTTATGGCTGGAGGCTGAATGTCTGTGGGGGAACACTGCCTACATCAGTGGTCTTCAACCTGTGGACCTCCAGATGTTGCAAAACTACAACTCCCAGGATGCCCCGACAGCCGTTGACTGTCCGGGCATGCTGGGAGTTGTAGTTTTGCAACATTTGGAGGTCCGCAGGTTCAAGACCACTGGCCTACATAATTTGGGCGAACACTGCCCGCCTAAGGTGGGGGGGGGGGAAAACACTGCCCGCCTAAGGTGGGGGGGGGGGGAAACACTGCCCGCCTAAGGTGAGGGGGGAAACACTGCCCGCCTAAGGTGGGGGGGGGGGAAACACTGCCCGCCTAAGGTGGGGGGGGGGGGAACACTGCCCGCCTAAGGTGGGGGAACACTGCCCGCCTAAGGTGGGGGAACACTGCCCGCCTAAGGTGGGGGAACACTGCCCGCCTAAGGTGGGGGAACACTGCCCGCCTAAGGTGGGGGAACACTGCCCGCCTAAGGTGGGGGAACACTGCCCGCCTAAGGTGGGGGAACACTGCCCGCCTAAGGTGGGGGAACACTGCCCGCCTAAGGTGGGGGAACACTGCCCGCCTAAGGTGGGGGAACACTGCCCGCCTAAGGTGGGGGAACACTGCCCGCCTAAGGTGGGGGAACACTGCCCGCCTAAGGTGGGGGAACACTGCCCGCCTAAGGTGGGGGAACACTGCCCGCCTAAGGTGGGGGAACACTGCCCGCCTAAGGTGGGGGAACACTGCCCGCCTAAGGTGGGGGAACACTGCCCGCCTAAGGTGGGGGAACACTGCCCGCCTAAGGTGGGGGAACACTGCCCGCCTAAGGTGGGGGAACACTGCCCGCCTAAGGTGGGGGAACACTGCCCGCCTAAGGTGGGGGAACACTGCCCGCCTAAGGTGGGGGAACACTGCCCGCCTAAGGTGGGGGAACACTGCCCGCCTAAGGTGGGGGAACACTGCCCGCCTAAGGTGGGGGAACACTGCCCGCCTAAGGTGGGGGAACACTGCCCGCCTAAGGTGGGGGAACACTGCCCGCCTAAGGTGGGGGAACACTGCCCGCCTAAGGTGGGGGAACACTGCCCGCCTAAGGTGGGGGAACACTGCCCGCCTAAGGTGGGGGAACACTGCCCGCCTAAGGTGGGGGAACACTGCCCGCCTAAGGTGGGGGAACACTGCCCGCCTAAGGTGGGGGAACACTGCCCGCCTAAGGTGGGGGAACACTGCCCGCCTAAGGTGGGGGAACACTGCCATTGTTGTGAAAATGACATGAGAGTGGCACTTGCCAAGGTAAAGCCGCGCATTTCTGAACTGGTCTCTGAAAGACAACAGCGATCACACTGATTTTCAGTAAATATTCATTATGTTTTTGTGTGAAAATCATGTTTTCATGGTTTTGTTCTTTTTTCTTGATGGTTTTGTTCACCTATGTATAAATATATTATATACCTATGTTTTGAATTTGAAAAAATCATATTTTATTTTTCCAATTAAGAGGGGTTCAGTGAATGCGCATATGAAACTGGTGGGGTTCAGTACCTCCAACAAGGTTAAGAACCAGTCATAGATGCTACAAAACACGTTTGGTTGCCTCAGTACAGTGTCTTATAATATATCCTGTCTACACCGATTAAATTACGACACAAAGCATTAATTAAGCTTCCACAGAACTATTCTGAATAGACTGCAGTGCGTATTACAATTAAGTGTGAATCATGTTGGGGAATAGATTCATATCTGGAGCGGGCTATCTTGCATCTTACATAAACATATGTAAGCCGAAACTAAAATAATCTACAGCATATAAGGATAACCATTCTTAAAAAAGAACAAAAGTCCATGCAGGAGCAAAAAGTCTTCTTCCTGACCCCAATATCCCACAAAGCATGGCAACAAGGTGTGTCCGCCTTAGAGTTCTCACATTACAAAATGTGTCAGCTTCAAATGGCAACTGCTATAGCCTGGTCGAAACAGAGATTTACTCTGTAACAGTCTAGGCCAGCCACATATGCTGTAACAATGCATGCCCGACACAGATGGTTCAGAGCTGCCTTTGCCAACTAGTTCAACATGGCTGTCTGCTTAAACATAAACAAACTATACTTACCTCCCACTGTCACCTGGAGTCTGCAGTACTGCTGCTCCCGGTCTCTGCCACATACCACTTCTTAGTCCTAGGCCTGGGACGCCAAAGTGCCGCTGAGTCAGGAGTCCGCTGTGACCAGTTATTGACCTAGCAGCAATGTGAAGCATTGGGCACCAGGTGGTGACGTTCCCCGGGAGCTTGGGTAGAAGGGAGACATTGCTGCTCAGGAAATTGCTGGCCACAGCAGTGTCCCAACTCAGCCAGGGATTGGATGAGTGGCACTCTGAGGTCATGGAAGTGGAAGCACCAGGAAGTGGAACATGGCAGAAGGGATGAAGAGAGGTAAGTATAGTTCTTTTTGTTTAAGCAGGAAGCCTGGCCATGTTTACATTTTTTGGACAATTAATTTAAAGGAGTAGTCCATTGGTGAACAACTTATCCCCTATCCTAAGGATAGGGGATAAGTTTGAGATGGCGGGGGGTCCGACTGCTGGGGCCCCCTGCGATCTCCTGTACGGAGCCCCAACAGCCTGCGGGAAGGGGGCATGTCGACCTCCGCACGAAGCGGCGGCCGACACGCCCCCTCAATACAACTCTATGGCAGAGCCGAAGCGCTGCCTTCGGCAATCTCCGGTGTGAGGTGGTTTTTTGCGCCCCGTAGATCCATGCGTCCGCTCCTCCCGCAGCTCTCCGAACATTTCCGAAGATAGAACTGGGGGAGGGCAGAGCAAGGGGAAGGAGAAAGTTCACGCCCCCTCCCTGAGCTCGGCTGCTGGACGCAGATCTCCACGACACGCCCCCTCCCTGAGGACATAGATCGCCACGGCAGGTCCCTCCCTTCCTCCCTCATCTCCCCGAGCTGAGGACGTAGAGCAGTGCTCCCAATGAGCTCTATGTATAAAGGGGGACATACTGTACGGGCTAAATGTCCCCCTTTAGCATGTACAGTAGGTCCCCCTTTACACATAGAGCTCAGTATGTCTCCCTTTAGCTTGTGCAGTCTATAGCCCGTACAGTATGTCCTCCTTTGTCCCCCTTTAGCCCATACAGTATGTCCTCCTTTGAGGGGACCTGCCGTGGAGATCTGCTGGGGGAGATGAGGGAGGGGACCTGCCGTGGAGATTTACGTCCTCAGCTCGGGGAGATGAGGGAGGGACCTGCCGTGGCGATCTAGGTCCTCGGGGAGGGGGCGTGCCGTGGAGATTTGCGTCCAGCTGAGCTCAGGGAGGGGAGATGAGGAAGGGGGCGTGAACCTTCTCTCTCCCCTTGCTCTGCCCTCCCCCAGTTCCAGCTTCGGAAATGTTCGGAGAGCTGGGGGAGGAGCGGACGCATGGATCTACGGGGGCGCAAAAAACCACCTCACACCGGCTCTGCCATAGAGATGTATTGAGGGGGCATGTTGGCCGCCGCTTCGTGCGGAGGTCGACACCCGCTATCTGGCCGGAGAGCCTGGTCCCCGTACAGAGAGATCGCAGGGGGCCCCAGCGGTCGGACCCCCCGCGATCTCAAACTTATCCCCTATCCTTAGGATAGGGGATAAGTTTTCCCCACTGGACTACCCCTTTAAGATTATGCAGCTGCGTGATGATGTAACATAATAAAATTACAGTATGGTTAGGCCCAGATGCTAAATGTTATATGAAAGAATGCTAAATGAAAGAATGGAAATAGTCTACCTACTGTTTACCAGTTGGCCAGTGGAGCATGAACAACTATATGGTTGCATCTAGAATTTACAATTCCAGACTCCCACAGTACATCACAGAAAAAGATTCAGCATGCAAGACCTATTTTTCCAACTGATTAACCACTGTTTATTTTCCCAAGCTTCTTGTACAGCCAAACGTATTTGTCAATAGCAGTACCATTCCAGCATTATTCCACGTCTGTCTGTATGCATGATTAGTAAACAGTCAGTCGCTAACAATAAAAGGAACCTTTTACAGTGCCTTGAGACAAATTAAAAAAAAAAAAAAAAAAAAATGCCATTAGAATACTGTATTAAAGGGGTACTCCGCTGCTCAGCATTTGGAACAAACTGTTCCGAACGCTGGAGCTGCGCCGGGAGCTCGTGATGTCATAGCCCCACCCCCTCAATGCAAGTCTATGGGAGGGGGCTGACAGCTTTTACAGCCAGAAGCAGGACTAGAAGAAAGCACCAAGTGCCACACACACACACCACAGCAGCAAAAATTATTGGTAGCTCCTACAGAAGGCCCTGATGCCTTGAACCTCTCCATGGAGGCTCTAGAGACATCCTCTAAGGGTATGCTCAAATAGGCTAAAGCAAGCTGTCAAAAACAGCAGTGTCACTAGAAACACCGCTTGCGAAGTGTGAATGGGAGTACGGAATCCCATAGAAGTCTATGAGCTTTAATTTAAGGCGGGATTCCACAAGCGGAAATGTGGATAAACCCCTCAGAGCCCAGCATTGTAAGGACAAGAAAATGCTGGCGAAAAGAAGGTGGGGAGGGACTTTGTATCCTGTGTGCGTTTCTGTTCCCAGAGGGGTATCAAGGGGTATCTAGAGGAAAAAAAAAAAATCTCTGTTTATAAGGAGCTTCATATTCTATTACTGAGTGGTGATCTTGCAGGCCTCCATAAATCAGGCTGACAGGCACTATTTAATGAGCCTATAGACAGCTCAATTATCGTGCAGTCCATTAACCCCTTAAAGGGGTACTCCGCTGAAAAACATCTTATCCCCTATCGAAAAGGTAGGGGATAAGATGTCTGCCCACCACTGGATTGGAGCTTTAGTGTTCGTGACGTCACGCCACGCCCCCTCCATTCATGTCTATGGGAGGTCATCACGCCTCCTCCTATAGACATGAATGGAGGGGACGTGACAGCTGTAGTCACCAGTAATCCATCACAGAGCGGAGTTCACTCTGTGCACGGATGACGGGGGTGTTGGGCCAGAGATTGTGGGGGTCTCAAGTGGCGGGACTCCTGTGATTGGACATCTTATCCCTTATAGATTTAATCAGTACTATTTTTGTTTTCACTGGACTTTTTGATCACTTTTTATAACATTTTTCTGATATATCATGTGACCAAAATCATAATTTTTGATGCTTGGTGAACAATGTGAACATAAAAAAATACAATACAAAAAACGAAATATTATATTAAAAGTTTGAATAATTATGCACACGGCGATACCAAATAAGTTTATTATTATTATTATTATTATTTTTGTAAAATTGGAAAATAAGAGTAATTTAATAATTATTATTTTTTTATTAGGAGAGTTTTTATATATTAGAAGGACTTAATTATTATTATTTTTTTACACTTTTAAGTCCCAATAAGAGACTATTATATGCAAATAAAAGATTGCATTCAGTATTCAATGCTTTCGTATAGCATCGAATAGTGAGATTGGCACTCCATTGATACAGCCTTGAGCTCTCAGGCTGCACCACTGAATCGTCAATCCGGCAGCCGGAGGCAGGTAAGGGCACCCACTGCCACCATTTTAGCTCCTCAGGCCCCAATGTTTACTTTCACTTTAACCCCTTAAGGACGCAGCCCTTTTTCACCTTAAGGACTGAGCCCTTTTTCGCAATTATGACCACCGTCACTTTACGAATTAATAACGCGAAAACGCTTTTACCGAATATTCTGATTCTGAGATTGTTTTTTTGTGACATATTCTACTTTATTTTGGTGGTAAATTTTCGGCGTTAATTATTTTTTGGTGAAAAATCTCCAAATTTCATGAAAATTTTGAATTTTTCTAACTTTGAAGCTCTCTAATTGTAAGGAAAATGGATATTCCAAATAAATTTTATTTTTCTTCACAAACACAATATGTCCACTTTATGTTGGCATCATAAAATGGACATACTTTTGCTTTTTGAAAAAATTAGAGGGCTTCAAAGTAGAGCAGCAATTTTCAAAAATGTCATGAAAATTGCTAAATCTGAAGGGACAGATGTTACAGAACTACAACTCCCAGCATGCCTGGGCAGTCGAGGCAGCCCTGTGTCCTGAAGAGGTTAAACAGCATTGTTTACTTTCACTTTAGACAGCCTGATCGGCATTGATCTTGGCGATTAATGACAGCAGTGGTGTACAAATGACACTTGACCCATTACGATAAATAGGGCCCCAGCACCAAGAAGCAGCAATACCGGGGGGCTACAAGTACCAAGGAAGGTAATTTATTTTTTGTTTAAGCAAGCACATTTTTAGAAGAACCCTTTTATTCTCTTCCATATGGCAGCATACAAAGGTCTCCATTAGTGTTGAGCGGCATAGGCCATATTCGAATTTGCGAATATTCGCGAATATATGGACGAATATTCGTCATATATTCGCGAATATTCGCATATTCGTTATATTCTCGTTTTATTTTCGCCTATGCGAAAATACGCGTATGCGAAAATTAACATATGTGAAATTTCGCATATGCAAACATTAGCATATGCTAATTTTCGCACGCCAGTCTCACACAGTAGTATTAGAGCCTTCTTTACACCACACAAGCTGGAAGCAGAGAGGGATGATCACTGTGATGTGTACTGTGAAGAAAAAAAAAAAAAAAAAACGAATATTCGTAATTACGAATATATAGCACTATATTCGCGAAATTCGCGAATTCGCGAATATGCGATATTCGCGAATAATATTCGAATTGCGAATATTCGCGAGCAACACTAGTCTCCATAAACACATAACACACTTGAAGGAGCTTTATGGATGATAGCCAAAGTCCATAACCTCCATCAGAGTTTTGGGGCTGAATTTTACAGAGGAAATTATTTTCTTTTTGGAACTCAGAGCTCTCTGCTGACATCACAAGCACAGTGCTCTCTGCTGACATCTCTGTCCATTTTAGGAACTGTCAAGAGCAGGTTATGTTTGCTATGGGGATTTTCTCCTGCTCTGGACAATTCTTAAAATGCACAGAGATGTCAGCAGAGAGCACTGTGCTCGTGATTCAGCAGACAGCTCTGTGTTCCAAAAAGAAAATAATTTACTCTGTAGTAGTCCGCAGCTAATAAGTACTGGAAGGATTAAGATTTTTTATAATAGAAGTAATTTACAAATCTGTTTAACTTTCTGGCACCAGTTGATTTAAAAAAAAAAAATAAATAAATAAATAAAAAAAGTTTTCCACCGGAGTACCCCTTTAACTATTCCATATTGTACAAGCAATGTTCTGTTATTTATCTATTCCCAGCATTCCACAAGTGACCTTATACCAAAAGGATAATAGCTGTACGGATGATAGTTATTTTCCTCTCTAGGATGCATAAAACAAAAGGGAGGAACACGAAGTAGAAAAAAACCAATTACCCAAGATGAGTCATTTGTAAATGTCAGAAAGTCCATGACTTAACACATTTCTGATGGTGCATGCCCATGACTATTAGCGCTAAACACCTTGGATCACATTCTCATCTCTTGGTAATAGGGAGAAAAAAAAACGAAATTTCGTCTTTACTTCCAGTAATAATGAGTTTGTCTGTCTATGGTGATTAATGGTTATGAAGGAACCTTCTAGAAAGTAACTAATCAATGACAACTATGGTAAATCCACTCCTCACCAAGTCAATACAATTAATCACGATGAAGAATGAGGTGATATTTTTATGTAACAGGCTCCTCAAAAGTTTCTTTATAGACACTTTAATGGAGAAGGTCCTGGAATTTGCAGTAATGCAGTAATATATTGATGTTACAATACATCAGAACACAATTCAACTACTGGTCCCATTTTTTCAATACATAAAGACATAAAAACATTGGCAATGTTGATGACTCAAACGAAATTCACACAATTCCGAGAATGTTTAACCCTCACTATGACTTACCAAAGTAGCAATAGCTATGCATGCTGGACATAAGAAAAGCAGTTCTATTTTAATGGCATTTCTCCCTAGAATTGTCAATTAAAGAGGTTATCCCCAGAGAAAATGTTAACCCTATCCAAAGGCTAGGAAAAAAAGCTGGTTGACTGGTGGGGGTCTGACTGGTTGATTCACAAGAACAGAGGCCACTTGCCACCCCTTGAGTGTATGCAAGCCTACTGGACCATCACTCCATTCACACTCTATGGGACTTTCGAACATAGCCAAGTGCAGCTGTAAATAGGGGGCATGTTCTCAAGTCCATATCAGTACAAAAAAAACAAAAAGCTAAATGCATGCATGTTTAGGCATCCTACAATTTGGATGCATTTGCCTATTGATAACACTGTAGTTTAGACCTTTTTGCTATACTATTGGTTACCTAAGAACAAAATAATCCCATAAGGTTTTGAAACATAAACCACAAGGATATTCTTATGGCACGTGTTTTCCGGTAAGTGGTTTCATATACAGATGGGTAGATCTAATATATATGAAGGACAAACTTGCTGTAAATCTAAACATATCACTAGAGGGGCTGTTGGATAAAAGCAAAATGGAACTTGTCTAGAAAGATAGAGGACTTCCCTTTAGAATTATGGCCACAACAATTGCCGTCACTGTTCTGCAATGACTTGTGTATACACTGTCTCGGTGGAATTGGTCCAGCACTAGACCTTTAATCTAGATAATGAACTAGAAAATTCCATGCACGCTCCCACCTGGGACCATGGCTGATGCAGTCACCTGGCTGGGTTACATGACTGCATGAGTTGTGGAGTCAGCATGAAATAAAAAACAAAAAAATACATAAATTCTCTGCATACGAACTACAGGCATGTATGTGTTTCAGAATGAATTTCACAAGTGATTAAAAATTATGTAAAATAGCCCGGGCCAAACACTGGATACTGTCAGAAAAACATCTGACCGGATTCATTAGGGGACACCATTCGGCTCAATTAATTGATTGGGGTATGCCACATGTCCGGGTACCATTACGGCAGTAGGCTGTTTTGAAATTCTATGGAGATTGAAAACATGGTTTGAATGCACCCTAAACTGTTCACATGCTATAATTTTTTGCAGAATGTCCTAGGGGTGCTTGGATATACGCAGTATCCATAGATTGCAATGTAATTCCAAGCGGATTGGGCCGAAAGAGTAACATGTCCATTCTTTCTGCAGCATTTGATTTTCCGTGCAAGATGCTTCCAGCACACAAATTTCTGTGTGCACGGTGCAGCAGTGAAATTTTAGAGGAATATTTTTCCACGATGTGGACTAGAGATGAGCGAAGTTACAATGATTCGATTCGTCACAAACTTCTCTTGCTGCCTTTTCCTGCATAAATGAGTTCAGCTTTCAGGTACTCCGGTGCGCTGGAAAAGGTGGATACAGTCCTTGGAGAGAGTCTTCTAGGACTGTATCCACCTTTTCCAGCCCACCGGAGCACCTGAAAGCTGAACTCATTTATGCAGGAAAAGTCATCAACTGCCGAGCCGAGAAGTTTGTGACCAATCGAATTACTGTAACTTCGCTCATCTCTAATGTGGACAAAGTTTAGGAGGAAATGACAGCTTCACTATGGTAAAAATCCCATGCTGCCGAGGCAACTATATTCAGATGTAGGGAACAGATTTTTAACAAATATTTCAGCAACAAATCTGCTACAATTTAAAAGGGTTTTCCCATCTGGCAAAGTTAGCCCCGATCCACAGGATAAACTGGGGTCCCCATTTTCTAGATTGCAGGTGTCCAACCACAAGGGGCCCCCACATTTATGAGAACGGAGACCACAGTTAAGCGTCGGAATAAAGCAGTGGATCAATCATGTGCATCTTTGCTCTATTTCTTCTTTATGGGAGGAGTGGCCCTGAAGATTGCAGGGGCCCCAGCTCTATCCCTCTATCCTGTACATAGGGGATCATTTTGTCAGATGGGAAACCACTTTTATTTTCCCTAAAGAAAACCAATACAGCCATGTCAAGCAACATATTTCATTTCTGCATACCCATACAACCTTAGCATACATAGAAAACACTAGAAACTTGAAGACGACAGAAGTGCACATACATGTCCTATGTCAACTCTAGGCCCATTCGTAAGAATCGAAAAACCCATCTAAAAGCCCATTTTACATCACGTTCAGACAATACATTCAGTGTAAATGTTAGCAAAAATGTATGACAACCTATACCAGTGAGTATATGCAAGAGTTTAATGCAGTGAACACAGTCTACCAGTGACTATATTTGGTCAATTTCCTGAACGTACTGAAACCTGTGCAGAGTAACAGTTGACCAGTAGCCTAGAGCAACCAGATCGCTTCTTTCATTGGCCTTTTCAAAAATAAAAGAAGAGATCTGATTGGTTGCTATAGGCAACTGGTCAATGTTTCCTCTGCACAAGTTTTGATATCCCACATCATCCCCCCCAACCATCACCACCACCACCACCCCTGTGTATACTGTTTTTAGTGTTAGACGAAAACTCATGGCAGGCCACACAAAAATAAAATAGATGTTTAGGAAATGGACCAAGTGTGGTTTACCAGTGACTGAACACCAAAGGACAGCGCAAATGGTTTCTGTATAAGGCCTGAAAAACACATATGACAAGCATTCAGCCCAACATATATATATCTCCTTCTGACCCTACACTTGAAGTACCAATAAATAGAACATTTATCGGTCATTTTACGCATAGGCTATGGCCATACATCTTTAGAAAGATGGTTGAGCTCATGAGTTGACAAAGAAGACATTCTGGTAGAAATCTCACATTTTGCTTACAAGATGTACGGTAGTTCTCCGATTATCTGTCCCATGCTATTCGCAAAAAGGTCCCCAGCACTAAAATAAGCACCTGGCCATCTACTGGCCACAATGTAGAGCACAATGGCCTGCATATTGATTCAGAAGGGCTCGCACTACTTGTCTCTGTGCTCCCACCAGCTGAACAATACTCTATTTGTATAGACTTGAAAACCCTTTACTCACCAATAATACATGAAGAATGCGATGGCTGCTATAAAAACCATTTCCCAATGTTTACTGAACTATCGTTTAGGAGTGTATCTTCTGGTATAACCTGAAACTGTACACAATAAAACAGCATATATAACCGTATATAGCATATTGACGCATTACAAAGAGGGAACTAAACATTAGCTGGATGGAAAGAAAGTTAAACAGATTTGTAAATGACTTCTATTAAAAAATCTTAATCCTTCCAGTACTTATTAGCTGCTGAATACTACAGAGGAAATTATTTTCTTTTTGGAACACAGAGCTCTTTACTGACATCATGACCACAGTGCTCTCTGCTGACATCTCTGTCCATTTTAGGAACTGTCCAGAGCAGAATATGTTTGCTATAGGGATTTTCTCCTACTCTGGGCAGTTCTTAAAATGGACAGAGATGTCAGCAGAGAGCACTGTGGTCATGATGTCAGCAAACAGCTCAGTGTTCCAAAAAGAAAACCATTTCCTCTGTAGTATTCAGCAGCTAATAAGTACTGGAAGGATTAAGATTTTTTAATAGAAGTGATTTACAAATCTGTTTAACTTTATGGCACCAATTGATTTAAAAAAAAATTAAAAAAATAAGTTTTCCACAGGAGTACTCTAAGTGGTATCGCCATAGGCACTCCTGGCTTTGACTAAAAGAAAACAGACCAAAATACTCTGTGTGAACCCGCACTGGGAATGAATGTTTCTCTGGCTCAAGTCACTGCAGCATGCTCTCAGCTCTATGTTACAGCTAGAATGGCACATGTCCTGTCATCTCGGTTAATGTCCTCCTGCTTGTCTAGTGTGTGTAAATGTATGTGCGTTACTATAAAGCTTTGAGTCAAGATATCAAATTCTTATTATAAACCCATTCTGAGAGTGCAGAGGACCCTCACCTGTTAGTTTGCAACCTGTCCTTGGTTCAGACTTCCAGAGTCTTTTGCTGGGCCAGTTTTGTTTCTATACACACAGTCTTTGTAGCTTTTCTCTTTTGCATGCTCTACTCCCTATCTACAGCCTGTGTGAGGTGCCCTCCATGTAGGCATAAAACCACCAGGTTCCAATATAGACTATAGCTGATCATAGGGTTGGGCGGTATACCGGTTCATACCGAATACCACATTTTTTGGGCTGCACGATATGAATTTTCCCCCATATCGCAATACTGGTTTGGCCCCTCCCCCCGGGAATGTATTAGTTACCCACATCGGGGAACTAATCCTATGTTACCCGCCAGCACTGTTCTGCCCCCCCCCCCAATTAATGATCAGCCCAGCGGGGTACTACTCACATATGTCACCCGCAAGCACTGCCCTCCTCCTCTTTGTTGGGGGCCGCCGGGCGCTGGAACTCTATACTGTGCGCCAGTGGTCTCCAACCTGCAGACCTCCAGATGTTGCAAAACTACAACTCCCAGCATGCCCGGACAGCCAATGGCTGTAGGCGCTATATAAATAAATCTGTAGGCACTATATAAATAAAATTATTATTATTATTATGTCATGTGGGCAGTAAACAGTGTTATTTCCTATAAAAGGTCTCAGGAGAAGGGAAAAAAATCTCCCCGCAGAGGTACTAACCATATTCTTCCATTTACATCAGGAATGTCACTGACAGAGACTGAGGCCTCATGCATGTGCTAATAATCTGGACAAGCCATGTGTAGGAGGAGAGCAAACAAAATATTGCCAGTGACAACTGAGTGGGGGTTAGTCTCTGCCTGGAATTCTGTACATTCCTTACTGAAAATTTGGGAAAAACATTTAGGAGAAAACATGTCTCATACAAAACTGAATGACAGAACATTACACCAAAAAAGAATCAAATAAGAACTGAATTCAAGCCACATGCACTTCTAACAACTCATGTCATGTCACCAGCTTAAAGGGGTACTCCGGTGAAAACCTTTTTTCTTTTAAATCAACTGGTGCCAGAAAGTTAAACATATTTGTAAATTATAATGTGCAAGGAGAAGGTGAAAAAAGTCGGCAGACTCACCAAGGCTTCTTTTTTCAGGGTTGCTTCTTTATTAAATACTCACATATAAAACTTCGTGCATAGGGGGAGAGAGGATCACATGGAGGGGGGTATTCATTTGAATATCCCCCTCCATGTGATCCTCTCTCCCCCTATGCACAAAGTTTTATATGTGAGTATTTAATAAAGAAGCAACCCTGAAAAAAGAAGCCTTGGTGAGTCTGCCGACTTTTTTCACCTTCTCCTTGCACATTGTATTTGACTCGTCTTACAAGTCAGAGCACTACCTTAGCTTCGGGGACTACTCCTATTCATCCTAGATCCAGGTCCTATCGGTGGTCAGCAGCTGTGCCGGACATTGATATCTCTGTTTTTTGGCCATATTTGTAAATTATATCTATTAAAAAAATTGGGTTCAAATCCCACTAAGGACAACAATAAATAAAGACTTATTATTACTATTATAATAACGTCAGCAAAGAGCACTGTGCTCGTGATGTCATCAGAGAGCATTCCAAAAAGGAAATAATTTCCTCTGTAGTATTCAACAGCTAATAAGTACAGGAAGGATTAAGATTTTTTAATGGAAGTAATGTAAAAATCTGTTTAACTTTCCGGAGCCAGTTGATTTAAAAGAAAAAAGGTTTTCACCGGAGTACCCCTTTAAGCCACTCACTGTCCCTTCAATGAATCCTAATCTTTGCTATTATATGGTCAAATATGACAAAATGACATGTCCTTGTCAGTAAAAGCACACGGCAAATACTGCCTGCGGCCATTGTGTCCCAGGTATCACATAGCCATAATACAATCCACAGGATAGACAACCTGCTTTGACAGTCCTCTCCTGAAATAAATGGGTGATGAGATGAGACAATAGCAGCAAATGTTACATAAAGCAGTAGTATTGGATTACACATGTAGGGTTTATTCTCTCCTGATCTTTGCTTTTTCCTCCCACCCAGATTTGGTCTTTCAATCATGTGTTTTTCTACCCCCAGGATACGTTCCTAGAGTTCACAATTTCTACATCTTGGAATTATTCTTAGAAATATTTGAACATGTGACATTGACATTCAACTGGTTGAGTTGTAAAGAAAAATATAATATACAACAGATAATGATGAAACACTTTATTCCACAATCTGTCACAAATGACTTTATATATTCTTTCAATACTATTCTTTATATACCGTATATACTCGAGTATAAGCCGAGTTTTCGTGCTGAAAATGCCCCCCTCGGCTTATACTCGAGTGAACTCTCCGCCTGTCAATCCCTTCTCAGTGGTCTTCAACCTGTGGACCTCCAGATGTTGCAAAACTACAACTCCCAGCATACCCGGACAGCCATCGGCTGTCCGGGCATGCTGGGAGTTGTAGTTTTGAAACCTCTGGAAGTCCGCAGGTTGAAGACCACTGTGGCCTTCGTCATCATTCAGACCCCCCTTTTAGTTTTCTACTCACCTCCCCTCGATGGGAAGGAAGGGTGAGCTGGTCCGGGCCATCTATGTTGCAGGGACTGTCCCTCCCGGGGGAAGATGGACAGCCCGGAACGACTAACCCTCCCCACCGGACGGTCCCTGCAGCATAGATGGCCCGGGCCAGCTCATCCTTCCTTCCCACCGAGGGGAGGTGAGTAGAAAACAAAAGGGGGGTCTGGATGATGACGAAGGCTGCAGTGGTCTTCAACCTGCAGATCTCCAGAGGTTTCAAAGCTACAACTCCCAGCATGCCCGGAAAGCCAATGGCTGTCCGGGCATGCTGGGAGTTGTAGTTTTGCAACATCTGGAGGTCCGCAGGTTGAAGACCACTGATGAAGGGATTAACAGGTGGTGATGATGAAGGGGGGGGGGGGTGATGAAGGGGGGGGGAATGATGACGGGGGTCTGGATGATGACATGGCGGGATGATGTATTTCCCACCCTAGGCTTATAGTCGAGTCAATAACTTTTCCTGGGTTTTTGGGGTAAAATTAGGGGCCTTGGCTTATATTCGGGTCGGCTTATACTCGAGTATATACGGTATAAAAAACTAATAATAATAATAATAATAAAATAAAACATCTGAGGAAAACCCTTGACAAGAACTGGTATGGATGCAAGTTCCAGACCAGTTCTTAAAAGTTATCCAGCCAAAGACATCTTATCCCCTATCTAAAGGGAGGGGGGGGGCACCACTGGGACCCCCTGCAATCTTTGTGCAGCACCCGCATTCTATGCAGGGCTGAACCTCCAGTCTCTGAAAGCTCTTAGGTTCCAGTACTGGGGACGTGACATAACGCCATGCCCCCTCATTACATCACGCCACGCCCCCTCCATTCATGTCTGTCACGCCGCCTTCCATAGAAATAAATGGAGGGGGTGTGACATAACGAGGGGGGTGTGGCGTTACGTGTCCCCAGTCCCGGAAACAAGGAGCTTGCCGAGACTGGAGTTGCAGCCCCGCATAGAATGCGGGTGCTGCTCTTTGCCCGGATGATTCTTTTTTTTTTTTTTTTTTTTTCTTTATTGCTACTACCCTTTTGTTTGCTTTCCTTTTTTTTATAATTGCTATTTTTTATTATCTCTCCTTGTACCAAAATAGGGATGCTACATATTAAGATAAAGCAAAGTGCACTAAAAATGTAGTACATAGCTTCATTTACTACATGATACATAGAAATCTTATTTACATTGTTTTCTGTGTTGTAAAATTGAATGTTATTTCTTGAAAATCAAAAAAAACAATTTAAAAGAAAACTCGTGAAAAGAAAAACATCCTTTTCTAATCTCATATAGCCCCTTTAAGGGTTACCCAGATGACAGCTTTTTACAACCCTCCGAACAGGTTACCAATATTAGATCGGTGGGGGTTCTTCAGCTTCTAGAGCAGTTTTTGTACTATTAGTAGCGTTCTCCTGTTGAGTTGAATGGAACAGCGTTGCAGTACTTTACACCATGACTACAAGAAGCACACGGATTGCAAGTATGACCTTATGTAAACCGCGAAGAAGCTGCAGCTCTCACACAGAGGAAGTCGTGTAGTTCTTTCCAGTCTGACCACAGTGCTCACTGCTGCCACCTCTGTCCATGTCAAGATTTGTCCAGAGCAGGAGCAAATCCCTAGAGCAAACCTCTCCTGCTCCAGTCTGTTCCTGACACGGACAGAGGTGGCAGCAGAGAGCACTGTGGTCAGAATGGAAAGAACTACTCAACTTCCTGTGAAGCAAACAGCAGCTGATAAGTACTGGAATGATTAAGATTTTTAAATAGAAGTAATTTACAAACCTGTATAACTTTCTGGCAACAGCTAATTTGAAACAAACATTGGAAGTGACCCAAAAGCAAGAAAATGACATTTTTCTAGGTATGTACAGCCAGAAAATACCTTCGTTCTAATAATACATCTTTTGACCAAATGAAAGCACTTTGCATGAAAAAGAAAATGTATACTCTTCCCACTCCCCGCATTTCTTATATACTGAAGCTAAGGCAGTGAATAGCCTAGATTACTCATGGCGACAATTGAAAACAATTATAGCGTATCCAGAAGTACTCCGCTTAACAAGCCATACATTTCCTACATAACAATGAGTCTCTTCTAGATGCCACATAATTATGGTGTGAAATACTCGGCTTTGGCCAGCGCTGCGCAGCTTTACTGCATTTTCCATTTAGACTGTAATTACGACACACGCAGAGAACCTTATTTAGAGGAGAAATACACTTAGAAGTGCTACAGCAAAGCCCTTCATACGGAATCCAAGTCTTTAGTATTCCTGCTACACCAAAACTAAGAACAGGAAAATAATGGCACAAATATGGCAAATGACCCAACATTCTGACATTTAGGGGGGAGCCTAAAGCACCAGTGCACCCAATTGGGGGTTGTATATAAGAAGGAAGCTGACCACAGGTACAGTATGCAGTAAAGCCAGCCAAAGGAGGCAATTCAGAGGTACTTTATATGCTGCCATATAGTGCCATGTAACAGGTCTATGCTCCCCTAAAAAAACATTAGTTTAAAGGGTTGTCCAGGAATAAAGACCCAGAGCTAATTTCTTCTAAAACAGCGACACCCCTGTTCTCAGGTTGTGTGTGGTACTACGATTTGTCTCCATTCGCTTTAATGGAACTGAGCTACAATACCACACACAATCTAAGGACAGGGGTGGCACTGTTTTTGGAAAAGTTAGCTCTGGTTTTCTTTTTCTGAACAATCAATTTAAAGGGGTATATATCAGTATACAATATATGACTTCCTATTATACAAAGTAAAAATACTCACATAATCCATGATAATTAAAGATGTCCAGTGCTAAGAAATGTATCCCCTAATGTAGGATAGGGGATAAATGACTGATCGTGGGGGGTCCGACTACTGGGACCCCGCCATCTTCTGTACGGGGCGTGTTTCGTACCCAGCACGTCAGCTGGTCGAAACACGGCCCTCCATTCATCTCTATTGGAGAGGCGGAGACACGCTGTGTCTCCGCCTCTCCCATAGAGATGAATGGAGAGGGCATGTTTGTGCCAGTTGACCTGCAGTCTGTCACAGACACAGCAGCCCAGTCGGGACAGGCCCCGTACGGAAGATCACAGGGGAGGGTCCCAGCATTTGGACCCCCTGATAGGGGATACATTTCTTAGCACTGAATAACTTCTTTAATTGTCCCAAAATGTAAGGTTTATAGTTCACTGTAGCTAAACCTGTAGTTTAGTTTTCACTTTCTGGTTGCACATGCTCAGTTGCAGTACTGGGAGTTAAATTGGGTTCATACCATCATCATCTAAGAAATTCCCGATGCAGCAAAGTCCTACTTCTGTTTCTGTCAATGGGACAGTGCGGGCGAAGAAGTTTCAGATAGATTGCTTTGCTGAAATAATTAAAGGTGTATTCCAGGCAAAAACTTTTTTTATATATTATATCTCAACTGGCTCCGGAAAGTTAAACAGATTTGTAAATTACTTCTATTAAAAAATCTTAATCCTTCCAATAGTTATTAGCTTATGAAGTTTTCTGTCTAACTGCTCAATGATGATGTCACGTCCCGGGAGCTGTGCATGATGGGAGAATATCCCCATAGGAACTGCACAGCTCCCGGGACGTGAGTCATCAGAGAGCAGTTAGACAGAAAACAACAACTCAACTTCAGAAGCTAATAACTATTGGAAGGATTAGATCTACAAGAAGATAAGTGTTTGATTGTGGGGGTCCGACCGCTGGGACCCCCCTCGATCTCCCTAACGGGGCGCCGCCATTAGCACTCATGGTGACGTAGCGTCAATCTAGAGGTCGACGGTGACGCCCCCGTCTCCTCCCCGTCCCCATACAGTTCTATGGGGGAGATGGGGAGGCACGAACGCTGCCTCCCCGCCTCTCCCATAGAGATGTATGGAGGAGGCGTGCTGGCTTCAACGTCATGCTGCGGCTGCTATGCCCCCTGCACAGGACAGCAGCGGCCCCGTACAGGAGATCACAGGGGGTCCCAGCGGTCGCACCCCCCCGCGATCAAACACTTATCCCTTATCCTGTGGACAGGGGATAAGTGTTAATCATGCTGCAGATGTCCTTTAAGATCAAGTATCGCACAGTGCAAACTGCTCATCAGAGATTAAGATCCCCCCCCCAACCATCCCTCCACCCCCGCAGCGGCGGGGATCCACTATTGAGGTAGCCGGAGGGCTTACCTCTGCATTCATGGCTGCTCCCACAGATCTGCATTTGATTGAGCCTGCCTTGAGAAGGCCCAACCAACTGAACACAGATCAATGATTCCTCCTAATCAAGTGCATAAAAAAAAAGTAAAAAAAAAAAAAAACACCCATTAACCCCTTCCATATTAAAAGTTCATATCACCCCCCTTTTCCCATTTTCCACATAAAAATATGTAAGCATAATAAAAATAAACCACATTTAGTATTGGCATGTGCATAATTGTCCGAATGATTACAAAATTATATTTTATATCCCGTACGGTCAATGGCGTTAACGTAAAAAAAAAAAAAAAATCACAGAATTGAGGTTTTTTATGTTTATAACTAGAGATGAGCGAATTTACAGTAAATTCGATTCGTCACGAACTTCTCGGCTCGGCAGTTGATGACTTTTCCTGCATAAATTAGTTCAGCTTTCAGGTGCTCCCGTGGGCTGGAAAAGGTGGATACAGTCCTAGGAGACTCTTTCCTAGGAATGTATCCACCTTTTCCAGTCCACCGGAGCACCTGAAAGCTGAATTTATGCAGGATAAGGTATCAACTGCCGAGCCGAGAAGTTCGTGACGAATCGAATTTACTGTAAATTCGCTCATCTCTATTTAGAACATCATATCCCAGTAAAAATGAAGTAAAAAGTGTTAAAAAAATCCAATCAATATCAAAATGGTACCGATACACACAGCAGATTACGGCCCAAAAATTGAGCCCTTATACAGCCTGGTATACGGAAAAATAAAAATGTTATAGGGGTTCAGGAATAATTATTTTTTTTTTTTTTTTTTTTTAAAGAAGAAAAAAAATATTTGGTATTGGTATATTCAGGCCCTATTAAAATAATGTGTAAGGTTAGACAGAAAACAACAACTCAAGGTGAACAGCGAAAAAAAAGAAAACCCCAAAATGTACGTACTATTTTGATTAAAATTATTTTGTCTACCAGGACAAGTGGATTTTCATTTTAGTTTTTATTTTTTTTTATTTCCATACCCCTGTATTGTAATGATACTAAAGATGGTAGGAGGAGGGCAGGACATCAGATGACAACAATCCACACATTTGTTTCTCACTCTATAATCTCTCAATTATCCGAAATGAGTAAGGTCAGTCCCCTCTCACTTGAACTATGAGGTCTTCCCCTATGTGCGGCCTTTCTTCAGTTTACATAGTCATTTTCAATACTTTAAATGATTATTGTAATGATCAAATAGAAATGTAATCTGCCTTCAGGGCTGAACAGCAGTAAACCCCCAAAGCACAATGAAGGGTTTGTAGTACAATTGTAGCTGGACGCTTTGGTATGTACAACAAGAAAGCTGTGTAGTGAATGCCAGCTACTTCTACGAGATTACAGACTGTCTGCCCGTTTCTTGTAATTCAGCAGTCTGCAGCCATAACCACATAGCATGACTAGTTATTCCTCATGGCTAGCTGTACTATAATAAAAAGCTAAGAAAGTGCAGCAAAACTCTCTCTCTCTCTCTTTCAACAGCTAAACCTTCTTATGAAGACTGAGAATAAAAAAAATAAAAAAATAAAAAAAAATGTGTTAAAGCTATGTTAAAGCTTTACATCGGCAATACTTATCCACCATTTGGAAACCCTGTTGACAACAGATATCTAGTAGCCACTCAATGTATGCGAACATAAACAAGAAGTTAATAGTAAGAAAAGGTAAGGCCACTATGTAGTAATAAATCAAATTCCTCTTGATTAAACATATGTTTCTTAGCGCAACAGCAGTATCCCTCACGATCCAATACAAATGACACCTGCGGGGTGTATATACTGAGATCAAGTATCAATAATCCAAAGAATACAAGAAGCATATATGCACTCACCGCACAGTTGGTGTCTAGGCGTTCAGATGTCCGGGATTACGGGGTCATCCGTGCAGACGCTTGTGTGGAGCGCTTCGAGGCAACACCGGACGTTTCTCACATCAGTGCCTACTTCTTCCGGCCTCCTAGAGGCTAGAAGAAGTATGCACTGACGTGCCAAACAGCCGGTGTTGCTTCTGAGCGCTCCACACAAGCGTCTGCACGGATGACCCCGTAATCCCGGACATCTGAACGCCTAGACACCGACCCCGTAATCCCAGACATCCGAACGCCTAGACACCAACTGTGCGGTGAGTGCATATATGCTTCTTGTATTCTTTGGATAAACAAGAAGTTCTACTCTTCTTCAGTCCAAACATCTACAAGTGTACTCTATGAGGCTTCTAGCGTTTGCGCCTGATGGGGTTGTATGAGTGTCAAAGGTCCGTTTCATCCAGGCGTATTATGGCCACAAGCTCCGGCCTGACTCCAGGTCTGATGACTCAGACAGGCACCTCTCAATTTCAGATCATTGGACCCAAGGTCAAGATGGGAATGGCGGTCAAAATATGACCGTAATACATCTATGTCAAACCTGCCTGAAGCTGCCTATAACTGTATAAATTTGCACAAGAAACAATATTCAGCTTTATTTCCTAAATCCTGTACATTTGGCAGCAAAGTGACATTTGCAAAAAGAAATTCCCTGTAATACCAGTGGCTTTTCCAATATAGTTCAAATGGTGTAAATTATTTAGTTTGGTCAATAGTAAAGTCAAGTCTACAACACTAACCACTGAGAAAAGATGTTGAAGCCTGAACAATAAGTTTTGCAAACAACAAAGTAGCTTTCTATTAGAATCAATTGTTATAGTAATAGACCTTGACATCATTATTTCTAGAAGTACCGTATTTTTCGCCGTATAAGACGCACTTTTTCTTCCCCAAAACTGGGGGGGGGGTGGAAAGTTGGTGCGTCTTATACGGCAAATACACATTAAAACCCTGTCCTATTGGGGGGCGGTCCCTGCGGTCATCAACGGCCGGGACCCGCGGCTAATGCAGGACATCACCGATCGTGGTGATGCCCTGTATTAACCTTTCAGACATGGCGATCAAAGCTGACCGCCGTGTCTGAAGCGAAAGTGACACTAACCCGCCTGCTCAGTTGGGCTATTCAGGACCGCCACAGTTAAAATTGCGGCGTCCCGAACAGCTTACAGGACACCAAGAGGGACCTTACCTGCCTCCTCAGTGTCTGCTCCGTGCCGGGATCCCCTGCATGGCCGGTGGTCTCCTTCGTCGCCATCACGTCGTCGTGCACGCCGTCCCGTCATCCAATAGGAGCGGCGTGCGTAGCGATGTGATAGCGGCGATGGAGAGCGAGGATACCGGGCAGCAGAGACGTTCCGGAGCAATGGGGACACCCCGGGGACACGGCGACAGCGATGGAGCGACATTCAGGGCAGCGGTGACGGGTCCGGAGTGGCGGGGGACACGTGAGAACTACCTCCTCCAGTGGTCTTCAACCTGCGGACCTCCAGATGTTGCAAAACTACAACTCCCAGCATGCCCGGACAGCCAACGGCTGTCCGGGCATGCTGGGGGTTGTAGTTTTGCAACATCTGAAGGTCCGCAGGTTGAAGATCACTGTCCTATACTTTACATTGTATTTGGTTCAGAATCTTTATTTTTATCCTTTAAAATTGGGTGCGTCTTTTATGCCGGAGCGTCTTATATGACGAAAAATACGGTAGATTTATTCAGGTGGAAAAACACCTTGACCGCTAGCTTTATAAACAACTGATCTCCTAGGGCTTAGAAATACAAGTGTGGTGTGAAGATAACCAATGTCCCAGCCTGAAAAGAACTGAAAACAAAGTATACAGTGGTTCCATGATCACCAGAATATCAGGCCAGGACTGGAGAAAAACTAATAAATCCCTGGATTTTGCTACCTTCTGTCAACAGTTCAGGCCGGTAATGTATGATAAGGTTTCATATTTTCTGGGGGGAAAAAAATATTGGATCCAAATGACTAAACTATAGAACATGTTACATAACTTCTTAAAAGAGCTAAGCCAACAAATCAGCAACTGCTTACTTGTCAGGTGACGCTGGGATCATCTTCAGTCAATTGCCCCTCTTGTAACAACTTTGCCTTGTAAAGGGCAATCTAACTGATCAGCACTGGTCAACAGTCTCCCAAGTGAAAAAAAAAAAAGCCTCAGGTCGGGTTCAGACTGTGATAAATGTGCGGACTGTCCGCCCAGAAAACACAGATGGACATTCCGTACATTTGAATGGTCTGGTGATCACTAGGACAGCTCGGAAATGCGCCGTCTCATAGACAGCAATGTATTTCCAAGCAAAATCCACAAAAAGAATAGACAAGTTAATTCTTTCTGCAGACGCCGGAATTGGGATTTCCGCCCATGTGCACAGTCCAGCAGAATCCCATTAAAATTAATGTAACTCTGCATTTTTTAGTTTCCTTAGTTCACTGTATCCCAGCAATGTTGACATATTTGAATTATAACAGTGATATACACCAAAATGGAGCATATAACTGAACCAAAAAAATCTTATTTGATAAATGGAAATTCTCTTTTTTCTTTTACACTATTTCTGTGTTGTGATGTTATTTGTTTAGAAAAATTCAAGAAAATTTTTTAAAAAATTATATATATATATTTATTTATTATTATTATATTATTATTATTATCATCATTAATAATAATGTAACTCCTGCTGCATCAGAAAAGCATCCGTCCAGTATATCTTTGCCGAATTCCGCACAGACATTCCGCTGTGTGAACATAGCCTTAGAGTATCACACCCCTTTTATGATGGCTTGTTAGGGTTCACATAGTTTAGTGAACCTATCTCATCCTGCCATTGGGAGTGACCCATGCAAAACCGTTCAGTGATGAATGAGTTCCTTTCATTTTCTTCTTAAGTACCAGCCTATGCCTCACCCCTACAATAGGAAAAGTAGTATACAGGAATATACTAGGTTAGTCAGCGCGCTCCATCAGGCAGGAGACTTCTTATACAGCAAAGATCAGTTTATTAGCCACATCATTACGTGTTACGAGGTTTTGGAACCTCTTCTTCAGATGTGAAGGCAGTGATCTCACTCCTACAATATTCACAGAGATAAAATACACAAATCATCAGGATTCATGGCCAGGTGCTTTCCAGGACGAGAGTATAAAGTCAAACAATTGTCAAGAAAAACAAAGGCAGCAGTCTTCATGAGAGATCACCCAATATATAAGATTAATAATCCATCACAGAAAATTTGGGTCTGGATTGGGGGCATCTCAATGAGGTGATCTTTTGGAATGGTTTATCTGTATATGGTAATTTGTCTGGATTTCTATACATCATCATCAAACCTGCGAGAAACACAAGAACTACACATATTCTCCAAATCGTCAAAACTCATCCACCGTCTTCCTATAAGAACACTTTTTAGCTCTATTGTTTCTTTAGGTTCAGGTTACATGGAGAACATCTGCATCATATTTCACTCTGCGGAAGCACTGGTAGCAGACACAAGAGTGAGCTCCCTGCTACGTTTGGGTAGCCCTGTGTGTCCGCCCATGTATCCTGCTGCAGACACAGTGGCTGCTCTTAGCAGATGCGCAGCAGGAAATCCACTGCTATGAACAAACACACAGAGCTACCCAATCCCAAGAGAGATCTCACTTGTGACTGCAGTTGGCGCATCCACAGTGTGAAATACACAGTATGTGCTCCGAGTAAAAGGTAAAAATCTGTTGGTTAAACTCCCTGTACATCTATGGTAAATATTAAAAATAAATAAATAAAACGGGTAAATAACATGTTTACAAGCATGTACCACTGTGCTATGTTTTAGGATTAAATCTCTACATCAACTATTTTTTGTCTGTTGAACGGAAATAATCTTTTTATGGATTAACTTTCTGTTATGCTTGTGTTTATTTACAGCACCAATCTAAGCAAGTTAAAGGCAGCAGTATAACGTAGCGACTGAGCAGTATGTTCGGATACAGCTGAAGAAAGAAATGGTGGGCTTAATGGGAAAAATGTCATAAAAAAGAATGTATTTTTTAAATCAGATTTTTATGTTAACCATATATTATTTTAAGAATGTTTGGTGATGTTTTGTATTTTATTTTTTTCCTTCTTCAATTTTTCTATCTATATTTTATAAAAATCACAAAAGTTTTCAATTTTCCTACTGACAACTAAGCCTAAAACTAAGTCGAGAATTTCTGTTACGTAGAGATCATTTCCTAGTAAAGTCTTTCTTCTCATGAGAGACAGGCTTACAGTGGGAGTAGAGAGATAACACTGGATCCACCACCATTCACAGCAGAGCTCAGCCTCCCCATTGCTGCTGAATGACCTCTCAAAAGGTCACATAACATTTCCAATTTATGTGATTTGGAAAGGTTCAGTCTATTGTGATCTATGCTCACAGGTCCTGCTGTAAAGTATAGCTCTAAATGTTGTTAAAGTGGACCTGTGAACAAATCAATATAGCTGTGTTTTTAGTAAGTGCAGATTGGCTGGGGGGAGGGGAGGTAATCACCTTTTAAAAAGTGTGTTACTCAAACCACCCCCGTCCCCTCGATCCCGAGATATGGGGGGGGGGGGGATCTTCATCTGACGGTCTGAAAATCTGTCAGATGGGCGAGCACTTCATTACAACATGGGAAACGGGATATGAGGACAGGAGCAGCATTGTTGCTTTTCCTCTTTAAGAAGATTTAGGTAGGAAGACATGGCAACCCCATAACATGGTACGCTAATTGAGGATTAACACAATGGTTGAATTTTGTCAAATAAGGTACAGGGTCAACTTTAAAATCAGGGTAGAGAAATAATAAAAGACCCCAAGAACTAGTTAGACTACTTCAGGAATCAGATTGGCTCTAGACCTGTTTTAAAAGCAGATTTAGGACACTATTATGAAAGGATCTCTTTAATATGCAACAACAAATCTAATCTCTTGAACTTTGTGCTATTTATGTAAAGCAGGGTGGTGACAAATATATAAAGAAGAAAAAGGAGAGTGTCTAAAATCCAAAGTTGTGTTAGTAAGAGTCTTGGATACCAGATCAGCTTCTCCACTGGACTCCCCTACTAGTACTATACTGGCATGACTGTATGTGGTATAACAGTGAATCTTCAAACACAAAATAAAGTCATGTTAAAAATCTGGTCTGGCATTTGCAGGTAAGCCTGGGAAATTAGCAGTTTGTACCTGGTGTCTTATTTCATGGGGCAATTAGTGGTCGAATAGGCCGTTACTGCCCTGTACAATAAACCTGCCGACCCTGCTGACAAAAGAGTGAATGCTTGTTTGTCGGCTGATTTGCTTTGTATAAAAAGGTAAAATAAGAAAAAGGAATTATTGTTTGCCAGCCGGTGATGTAGTAACTTCCTGACTGCTCCTCTGCCTGTGACACTGTTCAGCACAAGGCAGCATGTTGTAAAACACACTTCATTCTTCCCTAAATGTCCCAAAAAAAAAAAAAAAAAAGACAGAGGCAAGATCCAGCCAAGGCTCCTGAGACAACAGATAATTGCTTTGGGAGGGAGGAGTCGGGAGCAGCTGAACCACCACTACAGTGAATACGAAAGGACTATACGAGTCGTATCAGGGGTGTTTCAAGCAAAAACATGCTGAATCCAGTATCAAGTTGTGATGACCCTATATCAGTAAGTTATACATCATGGGTGATATACCAAAATACCCCTTTAAGACAAGGCCTTAAAGGGGTACTCCACTGCCCAGCTGTCTGGCTGCGTTCTTAACATTTAGTTCCAAATGCTGTGCAGGCACTGTGGGGGTCGGCCACGTCCTCTCATGATGTCAGGCTACGCCCTCTCAATGCAAGTCTATGGGAGGGGGCGTGAAGTCAGCACATTGTAGCAGATGTATGGCTGAAATAATGCGGACATGTAAGACAATGTCTGTTTCAAACTGACTACAGCTACAAGAGGTTTAGTTATTCAAGGATACATACTGTTTTAACAAATTATTGATATGTCATAGTAAAACGTCAGACATTTTGATTGATGGGGACTAAAGTGTTGAGACTCCAGCCACACACTGAAACTAAGGGCCAGAAGCACTTAAAGGGGTTATCCACCATAAGGTGATTTTAGTATGTACCTGGCAGACAGTAATGGACATGCTTAGGAAGGATCTGCGCTTGTCTTGGGGCTAAATGGCATGTCATGAGATTACCATAATACTGTGGCTGTGAATTTGTATTTCCTGTTTGACTTATGTTTTTTGACTACAAATCCCACAATGCTATTTTCCTCCCTCTCACACATCAGCCACCCCACCCACTGAAACAAAAGACCTGCGATTTTCAATCAGGGTGCCTACAGCTGTTGTATTAGTTGCAGATTGATCTCTCTCCCACCAAGCGATCCCCCCACCCATTGAAGCAGACAGGCTCCCTGTCATCAGCTGACTAGTGAGGTCAGGTCTCAGCCGCACTGCAAGCTGGGAAAAATCCAAGACAACAGTCATTTTGTTTGCTGATAAAAATAAATAGTGGAGTGAAAATCACATAAGAATTGTGAGAAAACTGTCACACACAGGTACGGACACTATATTATGAACTACACTAACTTCCCAGCCCCTGTAGCTTAGTCAAATAAAAAAAAATCCTGGAATACCCCTTTAAAGGGGTACTGCAGTGGGAAAAAAAAAACAGTCAACTTGTCCTTCATGATGATCCACTTGTCCTGGTACACAAAATAATTTTAACAAAAATAGTCTGTAAACAAGGTCTTTATTTTTTTAGATTTTGCACTTTCGTTTTTTTCTCCTCATCCAATAATCGCCATATCCCTTATTTTTTCAGCTATTTTATCATGAGGGCTTGTTTTTTGTGGGACCAATTGTACTTTGTAATGACACCTTTCATTTTTCCATAACATATGCTCCTAAACAAAAAAAAAAGCAAAAAAAGTTGTCAGGTGAAATTGAAAAAATTAAATAAAAATGCAATTTTGCTAATTTGGGGGTTTTCTTTGTCAGTGGCAATCTAAAGGGTTAATAGTCAGCCGTGGCGACATCAATTAGCATCACTCAGCTGGGGTAAGCCGGGTATGGAATGGGCCTGATTCAGGAGCCTACTCCACACACCCTGAGCGCAGCCTTATTAATTAGAAGTCCGGCACTGCTTACCCAAAGAAGGGCTAAAAGCATGAAAAATGTACCTGCCCGGCATCGGGAACTGCATGTTCCAGGCTTCGGGCGACAGGATTTCCACATCCCTGGCTGTATGTTCCAGAGTTGAGTAGTTTTTTTTCTGTCTGACCACAGTGCTCTCTGCTGCCACCCCTGTTCATGCCAGGAACTGTCCGGAGCAGGACAGGTTTGCTATGGGGGATTTGTTCCTGCTCTGGACAGTTCCTGATATGGACAGAGGTGTCAGCAGAGAACACTGTGGTCAGACTGAAAAGATCAACTTAACTTCCTCTGTAGTATACAGCTGCTGATATGTATTGGAAGGATTAAGATTTTTTAATAAATTTACAAATTTGTTTAACTTTCTGGAACCAGTTGATTTGAAAAAAAAATTTCCACTGGAGTACCCCTTTAACTTATCGCTGTGTATGTTTCTACCAGGCTATACTAGGTTTTCTTTAAAGAGCAGAACAAGTGGTGTCTATATTTATACAAAGCCTATAAAAGGGAACTATAATTCTGTAAACTGAACAAATAAAGTATATGGGGAAATGTGGAACATCAAAATAACTTAGGAGGGCAATGGGGAAGAAGGACATGAATACGGAGTTTCACCTTCAGGAAACAGTCGCTCATTCCAAAGATTGCTGCTCCTAGAAATCTGGAGATATTAAAAGGGGTATTCCAGGATTTTTTTTATTTGATTATGCTACAGGGGCTGTAAAGTTAGTGTAGTTCATAATATAGTGTCTGTACCTGTGTGTGACGGTGGTCTCACAATTCTTCTGTGATTATCGCCCCAATATATTTTAACAGCATACAAAATTGCTCATGTCTCAGGATTTCCCAGGTTGCAATGTGTCAAGACCTGACATCACTAGTCAGTTGATCAGAGGGAGCCTATCCTGCTTCAATTTTGCAACAGCTGTAGTCCCCCTGGTTGAAAAACCACTGTGTTTCAATGGGTGTAGTGGCTGATGTGTGGGAAGAAGGAAAATGACCTCAAACTTTCAAACATGGAACTATGGGATTTGTAGTTTAGAGAATGAAATCCAACATGAAATACCCAGTTCTGGCAGGTAAGTACTAAAATCACCTTATGGTGGATAACCCCTTTAATGTTCAGTAACAGCAAAAGAGACTTTTAGGGTGCATTGAGACGCTATTACTAGCAGCGGGTTTCACGCTGCGGGACACTTGCTGCGAGTTACGCTATCATTTGAATGGGTCCACAGAAAGTCCACAATACAGTAGTCAGATTTGCGGACTGTCCTCGGACCCATTTAAATCAATGGTAGCGTAACTCACAGCGTGAAACCAGCTGCTAGTAATAGCGTCTCAACGCACCCTAAAAGTCTCTTTTGCTTTTACTGAACATTAAAGGGGTTATCCACCATAAGGTGATTTTAGTACTTACCTGCCAGAACTGGGTATTTCATGTTGGATTTCAAAGCAGAGGACTGAGCCATAATATATAATTATATTCTAAAACACAATAACAGATGGAAAGCTTACAGTGGCAGTGACATACAAAGCTATGGGAGGGAAAAGTCAGCGCCGAAGAACATGCTCCAATTCTTTTCTCTCCTGTAACTTAGCCAATCTTGTGGTTTTGAGGAAGCTGTAAGAGAGGGGGCAGTGGTCTATATTATAGTTGTTTTATTTGGAAAACATAATACAAAGAAGAGTTGAGATGCAGAACACTACTGACACCCCAGCAGACACTAAGGGAATGCTAACTCAGCAATATGTGACAAACAGCTGTCCAGAAAGCAAAAGACAAAAAGGCTGTACAGAGGCTGCTCTACTGATTCTGTATGTTACATTATAGTAATCTATATACTGAGGGGGTCAAGTCCTGGGAAAAAAAAAAGTTCAGGAACTCACCCAAGATTTCCACTGAAGGGCTGGTCCAGCAGAACTCATGCTAATGGGAACAGTGTTCCTGCTGTGGAAAAAGTGCAGGAACTCAATTCCCACGCGTTCCTGCAGGACTTGAGCCCTGTATATACCCATTGCAGTCCGTCAGTGTCAATATACAGGGAGACTAAGAAAGGATGATGCTAAATTATAGAACACTATTATTGACATAGATATGCCCTATCCATCTAAGTTTTATCATACACAACAGAAGGGATTCCCATTAAAGATACAGCAGATGTTTAGGCAGTGCTCAAGTTCTGTCAAGACACGAGCCACAAAATCCTCCGATGTGGACGCCACTGTTTCTAAAATGGCTAAAGTGCCTGCCGATTTGAAACAGACTTGTCACTGAGATACCATATTGGCATGGAACGAAAAACTCTGGGTGGTTCCAAAGGTTTAGTCTGTTGGATAACAAACTAAACCTTTGGGACCACCCAGAGTTTTTCCCAGGCACTGAAAGTGTTCTTTTCAGATCATCGTTCTTCCTGCAGATCCTCTTGTTTTTCCAAGTATTAGGCTGGGTTCACATCACATCACGTTTTATGCAAAACGGGACCGAATACGGCTGAGGGAGCTAAAATCATGGCGCTCCCGGTAGACCACGGTTTTAGGTCCGGTGGGAAAACCGCATATGGGGCAAAAATGAGCCGACCGGAGTCAGCTTTTTACTACGGTCGGCTCACTGAAATACATTACATACGGGCCACATGCGGCAGGGACATGGGAGCGCCCAGTTTTAGCTCCCCCAGTCATATGCGGTCCCGTATTGCATTAAACGTGATGTGAACCCAGCCTTAGTCCTGCCACGCTGGATACCTCAGGCCTTTGTACCGTTGCAAAGTTAGTCCAAGCAGTTTTGATCGCCGATCGGGCTGATGTCCGGTATTAACCCTTTAGACGCCGCGATCAAAGTTTACCACAGCGTCTAAAACAGGAGAAAATCGTTGCCAGTTAGCATAGTGGGCTGTTTGGGACTGCAGCGGTGAAATTGCGGCGTCTCAAACAGTTGAGAGGACAGCGGGAGGCTTCTTAACTTGTCTCCCGCCATTCGAGCGTCACTCTGCTGCTCCGTGCCTGAGATCCAGGCTGGAGCAGCCGAGCACCGATACCACGGATCAATGCAATGCTATGGCTTTGTATAGATCAGTGTCTGCAATCAAGGTATTGCAAGTTATAGTCCCCTATGGAGCTATAACATTGCAAAAAAAAAAAAAAAGTGTAAAAAAAATTGTTAATAAATGTGATTTAACCCCTTCCCTAATAAAAGTTTGAATCCCCCCCCCTTTTCCTTATTTAAAAAAAATTGAAATAAAAATAAACATATGTGGTATCGCCGCATGCGTAAATGTCCGAACTACAAAAATATAATGTTAATTAAACCACACGGTCAATTGCGTACAAGTAAAGAAAAGTCCAAAGGCCCAAATTGTGTATTTTTGGTCACTTTGTATACCCTAAAAAAAAAAAAATATTTATAAAAGGCGATCAAAAAGTCCCATCAAAACAAAAATGGTACCGATAAAAACTTCCAATCATGGCGCAAAAAATGAGCCCTCATAAATCCCCATATATGGAAAAATTAAAAAGTTATAGGGGTCAGAAGATGACAATTTTACACATACTAATTTTGGTGCATGTAGATATAATTTTTTTAAAGTAGTAAAGTAAAATAAAACCTATATAAATTAGGTATCCTTGTAACCGTATGGACCTACAGAATAAATATATGGTGTAATTTTTACCGAAAAGTGTACTGTATAGAATTGGAAGCCCTTTTCAATTTTGCCCTACAAATATTTTTTTTCTGGTTTCGCCGTAAATTTTGTGGTGAAAAGATTGATGGCATTATGAAGTACAATTGGTGGCGCAAAAAATAAGCCCTCATATGGGTCTATCGTTGAAAAATTGAAGGTCTTATGATTTTTAGAAGATGATGAGGAAAAAACAAAAATGCTAAAACTGAAAAACCCTGCGTCCTTAAAGGGGTACTCCGGGGGAAAACTTTTTTATTTATTTATTTTTTTGTTAAATCAACTGGCGCCAGAAAGTTAAACAGATTTGCAAATTACTTCTATTAAAAACATCTTAATGCTTCCAGTACTTATCAGCTGCTGAATACTACAGAGGAAATTATTTTATTTTTGGAACACAGAGCTGTCTGCTCACATCTCTGTCCATTTTAGGAACTGTCCAGAGCAGCATATGTTTGCTATGGGGATTTTCTTTTACTCTGGGCAGTTCTTAAAATGGACAGAGATGTAAGCAGAGAGCACTGTGGTCATGATTTCAGCAGAGAGCACTGTGTTCTAAATAGAAAATAATTTCCCCTGTAGTATTCAGCAGCTAATAAGTACTGGAAGGATTAAGATTTTTAATAGACGTAATTTACAAATCTGTTTAACTTTCTGGCAAAAGTTGATTTTAAAAATATGTACATCCTGGTGGGTTAAGTACCGCCTCATAAGGACGTACATTTACGTTCTGCATCATTAAAGGGCCTATATTATTATTTTGTCTCTGTATTCTCAGAAAAAATATGGCTGTCTGTCCCCGTTTTTTTTTTATCCCTGTTTCGGTTCCGATCTTGCAGGCCGTATACGGATTAAAAATGTTTTTTGTTTTTTTTTTAAATCCCATTCACGTCAATGGGATTTTTTTACAATCCGTTTACATCCGTTTGTACCTGTCTGCCCTCATTTCGTTTTTTTTTTACAGCAGAAAAAACGGCACATGCAGCATTTTTTTCTTCCGTCAAAAAAACCCAGTAAATTTAACATTGAAGTCTATGGAAAACGGATGAGCCTTTAATGTCATCCGTTTGCATCTGTTTTTTCAATCCATTTTTTGATCCGTTTTTACTTCTGAGCATGCTCAGAACAAAAATTTAAAAAAAATGTTGAGATTTATTAACTGAAAAATAATGGATCCAAACTGATACAAACAGATAACATCCGTTTGCATCCGTTACGGACAGTTTTTTTTTGTCCGTTTTTATTTTTTTTAGGGGAGAAGAACGGGAAGGGTCTAGACGGCTGTGTGAAAGCAGCCTTACTGTCAATACCATGATAAAATCCTTTTCATAAAATGCTTTATTAAATAATGAAATATTAAAGATCATAGTGTTGATTGGACAATGCAGAACACTGCTTGCTGTCAATGAGTTACTATGTAGCGGTATACACGACTTCTGCAGTCATTGCAGTTTACAAGATGCAAAATAAAGTAAATAATGCTCATGAATTATATACTGTACCTTCCTTGTTTTAGTCTACACAGGAAACAAAGAAACAAGAATTCCAGAGATCCTGGGGATGAGCAAGGGACAGGAAGCAATGGATACGCGCCATTCATTTCCAGGAGGAACTAAACAAACCATGAAATCCAGCAGTGTATTACTGTACACTCTATAACACTGTCCACTCCAGGAGTCAAGTTGATATAATATGAACTAAATCAAAACACAAAGCCTACAGAGATGAATGCCGGCAGCAAATCTCCAGACACATTAACTACCTGGCTTCTAGGGTTTGTCCAGCCTTGTGATACATTTCTATAAACCCCCTCTCCATGTTTCCCAACGTATGTGCCTCCAGCTGGTACAAAACTACAACTCCCAGTTGTTGTTTTCATGGATGTGTCTTGCTGGCAGTTATAGTTTTGCAATAGCTGGAGGCACACTGGTTGGGAAACACTGCTCCATATGGACAAAAGAGGACATGCCCCTCCATAACTAAAGGGGTACACCTGTGGAGAACAACTTTTTATTATTATTATTATTATTATCATCTGGTACCAGAAAGTCAAAACAGACTTGTAAATTACTTCTATTTTAAAATCTTAATCCTCCCAGTACTTCTCAGCTGCTGTATAATACAGAGGAAGTTCTTTTCTTTTTGAAATTCTTTTCTGTCTGACCACAGTGGTCTCTGCTGACACCTCTGTCCATGTCAAGAACTGTCCAGAGCAGGAGCAAATGCTCATAGTAGACCTCATATGGGTATGTAGATGGGAAAATAAGAGTTACAGTACGGCTCTTAAAGGGGCACTGTCATTGTTAAAAACTTTTCATATATTGCAGGACTCATTATAATATGACATTTCACACTATACACCTGTTAAAAAAAAAAATAATTTTCACCTGAAATTCCAGCTCAAAATAGCCACCACTAGGGGTCGCCTGTCTTTTAGCGAGACAGACTAGTCTAGATTTTACAGCATACTGGATACCGGCCGTAAAGCATACCGGTATCCTGTATAGGAGATTTCTATTGTGTACGCAAAACTACAGATAATGGATGTGTGGACATGCTGGGAGCTGTAGTTTCAAAACAGCTGGAGGCAACACTGCTCTAACACAGTTATTTACAAACATTGCAGCTTCAGTTGTTACTAAACTACAACTCCCAGCATGCTGAAATAGTCAAAGCTTTCTCGGACTCCTGAATGACAAAGAAGTTGATCAGACATTCAGGAGTCTGTGAAAGTTGAATGACACACATAGTGACAGCTATGCTGATTAGCATCCAGCTTTACTAGGAGAAGATAAAACAGATAGAACATGTATTCATAAAAATGCTGTACTTTTATCTAAAAAATCCTTGCACTAATTTTATAAAGATCTATTCTTATATTTATACATTTTATCCTGTTATGAATTCACCATAATGTCTTCTGATTACTGCAGGCAAGCTCCAAGTATCTTCCTCTGACACATGACACAGCATAAAACCAGAGAGGAAAGGGTTACAGAGTAGAGAGTACTGATTGGCTGACTGCACAGGCTTGCTCCTGTGAGGGAGACAGACTGACACGCCCCCTCCAGCCTGCACAATGAAAAAGTAACTCACCAGCAGATAAATGCTTATATCTCTGGATATATAGGTCCGAGACTCCTAAAAATTATATGCACATGATCAGGATTGGGTCCTGAGTAACATATCACTTTTTTCTTTTTTTTTGCACTATGACAGGTATGCTTTAAAAAGTGGGAAAAAAAAAAAAAAAAAGTTAAAATTGGCTGTATCTACAAGGCCCAAACCTGCTGTTTTCTCATGGGGTTAAAGGGGTACTTGAGTGGAAAACATTTTTTTTTTTTTTTTTTTTTTTTTTTTTAAATCAACGGATGCCAGAAAGTTGAACAAATTTGCTCCTACTCTGGACAGTTCCTGACATGGACAAAGGTGTCAGCAGAGAGCACTGTGGTCAGACAGATTTTTCATAGAAGTAATTTACTGTTTAACTTTCTGGCACCAGTTGATTTAAAAAAATTTGTTTTCTACAGGAGTACCCCTTTAAGGACACTGGCTGAGTAATAGGCCATGGTCGTGAATTTCCATGCGGAATTTTATTCAATGGGATTCTGCTGCGCATGGCAGAATCTATGCACCAGATGCTTCTGGCCACAAAAATTCTGATTTCCATGTCCGCAGAAAGAATGAAACTGTCCAATCTTTCTGCAGATTTCGCACGGAATGCAGAGCCATTTATGAGATGGCGCATTCCCGTGTGGTCGTAGCACCTGCATGTTATGCTGTTGCCTGTAGTCCCCGGAATGCCCGAACAAAGATTTGTGAACATAGTCTAAGGGTATGTTTACATGTGGCAGATTCATTACACAGCTTTCTGGGACTGAAAAATCCATTTCATTTATCTGAATGGGGTTGTTTTGCTTCAGGCACATGGTTTTCTACATGCCAGTCTCAGAAGTTTCTGCAACAGTAAGGGTATGTTCACACTACGGAATTCCCCGCGGAATTCTGCGGTGTGAACTTAACATTAGTGTGAATGGGTCTCCGCGAGACCCGTTCACACTGCGGAATTTAAGCGGCGGACAATTCCGCCGCTGAAATTGTTCCGTGCAAAGAAAGAACATGTTCATTCTTTGGGCGGAAGTCCGCAAGTACTGCATAGCAGTCAATGGTGATGGCGCAGTGCCGTGCGGTCCTCCCGCCGCCTGCCAGGCTGATTCCGTTCATACACTGTAGTGTGAACATACCCTTATGCTGCATGTGAACATACTACTAGGGCTCGGCAAATCCCAGACACCAGGTCGCCATGGTGATTGAGAGTTTCTTCTTGGCATCTAGGTTTTCATCAGCCCCTTTAAATAATAGAACACTGCAGCTTCCAGACCCATCGCAAGGCAGCTCTTTTGGGAGAAAGGTGGGAGTGTTATGGCACCTCGGGCTGAGTGGAAGCTGTGTCCTCACACTGTGTTGCGGAGGGAGCAGAGGAGAACATCCAGTTGAGGCAGCCATCTTCCTAGGCCATTTTAGGTAAAGCAGTGGTCAGAGGTCTCAATGTGGTAGATTTATCAAAACCTGTGTAGAGGAAGAATGGCGCAGTTGCCCATAGCAACCATTCAGCTTGATTTCATTTTTCACAGGCCTCTTCAAAAATGAAAGAAGAGATCTGATTGGTTGCCATGGGCAACTGCCCCTCTCTTCCTTTACACAGGTTTTGATAAATCTCCCCCAATATGCCCATTGTTCCTAAGCAGGTTTTCTCCCTTCATGACCCATGACATACATTTACATCATGGGTCGGATGTAGTAGTACGACACACACCTGGGAGCCAGGCCTGCGCCATACCTGGAAGTAGGGCTGCACGATATGGGGAAAATGAGCCATTGCGATTATGGGCCTAAATATTGCGATTTCAATATGCGATGCGATATAAATTGTGAAATCCCCCCCATTTCACACCTATCCATCTATTTTATGCCCACTGCCCATTTCTATCTCCCCCTGTCACATTCCCCCCCCCATTGTCACATTTCACCCCCCCCCCCACGTCACATTCTTCCCCCCATCACATCCCCCCTGTCATATTCTCCCCCATATCACATTCTCTCCCCAGACCACAACCCCCCCTCCCCCATCACATTCTAGCCCCCGTCACATTCTCCCCCCAATGTCACATTCTCTTCCCCATATCACATCCCCCCCGTCATATTCTCCCCCATATCACATTCTCTCCCCAGGCCACAATCCCTCCCCCTCCCCCCCCCCCCCCCCCGGCACATTCTCTCACCCCGTCACAATCAACCCCCACCATCTTTTTTCCATGTCACATCCCCCCCTCCCCTGTCACATATCCCCCTATGTCACATTCCCATAGGGAAGTAAAGAAAAGGTTACCTCCTCAATAAAAAAAATCTATTCACTTCCCCGTTCTCAAATAAAAAAAATATTTAATATTGCCCCATATTGAATTGTTTAAACCATTAAATATTGACATTTATGATCCCACTGGGTCAACCGCGAAAGCACTGAAATAAAAAAAAAAAATTCCAATAGCCAAAATTGATCAAATCTGCCCTGGAAAGATATAAAAAGCTGTGAAAAAGTCATGAGGGAAAGAAATGCTACAGATTTGTGCTGGTAGCAGATAAGGTAAGTTCACATTGCCGTTCGTACCCGACCTGCTCTTCTTTTATTGAGCCGATCGGACCCTAAAACGAGTAGAGAAATGTTGACTGAATCTACCAATTTCAGTTAAACAGATAAAGTTTATGGGGGTCCGGATTCTCCCCACATGGCAAATGTTGGAGAGCGAAGGATCAAGCTGTTCACATGCATTCCCGCCCCCCCCCCCCCCCCAAAAAAAAAAATTAGTTTGGCTTACAGCTAGGGAGGTGTTTTCTAAACAGAGTACCTCACGCTGTTGCAAAACTACAACTCCCAGCATGTCCGGGCATGCTGGGAGTTGTAGTTTTGCAGCAGCATGAGGCACTGTTTGGAAAGCATTGAGCTAGGGTGTCTTGCCACCTTTACTATGGCATTTCTGCTTAAAGGGGTATTCCAGGCCAAAACATTTTTTTTATACATATCAACTGGCTCCGGAAAGTTAAAAAGATTTAAAAATTACTTCTATTAAAAAATCTTAATCCTTCCAATAGTTATTAGCTTCTGAAGTTTTCGGTCTAACTGCTCAATGATGATGTCACGTCCCGGGAGCTGTGCATGATGGGAGAATATCCCCATAGGAACTGCACAGCTCCCGGGACGTGAGTCATCAGAGAGCAGTTAGACAGAAAACAACAACTCAACTTCAGATGCTAATAACTATTGGAAGGATTAAGATTTTTTAATAGAAGTCATTTACAAATCTGTTCAACTTTCCGGAGCCAGTTGATATATAAAAAAAAAAAAGTTTTGGCCTGGAATACCCCTTTAATACCTGGAGTAAAAATAGAACTCCCCGGCACGGTCACACCTGTAAAGGGATGATACGCAGTGAGGAGTTTATCTCAATAGGGCGAGGTTACTAGGTGTGCACAAACTGGATAGACTATGCCTTCTATTTTTACAATAATTGTGATCTTTGCATAACCTTGCAGCTAAAAAATGCAAAGGAGTCACTGGCAGAACCTGGGCTTGGTTATAATTTGTCAGTACAAGGAGTACTAAACATTTCAGTGAGAATCCCTACCGTTCCCCTTTACCAAAAACAATGACGCCTGCTTCCAAAACATACCGTGACACTGGAGAGTCATTTCACTTTCAAGCCAAATAGATGACAGAGAATAAAAAACAGCAGGATCAGCGTATAAAAAGTATCAGCGTATATACATATGTAGATAGATATATAACTGGATGAGTATTTAACTCAGGGAGAGTTCACCACTCCTGGTGTGACGGAGCTTTCAAGGGCCACTAAGCACTCCGCAGGCATTCTGGGTAGGGGAATATGCAAATCAGCTCATTACATCACCTTTTCAGGCGATGTTCCCTGGTATCAGCTTAGCTCCAGTTATGGAATATAAAAAGCTAATCGGGATTAATGCCAAGCCAGAACTCTCTCTCTCTCTTTCTCCAGAAGGAAAGAGCACCCATCTGCAGACAGCTGTCTGCAGATGGGTGCTCTTTCCTTCTGGAGAGAGAGTTCTGGCTTGGCATTAATCCCGATTAGCTTTTTATATTCTGTAACATATTCCTATATATATATATATATATATATATATATATATATATATATATATATATACACATATATACACATATATATATACACATATACCGTATATACTCGAGTATAAGCCGACCCGAGTATAAGCCGAGACCCCTAATTTCAACCCAAAATCCCAGGAAAAGTTATTGACTCGAGTATAAGCCTAGGGTGGGAAATACCTCATCCCCCCCTGTCATCATCCAGACCCGTCATTAACATCCTCATCATCCCACACATCGCCCCTTCATCATCCCCTTGTCATCATCCCACACATCCCCTTATCATCCCACACATCCCCCCTTCATCATCCCCTTGTCATCATCCCACACATCCCCTTATCATCCCACACATCCCCCCTTCATCATCCCCTTGTCATCATCCCACACATCCCCTTATCATCCCACACATCCCCCCTTCATCATCCCCTTGTCATCATCCCACACATCCCCCCTTCATCATCCCCTTGTCATCATCCCACACATCCCCTTGTCATCATCCCACACATCCCCCCTTCATCATCCCCTTGTCATCATCCCACACATCCCCTTATCATCCCACACATCCCCCCTTCATCATCCCCTTGTCATCATCCCACACATCCCCCCTTCATCATCCCCTTGTCATCATCCCACACATCCCCTTATCCCACACATCCCCCCTTCATCATCCCCTTGTCATCATCCCACACATCCCCTTATCATCCCACACATCCCCCCTTCATCATCCCCTTGTCATCATCCCACACATCCCCCCTTCATCATCCCCTTGTCATCATCCCACACATCCCCTTATCCCACACATCCCCCCTTCATCATCCCCTTGTCATCATCCCACACATCCCCTTATCATCCCACACATCCCCCCTTCATCATCCCCTTGTAATCATCCCACACCCCCCCCCTTCATCATCCCACACACCCCCCTTCATCATCCTCTTCTCATCATTCGCCCTCAGTGGTCTTCAACCTGCGGACCTCCAGAGGTTTCAAAACTACAACTCCCAGCAAGCCCGGGCAGCCATCGGCTGTCCGGGCTTGCTGGGAGTTGTAGTTTTGAAACCTCCGGAGGTCCGCAGGTTGAAGACCACTGCGGCCTTCAACATGCGGACCTCCAGAGGTTTCAAAACTACAACTCCCAGCAAGCCCGGGCAGCCATCGGCTGTCCGGGCTTGCTGGGAGTTGTAGTTTTGAAACCTCCGGAGGTCCGCAGGTTGAAGACCACTGCGGCCTTCAACATCATCCAGCCCCCTCTCACCCCCTTTAGTTCTGAGTACTCACCTCCGCTCGGCGCTGGTCCGGTCCTGCAGGGCTGTCCGGAGAGGAGGTGGTCCGGTGAGGAGGTGGTCCGGGCTGCTATCTTCACCGGGGGCGCCTCTTCTCCGCGCTTCCGGCCCGGAATAGAGCCGTTGCCTAGACAACGACGCATCTGCGTCGTTGTTAAGGCAACGTGACAATTCTGAGGCCGGGCCCGAAGCGCTTAGAAGAGGCCTCCCCGGTGAAGATAGCAGCCCGGACCACCTCCTCACCGGACCACCTCCTCACCGGACAGCCCTGCAGGACCGGACCAGCGCCGAGCGGAGGTGAGTACTCAGAACTAAAGGGGGTGAGAGGGGGCTGGATGATGTTGAAGGCCGCAGTGGTCTTCAACCTGCGGACCTCCGGAGGTTTCAAAACTACAACTCCCAGCAAGCCCGGACAGCCGATGGCTGCCCTGGCTTGCTGGGAGTTGTAGTTTTGAAACCTCTGGAAGTCCGCAGGTTGAAGACCACTGCGGGTGGGGGAGTTCACTCGAGTATAAGCCGAGGGGGGTGTTTTCAGCACGAAAAATCGTGCTGAAAAACTCGGCTTATACTCGAGTATATACGGTAATATAGATGTATATACATATGTAGATATACAAGCTGCATATCTACAATTGATAGATGTATATACATATGTAGATATACAAGCTGCATATCTACAGTACTGGGAGCAGGTGACAATGAAGTAAGATAGTAACAAACAGTAAAAGCTAGGGCAGGGCTAGGCCGATATTACAAAGAATGCAGAAGAACCAATCCTGTATTAAAATGCACATCCCATTCAGGCCAATAACTTCCAAGTGAGCAATGAATATTAGTCATGCATATTGCACTTGATAAAAGTAAACTTAATTCACTGGGAGAGAAATGTGAATTAAGGGCAGGTAGTGCTCATGTCATCAAAAATAAAATAAAATATATAAAAACATTTTAAGGGGCACATGTCAAAACTTTTAAGCAGTCAGGAGACCAACAGAGATCGCTATATATAGAAGCCTGTGCAAAGAGTGTCTCCCACCTCCATCCACGTGGGGTCTAAACACCTAGCCCCACCAATAAAAAAAACTTTTGTAACACAATAAGGCTATAAAAAAAACATTAAGTAGATGTGCGCACCATAAAAGGGTTAATTATACACTAGTGCTAAGGCTTCTTTCACACTACAAAATTCTCTGTTTTTAAACATCCGTATGAAGTTCCGTCTGAAAACCAGCTGAAAACGGCAGTAACAAAATCCTATACGTCCGTTAGAAAATCCCATTATAGTCTATGGGATTTTCTAATTGCCGTTTGAACCCGTTATAGTCCATTATTGATAACGGACGTTATTTTGTGAAGGGAAAAATTGTTCATGAACTATTTCTCCCGTTACTATCTTCCGTCACAAAATAACGTCCGTTATCAATAACGGGTTCAAACGGCAATTAGAAAATCCCATAGACTATAATGGGATTTTCTAACGGACGTATAGGATTTTGTTACTGCCGTTTTCAGACGGAACTTCATACGGATGTTTAAAAACGGATGTTTGTAGTGTGAAAGAAGCCTAAATGGAAACCTGTCACACTGGCCATGCACTCCACACTACCACCTGCGTGGTATAGAGCTGGTGGAGCTGAGCAGATTGATATATAGCTTTTGTAAGGTATTTATTAGAATCCCTGCATATTCTATGCTTAAAGAGGTTGTTCAGCCAAAACTAACCTATCCCCTATCCACGACACGTTCTCTTCACTGAGAGCCGGGATCCCATTGCGGGGAGGGGGGGGTTGGGGTCCCAGGAGTCGGAGCGCCCACCATCAGCTACTTATTCCCTATCCTGTGGATAGGGGATAAGTTAGTTTCGGATGGACAACCCCTTTAAGAGTCCAGTGGGCAGTGTCAAACAGGAAAGCTGCCAATCACTCATTAGGACCACCCAGTGGACTCCTAAGCCCAGAGGAGATTTAAATCAGTAAGTTACAAGTTCTACTAAATCTTTAACAAAGCTAAGTATTAATCCACACCGGGCCTCCTTCTCCATAACATGCTGTGTGTAGACTGAATAGCATTTTCATGGCGACAGTGTCCCTTTAAATCTCATTTCCGCATCAATATAGACCAACCTACATAGCGTAAGGCTGGTCTATTGTGCACCTAGTTCAGGCAGAGGCAACCTTCCGCACTGCAGATGTTTTGGACTACATCTCCCATGATGCTCTTACAGCTAAAATACTTCCAAAGCATCATGGGAGATCTAGTCCAAAACATCTGCAGTACCGAAGGTTGCCTATGCCTGGCCTAGTTTATCAAAAGGCGGACGGCTCTTGGTAAATCCTGCGCACGGACTTCGTGATCTACAGTTTAGACTGTATTTAAACCTGCTTCAGCATGGTCTGACATTTCAGCGTACTTTCGCGCGATGCAACTTTTCGCCAAAAAGTCGCTATTGTTTAATTCAGCACCAATGCATTTTTCCATCTAAAATAGCCTAGAATGCATCATGTTCTAAAAATCCTCTAAAGAAAAAGTCACGAAAAAGTTGCACGTATTTAGACAGATTTTCTGTGCGACAGTTTTAGACGGGGAAAAAAACCTGTCTAAATCCTTTGATTAATACCCCCCCCCCCCCATCATCTTCCCTGTCTCCACTGGTACAGTCCACCAGCTACTCACTAATACAGCAGGGAAAGGTCATTATGTGCCACCTGCGGGCACAGCAACATCCAATAAACAACAAATTTGGGCAGCTTAATAGCAAAGGGGCACAAATGACTTATGAATAATAAAAAGCCTCATGTAAAATGACATACGGTATAACCACTTTACACCCTCCAAGCTACACAAAACCTATAGAAGTGCAGGATGCCCTCTTGTATATCATTATGCCTGCAACTTAAAAGGGTATGTTCACACTACGGAATTTCCCTCCACCCGTAGATATTCCGTGTCACAGATCCCATCTAAGCGACAGCCACTAAAATCCTTCAGCACTAGAACCACGCGGACCTACACCGTCACCACTGACTGCTATGCAATCTACATGCCACTCCACCAGAAGAATAAACGCGTTCACTCTTTGGGTGTGTGAAGTTCCACTGCAGAATTTTTCCCACCAATGATAGATTAGCGCCGCGGGATCTCCCAGCAGAACTCCCGATAGAAATTCAGCGTCAAGATTCCGTAGTGTGAACATACCCTGAGAGGTTTTTTATTATTATTTTTTGCACACTGAGTTCTTTACCCCTAGAAGCATGCTGGGTTCACACCACGTTTTTTGCCATACTGTTTTCAATAAGTTTTTCTAAATAAAACCATATGGCCAAAAAAATAAATAAAATGTATGGGAACGTATTGGAAAAAGTAAACCGTATGCGTTTTTAAACTGTATACTATTTTTAAAAGCGCATACGGTTCTGTCCGTTTTTAATAATTTTATGTCTGATACTTGTCTTTGTTTGTACCCCATAATTGTAAGCGCTGCGGAATCGGTAGGCGGTATATAAATTAAATAAATAATATAAATAAATAATTTAAAAAAAATGTAAAAAAATACATTTTTGAAAATTTTATTTAAAATAAATTAAAAAATGTTATATGTTAAAATTTAGGATGCAAATGTGCAAAGTAAAAACCGTTTACGGTTTCCGTATGGCACCGTATACATGTGCATTTCCCATTGACGTCCATGTTAAAAAAAAAATATATATATATATATATATATATATATATATATATATATATATATATGCGGTTGCAATACGGTTTTTAACCCGGACACAAAACCGTAGTCAACCACGGTTTTGAGTACGGGAAAAAAAACGTATTGCAAGCAAACTGTACGCAACCGGATGCATCCGTTTTTCAATTGTTCGTCTATGTATACGTTTTCCATTGTTCGTCTATGTATTCGTTTTCCATTATTCGTCTATGTATACGTTTTCCATTGTTCGTCTATGTATACGTTTTCCATTGTTCGTCTATGTATACGTTTTCAATACGGTTTCATACGTTTTCTATAATGAAAACGTACACGGGATCCGTACTTGAAAAACGTGGTGTGAACCCTTACTTGTAGACACTTAGCTTCAGAAATACCACGTTTGCCCATATGGACTCCACACAAAATTGCACTGGGAGTACATGACGTCCTGGAAAATCTGTATTTGTTGTATTTATTGAAAATGTGTCCCTTGTTTGTACTATATGATGAAATTTAACCCCCTCAGTGAAGGCTTCGTTTACGTGTCAGAACTTAAAAGTCTTTAAAAACACAATACAAAACAGTGGGACCTACTATGGTGTAGAGATGTGTACAATAAACCCCACCAAAATATTATGTTCCAAATCGGTACAATAGAAAACAAAGTATATAGAAGCAAATAAATAGTTCTTTTTAGGATGGAATAAAGGCTTTAAATGTAGGCCCATACTGTTCTATGATGGATCCCCGGTGAGATTAGAAACTATACGTGAGAAGTTGTCACAATGTATAGGACCGTCACCAGCTTCTTGGGGTGGGGACGATGACTATGGGCTGTTAATTAGTATACAAGTGGAGAAGAATGACATCGGCTGTCACTTGTACTCTGATACCTCTAGTCAATCATTGATGTCCCCACAATTCGGATTGTTAAGTATCATCAGCCATAGGCGAGCCAAGAACTGATCTTATATGTCCCACAGCGTATATAGATCAGTGTTTCCCAAGCAGGGTGCCTCCAGCTGTTGCAAAACTGCAACTCCCAGCATGCCCAGACAGCCGAAGGCTGTCCGGGCATGCTGGGAGTTGCAGTTTTGCAACAGCTGGAGGCACCCTGCTTGGGAAACACTGATCTAGGGTGACATGACTAGAGAGATCAATCACAATCTGTCGACAATGTCCCTATTAAACCCAAATATTAAAGCTTGGTTGTTTTTATTATGTTCTGAAGTTTGATGGACCTGTAGGCAAATGCCTAGCACTCATCTGATCTATGAGGGCATCTATAAGGGCACAGAAGTGGCACTCAGCAGTGGTAGATCATGTAAACCTCAGTGTTCCCCAACCTGTGGCTCTTAAAACTATAACTTCAATCATGGCCTGACAGTAGAAGGCCACAGGTAGGTAACATTACTATTACTATAATACTGAAAGAGTTAAATGACAGTGCCAGGGGAGCACAGTTTGCCCATCTCTGCAGCACTCAACAGGTGGCACTTTCCTAAGTTTCTCCCTGGCAGTGGGGGACGGCTCAGAGGGCACTGCCAGCACTGATGTCATGGCGCTAGGAGAGATCCCAGCAGATCCCATAGGGAAGGAAGAGGGATCCAGGAAGAGAGGTCCAGGCAGGATCACAGTGGGAGGAGAAAGAGCCGGGAGTGGGGAGGGGGTGCCCCGGCCATGGAGGAGAAGACACAGTCAACAGTCCAGTCACCCAAGTCTCTCATCCCGGTACTCACCTCACTCGGCTCTGCTACACGGACACCAGGCCGGGCGCACAGGTACACAGAGCCGCCCCGCTTACACTCTGACCCCCGGAGCACTGCACAGCCTCTGCGCCCTGTACCGGAGAACTGCCACGGTGACGTCACCGGCCCGCCTCCTCCATGGCCGGGCTCAGGGCGGGGCACGGGGCTGACAGCGGCTCACCTGCGGGCGGTCACACTGTCACCCGCATAAATGTGTCAGGGAAAGCTGGGTCACAGCTGAGGGGGAGTAGTTACCCGTATAGCCGTGTCTGGGAAAGCTGGGTCACAGCTGAGAGGGAGTTGTCACCCACATAGCTGTGTCTGGGAAAGCTAAAGTCACAGCTGAGTTTGAGGAGTCACCCACTTAAATGTGTCTAGGAAAGCTGGGTCACGCTGAGGGGGAGTAGCCACTCACATAGCTGTGTCTGGGAAAGCTGGGTCACAGCTGAGGGGGAGTAGCCACTCACATAGCTGTGTCTGGGAAAGCTGGGTCACAGCTGAGAGGGAGTAGCCACTCACATAGCTGTGTCTGGGAAAGCTGGGTCACAGCTGAGAGGGAGTAGTTACCCATATAGCTGTGCCTGGGAAAGCTGAATCACAGCTGAGTTTGAAGAGTCACCCACTAAAATGTGTCTAGGAAAGCTGGGTCACGCTGAGGTGGAGTAGCCACTCACATAGCTGTGTCTGGGAAAGCTGGGTCACAGCTGAGAGGGAGTAGCCACTCACATAGCTGTGTCTGGGAAAGCTGTGTGACAGCTAAGCTTGAAGAGTCACCCACATAGATGTGTCTGGGAAAGCTGTGTGACAGCTAAGCTTGAGGAGTCACCCACATAGCTGTGTCTGGGAAAGCTGGGTCACAGCTTAGAGGGAGTAGCCACTCACATTAACCCTTTATTTTGTGTTAGTGTAGCGAACTGTAATGTTTTTAGGGTACATTCGCAGTGGTGGGGGTTTACGGTGAGTTTCCCACTAGGAGTTTGCGCTGTGGCGGAAAATTTGCCGCAGCTCAAACATGAAGGAGGAAACTCACTGTAAACCCGCCCGTGTGAATGTACCCTGTACAGTCACATGGAGGGGGGGAGCAAGCCTCCAGCTGTTGCAAAACTACAACTCCCAGCATGCACTGACAGACCGTGCATGCTGAGAGTTGTACTTTTGCAACAGTTGGAGGCACACTGGTTGGAAAACCTTCAGTTAGGTTCTGTTACCTAACGCAGTATTTTCCAACCAGTGTGTCTCCAGCTGTTGCAAAACTACAACTTGCAGCATGTACGGATCGCCGAAGGGCATGCTGGGAGATGTAGTTATGCAACAGCTGGAGATACGCAACTCCAACTCCCAGCATGGCGAGACAGCCATTTGCTGTTTGTGAATGCTGGGAGTTGTAGATTTGCAAGATTTAGAGGGCCACGGTTTAGAAACCACCGCACAGTGATCTCCAAACTGTGGCCCTCCAGATGTTACAAAACTACAAATCCCAGCATGCCCAGACTGCAAACTGCTGTGTGGGCATGCGGGGAGTTGTATTTTTGCAAGATCTAGAGGGCCACAGTTTAGAGACCACTGCACAGTGATCTCCAAATGGTAGCCCTCCAGCTGTTGCAAAATTACAAATCACAGCATGCCCACACAGGAAACAGCTGTCTGGGCATGTTGGGAGTTGTATTTTTGAAACATCTGGAGGGCTACAGTTTAGAGACTACTGTATAGTGGTCTCCAAACTGTAGCCCTTCAGATGTTGCTAGGCAACAAATCACCGGCTTCCGTAGTAAGCAGGATCGCCGCACTAGGGAGAGGATCACCGTCCGCCGCCGGTAAGGGACCTCCACCGCTGCCGGTCACACCATAGTTCCCCCGTTCTGCCCTAACTACTGTGGTTGGACAGAACAGGGGATCCGAACTTTAACTCCCCTGCCCTCGATCTGCTATTGGTCAGTCGTTTCTGACGGACCAATAGCAGGGATAAGAGGGGTGGCACCCCCCTTCAGGGGGATCGGGGGTGTCTTGGACATCCCCGCTCCCCCTTTTCCCAGGTCACCGGAGACCCGTATGACCTGGAATTGCTGCAGATCGCCGGCCTGAATTGACTGCCGCCAAGGATTTGCACGGCGAGCGGCGGGGACAGGAATTCCCACGGGCGTACAGGTACGCCCTTGGTCTTTAAGTTCCAGGGCGTCAGGGCGGTCCTTAAGTGGTTAAAGCTATTAGAAAATGTTTTTATGGCAGGGAGGGAGTTAGGGCATGATCACTGATGTCTGTCATTAGTAGTGAGTCCCGGCTGCTGATAGCAGCCGTCCCTCACCATCTGTGAAACGAGCACAGCTTTTGTGCACAGAATACACTGCATGACATAAACATACGTCATGATGCATTAAGGCACAGGCAACCATGGACACCAAATGTCCTGTAGAGGTTAAAGGGGTACTCCGCCCCTAGACATCTCATACCTTATCCAAAGAATAGGGGATAAGATGTCTTATTGCCGGGGGTCCCAGCAGCGGGACCTCCACGATCAGACATCTTTTCCCCCATCCTTTGGATAGGGGATAAGATGTCTATGGGTGGAGTACCCCTTTTAGATAATTTAGTTTAGAAAAAAGAGGGCATAGAGGTAAATCTGGTCACAGCCATGTGAATTTACCAATACTGTCACCATTAGTGGTGTTTTAGACACTCAAGATGTATTAATTTTATTAAAGGGGTTCTCCACCATAAGGTGATTTTAGTATGTACCTGGCAGACAGTAATGGACATGCTTAGGAAGGATCTGCGCTAGTCTTGGGGCTAAATGGCTATGTTGTGAGATTACTATAACACTGTGGCTAGCTTTATGTGAACTGGTATTTCCTGTTTGACTTTTTTTTTTACTACAAATCCCACAATGCAATTTTCCTCCCTGCCACACATAAGCCACCCCACCCATTGAAACAAAAGACCTGTGGTTTTCAATCAGGGTGCCTCCAGCTGTTGCATTAGTTGCAGATTGATTGCTCTACCCATTGAAGCAGACAGGCTCCCTGTCATCAGCTGACTAGTGATGTCAGGTCTCGGCCGCATTGCAAGCTGGGAAAAATCTGAGACAACTGTCATTTTGTATGCTGGAAAAAATAAATAGTGGGGTGACAATCACATAAGAATTGTGAGAAAACCGTCACACACAGGTACAGACACTATATTATGAACTACACTAACTTCACAGCCCCTGTAGCATAGTCAAATAAAAAAAATTCTTGGAATACCCCTTTAAGATGGTGCACGCTCTTTGGTAAATCTGTCCCTTTGGATACTGCATCAAAATTTGTCCAAAATGTATATTTACTCTAACTCTATCGTGTAGGCTGCAGGCCTGAAGTGAATGAGGAAGTAGGGAGCTGATAGTTTCTCATCCACCCCTGCAAAGAATTCTGTAGTCTTACAGTAAATAATCCAGAGACATCACTTTTTTGGAGTCAGGAAGGAATGCATCCCCTTGTATAGGGCAATTGGCATCTGCCTTATAAGGGTCTTCTGTCTTCCTCTGGATCAACACAGTATGGTCATAAGTTCACCTTAACACACCTTTTTCTTTCTTTTCAACCTTATTTACCAGCATTCTGCACTTAGTATCCCACAATATGAATGTAAAAATAGAATTTTAGAAAGTTTTACAAATTTTTCCAAAATACAAAAACTTAAAGGAGATATGTCATACAAAAAACTTTTTCTCTATCTACAGGATAGAGGATGAGTTTTAGATCGTGAGGAGGTCCGAGCAATGGGGCCCCCTGTGATCTCCTGTGCAGAGCCTTGGCTCTCCCCGGAAGCGGCACGTTTTGTATGATACTTCTCCTCTAAATTACACATGGACTGTTACGCCTAGCGCTCCGGGTCCCCGCTCCTCCCCGGAGCGCTCACGGCGTCTTTCTCCCTGCAGCTCCCCGGTCAGTCCCGCTGACCGGGAGCGCTGCTCTGTCATGGCCGTTGGGGATGCGATTCGCACAGCGGGACGCGCCCGCTCGCGAATCGCATCCCAGGTCACTTACCCGTTCCCGTCCCCTGCTGTCATGTGCTGGCGCGCGCGGCTCCGCTCTCTAGGGCGCGCGCGCGCCAGCTCCCTGAGACTTAAAGGGCCAGTGCACCAATGATTGGTGCCTGGCCCAATTAGCTTAATTGGCTTCCACCTGGTCCCTGACTATATCTATCCTCCTCCCATGCACTTCCTTGCCGGATCTTGTTGCCCTTGTGCCTAGTGAAAGCGTTTTGTGTGTTTAAAGCCTGTGTACCAGAACTTCTGCTATCTCCCCTGACTACGAACCTTGCCGCCTGCCCCCGACCTTCTGCTACGTCCGACTTTGCTTCTGCCTACTCCCTTGTACCTCGCCTATCTTCAGCAGCCAGAGAGGTGAGCCGTTGCTAGTGGATACGACCTGGTCACTACCGCCGCAGCAAGACCATCCCGCTTTGCGGCGGGCTCTGGTGAAAACCAGTAGTGTCTTAGAACCGGTCCACTAGCACGGTCCTCGCTATCCCTCTCTGGCACAGAGGATCCACCTCCTGCCAGCCGGCATCGTGACAGTAGATCCGGCCATGGATCCCGCTGAAGTTCCTCTGCCAGTTGTCGCTGACCTCCCTACGCTGGTCGCCCAGCAAGCTCGTCAGATCGCCCAACAAGATCACCAGCTGTCGTACTTGACCACCATGACACAGCAACTCCAGTCACAACTACAGCAAGTACAGTCACAGCTACAGCAGCAACAACCATCTCCTCCGCCAGCTCCTGCACCCCTTCCGCAGCGAGTGGCCACTCCTAGCCTCCGCCTGTCCTTGCCGGACAAATTTAATGGGGACTCTAAGTTTTGCCGTGGCTTTCTTTCGCAATGTTCCCTGCACATGGAGATGATGTCGGACCAGTTTCCTACTGAAAGGTCTAAGGTGGCTTTCGTAGTCAGCCTTCTGTCTGGAAAAGCTCTGTCATGGGCCACACCGCTCTGGGACCGCAATGACCCCGTCACTGCCTCTGTACACTCCTTCTTCTCGGAAATTCGAAGTGTCTTTGAGGAACCTGCCCGAGCCTCTTCTGCTGAGACTGCCCTGCTGAACCTGGTCCAGGGTAATTCCTCCGTTGGCGAGTACGCCATACAATTCCGTACTCTTGCCTCTGAACTATCCTGGAATAATGAGGCTCTCTGCGCGACCTTTAAAAAAGGCCTATCCAGCAACATTAAAGATGTTCTGGCCGCACGAGAGACTCCTGCTAACCTGCATGAACTCATTCATCTAGCCACTCGCATTGACATGCGTTTTTCTGAGAGGCATCAAGAGCTCCGCCAGGAAAAAGACTTAGATCTCTGGACACCTCTCCCACAGTCTCCACTGCAATCTGCGCCTAGGCCTCCCGCCGAGGAGGCCATGCAAGTGGATCGGTCTCGCCTGACCCTGGAAGAGAGGAATCGCCGTAAGGAAGAGAATCTTTGTCTGTACTGTGCCAGTACTGAACATTTTTTGGTGGATTGCCCAATCCGTCCTCCACGTCTGGGAAACGCACGCTCGCACCCAGCTCTCGTGGGTGTGGCGTCTCTTGATGCTAAGTCGGCTTCTCCACGTCTCACGGTGCCTGTTCGGATTTCTACTTCAGCCAGCTCTTCCCTCTCAGCCATGGCCTGCCTGGACTCTGGAGCTTCTGGGAATTTTATTCGGGAGTCCTTAGTGAATAAATTCCGCATTCCGGTGACCCGTCTTGTCAAGCCACTCCACGTTTCCGCGGTCAACGGAGCCAAGTTGGATTGCACCGTGCGTTTCCGCACGGAGCCCCTCCTAATGTGCATCGGACCTCATCACGAGGAAATTGTATTTTTGGTCCTTCCTAATTGCACTTCTGAAGTTCTCCTTGGACTACCCTGGCTTCAACACCATTCCCCAACCCTGGATTGGTCCACTGGGGAGATCAAGAGTTGGGGCCCCTCTTGTTCCAAGGACTGCCTTCAACCGGTTCCCAGTACTCCCTGCCGTGACCCTGTGGTTCCTCCTGTATCCGGTCCCCCTAAGGTCATTAAGGACTCTGCCTGCCACAGGAAATGCCTCTCCCCCCCTCCCAGTCCCATCAGGCAAGCCCCTGTGTCCCCGCATGGCCCTCGTCCTGGTGTCACACTGCCCCGTGCCAGGTCTCGCCCTCTGCCCTCTCTCCCCATTCCTACTCCTGCTGTTCTGCCTGCCGTTGAGGAATCCCTCCATCCTTTCCCGGTGTCCTCATCCCAGGGGAGGCAGTTACCGGATAAAGAGAAGGGGAGACCTAAGGGGGGGGGTACTGTTACGCCTAGCGCTCCGGGTCCCCGCTCCTCCCCGGAGCGCTCACGGCGTCTTTCTCCCTGCAGCTCCCCGGTCAGTCCCGCTGACCGGGAGCGCTGCTCTGTCATGGCCGTTGGGGATGCGATTCGCACAGCGGGACGCGCCCGCTCGCGAATCGCATCCCAGGTCACTTACCCGTTCCCGTCCCCTGCTGTCATGTGCTGGCGCGCGCGGCTCCGCTCTCTAGGGCGCGCGCGCGCCAGCTCCCTGAGACTTAAAGGGCCAGTGCACCAATGATTGGTGCCTGGCCCAATTAGCTTAATTGGCTTCCACCTGGTCCCTGACTATATCTATCCTCCTCCCATGCACTTCCTTGCCGGATCTTGTTGCCCTTGTGCCTAGTGAAAGCGTTTTGTGTGTTTAAAGCCTGTGTACCAGAACTTCTGCTATCTCCCCTGACTACGAACCTTGCCGCCTGCCCCCGACCTTCTGCTACGTCCGACTTTGCTTCTGCCTACTCCCTTGTACCTCGCCTATCTTCAGCAGCCAGAGAGGTGAGCCGTTGCTAGTGGATACGACCTGGTCACTACCGCCGCAGCAAGACCATCCCGCTTTGCGGCGGGCTCTGGTGAAAACCAGTAGTGTCTTAGAACCGGTCCACTAGCACGGTCCTCGCTATCCCTCTCTGGTACAGAGGATCCACCTCCTGCCAGCCGGCATCGTGACATGGACCTAAGTATTCAGACCCTTTGCTATGACACTTGAAATGTAGCTCTGGAGCCTCCTATTTCTTTTGGACATCTTAAGTAATGGGACAACTACTGTGTTAATCATGTTTTCCCTTTCTGCTGTCATTGTAGTGTGTACAGTGTTTTCCTGCAACATGTGGTGTCATATATTTCACAGAGAAAGCTCTCCAGAAGACATGTCCACTGGGAACTGTGGTTGCCTGTGGCAGGAAATGAATACCAGAGCAAAGATTAATAAGATGTGTTCAAGAAAAGCCTAAATATCTTTTAATTGATTTCAGTTGTCTGAATGTTGGGTTAAGAACATATACTTGACTCCTGATATACCAACAGCTTAAAGGATATTGGGGGAGATTTATCAAAACCCGTCCAGAGAAAAAGTTGCCCAGTTGCCCATAGCAACCAATCAGATTGCTTCTTTTATTTTTAACAAGGCCCCTGCAAAATGAAAGAAGCGATCTGATTGGTTGCTATGGGCAACTGGGCAACTTTTCCCTGGACAGGTTTTGATAAATCTTCCCCATTTACTGTAGTTTTCAAGATATCTAAGTAATGTATAAATCACAAGTCACGTGTACATTCTTTAACGTGCTTCATTTGGTGGTTTTAAGACATGCATGGACCCCACAAGACCTATAAAGGTATCCAATGGTATCTGGCACCAAGATCCTGACCGATCACTAGAATGAATGGGGAGAGAAGCTAATAGCTGTCACGATGCCGGCTGGCAGGTAGTGGATCCTCTGTGCCAGAGAGGGATTGGCGTGGACCGTGCTAGTGGACCGGTTCTAAGCCACTACTGGTTTTCACCAGAGCCCGCCGCAAAGCGGGATGGTCTTGCTGCGGCGGTAGTGACCAGGTCGTATCCACTAGCAACGGCTCACCTCTCTGGCTGCTGAAGATAGGCGCGGTACAAGGGAGTAGGCAGAAGCAAGGTCGGACGTAGCGGAAGGTCGGGGCAGGCAGCAAGGATCGTAGTCAGGGGCAACGGCAGAAGGTCTGGAAACACAGGCAAGGAACACACAAGGAACGCTTTCACTGGCACTAAGGCAACAAGATCCGGCAAGGGAGTGCAGGGGAAGTGAGGTGATATAGGGAAGTGCACAGGTGAACACACTAATTGGAACCACTGCGCCAATCAGCGGCGCAGTGGCCCTTTAAATCGCAGAGACCCGGCGCGCGCGCGCCCTAGGGAGCGGGGCCGCGCGCGCCGGGACAGGACAGACGGGGAGCGAGTCAGGTACGGGAGCCGGGGTGCGCATCGCGAGCGGGCGCTACCCGCATCGCGAATCGCATCCCGGCTGACAGCGGAATCGCAGCGCCCCGGGTCAGAGGATGTGACCGGAGCGCTGCAGCGAGGAGAGAGAAGCGAGCGCTCCAGGGAGGAGCGGGGACCCGGAGCGCTCGGCGTAACAGTACCCCCCCCCCTTGGGTCTCCCCCTCTTCTTAGAGCCTGAGAACCTGAGGAGCAGACTTTTGTCTAGGATGTTGTCCTCAGGTTCCCAGGATCTCTCTTCAGGACCACAACCCTCCCAGTCCACTAAGAAAAAAGTTTTCCCTCTGACCTTTTTGGAGGCTAGGATTTCTTTGACAGAGAAGATGTCCGAGGAGCCGGAAACAGGAGTGGGAGGAACAGATTTGGGAGAAAAACGGTTGAGGATGAGTGGTTTGAGAAGAGAGACGTGAAAGGCATTAGGGATACGAAGAGAAGGAGGAAGAAGAAGTTTATAAGAGACAGGATTGATTTGACACAAAATTTTGAAAGGACCAAGATAGCGTGGTCCCAACTTGTAGCTAGGGACACGGAAGCGGACATATTTAGCGGAGAGCCATACCTTGTCTCCAGGGGAAAAAACGGGAGGAGCTCTTCTTTTCTTATCCGCGAACCTCTTCATGCGTGAAGAGGCCTGTAAGAGAGAATTTTGGGTCTCTCTCCATATAATGGAAAGGTCACGAGAAATTTCATCCACAGCGGGCAGACCAGAGGGCAAGGGGGTAGGGAGGGGGGGAAGAGGGTGACGGCCGTACACCACGAAAAATGGGGATTTGGAGGAAGATTCCGAGACCCTGAAGTTATACGAGAATTTGGCCCATGGAAGGAGATCTGCCCAGTCATCCTGGCGGGAGGAAACAAAATGTCGCAAATAATCACCCAAGATCTGGTTAATTCTTTCTACTTGTCCATTGGACTGGGGATGATATGCAGAAGAAAAATTTAATTTAATCTTGAGTTGTTTACAGAGAGCCCTCCAGAATTTAGACACGAATTGGACACCTCTATCCGAGACAATCTGCGTAGGCAACCCGTGAAGACGAAAAATGTGTACAAAAAATTGTTTAGCCAACTGAGGCGCAGAAGGAAGACCAGGAAGAGGGATGAAATGTGCCATTTTGGAGAATCGATCAACGACCACCCAAATAACAGTGTTGCCACGGGAAGGGGGTAAATCAGTAATAAAATCCATACCAATCAGAGACCAAGGCTGTTCGGGGACAGGCAGAGGATGAAGAAAACCAGCGGGCTTCTGGCGAGGAGTCTTATCCCGGGCACAGATAGTGCAGGCTCGCACAAAGTCCACAACATCCGTCTCCAGAGTCGGCCACCAATAGAAGCGGGAGATGAGTTGCACAGATTTCTTGATGCCCGCATGACCTGCGAGATGGGAGGAGTGACCCCATTTGAGGATTCCGAGGCGTTGGCGTGGAGAAACAAAAGTCTTTCCTGGAGGAGTCTGCCTGATGGAGGCAGGAGAAGTGGAGATCAGGCAGTCAGGTGGAATGATGTGTTGCGGAGAGAGTTCAACTTCTGAGGCATCCGAGGAACGGGAGAGAGCATCGGCCCTAATGTTCTTATCGGCAGGACGAAAGTGAATCTCAAAATTAAATCGGGCAAAGAACAGAGACCACCGGGCCTGGCGAGGATTCAGCCGTTGGGCAGACTGGAGGTAGGAGAGGTTCTTGTGGTCGGTGTAGATAATAACAGGAAAACTTGATCCCTCCAGCAGATGCCTCCATTCCTCAAGTGCTAGTTTAATGGCTAGAAGCTCTCGATCCCCGATGGAGTAGTTCCTCTCCGCTGGAGAGAAGGTCCTAGAGAAAAAACCACAAGTGACAGCATGCCCGGAAGAATTTTTTTGTAGAAGAACAGCTCCAGCTCCCACTGAGGAGGCATCAACCTCCAATAGGAAGGGTTTGGAAGGGTCAGGTCTGGAGAGCACGGGAGCTGAAGAAAAGGCAGACTTGAGTCGTTTAAAGGCGTCTTCTGCTTGAGGAGGCCAGGACTTGGGATCAGCATTTTTTTTGGTTAAAGCCACGATAGGAGCCACAATGGTAGAAAAATGTGGAATAAATTGCCTGTAATAATTGGCGAACCCCAAAAAGCGTTGGATAGCACGGAGTCCGGAGGGGCGTGGCCAATCTAAGACGGCAGAGAGTTTGTCTGGATCCATCTGTAGTCCCTGGCCAGAGACCAAATATCCTAGAAAAGGAAGAGATTGGCATTCAAACAGACATTTCTCAATTTTGGCATAGAGTTGATTGTCACGAAGTCTCTGAAGAACCATACGGACATGCTGGCGGTGTTCTTCTAGATTGGCAGAAAAAATTAGGATATCGTCCAGATATACAACAACACAGGAGTATAACAAATCACGAAAAATTTCATTGACAAAGTCTTGGAAGACGGCAGGGGCGTTGCACAGGCCAAAGGGCATGACCAGATACTCAAAGTGTCCATCTCTGGTGTTAAATGCCGTTTTCCACTCATCCCCCTCTCTGATGCGGATGAGGTTATAGGCGCCTCTTAAGTCCAATTTAGTAAAGATGTGGGCACCTTGGAGGCGATCAAAGAGTTCAGAGATGAGGGGTAAGGGGTAGCGGTTTTTAACCGTGATTTTATTAAGACCGCGGTAGTCAATGCAAGGACGTAGGGAGCCATCTTTTTTGGACACAAAGAAAAATCCGGCTCCGGCCGGAGAGGAGGATTTACGGATAAAGCCCTTTTTTAGATTCTCCTGGACGTATTCAGACATGGCAAGAGTCTCTGGGGCAGAGAGAGGATAAATTCTGCCCCGGGGTGGAGTAGTGCCCGGGAGGAGGTCGATAGGACAATCATAAGGCCTGTGAGGAGGTAGAGTCTCAGCTTGTTTTTTGCAGAAAACATCCGCGAAATCCATATAGGCCTTAGGGAGACCGGTTACTGGAGGAACCACAGAGTTACGGCAAGGGTTACTGGGAACCGGTTTTAGACAGTTCTTGGAACAAGAGGACCCCCAACTCTTGATCTCCCCCGTGGACCAATCCAGGGTTGGGGAATGAAGTTGAAGCCAGGGAAGTCCAAGGAGAATTTCCGAGGTGCAATTGGGGAGGACCAAAAGTTCAATCCTCTCGTGATGAGATCCGATGCTCATAAGAAGGGGCTCCGTGCGGAAACGTATGGTACAGTCCAATCTTTCATTATTTACACAATTGATGTAGAGGGGTCTGGCGAGACTGGTCACTGGGATGTTGAACCTGTTGACGAGAGAGGCCAAAATAAAATTTCCTGCAGATCCAGAGTCCAAGAAGGCCACAGCAGGGAAGGAGAAGGCAGAGGCAGACATCCGCACAGGCACTGTAAGACGTGGAGAAGCAGAGTAGACATCAAGGACTGTCTCACCTTTGTGCGGAGTCAGCGTACGTCTTTCCAGGCGGGGAGGACGGATAGGACAATCCCTCAGGAAGTGTTCGGTACTAGCACAGTACAGGCAGAGGTTCTCCATACGGCGTCGTGTCCTCTCTTGAGGTGTCAGGCGAGACCGGTCGACCTGCATAGCCTCCACGGCGGAAGGCACAGGAACAGATTGCAGGGGACCAGAGGAGAGAGGAGCCGAGGAGAAGAAACGCCTCGTGCGAACAGAGTCCATATCTTGGCGGAGTTCCTGACGCCTTTCGGAAAAACGCATGTCAATGCGAGTGGCTAGGTGAATAAGTTCATGTAGATTAGCAGGAATTTCTCGTGCGGCCAGAACATCTTTAATGTTGCTGGATAGGCCTTTTTTGAAGGTCGCGCAGAGGGCCTCATTATTCCAGGACAATTCTGAAGCAAGAGTACGGAATTGTACGGCATACTCGCCAACGGAAGAATTACCCTGGACCAGGTTCAACAGGGCAGTCTCAGCAGAAGAGGCTCGGGCAGGTTCCTCAAAGACACTTCGGATTTCCGAGAAGAAGGAGTGTACAGAGGCAGTGACGGGGTCATTGCGGTCCCAGAGCGGTGTGGCCCATGACAGGGCTTTTCCGGACAGAAGGCTGACTACGAAAGCCACCTTAGACCTTTCAGTGGGAAACAGGTCCGACATCATCTCCAGATGCAGGGAACATTGGGAAAGAAAGCCACGGCAAAACTTAGAGTCCCCATCAAATTTATCCGGCAAGGATAGGCGTAGACCAGGAGCGGCCACTCGCTGCGGAGGAGGTGCAGGAGCTGGCGGAGGAGATGACTGCTGTAGCTGTGGTAGTAACTGTTGTAGCATAACGGTCAGTTGAGACAGCTGTTGGCCTTGTTGCGCTATCTGTTGTGACTGCTGGGCGACCACCGTGGTGAGGTCAGCGACAACTGGCAGAGGAACTTCAGCGGGATCCATGGCCGGATCTACTGTCACGATGCCGGCTGGCAGGTAGTGGATCCTCTGTGCCAGAGAGGGATTGGCGTGGACCGTGCTAGTGGACCGGTTCTAAGCCACTACTGGTTTTCACCAGAGCCCGCCGCAAAGCGGGATGGTCTTGCTGCGGCGGTAGTGACCAGGTCGTATCCACTAGCAACGGCTCACCTCTCTGGCTGCTGAAGATAGGCGCGGTACAAGGGAGTAGGCAGAAGCAAGGTCGGACGTAGCGGAAGGTCGGGGCAGGCAGCAAGGATCGTAGTCAGGGGCAACGGCAGAAGGTCTGGAAACACAGGCAAGGAACACACAAGGAACGCTTTCACTGGCACTAAGGCAACAAGATCCGGCAAGGGAGTGCAGGGGAAGTGAGGTGATATAGGGAAGTGCACAGGTGAACACACTAATTGGAACCACTGCGCCAATCAGCGGCGCAGTGGCCCTTTAAATCGCAGAGACCCGGCGCGCGCGCGCCCTAGGGAGCGGGGCCGCGCGCGCCGGGACAGGACAGACGGGGAGCGAGTCAGGTACGGGAGCCGGGGTGCGCATCGCGAGCGGGCGCTACCCGCATCGCGAATCGCATCCCGGCTGACAGCGGAATCGCAGCGCCCCGGGTCAGAGGATGTGACCGGAGCGCTGCAGCGAGGAGAGAGAAGCGAGCGCTCCGGGGAGGAGCGGGGACCCGGAGCGCTCGGCGTAACAATAGCTACAATTTCTGTGCCTATGTGAGCAAAAAAAGAGTCCATCAAGTTCAAACCTAAATACTCTACTGTGTTAATCCAAAGGAAGGCAACCCCCTCCCCTTTGAGGCTGATGCCAATTGCCCCATGACAGAGGAAAAAATTCCTTCATGATTCCAATATCGCGATAAATCCCTTGATCAACGTTCTATCCCCATAAATCTAGTATCCGTAACCTGTAATATTTTTCCAGATAAACATCCAGCCCCCCCCCTTGAACTTGTTTATTGAGTCAGACATCATAATATCATGTGGTAGAGAGTTTCATAGTCTCACTGCTCTTACAGTAAAGAATCTCTGTCTGTGATGATGGTGAAACCTTCTTTCCTATAGACTTACAGGATGCCCCCTTGTCATGGTTACCGGCCTAGGTATAAAAAGATCACCAGAAAGATCTCTGTACTGTCCATTCACATATGGCTTCTTCATAACAAAAAAAAATCAGAGAGGGCCTGCTCGCTGAGTGCTGTCCACGACGCCCTTGTGATTGATCTAGGCACTTCTAAGTGATATGGTACGACCATGAGGGACACTTATACCTCTGTTTTCCGTATTATATTTCCTGATGTTGATACTGTTACATTTGTTGTCTCCACTCGACAAACAATACTACTGTTGTCTTTTCCTGACAACAATTTAATAAAAATATATAAAAAATAAATAAAAAATCTGAGGCCTTTTTCAAAACTAAAGAAGCAATCTGATTGGTTGCTAGGGGCTACTAGAATGAGGTATAAGTACACAAGATATATCAAACAGCATGAGCCATTTTGATAAATCTAGGGGATTTAAAGATGGATTCTGTCATAGGTTTATATTGGGAGGGAAACTTGTTTTATATGGTAAAATCCAGCATACTTGCAATTGTGTATGACAACTCTGCACTGAAATAAGAAGCAGCAGCCATGGATACATCTTCTTCAACTAATCCCCTAACTTCCCTATCTTCATGCCAAAACCGCTTTTGTAATTGAATGCAGCTGTTTGGCGTGGTTCACAATAACAATTTTCAGCTCTATGCAAGTGGAGAAGGTTTTAAAAACTTAATTCTTCCACAATCCTGGGATATTTTAAAGGAGATATCTCATGCAAAAAAAAAAAACATATCCCGTATTCGCAGATTAGGGGGTCATTTTTAGATTGCAGGGGGTTTGAGTGCTGGGGCCTCCCACGATCTCCTGTATGAAGCCCCAGCTCTCCCCGGGAAGTGCATCACAACCCCTGTCCTAAGCGAGGGCCGCTACACCATATCTCTATGGGAGAGCCGTTCGGCTATCTTCGGCTCACCCATAGAGATATATGCAGCAATCGCCAGCCAGCCTCTCTGCACGGCCCCATGTGCTTAAAGGGGTAATCGACCTCTAGACATCCTTTCCCCTATCCAAAGGATAATGGAAAAGATGTCTGATTGCCGTGGGTCTGGGTACTGAGACCCCCGCAATCTCTGGGCCGTCACCACGGTGTTCTGAACACGGAAGCTTGGAGCTTCCGTGTTTGTGATATCATGCCAAGCTCCATTCATGTCTATGGGAGGGGCCGTGATGGCTAGTACATAGCATAGCTGTGGTCGCCCATCATCCGTCATGGGGTGGAGTTTGCTCTGTGCACTGGATGACTGGGATGTCGCACCAGAGATTGCAGGGTCCCAGCAGCCGGACCCCTGCGATCAGACATCTTATCCCCTATCCTTTGGAGAGGGGATAAGATGTTGAGGGGTGGAGTACCCCTTTAACATGTTAAGGACGTAGGGCGCGTACCTGTATGCCCTACGCCCGGTCCCGGTGTTTAAAACTGGGTCACACCCCTGCATGTAGTTATGATTTTTTTCCGAAGTACGACTAAATCCAACCTATATAAGTAGCGTATAATTTTAACCGCATGGATCTACAGAATAAAGATAAGGTGTCATTTTTACCGAAAAATGCACTGCGTAGAAACGGAAGTCCCCAAAATTTTTTCTTCAATTTTGTCACACAATTAATTTTTTTTCTGTTTCGCCATGACTAATGTCACTGCAAAGTAGAATTGGTGGCGTCATATTGAATTTTATGTGCAAAATTGAAAGCGTTATGATTTTTAGAAGGTGCAAAAACCAAAATGCAAAAACCGAAAAACTCTGCGTCCTTAAAGGGTTAAATTGGCTGCAGGACAGAGATCTCTGCAAGCTGGGGAGTAAAACATGCTACCGCACACGTCTTCCGGCTTATTTTTTCATCAGTGGAGACCCCAACCAATCAAAACTTTCCACAGGTCTCTGTGACAAATCAAACGTTTATTTTTAACCCCTTAATGACAATGGACGTAAATGTACGTCATGGTGACGTGGTACTTAACGCACCATGACATACATTTACGCGCCGACATGATCGCGAGCACCGGAGCGGTGCTCGCGTCATGCCCAGCAGCCAGGGACCCGCAATCGCGCGGATGTCCGCCATTAACCCCTCAGATGCCGTGATCAATACAGATCATGGCATCTGCGGCAGTGCGGTACTTTGCACGGATGATCTGATCGCCCACAGCGCTGCCGCTGGGATTCGATCATCCAGCATGCCGGCTGGAGATCCCCTCACCTGGCTCCGGCCGTCTCCCAGGGTCTTCTGCTCTAGTCTGAGATCAAGCAGACTAGAGCAGAAGATCACCTATATACTGAGCAGTGCTAAAAAAAAAAAAAGTAAGAAAATGTCAAATAAAAAATTTTGAAAAATCCCCTCCCCCAATAAAAAAGTAAAACGTCATTGTTTCCCATTTTACCCCCAAAAAAGCGTAATAAAAATAATGAATACACATATTTGGTATCGCCGCGTGCATAAAAGTCTGAACTATTAACATATATTGTTAATCATCCTGTAAGGTGAACGGCATAAGCGTAAAAAAAATGTAAAAAAGTCCAAAATTGATGCTTTTTTGTCACATTTTATTCCCAAAAAAATGTATAAAAATTTATAAAAAGTAAAACCTAAGCAAAAGTGGTACTGATAAAAACTACAGATCATGGCGCAAAAAATGAGCCCTCATACCGGTCCATATACGAAAAAATGAGAAAGTTATAGGTGGTCAAAATAGGGCAATTTCAAACATACTAATTTTGTTAAAATGGTTTGAGATGTTTTTTTATGCGGTACAATTATAGAAAAGCATATAACATGGGTATCATTTTAATCGTATTGACTCACAGAATAAAGAAAACATCATTTTTACCGGAAAGTGTACACCGTGAAAACAAAACCTTCCAAAATTTGCTAAATTGCGGTTTTCTTTTCAATTTTCCCACATAAATAATATTTGTTTGGTTGCACCGTACATTTTATGGTAAAATAAGTGATGTAATTACAAAGTACAATTGGTAACGCAAAAAACAAGCCCTCATATGGGTCTGTGGATGGAAATATAAGAGAGTTATGATTTTTAGAAGTCGAGGAGGAAAAAACGAAAATGCTAAAATAAAATTGGTCTGGTCTTAAGGCCAAAATGGGCCTGGTCCTCAATGGGGTTAAATACAGGTACACTTCAAGAATAAACCATCAAGTAGTCCATAGAAACCAAGATGCATTTAGCTTGAATATAGATGAGGACATTTTTTCCTCCAGTTTCTTTTTGTTACATTCCTAAAAGTTCCTATTCAGAGATGAGCAAATAGATTTCTCCATTTGAATGATTCTCTTATGTGCTATAGAATACAATAGGAAAAAAATTACCTGTTATTTTCTTACTATTTCAATTTTTCAATGCGTTTAGCTCACCTCTCTCCAAAACGTGCCAGTCACTAAGATTTATTGGATGAATCAATTTGTTTGAAATTCATTTTTTTGCTAGTTGTAAAGAATATGAAAGGATAATAGGTTAATGTTTTCTCCCTTCACTTTCTTTAGACATTTTGGAGAGTCAGTGACCCTTAAAGAAGTACCCCAACGATCTCCCTGCTGCACCCAGCATTCATTTAGAGCGTCAGGTGCAGAACCGAAGGCTCATGACGTCATGGCCACACCCTGCTCATGACGTCACGACCACGCCCCATCACTGCAAGTCTATGGCAAGGGGTGTGACATTCATCACACCCCCTCCCATAGACTTGCATTGAGGGGGCATGGACGTGATGTCATGAGCGGGGCATGGCCATGACATCATGAGCCTCCGGTGTTGCACCTGACGCTCTAAATGAATGCCGAGTACAGCAGGGAGATCGTTGGGGTACCCCTTAAACATAGCACCAATATGAAGACAAGTGCACACTGTAGAATTCAGTCCTCCAAGGTGAGAGACGGGGAAAAAGTCAATGCAAATATTAATTCATATAGGATCCCCTTTGTCTGTACATTGTGGAATTATCATTGATAGTTAAGAGAAATAAACTATTATTTAATTGATTTTATACAGAAAATGAGATACAAGACAGCAATGCATGCAAATGTGCACAGTGTGGGTTGATTTCATTGATACCAGCAGAAGGTGAGTTGTTCAGATTCTCTTACCTATGTAAAGCAAGATATACCCTCAGGCAACAAAAAGCAGGTGTTTTCGTGAATGGAAGAAAAAAATGCTGTGCAATCATGTCCGTGATGGTGCTAGGATACACTTTGTCATATAAGCCAGCTGGTTTAAGGCTGAACTATAGTAACCACTCTTTTAAACATTATAGGCACATATGGCTAATGGAATATGGCTCAGTGGTCTCCTTTAGCTGCTAGATTAGTTATTGATGTCAGGAATGCGCCCTTTTCGGAGTTGAAGGTAAACTTTGTTGTAAAGAAACATAGGATATGCTGAAAGGTTTCTTCTTTTTTTTTATATATATATACTTTGGTCCTGTCCCTGGAACATTATTCATTTTTGCGTGCTAATAAATTAAGGTTAAGGTTACAACCTATTCATTATGTCACTATTTTCACTAGAAAATCGGTCTCCCTTGCCTGTTAATATAGACGTGTTGTAAATAATTATTGATATGATCTACTAGTGAATTGTGACTGCTTGTTGCTTTGGAAGCATGTCAGAAAAAAGGTGTGTTTTCGCCGAAACATGCGTAAAGGTGAGCGTGTGGTCGCGACACTGTTGCTTTGTGTACTTTTGTTAATATATTTGCCCTTTTATTTTACTAAACCATTTAATATTGTATGTGCTTACAATTATTTGCTTCAGTTCTTAGTGCTTATACAGTCATGGCCGTAAATGTTGGCACCCCTGAAATTTTTCAAGAAAATGAAGTATTTCTCACTGAAAAGGATTGCAGTAACACATGTTTTGCTATACACATGTTTATTACCTTTGTGTGCATTGGAACTAAACCAAAAAAGGGAGGAAAAAAAGCAAATTGGACATAATGTCACACCAAAAATTGTCTGGATAAAATTATTTGACCTTTCAAAATTGTGGAAACATACGATTGTTTCAAGCATGTGATGCTCCTTTAAACTCACCTGGGGCAAGTAACAGGTGTGGGCAATATAAAAATCACACCTAAAAGAAGATAAAAAGTAGAGAAGTTCACTTAGTCTTTGCATTGTCTGTCTGTGTGTGCCACACTAAGCATGGACAACCGAAAGAGGAGAAGAGAACTGTCTAAGGACTTGACAATATCAACAATCTCAAGGTTACAAGTCCATCTCCAGAGATCTAGATTGGCCTTTGTCCACAGTGCGCAACATTATCAAGAAGTTTGCAACCCATGGCACTGTAGTTAATCTCCCTGGGCGTGGGCGGAAGAGAAAAACTGATGAAAGGTGTCAACGCAGGATAGTCCGAATGGTGGATAAGCAGCCCCAAACAAGTTCCAAAGAAATTCAAGCTGTCCTGCAGGCTCAGGAAGCATCAGTGTTGTCACGATGCCGGCTGGCAGGAGGTGGATCCTCTGTGCCAGAGAGGGATTGGCGTGGACCGTGCTAGTGGACCGGTTCTAAGTCACTACTGGTTTTCACCAGAGCCCGCCGCAAAGCGGGATGGTCTTGCTGCGGCGGTAGTGACCAGGTCGTATCCACTAGCAACGGCTCAACCTCTCTGACTGCTGAAGATAGGCGCGGTACAAGGGAGTAGACAAAGCAAGGTCGGACGTAGCAGAAGGTCGGGGCAGGCAGCAAGAATCGTAGTCAATAAGGCAAGCAGGAGGTCAAGTACACGGTATGGATAATCACAGTAACGCTTTCACTAGGCTCTAAGGCAACAAGATCCGGCAGGGGAGTGCAGGGGCAGAGGTAGGATATAGTCTGGGAGCAGGTGGAAGCCAATTAAGCTAATTGGGCCAGGCACCAATCATTGGTGCACTGGCCCTTTAAGTCTCAGGGAGCTGGCGCGCGCGCGCCCTAGAGAGCGGAGCCGCGCGCGCCAGCACATGACAGCAGGGGACGGGAACGGGTAAGTGACCTGGGATGCGATTCGCGAGCGGGCGCGTCCCGCTGTGCGAATCGCATCCCAGACGGCCATGACAGTGCAGCGCTCCCGGTCAGCGGGACCGACCGGGGCGCTGCGGAGAGAGAGGCGCCGTAAGCGCTCCGGGGAGGAGCGGGGACCCGGAGCGCTAGGCGTAACAGTACCCCCCCCCCTTAGGTCTCCCCTTCTCTTTGTCCGGTAACTGCCTCCCCTGGGATGAGGACACCGGGAAAGAATGGAGGGATTCCTCAACGGCAGGCAGTACAGCAGGAGTGGGAATGGGGAGGGAGGGCAGAGGGCGAGGCCTGGCACGGGGCAGTGTGACACCAGGACGGGGGCCATGAGGAGGCACCGAGGCTTGCCTGACTGGACTGGGAGGGGGGGAGAGGCACTTCTTATGGCAGGACGGCAGACCGGTTACAGGGGGAACCACAGGGTCACGGCAGGGAGTACTGGGAACCGGTTTAAGGCAGTCCTTGAAACAAGAGGAACCCCAGCTCTTGATCTCCCCTGTGGACCAATCCAGGGTTGGGGAATGGTGTTGAAGCCAGGGTAATCCAAGGAGAATTTCGGAAGTGCAATTGGAGAGGACCAAAAACTCAATTTTTTCGTGATGAGGTCCGATGCACATTAGGAGGGGCTCCGTGCGGTAACGCACGGTGCAATCCAACCTGACTCCGTTGACCGCGGAAATGTAGAGTGGCTTGACGAGACGGGTCACCGGGATGCGGAATTTATTCACCAAGGACTCACGAATAAAATTCCCAGAGGCACCAGAGTCCAGGCAGGCCATGGCTGAGAGGGAGGAGTTGGCTGAAGGGAAAATCCGCACGGGCACCGTGAGACGTGGAGAAGCCGACTTAGACTCAAGAGACGCCACACCCACCAGAGCTGGGTGCGAGCGTGCGTTTCCCAGACGTGGAGGACGGATAGGGCAATCCACCAAAAAATGTTCGGTACTGGCACAGTACAGACAAAGATTAGCTTCCCTACGGCGATTCCTCTCCTCCTGGGTCATGCGAGACCGATCCACTTGCATGGCCTCCTCGGCGGGAGGCCTAGGCGTAGATTGCAACGGAGACTGTGGGAGAGGTGCCCAGAGATCTAAGTCTTTTTCCTGGCGGAGCTCTTGATGTCTCTCAGAAAAACGCATGTCAATGCGAGTGGCTAGATGAATGAGTTCATGCAGGTTAGCAGGAATTTCTCGTGCGGCCAGAACATCTTTAATGTTGCTGGATAGGCCTTTTTTAAAGGTCGCGCAGAGGGCCTCATTATTCCAGGATAGTTCAGAAGCAAGAGTACGGAATTGTATGGCGTACTCGCCAACGGAAGAATTACCCTGGACCAGGTTCAGCAGGGCAGTCTCAGCAGAAGAGGCTCGGGCAGGTTCCTCAAAGACACTTCGAATTTCCGAGAAGAAGGAGTGTACAGAGGCAGTGAGGGGGTCATCGCGGTCCCAGAGCGGTGTGGCCCATGACAGGGCTTTTCCAGACAGAAGGCTGACTACGAAAGCCACCTTAGACCTTTCAGTAGGAAACTGGTCCGACATCATCTCCAAGTGCAGGGAACATTGCGAAAGAAAGCCACGGCAAAACTTAGAGTCCCCATCAAATTTGTCCGGCAGGGACAAGCGGAGGCTAGGAGTGGCCACTCGCTGCGGAAGGGGTGCAGGAGCTGGCGGAGGAGATGGTTGCTGCTGTAGCAGAAGTTGCGACTGAAGTTGTTGCACTATGGTGGACACTTCCGACAGCTGGTGGGTTAGATGGGCGATCTGTCGGGCTTGCTGGGCGACCACCGTGGTGAGATCAGAGATAGAAGGCAGGGGAACCTCAGCGGGATCCATGGCCGGATCTACTGTCACGATGCCGGCTGGCAGGAGGTGGATCCTCTGTGCCAGAGAGGGATTGGCGTGGACCGTGCTAGTGGACCGGTTCTAAGTCACTACTGGTTTTCACCAGAGCCCGCCGCAAAGCGGGATGGTCTTGCTGCGGCGGTAGTGACCAGGTCGTATCCACTAGCAACGGCTCAACCTCTCTGACTGCTGAAGATAGGCGCGGTACAAGGGAGTAGACAAAGCAAGGTCGGACGTAGCAGAAGGTCGGGGCAGGCAGCAAGAATCGTAGTCAATAAGGCAAGCAGGAGGTCAAGTACACGGTATGGATAATCACAGTAACGCTTTCACTAGGCTCTAAGGCAACAAGATCCGGCAGGGGAGTGCAGGGGCAGAGGTAGGATATAGTCTGGGAGCAGGTGGAAGCCAATTAAGCTAATTGGGCCAGGCACCAATCATTGGTGCACTGGCCCTTTAAGTCTCAGGGAGCTGGCGCGCGCGCGCCCTAGAGAGCGGAGCCGCGCGCGCCAGCACATGACAGCAGGGGACGGGAACGGGTAAGTGACCTGGGATGCGATTCGCGAGCGGGCGCGTCCCGCTGTGCGAATCGCATCCCCGACGGCCATGACAGTGCAGCGCTCCCGGTCAGCGGGACCGACCGGGGCGCTGCGGAGAGAGAGGCGCCGTAAGCGCTCCGGGGAGGAGCGGGGACCCGGAGCGCTAGGCGTAACAAGTGTCAGCATGACCTATCTGTTGACATTTAAATGAAATGAAACACTATGACAGGAGACCCAGGAGGACCCCACTGCTGACACAGAGACATAAAAAAGCAAGACTACATTTTGCCAAAAGGAACTTGAGTAAGCCAAAAATTTTCTGGGAAAATGTCTTGTGGACAGATGAGACCAAGACTTTTTGGTAAAGCACAACATTCTGCTGTTTACCGAAAACAGAATGAGGCCTACAAAGAACACAGTACCTACAGTGAAATATGGTGGAGGTTCAATGATGTTTTGGGGTTGTTTTGCAGCCTCTGGCAGTGAATGCCTTGAATGTGTGCAAGGCATCATGAAATCTGAGGTTTACAAATGGATTTTGGGTCACACTGTACAGCTCAGTGTCAGAAAGCTGGGTTTGCGTCCGAGATCTTGGTCTTCCAGCAGGACAATGAGCACAAACATACGTCAAAAAGCACCCAGAAATGGATGGCAACAAAGCACAGGAGAGTTCTCAAGTGGCCAGCAGATGAGCCCAGATCTAAATCCCATTGAACACCTGTGGAGAGATCTTAAAATTGCTGTTGGGAAAAGGCGCCCTTCCAATAAGAGAGACCTGGAGCAGTTTGCAAAGGAAGAGTGGTCCAACATTCCAGCTGAGAGGTGTAAGAAGCTTATTCATGGTTATAGGAAGCGACTGATTTCAGTTATTTTTTTTCCAAAGGGTGTGCAGCCAAATATTAAGTTCATGGCTCCGCCCCTCATGACATCACGGCCCGTCCCCTTAATGCAAGTCTATGGCAGGGGGCGTGATGACCGCCACGCCCCCTCCCATAGACTTGTATTGACGGGGGCGGGCCTTGAGGTCACGAGGGGCGGAGCCGTGATGTAACGATGCTCCGGCCCCTGTATTGCCCGTCATTACGTGCAGAGCGATCTCGCTCTGCGCAGTAATGATAGCGGGGTGCTGCAGCAGCGATCCCCGGGGTCCCCAGCAGCGGGACCCTGGAGATCTGACATCTTACCCCCTATGGGACCTATAACACTGCAAAAAAAATGTAAAAACAAAGTGTTAATAAAGGTCATTTAACCCCTTCCCTAATAAAAGTTTGAATCACCCCCCTTTTCCCATAAAAAAAATAAAACAGTGTAAAAACATAAATAAATAAACATATGTGGTATCGCCGCGTGCGTAAATGTCCGAACTATAAAAATATATCATTAATTAAATCGCACGGTCAATGGCGTACGCGCCAAAAAATTTCAACGTTCAAAAAAGCGTATTTTGGTCACTTTTTATACCATTAAAAAAATGAATAAAAAGTGATCAAAAAGTCTGATCAAAACAAAAATCATACCGATAAAAACTTCAGATCACGGTGCAAAAAATGAGTCCTAATACCGCCCTGTACGTGGAAAAATAAAAAAGTTATAGGGGTCAGAAGATGACATTTTTAAACATATAAATTTTCCTGCATGTAGTTATGATTTTTTCCAGAAGTGCGACAAAATCAAACCTATATAAGTAGGGTATCATTTTAACCGTATGGACCTACAGAATAATAATAAGGTGTAATTTTTACCGAAATATGCACTGCGTAGAAATGGAAGCCCCCAAAAGTTACAAAATGGCGTTTTTTTTTCGATTTTGTCGCACAATGATTTTTTTTCCGTTTCGCCGTGCATTTTTGGGTAAAATGACTAATGTCACTGCAAAGTAGAATTGGCGCCGCCAAAAATAAGCCATAATATGGATTTTTAGGTGGAAAATTGAAAGGGTTATGATTTTTAAAAGGTAAGGAGGAAAAAACTAAAGTGCAAAAACGGAAAAACCCTGAGTCCTTAAGGGGTTAAGTACAGTGGGGCAAAAAAGTATTTAGTCAGCCACCAATTGTGTAAGTTCTCCTACTTAAAAAGATGAGATAAGCCTGTAATTTCCATAGGTATATCTCAACTATGAGAGACATAATGAGAAAAAAAATCCATAAAATCACATTGTCTGATTTTTAAAGAATTTATTTGCAAATTATGGTGGAAAATAAGTATTTGGTCAATAACCTCTATACTCATTTGGTCAATCTCATTACTTTCACAATGCAAAGGAGAAAAAAGACCTGTGGATTCAAGGCACTGCCAGCTTGGTCATCAGATACTGGATTAAGGTGAGAGAGATCCTTGGATATTCATAAACAAAGTTGTTTATTGATAAAAGGTACAGACAAAGGATTTGTTTCGAAAGGTGTCCTCCTCTTCCTCAGATCAGATATACATGCACTCAGGATGGGTAACATATTTAAAGGGTAAAAATTGGCACCCATATACACAAAGGGCGCACCTGAAAATAGAAAAAAGGGACCAAAGGGGGCCGCCTCGTGTTTTACCGCTAAAACAAATGGCAGTGTTGCGACGGGCACCGTCACTAAGCGAGAGTCGCCCTTAGGTAATGGCCGCTCACCTTAAGTGAATAGGAAATTCTCATATCAACCCAACCAGTGGGTTACCAAGAAGAAGAAGAGAGCCAGCTGCTGAGCCCGGGTCCCAGGAAAAGGAGTTGTCCAATCCTGATGGAAGTCAATGCAGAGAGGAGAAAAAACGAATCTTACAAAAGCGCTGCTGGTTCAAGTAAGAAGTGAAATCCAAGCCAGGAGTATTTTCAAACACCCTGGGTGTTTGAAAATACTCCGGGCTTGGATTTCACTTCTTACTTGAACCAGCAGCACCATTGTAAGGGTCATTTTTTCTCCTCTCTGCATTGATATACACAAAGGGGGCATGGTCACCAATGTGGGATGGCTTACATATCATAAACAAAGTACATGGGACCAAACAATAATATTAAAAACATTTAGCCACAAATTCTAGTCAGATAAAGAACAGTTAGAATGATCTAAACTGTAAAATGATGTTACAGACAGGTAATAATAGCTGCGATTGTCAGCACGATCATATGCTGTATACAGATGAAGGTCCTGATGCTTGTGAGCTGGCATATCAGTCACTAGCGACGAGTTGCCAAGGGAGGCCTGTCACATGTCTTGTTAAATCCAATAGCGGCACGGGGTTTGTTAAGCTCCGTGCCGTGTACTGCAAGCAAACTCCGATCAGCTGTATCGGGGCCAGTGCCGAAGCGTCTCAGTTCGGCTAATCGCTCACTGTATGGTATAAACAAGGAGCAATAGCAGACATATGGAATTACAACAAAGGAATGGATAGTGGTATAGCGTACTGGCCATAATATATAGGTAGGAAATAGTAACCTGTTATGACAGCTGTGTATTAATAAATAGTATGTAAATATAATATGTGGGATTAATATTACCGTATTTATCGGGGTATACCACGCACCGGCCTATAACACGCACCCTCATTTTACCAAGGATATTTGGGTAAAAAAAGTTTTTTACCCAAATATCCATGGTAAAATGAGGGTGCGTTTGTGCGCGTGTATACCCCGATTCACCCCCAGGAAAGGCAGGGGGAGAGAGGCCGTCGCTGCCGGCTTCTCTCCCCCTGCCTTTCCTGGGGTCTAGAGCCCTGCTGCCGGCCCTTCTCTCCCCCTAGCTATCGGCGTTGCTGCCCGTTCTGTCCCCCTGACTATCGGTGCCGGCGCCGATAGCCAGGGGGAGAGAAGCTGCGCCGACAGCCAGGGGGAGAGAAGGGGCAGCGCATAGCAACGACGCAGGGGACGCACACCGGAGGCCTGAAGCAGCGCGGACCCGACCCCGGCAACAGGTAATTATGCCACCGGGGATGGGGGGAGGCAACGGGGCAGCGGCGCCGGCAATGGGTGCCGCTGCCCCTTCTCTCCCCTTGGCTGTCGGCACCGCTTCTCTCCCCCTGGCTATCGGCGCCGGCAATGGGGCGCCGGCACCGATAGTCAGGGGGACAGAACAGGCAGCGGCGCCGATAGCCAGGGGGAGAGAAGGGCCGGCAGCAGGGCTCTAGACCCCAGGAAAGGCAGGGGGAGAGAAGCGGGCAGCGACGGCCTCTCTCCCCCTGCCTTTCCTGGGGGTGTATCGGCGTATAACACGCACATAGACTTTAGGCAAAAAATTTTAGCCTAAAAAGTGTGTGTTATACGCCGATAAATACGGTATATAATATATAAATCTGAATAAATAGGTGCTAGTCAATAAAAACGGGGATATGGAAAATAAAAGTGGGGAGTTAAATAAATGAATAGATAACTACAATCTGAGGGGAATAAAAATGGATAAATAGGTCTAAAAATGAAATAAATCATTGGGGAAAAATGGTATATAAATGGAAAGATAAAAAACTGTCTAGAAGGAAATACCTAAAGAGGTCAATAAATATTCATAAAACAAACAGTCCCAGGTGAATAGAATGACATAAAAAAGAATGACATAAAAAAGGATAAATGCATAAAAGGAGTACGATTCCCACAATATATAAACATATAAAAAGAATGCAGATGCAGATAAAAAGGCATACTATGTAAAAAAATCAGAACGTACATTCCATCATTTCATAAGCCCTACCGGTACCAAAGTCTGGAGTTTATATATCCAGAAGTTCTCCCTAATACGAAGTTTGTTAACTTTAGGCACACCCAGGTCCGTCGCTACAGGAAAGGCAAACCAAGCAATTTCTTGGGGCCCTGAGCTGGCCTGGGGCCCCGAGCAGAGCCGATGCTTGTTGTGCTGGGCCGTTCTCCTGCCCCTATCCAGGTTCGGCAGCTCGCCCTGTCGGCCGGGCGGGCCAGCAGTGTGAGAGCCTGGAGCGGGAGGCAGAGACTAAAGCCGGTCCTAGGTATTCTGAGAGCGGGACGTGTGCGAACATCATTAACGCATGTTACGCGTAGCTTTGCAAGCCCTTATCTGGGGACTGGGGAAGGTTCTGCCCTGAATTCCTGGCAACTGCAGCAGCAGAGGTACCAGCCGGGGGGGGGGGTCTAATCTAGGGGTACTACCTGCCTACTGGGGGGAGGGGATTAATCTGGGGATACTGCATAACATCCCTACTGGGGGGAGGGGATTCATCTGGGGATGCTACCTGCCTACTGGGGGGAGGGGGTTAATCTGGGGGTACTACCTGCCTACTGGGGGGGAGTGGGTTAATCTGGGGGTACTACCTGTCTACTGGGGGGGTCTAATCTGGTGATACTACCTGCCTACTGGGGGAAGGGGGTATATACCTCCTATATGGTCCTGCATAGGTAAGGTGTGGAGGGGGGGGCTCCATGTCTATTTTGCTTAGGGCCCCCAAATTCCTTCAAACGGCCCTGGGCACACCTTCAATAGGAGTAAGAGTAATACACCTAAAGTCCTGGTTATGGTGCTGCGTAAAGTGTCTAGATACACTGTGAGAAGGAATCCATTAGTTGTATTACTCCTGTGTTAGTTTAACCTCTCTCTTAAGCATCTGGTGGTACATCCAACATGCTGTAGCCCGCATGGACACTCTAGCAAATATATATCATATTGAGAGGACTTGATATTAAACGTTTCACCTGTACTATTGGAAAAAAAATTTTACATTTGTTATTGATGCTACTGCAACATTTACACTTCGTTAAACCACACTTAAAAGAACCAGTAGTGGATAAAAAAGTAGTAGAGTTACCCGTTTTGGAGGACCTCAATCTATTGGGGGCAATAATATTGTTACAAGCGCTCCTGCCGTCCGGTGTCCCGGTCGCAGGTGCTCCCCTGCTGTTATGGGTGCTCCTGTGGTCCGGTGTCTCAGCCGCAGGTGCCTGGCTCTGCCCCCCTTTGGTGATGCAGTCCGCTATGCAGGCAATCCCGTGTCCCCCTCCCCCTACTCACCTCTCCTCGCTCCTGTGCATTCTGTTTGGTAATTGCCGGGCACTGACCCTATAAAGGCTCAGCCTTCCCCTTGACCCCTGCCGGATCTTTGTGTCTCCTAGAGTTTTAGAGAAAGCATTTTCCTGTGTGTTCTGATTATCCATGTACCGTACCTTCCTGCTAGTTCCTGACCTTACTCCCGTGCAAGCCAGCCTCTGACCACCTTGCCACGTCCCTGACCATGCTCCTGTGCCGCCAGCCTCTGACCACCTTGCCATGTCCCTGACCATACTCCTGTCCTGCCAGCCCTGACCTTTTGCCTGACCTGACTACGAGCTGGCCTTATCCTTCCTGAGCCACGCTACACCTCGGCAGCCTGTGTGGACAAGTTGTATCAGGGATAGGGACCTGGGTGCCGCCTGCCACAGCAAGTCTATCCCGCTTTGCGGCGGGCTCTGGTCAAAACCAGCGGCACCTTAGACTCCGCTCCCTGGTACGGCCCACGTCATCTTCCACACAGGTCCAACAATTCTTTGTTCCACAACAAATCATCTGCTGGTTATACTAGTCTGTAGACGGCATAATACCCAGCAATCCATTCCTAATAGTCTTTGACAGAGTGCAATTTTGTGTTTAGTACACAGCTTTTTTGTGCTTCAGCACTGTTGTGTACTGCTGGTGTAAAAAAATATGTTTTTTTTAAAAGTACTGTACCGCATTTTTCTGCCCTCATAAGTGCATACCACATACGTACATCTAAGTAGTGTACTATTTTGTACCTGATAATCTGTCAAGGGCCTAGATACTATGAAAGGACAGCAAAAAGTAATCACCGGCTGGTGTTTTACTCAAATAATTTTTGAAGCGTACTGTAGCGCATTTTTCAGCTCTCAAAAGTGCATACTACATACGTACATCTAAGTAGTGTACTATTTTGTACCTGTTAATCTGTCAAGAGCCTAGATACTGTGAAAGGACAGACAAAAGTTATCACCGGCTGGTGTTTTACTCAAATAATTTTTGAAGCGTACTGTAGCGCATTTTTCTGCCCTCATAAGTGCATACCACATACGTCTAAGTAGTGTACTATTTTGTACCTGTTAATCTGTATCTGTCAAGGGCCTAGATACTGTGAAAAGATAGCAAAAAGTAATCACTGGCTGGTGTTTTACTCAAATAATTTTTGAAGCGTACTGTAGCAGCGTGTGAGCTGCGGGGATGAGATCCACTAAAGGCCGGCACGATGACGTCACATCATTGTGCCGGCGCCTGGAGGACCCGTCCCCGCTGCCTGCATACTGTAAGTAAAGGTATGCTCAGGGATTAGGGAAACAGGATATGCGCCATTGTTAGGAGGGGGGGAGGGGGGGTCAGAGAAAAGGGAATATTTAATGAGGGTCTCCAGGGCAAAGCACAGGGGGCATTATATGTGAAGAGCACATGACAGGGGGGCCCCCTGTCCTGTGCCCTTCACATATAATGTCCCCTGTGCTGTGCCCCTCACATAATGCCCCCTGTGCTGTGCCACACATGTAAATTATATGTGTGGGGCACACAGCATAGGGGGCATTATATGTGTGGGGCACAGCACAGGGGGGGCATTTTATGATATAATGCCCCCCTGTCCTGTGCCCCTCACATATAATGCCCCCTGTGCTGTGCCACACATATAAATTATATGTGTGGGGCACAGGGGGCATTATATGTGTGGGGCACAGCACAGGGGGCATTATATGTGTGGGGCACAGGACAGGGGGGCATTATATCATATAATGCCCCCTGTTCTGTGCCCCACACTTATAATGCCCCCCTGTCCTGTGCCCTTCACATATAATGTCCCCTGTGCTGTGCCCCTCACATATAATGCCCCCATCATGCGTCCCTCATATATAATGCCCCCTGTGCTGTGCCCTTCACATATAATGCCCCCATCATGCGCCCCTCACATATAATGCCCCCTGTGCTGTGCCCCTCACACATAATGCCCCCATCATGCACCCCTCACATATAATGCCCCCTGTGCTGTGCCCCTCACATATAATGTTCCTGTCATGTGCTCCAAACATATAATGCCCCCTGTGCTGTGCCCCTCACATATAATGCCCCCTGAGGGGACAGGACATGGGGCTTTATATGTGAAGGGCACAGCACAGGGGGCATTATATGTGGGGGCGCATGATGGGGGCATTATATGTGAGGGGCACAGCACAGGAGGCATTATATGTGCGGGACGCATGATGGGGGCATTATATGTGCAGGACGCATGATGGGGGCTTTATATATGAGGGGCGCATGATGGAGGCATTATATGTGAGGGGCAAAGAATGGGGGCATTATATGTGAAGGGCACAGCACAGGGGGCATTATTATGTGGGGGGAACAGGACGGGTCATAATTAATATATGTAGGGGCACAAGATGGGGCATTATTACTATATGTGAAGGCACAGAGTGTTTTGCCTTTCAGAAGTATAGTGTATATTATGAGGAATTTCTGGGGTGGTACATTTTTTAGGGGCCACAATACATTACGGTATTTTACTCAGAGGGTGCACTGCACAGCAAGTTATATTCAGAGAGTGCAGTGTGTGGTAGTATTAGATTTAGAGGGCACAGTGTGTGTTAGTATTATATTCAGTGGGTACAGTGTGTGATGGTATTATATTTAGAGGGTGCAGTGTGTGATAGTATTATATTTAGAGGGTGCAGTGTGTGATAGTATTATATTTAGAGGGTGCAGTGTGTGATAGTATTATATTTAGAGGGTGCAGTGTGTGATAGTATTATATTTAGAGGGTGCAGTGTGTGATAGTATTATATTTAGAGGGTGCAGTGTGTGATAGTATTATATTCAGAGGGTGCAGTGTTTGGTAGTATTAAATTTAGAGGGCACAGTGTGTGGTAGTATTATATTCAGAGGGTGCAGTGTGTTGTAGTATTATATTCAGAGAGTGCAGTGTGTGGTAGTATATTTAGAGGGCACAGTGTGTGATAGTATTATATTCAGAGGGTGCAGTGTGTGATAGTATTATATTCAGAGGGTACAGTGTATGGCGGTATTATATTCAGAGGGTACAGTGTGTTGTATATTCAGGGGGTACAGTGTGTCAGAATTATATTCAGAGGGTGTGTGCCAGTATTATATTCAAAGAATACAGTGTTTGGCAGTATTATAATAATTATCGTTTTCATATAGAGGATCAGAATGCGCTGACATAGTGAGGAGACGTCTGGGCATCAAGTTCTGCAGATAGAATATTTAGCTGGAACAAATCGTAGCGGTATGTACCAGCTGAATTAGATAAGGAAAGACTATAGAGAAGACGTCACCTGTAATCACTGATATCATTGTGTATTCTCCTCACTATAGAGAAGACGTCACCTGTAATCACTGATATCATTGTGTATTCTCCTCACTATAGAGAAGACGTCACCCATAGTCACTGATATCATTGTGTATTCTCCTCACTATAGAGAAGACGTCACCTGTAATCACTGATCTCTATAGTGAGGAGAATACACAATGATATCATTGATTACAGGTGACATCTTCTCTATAGTGAGAATACACAATGATATCAGTGATTACAGGTGACGTCTTCTCTATAGTGAGAATACACAATGATATCAGTGATTACAGGTGACGTCTTCTTTATAGTGAGGAGAATACACAATGATATCAGTGATTACAGGTGACGTCTTCTCTATAGTGAGAATACACAATGATATCAGTGATTACAGGTGACGTCTTCTCTATAGTGAGGAGAATACACAATGATAAGACGTCACCTGTAGTCACTGATATCACTGTGTATTCTCCTCACTATAGAGGAGACATCACCTGTAATCACTGATATCATTGTGTATTCTCCTCACTATAGAGAAGAGGTCATCTGTAATCACTGATATCATTCTGTATTCTCCTCACTATGTCCCATCGGAGCTGGAGTTACTTGTAAGTTCTGCAGTTATGATGGGTGAAACAACAACTCCCAGCATCCCCTCACCACTGCTTAGGTCATACTGGGAGCTGTAGTTTTAAATGGTAAAAATTTCTTTAGCACTTTCCCATTCTGTGGCAATTGGTATATTTGATTATTATTCTGACATGTGAGCATGGCCAAAAAGTCTTAAACAAGGTTAGGACTGTATGATACATTTAATAATATTGTAAGTTCTGTAATCTTTTTTTCTGTCCGCCAACACAAAATACTCTAATAGTGCCACTCCCGAGACTCGACTCTGGATCCGCCCCTGCATCTAAGTAGTGTATTATTTTAAACCTGTTGTTACGTTATGTGCTCCGGCCGCACACGCTGGCCATAAGGGCATGGTCCCGTTACCTGTTGCTGCCGGCGGGGCTGGGACTCGCATCGCAGGACGGGCCTGTATGCGAGCTCCAGTCCATCACTCACCTGGTGCTTCTCCTGCCCCCACTTCTGCCTCTCAGCTCCGGCGCGCATGTCCCCATCCCCTAGGGCGTGTGAGCTTTAGGATTAAAAGGGCCAGTGCACTCATTAGAGTAATTCACCTGTGGCTCATTGATAAATTCCTACACCCTCCTCACTTCCCTACTGGATCTTTGTTGCCTTGTGCCTGACAAAAAGCATTCCTGAGTATTGTCTTGCCGTGTATCTGATCCTTTGCTCTGTGACTTGATGCTGCTTCTCTGCCGCCTGCCTACTGACCTCCTGCTACGTCCTGACTACGCTACTGTGCCGCCTGCCTTGATCTTCTGACGATGAGGTGCTTTTTCCCTTCTGTGCCTCGCATCTCCTCAGCCGCCTGTGTGGTCAAGCTATGCCAGGGGTAGCAACCTTGGTGCTGCCTGCCGCAGCAAGTCCATCCTGCTTTGCGGCAGGCTCTGGTGAAAACCAGCAGCACCTTAGACTCCGCTCCCTGGTACGGTCCAAGACATCTGCCACACAGGTCCAGCAGATCCACATCCACCGGAGTTCCTGTCTTCTGAAACATGAGTGTCACAGTAAGATCTGGCAATAGATCCCGCTGAGGTACCCCTGCCTGAAGTCGCAGATCTTCCCGCCATTGTGGTACGTCAGTCTCAGCAACTGGCACGACAGGCGCAGCAACTTACTCAACTGTCTGCTATGATACAACAGCTTTTGTCCTTGCAACAGCAGCAGCACCGTAACCTGTCCCACTCCCTCCTCCCACTCCTGCAGTGTCTTCTGGCTCCCATCTACGTCTACCATTACCCTCTAAATATGACGGTGATTCCAAGTTCGTTACACAGTGCTCCATGCATTTAGAGCTCATGTCGTAACTGTTTCCCACGGAATTTGCTAAGGTGACCTTTGTTATTAGCCTACTGTCTGGAAAAGCCCTGGCCTGGGCTACACCCCTTTGGGACCTCGGTGATCCGGTAGCTTCCAACATGACGGCTTTTCTGGCAAAATTTTGCTGTGTCTCTGAGGAACCCACATGTGCCTCTTCTACTGAGATGGCTTTGCTGAACCTCTGTCAAGGGAATTCTTCTGTTGGTGACTACACGGTTCAATTTCGCACTCTTGCCTCAGAACTAGCATGGAATGATGAGGCCTTGTGTGCCACATAAAAAAAAAGGACTGTCTAGCAGGATTAAAGATGCCCTGGCTGCAAGTGATCCTTCTTCTTCTCTGACTGAACTTATCCACCTGGCCACACATATTGATGTGCCTTTTGCTGAGAGGCAGGAAGAACTGGCTTAGAGAGGGAATCTGCTCGAACACGGAGATATCCTCGCCTGGCACCCGTGTTTCAACGTCCACCTCTACAGTTTCCTGTGCCTCTTTCCAAAGAGGCTATGCAAGTGGATTGTTCCCGACTACGCAACAGGAGAGATCACGATGACGCAGTGAGAATTTGTATTTGTATTGTGCTAGCCCGGAGCACTTCCTCAAAGACTGTTCTGTTCATCCACAGTATCTGGGAAGATGCTTGCACCTAGGGCACGTAGGAGAGGCGTCCCTAGGTGTGAATACCACCTCTCTTCGCTTGACCATTTCTGTACAAGTCTTCGCTTCTGCCAAGTCTTCCTTTAGCGCCACAGCATTTTTGGATTCTGGATGGGCAGGTGATTGATGCTTCTTTTGTCCACAAATATCATCTTCCTGTAACTCGGTTTGCCAAGCCTTTGTTCATCTCTAGATAACAGTTATTTCACTACCCCAGCACACTCCATATGCGTGTTAGAAAAAGCAAAGTATTCTACACCCCTGTTGAGGCTCTCTGTAGTCCAGAAATAGCCATTTTTAATATATATTTGCCACAAATAAATTTGGATCGAACCATTTGGCAAATCGGCCGAATCGAATATCGGCCGAATCAAAACGAGCACTGTTTGCAACGGTAATTGCCTTTCAGCAAGTCTTGTTGCAGCTAGTTCATATTGGGCATGGATAGGCGGGTTTTCACTACTTCATGCTGCAGGTTTTGCGTTTTCCGAAACTAAACCAGCGGGCATTGTTTTGTGAGGTCAATTAAATCCCCATCAGCCTGTAAAAGATGCCAATTTTTACTTATGGCCCGTTTCACTAACTCTGCTGCTGGACTAAACTCAAAGTAAAAAATAGCTCGTTTCAGATTGTCTTTCCTTTTTGGTCTCCTACTGGAAAAAATCAAATCCCTGAGTTCCTGTTATATGGCCTTATTGAAAGCCTGTTGAATGGACATCTCAGGGTATCCGCGGGCTTTCAGCTTATCCATCAATGTACAGGATTGCTCCAAAAAAAAAAACACATCATCTGAATTGTTTCTCCTCAGCTGGAGGAATTGTCCATAGGGGAGAGCTCTAGTTACATGTGGAGGTTGATAACTAGTATATTTCAGCAATGCATTAGTTAATGCAAAAGGAGAGAAAAAACTCAAACAAAGAGCAATTGCTACTGATAAATATGCAACATTTTATTATTATATCCAAAAAGTTAAAAAACGTCACACATTTGTGACTAATTTCAATGAGGATAAAATACCAGATGTGTATGTATAAAGCAATACAAAATGAGATGTCTCAGATACAACCAAGAAACACGTAGGTGGATCAGGTACAGTAAAAATAATAATCACAATGGATATATATATATATAGTGAGGTCAGGAAATGATGTAATATAGCTCCTATTCAATAAGAAGTAACCAGGGGTCCAGAAAGGGCCCCAGTATAATGAATGTGAAGCTAACTGCTCTATCACATGATTAGTATTGAGAATGAGCCCAAAGTAAATCAATAATAAATAATTCAATGATCCTCACTTACCCATGATGGAAGCCTGTAACCACCGTCCCTGTTTAAAATCACAGGGTTGTCACTGAACACCTCATTAATCTGAGTGAGCCACACCAACTCACGTGCTTTAAAATCCATCTCTGACCCAACTTTTTCAGCTGTGGAAACCACAGAATAAAGGGTAATTAAACACAAAAAGAATAAACTGCACCAAATAGGTATAAATTGGACTCTGTTTTTCATGATATGTACTAGGTGCTAGGGGTCTATAAGTAGTAAATCAGTATAGCTCCATAGACTATTTTATGCAAAAGGAGAGAAAAAACTCAAACATAGAGCAATTGCTACTGATAAATATGCAAAATTTTATTATTATATCCAAAAAGTTAAAAAACGTCACACATTTGTGACTAATTTCAATAAGGATAAAATACCAGATGTGTATGTATAAAGCAATACAAAATGAGATGTCTCAGATACAACCAAGAAACACGTAGGTGGATCAGGTACAGTAAAAATAATAATCACAATGGATATATATATATATAGTGGGGTACGGAAATGATGTAATATAGCTCCTATTCAATAAGAAGTAACCAGGGGTCCAGAAAGGGCCCCAGTATAATGAATGTGAAGCTAACTGCTCTATCACATGATAAGTATTGAGAATGAGCCCAAAGTAAATCAATAATAAATAATTCAATGATCCTCACTTACCCATAATGGAAGCCTGTAACCACCGTCCACCGTGCATTAGTTAATGTCTGTTTTTCATACCCTTTCACATTAATGTCCCCATTTTCTAGGATAATCTCAATATCCAAAACTGGATATCTCAGGACGCTATTGAACGTGATTTCTTCTCATGTCTGGCACACCCACCGGCTGAATGGAAGGCTCAAGTTTGGATGAAACGCCGTCAGCAGGCACGAGCGCGTCATCTGCTAGTGCCCTTGATGCAGGCCGAGAGGATATCACCACCTTTTTTTCTCAATGCAATCTGAACGACGAGTTTACTGTATCGAGTACTTGAGCTCTGAATTTTTTGGACTGTCAGCACTTTAAAATCTTATGTTGAAGGTCACCTCAAGGTTTAAGGGCATATAAAGAGGCTTCACAATACCAGGAGGATAAAACATTCATTGCTAAGTGGCAACAGGCCCATTTAAAACATGCAATGAACCTGTTCAGGCTTGTCCTGGATAGATTCAATCTGGAATATGTGATGGTACAAGCTGACTTGGAAAAAGCAAGAACCGTATTACATTCACGCCTTTAACGGAATTACAGTGGACCAACTTCTCACGCAAATTGGATGTTAAATTGATCCCGATCCAAAATTAATTAAGGGAGAGGAAAAGGGACAAATTCATAAGGTACAAACTTCATTTTGATTTGGATAAAATGTTCTCTTGGAAGGATCAACAGCAGCAACGCCCCAGGAGACCAAGAAATCAACGGCGCAGGGCCAGACAACAGAGACAGAAACCTGACTACTGGACCACAGATTCCGGATCAAATTAGAGTAATACAGAGGACTGAAGAACTATTCCATCAAAACAAGGGGTGCAAGATGGTACCAATCTCACCACTATACCTGGCCCTTTAGGCGACGGACATGCCAGGGCGGACAATGCAAAAGAGCATACCCTGGTCGGGGCTGGGGCCAAGAGGAAACAGGTCTCCTCGAGACAGTAGGAGACGCTGTGCCTCATAGCTCCGGGACATCAGTACAGGTTAGTTCACATGTGGGAAGTAATGTAGTCAACATTTCAAGTGTTACACTTTCAGAATCACTGTTGGGTAAGGGCCTTAATTTTGTACTACCAATAGATTCGATTAGGTCAATTTTGAAACAGATTTAGCTAAATTCCTATGGAAATTAAATCTTCATAAGATATTTAAAAATAAAACACCTAATAAGAGGGACACAGAGTTCTCAGGGGAAACACCAGCCAAAATTGACCCCTTTGGCTTTACAGCTAACCCCCTTTATTCCATTGAGAATCGCAGCATTGTGTGTGATTTGTTTGTCTTACTTACAGAGGAAGAGTGTGTACATGAGGAGGAGAGGACATCTATGTTCATGGGAGGTGTAAAGTCCAGCTATTTTCCCCCTTTGTCACCGGGCTCCAGTTTGGACCACTTCTACAATAGTGTAATTTCTGATGTGAAGAGCCTTATTTATCCTACAGCTAGTGATAATTTATCCGCTGAGGAGAAATCAGCATTGAAGTGGTTAAAAAACAACAATCAAACAACTGTAAAGCCCACTGACGAAGGGGGTAATATAGTGGTGATGGATAGGTCATCATACATCCAGTAAGCTATGCGCCAATTATCCGATCCAATGACATATGAAAAATTAAACAAGGACCCTACAGCACTGTATCAGAGCCACCTACAAACACTATAGCGGAAGGGGGTAGAACATGGTGTCATTTCTGGTCATCTAGCAGAGAAATTGTTCCCCAAGCGACCAGCAAAGCCAAACTGGTATCATCTCCCTAAAATCCACAAGGGTCTCAGGGACCCGCCGGGCAGACCCATTGTGTCTGGCCGCGGGTCAGTTACTGAACCCCTGTCCCTATTTGTGGACTGGTTCCTGAGACCCTTGTTGAATTCTGTCCCATCCTATTTAGCGGACACTAAAGCCTTACTGTAGAGTGTAGCGTAGCCAAAATTGATGTTGTGGGGCTTTACACTCACATACGCCATGGGGATGCTGTCTTGGCAGTACAGAAGTTTTTGGACAGGGAAAGATGAGAGATGTATAAGTTTTATTTGCGAAGCTGTGAAATTCATATTGGACCACAATGCCTTTCGCTTGGTATGCCCAACGGACGTGCACGACCATGGGTACTGTAGGAGAAGCATGTCATCTATGGACCTGGTAACCAATTAGCCAAATACATCAGGCACTGGACCAGGTTCATAGATGACGTCCTGTTAGTTTGGACAGGCACCAAAAATCAGTTCTTTGACTTTGTGAACTACATTAATAAAAATGAAATTAATATGCAGTTCACAGCTAATTTTTTGGGGGGATATGGTCCAGTTTTTGGCTATTGGGCTTATCCTAGAAAATGGGGACTTTAATGTGAAAGGGTATGAAAAACTGACAGCTAGTTATCACCCTCCATATGTAACTAGAGCCCTCCCATATGGACAATCCCTCCGGCTGAGGAGAAACAATAAAGATGATGCATTTTTTTGAGCAATCCTGTAAATTGATGGATAAACTGAGAGCCCGAGGATACCCTGAGATGTCGATTCAACAGGCTTTCGATAGGGCCATAAAACAGGAACGCAGGGATTTGATTTTTTCCAGTAGGAGACCAAAAAGAAAAGAGAATCTGAAACAAGCAATTTTTTCCTTTGAGTTTAGTCCAGCAGCAGAATTAGTGAAACAGGCCATAAGTAAAAATTGGCATCTTTTACAGGCTGATGGGGATTTAATTGACCTCACGTAACAACGCCTGCTGGTTTTGTTTCGGAGAAAAGGAAACCTGCGGAATGAAGTAGTGAAAAACCGCCTATCCATGCCCAATATGAACTGACTGCAACAAGACTTGCCGAAAGGTAACTATCGTTGCAAACACTGCTCGTTTTGCAAACATCTAGATACATCCCGATGTATACAATTAGGTCCGGTCACTCACATGGTCAATGATTGTAGATCAGATTTCATAGTCTATTCATTAATTTATCCCTGTAAGAAATTTTACAGAGGCAAAACCATCCGGACACTCTTCAATAGGAGAAGGGAACACTTCAATTAATTATGAACGGGAAAGGAATCCCCACGATTTATTTTACACATGAATGAACATCATGGAGGGGAAGTAATTGGATTGCATTTTTTTGGTTTACAGTGGATTCACAACACAGACAGCAACCTTGACAGACATACAAGATTGCTGCAAGTGGAGGCCAGATGGATTATCCGGTTGGAAGCTACTGGCGTACTAGGATTATATGACAGGAATAATGTATCTTCATTTTTGTGACGATGAATGCTTTCACTGTTTTTGTAACAATTGTGAATGTGTGATTTCTCCCTTGCAATCACTTATATGTATTATCTATGTTTATGTAAGATTGTATATCTTGCACTAAGGGTTAAGTGGTTGGAACACCCTCCCCTTCCCAGCATACCTTGATAAAGCGTCCTTGTGGCGTGAAACAACTGCATTGTTGGTGTAGTGCATCCTCATTGTACGCCTTGCTAGTGGCAATAAAGCAGCAAGTTCGGGTGCCGTGTCATTTGTTTCTTCTAAGAAGTTATATGCGCACACTGCACTTTAGACACAGGCACCGAAGGATCTACAGAGCGCACAGACCTGCAGGGTTAAAATTCTGAGCCTGAGAAATACAAGTGGGAGTGGAGTGGTGCTGACAGCCTTTTCTCAGGACTTTTTTGTTGGTAAAAACAGTATGGGTAAAATGTAAACCGAAAGAGTTAGTGTTAATATGGGGTAAAAATTCATTTAAAAGATCTGGAGGTCCATCCCAAGTAAAAAATATATCATCGATAAAACATTTGTAAAACAAACAGTTCTTGAATAAAACAAGAGGATATATAATACTTTCTTTAAATAAACCAACGAACAGATTAGCAAAACTGGGTGCTACTTTTGACCCCATTGCGGTCCCAGTATGCTGTGAATATATTTGTCCCTGAAACTCAAAATACTCAAAACTCAAAAAAGTAGTTGTGAGTATGTTCCCGAGACCTTTAAGCATAAAGTTACGTTGTGCTTGTGGCATATTAGGATAATTTTGCGAAAAATGTGCTATTGCATCAATATTATTATCATGATTGATGACTGTATATAGTGACATAATGTCCAGTGTCACCAGTAGGCCCCCTGCCTTTGATTATGCCTTTAAAACTGAATCAATAAAGTCAGTGTCTTTTAAATGGGACTCGAGATCAAACATAGAAACATATTATTAGATAGTTTTTTTAAGGCCTCGGATTCAGACCTAGAGAGGTTATTAGTGAATTTATGTTTAGATTTAGTAAGGGTCTCCAGGTCATAAGAGACGAGGCTGGAGAATGTTTCTATAAAGTTACCCTTGGATTGTATTGGATAGAAACTGGATCTAGGTTTAAGGTCAGTATGTATGGCAGTGGGGTAGAGGCTATTAGATTATTCATTAATTGGGTTAGATTTATCCCCTTCTTGGTCTTTCAGAACAAAAAATCTTTTAACTGAGTTTTCTGATATAATGGTTCAGGAACATAAAAAGCCAAAAGCTGTAATAATTAATTTCTATATAATTAAGCACATAAGAAGAGAGGTTAAATATTTTGACAGTGTCTAGACTGTCGGGTTTTGTTTTCATGTCTTTCCTCTCCCTTCCCCTTCCTCCCCTGTATCCCCTTTGTTGCATTTTTTTCTTTTTGTTGTTAAGGAGGGTGCAATGTAAATCTTCTCCATTGTAGGTGATTCTATCGGGGGTGATGGTTGTTTTATCATGTTGGAGGGTAGATCTTTAAAAATGGTGGCATTATGTGAGGTAGCTAGGTCTAGAATAGATGGATCTAATGAAGGGGATAGTGTAGGACCATTGTGGTTGGACCCTGTGGGAGTGAAAAAAGGATGTTCGGCGCTTCGTTCACTCACCGTGGCAGGGGACTCGGTGTGCAGTGAGTAAAGAGTCTTCAAAGAAAGACTGGAAGTCAGAACCAAAATGGCCAGACGGGAGCTGACTGTTGGGGGAATCATGGCTGGAAAATTGTTTGACAAAATCAAGGAGTTCCTGAGGTGGATGAGGAACATGGGTTGTGGTGGTAGGTGGGTCAGTGACAAACTTGGTATGTGGTTTGATACGGTTATTGTGTGGTATGGAGGTGTTAAGGCTAAGATCTCCTTATGAACTGGTACCGGCAGGACAGGATATTGGGGCTCTATGCGAGATGTTGGAAATGGGTCCAGTGGGTTTTTGTAGTGTGGCAAGACGATTGGAATGATGAGGAGTAATGGTAGTGGTATGGTATTTACTAGCAGATCTACGTTGGGGTGTGTTGTGATAGTTTGGGTTATGAGAGTGTGAGGAAGTCTTGGATGATCTGAAAGCCCTGGAAGAATCATTGTTCTGGACACGAAAATGCAGCTTCCTTCTTTGTGAATTTTGCCCAGAGGAAGCTGGCTGATTATTTTTCGACCAGAATTAGATGTTATTGGTCAGATCGATCCCTGTTTAGTTTATTGAGTTTTTTTCTGCATTATTTCATGTTCTAATTTCTGATGTACACCAAATGCCATTCATTATACTCGGGTAGGTGTTGAAATTTCTATAAAGCAAAAATACAACCATCTATTTTATCAGAGACAGCATCTACAACCTTATTTCTTTTTGCTAGAAGGAGATTAATAAGGGTGGAAGAGCAAAATTCCAGGGCTTGTTCCCAATCATTACAAAATGACAGATCTTCCTTAAAAGATGGAGCAGATCTCAGTGTCAAGCCTCTCGGTATCATTTTCTCTGCAATATAAACCTTAAGAACAAAACTGTCCAATTGATGTTGGATCTCCTCCGTGGAGAGTCTTTCTAATTCAAAGAATAAATTCTTCATCTTTTCAAAGTCATTTGGGATAACAGTACCTGTGGTGAGACCCATGGTCCTTTCGGCGGTATTAGTCGAACATCATAGATCTTTTGTTGAGCCTTGTGTTCTTCAAATCCATTGTTTCAAATGTAGGGTGGGTAACACAAGTCACCTCGGTCATGGCACGTTATTGCAAACGGCCAAAGGTATCTAGAGAGAGAAAAAGAGGAAAAAAAGAACGGTGCCTTGTGTATTACCCTTGATATTGTGAGTACAAATTGAGTGTGGGAAACCCGCGGGTCTTATTCACTGCTCAAAAAAAATTAAAATAAAGGGAATACTTAAACAACACAATGTAACTTTAAGTCAATCAAACTTCTGTGAAATCACACTGTCCACTCAGGAAGCAACACTGATTGACAATCAATTTCACATACTTTTGTGCAAATGGAACAGACAACATGTGGAAATTATAGGCAATTAGCAAGACACCCCCAATAAAGGAGTGGTTCTGCAGAGGGTGACCACAGACCACTTCTCATTTCCTATGCTTCCTGGCTGATGTTTTGGTCACTTTTGAATGCTGGCAGTGCTTTCACTCTAATGGTAGTATGAGACAGAGTCTACAACCCACACAAGTGGCACAGGTAGTGCAGCTCATCCAGGATGGCACATCAATGCGAGCTGTGGCAAGAAAGTTTGCTGTGTCTGTCAGCGTAGTGTCCAGAGCATGGGGGCACTACCAGGAGACAGGCCAGTACATCAGGAGATGTGGAGGAGGCCATAGGAGGGCAACAACCTAGCAGCAGGACCGCTACCTCTGCCTTTGAGCAAGGAGAAGCAGGAGGAACACTGCCAGAGCCCTTCAAAATGACCTCCAGCAGGCCACAAATGTGCATGTGTCCACTCAAATGGTCAGAAACAGACTCTATGAGGGTGGTATGAGGGCCCAACGTCCAAAGGTGGGGGTTGTGCTTACAGCCCAACACCGTGCAGGACGTTTGGCATTTGCCAGAGAACACCAAGATTGGCAAATTCACCACTGGCGCCCTGTGCTTTTCACAGATGAAAGCAGGTTCACATTGAGCACGTGACAGAGTCTGGAGATGCTGTGGAGAATGTTCTGCTGCCTGCAACATCCTCCAGCATGACCGGATTGGTGGTGGGCATTTATTTGGGGGGCTGCACAGCCCTCCATGTGCTTGCCAGAGGTAGCAAGACTGCCATTAGGTACTGAGATGAGATCCTCCGACCCCTTGTGAGACCATATGCTGGTGCCGTTGGCCCTGGGTTCCTCCTAATGCAAGACAATACTAGACCTCATGTGGCTGGAGTGTGTCAGCAGTTCCTGCAAGAGGAAGGCATTGATGCTATGGACTGGCCCGCCCATTCCCTGACCTGGTTCCGATTGAGCACATCTGGGACATCCTGTCTCGCTCCATCCACCACCGCCACGTTCCATCACTGACTGTCCAGTAGTTGGCAGATGCTTTAGTCTCGGTCTGGGAGGACATCACTCAGGAGACCATCCGCCATCTCATCAGGAGCATGCCTAGGCATTGTAGGGAGGTCATACAGCCATGTGGAGGCCACACACACTACTGAGCCTCATTTTGACTTGTTTTAAAGACATTACATGAAAGTTGGATCAGCCTGTAGTGTAGTTTTCCACTTTGATTTTGAGTGTGATTCCATATCCAGACCTCCATGGGTTGATAAATTTGATTTCCATTGATAATTTTTGTGTGATTTTGTTGTCAGCACATTCAACTATGTAAAGATGAAAGTATTCATACGATTAGCTCATTCATTCAGATCTATAATGTGTTATCTTAGTGTTTATTTTTATGAGCAGTGTAGGTGGCCTTGTCAAGACTAAAACAAATTTAAATTCAGACACATGGATGTTATGACTGGAGATGTGGATCCACTGTACCTTGTGTGGATGATGGTTTGAGCCATACCAGGGAGCGGAGTCTAAGGAGCCGCTGGCTTTAACCAGAGCCCTCTGCAATGTGGGACGGGCTTGCTGCGACAGGCGGCTCCCAGGTCGCTACCCCCGATACGACTTGTCCACTAAGGCAGCCAAGATGATGCGTGGCACAGAAGGATGAGACGAACTCGAAGTCAGGCACAGATAAAAGGTCAGGGCAGGCTGCACAGCAACAAGGTCAGGATATGTAGCAAGGAGGTCAGAGGGCAGGGGGCAAAGGTGAGTGGTCAGGGAACGAAACAGGCAGAAATGGTACACGGTAAGACAAGACTCAATTCAGGTAATTCTTTCTCCAAGGCACAAGGGCACAAATATCCGAAAAGGGTCAAAAGGAAGTGCTTACACTTATAGGGTCAAGGAATCAGCAAGAACAAATTAAGTGCGCACTGGCCCTTTAAATTTCACAGAGCTGGCAAGCAGGAAGCACAGAGGAGATATGGGGACGACCGGGGAGGTAAGGAACAGTGGGCTGAGTGCGATTCGCATCGCAGGATGCGAATCGCAGTACCGACCATGCCGGGCAGGGGAGAAGGAGTGCGTCCACAGCCAGCATGTCTGATCGCGGCACGACCCCTAACAGTACCCCCCCTTAGGTCTCCCCCTCTTTTTAGGCCGGAGAAATCTGAGCACCAGATCCCCATCTAAGATGTTCTCCTCAGGTTCCCAGGACCTCTCCTCAGGACCAAAACCCTTCCAATCGACCAGGAAGTACCATTTCCCCCTGATGGCAAGAATCTCCTGAACTTCAAACACATCAGAGGACCCGGTAACAGGAGTAGGAGAGATATTCTTCTAAGAGAACTGGTTAAGGACCAACAGCTTGAGGAGGGAGACGTGTAAGGAGTTCGGGAAACGCAGAGAAGGAGGTAGATGTAACTTGTACTCAACCGGATTAATGCGGCGATGGACTTTAAAAGGACCCAAGAACCGCGGGCCCAGCTTCAGACGAACATACTTTGCAGAGAGCCAAACCTTGTCTCCGGGGGGAAAGACTAGTGGAGACCTCCTCTTCTTGTCAGCCTGGGACTTCATGCAGGAGGAGGCGAAAGCTAAAAAACATGGGGTTTCTTGCCAAATAGATTGAAAGTCCTGAACCAAAACATCAACTGCTGGTACTCCAGAAGAAGCGGGCAGAGGTAGAGGAGGATGAAGATGATGACCGTAAACAATAAAAAATGGAGAGGTACTTGTAGACTCAGAGTCATGATGATTGTAAGAGAACTCAGCCCAGGGTAACAGATTGGACCAGTCGTCTTGCCAGACAGAAATGAAATGGTGAAGATACTCTCCAAAAACTTGATTCACTCACTCCACCTGGCCGTTGGTTTGCGAATGGTACGCTGATGAAAAGTCCAATTGAGGTACGAGGTACGAGGTGAAAGCAGAGGGCCCGCCAAAACTTGGAAACGAATTGAACCCCTCTGTCAGAGACAATGTGAAGTGGTAGACCATGCAGAAAATATGTCGGAAAAATTGATCTGCCAACTGAGGAGCCGAAGGAAGTCCAGACAGAGGTACGGAAAGAGCCATCATTGAGAAACGTTCAATGACAACACAAATAACCGTGCATTTGGAGGAGGACGGCAGATCAGTGATAAAATTCATGGCAATGTGGGTCCACAGAAACTCTGGGATGGGCAAAGGCTGTAAGAGACCCACCGGTTTGCGTCGAGGCGTCTTTTCACAAGCCCAAATTGCGCCGGTACGGACATAGTCAGCAACAGCGCTCTACATATTCGGACACCAGTATTGATGGGTGATGAACAAAGTTGACTTCCGTATTCCAGGGTGACTGGCCAATATAGAAGAATGTCCCCTGTTCAGCACCTCATTCCTTAGGCGAGTTGGGAACTTGCTGAAGGTTGATTGGTGCTGTCGAAACCAATCGATCTGGAGGAACAATATGACGAGGTATAGGTTCCTGTCCCACCACATCGGAAGCTCGAGAGAGGGCATCCGCTCTGACGTTCTTGTGTGCAGGTTGAAAATGAATGAGAAAATAAAACCGGGAAAAGAAAAGTGACCGCCTGGCCTGCCGGGGGTTCAGACGTTGTGCGGACTGTAAGTAAAGAAGATTTTTATGGTCTGTATAGATATTGATAGGATTAGTTGTATCATCTAACAAGTAACGCCATTCTTCCAGAGTGAGCTTAATCGCCAAGAGTTCCCAATCTCCAATGGTGTAATTCCTTTCAGCAGGAGAAATCTTTTAGAGAAGAAGCTGTAAGTCATTGTTTTGCCCTTGAAGGAGTCAAAACTGCTTCGGCAAAATGCACATCAATGTGGGTTGCCAGCAGAATCAATTCAGACAGGGAAGATGGTGGGTCCCGAGTGGCCAGGGCATCCTTTACCCTGCTAGAAAGTCGCTTCTTGAAGGTGGCACACAGGGCTGCGTCATTCCAATCCAATTCTGAAGCAAGAGTGTGGAATTGGACCACAAAGTCACCTACAGAGGAATCCCCTTAATGGAGATTCAGGATTCAGGTTTCAGCTGAGGAAGAACATGCTGTCTCCTCAAAGACACTGCAGAATTCCGAAAGGAAAGCTTGCAGATCGGTCATCACTGGATCACCTTTGTCCCAGAGAGGAGTAGCCCAGGCCAGCGCCTTATCGGAAAGAAGGCTAACGACAGAAGCCACTATAGCCTGTTCAGACGGGAACAGGTCAGACTTGAGTTCCACGTGCATAGAGCACTGGGTGACGAAGCCTCTGCACAATTTATTGTCCAATTCATACTTGGTAGGCAGAGACAGGCAAAGCCTGGGACCATGGGATGCCCCGGGAGTTGCTTTCCCTGAAGGAGCCGCAGGAGCGGGTTGTCGCTGTTGTTGCTGCTGCTGCTGAACGGAAAGGAGCTGTTGCATTATGGTAAACAGCTGATTTAGTTGCTGGGCCTGTTGGGCTAACTGCTGTGACTGCTGAGCCACATGGGAGAAATGGTCCTCGACAATATGCAGTGGCACCTTGGCGGGATCCATAACCGGATCTTACTGTTACAACTGGAGATGTGGATCCGCTGTACCATGTGTGGATGATGGCTTGAGCCATACCAGGGAGCGGAGTCTAAGGAGCCGCTGGTTTTCACCAGAGCCCACCGCAAAGCAGGATGGACTTGCTGCAGCAGGCGGCTCCCAGGTCGCTACCCCTGATACGTCTTGTCCACTAAGGCGGCTGAGGTGAAGCATGACACAGAAGGATGAGACAAACTCGTAGTCAAGAACAGGCAGAAGGTCAGGGCAGGTTGCAAAGCAACAAGGTCAGGATACGTAGCAAGAAGGTCAGAGGGCAAGCGGCAAAGGTGCGTGGTCAGGGAACGAAGCAGACAGACATGGTACATGGTAAGACAAGACACAATTCAGGTATTCCTTTCTCCAAGGCACAAGGGCATAAAGACCCGGCAAGGGTCCAAAGGAAGTGAGACCAAAAGCAAAAATAGATGTGCAGAACTCCAGCTCCCAAAATATAGATAAAAGTCCAAACTAATTTAAGTCATTAAGCAAAAATCCAAGTGGTGAAGAAAAAGTGAGATTAAAAGCTGGGTAGAAACACCGACACGTTTCGAACCGTCCGGTTGTTAGTCATGAGGAATGGCTTCCACCTTATGCCCACCTATCCAGACAGGTAATAACATCGATGTCTTCTATAGAAGAGTTCTTGAAGACATGAAAGCATTAAAATACCCTCCCGCCCCCTCAAATCTAACTAAGAATGAAATGAAGGCTCTAGAAACCCTGAGAAAAAAGAAGATAGAATAATAAAAAAATCAGATAAAGGGAACATCGTTATAATGAAAAGGGAATAATATTTAGCTGAAGCAGAATGCCAACTCAGTGATAAGAAATCCTATTGTAAACTAATCAATAACCCCACACCTAAGCTGACCACCAAGTTGCAGACCCTCCAAAGGCACTATGTAGAAAACGGCATTTTGTCAAAAAGAATGGCAGAGAAATTGTTTCCTTCTAATCCACGTGAGGCCCACTGGTATTTGCTCCCTAAGATACACAAAACTTCTGCACTAATAGCTACCATCCTGAACATACAAAGGCAATTTTTAAGATTAAAAAGAATAAATAGTAGATAATGTTACTACCTTACACAGGCAGAAAAACTTAAACAAAGGTTACTGGTAAGAGGTTACCCAATACACATCCTAAAAGAAGCAATGAGAAAAGCAGGAAAAGTTAATTGTAGAGAATTACTGCAGAAAAATAAACAACAAACAAAGAAGAGAGAAAATAGGCATCAGAACAGGTCCACCCAAAAGTTCAGTAACAAACAAGAAGATAATCTCAGTTTTTGCTTTTCATTTAAATACAGCCAATGGACAAACAAATAAAAGAATCCATAGAGAAAAAATGGTTCTTAATACAGAGCAATGCAGACCTTAAAGAATATACAAATAGTGACCCACTAGTAGTATTCAAAAAATGTAAAAACATTAAGGACATATTAGTGATGAGTAAACTTAAAGAGAATACTAAGAAAGAGACATGGCTGGGGAAGAGTTTGAGCCCAGGGAATTACAGGTGTGGAACCTGCAACTGGTGCTCCTACCTCTGTACCGACAAAAATGTTAGTCTAGGAGGAGGAGTAGTGCAATTTAAAGATGGCATGTGCTGCAGAAGCAACTATGTGGTTTATGCCATAGTCTGTGATTGCAAACAGTTCTACATAGGGTGCATGATAAGAGCTCTTAACATAAGATATCAGGAATACGTTAACTCTATAAGAACAAACAAAGAATCGCCGAGGTTGATCACCCACATAAGAGAGGAACATAATGGAAATGTGAAGGCCATGTCATTTCTGGGACTTGAGAAAACTCAAGAGTTTTGAGTTCAAAAGAGGTATCGATAGGAGAAAAGCCCTATTGCAACGGGAAGGTAAATGGATTATAAGAACAAAGCGCAGGGTAGTTTTGGTCTAAATGACCGTTTAGACATGAGTGCTTTTATATAACCTATTGCTCCTTGCTCCAGTATTAGCTTATTAATAGAAATGCTGTTGTATCAGGACTATAGTATGTTTTGTATATAAGTTTATTTGCACCTGTATGTATCTAAACACGTAAGGGTTAAATTCCCTTTGCTTATGGTGAATGTCTCCAGTGACGTACCTGGCCAGCAGGTATTTTACCTGGCCAATGTCACTGAATAGGCGTAGTTTGGAGAAGCGCCAGGAGCGGCGCGAAATAGCTATTACCATCTTGGCTTCTGTTTGTTTCTGGTCCAGCATGGCATAAAGATCTGCCTGGCGCCCCTGCTGCCGGTAACCGCAGAGTTTGCTTGCAGTACACGGCACGAAGCTTAACACGTCCCGTGCCACTATTGGATTTACCAAGACATGTGACAGGCCTCTCTTGGCAACGCGTTGTTAGTGACAGATACGCCGGCTCACAAGCATCAGGATCTTCATCTGTATACAGCGTACAATCATGCTGACAATCGCAGCTATTATTACATGTCTGTAACATAATTTTACAGTTTAGATCATTCTAACTTTTCTTTAAATGACTAGAATTTGTGGCTAAATGTTTGTTTTAATATTATTGTTTGGTTCCATGTACTTTGTGTATGATATGTAAGCCATCCCACTTTGGCCTCCTTTGTGTATTTTGGTGCAAATTTTTCCCTTTAAATATGTTACCCATCCTGAGCACATGTATACCTCATCTGAGGAAGAGGGGGACTCCCCTCAAAATGTGTCATCTGTCTGTACCTTTTATCAATAAACAACCTTGTTTATGAATATCCAAGGATCTCTCTCACCTTAATCCAGTATCTGATGACCAAGCTGGCAGTGCCTTGAATCCACAGGTCTTTTTTCTCCTTTGCATTGTGAATTTCTATCAGGACAAGTGGCTACTTGTTTCCTGCAACCTACGGCACAGCAGCATCTTGGACATCAGTGAGCACCCCTCTGCAACGGGGTGATATGCACATACCAAATATTGCTCAGGTGAGCGGCCACCTATAAGACCCGTGGGTTTCCCACACTTAATTTGTACCCACAATATCAAGGGTAATAAACGAGGTGCCGTTCTTGGTCCTTTTTTCCTCTTTTCCTCTCTCTAGATCTCAATACTTTGTTACATACCCTTTGTTGGCAATGACAGAAGTCAAACATTTTCTGTAAGTCTTTACAAGGTTTTCACACACTGTTGCTGGTATTTTGGCTCATTCCTCCATGCTTATCTCCTTTAGATCAGTGATGTTTTGGTGCTGTCGCTGGGCAACACAGACTTTTAACTCCCTCCAAAGGTTTTCTATAGGGTTGAGATCTGGAGACTAGCTAGGCCACTCCAGGACCTTGAAATGCTTCTTACGAAGCCACTCCTTCGTTTACTGGGCGGTGTGTTTGGGGTCATTGTCATGCTGAAATACCCAGCCATGTTTCATCTTCAATGCCCTTGCTGATGGAAGGAGGTTTTCACTCAAAATCTCACGATACATGGCCCCATTCATTCTGTCCTTTACACGGATCAGTCGTCCTGGTCCCTTGGCTTAAAAAAAGCGCCAAAGCATGATGTTTCCACCCCCATGCTTAACCGTAGGTATATTGTTCTTTGGATGCAACTCAGCATTCTTTCTCCTCCAAACACAACAATTTGAGTTTTTACCAAAAAGTTCTACTTTGGTTTCATCTGACTATATGACATTCTCCCAGTCCTCTTCTGGATCATCCAAATGCTCTCTATGAAAATTCAGATGGGCCCGGACATGTACTGGCTTAAGCAGGGGGACACGTCTGGCACTGCATGATTCCCTGGTGGCGTAGTGTGTTACTGATGGTAGCCTTTGTCACTTTGGTCCCAGCTCTCTGCAGGTCATTCACTAGGTGCCCCCCCCCCCCACTGTCCGTCCCCCCGTGTGGTTCTGGGATTTTTGCTCACCATTCTTGTGATCATTTTGACACCACAGGGTGAGATCTTGCTTTGAGCCCCAGATGAAGGGAGATTATCAGTGGTCTTGTATGTCTTCCATTTTCTAATAATTGCTCCCACAGTTGATTTCTTCACATCAAGCTGCTTGCCTATTGCAGATTCACTCTTCCCAGCCTGGTGCAGGTCTACAATTTAGTTTCTGGTGTCCTTCGACAGCTCTTTGGTATTGGCCATAGTGGAGTTTGGAGTGTGACTGTTTGAGGTTGTGGACAGGTTTCTTTTATACTGATAAGTTCAAACATGTGCCATTAATACAGGTAATGAGTGGAGGACAGAGGAGACTCTTAAAGAAGAAGTTACAGGTCTGTGAGAGCCAAACAAATCTTGCTTGTTTGTGGGTAACCAAATACTTTAACCAAGGAATTTACCAATTAATTAATTAGAATGGTAAAGTCTGCACTGAACTGTCCAAAGCAAAGCAACATTTTCAGCTCCAGTATCCAGCTACTTTGAAGGAATTCCATCCAGATGGATCCTTCTCTTCCTATCAGACTCCGGCTGCGGCGGAGGATGCCCTGAAGGAACTCCTGAGAGAATCAACTTATCTTGCCTGCTCTCCCTCTCACCACTCTCCACCACCCAGAGACCAGGGTGACCCATCCCATCACTCTTCAAGATACTGAAGCAGCCATACAAGATCTCCAGGTGACTCCAGGAAATGGCGCAAGTCAGTGGGGGAGCTGTAGCAGAAGCAGCCGATCATCCTCTCCAGATTGAGTATCGCTTTTGTTTTTCTCCATGTCTTCCTCTGTCTCGGTAGCAGGGGGGGTCTACCGTTTATAGGTAGTTTCAGTTGATGTAGTATTTACATATAGTAATTTATTACTATTTTCTTACAATCCTGAGGGATTGCTCTGTTTTTTGCCTTGAGGGATTACTGCCATTTGATGTTCTGTATATGTGACCCTCTACTGTTCTGCTGTTATACTGTTCCACTGTTCTTGTATACAATTTACCCTGGTAATGTCACCCTGTTCCTGCTTTCCTTTCTTCAACGATGTGATTTAGTTCTCCTGTCCCTCTGTATCATTGGCCCAGCTTTCTCAAACATATCAGGCGGGGTGGAGGCCAGATACTTTTGCTCTGCCAGCAGTCACCCAGCGGTTCTCACAGGGTTCCTTTAACAACTTTTGCTGTCCTGCTATCGTTATAGTACGTTTCCCTCTGGCGGTCTCTTTTTCCTGCTACTGCACTAAACCCTGACCTGTTGGGCGTGCCTTGTAGGGGGTCCAGGGTGGGAGTTCGGGCTGCCTACATGCCGAAAAAAAGTGAAGTCCAATAAAATGGCACCAATCAGATGGTGAGGAGGCAGGTAAGGGCCCTCCCTCTGTCCACTCAGCAGATCTGGACTCGTGATTTTGCCGCGGATGTCCATATCAGCTCCACTGAGTTAACCGCCACCGTTAACTCCCACATTTAGACACTGCGATCAACTTTGATTGGGGCATCTAAAGGGTTAATGCTGGTCATCATCCCGATTGGCAATGTCCAGCATTAACTGTGTGTCCTGGCTGCTGATAGCAACCGGGACCCACTGGATATGAAGTGTACTCAGCTCGTAAGCATGCTTTAATTAATTAATATTCATGAGGTGGGTGGGCATATCAGAGTAGAGGGCATGAAGGCAGGGATGTTGGGTATGCCTGATCCCACCTCCATTGCACCAGCCATTTCCTGATTGGCAGTGCCGGCTAATACACCCTGATCATGGTGCCTGGTACATAATACTTCATAGTAATCTGATTCACCCGCACTATAACCTTGTGTATTGGGATGAGTAAAGGTTACACCACTTGTTAGTTTACCTGACTGAAATCCACTTGTGATGTTACAGTTACAAACCTGACAGAAAAAGAGTTGTGAGGTCAAAGCACCTCGCTTAACTAAAAGCCACTTGTCAATAATGACATAATGCTACGCTACACTTTAGAGCTAGGTATCATTTAATAGATCTCCATGGATCTGAGAAATGATCACATGGCTAAACAGGTTGTACACTAAGCTCGATGGAGACAATACCCATGTATATGAGGTATGTTATTAGAAGAAATAAGAAGTATGCACTTACCGCAGGCTCTGTAGAAAATTGAAGACTTTATTCAACAAGTAAAAGTCCAACGGTACAGGTACACAGGGAGCTTGTTACGCCGAGCGCTCCGGGTCCCCGCTCCTCCCCGGAGCGCTCGCTACACTCTCCCCGCTGCAGCGCTCCGGTCAGATCCACTGACCCGGGGCGCTGCGATTCCGCTTCCAGCCGGGATGCGATTCGCGATGCGGGTAGCGCCCGCTCGCGATGCGCACCCCGGCTCCCGTACCTGACTCGCTCTCCCTCGGTCCTGTCCCGGCGCGCGCGGCCCCGCTCCCTAGGGCGCGCGCGCGCCGGGTCTTTGCGATTTAAAGGGCCACTGCGCCGCTGATTGGCGCAGTGATTCCAATTAGTGTCTTCACCTGTGCACTTCCCTATATCACCTCACTTCCCCTGCACTTCCTTGCCGGATCTTGTTGCCATTGTGCCAGTGAAAGCGTTTCCTTGTGTGTTCCTAGCCTGTGTTCCAGACCTCCTGCCGTTGCCCCTGACTACGATCCTTGCTGCCTGCCCCGACCTTCTGCTACGTCCGACCTTGCTTCTGTCTACTCCCTTGTACCGCGCCTATCTTCAGCAGCCTGAGAGGTGAGCCGTTGCTAGTGGATACGACCTGGTCACTACCGCCGCAGCAAGACCATCCCGCTTTGCGGCGGGCTCTGGTGAAAACCAGTAGTGACTTAGAACCGGTCCACTAGCACGGTCCACGCCAATCCCTCTCTGGCACAGAGGATCCACTACCTGCCAGCCGGCATCGTGACAGTAGATCCGGCCATGGATCCCGCTGAAGTTCCTCTGCCAGTTGTCGCTGACCTCACCACGGTGGTCGCCCAGCAGTCACAACAGATAGCGCAACAAGGCCAACAGCTGTCTCAACTGACCGTTATGCTACAGCAGTTACTACCACAGCTTCAGCAGTCATCTCCTCCGCCAGCTCCTGCACCTCCTCCGCAGCGAGTGGCCGCTCCTGGTCTACGCCTATCCTTGCCGGATAAATTTGATGGGGACTCTAAGTTTTGCCGTGGCTTTCCCAATGTTCCCTGCATCTGGAGATGATGTCGGACCTGTTTCCCACTGAAAGGTCTAAGGTGGCTTTCGTAGTCAGCCTTCTGTCTGGAAAAGCCCTGTCTTGGGCCACACCGCTCTGGGACCGCAATGACCCCGTCACTGCCTCCGTACACTCCTTCTTCTCGGAAATCCGAAGTGTCTTTGAGGAACCTGCCCGAGCCTCTTCTGCTGAGACTGCCCTGTTGAACCTGGTCCAGGGTAATTCTTCCGTTGGCGAGTATGCCGTACAATTCCGTACTCTTGCTTCAGAATTATCCTGGAACAATGAGGCCCTCTGCGCGACCTTTAAAAAAGGCCTATCCAGCAACATTAAAGATGTTCTGGCCGCACGAGAAATGCCTGCTAATCTTCATGAACTTATTCACCTAGCCACTCGCATTGACATGCGTTTTTCCGAAAGGCGTCAGGAGCTCCGCCAAGATATGGACTCTGTTCGCACGAGGCGTTTCTTCTCCTCGGCTCCTCTCTCCTCTGGTCCCCTGCAATCTGTTCCTGTGCCTCCCGCCGTGGAGGCTATGCAGGTCGACCGGTCTCGCCTGACACCTCAAGAGAGGACACGACGCCGCATGGAGAACCTCTGCCTGTACTGTGCTAGTACCGAACACTTCCTGAGGGATTGTCCTATCCGTCCTCCCCGCCTGGAAAGACGTACGCTGACTCCGCACAAAGGTGAGACAATCCTTGATGTCTACTCTGCTTCTCCACGTCTTACTGTGCCTGTGCGGATGTCTGCCTCTGCCTTCTCCTTCTCTACTGTGGCCTTCTTGGACTCTGGATCTGCAGGAAATTTTATTTTGGCCTCTCTCGTCAACAGGTTCAACATCCCAGTGACCAGTCTCGCCAGACCCCTTTACATCAATTGTGTAAACAATGAAAGATTGGACTGTACCATACGTTTCCGCACGGAGCCCCTTCTAATGAGCATCGGATCTCATCACGAGAGGATTGAACTTTTGGTCCTCCCCAATTGCACCTCGGAAATTCTCCTTGGACTTCCCTGGCTTCAACTTCATTCCCCAACCCTGGATTGGTCCACTGGGGAGATCAAGAGTTGGGGGCCCTCTTGTTCCAAGGACTGTCTAAAACCGGTTCCCAGTAACCCTTGCCGTGACTCTGTGGTTCCTCCAGTAACCGGTCTCCCTAAGGCCTATATGGACTTCGCGGATGTTTTCTGCAAAAAACAAGCGGAGACTCTACCTCCTCACAGGCCTTATGATTGTCCTATCGACCTCCTCCCGGGCACTACTCCACCCCGGGGCAGAATTTATCCTCTCTCTGCCCCAGAGACTCTTGCCATGTCTGAATACGTCCAGGAAAATTTAAAAAAGGGCTTTATCCGTAAATCCTCCTCTCCTGCCGGAGCCGGATTTTTCTTTGTGTCCAAAAAAGATGGCTCCCTACGTCCTTGCATTGACTACCGCGGTCTTAATAAAATCACGGTTAAGAACCGCTACCCCCTACCCCTCATCTCTGAACTCTTTGATCGCCTCCAAGGTGCCCACATCTTTACTAAATTGGACTTAAGAGGCGCCTATAACCTCATCCGCATCAGAGAGGGGGATGAGTGGAAAACAGCATTTAACACCAGAGATGGACACTTTGAGTATCTGGTCATGCCCTTTGGCCTGTGCAACGCCCCTGCTGTCTTCCAAGACTTTGTTAATGAAATTTTTCGTGATCTGTTATACTCCTGTGTTGTTGTATATCTGGATGATATCCTAATTTTTTCGGCCAATCTAGAAGAACACCGCCAGCATGTCCGTATGGTTCTTCAGAGACTTCGTGACAATCAACTCTATGCTAAAATTGAGAAATGTCTGTTTGAATGCCAATCTCTTCCTTTTCTAGGATATTTGGTCTCTGGCCAGGGACTACAAATGGATCCAGACAAACTCTCTGCCGTCTTAGATTGGCCACGCCCCTCCGGACTCCGTGCTATCCAACGCTTTTTGGGGTTCGCCAATTATTACAGGCAATTTATTCCACATTTTTCTACCCTTGTGGCTCCTATCGTGGCTTTAACCAAAAAAAATGCCGATCCCAAGTCCTGGCCTCCTCAAGCGGAAGACGCCTTTAAACGACTCAAGTCTGCCTTTTCTTCGGCTCCCGTGCTCTCCAGACCTGACCCTTCCAAACCCTTCCTACTGGAGGTTGATGCCTCCTCAGTGGGAGCTGGAGCTGTTCTTCTACAGAAAAATTCTTCCGGGCATGCCGTCACTTGTGGTTTTTTTTCTAGGACCTTCTCTCCGGCGGAGAGGAACTACTCCATCGGGGATCGAGAGCTTCTAGCCATTAAATTAGCACTTGAGGAATGGAGGCATCTGCTGGAGGGATCAAGATTTCCAGTTATTATTTACACCGACCACAAGAACCTCTCCTACCTCCAGTCTGCCCAACGGCTGAATCCTCGCCAGGCCCGGTGGTCTCTGTTCTTTGCCCGGTTTAATTTTGAGATTCACTTTCGTCCTGCCGATAAGAACATTAGGGCCGATGCTCTCTCTCGTTCCTCGGATGCCTCAGAAGTTGAACTCTCTCCGCAACACATCATTCCACCTGACTGCCTGATCTCCACTTCTCCTGCCTTCATCAGGCAAACTCCTCCAGGAAAGACCTTTGTTTCTCCACGCCAACGCCTCGGAATCCTCAAATGGGGTCACTCCTCCCATCTCGCAGGTCATGTGGGCATCAAGAAATCTCTGCAACTCATCTCCCGCTTCTATTGGTGGCCGACTCTGGAGACGGATGTTGTGGACTTTGTGCGAGCCTGCACTATCTGTGCCCGGGATAAGACTCCTCGCCAGAAGCCCGCTGGTTTTCTTCATCCCCTGCCTGTCCCCGAACAGCCTTGGTCTCTGATTGGTATGGATTTTATTACTGATTTACCCCCTTCCCGTGGCAACACTGTTATTTGGGTGGTCGTTGATCGATTCTCCAAAATGGCACATTTCATCCCTCTTCCTGGTCTTCCTTCAGCGCCTCAGTTGGCTAAACAATTTTTTGTACACATTTTTCGTCTTCACGGGTTGCCTACGCAGATCGTCTCGGATAGAGGTGTCCAATTCGTGTCTAAATTCTGGAGGGCTCTCTGTAAACAACTCAAGATTAAATTAAATTTTTCTTCTGCATATCATCCCCAGTCCAATGGACAAGTAGAAAGAATTAACCAGGTCTTGGGTGATTATTTGCGACATTTTGTTTCCTCCCGCCAGGATGACTGGGCAGATCTCCTTCCATGGGCCGAATTCTCGTATAACTTCAGAGTCTCTGAATCTTCCTCCAAATCCCCATTTTTCGTGGTGTACGGCCGTCACCCTCTTCCCCCCCTCCCTACCCCCTTGCCCTCTGGTCTACCCGCTGTGGATGAAATTTCTCGTGACCTTTCCATCATATGGAGAGAGACCCAAAATTCTCTCTTACAGGCTTCATCACGCATGAAGAAGTTCGCAGATAAGAAAAGAAGAGCTCCTCCCGTTTTTTCCCCTGGAGACAAGGTATGGCTCTCCGCTAAATATGTCCGCTTCCGTGTCCCTAGCTACAAGTTGGGACCACGCTATCTTGGTCCTTTCAAAGTTTTGTGTCAAATTAATCCTGTCTCTTACAAACTTCTTCTTCCTCCTTCTCTTCGTATCCCTAATGCCTTTCACGTCTCTCTTCTTAAACCACTCATCCTCAACCGTTTTTCTCCCAAATCTGTTCCTCCCACTCCTGTTTCCGGCTCCTCGGACATCTTCTCTGTCAAAGAGATCTTAGCCTCTAAAAAGGTCAGAGGGAAAACTTTTTTTTTAGTGGACTGGGAGGGTTGTGGTCCTGAAGAGAGATCCTGGGAACCTGAGGACAACATCCTAGACAAAAGTCTGCTCCTCAGGTTCTCAGGCTCTAAGAAGAGGGGGAGACCCAAGGGGGGGGGTACTGTTACGCCGAGCGCTCCGGGTCCCCGCTCCTCCCCGGAGCGCTCGCTACACTCTCCCCGCTGCAGCGCTCCGGTCAGATCCACTGACCCGGGGCGCTGCGATTCCGCTTCCAGCCGGGATGCGATTCGCGATGCGGGTAGCGCCCGCTCGCGATGCGCACCCCGGCTCCCGTACCTGACTCGCTCTCCCTCGGTCCTGTCCCGGCGCGCGCGGCCCCGCTCCCTAGGGCGCGCGCGCGCCGGGTCTTTGCGATTTAAAGGGCCACTGCGCCGCTGATTGGCGCAGTGATTCCAATTAGTGTCTTCACCTGTGCACTTCCCTATATCACCTCACTTCCCCTGCACTTCCTTGCCGGATCTTGTTGCCATTGTGCCAGTGAAAGCGTTTCCTTGTGTGTTCCTAGCCTGTGTTCCAGACCTCCTGCCGTTGCCCCTGACTACGATCCTTGCTGCCTGCCCCGACCTTCTGCTACGTCCGACCTTGCTTCTGTCTACTCCCTTGTACCGCGCCTATCTTCAGCAGCCTGAGAGGTGAGCCGTTGCTAGTGGATACGACCTGGTCACTACCGCCGCAGCAAGACCATCCCGCTTTGCGGCGGGCTCTGGTGAAAACCAGTAGTGACTTAGAACCGGTCCACTAGCACGGTCCACGCCAATCCCTCTCTGGCACAGAGGATCCACTACCTGCCAGCCGGCATCGTGACAGAGCTGCTGGTGGTCAATCACAAAAGTTCATCTAAATACTTTGTTATATACCCTTTGTTGGCAATCACAGAGGTCAAACGTTTTCTGCAAGTCTTCACAAGGTTTGCACACACTGTTGCTGGTATTTTGGCCCATTTCTCCATGTAGATCTCCTCTAGAGCAGTGATGTTTTGGGGCTGTTGCTGGGCAACACGGACTTTCAACTCCCTCCAAAGGTTTTTTATGGGGTTGAGACCTTGAAATGCTTCTTATGCTTTCACTCTGTTGCCCGGGCGGTGTGTTTGGGATCATTGTCATGCTGAAAGACCCAGCCATGTTTCATCTTCAATGCCCTTGCTGATGGAAGGAGGTTTTCACTCAAAATCTCAAGATACATGGCCCCATTCATTTTTTCCTTTACACGGATCAGTCATCCTGGTCCCTTTGCTGAAAAACAGTCCCAAAGTATTATGTTTCCACCCCCATGCTTCACAGTAGGTATTGTGTTCTTTGAATGTATTCTTTCTCCTCCAAACACGACGAGTTGAGTTTTTACCAAAAAGTTCTACTTTGGTTTCATCTGACCATATGACATTCTCCCAATCCTCTTCTGGATTATCCAAATGCTCTCTAGCAAACTTCAGACGGGCCCGGACATGTGCTGGCTTAAGCAGGGGGACACATCTGGCACTGCATGATTTAAATCCCTGGAAGCATAGTGTGTTACTGATGGTAGCCTTTGTTACTTTGGTCCCAGCTCTCTGCAGGTCATTCACTAGGTCCCCCTGTGTGGTTCCAGGATTTTTGCTCCCTATTCTTCGTATCATTTTGACACCATGGGGTGAGATCTTTCTTTTCACATTTTTCACAGCATGATCGTTGATGTCATCAGCTGTAAGTGGCCAGATGCTGATAGCACTACGAAAAGAGTGACACAGTGCTGCAACGTAAATGTAAAGTGCTGTGTGCCATGGACCAGACGGCAGTGCTGTACATATACGTCACAGGTTCTCTAGGGGTTAAAGAGGTACTCCGCCCCTAGACATCTTGTTTTCAACAGTCATCAGGCCCCCTCCTATAGACATGAATGGAGCGGGCGTGATGTCACAAACATAGAAGCCCAAGCGTCAACCTTCAGAACGCCGCGCTGCCCGCCCAGAGATCGCAGGGGGTCCAACCCCTATACGTCCTTTGGATAGAGGATAACATGTCTAGGGGCAGAGTACCACTTTAAATATATTTTGGTATTATAATTGGAAGCTGAACTAAAACACTAAACTGAATAAAAAGTGAGGGCAAATTACTCTTTAGGTTAAAGTAGGTAAAGGTGACCATACATTTGCAATAACTGTCATTTGCGCATTTGTTTGGCCGGCAGTTATCTCTTTCAAACACATTAATGTTTAGCATTGTCGAATGTTCATGTGTCCTTTACAGGGAGGGTTAAGCCAGAGCCCGACAGCTCTTGTGGCTGCTTATTTCTCCCACAACAATAGGGTCAAGCTGTAGAAATCCAAAACGCACCCAACAACTCTCACCACCGACATTATATGTTGGTGGAAAGTCGGGGAATTAATGAGGTACTTAATTCAATCCAGCAAAATCTTTCTTTTTTAAAGGGGTACTCCGCTGGAAAACATTTGTTTTTTAAATCAACTGGTGCCAAAGAGGTAAACAGATTTTTTAATTACATCTATTTAAAAATCTTAATCCTTCCAGTACTTATCAGTTCCTGGCATGGACAGAGGTGTCAGCAGAGAGCACTGTGGTCAGACAGAAAGGAAATTCAAAAAGAAAATAGCTTCCTGTGTAGCATACAGCTGCTGATAAGTACTGGAAGAATCACAATTTTTGACCCCTTAAGGACCGAGCCAATTTTCAGTGTAGGACCTGGCCATTTTTTGCACATCTGACCACTGTCACTTTAAGCATTAATAACTCTGGGATGCTTTTACCTTTCATTCTGATTTCGAGAATGTTTTTTCATGACATATTTTACTTAATGTTAGTGGTAAAACTTTGTCAATAATTTCTAAAATTTCAAAAATTTCAAAATTTGATAACGTTTTTAACATTTTGCTTTTTTTTTACTTTAAAGCTCTCTGCTTATAAGTAGTGTTGAGCGGCATAGGCCATATTCGAATTCGCGAATATTCGCGAATATATGGACGAATATTCGTCATATATTCGCGAATATTCGCATATTCGTTATATTCTCGTTTTATTTTCGAATATGCGAAACTTCGCGTATGCGAAAATTAACATACGTGAAAATTAACACATCAAAAATTAGCATACGCGAAAATTCGCATATGCGAACATTAGCATATGCTAATTTTCGCATACGCGAAGTTTCGCACGCCAGTCTCACACAGTAGTATTACAGCCTTCTTTACACCACACAAGCTGGAAGCAGAGAGGGATGATCACTGTGATGTGTACTGTGAAGAAAAAAAAAAAATGAATATTCGTAATTACGAATATATAGCGCTATATTTGCGAAATTTGCGAATTCGCGAATATGCGATATTCGCGAATAATATTCGAATTGCGAATATTCGCGAGCAACACTACTTATAAGGAAAAGGAATATTCCAAATAAATTATATATTGATTCACATATACAATATGTCTACTTTATGTTTGCTTCATAAAGTTGACATGTTTTTACTTTTGGAAGACATCAGAGGGCTTCAAAGTATAGCAGCAATTTTCCAATTTTTTCACAACATTTTCAAAATCTAAATTTTTCAGGGACCAGTTCAGTTTTGAAGTGGATTTGAAGGGCCTTCATATTAGAAATACCCCATAAATTACCCCATTATAAAAACTGCACCACTCAAAGTATTCAAATTACATTCAAAAGGTTGGTTAACCCTTTAGATGATTCACAGGAATAGCAGCAAATTGAAGGAGAAAATTCAAAATCTTCATTTGTTACACTGGCATGTTCTTGTAGACCATGTTTTTGAATTTTTCCAATTGTAAAAGGAGAGAAATCTTCCTAAAATGTGTAACCCAATTTCTCTTGAGTAAGGAAATACATCATATGTGTATGTCAAGTGTTCTGTGGGTGCACAAGAGGGCTCAGAAGGGAAGGAGCGACAGTGGGATTTTGGAGAGTGAGTTTTTCTGAAATGGTTTTTGGGTGGCATGTTACATGTTAATGCATGTTAAGAAGCCCCTATGGTGCCAGAACAGCAAAAAAAAAAAAAAAAAACACATGGTATACTATTTTGGAAACTACACCCCTCAAGGAACGTAACAAGGGGTACAGTGAGCCTTAACACCCCACAGGTGTTTGACAACTTTTCGTTAAAGTTAGATGTGTAAATGATTTTTTTTTCACTAAAATACTAATTTTCCCCCAAATTTAAAATTTTTACAAGGGGTAATAGGAGAAAATGACCCCCAAAATTTGTAAACCCATCTCTTCTGAGTATAGAAATACCCCATGTGTGGACGTCAAGTGCTCTGCTGTTGAATTACAATGCTCAGAACAGAAGGAGTCACATTTGGCCTTTGGAAAGCAAATTTTGCTGAAATGGTTTTTGTGGGGCATGTCGCAAAAAAAACACATGGCATACTATTTTGGAAACTACACCCCTCAAGGAACGTAAAAAGGGGTACAGTGAGCCTTAACACCTCACAGATGTTTGACAACTTTTTGTTAATTTTGGATGTGTAAATGAAAAAATATATTTTTTTCAGTAAAATGAATTTTTTTCCCAAAATTTTACATTTTTACAAGGGGTAATAGGAGAAAATGACCCTCAAATTTGTAACCCCATTTGGAAATACCCCATATGTGGATGTCAAGTGCTCTGCTGGCGCACTACAATGCTCAAAAGAAAAGGAGCGCCATTGAGCTTTTGGAATGGAAGTCAGGGGCCATGTGCGTTTACAAAGCCCCTGTGGTGCCAGAACAGTGGAACCCCCCACATGTGACCCCATTTTGGAAACTACAACCCACAGAATTTAATAAGGAGTGCAGTGAGTATTTACACCCCATTGGCGTTTGACAGATCTTTGGAACAGTGGGCTGTGCAAATGAAATATTACATACTGTTCCAAAAATCTGTCAGACACCTGTGGGGTGTAAATGCTCCCTGCACCCCTTATTACATTACATGAGGGGTGTAGGTTCGAAAAATGGGTCACATGTGGAGGTAGTCTATTGTTCTGGCACTATGGGGGCTTTGTAAACACACGTGCCCTTCAATTTCAGACAAATTTTCTCTTCAAAAGCCCAATGGCGCTCCATCTCTTCTGAGCATTGTAGTTCGCTCGCAGAGCACTTTACATCCACATATGGGGTATGTTTTTACTCAGAAAGAAATTGGGTTACTAATTTTTGGGGGGCTTTTTGCCTATTTTCCCTTGTGAAAATGAAAAATATAGGGTAAAACCAGCATTTTAGTGAATTTTTTATTTTCATTTTCCCATCCAAATTTAATGAAAATTCATCAAACACCTGTAGGATGTTAAAGCTCACTATACCCCTTGTTACGTTCCATGAGGGGTGTAGTTTCCAAAATGGGGTCACATGTGGGTATTTTTATTTTTTTTTGCGTTTATGTCAGAACCGATGTCAAATCACCAATTTGGACCTCAAATGTACACGGTGCGCTCTCACTCACTGAACCATGTTGTGCGCCCGCAGAGCATTTTAGGCCCACATAGGGGGTATTTCTGTATTCAGGAGAAATTGTGTTACAAATTTTGGGGGTCTTTTTCTCTTTTTACCTCTTGTGAAAATAAAAAGTATGGGGCAACACCAGCATGTTAGTGTAAATTTTGTTATTTTTTTACACTAACAGGCTGGTGTAGCCCCCAAATTTTCCTTTTCATAAGGGAAAAAATAAACTTGTAGTGCAATTTCTCCCGAGTACGGAAAGACCCCAAATGTAGCCCTAAACTGGTTACTTGAAATACGACAGGGCTCCGAAGTGAGAGAGCGCCATGCGCATTTGAGGACTAAATCAGGGATTGCATAGGGGTGGACATAGGGGTATTCTACGCCAGTGATTCCCAAACAGGGTGCCTCCAGCTGTTGCTAAACTATAAGCATGCCTGGACAGTCAGCTGCTGTGTAAGGGGTGTAAGGGGTGTATATGTAGTGTTTTATCCTTTATTATGTGTTAGTGTAGTGTAGTGTAGTGTAGTGTTTTTAGGGTGCATTCACACAGGCGGGGGTTTAAGGTGAGTTTCCTGCTAGGAGTTTGAGCTGCGGCGAAAAATTTGCCGCAGCTCAAACTTCAAGCAGGAATCTTACTGTAAACCCGCCCGTGTTCACATGGGGGGGGGGGGGGGGGGGGGCAAACCTCCAGCTGTTTCATAACTACAACTACCACCATGTACTGACAGACTGTGCATGCTGGGATTTGTACTTTTGCAACAGCTGAAGGCACACTGGTTTGAAAACCTTCAGTTAGGTTCTGTTACCTAACTCAGTATTTTCCAACCAGTGTGCTTCCAGCTATTGCAAAACTACAACTCTCAGCATGTACTGATCGCTGAAGGGCATGCTGGGAGATGTAGTTATGCAACAGCTGGAGGTACGCAACTACAATTACCAGCATGCCGAGACAGCCGTTTGCTGTTTGGGCATGCTGGGATTTGCAGTTTTGCAACATCTGGAGGGCTACAGTTTAGAGACCACTGCACAGTGATCTGCAAACTGTGGCCCTCCAGATGTTGCAAAACTACAAATCCCAGCATGCCCAGACAGCAAACTGCTGTGTGAGCATGCTAGAAGTTGTAGTTTTGCAAGATCTAGAGGGCCACAGTTTAGAGACCACGGCACAGTAATCTCCAAACTGTAGCCCTCCAGCTGTTGCCCACACAGCAAACAGCTGTCTGGGCATGCTGGGAGTTGTAGTTTTTAACCCGTACAGGACCTAGGGCGTATGGATACGCCTTCTGTACCTGTGTCTTAAGGACCCAGAGCGTACCTGTACGCCCGTGGGAATTTCGGTCCCCGCCGCGCGCCGGGCAGGGACCGGGCCGGGGTGACTGCTGATATCGATCAGCAGGCACCCTGTGCAAATGCCCAGGGGGGTCATCAGACCCCCCCATGTCGGCGATCGGCGCAAATCGCAAGTGAATTCACACTTGGGATTTGCGCCGATTCTGGGTCATTCGGGTCTATGGTGACCCGAAATATAAGGGGGATTGCGGTTGTCTAAGACACCCACGATCCCCCTGTAGCCATAGGAGTGAGGTGGCAGAGTGCCACCCCTCCTATCTCTGCTATTGGTGGTCTAGACGCGACCACCAATAGCAGATCAGGGGCGGGGGGGTTTACTTTCGTTTTCCCCGTTCTGCCCACCCACAATAGGCGGGGCAGGATGGGGAAACGACGGGGACCGAACGCCGAAGATCCACTTACCCGTCAGTGGAAGCTGCAGGACGGGATCGGCGCGGGCGGCGATGTCGTGCAGCAGAAGAGGACGGCTCCCTGGATCCGACGGAAGCCGGTAGGTTGCCTAGCAACATCTAGAGGGCTACAGTCTGAGACTGTAGCCCTCCAGATGTTGCAAAACTACAACTCCCAGCATGCCCAGACAGCTGCTGGGCATGGTGGGAGATGCAGTTTTGCAACAGCTGGAGGTCTACAGTTTAGAGACCACTGCACAGTGATCTCTATACTGTAGCACTCTAGATCTTGCAAAACTACAACTCCCAGCATGCCCACATAGCTGTTTGCTGTCTGTGCATGCTGGAATTTGTAGTTTTGCAACATCTGGAGGTCCACAGTTTGGAGATCACAGTGCAGTGGTCTCTATCTGTAGCCCTCCAGATGTTGCAAAACTGCAAATCCCAGCATGCCGAAACAGCTGTCTCGGCATGCTGGGAGTTGTAGTTGCAATCCCTCCAGCTGTTGCATAACTAGATCTCCCAGCATGCCCTTCAGCCATCAGTACATGCTGGGAGTTGTAGTTTTGCAACAGCTATAGGCACACTGGTTGGAAAATACTGAGTTAGGTAACAGAACCTAACTGAAGGTTTTCCAACCAGTGTGCCTCCAGCTGTTGCAAAACTACAACTCCCAGCATGCACGGTCTGTCAGTACATGCTGGGAGTTGTAGTTTTGAAACAGCTGGAGGTTTGCCCCCCCATGTGAACGTACAGGGTACATTCACACGGGCAGGTTTACAGTAAGTTTCCTGCTTCAAGTATGAGCTGCGGCAAATTTTTCGCCGCAGCGCAAATTTCTAGCGGGAAGCTCACTGTAAACCTGCGCCCGTGTGAATGTACCCTAAAAACACTACACTACACTAACACATAATAAAGGGTAAAACACTACACATACACCCCTTACACTGTCCCCCCAATAAAAATGAAAAATGTATTGTACTGCAGTGTTTCCAAAACGGAGCCTCCAGCTGTTGCAAAACAACAACTCCCAGCATTTCCGGACAGCCACTGACTGTCCAGGCATGCTGGGAGTTTAGCAACAGCTGGAGACACCCTGTTTGGGAATCACTGGCATAGAATACCCCTATGTCTACCCCTATGCAATCCCTAATTTAGTCCTCAAATGCGCATGGCGCTCTCACTTCAGAGCCCTGTCGTATTTCAAGGAAACAGTTTAGGGCCACATATGGGGTATTTCCGTAATCGGGAGAAATTGTGTTACAAATTTTGGGGGGCTTTTTCTCCTTTTACCCCTTATGAAAAGGAAAAGTTGGGGGCTACACTAGCCTGTCAGTGTAAAAAAAATTAAAATGTTACACTAACATGCTGGTGTTGTCCTTTACTTTTTATTTTCACAAGTGTTAAAAGGAAAAAAAAGACCCCCAAAATTTGTAACGCAATTTCTCCTGAGTACAGAAATACCCCATATGTGGGCGTAAAATGCTCTGCGGGCGCATAACAAGGCTCAAGAGTGAGAGCGCACCATGTACATTTGAGGCCTACATTGGTGATTTGCACAGGGGTGGCTGATTTTACAACGGTTCTGACATAAACGCAAAAAAATAAATACCCACATGTGACCCCATTTTGGAAACTACACCCCTCACGGAAAGTAACAAGGGGTATAGTGAGCCTTTACACCCCACAGGTGTTTGACGAATTTGGATGGAAAAATGAAAAAAAAAAATTTTCACAAAAATGCTGGTGTTACCCAAAATGTTTCATTTTCACAAGGAAACATAGGAAAAAAGCCCCTCAAAATTTGTAACCCCATTTTTTCTGAGTAAGAAAATACCCCATATGTGGATGTAAAGTGCTCGGCAGGCGAACTACAATGCTCAGAAGAGAAGGAGCACCATTGGGATTTTGAAGATAAAATTTGTCCGGAATTGAAGGCTACGTGTGTTTACAAAGCCCCCATAGAGCCAGAACAATGGAATCCCCCACATATGACCCAATTTTGGAAACTACACCCCTCACGTAATGTAATAAGGGGTACAGTGAGCATTTACGCCCCACAGGTGTCTGACAGATTTTTGGAATAGTGGTCCGTGAAAATGAAGAATGTAATTTTTCAAAGTAAAATTTTTATTTTCAAAAATAGCATACAAGACACTAAAACAACAAAAGCATCTTACAGGAAGAAAGAATGGTATGAGTGACTCTCTTCGATGCGCTCGTGGGACGGCCAGTTCAATATCATAGAGGAGTTTCTCACAGCATGACAATGGTTATATTCAATATAACAATGCAATTCAGAGAGAACATGAGAAAAAAAAAAAAAAAAAAACAACAATAACTGGAATGTAAATCTCAATAAGGGCGTAGGCCAGGTGTAGGGAAGGGCCGTCAAGTTATGGAGGGTATAAGCACAGTCACACAGGTCAAAAGAGAAGAGAGGGAAGGGAAAGGGCAGATGGACAAAAGTAGAACAAGAACAAGAAGGTAAGACGAATGTTAGAAGGAGAAGAGGGAATAGGGAAGCAGGCGAGCTAGAGAAGGACGTACCTCATGAGTCTGGCAGGACCGGCCACCTCCAGATCCGCGGCCACCAGGGTAGTACTGAAGAGATTGGCAGCTGAGCACAGGTGTATCACATTATGCCTCCAAGTGAAAAGACTCAAATTCCCCAGATGACATAAAGGCAAGCCAAGGACCCCAGATATGCTGGTATTTGTCAATCTGCTGTTCCGAGACCGCCATCAGTTCCTCCATTCTACAAATATGTGATATTTCTTGGAGCAAGGACGAGAGGGTTGGAGGTCTGGGAGATCTCCATAGCCTGGGGATCACTGATCTGGCAGCCATCAACACGTAGTGTAGAAGGCGGGTCGAATATTTAGGAAGCGATGGGGGTAGAATGGATAATAAAGTCAGTTCCGGGGTCTTGGGGAGTGTGTGGGAGGTTAGCTTGGACATGAGTTTCAAAGTGTCCGTCCAATAGGAGTCAAGTGATGGGCAGGTGAACCAAATATGGGTCATAGTACCACTGTTGACTCCACATCTCCAACACATCTCCGAGACCCCAGGATATATATGGGCCAATAAGGATGGGACTCTATACCATCTGGTCAGCACTTTGTAGTTGGTCTCTTGCGTTCTACAGGAAATCATCATTTTGTGACAAACTGATATCGCCCTGTGCCAGTCTGTATCGCTAATCGTGTGTCCCAATTCAGATTCCCATGAGGATCTAAATCTAAGTGGGGGAGAGGCAAAGCTGTCTAAAAAGAGGGTGTATAGTATCTTAATTTGACCCTTGGAAGGGTGCGATTCAGCACAAAGGCGCTCGAACGATGTCAAAGAATGTAATTTTTCATTTGCACAGCCCACTGTTCCAAAGATCTGTCAAACGCCAGTGGGGTGTAAATACTCACTGCACCCCTTATTAAATTCTGTGGGTGGTGTAGTTTCCAAAATGGGGTCACGTGGGGGGTCCACTGTTCTGGCACCACGGGGGGGCTTTGTAAACGCACATGGCCCCCGACTTCTATTCCAACCAAATTCTGTCTTCAAAAGCTCAATGGCGCTCCTTCTCTTCTGAGCATTGTAGTGCGCCAGCAGATCACTTGATGTCCACACATTGAGTATTTCCATACTCAGAAGAAATGGGGTTACAAATTTTGGGGGTAATTTTCTCCTATTACCCCTTGTAAAGATATAAAATGTGGGGGAAAACCAGCAATTTAGTGAAAAAAAATATTTTTTTTCATTTACACATCCGACTTTAGCAAAAAGTCGGCAAACACCTGTGAGGTTTTAAGGCTCACTGTACCCCTTGATGTGTTCCTTGAGGGGTGTAGTTTCTAAAATAGTATGCCATGTGTTTTTTTTTTGCTGTTCTGGCACCATAGGGGCTTCCTAAATGCGACATGCCCCACAAAAACCATTTCAGAAAGACTCACTCTCCAAAATCCCATTGTCGCTCCTTCCCTTCTGAGCCCTCTACTGCGCCCGCCGTACACTTGACATACACATATGAGGTATTTTCTTACTCGAGAGAAATTGGGCTACACATTTTAGGAAGATTTCTCTCCTTTTACCCCTTGTAAAAATTCAAAAACTGGGTCTACAAGAACATGCCAGTGTAAAAAATGAAGATTTTGAATTTTCTCCTTCAATTTGCTGCTATTCCTGTGAAACACCTAAAGGGTTAGCAAACCTTTTGAATGTCATTTTGAATACTTTGGGGGGTGCAGTTTTTATAATGGGGTCATTTGTGAGGCATTTCTAATATGAAAGCCCTTCAAATCCCCTTCAAAACGGAACTGGTCCCTGAAAAATTTTGATTTTGAAAATTTTGTGAAAAATTGGAAAATTGCTGCTGAACTTTGAAGCCCTCTGATGTCTTCCAAAAGTTAAAACATGTCAACGTTATGATGCAATCATAAAGTAGACATGTTGTATATGTGAATCAATATATAATTTATTTGGAATATAAATTTTCCTTATAAGCAGAGAGCCTCAAAGTTAAAAAAAAAAATGCAAAATTTTTAATTTTTTCATCAAATTTTTTAATTTTTCACCAAGAAACTATGCAAGTATCGACAAAATTTTACCTCTAACGTAAAGTAGAATATGTCATGAAAAAATAATCTCGGCATCAGAATGAAAGGTAAAAGCATTCCAGAGTTATTAATGCTTAAAGTGACAGTGGTCAGAATTGCAAAAAATGGCCGGGTCCTACAGTGAAAATTGGCTGGGTCCTTAAAGGGTTAAACAACAACAAAAACGTGGTCTCAAATGGATGGAGGTGCAGTTGTGCATTTATGTTGGGGGAGCAGATCCTGCCCTTGTGGTCTGTTGCTAGGGGCAATCCCCAGCATAAAAATTCATACAATGGAGGATGCCAGCAACAACAACAAGTGCCACAATAGGATCCTATACCAGATAGACAGTGTGGTTGTGTAACAATTAGAATAATACAGGAATTTAGGTGCACTACTGTGGTAGATGTAGACAATGACATTGGCTATCCCTCAACACTGATGTTAAAATTGAGACATTAGCCAGTATATCCTTGAATGAAGGACATACCTGAGCCCGCACACCAACACCAAGGTTTATCAAGTGGTACGGGACCTAACACTAACCTACCTGTGCATGATAAGCAAAACCAGGGGCCAGTGGGCAAATACGGCAGCATTAGGCCGACTCACAGCCTCCTCTCAGGTACCCTCCAGCGTGGCTGAGCACACATACAATGGGAAGAGGGAGGCAGACTACAAGCCACACCTAAATTGGCTTATATAGTTGCTGGCCTCTCATGTGCACCTTAAAGGGGTACTCCTTTTTAATCAACTGGTGCCAGAAAGTTAAACATATTTGTAAATTACTTCTATTAAAAAATATTAATCCTTCCAGTACTTATTAGCTGCTGAATACTACATAGGAAATTATTTTCTTTTTGGAACACAGTGCTCTCTGCTGACATCCTGACAACAGTGCTCTCCACTGACATCTCTGTCCATTTTAGGAACTGTCCAGAGCAGCATATGTTTTCCATGGGAATTTTCTCCTACTCTGGATAGTTCTTAAAATGGACAAAGATGTCAGCAGAGAGCACTAAGCTTGTGATGTCAGCAGAGAGCACTGTGTTCCAAAAAGAAAAGCATTTCCTCTGTAGTATTCAGCAGCTAATAAGTACTGGAAGGATTAGGATTTTATTATTGAAGTAATTTACAAATCTGTTTAAATTTCTGGCAGCAGTTGATTTAAAAATAAATGTTTTCCAGTGGAGTAGCCCTGATCACAGTGGTCCCGCCTCTGGGACCCCCGCAATCTCTGTGCAGCCTCAGGCATTCTGTGCCAGGCGCTGCCTCCGAGACATGATGTCACGGTTATGCCCCCTCGTGATGACACGCCACGCCCCCTCCATTCATTACTGTGGGATGGGGCATGACAGCCTTAACACCCCCTTTCATAGACATGAATGGACATGAATGTGACATGACGTCACGAGGGGGCATGGCTGTGGCATCATGTCTCGGAGGCAGCACTTGGCACAGAATGTGGGGGGGCTGCACCGAGATTGTGGGGGGTCCCAGCAGTAGGACCCCTGCGATCATACATCTTATCCCCTATCCTTTCGATAGGGGATAAGATGTATAAGGCCGGAATACCCCTTTATCTACACATGCACATTCGGGTGTGTTGTGCGGAGCATGCATTTGTATAGGAGACTGGAGAAGAATGATCAGTTTCCTGTCACAGAAAACAATAGACTAGGCACTTGTAGTGAGCACTGTGGGGGAGATTGATCACTGTCTTCCTGACATTTTATTGGCTGAAATTTGGCACAAAATTTTTGCGAACTTAGTTTTTGCATATTTTCAAAATAGACAACTGTAAAATGCAGTAGTTTATTCTTGACCGTGGACAAGATTTATTAATTTAAAAAGGCGCAAAGATAATGTGCAAACGTTAAAAAAAAAAAGACGCAAACTCATACCACTTCTGCTTTGCCTTAGAAAAATGACATCCTACAAGCAAGTTCTGAGGTGATTTTTCATTTGTGTAAAATGTATCAAAGTCTGTGCACCGTTTTGGTAATTTTGGGGCACATAAGCCTAAAACACAGCAAAAGTGAAGTGGCTGCACACAGTTACATATTGATAAATGTCCCCCAGAGTTCCTAAATAGAGTACTAATTCTGCATTTATACAGATGCTAGGGAACCCCATGACAACAATAATGACATCACAAAGATTCTTTATGTAAGGCTGAGTTCACACGGTAAAATTTCCTCACTGAACTTCATCTATTTTTCTATGCAAAACCATGGCACTCTAGTAACATCAAGCAGATCCAGGCAGAATTTCCATGTGGAAATTCTGCCAGGAATCCTTGTGGAATCAAAGCCCCAGTGGTACTTCCTGAAAACTAAATAAATAATAATAATTTTATGAATGAATGTATAAATACATAAATACACTTAAAATAATATAACAGATAATTAAGAAAAAAGTTGTAAAAAGTCTCCTCCCCAAAGTGCACATTTCTTCATCCCCACATATGGGTGCAATTGGGTCCGGGTATCATCGGCATGATCTGTTCTCAATAAGGCTGCAGTATGCAATATGTAGTAAATCCGTAAATGTATTATATAAGCCAATATACAACAGACGCGTTTTGAGACTTGAACGGTCTCTTTCTCAATGTTACAATGGTGTATATGTTCAGTAAGCAGTGCGCAACATATATACTAAAAAGGTACAAAAATCACCGATTGCATGCATGTGCCCGGTGAGAATACTTGATTCTACATAGACATGAAAATTCTTCCAGAATCTAATTGCTCATAATCGGTGTCTCTTCACCCAAACGGTTTACACGCATTTGCCATTAATGTGCCTGATGGAAATAATTGGCTTTCCGAGGACATGTGACTTACTCTGCAATTTATTAGATGGTATCTGTGCATGTGTAAATTCTAAGATGTCTAGGGATTTCTGCGGAAGGGAATAGACTACTCCAGATACAGGTATTTCAGCAAAAGTGTGGAGGTATTTCAATGGTGTTTTAGCAAAAGTATATCTACTGGGGTAATCCTCGGACTGTATTAGGCAATGAGGTTCTCAATAGATTCCTAGGAGAAGTTCCTAGTGCAATAGGATGAGAGATTTTTTTACATGATTAAATAGACTGAAGTTAAAGGGGTACTCCGCTGGAAAACATTTGCGGCTGCTAATCCTTAACAAGCAGCCGCTGCAGCGGCCACTTTAAATCTGTGACAAAAAGATTTTTGCCTTGAATTTAAGTTTTAAAAGTGCGTGTTATACGCTGATAAATATGGTAGAAGTACAAAGTTGTCCGGCACCAGGTATGTTTAAGATCACTTCTTTATTCATACCATAGCAAGGTAGCACATATACAGGGTAGAATAATCTGACGCGTTTCGCTCTCTCTTGAGCTTAAACGTAGACTAAATTCCTTAACCAAACATGCAATTAAAATAGTCACTGACTGGTCACATGATAAAATACCTACATAGGTAGTGGTTACATAAAAAACCCGACATGGAATAACATCTGTTAGTATTACAGCATGGATTAGGACTCACCAAATCACGTTTATTTCTTATTAATTTTTTGGTGTGTTACCTGTATAGTGTGAATAGGGTGAAAACAATATGCATGTAAGACATATGGCAATTATATGTAATAGATGGATATAGTATTAACAATATTAGCAATATTAGTATAGGTATTAGGTGTTGTATATTATGAAGCTACGCGCATGATACATCTATTGTAAACTGTGCAATTATGAATGTGATTCCACATATCTCATAAATTGCCATATAGTAATATTATAGATAATAGATAAATTTATGCCGCGGCAAAAATGCCAATTCGGCCATATCCCAAATCATACTTAACCCCTTAAGGATGCAGCCCTTTTTCACCTTAAGGACTGAGCCCTTTTTCGCAATTCTGACCACCGTCACTTTACAAATTAATAACGCGAAAACGCTTTTACCGAATATTCTGATTCTGAGACTGTTTTTTCGTGACATATTCTACTTTATTTTGGTGGTAAATTTTTGGCGTTAATTGCATCCTTTTTTGGTGAAAAATCCCCAAATTTCATGAAAATTTTGACAATTTTGCATTTTTCTATCTTTGAAGCTCTCTGCTTGTAAGGAAAATGGATATTCCAAATAAATTCTATTTTTCTTCACAAACACAATATGTCCACTTTATGTTGGCATCATAAAATGGACATACTTTTGCTTTTTGAAAAAATTAGAGCGCTTCAAAGTAGAGCAGCAATTTTCAAAAATGTCATGAAAATTGCTAAATCTGAAGGGACAGATGTTACAGAACTACAACTCCCAGCATGCCTGGGCAGTCGAGGCATGCTGAGAGTTGTAGTTTGGCAACATCTGGAGGGTTACAGTTTGGGCACCACTGTAACAGTGGTCTCCAAACTGTGACCCTCCAGATGTTGCAAAACTACAACTCCCAGCATGCCCAGACAGCCTTTGGCTCTCTGGGCATGCTGGGAGTTGCAGTTTGGCCCCCCTAGTGGTTGCCACAGTAAAGATCGATTTACTTTCACTTTCAATTCCCCCCCCCCCCCCCCACTGTCGATTCCCTACCTGATCAGGATCCTGCAGGCTCCAGCGAAGATCCCAGGTCCCCAGGCATCTTCTCCTGCAGGTACGGCCTCCATCTTCTTCCCAGAGCCCCTCGACATCCAGGGGCGGGCAGAACGGGGGGTTGCCATGGCAACCCCCTGTCCTGCGCTGCCATTGGTCAGAACTCCGTTCTGAGTAATGGCAGGGGATAGGAAGAGATCGCAGCTTTGCGATCTCACTCCAATCCTTTAGGCTGATCGGGGGTGTTGCTGACAACTCCGATCAGCCCTATTTTCTGGGTGATCGGGTCACCAGAGACCCCATCAGCCCGGAATTGGAGAAAATCGCATGTCTGAATTGACATGCGATTTTCTCCGATCGCCGACATGGGGGGGTCTCAGGACCCCCCTGGGCGATGTGCCAGGGTGCCTGCTGAATGATTTCAGCAGGGATCCGGCTCCGGTCCCCAACCGGCTAGCGGTGGGGACCGGATTTCCCACGGGCGTATGGATACGCCCTCGGTCCTTAAGGACTCGGAATGCAGGGCGTATCCATACGCCCTGCGTCCTGAAGAGGTTAATAAGAGATGATATACACGCACTGTAGCTATCACTATGTAGACAGTCCAATTATACATGTACACTTGTCTTATATGAATCAATGCTATTATTATAGACATCTTCACACTATCAGGTATCTGCACATAGTAGGATCACCCTAATTCCACTCAAAACATACAAAGAGATATATACATAACATAGCCTAACTTCCATATCATAATTGAGTATTTCATGATTTTAAGTTTACATCCTGTGGCCATATATGGGAATCTGGTTCACCTTTTTTATGTACAAGTAGTAATTAAATCTAATCTCTTGTTCATTCTTCGTGGGTATCTGGTATCGAGGAGGAATATCCAGTACATCTCTCTGTCGAGAAGACGTCTTTTTGCATCACCTCCTCTAATGCCTGTATTAACTTCCTCTATGCCAGATACCCGCAGGAAATCCAGATTACCTGCATGCACGTCACGAAAATGTCGTGACAACATGGATATACCTACTTCTTCACTACGGCTGTCTGAGATATGTCTCCTAATCCGTGTTTTTAGGGAGTAGGAGGTACACCCCACATATTGTATGTTGCACATAGTACATGTAGCTACATAGACCACCATAGTAGTATTACAATTTAAATACTCACAAAGTTGGTATGATTTTTTTCTTACACTGGATACTATCTCTTTAGTATGATGCATATATTTGCATGTAATGCACCGGCTATGTCCACAGCCCCAGTTTCCTGTAATGTTTAGCCAATTCTGATGTTCTTTCTTTTTCCTTGTTCCTCTTCTGAATAAGCTTGGAGATAAAGAGGAGCCCAATGATGGTGCTTTCTTTGAGACTGCCATTATGCCCTCACAAAAGTCACTCCCACATACCTACAAGACACGAAGCATGTCATCAATATCCTTAATCAGAAAAAATGGAGTGATAACATGTCTTGGGCTACCTGCGACGTAGTGGGATTATATCCTTCCATCCCATGGGAGGCAGGCCTTACAGCCCTTTCATTTCATATGGATCGATACAGCAGTTACTCCCCGGGCCTGAAGGAATTTATCGCCATCGCCACAGAATTCTTGTTAAACCACAGTTATTTTATGTTTGATGGCGATTTTTTCCTTCAGACCCGGGGAGCATCCATGGTTGTGAAATATTCACCCTCCTTAGCAAACATTTTTATGTTTTATTGGGAACAATTATTTTTGTTCTCACCCAGTAATCCATTTTTTGAGAATATCTGCTGGGTAGGGCGTTATATAGATGATTTGTTGATTATTTGGGGAAGTTCAGAACAACAATTTCTTCAGTTTGTTTCTTACATAAATAATAATCATCTAAACCTTAAATTTACGGCCCATTTTAGTCACACCTCTATTAATTTTTTGGATATTACCCTATCCAGCAGAGGGTCAGAGATTGTTGTTGTCCCCTATAGAAAGGAGACAGCAACAAATTCAGTCCTCATGGCATCCTCCTGCCATCCTAAACATGTGGTCCAAAACATCCCCTTTGGGGAGATGTGTAGGACCAAAAGGAATTGCTCTGATCCTGTACAGCTAGAAAAAGAGATAGGGGATCTGAAAAACAGATTTCTGAGGAGAGGTTACACGGAGGACTGTCTAAATAGAGCCCAAGAAAGAGTGAAGGGAGTTAACAGAGATCAGCTCATTAGCTACACTGGGAAAAGGAATAAAACTAAGATTTTCAAACATGAACAGAAAAGAACAGTCTTTGTTACCACTTTGGCTAAACATTACAGGAAACTGGGGCTGTGGACATAGCCGGTGCATTACATGCAAATATATGCATCATACTAAAGAGATAGTATCCTGTGTAACAAAAAAGTCATACCAACTTCGTGAGTATTTAAATTGTAATACTACTATGGTGGTCTATGTAGTTACATGTACTATGTGCAACATACAATATGTGGGGTGTACCTCAAACTCCCTAAAAACACGGATTAGGAGACATATCTCAGACAGCCGTAGTGAAGGAGTAGGTATATCCATGTTGTCACAACATTTTCGTGACGTGCATGCAGGTAATCTGGATTTCCTGCGGGTATCTGGCATAGAGGAAGTTAATACAGGCATTAGAGGAGGTGATTCAAAAAGACGTCTTCTCAACAGAGAGATGTACTGGATATTCCTCCTCGATACCAGATACCCATGAGGAATGAACAAGAGATTAGATTTAATTACTACTTGTACATAAAAAAGGAGAACCAGATTCCCATATATGGCCACAGGATGTAAACTTAAAATCATGAAATACTCAATTATGATATGGAAGTTAGGGTATGTTATGTATATATCTCTTTGTATGTTTTGAGTGGAATTAGGGTGATCCTACTATGTGCAGATACCTGATAGTGTGAAGATGTCTATAAAAATAGCATTGATTCATATAAGACAAGTGTACATGTATAGTTGGACTGTCTACATAGTTATAGCTACAGTGCGTGTATATCATCTCTTATTAAGTATGATTTGGGATATGGCGGAATTGGCATTTTTGCCGCGGCATAAATTTATCTATTAGCTATAATATTGCTATATGGCAATTTATGAGATATGTGGAATCACATTCATAATTGCACAGTTTACAATAGATGTATCATGCGCGTAGCTTCATAATATACAACACATGATACCTATACTAATATTGCTAATATTGTTAATACTATATCCATCTATTACATATAATTGCCATATGTCTTACATGCATATTGTTTTCACCCTATTCACACTATACAGGTAACGCACCAAAAAATTAATAAGAAATAAACGTGATTTGGTGAGTCCTAATCCATGCTGTAATACTAACAGATGTTATTCCATGTCGGGTTTTTTATGTAACCACTACCTATGTAGGTATTTTATCATGTGACCAGTCAGTGACTATTTTAATTGCATGTTTGGTTAAGGAATTTAGTCTACGTTTAAGCTCAAGAGAGAGCGAAACACGTCAGATTATTCTACCCTGTATATGTGCTACCTTGCTATGGCATGAATAAAGAAGTGATCTTAAACATACCTGGTGCCGGACAACTTTGTACTTCTGCTGTGTTGTTGGAGCCGGGGCGGGACCAGCCGGTCCGTAGAGCACAGGTGTGTGGGCGGTCGGCCTTGGGCGGTGAGTGGACACTACAGTTCTTGATCGATAAATACGGTACATCTATTAAAAAAATCTTAATCATTCTAGTACTTCTAAGCTTCTGTATGCTCCACAGGAAGTTCTTTTCTTTTTGAATTTCCTTTCTGTCTGATCACTGTGCTCTCTGCTGACACCTCTGTCCATTTTAGGAACTGTCCAGAGTAGGAGCAAATCCCCATAGCAAACCTTTCCTTCTCTGGACAGTTCCTAAAATGGACACAGGTATCAGCAGAGAGCACTGTGGTCAGACAGAAAAGGAAATTCAAAAAGAAAAAAACTTCCTGTGGAGCATACAGAAGCTTAGAAGTACTAGAAGGATTAAGCTTTTTTTAATATAAGTAATTTACAAATCTGTTCAACTTTCTGTCCTCAGTTAATTTAAAAAAAAATTTTTTCCAGTGGATTGCCCCTTTAATACTTGTAGCTGGCACATTCAACATTAGATATTTTGAATGGGACTATTACTTATATTTTACTGTTAGTGAGTTTGAGGGTATCATGATGTTTGGATAAGGGATCCAAAAGCAATGTACTCCAAGGTATTTTTTAAATAAATTTTCTGTTCGCTACTCCTTGTGGTTCACGAATAGCTGGATGTTAAAGTAGAAGATGCAAAGAGTTGTCAGGAATAGGTGACAACGACGATACAGGGCTAGATATTCTTGATACCTTCATTTAAACCATATGGATATAATGTGTTCATCTTGAAAATCCAATATGATTCCCGTTTTCTTAGGCTTTCAAAACGATCTTGTACATTTTCAGGTATCTGAAAGCTGTGAACTCACTGTTGTGGGTTTCTGTGGCATGGTGTGATACACTATGCTTGGCATAATTATGGAGTACATTTTGGCGATGACTGTTCATCCTATTTCTTAGCTGCTGGGTCGTTCCTTCCAATGTATTGTAGTTTGCAATCACACTCTGAGGTAAATCACAATAGTGGATGTACAGTCCAGTCTGGTATTTATAGTGAAAGATTCCCCTGTGTTGTTACTTGTGTAGGATACGGATCCATGGTTTATGTTGCCACATAATTTGCATGTTTTAGTGCCACATTTATAGCATCCAAATGAGTTTCTTCTAGGGGCGCCCCAGGTGTTCTTCAAGGAATTAGGTATTTTTGTGCCCCTTCTTTTAGACGGCTGTACAGTTTTAGTTCGTCTGTACGTGAAGCTTGGTTTTGTTGGAATTAGTTTACTTAGAATAGGGTCTAAATGGAGTATGTCCCAATGTTTCTCCATTATCTTTTTAATTTCCAAATAGCCCGCTGTGTAGTTAGTAATAAAGTTGTGCTTTAAACCATTGTTTTCCTGTTGTTTCTTCTCCCGTTGTTCTTTTTCGCCATTTGTCTTTTTTCTATTGCCAGGTTCATTAGTTAGTGCTCTCCTATATGCAGATTCTATGATTTTTCTTGGATAGCCCTTTTCGACAAATCTCTTTTTAATAGTGTGACTTTGGCTGACAAAGTCCAATGTTTTGGTGCAGTTACGCCAGATATGGCGAAAGAGGCCGTAAGGAATGTTCTTTTTCCATTTTTGAAAATGGCAGCTCTTAAAATCTAGCAGACTATTACAGTCCACACTTTTAAAATACGTTTTCGTGACGATCCCCCTGTTCTCTGAGGACAATTCCAGATCAAAGTATTAAATTTTCATGCGGGAGCATATTACTGAAAAGGATAGGTTCCAAGAGTTTATATTAAGGTAATAATGTACACAGAACACCCCTGGAAGAAACATATAGTGTTCTACAAGAGATACATAGATGATCTCCTGTTTATTTGGAGTGGCATCGAGGAAGATTTTGCATCGGTCACAGATTACCTTAATATAAACTCTTGGAACCTATCCTTTTCGGGAAAATGCTCTAGCATGAAAATTGAATACTTGGATCTGGAATAGTTCTCGGAGAATATGAGGATTGTCACGAAAATGTATTTCAAAAGTGTGGACTATAATAGTCTGCTAGATTTTAAGAACTGGCATTTTCAAAAATGGAAAAAGAACATTACTTATTGCCAGTTTCACCGTATCCGGCATAACATCACCAAAACATCGTACTTCGTTAGCCAAAGTCACACTATTAAAAAGAGATTAGTCAAAAAGGGCTATCCAAGAAACATAGAATTTGCATATAGGAGAGCACTAACAAATGAACCTGGCATTAGAAAAAAGACAAATGGCGAAAAAGAAGGAGAGAAGAAACAACAGGAAAACAATGGTTTCAAGTACAACTTTATTACTAACTACACAGCGGACTATTTGGAAATTAAAAAGACAATGGAAAAACATTGGGACATACTCAATTTGAACCCTATTCTAAGTAAACTAATTCCAACAAAGGCACGAAAGGCCACGAAAAGACAAAATTCCTTGAAGAACACCTGGGGTGCCCCTAGAAGAAACCCATTTGGATGCTATAAATGTGGCACTTAACCATCCAAATTATGTGGCAGCATAAACCATGGAGCCGCATCCTACACAAGTAAAAACACAGGGGAATCTTTCACTATAAATACCAGACTGGACTGTACATCCACTATTGTGATTTACCTCAGAGTGTGATTGTAAACTACAATACATTGGAAGGACGACCCAGCAGCTAAGAAATAGGATGAACAGTCATCGCCAAAATGTACTCCATAATTATGCCAAGCATAGTGTATCACACCATGCCACAGAAACCCACAACAGTGACTTCACAGCTTTCACAGTCACAGCTCCTGAGCAGATACCTGAAAATGTACAAGATAGTTTCGAAAGCCTAAAAAAAGGGAATCATATTGGATTTTCAAGATGAAGACATTGGGCCTCATTTACTAAGAGGGTAGGGTTTTTACTAGTGTGAAATGTTGCTTCAGATTTGTAGGGTTCCTCTCTATTTACTATGGAGATTCACAGATTTACAAGTGGGGAAACTATGCTGACCAGCTTTTTCTAGGTGGAAATTTCCAGCATTTATTGACAGGATTTTCTGTGAATTCAATAGTAAATAGGTTGGATTGTGAAACCACGCCCCTTTTTGGGATGGCCACACCCACTTTGTGACAGACCATGCCCCCTTTTTGGCTTTTCACAATGCAATGTCGGGTTAGTTGGACTTTCCTGTCGCACAGTGTTTGAGACATGTGCATCAAAATAACTTGGAAAAACCTGACAAAAACTAGTGGGTTTTAGCTTAGTAAATGAGGACCATTATATCTAGAGATGAGCGAACTTTTGAAAAATTCGATTCGGCCGATTCGATGAATTTTTTGAAAAAATTTGGTTCAATCCTAATTTATTTGCGGTGAATCTATATTAAAAACGGCTATTTCTGGCCGACAGAAAGCCTCAATAGGGGTGTAGAACACTTTGCTGTGTTCTAACACGCATATGGAGTCTGCTGGGGTAGTGAAATAATACTGTTATTCAGTACGACATGCAGATTACAGGCATCGCTTTTAGAATCACTGCCGCAGAGCCTGGAGGTGACATCAGTATGAAGAGACCATATAGTGGCTAAATTATACAGCGTGGAGGTGTTGGCAGCATGAGGAGACCATATAGTGGCTAAATGACACAGCGTGGAGGTGTTGGCAGCATGAGGAGACCATATTGTGGCTGAATGACACAGCTTGGATGTGGCTGAAGCATGAGGAGATCATATAGTGGCTGAATGACACAGCATGGAGGTGTTGGCAGCATGAGGAGACCATATAGTGGCTGAATGATACAGTGTGGATGAGTTGGCAGCATGAGGAGACCATATAGTGGCTGAATAACACAGCCTGGAGCTGGCAGCAGCATGAGTAGACACTAGGGCTTCACAATCTCTAAGATTAAAAGATGAATTTTGACATTTAAACTGAAGATTTATGGTAGCTGGCACTACCATATTTTTTTTTTAGGTCCAGGCCCAGGCCCAGCAACATCAGTAAACCATATATTGGCTGAATAACACAGCCTGGAGTTGGCTGAAGTATGAGGAGACCATATAGTGTCTGAATGGCACAGCCTGGAGTTGGCAGAAGCATGAGGAGACCATTGAAATTTATGATTTGTAAATTTAAGATTTTTTAATTGAAATTGAACTTTTAAATCCCAAGTATTAGTGTCCCAGGCCTTGGCATGTGGGTGCAAAGGCCAAATCTAACAAGGAGTCACATGTCACATGGCAGCACAAAGACAGAGCCTGGAGATGGCATCAGTAGGAGGAGACCATATAGTGGCTGAATGGCCAAGCCAGGAGTTAGCAGCAACATGAGTAGACACAAGGGCTTTACCATCCCTAAGATTAAAAGATGAATTCTTAAATTTAAACTGAAGATTTTGGGTAGCTAGTGCTACTATAACAAAATGTTTATTCCCAGGCCTCAGTAAACCATATATTGCCTGAATGACACAGCCTGGAGATGGCTGAAGCACGAGGAGACCATATAGTGTCTGAATGGCACAGCCTGGAGTTGGCAGAAGCATGAGGAGACCATTGAAATTTATGATTTGTAAATGTAAGATTTTTAAATTGAAATTGAACTGTTAATTCCCAAATATTAGTGTCCCGGGCCTTGGCATGTGGGTACAAAGGCCAAATCTAACAAGGAGTCACAGGGCAGCACAAAGACAGAGCCTGGAGATGGCATCAGTAGGAGGAGACCATATAGTGGCTGAATGGCACAGTCTGGAGTTGGCTGAAACATGAGAAGAGACCATATAGTGGCTGAATGAGACAGCCTGTAGGTGGCATAAGTATGAGGAGACCATATAGTGGCTGAATGACTGCCTGGAGTTTGTGGCAGCATGAGGAGACCATATAGTGTCTGAATGGCACAGCCTGTAGTTGGTGGCAGATGAGGAGACAATAGGGCCTCACAATCTCTAAGAATAAAAGATGAATTTTGAAATTTCCATTAAGGATGTATGGTACCTAGTGTCACCATAAACAAAAATATAGGTAATGTCCTAGGCCCAGCAGCATCACTAAACCATGTAGTTGCTGAATGACACAGACTGGAGCTGGCTGAAGCATCAGTAAGGCTGGGTTCACACCCCGTTTTCAGCCATACAGGACTGCATACTGCTGGGGGCTGATTTTAGGTCGGGTGGAAAACCGCATATGGGGCAAAAATGAGCCGACCGGAGTCAGCATTTCACTCCGGTCAGCTCATTGAAATGAACTACATACGGGCGGCATACGCAGGGATATGGGAGCGCCCGGTTTTAGCTCCTCCCAGCGTATGCGGTCTCGTATGGCTGAAAATGTGGTGTGAACCCAGCCTAAACCATATGTTGGATAAATGGCACAGCCTGGAGGTGGCTGAAGCATAAGAAGAGACCATATAGTGGCTGAATGAAACAGCTTGGAGGTGGCTACAGCATCAGGAGTCCTGATAGTGACCCGTTGACAGAGTGGTACGGTGGGTGGCAATACCAGTACCCGGTGACGAAGGTGGGTGAAAAAAGGTCTGATGCGGAGGAATGTTTGTAACTGGGGAGCAGCACCTTAAATCTGTTCGGTATTATCCATATTTGTGAAGTGTTGGTGTGGCACCATGGTTAATCTACTCTCATGCATCAGGCATTGGTGATTGGAAATCTTGGATGATTCATGCCTGATTCATCTTCACAAAGATAAGTCTTTTCACATTTCTCGTGGACATACGAGTTCTCCTTGGGGTGACTATTGCCCCCGCCGCACTAAACACCCGCTCTGATGGCACACTACTGACCGGACAGGAAAGCTTTTCCCAGGCAAACTCTGCTAGTTGTGGCCACAAATCAAGTTTGGCTGCCCAGAAGTCCAGCGGATCTTCAAAGTGTGTTGGCATGGGAATGTCAGGGTATGCCACCACCTGCTGGATCAGGTCCTGCTCCAGGTGTACCTGCTGCTGATGAATTGCTTCTCTATGCGGGTGAAGAAAGCTACTCATCAGCAACTGTAGACTCAGGCTGCTGCTGATGAAGCTGGTACTGCTCCTGCCACCTCTCCCCAGCAGCCATGGCAGTGGAAGGTGAGCGCAGGGGGCCCCCCCGATTCAGACCTGTGAGAGGATGGACAATGACGCAGTTAGGCATCGGCCAACTGACTTCATAGGATGCCTCTGTAGTATGTAACTTTGTCCTCCCTCTCAGTGGTAGCGAGGGTCCAATAAGGTGGAAATCCAGAAGTAATCCCGCTACCGAATGGTGACAATTCGGCTGTTACTACCAAGCAAGTGAGCATACATTGTGCCATTTGCGCCAGTGACTCGGAGGGACTCCCTGCCTCCATCTCCACTGCATACTGCCACGGTGTGTCTGGGTCCTCTGTCTAGCCTTCCTTATAACCCTCTAGCCCCTCTGGCTGCTCCTGCTCTCCTGTCAGATTACTAGAAAAACTGCCCATATGGAGTAACCTAAACTGTGCTCCACTGTGCCCCTCCCCCTTCAGTTCAGCCCCCACAGGGCACATGTGGCTGTGAAATGTAAGCGCCACGTCTCCAGAGCCCTGACCAGCCATCGTTTCCAACACATGTCGTAAGAAATGAAGCAGTGGAATGACGTCATTCATCTCGTAATCCTGACGACTTACTTATAATGTGGCTTCCTCAAAGGGCCTGAGCAAACGGCAGGTGTCACATATGAGCTGCCACTGGTTCACATTGAAGTTACACAGGGGAGTACCCCTATCTGCTTGGATCATCTAGAGATCGGTAATGACTTTTCTCTGTTCGTACAGTCGGTCCAATATATGGAGGGTGGAATTCCAATGTGTGGCAAATCAGACTATGTTGGGGGATACCGTTCTGACGCTGCAGCTTAAGGAGGGTGTGCTTCGCAGTGTACGAGTGGCTGAAGTGCATGCAAAGTTTCCTTCCCATTGTTAGGATATCTTGAAAATTGGGGAAACACTTCAGGAACTGCTTCACAACGAGATTGAACACGTGTGCCAGGCAGGGCGTATGGCTCAGCCTTCCCAGTCGCAGCGCATGCAAGATGTTCTTCCCGTTGTCAGTCACCATGGTTCCCAATTTCAGTTTTTCTTTAAAAATGACTTTTAGCAGTTCCTCCCCTGTGTGACTCTTTTCGCCAAGGCATCCAGGTGAAGAATAGCGTGACACCGCCGTGCCCTGCACACATGGTATGCTGAAGGGCCACTGAGACTTGTCTGGGCAGTGAATGCTGAGGACACGGTGGAGGATGAGGAGGCGGAATCTCACACTGTCACAGGACCAATGGCCTGAGAGCGTGGAGGAGGAAGCGGTGTGACCTCTCCAACTTGGGGTTGTGGCTGTGCAGGAACCACATTCACCCAGTGAGCCATAAAGGACATGTATTGTCCCTGACCGTAGTTACAGCTCCAGATGTCGGCGCTGCCGTGCACTTTGGTACACACTGACAGGCTCAAGGACTGGACCACTTTCTCTTCCACAAAATTGTGCAGGGCTGGTACTGCCTTCTTCGCAAAGAAATGACAGCTCGGCCCAAGCCATCAGTTCTCTGAAAAGTGCAGAGTCCACCACTTGAAAAGGGAGGGACTGCAGCACCAGCAACTTAGACAGGAGCACATTCAGCTTCTGTGCCGTTAGATGAGTGGGCGCATACTGTTTCGCCGATGGATTGTTGGCAGAATGGATGATTAAAAGTAGGAGGAGCAGGAGCATCTGGAGTGACAGAAGGAGGGTATGACACACAGGGCCACTGGGTGATGCAGCAGGCTGGACCACTTCATCGGAGCCACGGTTCTCCCAGGCCGATTTATGGTGGCGAAGCATATGTTGACGCAGGGCTGTGGTGCTAACATTGGGACCCTGGCCACGCTTCACCTTCTGCCGACATATCTTGCATGTGGCTATGTGAACCTCCTCCGGATGCTTGATGAAAAACTGCCGAGTAGCTGATTTTCCCACCAACAGTCCACAGCAATTGACTGCTATTGCCACCGTCTCCAGGAATGCCTGTTCCACTATCTCCCGGGAAGGTAGGCAGATGTGAAGCAGGTGGTTTCTTCCGGCCACATTTGGCTCCAGAATTTCCACTTCTGCCACCATGCTGACTGCCAACCATACTACCGCCTTGCTGGCTCATCTGCTGCCTCATGGGCAACCTGCAACTCTCTCCTCCTGATGATGATGAAGCCCCTTCTGCACCCGGCTCCCGATTGCGACCGGCTTCATCTTCATCAACAAGTGTCTGCACGTCACTGATGTCCTCCTCAGGTTCCTCAACAGTGTCTGCTTCAGGACCCTGGCAACACCACCTCCCACGTCACTCTCCTCATCACTACTTGCCCACCTAGCGGGGGAAGTGGCAGATGTCTCCTCCACTTCTTGGCTAGGCAGTAGCTGCTGACTGTCCTTTATTAGATCGTCCTCAGTCAATAGTGGAGCTGAACCCACAACATAATATACTTCTGTAGGGGAGGGAACAGCATAGATCAGAGGCAATGGGAGGACAGGGACTGCTCCCGGGCCATGCCAACTGAGGGTTGTGTCTGAGGAACCCACCGACTGTTGACTGGGGGTGTCAGATGTCACTTGTGATGAAGTGGCTGACCAATCGACAAACACTAGCTGATAACGGGAGCTCAGGCCTCTCGTTGCAACTCCTGCTGCCACTCACCCCTAGTCTGCTTCAACCTCTGCCTAAAGGATTTAGGCCTCTGCCACTCCTCTGTGCACATCCTGGCACTTCTCTGCCTGACATACTTAGTGCGTATATGAGGGGAGTACAATACGCTTCACTACGCTTAAAACAATATTTGTCTAGAACAGCAGCAGGTGTGAACTTTTGTCTGGCCTTTCACAGTATCTAGGCCCTTGCCAGATTAACAGGTAAAAAATAGTACACTACTTAGGTGTACGTATGCGGTATGCACTTATAAGGCAGTAAAATGTGCTACAGTACGCCTAAAAACTCTGTATTTTTGTAAAACACCAGCCCATGATTACTTTTGTCTGTCCTTTCATAGTATGTAGGCCCTTGACAGATTAACAGGTACAAAATAGTACACCACTTAGATGTAGGTATGTGGTATGCACTGATGAGGGCAGAAAAATGCGCTACGGTACTCCTAAAAACTCAGCATTTTTGTAAAACACCAGCCCGTGATTACTTTTGGCTGTGCTTTCACAGTATGTAGGCCCTTGACAGATTAACAGGTAAAAAATAGTACATTACTTAGATGTATGTATGCGGTATGCACTTATGAGGGCAGAAAAATGCGCTACAGTACCCTTAAAAAAACGTAGTTTTGTAAAACACCAGCAGTACACAACAGTGCTGCAGCAAAAAAAAATCTGTGTACTAAACACAAAATTGAACTCTGTCAAAGACTATTAGGAATGGACTGCTGGGTATTTTACCGTCTATAGACCAGTATAACCAGTAAATGATTTTTTTTGTGGAACAAAGACACTGAATTGCGCTGAAAAATGATTCATGCCTCCTCTGCTAAGGTTTATGAAGTTGAGGCAGCTTGTTGAAATGTGTAAGGCAACACAAATCTATCTGCCCCTCTCTGTAATACTATGCCGAAGAAAGTGACTGGGAGGTTAATGCCTGCAGCTGCAGTAAAAATCCTTTTCAGTGAAAAAAACAATGCTCTCCGTCCACGAGAACGCTGATGTGACTAGGAGGATGTTTAATTCTGCTGAAATGCGCTTTTCTCTGCTGCAACACACACAGGCTGTCTGTCCTATCTCTCTGCAGTGTAATGAATGAAGTGGCTGGCCGCAATATGGCTGCCGATTATATATGGCTGTGACATCCCAGGGGTGACTGGCTGCTGATAGGCTGTATCCTGCATGTGATTCAGGGTCATACCACCTACTTCCCTTCCCAGCCCCATGTCCTGACTTGTGGATCCGCCATTTTAGATACCCTGGAGCTTGCACCGCAGTAAATGGAGTTTAATGAAGCGAATTGCGGCGATATTCGCATTCGATTCACTCATCTCTAATTATATTCATATGATCTGAATGACTGGATCGAGAACATCTAGCCCTATATCGTTGTTGTCACCTATTCATGAAAACTCTTTGCATCTTCTACTTTAACATCCCGCTTCTTGCGAACCACCAGGAGTAGCGAATGGAAAATTATAAAAAAAACTATAAATTGGAGTACATTGCTTTTGGATCCCTTATCCAAACATCATGATGCCCTCAAACTCACTAACAGTAAAATATAAGTAATAGTCCCATTCAAAATATCTAATGTTGAATGTTCCAACTACAAGTATTAACTTCAGTCTATTTAATAATGTAAAAAAATCTCTCATCCTATTGCACTATGGACTTCTCCTGGGAATCTATGGAGAACCTAATTGCCTAATACAGTCCGGGGATTACCCGTGTAGATATACTTTTGCTAAAATTCCATTCAAATACCTCCCAACTTTGGCAGAAATATCTGTATCTGGTGTAGTCTATTCCCTTCCGCAGAAAATCCTAGACATCTTAGAATTTACACATGCGCAGAAACCATCTAATAAATTGCAGAGTAAGTCACATGTCCTCGTAAAGCCATTTATTTCCATCAGGGGCATGTGTATAAATGGCAAATGCGTGTAAACCGTTTGGTTGACGAGACACCACTTATGAGCAATTAGATTCCGGAAGAATTTTTATGTCTATGTAGAATCAAGTATTCTCACCGGGCACATGCATGCAATTGGTGATTTTCGTTCTATAGAATCTGTTCTGGTTGCGCTCCCTTCTCGCTGATTGCTAAAGATTTTACTGCTTTGATAGAGTCAGTGTTGTGACTTAGGACTTTTAAAAGAAGTACATTGCATTGTATTTTGTATGAACATTGTTTACACTGCATGTCATTACCCTGCATCTCTAAACAGTTAGTGACGACATAGCTTTGAGACCTGTCAATCACTTCGTGTTTTTAGCGCCCTTTTAAGTATATATGTTGAGCACTGTTTACTGAAAATATACGCCTTTGTAAAGGTTGAGAAAGAGACCGTTCAAGTCTAGAAACGCATCTGTTGTATATTAACTTATTTAATAAATGTACGGATTTACTACATATTGCATACTGCAACCTTATTGAGAACAGATCACACCGATGGTACCCGGACCCTTTTGCACCCTCGTCTAGATGAACCTTTGATCAGTGAGAAGCTTCTGACCACTGACACCCAGGCAGCTGCACTGTCATTTATGCTACAATAGGTGGTTGTGTCTGATACACAACCACAAAAGGTGAGCAAAACTGCATCTTGCTAATTACTGTACACGAACGCTCAGCGTGTCAGAAGTACTATCCCATAAGAAGCTCTGGGGATCTGTGAAAATAAAAAATTGTTTACCCTTGGGCATATGTCATGTGTACTTCCCCACAACTATCAAATAGGTGCATGTTCCTCATAAATAACAAAGTTAGACTTAAGTTAAACTTAGCTGTAAAGTGTAGCGGGCATGAGATTTACCAAAAAAAAAACCAAAAAAAACAAGCTAGAACCAATGATAAATTCCACACTCTGTGTGCGAAGAATGGAGTGGCTGTTTAATAGGTTTAACACTGTTTTTTTTTTTGTGGTAAATTGTCGCAAATGGGTGAAAAAAATTGAGAAATAGTCTCAAAATTTTTGTGCAACTCATTTAGACTCTCAAGAAAACAACTTGAATGTATTGTGGCATGGTTAGCGTTTTGTAGTGGTCAGTGATTTATCAACTGCGTCTTTTTTTAAATTGATCCCAGAATTTTTGTGGCCACTTTGAAACCGGACTTCAACTAAGTTATTTTTAAGAAGAACGGGGACCTCCTTAAACAAATGTGGAAGAAGTACACATGATGTACACACCAGGGCAAACAAGGGTAAGATAAAAAACTTTATTTACACAGTTATTGACAAATTCCTCCCAATGTATTTTGCATTGACATCAGATGGTCAGGCATTAATATGTTCCTGTCAAGTAGAATGTATGTTGCATCAAGCATAAAATATTCACTCCCGGGCACCAGTTTTAGTCTCTTCCCTTGGCTCTATCTGCTTGTGTGCCTACTCTAAACACTTTCTGTACTTGGAAAGCTAAGGAAGAGATATTTTTTAAGTGATATAGCCGTCATATATAATTCAATGTACATGTTTGACATCACTATACACAAAAAAATAGGGGATTTATTTTGGGATAAATATTATTTATTCAATGAACTAAATTAAAGGGGTATTTCCATTACTGGGTTTACCTCTCTTCAGCAATGCCGACCCCTCTAATTAAAGTCTATAAAGGAAGGGGATGGATAGGGTCTGAAGCGCACATCATGCCACAACGCACTATGTGGCTCTGCTCAAGCGCGGCCATCACTGCAAGTTAGCAGTGACGGTCGTAAACCTAGGCAACAAGCAGACAACAACAAACAAGAATTAAGGACTTTAGACAACAGGAACAAATTTGTATGTTTTTTATTTTTGGGGGGCTATTGGTGTCTAAAAACTAAGACGGGAAAACCCCTTTAACAAATAGCATGGAAAATGACTAGAAATGTATTGTTGTTTCTGTTCCCACCCTACCCTTCCTTTGTTTGTGGTTTGCGAAGCCTTTTAGTTCCGCTTAATGGCAGAAGAATGACTGTTTCTTATTCATACCCCGGTACCGTAGCATACGGCGGGATGCTCTACAGTATATTTACTAGGTTGCATTCCTTGTTAGCCTGTATCTGCCTGATATTTTGTTGATTCTTTTGTGCTTTGCCCTTATGTTGCTTCCTATATAATTGTTTTTTTTTTTTTTTTTTCAGTTATGGACTTGTATACTTGTAAATCCTAATAAAAATTACAGTTTAAAAAAAAGAAATGTATTGTTGCTTCTGACCGCTTTTTGATAAAAAAAAAAAAAAAAGTAAAGAAATAAAAAAATCTTTAGTATGCGGTTTTCCAAAAAGTGAAACTTTGCAGAAAATTTTTAATATACAAATCTATCTGCAGTTTGGATATTGTTTTACTAGCACAAGAGGGTTAGGCTGGCACTACACAAGAGAGTTAGGCTGCTACCGCTGCTCCTCTACAGCCTGTGAAAGCGGTGCTCAGTCCCACAGCAAGTAAATGGAAATGTCCAACCAGTAGAAATAGAACGAACGGCAACTCACTTTGAGCCATGGCTTCTTTATTCAGCAAGGATGGGTGCAATAACAAACAGGCACAATGTACAGAGCGACGTTTCGCGTTCGCGAAACGTCGCTCTGTACATTGGGCCTGTTTGTTATTGCACCGATCCTTGCTGAATAAAGAAGCCATGGAACAAAGTGAGTTGCCGTCCATTCTATTACTACTGGTTGGATATTGTTTTAGTTTGCATATTCTATACACTTATCCCAGAAATATAGTTATAGTTCTCTATGATTAACCCCTAAACTTTAGTTGTCTACATTGTAATAACCAGCTCTGCCTTCCTTACTTTTGGCACCAATACATTTTACTAGCGTTTGGTTTAATTAGAAAAGAACCAAGCATTAAATTCCTCCCCAGACCTTACACAAAACCATTGTAAGTTTCCTTAACAAACACGTGACGTAATTGACTTTGTTGTGAAAAATATCTACAGATATATAGTATTTGAACAGTCAAGCATCTCAGGGGATTCTTAAATGTCACTTCTGTTTCTGAAAGCACTCTGCAAATGTTGACCAGAGGTGCATGCATTTTTTATGTATTGTAATCTAAAACTTTTTTTTACAAGAATTGCTAAAGGTTATACTATCCTTCTGTGAAAGACAATATAACAGGAACATCTAATTATCCAGCTACCTGATAGCCTTGCCTGAGCAGAAAGGCATGCATCTTCAAGAAGCTCTAAATGGGATAGCCACTGGGACGAGTGATAGCCTTTCCAAATGAAAACAACTTACAAGTATTGTCGCTCAACTTACAGAACATATGTATAGAAAAAAAACTAGAATAAAAAAAGAACACAAAAAGATTACTTTATACTATATACAGTCTTGAGTGTAAGTCTAGGCTTGCATGGAGGCATTTTCTTAAAACAGTAGACAAGTTTATCTGTTCTATCAATCATTGCCACATAGTTGAAAACAATTGCTTTAAATTAGGCCAAGATCTATGTAAACACCAATTTATTTAAGGACTAATATAGGCTCTTTTACACAGGCTCATGATCAAATGGACAAACTGTTACACACAAATGTAGTCCTGATCATTGCTCGGCTTTCAGCCAACAAATGGGCACATGCTCATCTTTTATGTAGACATGAAAATCATTGTTTGTCAGCAGTGCCAAGGGTTTCTATCGTTTAACGGACCTGGCGACACTGTCACTTTTGTTGTTCTGCTCCTTACGTTTACACATATATCCATCATGCAGTTCTTTGGAAAACATGTTACCCAGTTCTCTTCTCAGTTGCTTTAGGCAACTTTGTACAAGCCCTGGCAAAAATTTGAGAATCCCCATTGTTAGAGGATGCACACCCTGTTGTTTTTTTTGTACTTTTTTAGAAAATACACAAATCACAGATATGACAAACAACAGTGTTTAATTGCTGACTATTCTGGTCTTATAAGTATACCTAAAACCACTGGAAAATAATATTTATTAATGACATATGTTTTTCAAGATAAAGTAAAGGGGAATAAAATCTATGATGGTTATATCCATTAAAGGGTTACTCTGCTGAAAACATCTTATCCCCTATCCTTTGGATAGGGGATAAGATGTTAGATTGCGGGGACCCGCCGCTTGGGACTCACGCGATCTCCGCTGCAGCACCCCTGTCATTTGGTGCACAGAGCGAACTCCGCTCCATGCCCGATGTCTGGCAATGAGCAGCTGCTACTCCCCCTCCATTCATGTCTATGGAAGGAGACGTGATGGCTATGTACATAGACATGAATGGAGGGGGCACGGCGTGACGTCATGAATGCGGTGGGACCCCCGCAATCTAACTTTTTATCCTCTATCCTTTGGAAAGGGGATAAGATGTTTTCAGCAGAGTACTCCTTTTGTTTTCAATTTCACCCCAGAAGTATTGTTTTTATTTTGCAGCAATTTTATGATAAAATGAACCTGTTAACGACCATGGATGTGTATACACGCATGCTCCTGACTCAAACCCGCGCCATACTGGGGTGGCCATCAACTGATTCCTGTAGCTGAGGGCCACATTAATAGCCGAAATGCAGCAGTTGCTGGGGCTAGCTATTAACCCTTTAGATCTCCTCCATCAAAGCTGACAGTGGCGTCTAAAGGGACCTTTAAACAGTCCCTGTCCACAGTAAGGGTGGATTGCCTCCGAAGCGTGATTGTGGGGGAGCGATCCACTGCTGAGGTAGTCTGAGGGCTTACCTCTCCTGTGGCTGCTGTGGCTCTGTAATTGATAGAGCCTGGCTGGACTAGGCTTTATCAATCGAGCACAGAGCACACAGATCAATGGAGTTCTATGGAACTACATTGATCTGTATGAGGAATCTAATGATTCTTCCTAAATGTCCCTTAAGAGGACTAATAAAGAGTTAAAAAAATGTAACAATTAATAAAAGTTTAACCCCTTTACAACCACGGATGTAAATGTACGTCCTGGTGCGAAGTTTTCTATGTTCTACATTAGAAAGATTTTTTATTTACCATAAGGAGTGCAATAGCAAAAAAAAATTTAATGAGAGTTCACATTTAAGGGGTTAAATAGTACAATTTGTCCCACAAAAAAACAAGCCCTCATATGGTTCCACTGATGGAAAAATAAGAGTTATGGCTCTTAAAGGGGTACTCCGGTGGAAAACATTTTTTTTAAATCAACTGGTGCTAGAAAATGTAATAGATTTGTAAATTACATATAATTTAAAAAAAAAAACTCAATCCTTCCAGTACTTATCTGCTGTATGCTCCAGAGGAAGTTCTTTTCATTTTGAATAAATTTTTTTTCTGACCACAGTGCTCTCTGCTGACACCTCTGTCCATGTCAGGAACTGTCCAGAGCAGGACCAAATCCCCATAGCAAACCTATCCTGCTCTGGACAGTTTCTGACATGGACAGAGGTGTCAGCAGAGAGCACTGTGGTCAGAAAGAAAATAAATTAAAAAAGAAAGGAACTTCCTCTGGAGCATACAGCAGATAAGTACTGGAAGAATTAAGATTTTTAAAAAATTTTTATAGAAGTAATTTACAAATATAAGAAATTGGGGCTCATAGACTTCAATATTGGATTAAATTAAAACGTTTATGAAATATGATATAAAATTGTACATATAGGTATAATATACTGCGGATCACAGGGCCCTTGTGATCCCACAGTAAAATTTGTAAATTTTTAATCCTTGAAATTTAATATATAGTGTTAAAATATATTATAATTATAATAAACAAATAAAAATGTACAACAATAAATAAGTGTCTGTCACGATTCGGCTTCCAGGTAGTGGATCCTCTGTGTCAGCGAGGGATTGGCGTGGACCGTGCTAGTGGACCGGTTCTAAGAGGCTACTGGTATTCACCAGAGCCCGCCGCAAAGCGGGATGGTCTTGCTGCGGCAGTAGCAACCAGGTCGTATCCACTAGCAACGGCTCTACCTCGCTGACTGCTGAGAAGGCGTGGGACAGAAGGACTAGGCAGAGGCAAGGTCAGACGTAGCAGAAGGTCGGGGGCAGGCGGCAAGGTTCGTAGTCAGGATGGGTAGCAGAAGTTCAGGTACACAGGCTTTGGACACACTAAACGCTTTCACTGGCACAAGGCAACAAGATCCGGCAAGGGAGTGCATGGGAGGAGGTCAGATAAAGGCAGGGAGCAGGTGGAAGCCAATTAAGCTAATTGGGCCAGGCACCAATCATTGGTGCACTGGCCCTTTAAGTCTCAGAGAGCTGGCGCGCGCGCGCCCTAGAGAGCGGAGCCGCGCGCGCCAGCACATGACAGCAGGGGACCGGGACGGGTAAGTGACCTGGGATGCGATTCGCGAGCGGGCGCGTCCCGCTGTGCGAATCGCATCCCCAACGGCCAAGACAGTGCAGCGCTCCCGGTCAGCGGGACTGACCGGGGCGCTGCAGGGAGAAAGACGCCGTGAGCGCTCCGGGGAGGAGCGGGGACCCGGAGCGCTAGGCGTAACAGTGTCCACGTATCTATAAGGATGATCGGAATTGGTGATTTGTAAATAGCGGTAATATAACAGTTTGAGTTGCTATTTTAACAAATATTTGTATCCAGTTGGAAGAGAAAGTGGTTAAAGTCTTGAATAGAATACAGCAAAAAGGGTAATTGTATCAATTTGTATATACTTTTGTATCAGGTTCCAATCCTCTGTGCAGAGGGCTCGCAGCTGGAGACACTGCTGTCTCCTGATTTATGCAGCGGCAATATGACAAATGAATAATAAAATTGCAGTGTTTTGTAATAAGTTCTAATCCTCTGTGCCTATATATGCAGCGGCAATTTTGAATGTAAAAGCGCTTATGAGATAAGTTCCGATCCTCTATGCAGAGGGCTCGCAGCTGGAGACACTGCTGTCTCCTAGTATGCAGCGGCAGTACGATGTAAGGTACAATGCTTATGTCTTATAATCAAAGTGGGTACCTTATGTGGTTAGCGCTGGTCGTCAGGCGGGTCCTGGTCCCTGTATGGAGGGTGCGCTGCTGGAGGCTCGGCAGCCTCAGGTATGCAGCGGCAGAAGTGGGCTCCGTTTATGGGTACTGCAGCAGTTGTCCTGCTGGCAGTAATGCTGGGCCGGCGGTCTCCTCGTGGTGGGAAGTAGCACATACTGTCAGAGGTTGATTGACAGATATGGTGAATCCTTTGAAAAAGCTGTAGTCTTTGATAAAGATAATGTGGCACTTAGAATAAGTGGTTAAAGCTGGACGTGTTTCAGGTCCTCCGTAGGACCTTTCCTCCACAGCAAAGATAAATGTGATCACACATCACATTAGATCATATTTATCTTTGCTGCTGAAGAAAGGTCCTCCATTCATGGACCAGGACCCGCCTGACGACCAGCGCTAACCACATAAGGTACCCACTTTGATTATAAGACATAAGCATTGTACCTTACATCATACTGCCGCTGCATTCTAGGAGACAGCAGTGTCTCCAGCTGCGAGCCCTCTGCATAGAGGATCGGAATTTATCTCATGAGCGCTGTTTTACATTCAAAATTGCCGCTGCATATATAGGAGACGGCAGTGTCTCCAGCAGCGAATTCTCGGCACAGAGGATTAGAACGTATTACAAAACACTGCGACTTTATTATTCATTTGTCATATTGCCGCTGCATAAATCAGGAGACAGCAGTGTCTCCAGCTGCGAGCCCTCTGCACAGAGGATTGGAACCTGATACAAAAGTATATACAAATTGATACAATTACCATTCATTTTTGCTGTATTCTATTCAAGACTTTAACCACTTTCTCTTCCAACTGGATACAAATATTTGTGAAAATAGCAACTCAAACTGTTATATTACCACTATTCACAAATCACCAATTCCGATCATCCTTATAGATACGTGGACACTTATTTATTGTTGTATTTTTATTTGTTTATTATACTTATTGTATTTTAACATTATATATTAAATTGCCAAGGATTAAATATTTACAAAGTTTACTGTGGGATCACAAGGGCCCTGTGATCCGCAGTATATAATACCTATATGTACAATTTTATATCATATTTAATAAATGTTTTAATTTAATCCAATATTCAAGACTCTGAGCCCCAATTTCTTTAATTTGTATTTCTCCCCTTTTTCGGCACCGTGGGTATAGGTGCTATTTGGGTAGCTCGAGCCATTGGTCACTAGGTTAATACGAGCCTCTCTACCATTTTTTTTCCTAATTTACAAATATGTTTAACTTTCTGGCACCAGCTGATTTAAAACAAATATATAGTTTTCTACCGGAGTACCCCTTTAAGAGGTGAGGAGGAAAAGGGGGCTTCAGTAGCCTCATAAGACAGAACACTTAACTAAAATTGAATAACCTCTCTTGGCACAAGGCCTCACAAATATTCCAGGACAGATATGATCCTACACTAAACAGATCAACATCCTCTGGGAATAGGTCTCCAAAATGGATCCAGGGCAAGTTGGATCTGGCTAGGATCAATTTAACCAATATATTTAATGTTTATTCATGTCTTAGTGCTAGCAGAGTGTTGCTGTCATTTTTGTTTATGTATGCTTTTCCATTTCAGCCACTACCACATGCACCAGTACAGACTATACCATTATTGGTTAAAATTTTGAGTTTCAACTCTGCTTTCTTGCATTGAAAATTTGGAGGTGTTTTTGCCTCCGAAAAAGTCCCTCTTGGTCGTGTACTCCTCCCATCTTCTCTAGGTTATTTTTTTATATTAGCCACCAATAAAGCAATAAACAGTGGTCCTTCAAATTACAATGGCCTCGGGTTTCAATATTTTCAACATACAATGGTCTTTTCTGGATAATTGTAACTTGAAACCAGGCTCAACATACAATGCTACGAACAGTCCTGATTTACAAAACATGTCAATGGCTGGGAGAACTGTTATCAATCAGAATGGGCACTTCAATGTTAAAACACCTGTATCACTGAAGTACATGCACTGACTGGATGTCTGGTAGTGCCCCCTACAGTACAGGGAGGTATTACATGTTCTGTACTACTCTTTACCTGGGCCAGGGTTAGCTGCTCCTTTGGACACCAGGTGAGGGCAGCTCCATTTTACTTTTTTTGGACAGCGTGTGGACCCTGAAGAAGCTCCTGTCCTCTACATAGACTGTGATTAATTTTCAGCTTCCAGCAGATCTTTCTTACTTTTATAGGTAAGGACTTTCTTTATCTGCATTAGTTATCTACTTAGTTTTTTTTCTGTAATCCCTTTTTCCTCTTTTTTTTTATGACATTTTCAGGGCTTTAGAACCAATTCCCACGTTTCCATAAAGTTATGGTCTAAACATACAATGGTTATCCTGGAACCAATTAATATTGTAACTTGTGGGAGCACTGTAAATAATACGTCAGTGACAAACATGAGCATACACAAAATACACACTATTATCCTCACCTTCAAGAAAAAGGAATCGGAGAACTGCCCATAAGCAACTCTCTCCAGACATTAACAGAAGGAGATGATTATAATATGGTGGCCATGTGGTGGAAAATCTCTTAGTAAGTCTCGCCTTATCTGTGATGTTGCAATGCAGTCCACTTTAACCCTTTAAGGACGCAGTCACATCGCGTCGGTCCCGGCGCTCATCAATGGCCGGGACCCGCAGCTAATACCACACATCGCCGATCGCGGCGATGTGCGGTATTAACCCTTTAGAAGCTGACCACCGCTTCTAAAGCGAAAGTGAAAGTATCCCGGCTAGTGAGTCGGGCTGTTCGGGACCGCTGCGGTGAAATCGCGGCGTCCTGAACAGCTTGCAGGACACCGGGAGGGCCCTTACCTGCCTCCTCGGTGTCCGATCGACGAATGACTGCTCCGTGCCTGAGATCCAGGCAGGAGCAGTCAAGCGCCGATAACACTGATCACAGGCGTGTTAATACACGCCAGTGATCTGTGTAAAAGATCAGTGTGTGCAGTGTTATAGGTCCCTATGGGACCTATAACACTGCAAAAAAAAAAGTAAAAATAAAGTGTTAATAAAGGTCATTTAACCCCTTCCCTAATAAAAGTTTGAATCACCCCCCTTTTCCCATAAAAAAAAATAAAACAGTGTAAATAAAAATAAACATATGTGGTATCGCCGCGTGCGTAAATGTCTGAACTATAAAAATGTATCATTAATTAAACCGCACGGTCAATGGCGTACGCGCAAAAAAATTCCAAAGTCCAAAAAAGCGTATTTTGGTCACTTTTTATACCATTCAAAAAATGAATAAAAAGTTATCAAAAAGTTCGATCAAAACAAAAATCGTACCGATAAAAACTTCAGATCACGTTTATGGAGTAGTTTATGGAGGAAACATGTGTTTAGCCATGGCTGAAACGATGTCCAAGGGATGATTTTAAGCAGAATGAGTCACAATACTGAATCTACATAGTGTCTAAGTTAAATATAATAAAAGTGTTAACCATCCAACAGAGGAAATGTAAAAGAATCCTCAAAACAAGGTATTACCCTGAAAAGGAAGCAATATGGAAGTATTAGGATTAAGTTTACAAAGTACATGAGAAAGCCTGCAGCTCTGAATGGTTCACCATATGAGTGGATTATCTTTGAGAATGGAAGGGGCCTCAGAGGGCAACAAGTATAGTAGGGAAGGCAACACTATGGGATGCAATGATTTTTATTAAATGGGATCAGCTAATAAAGATAAGACGTACAGAATGAGATCTCAAAGAGTTTTACTCCTGGGAATTTGAGCCTAGAAGAGGACTGATATTGAATTTATAAAGAGTATGTGGATTACAAGGAAGTTTTTGCTCGCAAATAAATGGGAGCATAAGACTGCCACTCAAACGGGAACCTTGTGGTACATACATCCCCACTAGAAGAGAAAGGGCCTGAGACTACGCATAATTCTAGACTGGTTTTATTTAAAGTTAAATATGGCTGGATCCAACCTTCTACGAGTTCATGTGGAGGCCTACCACCAGAAGATATAGGTCTGTTTTAGGGTTCTATTTAATGAGGTCACTTTAAAAGTACATTAACACATACCGTATCTGTTGATACTACAGATTTCATGCTGTGTTCAACTATTTATTTGTACTGATTTAGCAGCATATTTGCAGCAGATATGGTATGAGTGAATGTACTATAACATCTATAGGTACACAAAATGTGCGCTAAGAACTATAAAGAAGATGTTGAGTGAAAGACAACTTACTCCCTATCCGCAGGATAGGGGATAAGTGTCTGATTGCAAGGGTCCGACTGCTGGGATCTCCCGCAATTTCTTGTACAAGGGCCCCGACTCTGCTTCTGGAAATGACGTTTCGCACCCAGCACGGACTTTGGTCGAAACACGCTCCCTCCATTAATTTATATGGGAGATGCGGAGACAGAGGAAAGTTGTGTCTCTGCCTCTCCCATAGAAATGAATGCTGGGGGCGTGTATCGACCTACACCTTGGGTGCGACGCTCACGTCAGAGGAGAAGAGCCGGGGGGCCCATACGGGAGATCGCTGGTGGGGGGGGAATGGGTCCCAGCAGTCTGACCCCCCGCCATCAGACACTTATCCTGCAGATAGGGGATAAGTTGTCTTCCACTGGACATCTTACGTTTATATGTAAAGCAAATATAGCATTAATTATTCCAAAATATTCTATATCTACAATATGTATTTCCATTGTGTCTTGGCACTAGCTTGGTGCTACTGAGATTTCTACTGTGTTTACAGTGGGGCAAGTTCTCCCACTTAAAAAGATGAGAGAGGCCTGTAATTCATCATAGGTATACCTCAACTATGAGAGACAGAATAAGAAAACAAAAACTATAAAATCACATTGTCTGATTTATAAAAAATTTATGGTGGAAAATAAATATTTGGTCAATAACAAAAGTTCATCTCAATACTTTGTTATATACACTTTGTTGGTAATGACAGAGATCACATTTTTTCTGTAAGTCTTCACAAGGTTTTCACACACTGTTGCTGGTATTTTGGCCAATTCCTCCATACAGATATCATCTAGAGCAGTGATGTTTTGGGGATGTCACTGGGCAACACGGACTTTTAACTCCCTCCAAAGGTTTTCTATGGGGGTTGAGATCTGGAGACTGGCTAGGCCACTCCAGGACCATGAAATGCTTCTTACGAAGCCACTTCTTCGTTGCCCAGGCGGTTTGTTTCAGCATTGTCATGCTGAAATACCCAGCCACGTTTCATCTTCAATGCCCTTGCTGATGGAAGGAGGTTTTCACTCAAAATCTCATGATACATGGCCCATTCATTCTTTCCTTTACACAGATCAGTCGTACTGGTCCCTTAGCAGAAAAACAGCCCCAAAGCATGATGTTTCCACCCCCATGCTTCACAGTAGGTATGGTGTCCTTTGGATGCAACTCAGCATTCTTTCTCCTCCGCGACGAGTTGAGTTTTTAACAAAAAGTTCTACTTTGGTTTCATTGAACCATATGACATTCTCCAAATACTCTTCTGGATCATCCAAATGCTCTCTAGCAAACTTTAGATGGGCCCGGACATGTACTGGCTTAAGTAGGGGGACACATCTGGCATTGCATGATTTGAGTCCCTGGTAGCGTAGTGTGATATTGATGGTAGCCTTTGTTACTTTGGTCTCAGCTCTCTGCCGTGTGGGTCTGGGATTTTTGCTCACTTTTCTTGTGATCATTTTGACACTACGGGATGAGATCTTGCGTGGAGCCCCAGATCGAGGGAGATTATCAGTGGTCTTGTATGTCTTCCATTTTCTAATAATTGCTCCCGCAGTTGATTTCTTTACACCGAGTTGTTTGCCTATTGCAGATTCAGTCTTCCCAGCCTGGTGCAGGTCTACAATTTTGTTTCTGGTGTCTTCAACAGCTCTTTGGTCTTGGCCATAGTGGAGTTTGGAGTGTGACTGTTTGAGGTTGTGGACAGGTAGGTGTCTTTTATACTGATAAATTCAAACAGGTGCCAATAATACAGGTAACAAGTGGAGGACGGAGGAGACTCTTGAAGGAGTTACAGGTCTGCGAGAGCCAGAAATCTTGCTGGTTTGTAGGTGTAGGTTTGCTGTGATTTTATGGATTTTTTTTTTCCCCATTAGGTCTCTCATAGTTGAGGTTGAGGCCTCTCATCTTTTTAAGAGGAAGAACTTGCACAATTGGCGGCTGACTAAATACTTTTTTGCCCCACTGTATGTTTACTACAGTTGACTACCGTATTTTCTGGCGTATAAGACGAACCCCAACTTTTACAGATAAAATATTTAATTTGGGATATACTCGCCGTATAAGACTACCGCTCTAGTGACTACCCACATTAGGCTTTCAGCATAGTTCTGCCCCCACATTAGGTTGGCAGTATAGTTCCCCCCACATTTGGTAGGTAGTGGCTCCCACAGACATACAGCCTTCAGCCATATACAGTGTATGACTGGAGGCTGTATGTCTGTGTACTGCTCCACTTCAGTGCTCCGACCACCGCTCCTCCATTCCGGGGTCATGATCTACTGCTATGGCCTATAGGCCATAGCAGTAGTTCCCCGGACTGGACGTCCCTGCATGCGCTACCTCCTGGTGGCCCCTGCGTTTTTAAAGTAAACGCGGGACCGCAGAAAGGTAACTGGGACATCCTTGTGTCCCGAAAAGATCAACGGGGCGCGGGGGCAACGGGGCGCGTGCTGCAGCCAGCAGTCCCATCCGACTGCAGCACCCAGCGTATAAGACGACCCCCGACTTTTGGGAACATTTTCCAGGGTTGAAAAGTAGTCTTATAAGCCGGAAAATACGGTATTTTTATATTAACTATTTTTTTTTTTTATAAAAACCCAACTCTGGTTCCAAGAAGTGGCCCTGTCTCTGTTAATAACTATGTCTTGTTGCAAAGTAAATCTGAGGATTCCTCCAAGCCTGCTCCTGCCTTCTGCTGCAGCAGGTGGCTGAGGCAACCGGCAACTGAAGTTGAACTTAGCCCTGGCAACCTACTTATTTGCCTTCTAGCTTGACTCCTGATTAATAATTACTTTGATGCTGGATTATTTGTCTGATAAAAGTTGTTCTATTCTTACCTCTATCCTTTCACTCACATTTTATCCTCTGGGCTGTTGCACCCCGACTGCTCTCCTACTGACTACGCTTGGCGGTGTACTTAACTATGCTACTACAGCATCAGCACTCCTACCAATGATCTATAGATATAATGTAAACCATGTGGGGATCCTCATGCAGCAAAGTCCATTCCTTCTTGCAAGATCTTAAATGTGATGACCAGGAATTCCCTTTGACCCTGTACCGCAGTTAAGCCAGCACCAAATGGATTATGGGTTACAGAATCCACCTTATTGGTACATGCCAGTAACACCATAGTTTGGCATAAAGGTCTTAAAAATGCATATAGTTTTTATAATGATATTTTATTATGAAATTTGAATCTCTTTCTATGCTAGAAACTATACACACGCACTGTTAATAGAGCCAATTGCATCCACATGCAGTAGGTGCCTTTTCATACAGAGAAATGTATATAGCAGCAAATCACTATAATTTTAGTCAGATAAAATTACCTGCAGGAACAGCTTCTTTCTCCACCAGGTATTCTTTCAAATATATTAATAAAAAAAAAAAGAGGGTGCTGGAGGTTTATAAGAGGGTGTTTCTGAAAGAAATCATAGTTTTCAAAACTCTTCATTCATCCTAAAACACTTTTTAAAGGGAATGTGTCAGGTAGAAAGCTGCAGATCCCAGCATATAGATGATAGAGGATAAAATGACCCATACCTTTTAATTGTGCTGATCACTGTTTTTTATTAGCAGCTGAATAATCAAAAACTGGTGGTTTTGAGCTGCAGTAGCTCCCCTCCTTCCCCCTATCTACCTCCCCACTCTTTATAACTGATTGACATACAGGGATGGAAGCTGAGCCCTATACATGAATCAGATAAAGGAGGGCAGGAGTGGAAGAGAGGAGGAGATGCTGCAGCAGCTCAGAACAACCAGTTTTACTCTTTAGGTGTTCAAAAAAAAAAAGAAACAAATGGCTCCAGTAAGTTAAACAGATTTGTAAATTACTTCTATTAAAAAAACTTAAGCCTTTCAGTACTTATGAGCTGCTGAAGTTGAGTTGTTCATTTCTGTCTAAGTGCTCTCTGATGAGACCTGTCTCGGGAACTGTCCAGGGTAGAAGCAAATCCCCATAGAAAACTCTCTTCTACTCTGTGCAGTTCCCAAGACAAGCACAGATGTCAGCAGAGAGCACAGTTGCCAAACAGAAAAGAACAACTGAACTTCAGCAGCTCATAATTATTGGATTAAGATTTTTTAATAGAAGTACTTTATAAATCTGTTTAACTTTCTGGAGCCAGTCGATATATACATTTATTTTTTTATTCCTGGAATACCCCTTTAAGCCTCCAATCATTAAAGGATAACTCCGGGATGTACAACTTATCCCCTATCCTAGGGATAGGGGATAAGTGTTAGATCGCGCGGGGGGGGGGGGGTCCAACCGCTAGACCCCCCGCGATCTTCCAAACGGTGCCCCGACTCCCTGCATGTAACTAGTGTTTTTGACCACAACTTGAAGCTGCGGCCGACACGCCCCCTCCATGCAGAGCCGGAGATTGCCGAAAGCAGCGCTTTGGCTCTCCCATAGAACTGTATGGAGGGTGTGTGTCGGCCGCGTCCTGCGGTGGTCAAAAATGCTCGGTTCATCCAGGGAGCCGTACGGGAGATTGCGGGGGCCCCAGCGGTCGGACCCCGCAATTTAACACTTATCCCCTATCCTTAGGACGGGGATAAGTTGTACATCCCAAAGTTAAAGGGGTTGTACACTTTTTAGTGTCTTTCTTTATTATGTATCAAATAAGGAATCATACACTTTTCTAATATACATGTATTAAAAATTCTGCTCACATACCTTTTTTATACCAGTAGATAGCAATACCAATTTTTGTAGTGCAGAATGGTATAACCCAGGTGTAGCGCATCAATGAGATAACTGACATGACCAAATATAGCACCTGTCATGTGATTTGCCACACAAACACACACATCATGTGAACCCTGACAATATCCATGACTGGATAGAATGATGGAATAATTATTGTTATTATGCTTAGTCAAACAACATTAACCCCTTAAGGACACAGGCCATTTTGGTCTTGAGGACACTTAATTTTTTTGTAAAAATGTTTTCGTCCTTGTCTTTTAAGAACCCGAACTCTTCTTCTTCCATCCATTGACTCATATGAGGGCTTCTTTTTTACACAACAAATTGTACTTTGTAATAATGTCTTTTATTTAAGCATAAAATGTACGGCGCAGAGCAAAAATTATTTGTGGAGGAAAATTCTGTGGGTCAATAGGATTCAAATGCCAGCCAATTTCTCTCTCTCTCTCTCTATCTATCTATATATATATATATATATATATATATAAAACTCAACGTGTGTGTGTGTATGTATGTGTGTATATGTTACACAAAAACTTCCAAACGGCTAAAGATATTAACATGAAACTTGGCACACATGTTACTTATATGTCAACAACAAACATAGGATAGGTGATTTAACACTTACTCACCCCCATTTGCCAGGGGCGGGGTTTATGTTTAAAGTCCCATACAAGTCAATGGGAAATATATGTTACTGCATAACTTCCAAACGGATGGAGATATTTTGATAATACTTGGTCACATGCTACTTATATGTCCACTTAAAATATAGGATAGTTAATTTAACCCTTAACTACCACCATTTGTGTGGGTCGGGGTTTTTGTTTAACGTCCCATGCAAATCAATGGGAAATGTATGTTCTCACATAACTTCCTTACGGCTGGAGATATTTCAATACCTGGTACACATATTATGGGTCGGGATATGAGGACGGGATAGGAGGTCGGGATAGGAGGACGGGATAGGAGGACTGGATATGAGGACGAAAAAGGAGGACGGGATAGGAGGACGGGATAGGAGGTTGGGATAGGAGGTCGGGATAGGAGGTCGGGATAGGAGGACGAGAAAGGAGGACGGGATAGGAGGTCGGGATAGGAGGTTAGGATATGAGGACGAGAAAGGAGGTCGGGATAGGAGGTTAGGATATGAGGACGAGAAAGGAGGACGGGATAGGAGGTCGGGAAAGGAGGTCAGGATAGGAGGACGAGAAAGGAGGACTGGATAGGAGGACGGAATAGGAGGTCGGAATACGAGGATGAGAAAGGAGCACGGGATAGGAGGACAGGATAGGAGGTCTGGGCAGGAGGACGGTATAGGAGGTTGGGGTATGAGGACGGGATATGAGTTTGGGATATGACAACAATATATGAGGACGGGATATGAAGTCAAAAGCTTCCTCCTTTGTGGATTTTCCTCCCCAACAAGGATGAGGAAGGAAAAACCGGGCAACGCCGGGTATTCAGCTAATATGTATATATATATATATATATATATATATATATATATAAATATAGTTTTGTACTGCTTAAAGAAATACCAAACTTATTGTCCTCTTCTGGCCCCCACTTTCTTATTTTTTGTATATGGGGCAGCTCTATGAGGGCTCATTTATTTTTTGTGCCACAATCTGTAATTTTTAGCAGTATATTTTTGCGTATATGTAACTTTTTATTCTATTTTGTTCTGGGATGTGATGTGACCAAAATTCATCTATTTTAAAATGTGTATAACTCAAAGTATGTATGTGTGTGTGTGTGTATGTTCCAGCATCACGTCCAAACGACTGAAGAGATTAACATGAAACTTGGCACACATGTTACTTCTATGCAAACAAACATAGGATAGGTAATTTAACCCTTACTAACCCCCATTTGCCAGGGGTGGGGTTTATGTTTAAAGTCCCATACAAGTCAATGGGAAATGTGTGTTACTGCATAACTTCCAAACGGCTGGAGATATTTTGATAATACTTGGTCACATGTTACTTATATGTCCACTTAAATATAGGATAGTTAATTTAACCCTTAACTACCCCCATTTGTGAGGGTCGGGGTTTTTGTTTAAAATCCCATGCAAACCAAGACATTTTATTGAGCATAGACATAATGTCAATCAGTTAAGATTTACTAATATTGAACACGTCCCCATGCACCAGGTGAGGTGGTAACAGACAAAGGATTTTAAAACAAAAAGAGGTGTTATCGATAAATAGACTAAACTCATTGCACCCAACCATGCTTAATATTGATTTCCCTGTTCGAGTTTTCAATTAAGTATCTATTTTGACTGTTTCAGCAAGTTAAGTCCAAGGTCATTTATATATCAGTATATGAATTTCATAGAGATAGATGGATTCGCAGAGCACATATAGTTCCACTTCATATAAAATATGTTGGCTAGTCTGTAGTAGGTTGTGCTTATTATGATATTTTGTTTTTAAATACCTTTTACTCACATTATGCCTTTATGTTTCTTTTTAGATACTCATTATCATGGTCCGTAGACAAGACGCTGTCTCACCTTTTGACCTACGTATGGATCCTTTCGCAATAGGGTATCAAAGGAAGTGTTAAATTTTTTTTGGTCTAATGACTAATCTGTTGCATGGGGGATGACCTTTTTTTTAGAATTTTGGGCAAAAATTATTGATATAGTCCACTACATTGTATTAGGGAGAGGATAGTAGGGGTAATGCATTATCCAGTATGGCAGATCTGATAAAAAAAATAAAATAAAAAAAAAAGGGGGGTCACTAAAGTTGCCACAACAGATTCAGGAGTGCTGGATGTGGGACCAGAACATGGTGGCCATAACCCTTTTCCTGTGAATTGAGCAGGATGTAGACCCGATAAAATACCCCTTCAGACTTTACTGCCTGGTGAAACTGGTTTTCTGTCCATAGGACAGACCCCTGCCTAATAAGCCATGACCGCAAACCATATACAATGTGTTATGTTTATATAGTTTATAATTATAACATATTCATTTACTAATAAGAACTTTGCCTAGGTTTTGGGACATTAATATGGTCATCCACTGTGCTATAATTTGGATAGATGACGTTGCCCTCAGTTATGCCAGTATTTGTCATGGCGCCTGAAGATTCACGATCTTTTTGCGCATGCGTATGTGAATTCACGCATGCGCCATAAGAATTTGGACACTTCCTATTGACATTACGTGAATGAATCCCATGACTAGTGACAACTTCCGGCTGTAAACGGATGCAGTGAATCGGCACCTGCGCACTTGGTTTGTGTACAAACGCAGCATGTTCCAGCAAAAGTCGATTCCGATTGGATGCCTACGCTTCTGTCAGCAGGTGAGCGCCGCCTCTGAAACCGGACCTAAGATGAACTTTATATATTTGGATGCACGGTACACGATTATTGCACTGAATTACGTTAACAACATGGTTGTATTGTACACAGCATTATATGATCATATGTATAACACTTGTATATGTGACCGATTGCAGTCTTTTTGAGTACTTTTTTGTATTGTTTTGGTTTGTAAGTGTGATTAGAGGGCCTATATAGACACTATAATGCACAGATGTGTGAATAAACCCACGATTTATTGAATACTTTGGAGTGCAGCTTCTACTTTCTATTGGATATATATATATATATATATATATATATGTATATATATATATATATATATATATATAAAACTTTTACACTGTTCACCATATGGGATCATAAATAATATTTTAACAGTTTAAACATTTCCACATGCAACGATACCAAATATTTTTTTATTAGTAAAATGGGGAAAGGGGATGATTTCATTTTTTTATTGGGGTATGGGCTTAATTCACTTTTTAAACTTTTTTTTTTATTACTTTTATCTAATGCTATGCCTACCACTGATCAGTGTTATCTGTGATCCATTTGTATAGTCTGCCAGAAGGCAGTCAATACAGATGGATCGCAGCAGATCGGCATAGAGGAGGTAATAAAACCTGCGGCCGACATCTTGTCTCATCAGACCCCCGCAATTTTCCTGACAGATGCTGCACTGACATGCTCCTTAATAGACTTCTTTTCTCCATCTTATATGTGGTAGGAGTTAATTGAAGGGGTAACATGATGAATGTGGTGAGTCAGATGACTGTCCATGGCATGCACTACTATTGATTAACATGTGGATTGTACTATTTAAGCGACTAGAAAGGAACGCACGCACTGGAAAAAAAACGCACTGGAAAAAAAAAAGAAAAAAAGAAATGTGACCCAAATTTTTTATCGATATATCAGAAAACTGAACGTTTCCTAATCATTATCATCATCAAATAGAATGTTGACACCCCTTTTACATTAATAAGGGATGTCCTGCCCCTCCTGAGTTCTACAAGATGCCTCTCTATTCATTTATAATATCCTTTGTTTCATTTAATTATTATACAAAACAAATTATTTTGTTGAAGGATTGTTTTGTTCCCGAGTGTACCTTTGCAGAAACCCCTGTAGTGTTATTTACATAAAACTGCCAAAATCCTTTAATATTCTCAGCCATCTTACTTTTTTTTAATCAAGTTCTATTGACATACAGTAAAGAATTAATGTGCTCATTTGATATTTCATGTGGATGCATGGAGGTGGTCACATCACCCTTGGCATCCATGGCCAGCTGTTACTATGTTCTAAAAAGATCAGGGGCACAAGCCCCCAAGGCATGTTTTGCACCCCGTCAACAAAAATAGAACAGAACTACATGTATAACACAACAGACTTAGATAAAAGACTTTTCTAGTACAGCTCCCTTGATATTATTTTATAGTAGTAGAGTTTTTATAGATACATTAGCAACACAATAAATAATCTGGTCTGCCCAGTCTTGAAAACAAATGCCAATATATAAAACAGCATCTCTCTGAATAATACAGTAACACTAAATAATCTCATAATACAGAACCTATACAGAGGTCACATACTCTTGCTCCCTTCAGGGTATGATCTCACTGAACATTTTAAGTGATTACAGTGCAGTTACATCTAGCGACTCACATCTTTGATCAGAGTAATTCCCTTTTTTTCAGAATGTTGTGAAGTTTTCTCTGGAGTTTGCTGTCTTGTATCACGTGGTAAGGGTATGTTCACACGTTGACATTTCTGCATTAGAAACCCGCAAGGACATTTGTGCTGCCATGTCCGGAGTACATAGAAAGAATAGACATGCCTATTTTTTCTATGGAGTCTGCACGGAAATGTATCAGTCTATGAGACGCCCACTTAGCAAGTTCCCCCCACTCAATTCTCCTTCTGTGCCCCTAATCAGCAATGCCACCTGTGCCCCTTCTCAATAACTCTGTGCCCCCATTCAGTAATGCTCCTTTGCCGCCACCCTGCCCCCACACTAAAATTTATGCCTTCTGTTCCCCTTACTCTAAATGACTCCTATGCCCCCTCCCAATAGTAATGCCACCCCCTCAGGACAGGGCCATTTTTGGCATTAAAGGGGTACTTTTTTTTTCTTTCAAATCAACTGGTTCCAGAAAGTTAAACAGATCAGCTGCTGTATACTACAGAGAAATTTGTGTTGTTCTTTTCAGTCTGACAACAGTGCTCTCTGCTGACACCTCTGTCCAGAGCAGGAGAGGTTTGCTATGGGGACTTGCTTCTAATCTGCACAGTTCCTGACACGGACAGAGGCACCAGCAGAGAGCACTGTAGTCACTGAAAATACACCATTTTCTCTGTAGTATACAGCAGCTGATAAGTGCTGGAAGGCTTCAGATTTTGAAATAGAAGTAATTTATAAATCTGTTTAACTTTCTGGCACCAGTTGATTTGAAAACATTTGTTTTCCACTTTTTTCCACCAGAGTTCCCCTTTAAGGACCAAGGCTCATTTTTCAAATCTGACCTGTCCCACTTTATGTTGTGGTAACTTCAGGAAGCTTTAACTCATAAGGCTAGGTTCAGACTAAGGAATCTCTGGGCAGAAAATTTCCGCCCGGAGCTTCCGAGTGCGGCCAGCGCTGACTGAATCAGTCGGTGCTAGGACCGCGTGGACACTGCAGTCTCCAATATACTGCAATGTGTTCCGCGTGGATTTCTGCCTGAAGAAAGAGCAGCGCCTTTCTTCAGGCAGAAATTTCCAAGCGGATTTTCCGTTCACAAATTCCACAGTATGAATTTGTGAACGGAAACCCATTCACTACACTATACAATTTAGTAAGCGGAATTTCTGGCTGCAATTTCAAAGCGAAATTGCAGACGGCAATTCCATAGTCTGAACCTAGTCTAATAGTGATTCTGACACATAAATTAGTTATTTCACATTTACAATATGGCTACTTTATGTTGGCATCATTTGTTAAATGTTCTTTAACTTTTTTAGGGAGTTACAGGGCTTAGAATTTGGCAGCAATTTTTTTAAATTTTAGAGAAAATTTCAGATCAGATATTTTTAGGGCCAGTTAAGTTCTGAGCAGCAATTTTGGCAAGTTTATTTATCTTATTTTTTTTCGTATAAATGATACAAATGTTATTCTGACAGGATTATCGGTGCGATTTTAGTGATACCTCATTTATTAACTTTATTTAATGGTTTATTATATTTACACTATAAAAACTTTTTGAGAAAAAAATAAAATCATGTTTGTGCATTTCCATTTTCTGAGAGCTGTAATTATTTTATTTTTATACCGACCATGTTATGTGCGGGCAAATTTTTTCTGGGATGAGTTGATATGCATTGTGGAGTCTCTATGGAGAACAGAGGGGGCTTCCTCCCTCTGTCATCCTGATCAGTTTACACTGACCATTGTGGCAGATGCCTGGCAATACACTGCAGGATTGAGAATGGACGTATATACGTCCATCTGCATCAAGGCACCGCAAAAGTATACGTATATATACACATCCACTTGCGGGAAGGGGTTAAAGTATTCTGTCATTAAACACTAACAAAAATGTTTGACATGTAATCAGTTTAGATAGCAAAGAGTCTCAGTCCAGAGACCTAAAAATGATCGTGAGATAGAAGTAACTAAAGTTCATGGCAGAAGACTTCCTGGGCAGCAATTAGATCTGATTCCTCTTCTCAAACTAATGTAGTGAGAGAGTCTGATTTGTTCCTTGGTTCAGATTCTTTTCATGTGATTGCATCCTTGCAGTGATACTTGCTGGATGAGAGATCAGTGTGTCCAGCAGTCTACAGTTCGCACTGGGAGCTCCGTTTCGTGTATGCTCCACTGCAAACTGCCTTTTGTCTGCTCCCCCTCCCTACCAACAGCCGGTGTGAACAGCCCTCCATGTATGCTCTGCCAACTGTCCACACTCTCTACTAATGGAGGTCATTCAACACAACACAGATTTTGCATAACATAAGCAAGCTCTGGTTAACAGTTCAGTTGTTGATTTCTTTTTTCTTAACATCCCCCTCCCGAAATAATAATACAAAAAAAAATTAAGTACTAACTGTTTTATGTATGAGGCCTACATGTTTAATGCTGCACATATTGCTATCTTATAATACACAAATATAGAGTAACAAAAATAAAAACCCTGAAATATAGAGTACAATGAATTTACATTAATACTTTGGAAGTATTTTTATTTCAAAAATAATAAATATGTTATTTATAGGATTAACCTATTACAGAACTAACAACAAAGTAGGCTCAAAAAAACAACAAAACACTATTTGAAACTATGCAGTGTGAAACACTAAGCACTGTATACATTTATATAACAAGTTTAAAAGTGAATTGATTTACGAGAAATTTAATAAAGAGTACTCTCATATGCAGGGAGTTCAGATGCTAAAAACCAACTCATCCTGATGACGGGGCGGCTGTTCAAAACATCTTATACTGGTAAGAAAACGCTAAACCTTATAAAGGCTCATCCCTTCAGCACAAATCAATTAAATCAATAAGGATTTTACAGAGTTTTGGTTGCTAACCAATTCTGAGCATTCTAATGAAAAACTGCTTGCAACATACATATCAAACTACAGTACTTCAGGTATTACCAGCTCAACGTGTACAGTACAAAGGTTTACAAACAAGACAAAACTGCTTAATTTCCAGCATTAATGGCATCTCTTTGTTACTCAAGAATAGTGAAGATGGGTGAGGCCTAGGATCTGTAAGATGACCCAGCAGATACAAGGCACTGAAAAACATTCTACAAAAGCATACAAAACAGATACAAGCACACATGGCATCAGCTATGAACATAAGATTTGGAAACCAGTAGTTTTCTTCTGCACACCTCCCCCGCTTTAGCCTATATAAACCTTGGCTTAAGGAGGTGCTCAAGTATAAAACTAAAAATAATTCCCACTGGAGTATTCATTTTTGTTTTTAATTTATCATACCACATACTGGGAATAGGTAAAGAAAAGCATATGGAAATATTTGTGATATATTATAAATTACTATGAAATACTTAGCATTTTTATTAACCCACTTTGGTCCTTTCCAGTCAATGCTGTCAGACTGTAGGGTCTTTGCTCTCAAAATTCCAATCTCAAGTGCCCTAATATTTCATCTGTAAAATGTATTAAAAAAAAATAAAAACTATTACTTTGTTTGTTTATCTGTAATAGTTTTTGATTGCTCAGACAGTAGGGTAAATCCTGTTAGATCCCTGTTATCATCGAGCAGTGCATTGTGGGAGCCCAGTTAAGAGTTACACACTTAGAGGGGTAATCCTATGTAGAAATTGATGGCATATCCACAGGATATAACCGGAGATATTCCACGGAGTACAGTAGAATGATCAGCCACACACACCTGGGCTATTACTATATTGGTGTCACCAATGTTAAAAAGTAACCTTTATTAATATCCACTAAAATAGCAAAAACACAAACCCAGAGGACACCATTAGTTACCATAACCAAAACAAAATGGTGCATAAATTACTAGGATGTTATCCTTTAATCATGGGCACTTTGCCAGAGGACCCTCAAGAAGGAGAAAAGTGGACAGGTCCCATTATTATAGAAATACGCCTCCAGAGGACCCTAGAGGTAAGAGATCCTATAGGTAGTGAAAACCTCCCAAGGGAGTAGGAGATAATATCCACACTGTAGGGAAGAGAGCATCGGCTTATCTTATTAAAGGTAACTACTCTAGCACCCAACCTAAACTACCACCCAGCCCAAACTACCACTGTATGTTGCCCTGTTATGCCCTAAAGATGCCAATACACCTTAAACCAAAGACTGCAAAACCCACTACCACCCAGTTCAGCCAACTAAGGTCGAGAGTGTTGGATTTTGGATACCAGAACCTTTTGTTCTGGGAGGGATAAGCGGCACCTGATCAGTCTGGCTGCTGTTTAACCATCCTCTCCCCATAGATAACACATGAACTTTTGACTTCTCATTTGTTTAAGGTGGTCAGTTCAGTCGACACTTCTTGAAAATATATGGGCACCACAAGACAACCCGCTTCCCATGTTGGAAGGGACTATCTATGCTTTGAGTGAGCAGGTTAGCGCCTCACTTAGGGCATACACAAGGTAAGCTAATGCTTTCTGCTCTACAGTGTTGACTTTATCTCCTTCTCTGTTATCCATAGGATTTCCCTGAGGAATGTACCTGGAAAACCAGGAAAGACGTCCATTTTTCTACATTGAAGGGTCTTCTGACCACATGTATTTTGCTTAGGGATAACACCCTAGTAAATTATGCACCCCATGCAAATGCATGCATTTTTAAACATTTTTTTTCTATTTTTGTGGATATTAATAATAAGTTATGTTTTTCTAACAAAGTTATGTTATGTCCTGGTTGTTTTTGGTATTGAGGCTCAGTTCCATTGAAGTGAGTAAAGCAAAGTTGTTGTACCACACATAACCTAAAGGACAGCTATGGTGTTGTTTCTGAAATAAACCAGTTTTTTTTTTTTTTTCTTTCTAATTCAGGATATGCTATAAAAGGTCCAGATGGGAATGGTGGCCTTCTGACTGTCCAACATTAGACAATTTTAGGGAAGAAAGGGGCAAGGTGGATTTTAACTACAGCAATGTATCAAAATTAAGAAAATCAATACAAAAACAGTAACACAGTAAAACATGGCACATAGGTGGTACCAATGCCTTTTAGCACTAGTACCCTATGAAGTTAACACACGGAGACAATGTTTTGGACTGCAGAGGGGTTAATATAGCTCAGGAATTCGCAAGTTGTCATTTCATTCAACTTTTCGGACCAAATTCTTGCTAAACACATTCACCACTATACCAGACTGCTTTTTCAAAGTCTGCTGACCAGAATAATCTTACTCTTGTGCAGCAACAATGGTAGCCAGATAAGGACTAGCCTGTCATTTTGTGACCTGATTTTAATGGCAGTTGCTAGGCATAGAAATAGTTTTGGTACCCAAGTAAAAACCGACTAAAATTCACCCTACAAAATGGCTGCCTTTGTGTGTAAGCAATGCACTTGTGCACACTGCTAATACTGTCTGGAACAGGTGCTGCTGAAATCTCAATGAAGTTAACACGCGGATGTGTGGAGTCTCCACAGATAGCAATGTAGACTGGTGAAATTGTGCCCAAAGAATGAACATGTTAATTCTTTGGGCAGACATCTGTTCTGCCAGTGGAACTCCATTGTTGAAATTCTGCAGTGTGCACAGAGCAGAAGAATCCATTGAAAACAATGGGACTCTGCTGAAAACTGAATCCTGCTGGTTGAATCTTAGCAATGCGGATGGGGCCTTAGTGTGACATAAGGCATAAGAATTAAGAACTACGCACATATAAATTAAAAAAGGGAGACAAAATATCATAAGACTAATGTTTAAAACCGAGCACTTATTGCATGATTTAGTGTATGAATGACAGGAGAAACAACTGCTATATAATTCCATCACCACTTATAGCTAAAGAATAAATGCTTTTAGTTTTAAGAGAAAGCCCAGGTAAAAAATGTTTTACAGGTGAATAACTGAAAATGTAAGATTTAAAAAAATAAAATACCTACACTGAAAATAAAACATTTTAAAAAGGGGATTGTCCAGAACTAGAAAGCCATGCTTGTCCACTGCAAGTATCGCCAACTGCAGCGCAGTCCAATTCTGCCGCATTACTCAATGCAGCTCAAGGACAAGCGTGACCCCTTCTTTACTGTAAACCCCTTTTAGAGTTTAGCACCATTTTTACAGTTTCCCTGCAGTCAGTTTATAGCGTGTTGCTACGGAGAAACAAAAAATCTTAAAGGGGTTTTCTCATATTCAAAACGTAACACCTGTCCAGTGTCTAATCGGTGGGGTCAAACTTTTGCGATGCCCATTAATCCTTGACAACGTGAGTTGTACATCCTGGATCACATATGTACAAAACTGCTCAATTTATATTCTATGGCACTGCCAAAGACATCTCAGCAAAGCACTCTGCAATCTCTGGGAGTCCCACAGACTTTGGAGCAGTGGTCAAGCATCTAATCACTGCTGCTATAGCCAAAGGAGTAGACACAGGACCCCTGTTGTAGTGATGAATGAGTATCCCAGTGGTGGGACCCTCCACTGATCAGACACTATCTTGTAGGTAGGCAGAATAGCTACCAGTAAAAGGGCAGGCTACCAAATATTAGATAGATAATTTACATGTGAATGCAGGTAAAAACTTACATCTGTTTAACATTGCAAGGGAACCCCATACTAAATAACAATACACATAAAAATGTGAGCCTATAAATATTTTCTTTTTATTTGAAGTGTAATTTGTTTGTAGTTACTGTTAAGAGAATGACACAAACTTCTTAAGAATGAGACAAAAAAATAAAAATAAATCATAAATACTGAAAAAATGACCTTATTACCATATGTACAGTCCTGTAAGTTTTCCATATAGTTAATGTGGCTGGCAACCAGTCATTCCGGTGATGTTTACACAAGCTCGCATTCAGTCACAAACAGACTGAGCATCAAGTGCCTCAGCTGCTCAAACATCTAAGTACGGCAAATTTGAAAACAAGTCAGCTTTGCTTTGTGATGGCAGTAGCGTGCCACACATGAAATATTCATACGCTTTCAAAATCTCTGATAAACTGCTCTGTTCCCTCCTGTGGAGTGGGCTGTGTTATGCCAAGGTCCCTCTGTCCCTTCTTGTCTTTGCTTTGAAGTTCCTGCAAGCCAAGGATAAGATTCCGGATTTCTTCCCGCTTTGTCTTCATTCTTTGTTGAGGAAACCAATCCGTCAAGTTCATAGGCAGATCAAAACTTTGAATGGGATTCTAAAATGGATTGAAATGCAACAGAAGAAAAAAAAAAAGACTGTTCACAAAGTACAGTAACCGTGAATGTAAGAGACATGAGATGTTATGGGAAATGTTTACTGCAATCTATATTTGATAATGCACAAGCAGCAAAAATATTCACTCATGAACAATTCATATGTTTACCATGCATTAGTATTATTGAGCAAGCCAATACCTTTCTATTTTAAGAGGTGGCTCAGGCCTGGATTAAGAAGCCCTTTGCAATATATAGGTTTACATACTTTGACGCAGCGCCACATAGGGTGCCCGTATGTCCACCTCCCACACAGCTTTCTCTGAATACATACAGATAATGGAAACGTTTTCAGTTCCTCTAGGTGCGCAGAGGAACCCAGACCCATGGGATCTGTCACTCTATGAAGCATCCTTAGGATAGACCTTACATAAGTAATTTGTTAGCACTGCAGGCCTTTAAGGAAGCTATACAAGGCAAGTTTTACACTAGTATAGGAACTTGCGTGTTATAAGTGTATGTTTGCATCTGTATTACAGTAGCAAAGTAATTTTTTCCAATGTACAGTAGGCAATCTTTACAATTGGGAGTATTTCAACAGTAAGCCCAAAAGGATTCAGGGAATGTATCTTCTAAAGTGATGTGCACACTCAAAGTTTTACATTTTTTCCCCTAAATATATTTTTTTCAGCCTAAAAATATGAAGTACATATGGACAAATTTGGCCATTTGGAATGTTTTTTTTCTCTCTCAGACTTTTTTTTTCTTATTTTGCTACAACAAATGCTCTTCTGCAACCTGGCAATGTGTACACAACAATTCCAAAAAACTGACTTTCTGGAGACAAGCAGTGCAAAAGAAGTCCCTGGAATTAAATTTAATGTCTGTAATAAGTTCTGACGTAAAACCTAACTGAAAGTGAACTGACAAGTTTTACCACTGAAATCAATATAGGGCCATAACAATTAACCCCTTTAGGACTCAGGGTCATCAGTCATTTTTATTTAGTTTCACTTCTTTTAAAAAAAATTATAACTTTTTGTACGACAATTAGTATGTTTAATGTCTCTTTCTGGCCCCTATAACTGTTTTATCTTCCAGGGCACGGCCCCCATGTCGCCCTTGCGATCTGCGGCGATACCGGGCTGATCGGGTCTCTGGGACCAGACCGCCCAGTAATTTTCCATGATCCCGGCTGCCACAGACAGCCAGGACCATGCTAAAGTATAGGAGCGAGGTGGCAAACCGACCAATCGCGCGCGCGCGGGGGGGGGGGGGGGATGGGCGGTTACTTCCTCCCACCCTGCCCGGCCCCTGGAAGTCCGGAGAGGACGGGAGGAAGACCGGAGGACGTGGCGGGGAACGGGGGAGTGCTGGGGCCCGGCCTTGGTACTTACCTCGTCCCTGAAGACCCGGATCCAGGCGATGAAGACGGCGGCGGCGACAGGTGAGTGGATCTTCAGCCGTAAAGCGACATGCATTGCTGTATTGGGACCCTGTATACTACAACTCCCAGCATGCCCAGACAGCCCTTGGCATCTGGGCATGCTGGGAGTTGCAGTTTTGCAACATCTGGAGGTCCACAGTTTTGGGACCACTGTGCCCTTCCAGATGTTGCAAAACTACCCATCCTCAGCATTCCCTTACTGTCCAGGCATGCTGGGAGTTGTAGTTCTGTAACATCTGGCCCTTCAGATGTTGCAAAACTACAACTCCCAGCATGCCTGGACAGTTTTGGCATACTAGGAGTTGTAGTTTTGCAACATCTGGAAGGGCACAGATTGGGAACCACTGTATTAGTGGTCTGCAAACTGTAGTCCTCCAGATGTTGCAAACTACAACTCCAAGCATGCTGGGAGTTGTAGTTCGGCAACATCTGGCTCTTAAGATGTCGCCAAACTACAACTTCCAGCATACCTGAGAATGTTTGGGAGTTGTGGTTTTGCAACAACTGGAGGCACACTGGTTGGGAAACATTGTCTGTTTCCTAACTCAGTATTTCCCAACCCGTGTGCCTCCAGCTGTTGCAAAACTATAACTACCAGCATGCACCGATAGACTGTGCATGCTGGGAGTTGTAGTTTTGCAACAGTTGGAGGACCCCCCCCCCCTGTGAATGTACAGGGTACATTCATATGGGCAGGGGCTTACAGTGAGTATCAGGCTGCAAGTTTGCGATGCAGCAAATTTTGCGCGGCAGCTCAAACTCGCAGCGGGAAACTCGCTGTAATCCCCCGCCCATGTGACTGTCCCCTAAAAACACTACACTACACTAACACAAAATAAAATAAAAAGTAAATATACACTACATATACACATACCCCTACACAGCCCCCCTCCCCTCCCCAATAAAAATGAAAAACGTCTGGTACGCCATTGTTTTCAAAATGGAGCCTCCAGCTGTTGCAAAACCACAACTCCCAGTATTGCCGGACAGCCGTTGATTGTCCAAGCATGCTGGGAGTTTTGCAACAGCTGGAGGCACCCTGTTTGGGAATCACTGGCGTAGAATACCCCTATGTCCACCCCTATGCAAATCCCTAATTCAGGCCTCAAATGCACATGGCGCTCTCACTTTGGAGCCCTGTCGTATTTCAAGGCAACAGTTAAGGCCACATATGGGGTATCGCCGTACTCGGGAGAAATTGCCTTACAAATTTTGGGGGGCTTTTTCTCCTTTCACCCCTTATGAAAAGGTGAAGTTGGGGTCTACACCAGCATGTTAGTGTAAAAAAATAAATTTTTTACACTAACATGCTGGTGTTGCCCTATACTTTTCATTTTAACAAGAGGTAAAAGGGAAAAAAGCCCCCCAAAATTTGTAATGCAATTTCTCCCGACTACGGAGATACCCCATATGTGGGCGCAAAGTGCTCTGGGGGCGCACAACAATGCCCAGAAGGGAGAGTGCGCCATGTACATTTGAGGTGATTTGCACAGGGGTGGCTGATTGTTACAGCGGTTTTGACAAACGCAAAAAAAAAAAAAAAACACATGTGACCCCATTTTGGAAACTACACCCCTCACGGAATGTAATGAGGGGTGCAGTGAGAATTTACACCCCACTGGTGTCTGACAGATCTTTGGAACAGTGGGCTGTGCAAATTAAAAATGTTGTACAGCCCACTGTTCCAAAGATCTGACAGACACCAGTGGGGGGGTAAATGCTCACTGTACCCCTTGTTACGTTCCTCAAGGGGTCTAGTTTCCAAAATGGTATGCCATGTGGGGGTTATTTTGCTGTTCTGGCACCATAGAGGCTTCCTAAATGCGACATGCCCCCGAGCAAAATTTGCTCTCAAAAAGTCAAATATGACTCCTTATCTTCTGAGCATTGTAGTTGGCCCGTAGTGCACTTCATGTCAACTTATGGGGTACCTCCATACTCAGAAGAGATGGGGTTACAAATTTTGGGGGGTATTTTCTGCTATTAACCCTTGCAAAAATGTGAAATTTGGGGGGAAACACATTTTATTGATTTTTTTTTAACATTTTTTACATATGCAAAAGTCGTGAAACACCTGTGGGGTATTAAGGCTCACTTTATTCCTTGTTACGTTCCTCAAGGGGTCTAGTTTCCAAAATGCTATACCATGTGTTTTTTTTTCTGTTCTGGCACCATAGGGGCTTCCTAAATGCAACATGCCCCCCAAAAACCATTTCAGAAAAACGTACGCTCCAAAATCCCCTTGTTGCTCCTTCCCTTCTGAGCCCTCTACTGCGCCCGCCGAACACTTTACATAGACATATGAGGTATGTGCTTACTCGAGAGAAATTGGGCTACAAATAGATGTATACATTTTCTCCTTTTACCCCTTGTAAAAATTCAAAATTTGGGTCTACAAGAACATGAGAGTGTAAAATATGAAGATTGTGAATTTTCTCCTTCACTTTGCTGCTATTCCTGTGAAACACCTAAAGGGTTAAAATGCTGACTGAATGTTATTTTGAATACTTTGGGGGGATGCAGTTTTTATAATGGGGTCATATGTGGGGTATTTCTAAGATGAAGACCCTTCAAATCCACTTCAAACCTGAACTGGTCCCTGAAAAATTGTGATTTTGGAAATGTTGTGAAAAATTGGAAAATTGATGCTGAACTTTGAAGCCCTCTGGTGTCTTCCAAAAGTAAAAAGATGTCAATTTTATGATGCAAACATAAAGTGGACATATTGTATATGTGAATAAAAAAAAAAAATTATATTTGGAATATCCATTTTCCTTACAAGCAGAGAGCTTCAAAGTTAGAAAAATGCAAAATTTTCAAATTTTTCATCAAATTTTGGGATTTTTCACCAAGAAAGGATGCCAGTTACCAAAAATTTTTACCACTATGTTAAAGTAGAATATGTCACGAAAAAACAATCTCGGAATCAGAATGATAACTAAAAGCATTCCAGAGTTATTAATGTTTAAAGTGACAGTGGTTAGATGTGCAAAAAAATGGCCGGGTCCTAAGGTGTAAAATGGCTGGGTCCTTAAGGGGTTAAGGACCAGTGCGTTGTTTGCACATCTAACCACTGTTACTTTAAGCATTAATAAATCCAAAATTTGATGAAAAAATTGAAAATTTAGCAGTTTTCTAACTTTGACATAAAATAGACATTCCAAATAAATTATATATTGATTCACATATACAATATGTCTACTTTATATTTTCATCATAAAGTTTACATGTTTTTACTTTTGGAAGACATCAGAGGGCTTCAAAGTTCAGCAGCAATTTTCAAATTTTTCACAAAATTTTCAAAATCGGAATTTTTTCAGGGACCAGTTCAGTTTTGAAGTGGATTTGAAGGGCCTTCATATTAGAAATACCCAACGAATGAGCCCATTATAAAAATTGCACCCCTCAAAGTATTCAAAATGACATTCAGTAAGTGTGTTAACCCTTTAGGTGTTTCACATGAATAGCAGCAAAGTTAAAGTAGAAAACTCAAAATCTTCATTTTTTACACTCGCATGTTTTTGTCGACACAGTTTTTGAATTTTTACAAGGGGCAATATGACAAAAAGCCCCCCAAAATGTGTAACCCAATTTAGCTTGAGTAAGGAAATACCTCATATGTGTACGTCGAGTGTTCGGCGGGCACTGTAGAGGGCTCAGAAGGGAAGGAGCAACAATGGGATTTTTTTCTAGAGTGAATTTTGCTGAAATGGTTTTTGGGGGGCATGTCGCATTTAGGAAGCCCCTATTGTGCCAGAATAGCAAAAAAAAGACCCACATGGCATACTATTTTGAAAACTACACCCCTCAAGGCATGTAACAAGGGGTCCAGTTCGTTAAAGTTTTTCACTAAAGTGCATTTTTTCCCCCCCAAAATGTACCATTTTTACAAAGGGTAATGGGAGAAAATGCCCCCCAAAATTTGTAACCCCATCTCTTCTGAGTATGGAAATACCCCATGTTAGGACGTAAAATGCTCAGCGGACGAACTACAATGCTCAGAAGAGAAGGAGTCACATTTGGCTTTTGGAAAGCAAATTTTGCTGAAATGGTTTTTGGGGGGCATGTCACATTTAGGAAGCCCCTATGGTGTCAGAACAGCGAAAAAAAATATTTTTTGGAACTACCCCACTGAAGTTTGACAGATCTTTGGAACAGTGGGCTGTGCAAATGAAAACTAAAATGTTTCATTTTCACAGCCCACTGTTCCAAAAATCTGTCAGACACCTGTGGGGCGTAAATGCTCACTGTACCCCTTATTACATTAAGTGAGGGGTGTAGTTTCCAAAATGGGGTAACATGTGTGTGTGGGGGGGGGGGGGTTAATTGTTCTGACACTATAGGGGCTTTGTGAACACACGTGGCCTTCAATTCCAGACTAATTTTCTATCCAGAAGCCCAATGGCGTTTCTTCTCTTCTGAGCATTGTAGTGCGCCTGCAGAGCACTTTACATCCACATATGGGGTATGTTCTTTCTCAGAAGAAATGGGGCTACAAATTTTGGGAGGCTTTTTTCCTATTTTCCCTTGTGAAAATGAAAAATTTAGGGTAACACCAGAATTTTTGTGAAAATTCATCAAACACCTGTGGGGTGTTAAGGCTCACTATACCCCTTGTTACGTTCCGTGAGGGGTGTAGTTTCCAAAATGGGGTCACATGTGGGTATTTATTTTTTTATATTTATGTCAGAACCGCTGTAAAATAAGCCACCCCTGTGCAAATCACGTCAGGCCTCAAATGTACATAGTGCGCTCTCACTCCTGAGCCTTGTTGTGGGCCCGCAGAGCATTTTACGCCCACATATGGGGTATTTCCGTACTCAGGAGAAATTGCGTTACAAATTTTGGGGGTCTTTTTTACTTTTACCTCTTGTGAAAATAAAAAGTATGGGGCAACACCAGCATGTTAGTGTAAAAATGTTTATTTTTTTACACTAACAGGCTGGTGTAGACCCCAACTTTTCCTTTTCATAACGGGTAAAAGGAGAAAGAGACCCAAAAAATTTGTAGTGCAATTTCTCCCGAGTACGGAAATACTCCATATGTGGCCCTAAACAGTTTCCTTGAAATACGACAGAGCTCCGAAGTGAGAGAGCCCCATGCGCATTTGAGGACTAAATTAGGGATTGCATAGGGGTGGACATAGGGGTATTCTACGCCAGTGATTCCCAAAAAGGGTGCCTCCAGCTGTTGCTAAACTCTCAGCATGCCTGGACAGTCAGTGGCTGTCCGGAAATGCAGGGAGTTGTTGTTTTGCAACTGTTTTGGAAACACTGCCGTACAATACGTTTTTCATTGTTATTGGGGGGGGGGGGGGTGACAGTGTAAGGGGGTGTATATGTAGTGTTTTACCCTTTATTATGTGTTAGTGTAGTGTTTTTAGGGTACAGTCGCAAAGGCGAAGGTGTCCCGCTAGGAGTTTGGGCTGCGGCGGAAAATTAGCCGCAGCTCAAACTTGAAGCAGGAAACTCACTGTAAACCTGCTCGTGTGACAGCTGGGGCAAACCTACAACTTCCAGCATGCACTGACAGACCGTGCATGCTGGCAGTTGTACTTTTGCAACAGCTGGATACATACTGGTTGTAAAAACTTCAGTTAGGTTCTGTTTCCTAACTCAGTATTTTCTTTTCCAACCAGTGTGCCTCCAGCTGTTGCAAAACTACAACTCCCAACATATAATGATCACCGAAGGGCATGCTGGGAGATGTAGTTATGCAACAGCTCGAGGTACGCAACTACAACTCCCAGAATGCCGAGACAGCTGTTTGGGCATGCTGGGAGTTGTAGATTTGCAAGATCTAGAGGGCCACAGAGACCACTGCACAGTTATCCCCAAACTGTAGCCCTCCAGCTGTTGCAAAACTGCAATCCCAGCATGCCCAAACAACTGTCTGGGCATTCTGGGAGTTGTAGTTTTGTAACAACTGGAGGGCTACAGTTGAGAGACCACTGTATAGTGGTCTCAAAACTGTAGCCCTCCCGATGTTGCTGAGCAACTACTCACCTGCTTCCGTAGGATCGCCGCACCGCCGTCCTCTGCCGCCCACCGCCGATGGTATGTGGACCTACGGCACCAGTCACTGTAGGTCCCCCCGTTCTGCCCAGACTACTGTGGGTGGGCAGAACGGGGGAACCAAACTTTAACCCCCCTGCTATTGGCTTCTGACCGACCAATAGCAGGGATCGTGGGTGTCTTGGACAACCCTGGTCCCCCTTATTTTCTGGGTCACCGGAGACCCGTATAACCCGGAATCGCCGCAAATCGCCGGTGTGAATTCACCGGTGATTTGCGTCGATCGCAGATATAGGGGGGTCTCATTGGCACGGGATGCCTGATGATAGATATCCTGCCGTCCTCTCAGCTTATCCAGATACTGCGGTTTTATCCTGATCAGCCCGACTGAGCAGCCAGGATAATTTTTTAATTTACATTGTACACGCCATGATCAACTTTGATTGCGGCGTCTAAAGGGATTAATGCCTGGAATCACCGTGATCGGTGAGGTCTTGCATTAGCCACAAGGCCCGGAGGCTGATAGCCGCCGGGACCATCCCGCTATGATGTGCACTCAGCTCCTGAGCGTGTGTCATAGAAATGGAGTGGGCGCAGGACATATATGTACGCCCTGTGACTTTAAGTGGTTAATTGAGCTCATCAATAAAAGTTATAGTAATAATAAAGCTTGTTGTCCGTGATTTCCATTATTGATTAGTTGGGCATAGTTATGGCAACTCTTCTCCTGTACCCGGCGATTTCTGGTGCTCACCAAGTGGTGTGCAGCGCCTCTTCTTCCACCAGCTCGGCTGTGTCACTGGCCGGCAGCCTCTCCATCCCTGTTGCTGCAGAGGCCCCAGGGGCAAGTGGGATGGTGATCTCTTATGCTCTCAAAAACTTAAGTGTCTAAGAGTGGTCTCCTTCCATGTTTTGCAACAGGGTGTGTGTGTGTGTGTGTGTGTGATGGGGGCTTGCTAGGAGTCATAGTTTTGCAACATCTGGGGGGGCCACAGTTTGAAGACGACTGCCCTAATATGTTTTAATATGGGTACAGTACATTATAAGTGTTATATGTTGCAGTCTGGGGTAAAATATAAACTGTTTAACACCCTATAATATACTTTACCCAGTGTGTAACATATAACATACTATAATATACAGCTTATATGTTGCAGCCTAGAGTATACAGTAGTTAAATACTCTTTATTAAACAGGTTATACTATATTTCAGACTGCAACAAATACCCCATAATATAAACTGATCCTCCAGCCATGAATGTTATTTCATAAGTGGTAATAATGTGAGGCTAAACAGCAAATATTTCTGACATTTCCGCATGCGGCAATACCAATAGGTTTTTTTTTTTTTTTTTTTTTTATGGGAAAAGGTGGGTGATTTATATTCTTATTAGGGAGGAGAGGGCTTTTATAATTTTTTTAATTTTATTTTTTTTTTAATCATTTTGCATATAGATGCCTTGATCAGCATTGATCATGACATCTTAAAAGGTTAATGATGTTTATCAATGTGATCCCTGATGTCCACCATTAGTGGTGAAGTCCCAGCTGCTGATAGCAGCAGGGACCTGCAGTGCATGGAGCGAGCGCAGTTCCTGCACTTCTTTATGTTCATGACATACAGAAAATGTGCGCCTTAGTGCGTTAAGTCCCCAAGCTAACTGCAGATTTTACAAATAAACTGCATTACACAACATAATCAACAAGAATGCTTATCCTGATATATGCTAGATTATCAGAAGGTCATAGAAAAGTATATAGAACAAAAAGGTAGTGTTGCCCTAAGGCCATGTTCTCATGTCCGAAAATGTGCAGAATGTCCGCCGGAAAATAAGGGCGGACATCCCGCACTTTTTATTAATACGTCCACATTAGGACTTCTCAGATATGTGCCGAGTGGAATCCACAGAAACATTAAACAGGTGGATTTATCTGGATTTCCCCAGCAGAAATATCTGCCGCGGAAATTCTGCCATGTGCACAGTGCAGCAGAATCCCTTTGAAATCAACATGAACATAGCCTATGGAAGAAAGACCTAAGCAAAGTGTTAGCACAAAATGTGTTTTAATCATAAGAATTTATTACTGCTAAGTCTCCACCTGGTGTTGTTAAATTCCACACTACCTTCCAATTCTGTCAGGAAACAAGTGCTGGATTATTGATGGTGGATTAAAAGGAATTAACTGTATAAATAAAGGAATTATTCATCAATAGTCACTTGATACTGCTTCTCTTTTTAGGACAACCATATTTGTGACGAAATAATTCTGAAAAGACTAGCTCACCTCAAAAAAGCTCTCCACATACTGCAGTACAAACACTCCGCAGTCACTGAAGTTGTTCTGCTGAGGCACTCTAGGGTTGGAACCTTTCATGAACTCTTTGGAAAAGCTTCTCTTGCTTCCTTTCTTAACTTCCCATTCTACCTCTAGGTATCTAAAAAATGGGTTTACGTTAAACATGTCAGGATACACAGGACAATGACTCATGAACAGCATAAAAACAAGCACAATAAAAAATACTTCACAGCTCTGTTCAGACTGTGTACAAACCTACCAGTGGAGAAATACAATGCAAAGATTTCCAGATTAATTCAGCTGTTTAATCATGTAGTGGCATGATCCCAAAAAAACATCATCCAAACAAAAAAAAAGAGAAAAGGATATTGCACAGTATACTTTTTTTTGCTGTGGCCCACTTTAATGAAACACAGTTTTTTTTGCTATACCACTGGCAATAAATATACTGATGTCTACTTGCCAGGCAAGTCAAAAGTACACTTTTAGCCTGTCAGGTAAATGGAGACTTATTAATACATAAATTAAATATTTCACATAGTTGTTTTTTTTTTAAAGGGGTTATCCAGGAAAACAGATTTGTAAATTACTTCTCATAAAAAATCTTAATCCGTTCAGTACTTATGAGCTGCTGAAGTTGATTTGTTCTTTTCTGTGTAAGTGCTCTCTGATGACACCTGTCTTGGGAACTGTCCAGAGTAGAAGCAACTCCCCATAGCAAACCTCTTCTACTCTGTGCAGTTCCCGAGACAAGCAGAGATATCAGCAGAGAGCACTGTTGCCAGACAGAAAAGAACAACTCAAGTTCAGCAGCTGATAATTATTGGAAGGATTAAGATTTTTTTTTAATAGAAGTCATTTACAAATCTGTTAAACTTTCTGGAGCCAGTTGATATAAAAAAAATAATTTTTCCTGGAATACCCCTTTAACTGTCTAGAGCCAGATATTGAAACGTTTTGTTTTTCTAATCTGTTTTTACTTCCCGATTGTAATATTTTTTTTTAATTTCATTTTTAGTACATTGTTATGGGGGCAGCCATTTTGCCTGGGCCCTTTTCAACAGCATTAAGATATACGATTTACAGGAAGCCCCATAGACCGACATCTTCAGACCCTATTTTCTGTATAGCGGGGATTTAAAAGCATGCTCTGTGACCAGTGCAGAGGTCATTCTACAGGTAAGGGGGCCCAAGCTGCTATTGTCTCATCTATCCACTGGTTTCACCTTTCACAATAATGCTGATCAATTTCCAGCAACCTCCTCCTTATCACAGAAACGGAACAGAAAGTATCAGTTTAATTTGAGGCCTAGTAGCAAGACTTAAAACTGCAACATTTCAGGATTATTTTATACTATAGATAGTAAAACATAAAATAAAAAAAAGCTAAAAAATCATTAAAAATTAAAAACCTAATGTAAATGATATGTCATTTTCTGATGACACATTTCCATGAATGCTGGGAAGTTTTCTCAGGGTACACGCCAATTATATTGCTCAAATGTAATGTGCACAGAGTCAACCTGAAACAAAAAAGAACTTACTCTCGTAATGTTTTCACCACAGTGGAACGAGAAGGACCTCTCAGAGAATCCATTAGCAGTATGCACGGTCTGGGGGGTGGGAAGAAGGAAAAAAATAAAAATTAGTAGAACTAATACGTAAAAATCCTTAGTACTTTTCCAGTTAATGTATATAAAGACATTGTTCTATGCTTTATTTTTTACAAGTGATAAGACTGGGCTAAAAAAAACTTAAAAAAAAAAAATAAAACAAAACAAGGTTTACTTACTGCTGTTCGGATGGTGCCTGGTCCCCAAAATGAAATTACTGGCTGCAGTGGTGACCTACCAGTTCTTGGCTATAGGGACCCCTTTGTGTCAAGAGAAGAGCAAGAATAAGCAGCAGGGAACAGGCATCATGAGAACAGCAGCAGATTGCTGCTGAGAAAAAAATAGGGATCGACCGATATCGTTTTTTTAGGGCAGATAGCAATAATCGGTGGAGGTTAGGGGGGGGGGGGGGGGGCATTATCGGCTTATCGGCAAGGTAATTGCCGATACCGATAATGCCCAAAATCGTGATTATCGGCTGATAATATCGGCCATACCGATAATCGGCCGATCCCTAGAAATTTTTTTTTTAAAGTTTCTCAGTAACAAGTAAGCCACCCCTTCTTAGTAGGGATCAGCTGTTCTGTTCTTGGGATCAGTTAAGATCCTAGAAATCATCCACCAACCTACATATCCAACCATATGTATTAAGAGGCACCCTCCTCTTCTAGAAAAAATCAGAATAGTTTAATCGCCCATCTGTTCAATAAACATTTCAACCCCAAAATGAAGATATTTTCAAGCCTCTGTTAAGGAGCCGACAAGTTTCTTGAACAGATGGGTAAATAAACTATTCACATTTACTGAAGAATTGGAGGGTGCTTCCTAATACTTTTGGTTGACTTTCTGATGGACTTTAGAGCCATGGTCTGTGCATGCAGTCATAGAATAAATTATTTCCTTAAGGACACGGCCCATTTAATTCTTGCATTTTTTTTTTTCATCCAGGCAATAACTGAAGAGACAAGACAGTGTTCTGGACATTGGAGGGAACCCTATTGGTAAGAAGTATGGAGCATTTTTACCCCAAAATATACACATTTCAACCAATGTATAATAAAAATAGACATAATGTTATTAGCTGCATTATATAACAAGTTTTTGCAAACAAAAGTGCCTATATAAACATAGTTCTAGACATACACACAAAGAAGCAGATGATTACAGAATAACCTCAAAGAAGACCATCATGCATCATGGCTGGAAATATCCAATAATATACTATATAAAACATAATAATATACTAAAACTATTTATAGTTCATTACCCTGTTTGTACATACAAAGTGGTATCCAAAACACACAGTGATTTTAGGTACACCAAAAACCTTCAGTACTTAACACCTTTCATTTTTAAAATGTCATTATTATTCATCCTCAGACTTTAAGTGCCATAATTATAAACATTTTCCATCCATAGGGTCACATGAGGACTTATTTTGAACAATTGTACTTTGTAAAGACACCTTTCATTTTATCACAAAATGTATGGCGCAACCAGAATTATTATTATTTGAGGTGGCAAATTCATATGTTCTCTCTATTGTGTGGGTCAATACAATTAAAATGATACCCATGTTTTTTTATTTTTTTATTACTGTAGTGTTTTTAAAGAAAAAAAAGTACCTTTTCTGACACCCTATAAACTTTCTTCGTTTAGGATACTCCTTTTTTATGCTGTGATCTGTAGTTTTTATCGGTACCACTTTTGCGTAAATGTGACTTTTTGATCAATTTTTATTCCATTTTATCTTGGAATGTGATATGACCAAAATCATCAATTTTGGAATTTTTTTTTAATTTATTTTTTTTACATTTACACCATTCACCATACAGGATCATTATATTTTAGTAGTTTGCACAATTCTTAACGCAGCAATACCAAATATGGTTGTTTATTTTTATGGTGATTACCGTACATTTTTTTTATTGGTGGAAAAAAAAAAAACAACGTTTTTTTAAACAGGGAACTATGTATAGCAATCTATTAATTGCTATTACTATTCAGTGATATCTGTCATCCTCTTGCATAGTCTGCCAGAAGGCAGACCATACCGGTGGTTGGCAGCAGAGCAGCGTGAAGCAGATAAGCAGAGCTCTAGAGCTCTGGCCATCATCTTGACTCATTGGACCCAAGCAATCAAGCTGTATGTGGTTCGATAAGTTTCACAAACCCCCATAATCCTTTTAGATGCTGTGATCAATATTGATCATGGCATCTAAAGGGTTACTGATGGACATCAGTGTGATCACTCATGTCCAAAACTATCCACAAGGTCCCCCTGGCTGTTGACAGTAGCCGGCATGTTCCGGTCACTGTGTTGGGAGACGTGGTGATCACGGAACCCTACATCGTATACGTATGCCACTGTGTGCCAAGTACCAGGGCACAGGGGACATACATGTCTGTCAGATGTGAGGAAATAAAAAGAAAAATACCTTTGAAAACCCTGGTGCTGCGAATTCTTGGACGCAGGCAGAGAACGTGAACGCAGGCAGAGAATTCTTTTTGGTCAAGAATTCAAAGCGCCATGGTTTTCAAGATCTTCTTCTCTGCACTTCCTCACGTTGTCCTCAGGACTGGGTTCTCCCCGTTTCCTGCGACCTCCCTGCTAAAGCAGCGTCTTGACTTGTGTGGTACCCCACATTCTTCTGGAGTGATAGGTGCCTGTTCTATTACTTGGAGGTGAGCGGCCAATCACTAGAAGCGTAGGCAGCCCCAACAACTAGTTCATTCTGAACTATATATATCACCATTTTGCACATTATCTTTTTGATATTTTACAATGTACACAAGTATATGCAGATAGAGTACCTTGTAACCAGAAACACATCCAAAATAAGAAATGGAAATAATGGGTCAGCCAGTAATATCTTAGTCAGCCAGTAATTTACAGCAACCATAGGATTAAAGGCCATGTAAAATAAACCAGCAGAACCTAAAACAACAAGTAAAACATTGGCCCTTCCTTCTACTTACAAACAATGCTTACTTACTGCAATATTTCTTTCATCTGGTTTTCTAGACAACAAGTGTTACCACCCCTGATTGTAAATAATCATAGGCTGGAAGACATGGCTGGAAAAAATATATCAGTTGCCATGCAGGAGAAGAGTGTGGCCTCTCCAAGGACAATCTGACAATACTTAAGGGACCAGTGCATAAGCTTGTCAACAAGTGGTTTGGATGAGGATACACAAGCTTAGCACCCAACCTTGTGGTTAGTAGTGCGTTTTAAAAGCTGTTAAACAAAAAAAATATTTTTTATGCTTACCACAAAATCTCTTTCTTGGAGGATCCATTGGTGGACACAGAGATCTTGCTGCCACTAGGAGGCTGACACTAGGCATACAAAAATAAATCTGCCCCTCCTTGCAGGATATACCCTGCCTACTGACTAAAGAACCGAACACAACCCCTCGGACAGAAAACCAAATCATAGCCCCAACAAATGGGTGGGTTCTTTGTCCCCCAATGGATCCTCCGAGAAAGAGATTTTATGGTAAGCATAAGAAATCTACTTTTCTCGGCTTCATTGGGGGACACAGAGATCATGGGACGTACCAAAGCAGTCTCCGGGGTGGGAAAAAAATACCCAACACAGAATCACAGACTGAGCCACTGCCGCCTGCAACACCTTGCGACCCAAACCGGCGTCTGCAAAAGTGTGCACTTTGTAGAATTTGGTGAAAGTATGCAAGGACGGACCAGGTGGCTGCCCTGCCAACTTGTAAGGCCAAAGCCCTACTGTGTAGTGCCAAAGAGGCCCCAAATGAACGCGTGGAATGCGCAGTAACCTGAAAAGGTAGGACCTTACCTTTACGATGGTAGGATTCAGAGATGGCGGAACGGATCCACCACAAAATGATCGCCTTGGAAGCCGGAAGACCCTTGCGACGACCCTCCGGAATCACAAAGAAGGTGTCACCCTGAAGGAAAGAGGAGGTGACAAAGATACATCCAGACAGCTCAAACCACATCCAGACAGTGGAGGGAACGCTCCCTAGAGTTGGATAGAGCCAGGCAAAATGAAGGAAGCACGATCTCCTCATTCGTGTAAAAGGAGGAAACCACCTTGGGCAAGAAGGAGGTAGGTGGCCGAAAGACAACCTTGTCCTGATGAAGGACCAAGAAGGGAGAGTGACAAGAGAGAGCAGCCAGCTCGGAGACCCTCTTAATGGAGGTAATGGCAATAAGGAAGGCGACCTTCCAAGAAAGAACGCGGAGAGAAGTGTCCTGAAGGGGTTCGAGCTGAGCCGCCCCTAAGGCACCAAGCACCAGGTTGGGAGCCCTGAAGGTAGGTGCGGACGTGAGGGATGGAATCTAACTGCCGTTGAAAGAGAATAGAAAGAGCAGACACTTGACCCTTAAGGGAGCTGATCACCAAGCGCTGATTCAGACTGGATTGCAAAAAAAAAAGCAAGAATGCGCAGAAAGGAAAACAACCGGGGAGATGGACTGAGCCTCACAAGCCCGCCAAGTGCGGTGATAAATACTAGCGGAGGAAGGCTTCCGAGCCCGAAGCATGGTGCGAATCACCCCGGAAGAAAACCCCTGAGCTCTCAAAACCGCGGTTTACACCGCCATGCTGTCAAATGCAGAGACAGTGAATTGGGGTGGCAGAGAGGACCCTGGGAGAGCAGATCGGGGCAAACCGGAAGACGCAGGGGTACGTCGGCAATGAGCCGAATTACGTCGGCGTACCACGCGCACCTAGGCCAGTCTGGAGCCACCAGAATGGCGGGAACGCCATCTGCCTTGAGTTTCTTCAGAACCCTGGGCAGGAGAGGGAGAGGCGGAAAGAGGTAAGGAAGACGGAAGGACGACCACGGGATAGATAACAAATGTCCACTGCCAGAGCAAGGAACTTGTCTGTTGTGGCGAGACGCGAAGAGATCCACGTCCGGGGTCCCCCAAAGATCGCAGATCTGCGCAAACACCTCCGGATGGAGAGACCACTCCCTCGGATCTGCAGAGGAGTGGCTGAGGAAGTCCGCTTCCCAATTCTCCACACCCAGAATGTGGACCGCGGAGAGGGCGGGAACTTGAGTCTCGGCCCAGAGAAGAAACTTGGAGACCGCCTCCATCGCCGAGCGACTGCGCGTGCCACTCTGTCAATTGATATATGCCACAGCCGTGGTATTATCAATTGGACATGAACCGGACAACCCTGTAGGAGGATCTTCCAGTGGAGGAGACAAAAAGATGGCACGGAGCTCCAGAATATTGATGGGAAGGTGAGCCTCCTGAGGGGACCAGCGATCCTGGACCGTCAGGTCCTGAAACACACCTCCCCAACCCAGGAGACTTGCATCGGTCATGACAACCTGCCAGTGGAGGGGAAGAAATGACCACCCCTGGAGAAGGAGGGGCGCGTGGAGCCCCCACAAAAGAGACTGACAAACGGAAGGGGGCAAAATAATACTGCGATCCAGAGTAGACCGGGACTCGTCCCACCGGGCCAAGGTGGCCAGATGGAGAGGGCGATAGCTGAACCAGGCGAAAGGGACCGCCTCCATGGCTGCCACCATCCGGCCAAGAACCTTTATGCAGAAGCGAATCGGAACAAGAGACGGGTGCCGTAGACAAGGGACACTCTCCTGCAAGGAGCGCTGCTTGTCCAAAGGAAGACTAACACGGGCAGGCACCATTTCTAAAAGGAGACCCAGAAAGACTGGGAGTGAGAAAGGTTTGACTTTTCCTGGTTGATCATCCTATGAAGGCGGACAGAGTCTGTACCGTGAGATGAAGGCTCTCCAAATTTTGGGACCAGGACGGAGCTTTGATCAAAAGATCGTCCAGGTAAGGGAGGACCAAGATCCCCCGGGCTCAAAAGGATGGCAATCACCACCGCCATGACTTTGGCGGAAACCCTGGGAACCGTAGCTAGGCCAAAAGGAAGGGCCACGAACTTGAAGTGAGGGACTCCATGCGAAAATGATGCAGCCAAAATGGCGGTTGAGAAGCTTGAGGCCCAGAATGGGGCAGGCACAGCCCCCTTTCTTGGGGATTACAAAGAGATTCGAGTAGAACCCTGAAAAATGCTCCCCTGGAGGAACTGGCACAATCACTCCATGAGCGAGGAGGGTACTTACAGCAACCTGAAAGGTCGCCGCCAAAGAAGGGGAACGAGGAGGGCAGGATCAGAAGAAACGGTCCCGGTGAAAAGAAACAAACACTATCCATCGGATATGACGTCCCGGACCCAGGAGTCCTGAACCTGCGCTAGCCAAATTGGAGAAAGTTAACTCTGTTAGAGATTTCTTTGAAGCAGAATCTGCCTTTAACCACATGGAGCGAAGAATCGCAACCAAAATTACCCGAGGCAAAGGCCTGGCATCGGGTGGACTCCAAGGCCACTGAACAGAGGAAGTCTCCGGCCTGAGAAAGTTGGCGAGCAGGGTCCGCCAAGTCCTCCCGAGGGGCACCTGACAGGGTGCCATGCTGTAGCCGAGAAGCCAAAACCGAAACAGTCTCGGCAACCCAAGCAGATGCGAAGGTGGGTAGCAAGGACAAACCTGCTTCAAAGGCAAATTTCGCCAAGTTCTCGATCTTCTTGTTCAGGTTTGGGGTCGGACATAGCTGCTAGTAAGAAAGTAGTCAGCAATAAATTGGAACAATCTCACCCAGGTCCTGTGTCCTGCAGCCGGAGCTGAGAAGCAGGCTAAAGCTGTCCTGTGACCGGAGATGAAGAAGTGTGCACCAGGTGAAGATATATGGCCCGCAGTGCAGGGGAGAAGGAAGCTGCACCGATCAGAGGGAGTGGCCTCCACCAGGACGGACCCCATTGGAGAGTACAGAAGATGACCCCCAAAGCACGCGCACCGAGCTGGTGCGCACGCAGAAAGACTATTGGCCGGCCGCAGGAGGACGACAGGAGCCCCGCCAGTGCGCACGAATATGGGGAGAGGCAGAGCTAAATTCTGGACTAGGCAGCAGCCACGGCCTTAATGAATTTCATGCCCACTGTGCAGACCGCCCGAAAATCGGGCGAAAGAGAAAGTAAAAATGAAGAGCCGACTGCGCAACCGCAGCCCAGCTGAAAGGCGCTGCGGTCAGCGCACTGGAGACTGACAGGCTGCTGACCAGAAGCAATGACGGGGAGGGAGAAGGGGAAGAGAGCTGCCCCGGATCCCCGACAATGCTGCAATAAAAACTGGAGCCCCCATCCCTGCCACCTATAATAATAAAATGAAAGAAGATGAAGGAGAAATCCCCCTGAATGAAGATGAGGGAAAAATCCCCCTGAGGAAGCAGTTATAAGGGGGGCCCCCTATAGTGTTTTCTGGGACCTGGGTGGGGGAGTGTGATGCTTTTGTGCCTATAACAATGTAGTGCCCAAGTTTTAATATGTGCCATTTTTTACCCAGTTAAATTCATCTTCTTGCACAATGTATTATTTGAGTAATGAAAAGAACTGAGCCACAGGGGCCCGACACACATTTGCTTTAGTAGAGTGAAAAAAGAAGGTTGCATAAAATGCTTGTGTATTCCCTCTCATAATATCATTATTCAGTCTACAGCTCAACAACACAAAAGAATATGTTTGCTAACAAATGTAGGACAAATGTCTATACCAGTGGTTCCCAACAAGGGTGCTGCAGTAACTCGTTGTGCCACAGCAGTCTGCTGGGCAAATCTGTGACTGAACACGCTACTATGCTACTAAGCAGAAATCATGGAATGGATGACCGGTGGTGGAGGAAAGCAGGAAACACTATATGGTTGATATGGTGATATGGACAGCATGGCGGTCCATTCTGATGACTGCCTGTGAAGATGTACTTCTGCCGAAATCAAATACCCCGCTTATGAAACTAATAGGTTTCTCTTTAAAGACCGACAGCAATAGAACGAGAGAATAACATGTTATAACACTGGTGAAAGTCAAACAAGATTTAATTAAAAAAACAACTTGGGCAATGGTCATGGACAGCTGCTCACAGAAAAGGCAGGTACAGCTCAATCATAGCTCCAGGCAGAGAAGGAGTCCATGAAGCAGAGCATAAGCGTGAAAATTGTACAGGTCCAAAGGCCATATGAGACCATGGAACTGTAAATATTCAGACACTAGAGTGGGCAAGAAAAGCAGATGCAAAAACAACAAATCAGAAAATGTAAAAGCATTTCTGAAAATGCACAGTTGAAAACTATAGACCTAGTTATCTTCCCCCCCCCCCCCAAAGGCCTAAATTGGTTGCTGACCTATTGCTCTTAGTTATGACCCTGTTAAACGCTGACACAAGTTCAGTACAACTGAAGTCTCTTAAATGCAGTGGACTCCACCATGCATGTAAGCAACACTGGGTCAACATATCGGAGAGGGAAACCAGGGAAACCAAATTTGTAAATGGATTTAAAATGACTGTACTTTAAAACAGAACATCTGTACTTCTTTACATATGTGTATGAAGAACAAAAAATGTATCCCCTGTGCTTCATAGGACAACCCCTGTAAGGTAGATACCATAGCCATAGACCATGTGGCTGTTTAAATGGCTTTCAATCAGCAGAGGGTGGCCAAATACAGATCCAATGGACATAGGAGACCACAGAGCTGTAATTTGTATTTCAATACAGCTCTAATGGTTAAAAAAGACCTCAGAGCTGTAAATGCTCCTTTAGCCACTAGGGGGAGCTCAGGGACAGCTCCAACTAGGAATGAGCGAATCGAATCTCAAAAATCCAAATTTGTTACGAATTTAAGGAAAAATTTGATTTACAACGAATGCGAATATTGCAGCGAATCGCTTCATTAACCTCCATTAAGTGTGGTCCAGGATCCAGGACATCTATAATGGCGGATCCACATGTGAGGACATGGGGAAAGGAATCCTGGGAAGGCGGGAACAAGGGTCGGCGGGATGACCCTGAATCACATGCAGCCTATCAGCAGCCAGCCCCCCCTGAGATGTCACAGCCCTATATAAATCGGCAGCCATCCTGCGGCCAGTCACTTCAGCCTTTTATTGCGGAGAGAGGGACAGACAACAGAAAAGCATTTTTTACAGCAGTAAAGTGCAATTTTGGGTGTAGTACAGGTGTGCAGCACAACAACTGAAAAGCTAATAGTAGCCAACCAGTTAGGGTGAGCAGAGCACTAAAAGCATATTGTCCTCTATTAAGTGTAACCTGTGCGTACATCTAAGTGGTGTACCATTTTGTTCCTGTTAAAGTCTTAAGGGCTTAGATACTGTGAAAGGCCAGCCAAAAGTACACACCTGCAGGTGTTGTAGACAAATACTGTTTTGAGCGTACTGGAGCACATTGTCCTCCCCTCATAAGTGCATACCACAAAAGCACATCTAAGTGGTGCACCATTTTGTTCCTGTTAAAATCTTAAGGGCCTAGATACTGTTAAAGGCCAGGCAAAAGTACACACCTGCTGGTGTTGTAGACAAATACTGTTTTAAGCGTAGTGGAGCGTATTGTCATCCCCTCATATACGCACTAAGTATGTAAGGCAGAGAAGTGCCAAGACGTGCACAGCGGAGTGCCAGAGGCCTAAATTCATCAGGCAGAGGTCGCAGCAGACTAGGAGTGAGTGGCAGCAGGAGTCGCAGCGAGGGGCCTGAGCTCCTGGTATAATCTAGCGGTCTTGTCTTGACCGCTGTCAGATTGGTTAACACGGTCATCCACTTCATCACAAGTTACATCTGACAGCCCCAGTCAACAGTCGGTGGGTTCCTCAGACACAACCCTCAGTTGGCATGGCCGTGAGCAGTTCCTGTCCTCCCAATGCCTCTGTCCTATGCTGTTCCCTCCCCCATAGAAGTATCTTATGCTGTGGGTTCAGCTCCACTATTTAGTGAGGACGATCTACTAGAGGACAGCCAGCAGCTACTGCACAGCCAAGAAGCGGAGGAGACATCCGCCACTTCCTGCACTAGGCGGGCAAGTAGTGATGAGGAGAGTGGCGTGAGAGGTGGTGTTAGGAGCGTTCAGGCTCCTGAAGCAGACACTGTTGAGAAACCTGAGAAGGAAATCAGTGAAGTGCAGACACAACTCAATGATGATGAAGCACTTGGGAGCTGGGTGCAAAAAGGACTTCATCAATCATCATGACAAGAGGGTTGCAGGTTGCCCGTGAGGCAGCAGCTGAGCCAGAAAGGTGGTAGCATGGTTGCAGAAATGGAAAGTCTGGAGCCAAACATGCCTGGGGTAGACCATCTGCTTTGCGGCAGCCTACCATCCCGGGAGGTAGTGGAACAGGGGTTCCTGGAGTCTGCGGCAGTAGCAGTCAATCAGTGCGGACTGTTGGCGAGAAAATCAGCTACTTGGCAGTTTTTCATCAAGCATCCGGAGGATGTTAACCTGGCCACATGCAAGATGTGTCGGCAGAAGGTGAGGCGTGGCCAGGGTCCCAATGTTGGCACCACGGCCCTGCGTCAACATATGCTGCATCACCATAAACCGGCCTGGGAGAACCGTAACTCCGATGTGGTGGTCCAGCCTGCTGCATCACCAAGTGGCACGCCGCTCCCTGTTTCAGCCAGCCAAAGCTCCACCATTTCAGCTGAAGGGAAGCTGTGAGTCATACCCATCTTCTGTCGCTCCTGATGCTCCTGCTCCTCCCGCTTCGAGTCAGTCATTCCGCCAGCAATCCATCGTCGAAGCCATGTCTAGGAGACAACAGTATGCGCCCACTCACCCAACGGTGCAGAAGCTGAATGTGCTCCTGTCAAAGTTGCTGGTGCTGCAGTCCCTCCGTTTTCAAGTGGTGGAGTACTGATGGCTTTTCCCAAGCCGAGGTGGAGAGTCCCAAGCAGTCATTTGTTTGCAAATAAGGAACAGAAGGAGGGCCAATCCTTGAGCCTGTCAGTGTGTACCAAAATGCGCAGCAGCGTCGACGTGTGGAGCTGTAACAACGGTCAGGGACAATACATGTCCATTGGCCCACTGGGTGAATGTGGTTCCTGCACAGCCACAACACCAACTTGGACAGGTCACGCTGCTTCCGCCTCCACGCTCTCAGGCCGTTGGTGTCCGCCTCCGCCTCCTCATCCTCCACCACGTCCTCAGCCTCCACTAAATGGACAAGTCTCCGTGCCCCCCCAGCATACCATGTGTGCAGGGGATAACGGTGTCACGCTGTTCTTCACATGGTTTGCCTTGGTGAACAGTCATACAGGGGAGGAACTGTCAAGTAATTTATCAAGAAATCGAATCATGGCTTACTCCACGAAAACTGTTAACAGGAACCATGGTGACCGACAACGGGAAGAACATCTTGTCTGCGCCTGATGCATCAGAGTAGATTGACCATGGTGCCACACCAACACTTCACAAATATGAATAGTGCAAAACTTATTTAAGGTGCTGCTCCCCAGTTACAGAAATTCCTCCGCATCAGACCACAAGTATTAAGGATAAGCATTATGGAAACACTTAACTTTTAATAATATTCTTAGGATAAAATACATGTACCCAAATTTTTCTTGAAATCAAACTAAAGGAAAGGTGTGCAAAAAACACTATGTGCCACCTACACCCCCAAGTATTGATGTTATGCAAAGACCTCTAAAAGGTGGAAGGGAACAAAGTATGGTCCACTGTAAGCGGTGGGGGTAAAAACTTCCCCTGTAAGGCCCTACACTCGCATTATTAATTCCCTTCTTGGCAAGTGTTACTTGCCCTAAAAAGGGCAGCCCCACACAGGAACCTCTCCCTATTTCCGTCTACAAACACTGCCATTTCACAGGGTTCTTAGGCAGAAATAGAGAGAGTTTCCTGTGTGGGGCCACCCTTTTTAGGGTGAGTAACACTTGCCAAGAAGGGAATTAATAGGGCGAGAGTAGGACCTCACAGGGAAAGTTTTTACCCCCACCTGCTACAATGAACAATATGTTGTTCCCTTCCACATTTTTGAGGAAAGTGTTACTTGACTTAAAAAAGGGCGTCCCCACACAGGAACCAATCCCTATTTCCACCTAAAAACCCTGGGAAATGGCAGTGTTTGTAGGTTGAAATAGGGAGAGGTTCCTGTATGGGGCCGCCATTTTAAGGGCGAGTAACACTTGCAAGAAGGGATATGTTGTTCCCTTCCGCCTTTTAGAGGTCTTTGCATCACATCAATACTTAGTGGTGTAGGTGGCTTATGGTGTTTTTTGCACACCTTTCCTTTTGTTTGATTGAAAAAAAAATTGGGGTCCATATATTTTATCCTACGCAAACTAACCTCTTTGGAGAGACCCTGGTACATTATACAGGAAGGATCTTTCATTAGGCAGACGCCTTTCCTGCAACTGGATAATATGAACAGGCATATCTCCTGATTTCAAACAATAAAGCATCCAAGTCACTCTCTTAGGGTGGGTTCACACTACGTTTTCTCCCATACGTGTCATTCATTTCAATGAGCCGGCCGGAGTGAAACGTTCGGTCGGCTCATTTTTGCGCCGTATGCGCTTTACCCCCGGACCTAAAACTGTGGTCAACCACGGTTTGAGATCCGGTCGTAAAAGCGCATACGGCGCAAAAATGAGCCGACCGGACCGAACGTTTCACTCCGGCCGGCTCATTGAAATGAATGACATACGGGAGCGCATATGAAGGCATACGGGAGCGCGAGGTTTTAGCTCCCCCCTGCCGTATGCGCTCCCGTATGGGAGAAAACGTAGTGTGAATCCAGCCTTAGTCACTAACTTGATGGGGCACAGTTAAAAATCAGATAAATGGTGCCTTTCTCCAGTCCCTATCAACATAGGGCACACAAGAATTTCCAATTACCTATAGAATAACAATTCTAAGTATCTTTGGTACGTTTCCATATGCTGCATTGCAATCTGTTTATAATCTGGTGTTGTAGTTGTCAATGTGTATTTTGACTTACCCTATGAATTACTGTATGATTTATATTTACAGTGAAACGTGTTGAAGATTTTTTTTAAAGGGAGTTTTAAGCAGTTTACTGGAAATATATTGCAGTCATGTGGAATTCTTATCGCCCGACGCCCGGGACATGCAGTTAAGGGCACCGGGCAGGTGAATTTTTCCAGCCCTTAGCCCTGCTTCGGGCAAGCAGGGCCAGACCTGACAAGCATGGAGGCGCTCAGCAGTCTGTATGGAGTGGGCTCTGGACTCGTGCCCGCTCCGTACTCTGCAGCCTCCGGCTGTTCTCAGTAGCCGGGGGCAGCCGCGGCTTGCTATTAACCCTTCAGATCCCTGCTGCCAAAGCTGACAGCGGCGTCTAAAGGGACATGTGACTGCTCCCTGGTGGTCCAGTGGGGTGGATCGCCCACCCGCAGCGTGATCGCGAGGGGGCGATCCACTAGAGAGGTAGCCAGAGGGCTTACCTCTGCTTCCCGGGTGTCCGTGGCTCTGTCATTGAGAGACTGGCTGGACTAAGCTCTATCAATGGATCGCAGAGCACACAGATCAATGGAGTTCAACAGAACTCTATGTGTATGAGGAATCTAATGATTTCTCCTAAAAGTCTAATAAAGTGTAAAAAAAAAAATTTATTTAGTTTTAAGAAAAAAGTTTAAAAGACACACATTAACCCCTTCCATGTTAAAAGTTCAAATCACCCCCTTTTAATATATAAAAACATGTAAACATAAAAATAAACATTTAGTTTCACTGTGTGCGTAAATGTACAAACTCTTAACATATAACATTATGTATCCCATACGGTAAATTACATAAATGTAAAAAAAAATACCAAACAACAGAATTGCAATTTTTATAATATAATATCCCAGGAAAAAAAGTTAAAAAGCGATTAAAAAGTCGGATCAATACCAAAATGGTACATATACAAAAAACTGATTGTCGCAAAAAATTAGCCCTCATACAGCCTGGTATGCGAAAAAATTTATTTTTAAAAAGCTACTGGGGTCAAAAAATGGCAATTAAAAGTTCAGAATTTTTTTTAATTAGTAAAACATGACGGAAACTATACAAATCTGGTACTGCTACCTAAAGTATCAAAACACCATGTTTGCTCAACCACAAGGTAAATGGTGTACAAAAGAAAACCAAATTTGCTAAATTATCTTTTACTATTTCAATTTCACTACACACACACACACACACATATATATTTTTTGGCTCGGAGAATATGTTATTGAATAATTTAAAAGGTATCATTATAGTAGTTAGTTATGGCTATTATAGGGCGAGGAGGAATAAAACGAGAGTGTAAAAGCGAAAATTGGTCCAGACAAGTGGATTGTCATGAGGGACAAGTAGATTTTGCTCTGTTTTAGTCCTGTGGACAAGTTGCTTTTTATTAAAATTTCCACACCCCTGTATTGATGACATTATGTGCTGTTTTTTTGACTGAAAGTACATTCAATCACTAAAAATCCCTGTTTGGTATGGTGACTATTTTGTTATGCAGCAATATGACTGGTTGCTGCGTACTTCCTTTTGCTTCTCTATTGTGTAGGGATACATTTAGGCAATGTTTGCCAAGCATAGTCCTCATTTCTGGATTCAGGATGAGCAATGGTAGGCTTTGAATTTAATGATTAAAAGCAGCTATTGCCTTTAACCATTAAAATCCCCATTGCTCAGTTTCTTAATAGATAAGTCTTACAGTCTTGCAGATCACAGCCGGTTTGTCTCCAAATCAGAACACTATACACATGCAGAGGTAGATTATAAATGCACTGGCTTTTGTGGCCACATTCATTAAATGTGAAGGGATACAGTGGTTTATGACACGGAAGAACCACTGAGAACTTGAAGTGCTCCAATCATACCAGACAGGGGTAACATTAAAGCCACTGACAGGTGAAGTGAAAAACATTGACGCTTGTCAAGGAGTGGGATATATTGGGTAGCAGGTGCACAGTCAGCTCTTAACCCTTTCCCCCAAAATCAGGTACATGTACGTGAGGAATAGGGATGACTTTACGCATCACAACATACATGTACCTGATGAGAATAAACTGTCACATCGCCGCCGGGGGTGGTGACAGTTTATTGAGCTCAGCTGTGCTGCACAGCCAGGCCTCCCTGAAGCCGGTCAGGGACCGGCCAGCGATCGCTGCTATTGGTCCGTCAGTACAGACGGCCCAATAGCAGGGATCTGGTGCGGGTCTCCTCCTTCCCCCTCTCCTCCATCGCTTCACTGTGTGAAGCGGTCGGTGGTGAGGGGGCGCTCCGATCCTGGGTTAACCCTGTAGACGCAGCGGTCACAGAGACCACAGCGTCTATTAGTGTAACAGAGGGAGGGAGCTTCCTCTGTCACTGATCAGCGCTCTGCAAAGTGAAAGCAGAGCATCATTGTCATGGCAACATGAGTGATCAGTCCCTACCTAAGGTACTGACAGACATAGGCATAATTCAATGGAGTGCAAATGTGTTCTCCAATGAATTAGGTGCATAATAGTAAAAAAAAATAATTAAAAAAAATAACATAACTGTGAAAAAAAGTGGAAAAATAAAAATGTAAAGAAAAAAAAATATTTGAAAAAAATATTAAAGAATAATAAAATTAAATTATATATGTGTATAATACACCCCCCCAAAGATAGTCCCCCCCCAAATACATCAACATGTCCTGCAAAAAAAAAAGACTCCTCGCATAATTGAGTCAGTGAAAAAATAAAAAAGTTACAGCTCACAGAATGCAGCGACTTACAAAAATGATTTAAATAAAAAAGTTTTTATGCCATAAACTAACTAATTTAGTTTTTTTAAAGTATATAAATTTGGTACCGCCGTAATCGTATCAACCTGCAGTATCAACCTGACGTTAACATCATTTATACCACATGACAAGCGACCGGAAAAATTAAAAACAACCGCAGAATTGTTTTTTTTTTAAATGTATACCACCTCATAAAAAATAAAATAAAAACAATCACGTACCTCAAAATGGTACCAATAAAAGCGTCCACTTGTCTCCCAAAAATATTTTTGCCCCCCAAGGCCTCTGTAATTTTATATGCTGCCAACAAAATATCCTAAACTAAAAGGATGCCCCCAAAATCCACACAGCGCACCTTCATGTCTGAGGCCTGTGTGAGAGACACAGAGATATCCAATATGTGGCCTTTGTGCGCTAAGTACCTCAAAATTCGGGGAATAAATCTTGAGTTTTATTTCTTTGTCAACACCTACTGTGTTACAGAAAAAAGATTAAAATGAAAAATCTACAAAAAAATAAAAAATTTTAATTCCGCCTCCACTTTGCTTTTATTTCTGTGAAATGCCTAAATGGTTAATAAACGTCTTTAATGTCATTCTGACTACTTTAAGGGGTGCAGTTCATACAATGGGGTGATTTATGGGGGTGTCTAACATACAGGCCCCTCAATTCCACTTCAGAACTGAACTGGTCCCTGAAAAATCTGATTTTGCAATTTTCTTCTGGAAAATTGCTACTAAACATATAAACCCTCTAGCATTCTAAAAAAGTAAAATAATGTTTATCAAATAATGAGAACATAAAGTAGACATATTAAAGATGTGAATTAACCATTAACTAGGGATCGACCGATTATCTGTTTGGCCGATATTGTTGGCCGATGATCACGATTTTGGACATTATCAGTATCAGCAATTACCTTGCCGATAATGCACTACCCCCTGCCCAGAGATCACCGTCGCCTCCCCCCATCCTCTGGCCACATGCCGCTGCCCCATTGCCTCCCCCCATCCTCTGCCCATATACCGCCGCCGCTGCCCCATTGCCTCCCCCCATCCTCTGGCCACATGCCGCTGCCCCATCGCCTCCCCCCCATCCTCTGCCCACATACCGCTACCCCATTGCCATCCCCCATCCTCTGGCCACATGCTGCTGCCCCATCGCCTCCCCCCATCCTCTGCCCACATACCGCTACTGCTGCCGCTGCCCCATCGCCTCCCCCCCATCCTCTGCCCACATACCGCTACTGCTGCCGCTGCCCCATCGCCTCCCCCCCATCCTCTGCCCACATACCGCTACCCCATTGCCATCCCCCATCCTCTGGCCACATGCTGCTGCCCCATCGCCTCCCCCCATCCTCTGCCCACATACCACCACCGCCGCTGCCCCATTGCCTCCCCCCATCTTCTGGCCACATGCCGCTGCCCCATTGCCTCCCCCCGTCCTCTGGCCACATGCTGCTGCCCCACCGCCTCCCCCCATCCTCTGCCCAAATACCGCCATCGCCCCCCCATCCTCTGCCCACATACTGCCGCCCCCCCCCAATCCTCTGCCCACATACCGCCGCCACCCCCCATCCTCTGCCCACATACCACCGCCGCCACATCGCCTCCCCCCATCCCCGGTGTTATAATTACCTGTTCCCTGGGGTCCGCGATCCTTCTGGCTCCTGCACTGCTGCTGTGCGCTGCGCAATGACGAGTGATGACCCCAACGCGACGTCACCGTCAGTGCGCACAGTGACAGCGCAGGACGCCGACGGAGCCAGAAGGATCACGGACCCCCGGGAACAGGTAATTATAACACCGGGGATGGGGGTTTGGGAGGCGATGGGGCGGTGGCGGTATGTGGGCATAGGATGGGGGGGGGGTTTGGGAGGCGATGGGGCAACTGTGGTGTTTAGACTCAGGACCCCAGGACAGGCAGGGGGAGAGACGCGGGCAGCAGCGGCGGCCTCTGGCACCGCAAAAGCCGTTGCAGTTCATTGATTTAAAGCGCCCGCTGCAGTTCATTGATTTAAATAGCCGATAACTTATTTTAAGTTATCGGCTATCGGCCTGAAAGGTGACAGATTATCGGTATCGGCCCTAAAAAATTGATAGCGGTCGATCCCTATCATTAACTTGGTGCGACATGGCTATTTGTCGTACGGGCAGAAAATATCAAATCTAGAAGAAAGGAGATTTTTATGCTTACTGTAAAATCTTTTTCTCAGAGGATCCATTGGGGGACACAGACCATGGGTATATGCTGCTGTCACTAGGAGGCTTGACACTATGGTAACAAAAATAGTTGGCCCCTCCCAGCAAGATATACCCGGCTAAAGGCACCTGAGCTAATCAGTTTAGTCCCAGAGCAGTAGGAGTGGACCAAAAGGTCAGAAAAAAACCACGAACTGTCCGAGGAAACCACAGAATAAAAATTAACTGATAACACCCTCGGACAGGTAACCAAACAAGGAACACCAGAAAAGAAAGGGTGGGTGCTGTGTCCCCCAATGGATCCTCTAACAAAAAGATTTTACAGTAAGTATAAAAATCTCCTTTTCTCTATCGGCTCCATTGGGGGACACAGACCTTGAGACGTACCAAAGCCGTCCCTAGGGTGGGCAAAAGAACCCAGTTAGGTGGAAGGCTGGACCACCGCCGCCTGCAACACCTTACGGCCCAGACTAGCATCAGCGGATGCGAAGGTATGAACCTGGTAGAATTTTGTAAAAGTGTGTAAAGACGACCAGGTAGCTGCCTTACAGACTTGTGAGTCCGAAGCCCTGTTGCGGAGAGCCCAAGATGCTCCCCTAATCTTAAAAAATAAACAAGAATTGACAAGGTCTGGAGAACACCAGACCAGCATCTGCCTCCTACAGACACTAAGCTAAAACTGATTAGCTCAGTTGCCTGGAGGCGGGTATATCCTGCTGGCAGGGGCCGGCTTTTTTTAGTTACCATAGTGTCAAGCCTCCTAGCGACAGCAGCATATACCCAAGGTCTGTGTCTCCCAATGGAGCCGATAGAGAAATGTGAATTTTTTTTTATTACAAAAACTGCTAAATATTTCAAATCAAAATTTAACACTAATGTAAAGTACAATATGTCACGGAAAAACATGTCTCAGAATCGCTTTCATAAGTGAAAGCGTTCCAAAGTTATTACCAAATAAGTGGATGCATGTCAGATTTGGAAAATTTACCTTGGTTATTAGAGTAAAGGGGTTAAAATTAATGTAATACTTCCATAAGAAAAGAAGAAGGAACGACACGTGTTTCACGCTAATAGTGCACAGTCTAGCCAGACAATGAGCTATTAGCGTAAACACGTGTCGCTCCTCCACTGCACCCGCTTATATGTAGCCCCCGTTCGTCATGGAATAAAGCACATTCAAGAAGAATGGTGAGTGCAACCTTTTTCTTTTCTTACGGAAGTATTGCATCAAAGTTGGACAGTTTAGGTCAGCACCGCTATCAGCGCAGTTAAAAGTTTCCCTCCGATGTGTCACACACTCCACAGATAAATTGCTGTCCATAAGACATTTTCAAGTAGTGCCAGTTCATTTCTACATATCTACTTAAAATTAATGTCTTGAAAGCAATGGGAAAGTGTAAGGATCTGAGTGACTTTTACAGCATCTAAACAAGCAAAATGTCTAGGAAAAAAAAACTCCAGAACAGCAGGTCTTGTGGGGTGCTCCCAAGTAGTTAGTCGCTAACAAATGTGGTCAAAGAAAGAACACCCAGTTAACCCCATTTTGGCCTTAAGGACTCAGACAATTTAATTTTTACGTTTTACATTTTTTCCTCCTCGCCTTCTAAAAATCATAACTCTTTTATATTTTCATCCACAGACTAGTATGAGGGCTTGTTTTTTGCGCGACCAGTTGTCCTTTGTAATGACATAACTCATTATATCATAAAATGTATGGCGCAACCAAAAAACACTATTTTTGTGGGGAAATTAAAAAGCAAAATGCAACTTTGCTAATTTTGGAAGGTTTCGTTTTCACGCCGTACAATTTATGGTAAAAATGACGTGTGTTCTTTATTCTGAGGGTCAATACGATTAAAATGATACCCATTATTACATACTTTTATATTATTGTTGTGCTTAAAAAAAATCACAAACTTTTTAACCAAATTAGTACATTTATAATCCCTTTATTTTGATGACCTCTAACTTTTAAATTTTTTTTTTTACGTTCACGCCGTTCACCGTACGGATCATTAACATTTTATTTTAATAGTTCGGACATTAACGCACGCGGCGATACCAAATAGGTCTATTAAATTTATGTTTTACGCTTTTTGGGGGTAAAATAGGAAAAAACGGATGTTTTACTTTTTATTGGGGGAGGGGATTTTTCACTTTTAAATTTTTTTTTACACTTGAATAGTCCCCATAGGGGACTATTCATAGCAATACCATGATTGCTAATACTGATCTGTTCTATGTATAGGACATAGAACAGATCAGTGTTATCGGCTATCTTCTGTTCTTGTCTGCTCGATCTCAGACCAGAGCAGAAGATGCCGGGAGCCAGAAGGAGGAAGGTGAGGGGACCTCTGTGCGGCGTTCTGAATGATCGGATCCCCGCAGCAGCGCTGCGGGTGATCCGATCGTTCATTGAAATCACGCACTGCCACAGATGCCGGGATCTGTATTGATCCCGGCACCTGAGGGGTTAATGGCGGACGCCCGCGAGATCGCTGGCGTCGACCATTGCCGGCGGGTCCCTGGCTGTGATCAGCAGCCGGGATCAGCCGCGCATGACACGGGCATCGCTCCGATGCCCGCGGTTATGCACAGGACGGAAATGTACGTCCTGGTGCGTTAAGTACCACCGCACCAGGATGTACATTTACGTCCTGCGTCCTTAAGGGGTTAACCCCTTAACGACGCAGGACGTATATTTACGTCCTGCGCCGGCTCCCGCGATATGGAGCGGGATCGCGCCGCGATCCCGCATCATATCGCGTGGGTCCCGGCGCTAATCAACGGCCGGGACCCGCGGCTAATACCACACATCGCCGATCGCGGCGATGTGCGGTATTAACCCTTTAGAAGCGGCGGTCAAAGCTGACCGCCGCTTCTAAAGTGAAAGTGAAAGTGACCCGGCTGCTCAGTCGGGCTGTTCGGGACCGCCGCGGTGAAATCGCGGCGTCCCGAACAGCTGATCGGACACCGGGAGGGCTCTTACCTGCCTCCCCGGTGTCCGATCGACGAATGACTGCTCCGTGCCTGAGATCCAGGCAGGAGAAGTCAAGCGCCGATAATGCTGATCACAGGCGTGTTAATGCACGCCAGTGATCAGCATTAGAGATCAGTGTGTGCAGTGTTATAGGTCCCTGTGGGACCTATAACACTGCAAAAAAAATGTAAAAAAAAAGTGTTAATAAAGGTCATTTAACCCCTTCCCTAATAAAAGTTTGAATCACCCCCCTTTTCCCATAAAAAAAATAAAAAATTAACATATGTGGTATCGCCGCGTGCGTAAATGTCCGAACTATAAAAATATATCATTAATTAAGCCGTACGGTCAATGGCGTACGCGCAAAAAAATTCCAAAGTCCAAAAAAGCGTATTTTGGTCACTTTTTATATCATTAAAAAATGAATAAAAAGTGATCAAAAAGTCCGATCAAAACAAAAATCATACCGATAAAAACTTCAGATCACGGCGCAAAAAATGAGTCCTCATACCGCCCCATACATGGAAAAATAAAAAAGTTATAGGGGTCAGAAGATGACATTTTTAAACGTATAAATTTTCCTGCATGTAGTTATGATTTTTTCCAGAAGTGCGACAAAATCAAACCTATATAAGTAGGGTATCATTTTAACCGTATGGACCTACAGAATAATGATAAGGTGTAATTTTTACCGAAATATGCACTGCGTAGAAACGAAAGCCCCCAAAAGTTACAAAATGGCGTTTTTTTTCCGATTTTGTCGCACAATGATTTTTTTTTTCCGTTTCGCCGTGCATTTTTGGGTAAAATGACTAATGTCACTGCAAAGTAGAATTGGCGACGCAAAAAATAAGCCATAATATGGATTTTTAGGTGGAAAATTGAAAGGGTTATGATTTTTAACCCCTTAAGGACCCGGGCTTTTTCCGTTTTTTCATTTTCAATTTTTCCTCCTTAACTTTAAAAAATCATAACTCTTAAAAATTTTCACCTAAAATTATATATAATGGCTTAATTTTTGCGTCACTAATTCTACTTTGTAATGACATTAGTCATTTTACCCAAAAATCTACGGTGAAACGGGAAAAAAAATCAATGTGCGACAAAATTGATGAAAAAACACTATTTTGTAAGTTTTGGGGGCTTCTATTTTTACGCTGTACATTTTTTGTCAAAAATGATACCTTATCTTTATTCTGTAGGTCCATACGGTTAAAATGATACCCTACTTGTATAGGTTTGAATTTGTATCACTTCCGAAAAAAATCATGAATACATGCAGGAAAATTTATACGTTTAAAATGGTCATCTTTTGACCCCTATAACTTTTTTATTTTTCTGTGTTCAGGGCGCTTTGAGGACTCATTTTTTGCGCCGTCATCTGAAGTTTTTAGCGGTACCATTTTTGTTCTGATCAGACTTTTTGATCACTTTTTATTCACTTTTTTGTGGTATAAAAAGTGATCAAAAATGCGCTATTTTGGACTTTGGAATTTTTTTGCGCGTACGCCATTGAACGAGCGGTTTAAAAAGCGGTATATTTTTATAAATCGGACATTTCCGCACGCGACGATACCACATATGTTTATTTTTATTATTATTTACATAATGGTTTTTTTTATTTTTGGAAATGCCGGGTGATTTAAACTTTTATTAGGGGAAGGGATAATTGAAAGGGTTAATGATTTTTTTACACTTTTCTTATGCAACATTATAGCTCCCATAAGGGGCTATAACATTGCATTTACTGATCTTTTACACTGATTGATCCATCTCCATAGGAATGGATCAATCAGTGTTTTAGGCGATTGAATGCTCAAGCCTGGATCTCAGGCTTGAAGCATTCATTCGGCGATCGGACTGCAGGAAGGAAGGTAAGAGACCTTCCTCCTGTGCTACAGCTGTTCGGGATGCCGCGATTATACCGCGGCGATCCCGAACAGCTCCCTGAGCTAGCCGGGCACTTTTACTTTCGTTTTTAGCCGCGCGGCTCAGCTTTGAGCGCGCGGCTAAAGGGTTAATAGCGCGCGGCACAGCGATCAGTGCCGCGCGCTATTAGAGGCGGGTCCCGGCTTCACTATGACGCCGGGCCCGCCGCGATATGATGCGGGGTCACCGTGTGACCCCGCGTTATATCGCAGGACCGGGACCCATGACGTATGCATACGTCATGGGTCCTTAAGAGGTTAAAAGGTAAGGAGGAAAAAACGAAAGTGCAAAAACGGAAAAACCCTGAGTCCTTAAGGGGTTAAAGGGGTACTCCGGTGAAAAACTTTTTTTTTTTTTTTTTTTTTTTTTATCAACTGGTGCGAGAAAGTTAAACAGATTTGTAAATTACTTCTATTAAAAAAATCTTAATCCTTCCTGTACTTATTAGCTGCTGAATACTATAGTGGAAATTCTTTTCTGTTTGAATCACAGAGCTGTCTGCTGACATCATGAGCACAGTGCTCTCTGCTGACATCTCTGTACATTTTAGGAACTGTCCAGAGTAAAAGGAAATCCCCATAGCAAACATATGCTGCTCTGGACAGTTCCTAAAATTGACAGATGTCAGTAGAGTGCACTGTGCTCATGATGTCAGCAGACAACTCTGTGTTTCAAAAAGAAAATAATTTCTACTGTAGTATTAAGCAGCTAATAACTACAGGAAGGATTAAGTCTGGACCAGTGTTTCCCAACCAGTGTGCCTCCAGCTGTTGCAAAACTACAACTACCAGCATGCCTAGACAGCCTTTGGCTGTCCGGGCATGCTGGGAGTTACATAGTAGTTAGTACGGTTGAAAAAAGACATACGTCCATCAAGTTCAACCAGGGAATTGAAGGGTAGGGGTGTGGCGCGATATTGGGGAAGGGATGGGATTTTATATTTCTTCATAAGCATTAATGTTATTTTGTTCCAGGAATGTATCTAATCCTGTTTTAAAGCTATTAATTTTTCCTGCTGTGACCAGTTCCTGAGGTAGACTGTTCCATAAGTTCACAGTTCTCATGGTAAAGAAGGCGTGTCGCCCCTTGAGACTAAACCTTTTCTTCTCCAGACAGAGGGAGTGTCCCCTCGTCCTTTGGGGGGGTTTAACCTGGAACAGTTTTTCTCCATATTTTTTGTATGGGCCATTAATATATTTATATACGTTTATCATATCCCCCCTTAAACGTCTCTTCTCAATACTAAACAATTGTAACTCCTTTAATAGCTCCTCATAGCTAAGATGTTCCATGCCCCATATTAGTTTAGTTGCGCGTATCTGCACCCTTTCCAGCTCCGCAGTGTCCCTTTTATGGACTGGTGCCCAAAACTGAACAGCATATTCAGTAGTTTTGCATCAGCTGGAGGCACATTGGTTGGGAAACACTGGTCCAGACAGTATACAGTGGTGGTGGGAAATATGGAACAGCATGAGTGAAATAACATAGGTAACTTTGCTATTATATGTAATGGTATCCAGTAAAAAAAAAAAAAAAAATCTATATGATAAATGTATATATTTTTTTTTATTACAATGGGACATACGGGTGACAGATGCCATTGTATGCATTTGTTGTAGGCATTTAGTATATAAAGGCCATGATTGTGATTTCAATAAAGCTTAAAAGCTATAGTTATATTTTAGCTATTAACTAAATGTTTTCCAGCTAATATCCACACTTTCTTTACTTTGTACACTTCTGTAAATCTTCCCCACAATATTCCAGCAATTATCCACTCTGCAGCGCTCAAACATACATTTTCTGAGAAAACTCTATTCACTCAGAATAATTCCAGCTGTACAGTGTTCATAACACCTACTGTTTGCAGAATAAGGGTTTGAGATGCCATTTTCCAGCTTCTGAAGTGAAATTGTCATCAGCAAGGCCACCATCATCGCTGCTTTCATCCTACAGAAACATGTCCATAAAAACACTTAGCACACAGCCATCATTGCAAAGACTGGAAAATACTGGAAAATAAAGTTTGTCAATACAACTCATCCATTCCTAAAAAATATCTTAAATTCAAAGAAAACCAAAGCGGTGATATCAAGTTCTACATAGTTAACCTAATAAGCAAATATGCAAAGTAAAGTATGTGGAGCACACTCGGCACTGGGATATATTACAAGCCTCTTGTATTGGGGAAGATCCACATAATAGATGACTCCAAGGTGGTGCAGACTTATATAGAATAAAGCAATCTGTAGAAATTCACCAAAAGAGATGCGCGAAACAGAGCCTTCACCGCTCCCCTGCTTGCAGGGGGCTGTTTGTTTGTTCTCTACCCGCGATGTGGATTGTTGTACAGTAATGTTTGTTCTTCAATAAAGCTTCTTCGACTCAACACAAGGGTGAGTGCTACGTTAGTAACAGTTCTCTTTTGGTGAATTTCTAATAAGTAAATAGCTGCAGCCTTACACTGAAACTAATGGACAGAAAATGATTACTATTACGTTGATCTGCAGCCAGACTAAGACATAACAGAAGAAAGTGTCATTCCTACCAGGTTATCCTGATCATCAGAAAAATCTATGAGTTCCTCGTCACCTTTCTTCTGGTCATCTGGAGAGTCACTATAGCTTATCTGTATTCTGTGCAAACCATCTAGGTGGGATTTAAAAAAAGAACAAAAGTTTTATTCATGGTTAGAAATGTTACATTATAGGTTATATATTAAAAACTGACTAGATTTTTCTATGGGACCAGCCAAGCCTTTCTAATGTGGAAACACAGAAATAACATGGAAAAAATTGACATGTACAAGGTGTTTAACATCAGAGCATTTCCCTCGAATATGCTTCTACCAAACCCAAAGCTGATCACATTCTTAAAATAAATGTCTACCTTTAAAAGGAAAACTTTAAATGAGTTATAGTGTGGATGTCCAGGAATCCAAAGAGGGGTCACATACTATAATCGGTGCCGTGGTTCCAGAGATATTGGCTGACGAAGTTCCCCTTCTGAATTCCAGGAATTGTGCACAGGAGGCGGGGCCCCACCGGCTGGCCGCCCCTGCTTCTTTCCAACTTCTTCTTAATCAGTAATTCCCATAATTATCATATTCATATTCTGCGACACCACATCCTAGTGACGCAAGTCGCATGTCATGTGAGCGCTTGCGCTCTGCCGGTAGAGCGCATGCGCCGGCAGTTTACATACAGCTCTCCTGTCCTGAGCTCTGAAAGAAGTCACATGAGAGCTGTTTGTAAACTGCCGGCACATGCGCTCTACCAAGAGAGCACAGCGCTCACGTGACATGCGACTCGTCACTAGGACGTGAATATGCTAAAGTACAGCTAATTAAAAAGACTGAAAGAAGCAGGGACAGCCAGCCGGCAGGGCCCCGCCTGCTGCGCGCAATTTCCTGAATTCAGAAGGGGAACTTTGCCAGCCATTATCTCGGGAACCACAGCACCGATTAAAGTAGCTCTTTGGATTCCTGGTCACCCACACTATAACCCAGGTTATTGGGTTAAGTGTGGGTGATCAGGGTGACAATTTTCCTTTAAAAGCAAATAAAATTAAGGATTCAATTTCCATGTATACAACCCATGCTGTAATAAGAAAACAAGGATATGGAGTTCAACTGTATTAAAATAGTGCACAGTAAACCTTACTTGTTGGTGGCTGCAGGCAGCCAGAATATGCCAATAAATGGTCACAGTTCTTTTAACAATTTTTGGACAAATAAATATTTTATTAGTTAAAAATGCTCCTTGTGCCACTCATGAGCCATCAGTGTATCCACCCTCCTGCACTGATCATTTACTCTCATTTCACTGCTAAAATCTATTTTGAAAGACAGACTATCGCTGAGTGATCAGTTTACAAGCTGTCCATAGGGGGAAGGAAAAAAAAAAGGGGATACAATGGGGGAGATTTATCCAAACCTGCGGAGAGAAAAGTTGACCTATTGCCCATAACAACCAGATTGCTTTTTTCATTATTTTTTTTTTAACAGGGTCTCTGAAAAGTGGTTGATATGGGGCATCTGGTAAAACTTTTCCTCTACACAGGTTTTAATAAATCTCCCTCCAATGAGAAAAACACAGAAGCACTGCAGGCTCTAGTAAAATGTTTTAATGTCTCAATAAGAAACAGAATATTTGCAGCACATCCACAACTTGAAATTATGCTGAGAACCAGCTCTATCATAGCACAACAGGTTGTTAGTGTAACATGTGATCAAAACATGCAAACCCACCTGATGAGTTACCACTGAACTAACAATGGCGTAGTGCTAGGCGGCACCACCGCCACAACACCAAGCCCACAGGGGAAATTACTCCGTGGCCAGGCAGCCCCACTGCTACTCAAATAAGCCCCCGACTCTGGGCAATACCACCTCACAGACAAAGCACCGTAGCAACAATGGTCCCCGCAAAGCATTGCAGTGTAACCCCCTATTATAACCATACCTATCATAAGCTCCCTGTCTGAGGGCTGGGAGAATGCTAGGAAGAAACCCTATAGGCTTGCACATTTTGATCAAAAAGATACATTAACACAACCTGTTAGTTTTTGAGATTATGCTGAGAAGCAATTAGATCATAGCACAAGTTGTGGATGTGCGGCCATGTTCTGTATCCCCATTTTTGAGTAACATTTGTTTTACTTTCTCACCTTAGTGCTGGATTCACCTTTAGAAGTTGCACTGAGGACGTTGCACAGCTATACAGAGCTGTGTAGTTGTGAATCCAGCTCTGGGATGAGCTCTTATACAGAAAAACTAACCTTCAATGACTATAAAAATAATAAAAAAGCAGCACAAATTTTAGACTGAATTAGATTAAAATGGTTTTCAGGACAGTACACATAGTAGAGTGATAGATCTTTGGTGTCTATAATGCACAAGAACTCTGATACCTGTTCCATTCTTTCCTCCCTGTAATCTCTTTAGTGTTACATGGAATCAGCCTTTTAGCAGCTGGTACAGAGATTTTGCTCTTTAGAGACTAGCACAAAAGAATACCTGTGCAACAGGAAAGAGATTACTTTCCTTGCAGCAGTGCTGAGTGTAAGGTGGGGTTTACAATGTTTTTAGGGTTATATTTAGCCAGAATAGGTGGGGATTTAGGCAAGAAGGTATATTGAAATATCCCACATGGTGCCCATTCGCTTTAATGTGAACCTATCATTAGTTTTACAAAACACTGACACACACTGGTAATAAGGTAGTCTGTCATGGACAACAGTGGCTTCTCCCTACCCCACCCAGCTTGATTAATAGACCTCATCCTATATGGAAATGGAGAGAGATCTATCAATTAAAGATGACTGGGTGGGGAGAAGCCCCTGGGCACCACCCACATGACATCCTGCAGAATTACATAGCTACACCATTATAAATGAGGAGCTTATCAATGTTTCATAATGCTCCTGGACCGGGCAGCATATGAATTGCATTTACTAGGGGACTAGGTTAAGTCCATTAAAGTGAATGACCAACAGCACCATATCATTCTGCCAGCATCTGAACATATACCCTAAACGCTGCAAGAATCTAGCATTACACAGGGGAATACATCACGTATGTTCTGTCAGAAACAAGGTAGACATAGAATTCACATGAATTGGAGACACTTCTAGGCATTCTCTGTGACCTTTTTAGAGGTCATTCTACAGGAAGTGTAGTTATCTATACACTGGTGTCGCCTCTCACTGTAATCCTGTCTTACCATAAGAAGGGGACTGCTGGAAAACAATCTGATCAGAACAGGAAGTCTCAGCTTAGTTTTAGGCCTAGTGAACAGAATGGAAATCTTCCAGAATTTTTAAATGGAATATTAGGAAAAAAAACATTACCAAAATTCTTTAAAATATGGTTAACACAAAAATTGGACTTGAACAATAGGTCAATGTCAGATGGCACATCTCTTTAAAGTGTAAAAAAAAAATGTCAAGTCAAAAGTTTGGCTTGGTCAGGGTCTGGGTGCTGAGACTCTCATCAATCTCAGGGACAAGCAAGAAACAGCACTTAAAAAAAGCACTTTTCTTTCTTAGGGGTTATCTGGGATTGAATTTTAGCATATTGCCCAGGATGTCACTATATTGCCTCCGCAGCGATCCCCTTCTTGGTTCCTTTGAACGACTCGGCAGACTGACATATTGGGCCCTGGCACCAGGAAAAAGACTGGGGCAGGGGCTTAATACATCAAAACTGCCACTCACCTATCAACAGCCAAGGCAGGACATTGCTGCAGTCGGCGATTAGTTGAGCTGCAGTCTGAAGAGGGAGCAATGGGATGTAGTAAGTCCAATTTGTGAAAAAATGAGAAAATTCAACAATCTGGGCAATATGTTAAAAAAGGTAAATCCGAGATAACCCCTTTAAGTAATGAGACAATTTAGTCCCTAAGGACCACAGTAATTCTTTGATATTTGTCTCACTGCATTCCATCAGCCATACATTTTTAAATTTTAAGTCTAAAAAGCCATTTGAGGACTTGTTTTATTACAAGGCAAGCGGATGATTTTTATGTTATTTTGTATTGTATACACAATTTACTATAATTGGCAAAATTATAGGTGATTAAATGGGTAGTCTCATTAAAAAAAAGTTTTTATTAAATAGATTATGTAAAAAGAAAAATGTTTATAATCTATTGTTATACATGTTTTTTTTTTTACATTTGAAAACCTGGCCACTAGGTGTCACCCTATGTGGCTCAGGATTACTAAATAATACCAGTTTCTTCTATAAATCATAAAAATCTAACCTAAAAGGGTTAGTGATGTTCTGCACTCAACCTGCACAAAATACTCACCAGCATGCTTTATTGGAGTTTTACATTCATTTGCTATTCCATTAACATTTTTACTAGAGTCTGTTTGTGAAAATGGAGATTTTAGAGAGGCATCAGACTCCTGAAGTCCTTGATCATTTTTTCTGAGGCTGTGCCTTCCTACACAATGGCTTCTTCTATTCACTGGGGTGTCACCATCTTCAGTTCCAGAGCTTGCATCACTTGAAGCAACAGTTTGTTTTTTACTGGGCAATTTCTTAAGGGGTGACTTAGAAGAACCACTCTGCAAACAGGATTGTGATTCACCAGAAGAAACAGAGGTCTGATTATCATCTGTCTGTGTCATTGCTGCAGATGGATTGTTAGTCTCTTGGTAGCATCGGTTAGGATAATACTCAGGCTTTTCTAGGCCAGGAAAACAAATGACAGCTAAAAACCAATGAGCACTGCAAGAGGGGGGGGAAAAAAAAAAGACATTGTTACATTGTTCAACAATTTTATATCTATTTTTCTTTTTTAAACCTCTTAAGGATGCAGGGCGTACCTGTGCCCGCTCCTCTGCTATGACGCAGGGTCAAGGGCTGACCCCGCGTCATAGCAGGGTGGTCCCAACGGCTATGAACTGCCAGGACCCGTGTCTAATGCAGGACATCACCGATCGCGGTGACGCCCGGCATTAACCCCTTAGCCACAGCAATCAAATTTGATCCCCACGTCTAAAATGAAAAATATAAAAAAAAAACATTCCCTCAGTCGGGCTGATCAGGATCACCATGGTGTCCCAATCAGCTTACAGGACGACGGGAGGGTCCCTACCTGCCTCCTCGCTGTCCGATCCCTTTTGGATGCTCCAGTCTGGCTCACTAGGCTGGAGAAATCATGCGCAGATAACAGTGATCAATGCTATGCTATGGCATCGCATTGAACAGTGTATGCAATCAGAAGATTGCATGTAATAGTCCCCTATGGGGACTAAAAATGGTGTAAAAGAAAATCTAACAAAAATGGTACCGATAAAAAGCTACGGACCAAGGCACAAAAAATGAGCCCTCATAAAGCCCTGTATGCGGAAAAATTAAAAAAAAAAGTTATAGGAGTCAGAAGATGACAATTTTAAAACTTACTAATTTTGCTGCATGTAGTTATAATTTTTTTAAGTCGAAAAATAAAATAAAACCTACATAAGTTGGGTATCCTTGTAACTGTATGGACCTACATAATAAAGATAAGGTGTAATTTTTACAGAAAACTGCACTGCGTAGAAACGGAAGACGCAAAAATGTTTTTTTTTTACATTTTGTCCAAGAAATAATAATTTTTTTTTCTTTACTTTCGCCATAAAGTTTGTGGTGAAATGACAAAATTTCACATTACAAAGTAAAATTGGTAGCGCATAAAACAAGCCCTCATATAAGTTTGTAGATGGAAAACAAAGCGTAAGGTTTTTAGAAGGTGAGGAGGAAAAAAACGAAAGTGCAAAAATGGAAAAACCTGAGAGGGTCCTGAAAGGGTTAAACTTTGCTTAATTTTATGAATGATCACATATAATCAAAGAAAGTCTAAAAAAACTTTAGTAATTTACTTACGCTTCATTAAGTGGAACAAATATAAAGTCTTTCTGAAATATATCCACATGTCTGGTCCATGTTTTTACTCTTCCATGCCTTCTTTGTTGTAATCTAAGAAAAGCACATTAGCAAAAACACAGGAAAAACTAATTAGTATATGTCATTTCACTAAAATCTATATTTTAATGTATAAGTTATAGTTCCATGACTATTTAAAAAGTGTTACTAACATGCAAAACTTTTGATTGGTCAGGATCTTAGGGATAAGACCACCACATATTGCTAGATATAGCTTGGAGAAGCATGCAGCTTTTTGCTTCACTCCCTTGCTTGTCACTCGATCTGACTCAATGTAGGAGACATGCTCCATTGTATGTCTATGACGCCTGTCTCCTGCAATGAGTCAGATCGGAGGTGAGCTTGGGAGTGAAATGGACAGCTGTGCACTTCTCCTTGCTTTATCTAGGAATCATTGCGGATCTCTGCACCGAGACCCTGACTGTTCAAAATGCTGGAGTGAAAGGAATGCTTGAAATAGGTCATCTCCCAGAGTGCAGCCTGTGGTAAATTCCTGCAGACAAGAGAACCAAAAAACACACAAAAATCTACCAATTGTGACTCTGCAGCAAGTGTGTTCACATTTCAGTCATTCACAATATGAAAGGAACATCTCAAAAAAGGGAAAAAAAAAAAAAACTAAACAAAAAGAAAAACCACAACCACCACCAATGCCCTATTCTTCAATTATAAGCAATGTTATCTTTCAGAGTCTATTTCATAACTGCCCTTTAATTATGAAGGGAACTCTGTCAAAAAGTAGGAGCACTTTAAAAATACATCAGTGTTTCATCACCCTAATGAATCTTTCTAAAGCCTTTTATCAACAAAACCGATCACAAAAAATCAGAACAAGTGGGGTTATTTATCCTAAGATATATTAATGGGAAAACACACTGGATATGAGAAAATATTGCAAAGATTTAATTAAATATCATCACCATCTTTACTTACGTTAGGTTTGCAGTATCTTGAAGATTCCTTCTCTCTCTTTGATTAAGACGCTTATAGAAAAAAGAACTAAAAATATGGATTTTTTCTGCTTTGTCTCGAAGTTTCTCAAGGACTAAATATCTAGGTCAGAAAAAAAAATTCAGAGTATGATTATTTACACAATAACCTGTTTATTTAAACAAAAAAAGCTATTTTTCCAGAGATCTAGGATAGATCTTAAAGGGTACTTCTCATCAAAAAAACTTTTGATATATTATAGATTAATGTATGCAGAATAACTTCACAATTGCATGTTATTAAAAAATATGCTTCTTTCTATTTAATTTCCCACTTTGAAGAAATGACCACTAGGGGTCTCCCTACCAGTCCTGGCAGCAAGCATTTCAGACTCATGCTGGGGTCCTAAACACTACGAGCTGCCAGTCTGCTTTGTTCACAAAGGAGGACACTCAGAGCTGCCAGCCTGCTTTGTTCACAGCCTGTTTGGCTGTGAACAAAGCAGGCTGGCAGCTCTTAGTGTTTAGGACTCCAGCATGAGTCTGAAATGCTTGCTGACAGGACTGGTAGGGAGACCCCTAGTGGTAATTTCTTCAAAGTGGAAAATTAAATAGAAAGAAGCATATTTTTTAATAACATGCAATTGTGAAGTTATTCTGCATACATTAATCTATAATATATCAAAAGTTTATTTGATGAGAGGTACCCTTTAAGTGTGCAGCATACAGAAGAATGAATAATGCAATAACTTCATAGTTAGGGTAAATATAATGGTCTTTGTTGCCCACACCAAAAATGTGCAACAAATACATAGGAATAAATGTATTAATAAAATGTTAATGAATGCACTTACTTTAAATAAAAATCAATAATAACATCATTTAAAAACTCTCCCTCATTTAGGCAATGGAGATCTTCATTAGTGACGGAGATCCCACCTTTTGCAGGAGGTGGAGGATAAACAATCAACCTTAAAGAAAAAAAGAACTACAGTAAAACATTTATACAAAGAATGACAAGTGAATAAATTAAGTTTGAGAAAAGTTCTCAATGTATTCTTGCATCTTAAAACCCCATTTTGGGACTTGAGGATAAAGGCAATTTTCATTTTAGCATTTGTTTTTTCCTCCTTGGCTTTTAAGAGGCATAACTCATTTTTCTATCCACAGACCCATATGAGGGCTTGTTTTTTTTGGGCAACCAATTGTACTTTGTATTAACACTGTTCATTTTACCATAAAATGTACATTAAGACAAAAAAAAATATTTATTAATTAGTGAGTGTGTGTGGGGATTGTTAAGAAAACCACAATTTTGCAACTGGGGGGAGGGGCTTTTGTTTTTACGCAGTGCACTTTAGCTGATCAGAACATCTGTGGTGAAATCGTGGGATCCTGATGAGCTGAGAGGACAGCAGGAGGGTCCTTACATTCCTCCCTGCCATCCAATCGGTGATCCAATGCTGCAGAAAGCCATGGCAGCCTGAAGGAATGGAGCGCCAATAACTATGATCAATGCTGTGTGTATGAAATCTAAACATTGCATAGTAGTCCTCTATGGTGACTAGGGCTGCACGATATGGGGAAAATGTGCGATTGCGATTATGGGCCTAAATATTGCAATTTCGATATGCGATGTTGAAATCCCGCCATTTCATGTCTAATCTCCTCGATTTTGCAATTATCCACCTATTTTATGCCCACCACCCATTTCACATGTCCCCCTGTCACATTCTCCCCTCATGGTCACATGATCTCCCACTACATTCTCCCCCCCCCCCCCTGCCACATTTCCCCCTGCCACATTCTCCCCCCATATCACATCTGACCCCCCGACACATTCCCCCTCCCCATTCCACCCCCACTCGCCACATTCCCCCTCCCCCTTCCACCCCCCACTCGCCACATTCCCCCTCCCCCATCCCCCCCCCACCCACCCGCCACATTCTCCCCCCCCCCCACCCGCCACATTCTCTCTCTAGTTTACAAGTCTGATCTGAGGTCTTATTTATTTTGCTAGAAGTTATTAAAAGTAAAAGGGTTTTAAGAAAAGAAGGGGAGGGTTTTGAATAAAAACTAACCATTATAAACACACTCTTGGTCCCGGGTCTCGGCAGGTGTCTGTCGCTATGCAGGCTACTCCCATACTCCTCCTCCCCGGGTATCACATGTACAGATAAACAGGGAGGAGGAGACCCCGGAGCAGTCTGCCATGCGATTGGCTGATCATCTATGCGCGTTCCCGACGCGAGGGCGGAAGTGAGGGCGGAAGTCTTTGCCTAGCAGGCGTCAGTGACGTGACGCCTGCTGGGAAAGCCTGCTTCCTGGAGAGGAAAGAGCAGCAAGCAAGAAGACCAGAAGATGACCGCTATGTAAGTCCCAAAAATTTTTTTTAAAGGCAGGGAGGGGGTTAGGGATAGATTACCTATAGGTAGGGACAGAGTAAAATAAATATGAGATGGTGGGAGCTACTCTTTAAGCATACTAATTTTCATACAAAATTTTTATTTTTTAAGAGAAAGAAAAGCAATAGGCTACACTGAATGACCATTTCTGCTGAAGCAAATTTACTGTCTCTGGGCTGTCTTTCAGGTTCAGAGAGAAAAATCTAACTTTCTAGTTTTGACTGCTGGCAAAGAGGTCTATTTCTGGATAGTCCTAAATTTGTACCAAAGATTGAAATTCTTGGGATTTCAGCTCCCACTCGTCTTAGATGTTAGAAGTAAGCTTCTAAGTTGTCTACTTCCTTGTGATGGACTGCTGAGAGTGTGGCCACATTCTCTTCAGCCCAGGGGAGAATTTTCTCTGACAACGTCTTAAGGCTAAGTTTCCATTTGGTTTTTTTCCTGCTTTTTTTTGTGTGGAAAAAACGCCAGTGCAATTTCTTGCGTCTGATGCTTTTTCTGGTATTTTTTTTTAACGTTTTTGCATATGAGTGAAAATTGAATTTTTGGACCCCTTGACGTTTTTTCAAAATTTGTTGCGTACCAAAAAAATAAAATAAAAGATGCAGTAGTGATGGAAACAAATGTATTTAATGACATTTTTTTTTTTTTTTTTTCCTATACAAAATTTTATTAATTTTTAATCCGGCAGGGCAGGGCACTACAAATGTCGCCGGCAATAATAAAAATGTAGTGTGTGTTTTTTCTCCTTTATTTTTTAGGTAGTACTACTACTCCCAGCATGGAACACACTGTTCCATGATGGGAGTAGTAGTTCCTGTACTAATTGACATGTGATTGTCCATAATAGAGCAGAGATGCGGAGCGGCTCTATACAGAACTCACATCTCTGCTCTGTACTTCGGGCCGGCCAGTGATGTGAAGTGATCAATTATAGTTTCCGCCCAGAGTGAGGATTGGCCAGATGGTGGCAGGATGCTTTACTTCCTAAAAAATGTAAGATAAAAAAGTGAAACACATACACACTACATCTTTAGTATTGTCGGCTACATTTTTAGTGCCCTGCCCGCACACATAAATTAATCCCTGTTTAAAAATTAAAATTTGCGTTAAAAACTATTTTTTCCATCATTACTGTAATATATATATATATATAATTTTTTTTAATTTTATTTTTTTAACGGTACAGCGATTTCTCACTGATTTACAGCTAACACCTGGCCGTAGCATTTTTTTGTCAAAAAAGCACCATGCAGCAGAATTGTTTTTTTTTTTTTCTAGCATTTTTCCCGGAAAAAAAAATTAAAAAGTGGAAACTTAGCCTTAGGAGTTGTAATGTTGTACAAGTATACCTTGATGATAGGGGATTAGATGTTTGATCTAGGTATGGGGGGGGGGGGGGGGGGGGTCTCTGCTCCGTGCCAGATGATGGGCTAGCACAGCCATCACAACCCCTCCATTTGAGGAGGCCTGACTGCCTGTATTAGCTTCTGTCTTCACGAACGCATGCGGTGCCGGAAAGGAGATTGCAGGGGATCTCAGCGGTCAAGCCCTGGCCTTCAGACATCTTATACCTTATCTTAGGGATATGGAATAAGATGACTAAGGGCGGAGTACCGTTTAACTAGAGCCTCCCAAAGCCCAAAGGCTGGCAACGGTTGTTATGGTTATTGGCGGGTGCAGAATCCAGGGGACACCACCAGTCAGATTCTCGTTCTTTAGCCACCATTTTAGAAAAGATTTTACTTAGTATAAAGTCTTAAACTTGCTCACCAGGGAAAATTGAACGTGATCCCTGGCACCATCTTTGACCCCAGAATCAACAATGCCTCTCTCTTATCGTAGTGGTTTTCCTCTGATTTTCCAAGTCTAGAATTATTTGCAGGAATTAGTTTTTTTTTATGGTGTCAGATCAGATTTAGAAAATTCACAATCCAGTCGAGATTTTGAGCTAAAGTTATGGTCTGACGAACATGCTGGGAGAGAATGGACTATAAATTTAGTAGATCTTCCATGTACAGGATTATAGTTATACCTTTCATGAATAACTGGTAGTGAATGGTCATGTTGTTCAGATGTACTGCAAATCTTGGATATTTCTGGTGGGACAGACACATAGGCAGATCGAAATACGCAACTTTAAGATCTAATAATGTCATCCAGGCATCTTTTGGGATAAGAGGGATGGCTGACTCTAGGGTTTCCACTTTGAACCATTTATAAATATACAAAACGTGTTTAAATTTTTCAGATTTATAATTGTTCTGAAAGAAATGTTTGGATTGGGCACTAGAAACAGGTGAATAATGACCCCGACCCCAAACAATTGCTCCTAAAGCACGTACGTTATTTTTCCTGGATCTGCAATACAGAATCTTGGAGGTGGAAAGAAGGCAAACTCTGCTCTGTACCTCAATGGTGTTCACAATGAACATGTTTTTTGCAATTGGCTCCAGGGCTATGGAGTCGGTAGATAAATGTTCAGACTCCAGAGTTTTATGTACTTCCGACTCCTCTGTATTAATATGCAAATGTATTTTATACATTCCTTGAAGGAAAGAAAGGCAACATACATGTCTTTACCACAGGACTACTGGCTGGGAAGCCAACAGTCTACTGTATTGAACAGTTTGTGTGCTGATCTGCTGAAGATAGGGCAGTGGGAGGATCCAGGAAGGGGCATTTATTATAAAAAATGAATTCCCTAGTAGAATCCCATAGTCATGTTTAAAGGGGTATTCCGCCCAAGAGATCTTATCCCCAATCCAAAGGATAGGGGATAAGATGCCAGATCACCAGGGTCCCGCTGCTGGGGACCCCCGAGATCGCCGCTGCGGCACCGCGCTATCATTACTGCACAGAGCGAGTTCGCTCTGTGCGTAATGACGGGCGATACAGGGGCCGGAGCATCGTTATGTCATGGCTCCGCCCCTTGTGACATCACAGCCCGCCCCCTTAATGCAAGTCTATGTCAGGGAGCGTGACGACCACCACGCCCCCTCCCATAGACTTGCATTAAGGGGGCGGAGCCATGACTTAACGATGCTCTGGCCTCTTTATCGCCCGTCATTCTGCACAGAGCGAATTCGCTCTGTGCAGTAATGATAGCGCGGTGCCGCAGCGGCGATCCTGGGGGTTACCAGCAGCGGGACCCCGGCGATCTGACATCTTATGCTCTATCCTTTGGATAGGGGATAAGATGTCTAGGGGAGGAGTACCTCTTTAAGCCAACAATCGAGTTTACAAGTTTTTATAGCCTTTTTCCGATGGTTTAGTCTTGAACTATTGACCCTCCATTGCCTTCACTTATACAAGTGTCTCTAGTCCTGCAAAAAACATATTTACTTAATCCCTTATCAGTGAGAGGCTAGGTTACCCATGGGTTCCCTGTAACAGCAGAGCACAACACTATGGAAAGTAAAAGTGTTGCCGCTCCTAATTGTGCGTTGCGTGCCATATAGTGATAGGCTTCTTCACGGTCACTTAACGTGTTCGTTTTGCGGTTACCTGAGGCACTGCATGCATTGATCTTTATTCTTACAGTAGAGAAGTCATTAATTATAACTTTTTGTGAATTGGGACATTAAAACTTGCTTTTTAAAAAAAAAAAAATTTTTTATTCCTATCTAAATTTAGTAGAAGTTGGGTACCCCAAATTTCCTCCGACTCCTCGACTCTGACTCCACAGCCCTGATTGGCCCACCGGCAACAGAATAGAGAAAGTCTTCCTCCCACCTGAAATTAAGCAGAAACTCTCTGCCTTTGTCTCTTTGAGTAATCCACTTTTTGCTTTCCCTTCGTATATTCTATTTTTTTGTTAATGACCAAAAAAATATGACCCTTAGTTATGGGGTTTTTCTCCTGTGGCAAACCTTTTTTTTTTTTTATCCATAATTCAGATTTTATTAAAGTAATAAGAAAATATACAGTATCAAAAGAAGCTGGGCCTAGCAATGCCCAATGCAATGCTAACAAATCACAGCAATACAGAATAAAAACTGGGAAAGAGAGGTAGTAGGGAGGTGGGTGGAAGGGAGGGAAGGGTTGGTAGGAGAGAGGGGGAGGAAAGGGAAACACTAACAAAACAAAGAGTACATCGCATATACATATACACATGTTGCTAACATACAAATACCTTGACGAGGTATCTAAAGGGCATCAATTACAGGCGACTCGATAGAGAAAAAGAAAATGAATTATAATCGTAATGAGCATAGAGTCAAGTGGCCTTACTAAACCCAGAGTGCAACCATGTATCCCAACGTTGGAGAAAACAAAGTTCCTGTTCAGTGCAGGCAGCTACCAGTCTCTCCATAGAGCAGGAGGAGTCCACTTTGGCCACTAGACACAAAATATCTGGAATGTCACTAGTTTTCCAAAGGGAGGCAATAAGTATGCGTGCAGCAGTGAGCACGTGGAAGGCAATAGTCCTCTGAAAGATCTTGGAGATGAAGAGAGATCAGTGCCGTGCCTGGATTTAATTGTAATGGAAAGTGGAAAATCCGTGAGTGGTAAAAACCTGTTGCCAGGATGGAACAATATGCGGACAGGTCCACCAGATATGAAAAAAAACTTGCCCCTTTGAGCACCACACCTCCAACATGTTGGGTTAGCAGTAGGGTAAATAGATGACATACGATCAGGAGTATAATACCACATATATAATACATTTCTCGAGGATTCCATATGGTTAGAGCATTTAGAGAGTTGGAATGGCAAAGATTAAATATGCGACCACTGATCCTCACCAATTGAGATGCCCAAGTCTTTTTCCCAAGAGGACTTAAAAGAAAATGTCTCAGGTATAGACCTACGTTGTAAAGAACGGTAAGCTACCGAAACCCCTCCCCTTGTACCCACATGCTAATCGAAATACGTTGTGTATAATGAGTCGCCCTCCCCACCCTGCCACGAGTGATATGAGATAAAGTGGTGTAATTGAAGGTATTTATAGAAGTCCTGAGCAGGGAGTAAAAACTTTGTTCTAATGGTTTCAAAGGGTAGCACGTCTCCCTGACAACATATATCACCCAGGCAAGTAATACCCAAATCAGTCCAGTTGGAGTAAGAAACATGAGGGAGGAGGAGAGGAAGAACAGAGAATGGAGTGGAAGGAAGGGAGATCAGGGATAAAAGTAGAGAGGATAGAGCAAAAAGCCAGATATCTAGACTAGAAGATATAGAGGGGCTCAAAGTAGGAACTGAGGATTTAGTTATCACAACTTTCCAAAGTAGCAGGCACAGAGAAGGTACCTCCACTATATTTGTTTCCACGCTAAGCCAACACGCATCAGAATCCGACCTCCACCACTGATGAAGGCCGACAAGGTGCGCTGCTCTGTAATAATTAAGCAGGTCCGGACAACCCAAGCCGCCCATACTAGTAGGAAAGTATAGTAATTTAGCTGATACTCTCGCCCGCTTTCCCTGCTAAATAAAAGTCATAAGTTGTGTCTGAAGTCGTCTAATAGCTGCTAGCGGGAACGTAACAGGTAAGTTATGAAACAAATATAATATACCGGGAAGGAGAAACATTTTGACTACTGCTATGCGGCCCGACCAAGACAGAGGTGTGTGGAAATATCGTTTTATATCTTTGGAAAATTGGGTAGACAGTGCAGAGAGATTCAAAGGGACCAGAGTGGCAGGAATGGGAGAAAGGAAAATGCCCAGATAAGTAATGCCAGTAGTAGCCCACTGAAAAGGGTAAAGGTCGCATAGGGTTTGCTTGTCAGCATGGTCCAGTCGGAGAGGGAGGATAGTAGATTTCAAAGCATTGAGTTTGTAAAGACTAACAGCACTAAATAGATCAATGAGAGAAAGAACACGAGGAAGAGAAGTGAGAGGATGAGTCAACGCGATCAGGACGTCATCAGTGAAAGGCCAATTTTATGCTCAATCCCACCCACCTGGATTCCAGAAACTAAGGGGTCTATACGTATCCTTTCAGCAAAGGGCTCCATAATTAGAGTAAATAAAAGGGGAGAAAGGGGACACCCCTGGCGTGTACCATCGGAAATAGGAAAGGAGGAAGAGAGAGCTCCAGACGTAAAAACTTTGGCAGAAGGGGAAGAATACAAGGACATTAAGGCCAAAACCACCGAGGGAGGGAAACCAAATTTAGTCAAGACAGCCCGTAAAAACCCCCAGTGCACTCGGTCGAACACCTTCTCAGCATCCAGCGAAAGGAGCAGAGAAGGCGTCCGACTCTGATGGGCCGCTGCAAGGATGTTCAGAAATCGTCTGGTGCCGTGAGCAGATTGACGGCCTTTAACAAACCCTACTTGGTCCCCATGTATTAAAGTGGGTAAAATTTCAGCAATACGATTAGCCAATAGTTTGGTGTACAGCTTAATGTCCGCATTTAATAGTGAAATCGGGCGAAAGTTGGGGGGAGCTGTAGGGGGCTTGCCAGGCTTGGGGAGGGTGACTAACTGCCTCCAGCATTTCTGCTGGGACAGAGCCAGTGGAAGCAATATAGTTGAAAAGGGCAGTGAGTTGGGGAGCAATTAATGGTGCATGCAGTTTATAGAAGTCATTAACTAAGCAATCATGCCCCGGGGACTTGGCATTCTTTAACGCCCTGATCGGGTCAAGCACCTCTAAGGAGGAGAATGGGAGAGAGAGCGACTCACAGGCATTAGGAGAAAGAGAAGGGAGCGACATAGAGCTTAAGAAGTCAGAAATGGAGTCAGAAGTAGGCAGATGAGGATTATCAGAAGTAGAGAGGTTATACAGGGACTCATAAATTGCGAAAGCGTTGGCTATACCCTGTGGGTCAAAGGCCTTGGAGCCATCAGGCAAGGCGATATGGGCTATACGGCTCCGAGCCTCCTGCACTTTAACCTGCCTAGCCAACGCTTTCCCAGGCTCATTTGCTAGCCAATAGGAATTCAGTTTAAGTCGTCTAAGAGCAAGGTCAAACTTAAAAAGATCTAGAGAGTGAATGGCTTCAGTCAGTGCGGAAATGCGGGACACAACAGCTTGGGAGAAGTCCAACTTATTACGCCTATGTAGGTCAGCAAGTTCTAGTTGCAGTGCAAGACTTTTGTCCCTCACTTGTCTCCTGTGGTGGGCAGATTGTCCAATGATCTCCCCTCTTATGGTGGCTTTAAAGACACACCATAGTGTGGATGTACTACTAACAGAGCCTATATTTTGTTCAAAATAAGATGTTATGGCATCTTTCAATTTAGGGAGATATGGCGGGTGTTGAAGGACATAGGGGCTAGCCCGCCAAAGCGATGCCTTCGGGGAATGGAAGTGTTCATCTACATTAATGGTGATAGGGGCGTGATCCGACCAGGTGATGGTGTGGATTTGTGACTGGGAAATAGTTTAGTAAAGGTTTGCTAACTAAGAAAAAAAATCTATAAGGGTGTAAACAGAATGAGGGTGTGAAAAATAAGTAAAATCATGACAGCTGGGATGATGAACTCTCCAAATATCAAAAATAGGGGTAGGTTCAGGACAATTTAGGGAAGAGGTGGAGTCCACGGACGGACACAACGTAGCATTAAAATCTCCCACCACAAGGAGACGAGGGGCAGCATGTAGACGTTTAGTCTCAGCCCAGACAGGAGACCTCTTGTAAGGGGAGTTTAGACCCCTAACATTTAGAGGCTATTTTAAAACCCATAGTGGGAGGAAAGTAAACAGCAGCAGTGATACACCTCTAGCAACAACTTGGTCAGTACGACATGGCATAGAAGGCATTTGTACAATAATCAACAAGGCAGTGGATGTACTAAAAAACAACAGGGACAAAACTGGTAGAGAAAGACTACAGCACACCAACATGGTGTAGAACAAAAAAAACAGCAGAGATAAAAGTACATAGTAACCACAGTGACCCTTGGAGAGCGACACTCACTGGGGAATATGGAAGGAAAAACATAACCATATTATAACATGTACCTGACTGCTAAATTAGCTATTTAGCCCATCAAGAAAGAAAAGGGAAATAAAATATAACATTAAGAAGACTTTCTCTTCCCATACTGTACCACAGTCCATTCCATAGACAGCCTCCGTGGTGAAGATCCCGAGGTCTCCTGATCCTCCGGTGAAGATGAGGATAGTTGCCAGGCATGGCAGAGATTCAGTAGATCCTCCGGAGATGATGCAGAATGCTTGGAACCTTCAAATGTGGCAATAATTTTAGTCGGGAAGCCCCACTTATATGGGATCCCGTGAGCTCGTAGGAGAGCTGTACCTTTGGAGAATTTCAGACGGCGAGAGAGGGTGGCAGCAGAAAGGTCTGCAAACATGGACAGGTGGGAGAAGCGGGTAGGCAGCTCAGGCGGGTGGCGGGCAGCCATTGCTATATTCTCCTTTATATGTAAAAAGAGGTGATGCACCCGGTCGAGCAGCAAGTCCTGCGAGGAGGCCGAGGGAAGTAAGGCCGCAAAGTAGTCGGTCATAAAACCAGCCAGGTTGTCGGTTTTCACCTCTTCTGGGACTCCACGGATCCGGAGGTTGTTCCGTCTAGAACGATCCTCCATATCATCCAGCTTAGCACAGAGAGCTCCCATCTCCTCCTCCAGGGCAGAGACACTGTCCACCATAGAGTTGTGAGCAGAGGTGAGTTCCCCATTTTCGACTCAACATGGGAGGTGCGGGACCCAAGAGAGAGGATGTCCTGCTGGATACTGGACACTGCCGCTCTGATCTCACTCCTGATGGTGGAGGTGAGGTCCACAGCCACAGCTAGCAGGGCCACTTCGGTAAGGGCAGGAGAGTCACCACGAGGCTGGTCCATGGAAGCAGGCGTATGCACCGGGGAGGTAGGTAAGGGAGGCAGCAGTGAATGGGAATGTGCTGAGCCCACCAAGCTCGGAGATGAGATCCCAGATGGAGAAAGCACCACTTCAGGAGCTGGGGAACAGTGTCTTGCTGGAGCTGTGTCTGCGCCGACAGCTGGCTGGCAGGCCTCCGGCGCTATCTTGAGACTCCGCAGCAGGGAAGAATTGAGTTAATTTTAGCGGACTCTTCTTCCCTTTTTTATGTGCGTGCCATAGCACAACACAGTCAGGGACAGCTGGCAGTGCTGGGAATAGCAAATAGGGCGAGATATAGCCAGTGTGTGCCGTGAGTTACCGGAGTCAGATGGAGCTCACAAGTTAAGAGTCCTCCGCCATGTGCGTCCAGGCCACGCCCGGGAAACCTTTTTTCTTAACTGCTGCCTGTTTCAGAACTTTATCCAGAACAGACCAGACACTAAGTTACCCTGTAAGGGGATTGCACATAGTTTATTTTAGGAAGTGGTGTCACCCTGCAACTTTTGAGCCTTAAGGATCGTATTACAGAATTAGAAAATGCTGCAAATGTAGCTGTTATCCTGACTGACTCCCCTGAGGCATCAATTAGAAAAGCAATAGTTAACTTAAAGGGGTAATTCCAGGCAAAACATTTTTTTTATATCTATCAACTGGCTCCGGAAAGTTAAACAGATTTGAAAATTACTTCTATTAAAAAATCTTAATCCTTCCAATAGTTATTAGCTTCTGAAGTTTTCTGTCTAACTGCTCAATGATGATGTCACCTCCCGGGAGCTGTGCATGATGGGAGAATATCCCCATAGGAACTGCACAGCTACCGGGACGTGAGTCATCAGAGAGCAGTTACACAGAAAACAACAACTCAACTTCAGAAGCTAATAACTATTGGAAGGATTAAGATTTTTTTAATAGAAGTCATTTACAAATCTGTTTAACTTTCCGGAGCCAGTTGATATATAAAAAAAAGTTTTGGCCTGGAATACCCCTTTAAACATAGGAATAGAGAATAAAATCTTTTCCCTAGGTGTTTTATTTTCTAAGTGATTTTCGTATTCCTTCAGCCAAACAAAGAGGGATCTCGCAACACTTATGGCAGCTACGCTTTGGTTAATTAACTCTTTAGTTGAATACCAGAATCTCCTTACCATCCATTTTTCTATCCATGGGTTGGTCCTTTAAGCTGAGAGGTATCTTCAAAAGGGTAAAAAGGTTTTCATTACAACTTTAGAAACCTGAACATCGATCTTTGGAATCTCATTGTAAAGTTTAACGTACTGATCATCAAAATGAAATTGGGAGTAAAAATCTTTATCAATCTGAAACCTTTTTTCTATATCTTGCCATTGCTTATGAATAAGATTTTTTGTGTTTTCATGCACATAAAAAAAAAATCAGCTTTTTCTGCATATTAAGGCTAGCAAACATTTGATCCAGAATGGAGGTCTGCTCTGGAACATCAGCAATATTCATGGCGCTTCTAACCTTTGCAAACAGAATATTTATATCCCCAGAAGAATAATACAGTGACACCCTGACCTACGATGGCCCCGACATACGATCACTTCAACATACGATGGCCTCTCCGAGCCAACATACAATGCTTTTGTATGTCGGGGCCATCGCATAAACGGCTATCCGACAGCGCAGACTGCTTCAGCTGCCACCGGATAGCCGTTTACGGTGCCCCGTGTGGTCCGCTGACGATCACTTACCTGTCCTCGGGGCTCCGGCGCGTCATCTTCGGGATCCCCTGCATCGTCGGCGCTCTCCATCGTCGTCATCACGACACTGCGCGCGCCGTCCTGTCATCCAATAGGAGCTGCGTGCGTAGCGACGTGATGGTGGCGACGGAGAGCGAGGATGCCGGGGAAGCAGAGGCCTTGCTGGAGCGTCGGGGACACACCGGGGACGCGGCGACATCCCGGGCAGCAGGGACGAGCGGTGATGGTACGTAGCTGCGGGGACAGGCGAGTACAACTTCCTATACTTTACATTGCACGGATCCCTCAACATACGATGGTTTCAACAAACGATGGTCCGTTTGGAATGGATTACCATCGTATGTTGAGGGACCACTGTACTACTTTTATAGTAACATAGATAGTATGGTCAAAAAAAGACCTACATCCATCAAGTTCAACCAAGGAATTGAAGAGAAGGGGTATGGTGGGATGAAGGGGAAGGGATGTGATTATATTTCTGCTTAAGCATTAATGTTATTTTGTTCTAGGAACTTATCTAATCCTATTTTGAATCCTTCAACTGTTCCTGCTGTGACCAGTTTCTAAGGTAGACTGTCCAATAAATTCCCAGTTCTTATGGTAAAGAAGTAGTGTAGCCCCTTGAGACCAAAACCTTTTCTTCTCCAGACGGAGGGAGTGCCCTCTTGTCCTTTGAAGGAGTTTAACCTGGAACAGTTTTCCCCATATTTTTTGATTGGGGCATTTATATTCTTATATATGTTGATCATATCCCCCCCTTAAACGTCTCTTCTAAGGACTAAACAAATATTCTTTTAATCTTTCCTCATAGCTAAGATGTTCCATGCCCCATATTAGTTTAGTTGCATCTCTCTACACCTTTATCAGGTCCAAAACGTCCCTTTTATGATAGTTATCCTCCCTCTGAGAAAAAGATTGCATAACGTCACCCTCTTCTTCAGTTAGAATTAACTGACAAAATATCAAGGCCTGAATCTGAGTCAGTATCTTAATGAAGGGCTGAAATTATTGTGAATAAAGATCCATAATTGGAGGGGATCCATAAAACACAGTGTAGGCATAGCAGGAGAAAAAAAAGCCTTTACCTCCCCATTCCATTAAGGATGGGGATTCTTCTTGAACAATTTTGCAGGGTTTGCATAAGGGTTTAGTATAACCTTCAGGTAAAATCCATGTACAGGTAGGTAACATAACAGTACTTGAAGGTAGAAAACTTTCCAGAGTAAAGCATGGTGGTAGCTTAGCTATGTTAATCTAACCCTGCTTCTGCAAATTCCTTCAATGACTACCAACTTCCCAGTGAATCCAGATCTTCTGAAACAACTAGGAGCACATTTATCCTCTGTAGCATCCTGTATGTCACTCTAAACTAGGCTCTCCTTAAAGATACAGTCCTCTGAAGGATGATCGTGTGGACCACATACCACTTAGATGCCCTCTTCCTGTTTGAAGTGTTGTTTCCAATCTATACAGTCTGGATTGTTTCAGTAAGAGATGTTAGGAATCATCTTTGCCTGGTTCAACAGAGCTCAGGTAACATTAGTAGTACATAACTGCAGAATATTACACTGTAAGGCTAAAAATAAGAGGTTCCCCAATCAAACTATAATACTATTTGAATACATACAACCCTGTCAGGGACCTGCTGACCTGTACAATTTCATATACCTGCTAATTGCCCTCAATATCATTCAAAAATGACCTTCTTGAAAATGAAGAAAGTATTCACTTACTTTTCAATAGGGCCGATAAAGACACTGTGATTGTCTCCTTCGCTATCATCAAAGTACTGCAACTGGGTTGTGGTATTCCTCAACTTCATTCGAGTTTCAGATATAACCTGCATACAAAGCAAAAAGAATAAAGACAGGAAGCACTACTAGGATTAGAGACTTAGAATTCCAAAGAAAGTCAAATTTGTTGATTTACAGACTGTTATGTAAACCCCTTCTAAACATTTGACGTACATGTAGGTTACATCATAGGACAGGGAGTATGACTGCTCCATACGCTGTGGGTGCTGGCTGCTATTTGCAACAGACTTACTCCAGTCCCAGATGATCCCATGATGATAACCATCCCCATATGCTATATTCAGTAGCAGTAGTGGCATCTAGGTGGTTAGAAAGCAAGTATTGGTCCCTTTTGTCCTTTGTTCAACCCCTCTCTCACCATTAGGCCATGTTTGTACCATAGACAGGGTATAATTTTGTTCCACATTAAATATTTACACTCATTTAGCAGATTTTTTTTTATACATTTTTAGTTTATCATCATTTTTTGCACCGTATCTACAAAAGTATCATGCTGCAGGCATTTCAATTCCACACAAAGGTACCTTTACAAGTAACGAGAAAGACAACTACAACACTTGAAAAATGAGAAGAACATAAAATACTTACACTTCTAGTTATGTGGTCCTTTTGAGTTGAAGCGAGTGAAGGTGTTTCTTGAACATTATTGGTAAAGGCAACAAGTCGTCGATTAGCTTCTTCAAAGACAAGTTTTGATAAAAATTGTGGAATTAAGTTCTTTTTTTCAACGTCAGTATGTATCTTTTCGAAACAAAGAATCTCATGTCCATTCAGAGGCTTTTCAAAGATGAGCACAATGTACTGTTCTTCTATATCTAAAAAAAAAAAAAACATTTAAAAGGTGTTATCCAGCAACAGAAAGGTGTCAAAAATAAAAAAAAATAAAAGAACAAATGTGTCAAAAAGTTTGATAAAGCAACTCAAATATATGGTCATTAACCTAAGTGCAGAGATTTTTCATTCCAGCTCTTATAGTAAGGATCTTACTATAAGATGTGATGTCATCCTCAGCAGTGAACTCTGTCCCCTATCTTCCCCTAGTGTCAGTATAGGACCATAGTGATGTGGAAGGGCTGGTTTTACTGCTCATTAGTTTAGGATGCCTCACTGCAGTGTTGTGTGGGTTTAGAACATTCTCTGTCACAGCAGTGGCTTTGGTTCCTTGCTGCCTCATGTATTGAGTCAAGCTTGTCTGTAAAACCAGCCCTCCCCTTCAAATCACTGCTGACACTAGGGGAGTTGTAGTAGTATACAAATTAATACTCTTCTGGCATTTCACATTTAAGAGTCTTAGAAAATGACTAGAGATTTTAATTAGCCAAGCCAAAATCCCTCCTAGAAGAGAGAGTCTTATTAGGGTTCTTTGCCCCTTGTCAGTACAGAGTAGGGCAATACTAGTAATTCTCATTAAATAATTCTCGGACATCTTTTCTCATAAGCTCTGTGTTTCACTTACTCCTCCAGGAAATGCATGACCAAAAAGCCAAGTAGGTGTTTAAAGGGGTTGTCCAAGAATAGAAAAACATCTAAAAAACCCCACCCTGTCTGTCTTCAGGTTGGGTGTGGTTCTGCAGCTCAGTCCCATTGAATTGAATGGAGCCAAGTTGTAATACCACACCCAAAGTGGGGACAGACAGGGTGCGGGCTTTGAAAGAAAAAAAAGGTCTATTTTTGAATTCCTGGATAACCCCTTTAACAACTGTCTTTATGGTCTGCTAATGACAGCTTTTATTGTATGGTCTTAGACAGTGAACAGAAATTCCCCCAACTGGTCATAAATTTCTCAGAATTACATGGACAGCATAACACAGAGCTAAAAGAAAATATATTCCACAATTGTTATTTTTGCATTTACTAAAAACAGGCATGCCAGGAAAGGCTACCGGCCCTCTTTAAAGGGAACCTGTCACATTAAAAATAATGTTTATTTGCAAGTAGCATGTGACAGAGTACGTGAAGCTGATGAAATATAATGTGCAAAAAACCCTGCCAATTCTGGGCTCAGAAGTCAAGGGACAGCTTCTTCTTATGAGTATGCATACAACAATAAATGACAAGCACTGATTAAGAATACCCACTGGACTCCTGAGCCTAGAAAGAACAGGGATTGTGTAACTGACAGCTCCATTCATAATGTATACTATCACCTATACAAAATGAATGGGGTGTTCCTGTAAGACATTACTTGCACATCCAAGCGGAGCAGGGCAGAAACTGTGAGAGAATTATGAAAGCAGCCGAGCAAGCATTACCAGTTCTGGAAAAAGTGTGGGCTATAAAGATGGGTCCACATAGATATATTAGACATTTATGGAATATGCTGAGCCTAAGCTGGGATCATGTTCCAGGGTGCCGTGTATCCTCAAAATTGTAAAAACCATGACCTCTAGTGGGGATTCAAATGACAGATTTCCTCCTTGTTTGACGTGGAGGAGGAAAAAGGATTATTGGAATAGACACCCCACCATGGTGTCCAGATGGAAAAGAATATATCGTCACGGAGCCAGTGATAGTACTTGAAAGTGGTTAATAAACAATACATCAAACCCTATTCCTCCGGTCACAGTAAAACCAGCCTCAAAACACAACTTAAAAGTTTAAAAAGACAAAACGAAAAGCGAAACAAAAAACTAACAAGACTTACTTGCAGCCTTGCAGTCATACCATCCAAGTCCATTTTGTTTGCTCATCTTAAACTGTAAACGCAGCTTGTTACAGAGAAACGGAGTACTTTGATAAAAGACTAGCGAAAGTTTTCTCGCACAGCACCACTCACACTTTGTAAGTTCAGACGTTTTCAGGAATAATTCTTCAGGAAGACCTTCAGCATCAGGTGCTATAAACCAGAAATACATCATTCTCATTATTCATATTCAACAACTTTATTACTGATTAGAAATAAAACTATAAATAACACAAACAATTAATGCTAGAGCCATTTTATTACTAAATAGAGGACAGCTCTAAAGAAAGAGTCCTGCAAAGAATATTCTGTGCAACAATATAACAAGGTGTATAAACAAAGTGGAAATTAATTTAATGTATTGTTGCTAAATATTATATCTAAAAAAAAATACACCATTCAAAAACAATACATAGAAAAAAAAAAAAACAATTTTGTTTTCTCACTGTGACCTTTATCTCCAACAGATGGTCGCATAATTTATATATATTAGGGATCGACCGATTATTGGTTTGGCCGATATTATCGTCCGATAATCACGATTTTGGGCATTATCGGTATCGGCAATTACCTTGCCGATAATGCCCCCCCAAACCCCCCCCCCCCCCCCCCCCACACACACCGACCTGCGACACCGCGACCGCCCGCCGCGTCGCACCCCCCACCGCACCGTCCCGGCCCCATTGCCTCCCCATCCCCGGTTTTATAATTACCTGTTCCCGGGGTCAACGCTACTTCTGGCTCCTGCTGCATCCTGCGTTACGCTGTGCGCAATGACGAGTGACGTGACGCGACGTCACCGTCAGTGCGCACAGTGACAGCTCAGGAGGACGCCACCGGAGCCAGATGTAGAGTGGACCCCGGGAACAGGTAATTATAAAACCGGGGATGGGGGAGGCAATGGCGCCGGGGCGGTGCGAGTGCGGTGGGGGGTGCGACGCGGTGCAGTGCGGTGGGGCGGGCGGTTTCGTGATAGGACTCAGGACCCCCGGACAGGCAGGGGGAGAGAAGCAGGTGGCGACGGTGGTCTATGGCACCGCAAAAGCCGCTGCAGTTCATTGATTTAAAGCGGCTGCTTTAAATCAATGATCTGCAGCGGTGTGTGGGGGTGGGGGGAGATAAATAGCCGATAATTTATACCGGAATATCGGTATAAATTATTGGCCCTAACCTCCATAAATTATCGGCCCTAAAAAAAACTATATCGGTCGATCCCTAATATATATATCTTGTAAAAAAAAAAGTTGCAGCACTACAAGATCACAACAGGTGATTTATTCCAAAACAATAAAGTGGTGTGTCAGCCCACATTAGGGCGTTTTTCAAACTTGAATAAAAAAAAAAATAAGAAAAAACATATGTTAACTTTTTTTTTTCTTTTTTTGGGGGTATGTGCATTTTCATCTGGCTGCTTGCAATCTACTTGTTTTGCATTTATTTCCAACCCAACAAAACTCGCCCAAATTAAAACAGAATAAGTGAGTTTCTTACCTTCGAGTACTATCTTTATGAAGTCTACACAAAACTAAAAAAAAAAAAAAAAAAAAGGATTACATGAATATTACATCAATATTTTTTTTCTAACAAGCTGCTGAACAAAATATTGTTCAGAATGTCAAACAAACTTATCCTGTCTGGATATTGTGGTTATACAAGTCCACCTAATGGGGGGATGTATTATTGCACTTGTGCCTATAAAAAATGTTATGACCATCTTGTCTTTAGCATAGATATTATGCTATGATTTGTGTTTTCTTAAGCACATTTTCACCTTGCTCTCCAGTCTTTTTTTCTGACAGATATTGGGAAGTGAGGTTCAGGCTAAATTCACACGGCCTGAAAAGCCAGGAAAATGCACTAAATTCATCACACAATGACAATATAACAAATCAGGTGCATGTGAAGAAGTGCAAGCCAGAGTGTCCAGTGCTGGTGGTCACCCATGCTCTGTTGCTCAGTCAGACCACCTGGAACTTATTGTATAGTATAGGTAAAGTAATGACTGCTATTGTGAAGCCCACCCAAAAATAATTAGCACAGAAGCAGCTTATGCTGAACACATCTGAACACATCTGGTGGACCTTTTTAGAGCAAATTAAAAATAAAAGTAAAAAATTATTTTGATTATCATCAAACTGATGATTGATCTAAGACATGTAACATTTAAATGCATGACAATGCAGATTCATGAAAGAATCAGTTTATCTTGCAGAATAAAGGACTTTATGCCCCATATTCAGCTATACATTAACTTTGGTCTTGAAATGCAGGACACATTTTATATGAAGTCCCATCAACTTAAAGAATCAAACAGGTCCTAGTTAAGGTGTGGTAAATCCCATAGGCTATACAAAACCACCAAAGTAAGGAAACACCATTCCCTCAGACCCCAAAATAAGTGTAACACTATGGGGGGGGGGGGGGGTTGCAGCTAATAGCAAGTATACCTGGTATTAAATGATTTGCTATTTGTGCTATTTGCCTCAAATTTTCAAAAGCCAAAACACACTTCTGAAAATGAGGCACAGAAAACACTGTATAAGGCACAAAATAAAGAGCCCCCTATCAGTTTTATCTGTATTCTTAGTAACTGCTAACTTTTAAAGCATATGGCCAGCTTCCACAAAGGCATGCTGCATCCCGGTAGAACTGTAATGCAAAAATACTGCTGCACACTGGTTAACCCTAACTATTGGAGTATGTAGTTCACATGTAAGAATATTACAAAGAAAAACTACATATGAATGATTACTCTAGAATAGGATACACAATGACATTTGACACTCATCAAAATAACTTGCAATGTCTCTTTTTAGAATATCATTGGAATTTTATACTCACCACAACAGGCTCTACTATCTGTCGGTAAAAGGTCCCTATACGCACATTCCTACAAACAAGGATCATGCTTTCACAAGGTTTTGCAGGACAGGGTAACATACTGGTTGGTTCACTAGGCAACTCTATCTGGGCAACTTTACGACGCTTTACAGGAGTTGTAGTTACGGAATTGCCAAACTGTGAATTAAATAATTAGAATTAGTAATGACAGATTAACAAAAAAAGAAAAAAAAAAGGGAGGGGGAGAAGCAAAAATAAGGACAGAAAAAAAAAAAGAAAAGAAAAAGACAGCAATGAAAAAAGTAGATTTTTTTTTGTACTCACCATAAAATCTCTTTCTCATAGCCTTCATTGGGGGACACACTATTGAGTACATGCTCTGGTTCCCTGGCAGGATATAACCACCCACCTGCCGTGAGGAAACTAGTTTTGTCCCAAAAGCAGTAGGAGAAGTCAACAAGCAGTGTCCGAAAGACCCTGAAGAGGAATCCCAGAAAAAAAAAAAAACAGAACCAGAAAGATTATGCGGACAAGACAAGAAGAAATGGGTGGGTGCGGTGTCCCACAATGAAGGCTGCGAGAAAAAGATTTTAGAGAGAGTACAAAAAAAAAAAAATATCTACTTTTCTCGGCCGCTCTTCATTGAAGGACACACTATTGGGACATACCAAAGCAGTCCCCTGGGGTGGGAATAACAACCACCAGAGAAAATGGGTCAGTCCAGAGACTGAACCACAACCGCTGCAAAGCAAGCGAGACCCTGGGCCGAGGGGCAACCGGGGGAAGGAAGAGAACATCTAGAAACCCCCGCATCCCCCGGAGGGGGCAAGTACACCAAAGAAAGTGTCCTGTGTCAGAGACCTGGGAACTATTGGCCTCATAGAGGAACAAGAATGGCCATCCTGGGGACTCAAGAACTGTGCACAATCCTGGAGGAAGGAAGAACCCAAGTCCAAGGAGACCACAGAACCAGCCAGAGTACCATCCCGGCTGGTAAACACCGTGGAAAGGGGAACGGCAAGAGAACCCCATCCAGTGAATCAACCGATTCAAGAGAACATGGCGAGAAAACACCATGGAGATCTGCGTATGTCTGAAAAAGCGCAAGCACACAGAAAGTGAAGGCTAAAACCTTTAGAAAACAGAAAGAGAGACGAGAACTGTGTGTTGAGAGGCATGGTGCATACTAAGGTCACCTGAACCGTAGGCTTCCGGTTCCAGAACCACCATCCCAGGATCACACCACGAGAAAATCAGGAGGAAAGGAACTCAAAGAAGATGACACCCAGTGTGAATCGCAGTAAAAAGCAGGACAAGGGAAATACGTCCACACAAGCTTAAATTTGGACAAACAAGGACCGGAAAGCCCTGAGAAGGAGCATCCTTGAGCACCAGAGCAGGTGACATGAGAATTGGAAGCTCTATGAACTCCTAAAAGGTCCCACACCCAAAGTGGAGGAGCAACCCCAGCCACAGCAATATGCTCCGGGCATTGTACTTCTAAGACAAGACCAGAAGTAGCACAGAACTGCGACACCGTCCCCAGTGGAAGCAGAGAGGAGTTGGGCAGAAATGCCATGCATGCCCGAGACCCCCACCCTCACAACAACCCCCAAACCTCGGACCCAAGTGGTCCGAATGGATCCGAAAACTTCGAGGCAAAAGCCAGTAAGGACAGGAGGGAGAGGGAAAAGGGAGCCTAGCTGGAACTCCCAAGTTCAGGGCACATAAAGGCTACTCCTGCAGACTGTTGCACAAGTGCGGCACAACCGACTGGGTCAGAAGGAAAGATGGACCCACCAGCCAGGAGGTCCCCACCAAGGAAGAACGATGGCAGGAACCATACCACAGCTGAGCCCGACCGCCACAGCTGAGCCATAGAAGACTGTATAAATTCCTCCCGCAGAGGAGAGAGTCAAGGCTGCTTGAACAGCAGGCAACCCACAAAGAGAGTAAAGTGCCAGGCTGCAATAGTAAGCAGAGAGCACACAGGCATAACCGGTGGGACATCCTCCTGATTGCTCAAGCAAACCAGGAATCCAGTTTGATACCCCACAAGAACCGGGAGAGAGAAGGCACCACTTTGGCAGAGGCAATGCACTGCAATCAGGTTACAAGTGGAGAGGGAACAAGAGGCAGTCATGGAGAACGCAGGCAGTGGTTGTGCAGAGCTCCAGTGGGTGACAATAGCAACCCATGCAAAACACATACCAAAGGCACGGAGAAGCAGTGCATATCCCAGGAGAAATGCAGGACACTCGTGCTAGGTAAAACAAAAGGACTATGAATGCCCATAAGATGCAACATACAGTTGAGGAGGTAAGTCCTTAAAACGAAACCCTGGGACGAAACCCTGGCCCTTGGAAGAAAAAGGCAGACGCTGTGACAACAGAGCCATGCTGGCCCTTGTCCAAAGGCAAAGGCTCAGACGACTGAGCCACCCAGCATAGAAAGGTAGGAACTCTGGAAGGATACCCGGAGACATTGGGGGGGGGGGGGGGGGGGGTGAATGAACACATCATGGTGCCCTATCAGGCCTGCTGCAAAAAACAAAACAAAAAAACAAACAAAAAAAAAAACACACACACAAGCATAGCAAACGTCCAGCAGCAAAAGAATAGGCCAGGAGCCGCTACTTTTCAGCCCACGGCATGACCGTGTCAAAAACGGGATAGTTGCTGAGTCTACAAGGATCTGTAGACAGCAACCACATCCTACCTTCTAGGAGTGCCAGTTCCTCAAGGCACAAAAACTTCTGGGGTAGACGTAGGAGCTGTAGGATGCATGAAGCGTGGGGAACCATGCAGACACAGTCTGGCTTACCCATGAGGTTCAAGAAACACACACAGTCAATGAACGGGAACCTGACGCAGAAGGCGGGATACTGGATGTCAGCCGTTTGATCAGCAGGTATGTGACCTGGCGAATAAAGAAACCAGGGATCACTGAACACACACAGTCTGAACGCACAGTGTAAATCCTTCCAAACCTCACACTGAAGGAGGGTTACCGGTCCTCCGAGGTGGGCATGGCAGGCAGGAGATTGGTGAATTATTAGAGGAGACCTCGCAGACTCAATTCCACCAGTGGGGTACCTAAACCCCTGCCATGGCACGGGAATGCATAATAGCAGCACTGACAGTCTGGCTGCTTGAGATAAAAAGATTAAACCCGCAGGTTAGCTCCTTTGGACCCAGACTCTGCCTCAGGTGCTTCAGATATGCCACAGGAGACCTGGCAGTGTACGAGGCCAAGCAGTCTAAGTCCCTAGTACCCGAAGGGACACTCTTCCGTACGTCACACACTAGTAGTGAGGGACGGAAAACTCAAGACTTGTATGCAGTAGCCCTGGATGGGGAACCGGTGGAGGTTGTTAGGCAATATCTAATTGGCAGCAACCTTGTCTTTTTGGATATATTATAATTATCTGCTATATCCTATTGTAAATCCCGATATCAATGATTCAGGTAATTTGTTTGTTTGGCAGTTCCCCCTAGAAGGATAGTTTGGCTGCTAATCAACCATTAGATTTTATTTGGTGAAGGCACTCATGTTGTGTTTGGTGGATATTCTAAACTACCGTAATAAAAGCTATGTTTTATGCACTATCCTTTGAGTAAACTTTCACACTTTATTATTTATATTGACTGCAGGATAGATACCAACTAGTGTGGTTAATGGGACCCCCACATACCCATTGTCATCAACAGCACAGATAGGTCAGCATTGTGCCCTTAAAGGGGTTATCCATACACATGTATTGTGGTAATCCTGTCGACTACACCAACTTATGTAGTTTTAAAGGGGTTATCCATGAAAAAAAACTTTTTTTATATATCACCTGGCTCCAGAAAGTTAAACAGATTTGTAAATTACTTCTATTAAAAAATATTAATCCTTTCAGTACTAATGAGCTGCTGAAGTGGAGTTGTTCTTTTCTGTCAAATTGCTGATGACACCTGTCTCGGGAACTGTCCAGAGTAGAAGCAAATCCACATAGCAAACCTCTCTTACTCCATGCAGTTTCCGAGACAAGCAGAGATGTCAGCAGAGAGCACTGTTGCCAGACAGAAAACAACAACTCAACTTCAGCAGCTGATAATTTAAGGTTTTTTAATAGAAGTCATTTACAAAGTTGTTTTACTTTCTGGAGCCAGTTGATTATATATATATATATATATATATATATATATATATATATTAAGTTTTTTTCCTGGAATACCCCTTTAATTGCGACCAAATTGCCAACAGCCGAAGCAAATCACTTGACAACCGCCAAGGATGTGGTACAAACAAAAACTGCCTCACTTGCAGAGCAAGATGGCCATGTCCTCAGGAAGGTATCCGAGAGACTCCCTTGGCCAATTTCAGAGGGTTCCCAACATGCCTTCTGTAGGATCTGTTAGGGTAGCCATATATGTCAGAGGTAGAGTGGCGGACTAGACAGACGGGACACTGGAGAACCCCCCAGGGAGGAGATATCCCTTGCAGACCCGGTCCAGAGGAAATGGGTATAGGGTCTGTAGTCCTGTGCTCTTCAGAGAACTTCATTCCGGATGTTTCCTGGCCGTGTACAGGAACTTGTCTGATTCAGCATGAGGACTGAATGTCCCAAAAAAAAGGTGTCCTTGATTGCCAAACAGGACATCCACTATGTCTGCTGTGCAAGAAAACTCCTCCGCAACTGACCCTTGGTCCGAGCTATACTCTGACAGTAGCAGAGCTTGAGTGGACCCCAGGAGACCTTCTCAGCGGCAACCCAGATCGAGAGCTGGTGGCCGGGAAACAGGATTGGGTCCCGGGAGCCCTAGGAAGGAGTGACACAAGACTTGGGGCGGACAGTGGGGAGGGGTAGGGCGGTAGCATTTCCACTGGAAGATCGGAAGGGCAGAGGGGTTGATCGGTCTGTTGTGCGACAGAGTGACAAAATCTATTCTAAACATTTCTAGAATAATCGGGCCTCCGGGATCCCTGAAGGTTAATGCACCCAGACAGTAGGGATTATACCCATTACATTAAGTCACTCCTCTTGGTCCTGCATATATATATCCTTCTTACCTCCCCAGAATTGTTAGCCCGTGTAGATGGATCAGTGATCCATGATATGGTTTTCTCAGATCACTCCCCTATCTCTCTTTAACTGACAGACTTTTACACGAAAAAGGGACTGATTTTCAGTGGCGCTTCCCAGAGTATATGTCGAAAGACGACATCTTTGTTGATTCCCTGTGAAGTTGGTGGGGAGAATTCTCCTGGCACAATAGCGAACACATCACTGATGCTTCCCTTTACTGGAATCAGCTAAATCTGCCCTGCGGGGACGTTTCATCGTATTCATGTCCACTGTGAAAAAGAAGTCCCTCCACCACTTTCAAGCAGCAAGCAGGTTGCTGCTATCGGCCTATACTCATTATGTCTTCTGTCCATCTGCTCCAGCTTTGCAGGCGTGGAAGGAAGCCAAGGCAACTTTTGACCTCTGGTCTGAACACAAATGTATGGCTTCTTTTTCACGATTTAAGGTGGAATTGTTTCGTTTGGGGGAACAAGTCCGGTCGCTACCTTGCACGCCCAGCCAAAGGACTGCGACCTCCCCAACGTTTCCCTGCCTTGAGGGATAAAACAGGGATGCTGCTTTCAGACCCCAAAACAATTAACTCCTTATTCTGTGACTTCTATACGTCCCTCTATTCCTCTTCCTCAGCAAACATGGCATTGGGTAGATCATTTCTGGAGTCGGTCCGGTTGCCCTCCTTATCTGCAGAACAGTGTGCTGCCTTGAACGCAGATTTCTCGGAGGCTGAAGTCAAGCAGGCCATAAAACGTCTCCATAATGAGAAGGCTCTGGGCCCAGATGGGTTCTCGGGGGGCTTTTTTAAAGTACTGGCTGATCAGATCACGACTCTTGATGACCTATTTCAATCACCTACTACAGTGTGGTAACCTGCTCCTGCACGCCAATGTAGCCACTATTAAGCTTACTGAAACCAAACAAAGATCCTCTCCTACCCTCATCTTACCATCCTATTTCTCTCATCAATCAAGACCTTAAAACTGGCATCTAAAATTCAGGCGGACCGCCTCAGTGCGTTCGTTCCCTCCCTCACAGGTTGGCTTTGTACGTCATTCGTCAGCCGTTGTGAATATACGCAAGATACTGTCCATTCTGGACAGGGTGCAGAACCACCCCCCAGCCAGGTGAATCGCCCATCTTACTGGCCCTTGATGCCAAGAAGGCTTTTGACAATGTTTGATGGGCTGGGGATGGTGCTGGACAAGGTGGGGATAGTGGGCCATTTTCGCACCTTTTTAAGGGGTCTGTACTCCTCCCCTCAAGCACAGGTCCATATCTCCGGATTCCTTTCCCAACCATTCCCTCTTTTTAAAAGGGAACAAGATAGGGATGCCCCCTCTCTCCCCTTCTATTTAATCTAGACCTAGAACCTCTTGCAAGGTTCTTAAGACTCTTGTTGTTCCGCGGGGTCTCGATTCAGCAAACGGCGGTCAAACTGACCCTTTTTACTGATGACATCCTGATTTTCCTAGCAGACCCGAAAGTCCACTATGGTTCGTTGATGTCCACACTGTCCCATTTTGGCTTATTCTCTGAGTAAAAAATAAACCAACTTAAAAGTGAGGCACTTCCCTTGGGTTTGGCCCGGCCGTCCTATTGGTCAACTATAGGCATCCCTGCTACGATTATTAAACCACACATTACATGCTTAGGGATTAACATAGGCAAGACAGTCCTCCTTGTATACCCTCAATCACTCGCCACTATTTAGACAGATCCATGATGAATTGATACGCTGGTCCCATCTTCCTCTCTCCTTTCTAGGGAGGTGCCACCTTATCAAGATGATAAGCTTTCTGAGGCTATTGTATCATTTACAGACCTTATCCCTTCTTCTAAAGCATAAGGATGTACAGGCGCTTAATTCTGCATTTACTCGTTTTATATGGGCCAGGAGACGCCCCAGGATTGCACTTCAGAAATTAATGTTAAGGAAGAAGGTGGAGTTGCATTCCCCAACATTCGCTGTTATAACTTGGCCTGCATCTTCAGACACGTTATGGACTGGCTCCATGAATCTAGTTTTCACTCTAATATGACACTTAAGCTGATCTGGTCTTCCCATGGAAGCTCTCAGCTTGTCTGCACACCCGCATTCCTTGTCTCCCGATCCACATAAAGCGCTCTTAATGTTAGAGATACTTGTTAGTGGAGAGACACAGCAGTCGGCTCTCTAACCCCCGTTCAGCGGCTCACATGCAACCAGACAGTTCAGAAAAACCTCAGAAGAACTTCCACTCAGGGAAACACCAGCCACCTTATACTGCACCGTCTGGGGTGCGAGAGCCCACAAGTAGAAAGCAAGCAGTACACTTACAATGGAAAAGAAAGAATGGGCCGCACTCACCATTAAAGTGCAAAAAGTGTTCGGTTCTTTATTGGCAGAGGTACATCAAATCATCCAGCAGGACGTCTTACAAGAGCTTCAGCTGTCAACCATGTTCAAGCTGAAGCTCTTATAAGACGTCCTGCTGGATGATTTGCTGTACCTCTGCCAATATAGAACCGAACACTTTTTGCACTTTAATGGTGAGTGCGGCCCATTCTTTCTTTTCCATTATTAGAGATACTGTTTTGATCTGGAAAGCAGTTCATAAAGCTGTTGGCCTTCCCTTCTTGCTGTCATGACGCCTTGACCTCTGGGGACATCCTGATTTCCCCCAGGGACGTAAAAGTAGTCTATTTGAGAGTAGGCACATAAAAGAGCTTCAAGTAGCGAAACAGCTTATAAATGCAGAGGAGAAACGCTGGTTCCACCCATAGGAATTTCTAACAAACTTCTCCTTGCCGCCCCTCTCATTTCCTTCAGGTATCTCAACTTCTCTCCTTCTGCAGATCACGCCTCTGCGACCCTTCCCCTGAGGTGTCTCCCTCTCCCTTTGAGGATGTAGTAGGTCCTCAACCCCGGAAAGTGACATTGTCGTACCTTTACAACTCTTTTAACGTTTATTTCCTTAAGGTATCCAGGCAGGAGGTGTTTGCCAAATAGGAATCTATTTTACAGAATGGAGAAGCACGAGACAAGATCTTGGAGGGTTGGGCCAAGGTTCAAGCTAATGTTAGCAGTGAATGCTGGAGGGAAACCTTTTTCAAAATGATGCACTTTGGTTATCTGGGATTAAATCTCTCGGCCTCCTCTGCGTTTCCTGATAGAATTACATCCTGCCCGAAGTGCTCTAGCCCTGGTACAGACTTCTTCCACGGGATGTGGGGCTGCACAAGAACTCAGACATTTTTAGGTGGAATAGTGACTTATATTGCCAGGTACTGGAAAGTGCAGATCCCCATGACCCATCAAGCTCTTCTCTTTCCAGTGTGTCGACCCTGAGGTAGCTGCAACAGCTGGGCTGCATGGTGTTCCTCGCTTCCTTCATGTTATTCTGTTGGTGGCGAAATGTATCCTTCTCAGAGAATGGATCCAAGGTCGAGAGGCATAGGGAGAGAAATTTTAGGAAATTTTTTGCCAAGTGGCGGACTATAGGATTGCTCTCTATGATAGGTCCCAGATTGAGGCTTTTGTTTTACCGTTTAGACATACTGAATAGTACTGCCAAGCCTCCCTTAGCAATACCTTATGCCTTTCAGATGGTGTGGGATGAAGCGGGAATCCGGCTATTTAGCATGGCAGAGGAAATTTAACGAGGCCGAGTATCCTCTTCTTTGGTTTTTTTGCCCTAATTGTTCTTGTGTTTCTTCTTTCTTTCTCTATTTCTTTTACTTTTCTTTCTATGTTTTTTGTGTATTCTTGCGTATTGGTTACTGCCTGAGGCACCTTGGGTACTGTGTTACCCGCTTCTGCCTCCTATTTTTGCAGCATTTTGATAGGCTTATTGTTTTGTCATTTCTTATTATAAAATTGTAAAATTAATAATTAAAAAACAAAACCACAACATTCTAGGGCAATAGAACGGTCCGCAGGAGCGTTCTTGGAGGGAAGCTGGAAAGAGCTGGGCAGGCAGCCTTGCTGCAGGTGGGGCCAGATGGATCAGCCGAAGCGCCAGATCTAGGGTCGCCAGTTGGGGATGGAGGGAAGGCTAGTCAGACAACATGGACCCAGAATCCTGTGTCCAGCAGGCAGCAGACCACAGACTTTGACTTAGAGGGAAGAAAAAGGCAGTCAGCAGACGAACGTCCAGAGAAGGACTACAACGCCTGATGTTCTAAGCCCGGCCCTCTACCAGATCAGGCTGCAAAGGTGCCTGATTGGACGCCCCCTTAGGCCCTCAGCTCGCGAAAGCTAGGCCGAAGAAGCCTGGTAGAAGGGGAGGACTCCTAACAGAACTCCCCTGTGTTGGTCTCAGTTCCGCGCATTGTGGGGAGAAGGGGGCAGAGACTAAGGTATTATATGGCCGACACATAACGGCATCGAAAGTAATAAACTGACCCGCTGAAAACCCTCCTCCGCCTGTCAGCAAACTATGATGAGTGCATTCAGCTGACAGAGTGGAGAGGAGAAGAAGAAGCTGCTGCGGAGAAGGAGGGGACAGATCGCCCGCTCGTGGTGATAATGGCGCCCGCCACGTGACCTGAGGAAACCCGGGTTAAAATACTGTGCCCCTCAGAATCAAGGAGCCGGCGGCTGAGCAGACAAAGGAAGAAGGGCGGCTGTGCAGAATGCCCTAGCAGCACATTAACGGCGCCTCGCACGCCAGGTCCGCACAGCCCACCCGGTGCAGAAGTGAACCGCAGAAGAATAGAGCTGGCGGCTCTCAGCGATGTGAGAAAATAAATCCTGCAGCCGGGGGAAGGGCTACCTCTGCAAGTAATAAACCGCATACCAGGGTTAACTCTTAAGAGCCCCTCCGGTCCTCAGATATAGTGTGGGCCGCTGGCCAAAGCCCGGGGCTGCCTCACTGTTACCAGAGATGGGGGGGGGCGAGAGAGGGGGGGGGGGGGGGGGAGATACTCACCTTACCCGCGAATACTCACCTGCAGATGTCTTCAGCCAGCTAGGTGTCACCTGCATAATGCCAGGCTGCATCAGCAAGACGAGCAGGGACCATAGGGGGAACCGGACCCAAGGTACAACCCCTGGCGCTTGCCGTTGGCGGGAAGGGGTTAACAGCACATACTCTATGTACTGTGCCCCTTCAGCGCATAAGTGGGAACAGGTAGCATCATGCTCCTGAACCCCCACCTAAAAACAAGAACTAAAAGGGAAGGAAAAATCCTAATTAAACAGCCCTATCAAAAAAAAAATAAACGGAAAAGAACTAGCGATGGAGAACTCCAGACCTGTGTTTGCCTCCTACTGACACTAAGCTAAAACTGGTTTCCTCATGGCAGGTGGGTACCAGGGAGGAGTCTACTTTTTTTGTGCCTAGTGTCCACGCCTTCTTGTGGCTAGAGCATGTACCCAATGAAGAGCGACCGAGAAAAAGCTGATTTATGAATTATAAAAAAATTAAGTAAATAAATATATACATATAGCTACATTAATGTGTAATGTGTTTTATAAAAAAAACTACTTGTCCACGGGACTAAAATGGAGAAAAATCTACTTGTCCCTCATGACGATCCACTTGTCCGGGACAATTTTCGCTTTTACACTCTCGTTTTTTTCCTCCTCACCCTATAACAGCCATAACTACCTACTATAATGATACCTTTTAATTTTTCAATAACATTCTCTGAAACAAAAAAAAATTTATTCTGAACTTTTTACATTTTTTTAATTGCCATTTTTTTTGACTCCTGAAGCTTTAAAAAAAAAATAAAAATTTTCACATACCATGCTGGATGAGGGTTAATTTTCTGTGCCATAATCTGGTTTTTGTATCGGTACCATGTATTGATATTGATCTGACTTTTTAATCGCATTTTTACCTTTTTTTTTTTTTGGGGGGGGGGGGGATATTATAAAAATTGCAATTCTGTGGTTTTGTACTTTTTTTTTACATTTACGTCATTTACCGCATGGGATACATATGTTATATTTTAATAGTTCGCACAATTCCGCACGCAGCGTTACTAAACATGTTTTTTTTTATTATTATTATTATGTTTACATGTTTTTATATAGGAAATGGGAGTGATTTGAACTTTTAACATGGAAGGGGAATGGAAGTCTTTTAAACTTCTATTAAAACTTTTTTTTTTTTTTTTTTTTTTTACACTTTATTAGACTTTTAGGAGAAATCATTAGATTCCTCATACAGATAGAGTTCTATTGAACTCCATTGATCTGTGTGCTCTGCGATCCAGATAGATAGAGCTTAGTCCAGCAAGGCTTTATCAATGACAGAGCCACAGACACCAGGGAAGCAGGGGTAAACCCTCCGGCTACCTCTATAGTGGATCCATGTCCCTTTAGACGCCACTGTCAGCTTTGACAGCATCCATCTAAAGGGTTAATAGCACGCTGGGGGCTGCAGATTATGGAGCGGGCACGAGTCCGGAGCCCACTCCATACACCCATGTGAGCATCGCCGTGCTTGTCAGGTCCGGCCCTGCTTGCCCCAAGCCGGGCTAAGGGCCGGGAAAATTAATCTGCCCGGCGCCCGGAACTGCATGTCCCGGCTGTCAGGTCATAGGAATTCCACATCCCTGTGCTATATACCCCGATACCCATATCTTACAAAATAAGTAGACTTATGCGAAGTGCATATAAAGAAAATAAAAAATCAGGGACAGAGATATAGGTTTGATTTTATTGTACTACGGAAAAAAAATTATAACTACATGCACCAAAATTAATACATTGAAAAAGGTCCTCTTCTGACCCCTATAACTTTTTTTTATTTTTCCGTATACAGGGTGGTATGAGGGCTAATGTTTTGATCTGACTTTTTATTCATTTTTTATGGTATAAAAAGTTACCAAAAATACGCTATTTTGGAATTGTTTTACGTGTATGCCATTGACCGTGCGGTTTAATTAACTATATATTTTTTATAGTTTGGACATACCACATATGTTTATTTACACAGTTTTTTTTTTTTTTTTTTTATGGGAAAAGGGGGGTGATTCAAACTTTTATTAGGGAAGGGGATAAATCACTTTTATTAACATTTTATCTTCACTTTTTTATTTGTGCAATGTTATAGCCCCCATAGGGGACTATAACATTGTACAAACTGATTTCCTACACTGATCACTGCCATGATGCAATAGCATGGCATTGATCAGTGTTATCGCCACTCGACTGCTCCTGCCTGGATATCAGGCATGGAGCATTCATTCGGCGATTTAACAGTGAGGAGGCAGGTAGGGATCCTCCTGGCTTCCTGAAAGCTGTTCGGAATGCCGCGATTTCACTGCGGTAGTCCACTGAGCTAACCGGCAATGTTTTCCTCATTTTTAGACGCGGCGATCAAAGAGGTCTAAAGGGTTAATGTTGGACATCAGCCCGATCGGCGATGTCCGGCATTAGCCGTGGGTCCTGGTTGCCTATAGCAACTGGGACCCACCGGATTTGATGTGCGGTCACCTGCTGAGCATGAGTCATACCTCGGGAGCCGCAGATGGACGTTAATGAAAACATCCATTTGCAGAAAGGGTTTAAGTATATCCTAGGTGCTAGGAGGAAAAGGGCCCCACATGTTCTGTCACAATGTGATTTCCTCAGGGGTGAACAACATGAAATCAAGTCATGGCAAAAAAAATATGGCGGTAATTTATCAGAACTTGTGCAGCGGAAAAGTTGCCCATAGCAACCAGATTGTTTTTTTTTTCCCATTTTTAAAAAGGTCTCGGCAAAATAAAAGAAGCAATCTGACTGGTTGTAATGGGCAACTTTTCCTCTGCACAGGTTTTGATAAATCTCCCACTATGAAAGCATCTTTCAGCAGCTACTTATATTAAATCTATTCTGGACACACACAACTGAATAACTATTAATTTTGGAAGATGCAAGAATGATTATAAATGGCAGTACCACACTACCTGATCCTTCATTCTTGCTTTTCTCGGGATGGTGACATGCAGGTCAGGCTCAGGTGGGCTACTATATTTTTTATCAACTAAATTATTTTCTCTCAGAGCTGCTTCTACTTTCCCAGATGATGGAACAGGAGAGGAACAAGCGGAATCTGCAGGCCGAGGAGAGATGCTCTCTATCCTGCTTGTGCTTCCGGTGCTAACATTGTCTTCATCGTCACTAGACAAAATAACTGTTGAAGGAAAGCAAACAAAGTTAAGTTTAAAGAAAACGCACAAAAACAAAAACCTACTACTACTACGACGACGACGACGACATTAAGGTTACAGAAGTGGTAAGTTCTCATACAAGAGTGGGACCAAAAAAAAAATAAATAAAAAAGGTTTTCTGCAACCCCCCATCCTGGCTGAACATAAAAAGAAATTCATAAAAATTAGCAGCAGTGCAATAACAGACATGCCACTTCCCTATCCCTGTGCTGGAAGCAGTACCAACAGTTCTACACTATAGTGGGTCACATGCTTGTATGTGAAGATGACACATGCGTTCAACAGTTTCAAATATTAAATATGTAAAAACCACTGCTCAGCTCACTCAGTTTACTCCCAAAAAGTTCAATATGGAGAGGTCAACGGGAACTGAGCTTTAGTAAACCAGCAGACCACTACACAATATATGAAGCTATCTTCTTCACGCTCTGTTGTCTGTATATGAGGGTACTGTAGTGTTGTTATCAATAAATTTAGCCCATAAAATCCTTTAAAGGGTTTAGTCAGAGAAGAATAGCTTTTAATGGTGCTCAGTGTGGACACATTTTTTTTTAAATAAATAAATAAAAATAGGATTTGAGTGTTACCAGTAAAAATCCTTTTCTCCCTCAGGTCATTGGGGGACACAGAAGACTGTGGATATAAGCCGCTGCCACTAGGAGGCAACACCAAGCAAAAAAGTGTTAGCTCATCCTGCACCCCTCCTGCAGACACTGAGCTAATCAGTTTGTACACAAGCAGTAGGAGGAACAAGAGAAGCAAACACCAAATGTAAATAGGAAACCTTGATTGAACTGTGTGGGATCTGTGTCCCAAGTGAAGCCAGCGGGAAAACAAAAATCTTTTCTTGGGAGCACCCACAGATGGAAGTCAGCCGTAAGTGGGGCAGGCTATGCCCCCAGATTATACATTTCCAAATAAAACCCTGCAGATGAAATGACAGCAGAAACCTGGATACCGTCCGAGGAAGAAGATGGGCTGGTAAAAGAAAAAGGACAATGTTGTTAAGGACCAGAGCAAAAACACTAGCAGAGAGTGACTAGAGGGAAACTAGACATCCACCCTAAAACCACAAGGGTAGGAAGGTAAAACCAAGGCCACATGCAGGAACAATCTGTGCTGGTAAAAGCATGAGACTCATTATCATATGGAGGACCAAAAAGGAGCCTGCAAAAATAGACAGGACCACTGGCCATCAAGGTGGTAGCTGCAGCCAATGTAAAGAAACAAAATAAACTAGTTGCAGGCAGAACCTTGGCGAAGGAAATAGGTAGGCCTAGTATGACAAGATCCCTCAGGAATACTGGAACAACTAGGAAGGGCCCAAGCTGAAGGCTGCAAGGCAATACAGCCAACAGAGAAGACAACATTACCAAAAAAAACATGGGGCCAGAAAAGCAATGAGAGGGAAAAAACATGCGGCAAGAACAGAGAGGGAAGTTCCTATGGTATGTGAGAAGTACCAAAAGAAAAGAACCCAGAAAGCTGGAGATCACCCTGTAGGTCCAGTTCACTAGGAAATGGGATAGAAAAAAAATAGAACTCAATAGACAACCTAGTGCTGGGCGGTATACTGGTTCATACCAAACACAGAATTTTTTTTCCTGTACGATATTAATTTTTCCCATACCGCAATACCAGTTGGGCCCCTCTCGAATGAATGATCAGCCACATCGGCTGTCCCCACATCGGGGAATTAATCATATGTGACCCGCGGGCGCTGTTCTGCTTCTCTATATGAATAGCTTTTAATGGTGTTTATTAGCCCAGCACTGTGCTGTCCCCCACATCGGGGAACTAATATGTCACCCGCAAGCACCGCTCTCCTCATCCTCCTGGGAGCTGCGGGGAGTCGGAACTCTGTCCTGTACTACATATTCCTGTGCCCGGGCTGCAAAAATAAACTTTTACTTACCTTCCTACGTTCCCCCATTGCTCCGCTAACGGCTTCACGCTGGGGATGAGAACGTCACAGCCGGTGATGGGCTGAGCCGGACAGCTCCTTACATGACAGTGCGCTCAGCCCATCAACGACTGAGGCGGGACACTGTCATGTAAGAAGCCGTAACTCACAGGAGGACGAGGAGAGCGGTGCTTGCGGGTGACATATGATTAGTTTTTGCCTGCGGTCGGGAAACCGCAGCCGACCGGAGGCTGCGGTTCACTCCGGTCGGCTCATAGACATGCATTAAATACGGTTCCTCTATACGGCTGAGTGCGGGCGCCGCGATTAAGCCCCGCCACCCTCCTCCCAGTCGTATACGGGAACCGTAAGTACAAAACGTGGTGTGAACCCAGCCTAACAAAAAGAGAGGCATATGAAAGGCTAAGAAGGCCTGGAAAGCAGGCAGGCGTTTCTGGTTTGGTAAAGAAAAAAAAAAAAAAAAAAAAAAAAAAAAAACAGCTTAGTGGAGAAGCATAGCAAGGATCATGTAAAGCAGCATTGGACACCCCTGTAGGATTACTCCTTTCTTGCAAAGGTACATTGCATTAATCGCTCCTTTGGTTACCTTGTGCTAGTGGTGGAGTTACCAGCACTCCACCTGTGGAAGCAGCCTCATTGGATTGGCGACAGCTGGTTGAGGAAAGCAGACAAACCACTGACTGGTTTCCAGATTCTCTCTGAGGGGATATGTGCAGCATGGCAGTCCATGCTGACGACTTCCTATGGACATTTACTACTGCCAAAACCAACTACCTCAGTTAACGAGACAAACAGGTTATACCGAGAAGAGGGAAAGCAATTGAAGAAGTGGAGAATGATACATGCTATAATGCCGGTAAAAGCTGAAACAGATTCAATTAGAACCTAAAGAAATGGTCATGGACACCTGCTCTAAGAATGGACACTGAAGGCACGTTCAGCTAAAGATATCCAAGCACAGAAGGTGAGCAAAATGAGACAAGTCCAATGGCCACATGAGACCATGGAGCTGTAATTACTCAAACACATTTGAGGGGCATAAAAGAGGATGTACCATCAAAAAACATAGGTCCAAACTGAAGCATGATGTGAAATGAACAAATTTGAAATGTACAACGTGCTGTTGAGAGATAGACTTAATTCTCCAAGTGCCTACATTGGTTAACCCCTTAAGGACTCAGGGTTTTTCCGTTTTTGCACTTTCGTTTTTTCCTCCTTACCTTTTAAAAATCATAACCCTTTCAATTTTCCACCTAAAAATCCATATTATGGCTTATTTTTTGCGTCACCAATTCTACTTTGCGGTGACATTAGTCATTTTACCCAAAAATGCACGGCGAAACGGAAAAAAAAATCATTGTGCGACAAAATCGAAAAAAAACCGCCATTTTGTAAATTTTGGGGGCTTTCCTTTCTACGCAGTGCATATTTCGGTAAAAATTACACCTTATCATTATTCTGTAGGTCCATATGGTTAAAATGATACCCTACTTATATAGGTTTGATTTTGTCGCACTTCTGGAAAAAATCATAACTACATGCAGGAAAATTTATACGTTTAAAAATGTCATCTTCTGACCCCTATAACTTTTTTATTTTTCCACGTACGGGGCGGTATGAGGACTCATTTTTTGCGCCGTGATCTGAAGTTTTTATCGGTATGATTTTTGTTTTGATCGGACTTTTTGATCACTTTTTATTCATTTTTTAATGATATAAAAAGTGACAAATACGCTTTTTTGGACTTTGGAATTTTTTTGCGCGTACGCCATTGACCGTACGGCTTAATTAATGATATATTTTTATAGTTCGGACATTTACGCACGCGGCGATACCACATATGTTTATTTTTTATTTTTTTTACACTGTTTTATTTTTTTTATGGGAAAAGGGGGGTGATTCAAACTTTTATTAGGGAAGGGGTTAAAGAAGATATCCCATGCAGCAAAGAAAAAAAAAAATACTTAGCCATTCCATAGTATATTTACCTACCACCTCTCTGACATGTTTGTGATTTTTTTTCCGCCCCCCATTCACCAGCTATTCAGCTCATAAATTCCAGTTACTTCCTGGTTATGGTGCCTATGCCTGTGATCTCAAAGACTACATTTCCCTGCATGCACTGCTCACATTTCCTGCTCTCAGCTGCCTGAGCAGAGAACTTGTTACCACCCCTAACTTATGTTAGCCACTCCCACATAACACTGAGCTCCAATCATAGCCCTATACAGCAGGGTGGCCACGAGGAAACAAAATGTAATCTCAGTGCTCAGAGAGAGGGACCCTGGAGTGGAAGCTGCAGTTTTACACTGTAAAATCACTCCCTCCCCCTCCTCCTCTCAGTGAAATAGCTTTACACTGGCCCAATAACCTCCCCCCTTCTCTGCCCTGCACTTCTCTCTCCCCAGTGCTCAGTGTGACAGCTCCCTCCCCTCCCCCCTCTCCTCCGTTCTCAGTGTAAAAACATTAGCAAGGAGAGGGGAGAGAACTATGATCTGAATCAGCCGGCATATAGGCAGTGCTGCTCAGCCAATCACTGCAGAACAGAGGGAGGACAGTGTGAATATTCATCAGATGGGAGGGGCTAAGCCCGAGCTCAGGCAGTTCTCTGCAGCACAGGGGTTTTCTGGGTAATAGTCACGTCACGGCCCCTGGATGCTGCTGATAACAGTCTGAATAGGGGGTCGAAAGTCATGAAAACCTGGAACAGCTGATTTTCCTGTCAGACAGAAGAATGCAGATAAAGCTGGTTTCTAAGCAGCATTGGTAATGGAAATGATTTACAAACCTGTATAACTTTACCTTCTGCACTAAAAGCTGAACAATTGTTTACTGTGAGACTTGTCCTTTAAATGACCTTTATTAACACTTTTTTTTTACATTTTTTTTGCAGTGTTATAGGTCCCATAGGGACCTATAACACTGCACACAATGATCTCTAATGCTGATCACTGGCGTGCATTAACACGCCTGTGATCAGCATTATCGGCGCTTGACTGCTCCTGCCTGGATCTCAGGCACGGAGCAGTCATTCGTCGATCGGACACCGGGGAGGCAGGTAAGAGCCCTCCCGGTGTCCGATCAGCTGTTCGGGACGCCGCGATTTCACCGCGGCGGTCCCGAACAGCCCGACTGAGCAGCCGGGTCACTTTCACTTTCACTTTAGAAGCGGCGGTCAGCTTTGACCGCCGCTTCTAAAGGGTTAATACCTCACATCGCCGCGATCGGCGATGTGTGGTATTAGCCGCGGGTCCCGGCCGTTGATTAGCGCCGGGACCCACGCGATATGATGCGGGATCGCGGCGCGATCCCGCTTCATATCGCGGGAGCCGGCGCAGGACGTAAATATACGTCCTGCGTCGTTAAGGGGTTAATAACCTGTTGCCCTTGTCTGGCAGGCAGCGGAGTAAAGGCATGACAAAAGGTTCCTAGCTGCATGGAGGCTAGGAAGCAGCTATAATCCTCCATGAGGTGAACGGATGCAGTCAGGTCTGGCCGAAGCCACACAGTGGGGAGGGCTGCAGAAGGTAGCTAGGAGAATGCAGCTGCCAAAAGGGGAGGCAGGGAAGGGGCGACTACAGGAACCCATGCTCAGCAAGTGTCCACAACACTGTGGGCACTGCTCCCAGCTCATTCCACCCACTCTCTCCCATGGATAATAAAAAAACCCTTAAAGGGTAGCTCCCACCATCCTATTTTTTTTTCTGTCCCTGCCTATTGCCCTTCTATTGCCCCCCCCCCCCCCCCCCGCGCCATACCCCATTCCCTCCATCACAACCCCCCCCCCCCCCATTACACTTACTGCAGAGTCCGGCAGCGGACGTGCAGGGACAGCGGTGGCGACGAGGCGGTGGAGGAGGCGGCGGCGGCAATGTGCGGGAGGAGTGGCCTCCCAGCCAGTGGCCGGGGAGCCAATGCGCTCACTTCATGCCTGTCTGATTGACAGGCAGGGAGCGAGCGCAGGCTGAATGAAAAAGGACCGATGCCCGGGCTGCAGCCGGCCACTAGGAAGGAGACCCCTAGTGGCCGGTTTTCAAATGTAAATTAAACTATTTTAATTAAAAAAAAAAAAAATAAAAGTATATTAGAGATATGTTATAGTACATAAGTACTACAACATATCAAAAAATAAAGTTGGTGACAGTGCCCATTTAAAGGGAAAATGGCCCATGAGTGATAAAAAGGAAGCAAAATCCTAGGGAAGAGGTGCCACATATATCTGCATCAACAGATAGTAGGCTAGTGAGATAATCCTAACCTGTCCAACGTCTTCAGGGGCACGGGCAAAATCACCTCTTCAGCAACTTCACACTTATAGTTGGGTACCGTTACTAAAGACTATGGCGGCAGTAAAAAAAATGTGTAGTAAGAAAAGTGGCAGGGTTCTAGTGTTGGAGCCAATGGCTGACTAAGGCGAGGATAAACCTTGACCATCACCTGAAAGATAAATTAAAGAGAAAAAAAAAAAGTTGTAGATCTGCAGAGGTCTGCTTCTTAGGCCGGGTTAACACTGCAGAATCTCCAGATGGGATTTCTGCAAAAGATCCTGCAGGTGGTGCTAGGACAGCAAGGAGTGCATTTTCTTCCCCATGCATTGCATTGCCATCTATGGGGACAGTGATGCCGTCCACGCGGTCCTAGCATCTCCCCCGGACCACCAACGGAAATTACGTCCGAAGAGTCCGCAGTGTGAACACGGCCTTACAGACACTAAGCTAAAATTGAGAAGCTTAGTGTCCCCTTGTGTCAGCAGCATATGCCCATGGTCTTCTGTGTCCCCCTAACTATACGAGCAAAAAAGAAAACAAATTGACTTACCTGCAGCAATCCCTTACCGATGCCACTCCCAACACACAGGATATATCTGTTAAGTCAATTAGTGGCTGAGGTGAGTCATAGCTGCACCCAATGGTGGCTAAGAGGACATTTCCTATGTGTTGCAAGCACAGCAGGAAGTGCTAAGCAGTACAGACAGGCACCATCAGAACAGCACGGAAATAAATTTTCATTTATTTTTTTTAACAACTTTTTAGTCCATCCTGAGTATGAATTACGCTTGAAAATTCTCTGGTCTAGCCATTTAAAGGCCACTGACACTTTTCAGACAGTAGAAACAAAATTACCTTCTCTAAGGCTGCATTCACACCTCGTTTTCAGCCTAAGGTTGCCAGATCCAGCTGGGGGAGGGGAAAACCGGGTACTCCCGTACCCAAGACGGACCGGTGCTGAAATCAATTACTTTACTTTAACTGTGACTCCAGACGGCTCATTTTTGACCCGTATCCGGTTTTGTTACTGGACCTAAAACTGTAGTATACTACGGTTTTAGGTCCGGTCAGGAAAAACCGTGCAATTGCATCATGGCTTGTGCTGACGGACGGAACAGTGGCCTCTGTGTTTAACCATTTAGATGCTGCAGTGAGCACTGAGACATTAGAGTTAGGGGTCAGCTTTACAATTCATTCAGCAGCTGCAAAAGATGTGGTTACAGATCTGGTATCTACACTATTATGGTAGTTTTCAACACCCATATCACCAATTCTAAAACAAATACTTGTATTCCCTATAAATTACTACTACCAAGGCATGTTATTTCATATTCAGCATTGTACCAATCCTTCTTATCCTCCAGGAAAATAATTGGGCGTAATGTTTCCCCTGCCAGCATTATCCAGGGTTATCCACTATAAGGTGATTTTAGTACATACCTGCCAGACAGTACATACCTGCCAGTTCTTTTATTTGCTTGCGTAAGACGCGTTTCGAGGTTTCATACCTCTTTTTCAACGACTGCTGTAGTCATTGAAAAAGAGGTATGAAACCTCGAAACGCGTCTGACGCAAGCAAATAAAAGAACTTTTGTATTTTTACCAGTATACTTTGCATTTATGTACGTCATGCGGATTGCGCCGATCACCCGGAAATTTTTTTCTACTACTTACCGAATCTACCTATCGAGTGTGAAGAGGATACACTCGAAACACCCGGATGGCTGCACCGCTACCCTGATAACTGAATACATCAAAAGGCTCTTAAGGTTGCTGTGTGCCAAACACAACCTTACAAGGCGAGTGATCCGCCTATGCGACTCACCTGTAACACCAACAGTACAAAACATACTGCCCAATGAGAAGCTCTGTCTTGCGTTTTTTCCTACTGTAGTATAACATGTTGTGAGATTACCATAACACTGTAGCTAGCTTTTTGTAAATGGGTATTTCCTGTTTGATTTTCCTTCTTTGCCTACAATCCCATAATTACATTTTCCTCCCACACATCAGCCACCTCACCCATTGAAACATAAATTAGCTGCAAAAGACCTGTGTTTTTAAATCGGGGTGCCTACAGCTGTTGCAAAAATACATTTAGTTGAAGATTGATCTCTGTCCGACCAAGCGATCCCTCCACCCATTGAAGCAGCAGGCTCCCTGTCATCAGCTGACTAGTGATGTCAGGTCTCAGCCACATTGCAACCTGGGAAAGATGTGAGACAACATTCCTTTTGTATCTTGTTAAAAATAAATATTGAGGTAAAGATGACATAAGAAAACCGTCACACACAGGTACAGACACTATATTATGAACTACACTAACTTTACAGCCCCTGTAGCATAGTCAAATAAAAAAAATCCTGGAATACCCCATTAATTGCATAGTGTCAAAACATAGAGGCAGTGCTGCTTGACATCTAAACTGTAACCCCCCAGCATGGAGCAGCAATTGTCTGGTCTTCTATATCATATTTGCATAGTGCAATAAAGCAATGGCAGGCAGAAAAGTTGTGTCAAGCATGCAAACAGGGAAATTATACAAAATGATCTTACTTGGGTCATTTGTTTCCGACAATCTACTACTCTTAAGTCTTGCATTTTTAGTAATCTTGGATAAACTAGATTCTGTAGAAAGTCCAATTTTCCCATTTGCTGGATATTGCTTCCATCGTGGAGAGTCATTTTTTAACATGGAGTCCATTGTAATTCTGGAAGAGCCATAGAAAGTCTTAGCATTTAATGCTTTGTCTGCTGATACAATCTGATGTATTGACGGCCTGGCTAGGGAAGCAGGTGACTCTGAAGATGAAGTGCTTTGTCGGCAAAGTCTCTGTGCATCTCCACAACTTTGGCATCTCGTCTTTTTATTTTCTTTTACACAAGTTGTGCAGTGTTGAAAAGAATCACTCTGCTCTGTGCTCTATCAATGGAAATAAAAGGGTAAGCAAATTCAAGACTAGAAATGTAGACTTGCACGTTTTGAGCTAATAAAGTTTCTGCACTTACATGAAGCAAGACACTTCAGTTAATCTATTAATATTGTAGCTTGGATGAGCTTTAAACTGTGCAAACTCCAAGCAGCGAGTGGTCAACTTTCTTGCAGAGCCACCAAAAGGGAAACTATTACTGTATATAGTACCCAATGTAATATACAGAAGCCTGGTCCATGAAAGCAAGAGACTGTTTGTATTTGTAGCTCCTGGCTAAAAGGAGAATTTTCTACTTGTAAGGGACAAAAACATAGCTGAAGCATCACAGAAACTCCAGGATCTACTGGCAACCAAATGTTTTGTAAACACATGCATGGGAGAAAACTGTATATGGCAGTCCTACATATAACTCACAGGGAGGGGGGCAGAAGAACCACAAGGCTAGTTCCCACACCTTTTAGAAGATCAGGAATCATGTAGCTAACAGCAGGATCCCTAGGTAAGAGATCCCTCTGCCCCATGATCCTTTTTAGGGTAGGGTCACATATAACGGATCCGCAGCGTATTTTACGCTGCTAATCTGCCAGTGACCTGACCCCTACTGTGCCTCCAGCTGTTGCCGAACCCATTTAAGTCATGATTTATATAAAAATTTTAAACATTTTCTTGTTAAGTATATTAGAAAAGTCAATGTTTTGCCATGATGTACAACATATAAAAATAGATTTTGGACTTACCGTAAAATTTCTTTCTCGAAGCTTCTATTGGGGGACACAGGATCATGGGTATATGCTGCTTGCCGCTAGGAGTCGGACGCTAGGCAAAAAACAAAAGAAAGTTGGCTCCTCCCCGCAGGATATACAAGCCTCCTGGCTCTGAGCAACTCAGTTTAGTCCCAAAGCAGAAGGAGAACCGACTAAAAGGAAACAGTCTGAACAAAAACCCAGATAAAAAAAAAGGAATCGACCACAAAACACCACCCCTGCATTACAGCAGCAGAAACTGTCTGGCCACAAACAAACCAGTGTGCGGGTGCTGTGTCCCCCAACAGAAGCTCAGAGAAAGATTTTACGGTAAGTCCAAAATGGACTTTTCTCGAACGTTTCATTAGGGACACAGGACCATGGGACGTCCCAAAGCAGTCCCAGGGGAGGGAAAACCATCAATCCAGCCAGAAAAAAACTCGGGCAGATGGCTGAACTGCCACCTACAAGACCCTGCTGCTCAGGCCTGCATCAGAGGACGCAAGAGTGTGAACACGGTAAAACTTGGCAAAGGTATGCAGAGACAACCAAGAAGCACCCACCGCACGGGTGGAGTGAGCCATCACTTGCAAGGGGGGCACCTGACCCTTACAACGATATGCCTACGAAATGACGGAGTGTATCCACTTGGAGATCGTGGCATTGAAAGCAGGGAGCCCCTTGCACCGCCCGTCAGGAAGCACAAACACGGGAAACCTGCCCAAGAGGCTCAAATGGAGTGCCCTGCAGAGCATCCAAAACGAGGTTGAGGTCCCAAGGTGCCGTGGGGGACCTAAACAGAGGGACCTCGTGATCCACGCCCTGCAAAAAAGTGCGCACATGAAGGTCGGAAGCAAGGGTGCGTTGGAAGAGAACAGAAAGTGCCGAAAACTGCCCCTTGATGGAACTGAGGTCAAGGCGCGTTTCCAGGCCGATTGCAAAAAAGCCAAGAGATTCGGCAAGGAAAAAGAAGTGTAAAAGAGATAACGAGCTTCACACCAATGGAAATACGCCCTCCAGGTGCGGTGGTATATCCTGGCTAACGAAGGCTTCCGGGCACGGAGCATGGTCCAGATCACACGGGTAGAGAATCCCCAAGCCTTCAAAACCGCAGTTTCAACCGCCACACTGTCAAACGCAGCGGAAGTAAATTGGGGTGAGGTCCTTGGGAGAGGAGGTCGGGACGATCCGGAAGCGAGCGTCTTTCTCGAGACTGACCACGTCCACGTACCACACGCCAAGAGGCCAAACCAGGATCACCAAAAACAGCATGACGCCCTTCGCCTAAAGACACTGGGAAGCAGTGGAAGTGGAGGGAAGTAGGAAAGAGTCGAGCCGCCACTGTGACAAAGTGGATCCTGAGAAAGGTCAGGGATTGGGATGGAGACAGGTTGGATTTCTCGCGGTTGATGATCCAACCAAAACTGGAGAGTGTTTGTAGAGATTCACCCGATTCTGCTCCAGGGAGGGCACCTTGATGAGTAGGTCATCCAGATAGGGGAGGACCGAGACACCCCGAGAGTGGAGGAAGATAGGAATGTGCAGGTAGATGTCCTGTATGTATACAGAAGAGAGGAACTTCCCGGATCCATGGAGACGACAACTGACCGCAGGGATTCCATCTGGAAATGTCGCACACAATGGTTGAGAAGCTTCAAGTCAAGAACGGGCCGGACAGTGCCGCCCTTCTTGGGAACTACGAAAAGATTGGAGTAGAACTCCGAAAACCGCTCTCGAGGAGGGACCGGCACGATGACTCTCTGGGACAGGAGGGTGTGAAGGGCCACTTGAAAAGCTGCAGCAAGAACAGGAGACCAAGAGGGGGGGGGGGGGGGGGGGACCTGAAAAACAATCCCTGGGAATATTAGAGAATTCTATTTGGTAGCCCTGGGACACAAACTGACGAACCCAATCACGTGCCCCAGTCAAATGTCCCCAAAAAGACGACCGACCACCCAAGGGAAATACTCGGATGGGAGTGCACTCCCAGTCATGGCAGTGGGAGGCTTGCGAGTCCCGGACTTGGAAGAAGGGTCGGTTGGAGTGGAGCCCCGATTTCCAGGAGGGGAGAGCCTTTAAAGATTGCACCCTCCTATCCTGTGTGGTCGCCGGTTTGAAATGAAAGGAGCAAAAGGAAGAATTCTTCTGCCGCAAGTCCTAGCGGCGTGGACGATTTTGGAGCAAAAAGGAACTCTTGCCCCCCGGTAGCCTCAGAGATGATTTCATCTAAGCGCTTGCCAAAGAGACGAGGCCACAGAAAGGGAAGCTCAGTAAAAGAACGCTTAGAGGCCTCATCAGCATTCCAAGCCTTAAGCCACAAGGAGCGCCAAAGAGCCACTAGATTGCCCCAGGCAAAGGAGAGCCACTAGATTGCCTGAGGCAAAGGCAGCGCAGCAAGCAGACTCCAAGGAGGCCGAGCAGAGGTAGTCCCCTGCATTAGCGATTTGCTGAGCTAGATCTGCCAAATTGTCGGGGGGATGCGCCATCTAAAATCCCCAGATGTAATTAACTGGCCCAAACTGAAAGGGCCTTAGATACCCAAGTAGAGGCAAAGGCTGGTGCTAAAGCTGAACCTGTCGCCCCAGAAGCGAATTTTGCCAGATTCTCAATGCGCATATCAGAGGGATCTTTAAAAGAGGCTGCGTCAGCCAGTGGCAGGGTAGTGGATTTAGACAGCCGCAAAACAGGAGGGTCCGTCGTAGGAGGAGAAGACCACTAAGTAACCAGGTCCTGAGGAAAGGGAAAGAAAACCCGAAGCTTCTTAGTCCCATGGAAGCGCTTATCAGGATGCTTCCAGGCCTTTTCCAACAGCTCGTCAAATTCAGTGTGAGGGCTGAAAACATGGGGTGCCTGACGAGCACAGTGGAAGGACACATCAGGGACTGCCCCTGAAGTTCCTGGCACCTGCAGGTGGAAGGTGTCCCTGAATGCCAACACCACTCTATCCACCAAATCTGACATATGGGAAGTTTCTTCCGAGTAAGAGGGAGGACTTTAATTCGAGTCCAGAGCTCCCCTGGAGACCAGGAGCGCACCATGGGAGTCCTGGAATGGGTGGAGGTGAACTGGGAGCTGAGACCAGGGGCGGACACAGGGTGACAGGTTCCGGCGGCACCTGGAGGAGGAAGAGAGAGAGCGGTGGTGTGAAGGCCCCGCACGTCTGGACTCAGGAGAAGATTCAGAGGATAGGCGACCCGGGTGGCCACGGGAGGGCCGTAGAGAATAGTAGGCAGTAGGATCTACGGTAGTCTCCCTGGGGAACGAACGCAAGGAGGACTGCCCCAAGGCTGAGACCACTACCTGGGAGACCCTGGCCAAGTCGGAGATTGTCTGAGAAAGGAAGGTGACCCACTGAGGAGCGGGATCGGACCTCTCAACAGCCGGCAGGTCATCCTGAACGGTAGCCTGGGAAGGAATGGGATGCAGGGCGAGCAGGTAGGCTCAGTCGATCTGCCTGGAATCTTAGTTTAACAGCTTATACAGTAGCAAAAAGTGACCAGCACAGGGGCCGCTTGACCGGGAAGGGTCGGACATAAGCAGCACTAGTAAGTCAGACAGCCAAAAATCCTACCCAGTATCCTGTGTCCAGTCTTGAAGGTAGCTGGAGCAGACAGCAGCATGAGAGGACCGCAGGAATGCAGAGCTGAGTCGTACCTGGCCAGGTACACACTGGTGCAGAAGCAGGAAGGAGGCACCGACTGACCCCTGCAGCGTGCAAACTACATGAGTGGTCAGAGCTCTGACCCCCAGAGCGCGCGCTATAGCCTCATTGGTGGGTAAGGGAGGGAAGCAGCACCCTGCAGCGCACACTCTCACATGACAAGCAACAGCCTGCTCTTGGAGCGTGCGCTTAGAAGAGAGAGGCCGTGGGCAGAAGAGGTGGTTACATGATCCCAGGTGCGTGATACGGCGCAGAATCAAATGGGGCGGAGCTATGGCTAGGCCCAAGCCGCGGGCTCAATTAGAAAGCATGGGAGGGAAGAAAAAAGGCCCCTGTATGCGCAAAGAAGCGAGGCTGCGCAGCACAGAACGGAAGCACAGCTGGGAGAAACGTCGCAGGGACCTCCTCATGCCCAGCGGGTATATCCTGCTGGGAGGAGCCAACTTTCTTTTGTTTTTTGTCTAGTGTCAGCCTCCTAGCAGCAAGAAGCATATATCCATGGTCCTGTGTCCCCCAATGAAAAGTGAAGAGAAAAGTGCCCATTTAAGTACTGGTTTATTATTACTGTTCTTATCACGAGTTAACCAGATTTAACTGCCGCATCCCCCAGCACCAGTTCCATTCTTATTCTGTTTTGCGGCACAGTACTTCTTGCTCTCATTCTTGACACAAGGAAGTGCCTGCTCACGCACTCACTGGCCCCAGTAGTTTCCCACTTCAGCCTTTGTTGAGACCAAAACCAGGAAGTGCTGCACAGCGGGATTTGAAATGTAGGACCCGGCCATTTTTTGCACATCTGACCACTATCACTTTAAGCATTAATAACTCTGGGATGCGTTTACCTTTTATTCTAATTCAGAAATTATTTTTTCGTGACATATTCTACTTTATGTTAGTGGTAAAATGTTATCGATACTTGCATCATTTCTTGGTGAAAAATTCCAAAATTTTATGAAAAAATTGAAAATGTTGTATTTTTTAAAATTTGAAGCTCTCTGCTAATAAGGAAAATGAATATTCCAAATAAATTATATATTGATTCACATATACAATATGTTTAATTTATGTTTGCATCATAAAGTTGACATGTTTTTACTTTTGGAAGACATCAGAGGGCTTCAAAGTATAGCAGCAATTTTCCAATTTTTCACAAAATTTTCAAAATCGGCATTTTTCTGGGACCAGTTCAGTTTTTAAGTAGATTTGAAGGGCTATAAATTAGAAATACCCCATAAATTACCCCATTATAAAAAACTGCACCCCTCAAAGTATTCAAAATGACATTTAAAAGGTTTGTTAACCCTTTAGGTGTTTCACAGGAATAGCAGCAAAATTCAAAATCTTCATTTTTTATGATAGTTTTCCCTCAAATGTAACATTTTTACAAGGGATAATAGGCCAAAATGCCCCACAAAATTTGTAACCCCATCTCTTCTGAGTATGGAAATACCCCATGTGTGGACATCAAGTGCTCTGCTGGCGCACTACAATGCTCAGAAGAGAAGGAGCGCCATTGAGCTTTTGGAAAAAAAAATTGATTGGAATGGAAGTCAGGGGCCATGTGCGTTTACAAAGTCCCCCGTGCTGTCAGAACAGTGGACCCTCCCCCCACGTGACCCTATTTTGGAAACTACACCCCTCACAGAATTTAATAAGGGGTGCAGTGAGTATTTACACCCCACGGCGTTAACAACATTTTTCATTTTCACGAACCACTGTTCCAAAAATCTGTCAGACACCTGTGGGGTGTAAATGCTCACTGTACCCCTTTATCACATTATGTGAGGGGTGTAGTTTCCAAAATGGGGTCACATGTGGGGGGGGTTGTTCCATTGTTCTGGCACTATGGGGGCTTTGTAAACAGACGTGGCCTTCAATTCCGGACAAATTTTCTCTTCAAAATCCCAATGGCGCTCCATCTCTTCTGAGCATTGTAGTTTCACCCGCAGAGCACTTTATGTCCACGTATGTTCTTACTCAGGAAAAAAAAAGCCCCCCAAAATTTGTAACCCCATTTCTTCTATTTTCCCTTGTGAAAATGAAAAATTTAGGGTAACACCAGCATTTCAGGATGAGCAAACCTCCAGCTGTTTCAAAATTACAACTTCCAGCATGTACTGATGGACCGTGCATGCTGGGAGTTGTACTTTTGCAACAGCTGGAGGCACACTGGTTGGAAAACCTTCAGTTAGGTTCTGTAACTTCAAGCAGGAAACTTACTGTAAACCTGCCCGTGTGAATGTACCCTGTATAATCACCGGGGGGGGGGTTAGGGGGAGCAAACCTCCAGCATGTACTGATGGACCGTGCATGCTGGGAGATGTAGTTATGCAACAGCTGAAGGTACGCAACTATAACTCCCAGCATGCCGAGACAGCTGTTTGGGCATGCTGGGATATGCAGTTTTGCAACATCTGGAGGGCTACAGTTTAGAGATCAGTGCACAGTGATCTCCAAACTGTGGCCCTCCAGATGTTCCAAAACTACAAATCCCAGCATCCACAGACAGCAAACTGCTGTGTGGGCATGCTAGGAGTTGTAGTTTTGCAAGATCTAGAGGGCCAAAGTTTGGAGATCCCTGTGCATTGGTCTCTAAACTGTAGACCTCCAGCTGTTGCAAAACTACAACTCCCAGCATGCCCAATAGCTGTCTGGGCATGCTGGTAGTTGTAGTTTTGCAACATCTGGAGGGCTACAGTTAGAGACCACTGTATAGTGGTCTCAAACTGTAGCCCTCCAGATGTTGCTAGGCAACTCACCGGCTTCCGTAGGATCCGCACGACATCGCCGCCCGTCGATCACAGTCCCCCGCAGCCTTCGCAGATCGGTAAGTGACCTTCGGCGCCGGTCCCTGTCGGTTTCCCCGTCCTGCCCCGTGGGTGGGCAGAACGGGGAAAACGAACGTAAACCCCCCCCCGATCTGCTATTGGTCGTCGTGTCTATACGACCAATAGCAGGGATAGGAGGGGTGGCACCCCTGCCACCTCACTCCTATCCCTTCAGGGGGATCGTCGGTGTCTTGGACAACCGCGATCCCCCATATATTCCGGGTTACCATAGACCCGTAATGACCCAAAATAGCGCAAATCGCAAGTGTGAATTCACTTGCGATTTCGCCAACATGGGGAGGGGGGGTTTCTGATGACTCCCCGACCCCCCCCCCCCCCCCCCCACCCCCCCCCCCCCCCCCCCCCCCCCCCCCCCCCCCCCCCCCCACGGGCATTTGGGAGGGGGTGCCTGCTGATCAATATCAGCAGTCACCCCGGTCCGGTCCCCGACCAGAATTCCCACGGGCGTACCTGTACACCCTGGGTCCTTAAGACCCAGGTACACAGGGCGTATCCATACGCCCTGGGGTCCTGTACGGCTTAAACCCAGTGTGTTCTTGTTTCTATTAGCATCAAGAAGCAATCCCTTCAATGATGCTTTTATAGAAAATGAAATGTAAAATGAGGTTTCAAAACCATAAAATACTCTTACATAAAAGGTTTCCTCTTTTATGCTCGCCTGTTGGTACAATCAATAATAAGCACAACTTTGATCCATCCCTGAATCACATAATATCTTTTATACAGCGAAAGTGTAAATTTTTGTCCACATATCTGGGACGATTTTCACTTTTAAAATATATACACACACAAGAAAAAAAAACAAAGTTGGTGTGAACTTTCTTTATACACAGATTTCTGATCAATTCATTTACCCAAGTTTATCCCATTACTCAGATGGCCTGACAATCATCACAAGGACGGTGATCTAAAAATATCATCAACTACAGAGAGAAGGGTTATACATTTGCCAAAATTAAAAATGGGGACCAGCTTTCCTGCAAAAATTTGTTTTGGTCCGAAATCTGTGTACACACACAGTCCAACACAACTTTAATATGAGCATACAAAGAAAAGCAGTGAATCCTCTAAGGAGACCAAGCCAACATAGAAAAAAGGGTTGCACCTTATAGGAAAGGGGCTAGTATCCATAGTAGGCTTCTGAATCTGTCTTGGAAAGAGGGTGATTATTTCAAAGAGGTGGTCTTCTGGAGAGGGTTCACTGTATCAATTAAGTTCAACTCACAAGAAATCATGCAAAAAAATAAAAAAAAATCTACATTTTTGACACACCTCTGTTTTTGCTAAACACAACTGAGTAGCAGAAGGCAGGGAGGGCAAATCACTAGTATAAAAACGGCTGCACCGTGTCTGCAGTACCTTTCTCCTTATCGAAGGCTCAGACTCTGACTCGGAATCGTCCCTTGTGTCCTGCATGTCTTCTATAAAAACAGAAAGCACTTTCATTAAATCCCTTAAACATTATGGTTAAAGGAAATACTAAGACTACCACCTTGACATAAAAACCAATGGTGTCAAAACTAAATCAGAGTAAAGGTCTATTCACACGTTCAGTATTCTGCGCAGATTTGATGTGCAGGATTTCAAGCTGTGTTCAGTCATTCACTTTACATTGAAGTCTGCAGCAGAAAATCCAGCGCATCAAATCTGCGCTGAATACTGTACGTGTGAATAAACCATAAACGTGACTTACATTAATTGCTAATAAAGCTTAAACTATTTTTTTTTTACTAATAATCACTCCAAATATGATGTAGCAGCTCACCTAGATTTATATTCCCACAATTCACAAGAGATCCAATTAAAGGCCACAGATTGCAAAAGGGGAAAGAGCACTTTGGTTTAGACAGTTAGGTAATTTCCCTAAACAAAGACTTGCTTAGGGGATACAGAACATACAACATTTTTCCAGAACCAAAATAAAATCAGCAAAAATATTCTGGAAATAAATTCATGTTTCTATATGTATACAAAACTTACCTAATCTTTGTGTCAACCTAACTGAATCGTCTACCTTTGGAACATGTGGTGGGTATTCTTTCCTTTGTGATTAAAAAAAATAAAAAAAATAAATGAACTTACATATGCTTGGAAAAAAAAAAAACTAAAGCAAACATAGAAATTAAAAATCCAAAAAGATAGGAGGGTCACTTGTCACACATTTGAAAATGAATATTCACAGGGGAAAGAGTATTTCATGCTTTGCATTAGGACCATAACTTACCTCTCCCGTCTTTCCAGACTGCTTAAAATGTGAAAAAGAAACACAGTTTAAGATACATATCCCCGATTTGAAAACTCTGTTGCCTAGTAACAAAAAAAGAGTCTACCCATTTGCATTACTCCACAGAACCTTTTGGCCTTCTTTATGTACCAAGCAATTGTTGCAGATTTTTTCCGGGGAGTAAGGTGTAATGCAAGTAAAGTGGTTTTACAATACCCAATTCATATGCAAACACTTCTGGGATATGTGTGCCACACATTTGCTATCGATTTTAAAGGGGTTGTCCATTGAAAGACACCTTATCCCTTATCCACAGGATAGGGGATACGTGTCTGATCTTGGGGGGTCCGACTGCAGGGACCCCCCCGCAATCTCCTGAATAGGAACCCAGCTCTGAGAGATGAGTGTGCTAATTTCCTATGGGATCAACAAAGAGACCCAAGTGCTGTAAATTATTCAATTTAGATTTGGCACCTAAATGCCTTAATGGGGCAAGGTTCTCCCGACCCTATATAACTAGGCAATCTGAGACAAAGCTTCTGGCTTCATGTCCATGGCACCCATCTCCAGCGCAAGACCCAGCATAATGTGATTCTATGGCACTAGGTTGCACACTGGAGACGGGTGCTGTAGAGATTAAGCAGGAAGCTTTGTCACCTATCGCATAGTAATATAAGGTAGATAGCGGAAGGAACGGTGCCTCCATTTAGGCATTTAAAGGGGTACTTCGGTGGTCAATGTGTTTTTTCAGTTTCTACTTACCCTTGCAGGTGAGTTTTCTTGTTATCTCTGGTCTCGTGCTTGCTCTTTGTTTGTCTTTCTTTGCACAAGTGTGTCCATGTAGTGTAGCATCTATTTCCGTTTTGCCTTTAAGAAACTACAGCTCCCAATACAGTGCCAGCGTATCACAGGCCGCAGCGATGTCCCGCCTCGGCCGGTGATAGGTTGAGTGCACTGTCATGTAAGGAGCCGGCCGGCTCTGCTGGTGGTGGTGGGGCAATCATGATAACAGATTGCCCTGATTGCCCCGCCGCGGGCGCGCGGTCCCCATGGCGGGGAAGGGGTTACATGTCAGCCGCAGCACTGATAAAGGGTATTCAGTACATTATGAGTCGGGCGCAGGGCTGGCTGACAGCGGGAGGAGACATCCATCCTACCGCAACAATTCAATGAATATTCATTACAGGGGTGTGGAAAAGGGCCAAAACCATTGCAGGAACAAAAAAACAGCAACGCCTGCAGCACTGATGTCTTGTCCACAACAGTGAACAAACATGGTCGTGAGTGTGGACGTGAGTGAAAAGCAACCAGAAAAACTACTGAACTTCCCTCACAGAAAAGGGGTCCGTAAAAAACATATAGGCTGTGGACAGATGTATAACATGTGAATTTCAAAAGTGCTAAACTCGCTACAAACACACTAGGTAACCATAAAACTGTGGTACCGGAGTACCCCTTTAAGCTTTGAATTTAAAATTAATGTTATTCGGGAAAATGTTTCTCATGTCCAGTGCCGCAAGATAATTCTTTATAAATACAATACAATTGGAGGTATGCTTTATGATTTATCATACAAGTGTCATTTCTACAAAGGGGTTTCACCAACATTTGGTACAATTATTATTTACAATGTATTGGCTTCAATAATAAAAATATATATACAAATATGAACATAAAATGAGAAAAATGAATGTGTGTCTATTGGACTCATCTGTATTTCACAAACACATGGGCAATCAGGTAGAATTTACAACCTACCTCTGTGCAGCTGTTTTCATGACTGACCGAGTGATATTTGTGTGCTGAAAAATTCTTCCCTGCACCATAGTTCCTGGTGGGAGTGCAATGTTCTGAGCATTCTCTCTGTGAGAAGAACAAAAACGAACGAGCACACAAAATGTATTATATGCACGAAACACAAGCTAAATTACCATTTAAATGCATAGGGGGAAATTGACCAAAACCTGTGTAGAGGAAAAAGTTGTGCCGTTGTCCACAGCAACCAGATTGCATCTTTCATTTTTAAAAAGGCCTGTGAAAACCGAAAGAATGCAATCTGATTGGTTGCTATACAGTGGGGGAAAAAGGTATTAAGTCAGCATCCAATTGTGCAATTTCTCCCACTTAAAAAGATGAGAGGCCTGTAATTTTGTTCAGAGTATACCTTTACTATGAGAGACAGAATGGGGGGAAAGAATACAGGAAATCACAATGTAGGATTTCTAATGAATTCATTGGTAAATTCCTCTGTAAAATAAGTATTTAGTCACCTACAAACAAGCAAGATTTCTGTCTCTCACAGACCTGTAACTACTTCTTTAAGTCTCCTCTGTCCTCCACTCGTTACCTGTATTAATGGCATCTGTTTGAACTTATCAGTATAAAAGACACCTGTCCACAACCTCAAACAGTAACACTCCAAACTCCACTATGGGCAAAGAGCGGTAGAAGGACACCAGAAACAAAAGCATGACAATGATCCTAAAGACACTGCCCGGGAAACTAAGGAGTGGCTTCATAAGAAGCATTTCAAGGTCCTGGACTGCCCAAATACTTATTTTCCACCATAATTTTGCAAATAAATTCTTAAAATCAGAAAATGTGATTTTATGGATTTTTCCCCCTCATTATGTCTCATAGTTGAGGTATACCTATGATGAAAATTACAGGCCTCATCTTTTTAAGTGGGAGAACTTGCACAATTGGTGGCTGACCAAATACTTTTTTTCCCACACTGTAGGCAACTGCATCACTCTTACTCTACACAGGATTTAGTAAATCTCCCATATAGGTACATTTTAAATGTAGAAAAAGGGAATGCAAAAGGAAAAATGTATTTGCGTGTGAAAAGGGGTGTTTTTATGCTGGCGGCAGAGTTTCTGTGATGCCTGCACAGGAGACCCTTATTGTAGCCCTGCTGTGAAAATAATTGCGACAATAATCATAAAGGTTCATTAGTTTTTAGTCTGTAATTAATTATTATTATTTTCGATGAAGAATGATGGGTTTGGGACATAGATAGGGGAGATGCTAAAAAGTAAAAAGAAACTTTGGAATAATTTAGGTATCCATGTCTTTCATATCTTCCATGCTTATATAGTGGTTAGGGTACCCCAGATGTACAAACTGATCAAAAGACAAACAGGACTAAAAAAAAATAAGAAAAAAATAAAATATGGGCTTTTGTGGAGTGATAAGGAACATAGGGCTCAGGATTCCAATTCAAGCAATCGGTGGGGGTTACAGTAGTGGGGTCCCCAGAGATCATACATTGTATCACCTATCCTGTAGAGAAGTGTTTCCCAACCAGGGTGCCTCCGGCTATTGCAAAACTACAACTCCAAGCATAACCGGACAGCCCTTCGGCTGTCCGGGCCATGTTGGGAGTTGTAGTTTTGCAACAGCTGGAGGCACCCTGGTTGGGAAACACTGCTGTAGAGTATGTATAGTTTGCAATCCTATCACCAAGTAAATACTTTGTGAAAACAACATGAACTATTATGATGCACACATTTTATCGCAACATTCCTTCCAAAATCTTGCAATCTTGAAATAGACAGTCAATACAGTCTTTTAGATTAAGTTCACACAAAGCAGATATAGTGCAAAATGTATTTAAAATAAAAAAAACCATTTGTGAATTCATGGTTTATACAAATACTACACGGCATTCCTACTAAAACTATCCAAATGTATAGATACATTGAGGGGTAAATGTACTAGATACAAGTAAAGTAACAGTAGCAATACAAAGTAATAAATACTTACCCAGTTTGTTGCTTGCTCCTAACATGTTCAGCCCAGTTGCGTTGCCTTTACTAGGTCTTAAGTAAAGTGCTTTGCCTCGGTCTCTCATAGGTTTTAAATGAATCCCCTGGACTTTGAAGAGTCCTAGGCTGTAGTTGAATGGACTGTGAAAACAACAAAAACATACTAAGGGAAACGGATCTCTGTGTATCGCCATATAAAAAAGTGTGAAACGGCCAAATACAGTGAAAAAGCTAAGATCGCATCATAACCAATGTGAAAAATATGTGTAAAATGTATAGATTAATAAAACCTTAACCCCTAAATTAGAGCTGGGCGGTACACCGGTTCATACCGTATACCGGTGTGTTTGTGTCTTACGATATGAATTTTTCACATACCGCAATACGTGATGGCATAGAGAAACGTAACCCGGCCGCACAGCGTCTCTGGGAAGTGTAGTCCGAGCTGCACTGAACTGACTGTGAGGAGCTGGGAGGGGACTACAACTTCCGGTGGGCACGTGACTTTCCGGGCAAGCACGGGAAACCCGCGCAGAACTGCGGAGACATGGAGGAGAGTTACCGGGCGGCCTGACCGAGGCCCTGGGTATCATGGTGAGGACCCCTGACCACCAGGAAACTCGAGCAGAACTGCTGAGACATGGAGGAGAGTTACCAAGCAGCCTGACCAAAACCCTGGGTACCATGGTGAGGACCCCTGACCACCTGACAATATACTGAGGAACCCCCCGCCCACAAATACCGTTAAATACCGTGAAACCGCCATAATTTTGTGAAATACAGTGATATACATTTTTGGTCATACCGCCCAGCTCTTAAGGACACAGCCCAATTTGACCTTAAAGGAGAACTCCAGAATATAAAAATTGTCCCCCATATTGCCGGCAGTAAAAAAAATAAAGATGAACATACCTTCCTTCGCTCCCCCGGGGCCTCCGGTAACCGGTTCCGGTCTCCGCCGCGATCCTCTTCCTTGTTGTTGGTCGTCAGCGAGTCATACTGTGCTCAGCCGATCACCGGCCGCAGCAAAGTTCAAGCTTGGCCGGCGATAGGCTGAGCGGAAGTGACGTTTTCGGCCCCAGCAGCAGGTGCCAGTGTAGTGAAGAATTGTGGGTTTTGAAGCGTTCTCACACTGCAGCTCAGCCTACCGCCGGCCGAGTCGGGACTTCACTGCAGCCAGTGATTGGCCGAGTATAACTTGCCGACCACCGGCAACCAGGAAGAGGATCGCGGTGGAGACCGGAGCCGGTTACCGGAGGCCCCAGGGGAGCGAAGGAAGGTATGTACATCGTTATTTTTTTTTCTGCCGGCAGTATGGAGGACAATTTTTATATTCTGGAGTTCTCCTTTAAAAGGGCACTCTCAGATACAAAAACTTTTGATATGTTGTAAACCATGCCAAACCAACAGGTTTTGCAGTTGCTTTCATTAAAAAAAATTCAGTATTTCATACTAAAAAGCCAGTCAACCAACTGACCATCCCCCCATATACACACACCCCCCCCCCCCCCGCCTGCTTGGACACATACTAGTCCTGCTGTGTCCATGCGTCATGGACCAATTTCCTTGATTGACAGCTTTCTTGATTGGAAAAATCCTCCCACTGTCAGCTTGTGCCCCACTACTGTCAGTGAGGACAAGTTGGGAGTTGTAGTTTTGCTAATGCTAGGGGAGATGTGAGAAGACAGCACAGTGAGGCCATGACGCCTCCCTTTGAGAGGAATTCAGACTAGGGAGCTAAATTAAAAGTGTAATAAAAAAAAAAAATAAAAGGTGCTAGACAAAAATTAGATGTACATGGTCAGGATTAGGTACTGGGTGAAAATGTTTTATTTTTGCGTTTTCGTTTTTTTTCCTCCTTCTAAAAATCATAACTCCTTTATATTTCCATCCACAGACCCACATAAGGGCTTGTTTTTTGCGTAACCAAATTGTACTTTAGATGACAGCGCTTATTTTACCATAAAATGTACGGCAAACTCAAAAAATTATAATGTATGTGAGGAAATAGAAAACTGAAATTTTCCACATTTTGGAAAGTTTCGTTTTCACACTGTACACTATACAGTAAACATGACATGTTTTCTTTATTCTGTGGGTCACTCTGGATGAAACCATGATACCCATGACTACATTTCTATTATTGTACCACTTTCAAAAAAACTTCAACTTTTTCACAAAATACCCCTCCTACACCCCACTCCCCCGCCTGCTACCTGTTTGATGTCACCAATATGTGAATAAAAGAAGTTTCCTGCATGGTGAGTGTTGCCTCCTCTCATTATCTTCTTGCTGAAGTATTTTCACAAAAAAAAAAAAAATGTTTAAAATTTACCTATTTTGACAACCTATAAATTTCTCATATCTCCGTATAAGGGGCTATGCGAGGGCTCACTTTTTTGCGCCGTGACCTGTATTTTTTTTTTTGGGTATATGTGAGAATTTGATCACATTTAATTTAATTAATTTTTTGGGGGGAATTTGGTGTGACCAAACACACAGCAATTTTGGACTTTTTTTTTAATACAATTTTTATGTCCCTCATTGGGAACTATTTTAAGCAATCATTAGATCAGCTACTGATCAGTAATATCGGCAATCTTCTCCTCTGGTCTGATCGATGTCAGACCAGAGAAGAGGGCACTGGGAGATGGACAGAGGCAGGGAAGGGGAACTCCGTCGACCATCTTGAGTGATCGTATCCCCTCGGCAGTGCCGCGGGCAATCCGATCATCCATTCAAAGCGCCGCATTGCTGCAGATGCCGTGATCTGTATTGATCATGGCATCTAAGGGGTTAATGGCAGACATCAGCATGATCGCTGATGTCTGCCATTACTGGCACGTCCCTGGCTGCAGATCGCAGCCAGGACCTGTTGTGCATGATGCGAGCGCCATTCCGATGCTCGCGTCATGTATATGACTTAAGTGTACGTCCTGGTGCGTTAAGTATCAGTGGACCAGGACGTAATTTTATGTTCTCAAGGGGTTAACAAAGGGGAGGAGACCACCCACCTATTAAAAAACACACACCAAACAAAAGCATAATGCAGAACTACTTAGCCAGTATCAGGGGTGGGTGCCAGTGTTTCAAATCTGATCAAAATCCACTTAATAAAAAAACCAAGTGTGACATTCCAAAAAGTCCAAAGCAAAGGTGGTTTATTCAACTCATGGCACAGCAACGTTTCAATTCCAAACAGGACCCATTTATAGGCAAACACATACTAAGTGTAGGGTCACATGGAGCACATCTGCAGCGTATTTTACTCTGTAGATGCGCCAACGCCAGTCATAAGAGCAAGCTCTCTGCTGCAGTTGAAGAGAGCAGGCAACGGGACCAGTGAAGCAGCAGGCAACGGGACCACAGGATGCATGGTAAACAACTGTATGGCACAGAGGGGAGGGGGGGGGGGGAACTGTATGGGACGGAGCACAAGGCATTAAGATGGAGGGGGAGAGGGATAATGGCGGAGGGGGGGGGGGGGGGAGTAATAAAGCACAAGGCATTGAAATTTTATGTCTTGTGCTTTATTACTCCCCTCTCCCCTTCCATCTTAATCCCCTTGCCAGTCCCCCCTTCCTCTGATCCCCCTTTTGCCATATCCGATAATGGCAAAAGAGGATTAATATGGAGGGAGGAAAATGACAAGAGGGGATCAGAGGGAGGGGGGAATAATGACACAAGGGGATTAATATGGAGGAGGGGGGGGGGGGGTTGATTATCCCCCCCCCTCCATCTTAATCCCCTTGTGCTATTATTATCCGATATGGCAAAAGGGGATCAGAGGGAAGGGGGAATTATCAAACCCCCCCCCCCCCTCCATATTAATCCCCCTGTATCATTATTCCCCCTCCTCCATCTTAATCCCCTTGTTCCATATTGGATAATAATGGCACAAGGGGATAAAGATGGAGGGGGAATAATGGTAAAAGGGAATCAGAGGGAGGTGGGAATTGTGGGACAGGGGGAGTAAGACGGAGGGGGAATAATAGCACAAGGGGATTAAGATGGAGATGGGATGCATTAGTATAAAGGTAAGAACACGCCTTTTGTCTGCGGGTACCCCTCGCTCGCAAGTTCCGCGTGAGGGGGTACCCGTGGACATACTTTCAGGCCTTGGGGGTATGGTCGCCGAAAAGGTTGAGAACCACTGGTCTAAAGGGACATGTGAATGCTCCCTGGTGGGCTAGGGGGGTGGATCACCCCCCCCCCCCCACAGCACGATCGCAGGGGGGGCGATCCACTATGGAGGTAGCCGGAGGACTTACCTCTGCTTCCTCCTGTCCCGGCTCTGTCATTGATAGATCCTGGCTGGACCAGACTCTATCAATGGATCACAGAGCACACAGATTAATAGAGTTCAATAGAATCTATTCATCTGTCTGAGGAATCTAATGATTCATCATAAGTCTAATAAAGTGTAAAAGAAAAATAAAAGTTTGAAAGACACCCAGTGGTCTTCAAACGGTGCACCTCCAGATGTTACAAAACTACAATTCCCAGCATGCCAGGACAGCCGTTGGCTGTCCGGGCATGCTGGGAGTTGTAGTTTTGCAACATCTGGAGGGCCACAGTTTGAAGACCGCTGCATTAACCCCTTCCATGTTAAAAGTTCAAATCACCCCCTTTTCCTATATAAAAACATGCAAACATAATAAAAATAAACATATTTGGTATCGCTTCGTGCGTAATTGTACAACCTATTAAAATATAACATTATGTATCCCGTACGGTAAATGTAAAAAAATACCGAACCACAGATTTGCAATTTTATAATATCCCAGAAAAAAAGTTAAAAAGCAATTAAAAAGTCAGATCAATGCCAAAATGGTACCAATACAAAAAACAGATTATGGTGCAAAAAATGAGCCCTCATACAGCCTGGTATGCGGAAAAAAAATAAAGCTACAGGGGTTAAAAAATGGCAATTAAAAAAATTAGAAAAAGTTCAGAATTAGTAAAACATGATGTAAACTATACAAATCTGGTATCGCTGTAATCAGGCGCCTAAAGTATAAAACTAACATGTTACCTCAACCACAAGGTAAATGGCGCAGAAAAGAAAAACACCAAATCTGCAAAATTATCTTTTACTATTTCAATTTCACTTCCCTAAATATATATATATTTTTTGGTTCAGAGAATATGTTATTGAAAAATTAAAAGGTGTCATTATAGTAGGTAGATATCATTATAGTAGGTAGATATCATTATAGTAGGTAGTTATGGCTATTTTAGGGCGAGGAGGAAAAAATCAGAGCGTAAAAGCGAAAATTGGCCCGGACAAGTGGATCGTCATGAGGGACAAGTAGATTTTGCTCCATTTTTGTCCCGTGGACAAGTAGTTTTTTATAAAATTTCCACACCCCTGAGGTATGTATCCCATTACTTATTTTTTTAACAGGTGGCAGTCTGAAACAATTTTTACATCCCGGAGTACTCCTTTAAGCCTGGGATGGGATGTGATATACCTTTAATTTGTTCGTATTGACTATCCTTATACATTTTTCCTATATGCATTCATCTATTTATGGACTAAAAGAGTGGGGAAGGGGGGGTAATCCGTTTACCATGTCATTCTATTTTTACATTAGTTTATGCATATTGACATTTTTTGTGTGTGTTCTTTGGCTTCCTTGTCATGAGTTTAGGTCATTGGGGTGGCTGCATATTAAATTCAATTACACGCCAAAATATTTAAAGACATTGGTCCTATGGGGATATTGTTGGTAGGCAATAAATAAAAACATTGTTATATAGTATTATCAGTTCTCCCCTTTTTTGACCCAGCGTTGCCCAGAGAGTACATTGCGAGTGACTGAAAATAGTTTGTGCTTCCCGGTAACGGGCACGCTCCAATAGAGACAGTGGGAGATTGCAAAGATGCCTTCAGACATATTGTGCCCGGTTGTATTCATTCATTCCATTGGTGAGCAAAACATCCATTCCATTGAAGGGATTAGAGGTCTGGATCCCCCCACTAGACCAGAAGTTTAATATCCCTGCATGAATAAGATTGTAAGCCTGGCACACGATCAAGGTCCTATGTTATGACTATGTACACAGTGTGGTTTCTAAGTAGGCTATTGATTAAATCACTAAGGATCGCCCTGTTGACCTTGTCCTACAAAGCATCATACAGCCATTATACATCTTTTTCTTACAAATACGTTTGACCTTATGTTGCATTTATGTATTGTGCGTGAGGACCTTATATAAGGCGTACATGGTTTTTATCTATTAATTTTATTTATTTATTTGGCTGGTGTTCATTCCCTTTTTTGCATTTATCCCATTGGAGTCCGTCCACACAGGAAGAGGATTCCTGCCTTCAGATTGTCCTGCTCTGTGGGCTCACAACAATCAACTACATAGCGGATGCTGTGTTGTGGTGATATGTGGTGTTTTAAAGTTCTGGGAGCAAGCGTTCCGTGCAGCAACAAACCATGTAACATATAGAGCTATTCCCTGCAAAGCCTGCGCACATGCACAATATAATTTTCATACCAGCTAACGTTGCCATGGTATACTACAGGAGCAGGGCGAGCATGCTAACTGCAATTTCCATATCCCTGATTTTGGATGATACTTCTAAGGGATTGATTAAGTCCTTTTTAGGGCTGCAGCTAACAATTTTTTTAATAATCGATTAGTTGTCGATTATTTCATCAATTAATCTGAAAAAAACGACAAAATACAAAAAAAAAAAAAAGGGGGTTCGGCTGATTCTACTTGAAAAATTATGTACAATGGCAATATTAAAAGTTTCTAGCATGTGATGTGACCTAACAGCAGCAATTTTGGAATTTTTTTTTTCTTCACGTTTATGCCAGTTGCTGTACAGGATTATTATGATCCTGTACAGAAACCAGCGTAAATTTGATATTGCCGCAAGGGTAACAGTAAACATTAACATTTTATTTTAATAGTTCAGACAAACATTTACTTTTAATAGTTAAGACACTTAGCAATGCGGCAGTATCAGATACGTAAACATTTTTCTCAACTTTTTTTGTATAGCAATAAGAAAAGGGGGAGCTAATTTTTGTTGGTGGAGCGGTTTGTTTACCCTTTTTTTTTTTTTTTTTTTTTTACTTTTTTTTAAACTTTTTTTTTTATATAGTACTCCTATACACATGGGGGTATGTGCAGACGGCAGAGCACTGAACGCGACCCATGTCCGTAGTACAGACTCTCTGGTACTACAAACACTAGGATGCAATGTTCTGCACATACTACCATGTGTAAAGCAGTGTATATGTACTACAGGCATAACGTTTCAATGCTCTGCACATACTGTGGGGATCAAAAGTTTGGTCAACCCAGGTAAAAATTTGCATTAATGTGCAAAAAGAACCCAAGGAAAGATGGAAAAGTCTCCAAAAGGCATCAAATTACAGATTAGACATTCTTATAATATGTCAACAAAAGTTAGATTTTATTTCCATCATTTACACTTTCAAAATAACAGAAAACAAAAAAATGGCGTCTGCAAAAGTTTGGACACCCTGGAGAATTTATAGCATGCACTGCCCCCTTTGCAAAGCTGAGACCTGCCAGTGTCATGGATTGCTCTCAATCATCATCTGGGAAAACCAGATGATGTCAATCTCAAAAGGTTTTAAATGCCCAGACTCATCTGACCTTGCCCCAACAACCAGCACCATGGATTCTTCTAAGCAGTTGTCTAGAAATCTGAAACTGAAAATAGTTGACGCTCACAAAGCTGGAGAAGGCTATAAGAAGATAGCAAAACGTTTTCAGATGTCAATATCCTCTGTTCGGAATGTAATTAAGAAATGGCAGTAATCAGGAACAGTGGAAGTTAAAGCAAGATCTGGAGGACCAAGAAAAATATCAGACAGAACAGCTTGCAGGATTGTGAGAAAAACAATTCAAAACCCATGTTTGACTGCACAATCCCTCCAGAAAGATCTGGCAGACACTGGAGTTGTGGTACAATATTCCACTTTAAAAAGGGATTCTTGTACAAATATGGTCTTCATGGAAGAGTCATCAGAAGAAAACCTCTTCTACGTCCTAACCACAAAAATCAGCGTTTGAACTTTGCAAATGAACATATAGACAAGCCTGATGCATTTTGGAAACAAGTTCTGTGGACCGATGAGGTTAAAATTGGACTTTTTGGCCAGATTGAGCAAAGGTGTGTTTAAAGAAGAAGGGGAACAGAATTTAATGAAAATAACCTTTGTCCAACTGTTAAGCATGGGGGTGGATCAATCATGCTTTGGGGTTGTGTTGCAGCCAGTGGCACAGGGATGCTAACTTGATGCCATCTGTGAAAAAAGCTGAAGTTAAAGAGAGGATGGCTTCTACAAATGGATAATGATCCTAAACACACCTCAAAATCAATGGGGGATTACATCAAGAGGTGTAAACTGAAGGTTTTGCCACGGCCTTCACAATCTCCTGACCCCAACATAATTGAAAATCTATGCATAGACCTTAAAAGAGCAGTGCATGACAGACCGCCCAGAAATCTCAAAGAACTGGAAGACTTTTGTAGGGAAGAATGGGCAAAGATACCTCAAACAAGAATTGAAAGACTCTTGGCTGGCTACAAAAAGCGTGTAGATGCCATTTTTAGTTTTCTGTTATTTTGAAAGTGTAAATGATGGAAATAAAATCTTTATTTTGTTGACATATTATAAGAATGCCTAATCTGTAATTTGATACCTTTTGGAGATTTTTCCATCTTTCCTTGGCTTCTTTATGCACATTAATACAAATTTTTACCTGGGAAGCCCAAACTTTTGATCCCCACTGTACCCCCATGGGTAAAGCGGTGTGCACTGCACACACTTTATTAAGTAGGGCCATTATATTACCCCCCCTCTGATGCCCCCTGTGCCATTATATCCCCCCCCCCTCTGATGCTCCATGTGCCATTATACCCCTCCCCCTCTAATGACTGCTGTGTAATTATATTCACCCCGAGTCATTATACCCCCCCCCTCTGATGCCCCCTCTTTCATTATATTCCCCCCCTCTGATGCCCCATGTCATTATACCCCTCCTCTGGTGCCCCCCGTGTCATGATACCTCCCCTCCTCTCTGATCCCTTGCTACCTGTACTCCGCCCCCATGTGAGCTCCGGCAGGCTCAGGGGCTCGGTGGTCATGGTTGGTACTGGACCGCATCCTCGGTCCGGACAGAGGTGCGAGCGATGTGGGACGTCATCGCATGTGCCTACGCCGGGACGTTGTTGTCCTGTGCGGCTTACTATAGGCTGCCGCACACAGCTGCAGCCTATAGGAGTTTAGTTACAGGGCAAAACAGATTGCCCCGTTATATGTGAATTCCTCAGGCATTTTGCCCTGCGTGCCCGAAGCATGGCTAAATGCCTGAAGAATTCACCTGCCCGGCACCCGGAAATGTATGTCCCGGGCATCGGGTGATACAATTTCCACAGTGACTCACTGTCACTGAGGCTGATGCGGGATTTTCGTGACTCGCGCCTGACCGCAGCAGCCTCCTGGCTGCGGACAATGAATCCAATTATCAAATTTAATCGATTTTATCGATTAATCGTTGCAGCTCTAGTCCTTTTTCAAGCAAAATTTTAACTGCACTGTATTTGTATACACAGTTTTTATATATGATGTATTCACTGTATTGACAAAGAAATACTTACTAATGCAACCAGCTAGAAATCTCATATTGCTGCAAAGCTCTTCATGCAGTTATGTCTCTGACAGATATGTTAATGATTACAAGTGTGTTCTGATCAGAAACTATTCATAAATCTAAAAACAACAAAAAGCAGAGCTCCTCATAGGACAGTATGTCGTAGACAATGTGAAGATAGACAGGAATCACAGCTGTTTTAGTGGTCCTCTCACCTGGTACGGTTGTGTAATTGACAACCACACAAGCGAATGAAAATAGTGGTGCAGCCTCCCGTATCGGATCCAGCGATGAGCAGGCCGATTCAGAGCAGAATGTATGACTAAAGAGGAAAAATACCCAGTTCCACAGCGCAGTCCACAAATTCAATCAGAAGATGATGATGGATGTATAAGATATTTATTAGGCCAGGGTGCAATGCGTTTCGGGGCTTGGGATCCCCTTCGTCAGGCAAATAGGCATCATAACATATCAGACAAACTGGTGCCCTTAAATAAAACCATTTTTTGGCGCCAAATGAAGCTCCGTCCAATGGGCGTGGCCTCCATGAGCGGAGGTAACATGATAAATGTATTGAAAAAACAACATAATGAAGTACATATACATTAAAAAACCATCTCATATACAGAATAGAAATACCTGGAGCACATCTGAAACAAACTAAACGCCCCAGGAGAGCTTGCATATCCGAGCTAGCAGCGCCTGCGCCAACTCCCGATGATACTGATGATGACGGCCGGGGAGAAGACAGCGCATGCGCTCGCTCGCACCGTGCAGAGAGAGACGGCGCCCGAGCGCACTGGAATCGGACAGAGTCCGAGGAGTAAGCACAATGCGCGTGCGCCTCGGGACCCGCCATAGCCAAACACATGTGTCGGCGCAGCGAATCCCGCAGCTATCCAATCCGGCACAGTGCAACATAAGCATGGGGGAAGGGCTGGGCTGATGGAACAAATATCAAAAAATTGGGGTGCAATTATATATATTTTATATTATATTATTTTTTATTATTTTATATTATATTTTATCTTTATAATTGCACCTCAATTTTTTTATATTTGTTCCATCAGCCCAGCCCTTCCCCCATGCTTATGTTGCATTGTGCCGGATTGGATAGCTGCGGGATTCGCTGCGCCGACACATGTGTTTGGCTACGGCGGGTCCCGAGGGGCACGCGCATTGTGCTTACTCCTCGGACTCTGTCCGATTCCAGTGCGCGTGCGCTCGGGCGCCGTCTCTCTCTGCACGGTGCGAGCGAGGGCATGCGCTGTCTTCTCCCCGGCCGTCATCATCAGTATCATCGGGAGTTGGCGCAGGCGCTGCTAGCTCGGATATGCACGCTCTCCTGGGGCGTTTAGTTTGTTTCAGATGCGCTCCAGGTATTTCTATTCTGTATATGAGATGATTTTTTAATGTATATGTACTTCATTATGTTTTTCAATACATTTATTTTATCATGTTACTTCCGCTCATGGAGGCCATGCCCATTGGGCGGAGCTTCATTTGGCGCCAAAAAATGGTTTTATTTAAGGGCACCAGTTTGTCTGATATGTTATGATGCCTATTTGGCTGACGAAGGGGATCCCAAGCCCCGAAACGCGTTGCACCCTGGCCTAATAAATAGCTTATACATCCATCATCATCTTCTGATTGAATTTGTGGACTGCGCTGTGGAACCGGGTATTTTTCCTCTTTAGTCATACATTCTGATCAGAAACTAGGCCACAAAAAAGGATAAAAATGCTTCCCCTGCTGTCCTATATGAAGGTTCTCAGACTACTTTTTGGTAATGTACCTCTTAGTACTAGATCACTGACCACTAGGTATGCCCAGTTGACAGACTGAGAGGGGCACATCTTTGGACCGAGAAAAGCAAGATGGTCATTTGGACAAACTGCAAGTCATCTAGGCTGTTCTGACTAATCTATTAGGGTATGTTCACGAGTGCATATATGCTGCATATTTTCTGCTGCATATTTTCCCAGCCATTGGAGTCAATGGGTTGATAAAACCGCAGCAGAAAACCTGCAGCAAAATAAGTATGTGTAAACATCCCTTACAAGGTGTTGGAGGCAGTGGTTATATGAGTGCATGCACACATGGCAAACAGGTCTTAGAAAGCCCGAAGAGGATTATTTCATCTGCTGCCAAACACGAGCAGCTCCCACATTTTCCCTGTCCACCGTTCAGACAAAAAGGTGGTTCCTTCATTACACTGTCTCAGTTGGACCATTTCCAGGTGCTTAGTAGAATAAGATTTGGTGTCACTGTGCTTATTATCTACTCTGCCATTGACAAATAGCCACCATTGCCTTTGTTTGTAGTGGTGGTAGGAATGGGAAACCTGGTTTGCTACTTTATCATACACTGCTCAAAAAAAATAAAAGGGAACACGTAAACAACACAATGTAACTCCAAGTCAATCACACTTCTGTGAAATCACACTGTCCACTCAGGAAGCAACACTGATTGACAATCAATTTCACATGCTGTTGTGCAAATGGAACAGACAACAGGTGGAAATTATAGGCAATTAGCAAGACGCCCCCAAAAAAGGAGTGATTCTGCAGCTGGTGACCACAGACCACTTCACAGTTCCTATGCTTCCTGGCTGATGTTTTGGCCACTTTTGAATGCTGGCGGTGCTTTTACTCTAGTGGTAGTATGAGACGGGGTCTACAGCTCATCCAAGATGGCACATCAATGCGAGCTGTGGAAAGAAGGTTTGCTGTGTCTGTCAGTGTAGTGTCCTGAGCATGGAGGCGCTACAAGGAGACAGGCCAGTACATCAGGAGAAGTGGAGGAGGGCAACAATCGAGCAGCAGGACCACTACCTCTGCCTTTGTGCAAGGAGGAGCAGGAGGAGCACTGCCAGAGCCCTGCAAAATGACCTCCAATAGGCCACAAATGTGCATGTGTTCACTCAAACGGTCAGAAACAGACTCCACAAAGGTGGTATGAGGGTCCGACATCCACAGGTGGAGACGCCGTGGAGAACGTTCTGCTGCCTGCAACATCCTCCAGCATGACCGGTTTGGTGGTGGGTCAGTAATGGTGTGGGGTGGCATTTCTTTGGGGAGCCGCACAGTCCTTCATGTACTTGCCAGAGGTAGCCTCCTGACTGCCATTAGGTACCGAGATGAGATCCTCAGACCCCTTGTGAGACCATAAGCTGGTGCGGTTGGCCCTCGGTTCCTCCTAATGCAAGACTATGCTAGACCTCATGTGGCTGGAGTGTGTCAGCAGTTCATGCAAGAGAAAGGCATTGATGCTATGGCCTGACCAGCCCGTTCCCCAGACCTGAATCCAACTGACCACATCTGGGACATCATGTCTCGCTCCATCCACCAACAACACATTGCACCACAGACAATCTGCCACCTCTTCAGGAGCATGCCCTGGCATTGTAGGGAGGTCATAAGTGCACATGGAGGCCACACACACACTACTGAGCTTCATTTTGACTTGTTTTAAGGACATTACATCAAAGTTGGATCAGCCTGTAGTGCGGTTTTCCACTTTGATTTTGAGTGTCACTCCATATCCAGACCTCCATGGGTTGATAAATTTAATTTCCATTGATAATTTGTGTGTGATTTTGTTGTCAGCACATTCAACTATGTAAAGACGAAAGTAGTTCATATGATTAGTTCATTCATTCAGATCTAGGATGTTTTATCTTAGTGTTCCCTTTAATTTTTTGAGCAGTGTATTTAGCAATTAATCTAGGTCCTGTTTGGGATCCTATGATGTAGAGTTCAAGTAGAGAGGCTTTGTGGTAACTGCTTCAGTCCTTCCTTTGCTGTGGAGGGACAGAGTGCCCCAACTGCTGGTGTGGTGATCTGGGGAGCCACAGCAATCAACAGGCAGTCAGTCACCCTTAGTAGTGATACAAGAGACACTAACAACCCAGCGATGTGGAGGATATCATGCTGCTACATGTGTTGTCTCTCATGGCAGGGCTTTCAACTGGCATTTATCAGTAGAAAATGCTTGCCCACACACAGTAAGGGTTTCCCAGGAATGTCTCTGCCAGACTGCAACACTTTCTTGGCTGGCCCAGTCGCAGATTTATTGCAAATCAGGCATTTATGGGACCAACATTTGTGGGCAAATGTGCTGCAGGATGCCATATGGAAGCTGTACCGCTCCATGCCCTGCCGTATTTCATCTTGTCAAAAAGCCAAGGAGCCTCCAGGAGAGCGGCGGACATCAACAGGCGCTGGACACACTCGTGGGGTAGAATACACTTTAATCACCCATCATGCAACGCGTTTCACAGATTATCTGCTTTATCAGGTATCTCATCTTGTGTCCACAGGCTATTTAGAGCCTCTTTCAATTGAACAATTTTTCCCCAATAAACGTATACCTTTGCTCTAATATTTTAGTCACATATCATCATACATTCCCAAATAAAGCTTTATTTTCACAACATCTTCCTGTTATTTTTTTTTTGTCAGTGAGTATATATCTGCAATTGCTGATGTAGAAAAGGAGTTAATAAAAATAGAAACAATGTTACCTTTCTTTCAGTAGCTTTTGAGTTGACCCCATCACTCTCTTCTATGTTGAGCAAGTTAACTTCACTAAACAACAAGAAAAAAAAAAAAGAAGAAAAAAAATTGTAATATGGATAAATCAAGACCTAGTCGCATTATTTTCTGTACATCAGACACCTAAAAGCAAGAAAGAAAAGGTGTTTTTTCCAGTGCAGTAACATCTTAACTGTCCCTTTGCCATTTGACAAGAGAGATACTCACTATTACTGAGTAAATAAATTCAGACAGGAGGATTGTTGGAAAAAAAACCTGTGGTGCCTTTAATCATGAGGCAATGCACACCAAAGTAAGGCATTCAGAAATGATATGAATAAAACGAATAATCCCTGCTTAAAATACAACTTTACACTTCCACTGGCTAGAAACATTCTGTTAATATGTCACAATACACAAAAAGAAGAAATAATAAATAAAATAAAACATTTCTACTGAAGATGATGATCTGTGCTACGCAGGGAAGCTAAGAGTAAGGCTCCTTTCACACTATGAGTTTTTCAGTTTACAAACTTCCGTCACTACATGCAGTAATTTTTCCGCCACGATGTCCCGTCACTATATAACGCCCGTAATGAATTACGGGCATATGCGGGTGCAAACGGGCAGTTACAGAACCCCATAGGCTGCAATGCAATTTAGTCACGGCCGTCAGGGGTTTTGTAACGGCCGGGTTTCGCCGATATAGTGACGGAACTTCTGGCGGAAGTTCCTAAACGGAACTTCTGGCGGAAGTTCCTAAACGGAACTATTTCACAGTGTGAAAGCAGTCTAAGGCTATGTTCACACGGTGGAATAGTTGTGTAAAGTCTTCCCGGAAAACGCGGGTAAACATTCCGCAAATAGTGAGCACCCACAGAATATGCAAGCGATAGGACTGCTCAGAAATTTCTAGTCTCCATAGATGGTAATGCATTTTCAAGATGTCAATTCTTTTGGCGGATGTTTCCGCCATAGATATCTTGCCGTGTGCACAATGCAGCCGAATACCACTAAAATCAATGGGATGGAATTTTTCAGCCAGATTCTGCCTGGAAAATCTCACAACGAAATTATGGTCTGAAACAGTTTTTTCTTTGGACTTTCAGCTTTAAAAGAACAGTGGGAACCTATAACTGTTTAGAAGTTGTGCTGGACTCCATAACTGCCTCCTTTATATACACTTAATGAGGCCCCCTGAGGATGATCAGTAGAGCGAAACATACATGACACCCCCCTAAGGAAGCTCGGTAGAGAGAAACATATGTTGGGGTCAGCACACACCTTGGTAAGACTTATTTACATGATAGATGTCGGGATTTTTGTTGTGTAATACTCCCATCTTTGATATAGTTTGATTTGTTACTTGCATTATGCACTTTACAGCCAGGTACCCGCTGGTAATGGCGGACATCCGCAATCGTGCGGACATCTGCCATTAACCCCTAATATGCCTTCATCAATACAGATCACGGCATCTGCAGCATCGTGGTCACTAAAATGGATGATCAGATCGCCCGCAGCGCTGCCGCGGCAATCCGATCATCCAGAACGGCAGACTAAGGTCCCATCACCTGCCTCCGCTGCCTTCCACGGATCTTCTGCTCTGGACTCCTATGCATAGCACTGAACAGTATTAGCAATCGAATGATAGCTATAAATAGTCCCCTACAGGGACTATTAAAATGTGAAAAAAAAAATTTGAAAGTAATAAAACGTGAAAAAATCCCTTCCCCCAATAAAAACGTAAATTGTCCCATTTTCACCGCCAAAAAGTGTAAAATAAATATTTTATATACATATTTGGTATCACCGCGTGCATAAATATCCAAACTATTAAAATATAATGTTAATGATACCGTACGGTGAACAGCGTGAACGAAAAAAAAAAAAAAAGTCCAAAATAGCTGCTTTTTTTTTATAACATTTTATTCCCCAAAAAAATTATAAAAAATGTATTAAAAGTTTTATATAAGCAAATATGGTATCAATAAAAAGTATAGATCACGGCGCAAAAAAGGAGCCCTCATACCGCCACTTATACGGAAAAATTAAAAAGTTATAGGTCTTCAAAATAGGGGGATTTTAAACATACTAATTTGGTTAAAAAGTTTGCGATTTTTTTAAGCGCAACAGTAATAGAAAAGTATGTTATCATGGGTATCATTTTAATCGTATTGACCCAAAGAATAAAGAACACATGTCATTTTTGCTTTAAATTGTATGGCTTGAAACCAAACCTTCCAAAATTTGCAAAATTGAGGTTTTCTTTTTAATTTCCCCAAACAAAAAAAAAATTTTTTTTTGTTGAGCCATATATTTTATGGTAAAGTGAGCGATGTCATTACAAAGGACAACTGGTCGCGCAAAAAAACAGTCCTCATACTAGAGAGAGTTCTGATTTTTTTTGAAGGTGATGAGGAATAAACGAAAACGTAAAAATAAAATTGTCCCTAAGGCCCAAATGGGCTGAGTCCTGAAAGGGCTACTCCGCCCCTAGCATCTTATCCCCTATCCAAAGGATAGGGGATAAGATGTCAGATCACAGGGGTCCCGCCGTTGGGGACCCCCGGGATCTCCGCTGCAGCACCCCGCTATCATTACTGCACAGAGCAAACTCGCTCTATGCATAATGAGCCGCAATACAGGGGCCGGAGGATAGTGACGTCATGGCTCCGCCCACTCGTGATGGCGTGGCGGCCATCACACCCCCTCCCATAGACTTGTATTGAGGGGCGGGTCGTGCCATGAGGGGGCGGAGCCGTGACATCACGATGCTCCGGCCCCTGTATCGCCGCTCATTATGCACAGAGTGAGTTTGCTCAGTGCAATAATGATAGCGGGGAGCTGCAGTGGAGATCCCGGGGGTCCCCAGCGGTGGGTCTGACATCTTATCCCCTATCCTTTGGATAGGGGATAAGATGCTAGGGGCAGAATACCCCTTTAAGGGATGGGAATTTTTTATTTATTTTTTTAAATCAACTTTGGCCAGAAAGTTAAAACAGATTTGTAAATTATTTCTACTTAAAAATCTTAATCCTTCCAGTACTTATCAACTGCTGTATGCTCCAGAGAGGTCTTCTCTTTTTAAATTTATTTTCTGTCTGACCACAGTGCTCTCTGCCGACACCTCTGTTCATGTCAGGAACTGTACAGAGCAGGATAGGTTTGCTATGGGGATTTGCTTGTACTCTGGACAGTTCCTGACATGGACAGAGGTGTCAGCAGAGAGCACTGTGGTCAGACAGAAAAGAACAACTCAACTTCCTCTGTAGTATACAGCAGCTGATAAGTACTGGAAGGGTTAACTTTTTCATTTTTCCATATACACGGCTGTATGAGGGCTAATTTTTTGCACTGTGATCTGTCTTTTTTATCAATACCACATTTGCATATATGAAACTTTTAAAATCACTTATACATTTTTTTGGGGATAAATTTTCGTGCTGAAAACACCCCCCTCGGCTTATACTCGAGTGAACTCTCCACCCGCAGTGGTCTTCAACCTGCGGACCTCCAGAGGTTTCAAAACTACAACTCCCAGCAAGCCCGGGCAGCCATCGGCTGTCCGGGCTAGCTGGGAGTTGTAGTTTTGAAACCTCCGGAGGTTCGCAGGTTGAAGACCACTGCGGCCTTCGACATCATCCAGCCCCCTCTCACCCCCTTTAGTTCTGTACAGTACTCACCTCCGCTCGGCGCTGGTCCGGTCCTGCAGGGCTGTCCGGAGAGGAGGTGGTCCGGTGGGATAGTGGTTCCGGGCTGCTATCTTCACCGGGGAGGCCTCTTCTAAGCGCTTCGGGCCCGGCCTCAGAATAGTCACGTTGCCTTGACAACGACGCAGAGGTGCGTTCATTGCCAACGTACATCTGCGTCATTGTCAAGGCAACGCCTCTATTCCGGGCCGGAAGCGCGGAGAAGAGGCACCCCCGGTGAAGATAGCAGCCCGGAACCACTATCCCACCGGACCACCTCCTCTCCGGACAGCCCTGCAGGACCGGACCAGCGCCGAGTGGAGGTGAGTACTCAGAACTAAAGGGGGTGAGAGGGGGCTGGATGATGTTGAAGGCCGCAGTGGTCTTCAACCTGCGGACCTCCGGAGGTTTCAAAACTACAACTCCCAGCAAGCCCGGACAGCCGATGGCTGCCCGGGCTTGCTGGGAGTTGTAGTTTTGAAACCTCTGGAGGTCTGCAGGTTGAAGACCACTGAGGGCGGATGATGAGAAGAGGATGATGAAGGGGGGGTGGGGGGTGGGATGATGAAGGGGGGTGGGGATGATGAAGGGGGGATGATGAAGGGGGGATGTGTGGGATGATTACAAGGGGATGATGAAGGGGGGTGGGGATGATGAAGGGGGGATGTGTGGGATGATGACAAGGGGATGATGAAGGGGGGGATGTGTGGGATGATTACAAGGGGATGATGAAGGGGGGATGTGTGGGATAATGACAAGGGGATGATGAAGGGGGGGATGTGTGGGATAATGACAAGGGGATGATGAAGGGGGGATGTGTGGGATGATGACAAGGGGATGATGAAGGGGGGGGATGTGTGGGATGATGACAAGGGGATGATGAAGGGGGGGGGGGATGTGTGGGATGATGACAAGGGGATGATGACAGGTGATGATGATGAGGGTCTGGATGATGACAGGAGGTGATGATGATGGTAATGACGGGTCTGGATGATGACAGGGGGGGGGATGATGTATTTCCCACCCTAGGCTTATACTCGAGTCAATAACTTTTCCTGGGATTTTGGGTTGAAATTAGGGGTCTCGGCTTATACTCGGGTCGGCTTATACTCGAGTATATACGGTAAATAGATTTGTAAATCACTTCAACATAAAAATCATAATCCTTCCAGTACTTGTCAGCTGCTGTATACTACAGAGGAAGTTGAGAAGTTATTTTCTGTCTGACCACAGTGCTCTCTTTCTATCACCAGTTGATTTAAGAAAAAAAAATTAAGAAAATTGTTTTCTACTGGAGTACCCCTTTAAGGACCAGGCCAATTTTATTTTTGCAATTTGTTTTTTCCTCCTTGCCTTCTAAAATCCATAACTCTTATATATCCATCCACAGACCCATATGAGGGCTTGTTTTCTGCGTGACCAATTGTACTTTCTAATGACACCTCATTTTACCATAAAATATACGGCCCAATTTAAATGAAAATCACGATTTTGCTAATTTTGAAGCATTTTGTTTTCACACTGTACCCTTTACGGTAAAAATGACGTGTTCTTTATTCTGTGGGTCAATATGATTAAATGATACCCATCTTTACATACGGTACTTTTCTATTATTGTACTGCTTTTAAAAAATATCAAACTTTTTGTACAAAATTAGTATGCTTAATATCGCCCTATTTTGACGACCTACAACTTCTTCATTTTTCCATATACGCAGCTGTATGAGGACTAATTTTTGGTGACGTGAGCTGTACTTTTTACCATCAATACCACATTTGCATATACAACACTTTTAAATCACATACATTTTTTTGGAAATAAAATGTGACAAAAAGCAGCAATTTTGGACTTTTTATTTTATTTTTTACATTCACGCCATTCACGTACGGTATTATTATAATTTTGATAGTTCGGACAATTACGCACGCAGCAATATCAAATGTTTGTTTATTAATTTATTTATTTTTTACACTTTTTGAGTTAAAGTAGGAAAAAGGTACAATTAAAATTTTTTTTGAGGGAGGGGATTTTTCTAACTTACATATATTTTGAAAACATTTGTTATGTCCCCATAGGGGACATTCTATATGATTTGATTGCTAATACTGTTCAGTGCTATGCATAGGGCTATTTTATCGGCATTGTTCTGCTCTGGACTGCTTTATCTCAGACCAGAGTAGAAGACCCCAGGAGACAGACTGAGGCAGATGACCTCCGGCCGCCATTTCAGATAAACGGCGACTCGATCATCCGTTTAAACATGCGCTTTGCCGCAGATGCCGTGAAATGTACTGATCACAGCATCTGAGGGGGGACCTGCAGTGCATGACGCAGGCAGCGATCATGTACCGGACGTAAATGTACGTCCTAGTGCGCAAAGTACCTCTGCACAAGGACATACATTTATGTCCGTGGTCATTAAGGTGTTAAAGCACTGATTTCCAGCATTGTTTTCAAGCTGTTTTGAGCATTCCCATTGAGGTCAATGGGAGCTGGAAACAGTTGAGGCTTTTTTTTTTTTTTTTTTTTTTTTTTTTAAGCATACATGAAAACACCCTTACATATTAAAGGAATTTTCCTATTTTATAAAGTGGCATATGACTAGGATATGTATAAACTGTATAATGGGTGGTGGTCTGACCTCTGGGACCATGATGATGTGTTGGTACAGGCAGGTAGAACAGGTGACACTGATTATAACGTTACTTACTTACCCCTGATCCATGGTCCTGTTTGTCTGTTATCTTCTTCAAATCAGGTAGTATGCTTCGTGCACAGTAGGAGCACGCTGACATCACTGCTGCTGCTTCCCAAAGCCTGCTTGCACCTGGGCCCAGCAGAGAAGCAGCAGCAGCGACATCAGCGTGCTCCTACCATGCACCAAGCCTGCCGCTGGATTAAAGATGATAACAGTTGAACAGGAGCATGTATGGGGAGGTAGGTATGTATTGTTGTAATCAGTGTCATCTTCATTTCTGGTGCATGGTACTTTGTCACGTTTACGTTGTTCAATGTTTTTTTTGTAAAATGGCAAAATGAGGGCAATTAAAAATTTTATTCTGGGAGGGGCTTTTATACATTTTTTTTAATCATTTATTTAACACTTTTTAAGTTCCCATAGTGGACTATTACATGCAATAATTAGATTGCATTCACTGTACAATAGCATTGCACAGGGAGATCGGCACACTTGATACAGCCTGACTATGCCAGACTATCATAGGAGTGACGACCTGGCAGCAGGAGGGTAAGGGGACCTCATTAACCACTTAACTCACTGAACCTCCAAGATCGGTGTGCGAGAGATCTGATTCATACAAGTTTCCTTGTAATAAGGGGTGTGTGGCAACAGTGATGGAAGTAAAAAGGCCACACAAAGGATCCTTAGATTGTTCATGCAGCCCTTCCTGCAAAATGATATAGCCTTTTAATGGACTCTTGAAACAAGGCACAAGTCTGATGCTTACCTAATGAACTGACACTTCAAGTGAGATTTATCAAAAGTTAGGCAAAGGAACAGTAGAGTATTTGCCCAAAGCAGCCATGGTCCTTTCATTTTTAAAAAGGCCTCAGAAAAATGAAAGCTGTTATACGATTTGTTGCTAATAGTATCTGCTCCACTGTACCTTTGCACAAGTTTTGATAAATCTCCCTATTCCTGTTCTATAGAAAATACTTTTTTGCATTTTCCTCACTCATCACAGACAGGATTATTGTTAAAGGTGACACCCCTGTATAGTTAAGACAAGATCATGCCATTCACAATAGGTGGTGGCCAGAGATTACTTCACCCTGTACATGGACCTCTGCACAGGTAATAAAGGATGCCTAGACACCTAGGTGATATATCTCCTTTAAGAAATTTATACTGGACAGTACCAAAAACTAGGAAGAAACAGCACATCAGCAAAAACAATTGAAGAACTAGAAATGCTATCTTTATCCTTTTCAATCTTATGGTCCACAGAACTGTACTTACTCTTTTTCAACATCACCTTCACTTTCTTCCAGGTTTTCAAAACTCCAGTTATTTGTAAAACCTGCATCTTTCTTGGATTGTGCTCTATCCAAAGCTAAAACAAAGCAGAGCCAATCCATGTCAGAAACAGCATGGATATATCTATGTGCTTATAGGATTATAAACTTAAAGGGGTATTCCAGTAAAAAACTTTTTTTTTTTAATATCAACTGGCTACAGAAAGTTAAAGAGATTTGTAAAGGACTTCTATTAAAAAAAATCTTAAAGGGGTAGTCCAGTGGTGAAAAACTTATCCCCTATCCTAAGGATAGGGGATAAGTTTGAGATCGTGGAGGGTCCGACCGCTGGGGCCCCCTGCGATCTCCTGTACGGGGGCCAGGCTCTCCGGCCAGATAGCGGGTGTCGACCTCCGCACGAAGCGGCGGCCGACACGCCCCCTCAATACATCTCTATGGCAGAGCCGGAGATTGCCGAAGGCAGCGCTCCGGCTCTGCCATAGAGTTGTATTGAGGGGGCGTGTCTGCCGCCGCTTCGTGCGGAGGTCGACACGCCCCCTTCCCGCGGGCTGTCAGGGCCCCGTACAGAAGATCGCAGGGGGCCTCAGCGGTCGGACCCCCCGCCATCTCAAACTTATCCCCTATCCTTAGGATAGGGTATAAGTTGTTCACCACTGGGTTCACCACTGGACTACTCCTTTAATCCTTCCAATAATTATCAGCTGCTGAAGTTAAAGGGGTACTCCTCTGGAAAAACTATTTTTTCTTCTTTTTTAAATCAACTGGTGCCAGAAAGTTAATCATATTTGTAAATTCCTTTTATTAAAAAAATCTTAATCCTTCCAGTACTTATTAGCTGCTGAAACTAACAGAGGAAATTTCTTTCTTTTTGGAACACTGATGACATAACGACCACAGTGCTCTCTGCTGACATCTCTGTCCATTTTAGAAACCGTACATAGCAGATGTATGCTAAGGGCAGCATGGTGGCTTAGTGGTTAGCACTGGTGGGGCCTTGGGTTCAAATCCCACTAAGGACAACAATAAATGAAGCGTTATTATTATTATAACGTCAGCAGAGAGAACTGTGGTCGTGATGTCATCAGAGAGTGTTCCAAAAAGAAAAGAATTTCCTCTGTAGTATTCAGAAGCTAATAAATACAGGAAGGATTAAGATTTTTTAATAGAAGTAATTTACAAATATGTTTAACTTTCTGGCACCAGTTGATTTAAAAAAGAAAAGAAAAAATTGTTTTTCCACCGGAGTACCCTTTTAAGTTGTTCTTATCAGTCTGGCAACAGTGCTCTCTGCTGAAATCTCTGCTTGTCTCGGGAACTGCACAGAGTAGAAGAGGTTTGCTATGGGGATTTGCTTCCACTATGGAAAGTTCCCGAGACAGGTGTCATCAGAGAGCACTTAGACAGAAAAGAACAACTCAACTTCAGCAGCTCATAAGTACTGAAAGGATTTTAAAATAATTAACAGAAGTCATTGACAAATCTTTTTAACTTTCTGGAGCCAGTTGATAGAAAAAAAAAAATAGTTTTTTCCTGGATAACCCCTTTAAATAAAACCAAATCAATGACCACCTTTATGATCTACGGCATTTTAAATAAAGACTAATACATCACATTTCCATTTTACATAACATTACAATATTTAAAGTGAACTGTAGACAAAGATTGCTTAAGATGCTTCTAAACGGCGGGAGTCTCCGCACTGAGACCCCAACCGATCAAAACTTTTTTTTTTTCCATGACAGGTACACTTCAACTGAAAGCAAATATTGTCATTTAGATATATAATTTTGACATGGCATGCAGTCATGTTTTTTAATTTTTACTGGGTGGTGTGTCACTGCTCAGACTCCCACATTTTCTAGATCCAGCTGGCTCATGCACGTGGCAGCGTGCGTCACTACCTGGCTCATTACAGGAGCTGGGCTCTATTCAAGTATTTGGAGCCCATCTCTTGCAATCAGAGGCAAAGGAATGCAGAGCCGGGGAGTGAGGCGACCCCAACCGATCAAAACATGACAGAAACTTCAAAAGTTTTTCTCAATGATAGTAAGGCATTATCCAACAAAAATCATATTTTTTTAAATATATATATTTAAAAACAAAACAAAACCACACTTTACTTACCTCCTGCACTCCCCTAGTGTCTACAGTATTGCTGCTCTTGGCCTTTGGTATGATTCTCTTCCTGGTGCCAGGGATCTATGTGTCAGAGCGCAGCTCAGTGAATCACCTGCCACAGCACCATGATGATGACTGGGGCCCAATCTGCCCCCTACTGCTAAGCAGCCTGGGTTTATTTGTTAATAAAGGCTTTATGCTGGATAACACTTATTTTTCCATATGTACAGCTAGAAAGACATGTTTAGAGTACAACATGTTCTTGTCTTATTGACTCCATATGTACAGAAACCATAATTTAAGGAAGTCCTGTTTTTTTTCCCATATAATGCTAACTGCCTCCCAATATTCCTGCAGTAATTATTTTTTTCAGCTGGGACAAAAAACCCTCATACTCGAGGTAAAAATTCCTTCCCGACTCCAAATATGGCAGTCAGAATAAATCCCTGGATCAACCTTCTGTCCCTATAAACCTAGAATACATAACCAGTAATGTTATTATTCTCCAAGAATTGCCCTTCTGCTCCCCGTGAGGTTTCTGTCCTCCTTGAGCTCGCCAGACCTGTTTTGAACTCTTTTACAGAGTTCACCATGACCACCTCCTCCAGGAGAGAATTCCACAGTCTCACTGCTCTTACAGTAAAGAACCCCCGTCTGGGCTGGTGTAGAAACCTTCTTTCCTCAAGATGTAGAGGATGCTCCGTTGTTATAGATACAGTCCTGGGTATAAATAGATCATGGGAGAGATCTCTGTACTGCCCCCTGATATATTTATACATAGTTATTAGGTCTCCCCTAAGCCTTCTTTTTTCTTAACCTTAATTCTGATAATCTTTCTGGGTACTGTAGTCCTCCCATTCCCCGTATTACCCTGGTTGCCCATCTTTGAACCCTCTCCAGCTCCACTATATCTTTCTTGTACACTGGTGCCGAGTACTGTACACAGTATTCTATGTGTGATCTGACTAGTGATTTGTACAGCGGTAGAATTATTTCCTTGTCGTGGGCATCTATGCCCCTATTGATGCACCCCATGATTTTATTTGCCTTGGCAGCAGCTGCCCGACACTGGTCACTACAGCTAAATTTACTGTTAACTAAGACTCCCAAGTCCTTTTCTATGTCAGTCGTCCCAAGTGTTCTCCCATTTAATACATAATCCCAGCCCGGATTTTTCTTCCCCAAGTGAATTACCTTACACTTATCAGTGTTGAACCTCATCTTCCCAGCCCAAACCTCCAACCTATCCAGATCCATTTTGTGGCCGTGGCCACACACAGCACCCCGCGATCGCGCTGCGGGGTGCTGCAGGAGAGACAGAGGGAGCTCCCTCTGTCAGAACTCCTTACAGCGCGCGGTCACTTCTGACCCTGGCTGTAAGAGTTAAACTGTCGGGAGTGAAGTGAACTTCACTCCCGGCAGTGCGGCAGGTCCCGGCCAGCCGCGTATTACACACAGCACCCCGCGATTGCGATGTGGGGTGCTGCAGAGGAGACAGAGGGAGCTCCCTCCCTCTGTCATAACCCTTACAGCCGCGGTCACTTCCGACCGCGGCTGTAAGGGTTAAAACTGCTGGGACCGAAGTTTACTTCGGTCCTGGCAGTGCAGCAGGGTCCCGGCTGTGTGATACAGCCGAGTCCCTGCCGCGATCTCGTGGGTGCACTGGGCAGCACCCACGAGAATAATGGACGAGTATAGACGTCCAGGTGCGGGAACGGCCGCCAACCTGGACGTCTATACTCGTCCATGGTCGTTATCGGGTTAAAAGGAAAGGAAACAGATTAGTTGGGGCTCTCCCTGGGAAACAGCATGCTGCTGTAGGGAGAGACACTCGGACCCTGTTGAGGAAGCACACAGCTGAAGTTGTGAGTGGTCCAAGAAGTGGTGTGAACTGTGAGTAGCAGGTTGCAGGAGTCATATGTTTAACCCCTTTTACATTTTACACCTCAAGGACCAGAGCGTTTTTTGCAAATCTGACCACTGTCACTTTAAACATTAATAACTCTGGAATGCTTTTACTTATCATTCTGATTCCGAGATAGTTTTTTCGTGATAGTTCCAGGTTAAACCCCCCCAAAGGACGAGGGGGCACTCCCTCCGTCTGGAGAAAAAAAAGTTTAGTCTCAAGGGGCGACACGCCTTCTTTACCGTGAGGACTGTGAATTTATGGAACGGTCTACCTCAGGAACTGGTCACAGCAGGAACAAGTAACAGCTTTAAAACAGGATTAGATACATTCCTGGAACAAAATAAGATTAATGCTTATGAAGAAATATAAAATCTCATCCCTTCCCCAATATCGCGCCACACCCCTACCCCTTAATTCCCTGGTTGAACTTGATGGACATATGTCTTTTTTCGACCGTACTAACTATGTAACTATGTAACTATGTGACATATTCTACTTTAACATAGTGGTAACACTTTATGGTATCTTGCATCCTTTTTTGGTGAAAAATCCCCAAATTTGATGAAAAAAAAATGAAAGTTTTGCATGTTTCTAACTTTGAAGCTCTCTGCTTGTAAGGAAAATGGATATTCAAAATAATATTTTTTTGGTTCACATATACAATATGTCTACTTTATGTTTGCATCCTAAATTTGACGTGTTTTTACTTTTGGAAGACACCAGAGGGCTTCAAAGTACAGCAGCAATTTTCCAATTTTTCACAAAATTTTCAAACTCACTATTTTTCAGTGACCAGTTCAGTTTTGAAGCAGATTTGAAGGGTCTTCATCTTAGAAATACCCCATAAAAGACCCCATTATAAAAACTGCACCCCCCAAAGTATTCAAAATGACATTCAATAAGTGTATTAACCCTTTTGGTGTTTCACAGGAATAGCAGCAAAGTGAAGGAGAAAATTCAAAATCTTCATTTTTTACACTTGCATGTTCTTGTAGACCAAATTTTTGAATTTTTGCAAGGGGTAAAAAGGAGAAAATTTTTACTTGTATTTGAAACCTAATTTCTCTCGAGTAAGCACATACCTCATATGTCTATGTTAATTGTTCGGCGGGGTGCAGTAGAGGGCTCAGAAGGGAAGGAGCGACAAATGGTTTTTGGAGCCAGGACAGCAAAAAGAAAAAAAAAAAAAACACATGGCCTACCATTTTGGAAACTAGACCCCTCGGGGAACATAACAAGGGGTAAAGTGAACCTTCATACCCCACAGGTGATTCATGACTTTTGCATATGTAAAAAAGCTCAAACTTGCAGCCGGATACTTACTGTAAACCTCCGCCCATGTGAGTGTACCCTGTACGTTCACATTGGGGGGGGGGGGAAGTAACATCCAGCTGTTGCAAAACTACAACTCCCAGCATGTACGGTCTATCAGTGCATGCTGGGAGTTGTAGTTTTGCAACAGCTGGAGGCACACTGGTTGTGAAACACAGAGTTTGGTAACAAACTCCGTGTTTTGCAACCAGTGTGCCTTCAGCTGTTGCAAAAGCTACAACCCCCAGCATGTACGGACAGTGGAAGGGCATGCTGGGACTTGTAGTTATGCAACAGCTGGAGGCATACTACTTTGGCTGGGGATTGTAGTTATGCAAAAGCTGGAGACACACAGGTTTGCTACTTAACTCAGTGTTTCACAACCAGTGTGCCTTCAGCTGTTGCAAAACTACAAGTCTCAGCTCAACTTCAGCCAACGGGCATGCTGGGATTTGTAGTTATGCAACCAGCAGATGCACCACTTCAACTCCCAGCATGCACTTTAGCTGATTGTGCAAGCTGGGAGTTGTAGTTATACAACAGCTGAAGGTACACTTTTCCATAGAAAAATGTGCCTCCAGCTGTTGCAAAACTATGAGTCCCAGCATGCCCATAAGGGAATGCTGGGAGTTGTGGTGGTCTGCCTCCTGCTGTTGCATAACTACAGCTCCCAGCATGCCCTTTTTGCATGCTGGGAGCTGTTGCTAAGCAACAGCAGTAGGCTGTCAATCACCTCCAACTGCTGCTCCGCTGCAGGTCAGTCCCCCGCCGCCGCTCCTGGGGCCCCGATCCCAACATTGACGCCGGGGATCTGGGTTCCCAGCTCCCGGGGTCTTCTTCCCGCACCGGCTCACGTCCTCCGGAAGAGGGGAGGAGCAGGTTGCGGGAGTGACACCCGCAGCAGGTGCCCTGATTGGTCGGCAGGTAAACGGCCGACGAATCAGGGCGATCGTAAGGTGGCACCAGTGCCAACTCACCCCTGCTGGCTATGGCTGTTCGGGGCCGATCAGCCAGTAATTCCAGGTCACTGGAGACCTGATTGACCCGGAATCCGCCGCAGATCGCTGAGCTGAATTGTCCAGCGATCTGCGGCCATCGCCGACATGGGGGGTCATCATGACCCCCTGGGCGATATGCCGCGATGCCTGCTGAACGATTTCAGCAGGCATCGGGTACCGGCTCCCCTCCGGCTAGCGGCGGGGGGGCCGGGAATGGACAGGACGTACTCCTACGTCCTCGGTCCTTAAGGACTCGGAAACGGGGGCGTAGGAGTACGTCCATTGTCCTTAAGGGGTTAACTGGGGGTAGCTCACCAGTTCGTAGTCAGGGCATGCTGATATGTGTAGTCAGTGACCAGACGGTCTAGGACTTTATTTTGTTCCCGTTTATGTTTTGCATTACCTGCAACCTGTGGAAATAAAGCTGGCGAGGAGCCAGACTTGTATGCGGAACTGTGGTCTGTGGGGTTATTGTGAGGAACGTGTCCCGTGGCAAGTGACCACGACGATTCAAGAGCTAATCCCCAAGACGGGTGGTCACGGCGCGCACAGCACTGAGTGGGGCTTAGTTCGCACCCTTATGCGGGCTTCGACGGCCTGGGTGGGCGGAGCCAAAACGCATCGGGCCCTAATGGCGAGACAATCAGTCCCTAATGGCGATACACTGTCGGAAGCCGCACTACTGAAATGAAAGAACGTCGGAAACCGCGCTGCCGAAATGAAAGTAAGAACGGGCGCCGAACGCCCGCAAGGTAAGACAAGCGCCGCGGCTGCCTTCTGTAGCCGTGGTAAAAAGGCAAACACCACACACACACACACACACACACAAATACTGTGAAACACCACACACTGCTCATCCCCAGATATAATAAAAGTCCCCACATAAAGGAAAGGAGGGAAATCCCTCCTAGCCAGCCCCAACAGTGCCCATATAGAACAGTGGGCCAAAAACTGGGGGTCTCCAGATGTTGAAAGTCCACACCTAAAGAAAAAAGGGGGATACTCACCTTAGTCAGAAGAACTTCCTATGAAGTCTTCAGCCAGCTTTTGTCACCTGCATCATGCCGGGCTGCCATGTAGGAGCGAGGCGAGCAGGGAGGTTGGGGGACCCGGACCCATGAGGTACAACCCCAGGCGCTGACCGTTGGCGAGAGAAGGTTGACAGTACATCCACGATGCCTGTGCCCCCTCAAATCGCAAAAGGGGAAACAGTGAACGCTATGTTCCTGAGTCCCCACCTGAAAACAGGAAAGAAAAAGGAATAACTAACTAACACTTCCCTAACCTAGGAAAATTAAAAATATGAGACCTGGTCTGGGGAAAACTCCAGACCAGTGTATACCTCCTTAGACACTAAGCTAAAACTGATTACCTCAGGTGCCTGTGGGTAGGTATACCCTGCTGGGAGGAGACGACTTTTCTTGTTGCCATAGTGTAAAGCCTCCTAGAGACAGCAGCATATACCCATGGTCTGTGTCCCCCAATGGAGCCGATAGAGAAATAGACAGTAACTGTTACAATTAAATTGTAAGTAGACCTTGTGAGTTAAAGGGGTATTCCAGGCCAAAACTTTTTTAAATATATCAAACGGCTCCGGAAAGTTAAACAGATTTGTAAATTACTTCTATTAAAAAATCTTAATCCTTCCAATAGTTATTAGCTTCTGAAGTTGAGTTGCTGTTTTCTGTCTGCTTTCTGATGACTCACGTCCCGGGAGCTGTCCAGCTCCTATGGGGATATTCTCCCATCATGCACAGCTCCCGGGACGTGACATCATCATTGAGCAGTTAGACAGAAAACTTCAGAAGCTAATAACTATTGGAAGGATTAAGATTTTTTAATAGAAGTAATTTACAAATCTGTTTAACTTTCCGGAGCCGTTTGATATATTAAAAAAAAGTTTTTGCCTGGAATACCCCTTTAAAGTCTCTGCAGTGAAGTAAAGTAACACTCACAGCGATCTCAAACTCCTGCTTTCAAACTCTCAGTTTAATAACTCTCACTTCCTCTATTCCAAAGCCCACTCAAACAGCACGTCAGTTTTGTAAAAGTAGGTGTGCCCACGTATATTGTCTGTTTTACATTCTATTTTAAATGGAGTGAGAGTCCAGTTTCCATCAAAAATTTTACACCAGCTTTTTGATAGTGTAGAAATCACAGAAATGGTTGTCATTTTATTGTTTTTGTTTTCTTATTTTAGATACCTGAATGCGGAGGCCTACGTCAGATTCGGGGGATTGCGATGATGAACAGCGGTTTTTTAAAATGTCAATAAAAATGGTTAACGAAGGCTGTGGGGGAGTGTTTTTTTTTTTAATTAGTTTTTTTTCCAATGTGTTGTTTTTTTATAATAGAATTTTCAGACTTAGTAGTGGAATGCATCTTGTAGACAGAATCCACTACTAAGCCAGGGCTTAGCATTAGCCCCAAAATCAGTTTGCACTAACTTCCAATTATTACCCCGGTACCCACCGCCACAGCGGTGCAGGGAAGAGCAGGTACCAACAGGCCTGGGGCATCAAAAATGGCGCTCCTGGGCCTAGGCAGTAACAGGCTGGCGTTATTTAGGCTGGGGAGGGCCAGTAACAATGGTCCTCGCCCACCCTGGTAACGTCAGGCTGTTGCTGCTTGGTTGGTATCTTGCTGATAATGAAAAAATGGGGGAACCACACACATATTTATTTAAAATAATAATAAAAAAATCCATATGGTTCCCCCTATTTTCAGTCCAGATACCAACCAAGCAGCAACAGCCTAACGTTACCAGGATGAGCGAGGACCATTGTTACTGGGCCTCCCCAGCCTAAATAACGCTAGCCTGTTATCGCCTAGGCGCAGGAGCACCAGTTTTGATGCTCCGGGCCTGTTGGTACCGGCTCTTCCCAGCACTCCTGTGGCGGTGGGTACCGGGGTAATAATTGGAGGTTAGAACTTGCTGATTTCGGGGCTAACGCTAAGCCCTGGCATAGTAATGGATTCCGTCTATATGACAGCTTCCACTACTAAGCCTGAGAATTCAATCATAAAAAACACAACACATTGAAAAAAAAATTTTATTAAAAAAAAACATTCCCCCACAGCCCTCATTAACCCTTTTTTTGAAATAAAAAAAAACGCTGGTCATCGTCACAGGCCACCAAATCTGACGTAGTCCTCCGCATTCACGTATCTGAAATGAGAAGAAAAGCAAGAAATATGGTTTAGTACATTGTTTGCGCTCTCCCCTGGGGAGAGCGCACATAATGCAGCGTGTTCATAAACAGGGAGCCTCCAATTGTTGCTAAACTACAACTCCCATCATGCGGGCTGTGGTTAAGCAACAGCTGGAGTCTCCATGTTTGGTAACACACTGCCAGAAAGGCTCTGTTCCCATTTTGCAAACGCATAATGAGAACAGAGTCAGGCCTGGACTGTGTAGCTCGATCTGTCCCTCTGACCTTGGACTACTACTCCCATCATGGGACAGACTCTGTCCCATGATGAGAGTAGTTGGAGTACCGCAGAGCTGAGTGATGGCACTTGCACATCCCCTGGCTGCGGGACTTTTAGGACTAATACTTCCATCATGGACAGACTCTTTTCATGATGGGAGTTATAGTCCAGGGGCTGAGGTGCAGATCGCATCGGGTCATTCTCCAGAGACCTGCTGCGATCTGCATTTATTAACTGTAAAAGCCAGCGGCACATGTGGCTACACTGCGCTCCCCGCCGGCTCCTGTATACGCCGTCACATTTCATAATCCCCGCACGGGAGACGGGAGCTGTGATTGGTGAAAAGCTATTCACCAATTAGCGCTCCGGTCTCCAGGCGGCAGGGAATATGATTTATACGGTGTATACAGGAGCCCTGCGGGGAGCACAGTGTAGCCGCATGTGCCGCCGGCTTTTACAGTTAATAAATGCGGATCGCAGTGGGTCTCTGGAGAATGCCCCGCATTTAAGTTAAAAGTCGGCGCATATGTGGCTACACCTCGCTGCCCGCCGGCTCCAGGCTCCTGCATATATCTCTCATAATTCATAATGAGTGTTGCGGATCGCAGCGGGTCTCTGGAAAAAGACCTGCTGCGATCTGCCCTTCAGCCCCTGAACTTTAACTCCCATCATGGAAGGAGTCTGTCCATGATGGGAGTAGTAGTCCTAAAAGTCCCGCAGCCGAGGGATGTGCAAGTGCCATCCCTCAGCGCTGCGGTACTACAACTACTCCCATCATGGGACAGACTCTGCCCTTGATAGGAGTTATAGTCCAGGGGCTGAGGTGCAGATCACATCGGGCCATTCTCCAGAGACCCGCTGCGATTCGCATTTTTAACTGTAAAACCCGGCGGCACATGCGGCTACACTGCGCTGCCCGCCGGCTCCCGTATACACCGCTCATAATTCATAATCGCCACCACCAGGAGCTCTGATTAGTGAATAGCTATTCACCAATCAGAGCTCCCGTCTCCCGGGCGGGGAATATGAAATGTGACAGCGTATACAGGAGTCAGCGGGCAGCACAGTGTAGCTGCCGGCTTTTACAGTTAATAAATGCAGATCGCAGCGGGTCTCTGGAGAACGACATGGTGCGATCTGCCCCTCAGCCTCTGGACTATAACCCCCATCATGGGCATAGTCTGTCTATGATGGGAGTAGTAGTCCTAACTGTCCCAAAACAGTTAATATATTATGTTTCCAAAATACAAAGGGGAAAACAAGTTTCACATTCTCAGATGCTTTAGAACACTTTGGTACGTATCCTCCGGGGTGGTGCATATTTGCGCAAGAAAAGTCCATTCGCAAATTTTATGTCATTAAAAAAATAAAATAAAAAAATATGCAGTTAATAAATTGTATTCTACAGTAGAAAGTGCTCTATGGTAAGCTTGGACATGGCTATGAAGAATTCTATCAGATTTTGCACCCAAAAAAAACTCTTGCGCAAATTTTTGCTTTTAAAAATAGACAAAAAAAATCTCTATATACATGGATAAATTCCCACCATTGGATGTACATGTACGTCCTAGTCCCGCGGTATACCTGGTGGTAAGCATTATTGCTATAAGAAGCCAGGAACCATGGCTAATGTGGACATCATCGATTGCCCCAATGTATGGCATTAACCCTTCAGACGCATGGCTCAAAGTTGATAATGGTGTCTAAAACGGAAAATACCATTGCTGATAGCTAAGGCCCCTTTCACACTGTTTTAAAGATCTGTCTGATGTTCCGTTAGGAAAACCCTGAAAATCGTCCGTTAAACAATCCCATTATAGTCTATGGATTTTTACATTATCTGTTTTAAAGGGGTATACCAGGCAAAATCTTTTTTTATATATATCAACTGGCTCCGGAAAGTTAAACAAATTTGTAAATTATTTCTATTAAAAAAAATCTTAATCGTTCCAATAGTAATTAGCTTCTTAAGTTTTCTGTCTAACTGCTCAATGATGATGTCACGTCCCGGGAGCTGTGCATGATGGGAGAATATCCCCATAGGAACTGCAAAGCTCCCGGGACATGAGTCATCAGAGTGCAGTTAGACAGAAAACAGCAACTCAACTTCAGAAGCTAATAACTACTGGAAGGATTAAGATTGTTTTAATAGAAGTAATTTACAAATCTGTTTAACTTTCCGGAGCCAGTTGATATATAAAACAAAGTTTTGGCCTGGAGTACCACTTTAACTCATTATTACCCATTATTAATAATGGACTTTATTTTGTGAGGGAAGATAGTAACAGGAGAAATAGTGCATGCACTATTTCTTCCGCTCATTCTCCCGTCACAAAATAAAGTCCGTTATAGACTATAATGGAATCTTCTAACGGACGATTCTCAGGGTTTTCATTACGGAACATCAAACAGATCTTTAAAACTGATGAATTTTATAGTGTGAAAGGGGCCTTAGAAAGCTAATCGGGACCACCGTGACACTTATCCTCTATCCTGTGGATAGGGGATAATTTTCTTTTTTCTAAAGTACCCCTTTAATCCTGCAGGCAGCCTTAGCAGCATGCACTAATGGAGCACCGATAACATTGATTAATGCTGTGCTATGGCACAGAATCACAGTACAAAAAATTACCCCCATACACCCCAGTATAAGGAAACATGAAAGTGTTATAGGGGGTCAGAAGAGGACAACTTTAAGCATGCAAAATTATAATCTTTTAAAAGTAAATTGCAGCTACTGTACAGGCTCTCTAACATCATTAAGTAGAGCTCCCCCAGTATGTAGAAAAAGTCCCAGATAGATAAGACCCCCATTAGGTAAACAGGTCCCCAGATAGATATGTGCCCAATCCGGTAGGGCTATAATAAACAATTATACCCCCTAAGTAGATAGGTTAGCCCCTGGTGGTAGGCAAGTAATCCAATTATGTAGTAACATGTTGTTTGATTACATTTGTAATAAAAAAAATAAAAAAAAAATAATGTAAGTGGAAAATTGAAAGTGTTATGGCAATTAGAGGATAAGGAGAAAAAAATTAAAGTGCAAGTACAGTAGCAGAGCCTATATAGCAGTGTTCCCCAAACAATGCTTGAGGCGTTTTAATACTTCAACTCCCAGCATGCCCGGAAAGCCTTTGGCTGTCTAGGTATGCTGGGAGTTGTAGTTCTGCAATAACTGCTATTTAGATTATATACACTATTTAGTATGTAGAGCCTATATAGATTATATACACTATACAGTATGTAGGGGCAGAGTCTATATAGATTATATACACTATACAGTATGTAGGGGCAGAGTCTATATAGATTATATACACTATACAGTATGTAGGGGCAGAGTCTATATATATTATATACACACTATAAAGTATGTAGGGGCAGAGTCTATATATATTATATACACACTATACAGTATGTAGGGGCAGAGTCTTTATAGATTATATACACTATACAGTATGTAGGGGCAGAGTCTATATAGATTATATACACTATACAGTATGTAGGGGCAGAGTCTATATAGATTATATACACTATACAGTATGTAGGGGCAGAGTCTATATAGATTATATACACTATACAGTATGTAGGGGCAGAGTCTATATAGATTATATACACTATACAGTATGTAGGGGCAGAGTCTATATAGATTATATACACTATACAGTATGTAGGGGCAGAGTCTATATATATGATATACACAGTATAAAGTATGTAGGGGCAGAGTCTATATATATTATATACACACTATACAGTATGTAGGGGCAGAGTCTTTATAGATTATATACACACTATACAGTATGTAGGGGCAGAGTCTATATAGATTATATACACTATACAGTATGTAGGGGCAGAGTCTATATATATTATATACACACTATAAAGTATGTAGGGGCAGAGTCTATATAGATTATATACACTATAAAGTATGTAGGGGCAGAGTCTATATATATTATATACACACTATACAGTATGTAGGGGCAGAGTCTTTATAGATTATATACACTATACAGTATGTAGGGGCAGAGTCTATATAGATTATATACACTATACAGTATGTAGGGGCAGAGTCTATATAGATTATATACACTATACAGTATGTAGGGGCAGAGTCTATATAGATTATATACACTATACAGTATGTAGGGGCAGAGTCTATATAGATTATATATACACTATACAGTATGTAGGGGCAGAGTCTATATAGATTATATATACACTATACAGTATGTAGGGGCAGAGTCTATATAGATTATATACACACTATAAAGTATGTAGGGGCAGAGTCTATATAGATTATATACACACTATAAAGTATGTAGGGGCAGAGTCTATATAGATTATATACACACTATAAAGTATGTAGGGGCAGAGTCTATATAGATTATATACACTATACAGTATGTAGGGGCAGAGTCTATATATATTATATACACACTATAAAGTATGTAGGGGCAGAGTCTATATATATTATATACACACTATAAAGTATGTAGGGGCAGAGTCTATATATATTATATACACACTATAAAGTATGTAGGGGCAGAGTCTATATATATTATATACACACTATACAGTATGTAGGGGCAGAGTCTATATAGATTATATACACTATACAGTATGTAGGGGCAGAGTCTTTATAGATTATATACACTATACAGTATGTAGGGGCAGAGTCTTTATAGATTATATACACTATACAGTATGTAGGGGCAGAGTCTATATAGATTATATACACACTATACAGTATGTAGGGGCAGAGTCTATATAGATTATATACACACTATACAGTATGTAGGGGCAGAGTCTATATAGATTATATACACACTATACAGTATGTAGGGGCAGAGTCTATATAGATTATATACACACTATACAGTATGTAGGGGCAGAGTCTATATAGATTATATACACACTATACAGTATGTAGGGGCAGAGTCTATATAGATTATATACACTATACAGTATGTAGGGGCAGAGTCTATATAGATTATATATACACTATACAGTATGTAGGGGCAGAGTCTATATAGATTATATATACACTATACAGTATGTAGGGGCAGAGTCTATATAGATTATATACACACTATAAAGTATGTAGGGGCAGAGTCTATATAGATTATATACACACTATACAGTATGTAGGGGCAGAGTCTATATATATTATATACACACTATACAGTATGTAGGAGCAGAGTCTTTATAGATTATATACACTATACAGTATGTAGGGGCAGAGTCTATATATATTATATACACACTATACAGTATGTAGGGGCAGAGTCTTTATAGATTATATACACTATACAGTATGTAGGGGCAGAGTCTATATAGATTATATACACTATACAGTATGTAGGGGCAGAGTCTATATAGATTATATACACTATACAGTATGTAGGGGCAGAGTCTATATAGATTATATACACTATACAGTATGTAGGGGCAGAGTCTATATAGATTATATACACACTATACAGTATGTAGGGGCAGAGTCTTTATAGATTATATACACTATACAGTATGTAGGGGCAGAGTCTATATAGATTATATACACTATACAGTATGTAGGGGCAGAGTCTATATAGATTATATACACTATACAGTATGTAGGGGCAGAGTCTATATAGATTATATACACTATACAGTATGTAGGGGCAGAGTCTATATAGATTATATACACTATACAGTATGTAGGGGCAGAGTCTATATATATTATATACACACTATACAGTATGTAGGGGCAGAGTCTTTATAGATTATATACACTATACAGTATGTAGGGGCAGAGTCTATATATATTATATACACACTATACAGTATGTAGGGGCAGAGTCTATATAGATTATATACACTATACAGTATGTAGGGGCAGAGTCTATATATATTATATACACACTATAAAGTATGTAGGGGCAGAGTCTATATATATTATATACACACTATAAAGTATGTAGGGGCAGAGTCTATATATATTATATACACACTATAAAGTATGTAGGGGCAGAGTCTATATATATTATATACACACTATACAGTATGTAGGGGCAGAGTCTATATAGATTATATACACTATACAGTATGTAGGGGCAGAGTCTTTATAGATTATATACACTATACAGTATGTAGGGGCAGAGTCTTTATAGATTATATACACTATACAGTATGTAGGGGCAGAGTCTATATAGATTATATACACACTATACAGTATGTAGGGGCAGAGTCTATATAGATTATATACACACACTATACAGTATGTAGGGGCAGAGTCTATATAGATTATATACACACTATACAGTATGTAGGGGCAGAGTCTATATAGATTATATACACACTATACAGTATGTAGGGGCAGAGTCTATATAGATTATATACACACTATAAAGTATGTAGGGGCAGAGTCTATAGATATTATATACACACTATACAGTATGTAGGGGCAGAGTCTTTATAGATTATATACACTATACAGTATGTAGGGGCAGAGTCTATATAGATTATATACACTATACAGTATGTAGGGGCAGAGTCTATATAGATTATATACACTATACAGTATGTAGGGGCAGAGTCTATATAGATTATATACACACTATACAGTATGTAGGGGCAGAGTCTATATAGATTATATACACTATACAGTATGTAGGGGCAGAGTCTATATAGATTATATACACTATACAGTATGTAGGGGCAGAGTCTATATAGATTATATACACTATAAAGTATGTAGGGGCAGAGTCTATATATATTATATACACACTATACAGTATGTAGGGGCAGAGTCTATAGATTATATACACTATACAGTATGTAGGGGCAGAGTCTATATAGATTATATACACTATACAGTATGTAGGGGCAGAGTCTATATAGATTATATACACTATACAGTATGTAGGGGCAGAGTCTATATATATTATATACACACTATAAAGTATGTAGGGGCAGAGTCTATATATATTATATACACACTATACAGTATGTAGGGGCAGAGTCTTTATAGATTATATACACTATACAGTATGTAGGGGCAGAGTCTATATATATTATATACACACTATACAGTATGTAGGGGCAGAGTCTATATAGATTATATACACTATACAGTATGTAGGGGCAGAGTCTATATATATTATATACACACTATAAAGTATGTAGGGGCAGAGTCTATATATATTATATACACACTATAAAGTATGTAGGGGCAGAGTCTATATATATTATATACACACTATAAAGTATGTAGGGGCAGAGTCTATATATATTATATACACACTATACAGTATGTAGGGGCAGAGTCTATATAGATTATATACACTATACAGTATGTAGGGGCAGAGTCTTTATAGATTATATACACTATACAGTATGTAGGGGCAGAGTCTTTATAGATTATATACACTATACAGTATGTAGGGGCAGAGTCTATATAGATTATATACACACTATACAGTATGTAGGGGCAGAGTCTATATAGATTATATACACACTATACAGTATGTAGGGGCAGAGTCTATATAGATTATATACACACTATACAGTATGTAGGGGCAGAGTCTATATAGATTATATACACACTATACAGTATGTAGGGGCAGAGTCTATATAGATTATATACACACTATACAGTATGTAGGGGCAGAGTCTATATAGATTATATACACACTATAAAGTATGTAGGGGCAGAGTCTATAGATATTATATACACACTATACAGTATGTAGGGGCAGAGTCTTTATAGATTATATACACTATACAGTATGTAGGGGCAGAGTCTATATAGATTATATACACTATACAGTATGTAGGGGCAGAGTCTATATAGATTATATACACTATACAGTATGTAGGGGCAGAGTCTATATAGATTATATACACACTATACAGTATGTAGGGGCAGAGTCTATATAGATTATATACACTATACAGTATGTAGGGGCAGAGTCTATATAGATTATATACACTATACAGTATGTAGGGGCAGAGTCTATATAGATTATATATACACTATACAGTATGTAGGGGCAGAGCCTATATAGATTATATACACTATACAGTATGTAGGGGCAGAGCCTATATAGATTATATACACTATACAGTATGTAGGGGCAGAGTCTATATAGATTATATACACTATACGGTATGTAGGGGCAGCGTCTATATAGATTATATACACTATACGGTATGTAGGGGCAGAGTCTATATAGATTATATACACACTATACGGTATGTAGGGGCAGAGTCTATATAGATTATATACACACTATACGGTATGTAGGGGCAGAGTCTATATAGATTATATACACACTATACGGTATGTAGGGGCAGAGTCTATATAGATTATATACACACTATACGGTATGTAGGGGCAGAGTCTATATAGATTATATACACACTATACGGTATGTAGGGGCAGAGTCTATATAGATTATATACACTATACGGTATGTAGGGGCAGAGTCTATATAGATTATATACACTATACGGTATGTAGGGGCAGAGTCTATATAGATTATATACACTATACAGTATGTAGGGGCAGAGTCTATATAGATTATATACACTATACAGTATGTAGGGGCAGAGTCTATATAGATTATATACACTATACAGTATGTAGGGGCAGAGTCTATATATATTATATACACACTATACTGTATGTATGGGCAGAGTCTATATAGATTATATACACACTATACAGTATGTAGGAGCAGAGTCTATATATATTATATACACACTATACAGTATGTAGGGGCAGAGTCTATATATATTATATACACACTATACAGTATGTAGGGGCAGAGTCTTTATAGATTATATACACTATACAGTATGTAGGGGCAGAGTCTATATAGATTACATACACTATACAGTATGTAGGGGCAGAGTCTATATAGATTATATACACTATACAGTATGTAGGGGCAGAGTCTATATAGATTATATACACTATACAGTATGTAGGGGCAGAGTCTATATAGATTATATACACTATACAGTATGTAGGGGCAGAGCCTATATAGATTATATACACTATACAGTATGTAGGGGCAGAGTCTATATAGATTATATACACACTATACAGTATGTAGGGGCAGAGTCTATATAGATTATATACACACTATACAGTATGTAGGGGCAGAGTCTATATAGATTATATACACTATACAGTATGTAGGGGCAGAGTCTATATAGATTATATACACACTATACAGTATGTAGGGGCAGAGTCTATATAGATTATATACACTATACAGTATGTAGGGGCAGAATCTATATAGATTATATACACACTATACAGTATGTAGGGGCAGAGTCTATATAGATTATATACACACTATACAGTATGTAGGGGCAGAGTCTATATAGATTATATACACACTATACAGTATGTAGGGGCAGAGTCTATATAGATTATATACACACTATACAGTATGTAGGGGCAGAGTCTATATAGATTATATACACACTATAAAGTATGTAGGGGCAGAGTCTATATAGATTATATACACACTATACAGTATGTAGGGGCAGAGTCTTTATAGATTATATACACTATACAGTATGTAGGGGCAGAGTCTATATAGATTATATACACTATACAGTATGTAGGGGCAGAGTCTATATAGATTATATACACTATACAGTATGTAGGGGCAGAGTCTATATAGATTATATACACACTATACAGTATGTAGGGGCAGAGTCTATATAGATTATATACACTATACAGTATGTAGGGGCAGAGTCTATATAGATTATATACACTACACAGTATGTAGGGGCAGAGTCTATATAGATTATATACACACTATACAGTATGTAGGGGCAGAGTCTATATAGATTATATACACACTATACAGTATGTAGGGGCAGAGTCTATATAGATTATATACACACTATACAGTATGTAGGGGCAGAGTCTATATAGATTATATACACACTATAAAGTATGTAGGGGCAGAGTCTATATAGATTATATACACACTATACAGTATGTAGGGGCAGAGTCTATATAGATTATATACACACTATACAGTATGTAGGAGCAGAGTCTATATAGATTATATACACAGTATGTAGGGGCAGAGTCTATATAGCTTATATACAGTATGTAGGGGCAGAGTCTATATAGATTATATATACACTATACAGTATGTAGGGGCAGAGTCTATATAGATTATATACACTATACAGTATGTAGGGGCAGAGTCTATATAGATTATATACACTATACAGTATGTAGGGGCAGAGTCTATATAGCTTATATACAGTATGTAGGGGCAGAGTCTATATAGATTATATACACTATACAGTATGTAGGGGCAGAGTCTATATAGATTATATACACTATACAGTATGTAGAGGCAGAGTCTATATAGCTTATATACAGTATGTAGGGGCAGAGTCTTTATAGATTATATACACTATACAGTTTGTAGGGGCAGAGTCTATATAGCTTATATACAGTATGTAGGGGCAGAGTCTTTATAGATTATATACACTATACAGTATGTAGGGGCAGAGTCTATATAGATTATATACACTATACAGTATGTAGGGGCAGAGTCTATATAGATTATATACACTATACAGTATGTAGGGGCAGAGTCTATATAGATTATATACACTATACGGTATGTAGGGGCAGAGTCTATATAGATTATATACACTATACGGTATGTAGGGGCAGAGTCTATATAGATTATATACACTATACGGTATGTAGGGGCAGAGTCTATATAGATTATATACACACTATACGGTATGTAGGGGCAGAGTCTATATAGATTATATACACTATACAGTATGTAGGGGCAGAGTCTATATAGATTATATACACTATACAGTATGTAGGGGCAGAGTCTATATATATTATATACACACTATACAGTATGTAGGGGCAGAGTCTATATAGATTATATACACTATACAGTATGTAGGGGCAGAGTCTATATAGATTATATACACTATACAGTATGTAGGGGCAGAGTCTTTATAGATTATATACACTATACAGTATGTAGGGGCAGAGTCTATATAGATTATATACACTATACAGTATGTAGGGGCAGAGTCTATATAGATTATATACACTATACAGTATGTAGGGGCAGAGTCTATATAGATTATATACACAGTATGTAGGGGCAGAGTCTATATAGCTTATATACAGTATGTAGGGGCAGAGTCTATATAGATTATATATACACTATACAGTATGTAGGGGCAGAGTCTATATAGATTATATACACTATACAGTATGTAGGGGCAGAGTCTATATAGATTATATACACACTATACAGTATGTAGGGGCAGAGTCTATATAGCTTATATACAGTATGTAGGGGCAGAGTCTATATAGATTATATACACTATACAGTATGTAGGGGCAGAGTCTATATAGATTATATACACTATACAGTATGTAGGGGCAGAGTCTATATAGCTTATATACAGTATGTAGGGGCAGAGTCTTTATAGATTATATACACTATACAGTTTGTAGGGGCAGAGTCTATATAGCTTATATACAGTATGTAGGGGCAGAGTCTTTATAGATTATATACACTATACAGTATGTAGGGGCAGAGTCTTTATAGATTATATACACTATACAGTATGTAGGGGAAGAGTCTATATAGATTATATACACACTATACAGTATGTAGGGGCAGAGTCTATATAGATTATATACACTATACAGTATGTAGGGGCAGAGTCTATATAGATTATATACACTATACAGTATGTAGGGGCAGAGTCTTTATAGATTATATACACTATACAGTATGTAGGGGCAGAGTCTATATAGATTATATACACTATACAGTATGTAGGGGCAGAGTCTATATAGATTATATACACTATACAGTATGTAGGGGCAGAGCCTATATAGATTATATACACTATACAGTATGTAGGGGCAGAGTCTATATAGATTATATACACTATACAGTATGTAGGGGCAGAGTCTATATAGATTATATACACTATACAGTATGTAGGGGCAGAGTCTTTATAGATTATATACACTATACAGTATGTAGGGGCAGAGTCTATATAGATTATATACACTATACAGTATGTAGGGGCAGAGTCTATATAGCTTATATACAGTATGTAGGGGCAGAGTCTATATAGATTATATACACTATACAGTATGTAGGGGCAGAGTCTATATAGATTATATACACTATACAGTATGTAGGGGCAGAGTCTATATAGCTTATATACAGTATGTAGGGGCAGAGTCTTTATAGATTATATACACTATACAGTATGTAGGGGCAGAGTCTATATAGATTATATACACTATACAGTATGTAGGGGCAGAGTCTATATAGATTATATACACTATAAAGTATGTAGGGGCAGAGTCTATATAGATTATATACACTATACAGTATGTAGGGGCAGAGTCTTTATAGATTATATACACTATACAGTATGTAGGGGCAGAGTCTATATAGATTATATACACTATACAGTATGTAGGGGCAGAGTCTATATAGATTATATACACTATACAGTATGTAGGGGCAGAGCCTATATAGATTATATACACTATACAGTATGTAGGGGCAGAGTCTATATAGATTATATACACTATACAGTATGTAGGGGCAGAGTCTATATAGATTATATACACTATACAGTATGTAGGGGCAGAGTCTATATAGATTATATACACTATACAGTATGTAGGGGCAGAGTCTATATAGATTATACACACTATACAGTATGTAGGGGCAGAGTCTATATATATTATATACACACTATACTGTATGTATGGGCAGAGTCTATATAGATTATATACACACTATACAGTATGTAGGAGCAGAGTCTATATATATTATATACACACTATACAGTATGTAGGGGCAGAGTCTATATATATTATATACACACTATACAGTATGTAGGGGCAGAGTCTTTATAGATTATATACACTATACAGTATGTAGGGGCAGAGTCTATATAGATTATATACACTATACAGTATGTAGGGGCAGAGTCTATATAGATTATATACACTATACAGTATGTAGGGGCAGAGTCTATATAGATTATATACACTATACAGTATGTAGGGGCAGAGCCTATATAGATTATATACACTATACAGTATGTAGGGGCAGAGCCTATATAGATTATATACACTATACAGTATGTAGGGGCAGAGTCTATATAGATTATATACACACTATACAGTATGTAGGGGCAGAGTCTATATAGATTATATACACACTATACAGTATGTAGGGGCAGAGTCTATATAGATTATATACACTATACAGTATGTAGGGGCAGAGTCTATATAGATTATATACACACTATACAGTATGTAGGGGCAGAGTCTATATAGATTATATACACTATACAGTATGTAGGGGCAGAATCTATATAGATTATATACACACTATACAGTATGTAGGGGCAGAGTCTATATAGATTATATACACACTATACAGTATGTAGGGGCAGAGTCTATATAGATTATATACACACTATACAGTATGTAGGGGCAGAGTCTATATAGATTATATACACACTATACAGTATGTAGGGGCAGAGTCTATATAGATTATATACACACTATAAAGTATGTAGGGGCAGAGTCTATATAGATTATATACACACTATACAGTATGTAGGGGCAGAGTCTTTATAGATTATATACACTATACAGTATGTAGGGGCAGAGTCTATATAGATTATATACACTATACAGTATGTAGGGGCAGAGTCTATATAGATTATATACACTATACAGTATGTAGGGGCAGAGTCTATATAGATTATATACACACTATACAGTATGTAGGGGCAGAGTCTATATAGATTATATACACTATACAGTATGTAGGGGCAGAGTCTATATAGATTATATACACTACACAGTATGTAGGGGCAGAGTCTATATAGATTATATACACACTATACAGTATGTAGGGGCAGAGTCTATATAGATTATATACACACTATACAGTATGTAGGGGCAGAGTCTATATAGATTATATACACACTATACAGTATGTAGGGGCAGAGTCTATATAGATTATATACACACTATAAAGTATGTAGGGGCAGAGTCTATATAGATTATATACACACTATACAGTATGTAGGGGCAGAGTCTATATAGATTATATACACACTATACAGTATGTAGGAGCAGAGTCTATATAGATTATATACACAGTATGTAGGGGCAGAGTCTATATAGCTTATATACAGTATGTAGGGGCAGAGTCTATATAGATTATATATACACTATACAGTATGTAGGGGCAGAGTCTATATAGATTATATACACTATACAGTATGTAGGGGCAGAGTCTATATAGATTATATACACACTATACAGTATGTAGGGGCAGAGTCTATATAGCTTATATACAGTATGTAGGGGCAGAGTCTATATAGATTATATACACTATACAGTATGTAGGGGCAGAGTCTATATAGATTATATACACTATACAGTATGTAGGGGCAGAGTCTATATAGCTTATATACAGTATGTAGGGGCAGAGTCTTTATAGATTATATACACTATACAGTTTGTAGGGGCAGAGTCTATATAGCTTATATACAGTATGTAGGGGCAGAGTCTTTATAGATTATATACACTATACAGTATGTAGGGGCAGAGTCTATATAGATTATATACACTATACAGTATGTAGGGGCAGAGTCTATATAGATTATATACACTATACAGTATGTAGGGGCAGAGTCTATATAGATTATATACACTATACGGTATGTAGGGGCAGAGTCTATATAGATTATATACACTATACGGTATGTAGGGGCAGAGTCTATATAGATTATATACACTATACGGTATGTAGGGGCAGAGTCTATATAGATTATATACACACTATACGGTATGTAGGGGCAGAGTCTATATAGATTATATACACTATACAGTATGTAGGGGCAGAGTCTATATAGATTATATACACTATACAGTATGTAGGGGCAGAGTCTATATATATTATATACACACTATACAGTATGTAGGGGCAGAGTCTATATAGATTATATACACTATACAGTATGTAGGGGCAGAGTCTATATAGATTATATACACTATACAGTATGTAGGGGCAGAGTCTTTATAGATTATATACACTATACAGTATGTAGGGGCAGAGTCTATATAGATTATATACACTATACAGTATGTAGGGGCAGAGTCTATATAGATTATATACACTATACAGTATGTAGGGGCAGAGTCTATATAGATTATATACACAGTATGTAGGGGCAGAGTCTATATAGCTTATATACAGTATGTAGGGGCAGAGTCTATATAGATTATATATACACTATACAGTATGTAGGGGCAGAGTCTATATAGATTATATACACACTATACAGTATGTAGGGGCAGAGTCTATATAGCTTATATACAGTATGTAGGGGCAGAGTCTATATAGATTATATACACTATACAGTATGTAGGGGCAGAGTCTATATAGATTATATACACTATACAGTATGTAGGGGCAGAGTCTATATAGCTTATATACAGTATGTAGGGGCAGAGTCTTTATAGATTATATACACTATACAGTTTGTAGGGGCAGAGTCTATATAGCTTATATACAGTATGTAGGGGCAGAGTCTTTATAGATTATATACACTATACAGTATGTAGGGGCAGAGTCTTTATAGATTATATACACTATACAGTATGTAGGGGAAGAGTCTATATAGATTATATACACACTATACAGTATGTAGGGGCAGAGTCTATATAGATTATATACACTATACAGTATGTAGGGGCAGAGTCTATATAGATTATATACACTATACAGTATGTAGGGGCAGAGTCTTTATAGATTATATACACTATACAGTATGTAGGGGCAGAGTCTATATAGATTATATACACTATACAGTATGTAGGGGCAGAGTCTATATAGATTATATACACTATACAGTATGTAGGGGCAGAGCCTATATAGATTATATACACTATACAGTATGTAGGGGCAGAGTCTATATAGATTATATACACTATACAGTATGTAGGGGCAGAGTCTATATAGATTATATACACTATACAGTATGTAGGGGCAGAGTCTTTATAGATTATATACACTATACAGTATGTAGGGGCAGAGTCTATATAGATTATATACACTATACAGTATGTAGGGGCAGAGTCTATATAGCTTATATACAGTATGTAGGGGCAGAGTCTATATAGATTATATACACTATACAGTATGTAGGGGCAGAGTCTATATAGATTATATACACTATACAGTATGTAGGGGCAGAGTCTATATAGCTTATATACAGTATGTAGGGGCAGAGTCTTTATAGATTATATACACTATACAGTTTGTAGGGGCAGAGTCTATATAGCTTATATACAGTATGTAGGGGCAGAGTCTTTATAGATTATATACACTATACAGTATGTAGGGGCAGAGTCTTTATAGATTATATACACTATACAGTATGTAGGGGAAGAGTCTATATAGATTATATACACACTATACAGTATGTAGGGGCAGAGTCTATATAGATTATATACACTATACAGTATGTAGGGGCAGAGTCTATATAGATTATATACACTATACAGTATGTAGGGGCAGAGTCTTTATAGATTATATACACTATACAGTATGTAGGGGCAGAGTCTATATAGATTATATACACTATACAGTATGTAGGGGCAGAGTCTATATAGATTATATACACTATACAGTATGTAGGGGCAGAGTCTATATAGATTATATACACTATAAAGTATGTAGGGGCAGAGTCTATATAGATTATATACACTATACAGTATGTAGGGGCAGAGTCTTTATAGATTATATACACTATACAGTATGTAGGGGCAGAGTCTATATAGATTATATACACTATACAGTATGTAGGGGCAGAGTCTATATAGATTATATACACTATACAGTATGTAGGGGCAGAGCCTATATAGATTATATACACTATACAGTATGTAGGGGCAGAGTCTATATAGATTATATACACTATACAGTATGTAGGGGCAGAGTCTATATAGATTATATACACTATACAGTATGTAGGGGCAGAGTCTATATAGATTATATACACTATACAGTATGTAGGGGCAGAGTCTATATAGATTATACACACTATACAGTATGTAGGGGCAGAGTCTATATAGATTATATACACTATACAGTATGTAGGGGCAGAGTCTATATAGATTATACACACTATACAGTATGTAGGGGCAGAGTCTTTATAGATTATATACACTATACAGTATGTAGGGGCAGAGTCTTTATAGATTATATACACTATACAGTATGTAGGGGAAGAGTCTATATAGATTATATACACACTATACAGTATGTAGGGGCAGAGTCTATATAGATTATATACACTATACAGTATGTAGGGGCAGAGTCTATATAGATTATATACACTATACAGTATGTAGGGGCAGAGTCTTTATAGATTATATACACTATACAGTATGTAGGGGCAGAGTCTATATAGATTATATACACTATACAGTATGTAGGGGCAGAGTCTATATAGATTATATACACTATACAGTATGTAGGGGCAGAGCCTATATAGATTATATACACTATACAGTATGTAGGGGCAGAGTCTATATAGATTATATACACTATACAGTATGTAGGGGCAGAGTCTATATAGATTATATACACTATACAGTATGTAGGGGCAGAGTCTTTATAGATTATATACACTATACAGTATGTAGGGGCAGAGTCTATATAGATTATATACACTATACAGTATGTAGGGGCAGAGTCTATATAGCTTATATACAGTATGTAGGGGCAGAGTCTATATAGATTATATACACTATACAGTATGTAGGGGCAGAGTCTATATAGATTATATACACTATACAGTATGTAGGGGCAGAGTCTATATAGCTTATATACAGTATGTAGGGGCAGAGTCTTTATAGATTATATACACTATACAGTTTGTAGGGGCAGAGTCTATATAGCTTATATACAGTATGTAGGGGCAGAGTCTTTATAGATTATATACACTATACAGTATGTAGGGGCAGAGTCTTTATAGATTATATACACTATACAGTATGTAGGGGAAGAGTCTATATAGATTATATACACACTATACAGTATGTAGGGGCAGAGTCTATATAGATTATATACACTATACAGTATGTAGGGGCAGAGTCTATATAGATTATATACACTATACAGTATGTAGGGGCAGAGTCTTTATAGATTATATACACTATACAGTATGTAGGGGCAGAGTCTATATAGATTATATACACTATACAGTATGTAGGGGCAGAGTCTATATAGATTATATACACTATACAGTATGTAGGGGCAGAGTCTATATAGATTATATACACTATACAGTATGTAGGGGCAGAGTCTATATAGATTATACACACTATACAGTATGTAGGGGCAGAGTCTTTATAGATTATATACACTATACAGTATGTAGGGGCAGAGTCTATATAGATTATATACAGTATGTAGGGCCTCCATGTTACACAGTGACCCCAGGCGCAGAGTCGTCCTCTCCCCTATCCTCAGTGTGCACAGAGCCGGAGACAAGACGAAGCCGCCCGCGGCCATACACCTCACAGCTCGGGCCCAACTCTCACCTTGCAGAAACCGGCTTTCTCCGCCGCCCGCCATCTTCCGCCTTAGTCCATGACAAGCGCTAGGGCGAGGGAGCGGGAAAGAGCCGGGTGAGGCGGCGGTGTAGGGCCTCCACACACGGAAACAATACAGGCGCTGCGGGGCCGGGGTATCGGGCAGGCCTCAGCCAAGAGAGGTCCAGGAGGCCGCAGTCGGAGTGATGGGAGGAGCCTGACACACACACATCCACAGAGCCGGGGAGGGGGACGAGGCCGGGACTGCTGCAGCCAGGAAAATGGCTCCGGAGCCTGACAGCCCCACACTGAGCGCAGCGCCACCTGTCCTCGGAGGCCCGGACCCCTGACAGCCTCTGTGTGCGCTACAAATAGACCTGCCGCCTCCTGGAGGGTCTGTGTAGCAGAGGAGCTAGAAAACTAGTGGTCACATTCATCCGCCTGTGTGAGAGGAAACCTGGGGTGGTTTCCCATAGCAACCAATCGTAGCTCAGCTTTCATATCTGAACGAGTACTGATAAAGTGAAAGCTGAGCTGTGGTTGGTTGCAATGGGCAAAACTAGACAGTATAGTTTCAGGTTGATTCATAAAACTAGGCTTAAGGTGTAGTCCTGCAAAAGGTTTTCTTTTTTCTAAATATGCCCAGGTTGTCTGTTTATAACTGTACTACTTACCTTCCCCGCTCTCCCATAGCGGGCATCCTCCTTCACTCCCTAGTGCTACAGGTCATTAGGTCACATTGTCGCTCAGCCGATCAATGGCCGCAGCAGTGTCCCACCTCAGCAACTGATTGGCTAAGTGGCAATGTGACAGCTTGACCCCCAGCACTAGTAAGTGAAACGCAGTTCCCTATACCAGAGGCTACAGGGGAGTGAGAGGTAAGTACAGTTTTTTTTTTTTTTTTCTAAACAGGCTGTCTGAACATAATAAAACAATTAAAAAAACATTTTTTTTAATTAACTGGTGCCAGAAAGTTAAATAGATTTGTAAATTACTTCTATTAAAAAGCCTTAATCCTTCCAGTACTTATCATCTGCTGTATACTCCACAGGAAGTTATTTTCTTTTTGAATTTATTTTCTGTCTGACCACAGTGCTCTCTGCTGACACCTCTGTCCATGTCAGGAACTGTCCAGAGCAGGATAGGTTTGCTATGGGGACTTGTTCCTACTATGGACAGTTCCTGACATGTCTATGTGAATGAAAGAGAAAAAGGAGAGGGCAGCACCTCACGTAATTCTGTTGGTAAAATCCCCAGATGCAAACTCCAGTTACAAGTTGCACTCACTTGGGGTATGTCTTGATGTAAAGCATGTCACCCCTCCGTATGGGGTCAGATGTTGGATCTTGGGCTGCAGCCTGTAGAATCTGGCTGAATCCTCCATTTGGGATCGGCAGAAAAATAGAAAGGGATGCAGAGAAAAACAGTGATAAGTGGTGGCGCTGCCTTTAAACGATGGAATCGGTACCCGTCCGGTATAAATAAAATTTCACATTTATTGGTTAACTAGCTGAGTACCCGGCGTTACCCGGTTTTTCCTTCCTAATCTTTGTTGTGGAGGAAAATCAACAGAGGAAGCTTTTGACTTCATATGCCGTCCTCATATATTGTTGTCATTCCAACCCCATATCCCGTCCTCATATCCCAACCCCATATCCCGTCCTCATAACCCGACCTGCTATCTCGACCTCCTGTCCCGTCCTCCTGTCTCGACCTCCTGTCCCGACCTCCTGTCCCGACCTCCTGTCCCGACCTCCTATCCCGTCCTCCTATCCCGTCCTCCTATCTCGACCTCCTATCCCGTCCTCCTATCCCGTCCTCCTATCCCGTCCTCCTATCTCGACCTCATATCCCGTCCTCCTATTTCGACCTCCTATCCCGACCTCCTATCCCGTCCTCCTATCCCAACCCGTAATATGTGTACCAGGTATTGAAATATCTCCAGCCGTAAGGAAGTTATGTGGGAAAATACATTTCCCATTGATTTGCATGGGACTTTAAACAACAACCCCGCCCCTGGCAAATGGGGGTGAGTAAGGGTTAAATCACCTATCCTATGTTTGTTGTTGACATATAAGTAACATGTGTGCCAAGTTTTATGTTAATATCTTCAGCAGTTTGGACGTGATTCTGGAACATACACACACACACACATTGGGGGAGATTTATCAAAATCTGTGCAGAGGAAAAGTTGTCAGATCGCTTATTTTATTTTTGACAAGGCCTCTGCAAAATGAAAGAAGTGATCTGATTGGTTGCTATGGGCAACTCAGCAACTTTTCCTCTGCACAGGTTTTGATAAATCTCCCCCATTGAGTTTTATATATAGACTAGCTGAGTACCCGGCGTTGCCCGGTTTTTCCTTCCAAATCCTTTTTGGGGAGGAAAATAAACAACGGAGGAAGCTTTTGACTTCATATGCAGTCCTCATATATTGTTGTCATATCCCAACCCCATATCCTGTCCTCCTATCTCGACCTCCTGTCCCGACCTCCTTTACTGTCCTCCTATCCCGACCTCCTATCCCGACTTCCTATCCTGATCTCCTATCCCGTCCTCCTATCCCAACCTCCTATCTCGACATCCTATCCCGTCCTCCTATCCCATTCTCCAATCCAGTCCTCCTATCTCGACCTCCTATCCTGACCTCCTATCCCGTCCTCCAATCTGGACCTCCTATCCAGACCTCCTATCTCGACCTCCTATCTCAACCTCCTATCCCTTCCTCCTATCCTGTCCTATCCCAACCTCCTATCCCGACCTCCTTTCCCGTCCTCCTATCTCGACCTCCTATCCCGACCTCCTATCCAGACCTCCTATCCCAACCTCCCTTCCCGTCCTCATATCTCGACCTCCTTTCTTGACCTCCTATCCCATCCTCCTATCTCGACCTCCCATCCCGTCCTCATATCCCGTCCTCCTATCCCGACCTCCTATCCCGACCTCCTATCCCGTCCTCCTATCCCGTCCTCCTATTCCGACCTCATATCTCGTCCTCATATCCCGTCCTCCTATCCCGACCTCCTATCCCGTCCTCCTATCCCGTCCTCCAATCCAGTCCTCCTATCTCGACCTCCTATCCTGACCTCCTATCCCGTCCTCCAATCTGGACCTCCTATCCCGACCTCCTATCCCGTCCTCCTATCTCGACCTCCTATCTCAACCTCCTATCCCGTCCTCCTATCCCGTCCTCCTATCCCAACCTCCTTTCCCGTCCTCATATCTCGACATCCTATCCCGACCTCCTATCCAGACCTCCTATCCCAACCTCCTTTCCCGTCCTCATATCTCGACCTCCTTTCTTGACCTCCTATCCAGTCCTCATATCCCGTCCTCCTATCTTGTCCTCCTATCTCGACCTCCCATCCCGTCCTCCTATCCCGACCTCCTACCCGACCTCCTATTCCGACCTCATATCTCGTCCTCATATCCCGTCCTCCTATCCCGACCTCCTACCCGACCTCCTATTCCGACCTCATATCTCGTCCTCATATCCCGTCCTCCTATCCCGACCTCCTATCTCGACCTCCTAACCCAACCTTCCATCCCGTCCTCATATCCCGACTCGTAATATGTGTACCAGGTATTGAAATAGCTCCAGCCGTAGGGAAATTATATGGGAACATACATTTCCCCTTGATTTGCATGGGACTTTAAACAAAAACCCCGACCCTCACAAATGGGGGTAGTTAAGGGTTAAATTAACTATCCTATATTTTAAGTGGACATATCAGTAACATGTGACCAAGTATTATAGAAATATCTCAAGCCGTTTGGAAGTTATGCAGTAACATATATTTCCCATTGACTTGTATGGGACTTTAAACATAAGCCCCGCCCCTGGCAAATGGGGGTGAGTAAGGGTTAAATCACCTATCCTATGTTTGTTGTTGACATATAAGTTACATGTGTGCCAAGTTTCATGTTAATATCTTTAGCCGTTTGGACGTGATGCTGGAACATACACGTACGTACATACACACACACACACATACACACACACACACGTTGAGTTTTATATATATATATATAGATAGATAAATATGAGAATCAGACATGCAGGACGCTTTCGGGGACAGGTTCCCCTTTCTCAATTGCAGAAATGATGTCCCGAAAGCATCTTGCATGTCTGATTCTCATATTTATTAACCAATAAATGTGAAATTTTATTTATACCGGACTGGTACTGATTCCATCTTTCAAAGGCAGCGCCACCACTGATCACAGTCTTTCTCTGCATCCCTTTCTAGTTCCTGACATGGACAGAGGTGTCAGCAGAGAGCACTGTGGTCAGCCAGAAAAGAAATTCAAAAAGAAGAGAACTTCCTGTGGAGAATACAGCAGCAGATAAGTACTGGAAGGATTAAAATTTTTAAATAGAAGTAATTTACAAATCTGTTTAACTTTCCAGCACCAGTTGGAAAAAATTAAAAAAATTCCACTGGAGTACCCTTTTAATAAAACAGAAAAAAACACTCTTTGCTGGAGTTCCCCTTTAAGTCTCTGAGCTGGCACATACACTGGTTTTGCCTTCCCAAGCTTGGGAGAGCTGTATACACTGGCCCTGATTTACTAAGAGTGGAGTGTGCGTTTCTTTGTGGGTTTTAATTCCCTATAATTTTTTTCCACGGTATTTACTAAGGTTTCTCTATATTTTGCCCCCTTTTCAGCAACCACGCCCACTTTTCACTGTGGCCACGCCCTTTTTCTGGTTTTCTCCTTAAAATGGAGAGTTAGTCAGGTTTTTTTTACAATTCTGGTGCACATTCCGGCACAGACAGAATTTCTGACGCAATGCGCCAGAATCGGGCGCACAACCTGACAAAGCATGTCTGGTTTACAATAGTAAATCAGGGCCACTGTGTACTCAATCTGAAAGCTCCATGTGTATTATTTCCACAGCCTGTAAAAGAGACTTAAAGGGGTACTCCGTTGGAAAACAAGTTTTTTTTTATTTATTTATTTATTTTTCAAATCAACTGGTGCTAGAAAGTTAAACAGATTTGGAAATTACTTTTATTTAATTATCTTAATCCTTCCATTACTTACCAGCTGCTGTATACTACAGAGGAGTTGTGTAGTTCTTTTCAGTCTGACCACAGTGCTCTTTGCTGCCATCTCTGTCCGTGTCAGGAACTGTCCAGAGTAGGAGCAAATCCCCATGGCAAACCTCTCCTCCTCTGGACAGTTCCTGACACACATAGGTGGCAGCAGAGAACACTGTGGTCAGACTGGAAAGAACTACACAACTTCCTCTGGAGCATACAGCAGATAAGTACTGGAAGGGTTAAGATTTTTGAATAGAAGTAATTTACAAATCTGCTTTACTTTCTGGCACCATTTGAGTACCCCTTTAACTTATCAAAGGGAAACTGACTGCTGGTTCACCCATATTAAACCCAATACACAGGGTTACAGTGTGGGTGAACCTGGGTTGGTTGGTATTTTTCTGAAAATAAAAACTATAATAGGAAAAAATAATAAATAACTTACATAAATCAGTGGTCCAGGTGAAGAGTTATAGGCCCATTGCTGGTTACCTAATTTGGTCTTTTGTGCAATGGAGGCAAGAGCCAGCTTCCCAAGCCTCCCTGCCTACATGCTCCTATATACCTGTCTTCTGCGTATGCATAAATCTTCACTCTCCTGTCATAATGACTGAGGGCCTGTGCCCACGTGAGCGCTCTGATAGAATGTACAATATGCTGCACATATTTCAAGCTGCAGATTTCAGTGTAAACTAAATGCCAAGAAAAACGCCAAGAAACACGCCAATTCTGCCACATGGCGTTTTTTGGGCCAAAAAACGCTGTGGCCAGATGTTAGCTGTAAATCAATGAGAAATCCCAAAATTCTTATTCCACTTGGCGTTTTTCACTTTGGCGTTTTTTTAATCCTTTTTAATCCTTTTTTTCACTCTTTTTTGAAGTTTTTCAGCTCCTTGGTGGTTTTCCAAAATCGCAGCATGTTGAGCCACTGGTGATTCTTTAGTCAAAATCGTGATGTTTTTCTCCTATAGAAGTCTATGGGAGTGAAAAACGCCAAGAAAAACAATATGTGGGTTTTAACTTTGGCGTTTTTGCAGCCGGTTTTTATTCTTTTTTTGGACTTTAGCGATCCAAAAAGGTGATGGAGATACCTTTTTTAATAAAATTTCGTAGGGTACAAATTTAAAATAAATAAATAAAAAAGATACAGTTGTGAAGAAAAAAATTGCATCTAACGAAATGTATCTTTTTTTATAACAAAATTTTTATTAATTTTTAAAACAGGGATCAACAGGGTGGGTGGGAGACCTAAAAATGTAGCCGACAATAATAAAAATGTAGTGTGTGTATGTTTTTCACTTTTTTCTTTATTATTTACATTTTTTTAGGTAGTACTTCTACTCCCAGCATGGAACACACTGTTCCATGATGGGAGTAGTAGTACGCGTACTAATTGACAGATCGCCCGTTGCCATCCTCCTGTATAATGTATAAATGCGGCCGGCCACTCTTCTATGGTCCCCTGCACTGACGTATATATATACACCTATTCATATTTCCCGCAGAGAGCTGTGATTGGCCAGATGGTTCCAGCCAATCACAACTCTCTGTGGGATATATGAATATGTGTATATATACACATCAGTGCAGGGGACCTTAGAAGAGCGGCCGGCCGCATCTATACATTATACAGGAGGATCACAGCGGGTGTCAGAAGTGACATCCACTGTGATCTTTTCTTAACTGAAGGTACTACTACTCCCAACATGGAGCACACTCTGCTCCATGCTGGGAGCTGTAGTACCTGCATTAATAGACAGATCGCAACAAGTGTCAGAAATTACACTCGCTGCGATCTGTCTGTTAATGCAGGTACTACAGCTCCCAGCATGGAGCAGAGTGTGCTCCATGTTGGGAGTAGTAGTACCTGCAGGTAAGAACAGATCACAGCAGGTATCACTACTGACACCTGCTGCGATTGTCCTGTCTATGGGTACGTTCACACGAGCGGATTTTTTTTGGGGTTTTCCGCTGCGTATTTGAAAGTGGGCGGGCTCTTCTTGGCTGTCCGCAGCAGATTTTCTGTGGCGAAATTTATGCTACAGAAAATCCGCCGCAAGCCCCATTGAAGTCAGTAGGGACTGCGGTGGATTTTCTGCAGCGTAAATTCCACCGCGGAAAATCTGCTGCGGACAGACGAGAAGAGCCCGTCCACTTTCAAATACGCAGCGGAAAACTCGCAAAAAAAATCAGCTCGTGTGAACGTACCCCAATGCAGAGATGGAGCAGCTTTCTCCTGCGCTTGCATCTCTGCTCTGTACTCTGGACACTCACTCATTCATATTTCCCTCTGAGAGTGGTGATTGGCTGCAACCATCCGGCCAATCACCACTCTGGGCGGAAAATATGAATGCGTGATGTTTTTTTCACATCACTGGCCGGAGTATAGTGATGTATAGAGTATAGAGATGCGAGCGCTGTATAGAGCCACTTCACATTGCTGCTATATTATGGACGATCGCATCGGGTGTCAGGACTAACACCCGGGGCGATATATCTATTAGTACAGGTACAACTACTCCCATCATGGAACAGTCTGTTCCATGCTGGGAGTAGTAGTACTACCTAAAAAAAAAATTATAATAGAGAAAAAAAGTGAAACGCACAAACTTTATTACAATTTTGTTATAAAATATATAAATTTCCTTCAATAAAAATTTTCTATCACTACTGCATCCTTTTTATTTTTTTATTTTTTTGGTACCCAACAAACTTTGGGTACCAAAAAAAACTGCCAAGGTGCAATTTCCACACAAATGAAAAACGCCAGAAAAAATACCAGACGCAGGAAATTGCACTGCCGTTTTTTCGTGCGTTTTTTTCAACCCAAAAAACGCAGGACAAAAAAACAAATACAAACTTAGCCTTTCCTGGCAGTTTTTGGAGATCTGCCATTGCAGTTTTTGAGCCAAAGCAAAAAGTGTATTCATAAGGAATAGGACATATATAGGAAGGATTTACACTTCTCCTCCCTTATGGATCCACTTCTGACTTTGGCTCAAAAACTGGAAACAAGTGGAAACTAGGGCTGGGCGGTATGACCAAATGTGTGTATCACGGTATTTTTTTAACTTTTGTCAGTTCCACGGTATATAACGGTATTCCCCCCCCCCCCCCCCCCCCATATTCATTATCAGCCCACATCCCCTTCGGGGTAAATACTCACATATCACCCGCAAGCGCTGCCCTCCTCGTCCTGTTTGTTGCGGCCACCGGTGGTGACACTCTATACTGTGTGGTATTCTTATGCTCGGGCTGCAAAAGGTAAACCAAATAAACTTTAACGCACCTATGTCGGCCTTACGCTGGGAACGGGAACGTCGGAGAGCTGTCAGCCTATCACCGGCCGCAGCAATGTTCCTCCTCGGCCGGTGGTGCGATGTAAGAAGCCGGCTCAGCCTATCACCGGCCAAGGTGGAACATCGCTGCGGCCGGTGATAGGCTGGTGGCTGTCCGACATTCCCGTCCCCAGGAAACAAGTGAGGCTGGTACCGGACCAACGGGAGGTGAGTTAACGTTTATTTTGTTTATTTTTGCAGTCCGGGTATAGGGATACCGCAGAGTGTCACCGCCGGCGACCGCAACAAACAGGATGAGGAGGGCAGCGCATGCGGGTGACATGTGAGTAGAACCCTGATGGGGACAGCGCTGGGCTGGGCTAATTATTAATTGGGGCAGGGCAGAACAGCGCTCTCAGGTCACATAGGATTAGTTCCCTGATGTGGGGACAGCGCAGCGCTGGGCTGATTCATTCATTCATTCCCGAGGGGGAGGGGAATGGGGGAGGTATTGCGGTATGGGTTAAAATTCATATCGTGCAGCACAAAAATTTCGGTATTTGGTATGAATCGGTATACCGCCCAGCCCTAGTGGAAACTTAGCCTTAGCGTAGGGTCACTCAGCGTATCATCAGGGTATTTCATGCTGCGCATGTGTCGACTGCACTCACAAGAAAGAGGTCTCTGCTGTGGCCGGGTAGCTCTGTATGTCCGCTCATAGCGGCGGATTTCCTACCGTGCATCTGCTTCGAGCAGCCACTGTGTCTACAGCGGGAAACCTACCGCTATGAGCTGACTCACAGGGCTGATGCACAGGCTTTGAAGTAAATTTTGGAGGATTTTTGTTTTTAGGTAGTGCACTTTACGGTAAAACTGATAGGTTCTCTTTATTCTGTAGGTCAACACGATTGAAATAATACCCACGTTTTCATGCCTTTGCGTATATGTGACTTTTTGATCACTTTTTATTTAATTTTTCTGGGATGTGATGTGATCGAAAAGCAGAAATTTTGGACTGATATAATGTTATGTCACTGTACAACATCATTACATTATATTTTAATTGTTCATACATTTAGGCACCTGGCTATATCAACTATTTTAATTTTAATTATTTATTTTTTTACACTTTTTTTGTAAAATGGGAAAAGTCAGGAAATAACATTTTTATTGGGGTAGGGGTTTATTCACATAAAAAAAAAAAAATTATCAAAGGAAATCTGTCATCAGTGTCACCTGCACTAACCTGTCGGTACAGACAGGTAGTGCAGGTGACACCGATGACAACAGTACTTGCCTTGTCCAGTTCTGTGCAATCGTTCTCCTGTAATCTTCTCTGGTATCTTCAGCTCCAGGCCTGGCTTGGAGCATGGGCGGAGCTTAGTGACGTCACCGCTGCTGTTCTCTAGCAGCGGGACCCAGCAGAGAACAACAGCGATGACGACACTAAGCTTCGCCTATGCTCCAAGCTGGGCCTGGAGCTGAAGATATCGGAGAAGATTACCGAAGAACCACTGCACAGAACAGGACAAGGTAAGTGCAGGTGACACTGATGACATATTTCCTTTAACCCCTTAACGACCAAGGAAGTATATTTACATCCTTGGCCGACTCCCGCGATATAACTCAGGGTCACGCAGTGATCCCGTGTCATGAACGCTGCATCTAAAACTATAGTAAAAGTTTCCCGGCTGCTCAGTGGGGCTGATCAGGACCACCGCAGTGAAAATGCGGTGTCCCGATCAGCTAGGAGGCGAGTGGAGGTCCTCTTACCTTCCTCCGGCACGTCCCTTCGGCGATTGATTGCTCCAAGCCTGAGATGCAGGCTTGAGCAATCGACCACCAATAACACTGATCAATGCAAAGCTATGGCTTTGCAGTGAACAGTCTAAAAGATCAGTGTGTGCAGTGTTATAGCCCCCTATGAGAGCTATAACACTGCAAAAAAAAAAGTTAATAAATTTCATTTAACCCTTTCCCTAATAAAGGTCCAAATCACCCCCCTTTTCCCATAAAAACAAACAAACATGTAAATAAAAATAAATATAAACATATGTGGTATCGCCACGTGGGGAAATGTCCGAACTATAAAAATATATCATTAATTAATCCGCACGGTCAATGGCGGATTGATCCAAAGTCCAAAATAACATATTTTTGGTCACTTTTTATATAATGAAAAAATTTATAAAAAGCGATCAAAAAGTCCAATAAATTCAAAAATGGTACCGCTAAAAACTTCAGATGACGGCGCAAAAAATGAGCCATCATACTGCCCCATATGCAGAAAAATAAAGAAGTTATAGGCGTCAGAAGATGACAATTTTACACATATACATTTTCCTGCATGTAGTTATGATTTTTTCCAGAAGTACGACAAAATCAAACCTATATAAGTAGGGTATAATTTTAACCATATGGACCTACAGAATAAAGATAAGGTGTCATTTTTTACTGAAAAATGTACTACGTAGAAACGGAAGCCCCCAAAAGTTACAAAATGGCGTTTTTTTCCTCAATTTCGTTGCACAATAATTTTTTTTTCGTTTCTCTGTAGATTTTTGGGTAAAGTTACTGATGTCACTGCAAAGTAGAATTGGTGGCGCAAAAAATAAGCCATCATATGGATTTTTAGGGTTATGATTAAAGGGTTATGATTTTTAAAAGGTGAGGAAGAAAAAACAAAAGTGCAAAAAACGGAAAAACCTGTGGTCCTTAAGGGGTTAAACTTTACATTTTTTTATGTTCCCACAGGGGACTATTTATAGCAAGTAACAGATTGCTTATACTGTTCAGTGCTATGCTTAAGCATAGCACTGATCAGTAATATTGGCGATCTACATCTCTGGTCTCCTAGAAGTCAGACCAGAGGAGAAGATTGACGGTTTTGGCCAGGAGGCAGGTGAGGGAACCTGCGGTGGCCAGTTTGACTTCTCGAACTCCCGCGATACAGTCACGGTTGGTCCGATGAGTCCCTCCGAGCCCTGATAATGCAGCAGATGCCGTGATCACGATGCGGTCACATAATGTACAGGACATAAATGTATGTCCTGTTATGTTACGTACCAGGGCACCAGGAAGTACATTTATGTCCATTGTCCTTAAGGGGTACTCCGCTAAAAAAAAAATTTTTGTAAGAAACCTGTGCCAGAAAGTTAAACAGATTTGTAAATTACTTCTATTTAAAAATCTTAATCCTTCCAGTACTTATCAGCTGCTATTTACTGCTGACACCTCTGTCCATTTCATGAACTGTCCAGAGTAGGAGAGGTTTGTTATGGGGATTTTCTCCTACTCTGGACAGTTCCTAAAATGGACAGAGGAGTCAGCAGAGAGCACTGTGATCAGACAGAAAGGAAATCCAAAAATAAAAGAACTTTCTGTAGAGAAAATAGCAGCCAATAAGTACTGGAAGGATTAAGATTTTTAAATAGAAGTCATTTACAAACCTGTTAAACTTTCTGTCACCAGTTGATATAAAATGGTTTTCCAGTGGAGTACCCCTTTAAGGGGTTAATTTTAATTTGTTTGATACACTGTGAATAATTGTTGAATCTATTGCTTTATTTATCTTAGCACCAAGCGCTTAGCACCTTATGTTACTTTGTGGCCATCTCACTAATCCTCCTCTACTTACAAGACGTGTAGTGTTACTTTATCTTCAGTGAATCCCTACTTCTGGGACTTCTTTCAGTGTTTCATGTCACATTTCCCAGGAGCCCCACCTTCTCTGTTATGCCACAGGGTTCACTGGTCTTGAAATGATGGCCTGGTCTGCCAATTACCAACTCAAGTGGGACACCGCTGCAGCTAGTGATTGACTGATTCTGCCGAGACCAATTCATCTCAGTAGGTGGGGGCTGGAGTGCTCAGCAGGAAGTGTCGGATTCCGTTCTGAGATCGCGAGGATCAGACACTTATGCCCTTTCCTATGAATAGGGTATAGATTTTTTAAAGGTGGACAGCTACTTTAAAGGGGTTGTTTGGTTTGAAAACCCATTTCTGAATACCCTTTTAGTGAACTATGAGTTAACCCCTTCATGACCCAGCCCATTTTCACCTTCATGACCTGGGCATTTTTTGAAAATCTGACCACTGTCACTTTAAACATTAATAACTTTGGAATGCTTTTACTTATCATTCTGATTCCGAGATTGTTTTTTCGTGACATATTCTACTTTATGTTATTGGTAAAATTTCACTGATATTTGTATCCTTTCTTGGTAAAAAATCTAAAAATTTCATGAAAATTTTGAAAATGTAGCATTTTTCTAACTTTGACAGTCTCTGCTTGAAAGGAAAATGGATAATCCAAATAAATTACATATTGATTCACATATACAATATGTCTACTTTGTGTTTGCATAAAAAAATTGACAAGTTTTTACTTTTGGAGGGCATCAGAGGGCTTCAAAGTTCCGCAGCAATTTTCCAATTTTTCTCAAGATTTTCTAAATCGTAATTTTTCAGGGCCCAGTTCAGGTTGGAAGTGGATTTTAAGGGTCTTCATATTAGAAATACCCCATAAATGACCCCATTATAAAAACTGCACCCCCCAAAGTATTCAAAATGACATTCAGTAAGTGTTTTAACCTTTTAGGTGTTTCACAGGAATAGCAGCAAAGTGAAGGAGAAAATTCTAAATCTTCATTTTTTACACTCGCATTTTCTTGTAGACCCAATTTTAGAATTTTTACAAGGGGTAAAAGGAGAGAAATCACCCTAAAATTTGTAACCCAATTTCTCTCGAGTAAGGAAATACCTCATATGCGTATGTAAAGTGTTCGGCGGGCGCAGTAGAGGGCTCAGAAGGGAAGGAGCGACAATGGGATTTTGGAGAGTGAGTTTTTCTGAAAGGGTTTTTGGGGGGCATGTCCCATTTAGGAAGCCCCTATGGTGCCAGAACAGTGGAACCCCCCCACATGTGACCCCATTTTGGAAACTATACCCCTCATTGAATTTAATAAGGGGTGCAGTGAGCATTTACACCCCACTGGCGTTTGACAGATATTTGAAACAGTGGACTGTGCAAATCAAAAATTTTATTTTTCATTTTCACAGACCACTGTTCCAAAAATCTGTCATACACCAGTGGGGTTTAAATGCTCACTGCACCCCTTATTAAATTCCGTGAGGGGTGTAGTTTCCAAAATGGGGTCACATATGGATATTTATTGTTTTGCGTTTGTCAGAACTGCTGTAACAATCAGCCACCCCTGTGCAAATTGCCTCAAATGTACATGGCGCTTTCTCCACATATGGGGTATCTCCGTAGTCGGGAGAAATTGCATTACAAATTTTGGGGGTCTTTTTTCCCTTTTACCTCTTGTGAAAATGAAAAGTATAGGGCAACACCAGCATGTCAGTGTAAAAAATTTATTTTTTTACACTAACATGCTGGTGTAGACCCCAACTTCACCTTTTCATAAGGGGTTAAAGAAGAAAAAGCCCCCCAAAATTTGTAAGGCAATTTCTCCCGAGTACGGCGATACCCCATATGTGTCCCTCATATGTGATACCCCATATGTGTCTCCCCAGCAGCGGGACCACGGCGTACTGACATCTTATCCCCTATCCTTTGGATAGGGGATAAGATGTCTAGGGGCGGAGTACCCCTTTAACCCCTTTCTCAGTAGTGTTTCAAATAAGGAGTTAAAATAGACGTGTATAAGCAAGCCCAAATTACTTTTTATTATCTTAAATTTCTAGACTCTATGGGGGAGATTTATCAAAACCTGTCCAGAGAAAAAGTTGCCCATAGCAACCAATCAGAGTGCTTCTTTCATTTTTGACAAGGCCTCTGCAAAATGAAAGAAGCGATCTTATTGGTTGCTGTGGGCAACTAAGCAGCTTTTCCTCTGGACAGGTTTTCATAAATCTCCCCATATAAGCCCTCAGTGTTATTCTGGGACAAGAGAAGTAACTACTGCCTTGAGAAGCCCTTGCCACATTTTTTTCCCCTCAGCTGTTAGTGTCTTCTAAGCTACCTTTACAGATTGCAGTATTTGAAATAAATACTGTTTAAATACCTTATACAGCTCTGTATGAATTGTTTGTCCGATCACAACATTCCATTGTAAAAGCAATGTCGGAATTACTGTACAATAAGAATGTGGTTTTCAGCCAAATATGTGTACAATGCAGCCTTCCTCCCACCATTACGACTGATACTTATCTGTCCCATTCACATGGTTCTTCTGAGCTACCAGTATGCAAAGTCACAGACTCTTAATCCCACTGTTATACAAAGTCCTCTTTCAGAACATGCATGCATGCAGCCTCTCCAAGCTCAATAAAAAATATTAATGTTTTATTTAAGCTTTAAACATATCTATCCAAAGAAGGTGTTGGGTATCAAGAGAACGGCTAAGATGCCGGGGAAATTTTGGAAGACTGTGGCTGTTGCTGTGGTAAGTAATCTTAAGAAAATATTGTATACTTGTGTTGTGTACCGTATGATGAGGATTGTGTATATACATTTGTTGCACTGTGGAAATGTATTAGAAAAAACAAAGAAATGTTCCAAAATGATGCAGAAGCCCAGCAGTTAAAGTATAATTTTTTTTATTGGGGGGGAATTTATCATTGATCTCTTCTGTGTATTTGCTTTAAATTGTCACAAATTTGCAACTTTTTTTTGGGATATACTTGACTCACACTGACTTTTGCTTTTCGATAGGGTTTATATCATACTTTATGTATTAAATTAAATCGTATTCTGGCACAATACAGAGTGGTTTAAATGGTTTATAATTATTGGTGCGCAGTCTATGAAACAGACGAGGCGTTCAACTAATGATACATGACACACTGGGAAAACCAGTCTATTAATAGGTTGAAAACATGTGTAACACAAGAAACTGAGCAAATGATAAATTCATCCCATTGCATTTACATTAGACCAAACTGATTTGACTGACATTTCTTGAAGGGGTACTCCTGTTAAATCAACTGGTGCCAGAAAGTTAAACAGATTTGTTAACAGATTTTCGTATTTTCCTCCTTACCTTTTAAAAATCATAACCCTTTCAATTTTCCACATAAAAATCCATATGATGGCCTATTTTTTGCACCACCAATTTTAATTTGCAGTGACATCAGTCATTTTACCCAAAAATCCATGGCGAAACGGGAAAGAAAATCATTGTGCGACAAAATTGAAGAAAAAACGCCATTTTGTAACTTTTGGGGGCTTCCGTTTCTACGCAGTGCATTTTTTTGGTAAAGATAACACCTTAGCTTTATTCTGTAGGTCCATACGGTTAAAATGATACCCTACTTATATAGGTTTGATTTTGTCGTACTTCTGGAAATAAATCGTAACGACATGCAGGAAAATGTATATGTTTAAAAATGTCATCTTCTGACCCCTATAACTTTTTTATTTTTCTGCGTATGGGGCGGTTTGAGGGCTAATTTTTTGGGCAGTGATCTGATTTTTTTATCGGTAACATTTTTGTTTTGATCGGACTTTTTGATCGCTTTTTATAAATTTTTTAATGGTATAAAAAGTGACCAAAAATACGCTATTTTGGACTTTGGAATTTTTTAACGTTTACGCCATTGATCATGCGGTTTAATTAATGATATATTTTAATAGTTCGTACATTTACGTACGCGGCGATACCACATATGTTTATTTTTATTTACACTTTTTTGTTATGAGAAAAGGGGGTGATTCAAACTTTTATTAGGGAAGGGGTTAAATCACATATACCGTATTTATCGGCGTATAACACGCACTTTTTAGGCTAAAATTTTTAGCCTAAAGTCTGTGTGCGTGTTATACGCCGATACACCCCCAGGAAAGGCAGGGGGAGAGAGGCCGTCGCTGCCCGCTTCTCTCCCCCTGCCTTTCCTGGGGTCTAGAGCGCTGCTGTCGGCCCTTTTCACCCCCTGGTTGCTATGCACGGCGCGGCGCTCTGACGTCATGCGCCGCGCCGATAACCAGGGGGTGAAAAGGGCCGACAGCAGCGCTCTAGACCCTAGGAAAGGCAGGGGGAGAGAAGCGGGCAGCGACGGCCTCTCTCCCCCTGCCTTTCCTGGGGGTATATCGGGGTATACACGCGCACACACACGCACCCTCATTTTATCATGGATATTTGGGTAAAAAACATTTTTTTTTTACCCAAATATCCTTGGTAAAATGAGGGTGCGTGTTATAGGCCGGTGCGTGGTATACCCCGATAAATACGGTATTTTTCCAAAGGGTGTGCAACCAAATATTAAGTTAAGGGTGCCAATAATTTTGTCCAGCCCATTTTTGGAGTTTGGTGTGACATTATGTCCAATTTGCTTTTTTTCCTCCCTTTTTTGGTTTAGTTCCAATACACACAAAGGGAATAAACATGTGTATAGCAAAACATGTGTTACTGCAATCCTTTTCTGTAAGAAACACTTCATTTTCTTGAAATATTTCAGGGGTGCCAACATTTATGGTCATGACTATATATTAGAAAAACTATTGTTTTGCCAAGATGTAAAATATATAAAAAGTTTTTATATCTGACAATGCCCATTTAAAAAAAATCTATGAAAAACAATCTCAGAATTGTTGCATGTACCCCAGAATGGCACCAATGAAAACATCACCTTGTCTCCCAAAGTCTCCGCAAGATGATATGATGACAAAATATCCTAAATAACAGAAGGCCCCTAAATCCACAAGATGCATGTCTGATGCCTGTATATTAGTCAAGGGTCACATATGGGATATTTATAAAATCTATTAAATTAGGGGAATAAACATTGATTTGTATGTCTCACCTACCGGATGTGTTACACAATTGATTATAGTTTAATATCTGCAAAAAACAAACAAACAAAAAAAAAACAGGTGCATCAATGTAGTTTACGTAATCCGACGTAATCCACTGCATACATGTATCTATAGATGGCTGTATATACTGCCATCTATAGTGCTAGTAAACTCTTTCCTTGCTGGGCTGGAATAAAGAGCTCTGCCCGGCAAGGGATAACAGTAAAAGCAGCGATCTATACACATTGCTGTTTTTATTGTAAATTCTTGCTGGGAAGAAGATATAGGCTGTATACCTTCTGCCCAGCTTAGTCCTGCTAGGAGCAGGGACTCCCATCAGTATAGTTCATGACAAAGATGTTATTTATTTTCTAGATGTCAAAGTAAGTAGGGGAGTTAATGGTTTTGTTACCACTTTAAGTTAAGAATAATATGCTAAATAAAAAAAAGTAATCATGCCCCTACAGTATTTAAATGGGCACTGTCATTTGCAACTATTTTTATATGTTGTCGATCTTTTCCTATGAAAAATGTTCTAATGTATTTAAAAAATAAATAAATAATTAATCCTTATATGTTTTTAACTGACCTAAAATTGCAGTCACTAGGGATCACCCTTTCAGGTCCTGTCTCCCGGTGGCTGAAGGATTGTCTCCTGTTGTGGCCTGGCAGAGACAAAAATCAGGAAATGCGGGCAGGACCTGAGCTCAGCACTCGCTCTCTGCCCTGTCACTCAAGCAAGCGAGCGCGAGCGCTGTGCACAGCAGCATGGTAAATCCACTCAGATCTCCCTCCTCTCTGCATTACACATGTAGAGAGGAGGGGACTGAGAAGCTGTTCTTCTCCACAAGGATTCAGATGATGTCATGCCTGCTGGGGGAATCCCTCCAGAATGCAGGAGCTTACTGACCATGAGCAAAAGAAACAGGCCAAAAGAAGAAAAAAAAAAACGCTGGAATTTTAACAATTAGGTTGGGGGAATTTTAACAATTAGGTTAAATTGTTAAAATTCCCCCAACCTAATTGTTAAAATTCCAGCGTTTTTTTCTTCTTCGTTTGGCCTGTTTCTTTTGCTCATGGTCAGTAAGCTCCTGCATTCTGGAGGGATTCCCCCAGCAGGCATGACATCATCTGAATCCTTGTGGAGAAGAACAGCTTCTCAGTCCCCTCCTCTCTACATGTGTAATGCAGAGAGGAGGGAGATCTGAGTGGATTTACCATGCTGCTGTGCACAGCGCTCGCGCTCGCTTGCTTGAGTGACAGGGCAGAGAGCGAGTGCTGAGCTCAGGTCCTGCCCGCATTTCCTGATTTTTGTCTCTGCCAGGCCACAGAATAGGGGATAAGATGTTAGATCGCGGGGATCCCGCCTCTGGGGACCCCCGCGATCTCTCCTGCAGCACCCACGCTTTTCAGCTGCATAGAGCTCTGTGGCTGATGACGGGCGGTGCAGGGGATGGACTATCGTGACGTCACGGCTCCGCTCCCTCATGACATCATGCCCCGCCCCCTTAATGCAAGTCTAGGGAGGGGGCGTGGCGGGCACCACGCCCTCTCCCATAGACTTGTATTGAGGGGGCGGAGCGTGACGTCATGATACTCCGTCCCCTGCACCGCCCATCATCAGCCACAGGGGGATCCTCGCTCTGTGCAGCTGAAAAGCGAGGGTGCTGCAGGAGAGATCCCGGGGGTCCCCAGCGTTGGGATTCCCGCGATCTAACATCTTATCCCCTATCCTTTTGAGAGGGGATAAGATGTTTAGCGCTGGAGTACCCCTTTAAAGGTTTGCCACTGAGTCAGTTTGTAAGATCAAGACAAATTGCCAGCACTGACTTTGAATACAATTTAACTCCTTAAGGACATTTTCACCTTAAAGGGGTATTCCAGGAATTTTTTTTATTTGACTATGCTACAGGGGCTGTAAAGTTAGTGCAGTTCATAATATAGTGTCTATACCCCACTATTTATTTTTACCAGCATACAAAATTACTGTTGTGTCGGATTTTTCCCAGCTTGCAATGCGGTCGAGACCTGACTCACTACTCAGCTGATGACAGGGAGCCTGTCTGCTTCAATGGGTGGAGGGATCAATCTGCAACTAAGGAAACAGCTGTAGGCACCCTGATTGAAAACCACAGGTTTTTTGTTTCAATGGGGGCTGATGTGTGAGAGGGAGGAAAATGGCATTGTGGGATTTGTAGTAAAAATAACATGAGTCAAACAGGAAATACAAGTTTACAAAAAGCTAGCCACAGTGTTATGGTAATCTCATAACATAGCCATTTAGCCCCAAGACAAGCGCAGATCCTTCCTAAGCATCACCTTATGGTGGATAACCCCTTTAACTCCTTAAGGACCAGGCCATTTTACACCTTAGGACCGGAGCGTTTTTTGAACATCTGACCACTGTCACTTTAAACATTAATAACTCTGGAATGCTTTTACCTATCATTCTGATTCCGAGATTGTTTTTTCGTGACATATTCTACTTTATGTTATTGGTAACATTTTGTCGATACTTGCATCGTTTCTTAGTGAAAAATTCCAAAAATTGCTGAAAAAATTGAAAATTTTGCATTTTTCTAACTTTGAAGCTCTCTGCTTGTAAGGAAAATGGATATTCCAAATAAAAAAATTTTTTTATTCACAAATACAATATGTCTACTTTATGTTTGCATCATAAAATTGACGTGTTTTTACTTTTGGAATACACCAGCGGGCTTCAAAGTTCAGCAGCAATTTTCCAATTTTTCACAAAATTTTCAAACTCACTATTTTTCAGGGACCAGTTCAGGTTTGAAGTGGATTTCAAGGATCTTCATATTAAAAATACCCCACAAATGACCCCATTATAAAAACTGCACCCCCCAAAGTATTCAAAATGACATTCAGTCAGCGTTTTAACCCTTTAGGTGTTTCACAGGAATAGCAGCAAAGTGAAGGAGAAAATTCATCATCTTCATTTTTTACACTCGCATGTTCTTGTAGACTCAATTTTTGAATTTTTACAAGGGGTAAAAGGAGAAAATGTATACTTATATTTGTAGCCCAATTTCTCTCGAGTAAGGACATACCTCATATGTCCATGAAAGTGTTCGGCGGGCACAGTAGAGGGCTCAGAAGCGAAGGAGCGACAAGGGGATTTTGGAGAGTACGTTTTTCTGAAATGGTTTTTGGGGAGCATGTTGCATTTAGGAAGCCCCTATGGTACCAGAACAGCAAAAAATCCCCACATGGCATACCATTTTGGAAACTAGACTCCTTGGGGAACGTAACAAGGGGTAAAGTGAACCTTAATACCCCACAGGTGTTTCACGACTTTTGCATATGTAAGAAAAAAAAAAATTTTTTCACTAAAATGTGTGTTTCCCCCCAAATTTCACATTTTTGCAAGGGTAAATAGCAGAAAATACCCCCCATACCCCCAGGGGCATGTCGCATTTAGGAAGCCCCTATGGTGCCAGGACAGCAAAATAACCCCAACATGGCATACCATTTTGGAAACTAGACCCCTTGAGGAACGTAACAAGGGGTACAGTGAGCATTTACCCCCCACTGCTGTCTGTCAGAACTTTGGAACAGTGGACTGTACAAAATGTTTAATTTGCACAGCCCACTGTTCCAAAGATCTGTCAGACACCAGTGGGGTGTAAATTCTCACTGCACCCCTCATTACATTCCGTGAGGGGTGTAGTTTCCGAAATGGGGTCACATGTGTTTTTTTTTTTGCGTTTGTCAAAACCGCTGTAACAATCAGCCACCCCTGTGCAAATCACCTCAAATGTACATGGTGCACTCTCCCTTCTGGGCCTTGTTGTGCGCCCCCAGAGCACTTTGCGCCCACTTATGGGGTATCTCCGTAGTCGGGAGAAATTGCATTACAAATTTTGGGGGGCGTTTTTCCCTTTTACCTCTTGTCAAAATGAACAGTATAGGGCAACACCAGCGTGTTAGTGTAAAAAAATTTTTTTTTTACACTAACATGCTGTTGTAGACCCCAATTTCACCTTTTCATAAGGGGTTAAAGGAGAAAAAGCCCCCCAAAATTTGTAACACAATTTCTCCCGAGTACGGCGATGCCCCATATGTGGCCCTAAACTGTTGCCTTGAAATACGACAGGGCTCCAAAGTAAGAGCGCCATGCGCATTTGAGGCCTGAATTAGGGATTTGCATAGGGGTGGACATAGGGGTATTCTATGCCAGTGATTCCCAAACAGGGTGCCTCCAGCTGTTGCAAAACTCCCAGCATACTTGGACAGTCAACGGCTGTCCGGCAATACTGGGAGTTGTTGTTTTGCAACAGCTGGAGGCTCCATTTTATTGGGGAGGGGAGGGGGGCTGTGTAGGGGTATGTGTATATGTAGTGTTTTTTACTTTTTATTTTATTTTGTGTTAGCGTAGTGTAGTGTTTTTAGGGTACAGTCACACGGGTGGGGGATTACAGCGAGTTCCCGCTGCGAGTTTGAACTGCCGCGCAAAATTTGCTGCATCGCAAACTTGCAGCCTGATACTCACTGTAAGCCCCCTGCCCATGTGAATGTACCCTGTACATTCACAGGGGGGGGGGGGACCTCCAGCTGTTACAAAACTACAACTCCCAGCATGCACAGTTTATAAGTGCATGCTGGTAGTTATAGTTTTGCAACAGCTGGAGGCACACGGTTGGGAAACACTGAGTTAGGAAACAGACAATGTTTCCCAACCAGTGTGCCTCCAGTTGTTGCAAAACCACAACTCCCAGCATTCTCAGGCATGCTGGGAGTTGTAGTTTTGCAACATCTGGAGGACTACAGTTTGCAGACCACTAATACAGTGGTTCCCAATCTGTGCCCTTCCAGATGTTGCAAAACTACAACTCCCAGTATGCCAAAACTGTCCAAGCGTGCTGGGAGTTGTAGTTCTGCAACATCTGAAGGGCCAGATGTTACAGAACTACAACTCCCAGCATGCCTGGACAGTAAGGGCATGCTGAGGATGTGTAGTTTTGCAACATCTGGAAGGGCACAGTGGTCTCCAATCTGTGGACCTCTAGATGTTGCAAAACTGCAACTCCCAGCATGCCCAGACGCCAAGGGCTGTCTGGGCATGCTGGGAGTTGTAGTTTACAGGGTCCCATTACAGCAATGCATGTCGCTTTACGGCGACGTGCATTGCTGTAAAGGGCCCGACCGCGGCTGAAGATCAACTCACCTGTCGCCGCCGCCGCCATCTTCCTCGCCGGGATCCGGGTCTTCAGGGACGAGGTAAGTACCGGGGCTGGTCCACAGCACTCCCCCGTCCCCCGCCGCGTCCTCCGGTCTTCCTCCCGTCCTCTCCGGACTTCAAGGGGCCGGGCAGGACGGGAGGAAGTAACCGCCCCCCCTGCGATTGGTCGGTTAACTAACCGACGGATCGCAGGGGATCGGAGGAGGTGGCAGGCTTGCCACCTCGCTCCTAGTCTTCAGCATGGTCCTGGCTGTCTGTGACAGCCGGGATCATGCGAAATTACTGGGCGGTCGGGTCCCAGAGACCCGATCAGCCTGGTATCGCCGCAGATCGCCGACATGGGGGGCCTACATGGCCCCCCTCGGCGTTTGCCCTGGATGCCTGCTGAAGGATTTCAGCAGGCATCCAGTTCTGATCTCTGCCCGGCGAGCGGCAGAGATCGGAAATACAACAGGACATTCTCTAACGTCCTTGGGCATTAAAGCCCAGGTAGTGGGGACGTTAGAGAACGTCCTATGTCCTTAACAGGTTAAGGACTCAGCCCTTTTTGCAAATCTGACCACTGTCACTTCATGCATTATAACTCTGGGATTCTTTTACTAATCATTCTGATTCCGAGAGGTTTTTTTTGTGACATATTCTACTTTATGTTAGTGGTAAATTTTCGTCGATACTTGCATAATTTCTTGGTGAAAAATTCCCAAATTTCATGAAAATGTGGAAAATTAGCATTTTTCTATCTTTGAAACTCCCAGAAAATGGACATACCAAATAAATTCTATATTGATTCACATATGCAATATGTCTACTTTATGTTGGCATCATAAAGTTGACATGTTTTTACTTTTTGAAGACATTAGAGGGCTTCAAAGTTTAGCAGCAATTTTCCAAATTTTCGCAAAAAATCCAAAATCGGAATTTTTCAGAGACCGGTTAAGTTTGAAGTGGATTTGAGGGGCCTTTCTGTGATAAATACCCCATAAATGACCCCATTATAGAAACTGCACCCCTCAAAGTATTCAAAATGACATTCATAAAGTTTGTTTATGCTTTAGGTGTTTCACAAGAATAGCAGCAAAGAGGTGGAGAAAAATCAATATCAGCATTTTTTACAATAACATGTTATTGTAGCCCCATTTTTTTAAAATTTTTTACAAGTGGTATAAGGAGAAAAAAAAACCTCAAACCCAATTGTAACCCAATTTCTCAAAGTATGGAAATACCTCATATAATATATTGACGTACAGTGCTCTGCGGGCTCGCAACCTGGCTCAAGAGGGAAAGAGCAACTGTGGAGAGGGAATTTTGCTGTCATGGTTTTTGGCGGCCATGTTGCATTTAGGAAGTCCCCATGGTGCTAGAACAGCAAAAAAATAAATAAAAATAAATAAATCCACATGGCATGCTATTTGGAAAACTACACCCCTCAAGGAACATAAGGGTACATTGAGCCTTAACACCTCACAGGTGTTTGACGGCTTTGCGTTGAATTTGGACTTGAAAATGAAAACATTTATTTTTAACACTAAAATGTTGGTGCTATTCCAAATTTTTCATTTCACAAGGAGTAATAGGAGAAAATGCCCCCCAAAATGTAAAACCCCATTTCTTCTGAGTATGGAAATACCTAATATGTGGACGTTAAGTGCTCTGTCAGCGCACTACAACGTTCAGCAGGGAAGGAACAAAATGTGGCTTTTAGAAAGAGAATTTTGCTGAAATTATTTTTTTTTTTTGGGGGGGGGGGGCATGTTCTCAGTAAGCACTGACAAAGAGCATGCTGGGAGTTGTAGTTATAGTAGTTGTAGCAGGAGACACACCACTACAACTCCCAGCATGCCCTTTTGTTTTCCGGGCATGCTGGGATTTGTAGTTATGCAACAGTAGCTGTTGCATAACTACAACTTCAAGCATGCACAGACAACCAAAGGGCATGCTGAGAGTTGTAGTGGTGTGCCTCCTGCTGTTGCATAACTACAATTCCCAGCATGCTCTTTGTCACTGCATGCTGAGAGTTGTAGTTTTGCAACTGCCGGAGACACACTGGTTGAGAAACGCCAAGTTAGAGTCTGTTACCTAACTCGGTGTTTCAGCACCACTGTGTCTTCACCTGTTGCAAAATTACAACTCCCAGCGTGCACTTACAGCCATAAAGCATGCTGGGAGTTGTAGAGGCACACTGGTGCAGAAACTGTTAGGTAACAGAACCTAACTCGGCATATCTTAATGAGTGTGCCTCCAGCTGTTGCAAAACTACAACTCCCAGCATGCACATACAGCCAAAGGGCAGGCTGGGAGTTGTAGGGGTGTGCCTTCTGCTGTTGTATGCCCTTTTGTGCATGCTGGGAGTTGTTGCTAAGCAACAGCAGGAGGCACAGCCTTACCTCCTGCTGCTGCGCTCCCACACCGGATCCTTATGCCTGCTGCTGCGGGTTCTGGGGCCCTGATCCCGCCACAGACGCCGGAGATCGGGGGCCCCAGCTGCCAGTGTACACTCCCGACACCCGCTCTCACCCTCCGGAGTGAGTGCCATTAGTGACACCCTCAGCAGGAGCCCTGATTCATCGGATTCATGGTGATCGTGAAGTGGCACCTTTGCCACCTCACTCCTGCTGAGTAAGGGTAATTGGGACTGTCTTGGACAACCCCAATCACCCTTTTTTTCTGGGTCACCGGAGACTTGATTGACCCGGAATCGCTGCAAATTTCCCGAACCGCCATAGGATATACATGGTGGGGGCGTTGCGTGGTGTGACGTGGAATGTCACGACTACAGCCTTCCAAAACCAGCGTTCTGAACATATTGTTCAGAACGCCAGGTGTCTGCATGGAGATTGCCACTTGGACCCCCCGGCAATCTCCATGCAGACAACTGGCGATCAGACATCTTATCCCCTAACCTATGGATTATTACCTTAGGAGGGTAGTAAGAAATAAAAAACAATACCATTCTAATTGTGTGATATACACAGGTGTGTATGACAAAAGAGCAAGAAAAAGTATGGTAGGTTATTTAAAGCAACAAGAACATGAAAACATAATATAATAATATCATTAAATAAAGTTTATATTTTATATTTCACTTATAATTTTTGAGTAGCTCCTTTTTTCTTTGGGTTTATTATAGGTTATTTAAAGGGGTACTCCAGTGCTTAGACATCTTATCCCCTATCCAAAGGATAGGGGATAAGATGCCTGATCGCGGGAGTCCCGCCGCTGGGGACCCCCGTGATCTTGCACGCGGCACCCCGTTCGTAATCAGTCCCCGGAGCGTGCTCGCTCCGGGACTGATTACCGACCACTACAGGGCAGGCGGCGTGTGACGTCACGCCTGCGCCCCCGTTCGACGTCACGCTCTGCCCCTCAATGCAAGATAGTTGTCACGCCCCCTCCCGTAGGCTGATTACAAACCGGGACTGATTACAAACGGGGTGCAGTGACAAGATCACGGGGGTCCCCAATGGCGGGACTCCCGCGATCAGGCATCTTATCCCCTATCCTTTGGATAGGGGATAAGATGTCTAAGCACCGGAGTACCCCTTTAAAGATCACCCCTATTTTCATAGTAAGACGGTTGATAAAAAGTAGCATTGCCATAAACAAAAAAAGTCAACAAACTTTCCTGTCTGCCAAACATAGTAGGACATTTGTTTGTCTCACTTTTAGACATTGTTGTAACAACATAATAAAAGAAGATAAATTCAATCATCCATCCAAATAATACAATATTCCTTTTAAGGGATTTCATACCTGCTGTAGCAAAATTTTTTTGTATATGCTTAAATGCCCATGTGGCTATGGCTATGTGGGCCAAACGGCAAGGAGCATTACAACCAGATTTTCTGAATAAATCGATGATTAGAAAATTTCTACAATGTGAAAAGGAAAAGACCACCTTCACTAGACATTTTAGGGAAAGAGGCCATATAACATCTAAACTTAAAGGAGTACTCTTAGTACTCCGGTTAATTGTATTTTTCTTCCATTATACCCGGACTGCAAATAGCAAAATAACAAAGTTCAACTCAATTTCCGTCGCTCCTCCGTGCGCCAATATCGGTCTTCTGAGCCCTGTATTCTACTGCATCTCTGAGCCCGACACGTCACACTGCGATAAGCTTATCACCTTATTTGCCAATTCCAATGCCAATCCCGTCCCAATGACTGACAATGTGACTTGGCGTCTGACTCTTTGTAATCTACTGCTTATTTGCTGTACACAGGAAGTCACTGCTGCTTAGGTAAGTCTATAAGATGCTGATTGATTCCTAGGCGTGAGTGACTTTCAGTCTACAGTAGACAGTAGAGCCAGTTCACCTGGGCATTTACTAAGATGGAAACGGCATCAAAACAGACATAACGCGGTGAACGATAGACCTGCTGACATGAGTAAGGCTGGGTTCACATCACGTTTTTCCCATTACATACTGGGGGAGCTAAAACCTTACACTCCCGTATCTCAGCCGTATGACACCCATTTGTAATTCATTTCAATGAGCCAACCGGAGTGAAACACTGACTCCGGTCGGCTAATTTTTGACCCATATGCAGTTTTCCCACCGCACCTAAAATCTTGGTCGACTACGATTTTAGGTCCGGTGGAAAACTGCATACGGAGCAAAAATGAGCCGACCGGAGTCAGCGTTTCACTCCGGTCGGCTCTTTGAAATGAATTACGTATGGGCGGCATAAGGCAGGGATATGGGAGTGTAAGTTTTTAGCTTCCCCAGCCATATGCGGTCCCGTATTGGGAAAAACATGATGTGAACCCAGCCTAAGCATGGCATCTTAGACACTATCTTGTTTATTGTGTTTTCTCTCAAGTACACCTGATGCAACTAATGAAGCCCTTGATTCTTGAGACAACACCTGATTTGTAAATCTACAGATAACTGCAACTTTTTATTCTGCCTGATCTAGCCTGATCTGCCTGATGTCACCGTCCCATCATGAATATTCATCCCTGCTTCAATCTTTCTGAATGGTGAGATCAGCCAGAGCATGCAGCACAAACTGTAGCCTATACTGCAGCATCTGCCTACATTGTGCAGAACAAGGAATTAACATATTTGCAACCAGGCATCTCCCAATGGCTGCTCTACTTTTTGCCCGGTAAGCAGCAATAGTAACATAGTCATCTACACTATCTACCTGTATATTCAGGTATGTTTGTACCTAACCCTGTGGTCAAATTCCCTTTAATGAGGCATATTGTATTGAATTTAGAGAAACCACTTGTTATATTAGTTGTATTTAACTATTTACATTGACTGTCTTTGATGTTTTTTTTTTTCTTTAGTAGACAGCTAAAAGTTAGTAAATTTTACCAATAAACCTGATTTGCAACTGGAAAATGTTTTTTCATAGTGACATTTCCTAGTAAGTCCACAAGAGGTCATTACACTCATTTATTTTACCATGTAAATTGCCTTTCACTGTGGTTTCTAGGCAGCACTACAGCATCATATGTAAGGATATTTTCTCTGTACAGTCACCATGTAAAGCTGATGGACTCTTAAGTTTTATAATGTACATTTGTTGCCCCTTGTGACTTTTATTGGTTGCGTGGCTGTATGGTAAATAGTTTTATTTTACAAAAAAAGGTAATACAGGAATCGAATTTCTAGAAGCTAGATTTTTGTTCATCCATTGTGCATATTCAGTTTGCTGCACCTTCCCTACAAACTAAAATAAAACCTTACAAGGTTTTTTGTAACAAAGCAACTGTATAACTAACGGCAGTAGGCAATAGCACTCAGGGTAGTAGTGGATCCGATGGTGTGGTAGAGGACGTGGGCCAAGCCAGGGAGCGGAGTATAAGGTGCTGCTCATTTTCACCAGAGCCCGCCGCGAAGTGGGATGAATTTGCTGTGGCAGGCGACACCCCGGTCGCTACCCCTGGCACGACTCGACCACACAGGTGGCTGAGGAGATTCAAGACACAGGAGGGATACGGCAACTCATGGTCGGGATAGCAGAAGGTCAGGGCAGGCGACACAGGTGCGAATTCAGGAACATAGCAGGAGGTCAATAGTCAGACGGCACAGGAGCAAGGTCAGGTCATGGCTCAAGGGGGTAAGGAACATGGTAAGGCAAGACTACAAACTCTTTCTCTAGGGCACTAAGGCAAACAAAGATCCGGCACAGGTTAGTGGGACGTACTGATACTTATAAGAAAGGTGCAAGTGTGGAACATAATTACGGGTGCACTAGCCCTTTAAACCTTAGAGCTCTGGTGCGTGCGCGCCCTAGGAGGCGGGGGCACACGCGCCGGGGCTGCGATAGGACCGGATGAACAACAGAGAGCAGAGGTGAGTGACGGGCTGGGACTCGCATGCGGGCGAATCCCGGCACCGCCGGCTGAGGAGGAGAGATGAGGAAAGCACTTACAGCTAACATGTCTGGCCGGAGCGCTGAATGTTACAGCAACAAAGAAGTTACCTATTATCATCCACTTGAGTAGAGATGTAATAGTTTCATCCACATAGAATTTTCCCGACAATTAAAAAATCTGAATTTTTCAGGGACCAGTTAAGTTTGGAAGTGAATTTGAGGGTCTTTATGTTGGAAATCCCTTATAATGGACCCCATTATGAAAACTGTAAAGTATTCAAAATGACATTCAAAAAGTTTGTTAACCCTTTAGGTGTTTCACAGGAATAGCAGAAAAATGGTGGAGAAAAATCTAAATCTCCATTTTTTACACTAAAATGTTATTGTAGCCCCATTTTTTTCCTTTTTTATAAGGGGTAAAAGGTAAAAAGGCCGCCCAAAGCTTGTAATTCATTTTCCCTTGAGTAAGGAAATACCACATATGTGAATGTAAAGTGCTCTGTGGGTGCACTAGAGGGCTCAGAAGGGAAGGAGCGACATTGGGCTTTTGGAAAGCGAATTTTGCTAAAATGGTTTTTGGGGGCAAGTGCCATTTAGGAAGCCCCCATGATGCCAGAACAGTAAAAAAAAAAACACATGGCATGCAATTTTGGAAACTACACCCCTCATGGAATGTAACAAGGGGTACAGTGAGCCTTAACACCCCACAGGTGATTGACAAACTTTCGTTAAATTGGGCTGTGAAAATACATTTTTAATTTTTTTTTAAATAAAATGCTGGTGTTACCCCAACTTTTTAATTTTCACAAGGGGTAATAGGAGAAAAAGCCCCCCAAAATTTGTAACCCCATTTCTTCTGAGTATGGATGGATGTAAAGTGCTCTGCGGGTGCACTACAATGCTCAGAAGGGAAGGAGCGCCATTGAGCTTTTGAAGAGAGAATTTGGTTGGAATGGAAGTCGGGGGCCTTGTGCATTTACAAAGCCCCCCGTGGTGCCAGAACAGTGGACCCCCCATTTTGTAAACCACACCCCTCACAAAATTGAATAAGGGGTGCAGTGAGCATTTACACCCCACTGGCATTTGACAGATCTTTGGAACAGTAGGCTGTGCAAATGAAAAATGAAATTTTTCATTTTTATGGACGACTGTTCAAAATCTGTCAGACACCTGTGGGGTGTAAATGCTCATTGTTCCCCTTATTACACTCTGTTAGAGGTGTAGTTTCCAAAATGGGGTCAATTGTGGGGGGGGGGGGGGTCCACTGTTCTGGCACCATGAGGGCTTTGTAAATACACATGGCCTTCAATTCCAGCCTAGTTCTCTCTTCAAAATCCCAACTGCGATCCTTCTCTTCTGAGCATTGTAGTGCACCAGCAAAGCACTTTACATCCACATATGGGGTATTTATAAACTCAGAAGAAATGGGGTTACAAATTTTGGGAGGCTTTTTTCCTATTACCCCTTGTGAAAATGAAAAATTTAGGGTAACACCAGCACTTCAGAAAAAAAAAACAACAACACATTTTTATGTTCCGTGAGGGGTGTAGTTTCCAAAGTGGGGTCACATGTGGGTGTTTTTTTTTTTTTTTGCATTTATGTCAGAACTGCTGTAACTATCAGCCACCTCTGTGCAAATCACCAATTTAGGCCTCAAATGTACATGGCGCTCTCTCATTCCTGAACCATGTAGTTTGTCTGCAGAGAACTTAACACCCACGTATGGGGTATTTCCATACTCGGAAGAAATTGTGTTCGAAATTTTGGGGGTCTTTTCCTCCTTTTACCTCTTGTGAAAATGAAAAGCATGGGGCAAAACCAGCAAGTTAGTGTTAATTTTTTTTTGTTTTTACACTAACATGCTGGTGTAGCCCCCAACTTTACCTTTTCATAAGGTGTAAAAGGAGAAAAAGCCCCCCAAAATTTGTAACGCAATTTCTCCTGAGTACGGAAATACCTCATATGTGGCCCTAAACTGTTGACTTGAAATACGACAGGGCTCCAAAGAGAGAGAGCACCATGCGCATTTGAGGCCTAAATGAGGAATTTGCAATAGGGGCGAACCCGGATACAAGGATGTGGCTTATCTCCACCAAAACCCTAAAGCAGTGTTTCCTAAACAGGGTGCCTCCAGCTGTTGCAAGACTCCCAACCTGCCAGAACAGTCAATGGCTGTCCGGCAATACTGGGAGTTGTAATTTTGCAACAGATGGAGGCTCCGTTTAGGAAACACTGCCGTATGAGATGTTTTTCATTTTTATTGGGGGGGGGGGGGGACGTGTAAGGGGTGTATATGTAGTCTTTTACTTTTTATTATGTGGTAGTGTAGTGTTTTTTTTAGGGTACATTCACACAGGCGGGGGTTTACAGTGAGTTTTCCGCTGCCAGTTTGAGCTGCGGTGTAAAATTTGCAGCAGCTCAAACTTGTAGAAGGAAACTCACTGTAAACCCGCCCATGTGAATGGACCCTGTTCATTCACATGATGGGGGGGGTTGGGGGGCACTCCAAACCTTCATCTGTTGCAAAACTACAACTCCCAGAATGCAATGACAGACCGTACATGCTGGGAGTTGTAGTTTTTGAACAGCTGTTTTGGAACACTGGTGGGGAACTACTGAATTAGGAAACAGACTCTAGCTCAGTGATTCCAACCCGTGTGCCTCCAGCTATTGCAAAACTACAACTCCCAGCATGTACGGTCTGTCAGAGCACTCTGGGAGTTGTAGTTTTGCAACAGCTGGGGGCACATGGGTTGGAATAGCTGAGTTAGGAAACAGACTCTAGCTCAGTGTTTCCCAACTAGTGTGCCTCCAGCTGTTGCAAAACTATAAAAATCCCAGCATGCCCAGACAGTCAGGGATGCCTGGCGTGTAGTTCCGCAATATCTGGCCCTTTTGATGTTGCAGAACTACAACTCCCAGCATGCCTGAACAGTCTGGGCATGCTAGGAGTTGTAGTTATGCAACAACTGGGGAAGAACAGTTTTGAGACCGCTAAGTAGTGGTCTCCAAACTGTAGCCCTCCAGATGTTGCAAAACTACAACTCCAAGCATGCTAAGACTGTCCAGGCATGCTGGGAGTTGTAGTTCTGCAACATATGAAGGGCCAGATATTGCAGAACTACACGCACTAGCATCCCTGACTGTCTGGGCATGCTGGGAATTGTAGTTTTGCAACATCTGGATGGCTACAGTTTGGAGACCACTGTATAGTGGTCTCCAAACTGTGCCACTTCAGATGTTGCAAAACTACAACTCCCAGCATGCCCAGACAGTCAGTGCATGCGGAAAGTTGTAGTTTTGCAACATCTGGAGGACCACAGTTTAGAGACCACTACACAGTGGCATACTGGGAGTTGTAGTTTGGCAACTCCTAGAAGGCAGCAGTAAAGATCACTCTACAGAGAAAATTCTTCTGTCACAACCACAGTGCTCTCTGCTGACACCTCTGTCCATTTTAGGAGATGTACAGTGCAGGAGAAGCATATGCTGCTCTGGACAGTTCCTAAAATGGACAGAGGTGTCAGCAGAGAGCACTGTGGTCGGAATTTTTCAGGGACCAGTTCAGTTTTGAAGTGGATTTGAAAGGCCTTCATATTAGAAATACCCCATAAATGACCCCATTATAAAAACTGCACCCCTCAAAGTATTCAAAATGACATTCCGAAAGTGTGTTAACCCTTTAGGTGTTTCACAGGAATAGCAGCAAAGTGAAGGAGAAAATTCAAAATCTTCATTTTTTACACTCGCATGTTCTTGTAGACCCAGTTTTCCAATTTTTACAAGAGGTAAAAGGAGAGAAATCTCCCTAAAATGTATTACCCCATTTCTCTTGAGTAAGGAAATACCTCATATGTGTATGTAAAGTGCTCTGTGGGTGCACTAGAGGGCTCAGAAGGGAAGGAGCGACAATGGGATTTTGGAGGGTGAGTTTTTCTGAAATGTTTTTTGGGGGTAATAGCAGAAGATGCCCCCCAAAATTTGTAACCCCATCTCTTCTGAGTATGGAAAGAGCCCATGTGTGGACATCAAGTGCATTGCGGGTTCACTACAGTGCTCAGAAGAGAAGGAGTTACATTTGGCTTTTGGAAAGCAAATTTTGCTGAAATGGTTTTTGGGGGGCATGTCGCATTTAGGAAGCCCCTATGATGCCAGAACAGCAAAAAAATAAAAAACACACATGGCATACTATATTGGAAACTACACCCCTCAGGGAACATAACAATGGGTACAGTGAGCCTTAACACCCCACAGGTGTTTGACGACTTTACGTTAAACTCGGATATGAAAATGTTTTTTTTCCACAAAAATGCATTTTTCTCCCTAAATTGACAATTTTTACAAGAGGTAATAGGAGAAAATGCACCCCAAAAAGTGTCACCCCGTTTCTTCTGAGTGTGGAAATACCCCATGTGTGGATGTAAAGTTCTCTGCGGGTGCACTACAATGCTCAGAAGAGAAGGAGTGCCATTGGACTTTTGGAGAGAGAATTTGCTGGAATTCAAGTCGAAGGCCATGTGCGTTTACAAAACTCCCATGGTGCCAGAACAGTGGACCCCCCCACATGTGACCTTATTTCGGAAACTACACCCCTCACAGAATGTAATAATGGGTGCAGTGAGCATTTACACCCCACTGCTGTTTGACAGACTTTTGGAACAGTGAGCTGTGCAAATGAAGTATACATTTTCTCATTTTCATGGACCACTGTTCCAAAAATCTGTCAGACACTGGTGGGGCGTAAATGCTCACTGCACCTCTAATTACATTCCGTGAGGGGTGTAGTTTCCAAAAGGGGGGTCACGTGGTAGGGGGGGGATCCGCTGTTCTGGTACCATGGGGGCTTTGTAAATGAACATGGCCTTCAATTCCAGCCGAATTCTCACTTGCCCAATGGTGCTCCTTCTCTTCTGAGCCCTGTAGAGCGCCAGCTGAGCACTTTATATCCACACATGGGGTATTTCCATACTCAGAAGTAATGGTGTTACAAATTATGGGGGGCTTTTCCCTATTACCACTTGTGAAAATAAAAAAATTGGGATAACACCAGCATTTTAGTGAAAAATAAAAAAAATTTATTTTCACGGCCAAATTTAACGAAAACTTTTCAAACACCTGTGGGGTGTTAAGGCTCACTATACCCATTGTTACGTTCCATGAGGGGTGTAGTTTCCAAAATGTGGTCACACATGTAACTGTAACGATCAGCCACCTCTGTGCAAATCACCTCAAATGTACATGGCGCTCTCACTCCTGAGCTTTGTTGTGCGCCCGCAGAGCATTTTACGTCCATATATGGGGTATTTCCATACTCAAGAGATATTGCGTTACAAATTTTGTGGTTCTTTTTTTCCCTTTTACTTCTTGTGAAAATGAAAAGTATGGGGCAACACCAGCATGTTAGTGTAAAAAATTTAATTTTATTACAATAACATGCTGGAGTAGACCCCAACTTTACCTATTCATAAAAGGTGAAAGGAGAAAAATCCCTCCAAAATTTGTTAGGCAATTTCTCCCGAGTACAGAAATACCCCATATGTGACCCTAAACTATTGCCTTGAAATACGACAGGGTTCCGAAGTGAGAGAGCACCATGCGCATTTGAGGTCTTAATTAGAGATTTGCATAGGGGTGGACATAGCAGTATTCAACATCAGTGATTCCCAAACAGGGTGCCTCCAGCTGTTGCAAAACTCCCAGCATGCCTAGACAGTCAATGACTGTCCGGCAATACTGGGAGTTTTTGTTTTGCTACAACTGGAGGCTCCATTTTGGAAACACTGCCGTACCAGACATTTTCATTTTTATTGGGGAGTGTGTATATGTAGTGTTTTTTTTACTTTTTATTATGTTATTATGTGTTAGTGTAATGTACTGTAAGGTTTTTAGGGTACATTCACACAGGCGGGGATTCACAGGGAGTTTTCCGCTGGGAGTTTGAGCTGCAGCAGAAAATTTGCTGCATCTCAAACTTGCAGCGAGAAACTCGCTGTAAATCCCCAGCCTCCAGCTGTTGCAAAACTACAATTCCCAGCATGCCCTTTGGCTGTGTGTGCATGCTGGAGGGGTTGTAGTTATGCAACAGCTGTAGGTACACTGGTTGCAGAACACTGAGTGTTACTTAACTCAGTGTTTCGCAACCAGTGTGCCTCCAGCTGTTGCAAAACTACAACCCCCAGCATGCATGAACAGCCATAGTGCATGCTGGGAGTTGTAGATTGCAACAGCTGGAGGCACACTGGTTGTGAAACACTGAGTTAGGTAACACACTCTCAGTGTTTTGCAACCAGAGTGCCTTCGGCTGTTGCAAAAACTACAACTCTTAGCATGCAGTAACAGCCGAAGGGCATGCTGGGACTTGTAGTCATGCAATAGCTGGAGGCACACTGGCTGCAAAAGACTGAGAGTTTGTTACTTAACTCAGTGTTTTGCAACCAGTGTGCCTCCAGATGTTGCAAAACTACAACTCCCAGCATTAATGGTCTGTCAATTCATGCTGGAAGTTGTAGTTTTGCAACAGCTGGAGGCACACTGCTTGAAAAACACTGAGTTAGGTAACAAACTCTGTGTTTCACAACCAGTGTGCCTTCAGCTGTTCCAAAACTACAACTCTCAGCATGCACTGATAGCCAAAGGGCACGCTGGGCGTTGTAGTTTTGCAACAGCTGGAGGCACACTACTACAGCTCCCAGCATGCCTTTGATTGTCCAATCATGGTGAGAGGTGTAGTTATCCAACAGCTGGAGGCACAATTTTTCATAACTACATAACTACAACAGCCAAAGGGCATGTTGTGCCTCCAGCTGTTGCAAAACTACAACTCCCAGCATGCCCTTTGGCTGTGCATGCTGGGAGTTGTTGCTAGGAAACAGCAGGAGGCAAAGATTAAGATGGAGGAGGGATAATAACACAAGGGGATTAAGATGGAGGGGAGATGGTAACACAAGGAGATGGGGGAGGGGGGGGGATAATCAGCCCTCCCCCCTCCATATTAATCCCCTTGTGCCATTATTCCCCCTCCATCTTTATCCCCTTGCATCATTATTCCCCCCTCCTCTCATCCCCTTTTGCCATATCGGATAATAATGGCACAAGGGGATTAATATGGAGGTGGGGGGGGGGGTTGATTATACCTCCTTTACATCTTAATCCCCTTGTGTCATCCCACCTCCCTCTGATCCCCTTTGCCATTTTCCCCCCTCCATATTAATCCCCTTGTGCCATTATTATCTGATATGGCAAAAGGGGATCATAGGACGGGGGAATGGCGCAAGGGGATTGAGATGGAAGTGGAGAGGGATAATAGCGGAGGGGGGATGGGGAGAAATAAAGCACAAGGCATTACATTTTAATGCCTTGTGCTTTATTACTCCCCATCCCCCCTCCGCCATTATCTCTCTCCCCCTCCATCTTGATGCCTTGTGCTCCGTCCCATACATCCCCCCCCTCCGTCCCATACATCCCCCCCCCTCCGTCCCATACATCCTCCCCTCCGTCCCATACATCCCCCCCCTCCGTCCCATACATCCCCCCTCCGTCCCATACAGTCCCCCTCCGTTGCATACTGTCCCCCTCCGTCCCATACTGTCCCCCTCTGTCCCATACAGTGGGTACGCGTACTCCAGGTTGAGAACCCAGGTGATAGACTGTCTTCCTCTCTGAAACTCAGCTAAGTTTTGTCTTGGTCTTGGTCTGCTATGGGTTTGTCTTGTGGCTCTGGCAGGTATAAACTTACAAGCAATACTTGTCTATGGAGGAGGAGGAAGATGGAAGGGGTTGCCTGTGGCCATACACAGGCTGCAGTAAGACAGCAAGAGACAAGCCTATAAGTAAGTTATCTTAACCCAGGGCTCTATACACAGTTTAGACTGCTCATTCTTCATTCCTTACAGGCTGCTGCTGCAGTTTAGGTTGGGCACAACGACTTAGAAGTGCAGGATCCCCTACTGTGTGTGTATGTGTGCAGTCACCATAAGTGTTAGGCTCTGCCCACTATCTCTGGGTGAACTGGAAATTAGAGATGAAGCCTGCAGAGCAGAAATCTGCTGAAAATGATATATACAATGTTACGCCGAGCGCTCCGGGTCCCCGCTCCTCCCCGGAGCGCTCGCTACACTTCCCTCACTGCAGCGCCCCGGTCGGTTCCACGGACCCGGGGCGCTGCGTTACCACCTCCGGCCGGGATGCGATTCGCGATGCGGGTAGCGCCCGCTCGCGATGCGCACCCCGGCTCCCGTACCTTACTCGCTCCCCGTCAGTTCTGTCCCGGCGCGCGCGGCCCCGCTCCCTAGGGCGCGCGCGCGCCGGGTCTTTGCGATTTAAAGGGCCACTGCACCGCTGATTGGTGCAGTGGTTCCAATTAGTGTTTACACCTGTGCACTTCCCTATATCACCTCACTTCCCCTTCACTCCCTCGCCGGATCTTGTTGCCCTAGTGCCAGTGAAAGCGTTCCTTGTGTGTTCCTTGCCTGTGATTCCAGACCTTCTGCCGTTGCCCCTGACTACGATCCTTGCTGCCTGCCCCGACCTTCTGCTACGTCCGACCTTGCTTCTGTCTACTCCCTTGTACCGCGCCTATCTTCAGCAGCCAGAGAGGTTGAGCCGTTGCTAGGGGATACGACCTGGTCACTACCGCCGCAGCAAGACCATCCCGCTTTGCGGCGGGCTCTGGTGAAAACCAGTAGTGACTTAGAACCGATCCTCTAGCACGGTCCACGCCAATCCCTCTCTGGCACAGAGGATCCACTACCTGCCAGCCGGCATCGTGACAGTAGATCCGGCCATGGATCCCGCTGAAGTTCCTCTGCCAGTTGTCGCTGACCTCACCACGGTGGTCGCCCAGCAGTCACAACAGATTGCGCAACAAGGCCAACAGCTGTCTCAACTGACTGTTATGCTACAACAGTTACTACCACAGCTCCAGCAATCATCTCCTCCGCCAGCTCCTGTACCTCCTCCGCAGCGAGTGGCCGCTTCTGGAATACGACTATCCTTGCCGGATAAATTTGATGGGGACTCTAAGTTTTGCCGTGGCTTTCTTTCCCAATGTTCATTACACTTGGAGATGATGTCGGACCAGTTCCCCACTGAAAGGTCTAAGGTGGCTTTCGTAGTCAGCCTGCTGTCTGGAAAAGCCCTGGCTTGGGCCACACCGCTCTGGGACCGCAATGACCCCGTCACTGCCTCTGTACACTCCTTCTTCTCGGAAATTCGAAGTGTCTTTGAGGAACCTGCCCGAGCCTCTTCTGCTGAGACTGCCCTGTTGAACCTGGTCCAGGGTAATTCTTCCGTTGGCGAGTATGCCGTACAGTTCCGTACCCTTGCTTCAGAATTATCCTGGAATAATGAGGCACTCTGCGCGACCTTTAAAAAAGGCCTATCCAGCAACATTAAAGATGTTCTGGCCGCACGAGAAATCCCTGCTAACCTACATGAACTCATCCATCTTGCCACTCGCATTGACATGCGTTTTTCCGAACGGCGTCAGGAGCTCCGCCAGGATATGGACTCTGTTCGCACGAGGCGTTTCTTCTCCCCGGCTCCTCTCTCCTCTGGTCCCCTGCAATCTGTTCCTGTGCCTCCCGCCGTGGAGGCTATGCAGGTCGACCGGTCTCGCCTGACACCCCAAGAGAGGACACGACGCCGCATGGAGAATCTCTGCCTGTACTGTGCTAGTACCGAACACTTCCTGAAGGATTGTCCTATCCGTCCTCCCCGCCTGGAAAGACGTCCGCTGACTCCGCACAAAGGTGAGACAGTCCTTGATGTCTACTCTGCTTCTCCACGTCTTACTGTGCCTGTGCGGATGTCTGCCTCTGCCTTCTCCTTCTCTGCTGTGGCCTTCTTGGACTCTGGATCTGCAGGAAATTTCATCTTAGCCTCTCTCGTCAACAGGTTCAACATCCCGGTGACCAGTCTCGCCAGACCCCTCTACATCAATTGTGTAAACAATGAAAGATTGGACTGTACTATACGTTTCCGCACGGAGCCCCTTCTAATGTGCATCGGATCTCATCACGAGAGGATTGAACTGTTGGTCCTCCCCAATTGCACTTCTGAAATCCTTCTTGGACTTCCCTGGCTTCAACTCCATTCCCCAATCCTGGATTGGTCCACTGGGGAGATCAAGAGTTGGGGGCCCTCTTGTTCCAAGGACTGCTTAAAACCGGTTCCCAGTAAACCTTGCCGTGTCCCTGTGCTTCCTCATGTAACCGGTCTCCCTAAGGCCTATATGGACTTTGCGGACGTTTTTTGCAAAAAACAAGCTGAGACTCTACCTCCTCACAGGCCTTATGATTGTCCCATTGACCTCCTCCCGGGCACTACTCCACCCCGGGGCAGAATCTATCCTCTGTCCGTCCCAGAGACTCTTGCCATGTCTGAATACGTCCAAGAAAATTTAAAAAAGGGCTTTATCCGTAAATCCTCCTCTCCTGCCGGAGCCGGATTTTTCTTTGTGTCCAAAAAAGATGGCTCTCTACGTCCTTGCATTGACTACCGCGGTCTTAATAAAATCACGGTTAAGAACCGCTACCCCCTACCCCTCATCTCTGAACTCTTTGATCGTCTCCAAGGTGCCCATATTTTTACCAAACTGGACTTAAGAGGTGCTTATAATCTCATCCGCATCAGAGAGGGGGATGAATGGAAAACGGCATTTAACACCAGAGATGGACACTTTGAGTATCTGGTCATGCCCTTTGGTCTATGCAACGCCCCTGCCGTCTTCCAAGACTTTGTTAATGAAATTTTTCGTGATCTACTATACTCCTGTGTTGTTGTATATCTGGACGATATCCTGATTTTTTCTGCCAATCTTGAAGAACACCGCCAGCATGTCCGTATGGTTCTTCAGAGACTTCGTGATAATCAACTCTATGCCAAAATAGAGAAATGTCTGTTTGAATGCCAATCTCTTCCTTTTCTAGGATACTTGGTCTCTGGCCAGGGACTACAAATGGACCCAGATAAACTCTCTGCCGTCTTAGATTGGCCACGCCCCTCCGGACTCCGTGCCATCCAACGTTTTTTGGGGTTCGCCAATTATTACAGGCAATTTATTCCACATTTTTCTACCATTGTGGCTCCTATTGTGGCTTTAACAAAAAAAAATGCCGATCCCAAGTCTTGGCCTCCTCAAGCGGAAGACGCCTTTAAACGACTCAAGTCTGCCTTTTCTTCGGCTCCCGTGCTCTCCAGACCTGACCCATCTAAACCCTTCCTATTGGAGGTTGATGCCTCCTCAGTGGGAGCTGGAGCTGTCCTTCTACAAAAAAACTCTTCCGGGCATGCTGTTACTTGTGGTTTTTTTTCCAGGACCTTCTCTCCGGCGGAGAGGAACTACTCCATCGGGGATCGAGAGCTTCTAGCCATTAAATTAGCACTTGAGGAATGGAGGCATCTGCTGGAGGGATCAAGATTTCCAGTTATTATTTACACCGATCACAAGAACCTCTCCTACCTCCAGTCTGCCCAACGGCTGAATCCTCGTCAGGCCAGGTGGTCTCTGTTCTTTGCCCGATTTAATTTTGAAATTCACTTTCGGCCTGCTGATAAAAACATTAGGGCCGATGCTCTCTCTCGTTCCTCAGATGCCTCTGAAATTGAACTCTCTCCTCAACACATCATTCCTCCTGACTGCCTGATTTCCACTTCTCCAGCCTCCATCAGGCAAACTCCTCCAGGAAAGACCTTTGTTTCTCCACGCCAACGCCTTGGGATCCTCAAATGGGGTCACTCCTCCCATCTCGCAGGTCATGCGGGCATCAAGAAATCTGTGCAACTCATCTCTCGCTTCTATTGGTGGCCGACTCTAGAGACTGATGTGGTGGACTTTGTGCGAGCCTGCACTATCTGTGCCCGGGATAAGACTCCTCGCCAGAAGCCCGCTGGTTTTCTTCATCCTCTACCTGTCCCCGAACAACCTTGGTCTCTGATTGGTATGGATTTTATTACTGACTTACCCCCATCCCATGGCAACACTGTTATTTGGGTGGTCGTTGATCGATTCTCCAAAATGGCACATTTCATCCCTCTTCCTGGTCTTCCTTCAGCGCCTCAGTTGGCTAAACAATTTTTTGTACACATTTTTCGTCTTCACGGGTTGCCTACACAGATCGTCTCGGATAGAGGCGTCCAATTTGTGTCTAAATTCTGGAGGGCTCTCTGTAAACAACTCAAGATTAAATTAAATTTTTCTTCTGCATACCATCCTCAATCCAATGGACAAGTAGAGAGAATTAACCAGATCTTGGGTGACTATTTACGACATTTTGTTTCCTCCCGCCAGGATGACTGGGCAGATCTTCTACCTTGGGCCGAATTCTCGTATAATTTCAGAATCTCTGAATCTTCCTCCAAATCTCCGTTTTTCGTGGTGTACGGCCGTCACCCTCTTCCCCCCCTCCCTACCCCCTTGCCCTCTGGTCTGCCCGCTGTGGATGAAATTTCTCGTGATCTTTCCACCATATGGAAAGAGACCCAAAATTCTCTCTTACAGGCTTCTTCTCGCATGAAGAGATTCGCAGATAAGAAAAGAAGAGCTCCTCCCATTTTTTCCCCTGGAGACAAGGTATGGCTCTCCGCTAAATATGTCCGTTTCCGTGTCCCGAGCTATAAGTTGGGACCACGCTATCTTGGTCCTTTTAAAGTTTTGTGTCAAATTAATCCTGTCTCTTACAAACTTCTTCTTCCTCCTTCTCTTCGTATCCCTAATGCCTTTCACGTCTCTCTTCTTAAACCTCTCATCCTCAACCGTTTTTCTCCTAAATCTGTTCCTCCCACTCCTGTTTCCGGCTCCTCGGACATCTTCTCTGTTAAAGAGATTTTGGCCTCTAAAAAGGTCAGGGGAAGAACTTTTTTTTTAGTGGATTGGGAGGGTTGTGGTCCAGAAGAGAGGTCCTGGGAACCTGAGGACAATATCCTGGACAAAAGTCTGATCCTCAGGTTCTCAGGCCCCAAGAAGAGGGGGAGACCCAAGGGGGGGGGTACTGTTACGCCGAGCGCTCCGGGTCCCCGCTCCTCCCCGGAGCGCTCGCTACACTTCCCTCACTGCAGCGCCCCGGTCGGTTCCACGGACCCGGGGCGCTGCGTTACCACCTCCGGCCGGGATGCGATTCGCGATGCGGGTAGCGCCCGCTCGCGATGCGCACCCCGGCTCCCGTACCTTACTCGCTCCCCGTCAGTTCTGTCCCGGCGCGCGCGGCCCCGCTCCCTAGGGCGCGCGCGCGCCGGGTCTTTGCGATTTAAAGGGCCACTGCACCGCTGATTGGTGCAGTGGTTCCAATTAGTGTTTACACCTGTGCACTTCCCTATATCACCTCACTTCCCCTTCACTCCCTCGCCGGATCTTGTTGCCCTAGTGCCAGTGAAAGCGTTCCTTGTGTGTTCCTTGCCTGTGATTCCAGACCTTCTGCCGTTGCCCCTGACTACGATCCTTGCTGCCTGCCCCGACCTTCTGCTACGTCCGACCTTGCTTCTGTCTACTCCCTTGTACCGCGCCTATCTTCAGCAGCCAGAGAGGTTGAGCCGTTGCTAGGGGATACGACCTGGTCACTACCGCCGCAGCAAGACCATCCCGCTTTGCGGCGGGCTCTGGTGAAAACCAGTAGTGACTTAGAACCGATCCTCTAGCACGGTCCACGCCAATCCCTCTCTGGCACAGAGGATCCACTACCTGCCAGCCGGCATCGTGACATACAAGTTATATAACGGCCTGAAATAAGGCTGCATCTCATATTCACAGGGAAGCTTATCCTGAAGAGTCACCTGAAACGACAGGTACTCAATGGGGGATTTATCAATGTCGGTGTGAGGTAGAAATTATTTAAACCATGTCAGTGCTTTCTATGTTTTGCATGTCTGTGCAAAATTTATCAACCATGCGCCAGCTTGTTGATACATTTTGCTCAAACATAGACATTCCTTCAAGTTTCTACTGTCTGACACATTTGTACATGCACTCCTTGGTGTTTTTTGTTTGTGTAAAATCTGTTGCCTTTGCGCAAAGTTTTTATATCTAAACAAAAAATGCGCAATAGTAAATTAGTGTGTAAAGCATTATGCTTTCTACGGTACACGAGCACGTAGAGAACATCGGGAAAAAAACGCGCAAAAAATGAAAATCACTGTGCAAATTTTTGTGCAAAAAATAAAAAATACACAAGAAAAAGGGGGAAACTCAATGATAAATGTCCCCCTTTAAGTGTATCAGAGCTCTTTCTTTTTACAACAAGAATGTGTCATTTAGATATGACCAGGGCATGTTTCCCTATCTGTTCGCTGAGAGAAAGCAGATCTTGAAATGTTAAGGAAATGAAAAGAAAAGTAGATTGAAAAGTTTCAGAATGTTTCACTATACAGTGAAAACTGGAAAACCCCTTTAGGACTTGGGATATACTGTATGTCTTACTGCATGTTGACATCTTGTTATAAAAACAAGAGTAAGTAGAACATCCATTTATTGAGAATTGTTAAAGATCTGTCATAAACATACATTGTTCCAATCATTCACTGTTTAAATGTTTATATAGCAAAGCGCATATGCTGAAGGTTAAGAAAATGTCATAACTGAGGTTTGTCAGCCAAACATACTCTTCAGACAGCAAGTACAGTAAGTACAGTCACGAATGAGTGGATTAGCAATTAAAGAACCCACCAGTATAGTAAAAGCCCATTAGTTCTCCTTTACTGTAAACATTGTTTGTTGCAGAATATTGTCTTGCAGAACTTTTGTGGAAATTTACCAGGCTCGGCCAGGCTTGCATGAGCAGCACTACAAACCCCAGAATTGTGTTTTTATTATAACATCATATCCCAGAAAAAAAGTAAAAAGTGTTCAAAAAAAAAAAGTCTAATCAATACCAAAATGCTACCAATACAAGCAGCAGATTAAGGCACAAAAAAAATGAGCCCTCATACAGCCCACTATGCGGAAAAATAATAATGTTATATATTTTTTTAACATAGTAAAACATTACGGAAAATAAACAAATTTGGTATTGCTGTAATCAGGGGGACCAAAAGTATCAAAATAACATGTAAGTTTGACCACAAGGTAAATGGCATTAAAAAACCTCACAAATATATATTTTTTTTGTTTCAGAGCATATGATTATGGAAAAATAAAAGGTGTCATTACGAAGTACAATTGCTCTGCAAAAACAAGCCATATATGGGCCTGTAGGGGGAAATAAGAGTTATGGCTGTTATAGGGCAAGGATGAAAAACTAAAGTGCAAAAACTAAATAAATAAACTAATACCTAACTAAGACCTTATTTAGATACTATTTTGGTTGAAATTATTTTATGTACCAGGACAAGTGGATTTTCATGAGGGACAAGTAGTAGTGTGTGCTCTGTTTTAGTCCCAAGTAGTTTAAAAAAAAATAAGAAAAAATCCACACCGCTGACAATATAATAGAAATCAAGCTCAGAAAGCATTGAGCAATGGGCTGATCTCAGACAGTGACTTCCTGTCACCTCCTGACATTGGTGTGCCCACTTGGTGCACAACAGATCCCAGCAGTGTCACTGTAGAATGAGACAATAAAAACATTACAATACAAAGCAAGCTGAGCAAAGCATTGAGCAGTGGGCTGATCCCAGACAGTGACCTTTTGTCACCTCCTTGCATTACTGTCCAGTTAGCGCACTACAGATTCCAGCAGTGTTACTGCAGAATGAGCCCATAAAATCTATCACATTAAAATACAAGACAAGCTGAGCAAAGCAGTGGGCTAACCTGTATTTTAACATAAATAAACATTAAAAGCATTTATAGCGAACATGGAATACGGATTTTAAGCCAAGTTACATGTTTTCTGGGTTAAATATAGTATTTCTATCTGAGCTTAATATAAATATGCATTAAAAGTATCTATAGTGAATGTAAAATTCGCATTGGAGGCCAAGGTATGTGTATTTTCTCAAAAATGAAAGAAGCGATTTGATTGGTTGCTATGGGAAACTGGGCAACTTTGCCTCTGCACAGGTTTTGATAAATGCCTGGGAACAGCTGATCGTCGCTGGAGACTGCTGGATCCTGGCTCAGGTAGGGAAGCGACGTGGGGGGGGGGGGGGGGAGGGGAATGAAAGTGAAAGTAAAGTGATCTTTACTGTGGCAACCATTAGGAAGGCCAAACTGCAACTCCCAGCATGCCCAGACAGCCAAAGGCTGTCTGGGCATGCTGGGAGTTGTAGTTTTTCAACATCTGATGGGTCACAGTTTGGGGACCACTGTTACAGTGGTGCCCAAACTGTAGCCCTCCAGATGTTGCCAAACTACAACTCTCAGCATGCCTAGACTGCCCAGGCATGCTGGGAGTTGTAGTTCTGTAACATCTGTCCCTTCAGATTTTGCAATTTTCATGACATTTTTGAAAATTGCTGCTCTACTTTGAAGCCCTCTAATTTTTTCAAAAAGTAAAAATATGTCCATTTTATGATGCCAACATAAAATAGACATATTGTATTTGTGAATAAAAATAAAATTTATTTGGAATGTCCATTTTCCTTACAAGCAGAGAGCTTCAAAGTTAGAAAAATGCACAATTTTCAACATTTTCATGAAATTTTGGGATTTTTCACCAAAAAAGGATGCAAGTAACGACGAAAATTTACCACCAAAATAAAGTAGAATATGTCACGAAAAAACTATCTCAGAATCGGAATATTCGGTAAAAGCGTTTTAGAGATATTAATTCTTAAAGTGACAGTGGTCAGATGTGCAAAAAAAGGCTCTGGTCCTACAGTGAAAATTGGCCTGGTCCTTAAGGGGTTAATCAGACATAAAGTATTTCTACCTGTGTTTAATGTAAATATGCATTAAAAGCGCTAAAAATAAAAGTTGACTGAAAGTTTCTCCGACACTACTTCGTAAGTGCCTATTTACCCCAAAACATGACAATAACCTCCAAATCTTTTTCAATAAAAAAAAAAAAATATATATGTCTGGTAATAAAATTGTTAAGACTTGGACGGGGAAGAGGACAGAGCACCCTTGCCATGTCCTCTGCCAGTAAGAATGTTGGTGGCAGTCTAAGAACCAGTACAGGTAGCAGCAGTGATACTTTATGCACCTTTATTTTAGTGTGAAAAAGCATAAAAAATCTGTTGTTACCATTGGTTACCACATATTGCCATGACTTAAACATTAACTTATCTTTAAAACTACTTAAATACATTCCTAGGTGACCCTAGTAGTGTTATACAGTGCTTTAGAGCCCTTAGGCAGTGTTATACATGTGTTAGGGCTTATTTCATTGCCAGTTCGCGGAGAGCCAGTTCGCTGCAAATCAAACTTTTTCAGAAAGTTTGTTGAGCCCGACAAACTTCTCTCAACTCTGTTCCTTAGATATTACTCAGTATGTCAGTATGTCTTGAAAGGTGGGTGAATACCAATATACGTTTTTTGCAGAGCTCTCACATGGATTTGCACATTAACTAATTTGTAGTCTAGAATATGTTGTCATAGAATACTATTTTCTTGTTTACTAAAATTGGTATTACAATATGGATGTAAATGATAGTATTCTTATTAGTAGCAGAGAAATATATATACAGTCATGGCCGTAAATGTTGGTATCTCTGAAATTTTTCTAGAAAAGGAAGGATTTCTCACAGAAAAGGATTGCAGTAACACATGTTTTGCTATACACATGTTTATTCCCTTTGTGTGTATTGGAACTAAACCAAAAAAGGGAGAAAAAAAAGCAAATAGGTCATAATGTCACACCAAACTCCCAAAATGGTCTGGACAAAATTATTGGCACCCTTAACTTAATATTTGGTTGCACACCCTTTGGAAAAAATAGCTGAAATCAGTAGCTTCCTATAACCATCAATAAGCTTCTTACACCTCTCAGCCAGAATGTTGGACCACTCTTCCTTTGCAAACTGCTCCAGGTCTCTCTTATTGGAAGGGCGCCTTTAACCAACAGAAATTTAAAGGTCTCTCCACAGGTGTTCAGTGGGATTTAGATCTGGACTCATTGCTGGCCACTTCAGAACTCTCCAGAGCTTTGTTACCATCCATTTCTGGGTGCTTTTTGACATATGTTTGCGGTCATTGTCCTGCTGAAAGATCTCAGACACAAACCCAGCTATCTGACACTGGGCTGTACAGTGCGACCCAAAATCCGTTGGTAATCCTCAGATTTCATGATGCCTTTCACAGATTCAACATATAACAAAAAGGAGGGAGAGACAAACAGGGGGCGCAACCTGTGCCGTTATTCCGATAGGAATCAATGGTATGATGCATACAGGATTGTGCTCACCTGGTAGTGTTGTACGCAGAGTACAACACCTAGTAGAGCGTGTCACCCAATTGCAGGGTAAGAAGCCGGGAGCTGCCCAAGGTGATCCTGTGTCGGAGGTGAACTCTGACCGGTGGAGGATAGTTGAAGATGTCCCGTAGAAACAGAAAAGATATTAGATGACGGACTACGCGTTGCCCCTCACAACGCGTAGTCCGTTATCTAATAAAATATTTTGTTTCTTTATTATATCTGTCCGTATCGGTTACTGCCTGCTGAGGCTATACATACCTCCCCTGGCTGCCGCCAGCGACCACCGAGTGAGCGCCACTACGAGGATCTTCTTTTCTGTTTCTACGGGACATCTTCAACTTGCACACATTCAAGGAACCAAGTGCCAGAGGCAGAAAAACAACCCCAAAACATCATTGAACCTCCACCATATTTTACTGTAGGCACTGTGTTCTTTTCTTTGTAGGCCTCATTCCGTTTTCGGTAAACAGTAGAATGATGTGCTTTACCAAAAAGCTCTATCTTGGTCTCATCTGTCCACAAGATGTTTTCCCAGAAGGATTTTGGCTTACTTAAAGGGGTACTCCGGTGGAAAACTTTTTTTTTTAAAATCAACTGGTGCCAGAAAGTTAAAAAGATTTGTAAATTACTTCTATTAAAAAATCTTAATCCTTCCAGTACTTTTTAGCTGCTTAATACTACAGAGGAAATTCTTTTCTTTTTGCAACACAGAGCTCACTGTGATTTCGCATTCAGATAGGGATGTGATTCAATGTTCTAGAGTCTTAATGCTGATCAATTCTAGATCATCTGCCGTGTCACATTCCATAAAGTACCCCCCCGCGTCTTCTCTACCTGGTTGTAATGCTAAGTGGAGCTGATCTGCTGGGCTTTCCTGTTACATTTCCACAAGAAAAAGAAAGGTAGTGACTGGCTCAGTGAACAAACCCCAAAAGGGAACTTCCAATGTAAAAACTGCAATTTTTGCAAGTTTAATTTATGCCAAAGATCGTTTAGGATTGGTCCTGTATACCACACAGTTAATGAGTTGATCACCTGTAAAACAAAAAACCTTGTGTACATAATCTTCTGTCCGTGAGGATTCTATTACATTGTAAAAACCATAAAACAATTATGTGCTAGGATTAGGGAGCAGTTCTACTCCCTGCGCACAAAGAAAGGCGCACCCAGATTTATTTCGCATTTAATAGAGACACACGGAGGAAGCCCTGAAACACTGCGTTTTGCTGGCATCGAAAGAGTCACAGCACATCCAGGCATCAAGACAGAGAAGAATCTTCTTAGAAGAGAAACACACTGGATACTGTCAACTGATGCCCTGGGGGTTCTGGGACTCAATGATAAGGTGGATGTTTCAGTCTGGTTTTGAATATGTAAAGAGTACGCTTTTGATCAATGATATCACTGCTATAAGTGTCAAATAATCAGATATCTACTCCTTCCCCTCTTTTCCCCTCCCACGGTGGTTTACGTCACAAGGTGTTAAGTAGGTGATAGTGATTATTCACCTGTATATAAGGTGAGCAGTTCCGGCTCTGTGTTAGGCCAGTTGAAGCACTTATTCAGTGCGAAACAGCGTTGTCGCCTCTCAGTGGTACCCCCCCCCCCCCCCGATTTGTTATCATATGTCTTCTCCCTGGGCAACATGGTTGTGAGTATGTGCTAAATAAAAGAATCTTGCTGAAATAAGAAGATTGGTGAGTGGCCGACTTTTTTCTACATATCTGCAAATATATCTGGATTTACCTTTCGTATAGTCTGAGCACCACCTGCTTCTAAAGTGTATGCCGCTACAGTGCTAACTACCCAGGGATCACTAACCTAGCTGTGCCGAACTACCTTTCTCTATCTATTAATTTACAAATCAGTTTAATTTTCTGGCACCAGTTGATTTAAAAAAAAGTTTTTCACTGGAGCACCCCTTTAAGTTCATTTTGTCAAAATGTAGTCTTGCTTTTTTTATGTCTCTGTGTCAGCAGTGGGGTCCTCCTGGGTCTCCTGCCATAGCGTTTCATTTCATTTAAATGCCGACGGATTGTTCACACTGACACCGATGCTCCCTGAGCCTGCAGGACAGCTTGAATATGTTTGGAACTTTTTTGGGGCTGCTTATCCACCATCCGGACTTTCCTGCATTGACACCTTTTATCAATTTTTCTCTTCCATCCACACCCAGGGAGATTATCTACAGTGCCATGGGTTGCAAACTTCTTGATAATGTTGTGCACTGTGGACAAAGGCAAATCTAGATCTCTGGAGATGGACTTGTAACCTTGAGATTGTTGATATTTTTCCACAATTTTGGTTCTCAAGTCCCCAGACAGTTCTCTTCTCCTCTTTCTGTTGTCCATACTTAGTGTGGCGCACACAGACACACAATGTAAAGACTAAGTGGACTTCTCTCCTTTTTATCTGCTTTCAGGTGTGATTTTTTTTATTGCCCACACCTTTTACTTGCCCCAGGTGAGTTTAAAGGAGCATTACATGCTTGAAACAATCTTATTTTTCCACAATTTTGAAAAGAGTTTTTTGGAGTTTGGTGTGACATTATGACCAATTTGCCCCTAGCATGCAACTGAAGTAGCTGCCTGCAAGTAAAATGACAAATGTATGGTGAACTCCATGCATTTATCCATGTAAACCAGAAAAGAAAAAGGAGTCACTTATATAATAGAACTTATACAATAAAAATCTTTATTGAGAACGGTATATTTAAATTACAACAATTGTATGTATTAAAAAGGAGGAATTTATACATCAAGAATTGGGGCGACATCACTGGAACCTTCATGAATTATTAGTCAGATTATATATAGTATGGTTAATCTAAATGCATAAATACCGTATATCCCGGCGTATAAGATGACTTTTTAACCCCGAATTTTCTTCTGAAAAGTCGGGGGTCGTCTTATACGTATTGGGGTCCGGCATAGGAATACTTATGATTATCTTCCCGGTTCCTGTGTGCGACAAAGGCTGTCCGGGCATGCAGGTAGTTGTAGTTTCACAACAGCTGGAGGCACCCAGGTTTTTAGTATACATGAATTAAGTTTTTACATGCTCTGGCCGGCCCCCGCCTGCAGCCGCACACAGGAGCCGGAAGATAATCATAAGTATTCCTATGCCGGACATCCCTGTGTCCCGAAAATTATTTTCGGAACATAAGGATGTCCGCGGATCACTAACCATTCCCCGACCCCCACGCGTCCTCCTCCGGTCCTCCTGCGGTCTTCCTCCGGTCCTTCTGCGCTTCTCCATCTCTCTATGGTTGTACGCACGTGACGTCAGGGATGTCCCGTGCGTACAACCATAGAGGCGCAGGAGGACGAGAGCTGGCCGGGGCCTAGTGAGTGACTGGTGGCGCGTCATCTACAGTGTTCCGGTCACCGCTCCTCCGGTCCCGGGACTGCTGCTATGGTCCATAGGCCATAGCAGTAGATTGTGACCCCGGGCCGGAGGAGCGGTGACCGGAACACTGTGGGGGGCAGTACACAGACATACAGCCTCCAGCCATACACTCTATATGGCTGGAAGTTGTATGTCTGTGGGGGGAGCTGCCTACTATTGTGGGGGGGGGGGAGCTGCCTACTATTGTGGGGGGGGGGGAGCTGCCTACTATTGTGGGGGGGGAGCTGCCTACTATTGTGGGGGGTAGAGCTGCCTACTATTGTGGGGGGGAGCTGCCGACTATTGTGGGGGGGAGCTTTTTTTAACTGTAAAAGTTGGGGGTCGTCTTATACTCCCAGTCGTCTTATACGCCGGCATATACGGTACATGGCAGCACAATAAGCAGCATATATGTATGACATGATCATCCAATAGTAAAGTGCATAGGGCAACTTCAAGCATAATTAAAGTGCCATGTGCATAACCAATGCCAATTTAGATAAATGTAATCATGATATGCATGCATACAAGTGCGTCAATATTGCAGGGACCAGAATAGAGCATACTCTTGTAACCATACTACTGTATATACAATCTGACTAGCAATTCATGCAGATTCCAGTGATGTCATCCCATATCTTGATGAATGAATGTCTCCTTTTTTTAAATACATTTTAATGTAAAAGGGAACTCAGGTGGAAACACGGAGAAAACAAATATTTTCAAATCAACTGGTGCCTCAAAGTTAAACAGATTTGTAAATTACTTCTATTAAAAAATCTTAATCCTTCCAGTACTTATTAGCTGCTATATACTACAGAGAAATTTGTGAATTTATTTTCTGTCTGACAACAGTGCTCTCTGTTGACACCCCTGTCAGTGTCAGGAACTGTCCAGATTAGAATCATATCCCCATAGAACATCTCCTGCTCTGGACAGTTCCTGACATGGACAGAGGTGTCAGTAGAGAGACAGTTGTGAGACAGAAAAGAACTTCACAAATGTCTCTGTAGTATATCAGCTGATAAGTACTGAAAGATTTTTTAAATAGAAGTGATTTGAATTTTTTTTTTTTTTTTTACCACTGGAGTTCTCCTTTGACGCCTTAACCCCTTAAGGACCAGGCCATTTTACACCTTAAGGACCAGAGCATTTTTTGCACATCTGACCACTGTCACTTTAAACATTAATAACTCTGGGATGCTTTTAGTTATCATTCTGATTCCGAGATTGTTTTTTCGTGACATATTCTACTTTAACATAGTGGTACATTTTTGTGGTAACTTGCATCCTTTCTTGGTGAAAAATCCCCAAATTTGATGAAAAAATTGAAAATTTAGCATTTTTGTAACTTTGAAGCTCTCTGCTTGTAAGGAAAATGGATATTCAAAAAAATTTTTTTTTGGTTCACATGTACAATATGTCTACTTTATGTTTACATCATAAAATTGACGTGTTTTTACTTTTGGAAGACACCAGAGGGCTTCAAAGTTCAGCAGTAATTTTCCAATTTTTCACAAAATTTTCAAACTCGATATTTTTCAAGGACCAGTTCAGTTTTGAAGTGGATTTGAAGGGTCTTCATATTAGAAATACCCCATAAATGACCCCATTGTAAAAACTACACCCCCCAAAGTATTCAAAATGACATTCAGTCAGTGTTTTAACCCTTTAGGTGTTTCCCAGGAATAGCAGCAAAGTGAAGGAGAAAATTCAAAATCTTAATTTTTTACACTCACACGTTATTGTAGACCCAATTTTAGAATTTTTGCAAGTGGTAAAAGGAGAAAAATTTTACTTGTATTTGTAGCCCAATTTCTCTCGAGTGAGCACATACCTCATATGTCTATGTAAAGTGTTCGGTGGGCGCAGTAGAGGGCTCAGAAGGGAAGGAGCGACAAGGGGATTTAGGTGAGAACATTTTTCTGAAATGGTTTTTGGGGGGCATGTCAAAACAGCAAAAAAAAAAAAAAAAAAAACCACATGGCATACCATTTTGGAAACTAGACCCCTTGGGGAATGTAACATGGGATAAAGTGAGCCTTAATACCCCACAGGTGTTTCATGACTTTTGCAAATTAAAAAAAAAAAAGGGTAATAGCAGTAATTCCGGGTCAACGGGTCACTGGAGATCCGATTGACCCAGAATCCGCCACAGATCGCTGTGCTAAATTGTCCCTTGTCCAACGATTTCAGCAGGCATCCGGCTCCGGCTCCCCTCCGTCTAGCGGCGGGGACCGGATTTCCCACGGGCGTATGGATACGCCCTGTGTCCTTAAGGACTCGGAATGCAGGGCATATCCATACGCCCTGTGTCCTGAAGAGGTTAAGGACCAAGCCCATTTTCACCTTAAGGACCAGAGCGTTTTTTGCACATCTGACCACTATCACTTTAAGCATTAATAACTCTGGGATGCTTTTCATTTTCATTCTGATTCCAAGATAGTTTTTTCATTACATATTCTACTTTATGTTGGTGGTAAATTTTTGTCGATACATGCATCATTTCTTAGTTAAAAATGCCAAAATTTTATGAAAAAAATTATGAAAAAAAAAACTTTGAAGCTCTCTGTTTGTAAGGAAAATAAACAAACCAAATAAATTATGTATTGATTCACATATACAATATGTCTACTTTATGTTTGCATCATAAAGTTGACATGTTTTTAATTTTGAAAGACATCAGAGGGCTTCAAAGTTCAGCAGCAATTTTCCAATTTTTCACAAAATTTTCAAAATCAGAATTTTTCAGGGACCAGTTCAGTTTTGAAGTGTATTTGAAGGGTCTTCATATTAGAAATACCCATAAATGACCCCATTATAAAAACTGCGCCCCTCAAAGTATTCAAAATGACATTCAGAAAGTGTTTTAACCCTTTAGGTGTTTCACAGGAATAGCAGCAAAGTGAAGGAGAAAACACTTGCATGTTCTTGTAGAACCAGTTTTAGAATTTTTACAAGGGGTAATAGGAGAAAAGCCCCACAAAATTTGTAACCCAATTTCTCTTGAGTAAGGAAATACCTCATATGTGTATGTGAAGTGTTCGACAGGCACAGTAGAGGGCTCAGAAAGGAAGGAGCGACAATGGGATCTTGGAGAGTGAATTTTGCTGAAATGGTTTTTGGGGGGCATGTTGCATTTAGGAAGCCCCTATGGTGCATAACAGCAAAAAAAAATCCCACATGGCATACTATTTTGGAAACGACACCCCTCAAGGCACGTAACAAGGAGTCCAGTGAACCTTAACACCCCACAGGTGGTTGACGACTTTTCGTTAAAGTCGGATGTGTAAATAAAATAAATAAAAATTTCACTTAAGTGCAGATTTTTCCCAAATTTACCATTTTTAGAAAGGGTAATGGGAGAAATTGCCCCCCCCCCAAAAAAAAAATAAATTGTAATCCCATCTCTACTGAGTATGGAAATACCCCATGTTAAGATGTAAAATGCTCTGCGGGCGAACTACAATGCTCAGAAGAGAAGGCGTCACATTTGGCTTTTAGAAAGCAAATTTTGCTGCATGTCGCATTTGGGAAGCCCCTATAGTGCCAGAACAGCAAAAAAAAAAAAAACACGAGCCTACTATTTTGGAAACTACACCCCTCAAGAAGGGGTACAGTGAGCCTTAACACCCCACAGGTGTTTGACGACTTTTTGTTAAAGTCGGATGTGTAATGAGAAAAAAAAATTTCACTAAAATGCAGTTTTTCCCCCAAATTTTACATTTTTACAAGGGGTTATGGGAGAAAATGCCCCCCAAAATTTGTAACCCAATTTTTTCTGAGTATGGAAATACCCCATGTGTGGACGTCAAGTGCTCTGCTGGCGCACTACAATGCTCAGAAGAGGAGGAGCGCCATTGAGCTTTTGGAGAGAGAATTTGTTTGGAATGGAAGTCAGGGGCCATGTGCGTTTACAAAGCCCCCCGTGGTGCCAAAACAGTGGACCCCCCCACATGTGACCCCATTTTGGAAACTACACCCCTCACTCAATGTAATAAGGAGTGCAGTGAGCATTTACACCCCACCGGCGTTTGACAGATCTTTGGAACAGTGGGTTGTGCAAATTAAAAATAAAATTTTTCATTTTCACGGACCACTGTTCCAAAAATCTGTTAGACACCTGTGGGGTGTAAATGCTCACTGTACCCCTTATTACATTACATGAGGGGTGTAGTTTCCAAAATGGGATCACATGTGGTGGTGGTGGCGGGGGGGAATCCATTGTTCTGGCACTATGGGGGCTTTGTAAACACACGTGGCCTTCAATTCCGGACACATTTTCTCTCCTAAATGGCGCTCCTTCTCTTCTGAGCATTGTAGTGCACCCGCATCCCTTGTGAAAATGAAAAATTTAGGGTAATACCAGCATTTTAGTTACACCAGCATTTTTTTCCCCATCCAAGGGTATTAAGGCTCACTATACCCCTTCTTACATTCCGTGAGGGGTATAGTTTCCAAAATGGGTTCACACGTGGGTATTTATTTTTTGCGTTTATGTCAGAACCGCTGTAAAACCAGCCACCCCTGTGCAAATCACCATTTTAGGCCTCAAAGGTACTTAGTGCACTCTCACTCCTGAGCCTTGTTGTGCGCCCGCAGAGCATTTTACGCCCACATATGGGGTATTTCCGTACTCAGGAGAAATTGTGTTACAAATTTTGGGGCTCTTTTTTTCCTTTTTCCTCTTGTGAAAATAAAAAGTATTTGGCAACACCAGCATGTTAGTGTCAATTTTTTTACACTGACAGGGTGGTGTAGACCCCAACTTTTCTTTTTCATAAGGGGTAAAAGGAGAAAAAGCCCACCAAAATTTGTAGTGCAATTTCTCCCGAGTACGGAAATACCCCATATGTGGACCTAAACTGTTTCCTTGAAATACGACAGGGCTTCGAAGTTTGAGAGCGCCATGCGCATTTGAGGACTAAATTAGGGATTGCATAGGGGTGGACATATGGGTATTCTTTGCTAGTGATTCCCAAAAAAGGTGCCTCCAGCTGTTGCTAACCCCCCAGAATGCCTGGACAGTCAGGGGCTGTCCGGAAATGCTGGGAGTTGTTGTTTTGCAACAGCTGAAGGCTCGGTTTTGGGAACACTGCCGTATGATACGTTTTCATTTTTATTGGGTGGGACAGTGTAAGGGGGTGTATATGTAGTGTTTTACCCTTTATTATGTGTTAGTGTAGTGCAGTGTTTTTAGGGTACATTCACACAGGCGGGGGTTTACGGTGAGTTTCCCGCTAGGAGTTTGGGCTGCGGAGGAAAATTTGTTGCAGCTCAAACTTTAAGCAGGAAACTCACTGTAAACCCGCCCGTGTGAATGTACCCTAAACATTCACATGGAGGGGGGGGGGGGGGTAAACCTCCAGCTGTTGCAAAACTACAACTCCCAGCATGCACTGACAAACCGTGCATGCTGGGAGTTGTACTTTTGCAACAGCTGGAGGCACACTGGTTGGAAAACGTTCAGTTAGGTTCTGTTACCTAACTCAGTATTTTCCAACCAGTGTGCCTCCAGTTGTTGCAAAACGACAACTCCCAGCATGCACTGATCGCCGAAGGGCATGCTGGGAGATGTAGTTATGCAACAGCTGGAGGTAAGCAACTACATCTCCCAGCATGCTGAGACAGCTGTTTGTTGTTTGGGCATGCTGGGAGTTGTAGTTTTGCAAGATCTGAAGGGCCACAGTTTAGAGACCACTGCACAGTGATCTCCAAACTGTAGCCCTCCAGCTGTTGCAAAACTGCAAATCCCAGCATGCCCGAACAGCAAACAGCTGTCTGGGCATGCTGGGAGTTGTAATTTTGTAACATCTGGAGGGCTACAGTTTAGAGACCACTGTATAGTGGTCTCAAAACTGTAGCCCTCCAGATATTGCTAAGCAGCTACTCACCGGCTTCCTTAGGTTCGCCGCACCAGGGAGCCGCATCGCCGTCCTCTGCCGCCCGCCGCCGATCGTCAATGGTAAGTGGACCTCCGGCACCGGTTACCGTCGGTTCCCATGTTCTGCCCATACTCTTTTGGGTGGGCAAAATTGAGGAACCGAACTTTAACCCCCCCCCCCCCCCCCGATCTGCTATTGGTCGGTCGCTTCTGATCGACCAATAGCAGGGATATGGGGGATGGCACCCCTGCCACCTTACTCCTATCTATTCAGGGGGATCGTGGGTGTCTTGGACAACACCGATCCCCCTTATTTTCTGGGTCATCGGAGACCCGTATGACCCGGAATTGCCGCAAATTTGCCAACATGACGGGGTCTCAGGTCCCCCCTGTGCATTGGCACAGGATGCCTGCTGATAGAAATTCCCACGGGTATACAGGTACGCCCTGTGTCCTTAAATGGGTTATCCAGCATAAGGTGATTTTAGTACGTACCTGGCAGACAGTAATGGACATGCTTAGGAAGGATCTGCGCTTGTCTTGCGGCTAAATGGCTATGTTGTGAGATTACCATAACTCTGTGGCTAGCTTTTTGTCAACTTGTATTTCCTGTTTGACTTATGTTTTTTTTACTACAATTCCCACAATGCCATTTTCCTCCCTCCCACACTTCAGCCACCCCACCTATTGAAACAAAAAAACTGTGGTTTTCAATCAGGGTGCCTACAGCTGTTGCATTAGTTGCAGATTGATCCCTCCACCCATTGAAGCAGACAGGCTCCCTGTCATCAGCTGACTAGTGAGTCAGGTCTCGGCTGCATTGCAAGCTGGGAAAAATCCGAGACAACAGTAATTTTGTATGCTGGTAAAAATAAATAGTGGGGTGAAAATCACAGAAGAATTATGAGAAAACCGTCACACACAGGTACAGACACTATATTATGAACTACACTAACTTCACAGCCCCTGTAGCATGGTCAAATAAAAAAAATTCCTGGAATACCCCTTTAACCCCTTAAGGACACAGGACGTAAATGTACGTCCTGGTGAGGTGGTACTTAACGCACCAGGACGTACATTTACGTCCTAAGCATAACCGCGGGCATCGGAGCGATGCCCGTGTCATGCGCGGCTGATCCCGGCTGCTAATCGCAGCCAGGGACCCGCCGGCAATGGCCGACGCCCGCGATCTCGCGGGCGTCCGCCATTAACCCCTCAGGTGCCGGGATCAACACAGATCCCGGCATCTGCGACGGTTCGCGATTTAAATGAACGATCGGATCGCCCGCAGCGCTGCTGCGGGGATCCGATCATTCATAACGCCGCACGGAGGTCCCCTCTCCTTCCTCCGTGCGGCTCCCGGCGTCTCCTGCTCTGGTCTGTGATCGAGCAGACCAGAGCAGGAGATGACCGATAATACTGATCTGTTCTATGTCCTATACATAGAACAGATCAGTATTAGCAATCATGGTATTGCTATGAATAGTCCCCTATGGGGACTATTCAAGTGTAAAAAAAAATGTAAAAAAATTTAAAAGTAAAAAAAAAGTGAAAAATCCTCTCCCCCAATAAAAAAGTAAAACGTCCGTTTTTTCCTATTTTACCCCCAAAAAGCGTAAAAAACTTTTTTTATAGACATATTTGGTATCGCCGTGTGCGTAAATGTCCGAACTATTAAAATAAAATGTTAATGATCCCGTACGGTGAACGGCGTGAACGAAAAAAAATTTAAAAAAGTCCAAAATTCCTACTTTTTTAATACATTTTATAAAAAAAAAATTATAAAAAATTTATTAAAAGTTTTTTTTATGCAAATGTGGTATCAAAAAAAATTACAGATCATGGCGCAAAAAATGAGCCCCCATACCGCCACTTATACGGAAAAATAAAAAAGTTAGAGGTCATCAAAATAAAGGGATTATAAACGTACTAATTTGGTTAAAAAGTTTGTGATTTTTTTAAGCGCAACAATAATATAAAAGTATATAATAATGGGTATCATTTTAATCGTATTGACCCTCAGAATAAAGAACACACGTCATTTTTACCATAAATTGGACGGCGTGAAAACAAAACCTTCCAAAATTAGCAAAATTGCGTTTTTCGTTTTAATTTCCCCGCAAAAATAGTGTTTTTTGATTGCACCATACATTTTATGATATAATGAGTGATGTCATTACAAAGGACAACTGGTCGCGCAAAAAACAAGCCCTCATACTAGTCTGTGGATGAAAATATAAAAGAGTTATGATTTTTAGAAGGCGAGGAGGAAAAAATGAAAACGTAAAAATTAAATTGTCTGAGTCCTTAAGGCCAAAATGGGCTGAGTCCTTAAGGGGTTAAGTACCAGAATGTCAGGGCGTACCTGTACGCCCTATGTCCTTAAGGGGTTAATATAATTATATATCATTATATAATTTACTCAATAAAGATTTTTATTTTATTATTCTATTATGTAAGTGACTCCTTTTTGTGTGTCTAGTATACGTAGTATTAATAGAGTAGTGATAGATGTTAGTAAGTGGTAAGTAGTAGTAAAGCTATTTGAAGGGGCTATATGGATGAACTATATCGCCTATATGTTATTTTTTTATATAATTAAAACCAGATGCTGATGAATTTAGTTTTTTTTAAATCTGTTTTTATTTTTTTTATTGTAGATTTTGTATTCTATTTTCTGTACATAAGTAGGATGGCAGGTATCTTGCCTGAGCTGCTGTTAACAACATTTAGAAACATTGTTTATGGCAACTTCACAGTGCATAGAATATAATAGACTCGAGATGTTCACTATATTCTGTGGGAGACTTTCCCCCATCCCTCCTCCTTTCACCATTATCCTGTATGTGATGATTAGCAGGAAAATGCTGTGAACTGATCTCTTCAGAATAGGAGCAGTCAGCTGATTATGAGGCCTAGTGGCCAAAGTTAGGACTGTAAGACTTTTGGATATTTTTAAATATAGATAGTTATGTGGAAGAAAAATCACCAAACATTCTTTAAAGTGTACCTCCAATGCTTTAAAAAAAAAAAAATGGCAGCACTGTACATGAAAGTCATCTTTTAAAATGACATTTGTTTCAAAATTGGCACCTGAATTCCTGAACAGAATGACATTCTTCCAGTTTCCAGCTGTATATAACTATTAGGTAGGAGACAAAGCTTCCCACTTCGTCTTCGTCTAAAGCACCAGTGTGGGACCCAGTGGTGATTCTATAGCACTGGCTCTTGTGATTCTATAGCACTGGCTCTTGTTATGGAGATAGGTCCTATGGAGACAGAGCAAAAAGCTTTTAACATAGTGTGGTAAAGTGTACGGGAAGGTGGTGGATGGGGTGTATATTTCACCTGGTTTCCTCAGCCAGGCACAATAAACGATAAAGGAAATCCAGAAGGTTATATGCTGCTTTGGCAGAGCATAGTCTGCTAGGGCTCTTTTGTTTAAGTTACATGGGCTGAATTTCCTGGACTGGAGGACAGGTTGGAAGTGGGAGTTCTCCAGTCCACACCTCTAGTCCACTATGGGTTTCCCTACTCCAAGGTGTTCTTAGGTGAGGCTTCCTGTGCTGATTACTAGGGGGGAAGCCCTATAGCAAGGGGCTGTTAGGGTTTGAGTGCTAGAGAGAGACTGAGATGAGAAGCAGCCACAACCAGAACTGCAGCTCAAACCTACCAGGTATGAACCTTCCTCTATGAACATTTTGTGAGTTTGCTTGGGGTCAGACATTAGGCCCACAGTAGGATAGTGAGGTGTCCTGATGTTTAGTTAGAGCCGGACAGGCTTAGGTTTTGTTCTTTTGTTTGCACTCTGCTTTGTGCCTAATATCATTTAAATAAACATCCTCTTGGATGTTTGAAACCTGCTGCCTGTGTGAATACTCTCATTGCCGACCTTACAGTGTGAGCTGTTCCCTACAATAGTTATATACTATGAGGAATAGGGGTAACATTGCTATGTTCAAGCATTTAGGTGCATTTAGTGAACTGAATGTCACAGTGCTGCCACTAGTCATTTGAAGAAAAATAATCATCATTGGAGGTACACTTTAAAAACATAACAACTTGATGTAATCAATAGATCATTTTCTGACGACATTCCCTTTAATCTGTCATGCGTGGCTCTAATATACTCCTTCTATATAACACATCAAATATACTGCTTATCTATGGCTGAATTTTACACTCTTTTAATAAAATATGAGCTTAACAAGTCCATTGATGAACGTTATTTATTATAACAGATAGGATCTGTCGTGATATGTTTAAACACTCTGCTTGGCACAACCATAGACATAGGAGAAAGCTATGAATAAGCATGGTCAAAAGGGGAGATGGTTTAAAAGGCGAGACCTGCATTTTTCAGAAATTTATAACATGTTCTTGAGGAAGGCATCTATGAAGAAAATGCTTGGATCTCTTCAACCCTTTTGAATGAGATGATCGCAACCAAGAACAAGGTATTTTCGGAAGCTTAATGTCTGACTCAGCCAGAGGTTCAAATGGCAGACCTTAAAGGGTGTTACGTTTATGGTCTTTTTCATCCACTCTTTTGCGCACAAGGAGTTCTCGATCTCCAATCGAGTAGTTCCTCTCTGCAGGTGAGAAAGTCCTAGAAAAGGAACCACAGGTTACAAACTTGCCCTTGGAGTTTTTCTGGGTAAGAACGGCACCCGCTCCTATGGAAGAAGCATCAACCTCCAAAGCAAAGGGTTTCTCCGGATCAGGTCTAGAAAGCACGGGAGCAGAGGCAAATGCTGATTTAAAGCGAGTGAAGGCCTCTTCGGCTTCAGGAGGCTTGTGGTTAGAGTTCTTCTTAGTGAGAGCCACAATCGGAGCAACCAAGGAGGAGAAATGTGGAATGAACTGACGATAATAATTACCAAATCCCAAAAAGCATTGAATAGCCCGTAGACCAGAAGGACGAGGCCATCCAATACTGCAGTCAGCTTGTCAGGATCCATCTGTATGCCTTGATGAGAAACAATGTAACCGAGGAACGAAAGACTTGATCTCTGGAATAGGCATTTCTCCAGTTTGGCGTAAAGATCATTCTCCAGTAGGCACTGTAGAACCAGACAGATATGAGAGCGATGCTCCTCCAAATTGGATGAGAAAATCAAGATTTCATCAAGGTATACGACTAGACATGTATAGAGCAAGTCTCAGAAGATGTCATTGACAAATTCTTGGAATACAGCTGGAGCATTACAGAGACCAAAAGGCATCACAAGATACTCAAAATGTCTGCATCAAAGGCCGTTTTCCATTCGTCTTCCTCGCGGATACGAATAAGATTATATGCTCCCCACAAATCCAACTTGGAGAAGATCTTGGCACTCCGAAGACGATCAAAAAGTTCAGAGATCAAAGGAAGGGGATAGCGATTTTTGATTGTGATCTTATTAAGACCCCTGCAGTCAATACAAGGACAGAGGGAATCATCCCCCTTCCCTACAAAGAAGAAACCAGCTCCGGAAGGAGAGGAGGTTTTTCAGACAGATCCTTTTTAGAGGTTCTCTTGGATATATTTTGCCATGGCTTGAGTCTCAGAAAAAGATAATGGATAAATTCTTCCTAGAGGAGGCGTAGTTCCAGGCTGTAAGTCAATGAGGCAGTCGTAGGGACGATGTGGTGGCAGGATCTCGGCCTGCTTTTGCAGAATATGTCTGAATAGTCTTGATATGTGTCACGATTCGGCTGGCTGGAGGTGGATCCCCTGTGCCAGAGAGGGATTGGCGTGGACCGTGTCGGTGGACCGGTTCTAAGTTGCTACTGGTTTTCACCAGAGCCCGCCGCAAAGCGGGATGATCTTGCAGCGGCGGTAGCAACCAGGTCGTATCCACCGGCAACGGCTCAACCTCTCTGACTGCTGAGATAAGCGCGGTACAAGGGAGTAGACAAGAGCAGAGTCGGACGTAGCAGAAGGTCAGGGCAGGCAGCAAGGATCGTAGTCAGGGGCAACAGCAGGAGGTCTGGAACACAGGCTAGGAACACACAAGGAAACGCTTTCACTTGCACAATGGCAACAAGATCCGGCAAGGAAGTGCAGGGGAAGTGAGGTATAAATAGGGAAGTGCACAGGTGAAGGTACTGATTAAAACCCATACCAGACTCGTTCCCCGTCTGTGCTGTCCCGGCGCGCGGTCCCGCTCCCTAGGGCGCGCGCGCACCGGCCCTTTAAACCGCAAAGACCCGGCGCGCGCGCGCCCTAGGGAGCGGGGCCGCGCTCGCCGGGACAGCACAGACGGGGAACGAGTCTGGTAGGCGGGTCTGGATGCGCATCGCGAGCTGAGTACATTGCGAATCGCATCCCAGCTGAGTACATTATCGCAGGTCAGCAGGTCTGACCGGGGAGCTGCGAACAGGAGAACGCTGTGAGCGCTCTGGGGAGGAGCGGGGACCCGGAACGCTCGGCGTAATAGTACCCCCCCCCCCCCCCTGGGTCTCCCCCTCTTTTTAGAACCTGAGAATTTGAGGATAAGGTTCTTGTCAAGGATGTTGTCCTTGGGTTCCCATGACCTCTCCTCTGGGCCGCAATTCTCCCAATCTACAAGAATTTTTTTTTTACCTCTGACCGTCTTGGCTGCCAGAATTTCTTTCACCGAGAAGATGTCAGAGGACCCGGAAACAGGAGTAGGAGCAACAACCTTGGGAGAGAAGCGGTTAAGGATGAGTGGTTTGAGGAGAGAGACATGAAAAGCATTGGGAATGCGGAGAGAAGGAGGAAGAAGGAGTTAGGGTTGATTTGGCATTTAATTTTAAAAGGACCAAGATAACGTGGTCCCAGTTTATAACTGGGGACACGAAAGCGGACATACTTGGCGGAGAGCCACACTTTGTCTCCGGGAGATAAAACAGGGGGAATTCTTCTTTTTTTATCAGCATGTCTCTTCATCCGGGATGAGGCCTGTAGGAGAGAATTTTGAGTCTCTTTCCAGATGGTGGAGAAGTCCCGAGTCACCTCATCAACAGCGGGCAAACCAGAAGGCATGGGAGTGGGAAGGGGGGGAAGAGGGTGACGGCCGTACACCACAAAAAATGGGGATTTAGCGGAAGACTCAGAGACTCTGAAATTGTACGAGAATTCGGCCCATGGTAGAAGATCGGCCCAGTCCTCCTGGCGGGAGGAAACAAAATGTCGCAAATAGTCGCCAAGAACCTGATTAATTCTTTCCACTTGCCCATTGGATTGGGGATGATAAGAAGACGAGAAGTTTAACTTGATTTTAAGTTGATTACAGAGAGCCCTCCAGAATTTCGACACAAATTGAACGCCTCTATCCTAGACGATATGCGTAGGAAGCCCGTGAAGGCGAAAAATGTGCATAAAAAATTGTTTCGCCAACTGAGGCGCAGAAGGAAGGCCTGGAAGAGGGATAAAATGTGCCATCTTGGAGAACCGATCAACGACCACCCAAATAACTGTGTTGCCATGGGATAAAGATAAGTCAGTAATAAAGTCCATACCAATCTGAGACCATGGTCGTTCAGGAACAGGCAGAGGATGGAGAAGACCAGCAGGCTTCTGGCGAGGGGTCTTGTCCCGGGCACAGACTGTACAAGCCCGCACAAAATCAGCAACATCAGCTTCCAGGGTAGGCCACCAATAAAAACGAGAGATGAGCTGGATGGATTTTTTGATGCCAGCATGGCCTGCGAAGTGTGAGGAGTGTCCCCACCTGAGAATCCTGAGGCGCTGGCGTGGAGAGACGAAGGTCTTCCCTGGAGGAGTTTGTCTGATGGAAGCTGGAGACGTGGAGATCAGACAGTCCGGAGGGATAATGTGTTGCGGGGAAGCTTCCATTTCAGAGGCAACCGATGAACGAGAGAGAGCGTCAGCCCTAATGTTCTTATCAGCTGGGCGAAAATGAATTTCAAAGTCAAAATGGGCAAAGAACAACGACCACCTAGCCTGGCGAGGGTTCAACCGTTGGGCAGACTGAAGATAAGAGAGATTCTTGTGGTCAGTGTATATAATAACTGGGTATTTGGATCCCTCCAGCAGGTGCCTCCATTCTTCAAGCGCCAATTTTATGGCCAGTAGTTCTCGATCACCAATGGAGTAGTTTTTCTCCGCCAGAGAGAAGGTCCTAGAAAAGAAACCACAAGTAACAGCATGTCCGGAAGAATTTTTCTGTAGGAGAACCGCTCCAGCTCCCACTGAAGAGGCGTCTACCTCCAGCGAGAAGGGCCTAGATGGATCAGGTCTGGAGAGTACGGGAGCAGAAGAAAAGGCAGTTTTGAGATGATTGAACGCCTCTTCCGCTTCAGGATGCCAGGACTTAGGGTTGGCGTTTTTCTTGGTTAGGGCCACGATTGGGGCCACAATAGTGGAAAAATGCAGAATAAATTGTCTGTAATAATTGGCAAACCCCAAAAAACATTGGATAGCACGGAGTCCGGAGGGGCGTGGCCAATCCAATACGGCTGATAGTTTGTCCGGGTCCATTTGGAGTCCCTGGCCAGAGACTAGGTATCCTAGGAAGGGAAGCGATTGACATTCAAAGAGACATTTTTCCATTTTGGCATATAATTGATTGTCCCCAAGTCTCTGAAGAACCATGCGGACATGCCGGCGGTGTTCTTCTAGGTTGGAAGAAAAAATCAAAATATCATCCAGGTAGACCACAACACAGGTATATAGAAGATCACGAAAAATTTCATTTACAAAGTCTTGGAAGACGGCAGGGGCGTTGCAAAGCCCAAAGGGCATAACCAGATATTCAAAGTGTCCATCTCTGGTGTTAAATGCGGTCTTCCACTCGTCCCCCTCCCTGATGCGGAAGAGATTATATGCACCTCTCAAGTCCAACTTGGTAAAGATGTTGGCGCCACGTAGGCGGTCAAAGAGTTCCGAGATAAGAGGTAGGGGATAACGTTTTTTTACAGTGATTTTATTAAGTCTGCGGTAATCAATGCAAGGACGTAAGGAGCCGTCTTTTTTGGAAACAAAGAAAAATCCAGCTCCGGCAGGGGAGGAAGACTTTCGGATAAACCCCCTTTTTAAATTCTCTTGGATGTACTCCGACATGGCTTGTGTTTCCGGAGCGGACAGAGGATAGATTCTGCCCCGGGGTGGAGTAGTACCAGGGAGGAGGTCAATAGGACAGTCATAAGGCCTGTGAGGAGGCAAGGTTTCTGCTTGTTTTTTGCAAAAAACGTCAGCATAGTCCAAATAGGCCTTGGGGAGACCTGGTATCAGAGGAGCCATAGGGTTTTGACTGACAGTACTGGGAGCAGGCAAAAGACAGTTCTTGTGGCAAGTAGTACCCCAGTTCTTGATTTCCCCGGTTGTCCAATCGAGGGTTGGGGAATGGCGTTGAAGCCACGGTAGTCCAAGAAGAATCTCTGAAGTGCAATTAGAGAGGACCAGAAATTCAATCTTTTCCTGATGGGGTCCAATGCACATTAAGAGGGGTTCCGTGCGGTAACGCATGGTACAGTCCAACCTTTCATTATTAACAGAGGCGATGTAGAGGGGTCTGGCGAGACTGGTCACCGGGATGTTGAACCTGTTGATGAAAGAGGCCAAAATAAAATTTCCTGCAGATCCGGAATCCAAGAAGGCCACAGCTGAGAAGAAGGTAGAAGAAGAAATCCGCACAGGCACAGTAAGACGTGGGGAAGCAGAGTTCACACCTAGAGGTGTCTCACCTTTGTGCGGAGTCGGAGTGCGTCTTTCCTGACGTGGAGGTCGGATAGGACAATCCTTCAAGAAGTGTTCGGTACTGGCGCAGTACAGGCAAAGGTTCTCCATGCGGTGGCGTGTCCTCTCTTGAGGTGTCAAGCGAGACCGGTCAACTTGCATAGCCTCCACGGCGGAAGGCACAGGAACGGATTGCAGTGGACCAGAGGAGAGAGGAGCCAGGGAGAGAAACCGCCTCGTGCAAACAAAGTCCATATCCTGGCGGAGCTCCTGACGCCTTTCGGAAAAACGCATGTCAATGCGGGTGGCAAGATGAATAAGTTAATGCAGGATAGCAGGAATTTCTCGTGCGGCCAGCACATCTTTAATGTTACTGGATAGGCCTTTTTTGAAGGTCGCGCAGAGGGCCTCGTTATTCCAGGACAATTCGGAGGCGAGAGTACGGAATTGGATGGCGTACTCGCCGACAGAAGAATTACTCTGGACCAGGTTCAGCAGGGTAGTCTCGGCAGAAGAGGCTCGGGCTGGTTCCTTGAAAACACTTCGAATCTCCGTGAAGAAAGAGTGTACAAAGGCAGTGACAGGATCATTGCGGTCCCAGAGCGGTGTGGCCCATGACAGAGCTTTCCCAGACAGAAGGCTGACTACGAAAGCCACCTTAGACCTTTCAGTTGGAAATTGGTCCGACATCATCTCCAGATGCAGGGAACATTGTGAAAGAAAACCACGGCAAAGTTTAGAGTCCCATCAAATTTGTCCGGCAATGATAAACGGAGGCTGGATGGTGCCACTCGCTGTGGAGGAGGTGCAGGAGCTGGCGGAGGAGATGGCTGCTGAAGCTGTGGTAGAAGCTGCTGTAACATCACGGTCAGTTGAGACAGCTGGTGGCCTTGTTGCACTATCTGTTGCGACTGCGGGGCGACCACCGTGGTGAGGTCAGCGACAACTGGCAGCTGGACCTCAGCGGGATCCATGGCCCGATCTACTGTCACGATTCGGCTGGCTGGAGGTGGATCCCCTGTGCCAGAGAGGGATTGGCGTGGACCGTGTCGGTGGACTGGTTCTAAGTTGCTACTGGTTTTCACCAGAGCCCGCGGCAAAGCGGGATGGTCTTGCAGTGGCGGTAGCAACCAGGTCGTATCCACCGGCAACGGCTCAACCTCTCTGACTGCTGAGATAAGCGCGGTACAACGAAGTAGACAAGAGCAGAGTTGGACGTAGCAGAAGATCAGGGCAGGCAGCAAGGATCGTAGTCAGGGGCAACAGCAGGAGGTCTGGAACACAGGCTAGGAACACACAAGGAAACGCTTTCACTGGCACAATGGCAACAAGATCCGGCAAGGAAGTGCAGGAGAAGTGAGGTATAAATAGGGAAGTGCACAGGTGAAGGTACTGATTAAAACCCATGCGCCAATCAGTGGCGCACCGGCCCTTTAAATCGCAAAGACCCGGCGCGCGCACACCCTAGGGAGCGGGGCCGCCCGCGCCGGGACAGCACAGACGGGGAACGAGTCTGGTAGGCGGGTCTGGATGCGCATCGCGAGCGGGCGCGTCCCGCATCGCGAATCGCATCCCGGCTGAGTACATTATCGCAGCGCACCCAGTCAGCAGGTCTGACCGGGGCGCTGCGAACAGGAGAATGCTGTGAGCGCTCCGGGGAGGAGCGGGGACCAGGAGCGCTCGGCGTAACAATATGGAAGAGGCAAACTAGGCATAGGAGGAGGTAAAGAGACAGCTTTAGACTGGATTGGCACAAGACAGTGATTTTGGAAAAACTGTCCCCAGCAAGTGATTTCACCAGAACTCCAGTCAAGGGAGAAATAGGAGCAGGTTGCGGCTGCTGTTTCTGTTGTTGCTGCTGTATGGCTAGAAGCTGCTGCATCATGGCAAACAATGTATTCAGTTGTCGCACCTGGCGGGCTAACTGCTGCGACTGTTGAGCCACGATGGTAGAAAGATCCGCAACATCACACAGAGGCACCCCAGCGGGATCCATGGCAGGATCTTACTGTAAGACTCACGGCAGTAGGCTGTAGCACTCAGGGTAGTAGTGGATCTGCTTGACCTGTGTGGTAGATGATGTGGGCCGTGCCAGGGAGTGGAGTCTAAGGTGCCACTGGTTTTCACCAGAGCCCGCCACAAAGCGGGATGGATTTGCTGCGGCAGGCGCCACCTAGATCACTACCCCTAGCACGACTCGACCACACAGGCGGCTAAGGAGAGTCAAGGCAAAGGAGGGAAACAGCAATTTCTGGATTGCAGAAGGTTGGGTCAGGTGGCACAGGTGCAAAGTCAGGAACGTAGCAGGAGGTCAAAGGCATGTGGCACGGAAGTAAGGTCACAGAACTGAGGGGTCAGGAACTGGTAAGACACTGAATAGCTTTCACTAGGGCACAATGGCAAACAAAGATCCGGCAGGGATTAGTGGGAGGTGCAGATACTTATAGAAAAGGTGCAGGTGTAAATGATCATTACGGGCGCACTAGCCCTTTAAATCAGAGTGCTCCGGCGCGTGCGCCCTAAGAGGCGGGGGCAAGCTCGCTGGCACTGTGAGAGGACAGAAGGGACAGCAGAGAGCAGAGGTGAGTGACGGGCTGGAATTCGCATGGGGGCACGTCCCGCGATACGAATCCCGGCCCCGCCGGCTGAGGAGGGCAGAGAAGTAAAATGCTCACAGCCAGCATGTCTGGCCGGAGCGCTGGACATAACACAGAGAATAGCCCCTGTTCACAATTGAGCCAACTCAAGAGTCTGAGAATATACAATTTTAGACTTTTCGCTGGGTTCTGACTCATGGGACTGATGCTTTTGGCAGATCAGATATACAGCAATAATTTTTTTGTGCTGCATAATTGTAGTAACACTGTGCAGGTAAAAGAAAAAAAACTCGTAATTGGTAACAGCAAGGAAGTACACTAAAGGCTTAGTGCCATCACGGTCCAGCATAAAACTGTTTAACACATATAGCGGTATATGTGACATCAATAAAAAAGGCTGTTAAAATGGAAAAGTACTTTCTTTTGAGAACTTGCCAACTGTCAAATCAACTTTTGAAGGCGCCTACCACTGCGGATCCAGATTATACACAGTTTTAAACCTGGACCACATGTTCAGCTTCTTATCTCATTTGATGCAGTCAGCCTGCAAGGGGTTCCAGGAGGAGTCAGAACGGTAGGCAAAGATGAGAAGTATAAAAAAAAAAAAAACAGCACTTTTATTTTTTAAGGAAGGCCCCTGTTGCTTGCTTCACCCTCCACTGTCTTCTTAACTAGTGTTGAGCGGCATAGGCCATATTGGAATTTGCGAATATTCGCGAATATATGGAGGAATATTCGTCATATTTTCGCGAATATTCGCATATTCGTAATATTCTCGTTTTATTTTCGCATGTGGGAAAATTAACGCATGCGAAAATTAACATATGCGAAAATTAGCATATACAAAAATTAGCATAAGCGAAAATGCGCATATGTGAAAATTAGCATATGCAAATTTTCGCATATGCGAAAATTTGCACGCCAGTCTCACACAGTAGTATTAGAGCCTTCTTTACACCACACAAGCTGAAAGCAGAGAGAGGTGATCACTGTGATGTGTACTGTGATAAAAAAAAATATATAAAAAATGAATATTCGTAATTACGAATATATAGTGCTATATTCGCGAATATGCGATATTCACGAATAAAATTCGCATTGCGAATATTCGCGAGCAACACTATTCTTAACTACCTTGTTCAGTGTGAAAGCTTTATCCCTATGGAGGAAATAAAAAGCCTTTTGGAGAGCCCACATCCAAAACATCCGAACCAAAAATCTTCTCAGAACTAGAGGAAAAGGAGAAAAAAAGATTGAACAGGATAGTGTACCTTGGCCTTAACTGTTTTGTGATGGCTTTTTTTTTTTTTTTTTACTAAAAACTGCCTCCGATAACTAGGTGTAGAACCATCCAAAGAATTCTCGAGCTTCCGACTGAAAATCACTTTCTCCAGTAGGTGTAGCACAATCTGGGTAAGATGTCTGGATAATTGAATCACAGAACAGGACTACCCTTGGAGTACTAATGCATGAATAACAATTAACTTTTATTGGATATGCATTAAAAAGGTACACTGGGATCCCTATGTAAAAAAAAAAAACAAAAAAAAACGTTGCACCACAAATAAATCAAAAAGAAAAATAAATATAAATGAAGTGTGATAGCTGTGGGAGGGGTAACTTGATGGGTCTACAGTATAATCTTTTGGGAATTAGTCAACTCCTGTAGAGAGGGTCACCCTATTTCACCAGTAGATGGACTATCATTCGAGGGGGGAGAGGGGAGATGTGCCCACCCTAACCACTAGGCCCCCCTTAAAGTCTGGTCCTGTCATTTGAGGGACCCGTCTCCTTAACAGGATAGCCTCAACCACTGTCATGTTCCCTCCTCATTGCTAAGTGCATAGGATAACATTTAAAAAAAAGGGGGTGAAGGGTATGGAAGGGTCAGATATAAAAAAAAAAAATGGTCAGGGGTGAGCTATTCCAAATGGTTGCCAGACCCACAGAGCTAGTGAAATACAACACAAACCATAGTATGCAGGTGGAAAAAATAACAGAAAAAACTAAATAATAATGTATACACAAACAAATATATTAACGGTACTGAAAATATGATGCATACACTGCACCTAAAATAATAATTTAAGAGGTGATGAGGAAGCGCAATTAGCGTGAAATGGCCCGTTGGCCTGTATGGTGTCGGTACCTGTCGGTTTGGAATAAAGACGTTACTGCTGTACTGTGAGTGCCAGCTACAATTCTTTTATACTTCAGGTCAGAAGAATCACAAAGCACAGGGTACAGGAAAACATGAGTGATGGGGAAAACCTCTATCACTGGCAACAGGTGAAGACTCCAACAAGTTTAAATATCCATGCCTCTGGGAGGCTTGGGTACCGGCACTGAATCTAATTGGTCCAGCGCTCACTCTTTCTCATTGGTCGCAGGATGACAAACTGACCGGTAATGTGCAGGACTGTTGTCCGGACAGTGGAGGAGGCTTCTGCTGCTGCAGAAGAGGCGGAGGCAGCATTGGAGCCCAGGCAGGAAAGGATTTAACATGTATAATCCATGATGACACTGCTCCACTGTTTATTTGCATAAGGCTTTATAAATCTTCCCTATTGTCTCCATCCATGACTCCATTGTATCAGCCATACCTTTTCTTGGAATTATGAATTCTCTGAGTCATTGCTGCAGCTCCTGGTGTGTACTGTGTACAGTAAGGATAAATGCTAAGAGACAGATTAGTTGTCTTTGATCTTATTAAACTCAGTGCCTCCATTTTTAGACATTCACCTTAATGTTAAGCAATCTTTCATTTACAGGCATGAATCCCACGCGCACTTGCTCCAATGCCTTCATGTTATCTCTTCTAATTTATGATGAATATAATATTTCTTGCTTGTAACAATAGTCTATAATATTTGGAAAGAGAAAACTTTTAATACCTCTCCTTACACCCCTTCATGCCAGTATCACAATATGGAATTTGTTGTTGTCAAATAAACAATATGCATTTTGTTACGCCGAGCGCTCAGGGTCCCTGCTCCTCCCCGGAGCGCTCGCGGCGTTCTCCCTTCTGCAGCGCTCCGGTCAGACCCGCTGACCGGGAGCGCTGCACTGACATTCGCGATGGGGATGCGATTCGCATAGCGGGACGCGCCCGCTTGCGAATCGCATCCCAAGCCACTTACCCGTCCCGGTCCCCGGCTGTCATGTTCTGGCGCGCGCGGCTCCGCTCTCTAGGGCGCGCGCGCGCCAGCGCTCTGAGATTTAAAGGGCCAGTGCACCAGTGATTGGTGCCTGGCCCAATCAGTCTAATTAGCTTCCACCTGCTCCCTGTGTATATTACCTCACTTCCCCTGCACTTCCTTGCCGGATCTTGTTGCCTTGTGCCAGAGAAAGCGTTAGTGTTGTCCAGATCTTCTGCTATTCACATTGACTACGAACCTTGCCGCCTGCCCCGACCTTCTGCTACGTCTGACCTTGCCTCTGTCTAGTCCTTCTGTCCCACGTCTTCTCAGCAATCAGCGAGGTTGAGCCATTGCCGGTGGATACGACCTGGTTGCTACCGCCGCAGCAAGACCATCCCGCTTTGCGGCGGGCTCTGGTGAAAACCAGTAGCAACCCTAGAACCGGTCCACCGACACGGTCCACGCCAATCCCTCGCTGACACAGTGGATCCACATCCAGCTAGCCGAATCATAACACATTTGAGTTGCATTTGCTAATTCTAAGAAATATATTTGTGGAATCTGGAAACTATCCTGCATATGAGATTGTAGAAAATGTTCTTTATAGACTCTGGTTTCTTTCAGTGAGTGTTATGTAAATACGCAATGACTGTACAAGAGACAGGAGAAGTAAAGTCGCCAGATTAAACTTCTCATGTGACATAAAACTTAACAGAATGACTTATAGCAAGCCCCATTTCTTAAAACACACAAGATATTAATGTTATCTTGGTAACAGTAAAGAAAAAAAAACGGCATATTAGACTCAAGGAGCCTTGTCAGGCATCTCAGAAATTTTACTATGTATATCTTTAAGTTGCTTAGAATTGCATGCTATCACTTAAACAGAGGAGTCTAGGTTACACTTGCTAGTAATATTTGCCATTTAAGTCTCTTCTTTAAGAAAACAAACCTTTATGAAGAAACAAGCCCAATTGTGGTATTAAATTATTGAAGGCTGAGTTTAAAGGCTCTGCGAATACAGTTAAAGCGTACCTGTCAGATCCCCCCCCCCCAAAAAAAATAAAAAACTTTATATGCTGCTCAGTGCCTCATCCTGATCATGTACATCTATTTTTTATGGGTCTGTGACCTATATTTCGCTCACAATTACCTTTATTTACTTGCCATCATTGCTCAAGTGAGGGTTCTTGTAACGCCGAGCGCTCCGGGTCCCTGTCCCTCCCCAGAGCGCTCGCGGCGTTCTTCTGCCTGCAGCGCCCCGGGCAGTCCCGCTGTCCGGGAGCGCTGCTCTGGTGTCCCCGGCGGGGATGTGATATGAGTGGCGGGACGTGCGCGCCCGCGGTCGCATCCCGATCCTCTCACCTGCCCTGTCCTCCTTCGGCTCCATCCCGGCTCCATCCCCTCTATAAAATTTAAAGGGCTAGTGCACCACTAATTGGTGCCTGGCCCAATCAGTGTAATTACCTCCAAACACTACATAAACCCACTTCCCCTTCCTGTCCTCGCCAGATCTTGTAGCCCTAGTGCCCTGAGAAAGAGTTTTCTGTGTATCCAGACCCTTGCTGTTGCCCCTGACTACGAACCTTGCCGCCTGCCTTGACCTTCTGCTATGTCTGACCTCGCCTTGCCTTGTTCTTGTGTACTGCACCTGTCTCAGCTGTCAGTGAGGTTAAGTCGCTATCGGGTGGAACGACCTGGGGGTTACCTGCCGCAGCAAGTCCATCCCGCTTTGCGGCGGGCTCTGGTGAAAACCAGTAACCTCTTAGATTCCGTTCCCCTGGTACAGCCCACGCCATCGCCTCACTGACACAGAGGATCCACTCACGTGTCCGCCCCGCATACCAGTCCGGACCCTGACAGTAGATCCCATGGATCCCGCTGAGGTGCCACTGCCTAGTCTCGCTGACCTCACCTCCGTGGTCGCCCAGCAATCCCAGCAGATCGCCCAACAAGGACAACAGCTGTCTCAGTTGACTGCCATGCTTCAGCAGCTTCTGCCTCCACAGCAGCAACCATCTCCACCGCCAGCTCCAGCATCTCCTCCACAGCGAACTGCTGCTTCTACGTCCAGAGTCCGCCTGTCTCTACCTGACAAGTTTGATGGGGATTCTAAGCTGTGCCATGGGTTCATGACCCAGTGTTCGCTGCACCTGGAGATCATGTTGGACCAGTTTCCCACAGAAAGGTCTAAGGTGGCATTCGTGCTCAGTCTACTATCTGGGAAGGCCTTGTCCTGGGCCAAACTGCTTTGGGACCGCAAAGATCCTGCCACTGCTACCATTCAGTCCTTTTTCACCGAAGTACGCAGTGTCTTTGAGGAACCTGCCCGTGCATCTTCCGCTGAAACAGCCTTACTTAACCTCGTCCAAGGAGACTCTACAGTGGGCGAATATGCCGTACAGTTCCGCACACTGGCCTCTGAGTTGGCCTGGAATAATGAGGCTCTCTGCGCGACCTTTAAGAAAGGTTTATCCAGCCACATCAAGGATTGTCTGGCCGCACGAGAGATACCCTCCTCCCTGACTGAACTCATAATTTTGGCTACCCGCATTGATATGCGCTACATCGAATGACGCCAGGAGCTTCGCCAGGAAAAAGATCTTGTTCGCACCAGGCGTAATCCGCACCTGGCTCCTCTCTTTCAGCATCCATTGCAACCTGTTTCTGTGCCTTCCGCCGAGGAGGCCATGCAAGTGGATCAGCCACGCCTGACCCAACAAGAGAGGACTCGCCGTAGGAACGAGAACTTGTGCCTGTACTGTGCGAGCTCGGAACATTTCTTAAAAGACTTTCCTATTCGTCCTCCACGTCAGGGAAACGCACGCACCTAGTAAACGTGGGAGAGGCGTTACTAGGTGTGAATTCCTCCTCTCCACGTCTGACTACACCAGTACGGATTTCCTTGCCCACTAAGTCTTCCTTCTCTGCTGAGGCCTTTCTGGACTCTGGTTCTACGGGAAATTTCATTGAAGCCTCATTGATCAATAAATTCAACATTCCAGTGACCCGTCTCCTCAAACCATTCTACATTTCCTCCGTTAATGGTCAAAATCTGGACTGTACCGTACGCTATCGCACTCAACCCTTGCGCATGGGTATTGGTGTCCTCCATCACGAGGACATAGAATTTTTTGTACTTCCTAACTGTACCTCGGAAGTCTTACTTGGCCTGCCGCGGCTGCAGCGCCACACACCTACCCTAGATTGGTCCTCTGGGGACATTAAAAGTTGGGGTTCTTCTTGTCACAAGCGATGCCTGAAGTCTCTACCCATCTGTCAAGTTTCTGTCACTACACCTTTGCCAGGCTTACCTAAGGCCTACCAGGACTTCTCTGATGTGTTCAGTAAAAAGCAAGCAGAAGTCTTACCACCACACAGACTCTTTGACTGTCCTATTGACTTGCTCCCTGGTACTACTCCACCCCGTGGCAGAATTTTCCCTCTTTCCGCTCCAGAAACGCAGGCCATGTCTGAATATATACGAGAAAACCTTGAGAAGGGTTTTATCAGAAAAGGAGCAGGCTTCTTTTTCATCGCCAAAGAGGATGGATCCCTACGGCCTTGCATTGATTACCGCGGTCTTAACAAAATGACAGTAAAAAAACTTTATCCTCTGCCTCTCATCTCAGAACTATTTGATCGCCTGCAGGGAGCAAAGATTTTTACCAAACTCGATCTTAGTGGTGCCTATAATCTCATCCGTATTAGAGAAGGTGACGAATGGAAAACCGCGTTCAATACTAGAGCTGGTCCCTTTGAGTATCTTGTCATGCCCTTTGGACTTTGCAATGCCCCTGAAGTCTTTCAGGACTTTATGCAACATATGAGAGAGAAAGCACCTTGGCACCGCTGGAATTCCTAGATTCAAATGCCCACTGCAACAGCTGTGAATATCCTGAACTCCTCATGTAAAGCTAAGGGTGGTGCTGCACGAACTGATATATAACATTGGCAATAGCATGTAGAGAAGAATGAATCGGAGCACTCACCCAGTAGAAGTATGCAAAATCTTCAGGCTTTATTCAGAATTGGAGCAGGTAACAAACACAGTGCAGGAGAGAGGGTTGGCGTGGGGGGTTGGGCAAACGGACCGTGTTCGCGCGAGTTCGCGCTTCGTCAGGCCACACGAAGCGCGAACTCGCGCGAACACGGTCCGTTTGCCCAACCCCCCACGCCAACCCTCTCTCCTGCACTGTGTTTGTTACCTGCCCCAATTCTGAATAAAGCCTGAAGATTTTGCATACTTCTACTGGGTGAGTGCTCCGATTCATTCTTCTCTACATGCTCTTTCAGGACTTTGTCAACGAGATTTTTCGGGACATGCTGTATTCCTGTGTGGTAGTCTATCTTGATGATATCCTCATATTTTCCTTCAACCTAGAGGAACACCACCTCCATGTCCATCAAGTGCTCCAGCGTCTACGCAAAAACCATCTTTATGCCAAAATTGAAAAATGCCTCTTTGAGCGTAGCTGTCACGTACCGGCATGACTAGTAGTGGATCCTCTAGACCAGAGAGGCGATGGCGCGGGTTGTACTGGAGGACCGGTTCTAAGTAGTTACTGGTCTTCACCAGAGCCCGCCGCAAAGCGGGATGGATTTGCTGCGGCGGTAACTACCAGGTCGTATCCCCCAGTAACAACTCGACCTTTCTGGCAGCTGATATGGGGTGGCACACAGGGAGTAGGCAGGAGCGTAGTCGGACGTAGCAGAGGTCAGGGCAGGCAGAAAAGGTTCAAGGGCGAGTAGTTGGTAGCAACGGGTTCGGCAACAGGCAAGGCAATATAACACAGTAGGGAACGCTTTCTCAAAGGCACAAGGGCACAAAGACAAGGTTACATTTATAGGAAGGTGGCCAGAGGTCAGGGACCAGCGCACCAATCAAAGGCGCGCTGGCCCTTTAAATTTACAGAAGGCGGCGCTCGCACGCGCCCTAGAGTGCGGGGCCGCGCGCGCCGGGAAGCAGAGACTGACGGCGCTGGGAGCCAGGTAAGACAGACAGGGACGCGGCGCATGAGCGGGGACCAGCCGCCACGGCAGCCGCGTCCCCGACACAAGGGAACCCGTGCTCCCGGTCAGCGCGTCTGACAAGGAGGCAACGGGATCCCGAGGAGGGAGGCCGAGGGAGCGGGCGCTCTGGTCCGGGGGAGGGGACCGGAGCGCACACTGTGACAGTACCCCCCGCTTAGGTCTCCCCCTCTTCTTGATGCCCAGAAAACTGAGGATGAGACTGCGGTCCAAGATGTTCTCCTCAGGCTCCCAAGACCTCTCCTCAGGACCGCAGCCCTCCCAATCAACCAGAAAAAATCTTCTCCCCCGAGAGATCCTGGTCGCCAAGATCTCCTTGACAGAAAAAATATCGGAGGTACCGGCAACAGGGCTGGGAGAAAAAATCTTGGGAGAGAAACGGTTAAAGACAGCAGGTTTAAGAAGGGAGACATGGAAAGAGTTATGGATTCGGAGGGAGGGAGGAAGATGAAGCTGGTAAGAGACCGGATGTATTTAGAGGAGAGCCAAACCTTGTCACCTGGGCGAAATTCCAGAGGAGCTCTGTGTCTCTTGTCGGCTTGGACCTTCATACGAGCGGAAGCCTTGAGGAGAGCAGCGTGAGTTTCACGCCAGATGGTGGAAAAGTCCAGTACAAGACTGTCAACAGCAGGTACAGAAGAAGGAGTGGGAAACTGCGGCAGAGGTGGAAGAGGATGACGGCCAAAAACTACAAAGAAAGGGGACTTGTTAGAAGCTGAGGATTGTTTGTAGTTGTAGGAGAACTCCGCCCAGGGAAGTAGATCCTCCCAATTGTCGAGAGGATACAAAGTGGCGCAGATAGTCACCCAAAATTTGGTTCACCCGTTCTACCTGGCCGTTGGACTGAGGGTGGTACGAAGAAGAAAAGTCCAATTTGATCCTGAGCTGACCACAAAGAGCCCTCCAGAATTTGGAGACAAATTGTACCCCACGATCCGAGACAATATGTTTGGGAAGGCCATGGAGATGGAAGATGTGTTGGAAGAATTGTTTGGCTAACATGGGTGCAGAGGGTAGACCGGGCAGGGGTACAAAGTGAGCCATTTAGGAGAAGCGATCTACCATGACCCAAATAACAGACATGCCATGGTAGGAGGGAAGATCTGTAACAAAGTCCATAGCGATGTGAGACCAGGGAACTTCAGGAACAGGTAGAGGCAAGAGGACACCTGCTGGTTTCTGACGAGGCGATTTATCCCAGGCACAAATCATGCAGGCCTGGACGAAGTCCAAGACATCTTTCTCCAGAGAAGGCCACCAGTACCTTTGTGAGATTAGTTGGAGAGATTTTTGTACCCCGGGATGACCGGCAAAAAGGGAAGCGTGGCCCCACTTGAGAATTTGCAACCGCTGTCGTGGAGGTACGTAGGATTTGCCCGGAGGAAGAAGGCGCAGGTCCACGGGAGCGACGGCAATAAGGCGTTCTGGTGGGATGATATATTGGGGTGTTAACTCGTCATCCACCACATCAGAAGAGCGAGACAGAACATCTGCCCTAATGTTCTTACAAGCCGGACGGAAATGCATTTCAAAATTAAAGCGGGTGAAGAACAAAGACCAACGAGCCTGACAGGGATTTAGTCTCTGGGCAGACTGGAGATAAGCCAGGTTCTTGTGGTCCATGAAGATGTTCATAGGATGTGTGGCGCCCGCGAGTAAATGTCTCCATTCCTCCAGTGCCAACTTAATGGCCAGCAGTTCTCTGTCTCCAATTGAATAATTTCTCTCCACGGGAGAGAATGTTTTAGAAAAGAAGCCACAAGTTACTGTCTTGCCCCCCGAAGACTTTTAGGTGAGGACAGCTCCGGCTCCCACCGAGGAGGCATCCACTTCGAGGGAGAAGGACTTGGTGGAATCTGGCCTAGAGAGAACGGGTGCTGAGGCAAAGGCGGCTTTTAGTGACTGGAAGGCTTCATCAGCTTGGGAAGGCCAAGATTTGGGGTTAGCTCCTTTTTTTGTTAAAGCCACAATAGGAGCCACCAGAGTGGAATAATGAGGGATAAATTGCTTGTAGTAATTAGCAAAGCCCAGGAATCTTTGTATGGCTCGGAGACCAGAGGGACGTGGCCAATCCAGAACCGTGGAGAGCTTGGCTGGATCCATTTGAAGTCCTTGGGCAGAGATAATGTATCCCAGGAAAGGCAGGGAGGACCGTTCAAAAATACATTTTTCAAATTTGGCGTATAGGCGATTTCTCCTAAGACGAGTGAGAACTTGTCGCACATGGACCGGATGTTGGTCCAAATTGGAGGAAAAGATGAGGAAGTCATCCAAGTATACGACCACGCAGGTATAAAGTAGGTCCCTGAAGATGTCGTTGACAAATTCCTGGAAGACGGCAGGCGCATTACAAAGGCCGAAGGGCATCACCAGATACTCAAAGTGCCCGTCCCTTGTGTTAAAGGCGGTCTTCCACTCGTCTCCCTCACGGATGCGGATCAAATTATAGGCCCCTCGAAGGTCCAATTTGGTGAAGATCTTTGCCCCTCGGAGATGATCAAATAGCTCAGAGATTAGGGGCAGAGAGTAGCGGTTCTTGATGATAATTTTATTAAGTCCTCTGTAGTCTATGCAGGGACGGAGAGAACCGTCCTTCTTGGTCACGAAGAAGAAGCCGGCCCCAGCGGGGTAAGAAGACTTTCTTATGAATTCTCTCTGCAGGTTCTCACGTATATAGTCGGACATGGCAAGAGTCTCAGGAGGTGAGAGAGGATAAATTCTGCCCCGAGGGGGAGTCGAACCGGGCATCAGGTCGATCGGACAATCATAGGGTCTGTGAGGAGGAAGGACGTCAGCTTGTTTCTTGCAAAATACATCCGCAAAAGAATGGTATGGCTTGGGCAGACCAGGAGGCAGAGAAACTTGTGGGACCTGTTTGACAGGACCAGGCTTGAGACAATGGTCAGAACAGGAGGAACCCCAACGCAGGATCTCACCGGTGGTCCAATTCAGGACAGGATAATGACGTTGAAGCCATGGCAGACCCAGGAGGAGTTCGGAGGAGCAGAAAGGAAGGACAACAAACTGTAAAGTCTCTGTATGAAATATTCCAATGTCCATCTGCAGATGCTGGGTACGGAACTGCACAGTGGCAGAGAGTCTCTCACCGTTAACTGTAGAGATGAGGAATGGCCTGGGTAGACGGATTACTAGAATACGGTACTTGTCAACCAAGGAGGCGTGAATGAAGTTGCCAGCTGAACCGCAATCCAAGAAGGCGGTAGCGGAGAAAGAGGATGAACAACTTCACGGTTATGGTGAGACGTGGAGAGGATGAATCCACACCTAGCAACGCCTCTCCCACGTTTACTAGGTGCGAGCGTTTCCCGAACGCGGTGGATGGAGAGGACAATCTTTAAGGAAGTGCTTGGTACTGGCACAGTACAAACACAGGTTCTCGTCTCTGCGGCGGCTTCGTTCTTGCGGAGTCAGGCATGACCGATCCACCTGCATGGCTTCCACAGCGGGAGGCCCGGTAGCGGGTTGAGGTGGACGCAGAAAAACGGGGGCCAGACGAGGGTAGCGTCTAGGACGAGCCTTTTCCTTTTCAAGGAGGAGTTCCTCTTGTCTCTCGGTGAAACGTTTGTCAATCCTAGTGGCCAGCAAAATGAGGTCACTAAGGGTGGAAGGTAGCTCACGTGCAGCCAGAACGTCCTTTATCTCACTGTTGAGACCCTTCTTGAAGGTGGCACAAAGGGCTTCATTGTTCCAGTTTAGTTCAGAGGCCAGGGTGCGGAACTGAATAGCATAGTCACCCACGGAAGAACCTCCTTGGGTCAAGTTAAGTAAGGCAGTCTCTGCGGAGGTAACCCGGGCAGGCTCCTCAAAAACATTCCGGAACTCTTGGCAGAAGTTCTGGACGGAAGAGGTGGCTGGATCTGCGCGGTCCCATAGTGGTGTAGCCCAGGCCAGGGCCTTCCCGGACAATAAACTAAGAATAAAGGCTACCTTGGCTTGCTCAGAAGGAAACTGGTCGGACAGTAGCTCGAGGTGGAGAGAGCACTGCGACAGGAACCCACGGCACTGCTTCGGATCTTCGTCATATTTGTCAGGCAGGGACAAACGGATCCTGGAACCGGAGGCAACTGCAGGCGGAGGTGTAGCGGCAGGTGCAGACGGAGGAGCTGGCTGTTGCTGAGAAGGCAGCAGCTGCTGCATCATAGCAGTCAACTGGGCCAGCTGTTGACCTTGCTGGGCCATTATGGTGGTGAGGTCCGCTAGGCTTGGCAGGGGAACATCAGCGGGATCCGTGGCCGGATCTTATTGTCATGTACCGGCAGGACTAGTAGTGGATCCTCTAGACCAGAGAGGCGATGGCGCGGGTTGTACTGGAGGACCGGTTCTAAGTAGTTACTGGTCTTCACCAGAGCCCGCCGCAAAGCGGGATGGATTTGCTGCGGCGGTAACTACCAGGTCTCTGGCAGTGGCGCGGCACACAGGGAGTAGGCAGGAGCGTAGTCGGACGTAGCAGAGGTCAGGGCAGGCGGAAAAGGTTCAAGGGCGAGTAGTCAGTAGCAACGGGTTCGGCAACAGGCAAGGCAATATAACACAGTAGGGAACGCTTTCTCAAAGGCACAAGGGCACAAAGATCCGGCAAGGGCAGGAAGGGGCAGGTAACATTTATAGGAAGGTGGCCAGAGGTCAGGGACCAGCGTACCAATCAAAGGCGCGCTGGCCCTTTAAATTTACAGAAGGCGGCGCGCACGCGCCCTAGAGAGCGGGGCCATGCGTGCCCGAGGCAGAGACTGACGGCGCAGGGAGCCAGGTAAGACAGACAGGGACGCGGCGCGTGAGTGGGGACCAGCCGCCACGGCAGCCGCATCCCGGACACAAGGGAACCCGTGTTCCCGGTCAGCGCGTCTGACCGGGAGGCGCAGGATTCCCGAGGAGGGAGGCCGAGGGAGCGGGCGCACCGGTCCGGGGGAGGGGACCGGAGCGCACGCTGTGACAGTAGCAGTCTACCCTTCCTGGGATACATAGTGTCCAGTCAGGGCCATCAAATGGACCCTGACAAGCTATCTGCGGTTTTAGATTGGCCACACCCCACTGGTCTACGAGCTATCCAACGCTTTCTCGGATTTGCTAATTATTTCCGTCAATTTATTCCTCACTTCTCCACCATTGTTGCTCCTAATGTAGCATTAACCAAGAAAAATGCTAATCCGAAATGCTGCCCGCCGCAGGCGGAGGAAGCCTTTAACCACCTCAAGACCGCCTTTGCCTCTGCTCCTGTACTCTCCAGGCCTGATCCGTTGAAGCCCTTTATCCTCGAAGTTGATGCCTCATTTATCGGAGCTGGTGCTATCTTAATTATTGGTGGTCTCCCCTGGAGAAGGACGTGACTGATTTTGTTCTGGCTTGCACTTTTTGTGCCCGTGACAAAACCCCATGCCAGAAACCTGCAGGTCTTCTTCTTCCTTTGCCTGTGCCTGAACAGCCATGGTCCCATATAGCCATGGACTTCATTACTGACCTTCCATTTTTTCACGGCAACACAGTTTGTGCCCGTGGGTGGTCGTTGATCGTTTTTCTAAAATGGCTCATTTTGTCCCTCTGCCAGGACTGCCCACTGCACCTCAATTGGTGAAACAAATTTTCCTTCATATTTTTCGCCTCCATGGGCTTCCCACGCACATCGTCTATGACAGAGGTGTGCAGTTCGTTTCCAAATTCTGGAGAGCCCTATGTAGTCAATTAAAAATAAAATTAAATGTCTCTTCTGCTTACCACCCTCAATCCAACGGTCAAGTGGAAAGAGTTAATCAAATTCTCGGTTACTACTTGCGTCATTTTGTCTCCGCCCGTCAAGATGACTGGGTGGACCTTTTGCCCTGGGCCGAATTTTCATACAATTTTAAAGATTCTAAGTCTTCTTCCAAGTCCCCATTTTTTGTGGTGTACGGCCATCACCAATTCCCCCCTCCCTATTCCCTCTTCCCCTCTTCCTCTGGAGTTCCTGCTGTGGATAACTTGACTCAAGATTTTTTCTCCATCTGGAGTGAGACTCGTAATTCTCTTTTGCTGGCCTCATCTCGCATGAAGAAACGTGCCGATAAAAAGAGAAGACCTCCTCCTGTTTTTGCCCCTGGTGACAAAGTGTGGCTTTTAGCTAGGTACATTCGTTTCCGGATGCCTAGCTACAAGCTAGGTCCTCGGTTTCTTGGACCTTTTAAAATCAAAAAACAAATCAATCCTGTTTCCTACCAACTTCATCTTCCCCCTTCTCTTTGTATTCCCAATTCTTTCCATGTTTCTCTTCTCAAACCTCTCATACTTAACCGTTATTCTCCCAAGGTCACTGTTCCTGCTCCAGTCTCTGACTCCTCTGATGTCTTCTCTGTCAAGGAGATCCTCGACTCCAAGGTCGTCCGAGGTAAAAGATTTTTTTTAATTGATTGGGAGAATTGTGGTCCTGAAGAGAGGTCCTGGGAACCTTAGGTTAACATTCTTGATAAAGACCTCGTCTGCAGATTCCTGGGCTCCAAAAGGAGGGGGAGACCTAAGGGGGGGTACTATAATGCCGAGTGCTCCGAGTCCCTGTCCCTCCCCGGAGCGCTCGCGGCGTTCTTCTGCCTGCAGCGCCCCGGGCAGTCCCGCTGTCCAGGAGCGCTGCTCTGGTGTCCCCGGCGGGGATGCGATCCACGTGGTGGGACGTGCCCGCCCGCGGGTCGCATCCCGATCCTCTCACCTGCCCCATCCTCCTTCGGCTCCGTCCCGGCGCGCGGCCCCGCTCTCTAGGGCGCGCGCGCGCCAGCTCTATGAAATGTAAAGGGCCAGTGCACCACTAATTGCCAGGCCCAATCAGTGTAATTACCTCCAAACACTACATAAACCCACTTCCCCTTCCTGTCCTCACCGGATCTTGTTGCCCTAGTGCCCTGAGAAACAGTTTTCTGTGTATCCCTAGCCTGTGTATCCAGACACTTGCTGTTGCCCCTGACTACGAACCTTGCCGCCTGCCTTGACCTTCTGCTACGTCTGACCTCGCCTTGCCTTGTCCTTGTGTACCGCGCCTGTCTCAGCTGTCAGTGAGGTTCAGTTGCTTTCGGGTGGAACGACCTGGGGGTTACCTGCCACAGCAAGTCCATCCCGCTTTGCGGCGGGCTCTGGTGAAAACCAGTAACCTCTTAGATACCATTCCCCTGGTACGGCCCATGCCATCGCTTCACTGACACAGAGGATCCACTCACGTGTCCTCCCCGCATACCAGTCCGGACCCTGACAGTTCTGTCCATGCAGAGGCATGGGGCGTGTCCCTCTCTTCTCCTCACTGTGATGGCTCCTCCTCCTATCTCACTCTGCTCTGACTCACAGAGGGTCGGGAGCAAGCACAGAAGCTCTGAACCTGCCTGCAGCCCTGTCAATCACTCATGGTGTCCATGACGTGTCGATGACCACTGGACACTGCAGGACTGGTATGTGTCCCAGGAGGCAGAGGGACCCTTAGTGCCCACTTTTTTGGCTGGCTTTTTCAGTATAAAATACTGAAAATTTTCTGATGTAAGCAATAGCAAAACATATTGTTTTTCCATGCTTTATAACATATCAAAAGTTATTGTAGCTGACAGTGCCCATTTAAGTAACCTAGTTAAACTGAAGATTCACATTTACCATAGCAAAGACTATGCTCAATAAATGTTCCAGCATATTACAGAAAACATATTCCTTCTGTGATTGTTTTCCTTGGTTCCCTTAGTATACAATAAATCTTTGTTAGCATTGTTCAATATTGTTCAGTAGTTTTATTCATGATATGATTCATAACAGAGACATAGCTGGAAGCTCCCGGGCTACCATGCAAAGTCAGTAACAGGGCTAGTCAACTATCATATGTGAGACAGGATGAACACCACTGGTACCTGCCATCAATTTATAATGCTGACCACTGGGTTCTGTAAAGGTATCCGTCATATTGACAAAAAATAAATAAAAAAATGTATTGAATAAAAAGTTGAGGAGGTACCCAGTCCTTTTTGTTAAAGGTAACCTGTCAAGTTGAAAATGTAAACCACCAAAAATATACACAGAGCCAAATGTCAAAAAGTAAAAATACATTTTATTAACACACAAATATCATTGAAAAAAAACATGGAGACCGAAAACACAATATACTGATCTGATGTAAACAATCCATTACAAGGTGCATATTATTGATACGGATGGTACCAGTGCCAGTAAAAATCACAGTAAAGATTAAAATACAAAAAGCAACAGACACATAAATAGTGCTGCATTTCCTCAGGAATATAACCATAAAACCACTGCATACCCTACTTCACATTTAGTACTTGCTTTGTCCGGGGGAATTAATAAAATGGAGAAACACCCAGCTTATTTGTGAGAAGTAACCAATAGGATGACAGATAAATGAGTGTGTCTCATTTATTTATGGAAATCTCTGCTTATTCTGAGCTAAGTAGTCATGTGCACGACTAAGTTACGTCAGTTATTGCCAAATCTTCCTATACACACACTTATACACAAATAGCTGTCAATCACTGAATAGACTGCCCAGAACGCCACTTTTCCCAGAATAGGCAAAGATTTTCATGAATAAATGACAAGTTTGTGAGAAGTATCTTGAAACGTTTTTTTTTTTGAAAGTTTTATATCCATCTGCCCAGCTCTTCACATATGACTTCATTTTTAATGTGACAGGTTCTCCTCAAAGCTGTGTTGACATCACAATTTGATGATGAGTTCCTTGTATATGTTGTCATTCTGTCAGAATGGGATACCAATGTACATATGACCGTACAGGTACCATTGACTTCAACTACTACCCAATGGTGCATTCACACCACGTTTCAGAGGTCCGGCTGCCGAATCTGGCTGGAAAATTTCAATACCGGGCACTCCCATATGCCAGTTGGACTGGCGCAAATCTCTTTATTTAAATGCGCCGACTGGTGTAAGGTAATAACTCCGGTTGGCTCATTTTTGCCCCAAATCCAGTTTTGTGGCTGGACTGAAAACTGCGGCATAACGCGGTTTTCAGTCTGGCCACAAAACCGGATAGGGGGCAAAAAAGAGTGGACCAGAGTCACTATCTGATGCACATTTTAATTAATGAGATTCTGCGACGGTCCTGCTGGGATACAGGAGCACCTGGTTTTGAAATTTCCCAACCGGATCTGGCAGCTGGATCTCTGAAATGTGGTGTGAATGCACCCTAACACAGTTAGCTCGTGACTGTGTTTGAGTCATCTTTCAAGCATGTACATGGGCTCAAGCCCTTAAAAGCATGTTATCCCATATGCAAAGGATAGGGGATAAGATGCCAGATCACGGGGGTCCCGCGACTAGGGACCCCCGTGATCTTGCATGCAGCACCCCATTATAATCAGTCCCCAGTGCATGTTTGCTCTGGGTCTGATTACTGACGATCACGAGGGCCGAAGCATTGTGACATCACGGCCCCGCCCCTTGTGACCTCACGCTCCGCCCCCTTGATGCAAGCCTATGGGAGGGGGCGGGACAGCTGTAACATGCTCTGGGGACTGATTATAATGGGGTGCTGCGTGAAAGATCACAGCGGCGGGACCCCCATGATCAGGCATCTTATCCCCTATCCTTTGGATAGGGGATAAGATGTCTTAGCACCGGAGTACCCCTTTAAGTGTGGTTTTCTGCATTTCTGGGTCTGAGCCCAAACACGTATATACTCAGAAAATTAGCTGAACATAATCACTAGCTGACTACTTTGGGCCATTGAAGTCAGATGGGCCCATGCACTGCCTACATTCACATATACATCAGCATTTCATTTTGACTGGATGCAAATATATACGGAAAACGTGTAGGTAAATTTGTGAACCCAGCTTTAACCCTGAAGTATAGATGGAAATATAAAGTCTGAAGTTATCCATTTATAAATATTTTGTAGACCCATCTATACATCTTTTACATAAAATAATGGAAGCAATATGTGTCCTGCCATTTGATAAAAAATGAATTTTGGGTTTGATTGTATTCATCTTCATTTGCCTTACAACAAAAATTAGTTTAACCTTCCTGCAGCTCTTAGTGGAGAACCACAATATTATCTCAACAATGTAAAAAGTAATAGTAGCCTTGGCTTCCTGCCACTTTGTGTTGTAGTGAATATGGAAAGGAGGGTGTGATACTGGATATGTACAGGAATAACCATATTGCTCCGTTTCATAACAGACAAGCCCTCAACTGCTTCCAGTCTGATCATATGAAGAAAGTAAGTAGATGACCCATACATATCTCTCTGTTTGTCTGCCTATCTATCTATCTTTGTACTTTGAGCTACAATTTATTGTTCATATGATTTGTAATGGCTAAGTTATGATTTGTTTATGGCTTGTAAAGGATAAGTAACTGGATAGCAGTTTGGATTACTATATTTGACATGGTTGTTTTTGAAAAATAAACACAAAACTTTGATTCTTCTTATTGGTAGAGCAGTATATAAGCTGCTTCTAAAATCTAACTTTATATGTGATAAAGTAATAGTGTAATAAATGAAATGACCAAATACCCACAAATCCATTTGTAACATATCACTTTGCAATTCACACCTTCAGATTCAATCATAAGTAATCTCCAGCCAATAATACTGTTTATGGATGTAGGTTTGTAAACCTAACTAACTACGTGTTATTTTTTACTTCTCTTTTCCAGACTTAGGCTTTAATAGATCATTGTAAAAGAGAATCTAAAATATTGTCAGGTAGTTGATGGATAGATATTACTGTAGCTCAGGAATGCAGATGTCAGGGGAACAGTTTTCTTCATCTTCTCTGTCCTCAGTGATAGTCACTATCTAATTTTCAGATAACAGGCACATCCTCAGACTATGTAATGTGTATGTGAACAGCAGGATTGTCCGCTGATGTTACCTGTTGAGGGAAAGAAAGAACAGGCACATTTTATTATAATCTATGCAATTCTCTATCTCCACAGATAACAGCCACCATGAGAGGTGTATTGTAACTGTGTATCTAATTGCTATTGAAATAGCATGCACTGATAATTGGAGCTGTGGAACATAGTTATGACCACAACAGCAATAAACAATCGACCTGTCAGTATCTTATGTATAATGCAGGTTTATTAATATGTTGTTGGAGTTTGTTGCCCAGGCAGGAGTTTAACCCATGAACCCAAGTGCCACAAAACAGGTGTGTTCATAACTAGAGATGAGCAAACTTTTGAAAAATTTGATTCGGACGATTCGCCGAATTTTTTGAAAAAATTTGGTTCAATCCGAATTTATTCACGACGAATCTATATTAAAAACGGCTATTTCTGGCCTACAGAGAGCCTCAATAGGGGTGTAGAACACTTTGCTGTGTTCTAACACGCATATGGAGTGTGCTGGGGTAGTGAAATAATACTGTTATTCAGAATGACATGCAGATTACAGGCATCGCTTTTAGAATCACTGCCGCAGAGCGGCACAATGACAGAGCCTGGAGGTGGCATCAGTATCAGGAGACCATATAGTGGCTGAATGACACAGCGTGGAGGTGTTGGCAGCATGAGGAGACCATTTAATGGCTGAATGACACAGCGTGGTGGTGGTGGTGGCAGCATGAGGACACCATATAGTGGCTGAATGACACAGCTTGGATGAGGCTGAAGCATGAGCAGACCATATAGTGGCTAAATGACACAGTGTGGAGGTGTTGACAGCATGAGGAGACCATATAGCGGCTGAATGACACAGCGTGGAGGTGGCAGCAGCATGAGGAGAGCATATAGTGCCTGAATGACACAGCTTGGATGAGGCTGAAGCATGAGGAGACCATATAGTGGCTGAATGACACAGGGTGGAGGTGTTGGCAGCATGAGGAGACCATATAGTGGCTGAATGACACAGCTTGGAGCTGGCAGCAGCATGAGTAGACACTAGGGCTATTTAAATTGAAGATTTAGGGTAGCTAGTGCTAGCATAAACATTTTTTAGGCCCAGACCCAGGCCAAGCAGCATCAGTAAAGCATATATTGGCTGAATGGCACAGCCTGGAGTTGGCAGCAGCATGAGGAGACACTAGGGCTTCACAATCCCTAAGATTAAAAGATGCATAAACGTATCTGAAAAAACAAAGGAGAGCTTCTCATGGGATAGTAGCCTGGAAAATGCGGGCAGGCATGTCCAGATAGTTAGAGGATAGGGGCAATCTTGCTCACCTTTTGTGGTTGTGTGTCAGACACAACCACCAGTAGTCACATAGAGGGTATGGGTGCAGCCGCCCAGGTATCGGCAGTCGGAAATCCTTAGCCGAGTGTAGAGACTTCAGATAGAGCGGTAAAAAGGGTTCCCCGGGTTTTGGCGCAAACCGTCCCAAATCATCACAATGTTCAAAGGGTGTAGAAGCAATAATCCATTTATTAGGTAGCCAGTATAAAACTGTTTTATACTGGCTACCTAATAAATGGATTATTGCTTCTACACCCTTTGAACATAGTGGTGATTTGGGACGGTTTGCGCCAAAACCCGGGGAACCCTTTTTACCACTCTATCTAAGATTAAAAGACAAATTTTGAAATTTAAACTGAAGATTTAGGGTAGCTAGTGCTACAATAAAAATTTTTTAGGCCCAGACCCAACAGCATCAGTAAACCATATATTGGCCGAATGACACAGCCTGGAGTTGGCTGAAGCATGAGGAGACCATATAGTGTCTGAATGGCACAGCCTGGAGTTGGCAGCAGCATGAGTAGACACTAGGGCTTCACAATCCCTAAGATTAAAGATGAATTCTGAAATTTATACTGAAGATTTTGGGTAGTTAGTGCTACCATAACAACATTTTTATTCCCAGACCCAGGCCCAGCAGCATCAGTAAACCATATATTGGCTGAATGACACAGCCTGGAGTTGGCTGAAGCATGAGGAGACCATATAGTGTCTGAATGGCACAGCCATGAGTTGGCCGCAGCGTTTTTTAAATTTAAGATTTTGAAATTGAAATTAAGGATTTTGAAATTGAACTTTTAACTCTTAAGCTTTAGTGTCCCGGGCCCTGGCGTGTGAGTACAAAGGACCAAATCTAACAAGGAGTCACATGTCACATGGCAGCACAATGACAGAGCCTGGAGATGACATCAGTAAGAGGAAACCATATAGTGGCTGAATGGCACAGGCTGGAGTTTGTGGCAGCATAAAGAGACCATATAGTGGCTGAATGGCACAGCCTGGAGGTGGCTGATGCATGAGGAGACCATATAGTGGCTGAATGGCACAGCCTGGAGTTTGTGGCAGCATGAAGAGACCATATAGTGGCTGAATGGCACAGTCTGGAGGTGGCTGATACATGAGTAGACCATATAGTGTCTGAATGGCCCAGCCTGGAGTTGGCAGAAGCATTAGGAGACCATTGAAATGTAAGAATTTTAAATAGAAATTTAATATTTTTCAACTGAAATTGAGTATTTTGAAATGGAACTTTTAACTACCAAGTTTTAGTGTGCCGGGCCCGTTTGGGTACAAAGGACTTAATCTAACAAGGAGTCACATGTCAGCACAATGACAGAGCCTGGAGGTGGCATCAGTAGGAGTAGACTATATAGTGGCTGAATGGCACAGCCTGGAGTTGGCTGAAGCATGAGAAGAACATATAGTGGCTGAATGGCACAGCCTGGAGTTGGCTGAAGCATGAGAAGAGACCATATAGTGGCTGAATGAGACAGCCTGGAGGTGGCATCAGTATGAGGAGACCATATAGTGGCTGAATGACTGCCTGGAGTTTGTGGCAGCATGAGAAGAGACCATATAGTGGCTGAATGAGGCAGCCTGGAGGTGGCATCAGTATGAGGAGACCATATAGTGGCTTAATGACTGCCTGGAGTTTGTGGCAGCATGGGTAGACCATATAGTGTTTTAATGGCACAGCCTGGAGTTGGCGGCAGATGAGGATACAATAGGGCCTCACAATCTCCAAGAATAAAAGATGAATTTTGAAATTTCCATTGAAGATGTATGGTACCTAGCGCAACCATAAACATATATAGGTAATGTCCTTGGCCGAGCAGTATCACTAAACCATGAAGTTGCTGAATGACACAGACGAGCTGGCTGAAGCATCAGTAAACCATATATTGGATGAACGGCACAGCCTGGAGGTGGCTGAAGCAAGAGGAGACCATAAAGTGGCTGAATGACACAACCTGGAGGTTGCAGCAGCATCAGGAGTCCTGAAAGTGACCCGGTGACAGAGTGGTGTGGTGGGTGTCAATACCAGTACCCGGTGACGAAGGTGGGTGAAAAAAGGTCTGATGCAAAGGAATGTTTGTAACTGGGGAGCAGCGCCTTATATCTGTTTGGCACTATCCATATTTGGGAAGTGTTGGTGTGGCACGATAGGGATAGGGATGGATGATGGCGCCGATAGACATCGGCCAACTGACTACATAGGATGCCTCTGTAGTAGGTCATTTTGTCCTCCCTCTCATTGGGTGTAAAAAAGGCCCCTTTTTTTTGGGTGGTAACAAGGGTCCAATAAGTTGGAGATCCAGAAGTCATCCCACTGCCGAATGGTGACAATTCGGCTGTCACTACGCAAGCAAGTGAGCAAGCATTGTGCCATTTGTGCAAGTGACTCGGAGGGACTCCCTGCCTCCATCTCCACCGTATACGGCCACGATGTGTCTGGGTCCTCTGTCACGCCTTCTTCATAACCCTCTAGCTCCTCTGGCTGCTCCTGCTCCTCCTCTCCTATCAGATTACTAGAAAAACCGCCCATTTGGCAAAAACTAAACTGTGCTCCACCTCACCCCTCCCCTCCTTCTCCTCCAGTTCAGCCCCCACAGGGCTCATGTGGCCGTGTGATGTAGGCGCCACGTTTCCAGCGCCCTGACCAGCCATCATTTCCAACATGTGTTGTAATAAATGAAGCAGTGGAATGAGGTTGTTCATCCCTTAACCCTGGCGACTTACTAATAATGTGGCTTCGTCAAAGGGCCTGAGCAAACGGCAGGTGTCACATATGAGCTGCTACTGGTTCACATTGAAGTTTCACAGGGGAGTACCCTTATAAGCTTGGATCATCAAGAAATCGGTGTTGGCTTTTCTCTGTTCGTACAGTCGGTCCAACATATGGAGGGTGGAATTCCAACGTGTGGCAACGTCACAAATCAGACTATGTTGGGGGATTACGTTCTGATGCTGCAGCTCAAGGATGGTGTGTTTTGCGGTGTACGAGTGGCTGAAGTGCATGCAAAGTTTCCCATTGTTAGGATGTCTTACAAATGGGGGGAACACTTCAGGAACTGCCTCACAACCAGATTGAACATGTGTGCCATGCAGGGCACATGGCTCAGCCTTCCCAGTTGCAGCACATGCAAAATGTTCTTCCCATTGTCAGTCACCATGGTTCCCATTTCTGATTGCTCCAATTTCTTTACCAATGACTTTTAGCAGTTCCTCCCCTGTGTGACTCTTTTCGCCAAGGCAAACCATGTAAAGAACAGCGTGACACCGCCGTGCCCTGCACACACGGTATGCTAAAGGGCCACTGAGACTTTTCTGGGCATTGGTGGCTGAGAACACGGTGGAGGATGAGGAGGCAGAGTCTCACACTGTCACAGGACCAACAGCCTGAGAGCGTGGAGGAGGAAGCGGCGTGACCTGTCCAAGTTGGTGTTGTGGCTGTGCAGGAACTATATTCACCCAGTGAGCCGTAAAGGACTTGTATTGTCCCTGACCATAGTTACAGCTCCAGACGTCAGTGCTGCCATGCACTTTGGTACACACTGACAGGCTCAAGGACTGGACCACCTTCTCTCCCACAAAATTGTGCAGGGCTGGTACTGCCTTCTTCACAAAGAAATGACGGCTTGGCACTCTCCACCTCGGCTTGGCACAAGCCATCAGTTCTCTGAAAGGTGCAGAGCCTACCACATGAAAAGGGAGGGACTGCAGGACCAGCAACTTAGACAGGAGCACATGCAGCTTCTGCGCCATTGGATAAGTGGGCACATACTGTTGTCTCTTGGAAATGGCTTCGCCGATGGATTGTTGGCGGAATGGCTAACTAAAAGTAGAAGGAGCAGGAGCATCTGGAGCTACAGTAGGAGGGTATGACACACAGCTTCCTTCGGCTGAGGTAGTGGAGCCTTGACTGGCTGAAAGAGGAAGTGGTGTGCCACTGGGTGATTCAGCAGGCTGGACCACTACATCGGAGCCACGGTTCTCCCAGGCCGCTTTATGGTGGCAAAGCATGTGTTGATGCAGGGCCGTGGTGCCAACATTGGGACCCTGCCACGCTTCACCTTCTGCCGACATATCTTGCATGTGGCTATGTGAACCTCCTCCGGATGCTTGATGAAAAACTGCCACACCGCCAAGTAGCTGATTTTCCCACCAACAGTCTGCACTAATTTCCACTTCTGCCACCATGCTGACAGCCAACCATGCTACCACCTTGCTGGCTCAACTGCTGCCTCACAGGCAACCTGCAACTTTCTTCTCCTGATGAGGGTGAAGCCCCTTCTGCACCCGGCTCCCAATTGCGATTGGCTTCATGATCATCAACAAGTGTCTGCATGTCACTGATGTCCTCCTCAGGTCCCTTAACAGTGTCTACTTCAGGACCCTGAACCCTGGCAACACCGCCTCCCACGTCACTCTCCTCATCACTACTTGCCCCCCTAGTTTGGGAAGCGGCAAATGTCTCCTCCAATTCTTGGCTTGGCATTAGCTGCTGACTATCCTCGCTGACTGTATGGTTTACTACGCTTAACCTCTTAAGGACCACAAACGTACCGGTACGTCCTGAGTCCTTTCCCTTTCTATAACACAGGGCCACGGCGTGGCCCCGCGCCAATGCGGGTCGGGCCCGGCCTCTAACAACGGCCGGGACCCGTGGCTAATAGCACGCAGCACTGATCGCGGTGCCGCGCGCTATTAACCCTTTAGACGCGGCGCTCAAAGTTGAAAGCCGCGTCTAAAGTGAAATTAAATCACTGCCGGTTAGCTCAAGGGGCTGTTCGGGATGTCCTCTGTGAAATCGCGGCATCCCAAACAGCTCTGGGACACGAGGAGGGTCTACTTCCTTGCCTCCTGGTGTCCGATCGACGAATGACTGCTCAGTGCCTGAGATCCAGGCATGAGCAGTCAAGCGGCAGAATCATTGATCAATGGTTTCCTATGAGAAACCATTGAACAATGTAAGAGATCAGTGTGTGCAGTGTTATAGCCCCATATGGGAGCTATAACACTGCAAAAAAAAGTAAAAAAAAATAAGTGAATAAAGATCATTTATCCCCTCCCCTAATAAAAGTTTGAATTACCCCCCTTTTCCCAATAAAAAAAAAGTGTAAATAAAAGTAAACATATGTGGTATTGCTGCGTGCGGAAAAGTCCAAATTATAAAAAATATATCATTAATTAAACCGCACGGTCAATGGTGTACGCGCAAAAAAAATTCCAAAGTCCAAAACAGTGTATTTTTGGTCACTTTTTATATCATGAAAAAATGAATAAAAAGCGATCAATAAGTCTGATCAATACAAAAACGCTAAAAACTTCAGATCACGGCGCAAAAAATAAGCCCTCATACCGCCCCATATGTGGAAAAATAAAAAAGTTATAGGGGTCAGAAGATGACAATTTTAAACGTATACATTTTCCTTCATGTAGTTATGATTTTTTTCAGAAGTACAACAAAATCAAACCTAGGGTATCATTTTAATTGAATGGACCTACAGAATAAAGAGAAGGTGTCATTTTTACCGAAAAATGTACGGCGTAGAAACAGAAGCCCCCAAAATTACAAAATAGCGTGTTTTTTTTCAATTTGGTCTCACAATAATTTTTTTTTCTGTTTTTCCGTAGATTTTTGGGTAAAATTACTGATGTCACTGCAAAGTAGAATTGGTGGCGCAAAAAATGGGCCATTATATGGATTTTAAGAGCAAAATTGAAAGAGTTATGATTTTTTAAAGGTAAGGAGGAAAAAAATGAAAGTGCAAAAACGGAAAAACCCCTGGTCCTTAAGGGGATAAAACAGCATTTGTCTAGAACAGCAGCAGGTGTGCACTTTTGGCTGGCCTTTCACAGTATCTAGGCCCTTGACAGATTAACAGGTACAAAATAGTACAATACTTAGATGTGGTTATGTGGTATGCACTGAGTACAACACCAGCCAGTGATTACTTTTCAGTGAAAAAAAACAATGCTCTCCATCTACGAGAACGCTGATGTGACTAGGAGGATGTTAAACACTGCTGGACTGCGCTTTTCTCTGCGGCCAATTATGTAGGGCTGTGACATCACAGGGGTGACTACCTGCTGATAGGCTGCATCCTGCATGTGATTTAGGGTCATCTCGCCTACTTGCCTTCCCAGCATTCCTTGCCCCATGTACTGACATGTGGATCCGCCATTTTAGATGCCCTGGAGCCTGCACCGCAATAAATGGAGTTTAATGAAGCAATTTGCGCAATAGAATGGCGGCGATATTCGCATTCATTGCAAATTGAATATTTCCTGAAATTCATAACTAATTCGGGTTTGTCAGCTTCGATTCACTCTTCTCTATTCATAACTGAGTGACCCACTCAGAGTCTGGTAAAGGGTATGTTCACATAGGGGCAGATATGATGCAGATTTTCTACCCACAAACCTGCAGCAGAAAATCTGCAGCATATTACCAAACTTTCAAAGGTAATGATATTTTAACAAATTTCATGCCCACGCTGCAGAAAGAACCTGTGTGAATTTTAAATCCCCAAAGTGTCAATTTACAGCATGTTGCTGATACTGTGGGTTTGTTACATCATTTCCTTGTTGCCTCTAATGGGAAAGTCAAAATCCAGGATAAATTCTCAATAAATAACTATTATTGCAGCAAAATCTGCAGCTGCGGATTTTTCACTAATTGGCTCACGTTTACTACTAGAGAAAAATGCATTACGTGACTTGCATCACACTTATTATATATGTTATTATACACTGTTTTAAAGGACAACTGCAGCGGAAAACACTTATCCCCTATCCACAGGATAGGGGATGTGTTTGATCTTGGGGGGGGGGAGGTCCAACCGTTAGGACCCCTGCGATCTCCTAAACAGGGTCCTGGCATTAGTGCTGAGTGTGGTTGCTAATGTGCGTAGCGTCGACCTGCGAGGTCGACGGTCACGCCCCCTCCCCACCCCGTCCCCAGAAATCGGAGAGGCGGGAAGGCACGAACGCTGACTCCGCGCCTCTCCCATAGAGTTACTTGGAGGAGGCATGTCGGTCGGTGCCTCATGCTGCGGCCGGCACGCCTCCAGTGTTCGGACCCCGTGATCAAACACTTATGCCCTATCCTGTGGGACATCTGTTTCCGCTGCAGATGTCCTTTAAACACTTTTTCGCTGGGTGAGACAAAAGGGGCATGGATTACTTACAGTCTAACCACAGTGCTATGAAGATTTGCTCCTGATCTGTGTAGTTCCTGACATCGACAAGAGGGGTCAGCAGAGAGCACTGTGGTCAGACAAAAAGGAACAGCACAACTTCCTCTGAAGCATCCAGCAGCTATGTTTATTTAACTTTCTGGCACCAGTTGATTAGAAAGTCCCCCTTTAACTTAGAATAGATGGTCTTCAGATATCCCAGAACTATTAATCTGCTTGATACACCTTGAAGACTGTTCGTCTAAAATTAGACAGTTTAAGTAAATGTGCGCCATTTCCATTCAGACCCTGTACCAAAATCCACACTAGCAAATCTGCAAAAGGTTTGCTGCTGTGAATTTACCTGCAGAACTACTAGTCCGGTATTTTTTTAGGTTACTTTCATACTGGGAAAATAAATAAAAACTGTTTAAAAAAAAAAACACTGCCTTTGTTGCCCATAGTAACCAATCAAAATTCAGCTTTCACTTTACCTGAGCAGTTTAACCCTTTAAGGACCAGGGTTTTTTCCATTTTTGCACTTTCATTTTTTCCTCCTTACCTTTAAAAAATCATAACTCTTTCAATTTTGCACCAAAAAATCCATGTGATGGCTTATTTTTTGTGCCATCAATTCTACTTTGTAATGACATCAGTAATTTTACCCAAAAATCGACCATGAAACGGAAAAAAAATCATTGTGCGACAAAATTGAAGAAAAAACACCATTTTGTAAATATTAGGGGCTTCCGTTTCTGCGCAGTGCATTTATCGGTAAAAATGACACCTTATCTTTATTCTGTAGGTCCATACGATTAAAATGATACCCTACTTATATACCGTATATACTCGAGTATAAGCCGAGACCCCTAATTTCAACCCAAAATCCCAGGAAAAGTTATTGACTCGAGTATAAGCCTAGGGTGGGAAATACCTCATCCCCCCCTGTCATCATCCAGACCCGTCATTAACATCCTCATCATCCCCTTGTCATCATCCCACACATCCCCCCTTCATCATCCCCTTGTCATCATCCCACACATCCCCTTATCATCCCACACATCCCCCCTTCATCATCCCCTTGTCATCATCCCACACATCCCCTTATCATCCCACACATCCCCCTTCATCATCCCCTTGTCATCATCCCACACATCCCCCCTTCATCATCCCCTTGTCATCATCCCACACATCCCCTTATCCCACACATCCCCCCTTCATCATCCCCTTGTCATCATCCCACACATCCCCTTATCCCACACATCCCCCCTTCATCATCCCACACATCCCCCCTTCATCATCCCCTTGTCATCATCCCACACATCCCCTTATCATCCCACACATCCCCCCTTCATCATCCCCTTGTAATGATCCCACACACCCCCCCTTCATCATCCCCACCCCCCTTCATCATCCCCACACCCCCCCCCCCCCCCTTCATCATCCTCTTCTCATCATTCGCCCTCAGTGGTCTTCAACCTGCGGACCTCCAGAGGTTTCAAAACTACAACTCCCAGCAAGCCCGGGCAGCCATCGGCTGTCCGGGCTTGCTGGGAGTTGTAGTTTTGAAACCTCCGGAGGTCCGCAGGTTGAAGACCACTGCGGCCTTCAACATGCGGACCTCCAGAGGTTTCAAAACTACAACTCCCAGCAAGCCCGGGCAGCCATCGGCTGTCCGGGCTTGCTGGGAGTTGTAGTTTTGAAACCTCCGGAGGTCCGCAGGTTGAAGACCACTGCGGCCTTCAACATGCGGACCTCCAGAGGTTTCAAAACTACAACTCCCAGCAAGCCCGGGCAGCCATCGGCTGTCCGGGCTTGCTGGGAGTTGTAGTTTTGAAACCTCCGGAGGTCCGCAGGTTGAAGACCACTGCGGCCTTCAACATCATCCAGCCCCCTCTCACCCCCTTTAGTTCTGAGTACTCACCTCCGCTCGGCGCTGGTCCGGTCCTGCAGGGCTGTCCGGTAAGGAGGTGGTCCGGTGAGGAGGTGGTCCGGGCTGCTATCTTCACCGGGGGCGCCTCTTCTCCGCGCTTCCGGCCCGGAATAGAGCCGTTGCCTTGACAACGACGTATCTGCGTCGTTGTCAAGGCAACGTGACTATTCTGAGGCCGGGCCCGAAGCGCTTAGAAGAGGCCTCCCCGGTGAAGATAGCAGCCCGGACCACCTCCTCACCGGACCACCTCCTTACCGGACAGCCCTGCAGGACCGGACCAGCGCCGAGCGGAGGTGAGTACTCAGAACTAAAGGGGGTGAGAGGGGGCTGGATGATGTTGAAGGCCACAGTGGTCTTCAACCTGCGGACCTCCGGAGGTTTCAAAACTACAACTCCCAGCAAGCCCGGACAGCCGATGGCTGCCCGGGCTTGCTGGGAGTTGTAGTTTTGAAACCTCTGGAGGTCCGCAGGTTGAAGACCACTGCGGGTGGGGGAGTTCACTCGAGTATAAGCCGAGGGGGGTGTTTTCAGCACGAAAAATCGTGCTGAAAAACTCGGCCTATACTCGAGTATATACGGTAGGTTTGATTTTGTCGTACTTTTAAAAATAAATCATAACTACATGCAGGAAAATTTATACGTTAAAATTGTCATCTTCTGACCCTTATAACTTTTTTATTTTTTCGTGTATGGGGCGGTATGAGGGCAAATTTTTTTGTATTGATCAGACTTTTTGATCGCTTTTTATTTATTTTTTCATTATATAAAAAGTGACGCTATTTTGAACTTTGGACTTGTTTTTTCACATATGCCATTGACCGTGCAGTTTAATTAACAATTTATTTTTATAATTCAGACATTTCTGCACGCGACGATACCACATATGTTTATTTTTATTTACACAGTTTTTTTTTTTAAATGGGAAAAGGGGGGTGATTCAAACTTTTATTAGGGAAGGGGTTAAATGAACTTTAACCCCTTAAGGACTCAGGGTTTTTCCGTTTTTGCACTTTCGTTTTTTCCTCCTTACCTTTTAAAAATCATAACCCTTTCAATTTTCCACCTAAAAATCCATATTATGGCTTATTTTTTGCCGGCGATACCACATATGTTCATTTTAATTTTTTTTTACACTGTTTTATTTTTTTTATGGGAAAAGGGGGGTGATTCCAACTTTTATTAGGGAAGGGGTTAAATGATCTTTATTAACACATAGGGACCTATAACACTGCACACACTGATCTTTTACACAGATCACAGGCGTGTATTAACCCCTTCCCGCTATTGGACGTATGCATATGTCCAGGCGAATTACACGTTCGCGCAAATGGACGTATGCATACGTCCAAGCGATCTCCTGCTCTGCCGCGGGCAGCGCAGGAGATCGCGGGTGGGACTCAGCTGTCAATCACAGCCGGAGTCCCACCGCAGCTGCTGGGGCCGCGATCGCGCCGGTCCCGGCAGCATTAACCCCATAGATGCCGTGATCAGTTCTGATCACGGCATCTACGGTGTTTGCAGGGGGAGCGCTCTCCCCCTGCCCATCAATCGCGGCGCCGCGATAAAATAAGGGGGATCGGGAGTGTCCAAGACACCCTCGATCCCCCTAGAAGAGATAGGAGTGAGGTGGCAGGGTTGCCACCCCTCCTATCCCTGCTATTGATCGGCGGAGCGGCCGGCCAATAGCAGACTGGGGGCGGGGGGGTTAAAGTTCGGTTCCCCCCGCTATGCCCACCCATTGGTGTCCGGGCACAGCGGGGGGAACCGTGTAATAGCGGCGGCGGCGGCAGCGGCGGTCACTTACCCGGCGGCGGCGGCTGTGATTACGGCGGCGGTGGAGGTAAGTATGACGCCGCGTGTGCAGAGTCTGTTGCCTAGCAACATCTGCAGGCCGACAGTTTAGAGAGTGGTCTCTAAACTGTCGCCCTCCAGATGTTGCAAAACTACAACTCCCACCATGCCTTGACAGCTGTTTGCTGTGTTGGCATGCTGGGAGATGTAGTTTTGCAAGATTTAGAGGGGTTCAGGCTAGAGATCACTGACAGTGGTCTCTAAACTGTAGCCCTCCAGATGTTACAAAACTACAACTCCCAGCATGCCCAGACAGCAGTTTGCTGTCTTAGCATGCTGAGATTTGTAGTTTTGCAACATCTGGAGGGCCACAGTTTAGAGACCACTGTCAGTGATCTCCAGCCTGAACCCCTCTAAATCTTGCAAAACTACAACTCCCAGCATTCAGGAACAGCAAATGGCTGTCTCGGCATGCTGGGAGTTGTACTTGCGTGCCTCCAGCTGTTGCATAACTACATCTCCCAGCATTCCCTTTGGCAATCAGTACATGCTGAGAGTTGTAGTTCTGCAACAGCTGGAGGCACACTGGTTGGGAAATACCGAGTTAGGTAATAGGTTCTATTACCTAACTCAGTATTTTCCAACCAGTGTGCCTCCAGCTGTTGCAAAACTACAACTCCCAGCATGCACGTTCTGTCAGTGCATGCTGGGAGTTGTAGTTCCCCCCCCCCCCTCCCATGTGAATGTACAGGTTACATTCACACTGGCGACAGATTACAGTGAGTTCCCTGCTTCAAGTTTGAGCTGCAGCCGCAGCTCAAACTCCTAGCGGGAGACTCAGTGTAATCCGCCGTCAGTGTGAATGTAACCTAAAAACACTACACTACACTAACATAAAATAAAGAGTAAAACACTACATATACACACGTACACTGCCCCCCCACCACCACCCCTTCCCCCCCAATAAAAATGAAAAACGTATCCTACAGCAGTGTTTCCAAAACGGAGCCTCCAGCTGTTGCAAAACAAAAACTCCCAGCATTTCCGGACAGCCATTGACAGTCCAAGCATGCTGGGAGTTTAGCAACAGCTGGAGGCACCCTGTTTGAGAATCACTGGTGTAGAATACCCCTATGTCCACCCCTATGCAAATCCCTAATTTAGGCCTCAAATGCACATGGCGCTCTCTCACTTCGGAGCCCTGGCGTATTTCAAGGCAACAGTTTAGGGCCACATATGGGGTATTTCCGTACTCGGGAGAAATTGCCTAACAAATTTTGGGGGGCTTTTTCTCCTTTTACCCCTTATGAAAAGGTAAAGTTGGGGTCTACACCAGCATGTTAGTGTAAAAAAAAAACATTTTTGTACACTAACATACTGGTGTTGCCCCATACTTTAAAATTTCACAAGCGGTAAAAGAAAAAAAGCCTCCAAAATTTGTAACGCAATTTCTCCTGAGGACGGAGATACCCCATATGTGGGTGCAAAGTGTTCTGGGGACGCACAACAAGGCTCAGAAGGGAGAGTGCACCATGTAAATTTGAGGTCTAAATTGGTGATTTGCACAGGGGTGGCTGATTTTACAGCGGTTCTGACATAAGTGCAAAACATTAAATACCCACATGTGACCCCATTTTGGAAACTACACCCCTCACGGAATGTAATAAGGGGTACAGTGAGCATTTACACCCCACAGGTGTCTGACAGATCTTTGAAACAGGGGTCTGTGAAAATGAAAAATAAAATTTTGAATTTGCACAACCCACTGTTCCAAAGATCCGTCAAATGCCAGTGGGGTTTAAATTCTCCCTGCACCCCTTATTACCTTCTGTGAGGGGTGTAGTTTTAAAAATGGGGTCACATGTGGGGGGGTCCACTGTTCTGGCACCACGGGGGGGCTTTGGAAATGCACATGGCCAAATTCTCTCTCCAAAAGCTCAATGATGCTCCTTCTCTTCTGAGCATTGTAGTTCGCCCCCAGTGCACTTCACGTCCACTTATTGGGTATTTCCATACTCAGAAGAGATGGGGTTACAAATTTTGGGGGGTATTTTCTGCTATTATCCCTTGTAAAAATGTAAAATTTGGGGGAAAACAAGCATTTTAGTGTAAAAATTATTATTTTTTTTTACATATGCAAAATTCGTGAAACACCTGTGGGGTATTAAGGTTCACTTTACCCCTTGTTACGTTCCCCAAGGGGTCTAGTTTCCAAAATGGTATGCCATGTGGTTTTTTTTTTCCTGTCCTGGCACCATAGGTGCTTCCTAAATGCGGCATGCCCCCAGAGCAAAATTTGCTTCCAAAAAGCCAAATGTGACTCCTTCTCTTCTGAGACCTGTAGTGCGCCAGCAGAGCACTTTTCATCCCCATATTGGGTGTTTTCTGAATCGGGAGAAATTGGGCTTCAAATTTTGGGGGGTATTTTCTGCTATTACCTTTTTAAAAATGTAAAATTTTTGCTAAATCAAGCATTTTTGGTAAAATTTTTTTTTTTTTTTACATATGCAAAAGTCGTGAAACACCTGTGGGGTATTAAGGTTCACTTTACCCCTTGTTACGTTCCCCAAGGGGTCTAGTTTCCAAAATGGTATGCCATGTGGTTTTTTTTTCTGTCCTGGCACCATAGGTGCTTCCTAAATGCGGCATGCCCCCAGAGCAAAATTTGCTTCCAAAAAGCCAAATGTGACTCCTTCTCTTCTGAGACCTGTAGTGCGCCAGCAGAGCACTTTTCATCCCCATATTGGGTGTTTTCTGAATCGGGAGAAATTTGGCTTCAAATTTTGAGGGGTATTTTCTGCTATTACCTTTTTTAAAAATGTAAAATTTTTGCTAAACCAAGCATTTTTGGTAAATTTTTTTTTTTTTTTTTACATATGCAAAAGTCGTGAAACACCTGTGGGGTATTAAGGTTCACTTTATCCCTTGTTACGTTCCTCAAGGAGTCTAGTTTCCAAAATGGTATGCCATGTCATTTTTTTTTTGCTGTCCTGGCACCATAGGGGCTTCCTAAATGCGACATGCCCCCCGAGCAAAATTTGCTCTCAAAAAGCCAAATATGACTCCTTCTCTTCTGAGCATTGTAGTTCGCCCGTAATGCACTTCAGGTCAACTTATGGGGTACCTCCATACTCAGAAGAGATGGGGTTACAAATTTTGGGGGGTATTTTCTGCTATTAACCCTTGCAAAAATGTGAAATTTGGGGGGAAACACACATTTTAGTGAAAATTTTTTTTTTTTTTTTTACATATGCAAAAGTCATGAAACACCTGTGGGGTATTAAGGCTCACTTAATTCCTTGTTACGTTCCTCAAGGGGTCTAGTTTCCAAAATGGTATGCCATGTTTTTTTTTTTTTGCTGTTTTGGCACCATAGGGGCTTCCTAAATGCAACATGCCCCCAAAAAACCATTTCAGAAAAACGTACTCTCCAAAATCCCCTTGTCGCTCCTTCGCTTCTGAGCCCTCTACTGCGCCCGCCGAACAATTTACATAGACATATGAGGTATGTGCTTACTCGAGAGAAATTGGGCTACAAATTCAAGTATACATTTTATCCTTTTACCCCTTGTAAAAATTCAAAAATTGGGTCTACAAGAACATGCAAGTGTAAAAAATGAAGATTTTGAATTTTCTCCTTCACTTTGCTGCTTTTCCTGTGAAACACCTAAAGGGTTAAAACGCTTACTGAATGTCATTTTGAATACTTTGGGGGGTGTAGTTTTTTTAATGGGGTCTTTTATGGGGTATTTCTAATATGAAGACCCTTCAAATCCACTTCAAACCTGAACTGGTCCATGAAAAATAGCGAGTTTTGTGAAAAATTTTGTGAAAAATTGTAAAATTGCTGCTGAACTTTGAAGCCCTCTGGTGTCTTCCAAAAGTAAAAACTCATAAATTTTATGATGAAAATATAAAGTAGACATATTGTATATGTGAATCCAAAAAAAAAAATATTTGGAATATCCATTTTCCTTACAAACAGAGAGCTTCAAAGTTAGAAAAATGCTAAATTTTCAATTTTTTCATCAAATTTTGGGATTTTTCACCAAGAAAGGATGCAAGTTACCACAAAAATTTACCACTATGTTAAAGTAGAATATGTCACGAAAAAACAATCTCGGAATCAGATTGATAAGTAAAAGCATTCCAGAGTTATTAATGTTTAAAGTGACAGTGGTCAGATGTGCAAAAAAGGGCTGCGTCCTAGAGGTGAAAATGGGCTGTGTCCTTAAGGGGTTAACACGCCTGTGATCAGTGTTATCGGCGCTTGACTGCTCCTGCCTGGATCTCAGGCATGGAGCAGTCATTCGTCGATCGGACACTGAGGAGGCAGGTAAGGGCGTTCCCGAACAGCCCGACTGAGCAGCCGGGTCACTTTCACTTTCGCTTTAGAAGCGGCGGTCAGCTTTGACCGCCGCTTCTAAAGGGTTAATACCGCACATCGCCGCGATCGGCGATGTGTGGTATTAGCCGCGGGTCCCGGCCGTTGATGAGCGCCGGGACCGCCGCGATATACGTCCTGCGTCGTTAAGGGGTTAAGGACCAGGCCAATTTTCCCTATAGGACCAGAGCGTTTTTTGCACATCTGACCACTGTCACTTTAAGCATTAATAACTCTGGGATGCTTTTACCTTTCATTCCAATTCTGAGACTGTTTTTTCTTGACATATTCTACTTTATGTTAGTGGTAAAAAATTTTCGATACTTGCATCATTTCTTGGTGAAATATTCCAAAATTTGATGAAAAATTTGAACATTTTGCATTTTTCTAACTTTGAAGCTCTCTGCTTGTAAGGAAAATAGACATTCCAAATAAATTATATATTGATTCACAAATACAATATGTCTACTTTATATTTGCATAATAAAGTTGACATGTTTTTACTTTTGGAAGACATCAGAGGGCTTCAAAGTTCAGCAGCAATTTTCAAATTTTTCACAAAATTTTCAAAATCGAAATTTTTCAGGGACCAGTTCAGGTTTGAAGTGGATTTGAAGGGCCTTCCTATTAGAAATACCCCACAAATGACCCAATTATAGAAACTGCACCACTCAAAGTATCCAAAATGACATTCAGTAAGTTTGTTAACCCTTTATGTGTTTCACAGGAATAGCAGCAAAGTGAAGGAGAAAATTCAAAATCTTCATTTTTTACACTTGCATGTTCTTGTAGACCCAGTTTTTGAATTTTTACAAGTGGTAATAGGAGAAAAGCCTCCATTTGTAACCCAATTTCTCTCGAGCAAGGAAATACCTCATATGTGTATGTCAAGTGTTCGGCGGGCGCAGTAGAGGGCTCAGAAGGGAAGGAGCAACAATGGGATTTTGGAGAGTGAATTTTGCTGAAATGGTTTTTGGGGGGCATGTCACATTTAGGAAGCCCCTATGGTGCCAGAACAGCAGAAAAACCCACATGGCATACCATTTTGGAAACTACACCCCTCAAGGCACGTAAAAAGGGGTCCAGTGAGCCTTAACACCACGCAGGTGTTTGACGACTTTTCGTTAAAATCGGATGTGTAAATGAAAAAAAAAATTTTTCACTAAAGTACAGTTTCTTCCCCAAATTTACCATTTTTACAAAGGGTTATGGGAGAGAATGCCCCCCAAAATTTGTATCCCCATCTCTTCTGAGTATGGAAATACCCCATGTTAGGACGTAAAATGCTCTGCGGGCAAAATACAATGCTCAGAAGAGGAGGAGCGCCATTGACCTTTTGGAAAGAGAATTCGTTTGGAATGGTAGTCAGGGGCCATGTGCGTTTACAAAGCCCCCTGTGGTGCCAGAACAGTGGACCCCCCCACATGTGCCCCCATTTTGTAAACCACACCCCTCACAGAATTTAATAAGGGGTGCAGTGAGTATTTACACCCCACTGGCGTTTAACTGATCTTTGGAACAGTGGACTGTACAAATGAAAAATAAAATTTTTCATTTTCACGATCCACTGTTCCAAAAATCTGTCATACACATGTGGGGCGTAAATGCTCACTGTACCCCTTATTACATTACACAAGGGGTGTAGTTTCCAAATTGGGGTCACATGTGGGGGGGGGGGGTCCATTGTTCTGGCACTATGGGGGCTTTGTAAACTCATGTGGCATTCAATTCCGGACACATTTTCTCTTCAAAATCTCTTCAAAATGCTCTTCTGAGCATTGTAGTGCGCCCGCTGAGCACTTTACATCCACATATGGGGTATGTTCTTACTCAGAGTAAATGGGGTTACAAATTTTGGGGGGCTTTTTTCCTATTTTCCCTTGTGAAAATGAAAAATTTAGGGTAACACCAGCATTTTAGTGAAAACATTTTTTTTTTCATTTTCCCATCCAACTTTAATGAAAATTTGTCAAACACCTGTGGGGTGTAAATGCTCACTATACCCCTTGTTTCGTTCCGTGGGGGGTGTAGTTTCCAAAATGGGGTCACATATGGGTATTTATGTTTTTTGCGTTTATGTCAGAACCACTGTAAAATCAGCCACCCCTGTGCAAATCACGAATTTAGGCCTCAAATATACATGGTGCGCTCTCACTCCTGAGCCTGGTTGTGCGCCCGCAGAGCATTTTACGTCCACATATGGGGTATTTCCGTACTCAGGAGAAATTGTGTTACTAATTTTGGGGGGCTTTTTTTCCATTTACTGCTTGTGAAAATAAAAAGTATGGGGCAACACCAGCATGTTAGTGTAAACATTTTTTTTTTTTTACACTAACAGGCTGGTGTAACCCCCAACTTTTCCTTTTTCATAAGGGGTAAAAGGAGAAAAAGCCCCCCAAAATTTGTAGTGCAATTTCTCCCGATTACGGAAATACCCCATATGTGGCTCTAAACTGTTTCCTTGAAATACGACAGGGCTCTGAAGTGAGAGAGCGCCATGCGCATTTGAGGACTAAATTAGGAATTGCATAGGGGTGGACATAGGGGTATTCTACGCCAGTGATTCCCAAACAGGGTGCCTCCAGCTGTTGCTTAACTCCTAGAATGCCTGGACAGTCAGTGGCTTTCCAGAAATGCTGGGAGTTGTTGTTTTGCAACAGCTGGAGTCTCCGTTTTGGAAACCCTGCCGTACAATACATTTTTCACTTTTATTGGGGCCCCCCCCCCCCCGGCAGTGTAAGGGGGTGTATATGTAGTGTTTTACTCTTTATTATGTGTTAGTGTAGTATAGTGTTTTTAGGGTACATTCGCACTGGCGTGTTACGGTGAGTTTCCCGCTAGGAGTTTGCGCTGTGGCGAAAAATTTGCCGCAGACCAAACTTGAAGCAGGAAACTTACTGTAAACCTGCCCGTGTGAATGTACCCTGTACGTTCACATGGGGGGACAAACCTCCAGCTGTTTCAAAACCACATCTCCCAGCATGCACTGACAGTGCATGCTGGGAGTTGTACTTTTGCAACAGCTGGAGGCACACTGGTTGGAAAACCTTCAGTTAGGTTCTGTTACCTAACTCAGTATTTTCCAACCAGTGTGCCTCCAGCTGTTGCAAAACTTCAACTCCCAGCATGTACTGACCTACCATGTATGCTGGTAGTTGTACTTTTGCAACAGCTGGAGGCACACTGGTTGGAAAACCTTCAGTTAGGTTCTGTTACCTAACAGTATTTTCCAACCAGTGTGCCTCCAGCTGTTGCAAAACTACAACTCCCAGCATGTACTAAAGGGCATGCTGGGAGATGTAGTTATGCAACAGCTGGTGGTTACGCAACTACAACTCTCAGCATGGTGAGACAGCTGTTTGCTGTTTCAGCATGCTGGAATTTGCAGTTTTGCAACATCTGGAGGGCTACAGTTTATAGACCACTGCCCAGTGATTTCCAAACTGTGAAAAAAAAAAAATCAAATTAGACCAAAAGGGGACTAAAGAGGCCAAGAGACCAACAAATTACCTGACCCCAAGGCCGTAGCCTGGGGTATAATACACCTCTAAATAGTACCCCCTAAAACATAGCTTTTATTGTATATCCAGATAAAATACGAATTTATTTAGTTTTTATTTATAAACCCAGTGAAATCAATATTAAAACTGAATGTCAGGTAGGTTAGTGTCTGTGGAATCTGAGCAACATTGCTCCACTATAAGGGGTTCTGCAGCAACCCAATATGCCTACACTGACATTAACTAAAAACTAGATTGCCGCCTCTACATGTTTCGCCGTCCCCACGGCGTTCTCAAGAGGCAAACCAGTGGCAACAACACTTCAAAATGGCGGCAGGGGCTATTTATAGACAATGCCCCAAACATCATCAATTGGCGACAGCGTCCTGTAACCTATCATATGCGCCCTTAGATTGCTCCAATCTCTCTCGAGGATCCACAATCATATCCTAGGTCATATCCTCTAGGATCACCAATGGGAATACTAAACATATACTGACCTCATCTCCCTACGTCCTTCGGGAGCGCTACGTCATACTGTGGAGCCTGCCGTTTAACATCGTACCGCGCTTGCGCACTGGGGTTTACTCAACATCGCAATTGTCTATCTCCCGCAGGTTAACCGGCGCATGCGCCCGCACTTGCATTCAGTATCGCTACAGCTCTCCTTAGTGCGCATGCCCACACACTTATACAATGATTCAGAAGCCTATTCTAACTGCGCTTGCGTGGGAAGATATAGTCAACACCAAGGTTTTAATATATATATATTTTAAAGAGAGTAGTGTACGGTTCTTCATATGTATTCTGTATCAATTATTACCTATCAAAGTATATGAAAATAGTGCATAAATGTGTAAGACACTCAAATGTAATGCATCAATATAATATATATATAAAAAATATATATAAAAAATACCCCAAATTTACTAATATAATATAATATACAATAAAATAATAAATGTGATAGACATCCAACAATTAAACAAAAAATAAATGAACAAAATCCATTGTGAATAAATAAGATAAATAAAATAAAAGTGTAATAACATGACATACAATTGATACAGTAATACCAAATCCTGTATCCCAAAGTAGAGAAGAATTGAACAACCTACCCTAACTAGTCCTAGATGTGTTCACCGGCAGGTAAGTATTTGTTTTTTAATAATAAATGCATAATCAGTGTCATATTCTGCATAGCAGATGAACATTAACACCAGAAACTCCACAGTATATGTAGAATTAAACAATTAATCATATCCCAAGGGGGGGTCAGTAAATATGAGAAAACACATAAAAAACTGAAGGGCAAAAAATGTCAATCTAACCAGGGTGAACTTCCCTTAATTGGCTCTACTCGTGTCCGTTAGACAATAATCCGCCACCTATTTGTGTGTTAAAAACAACACTGGGAAAACTAAAAATATTGTGATTGAGTTAGTGGATTGTAAGATCTTAAAGAAATGCTGCATACGAAAATCCTTCGTTCAGGCCATTAGGTGCCTGACTATGGAGTCTCCAAATCCATTTGGCTTCTTCACGTAGGAGAAGGTTATCAATGTCACCTTTCCGTGGGCCCAACTGAGTCTCAGTCAACTGAAATTGGGCCCACGGAAAGGTGACATTGATAACCTTCTCCTACGTGAAGAAGCCAAATGGATTTGGAGACTCCATAGTCAGGCACCTAATGGCCTGAACGAAGGATTTTCGTATGCAGCATTTCTTTAAGATCTTACAATCCACTAACTCAATCACAATATTTTTAGTTTTCCCAGTGTTGTTTTTAACACACAAATAGGTGGCGGATTATTGTCTAACGGACACGAGTAGAGCCAATTAAGGGAAGTTCACCCTGGTTAGATTGACATTTTTTGCCCTTCAGTTTTTTATGTGTTTTCTCATATTTACTGACCCCCCCTTGGGATATGATTAATTGTTTAATTCTACATATACTGTGGAGTTTCTGGTGTTAATGTTCATCTGCTATGCAGAATATGACACTGATTATGCATTTATTATTAAAAAACAAATACTTACCTGCCGGTGAACACATCTAGGACTAGTTAGGGTAGGTTGTTCAATTCTTCTCTACTTTGGGATACAGGATTTGGTATTACTGTATCAATTGTATGTCATGTTATTACACTTTTATTTTATTTATCTTATTTATTCACAATGGATTTTGTTCATTTATTTTTTGTTTAATTGTTGGATGTCTATCACATTTATTATTTTATTGTATATTATATTATATTAGTAAATTTGGGGTATTTTTTATATATATTTTTTATATATATATTATATTGATGCATTACATTTGAGTGTCTTACACATTTATGCACTATTTTCATATACTTTGATAGGTAATAATTGATACAGAATACATATGAAGAACCGTACACTACTCTCTTTAAAATATATATATATTAAAACCTTGGTGTTGACTATATCTTCCCACGCAAGCGCAGTTAGAATAGGCTTCTGAATCATTGTATAAGTGTGTGGGCATGCGCACTAAGGAGAGCTGTAGCGATACTGAATGCAAGTGCGGGCGCATGCGCCGGTTAACCTGCGGGAGATAGACAATTGCGATGTTGAGTAAACCCCAGTGCGCAAGCGCGGTACGATGTTAAACGGCAGGCTCCACAGTATGACGTAGCGCTCCCGAAGGACGTAGGGAGATGAGGTCAGTATATGTTTAGTATTCCCATTGGTGATCCTAGAGGATATGACCTAGGATATGATTGTGGATCCTCGAGAGAGATTGGAGCAATCTAAGGGCGCATATGATAGGTTACAGGACGCTGTCGCCAATTGATGATGTTTGGGGCATTGTCTATAAATAGCCCCTGCCGCCATTTTGAAGTGTTGTTGCCACTGGTTTGCCTCTTGAGAACGCCGTGGGGACGGCGAAACATGTAGAGGCGGCAATCTAGTTTTTAGTTAATGTCAGTGTAGGCATATTGGGTTGCTGCAGAACCCCTTATAGTGGAGCAATGTTGCTCAGATTCCACAGACACTAACCTACCTGACATTCAGTTTTAATATTGATTTCACTGGGTTTATAAATAAAAACTAAATAAATTCGTATTTTATCTGGATATACAATAAAAGCTATGTTTTAGGGGGTACTATTTAGAGGTGTATTATACCCCAGGCTACGGCCTTGGGGTCAGGTAATTTGTTCCAAACTGTGACCCTTCAGATGTTGAAAAACTACAAATCCCAGCATGTCCAGACAGCAAAGAACTGTTTGAGCATGCTAGGAGTTGTAGTTTTGCAAGATCTGGAGGGATACAGTTTAGAGACCACTATATAGTGGTCTCAAACTGCAGCCCTCCAGCTGTTGCAAAACTACATATTCCAGCATGCCCAAACAGCCCTCCAGATGTTGCTAGGCAACTTACCGACTTCCGTAGGATCCAGGGAGCCGTCCTCTTCTGCCGCACGCCGCCCGCGCCGATCTCCGTCGCCGCCCGCCGATCACCGCCACCCGCAGCCTCCGGAGGGGTAAGTGGACCTTCGGTGTTCGGTCCCCGTCGTTTTCCCCGTCCTGCCCCGCCTATTGTGGGGGGGCAGGACAGGGAAAACGAAAGTAAACCCCTCCACCCCTGATCTGCTATTGGTGGTCGCGTCTAGACCACCAATAGCAGAGATAGGAGGGGTGTCACCCCTGCCACCTCACTCCTATCGCTGTAGGGGGATTGTAGTTGTCTTAGACAATCGCGATCCCTCTTCTATTCCGGGTCACCGGGTCACCATAGACCCGTAATGACCCGGAATCGGCGCAAATCGCAAGTGTGAATTCACTTTTGCGCCAATCGCCGACATGGGGTGGTCTAATGACCCACCTGGGCATTTGCAAGGGGTGCCTGCTGATAGATATCAGCAGTCACCTCGGTCCGGACCGCACGCGGCGGGGACCGAAATTCCCACGGGCGTATGGATACGCCCTTCGTCCTTATGTACCAGGACGCAAGGGCGTATGCATACGCCCTTCGTCCCCAACAGGTTAAAAAAAAAAAAAAAAAAAAGGTCATGAGTCACTGTCATCGGGGACTTTTTTATGTTGCCTCAAATGCGCAGCGCTCTCTCTCCACCTGAGCGGGGTGCGCATTTGAAGCAACAGGTTAGGGACGGCCACACACATCACATTCCCAGAATGATGATTCAGAATATAGGGTTTGGGGTGGGCATATTTTTTAGTTTTGGCTATGCTCTGAGTCATCATTTTGGGAGCATAACCTGTTTTATAATTTTATGTCCCACTGTACCCCTTGTTAATAATTAGTATACCTTATCTAATGCCCCTTTAGGGGGGGGGGCACTATTCTGGCTCCATAGGCAGAAGCTTAAGGCCCCTGACTGCCCTCCTGTTCCTCCCTGACCAGTGTGCAACCGCAGAGCCCAGCTTTGAGGCATGCCCTTACTCCAAAGAATTGTATTTACAAATTTAAATTTCTTTTGCTGTTTTGAAACTAAATGCGACAGGCCCCCCCCCCCTCCATTTCAGCAAAATTTGCAAATGTGACTCCTTCTCTTCTGAGCATTGTAGTGCGCCTGCAGTGCACTTGACGTCCACACATGGGGTATTTCCATACTCAGGAGAGATGGGGTTACACATTTTGGGGGGGCATTTTCTCCTATTACCCCTTGTAAAAATGTAAAATTTGGGGGGGGGGAAATGCATTTTTGTAAAAAAAAAAAAAAAAAAAAAAATGTATTTACACATCCAAAGTTGTCAAACATCTGTGGGGTGTTAGGGCTCACTGGACCCCTTGTTATGTTCCACGAGGGGTGTAGCTTCCAAAATAGTATGCCATGTGTTTTTTTATTTTTTTTCTGTTCTGGCACCATAGGGGGCTTCCTAAATGTGACATACCCCCCCCCCCCCCCATTTCTGCAAAATTTGCAAATGTGACTCCTTCTCTTCTGAGCATTGTAATGTGCCCGCAGTGCACTTGACGTCCAGTCATGGGGTATTTCCATACTCAGGAGAAAATGCCCCCCAAAATTTGTAACCCCATCTCTTCTATTACTACTTGAAAAAATGTAAAATTTTGGGGGAAACCAGCATTTTAGTGAATTTTTTTTTATCATTTACACATCTAATTTTAACGAAAAGTCGTCAAACACCTGTGGGGTGTTAAGGCTAACTGTACCCCTTGTTTTGTTCCTTGAGGGGTGTAGTTTCCAATATAGTATGCCATGTGTTTTTTTTGTTTTTTTTTGCTGTCCTGGCACCATAGGGGCTTCCTAAATAGGACATGCCCCCCAAAAACCATTTCAGCAAAATTTGCTTTCTAAAAGCCAAATGTGACTCCTTCTCTTCTGAGCATTGTAGTGTGCCCGCAGTGCACTTAACATACACACATGGGTTATTTCCATACTCAGAAGAGATGGGGTTACAAATTTTGGGGGGCATTTTCTCATATTACCCCTTGAACATTTTTTAACCCCTTCACAACCATGGACGTAAATGTACGTCCTGGCTTGGCGGGACTTCCCGCACCAGGACGTACATTTACGTCCTGTGTATGACCGCGAGCATCGTAACGGTGCTCGCATCATGCACGGCAGGTTCCGGCTGCTTGCAGCCGGGGACCCGCCCGTAATGTCCGCCATTCGCGATCACGCGGATGTCCGCCATTAACCCCTCAGATGCTGTGATCAATACAGATCACGGCATCTGCGGCATTGCGGTTCTTTGATTGGATGATCGGATCGCCCGCAGCACTGCCACGGCGATCCGATCCTCTGTAATGGCAGCTGGAGGTCCCCTCACCTGGCTCCGGCCGTCTGCTGGGGTCTCCTGCTCTGGTCTGAGATCGAGCAGACCAGAGCAGAAGATCACCGATAATACTGAGCAGTGCTATGTCCTATACATAGTACTGCACAGTATTAGCAATCAAAGGATTGCTATAGATAGTCCCCTATGGGGACATAAAAAGTGTAAAAAAAACTTGAAAAATGTAAAAATAAAAAGTAAAAAAAAGTGAAAAATCCCCTCCCCCAATAAATATGAAAATTGTCCGTTTTTCCATTTTACCCCCAAAAAGCGTAAAATATTTTTTTTAATAAACATATTTGGTATCGCCACGTGCGTAAATGTCCGAACTATCAAAATATAATGTTAATGATCCCGTACGGTGAATGGCGTAAGCGTAAAAAATATAAAGTCCAAAAATGATGCTTTTTTTGTCACATTTTATTAACATTTTTTTTTATAAAAAATGATCTAAAAGTTTTATAAATGCAAATGTGCTATCAAAAAAAAGTACAGATGACGGCGCAAAAAATGAGCCCCATACGGCCCTATATACGGAAAAATGAAAAAGTTATAGGTGGTAAAAATAGGGCAGTTTTAGATTACTGATTTTGTACAAAAAATTTTTGATTTTTTTTAAGCGGTACAAAAATATAAAAGTATCTAGCCATGGGTATAATTTTAATCGTATTGACCCACAGAATAAAGAACACATATAATTTTTACCGTAAATTGTACAGTGTGAAAACGAACCCCTCCAAAATGTGCAAAATTTTGGTTTTCATTTAAATTTACTCCCTAAAAAAAAATTTTTTGGGTTCACCGTACATTTTCTGGTAACATGAGAGGTTTCATTACAAAGTACAAGCCCTTATATGGGTCTGTAGATGGAAATATAAAAGACTTATGGATTTTAGAAGGCGAGGAGGAAAAAACGAAAACGCTAAAATAAAATTGGCCTGGTCCTTAAGGTGAAAATGGGCTTGGTCATTAAGGGGTTAAATTTGGGGGAAAACAAGCATTTTGGTGAAAAAAAAAATCATTTACACATCCAAATTTAACGAAAAGTCATCAAACACCTGTGGGGTGTTAAGGTTCACTGGACCCCTTGTTACGTTTCTTGAGGGGTGTAGTTTCCTAAATAGTATGCCATGTGTTTTATTTTTTTTTGCTGTTCTGGCACCATAGGGGCTTCCTAAATGTGACATGCCCCCAAAAAAACAGTTCAGAAAAACTCACTCTTCAAAATCCCGCTCCTTCCCTTCTGAGCCATCTACTGCGCCCGCCGAACACTTGACATACACATATGAGTTATTTCCTTACTTGAGAGAAATTGGGTTACAAATTTTTAGGAAGATTTCTTTCCTTTTACCTCTTGTAAAAATTCAAAAACTGGGTCTACAAGAACATGCCAGTTTAAAAAATGAAGATTTTGAATTTTCTCCTTCGCTTTGCTGCTATTCCTGTGAAACACCTAAAGGGTTAACACACTTACTGAATGTCATTTTGAATACTTTGAGGGGTGCAGTTTTTATAACGGGGTCATTTGTGGGGAATTTCTAATATGAAGGCCCGTCAAATCCACTTCAAAACTGAGCTGGTTCCTGAAAAATTTTGATTTTGAAAATTTTGTGAAAGATTGGAAAATTGCTGCTGAACTTTGAAGCCCTCTGGTGTCTTCCAAAAGTAAAAACACGTCAACTTTATGATGCAAACATAAAGTAGACATATTGTTTATGTGAATCAATGTATAACTTATTTGGAAAATCCATTTTCCTTATAAGCAGAGAGCTTCAAAGTAAAAAAAAAAATGCTAAATTAAATAAAATTTCATGAAATTTAGGAATTTTTCACCAAGAAATGATGCAAGTAGTGATGACATTTTTCCACTAACATAAAGTAGAATATGTCACGAAAAAACATTCTCGGAATCAGAATGAAAGGTAAAAGCATCCCAGAGTTATAAATGCTTAAAGTGATCAATCAGATGTTCAAAAAATGTTTTGTCCTTAAGGTATAAATGGGCTGGGTCCTTAAGGGGTTAAAGGGGTACTCCACTGGCCAGCATTCGGAAGCAAATGTTCCGAACGCTGTTTTCGTGCTGTGGGGTCGGCCATGCCCCTCGTGACATCACAGCCACGCCCCCTTCCATAGACTTGCATTGAGGGGGTGTGGCCAACCCCCCCACATAGCGAAAACAGCATTCGGAACATTTACTTCCAAATGCTGGCCAGTGGAGTACCCCTTTAAGGCTGGGTTACACAGTGTTAATGCTGTGCTTTTCAGCTACACCTTGATGTCCCATTGAAAGTCAGCCTATGACCACATTCCCCTTCCAACACTACTCCAGCAAACTAGCATGTAGCAGTTGGATGGGACCCCCATGTGGTCACTTACTGTCACGATGCCGGCTGGCAGGTAGTGGATCCTCTGTGCCAGAGAGGGATTGGCGTGGACCGTGCTAGTGGACCGGTTCTAAGCCACTACTGGTTTTCACCAGAGCCCGCCGCAAAGCGGGATGGTCTTGCTGCGGCGGTAGTGACCAGGTCGTATCCACTAGCAACGGCTCACCTCTCTGGCTGCTGAAGATAGGCGCGGTACAAGGGAGTAGGCAAAAGCAAGGTCGGACGTAGCAGAAGGTCGGGGCAGGCAGCAAGGATCGTAGTCAGGGGCAACGGCAGAAGGTCTGGAAACACAGGCAAGGAACACACAAGGAACGCTTTCACTGGCACTAAGGCAACAAGATCCGGCAAGGGAGTGCAGGGGAAGTGAGGTGATATAGGGAAGTGCACAGGTGAACACACTAATTGGAACCACTGCGCCAATCAGCGGCGCAGTGGCCCTTTAAATCGCAGAGACCCGGCGCGCGCGCGCCCTAGGGAGCGGGGCCGCGCGCGCCGGGACAGAACAGACGGAGAGCGAGTCAGGTAGGGGAGCCGGGGTGCGCATCGCGAGCGGGCGCTACCCGCATCGCGAATCGCATCCCGGCTGGCAGCGGAATCGCAGCGCCCCGGGTCAGAGGACGTGACCGGAGCGCTGCCGCGGGGAGAGTGAAGCGAGCGCTCCGGGGAGGAGCGGGGACCCGGAGCGCTCGGCGTAACAGTACCCCCCCCCTTGGGTCTCCCCCTCTTCTTAGAGCCTGAGAACCTGAGGAGCAGACTTTTGTCTAGGATGTTGTCCTCAGGTTCCCAGGATCTCTCTTCAGGACCACAACCCTCCCAGTCCACTAAAAAAAATTTTTTCCCTCTGACCTTTTTGGCAGCTAAAATTTCTTTGACCGAGAAGATGTCCGAGGAGCCGGAAACAGGAGTGGGAGGAACAGATTTGGGAGAAAAACGGTTGAGGATGAGTGGTTTGAGAAGAGAGACGTGAAAGGCATTAGGGATACGAAGAGAGGGAGGAAGAAGAAGTTTATAAGAGACAGGATTAATTTGACACAAAATTTTGAAAGGACCAAGATAGCATGGTCCCAACTTGTAGCTAGGGACACGGAAGCGGACATATTTAGCGGAGAGCCATACCTTGTCTCCAGGGGAAAAAACGGGGGGAGCTCTTCTTTTCTTATCCGCGAACTTCTTCATGCGTGATGAAGCCTGTAAGAGAGAATTTTGGGTCTCTCTCCATATGATGGAAAGGTCACGAGAAATTTCATCCACAGCGGGCAGACCAGAGGGCAAGGGAGTAGGGAGGGGGGGAAGAGGGTGACGGCCGTACACCACGAAAAATGGGGATTTGGAGGAAGACTCAGAGACCCTGAAGTTATACGAGAATTCGGCCCATGGGAGGAGATCTGCCCAGTCATCCTGGCGGGAGGAAACAAAATGTCGCAAATAATCACCCAAGATCTGGTTAATCCTTTCTACTTGTCCATTGGACTGGGGATGATATGCAGAAGAAAAATTTAATTTAATCTTGAGTTGTTTACAGAGAGCCCTCCAGAATTTAGACACGAATTGGACGCCTCTATCCGAGACAATCTGCGTAGGCAACCCGTGAAGACGAAAAATGTGTACAAAAAATTGTTTAGCCAACTGAGGCGCAGAAGGAAGACCAGGAAGAGGGATGAAATGTGCCATTTTGGAGAATCGATCAACGACCACCCAAATAACAGTGTTGCCACGGGAAGGGGGTAAATCAGTAATAAAATCCATACCAATCAGAGACCAAGGCTGTTCGGGGACAGGCAGAGGATGAAGAAAACCAGCGGGCTTCTGGCGAGGAGTCTTATCCCGGGCACAGATAGTGCAGGCTCGCACAAAGTCCACAACATCCGTCTCCAGAGTCGGCCACCAATAGAAGCGGGAGATGAGTTGCACAGATTTCTTGATACCCGCATGACCTGCGAGATGGGAGGAGTGACCCCATTTGAGGATTCCGAGGCGTTGGCGAGGAGAAACAAAGGTCTTTCCTGGAGGAGTCTGCCTGATGGAGGCAGGAGAAGTGGAGATCAGGCAGTCAGGTGGAATGATGTGTTGCGGAGAGAGTTCAACTTCTGAGGCATCCGAGGAACGAGAGAGAGCATCGGCCCTAATGTTCTTATCGGCAGGACGAAAGTGAATCTCAAAATTAAATCGGGCAAAGAACAGAGACCACCGGGCCTGGCGAGGATTCAGCCGTTGGGCAGACTGGAGGTAGGAGAGGTTCTTGTGGTCGGTGTAGATAATAACAGGAGAACTTGATCCCTCCAGCAGATGCCTCCATTCCTCAAGTGCTAATTTAATGGCTAGAAGCTCTCGATCCCCGATGGAGTAGTTCCTCTCCGCTGGAGAGAAGGTCCTAGAGAAAAAACCACAAGTGACAGCATGCCCGGAAGAATTTTTTTGTAGAAGAACAGCTCCAGCTCCCACTGAGGAGGCATCAACCTCCAATAGGAAGGGTTTGGAAGGGTCAGGTCTGGAGAGGACGGGAGCCGAAGAAAAGGCAGACTTGAGTCGTTTAAAGGCGTCTTCTGCTTGAGGGGGCCAGGACTTGGGATCAGCATTTTTTTTGGTTAAAGCCACGATAGGAGCCACAATGGTAGAAAAATGTGGAATAAATTGCCTGTAATAATTGGCGAACCCCAAAAAGCGTTGGATAGCACGGAGTCCGGAGGGGCGTGGCCAATCTAAGACGGCAGAGAGTTTGTCTGGATCCATCTGTAGTCCCTGGCCAGAGACCAAATATCCTAGAAAAGGAAGAGATTGGCATTCAAACAGACATTTCTCAATTTTGGCATAGAGTTGGTTGTCACGAAGTCTCTGAAGAACCATACGGACATGCTGGCGGTGTTCTTCTAGATTGGCAGAAAAAATTAGGATATCGTCCAGATATACAACAACACAGGAGTATAACAGATCACGAAAAATTTCATTGACAAAGTCTTGGAAGACGGCAGGGGCGTTGCACAGTCCAAAGGGCATGACCAGATACTCAAAGTGTCCATCTCTGGTGTTAAATGCCGTTTTCCACTCGTCCCCCTCTCTGATGCGGATGAGGTTATAGGCGCCTCTTAAGTCCAATTTAGTGAAGATGTGGGCACCTTGGAGGTGATCAAAGAGTTCAGAGATGAGGGGTAAGGGGTAGCGGTTCTTAACCGTGATTTTATTAAGACCGCGGTAGTCAATGCAAGGACGTAGGGAGCCATCTTTTTTGGACACAAAGAAAAATCCGGCTCCGGCAGGAGAGGAGGATTTACGGATAAAGCCCTTTTTTAGATTCTCCTGGACGTATTCGGACATGGCAAGAGTCTCTGGGGCAGAGAGAGGATAAATTCTGCCCCGGGGTGGAGTAGTGCCCGGGAGGAGGTCGATAGGGCAATCATAAGGCCTGTGAGGAGGTAGAGTCTCAGCTTGTTTTTTGCAGAAAACATCCGCGAAGTCCATATAGGCCTTAGGGAGACCGGTTACTGGAGGAACCACAGAGTTACGGCAAGGGTTACTGGGAACCGGTTTTAGACAGTTCTTGGAACAAGAGGACCCCCAACTCTTGATCTCCCCAGTGGACCAATCCAGGGTAGGGGAATGAAGTTGAAGCCAGGGAAGTCCAAGGAGAATTTCCGAGGTGCAATTGGGGAGGACCAAAAGTTCAATCCTCTCATGATGAGATCCGATGCTCATAAGAAGGGGCTCCGTGCGGAAACGTATGGTACAGTCCAATCTTTCATTATTTACACAATTGATGTAGAGGGGTCTGGCGAGACTGGTCACCGGGATGTTGAACCTGTTGACGAGAGAGGCCAAAATAAAATTTCCTGCAGATCCAGAGTCCAAGAAGGCCACTGTAGAGAAGGAGAAGGCAGAGGCAGACATCCGCACAGGCACAGTAAGACGTGGAGAAGCAGAGTAGACATCAAGGACTGTCTCACGTTTGTGCGGAGTCAGCGTACGTCTTTCCAGGCGGGGAGGACGGATAGGACAATCTCTCAGGAAGTGTTCGGTACTAGCACAGTACAGGCAGAGGTTCTCCATACGGCGTCGTGTCCTCTCTTGAGGTGTCAGGCGAGACCGGTCGACCTGCATAGCCTCCACGGCGGGAGGCACAGGAACAGATTGCAGGGGACCAGAGGAGAGAGGAGCCGAGGAGAAGAAACGCCTCGTGCGAACAGAGTCCATATCTTGGCGGAGTTCCTGACGCCTTTCGGAAAAACGCATGTCAATGCGAGTGGCTAGGTGAATAAGTTCATGTAGATTAGCAGGAATTTCTCGTGCGGCCAGAACATCTTTAATGTTGCTGGATAGGCCTTTTTTGAAGGTCGCGCAGAGGGCCTCATTATTCCAGGACAATTCTGAAGCAAGAGTACGGAATTGTACGGCATACTCGCCAACGGAAGAATTACCCTGGACCAGGTTCAACAGGGCAGTCTCAGCAGAAGAGGCTCGGGCAAGTTCCTCAAAGACACTTCGGATTTCCGAGAAGAAGGAGTGTACAGAGGCAGTGACGGGGTCATTGCGGTCCCAGAGCGGTGTGGCCCATGACAGGGCTTTTCCGGACAGAAGGCTGACTACGAAAGCCACCTTAGACCTTTCAGTGGGAAACAGGTCCGACATCATCTCCAGATGCAGGGAACATTGGGAAAGAAAGCCACGGCAAAACTTAGAGTCCCCATCAAATTTATCCGGCAAGGATAAGCGTATCCCAGGAGCGGCCACTCGCTGCGGAGGAGGTGCAGGAGCTGGCGGAGGAGATGACTGCTGAAGCTGTGGTAGTAACTGTTGTAGCATAACGGTCAGTTGAGACAGCTGTTGGCCTTGTTGCGCTATCTGTTGTGACTGCTGGGCGACCACCGTGGTGAGGTCAGCGACAACTGGCAGAGGAACTTCAGCGGGATCCATGGCCGGATCTACTGTCACGATGCCGGCTGGCAGGTAGTGGATCCTCTGTGCCAGAGAGGGATTGGCGTGGACCGTGCTAGTGGACCGGTTCTAAGCCACTACTGGTTTTCACCAGAGCCCGCCGCAAAGCGGGATGGTCTTGCTGCGGCGGTAGTGACCAGGTCGTATCCACTAGCAACGGCTCACCTCTCTGGCTGCTGAAGATAGGCGCGGTACAAGGGAGTAGGCAAAAGCAAGGTCGGACGTAGCAGAAGGTCGGGGCAGGCAGCAAGGATCGTAGTCAGGGGCAACGGCAGAAGGTCTGGAAACACAGGCAAGGAACACACAAGGAACGCTTTCACTGGCACTAAGGCAACAAGATCCGGCAAGGGAGTGCAGGGGAAGTGAGGTGATATAGGGAAGTGCACAGGTGAACACACTAATTGGAACCACTGCGCCAATCAGCGGCGCAGTGGCCCTTTAAATCGCAGAGACCCGGCGCGCGCGCGCCCTAGGGAGCGGGGCCGCGCGCGCCGGGACAGAACAGACGGAGAGCGAGTCAGGTAGGGGAGCCGGGGTGCGCATCGCGAGCGGGCGCTACCCGCATCGCGAATCGCATCCCGGCTGGCAGCGGAATCGCAGCGCCCCGGGTCAGAGGACGTGACCGGAGCGCTGCCGCGGGGAGAGTGAAGCGAGCGCTCCGGGGAGGAGCGGGGACCCGGAGCGCTCGGCGTAACACTTACTTAATATGTTTAGGCCACTAAAGTAAAGAGACCCTCTGCTCTGTGCCACAATATGAATTGGCATGCCTTTTAATGCAAGAATGCAGACATATAGCTGGGATGCACAACATTAAACAATATGAAACTTATTGCCCTTTGGCTAAGTTTCCACTTGTTTTTTTTTCTGGTGTTTTTTTGGAAAACTGCCATTGTATTCAAAAGGAATAGGAAATATAAAGGAAGAACTTACACTTCTCCCCAATGGATCCACTTCTGACTGTCTATTTGAAAAGGCGCAAAAAAGGCGCAAAATAACCCTGTTTGCGCCTTTTCTACACACAAAAAAAGAAACAGTCTAAAGACAATGATAATTGTCGGCCATAGTCTTTTGGCCACCATCAGGACAATGAGAGCCTATGGATGCATGTGACACATGCTATGGAACTTTCCCAGGTCGTACAAAAACAGACTGCAGATGCAGTGTAAAGGTAGCATAAAGCATATAGATAAGGTGACTGCGCCTCTGTTATAATAATAGTTTCTTGTTGTCTGGCAGTGAGCTCACTGGACAGTAATCTCAGGGAGTCCACTGATAACTTCGAGCTGCTTTACAACAGCACCAAGAATGCTCCAGACTTCTCAGCTGTTGACAAGCCTGACTGGCTGAGAACACCAGTTATATATAGCACAGCAGAAGCAGCTCCACATAGTCTCTAACAGAGCTTCAGGAGACCAAAGGAGAGGAAACATTATCTCAGACCTATACTGCCAAACCCCAACAACACCTAGCAACAGTCCAAGGGAAAAGGAGAAAAAAAAATATCTCCAACTCTCTTGGTGGGGGTGTGTGGGACCTCCTCTTTCTATGACTGGGATATCTGTATACTACTAGTGACTTCACAACAGCCCAGAGTGGAGTGCATTCTCCTTGTGCATGGTGGATGTTCTGTCAATGTCACTCTAAATAGAAGGACGCTCTGCTTTTTAAGAAAAGACAACTGCGGCCGCCTCTGTGACCCACGCGTTCTGTGGTGCATCACTGGACAGACAGGTAAGGCACAGGAGATTTCACTTATCAGTCATTTGTATGATGTTATATAAAAGCTAAATAGTAATGACTACATTTTGAACTATGCATGGTTAACAATGTAAATGATATAGTAAATATGGAAGTGTATGCCATAAAGGAGAACCACCATATGCAGTCTGAAGTGAGAAAATACGTGTAAACAAAAACTAATTCCTAAACCGTGTAAACATAAGACTAAACAATACAAGGATGTACTAGACTTATCACAGTGGCTCATTCTGTTTAAAAATCCTGGGCATCTTAAGACTGTCTAGTCTAAGGTTGCACTATCTTTTAGTTGGCTTTATTTTGCATCATAAATGCGAGCCAATATTTGGCGCATTTAATCGAAAGCCTTTTGAGTGAGGTGTAAAAGTGTCTAAAACTCATTGGGGGAGATTTATCAAAGTTCTATGTCCCGCATCAATATAGACCAAACTACAATGCATTAGGCTAGTCTATTGTGCGCCTAATTTATCAAAAGGCGCACGGCTCTTGATAAATTCTGCGCACAGCCTTCGGGATCTATGCTTTAGACTGTATTTAAACCTGCTCCAGTATGGTCTGACATTTCGGCGTACTTTCAGCGGATGCGACTTGTCGCTGAAAAGTCGCTTTTGATAAATTCAGCACCAATGCATTTTTCCGTCTAAAATAGACTAGAATGCATCATGTTCTAAAAATCCTCTAAAGCAAAAGTCGAACATATTTAGACTGCAACTTTCTGTGCGACAAATTTAGACAGGAAAAACCAGTCTAAATTCTTTTGATAAATATCCCCCATTGAGTTGCAAATCATGTAAGTCAGTTTTTGGCACAAATTGCACCAGTTTTTGGCACAAGCAGTTCAGATTATCTCCCCCATTAAGTTCTAACAATCAGAGGGATCTCAGCAACCAGATCTTCCTCCAATGAAAACTTTTTACATGTCTCTATGATGTAAAAATAAGTTCTGAAAGGACAGTTACACTTTAAACTGGCAAAATTGGGACATTAATGCCCTAACCCCAGCAATACCCCTTATCCTGGGAATACACTATACAAAGATTCACATCCAGCACTATAAACCCCATAAATAGGGTTACTTCCTCTCAAACCCAGACACCAGTAGTAGGAAAGTAGGAAAGATATGAATACAGCAAGATGTAAAATGCCGTAACATGATTTATTCCAATAACACAGTCAAATACAAAGAAAGCAGTATCCCAGGTGTGTACTAGACCAACGCATGTGGATTGCTGTACGCAATCTTATTAATGGCTACTGGCTGAGTATATTAGGATTTTAATATACACGTGGAAATTACGTAGTTAACATAAACCCACCTTTCAAAAGATATACAGGGTGAAACTTGAAAAATTTGAATATTGTGCAAAAGTTCAATTCTTTTAGTAATACAACTCAAAAGGAGAAACTAATATATGAGAGAGACTCATTACATGCAAAGCAAGATAGTTGTTAGGGTCATGGCAGGTGGTGGGCCTGTGTGGATGATGACATGGGCCGTGCCAGGGAGCAGAGTCTAAGGTGCCGCTGGTTTTCACCAGAGCTTGCTGCAAAGCGGGATCGTCTTGCTGCGGCAGGCGGCACCCAGGTTACTACCCCTGGCACGACTCGTCCACACAGATAGCTGGGATGTGGCGTGGCACAAAAGGAAACAGACAAGATGAGGTTAAGGTAGCAGTAGATCAGGGCAGGTGGCACAGGTGCAGGGTCAGGTAACAAGGAACAAGGATAAGGAACATGGATATCAGGAACACAGTATGCTTTCACTAGGGCACAAGGCAACAAAGATCCGGCAGGGATACAAGGGAGGAGCAAGTACTCAAAGACAGGATGCAGGTGTAGACACTTAATTAAATGAGTACTGGCCCTTTAAATATAAGATCTCCAGCACATGCGCGCCCAAGAAGGCGGGGGCACGTGCGTCGGGGTTGCTAGGACAGGAAGACCAAGGAGGTGAGTGACGGGCTGGGATTCGCATGCAGGCGTGTCCCGCAATGCGAAATCCCAGCCCCGAAAACAGCAGTGACATGACAAGAGAGCGCTCAGGGCCAGCGTGTCTGGCCGGAGCGCACATGTTGCAATAGTTCAAGCCGTGATTTGTCATAATTGTGATGATTATGGCTTACAGCTCATGAAAACCCCAAATCCCCAATATATTATATGATTTGGGGAGTCATCTGCTGGTGTTGGTCCACTGTGCTTCATTAAGTCCAGGGTTAACGCATCTGTCTACCAGGAGATTTTGGAGCACTTCATGCTTCCTTCCGCAGATGAGGTGCATTACTGAAATAAATGAACTTTTACACGATATTCAAATTTTTCTAGTATTACCTGTACATATAAATAATAAAAAATGCACACCCATGTGTATATACAAAATACAATAAAACCAAGAAACTTGACTAATCATTAGCAAGATACAATGTGCAAAATACACCTAAATTCTCCATGACAGCACGTCAAAAACATAATCATAAAATTTTTTTTTACAGTGTTTTAGAGTGAACGATCATAGAAAAAGAGAAGCAAAGAGATTTAGAAGTAGTATATTGCGCCTGCGATAAATAGAGGTGCTCTGTGCTGTTAGAAATTTGCTTTTTTTTCTACAATAATTCTCTTAAAAAAATTGTATTTAGAGCTTTCTGATACACAGTCAGACTCTACATGTTTGCTATTATGATGTTGCCTATACTGAGTGAAAAAAAAAAAACTCACTTTTGGCCACAGTTTGCATAAATCCCACCTCTTTTAGGGTCTGGTTTGCTGGATTTTTTTCTGCCAAAATTATGACTGTTGGCAAGTATGTTTGATATTATGGTAAATTGTTGGGATTCATGTATGTTGTGATCAGTTATTGTGACAGTGAAAAAAAAAATCCCTATCCATCTAGTATTGGGGAGAAATTCTGGCATCAGAAGGACTGGTACAGTTAAAAGGGGCTTGTCTAGGGGCATATTATATTTTTCATATGGCTAGGGACACATTAAACATAAAAAATCAGTCTTACTTACTTACCATTGTAACCTTTCTTAAATGAGGCTGGGTTCCCATTACGTTTTCTCCCATACGGGAGCGCATACGGCAGGGGGGAGCTAAAACCTCGCGCTCCCGTATGCCTTTGTATGGGCTCCCGTATGTCATTCATTTCAATGAGCCGGCCGGAGTGAAACGTTCGGTCCGGTCGGCTCATTTTTGTACTGTATACGATTTTACAACCCGTCCTAAAACCGTGGTTGACGACAGTTTTAGGTCCGGGGAAAAAACGCATGCAGAGCAAAAATGAGCCGACCGGACAGAACGTTTCCCTCCAGCCGGCTCAATGAAATGAATGACATATGGGAGCGCATACGAAGGCATACGGGAGCGCAAGGTTTTAGCTCCCCCCTGCCATATGCGCTCCCTTATGGGAGAAAACGTGATATGAACCCAGCCTGAGCTCTATTGTCCTAGGCTATAGGGTGTTCTGCCACAGTCAGTAATTGGCTGAACTGGCAGATCCTTCTGTGATGACTTGGAACAGGAAGACACGATGACCAGTAGGACTAAGAGATAGCAAAACAGGAGTTGCAGGGGATAGGGATAGGTTACTAGGACGATCAACCAATCAGATTGCTTCTTTCATTTTTGAGAGGCCCTTTCAAAAATGGAAGAAGCCATCTGATTGGTTGCTATGGGCAACTGGGCAACTTTTCCTCTGCATAGGTTTTTTATTTTTTTTCTCACCCATTTTAAGAAATCTGGGCCTATGTACATAATAGTGGCTGGCTACTTTAGTCTTCACAGGAGCATGGGGACCATTGTTTGTGACCATGTGACTGTAGGGTTGGTTAGTTGTCAACAGATTGTACAAATCAGCCTAGCAAAAAGTCCTACATAATTCACTTCGTCTAAAGAAAATAATTTTGTTTCATTCTTCAAGTCACAAATGACTTTAAACTGTTATATACTATAGTAATCATACTTTTTAAGTAGTATCTCAATAGTATATTTTAAGCAGTATCCTAGGGTGTGTCTTACTCCATGTGATTTATTACATTTGCATTGGATTTCTCTAGGATGGGATACATTTGGTTTAGAACTTCACAGAACTTTGCTCTGACCATTGTATTATTATTATGTAATGTGCAGTGCAAGGCAGCATTATCCACTTCTAAGTGCAGCTACTTACATTTTTCCCTGCTTCCACATTCCAGACATTACCGCAGAGAAACCCTTATCACTCTGCTGCCAGATAAGTGAAGAGGAAGAATTCTAGAACAGGTGCCAAGGGATGATGGTGCTAGCAAATATGACCAGAAGGGCTTTATCAATTATTAAATGTCATATATTGGTAAAATCACACCTATGATGAAAGAGGCCTTTTATCTCTTATGAGGATTATTTGATGGAGACACATAAGTAGCTGTAGAAAAATGTGTTTATTATATTTTTTATGCAGAAGCTATTACGGTAGTATTTGTCTAGGCTACTTTTACATATAGGCTAAGTTTCCACTTGTATTTTTTCTGGCAGTTTTTGGATAGCTGCCACTGCAGTTTTTGAGCCAAAGTCAGAAGTGGATCCATAAGGGAGAAGTATAAGTCCTTCCTATATATGTCCTATTCCTTTTGAGTTCACTTCTGGCTTTGGCACAAAAATTGCAGTATTCCAAAAAACTGCCAGAAAGAAAATTGGAAACTTAGCCATAGGACTTTTTGCATATACAGTATTTCAATAACACTATTAAGACATCTGCAAGGGGACCCCGGCTTAGGTTAGCCCTCACTACCTACCACATTCACAGCATGGACTTACACAGGACTTTCCTTATTATGGACCCCATAAAACTAGCAACAAATGTAAGAGTAACAACTGAGTAGCCTTGCATCCGTTACTAAAGGGGCAGTCAAGTATTGTCTGTTGTAGCAATGTGATAGTGTAAGCATACACCAATATAGGCTCCATTTGGTTGTTTCCTATGTCCATTTGTAAAAAGATTTTACTTTAACCCCTTAAGGACCAGGCCCATTTTGGCCTTAAGGACTAGGCCAATTTTATTTTTGCATTTTTGTTTTTTCATCCTCGCCTTCTAAAAATCATAGCTCTTTTATATTTCCATCCACAGACCCATATGAGGGCTTGTTTTTGCGTCACCAATTGTTCTTTGTAATTACATCACTTATTTTACCATAAAATGTACGGCACAACTTCCAAAATATTATTTGTGTGGGAAAATTGAAAAGAATACTGCAATTTAGCAAATTTTGGAAGGTTTTGTTTTCACGGTGTAAACTTTATGGTAAAAATTATGTTTTCTTTATTCTGTGGGTCAATACGATTAAAATGATGCCCATGTTATATACTTTTCTATAATTGTACCGCTTAAAAAAATCTCAAACAATTTTAACAAAATTAGTATGTTTGAAATTGTCCTATTTTGACCACCTATAACTTTCAAATTTTTCCGTATACGGGCGGAATCAAGACTCATTTTTTGCATGATCTGTAGTTTTCATCAGTACCACTTTTGCTTAGGTTTTAATTTTTAAAAAAATTTTTTTTGGAATAACGTGACAAAAAAGCAGCAATTTTGGATTTTTTTTTTTTAATGTTTACGTCTTTCACCATACGGGATAATTAATATATTTTAAAGTTCAGATGTTTACGCACGTGGCAATACCAAATATGTTTATTAATTTTTTTTATGCTTTTTTGGGAGTAAATTGGGAAAAATGGGTGATTTAAATTTTTATTGAGAGGATTTTTTTTTTTTTTTTTTTATCCTTTAACTTATTTTTTTCTTTACACTTTAAAAGTACTGTTCAGTGCTATGCATAGGACATAGCCCTGATCAGTGTTATCGGCTATCTTCTGCTCTGGTCTGCTCGATCTCAGACCAGAGCAGAAGACTCCTGGAGATGGATGGAGGCTGGTGAGGGGACTTCTGTCCACCATTATGGATGATCGGATCCCTGCGGCAGCACTGCAGGCGATCATACATTTAAAGTACCGCACTGCCGCAGATGCCGTGATCTGTATTGATCACAGCATCTGAGGGGTTAATGGCAGACATCAGCGCAATCGTGGATGTCCGCCATTACCGGCATGTCCCTGACTGCTGATAGCAGCCGGGACCTGCTGTGCTCTCGGTCATGGCAGAGCGTAAATGTACATCATGGTGCGTTAAGTACCACAGCACCATGACGTACATTTACATCGATTGTTGTTAAGGGGTTAAAGAAAATCTGTCATGGTGACAGACTATTAAGATGTTTGTGATAAAATGTAGTCACATCCACAGCACTATTGTAAAGAAATCTTCCATGAGACAACTTGGTGCTTTTCATCTGCGGATAAGAACAATGGCATAGCACCCATTGACATTTTCTAAGGTAACCTTCCAGCAGTTTAATGCTGCCTGAAATACAGACAGCATGAATCACTGGTATGTTCCCTCTGTACAATGATATATGAAGCATAGTTATGACATCAGTTGATCTTGTTGGTCACTCATAGCCCTGTACCAGGCAGGCTTTATAATCATGGCTCTACTGAAAAGCCACCACGTTTCAGTGTAACTATGATATCGCATTGTACAGAGGCAACCTGTTAGTGTTTCTTAATAGATGCCTTACATTAAAAGTTTCTGTGTTCACAGTGTCCCTTTACTCATTGGCAACTTTCCTTTTTAGGGAAGGGTTTAGCTTGGCTTTTCAAAAAAGGACCTGTAGCCAACCTGGAAAAATTAGATTTTTTTCTAAATCATTAAATAGTTTACGGTGCCCTGATCACTCACCTATTATTATTTTTATAGTTTTTTGGTATGCCCTACCATTCCTGGCATATGAGGGTTTATAGTTTGTCTGAAAATTCAGGGAATCAGTCAGATGGGCGTGATCTTAATTTAAAAAATGGGAGTGACTATCAGGTGATGGATCCTCAATTGTCAAAATATCATCCCACATATCTCAGAACTGGGAGGACATATCAAGACACTGTAAAAACGAATGTGATGTAGGTTGGCTACAGGCCTTCAGTCATGTTGTAAGACTTTTTACAGTAGTCAAACACTGAAATGAAAGGTATATTTAAAAGGTTGCGTGAGAGAGCTGCTTTGCATGTCCTTCTTTCCGGAATACCCAGTGGCCTCTAAGTTTCCACATGTCTTTATGGTGTTGTACTTTGGCACTCACCTTTTGCTCCAACAACAATAGGCCTCTCTGCAGCCAGCACTCTGCTCTGTACTGATAAGGGGCAATAGCCCAGTCTACAAATAGGTAACTTTCCCTTCTGTGGAAACAGGTAGGCAAAACAGCTAATAGTAGATATTATCTGATGATGTACACCGACTTGGATTGTATCAACCTTAGTCTTTTCAAAAACAAAAGCATGGTTGTCTGCGATTGTGATATTCCTGCAGAATGGAAAAAATTAGGGCTTCTTAAATAGGTTATCTAGGAATAGAAAAAAAGAGCTCATTTCTTCCAAAAACTGTGGTGACCACGGTGTTATGGCGGGACCACGGGGTGTAGCGGTGTAGGTAGCGGGGCCAGATGGTATTAACCCTTGGGCCAAGATGTTGATAACCCCTAGTGTTAGTGACGCCAGGATGTGGTTGTTTGGTATAGGGCACTGCTGACAATCAACCCAAAACGGCATATAGTAAATGAGAGTCCAAAGCAGGTTTTGATGCAACTTTACTGAAGAAGTCAGTATAACAGTCTTTACAAATAGCCAACTTCCACAGAGGTGACCAGGATACAGGGAACCTCTCAGGATTGCTTGGATATGTAGTTGCAGTAATAATGATGCAGGCCACTGTACTACTGTTATAACTTTGGTAGGGACAGAAGAGACTTGACTTGTACTCAAAGATTTGATGTGCCTGCAGACTTTAAGGCTTTGGCCTAGATATGCTGGACTTGACTTGTACAGGACTTGTGCTTGCTTTAAGGGGGTACTCCGGTGGAAAACTTTTTTTTTTTTAAATCAACTGGTGCCAGAAAGCCAGACTTGTAATTTACTTCTATTAAAAAATCTTAATCCTTCCAGTACTTATTAGCTGCTGAATACTACAGAGGAAATTCTTTTCTTTTTGGAACACAGTGCTCTCTGCTGACATCATGACCACAGTGCTCTCTGCCGACATCTCTGTCCATTTTAGGAACTGAGTTTTTTATGGGGATTTTCTCCTACTCTGGACAGCTGTTAAAATGGACAGAGGTGTCAGCAGAGAACACTGTCGTCATGATGTCGGTAGAGAGCTCTGTGTTCCAAAAAGAAAAGAATTTCCTTTGTAGTATTCAGTAGCTAATAGGTACTGTAAGGATTAAGATTTTTCAATAGAAGCAATTTACAAATCTGTTTAACTTTCTGGCACCAGTTGATTTAAAAAAAAAAAGTTTTCCACCAGAGTACCCCTTTAAGGTCCAGGAAGTAGAGAGTGCAGGAACAACAGAGATAATATGGAGACTAACAGCCCCTTATATATCAGGGGGCTGGACTAAAGCCCATTGGTAGCTGGTTGTCTGTGGTTACTTGTGCTTCTGTTACTCTGGGTATCATGTGATCGCATATCACATGTCCTTAGGAAGGTCCTATACAGTGTAAACATCCTAACAACCTTCACATATTAATGACATTCACTGTACAATACATATAATAGATGTACATACTTAATATAAGATAATACCATATAATGACTTAGGGGACCCTGCCGGAGAGCCCTGTGGACTTGAGGGACTCTACCTGAGGGGACTTTAGGACTTTACAGAACCATGTTCTGTACCAGGACACCACAACAGCATCACACCTGTCCTCAGGTTGGGTGTGGTATTACAACTTTGCTCTATTAACTTTAATGGAACTGAGCAGCAATACCACACACAACCTGTTTTTCTAGTCCTAGATAACCCTCTTTAAAGGGGTACTCCAGTGGAAAACATATTTTTTTTAATCAACTGATGACAGAAAGTTAAACAGATTTGTAAATTACTTCTATTTAAAAATCTTAATCTTTCCAGTACTTCTCAGCTGCTGTATGCTCCACAGGAAGTTGTGTAGTTTTTTTCTGACCACAGTGCTCTCTGATAACACCTCTGTCTGTCTCAGGAACTGTCAAGAGCAGGAGCAAATCCCCATAGCAAACCTTTCCTCCTCTGGACAGTTCCTGACATGGACAGATGTGTCAGCAGAGAGCACTGTGGTCAGACAGAAAATAAATTAAAAAAAGAAAACAACTTCCTCTGTAGTGTATAGCAGCTGATAAGTACTGTAAGGATTAAGATTTTTAAATAGCAATAAATAACAAATCTGTCTAACTTTCTGGTACCAGTTGATTTTGAAAAAAGTTTTCCCCCGGAGTACCCCTTTAAACACAACATTTCATTTTGCTACGTCAAACTTTTTCTCTATTAGATAACATTGAAGTTGTGCAGTGGCTGCAGTTTTACCACGATTGATGTGCAACCAAAAAAAAGTCACTATGGAGCCCTAACTATAAAGTAACCCACCATGGAACAACTAGTAACTTTGTGGGTGACGTCTAATTCACCTCAGGTTTTATTTGCATGTTATTTGCACAGTAGATTTGTGTGTTAGTGAGCTGCTTATGTCTGATAAGTAAAGATAGTTGTGTATTGTGTTGTTTTATGTTGATTTAATGTGTAAATTAAAGGGTATTGTTATTATTGCCAATATTGCATCAAAGGACTAGTGACAAAAACATGTAATGTAAACTAAGGCTAAGAAGTCTGGTTGCTACTTTTCATCATCATACAGTACGATACACGGCCAGATTCTTGAGTTGGACAGAATGTACTATGTAATGTGCCTGTCTGCGTGATTGTATCTAGTGGCTGAATACCCAGCGCTGGATGGGATTTCACTGTTATTTTCCGTAGCTTCACAGATAATGTAAAGTTAAGGCTCATATGGAAATGATTAAATAAGTTAGATTGGAAGTCTCATGGGAGAAATAATAATAAATTATTTTAATCCAGTAGATCCAAGCATGAGTAATAACCCCAAAGAGTCAGTACAATGACTGTTTTACAGTATAGTGGGGTTGGTTGATGTGTGATTCTGCTTTTAGACTTAGGTATGAGTGCTAACCCACAATCCTGTTATCTTACTGTACTACATGGCATAATACATTAGAGGTGTAAATAAAAGCTCCTGACCGCCACTGCAAAATCTGTAAGGCCTCCTTTACATAAATGTGTCGTCAGTTTTTTCCCTCCTGCGCTGCAGAAAATGCACTAGAGGGAAAATAAAGCAAACACTGATTTTATTCATTTGAGTAGGACAGTTCACAATCGTCCAGCATCTTAGTTTGGACGCCAGATGATTGGACTTGCTGGACCTGCACAGACAGGGGAATGCATCTTGCTGTATTCCCCCGTCTGGCGATCACAAAGGATGCCGGATGATACACAACTGATGCACTTCTGGCATCAGTTGTGGTAGCTTTCGCCCAGTTTTGCTGGAGCCAAATGCTGCATATATGTAACTCTAGCCTAACAGGGACCTCACCTATCATGTAGTGTTTCTAATACAGGTGTCTTATTTAGCCAAAGACACTAATGTTTAAGTATCCCTCTGTTATATTAGGACCACTTTCTACACCTTCTCACTGTGGAGAGATGCAGGGAAGATGTTAGGATCTACTATATTCTAAACATGATGACAGGTCCTCCTTATGAGAATACCAACACAGTACACATTTGGAAAAATAGTCATATGCCTAAGACTGGCAATAGATATGACATTTTACTCAATAGAATGCATGTCCTCATAGAAAAGAGACTGTTGTTAGATCAATGTGTCAGATTCTTATTTGCCCTGACAAGGGGCATAACAGTGTCTAATGCCTATGGTTACAGTTCAGAGATAAAAGAAAAGGACATATCACAAATTATAATATCACCTAACCTAAGGCTGTGTGTTGAACTGAGCTGCAATACTTCATACAACCTAAAGACAGGTGTGGTGCTGTTTTTGGAAGAAACTAGCTCTGTTTTTCAGCCCTGGATAACCCTGTAAGAGTTTAATGATCCATGGGGCATGCATTGGGCACCAGCAGCAAATGTAGAGTGTTCTCAGAAACATTATTTAAATGGGCACTCTCATTAAAAACGTATGCGGTTGCAGTACGGTTTTTAAACGGGAGTCAAAACTGTGGTTGACCACGATTTTTTCTCCGGTTTAAAAACCGTACTGCAACCGCATACGTTTTTTTAACATGGACGTCAATGGGAAACGCACATGTATACGGTTCCAAATGGGAAAAACGTATACGTTTTTACTTTGCACATGCACATTTGAATCCTAAAGTCCCCACCCAAGACCCCTCCCATTAAAAATGGACAACATTTTCAAAAACTTATGGGTTTTTTTTCTATAAAAACTGACGGAACTGTATGCACTTTTAAAAACGCATACGGTTTACTTTTTTCCCATACTGTTCCATCCGTTTTTTGCCATACGGTTTTCTTTAGAAAAACGGATTGAAAACAGTATGGCAAAAACGTGATGTGAACCCAGCCTGTATCTCTCTCATATTTTGTTACAGTACATTGCTTCCCACTCTAGGCTACACATTTGTTTCAGTTGACTTTCCTGCAGCCGACATTGCGTACAGACATCTGTCTCTTGCCTTTTCTATTTCTGAGTCTAGCTATGCCTGGGAATCTCTGCTCTCTATAGCAAGTGTCCAGAGGGAATGACTCGTGTTGGGTGCTGGGTCACTGATCACAACACAGCCTAAAAATAGGGAATACCTCAGATTCATTGAATTCACTTGCATAGCTGGCATGCCTCACAGTTCACTATTTCATTTATATATATATAGATTTTGTATTGTTATGTTTTGTTACTCTGTGTCATTTTTTTTAATTGTTCCTAAATTTGACAGCTATTTCCTGCATAGGCATGCAGAATATTCTTGGTTATTTTTTAGCAATGTTCACAAATTGGCCCCTAAATATCCTGGGGTGTAATGACTTTTAAATGGTCAATAATATGGCTCTAGATTTATTTCACTATATTTTGTAATATATTTTCTAAATAAAGTAAGGAGACTTTAAAGTTTATCAATTATTAAGTCATAGATGATTAGGATTTCACACAGCGGAATTTCCGCTTGAAAATGCATTGCACATTTTTGAGTGGTCCTAGTGCTGCTAGAACATTCAAATGTGGAATATCTGCCCATATTTACTAGACAGATATTCCGCACATTTTACTCTATATGAAAATACCCTTACGTTAAGGCCTTGGTCCAAACAAATCCACTCACCACTTCACAACGTAATGTTGTAGTTATGTTTGTTGTTATTTGGTGTTGACTCTAGGATGCCTTTCCGGAGTGAGACGGCTCCTAGTGCAATGTTCTCCGCTAAAAATATACAACACTTACTGCATGAGATACCTGTATCTGTCCAATGATCTCTGACTATATGACATGCATGACAAACTTGTAACGGTACATAGTGTTTGTGTTCTTAAAACCTCAATAAAGATATTTGAAAAAACAAAAACATCCATGCTATACCTCTGCTCCTCTCATATGCGTCTTATCAGCATTCTCATTCATTCAGCCTTTCTCATTCATTCTGCTTTTAACCCCTTCATGACCCAGCCCATTTTCACCTTCAGGACCTGGGCATTTTTTGAAAATCTGACCACTGTAAACATTAATAACTCTGGGATGCTTTTACTTATCATTCTGATTCCAAGATTGTTTTTTCGTGACATATTCTACTTTATATTATTGGTAAAATTTCACTGATATTTGCATCCTTTCTTGGTAAAAAATCTAAAAATTTCATGAAAATTTTGAAAATTTAGCATTTTTCTAACTTTGAAAGTCTCTGCTTGTAAGGAAAATGGATATTCCAAATAAATTACATATTGATTCACATATACAATATGTCTACTTTATGATTGCATCAAAAAATTGACAAGTTTTTACTTTTGGAAGACACCAGAGGGCTTCAAAGTTCCGCAGCAATTTTTCCAATTTTTCTCAAGATTTTCAAAATTGTACTTTTTCAGGGACCAGTTCAGGTTGGAAGTGGATTTTAAGGGTCTTCATATTAGAAATACCATATAAATTACCCCATTATAAAAACTGAACCCCCCAAAGTATTCAAAATTACATTCAGTAAGTGTTTTAACCCTTTAGGTGTTTCACAGGAATAGCAGCAAAGTGAAGGAGAAAATTCTAAATCTTCATTTTTTACACTCGCATGTTCTTGTAGACCCAATTTGTGAATTTTTACAAGGGGTAAAAGGAGAGAAATCACCCTAAAATTTGTAACCCATTTGGGGGGCATGTCCCATTTAGGAAGCCCCTATGGTGCCAGAATAGTGGACCCCCCCACATGTGACCCCATTTTGGAAACTACACCCCTCATGGAATTTAATAAGGGGTGCAGTGAGCATTTACACCCCACTGGCGTTTGACAGATATTTGAAACAGTGGACTGTGCAAATGAAAAATTGTATTTTTCATTTTCACAGACCACTGTTCCAAAAATCTGTCATACACCAGTGGGGTGTAAATTCTCACTGCACCCCTTACTAAATTCCATGAGGGGTGTAGTTTCCAAAATGGGGTCACATATGGATATTTATTGTTTTGTGTTTATGTCAGAACTGCTGTAACAATCAGCCACCCCTGTGCAAATCACCTCAAATGTACATGGTGCACTCTCCCTTCTGGGCCTTGTTGTGCGCCCCCAGAGCACTTTGCGCCCACATATGGGGTATCTCCGTAGTCGGGAGAAATTGCATTACAAATTTTGAAGGTATTTTTTCCCTTTTACCTCTTGTGAAAATGAAAAGTATAGGGTAACACCAGCATGTCAGTGTAAAAAATTAAATTTTTATACACTAACATGCTGGTGTAGACCCCAACTTCACCTTTTCATAAGGGGTTAAAGAAGAAAAAGCCCCCCAAAATTTGTAAGGCAATTTCTACCGAGTACGGAGATACCCCATATGTGGCCCTAAACTGTTGCCCTGAAATACGACAGGGCTCCAAAGTGACAGAGTGCCATGTGCATTTAAGGCCTAAATTAGGGATTTGCATAGGGGTGGACATAGGGGAATTGTATGCCAATGATTCCCAAACAGGGTGCCTTCAGCTGTTGCAAAACTCCCAGCATGCCTGGACAGTCAATGGCTGTCCGGCAATACTGGGAGTTTTTGTTTTGCAACAGCTGGAGGCTCCGTTTTGGAAACAGTAGCGTACCAGACGTTTTTCATTTTTTTGGGGGAGGGGGGCTGTGTAGGGGTATGTGTATATGTAGTGTTTTTTACTTTTTATTTTAAGTTAGTGTAGTGTAGTGTAGTGTTTTTAGGGTACAGTCACACGGGCAGAGGTTCACAGCAAGTTTGCCGCTGGGAGTTTGAGCTGCAGCGCAAAATTTGCGCCATCTCAAACTTGCAGCACTCACTGTAAACCTCCGCCCATGTGAGTGTACCCTGTACATTCACATTGGGGGGAGGGGGCAAACATCCAGCTGTTGCAAACTCCAAGCATGCCCTTTGTCTGTCCGTGCATGCTGGGAGTTGTAGTTTTGCAACAGCTGGAGGCACACTGGTTTGGAAACACTAAGTTAAGTAATAAACTTTCAAGTGTTTTGCAACCAAACTTAGTGTTTCCAAACCAGTGTGCCTCCAGCTGTTGCAAAACTACAACTCTCAGCATGCATGGTCTGTCAGTGCATGCTGGGAGATATACTTTTGCAACAATTGCAACAGCTGGAGGCACTGAGGTAGGAAACAGACAATGTTTCCCAACTAGTGTGCCTCCAGTTGTTGCAAAACTACAACTCTTAGCATGCCCAGACTGCCCAGGCATGCTGGAAGTTGTAGTTCGGCAATATCTGAAGGATCAGATGTTGCGGAACTACAACTTCCAGCATGCTTGGGCAGTCTGGTATGCTGGGAGTTGTAGTTTTGCAACATCTGGAGGTCCACAGTTTGGAGACCACTGTATAATGGTCTCCAATCTGTGCTCTTCCAGATGTTACAGAACTACAACTCCCAGCATGCCTGGACAGACTGAGCATGCTGAGATTTGTAGTTTTGCAACATCTGGAAGAGCACAGATTGGAGACCATTATACAGTGGTCTCCACACTGTGGACCTCCAGATGTTGCAAAACTGCAACTCCCAGCATGCACAGAAAGCCAAAGGCGTGATAGGGACTCACACACCGCGCTGCTAAGTATTCTGATAGCGACACGCTGCTATCAGCTAGTCAGATTTGACTAGCTGATAGCAGCGATCGCTGGGGGTGGGGGGGTGGGGTGGGGGATGAACCCCCCCGTGGTCGCATGGTAATTTGGCTGGCTATCAGTGATAGCCACCATCTTACCGGGCGCTGCGGAATGCCGTGAGTAGCGGCAAAAATGTTCATGATGTACCTGTATGTCATGGGTCGGGAACACCTTCCCACTCATGACGTACAGGTATGTCATAGGTCGGGAAGGGGTTAACAACAATCACAAATGTAAATCTGTTTGACTGCAGATATTAACAGTGAATACCAAGTAGTGACTGCGATCATATTCTATATGTGTGTTCAGGAAATCTCTGTAAAACCGTAATGTTGCATTATTCATAGGCTCTAATCTGTGAAGCTGAAGCCCCAATCTAAGGAGTGCTCAACACCATTTGCCATTGCTCCGACAGCTGAAAATCTAACAGACACACAGGGGTGAGTTGAGGGCTACTCCGGAGGAAAACAACCTTTTTTTCAAATCAAATGATGCCAGAAAGTTAAACAGATTTGTAAATGACTTCTATTAAAAAATCTTAATCCTTCCAATACTTATCAAATGCTGTATACGCCAGAGGACTGTGGTCAGACAGAGAAGAACAGCTCAACTTCCTCTGTAATATACAGCAGCTGATAAGTACTTGAAGGATTAAGATTTTTTAATAGAATTAATTTACTAATTTACAGTTGATATGAAAAAAATTATTTTCCACCGGAGTACCCCTTTAAATTTAGTTTGATCAAGCAGAAATAACAATATATACCATAGAGACACCATAACTTTATCATCCACAAGGAAGCATTAACTTTCAATTTGTAATCCACAAGGCAGATAACATTCTACAAGGCAGTATAGAAGTTGTATACAGGTAACTGCCTACAATGAAAGGAAGCTGATAACTTTAGGGCTATGCATGTGGGGAGGAAAAATCCAAGGCAAGTTTATTTACTAAATGCGAAAACACTGGGGAAAATTGACATGGAAAAGGACTTCTAGAATTTCTAGTAAACAGTAGATTTAACTGTAGCAAACAGTATCAGGCAGCTGCTGCCAAGGCATACAAGTGTGGTAGCCCTGGGGGGGGGGTTTAGGGTAGTTGGGATGTTGTGGTAGATAATGGGGTTAATGTTGACCCTAGAGTTCGTGACGCCAGGCTGAGGGCTGGTATGCTGAGGTAATTCTCCGGCCTATCGCCGCCCTTCCCAGAAACGATAGGTGCATGTAATAAAATGACTGAAGGTCCACAAGGTACTTGAACTTGAACAAACTTTACTTAAGTGCTTGCGTAACATCCAAAGAACAATGACAGTCTCAGGCAAACAGTCTCTATAGATCTCAATGACTGACAATTGTTGCGGACCTTGAAATAGACTAAAGTCTCTCAATTTAGGGTAATTATTGCAGATCCGCCAGATATAGGGGATAGATAAGGTCCGGTGATCCTGCAGAGTGCGTGGGGATTGATGCACTCAGTAATTAGAAGTTATCGGCCGTCGCCGCAAGGTTCAGGCCTAGACTCACAGATCTCAGCAGCGCAGATGCTTCTTGCTTGCTTGCACAGGAACCAGAGCCCAAGAGAGCGAGAAGATGGCCGCCGCTCCCTTATATGGGCAGGGGGAGGCTAATCTGATTGGTCCGAACACCTGTCACTCACTGTTACACAGCGTGATGGGATTGACTACGTCACAGGGACCTCCAAAGGTCCTCAAGCAGAAATACCATAGAGTTCATCTAACCACGTGACCCACTGGTCCTGCTATGCTTTGGCCAGGTAATGAACTATTTATTTACATTTATACAACCCCATAGACATAAATCCCAAATGGTTACTGGATAGTTACTATCTGGATAAGAGGCGACTAGGGGTGAACTAGACAATTGGGACCCGGACGTCCTAGGGACTCTGGCTATGGGGACCCACAATAGAAGGTACCAGTTAGGATACGGTAGCGGGACACCACATAAGGTAATGGGGTGTATAGAAATATTGCTATCACTGTACAAATCACTAGTCGGACCACTCATGGAATACCGTGTACCGTTTTGGTGACCAGTGTATGAAAAAGGCAAAGTGGAGCTGGAGCCGGTTCAAAGATGGACAACTGGAGTAATACATGGAAAGGATGGGCTAAAGTACCCAGAAAGATTATCAGAATTAGGATTATTAAGTTTAGAAAAAAGACAGCTGAGAAGTGACCTAATATATATGTAAAAATATCACAAAGGAGAATACAGGGATCTCTTCTAAAATCTATTTGTACCCAAGACTGTAGCAATATCATTATTGTTATTATTATTATTATTATTGGAGCACCTTTGGTTCCAGGGAGCTGTATGTATGGTAAGGAGTTAAAAGATATATAACACAAACATAAGTACAATGAATGGGAAACAGTAAGTGGCAAACTGATATAGATTGAGAAAGGGCCCTGCCCACAAGGGTTTACAGTCTACAAAGGGGTAGGGTGGGAACCAGTAGGTTAGGGGGATAGCTGGTCATCTGTGTACAGTTAGGGAAACAGCAATTTATAGTGCAATCCTGTGGCAGCAGGGTCATTGTAGGTTGAGATGGGTTTTCAGGTTGCTATTGATGGTCTTGATGGTGGATGAGATCCGGGTGTGTCAGGGTAGTAGGTTCCAGAGTATAGAAGAATGGAGAGGTTTTGAGAGGACATCCTTTGCACCACAATCTTTCCTCTGGATCAACATTGCAGGGTCGTAGGCTGAACTGGATCCATGCAAGTCTATTTTCAGCCTTAAAAAACGTTGTTACTATGTATTGTGGCCTAGTCCCCTTATCGCCTATAAAGCTGGGAAGTTTAATTCTCTCTAAGGCTAATGACCTCATGAGTTTTCTGTGCAGGGTTGTGCTTTTACATACATTGCTCTAGATTTCAATGGACCATGCCTATAACTGTCCATAAACAATATCCCCTTGACTTTACCATAGACATGCATGCTCATCTCAGCTTAGCACACATGTGTTTTTGATAAAGAGAGGTGAGTAAGCTGCTTCCAGACTACTCTGACAAGGTATTATCTACCAAGAGTAAAGGATTTGAATAAAAATTAATACTTCGGATAATAACCGATACTTATTTTCCCTGAAGTCAGGGGAGAGTAAGGGTACCTCAATACAATGTAGTTGGCCTGTTTCACCAAAATGTGTGAGTTTGGCCTACTTACATTCAATGTATATGGGCACCTTCATAATGTTGTGTCTTATACTTAGTAACAGAAACCCCTGAGAAGTGTCAATGGGATTTAAGCCATATATAGAGCTCTAATATTCTAGCTTTCAGGGGCGGTTCAATATGGTAGCCTTCATCAGTGCTATCTTCAGAAGACCTTTTTAAGTTTGCTAGGATTGCAGAGTTACCAGTATATACAATTATCCCCTATCCACAAGATAGGGGATAAGTGTCTTAACTGTGGGGACTGAGAGCTGGGACCCCCCCCCCCCCCTCTATTATCCTATGCAATGTTGATCCAGAGGGGGGGGGGGGGGAATCATACAGTCAGGGAAAAATGTTTGGGGAAAAAGCAGCAAGCATTTCTGAGGCTGGGTTCACATATATCAGGCATCCAGCATAGTTTCCCTCTGGCATGCACTCATCTGAATGGGACAGTTCACAATCATTCAGTGACTCAAATTTGATGCCGAAGGGCACCGGACAGGGGAATGCAGCTTGCTGCGTTCCCCTGTCCAATGTGCAGAAACAATGGACACCGGATGCCATACAACCAATGACAACTTGGCATCAGTTATGGCATTAGTTGCGTCGAGATCTAGGCTGATATCACCTAAGCCGGATACCGGACATATGTGAATCCAGCCTTATTGGTCCTGCTTCAGATGTGATGATCCTAGGAGAGATGTGGTGATCTTGCTGGTACTTGGTGGCAACTGCGCTTCTTTTGCCAGACTTGCCTAAGTAAGTTCCAAGTCCATGGAACATGACGTTAAATGGTTAAATGTTAAAAAGATGAGTTGATTAGAAATAGTCACTTCTCCTTCCAGTCAAAATGCGTTACATACTACGTACATGAATATGTACTAGTTATTTTAAATTATGAAAGTAGGAAAAAACATGATTTTTGGCAGGACTTTTCATTGGAAATGTCTTTTTCACAAGCCAGTCTGACTATTTTCATCATATGTAGTCATGACTTGATACTCTACCAGTCCACTTAAGTAGAGTGAACTGTCATGCCAAAGTATACAACGTCACACATAGAACTGTCAAGAAGCCCAACATAACCAGCAGGATTTACAGGCTTTACTGTTCTGGTCTCACTGATGGACAAGTGATATTTTTAGCTGTCTCTCTGCAAGAAATGAGTAGGTTTAGAATAACATAATAAAACTGTGTACGGCTGTGTCACCAGATTTAGCACAAGTATATATATATATATCTTATTTTATTGTTTATGTGCAAAAATTGGATGTGGATGGTGGCAGCATGAGGATATAGTAGGTGATTTACAGTTCACAAAGAAACAGTCAGCGCTAGTTCTAATATAGTAACATAGTAACATAGTTCATAAGGTTGAAAAAAGACCAGAGTCCATCAAGTTCAACCTATATCCCTAATGAGTTCCTACTGAGTTGATCCAGAGGAAGGCAAAAAACCCTCATACTAGAGGTAAAAATTCCTTTCCGACTCCAAATGTGGCAGTCAGAATAAATCTCTGGATCAACGTTCTGTCCCTATAAATCTAATATACATAACCGGTGATGCTATTATTCTCCAAAAATGCATCCAGACCCCTTTTGAACTCTTATCGAGGTTACCATGACCACCTCCTCCGGGAGAGAATTCCACAGTCTCACTGCTCTTACAGTAAAGAACCCCCGTCTGTGCTGGTGTAGAAACCTTCTTTCCTCTAAATGTAGAGGATGCCTCCTTGTTATAGATACAGTCCTGGGTATAAATAGATCATGGGAGAGATATCTGTACTGCCCCCTGATATATTTATACATAGTTATTAGGTCTCCCCTAAGCCTTCTTTTTTCTAAACTAAACTAAATAACCTTAATTCTGATAATCTTTCTGGGTACTGTAGTCCTCCCATTCCCCGTATTACCCTGGTTGCCCGTCTTTGAACCCTCTCCAGCTCCACTATATCTTTCTTGTACACTGGTGCCGAGTACTGTACACAGTATTCTATGTGTGGTCTGACTAGTGATTTGTAGAGCGGTAGAATTATTTCCTTGTCGTGGGCATCTATGCCACTATTGATGCACCCCATGATTTTATTTGCCTTGGCAGCAGCTGTCCGACACTGGTCACTACAGCTAAACTTACTGTTATAATGGTATACATCTGGTGTGGTGATTCCTGGCCTGTAACTTGTCGTAACTAAAGGGGGTGAGTCTTCTGCACCCATACTCACCCCCGCAGTTGGGATTCATTGATTAATAGTTTTTGGAAAACTGTCTGGTATTCTTTTTCCGGTACGTACACCACTGGGCAATATAAAGTAGTCCATATAAATTTGTAAGAATGGAAGATATTGCTCTGTGTACCAGCAAGGTCAACCCTCCAGTTATTAATCCATAGCTGTCAAACTACTTTTTTTTATGGTTTCTAGATATGCTCTTCCATTTTCAAGAAATTAGGGTTTATAATTTGCCTGTCAATTCAGGGAATCAGTCAGATGGGTGTGAACTTTATTTTAATAATAGGAGTTAATATCCAGTGATGGGTGCTATTATACAGTCAGGGGGTGTAAATGTTGTATATTGAGGTGCATGTATGCCTAATACACATTCCTGAATGTATAATTCTACCCATTAACCAGTATTCACTCCCATTATTAAAATTTAACTACATAGTTACATAGTTAGTATGGTTGAAAAAAGACATACGTCCATCAAGTCCAACCAGGGAATTGAAGTGAAGGGTGTAAGGGGAAGGGATGTTATTTTATAATTCTGCATAAGCATTAATGTTATTTTGTTCCAGGAATGTATATAACCCTGTTTTAAAGCTGTAAATTGTTCCTGCTGTGACCAGTTCCTGAGGTAGACTGTTCCATAAATTCATAGTTCTTATGGTAAAGAAGGCGTGTCGCCCCTTTAAACTAAACCTTTTCTTCTCCAGACGGAGGGAGTGCCCCTCGTCCTTTGGGAGGTTTAACCTGGAACAGTTTTTCTCCATATTTTTTGTATGGGCCATTTATATACTTATATACATTTATCATATCCCCCCTTAAACGTCTCTTCTCAAGACTAAACAATTGTAACTCCTTTAATCGCTCCTCATAGCTAAGATGTTCCATGCCCCATATTAGTTTAGTCGCGCGTCTCTGCACCCTTTCCAACTCCACAGTGTCCCTTTTATGGACAGGCGACCAAAACTGAACAGCATATTCCAGGTGAGGCCGTACCAATGCTTTATAAAGGGGGAGTATTATGTCCCTGTCCCTTGAGTCCATGCCTCTTTTGATACATGACAATATCCTGCCGGCTTTGGAAGCAGCAGCCTGACATTGCATGCTATTTTGTAGTCTGTGATCTACAAGTACACCCAGATCCTTCTCTACCAGTGATTCTGCCAGTTTAATCCCCCCTAAGACATACGATGCATGCAGGTTATTAGTACCCAGATGCATAACTTTACATTTATCCACATTGAACCTCATTTGCCAAGTGGATGCCCAGACACTTAGTCTATCCAAGTCATCTTGTAACTTATGCACATCCTCTATAGACTGTACTGTGCTACAAAGCTTGGTGTCATCTGCAAAGATAGAAACAGAGCTGTTAATGCCATCCTCTATATCATTGATAAATAAATTAAACAACAGCTGTCCCAGTACAGAACCTTGGGGTACACCACTAATAACCGGGGACCAATCAGAGTACGAATCATTGACCACCACTCTCTGGGTACGATCCATGAGCCAGTGTTCAATCCAGTTACAAACTAAAATTTCCAAACCCAAAGACCTTAACTTACCTGTCAGACGTCTATGAGGGACAGTATCAAACGCTTTAGCAAAATCCAGAAACACTATATCCACAGCCATTCCTCTGTCAAGGCTTCTACTGACACCCGACTGATTCCCTGAATTGTCTGCTTCCCTGATTCCCTATAAAAACACGAAAAGGTTACCTGTCAAACTGGCAATGGTGCTAAAGGGTTAATATAATTTTCAATGCCATTTCTAAATATACTCCTATTAGCTGCAGTCATCGGTCAGCTTAAACAAAGATTAATTTCCAACATAATCTATAGAGATAAGTAACTACCTCCTCATGCAAATAAGATTCAGAAGTACATGGACTCAATGTACGCAATGGCACCCTTATTGCAGTTTATGTGGTGCCTCTGTGTACCAGTCTAGGCAATCCTCTGTGAGCTAAATACAACCCCCCCATCCCCCTATGTTCTGGACCTTAAGATAGTAGCCTCTACCTACAGTTATACATTGCAACACACTGAAAAATCATTCGTAAGGCAATAAGGCTATGTTTATATGTTGGAAATCCCGACATGTTAACATAGCCTTATTGCCTAAACAATGAAATTGCTGGTGGTTGCAATGTATAACTGTAGGTAGAGGCTATTTTTTTGAGGCTATTATAATTGGAATTCCGCACGGAGATTCCGCAGCAGCAGAGTCCCATTGCATTCAATGGGATTCTGCTGCACTGTGCACATGGCGGAATTTCCGTGCAAATTCCTGGTGCGGAATCTGGCATGAAAATTCCGATTCTGCTCTCCACAGAAAGAATCAACCTGTCCATTCTTTCTGCAGGCTCCGCATGGAATGCATTGCAGTCTATGAGTGGTCTTAGTGCCGGTGCCTGCAGTCTGCGGAATTTCCGCATGAAGATTTTCCGTGCGGACATTCCGTTGTGTGAACATAGCCTCACAGGTTTAGGAATGTAATACTTTAAGTCTATTATCTTAAATGTTTCATTTTACTGAATAGAAACAAGATTTGACACATAAATCTCAAAACTGCATGCTTTTCATTAGACGGTAATGAATATTTATTTGCATAAGACTGAGCAATAGAACAATACTTTAAATAAAATAATAATAAACGTCAATGTATTTAAAAAAAATCTTTATGGTATGTGTTTCATGTATTGATCCAAATTATACTGGAGTAAAAAGGACAAATTTGTTCCCCCATTGTCCTTTTGTTAGCTAAGAACCCCTATTTCATAACATTACTTCTGATAATCACTGGTAAAATACTAAAGAGGCTCCCGTTTCTTTTGCAGTGTAGTATAGGCATTCCTCATCAAAGCTCGCATGCTGTACATACTTGTCAGAATAACCGATGGGGGTTGTAGGTCTCATATATGATTCGAAAAGGATGACACAAATGTACATGAAAAACAAAAAGGAATAGTGTACAATGACAGGATTTTTGTAGGAGTAGCTTCATCAAAGTGCTGATATTTTCTCAGCTGTAAGTTTCTCTTCGTATAAATTCTTATTAATAACTTAGTTCATTTTTATGACCAAAATAAGCAAAAGGTTTACATACACCTTATACTAAAGTCAGCCGAACCCCCTGTCGACAGCCGCTTTGGCCAACTAAGGTGTATGATATCAGTGGAGAGCAGTGTTGAGCGGCATAGGCCATATTCGAATTTGCGATATTTCGCGAATATATGGACGAATATTCATCATATATTTGCAAAATTCGCATTTTCGCAATGTTCGCTGACTTTTTTTTTTACTATACACCACAAAATTTGCATGCGTCATAAAATTTGCATGCGCAATATCACGTGATCTTCAGCAAACATGATCATTCTCATTGGCCCACAAGCTAAAAGTAGGAAGGGATCAATATGCGCGGAAATTCGCATATGCGAATATTCGCATATGTGAATTTTCGGGCGCCTGCTAGTCTGACACAGTAACTAGTATTGGAGCCTTGTTTACACCACAAGCTGGAAGCAGGGAGAGATGATCACTGTGATGTGTACTGTGAAAAAAAATGTCAATATTCCTAATTGCGAATATATAGCGCATCTGAGGACTTTCTTACATCTTGTTCATTCATTAAAAAATTTTCAGAGTACAGTTTATGGTATTATAATATATAAAAAAACACCACTGTAAATATGTTTATAGAGCGGCATTAGGCTGTAAGGCTTAAAATTTAGGATCACTGCAGCCATCATGCACTGTGTAAAGGTTTAATGCAGAAGCAATGGATGGAAAGCACATGCAAACCTATGGCCTAGAAACTGTCCTGTGAGTCCAAAGTGCAAGAAATAAGGTTAATCTTACATATTTGAATATGTCATGGTGAGCAAATGCAATAAATCTAGGCTTGTTTTCAGGCAAGTCTATTTCATAATGTTAAGTTACCTGTATAGACTAATTATCATTTTTACATATGTTGCAACCACAGTAATTCACTACCATAGATTTAATTATTTTCCTATTATGCTTTCTTGCAAAATTTAAATCAGATCAATATGTAATCGTGCATGGCTTTCTTGTGACATCACTAGAGCTTTCAGCCGCCTGCCAGGATCATTTGCCAGTCCAAAGATTGCTGAGAAAATCACACTCTTTCCCGGACACACATGAGTAATGTTGAGTAATAAAAGTGCACAGATTTCTTTCATTTTCTAACTTCAGTGTATACAGATCTGCCTCTAGGGTGTATTCACATATACCAGCTTTAGGCTAGGGTCACACACCTTATTTGTGTCTTATATAAATTATGTAATATAATATTTATATAAATTCTCCCTTCAGGATTGGTGTCTCAAAATAGTGAAGAAGAAATCGATTTTGTATGAAAAGACTGAAAAAATATCCCTTTTTTTGGGGACCATACATTGTGTATGTGTAGGTTTGGCTGGTAGTAGCAGCAGCAGCAAAGGTGATGGTGGACCGGTGGTAGTTATAGCCAACGGACAACATGGTATGGTTGTAGTTGTAGTAGCCAGTAGACAGTACAGTGCGCAAAGGTGAACTAGTGATAGTTGTAGTCAGAGAACAGCAGGCAGTGGTGGGTGGGCTAGTGGTAGTTGTAGTAGTCAGTGGACATCAGGCAGTAGTGGACTGGAGGAAGTTATAGTAGCCACGAGCAGCAGGTAGTGATGGACTGGTGGGAGTTGTAGTACCAGCTGACAGCAGGCAATGGTGTACTGGTGGTAGTTGTAGTAGCCAAGGGCAGCAGGTAGTGGTGGAATTGTGGTATTTGTAGTAGCCTCTGACAGCAGTTAGTGGTGGACTTGTGGGAGTAATTCTAGCAGATAGCAGGTAGTGGTTAACTGTTGGTAGTGTAGTAGCCACAGGCAGCAGGCAGTGATAGACTGGTGGTAGTTGTAGTAGCCACATGCAGCAGGTAGTGGTGGACTGTTGGTAGTTGTAGTAGCCACAGGCAGCAGGTAGTGGTGGACTGGTGGGAGTTGTAGTACCAGAGGACTGCAGGCAGTGGTGGACTAATGGTAGGTATCTGTAGCCAGTGAACAGCAGGCAGTGGTAGTAATAGTACTCTCATCAGTGGTATCAGTGGTATTAGGCACTGGAGTTTTAAATTATGTCAGAGATATCAGAGAAAGGGCAAAGCTTAGTTATGCCTCAATCTGGTTGTTCAGGTGGTGATGTACCTTCCCTTGATGATGATTAATGTCAGGTTGGAATACCAAATGTAAAAACTTTGGAAACAAATTGAAAAGGTTTTTGTGCTTGCTTGGCCCTGTTTTTTGTTAAAACCAGAAAATACAGGTAACGTGGCGTAAAAGGACCAGTCAACTTTTATTCTCAAAGCTAGAAATGCTGTGGTAGTGAAAGTTTGTGTAAATGGCCTATTTAACCTTTCCTCTAACTTTTTAGGTTAAACACAGCTAGATATGCTCTGTTTTTGATCAAACCCAGAAAATACAGATAACTTTGGCTAAAAGGCCTATTCCATGTTCACTCTAAATGCTAGAAGTGCAGATTTATGTTAAACCCAGTTAGAAATGCTATGTTTTTAATAAAACCAGAGAATACAGGTAACTTGGAATCAAGGGCCTATTCAAATGTTACCCTCAATGCTTAATGCTGTACCCCCTTGACAAATCTCTACCATGGTGTTTGGGATTGCCCATACTTAGCTATGTACTGGCTAATAGTAGTAGTTCTCTACTGGACTTGCCTAATGACTCTTTCAATGTTGACTGTTTTCCCTTTTTTAGGTTAATTCTGCGTCCTTGTTGTATATCTGCTGCCTCATACACAGTGGTGGCGAACCATCTTGTTTTACTTACCAATGGTATTGCTCTCTGTATCTTTATTCTTCTGTTACATGTGTTGCTGTTTTTGAAATTGTCAATAAATGTATTTAAATTACAAATAAAACAAAAAAAAAACAGACAAAATAGAGCAGTTTTGCTGGAAGTGCTAATATCTTGAATATCTTCTACACATGAAATACAAATACTACAGAATGATAGCAGAAATATATCCCAACACCTGGGTGGTACATGCAGCTCTGTACAGTGTTTAGCAGGATGGGTAAACCCAATGCATACAACTCTGCCAGTAAATCAGAGGTATATTTTCTCCCATATATTCCAAATCTGTCTTTATGATATTTGGGTATACACTAATTGAATTTTTTATACAGTTATGCTCAAATGTTTGCAATCCCCTGTAGAATCGGTAATATATGTACCATTTCTGAAAAAGCAGCCGAAACACATTTCTAGAATTTTTTATGGGATTCATATTCAACCCTAGGTTATACCAGAATGGCAACAATTATAAAACAAAACATGGCAACAAATAAAAAAAAAGTATTCGCTCCTAATACTATGTATTGCCCCCTTTAGCATCAATGACAGCGTGACATCTTTTGTAATAGTTGTCTAGGAGGCCCCAAATTCTTAAAGGTTATACTTGACGCATAAACTGATTATATTGTTCAAACCCAAGAAGATTGAGTCAGGTTAGTAGTATATGAGATTATAAAGTAAATGGCAAGAGGAAAGGGCAAAGTTGTGTACTTTTCAGTCCCAGCCCTAAATCTGACTTCATGGGGTGGAGTGTATTTATAAAAACTGGAGTACGGGAAAAAAGGTGATGTAACAGAGCAACCTTTTAAATTCTGTGAAACTTTCTTTTTCTTATGAGATTGTAATGAGTAATGTCCCAGGTGATGTTACATCATAGAACACATTTCAAATAGATTTTCCCAGAAATACCCTTCTGATTCCTGGAGATATATCATAAGTGGAGGTGATGGTACCAGAAAGGTTATTTGTTTTCCAAGTAAGCTGTGAAGCCGAAAGTCTCTCTTAACCCAAGTACTAAAATTGATACGTGCACACGAATGCTTCTGTTCCTAACATGTGCTGAATTTTGGGCAGCAGTGGAAATCCCACATGACAGCCCATATGCATCATGGAAGCAAAAAGGGCAAAATCCTTCTTAGAGTTCTCAAGGAGCAGACAGACAGAAACTAGCTGTATACAAAGGTAACAGACAGACAGAAACTAGCTGTATATATAGGTAAAAAATATAATGGTATTTAAAGGAGTACTCCACTGCCCCAGCATTCAGAACATTTTGTGCCACGCCCCCTCCCATAGACTTGCGTTGAGGGGGCGGGGTGTGATGTCATGAGGGACGTAGCCGTGACGTCACGACTCCCTCAGCGCGCACCCAGCGTTCGGAACAAAATGTTCCGAACGCTGGGGCAGTGGAATACCCCTTTAAGGTACATCCTCTTTACTATTGCTTTGTAATGCTTAATAAATTCTTATAGAAATGCAGAATACATTGATAGTTGAGACCGGGAAGCAAATAATAGAACAGTGTGTCAGCCTCGATATTTGGCACATACTTACTGCATACTTTTCAGACTTTTCATGTTGACTTTCAAAGACAAGATAAAAGAAATATTGATCTGCATGAGGATCACTACACGGTTTTCATCTGCAGATTTTTGGCAGCCATACCAGTGCTGTTTGTTGTCAGCAGTGCCATAGGTTAGAGGTGAGAAATCAAATTTTATCTCTCGGCAGTAACTGTCAGCAATGTGAATAAAAACAAGCAGCAGCTGCATCATGCCATTAACATGAGAGTAGAGAAAGCCAAGTCCAAAATATCTTTAGAAGTCAGGGGAAGGTTTGCTGCAATGAGTCCCGTGAGACTTTTTTTTCATAGAGGAAACAAGATGGCTTCCTGAGAGAAGTGAGCTGTCTAGGAAAAGTCTATGTATTGTGATAAAATACCTTTAGTTATTTACATGGTAAGAATTGATGGTGTCAGGGATTTTAAACAGCCGTGACAGCAAAGCATTAATAGTGATATATTATAGAAACAAGTTGGGAACGGGACATACCTGGACAAAGATGTATACTTAAGGTGGTAGGATCAGGCTACACACGGGGTGTGTGCGTGGTCTGTAATGTTGAAGACCAAAATGTCTTTATAGAAGCTGTATGCAGAAAACATTAGGATATTTTTTCTTTAAATGGGTACCCTGGGGAACTAAACCCATAGCTTATTTTTTCCTATCATCAACGTATTTAGTTGTGTAAATATCATTCATTAGTTACATAGTTAAGTTTGCCCTCTTTGGTTGTCGCATACATGCATGCAGTAAGGGAATGACATCATCCAACCATCCACTCTGTCTCTGTCCAAATCTTTCTCTGAAAGCAGCCCTCACCCTCCTAAGAGACACAGACCACATGGCTTCTGCTCTGCACTGATGAGTCATGCTCCCTTTAGTGGTGAGAACTGGGAGATGTGTGTGGTCTCAGCCAATCACACACTGAACTTCTCTCTGCTGCTCAATGCATGAGGGTGGGGGCTGCTATCAGAGAGTGAGCTGGCTGGCAGAGCAGAGCTGCAATAATTGCTGGGAGATGTAGAAATGGGGAGGGAAGGAGGGCAAAGAATGTCAAGCAGCCAGAGAAGACAACAGGGGCCACAGAAGCCATGCATATCAGGCAGGATGGTTTACAGGGAACATATCCAGGTAGTCCTAAAATTTTGGCTTGGACTATGACTTCAGCTGAGGTTGTAGTCCAAGGCCTCAGTTGAGAAGTGTATAACTGAAGAGATATCCAGAAGTCACAGGGTTCCAGAAAAAAAAAAGAATGTTAAAATCTAATCAACATCACCGCACAGAGCGACTAGATAGGTCAGACATGTTTCTTCATATAGACTCAGTTGAGAAACCCTGATCCTTACATATTTTCACTTTCTGAATGAGTATGATACTAGTACTATGGTCTCAAGAAAGTCAAGTTGCATGATATTGGCCCTGTTTACTAAGAGTGGAGTGTAGGTTTATTTGTGGGTTTTATTCACAGCTATTTTTTTCCACAGTATTTACTAAGCTTTCCCGACATTTTTTAATTTTTTTTTTACACATGCGCTGATATGTAGGGTTTTCCTCAGCTCAATTTCCACCACATTTTCTCTGTAAACCTTACTTAATAAGTTGGGTTTTTGTGAAAATGTTGGGAACATGCCCCTTTTCTGTGATCACACCGCCATTTCCCTACAGCCACACCCCTTTTTTGGGTTTTCTCAGTAAAATGGAGAGATGGTCGGGTTTCTCATTTCTGGCGCAGACAGAATTTTGTCGCAATGAGACAAAATTCTGGCACAATGAGACAGAATTCTGGCGCACAACCCGACAAAACATGTCGGGTTTACAATAGTAAATCAGAGCCATTGAGTTGGTTTCAGCTAGGATCATCAACCACAGTGAATTAAAGGGGTACTCCGGTGAAAAACTTTTTTTTTTTAAATCAACTGGTGCCAGAAAGTTAAACAGATTTGTAAATTACTTCTATTAAAAAATCTTAATCCTTACAGTACTTATTAGCTGTGGACTACTACAGAGTAAATTACAGAGTAAAAATCTTACTTCTATCTTAATCCTTCCTGTACTTATTAGCTGCTGAATACTACAGTGGAAATTCTTTTCCATTTGAAACACAGAGCTGTCTGCTGACATCATGAGCACAGTGCTCTCTGCTGACATCTCTGTCCATTTTAGTAACTGTCCAGGGTAAAAGGAAATCCCCATAGCAAACATATGCTGTTCTGGACAGTTTCTTAAATGGACAGAGATGTCAGCAGAGAGCACTGTGCTCGTGATGTCAGCAGACAGTTCTGTGTTTCAAAAAGAAAAGAATTTCTGCTGTAGTATTCAGCAGCTAATAAGTACAGGAAGGATGAAGATTTTTTAATAGAAGTAATTTACAAATCTGTTTAACTTTCTGGCACCAGTTGATTTAAAAAAAAAAAGTTTTTCACCGGAGTACCCCTTTAAGATATATTCTCATGCATTTAAGCTATTGTGGGTTATAATGCATTGGTGGGATTCATCCATGTAACAATTAATCCAGGATCATGCAGGAGCTAAAATTCCATGCAGTTTAGTTGTCGTCCTTTTGGGAACCCACACTGTTTTGTGACAACTTGTCATAACATTTTTTTGTTAAGTGAGTCTTTGGGGAAATGATAAAATATACATTTCTGCCTTGAGATGAGTGAACCTCGAACCTTCACATCTGTGCTTCTCCCTTTCTGCCTTAGCACCTGCATAAGTGACATCATGAACCTTTCAGTCATGTGTGCTGTGTTACCACTAATTCCTCTACAACATATATCTGAACATGACGATGGACTGCCTGTAGTGTGGTTTGAACTTGATCTGGATGAAAGTTTATAGAGTGGCTTTATACCAAAACACATTTTCACCTTCATTTTTCAGAATGATCTACTCTTGTGCAGAGGGGAAACAGCTCATCAGCACTGCTAATAACGCTTGTGCTATGTGGAATAGGCAATACGCCCTAACTAGGGCACACACTACTGCAACAGCAACACAACTGTCCCTTTTAGATGGTGCTCAGTCCGAAGAATGCAAGAGTCCATATGCGAGCCAACATAGAGACGAGACGGCACTCACCATAAACGGGGGGTACTTAATTCTTCAGTTTTGTACATAAAACAGCAGGTCAGAGAGTCAGACATACAGCGTGAGACACCTCGGGACGACCGTTTAGTACGTGATGACATACTTCCTCTAGCCGACGCTTGAGCTTATGGTGAGTGCCGTCTCGTCTCTCTGTTGGCTTAAAAATGATCTAAACTTAGACTAGACTGTCTTAAAATGCACTAGGTTTTTTATACAGCTTGGACCACTGTTAAAGTCTGAGGCAGCCTAGACAGTCCATATTGATCTTCTCCATGAGTCAAAGTGCATTGGCCTAACTGAGTGACTGTGGTCAGGGAATGTTGGTCTAACTTAGGGTCTACGAGTTGAAGGGACAACAACCTAACAAGTGGTTTTTGATACAAGTTTGTAACTGTTGCAACCACTTTAGCATTGCGCCTTCCTGGGAAGAACTGTTACCATCATTCCCATATGCAATTGTTGCCAATTTGCCAGTATATCCTTTCAATTGTTCAAGTGACTGTGTACGTGTCTTTGCAGGTCACCGGTGCTGCCGCTAGGCCTAAGGCAGACCTGCTACCCACTCTGGACACTCAGTGCTTTCTCCATATAGTAGCTTTCTCTAAATTTGACTTAAGTTATTAAAGGCAACATATTTAGTAAAGGAAGAATGAATTCGAGTAGAATACAGACATAGCGCACATCTACAATCTTGTATAATGATCTGATTGCTTCTCAGCACAATATCAAAAAACTAACAGGTTGTTATTGGCCGTCATTACTATATGTGTTACAGGCAATCAGCCCCTCCCAATCATCTATGTACTGTGTATACATATACAAATAAACTACATACAGGGTATTGGATATCTGTATAGTAAGTAATTCTTCTGGATGCCATTCTTACCATGCTCACTATTCTTATTGCCGTAAATTATCCCCTCATTGCTAACCATTTGCCTGGCCCTGATTATGGGTGGTCTCCTGTGTAAACTATTATAGTACAGTGCACTTATATACAGAAATGTATGTGTGGCATCAAATATATATAATACAAGCCGGGAACATTTTGTCCATGGATAACTTGGATGTCCATAACCTCGGAAATACTCCTCACAACATCTGTTCTGCATTAAAGCATACATTGTGAAGAGATAAAATATGCAATTTATGATTGATTATTTTGTATGAATTGTGTTATTTATGTATTATTATTATTAAGGCTATAACTTACAGCAGCTGTGGATAGAATATTATCTTCCACGCTATGTCATTTGCCCTAACATCACTCTATTACCACTTGTGCATTGCTTGAACGAAAAAAGTCTGTTGTACATGATTACATTTCACATGTAGCTGAATAGCAGTTTACATAAAGAAGTTTGAGTCCCCATAGGAAAAAAACATAAAAAATAACTAAAATAAAAATGGGGCCCTCCATCATCTGCAAGTCTATGACAATATAACCTTCCAAACAGTTCACCTCTCCATTGTCTGCAGATGTTGTAGAGTCAGGCAGTTGATAATAGTCCCGGTAAAGCATTAAAGGGGTACACCGTTGCTAGATATCTTATCCCCTATCCAAAAATAGGGGATAACATGTCTGACCGCGGGGGTCCCATGACATATCATCACATGACACTACATTTACACATGCATAATGCCTCCTATATATCTCCTACTGAAACTTTTTACAGGAATATAGGATGGGTTCACATTTTTGTTGCCTAAAACCCTAAAATTTTTGTAATACAGTAAAATTCCTTTAACCCCTTAAGGACAACGGACATAAATGTATGTCCTGATGTGCTGGGACTTTCACGTCCTGTACATGACGCGAGCACCGTAAAGGTGCTTGCATTATGCATGGCAGGCCCCGGCTGTCATCAGCACCAGGTACCCGCCAGAAATGGCAGACATCAGCAATTGCTCTGATATCTGCCCTTAACCCCTCAGATGCCCGATCAATAGAGATCACTGCCACGGATCAATAGAGGCACTGACGCGGAGATCTGATTGTCCAACATGGCAGTCAGAGGTCCCCTCACCTGCTCCGTCCGTCATCCTGGGATCTTCTTCTCTGGTCAGACATCGAGCAGACCAGAGAAAAAGATTGCCAATAATACTGATCAGTGCTATGCCTATGCATCTAATCATTGCTATAAATAGTCCCCTAAGGGGACATACAAAAATTAAAAAAAAATAAAGTGAAAGCCACTTTTTCCCATTTTATCCCCTAAAAATTTAAAAAACCAAACAAAATAATTAATAAACATATTTGGTAACGCCAACTGGTGCCAGAAAGTTAAACAGATTTGTAAATTACTTCTATAAAAAAATCTTAATCCTTCCAGTACTTATCAGCTGCTGTATACTCAGGGCCAGCGTTAGGGCTGGGCACCCTGGCAATTGCCTAGGGCTCCCATCCAAAAGGGGGACCCTGAAAAGCTTTAGGGCATTACTAACAAAACTCCATTTTGCGCAAAATCGCGGTAAAATCGCGGCGGTTTTTGACGCGATTTTGCCACGAATTTGTGCAAAATGCAGTATTCAGGGCCTAAGGCACTACCTGTCCTGAGCATTCTGGGGGAGCGCTGCTTGCGCTCCACTAATCAGACGTCACCACGTTTGCAGGAACGCAGCAGGCAGCGCTCCACTAGTAAATCCCCCTCACCTCACGCTCCACTTTTTTTTTTTTACTTCTACTATCTGGGGCCTTGCAGGGCTGAGGAGGTCAGGGGCTGCTGGGAGCTCCTACTGACGTGACCCTGGCGCAGAAGCAAGGCAGCCTCAGCCAACCCAATCTCCAGCAATCATCTCCTGGGGGTAAGGAGAGGCTTTGGGTTGGGGATGTGTATTGTATATATGTATGTGTATGATTTTGTATGATGTGTGTATGTGTGTTAGATGTGTATCTATGATGTATGTAGTATGATGTGTATGAGGTTTGTTACAGTGTGTCACCCCAGTAGTAAGGAGATTACATGAGAGGGAGGTTTGTTACATTGTGTCACCCCAGTAGTAAGGAGATTACATGAGGAGGAGGTTTGTTACATTGTGTCACCCCAGTAGTAAGGAGATTACATGAGGAGGAGGTTTGTTACAGTGTGTCACCCCAGTAGTAAGGTGATTACATGAGGGGGAGGTTTGTTACAATGTGTCACCCCAGTAGTAAGGAGATTACATGAGGAGGGGGTTTGTTACAGTGTGTCACCCCAGTGGTAAGGAGATTACATGAGGGGGAGGTTTCTTCAGTGTGTCACCCCAGTAGTAAGGTGATTACATGAGGGGGAGGTTTGTTACAGTGTGTCACCCCAGTAGTAAGGAGATTACATGAGAGGGAGGTTTGTTACATTGTGTCACCCCCAGTAGTAAGGAGATTACATGAGGGGGAGGTTTGTTACAGTGTGTCACCCCAGTAGTAAGGAGATTACATGAGGAGGAGATTTGTTACAGTGTGTCACCCCAGTAGTAAGGTGATTACATGAGGGGAAGGTTTGTTACAGTGTGTCACCCCAGTAGTAAGGAGATTACATGAGAGGGAGGTTTGTTACAGTGTGTCACTACAGTAGTAAGGAGATTACATGAGGGGGAGGTTTGTTACAGTGCGTCACCCCAGTGGTAAGGAGATTACATGAGGAGGAGGTTTGATACATTGTGTCACCCCAGTGGTAAGGAGATTACATGGGGAGGAGGTTTCGTACAGTGTGTCACCCCAGTAGTAAGGAGATTACATGGAAGGAGATTTGTTACAGTGTGTCACCCTAGTAGTAAGGAGATTACATGAGGAGGGGGTTTGTTACAGTGTGTCACCCCAGTAGAAAGGAGATTACATGAGGAGTTGGTTTCTTACATTGTGTCACCCCAGTAGTAAGGAGATTACATGAGGGGGAGGTTTGTTACAGTCTGTCACCCCAGTAGTAAGGTGGGAGTGAAGGGCGAAGTGAAGGGGTGGCAAAATTAGCTTTTGCCTAGGGTTGCAAAATGGGGGGGGGGGGGGCAAAAAATGCTTGCCCAGGGTCCAATCAAAATTAAAGATGGCCCTGGCAGTATTGGCAGTGTAAGTATCAGTGGCAGATCCAGGAGGGGGGGGAGGGGCCGCAATGGGGCAATTGCCTCCCCCCCCCCAGATTAATTTCCCCCATCACTATTTAGGAAATCCCTACATCCCGAAAGATCTTTTGGGGACACAAGGTTGCCCCCATTAACTCTCTGAGGCCCTGGATTAACTTTAAAAATGCAGTGGCCACCGGGAGATAGCGCACACCGGGACGTCACTGACATCCCATGCGTGCGCCAATCGGAATGGAAGCGCGGCGCATCGAGCATGAGGACGCCCGCTGGCCAGCATGGTGAGTTATCAGCGGCACGTCATCTTCAGTGCTCCGACCACTGCTCCTTCAGTCCCGGGACCTACTGATATGGCCTATAAGCCAGGAGGAGCGGTGGTCGGAGCACTGAAGCAGGGCAATAAATAGACATACAGCCTCCAGCCATACACTGTATATGGTTGTAGGCTGTATGTCTGTGGGGAAACATACTGCCAGCCTAATGTGGGGGAACATACTGCCAGCCTAATGTGGGGGAACTATACTGCCAACCTAATGTGGGGAACTATACTGCCAAACTAATGTGGGGGAACTATACTGCCAACCTAATGTGGGGGGAACTGTGCTGCCAACTTAATATGGGGGGGGGGACTATGCTGCGTACTTAAAGGGGTAGTCCACTGCCCCAGCGTTCAGAACATTTTCAGCAGGCCAGGGGCGGGTGAGGCAGGGGAAGGGGGGTGGCAACAGCTGGAGGCACAAAATGGGTCAGGTCACTGGCGGATCCACAGATGTTTCTGGCACGGAAATTCCATTTTCTGTGTCCGCACAGAATGCATGGTTGTCTATGACCATACGTCTCTTGCAAAGGGGGGGGGGGCTGAGCTAATCTGCACTAAATGGGGGTCACATTGCGACCCCAAATTACCGCAGCCACAATTTCATCCTGGATGGAATTATTACATTTTACATGTTGTAGTCACAGCCATTTGTGGTTTGCTGCGCAGTCTCATTTACTCGCATTAGCCGAGATGCAGCACAATTCAGGGGGTGCAACATAGTGATCTTTGGTCATGCAATCTGGGGGCCCCAATTTTCATTTTTGCCCAGGGCCACACTTAGTCTAAAACCGGCCTTGTGTATACTACAGAGAAAGTTGTGCTGTTCTTTTCTGTCTGACCACAGTGCTCTCTGCTGACACCTCTGTCTGTATCCCCATAGCAAATCTCTCCTGCTCCCGACAGTTCCTGACATGGACAGAGGTATTAGCAGAGAGCACTGTGGTCAGACAGAAAATAACTACACAACTTCCTCTAGAGCATACAGCAGCTGATAAGTACTGGAAGGATTAAGATTTTTAAATAGAAGTAATTTACAAATCTGTTTAACTTTTTGTCACCAGTTGATTTGAAAAAAAAAATATATATATATGTTTTCCACTTGAGTACCCCTTTTAAGATTGGGCTGGGCTGTGTTACATGTGATTACATAAGATCTATTTACTGATTCTTGTTGCTTATATAGCACCAACATATACTGCAGCACTGTGTGTATGCAGATGTAATCATGTTTCTATGCATCAGGGGCTAGTACCGTATATACTTGAGTATAAGCCGAGTTTTTCAGCATGATTTTTCGTGCTGAAAACACCCCCCTCGGCTTATACTCGAGTGAACTCTCCGCCCTCAGTGGTCTCAGACATTGACAAGCGGTGATGATGGAGGGGGGGGGGCTGATGACATGTGGTGATGATGAAGGGGGGGTGTGGGATGATGACAAGGGGATGATGAAGGGGGGGAGGGGATGATGAAGGGGGTGTGTGGGATGATGACAAAGGGATGATGACAAGGGGATGATGAAGGGGGGGATGATGACAAGGGGATGATGAAGGGGGGGGTGTGGGATGATGACAAGGGGATGATGACGAGGGTGATGATGACAGGTGATGATGATGATGAGGGTGTTAATGACGGGGGTCTCGATGATGACAGCGGGGATGATGTATTTCTCACCCTAGGCTTATACTCGAGTCAATAACTTTTCCTGGGATCTTGGGATAAAATTAGGGGCCTCGGCTTATATTCGGGTCGGCTTATACTCGAGTATATACAGTATGTAAAAATGTTTCCTTCTAAAATAGAATTAAAATATAACTGCATAGTCATTGCCTGGTCTTGTGAATATTCCATGAACCATTAGACATTATTTATTATGCACTTTTAATAATTGCTACTTAAAATTCCTGCTTAACAGCTACATGGAGTACTTTTTATCGAAAGCCACTTATTTTTCAGGCTGCTGTTTGCAGCATAAAACAGACCTATTGTGTTCCAGGAAGTGACTTTCCACATTCATTGTGAAGTCCAAGCTGAATTCCCACATGTAAGGTTAGATGATATCATGTACCCGGATGCAGGGCTATTGGTATATAGCTATGTATACGCCAAACAATGCAGCCTTAGTTACCATCTAAATATTGTTCAGATTTGTGTCATCACCTTGAAGGAGATTTATCCTTCTATTCAAATGTATGGCTTTTATATGACAATTTACCTTTTGCTTTTGCTTACAGCGAATTACCATATTTTTCGCCGTATAAGATGCACTTTTTCTTCCCCAAAACTGGGGGGGAAAAAGTCGGTGCGTCTTATACGGCGAATACACCCCTATCGCGGCGGTCCCTGCGGCCATCAACGGCCGGGACCCGCGGCTAATACAGGACATCACTGATCGTGGTGATGCCCTGTATTAACCCTTCAGAAGCGGCGATCAAAGCTGACTGCCGCGTCTGAAGGGAAAGTGACACTAACCCGGCTGTGCAGCCGGGCTGTTCGGGACCACGACGATTTCACCGCGGTGGTCCTGAACAGCCCGACTGAATAGCCGGGTTAGTGCTTACAGGACACCGGGAGGGACCTTACCTGCCTCCTCGGTGTCTTCTCCGTTCAGGGATCCCCTGTATGGCCAGCACTCTCCTTCCTCGTCATCACGACGGAGAGCGAGGATACCCGGCCGTCAGCAGAGACGTTCCGGAGCGACGGGGACACGGCGACAGCGATGGAGCGACATCCAGGGCAGCGGTGACGGGTCCGGAGCGGCGGGGACACGTGAGTATTACCTCCTATGCAGTGGTCTTCAATCTGCGGACCTCCAGATGTTGCAAAACTACAACTCCCAGCATGCCCGGACAGCCCGGGCATGCTGGGAGTTATAGTTTTGCAACATCTGGAGGTCCGCAGTTTGAAGACCACTATTGGGTTCAAAATCTTAATTTTTTTAGCTTTTGCCCCTAAAAATTGGGTGCGTCTTATACGCCGTTGCGTCCTATAGGACGAAAAATACGGTATTTATCAAATAGTCGCACGACCTTGATAAATAAATCGCACGTAAGCAAAAACCCGGAAACCCGCTTACAAATTATTTTTTAAAGCAGAAAATTTTCCCTTATGTTAATAGCCGAAGTTCTTTATCTACCCTTTATTACCAGTAGCATTACTAGAGAGTGACGGGGAGTGGGGGCGTAGTGCAGCGGGTGACACCCTGACTGCCTGCCTGGCACTAAATAGCTGCACTCCAACTATCCCGCAACAACCCATCCACTCTCTGTACAGGTGGTTTTCTTACGACCACCCAACAAAACTGTCACCAGAAATGTGTTACTCGCACTCGTTAAATGTCCTCTTTTTGAAGCTGCACACCTCAGGACTCCAACTCTCATTAGAGGTTCCTCACAGCTTCTCATTGCAGACTTGATTACACCTTTTGTTAGCCCAGTATTATCCAGCCTCAGCACCTGTGCTGACTGGGGGCCAACCTGAAAATCTAGACTGGCTCAGGAAGGGGATGAAAAGCGTCATGATCAAATCCGCTTTTCATCCCATACAAATTAAGACCCGATAACAGGATTTATCAAATTCCCCAACAAGCCTCACCAGGGATTTTAACTATTTCATGATTTGCCATATCTTACCCAGTTTTTCCTAGATAAGATATATACTTCCTGAAATCTGGTATTTACAGATGACCGGTACCTTGGGGAAATATAGTTATGTACCTTGTCTACATAGCTTTATATATCTATATGATAGTGTAGAGGAGGACAGCACAGGACGAAACCGCTGTGCACACGCCAATCCAGAATATCGAAGACAAAACAAGTCAGGTGTTGGGCAGCACCTGTCCTTGCACTACAGGAGACTGTCCCAGGTAGCATGTCTAGCAGGTACAAAGCCTGTAGCGCAAGGACAGGTGCTGCCCAACACCTGTAATAATTGAGAATAAGAACAGAATGTCCAGTGCAGAGATTATTGTTCTTAAGAAATCTCCATATTTACAGTATTTAGATAAAAATAGGATACGTAAAATCGGTTCAAAAAAAGAAAGCTACACCTTTCAAGTGCTCTTGACGCTAGACTAAGGGTGCAAAGAGCACTTAAAATGCATTACTATTACAACAATTTCTGCGCCGGACAATCTGTTCTTATTATTATTATTATTATTATTGGATAGGGGATAAGATGTCTAGGGGCGGAGTACCCCTTTAAAGGGGTACTCCAGTGGAAAACTATTTCTTTTAAAATCAACTGGTGCCAGAAAGTTTAACAGATTTGTGAATTACTTCTATTTAAAAATCTTAATCTTATCAGCAGGACCTGCAGGATTGAATCCTGATCCGGGAGTGGAGTGGTGCTGACAGCCGTATCTCAGGATTTTGCAGATTTGTAAATTACTTCTATTAAAAAAATCTTAATCCTTCTAGTACTTCTAAACTGCTGTATGCTCCACAGGAAGTTCTTTTCTTTTGGCATTTCTTTTCTGTCTGACCACAGTGCTCTCTGCTGACACCTCTGTCCATGTCAGGAACTGTCCAGAGCAAGAGAAAATCCCCATAGCAAACCTTACCTGCTCTGGACAGTTCCTGACAGGGACAGAGGTGTCAGCAGAGAGCACTGTGGTCAGACAGAAAAGAAATTCAAAAAGAGAAGAACTTCTTCTGGAGCATACACCAGCTGATAAGTACTGGAAGGATTAAGATTTTTAAATGGAAGTAATTTACAAATCTGTTTAACTTTTTGGCACTAGTTGATTAAAAAAAAAATAATAGTTTTCCACCGGAGTACCCCTTTAATAACCCTGTGTAATAGGCCTAGCAGTCAGCAAATGCTGGTTCGTCGGCTGATCATAGGGTTTTGACAGGTTAAAGGGGTACTCCGGTGAAAACCTTTTTTCTTTTAAATCAACTGGTGCCAGAAAGTTAAACATATTTGTATATGACTTCTATTAAAAAATCTTAATCCTTCCAGTACTTATTAGCTGCTGAATGCTACAGAGGAAGTTCCTTTCTTTTTGGAACACTGATGACATCACGAGCACAGTGCTCTCTGCTGACATCTCTGTCCATTTTAGCAACCGTGCATAGCAGATGTATGTTAACAGCAGCATGGTGGCTTAGTGGTTAGCACTGCTGCCCTGCAGTGCTGGGGCTTTGGGTTCAAATCCCACTAAGGACAACAATAAATAAATAAAGACTTAGTATTATTATAATGTCAGCATAGAGCACTGGGCTTGTGATGTCATCAGAGAGCATTCCAAAAAGAAAAGAATTTCCTCTGTAGTATTCAGCAGCTAATAAGTACAGGAAGGATTAAGATTTTTTAATAGAAGTAATGTAAAAATCTGTTTAACTTTCCGGAGCCAGTTGATTTAAAAGAAAAAAGGTTTTCACCGGAGTACCCCTTTAACAATCCTTGTTCATTAGCCTCACAATAAACTGTGTAATAGGGCATGTATGACCAACAAAGGACAGAAGTAAAGGGCCACACAAACAATCAAGCCAGTGGGTCTGACTGTCCAAAATGTAGCTGTGTAATAGGCTAGAACAGTGGTCTTCAACCAGTGGACCTCTAGATGTTTCAAAACTACAACTCCCAGCATGCCCGGACAGCCGATGGCTGTCCGGGCATGCTGGGAGTTGTAGTTTTGCAACATCTGGAGGTCCGCAGGTTGAAGACCACTAGGCTAGAAGATTGTCGCTCATATTGGGCAGCATTCGGACTGTGTAAGACACCCGATTTGAAATATGAAATCAATAGGGTGTATTCCTAGTGCTGACAGTAATATAGAATCCTAGCACCCAATGGAATAACAGAGGTATGGCCCAGTGCTGAGTTATAAGAAAAGATGCCATAGAATTGTTATTTTATGGAGAATCGAAGTATGTTCTCAATCGGACATGTCAGGGGAGATAGAAGAGGAATGATTTGTGAAATAAGAGGCTATCTATACAGCTTTGGTTCGTGTAGAGATATAGGTTCTGCTCATCTGCTTTGTTTTAAGGCATAACAGTGTCAGGGAGAATTAGAGGAAAGCTTTTGAGGAAGCACATCTTCAGAAATGTTTAGAATTAGTATGACAGGGACAGCTTAACATGGTGAGGTAATGCTCTCTGGAGATGCCATACATAGCATAGCCCACGTGATAGGATGTCATGCAAATCACTGAGTAGACCAGACATGGGGCAGATGTTTTGGACTACATCTCCCATGATGCTCTTACAGCCAAAATGCTGTAGATACATTAGATATGTCTTACTGCTGTCAGTCTGATGTTTGTATGGTTGGGTTATTGCAAACTGGCCAATCCAGTCAGTCAGTCTAACACAAGTGGAGCCAAATGTGTCCGGCGGATGCTTATCTCCCTGTACTGAAATAAAAAGCATATGCAACCAGGCCAAGCTTTGTTTATGTTTTTTTTTTCAGTTTGTAATTTTTAAATTTAAAGTTTAAAATTTCATAACCCCTCCCCCCCCTGAAATTTAACATACGTTTTTTTTATACCAGCACAGTATAGCCCACAGGTTAGTCCTGCATAATGCAACGAGGCATCCATAGGGTAACTGAATAGGACTTATCTTGTCTGTCATGTGACTCTCGCACATAGTGGCTTCAACATTTAGTTAAAGGGGTACTCCGCCCCTAGACATTTTATCCCCTATCCAAAGGATAGGGGATAAGATGTCAGATCGCCGGGGTCCCGCTGCTGGGGACCCTGGGGATCGCTGCTGCAGCACCGCGCTATCATTACTGTGCAGAGCGAGATTGCAATACAGGGGCCGGAGCATCGTTACATCACGGCTCCGCCCCTCGTGACATCACGGCCCGCCCCCGTCAATACAAGTCTATGGGAGGGGGCGTGGCAGTTGTCACGCCCCCTGCCATAGACTTGCATTAAGGGGACGGGCCGTGATGTCATGACGGGCTGAGCCATGACGTCACGCTGCTCCGGCCCCTGTATCGCCCGTCATTACGCACAGAGCGAACTCGCTCTGTGCAGTAATGATGGCGGGGTGCCGCAGTGGCGATCCCCGGGGGTCACCAGCAGCGGGACCGCGGCGATCTAACATCTTATCCCCTATCCTTTGGATAGGGGATAAGATGCCAGGGGAGGAGTACCCCTTTAACATTGGTTAGGTATCATGTAGGTAAATAAGAGGTTACTAAGGAACAGAACTTATGCAGGATTACTACCTAAGTTGCCAAAGTTAGCTGTGACTGGACATAGTATATAAGTTTGATGCGGTTGTAAATGCTTTCTATCCCCCCATGATAAATGATGCCAGATGTGTCCTTTATGTCGCCCCACGTGTATTGCTGTAATTCTGTACTTCTCTTGGCTTATTCCAAGATGTCAGAAAAATGGGGCATCGGTTTTATAAATATGGCTCATGAATTACTGAGCAAGAGTTTCTACAAAAAAAAAGGGGGTCATGATTTCAACTGTCAGTTGAAAAACTTTTGACTTGTCCTAGGGACATTAATTAAAGAAACAGTCCAACAGCGCAAAACATGGCTACCCATCCCTCCAATATAGGAAAAGAAGATTCAACACCTGTAGGTAATCCTACATCCTGGTATCAAAATCCACGAAAAAGCCAGACTGACAGCATTTGTTTATAGAGAAACAGATTGCGTAGAAACATTGCTCGGCTATAAGCTTATCCCTCACTGTTTCTAGCATTTAGTTTGGGAAAAACTTTGACTAGGACACTTTAAAGGGGTACTCCGCCCCTGGCATCTTATCCCCTATCCAAAGGATAGGGGATAAGATGTTAGATCGCCGCGGTCCCGCTGCTGGGGACCCCGGGGATCGCCGCTGCGGCACCCCGCCATCATTACTGCACAGAGCGAGTTCGCTCTGTGCGTAATGACGGGCGATACAGGGGCCGGAGCAGCGTGACCTCATGGCTCCGCCCCTCATGACATCACGGCCCGTCCCCTTAATGCAAGTCTATGGCAGGGGGCGTGACAACTGCCACGCCCCCTCCCATAGACTTGTATTGACGGGGGCGGGCCATGACGTCACGAGGGGCGATCTCGCTCTGCGCAGTAATGATAGCGCGGTGCTGCAGCAGCGATCCCCGGGGTCCCAAGCAGTGGGACCCCGGCGATCTGACATCTTATCCCCTATCCTTTGGATAGGGGATAAAATGTCTAGGGGCGGAGTACCCCTTTAAGAGGCGAGAGAGTCTTTGGCCAAAATGTCTTTACAGAAGTGGCTCTTGGTGTGAATGATCCCTGTAAATCAGTTTTGCATCATCTCCTTGATCATAATTAACCAAAGAGGCTTGTCTTTATTGTCCATACTATTGATATATATATATATATATATATATATATATATATACATATACATAAACAAATCTATAATATGTTAAATGTTGGCTGGGAAAATATTTCATGTCTGTTAATATAAACTACAAATTTGACGTTTTCCACCACAGTTTTTTTTCCAGCTATCTTTATTTGATACGGTAAATGCCATAAAGTGTTACTGATGTTTGTACAAAGTAAAACAATATCCGTTAATTATAGTTATGCGGCACATATAATAAATCGGCTTGAACATACCAGACAATATACTATATCTAACAGGAAATTGTCCTGTGCACAGTTCTCAAGTAAGGCTTTGTTTGTTGTCCTTGAATATCTGGGTCATTATTTCTAAATCTTATAAATATAAGTGCATTTTACAAGGACATTTATTGTGTAAAAATACTGTAATAAAAAAAAAAGTTCTGTAATATCGAAAAGTTCAAAATCATTAACCAGCGTAAACCTGTTCAGATGATGTGTAAGGGATTAGTTTTGGGGTTACTGTACAATAATACCTCATTGGCGGGGCCTTGTTGTTATGCCTTATATGTGTACCTTGTACATTGTACAGTTTTTTATTTTTTTACATATGTTTGTGACTTATTCTATAGAATTCTTATGTATTTGACTTGACTGTGCAATATGCTGTTTACACAACTTCTATAAACAGCTATGGCAGTTCCGTAAACTGTGTAAATAAGCCTATTCATCTGGGGATCTGAGGACCCTTGATCTTGAGATAGGTGCAGGTATCACCGGTGGGACTCCAATTGATCGGACATTTTTAATACATCCTGTGCATATACCATAAATGTCAGATGGAAATACTCTCTAACGGCATGTTCACAAGCTGCAGATTAGGTGCAGACCTGTATCAGATTAGTTGAAGAAAATCTGCAGTCTTTTTGCATAAAAATAAATGAATGTATTTAAAGTGGCCAAAACTTTCAATGGCCTATCCACAGCATAAGCCATCAATAACAGCTGATCAGTGCCGTCACGACACTGTGTACGCAGCAGATCCACAGCATATCATTGTACCATTGTATCTTCCATAATGTCACATACAGTATATTTTCCCTATTCAGAGGTAAATATTTTAACTGTATTATATCAATTTCATATATCTAGAACTGTCTCTTGCATCATCTAGGACATGTTATAACGGTACATTATAACATGGTAAAATACTGTATGACAATTGCCCAGTCAGAGAAATGTAACTTGAAACTCCGACGCTCCAATGTAAAATCTGTCACGTGGTGCTACTCTCCCAATTTATTATACTGGTGTCTTCTAATATGACACCAAGGCGTTTGGCCACTCTCAGGCACCAGGGCCATTGTGGCTGCTGTTGCCGTATCCTAGTATAGCTATCAGCAGTGTTTTATTTATTATAATATTTACATCTTTATTGTAATATTTACATTTCTTAATTATAATATTCACAATTACTTTTTCATGCTCCACATTCTGGAAGTAGTAATTCTACCAAAAACAACTTCCAACTAATTCCAACTATTATTTTTCTGTAAAAAGATTGCTTATACATGTTCAAGGGGTCAAAGCAAGTGCAGAACTGATTTCTAAATATAAAAAGACTTTCCCATCCATCAAATTACATCTGTTGTCTGTTTTGTACCAAGAGTTTAATATTAGCCCATACTGAAGGCATTTCCTTTTCCCAGATCACTGAGGTGTAATCTAACCTACATAAAATGTGATTGGGGTTATATGACTGCCAGGATAATCTGCAGCAGCTGACATCTAGATCACAGCCTTGGCCATATTATACGTAGTACCACTAATAAAGTGCACTAAACATACAAGCATATGCTGGGATCAAGAATTCTAAGTATTCCTCATGCTTACACAGTTTCATCGTCTCCACACATTTGTCAAGACACTAAGATATTGTCACACACTCACCCATTACCCATTTGTCTTATGATCATATCTATTCACTACCGTGCTAAAGCCACATGCACACAAGTGCACTGTCCCCTCTAAGCTATATGCTCTGGAAGTGATAGAGTTAAATATTTTATACCATGCAGACAGGTAGCTCTGTTCTTGGTTCTGTCCAATACTGTACAGGCTAAGCATTGGTATATAAGCTCTGTACCAGTGTATTTGAAACATCTCAGTAGTCCAACTTTTATACAAACAATTAGGGTGTCTTTCAATCTGTAGTTTTGGCGATAAATGTCTGATTTCCTGCCGGGCACCTTGGCTATTCCCTTGCATGTAGTGGGCACCCCCCTCCATGCATCTCTATGGCAGAACCAGACACACAATCAAACACTTAGGGGCTAATTTGTTCAGTACCAGACTACCCCTTTAAGTAGATTCCTTCCTGCACCAGTTACTGCTTAGGTGTCACCGAAGCAAGAAAAACTTACAACAATAATAGCAACAGGAAGAATATATGGTACATTTGTCCCTTTATACTGATTTCAACATATTGCCTCTGAAGAATAAAAATATGTGAATAGATGAAAGTGGACACGACTATAAAGTGCATATATATATATATATATATATATATATGTAAAAAGATCCTGATGCCTTTTAAATCAAACAAAAAGATGAAACAGGGATAAGCAATAAATATAGGGAATATTTGCTTGCCAAGGATATAAATTATAAACTTTAAAATTACAAAGTGTGTTTAAAAATATATGAATTTATATATTTTAGGAATGTTATATAAATGATTACGTCATTATGAATGTGCTTTGAATGAAAGTTGCAAGTACAAAGCCATGGTAGAATAGTAATAACAATAATAGTAAACAAACTTTTTCTGCCCCAATTGTCATGAAAACAGAGGCTGGGAGAAGTGAGCCCTAAGCTGTCCCTAAGACATCTCTCCCTTCTTACATGCCCATCCGCTCTAAAAGGTGGACCAACAACTTGGAACCGGTCCCTTCCTGCGCTAAAATGCAATGGCGTCAAGGACAACAAAGCCAAACGGAACTGTAAATAGTCGGAGAACAGGTCAGGAACAAACAGGAATACAATAACCAACAAACAGATAATCAAGCCAGGATATAAATACTAGCAAAGCAGGATAAAGCATACTAACATACGGTTCAGAAACCGGAATCAAGATTAATGGCAGATATGAATAAATGAACAAGACTAGATATGGGATAAACGAACAGCAGACAAAACCAGGAGATGCAGGGGATGAACAAATTAACTGAATGTAAGAATACTAAACGGGTCAGGAAATATAGAATACTATTCACACTGGAAACAGAACAAAGAGCACTCTACTCAAACAGATACAAGTTCAGAGGACACAGATCAGTATTTAAGTACAGAGGACCCTATAGATCAATGGTGATGTACAGAGGTCACTCAAGATCAGTAATCATGTACACCATGATCAGTGCACGTACTAAAAACATTAAGGATCAGAAATCATGAAGTCACTACATAGAAACAAGAAAAATTTCAAAAACCAAACTCCATAACATGGAGGAATACGGGAACTACAAAAGCAAGCTCCATAACATGGAGGAATACGGGTCAAGATACTAAACAATGGAGAACAAGAACTATACAGGACTGATATAACCTACATATGAACACAGACTAGGATATATACAGAAAATGCAGAATGAATATACACAAAAATAAAACCCGACAAATGAACTTAAACCCAGCAGACTAAAATCTATATAAAAAAAGAACTCATAACCATGGTTAAAACTCTGAAAAATACTAAAACAGACAAAGCAAACCAGGCATGGTTAGAGAAGAAGTTAATTACCAGCCACAAGTTCCAGCAGAGCTCGGGTTTAAATGACCCCACCTGAGCTGCCATAGGATAAGAGCATTAACTCATCCCAAGCCAGGGAGAATAGCACAGAAAACTGTTCAGAGACAACCTAGTGTCTGAACAGACCCAAAGACAAAAAAATACAAAAACACATAAATGGACATTACAGCTATCTGTGCCATCTTGGGGATATTAGGCCTCCTTAAAGGGGTACTCCACTGGTCAGCATTTGGAACATTTAGTTCCAAACACGTTTAGTTCCATGCCCCTTTGTGACATCACGCCATGCCCCATCAATGCAAGTCTAAGGAAGGGGGCGTGGCAGCCATCACGCTCCCTCCCATAGACTTGAATTGAGTGGGCGTGGTGTGACATCACAAGGGGGTTTGACCGACCACTACAGCGACTCCAGCAGTGGAGTACCCCTTTAATAGGAGATAAATCTGCCTGCATTTTCCTCTAATGCTATAGAAAAAGCATCAGAGGCAAATGGATTATAGAACTAATTCTATCCATTTGAAGGGGACAGTTCACATTCATCTGGCCAGATGGTAGGGCACACTACACGGGTGCCGGACAGGGGAATGCATCTTGCTGCGTTCCCCTGTCCAGCCTGCACAACTAATGAATGCTGGAATTTAAACAACTAATGGGTTTTTGTCAATAAACAAATAGTACGAGTTAATGTGAGAAACATTGTAATGGATTTTATCAGAAAAAAATTGTTTCTTACTCCCTGACCTAAACTTCAGTTCAAAAACAGCTAAAGTCTCTCTTGTGTCTACAAGACAGATGAGCATCTTACTGATGACTTAAGTTACATGCAGCCCATACAAGTCTATAGAGAGGGGAGGGTCAGGAAAGAAAAAGGGAGGGTGATTGGTGAGAGACGGAAGCAGAAGGTGATTGGTGCAGAGGTTACCCTAATGCTTCATTCACAGTTACCCTAATGCTTCATTCACAGCTTATATAGCTCAGTACTGCTTTATAATGTCATCCATCCTTCTGATGCACTTCCAAATTAATTTGAGCATATTTTTAGTCCCCCCCAAAAAATAATACTTAGTAAAAAAAATTTAATGAGTGTCATGTTTTATGCTTCCAGACCTTGAATTTACCCTCAGTACAAAATAAAAAGATTGAGAATGTGAAGAGAATTGTGATGATATAATACTGTATGTGCTTTTCTAATTTCTAATGTGCCTGGGGTATCCTTACCTTCCCTCGCATCAGATTTGAGGGCAATTGAGAATCGAGAATACTGGATTTCATCCTTCATTATCCAGCAACATGCTTGATCGTGAGGATTAGGCATGTTTAATGTCTATAGGGATGTCTGATTCTCAAGCATGAAGCCTATTTTTTTTAAATATATTTTTATTAAACAATTTTCAATAAGCAGTAAATATAAAACAAAATTATACTGTGGAACAAGATGCATAAGAGCATCGGTAGAGAACACAGCATAACAGAGAATGTAAAGAGCGCATAAAGCTTCTTCACCCATGACAGGTACCATTGTCCGTATAATAACTCCCCCCTCCCCCCAAATGGAAAGTAGAAAAGAACATAGCGTCACAACGTCCCTAAAAGTGCACTAAGGCATTCTCGGTCACCATGCTGACATCTTCAAGTAAAAAATAAGATAGGTATCGTCGATGAGGAGACAGATTTATCACCACCTCCATTTACCCTATACCATGTGAACAAGCAGAAAGTGTGACTCCTCCCTGCAAGAGCCTCACTCAATACCTGTGGGTGGTCCCTTGACTCCCAGATGATCCGGACCGAGAGCCACAGTGCTCAAAAGAAATGGTCAGCCTGTATTTAGTATTACGTATCCAGTAGTCTTAGCGCCCCTAGAGAACCTCTCAGGGATTCCACATTGTACCAAATGGTGTATCTAAATGGTTGCACAATCTCAACGATCCCCTGAGAGTCAAAGTGAATAACAATAAAGGATTTACATTTTTGGAAAAATACTTAGTGCCAGTTTCTGAATGCCTCTCGGCATCCAAGCGATCTACTTCTAGAAATGATCAGTATAGGCAAATCCGGAGTGGTAGTATCTAACCATTTAGCAAATAGACAACGCATGGCAACAAAAAGGATTATGTGGACAAACCTAGGAAACCTCTCCTCCCGTTCCCCTCCTCCCTCCGGTGGGTGCCATTGGTGAAATAGTAGTGATTGCGGTGTAAATGGGACTTGCACCTTCCAATGGTCCCATTTGTACAATTGTATAAGACACCAGTATATCGCTGAGTGTGAGCACTATGCTGATATTTTTTTTAATCAACTGGTGCCAGAAAGTTAAACAGATTTGTAAATTACTTTTATTAAAAAATATTAATCCTTCTAGTACTTATTAGCTGCTGGATACTACAGAGGAAATTATTTTCTTTTTGTAACACAGAGATCTGTGCTGACATCATGACCACTGTGCTCTCTGCTGACATCTCTGTCCATTTTAAGAACTGTACAGAGTAGGAGAAAATCCCCATAGAAAACATATGCTGCTCTGGACAGTTCCTAAAATGGACAGAGATGTCAGCAGAGAGTATTTCCTCTGTAATATTCAGCAGCTAAAAAGTACTGGAAGGATTAAGATTTTTTAATAGAAGTAATTTACAAATCTAGACAAAAAGAATTTTTGAGGCTCAAGGTCTTTAGATAAGGAACACACTTGTTGGTTAAAATATATGAAATATTAATTAATTAATTAATTAATTAATTACTATCAACTGATAGTCCGGGAGACTAGGGGGTGGGCCCCTCTAACGACCCTTCGTCGTTTGGCTGTTGTTTTCCAGCACGCCGATCGGTCCTAGGAGGGTCCCACTCCCCATCTCTCTACATGTTGGACACACATACTTCATACATGTTCCATCTAGTGCACTATTTTATATTATTTATATTTATATCTAATTTTTATCTCTATGGATGCATTTTATGAATATGAAATTATTAGTTCAGAATAGTCTGAGGCTCTAAAAATATTCAGCTATCAATTTTTATTGATTTATATCGGTTGGCTATTAGTATGAACAATTTTAATATCTGCAATATCCTCCCATATTTATGCACATATATTCATTTAATTATACATATGCATTTTTTATATTTCTGACATTGATGTTTTATATCCCATTTACTATTTTGCATCACACTACTCATTTATATATTTTATTCTTCATTTTCCACATATATTTCCATTTCTATGTGTATAGATTTTTCATATTTTATTTATTTATCTTTGTCTGTATTTTTGTATTTTTGTTCATTTGTTGTGTCTAATTCGCATAGAGTAAGTGTTCCCCTTTAATCTGACTCACTGAACACTTAGTCATTCATAAAGATGTGAGATACTATAATGTTTACAACTCTGACATGACATCAGAACAGAGGGTGGAGCTCAACCCTATATAAGACACACTCTGAGACCCCCAGTACTTATATATTTAAGCCGCTGAAGAAAGCACCTAGTGGGTGCTGAAACGCATCCGGCGACCCCCCCCTAAGAGACGTATGAGACCACTATCATCATTTGCAGTCCAGAGCTATTATCGGCTATCACACGGACATTTCTGAGCGCGCGGTCAGAGACCGGGAGCGCGCGCTCTCTACACGAGGACGCTACCTGGATTACCTGCCTTGCAAGCGCAGCAGCCCCTGTATCTATCGCCCACCATCTGCTAACATCGCGCAAATAGGAGTCGGCAGAGACTCCAGCGGTGCGCTCTCAGGCCAGAGAGCGGGGACAGACGGCTGCTTGACATCGCTGAGGACAAGCAAGGAACGGTAAAGTTACCTCCCGAGAATTGCATCACGACCGGTGAGCTAAACCTTTCCCAAACACTATGCGCATAGTTTGAATTTACCGCTGTGGAATACAGCATCCTAGGATTGCTCTATATAACATACAGAGCGACATCTAAGTCTGGAGCCACAGACACCTGAATAATATTCAACTGCCACTTTACTGTCTTAAAAGGACATTCATAAGTGTGATAGACTGTGTTACATATTTTCAGGACTGCACTAGCACTTTGATGGACATTATTTATACAATTACTATCCAGAGTGCCGATTTGAAATAGCTGCTACCCTTTTCAGTGGTCTTATACATCTATAGACATATATAATTTTATTTTATGAATATACATATGAATTTTATGATTTTATAATTTTTATGAATCTTCTGATTCCGTGGATTTACAAGGGCCCTGTGATCCCGGACTATCAGTTGATAGTAATTAATTAATTAATAAATGTTTCATATATTTTAACCAACAAGTGTGTTCCTTATCCAAAGACCTTGAGCCTCAAAAATTATTTTTGTCTAGTACTCTCTTTTCAGACACCTTGGGTACAGGTGTTAGTTTGAGTTGCCCGGGTCATTCTAGTTAAACTTTTCGCAGGAGCCTCTCCGTCCTTTTTCTAATTTACAAATCTGTTTAACTTTCGGGCACCAGTTGATTAAAAAAAAAAAAAGTTTTCCACTGGAGTACCCCTTTAACATATGCCAGTTTTGCAGCCGGAGAGAGTACGCCTCTGCCTAAAATTTAGTTAAAATACACCGTTAAGGGAGGAACAACCTGATCAAGCAAAGGTTTATAGAACTCTCCAGGATATCCGTCTGGCCCTGGCGCTTTCCCATTTGCCAAAGCGCGAATACTAGCAGCTACTTCTTCTTTCTCCACTTTTTTCGGCATTGTGGGCGGCTATAACTCCCACTCGAGACGCCCGACATAAACCAACCAACTGGGCTTAAACGACAGGGGAAGAATACATACGGAAAGAGGAGCCTCTAGAGGAATCCTGTAGCAACTATAACTAGACGGGTACCTAGAGGAAGGGGACCCCTCAGTGGAACATGGGGAAACTAATGACCGGAGGAGATTATCGAACCACATAACCTAATTGGGTAGTCCTTTGAAGGAGCTGCCGAGGAGAGGTGTAACAAAACCCTTGGCACAGAGTAAAAACACTTGGCATTACATACAGTACAATGACTAATAGATGACAAATGACAATAAACCCCTAAGGCACAGTGTAAAACGATCCCCTGGGGCATTTAAAGAGGTGCCTCTTTGATCAACAGGAATGGAAACTATGCAAAAGAGACATATCCCAACATTAAGAAAATTAGGAGAGACAGTCACGTCGAGGATACTCAGTCTGAAGACGATGGACGACTGCTCCTGCTCCTGCTGCGTCTCCCCGCCGACTTGCGCCGTTTCCTTGAGTCAACCGGAGATCTTGTGCGGCTGGTCCTGCGTCTGGAGGAATGATGAGGGAGGGATCTAAGGGGGTGCAGATGACGTCTGGGCGCCCTCCTCAGTGGTAAACAATGGTTGGCTGCTGACGATTATCGATTATTAGGATGGGGCTGAGCACCCTTAGAGGGCACTGAGTTAGCAGCTAGGGCTGTTTGGAGTGCAGGTACAGTGGGCGGTGCCACAGCTGGGGGACCCAAACGTTGGGACCCTTTGTTGAGATAGCGGTCCTTGAGTGGTTGGTACTGGGTCAGTAAAGGGAACACCGTTTGCAACTTTAAAAGAGAGTAGAAAGAGTCCCTGGATGCCCTCAGCAGCTTCTGAGTAATACTGTAGCCTGCACAGTGCTGACCTGGTGCAATGATGGAGGCGGCTGCAAGGGTGTCATGTGGCTGTGCTGCACAGAGAAGCTGCCCGTTCTTCTATGTAGCCTGGCAGGAGCGTATTCTGGCCCTTATTTCTTCTGGGGCTGCCTAATGAAGAGTAACCTGTCGCAGCCCCTGGTGTCTGATCCTGCTGCGTAACTTCACAAGCGCTGGCAGCAGGCGGGAGGTTCACTGCAGCCTCCGCTGTGTCCCGCAGTGCAGAAGAACATGGCATCCCCTGTTGTGAGGCCGCGTGTGGCCGCCGGAGCTCCACGATTCCTGCTGCTGGTGGCGGAGAAGCTGTGTGCTCCCTGCGATCCCTGAGGACTCCGTAACCCCTGACCCCTCTTGGCTTTTGGTATGGCGAGGTGCAGGAGCTCCTACCCTGCGCTCCTCACATGCCTGTGCCAGAACCAGAAGTCAGCATAAAGCCTATTTGGTGACATCTTAAAGGGGTACTCTGGTGCTTAGACATCTTATCCCCTATCCAAAGGATAGGGGATAAGATGCCTGATCGTGGGAGTCCCGCCGCTGGGGACCCCCGGGATCTTGCATGCGGCACCCCGTTTGTAATCAGTCCCCAGAGCGTGTTCGCTCCGGGTCTGATTACCGGCGACCACACGGCCGGCGGCGTGTGACGTCACACCTCCACCCCGTGTGACGTCACGCTCCGCCCCTCAATGCAAGCCTACGGGAGGGGGCGTGATAGCTGGCACCAGAGTACCCCTTTAAGGGCCTTTTAACATTGAGTGATTATCATCAGAATGGGCCGATTATTGCTCTTGATAAAATATCCAATGATCAGCTGATAAATGAGCAAACATGCCTTCATTGACTAGTTGCTGGGATCATGTATCACCAAAAATTGTTTATCAGCCACACATCTTGCCATGTAAACTGTCATGGGCTCCTGCACTAGCAATAACCGAGCCTTGTAAAGATTCCTTTTAACAAGTGAAGGTCTTCTGGATATTGGGCAGCTGCATGCCCATCTTAAAGGAGCCTATGTTATTTGGCCAGAAGCCCTGTTATATCTCCTTATATATTTCGAGGGGTACTCCTCTGGAAAAAATTTTTTTTTTTTAAATCAACTGATGCCAGAAAGTTAAACAGATTTGTAAATTACTTCTATTTTAAAATCTTAATCCTTCCAGTAGTTATCAGCTGCTGTATACTACAGAGGAAGTTCTTTTCTTTTTGAATTTCATTTCTGTCTGATCACAGTGCTCTCTGCTGACACCTCTGTCCATGTCAGGAATTGTCTAGACCAGAAGAGTTTTTTTATGGGGATTTGATCCTACTCTGGCAATTCCTAAAATGTACAGAGGTGTCAGCAGAGTGCACTGTGGTCAGACAAAAAGGAAATTCAAAAAGAAAAGAACTTCCTGTGGAGCATACAGCAGCTGATAACTACTGGAAGGATTAAGATTTTTAAATAGTAATTTACAAATCTGTTTAATTTTCTGGCACCAGTTGATTAAAAAAATGTTTTCCAGAGAGTACCCCTTTAACTCAGGAGCAGTTTCTAGATTAATACTTCAGAGGCTTCAAGTTAAACGCCTCGAGTATTCTTCATGCATCTGAATTTAAATAGACTAAAAAGAAGCATCAATGTGACACATATCTCTGCATAATCCCAGACAAAGGCAGGATTGTGTGAATCAGTATAGTGTAATGAAGTCAGTATAGTATAGTGGTTAACTGGTAACCTATTAAACTTTAGCCCTTCAAATCAATGAGCTGATCATTATTCAGCATCAGTGAGGTCAGGGCTCTTTAATATGTATAATGTCTGTTACTGTTCAACAAAAAGTCATTCTTTACCATCAGAACAGTTCTTTTCGACAAATTGCAGGGATTACTATATGTGCATATTATTATGACTCAAATAATCAAGATTATTATATATTATGACTTTTTTTTTTACTAACAAAAAAAAGGGGGGGGGGGCAGGCGACACCAAATATAACAATAGGGATACTAGTCGACATTCCTAAACCAGAGTCAACATGCCTAAGCCATAGTAACTCATTGAAACTTCTAGAAAAGACTAGGTTCATCACGAATCTCACCACCATAAACAGTAAGTGGTGAAATCAATCATAAATCCACAACATGATGTATGTTTGGGGTTTTTCTCCTGCTGCAGAATAAATTTGAATCCAATCAGACGCCTTCCTAATGGGAATCATCTTTGCAGTATTTTTTCCTGAAATGCCTAAAACTTTTGCACAGTGTTATGGTGGAGGGAGGGGGGCACACTTAAAAAGAAACAATACATCATACTCACTTACCTCAGTCCCCTGCAGCTGCTGTTCCAACTCCTTCCAGTCCCTGCTTGTCATCCCTGCTTCCTAGTTCCTGTGATAAGCCTGCTTAACTGGTTACTGGCCATAGTGGTGTCCCTTCTTAGCCACTGATGGCTGAGTGGAGAATTCCTGCTGAAACATTTGTCACAGGAGCCATGAAGTATCAGTGATGAGCAATGACTTGGAGGTGTTGCAGCAGCTCCAGGGAATTGGGGTAGGTGAGTATGACTTTTTATTTTTTTAACGCACTATAAGCTATTTTTAAAAAATGTTATGTCCTGAGATAAACTCTTTAAATTCTGTCAGTGCTGAAGTTTCCTACTACATCTTGTATGTATTGGTAAAAAAAAAAACACAGAAAAATAGCAAGCACAACTACCTTATAGATAGGTCCCATCCGAAGTGAGGCCACCTCCACATGGTGGATGGAGGACACGTTTTGATTAAAAAAAAGTGCGCTAAGAGCCTCCATTTTTTTTACCAAGAGTTCTGCGGCAACCTTCTATTTGTATACTTTGTATTTGCCTCAGCAGCGTGCATCCGTGTTTTGTAGTTGTGCTGGCTATGTTTCTGTGTTTTTTTTTTGCAATGCAAGTTAGGGGGAGTGGCCCACTCTTAGCCATGTACTCCTCCCTGTTCACAGTTTTTCTTTTTATTGATAGTGGATGGGAGACACGTTTTGATCAAAAAGTGCGCTAAGAGCCTCTTTTTTTGCGACCAAGAGTGCTGCTGCAACCTTCTATTTGTTTGAAGAAAAAAATAATTCCAAAGGCACTCACCGGGTACTGTGTGACTTCTTCTTTATTTCATGATACAAATGCAGGATAAGGCGGCTGCACACCGATCCGAGTGTAAGATGCCAGTGCTCCGCACTGGCGTCTTACACTCGGAGCAGCGTGCAGCCGCCTTATCCTGCATTTGTATTATGAAATAAAGACGATGTCACACAGTACCCGGTGAGTGCCTTTGGAATTCTCTTTTCTCTGGATATTACTTATATGCTGTAACTCTATGCAAACAAGCACCAATGATTTGGACTAGTGTGCATTATGTTCACCGTAGTTAATCACACGTCCAGATAGACTGCATTTAAGGGGATACTAGCAGTGCCTGCATCTTCTGTTGTCTCTTTGATTCGGGTGCTTCTATTTGTTTGCATTGGTGATGTGATGACACATCATACATAGACACATGACAGTAGGGACCAATGCACTGGTGGGGTATGAAGGGCAAGGAATTTAAAAGGTATATACATTATTGTTTGTTATTTTTAGTGAATTGGAGGGTGTAGGGGGTTTTCTAGAAAGAATTGAAACCCCCTTGTAGAAGAAGAAAATGCTCTCTAGGAGCAATGATCCCCAGCACTTCTAGACACATAGATATGTGTATAACACAAACTTTTATTCCATCATTGTAAAAAAAAACATCAAGGTGCAAAAATAGATAAAAACAAGGACCGACGCGTTTCGGCTATGTAGCCTTTTTCAAGGTCTTAAAACTCTACATGTTCTTGAAATGATGAACTGTATTTACAAAATTATATAAAAGCCCTCTAAGGGAAAGGGCAATATCATAATACTTAAAATATTTACATAACTAAAGTCTCAAGTGGTAAGGGGAATCCACAACAGGAATGACTAACAGTCACAACATAAAACTGAGCACATTCTCTATGTAGCTCTCTTCATACATCACCCACAGTTACTGAATAACTAGCACATGGGAGGAAGTCTGGATAATAGTGGGAGTGACTGTAAAAGTCAGCAGAAGTCTACAGAAAGAGAAAGCACGTCCAGTCAAACATAGATGAAGGTTCACAGAGGGTGAATGAGGGACAGAAAGGTAGGGACTGGGCGATCATCCCCTGGTAAGTAATCTTACCTCTACAGCACTGCTGCATCTTGACTCCAATGGTGCAATATACATGTGTGTTGCTTGCAAACATCTCCAAGGGAAAGGAGCAGTGTGTGTAGTATACAAAGTTCATACTTCCCTGTCCTTGACGGGACAATTATAATGAATAAGTATTTCCTGAATATGGAAAATGCCTTGCAGCTTAATATTTTACTTTAAGATGTTTGAACAGTAAAATCAACTTGTTTCTTGCATGAGATAAATTGTATGCTGATATAACTTTTCAAACAACACAATGACAATGAAGAAAGTCATAATAAAAATATGTATAAAATAATTTTTACATTTATTATACATTTATTGGAGATATTAAGCTGTCCTTTGTAAGCAGTTAATTACTGGAGCACGGTATACTGGCTATGGATTGTGTTGGCTTCTTGCCTTTATCCGTCTTTCATTATCTTCCTCTGTGATGTTTGTGTTTTATTTGAATGGTTAGTTGGGCTTCAGTAAAACATTTTAAGGGTACGTTCACACATACAGGATCCTGCACAGATTTAATGCGCAGGATCTGTAACTGCTGATTAGAAGCTGTGCTTAGTCATATAGTTTACATTGAAATCTGCAGCATAAAATCCTGTGTATCAAATCTGCGTACGTGTGAACGGTAAAGGGATATTCTGGGATTTTTATTATTTGACTATGCTACAGGGGCTGTAAGTTAGTGTAGTTCATAATATATATTGTCTGTACCTGTGCTTTATGGTGGTCTCACAAATCATACAAAATGAGTGTCGTCTCAGGTTCTCCCAGGTTGCAGTGCGAGACATTACATCACTAGTCAGATGATCAGAGGGAGCCTGTCTTTGCTTCAATTGGTGGAGCGACCACTGGGTGGGAGATCATTCTGCAAGAATTGTAGTTTTGCAACCGCTGGAGGAACACTAGTCAGAAAACAGTGGTCTATTGCATTGAAAAGATCACAGGTGTGTTTCAATGGATGGGGTGGCTGATGTGTGGGAGGGAGAAAAGTGAACTTACATGGGAATTGTAGGTTAAGGGTACAAACTCCAACAGGAAATAGCCAGTTCACAAAAAGATAGCTTTAGTATTATAGTAATCTCACTGGATGTATGTAGAGGCGCACAACTCCACATAATTCCCACATCAGAGGCTGCCTGTGCGCCCCTCCTGAAATCTCCACTATCTGAGATTTTAATTACAGTTTGCTTGCTAGTAATTGTAAACTGTAAACTGCTCTTGGGGGCAATCTCACCCCCTTCATGAAAACCCTGCTCCCTCCAAAGTAAGCCTTGCCCATTTGACAAGTGCAGCCAAGAAGAGCAAAAAAATCTGCATAATTATGCAAAAAAAATTTCATTGCAAATAATTATGCAACTTTTATGATCTTTATTTACTGTTTTTAACTTGATAAATGCTCCCATAATTCCATATGTATGTTTACAATCTCCTGTTTCTTAGTGAAAACTTCTAAAATTATTATGTATTAGAACATTTTAGAATTTGGATACATTTGCAGTTTTAAATGTTGGAGAACAGTACCCTTTGTATACTTGACATATGAATCCAATATTTTAAATGGGATCTGTCACCTTTTCTGAAATAGCTGTTTCAGTAAATAAATGTATTCTCTATAAAACAACAATACTGAAACATATGTTCTTATAACTCTTTCTTTTTGCTGAGTACACTGACAACAGGGTATTACCATCCTCTTATTCCAACCTTATATCCCATTTTTGGATCTCGACCTCATATCCTGTCCTCCTATGCAAACCTCATATCCCAACCTCATATCCAAACCTCATATCCTGTCCTCATATTCAGTCCTCATATCCTGACTTCATATCCTATGCTCATATCTTGTCCTCATATTCCATCATCATATTCTGTCCTCATATCCCATCCTCATATCCTGACCTCATATCTTGTCCTCATATTCCATCATCATATTCTGTCCTCCTATCCCATCTTCATATCTTGACCTCATATCTTGTCCTCATTTTCCATCCTCATATCCTGTGCTCATATCCCCCTCATATCTTGTTCTCATATTCCATCCTCATATCCTATCCTACTATCCCGACCTCATATCCCAACCTCATATTCTGTCCTTATATCCCAACCTCGTATAATGAACATGAACTGGACAGTCAGCAGGATGTTTAAAAGTTCTGGACAATCTCTGCAGCTGGGAGTAACACGATCAGGAGATGTACCAGAAGTCCCATAGACTTGCATGGGACTTCAGACAAAAAAAAAACTCTGACCTCACAAATGGGAGTGTATGAGGGTTAATTTAACTCTCCAAATGTTTATTAATAAGTTATGTCTATTGGTTGATTTGAATATTAGGGTAAGAATGCATTTCTGTAGAATGCTACCCAGCAGGCATCCTGTGCTTCAAACAAGGAACCTGTTGGTAAAAATCTGGTATAGCCCACCTGTTATCCATTTGTCAGATGATATTGAAGAGATCAGGAAGATGTTAATACATGTGCTCTTTGAAAAGAAAAAGCTGGTTTCAGGAGCTGAACAAAAAGATACAGACTGGCAGCTAGTGTGGGCAACATATTCTTGTGTTTTTATTACTCATTTCTAGGTTTAGTGTTGGCGAGGATCAGACTAAGTGCATGGCAGACCATTTCTCCATTCTTTTTTGCACAATGAATGCAACGCTAACAGGAAATGACTGCATTAGTTGGATAATAACAATTGTGGTGAATGTTATCCTCAGAAGTGATTTTGCTGGATTCTAGACTAATTGTAACCTCCATTAATGGTTTACTAGATACTGTATGTGCATAATAACTGAAGCCTTTCATTTAATGAGAGAAATCTGATATGTCTAGTGCAGGGGGTTGATCATTTTAGCCATTGTCTCGGGCAGAGATTCCCAAATCTGTCCTCAAGGAACCCCACTAGATTATGTCTTTGATGATTTCCTCAATGTTTCACTAAACCAGTAATAAGCATGGTGGTTTGGCCAATGGGCTGCTTGGGTTCCTTAAAGGGGTATGCCCATGAAATACTATCCAGAGCAGGAGAGATTTTCTATAGGGATTTACTCCTGCTCTGAACAGACACAGACAGAGGTGTCAGCAGAGAGCACGGTGGTCAGACTAGAAACAACTACAAAACTTCCTCTGTAGTATATAGTAGCTAATAAGTACTGGAAGGCTTAAGATTGTTGAATAGAAGTGATTTACACATCTGTATAACTTTCTGGCACCAGTTGATTTGAAAACATTTTTTCCACTGTGGTACCCCTTTAAGGAAAGGTGTAGGGAACACTGGTCTAGAGAATGTCTACCTTTTGGATGTCTTTGTTAGATGAGTGCACTGTAAGATGAATTCAGTATAATTTACTTTATGGTCAATGAAAAATAAGCTGTGATTTTTGGTTTTAAGTAGGGTTGTGTATCTCTTCAGCAATTCAATGGCATTTGTTGTCACCAAACTAGGACTAAAACCTAATGAAAGAAACAAGGCAGAACATTCATTGGGCAATTTTTACCCAAGCACTGAACAGTAGAGGAATTTCTTACTTCTTCCTTGACTCTCTGTTTCACAATTTCAACCTCATAACACCAGCAGCTATGAAGAACATTTGGTTATTCCAACCACAACTTTATTAAAGATAAAGGACATACACAATCAATATTGGGTTGGCATGAATCCATATGGTCATTCAATTTAGATGACCATATGTCTTTAATAGCTGTTGGCCAAATAAACACTGCGTGTGCTAGGAGATGTAGCTGGCACTACCTTTCTACCAGAAAAGCAAAGAAGATACAGGCATTGGGAGTCAGGGAAGTTTATGAATTTGCATCTAAAGTATGGACTCTGTATAATTGCATGGACTCATCTACTATATCACTGCAATGTTAGAAGAACAAGTAGGAAAGAGCATAGTAGGGGAGAGTAATGATGTTATCATGCAGTTCACAGAAAGTTAACAATATATGACAGGCCTCTTTGCATGTAATTTTTTTTAGTGGTGTGAGTGGTGGTCACTTGTATGAACCTAGCTGCTGGGATAAAAAAGATGATACTGTGGGAACACTGGATGTGAGTTAGCATTACATAGGCTAAAGTCTGTGTAGTTTGACTTTGGTCATAGCCCTAAACAGATATGCTTTGGCCCTTGATAAATACAATTATGTTTCCTCAGGAACAGATCCTATTAGCCTATGTTTCCATACTGGGAACAAAGCAGACAAGGCTGGACTATATGACCTCAATGGCAAGATCTATTTTAGAAATATTGAGACACTCCCAATTGAAATAATAGACCTGTACAATATAATTCCTGTGGTTAGTTATCTATTGTTGGTTTTTGAATATACACATTGCCACACTAAATAAAATGCCTGATATCCACTGTGATATTATACATTATCCGGTGGGCATTAGGAAGCTATCAGGGTCAGGATTCCTATGTAGTCAGGGTTCGTCACCATTGATACTAGAACGTAGTTGATGTGTAAATATACAGTAACCCTGCACCTGATATAACAAAAGATATACCAAAGTAAACATGGAAATAATTTGTATTTACTTTTTACTTGCTTTTGTTTACAGAAGAGCCTAGAATGTTAACACTTGACTGTAAAATGTTCATTTGAGAATTAGAGAAAGTATTGTAAGGTAACTTGTTCAACTTTTTGTTTGCTATTGAGATGCCTAAGCAGTGGCAGGAGTGAAAGCCAGAGTAACATCTTTTTAAATCCAACCCCTACTTTGCTATGTGTTTATAGGGTCACAAATATTATTATCATCCTATACATCCTGTAAAATGCCCAGTGCAAGAGTGTTGTACAGGATTACATGATTTATACTGACCTCTATGGAGTGCATCTGTCCCACAATCATTAGCATATTCAGATGTTTCAGTAGGCTGACAAGACATGTTGAGAGTTGTCACCTTGCAACAGGTTATTTGACCACTGGTCTATGAGGTATTGTTGCATACCTTAGTGCCAGGTGCATCAAAACATATAGCAAAAGTATAAAATGCTTTCGGAAAGTTTTCAGACATATTTTTCACATTTTGATATGTTACGGCCTTGTGCTAAAGTAAAAAAAAACTCCCATCATTCTACATTCAATACTTGATCTTGTTGAGAAGAAAGTAGTAGTAGGAGTGGGGGAAGGGTGAGACACCTGGTTTGTGGTGGGATTTAGCATGAAAAAGCGCAAAGAAGTGCAGGAGCATGTACATCTGTAGTAGGGACCTAGGAGTAGATGCTATGCAGTGCCACTTAAAGGGGTACCTTGCCCCTAGACATCTTATCCCCTATCCAAAGGATAGGGGATAAGATGTCTGATCGCGGGGGTCACACCCCACTCGTGACATCACGGCCACACCCCTCAATTAAAGTCTTTGACATCACGAGCGGGGTGTGGCTGTGACATCACGAGCCTCCGATGCTGCACCTGATGCACTAAAGGAATGCCAGGTGCAGCAGGGAGATTGCGGGGTTCCCCAGCAGCGGGACCCCTGCGATTGGACATCTCTTCCCCTATCCTTTGGATAGGGGATAAGATGTCTAGGGGTGGAGTACCCCTTTAACTCCTTGATCTGTCCATTTATACACCTCTGGCTGTCTACATTGTGACGTGGTAAGCTAGAAGTAAGAGTATTGCTGGGTCCTGCCTTGGACAAGTGAGCCTTAGATGGGAGGCCAGTGGGTGGTTTATAGAGAAATCATTTTTTTTATCTGATGGGCAATGATACATTCATGCAGGGTTGTTATATATCAGAAAGTATACAGGTGTCACATGCACAGGCGAAAAAATCCCACTCCTAGTGTATAATTAAATTGGCTAGCCCTTTAAAACCTATGACCATGTGACCTTTGTTTACAACTATCACATCTATTGTACCATAGCATTTTTATTATTTAAGGCTTTACAATGAACTTGACATCACATTATGTTTATCATGTAGTAATAGTGTAATGTATATGGCATATTCTTCCCTGATCAGTGAATAGAAAACGTGTATTCTACAGATGAAAAGCTGAAGTGTTCTGTGTCTCTGTAAGCAATTAGAAGCCATGAAGTCATGTTTAATGCTCTAGGGGAAGGCTTTTATTTCTTGTCAGCAGCATGTAATATCTGTGATATCATCCAAAGCACTCTAAACAAAGCCAGTATAAACGGGGGAAATGTTCTTATTTCTGTGAAAAAAGGGAAACACCAGTTGTGTACTTCCTGTAAAACCTATTGAAAACAAGTTAATGTATCTCCAATGATTCTCAGATGTTGTAGGTATGCAACTTTTATGAAGTGATTTAGGTAGAAGATGCTGAAATCATTTTCTTCCTTTGTTTCATAAATAGAAAACATAAACTAGTAAAAATGATTTCCTCTCTTATAAAGTCCTGCAGATAGCTTCAAAGAACTTCAAAATAGGGTATGTTGAGGAGGAGAAAACTTTAGGGTCTATATGAACTTTTAATGGGCTAAAGAGGTCTTCCCATCTCAATAGTTGTTACTTTTTGTATAAGGAAAAGCTAAATAAATTCCCAGTATAACTCCAATGTAATTTTCTTAGTTTCTAAGATCTTTTCTTGTTTTAACTTTATAGAAACCTAATTGTTTACCTATTTACTTACTAGCTGGACCCGGCATTGTCCGGTTTTTCCTACTTAATCCTTTTGGGGGAAGAAAAGCAACAAAGGAGGAAACTTTTGTCCTCATATCCCATCCTTACATCCCATACTCACTTCCTGACCTCATATCCCATCCTCATATACTATCCTCACATCCTGACCTCACATATCGACCTTATATTCCCACCTCATATACCATCCTTACATCATGACCTCACATTCCGACCTTATATCCCCACCTCATATCCCATCCTCATATCCCGACCTCATATCTCGACCTCATATCCCCTCCTCACAACCTGTCCTCACATCCTGTTCTTGTATTCCAACCTCACAGCCCCACCTCACATCCCCACCTCTTATCGCAACCTCATATCCAGACCTCATATCCCGACCTCATATCTCAACCTCATATCCCAACCTTTTATCTATTATCTAGTATCCTGACCCCATATTCCACCTCCATGTCCCATCCTCATATCCCAACCTCATATCCCATCCTTATATGCCATCCTAATATCCCAACCTCTTATCACAACCTCATGTTCCCTCCTCATATCTCATCCTCATATCCCATCCTCATGTCTTGACTTCATTCTTACATCCCGACCTCACATCCCCACCTCATATCCCAACCTCATATCCCGACCTCATATCCGGTCCTCATATCCCATCCTCATATCCTGTCCTCATATCCCCTCCTCATATCCCAACCTTATATCCCCTTCTCATATCTCGACCTTTTATCCCGTCCCCATATCCCGTCCTCATATCTGACCTCAAATCCCGTCCTTATATCTGAACCTCATATCCCGTCCTCATATCCCAACCTTTTATCCATCCCCACATTCTGTCCTTATATCCTGACCTCAGATCCCGTCCTCAGGTGAGGTTGAGTTGTGATGAAGATATTGGAAGCCGAAAATAGAAGGGGACGTTGCTTTGTGGGAGTGGGTGTGATTTGCCAGCCAGACCGATGGACAAAAGGGTAGAAAATAAAAGGGGTGTAGCTTAAAGGGTGGGCATGGCTTTGTGCGCTGAGAGTGGCATGCGAGGTGGGTGTAGCTTGCAAGCCGAACTGACGCACTCACCAGGAGATGCAGAGCTGAGCTGTGGAGTAAGGTACCAGTGTCATTACCAACGGGTGGACAGGGAGAGTTAGCCCTAAGCTGTCCCTAGAAATACTCTCCCTGCCTACTTGCCCATCCACCCTAAACGGTGGATCGACAACCACGGTGCAGGTCCCTTCCTGTGCTAAAGTGCATTGAACGTAAAGGTACACAAATAATATAGTACATAGTCAGGAACAGGACAGAATTGTAACGGGAAAATAACAAGACAACCAGATAAACCAGGCAGGATATAAATATACAAACAGGGCAGGATATAGCATACTAACATACAGTTCAGAAAACAGAATTAAAGTAAATGGCAGATATGAATAAATGAACAAGACTAGATATGGAATAAGTATCAAGCAGAAACCAGGAGATGCAGGGGATGAACAGATGAACTGAATGAAAAACACTAACCAGGTCAGGAAACATAGAACACTGTTCACACTGGACACAGAACCCTCTACACAAACAGATAAAAGTTCAGAGGACACAGATCAGTGATAAAGAACAGAGTACACTATAGACCAATGGTAATGTACAGAGGACACTCTAGATCAGTAATCTTGTACACTATGATCAGTGCATGTACTAAAAACACAAAAGATCAGAAATCATTAACTCTCTAAACTCCCCACTCCAAACATGGAGGGACATCAATACTAAAGCCAAATAGACTACTAGCCAGCGGGCACACACCACCCTGTGATCAGGATACTGGCCTAGAAGGAAACAGAAATATCATACACAGAACATTGGCCTGAGAAACGGATAAGTCTGAACAGACTTCACAAAACCTAACTCCAAAACATGGAGGAATACAGGTCAGGATACCAAGCAGGAATATTACAAAACGAAACTCCATAACATGGAGGAATACAGAGCATGAGTACAAGTACAAGACTCACAGTGTGAACACAGACTAAGATAACAAGGCTAAAGCAGAATGGATATACCAAATCCTAAAAACCAACAAATGTACTAAAAACCAAGCAGACTAAAATCTATGATAAATAGGCATAATAACCATGGTTAAAACTCAGACAAATAAACATAGCAAAGGTAAAAGTAATAATATAGATTAGAGCTAATAACCAGCTCAGAGTTCCAACAGAGCTCGGGTTTTAAAGCCACACCCAAGCTGTAATAGGATAAGAGCATTAACTATTCCCTAGCCAGGGAGCACAGAAAACAGTTCATATACATCCTAGTGTCTGATCAGACACCAAACCAGAAAAACAAAAAACACAAAAATGGACATTACAACCGGAAGTCCTACATATTTGCATGGGACCTGATACAACAACCCCATTCTTCACGTAAGGGAGTAGGTTAGGGTTAATTTAACTATGCTATATTTTTAGTGGACATATAAGTAACATGTGACCAAGTATTATAGAAATATCTCCAGCCTTTTGGAAGTTATGCAGTAACATATATTTCCCATAGACTTGTATGGGACTTTAAGTGAAAACACCAACCCTGGTGGTTAAGGGTTAATTAACCTATCCTATATTTTTAGTTGACATATAAGTAACATGTGTACCAAGTTTCATGTTAATATCTTCAGCCGTTTGGAAGTGATGCTGGAACATACATACACACACACATCGGCCCTGATTTACTATTGTAAACCCGACATGTTTTGTCGGGTTGTGCGCCAGATTTTGTCTCATTGCGCCAGAATTCTATCTGCGCCAGAATTCTGTCTGCACTGGAAATGAAAAACCCGACCAACTCTCCACTTTACTGAGAAAACCTGTACAAGAGGCGTGCATTTTGGGAAAAGGGGGTGTGGTCACAGAAAAGGGGCGTGCTCCCGACATTTTCACAAAAACCCAGCATATTTACTAAGGTTTCCACAGAAAATGTGGTGGATTTGAGCTGAGGAAAACCCTACAGATCAGAGCATGTGTAAAAGAAAGAAAAACGTAGGGAAAAGTGCAAAATGTATGGAAAGCTTAGTAAATACTGCGGAAAAAAATTGTAGGGAATTAAAACCCACAAAGAAACATACACCCCATTCTTAGTAAATCAGGGCCATTGTGTTTTATAAATATACTAGCTGAGGACCCGGCATTGCCCAGTTTTTCCTACCCAATCCTTGTGGAGGAGGAAAATCAACATAGGAGGAAGTACTTGTCCTCATATCCTGGCCTCATATCCCAACCTCATATACAGTCCTCATATCCCAAACTCATATCCTGACCTCATATCCCATCATCATATTCTATCCTCATATTCCGTCCTCATATCATGTCCTCATATCCTGACCTCATATCCCGACCTCATAGCTAATCCTCATATCCCGCTCTCATATCCCATCCTCCTATCTCATCCTCATATCCCATCCTTAGGTGGGGCTGAGTTGGGAATGAAGAGATTGTAGGCCGAAAATAGAAGGAGGCATAGGTTTGGGGAAGTAAGCATTACTTGCAAGCCGGGCCAATGCACAAAAGGTGTAGAAAATAAAAGGGGTGTCGCTTAAATGGTGGGTGTGACTTTGCAAGATGGGGTGGGGCATGTGGGAGGGGTGGGGCATGTGGGAGGGGTGTGGCCAGACTGACACACTCACCAGGAGATGCAGAGCAGAGCTTGTGGAGTAAGGTACTGGAAGTTCTATCTATATACTTGCATGCGACAAAAACTAAGACAAAAACTCCATCTTTCAGGGTAGGTTAGGGTTAATTTAACTATCATTCATTTTTGCTTGACAGAAAAGTAACATGTGTACTAAGTTTCATCAAAATATCTCCAGCCATTTGGAAGTTATGCTGGAACATGCATTTTCCACCTGCATGGGACTTTAAACAAATCCCTGAATGTCACAAATGGGGTTGGGTAAGGGTTAATTTATCTATATTATGTTTGTTGTTGACATATAAGTAACATGTATGCCAAGTTTCATAGAAATATCTTTAGTCATTTGGAAGTGATGCTGGAACATACACACATATACACACACACACACACACACACACACACACACACACACACACACACACACATACAAACATACACACACCAGATTTATCAAATGGTGTGAGAGAAAAAGTGGAGAGATTTTCCTACAGCAACCAATCACAGCTCAGCTTTCACTTTACCAGAGCTCATTAGCTAAGCTGTGATTGGTTGCTGTGGGAAAATCTTTATCTGGGCCATTGAATTTTATATAGATAGCTAGATAGATTGTTGGATACAAATAACATAAAAATGTTCTAAGACCAAATACCTATTTAATTTTCAATAACCTATATGTCCTTATTGGTGGTAAATATTTTCCAGCATAGCCCAATATTTTGTTTTTGTAGTAAGTGGAAGTAACAGAGTGAAAATTAAGACTGCTGTTTATGGCATACTATAGTCAGAAACTGGGACTGCTGTAAGGGTCTATTCACACCTGAGAATTTCCTCAAGCGGAATTCCTCCTCAAATACTCCCATTCACACTTCTGCAGAATTTCTGCTTGGATTGTACAGGGTACATTCACATGGGCAAGTGTACAGTGAGTTTCCTGCTTCAAGTTTGAGCTGCGGCAAATTTTCCGCCGCAGCGCAAGCTCCTAGCGGGAAACTCACCGTAAACCCCCACCTGTGTGAACTCACCCGAAAAACACTACACTTACACATAATAAAGGGTAAAACACTACATATACACCCTCCTTACACTCCCCCCCCCCCCCAATAAAAATGAAAAACGTATCGTATGGCATTGTTTTTAAAACAGAGCCTCCAGCTGTTCCAAAACAACAACTCCCAGCATTTCCGAACAGCCACTGACTTTCCAGGCATGCTGGGAGTTTAGTAACAGCTGGAGGCACCCTGTTTGGGAATACCCCTATGTCCACCCCTATGCCATCCCTAATTTAGTCCTCAAATGCGCATGGCGCTCTCTCACTTCGGAGCCCTGTCGTATTTCAAGGAAACAGTTTAGGGCCACGTATGGGGCATTTCCGTACTCGGGAGCAATTGCACTACAAATTTTGGGGGGCTTTTTCTCCTTTCACCCCTTATGAAAAGGAAAAGTTGGAGTCTACACCAGCATGTTAATGTAAAAAAATAAAAAAAATTTACACTAACATGCTGGTGTTGCCCCATACTTTTTATTTTCACAAGAGGTAAAAGGAAAAAGGACCCCCAAAATTTGTAACACAATTTCCCCTGAGTACGGAAATACCCCATATGTAGGCGTAAAATGCTCTGTGGACGCACAAAAATATATAACAAGGGGTATAGTGAGCCTTAACACCCCACAGGTGTTTGACGAATTTTCGTTAAAGTTGGATGGGACAATGCAAAAAAAATGTTTTTTACTAAAATGCTGGTGTTACCCTAAATTTTTCATAAGGGAAAATAGGAAAAAAGACCCCCATAATTTGTAGCTTCATTTCTTCTGAGTAAGAACATACCCCATATGTGGATGTTAAGTGCTCTGCGGGTGCACTACAATGCTCAGAAAAGAAGGAGGGCCATTGGGCTTTTAGAGAGAAAATTTGTCTGGAATTGAAGGCAGTGAGTGTTTGCAAAGCCCCCATAGTCCAGAACAATGGACCCCCCCCCACACATGTGACCCCATTTTAGAAACCACACCCCTCACATAATGTAACAAGTGGTACAGTGAGCATTTACGCCCCACAGGTGTCTGACAGATTTTTGGAACAGTGGTTCGTGAAAATGAAAAATGTAATTTTTCATTTGCACAGCCCACTGTTCCAAAGATCTGTCAAACGCCATTGGGGTGTAAATGCTCACTGCACCCCTTATTAAATTCTGTGAGGGGTGTAGTTTCCAAAATGCGGTCACATGTGGTGGGGTCCACTGTTCTGGCACCACGGGGGGCTTTGTAAACACACAGGGCCCTTGACTTTCATTCCAAACAAATTCTCTCTCCAAAAGCTCAATGGCGCTCCTCTTCTTCTGAGAACTGTAGTTCGCCCGCAAAGCTTTTTACATCCACATATGGGGTATTTCCATATTCAGAAGAAATGGGGTTACAAACTTTTGGGGGCATTTTCTCCTATTACCCCTTGTAAAAATGTAAAATGATGGGCAAAAAATGCATTTTTGTGGAAAAAAAAAAATTTCAATTATACATCTGACTTTAACAAAAAATTGTCAAACACCTGTGGGGTGTTAAATGAGAACTATGGGATTGAAAAATGTATCCCCTATCCTAAGGATAGGGGATAAGTTTCAGATCGCGGGTGGTCCGACCGCTGGGGCCCCCCGCAATCTCCCGTACGGGGCCCCGACTCTCTGGTTAGAGAGGGCATGTTGACCACCGCACGAAGCAGCGGCCGACACGCCCCCTCAATACACTGCTATGGGAGACACGGAAATTGCCGAAGGCAGTGCTTCGGCTCTCCCATAGCAGTAAATGGAGGGCGCGTGTCAGCCGCCGCTTTGTGCAGTGGTCGACACACGCTCTCTATGCAGAGAGCCGCGGCCCTGTACGAGAGATCATGGGGGGCCCCAGCGGTCAGACCCCCCGCGATCTAAAACTTATCCCCTATCCTTAGCATAGGGGATAAAATTTTCAATCCTGTAGTTCTCCTTTAAGGCTCACTGTACCCCTTGTTAAGTTCCTTGAGGGGTGTAGTTTCAAAAATAGTATGCCATGTGGTATATATTTTTTTTGCTGTTCTGGCACCATAAGGGCTTCCTAAATGCGACATGCTCCCCAAAAACCATTTCATCTAAATTTGCTTTCCAAAAGCCAAATGTGACTCCTTCTCTTCTGAGCATTGTAGTTTCCCTGCAGAGCATTTTACGCCCTAACATGGGGTATTTCCATACTCAGAAGAGATGGGGTTACAAATTTTGGGGGGCATTTTCTCCCATTACCCTTTGTAAAAATGGTACATTTTGGGGAAAACTGAACTTTAGTGAAAAAAAAAACATTTTGATTTACACATCCGAATTTAACGAAAAGTCGTCAAACACCTGTGGAGTGTTATAACTCACTGGACCCCTTGTTACGTGTCTTGAGGGGTGTAGTTTCCAAAATAGTATGCCATGTGTTTATTTTTTTGCTGTTATGGCACCATAGGGGCTTCCTAAATGCCAAATTCCCCCCCCCAAAAATCATGTCAGCAAAATTCACTCTCCAAAATCCCATTGTCGTTCCTTCCCTTCTGAGCCCTCTACTGCACCCGCCGAACACTTTACATACACATATGAGGTATTTCCTTACTCGAGAGAAATGGGGTTACAAATTTTGGGGGCTTTTTCTCCTATTACCCCTTGTAAAAATTCAAAAACTGGGTCTACAAGAACATGCGAGTGTAAAAAATGAAGATTTTGAATTTTCTCCTTCATTTTGCCATTTTGCTGCTATTCCTGTGAAACACCTAAAGGGTTAACAAATTTTCTGAATGTCATTTTGAAAACTTTGAGGGGTGCAGTTTCTATAATGGGGTTATTTTTATGGGGTATTTATCATCGGAAGGCCCTTCAAACCCACTTCAAAAATGAACTGGTCCCTGAAAAATTCAGATTTTGAAAATTTCATGAAAAATTGGAAAATTGCTGCTGAACTTTAAGGCCCTCTGAGGTCTTCCAAAAGTAAAAACATGTCAACTTTATGATGCCAACATAAAGAAGACATATTGTATATGTGAATCAATATAACATTTATTTGGAATGTCTATTTTCCTTACAAGCAGAGAGCTTCAAAGTTAGAAAAATGCTAAATTTTCAACTTTTTCATTAAACTTTGGAATTTTTCACCAAGAATGATGCAAGTATCGACGAAAATGTATCACTATGTTAAAGTAGAATATGTCACAAAAAAACTTTCTCGGAATCAAATTCAAAAGTAAAAGTATCCCAGAGTTATTAATGCTTAAAGTGACAGTGGTCAGATGTGCAAAAAATGCTCTGGTCCTTGAGGGTTTAAAAATAGATGGAAAATGGGGTAAATATAAACCAATAAACCAAACTCTGTAGATTCAAAAATTACCTCTCAGTATAAACCACTTTTACTATAAACCTCTTTAAAGGGGTACTCCACTGGAAAACATTTTTTTCTCAACTGGTGCCAGAAAGTTAAACAGATTTGTAAATTACTTCTATTGAAAAATCTTAATCCTTCCAGTACTTATCAACTGCTATATGATCCACAGGAAGTTCTTTTCTTTTTGAATTTCCTTTCTGCCTGACCACAAGTTCTCTCTGCTTACACCACTGTCCATTTTAGGAACTGTCCAGAGTAGTAGCAAATCCCCATAGAAAACCTATCCTGCTCTGGACAGTTCCTAAAATGGACAGAGGTGTCTACAGAGAGCACTCTGGTCAGGCAGAAAATAAATTCAAAAAGAAAAGAACTTCCTGTGGATCATAACAGCAGCTGATAAGTACTGGAAGGATTAAGAATAGAAGTAATTTACAAAAGTGTTTAACTTTCTGGTACCAGTTGATTTAAAAAAAAAAAAATGTTTTCCAGTGGAGTACCCCTTTAATATAAAACTTCAATGCTTTATTGTTTTTTTTATATAAAATATAAATGTGCCCCTAAAGTAATGTTTAGAACACCTAGATCCTATAAAATACTTTCTTATTATCTGCTTCTCATCAAAGATATTAATGATATTGCATCAATTGGGCTATACTATCTGCAAAAACAGGAGGTCATTTGTTTTTGTGAGGCCTTTGTTATTACTATGTTTTGTCCTGATCCATTACTATTATTGCCAGCAGCTGAGTAATGGGAATTCCATTTGTTTTTATTGGAAACCAGGTATCAGCGCACTATCTACTATGTCACATGGCCCTCTGTCCTAGTACTACACAGCGTATCATGCACTTCATCTTGTTTTGCTGGCCTTCTAACAATTGTAAATACACAGGCGCGGTCGCATTGCATGTAGAGAAAACATTACAGCATCAAAACAAGGTGTGTAACCTCTTCCTGGATAATTCAAATGAGCAGGAATAACCAGAGGTGTTTGATAAGAGCTGTTTAGAACATTAGAAAAGCAGATGGGTCAAATTAGAGGCATCAGGGCCCAATTACACTACAGAATTTCTGCATACATATTCTGGCTGGAGATTCCATGTGCAGCGTGCGCCATATCACTGCATGAACATGCGCTGTCCCCATTGATGGTAACCAGGGGCATAGCTATAGAGATAGCAGAGGTAGCCATCGCACCGGGCCCTGGTGCCTAAGGGGGAGCCAAAGCACAACTGCCCCATTAGAGACCAGTATTATAGTTGGCATATGGGGACCTGTTGCAGATTTTGCATCGAGGCCCAAAAGGTACAAGCTATGCCTCTGATGGCAATGCAGTCGGCGTGGAATTCTACTAAAAGAATATACATGTTCATTCTTTCAATAGAGCCTGGAATCTGGAAATTCTACAGTGTGCACAGTTTAGCAGAATTTAACAATGAGAGGCTGCTGCATCAGAAAGTCCTATCATTATATTAACAGTCATAGGGTAGGGCCACACATGATTTTTTTGCAAAATTGCTGAAAGTGTCAACAACCTACCGTGTTTCTCCAAAAATAAGACCGGGTCTTATATTAATTTTAGTCACAAAAAACACACTAGGGCTTATTTTCAGGGTAGGGCTTATTTATTTACGGTATGGGGGGCTGCAGCAGTGTGGAGGATGGGGGGCTGCAGGAGTGTGAAGGATGGGGGGCTGCAGGAGTGTGAAGGATGGGGGGGCTGCAGGAGTGTGGAGGATGGGGGGCTGCAGGAGTGTGGAGGATGGGGGGCTGCAGGAGTGTGGAGGATGGGGGGCTGCAGGAGTGTGGAGGATGGGGGGGCTGCAGGAGTGTGGAGGATGGGGGGCTGCAGGAGTGTGGAGGATGGGGGGCTGCAGGAGTGTGGAGGATGGGGGGCTGCAGGAGTGTGGAGGATGGGGGGCTGCAGGAGTGTGGAGGATGAGGGGCTGCAGGAGTTTGGAGGATAGGGGGCATCCTCCACACTCCTGCAGCCCCCCATCCTCCTGCAGCCCCCCATCCTCCACACTCCTGCAGCCCCCCATCCTCCACACTCCTGCAGCCCCCCATCCTCCACACTCCTGCAGCCCCCCATCCTCCACACTCCTGCAGCCCCCCCATCCTCCACACTCCTGCAGCCCCCCTATCCTCCACACTCCTACCATACCCTACAGCAGTGTTTCCCAACCAATGTCCTCCAGCTGTTGCAAAACTACAACTCCCAGCATGCCTGGACAGCCTTTGGCTGTCCGGGCATGCTGGGAGTTGTAGTTTTGCAACAGCTGGAGGCACACTGGTTGGGAAACACTGCCCTACAGTGCCCCCCACCCCTCTGCCATAATAAACTTGGGCACCGGTACTCATTTCACTTTCTTACCGTACGGTACCCTCCTGCGAGATCTTCTCCTGTTGCTCAGCAGCCGGGGGCAGGGACACGTCCGTGACGTCGGCCGTGCATACGCGCCGACGTTTTAGAACGTCAGCGTCCCTGCCCCGGCTGAATTACGGTAAGCTAACTTGTTGCGGGTGCCGCGGGACCAGCCAAAGGAGGCAGGGAGCTGGCCGAGGGGGGCTGTGGGGTCGGCAGGCATTAATGGGGTGGCCGAGGGGATGTGGAATCTGCGGGCATTACCGCACTGTGGTGGCCAGGCGCGGTGTCGGATCTGCGGGCATTACTGTGGCGGCCGGGGGGGGAGGGGAGGTGTGTGGAGTCTGCGGGCATTACTCATGTGGGGTCTGCGGGCATTACTCATGTGGGGTCTGCAGGCATTACTGGCGGCCAGCAGATTACCCCTTAACTAGGTCTTATTTTCGGGGTAGGGCTTATATTACAGCCCTACCCCATAATCCTGCTAGGGCTTACTTTCGGCGTAGGGTTTATATATGTCCTATAAATATGTCCTATAAATTAAATACCACTTTAAGTTTAAAGGGATGCAATTTGACAGACACCTTCTGACTGTGGGCATATTTACACCTGTTAGTACCCTCTGCAGTGCATGTATCAGTGTAAGGGTATGTGTACACAGTTGAATGTCCTCCAGAATATTCTGCACAGACAGCATGATTTAATTGGGATTCTGCTGCACGGTGCACACGGTGGAATTCCGATTCCAGCGTCCGCAAAAAGAATAGACTTTCCTATTCTTTTTGCAGATTTTGCTCAGAAATCCATTTCCGAGCGGTCCTGGCACTTGCCAAATTATTTAAATATTCAGAAAGTTCATTCGTGTTTTCCGGATGGACATTCCACAGATTTTACGCCTTGTAAACATGGCCTCAGGAAAATAGAGATATTTTGTTGGGATGTGACTGTGACTCTTGTTTATGTTAAGGTGGATAATCTCAGACTCCGAGAGACCAGTGAAATAGATCCCATTACCTAACATCAAACATGATGTCTCACTTTTAGCCGGCTAAGCCTCTGTCTGTTTGTCTGCCTGCCTACTTAGGCTGGGTTCACACTACGTTTTTCAAATACGGTTACCGTATACGGTTTTCCGCTAAAAAACGTATGGCAAAAACCGTATGCAAGCGTATACAACCGTATGACTCCAAATACAGTTTTTCCCCATATACGGTTCCAAAAAGTATGTACGGTTCTATCCGTTTGCATCCGTTTTTGCCAACGGTTTTGCTATTTTGTTGGAATTAGTTTTCCAGCAATTTAATAAAGTTACTATTGTTCTATTGAAATTCCTTCTGTGCATGTGTCAACTCCAAAAACGGATTAGAAAAACCGCATGCAACCGTATTCTGAAATTCTGTGTACAGTTCTCATAGACAACAATGTTAAAAGAACCGCATACGGTTCGCATACGGTTTTTCAACAGGAGGCAAAAACATGGTCGACAGCGTTGAGAAATCGGCAAAACTGTATCCGAGGCAAAACGGATGCAACCGTACACAACATTTGGAATACGGTTTACAATGCATTCTCTGTGCATACGGTTTCGGATACAGTCGTATACGTTTTTTTGCGGAAAACCGTATACGGTTACCGTATTTGAAAATCGTAGTGTGAACCCAGCCTTATCTTTCTATTTGGGAAGCCACACTTGGTTCTCAGGCTCCTTGCTTATGGCACCCAACCTGTAGGCTGATGCAGATACTAAAATGCACTGTGGATATCACAACAATACTAAACACTGGCACCAGGGCCAGAAGTATGGCAATGCCAAGCTAAGAACCATAACAATGATGTTTAGATTTTGGGTCAGAAACTTCTAACAGGCTCTTGGCAGTATTGCCTGATACCGTATATACTCGAGTATAAGCCAAGTTTTTCAGCACGATTTTTCGTGCTGAAAACACCCCCATCGGCTTATACTCGAGTGAACTCTCCGCCTTTTCAGTGGTCTTCAACCTGCGGACCTCCAGATGTTTCAAAACTACAACTCCCATCATGCCCAGACAGCCATTGGCTGTCCGGGCATGCTGGGAGTTGTAGTTTTGAAACATCTGGAGGTCCGCAGGTTGAATACCACTGCGGCATTCGTCATCATCCAGACCCCCCCCCCCCCTTAGTTTTCTACTCGCCTCCCCTCAGTGGGAAGGAAGGGTGAGCTGGTCCGGCCATCTATGCTGCAGGGACCGTCCAGTGGGGAGGGTTAGTCGTTGCGGGCTGTCCATCTTCACCAGGGGGGCCTCTTTTCCGCTCCGGGCCCGGCCCCGGACTAGTGACGTTGCCTTGACGAGGTCCACAGGTTGAAGACCACTGGATTGACAGGCGGTGATGATAACAGGCGCTGATGATGAAGGGGGGGGATGATGACAGGCGGTGATGATGAAGGGGGGATGATGACAGGGTAATGATGAAAGGGGGGATGATGACGGGGTGTTAATGATGGGGTCTGGATGATGACAGGGGGCGATGATGTATTTCCCACCCTAGGCTTATAGTCGAGTCAATAACTTTTCCTGGGTTTTTGGGGTGAAATTAGGGGCCTCGGCTTATATTCGGGTCGGCTTATACTCGAGTATATACGGTATTTCACATTTCACTTAAATATAGATTTAAAGACAGATTTGGCTTTAATCAAACATTTTACAGACATTTTATTTTTAGTAATAATGTGGCTCAGTACCGGTTCTCATTGAATGCAGCTCTTGAGCTAAGGTTGTGAACCATTGCCGAGACTCATTTTTAGAACTGACAGGGTTACATGTATTCACAAACATTACAACTACTCCAGGCGTGTACATATTTGGATACATCATGTCGGTGGTATATAATCAATTGTTTGCTGTGGTGTATCTATGAATAAGTATTTGGACACTCCAATATATATATATATATATATATATATATATATATATATATATATGTAATATGTGTGTGTTTGTTTGTGTCTGTAAATATATCAACATACAGACATATGTATAGATAGATTTATATATATTTATATAATTCACTTTTAAAACATCACAGATCAAAGATGTTACTGTGGTTTTATAGGAGAAATTAGTATGTCTGATAAATTGCTGAGCTTTGTTATTTGATGCTCTTGCTATGACAACATAAGGATATGAGCGCATGGTTAAACAAAGCCAATCTCCAGTTCCTAAAATGGAAATACTATGCAGTTTTCTAATTACCATATTTACATATAGACCATGTAGCCATGTAAGCACGCTAAAACAACGACTTGGTTGCCAGCCAATGTCTTCTTTGCTGATGATGCAGCTAAACTAAGCAAATGACTTCCTAGTCAGGAAACATAGAGGATTGAGTTTTTCCATAACACAGCTGGTGAAGGACAGGGCTTTAGATGTTTTGTGTATATATATATATATATATATATATATATATATATATATATAACAGAGATTTATAGATAGATAGAGAGATAGATCTAGATAGATAGCAGTTACCTTTAGAAATTTGTGTCCAACCACCAAAAATTGCTTAGGGTGCCCTGATCAAATTCTTTTATTTTTTTATTTTTTTATTTACAGTATTATATTGTAATAAAAATGTTGCTTTCTTTGATTTTGCTTATTTTTTTATTTACAAAAGTATTGTTTTCTACTTTATCTTGGCTTTTAGGTAGGAATGAGATCTCGAAATCAAGTTGGTGAAAGCTCAACAGCTGGGCAGCTCTCCAGCTACAACAATGGCAATGCCATAGAAAATGAGAACCACAGCAATGAAGCCAAAAACAAGAATAAAATCCACAGAAATAAGGAAGGAGATGTACAGGTCTCTGGGACTGTCAAAAGACATGCTAAAACTTCTGGACTGTGTGAAAGAAAAAACAGGAACATCCAAGACCCAACCAAAGAGGATCTAGTAAAGCTGCTAAGTGTTATGGAAGGTGAACTGCAGGTATATATCTTATCTTGCTATAATATCTTGCTATAATATTCCACCACATCCTAATCAAATGAGGTCCAATTGTTGGGACCGCCACAATCCCTTAGGCTTTTTTCAACTTTCGACTTGTAGGTATATGTCAGGGGAATTCAGATTTCACATCAAAACTAACCAACTCGAAGTCCTTGTCAACTGCAACCTTTTTATAAGATCCACAGTGTCCCTGGTACAAGAGGGCACTATATAAATACCCAGGTTCTGGCAAAAGCTTAGAATCCCTGACATCATGAGCCTGCCCTTGTGGACCTTTGTTAGTTTGTAAAGTGTGGCTGTCTGAGGCTGTATTGGAAACAGAAAGTCAAACTCACTATCTAGAATCTTGGATTTGGCTGCCACTAACAATTCCTTAAAGTGTCCCCTAAAAGGAAGACAAAGGTTGTCCATAGTGATGACAAACCAATGACGCGGATGAAGGCAATAGTAGAATACCGCTTACCCAATTCAGTTGTGTAACCGCACACACAACAATGCGTGTAAGTGAATAAAAGTTCCCTTCCGCAACCTTCGTGAACCAAAGGGATTAGCAGCAAGAGGGCTTCATAAGAACCAGGAATTAAAATGGTGCTGGACAGGATCATAAGCTTCCACCAGGGTAAACTGATGTGTTCAATTGGTTAATAAAGGTACAAGTCACTTTACCCTGGTGGAAGCTTTTGATCCTGTCCAGCACCGTTTTAATTCCTGGTTCTTCTGAAGTCCTCTTAAAATGTCCCTGTCATTTACCTAAAGCAATTAGGACAAACTAGGAGAAGCATGTGCTTAATCTCTTCACTCCTCAGCTTGTAGTGTAGTGATCTCCTGTTTAGTGCAACTGGACGTATATCGCTGCGAGCCAGAAAACAATGGGATGATGTTATATAAGGGCTTGTTACCTGGCAAGGTGTTATATATATATATATATATATATATATATATATATATATATATATGGTAAAAGCTTCTTCTTCTCATGCAGTTACCAGGTGAGCCGTTTGAAAAGTTGCTTGCTTTTCACCTAATGTTTGTATGCTGTGGAGAGATGCTTTTGCTGTATCTAAGTTTGAGCTCCTGACCAAGGCTTCAGAACCTGCATTTTAAACTCCTTTGAAAAGTCTGTGCTGCTTTTCTCTTTCTTTCTTTCTTTCTTTCTTTTTCTTTCTTTCGTCTTTCTCTCTCTCAGGCACAATAATGAATTGCCGGTCAGCTGAAATGACTATTTCTCAGTCACTGAGCTACTAAGCTAAATCCTGGAGAGCACAGCAGGGAATGACAGGATGCAAGGGTCTATTCATGCAGCAGAATTTCTGCTTGTGGAATTCCACCTCAAATGAAAGCCCAATAGACTTCTATGGGATTCTGCACTCCCATTCACACTTCTGAGTTTCCGAATGCAGAATTTTTGCATGGATTCTGCACCAATTCTGCACAATATCCGCACAAGCCAGAAACCACCAAAGGAAGCGGAAGTGGAATTGGTGCGGAAATTCTGCTGCGTGAATAGACCCTGTGTGTCAGAGAGGCTTTTCTCTGACGTGCGGAGCAAAGGTGTTGCACGGGAGGAGAAACAGAAAGCTTCTACAGTATTTGTGTGATCCAAGCTACACAGGAACGTAACCAAGGGCAACATTAGTAAAAGCAAAGCAGGCAAATGGGCAGCAGTTAGATGAATAACTTTACTGCAAATAAAAACTGAAAATTATTGTATTGAGAAATTGTTTTATTTTAGGAAGTACTACATATTTAGATACATTTTAATTGATGGGACTACCCCCTTAAAAAACAAATGCGTTCAGTTATTTTCTTAAGATCTTGTCAAAGGACATTTAGGTGCTCCTTAAAGCTCTCTGCTGCAGGGAAAGTGACTTATTGCCCAGGCTTATTGCCCAGGCTGACAGGACATCAGACAGAGTGGGTTCAGGAGCAGTCGTGGTGGTAGAAATAGTGGGAAGTTCCTCGAAGAGAGAACAGCATTGTTTTTCCATGGGCCAGGCAGCTCTATAGCTCCCAGCGAAGAGCCAAGAAGATCAAGAGACAGGGGCACAAGCATAGTCAGGGCCAATATCACAGGTAGGGTCATCACCGTTTCCCTGGCGAACTTGCTCAGTTTAGTCAAAATGTCCCCGTGATGTTCCAAGGACCGGAGACTACGCTGGGGTGGGTACTGGGGTATCTTCCTTGCCTTCTTTCTCCTGTCCCTGTGTCCCTTTTTCCTTGTTAGACTGGTGCCCATTTTGCCTATTGAAAGGGACTACAAGACCCAGGCAGCGCTCAAGAGGACTATCCATGTAGACAGGTGTGAAGGAAATTCAGCACAACAGATATGGCCAGGGGCAACAGAGAGCCCTGCAGGGCCCACCACACACACACCTCCAACTCCTACTCACCACCTCCCAGAAGTAGCTATCCAGCAGCAGCACGGTAGGAGCCCCAGAGATAGTAGATAGAATTATTCACCAAGCAGCAGCATGGCCCAGCAGCAACCACCCAGGGAGAGTACTAGCCCTGCAACAAAGGAATCTGACTTCAGGGCAGACTTGAGGCACTCCTCAGCAGTGGCACAGCATACAGGACCAACAGGGAGCCTGAATACCAACCACCCAGGACCCACGTGGCACAGCAGAAAGGACAGGAGCAGACAGGGGACCAGAGCAGGTGTTACGCCGAGCGCTCCAGGTCCCTGCTCCTCCCCGGAGCGCTCACGGCGTTCCTCTCTCTGCAGCGCCCCGGTCAGACCCGCTGACCGGGAGCCCTGCACTGACACTGCCGGCGGGGATGCAATTCGCATAGCGGGACGCGCCCGCTCGCGAATCGCATCCCAAGTCACTCACCTGTCCCGATCCCCGGCTGTCACGTCCTGGCGCGCGGCTCCGCTCCTTAGGGCGCGCGCGCGCCAGCTCTCTAAGATTTAAAGGGCCAGTGCACCAATGATTGGTGCCTGGCCCAATCAGTCTAACTAGCTTCCACCTGCTCCCTATCTATATAACCTCACTTCCCCTGCACTTCCTTGCCGGATCTTGTTGCCTTTGTGCCAGAGAAAGCGTTACAGTGTTTGCCTTACCAGTGTACCTGACCTCTTGCTATTGTTATTTGACTACGAACCTTGCCACCTGCCCCGACCTTCTGCTACGTCTGACCTTGCCTCTGCCTAGTCCTTCTGTCCCACACCTTCTCAGCAGTCAGCGAGGTTGAGCCATTGCCGGTGGATACGACCTGGTTGCTACCGCCGCAGCAAGACCATCCCGCTTTGCGGCGGGCTCTGGTGAATACCAGTAGCATCCCTAGAACCGGTCCACCGACACGGTCCACGCCAATCCCTCGCTGACACAGAGGATCCACATCCCTGCTGAACCTGGTCCAGGGTAATTCTTCAGTAGGCGAGTACGCCATCCAATTTCGTACTCTCGCCTCCGAATTGTCTTGGAATAACGAGGCCCTCTGCGCGACCTTTAAAAAAGCCTATCCAGTAACATCAAAGATGTGCTGGCCGCACGAGAAATTCCTGCCAACCTGCATGAACTTATCCATTTGGCCACCTGCATTGACACGCGTTTTTCTGAAAGACGCCAGGAGCTCCGCCAGGAAAAAGACCTTGATCTCTGGGCACCTCTCTCACAGTATCCTTTGCAATCTACCCCTGTGCCTCCCGCCGAGGAGGCTATGCAAGTGGATCGGTCTCGCCTGACCCATGAAGAGAGGACTCGCCGCAGAGATAAAAATTTATGTCTGTACTGCGCTAGTACCGAACATTTCTTGGTGGATTGCCCTATTCGTCCTCCACGTCTGGGAAACGCACGCACGCACCCAGCTCACGTGGGAGTGGCGTCTCTTGGTCTGAAATCTGCCTCTCCACGCCTCACTGTGCCCGTACGGATTTCTCCTTCTGCCAACTCCTCCTTCTCAGCTATGGCCTTCTTGGACTCTGGTTCTGCGGGAAATTTCATTTTGGCCTCTTTTGTTAATAAGTTCAACATCCCTGTGACCCGTCTCGCCAAGCCGCTCTACATTTCCTCGGTCAACGGAGTGAAATTGGACTGCACTGTGCGTTACCGCACAGAACCCCTGCTCATGAGCATTGGACTGCATCACGAAAAAATTTAACTTTTTGTTTTGCCCAACTGCACCTCTGAAGTCCTCCTCGGTCTGCCATGGCTCCAACGCCACTCTCCTACCCTTGACTGGACCACCGGGGAGATCAAGTGCTGGGGTGCTTCTTGCCACAAAAAATGCCTCACGTCTTCTCCCAGTCCCGTCAGGCAAGCCTCAGTGCCTCCTCCTACACCTGGTCTCTCCAAGGCCTATCAGGACTATGCTTTGCCTCCTCATAGCCCCCGTCCTGGTAACACTCTGCCCCGTGCCAAGCTTCACCCTCTGCCCCCCTCCCCATTCCCACTCCTTCTGAACTGCCTGCCTTTGATGAGGATACCCAGGACTTCTCTGTCTTCCTGAAGGAAACCCTACAATCGCTCCCAATGTCCTCGTCCCACGTGAAGCAACTACCGGACAAAAAGAGGAGGAGACCTAAGGGGGGGGGGTACTGTTACGCCGAGCGGTCCGGGTCCCTGCTCCTCCCCGGAGCGCTCGCGGCGTTCCTCTCTCTGCAGCGCCCCGGTCAGACCTGCTCACCGGGAGCGCTGCACTGACACTGCCGGCGGGGATACGATTCGCATAGCGGGACGCGCCCGCTCGCGAATCGCATCCCAAGTCACTCACCTGTCCCGGTCCCCGGCTGTCACGTCCTGGCGCTCGCGGCTCCGCTCCTTAGGGCGCGTGCGCCAGCTCTCTAAGATTTAAAGGGCCAGTGCACCAATGATTGGTGCCTGGCCCAATCAGTCTAACTAGCTTCCACCTGCTCCCTATCTATATAACCTCACTTCCCCTGCACTTCCTTGCCGGATCTTGTTGCCTTTGTGCCAGAGAAAGCGTTACAGTGTTTGTCTTACCAGTGTACCTGACCTCTTGCTATTGTTATTTGACTACGAACCTTGCCGCCTGCCCCGACCTTCTGCTACGTCTGACCTTGCCTCTGCCTAGTCCTTCTGTCCCACGCCTTCTCAGCAGTCAGCGAGGTTGAGCCGTTGCCGGTGGATACGACCTGGTTGCTACCGCCGCAGCAAGACCCTCCCGCTTTGCGGCGGGCTCTGGTGAATACCAGTAGCATCCCTAGAACCGGTCCACCGACACGGTCCACGCCAATCCCTCGCTGACACAGAGGATCCACATCCAGCTAGCCGAATCATAACAGCAGGAGCTAGCCTGAGGCCTGAAACCAGAGCTCACCTGTGTGACATATAAAAGGTTTTGGTAAATGACAGGGACACTCTTCTTGGGGATCAGCAGAAAAAATCTTATAGCAGCTTGTGTGTTGAGAAAGGTACATACTCTTATATTAATTACAGTCCACTTTCACAGCATTACCACCTTTAGCTGATGTTTTATAGTGATCATAGTGTCCCCCTCAAAGGCAATTACCGCCTCCAACTCAATGGTCCCTCTCCAAGCAAGCTTTCCCTACTTTCATTTAATAGACTTATATTAGACAACTTATCGAGGGGTATACAAAATTCAGAGCATTCCTGGTTTTCTGTATGCTGGAAAGGTTTACCACTATATCTTTGAGCAGGAAAATATTGATATTTATGTAAGGAATATGGTTATACCATTAACTAAAAGCAATAATAGTTACTTCTAAATAAAAGAATATTACTCACTAGGTCACATTAGCAGATAGGGCAGAGTAAAAGATACTGTCATCTAATAAACTGTCTTAAGTGCATAATCTAATGCCAAGGAAGAGTGGATCAATGACCTTCACTAACACGCCAAAAGGGATGAAACTTCATGCCTTAATGTTTTTCCATTCTCTAGTACTTACTTAGCTTTTCTGTTCTTATTAAGTTACTAACTTACTAATCTCTCTTACTTGTGTTTGTCTGCAAGTATCTTTTATATGTACAGAAAGGGATTCGGGTGGTTAAGTAAGGACCATGGAATACTCTAGGGACCTCATCATACTCAGCACCAATGTACTTAATCTATTTATCCCAGCTGGACAGTATTACGTTATGCGCTCCGGCCACACACACTGGCCACGAGCGCATGGTCCCGTTACCCGCTGCTACCGGCGGGGCTGGGACTCGCATTGCGGGATGCGCCCGCATGTGAGCCCCAGTCCGTCACTCACCTGGTGCTTCTCCTGCCCCCGCCTCTGCCTCTCTTCTCAGGCTTGAGAAAGGGAGTGATCCTGAAACGTCGCCAATCAAGCTCACCGGCTGGTGAGCCTTCTACGTTAGTCTCAGAAGAAAGCAAGCTTCACAGCGTAAATGGACATGTTCACGTAGAGCTCCAGCTGGAGCCGAAAAGGTCTGTTATAATGCTGTGACCACGTATCGGCGAGTATGCACTGGGTGATTTTGCATTGTGTCCAAGTACACTATTCCTGTATGAAATAATCTTTGTATGAAGAAGTATTGGAAGTAAAAGTGTTAAAGTCTTGGAACACATCTGGTACTTCTCCTGCCCCCACCTCTGCCTCTCTGCTCTGGCGCGCGTGTCCCCGTCCCCTAGGGCGCGCGCGCCGGAGCTTTAAGATTTAAAGGGCCAGTGCGCTCATTAGTGTAATTCACCTGTGGCTCATTTGTGGCTCATTGATTAATTCCTCCTCACTTCCCTGCCCGATCTTTGTTGCCTTGAGCCTGAGAGAAAGCATTCCTGCTATTTCCTTGCTGTGTATCTGATCCTTTACTCCGTGACCTGACCTTGCCCCTTGCCGCCTGCCTACTGACCATTTGCTACGTTCCTGACTACGCTACTGTGCCACCTGCCCTGAATTTCTGCTATCCTGACTACGAGCTATCTTATCCCTCCTGTGCCTCGGATCTCCTCAGCCGCCTGTGTGGTTAAGCCGTGCCAGGGGTAGCGACCTGGGTGCTGCCTGCTGCAGCAAGTCCATCCCGCTTTGCGGTGGGCTCTGGTGAAAACTAGCGGCACCTTAGACTCTGCTGGCTGGTACGGTCTGAGTCATCTGCCACACAGGTCCAGCGGAGCCACATCCACCAGGGTTCTACTATTGGTACACCACAAACTGAAATAATCACTAGCAGTAAAGTGATAAAGGAAATGTGTCATCCCAAAAAAATGACATATTGTTTAAATTAAGTATTTATGTTAACTATATTTGTAAAAAATTTTTGATGGTATTTTTTGCCAATTTTCCATTTTACTATCTATATTTTAAAACAATCATGAAATCTTGCAGTTTCCATTCGGGCCACTAGGCCTAAAACTAAGCCGAAACTTCCTGTTTTGTGTAGATCATTTCAGAATTACAGTGACAGATGAAACCAATATATATAAATAACACTGGATCCATCACCATTAACCTCAGAGATCAGCATCCCCTTCCCTGTAGAATGACATCTTATAAGGTCACAGAGAATTCCCAGTAGCATCTTCGGTTAATTTGAATGGGATAGGTCCTCTCTATTGTTGTTTATGCCCAGCGGTCCTGCAGTAAAGCATATCACTAAATGCTGTTAAAAACAGCTCAGGCAAGATGGCAGCCCCTATAACAATGTGCACAAAATAGAAAAGAATTACAAACAGAAAATCAGAAACAAATTAATAAAAAATATTATGTTTCAGTATCTGGCTTAAATCAGGAAAAAAAGTGATGCATTCCCTTTAAATAAAGGCCATCATGCCTCCTCCCAAAGACTTGCATTGAGGGCGGCGGGGTGTGATGTCACAAGGGGGCGGAGCCATGATATCACGATACTCCATTACCTGCACCGCCCGTCATCAGCCACAGAGCGATCCTTGCTCTGTACAGCTGAAAAACGGGGGTGCTGCAGCAGAGATCGCGGGGGTCCCCAGCGATTTAACATTTTATCCCCTATCCTTTTGATTGGGGATAAGATGCTTAGTGCCAGAGTACCCCTTTAAGTACCAACAGTGACAGTAAAGTCACTGGTAATGACTGATGACTAAACTACATTGGTGTGCAGCCAGAGAAATGGCTTAGCTAGAGAACACCTGGTGCAAAAGTACATCCATGACATTGAAGTGAATAGCACTGGCAAAGAACTTGACTGTGGAGTATTGTGTAAAGGCTATCTACACCAAACCTCTGGTGCGTGGGATGGAGACTGAGTTGTCACAGTGTTTTGCATCAGAACCACACGTTTGTTACTATTATTTAAAATTGTTCTCCTCAAGTATTGTCATTCTGTATTTACCTTACAGTAACCACTAGAGATTAGCGAACTTACAGTAAATTCAATTCGTCACAAACTTCTCGGCTCGGCAGTTTATGACCTTTCCTGCATAAATTAGTTCAGCTTTCAGGTGCTCCTGTGGGCTGGAAAAGGTGGATACAATCCTAGGAGAGTCTTTTCTAGGACTGTATCCACCTTTTCCAGCCCACCGGAGAACCTAAAAGCTGAACTAATTTATGCAGGAAAAGTCATCAACTGCCGAGCCGAGAAGTTCGCGACAAATCGAATTTACTGTAAGTTCGCTCGTCTCTAGTAACCACCACACTATCAGTGCCTCAGTGTGTCTCAATGTGGTATTTTTCCTTCTTCTCTATAAGTGCCTCCTTTAACCCCTTCATGACCCAGCCCATTTTCACCTTCATGACCTGGGCATTTTTTGAAAATCTGACCACTGTCACTTTAAACATTAATAACTCTGGGATGCTTTTACTTATCATTCTGATTCCGAGATAGTTTTTACGTGACATATTCTACTTTATGTTATTGGTAAAATGTCACTGATATTTGTATCCTTTCTTGGTAAAAAATCTAAAAATTTCATGAAAATTTGTAAAAAAATTTAGCATTTTTCTAACTTTGAAAGTCTCTGCTTGAAAGGAAAATGGATATTCCAAATAAATTACATATTGATTCACATATACAATATGTCTACTTTGTGTTTGCATAAAAAAATTGACAAGTTTTTACTTTTGGAGGGCACCAGAGGGCTTCAAAGTTCCGCAGCAATTTTCCAATTTTTCTCAAGATTTTCAAAATCGTAATTTTTCAGGGCCCAGTTCAGGTTGGAAGTGGATTTTAAGGGTCTTCATATTAGAAATACCCCATAAATGACCCCATTATAAAAACTGCACCCCCCAAAGTATTCAAAATGACATTCAGTAAGTGTTTTAACCCTTTAGGTGTTTCACAGGAATAGCAGCAAAGTGAAGGAGAAAATTCTAAATCTTCATTTTTTACACTCGCATTTTCTTGTAGACCCAATTTTTGAATTTTTACAAGGGGTAAAAGGAGAGAAATTACCCTAAAATTTGTAACCCAATTTCTCTCGAGTAAGGAAATACCTCATATGCGTATGTAAAGTGTTCGGCGGGCGCAGTAGAGGGCTCAGAAAGGAAGGAGCGACAATGGGATTTTGGAGAGTGAGTTTTTCTGAAAGGGTTTTTGGGGGGCATGTCCCATTTAGGAAGCCCCTATGGTGCCAGAACAGTGGACCCCCCCCCCACATGTGACCCCATTTTGGAAACTATACCCCTCATGGAATTTAATAAGGGGTGCAGTGAGCATTTACACCCCACTGGCGTTTGACAGATATTTGAAACAGTGGACTGTGCAAATCAAAAATTTTATTTTTCATTTTCACAGACCACTGTTTCAAAAATCTGTCATACACCAGTGGGGTGTAAATTCTCACTGTACCCCTTATTAAATTCCGTGAGGGGTGTAGTTTCCAAAATGGAGTCAAATATGGATATTTATTGTTTTGCGTTTGTCAGAACTTCTGTAACAATCAGCCATCCCTGTGCAAATCGCCTCAAATGTACATGGCGCACTCTCCCTTCTGGGCCTTGTTGTGCGCCCCCAGAGCACTTTGCGCCCACATATGGGGTATCTCCGTACTGGGGAGAAATTGCATTACAAATTTTGGGGGTCTTTTTTCCCTTTTACCTCTTATGAAAATGAAAAGTATAGGGCAACACCAGCATGTCAGTGTAAAAAATTTATTTTTTTACACTAACATGCTGGTGTAGACCCCAACTTCACCTTTTCATAAGGGGTTAAAGAAGAAAAAGCCCCCCAAAATTTGTAAGGCAATTTCTCCCGAGTACGGCGATACCCCATATGTGTCCCAAAACTGTTGCCCTGAAATACGTCAGGGCTCCAAAGTGAGAGAGCGCCATGCGCATTTGAGGCCTGAATGAGGGATTTGCATAGGGGTGGACATAGGGGTATTCTATGCCAATGATTCCCAAACAGGGTGCCTCCAGCTGTTTCAAAACTCCCAGCATGCCTGGACAGTCAATGGCTGTCCGGCAATACTGGGAGTTATTATTTTGCAACAGCTGGAGGCTCCGTTTTGGAAACAGTAGCGTACCAGACGTTTTTCATTTTTTGGGGGGAGGGGGGCTGTGTAGGGGTATGTGTATATGTAGTGTTTTTTACTTTTTATTTTAGGTTAGTGTTAGTGTAGTGTAGTGTTTTTAGGGTACAGTCACATGGGCAGAGGTTCACAGCAAGTTTGCCGCTGGAAGTTTGAGCTGCAGCGCAAAATTTGCGCCATCTCAAACTTGCAGCACTCACTGTAAACCTCCGCCCATGTGAGTGTACCCTGTCCATTCACGTTGGGGGGAGGGGGCAAACATCCAGCTGTTGCAAACTCCGAGCATGCCCTTTGGCTGTCCGTGCATGCTGGGAGTTGTAGTTTTGCAACAGCTGGAGGAACACTGGTTTGGAAACACTAAGTTAAGTAATAAACTTTCAAGTGTTTTGCAACCAAACTTAGTGTTTCCAAACCAGTGTGCCTCCAGCTGTTGCAAAACTACAACTCCCAGCATGCATGGTCTGTCAGTGCATGCTGGGAGTTATAGTTTTGCAACAATTGCAACAGCTGGAGGCACTGAGGTAGGAAACGGACAATGTTTCCCAACTAGTGTGCCTCCAGTTGTTGCAAAACTACAACTCCCAGCATGCCCAGACTGCCCAGGCATGCTGGAAGTTGTAGTTCGGCAATATCTGAAGGATCAGATGTTGCCAAACTACAACTTCCAGCATGCTTGGGCAGTCTGGGCATGCTGGGAGTTGTAGTTTTGCAACATCTGGAGGTCCACAGTTTGGAGACCACTGTATAATGGTCTCCAATCTGTGCTCTTCCAGATGTTAGAGAACTACAACTCCCAGCATGCCTGGACAGACTGAGCATGCTGAGATTTGTACTTTTGCAACATCTGGAAGAGCACAGATTGGAGACCATTATACAGTGGTCTCCAAACTGTGGGCCTCCAGATGTTGCAAAACTACAACTCCCAGCATGCCCAGAAAGCCAAAGGCTGTCTGGGCATGCTGGGAGTTGCAGTTTTGAAACTCTCAGAGGCAGCAGTGAGATCGCTTTACGGCGATCTCACTGCTGCCAATGAAGATGCCGCACTGGTGCTGCAAACTCACCTCCGGGACGCAGCGCCGCCGGACCGCATGGAGGACGCCGGGACCGCCGGGACCGCTCGGGACACCGCTCAGACGGGTAAGTGACGCCGGGGGACGGGTCAGGGACACTTAGCAGAGCGGTGTGTGTCCCGATCCCCGTGATCGGGACTCACACACCGCACTGCTAAGTATTTTCATAGCGAAATGCTGCTATCAGCTAGTCAGATTTGACTAGCTGATAGCAGCGATTGCTGGGGGGGGGGGGGATAAAAACCCCCGTGGTCGCACGGTAAGATGGCTGGCTATCAGTGATAGCCACCATCTTACCGGGCGCTGCGGGATGCCGCGAGTAGCGGCAGTAATGTTCATGACGTACCTGTATGTCATGGGTCGGGAACGCCTTGCCACCCATGACGTACAGGTATGTCATAGGTCGGGAAGGGGTTAATAATCTTGTCCTTTGGTGTCAACATGCTGTGCCATCGGCCTCTATAAATTCCACTTTTGCCTTTTATGTTAGAATGTTTTTAGTTAATGGGGAGGATTAAAAGGAGAACAATTCTTCTGCACAATTTATCAGAAGTTGAATTTGATGAATGATAATGAGTATCCACAATTCACCTGATTGGTTTACTCTTGGTAAATGCATTAAACAGTAAAGCACAAAAAAATTATACCAATAGGGTAAGATAAAACTTAACTTTGTTAAAGTTAAGTTTTGTCTTACCCTATTAGTATTATTTTTTGTGCTTTATTAAATACACAGCTCTCAGTTTTCGAGATTCATCCTCTCAGAGGTTGACATAATATTAATCAGTATCCTGCAATGCTGCTGCTAGAAGGCGGATGTATAGGAGGAGAGTCAGTGCTGCTGCCAGTGGGGAAAGGGTATAAAGAATGGCAATGCTGCTGCTAGAAGGCGGATGTATAGGAGGAGAGTCAGTGCTGCTGCCAGTGGGGAAAGGGTATAAAGAAGGGCAATGCTGCTGCTAGAAGGCGGATGTATAGGAGGAGAGTCAGTGCTGCTGCCAGTGGGGAAAGGGTATAAAGAATGGCAATGCTGCTGCTAGAAGTCGGATGTATAGGAGGAGAGTCAGGGCTGCTGCCAGTGGGGAAAGGGTATAAAGAAGGGCAATGCTGCTGCTAGAAGGCGGATGTATAGGAGGAGAGTCAGTGCTGCTGCCAGTGGGGAAAGAGTATAAAGAAGGGCAATGCTGCTGCTAGAAGTCGGATGTATAGGAGGAGAGTCAGGGCTGCTGCCAGTGGGGAAAGGGTATAAAGAAGGGCAATGCTGCTGCTAGAAGGCGGATGTATAGGAGGAGAGTCAGTGCTGCTGCCAGTGGGGAAAGAGTATAAAGAAGGGCAATGCTGCTGCTAGAAGGCGGATGTATAGGAGGAGAGTCAGTGCTGCTGCCAGTGGGGAAAGAGTATAAAGAAGGGCAATGCTGCTGCTAGAAGGCGGATGTATAGGAGGAGAGTCAGTGCTGCTGCCAGTGGGGAAAGAGTATAAAGAAGGGCAATGCTGCTGCTAGAAGGTGGATATATAGGAGGAGAGTCAGTGCTGCTGCCAGTGGTGCTACACTGTTGTATTTGTCAATTCTAGGGACGTATATTTTGCTGTACTGTGGTATTTGTTGGAAGCTTCTGAAGAAATGTTTTACTGGTTCTAGTTAAGTATTTCAAATGCATTGTATGTAGTGCTATTAAGGAGGTGTTTTCTGCTGCATGGTGGTGATTGAATTCAATGGGAAAAAAGCCCTTTGTTCACACTCACACACGCACACACGCACAAACAAATGCTTACACACACACACACACACACCACACACTCATACATTCATTTTGCAGCTGTAGTGGGCTTTTTGTCAGTTGTTTATAACTCAAAATATATGATGGTTTTTGCATCTTTTATTTAGCACATATTTTTGGCCCAGATGTAAATAGCAGTTTTTTTTTTAAACTATACCTTTTGCTATGGCCCAAAAATAGCTAAAATATGACTAAAGAGTATTCTGCCAAAATGGTGAAAAAATACTCCAAAATGTCCCAAAAAAAAAAAAAAAGTTCTGCAAAAATGACAGTAATTTCTGCTCTTTTTGGTCTAAAAAAAAAAAGGTTGGTTTTGAGCCGGTGTATGATCATAGCCTTAAGCATAATTTAACTGATCTGTCACCCATCATGTAAAGCTACTGAAAAGCTCTTAAACGGAGCCTCTGTTGATGAGTGGTTATAAGTTACAGCACAAGACTGTGGAAATGCCTCTGTGGTCATGTTCATTAATTTCTAGAAAAGATATTGATTAGTTCCCAACAATCAGGATTCAGTAAACATTCTGGATTCCTTGAAATATATCAAATGAATATTTTGTTTCTTTTTCCCTATACAAATAAGCTGAGTTATTAGACGTTTCTTATTTAATAGACATTACATATTTTGTAGCTTTTATTGTGTGCAACATTTGGATTATATTGTCTGTAGGGAATGAAAATTATTACAAGACAGTGTATAAAACCTGATGTGTTGTACACTAACATTTCATTGCATTTTCTTCTTATCGTTCATAGTTATCTTTATATTGGTTTTATACATTTCATCAGGTCTGTTTAATACAAGTGAATACTGTATTACCAGTTGTGTCATTCTGACATGTGAGGCTACCAATGTGGTTTGGATGTTTAGTGACATCTAGTGTTAGCTGGGGCTATCAACTGTAGCAAATGATTCAAAATGTTCCCCACTGATTTATTTATTCCTATATGATATATTTATAAGTATAAATGTAATAGTTTTCAGAATTAGTGAGCAGGAATATGAATAAACCCAAGTTAACCTAAATATGTTCCCGAAAACTGTATTTTAATTTTGTTTTGCATTTATAGCTATAGTATATACGGTAAATCTCACAGGTAGAGAAGCTTGTTCAGTGTGACAGGTTCCTGTTATATCCAATTTTAATCAAAGTAAGTGTAAGAATATTTTAACTTTCCTGTGAATCAGTACTGTATATACATACACAGGAACCCCTCTAGTCTGCTTGTTCACTTTACCAGGTTTCTTTTCCTGAAATAATAAGACAGGGACATTTTTAAAGAAGATGTTCAGTGAAAACAAATTTATTATATGTGTCTAATCATGGGGGGTCCGACTGCTAGGGTCCACCATGATCTCCTGCATGGGGTCTGGCTTGGGCCCGGCTCTGCTATGCTAACGTGCGTTTCGTACCCAGCACATCAGATTTTCGAAACACGCCCCCCCCCCCAACCCTCAATTCATCTCTATGGGAGTGGTGGAGACCGATGAATGCTGTGTCTCTGACGCCTGTCCCATAGAGATGAATGGAGAGATGAATGGGTGTGTTTCGACCGGCTGAAGTGCTGGGTGCACAATGTCATTTCCTGGAACAGAGCTGTGGTCAAGTCAGGGCCTCGTACAGGAGATAGCAGTGGTCCCAGTGTTAACCCCCCCAACCTTCAAAAAGTCAACTTATTATTAGGCATTGTGGCCAAAGTAAAGGCTTTCCTGGTTCTTGTTTCTGTTCTTTACTATTGTTTATGATGTTGATCATAATCATGAAATCAACTTTGTTTTGACCTTACTTCTGCTTTGTCCCTTAGATTGTCTACCTGGAACTTGTTGTCCTGGCTCTGACACATGGCTCTAATTCTGACTGTAACTTCAAATTATCCTCTGGCCCTCTGACTCTTATTTACTAACTATGCTACTTCTGCGTCAGACCTACTACCATCAAGTTGTGACTATTCTAGTGCTCAGGACCAGGGGATCTTCCGCACCGCCATCACCTAATGTCCTCTTCTAATCTTTTCCAATTCTTCAGTATTCAGATTCCAGTAGGGCACCCTATTTAATTCCATCAATTCCTATCACTTTTTTTCTTAGAATCCAGCTAATGTTATCAACCCAAATTTTATCTGTGCCTTGACCAATATCACTCCTTTAAGACAGGACAATCCCTTGTATATTCTGATCTTGTTAGCAAATTGTGTGAACTTTGTGACATAGTGCATTATCCTGTTGGAAGTAGCCATTAGAAGATAGAAGAAGGTACACTGTGGTCATAGAGAGATGGACATGGTCAGTTACAATACTTAGGTAGGCTGTTGCATTAAAACAAAGCTTAATTGGTAGTAAGTGGCCTAAAATGTGCCAAGAAAATGTCCCCCACACCCCTTAACCACTACCACCAGCCTGAACGATTGTTTCAAGGCCAGATTTCCTGCGGGGGTCGGAACAACTGCTTCCGGCAGACTGTTGGGGCCCCGTTCAGGAGATCGTGGGGGGGGTTGTCCCAGCAGTCGGACCCCCGTGATGGATAAGTTATTTTTCACTGCACTACTCATTTAAGGCAGCAAGAAAGTGGTAAGAATGTGATGAGAGGTTTCCTTTAAGTAGCAGAGAAAGGCAAGTTAAAGTAGGGTACTTGGGGCCTCCTGGATAGCAGTCACATGGTAACAACTATTGAAGAAACAGTACATTTTATTATTGTAACACCGAGCGCCCCGGGTCACGCTGCTTCCCCGGAGCGCTCGCGGCGTTACTCTGCTTGCAGCGCTCCGGTCGGCGCTGCTGACTGAGAGCGCTGCTACCCTGTCACCGGAGGGGATGCGATACGCGGGGCGGGATGTGCCCGCTCACGGATCGCATCCCATGTCTCTTCTCACCTGCCCCGTCCTTCCTCTGTCCTGTCCCAGCATACGCGGCCTCGCTCTCTAGGGCGCGCGCGCGCCGGCTCTCTGAAATTTATAGGGCCAGTGCACCACTAATTGGTGCCTGGCCCAATCAAGTTCAATCACTGTTTTCCCTATAAAACATCACTTCCCCTTCCTGTTCCTGCCGGATCTTGTTGCCTAGTGCCTAGTGAAGGCATTCCAGTGTGTCCTTTGCCTGTGTTTCCAGAATCTTTGCTGTTGCCCCTGACTACGAACCTTGCCGCCTGCCCTGACCTTTCTGCTACATCTGACCTTGCCTTGTCTCATCCTTTTGTACCGCGCCATCTCAGCTGCCAGAGAGGTTGAGTCGCTACTGGGTGGAACGACCTGGGGGTTACCTGCCGCAGCAAGTCCATCCCGCTTTGCGGCGGGCTCTGGTGAATACCAGTAACCCCTTAGACTCCATTCCCCTGGTACGGCCTACGCCATCACCTCTCTGGCACAGAGGATCCACTTCCAGTGTCCTTACCCTCCGCTAGTCCGGATCCTGACAATTATACAACTTATGTACATAGAGGATAACACATAAAGGGGGCCCTGGGGACATGGAGAGACTCTGCCTGACAGGGCAGGAGAAGTACGGGGACACACCATCCCGTACTGGACAACCACAAAACTAAATGAAATCCCACTTTGTGCCAGACATGTTAACATATAGAAAAACCTTCTTTCAATTGTGTGAAGTTGGAGATTCTGCAGAGCGTGTCATGGGAAGTTTCTTGCCAAGCATCAGACTGCCGATAGCTTATGATGTCATTGACAGCTCCCATGGTCCGCTCTCCTCAACAATCTGGTGACATCATCTGTGAAGTCCTGGCAATGACAGCATAACAAAAATATGTGGGTCAGAAGTAATGGTCAGATGTCTAGTGGATATTTAATTTTATGTTGAGCTTGCAATGGGGAGGTCTTGTTCTTTCTAACGTTAAGGTAAACAAAATGTAAATGATCCTTCAGTGTAAAAAACATTTACTTTTACTGATCTGAACTTTTATGTTAAATATTAATACATATCTAGAGAATATTGATGATGAATGGAACATAAAAGTGAACCCATTTTGTTTTTGTATTATGGATGCATCAGGAATAGTGACAACAAGCCACGTTTTCGTACCTTTACGTCGCAACTATTTGCTAATATTTCTTTTTTTTAACAGAGCCAAAAAGGCTGCCTGATAACTATGACTGCCAGTAGGGTATGCTTTTGATTTCCCATACCATTTATTTTATTTATTGCAATAGCGCTGACATACTCTGCGGCACTCTTCATAGATTATCACATTGGCTATGTCTCCACTGGGACTCACAATCTGACCTCAGTGTCTTTTTGCATTGTGCGAGGAAACCAGAGTACCTGGAGGAACCCCGCACAACTCCAGGGAAAACATTCCGTACAGATGTTGCCCTTTTTCTCTGTGTAGCCATCAGGTCCTGGACTCTTACCTGCAGGTAAAGACGTTATGGTGGAAAACAACTCGTCCAATGTGAACGGTGTCTCCAGTGAGGAAGTGGAATCAATGTAGGATTGGAGCGAGGGAAGGGGAGTGGCAGTCGGGGAATGTGTGCCTGGGGGCAGAAGGTTATAGAGGGCAGAGTAGTACGAGCGAAAAGCCTCAAATATGTCAGGGGTGAGATGTGAGAGGGATCCCATAGGGGTCCGTATCGCAGGAATATAGAGAGAAGACTTTTTCTCCTTGAAAGCCTTCGCCAGGAGTTTTCCCGATTTGTTGCCCCATTAGTAAAAGAGTTTACCAGTGATTTGTCTGTAATATCTGTGCTTAACATTCAGCAGGGCCAGGAGCTCATGTCAAACTCTAATTATGTCCCGGAGAACCTGTTCCTGCTGGGATTGTTTATGAAGGGACTCTAAGGAATGTAGTTCACGGTGCTGGGATGAAAGCTTGGCCGTCGCCTCCCTCTTCAACCTCGCCCCATGCTTCACCAGGACACCACGGAGTACACACTTCAATGCCTCCCATTTGATAAGAGGGTCCGATTGGAAATGGGAGATTGCAGTCTGCAGCTCTTGATAGCATAGTGTGTCTAGGAGGAGGGATTCATTTAACTTCCAAGTGGAGTGGGGCTTGGAAAACGAGGGAAGGGAAAAGGCAAGCTGGACGGGAGCATGGTCAGAGAAGGTGATCGAGCCTATGGAAGAGCTCTTCACTGATGGTAAGAGATGGTGTGAACAGAAGATATAGTCTATTCTACTATAGGAGTTACAGGGGTAAGAGTAGAAAGTGTAGTCTCGAGTTTGGGGGTGCAGGGTCCGCCACGCATCACTGAGCTGTAGGGCATGTAAGCAAGTCCGGAGGGCTCTCAGCTTTCGGTAGGAGATAAGTGAGTGGCCTGAGGAGGTATCCAAGAATGGAGAGATAGGGACATTGAAGTTTCCACACAGCATAATGTGGCCAGTTGCGAAGGAGGACAGGGTCTCCAGAGTTTTGGTGAGGAAAGCCAATTGATTGTGGTTGGGGGCGTAGATGGAGGCTACTGTAAGGCGGCTGCCCGAGAGGTCACAATTAGCAAATATGAAATGGCCATTTGGGTCAACTACCGTGTCCAGTACAGAGATGGGTAGAGATCTATGGAATGCTAGGGAGACGCCCTTGGTCCGGGATTCAGGGTATATAGAGCCTAGTCAAATAGTATCTGGAGGGCAAGGAGGGAATATGGCCCTTTTTAAAATGTGTCTCCTGTAGGGCCAGGATGTGTACGTGTCTCTTGTGAAAAGTGTACGTAATTTGTGCGCATTTCTCAGGTGTGTTGAACCCTTTGACATTAAGTGTAGCAATGTTAATGTCAGCTGCCATGGGGATGGTATAGAAGAAGAAACAACTTACCGCCCCACTTGGGCCACACCCGCGCCGCCACCCACCGAGGTCGTCCGAAGGGGAGATGTCTCTGCCTACGAGGAAGGGAGAGAAGAGAGTGGTAAGGATTAGGAAGACAGGACAGGATAAAGTGCAGGAAAAGCAACCGTAAGAGTACGGGTACACAGCGACTAAAGAGGAAGGCCTTAAGGGCCACAATGAGGCACTAACAGAACCAGTCTGTGTGCTAGACTAAGGAGGTAACGTATAAGGCACGACAACGGCACGAAACACTGTAGCGCACTGAAACAAGGAACACTAGAAAATACAAAAACAATTAACTACGGCCTAGGGCCAGGTGGGAACTGATAGGGTTCCCCAAATGCAAAGTATAGGGAACGCTGAACACTAAGGAGGTAACTGGAGGTCAGAGTGGTGTGGGGACCACTAATGGCTCAGGAGAGATGGGGGGTCTTGAGGCAGTACAGCAAGTAATGTAACACATAGAAAAGAAAGAAAACAATAAGAAGGGTGGAGTATGGACATCACAACCAAGGATCGTATACGAGACTATAGACAGGTAAGGGACCACTGCAAACAAAACTTGGTAGTTATATTGTGCCCAGTCAAGGCAGGGGCCAAGAAGAAAAAATCAAAAAGGATATCATCTTGCAGGAAGTCAGGTCTTTCGCCCTCTCCTCTGTGACATAGGAGCGGGAGTCTTCACATCACCAGATCTGCGTAGGGTCGAACGGACTTCCATGGAATGTCGGGCTGGTAATGTAGCCGGAGAAAAGAGCGATTCCCAGTCCGGTACTGCAAATGTGGCAGCTTGAAAGTGGCCAAGAACTCCGGGAGGTCGTCTGGCCGTCTGAGTGTAGCAACAGTGGAGCCGTGGCGAGCTGTAAGGGAGAACGGATAGCCCCAGCGATATAGTATTTTGGCATTTTGAAGCATGGTCAGGAGGGGTTTCAGGGTGGCTCTCAAGCGTAAGGTACGGAGCGACAAGTCCGGAAAAAGTTGTATCTCAGTCCCTTGAATCTGCAGGGATTTCAATTGCCTGGAGCGGCGCATGATGTCCTCTTTCAGAAGGTAGTAGTGTACCCTGCAAATCACATCACGCGGTGTGGAGGGATCAGGACTCTTCGCTTTAAGAGCCCGATGGGCACGGTCTAGTTCAAACGGGGAGTCAGCTGGTCTTTTCAGGATATCGTTGAACACTCTCTGGAGAGTGGTGGGCAGATCTTGTGGTGTAACAGATTCAGGGAGACCCTTTAAGCGGATGTTATTTCTCCTATTTCTGTTGTCCAAGTCATCCATGTGATCAATTAGTTGAGTATGTTGGGCCAGTAGAGAAGTAGTCGCAGTCCGCAAGGTGTGCACCTCAGAGGCAATGGAGGAGCGGAAAGTCTCTAGGTCAGTGACCCGGGTCACAAGGTGGGAGACTTCTGCTTGAACAGGCGCCAGATCTTGCTTCCATGCCTTCTTCATATCTTCAGCCAAGGACAGTAGGTCCATTTTGGTAGGGATAAGGGCTAGAAGGGCTTGCAGTTCAGAATGATTTTTCAGGGTGAGAACAGCAGTCTCTGGGCTCGGTAGCACCGAGGCTCCCACAGAACAGATTGGTTGAGATACATCCGGGCATGAAGACGGGTGAGGACGGGTATCGGATGAACCAGAACCCTGGGCCCTGGGCGTGTTAGAGGTATCTTCAGATGAAGAATAGTCAGTATGGTCAGTCGCTGGCAGGTGAGACTTTCTAGGGGCCTTGAACAATTTGTTCTTTGCTGGGGGGCTGTCCCCCCAGTAGGCAGGGACACTATCATGTCCTGAGGAGTCTTCACCAGAGAGGGATGCATCAGAGTCCATGAGGTGACATTCATCAGGAGGAGCAGGTGTAGGTAAGTAGGTTGGTGGGCCATATGGCACAGCAGGCGGGCTGACAGTATTGGGTGTTGGTGGAACTAGTCCCTGAGGACGTGATGGAGGGTGCCCCTGAGTTTGTGGAGGGTGTTTGGGCCCTATGGAGTCTACAGCCCCTGTTGTAGTGGAGAGAGCAGCTGGAGTAGTTGGAGCAGTGGGCGCAGAGCTCGGGTGCTGCAGCTGTTGCGGGCCCTTGAAATCAGCAGGAGCTGAGTAGGCAGGGTTGTGAGGGCTCCAAGACAGATGGGAAGCAGATATGGTTTGGGAGAGAGGGGAGGGCACATGCCCAGGAGCAATGGCGGAAGCAGGAGCAGTCAGGCCAGGAGTGTGGAGCGGGGGAAAGTCCATACCAGTGTGACTCACTGTGCTGTTCTTCGTGACCCTCGTGGCAGGAGGGGGAGGTCTTCATTGATGCAGTACAGGTCCCGGTGTCCGCTCCGTGGGAGGCTCAGCTGAGGACACAGGTGAGGTGGAAGCTGGTAATGGCATCCGCTGTGACGCCGGCACAGGCCGCGGTAGCGCCGATGGAGCTGTGGGTTCGGGTTGCAGGCAGAAGAAGGCAGTGATCGGCTGTGAGGCTTCCGAGGGGTCTGAGGTAGGTCCTGCTTTCTTTTTATTCCTTTTTATTCCCCCATCAAGGCCGAAATACCTCCTTAAGCAGGGCCCAGGCAGGAGCTCTCACAGGGTGCGACTTGCTGCCAGCGTGCCAAGCCACACCCCCCGGAGATATCTTTTTTAATAAAATTTTGTGGGGTACTGTCACGATGCCGGCTGGCAGGAGGTGGATCCTCTGTGCCAGAGAGGGATTGGCGTAGACCGTGCTAGTGGACCGGTTCTAAGCTACTACTGGTGTTCACCAGAGCCCGCCGCAAAGCGGGATGGTCTTGCTGCGGCGGTAGTAACCAGGTCGTATCCACTAGCAACGGCTCAACCTCTCTGACTGCTGAAGATAGGCGCGGTACAAGGGAGTAGACAAAAGCAAGGTCGGACGTAGCAGAAGGTCGGGGCAGGCAGCAAGGATCGTAGTCAGGGGCAACGGCAGGAGGTCTGGAACACAGGCTAGGAACACACAAGGGAACGCTTTCACTAGGCACAAGGGCAACAAGATCCGGCAAGGAAGGGAAGGGGAAGTGAGGTTAAATAGGGAAGTGCACAGGTGAATGAACTAATTAAGCCAACTGCGCCAATCAGCGGCGCAGTGGCCCTTTAAATCGTAGAGACCCGGCGCGCGCGCGTACTAAGGAGCGGGGCCGCGCGCGCCGGGACAGAACCGAGGGAGAGCGAGTCAGGTACGGGAGCCGGGGTGCGCATCGCGAGCGGGCGCCACCCGCATCGCGAATCGCATCCCGGCTGGGAGAGGTATCGCAGCGCACCCGGTCAGCAGGTCTGACCGGGGCGCTGCGATTGCGAGGATGTTGCGAGCGCTCCGGGGAGGAGCGGGGACCCGGAGCGCTCGGCGTAACAGGTACCATTTAAACAAAAAATTATAAAAAAGATAAAGTAGTGATGGAAAAAATTGTATCTAATGAAATTTATCTTTTTTATTACAAAATTTTAATACATTTTTAAACAGGGATCAATTTATGTGTGCGGGCAGGGACCTCAAAATGTAGCCAGCAATAATAAAAATGTAGTGTGTGTTTTTCACTTTTTTTTCTTTACATTTTTTTAGGTAGTACTACTACTCCCAGCATGGAACACACTGTTCCATGATGGGAGTAGTAGTACCTGTACTAATTGACAGATCGCCCGTTGCGATCCTCCTGTATAATGTTTAGATGCAGCCAGCCGGACGCTCTTCTATGGTCTCCTGCACTGACGTATATATACACCTATTCATATGTCCCACAGAGAGCTGTGATTGGCATTATGGTTCCAGCCTATCACAGCTCTCTGTGGGAAATATGAATAGGTGTATATATACGTCAGTGAAGGAGACCATAGAAGAGCGGCCGGCTGCATCTATAAATTATACAGGATGATCACAGTGGGTGTCAGGAGTGACATCCGCTGTGATCTTTCCTTAACTGCAGGTACTACTACTCCCAACATGGAGCACACTCTGCTCCATGCTGGGAGCTGTAGTACTTGCATTAATGCCTTTGTGGTGTGCTCCCCCTTTTTCAGTAACTTAAATTTTTTTATTTTTTTAGTCTCTCTCCATCCCTTTCTCTTTCCACCCTTTTGCACTGGACAGAATAGGACATGAGTAAAATAAAACTGATAGCCTGGAATGTCCGGGGACTGGGGGAGAACATCAAAAGGATGGCAGTAATGAGGGTGGTTAAGGATTACCTTCCATGTGTCCTGGGTTTATTGGAAACACATTTAACAAATGATATGGCTCAGGTATTAAAAAGAAGTTGGTGGGGGAGTAGCTTCCATTCCTTTTTTACATCTTCTTCACGGGGGGGTATCAGTTTTTTTTCCACAAAAATATAAAGTGGGAATTATTGGGACAGAAGGTAGATCAATATGGGAGATTTGTTTTCCTGCATGGAAAACTAGAGGGATTGATCTGCGTGTTGGCTTTTGTTTATATTCCCCCCCCCCTTTCTCGCCAGAGGTCTTAATTAAACTTTTTGAATTTTGTGCCAATAGGGATGATTGCCCATTGTTTATACATGGGGATATGAATGGTGTATTTTCAGAGGAATTGGATAGGCATCGCACACAGGGGAAGGTGAGGGGCAGGGGGGGTTTCCCCGCTGGCTAAAATCTGTGCGGAGTTCGGCTGGAGAGATATATGGAGGATGCGAAACCCGGAGGTTAGGAAATATTCCTGCTGGAGTAGATCTGGCCGAACTCTGTCCAGGATAAACACCTGTGTGGGAAATACTCTTAGTTGCGATAAGGTTAGTTGTGTACGTTACCTTACGCGCTGTTTGTCAGATCATGCAGCGATTGAGATAACTATAGATACTGGAGGAACAACTAGGGCAGGGATGCCTAAAATTAATGCTCATTGGCTGTGCCTCATTGAAAATGAAAGAATACTTAGTAATCTTGAGGAATACTTTGAAAACAATTGGGACACAGCAGTTGACCATATGGTATGGGAAGCAGGGACGGCGTTCCTTAGGGGTGAAATTATAAGAGCCATTAAAAAGAAGAAACGTGAGTTTAGAAGTAAGGAAGAAGCACTAAAGCTAGCTTGCTCTAGAGCAGAGAACTTACAAATGTTAGACCCCTCAGAGGAACATAGGATGGAATGGTCAGACTGTCAGGATGCTCTGGATGCTTACTTGATGGAAAAAAGTAAAAATAGGTGCTTATTTTTGGGCCAACAAAGACTTCTGGAATCTGGTCAACCCAGCAGGTTTCTGATGTCCTTAGTCCGAAATCAGAGAGGAACCCCGGGGATAATAAGGGTAAAAGGGATGGACGGGAAAGTGTATGAGGGGACTGAGGAGGTAGTAAGGGAATTTCAAAATTATTACAATAAATTATATGCATCTGAGTGGAAGGGAGAAAGAGAGGAAGTATTGAAGTACCTGGATGGGATTGACTTCCCCCAGGTGAAAGGATCCATTAGGGAAGAGATGGAAGGGCTAGTGACGATAGAGGAAATAACCTTGGCTCTGAATAAAATTAGGGGCAACACTACCCCTGGAAGTGATGGCCTCCCATTTGAGTTGTATAGGCGGTATGGTTGATGTTTGCTACCCGCTCTGGCTAGTGTCATATCTACTAGCCTGAAGAAAATGCAGCTACCGGCTTCTATGAGAGAATCTATAATAATTCTTCTTCCGAAGGAAGGTAAGGACGTGGAAGAGATGGGCTCTTACAGGCCCATCTCTTTACTAAATACCGATAGCAAGATTTACTCTAAGGTTCTGGCGCTTAGAATATAGAGGGTGATAGGAGATCTAATACATAGAGACCAAAGTGGTTTTATACCGGATAGAATGGCTTGTCATAACATCTTTAGAGTAATGGCCAATATAGAGCTGGGGGGCCTTGAGGGTGAGCGCTCCCACTCCATCCTGTCCTTGGACGCATCTAAAGCGTTTAACAGGGTGGAGTGGGAGTTCTTATGGCAGACTCTGGGGCATTTTGGGTTTGGGAGTAGGATGGTGGATATGATCCGTCTTCTGTACTCGGGCCCAGTGGCGAGGATTTTGGTGGAGGGTAGATTATCTGAACAATTCCGTCTGTCGAGGGGGACAAGGCAGGGGTGTCGTCTCTCTCCCTTGCTCTTCGCCCTAAGCATAGAACCGCTAGCTATCAAAATAAGATCGGAGGAAAGTATAGAGGGGTTCGGGGCGAGGGGAAGAGAGGACAAACTGTCTTTATATGCCGATGACATCTTGGTATTTTTGAGAAGGGAGAGGGACCTGATGGGTACAATGGATATAATTAAGAACTTCAGGGTTTTTTCGGGACTGGAAATTAACTGGGGAAAATCTTACCTACTACCCCTGGGGGAAGAGGGAAGCTGGGCAGGTACGGAACTGAAGGTGTTAGAAAGAGAGGGCCACTTCTCGTACTTTGGAATTAAAATATCGGGAAAATTAGAGGAACATCACGCATTGAATCTGACCCTTGTAGTTAAAAGTATTGAAAAAAAGACACAGACATGGAGTGGGTTTAATATATCAAAAGTAGATAGAATAACACTGATAAAAACTGTTCTCTTGCCGAAGCTTTTATACGTATTCACATTTGGTGTGATGAATTATCCTTTAAAAAAATAATATCTGCCTTCTATTCCCTGATATGGGGCCGTCGGAGAACCCGGATAAAAATCGAGTTTCTCTGCCAACCAGAAATAGCAATTGGTTAAGTAGTAGTATGAGGGTGAGCAATTTTCTCTTTTTAACTCTTTTTGCTTGTAATATTGTATGGTTTGTAAACCCAATAAAGTATTTAAGATAAAAAAAAAAATGTAGTTATAAAATATATAAATTTCGTTAAATAAAATTTTTTCCATCACTACTGCATCCTTTTTTTTTTTTTTGGAACCCAACAAATTTTGGGTACAAAAAAAACTGCCAAGGTGCAATTTCCACACAAATGAAAAAACGCCAGACGCAGGAAATTGCACTGGCATTTTTTCAGGCGTTTTTTTTTCAAACCAAAAAAAGGAGGACAAAAAACCAACTAGGAACTTATAAAAAAAAAAAAAAAAAAAAAAAACTTGCATTTCCTATAATATCTATAAATAGATATAAAGTGTAACCGTCATTTAAAACAACCTGCTCACACATGTCAATAGTTGATATCCCACCGGGTCTCACTCCTGAGACCCTCTGCAATCATAAATTACTGCCAGTGGGACTGCACTGCAGCGTGTACCTCACTCCTTGGCAGTCAGTTAAATCTGACCTTTTCTCTGCATAAGTATATGCATGTAAAAGGTCAGATCTGCTGGCAGGTCGGGGAGTGGAGCGCACTGCCATGAACTTCACCCTACTGTAACTTGAGACCTGGTGCGATCTTAACTTTTGACATGCCTGGAAAACATGTCAAAAGTTGTTTTCAATGACAGCGAGACTTGAAATTAAGACTGATCTCATTAGAGACGGTAAACATCTGGCTGCCCTAGGTCCTGATCTTAGTGCCTCTTGCAAACAGCTGTTTTTAAAACTCGGAGCCAACAGCCTGATATTTTCTGTACAGTGGTCATTGCATTGGAAATGTAGTATTACATGCCAATTTGATAAGTAATACAGGATCATCTCAAATTATCTACAATAGGGGCCACACGTACAGAGGAGCTCTCCTTTCTGGTTTACAGAGGGTGGTGTTGTTTTCCTGAGACAACCCCTTTATGGCTTTAATGTAATAGTAAGGCTATGTTCACATGGTGGAATGTTCGCACAGAAAAGTTTCAAGTGGACATTCCACTGACAGCGGAGTGTCGGCGCTAGGACCTCTCGGAAATGTACCGTCTCATAGTCGGCAATGCATTTCCGTGTGGACTCAGCTGAAAGAATAGACTTGACTATTCTTTCTGAGGATGCTAGAATCTGAATTTCTGCTGTGTGAACTGTGCCACAGAATTCTCTGCTCCTGCGGAATGTCCATGTGGAATTCTTCTGTGAAATTCCGCATGGAAATCCTATCGTGTGAACATAGCCTTAGAATAAAAATACTGAATAGTAAAAACTTCTGAAGAAATGCGTCAATGGTTTTCTGCACTGACTGACTATGTGTTAGGTGTAGAAGCTGTGTGTGGACAGTACACAAGGAGGCTTCCTAGCAACATGTCATGTAATTTGACAGCAGCAGTCTGTTTTTGGCGATGTGATGTGTATTAGTGAAGAATTTCTCATTGAACTACCCAATGGCTTTAGCTCTTGTACCAAATGTCAATTTATCATGAATGATGTAAGCATGTGTTATATAATCTGCTGCTTCTCTAATCATATCATGTTTCATTCCCACAGGCTAGGGAGGATGTTATCCATATGCTAAAGACAGAGAAAACTAAGCCCGAAGTTTTGGAAGCACATTATGGGTCTTCAGCTCCCGAGGATGTACTGAGGGTACTGCACAGAGATGCTATACTTGCAAGGGAAAAGTCAATAGGAGAAGATGTTTATGAGAAGCCAATGGCAGAGGTACAGCACTTATATTGACTACTAAGATCTCATTTCATGACACGGTATTTGCTGCTTAAAATATTCCTATCTATCGATTATTATCTGTCTGTAAACTACCACTAGGAAACATATATATATATATATATATATATATATTTTTTTTTTAAACATTTAAACAAATAATTTATTTATCTATAGAAGTATATGTGTGTCTTTTTGTTATAAAAATAATTCTATAATTTAAATCTTAGAATACTTATTCATGAGTATGTATATGTGTGTGTGTATCCACCTCGTTTAAAGAGTCAGTTTTCCATGAAGAAACTGATACGCTGTTCTAAAAACTACATGTACTTTTTGGCATCTTCAAAGCCTGTACTCATAGAGTATTAATAATACACACACCACACTAATCTTACCCCATCGCCCTGCTCTCTTAATAAATAGTCACTATGCTGTTATAAACTGAATTATGTGCATGGAACATAGTGTTATGTGGTGGTTGCCACTATATAGATACTGTATATGTACAGACATACACCCTGATCAGCCAAAACATTAAAACCACCTGCTTAATATTGTGTAGGTTCCTCTTGTGCCACCAAAGCAGCTCTTACCCATTGGAGCATGGATGTGTCGCTGGCTTGTCTACTTTTTTATTTTATTTTTGCTGTTCAACGTTATTTTTATTAAGTATTACTGGTTTGTCTACTTTTTATAGACCCTATCCATTACATTTTGTGAATGGCCCATGACACTTGCCTTTTTGGAGATGCCATGACCCAGGCCTCTAGCCAGCACAACTGGCTTGTGAATGTGTTTCTGATCCTTTTCCTGCTTCCAATATATAGTCATGGCCATAAATGTTGGCACCCCTGAAATTTTTCTAGAAAATGAAGTATTTCTCACAGAAAAGGATTGCAGTAACACATGTTTTTCTATACACATGTATATTCCCTTTGTGTGTATTGGAACTAAACCAAAAAAGGAGGAAAAAAAGCAAATTAGACATAATGTCACACCAAACTCCAAAAAGGGGCTGGACAAAATTATTGACACCATTTCAAAATTGTGGAAAAATAAGATTGTTTCAAGCATGTGATGCTCCTTTAAACTCACCTGGGGCAAGTAACAGGTGTGGGCAATAGAAAAATCACACCTGAAAGCAGATAAAAAGGAGAGAAGTTCACTTAGTATTTGCATTGTGTGTCTGTGTGTGCCAAACTAAGCATGGACAACAGAAAGAGGAGAAGAGAACTATCTGAGGACTTGAGAACCAAAATTGTGGAAGCATTTCAACAATCTCAAGGTTATTAGTCAATCTCCAGAGATCTAGATTTTCCTTTGTCCACAGTGCGCAACATTATCAAGAAGTTTGCAACCCATGGTACTGTAGCTAATCTCCCTGGGCGTGGATGGAAGAGAAAAATTGATGAAAGGTGCCAACGCAGGATAGCCGGGATGGCGGATAAGCAGCTTCAAACAAGTTCCAAAGATATTCAAGCTGTCTTGCAGGCTCAGGGAGCATCAGTGTCAGCGCGAACTATCCGTCGACATTTAAATTAAATGAAATGCTATGGCAGAAGACCCAGGAGGACCTCCCTGCTGACACAGAGACATAAAAAAGCAAGACGAAATTTAACCAAAATGAACTTGAGTAAGCCAAAATCCTTCTGGGAAAACGTCTTGTCGACAGATGAGACCAAGATAGAGCTTTTTGGTAAAGCACATCCTTCTACTGTTTACCGAAAAGGGAATGAGGCCTACAAAGAAAAGAACACAGTACCCACAGTGAAATATGGGGGAGGTTCAATGATGTATTGGGGTTGTTTTGCTGCCTCTGGCACTGGGTGCCTTGAATGTGTGCAAGGCATCATGATATCTGAGAATTACCAACGGATTTTGGGTCATACTGTACAGCCCAGTGTCAGAAAGTTGGGTTTGCATCTGAGATCTTGGGTCTTACATCAGGACAGTGACCCCAAACATACGTCAAAAAGCCCTCAAAAATGGATGACAACAAAGTGCTGGAGAGTTCTGAAGTGGCCAGCAATGAGTCCAGATCCAAATCACCCTTCCAATAAGAGAGACCTGGAGTAGTTTGCAAAGGAAGAGTGGTCCAACATTCCGGCTGAGAGGTGTAAGAAGCTTATTGATAATTATAGGAAGCGACAATTTCAATAATTTTTTTCCAAACGGTGTGCAACCAAATATTAAGTTAAGGGTGCCAATAATTTTGTCCAGCCCATTTGTGAAGTTTGGTGTGACATTATGTCCAATTTGCTTTTTTCCTCCCTTTTTTGGTTTAGTTCCAATACACACAAAGGGAATAAACATGTGTATAGCAAAACATGTGTTACTGCAATCCTTTTCTGTGAGAAATACTTCATTTTCTAGAAAAAATTCAGGGGTGCCAACATTTACGGCCATGGCTGTATTAACCACTTAAGGACCCAGGGTGTACCTGTACGCCCGAGTCCGCTCCCATTCTATAACGCGGGGCCACGGCGTGGCGAACAGCTTTAGGACATTGTGGCGTCCCGAACAGCTGTAGAACACGAAGAGGGTCCCCCTACCTTCCTCCTGGTGTCCGATCGCCGAATGACTGCTCAGTGCCTGAGATCCAGGCATGAGAATTCAAGCGGCAGAATCATCGATCAATGGTTTCCTATGAGAAACGATTGATAAATGTAAAAGATCAGTGTATGCAGTGTTATAGCCCCCTATGGGAGCTATAACATTGCAAAAATAAAGTGAATAAAGATCATTTAACCCCTTCCCTGATAAAAGTTTGAATCACTCCCCTTTTCCCATTAAAAAAAAACTGTGTAAATAAAAACAAAAATAAACATATGTGGTATCGTCATATGCGGAAATGTTCGAATTATAAAAATATATAGTTAATTAAATCGCGCGGTCATTGGCGTACCCGCAAACAAATTCCAAAGTCCAAAATAGCATATTTTTGATTACTTTTTATATCTTAAAAAAATGAATAAAAAGCGATCAATAAGTCTGATCAATACAAAAATGGTACCACTAAAAACATCAGATCACGGTGCAAAAAATTAGCCCTCATATCACCGCATATGTGGAAAAATAAAAAAGTTATAGGGGTCAGAATATGACAATTTTAAACCTATAAATTTTCGTGCATGTAGTTATGATTTTTTTCAGAAGTACGACAAAATCAAACCTATATAAGTAGGGTATCATTTTAATCGTATGGACCTACAGAATAAAGATAAGGTGTAATTTTTACTGAAAAATTTACTGTGTAGAAACGGAAGCCCCCAAAATTTACTAAATGGTGTTTTTTCTTCAGGTTTGTCACACAATGATTTTTTTTCCCGTTTTGCCGTAGATTTTTGGGTAAAGTGACTGATGTCATTACAACTTAGAATTGCTGGTGCAACAAATAAGCCATCATATGGATTTTTAGGTGCAAAATTGAAAGAAAAACGAAAGTGCAAAAATGGAAAAACCCTGAGTTCTTAAGGGGTTAACTTGAAGAATTAACTGTTCTCTTAGTCCCTAATATAACTAATTGACAGTTGTCATTGTGAACAGATAAATACTGTCATTGTCTTACTCTATGGCTGATACAGTATCTGTGTATAAATCATAAATTGATCATGGTATTGATGATATATGTGGGACTACTTTAGAAAGCTTCATTATCAGATGAATAGAATAGTAGCCATATTTACCTGCCTCTGTGTATATAATAATGAATTATATTATTAGTAGTAATTAATATTAGCAATGTATTAAAGGGGTATTCCAGTGTTATAAAAAAAATAAATTGTGATATTTAGCTGGGGCAGTTGAAAAAGAATAAAAATAAAATATACTTTCCTACCCTGGTCCAATTTAGGCTTTTCCCCACTGCTTCCGAGATGAGAGGTTGGAGCAGGACCTGCCCTTGCAGCCAATCATTGGCCACAGTGATGTCTCATTTTGACTAGTGATTGGCTGAGTGGGCAGGTTTTGCTCCGACCTCTTGGCAGACAGCAAGCAGAGGAGAGGAGTAGTGGGGGACCAGGAGCTTTTTTTTTTTTCTACCCCAGCAATAAAGCATTCATTTTAGAATACCGCTTTACGAACTGTAAGATTTTAAATACAATCTTGGAATAATTATCTATGATCATTGGTTCTATAATTTGTTCTGGTTCTTTACTATTTATATTCAGAGGCTATAGGGACTCATAATCTATATATTATATTTAGTGGCTATAATGGTTCAACAATCTATATACTGTAATGTATAACCAGAGACTTAAAAAGGTTTTCCCACTTAGCTGGTAAAATCTAATTGTAATACAAACATAATAAAAGAGTAAATATTGTTTCTTATTAAGGTAAAATAACTTCCAGTTTCCTCTCCGAACTGTGGACGTGCTGTGGGTCATGTGACATTGCATACATTTTCCCATAGTACCCCTTGGCCTGTTTTCAGTGTCCCCACAGGACACAGTGTTCATGTTATGAGTACAGTTCACTTGTGCCTCAGTACAGCAGGCTGATGGAATCAGGATCTCTTCAACTGCTGGTGTCTACTGTGCTTGCACAGTGCTCAGAAGCACAATACACCGAAAATGCTAGTGGTGCCTGCGCAGTGGAGACTAACTGCCAATACTTCTAGGACTAACACCAGGAGATAGCAGCATGTGTGACACTCACATGCTCTGATTCCATGCAGCTAATGTTTCGATGGCTCCGAGTCCCCACTGCTCACTGCTGCTTTCTCCGGTGTGTTGTCCCTGCAGGAAACACCTGCTTAGCCGGTCTCTAGCAGGATTCTTACTGCTGGTTTTGCCTAAAATACTGATGAAAATGATCTCTAATAGAATAAAAAGATTATGTGACACAGTTCCTTGATTCCTTAGATCTATGTGACGCTCTACAAGGAATACAGCTCACTTTTTAGACTTTTCATTGGCACTTTAAGGACTATTTCATTCATGATATATGAATCAAGGAATAATACATAAACAATTGTATTTCATCATGCTACTATGTGCATGTGGCTTTTCTTACAAAAACAATGACTAAAATATTTTATTAAACATTCCCAGCTTGACCGACTTGAAGAAAAGCAGAAAGAAACGTACAGACGCATGTTAGAGCAGCTACTGCTGGCAGAGAAGTGCCATCGTAGGACTGTGTATGAATTGGAAAATGAAAAGCAGAAGCATACGGACTACATGAACAAAAGTGATGACTTCACCAACTTGTTGGAACAAGAGCGTGAAAGGTGGGTATACCTCAGGACAATGCTATTACTTTAAAGATACCAGCACTACTTACCCCAGTATGTTGCTCTCCTATTTGGTGATTAGGAGTAGTAGTCCATTGACCAACTTATATCATTACCTTAGTGACTGGTGCTGCTCAGCTTTCTGGGGATACAAAATTACTATTTCAAGTAGAACCCAAAAATGCGGCACTGACCATTGTAGATCACTTTCCTTTATATAGTGCTTCATAAACAGATTGTTATCATTCCTGCATTGTCAAGGCCTTGTGGGTAGTGCAAACATGATTGACAACATAACCAAATAATTCATAAAAGTGATGCAAATTCACGCCTGTCATGTAATCCTAAGGCCTCAATGCATTACTATTTAAAAAACAGTCAATTTCCAATTGTAATGATTTTTATGTTTATCACCACCTTCAGCATGCAAAACCCTTTGTATCCCTGCAAATCTTTACCCCTTGTTATCCAAGTTATCTACTTCTCTCAAATGTTGGATCAATCATAGACATCCTTTCCTGTCTTGTGGGAGGGGGGGGGGTCTTCCCTATATAGAAGTATGAGGCATACCCTCCTTTTGCGTGGAAAGGCATTATATATGGTAAACTCTTTTTCATCACCATGCCAAGCAGAGGTTCCTGCTAGCAGCGATGTTAAGGATATGAAGTTTGAAAGGTGTCCCCTGCTGGCCTGTCTGTAGTCCTCTGGGTAGGAGCCATCCTCTGCTAGTTCCGCTGCTCAGGTTGTAATCATGCCCCCTCAGCGTTATTCACAGACCACATCACCGCTCTTCGCCCTAAGCAGACAGAGCAGAGCGATGATGTGGGCTGTGCCTGGCTGTCAGTCACGCTGAGTTGGTGTGACTACAGCCGCAGAACTAGCAGAGGATGGCTTCCACTCAGTAGACTACTTACAGGTTGGCAGGAGACAACTTTTTTAAATGCATATCCTCACCATCACTGCTGGCAGGAACATCTCCTTGGCATCATGAGGAAGAAAATTTTACCATACATAATGCAATGCCACACGTTATATATCATTAAATCAGATGATAGGTTCCCTTTTAAGGACAACTGTAGTGCAACACTTGGGGACGGAGACGTCACAGAGCCGTCGGGCACAGCAATATATAAAAGTCTTGCACTACAGTTGTCCTTTAAGTCATGATCATCAGCAATGATCCTGGATAGATGTGTCATCAAATATCTAATAAAAGCATATTTAACACCTGCCGTTGACATCATGTTGTGTTTGTAATATTATGCCCATGTGAATACCTATCTTCTTCATTTACTTGTTCTGATATCAACCTGTAGAGTCCCTTATAATTAATGAATGCTTTTATCTTAGTAGGGTGTTACTAGAAACTCCTGGTTATGTTCTCATGAGGGATCATACTGGTTGGGACAGGATCAATTGTGCTAGGTAGGGATTAGTGTGGCTAGGGCCATATTCATCTGTAATACCATCATTCGCCCTCCACACAACCCACCTATCCTGCCTTTATTATGTGTCATATGTCATAATGTGAGGATTGGCATATTATCCTTTGTTTTCTTATTGTTTTGGTTTTGTAACCTAGCTGGAGATCTCCAACTTTACTTGTAATATGTCCCTTATTTAAGTAGGGTGTTAATAGGGTCAAGGTTATACTCCTGTGTGGGATTGTCCTTATCAGGGGCAGCATCGTTTGTGTTAGTTAGGGCCTAGTGTGGTCATAACCCTATAGGGACACTATCCCCTCCCTTGTTATGGTTTACCTTCCACTGGCTTCAGCCACACTCGCCTAACCTGCCTATGTTATTTGTAGCATGGACTTTAATTGGGGCCTATTGACCTTTTTTGTAAGTTTTAGTGGATAATTTTTGTTTAGTTTTCACTTGTAGCTTCTACTGATGATGTACTTGGCCTTGTTGACCGACCAAAGATCAACACGATTTGGCTGTTTAGTAGTGGTGATCAAAAAATTGTTGCAACAAATAAAATTCTTAAATGGGCACTGTCAGAATCAAAAACTTTTAAATGTTATACATCTTGGCAAAACATTAACCTTACTATGATACTTCATAAGATTTTTTTTTCCTTTTTATAGAAATCAAGTCTTATAAAATGATGGCTTTGTCCAAGCTGAAACACAGGCAGGGACAAGGTCCAGTAAGTGAGAGTGGGCTAGCACTATTCTGTCTAATAGGACAGGAGAGAGCACAGAGGAATACTAACAGACAGGAGAGAACACAGAGGAGTACTATCTGACAGGAGAGAGCACAGAGGAGTCCTATCAGACAGAAGAGATCACAGAGGAGTGCTATCAGACAGGAGAAAGCACAGAGGAGTACTATCAGACAGGAGAGAGCACAGAGGAGTACTATCAAATAGGAGTGAGCACAGAGGAGTACTATCTGACAGGAGAGAGCACAGAGGAGTCCTATCAGACAGAAGAGATCACAGAGGAGTGCTATCAGACAGGAGAAAGCACAGAGGAGTACTATCAGACAGGGGAGAGCACGGAGGAGTACTATCTGACAGGAGAGAGCACAGAGGAGTCCTATAAGACAGGAGAGAGCACAGAGGAATACTATCAGACAGGAGAGATCACAGAGGAGTGCTATCAGGCAGGAGAGAGCACAGAGGAGTACTATCTGACAGGAGAGAGCACAGAGGAGTCCTATCAGACAGGAGAGAGCACAGAGGAGTACTATCAGACAGGAGAGAGCACAGAGGAGTCCTATCAGTCAGGAGAGCACAGATAAGTTCTATCAGACAGGAGAAAGCACAGAGGAGTGCTATCAAACAGGAGAGAAACATAGAATGTGTCGGCAGATAACAACCATTTGGCCCATCTAGTCTGCTCAATAATCTAAATCCTATCAATAGTCCCTGGCCCTATCTTATATGAAGGATAGCCTTATGCCTATCCCATGCATGTTTAAACTCCTTGACTGTATTTGCAGCGACCACTTCTCCAGGAAGGCAATTCCATGCATCCACTACTCTCTCAGCAAAGTAATACTTCCTGATATTACTTTTAAACCTTTGCCTGTCCTCTTGTGGTAGCTTTTCTTCTTTTAAATATGCTCTCCTCCTTTACCGTTATCTTATCCCCTCTGTCTCTTCTTTCTTCCAAGCTATACATGTTAAGGTCCTTTAACCTTTCCTGGTAAGTTTTATCCTGCAATCCATGTAGTAGTTTAGTAGCTCTTCTCTGAACTCTCTCTAGAGTCCTTTAGGAGATACGGTCTCCAGTACTGTGCACAATACTCTCAAGTGAGGTCTCACCAGTGTTCTGTACAGTGGCATGAGCACTTCTCTCTTTCTACTGCTTATATCTCTCCATATACATCCAAGCATTCTGCTAGTGTTTCCTGCTGCTCGCTCTATTACATTGTCTTCCTACCTTTACTCCTAAATCCCTCTCCTCAGATACTGAGGTCAGGACTGTATCACATATTCTATATTCTGCCCGAGGGTGCCCAGGTGCATTATCTTGCACTTATCCACATTAAATTTCAGTTGCCAGAGTTCTGACCATTCTTCTACTTTTCCTAAATTCTTTTCCATTTGGCATATCCCTCCGGGAACATCAACCCTGTTACATATCTTTGTGTCATCAGCAAAAAGACACACCTTACCATCGAGACCTTTTGCGATATTACTAATGAAGATATTAAACAATATTGGTTTTAGTACAGATCCCTGAGTTACCCCACTGGTAACAAGGCCGTGCTCTGAATGTACTCCATTGACTACAACCCTCTGTTGTCCGTCATTCAGCCACTGTCTAATCCACTCAACAATATGGGAGTCCAAGCTCAATGACTGTAGTTTATTGATAAGTCTTCTATGTGGGACAGTGTCAAAAGCCTTACTAAAATCTAGATGTACGATGTCTACTGCCCCTCCGCCATTTTAGTCACCCAGTCAAAAAAATCAACAAGATTTGTTTGACATGATCTCCCTGAAGTAAACCCATGTTGTTTTTCATCTTGCAATCCATGGTATTTTGAGGAGAGGGCACAAAGGAGTACTATCAGACAGGAGAGAACACAGAGAAGTACTATCAGACAGGAGAGAGCACAGAGGAGTACTATCAGACAGGAGAGAGCACAGAGGAGTCCTATCAGACAGGAGAGAGCACAGAGGAGTACTATCAGACAGGAGAGAGCACAGAGGAGTCCTATCAGACAGGAGAGAGCACAGAGGAGTCCTATCAGACAGGAGAGGGCACAGAGGAGGACTATCAGACAGGAGAGAGTACAGAGGAGTACTATTACACAGGAGAGAGCACAGAGGAGTCCTATCAGACAGGAGAGGGCACAGAGGAGGACTATCAGACAGGAGAGAGCACAGAGGAGTACTATAAGACAGGAGAGAGCACAGAGGAGTATTATTAGATGGGAGAGAGCACAGAGGAATATTATCAGACAGGAGAGAGCACGAAGGAGAACTATCAGACAGGAGAGAGCACAGAGGATTACTATCAGACAGGAGAGATCACAGAGAAGTACTATCAGACAGGAGAGAGCACAGAGGAGGACTATCAGACAGGAGAGAGTACAGAGGAGTACTATTAGACAGGAGAGAGCACAGAGTAGTCCTATCAGACAGGAGAGGGCACAGAGGAGGACTATCAGACAGGAGAGAGCACAGAGGAGTCCTATCAGACAGGAGAGAGCACAGAGGAGTCCTATCAGACAGGAGAGGGCACAGAGGAGGACTATCAGACAGGAGAGAGTACAGAGGAGTACTATTAGACAGGAGAGAGCACAGAGGAGTCCTATCAGACAGGAGAGGGCACAGAGGAGGACTATCAGATAGGAGAGAGCACAGAGGAGTACTATAAGACAGGCGAGAGCACAGAGGAGTATTATTAGATGGGAGAGAGCACAGAGGAATATTATCAGACAGGAGAGAGCACAGAGGAGAACTATCAGACAGGAGAGAGCACAGAGGATTACTATCAGACAGGAGAGATCACAGAGGAGTCCTATCAGACAGGGGAGAGCACATAAGGAGTACTATCTGACAGGAGAGAGCACAGATGAGTCCTATCAGACAGGAGAGAGCACAGAGGAGTCCTATCAGACAGGAGAGAGCACAGAGGAGTACTATCAGACAGGAGAGAGCACAGAGGAGTCCTATCAGAAAGGAGAGAGAACAGAGGAGTGCTATCAGACAGAAGAGAGCACAGAGGAGTACTATCAGACAGGAGAGAGCACAGAGGAGTATTATCAGACAGGAGAGAGCACAGAGGAGTCCTATCAGAAAGGAGAGAGAACAGAGGAGTGCTATCAGACAGAAGAGAGCACAGAGGAGTACTATAAGACAGAAGAGAGCACAGACGAGCATTACTATAATGGGATCCTTCGGGCGCCATCATTTTGTAGCGGGAGTAGCGGGAGAAAAATACGGCACATGCAGTAATTTTTCTCCTCCTATTACCCCCGCTCCCCCGACAGCCGTCACACTGCCATGTCCTAACGGCAGTGTGAAAGAAGCCTAACACATAGAAAATAGCAATATGTAGGTCCAACTTGCATCTTATCTTCACTGTGTTTAAGACACTTTTACGCCTTGCTCTATATGGAGTTGTGTCTTACCTAAACGTGGTTACAGCTTCAGTAAAAAAAAGGCTGGGCCATTATTGCACCAAAAATTACACCACTTTTTGGTGCACACTTTAAGCATAAAACTAAGCCAACTAATAGATGATAGACTATGTAATCTAAACATGCACCAGGTTTGCATAAAGCATAAGTCACTGTTAAAATTTAGTGCATTCTTAGACTGTCTAGTCTAGATTTACACTGTCTAAAATTAGGTAATTTTTGATTATCTCGCCAGTATGTTCAAACTTCAGATATAGCTCCAATAAAGAACTTATATCACATTATATAGTGCACTATTTGCCAACCGACTGTGTTTGGTGCCATTCACTTAAAGGGGCCAGAGCTTTAATACCTGACATGACCTATAGACAGTAATAGTGCTGTTTTGAAAAACAAAGCAGACTCTTTATCGCTTACAATAAATGTATATTTTATTACAATGCATATTTTAAAGTTCTTTAAAAAAATAGGTTTAGGCATGAATAATTCTCACTATACATGGTTAGCATTGTTCTATAATTGATCATGATAGACAGCATCAATAGGACTACATATATCTAATCAATCTTACTTTTTCAGAAAATCCATTCTGTGTTATCTTCTATTCTTCTTCTGCTGTCTTATAAAGCCTCCTTTGAGCAAACTGCACATTGGCTCTGAGCTGTAATAAAACATTCTTCTATCTTTAGTCATCCTGGCACCCAGATACTTCTGGCTGCTCTTCCAGTGATGTAATCTTGAAACTGCATCACCTGCAAAGGAAACTGATCTGCAAGCAATAAAGAACACAGTTACTTTAAAGAAAAATGGTGTAATTCATGTAAGTCGGCTTAGGGCTTGGTCTATGTTTGTTATTTGAGCTGATCAAGCTTCCTTTCAGATGAACAAATAGAACAAAATTGAGTTAGGATTCTAACATGGCTTTCTTTAAAGGGGTACTCCGGTGGGAAACTTTTTTTTTATTTTTATTTTTTTATGAACTGATGCCAGAAAGTTAAACAGATTTGTAAATTACTTCTATTAAAAAATCTTAATCCTTTTAGTACTTTTTAGCAGCTGTTTGCTACAGAGGAAAATCTTTATTTTTTTCATTTATTTTTTGTGTTGTCCACAGTGCTCTCTGCTGACACCTAATGCCCATATCAGGAACTGTCCAGAGCAGGAGAAAATTCCCATAGCAAACCTATGTTGCTCTGGACAGTTCCTGACACAGACAGAGGTGTCAGCAGAGAGTACTGTGGAAACACAAAAAAGAAATTCAAAAAGGAAAGAATTTCCTCTGTAGCATACAGCTGCTAAAAAGTACTAAAAGGATTAAGATTTTTTACTAGAAGTAATTTACAAGTCTGTTTAACTTTCTGGTACCAGTTCATTTAAAAAAAAAAAAATTTCCACCGGAGTACCCCTTTAAAGGAGTACTCTGGTGCAGAGTATTCCTGCTCCGTCCTGCCCGGGCTGCAAAAAAAATGAAAATAAACCATCTCTCACCTTCCTGGGTTCCCGCGGAGCGCCACTACAGCTGATCCGTCCTCCGGTCCATCCTCTTCATACTTCCGTGTGAACGAAGCGTCACATGGCGCTCAGCCTATCGCCGGCAGCCGCGATGTTCTGCCTCGGCCGGCGATAGGCTGAGCGCCATGTGACGCTTTGTTACACACGGAAGTATGAAGAGGATGGACCGGAGGACGGATCAGCTGTAGTGGTGCTCCGCGGGAACCCAGGAAGGTGAGAGATGGTTTATTTTCATTTTTTTTGCAGCCCGGGCAGGACGGAGCAGGAATACTCTGCACCAGAGTACTCCTTTAAGTTATGCTTTCCTTAAGTTACCAGTGTAAAGTGGTCACACATAACTAGACACAATATATAATAATAAATATATTTATAATAATATGTTTACATATGTGTCACACTTTTTTTTTTACAAACATATAAACACTTAATGATAGCATGAAAAATTATATCATACCCCAAACCTATATATTTTTAACCCCTTAAGGACCAGGGGGGTTTTCCGTTTTTGCTGTTTCGTTTTTTGCTCCTTGCCTTTAAAAAATCATAACTCTTTCAATTTTGCACCTAAAAATCCATATGATTGCTTATTTTTTGCACCACCAATTCTACTTTGTAATGACGTCAGTCATTTTGCCCAAAAATCTACGGTGAAACGGAAAAAAAATCATTGTGCGACAAAATTGAAAAAAAAAAACGCTGTTTTGTAACTTTTGGGGGCTTCCGTTTCTACGTAGTACATTTTTCAGTAAAAATGACACCTTATCTTTATTCTGTAGGTCCATATGATTAAAATGATACTCTACTTATATAGGTTTGATTTTGTCGTACTTCTGGAAAAAATTATAACTACATGCAGGAAATTTAATACGTTTAAAATTGTCATCTTCTGACCCCTATAAATTTTTTATTTTTCCGCGTATGGGGCGGTTTGAGGGCTCATTTTTTGCGCCGTGATCTGAAGTTTTTAACGGTACCATTTTTGCATTGATAGGACTTATTGATAAGAATTTTTTTGCGCGTACGCCATTGACCGTGCGGTTTAATTAACAATATATTTTTATAATTCGGACATTTCCGCACGCGGTGATACCATATATGTTTATTTTTATTTTTATGTACACTGTGTTTTTTTTTTATGGGAAAAGGGGGGTGATTCAAACTTTTAATAGGGGAGGGGTTAAATGATCTTTATTCAAATTTTTTTTCACTTTTTTTTGCAGTGTTATAGCTCCCATAGGGACCTATAACACTGCACACACTGATCTTTTACATTGATCACTGGTTTCTCATAGGAAACCAGTGATCGATGATTCTGCCACTTGACTGCTCATGCCTGGATCTCAGGCACTGAGCAGTCATTTGGCGATCATACAGCGAGGAGGCAGGTAGGGACCCTCCGGCTGTCCTGCGATTTCGCTACGGCTTTCCCGAATAGCTCCCTGAGCTAACCGGCAGTTTTTACTTTCACTTTTAGCCGCGTGGCTCAGCTTTGAGCACGTGGCTAAAGGGTTAATAGCGCGTGGCACCGCGATCAGTGCCGCGTGCTATTAGCGGCCGGGTCCCGGCTTCACCATGATGCCGGGCCCGCCGTGATATGATGCGGGGTCACCGTGGGACCCCGCGTTATATCACGGGAGCGGGACCAAGGACGTACTCATACGTCCTTGGTCCTTAAGGGGTTAAAGTAGATATCAGGATTATAAATGCAGATCAGCACTTTATAATCGTAGATTATATAATACAATTTTACATCTAAGTATACTGTTTTGTAAAAAAAAAAAAAAAAAAGTATAAAATGTATGCACCGCTCTTTTACTATCTGTGGGACTTCTGGACATAGTCGAGTGCTGGCTACGTTTGGAAGTCCCACATAGAGTAAGTGGAGCATTGGTCAAGCATGCATACTACTGCTCCATTCACTTCGGGAGCAAGGAATCCTCATTCTAATGATTGGTGGAGGTCCCAGTAGTTGGGCAACCACCTGCAGCTTGAATTTACCTATCTTGTGCATAGGATATTAGCCCTTTTATATTAAAATACACCCCCCCCCCCCAAACCGACTCTTTTATAACTCTTCCAGTCCATGTGTAGGACTGTTTGTGACGTGCAAGATAATCCCTAATCTGTGTTGAAGTCTGTGGGATCAAGCCACAAACATTTTATTAAGCAGTGCAAGGGATGAGTGTTAAATCCATACCTGCTTGGGTTCCAGCGCAGTCTCGAGTCTTACCCTGTTGGCCATGTCATCTCTCATTGTCTTGGCGATGGCCCTGCACATCACAGGGCTGTTTAGCTCTGTTTTTCTATTCTTGGATAACTCCACTAACTTCTTGTTTGCTGATAACGTACTGTATCTGCCAGGGTGTAGCTGACCTAACCTTTCTGACCATTTTGAAACCCTGTGCACTTAGCCCAGTGTAGGGTTTGTCTCCCAGTTGAGGGCTGCCCTATAGGTTGACAAAGTCCTCATAATGGATTACTTAAAGGGGTATTATGCCCCTAGACATCTTATCCCCTATCCAAAGAATAGGAGATAAGATGTCTGCTCACGGGGGTCCCGCCACTTGGGACCTCCGTGATCTTGGCTGCAGCACCCCAGACATCCAGTGCACGGAGCAAACTTTGTTCAGTGCTGGATGACTGGGGATGCGGGACGGAGGCTCGTGACATCAAGGTCACACCCTGCTCGCAACCTCACAGACACACTCCCTCAATGCAAGTCTATGGGAGGGGGCGTGATGGCCAGCACGCCCCCTCCCATAGACTTGCATTGAGGGGGCATGGCCGTGACATCACGAGTGGGATGGTACCGCGATGTCACGAGCCTCCAGTGCTGCACCCGACACTCTAAACGAACGCCGGGTGCAGCAGGGAGATCTCGAGGGTCCCCAGCAGCAGGACCCCTGCCATCAGACATCTTATCCCCTATCCTTTGGATAGGGGATAAGATGTCTAGGGGCAGAATATCCCTTTAAATAAAATAATAGGCTGATTCGATGAAGAAGTACAAAGGATTGATTAGTAAGGAGAAATGCTTGCAAGCTTGACTGTATAATGTTAACACTTATTCTGTTATATGGAAGTTTTGCGTTTGCGAACACCTGTTGGCTTTAACAAGTAGAATCCAATGTAACAGTAAGTCCAGCACACCTTACAATGAAGATACTTATTAATTAAGGGTAGGGTCACATAGAACGGAACCACGGCGTATTTTACGCAGCAGATCCGCCGATGATAGACCCTACAGTGTGCCTCCAGCTGTGCCTGCTTATAGCTGCAATCTGCTGCTACGAGCAGACACACAGCGATCTGCGAGTCACCGCGTGCATGCGTAGTGTACTCACATACATCACAGCAGCTCCCCCCCCGAGAGCAGCTGTGATAAGTGCAAATATACTGCACATGCGTGCGGTGACTCGCAGATCACTGTGTGTCTGATTGTAGCGGCGGATTGCTGCTACGAGCAGACACAGATGGAGGCACACTCTAGGGTCCATCATCGGCGGATCTGCATTGTAAAATATGCTGCAGATCCATTCCGTGTGACCCTACCCTAAAAGTGACTGCGTCGCTTATTTTTTTAATGATCAGATCCAGATACTGAAACTGCTTTGATCAGCATTTGGAGATATTCTTTTCCTCTGTTATGAAATGGACAGAGTCAAACAAGCCAATGGTAAATCAAAAAACCACTGCACTTTTTTTGATGCAAATAGTAATATTTATTGTTGAGAAAGAATACACCCATTTAATTCTTCAAAATATAAAGAAGCATCAGATACCACTGTATTGCAGTGTTATGTTACCCCATTCATTCCTATTCCTTCTCTATTTAATATGGTTTTTCCGGTCCCCACCCCTGGCAGGTTTATTGACCCCTTCAGGGCCAGAAAAAGCTGACAGTGAAGACAACTCCCATGTGTGTTTTCGAAAGTCAGGAAATATTTGAAGGGTTTCTTTATGCCAGAAGGTCAGAGTTACTGTGTTACTTTCATTTTACATTATTAATTGTGTTATATTTGTGATTTTTTTATGTATTTTATCTATGATGTTGAAACTAAAGACATGAGTAGATAACAAATGAAGCACATGTTTAAAAGAAAGAGTGAGATTTTTCCACATTTTTCGCTCCTGCCTTAGAGAGGAGACTTCACATCTGGACCCCCCTATCTTGGCACATCTTGTTTCTATGGATCTAAGTGAGTGGTTCTATCTACGACCTGTCTATCAGTAGACTTGGTGCTTATTTGGAAAATTGCAGCCATATATCTCATCTATTATCCTGCATATTTTGGTCCCCTGGGGAACCCCACTATTTACCCATTTTCAGTCAGGGTGGAAACACTTTAGTACATTTGGGATCAAATCAGATCATTGTTTTTTATTTCATGTAGCAGGAATTTATGATATAGTTCGGACAAGTTTGCATAGAGTTTAAAGGGGTTATCCAGGAAAAAAATTTTTTTTATATATCAACTGGCTCCAGAAAGTTAAACAGATTTGTAAATTACTTCTATTAAAAAATCTTAATCCTTTTAGTATTTTTGAGCTGCTGAAGTTGAGTTGTTCTTTTCAAGTGCTCTCTGATGACACGTGTCTCGGGAACCGCCCTGTTTAGAAGCAAATCCCCATAGCAAACCTCTTCTACTCTGTGCAGTTCTCGAGACAATCAGAGATGTCAGCAGAGAGCCCTGTTGCCAGACGGAAAACAACAACTCGACTTCAGCAGCTGATAATTATTGGAAGGATTAAGATTTTTTTAATAGAAGTAATTTACAAATCTGTTTAAAGGGGTATTCCAGGCAAAACCTTTTTTTTATATATATCAACTGGCTCCGGAAAGTTAAACAGAATTGTAAATGACGTCTATTAAAAAATCTTAATCCTTCCAATAGTTATTAGCTTCTAAAGTTTTCTAACTGCTCAATGATGATGTCACGTACCGGGAGCTGTGCATGATGGGAGAATATCCCCATAGGAACTGCACAGCTGCACAGGAACTGCACAACTGCACCGGGACGTGAGTCATCAGAGAGCAGTTAGACAGAAAGCAACAACTCAACTTCAGAAGCTAATAACTATTGGAAGGATTAAGATTTTTTTATAGGAGTAAATTACAAATCTGTTTAACTTTCCGGAGCCAGTTGATATATAAAAAAAAGTTTTGGCCTGGAATACCCCTTTAACTTTCTGGAGCTAGTTGATATGTAAAAAAAAGTTTTTCCCTGGAATACCCCTTTAATCTAGTGGACCTTATTTGCTCAGGCCCTAAACCTGCTTATTTTACCATACAGCCCCTGTCCTGCTTTTGTTGGAATTCTTGTTTACATGTACCTTTGATGTTGGTTGCACAATTTTGTGCTGGATGATAGAGTTCATATTCCATACCTCTGTGATTGTTACGCTTTTAGTGTCAAAAGGAGAAATTTTATCGAAAACAGTCATAGCGAAATAAATGCAATTTTCCGCTTTTAAATGTATATTCTTTGGATTCAAGAACTGCTTCTAAAAAAATAAAAGTGCCAACACACCCTTAGAAACAATGTCACTGATTTACAAGTGTTGAATATGTACACACGGTTGGCTAGAGCAGTTTCATTAGAGAGGTGGGGGCAGGAGCCAGATTGTAGTTGGGTAACGTTTGTTTGGTTAGAGGTGGGAGGACAGTTTGAGACATTTTGTTTAAAGAGTACCTCTCATGATCTTGTTAAATTTTATAATCCTCCCAGTTCACTGCGCCCATATGATAAACCACCCACTGCCTTTATTTTTATAATTTTTTAGTTTTCTACCTTGATATTGTTCTGTATTTTCTTCTCAGTCTAAGTCAGATTTAGCAGGCGTGACATAATCTGAAGCCATACAGGGGAGAACTTCCTCCCTTACTCTGCTACACACAGCCAAGAGCGGTTCAGTGTGTGAGATGAGCTATGATTGGCTAAGGGCTGCACAGCACCCCCCCCCCCCCAGCACTCCAAACTGCATTTCCTGCATTTCCTGATTTTGGACTTCTGCCAGGCCAGCAGGAGTCCAAAGTCTGTGCAAGAGAAAGCGGAAAATGTGCTCTGGACAAGTAGGGAGACACCTAGTGGCAGCTATTTTAAACACAAATAAAACATAGAAAACTTTTTTTTTTTAAACAAAGTACATTAGAAAGTGGTTTTATTTACCACAAGGAGTTCAATAGCAAAAATTTGTTTTACTGAGAGTGATCATTTAAGGAGTTTTGAGGCAAAAGGGAGTAGTGAAAAGGAGTAATAGCTGGTCAAAGAGGATGACTGCATGTTTAAAAAAAAAAGGTAGATGCGAGTGGTTAACTGATAGGATGAAGAGATGGATTAGTAAGATTGGGGATGAGGTAGAATAAGATTGGGTCAAGTCCACAGGTGACAAGAAGCCATGTGGGGAGTAGTTTTTTCGAGCTTCTAACCCTTATACGACGCAGGACGTATATTTACGTCCTGCGCCGGCTCCCGCGATATGAAGCGGGGTCGCGCTGCGACCCCGCATCACATCGCGTCGGTCCCAGCGCTCATCAACGGCCGGGACCCGCGGCTAATACCACACATCGCCGATCACGGCGATGTGCGGTATTAACCCTTTAGAAGCGGCGGTCAAAGCTGACCGCCACTTATAAAGCGAAAGTGAAAGCATCCCGGCTAGTCAGTCGGGCTGTTCGGGACCGACGCGGTGAAATCGCGGCGTCCCGAACAGCTTGCAGGACACCAGGAGGGCCCTTACCTGCCTCCTCGGTGTCCGATCGACGAATGACTGCTCCGTGCCTGAGATCCAGGCAGGAGCAGTCAAGCGCCGATAACGCTGATCACAGGCGTGTTAATACACGCCTGTGATCTGTGTAAAAGATCAGTGTGTGCAGTGTTATAGGTCCCTATGGGACCTATAACACTGCAAAAAAAAAGTAAAAAAAAGTGTTAATAAAGGTCATTTAACCCCTTCCCTAATAAAAGTTTGAATCACCCGCCTTTTCCCATAAAACTGTGTATATAAAAATAGAATTAAACATATGTGGTATCGCCGCGTGCGTAAAGGTCCGAACTATAAAAATATATTGTTAATTAAACCACACGGTCAATGGCGTACGCGCAAAAAAATTCCAAAGTCCAAAAAAGCGTATTTTGGTCACTTTTTATACCATTAAAAAATTAATAAAAAGGGATCAAAAAGTCCGATCAAAACAAAAATCATACCAATAAAAACTTCAGATCACGGCGCAAAAAATGAGCCCTCATACCTCCCTGTACGTGGAAAAATAAAAAAGTTATAGGGGTCAGAAGAAGACATTTTTAAACGTATAAATTTTCCTGCATGTAGTTATGATTTTTTCCAGAAGTGCGACAAAATCAAACCTATATAAGTAGGGTATAATTTTAACCGTATGGACCTATATAATAATGATAAGGTGTCATTTTTACCGAAATATGCACTACGTAGAAACGGAAGCCCCTAAAAGTTACAAAATGGTGTTTTTTCTTCGATTTTGTCGCACAATGATTTTTTTTCGTGTCGTCGTGAATTTTTGGATAAAATGACTGATGTCACTGCAAAGTAGAATTGGTGACGCAAAAAATAAGCCATAATATGGATTTTTAGGTGGAAAATTGAAAGGGTTATGATTTTTAAAAGGTAAGGAGGAAAAAACGAAAGTGCAAAAACGGAAAAACCCTGAGTCCTTAAGGGGTTAATGAGTGATAGTGGAGAAGCAAGTTTTAAGGAAAGAGCAATGAGCAATTGGGACTTTCTATGATGTTGTCAATCTTCTGTTTGGAATACATAGCAAGGTTCTCAGCTGAGATGAGACTTGTGGGGTGGAGACATTGGAGGATGTAGTAGGGAGTTAGGCATAGATTACTTACCGGTAATCTGTTTTTCGGTAGCTCTTGACAGCACCCCTGGAGAGGACCTCCCACCGCAGGACAGGAAACCTGTGGATATAAAACTGAACACACCTCTCCATACCTCAGTTCATGGGAAAGTACTTCAAATAAGGAGCCAAAAATAGCTTTATAAAAAAAAGTAGATACATAAACTCGTAAAAATTTTCTATTTCTTATTTTTTTTAAGGGAGGGATAAATGAGGGGTGCTGTCATTAGCTACTGAAAAACAGATTACCGGTAAGTAATCTATACTTACAATAACGCTCATGACAGCACCCCTGGAGACTAGAATAGAAACTGAATTAGTGGGGGACTATAGCTTGTAGGACTTTGCGTCCAAAGGCCATATCTGACTCAGAGTGTAATAGTAATCTATAGTGCTTTAGGAAGGTATGACAGGAAGACCATGTATCAGCCATACATATTTGCTCAAGCTTTCTCTGCCTAAGATTTAGCCACTGGCCATTGAAATACAGGACATCTACTTATAGTTTGTATTGAAGCAGCCTTCCCTCTATTCGGACCTGAAAATTGGATACAAAGATTTTCTGAGGTATGGAGAGGTGTGTTCAGTTTTATATCCACAGGTTACCTGTCCTGTCGGGGGAGGTCTTCTCTAGGGGTGCTGTCATGCGCGTTAGGGTAAAAGTTATTAGAATAGTCTATGTACTTTCCTAAGCCATTTCCAACCAATGCTGTTTTAGGAAACTTTGTTGCGTTCTTCAATTGCTGGGTAATTGCTTCAGAAAATCACAGACTGTTCTAGTAAATGTTTCTATGTTACAAGCATGTTTACCGTATTTTTCGCCCTATAGGACGCACCGGCATATAAGACGCATCCAATTTTAAAGGTGCAAAATCTAGAAAAAAAAGATTCTGAACCCAACAGTGATCTTCAACCTGCGGACCTCCAGATGTTGCTAAACTACAACTCCCAGCAGGCCCGGACAGCCGTTGGCTGTCCGGGCATTCTGGGAGTTGTAGTTTTGCAACATCTGGAGGTCCGCAGGTTGAAGACCACTGGTATAGGAGGTAATACTCACGTGTCCCCGCCGCTCCGGACCCGTCACCGTTCCTCACCGCTGCCCAGGATGTCGCTCCATCGCTGTTGCCGCGACTCCGTGGTGTCCCCGACGCTTCGGATGTCTTTTTCCCCGGGATCCACGCTCTCCGACACCATCATCACGTCGCCATCATCATGTCGCAATGCGCGCCGCTCATATTGGATGACGGGACGGCGTGCGCGACGACATGATGACATCGAAGGAGAGTGCCGGCCATGCAGGGGATCCCGGCATGGAGCAGACACCGAGGAGGCAGGTAAGGTCCCTCCTGGTGTCCTGTAAGCTGTTCGGAACGCCGCGATTTCACCGCGGTGGTCCCGAACAGCCCGACTGAGCAGCCGAGTTAGTGTCATTTTCGCTTCAGATGCGGCGGTCAGCTTTGATCGCCGCGTCTGAAGGGTTAATACTGGGCATCACCGCGATCGGTGATGTCCTGTAGTAGCCGCGGGTCCCGGCCGTTGATGGCCGCAGGGACCGCCGCGATAGATGTCTATTCGCCGTATAAGACGCACCAACTTCCCCCCCCCCCCCCAGTTTTGGGGAAGAAAAAGTGCATCTTATACGGCTAAAAATACGGTATATATTAGGCAGTCAAAAAAATACATATTCCTTCCCTCAGAGCTGTATCTGACACATTTTTTTTTACTTCACCAGTGAACTTTAGATGGTAAAAAGCATCTATGTGTAAATCAAACCCTCTACTGCCTACTACACCAGTCTATTGCAGTCTAGAGTTCGTCTTTAGTGCACAAGACAGATATTTTTGTTAAAACGACTAAAAATACAATGTTATTATGTGGTATATAATGCAATTTTGTCATATATGAACGATAGTTCCAAACTAGAGGTTCAATACCGTCATACATTTTCTTAGTGTAGTTCCTGATTACTTGACATAAGTGTACGTAGCCTATGTCTTACCATACAATAAAGTATAACACTTAAAACCGGAGAAAGGAACCAAGTTTTTCTTGCTTCAACAAATATTACCAGTGTAAGACTTCTACAAAGTCTTCGAGTGAGCATTTTTGAGTTTATTTAAAGTGACATTTGCCATTTCTGGTTGGGATCCAAACTTATCTTTGGAGGAACTGGATGTATTTCAAAACTGTCAAGTCTTATACTCTCTAGTGGGATTAGCTATAAATAACGTCATGTGGTATTTCATCGAAGACTTCCAAGAAAAGACAGTACAATAAAACTACTTCACTGTGTGCTGTTTCAGACACTGACACAGAGTTAACTAAGTATCTAGGAAGAGTTTCCCAAGTCAATACCGAATAAAGTTCTTGTTAATATGAAATCTTCTTCTGTATGTAAATCTTTGTTAGCTCTCAGGCCACCAAGTCTTTCTTTACTGTTGTGTACCATGCATAAGCTTGCAAAACATGCATCCCAATTGGGAATAAAATATTGTAAAACATATATCAAGTACTAATGTGTTGTTGTTAAACTGTGTATTTGATACCGTTACTTATTTTACGGAAAGGAATTTCTTTTTCAGGTTAGGAACTAGTTAATTGTCCCCGGTTGGCGGAACACCAAAACCCTGAATTGATTGCTTTCTTACTGCTTTTAGTCAATCTTCTTCAAGAACAGCTCCCACTACATCATCTGAATGGAACCTGCAGTTTGTTTTGGCATTAACCCTTCCTGTGCAGGAGGGGGCTTTTGTATGTGGAAGATGAGGCTTCAGCAGGGTTGAGAGCTAATCTCCCATTGGCTGTGTGTGTGATGGAAGTGACTGATGCCTCCCTGGATGCAGCTTGGTTGTCTTGCAGGAAGATTGTTGCCCTCTTTGTGAAATCTGGGGGAAACAAAGCATTGGTGAGGCTGTTCTATTGCTGCGCGGCCACATGTTGTTAGACAACATCGACAGTATGTACTTTGTGTTTGCTCTTTCTAAAGTAAGGACACAAATATACACACACTAGATCGATGTGAACAATATGTGGGTCACCAGCTGACATCACTACACGAATGAGACAGAAAAACTGACTTCTATTATCACTTTCACCTCCCCCCACTTTCCAGAGGGAAATAAGCTTCTTCTAGGATTTGCATGACAAATCCCTGTTCTATCATGGTTCGGTAGAAACACATGAATAGTGTTGTTTCCGATCCTTCTATAGTACACTTGCCATGAGCAAAAAGGCTTCAGTTTACAATTTTATTTACATTATAACAGTACATTGCGGTATATTTTAATAATTTATGACAGCATAAACAAGAGTAGTATACATTGTTATATTAAATAACATTGATATAGTATTATATTACAGTGGATATAATATTTTAATATTATAGAATTAGTGTATTATAAGTGTAATATACTATATAGTAGGTAGGTGTAGTATTTTATACTACTAGTATAGTTTAATTACATCAACACTAGTATATTAATGATATAATGTGCATACTTTACAATCATTACATCATAGTAAATTTAGTATGAGAATATTATACTAGATAGCATTATAGTATAATAGATATAGTGTGAATACACTTAACAATACAAACATTACATAGAGAATACTGAAATAAATAAAAATAAGGGAAAAGCCACGAGATGTGGTAACTAATTTCTTTTTTCTGACATCACATTTTCATTTAATTGTTTCTTTATAGGCGACAGTATGTGTAAAAGCCCTTACTTGTTATGTCAGTTCTTGCTGAGATGTATTGTAGAGAAGTTTCAGTGTTTTCCCTGCTTTTGGGGGTTTTGGTGCTCCACCCCTCACAATGAGTGGAGTGAATGTGCACAATAATGAAGCATGTAAGACGGGATGACATCACCAGTCAGTGGTCCCAGCTCCTATGCACAGCAGTCACCTTTTATTGTCCTCATGACATGGTTGGAATGTGTTGGCAAATTCCCTAGAGAATTGGAGCCAGAAAACATCTTGTTGAGGTTTCTGAGGAAAATAGCTATGTCTTATAAGCTATGTGCTGGCTGAGAGCAAAGGTAAGGGGAGTCCAGATCTGGTTCACTTGAAGGCACGCTGCTTGTGAACATGAGTGAGCTCTTTTGTCCACCGAGTCCTTTCTGGCTGTTTGGCAGTGTGATCACAGAAAGACCCTCTGGAGGCTGTTAGGATGGTGCAGCAGTTGCGTAAATTGGAACCATAATAGAAAATGCTTTACCTTATATTGCATATAATTGTAGATCACACAGTAACTTAGGTCATGTCATGGGTCATGTATAATGTTAATCTACTTAGGAGGGATCATTTGTTTAATCTTTATGTACTGTTGGTGTTTGTTACTGGTTTATTTATTGTAGATTTCTCTGCTTGTTATATTTCTTATTACTCTACAACAGCATACATCATTGTACTCGGGATTTATTTGCAGATAAAAATTGCATAAACAGCAATTTATTTACCGCAGAGGTAGACATAAAGAAATATTCAGGAGCTAAGATTCTTTGCAGGTTTTGTTTTAGCCCATCAGCTAGTTTTGATGTTTCATTGATGTTCTCTTAAAACACCTCCTGTAGCTGCTACAGGAAATATGGCTGGCCATGGCTTCCCTCTGGCAAAGTCAGCTGTTTGGTTGGTGTTGTTAGGAGAGGGGCTTAAGGTAACTTACTGATCACCCCAGTGGCTACTTTTTTGAAAGGAAACTAGTTTGAAAGCATTAATGACAGAGGTGACTGATCAGCTCTGATCCATTTGGTACAGATACTTTTTGACTTATAATGGATCTATTAAATTTCACCTTTTTAGGGTAGGGTCACACAGAACGTATTTTACACTGCAGATCTGCCAATGACAGACCCTACAGTGTTCCTTTAGCTGTGCCTGCCTGCTCGTAGTGGATCCATTCAGTGTGACCTTACCCTTATTGGGCAAAAAAACTCAGCAGCTATTGGTCGGTAAGTCATGATGAATATCTGATTAAATAGAACCATGATGCCAGTGTGTATATTGTCGGACTGATATTTACAATACATGACATAACATTCTCTTCCACGATATGTTAAATGTTAACATTTTAAGACATAGATCTTTATGGCATATCCAGTGGTCCTGACAGATAGGACTTCCACCGAAAATGGCAGTCTTTCTGAGCTGTTTTCATATTTACCATAGCTACTTCCTTGCCAGGAGACTAGGTGTGCTCATTCTCTGGATTAGTGGGAATCCCAGCAGTGTGAAACTTTTGGAATCTTGCCAAGCACACTTAGTTGACTTTTTCTAAATCTCACATAAATCTTAAAGAGACAATCCCTTTCAGATTGCTAATTTTACTGGGTAAGAGAAACTGCTATCCAGACATTCTCCCTGCAGCCAATGCATAAGAAATGTAATATGGCTGCACCACATGGACAGCTCAAGCATACCAGGGACAGAGCTGCACTTAGTTGCTCTTCTTACTAGCTAATAAAGGTTGGTCCAAAGTGGGAGACCTAGTTCTAAAATGTCCATAGGCCCAAATAGTGCATAATGTAATGTGTTTTCTTTATGAACCAATCTTTCATTAACAAGTGCTTGCACATACACCTTATTGGGACTGGTAATAGTTCTAGACAAATCAAACTTCTATGGAATGTCTAAAAAGAGTTGTAGGAATTGGGAAAAAACACTGATATATCACATAAAATAGCTCTGTTAAGATTCTCAATAAAGCACAAAAACTCAGCTCACCATATAGATGTGTTTTCCCCAGAGACTATTCTCAGTTCCAGGGCACAGGAGACAGGCCAGGCCAGCCCCCAGTTAAACATGGACATCAACTAAAAATAAAAGCCAACAAAATGAAATGCTGACATGTTTTCCAACTGTATAGTTCAGTCCTTAATCATTACAGAATGCCAAGAGTGCACTCAGAGCTGGAGGAGAATTCGCTATATTGATGTCCAAGATTTTTTGTATATTTCTTTTGTAGATTACATTTTATATATTATATGGAAGGGGACATTTTTTTTACTCCAAACTTATAAAAAGTTTAATTGCAGAATGAAAATAGAATTAAATTGAAATTGTTTGAATATAAAGCAGTATTGCTATTATGATAACAGTAAGAAAAAAGAATACTGTATGCAGAAGTTGGGTTCATTGTAAGAATCTCAAAATAGTGCATGTAACTGAAAAAAAAATTCCTTAAATATTTTATTTTGTTTTACAGGTTAAAGAAGTTACTAGAACAGGAAAAGGCATATCAAGCACGAAAAGACAAAGAATATAACAAGAGACTGAATAAAATTAGGGATGAACTAGTAAAACTCAAGTCATTTGCACTGATGCTGGTGGATGAAAGACAAATGCATATTGAGCAACTTGGACAACAAAGCCAAAAGATACAAGATCTCACTCAAGAACTCCAAGAAGCAGATTCTAAAGTCAAAGCAATTTGTGCTAAAGCCAACGAAGACAGCCAGAAAATTGTTAAATTGGAATCGGACCTTGATCATAAAACTTCCAAATATTCTCAAGAGCATGAGGATATGACTGCAAAACTTGCTACTCAAGAATCTAACAACCGTCAGTTACGACTTAAACTGGTGGGTCTGAACCGTAGGATTGAAGAGTTAGAAGAAGTAAATATAAACCTTCAAAAAGCTGATGATGAGTTGAAAGAACTTAGAGAAAAGATTGCTAAAGGAGAATGTGGAAACTCAAGCTTAATGGCAGAGGTGGAAAATTTAAGAAAGCGTGTTCTAGAAATGGAAGGGAAAGATGAAGAGATAACAAAGACAGAATCTCAGTGTAAAGAACTCCAAAAGAAACTCCATAAAGAAGAACATCACAGCAAGGAACTAAAGTTGGAGGTAGAAAAACTGCAAAAAAGAATGTCAGAACTGGAAAAATTAGAGGAAGCGTTCATGAAAAGCAAGTCTGAGTGCTCTCAGCTTTATGTCAAGCTGGAAAAAGAAAAAGCCCTAACCAAGGATTTGATTAAGGAGGTAGACTTGGTTAAAGCTCGTGTTAAGGAACTGGAATCAGTCGAAGGAAGACTTGAGAAAACAGAACATAGTTTAAAGGATGACCTAACAAAGTTAAAAAGTTTCACTGTTATGCTTGTTGACGAAAGAAAAATTATAATGGAAAAGATTAAGCTGGAAGAAGGAAAAGTGAATAATCTAAACAAGTGTTTAAAGACCGAACAAGGTAAAGTTATGGAGGTAACAGAAAAACTGATAGATGAAAGCAAAAATCTTTTAAAATTGAAGTCAGAGATGGAAGAGAAAGTTTATAACTTAACAAAAGAAAGAGACGAGTCAATAAGCAAACTTAAAACTGAGGAAGATAAAAACTGTGAATTAAGCTGCAGAGTCGACCTGCTGATCAAAAGAGTGGACAGCATGGAGGCCACAGAAAGAGAAGCCGCACGAAGTAGAACTAAAAAGAGTTTAGAATCTCTACATCAAGAAGACAACAAGACGAAAGAGTTGATTTTAGAAATAGAAAGACTTAGGTCACGTCTACAGCAGCTTGAAGTAGTTGAGGGAGATTTGATGAAGACAGAAGATGAGTATGATCAACTAGAAAGAAAATATAGAACCGAGCAAGACAGAGCAAATGTTTTGTCTCTTCAGCTTGAGGAGCTGAAAAGTCAGATAGCAAAAAATAAAGCTATTGAGAAGGGGGAAGCTGTAAGTCAAGAGGCTGAACTTCGACATCGAATAAGAGTTGAGGAGGCTAAAAACAGAGATTTGAGAGCAGAGGTTCAAGCACTTAAAGAGAAGATTCATGATATGATGAACAAGGAAGATCAACTTTCACAGCTTCAAGTTGACTATTCAGTTCTTCAAAAAAGGTTTATAGAAGAGGAGAATAGAAATAAAAATATGGGACAAGATGTACTAAACTTGACAAAAGAGCTAGAGCTTTCAAAACGATACAGTCGAGCTATAAGGCCAAGCATGAACGGAAGAAGAGTGGTAGATGTTCCTGTAACATCTACAGCTGTCCAGACAGATGTAATAAATAATGAGATGGTTGAGGAAGAGACACCAGCAGTGTTTATCAGAAAGTCTTTCCAAGAGGAAAACCATATTATGAGCAATTTACGACAGGTTGGACTTAAAAAACCTACTGAGCGCTCACCTGTTCTGGAAAGGTATCCACCTGCAGCTAATGAACTGAATATAAGAAAATCATGGATTCCCTGGATGAAAAAAAGAGAAAATGGCTCTCCTGGGACTCCAGTCACTCCAGAAAGGGCGGTTCGGCCAAGTCCTAGTCCAGGGCGCCCTAATGAAGTGTTTCTTTCACCAAAACAGGGTCAGCCTTTACATATAAGAGTAACACCAGACCATGAAAACAGCACAGCTACTTTGGAGATTACAAGTCCACCTGCCGAAGACTTTTTTTCAAGCACTACTGTAATACCAACCTTAGGAACGCAGAAACCACGGATTACAATTATTCCTTCTCCAGGTGTCATGACACAGAAAGGAAAAGGTTTAGATAGTCCAGAATCCCCAGAAAGATCTATGTCTCCTGTTACAATCACAACTTTTTCACGGGAAAAAAATTTAGAAACTGGCAGAAGCAACTTTGGGGAAAGGCCTTCTTCACCAATTCAGATACTTACGGTATCAACATCTGCCGCCTCTCCAGATATATCTGTGTCACCTGATGCACAGGAAATGACTATGGGACGTGCTGTATTTAAAGTTACTCCTGAAAAACAAACTGTGCCAACGCCAATAAGAAAGTTCAATTCTAATGCAAACATCATTACAACAGAAGACAACAAAATCCATATTCATTTAGGCTCTCAATTTAAGCGAAACCCTGGCAGCTCTTCAGAAGGTACACCAGTCATAACTGTTAGACCTTTAAATCTTGGTACAGAAAATAAAGAAGTGGCAACTGGCACTGTACTCAGATCTCCAAAGACTAATCTATCAGCTAGACCTGCAACAAATAAAGTCACCAGCTCAATAACCATAACTCCTTCCTCAACGTCTTCTACTCGTGCAACCCAATCAGTGGTAAGTATATAAGTAAACTCAATATTAGTAAAATTTACTAATAAAGCGTCAAATTGTAGACTTACAGAATATTTGTCATTTTAGTTGTTCTCTTTTATCTATAAAATTAGAAAATTATTATATGCAGGAATTCTTCTTTTGGAGTGCTGAAACTCCTTATTATGAGCAGACTCCATTGTAAAGGATGGTAAAGACAGATTTATGTCATTCCATGGTGTTCAATGCCCTGCCTTCACTGTGGTACTTTCTGAATGATAACATTTAACAATACAGGATCTGCAGTCAACACAAGGAATTTGAAGGCACATCTTTTAGGTTCTTCAAAATAGCCACCCTTTGCCTTAAATACATCTTGGCAAACTCTTGGCATTCTCTCAACCACATTCATAGCCACCAGTTAGCCACCAGATTTTTCCTACATTATTGGGTTTAGATCAGAGGATTGTAGAGGGCAAGTCATCTAACACAGGACTCTCCCACTCTCCTTTTTTGTCACATAGCTAGTACACAACCTGGAAGTGTGTTTTGGGTCACCATCATGTCTATATCAGAGCAGCTCCCATGAACACTCTTGGCATGTCTGTGCATTTCCCAGCTGGCAGTGGATTTAAATGACCAGCACGTAATGTTACAATTTCCTTGTTTCAGCTGTGGCTAGGAAAATCATTGGCCAGGCATGACTTCTCCTGACAAACACAGCTTATCAAAGTGGTAAGGTTGTCCGCTTCTATTTATAAAGCGGTTGTCTTCATGAGAAAATCATTTTTAATAGTCACATTACTAATGTTATAAGAGGACATGTTATAAGAATAATAACAGATGTGCAGCCGCACTAAACTGGAAATACCCTTTATAACCGAACCACACCTTAAGGCTTACTGAACTATGTCATTCTTAACACAAAATATACTTTTTGTGTGTGGGTGTAATATGAGGTGTATTGCTGTACATATCTGCCAAGACACTACTAAAAGGCTCTAAGATCCAAGAAACTAAAGTGCTTATTAACATAAGAAAGCAACAGTTTAAACCCAATGTGAATTTTACACTGTGGGGACGTCTTATTTTATAATGGGTTTCCAGTCTAGTTGCCATCTGACCTAAAAGAGGTCCCCTTTTATTCACTTTTGTATGGAGAAATGAAATGTTAGTCTATCACTAAGTGCCCAAAGCTGTAGTCACTGTAGCCCATAACACCATTATTGAGAGACATGTTCTACAATGAAAGAGGCCATAAAGTGGATATATATCTTTATCTAATAAAGGTTAACTTTTTGCAGCTCTCCAAACCAGCAGGGGGGTGGTTTGGCTCCTTCTCCCCACTGAACAAATGTGTTTTTACCATGTAAAGTGATAAGGGGCCCAGTGGAGCCACAGTGTCACAATAGTTGTTTTTGACCCACATTTTTGACTAGGCGCATTTGGCCTGTTACCATGGCAGGCCTTAGGTTTCAGTGGTCCCCTTCACAGTACTTACTGTGTATTCTATTGCCTTTTGGTGTACAATATAGTTCCTAAATAATACAATCATACGATGTACAAATAACACTGTCAGACAATTGGCTAAATGATAACCAATTGTCAAGTCATTAAAATAGGACATAAAATTGCGTCCTGCTTGGACACCAACTTTGGGATTGGTAGTGCAAGCTTAAAGGAGTACTCCCGTGGAAAACTTTTTTTTTTTTAATCAACTGGTGCCAGAAAGTTAAACAGATTTGGAAATTACTTCTATTACAAAATCTTAATCCTTCCAATAGTTATTAGCTGCTGAATACTACAGAGGAAATGTTTTTCTTTTTTGAACACAGCGCTCTCTGCTGACATCATGACCACAGTGTCCTCTGCTGACATCTCTGTCCATTTTAAGAACTGTCCAGAGTAGGAGAGGATCCCCATAGCAAACATATGCTGCTCTGGACAGCTCCTAAAATGGACAGCAGCATATGTTTGCTATGGGGATTTTCTCCTACTCTGGGCAGTTCTTAAAATGGACAGAAATGTCAGCAGAGAGCACTGTGTCATGATGTCAGCAGAGAACTCTGTGTTCCAAAAAGAAAACCATTTCCTCTGTAGTATTCAGCAGCTAATAAGTACTGGAAGGATTAAGATTTTTTTTATAGAAGTAATTTACAAATCTGTTTAACTTTCTGGCACCAGTTGATTGAAAAAAAAAAAGTTTTCCACGGGAGTACCCCTTTAAGTTGCTTCGATCAGTCAATAGTTAATATTGCCCCTCTTCAGTAATCACAGAAGGTAACTACACTGGTGTAACCCCCCTAAGTCTGGTTTAAGCCCAGACATGTGGGAGCTGCTACATTAGTGACCATTGAGTTAAAGTTTTTTTTTTTTTTCATTTTAATGTAGTTATACTTGTAGGGCTGGTCAATTTAAATATTTTGGCCAAAATTTGCCTCCTTCTCTTGATATTCCTGCTTACCCCCCTTTTGACTGCTCGTTGCCTAGGTTGCACCACCAAGCCATTTACAAGCTACTGCCTATATACCAGCCCTAGGGTCTAAATCTAAGACTGGTAATACTATTATCAATCTAGTTTTAATTTACTTATGTAATATATGATAGCCAAAGCTAAATATGATTGATTACCCAAAAATAATATTAAAAAAAACATGCATGTTATACTTAAGAGTCTTGTAAATGCAGTTCCATGCAACTATCACTATATAAATGCATAAATAAGATGACCAGGGTGAAAAGAAAGCAAAATGCACACAGTTATAATTGAGCCTTAAGTAGTAGACTACAAAAAAGAACCATATTGCATCTGATCAGGGGCGTACCTAGAGCAATTGGCACCCGGGGAGGACCCTTTGTTTGGCACAACGTCAGACCCCCCCACCGCCACCCGGGGCGGGCCCTGTGTTTGCCCCCATCACCCTCAACCCAAGAAAGTAATAAAACATGCACAAACTTTTCTCAATGTTTTCAATAATATTTATTGCACAAATGCAGGAGTTTTGCAGAAGGGAGCCAGAACAGGGTTTTTTCAGAAGGGGGCCAGGACAGGGGTTTTGCAGAAGGGAGCCAGGACAGGGGTTTTGCAGAAGAGGGCCAGGACAGGGGTTTTGTAGAAAGGGGCTGGTGAAAAACTTCTAGAAAACTCCTGCCCTGCCCCTGTCTACAAATCCCTGGTCTTCCCCCTTCTAGAAAACCCTTGCCCTTTCTTACAAAAACCCTGCACCCCTATTCCATAAAACTCAGCTTCGGCACCCCCCTCACATAAAAACCCTGCACCCACCCTACACATCAAATCCATAACCCCTCCCCCTTCATATAAGAACCCTGCACCGCCATCACATAAAGTTCATACACCCCTACACATAAAAACCTGTATACCCCCTTAATAAAAAAAATAACACCTGAACACCCTCATTAATTGGAATCCCCTGCACACCCCTTAATAAAATAAAACCCATTAACCCCTTAATAAAACCCAGCACATCCCCTAATAAAACCAATTAACCCCCCTTTATAAAGCCCCTTAACCCCCCTTAATAAAACAAAAACCCAGCACACACCCTTAATAAAACCCATTAACCCACTTTAATAAAACCCCTTAACCCCCTTAATAAAACCCCTTAACCCCCCTTAATAAAATAAAACCCTGCACCCCCTTAATAAAATAAAACCCATGCACACCCCCTTAATAAAACCCATCAACCCACTTTAATAAAACCCCTTAACCCCCTTAATAAAAACCCCTTAACCCCCCTTAATAAAATAAAACCCTGCACCCCCTTAAAAAAAATCCCTTTCCATCTGCACCATATGGAAACAAATCTCCCATCAATAAAATGAACAAATCCTGCACCCCCCCTTAATTACACCAACTCTCTCCCCCCAATTACACCCCCTCCCTCCCCCTCCCCTCAATTACACCCCCTCCCTTCACATAGAATTATTGAATTATTTACTTACATTTTGATGATGCCTCCACCCAACCGCTGGTGATGGATCCTTCCGCTCCGTTAAAAGATCCGTGAAGCCGGCGTCAGCGTTGTGACGTAACGTTGTGCGCCGCCGCAACACTCCTCCCCCTGCTGCTCTGACTCCACAGATGCAGGCGGCGGGCGGAAAAATGTTGCGGTGCAGCAGTGGATGGGGTGGTGACTTCTTCATGGCACCCCCCTTGTGAGTGGCACATGGGGCGGGCTGCCCCCCCCCCCTTTGTACGCCACTGCATCTCATTGTCATTGGTTTGTAAATAGCCTGCAACTGGTTCAATAAAGGCGCTCTCCAGTGATAACACTTTTTTTTATATATGGCGAGGGTGGTGTAAAATGTAAAAGAAGTGATACTCTCTCACCACCAACTGCAAACCCTTCTTCCACCCAACCGCACCCTTCAGCTGCAGCTGACATTTTGATGGTTCCAGGTCCCTGCTTGTCAACACTACTTCCTAGTTCCTGGAGACATGTTGTCCCCACAAGAACTACCCGCTCAGCCATTCACTGACAAAGGCAGAACACTCTATAGCCAGTGGTTGGCTTAGCAGGGAGTTCTTGCAAATGTCAGAAGAACCAAGAAGAAACAGTGAATAGTGGGGACCAGAAACCATTGGATCGGCAGCTGTTGAGGATCGGGGGAGGAGAGTACCACTTCTTTTTTATTTTTACACCCCCCCCCCCCATACACACGCACACATACACACACATATAAATATATATTTTTATAAACTTTTTTTGAAATCCTTGGACAAACCCTTTAAAGGAATATATTATATGATATTATATGTAAACGTCATGAGTAAAATAGCCGCATGACTTACATATCACCCGCTATCAGATCAGAAATGCTTGTTGTAATTTATATTTTTATTATTTGTGTAATATACAGTCTATCAAGTTGTTGCTTTGACTTGCTGATTGATAATTTTTTTTAATTCTTTAGACACCACAGGATGGGTCAACCCAACGCCACATCCCTACCCGCATTCCCATGTCAAAAGGTATGAAAGCAGTAAAGCCAATCATGGCAGTGCCAGGAGCAGGAAATCTGTCAAAATTTGAGCCACGTGGCGAGAGTCAGTCTATGAAAATAGAATTGAAGAAATCACCAGCCAGCAGCTCTGCCCCTCTCGGAGCGGGGAAGGGCTGAGGCTAAGCCTCAGGGGTATGTGCAGGTGTTTCTGCTACCATTAAAAGCAGTGCCCTGTTTAGTTGTTAGTTTCATACTAATTCATGACTTCTGTTTCATCTCTGCTGTTCAACAGACTGGCAGACCGATGATCTGTAGATCTTCTTAGTGTAATGACTACAAGTAACATAAAATTAGAAACATAACCATGTGTCTCAAAAAATTTATTCTGGATATGGTTCCACTGTAAAACATTGTTTGCAACATAACATAAAGGTCCACATGATATTAATTCTAATTGGTACACTGCTTTGGCATCACTATAGGCACTGCCCACAAAATGACTGCTTCCACTGTATACAAGTGGCGCAGGTCTTGCATATAAAATTTATGCAAAGCAGCATTCTTACAAAAAATCAAATAATTTAAAAAAAAAATTGTCTCGGACTTCATTGTTTTACAGTGTAAACCTAATATTGTTACAGAAGCAAGCATTGAGATGCATGCCAATGATGATGGCATGAAGACAAATATTGGTTTGCCCATGCGAACTGTGCACGTTGATTGCTGCATATGTAGTTTTCTAATGACTGTGTTAAGCATGTATGTATATTTATCTGTATAGGTACAAGCATTTTGCCTTCCAAAATTGTATGAAAATACTGCCATCTCCTGATGTACAGAGGAATAACTCTACAAAGTTCATGTCTCAATATCTACACTTTCTACAATACATTCTTTGATCTGGTTTACACATTTTATATTATGTCTTTTATGATATGTAACATGTTTGGATGTGTAGATATTATTTATATTAAGTAGTTTTTTTGGGGGGGGATTTAGAATGAAAACTGACTTAATGTTTTATTCTGTGTAAGTTCTTGCGTTATACTTTTTTAAATAAAATGTAACATTTGAAAGATATTATCGGGTCAAATATTATATTGAATTATGCCCTAGAGGCTGGTATAAGGATAGGGTGGCACTTTTAAAACGTACTCCTGTTACTAAATATGTGCAAAGGTCACTGGGATTAAAGGGTACTCCGATGGAAAACAAGTAGAAATGTTTTCAAATATTTTCAATTCAACTGTTGTCAGAAAGTTAAACAGATTTGTAAATTACTTCTATTTGAAAATCTTAAATGTTTCAGTACTTATCAGCTGCTGTATGTTTCAGAGAAAGTTGTGTAGTTCTTTCCAGGCTGACCACAGTGCTCTCTGCTGACACCTCTGTCCCTGTCAGGAACTGACCAGAGTAGAAGCAAATCCCCATAGAAAACTTCTCCTGCTCAGGACAGTTCCTGACCGGGACAGAGGTGGCACCAGTTGATTACCCCTTTAGTACCCCTTTAAGTCACCACCATAGTGTTCTGTGTGTAAAACATTAGTTCCATAACACACTGATTTCTGCATGCAGTAGAACATTTCATAATGCATGGTCTAATTCTTATTGCAGACTCCTACCGCTATTCTTATAGAGCCAATGATGGGGTTAAGTGTATATTAAAGGGGTTCTCCAGTGCTTAGACATCTTATCCCCTATCCAAAGGATAGGGGATAAGATGCCTGATCGCGAGAGTCCCACCACTGGGGACCCCCGTGATCTTGCACGCGGCCCCCCGTTTATAATCAGTCCCTGGAGTGTGTTCGCTCCGGGTCTGATTACCGACGACCACAGGGCCGACGGCATGTGACGTCACGCCTCCGCCCCCGTGTGACGTCACGCTCCGCCCCTCAATGCAAGCCTATGGGAGGGGGCGTGACAGCTATCACGCCCCCTCCCATAGGCTTGCATTGAGGGGCGGAGCGTGACGCATAGGGGATAAGATGTCTAAGCATTGGAGAACCCCTTTAAAAAGTTGTACCACAACATAATTGTGGCCCTTGAAACACCATTCAATTATAATGTAATATTTTATTTGTGAAGAAAAAAACCAGTAGATATTTAAAACCCGTTTTACAATTTTTCTTGTTACAAGTTTCCTTCTAAAACAATCTATTCACAGGGTGTACCACTTTAGGGACCTTCAGCTACAAGCTGTAAATTATAAGAGAACCCACCAGCAAGTGTTCAGTTTTCTTAAGTGCCACTGCAGGACATATTAAGTCGATTTACGTAAATAGGGAGTGTGTCTAATGCACATACTAAGGCCTCCAGGCTTTTTGTAGTCCCTCTCCACTTTGACTGTTAAGATGTCGTGCCATTGTTTGTGTGGTCCTATCCAATACTGTTGGGGCTTCAACTTACAACAACTCTGTCTAATCCAAAACTGCATCACGCTCAAGGAGTTGAGACGTTAAGGGAAGGATCATTTCCCAAATGTTTTGCTGGCCTCAGCCAACACAGAGGAACATCTGGAAACGATGCCTAGGGTTGGGCTGGCCCACCAAAGTATGAAAAGATTCTCCTGTGTTTCTGGGGAGTCCTTTGAAACTAGGGTCCTTATCTTGTGACTTGATTGACAAAAAAACTATTCAACCTTACTGATACAATTAGTGGACATATACAGGTTGGGTATGCATGGATGGTTGACCTCAAGAACAGTTTCCTCTGGTAGGCCAAAGGGATTCTAGTTTGCATTTCTCCCTAACCATAGATGCTGGTGAAGCATGTCCATATTCATAGACAGAGAGTAGAAGACATATGTGAAACACTTTTTACCATGATAGCCAGCTTTCTGATATCTCATATTTATTATATCTATAAAAGTCACTACTGAATCAGCCATATAGCTAGATGAACAGTAAACAGATGTGTGGTGCTTTTTCTGCCATCTATCCTGTGGTATAGATGATTAGAAATGCTCTCCATGTTCTAGCTGTATGCCTAGCTTGTTCTGAGATAATGTTATGCCTTGCTGAAGAGTCATTCCACATAGAAGTGGGCACAGTTGAATGGGATTGTCCAGCAAAAACTGATTTATTAAAAACATGTCCAGGCTGCCTGATTTAAAAACAAAAACTTTACTTACCTCTTGCATCTCTGGTGTCCACTATACTCCTCTTCTTGGTCCGAGATGTCACATTGCCGCTAAGCCAAACGCTGGCAGCAGTAGTGTCCTACCTCAGCCAGTGATTGGGTGAGCAGCAATTTAACATATTAGGCCCCAGGACTAGGAAGAGAAATGTGATGGTGATCGGAGTCCTAATCTATACGTGGCATTGCCGCTAAGCCAATCACTGGGTGAGGTGAAACATCGCTGTGGCCAGTGGTTGGTTGAGCAGCAATGTAGCTCCCTAGACCCCAGGACCAGGAAAAGAAGTGCAGCCAACACAGAGAGCAGTGATAAGGGATGCATGGGACAGTGCGAGAGGTAAGTATAGTTTTTTTTTTTCATTGTTGTTTTTTTTTTTTTTTTTTTTAAACAGGCAGCCTGGGTTTCCAGTTTTCACTGGACAACCCCCTTAAACACCAAAGGACAAGCATGTGTGTAAGCCTTCATCATAAGACATTGGAGAATGCTTGGGAGTTGATGAAAATAGAGTTGCAATTTATTTCCTGAACACTAAAAACCCTATTTTTTCCCCCTCTTTTTAGAGAGCATTGTTATCCATCAGCTTCGGATGAACGCTAGATGATCTGTGGAGGAGAACATGAATTTATGCACTTCTACTGAACAGAAATATTTTTGGATATTTTCTGGGTCGCACTCCAAGACAACAGCTTCATGCCTTTCTATTCTACTGACACATCAAAGAAAAGATCTTTATTTTTATTTTTTTGTAAATTTGCTTGTGTTTGAAATATGCCAAATTTACAGGATTATATTTTGTGAAAATGTTGCTAATTCATCATGAAACTTTCTCTGAAAGGTTTTTAACTTATTTTCTAATGTTTTTAAGCTTTTCTTTAAATATTGTATTTTTGTATGGAATCTGAGCAGCTGTAGACGAATGGTATAGCTAGAATGTATTATTTCAATGTGCTTTTCTTATCTCTGCGGATCCAACATATGGTCTCGATGGGGTTTTTGTGCCATTTATGATACCATGTGTGAATATGAATAAAATCTTCAGGATCTGCATGGGCATGTGACAGATGGTTATGGTGGTGCTTTACTTTATTTAATAATGTTGAATCTATTTATGGAGCAAAAGGCAACTGATCAGTTGCTCATATTAGTCTAAGTTGACTGAATGGAATGTATCTGATTAATATTGGTCAAAGAGCAGTGCTATCTACAAAGGTGCTTGGGTAAAAAAAGAGAATATAAAAAACATTACTCCAGCACATGTATACGTACAGTATAGTATGATAAAATGGTCATTGTCACTAAGACACACCACATGTCACTAAGACACACCACATGTCACTAAGACACACCACATGTTCTTCTGATGAGGAGTCCTGGTGGCTATACTGTGGCACTTACATCCACCTTCATAGCATTATTGTTACATCACAGACATCTGACTCTATGACACATTCTATCTGCATTAACAATATAACTGTGATGGTTGTTGCAAGTTGCAGGTTGTTTACTTGTGCCAAGTGCATTGCCAATGTTTTTGGACACCCATGACATCAAGCATCTTATGAGCAGTATGACATTTACCACAGTGGCCAAATGTCAAACAGTAGTAAATGGGGTTAGATAAATTCCATCCCATTTTGTGTAGTGGTTTTTAGGGTGTTCTGTCTCTTTTGACCCCAAGTGTTTACTACCTGTTCTTTCTTCACCATAAATTGCATGAAAGAATCAAATATCTAAAACCATGCACTTTAAACCCCCCCCCCCCCCCTCAATGTTCCTGAGTTGTCCCTTGATGTCATGACTGACTGGGTGGACAGGGAAAGTGAGCCCTAAGCTTTCCCTAGTAACACTTTCCCTGCCTACTTACCCAAACTCCTTAAGTGGTGAATCGACAACTTCGAGCCAGTCCCTCCCTGCGCTACAGTGCAGTGGCATAAAAACAAATAATATATAGTCGGTCACAGGCCAGAAATTGAAAACTACCAGACAACCAGATATACCAGACAGGATACAAATACTAACAGGGCAGAAAATTGTGTATTAACAAACAGTTCATAAACCAGATATCAGATAAACAGCAGACATGATAAAATGAACAAGACTAGGTATGCAACAAGAATACAGCAGAATCCAAGAGACGCAAGGGATGAATGGAAGAACTGAAAGCTAAAACACTAAACTGATCAGGTAACATAGGACACTGTTCACACTGGACACAGATAACAAACATGAACTTCATAAAAACGGATACAAGAAAACCAAACTCTACAACGTAGAGGAACACTGGTCAGGATACTAGACAGGATATTTCTCAAGATTCAAAACAGGATACATTTCAAGATACAAGACAGGATAAATTCAAAACCAAACTCCACTATGTGGAGGAACAGGACAGGATTCTTACAGTGTGAACACAGACTAAGCAGAACAGACATACATCCTAAAAACCGACAAATAACACAGACAAAAATCTACAATAAACAAGACTATTTAACCATGGCTAAAACTAAGATATATCACAGGATAAATACAAGGGGCCTGCTCAAGCAGACTAGGAAGTGTATTGCACAGACATCATAGTAGCATTATTGCACAAAATAACCAGCACCAGGATGCAGGAGAACTCTGGTTACATAGACACACCCAAGATCTCATTGGTTCTGAGCATTAACAATTCCCAATCCAGGAAGAATAGCAAACTGCTAAGTACAAACTAGTGTGTGAATACACGCCTAAACAGAAAAATACAGGTCTGTGGTCGTGATGTCATCAGAGAGCATTCCAAAAAGAAAATAATTTCCTCTGTAGTATTCAGCAGCTAATAAGTACAGGAAGGATTAAGATTTGTTAATAGAAGTAATTTATAAATATGTTTAACTTTCTGCCACCAGTTGATTTAAAAGAAAAAAAGGTTTTCACCGGAGTACCCCTTTAAAAGCAGTGTGTGACTGGAGTTGTCCCCTTGTGTTATATAAAAAAGAATGATATGAGGCATGTTTAAACCTTTAACGACGCAGGACGTATATTTACGTCCTGCGCCGGCTCCCACGATATGAAGGAGGGTCGCGCTGCGACCCCGCATCACATCGCGTCGGTCCCGGCGCTCATCAACGGCCGGGACCCGGGGCTAATACCACACATCGCCGATCGCGGAGATGTGCGGTATTAACCCTTTAGAAGCGGCGGGGAAATCGCGGCGTCCCGAACAGCTTGCAGGACACTGGGAGGGCCCTTACCTGCCTCCTCGGTGTCCGATCAACGAATGACTGCTCTGTGCCTGAGATCCAGGCAGGAGCAGTCAAGCACCGATAACGCTGATCACAGGCGTGTTAATACATGCGCCAGTGATCAGCATAGGAGATCAGTGTGTGCAGTGTTATAGGTCCCTATAGGACCTATAACACTGCAAAAAAAAAGTTAAAAAAAAGTGTTAATAAAGGTCATTTAACCCCTTCCCTAACAAAAGTTTGAATCACCCCCCTTTTCCCATAAAAAAAATAAAACAGTGTAAATAAAAATAAAAATAAACATATGTGTATCGCCGCGTGCGTAAATGTCCAAACTATAAAAATATATTGTTAATTAAACCGCACAGTCAATGGCGTACGCGCAAAAAAATTCCAAAGTCCAAAAAAGCGTATTTTGGTCACTTTTTATACCATTAAAAAATTTATAAAAAGTGATCAAAAAGTCTGATCAAAACAAAATCATACCGATAAAAACTTCAGATCACGGCGCAAAAAATGAGTCCTCATACCGCCCTGTACGTGGAAAAGTAAAAAAGTTATAGGGGTCAGAAGAGGACATTTTTAAACGTATAAATTTCCCTGCATGTAGTTATGATTTTTTCCAGAAGTGCGACAAAATCAAACCTATATAAGTAGGTTATCATTTTAACTGTATGGACCTACAGAATAATGATAAGGTGTCATTTTTACCGAAATATGCACTGCGTAGAAACGTAAGCCCCCAAAATTTACAAAATGGTGTTTTTTCTTCGATTTTGTCACACAATGATTTTTTTTCCATTTCGTCGTGAATTTTTTGGTAAAATGACTGATGTCACTGTAAAGTAGAATTGGTGACACAAAAAATAAGCCATAATATGGATTTTTAGGTGGAAAATTGATTATGATTTTTAAAAGGTAAGGAGGAAAAAACGAAAGTGCAAAAACGGAAAAACCCTGAGTCCTTAAGGGGTTAAAGTATGTTTACTGTTGGTACTGGCATGTTCTGTAAAGGCCCATTGACATGAGCAGATAATCGGTCAGATTTATGTGCAAATGTTTATGATGGTCTTCTAATGTAAATATGTGTACAATTTGGTGATTAGTTATAAGACACTTGGTAATTGATCATCGCTGTGACAGTGTCAAAGGGGCTGGCTGGAGTTTTCATTAGTTTTTCAAGCTGGATATAAGTATAAAAATGGTCACCATCAGAATTGCAGTAGCGGGGGATTGAACTACTTAAAGGGGTACTCCACTGGCCAGCGTTCGGAAGTAAATGTTCCGAAGGCTGTTTTCGCGCTGCAGGGGTTGGCCAAGCCCCTTGTGACACCACAGATACGCCCCCTCAATGCAAGTCCATAGACTGCTTGGACCCTCCACAATCTTCTGCATGGGACACCGGCTCTGCCTGGGAAGGGGGCGTGTTGCTGCCCGCACGGCTATCTCCAGTTCTCCCATAAAGATACATGGAGGGGGCTTGTCGGCCGCCAGTTCGTGTAGGGTTTGGTGTGCTCCGTTCTCGGTCAGAGCCAGGGTCCTTATCCATTAAATTTTTGTGCATGGCAGTTTTCCTTAAAAAAAAAAAAAATGAATAAAACTCCATTCAACCCATTTTAATAGCGAATAAATGAATAATTTCCAACAATTACGGAGAATAAATTGAGCGTAAATACTTGACTGAAATAACTGTTGGATTGCATAATGCAGACATATGGAAGAAGATTTTGCTTGTGTGAATAAAGTTTTCCAAAATGTTTTGTGGACACTGAAAGGATGAGGAAAAGCTGAAACTGCAGAGATAGCAGATGTTGTAAGGAGCAGATTTCCAATCATGAAAGCTGAGCGGATATTTAATCAAAGGTATCTAAATATAGCTGATCTGGAAAGGCAGGTGACTAAACCGAGAGTTTCTTGGATGACAAGAGCTTTAAATAAAGCAGATACTGAATCATGAATATATTAATAGAAATATCAGTAATGTGGCCAATTAATGTGGGTGTAAAATGATAGTCTGTTTTATGTGTAAGTACTGTATATTACTCAAAACTGAAAATATGTATAGATGTCAGCACCTGTTTCCTGATACATGTACATTGTACAAGAAATTCCTCTATATTAAACTCTACTGAGTATAAATTCATGGATTTGCTATATTTGTGATTTGTGATATTCTATGTCATAACTATTTCACTGTTCAAGGAAAGGTATGGGATACAACTGGAAAGGCCTCCTCCATGCACTTCATCTTATTATGGTCACAACTGAGCCTTTTTTACTGTTGCACTAGCTGAGTACCTGGCGTTGCCCGGTTTTTCCCTCCTAATCCTTGTTGGGGAGGAAAATCAACAAAAAAGGAAGATTTTGACTTCATATCCCGTCCTCATATATTGTTGTCATCTCCCAACCCCATATCCCGTTCCTCATATCTCAACCTCATATCCCGTCCTCATATCCCATCATCATATCTCAACCTCATATCCTGACCTCCTATCCTGTCCTCCTATCTTGACCTCATATCCCGTCCTCCTATCTCGACCTCATATCCCGTACTCATATCCCGTACTCATATCCCGACCTCAAATTTTGACCTCCTATCCCGACCTCATATCCCGTTCTCATATCCTGACCTCATGTCCCGTCTTCATATCCTGTCCTCACATCCCGTCTTCATATCCCGACCTCATATACCGTCCTTGTATCCCGACCTCATATCCCCACCTCATATCCTGACCTCCTATCCCGTCCTCATATTCAGTCCTCATATCTCAACCTCATAGTCCATCCTCATATTCCTTCCTCATATCCAGACCTCCTATCTCGACCTCATATCCCGTCCTCATTTCCCGACCTCATATCCCGTCCTCATATCCCATCCTTATGTCCCGTCCTCAGGTGGGACTGATTTGTGATGAAGATATTGTAAGCTGAAAATAGAAGGGGATTGAGCGTGATTTGCAAGCCAGACCAATGCACAAAAAGGGTAGATAATAAAAATAGGTGAGGCTTAAAATGTGGGCGTGTCTTTGTGAGATGGGGTGTGGCTTGCAAGCCGGATTGTACATTCACCAGGAGATGCAGAGCGGAGCTTGTAGAGTAAGGTACTGGAAGTCCCATATACTTGCATGGGACTTGAAACAAAAACCCATCTTTTATATAAGGGTGTAGGTAAGGGTTAAATTAACTATCATATCTTTTTATTTGACATATAAGTAATATGTGTACCAGGTATTATTGAAATATCTCCAGCCGTATGGAAGTTATGCAGGAACATACATTTCTCATTGATTTGCATGGGAATTTAAACAAAAACCCCGACCCTCACAAATGGGGGTAGTTAAGGGTTAAATTAACTATCCTATATTTTAAGTGGACATATAAGTAACATGTGACCAAGCATTATCAAAATATCTCCAGCCGTTTGGAAGTTATGCAGTAACACACATTTCCCATTGACTTGTATGGGACTTTAAACAAAAACCCTGACCCTGGCAAATGGGGGTGAGTAAGGGTTTAATCACCTATCCTATGTTTGTTGTTGACATATAAGGAACGTGTGCCAAGTTTCATGTTAATATCTTTAGCCGTTTGGGCGTGATGCTGGAACATACACACACACACACACATACATACACACACACATTGAGTTTTATATATATATACTAGCTGAGTACCCGGTGTTGCCTGGTTTTTCCTTCCTAATCCTTGTTGTGGAGGAAAATCAGCAGAGGAAGCTTTTGACTTCATATCCCGTCCTCATATATTGCTGTCATATCCTAACCCCATATCCCGTCCTCATATCCCGACCTCCTATCACGATCTCCTATCCCGACCTCCTATCCCGTTCTCATATCCCGTCCTCCTATCCCGTCCTCCTATCCCATCCTCCTATCTTGACCTCCTATCCCGACCTCCTATCCTGACCTCCTATCCCGTCATCCTATCCCGACCTCCTATCCCGACCTCATATCCCGTCCTATTTCGACCTCCTATCTCAACCTCCTATCTCGACCTCCTATCCTGACCTCCTATCCCGTCCTCCTATCCTGACCTCCTTTCCTGTCCTCCTATCCCGACCTCATATCCCATGCTTTTATCCCCTCGTCATATCCCCTTGTCATATCCCATCCTCGTATGTTGACCTCCTATCTTGACCTCCTATCTTGACCTCCTATCCTGACCTCCTATCTCAACCTCCCATCCCGTCCTCCTTTCCCGTTCTCCTATCTTGCCCTCCTATCTTGACCTCCTTTCTCGACCTCCTATCCTGATCTCCTATCCCGTCCTCCTATCTCGACCTCCTATCCCGACCTCCAATCCCATCCTGCTATCATGTCCTCCTATCTCGACCTCCTATCTTGACCTCCTATCCCAACCTCCTATCCCGACCTCCTATCCCGTCCTCCTATCCAGTCCTCCTATCCCGTCCTCCTATCCCGTCCTCCTATCTCGACCTCCTATCCTGTCTTCCTATCTCGACCTCCTATCTTGACCTCCTATGCCGACCACCTATTCCGACCTCATATCCCGACCCATAATATGTGTACAAGGTATTGAAATATCTCCAGCCATAAGGAAGTTATGTGGGAACATACATTTCCCATTGATTTGCATGGGAAACCCCGACCCTCACAAATGGGGGTAGTTAAGGGTTAAATTAACTATCCTATATTTTAAGTGGACATATAAGTAACATGTGACCAAGTATTATCCAAATATCTCCAGCCATTTGGAAGTTATGCAGTAACATATATTTCCCATAGACTTGTATGGGACTTTAACCCCTTAAGGACGCAGGACGTACTCAAACGTCCCCTTTTCCGAGTCCTTAAGGACTCAGGACGTTTGAGTACGTCCTGTCAAATCCCGGCCCCCCGCCGCTAGCCGGAGGGGAGCCGGTGCCCGATGCCTGCTGAAATCGTTCAGCAGGCATCGGGGCATATCGCCCAGGGGGGTCATTATGCCCCCCCATGTCGGCGATGGCCGCAGATCGCTGGACAATTCAGTCCAGCGATCTGCGGCAGATTCCGGGTCAATCGGGTCTCCAGTGACCCTGTGACCCGGAATTACAGGCTGTTCGGGGCCGTCTCCGACGGCCCCGAACAGCCAGAGCCTGCAGGGGTGAGGTGGCACTGGTGCCACCTCACGATCGCCCTGATTCGTCGGCCGGATTACCGGCCGACCAATCAGGGCGCCTGCTGCGGGTGTCACTCCCGCAACCCGCTCCGCCCCTCTTCCGGAGGACGTGAGCGGGTGCGGGACGTGCACCCCGGGTGCTGGGGACCCCGATCCCCGGCGTCAATGTTGGGATCGGGGCCCCAGGAGCGACGGCCGCGGCGCAGACGACGAGGGACTGACCTGTGCGGCGAGGATCGTTGGAGGTGAGTGACAGCCTCCTGCTGTTGCTTAGCAACAGCTCCCAGCATGCAAAAAGGGCATGCTGGGAGCTGTAGTTATGCAACAGCAGGAGGCAGACCACCACAACTCCCAGCATGCCCTTATGGGCATGCTGGGACTTGTAGTTTTGCAACAGCTGGAGGCACATTTTTTCTATGGAAAAGTGTACCTTCAGCTGTTGTGTAACTACAACTCCCAGCTTGCACCAACAGCTAAAGTGCATGCTGGGAGTTGTAGTAGTGCATCTGCTGGTTGCATAACTACAACTCCCAGCATGCCCGTTGGCTGTCGGTGACTGCTGGGAGTTGTAGTTTTGCAACAGCTGAAGGCACACTGAGTTATGTAGCAAACCAGTGTGTCTCCAGCTGTTGCATAACTACAGTCCCCAGCATCCCCAGCCAAAGTAGTATGCCTCCAGCTGTTGCATAACTACAACACCCAGCATGCCCTTCCGCTGTCCGTACATGCTGGGGGTTGTAGCTTTTGCAACAGCTGAAGGCACACTGGTTGCAAAACACTGAGTTTGTTACCAAACTCTGTGTTTCACAACCAGTGTGCCTCCAGCTGTTGCAAAACTACAACTCCCAGCATGCACTGATAGACCGTACATGCTGGGAGTTGTAGTTTTGCAACAGCTGGATGTTCCCCCCCCCAATGTGAACGTACAGGGTACACTCACATGGGCGGAGGATTACAGTAAGTATCCAGCTGCAAGTTTGAGGTGCGGCAAAATTTCTGCCGCAGCTCAAACTGCCAGCGAGAAACTACTGTGAACCCCCCGCCCGTGTGACTGTACCCTAAAAACACTACACTACACTAACACAAAATAAAATAAAAAGTAAAAAACACTACATATGCACATACCCCTACACAGCCCCCCTCCCCAATAAAAATGAAAAACGTCTGGTACGCCACTGTTTCCAAAACGGAGCCTCCAGCTGTTGCAAAACAACTACTCCCAGTATTGCCAGATAGCCGTTGACTGTCCAGGCATGCTGGGTGTTTTACAACAGCTGGAGTCACCCTGTTTGGGAATCACTGGCGTAGAATACCCCTATGTCCACCCCAATGCAAGTCCCTAATTTAGGCCTCAAATGCGCATGGCGCTCTCACTTTGGAGCCCTGTCGTAATTCAAGGCAACAGTTTAGGGCCACATATGGGGTATCGCCGTACTCGGGAGAAATTGGGCTTCAAATTTTGGGGGGTATTTTCTGCTTTAACCCTTTGTAAAAATGTAAATTTTTTGGGAAACCAAGCATTTTAGGTAAAATTTTTTTTTTTTACATATGCAAAAGTTGTGAAACCCCTGTGGGGTATTAAGGTTCACTTTACCCCTTGTTACGTTCCCCAAGGGGTCTCGTTTCCAAAATGGTATGCCATGTGGGGTTTTTTGCTGTCCTGGCACCATAGGGGCTTCCTAAATGCGGCATGCCCCAGAGCAAAATTTCCTTCAAAAAAGCCAAATGTGACTCCTTCTCTTTTGAGACCTGTAGTGCACCAGCAGAGCACTTTTCACCCCCATATGGGGTGTTTTCTGAATCGGGAGAAATTGGGCTTCAAATTTTGGGGGGTATTTTCTGCTTTAACCCTTTGTAAAAATGTAAATTTTTTGGGAAACCAAGCATTTTAGGGATTTTTTTTTTTTTTTTTTTACGTATGCAAAAGTTGTGAATCACCTGTGGGATATTAAGGTTTACTTTACCCCTTGTTATGTTCCCCGAGGGGTCTAGTTTCCAAAATGGTATGCCATGTGTTTTTTGTTGCTGTTCTGGCACCATAGGGGCTTCCTAAATGTGACATGCCCCCCAAAAACCATTTGTCGCTCCTTCCCTTCTGAGCCCTCTACTGCGCCCGCCGAACAATTAACATAGACATATGAGGTATATGCTTACTCGAGAGAAATTGGGTTTCAAATACAAGTAAAAAATTTCTCCTTTTTACCCCTTGCAAAAATTCAAAAATTGGGTCTACAAAAACATGCGAGTGTAAAAAATGAAGATTGTGAATTTTCTCCTTCACTTTGCTGCTATTCCTGTGAAACACCTAAAGGGTTAAAACGCTGACTGAATGTCATTTTGAATACTTTGGGGGGTGCAGTTTTTATAATGGGGTCATTAATGGGGTATTTCTAATATGAAGGCCCTTCAAATCCACTTCAAACCTGAACTGGTCCCTGAAAAAAAGCGAGTTTCAAAATGTTGTGAAAAATTGGAAAATTGCTGCGGAACTTTGAAGCCCTCTGGTGTCTTCCAAAAGTAAAAACTCATCAATTTTATGATGCAAATATAAAGTAGACATATTGTATATGTGAATAAAAAAAAAATTATTTTGAATATCCATTTTCCTTACAAGCAGAGAGCTTCAAAGTTAGAAAAATGCAAAATTTTCAAATTTTTCATCAAATTTTGGGATTTTTCACCAAGAAAGGATGCAAGTTACCACAAAATTTTACCACTAAGTTAAAGTAGAATATGTCACGAAAAAACAATCTCGGAATCAGATTGATAACTAAAAGCATTCCAGAGTTATTAATGTTTAAAGTGACAGTGGTCAGAATTGCAAAAAATGGCTGAGTCCTTAAGGTGAAAAAGGGCTCAGTCCTTAAGGGGTTAAACAAAAACCCTGACCCTGGCAAATGGGGGTGGGTAAGGGTTACATTTCCTATCCTATGTTTGTTGTAGACATATAAGTAACATGTGTGCCAAGTTTCATGTTAATATCTTTAGCCGTTTGGATGTGATGCTGGAACATACACACACACATACACACACACATACACACATTGGGGGAGATTTATCAAAACCTGTGCAAAGGAATAGTTGCCCAGTTGCCCATAGCAACCAATCAGATCGCTTCTTTCAATTTGCAGAGGCCTTGTTAAAAATGAAAGAAGTGATCTGATTGGTTGCTATGGGCAACTCAGCAACTTTTCCTCTGGATAGGTTTTGATAAATCTCCCCCATTGAGTTTTATATACATCGATTTTTATGCCAAATACTATTCTGTGTCAAAAACAACACTTAAAGGGGTATTCCAGGATCTTTTTTATTTGGCTATGCTACAGGGGCTGTACAGTTAGTGTAATTCATAATACAGTATAGTGTCTGTATCTGTGTGTGACAGTTTTCTCACAATTCTTATGTGATTTTCGCCCCAATATTTATTTTTAACAGCATAAAAAATTACTCATGTCTCTGGATTTCCCAGGTTGCAGTGCGTAGAAACCTGACATCACTAGTCAGGTCACCAGAGGGAGTCTGTCCTGCTTCAATGGGTGGAGCGACGGCTGATTAGGAAACTTTGGTCTTTGAATGGATGCAGCTCATTTGTGCTGCAATGGGTGGGGTGGCTGATGTGTGGGAGGGAGGAAAGTGACTTCACATTTACAAGCATGTAACTATGGGATGTGTAGTTTAGAGAAGGAAACTCAACAGGAAATACCCAGTTCTGACAGGTATGTACTACTTAAATCACATTATGGTGGATAACCCCTTTAAACACAAACCAACAGTACACAACAATGAAATCTAAAAGGTACATATATAGAAAACTTTCTAAAGCATGAATGAACAGTCAGGAGTTTAAACCCCTTGAGGACACAGGTATTTTTTTATTTTTGTACTTTCCTAGCCTTCTAATAGTCATAATCCTTTCAAATTTCCACCTACAGACCCATATAAGGGATGTTCTTTGCCCCACTAATTGTACTTTGCAATGATTTCACTCATTTTACCACCAGTAAAACAAAAACAAACAAAAAAAATTAACAAAACAGTAAAACAAAAAAAATTATCTTTGTTAGGTGAAACTGAAAGGTCTCATTCAGAGACAGAAACATAGTTGTCTGTTACATGGATGAGTGAATAAATAACCTGTTTTATGCTACATTGGAGTGCTGCTTCCCTACTTCTTTGGATTATATGAGATGGGGCTTGAAGTTTGGCCTTGAGTTGCAGAGCACCCTTTTGGTACCGGGAGCTCATTCACTATGCCGATTCTGGTCTACATGTTATTTAATTAGCTGTAGATTTAGCACTGCATTGACTTTAGTATTCAGAACATAACAAGATGTTCCAAAGAAGATAAAGGTTTGGACTTGAGAAATACAAATTTAACCCCACAGGATACATACTTCAAACATCGAGGGAACTATCTACAATAATCAAAGAAATACTCAGCTTAAATAGAAATACTGAAATAAGTCAAGTTTTATTAACGATTCCTAGATGGGCAAGGACTTCAGGGGGGCCTCATAAATTTTTAGCTTTTATTTTTTCCTTCCATTTGTGCCTAGGGATCTTGAGGGCAATAGCACAGGTGCTCTATCTATTTCTATGTGGTGTACAGCAGAGCCCTCATTCTGAAAAGGAAAACCCCTACCTTGCTAAATTCACCATGATCTATTGCCCTAAACAATGTGCCTTTATTCCATCTGACTCGCTTCTGTGCATTTCACCATTTTGTATCATCAGGTCAGCCATTTGCACATCTAATGCAGTAGTAGCACCCAGGTGCATGCTGAGAGCTTGTTGGTTCCCCCAAAGCTTCAGTGATGATAGGCGCCCAGTAGGCAGATTCTTCCTGTAGATAGTACGTGAACTGAAAAAAAGCGATGGCCCGGCACTAGCAGGACTAAGGTATATGAAATACAGTAAGAGGAAAGGACTGTGGTCTCCTGAAATAAAGTTGGTTCTGGAGGGGCAACATCCACAACAAGGCTTTTAACAATTGTAAATGCGAGAAAGAAATGAGACTGCACTCACCATCCAACACCGTTTTATTCTGTCATTCAAATGTGCAGGCGGGTATGGCAGTGGAGGTTTGCCCCTGCCTCTGCTGCCATACCTGCCTGTACCTTTGAATGACCAAATAAAATGGCGCTGAATGGTGAGTGCAGTCTCATTTCTTTTTCGCATTTACTTCCTGTAGATAGGCCTCCAGTAGGGAGGTTCTCCCTGTAGATAGTGTCACGATCCCGGCTGGTAGGAGGTGGATTCTCTGTGCCAGAGAGGGATTGGCGAGGACCGTGCTAGTGGACCGGTTCTAAGTCACTACTGGTTTTCACCAGAGCCCGCCGCAAAGCGGGATGGTCTTGCTGCGGCGGTAGTGACCAGGTCGTATCCACTAGCAACGGCTCAACCTCTCTGACTGCTGAAGATAGGCGCGGTACAAGGGAGTAGACAAAGGCAAGGTCGGACGTAGCAGAAGGTCGGGGCAGGCAGCAAGGATCGTAGTCAGGGGCAACGGCAGGAGGTCTGGAACACGGGCTAGGAACAAACAAGGGAACGCTTTCACTAGGCACAAGGGCAACAAGATCCGGCAAGGGAGTGCATGGGAGGAGGTCAGATATAGTCAGGGACCAGGTGGAAGCCAATTAAGGTAATTGGGAAGATTGGACCAGGCACCATCATTGGTGCACTGGCCCTTTAAATAGCAGAGACCCGGCGCGCGCGCGCCCTAGGGAGCGGGGCCGCGCGCGCCGGGACAGGACCGACGGAGAGCGAGTCAGGTACGGGGGCCGGGGTGCGCATCGCGAGCGGGCGCCACCCGCATCGCGAATCGCATCCCGGCTGGAGGCGGTACCGCAGCGCACCCGGTCAGTGGATCTGACCGGGGCGCTGCAGCAACGAGGATGAGGCGAGCGCTCCGGGGAGGAACGGGGACCCGGAGCGCTCGGCGTAACAGTACCCCCCCCCTTGGGTCTCCCCCTCTTCTTGGGTCCAAAGAACCTGAGGATCAAAAACACAATTCTTTCGTGATGAGGTCCGATGCACATTAGGAGGGGTTCCGTGCGGTAACGCACGGCACAGTCCAATCTTTCATTGTTAACACAATTGATGTAGAGGGGTCTGGCGAGACTGGTCACAGGGATGTTGAACCTGTTGATAAGAGAGGCCAAAAAAAAATTTCCTGCAGATCCGGAATCCAAGAAGGCCATAGTAGAGAAGGAGAAGGTAGAGGCAGATATCCGCATAGGCACAGTAAGGCGTGGAGAAGCAGAGTTGACATCAAGAACTGTGTCACCTTTGTGCGGAGTCAGCGTACGTCTTTCCAGGCGGGGAGGACGGATAGGACAATCCTTCAGGAAGTGTTCGGTACCGGCATAGTACAGGCAAAGATTCTCCATGCGGCGTCGTGTCCTCTCTTGAGGTGTCAAGCGAGACCGGTCAACTTGCATAGCCTCCACGGCGGGAGGCACAGGAACGGATTGCAGAGGACCAGAGGAGAGAGGAGCCGGGGGGAAAAAACGCCTCGTGCGAACAAAGTCCATATCCAGGCGGAGCTCCAGACGCCATCCGGAAAAACGCATGTCAATGCGAGTGGCAAGATGAATGAGTTCATGCAGGTTAGCAGGAGTTTCTCGTGCGGCCAGAACATCTTTAATGTTGCTGGATAGGCCTTTTTTAAAGGTCGCGCAGAGAGCCTCACTATTCCAGGACAACTCGGAAGCAAGAGCACGGAACTGAATGGCGTACTCGCCAACGGAAGAAACACCCTGGGCCAGGTTCAGCAGGGCAGTCTCGGCAGAAGAAGCTGCGGCGGACTTCTCGAAGACACCACGGACCTCAGCGAAGAAGGACTGGACTGTGGCTGTGGCCCCAGACAAGGCCTTTCCAGAAAGGAGACCACGGCAGAGTCTAGAGTCCTCATCAAATTTGTCCGGCAGGGACAAGCAGGGGTTAGGAGCGGCCGCTTGCTGCGGAGGATTTGCAGGAGCCGGCGGAGGAGATGGTTGTTGCAGCTGCTGTGTCTGTGACTGGAGTTGCTGTATCTGCGGCAGCAGCTGCTGAATCAGTGACTGAAGTTGCAGTGTCACGGTGGTCAAGTATGCCAGCTGGTGATTACGTTGGGCAATCTGTCGGGCTTGCTGGGCGACCAGTGTGGGGAGGTCGGCGACAACTGGCAGAGGAACTTCAGCGGAATCCATGGCCGGATCTACTGTCACGATCCCGGCTGGTAGGAGGTGGATTCTCTGTGCCAGAGAGGGATTGGCGAGGACCGTGCTAGTGGACCGGTTCTAAGTCACTACTGGTTTTCACCAGAGCCCGCCGCAAAGCGGGATGGTCTTGCTGCGGCGGTAGTGACCAGGTCGTATCCACTAGCAATGGCTCAACCTCTCTGACTGCTGAAGATAGGCGCGGTACAAGGGAGTAGACAAAGGCAAGGTCGGACGTAGCAGAAGGTCGGGGCAGGCAGCAAGGATCGTAGTCAGGGGCAACGGCAGGAGGTCTGGAACACGGGCTAGGAACAAACAAGGGAACGCTTTCACTAGGCACAAGGGCAACAAGATCCGGCAAGGGAGTGCATGGGAGGAGGTCAGATATAGTCAGGGACCAGGTGGAAGCCAATTAAGGTAATTGGGAAGATTGGACCAGGCACCATCATTGGTGCACTGGCCCTTTAAATAGCAGAGACCCGGCGCGCGCGCGCCCTAGGGAGCGGGGCCGCGCGCGCCGGGACAGGACCGACGGAGAGCGAGTCAGGTACGGGGGCCGGGGTGCGCATCGCGAGCGGGCGCCACCCGCATCGCGAATCGCATCCCGGCTGGAGGCGGTACCGCAGCGCACCCGGTCAGTGGATCTGACCGGGGCGCTGCAGCAACGAGGATGAGGCGAGCGCTCCGGGGAGGAACGGGGACCCGGAGCGCTCGGCGTAACAGATAGGCCCCCATAGAAAACTTCCCTATTTGAGAGGCCCCCTTGCCAAGATTGAAAAAAGAAAAAGAAAACCATGCCTACCTTCTCCCAACTCCTCCGCAGTCACCAGACCAGCCTCTTCTATGTTTCCTTTTTGGCTGCAGCTTCATGCCTGTGGCTGTGAGAGGCAGGAATCGCCTCTTACTTCAGAATGCACACATGTGTGTGCATCTCAAAGGATTCCAGGCCTTTAGTAGCTGCAGGCTTAAATAAAAACCTCCAAAGCAATCCAGTAAAACACAGGCCTACTTCACACAGTTTAATTTGTGTGTTTGATACAAACCTGACAGCTGGATCACATAGCTGTCAGTCTGTTAGGGCAGACCTCATCAGGTGGAATCTCCCTCACATCTCTTGGTTGGGCCACCTTCATACTGTCAAGATGGCAGTGGAGGATCCAGGGGGGCAATGGGGAAATGGCCCTTCCCCCCCAGGTTAATTACCCCTGTCAGTATTTAGGACATCCCTGTGTCCCGTAAGATCTTTTCGGGACACAAAGGTGTCCCGGTTACCTCTCAGCGACCCCACGTTAACTTTAAAAGCACAGGGGCTGCCGGGAGGTAGCACACGCAGGGACGTCACTGACATCCCGTGCGTGTTCCCATAGGAGCGAAACAGGAGCTGCAGAGAGAGGACGTACATGCCTCGCTCAGCTTCGCCTGCATACTAGTTTAGTTCTTGACAGCCCTAGGATGCAGGCTTGCACAGGCTGGTTTCTTTTTTCACAGGGTGCTGTGTTTAGTGACAGCCCATCACAGGTTTACACAGGCTAGGCAGGGGGAGGACGTAGACTTGCACAGGGTGTTGTGCTGGACAGGGGGAGGATGTAGACTTGCAAAGGGTGCTGTGTTTAGTGACAGCTTGACGACGCAGGCTTGCACGGCTGGTTTTGTTTATGCAGGGTCTTTACTGAAGGACGTGGACTTGCACAGTGTATTTAATGAATGGGGGGGGGGGGGGGGAGAACAAGCCTGTGCAAGCCTGTGTCCTCGGGCTGTCACTAAACACAGCAGGAACTATGTTGCTTACCTAATGTGGGGAAACTATGCTGCCAACCTAATGTGGGGGAACTATACTGCAAACCTAATGTGGGGAAACTATGCTGCCAACCTAATGTGGGGGAACTATACTGCCTACCTAATATGGGGGAACTATGCTGCCAACCTAATGTGAGGGGACTATGCAGCCAATCTAATGTGGGGGAACTGTGCTGCCAACCTAATGTGGGGGAACTATGCTGCCAACCTAATGTGGGGGAACTATGCTGCCAACCTAATGTGGGGGAATTATACTGCCTACATAATGTTTAGGAACTATGCTGCGTACTAAATGTGGGGGACTCATGCTGCGTACTTAACCCCTTAAAGACGCCGGGCGTATCCATACGCCCCCATTTCAAAGTCATTAAGGACTGAGGGCGTATGGGTACGCCCGTGGGAATTCCACCCCGTGCAAACCCCTGGGGGGGTCCTGAGACCCCCCGGTGATCGCCGCAAATCGCCGGTCAATTCAGACCGGCGATTTGCAGCATTCCGGGTCAATCAGGTCTCTGGTGACCCGGAAAAAAAGGGTGAATGGGGCTGTCCAAGACTGCCCCATTCACCCTTACCCAGCAGGAGTGAGGTGGCACGGGTGCCGCCTCACGATCATGTGATTGATCGGTCGGAACGACTAATCAAGACCCTGCTGGTCGGTGATTGGGACGGCGATCGGGGACGGCGGGGGTCTCCTACTTCTCCCTGGTCCGGCGTTGGCGGCGACAGGAGCAGCAGGATCGGTGGCAGCAGCGGCGGCAGTCCCGGCGGCAGGATACAGCAGGGGGTGAGGCCTGTTCACCTCCTGCTGTTGCTTAGCAACAACTCTCAGCAAGCAAAGCCAAAGGGCATGCTGGGAGTTGTAGTTTTGCAACAGCTGGAGTTCCAACTACAACTCCCAGCATGCCCTTTGGTAGTCTGTGCATGCTGGGGTTGTAGTTATGCAACAGCTGGAGGCACATTTTCTTTATAAAAAAGTGTGCATCCAGCTGTTGTATAACTACAACTACCAACATGCCCTTTGACTGTCAATGCATGCTGATTGTTGCAGTTTTGCAACAGCTGGAGACACATTGGTTGCAAAACCGAGTTTGTTACCTAACTCAGTGTTTTGCAACCAGTGTGCCTCCAGCTGTTGCAAGAATACAACTCCCAGCATGCACTGAGAGACTGTACATGCTGGGAGTTCTACTTTTGCAAAAGCTGGAGGCACACTGGTTGCGAAACACTGAGTTAAGTAACAAACTCTGTGTTCCGCAACCAATGTGCCTCCAGCTGTTGCATAACTACAACTCCCAGCATGTATGGTCTGTCAGTGCATGCTGGGAGTTGTAGTTTTGCAACAGCTGAAGGTCCCCCCCATGTGGGTTTACAGCGAGTTTTCTGCTGCAAGTTTGAGATGCGGCTTTTCCGCCACAGCTCAAACTCCCAGCGAGAAACTCACTATAAACCCGCCTGTGTGAATGTACCCTAAAAACACTACACTACACCTACACAAAATAAAAAGTAAAACACCACATATGCACATACCACTACTCAGTCCCCCCCCACCCCAATAAAAAATTTAAAAAAACATCTTGTACAGCACTGTTTCCAAAACGGAGCCTCCAGCTGTTGAAAAACAACAACTCCCAGTATTGCCGGACGGCCACTGACTGTTTAGGCATGCTGGGAGTTTTGCAACTGCTGCAAACACCCAGTTTGGGAAACAATGCCATAGGGTATTTTTGTGGTGGATTCAAATCCCCAATTTTGGCCTCAAATGTGCATGGCACTCTCTTGTTTTGGAGCCCTGTCGTATTTCAAGGAAACAGTTTAGGGCCACATATGCGGTATCTCCATACTCGGGAGAAATTGCTTTACAAATTTTGAGGGGCTTTTTCTCCTTTTACCCCTTATGAAAAGGTAAAGTTGGGGTCTACAACAGCATGTTAGTGTAAAAAATAACATTTTTACACTAACATGCTGGTGTTGCCCCATACTTTTAATTTTCACAAGCAGTAAAAAGAAAAAAAGACCCCCAAAATTTGTAATACAGAACTACCCCATATGTGGGCGTAGACTGCTCTGTGGGCACACAACATCGCTCAGGAGTGACAGCGTGCTATGTACATTTCAGGTCTAAATTGGTGTTTTGCACAGGGATGGCTGATTTTACAGTGGTTCTGACATAAACGCAAAACAATAAATACCCAGATGTGACCCCACTTTGGAAACTACACCCCTCACGGAATGTAACAAGGGGTATAGTGAGACTTAACACCCCACAGGTGTTTGAAGAATTTTTGTTAAATTTGGATGTGAAAATGAAAAAAAAAAATGTTTTTCACTAAAATGCTGGTCTTACCCTACATTTTTTATTTTCAAAAGGTAGAATAGGAAAAAAGCCCCCAAAATCTGTAGCCCCATTTCTTCTGAGTAAGAACATACCCCATATGTGGATGTAAAGTGCTTTGCGGGCGAACTACAATGCTCAGAAGAGAAGGAGCGCCATTGGGCTTTTGGAGAGAGAATGTGTCCGAAATTGAAGGCCATATGTGTTTACAAAGCCCCCATAGTGCCAGAACAGTGGAGCCCCCACACATGTGACCCCATTTTGGAAACTACACCCCTCACGTAATGTAATAAGGGGTACAATGAGCATTTACACCCCACAGGTGTCTGACAGATTTTTGGAACAGTGGTCCAAAGATCTGTCAAACGCCTGTGGGATGTAAATGTTCATTGCACCCCTTATTAAATTCTGTAAGGAGTGTTGTTTCCAAACTGGGGTCACATGTGGGGGGGGGGGTCCACTTTTCTGGCACCATGGGGGGCTTTGTAAACGCACATTGCCTCCCACTTCTATTCCAACCAAATTCTCTCACCAAAAGCTCAATGGCGCTCCTTCTCTTCTAAGCATTGTAGTTCACCCGCTGAGCATTTTACATCCACACATGGGGTATTTCCATACTTAGAAGAGATGGGGTTATAAATTTTGGGGGGCATTTTTTCCTATAACCCCTTGTAAAAATTTAAAATTTGGGGGAAAACCATCATTTTAGTGAGAGAAATTTTTTCTTATTTACACATCCGATTTTAACAAAAAAATGGTCGTCAAACACCTGTGGGGTGTTAAGGCTCACTGGACCCCTTGTTACATTCCTTGAGGGGTATAGTTTCCAAAATAGTATGCCATGTTGGTGTTTTTTTCTGTCCTGGCACCAAAGGGGCTTCCTAAATGTGACATGGCCCCCCAAAAACCATTTCAGAAAATCTCACTCTCCAAAATCCCATTGTCGCTCCTTCCCTTCTGAGCCTTGTAGTGCATCCACAGAGCACTTGACATCCACATATGAGGTATTTCCTTACTCGAGAGAATTGAAACTTTTAAAAAACTGGGTCTACAGGAACAGTGTGGACCCAGTTTTTGCGAGTGTAAAAAAATGAAGATTTTGAATATTCTCCTTCACCTTGTTGCCATTCCTGTGAAACACCTAAAGGGTTAAAACACTTTCTGAATGTCAATTCGAGTAGAATACAGACATAGCGCACATCTACAATCTTGTATAATGATCTGATTGCTTCTCAGCCCAATATCAAAAACTAACAGGTTGTTAGTATACATTTTTGAATGTATACTAACTTTCTGAATGTCATTTTGAATACTTTGGGGGGTGCAGTTTGTATAATGGGGTCATTTATGGGTTATTTCTTATATGAAGCTCCTCAAATCCACTTCAAAACTGAACTGGTTCCTGAAAAATTCAGATTTTGAAAATGTTGTGAAAAATTGGAAAATTGCTGGTGAACTTTGAAGCCCTCTGATGTCTTCCAAAAGTAAAAACATATAAACTTAATGATGCAAATATAAAGTAGACATATTGTATATGTGAATCAATATATCATTTATTTGGAATATCCATTTTCCTTACAAGCAAAGAGTTTCTGTAACACTCACTTTTCAGAAGACAGGAACCCCCGGTGGATGTGGATCCACTGTACCTGTGTGGCAGATGACTCGGACCGTACCAGGGAGCGGAGTCTAAGATGCTGCTGGTTTTCACCAGAGCCCACCGCAAAGCGGGATGGGCTTGCTGCGGCAGGTGGCACCCAAGTCGCTACCCCTGGCACGGCTCAACCACACAGGCAGCTGAGGAGATGTGAGGCACAGGAGGGATAAGGCAGCGCGTAGTCTGAATAGCAGAAGGTCAGGGCAGGCGGCAGGGTTGTGTAGTCAGGACGTAGCAGGAGGTCAATTAGCAGGTGACAGAGAAGCAAGGTCGGGTCACAAAGCGAAGGATCAGATACACGGCAAGGCAGAAACAGGAATGCTTTCTCTCAGGCTCAAGGCAACAAAGATCCGGCAGGGGAGTGAGGAGTGTGGAGGAATCACACTAATGAGCGCATTGGCCCTTTAAATCTTAAAGCTCCGGCGCGAGTGCCCTAGGGGACAGGGACACGCGGGCCGGAGCAGTGAGACAGAGGGTGGGGCAGGAGAAGCACCAGGTGAGTGACGGACTGGGGCTCGCATGCGGGCATGTCCCACGATGCGAGTCCCAGCCCCGCCTGCAGCAGCAGGAAACGAGACCATGCGCTCACGGCCAGCGTGTGCGGCCGGAGCACATAATGTAACAGTTTCAAAGTTAGAAAGATGCAAAATTTTCCACATTTTCATGAAATTTGGGTATTTTTTCACCAAGAAAGGATGTAAGTAATGACGAAAATTTACCACTATGTTAAAGTAGTATATGTCACGAAAAAATACTATCTCGGAATCGGAATAATCGGTAAAAGCATCACAGAGTTATTAATGTATAAAGGGACAGTGGTCAGAATTGCAAAAATTGGCTCAGTCCTTAAGGGGTTAAAGAGGTACTCCACTGCCCCAGTGTTCAGAACATTTTGTTTCTGACACTGGGTGTGGGCTGCGGGGGTCGTGGTGTCACGACCATGACCCTCATGATGTCACACCACGCCCCCTCAATGTACAATAAGTCTATAGGAGGTGGTGTGTTGACCACCGCACGATACTCTGAGAGTGCCCCTCCCGAGACTAGACTCTGGATCTGCCCATGCAAGATGGTGGTACTGCCTAGACCGCTTTATTTCTTTCACACGCTCCCAATCCAGTTACTGGATTTGATTGCACTTCAGGCAGACGTATTCAGGTTCATCTGGTGTAGCGTACGTCCTCGCATCCCTTGCTCTATTATGTTTCATCACAAGGGGGTGGGTGGCCTCTCCATGCCAAATTTTTTGCTTTGCTATCATGCTGCACACTTGGCTTAACTCCTTCTTTGTAATGCTCCCACCTTGACCCCACGCTGGGTCTCCCTGGAAAATGGCCTTTTGATCCCTTACGCTCTATATTCACTTATGTGAATCTCTGGCCCAATATCTCGTTACGTCCCCTCTAATGTGGCTTTATATTCCTATGCGCTCATCCTTTGGTGCTTTATCCGTTTCAAGCACTCTCTCCAATCTCTTATCTCTCCTCTCATTTCTCTGTTTGCTAACCCATTGTTTTCCCCTGGACTTCGTCCCTCTGACTTTGCGTGGTGGTCTACTAACAAACTGACTCTCCTTCACCACTTTTTGGTGGCCAAGAAGCTAATTTCTCGTGAACTGTTTATCTCTAGCTTCCATCCCCTTCAACCAAGGATTTAAGTCTTACCCAGGTACTCTCCTATTTACAAAAGTTGACTCTTTCTGCTTCCTCTTTCTACCTCTTTCTTTGAGGCCTTAGCTTTATACTTTCCCCTCAGACCTGGCTCTCTTTCTATCATTTACTCTCTTAATTAACCCTTTAAAGACCACACATTGCCTTTTATGCTTCAGAAGGAGCAAACTATCCCTCTCCCAGATTGGCACACTTGTTGCACTCAAAGGGCAGTTGGCAGGTCTCCCTGTTAGAGCTTAAAATTCTCCATAGGACTTACCCCAAGGTGTCGCCTTTCTGTTTCTGTGGATGCACTGAGAGGAGCACCATGCACCATATCTGGTGGTCTTGCCCCCATATATTCTCCTTTTGGCAAAATGTTGTGTCTCGTCTCTTCAGTCACAAGAATGGACTGCCCCGCTAGCCCAATGCTATATCTCTTGGGCCTTAGGCCTGACGGGGTTTAGCCAGCCTACATTTCGCCTTGTACAGTTTATCCTCCTTGCTGCTAGGATACACGTGGCCTCTAAGTGGCTTTCATCATTACATTGATATGTCATATCATTTGTTGTTGTAATTATATTGGTGTGCCCCTCTTTGATCCTACGTATCATTTTATATCTATTCTCTTTATGCAGAGTAGACTATGGTTGCCCGTTCCCCTCCCATCCCCCTCTCCTCTTTTCACCTTCTTTGTTTCTTCTGTACATTTACTACATTTATTTGATTTGTATGCACTTGATATTTTTACAGCTTTTTCAATAAAGTTTATCCTTTTGAAATTGGTCTAGATATCAGTCGCATTTCAAATGCAAATTCTTCTTTCTGCGCAATGGAGAAGGGAGCTGGTATTCCTAGCATTCCTTCCTCCACGCTCAGAGATCTTCTCCCTTGTCTTGAATAGTCATGCAGGCTTCACTCTACAGCTGGGAGGGCAACTCTGAATACAGGGCACAGAGGAAGGACTGCTAGGAATACCAACTCCCTCCTCACTTGCACAGAAAAAAAGAAACCGATGCTATTTATCATTTAATTTGAATTTCCCACATCTATTAACCTGTGTATTAGGTTAGTGCTGGTGATCCTATAGACTATAAATGGTATCTTAATACTGTATACAAAAAGAATCCAAAATGACACCTTACTGTACATCCTGCCATCATGGCTACATAGTGTCTACATATGATCCTAACATGATAACGGCGTACTCAAAGTACCAATCCACCACACAAAAAAGAAGAAAGAGTAACTAAATGCCGCTTAATTTAAATATAATATCTTTATTAAATAAACAAAGTATAAAAACATAAGACCAAAAAATGGAGCTGAAATGACTGAGGACCTCAAGAGCATAGGCCGAGCAACAGTACAGAGACACGGACAATAATGTAATAATCTGGGAACAACTCTGTGGAAGTTGTATGTAGTGCACCTGCGCACTGAAAATATGTCTTGTGTAAACACTGGGGACCCCGGCTGGGTAAAACTTCCCTCCGGAAAAGGCTCCCAGTGTATTACTGACAACTAAATCCAAATATATTGGCTATTTTCCATAAAAAGATATAAGTGCATAAGGTGCTGATTAGGGCTTACCCATTCTAAAGGGCCGTGCTCCGCTCCCCAACGCCGTTTCGTTTCCTTTTTCAAGGGGCCGCTTGAAAAAGGAAACAAAACGGCGTTGGGGAGCGGAGCACGGCACTTTAGAATGGGTAAGCCCTAATCAGCACCTTATGCACTTATATCTTTTTATGGCAAATAGCCAATATATTTGGATTTAGTTGTCAGTAATACACTGGGAGCCTTTTTCTGGAGAGAAGTTTTACCCAGCCGGGGTCCCCAGTGTTTACACAAGACATATTTTCAGTGCGCAGGTGCACTACATACAACTTCCACAGAGTTGTTCCCAGATTATTACATTATTGTCCGTGTCTCTGTACTGTTGCTCGGCCTATGCTCTTGAGGTCCTCAGTCATTTCAGCTCAATTTTTTGGTCTAATGTTTTTATACTTCGTTTATTTAATAAAGATATTATATTTATATTAAGCGGCATTTAGTTACTCTTTCTTCTTTTTTGTGTGGTGGATTTATAAATGGCATCTGCCACCTGTATTTACTGCTATGAGTTCCAGACACCATTGGGTAGCTGTTACAGTATGAAAGCAAACTGTACCTTTACTAAAGCTGCTGGTAGTTGCCAAACTTATAAAATCTTCTTTTTATTTATCAGCCAAGTGTCAAGAAAGCAGGGCCAAGCTTCTAAAGTGCCACAGCCTTTGTTCACCAAGTCCTGTACAACTGTCAAGGTGGGGCTATAAGGAGAGGGCAAGTGTGGAGCCATGTTTTGCTGTGGCTCTTCCCCGGCCTCACCTCTATGACACCAGGTACACTAGGGACACGCGCGCCATGTAAACGACTTCAATTAGAGAAGACGTCACCCATGAGTGACCCAATGTAAACTGTATGTAATTACTGCAGAGCCTGTGTAGAACTGATATCTACCACTATATGGTCACTATATGGGGATTATCTATCCTCCTTGTATACTGGTCTCCAAACTGTAGCCCTCCAGATGTTGCTAGGCAAGTCACCGCCTTCCGTACTCCAGGGAGCCAGCCGCACGTCATCGCCTGATGCCGCCGATGGTAAGTGACCACTGGCGCCGGTCACAGGACAGTTCCCCCGTTCTACCCGGACTACTGTGGGGGGGGCAGAACGGGGGAACCGAACTTTAACCCCCTCGCCTGCTATTGGTCGGTTGCTTCTGGCCAACCAATAGCAGGGATAGGAGGGGTGGCACCTCACATCAGGATGATTGACAAGCCAGGAGCCTGCACAGATCCCTGATTGTGTCAGGATCCGGGCTGGCGGATGGTGAGGACACTGTAGATGGATCCTCTGTGCCAGAGAGGTGATGGCGTGGGCTGTACCAGGGGAACGGAGTCTAAGGGGTTACTGGTATTCACCAGAGCCCACCGCAAAGCGGGATGGACTTGCTGCGGCGGTAATCCCCAGGTCGTTACACCCGGTTGCGACTCAACCTCTCTGACAGCTGAGATGACGCGGTATAGAAGGACAAGACAAAGGCAAGGTCAGACGTAGCAGAAGGTCAGGGCAGGCGGCAAGGTTCGTAGTCAGGGGCAACAGAAAAGGTTCTGGGTACAAAGGCAATGGACACTCAAGAAATGCTTTCACAAGGCACTAGGCAACAAGATCTGGCAAGGACAGGAAGGGAAAGTGGGGTTTTATAGTGTTTTACAGTGATTGGGCCAGACACCAATTAATGGTGCACTGGCCCTTTAAATTTAAGAGAGCCGGCGCGCACACCCTAGAGAGCGGGGCCGCGCCCTGGGAGGACACAGCAGGCAGAGGGAGGTAAGTAGAACGGGATGCGGCCCGCGGGCGGACTTGTGCCGCCATGTGGATCGCATCCCCGCCGGCAGCACTGTAGCAGCGCTCCCGGTCAGAGGGACAGACCGGGGCGCTGCAGGAGGACACACGCCATGAGCGCTCCGGGTTATGGATGCGGGACCCGGAGCGCTCGGCGTTACAGTACCCCCCCCCCCTTTGGTCTCCCCCTCTTTTTGGATCCTAGGAACTTACGGATGAGCTCTTTATCAAGAATATTGGCCTCAGGCTCCCAGGACCTCTCCTCAGGACCGCAATTCTCCCAATTGACCAAAAATAATTTTTTTACCTCTGACGGTTTTGGATGCCAGAATTTCTTTTACAGCAAAGATGTCGGAGGAACCGGAGACAGGGGTAGGGACCATGACCTTGGGAGAGTAACGGTTAAAAACAACAGGCTTGAGTAGAGAAACATGGAAAAAGTTAGGAATATGGAGAGAGGGGGGAAGATGAAGTTGGTAAGAGACAGGGTTAATTTGTTTTATGACTTTGAAAGGGCCTAAAAATCGGGGGCCCAACTTGTAACTGGGTACACGGAATCGAATGTACTTAGCAGAAAGCCATACCTTGTCACCAGGGGAAATACAGGAGGAACCCTTCTCTTTTTGTCAGCATGTCTCTTCATACGAGATGAGGCCAGTAGAAGCAACTTTTGAGTCTCTGTCAATTCATCCACGGCAGGAACCCCAGAGGAGGGGCTTCAGATTCGGAGACATCGGTGGAACGTGATAGTGCATCAGCTCTGACGTTCTTGTCGGCTGGACGAAAATGAATTTCAAAATTGAAGTGGGCAAACAATGTCCATCTAGCTTGGCGAGGATTTAATAGCTGGGCAGTCTGGAGATATGATAAATTTTTATGATCCGTGTAAATGATGATGGGATGCAGGGACCCCTTCAAAAGATGTCTCCACTCCTCAAGTGCCAATTCAATGGCCAAAAGTTCACAATCTCCAATCTAATAATTTTTTTTCTGCAGGAGAGAAATTCTTGGAGAAAAAAAACGCAAGTGCGATTTTTTTCCAGTAGCATTTTTTTTAGTTAAAACGGCAACGGTTCAGACAGAATAAGCATCCACTTCGAGAATAAAAGGCTTCGAGGGATCAGGCCTGGACAGAATAGGTGCCGAAGCGAAGGCAGCCTTGAGTTGGTTAAAGGCCTCCTCCGCCATTGGTGGCCAGGACCTCGGGTTCGCCTCTTTCTTGGTCAATGCTACAATAGGTGCAACAATGGTGGAGAAGTGGGGAATAAATTGATGATAGTAGTTAGCGAACCCGAGGAAACATTGGATAGCTCGCAGTCCAGAGGGGCGTGGCCAGTCCAGAACCGCAGAAAGCTTGTCAGGGTCCATTTGAAGGCCTTGACTGGACACAATGTATCCCAGGAAAGGTAGACTGCTGCGTTCAAAGAGACATTTTTCAATCTTAGCATAAAGATGATTTTTGCGTAGGTGCTGTAACACCTGGCGGACATGGAGGCGATGTTCCTCAGAGTTGGAAGAAAAAATAAGAATGTCATCCAGATAGACTACTACACAGGTATACAGCATGTCACGAAAAATTTCATGTGCAAAGTCCTGGAAAACTGCAGGGGCGTTGCAAAGGCCGAAAGGCATGACAAGATACTCAAAATGTCCGTCACGGGTGTTGAATGCAGTCTTCCACTCGTCTCCTTCACGTATACGGATAAAATTATAAGCCCCTCTTAGATCAAGTTTTGTAAAAATTTTAGCTCCCCGCAGACGGTTAAACAGTTCAGAGATAAGGGGGAGTGGATAACGGTTCTTTACTGTAATTTTATTTAAACCGCGGTAATCGATGCATGGACGTAGGGATCCATCTTTCTTAGCAACGAAGAAGAACCCTGCTCCAGCAGGGGAAGAAGACTTTATGATAAATAATTTTTTATGATTTTCTTGAACATACTCGGACATGGCTTGGGTCTCTGGAGCAGAGAGTGGATAAATCCTGCCACGGGGCGGAGAAGTACCAGGAAGCAAGTCAATAGGGCAGTCAAAGGGTCTGTGTGGTGGTAAGACCTCTGCTTGCGTTTTACAAAAAACATCAGAAAAGTCCTGGTAAGCCTTAGGCAGGCCAGGCAGAGGTGAAGCGAAGGGTACTTGACTGGAGGGTAAAGTCTTAAGGCATCGCTTGTGACTGGTAGGACCCCAACTCTTAATGTCCCCAGAAGACCAGTCGAGGATAGGTGAGTGGCGCTGGAGCCAAGGCAAGCCAAGTAGAAGTTCTGAGGTACAGTTGGGAAGCACAAAAAATTCAATGTTCTCATGATGGAGGACACCAAGGTTCATGCGCAAGGGCTCTGTGCGATAGCGCACGGTACAGTCCAGATTCTGTCCACTCACGGAGGAATGAAGAAGGGCTTGACGAGACGGGTCATAGGGATGTTGAATCTGTTGACTAATGAGGCCTCAATAAAATTTCCTGTTGAACCAGAGTCCAGAAAGGCCACAGCAGAAAAGGCAGTTTTAGCAGGCAAAGAAATCCGTACAGGAATTGTCAGGTGTGGAGAGGATGTATCCACACCCAGTAACGCCTCTCCCATGTTTACTAGGTGCGTGCGTCTTCCCAGATGCGGAGGACGAAGAGGACAGTACTTTAGGAAATGCTCGGAGCTCGCACAGTACAGGCAAAGGTTCTCATTCCTACGGCGAGTCCTCTCAAGTTGGGTCAGGCGAGACCGATCCACTTGCATAGCCTCCTCGGCGGAAGGCACAGTAACAGGTTGCAGCAGATGCTGAAAGAGAGGTGTTAGGCGGGGAAACTGCCTGGTGTGAACAAGATCCTTTTCTTGGCGTAGCTCCTGTCGCCTTTCTGAAAAACACATATCAATGCGGGTGGCCAAATGGATTAGTTCAGACAGGGCTGAGGGTATCTCTCGTGATGCCAGAACATCTTTGAAGTGGCTGGATAAACCTTTCTTGAAGGTCGCGCAGAGAGCCTCATTATTCCAGGCTAATTCTGAGGCAAGAGTCCGATACTGAATGGCGTAATCGCCCACTGTAGAGTTTCCTTGGACAAGATTCAACAAAGCTGTCTCAGCGGAAGAAACCCCGGCCGGTTCCTCAAAGACAGAGCGTACTTCTGAGAAGAAGGTCTGGACTGAAGTGGTGACTGTATTGTTGCGGTCCCAAAGCGGAGTGGCCCAAGACAAGGCCTTTCCAGAAAGTAAGCTGACCACGAATGCCACCTTTGACTGTTCAGTTGGAAATTGGTCAGCCAACAGCTCCAAGTGCAGAGAACACTGGGTCAGGAAGCCACGGCACAACTTAGAGTCCCCGTCAAATTTGTCAGGAAGAGAAAGACGGACTCTGGTACTGGAAGCGGCAGCTTGCAGTTGAGAAAGTGCAGGAGCTGGCGGAGAAGACGGCTGCTGCAGTAGAGGCAGAAGTTGCTGAACCATTGCTGTCAGTTGGGTCAACTGATGTCCTTGTTGGGCTACCTGTTGAGACTGTTGAGCCACAACGGTGGTAAGGTCTCCAAGGCTTGATAGCGGCACCTCAGCGGAATCTGTGGCCGGATCTACTGACAGGATCCGGGCTGGCGGATGGTGAGGACACTGTAGGTGGATCCTCTGTGCCAGAGAGGTGATGGCGTGGGCCGTAGCAGGGGAACGGAGTCTAAGGGGTTACCGGTATTCACCAGAGCCCGCCGCAAAGCGGGATGGACTTGCTGCGGCGGTAACCCCCAGGTCGTTCCACCCGGTAGCGACTCAACCTCTCTGGCAGCTGAGATGGCGCGGTACAGAAAGACAAAGGCAAGGCCAGATGTAGCAGAAGGTCAGGGAAGGCGGCAAGATTCGTAGTCAGGGGCAACAGCAAAAGTTCTGGGTACAAAGGCAATGGACACTCAAGAAACGCTTTCACAAGGCACTAGGCAACAAGATACGGCAAGGACAGGAAGGGAAAGTGGGGTTTTATAGTGTTTTACAGTGGTTGGGCCAGGCACCAATTAATGGTGCACTGGCCCTTTAAATTTAAGAGAGCCAGCGCGCACGCGGCCCCGTTCTCTGGGGAGTACAAAGCAGGCAGAGGGAGGTAAGTAGAACGGGATGTGGCCCGCGGGCAGACTTGTGCCACCATGCGGATTGCATCCCCGCCGGCAGCACTGTAGCAGCGCTCCCGGTCAGAGGGACAGACCGAGGGGCGCTGCAGGAGGACACACGCCGTGAGCGCTCCGGGATGGATGCGGGACCCGGAGCGCTCGGAGGTACAGCTTGTCCTGCCATCACTTCCTGTATCTGGACTCCTCATAGACATACACACGCAATAGCTGCAGAGACAGCATATTTTTACCCAAAAATATACACATTTTTTAACCAATGTATATTACAAATATACATATAGGGGGAGATTTATCAAAAACTGTACAGAGGAAAAGTTGCCCAGTTGCCCATAGCAACCAGTCAGATCGCTTCTTTCATTTTTAACAAGGCCTTTGCAAAATGAAAGAAGCGATCTGATTGGTTGCTATGGGCAACGTGGCAACTTTTCCTTTGCACAGGTTTTGATAAATCTCCCCCATAATGTCTACATTATATAAAAAGTTTTTGTTTAAAGGGAACCAATAATCAGATTTGACCCTATATAATGCTTGCCAAAGCGTTATATAGGGGTAAAATCTTTATCTTCACCATCCCTGGGGGACGATCCTGCCCCCAGGGATGGTGAGGATATGAACTTGATTCTTTGGCCGGCAGCAACGCCCCCTCCGCTTGATTGATGGGCTGTGTCATTGCTCTTCTCACTGAACAGACAGAGCAGAGTGATGACGCGGCCCGTCAATCAAACGGAGGGGTCGTTGCTGCCGGCCGAAGAACAGGAGTAGGTGAGAGGAGCTCCCTGGCCAGGGGACTACTTACAGCCGCCACGGCCACTAGGTTATAACTTCATATGCGTCCCCCGGGGATGGTGAGGATAAAGATGTTACCCCTATATAACGCTTTGCCAAGCATTATATAGGGTAAAATCTGATGATTTGTTCCCTTTAAAGGGGTCAAAACTTTTTTTTATATATCAACTGGCTCCGAAAAGTTAAACAGATTTGTAAATTACTTCTATTAAAAAAATCTTAATCCTTCCAATAGTTATTAGCTTCTGAAGTTGAGTTGTTGTTTTCTGTCTAACTGCTCTCTGATGACTCACGTCGCGGTGCAGTTCCTATGGGGATATTCTTCCATCATGCACAGCTCCCGGGACGTGACATCATCATTGAGCAGTTAGACAGAAAACTTCAGAAGCTAATCTGTGAGTCCCCTCTGTGTGAGCCGTATCAGGTGCTTGCACTGTGGAGGAAAGAAGACGCGGGCCCCTGCTGCGCTCCGGAGGAGAAGATCGCTGCGTGGGACATCGCAAGTGAACATATTTTTTTTTTTCAACATGTGAAGGGGGAGGGGGAAAAACTCTGCTGCCTGCACCTGCTTACATCTACTAGAAAGGGGGTGGGGGGACGACTTTAACTCTGCTGCCTAAACGTACTGGAGGGAGGGGGAACTCTAACCCTGCTGCCCACACCTAATGGAGGGGGGGGGACTCTAACTCTGCTTTCTACTAGGGATCGACCGATATCGATTTTTTAGGGCCGATACCGATAATCTGTGACCTTTCAGGCCGATAGCCGACAATTTATACAGATATTCCGGTATAAATTATCGGCAATTACTCCCACCCCCACCCACCCCCGGTGGTCTCTGGCCGGGGCATTATCGGCATATCGGCAAGGCAATTGCCGATACCGATAATGTCCAAAATCACGAATCGGTCGATCCCTACTTTCTACACCTACTGGGGGGGGGGGGGGGGGGAGGAGGAACTCTTACACTCCTGTCTACACCTACAGTGGGGGAGTGACTCTAACTCTGCTGTCTACATCTACTGGGGGGGATAGGGAACTCTAACTATGCTGCCCACACTTACTGGGGGGAGGGGGAACTCTAACTCTGCTGTCTACACCTACTGGGGGGGTACCCTAACTCTTCACCTACTGGGGGGACTCTAACTCTGCTGCCTACACCTACTGGGGGGGGACTCTTACTCTGCTGTCTACACCTACTGGGGGGGGACTCTAATTATGCTGCCTATACCTACTTGGGGGGAGGGGGAAAAACCCTGTTGCCTACACCAACTGTGGGGGGACCCTGCTCCCTACGCCTGCTGTGGGGAGACCCTGCTCCCCACACCTACGGTGGGGGGACCCTGCTGCCTACACCTGCTGTGGGGGGACCCTGCTGCCTAAACCTACTGTGGGGGGGGGGGCTGCTGCCTGCACCTACTGTGGGAGGACCCTGCTGCTTACACCTGCTGTGGGGGGACCCTGCTGCCTACACCTTCTGTGGTGGGGGGATCCTGCTGCCTACACCTACTGTCAGGGGAACCTGCTGCCTACACCTACTGTGGGGGAACTCTGCTGCCTACACTTACTGTGAGGGAACTCTGCTGCCTACACCTATTGTGGGGGAACTCTGTTGCCTACACCCACTGTGGGGGAACTCTGCTGCCTACACCCACTGTGAGGGAACTCTGCTGCCTACACCCTCTATGGGGGACCTATGCTGCCTACACCTACTGTGAGGGAACTCTGCTTACTACACCCACTGTAGGGGAACTCTGCTGCCTACACCCACTGTGGGGGAACTCTGCTGCCTACACCCACTATGGGGAACTATGCTGCCTACACCTACTGTGAGGGAACTCTGCTGCCTACACCCACTATGGGGGAACTCTGCTGCCTACACCCACTATGGGGAAACTATGCTGCCTACACCTACTGTGAGGGAACTCTGCTGCCTACACCCACTGTGGGGGAACTCTGCTGCCTACACCCACTGTGGGGGAACTCTGCTGCCTACACCCACTATGGGGGAACTATGCTGCCTACACCTACTGTGAGGAAACTCTTCTGCCTACACCCACTGTGGGGGAACTCTGCTGCCTACACCCACTATGGTGAAACTATGCTGCCTACACCTACTGTGAGGGAACTCTGCTGCCTACACCCACTGTGGGGGAACTCTGCTGCCTACACCCACTATGGGGGAACTCTGTTGGCTGCATGCAATATGGAGGAACTATGCTGCCTACACCTACTGTGAGGGAACTCTGCTGCCTACACCCACTGTAGGGGAACTCTGCTGCCTACACCCACTATATGGAAACTATGCTGCCTACACCTACTGTGAGGGAACTCTGCTGCCTACACCCACTGTGGGGGAACTCTGCTGCCTACACCCACTATGGGGGAACTCTGTTGGCTGCATGCAATATGGAGGAACTATGCTGCCTACACCTACTGTGTGGGAACTCTGCTGCCTACCCCCACTATGGGCGAACTATGCTGCCTACACCTACTGTGGGGGGAACTCTGCTGCCTACACCCACTGTGAGGGAACTCTGCTGCCTACACCCACTATGGGGGAACTATTCTCCCTACACCTAATGTGAGCAAACTCTGCTGCCTACACCTAATGTGAGGTACTACCTGGCCTTCATACATGGCTTCCTAACTACCTAGCTAGCAACCTACCTATCTGGCTTCCTGATCTACCTACCTAGTTAACTATTTACCTGGCTACCTACCTACCTGCCCTTTTACTGTGCAGGACACCAAGGAGGGCTCTATAACAGTTAGGGGCTTATTGATGGAAAGATTGTGTAGATGAGTGGGGAGGGCACTGAAAAAATGCAGCGTCTAACAGAGAAGAAAAGGAAAGAGGACGCCGCTGATCAGAAAATATGCAATTGTGAGCCCCTAGATGTAACTGTAGTCACTTATATGGTATACAGATCCTGTGTACAGCTGTTATCGACCACCATATGGTCCTGTATTTAATCACTTATATTGTATACGGTCCTGTATATCATCACTTATATTGTATACAGATCCTGTATAATATACTGATCTGTGTATAATGGTTTTATTCAGTACAGTATGGCGGTATTATCCAGTTATTGTGTGGTGGTATATATTTACTCCTTGTATACTGGTATGATTGGTCATGGAAATGAATTTACCTACCTTATGGTCTATTCACACATACACTATTCTGTGCAGATTTGATGCGTAGGATTCTCTGCTGCAGATTTCAATGTAAAGTGAATGACTGAACACAGCTTGAAATCCTGCGCATTAAAGTGTTTTTTCTATATAAAATGTAGTTTATTTTGTGTGTATGGGTGGTGGAGAGATTTGGGTAAAAAGGGGCAGAAGTGTGACCAGCGGCAGAGCATTGGAGGGGGCCCTTACTCTTTTTTGGTCCGTGTGCCCTGAGAGTTGTCATAACTGCATAACTATGACTACAATGTACAGTAATAAGCTGTTGGCCTCTAGGAGTTAATCTTCAACAAAATGGCGGCACTTCTCATGGACAAGTTTTAACCAGTAATGCTAAACCTCTAGCGTCCATACAGCACGCATGCGCAGTGGAGATAGGGCTAATCAGCCCGTGACGTTTTCCTGTAGTCACTGGCTGGGCAGTTTTGTTGTGTACGGCAGTGGTGCTGATAGTCTCTGTGACCCCGGGTACGGAGAGAGATCTCTCCTATGGCAATGAACTACAAGGAGGAAGATGGGCACCATCACTCGGGTGAGGGGCCCGGTGCGGCGGTGAAGAGTAAGAAGCCCGATAACACTGCCTTCAAGCAACAACGGCTTCCGGCTTGGCAGCCGATCCTCACTGCCGGGACCGTGTTACCGGCCTTCTTCGTGATCGGGATCATCTTCATCCCTATCGGGATCGGCATCTTCGTCACCTCCAATAACATCAGAGAGTACGAGGTGAGCTGCGGGCTCAGGTGAGGGTGGGGGGCGGGTGATCAGAGCGCATGCGCCTCCTCTGACCCCCATCACGCCCAGGTGAGGAGGACAGCCTGGAGTTACATAGAGATCCATTGCCCCTATGGAGCCCCACAACTTGGGCATAGGTGTCCAATGTAGTGACCCCCAATGATGGGGTCAGTGATTGGATCACTCTGGGTTATGGCCAGGAATCGGGGGTGTCCTGGTATACTGGAGCTTGTCCTTTACCACATGTGCCAGTTTTGGCCAGCTACATCCTATATGTGTGATTGATCTGTAATCTAGTTGGCACCTGATGCCACACATGGCATATGCTCCATGACAGGCATGTGATCAGACATGAAATTCCTGAATAGAACTAAGCACAGTGGCATCCGCTGGCATGGTGATGCCCTGTAATGCTGGATGACGTATTGGTTGGAGTCATCTTCCGTATATCCGTACATTAGCAGATTGATCTATATGAAAGGAACATCCTGGGCCACCTTTACGATTCATTCACACGCCAGAATTCCAGCTCAAATTAAAGCCCATAGACTTCTATGGGATTCTGCACTCCCATCCACACAAGCGGAAATTCAGGAGTGTGAATGGGAGTGCGGACCCCCTCGTGTAAATAGACCCTCAGGGTGTCGTGGGATGGAATTGTTGCACCTTTTCCAAGTGGGAAATCCGCAGCAGAATACAACAGTATGTATATGGATGAGATTTTCCAAGTCCCGAGAGTTTTTCCACATGGAAATAGAACTGCAATGCAGGGGATCTGCTGGCTAATATGCAGGTTGGGGAGGGAGGTGGAACCCTACCTGCTGTTTTGGTAATACCATTGGCTGCTTGATTATCCACAGCAAGTGTCTAGGAGGCGGGCTCTTCTGGTTAGTCCCGCCGCTGGGGACCCCCACAATCTCTCATGCAGCACCCACCTGTGTCAGCTGCACGGAGCACTGGAGTCTCCGTGTCTGAAGCCTCACGACCACGGGTGTGACGTCACAAGGGGGCAGAGTCCTGATGTCACGATAATCCGGTCCCGTGGTCGTGAGACTAAAGACACAGAGCCTCCAGTGCTGCGTGTGCTGCATGAGGGATTGCGGGGGTCCCCAGTAGCGAGACCCCTGCGATCTGGCTTCTTATCCCCCTATAAGATGTCTTAGGGCCAGAGTACCTCTTTAAAAGGATTTTCCAGCAGGAGTTTTTATTTTTTTTAGGACTTACGGAGTTAAAGGGGTACTCAGGTGGAAAACTTTTTTTTTAATATATTTATGGTGCCAGAAAGTTAACAGATTTGGAAATTACTTATATTAAAAAATCTTAATCCTTCCAGTACTTATTAGCTGCTGAATACTACAGAGGAAATAGTTTTCTTTTGGGACACAGAGCTCTCTGCTGACATCATGACCACAGTGCTCTCTGCTGACACCTCTGTACATTTTAAGAACTGTCCAGAGTAGGAGAAAATCCCCATAGAAAACATATGCTGCTCTGGACAGTTCTTAAAATGGACAATGTCAGCAGAGAGCACTGTGTTCCAAAAGAAAATAATTTCCTCCGTAGTATTCAGCAGCTAATAAGTACTGGAAGGAGTAAAATCTGTTTTACTTTCTGGCAGCACTTGATTTAAAAAAAAATTTTCCACCGGAGTACCCCTTTTAAAAGCAGTAAAAAAAAAAAACAACAACAACGTGACTCCAGTGACCCACTCCTGTCCCTGGCTGCGCTCCTCTTCCGCTCGGAAATTGTGATGCTGGTTCGGACCGAGGGGAAGGTGAGTTAAAGTTTATTTTGTTTACGTTTTGCAGCCCCGGCATAGGGATACAGTATAGAGCAGTGGTCTTCAACCTGCGGACCTCCAGAGGTTGCAAAACTACAACTTGCTCTTTCTGAGTGTTGCTGTGTAAGAGGGGGCGTGAAAGAGGAGTTTCAAAAACTGGAGTTTGAAAGCAGGAGGTTGAGATCGCTGTGAGTTTTAATTTTTGAACCCACAAGGTCTACAAAAAATTTTAAGTGTCATTTTGACTGTCTGTTTTTTCCTATACATTTGTGAAATCCCCATTACTAGATGGCCTCCATGTTGGAAAATGCAGTCCAATGTACATCCTGTTCAATGTATGCAATCCTTGAACAACAGTTTGAGGGTGCATATTGTTGTGCGAGATGTGTGCTAGTTGTCCGTTTGGAAGCCCAGATCCTGCATCTAGAGGAGCGACTGGCAACAATGAGAAGCATTAACAACATGGAGAGGAGTCTCGTGCTCACTGAGCAGGCACTCTCGGGACTAGAGGTGGGGGAGGACAGTGGGACGGAGTTGCAGGACAGTCAGGCAGTTAGCTGGGTTACAGTTAGAAAGAGGGGTAGGGGAAAAAGTGTCAGGGAGGCTAGTCCTGAACTGGCACACCCCAACAAGTTTGCCCGCTTGGCAGATGAGGGGGATGCCATTACAGAGCTAGGAGAACTGCAGCAGGATACCACCTCTGACCGCCAGGGGGGTGTCTGCTCCAGTAAGGAGGGAGGGAGGAGTACAGGGCAGGCCAGACAGGTACTAGTGGTGGGGGACTCAATTATTAGGGGGACAGACAGGGCAATCTGTCACAAAGAGCGGGATCGCCGAACAGTGTGCTGTCTGCCTGGCGCACGAGTTCGGCACATCGCGGATCGGTTTGACAGGTTGTTGGGCGGGGCTGGAGAGGACCCAGCAGTCATGGTACATATTGGCACCAATGACAAAGTAAGAGGTAGGTGGAGTGTCCTTAAAAATGATTTCAGGGACTTAGGCCGCAAGCTTAAGGCAAGGACCTCCAAGGTAGTCTTTTCTGAAATACTACCAGTACCACGAGCCGCACCAGAGAGGCAGCGGGAGATCAGGGAGGTAAACAAGTGGCTCAGAAGCTGGTGTAGGAAGGAAGGGTTTGGGTTCATGGAGAACTGGGCTGACTTCGCTGTCGGTTACCGGCTCTACCGTAGGGACGGGCTGCACCTCAATGGGGAAGGTGCAGCTTTGCTTGGGGAGAAGATGGCTAGAAGGGTGGAGGAGTGTTTAAACTAGGGACTTGGGGGGAGGGAACCTACAGCAAAGAGGGGGAAGATAGTGTAGATAGAGAGGTGGGAATTATAAATGTACCTGGGGGTGGAGCGGAGGGAGGGGTTAGAATAGTTAATAGGAATAGGCTTCATAGGAAAATAAAACTTACACCCTTGAATCCCATTAACCCCAATAACATAAAGGATGGAAATGTAAAGTGTATGTTCACAAATTCCAGAAGCCTAGCAAATAAAATGGGGGAGCTTGAGGCCTTGATACTGGAGGAACATATTGATAAAGTTGGGGTCACTGAGACATGGCTGGACTCCTCGCATGACTGGGCTGTCAATCTGCAGGGGTTTACATTGTTTCGCAAGGATAGAATGAACAGAAAAGGTGGTGGAGTCTGTCTGTATGTAAGAAGTGGTATGAAAGTCAGTGTGAACGATGCCATAGTGTGTGATGATTTTGAGGAGGTGGAATCACTGTGGGTAGAATTACAAAAGGAGGGAAATACTGAAAAAATAATATTTGGTGTAATCTACAGACCCCCTAATATCACTGAAGAGATAGAAGTTCGGCTTCACAAACAAATAGAGAGGGCCGCCCGGGCAGGTACAGTGGTAATAATGGGAGATTTTAACTATCCAGATATAGATTGGGGTCCGGGGTTGGCTAAAACTACAAAGGAGCGACAATTCCTAAATTTATTGCAGGATAATTTTATGGGCCAGTTTGTGGAGGACCCAACAAGAAGTGATGCCTTGTTGGATCTGATCATTTCCAACAACGCAGAGCTGGTTGGTAATGTAACTGTGAGGGAAAACCTTGGTAATAGCGACCACAATATAGTTACTTTTGACTTAAAATGTAGAAAACAAAGACAGACGGGGAAAGCAAAAACATATAACTTTAAAAAGGCAAACTTCCCTGGGCTGAGGGCTGCACTACAGGACATAGACTGGGGGGAGGTGTTCTCAAATGCTGATACAGAAGGTAAATGGGACATCTTTAAATCAACTCTAAATAACTATACAGCTAAATATATACCAAAGGGGAACAAATATAAACGATTAAAACTAAATCCTACATGGCTGACAAATGAGGTTAAAAGAGCAATAAACAACAAAAAAATAGCCTTCAAAAAATACAAATCTGATGGGTCAGCTATAACATTTAAACAGTACAAGGAGCTTAATAAAATCTGTAAAAATGTAATAAAAACAGCAAAAATTCAAAATGAGAGACAGGTGGCCGAAGAAAGCAAAACTAATCCTAAATATTTTTTTAGATATATAAATACAAAAAAACCAAGGACAGAGCATGTAGGACCCCTTAATAATGATAATGGGGAGGTTGTCACGGGCGATCAAGAGAAGGCGGAGCTACTGAATGGGTTCTTTAGTTCTGTATATACTATGGAAGAAGGAGCTGACATTGGTCAGGTCAGTGCTGGTAACACATCATATAATGTATTGAACTGGCTTAATGTAGAGATGGTACAAGGTAAGTTAAGTAAAGTAAATGTAAGCAAATCTCCAGGGCCGGATGGACTACACCCAAGAGTTCTTAGAGAGGTAAGTTCAGTAATATCTGTACCCTTGTTCATGATATTTAGAGATTCTCTGGTGTCTGGTATTGTGCCAAGGGACTGGCGCAAGGCTAATGTGGTACCAATCTTCAAGAAGGGCTCTAGGTCTTCGCCAGGCAATTATAGACCGGTAAGTCTAACGTGCATTGTGGGTAAATTGTTTGAAGGACTTATAAGGGATTACATACAGGAATACATAGGGGATAATAGTATTATAAGTGATAGCCAGCATGGGTTTACTAAGGATAGAAGTTGTCAAACCAATCTAATTTGCTTTTATGAAGAGGTGAGTAGAAGCCTTGACAGAGGAATGGCTGTGGATATAGTGTTTCTGGATTTTCTAAAGCATTTGATACTGTCCCTCACAGATGTCTGACAGGTAAGTTAAGGTCTTTGGGTTTGGAAATTTTAGTTTGTAACTGGATTGAACACTGGCTCATGGATCGTACCCAGAGAGTGGTGGTCAATGATTCGTACTCTGATTGGTCCCCGGTTATTAGTGGTGTACCCCAAGGTTCAGTACTGGGCCCGCTGCTGTTTAATTTATTTATCAATGATATAGAGGATGGTATTAACAGCTCTGTTTCTATCTTTGCAGATGACACCAAGCTTTGTAGCACGGTACAGTCTATAGAGGATGTGTATAGGTTACAAGATGACTTGGATAGACTAAGTGTCTGGGCATCCACTTGGCAAATGAGGTTCAATGTGGATAAATGTAAAGTTATGCATCTGGGTACTAATAACCTGCATGCATCGTATGTCTTAGGGGGGATTAAACTGGCAGAGTCACTGGTAGAGAAGGATCTGGGTGTACTTGTAGATCACAGACTACAGAATAGCATGCAATGTCAGGCTGCTGCTTCCAAAGCCGGCAGGATATTGTCATGTATCAAAAGAGGCATGGACTCAAGGGACAGGGACATAATACTCCCCCTTTATAAAGCATTGGTACGGCCTCACCTGGAATATGCTGTTCCTTTTTGGTCGCCTGTCCATAAAAGGGACACTGCGGAGTTGGAAAGGGTGCAGAGACGCGCGACTAAACTAATATGGGGCATGGAACATCTTAGCTATGAGGAGCGATTAAAGGAGTTACAATTGTTTAGTCTTGAGAAGAGACGTTTAAGGGGGGATATGATAAACGTATATAAGTATATTAATGGCCCATACAAAAAATATGGAGAAAAACTGTTCCAGGTTAAACCCCCCCAAAGGACGAGGGGGCACTCCCTCCGTCTGGAGAAAAAAAAGTTTAGTCTCAAGGGGCGACACGCCTTCTTTACCGTGAGGACTGTGAATTTATGGAACGGTCTACCTCAGGAACTGGTCACAGCAGGAACAATTAACAGCTTTAAAACAGGATTAGATACATTCCTGGAACAAAATAAGATTAATGCTTATGAAGAAATATAAAATCTCATCCCTTCCCCAATATCGCGCCACACCCCTACCCCTTAATTCCCTGGTTGAACTTGATGGACATATGTCTTTTTTCGACCGTACTAACTATGTAACTATGTAACTCCCAGCATGCCCGGACAGCCAACGGCTGTCCGGCCATGCTGGGAGTTGTAGATTTGCAACACCTGGAGGTTGAAGACCACTGGTATAGAGTGTCAGCGCCGGCGGCCGCAACAAACAGGAGGGCAGGACGAGGAGGGCAGCGCTTGTGGGTGACATGTGAGTAGTGCTCCGATGGGGACAGTGCAGCGCTGGGCTAATAATTGGGGGGGGGAAGCAGAACAGCGCTTGCAGGTCACACATGAATAGTTCCTCGATGGGGACAGCGCTGGGCTGGGCTGACAATTCATTCCCGAGGGGGAGGGGCCAAACTGGTATTGCGGTATGGGTTAAAATTCATATCGTGCAGCACAAAAATTTTGGTATGATCCGGTATACCGCCCAGCCCTACATGCTGACTAGAGATGAGCGAACTTACAGTAAATTCGATTCATCACGAACTTCTCAGCTCGGCAGTTGATGGCTTTTCCTGCATAAATTAGTTCAGCTTTCAGGTGCTCCCGTGGGCTGGAAAAGGTGGATACAGTCCTAGGAGACTCTTTCCGAAGACTGTATCCACCTTTTCCAGCCCACCTGAGCACCTGAAAGCTGAACTAATTTATGCAGGAAAAGTCATCAACTGCCGAGCTGAGAAGTTCGTGACGAATCGAATTTACTGTAAGTTTGTTCATCTCGAACCATGATAATTGTCCCCTATTATGTGTGTGGATGCGGCACCTGATATCTGTGTGTGAACAGAGCCGTACTGAAATGTAAAAGTTTAGGAACCTCCGCAGTCCTTCCTAAATCCATCTACAGAAGCCCCATAAATATAAGAGGAGGATCTAGAGTTATAGTCGGTGTGTCCCCTTCCTTCTCTACTATACTGAGGGGGTTATCTGATCAAAAGGGTTGTACAATTTTAGAAAGCTCAATTTCATTAAAGGGGTATTCCACTGGCCAACATGGAACTAAATGTTCCGAACGCGATTTTCGTGCTGTGGGAGCGGCCACACCCCCTAGTGACATCATGACCACGCCCCCTCAATGCAAGTCTGTGGGAGGGGGTGTGACAGCTGTCACGCCTCCTCCCATAGACTTGCATTGAGGAGGCGTGGCAGTGATACAAGTGGGCATGGCCGACCCCCATAGCGCGAAAACAGTGTTCGGAACATTTAGTTCCATGTTGGACAGTGGAATACCCCTTTAACCCCTTCAGGGAATGCTAAGCTAATAGAGGGAGCATTATTCAGTATCTCATCTCATCAACTCATCTCTTGGCCTGAGTGTGCAAAACTGGTCAAACCCAATCACGCTGAACTGTGGAGAGCATGTGGCACTGCATTGCTGGTGTAATGCTTTAAAGGGGTACTCCGGTGGGGAAAAAAATTCTAAAAATATCAGCTGCTGTATGCTCCACAGGAAGTTGAGTTGTTCTTTAAGACTGACCACAGTGCTCTCTGCTGCCCCCTTGTCAGGAACTGTCCGGAGCAGGAGAGGTTTGCTATGGGAATTTGTTCCTACTCTGGACAGTTCCTGACACGGTCAGAGGTGGCAGCAGAGAGAACTGTGATCAGACGGAAAAGAAATTCACAACTTCCCCTGAAGCATACAGCAGATAAGTACGGGAAGGATTAAGATTTTTAAATAGACATAAATTACAAATCTGTTTAACTTTCCGTCAGCAGTTGATTAAAAAATAATAATAATAATAATGTTTTCCATCGGAGTACCCCTTTAATTCTTCCTGTGTTGTAGCTGCAGATAATTCAGACACTTGGTGCCAGGTTTCCCCACAGATTACAGCTGCCCACCAGGGGTCCTTACAAGGGGGGCACTTTGTTAAACTCGGGGAATTTCCAAAGCAGAGAACCCCTCCGCTGGAAAAAAAATTTTTTTTAAATCAACTGGTGCCAGAAAGTAGAGATGAGCGAACTTACAATAAATTCGATTCGTCACAAACTTCTCGGCAGTTGATGACTTATCCTGCATAAATTAGTTCAGCTTTCAGGTGCTCCGGTGGGCTGGAAAAAGTGGATACAGTCCTGGGAAAGAGTCTCCTAGGACTGTATCCACCTTTTCCAGCCCACCGGAGCACCTGAAAGCTGAACTCATTTATGCAGGAAAAGTCATCAACTGCCGAGCCGAGAAGTTCGTGATGAATCGAATTTACTGTAAGTTTGCTCATCTCTACCAGAAAGTTAAAGATTTGTAAATTTAAAAAAAATCTTTTTATGCTCCACAGGAAGTCCTTTTCTTTTTTAATTTTTCTGTCTGACCACAGTGCTCTCTGCTGACACCTCTGTCCATTTTAGGAACTGTCCAGAGCAGGAGAGGTTTGCTATGGGGATTTGCTCCTACTCTGGACAGTTCCTAAAATGGACAGAGATGTCAGCAGAGAGTACTGTGGTCAGACAGAATAGAAATTCAATAGGAAAAGAACTTCCTGTGGAGTATAACAGCAGCTGATAAGTACTGGAAGGATAACAAATTTTTTATAGAAGTAATTTACAAATCTGTTTTTAACTTTTGTCATAAGTTGATTTATTAAATAAATAAATAAAAGTTTTCCAGTGGAGTACCCCTTTAATGTTGACTACAGCTCTAGCATTATAACCAGAAAACGTGGAGCTTCCCCTGTCTAGCTTTATTCATTGGATTTTAGAAGCCATTAGGAGCACTCTAGAGCAGGGTTTCTCAACCAGTGTGCCTCCAGCTGTTGCAAAACTACAACTTCCAGCATGCCCGGACAGCCGTTGGCTGTCCGGGCATGCTGGGGGTTGTAGTTTTGCAACAGCTGGAGGCACACTGGTTGAGAAACACTGCTCTAGAGGGTGTAGACCTCTGTAGAAGGGTTAGGTGGTTTGCCCAGTGCTTCTTGGATAGGGCCGGTGGCCATCTATAGATCCACATCTAGCTGTCATCTATATGGCACCAGTAGTATTTTCCATCATGGGGCTGGCACTGGGTCATTTGTGGAATTTGAAGGTTATAAAATGCTTTTTTCTGTCTTCAAAGAAAGCAAGACCTTGTTCGGAGTCAGGAAGTCTTTGTTTGTGCAGATAAGAGTCATGCTTGAAGCGCTAGTTCTTAAAATAAGTAAACAAAAAGCAAGAATAAAAATGAAATAAATAGACATAAGTCCTATAGAAAAGTTACCCAGTATTCTATGTGTGCACCTATAGGAAGTACAGAGGAGTAAGAGGGATTGTCTACATCGTTTTCTCATGGTAGAAAAAGACGAAGCTCCAGCTTCCTTTAAAGGGGTACGCCGCTGCTCAGCGTTTGGAACAAACTGCTCCGATCCCTGGAGCCGGAAGCTCGTGACGTCATAGTCCTGCCCCCTCAATGCAAGTCTATGGGAGGGGGCGAGACAGCCGTCACGCCTCCTCCCATAGACTTGCATTGAGGGGGCATCATTAGGGGGCAGGGCTATGACGTCATGAGCTCCCTCCTCCAGCATTCGGAACAGTTTGTCCAAACACTGAGCAGCGGAGTACCCCTTTAAAACTTCAAACATTTTATTAGTCTATTAAAAATCTAAAGAAGAAATACAAGGTAAAAGCCAAATGAACCGCAGACGCGTCTCAGTTTACATGTAAACCTTAATCATATTGCCATGATTAAGGTTTACATGTGAACCGAAATGCGTCGGAGTTTCATTTGGCTTTTACCTTGTATTTTTTCTTTGGATTTTGAATGGGCTAATAAATTTTTTTGAAGTTTTAAGGAAGCTGGAGCATCATTTTCGAAATGCACAAAAAAAATAATTTTTTTTTTTTTTTGTTTGCTTGCTAGGCCAAAAATCCACAGAACAAAATTTTTGTCTAAGGAAGCCTTAGGCTAGGTTCACACTACGAAATTTCCACCTGCAATTCCGCTTTGAAATTGTAGGAAGAAATTCCCCTTACTAAAATGTAGTATAGCGAATGGATTTCCGTTCACAAATTCATACTTCGGAATTTGTGAACGGAAAATCTGCTTTAAAATTTCCGCCTGAAGAATGGCATTGCTCATGCTTCTGGCAGAAATACTCGCGGAATACATTGCAGTCTATTGGAGACTGCAGTGTCCGCACGGTCCTAGCGCCGACAGATTCAGCCGCCGTGGGCCGCACTCGGAATCTCGGGCGGAAATTTTCTGCCCGCAGATTCCGCAGTGTGAACCTAGCCTTATAATTTTTTTCTGGGACTATTATAGAGTCCATCAATATCGGATCGCTAGGGAATAATTTCTCCAGAATACTACTGGTCGGCTGACTTAAAGGGGTACTCCACTGGAAAACATTTTCTTTTAAATCAGCTGGTGCCAGAAAGTTGCAGATTTGGAAAATACTTCTATTAAAAAATCCCAATCCTTCCAGTACTTATCAGCTGCTGTATACTACAGGGGAAGTTATTTTCTTTTTGAATTTCCCTTCTGTCTGACCACAGTGCTCTCTGCTGACACTTCTGTCCATTTTGGGAACTGTCCAGAGCAGAAACAAATCCCCAAAGCAAACTTATCCTGCTCTGGACAGTTCCTGACATGGAAAGAGGTGTCAGCAGAGAACACTGTGGACAGAGAGAAAGGAAATTCAAAAAGAAAATAACTTCCTCTGTAGTATACAGCAGCTAATAAGTACTGGAATTGATTTAAAAGAAAATGTTTTCCAGTGGAGTACCCCTTTAAAAGGGAACCTGTAGTATTGCTGTCCTTGCTGAGACAGACGTTGGATCTTTTATAAAATATACAAGTGGACCTCCAGATGTTGCAAAACTACAACTCCCAGCATGCCCGGACAGCCGTTGGCTGTCCGAGCATGCTGGGAGTTGTAGTTTTGCAGTTTGTAGGCCTAGGCTCCAGATCCCCTGCATATCTCCAGAGTTTAATATTACAATTTTACCTTCTTGTCCCCACCTCTGGAGAGTAACTTACTGCAAAAATAGCACTTGCGAATGTTGGAGTGATACCATGTTCTCATTTTATTTTAACCCTTTCTTTTCTAGATCGACTACACTGGAATAGATTCGAGTAGTGCTTGTTACAAGTGCTCGAATGTCTCTTTCAACAGCACCCCGTGCCATTGTGTCATAAACTTCACCCTGGAAAATGCATTTGAGGTAAGTAAAATGTTCTTTTCTCTCATGTCAGTGCCGTTCTTCGGCTTGTAGGGTTAGGTTTTTACTTGCTTTTAAGAAATGACGACGTCAGCCTGGTCACATACCAGTCCAGTTCGCCTGCTCCTGTAAGGCTAAGTTCACACTGCAGAATCTCCGGAAAGAATTTCTGCTGGATCCCACGTGCGGCTCTAGGGCCGCACTGTGTGCAATGCTGTCCCCATAGATGGCAATGCATTTCTGAGTGGATCTTTCGCTCAGAAATGCAGTCCGCATGGTCCTAGCGCAGCCCGCAGGATCTCTGGCGGAAATTTCTTCGGTAGAATCCACAGTATGAATCCAGCCAAAGTGTGTATTAACCTTTTAGCACCGATACAAAGGGAATATATCTCCTCCATTTTTTTATTTACAGCTAAGGCTGGATTCATACTGTGCCATCCCTTTCCGGGTCTGTTCAGTTAGTTTCTTTTTGCACCTGGCAGCCTCAAAATAGGTCTGAGCACAACTTTCACCACCGGTTCCTGACTGATCACATTGACTTAAATGGGATCTGTCGAGGATCCAGTAGTTTACTGGAGTTTAGCTGAGAAACAGAAATAGTGCATGTGGTTACGACGGACTTTGAACAAGCCCTTAGTGGTAAATACTGAAATAGGTTAGTTTCTTTTTTCTAATCTGTTTAAATTTCTTACTTAAACATCTTTCTTATTTTTAGCACATTATTATTGTCTATGCGGTTTTTAACACCATTTAGAGATATGCTTTATAGCAATACCTATAGATAGGAGCCGTCCCGTTAACATGAATGGGAAACATTACTGGGCACACTCTGTGACCTTTTTGAAGAGCTCATTCCACAGTATAGGGAGGATGAGCTGTGCACTATTGACTGGTGTCACCTTTCACTGTAATTCTGTACAGATCTTATTCCAGCAGCCGCCTCCTTATCACAGTCAGAACAGGAAGTCTCAGCTTTGACAATGGAAACAACAAGATTTTAGGTTTATTTAAGATTTTTATTTTTTATTAGTTATTATTATTATTATTATTATTATTAATAGTCATTATTATATTTGTAATCATGTCAATAGGACTGTAAATACTTTTTGGCTGGACAGTGTTTTATTTATTAATAAATACTTATACAGGGGGCTGCCATGTCTATTAGCAGTGTAACAGCACAGGTACAGATGCTTTACGACATGTGCGTAGGAGACAAGGTACAGCTCCTGACCCCGTCTGCTATGCTGGAGCTGCACTACCATTGAAACGCGCTCAGCGGCATGTGCAAGTCAATGATCGCCTGTAGCAGTAGAGGGATTCTGGAGTGGCTCCTGTGACTTGGTTTGACAGGACGGGTCAGTCCCACATGCATTGTCAGTCCTGTCACTGCAAACTCACCAGCGCAGTGCAGGAATGCAGAAACTCTGCTTCTGCTTTCGGAGAGTCGCTGGGTCAGTAATGATTTCACAAGGCTTTCCTAAGCATAGATGGCTTGGAGTCTGCATCTTCTCTCCATGCCTGACTGGTAGCAGTGATGTAGCGGACTGTTACCATTAGATCAGTGTTATCAAGGAGCTGTATATGCGCACAGCAGGAAACCTATACAAAATTGTGCACCCTGCTAACCTGTGCTGCCACAATAAAGAAAATACATTAGTAAAAGTAAAATGAAAAAATAAGGAATGTAAAAAATAAATATATAATGTACACGTGTACTTGACAGTGCATGAGCATATAGTTAACGTATATGGTATCGCTATAGGAAAAGGAGCTGTCTTAGGGTGCTTTCACACCACGTTTTGTACTTACGGTTCCCAAATACGGCTGGGAGGAGAGGGGGCGGGGCTTAATTGCAGCGCCCGCACTCAGCCGTATTCAGGAACTGTATTTAATGCATGTCTATGAGCCGATTGGAGTGAACTGCAGCCTCCGGTAGGCTGCGTTTTTGGCCGTATGCGGTTTCCCGACCGCAGGCAAAAACGTGGTCAACCGCGTTTTTGCCTACGGTCGGGAAAACGCAGCCGACCGGAGGCTGCGGTTCACTCCGGTCAGCTCATAGACATGCATTAAATACGGTTCCTGAATACGGCTGAGTGCGGGCGCCGCGATTAAGCTCCCCCCCCCCCCCCCCCCCCCCTCTCCTCCCAGCCGTATTCGGGAACCGTAAGTACAAAACTTGGTGTGAAAGCACCCTTACCAAGTTTTTCCAGGCTCCTAAATAGCAAATTTGCTTTAAGGGGTACTCCACCTCTAGACATCTTTTTCCCCTATCCAAAGGATAAGATGTCTGATCGCTGTGGGCCCACCGCTGGGGACCCTCGCAATCTCAGCTGTGGCACCTCAGACATGCAGTGCACGGAGTAAACCTCGCTCCGTGCCGGATGACTGGCGATGCGGGGTGGAGGCTCGTGACGTCAACAGGCATGCCCCCTCAATGCAAGTCTATGGGAGGGGGCATGACTCCGTCACGCCACCTCCCATAGACTTGCATTGAGGGGGCATGATAGTGACTACAAGAGCGGGGTGCGGCCGTGACTTCACGGACCTCTGGTGCTGCACCCAACGCTCTAAACGAACACCAAGTGCAGCAGGGAGATTGCAGGGGTCTCAAGTGGCGAGACACCTCCGATCAGACATCTTATGCCCTATCCTTTGGATATGGGATAAGATGTCTTGTGTGTGACAGTCAGATCCTGTAATGATTAAAGTGTCTGATTTTCACACGCACTTTCCCAGGCTCCTGAATGGCATATCTCTTTAGTACAGCAAGCAGATATACCATTCAGGAGCATATAATTGCTAAGTCAGACGTTCTCATCTAGCTTTTCTATGCTCCTGATTGGTATATTTGCTTATAGCTGTATCGCTTTATGCACAGACACTTCAGAAATCAATAATACTAATAGTCCCTGTAAATTACTGGTGGCCATCTTGGTTACAGTACTCAGCAAATGTTCCATTTAGGAGCCTGGGAAAGCTGGGGAATAGTATTTAAGGGGTTATGTAGATAGATTGATTTTATTTTATTTTTTTACATGCCCATTAGGTCGGATATAGAAAAAAAGTTTATATTATGGTACATGTGATAAAACACAATGTTTTGTTATTTTAAATATTTGGCATAGCTCTAACATTTGCGTGAATATTATCCGGAGCGGGCGGGATTGGACACACATGTTGCCATCGGGTGTGGAACACACACTTTGTGGGAGTGGGTGGTAATGGCCAAATTCTTATGGAGTGGGCAGGACAGGATTAAGAAAACAGTCCTGCACAGGGTTCTAGTCTGAGGTCTTCAGCAGGGAGAGGAGCGAGTTCAAATTTGCAGCAGCCAAGTTACAGGCTGCTTGCCTTCTCCACATTATTATCCATTTGCTGGGGACATATGAAAAATGACAATATATGTTTCATATAAAAAAAATTGACTTGTTTCCTTTTTAAAAGGGAGGAAGGTGGGTAGAAGAGGGGGCTAAAAATGTGTAATGTTGAGATTGATATTATATCTATTGCATATTAAATATTATATTGTGTATTGTAAATTATTTATACTTAAAAAAAAAAATTATAATTAAAGAAAAAATAAAACAAATTACTTTTGTCTTAAATATGGTTAACATTAAACCTTAATTTTACGATGACCCATCCTTTTAAAAATTTGTTTCAGCAGTGGTTTGAGAAAGCGGCAGCATTTCTGCATTGCATAATACAAACATTCTTTTCCTAGGGAGCTGGAACAATGCCAGCCTAAACCAGTGTTTTTTCCCAACCCTTGCTCTTGCATTAGCTGGAGGCACACTGGTTAGGAAACACTGTTCTAGACTGGCACTGTTCCAACTCCCTAGAAAAAGAATACATATATTGTTAAAGGGGTACTCTGTTGCTCAGCTCAGGAACAAACTGTTCTGAATGCTGGAACCAGCGCCGGGAGCTCGTGACGTCATAGCCCCACCCCCTCATGATGTAACATCCCGCCCCCTCAATGCAAGACTATGGGGGGGGGCGTGATGGCTGTCACGCCCCCTCCCATAGACTTGCATTGAGGGGACGGGGCGTGATGGCATGAGGGGGCGTGGCTATGACGTCACAAGCTCCCAACTCCAGCGTTCGGAGCAGTTTGTTCCAAACGCTGAGCAGCGGTAGTACCCCTTTAAGGAGCCTCAGAGAACTCATCTGAGGTATATGATCCATTTCCTAGCTGTTAAGTCTTCTGTGTTTCTTTGCAGAGCAATGTGTTCATGTATTATGGGCTGTCTAACTTCTATCAGAACCATCGACGGTATGTAAAGTCTAGAGATGACAGTCAGCTCAATGGAGACAAGAACTCTCTAACGGTAAGTTAAACCTCAAAAGCTAAAGAAGAATATTTCATACCCAAAGGCAATTAATAGTAATCACATAATACACCCAATACGTAAAGTCAATTTCTCCACCAATGAAGATGCAAACTGCATCAAGTGCCGGATCACTTCAGAAACAACGGGACTTGGACTGCTCAGTTGTTCCAAGGTACAGTGATAGGCTAAATGTTCAAACACTGTAAGTAATTAAATTTATGTAAATACAATCAGAATATTGTCTTGACCTTGAACTAGCAAACCAGAAGTATACAGAATCCCAATCCCAACGAGCTTCTTTCCCCAACACCTGTCAAATCCTTGTGTTGGAACTTCCTCAGGGGAAATCAAGGAGACAAAAATAAATGAATGTATACAGACCATAGGGTCCTATTAGAAAAGAGCGTACATACTAATGTAAAGAACAATGTCCACACCATGATCTATTCAGGCCTATAAATCATGTCACAAAAACAACCAAAATATTTGGGGGGGGGGGGGGGGTGTTAATGTTTTTGATTATGGATATCACTCTGGTCCTAGTGCAGACTGCAGCCACACCATCCGATACATTTGCAGTCATATCGATGCAATAAGTGACACTTAATGCAAAAATACACTGATAAGACCAGTGGGTTGAGGGTTTTGATCTTTTTATTTTTGTTAAATGCTTTAGAAAAGTAACATTTCATAATTAGTTGGGAGAAACAGGATTCTGTGATCATCCTGTAAACAAAAGTGTATATTGTGAATAGTTCTTTATCGCTGTTACATTTTAAGACTGTTGAATAATTTAGTTGATTCTGAGATCAATAAACTTTAGTATTTATATGTACTTGTATAGATGACCTTGATGCTGTACATCCTAGCCAGCTCTCACTTCCGTGCTGAAGTTACGTGACTTGCACACAGCAGTACTTGCTGGACGTCATCGATGCACAGTCTGCATTTAGCTTTATGTTCAGTGTCGGATTGCCTCTTTTGTATGTGAACAATGGCTACAGCACCTGTTAAGAATGGGTGTAACCAAACTATCACATGCTTGATATGCTGCTATGTACATCTGAGAGCTGACTGTTCAAGTGTTATATTAATGCATAATATTCATTTTCTACTCTTTTAGAATCCCAGCAAGGAATGTGACCCCTATCGTATGAATCAGAACAAACCTATTGCACCCTGTGGTGCCATTGCCAACAGTATGTTCAATGGTAAGTGTCACATCCAGATGTAGGAATCGGTGCAGACCTGGATCTAGCCCGAACCACTGTCCAAACCTACTTGGACAATCTGTCCTATACAGTGCCACCTAACTGTGAGACTGTCCCTACACTGAACGACGTGTGAGGGCATCAAAAACTGCCAAACAGTCTACACACAGGCAAAAATGATACCAAATCAAAAGACAAAGGGTAAACAGAAGCAAACTAGAGGGTCAGAACGCCCTGTGATTCAGGGGAATGTAAGTGCTTAGTGCCCCCAGCTGATTGGCCTGGTACTTTCTCCTCCGGACAGGTCCTTTGGCACTTTGCCGGGTCATTTGTCAGTGCGTAAAGTGTAGGGCCATGATCAAGGTGACGAGGGAAGCTGCCGGGCGTGCTTAGAAGAGAACAGAAATGGTATTGGAGGCAAGGTACATGTGTAACAGTAGGTTTATGTTTAACCATTGTGAGGTTGTGTAGATTATAAGGGCATATTCATGAAAGGGGTTATCCAGTAATAGAGAAACAGAGTTAAATTCCTTCCAAAAAAGCACAACCCCTGTGGTTGTGTGTGGCATTAACACTTGGCTCCATTTACTTGAATTGAACTGAGCTGCAAAATCACAAATGACTTGAGGACAAATGTTAATTTTTTTAAAAATAAATCACCTCTGTTTTTCTAATGCTTTAAGAGCCATTTACAGTTGCATTCCATTCAGTATGGTTGCATTTCACAGTAATGCAAAAGAGTTTACTTTTTTATAGGTTTTGGAAGTGGTAACAGGAAGACACAGTTAATCAGTCTCTTTCCTAGTAACACAATATTGGTTATAAGCCTATATATTACTGCAGTCTCATCTCAATGATGAAAATGAGACTTGTCTTCACTGTAGAGTTATAGGTCTAGCTGGCTAGTTGTTCCTTCTGAATATCAGTTAAAGCCTCAGTATATTTTACCTATGCTGTGTGGATTTTTCTCTATTTAACCACTTAGGGACCCTGGGTGTACAGGTACGTCCCGACGCCCTGGTACTTAAGGACCCAGGGCATACTTGACCGGACCTCGATGACTGCTGATTTATCATAGGGCACCCCGTGCAAATCCCCCTGGGGGGGGGGGGGTCCTGAGACCCTCCCCCCATGTCGGCGATCGCCGCAAATTGCTGTTCAATTCAGACCGGCGATCTGTGGCAATTCCGGGTCATACGGGTCTCTGGTGACCCGGAAAATAAAGGGGATCAGGTTTGTCCAAGATGCCCCCGATCCCCCTCAAGGGAAAGGAGTGAGGTGACAGGGGTGCCACCCCTCCTATACCTGCTATTGGTTGATTAGAAGCGACCGGCCAATAGCAGATTGGGGGGGGGGGTTAAAGTTCTGCCCATCCACTGTAATCTGGGCAGGACGTGGGAACTGTCCTATGACTGGCAGCGGCGGTGGAGGTCACTTACCGGTGGCGACGATCCTCTCCCTGGTGCAGTGATCCTGCGACTACATAAGCCGGTGAGTTGTTGCCTAGAAACCTCTGGAGGGCTACAGTTTGGAGACCATTATACAGTGGTATCTAAACTGTAGCCCTCCAGATGTTGCAAAACTACAACTCCCAGCATGCACGAACAGCAAACGGCTGTCTCGCCATGCTGGGAGTTGTAGTAACTTACCTCCAGCTATTGTATAACTACATCTCCCAGCTTGCCATTTGGCGATCAGTACATGCTGGGAGTTGTAGTTTTGCAACAGCTGGAGGCACACTAGTTGGAAAATTTAGAGTTAGATAACATAACTTAACTGAAGGTTTTTCAGCCTGTGTGCCACCAGCTGTTGCAAAAGTGCAACTCTCAGCATTCACGGTCTGTCAGTGCATGTTGTGAGTAGTAGTTTTGGCACAGCTGGAAGTTTGCAAAAAGTTTGCTCACCTGCGGTTGCCGCGCCACAGCCCCGTTCTGCCGTCCGCATCATAGCGTCCTATGGAGGAGCATGTGACATACATGTCACTCCTCCTTCCTCCGTAGCGTTATGCTGGGCACAGGGAAGGAGGTGGAGTGACGTGTGTTCCTCCATAGGACACCATGATGCGGGCAGCGGAGCGGGGCATTTGACGGCCGCACTGCAGCAGATATCTGCCTTGGTATCGGGGACATTAAACAAGTCCCCGATACCATGCAAATGCCGGGTATCGGCACACACATTCGCTCCATAAGACGCACAGACATCTCCTTCCCACTTTTGGCGGGAGAAAAAGTGCGTCTTATGGAGCGAAAAATACGGTAACTATCCACGTGTGACCCTATTTTGTAAACCACACCCCTCATGGAACGTAACAAGGGTATAGTGAGCCTTAATACCCCACAAGTGTTTGACGAATTTTCATTAAAGTTGGATGGGAAAATGAGAAAAAAAATTTTTTTACTAAAATGCTGGTGTTACCCTAAATTTTTAATTTTCACAAGGGGAAAAAAGGAAAGAAAAAAAAATTGTAACCCCATTTCTTTTGAGTAAGAGCATACCCCATATGTAACTGTAAAGTGCTCTGTGGGAGAACTACAATGCTCAGAAGAGAAGGAGAGTCATTGGGCTTTTGGAGAGAAAATTTGTCCGGTATTGAAGACCACGTGTGTTTACAAAGCCCCCATAGTGCCAGAACAATGGACCCCCCCCCCCCCCCCCCCCACACACACACACACACATGTGACCCCATTTTGGAAACTACACCCCTCACATAATGTAATAAGGGGTACAGTGAGAATTTACGCCCCACATGTGTCTGACAGATTTTTGGAACAGTGATCCGTGGAAATGAAAAATGTAATTTTTTACTTGCTCAGCCCACTGTTCCAAAGATCTGTCAAACGCCAGTGGGGTGTAAATGCCCACTGCACCCCTTATTAAATTCTGTGAGGGGTGTAGTTTCCAAAAATTCTGGCACCACTGGAGGCTTTAAAACACACAAGGCCCCCGACTTCTATTCCAACCAAATTCTTACTTCAAAAGCTCAATGGCGCTCCTTCTCTTCTAAGCATTGTAGTGCACCAGCAAAGCGAGCACTTGACTTCCACATATGGGGTATTTCCATACTAAGAAGAAATGGGGTTACAAATTTTGGGGGGCATTTTCTCCTATTACCCCTTGTAAAAAATGTATAATTTGGGGAAAAAAGATTTTTTGTGATTTTTTTTTTTTTATTTTTTTTTATTTTACACTTCCAAATTTAACAAAGTCGTGAAACACCTGTGGGGTGTTAAGGCTCACTGGACCCCTTGTTACGTTTCTCGAGGGGTGTATTTTTCTAAAATAGTAGGCCATGTGTGTGTGTGTTTTTTTTTGTTGCTGTTCTGGCACCATAGGGGCTTCCTAAATGTGACATGCCCCCCAAAAACCATTTTTTTTTAAAACTCACTCTCCAAAATCCCATTGTCTCTCCTTCCCTTCTGAGCCCTCTAGTGCACCCACAGAACACTTTACATCCACATATGAGGTATTTCCTTACTCGAGAGAAATTGGGTTACAAATTTTAGGGTGATTTCTCTCCTTTTACACCTTGTAAAAATTCAAAAACTGGGTCTACAAGAACATGCGAGTGTAAAAAAATGAAGATTTTGAATTTTCTCCATCACGTTGCTGCTATTCCTGTGAAACACATAAAAGGGTTCACACTGAAAGTCATTTTGAATACTTTGAGGGGTGCAGTTTTTATAATTGGGTATTTCTAAAATCAAGGCCCCTCAAATCCACTTCAACACTGAACTGGTCCCTGAAAAATTCTGATTTTGAACATTTTGTGAAAAATTGGAAAATTGCTGCTGAACTTTGAAGCGAGAAACTTCTAGCTAGAAATCTAGAAGCTAGAAATCTTCTTTGAACTTTGAAACTTCCAAAGTAAAAACATTCAACTTTATGATGCCAACATAAAGTAGACATATTGTATATGTGAATCAATATATAATTTATTTGGGATGTCTGTTTTCCTTTATAAGCAGAGAGCCTTCAAAGTAAAAAAAAGCTACATTTTCTAATATTCAAAAAGTGAAGCAAGTATCGACAAAATTTTACCACTAACATAAAGTAGAATATGTCACAAAAAACCTTCTCTGAATCAGAATGAAAAATAAAAGCATCCCAGAGTTATTAATACTTAAAGTGACATTGGTCAGATGTGCAAAAAATGCTCTGGTCCATGGGCACTGTCAGATACAAAAACTTTTGATATATGTTGTAAAGCTTGTAAAACCAATAGGTTCCATTAGAAAATGTTCAGCATTTCATACTGAAAAAGCCAGTCAAACAACTGCCCCTCCCCCCCCCTGCCTGCTTGGACACATAATAGCTCTGCTGTGTCCATGCATCATCACCTATGTCATAGACACACTTCCTTGATTGACAGCTGTGAGTGCAGGGCTCAAAGTTGGAGGAAAAATCCTCACACTGTCAGCTTGTGTCCCCCTACTGTCAGTGAGGACAAGCTGGGAGTTGTAGTTTTGCTTAGGGGAGATGTGAGCAGACAGCATACTGAGGGAGGGGGGCGGAGACCTCAACAGTGAGGCCACACCCCCTCCCTTTGAGAGGAATTCAGATGTGAGCTAAATTAAATGTGTAATAAAAAAATAAATAAAGGTGCTAGACACATAAAAATAGATGTACAGGGTCAGGATTAGGTACTGAGGGATATGTTAAGTTTTTTTTTGTTGGATCTGACGGGTACGCATTAAGGTGAAAATGGGCTGGGTCCTCAATGGGTTAAAGAGTACCGGTCATCAAACCATATTTTCTAAACTGACTCAGATTATATTCCCTAACTACTCCTAACACCTCTCCTGCCCTTAATAAAAAACATTTACGAGCTTTAACCCCTGCAGTCAAGCGGCAGAATCATCAATCAATGGTTTCCTATGAGAAACCATTGATCAATGTAAAAGATCATTACGTGCAGTGTTATAGCCCCCAATGGTGGCTATAACATTGCAAAAAAAAAAGCGAATAAAGATCATTTAACCCCTTCCCTAATAAGTTTAATTCCCCCCCCCCTTTCCCATAAAAAAAAGTGTAAATAAACATATGTGGTATCGCCGCGTGTGGAAATGTCCGAATTATAAAAATTAAATAAAAAGGTTTTTGGGTAAAATGACTGATGTCATTACAAAGTAGAATTGATGGCACCAAAAATTAGCCATCATATGGATTTTTAGGTGCAAAATTGAAAGGGTTATGAATTTTAAAAGGGGAGGAGGAAAAAACGAAAGGGGAAAAACCCTCAGTCCTTAACCCCTTAAGGACCAAGGACGTACTGGTACGTCCTTGGTCCTGCTCTTCTGATATAACGCGGGGTTACACAGTAACCCCGCGTCATATCATGGCGGGCCCGGCGTCATAGTGAAGCCGGGACCCGCCTCTAATAGCGCGCAGCGCCGATCGCGGCGCCGCGCGCTATTAACCCTTTAGCCGCGCGCTCAAAGCTGAGCCGCGCGGCTAAAAGTGAAAGTTCCCGGCTAGCTCAGTCGGGCTGTTCGGGATAGCCGCGGCTAATCGCGGCATCCCGAACAGCTGACAGGACAGCGGGAGGGCCCCTTCCTGCCTCCTCGCTGTCCGATCGCCGAATGACTGCTCAGTGCCTGAGATCCAGGCATGAGCAGTCATCCGGCAGAATCGTTGATCACTGGTTTCTTATGAGAAACCAGTGATCAGCATAGAAGATCAGTGTGTGCAGTGTTATAGGTCCCTATGGGACCTATAACACTGCAAAAAAAATAGTGAATAAAGATCATTTAACTCCTCCCCTATTAAAAATTTGAATCACCCCCCTTTTCCAATAAAAAAAAACACAGTGTAAATAAAAATAAAAATAAACATATGTGGTATCACCGCGTGCGGAAATGTCCGAATTATAAAAATATATCATTAATTAAACCGCTCGGTCAATGGCGTGCGCGCAAAAAAATTCCAAAGTCCAAAATAGTGCATTTTTGGTCACTTTTTATATCATTTAAAAATGAATAAAAAGTGATCAATAAATGATAAATGATCAATAAGTCCTATCAATGCAAAAATGGTACCGTTAAAAACTTCAGATCACGGCGCAAAAAATGAGCCCTCATACTGCCCCATACACGGAAAAATAAAAAAGTTATAGGGGTCAGAAGATGACAATTTTAAACGTATTAATTTTCCTGCATGTAGTTATGATTTTTTCCAGAAGTGCGACAAAATCCAACCTATATAAGTAGGGTATCATTTTAATCGTATGGACCTACAGAATACATATCAGGTGTCATTTTTACCGAAAAATGTACTACGTAGAAACGGAAGCCCCCAAAAGTTACAAAACAGCGTTTTTTTTTCAATTTTGTCGCACAATTATTTGTTTTCCTGCTTCACCATAGATTTTTGGACAAAATGACTGACGTCATTACAAAGTAGAATTGGTGGCGCAAAAAATAAGCCATCATATGGATTTTTAGGTGTAAATTTGAAAGAGTTATGATTTTTTAAAGGCAAGGAGCAAAAAACGAAAATGCAAAAACGGAAAAACCTCCGGTCCTTAAGGGGTTAAGGGGTAAAAAAGCGCTGTATCATACCTTTCCTCTTGCTCACACTGTGTGCGCACCCTTCAGGAGAAAGTGGGTTTTCCCCAGCAGGCGAAACGTCACTGAAGCCTGCGAGAGCTGTGCCTTGCCATGCTGCGCACACTTCCTGAATTTGGTCTCCTGCCAGGCCGGGAGGAGACCAAACTGCTTGACTTGTGCAGGGAACGGAACAGAGCCACCTAGTGGCCGTTTTTTCAATCACATTAAAAACATAAAGTTTGAGATTTTTAACAGCAAGTAAATAACAAAGTGTCTTATAATTACATAAGGAACAATATATTAAAAGTTTAGTTTGGTGACAGGTACTCTTTAAATTGCTTGTCTGCTGAAAGTTTCTACAGACGTCTGCGGCATGTGAATGTAAGGATTAACTCTTTACTGACTATAATCCATTGCATTTTAACTGGTTATGTGCGTTTTGGCTTCAGATACCCTCCAGTTATATATGATCGTAGAAGGAAATGAAAAATTAATTACATTGACTAAAAAAGGCATTGCTTGGTGGACTGATAAGAACGTGAAGTTCAGAAATCCAACTGGAAACACTACTGTCTTGAGCCAGATATTCAAAGGTAACGTACCTGAATAATGATAAAATAGCTTATTGTGTATGATTACCTTAAAGGGGTACTCTGCTGGAAAACATTTGTGTTTAAATCAACTGGTGTCAGAAGTTAAACAGATTTGTATATTACTTCTATTAAAAAAATCTTAATCTTCTAGTACTTATAAGCTTCTGTGTGCTCCACAGGAAGTTCTTTTCTTTTTGAATTTCCTTACTGTCTGACCACAGTACTCTCCAGTGGCGTCTCCAGCATTCATATTTAGGGGGGGCACATGGGGGGCCAGTGACAACAGTGGGGGGGGGGGCAATTTTAAAACGTGTGTATGTGTATGTATGTATATATGTATGTGTATATATATATATATATAGTTATAGATATATATATATATATATATATATATATATATACACAATGATTTTCTTTACGTTTTTGCCATAGATTTTTGGGTAAATGACTGATGTCATTATAAAGTAGAATTGGTGGCGCAAAAAATAAGCCATCGTATGGATTTTTAGGTGCAAAAAATTGAAAGGGTTATGATTTTTAAAAGGTGAGGTGGAAAAAACAAGTGGAAAAAAGCTCGGTCCTTAAGGCGTTAAAACTTTTGGACACTACCATCAACTTTGATAGCGGCATCTAAAGTGTTATTGTCGGACATCAGCCTGATTGGTGATGTCTGGCATTAGCTGAGGGTTCTAGCTAATGATTTATACAACACAGTGGGAGCAGGCACTGTGCGTACACATACGCCTTGTGTCCTTAGGTCTCATTTACACGGATGGATCCTCAGCATATTTTACGCTGCGGATCCCCCGACAATGGACCCTACAGTGCTGCCTCCATCTGTGCCTGATCATAATGGCAATCCTCCGCTACGAGCAGACACGCTTTGATGTGTATACTCGCACACATCGCGGCTGCTCTCGGCCTAACTCAGAGAGCAGGAGCGGCCATGATGTGCGCGAGTATACACATCAAAGCGTGTCTGCTCGTAGTGGCGGATTGCTGTTATGAGCAGGCACAGATGGAGGCAGCACTGTAGGGTCCTTTGTCAGTGGATCTGCAGCATAAGGGTGCGTTCACACGGGGGTACTTGTCAGCGGATCCGCAGCTGCGGATCCGCTGACAAAGGCCCCTAAAGTGCTGCCCTCTTTGTGCCTGCTAATAGCGGCAATCCGCCGCTACCAGCAGACACACTGTGATGTGCGAGTCGCAGTGTATCCGCACATCCCGCACATCGCGGCCGCTCCCCCGGCTCCCTGAGCTACACAGAGAGCGGCCGCGATGTGTGTGAGTACACTGCAGGGTAACTCTCACATCACAGTGTGTCTGCTGGTAGCGACGGATTGCCGCTATTAGCAGGCACAAAGAGGGTAGCACTTTAGGGGCCTTTGTCAGCGGATCCGCAGCTGCGGATCCGCTGACAAATACGCCCGTGTGAACGCACCCTAAAATACACTGTGGATCCACCCCTGAATGAGCCCTTAGGGTACGTTCACATGTACAGGATCTGCTGTATATTTTCTGCAGCTGATTTTGCTACCTATTGAAGCTAATGGGTTGCAAAATCAGCTGCACAAAATATGCAGCAAAAATATGCAGCAGATCCTGTACATGTGAATGTACCCTTAAGGGGTTAATGATAAACTAGCAGTGTGTTCACATGTTGTCCTTCCAGAGGGGTCACTTTCCCTCCTCCAGTGTCCACAGGTCACATTACCAGAACAATTTATGGGAAAAATCACGGCAAAAATTGCGCTGTTTTACCGCGATTTACAAAAAATCGCTGTAAAAGCGCGCAATTTTTGCCGCGATTTTTCCCAAAAATTGTTGTGATAATGTGGCCTGTTGGAGACCTGTGAACACTGAAGGAGGGAAAGTGACCCCTCTGGACTGCTATCATACACATTACTCAGCCCCAGGATATACTGCTGATCAGGGGGAGAGAGGGAGGACACGGGACATCACTCACCTCACATGAAGGGGCCTCTCTGCTGTGTGACCTGTCAGCTCTTGGCCCGTCCTCTCCTGTGCTGGGGGCGGAGCCATCAATGTATCGGGACATCCCTATTTATTTTAAATTGGGGGGGCCAAAGGGGGGGGCACAACCTGATCTAGGGGGGGCCATGGCCCCCTCTGGCCCCCCCCCTAGCGACTCCACTGGTGCTCTCTGCTGACACCTCTGTCCATTTTAGGAACTGTCCAGAGTAGGAGCAAATCCCCATAGCAAACCTCTCCTGCTCTGGACAGTTCATAAAATGGACAAAGGTGTCAGCAGAGAGCACTGTGGTCAGGCAGAAAGGATATTCAAAAAGAAAAGAACTTCCTTTGGATCATAACAGTAGCTGATAAGTACTGGAAGGATTAAGCTTTTTAATCTGCTGCTGCATGAGGTTTTTTTTGTAAGCGGAGGCATATGTTAACAGACATGTAGAGTTGTGTCCGTTGTATAGACATGTTTTTATGCCACTGCTGCCACAATGTTACCATAATAGGTTAAAGGGGTACTCTACTGGCCAGCGTTCGGAACTAAATGTCGGCGACGCCCCTTGCGGCATCATGGTCACTCCCATCAATGCAAGTCTATGGGAGGGGGCGTGACGGCTGTCACGCCCCCTCCCATTGACTTGCATTGAGGTGACGATGATGTCACGAGGGGCGTGGCCGACCCCCGCAGAGCGAAAGCAGCGTTCAGAACATTTAGTTCCGAACGCTGGCCAGTGGAGTTCCCCTTTAAGTATCTGAGAACGAGATAAGCAGGAGTTACATTGCCGTGAGTTGTTGTACACCTGATGATCTCTGACTTTCATCTCTTTGTCACACAGATACAACAAAGCCTATCAACTGGCAGAAACCAGTCTATGAGCTCGATCCGGGGGACGTGGACAACAATGGCTTCATCAATGAAGATTTCATTGTTTGGATGCGCACGGCAGCACTGCCTACTTTCAGAAAGCTTTATGGGCTGATAGAGAAGAAGGATGCAGCGGCTGCATTGCCACCTGGCAACTACTCTCTTCATGTAGAATACAGTATCCTTTTCTAAAATGAGGGTAAATTGCAGACAGGTTCTGCTTGGTTGTCCCTTTGCCCCAGATGGATATAAATGTGTTCACACAATCTGTATTGGAATCTGCTTTCTGTTGCTTTCAGTGGAAATAAGCAATGAAGCCGTGAACTGTAAACTATGGTGCAGGTTCTGTCCGATGCAGAGTTGAAATTGTGAAGAAATCTGCGTCAGGAGATTGCCCTGTATTAACCCTTCAGACGCGGCGATCAAAGCTGACCGCCGCGTCTGAAGTGAAAGTATCCCGGCTGCTCAGTCAGGCTGTTCGGGACAGCCGTGGTGAAATCGCGGCATCCCGAACAGTTTACAGGACACCAGGAGGGCCCTTACCTGCCTCCTCGGTGTCCGATCGACGAATGACTGCTCCGTGCCTGAGATCCAGGTAGGAGCAGTCAAGCCCCAATAACACTGAAATAAAATAAATGTAAATAAAAATAAACATATGTGGTATCGCCGTGTGCGGAAATTTCCAAATTATAAAAATGTATCGTTAATTAAACCACACGGTCAATGGCGTAAACGTAAAAAAATTCCAAAGTCCAAAAAAGCGTATTTTTGGTCACTTTTTATACCATTAAGAAATGAATAAAAAGTGATCAAAAAGTCTGCTCAAAACAAAAATGGTACTGATAAAAACTTCAGATAACGGCGCAAAAAATTAGTCCTCATACCGCCCTGTACGTGAAAAATAAAAAAGTTATAGGGGCCAGAAGATGACAATTTTAAACGTATACATTTTCCTGCATGTAGTTATTTTTTCCAGAACTACGACAAAATCAAACCTATATAAGTAGGGTATCATTTTAACCGTATGGACCTACAGAATAAAGATAAGGTGTCATTTATACCGAAATATGCACTGCGTAGAAACGGAAGCCCCCAAAAGTTACAAAATGGCGCTTTTCTTCGATTTTGTCACACAATGATTTTTTTTTTCTGCTTTGCCATGAATTTTTGAGTAAAATTATTAATGTCACTGCAAAGTAGAATTGGTGACGCAAAAAATAAGCCATAATATGGATTTTTGGGTGGAAAATTGAAAGGGTTATGATTTTTAAAATGTAAGGAGGAAAAAAACGAAAGTGCAAAAACTGAAAATCCCTGCGTCCTTAAGGGGTTAAAAAAAAATTGAAATTTAAAATGTAAAACTATATAAATATGGTATCAATATAATAAAAATGACCGGTAGAATAAAAGGTATGTAAATCCCCCCCAAAAAGATGATTTTCTGCATGTTTATATGCTTTAGAATACCCAATGTTACGTGTTGGCTGTTTTCCTATACAGTTCTCAGATTATCCTGTTCTCAGCTTTGATGGAAGGAAGAGAATGATCCTCAGCACAATTTCCTGGATGGGAGGAAAGAATCCCTTCTTAGGAATAGCATATATCACTGTGGGCTCCATCTGCTTTTTCTTGGGAATCGTGCTGCTCATCATCCACCATAAATATGGAAATCGCAATAACAGTGCTGATATTCCCAACTAGTTGTTTGCACCGTTTCCTGCATGTGCATCTAAGCAAGTCCGCACTGCTTGTGTGCTAGCTTCCTCCTCTTGTGTTCTTAATACTATTTATTTTATAAAGCGGGGTTATTTTTAGTCCATGTAATTTTGTTGTACCTGGAAATGAGTCGTGGAAAAAGTGTTACCCTCCAAACTGTCTGATGTCAACAGAAGTTCATTTCCATAGCCAGTTTTTTTTGGGCATGACTGGTAAGGCTCTGTTCACACTAGTGTCATAACTTTTCACCACATGACAGCTTTGCTAGATCTGTTCACAAATCCTGCCTGATCCCATTAATTTGTAGTGGTATCTGTCAGGGTTCTAGTATTCATGATATCTAGAACCGTGCTGAAGTCTGAATTGTTCTTGCCTTCAAAAAATAGCACAACCCCAGGCAAAAGGTTTACGATGGTAATGTGTATGGAGCCTATATGAAACTTGAATGGTCTTGCAGGTAACTTCTCAAATGTGACTGTATGCTACAATTGTTTTATTCAGATTTGATGAACATCAAGTACCAGAATAATTGTACAATGTGATTGGGCACAAGTGTGATTGTCGCATGGTGTTGTGAGGCAGGGATTATCATTGTACAAGTCTTCTTTATGGGAAAGAACAGTACAAGTTCCACAAGACCATTTTATAGAATTAATAAAAGTGTCGTCCTCAGTTTCCTCTGCTCTTTTGTACTGGTTGATGGAGAATTCTGTTAATCAAAGCCTTGCTGTATTTCGGCCATAATAATATGAGCTGTTATGGGTAGAAAGAGGCCTGCCATAATCTCTATGTACTCCATTAGTCTATAAAGCACTACTTTACTGTACAACCTTTAGAATACGAAAGCCTGAATGAAAACATGTTAAATCACAACAGTTCTGAAACAATCAAAATCCTGTATTCCCTGGTTGAGCAGTTACTTAGTAATAGTTTTCAGAATCCATTTCTTTCCCTCCTTTTTTTGGTACAGTCCTCCCATCTTGTCTACTTCCCAAAGCACTCTTGCCTGTTCCCCACCCAGAGCTGTTGTAGAACATATCAGTTCACAGCAGACTATCCCACAATCGGTGAGGTTGCAGCACCTGCTGCAAACATTCCCTGTCTGCTCCTCTGCTTGAGGCATTTCTCAGCACAATAACAGGTAGATGAGGGATGTAGGGGCTGGTCAGAGGTGGTTTCATCACTCAAGGGGCAGAGCTAGAACTCAGAAAAGATGCAGCTTACCTCCTGAGACAGTAGAGTGTGATGCTATGTCTTGGGAGAGAGAGAGGAGCAGGGGAGCCTGAAACACCACCACACTGACAATGAAAAGACTTTACAACTTCCTGTCGGGTGAATCACACAGCAAACAACAATGAAGTCAATACCATTTGTGACAAAAGTATATTATTAATTTATATATATTGGGGTAATAGTCTTATTTAAATACAATTTTTACTAAACCCTGAATACTCCTCTAATGTTTGTAGTGCAGACATTTTTCATTTTGCAGAAAGGGTTCCCCGCTCATGCTGCCGATTTTTTAGTTTTTTTTTTAAATCTGTGGAATGTAGAGTTGTGTGGGTTGAATTCTCTTTTTACATCCGCTATTAAGATTCTCTTGAAAGAGAAGTTGTACAGTGAACAATCTACGAGCAGTTTGTGTATTGATTTTCCTGGTGAATACACTCTTGTTAAAGAGTATATAATATATGCTTGAGAACAAAGGGTAAAATTGTTTTCCATTTGTTGGGTTTAAAAAGGTGAAGCTTTTCTCCAGGATGGCCTACTATGAAGCTGGTAGGGCTATATTACACCACCTCATTCCAGGGGACTATAGAAATGGTCGCCTTTTATTAAAGGAGTACTCCGGACAAAAGCTGTTTTTTTCTAATTTATTTATTTTTTCAAATGAATCCACTTAATTTACTCTAGTTAAAATTTTGCATAGTACTTGATATAAGAGCCACTCACCCCTGCAGGAAGTACTGCAGTTTGCCAGCATCACATCCTCGCTCTATGGCTGCCCTTAGGGGGCGTGACGTAAATGAGCTACACGATCGGCGTAGGCATCCTCTTTGAAGCCCGACCTCAGCAAGTCAGGGCTCTGCTCCCGAGATCACAGCACAGGGGGGAAAAAATTGTTCTGAAGGCTGCAGCACCTCTTTAGCCTGTTTTCCTGTATTGGGCAGCTGGGTGTGCGCAGTCCCAGCTCTAGCTCAGTTACATCTGGGCTATAGTGCCATGTTAAGGGCCAGCTCGCCGACAAATGATCTCGGGAGCAAGACCATGATGTACTGAGGTAGCTCATTGACGTCATGTCACCTAATGACAGAGGGCGGCCGCAGAACAGGGGCACGGCCCTGGGAAACTGCAGTACTTTCCAGCAGGGGAGAGTGGCTCTATCTCAGGAACCATGTAAAATTTGTAACTGGAGTACATTAACAACTTTGTGCTAAAATTAGAAGGGATTATTAGAACAAAAAAAAAAGATTTTGCACGGAGTGCTCCTTTAACAGTATGCAGTCTAGACGACAAGCAACACCACTTTTGTCCATGTTTTGAGACCCATTTAGACATTTTCAGGGGGCAAAATATTTGTTTAAAAAATGTTTTAAGGGGTTGTCCTACTTGAAACACTCAGCTATGTAACTTTGATTTCAGTTTATTGTTGGTTTTATGGCTCACCTTCTGGGTCACAATGGAGTCAGAAGATGAATGGAGCTGCAAAACTGCTTGTGGATTCTACTGCATCTATGGCACTTCTGCTGTTGTCTCATAAATACATCCACATTACAGTGTGGATTGGTGTCTGTAAGCGGTCATGCATTACCCTTAAACAGGAGTGTGTAGAAGCTGGCCACCGATCCTGCACACTCTTGGAAACCCTACTTCACCATTAAACACTTTGGAATGGAATTACCTCAATGATTTGATAGGACACGTAAGAGGAATGGTAGTGCTTGCTTAAAATACGATGTGCTCTTGCTGCTTGTCTAGCTGTATATTACATGTTCATGGTAGCTAGATAAATGATGTGAATATTCATGCTGAAAGATTGTTGCTTAAGTTATTTTAACATTCCTTTTTGTCTTATATTTTTATGTGTATATCTTAATTTTTACAACAGAATTTGCACCATATATGGCTATAAACGTTTCGAGCTCTTGGAACAGTCTTGACAGTATAATTTTGTTCTCAGTTTGGTTGGTAAATTCAGTAATTAAAATAAGAATTGTCTGCATATTTAATAAATGTATACAGTGGAATTTAAAGCCAGTGTTCTTATATAGTGTTTCTCACTCCAGTCCTCAAGGACCGCTACTAAAAATATTGAGGAAATCTTCCTGAAGAGGTTGTCTTGAAGACTTGATATGAAACCTATACGTCATAGCTAAATGTTCTTCCAGATAAACTGTTGCCAGGAAGTTATAAGGATTTGTAAATAACTTCTGTTAAAGGAGTACTCCAGCGCAACATAACTTATCCCCTATCCAAAGTATAGGGGATAAGTTATAGATAACGGGGGGGGGGGGGGGGATCCGAGCACTGGGGCCCCCCGGGATCTCCTGGACGGGGCCGTGGCAGTCTGTAGGAAATGCAGTTTCGTCCCCAGCAGAAAGCCACAGCCATCTCTATGGGGTACATGAAACGCCCCCTTTCCAGCATGCTGCTGCGGCCCCGTCCAGGAGATCCCGGGGGTCTCCAGTGCTCATACCCCCCGCGATCTATAACTTATCCCCTATCCGAGGGAAAGGGGATAAGTTATATTGCACTACAGATGTCCTTTAAAAAAAAAATAATAATCTGCTATTACCCCCATATACAACCGAAAGTTCTCAGAGCTGCTAATATTAATGAGTGTTGACTAATAAACAGAACCTCTCTTTCACTGTAAACACTTGCTTTCACTACAGCAGAACGAAACTGGTATAAATAAAAGAGAGCTCAAAAAAGTTAGAACATTAGTCTGTTTTTCTCATGTAGCCCTCCATGGGCAGAGGTAGGTAACTGAGATAAATCTCTTACTGAAAGTGTTTTCAAGGAAGCCCGTCACTATGAATAAGCTATCCGATCCCCTTCTCTTTCTAGGCTGGAGAGTCCAGAGGGTGGTCTCACTTAATGATTGATAGGCTTCCCTGCTTGAGTATGCATACAGTGATGGCTGTCAGTCAGTGATTAGGACTGCCCACTGGACTCCTAAGCATAGAAATCTTTTACCACACAAACATGTGTCATTCTGCTCAGCTTCTCCTGCTCTATCTCATGCAGCAGGCAGATTAGACTGCACTTTCAGCATGACTGGTTCCATTTATGGAGGAGTTGAAGTTGACCTACAGAACATCTCATACCCCATGTGATTAATCTCATACATAACCTCAGTGCCTATAAGTAAATCAGTACATTGCAGGGTCAAAGGTTGGTGTAGTTTCTTAACGTGTTACTGTCATTTAAGAAAACCATATGTCAGAGTCGAAAGTTTTGATCATTCTGGGTGTTCAGACCACGCTGATCACTAGAGCTGGAAAAAGTGCTCGGCTGAGTGTGTTGTTTGTATTTGTAAGTCTATTGAACTTCTACAGTGAAACGGGAATAGAAGCACCAAGCCAAGCACTTCTCCCAGCTCATTCTAGTGATTGGTAGGGGTCTGAACAACCAGACCCCAAACCGATCAAAACACTAGGCATGTCTCTGACAAAGTATTGTTAAATGACTGTAACACTTTATTCCTGGAAACGTTAAGGCATGGTTAATATGCTGCCACTGAAAACACTGAACTGTTTTTCTTCTGTCGTTTTCCCGTTTTCCTTAGTCAATAAATTATATTAAAGAATTACTGATGTTGTGGTTAATGGATAAATTTATGGATGGCAATAAAATTGTAATTTTAATTTTGATCTTACATTCTCTGTACATTTATTACTATTATTGCCTTGTACGTTTTAGAGATGTAGCTGCCTTCATCTTGGTTGTGTTCTTCGCTCTGTGCTCTGTTGTTTTATTTAACCTCTTCAGGACGCGGGGCGTATGCATACGCCCGTGGGAATTCCGGTCTCATAGGCTCAGTGAGTCTCATAGGGTTAGAGCCCTTTTTAGATGGGCCAACTGACTGCTGATAGTGAGCGCTGTTTTCTTCGATCAGCATTCATTTGTTGAGGCTCGATGAATTGTGCGGCCCTATAAAATAATATTTTTTACCTATTTACATAGGGCAGTGTGCGGATGATAATTTATATGGCCACACAAAAGATTCTATAAGCCTAAGAAATAACTTTTGGCAGGAGTGGCCCTTTTAGTAGCTGAACACTCTGCCTTCATTAAAGGGGTCTACCCGCTGCCCCAGCATTCAGAACATTTTGGAGCAGGCGGCGGGGGTCATGTCATGGCCATGCCCCTCGTGACATCATGCCACAATGCCATGCCATAGACTTGCATTGAGGGGCACTGGTGTGGTGTCACGAGGGGTGTGGCCGTGAAGTCACGCCGCCAGCACTCAGAGTTCTAAATGAACGCCAGTTGCTGCACAGATATTGCTGGGACCTCTTTGATCAGACATCTTATCCTTTGAATAAGGAATAAGATGTCTAGAGGCGGAGTACCCCTTTAAGTGAATCTCTTAGCTGTAATTCATGTTCCATACTGCTTAAACTTCTGACCTTTTTATCTGTCTGTGCTTCCGTAGAGTAGAAAAAGGATTTCTCTTTTTAGTGCTAAAGGGGTACTCCGGTGCTTACACATCTTATCCCCTATCCAAAGGATAGGGGATAAGATGCCTGATCGCGGGAGTCCCGCAGTTGGGGATGCCCGTGATCATGCACGCGGCACCCCGTTTGTAATCAGTCCCCGGAGCGTGTTCGCTCCGGGTCTGATTACGCTCGACCGCAGGGCCAGCGGCGTGTGACGTCACGCCTCTGCCCCGTGTGACGTCACGCTCCGCCCCTCAATGCAAGGGGCTAAGATGCAAGGGGATAAGATGTGTAAGCACTGGAGTACCCCTTTAAGTGTCAGAGAGGTATTCCAAGCCCCTGAATTGCTAAGGACTGGAACGCCTCCTCTCTCCCCTTCTTCCTGGTCCTTACTTGATTGACAGCTGGAAGCTGAGCCCTGACTGACAACCAAGCAGTGACAGAAAAGGGAGGGGAAGAAAGGAGATGTTCCAGCCCTTGGCACTTCAGGGGCTTGTGAATGCCTCTTTGACCCTTGGCACTTGAGAATAAAAGTGTTTTTCTACATTATAGAAACAGACAGATATGATAGGTAACATGGGGAACATTTATTATTGTATACTGGTTCTCAGTTTTAATATGTTGAGCTCTTTTTTTCGCACTGTTTTTATCTTATTTTTGCGTCTATTTTTTATTTGATTTTTTTTTAAATAACAACTGTGTGGAGAAGTGTACCCCCCTCACTTGTGTGGATCGTAGTTCGGCGCTGCAAGGTGGCTGCCTGTCACAAATGCACAGAGGGCAGCGGAGGTAAAACCAACAGGTTTATTGAGTGTAAAAACATGCACAGACGTTGCGTTTCGCAAGATCCCCTTGCTTCGTCAGATCGAGACCTGCAGCACAACACTGAAAGGTGAGTGTGCAAAGCACAAATCAGCCATTTTTGCACCGTCTCCCATTCATTTGGGAAACTGTTACACTTAGAGAGCACCTCTTCCTTTTTGGTTCCCTTTCTATATATGTATCCTTTTTTAAGGCATTTCAAATTATTTTCTATGTTGTGGTTGGTGGATACTTTTTTGCATTGGAACCAGAGTTATCATGTGCTTTTTCAAAAAAAAAAAGTGCACTGATTTTGCACACAGCAGCATAGTTTAACGCAGCCCTACACCACCAATAGGGACCTGTAGAAATGTTTCAGAAGCTCAACTACTTTGATGTTCCATGTGGGGTTTGCACAATATTATCCTCCACCGTGCGCACGTATGATAAATTTTACTCAACAGCACAAAATATAAACCAGCAGAACCAGTGTAAAAAAAAAAAAAAAACACCATTTACCGACAATGATAAATGTCCCCCCCATGTTTCTACATGTCTACAACATCTATCTAGCAGTGCCAGCAGTTTGAAATGTGAATTGCTGCTGACTGATTGCCTTTAACCACTCCTTGTTGTTACTGATGAAAAGTGAGGACCTTTTGTAATATGGTTGTTTAACCCCTTAAGGACCAGGCCATTTTACACCTTAAGGATCAGAGCGTTTTTTGCAATTCTGACCACTGTCACTTTAAACATTAATAAATCTGGAATGCTTTTACTTATCATTCTGATTCAGAGATTGTTTTTTCGTGACATATTCTACTTTAACATAGTGGTAAATTTTTATGGTAACTTGCATCTTTTCTTGGTGAAAAATCCCCAAATTTGTTAAAAAAAATGAAAGTTTTGCATTTTTCTAACTTCGAAGCTCTCTGCTTGTAAGGAAAATGGATATTCCAAATAAAAAATTTTTTTTTGGTTCACATATACAATATGTCTTCTTTATGTTGGCATCATAAAATGTATGTGTTTTACTTTTGGAAGACACCAGAGGGCTTCAAAGTTCAGCAGCAATTTTGACCTTTTTTGCAAAATTTTCAAACTCCCTATTTTTCAGTGACCAGTTCAGTTTTGAAGTGGATTTGAAGAGTCTTCATCTTAGAAATACCCCATAAATTACCCCATTATAAAAACTACACCCCCCAAAGCATTCAAAATGACATTCAGTAAGTATATTAACCCTTTAGGTGTTTCACAGGAATAGCAGCAAAGTGAAGGAGAAAATTCAAAATCTTCATTTTTTACACTCGCATGTTCTTGTAGACCCAATTTTTTAATTTTTGCAAGGGGTAAAAAGGAGAAATTTTTTACTTCTATTTGTAGCCCAATTTCTCTCAAGTAAGTAAATACCTCATATGTCTATGTAAAGTGTTTGGCGGGCGCAGTAGAGGGCTCAGAAGGAAAGGAGCGACAAATGGTTTTTGGGGGGCATGTCACCTTTAGAAAGCCCCTATGGTGCCAGAACAGCAAAAATAAACCCACATGGCATACCATTTTGGAAACTAGACCCCTCGAGGAACATAACAAGGGGTAAAGTGAACCTTAATACCCCACAGGTGATTCACGACTTTTACATTTGTAAAAAAATATATATATATTTTTTACCTAAAATGCTTGGTTTCCCAAAAATTTTACATTTTTAAAAAGGGTAATGGCAGAAAATACCCCCTAAAATTTGAAGCCCAATTTCTCCCGATTCAGAAAACACCCCATATGGGGGTGAAAAGTGCTCTGCTGGCGCACTACAGGTCTCAGACGAGAAGGAGTCACATTTGGCTTTTTGAAAGCAAATTTTGCTCTGGGGGCATGCCGCATTTAGGAAGCCCCTATGGTGCCAGAACAGCAAAAGAAAAAACACATGGCATACCATTTTGGAAACTAGACCCCTCGGGGAACGTAACAAGGGGTAATGTGAACCTTTATACCCCACAGGTGTTTCACGACTTTTGCATGTGTAAAAAAATAAATACGGCAGGGCTCCAAAGTGAGAGAGCGCCATGCGCATTTGAGGCCTAAGTTAGGGATTTGCATAGGGGTGGACATAGGGGTATTCTACGCCAGTGATTCCCAAACAGGGAGCATCCAGCTGTTGTAAAACTCCCAGCATGCCTAGACAGTCAGTGGCTGTCTGGCAATGCTGGGAGTAGTTGTTTTGCAACAGCTTGAGGTTCCGTTTTGGAAACAGTGGCGTACCAGACGTTTTTCATTTTTATTGGGAAGGGGGGCTGTGTAGGGGTATGTATATATGTAGTGTTTTTTACGTTTTATTTTGTGTTAGTGTAGTGTTTTTAGGGTACAGTCGCACGGGCGGGGGTTCACAGTAGTTTCTCGCTGGCAGTTTGATCTGGGGCAGAAAATTTGCCGCAGCTCAAACTTGCAGCCGGATACTTACTGTAAACCTCCACCCATGTGAGTGTACCCTGTACATTCACATTGGGGGGGGGGGGGGGGGGGGAAGAAACATCCAGCTGTTGCAAAACTACAACTCCCAGCATGTACGGTCTATCAGTGCATGCTGGGAGTTGTAGTTTAGCAACAGCTGGAGGCACACTGGTTGTGAAACACAGAGTTTGGTAACAAACTCAGTGTTTTGCAACCAGTGTGCCTTCAGCTGTTGCTAAACTACAACTCCCAGCATGCACTGATAGACCGTACATGCTGGGAGTTGTAGTTATGAAACAGCTGGAGGCATACTACTTTGGCTGGGGATTGTTGTTATGCAACAGCTGGAGACACACTGGTTTGCTACTTAACTCAGTGTTTCACAACCAGTGTGCCTTCAGCTGTTGCAAAACTACAACTCTCAGCAGTCAGCAACAGCCAACGGGCATGCTGGGAGTTGTAGTTATGCAACCAGCAGATGCACCACTACAACTCCCAGCATGCACTTTAGCTGATTGTGCAAGCTGGGAGTTGTAGTTATACAACAGCTGAAGGTACACTTTTATGGGACTCCTCTGTGCTCTCTCCTGTCTGACGGGACTCCTGTGCTCTCTCCTGTTTTATCAGACAGGAGAGCACACAGAGGAGTCCTAGCCAACCCTCACTTACTTCACTTTGTCCATGCCTGTGCTTCAGCTTGGACAAAGCCATGATTTTATAAGCCATCATTTCTATAGAAAGCAAATAAAATTTGCTTATGAAGTATAGTAGAAAGGTTAATGTTTTTCCAAGATGTACAACATACAGTGGGGCAAAAAAAAGTATTTAGTCAGCCACCAAGTTCTAAGTTCTCCCACTTAAAAAGATGAGGCCTGTCATTTTCATCATAGGTATACCTCAACTATGAGAGACAGAATGAGAGAAAAAACTCCATAAAATCACATTGTCTGATTTTTAAAGAATTTATTTACAAATTATGGTAGATAATAAGTATTTGGTCACCCACAAACAAGAAAGATTTCTGGCTCTCACAGACCTGTAACAACTTCTTGTCCTCCACTCGGTACCTATATTAATGATACCTGTTTGAACTTGTTATCAGTATAAAAGACACCTGTCCACAACCACAAACAGTCACACTCCAAACTCCACAATGGCCAAGACCAAAGAGCCGTCGAAGGACACAAGAAGCAAAATTGTAGACCTGCACTAGGCTGGGAAGACCGAATCTGCAATAGGCAAGCAGCTTGGTGTGAAGAAATTAACTGTGGGAACAATTATTAGAAAATGGAAGACATACAAGACCACTGATAATCTCCCTCGATATGGGGCTCCATGCAAGATCTCACCCCGTGGTGTCACAATGATCACAAGAACAGTGCGAAAAAAATCCCAGAACCACACAGGGGGACCTAGTGAATGACCTGCAGAGAGCTGGGACCAAAGTAACAAAGGCAACCATCAGTAACACACTACGCTGCCAGGGACTCAAATTATGCAGTGCCAGACGTGTCCACCTGCTCAAGCCAGTACATGTCCAGGCCCGTATGAAGTTTGCTAGAGAGCATTTGGATGATCCAGAAGAGGATTGGGAGAATGTCATATGGTCAGATAAAACCAAAGTAGAACTTTATGGTAAAAACTCAACTCATAGGCCCCTCATTTACTATTGCAAACCCGAGATGTTTTGTTGGGTTGTGCGCCAGATTCTGTTGCATTGCGCCAGAAATTATGTCTGAGCCAGATTTTGCGCCAGAATTGAAAAAACGTCCCACATTTATCATTGCAGTGCAAGTGAAGCATTTTTTTACACCTTTTTTTGTGTGCTGATAATATGTAGGAACACCAAATTTATTAAATGGTAAAAGAGCTTTGATAAATTTGGTGCAGGTCACATTTTCTGAAATTTCTGTCTACACATACACCAAAAAGCTACACCATGTCTGGGCTGGTGTAGTTTTAGAGACTTTTCAGTGGCTTTGCGTCTTTTTTTTGCTCCTTTTTACAAAAAGGCGCAATGATAAATCCCTTCCATATCATGTCTATTGCCAAAATCAGTGGATTGCAACTCAAAATCAGCAGAAATGTGTAAACAAAAAGGGGCAAAAAAAGGCACAAAAAAACCCTGCTTTCGCCTTTTTTGCCCCTTTTCTAGACACAAAAAACAGTCTAAAGACAATGATAAATGTGGGCCAACATTTTTACTAAGGTTTCCACATAAAATGTAGTAAATTTGAGCTGAGGAAAACCAGACAGATCAGAGCATGTGTAAAAAAAGCAAAATGTAGGGAAACCTTAGTAAATACCGTGGAAATAAATTGTAGGGAATTAAAACCCACAAAGAAACCTACACAACACTCTTAGTAAATAAGGGCCATAGTGTTAGGAGGAGAAAGAATGCTGAGTTGCATCCAAAGAACACCATACCTACTGTGAAGCATGGCGGTGAAAACATCATGCTTTGGGGCTGTTTTTCAGCACAGGGACCAGGACAACTGATCTGTGTAAAGGAAAGAATGAATAGTCCCTATGTGGACTATTAAAGTGTAAAAATTGAAGTAAAAAAAATTTGAAAACCCCCCTCCCCCAATAAAAACGTATATTTTCCCTATTTCACCCCCAAAAAGTGTAAAAAAAAAATGTTTATATACATATTTGGTATCGCCGCATGCGTAAATATCCCAACTATTAAAATAAAATGTTAATGATACCCTATTTCACCCCCAAAAAGTGTAAAAAATTTTTTATATACATATTTGATATCGCCGCATGCGTAAATATCCCAACTATTAAAATAAAATGTTAATGATACCGTACGGTGAACGGCATGAACATAAAAAAAAAAAAAAGTCCAAAGTAGCTGCTTTTTTTAGTATTTATTATTATATTTATTATTTTATTTTATTCCAAAAAAAATGAATAAAAAAAGTATTGAAAGTTTTATTTAAGCATTTATGGTATAAATAAAAAGTACAGATCACGGCGCAAAAAATGAGCCCTCATACCACTGCTTATACGGAAAAATGAAAAATTTATAGGTCTTCAAAATAGGGGAATTTTAAACGTACTAATTTGGTTAAACATTTGTTTTTTAAGCACAACAGTAATAGAAAAGTATGTAATCATGGGTATCATTTTAATCGTATTTACCCAAAGAATAAAAAACACATGTAATTTTCTTACCGTAAATTGTACGGCGTGAAAACGAAACCTTCCAAAATTTGCTAAATTGCGGTTTTCTTTTTAATATCCCCACACAAATAGTATTTTTTGGGTTGCGCCATACATTTTATGGTAAAGTGAGTGATGGCATTACAACGGACAACTGGTTACGCAAAAATCAAGCCCTCATACTAGTCTGTGGAAGAAAATATACAAGAGTTATGATTTTTTGAAGGCGAGGAGGAAAAAACGAAAATGTAAAAATAAAATTAGTCCTTAAGGGGTTAAAGGGATACTATGGTGGGAAACTCTTTTTATTTTTTTTAAACCAACTGGCTCCAGAAAGTTAAACAGATTTGTAAATTACTTCTATTAAAAAATCTTATTCTATCCAGTACTTATTAGCAGCTGTATACTACAGAGGAAATTATTTTATCTTGGGATTTCTTTTCTGTCACGACCACCATGCTCTCTGCTGACACCTCTGTCCATTTTAGGAACTGTCCAGAGCAGCATATGTTTACTATGGGGATTTTCTCCTGCTATGGACAGTTCCTGACATGGACAGAGGTGTCAGCAGAGAGCACTGTGGTCGTGACAAAAAAGAAATCCAAAAAGAAAAGAATTTCCACTGTAGTAGATAGCCGCTAATAAATACTGGAAGGATTAAGATTTTTTTAATAGAAATAATTTACAAATGAGTTAAACTTTCTGTCTTCAGCTGATTTAAAAAAAAAAAAAAAAAAAAAAGCTTTCCACTGGAGTACCCTTTTAAGGGCATCCATTCAAAATAGAGGTACCAGGGGTCAAAACAACAACAATCGCCTACTTATGCCCCATGACCAAATGGATTATTTAGACATAGCTTCTATGTCTTGCCTATTAAAATATGAAAAAGTAATGAAAGAACGAGACGCACACACACACAAAACAGTATTACTTTAAAAAAGAGAGAATCTCAATATACCCTCTTCATGATATCACTCCTCCTATTTATGAAGATGGTATGGTTAGTAGTGGTAGAGGAGGTCTGTTACGGAAGTGGGAGAGGAAGGGGAGAATGCCCCCTATTGCTAAACCCTGTGCCCCTCTGTCCCTAACTTTTGAGGTGCCAATCTCTTTAACAGGTTAGCCTTAACCACTGTGACTGTCCTATGCTTAAAATATAGTGAGGGATAAAACAAAAAACCAAGGGTAGAATTATACAGTGTATAGTGAGCTACATCAAAATGAAATCCAAACAGCTAAAATCAAATAAAAAAAGCTACAGACCACATGTACCACAGACACTCGGCATATAAAACAAACAAAGTTGTATCAAGAGTCGTAAATACTGTATATATTATTTGGGTTCCAACGCGTTTCCCCCATCTGATGTGATCGGGTTCATCAGGGAACCTTGGTACAGTGAAAATTTAGTACTGGAGGACTGATCCTTAATACTATATTTTTACCGTACCAAGGTTCCCTGATGAACCCGATCACATCAGATCAACATATATAGGAGAGTGATATGATGAGGGTATATTGAGGTTCTCTCTTTTTGGTGAAAGTCTGATTGTGGTCTTACCTGTTAAAGTCCATGGGTAGGAAAATCTGCAGCAGAAAATCTGAGACAAAATATACACATGTGAACGTACCCTAAAAGGGTATTCCCATTTTTCAAAAAGGGATATGAGTGCTTTAAAAATAAAGCATACTTACCTGGCCTGATGCCATGCTGCTGCTGTCCTGAAAGGTCCTGCTGCCTGCTTGTTCTGACATGTTGACCCTGCAGGAAATGCCCATTCAGCCAATCGCAGGCCAAGGGTCATCACTGCAGCAAGGGACTGGCTGAACAAGTATTTCTTTTTTTTTTTTTTGTTTTTTTTCTAAAGCACTGCAAATTCATAAAAAAATAAAATAAAAAATTTGCCTTGGTGGAATACCCTTCTCACTTATGCTAGTCTGTTGGAATAGGTTAACAACATACCTACAAAACTTTCGATGCAGGAAAGTGGGTCACGGAAAATCTCTTAGTAATACTGCCACCTGCTGGTTGTAATAGGTAAGTAAATCTCTTTAACACAGGACCAGATTAGTATTCGTTCGTGTGATGGCTCGGGCTGCAGGATATGTTTAATTTTTAGCGCCAATGCTTGCACGAGATTATGGCGTTCAATCTACCAATTTGCCGGAAGTCCCATATATTCCGAAATCACAGTGAAAACAGAACACTTTTACAATGATTTAAACAATCGCACAATTACTATTCAAATTGCAGTAGAAGTGCACTACTTTTTCAGAAATTTGGGAAAATGGTAAAATTGTGGTGGTAAACAGCAATAAACACTTTAAGTGGCCACAGAATAACATTTTTGCTGGTACTGCTTCTTTAAAGGTAAGAAAGAAAAATACACAAAAGCCCCTGCCTTGTCAGAAACAACTGTACTACGTTATCGTAAAACAAAAAAAAAAAAAAAAAAACTACAGTACTGCAATGAAACTGCAATGTATGAACACAGCCTAAATGCTCATGCATATGGCATCTGTGTATGGTAGCACTGCATCCTTAAACAGTACAGTGATCCCTCAACTTACAATGGCCTCAGTATACAATAGCTTCAACGTACAATGGTCTTTTCTGGACCATTGTAACAAAACATACAAGGCTACAGACAGTTCAGATCTGCAAAACATGTAAATGGCTGGAAGAACTGACAAATTAGAAAGGTCATTTCACTGGAAAAACCCTTGTATTACTGAAGTGCATGCACTGGCTGGCTAGTACTGGCTGTACTGCATGTTCTGTACTACTCTTTACCTGTGCCAGGGATAGCTGCTCCAGGTGAAGGCAGCTCCATCTTACTTTTTAGGACATTGCGTGTACTGTACAGGACCCTGAAGAAGCTCCTGTCCTCTACATAGACAGTGATTACAGCTCCCAGCAGCTCTTTCTTACTTTTATATGGAAGGACTTGCTTTACCCTATTTTTGGATGACACTTTGGGGGCTTCAGAACCAATTACAAAGTTCTGAGTTATGGTCTCAACATACCATGGTTTCAACATACAATGGTCTTCCTGGAACCAATTAAATATTGTAAGTTGAGGGACCAGTGTATTCTCATCTCATCACATAAGTAACAGCATATTGCTAGGACAGGGATAGGCAACCTTCAGCACTGCAGGTGTTGTGGACTACATCTCCCATGATGATCAGAAAGTGATACACATCCTAATTATATATACCAAGAGATAAGGAATCCTTATGAAAAGCAATGAGTCCTATATAAACAGGGGCTTGTGAACCTACATTATGGACATCTTGACTTCTGTAAGTGATATGTCTCTGAATTGCTTATAAAACTGTAATATAACCCCTTAAAGGTGTTTTACCATGATCCACTTTCCACAGCAAATTTGTTAGCAATTTTGTTAGGTTGAATAAAAATTACATGAATTGCCCTTATTTCCTGGTTTATGCCTTCCTTTGATCATCTACCCTTTTTATATGATAATCTATGTGATGGGTGGAGCTTCTATCACATGATTTGCTTTGAACTTCATTTCCCAGCAGTCACTAGTGTAGAAGCTCCTTTCTTTTTAGGATTGAGAATCTAATCTTCATAATGGTAGAGTTACCTCTTCTCTCCTCACACAGCGTAGTGTTTTTTTTTTATAGTGAATAATATACCCCCCTCTCCACCTGCCAAGTGTATTTAGTGTTACAGACTGTAATATAGAATCTATAGCCACACATAATATTATATAAGGTTTATTTACCTCATCCTGGCCAGTGAATATTCAGCAAGACAAGCAGACTCCCTCACAAATAAGTATGTAATCGCTTCTCAGCCTTTTGGCCAAGATCAAGTGTAGTACCTTTCCTGTCAGTTGGCAGTGTGGGAGATCACCAAGGCTGGGGAACCACACAGCGGGGCAGGTGTTCCAGGAATGGCTGTGGAAAGCAGCAACCATCCCTGAAGCAACCTGCTCCTGCTGGATCTGTCCTTAAGTTCTGAGTAAAGTAAGAGCCGAGGTACAAAAGTGCCCTGGGAGTGGTGACCTCAGGCTTCCGGAATTCACTTGGGAGTTCATCGCCCCATTTGAAAGATGGCACATAGCACACACTTTTTCTCCCACTCTTCTGGGCACTCACCCTTTGTATCCCAGCCTTCTGGCTAGGATTAGGGAATTTTTATAGATCCGGCCAGTGTCTGGGCAGTACTACACTGCGCACAATGACTTATTTATTTAGTTTTTGTCACTCTGTCCATGTTTTGTGTTATTTATTCGTCACAAGGATTAGTCGGGGTGCGACAGCCCTTCTGGGTGTCCCTCCTGCCGGTCTAGGGGAGGTGTATGTGGCCATTAGGTTCCTCACCTCCCTGCCACACCATGGGCATCCTCGCTATGGCAGGGGTGCCAAACCGGTTTTACTGGCTCATCGGTGACAACTTGGTTTTTGCCCAGTTGTTCGCCAGGAGCACTTTCGGTCCCTGAGTAGCTTTGGTGAAAAGGGGACATTGTACCTGGAACCTTGCAGGTGCCTTTTGGCCCAAAGGGTTTGGTTTATTGGGGGGCCTCTTTCCTTTCGGAGAAGGGTTTGCAATAGATCACATCCTCGTGCACTTTTTACTTGCCCTTGGGTGACTTGAGAAGATGTACCTTGGCTCTTAAATAAAAAATTAATAATTATGTAAATTCATGCAGTGTATCAGCTGTATATGCTGCAGTGTATTTGGCTGTATATTCAATGTGTGTGAGGAGATGTGAGCAACTGAGAATGCCTGACCAGAAGAGGAAACTACCTCAGGACGTATCTAATGACAACAAGCAAAGAACAAGGGGACATCCAGCTTATATTGGTAGGATGGCCTTTCAAAAACAATTGATTTCTTTTAATTATTTGTATTTACAGTGTTTCATTTCACATAAAGCATCAGTTTAGACCTATTTATCTTCATGGTAAAATTCTTTTAATTGGAATCTGTCAGCTGTATTTGCTGCTTAGAGCTGCAGACACAATAGCTGTTACGGTATAAAAGCAAACTGTACCTTTCATAAAGCTGATGGTGGTTGCCAAACTCGTGAGTTCATCTTTTTATGTCTTAACCAATTGTGCACAAGGCGGTGCTGAGCTGCTCAAGTGCCACAGCCTGGAGTGGTTCCTCGCTTGTCCTCACCTTCCAGCCCCTCCTTTGTTGACATACAAGGTAGAGTCCTGCACAGGACTGTTTTCTAATTCCTGCTCCCTTTGAATTTCTCACCATTTCCACCTTTTCTTGCACTTCAGCAGACTTCAGTATGTGGGCTGTACAATTCAATCGGTACGGGCCCGCATGAACAAACACAGACATAATATAAATAAAAAATTCCAATTGCACAGTATATCGCGCCATGTCGCCTCTGAACATGGTGGCGAATGTAATTTTGCATTTTAGAATCTATACCTACTGAGCATCCAGACCGCTACCAATGGTTGATTAACCGGTAGTCCTTTTGGATTTTTAGGCTAAATTCTCTCTGGCCCCTCGGTCTGAATGTGATCATTGAAAAAAATGCATAAAAAAAAAACATGTTTCTGATTTATTTTTTATTCTTTTCATTTTTTTCAGTTTAATATTTTAGATTTCATATATTTTAGATTTTATTTGTGTCTTCTAAACTTTATGCACATCTTCTGTATTTGGTTTTTCTAATGTGTATTATGCAATTTTTTAACTGCATCAGGTGTCTCTGTAAGTGATGTCATTTCCTGTGATGTAAACAAGTATTTAAACTGACTTATCCTCACTGCATATACATATCTGATGAAGAGGGCGTTACATGTTTAACTTTAAAAGAAATAAAAAAATCTTTCTCTTACCTTGGATCCAGGACAGTGCTTTAATCCTTCCACACCCACAGTGTTTTTTAACACGCCTTCTATCTTACATATAATGTGGTGGCTTTGATATCTGGAAAACCCAACAGCTCGGAGCAGTTGTAAAAAAAAAAAAAAAAAAAAAAAAAAAAGAAGCTAAACATAGGGAAAACTGCAAAGACCAAAACGAAAACTCCATTTCACTCTTAGTAGATCAGGGCCCATGTGTCCAAACCTTCCCTATCCTGGAAACATTTATTTATAAACTAGCTGAGTACCCGGCGTTGCCCGGTTTTTCCTACCTAATCCTTGTTTGGGAGGAAAAGCAACAAAGGAGGAAGCTTTTGTCCTCATATCCTATCCTCACATCCTGTCCTCCCATCCCGACCTCATATCTGGTCCTTATATCCTGATCTCATATCCGCACCTCATATCCCATCCCCACATCCCCACCTCATAGTCTATCCTTATATCCCGATCTCATATCCCCACCTCTTATCGTGTCCTCATATCCTTTTCTCACATCCCCACCTTATATTCCATCCTCATATCCCTTCCTCATATCCTGATCTCATATCCCGTTCTCACATCCCCACCTTATATTTTATCCTCATATCCCGTCCTCACATCCCATCCTCATATCCTGATCTCATATCCTGATCTCAAATCCCCGTCTTATATTCTATCCTCATATCCTATCCTCACATCCCAACCTCATATCCTGTTCTCACATCCCCACCTTATTTTCCATCCTTATATCCCGTCCTCACATCCCGTACTCATGTCCTGATCTCATATCCCCCTCATATCCTGTTCTCACATTCATCCTCATATCCCATCCCCACATCCCGACTTTATATTCCATCCTCATATCCCGACCTTATATCCTGACCTTTCATCCCGTCCTTCTATCCCGACCCCATATATTCGGTCCTCATATCCCGGCCTCATATCTCGACCTTATATCCCGTGTTCATATCCCAACCTTCTATCCTGTCCCCATATTCTGTCCTCATATATCATCCTCAGAAATAAAGGAGAGAATTAACCGTCCCAAAGGTGCAGGGGGTAACAATTCAGTCAAGGGAAGAAAACTCAGATTGTTAAGGGATTAAGCTCTCTCCAAAGGTAAATCGGTTCGCCCAGTCTAACTTGAATCCATTGATCCAAAGGATTAGGAAAAAAAGTTGAACTTTTTGGTTAGAATGCCCTTCTCCTTGGCAGATAGGTCTGCTCTTATTAAAATGGTAATTCTGCCTCAGGTGTTATATGCATTAGCAGCTGCCCTGGTGTGGATATCAGGTAAATGGTTCAGGGGACTGGAAGCCATGTTAGGAATACTACTATGGGGGAGAGGTCCGGTGAGAATGAAGTACAGGAGAAGGTGGATGGGCCCTCCCAGACTTTAAATTACACTTTTTGGCAAACAAATTACAAAATATTAAAAGGGGATGGAAGGATACACTCTGGGTTAAACTGTGTAGAGAAGATAAGAAAGGTAAATTCCTCCATGGAAAAATCTGCTGCGGATAGCCGAGAAGAGCCCGCACCCTTTCAAATACGTAGCGGGAAAACCCGCAAAAACAAAGAGAGTGTGAACGCACCCTTAAATGGGTTCTCAGGTGCTTACACATCTTATCCCCTATCCAAAGGATAGGGGATAAGATGCCTGATCGCGGAAGTCTCGCCGCTGGAGACCCCCGGGATCTTGCACGCGGCACCCCGTTTGTAATCAGTCCCTGGAGCTATCACGCCCCCTCCCGTAGGCTTGCATTGAGGGGCGGAGCGTGACATCACACAGGGGCGGCCTTGTGGTCGTCAGTAATCAGACCCGGAGCGAACGCGCTCCGGGGACTGATTACAAACGGGGTGCAAGATCCCGGGGGTCCCCAGCGGCGGGACTCCCGCGATCAGGGCATCTTATCCCCTATCCTTTGGATAGGGGATAAGATGTCTAAGCACTGGAGAACCCCTTTAAGAACCAAGGATGTGTATACATGTACAGGCGGGATGCACGTTCCCACACCAGGATGAGTATACATGTCCTTGGATCTCGTGAGTACAGTACTGCCCAGTGATCGCGGGCTGCTGCATGTGATCCCCGGCAGGCTGGGGCCTGCCGCACTGCCAGGACCGAAATAAACTTCGGTCCTGGCAGTTTAACCCTTACAGCCGCGGTCGGAAGCCACTGCAAGCAGGAAGGAGTTTCACAGAGGGAGGGGGCTCCCACTGTCTCTCTCCAGCAACCCCCCACAATGATCGCAGGGTGCTGCTGCTTACCTGGGCAGCTGGGGATCTGTCAAAAAAAAAAAAAAAAAAGTCTGCCTTGGTAACTGCCTGTCAGGATGTGACAGAGGCCCGTCCTGATATGCTGCCTGCCAATATAAAACTGACAGGCAGCATATTACTGCAATGCTATGGAATACTAAGTAAAGAACATACATTTATTAACCCCTTCATGAACCAGCTAGTTTTGGCCTTTTATGACCCTGCCCGTTTTTTCAAATCTGAAATGTGTCTCTTTAAGTGGTAATAACTTTGGAAAGCTTTTACCTGGCCAAGTGATTGTTTTTTCGAGACATATTGGGGGAGATTTATCAAAACCTGTCCAGAGGAAAAGTTGCTGAGTTGCCCATAGCAACCAATCAGATCGCTTCTTTCAGTCTGAAAAATGAAAGAAGCGATCTGATTGGTTGCTATGGGAAACTCAGTAACTTTTCCTCTGGCCAGGTTTTGCTAAATCTCCCCCATTGTACTTTATATAAGTGGTAAATTGTTGTTGATACAGCAGCTCATGGAGGGCGTGTGTGGGTTATCACTAGCGCCACACAGCCGCTCTGCTGGACAGAATGCAGCACATGGACGGTGTGACAGGCTCCATCCTGCTGCCCTACAAGTAATCCATCCTCCATAGTCCTGTCACCGTACCACACATTACAAACCAATAGGACACCGCTGGAGGGTACAACCTAAAGAGTTGCTAAGCCCCGCCCACTACACTTTACCCACGTGATATAGTGACGTGCTTCCGGCGCGGTTCTACTTCCTTTTCCGGTTATCTGGTGCCCTTGTCCTTCTATAGGAGAGAACGAGACATACAGCAGCACCATGTTCCGTCACCTACAGGTAACCCCGCCGGTCCCTGCAGCTCAGCCTTCATAGCGAGCCCCTATAGCTGGGGCAAGTAGATAGGTCAATGTACAGTTACTGCGGAGCTGTGGTGCCCATAACCCTGTGCAGCTCTGAGCATGTGTGTACGTGCGGCTCCTCAGCACTTCCTGCTATGGGCAGCTCTGCACTCCTGTCAATGTCACCCCAGTATTGGGCTTTCCTATGTATAGTCTAGACCAGGTATAGGCAACCTTCGGCACTGCAGGTGTTTCGGACTACATTTCCCATGATGCTTTTGCATAATTTTGGCTGTATGAGCATCATGGGAGATGTAGTCCAAAACATCTGCAGTGCTGAAGGTTGCTTATGCCTGGTCTAGACTCTGCCTAGCCTTCCTTCTAGGACAGCAGCTGCTTTTCTTTTTACACTGAGGGGGTTACTCCACAATTCCTTGTCCCTTTCTCTAGAGTGTCTTCTTACTAATGTGCCTCCAGGTGTTGTAAAACTACAAATCCCAGCATGCCCGGACAGCCGAAGGCTGTCCAGGCATGCTGGGAGTTGTAGTTTTACAACAGCTGGAGGCACACTGGTTGAGAAACACTAATGGTGGGATTTCCTGCGGTGATTCTGTGGAGATGACAAGTGGGGTTTCTTATCTATAAGGCTGCGTTCACACGGCCATCTAGACTTTATCCTTTCTTTTCCTGTTTAAAAATTAAAAACTGCCTTAAAAAAAATGACAATAACTGATGCAAACTGATGCTATCCATTTGTATCCGTTTGAATCCGTTGTTGTTCAGTTAATAAACAAAAAAAATATATTTTTTTATTCTGAGCATGCTCACAAGTAAAAACTGAGTGAAAAAACAGATGACATTAAAAGCTCATCCTTTTCCATAGACTTCAGTGTTAAATTCACTGTATCCGTTTTTTTTCCTTCCATTTTTTTTTTGATGGAAGAAAAAATACTGCATGTGCTGTTTTTTCTGCCGTCAAAAAAAAAACAAAAAACGAAAATGAATGCTGACTGGTACAAACGGGTGTAAACGGATTGTAAAAAAAAAATCCCATTGACATGAATGAGATTTTTTTTTAAAACTGCTTTTAATCCGTTTATACCCTGCAAGATCGGAACCGAAATGGGGATTAAAATAAACGGGGACAGACGGCCGTGTGAACGCTCCCTAAGATGACCTCTCCCAGTAACCTTGTGCTGGGGTGTATGTGCTTGACCATAGGAAGCACTATATGTTAAGATCTGTTATGCTGCAGTAGTAATCTTTGTGGTAACTAGAGCTGTATTCCCCTCCTGCCTACTAAGGAACGCTAGTATATAAGGAAAGAGCGACGTCAATGGGAACACTAAATGGACGCTAAATCTGCATTAGTCGTGTATTGGCATGATCCCCACCTGCCGATGTCACATATATTGAACTATCTCTTCAGTTTGAAATGTTAAAGTACCGTATTCTGTTCCAAATCTGCCCAGCTTGGCGTGGATTCACCTGCAGAAATGCTGTCACATGACTATGGCCGGATCCCAGGAGCGCACAACTTGCATTGAGTTCAATGGTGGCAAAGACGCCTGTGAGATGTCACTAAATGTTCTGAACGCTGTGGAGTGAAGGAAATTTAAGTGACACTGATGGTTATTGGTGCCAGACAGGCTGGTCTGAGTATTTCATAAACTGCTGATCTACTGGGACTTTGATGCACAACCTTCTCTAGAGTTTCGAGAATGGTCTGAAAAAGGAAATATTCAGTGAGCGGCAGTTGTGTGTGTGTGGATCAAAATACCTGGTTCATGTCAGAGAATGGGCAGCTGGTTTGAAATGACTGAAAGGCAAAAGTAACTTAAATAGCTAGCTAATTGTTTACAATTAAAGGGGTACTCTGGTGGAAACATTTTAACAGATTTGTAAATTACTTCTATTAAATTTTTTTTTTTAATCCTTCCAGTACTTATTAGTGGCTGTATACTACAGAGGGAATTCTTTTCTTTTTGGATTTATTTTCTGTCACGGCCACAGTGCTCTCAGCTGACACCTCTGTCCGTGTCAGGCACTGTCCAGAGCAGGAGAAAATCGCCATAGCAAACCTACGCTTCTCTGGACAGTTCCTAAAATGGACAGATGTCAGCAGAGAGCATTGTGGTCGTGACTTAAGAGATCCCAAAAGAAAAATTTCCTCTGTAGTATACAGCTGCTAATAAGTATTGGAAGGATTAAGAATTTTTATTGGAAGTAACTTACAAATCTGGCACCAGTTGATTTATAAAAAAATAAATAAAAATAAATCACTGGAGTACCCCTTTAAGGTATGCAGAATACCATCTTTGAACGCACAACACATTGAACTATGAAGCAGCAATGGGCTGCAACAACAGAAGACACATGAGGTGCCACTCCTGACAGCCAAGAACAGGAAACTAAAGCTACAATTCACAGGCTCTCCAGAGTTAGACAATAGAAGACTGGAAGAACATTGCCTGGTCTAAGGAGTCTCAATTCCAGCTGCAATATTCAGATAGCAGGGTCAACAATTGACCTAAACAACAATCCTGTCTAGCATCAGTGGTTCAGGCTGGTAGTGGAGTAATGGTGTGTGGGGGGACATTTTCTTGGCACATTTTGGGCCCCTTTGTACCAACTGAGCATTATTTGACAGCCTACCGGAGTATTGCTGCTGACCATGACCACAGTGTACCGATCTTATGATGGCTACTCCCAGCAGGATAAATGAACGGGAGATTCATATGGATGTGCAGCCGGTTAATCTGCAGCATAATGCCATCGTATCCATATGGACCATGTTTTCAGCATCTTGTAGGAAAAGTATGCCATGAAGAATGAAGGCAAGAGAGGGTCCATCCCAGTACTAGCAAGGTGTGAATGTAATTCATTCTGAGGTGACTGCTTCACGTTAAAATGCTTTTTTAGAGATCCCGCCTGGACAAACTGACAGAAACCACGTGGGAAATTTGACTAAATTGTGTTCTCTGGCATATTTGCATTGTGGCAATACAAGTAGTAATAAGAGTCTTAATAGGATTTTTATCAAGCATTACCTCTTCTTTGAGATTTTAGCAGGTATCAGAAAAGAATTCTTTGACTGTCTTAGAAATTCTATTGTTTAGGAAAAGGGCAGTCAGCTACAAGTCATAACTGCAGCCAGTGGGGTGACATCCTGACTGATGAAGGTGTTGTGTTTGGGCAGGGTACAGTTGTTGAAATAGTGAGGTTTTAGGGTACCTTTACACTTGGACTATAAGCAAACGCTTGCTTTACTTGCTCATTGTTTGACCTGCAAACCTTTGTTTTTCAGGCCCTTCGTCAGGTTTCTCAGCGGACCTTCAGCAGCTCCACGCGGAGGCCGCGCCAAAATAAGGTTGCAGAAAAGCAGAAGCTATTTCAGGTAAGGCCAGCATGGCAGTTGAGTAGAACTTGCCTGGATTATTTTATATCTTACCACATGTTCAGAGAGAAAGATAGGTACTCAATGGCCGAAAGGATATGGGCACCCAACAATCGTACCCATGTGGGTAAGTTGTTTTTTTTTTTTTTTAAATCCACTTCTGGGAAGGGTTTCCCAGAGATCTTTGTGTGTGTGGGAATTATAGCCCGTTCATCCAGCGGTGCATTTTTGAAGCCAGACACTTATGTTGGCTGTGTAGGTCTGGCTCTCAATCTACATTTAATTTTGTTTAATCTCTAAAGCGTACAAGAGTGGTGGAGGCCAGTGCTTTGTGCCGGATACTCTATTTTCTACTCACTAACCTTATCAGACTGTACTTATGAGCCTCACTTTGGGGATGGCCCTTTCCTAATCTTGTGCACAAAGTGTGGCCCCAAATGTAGAGACATACAATTGTCTAAAAGTTTTGTATGCTATAACATTACCATTACCTGTCAATAGAAATAAGGGGCCTAGTTTATACCCTGAAAAATTGACTTGTCGTTGTCCCTCTGTTGCAAATTTTACAATAGGTAGCATACTCAGGGTATCTGCATTCCAGGGAACACAGTTTCACTCCTCTAAAGTACAGGGGCATTGTGTTTTATACCACTTCAGCTGATGCTTGGTGCAAAAACACATTGAAATGTCATTTCATGAAGCTACCAACATATTTCTTATGCTGACGTCTCTAACAGAGACAGTCTAACTCTGTAGGTAGCTCAGTGTTCCCAACCAGGGTGCCTCCTGCTGTTGCAAAACTACGACTCCCAGCATGCCCAAACAGCCAACGGCTGTCCCGTTATACTGGGAATTGTAGTTTTGCAACAGCAGGAGGCACCCTGGTTGGGAAACACTGCTGTAGCTAGTACTTTCAGTGTAGGCAGCCGCACTCTGTAACTTTGCATAGTTTATGGCTGCCCAGTTACACTTGGACACTAACATTTGCTCATAGAGCTAAATGGAGCAAATAGAAAGTTCATAGGCTTGTGTGAAAGGTGGCATCCTCTGTTGTTGCCATGTTTTATCTATAGAGATTGCAAAGCATTGTGCTTGATTTTATCCACTTGTTTACAGCGGCTGAATACCGGAACCAAGTGATTATAAGTGGGGTGGAGGTAGAGCTGGGTTGTATGACCAAATATATGTATCACGGTATCTTTGCAACTCATGGCGGTACCACTGTATATAACAGTATTTCTGCCGCCTACCCCTCCCCCAAATCATGTGACCCGCGTGTGCTCTTCTGCTTTCCCCCCCGCCCCCCCAGATTATCAGCCCAAAGCTGCGCTGTCCCCCCCCCCCCCCCCCCCCAATCAGGAAACTAATCATGTGACCAGCGAGCGCTGTTCTGCCGCCTCCCCCCAATTACATTTTCAGCCCAGCCTCATCCTCCTGTATGTTGCGGCCCGCCGGAGCGGACAGTCTATACTGTACGCTGTATCCCTATGCCTGGGCTGCAAAAGATAAACAAAGTAAACTTAACGCACCTTCCTACGTCGGCCTCGCGCTCTTCCTGGGGACGGGAACGTCGGACAGCCGTCAGTCTATCACTGGCTGCAGTGATGTTCCTCCTCGGCCGGTGATGGGCTGAGCCCACGGTCATGTAAGAAGCCGGCCGGCTTCTTACATGACAGTGGACTCGACCTATCACCGGCCAAAAAGATTGAAAGCTTTGTAGGATTGAAAGCTTTGTAGGTCAATACCATGTAAGTTCCATGCTGAGTAGTGTTCAGTGAAAGTTCAACCATTTCTTTGGGTTTTCAGTGGTAGAAGTAGACTTGTAGATGTATAGAACTTGTAGGGTTTTTTTTTTTTTTTAAAGAAAATTTGTCACCCACAAAATAGCATGATATGAATGATTACAATGCAAATATAATACTTGTGTGTTGTGCCTTTTTATTCTTTAGAAAAATACATTTATGTGCTGTTAGACAAAGACGTCCCCCAGGGCCATTGTGCTGAAAATTCCTGCCCTCCTGCTGTTGGACAGGCAGGACTTGGCTTACAGTGCCAAATTCTGCACCTACATGGTTAATGCACATTGTGGTAAGCGAGTGAGCTGACAACTTATTTTATCCAAGTAAAAAGAAACAGGCTCTTTCCCCATCCATAGTGTTCTCTTTATTGAGCCTTACAAATAGGACAATACATGCAGGACGTCATAGACACAGGCGCAGTTTTGTGCCGGACGCCTCTACTTCCTCTGACCTCTGTGTAGGCCAGAATCACATGCCTTTTAATCTGCAGGCATCATGTTATAGAGCAGGAGGAGCTGAGCAGGTCGATATAGGTTAACTTTTCCCTAAAAACGATATAACTGCTAAATTATTCATGGAAACCTAATAGTAGTCATATGGGCATTCCTACTCCCAGGATGAGCTGAGCCTAAAATGAATAGGACTATTAATACTGGAACTTCTCCCACAAAACCATATATACTTGTTATCTCCTTTTCCTCTCGAACATGCTAAATGTAGATTGAAAATGCAGTCCCATATGACAGGTTCCCTTTTAATGAGTATTATATTTATGCTGCATAGTCCTTTTTACTTGACTGCAAACAGTACCTACCCATGTGTTCTTTTGCAGGAGGATAATGGCATTCCAGTTCATCTAAAGGCAGGGACTGGAGATTTATTATTGTACAGGCTGACCATGGGGCTTACAGTCTTTGGTAAGTGACTTTATTTTCAGTTGGGATCTTGATAATTTTCCTGCCACAGCAATTTTTGGCAACTTTGTTGCTGTATTGTAAGACCACACAGTAGACTTTTGGCTCTTTATTTTTTTGAGGGCCAAACTATAGTTTTATTGATACAGTTTTTACTGTTAGAAGTTCTCAAATCCCAGCCATTGCGGGGGATTTCAAGTATAATAGATGGCAGACACCTGCTCTGTATGCTTCAAAGCCCTCTCCATACTGCCCACCCAATATTTAGGTGGAAAACACATTAGTTTCCAATAGTAAGTAATGAAAATATTTAATTGCAGCAACTGCAGCACAAACTGTTTTTACTCCATACATGTACATCAAATGTTGGATAGGGGTTGGTTATATTACATACATCCTAAACTTTATCCTGGTGGGTACAGTGTCAAGCCACTTTTTGATAGCGCATGCTATTTTAGAAGCTAAACCTAGACCATGAGACTGATATTCTGAAAATAGCTACAGTGGGGAAAAAAGTATTTAGTCAGCCACCAATTGTGCAAGTTCTCCCACTTAAAAAGATGAGGCCTGTAATTCTCATCATAGGTATACCTCAACTATGAGAGACAGAATGAGAAAAAAAACTCCATAAAATCACATTGTCTGATTTTTAAAGAATTTATTAGCAAATTAAGGTGGAAAATAAGAATCGGGTCACCTACAAACAAGCAAGATTTCTGGCTCACAGACCTGTAACTTCTTCAAGAGTCTTTGTCCTCCACTTGTTACCTGTATTAATGGCACCTGTTTGAACTTATCAGTATAAAAGACACCTGTCCACAACCTCAAACAGCCACACTCCAAACTCCACTATGGCCAAGACTAAAGAGCTGTTGAAGGACACCAGAAACAAAATTGTAGACCTGCACCAGGCTGGGAAGACTGAATCTGCAATAGGCAAGCAGCTTGGTGTGAAGAAATCAATTGTGGGAGCAATTATTAGAGAATGTAAGACATACAAGACCACTGATAATCTTCCTTGATCTGGGGCTCTAGGCAAGATCTCACCCTGTGCAGGAGAGCATATGGATGATCCAGAAGAGTATTGGGAGAATGTCATATGGTCAGATGAGAAAAAAGTACAACTTTTTGGTAAAAAGTAAACTTGTCGTGTTTGGAGGAGAAAGAATGCTGAGTTGCATCCAAAGAACGCCATGCCTACTGTGAAGCATGGGGATGGAAACATCATGCTTTGGGGTTGTTTTTCTGCTAAGGGACCAGGATGACTGATCCGTGTAAAGGAAAGAATGAATGGGGCCATGTATCGTGAGATTTTGAGTGAAAACCTCTTTCCATCAGTGAGGGCATTGAAGATTAAATGTGGCTGGGTCTTTTAGCATGACAATGACCCCAAACACACTGTCCGGGCAATGGAGTGGCTTCATAAGAAGCATTTCAAGGTCCTGGAGTGGCCTAGCCAGTCCCCAGATCTCAACCCCATAGAAAACCTTTGGAGGGAGTTGAAAGTCTCTGTTGCCCAGTGACAGCCCCAAAACATCACTGGTCTAGAGGAAATCTGCATAGAGGAATGGGCCAAAATACCAGCAACAGTGTGTGAAAACCTTGTGAAGACTTACAGAAAATGTTTGACCTCTGTCATTACCAACAAAGGGTATATAACAAAGTATTGAGACTAACTTTTGTCATTGACCAAACACTTTATTTGCAAATTATGGTGGAAAATATTTTAAAAATCAATGTGATTTTATGGATTTTTTTTTCTCATTCAGTCTCTCATAGTTGAGGTATACCTATGATGAAAATTACAGGCCTCTCATCTTTTTAAGTGGGAGAACTTGCACAATTGGTGGCTGACTAAATACTTTTTTTGCCCCACTGTATTTCCATTTTAAACTTTTTGGGTCCTGTCCTAACAAACTATATCAAGTCTTTTCTCAATCCTAGCATGGGTACCCATTTTTTTTCAATAACAATGCTCTTTAACCCCTTAACTTTTGTTGCACCTCTTTTTATTGGGGCTCAGTGGTCATTAAAGGGGTACTCCACACCTAGACACACCCCTCACATAGGTCTGCATTGAGGGGGTAGGGTGTAACGTCATGAGGGGGGGGGCGGAGCTGTGATGTAACGATACCGCGGCCCCTGTATCGCCTGTCATCAGCCACGGAGTGATCTTCGCTCCATACAGCTCATGAACAGGGGCGCTGCAGGAGAGATCGCGGAGATCCACAGAGGCAGAGTACCCCTTTAAATATAGAGCAGGCCCACGAAGCTTACACTTCAGCTACTGGCAAGGGACTTTTCAGGATGATCCTGGCAGTGTAAGGCTGTGTTCACATGGTGGAATTCCACTGGCAGGTAAAACATGCGGTTGCTAAGGCCGCTCAGAAATGTGCCGTCTTAGAGATGGCAATGTATTTCCTTGCAGACTGTGCAGAAAGAATAGACATGACTATTCTTTCTGCAGATACCAGAATTTGAATTTCCGTGCCAGATTTTGCCATGTGAACAGTGTAGCAGAATCCAATTAAAATCAATGGGACTCTGCTGCTGTGGAATATTGTGGAATTCCGCACGGACATTCTGCCATGCAAGCATGGCCTTACCCTCAGCATGTTGCTATTACAGCGTGCAGAAAGTGAAATGTTAGGCAATGTTCACACACCAGAATCTCTGCATGGAACTCTGCATGAATTTATTGCCAAAACACTGCCCAATAAAGAGTTTCTGCTGCAGGAATTGAGGGCTTATTTTTTGCAGGACTGATTACAGCATCTATAAGGTTTATGCTGCATTCTATAGTTTTCATTGAAATCTGTAGCATAAAACCTGCAGCTCCAAATCCTGTGCATCAAGTATGTGCAGGATACTGTACATGTGAATAGACACTTAGGGCATGTTACCACATCTTGTTTTTTTTGTGCAGTTTTTAGTCATAGCAAAGAATTAATTTAAAAAAGTCTCTTCCCCTATGTTCTGTTTCTCAGATGTTGATGTACATTTTGGGGCTACCATGTTTAACTAAATTTTTTTTTTATTTTTTTTTTGTGAAATATTTAACATCTGTTTTTATTCTTCCCCTTCAGGAACTGCTTATGCCTTGTTTGAGATTGTCAAGGCTGCACTTCCCAAAAAGAATTGATTCCAGCTTCTGTCATTTCCACTTCTGTCCAATTCTGTATGATGCATCAGGGATTGTTCTGTCCTTGTCATAAAGACCTCAGTAACTGATGGGAACAATATTTATTAAAATGTACTGTACAAGCTGCTTGGAATAAAGCAGTTTTACATGACCATTCTGAGTGCTTGATTTATTTTTCAGTAGCAAAATTGCTGCATAAGTGTATACAAAAGGTCTCCTCCTTGGGTATGTCAGGTATACAGTGAATGAGAAAAATTTTATTTCCTATGTTTACCCACTGAGAAAGAAAGGATCAGCCCATAATTTCAATGGTAGGTGTATATGAACCTCTTAAAGGAGTACCCTGGTGCAGACTACTCCTACTCTCTCCTGCCCGGGCTGCAAAAAAATGAAAATAAACAATCACTCACCTTCCTGGGTTCCCGCGGAGCGCCGCTCCAGCTGATCGGTCCTCCGATCCATCTTCTTCATACTTCTTTGTGAACGAAGCGTCACATGGCGCTCAGCCTATCACCGGCCGCCGCGATGTTCTGCTCGGCCCATAATAGGCTGAGCACCATGTGACGCTTCGTTCACACGGATGTATGAAGATGGATTGGAGGACTGATCAGCTGTAGTGGCGCTCTGCAGGAACCCAGGAAGGTGAGTGATGGTTTATTTTCATTTTTTTTTTGCAGCCCGGGCAGGACGGAGCAGGATTAGTCTGCACCAGAGTACTCCTTTTAATTATCTGAATAATTCAGAGATTCATTGTCACACTTCAGATGGGCGTGTAGATGTGCTGTGCTGGATTTCAGTCCTTCACTGCATGGTGCGTTACCAATTGCCAGCTACCCTGATATCGTTGACAGGATCATGTGTCGTTTTGGATAGGTTCCTCACCGTTCTCATGATCATTGAAACTCCCTTGTGAGATCTTGCATGGAGCATTGACCAAAGGAGACTGACAGTTATTTTGTTTCTTCAATTGGCAAAATATTGCACCAACTGTTGTAAACTTCTCACCAAGTTGCTTGCCGATGGTCTTGTCACTGACATTTTGATCTTGGCCATGGTGGGGAGTACTCCTAAGCTTGTTACAAGTTAAAAACACCTGGCAGCCAGAAATCTTGCTGATTGATAGGGGTCTAATACTTTATTTCATGGAGTAAAATGAAAATCAATTGATAACTTATTTGAAAACTCATCTATATTTCTCGATGTCCTGTGACTTTATTATCTTTGGGAGTTTACTGTTAACAAATGGCCAAATCGCATAAAAAAAAAAAAAAAGATAGATTTTTGACAATGCAATTTGTGTGCGACCAAAAATCTATCAAATACGGATTCTTTGTGACTGTTGTGTTGCAGTCTCGCCATGTTGTATGATCTTAGTGTAATGTGTCCTAAGTTGCTGTGTGACCCTGTGAGCCTTATATGAACGTGCATGGATTACATATGACCACGTCACAAAGCTGTGGCCCTGCCCCTGCATGTACCTCTATGGGAGAGTAGGAGATACAGAGCTTGTGTATCTCCAGTGGTCAGACCCAAAGCAAATAGACACTTATCCCCGGAGTTACCCTTTAATTGTGATTGACAGGTCTTGCTTTTTGCTATTGCAGACTATCGGTGGGATTTTTTAATTTATAAAATAACAAATAAAGCAATGGTAGGTCAGTATGTAAATCTTTTCTTTAGTAATTTAACCCTTTAAGGACCACAGGTTTTTCCGTTTTTGCACTTTCGTTTTTTCCTCCACCTTTTTAAAAATCATAACCCTTTCAATTTTGCACCTAAAAATCCATATTATGGCTTATTTTTTGCACCACCAATTCTTCTTTGCAGTGACATCAGTCATTTTACCCAAAAATCTACGACAAAACGGAAAAAAAATAATAATTGTGCGACGAAATTGAAGAAAATACACCATTTTTGAACTTTTGGGGGCTTCCGTTTCTACACAGTACATTTTTCGGTAAAAATGACACCACCTCTTTATTCTGTAGGTCCATATGATTAAAATGATACCCTACTTATAAAGGTTTGATTTTGTCGTACTTCTGGAACAAAATCACTACATGCAGGAAAGTTTATACGTTTAAAATTGTCATCTTCTAACCCCTAACTTTATTTTACTGCTTAAGGGGCAGTATGAGGGCACATTTTTTGCGCCGTGATCTGAAGTTTTTAGTGGTACCATTTTTGTATTGAAAAAATGATTGAAAAGCGATCAAAAAGTCTGATCATTATATGATGTGACCAAAAATACGTTATTTTGGAATTTGCGTGTACGCCATTGACAGTGTAGTTTAATTATATATTTTTATTGTTCGGACATTTAAGCACGTGGCAATACCACATGTTTAAATTTATTTTTATTTACGTGTTTTTTTTTTTTTTATGGGAAAAGGGGTGATTCAAACTTTCATTAGGGAAAGGGTTAAATGACATTTATTAACTTTTTTTTTACTTTTTTTTTTTTTTTTTTTTTTTTGCAGTGTTATTGCTCCCATAGGGGGGCTATAACACTGCACACACTGATCTTATACCCTGTTCACTGCAAAGCCATAGCTTTGCATTGATCAGTGTTATCGGCGGTCGATTGCTCAAGCCGGGCAGCTTTCACTTTCATTTTAGACACGGCGTTCAACTTTGAACGCCACGCCTAATGGGTTAATAGCGCGCGGCACCGCCCCGGGTCCCGGCTTCAGATACATGTCGGGACAGACCCGATATGACGCGAGGTGACCGCATGACCCCGCATTATATTGCAGGAGCTGGCCAAGGATGTAAATATACAGCCTATTGCCCATCTATCTCTAACCCCCCCCCCTCCCTACCTTTAATTTTTTTTTTTTTACTATATTACAAATGCCTTTTTCTCTGCCTGGTAGTGGTGACTTCGCGCCTGCTGGGGGGACTGACTTCTGCCCTTAGTTCACCTTTACAGGGTGCCTACAACTGTTTCATCACTACAACTCCCAGCTTGCCCTGGAGGCACCCGGTGTTGAAAACAAGAAGTTATCCGCCTTCCCTGTTGTTCTCGACTGCGGTTGCCCTTTGGGTGGCAGTCGCACCGGCTGGGTTTCCCTTGCCTAATGTCGGTTTGTCTGGTCTCAGCGTGCACAGGCTGAATGAATTAGGACCGATTGCCCGGCCGGCATCGGTCCGAATTAAAGCATGACATCACGCCAGCCTGCAGCCGGCCATTAGGAGGGAGCCCCCCTAGTGGCCGGTTTTCAAAATTTAAAATAAACTATTTTAATTTAAATTTTTTTTTTTATTAGAGATGTTGTAGTACAGAAGTACTACAACATATATAAAAAAAAAGTTTGGTGACAGTGCCCATTTAAAGTATACTGCATAGATATTGTGGACCCATTGTCTGTTCTTTTGTTGGATCTCTGTCAATGATTCATTTAGTCTTGCTACACTCTTGATTGTAAAGTTTGAGAGCAGCCATAATTTGTGGTTATTTCAGAAATAATGGTACCACACCTCTGGGACCCAGCAATCTTCATGTGGCCAAAGACACTTCAAGGATTGGCCAGGTTTTAAAAGGTCCCAAATGCTGTAAAATAATAAACAAAAACACAAAAAACTTATCTCCTCCTCCTATCTCATGCTGGTCCCTCCTTTCAGTCTGATAGGCGCTCTGGTGTTACTTCTGGGCCGGGTGTCACGTGACCACCACAGTGTGTGACCTTGGTTGTCACGCTCTGTACTCAGTGTTACCAGTGCTCCACTTGCTCAGGCTGCTGAGGCTGCCTGCACATTTGGCTCGCAGATTGGATGGGACTGAGCATGGTAAGGGACCTCCATCCGTCCTCTAAGCTCATCGGGACCCTGCACCACTGTGTTCCTGATCAGCTACCAGCAATGCAATTTCAGCACTAAGTTGATAGCTGCTTCTATAGGGTTAATGCCGGACATCGCCATGATCGGTGATATCTGGCATTAGTCATCAGCAGTGGGGACAAACCGATATGCAGTGCGCTCAACTACTGATCATGCTTTATAGGATCGGGCACAGGGGTGTACATTTATGCTACGTTCTCTAGGGCTTTAAGGATCTAAATACTTTTGGAAATGTGAGATTTCAACTGTTTTCAATAAAGTTGTACAAATTTCTACAAGCCTAATTCTGTGTTGTCATTTTAAAGTATTGTGTGTAGATATAAGAAATATGACTGAATATTATATATGCTGGAACATAACAAAATGTGGAAAAAGGGAAAAGAGTACTTCAAGTTCTTCCACTCTAAAGTTCTGTGGTCAGCAGGAAGATTAGCAACATTTTTAAGAAGGTTAACCACAAAGTATTAGTACCCACAAGAATGTGTATGGTCCATTTAATGGCTGGAAATAAGTGACATAATGCAAAATTCTTCAGCTTTTTCCTGCTGAAGGAAACGGGAAAATTTAAATCATATTGAGAACTGTCCCCTTCACAAAAATCTTGTTATGCACAATGGACGATCCCCATAAAGTACAGCATTTATAAAGCATTTCTGGAGCAAAGATGACCGTACAACAAACATTTAATTTTATGCTGAGTGTGTGAAACCCATGGTCAGTCTCAAGAATTCCAAGAATCACAAGGCAACCAGCCTCTGAATGAGTTGGCTACTCCATGCATCTTGACATTGGGAATAATATACAGTGGGAATCAAAAGTTTGGACACCCCAGGTAAAAAATGTTTATTAAATTCTCCAACACACTCGCTATATACCAGAATCGACTGGATTCTGACGTCGACCTCCTCTCTGCCACACTTGCTCTATGCCAGACACATACATTGTGCCTGGTCTGACCATGATATGGTGTACGCCCAGTTTGCCTTTGGTACTCGCTGTTCCACACCATATGCATGGAGGTTAAATGAGTCATTATTGTCACGCCCCCATATTCGTGTGGCTCTGGAGGAGGCTCTCACTTCTTACTTTTCTACTAACTCTATTTCCCCCTCTGATATTGGTTGGACTTGGATGGCACATAAGGCGTTCATTAGAGGTAAACTCATATCTCTTGCAGCAAAACTTAAAAAGGAGAGACTGAATACACAATCCGCCCTGGAAAATAAGCTAGCTAGACTGGTCACTGCACACCAGCTGAACCCTCAACCATATTTGCTACACGCTATTAAGACTACTAGGTTGCAGCTGGATGCGGTGCTTACGGATCGCACTGAGCGAGCGGTGAGGTGGACACAGGCCACCTACTATAAATGGGCGAACAAGCCAGACAAGCTCTTGGCCTCCATGCTGAGGCAAAGACAGCGGATAAATAGGGTTCATTCAATTCAACTCAAGCCTGGAGTGCCCACCTCTCACCCTTCCCGTATATATGATGTCTTCCATTCTTTCTACTCATCCCTGTACAAGGAGCGCTCCTCTCCCCCTTCTTCCACCTCTATCTCTACCTTTCTGGACTCCATCTCATTACCTTCCCTCTCAGGGATAGGGAGTGTCTTAACTCCCCTGTGTCGGCCGAGGAGGTAGATCAATGTATCTCCGACTTGAAACAGGGCAAAGCCCCTGGCCCTGATGGCCCGCTATTACAAAAAGTTCAGTTCTATTCTACTACCTCACATTGTCTCTTTTTGCAACAGGATGCTCTCTGGTTCCCCTATGCCATTAGAGTTCCTTACTGCATCGATTGTAGTCATCCCTAAGCCTAATAAAGATCCCTTGCTCCCTTCCAATTATCGCCCTATCTCCCTAATTAATTTGGACACTAAGTTGTTCACCTCCATATTAGCCCGCAGACTGAATAAATTCCTCCCTGACCTGATTCATAACGACCAAGTGGGGTTCATCCCTGGTCGTCAAGCCCCAGACAATATCCGTAAGGTCCTTGATGTGATTCACTGGTCTTCTTCGTCTCTGGTCCCCCTTACTTTGTTGGGGCTTGATATTGAGAAGGCCTTTGACTCCGTATCATGGTCCTATATGTTTAAGGTTCTGGAAAGAATGGGATTCTCGGGCCAGTTTATAGCTGCTCTACATACATTATACTCTTCACCTCAGGCTTATCTTAAACTCCCCTCTTCTTCCCTGAGTCCCATTGCTATTGAGCGGGGTACTCGCCAGGGGTGTCCGTTATCGCCTGCCTTATTCGCTTTGGCCATGGAACCACTGGCGAGTGCCCTAAGAAGAAACCCTGACATCTCGGGAGTAGATATAGCTGGATCGGTATATAAGGTTAATTTATTTGCGGACGATCTGTTATTGACCCTAACGAACCCCCTGGTTTCCATTCCAAATTTATTTGCGGTCCTGGATAATTTCTCAGCGGTCTCCGGACTAGTAATTAATAAGAACAAGTCGGAGATATTGTTCTGTAACACCCCCAGGTCGACACAGGATCTCATTGGTCTTAACTTTGATCTCCACCCCACCACTTCTTACCTTCCCTATCTTGGGGTTTCTCTTCCCTCTAACATTGCTTCTCTTTATAAACTTAATTACCCCCCCCTCTTTAAGTCCCTGAGGGCCGACATGGCTAAATGGAATCTTCCTCATATTTCCTGGCTGGGCAGGCTCCACTCTGTCAAGATGGTACTGCTACCTAGACTGTTATATTTATTCCGAACCCTACCTATTCCTATCCGCTTACCAGATCTCCGGACACTCCAGGCTGATATATTTTGTTTCATTTGGCGAGGCCTCCGCCCCCGTATCCCCAGAGTTATTATGTACTACCATAAGAGTGTTGGGGGTCTATCTGTCCCCAACCTCGTCAAATATTATAGAGCGGCTCGTCTTGCTCAATTGTTATTATGTAACGCAGATTCGGGTGCACCTCGCTGGCTTACTCTGGAAAATGCTCTCCTCTCCCCCCATACTTTATGCTCTCTTATGTGGTCATCCAGTCCTATCTTTACTTTGATCCCCCCCTCTGCTCTCCTCTCTCGCTTCTCGCTGCTCTTGTGGAGATCGGTTCGCTTCAAGATTCCTCTTCAATCTCCTCTGTCCCCAGCCTTACCTATTTTTCATAACCCCCTTTTTGCTCCAGGCCTCCACTCAGGTCCATTTCACTGGTGGGTGCTCCACAAACTTACTCGCATACATAATTTTCTCCTTCGTACCCACCTTATGACCAAGGAGATGTTTATAGCTAGATATGCTCCTCCACCTTCTGAATTGTATAGACTTAATCAGATCTTTTCCTTCCTTCTGTCTCTCCCCTTCTCCTCTTCGGGGATTTCCCCTACCTCTTTTGAGACACTTGCCATCTACTCACCCTCTCAACCTGGCTCCCTATCTCACATCTACGCTTTGCTTAACAAGCCTCCTCCAGACACTAAGCTGCCCTTCATGACTCAATGGGAAGAGGATCTGGGGGTCTCTATGCCCTTATCTACGTGGCACGATTGTTGTACCCAAATTAGTAAAGGGAGTTGGCAGGTTTCCTTTGTTGAAACCTCCCTGAAGGTCCTACACAGGGCTTATTATGTGCCAGCTCGCTTGCACATCATATACCCTGAGGTGTCCTCAGAATGCTTTAGGGGCTGCCATGAGACAGGTTCCACGCTCCATATATGGTGGACCTGCTCTCAGGTGGCGAGATTTTGGTCAGACATAGCATGCCTAATTTCCTCGGTCTTGCACATCAGACTGTCCCCCTCTCCTGATGTTTGCTTATTGGGACATAGGCCGCAGGGCATGTCTTTTGCTTCATTTAAGTTAACTCAATTTATTCTGCTGGCGGCCAGGATCCATGTGGCGTCTAAATGGCGCTCCAATGTTCTATCTAGCTCAATGGTAGTCTCTAGAGTAAATCAAATATTGCTATCTGAAAAACTTAGTGCAATTAGAGCTGACACCAGAGATAACTTTGATAAGGTTTGGGAACCATGGCTGTCTTCTCCCCATGCCCTGGACTTGACGTATTACCTATCTTTGTGATGCACTGTATTAATAGGTCTGAAACATTTAATGACACGGATTGCTTATCCCCACTGATACTTCCCTTACCCTTCTTCTTCATCACCCACCCTCCTTGCCCTCCCCATCCTTACCTACCCCCCGTCCCTCCCCGGATCCACTGATCCTGACCCCAGTTGGTTGGCACTATTGCCGGTTGTTGTCTACGATGAGACTACATTAGGTTCAAAGCTAGCTGTATGTACTATTTATACTGTTAAACTGTGATTGAAATGTACTTCTCTGTACCGTTTCCTTGCTTTCAATAAATATATCTTTTGACACTAAAAAATGTTTATTAATGTGCATAAAGAAGCTAAGGAAAGATGGAAAAATCTCCAAAAGGCATCAAATTACGGATTAGACATTCTTATAATATGTCAACCAAAGTTAGATTTTATTTCCATCATTTACACTTTCAAAATAACAGAAAACAAAAAAATGGCGTCTGCAAAAGTTTGGACACCCTGCAGAATTTATAGCATGCACTGCCCCCTTTGCAAAGCTGAGAACTGCCAGTGTCATGGATTGTTCTCAATCATCATCTGGGAAGAACAGGTGATGTCAATCTCAAAGGTTTTAAATGCCCAGACTCATCTGACCTTGCCTCAACAATCAACCCCATGGGTTCTTCTAAGCAGTTGTCTAAAAATCTGAAACTGAAAAAAGTTGACACAAAGCTAGAGAAGGCTATAAGAAGATAACAAAACATTTTCAGATGTCAATATCCTCTGTTCGGAATGTAATTAAGAAATGGCAGTCATCAGGAACAGTGGAAGTTAAAGCAAGATCTGGAAGACCAAGAAAAATATCAGACAGAATAGCTTACAGGATTGTGAGAAAAACTATTCAAAACCCACATTTGACTGCACAATCCCTCCAGAAAGATCTGGCAGACACTGGAGTTGTGGTACACTATTTCACTTTAAAGAGATACTTGTACAAATATGATCTTCATGGAAGAGTCATCAGAAGAAAACCTCTTCTACGTCCTCACCACAAAAATCAGCGTTTGAACTTTGCAAATGAACATATAGACAAGCCTGATGCATTTTGGAAACAAGTTCTGTGAACCGATGAGGTTAAAATTGAACTTTTTGGCCGGAATAAGCAAAGGTACGTTTGGAGAAGAAGGGGAACAGAATTTAATGAAAAAAGAACCTCTGTTAAGCATGGGGGTGGATCAATCATGCTTTGGGGTTGTATTGCAGCCAGTGGCACAGGGAACATCTCACGAGTAGAAGGAAAAATTTATTCAATAAAATTTCAGCAAATTTTGGATGCTAACTTGATGCCATCTGTGAAAAATCTGAAGTTAGAGAGGATGGCTTCTACAAATGTATAATGATCCTAAACACACCTTGAAATCAACGGGGGACTACATCAAGAGGCGTAAACTGAAGGTTTTGCCATGGCCTTCACAATCTCCTGACCTCAACATAATTGACAATCTATGGATAGACCTTTAAAAGAGCAGTGCGTGACAGACAGCCCAGAAATCTCTAAGAACTGGAAGACTTTTGTAAGGAAGAATGGGCAAAGATACCTCAAACAAGAATTGAAAGACTCTTGGCTGGCTACAAAAAGTGTTTACAATCTGTGATACTTGCCAAAGGGGGCAATACAAGATATTAACTCTGCAGACGCCATTTTTTTTCTGTTATTTTGAAAGTGTAAATTATGGAAATAAATCAAAACCAAAAAAGAAATCCAAATTGACACCTAAAATAATAAATGGCCATATTTAGCTACATGGTGTCTATAATGATCCTTCATTGAAAGGGGAAAACTCATATCACAATATAACAACAGAAGAAAAAAAAAAAAAAAAAAAGGAGTTTACACAATGCTACTTGAATAAAATGTAACTTTTATTATAATTGTATTAAATATAAACCAACTGGATACTAAAAATTGGAGGACCTCAGAGCATAGGCCGAGCAACTATACAGGGAGCATAACACACCACAGATATTCGGGAGCACTGACAATCTCAAAATGAACTAAGTAAAATGTCACTCCTGTGCATGGAGAATACCTTACCTACCCCTCCTCAACATAAAGTGCAAACTGCTACCTAACATGGAGGCATATGGCATTCTATAATAAGAAAGTGCCTGGCTAGACATACATAATAGCAATAAAGTGCATAGTATTGTCAACAATCTCTATATAAAGGATTTAAAGTGCTAATGTCTCACCCATTTGTGTGCTGCTCCACCGTCCCCAACGCCGTTTCGTAACCTTTCTCAAGGGGGCTGTTGCTCAGCTCAAAAGCTCAAAAGTTGGGGCAGTCGGCCGGAACGCCTGGGATATGGATAGAGAGAGAGCGGGGGTGCCCAAAGTATGGATAGAGAGAGCGGGGCGCCTGGGGTATGAATAGAGAGAGAGAGCGGCGCCTGGGTTATAGAGTGAGTGAGAACGGGGTGCCCGGGTTATGGAGAGAGAGAGCCGGGCGCCTGGGGTATGGATAGAGAGAGACACTATGGCCAGAAAAAAACACGCATCTTTCACCCATCTGTCCCGCCCTTGTATGCATCCTGTTACCGTACCTCTTTATCTGCCTCTCAGATCTCACTCCTAAGGACTGCAGTGAAGTGGCGTATGTGCGAGATCTGACAGGCGGCGCTAGTGCGCATTTGCGAGATCAGAGAAATGGAGGAGGTACGGTAATGGGATACAAGGATGACGCATGTGCGAGATCTGAGAGGCAGACATTGGCAGGCCAGACGGGTAAAAGAGGCAAGTACTGCTCTATCTTGAAGACAGGGAGGGCTGGGCAGGTAGTGCTGATCAATCCAAGTAGGCTTTGTATACAACAACCAGCCAATCACTGGTAAGGTACCATCTATCGCGGTAGAGGGGGTAGTCTTATGCAGCGAGTATATGCCAAACTCTATTTTTACTGTAAAAGTTGAATCCAAAGTATGGAAGATACAATCTCCTGGAAAAATGGTGATGTCAGCGCTCTCCTCTTAATAGAAACAGGCTACTGAAATAAGTGGCAGGGAACGGACTTGTTAAAAATAACCATTTATAAAACATGAGGAGTAATAACGCTTTTCGAGGGGCGGGACCCCCTCTTTGTCAGGTTCTGATTGGTGGGTGTGACGTTCTTTTTATACACACCCAGACCCGGGAAAATCATGCACAGATGTTAGTATAACATAAAAACAGTGATAAACTAAATCAAAAGAAGACAGTGTATTCCATAAAATTCTTCTACACTATAAAAATGTGGATCTGTTCTTCTTAACATAATAGTGTGATATAGAGTGTGGTAAAAAAAAACAGCAGGGATGCGTGTGATTAATAGTCTTGCAACACATTTATCCTGGCAGCTTGTCAGGCACGATGTACTGTCTGCGTGGCTGTCAGCGGAGCATCAAGTATGGAAATACCCCACATGTGGATGTAAAGTGCTCTGCGGGCGAACTACAGTGCTTGGAAGAGAAGGAGCGCCATTGAGCTTTTGGAGAGAGAAAGAATTTGTTTGGAATGGAAGTCGGGGGCCATGTGTGTTTACAAAGCCCCCCGTGGTGCCAGAACAATGCCCCCCCCCCCACGTGACCCCATTTTGGAAACTTCACCCCTCACAGAATTTGCTGGCAGATCTTTGGAACAGTGGGCTGTGCAAATGAAAAATGTCCTTTTTCACGGACCACTGTGGGGTGTAAATGCTCACTGCACCCCTTATTACGTTCCGTAAGAGGTGTAGTTTTCACAATGGGGTAACATGTGGGGGAGGGGTCCATTGTTCTGGAACCATGGGGGCTCTGTAAATGCACATGACCTTTAATTCCAGACAAATGTTCTCTACAACAGCCCAATGTCGCTCCTTCTGTTCTGAGCATTGTAGTGCACCAGCAGAGCACTTTACATTCACATATGGGGTATGTTCTTACACCAGCATTTTAGTTAAAATATATATATTTTTTTTCATTTTCCCATCCAAATGTTATGAAAATTCGTCAAACACCTGTGGGGTGTTAAGGCTCCCTACACCCCTTGTTACGTTCCGTGAGGGGTGTAGTTTCCAAAATGGGGTCACACGTGGGTATTAATTTTTTTGGGTTTATGTCAGAACCGCTGTAAAATCAGCCACCCCCTGTGCAAATCACCAATTTAGGCCTCAAATGTACATAGTGCGCTCTCACTCCCGAGCTTTGTGCGCCCGCAGAGCATTTTACGACCACATATGGGGTATTTCCGTATTCAGGAGAAATTGTGTTACAAATTTTGGGGGTCTTTTTTTTTTTTTTTCTTCCCTTTTACCTCTTGTGAAAATAAAAAGTATGAGGCAACACCAGCATGTTAGTGCAACATTTTTTATTTTATTACACTAACAGACTGGTGTAGCCCCCAACTTTTCGTTTTCATAAGGGGTAAGAGGAGAAAAAATAATAATTTGTAACGCAATTGCTTCCGAGTACAGAAATACCCCATACGTGGCCCTTAACGGTTTCCTTGAAATACGACGAAGTGAGAGAGCGCCATGCACATTTGAGGACTAATTTAGGGATTGCATAGGGGAAGTCTACATCAGTGATTCCTAAACTGGGTGCCTCCAGCTGTTGCTAAACTACCAGCATGCCTGGACAGTCAGTGGCTCTCCGAAAATGCTGGGAGTTGTTGTTTTGCAACAGCTGGGGGCTTCGTTTTGGAAACACTACTGTACTATACGTTTTTCATTTTTATAGGGGGTAGGGGATGTATATGTAGTGTTTTACCCTTTATTTTGTGTAGTGTTTCTAGGGTACATTCAGCGGGGATTTACGTTGAGATTCCCGCTAGGAGTTTGCGCTGCCGCGGAAAATTTTCCGCAGCTCAAACTTGAAGCAGGAAACTCGCTGTAAACCCGCCCGTGTGAATGTACCCTGTACATTCACGGGGCAGGGGGGGGGGGGGGGGGGGCTTGGACAGACCTCCAGCTGTTGCAAACTATAACATGTGTATAACATAGATCGTGCATGCTGGGAGTTGTACTATTGCAACAGCTGGAGGCACACTGGTTGGAAAACCTTGAGTTTGATTCTGTTACCTAACTTTTCCAACCAGTGTGCCTCCAGCTGTTGCAAAACTACAACTCCCAGCATGTACTGATCGACGAAGGGCATGCTGGGAGATGTAGTTATGCAACAACTGGAGGCACGCAACTACAACTACCAGCATGGCGAGACTGTAGTTTTGCAACATCTGGAGGGCTACAGTTTAGAGACCACTGTATAGTAGTCTCTAAACTGTAGCCCTCTAGATGTTGTTAGGCAACAACTCACCGGCTTCCGTAGTCTGCACCATGGAGCCGCACTTCATTGCCGCCCGCCGATAACCGCCGGTCACATCACGGTTCCCCCGTTCTGCCCGAACTACCATGGGTGGACAGAGCGGGGGAACCAAACTTTAACCGCCCCCAATCTGGTATTGGTCAGTTGCTTCTGACCGACGAATGGCAGGGATAGGAGGGGAATTGACCAGCAACATGGGGGGGAATGATTTCAGCAGGCATCCTGGTCCAGTCCCCGCCTGGTGAGCGGCAGGGACTGAAATTCCCAAGGGCGCACAGGTACGCCCTTGGTCCTTAAGTAACAAGGAGCCAGGGCGTACCCTTAAGGACCTAGGGAGTATGGATACACCCTAGCTTTCTGGTACTTAAGGACCCAGGACGTATCCATACGCCTGTGGGAATTTCGGTACCCGCCGCACGCCGGGCAGGGATAGGACCGGGGTGACTGCTAATATCAATCAGCAGTCACCCCACGCCAATGCCCAGGGGGGGTCATCAGACCCCCCCCCATGTCAGCGTTTTGCACCGATTCCGGGTCATACGGGTCTATTGTGACCCGGAATATAAGGGGGATTCCAGTTGTCTAAGACACCCACGATCCCCCTGAAGGGATAGGAGTAAGGTGGCAGGGGTGCCACCCCTCATCCCTGCTATTGGCGGTCTAGACGCGACCACCAATAGCAGATCGGGGGGGTTAACTTTCGTTTTCCCCGTTCTGCCCACCCACAATAGGCGGGGCAGAATGGGGAAATGAAGCGGACCGAACGCCGAAGATCACTTACCTGTCCGGAGGCTGTGGGCGACAGTGATCGGCGGGCGGCGATGTCGTGCGTCAGAAGAGGACGACTCCCGGGATACTACGGAAGCCGGTAAGTTGATCTGGAGGGCTACAGTCTGAGACACTATAAAGTGGTCTCTACACTGTAGCCCTCCAGATATTGCAAAACTACAACTCCCAGCATGCCCAGACAGCTGTTTGGGCATGCTGGAATATGTAGTTTTGCAACAGCTGGAGGGCTGCAGTTTGAGACCACTATACAATGGTCTCTAAACTATATCCCTCCAGATCTTGCAAAACTACAACTCCTAGCATGCCCACATAGCTGTTTGCTGTCTGGGCATGCTGGGATTTGTAGTTTTGAAACATCTGGAGGTCCACAGTTTGTAGATCACTGTGCACTGGTCTAGAAACTGTAGCCCTCCAGATGCTGCAAAACTGCAAATCCCAGCATGCCCAGACTAGGGATCGACCGATATCATTTTTTTAGGGCCGACTCCGATAATCGGTGGAGGTTAGGGCCGATATTCCAGTATAAGTTATTGGCTATTTATCCCCCGCGACACCGCTGAAGATCATTGATTTAAAGCGGGCGCTTTAAATCAATGAACTGCAGTGGCTTTTGCGGTGCCATAGACTACCGCCGCCACCCGCTTCTCTCCCCCTGCCTGTCCGGGGGTCCTGGGTCCTATAACCGCCAGTGACCCCCCCCCCCCCACCGCTGCACCGCCCGGCCCCCACCGCCGCACCGCCCCCTACCGCCCCACCGCACCGCGCCGCGTCACACCCCCCTCCGCACCGCCCCGGCCCCATTGCCTCCCCCATCCCCGGTTTTACAATTACCTGTTCCCGGGGCCCGGGTCCACTCTACATCTGGCTCCGGTGGCGTCCTCCTGAGCTGTCACTGTGCGCACTGACGGTGATGTCGCGTCACGTCACTCGTTATTGCGCACAGCGTAACGCAGGACGCAGCAGAAGCCACAAGTAGCGTGGACCCCGGGAACACGTAATTATAAAACCGGGGATGGGGGAGGCAATGGAGCCTGGTTGGGGGGGGGGGGGGGGGGCATTATCGGCAAGGTAATTGCCGATACCGATAATGCCCAAAATCGTGATTATCGGCCAAACCGATAATCGGTCGATCCCTAGCCCAGACAGCAAACAGCTGTCTCGGCATGCTGGAAGTTGTAGTTGCGTACCTCCAGCTGTTCCATAACTACATCTCCCAGCATGCCCTTCGGTGATCAGTACATTCTGGGAGTTGTAGTTTTGCAACAGCTGGAGGGACACTGGTTGGAAAATACTGAGTTAGGTAACAAAACCTAACTGAAGGTTTTCCAACCAGTGTGCCTCCAGCTGTTGCAGAAGTACAACTTCAGCATGCACGGTCTGTCAGTACATGCTGGGAGTTGTAGTTTTGAAACAGCTGGAGGTTTGCGCCCCACCCCCCCCCATGTGAATGTACAGGGTAAATTCACACAGGCAGGTTTACAGTAAATTTCCTGCTTCAAGTTTGGGCTGCTGCAAATTTTTCGCTGCAGCGCAAACTCCTAGCGGGAAACTCACCGTAACACGCCAGTGCGAATGTACCCTAAAAACACTACACTACATTAACACATAATAAAGAGTAAAACACTACATGTACACCCCCTTACACTGTCCCCCCCCCCCCCCCCAATAAAAAACAACAACTCCCAGCATTTCTGGACAGCCACTGACTGTCCAGGCATGCTGGGAATTTAGCAACAGCTGGAGGCACCCTGTTTTGTTATCACTGGCGTAGAATACCCCTATGTCCACCCCTATGCAATCTCTAATTTAGTCCTCAAATGCGCATGGCGCTCTCTCAGTTCGGAGCCCTGCCGTATTTCAAGGAAACCGTTTAGTGCCACATATGGGGGTATTCCCGTACTCGGGAGAAATTGCACTATAAACTTTGGGGGGCTCCTCTTACCCCTTACGAAAAGGAAAAGTTGGGGGCTACACCAGCCTGTTAGTGTAAAAAAATAAAAAAAATTACACTAACATGCTGGTGTTGCCCCATACTTTTTATTTTCACAAGAGGTAAAAGAAAAAAAAGACCCCCAAAATTTGTAATGCAATTTCTCCTGAGTACGGAAATACCCCATATGTGAGCGTAAAATGCTCTGCGGGAACACAACAAGGCTCAGTAGAGCGCCATGTACATTTGAGGCCTAAATTGGTGATTTGCACAGGGGTGGCTGATTTTACAGCGGTTCTGACATAAACGCAAAAAAATAAATAACCACATGTGACCCCCATTTTGGAAACGACACCCCTTACGGAACGTGACAAGGGGTATAGTGAGCCTTAACACCCCACAGGTGTTTGATGAATTTTCATTAAAGTTAGATGAGAAAATGAAAAAAGAATTTTTTTTCACTAAAATGCTGGTGTTACCCTAAATTTTTCATTTTCACAAGGGAAAATAGGAAAAAAAAAATTTATAACCCCATTTCTTCTGAGTATATAAATACCCCAAATGTGGATGTAAAGTGCTCTGCTGGAACACTATAATGCTCAGAAGAGAAGGAGCGCCATTGGGATTTTGAAGAGAAAATTTATCCGGAATTGAAGGCCACATGTGTTTACAAAACCCCCATAGTGCCAAAACAATGCCCCCCCCCCCAAATGTGACCCCATTTTGGAAACTACACCCCTCACGTAATGTAATAAGGGGTACAGTGAGCATTTATGCCCCACATGTGTCTGACAGATTTTTGGAACAATGGTCCTTGAAAATGAAAAATTAAATTTTTCATTTGCACAGCCCACTGTTCCAAAGATCTGTCAAATGCCAGTGGGGTGTAAATACTCACTGCACCCCTTATTAAATTCTGTGAGGGGTGTAGTTTCCAAAATGGGGTCACATGTGGGGGGGGTCCACTGTTCTGGCACCACGGGGGGCTTTGTAAATGCACATGGCCCCTGACTACCATTACAAACGAATTCTCTTTCCAAAAGCTTAATGGCGCTCCTTCTCTTCTGAGCATTGTAGTGCACCAGCAGAGCACTTGACGTCCACACATGGGGTATTTCCATACTCAGAAGAAATGGGGTTACAAATTTTGGGGGTCATTTTCTCCTATTACCCCTTGTAAAAATGTAAAATTTAGGGAAAAAACTGCATTTTTGTAAAAAAAAAAATTTTTTTTCATTTACACATCCAAATTTAACAAAAAGTCGTCAAACACCTGTGGGTAGTTAAGGCTCACTGTACCCCTTGTTACGTTCCTTAAGGGGTGTAGTTTCCAAAATGGTATGCCATGTGGGTATTTTTTGCTGTTCAGGCACCACAGGGGCTTCCTAAATGCGACATGCCCCCCCAAAACCATTTCAGCAAAATTTGCTTTCAAAAAGCCAAATGTGACTCCTTCTCTTCTGAGCATTGTAGTTCGCCCGCAGAGCATTTAACGTCCTAACATGGGGTATTTCCATACTCAGAAGAGATGGGGTTACAAATTTTGTGGGGCATTTTCTCCCATTACCCTTTGTAAAAATGGTAAATTTGGGGAAAATTTACGTATCCGATTTAAATGAAAAGTTGTCAAACACCTGTGCGGTGTTAAGGCTAACTGGACCCCTTGTTATGTGCCTTGAGGGGTGTAGTTTCCAAAATGGAATGCCATGTGGCGTTTTCTGTTCTGGCACCATAGGGGCTTTTTAAATGTGACATGCGCCCCAAAAATCATTTCAGCAAAATTCACTCTCCAAAATCCCATTGTCGCTCCTTCCCTTCTGAGCCCTCTATTGCGCCCGCCAAACACTTGACATACACATTTGAGGTATTTCCTTACTCGAGAGAAATTGGGTTACAAATTTTAGGGGGCTTTTTCTCCTATAACCACTTGTAAAAATTCAAAAACTGGGTCTACAAGAACATGCGAGTGTAAAAAATGAAGATTTTGAATTTTCTCCTTCACTTTGCTGCTATTCCTGTGAAACACTTAAAGGGTTACACACTTACTGAATGTCATTTTGGATACTTTGAGGGGTGCAGTTTTTATAATTGGGTCATTTGTGGGTTATTTCTAATATGAAGGCCCTTCAAATCCACTTCAAAACTGAACTGGTCCCTGAAAAATTCCGATTTTGAAAATTTTGTGAAAAATTGTAAAACTGCTGCTGACCGTTGAAGCCCTCTGATGTCTTCCAAAAGAAAAAACATGTCAACTTTAAACATAAAGTAGACATATTGTGTATGTGGATCAATGTATAATTTATTTGGAATATCCATTTTCCTTATAAGCAGAGAGCTTCAAAGTTAAATTTGTTCATCAAATTTTGGAATTTTTCACCAAGAAATGAAACAAGTATCGACAAAATTTTACCACTAACATAAAGTAGAATATGTCACGAAAAAACAATCTCGGAATCAGAATGAAAGGTAAAAGCATCCCAGAGTTATTAATGCTTGAAGTGACAGTGGTTAGATATTCAAAAAATGGCCGGTTCCTTAAGGTATATTTGGGCTGGGTCCCTAAGGGGTTAAGGGGTTAAAGGGGTACTCCTCTGGAGACTTTTTTGGATACTTTTTTTTAATTTTTATTAACTGAATTTAAACAGATTTGTAAATTACTTCCATTTAAAAATCTTAATCCTTCCAGTATTTATTAGCTGTTGTATGCTCCACAGGAAGTTCTTTTACTTTTGAATTTCCTTTGTCTGACCACAGTGCTCTCTACTGACACCTCTGTCCATGTCAGGAACTGTCCAAAGCAGGAGAGGCTTGCTATGGGGATTTTCTCCTTTCACCCTGGACAGTTCCTAAAATGGACAGATGTGCCAGCAGAGAGCACTGTGGTCAGACAGAAAGGAAATTCAAAAAGAAAAGAACTTCCTCTGTAGCATACAGCAGCTGATAAGTCCTGGAAGGATTAAGATTTTCAAGAAGATGTAATTTACAAATCTGTTTTAAACTTTTTGGCATAATTTGATAAAAAAAATATTTTTCAGCAGATTCCCCCTTTTAAAGGAGTACTCTGCCCCTAGACATCTTATCCCCTATCCAAGGATAGGGGATAAAATGTCTGATCGCAGGGGTCCCGCTGCTGGGGACCCCCGCGATTTCTTCTGCAGCCCCCCGAGTCATCAGCTCTCCAGAGCTAAGTTTGCTCCTTGGCGTATGACTCACGATACAGGGACCGGAGGTTTGTGACATCATGGCTCTACCCCCCTCATGACATTACACCCCGCCTCCTTAATGCAAGTCTATGGGAGGAGGTGTGATTGTTGCCACACCCCCTCCCATAGGCTTGCAGTAAGGGGGCGAGACGTCACGAGGGGCGGAGCCATGACATCACGAACCTCCAGCCCTGTCATTGGTCACAGAGAAACTTAGCTCTGGAGAGCTGATGACTCTGGGGGCTGTAGGAGAAATCGCGGGGGTCCCCAGCAGCCGGACCCCTGCGATCAGGTATCTTATCCCCTATCCATGGATAAAAAAAATATTTTTCAGCAGATTCCCCCTTTTAAAGGAGTACTCTGCCCCTAGACATCTTATCCCCTATCCAAGGATAGGGGATAAAATGTCTGATCGCAGGGGTCCCGCTGCTGGGGACCCCCGCGATTTCTTCTGCAGCCCCCCGAGTCATCAGCTCTCCAGAGCTAAGTTTGCTCCTTGGCGTATGACTCACGATACAGGGACCGGAGGTTTGTGACATCATGGCTCTACCCCCCTCATGACATTACACCCCGCCTCCTTAATGCAAGTCTATGGGAGGAGGTGTGATTGTTGCCACACCCCCTCCCATAGGCTTGCAGTAAGGGGGCGAGACGTCACGAGGGGCGGAGCCATGACATCACGAACCTCCAGCCCTGTCATTGGTCACAGAGAAACTTAGCTCTGGAGTGCTGATGACTCTGGGGGCTGTAGGAGAAATCGCGGGGGTCCCCAGCAGCCGGACCCCTGCGATCAGGCATCTTATCCTCTATCCATGGATAGGGGATAAGATGTCTAGGGGCGGAGTTCCCCTTTAAGGATCATTTACAAAGACTTGTGTGAGTTATAAACTTGTTTAGAGCACAAATGTCGCAGAGATATTGGAGGATGTGTGCCAAATTTAGCAAATGGCGCACAGACTTTGATTAATTCCCACAAAACTGTTCTACTTCTTTCCGGTTAAATGTTGCAGAGAAGTGGCAGCTGTGCGACAATTGTATCAAACGTCACAAGGACCTTAACTCAATTGTCACATAGAGAAATTTCAATAGTTCTATAGGGTAGGGTTGACCTGCCCTGTGATAACTTCTAAATCTGGCCTGTGCCACATTTCACAAAAAGTTGCACATGATAAATTAGTGACCACTGCAACATATAACTGCTCTGTATAAGAACACTTCATGGTAATGAAATGTGAACGTTCTAAATGAAATGTCGCAGAAAATGTTGCATCGGGCCTCCCTGCAACTTCTCATGCAACAAATTTAGAAAAAAAAAGCAGTCTATGGGTAGGGTCACACGTAGTGCATCAGCAGTGTATTTGATGCTGTGGATGCGCTACTAACTGCCCCTAGACTGTGCCTCTTGCTGTGCATGTGTCTGCTTTGTCTGCTTGTAGCAGCAATCCGCCGCTACAAGCAGACACCGTGATCTGCAGCAGTGTTTTTCTGTGTGCCCCAGTACATGAGCCAAAGAACAATCTCTGATTGGCTAATTAAACTTGTCAGTGTCCCTCCCTCCTTGCTTTTATTTAAATGACACTGGTTGAGACAATAGCCACACCAATTAGGAAGCATCCTCTATACGAAACATCTGTTGGGGGGGGGTCCTCTGCCCGATGTCACATTTTATCATTATACAGTATTTTATACAACGTGGTGTTGTTGACAATTTTTTTTTAAGTGTAAGACTCTGTATAAAGGATACCACTGGTGCCCAGCAGACCTCATTGACTTAGAATACTGTCCTTCTTAGTTCCTTTCAAATATATATCTGACAGAGGCTTCTAACAGTGCCTCCAACAGTATGTGAACAGAGCCTATGCCAGTTTTTCCCAACTAGGGTGTCTCTAGCTGTTGCAAAACTACAACTTCCACCATGCCTGGACAGCCAAAGGATGTTTGGGCATGCTAGGAGTTATAGTTTTGCAACAGCTGGAGGAACCCTGGTTGGCAAACACTGGTAAGAAAAAGAAACTGCACTATTTTGTACACAACCTCCAGAAGACCAGCAAATATTGACATAATTGTATACAAATAGTATAGGGAAAAGGGCTGTAAACCTTAACTTTTATTTCTATTTATTAAAAGCTCAAAGTATTATAATCATATATATACCAGCCACCAGTCAGCTGCTTATACCAGACCAACAAATAACAAATTGACTAATAGCAAAAAGTACCACTTTGCTAACGGGACACTGACGGCATTCCCAATGCGTTTCTATCACATAGGGCAGTGATTCCCAACTGCGGCGCCCCGACACACTAGTGTGCTTTTCGGCACTACCCAGTGTGCCCCATGATTTTTGCCTTGATTTTTTTTTTTATTTTTTTTTATTTTTTTTTGTCCGGCAATCATGGCAGTAATTTTTTTCTCCTCCTCTGGCCCCAAATAGTCCCCCACCCCCTCATTCTACTTGCTAAGACCGCAAGGCGGGAGTGTTGTATCACCTGTGGCTATCCTGCCTACAACACAGGATGCTTCCTGCCGTAGAGGAGCTGCAGCCTTGTGACTGCGCGCCTGCTGTTCACAAGGCTCATCCACCCGCCCGCCATTCACAAGGCTCGTCACACGTTGTTAGTCACACAATGATAGGAAGGAGGAAGGGAGGGTGGGTGAGATACCCTATATAAGTGGTTTGCCATGGGCCTGGGGAAGAGGGAATGGTGGTGATGATGATGATGATGATTTGGGGGGGGGGGGGGGGTGTTAATGGTGCTTGTGATACTGATGATGAGGATGGGCCTGAGGGAGAGGAAATAATGGTGGTGGTGGTGATGATGATGATGGTTGGGGGGGTTAATGGTGCTTGTGATGATGATGGGCCTGGGGGAGAGGGAGTGATGATGATTGATTGGTGGGGGGGGGGGGGGGAAAGGGGTTAATGGTGCTTGTGATACTGATGATGAGGCTGGGGGAGAGGGAATAATGGTGGTGGTGATGATGATTGGGGGGGTTAATGGTGCTTGTGATACTGTTGATGATGATGGGCCTGGGGGAGAGGGAATGATGATGATTGGGGGGGGGGGGGTAATCACCCCCCATTTCCCATAAAAAAAACCTGTGTAAATAAAAATAAACATATGTGGTATCGCCGCATGCGTAAATGTCTGAACTATAAAGATAAATTGTTAACTAAACCGCACGGTCAATGGCGTACACGTAAAAAAATTCAAAAGTCCAAAATAGCGTATTTTTGGTCACTTTTTATACCATTAAAAAATGAATAAAAAGTGATCAAAAAGTCTGATCAAAACAAAAATGCCACCGATAAAAACTTCAGATCACGGCGCAAAAAATGAGCCCTCAAACTGCCCTGTACGTGGAAAAATAAAAAATGATAGGGGTCAGAAGAGGACATTTTTAAACGTATACATTTTCCTGCATGTAGTTATGATTTTTTCCCAGAAGTACAACAAAATCAAACCTGTATAAGTAGGTTATCATTTTAACCGTATGGACCTACAGAATAAAGATATACTGTCATTTTTACCAAAAATACACTGCGTGGAAATGGAAGCCCCCAAAAGTTACAAAATAGCGTTTTTTCTTAAATTTTGTTGCACAATTATCTTTTTTTCCATTTCGCTGTGGATTTTTGGGTAAAATGACTGTCACTGAAAAGTAGAATTGGTGGCGCAAAAAATAAGCCATCATATGTATTTTTAGGTGGAAAATTTTAAGGGTTATGATTTTTAAAAGATAAGGAGGAAAAAACGAAAATGCAAAAACTGATAAACGCTGCGTCCTTAGGGGTGAAACAAACAACTACATTGACGTGGTCTAAAATGGCAGGAGGTCTCAACCCCAAGTGCAGTTGTGCACCTTGCTGGGGTGGAGGTCCTGCATTTCAGGACCACGATAAGCTACACTTCTGTGGTAGATGTAAACAATGACATTAACTAACCCTCAAAACTGATGTAAAATTGAGACATTAGCCAGTATATCCTTATATGAAGGACACCTGAGCCCACACACCAATGCCAAGGTTTCTCAAGTGTTACGGGACCTAACACTAACCTACCTGTGCGTGATAAGCAAAACCAGGAACCAAATTACAGCAGCATTAGGTCCGACTTGTAGACTGCTACCCGGTTACCTCCAGTGTGACTAAGCACACATACAATGGGAGGGGGGAAAACAGGCTACAAGCCCCACCCTGGTTGGCTAATATATTGCCGGCCTCACAGGTGAAACCTTAATGCTTCCCAAAATGATAAAAGGGTGCATTAATATAAACTTTAGACATTAAACAGCTTACATTTTGCTTATCTGGCACAGGTAGGTTAGTGTTAGGTCCCGTGCCACTTGAGAAACCTTGGCGTTTGTGTGAGGGTATGTCCTTCATATAAGGATATACTGGCTAATGTCTCAATTTTACATCAGTTTTGAGGGTTAGCCAATGTCATTGTTTACATCTACCACAGTAGTGCACCTTATTGTGGTCCTGAAATGCAGGACCTCCACCCCAGCGTAGGTGCACAACTGCACTTGGGGTTGAGACCTCCTGCCATTTTAGACCACGTCAATGTAGTTGTTAGTTTTACTGCATTTTCCCTATACTATTTGTGTATCATTTTTGGAAACACTGGTCTGAGTTATTTGAGCTATATGAGCTGACAATAAGGAGTTACATAGCATCTTTAAAACTGCAACATGATTGGTTGTTATGGGGGAATCTTTAAAGGGGGTTACAGTAAATATTTCAACCCATTATGGGCCCTTATATTTAAACAATGAAATAGTAGCAGATGGGCCTATGAAAAACACTGTATCTACTAACAGCTACCATTCTGGTAAAACTCAACCACATACTTTCCAATCTGCATGGACTGAATGCTATATGTATAAAGAATGTTTATCATTATTTTCCTAATGCCTGCTGTTATGCCGTGATAAATGACTGTTAGTAAACTTGTGGCTTTTTGGTTTCTGATGTTGCTTACATAAGTGTGTTATTGGTATTGTCATTAACTTTGTTAAATGTTTATGTGACTGTGGCCAGAGATGGAGCAGCCGTTCCAAAGTCCTGTAGTGAAATTGTGATTACCGAAAAGTTTATAAACAACATTCACATTCACAAGAACGAAGTCAGATCTTTGTGTAAATAACTGATTGTGTGTAGAAAAAGGCCAAAAAGCCGAGATTAAAGCAAAATATTACAGAGTAGAAACGCTGATTAGATTTTATGAAATGCTAATGAATCCAAAGCTCTTTATGGGAAGGGTACATTCCTGGGCTATTTATAGGGGATTTGAGAACATTCCACAATAAGTCAAACCTTAGAGCGTGTTTTGTTAAATGAAGGTTATTAACATTATGTTGTTCTACAGTCACCAGTAAGCTATTTTCTATCTGAGACATTACCATGCAATGATAATAAGTCTATATGGCTAATAAATCATCTGTAACTCACTATAGCCCTCATTTACTATTCTAAACCCGACTTGTTTTGTCGGGTTTTTTTGGCGCATCTTTGTCTGCGACATGTCACAGACATCGTGCGCCAGTCTGCGACACGATGCAACATTTTTTCCCAACGGACCTGATGTGGATTCTCCCAAACCCGAAAAAGGGGCGTAACCCGACATTTCTGAGCTTCCCCACGTATTTATAAAGGTTTCCAACCCGAATTTGTTGAATTGTTGCAGATTTTTTCCCAACAACTCAGAGGAGCTGGAAACCAAAACCAACAAAACCCACGTGTGACAAACAGGATGCGACATAATAATAAATACCAGGGGAAAGCAGTCGGGTAAGAAAGCAACATAGACTTACAACCCGATTTTCTAAGTAAATGAGGGCCTATGTGTGCTTCCTTTAGTTTGTGTTTGGTATATGTAGAGACTATGGGGGAGATTTATCAAAACCTTTGCAGAGGAAAAGTTCCTGAGTTGCCCATAGTTGTCACAGCGGTCAGCACTCCAACCCCGCTATCCGGTACAAGACAGGAGGCCTGGTTCACAGTAAAACAGTGTCACTAAGCTGGGATATATACTGAGTCCTCTGTGTGGTGCTAGAACTAATATAGTACAGGCAGTTCCTATAACAATAATCTTAGAGTAGAAAGATGGGTAGCACTCACTATGTAATCATAGAAAACATCTTTATATGTAATAGTGCACATCCTTATTACATGTAGGATTCCATGGCTTGTGTACTGTCTCTGTGATGACACCTGTCTCGGACACTGTCCAAAGTAGAATTAAATCCCCATAACAAACCTCTTCTACTCTGTGCAGTTCCCAATACAAGCAGAAATGTCAGCAGAGAGCACCATGGCAAGGCAGAAAACAACAAGTCAACTTCAGCAGCTGATAATTATTGGATGGATTAAGATTTTTTAATAGAAGTCATTTACAAATCTGTTTAACTTTCTGGAGCCAGTTGATATATATATATATATATATATATATATATATATATATATATATATATATAGATAGATAGATAGATAAGTTTTTCCCTGGAATACCCCTTTAAGATAACCAATGAGAACACAGAGGGGGCGTTTACATTATTATATACACCTGTTTGTGAACCAATCTCTTTGCATTATGTCACTTGTAATTTATGCTTGATTAAGGCAGTTTTATGCTGTGATCCAGGATATCTTTGTGTGTATGTCTGAAGTCGTCTTTCAAATGATTGAGGGCACGACGGAGGAATCCAATGCTGTCTTCCCGCTACTTTTACTGCATCTTTTTATAAGTTATTATCTATTGTCAGCTGCTTGTTTTGGTGATGTTTTTAACATTTCTAGGTGTTTGTTACCTGTCTTTGCCCACGTTATCAGCAGAAAGTATTTAGGTAATGGTGAGGTTCAAGATGGAAAGGTCTGACGAAGTGTGCAGCACACACGCGCAACAGCTGTCACCCATACACAATGACATGCCGCAAACTTCATATAATAAATATGGATATTCTCATTGGAAATCTAATACATTGATAAGACTAACAATGGTTTTAGCCATTCAGTTCTAATCATTAGAGCATGCAGTAGTCTGTAATACAGTGTACTTAAATGGATTTTTTGGATTGCCTAAAATAGAAACAGGCTTGCAACACTGCAACAACTCTTAGATAAGGCTAAATTCACATCACCACTGAGCTCTGTCCCGTCCAGGGTCTATTTGGCCGAGCCTATTAATTGTTTCATAGTTTCAAATTTGTTTATATTTTGGGTAATCAAAAATAAATTCAAATACATTGTATAGCGGTCTTCTGTATGCCCCTTAAAGAATGCAACTCAACTGGGATGTGTGATCACAGCCTACAACCACTAACAAATGAAGTTAATGACATTTATTATTTAATTTCAATGGCACCTGTCAAAGAGTGAGAAATATTGGACAACAAGTGAACAGTCAGGTATTGAAGTAGTTGTGTTGGGAACAAGAAAAATTGACAACTGTAAGGATCTGAGTCAAATTATGATGGGTGGAAGATTGGTTCGTATCATCTCTAAATTCTGTGGTATGTTCCTGGTATGCACTGTGTAGTATCCATGAAACATAATTCTAGGTTCCTCAAGGGTCACATGTGGGGAGTGAAGACTAAGCCATCTAGTCCTATCTCTCAGAAGACTTCTGTAGCACAAATTGTTGAATAAGTTAAAGCTGGCTATAATAGAAAGGTGTCAAAACACACCGCGCATCACACTTACTGCTTACGGTGCTGCATGACCTAAGAGGGACCAAATTACTCATGTTGAACCCTGCACATCATTAAAAGGGCCACGTGAGCCCAATGATTAGTAGAAAGAGGTGGCTGATGAATCAATTTTTTACATTCTGTCAATGGCTTGGTGCATGTGCATTACATGACTAAGGAAGAGATGGCTCCAGAATGCACTATAGGAAGTAGGCATTAAAACAGGGGCCATGTGATACCTTGTATTCTGGCATTCATGTTGACATTACTTTAATACCTACCATTTTCCAAACATCATTGTAGACCAAGTACACCCCTTTTTGGTTACAGTATTATTTAAAGGAGTAGTCAGGGTAACTATGCTTATCCTCAACCCACAGGATAGGTGATAAGAGTCTGATCACAGGGGCTCCAATGGGGTATCCGCAAACTCATTAAAATGGGGCCTGGCTATCCATGCTTAAAGCAGAGTGGCCCCCACCCTCGAGAAACATGCGGGTGATGCGGGCTGTCACACCTGCATGTTTTTGAGGGTAGGGGGCGGCTCTGCTCTGAGGATGGGTGAGTAGCTGGGACTACCCCTTTAATGGCAGTTGCATCTTTTGATAGAATATTGCACCCTGTAAAAATTGTTCAGGAATGCTTTAGGAAACATGACCTAGAGTTCATGGTGTTGACTTCCTTAAAATCTCTATCCAAATAATCATCTGTGGGTTATACTGGAAAAACAAGTGTACAGAGCCCTGCTTGTCCTCAGTGCAGGGAGCCCTACTTGTCCTCACTGCACAGAGTCCTGCTTGTCCTCAGTGTACAGAGCCCTGCTTGTCCTCAGTGTACAGAGCCCTGCTTGTCCTCAGTACACAGAGCCCGGCCTGTCCTCAGTGCAGAGAGTCCTGCTTGTCCACAGTGACAGAGCCCTGCTTGTCCTCAGTGTACAGAGCCCTGCTGGTCCTCAGTAAACAGAGCCCTGCTTGTCCTCAGTACACAGAGCCCTGCTTGTCCTCAGTACACAAAGCCCTGCCTGTCCTCAGTGCAGAATCCTGCTTGTCCTCAGTGTACAGAGCCCTGCTTGTCCTCACTGCACAAAGCCCTGCTTATCCTCAGTGTACAGAGCCCTGCTTGTCCTCATTGCACAGAGCCCTGCTTGTCCTCATTGCACAGAGCCCTGCTTGTCCTCAGTGTACAGAGCCCTGCTTGTCCTCAGTGTACAGAACCTTGCTTGTCCTCAGTGTACAGAGTCCTGCTTGTCCTCAGTGTACAGAGCCCTGGTTGTCCTCACTGCACAGAATCCTGCATGTCCTCAGTGTACAGAGCCCTGCATGTCCTCAGTGTACAGAGCCCTGCTTGTCCTCAGTGTACAGAGCCCTGCTTGTCCTCAGTGTACAGAACCCTGCTTGTCCTCAGTGTACAAAGCCTTGCTTGTCCTCAGTGTACAGAGCCATGCTTGTCCTCACTGCACAGAGCCCTGCTTGTCCTCAGTGTACAGAGCCCTGCTTGCCCTCACTGCACAGAACCCTGCATGTCCTCACTGCACAGAATCCTGCGTGTCCTCAGTGTACAGAACTCTTCTTATCCTCAGTGTACAGAGCCCTGCTTGTCCTTAGTGTACAGAACCCTTCTTGTCCTCAGTGTACAGAGCCCTGCTTGTCCTCAGTGTACAGAGCCCTTCTTGTCCTCAGTGTACAGAGCCCTGGTTGTCCTCACTCCACAGAACCCTGCTTGTCCTCAGTGAACAGAGCCCTGCTTGTCCTCGGTGTAAAAAGATCGGCTTGTCCTTAGTGTATAGATCCCTGCTTGTCCTCAGTGCACAGAGCCCTGCTTTTCCTCAGTGTACAGAGCCCTGCTTGTCCTCACTGCACAGAGCACTGCTTGTCCTCAGTGTACAGAGCCCTGCTTGTCCTCAGTGTACAGAGCCCTGCTTGTCCTCAGTGTACAGAGCCCTGCTTGTCCTCAGTACACAGAGCCCGGCCTGTCCTCAGTGCAGAGAGTCCTGCTTGTCCTCAGTGTACAGAGCCCTGCTTGTCCTCAGTGTACAGAGCCCTGCTGGTCCTCAGTAAACAGAGCCCTGCTTGTCCTCAGTACACAGAGCCCTGCTTGTCCTCAGTAAACAGAGCCCTGCCTGTCCTCAGTGCAGAGTCCTGCTTGTTCTCAGTGTACAGAGCCCTGCTTGTCCTCACTGCACAAAGCCCTGCTTATCCTCAGTGTACAGAGCCCTGCTTGTCCTCATTGCACAGAGCCCTGCTTGTCCTCATTGCACAGAGCCCTGCTTGTCCATCAGTCACTATCTCAGGATAGGCCATTAATATCTGGCTTTGTTCATTGTGTAGCGGGAAAGCTAGCCACTATAATTCATATAGCCCGTGGGATTGGTGGAGTTTTCCACCACTGCTCTATATCTATGCCACTTTTTATTAATTCTTTAGGAAGTCACAACATTTTTGGTGGATATATTGCTACTTAAAAATATATATGGAAAAAAAAAAAGCCTCCAGGGTACAAGAAGTACAGTTTAGAGGGCAGAATTGTTAAATTCATTATGTCTTTAACTCTTCCAGAGATGTGGCTGGAAGTTAAATGTGAGCAACCTTTGGACAAGGTACATTACATAGCTCATAAACTGCTATAAAATGCTCTACCATGGACATAAAAACATGTTGTAAAATTGTTGTGAGACATAAGCTTCTTATTTAATTTATGTCTCTTCTACATGAAGAAGCATTCCAAAAATAGTTTTTGGCCTACACAATGCACTATAGGCTGTATTCCTATAAGATGGAGCTTTAGCCTATATTCCCTGATAGGTTTCAGCCAAATAGCTCTAGATTTTACAAGCAGGGAGAAGCAGTGTACAGGTAAATCTCATACATTATACTGAACTCTCAGCCGATAGAAGAGAAGAGTAAGAGTTAGACTCTGCAGCTAACCATTTAATGTAGTTATTCACTGTTCTAGGGTCCTAACCCTGTTAGCTGCTCCACTTATTGTGGTAATTCGGCCGACTACGCCATTTTTGTTGTGGTTCTAGGGTTGTAAATCATGTCCACAGTTTAAAGGCATACTCCACTGATTTTTTTTTTTTTTTAAATCAACTGATACTAGAAAGTTAAACAGATTTGGAAATTACTTCTATTTAAAAATCTTAATCCTTCCAGTAGTTATCAGCTGCTGAATACTGCAGAGGGAGTTCTTTTCTTTTTGAATTTCCTTTCTGCTTGACCACAGTGCTCTCTGTTGACACCTCTGTCCATTTTAGGAACTGTCCGGAGTAGGAACAAATCCCTATAGCAAACCTGTCCTGCTCTGGACAGTTCCTAAAATGGACAGAGGTGTCAGCAGAGAGCACTGTGGTCAGGCAGAAAGGAAACTCAAAATGAAAAAAACTTCCTCTGTAGTATACAGCAACTGATAAGTACTGGAAGAAGTAAGATTTTTAATTAGAAATCATTTACAAATCTATTTAACTTTCTGGCACCCGTTGATTTATTAGAAAATGTTTCTAGTGGAGTACCCCTTTAATTAAGTTTGGTAATCCTGCCTACACTAATTGTGGTTTTAAGGATTAGAGTAAAACAAATATGCCCCTCCCCCGACCATGTGCTTTCTTTCTCCCAATATGGTCGATGTTCAATTAAAACAGAAGCAGGAAGTACAGGCTAAAGGGGATAAATGTTTGATCGTGGGGGTCTGACCACTAGGACCCCCCGGGATCTCCTGCACTGGGGCCACGGCTCTGCCGCTGCTCTCCTGTGCAGGAGGTTTGTTAGCAGCAGCAGGACGCCACGGCCGACACGCCTCCTCCATGTAGTTCTATGGGAGAGGGGGGAAGCAGCGTTCGTGCCTCTCCACCCCTCCCGTAGAACTGTATGGGAAGGGGCAGGGAGGGGGCGTACTGCTCACATAGAGCGGCAATGCAGGGGCCCCATTTGGGAGATCGCGGGGTGTCCCAGCGGTCGGACCCCCGTGATCAGACACTAATCCCTTGTTCTGTGGATAGGGGATAAGTTGTCTTTTGCTGCACATGTCCTTTAAGTTATGGCAGAAATGTCTTGTACCAGCAGTGTATCCCTACCAAATTAACAATCACTCGGTAACCAGCAATAATAATAACATTTTATAAATTATTTTAAAGCTAACTGAATAAAACATACAGACAAGCATTAACCCCTTAAAGGGGTACTCCCATCCTAGACCTCTTATCCCCTATCTAAAGGATTGGGGATAATATGTCTGATCGCTGGGGTCCCGCCGCTGGGGACCCCCTCAATGTTGCATGCGGCACCCACCTGTTTCTTGTGCAGAAGCGCTGGAGGGTCTGGGTCACGACCACGGGTACGGAAGTCTGTGACGTCAGGACTCCGCCCCCGTGTGACGTCACGCCCCGTCCCCTCAATGCAAGCCTATGGGAGGGGGCGTGACAGCTATCTATAACAAACCTAACACTGCTCCCAGAAAAAAGAAACATTTTTGACAGTTTTGGGAAAGAGCCATTGGTTCTGTGCTTCCCAGGACAATCAGGTGCACTGGGCACGGGGCTACATCTGCATAGAGTTTGTATGGATCAGTTTTTGTGCTGCTGGATGACAAATTCAATCTAAATCAGACCCAAAATGAATTATGAGACATTTACTCTTCTCAGTTGGGGATTTCTTTATTTTTCTTTGTAATTGTAGGCGAAAACCGACTCCTCTGATTGGTATTTTTAATGTTTTTTTTTGTTTATTGACCTTTCATGAGTAGGTGTTAGCCCTGTGGGGTTTATTTTAGTTGTGCTGTTATAGCCTATATAGTGTTATAGCCTATCCCTACATTTCTTTAAGAACACATGTAAGCACAGGAGATAAATGTAGGTTATTTAAGTGAGACATTCCATTGAGAATAAACTTTGCTGACAAAATGGGAAAATTAAGTGAAAATTATCAATGTTAGAAAAGTGTTCCATAGAGAACAAACTACTGTTTATAGCTATTTCCATTCTGTGAAATTGTTTGGCATGTAACATTTTTTTCTTAGTAGGCTCATGTATCTTAAAATGTCTTGTGTTAAAGGGGTACTCCATTGGAAAAAATGTTTTTAACCCCTTAAGGACTCAGGGTTTTTCCGTTTTTGCACTTTCGTTTTTTCCTCCTTACCTTTTAAAAATCATAACCCTTTCAATTTTCCACCTAAAAATCCACATTATGGCTTATTTTTTGCGTCGCCAATTCTACTTTGCAGTGACATCAGTCATTTTACCCAAAAATGCACAGCGAAACGGAAAAAAAAATCATTGTGCGACAAAATCGAAAAAAACGCCATTTTGTAACTTTTGGGGGCTTCCGTTTCTACGCAGTGCATATTTCGGCAAAAATTACACCTTATCATTATTCTGTAGGTCCATACGGTTAAAATGATACCCTACTTATATAGGTTTGATTTTGTCGCACTTCTGGAAAAAATCATAACTACATGCAGGAAAATTTATACGTTTAAAAATGTCATCTTCTGACCCCTATAACTTTTTTATTTTGCCACGTACAGGGCAGTATGAGGACTCATTTTTTGCGCCGTGATCTGAAGTTTTTATTGGTGTGATGTTTTGATCTGACTTTTTGATCACTTTTTATTCATTTTTTAATGTTATAAAAAGTTACCAAAATACGCTTTTTTGGACTTTGGAATTTTTTTGCGCGTACGCCATTGACCGTACGGCTTAATTAATGATATATTTTTATAGTTCGGACATTTACGCACGCGGCGATACCACATATGTTAATTTATTTTATTTTTTTACACTGTTTTATTTTTTTTATGGGAAAAGGGGGGTGATTCAAACTTTTATTAGGGAAGGGGTTAAATGACCTTTATTAACACTTTTTTTAACTTTTTTTTTGCAGTGTTATAGGTCCCATAGGGACCTATAACACTGCACACACTGATCTCTCATCCTGATCACAGGCGTGTATTAACACGCCTGTGATCAGCATTATCGGCGCTTGACTGCTCCTGCCTGGATCTCAGGCACGGAGCAGTCATTCGTCGATCGGACACCGAGGAGGCAGGTAAGAGCCCTCCCGGTGTCCGATCAGCTGTTCGGGACGCCGCGATTTCACCGCGGCGGTCCCGAACAGCCCGACTGAGCAGCCGGGATACTTTCAGTTTCACTTTAGAAGCGGCGGTCAGCTTTGACCGCCGCTTCTAAAGGGTTAATACTGCACATCGCCGCGATCGGCGATGTGTGGTATTAGCCGTGGGTCCCGGCCGTTGATTAGCGCCTGGACCCACGCGATATGATGCGGGATCGCGGCGCGATCCCGCTTCATATCGCGGGAGCCGGCGCAGGACGTAAATATACGTCCTGCGTCGTTAAGGGGTTAAACCAACTGGTGCCAGAAAGTTGAACATATTTGTAAATTATTACTATTTAATCCTTCCAGTACTTATCAGCTGCTGCATACTACAGAGGAAGTTTTTTCCTTTTTGATTTTTTTTGTCTGACCACAGTGCTCTCTGCTGACTCCTCTGTCCATGTCAGGAACTGTCCAGAGCCGGAGCAAATCCCCATAGTAAACCTATGCTGCTCTGGACAGTTCCTGGCATGGACAGGGGTGTCAGCAGAGAGCACTGCGGTCAGACAGAAAAAAAAATCAAAAAGAAAAGAACTTCATCTGGAGCATACAGCAGCTGATAAGTACTGGAGGGATTACGATTTTTAAATAGAAGTAATTTACAAATCCAGCACCCCTTTAAAGGAGTTTTCTGAATTTACCATGAATCACTTTGAAGCTCACTTAACATGAAATACAGTATATACATGTTTAACAAGTGTCACCAATGCACAGTATTCATCTTAAAGGGAACCTGTCACCATAAAAAAGCTATCTGATTTATTGGCATTATGTTAGAGAGCAGGGAGAGCTGAGCAGATTGATATTTATCTTTGCGGGAAAAGATTCAGTATAACTTATTGGCTGCATTTTTGTTCTTTCTACTCTTGTCCACCCACTGACACCAGCATAGGGGGCCCATTTTGATCTTTCCTTTGGACCCCCTTTTATTCAATATATGCCATTAATGAAAACAGTGTATTAGAATTGTAACACCTGGCCCTGTCTGTCAAAAGTAAAGAGACTGAGTAAACATGTAGCATCCTTCTAATCCCGAACTTCCCTTGAAAGGACATGTGCCATGATTTATTATTAGTTTACTCTGTTAGGGTACATTCACACTACTCTTGCGCCCCGTCAAGAACGGTGACAACATATATGACTGTACTTGCTGCCTGTGGTCACTTTTGGCAAAATAGAAACTGAAACAAGATAAATAAATAAATACCAAAAGAGATAAAGAAATAAAATCACTAAAGTTTATCAGCTATGTATCTATTTTTTTATCATTTCATATGTGAGCAGGTGATGTTAATTCGCGTTGGTGAACTTTTGACCGCAGCATTTCTCTGACACTGGAATCTATACCATCTGTGTTATAAGGGATATTATTTTTATAGAATCATTCCTTTTTTATAGTCATTCAAGATATAATATATTGTAGAGATGAGATAAAAGGCTATAGAATATTGCAAATCCAGTTTTACCTGGATATATGCCAACAATCCATTCCCCTAAAACCTTACTTAAAGGGGTACTCCGCTGCTCAGCGTTTGGAACAAACTGTTCCGAACGCTGGAGCGGGCGCTGGGAGCTTGTGACGTCATAGCCCCCTCATGACGTCATGCGCCGCCCCCTCAATGCAAGTCTAGGGGAGGGGGCGTGGCAGTCAAGCCCCCTCCCATAGACTTGCATTGAGGGGACGGGGCTATGACATCATGAGCTCCCAGCGCCGGCTACAGCGTTCTGAACAGTTTGTTCCAAACGCTGAGCAGCGGAGTACCCCTTTAACTAAGTTGTCCAACCGCATTAAATTTTTTAAGCAGCTTACAGTGGTAATACTCACCTTCCCATACTCTTGCTGCTCCTTTGCCAATGCTTTCCAGTTCCCCACCCATATCTGTTCTTCAGGCTCCAGCAATGACAGGTTGACATGGCACGTGAACGTTGCAGCCAATCATCGGCTGCAGAGGTGACCTAGGTGGAGTCAACGTGTCAGTGCTGCAGCCAGAGACTATCACTGGGGCAGAAAATCCACCTGAGGGGACATGAGAACCATTGGCATGGGAGAACAACAGAGTGGTCAGTGAGTATCATTCAATTTGTTATTTCAATTTATTGAAATCTATTTAAATAAAATAACTGTATAGGTGTTTATATGCTTATAAATGACTTATATTAACCCCTTAAGGACTCAGCCCATTTTGGCCTTAAGGACTCAGACAATTAAATTTTTACGTTTTCATTTTTTCCTCCTCACCTTCTAAAAATCATAACTCTTTTATATTTTCATCCACAGACTAGTATGAGGGCTTGTTTTTTGCGCGACCAGTTGTCCTTTGTAATGACATCACTCATTATATCATAAAATGTATGGCGCAACCAAAAAACACTATTTTTGTGGGGAAATTAAAACGAAAAACGCAATTTAGCTAATTTTGGAAGGTTTCGTTTTCACGCCGTACAATTTATGGTAAAAATGACATGTGTTCTTTATTCTGAGGGTCAATACGATTAAAATGATACCAATTGTTATATACTTTTATATTATTGTTGCGCTTAAAAAAAATCACAAACTTTTAAACCAAATTAGTACGTTTATAATCCCTTTATTTTGATGACCTCTAACTTTTTTATTTTTCCGTATAAGCGGCGGTATGGGGGCTCATTTTTTGCGCCATGATCTGTACTTTTTTTTTGATACCACATTTGCATATAAAAAACTTTTAATACATTTTTTATAAAAAAATTTTAATAAAATGTATTAAAAAAGTAGGAATTTTGGACTTTTTTTTTCTCGTTCACGCCGTTCACCGTACGGGATCATTAACATTTTATTTTAATAGTTCGGACATTTACGCACGCGGCGATAGCAAATATGTCTATAAAAAAATGTTAACGCTTTTTGGGGGTAAAATAGGAAAAAACGGACGTTTTACTTTTTTATTGGGGGAGGGGATTTTAACTTTTTTTTCACTTTTACTTTTACATTTTTTTACATTTTTTTTTTACACTTGAATAGTCCCCATAGGGGACTATTCATAGCAATACCATGATTGCTAATACTGATCTGTTCTATGTATAGGATATAGAACAGATCAGTGTTTTCGGTCATCTTCTGCTCTGGTCTGCTCGATCACAGACCAGAGCAGGAGACGCCGGGAGCCGGATGGAGGAAGGAGAGGGGACCTCCGTGCGGCGTTATGAATGATTGGATCCCCGCAGCAGCGCTGCGGGCGATCCGATCATTCATTCAAATCGCACACTGCCGCAGATGCCGGGATCTGTATTGATCCCGGCATCTGAGGGGTTAATGGCGGACGCCCGCGAGATCGCGGGCGTCGGCCATTGCCGGCGGGTCCCTGGCTGCGATCAGCAGCCGGGATCAGCCGCGCATGACACGGGCATCGCTCCGATGCCCGCGGTTATGCACAGGACATAAATGTACGTCCTGGTGCGTTAAGTACCACCTCACCAGGACGTACATTTACGTCCTGCGTCCTTAAGGGGTTAAAAAATCTTAATCATTCCAATACATTTTATGGGCTGTATACTACCGAGGAAATGCTTTTCTTTTTGGATTTCTCTGATGTCATGACCACAGTGCTCTCTGATGACCTTTGCTGTCCATTTTAGGAACTGTCCAGAGCAGTATCTGTTTGCTATGGGGATTTTCTCCTGCTCTGGACAGTTCTAAAAATGGACAGCAGAGGTCAGCAGAGAGCACTGGGGTCGTGACATCAGAGACATCCAAAAAGAGTACTCTTTTAAGTTCTTTAGAACCATGCTTCTGGGGCTCTACCACAAGTACCATAACAATTGTTGCCACAGCTACTTATAGTTACATTTGTCTCTTGCTTCAGAAATTCTTTACTCCTGTGGCCTTGTAGTCATCTCTCTGTCCTACCTACCTTTCCAGATTAGGCATGCCCCCTACCCAAGCTCACACAGAAGATCACTTCCCTGCCCCGTTCCAGAGGGCCATAAACTTTAGCAGCTTTAATCATAGGTGAGTCTCTTTCTCCAGCACAGCACAGCTTCACTTTAGGGTCACATCTGACAGGAACCTCTTCCGTTTATGCATGGGGACTTGTCCACAAATGGTCACATGCTCAAACATGTACCAGTCAGCTCCTACCTAACCAAAGTTTCACCCGCCATACAAGTATGTACAGACACACACTCGACCATACTGAGCTACTTTATCAGTAATATGTAACATTCGCACCTGGCCAGGCTTCACATGCTACGCTCGGGCCATTCAGGAGTAGTGATGAGCGGCATTGCCCATATTCGAATTTGTGATATTTCGCGAATATATATAGATGAATATTCGCGAATTTCACGTATTTGTTATATTTGCATATTCGAGGATGAAAACAGTGAGGGGGTGGGCAACTTTACTATTGGTTGCTGGGGATGTTGTTGATAACCTCTGACAAGTGTATTTGCATCATTTTAATTGGCCCACAAGTGAAAAAAAGGAATATGCGAATATTCACATATGCGAAAATGCGCATAAGCAAATATGTGCATATGCGGAAAAAAGTGAATATTCGTAATTTTGAATATATAGCGAATATATTCGCGAAAAAATTAAAATGCTAATATTTGCGCTCAACATTATACACTAGTGACCCTATATACATTATACAGAACCATATATACTGTACACCAGTGATACTATATACATAGTACAGCACCATATTAACTGTATACCAGTGACCCTATATACATAGTACAGCACCATATTAACTGTATACCAGTGACCCTATATACATAGTACAGCCCCATATATACTGTACACCAGTGCCCCTATATACATAGTACACAACCATATATATACTGCACACCAGTGACTCTATATACATAGTACAGCCCGATATATACTGTACACCAGTGACCTTACATACATAGTACAGCCCCATATATACTGTACACCAGTGACTCTATATACATAGTACAGCAACATATTTACTGTATACCAGTGACCCTATATACATAGTACAGCCCCATATATACTGGACACCAGTGCCCCTATATACATAGTGGACTATGATGTGAGCACAGAGCCTGTACTCGCTTTATAGTCGTGACGGAACCCAGGGCGTACACATAGAATGTCCTGGTTTGCTAAGTAACAGGCATCAAGGGCGTACTTGTACACCCTGTGTCCTCTAGGGGTTAAAGAGATAATACCCTGCAGGCTGCCAGGCATGCTGGGAGTTGTGCAACAGCTGGGGGCACCCTGGTTGGGAAACACTGGTCCAAAGCGTCACTCATCAGACATCCCGGCAGCCAGCGCTGCTCATTGAGCCTGCCGGAGCTTGCACTGATCTGTGTAAGAAACCTACGGGCCCAGGCTGTTGGGTGCCACAAAATGACATTACGTATGCTGAGGAACAAATATAAAGCACTCCATAGAGAGTAGCGCCATTTTCATAAACCTTATAGAAAAATCCCTTAGGTAAAAGTCATGCAGAATATATTAAAAAGCTTTCTGGATTTCAGCCAATCAGAGAGCAGCACTGCCCAACTAGAACTCCCAGGAGGAGCAGCGTGTCACACATGTGATGTCATAACCACTGTCCACCAGAGAGCAGCACTGAGCAGAAATAACAGGTCTCCTGCTCATTCTCCATCAGTGAGGGGATGATACTGGACACTGTAGGAACCTGGGGATGCAGATTCATACACAGGATTGGTTAGTGTCGTTCCATGTACATTTCTATAATAAACATGGAAATAATCTTTCTTTTCTTTTCTTTTTCTGTCTTTCCAGGATGTGGAGTTGCATTTCCGGACCTACAACAAGAAGCTGGCTGAAGGCATAACCCCTGGAATTACGCACATACACAGACACATTTGCCCAAATTCTAGAGGTAACCTCCTTTAGTATGCCCAGAGGAAGGGCAATACAGTAGCCATGGATTCCCTACAGGTTTCCTCCCCTCTGGAGGTTTTTCCTGTCCTGAGTATTAGTTACTGTACGCTCTTTGTGAGTGATGGGAGGTTACAAAAATCCCCTACACAAACATTGTAATAAATATTAAATAAAGTATCCCCTTTTTTTAAACCATTCTTTGACTTGTTCGACTCATTTATTTAATTTCTGTGTGTGAAAAACCGTGTTAGCAAAATGTGGATGACATGAGTTTTTTTTTTAAGTGTCTGAAGCTGCTGTCCTGGAAGATCTGCACAGTTTGGTGTGGAGAGAGGCAGCTGATACTGGGTGGTACAGTTGCCGAGGCAACCGTAGGACACCCAACAAGTTCAGTGCATGGGTCTTATTATGATGAACGGGACTCATGCAGGAAACTTGCTGGGGTTCGTACAGTTGCACAGAATCAACTTTTGGGTCCGTACACTCGCCCTTAAGGAATTAGGTAGGGATTGTGCGGTATTAGGTAGGAATTAGGTAGGGATTGATCAATCTCCCCCAGAGACCCTATATACATAGAACCAGTCCCATATAAAATGTACACTAATATACCCTATATAAATTCAACCAACACATATATACTGTAAACCAGTGACCCTATATACATAGTACAGATCCATATATACTGTACACAAGTGACCCTATATACATAATACAGAACCATATATACTGTACACTAGAGACCCTATATACATAATACAGTACCATATATACTGTACAAAACTGACCCTATATACACAATACAGAACCATATATATTGTACACCAGTGACCCTATATACATAGTACAGCCCCATATATACTGTACACAGGGACCCTATATACATAGTACACAACCATATATATTTCTAACACACTAGAGGCCCTATATACATAGTACAGCCTCATATATACTGTACACCAGTGACCCTATATACATAATACAGCACCATATATACTGTATACCAGTGGCCCTATATACATAGTACCGATCCATATATACTGTACAAAACTGACCCTATATACATAATACAGAACCATATATACTGTACACCAGTGACCCTATATACATAGTACAGCCCCATATTTACTGTACACAGGGACCCTATATATATAGTACACAACCATATATATTTCTAACACACTAGAGGCCCTATATACATAGTACAGATCCATATATATTGTACACCAGTGTCCCTATGTACATAGTACAGCACTATATATACTGTATACCAGTGGCCCTATATACATAGTACAGATCCATATATACTGCACACCAGTGACCCTATATATATAGTACAGAACCATATATATTGTACACTAGTGACCCTATATACATAGTACAGCCTCATATATACTGTACCCTAGTAGTGATGAGCAGCATTGCCCATATTCGATTTCGCGATATTTTACGACAAGTGTATTTGCATCATTTTAGTTGGCCCACAAGTGAAAAGAAGGAATATACAAATATTCACATATACGCATATGCGGAAAAAAGGGAATATTCGTCATTTCAAATATATAGCGAATTTATTTGCAATATTCGCAATAAAAATTGGAAATGCGAATATTCGCGCCCAACACTATGCAGGAGCTGCAGGCTCCGTGTCAATTGGCTCCGTTCTTAGCAAGCACACCCTTCTGAGTTGGACTTTATCAGACAGCAGTCTGCCTTCTGTAATGACCTGTGAAAATGCATTGTTCCTTGCTCCCTGTCTCTGCTTGGCCATGTCGTGTGTTTCTTCATATTTTCTTGGCTTATTCTCTGACTACTCTTCTGCTTATTGTATTTGTATTGACTTGCCTTATTTTACTTTGATTCCCTGTCTGTCATTTTTGTTGTGCTGTTATTGTTTAACCCATTGTGTCCTGACCTGCTTTGACTTCTGCACTGTGTTTTGTTTTTTTGTTTTGACTTTGTTGTCCCCTGGTACTGCTAGTAGCATATGGTCTGATTGGGGCCACCCTTTTAAGGAGATGGGCTCCCCAAAAGGCAGGGACAGAGGTCTGGGTGTGCTCAGGGCCATGCTTATCCCTACCCAAAGAGACATTATAGCTGCACTTAAAGGGGCAATCCCCTGGAAAATATTTTTTTTAAATCAGCTGGTGTCAGAAAGTTAAACAGATTTGTAAATTACTTCTAATTAAAAATCTTAATCCTTCCAGTATTTTTCAGCTGCTATATGCTCCACAGAAAGAATTTCCTTTCTGTCTGACCACAGTGCTCTCTGCTGACACCTCTGTCCATTTTAGGAATTGTCCGCAGCAGGGGAGGTTTGCTATGAGGATTTTCTCCTCCTCTGGATAGTTCTTGACACGGACAGAGGTATCAGCAGAAAACACTGTGGTCAGACAGAAAAGAAATTAAAAAGAAAAGAACTTCCTCTGGAACATACAGCAGATGATAAGTACTGGCAGGGTTAAGATTTTTTAATAGAAGTAATTTACAAATATGTTTAACTTTCTGGCACCAGTTGGTTTAAAAAAAATGTTTTCAGGGGAGTACCCCTTTAACAATCAATAAAATAACATAAAATCATGTGTAATATTTATTGACTTCCAGTTATTTGTTTTATACTTCTTATCATTTACAGGCTTTTAACTATTTTATCAACACGCCACCATGGTTAAGATACATACCACCATTTTGGGGCAGATTGAGTAGTGTAACTGTAATAACAGCATTACTGTTTGCGCCACTACTGCTTCTACTACATAATATTTTCACTGAAAAGAAATAATAAAGATATAAAGACCATGATTGTATATGTGTATAGGTTTAGTACATATATCATTTTAAATTTGAAATAAAAATGATTTTAGTACCCATACTTGCTTTAAGTAAAACCACGTTTCCCTACATGAACCAAGATGATGTAAGCCTGGACTTCATCCAATTCTTCCAAGACAATGTCTGTTCTGAAAAGAATAATGTCATTTCAGAACCATGAAATACAAGCATGCACTTATGAGAAAATAGAGATCAGCTTGATTTTCTTAGCGTTGCTCAGGATAGAGATCAAAAGTAAACATACATGATAAATGGTACAATAACTTTACATCATGGCAATAAACAAAAGATGAAAGAAGCAGTAAATTCAGAGCAGTTAAGTGGTTTTTGGTATGGTTGTCACCAGGGGCGTACCTAGAAATCACAGGACTTCACAGCAAAACCTAGCATGGGTGCTAATTCCCCAACTTGCTGACTCCTTGCATTTATTCCCTTACCTCTATAAAGAAATGGAACACAGTAGTGCCACGTAGTAAAATGGAGACACATTGTGTAGATACCATTTAAAAATGTTCTAGCTAAAAGTGCAGAAGGAGGAGAGACATAGTCAGCCATTATTAGGACAGTATTAGGGGTTGTCTGGTAGGATAAAAAATGGCAAGCAGAATATGAAAAAAAGAAACAGAGATACAAGGCGCAACAATGTACTGTTACCAACCAACAAGATCGTAAGAGATTAAAGGTCTTGCTCACCTTCTGGTGTTGCACAACACCATGTCGTGCCTGTAGCCGAAGCAGTGTGCAGAAAACCGGGAGTTATGCCAGCACCACTCCGTCCTGGAAGCCTTCTGGACGGTCTGGAATGCAGGATACAAAAACCGCAACAGCGGAGATAAAAGCAGGTGCGATTGGCGCTCTTCTCCGGATAGGAAGTCCCCACTCAGTCAAATGGAATGGACCCGGTGGAGTATGGTTAAGATTGTTTATTATATAAAATAATAAAAACCAAGGTAAATGCAAACAGTGTGACTGGACCTGACGAAGAGGGGGTCCCTCCCCTTGAAACGCGTTTCCATTTGCATTTACCTTTGTTTTTATTATTTTATAAAATAAAAAATCTTAACCATACTCCACTGGGTCCGTTAATATCTGCAACATCCAAAGACATGATTCTGCAAATTAATATTTCTACATACAGCTGAGTGATTGCTTTAGTAATATTTATATAACTGTGTTATATTTGTTATGTATTGTTCCTTGGCCACGTTGTTTTCTTTGGCCAATCTTTCCTTTGTTGTAAATTTCTCAAAAAAATCCAATAAAAATTATTTAAACCATTTTGACTGAGTGGGGACTTCCTATCCGGAGAAGAGCGCCAATCGCACCTGCTTTCATCTCCGCTGTTGCGGTTTTTGTATCGAGGATAAAAAATGGGACAAACTAGAATAAAATCATTAAAAAAAACACATAACAGCAGTTACTTCAATAATGATAATAAAAAAGCAGTTACTTTACTGATCCTCCGACAGTACCCAGGCCCTTGGTCATTTCCATTTCCACCACATTGGTGTTACACGTAATCATTTTCACATAATGTTAATACAGTTAGTCACTATATAAGCGTTGAAACTAGTAATGTCTACAAAGCAGTGTTACTTGAGGTCTTATATAGTAGTGCACCTAATCAGGGCCGATATAATTGCCTGCGCTCCAGTTCTACGGAATTGTGGGTTATACCGCAAAGATCCTGCTACCACTCACACTGATTTTATCAATAAAGCCAAAAAATCTTCTGACTGCAACGTAACTGATGTTGGTGGCACCAAGGTAAGTTATTGTGTTTTACTGTCATATATAAGACCAAGAGGGAACCCATTCTAGCAAGAGTAGTCAGCATGGACCGGGTCCCTTACTGGATTTTTGATTAGATGGGGTGGGAACATCTCTGGCTACCACTATGGGTTCTTAATATCTAGTGGTGTCTATGTAGTAATGACAAATAATCATATTGCAGTGTTAATTGAAATCCGGGTCCTTGTTGTTTACAAGCCCCATGATAACTTGAGCTGAATTTTAGCCACCATACTGTAACCAGGTATCCCGTCATTTTAAGCACAAAACCTTGTCATCTACTTTAAATAATATAAAACATTGATATATAAAGAACTCCCAATCAAATCATTGATCTTTCCATCTACAGCACTAGCTAAGGTAACTGTAGAGCTGTGTGGCCACCAGGTGGCACTGTTCCACTAACAATGTTTCAGCAATTTAAACTGACAGTAATCCAAAGCATTGTCTCCTCTATCGGCATTTGTCATATAGTCGGGTAAAATGTGAGGAGAGGGAACTATAGCCATCTTTAACGGATTATTAAAAGGAAATCCATAAAAATATTTGTCCTACTTTGTCTACATATCTGCAGTTCTGAGAAACTTCAGGAAACAAATATATACTTACATACATGTGACTGTATTAGCACTTCTGCAATTGTCTATGCAAGCCTATGGGAGGGGGCATGACGGCCACCACGCCCCCTCCCATACACTTGCACTGAGGGGGCGGTGCATGATGTTACAAGGGGACAGAGCCGTGATGTCATGATACTCCGGCCATGTGATCGTGAATCATCAGACACGGAGCAATCTTTGCTCCGTAAGGCTAATGATAGGGGGTGCTGCATGAGAGATTACGGGGATCCCCAGCGGCGGGACACCAGCGATCCGACATCTTATCCCCTATCCTTTGGATAGCTGTGGTGCAAGACACTGCAGCTCTATGACAAGCTTTTTTCTTTCTTTTTTAAAACTTCTTATTTTTAATAAAATTCACATAACAACTTTTATCCAAAATAAACAGATATACACACTAGCTTCTGACTAGTATACTAGTGGTCTTTCAAACCACTAGGTGGAGCTATAGAACATCACTTTTTATTTATTTCTCCTGTTCCTTATTATTCAGGACCATTCACTGTCTCCACTTACTTGCTACAGGCTAAGTGTATAGTATTAAAAGTGTGATTAGTCTCCTTGCTAATAGTTTCTACAAATAGCCCCAAGGAAAATGGACGTGAACATGTCCTGGTACATAACACACCAGGTTGTACATTTATGCCCTGTACATGAAGCCACTGCAGGAGCTGCGATCACTTCATGCACAGCAGGTCCTGGTTGCCAGTAATGGCCGGCATCAGCGATCATGCTGATGCCGGTCATGAACCCTTCAGATGTCATGATCAATACTTATCATGGCATCTGAAGCATAACAGGGGCTTAGTAAGACTCAATACCACCCCTGGCATGACCACAGGGATCCTATGAGCCAAGATGGTGGCTAGAGGTCTCCTTTCATGCCTGCTGCTCTCAGGGGATCTTCTTCTCTGGTCTGCCATGAATATATTTGGTATCAGTAATTGATCGCACAACAAACAATCCCACACATGGCTCTGAGGATAGAAAAATAAAATAGTTATGGCTCTTATAAGGTGAGGAGGAAAGAGAAAACTTCAAAATGCGCTGTGTCCTTAAGGTATGTGCAGGTATGCGTCATTTAGGATTAAAGTAAATAGGTTGTCTACTTTCAGGAGTTGAAGGCCAAATAAATGGTTTGTTTATGAAAAGCATTCCTTTTTTTGGCTCTTTTTGGACCTAAAGCTAGAGCTGAAAACTGCAGCCCCCTCAGTCCCTGCAACATACAGTCCTAAGTTAAAATGCATCACCCCTAAGCCCCTATGACATACAATCCTATTAAAAACCAGATCACCCTTTCCAGCATATGTAAAAATATGGCACTACCCTCCTCTAAGTCCCCCCAACATAAAGCCCCATGTAAAAATACATAATTCCCTTTCCTCAGCCTTTGCAACATACAGCCTCATGAAAAAATACATTGTCCCCTCCAACATACAGTCCTATGTAAAAATGCATCACCCCCCAACATACAGTTCTATGTAAAAATACACAATCCCTCCGACACACAGTCCTATGTAAACATACATCACCCCTCCAATATACAGTCCTATGTAAAAATACATCACCTCCTCCAATATACAGTCTTATGTAAAAATACATCACCCCCTCCAATATACAGTCCTATGTAAAAATACACCATCCCTCCTACACACAGTCCTATGTAAAAATACACCATCCCTCCTACACACAGTCCTATGTAAAAATACACCAACCCTCCTACACACAGTCCTATGTAAAAATACATCACCTCTCCAATATACAGTCTTATGTAAAAATACATCACCCCCTCCAATATACAGTCCTATGTAAAAATACATCACTATATCTTACTTATTCCCATTCAACAGTCTCATTTGAAAATGTATCACCCTATCTCCCTTCATCCCCTCCAATATACAATCCTGTGTAAAATACATTATCCTCTTGCTGCAGACCCTCCTACATACAGCCCTATATAAAACTACATAGCCCCCCTCCAACATGAAGTTCTAATTAAAATTTAACATCCTACCTCCAACAAACAGTGCTAAATAAAAAATACATCACACCATCTCCCCTCAGCCCCTCCAACATACAGTCCTATGTAAAAATACATCACACCATCTCCCCTCAGCCCCTCCATCATACAGTCCTATGTAAAAATACATCACACCATCTCTTCTCAGCCCCTCCGACATACAGTCCTATGTAAAAATACATCACACCATCTCCCCTCAGCCCCTCCATCATACAGTCCGATGTAAAAATACATCACACCATCTCCCCTCAGCCCCTTCATCATACAGTCCTATGTAAAAATACATCACACCATCTCCCCTCAGCCCCTCCATCATACAGTCCGATGTAAAAATACATCACACCATCTCCCCTCAGCCCCTCCAACATACAGTCCTATGTAAAAATACATCACACCATCTCCCCTCAGCCCCTCCATCATACAGTCCTATGCAAAAATACATCACACCATCTCCCCTAAGACCCTCCAACATACAGTCCTATGTAAAAAAAATACATCATACCATACATGTGGTAGGGCCTTGGGGGTATAGCGTAGTTGGGGTGTTGCTTCGGTATATGAGGGGTTAACTTAACCCCTGTCACTCGTGATGCCAGGGTGAGGGTTAATACGCTGAGGTAAATCTTCGGCCTATCGCCACCCTTCCCAGAAACGATAGGAGCGTGCTTAAATGAATGAAGGTCCACAATAGGAATGAACTTGAACTTGTATAAACTTTACTGAAGTACTTGCGGTACATCCAATTAACAGCAACAGTCTTAGCAATATAGTCTCTATGTAGTACGGCAGTGATTGACAGATGCCGCAGATCATTAGCTTATCCAAAGGACTAGTAGAATTAGGATTGATGCAGAGATCCATTCGGATTTAGGGGTCTGTTTAGGTCCAGTGATCTTGCAGACTTAACAGGGATTGAGATAACTCACAGTTTTGTATAGATGGCCGTTCCCGCAAGGCTTGGGCATAGTCACTGCTGACGACAGCTGCGAAGATCCTCCTCTATCAGCAGCCCACGAGGAAAGAGAGCGATTAATGGCCGCCGCTCCCTTATATGGGCAGGGGCAGGGCCGTTTTGGATTGGTCCGAGTCAGCTGTCACTCACCGTTACAATGCATGGTGGGCGATCACCTGACTTCCTCCAAAGGTCCTTGAATGATAAAACCATAGAGTTTTGGAACGCATCACGTGACCCGCAGGTCCTGCGACACTACAACAAGGTAAGTACACTTAATTTACATATGTACACATTAAATCTGAATACTTTTAACTATTAAAGGGGTGACAAGGGGCTAACTATAGATGAGAACCCCACCGGTATCTAGGGACTCTGACTTTGGGGACCTCACCACAAGGTAAAGGATGCAATTCGGTACCGGGACACCACAAACCCCCTTACTTAAAACAAATCGACCCGGACGCCTGTCCCCTAAGGCAGAGGAACTAGGGCAGGGAACACAGGATTGCTAACTAGACAGAATCTATATCCTGACAAAACTTTTATACACATTAGGTACTTTTAAACCTACTAGATACTTTGTCTAGGTATTTTCAAACATTTGTAGACTAGTAATCCTACTAGACAATTATAAAGGCTTCCAAGACATTTATGAAGCTATCTGGACAATTATGAAGCTATCTAGACCCTTAGTTTCTAGCTTCTAAGACATTTTTATTAAGATTACTATACATTCTAAGCTTACTATACAATTAGGCAGCTATCTGACATTTAGTTGCTAGCTCCTAAGACATTTTGTTTTAGCTCTCTACACATGTTACGAGGCTAACTAGACATTAGTACAGCTCTCTATACATTTAGCTTCAATCTGACTAAACATTTTTTATTATCTCACACATTTTTTCTTTTTGCCAACAATGAGTTACCTGTTAGTACACGAAAGGTATACTGGCTAGCCGGAAGCTAGGTCACAGTGAGTTTGGCTGCTAGGGTCTATCGGCTACATGCTACTTACCCCTAGAGCACTTCAAAATAACCTATCTAGGTTACCTTTAGAACTACATGTTTAATTCTATACTCACAAGAGCACCTACTGGCCAGGTAGAGCATCTCACACACGCAATACAGAGAAGAGAAATATGAGTGTACCTAACAGTGGCAGGAATTGGGATATCAATAGGCTAAGTGTTTTTTTTGAATGTGAGATACATTTTGTTTTTGTGTATGTACTGAAGTAGATTGAAGTAGTACATTTAAGTGAGTAGTCTAGAGTACTGAAAAGTTATAGGTAGGGCATTGAAATGGGTTATCAAAGGTACTGTGTGAGCAGGTACTGAATGTGAATCTTGGTACCTTAGGGGTAGTTTACCCTGTGTAGTCCTTTGAGACCGCCGCAACACCACCTCCGAATCATCAGGAGTCCCATCACTTGGTGATTCTGCAAGAACTTCAGTCCCCGAGGGACCAGCTGGAGAGCTGGAAACAGAAGCAATATCTTCAGTTGGACTGGGAGGTTCTCTGAAGTCAGGGGAAGAAGGCTCATCAAGACTTGGAACAACCACAGGAGTAGAACTAATGCTTGGTGTAGCAACCAATGGTGGTTGATGGGGGGTAACAGCTATTGGTAACTGGTTGGGTGGAACGGCCACTGGCACCTGACTTGGCAGAGCAGCCAATGTCGGCTGCCTGGATGGAGCTGGAAACGGTATACCCCAATACATGGTCGGCTGCTGAGATGGGAACAAAGGAACGTCCATAGTGGGATGAATTCCTTCTCCCGGTACTTATTCTCTCACTGGCCTTGGTAGAGGTGGAGTAGAAAGAGTAGAAGGAGGTGGGCCAAGCATGTCTTCTTTCAGGCACTCTTTTATTCTGTTTCTGTGGACCACCTGTGGCTCGAACCCTTCCTTCTGTATCTCATATACATCCGTTTCAGGGTAAGGGACTGCAGTAATGGTATATGGTTCCGTTTCCCACAATGAGTCCAATTTATGGGTTCTAGCGAACTTTCGGAGCCACACCTTATCTCCAAGCTGTAAGGGCTGAGCCAAAGCATGTCGATTATAATCTTTCTGCTGGCGCTCATGAACTTCACCCATTTTCTTCTCAACAATGTTTTTGGCCTCCTCAATTCTTCGTTGATGCTCTGACACCCAATCTTGGGAAGCCTGAGGGGAATTGTTGAAAGGTGCCTGCATCCTGAAGGTCCGAACCTTTGGCAATTGGCCGTGTCGGCCCATCATCAGGAAAAAGGGTGTATACCCCATAGAGCAGTGGATAGTGTTGTTGTAAATTTCTAGTAGTTCAGGCAACAGCTGAGGCCACTCTTTGTGCTTTGAGACAGAGGCAGCTCTGAGCATTTGGATGAACACTTGATTGATCCTCTCGCAGAGCCCATTCTCTTGGGGATGGTAGGCCGCAGGGGCGGACACAGACAGCATAGGGCCCCTGTGCAAAGAACGTGCCTGCCCCCCCCATACATCAATTGTTCAGGTAGGAGATAAATATGAGATAGATATGAGATAGATAGATATGAGAGACAGATAGATAGATAGATATGCGATAGATAGATAGATATGCGATAGATATGAGATAGATATGAGATAGATAGATAACAGATAGATAGATAGATATGAGATAGATAGATAGATATTAGATAGATATGAGATAGATAGATAGATAGATATGAGATAGATATGAGATAGATAGATATGAGATAGAAAGATATGAAATAGATAGATATTAGATAGATAAATAGATAGATAGATATGAGATGGATATGAGATATATAGATGATAGATAGATACGAGATAGATATATATGAGATAGATAGATAGATAGATATGAGATAGATAGATATGAGATAGAAAGATATGAAATAGATAGATGTTAGATAGATAAATAGATGATAGATAGATAGAAATAAGATAGATACAGTAGATAGATAGATAGATGATAGATAGGACATGGATATCTTTTTACCAACCAGGGTGCCTCCAGATGTTGCAAAACTAAAAAACTACAACTCCTGGGCCTTTGGATGTTGAGGTATGCTGGGAGTTGTAGTTTTGGAGGCACCCTGTGGGATGGATAGATCGATAGGTAGATAGATAGTGTTTTCCAACCAGGGTGTCTCCAGCTGTTGCAAAACTACAACTCCCAGCATGCCTGGACTGTATTTTTGCAACAGCTGGAGGCACCATGGTAGGAAAACACTGATCTATGCCCAGTCAATCTATCTATCTCAGTGTTTACCAACCAGTGGTCCTCCAGCTGTTGGAAAACTACAAATCCCAGCATGCCCGGACAGTCTTTAGCTGTCCGGAAGTTGTAGTTTTGCAACAGCTGGAGGCTACCTGGTTGGGAAACACTGCCTTAATGGATTAATGATAAATAAACAAGCAGTGTGTCCACATGTTGTGGCCCCAGTGGGGTCACTTTCCCTCCTCTGGGGTCCACAGGTCACCTACAGGTCACATTACAAGAACAATTTTTTGAAAAATCGCTGCAAAAATGGCGCAGTTTTACCGCGAGGCGCGATTTTTCAAAAAATTTCGGTAAATCCGCGCCATTTTTGCCGCAATTTTTCCCAAAAATTGTTCTTGTAATGTAACCTGTAGGTGACCTGTGGATACAGGAGCAGGGAAAGTGACCCCACTGGGCTGCTACCCCCCAGCCCCAGGTTATACTGCTAGTGAGAAGAGAGGCAGGACAGGGGATATAACTTACCCTCACAGCCGCTGTGCTCCTGGGAGGCCTGTCAGCTCTCGGCCTCCGTCCTCTTCCTGTGCTGGGGGCGGAGCCATGAATCAGATACCTTCATCCCTTTGTAAAAAAAAAAAATTGCGCTTGTCTGAGTGGGGATCGGGACAACTGTCCTGGACCCTCACCAGCTGCACCTCTCTCTCAAGGGGGCCCTTGGCCAGTGCCTGAGGGCCCATGTGTAGTGGCGGGCCCCTGTGCAGCTGAATATGCTGCACATGTGATTTGTCCGCCCCTGGTAGGCCGTCGTCCGGAGCTTCTTGCAGTCATGCAACTGGCAAAGTTCTTGGAACAACTGGGCTTCAAATGCGGTTCCCCGATCCGTGAGGACCGATTCGGGACACCCCAACGGTTGGATCCAATGCCGATAGAAGAGTTGAGCAGCAGTCTTGGCGGTAAGATCCTTGACAGGGACCACGACCACCCACTTGGAATAATGATTCACCATGGTTAGAGCATGACAGTAGCCAGATCGAGTGGGAGCCAGCTTCACATGGTCCAAGGCACAAATCTGGTTCGGCCTCTCCGTACAGATGGGATGTAAAGGGGCCCTTGCGTCCCTTCGGGGATTCTTGATAACATTGCACACGGAGCATTCAGCACACCATTTCTCGATGTCTCCCCACATCCCTATCCAGTAAAATCTTCTTCTGACGGTGGCCTCCATCTTATGGACCCTGAAGTGTCCGGATTGATCATGATCAGTACCATGGCTGCATCTCTTCTAGAAACCACAATCTGATGTATGCGCTCTCCGGAAACTGGGTCTAGGGAATTTCGGTAGACCAACCCCTTGTGCAGGAACAGGCGATTCCTCTGCCGCCACAGCCGCTTCAATTCAAAGTCCCCTTGCGTCTTGCGCAGCCGAGTGGGCACTTTCTTGTGGAGGCAATAGTCTAAGAGGTCCCCTATAACCCGGTTTTCATCCTAAAGTGTCTTCCATGTGGACAAATCTTCAGGGACTTTGGGAGATTCAGGTCCATCACCCTCCTGGGCAGTTAGAGCAATCTGGCTCACGAACCTTCGGTAGAAGGGAGGCATCTCCACATCTTCCCACACATCTTCAGCAGGAGGTGCTTCCCCCGAGGCCATGCGAGAAAGCACATCCGCATTAACGCTAGTTTTTCCACTGCGGTACTTGATGCTGAAATCATAGTTGGCCAACCGAGATGCCCAGCGCTGTTCAAGAGCTCCCAACTTAGCAGTGTTCAAATGGGCCAAGGGGTTGTTATCAGTGTAGACCGTGAAGGGAGTAGCAGCCAGAAGTCTTTAAACTTCTCAGTAATGGCCCAGACCAGGGCCAGGAGCTCCAGTTTGAAGGAGTTGTAGTTAGCGTCATTCTTCTCGGCGCATCGGAGATGTCGGCTGGCGTAGGTAATTACCCTCTCTTTGCCATCTTGCACCTGAGATAAGACTGCTCCCAGACCTTCGAAGCTAGCGTCTGTATATAAACGGAACGGCAGGCTGTAGTCAGGATACGCCAAAATGGGGGGTTCCGTGAAGAGGTACTTCAGAGCTCGGATGGCATCTTCTTGTTCTTTGGCCCCCTGTATGGGTAGCCTCCCATTATAATTCTCCCGGGCAGTCCCTCTCAGTAACTCGGTTAAGGGCCCAGCAATTTGAGCAAAGTGGGGGATGAAGTGTCAGTAATACCCCGCAAATCCCAGGAGGCTTCGCACGTCTCGCACTGTCCTGGGGGTAGGCCACTCTTTCACAGCACTCACTTTGTCCGGATCAGGCTGGACTCCTTGAGCACTGACGACATGTCCCAGATAGTGTACTTGTGGCTTTAGCAAGTCACATTTGGAGGGTTTAGCCTTGAGCCCATGTTGGATGAGGACTTGGAAAACTTCTTTCAGGTGGTCCAGGTGTTCCTGATATGTCCGGGAATAGACAATGACGTCATCTAGATACAACAGCACACTCTGGAAGTTAAGATGTCCTAAACATCGCTCCATTAAGCGTTGGAAAGTAGCCGGTGCATTGCACAATCCAAAGGGCATACTTTTGAACTCGAAGAGTCCCATGGGGGTCACAAATGCTGTCTTCTCGCTATCCTCCTCCGCCATTGGCACCTGCCAGTAACCGCTCGTCAAATCCAGTGTGGAAAAGTAGGCGGCAGACCCCAGTGCAGTCAAGGATTCTTCAATACGGGGAAGAGGGTAGGCATCCTTGTGAGTTATGCCGTTCAATTTCCGGTAATTTACGCAAAAGCGGATAGTCCCATCTTTTTTCTTCACCAGCTTTCTTGGATGACATCAGCCTCTTTCATCTCCACAAGCATCTTCTTTATGGTCTCATACATTCCAGGAGCCACAGGGCGATGCCTCTCCTTAATGGGTGGACTGTCCCCAGTAAGAATCCGATGTTTGATCATTGTGGTCCTGCCAAAGTCTGTGGGAAACTTGCTGAAAGCTTCCTGATATTTCTTAGCTACCTGGATGACTCCTTCCACCTGTTCCTTGGGGGTATCCTAGTCTCCTATTTGTAGTTAGCCCCACCAAGGTTCCGCAGGATTCTGGTCAGGTCCTCGTTGGGCCACTTGTGACTTCGAGTCCACATCTCTGACGTCTAAATGGTGCAGTGTAGCCACAGGGGTATACTTGGGTAGTCGGACGGCAACATGAGAGAGATTAATGAGTCTCACCGGAACTTTCCCATTACGTACTGTTACCAGGCTTCTAGCTGCTCGCACCAAGGGACAATCTTCCAGTATGATGGGTTACAAGAGCGCTTGATAATCTCGATTTTTCACCCCGGGTTGGGCACGACACCAAATAACTGTCTCCGTCTGTGGCTGTAGACTAACGGCACGTTAGTGGACATAGTGGAATAGTGAACACCTGAGACCCCGTATCTATTAGAGCTTGTAACCGGATACCTTCAACAATCACCTGTACATAAGGACAAGGAGCAACATACTTAGACAGTCCTTTCTTGTCGCTGGTTAGTTCTGGACCTTCAGCAGCTACTCCTGGGGTGCGGTCCTCGACCCCAGGGCATGCCCGATTAAAGCCCAGCATTGGCTCTTCCAGTGTCCATTCTTGTTACAATAACTACAGACAGGTCTCTGACTTTCAGGTGGTCTCACAGGAGGGGTACAAGGTGGATCAGCGGGGCGGGGGTCAGGTTTCTTAGGTGGCAGTGTTGCAGATCTAGAAGGATTGGGCCACACAGCCATTTCTTTAAAGGCCTTGGCTAACTGCTCAATGTCCTGCTTAATGTCTTGTAGGTCAGCTGTCCAAGGGCTAGAAGAAGGTGTTGGCAGGGCAGGCTGAGAAGGGACAGGTGGCTGTGGCGAGGGCCCCGGAGATTCTGTAGCGGGAACACTAGCCTCCTCTGTCTGGGGTCCTGATTCTATCACTTTAACCGCTAGTCTCTTAAAAGCTGGGAAAGCCATGTCGGGATTTTGCACGGCCAACATCCTAAGTTGGGCTTTTTCCCATTTGTTCAGTGCCCCTTCTATAAAACGGTCCATCAGTGCTCGGTTGCCCTGATCGGGTGTGATGCCGTCCAACTTCTGTACCGCCTCTAATGCACTCTGTAAAGCTACTGCATATGCCCTGAGAGTCTCACCTGGTTTCTGACGTCATTCATATAGTCTGAGGCGTACCTCCGAGGGAGAATGAGATTCAAACACCTGAGAAAGTCCTTCAAAAATCTGTCCCACTGTGGCTTTGTCAGCCGCTGGCCAGGTGCGAGGTTCCTCCAAGGTGGGTCCCTGGAGCTGTCCCAGAAGCAACTGTATCTGTTGATGAGGCGGTAACGCATTAAAATCCAAAGAGGCTGTAGAACTTTTCTTTAAAGTCTCTCAATGTAAAAGGGTCACCATTGTAGGTGGGAAGCACAGGATTTCCCAAGAAGACAGGTGCAGCAACAAGGGCTCTCAATACATAGCGAGAGACTGGAGGTGAACTTGCTGGATCCTGCTCTGCCTGTGATGAAGGTCTTGCTGGAATCACAGGGAGAGCACGTCTTTGTAAGGTAGAAAGTGTTGGTGAAGGCGGCAACACCCTTCTGACTAGGGGTGAAGACCCCATTGATGGGGTCACTGGAGCATCGCCCCCTTGCTGTTCAGATGGGGACTGTGGCGCTGCAGGTTCTGACATATTTGTATTTGGCATGCTGGCCCTTTAAATAAATCTTGAATTCCTAGGTCCCGAGGAGATACCCAGTTGTTCTCTAATCTGGAACTTGAGATTTCAAATTTGAGAGCGGTGACTTGAAACTCAATAGCCTGTAGTTGAAATTTGAGTGCGTTGATCGGCAGCTGAAATGACTCTATATAGGATTTCAATTCGTCAATCTGGTGTCTTAGAGTCCCGTACTGTTCCGGCTCCTTACAACTTCCAACCCGCTGTCGCACTCTGTGCCTTTTCCCGCACTGAACTATCTCTCTTTGTTGGTCTCCGGCACTAGACTCCAACAAAATGGCATCTGCGGCATCGAGGGCTTCGGTGGGCAGGGTCTCTGGATCACGTGCGCAAGAAGACCCCGCGCTAATTTCAGCTCTTTCTCTCACAACTTGTAACTCCGCTGTGCTCTTCGCCTCCCCCATTACTTTACATGCGCACTTCCTCCACACAGCACTGTGCGCGCAACCCCTTACTCCGGAGTATAAGTCACAGTACATGAATAAAGTTCGTTACTTTCTGTGGGGGGAGTACACTTTCACTAGTGGCAACAGTAGTAGGCACACACCCAAATCCTGTTCGTGCGACGCCCAAAAAGCTTTGTGGTAGGGCCTTGGCGGTATAGCGTAGTTACGGTGTTGCTTCGATATATGAGGGCTTAATTTAACCCCTGTCACTCGTGACGCCAGGGTGAAGGTTAATACGCTGAGGTAAATCTTCGGCCTATCGCCACCCTTCCCAGAAACAATAGGAGCGTGCATAAATGAATGAAGGCCCACAATAGGGATGAACTTGAACTTGTATAAACTTTACTGAGGTACTTGCGGTACATCCAATTAACAGCAACAGTCTTAGCAATACAGTCTCTATGTAGTACGGCAGTGATTGACAGATGCCGCGGATCATTAGCTTATCTAAAGGACTAGTAGAATTAGGATTGATGCAGAGATCCATTCGGATTTAGGGGTCTGTTTAGGTCGGGTGATCTTGCAGACTTAACAGGGATTGAGATAACTCACAGTTTTGTATAGATGGCCGTTGCCGCAAGGCTTGGGCATAGTCACTGCTGACGACAGCTGCGCAGATCCTCCTCTATCAGCAGCCCACGAGGAAAGAGAGCGATTAATGGCTGCCACTCCCTTATATGGGCAGGGGCAGGGCCGTTTTGGATCCGAGTCAGCTGTTACTTACCGTTACAATGCATGGTGGGTGATCACCTGACTTCCTCCAAAGGTCCTTGAACCACAAAACCATAGAGTTTTGGAACGCATCACGTGACCCGCAGGTCCTGCGACACAACAAGGTAAGTACACTTTATTTACATAATTACACATTAAATCTGAATAATTTTAACTATTAAAGGGGTGACAAGGGGCTTACTATAGATGAGGACCCCACCGGTAGCTAGGGACTCTGACTTTGGGGACCTCACCACAAGGTAACGGATGCAATCCGGTACCGGGACACCACATACATCACACATCTCTCCTCAGCCCCTCCAACATACAGTCCTATGTAAAAATACATCACACCATCTCCCCTCAGCCCCTCCATCATACAGTCCTATGTAAAAATACATCACACCATCTCCCCTCAGCCCCTCCAACATACAGTCCTATGTAAAAATACATCACACCATCTCCCCTCAGCCCCTCCAACATACAGTCCTATGTAAAAAATACATCACACCATCTCCCCTCAGCCCCTCCAACATACAGTCCTATGTAAAAATACATCACACCATCTCCCCTTAGCCCCTCCAACATACAGTCCTATGTAAAAATACATCACACCATCTCCCCTCAGCCCCTCCAACATACAGTCCTATGTAAAAAATACATCACACCATCTCCCCTCAGCCCCTCCAACATACAGTCCTATGTAAAAATACATCACACCATCTCCCCTTAGCCCCTCCAACATACAGTCCTATGTAAAAATACATCACACCATCTCTCCTCAGCCCCTCCAACATACAGTCCTATGTAAAAATACATCACACCATCTCTCCTCAGCCCCTCCAACATACAGTCCTATGTAAAAATACATCACACCATCTCTCCTCAGCCCCTCCAACATACAGTCCTATGTAAAAATACATCACAACATCTCCCCTCAGCCCCTCCAACATACAGTCGTATGTTTTCTTTTCAATTTCCCGCCACAAATAATAGTTTTTGGGTTATTTCATACATTTTATGGTAAAATATAAGGTGTCATTACAAAGCACAATTGTTCCTGGAAAAAAAAAGTCTAAGGGTATGTTCACACTGAGGAATTGGCGAGGAATTCTCGCTTAAATATTCTGCCACAGAATTTCCCTTTTTTTTTCATTCTTCATGCGGGAACAGAATTCAACGCCGAAATTCCGCTTGCGGAAATTCCTCAGTGTGAACTGAGGAGCGGAAATATAGTTAAACTCTATGGGGTTTTTCACTGCTGACTGAATAGGAGAGGAATAAGCGAGGGCAATTACTCGAGTAAATTCCTCTCCAATTCCTCAGTGTGAACATAGCCTAATATGGAATATTAAAAGAAAACAAACTGAATATGGGCTGTGTCCTCAAGTGGTTAGAAAAAGTGAATCTGATGTTGTTATTGTCACCAGCCTGTAACCCAGGCAATAATATAAAGCCTTTGAGACATTTTAGAAAATGACCCACTTGTCCGTTTCCATAGATACAAAAGGAAATTACCCAGTAGTGAGGGAATTCCTTAGCAAAAGGGCAGAGGTCAAATGACTCTCATGAAATAGCAGGTAGATTTGAGAGAGTTATGTTTACACAATAAATAAGCTCACATCTATAAAGATATTAAAAGTAGATGACGTCTTTATGAAGTAGGGGAAGAATGGTTCACCAGGAAATAAATAACATGAGGGGAAATCACAGATTACTTTCCTATTTTTAGTAAATTTGGTTTACTGAATCCAAAAACGTCCCCTTTTTACACAAATACTACTTTGTGATAGTCTATAGAGGACTAGCGTTTAATATACAGAAGCTGTAATAAAGAGGACCTGTCAGCTGTCCTGAATGATTTCAAAAAATCTTTGCATTCCCCATGAATTTCTTCTTAGGAAAGGCCACACATAGTGCATACAGTGGGGCAAAAAAGGATTTAGTCAGCCACCAATTGTGCAAGTTCTCCCACTTAAAAAGATGAGAGAGGCCTGTAATTTTCATCATAGTTATACCTCAACTCTATGCAACTTTGGGGGGGGGGGGGGGGGTGTTAGTTTTTAGTGCAAATAATAAAAAAAAATGCCACCCTTTACATAGCTTTTATATTATTGTACTGCTTAAAAAAAATTGTTGATATTTTTTGCAAAAACAAGTATGCTTAATATTGTCTTATTCTGGCCCCAATCAAGTTTTTTTTTTTTTTTTTTTATAAGGGGCTTTGTGAGGGCTCATTTCTTTCGCCATGATCTGTAGGTTTAGACTTTTTGAGCTCACCTCAATACTTTGTTATAAACCCTATATAACCTTTTCTGTAAGTCTTCACAAGGTTTTCCCACACTGTTACTTGTATTTTGGCCCATTCCTCCATGCAGATCTCCTCTAGAGCAGTGATGTTTTAGGGCTGCCCCTGGGCAACACAGACTTTCAACTCCCACCAAATGTTTTCTATGGGGTTGAGATCTGGAGACTGGCTAGGCCACTCTAGGACCTTGAAATGCTTCTTACGAAGCCACTCCTTCGTTGCCCGGGTGGTGTGTTTGGGATCATTGTCATGCTGAAAGACCCAACTACGTTTCATCTTCATAGCCTTTGCTGATGGAAGGAGATTTCACTCAAAATCTCACGATATATGGCCCCATTCATTCTTTCCTTTGCACGGATCAGTCATCCTGGTCCCTTAGCAGAAAAACAACCCCGAAGCATGATGTTTCCACCCCCCATGCTGAGTTGAGTTTTTACCAAAGAGTTCTACTTTGGTTTCATCTGACCATATGACATTCCCCCAATACTCTTCTGGATCATCCATATGCTCTCTAGCAAACTTCAGACGGGTCCGGACAAGTACTGGCTTAAGCAGGGGGACATGCCTGGCACTGCATGGTTTGAGTCCCTGGCGGCGTAGTGCCTTACTGATTTTGGCCTTTGTTACTTTGGTCCCAGCTCTCTGCAAGTCAATCACTAGGTCCTCCCATGTGGTTCTGGGATTTTTGCTCACCGTTCTTGTGATCATTTTGACACGACGGGGTGAGATCTTACATGGAGCCCCAGATCGAGGGAGGTTCTCAGTGGTCTTATATGCCTTCCATTTTCTAATAATTGCTCCCACGGTTGATTTCTTCATATCAAGCTGCTTACCTATTGCAGATACAGTCTTCCCAACCTGGTGCAGGTCTACAATTTTGTTTCTGGTGTCCTTCGTCAGCTCTTTGGTCTTGGCCATAGTGGAGTTTGGAGTGTGATTGTTTGAGGTTGTGGACAGGTGTCTTTTATACTGATAACAAGTTCAAACAGGTGTCATTAATACAGATAACGAGTGGCGAACAGAGGAGACTCTTAAAGAAGAAGTTACAGGTCTGTGAGAGCCAAAAATCTTGCTTGTTTGTAGGTGACCAAATACTTATTTTCCACCATAATTTTCAAATAAATTCTATAAAAATCAGACAATGTGATTTTATGGATTTTTTTTCTCATTCTGTCTCTCATAGTTGAGGTATACCTATGATGAAAATTACAGGCTTCTCTCATCTTTTTAAGTGGGAGAACTTGCACTTTTTTGCCCCACAATATGCATATTTTATGCTGAAAGAAATCCGCTCTCAAATCTTATTCTGGGGCTGGAATTATAAGTGTAAAAAACTTCAACTTTCTTTTTCAAATGCATAATTTGTGGGATATCATTTTTGTACATAGCTTTAGAAATAGAGGACATTTTATTACACAATTTGTTTTGTATTTGGAAGCAGCCCTGCTTAGGCTATATTTTGTTGCTTGGCCACATGATGGGACACATAAGGAAAGGATTGCAAAGGCTTTCAAAATATGATGAATTATATGAATTATAGGTTTGGAGCTGGCAGAATGATACCGCACCCCTAGAAATGACCACACTTTGCTAACAAAAACCTCCTTGAGGTATTTACTTAGGGAAGTTGTGAGTACTATGAGTGAGTGTGGCTGGAATTATTACAAATCAACACCTTGTCCTGATGAAGGGCCCTCTTCGGGCCTGAAACGCATTGATCTGTGCTTGGAATAAATGCTATCTTTTATCCATTTGGTCTACATTGTTGGATTGACTACTTCATGGGGTCTGGCGCTTTGATAAGTTCCACTTTTTGTAATTTTTGCTGCCTATACCACTACCGGACCAGAGGAACCTGGGATCGGGGGAACCAAGCTGCAGGACCCCATCTATTCTATATGTGCATATAGATGTTGTGCTCTGATCGCAAAACCACAGGGTGAGTGTTTATAACCAGCATTTTCACACCTGTGTTTAACATACTTCACCAGGAGTGCTTTTCGTATTCCTTTTTCTTTTTCTTTCTCTGGGAATATTACAAAGTCAGTGTAAAAAATGTAAAGGGTTACTCCGCTCCCCAGCGTCCAGAACATTGAGTTCCTGAATGCTGTGTGTGGGCTTCCGTGCTCACGCCCACCCCCTCGTTACGTCAAGCCCCATCATGTGACGTCACATCCCGCCCCCTCAATGAAAGTCTATGGGAGGGGGCCATTGCGCCCCCTTCCCATAGACTTTCATTGATGGGGCAGGCCGTGATGTCACTAGGGGCGGGCCTGAACACGGAAGCCCGCACACAGCATCCAGGAACTCAATGTTCTGGTGTGAGGTGGAATTTTGCGGATGCTGGGGAGCGGAGTAACCCTTTAAATTAGCTTTTTTCTACAAATGCATCATTTGTGGGATATATATTTTTGTACATAGCTTCTGAAATGAAGAAAATGCACTCCAAATGTTATTACATAGTTTGTTCCGTGTTAGAAAATATCACCGCTTAGGCTATATTTTGTTTCCTGACCACATGGTTGGACCCAACAGTAAAGGAGCGCCCGTTGGCTTTCAGCACATCCTTATATGAATTGTAGACCATACTCTATGCCAGCAATGGACTGGATCTGACCGAATGATGCCACACCCTTGGTAGTGACCTAGGGTGTCATTTCTAAAACGAAAGCAGAGAAGTTAATTCCCCCTTTTCCCACCTCCCACCACTGGTACTTCTTGCCAAAGGTTCATAAGACCTTGATCTCACCCCCAGGCAGACCTAGTGTTTCAGGGGTGGGGTCAGTCACAGAACCATTGTCCAAGTATTTGGATTATATTTTCGACCCCTTTTGCAAGAAGGGCCAGCGCTAGGGTGGGATACCAACCAGTTTTTGAACTGTCTGCAAAATCTGGCTTGGCCAGAGAATTGCCTGCTTGCATCCATCGTCATTGAGTCTATTTATACACTCTTTATACCACAGAAATTAGGAGTTGAGTGTATCAAAGAATTATTGGAGCACACAGATAGACAATAAGGCACTATTCAATTTATATGTGATGCATTGACATTCGTTCTGAATAACAATTCATTTCAGTTTGTTGGGCACTGGTACAGGCAAAGGTGGGGGGTTGGCAATGGGCACCCCCAACGTGATGGACTTTGAGGATTTTATAAGGTATTTAAATAATGAGAACGATATGAGTCTCAAGTTCACATCTCAACTTGAGTTCATGGATGTTCTTATGAAAATAGAAAAAGGACAGGTCACTACAGTAAGCTACAGAAAGCCCTCTGTGTGCAATTCTCTCCTTCACTTCTCCAGCTATCATCAATCCCATGTGAAGAAAGCGGTGCCCTATGGGCAGTTTTTGCAGTTACTCCGAATAAATAGTACGGATGAAAATTTCTTGATACAAGCTGGGGAACTGAAGGAGAGATTGCTTGCGAGGGGTTACCCTAATGAAACTCTGGACAGGACTCTGGACAGAGCTTTTTCAGAAGACAGAAGTAAGCTGCTTAGGAAAAGAGATTACAAGCAATATACTACTCCTGGTGGGAATGAACATTTTTCCTTCTCCTTCAAGTTCAGCCTAATGGCGGATCGGATAAAGAAAATAATTCAGAAAAACTGGTTTCTAATAAAAAGTGATGCTAAATTAAATAAAATTGTTCCTGCAAGACCGAGGGTCACTTTTCATAGGTGTAGCAACTTTAAAGATCAGGTAACAAGAAGCAGGTTCTGTTCTGCAGTAAAATCTAGTACAGACTGGGTCAAAAAATTGGGTCTGGCCGGGAATCACCGGTGCGGCTCTTGTTCTTGGTGTCCATATTTGAAATCAGGTAAATATGTTAAGGTTGGAGGTGTGGACATAATGGTAAAAACTTTGATTACCTGGAGAACTCTCTGGATAGTACATGCTATTACCTGCAGTTGCGTAAGATTCTATGTGGGCAGCATGAAGAGAACTGTTCACACTAGATTTTGTGAGCACATCTATTCTGTGCTCTCCAAGAGAGGATCACCAAGATTCATTGAACATATGAATACAGTGCACGGTGGGAATGTAGTGATCTAATGTTCCAAGGTATAGAACGGGTTTCTAAGACAGAGGGGTGTGATTAAAGAAAAATCCTCCTACAAGCAGAAGCCCAGTGGATAATTAAAACTAACGCACAAGGTAACCTAGGTTTAAATGAGAGACTAGATTTTAGTGTCTTCTTGTAGCCAAAACGTTTTGCATTGCATAATATTAGTTATGTTTTTATAGTGTGTCAATTTTTAAACGTTTTACTTGGTAAACCTGTTGGTCCCTCCTTTATGCACCTCACCAGGTGAGAATATTTTAGGGTGAGGTGCATGGAAGAGGGCAGGGTCTGATGAAGCGTGCATGTGCATGTGCAATAGCTGTCACCCATTCCACAAAAGCAAAGAGCTTTGAATCGTCCTGCAATGTGATGTGGTTTTTTGCACCGTTGAAATAAAGAAACAGCACTGCTTTGCACCTTGAGTACTGGTGAGTGCGGACCATTCTTTCTCTTATCGTATTTGTGAGATATCTACCCTTTCCTGGGCTTTTCAGCACTGCGGCAGGTGCACTGCGTGCGGACCACGATCCCCGTTTGTATGACTGCAAGTGCTGGCCCGAAGTTCGGTCAGAGCGAGATAAGGGGTTTGAGTGCTGACTTCTGTTCCTTTTGGATTAAATGAATGATAGGATTGGAGCTGGCAGAATGATACCGCACCCCTAGAAAGGACCAGACTTTGCAAACAAAACCCCCCGAGTACTTAGGGAAGTTGCGAGTACTATGAGTGAGTGTGGCTGGAATTATTACAAAGTCAGTGTAAAAAACTTAAATTAGCTTTTTTATCTACAAATGCATCATTTGTGGGAGATATATATATATATATATATATATATATATACATATATATATATATATATATATATATACTGCACTCCAAATATTATTACACTGTTTGTCCCGTGTTAGAAAATATCACCGCTTAGGCTATATTTTGTTTCATGGCCACATGGTTGGACCCAAAAGGAAAGGAGCGCCCGTTGGCTTTCAGCACATCTTTCTATGAATTATAGACCCTACTCCATGCCAGGAATGGACTGGATATGACAGAATGATGCCGCACATTTTTGTAAATATTTTATTAAATCTTTTCAAGTGACAACACTGAAGAAATGACACTCTGCTACAATGTAAAGTAGTAAGTGCACAGCCTGTATAACAGTGTTTAATGTTGTGTCCCCTCAAAATAACTCAACACACAGCCATTAATGTATAAACCTTGGCAAGAAAGTTGAGTACACCTAAGTGAAAACTTGGCCCAAAGTGTCAATATTTTGAGTGTTCATAATTATTTTCCCAAACTGCCTTAAAGGGGTACTCCAGTGGAAAACGATTTTTTTTAATCAACTGGTGCCAGAACGTTAAACACCATCTGAACCAATAAGGATAATCATGGTCTCATTGGAACACAGGACATGTTTCCAGTAATCCATTTCCTTAGTCTGCTTGTCTTCAGCAAACTGTTTTCTGGCTTTCTTGTAATTCATCTTTAGAAGAAGCTTTCATCTGGGACGACAGTCATGCAGGCCAATTTGATGCAGTGTGCGTTGTATGGTTTAAGTACTGACAAGCTGACACCCCACCCCTTTACCAATGCAGCAATGCTGGATGCACTCATACATCTATTTTCAAAAGACAGCCTTTAACTATGATGCTGAGCATGTGCACTCAGCTTCTTTGGTAGACCATGGCTAATGGAACCTGTCCTGTAAAACCGCTGTATTGTCTTGCCCACCATGCTGCATCTCACTTTCAGGGTATTGGCAGTATTCTTATGGCCCAGCCCATCTCCATGTAGAGCAACAATCCTTTTTATTTATTTATTTTTTTATCCTCAGAGTTCTTTGCCATGAGCTGCTATGTTCAACTTCCAGTGATCAGTATTAGAGAGTGTGAGAGTGATAACACCAAACCAAAGACACCTGCTTCCCATTCACACCTGAGACCTTGTAAGACTAATGAATCACATGACACCTGGGAGAGAAGTAGCTAATTGAGCCCAATTTGGACATTTCCACTTAAAGGTGTACTCGCATTTGTTGCCAAGGTTTAGACATTAATGTGTTGAGTTTTTTTGAGGGGACACACCATTAAACACTGTTATACAGGCAGCACACTCACTATGAGTGTCATTTCTTTAGTGTTACCACATTAAAAGATATAATAAAATAAACGCAAAAAATCCGAGGGATGTACTCACTTACGCTATTGTTTATGTACTTTAAATTAGCCAATACTAGCAGGAAGTAGCCATAATGGACTCACTAGATGACTAGATGAAATGCAACCTGAATGGGACCTAACACTCCCCCTGCCCCCAAACAAAGCAAAAAAAATAAATGTTTTAATAAAAAAAAACTTTATCTTTATTAATTTTTTTATCTAGTAATTAACTTTTTATTTATGATTTGTTTATTCATTTATTTACTATATTTACTGTGATTTCATTACTACTTTAATGCCTTGGAATACACAGTTTGCTGCCTCTGACTCATCCTAACAGACCTAGGAGCCTCTGTCAGCACCCCCGCAGCTTGGTGGGCACCAGCACCCCGTGATCACATTGCAGGGTGGTGAGGGACAGACAGAGGGAGCTATCGAGCGCAGCTGTAAGGGTTGAACTGCTGGCATTGAAGTTTACTTTCGGTCCTGGCAGTGCGGCAGATGGTCGGCTGTATATGACGACAGAGCTCCTGATGCACTTTCTTGGATACCCTGGAAAGTACCCACGAGATCACTATGACGAATATACACGTCTTGATGCGGCACTGTGCATTGGCCCATGATGTGTATACACGTCATGGGTCGTAAAATGGTTAAAATTTGTTTCCTGTGGGCTGTCATTTTGCTAAAGATGTGTGTGACTGGAATCATTCCTTTGCAGCTTCTTGCAAATGTCATATAGCATCGCACACAGCTTTTTTTCATCCCTAGAATCCTTCCTGACACCCTCCCACACAGGTCAGGTTTGAGGAAATGTTGAAATTTTCCATATTCTCAGGTTCTTTTGAAATTCTTAATCTTCCAAAGTGACTCCGTTTTAAATTTCTTTAATTCTTTGTTTAAAGGATACCATATCTATCTACTTACATTGATCTGGCCATTAAAACATAGCACATATGTGTACTGATTACTTTATTCCATGTTCAAACTAAATATACATATAATGACATTTAAAAGTAATATATACTTATTAAAAGCTATAAACACTTGCATGTTTTTTATTATTATTATTGCAAAATGCAATAGTCTTCATTAAAAATGTCCTATAATTTAGCTGCTGTCTGTAAGATGGACTTTCTGCTCTCTGTGTTAGAGATCATTAAAATAGACAACTAGGCACTCCACTCTGGTGAAAGTTATTGTGTTTATTAAAACAAGCAATCACCTCTCAGTCATAAAAGACCTTCTTCAGACCAGATTACTGTGGAGGAAATGGGTAAAATGATAGATACGGTCCCAAGCTGCGTGTCAGGAGTAAGAAGTATTGTGACCTATAGTCAAGCTAACGATTATAGGTGGTGGCTGCAAGAAATCATTGTGACAGTCTGGGCCGGATGGAGAAGAATAAGCGAAGTAAACAACTCCAATTAAAGAAGACGTCATGACTTCATGACTTCATGCATGGCCGATGCAGGAGCGAGCGCAATGAGCTTCCGCTCCCTCTGGCACTAACCTGCTACATACCGGCTCTCCGCTGGACCTGCTGCCTGTCGGACCGCTTTCCCTGGTCCCCGCAACAGCCCGGACATGGACTGCTATCTCCAGCGCAGTGGTCACCGACTCCACGCGGCTGCAAGCGGCCTCTCAGGGATCAGCTTCACTGCCACCAATGCATAACACGGCAGTCACCACAGAAATGGAGGTCAGCCTGCCTGCTGCAACATTACTGGCCGTAGATAAGCCCTCTGAGGCAAGGGGACAACAAGTTCCAGCAACTACATAGAATCGGGACTGCATCCCCTGGCACACGTGGGATACCAGCAGCAATGGATAACCACCCTCGCCAAGTTATCTTGTGACTATTGGACTTTAATGATAAGGTGGAAATACTGCACGCTTTCAGGCGCCTCTCCCAACCGCTGGTGATTCATGGCATGCGCCTACTCATATTTGAGGACTTTTCAGTTGAGGTGGCTAAATGTAGAGGAGCATTCAGTGCAATTTGTACATGGTTTTTCACCTCTCCCTGCATTGTCCGAAAAAAGGAAGTCCTATATCCCAAAGAGGGAGGCCCTAGTTATTGTGGTCTTCGGTGGGTCTCTCACATAGTATGTTTCAGCTGGTAATTTTTTAGCTTTGTCCATTGCTCTTTCCAGGCATTTATGTTTTATGTTTTGCTTATTTTGTTATTTTCAGGTATGCTATATCTCTGTGCCTTTTCTCTCGCCAAACCATAAGTGGAGGGAAGGCCTCACTATGCCTACTTATTGCTGCTTCATACCCTCTCAGAATATCCAACACAAATTTTTTTTCCCCAATTGCTGTCCAATTGCGCATCCCTTGGGAAACTCCCTCTTCTAGGATGTAAATGGCTAAGATAGTATCCCGGAATATAAAGGGCCTCTGCTCCTCTCAGAAGCAAAGGCTCTTTTTGCGCCATCTAAAAGGGTTTACCCCAGACATTGTGTTGCTTCAGGAAACTCACTTGCCTGAAGCTGATTTAATTTGGATTCAGCAATGGGTGGGTCATGTCTATGGCTCAGCAGCTAAAGACGGGAAGGCAGGGGTGCTCACTCTGTTACACAAACCTTTTGCATTCATGTTTATATCCCATGACACAGATGATGGGGGAAGGATTTCACACCTTAAATTAGAACATAATGGAGAGATACTCAGCCTATATAACATGTATACACCTAATGGAGAGAATGTTTCCTTTTTTAGGGACCTGACATCCAGGATACAGACTGATGACTTGGTTTGGAAAATATTGGGGGGCGACTTTAACACGGTGCTAGACCCCCAGGTAGACAGGCGGAACCCCCAGCCCTTAGCAACACCAGTTCGATCTAGAGACAGTATTCTTCCCCCATTTTTGGACCAATTGGGACTGCAGGACGCATGGAGGCTAACCCATCCAGATGATGGGGAATTTACTCATTTTTTTGTATGACCATAATTCCTGGTCTCGAATTGATTATTTCTTTATTACCTATGACCTCAGTCTCTCCAATCTGTGGATATTGGAGACTTGGCCCTATCGGACCAATCTCCTTTAACCATGCAGTTTAACCCCACCTGCCCAAAAAGTGATATCCTCTTGCGTTTCCCCTCCCTCTTAGTCAAAAATGAGTCATTCGTGGAACAACTACAGGCGTCGTGGCTGGAGTTTACTGTGCACAATAAGGCGCACCGATCTGAACTAGTCCTCTATTGGAAAACGGGGCAGGTGGTGCTTAGAGGCCGTCTGATGGCTCATATGTCAGCCTTGAAATGTACCTCTTTTACACAGTTTACTGCAGCCAACTCCCGCATAAGGGATGCATATACCCTCTTTCTTAGCTCTCCTATGGAGCTGCACAGGTCGGCCTGGAAGGAAGCTAGGACTCGATTTGAGCTCTGGTTTGACAGGAAAGAGTGACTCTGCCGCTCTCAATTCCAGGTCAACCTTCCGCCACGGGGATAAGGCCGGCTGCCTCTTGGCTCGCCTAGCAAAAGGTAAGCAAATACCGTCCCACATAACCATCCTTAAAGACCCAGCAGGAGTGAAACATATGAATCCACATTCCATTAATAACATCCTAGCTAAATTCTATACCGAACTTTATCAAGACTCTCCCTCTGATGGATCCCCGGGTGAGGCTTTCCTCAGGGGTCTTGACCTCCCCACGCTAACGGATGACCAGAGGGATATCCTAAATGCCCCAGTGACTGAGGAGGGCATTCAGACAGTGGTCAAGAATCTTTATAATGGTAAAGCTCTGGGCCTAGATGGGTACTTGGGGGAATTTTATAGAGCTCTTTTGCCCCAACTGTCCCTGATCCTAGTGGAAGTTTTTAGGGAATTTATGTCCATGGGGTCGATAACTAAAGAGGCCTCTTTAGCATACATAAAGGTTTTACCGAAACTGGGCAAAGATCCCAGGGATCCAGGCTCCTATAGACCGATTTCTTTGATAAAATCAAGGCGTCAAGATTCTATCTAAGATTCTTGTGGATCGTTTATACCGTTTCATGCCAGCCCTGATCAGTACCCACCAAGTGGGCTTTATTAGACACCGATTGGCTACCATGAATCTAAGGACAGTTCTTGCGGTACTGGATCGGTTACAGCACCAGCCCCTGCCGGGGGAAAGACCCGCTTTATTGGCCTTAGATGCCGAAAAGGCTTTCAATAATGTTCGCTGGGATTGGTTGGGGCTGGTGCTGGACCGTGCAGGCTTACATGGTCCTTTCCACAATTATCTTTCCAGAATTTATTCGGCCCTACGGCCAGAATTTATACACCTGGTATTCTTTCGGCACCCTTTCCCCTGTTCAAAGGCACCCGACAAGGTTGCCCTCTCTCGTCACTCCTTTTCGACCTCGCCCTTCAACCATTGGCGAAATATTTATTGTCATCGCCTCTTTATTCTGGCATAAAGGTAGGGGCGAGAGAGGTAAAACCTACTAGGTTTGCGGATGACGTGTTGCTCTTCATTGACAATCCGGCATCCTCGATCTCAGACATCCTAGACCATTTAAAAATTTTTGGAAGCTTTTTGGGCTATAAAAGCCCAGAATTGCTTCCACTGGGCTCTCCGCCCCCCCCCCCCCCCCCCACACACACACATTGGCTCCCGGATCTTTTAGATTCGGGCATAAGGGTGGCTACATCCTCCGTCACCTATTTGGGCATTGCAGTGGGCAGAACTCCGGACACCATTTATAATCTAAATTATCCACCCCTTTTCACCAAAATTAAGATGGGGGTGGGGGGGGCCATGCTAAAAATGGTCAGTTATCCCCTACAAACCTTACCCTTATTGTTAAAACGTGTAGACATTCGCAGCTTGAACTCTGCTTTCACTAAATTAATTTGGGCAGGTAAGAGACCACGTATTGCACTCCATAAGCTCATGCTCAGTAAGCAAGAGGGATTTGTGATAGATTGGATCCATGGGTCCTCCTTCCATGCCATTACTGGGAACTAGCAGCCCCATGGGATCTAGCAGCTTTACTGCACACCTCCTATTCCACTTTACCCCCTTTAGTGAAGAGGTCCACTCTGTTGAGGAATACAGTGATGACATGGAAGGAGGTCTGAAAGCTTTTTGGTTTACCTTTTCTAGTGTCCAAATATCTCCCCTTAACTGGTCACTCGGAAAACCCACAGGGCATCTCTCCTCAGATGTCTGCCTTTTGGAAAAACAAGGGTCTGGTCAAGGCCCGTCACTTTATGGATGTGTCCTGCAAACGCTGGATATCTCCACGGGCACTGCAGTCTCAATATGGTCTACCTTCTTCCCACACCTTACCATTAAATCAGCTATACTCATTCCTCACCACTCGTTTAAGAAATTTGTATGTGGAATCTCGTCACCATGACCTTGACAGCCTCATTGGTCCAGGCCCTCGTCCCCTGTCGATTTCCGCAACATTTCCAACCCTTAGACGTGCTCTTCTTAAAATTGATCTGGCTAATATTTTCTTCTCTTGGTCCAAATGGATATCGGGTGACGATATTTCAGACTGCATCCTTCGGGTGTGGAACATTATCTGCCGAATTATCGTGAATAAACGATGGCGAGAAACGTACTATAAATTGGGCACAGGGCCCTCTGTGGGTTTAATATATTGCCTTCCCCTGACTTCCCAGACAGAATCACTGCGTGCCCCAAGTGTACTACCCTGCTGACAGACTTATGGCATGGAGTTTGGTCATGTTCCCATACTGCCACGTATTGGCAAATTATTCTTAAGTATATTTCTGACGTATGTTATAGTCCACTATATTGCAAAAAAAAAGTGAAAAAAAAAGTTAAAGGGGTACGCTGAAAACATTTTTTTTTTATCAACTGGTGCCAGAAAGTTAAACTAATGTGTAAATTACTTCTATTTACTTATCTTAACCTTTCAAGACTTATCAGCTGCTGTTTACTACGGAGGAAGTTCTTTTCTTTTTGAACTTCCTCTCTGTCTGACCACAAATGCTCTCTGCTGACACCTCTGTCCACGTCAGGAACTGTCCAGAGCAGGATAGGTTTGCTATGGGGATTTACTCCTACTCTGGACAGCTCCTAAAATAGACAGAGGTGCCAGCAGAGAGCACTTTTGGTCAGACAGAAAGGAAGTTAAAAAAGAAAAGAACTTCCTTCATAGTAAACAGCAGCTGATAAGTACTGGAAGGGTTGAGATTTTTAAATAGAAGTAATTTACACATTTGTTTAACTTTCTGGCACCAGTTGATAAAAATAAAATGTTTTCAGTGGAGTACCCCTTTAACTTTTTTTTTGCAATATAGTGGACTATAACATGCATTACACTGACATGTCATAGCATTGCATTGATCAGTGTTATCGGCGGTCAATTGCTCAAGCCTGGATCTCAGGCTTGGAGCAATTAATCACTGATCGAACGCCGAGGAGGAAGGTAGGGACCCTCCTCTCGTGTCTTCAGCTGATCTGGACACTGGGGTTTCGCCGCAGTGGTCCCGATCAGCCCGACTGAGCTGCCGGGATGTATTTTTTTTTTTACATTTTAGACTGCGTCTAAAGGGTTAATACTGGACATCACCGCGATCGGTGATGTCCGGTATTAGCCATGGGTCCCGGCTACCCTTAGCCACCGTGACCAACCCGATAAGATGTGGGTCACTGCATGACCCCACGTTATATCGCGGGAGCGGGCCCAGGGCGAATAGGTACACCCTGCATCCCCAAGAGGTTAAAGTAAGTAAGCAGGCAGGCAGGGCAGCAGGACAGGAGCCAGCAGAAGCAGTGACAGAGAGATCTAGATAAATTACTTTCTATGTCATTATGTGGCAGCCACTGGGTGTTAGTAGACGTACCTGATCACCTTGTGACACCAGGGCATCGTTTTCTGATCCACAGTCGGAAGGTGGGAGACAGCTTCTCCTGGGCCAGACACGATGAGCAAATAAACACCCAACGTCGGGTTACAGATAATTGTCTTTACTGAGCTTGTGCAGATGTTCTTACACAGACAGGTGGCCTTTGGTGTGAGAGTGCAGCGTATCCCTTGTGAGCCTTGTTGCTGTTCTGAGACTTGGGGTGCTTTTCACCGGACGGCATTGTAAACTGTAGATTCTGTTTGCTAGGGTCCTTCCAAGGCACTGTAAACTATTCTGCGGGGGCTTTTAATCCTCCCTCGAGTGACACTTGTAGGATGACCAGTATTAGGGTGCGTTCAAATCGGCATATTTGTCAGCGGATCCGCAGCTGTGGATCCGCTGACAAAGGACCCTAAAGTGCTGGCCTCTTTGTGCCTGCAGTGTATACGCACATCCCGCACATCGCGGCCGCTCTCCCGGCTCCCTGAGCTACACAGAGAGCGGCCGCGATGTGTGTGAGTACACTGCAGAGTAACTCACACATCGCAGTGTGTCTGCTGGTAGCGGCGGATTACCGCAATTAGCAGGCACAAAGAGGGCAGCTGCGGATCCGCTGACAAATACGCCCGTGTGAACGCACCCTGAAACTTGAAGCTGAAGTAGGCCTCTACCTAGGACACGACACACAGTACACCTGAGCTTAGCTGTTGCTCAGGGGTCCTACTAGGTTGTAAACAAACTGTGGACTAACTCCTCCCCTGTACCTCACAATATAGAGGAGACTTTTGGGGTCTCATTGAGTCATATGGTCAAATGGGGTTCATTGCTCACATTTTAAAGGCACAGTAACATGTCAAACATACAGACATGAAACCATAACAAAATTAATACAAAAAAAATATATTATTTTTATTTTACAATATTCACATAATTAATATAGCAGTAGGACGCTAGTATGCCCAACACCTAGTGCTATCAGACTGCCCGAGACCAAACCATGGGACAGCCACTTGTACCTTAACCTAAAGTATGATGAACCCATACCATGCCAAATGTAAAATATGTGCCCCCCTCAAGCCCTATGCTCTGCTTCATTTTTCTGGGGACATATTATGTGAGATCCTAAACTCATGGGGCTCATGAGAGAGAACTCTGTTCCCATTTGAGACCTTTGTTTCTGTGGTGGCCCAGTACAGGAGGTGTTACCCCGTGCTCCTGCTGTCCTACAGGCAGCCTCCTTCAGTGTCCCCAAGGCCCCCTGTACTTGTTTCCCCATTTACCATGCAAAGTGTTATAAAATGTAATGTTGCTTTAAGAGTTATACCATGTGATATGTCATGTGATTGTTACCCAGGAGGTACCAGTGACCAGGTGATCCCAAGAGTGACCTATGGCCTCCCTGCTAGTCTCCCCCATATAAGCCCTGGGTGGAGCTAGCTTCTCTCTCTTTGAGCTCTGCTCTTCTGCTAAGCTGAGGTCCAGTGCAGTCGCCTAGTGTGTGTGTCCAGAGTGTTGGAGGCCTCAAGTCCAAGCAAGCCCTTAAGGTCTCTGCATCTCTGGTCACCTCCTTGGGCCCTGGCAGAACTGTATAGACTTTACCAACTGTCTAACCTCAGTAAAGCTACCGTTGTCTGTAACTTGGCATCACAAATACAAGGGGTTAAAGCCATCTGCCTCTAGGGTAACAACATCTGCCCTGCGCCACACACCCCGCCACCACATTTCTTATGGACATATCAGTAGCTGGCAGTTACATACATTCAGAGGAAAATAAAAAAAAGAAACACCCACACATGACCCCATTACAGAAAGTACAACACCTGAGGAATGTGTATAGGGAAGAAGTTTACATTTTGACCACATGGGTGTTTTATAAATTTATTTTTCAGAAATGGACCCTCTGTGACCCTAAATTGTTGCCTGGAAATACAATGGTGCTCACGAGAGAGAATTCTTTGAGGCCTAGGTTTCTCACGGACATATCAGTAGCTGACTGTTACATACATTCAGAGGAAAATTAACAAATAAACACCCACATTTGAAACTATTACAGAAAGTACCCACCCTGAGAAATGTGTGTAGGGGTGAAGTGGACATTTTGACCGCAAGGGTGTTCCTGAAATGTATTTTCCATGAATAGATGTAATGTAGTGTGTGAAAAATGAAGATTAGATTAAATAACCTGATAATCTGTACAGACTTTATATATATGTTAGTACTGTGAAACTTGAAACTCAGAAAAGCCTATTTTTCTTGTTATCGTGCACAAATTGCAAACTGTGCTACTAGATGTTTATAATGTATTGTTATCATTATACTGAATATATGTTTCTGACATATGTTCTCTTTTTTCCTCTTTATATATTGTACTTTTTTTGTACTTTATCTGTTGTTAAAAAATGGAAAAACTTATTTAAAATAAACAATTATTCAATAAAAAAAAAAAAAAAATTAAGATTGGAATGTTCCTACTGATATTTTAACTATGTACCCAGTTTGATCAACCAAGAGCATGCCAAAATTAAACCATGTGCCCGCCCCAAACCCTATTGTCTGGTTCATCATTTTAGTAACATTTTATTTGTGGACCTAAACTGTTGTCTAAAAACACCACAGGGCTCAGGGGGGAGAGAGCACTGTGCGCATTTGAGGCCTAACTTGACTACTGACATAGCAATTTTCCCACCAAATACTGTGTACCCACCCACACACCCAAAAAGAAAATTTCAATTTTCTCACCAATTGTGTACCCAGTATGTGGAACTAGAGCATATCAAAGCAAAATATGTTCCCCTGCCACAAATTATGCTCTGCTTCACCATCATAATTTTTTTTATGTGTGGCCCTAAACTATTGCCTGGAAATATCACTGGGCAAATTTAACATCTAACTTGTAAACCCCAATGCAAGTGACCAGGTGACTCATATTTGGGAAATATACCCCAAGAGGTGTTTTAGGGGTGTTATATCAAGGAATAATTTGGTTTTTTTTGTTTAAAATTTGTGAGAAATTGTGCAGTGGACAAGGGCCCGCTCCTCCCTGATTACCAAAGATCAGGACCTTGATGACTACCTCCTAGAAGTGGACAAATTTCTATTCTGTGTTGCATGCACGTCGTAATAATACAAACTTGTTGTACATTGCCATCTGGACAATGCACACTGGAACCTTTTTGTACCATGCCCAGGTTTAACGCATGGCTCCATATGGTTTCAGGACTTTATCAGAGAGAGATAAAGTCCTGAACTGATTGTAGTCCACAATACAATCGGGCTTGTGGACTGTTGTTGTGGTACCTTGCACAGGGACAGCAATGCTGTCTTTATTGTGAATTGAGGTCAGCATAAGGACCTGCCTCTTGTCTGTATATCTGACCAACAACAGGTTTTTACTTGTAAGGAACAGCCCCAAACCCCCCCCCCCCCCCCCCGGGGTCTTGGGTTGTAATGGTATATGTTGGGAGGCCTCTTTGATTTTTCCATTCCGTACCACAAGCTGCAGTAGCTCTGTCGGAGAGGGATTTGAAGAAAAGAGGGATGCTGGTGTAAAAGTAATCGATGTACAGGTGATGACCTTCATCCAGCAGTGAGTACATCAGGTCCCACACAACTGTCTCACTAACTCCCAGGATGGGGGGGGGGAGGGCATTATGGGGGGTTCAATGTGGGAATCCTTCCCTTTATATACTTTAAGCCTGTAAGTGTACCCTGAGCTTCACTCCATACCTTGCTCTCTTAGTGGTAATTTGTTGGCGGAAGATGAGTCTCCCTTTGAAACAGATCAGGGACTAATTTTGAATAGGCAATCATACGCAGGATCATCTCTGGGGAACATGTTGCACCAGCAACATAAACAGAAGAGTATTTGGTGGCATTGACAGAGACCCCCCCCCCAAAAAAAAAAAAAACAGCCAGGGCAGGCTGCACAAGGGGTATGTTCTGGTCACACAGCGCTGAAGAGTTGCTGATCTCACGGACTGGAAACCCCTCCCCCCAAAAAAAACACTGCGGGCTGCACAAGGGGTATGACCAGACCACATAGCATGAAGCAGCTGCTGATGGTACGGACCGCAAGCGCCCCAAAAAAGTTGAAAAGTAAAGAAAAAAAAGCAACTGCCTGAACCCCTAAAATTGCTGATCAGTGATAAATCACTGGTCAGAGATCAGGGCAGGCAACACACAGGGTAGGGTCTGTCCACACAGCACAGGACAGCTGCTTGCTACACAGACCCCAAAGCCCCCAAAAAGGTGCTAGAGAACACAAAAAAAATGCTTTATTCCCCCAAAAAATGATGAGTGGTACTAGAATGATCAGCATTGGGGTGGGTGATTTATATTCTTTTATGCCGAAGAGGCTGAAGGCAGACCGCAGCATCCTAAAGTAGGGCCTGGGTCACACAGCTGACATAGAAGTAGACATATTGTAAGTATGATTTATTAACTAATCTATGTTGCATGACTATATTTCTGTAAAGCAGAGAATTTAAAGGGGTATTCCAGGAAAAAAAATTATATATATCCAGAAAGTTAAACAGATTTGTAAATTACTTCTATTAAAAAATCTTAATCCTTTCAGTACTTATGAGCTTCTGAAGTTAAGGTTGTTCTTTTCTGTCTAAGTGCTCTCTGATGTCACCTGTTTCGGGAAACACCCAGTTTAGAAGAGGTTTGCTATGGGGATTTGCTTCTAAACTGGGTGTTTCCCGAGACAGGTGTCATCAGAGAGGACTTAGACAGAAAAGAACAACCTTAACTTCAGAAGCTCATAAGTACTGAAAGGATTAAGATTTTTTAATAGAAGTAATTTACAAATCTGTTTAACTTTCTGGAGCCAGTTGATATATATATAAAAAAAAGTTTTTCCTGGATAACCCCTTTAAAATTTCAGAATATGCAAAGATTTTCCAAATGTTTGCTAAATTATGTTTTTTTATTTTTATTACAAATGATTGCTGAAGGTATCAACCAAAATTTACATAAAATACAATGCTTCATAAAAAACTATCTTTAAAAGGTTCACCATTATACAGGATTATATTTAAATGAAAGGATTATTTTTTAGCTCAATGTTCTGCAACCACTTGTATAACTGCAACTCCTTATATGCTCAAACAGCTTTGCAGTTCCCGAGCATGCAGAGAGTCACTACATGTGAATACACACGGGATGGGGATTACATCTTTCTTAGGGCAGTTCATCTCTTAGTGATTATACATTTGGTTACACTGGGCTTATCTCTCTATCTCATTGTATTTTCATTAATAAAACAATTTTACAGGCTGGCAGAAAACCACCAGAGGAAGTAAATGGTGTTCGGCAGGATATTATTACCTGGAGCTCTGATGTGTGAGGAGCAGGTGCCAACTCTTGGCAATATGTCCGGAACAAATTCTTTTCAATCCACTACTGTCTACATTTTAATTGTAAATGTTTATAAAATGTTTCCTTTCCCTAGGGAATTTAATGGAAACAATGAGGAATCTGCTTCAGACACTTGCAATAAACAAGGAGGCTCTGTATAAACCATTGTGGCCTACCAGGTTAGGCAATTACTTAAAGGGAACCTATCATGCTGAAAATGCAGTCCAATCTGCAGGAATCATGTTACAGAGCAGGAGGGGCTGAACAGATTGATATACCTATTTATGGGAGGATCCAGTATAACCTGTAATGTATTCATTTCAACCTCTGCTCATTCTATGCTTAGGAGTCCAGTGGGCGGCCCAACTCAGTCTTCCCTGCATGAGTGTGCATCCAGCTGTCAACAATAGCAATAGTATAGCGGTACCACCTCTCTAACTGGATCCCCATTCAAACCACAGCATCTCTAAAAAGTTGTTGAAAAGCTACAAAGAACTTTTATTGAACACCAAACATAAAAAAACATTTTTTGTCAAAACAAGACAGCCTTTATCATGTGCATGCACTCCTAAGCATAGAATGAGGAGAGTTTTAAATGAAAAACTATTAGTAAGAGTGAGTTCCTAGGCTACATGTGGATCCAGCAGGAAGGAAAAGTAAGGAGTCCTTCTTTGTAATTTCCCAATCCATTAGATAAACACTTCTGGCTAGGCAAAAGGAAATCCAGCCTAAGGGCAAGGTCACACAGGGTGCATCCACAGCGAATTTCATGATGCAGATGCACTGATGATAGTCACAAAAGGGACTTTAGAGTGAATACCTGGCTGCGACCGGGTAGCTCTGTGTGTCCACTTATAGTGATGGATTTCTGTAGTGGGAAATCTGTCACTACAAGCGAACACAAAAAGCTACCTGGCCACAGCCAGGAGATTGCTGTGCATTCCCTCTGTGACTGCCATCGGTGCATCTGTAGTGTCCCAGCACCAAAGGCTGTCCTGTAAGCTCAAGATTGGGAAACCTTGCTGACAGTTTACTGGGCCCACTATCTTATTTTTAACCTTGTTATAATGTATCCTTTTGTCTTATTCTGTATTTAATTATGTACTGTACCCTTAAGGGAGTGAGGCAGAATGACCAGGTCACCCTGACACCCCAGTGGGGAACCCTCAAACCTTGCCCTTAAGTAAGTCAGAGCGATGTATTAGTGGAGAGCTCAGAGGAGAAGGAGAGTGTGTTCCAGAGAAGCCTATTGAGAAGAAGTCTACTAAATTCCACAGCCATGCCGAATCTCATGAAAAGACCCCAATGCTCAGGTAAATTGTCAAAGCCTGGAGATAAGCAAAGCTCTTTGGGAAAAATCTCTACCTCAGTCAGTCAAGCTAAAGCTTCCAGTCAGCATGCGCTGTAACTCCCAGCAAGGCAGCAGGCCTCCCTCTGCACAAAAGTCTATATTATATAAGACCTGCTACCTCTATCATTAGTAAAAAAGACAGTTATCTGTAACTTGGTATCGGGGTATTCTTTATCCTGCACCTGGTCCAGGAGAAGCTGTCTCATTTTTGGACCATGTAGGTTAACAGTGCCCTGGCGTCACAAAGTGTTACATAACCACCATGAGTCACATACCACCTCTGTCTATTAATTAAGGGAAAGGCTCAAAGGGAATTAATCCTTCATATAAGATAGGGCCAGGGACTTTTCATAGTATTCAGGATATTTGGCAGACTAGAGTCAAATGGTCCTTATCTCCTGCACATTCTATCTTTCTACAGGTAGATAGATATATAGATAGATAGATAGATAGATAGAAGGATAACTAGACAGATGGATGGCAACTAAACTAGATAAGATTTATTTTTAGGTAGATGTGAGGGAAGAAAGCTTCATAGTCTCACAGACACTTATTTTTTGGATTTTACGGTTATTTTTTTTAAGAACATATTGTTTAATACTTATTAAATGACTCTAGCGATATGCAGCAATAGGAAAAAGCTGCTGTAGGCAAAAATAGCAATGAGTCACATACTGTTCATGACATAGACTCATTTACTCCCTGCCATAAAGATTATGTCTAGCCACTACTCTAGACAAAACTCTGGGTCACGAACACACAATGTACTAGAACAAGGCTACTTCTAATCACTTCTGTGAAATCTGTCATCTCACCGGTCAGCCCACCTAATAGATCGCTACAATGCTTTCAGTCACTAAGTGAAGTAAAACATTGCGATTCTTTATGACTTAGCTTTACTGTATATCACACAAATGCAACACAACCCCTCTGCATGACCTTAATCTTTATTAGAGCTGCTTGTTTAAATGTTTATTCCTAGAGTTTGCAAAAGCTGACATATTGGCGGGTGTTTTAAAAAAAAAATACATACAGCATGTAATTTAAAGGGAAAGGCTCACCTATGTTTTTTGCTACTGATTGGATCCAGATACTGAAAAATTTTCTTTTTACTAATCTTTATCTTTTTTCTGTTTCCATATATTTTTTTTTCATTTTTTGCACATTATTGGGAGGGCAGTCATATTGATTGACCGATTACAGGTGTGGTGGTGTAAGTAGGACTCTTCTTGTCTCTCCTAAGAGTCCTTCAGGATTTTACTTTGAAATCCTGCAAATCAAGTAAATCTATTTATCGTAGATCTTAGCTACTCTTCCTTTATCTTATCCTTTCATATAAAGGGAAAAAAGGAGCATGTTCCCCTAGTAAAGCCCTTAACATGACCTGAGAGAGGGGGACATTAACAGTGGGGATCAAAAGTTTGGGCACCCCAGGTAAAAATGTGTATTAATGTGCATAAAGAAGCCAAGGAAATATGGAAAAATCTCCAAAAGGCATCAAATCACAGATTAGACATTCTAATAATATGTCAACAAAAGTTAGATTTTTTTTTCCATCATTTACACTTTCAAAATAACAGAAAACTAAAAAATGGCATCTGCAAAAGTTTGGGCACCCTGCAGAATTTATAGCATGCACTGCCCCCTTTGCAAAGCTGAGACGTTCCAGTGTCATGGATTGTTCTCAATCATCATCTGGGAAGACCAGGTGATGTCAATCTCAAAAGGTTTTAAATGCCCAGACTCATCTGACCTTGTCTAGAAATCTGAAACTGAAAATAGTTGACACTCACAAAGCTGGAGAAGGCTATAAGAAGATAGCAAAACATTTTCAGATGTCAATATCCTCTGTTCGGAATGTAATTAAGAAATGGCAGTCATCAGGAACAGTGGAAGTTATAGCAAGATCTGGAAGACGAATAAAAATATCAGACAGAACAGCTCACAGGATTGTGAGAAAAACAATTCAGAACCCACATTTGACTGCGCAATCCCTCCAGAAAGATCTGGCAGACACTGGAGTTGTGGTACACTATTCCACTATAAAGAGATACTTGTACAAATATGGTCTTCATGGAAGAGTCAGCAGAAGAAAACCTCTTCTACGTCCTCACCACAAAAATCAGCGTTTTAACTTTGCAAATGAACATATAGACAAGCCTGATGCATTTTGGAAACAAGTTCTGTGGACCGATGAGGTTAAAATTGAACTTTTTGGCCGGAATAAGCAAAGGTACGTTTGGAGAAGAAGGGGAACAGAATTTAATGAAAAGAACCTCTGTCCAACTGTTAAGCATGGGGGTGGATCAATCATGCTTTGGGGTTGTATTGCAGCCAGTGGCACAGGGAACATCTCACGAGTAGAAGGAAAAATGGATTCAATAAAATTTCAGCAAATAATGGATGCTAACTTGAAGCCATCTTTGAAAAAGCTGAAGTTAAAGAGAGGATGGCTTCTACAAATGGATAATGATCTTAAACACACCTCGAAATCCACAGGGGATTACATCAAGAGGTGTAAACTGAAGGTTTTGCCATGGCCTTCACAATCTCCTGACCTCATCATAATTGAAAATCTATGGATAGACCTTAAAAGAGCAGTGCGAAATCTCAAAGAACTGGAAGACTTTTGTAAGGAAGAATGGGCAAAGATACCTAAACAAGAATTGAAAGACTCTTGGCTGGCTACAAAAAGCATTTACAAGCTGTGATACTTGCCAAAGGGGGCAGTAAAAAATATTAACTCTGCAGGGTGCCCAAACTATTATTGCAGACGGCACTTTTTTGTTTTCTGTTATTTTGAAAGTGTAAATGATGGAAATAAAATCTAACTTTTCTTGACATATTATAAGAATGTTTAATCTATAATTTGATGTCTTTTGGAGATTTTTCCATCTTTCCTTGGCTTCTTTATGCACAGTAATACAAATTTTTACCTGGGTGCCCAAACTTTTGATCCCCACTGTATCAAGGTAATTAGAGCCTTTTTTTGCTTACAAAACTCACACAAAAAGTCGCACATGCATCTAAGCAAAAAGTTATAAACAGCCTTACCTAAGCAAGCTTCAGTTTTCAGTGGTCAGGAATTTATGATGTGCGAAAGTCGCACGTAGGCAAAAAAAAAAAAAAAGTCCCAAATCCCCTTACAAAAAGTCTCAAGTCTGCTCCAGGTCTCACCTGGAGTACAAAACTCCCATACGTGAGCAAATTTAAAAAGTCACAAAAAAAAGTTCCACAAAAGTCTCAGCTGCAACTTTTTTGTTTTGTTTATGTGCTCCAAATTTTTCAACCCCCTGTGTTAGTATGATAAATATGTAGCATATAAGCAAAACTAAAGCAAAAAAATGATTTCAGAACTTGCTTACCAAAGCAACAATGATAAATGTCCCCCAGAATCATAAAGAAAAGCACTAACTGAGTATTGTTGCGCTCATTGCGCAACACCTGTTCAGATGATCAATCAATAGGGGGACTGCAGTCTCAATCCAAACCAGTACAGGTATCTCTGACCGCTAAAAACAGCAAGGAAGAAAAAAGCAATGGGTAACAGAAGAAAAGGATCTTCAACTGGCACTTTCTCCACAATAACGTACAAGGCATTGAATGATGCTAGAGCATTTATTGTTAAACGCACATAAAACTACATGTTTCTTACCGGACGAAGAATCTGTTTTAGGATAGTAAAAAGCAGCACTGGGATGCAGAAAAACAGGATCTTTAATTGGCACTATCTCCACAATAAAGTCCAAGGCATACACTGCTGTAGCGAAAGCATTTATTGTAAATAAAAGTATGCGTTTCCAGTTATCCTGTTCCTAGATAGTGCAGCATAAATCACCAGCAGATTTACTTTAGGTGGTGTTTTAGCTTTCTCTGGAGGAATTATTTTGTGTTCTCTTTCTTTCCATGACTAAAATATTGGTTGCTTTGCAAGGTAAATTAAATCTATCTTTTTTTATTCCTTAAAGGGGCACTCTGGATGTAAAAAACTCTTCCAGAAAGTTATACAGATTTGTAAATGACTTCTATTTAAAAAATCTTAAGTCTTTTAATAGTTGTGTAGTTTTTTTTCCAGTCTGGCACCTCTCTCCGTGTCAGGAACTGTATAGAGCAGTGGTCTCAAACTATGGCCCTCCAGATGTTACAACATCCAGCATGTCCAGTCAGCTGTTGGCTGCAGCATTCTGGGAGTTGAAGTTTTGAATCTTCTGGAGGGCCACAGTTTGAGACCACTGGTTTAGACCATGAGCAAATTCCTTTGGCAGTTCCTGACACGGACAGGGGTGACAGCAAAGATCACTGTGGTCAGACTGGAAAGAACTACACAACTTCCTCTAAGCATCCAGCAGCTGATAAATACTGTAAGGATTAAGATTTTTAAATAGAAGTAATTTACAAATCTGTTTAACTTTCTAGCACCAGTTTATTTGAACACCATTTTTTTTCCCTCCAGAGTAACCCTGTAGCACCAATATTTTATTTTCTATGAAGAACATTGCCATAGAAAGGCTATTGTCACATCTGGGCAGGGAAAAAGTGCAACCGTAAATTCACCCGGAGCCTCTGTCCCTGCCTACTTATGTACCCGCCCTAGGCAGCGGGTCTGTAACCATGGCGCCGGTCCCTTCCTATATAAGTGATGGCAGTCACAGTCAACACAATAAACTACAAAAACAGACACAGGTCAGGAACAGTCTGGAGGCACACAAACTAACAGAAAACAACCTAAACATGCACATACACTAATACGTTGTCGACAAGCCGAGTTCAAGACAAGAGGGAGCAAAGTACAAAGGGAAGTCAAAAAGCCGAGCCAAGAGTCACAGAAAACCAGAATATACAGTAGAGTAAGAGGATGCTAGGTCATTTCAAGAACTGTCACAAGCAGGGAATGACTGGAAAAGGCTTCCTTATATATGCCTGAGCTGAAATCAGGAGGATTCTAATTGGCTTAGCAAGCTGAACCACACCCAGGAGCACAGAGGCGTCATCCCAGCAACCAAAATAAAAAAAAGCTCTCAGGACAGATTAAAGCTTCTGGTTCTAACAGCTTTGGAGCAAATGATTCAGCTCTCTGTTGTGAGAACTCTGCAAATGATATCCTATAAATCAGCTTCCCGGTACCCAGTAAGGGTGACAGAAAAGCAGTAAATTCTTGGGGTTAATTGAGGAAAACCTAAATTAAAAGTAATAAACTTTTTTTTATTGTATCCATTTTTTCCATTCTTCTGGTATGTTCTCTAGCATTGCCCCTCAGTACATTCTGACTGCAGTGATAGAATATAGGCTGCCATAAATCACTACTGATGGTGTCTGCTGATAAGCGACTAGGAAAATTCCTTACAGCTCTGCAATATAACTGTTAGAATGTTCATAATTGTGATAGCGAGATAAAATATTATATAGAAATTACTTATAGTGTGATTTACTTATACCATTGTCTCGAGAGCAGAGCTTCCTTCTATTATAAAGAAAAAGAGAGGAAGCAGAGAGTCATTATAAGACATTCTTCTAGGAGTCTGATGAGCAGCTACATTCTGTTATAAAGATCATGTATCTCACTGCTCCTGAAATATGTCAAACATGAACAGATTGCTATATGTGCATCACAGTCATATGGAAAATTCACTTTAGAGATTACATCAGATTTTTCCATTTCGGCAGACGTATTTGTGGTGCTCATCAGGAACAGCTTGAACTCAGCCGAGTGTTTTTCTGTTATTTAAAATATGTACAAAAGGTTTCAGATCATAAACTTGACAGTCGGATGGAATGAGGCCAGACAGCAATGGCCTGGGATTCCAGGGAAATTAAATGTTTAAAGACAAGTCTTGTGAAATGAAGAGCTTGTTGTAACATTTGCTTATACTGGACACACTTACGTAATAATATCTTTAAGGATTTCTCCTATTTCTGTAACTTAGACAGGCCTCAACCTGAGATCTCAGTGATCACAGCTGTATGGTATATCTTTGTATTACTTTACACATGGAAGACAAGGAGCAGGCTGACCATTCAAGTGCAGCCGAGAGACTGGAGTGGTTTGGGGCCACAGCATGTTTTCCTGTATGTGTACCCCAAGTTAAAATGTAAAGGATCCTGACAATACAGGCATCTTTATTAGCCCACTATAAGCTCTGAGAAACTGGGACTTTTGTCTCCTGGCAGCTCTGCATTGTTTTAAAGGAGTACTGCAGTGTAAGACACTTATACCCTGGGACCCCCCAATATCTCCCATACAGGGTCCAGGGATTGTCACGGCTGTGCACATCTAATGTACGTGTCGTCGACCTCACTAAGGTTGATGACATGCTCCCCCAAAGCTCTATGGGAGAGTCGGGGATGCACGAACACTGCATCTCCACCTCTCTCATAGAGATACATGGAGGGGGCGTGTCGGCCGCGGCGTCATGCTGCGGCTGACATGCCGTCTGCATGGGAGAGCCGCTGCAGAGCCAGGGCCCCATACAGGGACTCCTGGGGGGGTCCCAGCATTCAGACCCCCCACAATAAGGTTGCGGATAGGGGATAAGTGTCTTACAATGCAGATCTTGTTTAATCGTATAGAATGACATCTCGTCTCTGGATATTGAGGGGAAACTTCTCACCGGCAGATGTACAGGGAGTTTCTTGAATCTGGATTTGATCCGCAGTAGGTTTTCGGCAGTGATTTACATAGCGGAATCTCCCCCCATCAAAGCAATGTGCTGTAGATTTTCTGCTGTGGAGAATCCACTGCAGAATATCTACCGCAGGAATAACACTGTAGAATCGCCATTGTAAACAAACTCTAAAGTTGCACAAAATTTCTGAAAATAGCATCAGAAGCTATCTTACTGTATTGAGGCATTGTAAAACAGTATTGGGGCAACAGAATGGCTTCATGGTTAACACTGTTGCCTTGCAGACCTGGGGTCCAGGGTTCAAATCCAAACCCTGAGTTTGCATAGGTTTCCTTTGGGTACTGCTGTTTCTTCCCACACTCCAAAACATGTTAAAGGACATCTGTACTGCAGGAATTTTACATATTCCTGTGCACGGGCTGCAAAAATAAACAAAATAAACTTTAAAGGGGTAGTCCAGTGGTGAAAAACTTATCCCCTATCCTAAGGATAGGGGATAAGTTTGAGATCGCGGGGGGTCCAACCGCTGGGGCCCCCTGCGATCTCTCTGTATGGGGGCCAAGCTCTCTGGCCAGATAGCGGGTGTCGACCTCCGCACGAAGCGGCGGCCGAAACGCCCCCTCAATACATCTCTATGGCAGAGCCGGAGATTGCCGAAGGCAGCGCTTCGGCTCTGCATTGAGGGGGCGCGTCAGCCGCCACTTCATGCGGAGGTCGACGCGCCCCCTTCCCGCGGGCTGTCGGGGCTCCGTACAGGAGATCGCAGGGGGCCCCAGTGGTCGGACCCCCCGCGATCTCAAACTTATATAAGTTGTTATATAAGTTGTTCACCACTGGGTCACCACTGGAATACTCCTTTAACTCACCTTCCTACGTTCCCCTGTTGCTCTGGTACCGCCTCACGGTCCTCCGCTGTGATCCTCTTGCTGCTTCCTGGGGACGGTAACGTCACAGAGCCATCAGTGTATCACCGGCCGCAGCGATGTCCCGCCTCTGCCGGTGATAGGCTGAGCGCACTGTCATGTAAGGATCTCTGTCCAGCTTCTTACATGACAGTGCACTCAGCCTATCACCGGCCGAGACGGGACATCGCTGCGGCCGGTGATACACTGACGGCTCTGTGACGTTACCGTCCCCAGGAAGCAGCAAGAGGATCACAGCGGAGGACCGTGAAGCCGGTACCGGAGCAACGGGGGGAACGCAGGAAGGTGAGTTGAAGTTTGTTTTGTTTATTTTTGCAGCCCGGGCACAGGAATATGTAAAATTCATGTAGTACAGATTTCCTTTAGGGTTAAATTGTGACATCGCTATTGTTACAATCTTTGTGTTGTGATAAAGAATATGTCAGCACTAGTATTTCAGTACTTTATATGGAATTACTGTTTTAGTTTATGTGATGGTACTATTTCAATATTATATGTAGGTAATATTAGACCATATAACGTATAATCTCTGTGTTATGTAATTATATAAGCTTTGTGTTATAATATCATGTGAGTACTTGGTAGTGTAATTGTTAGAATAAATAAAGTTCAATGTTATCAGTACAACATATGCAATGTTCTGTAGGGAAAAAGGCTAAATTGTACAAAGTAGTAAACCTTTTAAAATATATTAAGCTGTCCTGAGCTGTCATGAGGATAAACTTCTACCAAACATAAGCAATACCATACCTATTTTTAACAAAAATAAAGATCCTAAGACCATTCAGAGTTGTTGAGTAGCAACTGTGCTCCTTGCCCATACAACAAACTTGATGATGGCTTTTGAACTATCATGTGGAAAGGAGATAAATTGACTTTTCCGGAGTACCCCTTTAAGTGAATTAAACTAATTTGTATAACAGCATATCTGGATGTTGGCTGTTTATTACAACCGGTAACCAACTGCTAATGACGTGAGCGGGCGGTAACATCCACTGGAGATAATAGTAAGTTCTTTACATTACATGTAGGTGTATTAGTATATCAACAGAGGTTATGTGTACTATTTCTAAAGGTCTACTAACAATGTATGCTTTTTAGTTCTCTTCACAGACTCCTTAGCTCATTAATGCCATTTTCTACCACAGATTACTAAGTTATACAGCTGGGGAAGAAGTGTACAGCCTGAAGCAGACTGGCAAAAGTTTAATGAAAATGTTCCTACTGTCACTAGATGGCACTCTTGCAATGCATATTTTCAAATTCAACTAAATTTTGCACTAATGATGTTCCCCTTTAACTGGATATATACAGGGGCCAGCCCAATATAGTATGCGAGTTAGTAAAACCGTAGGACTGAGTGAATTCTCTTTCAGCAGAACAGCAGTTTCTGTTCATACCAAAATATTTATTAAAGAAAAAAATAACAATAAATGTGTAGTAACAATAACCAAGTTAATATTACAATACAAGCCTCATGTCATAACATTTCACTAACCAGTTTTTATGAATTTTTTGGTTTCCTCTTAGTGTCATAACCTTTCCTTACTTCTGAATCATAAAATGTGAGTCCACCCTATAAACATGTTCACAAATTTGTTTCAAAGAGGTAAATGACCGAAAATCGATTTGTTATTTGTGAAAAATTAATGGAACAGTGGCAGAAATTTCTGCGGTTTAAATAACACTTTGTAGTGTGCATCATATCTTACTACTGGTTTTTAACAGCGGCATTTTTTTGGGCAAACCAAACCTGGGAAAAACATCTGGAATAACATTGATAAAAAAAACATGAAAAGTTTTTCCTTTAGTTTTTTTTCTTAAAAAACAAACAAACAAAAGACGCTGATGCGGCCAGATGCTAGCTAAAAGTCAATAGGGAATCTCTCTACAAACAATGTTTTCTAATTCTTTATTTATTTATTTTTATTTTGTAGCATTTAGCATTTTTTGTATCACTGCCTTTGTTTTTTCAAAAAGCAACATGCTTTAGATTCATGTTTTCAGGCAGTTTGTGGCATTTTACTCATATAGAGTTAAAGGTGTTTTTCAAGTAACAAAACACATTATTTAAATAAATAAAAAAACACCACAAAAATACAATTTAGTTTATTTATATATAAAGAAAAGCAAAATAGTGAATCTGTAAGCATGGTGTATGCATAATGTCTGATAGAGTAAACCCAGATGGACATCTGTGACTTTTCCCCTTTAAATGATCATATTGCCAAGAATGCAAGTTTTTTTTTGTCAACTCTCGTCTAAGAGTATGTTCACACAGGTGGGCTACCCGCGAGTTTCCTGCTGCAAGTTTGAGTTTTCCACTGCCGATTTCCTGTAGTGGAATTTCCGCAGACTAAAACCACAGCAGATTTCACGGGAAACTTGCAGATAACCCCCCCCCCCCCCCCTGTGGACCTATGTTATTAGGGGAATCAAGGGTATGGGCCATATATATATTTCCGTGGCGGAAAAATCTGCCACACAAATCTGTATTTCATCCTCTGTGGAAAAAATTGACATATCTAGTCTTTCTGCAAAATCTGCTTAGAAGTGCATTGCCATCAATGAAGATGGTGCTTTTCCAAGCAGTCCTAGCACCAGCACATTCTGCCGATTCCCGCTCGCTGTAGAATTTCTGGCCAGAAAATTTCCAGGTAGATATCCCGCTGTGTGAACAAAGCCTTAGGCTGTCTTACCTTTTTGGAAAACTACCACAGTTTTTGAGTAAAAGAAGTGAATTCATGAGCAAGGAGGAGTATAAATGCTTTCTTTATATTTCCTATTCCTTTTGAATCCACTTCCTACCAAGTGGAAACGCAGCCTGAGGCCATGTTCACATGGTGGAATTTCTGAGCATAATTCTGTGGGAATATTCAGCTCAGAAATTCTGCTGTTTCAATGGAATTCTGATGCACTTTACACACAGCAGAATTTCCATAGCAGTAACATCTGAAAAAATCAGGAAAACCTGATTCCGGTGTCTGAAGAGAAGAAACGTGTCTATTCTTTCTGCAGAATCCGCCCAGAAATGCATTGCAGTCTAAGGATGTGCCGCATTTCCGGCTGGTCCTAACGCTGGCAGAACTTGTCAGTACTCTGTCTGCAAAATTTTCCGAGCGGACATTTCACTGTGCGAACATATAAATAAAGAAACTGCATTTTTTTTTAAAACAACAGAACAAACAAAACAAAACTCACCACATGGCATTTTTTGGCCAACAAAATGCTGTAGCCAGATGTTTGCACGGTGTCAATTGTGCTTTTGCTCCCTTTATTGGTGGCACATTGGCAGCTTTTTAAAATTGATATTGCAGAATCCTTTGGGTATGACGTTTTTTCAAGCAATGGCAGCATCTTGCTTTCTACAGACTTCTATAGGTATAAATAACAAAAAGGAAAGACCACTTTTTTTTAAATGATAAAGGAAGAACTTAGATGAATCCACTTCTGGCTTTGGCTTAAACTACAGTGGTTATTTTCCAAAAAAACTGCCAAGGATACTAAGATAACCCATCCTCAGTATCCTGCAAAAACTTCATTAAAGGGGTACTCTGGTGGTCCAGCATTCTGGACATTTTGTCCAGAACATTTGTAGCCGGAGGCCGTGATCGTGACGTCACGACCATGCCCCTCGTGATGTCACACCGCGCCCCCTCCATTCATGTCTATGGGAGGGGGCATGTCATCTGATACTCCCATAGATATGAATGAAGGGGGCGTGGCGTGATGTCACGAGGGGCATGGTTGTGACGTCACGACCACTGCCGCAGGAACGCCGGGTGCTGCGGGAGATCACAGGGGGTCCCAGCAGCAGGAACTCTGCGATCAGACATCTTATCCTATCCTTTGCATAGGGGATAAAATGTCTAGCAGCGGGGTACCCCTTTAATGCACCTATATGGCTAGTGTCGCACACAGAACTTTTTGAAAACTGACCCTACAATCTTTTTTGCATTTCATTGGAGGGGATCTGCAGCATTTTGCCTTAATCTGTGTGTGCTAACAGCTATATGGGTTTTGCCATGGCTTCTGTAAGTGCACATCACTCTGCTCAGACTTAGATCTTCTCTGCGTGTGGGAAGGGACCTTTGTGTTATCATTTATGTAAAAGTTACAGACGTATCTAAGAGGCTATAACTCAGCTCATTACACTTTATTCATTAAGATTTACTGCCACTTACTTTCTAGACAGTTATACAAATGGTTTAAGGTAACACTATTCACTGTGTCTTAGTTCCACCATCTGTGACTTATTTAGCTGCGGAGACAAAGTAGTCTGGGGTGAGGAAGCAGCAAAAAGCTGATGTCACTAACATTCTGTACTTCCCTATCATCTTTCCCTCACACCAGGCGACGTCATCTCATTTCATTAACTCCTTTAGTCCATTTTTAATAGGTGTAAAGAAACAAACCCCAGACCTTTCCCCGGCATCTTGTAAGATCCGTACCGTAACAAATAGGATATTTGTGGTGTGCAGCCTAGCAATGGCAGCTTTATGAGGAGTGGCCAGTTGTATGTTTAAACTATGAATTGTCATTTACGGTGTGGATTTATAACTAAAGTACCATGTTGCCAAAGATGAAACCAAGACATCTCTCCCAGAGGTGTAACAAGATGCTTCTGTGCCCCAATCCAAAATCTGTAACAAGGCGTATCGTCTTCCATGGCCAGACTCTTAAAAGAATTCATGTCACTATACTAGCTCACTGTCTTTTCCATGACACTCTTCCAGTCCTTGCTAGCCAAAGCAGCAAAATGGCTCCCCATTAGGGTATGTTCACACGGCAGAATGTCCGTGGGGAATTCTGCATGAATCTTCCACATGGACATTCTGCAGCAGTAAAGTCCCATTGATTTCATTAGGATTCTGCTGCTCTGTTTACACGGCAGAATTTCTGTAGCAGCAACATCTGCCACGGAAATCCTGATTCCGGCATCCGTAAAAACATTAAATATGTTCAATACTTTTGCGGATTCTGCAAGGAAATGCATTGGCATCTATGAGAGTGCATTTCCAAGCAGTTCTAGCACCGGCATGTCCTGCCAGTGCTCCGCTGTCTGTGGAATGTCTGCACGGGAACGGATGGACATTTTACTATGTGAACATAGCCTTAGGCTTGCTCCACACTCAACAGGCAATACACACTTCTCCATAGGTCCACGTCACATCTCCCATTCTATCCCATGTATGGATGCTGGATGGAAGACATGAGTGAATCTCCCAAAATTCATTTTGGGTTGACTCTTTTGAATCAGCTATTAGATTTACGTTGGGTTCAATAGGCGATTTGGATTCAGACATACACATTTGCTTGACTGATGCTGAACCAGTGTCCAGTGAATGTACCAGTGAGTATAAGCAGCGATACATGCAGCATTGTCGATTACCTCTGATCCACTTAGTGTCCAGGAGCAGGGACTTCTGTCTTTGATTGGAGTCCCTGCTCCTGTACATAATTTCTGTACCATAAAAGTAAATATAGTTTTGTATGTGTAGGAAAGGTGACTAAGAAAATTATGCACCAAGTTTACATAAGACACGCACCATCTTTGTACACCTATACCATGTGTCTTATACCATAGGTGTAAATGCCAATAAATTGTATACGGCAAAGAAAAGTTTTAGTAAGCCTTGTAAGTTACTCCAAATGTTATCATACCATATGACAATTTTAATACATTTGGCACAATGTTTCCAATTTTTTTTGCCTAGTTTAGTCTTGAAATATTATTGATACTTCTCCCATATTTTTACACAAGCAACACATTTCTCCATCTGTTGAAGACAAAATCTGTGGTTTTGCCCATAACAACCAATCACAGCTCATTTTGCTAGAGCTTGTTAAGATATGAAAGCTGAGCTGTGATTGGTTGTTACATGCAAAACCAGACAGTTTTTGTCTTCAACAGATGGATAAATCTCGGCTGCTGTCTCCACAGTTCTGATGCTAGATATAACATTCACCATACCATAGGGCAGTGTTTCCCAACCAGGGTTCCCCCAGCTGTTGCAAGACTACAACACCCAGCATGCTGGGAGTTGTAGTTTTGTAACAGATGGAGGCACCCTGGTTGGGAAACACTGCCATAGGGATATTGGAAATGTAATGCAGGAATAGAAAATCAGCTAATATCTTAAACAGCACCACCCCAATCCTCAGGTTGTGTGTGGTATTACAACTTGTCTCTGTTCACTACAATGGACCTAAGCTGCAATACCACACACAAACTGAAGGCATGGTGCTGTTTTTTGAAGAAATTAGCTCTGTTTTTCTATTCCTGGATAACCCCTTTAGGGTCTATTCACACGCAAAGTATTCTGCGCTGATTTGATGCGCAAGATTTCAATCTGTGTTCAGTCAATCAGTTTACATTGAAATCGGCAGCAGAAAATCCTGCGCATCAAATTTGCGCATCAAATCTGCACAGAATACTACATGTGTGAATAGACCCTTAATGTGCTGTAAATAATGATAAGAATGAACAGAATGGGGCAGATTTATCAAGACCTGTCCAGAGGAAAAGTTGCTGAGTTGCCCATAGCAACCAATCAGATCACTTCTTTCATTTTGCAGAGGCCTTGTTAAAAATGAAAGAAGCGATCTGATTGGTTGCTATGGGCAACTGGGCAACTTTTCCTCTGCACAGGTTTTGATAAATCTCCCCCAATGTCAAGATTAAATACATGTTTTTTTTTTATCCTTTGTGGGAGATTTATCAAAACCTGTCCAGAGGAAAAGTTTCTGAGTTGCCTATAGCAACCAATCAGATTGCTTCTTTCATTTTTCAGAGGCCTTTTCAAAAATGAAAGAAGTGATCTGATTGGTTGCTATAGGCAACTCGGCAACTTTATCTCTGCACAGGTTTTGATCAATCTCCCCCTTTATCCATAAATTAAGATATGCTAGCTAGCTGCAAGACAGGCCTTTTAAATGTAGTACAGTAGCACATAGCCTGCAGACACATTGTTTTTGAAGTGTCCCAGATATGATGTTTCCTTTAATTGTTTGGACATAGTATGTGTCATTATATGGATGTACATGTTTAACCTCTGACCCCCAGCTGTTCTTATATTGCCTGAGTAAGGCTTCATGGAAACACATGGCTGACAGGCCAGTACTAATGGCTTGATTTCAATCATTTTAAGTTGTACATAGGAAACACTTACTAAGTCAAGTTACAAATATTTAGTAGTGAATCTGTCTGGGACTTTAAGTGTTGAATCAATCATGTTCCTCCATTTGTTTTACGCTGCAGCCCAAATGGCTTTGCATTATGCAGGATATGCCTTCAGGTGAGATGTCTGAAAGCGAGTCGTGTCTGCACCCACAGGGTGTGATTTATCTGCATGCAGAGACAACACACACAGGCCCCTGGGTGTCTGTTAACAAGTGTTCTCTTCTGGTTGTCACCTGTATGTGGTCACGTGCTAATATCATACATGGGTGTGTGTGTCCTCCAGACATGGGTTTGGCCTCACTTAGATTAATGAATACAGGAGGGTATGAAATAATGACAAAAAAACCATCACAAAAGTTTGGTCTAGAAAGGAAGCAGCTATAGAGCTGTCATTTGGGTCATATCCTTAGATCTGATCATATACATGGAAACCTCTACAAAAAGCCACCTCTTTGAGTAGACCTCTCTTTTATTAAACCAGATTTCCCGTGAAAGAATCTGAGCTCAGTTCCATATATTATGCATACTGGATACCCACTTAGGCTGGGTTCACATATATCCGGCATCCGAGATAGGTGAACTCAGCCTAGATCTGGACTCAACTGATACCACAACTGATGACTAGTTGTCATTAGTTGTATGGCATTCGGCATCCATTGTTTCTGTACGGCAGACAGGAGATGCAGCAAGCTCTGCCGTGTCCAACCATCCGGCATTAAAATTGAGACACTGGATGACTGTGAACTGTCCCATTGAAATAAATGGGAACAGTTCTAGCATCAGTTTCCCTCCGGTGCATGGCACCAGAGGGAAAATGTGCCGGATGCCAGACATATGTGATCCCAGCCATTTTCAAGACAGTTTTGGCTGGGAGTTTCAATGAATATGACTTGTAAGGTAAGGTTTTAGCTTTTTATTTGGGACATTGTTCAACAAATGATTTTCCAGGCTTTCCCACCACTCAACATTTCTTAGACTAGAATCCAGGGATTGACTGAGTCACCAATGAATGCCAAGGACTGTCTGGAGCATACTGCATTGTCTGTGAAACTAAACTTCTGGACACAAGGAACAGCTGGAGAACTAAGCCACTGGACACCAAGGCCAGTGTGAAACCATTAGAAAGTAGATGATACTGCAGAAAGCCTGGGATGCTAAAGCATTGGAAAACTGGGTCAACTGCAAACACTGAGGGGTAGGGTTACATGTGGTATATTCGCTAAGGATTTTCTGCATGGAACTTCTTTGTAATATATCCGCAGTGTTTTTTATTTATTTAATTGATGTATGTTTTTTAATATCGTATCCATGTAGAAACAATCTGCTCAAGTTTTGTAGCATGTCAGTTTTCGTGTTAGATGTGTAGCAGTTTTCCTCCATTGAGGAAAATATTCTGCAGTCCATACTAAAACTTGCAGCATTACCGTTTTATATGGCCGTACCCTACATGAGTGGACAGTCTGGGGCACTAAACTACTAAAGCTAGACAACTATCTTGGGTATCAACCACTGAACAATAGGATGTGTCTGGAGCTGTAATACACAGAACAGTTGGACAATAAACAACTAGTCAAACATTAGCCGCCTTAATAAAACATTGATATCAAATAATGTAAGAATTTTTCTTAGAGAATTTTTAAGGTCACATCATGTTTACATTCCCTTAGTAAATGCTTGTCATGAAAGGTTTAGGATTTGCGATCCTTGACTGGCAAGAAGGATTGAGGACAAGAATACTGCTGTTAAATGACACCTACAGAATGTTGCAGACGTTTTTACTAAGAGTTTTGTTACAAAGATGTTAAAGGGGATGACCTTTAGGGCTTGAGAGGGTATCTGTCATCCGGTCCCTCTGCTATAAAGTGTAGAGGAGTTCCCTTGGAATTATTGCTTTGTATAGGCAACAATGTGCCATACAGTAATCCCTCAACTTACAATGGACTCAACATACAATAGTTTCAACATACAATGGTCTTTTCTGGACCATTGTAACTTGAAACAAGACTCAACATACAATGTACAGACAACCCAGATTTGTGAAACGTGTCAATGGCTGGAAGAACTGACCAATCAGAATGGGCAATTTACTGGTAAAACACCTGTATTACTGAAGCGTATGCACTGACTGATGTCTGGTAGCACCCCCTACAGTACAGAGAGGTATTACATGTTCTGTACACTTTACCTGTACCAAGGTTACCTGCTCCTTTGGACACCAGGTGAGGGCGACTCCATGTTACTTTTTTAGGACATTGCGCGTACTGTACAGGACCCCGAAGAAGCTCCTGTCCTCTACATAGACCAGTGTTTCCCATGCAGGGTGCCCCCAGCTGTTGCAAAACTACAACTCCCAGCATGCCCGGACAGCCTTTGGCTGTCTGGGCATGCTGGGAGTTGTAGTTTTGCAACAGCTGGGGGCTCCCTGCTGGGAAAACACTGACATAGACAGTGATTACAGCCCCCAGCAGATCTTTCTTACTTTTATATAATGTAAGGACTTGCTTCATCTGTATTAGTTATCTACTTATTTTTCTTTAATTCTCACTTTTTCCTATTTTTGGATGACATTTTGGGGCTTTAGAACCAATTGGTGAGCAAAGGAAAAAGTAGATCCGGCTCCCAGGACTGGATAAAAGTTTGTAGCTTTATTATAACATATTAGAATCCAAGTTAGAAGAAAAAATGATGGCTAAAATCACAAACGAAACGCACCGACGCGTTTCCACTTGTCAACATGTCTTAACCAATTACCAGGTTTCCATAGAGTTCTGGCCTCAACATACAATGGTTTCAACATACAATGGTCGTCCCAGAACCAATTAATATTGTATCTTGAGGGACCACTGTATATTTCCTGAAGTAGCAATAATAATGGCAAAATTGAGACCCAAAATACATGTGTAGTAGAACATTACAGCTGTGGCAATGCTAAAAGAGAGATAAGTGTAGATAACTCCAAAAATGATAAAAATGATGGGGACTATATAGAAGATGTTTTCAGAAGGAATGATGAGTGTTCACATATGTATGGACATCACTTCATCTCAATAATGATAAACACTAAGGTAATAATGTAAGTACACCTTCAATGTTAAGACCTCTTCTGCTTGACCTTATAGCCAGAAAGGCAACTCTAGGTTTAAAGGGGTACTCCAGTGCTTACACATGCCTGATCACGGGAGTCCCGCAGCTGGGGATGCCCGGGATCATGCACGTTGAACCCCATTTGTAATCAGACCCCAGAGCGTGTTCGCTCTAGGTCTGATTACGGTCGACCGCAGGGCCGGCGGCATGTGACGTCACGCCCCCACCCCCGTGTGATGTCACGCCCCCGCCCCCGTGTGATGTCACGCCCCCGCCCCCGTGTGACGTCACGCTCCGCCCCTCAATGCAAGCCTACGGGAGGTGGCGTGATAGCTATCACACGCCACCAGCCCTGCGGTCGACCGTAATCAGACCCCGAGCGAACACGCTCCGGCGTCTGATTACAAACGGGGTGCCGCGTGCATGATCACGGGCGTCCCCAGCTGCGGGACTCCGGCGATCAGGCATCTTATCCCCTATCCTTTGGATAGGGGATAAGATGTGTAAGCACCGGAGTACCCCTTTAATAGTAGAGCTGGAAAAGAAGACCCTCAATATTTGCACAAGAAAATGCATAAACATTTGTATCAAGTCATAAATCTTGAATAACTACTCACCAGGATGACAGCAACAACATGGGAGTAGTAGTACCTGCAGGACTATTAAGCAGCCACATAGAGATTGTCTGTAGCAGAGAGGAGCAAGAACTTGCAGGGTGATAGAACTCTCTACCAACTTCTCCTACCTGGTACAGAGACCCAACCCAAAGCAATCCCATAAACTGCTGCATTTAGAAAAGGAACCATCCAGATGGCACAATTCTTTTACAATATTATCATGTCACTAAATTATTCTACTTCGAAGCCTCTGGGCTCTTAGCTTAGGGGCCAGTCCTGACTACAACTTCTGTAACCCCTAGAGTTCTGCCATCAAACAGTCTTACTAATTCATAGAAGGTAAATAGTGTGTCCCCATATATATGATAGGAAATAATTACATCCAAAACCATACCGCATATCAATGTCCAGCATGGAATTACAATGGTTAAAATGGACCTCCGCAATAGTTATCTAAACACCATACGCAAGAAAAACTTTTTGTGTGGTCAAACCTTCCCTAGAGATGCACATTCCTGTGGGATATATATATACGCTATCATGGTTTTATCAACAGGCGGTGAAGTCATTTCCTTCTCAACAGTGTCCACAAAAACCAAACTTTTGTGGTCACAGATCCCTCCCTTGGTAATCATCTTGAAGGACAGGGATATTATGCTGTATGTGTGATAAATAGATAGATATGAGAGATAGATAGATAGATAGATAGATAGATAGGTAAGAGATAGATAGATAGATAGATATGAGAGAGATATATAGATAGATAGATAGATAGATAAGAGATAGATATGAGATAGATAGATAGATAGATAGATAAGAGATAGATAGATATGAGATAGATAGATAGATATGAGATAGATAGATAGATAAGAGATAGATAGATAGATAGATATGAGATAGATAGATAGATAGATATGAGATATATAGATAGATAGATATGAGATAGATAGATATATAGATAAGAGATAGATAGATAGATAGATAGATAGATAGATAGATAGATAGATAGATAGATAGATATGAGATAGATAGATAGATAGATATGAGATAGATAGATATGGGATAGATAGATAGATAGATATGAGATAGATAGATAGATAGATAGATATGAGATAGATAGATAAGAGATAGATAAATAGATAGATATGAGATAGATAGATAGGAGATGATAGATAGATATGAGATAGATAGATATGAGATAGATAGATATGAGATAGATAGATATGAGATAGATAGATAGATAGATAGATAGATAGATAGGTAGGTAGATATGTGATAGATAAATAAATATGAGATAGATAACTAGATAGATAGATATGTGATAGATAAATATGAGAAAGATAGATATGAGATAAATAGATAGATAGATAAATATGAGATAGATAGATATGAGATAGATAGATAGATATGAGATAGATAGATATGTGATAGATAAATATGAGATAGATAGATAGATAGATATGAGATAGATAGATAGATAGATATGAGATAGATAGATATGTGATAGATAGATATGAGATAGATAGATAGATATGAGATAGATAGATATGAGATAGATAGATATGTGATAGATAAATATGAGATAGATAAATAGATAGATAGACATTTAGATTGATGCCCAAGAGCTGACAAGGTTTATTTAGTTATCCTTGCTCTTGAAGCTCTATAAGACATCCTAAGCAGATCATGGGTTAAATTTGAGTAAAATACTGCAGAAGGAGTTTACACATGTTGTGAGGCAGAATACTTGAAGATGACAGGCACTTTGCTGCCCATTTATCTCATATCTATCTTTATATCTCATATCTATCTATCTATCCCATATCTATCTATCTCATATCTATCTATCTCATATCTTTCTATCTATCTCATATCTATCTATCTCATATCTATCTATCTATCTCATATCTATCTATCTCACATCTATCTATCTATCTCATATCTATCTATCTATCTATCTATCTTATATCTATCTATCTCATATCTATCTCATATCTATCTATCTCATATCTATCTCTATCTATCTCATATCTATCTATCATCTATCTATCTCATATCTATCTATCATCTATCTATCTCATATCTATCTGTCATCTATCTATCTCACATCTATCTATCTATCTATCTATCTCATATCTATCTATCTCTATCTATCTCATATCTATCTATCTATCTATCTATCTATCTATCTTATATCTATCTATCTCATATCTATCTATCTATCTATCTATCTATCTCATATCTATTTCCTATCTATCTATCTAATTTCTATCTATCTATCTCATCTCTCTCTCTCTCTCTCTCTCTCTCTCTCTCTCTCTCTCGCATGCTGGGAGTTGTAGTTCATAGGAGGACGACTTGAATAGTGACAATAGTCTGCATTGGTGTCATGCCTCTCAGCAGTCGTCTCCAATCTTCCGATTTGCCAGCAGACCATGGGAAATGGATGTTAGGTTTCTGGGTCGGTGAAAACCCATTCAGAGAACTAGGCTGTGAAAATCATTGCATCTCCAAACCATTTAGGTTTTATTGTTTCTACAAATGTTCTCAGCCCCTGCCAAGTAAACCTACAAGGCACAGCACATAGGTGAAATAGGCAGACAGTTACTTCATGGAAAATGTGCTGGATGTTTTAGGAGCACCCACCACTAACTACTATTGGTTTGCAAACCTCAGGGTTCTCTTATTTTTTTTTGTTCTTTCCCTGCCTGAAACAAATAGCATTGGGAGATTAAAGCTGTTCCTTTTCTTCCCTCATTGTTCTTCCAGTTTGAGAAATCCCTTTGTAAATTTGCCAGGGAAACCTAAGAGAGCTTCCAGCTTCCTTCCAAGAGTGGCTGCTCCTTTTGGCTCTGAGAGGACACAGAGGACCCCCTGGCACCAGCTCCTGAACAGTAATCATGGAGAAAGAATTCTCAAAATATGTGGAACTTTCCAAAAAAAAGTCCTAGTCTCCCCCTTTTTTTCCAGCCCTCCCTCCCTCCTTCCCCCCATACAGAAGCAATGCATCTATCACCCGGTGGCAGTGGTCCACCTTCCCCTGCTGTTTCGTAAGAGCCTGAGAGGAGTTTTGGGAACAGCCCTCTCATAAGGAGCAGATTGGGGAGAGGAGCTTCCCATTTGAAGGAAGACAGTTCTTAAGGAAGGAGCATCTTTGTGAGGAGGAGACCCACTGCAGGAGACCGGGGATCTGAGTCTACACAGCCTCCTATAGAGCAGGTTGGATCCTGGGCAGCAGCATGCTTTCCTCTTATTGCTGACTTATCCTGTGCCTAACAATTCCCCAGCCCTCTCCTTATTCTTTGTTACAAGGAAGCAGGGACATCTGTCAACTCCTGACTACTCCAATCTTATATCTCATCACTTTCACACAAAGAGTGCCCATTTACTCTATGGAGAATGTCAGCACATTATGACTATGTTATATGTAAGGTTTTTATTTTTTTTCATGGTTAACCCCTGTTCTGCTGGGCAAGTTGTGAATTTTGCTTTTTCTGGTCAGGAGTTAAATATTTTCCATATGCCTGCAGAATGTTATTGTTAGGTTGATGATCTATTTATCAAAGTAACTTTGTTATGAAAACAGTACAAATACAAAACACAGTGGGTAGTTACAATGTTACTATTCTTTCTTGGGAGATTTGGGGAAGTTTTCATGGGTGACATGGGTGTCAGCTGAGCTGAGGTGAGGTAAGTTGCCTCCAGGCACCCATGGCAACAGAGGTGTTAAAGTGCAGGGATCATATGGAAGATAACTTTGGAAAATTCACTAGATTTATTGTAGGATCAGCAAACGTCTGTAATAAAGCGCTGACCGTCTGGAATTCCTCATGCATAGACTCATAGACCTTATGCAGCAACACCTGATTGGAAATGAATGTGTAATAGGCTTGTGTAAAGCTGCCATGTGTTTTATTCCTTTCTCTCATTTTTTAGCAATTCATTTTTTATCATTATTAATATTTTTGTTTTGTATTGAAATTGCATATTTTGCATTATTATAATTATAGGCTGAGACCTGTAGTTCTTCCAGCATAGATTGGCATTCTATGAGTGAATGAATTGATCAATGAAGTATTCATATAGTTACATAGTCTTAGCTGCTTTTGAGTTGGAGTGAAAGAAAAAAAAAATATATATAGTATTAGTCATGTCTGTTCACTGTTACTTTTGGATATTGGTAGAAGGAGGCTCGGTGCCAACGAGAAGCAGATTGTGAATGAAGGTATCTCAGGATAGACTTCCTTCTATAAAAAGTGTTAAAACAGGTATAAACCTAAAGGAAAGTGTTAGGCAGAAGGCAAACTCATCAAGTTTTTTTTTTAATACTGCACTAATGTTTTTTCCAACCACTAGGTGATGCGGTGAGTAAGAAAGCAATGTCCTGTGATACATGATACCTGTTCCTGTTCACTTCCAAGCTTTAGAAAAGAACATTAAGTAGTTGAATCTAAAGCGGAGAATGTGGATGTGTCATTGATGCCAATGCTAATAGCTTATTCCTTGCTAGAAATGCAGACATTCTGACTCAATTGCTTTGGACATTGTAAGCTGCGAATAATAAGTACATAGGGGGACTGTTTCCTTGGTGCCCTTGTTTTGACTGTGTTTGACTTCTGCTATTTCAATTACTCTATTAACTGATATGTATAGTAACATTTTATTAGGTTAGACCCATTGATTCCCAGTTATTTTTGAACGTGTTTCCTATTTTCCAAGACTTAAAGTACATGGGAAACTAGATTGAATTTGTGAATTGCTTTAATTCCTGGAAACACTGGCAGAGTTTTGTGACTGGTCAGCACAGGATACACTGACTTGTCCCATGTGCCAGGCAGTGTAAATGTAGTGCTAATGAACCTTGGGGACACATGTCTGCGCTATCCTGGTAATGGGTTTTGCACTCGCTACCTAACATAGTCTTATTGTGTCTGCCTCAGTGATTAGAAAAGGAAACCTAAACTGTGACCCTTAATCCTGCAGGTTCTGCTTTTGTGCTGCTCTGAGGCAACATCTGTGGCAGCAATCATAGTGTTTTACAATCCTTGGATGACTCCCTTGTGGGCATTACATCATGGTTGCACTCTTCTTAGGGTCCAAAGGGTCCTTAACCACATCGCCGGTAGTGGGCTCATATTTCATAGCCATACTCAGCTAGTTAGTAGTAGAATGGAATTCATCATCACCACTGGCAGACTTTCCATTGTCTAAGGGAGTCTATCTGGAGTTCAGTGAACGCTTTGTTACTGTTCCACAAATGTTATATTCTCCAAAGCTGCTATGTACACTTCTCATGTTAGAGTGCTGAGTTCATTGTTTGAGCCCATCCATCATCTCGTGTTTTAATGCAGCTCTGTCCAAGTATTTCCTCGCTTTGAGAAACTCTCATATGTGTTATAAACACATCACCGATGTTAGATTCCATACAAAATGTAATAAAATATAATGAAACACAGAAAACATCAATATGTATCCTTTCAAAGCCAAATGGATGGGCTCCTAATGTATATTACTCCCTATAGGAATCATTTTGTATTTGTACATATCTTACCGGTTATTACGTAAAGTGTTAACATATACTTGGTTGTCTATAATATAGCCTTGTCCCCAGCATTTAGGGGACCTATAGCAAATTTTACAATAAAGCCCCCTTCTGTAGCTGTTTAACATTGGAACCCCAAACCAACTACCTACGAAAGAAGGACTTGATGCTTGTTGTTCACCATCATCTTTCGATGAGTCTTAATTTCCCAACCCTTGATGTAGGACCAGTCACAAGGCATCACTGTCCTAGTTCTCATCACCCATTAAACAAAGGATACAGCCAAACTAGAACATGTCTCCTCTTTCTCGCAGCCTCATAAAAGCCCATTTTTTTATGTCTATGGTATGTACACTCCTGCCTGTCCCCAATGGGGTTCATTAATCTATATTAGGCATATGTCTACTTTAGAGACAATTTATAGTAACTTAGAGAGCTGATCCTGATATCTCATAGGATAAAACCACTTCACTAATCCCCGCTTTCACTGTTCAGACAGTGCCAGGGTTTCTGCTGATCTATACATTCTGGTCACTCTGGTCTCGACACAAGAACATGCCTGCTTAGCCAATCACAGGCTGAGACAGGTTGCTGCACTATCCAATGATTTTCCTTGTGTCGAGAGACAGGGAACAGGAAGTGCGGTTCTGTGGGGACCTGGACACCATCAGAATAGCAGGAGTGGGGTGAGGTGAGTACTGATTTTAAACATGTAATTTACTTTATCCACTTGGAAACCCTGTTAATACCAAGAGTGTAGATGAGGCCAAGAGATTTAGAAAAAGTAGACCCTTGGAGCCTTCCAGAAGAACATATGAGATTACGGCTTCCTGCCATCACACCCGGTTTATGTGAAGGGCTGGAAGGCATAGTATAGTAATGTGCTTAGTCACCAAGACTAAAGTGGTTAGCAGCCCTGTGCAACCGAATAACCGCACTCCGCTTCCCTCCTGTAGCTCATCACCTGGGTATAATTACTTAGTCAACACACTCTGGAGCTGTAAAATGCAAGTTGCCACAGGCTTTGGACCTCTGGAGGGTTGTGGTAGCCTGGTATTGGCTTAAATTTTTGTATGTTCTAGATTAATATTACCACACACAGGGCTCATGTATCATCCAGTGCAGCCAAAAGAATGCAGCAAGTCAATCTGAAAATAGGACAGTAAAAGATGCAACATATTTATTCTTTTATTGAACCATTATTTTTACCAAATGTATTTATTTATTTATTCTTTTTATTTAAATTTTTTTTATTGAAACAAATTGGCCAGGTTATTCTGTCACACTTTGGAATATTCTTAATAAAATGTGCAACTTATATTACTTATGCCAGTGGTGTCCAAACTGCGGCCCTCCAGACGTTGCAAAACGACGACTCCCAGCATGCCCGGACAGCCGTTGGCTGTCCGGGCATGCTGGGAGTTGTTGTTTTGCAACGTCTGGAGGGCCGCAGTTTGGAGATCACTGGCCAATGGCATCATGTATATGAAAAAGCATTGTACTACAGACCATCTAAATGTTGCTGTATGTTTCCTCCGTATTGGATTTTATTTTAAAGAAGTATCGTACCTTTAAAGCAATGCTGTTACATGCTGTAATACTGTCAAATAATATGCTGTGTGTCTGTGTTAAAAATTATATACAGGCATTCTTTAGAGCCCCTTAGGCCATGTTTACAGAACGTAAAATGCGCGGATTGTCCACCAGGAAAGCACGTGCGGACATTCCGCACATTTAAATAATCTAGCGGGCGATAGAACCGCTCGGAAATGCGTTGTCTCATAGACAACTATGCATTTCTGAGCGGAATCTGCAAAAAGAATAGACAAGTCAATTCTTTTTGTGGATGTGGGAATCAGGATCTGACACTGATATTACGTGTGCACATTGCAGCAGAATCCTATTAAAATTAATTGGACTCTGCTGCAGAATATTCCGGCGGAATTCCGCATGGGCATTCGTCCATGTGAACATACCCTTATACTTTTGGTGGTACGCTTGATCCTTTTGGATTCATGTGATATCTGAGAGAAACAAATTATGGCACCCTCTATGAGACACCATATTATAGAGCTATACACTGGATGCGTTGGTTCTATGGGAGATTCATATTGTCCCACAGAGCCATCATATGTGGGCACATGGGGTGCCTATGAGACCATGTACTAGATAATGTACTAGAATTGTGCTCATTTCCATACCATATGAATGAGCTTTGGCCATGCCATACTGATTTCCTTTTCCTGTAGTTAAAGGGGTACTCTGGGGAAAACACATTTTTTTTTAAATCAACTGGTGCCAGAACATTATACAGAAATGTAAATGATTTCTATTTAAAAATCTTAATCCTTCCAGTACTTATCATCTGCTGTATGCCCCACAGGAAGTTCTTTTCTTTTTGAATTTCTTTTCTATATGACCACAGTGCTCTCTGCTGACACCTCTGTTCATGTCAGGAACTGTCCAGAGCAGGATAAGTTTTTTATGGGGATTTGCTACTCTGGACAGTTGCTGAGGTGTCAGCAGAGAACACTGTGGTCAGACAGAAAATAAATTCAAAAATAAAAGAACTTCCTGTGGAGCATACAGCAGCTTATAAGTACTGGAAGGATTAAGATTTTTAAATAGAAGTAATATATAAATCTGTTTAACTTTTTGGCATCAGTTGATTAGAAAAAAAAAATGTTTTCCACCGGAGTACCGCTTTAATATACAATGTATTATGTGACGGTTTCCTAAATGTGTTGCAGATGCTGAAAATACTGTGTGGGTACGTTCACACATACAGGATCTGCTGCCTATTTGATGCTGCATATTTCATATTTTTATTGAAATCTGCAGCATAGCATCTGCAGCTTTAAATCTGCAGCATCAAATATACAGCAGAGCCTGTAAATGTGAACGTACCCTAAGGGTACATTTACACAGGCATATTTTTGCCACAGATCTGCTGCAGATTTTGCTGCTCATTGATGCCAACCGGGCAGCAGAATCTGCTACAGCAAATCTGCAGCAGAAAATACGCACGTGTGAACGTACCCCAAGGGTCTATATATATGCAGGCTACTGACAATAAATATCTGTTCTAATAGCACCATTCCATTTGGTTAAGCGTATTATCCCGCAGTGTTGATCTGAAGAAAGGCAGGTAGCATACCGTATTTGCTTTTCTTTCTACCCCAAATATGGTCATCAGAATTAATCCCAGGGTCAGTTATTCTTCGCTTTGCAGATTCGGAAAATTTGAGTAAAATCTACTTTCAAGTCTGTACATACTGTATCACATTCTCTTACGTCTGTAGGTATCAAATTCTGAACAGATCCTACCAAAATTAGCCAGACAAGGTTATTAATATCTAAATTCTGCAATAATTCACATCCATGTTGCAATACTTATGCTTTTGCCAAGAGCCAAATTGTTGCCTCAGCAACTTTTACCTTTTCAATTTGCTGTTTTAATGTCATTCATTTATCATTACAGATCCATTCATGTTGGTGTAAACCAGAATATTCAAAGGAATGAAAATTCGGCTTTACTTTGCAGTGACGGCACTATGTGCTGTCCTGCTTTTATCTTCCATAGAGGCAGAAGGTAAAATATTGATTTTTTTTTATCTAATTGTGTAGTCAACAAGGTAATAGGGCTGTCTTTTCCTCTACTTCTTCTTTTCTACTTTATATTCCATTCTCTTCTGTTTGTCTTTTCTCTTTGTCCTTATTTTTTTGCTGTGCAGACAACACATTTTCCTTCCCGAAACCATAGTCAAGGACATATTCATTGTAGATAAATAGGAAGGGACTTGGCAACCGCCAGCCCCACTCTTCAAGGTATACGGATTTGGAAGAAGGAGCTTGTGTAAGCATGAAGTTACTATATTACAAGCCTTCCAGCACTGGCACACCCCTTCTGCTTGGCATTTGTGCGGTGTGAAATATTCACATAACATTCAAATAATAAAGTTTTTATACAATGTATGTACATGTTGTTAATAATTATTATTTGTTTATATCTTATTCTAAAATGTTGATGAAAACTGGATGATCTGTGTCTGAATTAGGATATGCACATTGGTGCTAGGTCACATTGCCCATGCTATTGTTTGGGCACAGTGGGCAGTGTGGCTTAGTGGCATCAGGTATGTTAAAACTTGCTCACTCGACAGCTACTAGAATATTTATGGAAGACATGTATAAATCATCTAAAAAAAAAATTAGACATATTATATGTGAATGATAAGAACTGCATTGATCCAGTGCTGATATCTACTGTTTCTAACTAGTTACTGTAAAAACTTTTGAATGAAATAGTGAAGCTCCAGCTTTAAAGGAGTACTCCGGTGCACACTTTTTTCATGTTATCCAGTCCGGGCTGCAAAATAAAAGAAAACGCACTTTCTCTTACCTGCCAACGAGCCCCCGGAGCTCCGGTACAGTCCGGTACAGGGGTTTGGTCCCCGGGCTGTATTCTTCTTACTTCCGGTTAGCCCGACACGTCACACGGAGCTTCAGCCTATCACTGGCCGAGGCGGGACATCGCTGCGGCCGGTGATAGGCTGAAGCTCCGTGTGACGTGCCGGGCTAACAGGAAGTAAGAAGAATACAGCCCGGGGACCGAACACCTGTACCGGAGCTCAGGGGGCTCGTTGGCAGGTAAGAGAAAGTGCGTTTTCTTTTATTTTGCAGCCAGGACTGGATAACATGAAAAAAGTGTGCACCGGAGTACTGCTTTAAGCAACTTTAAAAATTATAACAGTAAAAAAAAACAATAAAATATTAGAAAATCAATCAACCACAAATTTTGACATTGAGTTGGCATTTGGCATTGGATTAAATTAAATTAAATCATTCCAGTGAGGCAAATTTTTCAAAATGAAGTCAAGGTGCTTTAAAAATAAAAAACAAAGCATACTTACCTGCCCTGATCCATTCTGATGGCTTCTCTGCAGATCACCACTTCTGCCACTTTGTCAACCCAGCCAATCACTGGCCAAGGACAGGTCACAGCCGTGGCCAGTAATTGGCTGAAGTATTTCCTGAAGGGTTAACATGTCATAAAAAAACAGTTTTTTTTTCTAAAGCACCCCAACCACATTTTGAAAAATTTTGCCACACTGGAATACCTCTTTAAATTATATAATGAAAAAACTATTCTAAGCCCCCTTGTCCACAGAGCCTACTTGCAGTTGTATAGACTGCATGTGTGTTATGGACATTACCTTTTATAGAGTTGCTTAAATGGGCACTCTCATTAAAACACATTTTTGCTATTGCACTCCTTATGGTAAATGAAAAATATTTCTAATATACTTTGTTTAAAAAAATGAAGTTTTCTGTTTTATTTGTGCTTAAAAAAGCTCAAGAGCACATTTTCCCCCAACTCATACACAGACTTTGGACCAAAGTCCAAACACAGGAAGTGCCACCTGGAGTGCTGAGGGGTGGGGGGTGTCCAACCAACAGCATATGGCAGTTATGTGTGAGAGGAGCTATGATTGGATGAGGCTGGACACCCCCCCTTCCCCTCAGCACTCCAGGCGGCACTTCCTGTGTATGAGTTGGGGAAAATGTGCTCTTGAGCTTTTTTAAGCACAAATAAAACATAGAAAACTTCATTTTTTTTAAACAAAGTAGCAAATAGCAATAGCAAAAATTAGTTTTAATGAGAGTGACCCTTTAATGTAACCTTAAACTTGGCTTTAAATGGGAGTATCTCTTTAAGATAATAGCTGCTTAGCTGCCATTCATTAGATGTCAGCTGAGCAGCATGCATAATACAGTTTTCTGCTGAGATGAAGTAAATGTTTGTCACACCTGGAAATATCATATCTTTATTATAAATTATATTTTCTTTTGGAGCTTTATAGAGCAGCAAACGACTTCGGCAGTGATCAGGAATACACCGGCGCTGTACAGGACTGCAGACAAGGGAGCCACCAGGTAACGTTTCAAAACTTTACTAGAGAACCATGCAACGTGTTTCACTGCGCAAGCGCAGCTTCTTCAGGTATGTCAGGTAGTGGAACCCTCCCAGTCTTATACCGGAGGAATTTAACCCTTTCAGTTCCGATGCAATATCTCAATACAACAAATGTAATATAAAAACATGAAAAAATGCATACATATTAAGTATGAAAAAAAGCCATACTTAATATGTATGCATTTTTTCATGTTTTTATATTGTATTTGTTGTATTGAGATATTGCATCAGAATTGAAAGGGTTAAATTCTTCCAGTATAAGACTGGGAGGGTCTCCCTACCTGACATGCCAGAAGACGCTGCGCTTGCGCAGTGAAACGCGTTGCATGGTTCCCTAGTTACCTGGTGGCTCCCGTGTCTGAAGTCCTGTACAGCGCCGGTGTATTCCTGATCACTGCTGAAGTGATCCCTTGTTCGAGGACTCAATTTACTTTCATAGCCTTGTATCTAAATGCCCTGGCCAAGGTAGACTAAATTGTTTTTGTCACCATCACACCCATCATCTAGGGCAGAGGTATAATTTGAAGCTATTGGACCCCAATGCAGGATCTGTGACAGGGCTACCACCTACCATGTGGCACTTACATTCTGGTGTCTTTATATAAAGTAGATAAGCCTATGGCACTAGAGCCCAGGTGGTACCTCTAGGACCCCTATAACTATTCATTGCCACAATATTACCCTGGCTTCTTTAGTAGCCTATTAGAACGGACTACACAGCAAATCTCCATCTTAGTAGTATCCTTATGACATTATACTGCCGTACAGACAGTAGGACTGCATTATCTGCATGCTTTTGGTTGCTGCTTTTAAGCTTCTTATCCAGCCTCACAGGCAAAGCCAAAAATCTGTCTAATACAAAATGGCCAAAATGCTGTATATTTTATTGTTAGCGCCTTATCTATCCCTAAAGTGGAGGAATGAGCTACAACCATTTTTGGCAGTGATTTCTCAAATGGGATGCTGCTGAGCTGTGCGCTTTCTATGTAGAAGATAATACATTAACATAACATAGAGCATGTGTTTATATGAGGAATATTCCTGGAATGCTATATCCTGGAATGAGACTATATTAGTCTGGATATCTGCAAGCCATGCTTCATTTCCTGACTCTACATCAAGGATGCAAAATCTTTTCTGGTTTGAGGGTCACATTGTTATATTGAAGGACTACAATATAACAAGAGGGTACCCTCTTAGACAAGTTTAATGGGTGCAGGTTCCACTTCCAGGACTCCATGCTATCTGGAGAATAGGTTTCCCCTTCTCCTTCAATTAACACTCAGAGTGACTGAGACCATATATGGTGCTTTCCCCATTGAACATTATGGGTATTGTTGTAAAAATCTAGCATTTAACAACTCTATTGAACTACAATGGAGATAGCTGCATGCATTAACATTCATTTCTCTGACATATATTCTCTCTTTTTTTTGGAGTGCCAAACAAGGATAAAGTGACCTCATACTCCATTCCTAATATATTGGGAACTAGAGGTGGTTACACAATGCACCATTAGTACTGGTCCATCCCGCTCCTGCTCTATGTGCCGCTCCTATACTCTTTTGGCACAGAAATGACATTTGAGGAGCCCCAGACAAGCATGTGTATGTCTAGTTGCAGCTGCACAGAATGGCATTATGGCCCCTAGGCTTGCTAGTTTAAGATTTTTTTTTTTTTTACATGAATTAACTGCATATTGGCATATCTTATCTGAATATTAAGGCAGACTTTTTAATACTTGCGCTAACATCCTCTAAATGTTAACTGAGCGGGTGTGTCATTTAATGTTCCTTAAGGCAAGTAATATATATTACGCCATATAAAATACAGGATTAATAAGTAATTAAAGCTTTCTACTAATTCTATTTCAGGAATTGATTGCCAAAGATATAATTGAAAGACTCTTTAGGCAAATCTTCTTGCAGTCTACTTAGAATGTATCCAGAGATCAGCCAGTATAATAAGAGAGTAATTACATGACTGTGTTGGTGCACGCATCTCAAGTACTCACTACGGAGATGATAGATATATACTGAATGCCTCCTAGGTATAGAAATAGAAGGTGGTAATGGTCATATACTGGATAGTATGGTTATATTAAGCAGCATTGTATGTCATTGTCCCCCATTAAGGCTCTTAGGCTAGGTTTCCACTAGTTTTTTTTTTTTACACCTAAAAAAAAGTCTGCAAAAACGCTAGAAAAACTGCCACCTCTTTTTCCTGCGTTTTGGCAGTTTTTGTAACGTTTTTTTTCTGGCGTTTTTCCTGGTGTGTGGAAACAGCCAATTTTGGCCCCTGTGGCAGTTATCTCACTGTCTTCAGGTACCACTCTGTGGGTCGGATGCTGAGCACCCGGTCCACAGAGTGTAAGGAGATGAGGAATGATGTACAGCATCACTATTCACCTCTGCCGGCTGTATTGTATACAGGAGTTCATAGTGTACCCGTGTATACTATACAGGAGACGGGAATCCTGTATAGTATCTATAGATAGCTGTATATAGTGTATACAGAAGCCGACGTCCTCTTAACTCCCTTGCTCCTGTCCCGGCCGGGTCCGTGTAGCTCCGCCCCTTGTGATGACATATTTGGGGGCGGAGCTACACAGACCCAGACGAGACTGGAGGGAAATAAGCAGACTTCGTCTTCTGTATACACTATATACAGCTATCTATAGATAGCTGTATATAGTGTATACCGCTCAAAGGGTTAACCTACACTGTCCAGCAGTGTAAGTTAACTCTTTCCTTTCTGGGCTGGTGCATAGCGCTCAGCTTAGCAAGGGATAAATTTGTCCTGAGCCATTGCTACCGAAATTTTTTTATTAAACACACATACACTACATTTTTATTATTGTCGGCAACATTTTTAGTGCTCTACCCGCCCAAATAAATTGATCCCTGTTTAAAAATTTATTAAAATGTTGTTTTAAAATAGATACATTTCATTAAATACAATTTTTCCATCAATACTGTATCTTTTTTATTATTTTTTAATGGTGCCCTACGAATAAAGAATAAAAACCGCCATGTGAAAACCCACATGGAATTTTTCTTGGCGTTTTCAGGGATAAGTTTAGTTCCCTGGACTACCCCATTAAGCATACAAAACAAGAAACATTGTGACTACTGTTTAGTGACTAGTGACTGGTGTTTTCTTCAATCTTCTACTGAGAAAACTTGACCAGGTGCCTAAACTTGACTAGTTGCCTACAGCAACCAATCAGATTGCTTCTTCCATTTTTCAGAGTCCTTTCAAAAATGAAAGAAGCAATCTAATTGGTTGCTATGGGCAACTGTTCAAGCTTTCCTCTGCACAGGTTTTGATTAATCTCCCCCTTTAAATGTTTCCAAGGATGTGACAAATCTTTGCTAAATTTCAGCATTCAGTATGTGTAGGATCTGATTTATTGTAGGATAGATAGATAGATAGATAGATAGATGGATAGATAGACAGATATTTTACTTATGTCTGTATCAACTCCCTCTAGACATTAGAAGTGACCAATTTGTTAAAATGTAGATCTTCCTATAATTCTTAAGTAATGTTGGAAGAAATTGTTAATGTTGTAATGTGCCAAATATGACAAACAATTATAATGGGAGAAATCGGTTTTCCTATCTCCAGGTAGTTATTGTGCTTGTATTTTATCATAACATGATTATTATTTTTTTTTTATAAAAGCTTTGAATATAGTGGATATTTGACATCACTTTATACCCATGTGTGCATTTTATATTTAAAAGAGAAACTGTCCCCTGTTCTGACATGTCTATATTAGTATGCACTTGTAATTTTCATAGAATAACAATAAATGTTTTTGTTGTCTATATTGGGCCATTCCTTTGTTATTTCTCCATGAACTGTATGGATAAATTGACAACTGGGTATTACCATTTTCCTTGTCATTGGGGTGAGTCTCTAGTCATTCCAATATTGTCTAGTCAATGGAGCCAGTGTTAGGCTGGGTTCACACTACGTTTTCTCCCATACGGGAGCGCATATGGCAGGGGGGAGCTAAAACCTTGCGCTCCCGTATGCCTTCGTATGCGCTCCCGTATGTCATTCATTTCAATGAGCCGGCCGGAGTGAAACGTTCGGTCCGGTCGGCTCATTTTTGCGCCGTATGCGCTTTTACAACCGGACCTCAAATCGTGGTTGACCACAGTTTTAGGTCCGGTTGTAAAAGCGCATACGGCGCAAAAATGAGCCGACCGGACCGAACGTTTCACTCCGGCCGGCTCATTGAAATGAATGACACACGGGAGCGCATACGAAGGCATACGGGAGCGCAAGGTTTTAGCTCCCCCCTGCCGTATGCGCTCCCGTATGGGAGAAAACGTAGTGTGAACCCAGCCTAAGACTGTAAAGTGGAAAACCCAATAGACCGGGACAATTAAAACACTCAGTTGTCTGTTTATGTATGTATTCACAAAGGAATTACAGAAGAATGACACAAGAACAAATTGTAAAAATAAAAATAATATTCCAGAATTATTTTAAGTATTTAATAAAATTGCCATGTCAGGAGAGATGACAGGTCCTTTTTAAGTACACTATTCAATCAATCCTCCTACTTTATAAATGTACTTATTGTTATTATACATATGTACTTTTGTTGTAATGCACAAAACATTACAGAATACTGTATGAATGTAACACGATTTCCCTGTGTAATCCTGTATTCGACCACGTTGAACAAATGCTGCGGAGTCCAATATCTGGAAATGGCACCTAAAAAGGTCAAAGCAATGCAAAATAGTCAAAGTTCATAACTATCTTTTTTTTGCAATGAGCTGGATGCTTAAGCATGCAAAGAATTGGGAATCCCTGCCAAGTGTTTGCTACGAGATGGAGTTCTGTTATGACTGTATCAGGAGGTATATTCACAAACACTTCTGTATGGGGAGAATTTAAGCCAACTTTCTACCACAAAATCCATATGCTGCTGTACAGGTTGACAGATTTTTCCGATGCTAAAGATTTTTTCCTACAGTCAGCTTTTTCTTGGAATCCGGTCTTTTGGAGTTAACCAAGTTGGGCTGCTACTGTTCTCGGGCAGTTAAAGCCTAAGTCATCTGCACGACAGGTCAAATTGCTGTCCAGGTTGGTGCCACCTCTTTACCATGTACTGACACCTTTTTGAAGCATGCTCAGGTCAGTTCTGTCTGCCTTTGCAATAAATTTGTCCTGAGCCATTGCTACCGAAATAGTATTTTATAATGATATTCCTTAAATGTACTCGCAAGCTTGAAATGCATATAAATTTCAATCTGATCAAAGCTTTTGCATGACTTTAGAGAATAATATTCAGGTGATCCTGCATGTAACATAAACTTCAACTACAATGGACATATAATAAAATATATTACATCAATACATGCATATATGTTAAAAATATAAAAATTAGATAGTATAAATTATACAGCTTCATACAGGGATAGATTAAGAGTTCTCTGTGACACATTTATTACAATACATGTCTGCTAAGTTTTTTTTTGGACCCAAGTGTAACATCTAAAATATGCCTTGATGACTTGATTTTATAGATATATTTATAATATTCAGTTAGGAATTTGTCAACTTATTTGCACCTTTATTCTGGTGCAAAATATTCTGAACTTATGCTGCATGTCAGATTAACGTAAATACTTGTGACTTCTTTCCCCTCTCTAGTAAGGTTTGTCAGAGAAGTAGTTCTCTAATGGGCTTCATATCAGCCTTTCTCTTCTGACAACTTCTAAGCTTTTTATAATTGAGGAGAGCAAAAAAGAATGATAAGAAGCCCATCACATTGCTTTAAACTATTTTCTTTAAACTATAATAAGTACAAAGAAAGAATAAAAAAAAAGGTTTTCAAAGGTGCCTATAGCCTTTATTTTGCATAAAACTAGAGAACCTATTTAAAAAATCTTCTATCACTTAATGATTAGAATACTACAATAGGACACTCCAGCTCCATAAAATATGAAGATTATTCTATATTTAACTATTCTATACTAAACAGAAACACCCTTTCTTAATATGTAGACAAACAGCCATAAGTATGTATATAATATATGTATACTGCATGCAAGCTTTTCAGCCAGCTATAATCTGTATATAATATGACACAACTGCACGCATTCCCTAGATAATGTGTCATATAGAAACATACAAACTGGTTTCTAGCTGTAGTAGCCAAGACCAATATTAGGATTGAACCAGTCCCACCACTGGTAAAAAGTACAGTAATCCTTCAGAATGCAGACATATGGCTTCCTTACCTGCTAATTAATTCTTACTTTGCACTGAATATCATTATAAAATAAGGCACAAAAAGTCTGTATGTAATGTAATCTGTACATGGAGGCTTTTGTTCGTTTTGGTGAGCTCAAGCAAATCGCAATTTCATGTGTATCGCATGATGCCATGAAATGATCTCCATCCAGACAATTCCTTTCATTTTTAATTGTCCAATCATACCTGTTATCAGCCATGTGATTTTTTTTTCCATGTGCAGTTATGTGTGGGTTAACGTTCCCTCTCTCCACTGTATGCTCGCAGTACTCTAAACAACGCTCATCCACATGCTGTGAGTCCGTCATCATTAACCAGTCCTTTGTGAAAATCCATACTTGCATTTTGATGTCAAAATGCTGTCACTTGTATGGACTATCTGTCTACCTGTTATAGAAGGTCAATACCCTAATATTACTTTGAATGGATTCTATGTCAGATAATTTGGCAAATACTCCCAACTGTTGTCCATTCTATAGTTTTTTGTTTAGAGGCATAACTTGGAGCTCTTGAGCCCCAATGTAAATTCTGTAACAGAGTCCCCCAACTATCAGTCTCCATGTATATCATCCTCTCCTTATATGGAGGACCTTTTGGGCCTCCAGGGCCTGCTGCATTTGCAACCTCTGCCCCCTCTGCAAGGGTGTTATCTACTTATCTACTTTGGTGTTATCTACTAAAGTTACGAAGAAGCATTTATGCAATGCATTTTTTATATGATATAATTTTAAGTATAAGCAATTTTATAAGCAAAACTCATCATCGTCTTCAGATATCCCAAAAGAAATGTAGATTTTTGGAAGAGAAATAATGTATAAAAATGGCATTAGTGTTCCTTCCATTGCCAAACAGAAGGTAACTAACATAGTGATGACAGAAATGAGAGAGATATCATCAATGTGTGAACAAGGCATTGCATCCTTATAATATCAGGCCACTTATCTCAGGAAACAGAGACTGTATAAACTACTCGTATTATGGCATGATCTACACCAAGCATGTATGAAATAATCTTTGATTGTCTTAGAAAATGTGTGTCCACTTCTCATTATTCCTTGTAAGTTTCCATGTTCCTTGGTGTGTTTGCTAATATTCTTGATCATTCTTAATCATTCTTGAATGATTAAGCAACTCAAGATGTAAATGTTTGTGTTGTGCATTGTTACTTTTATGATCATCAATGTCAGCTTGATCTGTTTCCAGCAGAAGTCTATTATGATGTTGGAAACAACTGTATGCAAAGCTATTCTGTGTCAGCTTTCTATGTATATTGTGGTCATCTTCCACTTTGTTAATAATCATTAGAGAAGCAGATGTTATTGCACCCTTGGGAGTTTGCTTTGTTTTTTTTTTAAACGTATTTATTTATTTTTATATTTTTTTTAAACTTATTTTTGCTTTGGTTTTGTAGGAACACCCTGTATTTCCAAAGTATTAATCTCATTCTGAAACCTTAACAATCAGAAGACTGGTCGTACTAAGATACGATGGGTGCAATAACATCTGCTACATGGACCATTTACTAATATATCCTGTTGACGTTTTCTTACAGTTGGGCCTCCGACAGATCTAAATTTTGAAATTGTAAATGAGAATACTGTTAGAATGTCATGGCAAAGGCCAGCTGAAAGGATAAGAGGCTACAAGATCACTATTGTTCCAACAATCGGTAAGTCACGCTCCACCTCATTGTCAGAAGTCATATGCCTCCAGTTCATGATATATCGAAGCCTTGGAAGGAGTATGACAATGGCTTTTGGCAGTTGTGTGCCATTTATACAGTTTAGCTTTCCTAAGCCCCTGTTCTGCTAAACATACAGCTCTCAATGTTTTTCTTGCCTTATATGAGCCTGACAACGACCTGCCAAATATTATGTTGCTAGATTACAGAACCGTGATATAATTCAGCGCTCCTAATATTATGCTGATAAGGAATGACACATTTATTTCAAGTGGCAAATTGTTTATTGAAAACTGTCAGTAGGACTAATTTCATTAGTGGTCACATATGGAGAAATGTGTCCAGGGACATAATGTTTGTATAAGCTGCCATTTAGAATACTGAGGAATACAGAGCCTGTAGTCAGTGATGGGCAGACAGTGCATGAGGATACTGGATCATCAATCACATATTGACTATAGACTTATTACAATCTGGTTTCTGTACTTTACATTGCACAGAAAGTGCTCTAAGGTCCAAGATAGTCTCTATATTGGTTATATCTAATAGCAACAATTCTCTATTGTATCATCTAGATCTCCCTAAAGGCAAAAGTTCTGACCACTGGGACCCTTGCGATCAGCAGAGTGGTGTCCTGGCTCTTCCCCTGCATAAAGCAGGGTCGATATGCCCCCTTCCATGCATTCTCTATTGGAGCGCCAGAGACAGCCGAGTAATGTACTTGTCCGGGACACTACTGTGGAGATCAGACATTTATCCCCAATCCTATTGATAGGGAATAAGTGTTATAACACTGGAGTTCCCCTTTAAGGATACTGTTTTCTTTTTTCTTTTTCGTGATAAAATAAAACACAGGCCTTTAGTCAGTTACAACTTTCTTTAAAGTTTAAAGGGGGAGCAAAAGACATGCAGATGACAAGTGTTCCCTTCTTGTATTCTCTTTATCTTAGTTTAGCTTACATTAAGTGTATCATGCCTATAGTGCTTGGTAGGGTGCCAGTTATGGTGACCTTTCATGTATGGGGGCTGAGGTCACTCTCAGGCTGACCCTGATTTAAACATAACTTTTTTTTAATATACTTTATTCTTAGTTTGCGATCAGCAGCCATTTAAATACTAAATATAAAAATATTTCAGAATGAAGAGCTTATGATAATGAAGTAACCTTGATTCTAATGTTAAACAGAATTCTGACTCTGAAAGGCTTTTTTTTTTTTAAATGTCTTAAATATACTTTGTTTAATGCTTACCAGATGGACCTGCAAAAGAATTGGATCTTCCAGCTTCCGCAACCCAAACTGTGCTAACAGAACTTATACCAGATGTTGAATATGTTGTCACAATACTTTCATATGATGAATCGGAGGAAAGTTTACCTGTGTTTGGCCAACTTACAAGTAAGTACTCAGCTGAGATTCATCATTGAAATGATTACAAATGGAAAGCCCAACTGTTTTCATAAACACATTTACAGATGGCACTACACAATCGATATGGAATGTACTGCGTTAACCTTGCTATGATCAATTGTATGCAATTACTGTATCCACCTTAATAAGCTTTAAATTCACTCTCTGGAAAGAAGAAAAGTCAGTGGATGTTTTGTAGTAGCTACGTCATATTTCTAGTCATGCTTTTTTGGATGTGAAATCAGGTTCTTTGAGGTTGTATACTACAGGTTAGAGATTTAGAGGTTTTAAAGAAATGTCCAATAACAACTATTGCAATGTTATATTGATACAGTCCATCCCCTGTCTGCTTAAAGAGGACCTATGGCCATCCCAAACATTTTTTGTATTTAATACTGTGTGATAGCTTAGTGTTCCCTGAGGGTTAATTTGTTTATAGTTTATTAATATGCCTTCCTGTTATTGAAAGGGGGCAGAGGGGGCTGAAGGGTAGTGATTTTCATACGGGGGTATGTGAGGTAAATGTAGCCAGTGGGGGACATTCATCATTGTAGGTGTAAGTGAAGCATTTTTCTACACCTTTTTGTGTGGGCTGGTAATGTGTAGGACCACCAAATTTATTAAATGGTCGCAGAGGATTTGATAAATTTTGTGGAGGATACCCAATTTCTGAAATTTCACTCTCCACGTACACCAAAAAGCTAAGCTAAGTCTGGGCTGGTGTAGGTTGTAGGTTTTTGGCGGTGCAAAAAAGGACACTTGCCCCAAAATGGCGCCAAATATGGATGGAAAATAAAAGGGTAAACACAATGATAAATGCTGGCCACTGTGTGTGAGCTTAAAGGGGTACTACGGTGGAAATTCTTTTTTTAAATGAGCTGGTGCCAGAAAGTTAAACAGATTTGTAAATTACTTATATTACAAATCTGTTTAACTTTCTGGCACCAGTTGATTTAAAAAAAAAAAAAAGGTTTCCACCGGAGTATCGCTTTAAGGCAAATAACATGTTCTACCGGCACTAGGACCACTAGGAAATGCACTCTATGTGTCTCCATAAACGGCAATTCATTTCCGAATAGACATGTTCCTTCTTTCGGCAAAGGCCAGAATCAGGAAATTCCACTGTGTGCACAGTGCAGCAGAATCCCATTGAAAACAATGGAACTCTGCTGCAATAGAATTTCTGAGCAGAATTTTTCCGCCAGATTCTGCTCGGAAATTCCGCTGTGTGAACATGGCCTTATACTGACTTGTTTAAGTTTACACTTTCTGAATAAAGTAAATCTTAAAATGTTCCTTAAAACATACTATTTATAATGTGTATGGTTTGAAGTTTGCTCAATATTTATTGTTCAAGCAACACTCTTCTTATTTTTCAGTTCAAACGGGAGGCCGTGTAATGACAGAAGACAAGAAAGTTGTAACCAGTGATTCACCACGTATGTACTCCATTGAAATGCTGTGGTAACTTGTGTAATAAAAAATGGGATAAGGTTAAGGGGCAGGGACATATATCTTAATAATTGCTTCTTCCGTTGCAGTCATTGAAAAGGAGCCAAGCATTATGTATTCGGCCTGCATTAATCTAGTGCCTGCTGAAACACAGGTTAAAAGCATTTGAGTAAATTAAAGACACATTACAAAGAATGGGAAGACTTTCTGTGATAACCTCGCTACTAGGGAATAGGATACCATTCCAGAATTATGATGGTATTTAGTATACAAACATTTTGTACAAAGTGTGAAGACTTACTATGTAAGGTGTGAAGCGTGTCCAGCTAACTGTGCTGGTCTGTATCCTATGTGATGACTTTGGCAACGCTTTCAAAAAAGCAAAATTGTTTATTTGCACAAAGTAAATGCTGAAACCCAATTAACTTTATGGACATCTGAAGAACTGTGAAGCAGCAATATCAAATCCCTATAAAAAGCAACTGGCATTCATTCCCCCTTAATATTTGACTACAAGAGTCTGTAGAAGCAGCCACCTAACTACTGGGTTTTAGCTATGTAGACATATATTTGTGATAGACATAACTGCAATGTTTTATAGCAATATCAAGCATTAGCCATAACACACATATAGGCCCTCATTTACTATTGCAAACCCGACATGTTTTGTCGGGTTGTGCGGCAGATTCTGTCCCACTGCGCCAGATTCTGTCACAGCACCAGAAATTCTGTCTGCGCCAGAATTTGCGCCAGAATTGAAAAAAAAAAAAACCCGACTAACACTCTATTTTGCTAAGAAAACCTGAAAAAGGGGCGTGGCTGCTGGGAAAAGGGGGCGTGTTCTCCAAAAAGGGGCATGTTCCTGACATTTTCACAAAAAAAACAATATATTTACTAAGGTTTCCACATAAAATGTGGTGGATTTGAGCTTAGGAAAACCCGACAGATCAGAGCATGTGTAAAAAAAGCAAAGTGTAGGGAAAGTGGAAAATGTAGGGAAACCTTAGTAAATACTGTGGAAAATAAATTGTGGGGAATTAAAACCCACAAAGAAACCAACACTCCACTCTTAGTTAATGAGGGCCATAATGTTTTTTTAGGTATAAGGTTTCTCAACATGGAATAGGTATCTTCTCACATTCCCCTGATATTTCCACAAATTATATTATAAATATTATAAATCTCACCCCAATTTTTTACATTTTGATTGAAAATAAATTAAGTAAATGGCCCCATCGCCCCAATGGCTTTGCGTAACCTCTGAGTTCTATGGAGGCATAAGAAAGCACTCATGAATGGTGGTCCCACTCTACCTTTAAATGTCTTTTAGTTAAACATGGAATTCTTTTTGCTCTTCGATTTGTAGTGAAGTCAACAGCAGATAAATCCGTATGTCTCTTTTTAAGAGAGAACAAATTGTGGCATTCTTCATGGAATACCATGTCATGGAGCAATTTTCCTTGAGTATCACTATAGAAGTCAAAAAGTTATACTCATTCTAGCTTCAATTTGAAACAATCAGTGGCCCCTGCTTCCACAATGTAGGGTGGCTACCAGATTCTAAGCTAGTATTTGCTGGTAAAGAGCAAGTTATGCAGCAACAAGCAGCAGGATTCTAATAAATAGCTCAAAAAAGCATCATAGCAAATACAATTGATTGCCCTTGTTTTCAAAGTCCACATTGACTTCCTTACAGTGACCTAATGTGTTTTTACAATGACTCTTTTATTTTATCTTTTTCTTAGGGTGTTCTATAAGCGCAGTTGCTGATGTAGTCTTCCTTGTTGATGGCTCTTGGAGTGTGGGAAGAGCTAACTTCAAGTACATCCTTGACTTTATGTCTTCCTTGGTTTCGGCATTTGACATTGGAGAAGAGAAGACAAGGGTTGGTGTTGTCCAGTACAGCTCTGATACCAGGACTGAGTTTAACCTGAACAAATATTTAAATAAGAAAGATTTATTGGCTGCTATTAAGAGAATTCCCTACAAAGGAGGAAATACGATGACAGGTATTGGCATAATTTTGTTTGTGGGGTGGGGGTTACATTAAGGATGGCAGTGGTGCCACACTGAGAAAGGAAAGAAAGGAGAAAATAATGATCATGTGTTTGTGTGTATGCGTGTGTATGTATATATATATATATATATATATATATATATATATATATATATATACTCTCTTTGTGAAATAACATCTAACTCTAAATAACTAATTTTGAGTACAGTTCTACACAGTTTGTGTTTATTAAAATTCCCACCCTTGAATTTCAGGTGAAGCCATAGATTACTTGAGAAGAAATACCTTTGTCCAGTCTGCTGGATCCAGGAAAGGATTTCCTAGAATTGCAATTATTATTACTGATGGAAAATCCCAAGATGAAGTGGAAATTCCTGCAAAGGAGCTTCAGAATTTAGGAGTCGAAGTGTTTACATTGGGTAAGGCAACACCATTTATTATATCAAGCATACATAGGTCCCAAACCTACTACCAATGTAAATTGTTGATCATTGTAACAACAACATAATATTAAAATTTGAGTCATACTAAAATGAGATGTCTACCTGTCACTAGCTTTGTCCACATAATACACCCCCCCCGCATTTATGCATCAACACTGTAGATTGCAACACGCATGGTAATATACTTATAATGATAAGCATATAGCAATTTTTTTTTACATGATAAAGTTATTTGAAAAATGGTGAATTCTTAGAGTCAACGATGATATCACTAACGAAAATCTTCTAACCAACAAACGATATCTCACTTTCTTTATTTTAGGAATAAAGGCAGCAGATGCAAAGGAGCTGAAACAAATGGCCTCCTTGCCTTCTTTAAAGCATGTTTACAGTGTGGCCAATTTTGATAACATAGTTGATGTACAGAATGAAATCATTACACAAGTTTGCTCCGGAGTCGATGAACAACTAAGTGAACTTATTAGTGGAGAAGAAGGTAAGAAATGGTTTTGTATACATCTCACTTTTCAGTTATTTTAAACATTAGAGTTTTATTCCAGCTCTTTCTTAACCATTCATAGTTCACTAGAATCACTTACCCTAGTCACCCATCCCTCACTTCAGCACAACCATAGTAAGTTAATGTTGTATGGACAACTGAACATTACTGCCGCGACCTCATACAACTTTTTAAAGCTGGATTCACATATGTCCAGCATCCAACATAGGGGATCTGGACGCAACTGATGCCACAACAAGTCATCAGTTGTATTCAGCGTTTTGTTTCTGGACGGTGTTCTCCGGTGTTTCCAACCATCCGGCATCAAAATTGAGATACTGGATGATTGTGAACTGTCCCATTCAAATAAATGGGATCAGTTCTAGCATCAATTTCCCTCCGATGCACGCCGGTAGAAAACTATGCCTGACGTCTGATATTTATGAACCCAGCCTAAGATGTATAGAATGTGTCAAGCTCTTTCATTTGGCTGTCCGTTCCAAAAGAGTTTGCATGAGGCTATGTTTTGTGTATTGGTCTTTTTTATACAATGTGAGTTTTATAAAACTACATTGTGATGAGAGATCCTTGTTTCTGAGATCTTTATAGTTGTGCTGTAGGAGAGACAGATGAGTGCGGTAACCTGAGTTGTCAAAAGTTAATAGCTAAAGCATTTGTATTACCTTTGTAATCCTTGTCATTAGTAACATTATTGACTTTTTATTTGCAAATTAAACTTTATGTCTTGCCATAATAGTTTAATTTATAATTATTAAAAATTTAATTATTAAAAATTATTATTTGTCATAGCAACAGTATGATTCAGTATTGAATAAGTCATTTTATTAGAAGAACACATGGTTGTAGCAAGCACAGTTTGAACAAAACACGTTGGTTTATCTGGCCAATATTTATAAATAGTATATTTCATTGTTAAATACCTGCAGGCACTAGAACATCTGTGTGGATATTTCCATTGAATCCAAATATTTTTTAATTTATTTCTTCCTTTTTTAAATTTTTAGCTGTGGATCCTCCCTCAGATTTAACGGTCAAAGAAATTTCTTCTAAATCCATGAAGATCACCTGGAGGCCTTCACCGAGCCAAATCACAGGCTACAGAGTTCAGCTTATTCCAATGTTGGCAGGAAGTAAACAACAAGCCTTAAATGTTGGCCCTCAAACTACTAGCCTGACCCTGAAGGATCTCTCCCCAGATACAGAGTACCAGATTAATGTATTTGCAATGAAAGAACTCACAGCGAGTGAGCCAATCTCAACACTGGAAAAAACCCAGGCAGTGAAAATACGAGTGGGTAAGATATTGACTCAAATTGTTTACCTTCCTGTGTAAAGAATTTTCCCTAAACACAAAAAAAGGAAAAACAGTATTTTTGACTTAACATTTTAAGCCGTGATGTCCAAAAGTTATAACATATGATGGTATTGTATTTCACAGAATGTTCCGGTGGAGTGGATATAAAGGCTGATGTTGTCCTCCTTGTTGATGGCTCCTATAGTATTGGAATGGCAAATTTTGCTAAAGTCAGAGCCTTCTTGGAAGTGCTAGTGAAAAGCTTTGACATCTCACCCAACAAAGTCCAGATCAGTCTTGTACAGTACAGCCGAGATCCATATACAGAATTTGCTTTGAACAAGTATGACAAGATTGAAGATATTCTTCAGGCAGTGAATACATTTCCATATAGAGGGGGCTCTACTAACACTGGCAAGGCTATGACTTTTGTCAGGGAAAAGGTGCTTGTTGAGGGCAAAGGAGCAAGAACAAATGTCCCAAGAGTAATGATACTCATTACTGATGGAAAGTCCTCCGATGCATTTAAAGACCCAGCTATAAGGTTAAGAAATGCAGATGTAGAAATTTTTGCTGTTGGTGTTAAAGATGCAGTAAGAAGTGAGCTGGAAGCTATTGCTTCTCCACCTGCTGATACCCATGTCTACACAGTAGAAGATTTTGATGCTTTCCAAAGAATTTCTTTCGAGTTAACCCAGTCCATCTGTCTTCGTATTGAACAAGAACTCCAAACAATAAAGAGGAAATGTAAGTTTATAAAGTGCATACAGGCCCTGATTTAAGAGTGGAGTGTAGTTTTCTTTGTAGGTTTTAATTCCCTACAATTTTTTCCCACGTATTTACTAAGATTTCCCTACATTTTGCACTTTTCCCTACATTTTTTTTTTATACGTCCTCTGATCTGTAGGGTTTTCATCAGCTGAAATCCACCACAATTTCTGTGGAAACCTTAGTAAATATGTTGGGTTTTTGTGAAAATGTTGGGTACATACCCCCTTTCCCTTTTTCTCAGTAAAATTGGTCAGTTTTTTTTCATTTCTGGCGCAATGAGACAGAATTCTGGTGCAATGAGACAGAATTCTGGTGCAATGAGACAGAATCTGTCGCACAACCCGACAAAACATGTCGGGTTTACAATAGTAAATCAGGGCCAAAGTGTGTGTTGCAGCTATGATGATATTATCTTCGGCACAAGAGGAATATATAAAGATGAAGCACTCACCAGATAAGTAGATATCCAAAGGATTCTCCTTTATTGCATATAATTGTGCAAACTGTAGACAGCCATATAGCAGGGAGACAAAGACAGATGGGGAGTGTGGATAGGCAATGACTGTTTCCCACCTAAACAGATGCTTCTTCCGGCTACCACTAGTGGAGGCCAGAAGAAGCACCTGTTCAGGTGGGAAACGGTCGATTCACTGCACAGTACTATCAGCTATACCTGGTCTGTTTCTCCTTATAGTACTTGTATGATGATATTATGCTTCATCTAGCCATGGAAATCTTATATTTACTTCTGTAGACACAAAATGTGTTCTGCCATTAGCCTATCAGTTTAAAAAAAACACACACCAAAAATCATCTAGCCCTAACTCTACCTCTTGCATTTCTTAGTATAGCATTTCCCATATTAATAATTTCTTTTTTGTGTCATTACAGCTTTGACTCCTGCTCGGAATTTAACATTCTCTGAAGTCACATCCAGAAGCTTTAGAGTAAACTGGTCACCAGCAGCTGAAGATGTTCTGTCATACCTTGTTAAGTACAAAGTGGCTGTTGGTGGTGAAGAAATCCTAGTGTCCATTCCAGGCACCACTACCACCACAGTTCTTTCCAATCTCCTTCCAGAGACCACTTACGCTGTTTCGGTTTCTGCAGAATATGAAGGAGGCGAAAGCCCTGCATTAGAAGGGGAGGAAACAACTTTAGAAGGTAAGAAGAAATAGACATAGCAAATAAAAATGGGCTAGACCTTTGGGGAAATTATTGTATCGGGGCCTGGGCCTACTAGAGAGACCTTTGGTCATTTTGGGGCCTGCATGACCAAAATTAGATCCACCAATCATTGTGGTGGCAAATGTTAAATAAGAATAAGATTTGTTAAGTGGGAATAATATGAGCTGGATGAAACATTTAGGGGTATCTTATACTGGCAATAAAAAACGAAATAAATTCCTGTGAAGGAAACGTAGATTATTAGTCTAAAATAGATTCTATATTGTATAGTATTGATGGAGTCAGAAACACTTAGACCAAACTGTTGACATTTTAGATTAAGGCATTGTCACTATTTATGTATGTTTCAAATTAAAGCAGGAGGCTAAGAAACCTAGCAAACCAATAATAAAGATATTTTAAGTGTCTCATAAAGATTTTTTTTTTAATACAGCCATGTTTATAAAGAGACAGCTGAAAGGAGACTGGTGAGTCAGCTAGTCAAAATGTTCTAATAAATTCTTGCTGGGAGGTATCTTTGTCTCTAGTATACCAACGCTCAGTTTGTTTGTAAAAATATTTTGGCAGCATTCTGCCTTTTTAACATCAAGTTATAATAGACCTAATGAAGTGAGGCACTCTAATAACTTAAATAACTCCTATAATACAATAAGTAAAATGTTTGCCCTGACAAAGTACCACAAAGGTTTTTCAAGGCCAACTAAACATAGTTTCAAGATTCCACCCTATGACATAGTTTAAAGAAGCTCTTCAGTTTTTGCTTATATAATGCTAATTCACCCCCAATATTCCTGCAGTGTCATTTGTTTCATGCTGCATCCACACATGTAAAACAAAGGGTTTCATAAGGCCAACTAAACACTGTTTCAGGATTCTATTCACCCTATGGCATAGTTTAGAGAAGCGCTCCTGTATTTTTTTTTTTTGCCCAAATAATGCAACTGGGTCTTGTGATCTCCCTCTGGCAACCAGAAAATTATATGCTGTAATGTGTGGGCAGGCAATCAGTCAATCCTAAGTAACTGGCTTCCTGTGAACTACAGGGTTATATCATGACCTATGTCCTCCTTGCAGCTATTAGGACCCTCCTCACTCAGTTCTACATTTCTTCTACCTCTATAGGTCTCCTCTATGTGCAGATTCCCTAATGTGTCCTTTGAGATGCATCCCGAAACTGCTCACTAGTGTGTAATAGCAACAGTGACAGGGAGAAAAAAAGCAGAACGAAGATGTATCTACTCTATAGTATGAGTCCGGGGCAGAAGTTCTATGTTACTGATCTATCACTTGCAAGTGCAGTGATGAGACTCTACCCCCTTTGTGTCTGGAAAGCCAAAGGCATCATACAGTAGGAGAGCTGTATTGGAAAGGAAATAGGAATCAAGATGGCATACAACCCTTGCATGCCACATCAACAAATGTTTACACAAGAACCTCTACTATTATTAAATAGCATATGCTGCACCATATAAGCAGAAACTATTTTTTGTTATGACTGAATGATTTTTTATAAATGTCATGTTTTTGACTTGATCATTGTTTGTTATTGAATGGCAGTAATGGCTTCTTTTTCCACATTACCTTTGTAGTGAGGGGAGCACCTCGAAACCTTATTGTAAGTGATGAGACCACAGATAGCTTTAAGGTGGGCTGGTCACCAGCTCCTGGAAATGTCCTAAGGTACAGAATTGGATATCGTCCTGTTTCTGGGGGAGAACGAAAAGAAGTAACAGTCCCAGGAAACGAAAGAGCTGTGACATTAGTGAATCTCTTGTCTGATACCAAATACCATGTATCTGTTACACCAGAATATCGCTCAGGTCCAGGGAAACCTTTAATAGGAAATGGAGCAACAGAGGAAGGTAAAGGATCTGTTTTGTTCTAGTTTCCAATATTATTTTTTTAAAATCTTTAAATTGTATATGATACTCAACAAATGGGTTATGTGTTTTTCTAACAGTATTAGGAGAGCCAAGAAACCTGAGAGTTTCTGATGCTACCACATCTAGCTTGAAGTTATCTTGGGATGCAGCACCTGGTAAAGTAAAGCAGTACCTTGTGACATACACACCAGCTACAGGAGGAGAACCCAAAGAGGTTACTTTAAGAGGAACTGTAACTAATACAGTATTAAGAGAACTCGATGCTGGTACAACTTATTCCCTCTCTGTAAATGCTTTATATGGATCAGGAGCTGGTTCTGCCCTGACTGGTGAAGGAACTACTCTGGATGGTAAGTACCAGTGTTATTTTATAAACCTTATTTTTGCCGTTGTTATTAATGCCTTATTATGTTAAGAAAAGCACTATAATAGTGGGAATATTACTTATCTGCTTTATCTAGTAGCTTTTGGCTAATGTTATGAATGAGCATAACATACCTTATAGGCTGTGGCCAAAATGTTATATTAATGCCATATCAATATGTGTCCACAAAACACAAATTTTAAAAGCTTTTTCTGTATACTAGTATACTTAGGGTTTGAGCACACTACAGAATATCTGCCCAGAGAAATTCCCGGTTGACATACCGTGAGTAGCACATGCCGCCGTAATGATTAGGTGCTATGATCGTGCGACATGAGCCATCCCCATTGACAGCAATTGTGTCTAAGAAGCTTTACTCTGTCTATACATACAAGTTATTGAGGGAAGCCATATGGCTGTCTATTTTTATTGCACCTTGTTCTTTAAACTGTTCTTCCAAACTGAAGGAAGACTAAAATGCAAAACGCAAACACTTTCTTTTCCCATTATTATTGAGATGATCAGCCATAACAATAAATCAATTCACAGGTAAAATGAATAACACTGAATATCTATGTCAGTTCTTATAGCTTATGTGTTGCTAGCAGGAAGAGGACGCATAGGACTCTGTTTGAATTTATCAGGAGCCAAATTATGATGACTAGATGACTGAGTCAGACCCTCTCCACAGTGGCAGATCTTGTGGGGTGTTCTCAATTCGCATTGGTTAGATTCTACTAAAAGTGGCCCAAGGATGCACAACTGGTGAACCAGCAAAGGGGTCATAAGCAACTATGACTCATTGAAGTACATGGGGAGCAGAGGCTAACACATATGATATGATCTCATGGAAGAGCTACTGCAAAAATTGCTAAAAGTGCATACAATAGGCGGGCAATTATCAGAAATGGGCCATGTAGCAATGAAAGAAGTTGGCCTGGCCTGATGAATCCCATTTTTGAACAACATGTGGATGGCCAGGTGCTTGTTGTGCACCTTGGAAGAGAGGTCACCAGGACGCAATATGGCAAGGAGGCAAACTGACAGAGGCAGTATGATGCTTAGGGCAATGTTTTGCTGGGCAACTTTTGACCCTTGCGTTTATGTAGAAGTTGTTGCTGACCAAGGCCATCTCTTCATGGAAATAGCTTCCCCCAATAGCAGGGCCTCATAATGTGCTTTGCCACAACTCTTGTAGAGTCCATTTATTAACACATCAGAGCTGCTATGGTGGCCCAAAGGGGCCTTCCTAATATTTAATATGGTTTTTATATTATGCCATGTCAAGTTCATAAGCCTACATAATAAAACAAAAAATACCATTATAGTGCCAGTGCAGAAGCCAGGCATGACAAGTTGATTAGGTTCGCATTGCAACGGGAGACTAAAAGCTTTATGTCAAGGACTGACTAGTAACACAGTTCTATAATAAAATCTTTAATATGTTCCCTGACCAGAGATCAGCTTTAATCTCCCAGTATTAGCAACACAGTCTCCAATAACTCCTAGGATAGAAGCAATTATCATGTGGCAGGTTTAGTCTATGCAGAAAAGTAAGGCATTGAAGGAAATGAAAAAAAAAAAAAAACTCTGTAGAGCAAATACAATAAATGCTTTGGCTGATGATTTTAACAGAAGCCACAGATTTAGCTGACCATGCTATATTTCCAGGCACTGTGAACCGAGGGGAAAGGGAACCCGATATGCTGGAGGTGGACAGTCATTTTCACTTTAATCTTTTGTGGTAGCTGGCATCCGACTATCTTTACAATGCACAGAGCTAATGAACATTGCAGGCAGCTTCCCCTGTTTGTCCAATACTTTAATAGCCCTACAATACAGGTTATTAGCAAACCTCGTCATAGCCCAAATAGAAACGTAATGGAAAATACAAGCAAAGGAAGATCTGGGAACTCAATAATCTGTGGCTGCTTTTGAATGCTACTGTTTTAGCAATCCAATTTCCCAAGAGTGAGGAGGTGGTTAGAAGAATCTTGGCAGAAGTTACTTTTTTACAACCTTAGGGGCATAAATGTAAAAGCAAACACAGACTACACTTGGGTTGTTAATATATTAAGTCTGTCTTGATGTTGATTACTGGGATGAGAAAGGAGGTGAAATACTTTCTCTTTTTTCCATTGCGGTAGGCAAAATTGAGAGAAACCCAGCCCATGCATCTTAAAAATGTGCCATCTGATTACAAAACAAAATATAATTCCTTATATTTCAGAAAAGTACATGAGGGCCAAGCCCTGGATATAGAAATAGAATGCACACCACTCTCTCCCTACATAACCTACTAGAATTGCTGTATAACAAATTTACATTAGAAATTAAGGTTAGAATTTATTAAACTCTGTATGCCAGTTTCATAGCATACAAAATTTGTGCAATCCATGTTTTATGTAAAAAATTAAAAAATTTTTGATTCTGTGCTGTTCATGGCAGTTATCTAAGTGTGGGTGGGGCTAAGTAAAGGGGCATGGCCATCCAGTCCCAAACAGAGTGCACATGGTAACATAAAAAAAAAAACTGTACTAAAACTGATCCCCCCACAATGCCATTCCAAAAGTGCCAGTTCCTGCTGTCAGCGATGCCGCTGTTTTGACACACAGGAGATGCCAGTACAGGAGATGCCAGTCGGTGGGTAAGGTGAGTGGACTCATTTGGGGGCATTAATTCTGGACTCATTGGCCATTTAGACTGGTATTGTGCGCATGTTGCATTTACTATGCAACTTTTTGCCGATGCACATGCTTTTTGTCCTCTGTGCACCAACAAGTAAATTATGTAGCAAAAGTGGGCGTGGTTTCACTGGCATATCTGCTGATTTCTCATATGCACCTTTTGAAAAGTCGCTCATATTTGCACAAATTCCACGCCACCCTATATCACCCATATATAACTGTGTAGTGTTTACTTTAAAGTAAACAACCCTATTAACAATTAGAATCTTCAACTTTTGATTTAAATTGGGACTTTATTTATCATCAACAATTGCATATATCTGCAACTTCAAGTTTAAATTGGGACTTTATTAATCATTGATTATTGCTTATATGTGTGACTTAAGGTTTAAGTCGCTTGTTTTTTACCCATTGTTCTCTCCTTGGAAAGTGCAGTATGAATGCCAGGTGCATAACAGTTTTTTGCCAAGCGGCAACATATCGTTGCACTTTATAATTAGCTGGAATTTATTACAAAGCGTATCACTTATAATTAATCCTGACCAGCTGTTAGACACTAATAAATTGCGCAGACTACAAATGCCATGTCGTACAAAACACCTCAGATGATAAATGTCCCCCATTGTGTGAGAGAACCATACAAAAAGGTTTACATATTGGAAAGTTCTGAATAACTTATTACAGTGATGACATCATTCTTTATCTTAAACATCTCACAGTTGTATGGACCTGAAACACCATACTTATGTAATGGGATGAATAGGGGACTCGGTACCCTGTGCTAGTAACTAGTTGTAGATCTCAATGGTGAGGCCCCCAGTGTCAAAATGGTGAGGCCCCCAGTGAAAAACGTGATAACAATTCTTAGTAGAAATACAGATTCAACTGAATTATATTATCCTACCAGAAATGGCTCATGTGACTTCTTCACATCTGTTTTAATAAAAAGTAGGATTGGTGCCACTTTTAAGTAGCAAAATAGTGGCTATGTAAAGTATATGGATCCAACATGTGTTTAAAGCTTGAATTGGCCAGAAGGTGTTATCCATTTCCAATGTGGTTGTCTTAAACGCGATAAACACTGTATAATACATTATGGTTTTATTGGTCACAGACACTTTCCATAGACACCTAAACACGTTAAAGCTATGATATGAGACAAACGAATGTAATATGACATTTGTTGGAGATCATATACAAGTTTCTGTAGTAAGGGAAAATCTTCATTACCTGTAAATTGATATACTTGCATTTTTTAAAACCTATACAGGAATTATAGAGATTTAAAGCAGAGGCAGATCTTAACTTTATGTTTAAATTCTGGCTAATATTTATTAATATGGCATAGGAAACTGAAAGTTTGTGGCTTTGCATGTGTTGTATTATAAGACTACTATAATAGAGGAAATGATAACAGATTCAGTGGTTGGTTTACAACAGTATTATGAGACTTGTTGGGATAAACCACTGCAAGGCTTTCCAAACAGACATAAAAAGTCTGAGGTCTTGATCCAAATGAACTTATTCTGCTGAGACAGACATCATCGTATTCTGCATAGACTCGTGTAATAAATCAGTAGCACTTGAGTAATGTTTCTTATTAGTATCCAATAAAACCTGTTGCAGCATGAAGTTGTATGCATAGCGTGCATAGGGACACTATTGTCACTGACTATAGATCACGCACTGTGTTAAGTAATCTGGCAGATGCTGTTTTCCACAACTGTATAGTTTAAAACATACAGCAGTAAAAGACAGCTACATTATCCAGATAGTGCTGTGGTGTTATTCTGTACAGTGATTATAAGCACATAAGCATAGCCAATAGGCTCATAGTATATAAGGTGTAAGTCCATTAATATGTCCATAGAGGCTGCGGGGTGTACAATATAGTTGACATGTGTAGTTTACTTGGTTTAATTTTCACTCCCACATTTATCTAAAAAATATATAAGTTGCAGCACTCACACATAAAGTGAAAAAAAGTGTTTATTTACTCCTACAAGAGTACAAAAATTATGACATTTTATATTATCTATCTATCTATTATCTATCTGTCTATTTATTATTCTTCTATTTATCTATTTATCTATCTACTATCTATCACTCTATATTTTTCAATAGCCACATGCTAAGTACAGGACATAAATCAAATAAACTAACTTGGGGTCGAAGCCTGGAGAAATAACACCCCTAATTCGTGCACCCCCTTTATAAAATTTTACTTTTATTTCCTCTAATAAAACCCTTATAGCAGTGAATTAAAATAATCTGTGACAGCACTGTAATAAACAAATATTACTGTCGGGGTATACCCTTTATCTCTCTATGATCAAGTAATGGTGCTGCAGACACCTTATAATAGTGCTGTCACAGTGTGCTGGTTAAAAGTTCAACACTTTGCCACCCTTGAGGATGGCAAAGTGTTGAACTTTTAACCAGCACACTGTGATAGAATGCTAAAATATGTGAAATGTCTTACATTTTCATAGAAAATAACAAAACAAAGCAGAAAACCTTGCAGCAAGCCCATACATCAAAGTATACAATATTGAGTGAGAAGGCAGTTAGTGCTTGGTATAGCCACAATCCTTTTGTCTTTCCCTTTGTGACTGTTTAAGTTCTTCTTAGTTGTCAGATAATAGAGCTAGTAAACTACTCTTCCATTCTATTACTCTAAAGGTCCTAAAAGTGCTATAGTAATGCTGCAATAGTGCCTTAAATTGATGGGGTGCCACAGGTGGCGTTAGTAGAAATACCTGATCACTTTGTGATGCCAGGGCCCCGTTATCCTATACATGGTCCGAGGTTGGGGACAGCTGCTCCTGGGCCAGACACGGGGAGTAAATGAACACACCGATGTCAGGTTACGGATTATTATCTTTACTGAGCTGGTTGCAGATGGTAATATGCATACAGCTGGCTTTGGGTGAGCGAGTACAGCGTAACCCCTTGGGAGCCTTGTTGCCTTGCTGGGACTTGTGGTGTGTACACCAAACAGACGAATACTGACTTGTGAGATGGAAAGATAAATCCTGGTAGGTAGGGTCCTGTGGAGGTACTGAAGCCTTCTTCCGCAGGGGCATGAATTTCTACCGTGCGAGTAATCCTTGCAGGATGGATAGAGAGATTAGATTTGAGCTAGACCTCTCCTCAGAGCACACAGCACACCCACCTGAACCAAACTGTAGCTCAGCTTGCTGCAACTAAACTAAAACTCCTCCCCCACTACACTACATAGGGGAGACTTCAGGGGCTCCCATTGGCAGGCAGGGTCACATGGGGTTCACTGCTCTCATTTAAGGGTACAGTAACACATAAAAACGTATATACATATAACAAGAATATAATTGATTTGGAAAAATATATTACTTTGCGATAGAATGCAATCATAATTAATATAACAGTAAGTCCTTTAGTGGGCCCAACACCTTGTGTTGCCAAGCTACCCGAGACAGTCCAAAGCCACAGGACAGCTATTGGTGCCGGGACACCACATTGATGCCACCATGATGCCACCAAATACTGTCAAACGTAATACACATATGATGCTTGATACAACACTGACCAACTAAACAAGTAAATATTTCTTACTATAGAACCAAGTGTGACTAAAACCTAATTTTTTATTATATTCACTTATTAAAATCCACCAAATAAAGTTGTGAAAGTGAAGTTCAGTGCCTAGAAGGGCATTACAGGACCATCCTGATTGGTTCAGTCAGATTTTATTAACAGCCCCCTAACCTGGTGCCCTTTGAAGAACCCAAGTGCGGTGTCCATGCTAGGATTGTATTTCGTAAAAGTTAGGTTTTAATTGTACCTCTTGGTTTTGATATCGGCACCAAACAGTGCCCAAATGCTATGCAATGCCTAATTAACAGGGATATACAGTGTTGAAATAAAACCACCATAGAGTGCTCAAATGACAGTCCTACATAAGAGCTATAAACTGATCAGGAGCTATAACATCTACAGTAGTGAATAAGCTTATATGTTATTCTCTACAACTGAAACAAAGTTATACGCTACATTTGTATGTAACGATAAAATACATTTAAAGTAATGTCATTTACCCAAGAGCTATGACATAATACATCTGGAGTGATATAATGTAAGCTTCACAGAAAACACATCTTCACTTATTAAATGATGTCATTATTGATTTTATGAATGATGAGATGAAATATTAACAAGGCTTCACACTCCCTATAATTTATACAGTATTATTAATGTCGTTTCTATGGAAACTCCAAAATGTTTGAGAAATCTACTTCCTCCTACAGTGAGAATTACAATGAATTGACATTTCTCGACAATAAGGCTCTTGGCTCTCACAGGAAGCATATGTCATGTTTACAGTGTGTTTTACTGTTGCTGAAACGTTTCTTTGTGTAGATCTCCAGTTTTTGCTGCTGAGTCATATTCTTTTTAAAATACGTAGCCAGTGTTTGTGACATTTGAAAGCCATTTCATGGTTAACAAGCCTTTATTCAAATGTGTGTTCTGTCTTCAGTACAACCCAGTGATATAGGGCATAGTGGCACAAATCTGCTGGTAGATTGCTTTGTTGGCTTTTGTCTTGTAAATATTATCGGTGTATGCGTCTCATGCCAATTATTACTCTTGCACATTGGGAATCTGAAAATAGGCTTTTAAATACAATTGAGGCTGAGTACAGAGCACTTTGTTGGTATGACAGGATGCAAACAAAAAGGTATGCTGTCACAGTTATCTCTTCCAACTTCCCCATATACATGAACATTTGGAACAACCAATGTGCATGTGTTCTCTATAAGGAGGGGAGGTATAAGCTGCAACCAGAGAACTCTGGCACTGGCTTATCCCTCCCTGAACAAAAGGATCGGGTGGTGAAAATGCTGCACCTCCAACCTTTCTCTCCACTGACAACAAACTTACAATGGACTTTAGAATAAGGTCTTTTAGTACCTTTAAAAAGTCTTTCTTAACAAATCACCTCCCTTTAGAGACCACTCCTGCTTCTACCAAAAATGATGCATACAAAATCCACATTCAATCTGGGAAAAGAACAGCAGTGAACCATCAATGGGGTCATAGACACCCAAGTACAGTGTTCATATTAGGACATCCTCAGGCATAATCCTGAACTCCGTCCTTCGTCCTCCCTCAGGCAAAAACCGTCCTTCCTCCTCCTTCAGGCAAAACTCCATCAGGAAAAACTTTGTCCTCCTTCCTCTCTCAGGCAAAATTCCTTCCTCCCTCTGGCAAAATTCCATCCTCCCTCAGGCAAATCTCCATCCTCCTTCCTCCCTTAGGCATAACTCCATCCTCCTTCTTCCCTCAGGCAAAACTCCCTTATCCCTCAGACAGAACTCTGTCTTCTCTCAGGCAAAACTCCATCCTCACTCCTCCCTCAGGCATAACTGTGTCCTCCCTTAAGCATAACTGCTTCCTCCCTCTGGCAAAACTTCCTCCTCCATCGTGCAAAACTCTGTCCTCCCTCCTCCTTCAGGCAAAATCCCTTTACCCTCAGGCCAAACTCCCTTCTTCTTCCTCCCTCAGACAAAACTCTGTCCTGCCTCAGGCCAAGAGGTCTGCAGTATGTGATAGAAGCCTCTCACCTCCCTCAGCTTTCAGCAGTACAGGCCGCCCTAGGGTGCCTCCAGCTATTGCAAAACTGCAACTCCCAGGTGTGAGGCAGGACAGAGTTTTGTCTGAGGGAGGAGAGAGTTTGGCCAGAGGGAAAATGTAGTTTGGCCGGAGGGATGAGGAAGGAAGGAGTTTGGGCTGTGTGAGGACAGTGTTTTGCCTGAGGGAGTTTTAAATGAGGGAGGCAGAAGGATGTCGTTTTGCCTGAGGAAGGACAGAGTTCAGGATGATGCCTGAGAATCTCCTAATATGTACCCAGAGAATGAAGATAGATGGTCTAGTCTGATCCAAAAGAAGAACTAGTGTAGCACAAATTGTCAAAAAAGTTAATGCTGGCTATTATAGAGAGGTGTCAGGATATAGCAGCATAGCCGCAGATCAGTCAGAGTACCCATGTTGACACTTGCTAAAAGTGTCTACAAGCATCAGAACTGGACCTTGGAGCAATAGAAGAAGAAGGCCTGGACTGATCAATTACATTTTATTCTACATTATGTGGATAACCATGTGACTGTGTGCCACTTACTTGGGGAAACCAGTATTGGGAATAAGCAAATCAGCAGAGAAAGTGTGATGATGTGTGCAATGTTCCTCAGGAAGCAGTGGGTCCTTTAAATGAATGCTACTTTAATAAATACCAGCTACCTAAACATTATTGCAGGGTTCTATACAAGTATGGAAGTGGCCTCCTTCAGAAGAATAATGCACCTTGTTAAGCTGTAAAAAAATGTCATATCTACCTCAGTCCTATGGAAAAATGTATCTAATTCATGAAGGCCTCAACTTACACGAATCAAATGGCTTGGTGGCAGATACCAATTTCTTGGTGCCAGATAGCACAAAACACCTAATGTCTTGGTGCCAGGCACCACAGAGACATCTAATGGGGTCCATAAATTTATGGGTCAGAGCTGTATTGGCAACACGAGGGGGGCCAAGAAAATATTACACTTTAATTTATTTAAAGGGGTACTCCTGTGGAAAACTTTTTTTTTTTTAATCAACTGGTGCCAGAAAGTTAAACAGATTTGTAAATCACTTCTATTAAAAAATCTTAATCCTTCCAGTACTTTTTAGGGGCTGTATACTAAAGCGAAATCCAAAAAAGAAATGCATTTCCTCTGATGTCATGACCTCAGTGCTCTCCGCTGACCTCTGCTGTCCATTTTATGAACTGTCCAGAGCAGCATATGTTTGCTATGGGGATTTTCTCCTGCTTTAGACAGTTCCTAAAATGGACAGAGATGTCAGTAGAGAGCACTGTGGTCATGACATCAGAGGAAATGCATTTCTTTTTTGGATTTCTCTTTAGTATACAGCCCCTAAAAAGTACTGGAAGGATTAAGATTTACAAATCTGAAGTGATTTACAAATCTGTTCAAATTTCTGGCACCAGTCGATTAAAAAAAAAATAGTTTTTCACGGGAGTACCCCTTTAATGACCGATCGCTGTATTTATTTGACTCCTTTTGAAATGCATTCAATGCAGGGGGGGGGGGGGGTGATTTTAGGCTGACATAAAGGCGTACACGTAGAAGACTTTGAAAACGAATATTCTCATAGAGTATACAGAATGTGCACTATTGTCAGTTTTGTATTTGTTGCCACCACACCAGGGACTGCATTGCATGAGGTCAGACGTAGAGTATACATCTGTATTTCAATGACAATAGGTGACTGTTCAGCAGATTGTCAGTTTTATGACCTAGTGCGCTATTTCTGGAAAAGCAGCATCTGGATTATTTTCTGGTAAGACGATCGTGTGTGAGAGAGAGAGACAGATTACGTTTCACTGAGGAAAGACAATGGACATATTAAGGGCTGCCTATGGTGTTTTTACAACATACATTTTCAATTACGCTGACTCAGAGTAAGGCAGACATTTAGTTCCCTATCCGGTGAATGCTGAGCCTATTTGTCATTCCCTATGTGAGAGAACTCCTATGTTCTAGAAAAATGCTGGCACCAGCTCGCCTTATCGGATTATCTTTCAAAAATAGTACAGGAGGAAAAGAGAATGGTAATAGGGGGAGATTTATCAAAACCTGTCCAGAGGAAAAGTTGCTGAGTTGCCCATAGCAACCAATCAGATTGCTTCTTTCATTTTGCAGAGGCCTTTTCAAAAATGAAAGAAGCAATCTGATTGGTTGCCATGGGCAACTCAGCAATTTTTCCTCTAGACAGGTTTTGATAAATCTCCCCCATAGAGTATAAGATCCTTGTCGTTGAAGAGAATTTCCAGTTTTGATATAATAGAAACTTCGCTGTTATATAATGAAATAACAAAAAGTTGTGTAATGTGGTTTCTTAACATTTTAAACATATTTTCTGCCAGTGGTTTGCAAACTGTGGACCTCCAGCGGCTGCAAAACTACAACTCCCAGCATGCCCGGACAGCCAACGGCTGTCCGGGCATGCTGGGAGTTGTAGTTTTGCAACAGCTGGAGGACAACAGTTCTGAAACCACTGTCCTATGCTATTAGTGGATGCGACATTGACAGCAAAGCAGAGTCTGAAACACTATACAGACCTAGCGGGGGGATTTATCAAAACCTGTCCAGAGGAAAAGTTGCTGAGTTGCCCATAGCAACCAATCAAATGGCTTCTTTCATTTTTAAAGAGGCCTGTGAAAAATAAAAGAAGCAATCTGATTGGTTGCTATGGCAACTCAGCAATTTTTCCTCTAGATGGGTTTTGATAAATCTCCTCCCCTAGTGTTGGTTACAGGAAAAATTCAGGCAGCGCAAATCTTGTCTTAAAAATCTGTGACATTTTACATAAACGGACATATAGCTTCAACATCCAGTCCAGGCTATTTTGCTGACAAATCTTATTGGTGACCCCTATCCATTAAATGGCAATCCTAGGGGAAAAAAAAGTGAGGGAACTCATCCAAGAATTACACTCAAGAGGTGGTCCTGAAGGACTACTAATGATGGGAACGGTGTTCCTGCTGTGGAAAAAGTGCAGAAACTCAGTTCCCACATGTTTCTGTAGGACTTGAGCCCTGGGGGCATTACTATGTGAGATGTAGAGGTAGCAGTCACACCTGCCTGGTGGTGCCCCTTGACAATTCTGACACATAAGAAGACACCAGTGATGTGAATGGTATAAGTATATACAAGAGTTACAAGTATATAATACTTGGTAAGCAGCTGGACTGCTTAGGCTCTGATTCATACATGTTCACAGCTTTAAATATTTGCACGAGAAGTCGCTGCACATTTGGTCTTCATAAGTGACTACACATATGGTCATCCCTCAGTACAGGCCTGGACAATGATTAAGAACCATCAATAGTTTTTATTCCAGTTAGAAAACTCCCATGAAACTAAAGCGGAATTCTCATGAATGAAGAATCTTCATGTTCACAATTAACACTTTGAAAGGACTCAATTGACTAATGATGTCGAGATTATTGTTTCTAGGGACCTCTCGATTTTCCCCCAAATGATAAATGGATTTCAATATGCCATATCTTTTCCTGTGTTGGGAAATGAATTGATGCCAATGGTACCTGTCTTACTCTCTATGCAATGATATACCGTACATCTTATTATTTTGTTTCCTTATACATATTGTTGGTGATAAGCATCATGAGAGGAAGGCACAATGGGCTCAGAACAGATAAAGACAGTGATACAGTATTCAAAGAGGTATCCAGGTGATTTTAGTACATACCTGGCAGACAGTAATGGACATGCTTAGGAAGGATCTGCGCTTGTCTTGGGGCTAAATGGCTATGTTGTGAGATTACCATTAGACTGTGGCTAGCTTTTTGTGAACTGGTATTTCCAGTTTAAGTTTTCTTTTTTTTTACTAAAAATCCCATAATTCCATTTTCCTCACTCCCACACATCAGCCACCCCACCCATTGAAACATAAATGAGCTGCATCCATTCAAAAGACCTGTGGTTTTCAATCAGGGTGCTTACAGCTGTTGCATTAGTTGCAGATTGATCTCTCTCCCACCAAGCGATCCCCCCACCCATTGAAGCAGATAGGCTCCCTGTCATTTGCTGACTAGTGAGGTCAGGTCTTGGCCGCATTGCAACCTAGGAAAAATCTGAGACAACAGTCATTTTGTATGCTGTTAAAAATAAATATTGGGGTGAAAATCACATAAGAATTGTGAGAAAACTGTCACACAGGTACAGACACTATATAATGAACTACACTATCTTTACAGCCCCTAATATCCCTTTAACTCCTTAATGACGCAGGATGCATATTTACGCCCTGCGCCTACTCCCGCGATATAACGCGGGGTCACGCGGTGACCCCGTGTCATATCGGGTCGGTCCCATCGGCCATCAACGGCCTGGACCCGCGGCTAATACCGGACATCACCGATCGCGGTGATGCCCAGTATTAACCCTTCAGGCGCAGCGATCAAAGTTGACCGCCACGTTTGAAGTAAAATCAAAGCATCCCAGCAGCTCAGTTGGGCTGTTCGGGACTGCCTCCTGCGTGTCCGGTCGCCAAATGACTGCTCTGTGCCTGAGATCCAGGCAGGAGCGGTCGAGCGGTGATAACACTGATCAATGCCATGTTAATGCCCTATTGGGGCTATAACATTGCAAAAAAAAAAAATTTTTGTAAATGGGATTTAACCCCTTCCCTAATAAAAGTCAGAATCATCCCCCTTTTCCCATAAAAAAAACTATGTAAATAAAAATAAATATAAACATATGTGGTATTGCCACGTGCATAAATGTCCAAACTATAAAAATATATCGCTAATTAAACCGCATGGTCAATGGCGTACACGTAAAAAAATTCCAAAGTCCAAAATAGTGTATTTTTTGTCACTTTTTAAACCATCAAAATAGAACCAATAAAAACTTCAGATCACCGCGCACAAAATGAGCCCTCATACAACCCCATATGCAGAAAAATAAAATAGTTATAGGGGTCAGAAAATGACATTTTTAAATGTATACATTTTCCTGCATATAGTTATGATTTTTTAAGAAGTACGACAAAATCAAACCTATATAAATAGGGTATCATTTTAATCATATGTATTTAACCGACCTACAGAACACGGATAAGGTGTAATTTTTGCCGTGGATTTTTGGGTAAAATGACTAATGTCACTACAAAGTAGAATTGGTGGCACAAAAAATAAGCCATAATATGGATTTTTAGGTTGAAAATTGAAAGGGTTATGATTTTGAAAAGGTAAGGAAGAGAAAATGAAAATGCAAAAACTGAAAAACGCTGAGTCCTTTTGGGGGTTAAAGTCCAAAAATGGGGCTTACCAATGTTTATTTCATGTCCTGAACACAGTTTTTTATGTTTTTGGCACAATAGAAAATAAATCTTGCACATTTAAGACCTTCCTGTACAGACAATGAACCTATCTATTTCAGGACCACTGTGAACGGCACTAGACTCACAGCGTTGATATGCTACCCAGTCTACTGTTCACTTATTCTCCATAGACACAACACTATACATTTGCTCAGACACAGACCTCTCCATGCAGTTACAATATAGCACTCATCTGTGACACAAGTTGCCTTCCTCTATCCCTGATCCCTTTACACTCTTGTTTTAAGACATAGCACACCTGGTTCTTCATCGCACCAACAGGCCTGGCCTATACTGGCAGAGTGGATGCCCACTCTTATGTTTATACTGCAGCAACCAGACCCTTGTCCTAGGTTTTGCAGGAGTCCAACAGTGGGGCAATAGCCTGTTCTATGGTCAAACACACATTCTGGGTTCTGTATACATTAAACCATTACATTTTTCCTCCATCCAGCAGTGATCATGTCACACTGTATATACACAAATCTGGAGGCTTCATTTTGTCTAAGTTGTGGATGTCGTATCATTCGTTATAAGTGTCGAAACAATACAACATTGCAAATTGAACTGAGTTTAGAGATAAAAAAAAACTCAACATAATGTGTTAGAAAACAAACACTTATTATGTTGGTGTTTCTTGGGATGACATATAGCACTTGCACATTGTTCGAACAATGCATAGGGGATTGTGCCGTTATTACAAGAGACAGTTAGTCATAGCTAAATCTCCGTGAGGTCAGATAGCAATGTTTTACTCCAGTCCACTCAGTAATTGAAGGCTATTATCATTATTTATGGTGCTCTTTGCTGCACTGGTGGATTAGATCAAATGTTTCTGACAATGGTCTTACAAGTTCTGAGATGATTACAATAGATTGTTGAAGTCTTGCCATGTAAGATGATTCAACAGTATGTCAAGCTCAGGAGACTTGTATATTTCAAGACAAAATTCTTGCATCATATATCCATCAGATTGCATTTAAAGACTTACTTAGGGCATCAGTGTTTATATTTCTATTTCCTAAGGCTAGGACAGACATATATTTATTGGTTTTATTGGACACTAATGTATGTTTCTGTAACAGCAGACAAGTTTCTGTATTTGGAAAAAATCCAAACTATGAAAATACCTGGGTTTATGAGATGAGTCTTGCTTAAGTGGGGAATATATTATTTTACTTATAAAATACAATAGATGGTGTGATTATATTACATTAACCTAAATTACGTCTCTTAAAAAACTGACTTTAAGGGAATCTGTCGGCTGTATTTACTGTTAGGAGCTACAGACATCGTTGGATAGCAGGTGGATGTCGAAATTATAAAATCACCATTTTATTTCTCAGACACGTGTCAAGGAGGTAGGGACGAGCTGCTCAAGTGCCACAGTCTGGCATATCTTCTTGATGCCCTCAGTTCCCAGTCCCTCTTTAATTGACACACCGAGCCCTGTACATCAGCCAATAACAAAAAGAATTTTATAAATTTGGCAACCACCATCAGCTCCAGGAAAGGTGCAGTATGCTTTTATACCCTAACAGCTACTCAATGATGTCTGCAACACTTAGCAGCAAATATAGATTTCCTTTAACTGTGTAAAGCTATTAAATAAGGGCTGTTTTCTTATTTGACATTGTAACTTTTTCCCTGGCATATACATATTTCATTTTATAGAGCGTGGGTCACCTCGCAATTTAGTGACTAAGGATATAACAGACACTTCAATTGGAACCTCATGGACAGCGGCTCCTGGAATGGTTCGAGGCTACAGGGTAACATGGAAATCGCTGTTTGATGATGCTTCAGGAGAGACAAAAGTGCCTGGTGATGTAACAAATGCAGTGCTGGATAACCTTAAACCGGAGACAAAGTATCAAATCTCAGTTTTTGCTGATTACAAAAGTGGAGAAGGACCTCCCCTTGATGGAGAAGCTACTACAGAAGGTAATATACTTCATACGTTATAAAGAACTTGACATATATTATTTCGCTTTTGTTCTATAAGTAGCAACTCTCTATAGTGATGTAAAGACATGTTCCTAAACCATTGGATCAAATGCCAAATATATAGGATTTGACCATGGAAGTCATAGCATTATTAAAATTATTACATGGGTCAAAACCATAATATTGTAGATGACATTAGAGTAAGAACCCTATCAGTTTGAAATATCATTAAAAGGATTTTAATATTCATGGCAATTTTAAAGGGGTATTCCGGGTTTATACATCTTATCCCCTATCCTTTGGATAGGGGATAAGATGAATGATCACAGGGGTTCCGCCACTGGGGACCCTCGCAATCTCGGTGCAGCTCCCAGTATTCTGTGTCAGGCGCTGCTTTGAGATGGGGATGTGACGGTCACGCCCCCTAGTGATGTCCCGCCCCCTCCATTTATGTCAATGGGAGGGGTCGTGACGGCCGTATTGGGTCATAGTGGTTAAAGAGGGTATTTGAAAGTAGACACCCCTTTTAAGGGAATGTGTCACCTAGATGTGTTTTATTCTCTAAAGCCTAAGCATAAAACATGTCGTTTTTTCTAATCTGTTTATATTTTCATATTGTAATAATTTTTTTCTACATTATTATGATGCAGTCATAATTCCAGAGATTTATGCATAGAATTTAGAGGTAGGCTTTACATTAGCCCCATGGGCATAAAAAACTATGGAGTAGAGGGGACCCTATTGACTTATAGAAGAGCTTTCTAGGCATGATCTGTGACCTGTGCATTGGTCACTGAGCAGGGAGGGTAGTGGGTGATCTTTTACCATTATCTATTGTGAATGTCCTAATCCTGGTTTATCTGTCTACTGGTGTCACGTATCACTGTACTCCTGTCTGTAATGATAATAGAGAGACTGCTGAAAGAAAAGAAAATGTCATCATACTAATAGGCTTAGTGGCCAGAGAAAAAACTTTAGTAGAAGTAATAACATGACAATGAAGAAACATGGGAAATTTGAAAGAAAAAAAAGCAACACAAAAAATCTTAAAATATATGACAATTGATGTAACAATGTATTCCCTTACAATGCATATAGTCATACAGTATGTAGTTCTTTCCTTAAAAGAAATAAGCTGACCACTTTCTGAACACAGTAGTTATTTGAAATTGTATCTAAACATGTTTTTACCCCAAGTTTTTGCTTTTCTTTTTGCTATGAAACACAATGAAATTCAGCTGTGTAATTGTCATATAAATTTATCTACTGTGAGTAAATACTATCTGATAGTTTATGAAACGCCAAGAGGCAGCTTTTGAAAAGAATTGTGAGAAAGATATACCTAGCGCTGTGTTAGTCACTGTAGAACCCTTATTCCTTTAATGGGTCTTCCATACTTACTGTATATCATGACCATATTTAAGCTATAGCATATTTTCTATATCATGAGGGCTTCATGACCAGATCGGTGCAGCTGTTCACATTGCATCACCTTAGACATCACGTTTAAACTTGAGTGTGTTACGCTTGGACACTTATATGTTGATATCCCTATGTTTTATACATAAAATCTAAAGAATTTCAGGAAATTCTCTCAGAGACATCTGTTGATAGATTTCCCAAGTGTTTTTCTTTCCAATTTCAAAGCCATGTGGGAAACATGTGGATGGTTTAATAAATCCCTTGTATTTATCTGCTGGTGGAAAGAAACATATTTTTTTCGTCATTTGCATGAAGAGTTTGTGATGGTTACCACCATATCCAATTCTAAGTGAAAACATGGGGCTTCATAGCATAACTTGGAATAAGACCCCACTCTCCAACTGGGATCCAATGCTTGATCTTCAATAGATCTACTAACAATGCTAGATTGTTTATAGTAGTGATCTCCTCTGCGTTCTTTCATACGTCAAGCACCATGTATGGTTTTAACCTCAACAAGCCCACTAGTTACACCTACCTTTTGTAGCTCGTAGATTCAGAACTTGATTATCTTGAGCTCTATATTGAGTTTCAGGTCTTTTCCTTCTCTCATTTATTTCCTGCCATCAATATTCCAATACCTTCTGTTTTTCCCATCTATCATCCATAATCATTAAACATACCTCATCTTTAAGTAAAGGTAAGCATCGTTTAATAAAAGCTCCTATGCCTGCTCCTCCGATAGTTATTGTATGTCTGTATTCATGCACGCCATCATTGGAATGCTAAATACAATATCAGCATTGCTATTCAAGCAAAAGTCTACAATATTTGATTTACTTAATTCAGTATAGTATGGAGGAATATATACACAGGTTGGATCTTAGAGATTTGGCTTAATGGGGTGGATGGGTGGGTTTATGCAAAGTCTACTACTTGGCACTATTGCATCACGTCTGCAATAAGTGTGAAACAGCAGTTCCAGGTGTCAACTGTTCCCAGAATTATAAATCTTATGAATTAGGAAGCTAATGTACAATACAGAGTAATGACATACTTATTAGATTATTGTTGGTAAACCCACAGATGTTCACGTTATATGCCATCAATATAATAGCCATTTGTATTGCATATGCAGATGTTGGATGTATAGACAATCCTTTTTTTCTCAGAGAGATTAGCCACCTCAGAGATTTCTGGCAGTGACTTACTGCCAACTCTTCGTTTAGACACATGTACACAGCTTAGCCAAATATGTGGATAGATAGGGGGATTCAGGAAACATAGGTGTCTGACAAATGAACATATGACTGACAGGTATCTAATGTGAATGGCCAGCTTTAGTTTAGTTCAAAACTTGCATGGTTGTGATTGTGACCCCACCTAATTCATACGATTACACAACTTATTTGTCTATTTAGTAGTTATACTCTTGAAAGTAGCCAAAGAATTTTGCTTAGTTTAGTTTAATTTACTATGTTAACACAATTATTTATTCGCTATAAACAGTATCACCAGATGCCAAGAAACTCAGAGTCACAGATGAGACAGAAAATACACTGAAGGTCACCTGGAAACCAGCTCCAGGGAATGTGGTGAATTACCGTGTTATCTATCGGCCACAAACTGGTGGAAGACAAATGGTTGCTAAGTTGCCACCTACAGTCTCCTCTACTGTGTTAAAGAGGCTTCAACCCAGGACCACCTATGATATTACAGTTGTCCCAGTGTACAGATCAGGGGATGGAAAGGCAAGACAAGGAGAGGGAACGACAGGTATGGTTAAATAATTTATTTCTTTGGAACTATTTTTGTTCTGAACTTTCCATATATCTGATGCCTCTGACACTTGGATTTATGCATGTAATATTTTCCTCCCTGAGTCATGTTTAGGAATTTAAGTGAGTTATCAAAGTCATCTTTCTATATATCACATGAGAGCAATAGAATAAAAAACAGTTATTGCTGAGATACTCTTTAGTTATTGCCAGCAATAGTATACAGTACATGATTACAGTTGAGCAAACTCCTCAAAAGTTTGGTATGCAAACAGGTTCTTTGCGAACCGGCAAACCAAGAAGCCCCAAACATTGCTTAAGAACTCTTAAGCCCTATATAACACTGCAGGGGTCACCTAGGAATGTATTCCAGCAGTTTTAAAGTGGTATCATAGGCTAAATTAAAGGGGTACTTCCCTGGAAATTATATATTTTTTTTAATCAACTGGTGCCATAAAGTTAAACAGATTTGTAAAAGACTTCTATTTAAAAATCTTAACCCTTTCAGTACTTATCAGCTGCTGTATGCTCCACAGGAAGTTCTTTTCTTTTTGAATTTCCATTATGTCTGACCCCAGTGTTCTCTGCTGACACTTCTGTCCATTTTAGGAACTGTCCAGAGCAGGAGAGGTTTGCTATGTGGATTTGTTTCTATTCTGGACAGTTCCTAAAATGGACAGATGTGTCTGCAGAGAGCACTGTGGTCAGACAAAAAGGAAATTCAAAAAGAAATGAACTTCCTCTGGAACATACAGCAGCAGTACTGGAAGGGTTAAAATCTTTAAGTTTACAAATCTTTTTAACTTTCTGGCACCAGTTGATTTAAAAAAAAAAAAATGTTTTCCAGTAGAGGACCCCTTTAATGTCAAAGTTACGGCATCATGCAGTAAGCTATGGTAACTAGCATCTTGTTTAAAAACACACTGCCCTAGCAGATTTTTTATGCTTTTTAACACAACAATAAAGGTACATATGTATCCCTGTTTGTTGGCAGATGCCTGCTGGTGTTAAAAGGCATTCAGATGTCTCGCAATGGTTTTTTCCAAACATTCCAAAATTCTCCCTTTATCCCTTTTGCAACAGGTATCCCAAAATAGGGAAGAACCTGTAGACTTTTTGTTTGATTAAACGCAGAAAACACACATAACTTGCCCGTAGATGGCTATTCCGTGTTAATTCTAAAGACTTTAAATGTGTATTTATGTTAAACCTAGGTAGAAATATTATATGTTTGATTAAACCAAGAAAATAAAGGTAATTTGGCCATAGATAACTATTCTGTGGTCATTCTTAACACTTTTAATGTGCATTTATGTTAAACCCTGGTTGAAATATTATATGTTTAATTAAACCCAAAAATACACTTAACCTGGCCTTAGATAGCTATTCAGCATTCACTCTCAATGCTTTTAATGCATGTTTATGTAAAAATATAGGTCAGCCCACTGGTTAGCTTAACTTGCTGTGTATTGCAATGTGTTAGCTTTAATGGGCTAATTCTAAAATCAGACTGCTGGCATTTGTAGTGCACCAACTGGACATATGCAGGTGACTGGAGGTCACTGTTTGAGGTCAGCCCACAGCTCAATTCTTTGCTCAGCTTGCTTTCAAATTTTCTTTAATATGTGTTGGCTATCTGGGATCATTAGTTCCTGTTCTCTGTCAGCTTTCTCTCTCCAAGATGATGGCTGCAATGCAGTGCATAGGGCTTTATCAGCCTCTTAAACCCAACCCTATGCCGTCCCCTTATTTACCTGGGATTATGCAAGCAATTATTGGCTAACCTTGTGATCTTGCTGCTAGCTGCAACTTATGCTGGGCTACCCTGATGTCATCTCAGTGTTTCCAGTACTTTCTCCATTCATTCAAATGCCAAAACGCCATGTGTTCCTCATCTCTACTGCTATTATTAGTGCCTTTGTCAGGCTTGTGTAAGCCGAGCTTGGATAAGCTTCAAAGGTCAGTGAGCTGCTGTCACCCCAAAGTTCTGGGTTCTCTTGCTCATCTCTATACATGATATTTAATGGGTAAGCGGCCATCGTTTTATATCTCTACATTTTATAAAATGTTAATTCAGGACTAAGCATTTATGAAGGGCCTCTCGGTAAAACTGTCTAAGACCAATTTTAATATTGAACTCCCTTAGGTAATAAAATGTGTTACAATTAACGAAGCAGTAATGGAAAGTTTTTTACATTTCAAATTGGAAGCAGTGTCTGTAGAATGTATATACAATGATATATAAAATTCGCTTTTTTAACACAGAAATTTTCGTTGCCAGTAAAGTGATTGCCAGGAAAGATTATTTTTCCCTATGTAACATAAGTGGCCAATGCGGCAATGGAATATTTTGTTAAGGTTTCTACTTGTGAACATAAATATATGATAATTTCACAGCCAATGTATATTACACAGTTTTCTGTTATAAGATCAACTTGGTCTGGAATTATTAGTCTCAACTGCTGACCTTTCTTCTAAAGGTTACCTGCTGCCAAGAGTAGGTAGTAGACCATCAACTTTTTTGCACAAAGTCCAACTTTCAGTCTGCCAAGGCTAAGATAGAATGGGTGACTGTGTCTCAGCTACAGACCCCAGCTAGCAAAGTACTTTAAAGGGTTTTCCCAAGGTCATTAGAAGTTAAGTACTGTACCTGGTTATCTGCAGCAGTCCCTTATTGGTTGACTAAAGTGTCAGCTCATGTTCCCGATTATGGGGAAAACCCCTTTAAAACCTGACCTGTTAAGGGAACCTGAGGATTGGAGTTAAAAAAAATTATCTGTCTATCTATCTATCTATCTATCTAGCTATCTATCTATTATCAAAAGATTCACATTTGCTTTGATTTTGTTAATAGTACTTTTTACTTTCCTTTAGCTTCCCCATTCAAGCCACCAAGAAACTTGAAAACATCAGATCCAACTATGTCAACATTTAGAGTGACATGGGAACCAGCTCCCGGACAAGTCAAAGCATACAAAATCACCTTTCATCCATTAGAAGATGATGAGGATATTGGGGAAATGATAGTTGGCCCATATGATAATACAGTTGTTTTGGAAGAACTCAGGTAGGAAAATAATGCTTGAAAAAATGTGTATTATAACCTCCATTGTAATAGTATGGGTGATGTGTTTGTGGACTTCATACACTATACTATGATGACACTAGGACCGCACATGTGCTTCCAGTATTAACACACAGCCAGAAACAGGAAAAGTGCTGTATTATATATACAGTGGTCCCTCAACATATGATGGTAATCCGTTCCAAATGGACCATCGTTTGTTGAAACCATCGTATGTTGAGTGATCCATGCAATGTCAAGTATAGGACAGTGGTCTACAACCTGCGGACCTCCAGATGTTGCAAAACTACAACACCCAGCATGCCCTGACATCCAACGGCTGTCCAGGCATGCTGGGAGTTGTAGTTTTGCAACATCTTGAGGTCCGCAGGTTGAAGACACTGGTAAAGGAAATTGTACTCACCTGTCCCCGCCGCTCCGGACCGTCACCGCTCGTCACCGCTGCCCTGGATGTCACCCTCCATCGCTGTCGCCGCATCCCCGGGGTGTCCCCGACACTCCGGCAAGGCCTCTGCTTCCCCGGCATCCTCGCTCTCCGTCTCTGCCATCACGTCGCTACGCACGCCGTTCCTATTGGATGACGGGACGGCATGCGCAGCGACGTGATGACGTTGGAGGAGAGCGCCGACGATGCAGGGGATCCCGAAGAGGACGCACCGGAGCCCCGAGGACAGGTAAGTGATCGTCAGTGGAGCACACGGGGCACCGTAAACTGCTATCCAGTGGCAGCTGAAGCAGCCTGCGCTGACGGATAGCCGTTAATGCGATGGCCCCGACATACAAAAGCATCGTATTGATGCTGCCTTCAACATGCGATGGCCTCTGAGAGGCCATCGTATGATGAAATGATCATATGTCGGGGCCATCGTCAGGGGGTCACTGTATATAGCTGCAATCCTGCTCTAACATGAGATACGAAAGAACACTGTGATCTCAATATCATTTAACTTCTTGCATGGCACAATAAAATGCAAGAGAAACAAGTTGGGAATCCTTCTTTCATAATTTTCAAGGGATTCCCTGTGACATAATCTATACCCATTAAAGGACCTTGGGGCTGACACTTTAGGATTCTTGTTGTTATGGCATGTATTAGGCATGCCCTAACAGTCTGTGTACTTATTTCTTAGATATAAAAGTACTGTATATTATTAGGTAAAATGACAGGTAATAAAAGTAACTACATTAATTTAAGTTAATAACTAACTATATATGTACCTAAAATACTACCATATAAAGAACAAGTTCCACCAAAATGAGGACCACATACAAGCAAATTTACCTAAAATTAGAAAAGCTATGAATCCTGCAGTAATGTTTGGAAGGTGGAATGGCCTATACCTTTAATGTACTTGAAGCTGTAAACTAATGTTCTGCAAATCTATGGAGTCATGTATTCAGTTAGAATTTATTTTAGTTAGAATTTATTTTATGCAGATTAAAATATTTTAAGATTTGGCAGCAAGACAAAATACAATCCCTCAATGTAAATATGTGTTTTTGCAGGGCTGCAACATCCTATAAAGTAAATGTTTTTGGAATGTTTGATAAAGGAGAGAGCGCCCCCTTGGTTGGAGAAGAAATGACAACTCAGTCAGATGCTCCTGAAGTTGCTGTTGATGCTGGTAATTTCCTCTCAAATGAGAGTACATAGAGATGGGTGAATGACTTGCGAAATATGATTTGTTTCTTATGCATCAGCTAAAATGCTCTTTCGGAGCTTGCCCGCTCAGCTGTTTCAACATGAGCTGCCTCTTGTTAATTATATACTAGAAAGAAGATTTATCACCCTGCAAAAAAGTTTGTTAAAAGTTCAACTATGGAAAAAAAAAAATAGTAATAATAATAATAATTATATATATACACAGCCAGTCACCATTTAGAAATCCTATTAGTTTAGGATTTAGGATAATTACTTGGACATCCATGAATTACAATGGGTGCTCCTAAAATGACCACGCACAAATGGTTACCATGGTCTGCTGATCCTGCTAAAACTTGTGGGCTTTGCCGACACATATCTTATGTATATGAACAGCTTAGGGCCCTATTACACAAGGCTATTATTAGATGAACAGGCCGATGAACAAGCATACTCTCTTTTATTGGCTGATGGAATGGTTTTGCTTATTTCATTCATTGGCTTCACACCTCCCTATGTAATAGAAGATGTGCGCCAACAAATAATAGAAGTAAAGGACTGCACAAATGATCCACCAAAGAGTGTAATGGGTGCATTAAACAAAAGCCTATCTAGTTGATCAGCGCTTTCAGTAGTCTGTCCATATAAGTTCCTTAAAGATCTGTTCACACTTGCATTTAACACATCGGTTCTGTTACTTTTGATGGTAAGAATAGTGTAATCTACAGCATTATTCTTATTTTTGCTGTCATAACCCTGATAATAAGCAATGAATCCATCAGGATCTGTAGGTGTTTTGGCTCTGTTATAAATAGAAGCCATGATGCTGGTGTGAACAGAACTTTCGGTTGCTGTTAACTGTTTATGACATTTTCTAGTCCTACCAATACCAATATAGTTTCCCACAATGTAGCACACTGCCACCAAGTTGTTTCATGTTCCTAATACGTGATCACATATACGTTTCTGAAGTGTTATCCACCATTTAGCGATGCATGGAATAAAACCAAATGTTAAGTATTTAGAACTTTGGAAAACAAGATAGGAAAAATACGTTTTGTCAAATTAAGAAAAGTCCTAGTGATTGCTTGTACAGTTTTCCACAGTCTTGTTGCATTTTTTTTCTTTAATTTTAGTTTTAAATATATGAACTATTTTCTGAAATCTATTATTGATTTTGGGACACCTTTCATGTTTAGAAGGCTTCAGATTCAGGAAATAGTCTAAGAATGAACTGAACAGAATGTACGATATGTGGACTTTTGGCCCTGCTGATGTAAACAAGCACTGTTTGTTAATATTATACTGTATCTCCTTAGCATTTTTCTATGTCACTAGTAGATGAAGCTAGATTATAGCGCAACTCTTTCATATATATATATATATACATTATGTATCACTTTAATTACAGTAATAGTGAAAAAAAGTTTATTTTATGCATCTTTCTAACACTTGTAACTTATTTCTGTTCTGTTGATAAAGTTTAGGTATTTTTTATGCTGAAGGAAACTTATTTTTAGATCTTATCATATACTATCCGAACTATATTCCTGGAGCATATATGAAATCACATTGCCTCTCGAGTCATTGTTGTATCAGGGATACTCTAAATGAATGGCTCCTAAGCACCCTGCACAAGAGGCCAAAGGAATACTGTGCTGCCAATGGACAAAGCATTCTTAGTATATTGTTTTATACCTATACCAGTAGATGTTTTATATTTAAATACAAGATGCCAATGTGTTCATCTACTTTGGTAATCTGTGTGGTCAACGTCTATGTTATAAGTGTGGAACTTCCTATCCTTTTTTGTTGTTTCATTTCCTTCTTTCCTGGAATGTTCATGTACTTTAATCTGCTATTCTTACTCTTAAATCAGTTACTTAAAATGTTATATTTTACCCTTGTCCAATATTAAGTTGTACATAAGAATATCTTCATAACAATTAGTATGGCTTATATACTGTGCTGTATTTACTGGTCACCCATGAATGTTATAGTATTTATGTACTGTCTTTCTCTATGATCACTGTAACAGGCCTGGAGTGCAAAACTAATGCCGCTGCAGATATAGTATTGCTAGTTGATGGCTCTTGGAGTATTGGCCGGCCCAATTTTAGAACTGTCAGGGCCTTTATCTCTCGATTGGTTGAAGTTTTTGAGATCGGCCCAGACAGAGTACAGATTGGTAAGTAATATGCAAACTGGTTGTTTGGCAGGAATGTTAAAAAAGTGGGAGAACACTTTTGGGAAGGTCAGACACATATTTTTGGGATTTGCCGAAATACTTTCTAATATGCAGTTATTATTACCACTACTTTCTTTAAATAGTACCTATGATCTAAACTCTCCCTTATCCCCCCCCCCAGCTGTCCTTGACTCCCACTGACTCTATCCATGTGTTTCTTTTCATTCAAAACCTCTTTCTACCTAATTTATTGTCTTCTTGGCTGCTTATTCAGCTGTCCTAGTGTGAGGGAAGAAGGGGGCGTGTCTCAGCATACAGGCTGTGAACACAGCAGCCGGCAGCTCTGTATCTTCTCCTCTCTGTTTACAGCTGCATGTGTCGAGAGAAGAAAGATCGGAACTCAGATAGTAAAATGAATGAGGTAAGGCACAGTCAGGAGTATGCCCTGCTGTGCTATGAGCACAGTGCTGGTTCCAGCCTGTCTGATTGACAGACAAGGAGCAGTGCTGAGCTTGTCTGTGTCCCAGCTGCAGTCTGAGATTTAGGATTCACCATGAGTCTGAAATCTATAAAAAGGGCTTTCGGCCAGGACTGGTAGGTAGACCCCTAGTGGTAATTTTTTCAAAGAGGAAAATTAAATAGAAAGAAGCATATTTTTTAATAACATTCAATTGGAAAGTTATTCTGCATACATGAATCTATAATATATCAAACGTTTTTTTTGATGAAAGGTACACTTTAAAATCTGTATGTTGAGTGTCTGTTGAATACAAGGTCATAGTACTTGGTTATAGTGTATTTCTACAACCATACTTAGAATGTTCATATCTTTTAGCTTAAGGCCAAATTAGCAATAAATGGATAATAAGAGCAGTCGGGAACATGTCAGTACAAAAACAAAGATTTCCTTGTTCTCTTAATGCTATTCAGAGTTTTACAGGTTGAAAACATTTAAGGAATGCACATATATATTAAGGGGATCAGTCTCATTCTCCCTGAACTATGAGTCAATGAGGGTGGCCCCGGTGATGTCTGGCTGCTTCGCCAGTCTTGATTTACAGATCTCCTGTAAACTCAAACAGGGCTGGTGAGGTGAAGAGAAATCACCGGGGACTGCTCCAATGACTCCAGGCAGTATGAAATTGATGTTATGTTCCTTTTACCTAGCTAAATTTAGAAACTCAACATATTTATACATTTTAAGCTCTTTTCACACTTGTGCTAGTTTTTTGCATCACGTTGCCTTTACTCTTTTGTTGGCCAGAGATGTTAAAAAGGATATTATATTGGATCCAACATAACCATCATGGCTGCTGTGAAAACAGAACCTATGATGGCATTGTGGCCAGAGCTTTAGGAATTAAAATATCTTACTCATCAAAATGCCAAATAATATTGCTTCTTATGCAAAGTGATTTATTCGTATATTGCATATTTAATTAATCTTATAAGGAATTTTGGCAAGCAATGGCAGCAGATAATAATGGGTAAAGTAAATAATACAGTGATCTTCATGCATCTATCATAATTCTGTATTCCACCTATTATTTCATTTCAGCTCTTGCTCAATACAGTGGAGATCCCAGAACTGAATGGCAACTAAATGCCCATGCAACAAAAAAGTCTCTAATGGATGCTATAGCAAATATGCCTTACAAAGGGGGAAACACTTTGACAGGTAAAGAAGGATATTAACAGTATATATAATTTATAGGTATACGTAATAAGAGCGGATGGATCATTTTCTGCAAAATGTTTTATTAGGTTTGGCTTTGAATTTCATCCATCAAAACAACTTCAAAGCAGCAGTTGGCATGAGGCCCAAGTCACGCAAAATTGGTGTACTCATCACTGACGGAAAGTCACAGGATGACATTGTTGGACCATCCAAAAAGCTGAGAGATGAGGGAATTGAACTGTATGCTATTGGTAAGTTTAAGTTGTACAGACTAACAATAGCTACTCCTTAGGGCTCCTCTTCTTTCCTACAATACAGTCTGACAATGCCCAGCTACAATTTCTTCTTACAGTACCCTAAGCCACAGTAAGCTACAGTTCAGTAAGCATACTTTATATTACATAACAGCCACTTTGCCTGCATGCACCGTAGCAATGCACTAGACCTGTGGATGTAAGAAAGGCAAATGTGCTGCAGCTTCCTGCTTGAATGAGATGGTGGTGCAAGCCTCTTTACCCCTCTTAACTCAACTTTGTTCACGTTTTTATAAACGTTTTTTATTAAGTGGTTTTATTAGGTGCTATTTTTCAAACTCCATGTGTGTTGTCATGTGTCTTTTACTGAGGAAAGGCTTTTTTCTGACCACTCTACCATAAAGCTTAGATTGTTGATGTGTTACAGTGATGATTGACCTTCTATATCTTGCTCCCATCAGCATACAGGAGCTTTGTGGCTCAACCAGAGTGACCATTGAGTTGTTGGTCATTTCACTTACCAAGGCCATTTTCCTCCAATTACTTAGTTTGGTGAGGACAACAGCTCTAGGAAGAGTCCTGGTAGTTCTAAACTTCTACCATTTTTAAATTATGGAGGCCACTGTGCTCTTGGGAACTTTTGGTGCTGCAGTTTTTTTTTTTTAGACTCTTCGCCAGATCTGAGCCTTATACACATTCCTGCCTCTGAGCTCAACAAGCAGTTCTTTCCCCCTCAAGCCTTGTTTTTTTTTAATCTAATATGCATTGTCAGCTGTAAGGGTATGTTTACACTGAGGAATTGGGGCGGAAATCAAGCAGAAATTTTCTGCCTCAAAATATTGTTACTTTTCCACAAGAACTCACAGAGATTTCGTGCGGAATTTCAAGCGGAATTGGCACGGAATTGGCGCGGAAATCGAGTAATCTGCGTGGAAATGCAGGTCTCATGCGGAGGAGGAGTATCAAGTATTTGTATTCCTAAAATTAATTTTTTTCATGCGGAAATTCCGCACGAATTCCGCGTGGAAATGCTTCTGACTGAAAAAAAAAATAACATTGATCTCTATGGGAGAACAACGCTGATTCCGCCTGAAAGAAAGAACATCTTCTTTCTTCAAGCGGAACAGACTTCCTCGTCAGAATTCTGCTTGAGGAAATTCCTCAGTATGAACTGAGGGGCAGAAATTCTGTACAACTCTATGGGGATGTCACTGCTGAATGATTTGGAGAGGAAAAAGCGAGCAGATTACTCATGGAAATTCCTCTCCAATTCCTCAGTGTGAACATACCCTAAGACCTCATACAGACAAGAGTATGTCTTTCCACATCATGTTAAGATTTGATTACCATTACCCAAAACCTATTGAATATGTAATAATAATAATTATTATTATTATTGTAATTATTATTATAATAATTATTATCATTGTTAACAGTTATTTGAAAAAACATAACACATTTGAAATACATAACAATTATTTGGAATGTCTGGGAAATCCATTGTCCAAAAACAATTTTTACATGTGCAGTTAAAATGCTGAATTAATAGGGATTATTTCTGTCTTTAAAAGTATTCTTTGATAGAAGTCGTATTTTGCCAGATCTAGATCTGTTACATAACATGTGCTTTTAATCTTAGAATTTGAACGGACTGCTGGAAAATGGCCAATAATTTTCATACTGTAACTAAAATACTCTAAAGGCAATACAGTATGGCGGACAACAGAATATATATATATATATATTTTTTTTGGCTACAGATTTATATTGCTGGCAGAGCATAAATCCAAGGGAATATTTTTATTGCGTGATGTTTTGAATGGCCAGATTTCCTCCAGCCTCAAATCTTGAGTGTAGGGCTGGCTTATTGACTATCTAGGTAGCATGCTAGTGTTCTGCCAGCCAGATGATCCTAAACTATGGACATCACTTTGTTCCAGATAAAGTTTTTTTTCCTTTTCACATGAGGATATTTCTTTTAGTTTTGTAGAACCCATGTTATGTTCACCATAGACTGGCATCTTTTTCTGCTGTCTTAAATGTAATGTTGGCACATACAAGTTATTTATCATGCTGTGAACCACAGTTCAGGAGCTGAAAAACATTTTGAAATAACAACTCCTAAGTAAGAAGTATAGTAATTTGCTAATGTGGTCAGTAGGAGAGATTATCTAATATATATGCTGAACTAATATATAGTGGGAATTGATGGTGAATGAGAGTCCAAATACTGGCAAACTTATGTGGTATTGCCAAATCTAATGTACATTTGGCATAAAACTTTTATAAAAGTCACTTCAGAAACACCCACTGGACACTTGGAAAGTTGTTTGCATATGGTTATGAGTGATTGCATTTTTATGTTTTCTCTTATCCTATCAGTAACAACATAGATATTATGGAACCTGATTTCTCAGGACCTCTTTAGCTGTTATAGCAGTTTGGTGACCAGTAATCCTTTAAATATTTGGAAGGTCACTATTTAAAAAAGGTTTAAGAGTTAAAATAGAACTAATGATGCCAAAAGATGTTAGTCAGTGGATTGACATGTTTATAGCTAGAGATGAGCCCCACACAGGAAACTCTCCCTATTTCCACCTAAAAATCCTGTAAAATGACAGTGTTTGTAGGTGGAAATAAGGAAAGGCTCCTATGGCGAGTAACACTTGCCAAGAAGGGAATTAATAATGCGAGAGTAGGGCCTTACAGGGGAAGTTTTTACCCCCACCAGCTACAATGGACCCTATATTGTTCTCTTTTACCTTTTAGAGGTCTTTGTATCACATCAATACATTGTAGTGTAGGTGGCACATGGTGTTTTTTTTCACACCTTTCCTTTGTTTGATTTCAAAAAAAGTTTGGGTCCATATATTTTATCCTAAGAAAAGCAAAGTTTTAGCTAATGCATATCCTCAATACTTACTTGTGGTCTGATGCCGAGGAATGTCTGTAACAGGGGAGCAGCACCTTAAATATGTTTTGCACTATCCATTATTGTGAAGTATTGGTGTGACACCATGGTCAATCTACTCTCATTCATCAGGCATTGGTGGATGGAAATCCTGGCTGATCCATGCCTGATTCATCTTCACAATGGTCAGTCTCTCCACATTTTTCATGGACAAACAAGTTCTCCTTAGGGTTACTATGGCCCCCGCTGCACTAAACACCTGCTCTGATGGCACACTACTGGCCAGGTAGGACAGTTTTTCAAGGGCAAACTCTGCTAGTTGCAGCCACAAATTAAGTTTGGCTGCCCAGAAGTCCAGCGGATCTTCAAGGTGTGTTGGTCATGGTCATGTCAAGGTATGCCACCACCTGCTGGTTCAGGTCCTGCTCCAGATCTACCTGCTGCTGATGAATTGATTTACTATTTGGGTGAAGAAAGCTACTCAACAGTGAATGTAGGCCCAGGCTGCTGCTGATGGAGCTGGTACTGCTCCTGCCACCCCAGTTTGTCCTCCCTCTCAGTAGGTGTAAAAAAGGCCCCCATTTTTTGTCGGTAGCCAGGGTCCAATAAGATGGAGAGCCAGAAGTCATCCCGCTGCTGAATGGTGACAATTCGGTCTCTATACAAGCAAGTGAGCATGCATCGTGCCATTTGTGCAAGTTACTTGAAGGGACTCCCTACCTCCATCTCCACTGCATACTGCCATGATGTGTCTGAGTCCTCTGTTTCGCATTCCTCATAACCCTCTAGCTACTCTAGCTGCTCCTGCTCCTCTTTTCCTGTCAGATGACTAGAAAAACAGCCCATCCCGCAAAACTTAACTGTGCTCCACTGTGCCCCTCCCCTCCTCCTCCATTTCAGCCTCCACAGGGCTCATGTGGCCATGAGATGTAGGAGCCATGTCTCCAGTACCCTGACCAGCCATTGTTTCCAACACGTGTTGTAGTAAATGAAGCAGTGGAATGAAGACGTTCATCCCGTAATCCTGGTGACTGACTAATAATGGGGCTTCCTCAAAGGGCCTGAGCAAGCGGCAGGCCTGAGCTGCCACTAGTTGACATTGAAGTTACACAGGGGAGTCCCCCTATCCGCTTGGACCATCAAGAAATCGGTGATGGCTTTTCTCTTTTCGTCCAACATATGGAGGGTGGAATTCCATTGAGTGGCAACATCACAAATCAGACTATGTTGGGGCATGCAATTCTGACGCTGCACCTCAAGGAGGGTGTGCTTTGCGGTGTACGAGTGCCTGAAGTGCATGCAAAGTTTCCTTCCCATTGTTAGGATGTCTTGCAGATGGGGGGAACACTCCAGGAACCGCTTGACAACCAGATTGAACACATGTGCCATGCAGGGCGTATGTCTCAGGCTTCCTTTTCGCAGCGCAGACAAGATGTTCTCAACATGGTTCCCATTTCCAGTTTTCGCGGAGTAAGCCATGATTAGATTTCTTGATGAATGACTTTTAGTGGTTCCTCCCCTGTGTGACTCCGTTCACCAAGGCAAACCATGTGAATAACAGAGTGACACTGCCGTGCCCTGCACACATGGTATGCTGAAGGGGCACTGAGACTTGTCCGTGCAGTGGAGGCTGAGTATAGGGGAGGATGGGGAGTCGCACACTGTCACAGGACCAACGGCCTAAGAGCGTAGTGGCGGAAGCGGCGTGACCTGTCCAAGTTGTGGCTGTGCAGGAACCACATTTACCCAGTGGGCCGTAAAGGACATGTATTGTCCCTGACTGTAGTTACAGCTCCACACGTCGGCGCTGCCATGCTCTGTGGTATACACCAACAGGCTCAAGGACTGGCCCACCTTCTTTTCCACAAAACTGTTCAGGGCTGGTACTGCCTTCTTCGCAAAGAAATGACAGCTTGGGACTCTCCACCTCGGCTCGGCACAAGCCATCAGTTCTCTTGAAAAGGGAGGGACAGCAGCACCATCAACTTGGACAAGAGCACATTCAGCTTCTGCACCGTTGGATGAGTGGGCGCATACTGTTGTCTCTTGGACATGGCTTTGACGATGGATTGATGGTGGAATGACTGACTCGAAGTAGGAGGAGCAGGAGCACCTGGAGCGACTGAAGATGGGTATAACACACAGCTCCCTTCGGCTGAGTTGGTAGAACCTTGGCTGGATGAAACAGGGAGTGGCGTGCCACTGGGTGATGCAGCAGACTGGACCACCACATCGGAGCCACGGTTCTCCCAGGTCGTTTTATGGTGACGCTGCATGTGTTGACATAAAAGCTGTGGTGCCAACATTGGGAACCTGGCCCCGCTTAAGCTTCCTACGACACATCTTGCTTGTGGCCAGGTTAACATCCTCCGGATGCTTGATGAAAAACTGCCACACCGCCGAGTAGCTGATTTTCCCACCAACAGTCCGCATTGATTGACTGCTACTGCCGCCGACTCCAGGAACCCCTTTTCCACTACCTATGGGAAGGTAGGCTACCCCGGGCATGTTTGGCTCCAGACTTTCCACTTCTGCCATCATGCTGACTGCCAACCATGCTACCACCATGCTGGCTCCGTTGCTGCCTCACGGGCAACATGCAGTTGCACGTCACTGATGTCCTCCTCAGGTTCCTCAACAGTGTCTGCTTCAGGAGCCTGAACGCTCGCAACACCGCCTCCCACGTCACTCTCCTCATCACTACTTGCCTGCCTAGCAGAGGAAGTGGTGGATGTCTCCTCCACTTCTTGGCTGGGCAGTAGCTGCTGACTGTCATTTAGATCGTCCTCACTAAATAGTGGAGCTGAACCCACAGCATAAGATACTTCTGTGGGGGAGGGAACAGCATAGGACAGAGGCAATGGGAGGACAGGGACTGCTCTCAGGCCGTGCCATCTGAGGGTTGTGTCTGAGGAACCCACAAACTGCTGACTGGGGGTGTCAGATGTCATTTGTGATGAAGTGGATGACCGTGTTAACCAATCGATGATGGCAGATGGGTTGTTGACATACTTAGTGCGTATATGAGATACTCCATTACACTTAAAACAGTATTTGTCTACAACACCAGCAGGTGTGTACTTTTGCCTGGCCTTTCACAGTAACTAGGCTCTTAAGACTTTAACAGGAACAAAATGGTACACCACTTAGATGTACGTATGGGGTATGCGCTTATGAAGGGAGGGCAATGCGCTCCAGTACGCAACAGGAGCAGGAACAAAATGGTACACCACTTAGATGTATGCACAGGTTACACTTAATAGAGAACAATACACTTTTAGTGCTCTGCTCACCTTAACTGGCTGGCTACTATTAGCTTTTCAGTTGTTGTACACACCAGTTCTGTAGCACACAGTCACTGTGTACCACACCCAAAATTGCACTCTCAATCTCACTCCCTTCCCTATCAGTGGTTCTAGGCTGGATTTGGGCTAGAGGTGATTCGCTGCTGTAAAAAAGCTTTTCTGTGCAGCACACTGCTCTCTGTCCCTCTCTGCAATAGAACGCTGATGTGACTGGGAGGTGAATTGCTGCTGTAAAAATGCTTTTCTGTGAAACAGACACTGCACTCTCTCTCTCTGCAATAGAATGCTAATGTGATTGGGAGGTGAATCGTTGCTGTAAAAATGCTTTTATGTGCAACAAACACTGCTGTCCGTCCCTCTCTCTCTGTAATAAAACACTGATATGACTGGCCTCAATATGGCTGCCAATTATATAGGGCTGTGACATCACAGGGTTGGCTGGCTGCTGATAGGCTGCATGCTGCATGTGATTCAGGGTCATTCCGCCGACCCTTGTTCCCGCCTTCCAAGTGTCGTCACATGCGGATCCGCCATTTTAGATGCCCTGCCCCTGGACCGCACTAAATGGAGTTTAATGAAGCAATTTGCGGGATTGAATCGTGACTATATTCGAATTCGTAATGAATCAAATTTTACTTGGCACCTACGTGAAAAAAAAAAAAAAAACATTAAGAGCTGCTATTGTGGTAGTTCACTTTGTGCTATTAGTTATAGCAGTAATGTTATGCCCCTGTCATTGCTTGCTGTTATGTAGTATACAATCTACAAGTACACCCAAATCCTTCTCTACCAGTGACTCTCTCAGTTTTGCATCTTCCTTGGCATATGATACATGTAGATTATCAGTACCCAGATGTATACCAAGACCCCTGTCATTGTTCACTGTATATGGTAGAAGTATAGATAGATTGGTGGATGGATGAGAGGATAGATGGATAGATGTAGACAGGTATAGTATACCGATTGGATATATACAATGTATTGGATTCATAACAATGTTACTAATGTTGTCATTTTATTTTGTTAGGTATTAAAAATGCAGATGAAAATGAACTGAAAGAAATTGCTACTGATCCTGATGAGATCTATGTCTTTAATGTCAATGATTTCAACCAGCTAACCAACATTGTCGAGCCCGTTACAACAAATTTGTGTAACAGTGTTAAGGGCGGAGGAGGTACGTTACCTTTTCTGTTACATTGGGTACATTATACAGAATTATTGTTATGTAAATTTGGGTCACAACTATGACTATTCACTGCCTACAGCTGCCTGCACCACACCAGTATGAACCTAAGAGACTTTCTTCTTTTATGTACTGTTGGCAAATATTATAGAAAAATGGTTTATTGTATTTGATCTCACACACACAATGTTGTTTCTGCCAGCAGTTACCTTTTTGTTTTAAGTTTCTCACAATCACCTATAGTGCTTAATTCTGACCCTCAATCCATTTTTGTTCATAGACGTTCCCTGTTTCCACAATGCTTAGAATACATATCACATGCACAGCACAATCTTTCTCATACAGGCTTATAGTTTCCATTTAATGTATTGATATGTCTTATAATGTTTTATCTGTTGCAGATCTTCTGGAACCGCCATCAAACCTGGTGACCTCAGAACCTACACCTCGATCTTTTAGAGTCACATGGGTTCCACCATCTCACAGTGTAGACAGATTCAGAGTGGAGTACACTCCTGTAGCTGGAGGCAGGACCCAAACGGTGAGGGGCCTATACAAAATATATTGCTCTTGTACAGGTTAATCCTTGTCTTGACTGTACAGGTTTCTGCCACAGAAGGCATGTGCTGTTTTACATAAAAACATCATCATTGTGGTTCTATAAAGCCTATAAAAGTTAATGTAAGTGTATTTACTTTTATAGGAAATTCCCTCCTATTCCCACTAATAAAAGTGCCAGCACTGCCTGTTATAGAAACAAAAGTTATAGCTGTAAATAACAGTGGACTATATCAGAGAATTTCATTTTATTCCATTTACTTTTTTGTTTTTAGAGGATCCATGATTAATATAATGGACTTGTTTTGTAACTAATCTTAACAGATTGCATTGACTTTAAATAGAATCTGTCAAACTTTTTTTTTTTTTCTGCCCATCAGAGGTCCCAATATGAATAAAGCCTTGTTCTTAAAATACTGGTTTTAAGGGCACACTTGGGTCAATTATATTTTCATTATGATAGTGGAAAGGGAAGGCACGATGAAGGCATAGAATCATTCGCAGTATAGAATTTTGCTCCTTAATGACTACTTTATCTACTATCCTGCATAAATCGATAACTGCTTTACAATGTTTTTTCACTTTACAACAATCCTTGGCCATTCTGCCTGTCTTTACCTTCTATTTTGTCTTTTTGCAGGTTACTGTTAGCAGGAATGATAGGTCAACAGTACTGGTTGACCTAAAACCTGAAACTGAATATGAAGTCAAAGTATATTCAGTGGTAGAAGGAGAAAGCAGTGATCCTTTGGTTGGACAAGAAACTACATGTAAGTTTCCATAGATTTTGTAAAACAACATACTAAAATTAAGGTATATTGTACCCATGTTGATTTTTTCTTTCATTTTTCTTTACAATTTTATACAAACCACACATAACATAAATACCATACAACCAAACATATATTATTTCCTATATCCCTCCCCCCATCCCACTTGCCAGGTCCCTATGGAGTACCAATATGGAGTACCAGTCTGCTTTTTTAACATACACCTGGACCCCCATAGTCCTACATAACTAATTATGGTGCTGTATATAAATATGTGAATAGGCCTAAGCTACATTTTTAATGTCAAATCACTTCTTGTACAATGTCAGTGTTAACAATAGGTTATTTTCCTAATAGGATATACAGTCAAAGTTTATCTGTAGTAAAACTCATTTTTGACATAACCATTGCTCTTTTTCATTGATAAAGTATTTCTTCTATTTAAATAAAAACAAGTGACAGTCTGCTAGAGGAGTAAAATAATAAAAATACACGGTTTACTGTTTACTAACCTTGATGATGCACTCTCCCTGCTCTCCTGATGACGTTCCTAATACACTGCAGTCAATACCTGAGGCTGTAGTGTGTTTGTAACATCACCAATAGAGCAGGGAGAGCACATCATGGAGAGAAGTAATCAGAGGACCTCTTTAATAACACATGTAAAATATAATATACTCCCTCTCCAAATAGTAAGCAATGAGGGTTGACCTTAACATTCACCTTCACAAGCTCCTTCAGCTTCATAAAACAAACACGAATCACGCTTTTTACAGACAGCTCAGGAATTTACAAACAGTTGGCGACCCTGCTACCATCATGCTTTAGGTAATTTTATGGCCCAAATAAAAATCTGTGACTTTCTACTCAATAGCCGGCATTTATCATTGTGGGTGTAAGTGATTTTACACCTTTTTTTTGTGTGCTGGTAATGTGTACGAGCACCAAATTTATTAAATGGTCACAGAGCATTTGATAGATATTGTGTAGGTCACATTTTTGGACCTTTCCTAGACAAAAAACACTGTCTAAAGAGTTACCTAGAAATCACTCTTCCTGGAGACACTTTAGTACATGTGGTCTCCATTTTCAAAAGGTTGAAGTGATTAAAAATTCATACAGCAAAAAAATGGTAAAACATCTGGTCCCAAAAAACGCAAACCACATTCAGTGCACAGGACTGACCTGCACGATTGACCTGACAGCAGCAACAAGTCAAAACCTATTACACTGATTGCAGAGGAAGAAGAAGCAAATATGATGTCATTGTTGCCAGCCATGGGGTTTATTACTCCGTCCTTGTACCAGCTGAGATAGCAAAAGGAATTATTGCACCTATTCATCTTCTAATGATTTAGATTACATATACATTTTCTATGTTATTGTAGCATAAAATATAACATATAATATAGAATAATCACTCTTAAAAAGAAGGTCAAATATGATGATAGATGGTGAAGTATAGATTCATTTCTAAACATCTTTTTACATTTAAAATATAAATACAATCTACATACAAAGTAAATTGTATTGCATTCTTAATCTTGTACTGATCCTAAATTTTAGATCATATTATTGTTATTCAGAGCTGAATTCATAATAATGCTGGTTGCTACATCCAGTCGAAAGCTTGGTAACTCACCGGCCCCTATAATAAAATGCTCTTGACTCCACTAAAGTGGGGGACATGTAGAAGGTTTTACAGAAAATGTGCTATAATACGTAATTACTGGTTAACATTAACCATTTGTAAAGGTGACCTTATCTTGTAAAGATACAAATGTAGTACACATAATTGTTCCTATAACTCTTTGGATGTCTCCAATGTGCTTTATAACCAAACATTGCAACAATAAGGCAGTTAACAATTCAAATATTATGAAACAAAGAGTAGTAAAATACACATTCATAGTAACAAGAGTGTACTTATTTCCACAGTGCCCATCCCTAACATCAGAAATCTTAACATTTACGACATTGGAACAACAACAATGCGAGTCAGATGGGAAGCGGCTCCTGGGGCTACTGGATATCAGTTGTTATATGAGCCTGTCAATGCTACTGTTCCTTCTACAGAAAAAGAGGTGAGGAATGTGGCTTCAACAGCCAATGCAAATAAAATATCAGCATTTGTGGCATATGATAATGTGTTTAAGGAAATCTACTTTCATGGGGCTTTGTATATCAGCCAGTACTTTTCTGCCATGTGTAAAGCAGTAAAACATAGATCCCAAAGAACTATTTATTGGCTGGACAGACACTCATGGCAGTACATTCAGTTTGATACATACTAGATACACTCCTATTTGGTTTTGATGTATCCAAGCATTTTAAGCCCTTCTTTTTTCTTTTTACCCGCTAACCTATTCCGCAATATCATTTATCATCCAACCAAACATAGACTGAGATGATAACGTGAAAAAAAAGGTCCTGATCAATGCTGAAATTCCAGGCATAATAATACCGTAATTAATAATAATGATAATAGTTATTTAATCTAATTATTGTTGGGGATGTATTCATGTAATGGATCCTAATACTACCATACCTAAAGTGCAAGTATTTATCTAATGTTATTTAGAATTAATTTACTTTTACAATTCCAGGAACGTTTTGATGCATCAGTCACTGACGTGCGACTGGAGAACTTATTCCCAAACACTGAGTATACATTGACTCTTTATGCGCTTGTTGATGATCTTACCAGTGACCCACTCACAGCTCAGGAAGTCACACGTAAGAATTTATATTTTTTTACTACACTGAATAAGGGTCTCCCAAATGGCCACTCTGCTAACAGAATATCTTCCATATCCACAGCAGTATAATTCATAGCTCTAATAAGGACTGGAATTTTATCTTTTCGTGATATTGGTAAATAACAGGAATATTTAGAAATTTAAAGGTGTTGAAAATATCAAATATTGTTTTTTGTTTTTGTTCCCTGATTTTTAACGTTGATTTAACCTGATTAACGTTGCTGGAAACATTCAACATGGTGTTCACTTTTGTACATGTTTTTTTGCCCGATCCAGCAAAGAGCCTTACAACTACTCTTCCCAACCTCCCATAAACATACACAGTTTGCATGGCCAAACAGACAAATGCAAGTCTTTTAAATAGGGAAAAAGTGAAGAACTACACTCATCTTTGAGTCAACAGTACAGTGAATTTAGGAATGTTGAAATTGAGTCTAGCAGTTGGTACTTTGCTACCCTGTATTTATATATTTAACATGACATTTCTTTTTAACAGTGCCAGTCCAAGGTCCTAGAAATGTAAGACTTCGAGATATCACTCATAGCTCAATGAATGTGTTGTGGGATCCTGCCCCTGGAAATGTCAGAAAATATATAGTGAGGTACAAAGCAGAGGCAGAAGAAGATTTCAAAGAGGTATATACATATATATACTATATATGTATTGTTTCATACAAATCATTACTGTAGACAGAATTTTATTTCCTCTTAATAATAAGAATCAACAGTGATAGCTGTCTGTCGGTGGAGGCTTTTAAATTATTTGCTACAGGGTTGAAATGTTTTGCTTTTACTTTACAATTGCTTTTCTTTTTAATATCTATAACTTTTGAACAAAAACGTTAATTTGATTTATTTACCTTTCTTTACAATAGTCTATAATTGTCATAGGATCATACATGATTTCTTTACCCTCAAAGTTACCTATGAAGATAAAATTTTGTGTAGAACACAGCTAGTTATCATCATATCTCCATCTACTGGGAATTTATAGTTCTTTATTATTTTTATGGGCTAGGTGGAAGTGGATGGATCAAGAACAAGCACTCCTTTAACTGACCTTTTCTCAGAAACTCTATATGATGTCAGTGTTACTGCAGTAATGCAAGATGGATTATCTTCTCCTCCACGTTTTACACAAGGGACCACAGGTGTGTAGAACTCACGGTTGCATAAATTAATGCAATACTTTACAAACAATACAAATAAACAATAACCCAATACAACTTTCCATAACTCTATATAACCTAGATATACCCTATTACAAAAAACAATAACCCAATACAACTTTCCATAACTCTATATAACCTAGATATACCCCATTTCAAACAAACAATAACCCAATACAACTTTCCATAACTATATATAACCTAGATATACCCCATTACAAACAAACAATTACCCAATACATCTTCCCATAACTCTATATAACCTAGATATACCCCATTACAAAAAACAATAACCCAATACAACTTTCTATAACTCTATACAACCTAGATATACCCCATTACAAACAAACAATAACCCAATACAACTTTCCATAATATATATAACCTAGATATACCCCATTACAAAAAACAATAACCCAATACAACTTTCTATAACTTTATATAACCTAGATATACCCCCATTCAATATGCTTGAGTGTAGTGTAGATTGTGTTATTAAAATCATATCTATATATGATTGAACTCTATATTCAGATAAAAGGGGATATGCTCTTTCTCATCCATTTTTCACAATGTATGTTGGACTGATACACTAATAAGAACATTTTTGGAGAACCATGAGTGACATAGTCCATGGCTATCATCCCACTGTCATCAAAATATCCGTAAATAGACAAGGAGCTTATATATAGGTTTTGCCCATCTCCTACAATGCACTTTTCTTTGGAATTTCCAAAGATGGTTTCATAATAACAGTAATTTGCCAAAATAATTTGTAAAATCACTGATGAATTATGTATTTCAACCTTAACAGCTCCAGTGCCGGCACCAGTCAACCTCAGATTTTCAGAAACAACTAAGGACAGTTTTAGAGGGACCTGGGACCATGGTGCACCTGATGTGGCATTGTACAGGATAAGCTGGGCACCCGTTGGACAGCCAGAGAGAAAGAAAGAGGTAAACATTCGGCCTCAGAAGAGACTTAAAAGGAATGTGTACATATGTCTATCCATCTAAAACATATACTTATGTGATTACAGACCATTCTTGAAGGAGAAAAGAACACCTTGGTATTTGAAGACCTTGATTCTGATACACCATATGAAGTCTTTGTGACTGCGATCTACCCTGATGAATCTGAAAGTGAAGATCTTATAGGAGTTGAGAGAACATGTAAAGTCATATCATTTTAATTTTGTCTCTGTGCTATATCAAGTTATTATACTAATGTCTCACATTTTTTCTGTTCCCTTAGTACCAAAGATCCTGACAACAACTCCAAGTGAGTGAATGTATAAACACTGTTGTTCAACTATAATCTGTTTTCATTTTTGCATAAAACCTTTAAGTCCCTAACCCCTTCGCATTATCAGCCATACATTTTTTAGTGCTGGCACCAAGGTTTTTGGAAATATACATACATTTGAAGCACATTCACAGCTTGGATTTAGGAGCCAAGCTTATGTAATCTGCAGCCAGAGTTTTTTTTTTTTTTCTTTACTCCTTTTATAAAATTTTTATACACATCACAAATCCCAATATATTTTCCAAATTTCTGTTTATATCAATATCGTCTCTCTCTCCCCCCCCCTTATCCCAAGTACATTAATCCATTGAGGGGCAAGGGGTCTGGAGGTCAGGAGAACACCACTCAATTCCTCTTATATTTTATTCACCCTCTAAATTACCCCCCTTACCTTACACTTGTTATTTTCATTTTCCTAAATCAACTATAGTAGATTAAGCATATACTCCTTCTGTTTTACAGTTCCTTACAACCTGTCCCCCTCGCTCCTCGCCCCCTTACATCATAGTTCTATCACATTATTAAAACCAAACCCCCTAAATTAGAGGGAGAAAAGAAAAAATTGCCAACGTCGGGCAGAACTTCATGCATACACCAGTTATCTCTTCGATTTTACCATACACCTCTCTCCAATATCCAACAATCTCCAGAAGATATGTAACTGACATGCCTTCTCTACATTGCATCTATTACATTTACTCTCTCTTCTAACACCTATTTTTTTTCCAAAAAGTATGGTGTATAGTAGAGCCTATACACTATATTAAATTGCATTATCCTGTAATTTAAGTTTGTTGATACCTTATTGATGTTTTTCCGTACATCATCCCATTTTATTTCTTTACTTGGTTCAATTTCTTCCTGCCATTGTTGAGAACTTATGGTAAAATTTGTTTTTAATTGATTTAACCATGACTTGAAACACACATGAAATATGCCTTTTTTTTTTTCCCTTTCATTATCTTGACCACTATCTCAGGGTATATTGAGTATATTTTTCCTCCTCTCCTTGTATATTCAAGAAAAGCTCCTTTAAGACTTCTATATTCCAGCCATCCATCCACTTTTAAATTTAGTTTTTCTTTTAATTCTGGCCAATTCTTAAATTTACCCTTCTCCCATACATCTTTTATCTTTAGGGGTCCCCTATCCTTAAATAAATTCAATTCTCCTAACTTACTCACCTCATACATGTTTGCATTGTTGAATAACAGTGCCTCATCCATTATTCCTTATATATCCATTTCTTTCCTAAATATCTTCCATGTTTTAACCAAGTTTTTTTTACCATCAAAATTTTCCTCCAGTTACTCTCCCCTAGTTTCCCTGATTCCAATAGGTGAAAGATGTTTCCAAAAATCTCACCATAACAAGACAATACATATTTAAACAACGCAAATTTTTCCCATTCTATCAAAAAATACATTTGTCCTGCCAAAAAATACCTATAAATATCTGGAAAATCCAATCCTCCATTCTCCTTTGTTTGACATAAATGTTCCAATTTGATTCTTGTTTTTTTTCCTACCCCATATCAGTGAGTTAAAGCGGTTGTACGCTGCCCTGCCTTTTGGAGCTCTGCTGGCAGCGTCCGGAAGTTCATTACTCCGAACGCTGTGTGCGGGCTTCCGTGTCCGCGGCCGCCCCCTCGTGACGTCACGAGGGGCGGAGCTGTGATGTAATGATGCTCCGTCTCCTGTATTGCCCGTCATTACGTGCAGAGCGTACTCGCTCTGTGCAGTAATGATAGCGCGGTGTCCTTTTTCATTCTCACTCTTCTAGGTCCAAGAAATGGTCCTCGCAACTTGCAAGTTTATAACGCAACCTCCAACAGCCTGACTGTGAGATGGGACCCAGCCACTGGCAGAGTGCAGCGATACAGGATATTTTATCAACCTGCTGTGGGAGATGGAGTTGAACAAACGGTAATTTGATAAATCACTTTCCCCAAAGACTGATAGTAACATAGTTCACATTAACTATTACATGGAATAGAGATATATTTGGGTGTGTTCCATTAACTTTATCACAGACAGGCCTGTCTAAATATTAGTGTAATATTTTTTGATAATTTTTGGCGATTTTATAGGAAATTAAAAGCTAATATGTCTCTCAGAGGAGATATCTAATATGTTATAAATTCTCAGCAATGTCATAGAATGGGTAGAATCCACATCATACTAAGCTGCTGTTTTTGTTGGCACAATTGAGATTCCAAGGATGGGGAAGCATCTCACAGTTAGACATCTGGCTGCGTGTCACCAGTTAAACACAACCTTCATAGGAAAGCAATGATGTGATAAAATGTATTCATTCATTCATTAAAAAAGTCAGCTATGAATTTAATGTAAAAAAACAAACAAACAAACAATGAAGTGACACATCCAATTATAGACAACAAGCAGGATGGGGAGGGAAGCTACAGATGCCATTTTGCAGTGAAACTCCTTTTTGCCACTATGCAGTGAACCTCTTTTTTTTAGTCCTAGGGCTTTTTCAGCCCTTTCCCCTCACAACCGCTGCACTGATGGATCCTGGTTCCTACCACTCACTGCTGCTTGTTAATTCCTTTAAGACAATGTCCCCAAGCCCATAAACAGGAACCAGGAACATCAGTGAACAGCAGGGACCGAGAGCCATTGGAGTGACACCTATGGGATATCAGGCAGGTGAGTATGGTTTCTTTTTTTTTTTTTATAGGACTTTATAGTTTTTATAGTTTTTTTTCTATTGCTGGAATACCCCTTTAAAGTTCATTGTAGATCTCAAGAAGAAGTTTAATAGTGAAAGGATGCTTTTCATTAGTACTGTATTTCATAAAAAGAAAAACAGAACAATGGCGCACAACTTGTACAATGATCTAATTGTTTCTCAGCATAAAAAAAAAAAAACTAACAAGTTGTTATTGTACCTTTTGATCAAAAACTTACAAGCCCACTCACTGAGTCAAGGCCACCTGATAAGAGTGGGTCCCTAAACTAACACTGGCATAGCACTGAGCAGTGAACACCCTCACTGAAACACCAAGCCCACAGGGGGAGACAACCAAGCACCTGGCTTATTACTGTGCTCATAGTGCCCATTGTTGGGTAATATGCTTCATATATAACTTGCCAGGAGAAAGTTAGATGTTACTTTTGAATTCAAGAAGACATTTGTTCAAAGTATGATGAACACTTTTATTACTGAAGTTAGGAATGCGCACTAGATTTTAACTGAATTATTAAATCTTTATGGAGCTTGCTATATAAACAGGAGGTACCCCCTTCAATCTATTACATACAATATGTGCTTTTATTTAACTTGCATCTCACATTTATGTTAATGTAAAATGACCATGCATGTATGACCACTTCTCTGTCAAGAACAGGGGCCTGGATGTTTTCATACTTATAACTGTGAGGGTCTTGGTGGTAAGATGAAACCAATCGCAGTCTTATGACATGTCTGAATAGCAGGTTATATGTGTGATCAGAAAACTCTTGCAGACACAGATTTTGTTTAGCAACTTATGCAAAATGTAGTAGTAATGCCTGCAGTGTGTAGGGATAGACTAGAGCATAAAGGCTTTGAACTTGCTTACTTAATTCTCAGCTTTCATTTGCTATGGTTACGGTACTGTGCCATTGGCAATGCATTATAGTGTTTCTCTGGGGGTGGTAAATGTCATATCCGAAGAAAAATACTGCAATATGCATAGGTCATGGCATGGCATGTAATAATTTATTAGGGCCTATTTAGAGAGGAAATTACTTTTCATATGGAATTTTATATGCTAAATATAGAAAAATAAGGCAGGAATTAATTATCATACGTGCTGCAGCATCCAGCATCAAAGATTGAATATATATGGTTAATATTAGTCTATTATTTTAACCCCAACCCTAAATTAAGCTATTTAGGGAACTGTAGAAAAGCAAAAGAAATGAGAAAAAAGCTGTACTTCTGCATCAGCTAATGGCATAAATGCGTACTTCAAAGCACTCCCTGCTGGTCTATAAAACGCATCTGCTGGAAGTATGACGATAAAATGCATTTTTTCAGAAATAAATCAAAGGCATGTTACTGAAATCCTGTAAGCTCAGCAGGCAATACTGGATTTTTCCCATATTAGAAGTTATGTTTATTCAGGGAGCAGAAAACTACATTTTTATACCATACAATAATAGCTTACAGGAACACCATAGTATAGTTAAAAAAAAACTCTAAGCAGATTTATTTTTACTTTATAAGAAAAAATCAAGCTAACAATTATATAAACTTATTGATTAAATAGTTTTCTGTCTGGGAGTTGGATAAAATATTGTGTTTATTTTAGGAAACCGAAAAGATTGTTATTTTGTAACACACTCCAAAAAGACAATGGAAATAGTTCATGTGGGCAAGTAGGAATAAGTACATTTTCCCAGTGGGCAAGAATTGATGAATCGGATATAAACAAAGTATACGAGTGAGAAGTAAAAGCTCAGGCAATATGATGGCCCTCACAATGTCCCAAAAAATCCTTAGTGTAGTTGCAATTTTACTGAGTTGCCAAAATGAAATTGCTAAAGTGCATTGCTGAGCTCTGTCTTGCTACTTGATGACAGGCTCCTAGTTCAGTGGTTCTCAACCTTTTTTGCCTGAGTACCCCTTGACAGCCCATTCACAAAAAAATTGTACCTCCATATTAGAGACCTTTTGTAATTATTATTATGCTTTACTTAACTCTTTACTTTCCTCTTTACATTCCTCTCCCTATCTCCCCAGTCCCCCGATTTACAGGTGATGTCTTCTCTAACCGGAGTTGTTTACTTTTCTTTTCTTCACTATCTGGCCTAGACCGACCATTAAGATTTCTCCAATACAAGACTTCTCCACAGAACAAGCCAAACAAACATTTTAGGCTACTTTCTGCAGTACAATACCCACCTATTTACAAACTCTCCATGTTTATTGTCACACAAAGTTAAAGTAGCTGCTTTTGCATCCCCATAAAGTTGTTCATCCCCCTCTGTGCCCCCATATATAGTGGAAGGCACCATACTATTCAGCTTTGTTGTTCCACTGTTCCTCTGGTCTGGGGACCTATTGCTATGGCTCATAGCAGTAGGTCCCCAGTCTGCAGGGACAGTGGAACAACAAAGCTGATGGTAATTACTGCCCACAGCAGCCCAGTGCCGCACTTCCCCTTTGCTGTCCTCCTGCTCTGCTCCTCGGTGCAATTACGTCAGCCTACCATTAATTTCAAAGTGGTCCAGACCAGTAACCAGTGGCTGTGGCTGCCATTACTGATTTTTTTCAAGTACCCCCTGGATAACTGTTAAGTACCTCCGGGAGTACTTGTACCCCAGGTTGAGAACCACTGTCTTAGTTGGTCTATAATCCCATGTTCAGTTAGAGAGGGTAACCCTCCCTAAACTAAGGTCACTTGTTACTAGGAAAAAAAGGCCTATTCTGAATCTGTAATTTTTCTTTCTACTCACTTGCATTTTCGCACTGTGAGGGTGTGTTCACTCTAGAATGTGAAATTCTAGTTAGGAATTCTCCGAGACTCTGCTGCACTAATCTAGCATTGGTGTTAAAGGGTCTTCAGCTGAATTTTAGCGGGAAAAAACATTCAGCGTAGAAAATTCACACGTCAAAACAATTTACATGTTCATTCTTTTGGCAGAACTCCACGCCGACTGCATTGCCGTCAGTGGTGATGGCACAGGTCCCTTTGGTCCTAGTGCATAAGGGTATCGTGGCTGTTGCTCAAATGTGGGATAACTTTGGGCAGAGACTGTGCAGTGTTTACAAACCCTAAGCCTGCAAACATAAAAGTTAAAGGGTGAGAGGAATTACGCAAGCAGAATTCCGTGCTGTGAACATTATGATCAGTGTGAATGGGTCTGTCGCGAGACCCGTTCACACTGCGGAATTTTGTTCCTCGCAAAGAAAGAACATGTTCATTCTTTGCGTGGAATTCCGCAAATACTGCATAGCTGTCAATGGTGATGGCGCAGTGCCCCGCAGTCCTTCCACCGAAGTATCTTTGGTGGTGGCGACCTGATGGAATCTCTGCTCGCGGAATTCCATGAGCGGAGATTCCGCAGTGTGAACATAACCTAAGTAGTCCTCCCCATTATTTTCCTGAGCTAAGTAGTCTTCTCTGTTCATTAGTTTGCCCTTTTGGAGGCTTACAGCAAAGGAATGGAAGTAAGTGGAACAATAAAGATGACAGATTTGAAATCAGTGGTTTAGCACCACTTTTTTTTCCTTTGGCTGCACCCTAATAATGTAAGTCTACATTAGGTTACAGACATCCTTTAAAGTGCCCATACACTTTAGACAAAAGTTGAAGAACTTGCCAACTTCATGGGTTTGGCTGATTGTCTGAGGTGTATGGTAACTCTCTTGTTTAAAGGGTTTCGGCTGCCCGATCCTATTGTTCTGAAAGATATAAGTTGTCTCCAGTGGAGTCTGGCAGCAGTTTACCTCTGCCCTCCCCATAGACAACAGATGAATGTTCAATCAAATGGAAAGTTTAAGTACATGGGGATGAATGTTTGGCAGACAACTATTGAAGCGATTGGTCCATTGCACATACATGCCAGTACAAATGGCATCAATGTACAGAAGATGAAAGAAAATGTTGTCATAAATTGTGGAATGCAGGTCTAATAAATATTCTTACAGTGCAGGGCAATTTTAGGTGTTTAGTTAATAAAAAAAAGATTTTGAACAGCTTAGGATTTTTCAGTATAAATAGTTTACAATTGCTTGCCTAAAGGTAACTTTAAAGCCAGATGTTTTCACAAAGTTTATAAAAAATGTCCTTAATAGACACACAGCAGGATGCTAAAAATGTTTATAGTCAAATAAAAAAATAAAAAAAAATTTTATTGACACCACAAAATAAGTGTACAGTCTATTAAAAATAGTCATTGTCACGATGCCGGCTGGCAGGAGGTGGATCCTCTGTGCCAGAAAGGGATTGGCGTGGACCGTGCTAGTGGATCGGTTCTAAGTCACTACTGGTATTCACCAGAGCCCGCCGCAAAGCGGGATGGTCTTGCTGCGGCGGTAGTGACCAGGTCGTATCCACTAGCAACGGCTCAACCTCTCTGACTGCTGAAGATAGGCGCGGTACAAGGGAGTAGACAGAAGCAAGGTCGGACGTAGCAGAAGGTCGGGGCAGGCAGCAAGGATCGTAGTCAGGGGCAACGGCAGGAGGTCTGGAACACAGGCTAGGAACACACAAGGGAACGCTTTCACTAGGCACAAGGGCAACAAGATCCGGCGAGGGAGTGCAGGGGAAGTGAGGTATATATATGGAGTGCACAGGTGAACACACTAATTAGAACCACTGCGCCAATCAGCGGCGCAGTGGCCCTTTAAATCGCAGAGACCCGGCGCGCGCGCGCCCTAGGGAGCGGGGCAACGCGCGCCCGGACAGGACCGACGGAGAGCGAGTCAGGTACGGGAGCCGGGGTGCGCATCGCGAGCGGGCGCCACCCGCATCGCGAATCGCATCCCGGCTGGAGGCGGTATCGCAGCGCACCCGGTCAGTGGATCTGACCGGGGCGCTGCAGTAACGAGAGTGTAGCGAGCGCTCCGGGGAGGAGCGGGGACCCGGAGCGCTCGGCGTAACAGTACCCCCCCCCCCTTGGGTCTCCCCCTCTTCTTTGAGCCTGAGAACCTGAGGACCAGACTTTTATCCAGGATATTGTCCTCAGGTTCCCAGGATCTCTCTTCAGGACCACAGCCCTCCCAGTCAACCAAAAAAAAGGTTTTCCCTCTGACCTTTTTGGAGGCCAGTATCTCCTTTACAGGAAAGATGTCCGAAGAACCGGAGACAGGAGTGGGAGAAATAAGTTTAGGAGAGAAACGGTTGAGGATGAGTGGTTTAAGAAGAGAGACATGAAAGGCATTAGGAATACGAAGAGAAGGAGGAAGAAGAAGTTTGTAAGAGACAGGATTAATCTGGCACAAAACTTTGAAAGGACCAAGATAGCTTGGTCCCAATTTGTAGCTGGGAACACGGAAGCGGACATATTTAGCGGAGAGCCATACCTTGTCTCCGGGAGAAAAAATGGGGGGAGCTCTTCTTTTCTTATCAGCAAACTTCTTCATGCGTGATGAAGCCTGTAAGAGAGAATTTTGGGTCTCTTTCCATATGGAGGAAAGATCACGAGTTATTTCATCCACAGCGGGCAAACCAGAGGGCAAGGGAGTAGGGAGGGGGGGAAGAGGGTGACGGCCGTACACCACGAAAAATGGGGATTTGGAAGAAGATTCAGAGACTCTGAAGTTATACGAGAATTCGGCCCATGGTAGAAGATCTGCCCAGTCATCCTGGCGGGAGGAAACAAAATGCCGTAAATAATCACCCAGGACCTGGTTAATTCTTTCTACTTGCCCATTGGATTGAGGATGATAAGCAGAAGAAAAATTTAATTTAATCTTGAGTTGTTTACAGAGAGCCCTCCAGAATTTTGACACGAATTGGACGCCTCTATCCCAGACGATCTGCGTGGGCAACCCGTGAAGACGAAAAATGTGTACAAAAAATTGTTTTGCCAACTGAGGCGCAGAAGGAAGACCAGGAAGAGGAATAAAATGTGCCATCTTGGAAAATCGATCAACGACCACCCAAACAACAGTGTTGCCACGGGATGGGGGTAAGTCAGTAATAAAGTCCATACCAATCAGAGACCAAGGCTGTTCGGGGACAGGCAGAGGGTGAAGGAGACCAGCAGGCTTCTGGCGAGGAGTCTTGTCCCGGGCACAGACAGTGCAGGCCCGCACAAAATCAACAACATCCGTCTCCAGAGTCGGCCACCAATAGAAACGAGAGATGAGTTGCACGGATTTCTTGATGCCCGCATGGCCTGCGAGATGGGAGGAGTGACCCCATTTGAGGATTCCGAGGCGTTGGCGTGGAGGGACGAAGGTCTTCCCTGGAGGAGTTTGTCTGATGGAGGCTGGAGAAGTGGAGATCAGGCAGTCAGGAGGAATGATGTGTTGCGGAGAGAGCTCTACTTCCGAGGCATCCGAGGAACGAAAGAGAGCATCGGCCCTGATGTTCTTATCGGCAGGGCGAAAGTGAATTTCAAAATTAAACCGGGCAAAGAACAGAGACCACCTGGCCTGGCGAGGATTCAGCCGTTGGGCAGACTGGAGATAGGAGAGATTCTTGTGATCGGTGTAAATAATAACTGGAAATTTAGATCCCTCCAGCAGATGCCTCCATTCCTCAAGTGCTAATTTAATGGCCAGTAGCTCTCGATCCCCGATGGAGTAGTTCCTCTCCGCCGGAGAGAAGGTCCTAGAAAAAAAACCACAGGTAACAGCATGCCCGGAAGAATTTTTTTGTAGAAGAACCGCTCCAGCTCCTACTGAGGAGGCATCAACCTCCAATAGGAAGGGTTTAGATGGGTCAGGTCTGGAGAGCACGGGAGCAGAAGAAAAGGCCGACTTGAGCCGTTTAAAGGCGTCTTCCGCTTGAGGAGTCCAGGACTTAGGATTGGCATTCTTTTTGGTTAAAGCCACGATAGGAGCCACAATGGTGGAAAAATGTGGAATAAATTGTCTGTAATAATTGGCGAACCCCAAGAAACGTTGGATAGCACGGAGTCCGGAGGGGCGTGGCCAATCTAAGACGGCAGAGAGTTTGTCTGGATCCATTTGTAGTCCCTGGCCAAGTATCCTAGGAAAGGAAGAGATTGACATTCAAACAGACATTTCTCCATTTTGGCATAAAGTTGATTGTCACGAAGTCTCTGAAGAACCATGCGGACATGCTGGCGGTGTTCTTCTAGGTTGGCAGAAAAAATCAGAATATCGTCCAGATACACAACAACACAGGAATATAAGAGATCACGAAAAATTTCATTAACAAAGTCTTGGAAGACGGCAGGGGCGTTGCACAGGCCAAAGGGCATGACCAGATACTCAAAGTGTTCATCTCTAGTGTTAAATGCCGTTTTCCATTCATCCCCCTCCCTGATGCGGATGAGATTATAAGCACCTCTTAAGTCCAGTTTGGTAAAGATGTGGGCACCTTGGAGGCGATCAAAGAGTTCTGAGATAAGAGGTAGAGGGTAGCGGTTCTTTACCGTGATTTTATTAAGACCGCGGTAGTCAATGCAAGGACGTAGGGAGCCATCTTTTTTGGACACAAAGAAAAATCCAGCTCCGGCAGGAGAGGAGGATTTGCGGATAAACCCCTTTTCTAAATTTTCCTGGATGTACTCAGACATAGCAAGAGTCTCTGGGGCGGACAGAGGATAAATTCTGCCCCGGGGTGGAGTAGTGCCCGGGAGGAGGTCAATAGGACAGTCATAAGGCCTGTGAGGGGGTAGAGTCTCAGCTTGTTTTTTGCAAAACACATCAGCAAAGTCCATATAGGCCTTAGGGAGGCCGGTTACAGGGGGAACCACAGGGTCACGGCAGGGAGTACTGGGAACCGGTTTAAGGCAGTCCTTGAAACAAGAGATACCCCAGCTCTTGATCTCCCCCGTGGACCAATCCAGGGTTGGGGAATGGCGTTGGAGCCACGGTAGTCCAAGGAGAATTTCGGAAGTGCAATTGGGGAGGACCAAGAACTCAATTTTTTCTTGATGAGGTCCGATGCACATTAGAAGGGGCTCCATGCGGTAACGTATGGTGCAGTCCAATCTTTCATTATTAACACAATTGATATAGAGGGGCCTGGCGAGAATGGTTACCGGGATGTTGAACCTGTTGATGAGAGAGGCCAAAATAAAGTTTCCTGCAGATCCGGAATCCAAGAAGGCCATAGTAGAGAAGGAGAAGGTAGATGCAGATATCCGCACAGGCACAGTAAGGCGTGGAGAAGCAGAGTAGACATCAAGAACTGTCTCACCTTTGTGCGGAGTCAGCGTGCGTCTTTCCAGGCGGGGAGGACGGATAGGACAATCCTTCAGGAAGTGTTCGGTACCGGCACAGTACAGGCAGAGATTCTCCATGCGGCGTCGTGTCCTCTTTTGAGGTGTCAGGCGAGACCGGTCAACTTGCATAGCCTCCACGGCGGGAGGCACAGGAACGGATTGCAGAGGACCAGAGGAGAGAGGAGCCGGGGAGAAAAAACGCCTCGTGCGAACAAAGTCCATATCCTGGCGGAGCTCCTGACGCCTTTCGGAAAAACGCATGTCAATGCGAGTGGCAAGATGAATGAGTTCATGTAGATTAGCAGGAATTTCTCGTGCGGCCAGAACATCTTTAATGTTGCTGGATAGGCCTTTTTTAAAGGTCGCGCAGAGGGCCTCATTATTCCAGGATAGTTCAGAAGCAAGAGTACGGAATTGTATGGCGTACTCGCCAACGGAAGAATTACCCTGGACCAGGTTCAGCAGGGCAGTCTCAGCAGAGGAGGCTCGGGCAGGTTCCTCAAAGACACTACGAATTTCCGAGAAGAAGGAGTGTACAGAGGCAGTGACGGGGTCATTGCGGTCCCAGAGCGGTGTGGCCCATGACAGAGCTTTTCCAGACAGAAGGCTGACTACGAAAGCCACCTTAGACCTTTCAGTAGGAAACTGGTCCGACATCATCTCCAAGTGCAGGGAACATTGTGAAAGAAAGCCACGGCAAAACTTAGAGTCCCCATCAAATTTGTCCGGCAAGGATAGTCGTAGGCCTGAAGCGGCCACTCGCTGTGGAGGAGGTGCAGGAGCTGGCGGAGGAGATGATTGCTGAAGCTGTGGTAGTAGCTGCTGTAGCATCACGGTCAGTTGAGACAGCTGGTGGCCTTGTTGCGCTATCTGTTGTGACTGCTGGGCGACCACCGTGGTGAGGTCAGCGACAACTGGCAGAGGTACTTCAGCGGGATCCATGGCCGCATCTACTGTCACGATGCCGGCTGGCAGGAGGTGGATCCTCTGTGCCAGAGAGGGATTGGCGTGGACCGTGCTAGTGGATCGGTTCTAAGTCACTACTGGTATTCACCAGAGCCCGCCGCAAAGCGGGATGGTCTTGCTGCGGCGGTAGTGACCAGGTTGTATCCACTAGCAACGGCTCAACCTCTCTGACTGCTGAAGATAGGCGCGGTACAAGGGAGTAGACAGAAGCAAGGTCGGACGTAGCAGAAGGTCGGGGCAGGCAGCAAGGATCGTAGTCAGGGGCAACGGCAGGAGGTCTGGAACACAGGCTAGGAACACACAAGGGAACGCTTTCACTAGGCACAAGGGCAACAAGATCCGGCGAGGGAGTGCAGGGGAAGTGAGGTATATATATGGAGTGCACAGGTGAACACACTAATTAGAACCACTGCGCCAATCAGCGGCGCAGTGGCCCTTTAAATCGCAGAGACCCGGCGCGCGCGCGCCCTAGGGAGCGGGGCCGCGCGCCGGGACAGGACCGACGGAGAGCGAGTCAGGTACGGGAGCCGGGGTGCGCATCGCGAGCGGGCGCCACCCGCATCGCGAATCGCATCCCGGCTGGAGGCGGTATCGCAGCGCACCCGGTCAGTGGATCTGACCGGGGCGCTGCAGTAACGAGAGTGTAGCGAGCGCTCCGGGGAGGAGCGGGGACCCGGAGCGCTCGGCGTAACAGTCATGTTTATGCGCGCAAAAAGTTAAAAACTAAGAATTAAAAGTCACAGTCCTAGTAAAAAAGCCAACAAGAAAAAAATCTGCCATTTACTCTTCCCCCACATTAGACAGCAGAGACTTTTATTTCTTTTAACCAACCGCCTGAGAATCTGGAATCTCACAAGCCCAGAAGCAGAGAATGAACTCAGATAAGCTACTTGCTGAGTGATCTAAAAAATTTGTAAATAAATGCATATTTTTCTTACAATTTGGGCAGCACATTGGCTTGTGTAACTCCTAAAACATTTAAGATCTATATTTGGCAGATAAGTGGAATTTTAGTCTGCAAACTATATGTAAAAATAGAGATGAACTATTTGTATAATTTTCCTCCTTCCTATTATTTTGCTCATTGTTCATCAGGTCAACGTTTTGCTTACTAAAAATATGATATTATATAGGTGCTGTCATATGCAAAAAAACTTTTTTATATAATGTAGATAATAACATTCTGGGCCTAATTAACTAAGGCTTTTATGAGAAGATCTTGTAGGGTTTTTGTGCCACGTGTCAAGTGCCAAAATTTGCTTAAAAACTCTTTATTTTTCTCAGAAAATGCTAAACAGGGGCATGTCTCTGAAAGAGGGCATGTTAGACACATTTTTAAAGAAAACCTACACATTTACTAATGTCCCCACATTAAATGTGGTGTATTTGAGTTCTGGAAAAACTGACAGCTCAAAGTATGTGTAAAAAAAAAAAAAAAGCAAAACATAGGTAAAAAAAAGAACATTAGTAAATAATATTAGTAGATAGCATGGAAAAATGCCTGTCGGGAATCCCCCCCCCCCCGCCCCCCCATCCCCAAAGAAATACAATCCACTCTTAGTAAATAAGGTCCTATATCTATAGTTGTAATACACATTGGATTAATGTCTTGTCTCTGAAGCTATTGCCTATGTATCTGTGGCAGAGACAAAATACAGGGAATGTGGGCGGGACAAGCAGGGCTCTGTACACTGTGGACAAGCAGGGCTCTGTACACTGAGGACAAGCAGGGCTCTGTACACTGAGGACAAGCAGGGCTCTGTACACTGAGGACAAGCAGGGCTCTGTACACTGAGGACAAGCAGGGCTCTCTGCACTGAGGACAAGCAGGGCTCTGTGCACTGAGGACAAGCAGGGCTCTGTGCACTGAGGACAAGCAGGGCTCTATACACTGAGGACAAGCAGGGCTCTGTACACTGAGGACAAGCAGGACTCTGTACACTGAGGACAAGCAGGGCTCTGTACACTGAGGACAAGCAGGGCTCTGTACACTGAGGACAAGCAGGGCTCTGTGTAATGAGGACAAGCAGGGCTCTGTACACTAAGGACAAGCAGGGCTCTGTACACTGAGGCTCAGTGACATGCCCCCGGCTCACACAGCAGGATGATTGACAAACCAAGGGAGCCCTGTTTCTCCTGCCCTCACTTCCAATATTTTGTTTTCACACAAAGACACACGGACCACGGACAATAGCTGCAGGGACAAGACAGCATTTATTCACCCAAAAATATACACATTTTTTTTTACCAATGTATCTTACAAATATACATATAATGTTATTATCTACTTTAGATAAAAAGTTTTTTTGCAAAAGACAGGTACACTTTAAGAGATTGATTTAATCATGTACCTGACAACTATGTGAACTTTATTTTCATGTCAGGATTTCGGACCAGTAAATCAGCTATTTCCATCAGCTTGTTATCAGTTTTACATCAAGTACCAAAACCAATAAGACTTTCTGTTACCGTGCATATTTTGCATTTCACAGCTTTTACCTCCATATGGATTTATGCAAGATGGCAGAATGTACTCTCTTTTATCTGTGTTTTTTTATGGCCCATAATTAGCTTTCTCTTGAAGTTGTCTCCAGCTGCTAGTAAAACACATTCTCACTGCTGAATTTGTATCTATAAATGCTTGAAACTATCCAGCACAAGAGAGTGAGAATTGGCAGCTCTTCAGCACCATTACTGGGCTTCTGTCTCATAGAGACATCTCTGTGAAACTTAAAAGGTTTATTTGTGAAGATTTCCCAGCTGTATAGATCAGAACAGGACAAGACACCTTGGAAGACTTTTATTTTTTATTTTTATAGTTTTATTTGGTTAATCTACAGTTCTACAGGCTTGTTTATGGTATTGATGTGCAGCGTTTTATTGAAGAACAGGACTATTTCCACATAACTAGAATTACCAATATAAATGAATTGAGTCTGCTTTTTCCATTGAAGAATCATATCCTCGTGAACGGCCATGTATCTGTGCTATAAAATCTTTTTCGCTATAGAAAACATGGCTTTGAGTAATGTTGAATGAATAGCAAGACTGCTAAGTTTCACTATAGAACCTTTTTCCAGAAACTTTCTAAAGCATGCGATGTTAAAAACTGAACAGATAAATTTTATTTGGGGTCTCAGGTCAGGACAATAAAGATTATGGCCCACCTGAAGCTGAAACTAAAGTTTAACTGATACCAAGGCCCCGATATCCGACTAAAATAACTAGAGTATTCTGCCTCAATACTGTGTAAAGAGATCCTATATGATGGCACACAGGGTCAGTAGCTGTTAGTTTTATGGAGAGGTATACTGTGCTCTCCAAGGGTAATTCTTCTGGGAAAAGCTACCTTCATGTTACAGATGTGTTGGAGCATACCACCATTTGTTTATTTTGCATCACTGATTTCTATGGAATATGAGAGAAAAGAAAACATATAGGGGTTTATTTATGAATAATTTCGGGGGAGATTTATCATTGCATTTAGAGCCTTTTTTACTGCTTACTCCTGGTGCACAAAATGTCGCGCGTGCGCCTTAGAATTTTATTTTGCTAATTTTGGGAGTGCACATAAAATAGCAAATAGCCCTGCCTAAGCAATTTTCAGTTTTCATTTTGCAATGGTCCAGGATTTATGAAGTGCGAATGTCACAGACAGGCATTAAACAGTCGCAACCATCTCGAAAATTTTGCAAGTCAAAGCTAGGTGAGATCTGGCTTACAAAACTGCCTTAGGAGAACACTTTTAAAAAGTCTCACAAAAAGTCACAACTGAGACTTTTTATGCAGAAAAGACTGCGTGGAAGACTCATAAAACTTAGTGTTCTGAAGTGATTTATTGTTTTTTGCTTATGTGACCCAAATAGATATGTCACACATAAGCAAAACCAAAGCAGAAAAAAAAATATGAATTTAAAACTCACTTTCCAAAGACAACAATGATAAATCTTCCCCTTCCTGAGGTTTTTTTTCTTGGGTTTTACGGCTGAAATTTGGTGCATGTCATGTGTGCTTAAATTTGCAATCAAAAAACCCTTTGGACCTGACCATCACTCCATTTTCATCCAAAAACCCGGAAAAGGTGCAGGGTTGCCTTAAAAAACGGGCATGTCCACAAAAAAGGGGCATGTACCCAACAGTTTAGAAAAAACATATTTACTAATGTTCCCACATAAAATGTGGTGGAGTTCAGCTCTGGAAAACCCGACAGTTTAGAACATTTGTTAAAAAAAAAGCAAAATGTAGGGAAAAATGCAAAACATAGAGAAAAAAATAGTAAATACCATGGGAAAATACCTGTCTGGAAAAAAATACCACACAGAAACCAACACTCCACTCTGAGTAAATGAGGGCCATAGAGTCAGAAAAACATGGAGGTATTCTATAGGCTCATGATTTGGATGGTGAAGGGTGTTTGGATATTTATTTGGCTTGTTCAGATATTATAGTTTGCTCATATTGGAGGAAATTCATCAAGACCTGTGCTGAAGAAAAGTTGACCAGTTGCCCATAGCAACCAATCAGATTGTTCCTTTATTTTTCAGAGGCCTTTTAAAAAAATGAAAGAAGCAATCTGATTGGTTGTTACGGGCAACTGGTCAACTTTTCCTCAGCAAAGGTCTTGATGAATTTCCCCCATTCTTCTTAAAAAAAGGTGTTCAAATCCACATTTTCCATTTCTGAGTCCTTGCTGTTTTAGCCTGTGAATAGCTTCTCTTCTTAGAAAGCCTTTACTGTAAATAGCTGACACAGACGGCCCTGGTTCTGTCTGATACCATGCCATACCCTTAAAGGCTTCATTCTTTATTTGAGTTTAGAGCATTAACCCAGCCAGCGGCATGTGTTCTGAAAGTGATGTTGTCTTTGGGAGGGAGAGCGTCGAATGGCTATGGAAAACCTCGTAACTGTAGGATTATGTTTATTGTGTCCCTAGACAACTGTTGGTGGAAGGCAGAACAGTGTTGTGCTGCAGAGACTTCAGCCAGATACTCCATACACTATAACTGTAGCATCTCAGTATGCTGAAGGAGAAGGAGGAAGAATTTCAGGAAGAGGAAAGACAAGTAAGTTTAGTCATTTATTTTATAGACTGTAGGCCTTGTTGTATGTCCCTGTGAGCATTTTATTGAACATGGGCTATTTATTCCTGCCTTTCTCCTGTTGAAGTCTTGAAAGTAAATATATCAACTACTTTTTTTCAGATCAGATTCAGAGTCTGAAACATTTGTCTAATCTTTTTTCTATTTTCTGATTGTAACAATTTTTATATAATTTTAGTGCATTATTATTATTAGGACAGCCATCTTGCTTGAGCTGCTTTTAACAGCATCTGAATATCCTTAACAGCAGCACCCATAAACATAGCCACAATAGGCTTGAGGGGACCCTATTTACTTCTATGGGAGTGTTTTATACCCACGCTTTCTGATCTGTACTGAGGTCAACGGGGGGATTGATCAAAACTAGTGCAGAGAAAAAAATGACAAGTGGCCCATAGCAACCAATCAGATTGTTTCTTTTATTTTTTAGAGGCCTTTTTAGCAATCTGATTTGTTGCTATGGCCAACTGGTTAACTTTTGCTCACCAAAGGTTTTGATAAATCCCCCCCGCATTGTGCAGCATAGGAGAGGGGAGGAGGGGACACTGAGCTCTGAGCATCACTGAAATTAAATGCCCTGATCCTGTCTTATCTATATATTGGTGTCACCTTTCACTGTAATCCTGTCTGAGATGATAAGGAAGACACTGCTGAAAAGTTTTCATTACAGAACAGAAAGTGTTAACTAATTATTAGGCTTAGTGGTCAAATGAAAATATCACAAAAGATCTTAATAGACACACTTAAAGGGGTATTCCGCCATAAAACATCTTATCCCCTATCCAAAGGATAGGGGATGCGAGTTCCAATCGCAGAGGACACACCGCTGACACACCCCCTCCCATAGACATGAATGGAGGGGGTGTGGCTATGGCAAAATGTTCAGAAGGCTGGAGCACCGGATTACCCCTTTAAGATACATCACCACTTTCTGTGATGGGAATAATCATCTAATGCTTGAATGTTCTATAATGTTCCTAGAATTTAGCATATTGCTTTAACCTGTAGGGATTACCATGCAGAACTTTAAGGGCTCCCTAATGTCTATTTTTACAGCAAATATACACAATAACTAGTAAATCTAAAAATATGACGTCCTGTATAAGAATTTTTTTTACTGTACATTTTATTATTATGTACTATGTCTAATATATGTTTTGTTGAATATAAAAATAAACAAATTGTATTTCAGAGCCTTTAAGCACAGTCAAAAATCTGAGAGTATATGACCCAACTACAAGTACTTTAAATGTAAGATGGGAAGCAGCTGAAGGAAATGTGCGCCAATATAAGGTTTATTATGTACCCACTGCTGGAGGATCCGAGGAAGTGGTAAATTTTCTTTTTAGTGTATTTCTTTATTTTAAATAGCGTTGTCTTGTAAAGTATTTTAGTAGTATTTGAGAAGTATTTTAACATGTTGGCATTTGTTTCTGAACTTACAGACAACTGTTCCTGGAAATACCATCTACACTGTACTAAGGGGACTTCAGCCAGACACACCTTATACAGTAACCGTGGTCCCTGTTTATGCTGAAGGAGATGGTGGACGCATGTCTGACACTGGAAGGACATGTATGTCACACAAATGATTTTTCTTTTATACATATTTTTCTTAATCTTTTCTCATATTATTCTCACAGATGAAAGTATTTAGACACATTTGTCGTCAAACATGAATAGTCCTATTTATTTATTGTAATAAATAGACAGATACAATGCTGCATATAAAGGTGCAATGAATAACAGGGACTTGTGAGTATCGTGTCCATCTAGGGGGATGGATAAATAAGGCAGTAGCTTAGCTGATAGTTCTTAAAGTTGATGTATCAGAAGCAAGTAAAATGGTGTAAGGATCTAAGGGCTAAATTCTGATAGCTTGACAACTGGGTCAGTGCATCACCAATTCTGCTTTCCTGTAGGATGTTCCTGGCATGCAGGGGTTAGTACGAACAAAGAACAAAGTACTCCAGCTCACCACCTCGTAGCAGTGCTCGGATCTGTGCCCGGCAGGACACTCCAATGGAGAACAAATGAACGATGATCCAGCAGTTGCAAAAACGAACAGCTTTATTGAAGGTCACTGGACACAGGTAAAACCAACCATATCATCAGACACGTTTCAAGTGCATGCGCTCAAAACGTGTCTGATGATGTGGTTGGTTTTACCTATGTCCAGTGACCTTCAATAAAGCTGTTCATTTTTGCAAGTGCTGGATCATCGTTCGTTTGTTCTCCATGCAGTGGTTAGTACCTGCAAAAGTGATCCCAGAAAGAACCACCAAGGAACTGGTTTCAGGGTCATAGGAGTCAAAGCTTACTAATGTGTGTAGAAGCAAAGGCTAACCCATCTAGTCCGATCCCACAGATGAAATACTGTATAAGTATTACTGAAATAAGTAATGCTGCTTATGATAAAGTGTTGTTTGAACACATTATGTGCATGTTGCTTACCTAGAAAAGGTGATGGCACCATAGGAACTAGAGAAGTGGAGGCAGTGAAATTCTCTGGGCAATGTTTTGCTGGGAAAGTATGGGTTCTGATATTCATACAAATGTTACTTTAACATGTGCCACCTATTTTACATTGTTGCCGACCAAGTAAACCCCATCATGGACATAATATTCCTTAGAAGCAGTGGCCTCCTTTAAGAAGGATGATGCACCCTGCCACTCTGCAAAAAATTTCAGGATCTGTTTAAATAGACAAAGAAATGTTTAGACTGATAATATGGCCTCCAAATTCTACAGATCTCAAACTGGCCAAAACCTGTAGTATTTGCTGCAAAAGCAAGTGGAAGCCCCACCTTGCACCTCACAGGACTAAAAGGATCTACAGCTCCTGTATCACTGTCACAGGACATCTTTAGAGGACTTTTGAAGTCAATGTCTTCATGGATGAGAGCCTGTTTGACAACACAAGGGGTCCACATATAATTAGCCAGGTTTTATTGTTATGACTGATTTGTACATACTATACTGTACTGTACACATATACACAGAATCCCACATAAATATGTAGATATTTGCTTAAAATGTGACGCAGACTATTAGCACCGTATATTCTGAAATGTAGCACTCTGTTAGCCTTTTTTAAAGAGGTGTGGCTTGGCTTTGCATGCTATTATCACCCTATCACATACATTACAAGCACCGCATATTCAGATATTTAGCACCCTGTTAGCCTTTTTTAAAAAAGGTGTGGCTAGGATTTTTGTGCTATTAACACCCTATTTTCAAAGGTTTAGCACAACCTTCTGGTGCACAAAGTGTCACAGTTAATACCAAATTATCCTGGTATTGAATCATGTGTTTTTTTTTTTTTTTGCTGTGGGCACGGGACACAAGTGCCCCACATTTTTAAAAGCCATGCCCCACTTTTAAAAAACTGGCGCTAATAACACTATTAATGGTGTTAATAAAACAGCACAAGTCTTTGAATATTCCCCCCATATGTATTATTTATTATAGTGGCAAGAGGAACTGCCAGAAATCTTCAAGTTTACAACCCAACAACAAATACACTAAATGTTCGATGGGATCCTGCTCCTGGACAGGTTCAGCAGTACAGAGTCAACTATGCTCCACTTCTCGGAACTACGGCTTCAGAATATGTGAGTACCAAATCCCATATGTTCAGAGGATGCAATACTTTTATTATTACACATGAAATCATTCTGTGAGAGCATATAAAGAGTAGCCACCCACTTACAATAGTTCCATATAATAATTAATACAAAATTGTTCAGAACTAATGGAAAATTCCCATTTACCTTTAGGTTGTGATTCCTGGCAATACTCATAATGTGTTACTGGAGCGCCTGATCCCTGATACTCCTTACTCTGTAAATGTGGTGGCCATGTATGCGGATGGAGAAGCAGAACCAAGTACTGGAGAGGGAAAAACATGTATGTACAATATATCAACTAACTTCGCAATATATTTAAATAGAAATATATATATAAGTATGTTTTATGTTAACATAGCTAAGATACATAACAGGGGGGGTTAATCTATCTGCAGTGGCTGGATGGCAGGGTGAAAGGGATCTTCTGAAGTAATGCTAACCGCCCACCCACTGCAACATAGCCAGTCCCCCTGGAGACCATGTGATCTCTGACATGTTGGGCCTAATTTGTTATGGCTTTTCCAAGTAAATTTTGTAGGGTCGCATGTGTAATGCACCAGAATTTGCAACAAAAACCCAAACCGGTGCATGGATATAATAGAAGTATATTACACTCTATTATAATTTGTGTTTAAAAGCTGAAAACTATACTGGAACACCTTTTACACTTTGTGGCCCTGTCTTTAAATTCTTAGACAGTGTAAACTTAGACTAGACATGCTCAGGCTGTTTGATATAATAGTTGCATTTTCACACTGGCTAGTCTAAGTTTAGACCAACAATTAGCTGGCTTGAATTGCATAAGGATAAAACGGCGCAATTTTTGGTGCCTGTGGCACATTTAGCCATGCCCATTTTTCAGCTATGGTGGAAAAGTCCCTCTAAAACCCATTGTAAGGCTAGGTTTCTACTTGTTTTTTTTTCTTTTTTACACTTAAAAAAACACCAGCAAAAACGCCAGAAAAACTGCCACAGGTTTTTCCTAAGTTTTGGCAGTTTTTCTGGCATTTTTTTCTGGCGTTTTTGCCTTTGAGTGGAAAATGCATTTTTGGCCCCTTTGGTGTTTTTTTTCTAAATTTGTTAGGTACCAAAAAAAAAAAAAAAAAACATGCAGAAGGGATGGGAAAAAATGTATTTAACAAAAATTTTTATAACAAATTTTTTTTTTTAATAAAGTGTGTGTTTAATTTGTTCTCTCTCTATTTTTTTTTTTTAGGTAGTACTACTACTCCAAGCATGGAACAAAGTTTTCCATGATGGGGGTAGTAGTACCTGTACTAATAGAAAGATTGCTCCTGACACCCGATGCGATCGTCCTATCTATTGCAGAGATGTGGAATGGCTCTATACAGCACTCGCATCTCTGCTCTGTACTCCGGCCAGCCAGTGATGTGAATAGATATTCACATTACTCATTCATATTTTCTGCCCAGAGTGGGGATTGGCCGGATGGTTGCAGCCAATCCCTGCTCTCAGAGGGAAATATGAATCAGTGATGTTCTATTCATATCACTGGTCAGCCCAAGTATATTGCAGAGATGCGAGCGTTGTACAGAGCCGCTCTACATCTCTGCAGTAGATAGGACGATCGCATCAGGTGTCAGGAGTGACACCCGCTGGGATCTGTCCTTAACTGCTGGTACTACTACTCCCAACATGGAACACACTCTGTTTCATGCTGGGAGCTGTTGTACCTGCATTAGCAGACTTCTGACACCCAATGCGATCATTCTGTATAATGTAGAGATGCGGGCGGCCACTCTTCTATGGTCCCCTGCACTGACGTATATATACACCTATTAATATTTCCCACAGAGTTGTGATTGGCTGGAACCATCTGGTCAATCACAGCTCTCTGCGGGAAAAATTAATAGGTGCATATATACGGCAGTGCAGGGGACCATAGAAGAGCGGCCGGCCGCATCTATAAATGATACAGAAGTATCGCAATTACAATTAGTACAGGTACTACTACTCCCATCATGGAACAGTGTGTTCCATGGTGGGAGTAGTAGTACTACCTAAAAAATGTAAAGATAAAAAAGTGAAAAACACACACACACACACTGCATTTTTATTATTGTCAGCTACATTTTTAGTGCCTGCACACATAAATTGATCCCTGTTTAAAAATTAATAAAAATGAAAGAAGTGATCTGATTGGTTGCTATGGGCAACTCAGCAACTTTTCCTCTGGACAGGTATTGATAAATCTCCCCCTATAGGTTTATTTCCCACAACGCAAAACGTTTCACAATCATTCGATTGCTTCCTCAGGCATTAATCTAAAAATAAAAAACTAGCATATTGTGCTTGTACTGAGTGACCACACCAAGACAAACAGAAAAGCCTATGTAAACCAAACTTGTTCCTATGCATTTTAAAAGAAATGTCTTCCTTTAGCAAGGATAGACTTTATGTCAACCCATTCTTTAAATAGACCTTGGACTGAGGGAGTAATGTGAGTATTTAAGGAGACCACCAAACTGGCATCTGTAGACTTATAAGCCATGCAATGCTCTACTGTTAAAAATAAAATGTGCAAAGTAGCTCTCCTTCTAAAGGGAAAGCTTCCACCCAATTCTGTTTCAAGGCTGTTAAAGAATTGAGCGCTAACTTACAGGGAAGCTACCTCAAATAGGTGGCACCAAGGGGGGGGGGGGAGGGTTTCTCTTCACTATAAATTCTTGCCTTTAGCACCCGGTATGCTAATGAGGGTCCAGACCAAAGCATAGGCAACCTTGGCACTGCAAATGTTTTAGACTACATATCCTATGATGCTTTTGCAGACAAAATGCTGCCAAAGCATCATGGGAGATGTGGCCCCAAACATCTGCAGTGCGGAAGGTTGCCTATGCCTGGTCTAGACTGTTAATTGTCCTGTCTCCACTGCTTATTTATCAGAGGCCTCAGGTTCAGGGCATCATTTCAGTCTGAATAGTCAAGAAGGAAGTTACCATTCTCAATGCTGGTGACCACCCAGTTGACAATATAGACCCTTATTAGCATATCAGCGATAGAAACTAATGGCACAGGTTGAATACTAACCTTTTTGGTTAGTATGGGGGTTTTAGTTAACTTTGTATCATTAATTTATATAAAAATGGACTTAGGTAGAGGTGACAATCGGTGGCCAGTACAGTAAAATATTTTAGTTCTTTAAAAGCAATGATATATAATCTATTTTGGGACCGCAAGAACATGTGAAGGTTTCCATGTCACTGGTCTGTCAGTCACATATCAATAACACCAACACCTTTATTTATATATGAGACATAGACTCCCAGAAAGACCTGGCCGCCTTCTGGATCTGACATCTTCTTGTACATTGGCAGCACCAAAATTAAATTTATTATTAAAACCAAAATCTCACTATATTTTGAGGAGAATGCAACTGTTCTACAATGTCCTAAAGAATTCAGTATGGAAAGTTTGCTCCTGTCTTCTATTAGAATTTCCCCTCTTTTGCTGACTGCTTTGCAAATCCCTCCAGCTACCAAGCGCCCTCCAAATTCTTGTGGTATCCCTCTTTCCACATTTCGTTCATACTGCGGTAGGTTTATTTCTTAATAATCTGCTAGTATGCCCTAGCTGGCAGCACCGTACTACACAGATTGTGCAAAGCAACCAGACACCAGGAGTGTGGTTGGAAACTTCTGAATTTCCTGTATTCACATGTTCATAATACGTATTTGACATTGCTGTAAAAAGAAATCACGGTTAATATCCAGACTGATAATTGCTTTGTAATTTTGCTTTTTTCCGACAGTACCTCGCAGTGGGCCAAAGAACATTAAAGTTTTTGGAGAGACAACCAACAGTCTCTCAGTCAACTGGGATCATGCCGATGGTCCAGTTCAACAATATAGAATTATCTATTCACCTACTGTTGGTGATCCTATTGATGAATATGTAAGTTTTCATGTTTTTGCAAGCTTTGCTTTTTTTTTCTGTATGTGGTTTTATAAAACCAATAGAACAATTATTTCTATAACATCATCGTTTCAAGTCTAATTCCTGTGGTTACTACTGTTAAACCCATTATCCCGCTTACCACCATGTCATAATCTCACATGTCTGCTTTGGCTATTCCTGTTATGTGAGAAGGGTTCCCTATGGCTTAGTTTATCACAGGCTGTCTCCCTACTGGGAACTCCAGAGATCAACTGTAAGCAAGATATACTATTTGTATCTTTTTTCTGTCCTGGTTAATAGTCCTAAACAGCAAACCTTCGTAACAGAGTATTGAAAAAGGGGTGTTCCGAGCAAGCCAACCCCATACAGTTCCTTCTATATAAATGCATTGTAAGGAGTTAAAATTGGAGTAACCTGCAGTCTCACCTGAATATTACACCATATTTTAGAACTACATACTAAAAGAAACATTTTAATGAAATTCATAATTCCTACTATTCCAATTGTGTCCAACCCTCATGGCTCACAGAAAAATGGTGTCTCACAAAATATTATTGTCTTACAAGATACTAAAATGACTAGTTGACTACGACCTAAAGCTAGTGGAACAGACATTTGATAAATTTAGATTTCCTTAAAGGGAACGTTTTTCCAATGGTCTGCTGTTTATTCTGATTCATACAGTAGTTTATGAAAATGTATTTGCTGCAGTAGGCTGTGTAGTAGACAGGCTTGTCCCTACTACTGTGCATAGGGAGAAACCTGCCAATTATTAGAGGATGGGTAACGGCGCCCCATGAATACCTGGATTCCTTATTCTTTATTTCTGGGGGCAGCACTGCCTCCTTTATCATCTAAGTTCTCATAATGTATCAGAATGAGCAACATACTGCTCAGTGAGATCAGCATTACTAAAGTTACAGGTTCTCTCTACAGTTGACCTGTGGTCAGTAAAAAAAAAAAAAGTGTCATGTTTTCATACCATTTTGTAGCATTAGATTGCTTTATTACCCCCCCCCCCCCTCATTTCACAGAGGGCGTGAAAGCTAGGATCAGTGAGGATATGAGGCTAAGTAGGTATGAAACAGGCCCATGGTGTGTGAATATGAGACTGAGAGGCTATGAATCAGGTTTAGGGGTGTAAGGATGAGGCTGAGGAGGTGTAAAACAGGCTCAAGGAGGTGAGTATATGAGGCTGAGAGGAAATGAATGAGCCTCGGTGGGTAGAAAATAAGGCTGAAGGAACATGAATAAGGCTAAGAAGGTGTGAATATGAGACTAACAAGGCTTGAATTAGGCCCAGGGGAATGTGAATATGATTCTTAGAGAACATGAATCAGGCTAAGAGGTGTGAATAATTGTCTGTGGCGTTGTGAATCAGGCTCAGGGCTATAAATATGAGGCAGAAAGGCTATTATGAATCAGTCTCAGGGGATGTGAAAATGAGGCTGAGGGGGTGTGAATCAGGCTCAAAGGGTGTCAATATGAGGCTGAGGGAGATACAAATCTATCTCGGGAGCATAAATCAGGCCCAGAGGATGTAAACATGAGGCTGAGGCGCTTCATTCAGGCTCAGGGTATGTGACTATGAGGCTGAGGGGTTGTAAATCAGGTTTAAAAGGTGTATATATCAATTTGAGGTGGAGGGGGCATAAATCAGGCTCAGTGGGTGTGAATATAAGGGAAAGGAGGTGCAAATCAAGCTCAGGGGGTGTAAATATAAGGGTAAGAGGCAACGAATCAAACTCAGGTTGGGATGAATAGGGAGTGTGAATATAAGACTGAGGGTTCTTGAATCAAGCTCTGAGTAGGGGTGTAAAAATGAAGGGCTACAGCCATTTTTGAAATAAAGTAATAAAAGCAAATTTAAAATAAAGATAGTTTTTTAAATATGGCAACCTAGGCTATAAAACTGACTATGCACAGGAACTTTCACCAATAAATTTGCATTTCAGCACAATTTATACTCTGAGCTCCTAAGGCATCACATTTTACATAACAGAAATACAGTATTACACTGTTGTCAGACATACGCATAAACCAGTCCCAAAATAACGTCACACCACTTTTATCCATATGTTCAACATTTTGCAGTCTGCATTCTATTGAAAGGAATGTATATCCAGTGTTGATTTTATAGTACAGATGCATCATACATTATGTCTGGTCTTCAGTGTTTACAGTGGTTTTGGCAGCATAAAATTTTAGTATGTATTCATGTTGCAAATATCTCCCCTACTGTACATATGATAAAATATGATATATACCCCAACATCAACACTATAATGTAAATGTATGAGTCACTTTATTCATTGTTATAAATTTATAGAGTTAAACAGAAGCTCCGACAATTGAAATAGACAACTTGTTACTTCTTATTATACCTTTTCTCTATCGTGTACCCCATTCTGCAAAGTAAAAATGTTTTGTTTTTTTAGGCAACTGTTCCTGGTAGAAGAAACAATGTAGTCCTGCAGCCTTTGTTGCCAGACACTCCATATAAAATTACTGTGGTGGCTGTGTATGGAGATGGCGATGGCGGGCAACAAACTGGAAATGGCAGAACAGGTAAGAGAATAAATAGACTTTATTTTTTTATGGCATGTGATTGATAAAGATGATATAAACAGCTTCTTCTATTGTGTTTAATGGGAACCGGCAATTTCCTATTGTTAATATGCCCATGGACACTTTATTAGCTTCTCTTGGTAAATCTAAAATAGAGTAATTCTCCTGCATTTATTGGGAGGATTAGAAATATGTATTTGGTAGTTTATGATATTGTCATCTATTAAACTAAAATGAATAAATTGTCCAGTGAGGACTACCTGTCTTTTCTCTTCTTGACTCTCGTGTATGTATCATTTTATATGTGACAATTACAATTTTATTGTCTATAAATTGTATTAGCCATATATATCAATCCAGCATTGCCTATAACACTTTGTCATACTGTATGTCATTATTATGTTATAGTTGGCTTACTTGCACCAAGGAATCTGCAAGTTTCTGATGAATGGTACACCAGATTCCGGGTATCTTGGGATAGAGCAACCTCTCCAGTTCTTGGCTATAAACTTGTATACCAGCCAAATGGTAACTATAATCTTTATTTCATTTATTTACCTTAATATTTATTGCTGTTAGTCTACACATATCTTCAATTTAGACAGTTTGTTCTACTTAGAAACATTTACCTTGTTATAGTCTTTACTGGATGGCAAGTAGTTTGCATAAACCCAGCATAGTACATTAGAGATCCTACTTCATCACTGATAGCAGACCATACATATTATACAATACTTTTTTATCGTAAATCATTTTTTCTAACATTATTATTTCTTTAAAATTTACAAAGATCGAAAGAGAAGCATACTCAACAAAATGCCCTAAAAAGGCCAAGTATGGAAACAACATCCAGGAGTTGTGTACTCAAGTACAAAACAGACGTGGTACACATCTACAGTCTTGCACAATGATCCAATTGCTTCTCAGCATAATTTCAAAAACCAACAGGTTGTTAGTATATACGTTTTGATCAAAAAGTACAAAGCCCACTCGCCACTATTTAGAGTGGGTCCCTAACGTCCCTAGCATAAAATGGCATAGCACTGGGCAGCGACCACCACCGCCGCAACACCAGTGCCCACAGGGGGAACGACCCACTGGCAGAGCGGCCCCAGCGCCACTCAAACCAGTCCATGGGTCGCACCTCCCCACAGACACGGCACCACGGCAGCAACGGACGCCGCACAGCACCACTCCAGTGTGAACAGGATGTTATAGCACACTTTCTATGCGTGGCGAGTGGGCTTTGTACTTTTTGATCAAATCATATATACTAACAACCTATTTTTGAAATTATGCTGAGAAGCAATCAGATCATTGTGCAAGATTGTAGATGTGCACCATGTCTGTTTTCTACCTGAATTAACATCTAGGAGTTGTGTCCTTGAAAGGGCATTTAAATAGGGCCAAAGCCTTTTTTATTAGTTCAGACAGCCTTTCATATGAAATGTTGACATGTAGTGCTGCAACCAAGTAAACGCAGCAGCATTCTAGCGTAGTGAAAAATAGTGACTTTTATTTATCACCAAAATGAAATTGCGACGTTTCAACCACCTCTCGTGGCCGTCCTCATGTAGTGCTGGTGATAAGTGAATGCATGGCCTGCCAGGATCAGCTGATCAGTATAAGGATCAGCTGATCATCAGAATTTTGGGGTTGTGGTAATAGGTCAACTTGGTTAGGTTCATGGACAATATTAACATACAAATTCACTATTAATTAACTGTATTCTGTTTCTTGTGAAGATTCTGATGAATCCATGGAAGTATTTGTTGGTGATGTGAATTCATACACTCTTCAAAATCTAAATCCTGGAACTACCTATGACGTTCAGGTGTATGCTCAGTATGACACTGGACTAAGTTCACCACTCAAAGGACCTGGAACAACCTGTAAGTCCTCTGCTAATATAAATATCAAAACATAAGTTGATCCTTTAACTGAATGCATTGGATGTATAGTAAAACCTCTTCAAAAACAACCACAAAAGGGCATCGTTTTACATTAGAGGGACAAAGGTTTATGCAGGAATATCAGAGTAGTGGATGTATGGAATAACCTTCCTGTAGAAGTGATAGCTGCAAATACTCGAAGGAGTGAAGGAGTTTAAGCATGCATGGGATAGGCATATTCTTAAAATATAGGGTCAGGGACTATCGATAGTATTCAGAATACTGGATAGAATAGATGACCGAATGGTTCCTCTATGTTTCTTTGTAAGACCACTCCTTTATCCTAGTCAAACAGATTTTTATATTCACCATATATTATGCAGACTAGCCATCTTCTTTATTATGCAGTTTTGGGTGGTCTTCCTAAAGACGTTTTGTTGTTTTTTTTTCAAGTAGTTTTTCAAGGAGTCTTTGACTTCTTTGAATCTCTTAACTGTTCAACTACACACATACATCTATTTGTAGCACATTTCTTACATGCCCTGGTTTTTATTTTGGCATCAGTTGAGCTCCAAGTTCTGGATTAAGGTTAGGTTTACACATTGTAAAAAAAAAAAAAAAAAACACTGCAGTAAAAAAAATTTAATTTTCTCTATAAGTCTATGGAAAACTGCACACATTATAAAAAAAAAACTGCAATAATTCCAACATTTTAAAACAATGTGCGAACTGACATATGCTTTTTATACCTATTTTACTGTAGTATTTTTGTTTTCATTTTACACTGTAGGAACCCAGCTGAATGTTTTAATTCTCCATGTGCTTGGCTGTAAACTCTTCTTGGCAGAACATATTAGGGGAAGCCATTATCTTTGCAAGTTGTGTGGCGTAGATGCCTATGCAGGCTCAGTTCCAGAGTTCCTTCTTTCAAGTTCATGATTTAGAGTGCCTAGAAATACAGATTGTTGGTGTAGATGTTTACAGGTTGGAAATGTTGTTGTAGATTGCATTTTAATTTGTTCTTCTGATGGGAGTCATGTTACCTACATCCTGTTATCATGCTTTTATTTATTTCCCCTGAAACATGTCATGTTGTTCATTGCCAAATGATAAGTCTTTAAGCCTGGCCATTGCATTCAGGGTTTGGAAAACATTTCATGCATATTAAAAAACTATGTTCAGAGCTCAATTTTAAGCTTTATTTAGATACCTCCTTGTAAATAGATAGTGGATAGAGATATGGAGGATGTTATGTGGTTAATAGGATGACCACAAATGCAGAAATTTGGAGGCTATATTGCAGACCAGACTTCCTTATATGTAAGAATGCTATACTGTATAGGTAAGGCATAGTGAAAAACTGCAGCATTGAGAATAGTCCCTTATTAAGCCTTAATAAAAAATAAACTTTTTCTATTTACAGTGTACCTAAATGTGACTGACCTGTCAAGCTACCAAGTGTCATGGGATTCATTTTGTGTTAGGTGGTCACCTCACAGAGCGGCAACATCCTATAGAGTCAAGCTAACTCCAGTTGATGGTAAGAGCAGATTGTTAGAATCTTTCTGCAGAACAAGAACTATTATCCAGTGATGAACACATTTTTCTCAATGCTGAATATATAATGATAAATGGGTATTATCTGTGTTACTATACAGGATCTCGAGGACAGGAAATAACGGTGCCTGGATCAGAGTCATCGAATTGTTTTACTGGTCTGAACCCCGACACTGAATATACTGCCACTGTATATGTACAGACACCAAACCTTGAGGGCAGAGGAGTTTCAACCAAAGAACGTACTAGTAAGTAAAAAGATTCATAAATCATTTTTAAATGTAGATTATAAATGGGCTCTAAAAAGGGCTTTAAAAGAGTGGGCTCATGTTTTAGGTGGCCTCATATTGGCAGTATGGGGGTCAAACAAAAGTAGTTGAGGTCAGCAAAATGTTAAAGGGGTACTTCAGCCCTAAGACAACTTATCCCCTATCCAAAGGATAGGGGATAAGATGCCTGATCGTGGGGGTGGGGGTCCCACCGCTGGGAACCCCCGCAATCTCTCATGCAGCACCCACCTGTCTCAGCTGCACAAAGCAATTATCGCTACATGTCTGAAGCCTCACAACCACGGGACCGGAGTATCGCGATGTCACAACTCTGCCCCTTGTGATGTCAAAAGGGGGTGGAACATGATATCACAAGGGGCCGAGTCATGACATCACAATACTCCGGTCCCATGGTCATGAGGGTTCAGACACGGAGCGATCATCACTAACTTTAGAGAGCAGATGGAACACTAAGCTATTGGCATGCTTCCCTATTTTTAAAGTATGAAAAGAACAGCAAATCATATGGGGTACGTGTCACATATGTAGACACGGAAACGATAATTTCTAATTGTTTAGGCATTACTGTAAAGAAGATCATATATTTTATTTTCCTTCATTTGCATTTGTGGTTGGCCGATTGACTTTTTATGGAACTGGCCCCAGCTACATTATATGTATTTGGTAGCTACACTAAAAAAGTGTATATAATATATGAAATTATATATAAATAACATTTTTGTCTTGCCATACTGCTAACTATAAATTTATTGTCTTAACCTCTAGCGATAAAGCCAACAGAATTACCAACTCAACCTCCTGCTCCTCCTCCGCCACCCACAATTCCTCCAGCCCGTGAAGGTAAGCAATATCTAATGAAATATAAATTCACAATCATGAATAATGCAACACTTATATGGTTACTAAATAAGTAGTAGAATATAAAAATACATTATACATTTTTCTAAGTTACATGTCGATTATAAAGATCTTTTTATGTTTTGTCTTTTTATGTCACTTAGGTAATGTAGAAGATAACCCATTAACTCATAACCTATGTCCATAATTCTTTTTTGTAGTGTGCAAAGGGGCAAAAGCAGATATTGTCTTCTTGATCGACAGCTCATGGAGTATTGGTGATGATAACTTCAACAAAGTCCGCCAATTCATTTTTAACACCATTGGAGCTTTTGATGTTATCAATCCTGCTGGCATCCAGGTGAGAATGACTGCAATACATGATCAGATCTCCATTGTCATTCCACTATATACCAACGAATTAGCAGTGGAACCTAAGAAATGCTCATATTTAATTTCTATCCATATATTTCCCAAAACAGTACTTTCAGCTTTAAGTAGATACCACTTTTTTTTTTTTTTTTTTTGTGTGTAAATGTAATACTGTGTATGAACATAAGGCACATTTAGTAATGCTATCTGAAACTAGATCAGACAGAAGATGCACCAAATTTATTACAGTGGTGTAGTCTGTCAGAAATGTTTGGCGCATATTGCTAGACATATTTCTTTTTCTTATGCCTCTTTGTTGGCTTACTTTAATCCAATATATTGTGCCAAAATTACACACCTTTTTTTTTTATACAAACAGCACTCCTTTTCTATATATCTTTATACAACTTACTAGTGAGGCACAAAAGTGGTCTAAAACTGTTATGTATGCCATTTTAGCCATAAACTAGACCAGAATTCCGTCTCATCTAACTTTATTAATACACCCTCTTTGTGTCTACCAGTTGTTTATGTCCATTGCAGTGGATGTCAGCACTCATTATTCACATCATTATTGACCAATAAACAGCTGTTTGTTTGTCACTGAAGATGTGAATAAACTATTTCACTTATATGCAACTGGTGAGTGCTGAAAGCTTTTTATACCAGTAGTGTATAGCCTCTAAATCTCCTGGCATGCCCTGACAATCAAAGTTACTGTGAGTTCAAGACTGAGAACAGCTGGGAGACTTTAGACTATAGAACACTGTTGTAAAGAGTACATTTAACTATATTAGTAATGTTCACCAGATGACCTTACAGAGAAACACCCAGTAGAGGGCAAGATAGCATTACTAGTTATTAAGTTTCTTTTCCATAACAGAAATTTACACATTAAACCTTTTCATTGAGTTTCCTTAGCTTATACATAGTTACATAGTTACATAGTTAGTACGGTTGAAAAAAGACATACATCCATCAAGTTCAACCAGGGAATTGAAGGGTAGGGGTGTCGCGCGATATTGGCGAAGGGATGGGATTTTATATTTCTTCAAAAGCATTAATGTTATTTTGTTCCAGGAATGTATCTAACCCTGTTTTAAAGCTGTAAAATTTTGCGGCTGTGACCAGTTCCTGAGGTAGACTGTTCCATAAGTTCACAGTTCTTATGGTAAAGAAGGCGTGTCGCCCCTTGAGACTTAACCTGGAACAGTTTTTCTCCATATTTTTTGTATGGGCCATTAATATACTTATATACATTTATCATATCCCCCCTTAAACGTCTCTTCTCAAGACTAAACAATTTTAACTCCTTTAATCGCTCCTCATAACTAAGATGTTCCATGCCCCATATTAGTTTAGCTGCGCATCTCTGCACCCTTTCCAGCTCCACAGTGTCCCTTTTATGGACTGGTGCCCAAAACTGAACAGCATATACCAGATGAGGCCGTACCAATGCTTTATAAAGGGGGAGTATTATGTCCCTGTCCCTCGAGTCCATGCCTCTTTTTGTACATGACAATATCCTGCCGGCCTTGGAAGCAGCAGCCTGACATTGCATGCTATTCTGTAGTCTGTGATCTACAAGTACACCCAGATCCTTCTCTACCAGTGACTCTGCCAGTTTGATCCCCCCTAAGACATACGACGCATGCATGTTATTAGTACCCTGATGCATAACTTTACATTTATCCACATTGATCCTCATTTGCCAAGTGGATGCCCAGACACTTAGTCTATCCAAGTCATCTTGTAACCTATACACATCCTCTATAGACTGTACCGTGCTACAAAGCTTGGTGTCATCTGCAAAGATAGAAACAGAGCTGTTAATGCCATCCTCTATATCATTGATAAATAAATTAAACAACAGCGGTCCCAGTACAGAACCTTGGGGTACACCACTAATAACCGGGGACCAATCAGAGTACGAATCATTGACCACCACTCTCTGGGTACGATCCATGAGCCAGTGTTCAATCCAGTTACAAACTAAAGATTCCAAACCCAAAGACTTTAACTTACCTGTCAGATGTCTATGAGGGACAATATCAAACACTTTAGCAAAATCCAGAAGCACTATATCCACAGCCATTCCTCTGTCAAGGTTTCTACTCACATCTTCATAAAAGCAAATTAGATTGGTTTGACAACTTCTATCCTTAGTAAACCCATGCTGGCTATCACTTATAATACTATTATCCCCTATGTATTCCTGTATGTAATCCCTTATAAGTCCTTCAAACAATTTACCCACAATGCACGTTAAACTTACCGGTCTATAGTTTCCTGGGGAAGACCTAGAGCCCTTTTTGAAGATTGGCACCACATTCGCATTGCGCCAGTCCCTTGGCACAATACCAGACACCAGTGAATCTCTAAATATCATTAACAGGGGTACAGATATTACTGAACTTATTTCTCTAAGAACTCTTGGGTGCAATCCATCTGGCCCTGGAGATTTGCTTACATTTATATTACTTAACTTACCTTGTACCATTTCTACATTAAGCCAGTTCAGTACATTACATGATGTGTTACCAGCACTGACCTGTCCAATGTCAGCTCCTTCTTCCTTAGTATGTACAGAACTAAAGAACCCATTCAGTAGCTCTGCTTTCTCTATATCGCCTGTGACAACCTCCCCATTATCATTATCATTATTAAGGGGTCCTACATGCTCTGTACTTGTTTTTTTTTGCATTTATATATCTAAAAAAATATTTAGGATTAGTTTTGCTTTCTTTGGCCACCTGTCTCTCATTTAGAATTTTTGCTGTTTTTATTAAATTTTTACAGATTTTATTAAGCTCCTTGTACTGTTTAAATGTTATAGCTGACCCATCAGATTTATATTTTTTGAAAGCAATTTTTTTGTTGTTTATTACTCTTTTAACATAATTTGTTAGCCATGTAGGATTTCGTTTTAATCGTTTATATTTGTTCCTCTTTGGTATATATTTAGCTGTATAGTTATTTAGAGTTGATTTAAAGATGTCCCATTTACCTTCTGTATCAGTGTTTGACAACACCTCCCCCCAGTCTATGTCCTGTAGTGCAGCTCTCAGCCCAGGGAAGTTTGCTTTTTTAAAGTTATATGTTTTGCCTTGCCCGCCTGTCTTTGTTTTCTACATTTTAAGTCAAAAGTAACTATATTGTGGTCGCTATTACCAAGGTTTTCCCGCACAGTTACATTACCAACCAGCTCTGCGTTGTTGGAGATGATCAGATCCAACAAGGCATCACTTCTTGTTGGGTCCTCATAAAATTATCCTGCAATAAATTTAGGAATTTTCTCCCCTTTGCAGTTTTAGCCAACCCCGGACCCCAATCTATATCTGGATAGTTAAAATCTCCCATTATTACCACTGTACCTGCCCGGGCGGCCCTCTTTATTTGTTTATGCAGCCGACCTTCTATCTCTTCAGTGATATTAGGGGGTCTGTAGATTACACCAAATATTATTTTTTCAGTATTTCCCTCCTTTTGTAATTCTACCCACAGTGATTCCACTTCCTCAGAATCATCACACACTATGGCATCGTTCACTCTGACTTTCATACCACTTCTTACATACAGACAGACTCCACCACCTTTTCTGTTCATTCTATCCTTGCGAAACAATGTAAACCCCTGAAGATTGACAGCCCAGTCATGCGAGGAGTCCAGCCATGTCTCAGTGACACCAACTATACCAATATGTTCCTCCAGTATCAAGGCCTCAAGCTCCCCAATTTTATTTTCTAGGCTAATGGCATTTGTGAACATACACTTTACATTTCCATCCTTTATGTTATTGGGGTTAATGGGATTCAAGGGTGTAAGTTTTATTTTCCTATGAAGCCTATTCCTATTAACTATTCTAACCCCTCCCTCCGCTCCACCCCCAGGTGTATACACAACATACGCTTTGGGCACAATGGATTTATACACATATCATAAGATAATAAACTCTAAACATGACATAAAGCATTTATATTGATCTATGATTCCTTGCAGGTTTCATTTGTACAGTTTAGTGATGAAGCTCAAACTGAATTTAAGCTGAATACATATTCTGATAAAGCCCAAGCTCTGGGTGCACTAGCTAACATCCGATACAAGGGAGGAAACACAAAAACAGGTATGTTGTACAGTAGACTTGCAAGTTGCTAATGTAGAAAATAAATTTTGCAAACAAGCTGAAGACGGCATACAGGTTCAGGAGCTCCATCACAGACTCAGGGTCCGTTGCACAATGGACACCAATGGCTGCTAGTGGATCCCATTGACTTAAATGGGGATCCATCTCGATTATGCCCGGTGTCACAATGTCCAGTGTCCATTTATTAGCAGGATTTCAGCTGAAGAAATAAATACTGCTTACAGTTCAATGGATTCTGCAAACTGAGCTCCCTGAACAAAGTTTCAATGCAGATGTGAACCTAGCCTTAGCGTCAGTCAAGAAATATCCTTAAAAAGCTGATTTTCGATGCCAGAGTTCCAGAATCAGGATAAAGCCATGCAGAGAAAGTGTCTTAAGTATTATAAATTATTTCTTGCAGGAAAAGCCTTGAAGTTTGTACGTGATAAAGTTTTGACTTATGACAATGGAATGAGAAGATCTGTTCCCAAAGTTCTAGTAGTAGTGACTGATGGAAGATCTCAGGATGACGTGAAGAAGTCTGCCAGGGATATTCAGCACTCTGGTATGCTCTTCTTAGAAAGGAGTTATTTACAGTAGAGTAACCCAATATAAGGATTATAGTAACTAGTTTGTAATTCCATGATATCAGTTATCATGAAGACATTCATTGACCATATAAATGCACAATATACAGGAGTGAAATGAATTAAACATACCCACAAACATTTATGTCTCTGAAATACTGATTCAGGTTTAATATGTGAAAAGTAGATGGTTGTTATAATTCTATGTTTCAATGAGCTATATTGAGTGCTGCACCGTGAGATGAGGAGAAAATGTCCTTTCCTGACTGCACTTTTCCAACTTTAAATTTAAGAGGGGCATTTCCTATGTGCCTCTGGTTGCAAAAATTAGAAGCACTCCTGGCCATATTGCTTTACTAACTAGTAGTCCATAACTCACTTTTGAGTCTGATCATTAAATCTCTCATTTGTTTTTTTATTGCATACTTCTTTAGAGAATAATATGTGTAATATACTGTAAAAGTGAACAAAGTGTTCCCTGTAGTCAGTCAAGCTGTTCCAATACGATAAACCACAGCCTGCTTATGTTAAGCAAATTGAAATGTGAACAGGCAGTTTTGAGACCAGTAATTTAAATAAAAGGACCACATTGGCTTGTATATTAGGGACTAGCTTTATCAACAAGTTCCCTAATATTAATTTAAGTGATATCTTGATAAATAGGAGAGACTATAGTGGATGGGCAGGCTTGGAAATCAAATATTCCCTGCTGGCTGTTCTCGGCACTGTTACCAAAATGTTGGTATCATTGAGAAATGATAGCATTTTAGGTTGTTTCTGTGGACCTGAGCTATCAAATTTACTGACAGCCCTAAACAAAGGTTAAGGAGCGGGAGTTTAACCACATCTGATGTCTTCGTTATGCAGCTTGTTCAAACGTTATTGAATCCCTCTGCTAGTGCCCAAGAGGTGAGCGCTTCTTTTTAAGTGCTCAGAGAGCACTGTATTGAGAGCATTCCTGGCCCTCCTCTAAGCTATGACTGATGGCAGTAGTGTCCAATTTGAAGAAGTTTCTTGACTTGAAAGGGATACTGTTCCTGTTAGAATAAAAGAGTTACAGCTGAGCTATTTTTTTTTTTAATAATTACTATAAAAATGATTCTCTAAATTGTGAATTGCTCTGACACACTGGAAATCTTTTACCAGTATATTTCCAATATTTCCAGTATATTTTATTCTGTTGTCACTTTTGCGTACTTTGAAAAACCAATAGAAATAAATGTTAGGATAAAGGACAATGAAATTGAAAGCCTTTGCAAAGAATGGATACAGCTTTCTCTGTGTATGGATGCATAAGGCAAATATGTTATGTATTTTTTAGGCTTTAGCGTCTTCGTGATTGGCGTGGCTGATGTGGATTATACTGAACTTACAAATATCGGTAGCAAACCAAGTGAACGGCATGTCTTCATTGTGGATGATTTTGATGCTTTTGAAAAGATTGAAGACAATCTGATCACCTTTGTGTGTGAAACTGCAACTTCAAGTAAGTGTTATTCTGATTCAATTGTAGTTGAGGCTAAACACGTTCTACACCAGTCCGTCTATTTTTCATTGCACATTGTCAGTTTATTACCTCGAAAAATACCTCAATTATTTTTTGAGAGGTGTTAATCCAATAATTGACTGGATAGGCCACAGTAGACAGATAAGTTTACTCAAGAGGTTTGTAAAAGATTTAAAACATAACATGAATTAGCTTAGTGTGAATAGCTCCAACTGTTTGCTAATTATTGATGGCTTCCAAGATAAGAAATCATTTCATGCTGCCAGTATAGATGTTTATTTGTCTGGAATTGCAAATAATATTGCAGTCGTTTTGAATTAGCCCAAAGATTAAGAGATCAGAGAGAAGCTATCAACAAGTATTGACTCAGTAATTGAATTACAAATGAATGGGGTCATGCCGACCTTTCTTTTAAGTGCATGCCAAAGAAATTCAAGGAAACAGGCACCCAATAGAAAGTTGAGCTTCTCTTGTTTCTAGGAATGTCAGACATGCCAGAAAAACTTTTATAAGACCAGACTCCAAGTTTATAATAAATGACACATCAGGAAATTGATGTCAATAACAAGAACATGTTGTGCTCTTTTGTGAACTTTGCTTCCATTTACAATGATGTGAACCCTATTTACACTTTCTAGAGTGTTACCGTAAATATGGTGCCAATAAATACATCACGTAATGCACCCCAAGCATTCAGGAGCAGTAACAAAACTAACATTATATTTAAGATGATGTAGTTTTGCAAAAGCAATGGCAATATCACTCATGTTTGTGGTGCTGAAGGTGTAAAAATTCATAACGCTATCTTGTTATTGCTTTTTCTTTCAGCTTGCCCACTTATGTACCTTGATGGCTATACATCCCCTGGTAAGAGATACAGTTTGTATTCTTATAGTACATGCTTAAATTGTCTTCATTATACTATTTGCAGTGTTTTCATACTTTATTTTTTATTTTTTAAGGCTTTAGGATGCTAGAAGCATATAACCTTACAGAAAAGACTTTTGCGTCTGTCCAAGGTGTCTCAATGCAACCCGGTTCTTTTAACAGTTTTCCTGCGTACAATCTGCACAAAGATTCCTTCCTCTCCATACCAACCACGTAAGAAAAGTGCTATAATGTAGGCCTAGAGGAGGCCTTAATAGAAATTAAGACTAAAGAAAAGTGTATAATGCTTTCACAATAACTCAAGAAACACCATGTATTTGTAGAAAAAAATATATTTACCACCCAAAACAATAACTGAATAGTATTTCACTGTTAAGTTATAACTATAAAGAAAACTTTTCTTGGGTAACCACTTTAACTGTTTACATACTTATCTAATGCTTATCAAGTATCTGTTTGATGCATCCATTTGAAAAAGAAGGGAATATGTTAAATAGAATTAGTTGTTAGACTGTACATTACCCATCCATGAGCCACATTATTTTTAAGCTAAAGAATAGCTGATTGTCCTTAAATGAGTTTTCTAATGACACAACCAGTTGTGTGGTGGTTTGCAAATGTAAAATAAAACAACAGCTTACTAATACACTTTAATAATGAAAACTATACAGAGGCTCCCTGTAGTGGAGCTTCTGGAGCATCTGTAGTAAGCAGTGACATTTCCACACAGACAGAGAGAAACCTTCTCCTTCCTCTGTGTCAGTGATGTGATGAAGGTGGCTAGATGTCTGGCTCAATTCATTAGTTGAGGCAGCCTGCTTCTCCTTCACAAATAATGCTTTGCTTCTTCTAATGCAAATTGTTTGCTGTTGTTTTATCCAACTTCATGTCTAGTGTACATCCTGTAATCGACTTCCTGTTCCTGTTGTACACGCTAGCTGGGAATTCAGCCAACTCTATCTCCCTCCCACTATACCTTCTTGAATATATCCCCGCCCACTACACCCCCAGGAGCCTCCTATATAGTAGGAGTGAGATATAGTTGGCTCTATTTCCAGACAGAGTGTTAATGTACACCAGACAGCAAGTGGATGAATAACTACTTTACTTAAATCACCAATATATGTTCATTGAATAGACAGTTAAAAATAGGTTTCATTATTGTAAAACTTTTTTTTTACTATACCTTAACTTTGTGTTCTCAATATAAATACTATTCTGCATATTTTTAAGAAGTACCACATATTCAATCTTGTATATAGTGAACTACATCCTGACGGATTACCACCATCCTACACTATCATCCTATTATTCCGTGTGCTCCCTGAAACCCCCAATGAGCCATTTTCAATATGGCAGGTCACAGACAAGGGCTACAAACCACTGACAGGAGTGACTCTGGATGGTAAGTATCTTTCTCATCTTTTGTGTTTCTCATGTTTTCCCTTTAAGCAGAGGTGTTGATAGGAGAATAACATCAATGGCTTTGGTCAATGTAACACCCAATGTATATTTAGTGTAAAAGAAAATGTTCTGACTTATCCTTACATGTCTAACATCAGGATTTTCTGTTCTCTTTTGGCTGCTGAAAGATAAATTGGTAAATAGCTTCTCTAATATCACAAAGTTATGTCGGGTTCAGTGCTCTAATCTGTCAGCTCTGCTCTTTTTGCATGTACGCGTCAGGTTTTTATCACTAGTTACAGAGATTCTCTTTGCTCAGAATACGGGAAGCAACTTGTTTAGTGGCAAAAAGTCTAGAGAAGATAAATCTGACAATTGTCTTTCAGTGAGATATCATATGTGACACATCTGATGTGATGGAATAACACCATAAAGCATGATAATTCACATACATTGCTTAACTTTTGACACCTCTGCTCCTCTAATGTTTAAGTCTGTGTACGACTTGTTACTCTGGTATGACTTAACATAATTTCAACATTTCTCTAGGATCCAAACAAACACTCTCATTCTTTAACAAGGGAGCTACAGGAGAAACTCAGACAGTAACATTTGATGGTGATGAAATAAAGAAGCTCTTCTATGGAAGCTTTCACAAGGTAACTTATTTACAGTTTTATCCCGAATTGCAAACCTTTACTGGCTTCCAAATTGTACGTATTGGTATCAATTATGTTGACATAGAATAAGTCCCAGATCACCTCTGTTTTGTTTAATCTGCCAGAACAGTCATCTACTATGTCTTAGGTATGTCATAAGATTGCATTATGGTCATATTAAAGCCACAAGACCTGGACCACCAGATCATTCAACTCTGATAAACATAGTTCTCCATAGAGCCCTTTGGTGATCTTCGGTTGGTTCAATACAACTGTGGGGTTTTAAATTTTGCAGGATAGATACTATAATGCAGAAATGTTTGGGCTGTAGGAATGCCACCAATAAGGGCAGGTTTACATCTGAAACTACCTATATGATATACAACAGCAAACCAGCTGAATGGTTTGCTCATTCATATCATAGCATTCCTGCTCTATTGATCAAGGTATACTTTTTATACACATAATAAAAAAAAAACAGTGTAAGCTTGTAAATATTCTAATGACATATTAATTAGCTGCCCTCATGCATTGGATGGTATCAGTGCTGTTTGTGCTATACCCAGTACATGTTAGTTTGGGGGAGGGAGACTCTATTACATAAGTCCAGAAGTTACACTACTGCTTATAAACTAAAGTCAAATAGATATTTCCAATAAGGATGTTAACCGTATGGCATTTAAAGTATTTTTTGTACATTGACTTTCTACCCTTAGAACACTTTAGTTTGTGTATGCACTAAAGGGCCTGGCACTTATTAGAGAGGAAGAAGGGAGAGCTGGTTTGAGTTAGATTTTACTAAGGTTACATTCAGTTCAGGGTATGTTCACACATTCAGTTCAGGGTATGTTCACACATTTATGCTATGGATTTTATGCTACAGATTTTACCATTTATTTACTGCCATAAAATATGTAGTATGTACAGTACTTGTGAACTTCACTTTACTCTTCACATGGTACGTTATGATTTAGCATTGAACCTGTCAGTCAGTTAATCTCATAGTTAAAGGGGTATTCTATTGTTTTAGGAGATACGTGTCAGATCTCTTCAGTCAAACTCTCTGTGATCTCCAGAATGAGCCCACAATTGAGTGGAGCAGCAACTCGCAGACCTCCTGTGATCTGACATGTATCCCCTATGCTGTGGATAGGGCATAAGTAACTCTAACTCAGAATACCCCTTTAAACGGTCTAACTGAAACTGACCGGTAAACTGGTCAGTTACCAAATGTAATACAATGGACAATGTACATATGCTCGGTGGGTTAACAGCTGTTAGATTTCAGATGCATTAAGGCTCTTCTGTTAGTTAGATAACAAGGTTGCAGAGTCCATTGGCCTCTCTGGAATTTGGTCATTGACTAATTTTATTGTTTTAATGTGACTTTTTAAAATCCTGAATACTTTCTTGCTTTTGCTTGTAGCAAAACAAAGTAGCTAAGCAGTTCTCTAGGACTTAAACAGGATAGAAACATAGAATGTGTCTGCAGATAAGAACCATTAGGCCCATCTAGTCTATATAATCTGAATCCTATGAATAGTCCCTGGCCCTATCTTATATGAAGGATAGCCTTATGCTTATCCCATGCATGTTTAAAGTCCTGTACTGTATTTGCAGCGACCACTTCTGCAGGCTATTCCATGCATGCACTACTCATTCAGTAAATTAATGCTTCCTGATATTACTTTTAAACCTTTGCCCCTCACATTTAAAACTATGTCCTCTTGTGGTAGTTTTTCTTCTTTTAAATATGATCTCCTCCTTTACCGTGTTGATTCCTTTTATGTATTTAAAAGTTTCTATCTTATCCCCTCTGTCCTTTCTTTCAAGCTATACATGTTAAGGTCCTTTAACCTTTCCTGGTAAGTTTTATCCCGCAATCCATGTACTAATATAGTAGATCTTCTATGAACTCTTTCTATAGTATCTATATCCTTCTGGAGATACGTTCTCCAGTACTGCACACAATGCTCCAAGTGAGGTCTCACCAGTGTTCTGTACAGCAGCATGAGCATGTCCCTCTTTCTACTGCTTATACCTCTCCCTATACATCCAAGCATTCTGCTAGCGTTTCCTGCTGCTCTATTATATTGTCTTCCTACCTTTAAGCCTTCTGAAATAATTACTCCTAAATCCCTTCCTCAGATTCTGAGGTCAGGACTTTGTCAAATGTTCTATATTCTGCACGAGGGTTTTTATGCCCCAGGTTCATTATCTTGCATTTATCCTCATTATATTTAAGTTGCCAAAGTTCTGACCATTCTTCTAGTTTTCCTAAATCCTTGTCCATTTGGCGGATCCCTCCAGGAACATTAACCCTGTTACATATCTTTGTGTCATCAGCAAAAAGACACACCTTACCATCAAGACCTTTTGCAGTATGACTAATAAAGATGCTAAACTAAATTGGTCCCAATACAGATCCCTGAGGTACCCCACTGTTAACAAGACCTTGCTATGAATATACCCCATAGACTACAACCCTCTGTTGTCTGTCACAATATTGGAGTCCAAGCTCAAAGACTGTAGTTTATTGATAAGTCTTCTATGTGGAACAGTGTCAAAAGCCATGATAAAATCTTGATATGCGATGTCTACTGCCCCTCCGCCATCTATTATTTTAATCACCCAGTAAAAAAAAACAATAAAATTTGTTTGACATGATCTCACAAAAGTAAACCCATGTTGTTTTTTATCTTGCGATCCACAATCCTATGCTTTAGTAGGGTTTCTGTTAATTTCCCCACAATTGATGTCAGACTTACTGGCCTATAGTTGCTTGATATAGTTGATGCTAATATCCAATCTTCTGGGATGACTCCTGTTACCAGTGATTGGTTAAATAAATCTGTTAACAGCTTTGCTAGCTCACACTAAGCTCTTTTAATAATTTTGGGTGTATCCCATCAGGCCCCTGTGACTTATTTGGTTTCACTTTAGACAGCAAATGTAGAACCTCTTCCTCTGTAAAGGCACATGCATAAAACGATTCATTAGTCTTCCTTCCTAATGCAGGTCTTCTTATTCTTCTGTAAAAACTGAACAGAAATATTCATTAAGGCAGTCGGCTATCCCTTTATTCTCTTCTACATACTTTCCTTCCTTTGTTTTTTATTTAGTTATTCCTTGTTTTAATTTCCCTTTTTCATTTATATAGCTGAAGAATTTCTTATCCCCTTTTTTCACAGACTGAGCTAGTTTTTCTTCTGCCTGCGCTTTAGAAGTTCTTATATCTTGCTTGGCCTCTTTCTGCCTAATCTTGTAGATTTCCCTATCTTCATTGCTCTGGGTTGTTTTATAATTACTAAATCTAGCCTTTTGTTTTTTATGATTTTGGCCACTTCTGCTGAGTACCACAGTGGTCTCTTCCTTTTTCTGCTTTTACTGACAAGTAGTGTTGAATATTCGCGAATATAGCACTATATATTCCTAATTACGAATATTCATTTTTTTTCACAGTACACATCACAGTGATCACCCCTCTCTGCTTCCAACTTGTGTGGTGTAAAGAAGGCTCTAATACTACTGTGTGAGACTGGCGTGCGAATTTTCGCATATGCGGAAATTAGCATATACTAATTTTCGCATATGCGAATTTTCGCTTATGTAAATTTTTGTATATGCTAATTTTCGCACACGTTAATTTTTGCATACGCAAATTTTCGCATATGCGAAAATAAAACGAGAATATTACGAATATGGGAATTTAGTGAATATATGACGAATATTCGTCCATATATTCGCAAATATTCACAAATTCGAATATAGCCTATGCCACTCAACACTACTGACAAGTCCAATGCAATTTTCTGTTGCCTGGACTCTATGTAATCCATTCCAGTCTGTTAGGGACTCATTTATGACTAATCTCATTTTTGAAAAGTCTGTTTCTCTAAGATCTAAAACTTTTGTTATTGTGCGGTGGGACTCCTTCACTTTTCTTATTTTAAACCACACTGACTGGTGATCACTAAATCCAAAGCTTTAGCCTACAATAACATCATATACCAAATCCCCATTTGTGAATACCAAATCCAAAATGGTCTCCCTCTGGGTTGGCTCCTCAATCACTTGTTGTAGAGATAATTCCAGTGGGAAATTTGTTCCTTTGAGAGAAAGATGCAAACGCTTTTTTTTGTACAGTTCCTTTCTATTCCAAGTAGAACTATCATGAGACACAAAGCCAAATCCTTACTCTTGACACCATTTACTAAGCCATAAGTTGAACTCCTTAATGCACCTCTTCCTATCATTCTGATCGTTATGCACAAGCAGAACTTCAGAAAATGAAACAGTGGATGCAAAATCCTGTACATCATTACCAAGTGTGATAAAAGATTCCTTCACCTCTGAAACTTCTTTGCAAGCTAGGTCATTTGTCCCTAGATGAACAAGAACATCCACGTCCCCTTCCTGCTTTGCTTGCTTAACAATATTAAGAATACGTCTTCTATCTCTTCTAGCAGTAGCACCCGGGAGACATCTCACAAACCAATTTTCCTTAAGCTCCACACTTCTTATGATTGAATCACCCAGCAACAGCTGTATCCTTTCAGACTTCACTTTATCTTTTTTGTCCTTGGCTTCAGCCTTGCATACATTAGACATAAGAGTCGATGGTTCCACACCCTCTGTGCCCTTATATTCTGAGAGTGCTGCAAATGAATTATAGAGAATGACAGACTGTGGGACATGTCTTTTATCCACAACTCTAAGTCATCCAGAACCTACAGTAACCCATCTGCCATTTCTAGGGTTTTTCTGTGGCAGTGGCATTGCAGCAATCCCAGCCTGAGTTTGTTTAACAGATAATTTAATCTCAGATTTCAAAAATGCAATTTCCTACTGCAGTAAGGAGAACTGTCTACAGATCTGACAGCATCCAAACCTCAAAAGAGTGGAACATGAAATAAATGCACAACAATTCCTGCACTGGACCAAGTCTGCTATTTAAAAGAGGAGAACATTTTAAAACAAACAAATCTTTCCTTTTTTTAGATTGTATCCACCTTCAGCCCAGAGTGGATCCACCTCCTACACTATTAACCCCTACAGGACCCATGACGTAACGTTACGTCCCAACACCCTGGGTCTTAAGGACCAAGGACGTACAGTTACGTCATGGGCAGTTCTGGTCCCTGCTGTGCGCCGGGCGGGGATTGGATCGGGATGCCTGCTGAAATCATTCAGCAGGCATCCCGTGCAAATGCCCAGGGGGGTCATCAGACCCCCCTATGTCGGCGATCGCGGGTCTATAGTGACCCGGTGACCCGGAATGTAAGGGGGATCGCGGGTGTCTAAGACACCCAGGATCCCCCTGAAGCGATAGGAGTGAGGTGGCAGGGGTGCCACCCCTCCTATCCTTGCTATTGGTGGTCTAGACGCGACCACCAATAGCAGATCGGGGGCGGGGGGGATAACTTTCGTTTTTCCCATCCTGCCCACCGACAATAGGCGGGGCAGGACGGGGAAACTACGGGGACCACCGTAGAAGATCCACTAACTGATCCGGGCGGGCGACGGAGGCTGCGGGCGACGGAGATCGGCGGGCGGCGAAGACGTGCGGCTGGATCCGACGGAAGCCGGTGAGTTGCCTAGCAACATCTGCAGGGTACAGTTTGAGACCATTATACAGTGGTCTCTAACTGTAGCCCTCCAGATGTTGCAAAACTACAACTCCCAGCATGCCCAGACAGCTGTTTGGGCATGCTGGAATATGTAGTTTTGCAACAGCTGGAGGGCTACAGTTTGAGACCACTATATAGTGGTCCCTAAACTGTAGCCCTCCAGATCTTGCAAAACTACAACTCCTAGCATGCCCACATAACTGTTTGTTGTCTGGGCATGTGGGAATTGTAGTTTTGCAACAGCTGGAGGACCACAGTTTGGAGATCACTTTGCAGTGTTCTCTAAAACTGTAGCCCTCCAGATGTTTCAAAACTGCAAATCCCAGCATGTCCAAACAGCAATCAGCTGTCTCGGCATGCTGGGAGTTGTAGTTGCGTACCTCCAGCTATTGCATAACTAAATCTCCCAGCATGCCCTTCGGTGATCAGTACATGCTGGGAGTTTTAGTTTTGCAACAGCTGGAGGCATACTGGTTGGAAAATACTGAGTTAGGTAACAGAACCTAACTGAAGGTTTTCCAACCAGTGTGTCTCCAGGTGTTGAAAAAGTACAACTCCCAGCATGCACTGTCAGTACATGCTGGAAATTGTAGTTTTGAAACAGCTGGAGGTTTGCCCCCCCCCCCCCCCATGTGAATGTACAGGGTACATTCACACGGGCAGGTTTACAGTAAGTTTCCTGCTTCAAGTTTGGGCTGCGGGATTTTTCACCAAGAAAGGATGCAAGTTACCACATAATTTTACCACTATGTTAAAATAGAATATGTCACGAAAAAACAATCTCGGAATCAGAATGATAACTAAAAGCATTCCAGAGTTATTAATGTTTAAAGTGACAGTGGTCAGATGTGCAAAAAACGCTCTGGTCCTTAACCCCTTAAGGACTCAGGGTTTTTCCGTTTTTGCACTTTCGTTTTTTCCTCCTGACCTTTTAAAAATCATAACCCTCTCAATTTTCTACCTAAAAATCCATATTATGGCTTATTTTTTGCGTCACCAATTCTACTTTCCAGTGACATTAGTCATTTTACCCAAAAATTCACGGCGAAACGAAAAAAAAAAATCATTGTGCGACAAAATCGAAGAAAAAACTATAAAAGTGACCAAAATACGCTTTTTCGGACTTTGGAATTTTTTTTACGCGTACGCCATTGACTGTGCGGTTTAATTAATTATATATTTTTATAGTTCGGACATTTACGCACGCGGCGATACCACATATGTTTATTTTTTATTTTATTTACACTGTTTTATTTTTTTTATGGGAAAAGGGGGATAACTAACTTTTATTAGGGAAGGGGTTTACTTTTTTTTTTCAGTGTTATAGGTCATAGGGACCTATAACACTGCACACACTGATCTCCTATGCCGATCATGGAGCAGGCATGGAGCAGTCATTTGTCGATCGGACACCGAGGAGGCAGGTAAGGGCCCTCCCGGTGTCCTGTAAGCTGTTCGGGATGCCGCGATTTCACCGCGGCGGTCCCGAACAGCCCAACTGACTAGCCGTTGATGAGCGCTGGGACCGACGCAATGTGATGCGGGGTCGCAGCGCGACCCCGCTTCATATCGCGGGAGCCGGCGCAGGACGTAAATATACGTCCTGCGTCTTTAAGGGGTTAAAGGGGTACTCCCGTGGAAAACTTTTTTTTTTCTAAATCAACTGGTGCCACAAAGTTAAACAGATTTGTAAATTACTTAAAATTAAATAAAATATTAATCCTTCCAGTACTTATTAGCTGCTGAATACTACAGAGGAAATTCTTTTCTTTTTGGAACTCAGAGCTCTCTGCTGACATTATGAGCACAGTGCTCTCTGCTGACATCTCTGTCCATTTTAAGAACTGTCCAGAGTAGGAGAAAATCCCCACAGCAAACATATGCTGCTCTGGACAGTTCCTAAAATGGACAGAGATGTCAGCAGAGAGCACTGTGCTCGTGATTCAGCAGAGAGCACTGTGTTCCAAAAAGAAAATAATTTCCTCTGTAGTATTCAGCAACTAATAAGTACTGGAAGGATTAATATTTTTTAATAGACATAATTTACAAATCTGTTTAATTTTCTGGCACCAGTACTGGAAGGATTAAGATTTTTTTATAGAAGGCATTTACAAATCTGTTTAACTTTCTGGCACCAGTTGATTTGAAAAAATGAAAAAAAAAAGCTTTCCACCAGAGTACCCCATTAATATTTGACTGATGGAGATCTAAAATAGGCCTATTAGCTTGGCAGTGCTTCAGACTGTGTCCATTCAAATGCTGTGCAGTCTGTGGCCTCTCTATAATGCGGATTTGACCCCTACGTATTTAGGTTGTATTCCGAGGTATAACTAATCCAAATATCCCCAGTAGACATCAGTAGGAAGTCTATAATTTTCTGTCCCTGAGGGTCTAACTTTCTAGGCTTTTAAAAGAAGGATTAACACTTGATTCCATGTTTAGCACATAGGGCAGACACATGATATAACTACTGGTGTTTATTTAAGACTGTCAAGTATTATGTGTTCATAGACTTTTGGAATTCAATATGGAAATAAAAGGAGGGGGGGGGGGTGTATATGCAGATTTGTGCAGATGCCAACACTTAATTTACCCATCATTGTTGATTGTCCATACTGGAGCATATAATATATGGAGCTTTATAATCACTTGGTTGCAGAGACACACTTCTGTCAGAATATGTATAGTAATCAATCCAGTATGAAACATGATCTGATGATAAAGCATGTCCAAAATGTGAAACAGAGTCCATGGGAAAGATTGCTGGAACACTAAAGAAGTTTAATTCCAAATGTAAAAACGTAATATTTGAGTAAAAATACCATAGATGCTGTCTAGGACATTTAAGCAACAGCCTGTGCACACATGTTCTTCACACAATCCACATTCTTTGTCATATTTGGAGGACACATCTTAATTATACTTCTAGACATAGCCCATATTTATTAATCTGTCTGAGACAAAAAATGTGAACAATCTGAGAAACAAAAGCTGATCTGTGATTGGTTGCTATCTGAGACAAAAATCAGACACATCTGACTGACAGACTGGTTAATCTGGGTCATAGAATGCTTCAATTTTGACACTGAACTCTTTATAGACCTATTTACCCTATTGCACTTGATAAAGCCACTGTATGTGGTGAAACTTTGGGGGGTGGAGGGGGGGTGGGGGTTGTCTTAGGTTCTAATATCCACCTTCTTGGTTCAGTGTAGTGTGTGCACTGACATGACAAAATAGTGTGCAATACCATACAACAATGAGACCAGTGGGTTGGATTGGAATTTAGGGTTCTAGTGACACCTTGGTGGTCAATTGTAGCTTTATATTTGGAAGTATTAATCCCCCATTAGGGTCCTTCCTTCCTTCAACTGCTCAGTCCTTGAATGGTGTTTCACAAGGGTATTGATGAAACTGACTTTACACTTTACTTTCTGGAACTTACTAGTGATAGTTTCACATATTAAGCTGTTTTCTTACTTATTCATACTTTTAATGAGTCTGCAGGGGCTCAATGAAAACAACTAGTAAGTAGAATAACAGCTGTAGGAGTGATAAGTCTGCGGTGGTCTGGGCTTCATCTTAGACATGCAGTAGTTTGGCTGCAGATTTCACAAAGGTCTTAATCTTTTGTGATGTTTAATCTGTCTGTAAAGATATTGAGTTAAAGCATCTAAATTATTGCTGTCAAATCTGTAATATCTCCATTTGTTGTATTACAAATGCAATGGATTTCTGCATAAAAGCTGTTATATGCAGTGTACGTACATTTCCTAATCCCCTGAGTTTTAAGGAACTATTTAGAAAGTAACTTTAGTTGCCTGTTTTCTGTGGTTTTGGAAGCAGAAGAGCAAATAAGTTGTACTAGTGAGAGTGAAGACTTGTCATATATGAGGCAGACAAAGGGGCAAGATCAGCAGCTACGCAGATAGATTTGGAATTGATTGATTTGTACTATATGGCAGTACAAAATGTACACTCGGTTAAATATGCAGGACACCTTACAGTTTAATGATGTGTCTTTCTTTCAGTCAGTAAATCACTGTGGCCTAGAGATGTCTTAAAAGTCAGGGAAAATAATTCTGGAATAAAATATATGATTCTCACTTTTATGACCATTTTATTAGATGTCAGTCAGTGAGAAGTCAGAATAGTTTTTGTGTTTCAGGGACCAGCAGGATCCTCTGGTGAAAATGATACATTCAAATATATTTGAGCAACCTTTTCCTGGCTTTTACTATCTGTCTATCTGTTTATCTATCTATCTATCTATCTATCTATCCATCTATATATCTATCTACAGTATCTATCTGCCTGTCTTTCTATCTATCGTAATAAAATAGCAACAAATATTACCTTAGAAAAGTAAATCAATTGATAACACAGAGGGGGTTATTTATCATTGTGTTCAATTGCTGTTTTTGTGAATTAAAAAAAAATTGCGCAAATTGCGGGTTATTTTTGCATTTTTTTTTTACAAGTTCGAAAATCTGTCATTTTTACCTTTTGGTGTTGCTAGACAATTTTTCAAGTGGTCACAAATGTATTATCTGCGTGATTTTAATTTTTTCACAAATTTTTCCGCAAATGGTGCAAAAAAAAAAAAAACGCAAATCTAGACCACCTCCCAACCAGGTCTAAAAAAATTACTATTCCTGTCTGTTTGCCAATAATAAATAAAACATCAGCCAAAGAGAAATAGAGGGAGATAGAGAGAGAGAGACAGAGATGGAAAATAAGGTGGAGAAAAAGAATGTTTAAATAAATAAAAAGTTAAAAAAAAAGGTGCAAGGGAAAAGTAAAGCAGTTGTCTATATGAAACAATCAGATATATTTTTTAAGGTACAAAAAAGGAATGGTAAGGCTAGAATTCCACTTGGTTTTTGCAGGCGGTTTTTATTCTTTTTTGGACTTAAGCGATCCAAAAAAGTGATGGAGACACCTTTTTTTTTTTTTTTTATAAAATTTCGTAGGGTGCCATTAAAAAAAATTATAATAAATAAGATTTAGTAGTGATAGAAAAAAATGTACTTAACAAAATTCACTTTTTTTTCTAACAAGATTTTTATACATTTTTAAACAGGGATCAATTTATGTGTGCGGGCAGGGCACAAAAAATGTAACCGACAATAACAAAAATGTAGTGTGTGTGTGTGTGTGTTTTTCACTTTTTTCTTTATATTTTACATTTTTTAGGTAGTACTACTACTCCCAGAATGGAACACACTGTTCCATGATGGGAGTAGTAGTACGTGTACGGATTGACAGATCATTCAGGGTCCGTTGCGATCCTTCTGTATAATTTATAGATGTGGCCGGCCGCTCTTCTATGGTCCCCTGCACTGCCGTATATATACACCTATTCATATTTCCCACAGAGAGCTGTGATTGGCCAGATGGCTCCAGCCAATCACAACTCTCTGTGGGAAATATGAATAGGTATATATACGTCAGTGCAAGGGACCATAGAAGAGCGGCCGGCCGCATCTATACATTATACATGAGGATCACAGCGGGTGTCAGGAGTGACATCTGCTGTGATCTTTCCTCAACTGCAGGTACTACTGCTCCCAACATGGAGCACACTCTGCTCCATGCTGGGAGCTATAGTACCTGCATTAATAGACAGATCACAACAGGTCTTAGAAGTTACACTTGCTGCGATCTGCCTATTAATGCAGGTACTACAGCTCCATGTTGGGAGTAGTAATACCTGCAGTTAAGGACATATCACAGCGGGTATCACTCCTGACACCCGATGCGATAGTCTTATCTGCTCTCTACAGCGCTCGCATCTCTGCACTATACTCTGGCCAGCCAGTGATATAATTAGAACATCACTCATTCATATGTCCCTCTAAGAATGGGGATTGGCTGCAACCATCCGGCCAATCCCCACTCTGGATGGAAAATATGAATGAGTGATGTGAATTTCTATTCACATCACTGGCCGGCCCGGAGTATAGTGCAGAGATGGGAGCGCTATATAGAGCCACTCTGCATCTCTGTTATATTATGGACAATCGCATCAGGTGTCAGGAGTGACACCCGAGGCGATATGTCTATTAGTACAGGTACTACTACTCCCATCTTGGAACAGACTGTTCCATGCTGGGAGTGGTAGTACTACCTAATAAAATTTAAAAGTAGAGAAAAAAGTGAAACACACATACGCAGGAAATTGCACTGGTGTTTTTTCTGGCATTTTTTTCTGTGAAAAAAAACACAGGAAAAAAACCCAAGTGGAATCCTAGCCTAAAGATGTAAGAAACAATAAGATATCTGACAAAGTGATGATAACAAAATAAAAAAAAAAGGTGAAAGGTAAAAAATAAATAAAAAAAAACTACTAAACAACAACTAAAACCTCTGTCTATCGAACAATAAAAACATTTTTTTTGTTTTGTTTTAGACATTAGTTTGCCATAAATTAAAACTAAAACAAATAAAGTCAAACACACAGACAAACAAGCTCTTTAGAAGCAGGATAGACGTGATCTAAAAGCAGGGTAGAAAACTATCTGGGTGAAGATCTGTGCAAAATTTATCATGGTCACTGAGACAATATGATAATATTTGGAGCAGCACCGCCAAAAAAAAAAAAGCATCTAGACAAACCACAAAAATGATCTAGCGAAGGCCATTATTGATAAATAACCCCCAGAGCTCTTAAAGTTTGATAAGATATACAATGTGCTCAGACACTTTTTGAGGTTGTTTCAATCTTCTCTTATACTTTGTAGGGGTACCTTGGTACGAGTGTGTGTGCACCCCTTCCTGAGCATGTGTTAGGCCCAAAATTTCTGCATTGAGAGAGGAGGTAGGCTTGACCTAGGTCCGATTGCACTGTAAAAGCCAGAAGAGACTCACATGTTTTACTGGAGAACTGGTCAACAAGAATGACCAAGCTTTTCCCAGTAAGGCAAAAGGGTTGTACAGTACAGGCAGCAACAGACACATTTCAACTTTGGTCTGCTGTGCCTTAAACTCTGAATATGGAGCTGGCTCAGTGTCTTTAAGAGTGCTCTAAAAGCTACTGTAATTTACTTTTACTTACTCGCACTGAGCCATCGCCTTGAGTTTTTTTTTACATATAGATATTCTGCATCGCCTTGAGTAGGCAAATCTTCATTACATAATTTCTGCCAGTGAGCTATAAGGCATTTTCTATAGAAATTTGGGCATCCACCAGCACCCAGTTCCCTGACCAGAAATGATCTGAGCCTTTTTCCTGGGCAAACTTTTCTTGTGGTAGACTGGCACAAGGCACATAGGCCACTTGGCTGCTACAGGTGCACCAGCTTCTATTATGTTGAGGCCTATTTAAGGGGTACTCCGGCCCTAAGACATCTTATCCCCTATCCAACAATCAGCTTGCTTCTTTCATTTTTGAAAAGGCATATGAGAAATAAAAGAAGCAAGCTGATTAGTTGCTATGGGCAACTGGTCAACTTTTCCTCTACACAGGTTTTGCTAAACTCCCTCCCCCCATAGCGATGAGATTCCATATTTGCCCCCTTCTTGGACCATCCATGATCAATTGTAATCTGTAAGTTAGTTAACCTGGCAGTTATTGTTTAATTTCCCTGCAGTGCCACCAGAGGGAAAATTAAGCAATACACCATGTCCACATATGTGAATGGTTTGCGTATGTAAAGCTGAACAGAAGAGGTCCTCCCGAGTGGGAAATATTGTTAAGGGCGCTCTACCCTCCATCTAAATAATGCATTATTTTTGGGTACAGAAAAGTTGTTCAGATGTTAGCAATATAAATTCAATTGTCTTGTGCTCTGAGTTTTCTACTAAGGAGAGCATCTTCGATGCTTATGACTTTGGCTTTCTACAGCACCATTGAACTGAAAAAAACATTTTAACCTCTTGGAAAATGAAGCTGCAGACAAATGACGACATATGCTTCTCTTTGACTTTTCTCCACATTTGTAGTGCACGATTCTGTTTTTTGGTTTTCTAAATGAAAATGGTTAATATTATGATATAGTAAGTGCCCCTCTAATTGTTTTCATTTCGATTGTTAGTCTTCCAGAGAAAGATAATGAGCCTTGGCCTGGAAGGAACACTCTGGCGTAGACCAGTGGATTTTATGGCTTGCTGCTTTTTAGCTGCTGAACTTGGGATGTCACTTACTGCTGGGAAATGTTTGGCTTTATTCTTGATACTGAAATGTGATTCTCTTTGAAAAGCAAACAGGCTTTATTGCTCATGTTTTCAGGAAACCATGGATCTCACTTACATTTACCTTCTGGTAGCTGGAGTAAAGCAGTTGATTGAGCCATCCAATTTTTCCTTCCTCCTTTTTGTGGTATAGTGTTCTCTCAGTTGTTTTCTTTATGTAGCTTGTGGTTTATGCATTTAATAGGAGAACACAGTGGCAGGAATTAGTAGTTTTTGGAATGCCTGTCTCATACTTTATAGTCTGGTGATGTCAAGTCAGCTAGTATTAGTGGCATACTTTGTCCAAGTTTCCATTACTATTTATGTATTGTACGATAAAAAATATTTCTTTCCAATAATGTACACATTTAATTTGATTGGCATACTCTTGCCACTAAAGCTGCTATAGAGTATATACTGCACCTAATGTGGGGAACTATACTGCACCTAATGTGGGGGAACTATACGGCACCTAATGTGGGGAACTATACTGCACCTAATATGGGGAACTACAGGGTGGGCCATTTATGTGGATACACCTTAATAAAATGGGAATGGTTGGTGATATTAACTTCCTGTTTGTGGCACATTAGTATATGTGAGGGGGAAACTTTTCAAGATGGGTGGTGACCATGGCGGCAATTTTGAAGTCGGCCATTTTGAATCCAACTTTGGTTTTTTCAATAGGAACAGGGTCATGTGACACATCAAACTTATTGGGAATATCACAAGAAAAACAATGATGTGCTTGGCTTTAATGTAACTTTATTCTTTCATGAGTTATTTACAAGTTTCTGACCACTTATAAAATGTGTTCAATGTGCTGCCCATTGTGTTGGATTGTCAATGCAACCCTCTTCTCCCACTCTTCACACACTGATAGCAACACTACAGGAGAAATGCTAGCACAGGCTTCCAGTATCCGTAGTTTCAGGTGCTGCAAATCTTCACAGCATAGACAATTGCCTTCAGATGACCCCAAAGATAAAAGTCTAAGGGGGTCAGATTGGGAGACCTTGGGGGCCATTCAACTGGCCCACGACGATCAATCCACTTTCCAGGAAACTGTTCATCTAGGAATGCTCAGACCTGACACCCATAAAGTGGTGGTGCACCATCTTGTTGGAAAAACTCAGGGAACATGTCAGGTCCGAGCATTCTTAGATTAACAGTTTCCTGGAAAGTGGATTGGTCATCATGGGCCAGTTGAATGGCCCCCAAGGTCTCCCGATCTGACCCCCTTAGACTTTTATCTTTGGGTTCATCTGAAGGCAATTGTCTATGTTGTGAAAATACAAGATGTGCAGCACCTGAAACTTTGGATACTGGAAGCCTGTGCTAGCATGTATCCTGCGGTGTTGCTATCAGTGTGTGAAAAGTGGGAGAAGAGGGTTGGATTGACAATCCAACACAATGGCCAGCACATTGAACACATTTTATAAGTGGTCAGAAACTTTTAAATAACTCATGAAAGAATAAAGTTAAGTTAACACCAAGCACATCATTGTTTTTCTTGTGAAATTCCCAATAAGTTTGATGTGTCACATGACTCTCTTCCTATTGAAAAAACTAAAGTTGGATTCAAAATGGCCGACTTCAAAATGTCCTCCATGGTCACCACCCATCTTGAAAAGTTTCCCCCCTCACATATACTAATTTGCCACAAACAGGAAGTTAATATCACCAACCATTCCCATTTTATTAAGGTGTATCTATATAAATATCCCACACTGTAGTACCCCATATTAGGGGCAGTATAATTCCCCACATTAGGTGCTGTATAGTTCCCCCAAATTAGGTGCAGTATAGTTCCCCACATTAGGTGCAGTACAGTTCCCCCACAAACATACAGCCTTCAGCCATGTACAGTGTATGGCTGGAGGCTATATGTCTGTTTACTGCCCCACTTCAGTATTCTGACCACCTCTGGTCCGGGGTCACGATCTACTGCTATGGCCTATGGGCCATAGCAGTAGGTCCCAGGACCGGAGAGGACCGGTGGTCAGAGCACTGAAGATGACGTGCCGCTGGTGACTTACCATGCGCGCGTGTCCTCCTTGCTGCTCTGCTTTGCTCTACTCTCCTATGTGTGCATGCACGGGACGTCAGTGACTGGGGGGCAACTTTGTGTCCTGAAAAGATTTTTCGGGACACAGGGATGCTGGGCCGCAAAGACATTTATTGTGTGCCGCATGCGACCCGTGGGCCGCATGTTTGACATCCATGATCTAGGCCCTTGACAGATTAACAGGTTTAAAATAGTACACTACTTAGATGTAGGTATGTGGTATGCACTTATGAGGGCAGAAAAATGCGATACTGTACACTTCAAAAATTATTTGAGTAAAACACCCGCCGATGATTACTTTTGGCTGTCCTTTACAGTATGTAGGCTCTTGACAGAATAATAGTTACAAAATAGTACACTACTTAGATGTAGGTATGTGTTAAGCACTTATGAGGGCAGAAAAATGTGCCACTGTATGCTTTAAAAATTATTTGAGTTAAACACCAGCCGGTGATTACTTTTGGCTATCCTTTCTCAGTATGTAGTCCCTTGACAGATTAACAGGCACAAAATAGTACACTACTTAGATGTAGGTATGTGGTATGCACTTATGAGGGCAGAAAAATGCGCTACAGTACACTTAAAAAATTATCTGAGTTAAAACACCAGCCAGTGAGTACATTTGCCTGGACTTTCACAGTATCTAGGCTCTTAACAGATTAACAGGTTTAAAATAGTACACTACTTAGATGCAGGTATGTGGTATGCACTTATGAGGGCATAAAAATGCACTACAGTACACTCAATAAACGTATTTGAGTAAAACACCAGCCGATGAATACTTTTGTCTGTCTTTTCACAGTACGTAGGCCCTTGACAGAGAAACAGGTACAAAATAGTACCCTAATTAGATGTAGGTATGTGGTATGCACTTATGAGGGCAGAAACATCTGGTACAGTACGCTTAAATAAAAGCACAGCAGCACAAAAAAGCTGTGTACTAAACACAAAATTTCATTCTGTCAAAGACTATTAGGAATAGACTGCTGGGTAGTATACCTTTTTCTTATATACTCCTCTGCTAAGGTTTATGAAGTTGAGGCAGCTTGTTGAAATGTATGAGGTAACACACAGCTATGTGCCCCTCTCTGTAATACAATGCTGAAGAAAGTGACTGGGAGGTTAATGGCTGCAGTAAAAATCCTTTTCAGTGAAAAAAACACTGCTCTCTGTCCACCAGAACTCTGATGTGACTACGATGTGAAATGCTGCTGGAATGGGCTTTTCTGTGTAACACACACACAGCGATGTCCGTCCTATCTGTATGCAGTGTAATGAATGATATGAAGAGCCACAAAATGGCTTCCGAATATATAGGGCTGTGACATCACAGGGGTGACTGGCTGCTGATAGGCTGCATCCTGCATGTGATTCAGGGTCATGCCACCTACTTCTCTTTCTGCCTTCCAAGCATTCCTTGCCCCATGTACTGACATGTGGATTCGCCATTTTAGATGCCCTGGAGCCTGGAGGGCAGTAAATGGAGTTTAATGAAGCGATTCGCGTAATAGAATTGCTGTAATATTCGCATTCGTTGCGAATCGAATATTTCATGAAATTGGTAACAAATTCGGGTTCATCAAATTCAATTCGCTCATCTCTATCCTTAATCTTAGCCCACTCACACTGAGCTAACAACATAGGTGGTCAATAAACATATATTTTGAGTGTATAAAGATGAGAGGAAGCCAAAGTGCCCAGAGGAAGCCGTACAAATATATGGTAAGCCTGGCGGTGCTGCAAAGCAAGAATACTAACAGCTGAGTGTTCATGAATATTTTTCCTTTTTAGTGCTGTGGTTGGCTAGAATCAGAAAGGGGAGGTAGATTCAGTCTGCAGTGATGTCATGGCTTTGATTTGAAGAATGGGTTTACACATGAGGTTTTAGTTGTTTAATATAAATGTGGTTGGCTGGACTCAGAGAGGCCTAAAGCTTGAAGAAGAGGCCAGCATTTGAGAAGTCTTTAAATGCCTTCATGTTTATAAGTTTTCATGGCAACGGAAAATACTTCAATAGTCCGTGATCCTGAAGTATAAGAAGTGAGTGACAAAATCCTAAATAAACGAAAGTCAGTCTCTTGGAGGATTTGTCTGTGGTTTTTTGGAAGGAAACCATATGTGCTCTCAGACTGTAATGTTACATTTATCAGAGCTCAGTGACTTTGCGGTAGTGTATTTATCTGCAGAAACCTATTTTGTATAATATACTGTTTTTGTTTTTTTATATTATCATTACAGTTTCGGTTACAACAAATGTGTTCTAAGTTACCTTTGAAGACATTCCCTGTGGGATAGCTTGTGTTACATTTACCTATGCAGTTTATTTTTCTACAACTTTGCTCTAAAACATATTGTACACATACTAAGAAAGTCCGATTTTAACAAAGTACATGTAAGGAAATGTATTTTTCATTTCAACTTGATGCCAAGTATTTCAAAATAGCCTTGGAAACCGGTAATGGAATTTGATTTTGGCTTTCTATCACAGCCAGAAGAAAAGTTTATCAAAAACCGGCATTTAAAGATTTCACTCTGTGCTCAGCGAAAGAAAATGAGCTGATAATCTGAATAGATTATGAAAAGTACATTATACCTAAATGTCCATTCAATAGTTCACTCTGTATTAAGAAAATGCATATGTGCACAAAAGTACACAAAATGGGCTGATGTCCAAATATGGTTGGACAAAATCCTTTAGCAGTTCAGCTTGTTCATCAAAATTCCACATGTAAAAAGAGTTTGAATAGAAATAAACTTGATTTTCACAATTTGACACTGTTTAGACTAAATGGGTGAGATTTATCAAAGCCTGTGTAGAGGAAGGGTGGTGCAGTTGCCCATAGCAACCAATCAGATTGTTTTTCTTTTTTCACTTTTCATAGGCCTTTTAAAAAGCGAACAGTGATCTGATTGGTTGCTATGGGCAATAGACCTATAGACCTATAGACAGGTTTTGATAAATCTCCCTTATGGTCTATTCTCCCTTATGGTCCATTCATACAGTATTCTGCACAGATTTGATGCGCAGATTTAATGCGCAGGATTTTCTGCTGCAGATTTCTATGTAAACTGAATGACTGAACACAGCTTGAAATCCTGCGCATTAAATCTGCGCATCAAATCTGCATAGAATACTATACGGGTGAATAGACCCTTAATGTGTTTTGTTTTGGCACCAATTGATTTGAAAAAAATAATGTTTTCCATCAGAGTACCATCAGAGCTAGATATCTCTCCTATGTAAGCACAAATTTGCTGTCTAGTTGCACCTTATTACACTACAGTACTTCATGTACTGTATTGCTGTCTATTGGACACCAGGTGGGAATGGCACTATTAATTATATGGTCAATTGTGTGCTCTGTACACAACTATAACGAAACAAGTGTCCTCATGTTAGAAAGGGACTTCAACTGTGATTTCTATGTTTTTATAAGTAAGAACTTGGTTTATCTGAGTTATGGTTTTAAAACACTATATTTACGGATCACTTGAAAGTGGCCAGGGGCGGACTGACCAGCCGGGGCCATCGGACGTCGACCGAGGGCCCGGCCAGGTACAGGGCCCACCGCTGCCGCTGCTCCTGAGGATCCAGGACACTTGTCCCATATCCCCAGCAGACAGAGCTGCCTTCTCCTGGATGTGCGATACACGCACATATAGGAGAAGGCTTCCCCTCTGTGTGAGCCATATCTGTGACTTACACAGGAGACGTGACCTCCGCCCCCACACAGCGCAGGCGCCGATTATGTCATTCATCAGCGCCTGCACTGTGAAGGAGGGCATATGCAAGCCCCTGCTGGAGAAGATCGCTGCGTGGGTCACATACAGGTAAGCATCATTTTTTTTCAACCTAAGAAGGGGGAGATGGAAAACTCTGCTGTCTACACCTATTGGGGGGGAGGGGGGACTCTAACTCTGCTGCCTACACCAACTTGGGGGGGGGAGGGGGGACTCTAACTCTGCTGCCTACACCTACTTGGGGGGGGGGGACTCTAACTTTGCTGCCAACACCTACTGGGGGGGAACTCTAACTCTGCTGCCTAAACCTACTGGGGAGGTGAACTTTAACTCTGCTTTCTACACCTTCTGGGGGGGACTCTATCTCTGCTGCCTACACCTACTGGGGGAACTCTAATTCTGCTGTCTACACCTTCTTTGGGGGTAGGACTCTAACTCTGCTGTCTACACCTACTTTGGGGGGGGGGGGGCTCTAACTGCTGCCTACACCTACTGGGGGGGACTCTAACTCTGTTGACTACACCTACTGGAGGAGACTCTAACTCTGCTGTTTACACCTACTTGGGGGGACGACTCTAATTCTGCTGCCTACACCTACTTGGGGGGGACTCTAACTATGCTGCCTACACCAACTCGGGGGGGGGGGGGACTTTAACTCTGCTGCCTACACCTACTGGGGGGGACTCTAACTCTGCTGCCTACACCTACTGGGGGGAACTCTAACTCTGTGGTCTACACCTTCTGAGGGAACTCTAACTCTGCTGTCTACACCTAATTGGGGGGACTCTAACTCTGCTGCCTACACCTACTGGGGGGGACTCTAACTCTGCTGCCTACACCTACTGGGGGGGAACTCTAACTCTGCGGTCTACACCTTCTGGGGGGACTCTAATTCTGCTTCTACACCAACTTGGGGAGGGGGCTCTAACTGCTGCCTACACCTGCTGGTGGAGGGGACTCTAACTCTGCTTCTTACACCTACTTGGGGGGGAATATAACTCTGCTACCTACACCTACTCGGGGGGGGGGGGACTCTAACTCTGCTGCCTACACCTACTGGGGGGACTCTAACTCTGCTGCCTACACCTATTGGAGGGGACTCTAACTCTGCAGTCTACACCTACTGGGTGGGGATACTCTAACTCTGCTGTCTACATCTACTGGGGGGACTCTAACTCTGCTGCCTACACCTACTGTGGGGGACCCTGATGCCTACACCTACTGTCGGGGGACCCTGCTACCTACACCTATTGTGGGGGGACCCTGCTGCCTACACCTACTGTGGGGGGGACCCTGCTGCCTACACCTACTGTGTGGGGACCCGGCTGCCTACACCTACTGTGTTAGGACCCTGCTACCTACACCTACTGTTGAGGGACCCGGCTGCCTAAACCCGCTGTGGGGGAACTCTGCTGCCAACACCCACTATGGGGGAACTCTGCTACCAACACATACTATTGGGGAACTCTGCTGCCTACACCTAATGTGAGGGAACTCAGCTACCTACACCCTACTGTGGGAGAACTCTGCTGCCTACACCTAATGTGAGGGACTATCTACTATGTTCCTACCTAGCTAATATGGGGACATACTACTAAACTAATAGGAGGGCTACCTACTAACTACATAGGGGGTTTTCATAATGCCCCTCCTGAGACTAGACTCTTGATCCGCCACTGGGTGGAGGGGGTGCTGGCTACCTTGACTAACTCCCTTGCAACCTAACTTTGTACCTGGATGCCTAACTACAGAAGGTAGGTGTAGTACTGGACCCCTCCACTGTGCCCGTGGTCAGCTGGACTACCAATCCAGCAAACAACCACAGAGAGATGCAAAGGCCACAGCACCAGTCTGGAGGCTCCGGTCAGTGAAAATAGAGCTGAAGTTTATTGGTTACAAAATGCGATGTTTCAGCTCCATATGAGCCTTTATCAATCATTTGATAAAGGCTCATATGGAGCCGAAATGTCGCTTTTTGTAACCAATAAACTTCAGCCCTATATTCACTGACTGGAGCCTCCAAACTGGGGCTGTGGCCTTTTGTATGGATGCTTAACTAATTACCTACATACCTTGCTATCTAACTACCTACATACCTGTCTGCCTAACTACCTACCTACATATCTTGCTACCTACCTACAAACTATTTACCTGGCTACCTACCTATCTGCCCATTTACTGTGCAGGACACTAATTAGAGGCTTATAGATGGAAAGATTGTGTAGAGGGGTGGGGGGGCGGGACAGGCACTGGAAAAATGCAGAGTCTAACATGTTTATCCTGCAGGTGTTAAGAGATCGACATAACGGTCTGATCCGGCCGGAGAAGAAAAGGAAAGAGGATGCCGTTGGTCAGAAAAGATGTAATTGTGAGTTACTAGATGTAACTGTAATCACTTATATGGTATACAGGTCCTGTTTACAGCTGATATCTACCGCCATATGGTCCTCTATATAATCACTTATATTGTATGTAGATCCTGTATAGTATACTGGTCTGTGTATAGGGGTTTTATTCAGTACAGTATGGCAATATTATCCTGTTATTGTGTGGTGGTAAATATTTACTCCTTATATACTGGTATTATTGATCATTGAAAATAATTTTACCTACCTTAAAGTGTTTTTATATATAAAATTGTGTTTATTTTGTGTGTAGGGGTGGTGGAGGGATTTGGGTAGAATAGGGGCAGAAGTGTGACCAGCAGCAGAGCATAGCAGGGGGCCCTTACTTTTTTAGTCTGGGGGCCCTGAGTGTTGCCAATCCGCTCCTGAAAGAGACTAATGTGGCAGCTTTGCCATTGTGTTATCTTAAAGAGTAGCTCCCATCATCTGTATTTTTTTTCTGTCCCTACCTATTGCTAAACTATCCCTAACCACCTCCCTGCCTTTAAAAATTTTTTTTTTATACCTTATAAATGTCTCATCTTCTGCTCGTCTGTCTAGCTCTGGCGGAAAGTGACTTCCCCAGCAGGCACGACGTCACTGATGCCTGCTGGGCGCCGACTTCTGCTCTCACCTCATCTATGCTGCTGTGAGGAGTGCGCATAGATGAGCTGCCAATAGCACAGCAGGCTGCTTCGGGGTCTCCTAGTGTTATGCAGGGAGTAGGAGTATAGGAGCATCGCCCACCTGCTGTGCTCACCGCTAAGACCCGGGACGAAACAAAGTACGGGTAAGTGAAATAAGACCTCACTTACAGGACATGTACAGTCCTGGAGCATCAGTGCAGTACTGAGATTCAGTGCCACGCTGCCTCCAGACTGTACATGCCACAGGCAGGCAGCCAATGAGGCAGCTGCGAGGCCAGGTAACCAATGAGCGCAGCCATGGCATTCACAGGGCTTTCTCCCACCTGTCTGATTGACAGGCAGGGAGCAAGCACAGGCTGACTAAATTAGGACCGATTGCCCGGCCGGCATCAGTCCTAATCCAGTCGTGACGTCATGGCAGGCTGCAGCTGGCCACTAGGAGGGAGACCCCTAGTGGCCAGTTTTCAAATATAAAATATACTATTTTAATTAAAAAAAATTATGAATCTATATTAGAGATATGTTGTAGTACTACATAAGTACTACAATATATATATATATATATATATATATATATATATATATATATATATATGGTTGGTAACAGTGCCCATTTAATATGTCCTTTTTACCTTGATAGTGACTAAATCAAAAATTTAATCAGACCCCCCAAATTACCCAGACCCAACACCAGTTCCTAAAATTAATCCTTAATTTGGACAATGAAATCATTCAGGTTCCCTGACCAGACCCATAAATAAAGACCACGATCTATAAGTAGAGAATTGATACCAGACCCCAAACTTAAGACTTTAGAGAACACTTTAAAATGAATCCATACCACATATTGGAACCATAACGTAATCCCAACCCAAGACTCTAGAGAGAGCAAGAGAAAGATAGATAAAAGGTGTCGTGAGGGCTGCTATTGTTAAATAGATCATGAATAAACATAAATATCCATTCAGTATAAAAGCTGATGAGACATGTTTTCCCTCAACTTCCTAATTAAATTAATGCTAACACGAAAAGATTGTTCCGAGTATTGTTTATCTGCTGTTTCATATTAATAAGAATATATCCCAGTCAATGGAATTTTCGATGGGATAAAATCTAGCCTAATCCACTTTACAGAAGATTGTCCAGCGTGCTGGAAATAATTATGGTCTGTATAGGACAATTACTAGGAAAGGCTGTCTCTTTGGCAAACAGATCCTGCTAATTAGATTTTAATACATCTGTATCTAATTATGTATTGAAGTCAACTGTATCCAATATAATGGGCTAAATATCTGTGTATATCAGAATGTGTGGACAGCAATACAAGTGAGGTACACCTATAAATTGGTTTATTTAGCATTTATCCTAGGATAATAATATTTGTTTACATTACACCTAGAGTTTGGACCCCTACCAATCATAATCTAATGGGAAAACCAAGTGATATACTACCGCCTTATGAGATGGAAAAACCCCTTAGGAGGAGAACTTTGCTTAGCTAATTTTTAGGGTACTTAAATTCCGATCCCAGTGTAGTGTTGCCTTTCCCTTGTGTCCTCATCCATCTAGCCATAGACAAAGTGACTGGGTTAACATATAATATTGGCAGGCATAGAGAGGAAGAATGTGAAACTGGATGTCAAAAGCCCATTCTCATATGCTTACTTTACTGTTTTACTATTGTTCTATAAGGACATTTGTGTTATTTTAATGAGCTGTTTTAATTCAACTTCAGAAATGTCTTTACATTTTTCAGAAATTGGATGAATGACAATTTCATTGTTTTTAGGTTCACATTGTAGTTTCTCCTACATATGTGAGAATTTATGTTGACTGTAGTGAAGTGGCAGAGAAACCAATTAAGGAAGCTGGTGCAATCTCTACAGATGGCTATGAAGTACTTGGGAAGCTCAGGGGCGACAAGAAATCTGCTCCAGTAAGTCACTTTTTAACCAAATACAGCACATGTCATCATGTACCCAAGTAGAAATGTTTTGCTGATAAAACATATGCCTGTATTGTTATAGCCTACTTCAATTTGTGGGTACACAATGTTACCAATTTGCCAGTAGAGCTAGTCATGCCTATTAAAGTTTTTGGAAATGCACAAATGTATCTGTGTAAATCTGAATATTTCTGTTCTTTAGAGGTGTCTCTTAGCCCTGTTTTTCCTTTTACCTGCTAAAACAACAAGGGCAGTCACCCAAGCCTAATGGGCATATGTATGGCACAGTCAGAGAAGAGATCTATAAACTAAAATACTTCTTGGTACTAAATATCATCTTTTTATAGTCATCTTTATTTTTGCCTTCAGTAACGCAGTAATGTTTAACTTGTCACTAGAGTATATAATATAAACAAAAAGTGTTGAAGCAACAAACATATGTTTTGCTGTCCTGTGTACTATTTATTACTTCTAGTACTATATTATTTAGGTGCATTCACAAGAGGAAGTAATGTTTCATGTGCAGTCAAAAACTTTGTGGTTTTTATAGGTTAAACATTGGAAAAAATGGTTTCACCTCTTAACTTCATTCAGCCAAAAAACTACATAAAAAGGAAAGCAACACAGTTTTAGACTGCTTATTATAATACCAACCAACTGATAATACAACCTTACTATCCATGTCTTACATGGATAGTCATTTCATTAGATTTGACTACCAGGAGATGACTTGATATTACTAAAGTATTTCCATTTAAATAATACACATATCTCAACCCTAGTTAGGCCCGTGTACACTCACTCATATGTTACAGTATGGAAAATGTAAGAGTTGGGACAGTACTTGGCGATCTCCCAAGGTGTAATACTTCAGACAATTTTTATGTGCCACATCAAATATTGCCAGAACAATGAATTTTACAATAGAGAAACTTGCCAAACAAGTAGAACTTAAATTCCCTTACAAGATGACATCACACAATGTAATTCGCTGCAGATGTTCATTTGTCATCTGTTCAGATGTGGATGCTAAGCAAATGTCTCGAAATGTCTGATAAAGAAATACACAAATGACATGACAAGTAAACAAGTCTTATGCCTTGTTCCCAGTTCCTTCTCCAGATGTTTGACATTGTATGTACTGTAACCTGGACAAGCCGTGATAGATGCTGTGATATTCCTTCAATGGTAAGTCTTGTATAAATATTTTTGCATGAGGTCATCCTATGGCTACAGTAGCAAAGCATGCGTATGCATTTGTAGTGTTGAGTTTTGAAATATAGGAAACTACTTTTTTTCTAAAATTTTAAATGTATAACAGAGACCCAACCAATCAAACATATGTATAATACCAGTGTCTTATAGGCCCTTAGGACCAAATAGGCCCTTGGGACCCTCAGGCAGTCAGGTGTGACTGCTACCTTTGCACCTCCTATATCTATGTCCCTGAGGTTTTCTACACCGATAGTTCCTTAAATTTGTCATATATAGTTATCTCTAACATCCATTATTATTTCAAGTACATGGGGGACAAACTTTAAAGTGTCATGTGCACATGTACCAAATAAAAAAACAACTAAAATAATAATATATGCTTTAGGAAAAAAAAAGTAAATAATAAATAATATAATTTCTCCTTTCCATAAATTTCCATATATACAGTACTAAACAGATTTAAAGGCAGTGTTCTACGTACATGATGTAATACACATGTGGTGTATTGTCTGACAATAGATCTAATTTAACCAGTTAATGCACCATGACACAACTTTACCTTATGGATTGCCTTATTTAGAGGCATCGTGGCATACAGTTACCTAATGAATGATGATTGTACTGACACAAGTATAAGCCTAGGTATAAGTATAAGCCTATTAATGCCATAGTCTAGGTATTCTAAAGCATTATGCATGTGCTCAAAAATAGCTGCATAAATAGTTAAATATAGCTCATGATAGCTACAGGTCCCCTAGTTGGACTTAAAAAGTGAAATAAAGTCTAACAAAAAACATCTCCCTGAAAAAAAAAAATATATATATATATAACTTTTTGTTTTAAAACACTTTATTGTTTACTTATAGTAAACAATATACATTTAGGGTGCCACCACAATCATAAAAATATGTAGAATAAAATTAACTTAATATTTATATTGCACAGCACATGCCTAAAACAATGATGGCAGATTATCCTTTTCCCTCCATCTGCCCAAAATATAAAAAATAAATTCAATTAATTATATTTATGCCAAAATGGTACCAATAAAAATTACAACAGACCTTATACACGACTACAATAAGTGTTGTCTTGGAATGTGGTGACACTAAAATGACTTATTTCCAAAAAAAAACATGTTTTTATTTTACAGAAGTACCAACATGTAAAAATAGCTATACATATATGGTATTTCCGTATTTTTCTGACATGTAGAATACATTTTTACTATTACATGTTTGCACTCCCCCCAACAAAATATAATAAACTATATGCTACATCCAAAGAATTCAGAGCGCACTCACCCGGAGTCAGTCGCCGTACCAGAGATTCCGGCACCGGTTATCCTCGGTCCATCAGGGATATCGCAGGAGATAGAGTGGGGGAGTTCTCAGACGCTGGCCACGTCCGTAAACTATACCTTATCAATAAATTAAATCCATGCCAATATGACTACCATTACAACTCACCCTGCAAGTACCAAACCTTCATATGACTACAGAAAAAAAATGATGATGAAAAAAACAACAACAACAAATTTCTTGGCCCTTAAAGTTCAAAATGGATGGAACTTAATTGGTTAAAAAGAATCTACTGTTTCCAGTCATTTTGGTTGGAATCATTCTTTAAGATTGCTGTAATGTCCTCATAAATCTCCAACAAATTTCGCAAGGCTTGAGTATCACATAGTGGCGGTCAAAAACAAGATTAAGCTGCCAAAGTATCAAGACTTTCTGGTAAAGGTATTAAAGCATCTCAGTCCAATAAATCATTGATGCATTTGCTGTGTTTTTATCATGCGGCTGATTACACAATTATGCCCGTACTTAGTGCAGGGAAAGATGTAAACTAGTAGCCAATCCCAATGTCATTCATTTTAGAAACTTGCACAAACACAAAGGCTTTTCGGATATCAGATGACTCTAGCAAGCTGCTAAGATATACAAAGTGGAGCTGGAAAGTCAAATACAATTTGGCAGCCTACAAATAGGAAAATAATTTACTTTAGAAAAGTAATTCTTTAAACCATCTGTGGCATCTCTTACGTCATGTATAAGCCAACTATCAGCCAACTATGAACAAATTGGTATATTGTGTCAGCAAGGTTAACTCCCAGCACTGTATACATTTCACTTAGTATCATAATCTCACTTGTGACCTGATGGCTTTCACATATGATGGCGTCATTATGCACAGCCTTTTATATAAACTCAAGTTAATGCTCCAGAACATTTTACTGACACCCTTACAAATCCATTTCCCAAATTCTTTCGGAGGCATTTTATGACATTCAATGAAAAGTACAGAACACGCTGCATCTCATATTTTCTACAGGATAATATCAAGCACTGATCTAATCTCTCTCTTACCATTTCATAAGAAAGAAAACTCAGAGATAAATTGCATGAATAATAGATAGATAGATAGATACAGTTATGACTGTAAATGTTGGCACCCCTGAAATATTTCAAGAAAATGAAGTATTTCTCACAGAAAAGGATTGCAGTAAGTGTTTTGCTTAACACATATTTATTCCCTTTGTGTGTATTGGAACTAAACCAAAATAGGTAGGAAAAAAAGCAAATTGGACATAATGGGCCTCATTTACTAAGAGTTTCGGGTTTTTACTAGTGGGAAAAGTTGTTTCAGACATGAAGGATTCCTCTCTATTCACTATTGGGAAAAGTCGGGAACATTTTCTGACCAGCTTTTTCTAGGTCGATATTTCCAGCCATTTACCCACAGGATTTTCTGTGAATTCCATAGTAAATCGGTCAGGTTGGGAAACCACGCCCCTTTTGGCTGGTCACACCCCCTTTTGTGACAGACCACGCCCCTTTTTATCGGGTTTATCAGGCGCACACTGTCGCACACTGGCGCAGACATGTCTCAAACATTTCTCAGACAAAATAACCAGACAAAAACTGTTCGGTTCCAGCTTAGTAAATGAGGCGCAATGTCCCACCAAACTCCAAAAATGGGCTGGCCAAAATTATTGGCACCCTTAACTTAATATATGGTTGCACACCCTTTGGAAAAAATAACTGATATCAGTCGCTTGTTATAGCCATCAATAAGCTTCTTACACCTCTCAGCCGGAATGTTGGACCACTCTTCCTTTGCAAACTGCTCCAGGTCTCTCTTATCGGAAGGGTGCCTTTTCCCAACAGCAATTTTAAGATCTCTCCCCAGGTGTTCAATGGGATTTAGATCTGGACTCATTGCTGGCCACTTCAGAACTCTCCAGCACTTTGTTGCTTTTTGACATATGTTTGGGGTCATTGTCCTGCTGGAAGACCCAAGATCTCAGACACAAACCCAACTTTCTGACACTGGGCTGTACAGTGCGACCCAAAATCCATTGGTAATCCTCAGATTTCATGATGCCTTTCACACATTCAAGGCACCCAGTGCCAGAGGCAGAAAAATTACCCCAAAACATCATTGAACCTTCACCATATTTCACTGTAGGTACTGTGTTCTTTTCTTTGTCCACAAGACATTTTTTTTTTGGCAAAATGCAGTCTTGCTTTTTTATGTCTCTGTGTCAGCAGTGGGGTCCTCCTGGGTCTCCTGCCATAGAGTTTCATTTCATTTAAATGTCAACGGATAGTTCACACTGACACTGAGGCTCCCTGAGCCTGCAGGACAGCTTGAAAATCTTTGGAACTTGTTTAGGGCTGTTTATCCACCATCCCGACTATCATGCATTGACACCTTTCATAAATTTTTCTCTTCCATCCACGGCCAGGGAGATTAGCTATAGTGATAAGAAAAAACTAAATGATCCAGCACTGGAAGAAACTGCAGCTTTATTGTTAGATCCTCTTTAAAAACAGCGTGGAACAACTTCAACACTTCACAAGGTCTGACACATCTTGACCCGTTTCGAGCGCATGCGCTCTTAGTCAAATGATACAATCAATGGTTTCTAACACATAGAAATAGGTGTTTCCACAGGTGAAACAAATGCATTAAACTAACACTCCGCTTGGTAGGCAAGCAGCCCTATAGTAAGTTAAAACCAGAGAAACATATACAAACAATCAAGTCACCAAATTCCGTTGAGATTTCAGATATAAAATATATATTATGACTGTCACCAAACGGAATGAACAGGAAACAATACATAAAACATGAGTAGATTCAAGAAGGGAGGAAAACACATTGTGCTGTCCATTGCAATTGTAATGAAAAAATGCATGATAAGAAAAATAACACAGGACAAATAGCGCAATGTGAACTGAACCCATAGAAAAAATCACAATGTGTATAATACAAACAAATGATACACATGGATGGATTCAATTAGACACACTGTGCTGTCCATTGAAAATATACAGCAGGAAAAATATGAATTGTACCCATAGATGAAATGATGGTATATGAAACATATGTAAACGATGTCCAAAAAAAAAAAAGAGAAAAGGGATTCTTCCATGAATTTAATAATGAAAAAGGGGTTCCTTACGCAAATTAAGACCATAGGGCATTCTAGAATCTAAAGTAACCGTTTCAGCGCTTCACTACATTTCATACAAGAACACAACAGAGACATACACTCCATTCAAGTATATGCCATTAAAAAGGTACATATGAACATCAGAGGAGGAGATATTCAATGTAAACTAATGGACTGGGAGGCCTTTTGGCAATGTACTTTAGATTCTAGAATGCCCAATGGTCTTAATTTGTGTAAGGAACTCCTTTTTCATTATTAAATTCATGGAAGAATCCCTTTTCTCTTCCTTTTTTTTTTCTTTTTGGACATCGTTTACATATATTGCATATTCCATCATTTCATCCATCTATGGATTCAATTCACATTGTGCTATTTGTCCTGCTGTAAATTTTCAATGGACAGCACAGTGTGTCTAATTGATCCATCCATGTGTATCATTTGTTTGTATTATACACATTGTGATTTTTTTCTATAGGTTCAATTAACATTGCGCTATTTGTCCATTTTTCTTATGCATTTTTTCATTACAATTGCAATGGACAGCACAATGTGTTTTCCTCCCTTCTTAAATCTACTCATGTTTTATGTATTGTTTGCTGTTCATTCTATTTGGTGACAGTCATAATATATATTTTATATCAAAGGAATTTGGTTACTTGATTGTTTGTATATGTTTCTCTGGTTTTAACTTTTTTTTATCTATAGGGCTGCTTGCCTACCAAGCAGTGTGTTATTTTAATGCATTTGTTTCACATGTGGAACCACCTATTTCTATGTGTTAAAAACCATTGATTGTATCTTTTGACAAAGAGCGCATGAAGTGTTGAAGTGGTTCCATGCTGTTTTTAAAGAGGATCTAACAATAAAGCTGCAGTTTCTTCCAGTGCTGGATCATTTAGTTTTTTCCTATCATTTGGACACGCAGAGTCTGAGTGAGGATCCGTCCACGAGACTTAGCAGGTGAGCTGGACCTTCCTTAGATTAGCTACAGTGCCATGGGTTGTAAACTTCTTGATAATGTTGCGCACTGTGGACAAAGGAAAATCTAGATCTCTGGAGATGGATTTGTAACCTTGAGATTGTTGATATGTTTCCACAAATCCTCAGACAGTTCTCTTCTCCTCTTTTTGTTGTCTATGCTTAGTGTGGCACACACAGACAGACAATGCAAAGACTAAGTGAACTTCTCTCCTTTTCATCTGCTTTCAGGTGTGATTTTTTATATTGCCCACACCTGTTACTTGCCCCAAGTGAATTTAAAGGAGCATCACATGCTTGAAACAATCTTATTTTTCCACAACTTTGAAAGGGTGCCAATAATTTTGTCCAGCCCATTTTTGGAGTTTAGTGTGAAATTATGTCCAATTTGCTTTTTTTCCTCCCTTTTTTGGTTTAGTTCCAATACACACAAAGGGAATAAACATGTGTATAGCAAAACATGTGTTTCTCTAATCCTTTTCTATGAGAAATACTTCATTTTCTTGAAAAATTTCAGGGGTGCCAACATTTACTGCCACAACTGTAGATAGATAGATAGATAATTAGATAAAGAGATATCATGAGAATGGAGGTTAATTGTCCTCCAAGTGAATAGAGTGCAAGCTCACATACTTGGCCTCCACTTCACTCACTGCCTATGGGATTTCCCATCATAGCAGAAGCCCCATAGAGAATTAATAGAGTAGCAGTTGAGCATGGGCACTGCCTCTCCATTCAGTCAGGGGACATTTGACCTCTATTTTGCAGACTGATGGGGATCCCAGGGATTGGAATATTACCAATCAACTAGTTCTATCCTATGGATAGGGTGTAACTAAGATGTAACTAAAATGTCAAATTATCAAAATCAACCTCTAAAAGTGGTAATGTATTAACATATGTATTTTAATAGATATACATAACTGTGTTACCCATTTGTTGTTACTACAAATATTATTATGGATTACAGTATTAGGTCTGGATAAGGACAGACTGATCGGAACTGATAAGTAGGGTTGCACTCTTCAAGGGACTCAGTTAAGAACTTGGCATTTGATGGAACTATCATGTTTGATTTTTTATTTACTTGTGTTCACTGAAATATACATAATTTTATGACTTATTTAATGTATTTTTTTTTTATCAATCTTTTCCAGAGAGATGACACTAAGTGCCCAGCACTACCACATGCTTGTACTTGTGCACAGGACAGTGTTGGAGCTCCAGGACCAGCTGGCCCATCTGTAAGCATGTTTTTAATATGTATTTATTTCATCACTCAAAGGAAGAAAAATATTGTTGTTTTGTCTTTGCTGATTTAACCCCTTAAGGATGCAGGGCGTGCGGGTACACCCCCATTCCCGAGTCCTTAAAGGGGTATTCCAGGAAAAAACTTTTTTATATATATCAACTGGCTCCAGAAAGTTAAACAGATTTGTAAATTACTTCTATTAAAAATGTTTAATCCTTTCAGTACTTATGAGCTTTTGAAGTTAAGCTTGTTCTTTTCTGTCTAAATCCTCTCTGATGACACCTGTCTCGGGAAATGCACAGTTTAGAAGAGGTTTGCTATAGGGATATGCTTCTAAACTGGGCGTTTCCTGAGACAGGTGTCATCAGAGAGGATTTAGACAGAAAAGAACAACCTTAACTTCAGAAGCTCATAAGTACTGAAAGGATTAAGATTTTTTTTATAGAAGTAATTTACAAATCTGCTTAACTTTCTGGAGCCAGTTGATATATAAAAAAAAGTTTTTTCCTGGAATACCCCTTTAAGGACTCAGGGCGTACCTGTACGCCCTGATCCTGCTAACGGGGTTTAAACCATTCTCACGAGTGGAGAATGGGTTAAACCTCATGGGTCCGGTTGCTACGGGCAGCCAGGACCCATGGCTAATGCCAGACACTGCTGATACGGCCAATGCCGGCATTAACCCTTTCAACGCTGCGATCAAACTTGATTGTGGCGTCTAAACTGAAAGTATAACTATCCCGGCAGCTCAGCTGAGCTGATCAGGACTATCGCGACAGAATCGTGATGTCCCGATCAGCTTACTGGACGATGGGAGAGTCCTCACCTGCCTCCTCGTAGTCCTTCTGTGATCTACTAATCCATTCCTGCGCAGCAGGCTAGAACAGCAGAGCGCCGGTAACACTGATCAATGCTATGTAATGGCATAGCATTAAACAGTGTATGCAATCAAAAGATTGCATGGTATAGGGGCTAAAAAAAAAAGCCAAATGTGGTAAAAAAAAATAAGAGAATAAATGTGAATAAGCCCACCCCCCCAATAAAAATTTAAATCACCCCCCTTTTCCTATTTTTTACATAAAATATTGTAAAAAAAAAAATAAAGTAAAAAAAAATAATCATATGTGGTACCACCGTGTGCGTAAATGTCCGAACTATTAAAACATAAGGTTAGCTAAACCGCACAGTCAATGGCGTACATGTAAAAAACAATACCGAAGTCCAAAATTGGGAATTTTTGGTGACTTCATATACCATAAAAATATTAATAAAAAGCGATCAAAAAGTCCCATCAAAACAAAAATGGTACCGATAAAAACTGCAGACCACAGCGCAAAAAATAAGCCCTCAAATAGCTCCATATACTGAAAAAATAAAAAGTTATAGCGGTCAGAAAATGACAATATTAAACATACTAATTTTGGTGCATGTAGTTATAATTTTTTTAAAGTAGTAAATTAAATAAAACCTACATAAATTGGGTATCCCTGTAACCGTATGGACCTACAGAATAAAGATAATGTGTCATTTTTACCGAAAAGTGCACTTCGTAAAAATGGAAGCCCTAAAAATTTGCAAACTTTTCATTTCACGCCACGAATAAATGTTTTTGTTTCGCTTCAGATGTATGTTATAAAATAAGTAATGTCATTACAAAGTACAATTGGTGACAAAAAAACAAACCCTTATATGGGTCTGTAGGTGCAAAATTGAACGTGTTATGATTTTTAGAAGATGAGGAGGAAAAAACTAAAGTGCAAAAATGAAGATTGTTTGGAGTCCTTAAGGTGAAAACTTTCTCCAAGTTCTGGGACAATTATTTTAAGCATTCTGTATCTCCTTGTTACTCTTTTGTTGTTTAAATAGATGTTTTGAATTTGTTAAACCTGCTGAATAAGTTTTTTTTCTTCAAGAAATATTGAAATGTAAATATGCTTATGGGAAGAATTTATGATTTTGTATTGCCAAATATGTTCTAATAGAAGGGAAATGCATTTCTTAAACATCAGAGAGCTCAAGGTGTTTTACCTTTACCTAATTTTTAGGGTATGCCTGGTAGCAAAGGCCCCAGAGGTGACAGGGGTGCAGATGGACCTTCTGTAAGTACATGATGAATATGTTATTATTCTGTGTTTATTATAAACTTGTATAATTGTATCCTTTTTTTCAAGTGAAACTTATTTTTATTACTAATGACAGGTTTGATGGGGTGGATTTATGTAACAATATAGCATACTAGATTTCATAAAGAATGTAAAATATCTTACTCCAGTTTTGACAGAGTTTCATGACCAAGTGGCTTTCATGAGAGATTTGGAACATGCCACTAACATTCATTCTGGAGTTCTTTCCACCTTACTGTTGGTCAACTTTGTGCTTTTTTTCTATAAAGAGAAGGGAGAGGAAGGGGAATAAATATAATCTAACCCCTTAAGGTGGTCAAACACATAAGAAAAGTAGGTTGATGGTTAAACAACTGTTAAACAGATGATCACTGATGAACAATCATTTAAAAGGCACAACTATACTCACTTTAGTGAAAACGGACCATACATGATCAATGTGATTGGGTCATGGATGAACGATCTTTATGAGAATATTCTGGAAACATTTTTTGAACTTTCTGAGAATATTCTGGGTCTATTCCTTCCCGAAAGATTGTTTGTGAACAAAAAAAAAAAAAAATAATACTTTCTTCACAAATGATTTATTTGTCCATTGGTCGACCAAAAATTTCGAACATGGCCAACTTCTTTTTAGAAAAAAACAGCCTGTCATTGGCTGACTAAAAAAATTGCATGATCTGTTGGTTGAAATAATTTACTTTCAGCAACTTTAAGGCATATGGGCACATTAAAGGGGTACTCTGCCCCTAGACATCTTATCCCCTATCCAAAGGATAGGGGATAAGATGTCTGATCACCTGGTTCCCGCTGCTGGGGACCCCCAGAATCGCCGCTGCGGCACTGCACTCTCATTACTGCACAGAGCGAGTTCTCTCTGCACGTAATGACGGGCAATACAGGGGCCGGAGCATCGTTACGTCACAGCTCCGCCCCTCGTGACATCATGGCCTACCCCCTCAATGCAAGTCTATGGGAGGGGCGTGACGACCCCTGCCATAGACTTGCATTAAGGGGACGGGACGTGATGTCATGAGGGGCGGAGCCATGACGTCACACTGCTCCATCCCCTGTATCGCCCATCATTACGCACAGAGCGAACTCGCTCTGTGCAGCAATGATAGGGCAGTGCCGCAGCGGCGATCCCAGGGCTCCCCAGCAGCGGGACCGTGGTGATCTGACATCTTATGTCTAGGGGCGGAGTACCCCTTTAAGTTAGGTAAGGAATAAAACAATAGTCCCCACTACATCTAATAAACAATAAACTGACTTGCAGTAACGCAAGCAGATGAATATGTAATTTATTTAAGAAACATTTGGGGTGGATAGTAGAAGTTAATAGCAGATTTGCTTGATGGAAAATCCACATAGTAGTGGTTGAAAACAGAAAGCTGTTACCATGTTTTTCCTCACAGTTTGGCCCTTCAAAAATTTTAGAACCACATGCCTTTCATTTAGCATTTTTTGTTGATATATCACTTTTTACTTGCAAAGCAGCTCATCACACCAGTCTTCGTAACTGGAGCCAGAACGAAGTCTTCGAACGAAGTCTTCGTAAATGGAGCCAGAGCTGATCTTAGGGAGGAGTGCACTGTTGTGCACTGTTTGCAAACTGACTGTCGGTGGGTCCGGCAGCATATCTCAATACTGTTGCAGGACCCAGCATATCGAGTATATCTACCATATGGATAATATGTAATAATATATACTGTAGGTGTATGTAGATGTAAACTTTCACATTAGATCATATATATATATATATATATATATATATATATATATATATATATATATGTAAAACTCAACGTGTGTATGTATGTATGTATGTATGTGTGTATGTTCCAGCATCACGTCCAAATGGCTAAAGATATTAACATGAAATTTGGCACACATGTTACTTATATGTCAACAACAAACATAGGATAGGTGATTTAACCCTTACTCACCCCCATTTGCCAGGGGCGGGGTTTATGTTTTAAGTCCCATACAAGTCAATGGGAAATATATGTTACTGCATAACTTCCAAACGGCTGGAGATATTTTGATAATACTTGGTCACATGTTACTTATATGACCACTTAAAATATAGGATAGTTAATTTAACCCTTAACTACCCCCATTTGTGAGGGTCAGGGTTATTGTTTAAAGTCCCATGCAAATCAATGGGAAATGTGTGTTCTCACATAACTTCCGTACGGCTGGAGATATTTCAATAACTGGTACACATATTACGGGTCGGGATAGGAGGTCGACATAGGAGGTCTGCATAGGAGGACGGGATAGGAGGACGGGATAGGAGGACGGGATAGGAGGACCGGGATAGGAGGACCGGGATAGGAGGACCGGGATAGGAGGACCGGGATAGGAGGTCAGGATAGGAGGACGGGATAGGAGGTCGGGATAGGAGATTGGGATAGGAGGGCGGGATAGGAGGACGGGATAGGAGGTCGTGATAGGAGGTCGTGATAGGAAGACGGGATAGGAGGACGGGATAGATGGACGGGATAGGAGGTCGTGATAGGAGGACGGGATAGATGGACGGGATAGGAGGTCGGCATAGGAGGTCGGGATAGGAGGAAGGGATAGGAGGACGGGATAGGAGGACGGGATAGGAGGTCGGGGTAGGAGGTCGGGATATGATGACAGGATAGGAGGTCAGGATATGACAACAATATATGAGGACGGGATATGAAGTCAAAAGCTTCCTCCTTTGTTTATTTTCCTCCCCAACAAGGATTAGGAAGGAAAAACTGGGCAATGCTGGGTACTCAGCTAGTATATATATACATTTTTTTTAAAATACAACGAATCGACCGAATCAAATTTTTCAAAAATTCGCTCATCTCTAGCAACAATGCGTACCAAAAAATTTACATAAACTGAGGTAACCCATAGGTGATATAAAATTAGAAGTATTTAACATGTCTTGCAAGATGCACCAAATTTTCATACAACGTGAGCGTGTGTTTGTGTGTTTTCAGATTGCCTAGTTTAGGTTCATGCTGACCAAGAATTAGTAAATGCGTCCCACTTAATACTTAGAGGCATTACCATGTATTCATATTGTAGTGACAGCAGTTGGGATGTCATTATGAAAGATGTAAATATAATTTGTAAATAACTGGACTAAATCTAAGTGAAGTGATCATACAGAATAGCCCTCTAGATTTCAAACATTCCAGAACTGTATATAAATTTTTTATTTCATCACATCCAGTGTGTGGAGTAGAAGATTAAAGTTAAGATTTTTTGGTAAAGAGTTTTTAGTTTGCTAGCCAGAAGCAGACACAACATTTAACAGACACTAGGAAGGGATAAAAGAAGTTAAGACTAAACTTTCTAAATTGTATTTCTGTTTTGTGAATCATGACTATAGGGCCCCCCAGGGCAGCGAGGTGATCAAGGTCCACCTGGTCCACAAGGAATTCCTGGGCCTCAAGGACCTCCTGGACTTTCTATTCCTGGAGAACCTGTAAGTTGAAAAAATGGAATTTGTGGAAAATGCCATAAAATATATCACATTCTTTGAAGTGTTCATGTAAAATATTAAGTGGTAAGTCATAATCATGTATAAGTCGATAGAGATCTAAGTATACTTGAATTATATACAACATCTCTAAATATTCCACTTCCAATCCCCATGACACTATTTCATTTTTAAAGCGTATAAAATATTCTTAGATTCCATACAAAATAGCATGAAAGATCATACATAGATTGCAACAAATTATGTATATTCTACTTTGTATTCATTTAGGGTCGTCAAGGAATGAAGGGTGATCAAGGTGACCCTGGTTTGCCAGGAAGAATGGTAAGTTGGTGGCTGCATATTTATTTATCAATTCACATTTATGGTAGATTCAGGAAGGTTTTTCTCAACAAGTTTTTTAATCCATTCATTTAAGGGATATTTCATGTTTTGCTATTTAATATTTTAGCACTGCATTAGAAACTGAATTTGTTATATGTTTTAAGGGATCTCCTGGTGTAACTGGACCACCTGGACCTATGGGACCACCAGGACCAAGGGTATGTTTTGTTATCATGGTTATATTTTTTTATAACAGAGTGTAAAATGATGACCTTGACCAACTTCATTACAATAAAACACAATGTTAAATAGAAGAAAAAGCAAAACAAAATTGTTCTAATCACTTTTATGAATCTTTTGGATTCCATGGTGGCTTAGATAACTTGTATGTTGTTTTAACCAGCTTTATTTGTGTTGGAGATCTGTCGTGAACTTTCCTTACTCATAAATATGAAGGTTATTTAAATAAAGGGTTCAGCCTGTCAAAATTTTTAAGAATTGCAAACAGAAAAGAGAAAATGTGATCAAAGAACACTCTAGTATAGCAAGGAAAGTGCTAAAAGCTAAATTATCAATTACAAAGCTTTTCATCAATTTACATATTATTGCATTCCCTAAATATGCAGTTCTAGTATATTTGCACATGAAATGATAGGACATCACTTTGCATCATTTAATGAGCAGCAGGATTAGTAAAGTCAATCCTTACATATTAAACAAATGACCTGCAAGCAGCTTCATGTACTAGCTGAAAACAAATTTGCTCAGCCAAACTGTCTTTTATAACCCCTTTTTGTGCTAAACAGTCCAGATAGAAAGTTTCTAAAATAACATTTTACTATGACTTGTTTTGATTTTTTAGTTTATCATACTCAATAAAAATCAAATAAACTGCAGAACTGCAAGGCACGCCGAGCCCAACATTCTGAAAATCTGTATTTTTAGACTTTTGGGATCAAAGAAGAGTCCAAGGGAGAAAATATGGGATTGTGTTATTGCCAAACAATACGAAGGATTATTTGAGTTAACTGATAACTTTAACACATTTGTTTCCTTTACATCTGTGCTTTAGGATTCCTGTGGAGTGACAGAGACTATTCTTGTTCAGTGGGCAGTAAAATATTAGGAATTATGAACCATATTTTATGTGCAGTTAAGCTATTTAATGTGCACTACGGCATTTAGAATATAATGCAGTGGCGGATTCAGAGTCTAGTCTCGGGAGGGGCACTATCAGAGTATTATGCAGAAAATAAGACATTGCTTTCGGAACCCAAACAATACTGAGTATGAGCAGTGGCAATGCTAGGGTTGGTGTCCCCTGGTGCGGTAGAAAATGGTGTCAAAATATAATAATGCCCCCCCACATAACCCTGTGTACCTCACATATAATGCCCCATCCTATTCCCCTCACATATATTGCCCCTGTTCTATACCCCTCACATATAATGCCACCTGTCATGTTCTTCTTACATATAATGTCCCCTGTCCTGTGCCCCTCACATATAATGCCACCTGTCATGTTCTTCTTACATATAATGTCCCCTGTCCTGTGCCTCTTACATATAATGCCCCCCTGTGCTGTGCTCCTCACATAATATGCCCCCTGTTCTGCACCTCACATAAAATACCCCTTGTCCAATGCCCCTCACATAATATGCCCCCTGTACTGTGCCCCTCACATATAATGCCCCCTAAGTTTTAATAATGCGCTCTATGCCATAGTGCCCCAACATAGTAAAAGAACACCAATTCTACTTACCTAACCCATGTTCCCAAGAGCAGCTCTCTTCCTCTCTTCATATTTGCAGCGTGTGAGCTGCGGGGACGGGATCTCTGGGCAGGCACAATGACGTCACATCATCTTGCTTGCCTGCCAAGGATCTAGTCCCCGCAGCTTACATGCAGCAAGCAAGAAGTGCTCACAGCGTGTGTGAGTGTGTCTGCAGCCGCTGCCTGCATGTGAGAGTGAATGGTGGAATGGGAGCTGACAGCTCCCATGCCATCATGCTTGAGTACTGTATGGGGTGGGGTCTCAATCTCGGATCCACCACTGATATAATGTTACATTGTTACATTGTTAATGTTACATTACAACCAATCAGGTCACTTATTTCATTTTTCAGAGGCCTTTTTCAAAATTGAAAGAAGCAATTGGATTGATTGCTATGGGCAACTGGTTGTCTTTTCCTCTGCACAAGTTGTGATAAATCTCCCCCATTGTCCAAATGTATTTCTTGTAAGCCACAAAAGGAGGTTAAAGGGGTATTTAGAAGAGAAAAGGTATTATCTTTCCTCATATCTTGGTGGCTCACTTCTGGCTTCGTTTTATCTGTGGGCTGTAGCTTCCTTCCCCCTTCATGTGGACATGGAATAAAGTTAGTGCTCTGATATCAGACCAAGCCGAAAGTGAGCTGCTAGGGGATGAGGAAAGCTAATATGTTTTTTGCTCACCCAATGACCTCTTTAATGTAGGTTCAATATGATGACACAGTGGGTGTCTACAGGTCTGTATAAGTGACTCACTGGGACCTATAAGTACTCTTTTCTGCCAAACAGAGTCTTTGAACAAATTAATCACAAATTATTTCAGATTTAATTTTACCGTCTACATTCTTCAAAACCATGCATACTTCTCTCTAGTGATAGGCAGTTTATTGTTTTATTTGAGGAGGGGCTAGGGATATATACACAGCAAGTTTTGTTTGGATTGACACCAAAGAAAAAAGCTGGAAGCAGCTATGATAAACTAGAGGAGAGGTAAACACATGATATGGGTTTATTACACAAATTACACTAAAATCATTCTTCTTGAATCCACTAACATCAGAGTTTCATTTTAAAAGGTCATCTGGAAAATACAGATAAAAGACTGATCAAAATAATGTGTCAGAGAATGTTGTGTGTAGCTTTTTTACTGCCTGGTTTCTATTTGCTGAGTGTATATTGTTTGTCGTATTTCATTCAGCCTGCCAGAGCTATACTGTAAGTTGATGTGTGGGCAGCTAACAGGTTTATTTATTAAAGCTGTCCATAGACATTATGGGGGAGATTTATCAAAACCAAAGAAAGAAAAAGTTGCCCAGTTGCCCATAGCAACCAATCAGATCACTTCTTTCATTTTACAGAGGCCTTGTTAAAAATGAAAGAAGTGAGCTGATTGGTTGCTATGGGCAACTGGGCAACTTTTCCTCTGCACAGGTTTTATAAATCTCCCCCTATATGTATGCTTGTAGCACCGTATGATTTGGGGGAAGCCAACAGGTTGTATTTGACCTTTCAAAACCTTTGTTTTCCCTGCAATGAGCATTACCAAGGGTTTTTGATAACTTTTTGGCTACCTCTTTCGATGTAATATGCATATTTCTAAACCAGAAATTGCATGCCAATAGTAAAGTCAAAGGTTATAACTGCCTTTTCAAAGTTGTTTAGAGTCTATGAGCAACATAAATGATGGAGTAATGCTATAGAAAAGTATATTTACTGGCATAGTCACATTATTACCCCTGTATATCTTCTTTTTTTCTGTCCTTCAAGCAGAAATAATGGTTGAAAGCCTATACAATTCTTTCATTGCCAACATGTTTCCTTTGGTTTATCATAATTTGATGTGTATACATCTTATTCTATGGTGATGCATTTAGAAGCATTGATTTCTCGTATATTAGACAACATATTAGGAGATATTAATACATATGTTCATGTTATCTGTCAAAATAAAAGGCTTTTTGGGGGTTCTTAGACTTAAAATTAAGCCTGGATGTAGCTGGATGACAGTTAATAAATGCAATCCTTAATCCTAAAACTGAATAAATTAGTAAATAGTAGACCCAGTAAGAAGGCTTGCTTTTCTCCACAAACATTGCCATGTATGTCTTGTTTTTGGTATTACAGCTCTTCCTAGTTGATGTAGGTGGAACTGAACTGTAATTCAAGACAAGGACAGACATGGCGGTGTTTCCAGACAAAAGAGCGGAACCTTCTTTATATATATTCATATATATATATTTTTCAGCTAGGGAAGTTGATAATACTTTTGAGCTGAATACCTAGGAAGAGTAACATTGGGAGAAAAATGGATTTAAGTGTAGCTGTAGACCATAGACTAGATAACACCATTAAATGTAAGTGGCTGGATATTCTCAAGTATTAAAAGAGGCAGAGACATAATATCACCGCCTTAACAAACATTGGTGCAGTCTCATCTGGAATATTCTGTTCAGTTCTGGGCACTGGTTCATAGAAACAAATAATAATATATAACAAGGATTTAGTTTTGTAACTACTAGTTCGTTCTATGTAAGTTAAACATTATGTCATGTCAGCAAGTACAGGGGAATTATGCATTATATTATATGCTCATTCATAGCAAGTGGTCTGTGGTGCAACATGATGTAATGTTTGGCCCTTTAACAGAGTTTTGTTTTTGGTTTCTCCTTACAACATTCGTCTATAGCTGCCCATTCTTAAGTTCTGTGAAAGAGAATTTCACAATGTAATGTATACATAGATTCTTTTTTTTTTTTTTTTTTATGTATAGCTAATGGAAATATGTGTTTCCTTTTTAGGGTTTCACAGGCAAAGATGGAGCTGTCGGACCCAGAGGTCCACCTGGTCCCATGGTAAGTGATATAACATTATGCAGTTTAACCAGAAAGCAAAATGCTGTATTATTAACTGTTCCTAAAAGGCTTCAAATGCCATTGTGGCAGCTGAGTTAAACGGCGGAGGGAAAGCGTCTGCTAGTGCAAGAAATCTGATCAAGTCGGCTGTTCACGTGGAAGAAGCATGAAAATTCAGTTTGCAAGGATCTGATAATATTTCCAATAGGCATCTTAATTAAATATTCTATTTTACATTACAGGGAGCACCAGGAGCACAAGGAGCCCCAGGTCCAAGTGGGAAACCAGGAAAACAAGGAGATAATGGTTTACCTGTAAGAAAAATAATATTTTAGCTGATTTTGAACAAATATAGGGGACTAGCTTGGAACTTTATAAACAACTTTACAGAAAGCCAAAGTTTTCCTCTCGTGGCTTTAAGTTGACAGGATAGCAAAACTTTTGGATGCAAAACTTTGCAGTATATCATTTTAACAGTTGTAGTAGTTGATTGTTGGAATTTGAGGTAATCATTTTCCACTTGAACCAGCACCAAGATCATTTGCCAAAATATATATTTCTACACTGTTTAAATGTTAAGAGCTAGATCAGCACATTTACAAGAATGTGCCTGAGTTGCATTGCTACCTCCATCCTTAAATTATATGTCATTTACAAAAAGTGACATCCAGTCTCTTACAGATAATTTTCCTTTGGTTTAAATGCTGGCATGAGGCAGTGGCAATTTTTTTCATAGTGTCCTATTATAAGGATGAATTAACTGCATTATAAAAAGCATGGGTACATGGCATGTTCTGGTTATGAGCTTTTAGATTTCTTGGCTTTTCTGTACAATACTCTAAACTGAACTAGAAAGCAGCAAAAAACCCAGAAAAAAATCAGGTGTTGGTTTTATAGGTAACAGTGACACACAGAATTAAAATAAAATCATACATAAATTAACTACTCTCAGAAAAAACACCTCTATCATCAGTCCATGTCATATTGCTAGTCCTGGACCTTACAAAAAGGCTATTTTAGAATAACACTAAATTATTATCAGGAAAAATGAACTAGGAGGAAAAAAAAAAACTTTTTTATATATAGTTTTCAAACTAAATGCCCAAAAATACTTAATTGTAGCATTGAAGAGTCACAAGTATGTCATTTTTACCAGTTGGCAAGCTTTCAATACCTTTTGGGAGTTTAAAGGGGAACTCCGGGGACCACAGTGCTCTCTGCTGACACCTCTGTCTATATCAGGAACTGTCCAGAGCAGGATAGATTTGCTATGGGGATTTGCTTCTACTCTGGACAGTTCCTGACGAGGACAGAGGTGGCAGCAGCACTGTGGTAAAACTGAAAAGAACTTCACAACTTCCTCTGTAGCATACAACAGCTGATAAGTGCTGGAAGGATTAAGATTTTTTAATATAAGTCATTTACAAATCTGTTTGACTCTCTGGAGCCAGTTGATATGAAAAGAATTGGTTTCCACCAGAGTAACCCTTTAATGTAATCTAGATGGAAATATCAATGCTTGGGTGACCGATAGTTACATTGTTGCATATGGCCTTTTTTTTTTTTTTTACAATTAAATGTGCACACAGTGGAGTAAAACAATATAGAATGTGTACTCACCTGCCCTGACCTTCTGCTGCTACTGTTCTTAGGCTATGTTCATACAGTGGAATGTCCACACGGAAATGCACCATTTCATAAATAGCGATGCAGTTCTGAGTGGAATCTGCACAAAAATATTAAACATGTTTAATGGTTTTGCAGTCACCAGAATCAGGATTTTTGCAGCAGATGTTGCTGCTGCAGAAATTCCGCCATATGAACATAGCAGAATCCCATTGAATTTCATGGGACTCTGCTGCTGCGGAATGACAGTGCCCAGTCTAACTGCACAATTCTTCCTGATCTTGGTCTTGAAGACAATCAGTGGCTAAATTGGGTCACCACTGTGGCCAGTGATACGCTAAACAGACAGGTGAGTACACATTTTTATTGCTTTTACTCAAGGCTGAGCAGTGTAAAAGAACTCCCTATTTGCTTCACTAAAGTTTTGGCCAAGCTGATATAACACTAGTTTATAAACCCTTTATGGTGCCTGGCTGGAACAACACTATAAATGTAATATTTGCCCTGAATTTTTAACTGTAAAATACATTGTAATTTGTTTATAGGGTCCTTCAGGACAGAAAGGAGACAAAGGTGACAGGGTAAGTAAATTAATTGAAAAATATTCATTAGTTTTGTATGTCTTCTTAAAAGCATAGGTGCTTGTTTATTTAGATGATTTTTGCATGCTGGAAATGTGTCATCTTGTATTTGGGAGACTTGAGATTCTTCCTGCAGGTAAGAAGTAATGGAGAGAAGAAGCAGCACTCACGGATACTTGCAGGAAGGCTAGAGCCGGATGAAGCCCCGGTGAAACACTGTGTCGCTCTTACCTGTGAACGCTCCAGCTGCTTGATACCTGTCTGTATGTGCTTTTTGCATTAAAGCCTTCCTGCAAGTATCCGTGAGTGCTGCTTCTTCTCTCCATTACTTCTTATATTGGACTATTCCCTGTGCTTTGCCGGCACCTTGGATCGGGCTTATACAGAAGAGCTGCTTGTTGCTTGTGTGTAGTGCTAGTGGCTTGAAGATTTGTTAGGGTGAAGGCAGGTGGTGCTTAGTGACTCTTTTTCAAGTCTTCCTAAGTATTCTTCCTGAAGGTAAGTTGCCTAAAGGTGGCAGGAGTTTTGTTGTGTAGGATGTCTCCTCCATTTGGTTCCCCAGTACCTAAAAGAAGTATTGTCAATTGGTGTCCTTAGGATAACAGTGTAGCCTGAATGGGAGTAAGGTGGGCATGGCCATCATGACTGCAAGCAGCTGTTTCCTCCTATTTCACTACATCACCCTAACATGCATACATTTTCTGCTGCTCTGTAGATACTACTTAATACATGTTATTGCTAGGTTTAACATATGTGCAGTATATTCATGATTTATTTATGCCTTTTGACTTTAAGGGAGATATGGCTTCCCAGAATATGATGAGGGCGGTTGCACGACAAGTTTGTGAACAGATGATAAACAGTAAGTCAACCAATTTACAATGGGGAACTCATGGCTTGGGTAGGCATGAATTTGTTAGCCCCTAGAACCACTGAAGATATCTGTCCCAGACAAAAATCTTGCGGATTTCTAGTGTGTAATAGGTTAAGCAGGGAGATCTAAAGGTAATTCTGTCTATAATCAGAGAAGTAGAACTTTTTTTATTCAGTAGGCAAAACATTGTCTTACTGATCTCTGTGTTATATACAGTAATTACCACTGTCTGCATTACTCATCAGGTACATACTACATTATGGAATTTGATAGTAAGACAGCAATTAGGATTTCTTTTTATGTTAACAGTAGAATGTCAAGATTATTGACTAATGATTACTTTCCCGCAACACCACAAGCCTTTCAGTGCCAGAAAGACTCAATGAAAGCTCAAGATAGATAAGCATTTGGCCCACCTAGCCTTCCAAAGTAAAATCCCAGGCTTTACTTTGTATCATGCTTCTCAAAAAGTTTTCATTGTAGTTTTTATTCAGTGACTGCTCTTAGAACACCCACATTAGATACTTATAAATACAAAAAAGAATGCTGACATCTGATTTCCAGTTCTTAAGCAAAAGTTCCCAGTGTTTCAAGCTTCAATGAAAAGTTGTATGTTAAGGCTCACTGCTTGCATCCAATGTTACAATTTTCTCCATTTTAGGCCAAATGAGCAGATTTAATCAAATGCTGAACCAGATTCCAAATGACTATTATTCCAATCGCAATCAACCAGGACCTGCAGGTCCACCAGGTCCTCCAGGCAGTGCTGGAGCGAGAGGTGAACCTGGACCTGCAGGCAGTAATGGATTCCCAGGACCACCTGGTCTTCAAGGACCAGCTGGAGAAAGAGGTGAGAGTATAAGCAAAATAAAAATTGTTGTTGTTATTTACATTGTACTTTAAATTAAGTAAAATGACAGCTTACAAAAGGCGCACTGTAGCAGAAAACACAGTAAATCTTTATGTTTTTTTTACCTTGTTAAGGTTTACCGGGAGAAAAGGGAGAAAGAGGCAACCCTGGAACTGGATCTCAAGGACCAAGAGGGGTTACTGGGCCTCCAGGTCAGTATATGTACACTGCATCTCCACTACTTTTGAAGTAGACATAACAGGTGAAAAGACAACCAACATTTTAACAATTTTGATATATTTATTGCATTTGTAAATTTTTTACTATCATTCTTCACTCAATATCCCATAATGCCAAAGTGAAAACAGAATGTTGAAAATGTTTGCTAATTTAGAGAAAAGGAAAAAAAATAATATTGCAGTGACATAAGTATTCAGACCCTTTACTCAGAACTTAGTTGAAGCACCTTTGGCAGCAATTACAGCCTCCAGTCTTCTTGCATATGATGCCATAATGTTTGCACACCTGGATTTGAAGATTTTCTGCCATTCTCTGCAGATCCTCTCAATCTCTGTCAATTTGGGTAGGGAGCATTGGTGGACAGCCCTTTTCAGGTCTCTCTAGAGATGTTCAGTTGGGTTCAATTCAGCGCTCTGACTGGACCACTCAAGGACATTCACAGAGTTGTCCCTAAACCACCCCTGTCTTGTCATAGATATGTGCCAAGGGTCATTTTCTTGTTGGAAGGTAAACCTTTGACCCACCTTTGAGGTCCAGGACATTTTGGATCAGGATTTTATTAAGAATATCTCTGTACTTTGCTCCATTCAGCTTCTCTTCATCCTTCCTGTCAAAGGCTGCTGAAAAACACCCCCATAGCAGGAAGCTGCCACCACTATGCTTTCTTGTAGGCATGGTATTGGAGAGGTGATGATCAGAGCTTGGTTTCCTCTAGACATGACTCTTAGAAGTGGGGCCAAAAACTTAAGTCTTGGTTTTATCGGATTACATGTTCCTCACAGTCTGAGAATCGTTTTGGTGCTTTTTGTCAAACTCCAGGTGGGCTTTCATGCCCTTTTTATTTACCACAGGGGACTTGAATCAAGGTGTAGAGACATCTCAGAGATGATCAAGAGAATTGGGAGACCCTCAGAGGTAAATGTTAAGTGTCATAGCAAAGGGTCTGAATACCTATGACATTTTAGTTTCTCTTTTTTAATAAAGTGGCAAAGTATTCTCAAATTCTATTTTCACATTCACATTATTAATAATGTTTAGTACTGTCAAAGTTAAAATGTCAAAGCGTCTAAAAACTTCATGGATGCATTGTGTTTGTGTGTGTTTACATACACCTAAAAGAAGAATATATAACTATATTCAGTTGTAGACTAGAACAGGGTTAATCTCATTTAATTTCGATTGAGAATTCGAGAATTGGAAAATGAAGTTCTTATAAGTTCATTTGGGAATATATAAGACTGTGCATGTCACCATAACATATTAAATTGAAAAAATGGCTCTAACTGAATTGAAAAGGACCTAGAAGTTTTGGTACACAGTAAATTCAAATGTAGCAACTAGTGTCAGACAGCTGCTGCCAAGGCAAATAAAATCATGGGAAGCATCAAAGGGGGCATAGATGCCCATGACAAGGAAATAAATCTACCACTGTACAAATCACTTGTCTGACCACACAGGGAAAACTGTGTACAGTACTGGGCACCAGTGTACAAGAAAGATATAGTAGAGCTGGAGAGGGTTCAAAGAAGGGCAACCAAAGTAATACATGGAATGAGAGGACCTAAAAACTATGCATGAATATATCAAAGGCCAGTGCAGAATTCTCTCTGTGATCTATTTATACTCATGACTGTGCCATCAACAAGGGGCATTCTGTATGTCTATTCAAAAGAAGCTTACACCAATCGAGAACTAGATTATTTACTGTAAGAGCAGTAAGACTATGGGACTCTCTGCCAGAGGAAGTTATCACAATAAACCTAATAAAAGAGTTCAAAAGGGGCCTTGGGTGCCTTTCTTAATTGCAATACAATTACAAGTTATAGTTATCGATACTAGAGAAGGGTTGTTGACCCAGGGATTTATTCTTATTACCAGAAGGCAGGAATAATTTTCTTACCTTATAGAAGGAAAATTGACTACTGTGTCATTAGTTTTTTTTGCCTTCTTCTGGATCAACACATCAGCTTTACAATGTTACTTATTATCTAACTGATTCTTTGTTCATCTTCTTACAAGTGAAATCCTTCAATACTTAACCTTGGATGTATTACTCTACTTGATAAGGTCAACAAAACTAATAATACCTTGTGAAAGTAAAAATGGAACACTTGAATTTAGAAAATACATTTATTGTTATCCCTAAAGCCACATTTCTCAGCATACTGTTAAGAAGTTACAGGATGGAATACTACAAAGAACAAACGCAGGCAGCAGTCCAGAAGGTTGCAGTGATCCAAAATTAGCACACTATTCACCCATATGTGTGAAACGTTTTAGCCCTGCTATAGTAAAAAAAAAAGAAACATAGAATGAAAATGGGTCAAGCACTTCTTGCTTCTTTCACTATAAAAAAAATCAGACCAAGTGGGTACATTTATTCAAGCTCAGTGAGGAGGTGTAGGCTGAGTAGCAAAGCGTAACAGCCAAAACACCTGTATATCAACTCTCTTATTTTATAAACCCCACCACGAGTCCTTTTTATCCTGATATATCCAGTGTATGGGGCCAAGTGAACTGTTGTGTAGGCATTATAAAACAATGGCAAAAAAACACAATAGCTGAATTAGTAGTGTTAAAGGGAACCAAGCACTACACTAGATTTTACCATATATAACGCTTGGCAACACATTATGTCTGGTAAAATCTTTATCTTCACCCTCCCTGGGGCCGTTTTTGCCCTTGCTGCCCCATAAGTAGCCCCCTGGGCTGGGAGCTGTACTTACTTGGTCCTGAAGCTCCAGCCATAGTGACGCCCCCGCGGCTTGATTGACAGCCTGCGTCACCACTCTGCTCTGTCTGCTTAGGGAGCAGAGCGATGACGCAAGCCATCAATCACACTGAGGGGCATCACTACGGCTGGAGTGATGCGACCTGGTAAGTATAGCTCCTTGCCTGTGGGAGTACTTATGGGACAGCAGGGGTAACTTTGCAACTTCATATCCTTGCACTCCCTGTGGGGAAAAATGTACCACAAGGATGATGAGGATAAAGATTTTACTGTTGCCAAGTGTTATATATGGTAAAATCTAGTGCATGGCTTCCTTTAATCATGTGGTTTGACACAAATATCACACTTACTTTTCCTGGTTAGCTTTTCATATGTCGGATTCAAGTTTCAGTTATACAAAATTCACCAGTGAACCACATTAAGACTTAATAAAATAAAAATAAAATAGTAATTTAATAAGTACGGTATGTATAACATTCCACAATATGAATTTAATTGCATTTTGGGGGGCTATAAAAGTAATCCACTTTTTCATAAGTATCTGCTTAGCTTATTCCATATAAAAGATACAGAGGGTGACATCCCCTCCCTCTTACATGTCAAGTAGTGTGCATTCCCTGGAGAACTGAAAATGATCTCAATAAATCTTCCAAGTAAATACGCCTGTTTTTCTACACTAAAATTCAGCATGATATGTCTTATTTATCCCTGTTGCAAGTGAGTTGCTTTGAAAGTTTGCATCACGTCACAGAAAACTATGATAATTTTTTTTTTTTTATAGCGCTCTTGGGTTCAGGGTGCTTTACCTATAAGGGTTAAAATGCATGACACAAACACAGGTACAGTGAATGTAATACAGAGTAAAGGGGGGATAGGGCCCTCCTTCAACAGTAGGTAACAGAGATCAGGGCAGAGATGTATGGAGGGGACAGGTTGTGGACAGCCTTGTAAGGCATAATAAACTGTTTAAACTGAACTCATTGGTCAATGGGTAACCAGTGAAAAGATATGGGGGAGAGTGGTAGAGGAGAGGCTGAGACTGTTTCAATGTTGAGATGCTTGAGGTTTCTGGGTGGTTGGGCTGGATTCTGGACTGGGGGGGGGGGGGATGGGGACAGTTCAAAAGAAGAGAGAAGAAAATGTAAGGCGGTTATGTTCAGATACAAGGAGAGGTTTAACCCTCTTTGTGAGGCCATGGAGGATCACTTTTAGAGGCCTAAGGAGAATGTTGGTTATGGGACTTTAGAGGCGGCTAACACAGTAATTGAACACTCTTCCTACTGTTTCTAATCTCAACATACTATATACATGCATACTATTTAGGGCTGAGTTTAGAGGCTTGCACGTCATTGCTGCTTGTATGCTTCTTGTATGGCCTTCTTGTTTTTTTGGGGATTAAATACTGTTACAAAGAGTTATACAATCTGAACATGTAGTGCTTTAGTGTGTTGGAGACTTGGCAGTAGGAAAAAATCTTTGGTTGTTTCTGTATTTTATTCTCTAGTTAAAACACTATTTTTTCATTATAGCAAGTACAAGCTTTGAATTATTTTATCCTTACTTGGTTTAAGCTTACCATAATATCGATTGCTCCAAAGACAGCATTACATTATCTGCCCATGAGCTACAGAACAGCCAAGCTGATACACTTCTATATTTTAATTAAAATTCTATGTGGTTTTAAATGTAGTAGTTTCCCCGGAGGATATTATTATATCTTATTAGGGGAAACAAACCAAACAATTCATTGATATTGTTCAATTAGTTATTTCTTGCCAATTACTTTTAACAAGAATGGGCATTGTATGCGGAACATGCATTATGAAGCCTAAGGAATCATAGCCAGCGATGTTTGTTTGGTTATGTTTTGGTTCTCTCATTGAAAACATATGTAAAATTTTACATTTTTTTCTTTACATTGTACACATATGTCTAGACAGTTTGTTTGCCAGATGTCTTATTAGTTTTGCTTTAAAACACTTTAAAACAGCCGAAAACAAAACCTCACTAAGTTTTTTATTTCCTTCTTTAAAATTAGGACCACCAGGTGACTCTAGGACAGGACCCCCAGGATCTCCAGGCTCCACAGGGCCACCAGGACCTCCTGGTCGGCCAGGTAACCACGGCATTAGAGGTCCAACAGGTCCAGCTGGATACTGTGATGCATCACTATGTGCAAGCATTCCTTACAACGGTCAAGGATACCCAGGTATACAGACAAACATGTAATTTCTGCAGCTTATTGTAGAGTAGTAGCTAAAATTCGTCAACAACAATGTGTACATTTTTTTTACTAACATGGATAAAACAAATGTATAGATATCTGTTGTAACCTAAAAAGCCTTTCAAAATGATATTCCTCTGCAACTGTAAGAGGAGCATTTTGGGTAATATATGCACATTAGTAGACTATATAAGGAAAGAGAATATTAAATAAAAATTTTGAATTCAATTTTCAGAGTAGTAACTGCACTTAAAAGGGTTATCCCAACATCAAAATGTATCCACTATCTTAGCTGATTGGTGAGGTGCAACCGCTAGTACCCTGCTGATTTAAAGAATGGAGGGCAGTTGTCCCCCTTAATAGAGAGAGAGAGTCATACTTCATGGGATTTCTGAACACTTCTGATTGCTGAACTCTGCAATGATTTGAAGAGTTTGGAGCTGTGACTCCATTCATTCGGGGATAACTAACTTCCATTCTCAGGATTAGTGGTGGTCCCACTGGCTTGATCCCAACCGATCAGTTAGTTTTTCCCCAAATTACATCTACTAATGACAGCCATTACTCTAACCAAATAGGTTAACAACAAAGCTTTCCATAGACCTGAATGGTATTGCTATAGGATGTAAGTAGCCTAATAAGGAAGCAGAAGTACATTCCTTTAAGGATGTACAGAATACAGGCTGACAAACTCTATGCTTTCTGTAACTAGTTAGTCAGCATCAGCCAAACCTAAGAAGATTCCAGTGCCTACTGGGGGGGGGGGGGGGAGGGGTTGTGGGTCCTATGTCAAGCTGAGGGTAGGATAGATAAAGACTCCAATGTTCCTCTGTTGTTCAAGGACCCAAATAGACCTGAAGATGGCGCTCATTGTATTCCCTCATTTATTATCTGGGTCAAAGACCAAAATAACTCAGAAATGTTAACAGGGAGGAACTACTTGCACTATCTCCTAAATAGTACATGTCTGTACCTTACAACCACCCTTACAGTAGTTATCATTTTCTAAAAAGAATAATTTTAAATATTTTCAGTTTTTATTACCTAACAATAGAGAAATGCCAGAAACAAGTAAGACATAACTGCAAATAAGATAATAAAGTCATGAATTGTACAATCCGTAGTAATGTATAAGAGGAAGACAATGTATGTTTCACCTCATACTTTTAAATACTAACATCATCTTTGACCTGTTTCAGGTTCCGGTTAACACATTTTCTAAGCCTCCAGTGCTGCTTACAGTTTGAATTCATGAAAATCCTGTTTCTGAGATGTTTGCGCACGTACTTAATCTGAAATGATTCTTTTGGGAAATTTCACCATGGATATAGCTAATGACCTATATTACTATCATAAAAAGGGGAAACTGTTCTTTATACTAACAGCATTCCAATGGGATCCAAGACAGTGATGCGACCAAGTCTGTTTGCATTCTGTAGTGAAAAAGTCATGTCAAATATATGAAAGACATAGGGCCTCAGTTACACAAGAGGTCAACATAAATACTAACTACTGTATCTGAGGTAACCCTTTTTATATAGAGACTTAACATAAGGAAATAGAAATTATGTATGTAAATAATAAACTAATTATGGCTTGTAAATGATTTGTTTGGGATCATATCCACTAAAATCAGTTAACATTTTTTTTTTTTACCATAAGCTAATACTTTAAAGCCTGCTGCTTGCTGTCTGCTAGAATAACCAATGACCCCCTTTTCCTTTATGTACTCTTCAATGTTATTGCTTGTCAGGCAAAATATCGTAATGCATTTTATGCTTTTATTCGTAAAGTATTCCTTTATTTATTGCAACATGTTAGGGCAGTTTACAAAAATGATTATCATTAAATTATTACAGCTAAACCGAGCCTGAAAGATATGACACGGCTCAGAGTATATCTTTCAGCAAAATGTCTGCTCTTTTGAATAACCCTGAACTGATCTACAGTACACTGATCCTAACTGGTGCATAATTCTAGTTTCAACAAGTTAACAATTATAAAGTGGTTAATTGTCTGTACTGAACAATTGTACTTCATGTAAAGAAATATATAAATCAATAAGTAAAAAAAATAAAAATGTATATATATATATATATATATATATATATACATACATTTTTTAAGATTTATATAGAGACAATTAACTACTAAAAACTACTAAAGCCAATTTTTTTAATATGCCCTTAAATCAATGTAATAAGATAATTGTCTTGTTCAACCGGACAAATATTTTCAACCAGAACCTTATCAGCCTGAAAGTGGACCCATTGAACCTGACCAACCTTACGTAGTCCAAATGCCACCAGAAAGACCAGATGATGAGGACTACGAACATCATGAATATGCGGAACATATGAGGTGGAGAAGATCCTTAAGAAAGAATGTAGTGAAATCATAAATGGTTTTGTATTTTGTTTACTATGTGTGTCATTTCCTTATGTGAACAGCAGATACATGCAGAGTAAGCAGATTTTATGTTTCCACAAGTCAGTTCAGGATCCTGCAGTCATGAGATGCACTTACACTTATGTACACATGCCGTTTTCTGTGAGTGCTGAATCAAATAGATCTCATCATATGAACCACATGCAAAGTTTTGTCTGATGCTCCCTATATTGCGTGTAAAATATGTTGTGCTTGCAGTGTCAATTGCCTTGTCCTAATGTGTGAATAAAGATGATAATTTTATTGCAATGTTACCTAGTACAAACCTAGACCAGGAACAAACTTCCAAGCAGCTTTGTGTCTGAACAATGTTGCCTGTACCCTGCCTTTAAAGCCAAATTGCCACCCAAGTAATCATACCATCTGTTCTGCCATAACCCCTCCCCATCCAAAGCCTCAATTATACATTGCGGGGGATATAATGCTTTTATACTCTGTCTACCTGTAAGCATCCAGAAAAAAAAAACTTTTTACATATCTAAATATAAAGTGCCCATTAGATTCAGGATTATATTGTAGACACATTAACAGTTACATTTATGTCAACTTGCAGTTGATCCTGCAGAAGATGAAATTGCATGTTTGTGCTGTATATTTAGTATGGACAATTGTCAGAATATAATGTTTTCAAAGTTTCTTAGTTTCTTAGTTCTCAAAGCAGTTTGAAGACTATGAAAATAGATTTGCTATTTCAGGATTTTTAACAGCAAATTGTGAATTTCACTGCCTTATATTTTTATTTATTTCTAAGAAAAAGAGGCGTTTTTTTCAATAAAACTACTGAAAAGAAACCTGTTTTCTAGTGTGTTATTTAATACAAAAAAAAAAAAAGAATTACAACACCACAAATTACAATTGTATCTGCTCTGTTACTAAATAGAATTTCTAGTAATTATCCTTGCAGCAGTTTTACACTTATTTACTTCATCATTTGAATCCTGAGTGTATGGTTTTAGCTCATCCATGTATAAATGCCCCAAAGCAGTAAATATGTTGCCTTAGTCCCTTTTCTTGGTCAGCAGTCAGTGTCTGATAGCAAAATGACACCTTATACATCACATGACCCTTCAAAGCTCAGACCATATAGGCAACTTGGGTTTAGTTATTCTGACTCTCAGAAACCAGATATATGCCATTATTAAAAAGGGTAATCCCATTGGGACATTTATGGCCATAAATGTTTGATAGATGTGGGTCCCACCTCTGGGACCTGTATCTATACAGAGATCAAGGGACTCTTATCCCTCTCTGGCCTGCCTGCATGCGCCCATAGCTGGGAAGCTAAAAATAAGGCTATTGTACACAGTTAACATAACTCCCATAAAAGTTAATGGAAATTGCGCAATTAGCCTCGCATCACAAGCTACACTATTTCCATAACTTGCAATACTATGCTGTATGCATAAGTCTGATTATAATTAATGAGAATTATGCAAACTACATAAAAAGCCAGCTTATACATAAGTGTCCCATGTTACATGCCTTCATTACCCCATAGCTGGACTACTGTAATGCTCTATACATAAGCGTCTCATGTTACATGCCTTCATAACCTCATAGCTGGACTACTGTAATGCCCTATACATAAGCATCTCATGTAACATGCCTTCATAACCCCATAGCTGGGCTACGGTAATGTTCTATACATAAGCATCTCATGTTACATACCCTTATAACCCTATAGCTGGATTACTGTCATGCCCTATGCATAAGCACTACATAAACTACATAAAAAGCCAGCTTATACATAAGTGTCCCATGTTACATGCCTTAATAACCCTATAGCTGGACTACTGTAATGTTCTATAAATGAGCATCTCATGTTACATGCCTTCATAACCCCATAGCTGGACTACTGTAATGCCAAATACATAAAGGTCTCATATTACATGCTTTCATAACCCCATAGCTTGACTACTGTAATTCCCTATACATAAACGTCTCATGTTACATGCTTTCATAACTCAATGGCTGGACTACTGTATTGCCTTATACATAAGCATCTCATGTTACATGCTTTCATAACTGAATGGCTGGACTACTTTATTGCAGTATACAGAAGCATCTCATGTTACATGCTTTCATAACTCAATGGCTGGACTCCTGTAATGCCCTATACATAAGTCAATCATGTTACATGCCTTTATAACCCCATGAAGCAAGCCCAGTTACCAAACCAAGATTGACGTGGAGGCTATCTATGGGAATTTCCTATGGCAAAGATTTTGATATTACAAGGCATTTTTTAAATGTCACTGGTGAGAATATTCCTTGTAATAAATCTATGCATTACCACTGATAATCTTATGGGACCTTTATGAACTATTAATAAAATTGGCAGATAAATCATAAATGTATCAGGAATGCAGTGTAAATTCCAAGGCCACGCACTTTTTCGTGATTAATGAACTATGTATAGGTAGGAGCAAAATCAAGCAAAACCTGACGGAAAGTCATGATAAATCCACTAGGAAAAGTGCAAACATTCTTAAAATGCTAAAAACATGTTTTGTTTTGTTTTGTGCTGTTCTACCATTGTAGATACTTGTATATGCAGTAGATAAGGCTATTCAATACCATTATAAAAGAGTATGTGGACATTTATGAGACTTTTCTGCTGGATTTATATGAAATTAAAATGAGAGCCTGAGCCATGAGATGCTATATTATAAAGTCTCCTCCAGAAGTAATGCATATACAAATAGAGTGTCTAGATTAAGCCCCACCTAAGTTGGCTAATATAGGCGCATGGCCTCACAGCTGCTACCTTAATGCTGCCTGGAAGATATTCAAGGTGCATTACATATGGAGTTTACACACCTCCAAGTATAAAATTTAAACAACAACAAAAAACGTGGTCTCAAATGGAGGTGCTCCACCCCAAATGCGGTTGTGCATTTATACTGGGGAAGCAGATCCTGCCCTTGTAGTCCGTTGCAAGGGGCGATCCCCAGCATAAAAATGCATACAATGGAGGATGCCTGCAGCGGACTACAAGTGCCACAATAGAATCCTACATCTGATAGATGGTGTGGATGTGTAACAATTAGAATAATTCAATACAGGAATTTAGGTGCACTACTGTGGTAGATGTATACAATGACATTGGCTATCCCTCAACACCGATGTTAAAATTGAGACATTTGCCAGTATATCCTTATATGAAGGACATACCAGAGCCCGCACACCAACGCCAAGGTTTCTCAAATGGCACGGGACCTAACGCTAAACCTACCTGTGCGTGATAAGCAAAACAGGGGCCAATGGGCAATTACGGCATTTGGCTGACTCACAGCGTCCTCCCAGGTATCCTCCAGTGTGGCTCTGCTCCCCCAGTATAAATGCACAACTGCATTTGGGGTTGAGCACCTCCAGCCATTTGAGACCACGTTTGTTGTTGCTGTTTAAATGTTAGTAATCTAGATCATTATTGATAGGGACTAACTTGGCATCCAGGACTATCCCCTTTATATGACAACATAGATGAAGGTAATTTTATAATACTGGTAATATGAATAAACTAATATTTTAGATATTTTGGCATAAATATCACCCAGGAAGTTAGTGATTTTCATTGTAATTTCATTGTAAATTTAGTTAAATGGAGCCTGTCAGCACATTTTTTACTACTTTTTAAACTATAGACATTGATGTCTAGCTAGCAAAACATCAAAATTAAACATGCCAAAGTTTATCTCCATAGGAATCAGATAGTTCCAGATACAAACAGGTTTCCTCGAGGCATGACCCAGCTCCCAAAGTGCTGTCACTTCCCTAGCCTCATCGTTCCCCAACCTCTCCCCTTTCATGATGACTGACGGTTTCATTACTTAGCCCTGTAAAATATCAATGGCAAAACTGTACATCATCATGAGAGGATAAGGTATAGGAAGCGATATGGCTGGGGTAGTGGTGGTACTAGGCTGTGTTATCAGGACCCTTGTGTGGCTGATTAATAGATTGTATTTAAGATATATGATACCTATTAATCTATGAACTTGAATAAACATCTGTTATACAGCACTGCCCTTGGTTTATTGTGCTGACAGATTCTCTGTAACAGGCTAGAATACCTCAACTGATGTACACTCTGTCTAGCATTACAGATTGACTAATACAGTGCCTATGGTAATTATTAGTAATCTAGGTGACACATATCAAACATTTTGCAAACATATTTCTTATTCATCAGTTAATGATTTAAAGTGAATCTGACACTTGTTCACCTGTACTAAACCTAATAAACAAGGTTATAGTGCGAGTGAACCAGATTAATGAAAGGTGTAATTTACCTGGATCCGTGGCTAATCCCTCCTGCGCAATGGAGGTTGGAGCCGGTATGCAGAGCTCCCCTGCCTTTGTCCCCTTGTGCTCTCATATGCCCGCTCACCAAATTGTCATAGACCCTTTTCTCATATAAGTGTAGGGTAGGCAAGCATATGGGAGCAGAGAGGACAGTGGTAGGAAAGCTCCTTATACCATCTCTCAACTCCCTTGTGCAGGAAGGATTAGAAATAGTGCCTGTTTAGAGCCTGGATCTCTAGAAAAGGAACACAAAACGGGTTGAGTTGTATCTCTTTTTAATCAGGTTCACTTGCACTAAAGCCCTGTTTATTGGGTTTAGTGTGGGATAACAAGGTGTAAGATTCACTTTAACAGGTGTGCACTCTTTTTAGCTTTCCAGTTAGTTCCTCCCTCCCCTTTAAAAAAGGATTTTGGTGTTTAAAAGCATTTCCGATGCTAAAATTTAGGTGAGAAAAAAGTCATGAGTCAAACAAAAGTTTCAAGTGAAGGTTATCAGCTTGCCAGCAGACAGGTCTTTGTCGTTGAGGAAAGGCTCCTGGAGTTTTGTACGCCATGCGTTGCTCACTTCCTTCTGAAGTAGAGCTTTCCTAGTTACGTATTACATGCCCTGTTAGGCTCCACACATCTTTTGGTGCACTCCTCAAGGAGAAACGTTATCCCTTTAGTCCTAAGTAATATGATCTATAGACCAATCATGAATAAAACATATAGCTTCCTATACCATATATATATATATACCTATATCCTATACATAATTTTTTTTTTACAGTTGGTATGTGCTTTAACTATTTTTGTACACTGATGCCCACATCTAATCTCTGTAATACCTGAATTCCCAAGACAGCCAGACAGTATTTATTTTCAACTCCAGTAGGCCTCTTATTCTAGGCTTCCACCCTAAATAAAATAAATCATGGAAAACACGCAGATAAAATTTTTATCAAAACAATGTTTTTTTGCCAGCATACAATCAGTTCAGGTAGTCATACCCATTGACTGCACTTATCAATAAATGTATAAAAATATGTATTTAGATCTTTAAAGGGGTACTCCGACGCTTATCTTATCCCCTATCCTAGCCGCTGGGGACCCCCGTGATCTTGCACACCACACCCCATTTAAAATCAGTCCCCGCTCGTTGTGACGTCAAGGCTCCGCCTGTTGTGATGTCATGCTCCGCCCCCCCTCAATGCAAGCCTATGGGAGGGGGCATGGCAGCTGTTACGCCCCCTCCCATCGGGTTGCATTGAGGGGCGGAGAGTGATGTCACAAGGGGCGGAGCCTTGACGTCACAACGCTCCGGCCCCGTGATCGACAGTAATCAGACCCGGAGCGAACACGCTCCGGGGACTGATTTTAAACGGGGTGCGGCATGCAGGATCATGGGGTCCCCAGGGGCGGGACCCCTGCGATCAGACATCTTATCCCCTATCCTTTGGATAGGGGATAAGATGTCTAAGCACCGGAGTTTCCCTTTAAGGACATCGGATGTAAATGTACGTCCTAATGCTTTGGCACTTAATGCATCAGAATGTACATTTACGTCCTGTACATGAAGCGAGAACAGGTGCTGCGCTCACTTCATCCACATCAGGTCCCGGTGGTGATGACTGCCATCAACCCCTCATATGCCGTGATCAATTCTGATCTAGGCATTTGCAGCAATGCAGCGGTTCTAATGGCAGATCGGATCACCAGTGACATAATGTAAGGAATCTGATCAGTCAAAGATGGTGGACGGAGATCTCCTTACTTGCCTCCGGTCACTCTTACAAGGTCTTGTTCTCTGGCCTGTCTCCTAGCAGACCAGAGAAGTAGGAGGCCGTTAATACTCATTTGTGCTATGCATAGCACTGTACAGTACTAGCAATTTAATTGCTATAAATAGTCTTCTATTCGGACATAAAAAGTGTAAAACAATGTTAAAAAAAGTTAAAAACATGAATAAAACATAAGCCACTCCCCCAATAAAATCTTAAATCACCCTTTTTACATTTTACCCCAAAAAAGCGTAAAAAAAAATGAATTAAAATATTTGGTATGCACATGCATAAATTTCCAAAATATAATAGTAATAATCTCTTACGGTAAAAGACGTAAACGACAAAGGAACTCAAAAAGTGCTGCTTTTTGTCACAAAAAAGAAAAAAAATGAATAAAAAGTCAAATATGCACAAAAGTATTGACAAGAAAAGCTACAAATCCATGCATTTTTTGCCATACATTACAGGTAACATGAGTGAAGCCATTACAAAGTACAATCGGTAATGCAAAAAACAAGCCCTTGTATGGGTCTGTGGATGAAAACATAAAAGAGTTATGGCTCTTAGAAGGTGAGGAGGAAAAAAGGAAAATGGAAAAAAAAAATGCCTGTGTCCTTAACCCCTTAAGGACCAGGTCAATTTTCACTGTAGGACCAGAGCGTTTTTTGCACATCTGGCCAGTTTCACTTTAAGCATTAATAACTCTGGGATGCTTTTACCTTTCATTCTGATTCCGATATAGTTTTTTCGTGACATATTCTACTTTATGTTAGTGGTAAAATTTTGGCGATACTTGCATCATTTCTTGGTGAAAAATTCCAAAATTTGACGAAGAAATTGAAAATTTTGCATTTTTCTAACTTTGAAGCTCTCTGCTTGTAAGGAAAATAGACATTCCAAATAAATAATATTTTGATTCACAAATACAATATGTCTACTTTATGTTTGCATCATGAAGTTGACATGTTTTTACTTTTGGAAGACATCAGAGGGCTTCAAAGTTCATCAGCAATTTCCCAATTTTTCAAAAAATTTTCAAAATCGGAATTTTTCCTGGACCAGTTCAGGTTTGAAGTGGATTTGAAGGGCTTTCTTGTTAGAAATACCCCACAAATGACCCCATTATAAAAACTGCACCCTTTAAAGCATTCAAAATGACATTCAGTAAGTGTGTTAACCCTTTAGGTGTTTCACAGGAATAGCAGCAAAGTGAAGGAGAAAATTCAAAATCTTAATTTTTTACACTCGCATGTTCTTTTAGACCCAGTTTTTGAATTTTTACAAGGGATAAAAGGAGAAAAATCCTCTCAAAATTTGTAACCTAATTTCTCTCGAGTAAGGAAATACCTCATATGTGTATGTCAAGTGTTCGGCGGTTGCAGTAGAGGGCTCAGAAGGGAAGGAGCGACAATGGAATTTTGGAGAGTGAGTTTTTCTGAAATGGTTTTTGGGGGGCATGTCACATTTAGGAAGCCCCTATGGTGCCAGAATAGCGGAAAACCCACCACATGGCATACCATTTTGGAAACTACACCTCTCAAGGCACGTAACAAGGGGTCCAGTGAGCCTTAACACTCCACAGGTGTTTGACGACTTTTCCTTAAAAAGTCGGATGTGTAAATGAAAATTTTTTTTTTTTCACTAAAGTGCTCTTTTTTCCCAAATTTACCATTTTTTTTTATAAAGGGTAATGGTAGAAAATGCCCCCCAAAATGTGTAACCCCCATCTCTTATGAGTATGGAAATACACCATGTTAGGACGTAAAATGCTCTGCGGGCGAACTACAATGCTCAGAAGAGGAGGAGCGCCATTGAGCTTTTGGAAAGAGAATTTGTTTGGAATGGAAGTCAGGGGCCATGTGCGTTTACAAAGCCCTTTATGGTGCCAGAACAGTGGACCCCCCATATGTAACCACATTTTGGAAACTACACCCCTCACAGAATTTAATAAGGGGTGCAGTGAGCATTTACACCCCACTGGCATTTGACATTTTCATTTTCACGGACCACTGTTCCAAAAATATGTCAGACACCTGTGGGACATAAATGCTCACTGCACCACTTAATTCATTACATGAGGGGTGTAGTTTCCAAAATAGGGTCACATGTGGGGGGGGGTCCATTGTTTTGGCACTATGGGGGCTTTGTAAACACACGTGGCCTTCAATTCCGGACAAATTTTCTCTTCAAAAGCCAAATGGCGCTTCTTCTCTTCTGATCATTGTAGTTCGCCAGCAGAGCACTTTACATCCACATATGGGGTATGTCCTTACTCAGAAGAAATGAGGTTACAAATTTTGGGGGACTTTTTTCCTATTTTCCCTATTGAAAATGAAAAATTTAGGGTAAAACCAGCATTTTAATAAAAAAAAAATTTTTTTTTTCATTTTCCCATCCATTTTAAACGAAAATTTGTCAAACACCTGTGGGGTGTTAAGGCTCACTATACCCCTTGTTTCATTCCGTGAGGGGTGTAGTTTCCAAAATGGGGTCACATGTGGGTATTTATTTTTTTGCGTTTATGTCAGAACCGTTGTAAAATAAGCCACCCCTGTGCAAATCACCAATTTAGGCCTCAAATGTACATAGTGCGCTCTCACACATTTACGCCCACATATGGAGTATTTCCGTACTCAGGAGAAATTGCGTTACAAATTTTGGGGTCTTTTTTTCCTTTTACCTCTTGTGAAAATAAAAAGTATGAGGCAACACCATCATGTTAGTGTAAAAATTTTTATTTATTTACACTAACAGGCTGGTGTAGACCCCAACTTTTCCTTTTCATAAGGGGTAAAAGGAGAAAAAGTCCCCCAAAATTAGTAGTGCAATTTCTCCCGAGCACAGAAATATTCCATATGTGGCCCTAAACTGTTTTCTTGAAATACGACAGGGCTCCAAAGTGAGAGAGTGCCATGCGCATTTGAGGACTAAATTAGGGATTGCATAGGGGTATTCTACACCAGTAAGTCTCAAACAGGGTGTCTCCAGCTGTTGCTAAACTCCCAGCATGCCTGGACAGTCAGTGGCTGTCCGGAAATGCTGGGAGTTGTTTTTTTGCAACAGCTGGAGGCTCCGTTTTGGAAACACTGCTGTACAATACGTTTTTCATTTTTATTGGGGGGACAGTGTAAGGGGGTGTATATGTAGTGCTTTACCCTTTATTATGTGTTAGTGTAGTGTAGTGTTTTTAGGGTACATTCACACAGGCAGAAGTTTACAGGGAGTTTCCTGTTAGGAGTTTGCGCTGCGGCGAAAAATTTGCCGCAGCTCATACTTGAAGCAGGAAACTTACTGTAAACTCGCCTGTGTTAATGTACCCTGTACATTCACATGGGGGGGCAAACCTCCAGCTGTTTCAAAACTACAACTCCCAGCATGTATTGACAGACCGTGCATGCTGAGAGTTGTACTTTTGAAACAGCTGGAGGCACACTGGTTGGAAAACTTTCAGTTAGGTTCTGTTACCTAACTCAGTATTTTCCAACCAGTGTGCCTCCAGCTGTTGCAAAACTACAACTCCCAGCATGTACTGATCGCCGAAGGGCATGCTGGGAGATGTAGTTATGCAACAGCTGGAGGTACTCAACTGCAACTCGCAGCATGCCGAGACAGCTGTTTGATGTTTGGGCATGCTGGGATTTGCAGCTTTGCAACATCTGGAGGGCTACAGTTTAGAGACCACTGCACAGTGATCTCCAAACTGTGGCCCTCCAGATGCTGCAAAACTACAAATCCCAGCATGCCCAGACAGCAAACTGCTATTTGGGCATGCTAGGAGGATTAGTTTTGCAAGATCTAGAGGGCCATAGTTTAGAGATCACTGCAAAGTAATCTCCAAACTGCAGCCCTCCAGCTGTTGCAAAACTACAAATCCCAGCATGCCCAAACAACTGTCTGGGCATGCTGGGAGTTGTAGTTTTGCAACATCTGGAGGGCTAGTTTAGACACCACTGTATAGTGGTCTCAGACTGTAGCCCTCCAGATGTTGCTAGGCAACTCACCAGCTTCCGTAAGATCCAGGGAGCCAGCCGCATGACATTGCCGCCCGCCGATCACCGTAGCCTGCTGCCACCGGATGGGTAAGTGGATCTTGGTCCTAAAGTACCAGGGAGCAAAGGCGTACCTGTACGCCCTTGGTCCTTAAGTGGTTAAAGCGTATGTATGAGATCCCACGGAAAAAAAACATATAACCTATATTTCTTGTAAAAATCCCTCTTTTCATTAGATCACAGTTTTAGAAATCCTCTCAGGGGAAGGGGGCATCTCCCTCCCTTCCCCTGTGGTGGTGGGAGATGATTGCTGTGTCTGCTTATGCAGCCTTGTCCATTAGTCATCTCTTGTCCATGACTCATGGACGAACCTGATGCTGCTGCAGGACTGGTTAGTGTCCCAGTAAGTATGTGGATCCCTAGTGGGTTTTTCAGGGGACATTTTTTTTAGATAAATATTAAAAAAAAAATGTAAATGATCATATTACAAAAGGTCTTTAATTTTCATCAGTAACAACAATATAAAAAGTTTTTGGATCTGATAGCGCCCCCATTTAAGGCCAAAATGGTCTGTGTCCTTAAGGGGATAAGATCTTGCCCATAGCAACCAATCACAATGCAACTTTTATTTGATAAGAGGTGAATGTTGTTCTGTTACTGGTTACTGTAGGCAACAAAATCATTAAATTTTTTTTGACAATTTCATAAAACTCTTCAATTGTTACTGCATTTCAATTCTATCTGGTTTAAGTATATCCTGAAGTTTCTTATATTCTCTGTTCCTTTTGATGTTGCAAGAACACGGAGAAGGTCTCTTTTTGTTATCGCATTATCAAACATAATTTTAAGACATCTGGAATTAATTTGCTTCATTTAGAGTATTGGTATTTAATTATTTTCTCAAGTACTAAAAATAGCAATAACATCATTGCCGTAAATGTCACTGTTTAGATTGTGGTTAATATCTCATTCCTGAGACAAATTGAAACCACGCAGGTTATTATTGGGCATAACTGCTGAAGAAACCTAGCAAATGTTTGTTCTCAGATCTTGTGTTGTCAAAGCAGTACTGAGTGCAATACTAGCTGGAAACTATGTTGTAAACTATTATCGTATTATCTGATTTGTAAGCATCTTGACAATTATATTTTTTCTTTTCGGTGATATTATCCTAGCAATATCACGTAATAGAGTCGCCACTTCATAAATGTGTATGCAATCACATTGGTTAGCAGAAAGCTGGCATAGAAACTGTTCCAAGTCCTGCAATAAATATTCTAACAGTAAACAATTATAGGTCAATTCACAATCCACCGTGTGTATTTGTAGGAAAATACAGTTCATACAATTCATCGCTTTATCACAAAATCATTTTGGCACAGACAATTACGTCTTGGTTTTTAAGTGGATGTATTTACCTCCTGACACAATGACCACTATATTACAGTGAAACTAAAGTCAAAAATTGGCGGTCACCTTTCTGCCACTTCTACTGTTTTAAAGTGTCCCTGTCACATAAAATAAAACTTTTGACATACCAAACAGACTCTGGTAGGGGTCTGAGCATTGAGAGCCCACCGATCACTTGAATGAGCTGTAAGAAGTGTGTGACTGAGCACTTTTCTCCCTGTCTCACTTTTTGCTGTACTTTAGGTGTCTGATCACATGGGGTCCAATTGCTGGGACCTACCTTTAATTTTCAGAACGGCACATGAATCTCCCTGTGCACAGAACGTGGTCAAGATGCCCCTCTCTATGCATTCTCTATAGGAGCAAGGGAGTCAGCAGAGTACAGTGCTTGTGTATCTCTGGTCCTCCCCAGAGAATGCATGGAGGGGTTGTGGTGGCCAATGGTTGGATCCCCCAACCCTCTGTCCTAAAGGAATAAGCTTTCAAATGCTGGAAAAATCCTTAAACTTTCTTTTCCTAGTTATCAGCCTATGAGAGCTGACGCATTTTGAATCTATCTACTAATGTATTAAAGGACAATTTTTGAAGTTAGTAAACAAAATGTTAATTCCCTTCCTGCAACGCACTATTCATTTATGTTTTTAGAGGGATATATTTAAGGAGCTAGCTGTACTGGATATGACATCCCCAGTAATGGCTAGGCATTGAGAAAACTCTGATTCCCACCATTTAAACCCAAAAGTTAGCTTTGCACAATGTTTTTTTAGGTGCATTTCGTTGTAAAAAATGTGTCTGTAAAATCATGGAAAATTTCCGTAATTTTTTTTATCATTAATGTGCTTTATTAAGAATATGAGTAAGGATCATGTCACTTATTTATGCTGATGGAAAAATACATCCATTATTTTTAAGTATTGTGTGCAGAGACCATCATAGACTGACATAGAACATATTAATTTAAAAAATGAGGGGAATTTATAATTGTTCATCTTTGTAGTTAGCTTTTTTCCTGCTGGTTTTGTTGCGGTATCTTTGACGTGTCTGGATTAAATGTATCAGATTGGTGCATGGCATCTGTTAAATTTGATGCAACACCGCAATACTTTACGGTGGCGTGGCTAGTATACTTTGTAGACCTACTAGGGTGCTGGTATACATATGCGTTTTTTTTTTAAATGATGTTGCACACTATTTAGTGACAAATAGTAAAAGTTGCACATGATAAATACACGACCACTGACGAAATGACAGAACAAGAACCAGGCAAAAATAACTCTAAAAAACTAATCTAGACTAAAAAAACAACTACAGACCTTGAGAAATCTCCCCCTGTAAATGTAAAATTTCTGTGATTTTACAGACGCATTTTTTTTATTTACAAGTAAATATGCCTAAAAATGCTGTGTAAACATGGTCTCAGATGCCCTGTGGATTAGTCTCTGTGGCTTCTAAGTGATAAGAAAGGGGAATTGGACTTCTGTCATCCCATGGGCACCTGCTGTGAATACTCAGGGGTTATCCAGGAATACAAAAACAGAGCTATTCCCTTCCAAAAACAGACCCATTCCTGTCCTCAGATTAATTTCAATGAAACTAAGTATTTTCTTTTAAAGAACTCAGCTTTATTTTTTTAAACCCCATTTTAGATGCTGTAAAATAAGGATACATTGCATGGTTGTGCCCCCATGTCTCAAAGGTCATCTGGTACAAATACACCCCCTCAATTCATCTCCGTAGGAAAGACAGAGACACAGAGTTCAGCATTGTAACAGCTGACCTGCTGTGTGCAAAATGTCACACACAGCAGTCTAGCCAGGGCAGAGTCAGGGCCCCGTACAGGAGATCGCGGAGGGTTCCAGCGCTCGGACCCCCCACAATCACACATTTATCCCCTATCTTGCAAATAGAGGATACATTTGCTACCTCAAACAAGTTATAATAATCATCATTTTCATATGTAGCACTCACCGACTGGCTTTCTTGTTTGTCCAAGTATATTGATAATCTTGACAGTACATCATGAAAAAAATTTGGCTTGGACATCGGAAGGGATGTTGACGGTGCAGGAGTGTACCAAGATTATCAATATACTTGGACGAACAAGAAAGCCAGTCGGTGAGTGCATTTATGCATTTGATTGATGGTAATTCTTTGTACCTATTACACATCTTTGCACCCTAAAGGTATTCAGCATAGAGTACTGTGTTTGGAGTGGTGTAGGGGATTGAGAACAGTGCACCTGCTGTGCTGTAGTGAGGTTTCTTTGTTGCACAAAATACAGGCATTACCTAAAACAGAAACAGCTGTGTAGGAGTCTTAAAAGTGGGTGAGAAACAGATGAATTCTGCTACAAAGGTGAGGTTGTGGAAGACAGTGTCATGTCAAAGTTCATACACCATGGCAAGACTGAGCATTAACAGTTATACAGTACACTACATCAGCAAGTCTCTGCCCGGAAAATATTTCAAAGCAAACTGGAGTTTCAAGATGTGCTTTTGAAAAAGAAACCAGGAAAGAGGCAACATTGAGGAAATTTATTGTTGAAGATGAAAGACACATCATGCTTACTTTCCTTCAAAACTGGGACTAAGGTACACCCATCTACTGTTCAGAGAAATCAGGCTAGAAGTGGTCTTCATTGAAGAATTATGGCTAAAAAGCCATACCTTTATCATCTCGGTGACTCATCTGTACATGATACATACCAAACAAGAGAATGCTCACCCAATAACTATTGACACTAAGGTGTAACATAATATTTTTTTTTATTGCTCAGGCTGCAAAAATTAATAAAAATATTAAAAACTTATATCTGAAAAATACAAATATGAGGGGACCTCCATATATATACAAAATAAATACCCTTAGTCGGAGTAAGGCAATGAGAAAACTTTCCATGCAGAAATATGAACATAACGAGGGAGATTTATCGAGGGATTTAAGCAGCTTTTTTTTGCTTACAAAGGTCGCACAAAAAGTCAAATGTGTACCTAAGCAATTTTTTGTGCGACTTTGGTGGGTAAGCAAAAAATACCAATCTGTCCTACCTAAGCAATTTTCGTTTTTTACTTTGCAGTGGTCCAGGATTTATCATTGCTAAAGTCGCACATAAGCAAATAAAAGTCGCAAATGCCCTTCAAAAAGTCGCAAGTGTAAGCAAGGTCAGACCTGGATTATAAACTTGCCTATGACAGCATTTTCAAAAAGTCGCACAAAAAGTTGTGCGTGAGACTCTTTGTGCAACTTTTTGCACAGCTCCGCTCCCCGACACCCGCTCACACCTACCTGCAAAATGTTGGGACTACAACTCCCAGCATGTCCTGAATGTAAGGGCATACTAGGAGTTGTAGTCCTGCAACAGCTAGTGGGTGGGTGGAAGATGTGGACGGGTGGGCGGGGAGCAAAGCTGTGTAGGTGAACCTTTTTTTGTGTGACTTTTTTTAACTTTCATTTTTACAGACACGGTGGGACGAGCGGGTAGGAGATGTACAGGAGGGTGACATGCTTGTCACCCTCCCACACATCTCCCGCCCACGCAACACTACTACAACTACCAGCATGTCCTTACTGTAAGGACATGCTGGGAATTGTAGTTGCACAACAGGGGGGAGTGTATTAGATGGGCAGGCGGATGACAACCTTGTCACCCGCCCACGTTGCATGACTACAACTTCCAGTATGTCCTTACTGTAAGGGCATGCTGGGAGTTGTAGTCATGCAGTGGGGGGATGTGACAAGCTTGTCACCCGCTTGCACATCTCCTCCAGCCCTGCTGCATGACTACAACTCCCATTATGTCCTTACTGTAAGGGCATGCTGGGAGTTGTAGTCATGCAGTGTGGTGCGGCTGGGAAATGTGTGGGTGGGTTACAATAAATGTACTAACCTATATTCCTTGTTTTTATTTCTTCTCATTTTAGATCCGTGTATCGTCTGGACTACGACGATGACTGGTGTTTTTTTTATTTTGTTTAATGTTAATAAAATGGTTAACGAGGGCTTGTGAGGGAGTGATTTTGGAATAAAAGTTTTTTAAACAGTTTAATTTTTTTATTTACTTTACAGGCTTAGTAGTGGAAGCTGTCTCATAGACAGAATCCATGACTAAGCCAAGGCTTAGCGTTAGCGCCAAAAACAGCTAGCGCTAACCACCAATTATTACCCCAGTACCCACGACCACAGGGATGCTGGTGAGAGCAGCTACCAACAGGCCCGGAGCATCAAATATTGCACTCCTCGGCCTAGATGGTAACAGGCTGGCATTATTTAGGCTGGTCCTCGCCCACCCCGGTAACATCAGGCTGTTGCTGCTTGGTTGAAATTTGGCTAAGAATCAAGATATGGGGAACCCTATGCTTTTTTATTTTTATTTTCCATAGATAATTAAGTAAAATGCCTAGAGTTCTCTGTATTTTTATTCTCAACATATAACAACCAAACAGCAACAGTCTAACGTTACCAGGGTGGGCGAGGAGCATTGTACCTGGCCCTCCCCAGCCTAAACAACGCCAGCCTGTTATTGCCTTGGCCCAGGAGCGCCATTTTTGACACTCTCAGCCTGTTGGTACTGGCTCTTCCTGATACTCCTGTGGCGGTGGGTACTGGGATTATAATCGGTGGTTAGCCCTAGCTGTTTTTGGGGCTGACGCTAAGCCGTGGCTTAGTAATGGACTCAGTCTATAAGACGGCTTTCCTTACTAAGAGTGTAAAGTAAAAAAAAAAAAAAAAAAACATTTAAAAAACTTTTATTCCAAAAAACACTCCCCCACAAGCCCTCGTTGCAAATTGTTGTTAATATTAAACAAAAAAAAATCTGGTCATCGTAGTCCACCAAATCTGAAGATGGATCTGAAATGAAAAAAAAAAAAAAAGGGTTAGTGCATTTAGGGGGAAAAAAGTGGTAAAAATATTTAATAAACACACATAAATTTTTTGCTTATGTGTGCTTAGAAAATGGTAGTCCAAAGTGATTTTATTGGTTTTTGCTTATGTGAGGCAAATTTATCAACCCCCTGTGATAGTATGATAAATATGTCACACATAAGGAAACCCAAAATAGACCTAGAGAAAAATAAAGATAACAATGAAAAACCCATAGAAACCATAGAGTGTAAAACTCCATGTTCCTCTGCCCAGATATTTGTATCTGAGCAGCTTTTTTAAGAGAAAAAAATGATATATGTAAAATGTTTCTACATGAGCCTAAGGCTAGTACTTTAGAGTTTGTTTAGATGAGATTAGATTAGATTCACTATAGTGCAGAAGTGAAAAGAAGGTTGTATATTTGGTGCAGCGGCTGTTAAATTGTAAAGAAAACAATTTACAATGAATTTACAAGCAGCCATGAAGCTACACAAATTCTAATCATGAATGGCAGTGTTATAAAAGAAAACAATCACTTTACTAAAGGGAAGAAAACTTTGTAAATTATTCTTTAGAATTGATAATCTCAGCAAACACAATTGGAACATTTAAAATTACTATTTTAATTAGAAAAGAAATTGATGGAATCTGACTGCTAAATATAATCTGTATTATTCTTATTCTACAAAAACTAATAGTGAATAAATATTTTGATGACAGTGTTATTCATTACACTAAGATTTATGAATCTGTGGGAGACAATACTGTTTGGTTTTGCCAATATCAACCAATCACTGTGATTGGTTGCTATTGGGAAATCACTCTAGTGATAAATCTGTGCATTCATCCAATATATACTGCATGCCCCATCACTAATATTTTGACTTTGCTGGTACACAATGGGGAATAATTAGCTCCATAAAGTAGAGCCAATAACAGCAAACAGCAGCCAGAGACAGTGACACCGATGTATAGTTTAAAAAGGGCTTCTACAGTTTTTATTTTGCAGCATAACACAAATAAATCCTTCACACTGAGACACATCATCTAAAATAAATACTGCTTGCCAAGCACTAACTCACATAAATCTTCCCTATCTGTACAGGTGGCTTACTACCAGCCACCCATCCAAATAGCTATTAAAATGTGCTTCTCACATACGCCCATTGTCCTCTTTGAAGCATCACAGGTTTTGGTTCCTCCCAGACTCAGCTTGCTGTCTTAAAGCCCATTAACCAGCTGACTTCAACATCTGTGCTGATTTGGGCAACACTGAACACCTGGGCTGGCCAAGAAGAGTGAATTGAAAGATCCCACTACCAACCTGCCAGTGACTTCATAAAAATGTATGTCCGAAAACCCACTTTATCAAAGTCCCATAGCATCTATGATCTGATAGAGATTTCACACTCTCCTGGATTTCCCATAGCTCAGCCACCATTTCCTGCATATGATGTATGCTTCCTTAAATCTGGCAGCTATATAGGACAGGTACCTTGGGAAAATATAGTGATTCCTGACCTCCATTCCTGTCACTGTCTTACAAAACAATTTTCACAGTACCTACCATTAAACATGTGTCCAGCTTGCCTAAAGCTCTGTTTAATCCTCCAGTTGGGTAATGATTATTTTACTGTTATACATTTTTTTTCTTTTGTCTTTGGCTTTCTGTCTACCCATTGTTTGAGTCTCCCCTTTGATTTTGTTTTCCTAATAAGTTTCATATTTTTATTTTGCATGTCTTAAACTTACGATTCTTCCAAAACTAGGATAATAGTTGTTATCTTAATTACCATTTATTAATGACATACAATGCTCTAGACTCTTATTATAAACATATAGACATGGGAAAAGGGGTTAAAACTTCAGTTGGGATGGTTCATTTTTATTCCAGATGATGTAGCCTCGCATGCACATATTTGCTTAATAGTTCTTTTTTTTCTTGTACCATTGAAGTAGATTCTGCTGGCCTGCACATGCCAGCATAATTAAAAGAAATTTTAGAGATTAAAGTAAGTATTCAAGGCTGATCCTTCATCAGAACTTTAGGATTGTCTTTTCACAGAATGCCAAGCCATTTTGGATAAATGCCAGAAAAGTTACATGTCTGTTTCTTGTTTAGAATTGTAGGAAGAAACACAGTATCTAAGTGTGCAAAATACTCATTACCTTCAATGTTCAATATTTGCCGTAAGCCAGTGCTTCATTTACCTCGCTTCTCCACTCAAATATGTTCTTCGTTTTCTTAATTTTTTTAACCAAAAATATCTTTTGCGAAATTATAAAAATAAAATCCTGTGCACTCATTGATGTCCTTAAAAAAGCAGACATAAACCTCACATTACAGTTTATATTACATATTGTACATTGTTCAACCAAAGGCTTTATAATAAAAATATTACTTGTTTTACACTGTGTGGATTTAATAGTTTGTTAAGAAATGTATTAGAATATAAAAGAATCATTGATTGAAGTATAGCTTTGGTTCTATAAGCAGTATGAACATAGAGCACACGGAAGGCGCTTTATATTGTACAGTTGTACAGAAAGAAATGGAAAATTAAATGCAATTGGACTAAAATGGAATGTATCATCAGAAAATTACCTATTGTTTAAATCAAGTGTTACAATTGAAAAAAAAATTCTTGAAAGTTCAGGCTGACTTGAACATACAATTCTGTTTTAAGCTACAACCAAGTTTTTAGAAAAGACATCTATATTTCTAAAAACTAAAAAGTAGGGCAATTATACGTCATACTCAACATTGATCTTTCGTACATTAAAGGGGTACTCCTGTGGAAAACTTGTGATGTCATGACCACAGTGCTCCCTGTTGACCTCTGCTGTCCATTTTAGGAACTGTCCAGAGCAGCATATGTTTGCTATGGGGATTTTCTTCTGCTCTGGACAGTTCCTAAAATGGACAGAGGTCAGCAGAGAGCACTCTGTGGTCATGACATCAGAGGAAATGCATTTCTTTTTTGGATTTCTCTTTAGTATTCAGACCCTAAAAAGTACTGGAAGGATTAAGATTTTTAGAAGTGATTTACAAATCTGTTTAACTTTGTGACACCAGCTGATTTAAAAAAAAAAGTTTTCCACAGGAGTACCCCTTTAAAAACACATATCAATGCTTTTTTATCTGCAACATTTTAGATATACTCATGACTAGAGCATAGTGGGGTGGTGGGTGGTAATACCAGTACCCAGTGACGAAGGTGTGTGAAAAAAGGCGAACTTGGCATCAGATGTGTGGCATCAGGCAGGTGGCAGGATCAGAATAGTAGCGGAGGTAGGTAGGCAGAAGAAAATGGTCTCTTTTGTAAAAAGTGTTAGTGTGCACAAGTAAGTATTGAGCATATGCATTATGTAAAACTTAACTTTTATTAATATTCTTAGGACAATATATATGTATCCAAAATTTTGGTTGAAATCAAACGAGAGGAAAGGTGTGCAAAAAACACCATGTACCAGCTACACCACCAAGTATTGATGTGATGCAAAGACCTCTAAAAGGTGGAAGGGAACAACGTATGGTTCATTGTAACCGGGGGGGGGGGGGGGGGGAGGGTAAAAACTTCCCCTGTAAGGAACTACCCTTGCATTATTAATTCCCTTCTTGGCAAGTGTTACCAGCCCTAAAAAGGGTGGCCCGACACAGGAACCTCTCCCTATTTCCACCTACAAACACAGCCATTTCTTAGGATCTTTAGGTGGAAATAGGGATTGGTTCCTGTGTGGGGCCACCCTTTTTAAGACGAGTAACACTTTGATCGAAAAGTTGGAAGGGAACAACGTATTGTCCATTGTCACGAACCGGCAGGACTGGAAGTGGATCCTCTGAACCAGAGAGGCGATGACGCGGATTGTACCAGAGGACCGGTTCTAAGTGGTTACTGGTTTTCATCAGAGCCCGCCGCAAGGCGGGATGGACTTGCTGCCGCGGTAACCACAAGGTCGTATCCTCCAATAGCAACTCGACCTCTCTGGTGGCTGATATGGCGTGGTACACAGGGAGCAGGCAAGAGCATAGTCGGACATAGCAGAGGTCAGGGCAGGCGGCAAGTGTTCCCAGGCGAGTATACGGTAGCAAGGGTTCGGCAACTGGTTAGGCAATAACACTGTAGGGAATGCTTTCTCAGAGGCACAAGGCACAAAGATCCGGCAAGGGCAGGAAGGGGCAGGTGTCTTTTATTGTGAATTGACAAGGGAGGTGTGGAACCAGCGCGCCAATTACTGGTGCGCTGGCCCTGTAAATTTACTGAAGCCGGTGCGCGCGCCCTAGAGAGCGGGGCCGCGTGCGCCGGGAACCAGGAACCAGGGACGCCGCACGGGGAGCAGGTAAGCTTAACAGGGATGTGGCGCGTGAGCGGGGACCAGCCGCCACGCTAGCTGCGTCCCTGCCAGGCTGAGACCCACGCTCACGGACAGTGTGTTTGACCAGGAGATGCCGGGACCCCAGAAGGGAAAACACAGGCAGCGGGCGCTCCGGTCCAGAGGTGGAGGCCGGAGCACTCGCTGTGACATCCATTGCAGAAGGTGGGGGTAAAAAATCACCATGTAAGGCCCTACTCTTGCCCTATTAATTTCCTTTCTTGGTACAGTGTTACACGCCACCTATTGGTTCAGGTCCTGCTCTAGGTCTACCTGCTGCTGATGAGTTGCTTCAATATGCTTCAATATGAGGAAAGGTACTCATTAGCGACGGTAGACTCAGACTGCTGCTGATGAAGCTGGTACTGCTCCTTCCACCCCACCCCTCCCCAGCACTCATGGCAGTGGAAGGTGAGCGCAGAGGACCCCCCAAGTCAGACCTGAAAAAGGATGGACGATGACGCAGATAGACATCGGCCAACTGACTACGTAGGGTGTCTCTTTAGTAGGTCAGTTTATCCTCCCTCTTACTGGGTGTAAAAAAGCCACCATTTTGTGCCGGAAGCAAGGGTCCAATAAGGTGGAAAGCCAGAAGTCATCCCACTGCTGAACGGTGACAATTCAGCGGTAACTACGCATGCAAGTGAGCATGCGTCGTGACATTTGTACAAGTGACTTTGAGGGACTACCTGCCTCCATCTCCACTGCATACTGCCATGATGTGTCTGGGTCCTCTGTCTCGGCTTCCTAATAATCCTATAGCTCCTCTAGTTGCTTCTGCTCCTCCTTTCCTGTCAGATGACAAGAAAAATCGCCCATCTCATGAAACCTAAACACTGCTCCACTGTGCCCCTCCCCCTCCTTCTCCAGTTCAGCCCCCACAGGGCTCATGTGCTACGACCTCTGCCTGATGAATTTAGGCCTCTGCCGCTCCTCTGTGCACGTCCGAGCATGTCTCTGCCTGATATACTTAGTGCGTATATGAGGGAAGTACAATACACTCCATTACGCTTAAAACAGTATTTGTTTACAACACCAGCAGGTGTGTACTTTTGGTTGGCCTTTCATAGTATCGAGGCCCTTAAGACTTTAACAGGAACAAAATGGTACACCACTTAGATGTACGTATGTGGTATGCACTTACGAGGGGAGGACGATGTGCTCCAGTACGCTTAAAACAGTTTTTAAAGCGTACTTATGAGTATTTAAAGCGTGCTTATGAGTATGCTTAAAACAGTATTTGTTTACAACACCAGCAGGTGTGTACTTTTGGTTGGCCTTTCATAGTATCGAGGCCCTTAAGACTTTAACAGGAACAAAATGGTACACCACTTAGATGTACGTATGTGGTATGCACTTACGAGGGGAGGACGATGTGCTCCAGTACGCTTAAAACAGTTTTTAAAGCATACTTATGAGTATTTAAAGCGTGCTTATGAGTATGCTTAAAACAGTATTTGTTTACAACACCAGCAGGTGTGTACTTTTTGCTGGCCTTTCACAGAATCTACGCCCTCAGCAGGTGTTTACTTTTACTTGGCCTTTCACAGTATCTAGACCCTTAAGACTTTAACAGGAACAATATGGTACACCACTTAGATGTACGATGTGGTATGCAATTATGAGGGGAGGGCAATGCGCTCCAGTACACTTAAAACAGTATTTGTCTACAATACCAGCAGGTGTGTACTTTTGGTTGGTCTTTCACAGTATCTAGGCCAGTGTTTCCCAACCTTTTTCGGGTTGGGGCACACCTCGGGAAAAAAAAATTTCGCGGGGCACCGCTACCGAGGTTGACGAGCAAAAAAAAAAAAAAAAAAAAGGGAAAAAACGCACTGCACTATATCTATTAATCTGTCTCACTGTCACTCAGTACTTACTGCACTTGTCTCCTTGGAGGACCAGACAATAGTTAAAAAAAAAATATATATATATATATAGTCCCCCCACATTAGGCCCAGTATAGTCCCCCCACATTAGGCCCAGTGCAGTCCCCCCACATTAGGCCCAGTATAGTCCCCCCACATTAGGCCCAGTATAGTCCCCCCACATTAGGCCCAGTATAGTCCCCCCCCCACATTAGGCCCAGTATAGTCCCCCCTCCCCCCCACATTAGGTGCAGTTCCCCCACTTTAGGTGCAGTTCCCCCACAGACATACAGCCTTCAGCCATACAGTGTATTACTGTGTATTGGTGTTCCGAGCAACGCTCCTCCGGTCCGGCTATAGAAGTAGGTCCCGGGACCGGAGGAGCGGTGCTCGGAACACCAAAGGAGACGCGCCGCTGGAAACACTTACCAAGTTGACAGCGCACGTCCTCCTCGCTGCTCCAGTCCTCTGCGATTGTTGCTATAGGTGACGTCCCTGCGTGCGCTACCTCCCGGCTGTCCCCGCATTTTTAAAGTAAACGCGGGGCCGCAGGGACTTAGAGGCATCCCTGTGTCCCGAAAGCAACTTTCGGGACACAGAGATGTCCTGCGGCAAAAACACCCGGCGGGTGTTTTTCCCACGGCACACCTTACACTATGTCATGGCACACTAGTGTGCCGTGGCACAGTGGTTGAAAAACACTGATCTAGGCCTTTAAGACTTTAACAGGAACAAAATGGTACACAACTTAGATGTACGCACAGGTTACACTTAATAGAGGATAGTACACTTTTAGTGCTCTGCTCACCCTAACTGGCTGGCTACTATTAGCATGCTGCTATGCTGCATGTGATTCAGGGTCATCCCTCCGACCCTTGTTCCCCCCTTCCCAGGATTCCTAGTCCCATGTCCTCACATGTGGATTCACCATTTTAGATGCCTGGGCCCTGGAGCCTGGACTGCACTAAATGGAGTTTAATGAAGAAATTTGTGTGATAGAATCGCGGCGATATTCCCATTTGTTACAAAACAAATTTTTCCTGAAATTCGTAACGAATTCGGATTCTTCAGATTCGATTCGCTCATTCCTAATCATGACAACCTGGAGATCTGTGCTTTCTTCTTAAAAAGTTTAATATGAATAGTAGTGATAGTGAACAGACTATAGGAAATAAACTTGCGCTACGTACAGTACTGCTATAAATTTACTGTGCATCAATGTTACATTATCCATAAGCCATTGGAGTTATCTCCAGCTTTGTAATAAGTTCCAAGAACCAAATCATTGTAATAAATCCTATCCTGTACAAGAATTGTAAGCAATTTCAACTGGACATTGAAACTAATTTTAGAAAGGGTAGGTTAAAGTATTGCAAGCATATGTCATGAATAAAACTATGGCTACTACAATGGAAAAAAGATGTTACTTTTTTTATTCTTTTTTTTATTGTGGTCTATGGCAGAAACATTGCTAAAAATGAGCACAAGTTAAAGTATTGGGAGTATATTCCATAAGTAGCTAAAACAATAACAAAAGGTGTTGCATTTTTTTTTTTTTACTTTATCTAAAATGGTGTTCTATGGCAAGAGAGCAGAAATGAAATGGTTGACCTAGAACATGCTCTGATTAAAAAAATACAGACAGCTTGAAAACATATAACTAGAGCTATTATAAGTAATATAGTAGTTTCTTCTGCTCTTTTTCAGTCAGTGTGACCTGACACTGCAAGAGGAGACAGGTTATATATGAAAATATGTAATCCTTTTTTTTTTTTTTTTTTAATCACTAGTGCACATTAATTATAAATTGTATTCCTTGCAAGCACAATAACAACAATTCAAGCAAATGACTGCACTAAGTGGTTAAAGTAGACTTCTAGTAGATAGATAAAAACAAGCAGGATTATTAGCTTTGTCTACTGTGACATTGTGCTTTCTCAGTAGGTTGTTCTATGCCACTGGAGTGGGGAACTTGTTTCAGTGGACAGAGTGGCCCAAAGTCCAACTACTGTGCTCCAGCCTGGAGCTAACCATCTGGCAGAGCACTTGAAGACAGAGTTTCCCATGGCTCCCAGATAAAGAGGTGACAATCAACACTAAAGCCTGCAGAAGCAAGGAGAAAACTAAGCATGTGACATGTGTGTAAAATTGGGCGCTTTAAATTGACAGCTAAGGATACTCTTTAATGGGGTATTTCAATGTGGCATAATTTTAAAAGTAACGCTTAGGCTGGTGATAAAACTGGCAAAAAATTATACTTACCTATCCTGGTACACTACAGGTCCCCTTGCAGCTAATATTGCAGATTTTTCTGGTCCCCCAATGCTGGTCTCTTCTGTCTGCTTCGAAGACGAGAAATAGAAACTGGACCCTCCTGCTCAGCCAAGATGTGACACTGCTGCGGCCAATGATTGGCATAGTGGGAAGGTCCTGCTTGTCAGACAAAATAGTCGTAGAGGGTAGGTAAGTAGAACTTTTTATATTTTTCTCATCAGCCTCAGCATTATTTAAAAACATGTGGAACACCAGAATACCCTCTTAAGTTAGTTAGTACTCAGACTAGCAGGATTTATGTAGAAAATTGTACATAAGTGTTAATTTTGGGGGAGGATTTCTTGGGCAATAAACATGACACATGAAGCAGGCTAATGTAAGTTGTACAGGCCCAGAAGCCTAATTTTAAGGGACTGTATTCATGGCCAGATTAAGGCTGCCTGAAAGACGGAGCACTTCATTATGATGCCCCCCCCCCCCGCCCCGACAGTTTCCCCACATTAGGTGCAGTATAGTTCCCCTTCATTAGGTTGTAGTTCCCCCATATTAGGTGCAGTATAGTTCCCAACATTAGTTGCAGTATAAGTCCCCGCACATTAGGGGTGCAGTACAGTTCCCTGACCTTAGGGGTGCAGTACAGTTCCTCCACATTAGGGGTGCAGTACAGTTCCCCCACATTGGGGTGCAGTACAGTTCCCCCACATTAGAGGTGCAGTACAGTTCCCCCACATTAGGGGTGCAGTACAGTTCCCCCATATTAGGGGTGCAGTACAGTTCCTCCACATTAGGTGCAGTGCAGTTCCCCCACATTTGGTGCAGTATAGTTCCCCCACATTAGGTTGGCAGTATAGTTCCCCACATTAGGTGCAGTACAGTTCCCCCATTAGGTGCAGTATAGTTCCCCCACATTACGTGCAGTACATTTCCCCACATTAGGTGCAGTATAGTTCCCCACATAACGTGCAGTATAGTTCCCCACATTAGGTGCAGTATAGTTCCCCCACATTAGGTGCAGTATAGTTCCCCATCATTAGGTGCAGTCCAGTTCCCCCACATTAGTTGCAGTACAATTCCCCCACATTAGGTTGGCAGTATAGTTCCCCACATTAAGTGCAGTATAGTTCCCCACATTAGGTGCAGTATAGTTCCCCACACATTAGGTGCAGAATAGTTCCCCAAATTAGGTTCAGTATAGTTCCCCCACATTAGGTGCAGTATAGTTCCCCACATTAGATGCAGTATAGTTCCCCCACATTAGGTGCAATACAGTTCCCCCACAGACATACAGCCTTCAGCCATATTCCGTGTATGGCTGGAGGCTTTATGCCTGTTTACTGCCCCAGTGTTCCGACCACCACTCCTCCGGAACACTGAAGATGACGTGCTGGTGAGTGGTGACTTACAATGCACGCGTCCTCCTCACTGCTCCGCTCTTCTATGGGTGCACGCACGGGACGTCAGTGACGTCCCTGCGTGCGCTACCTCCTGGCGGCCCCTGCATTTTTAAAGTTAACGCGGGGCCGTAGAGAGGTAACCGGGGAATCCTTGTGTCCTGAAAAGATTTTTCGGGACACAGGAATGTCCCGAATGTGACGGGGGCCCCCTGCGGGCCCGGAGCAGGCGCTCCATGAGTTCCAATGATGATCCGGCCCTGACTGTATTTTAAGCATGTGAGGGATAAGTTTGCTTCTGTGGAGAAATAAACATACAGGATCTTCCTAGCCAGATGTTGCTGGCTAACCTGCAAATGGAGCAGATGAATGCCAAGCTGTTGGAAGATGCCTAGAGTTCCAGGCACTATATACAACAGAGCGAGAAGACAACACAAGTGAAGGTTTCGAAGCTAGGCGGATACTTTACTGAGATGCCTGGAACATTCTTGTTTGAAAGTATAGAAGAAGAAAGCAAAGTGCAACCAGCCAGAGTCATATAAGAGGGGGAGATGTCCTGTTCTCAAGACGCAATGTGTTCCTGTCAGATGTTTGCCAAGTCCTAAAAAGATGGATTTTCAGTGATGCCATGATGTCATTGCTAGGAGCAACCAACCTCCGCAGATAGCTGTCACTATTGTACTGCACAAATTGCTATGTTGAAGGTGCCAGAGAGCATACTGTATATTATCACCTAATTGTTCTCTGACCAGGAGGTCAAAGAACAATCAAAACCTATCCAGAAGAAAAATGACTGAGTTGCCATAGCAACCAATCAGATCACTTCTTAAATTTTTCACAGGCCTCTTTAAAAATGAAAGAAGCGATCTGATTGGTTGCTGTTACGATCTGCTCTGAGCGCTCCCCTCCTATTTCCGCATCTGCCGGCTGGGATTTCACATTGCGGGACGCAACGGCATGTGAATCCTAGCCCGTCACTCACCTCCGCTCTCTTCTGTCCCTCATGTCTTCTCACAGCGCAGGAGCGCGTTCCCCGTCCCCTAGCGGGCGCCAGTGCTCTAAAATTGAAAGGGCCAGTGCACCCTTAATTAGTAATTGCATCTGCAGCTTCCTTTTAAGTTTCTGCACCTCCCCCCACTCTCTGCTGGATCTTTGTTGCCCTAGTGCCTAAGAGAAAGCATAACACTATTCCTGCTTATCCATGTTCCAGACCCTTTGTTCCAAGACCTGACCCTGCTCCTCTGCCGCCAGCCTATTGACCTCCTGCTAGGTTCCAGACTATGCTCCTGTGTTGCCTACCCTGACCAGCTGTTATCCTGTGCCTCGAACCCTCTTAGCCACCAGTGTGGTCGAGTCATGCCAGGGGTAGTGACCTGGGTGCTGCCTGCCGCTGCAAGTCCATCCCGCTTTGTGGCGGGCTCTGGTGAAAACCCCACTCCCTGGCATGGCCCATGTCATCTGCCACACAGTTCCAGCAGATCCACTATCTCCGTGAGAGTCCTGCCTACTGGCCTGAGTCTTTACAGTAAGATCCGGCCATGGATCCCGCTGAGGTACCACTGCCAGATTCGAATCTTTTCTCTGTCGTGGCTCTACAGTCACAGCAGTTAGCCCGTCAGGCACAACAACTAAACCAACTGTTTTCCATGATGCATCAGCTTCTTGCCGCACAGCAGCAACTACAGCTGTAGCAGCCACAATCTGCTCTTGTTTCTCCTCCTGCACCTGCAGCTCCTTCTGGATCCAAACTTCATTTACCTCTACCCACGAAGTATGATGGGGATCCTAAGTTGTGTAGAAGCTTTGTAACTCAGTACTCTATGCATTTGGAGCTCATGGCGGATCAGTTCCAGATGGGACGAGCTAAAGTGGCATTTGTGGTCAGTCTCTTGTCTGGGTTACTCCTCTCTGGGATCATAACCTTTCGGCCTTTATAGCTGCATTCCCCAGTGTATTTGAAGAACTTGCACAAGCCTCCTCTGCCAAGACGGCTCTTTTGAACATCTGTCAAGGGAAATCCTCCGTTGGTGACTACGTGGTTCAATTCCACACTCTTGCCTCTGAGCTGGCTTGGAACAGCGAGGCCTTGTGTGCTTCATTTAGAAAAGGACTTTCCAGTAAAATCAAGGATGCTCTTGCTGCATGAGACCCTCTGTCTACCCTGAGTGAGCTTATCCAATTAGCCACTCGTATTGATGTGTGTTTTGCCGAGAGGCAGGAAGAACTCCATATGGAAAGAGAACCTGCCCGAACACAGTGATTTCCTCGCTTGGCACCTGTGTTCCAACGTCCACTTCTACAGTCTTCTTTGCCTCCTGCCGAGAAGGCTATGCAAGTGGATTACTCTTGCCTAACGCAGCTGAAAGGTTCCGAATATGCAAGGAGAATTTGTGCCTATATTGTGCCAGTCTGGAGCACTTTCTCAAAGACTGTTCTATATGTCCACAGCCTCCGGGAAATGCTCGCACCTAGGACACATGGGAGAGGCCTCCCTGTGTGAATACTACCTCTTCTCGTTTGACCACCCCTGTACAAGTCTTTTCCTCTGCCAAGACATCTTTCTTCACTTCTACATTTCTACATCTACATTGCCTTCCAGTTACTCGGCTAATTAAGCCCTTGTATATTTCCTCTGTTAATGGACAAAATCTGAACTGTAAGGTGCTATTCTTCACAGAACCTCTCGTCATGCAAGTGGGAGTCTTGCATAAGGAAAAAATTTAATTATATGTGCTTCCTTATTGTATTTTGGAGCTTCTTCTTGGTTTTCCTTGGCTCCAACGGCATTCTCCACAACTTGACTGGAGATCTGGTGATATCACACGCTGGGGACACTTTTGTCAAAATCACTGTCTTGTACCTATCCAGTCAAAAGCTGTCTCTTCATCTCCTCCTATGCCTGGTCTTCCTCTCCCATATTGAGACTATTCTGATGTATTCTGCATTTTATGACCCATAGACTTACTGAAAGGAACCATGCCTCCTCGAGGTAGAATCTATCTATTATCTGTTCCAGATACTCAAGCCATGACAAAGTATATCCAAGAAAACCTCCAAAAGGAATTTATCCGAAAATCCTCCTCACCTGCGGAGCTGGTTTCTTCTTTGTTAGGAAGAAGGATAGTTCCCTCTGTCCTTGTATTGACTACAGTGTTCTTAACAAGATCCCCATAAAAAATTGCTATCCTCTTCCTCTCATCTCTGAACTGTTTGATCGTCTTCGGGGTGCGAAGATCTTTTCCAAGTTGGATTTGCATGGAGCATATAATCTTATTCATATCCGTGAGGGAGATGAATGGAAAACGGCCTTTAATACCTGAGGTGTACACTTTGAGTATCTCGTGATGAATTTTGGTCTCTGTAATGCTCCTGCTGTGGTCCAAGAATTTGTCTATGACATCTTCTTGCTCTACTCGTGTTGTCATATACCTGGATGACATCTTGGTTTTCTCACCCAATTTGGAGGAGCATCGCTCACCTGTCCGTCTGGTTCTTCAGCACGTGTGGGAGAATAATCTTTACGCTAAATTGGAGAAATGCCTATTCGAGAAATCAAGTCTTCCAGTCCTCGGTTACATTGTTTCTTATCAAGGCTTACAGATGGATTCTGACAAGTTCACTGCAGTTCTGGATTGGCCTCGCCCTACTGGTTTACGAACTATTCAACGCTTTCTGGGATTTGCCAATCATTATCGTCAGTTCATTCCACATTTCTCTTCTTTGGTTGCTCCGATTGTGGCTCTTACTTAGAAGAACTCTAACCCTAAGTCTAGGTCTTCTCAGGCTTCACATGTAGAAGCCGGTGCTGTACTCACTCAGAAAAACTTCAAGGGCAAGACTGTAACCTGTGGTTTCTTTTCTAAGACATCGCCAGCAGAGAGGAACTATTCCATTAAAGATCAAGAACTTAAATTAAATTAAGCTTGCCTTGGAAGAGTGCCGACATTTGTTAGAAGTTTCTCCTCATCCGGTCAGCATCTATTCAGACCATAATAATCTCCTATATCTCCAATCTGCTCAGCATTTGAATCCTTGCCAGGCTAGATGGTCTCTTTTCTTTTCCAGATTCAATTTCTTTATTCATTTTCGCACTGCTAACAAAAACGTCAGAGCCGATGCTCTTTCCAGTTCATCCGATGTCGTAGTGGATTCCACGCCAAGGTATATTATTCCTCCGGAGCATTTGTGTAACATCTGCTCTCCGGCCAGACACGCTGGCCGTGAGCGCTTTCTTGTCATGTCCCCGCTGCCGGCAGGGCTGGGATTCACATCGAGGGACACGCCCGCATGCCAATCCCAGCCCGTCACTCACCTACCTGGTCTTCCTGTTCTCGCAGCCCCGGCATGCGTGTCCCCGCTTCCTAGGGCACGTGCGCCAGAGTTCTTACATTAAAAAGGCCAGTACTCATTTAATTAAAGGACAACTGCAGCGGCATTACACTTATCCCTTATCCACAGGATAGGGGATAAGTGTTTGATCGCGGGGGGTCTGACCGCTGGGACCCCCCCATCTCCCTAACGGGGCGCCGCCATGAGCGCTCATGGTGACATAGCGTCGACTTAGAGGTCGACGGTGACGCCCCGTCTCCTCCCCGTCCCCTCCCTGTCCCCATACAATTCTATGAACGCTGCCTCCCCGCCTCTCCCATAGAGATGTATGGAGGAGGCGTGCCGGCCGCAACGTCATGCTGCGGCTGGCCCGCCCCCTGCACGGGAGAGCCGCGGCCCCGTACAGGAGATCGCCGGGGGCCCCAGCGTTCGGATCCCCCCCCCCGCGATCAAACACTTATCCCCTCTTGAGGATAGGGGATAAGTGTTTGTAACGCTGCAGATGTCCTTTAAGTTAATACACCTGCACCCTGTCTTTAAGTATCAGCTCCTCCCTTTGCTTACTGACAGATCTTTGTTGCCTTGTGCCCTAGTGAAAGAATAATGTGTTCCTGTGTTCCTGATATCCGTGTTCCTGATCCTTGTTCCGTTACCTGACCCTGCACATGTGCCACCTGCCCTGACCTACTGCTACCCTGACCTCGTCTTGCCAGTTTCCTTTTGTGCCTTGGCACATCCCAGCAACCTCTGTGGACAGGTTGTGCCAGGGGTAGCGACCTGGGTGCCGCATGCCACAGCAAGACCATCCTGCTTTGCGGTGGGTTCTGGTGAAAACCAGCAGCACCTTAGACACCGTCATCATCCACACAGGCCCAGAGGATCCACCACCTGCCGTGACCCTAACAGTCTGATTTCTGCAGCCCCTGCTGCCCTTCTGCAAGTTCCTCCTGGGAAATCTTTTGTGCCTGTAAAATTGAGACGTAAAGTCCTAAATTGGGTTCATTCTTCTCTGCTGGCTGATCATCGTGGAATGCGGGAGACTATTCAACTCATCTTCCGACATTACTGGTGGCCACACCTTGAACATAATGTCACCGATTTTGTCCATTCCTGTGTTACCTGTGCCCGTGACAAAACTCCTCGGAAGAAACCTGCAGGACTCTTACAGCCGTCGCCCATTCCAGAAACTCCCTGGTCTCACATATTGGAGTTCATGGACTTTATTACAGATCTGCCACCATATTGTAATAATACGGTCATCTGGGTGGTGGTCGATCGATTCTCCAAGATGGCTCTGCTCCACAGCTGGTGAAATATTTTCTTCAATATATTTTTCGCCTTCCTGGCCTTCCCAATCACATTGTCTCGGATAGTGGAGTGCAATTTGTTTCCAAATTTTGGCGAGCTCTCTGTTCCCGTCTTGACATCAATCTGGACTTTTCCTCTGCCTACCACCCTCAGTCCAACGGTCAGGTGGAAAGGGTGAATCAAATCCTGGAAAGTTACCCCCGTCATTTTGTTTCTGCTCAACAAGACAATTGGGTTGACTTACTTCCCTGGGCAGAATTTTCTTATAATCATAAAGATGTGGAATCTACGAGAACTTCTCCCTTCTTTGTTGTATATGGACATCGGGGAACATTTACTAATCTAGTCTATTCTGGGTATGCTTATAGACCAGCGTATGTGGTAGTCTCCTGTCTATTGTGCTCCTAATTTATCAAAGGTCTCACAGCCCTTGATAAATTCTGTGCTCAGACTTCAGGGTCTACAGCTTAAACTGCATTTAGACTTGCTCCAACATGGTCTGACATTTCAGCGTATTTTGGGCAGATGCGACTTGTCGCACAAAAGTCGCAGTTGATAAATTCAGCACCAATGCATTTTCCAATGCATTTCCGTCTAAAATAGACTTGCATGCATCATGTTCTAAAAATCCTCTAGAGCAAAAGTCGCAGAAAAGTCGCACATATTTAGACTGCGACTTTCTGTGCGACAAATTTAGAACAGAAAAACCAGTCTAAATCCTTTGATAAATCTCCCCCACCATATTCATTCTGCTCTTCCTACACCAGTCACTTTGGGCGTGCCAGCTGTTGATGAACTTGTTCAGCACTTCTCCCAGGCAGATAAAAAAAGAAGATCTCCTCCGTCCTTCTCTCCTGGTGATAAAGTTTGGTTATCCTCCAGATACATCCGTTTCAAGATTCCCAGTTACAAGTTGGATCATTGTTTCCTGGGTCCCTTCAAGGTCTCGTGAAGAATTAATCAGGTCTCTTATAAACTCTGTCTTCCTTCTTCTTTACATATTCCCAATTCTTTTCGTGTAACCCTCCTCAAGCCTCTTATCATCAACCGGTTTTCACAAAAGAATCTTGTCCCCATCCCTGTCTCTGGTTCTTCATATGTCTACAAAGTCAAGGAGATTTGAGCCTCTAAGACCGTGAGAGGGAGACAATTCTTCCTGGTTGACTGGGAGGGTTATGGTCCAGAGGAAAGATCTTGGGAGCCGGAAGTGAATATCCTGGACCGTGACCTTCTCAGGAACTTTTTGAACCTTAAAAAAGGGGGAGACCAAAGGGGGTACTGTTACGATCTGCGCTCTGGCCAGACACACTGGCCGTGAGTGCTCCCCTCCTATTTCCGCATCTGCCGGCGGTTCTGGGCTTCCCATGCGAATCCCAGCCACTCACCTCCGCTCTCCTCTGTTCCTCCTGTCTATTTGCAGCGCCAGCGTACGTGCCCCCATCTCCGAGTGCATGCGCCAGTACTCTAAAATTTAAAGGGCCAGTGCGCCCTTAATTTCCAATTGCACCTGTACCTTCCTTTTAAGTTTCTGCAACTCCCCCCACTCTTTGCCTGATCTTTGTTTCCCTAGTTCCTAAGAGAAAGCATACCACTGTTTCTGCTTATCCATATTCCAGACCCTTTGTTCCAAGACCTGACCCTGCTCCTCTGCCGCCAGCCTATTGACCTCCTTCTAGGTTCCTGACTATGCTCCTGTACTGCCTGCCCTGACCTACTGCTATCCAGACCACAAGTTGGTGTTTTCCTCTTGTGCCTCGATCCTCCTCAGCCACCTGTGTTTGTCGAGTCGTGTCAGGGGTAGCGACCTGGGTACACCTGTTTCTGCAAGTCCATCCCACTTAGACTCCACTCCCTTGCATGGCCCACGTCATCTACCACACAGGCCCAACGGATCCACTATCTCTGTGAGAGTCCTGCCTACTGCCGTGAGTCTTTACAGTTGCTATGGGCAACTCAGCAACTTTTGCACTGGACAGGTTTTGATAAATCTCCCTCATAGAGAAAATGTGTGAATTGCAAGTGTGTGGAATCCCACTGTTGGTTGACATGGATTGTCACCAAGAGGTCTCATATTTTAAGGTGTAAAAGGGAGAGTCCCCTGCAAAGTGTGCTGTGAAGCTGCCTAAAAGGGAGGATAGGGGATAAGATGTTTCAAGCAGAGTACCCCTTTAGAATCAGTTATCAATGTATTTAATTTCTAAAATACATGTACAATATTTCAATCATTTACTTTATTGCTTCATTGCATCCAAGCTAAAAAAAAATGGTAAGCAACTTTTGCAGTCTAAATTAAACTTTTCTGCAATTTAAGTGTATAACTCTTCTGCAGTCCTATGTGAACCACAGGTACAGATTACAGTAAGCCCTTACTTACTGTCATATAACTGTCCTCAATCTTCCCCTCGTTCATGCTAATGTACATTTGGTATGGAAGACTTTTTGCAAAGTTTGTTTATTTTTCATTTTTGCTTCATTAAAATAATAAAATGGCTATAAAGAATGGCTGAAGTATTTAACATGATTTCAGTCCACACATTTTTCAAGTGATAACATTAAACCACTTAATATGCCAGCAATAAACATGTTTATTCACTTATATTTTGAGCAATCAGAACAGTTAACATTACCATTCTTAAACAATGGCAAATAAACATAAATATTCTAGCTTTATGCACATTTCCCCGATGCATTGAGATTTCGTATTCTTTGGATGCTAACAATTTCCTCTTTGTCTCGAAATTACTGACATAAACAAGTCTTCTGAAACCATTATGTCTTTAGTATGTTTCCTCAAGCAATTTGGCATGGTAAGAGTTTTCTTTAACATCTATGACAAAATTGTGTAACATGAAATGAATCAAATTATGTACATACAGATGAAATGTTTATTCCAACAGCTAAAATGAGATAATTCCCCAGAAAACAATAGATTTAACCTTATTTAACCTCAGTTCATTAAAATCTAAGGAAATGTTCACACACAGAAACTAACACAGCCATATTTCATTTATGGCCATAGTTTTAGCCAATTACAGTAAATCACTGTAAAAATAAAATATCTTTCATTCTGATGAATATATCTTTTTTAAAGAAAACTTGAGCATAAAAATAACAGTGATAGGCCTCATATAAATTGTCACAATACTCTCAATACTATAAAGCCACAATATGCCACAATATCCTTAGAAGTCTGTTCTTATGTGTGGAGTTTTGCCCCCCCCCCCCCACTGGCGGGGGTTTGCAGTGAGTTACCTGCTTGAAGTTTGAGCGGTTTCCTAGTGGGAAACTCACCATAAACCCCCACCACTGCGAATATACCCTAAAAGCGCTACACTACACTAACACATAATAAAGGGTAAAGCACAACATATACACACATACACTGTCCCCCCTTTTCAGCCCAAAAAAGGAAAAACGTCTCGTACGGTAGTGTTTCCAAAATGTAGCCTCCAGCTGTTGCAAAGCAACAACTCCCAGCATTTCCGGACAGCCACTGACTGTCCAGGCATGCTAGGAGTTTAGCAACAGCTAGAGGGACCATGTTTGGGAATCACTGGTGTAGAATACCCCTATGCAAATCCCTAATTTATTCCTCAGATGCCCATGGCGCTCTCTCACTTTTTAGCCCTGTCGTATTTTAAGGAAACAGTTAAGGGCCACATATGGGGTATTTCTATACTCGGGAGCAATTGCATTACAAAGTTTGGGGGGATTTTTCTCCTTTCACCCCTTATGGAAAGGAAAGGTTGGGGTATACACCAGCCTGTTAGTGTAAAATAATAAAATATTTTACACTAACATGCTGGTGTTGCCAGATACTTTTCAGTTTCACAAGAGGTAAAAGGAAAAAAAAAGCCCCCCAAATTTGTAACTCAATTTTTCCTGAGTATGGAAATACTCCATATTTGGCAATAAAATGGCCTGCGGATGCACAACAAGGCTCAGGAGTGAGAGCGCACTATGTACATTTGACGCCTAAATTGGTGATTTGCACAGGGGTGGCTGATTTTACAGTGGTTCTGACATAAACGCAAAGAAATAAATACCCACGTGTGACCCCATTTTGGAAATTACACTTTCAAGAAGCGTTATAAGGGGTATAGTGAGCCTTAACACCCCACAGTTGTTTGACGAATTTTCGTTAAAGTTGGATGGAAAAATGAAAAAAATATTTTTTTTTTACCTTAAATTTTTTTTAACTTAAATTTTTCATTTTCACAAAGGAAAATAGGAAAAAATCACCCCAAAAGTTTTAACCCCATTTCTTCTGAGTAAGAACATACCCTATATGTGGATGTGAAGTGCTCTGCGGGCAAACTACAATGCTCAGAAGAGAAGGAGCGCCATTGCGCTTTTGGAGAGAAAATTTGTCTGGAATTGAAGGCAATGTGTGTTTACAAAGCCCCCATAGTGCCAGAACATGTGACCCCATTTGGGAAATTACACCCCTCATGGACCGTAACAAGGAGTGCACTGAGCATTTACACCCCACAGGTGTCTGACAGATTTTTGGAACACTGGTCCGTGAAAGTCAACAATGTAATTTTTCATTTGCACAGCCCACTGTTCCAAAGATCTGTCAAATGCCAGTAAATGCTCACTGCACCCGTTATTAAATTCTGTGAGGGGTTTAGTTTCCAAAATGGGGTCACATGTGGGGGGGTCCACTGTTCTGGCATCACGGGGGGGGGCATTGTAAATGCATATTGCCCTTCCATTACAAACAAATTATCTCTCCAAAAGCTCAATGGGCTTCTTCTCTCCTGAGCATTGTAGTGCACCAGTAGAGCAGTTGAAGTCCACACATGGGGTATTTCCATACTCAGAAGAAATGGGGTTACAAATTTTGGGGGGGCATTTTCCCTTAATACCCCATGTAAAAATGGAAAATTTGGGGAAAAAAATGCATTTTAGTGAAAAAAAAAATTTTATTTACACATCCGACTTTAACGAAAAGTCGTCAATCAAATGTGAGTTGTTAAGGCTCACTGTAACCCTTGTTACGTTCCTAGAGGGGTGTAGTTTCCAAAATGTTATGCCATGTGTTTTTTTTCTGTTATGGCAAATGTGACATGCCCCCCAAAAACCATTTCAGCAAAATTCACTCTCCAAAATCCTATTGTAGCTCCTTCCCTTCTGAGCCCTCTAGTGCACCCACAGAGCACTTTACATCCACATATGAGGTATTTTCTTACTCGAGAGAAATTTGGTTACAATTTTGTTTCGTTTTTTCTCCTTTTACCCCTTGTAAAAATAAAAAAACTGGGTCTACAAGAATATGCGAGTTTAAAAAAGGAAGATTTAGAATTTTCTCCTTCACTTTGCTGCTATACCAGTGAAACACCTAAAGGGTTGACAATTTATGGGGTATTTCTAATATGAAGGCCCCTCAAATCCACTTCAAACTGAACTGGTCCTTGAAAAATTCCAATTTTGAAAATTTTGTGAAAAATTGGAAAATTGCTTCTGAACTTTGAAGCCCTCTGATGTCTTCCAAAAGTAAAAACATGTCAACTTTATGATGCCAACATAAAGTAGACATATTTTATATGTGAATCAATATATAATTTATTATGTTTGTCTATTTTGCTTAAAAGCAGAGAGCTTCAAATCTAGAAAAGTGCAGAATTTTCAAACTTTTCACGAAAGAAATGATGCAAGTAGCGACAAAAATGTACCACTATGTTAAACTAGAATATGTCACGAAAAAAACAATCTTGGAATCAAATTCATAAGCAAAAGCATCCCAGAATTAATTATGCTCAAAGTGACAATAGTCAGATGTGCAAAAAATGCACGGGTTCTTAAAGTGAAAATATGCTCAGTCCTTAAGGGGTTAAATAGCTCCATAGTCCCATACAACTTTATTAACACATTGGGAGACAAATAAAAAGCAATGGATTTCACACATTAAAATAACACTAAAAACCGGAGTGGATTCAGGTGTAGCACTTCATGCAATATCTTCATAATATATAACATGTTCATTCCTTGAATCTCACAGTAAGGCTAGCGAACAATACTATTCAAATTGCTTCTCTCATTGCAGCCTAGTGGACCTTCAGAACTTAAAATCAATTATGTTTCACATTTTAATAGTTCCATATTACGATCCCCTCCTGTCTTTAGTGGATCCACTCTAATCAGCCCACACAATTTAATTTAATTTGGGTCCCCTGCGTGACAGTCCAACATGTGTTTGATGAGTCTGGGTGAGCCCACTCCAGTCCTTATCGAACGAACATGTTCACTGAAATGTTTATACAGCGGGCGGATTGTCTTGCCTATATAATATCTGGCGCAATCACACACAATTGCATAAACAACAAAGTAGGGAAAGTAAAAAAAAATTGAAATTTTATGTACAAATTATCCTAACTGTACGGAGGAAACTGGGATCAATTTAGAGCAGAATCTGCAATTCCCACATCTGTGGGTGCCCAGTGGCACCGATCTCTGGAGTAAATTCTCACCCCACGTTTTCTCCATATGACCTTTTAACAGCATATCCTTTAGATTTTTGCACCTGAAAAAAATGGTGACACATATGTTGCTCTGCCTTCGGACCCCACTAGTAAATACCAGTATGGTCTCAGGAGCTTGTTAAGAGTGGCGATGGAAAGAGGTATTCTCTCTGACAAATTTGCTAACAGGCTTATCCACCCACATCCTTAGAGACCATACTGGTATTTCCTCCCAAAGACCCACAAATCAATAACAAAACCGGCGGGCAGACCGATTGGGGAAGGTTGCAGGTCGGTGACTGAGGTGCTGTCGTGCTTTCTGGAATGGGCAATGAGACCAGTACTTGATGCTCACCCATCCTATATTAAGGATACAGGAGATTTTCTGCAGCATCTGGAACAAACGGTATGGCAAGGGGACTGCCTGTTGGCGACCCTGGATGTGGAGAGCCTCTATACCCGCATCCCACAAGAGGTGGGTGTGGAGGCTGTCAGACGCCAGTTGAGTCGCATGCAGATGGGCGGTATCCATATGGACTTAATCTGCCAAGCTTTGGCTTTTGTCCTAGGTCACAACGCTTTTGTCTTTGATGGACAGTTGTATCTGCAACGAGCGGGGACCGCGATGGGGACGCCAGCTGCCCCTAAATTTGCAAATATTTTTTCGGGGCACCTTTAGGAATGGATGGTATTTACAGTTTCTAACAAATTCTTGTGGTACATCCGTTTTTACTTACGCTACATAGACAATGTCTTCGTTGTGTGGGCCCTAGAGAGGAATTTTAAAGCTTTGTGACATACCTTAGTTGCAATACGTCCAATATGACATTCACTAGTGAGTGTAGCACTATATCTGTGAATTTCTTTGATGTGCGGGTCTCCATCATTGATGGTACTATACACACTACGACATATAAAAAATCGACAGCTACAAACTCCCTTTTGAAATATGATAATTTCCATCCACTCCATACAAAACAGTCATTACCATACAGACAATTCATCAGATTAAGACGTATCAACAGTGATATTCTTTCTTTCAATTCACAGGCAGACATACTAAGCAAAAAATTACAAGACCGCGGATACCCCATACAACTTATCAATCAAGCAAGAGAAAAAGCACTTCACAGAGATCGCAATCAATTGTTATACCCATCTAGGAAAGAAGAGGTTGGGGAGCAAAAAAGTAGAGAGGGTTTCTACTTTATTTTTAGATATAGCCCCATGTCTAATGCAATACAAACTGTCATAAATAGAAACTGGCATATTTTGCCAAAAAATGCAGTAGTTTCGGAAAAAGCAAGTCATAAACCACTGGTGTTGTTCCGTAGGTGCAAAAATCTAAAGGATATACTGGTGAAAGGCCGTATGGAGAAAACGCAGGGTGAGAATTGGCTCAAGAGATCTGTGCAACCACAGACGTGGGAATTGCCGATTCTGTACTCAATTGATCCCAGTTTCCTCCATACAGTTAGGACAATTTGTACATAAAATTAAAATTTTTTTTTACTTGCCGTACTTGTTTTGTTGTTTATGTAATTGTGTGTGATTGTACCTGATATTATATTGGCAAGACAATCCGCCCGCTGTATAAACTTTTAAGTGAACATGCTTGTTCGATAAGGACTGGAGTGGGCTCACCCAGACTCATCAAACACATGTTGGAATGCCACGCAGGAGATCCAAACCAAATGTTATTTTGTGGGCTGATTAGAGTGTATCCACTGAAGACAGGAAGGAATCGAAATATGGAACTATTAAAACATGAAACAGAATTTAAATTGCATGGTTAGCCTCCCCGAAGTTTCGCCGATTGAATTGGCTTTGTCAAGGACACAGAGGCTAATGCTAATGCGTTTGCGTCTGCTGGCTATAAAAAGCCTCGGTTCTGCGTCACATCCTGTTTGTCGCTTAGCCAATAGGGATCCTGTATCATTGATCCCATAAAATCTCGCACATGTCCTGGGACTTAGAATCTATTCGTTCCGTGATATAATACGATTTCGCAAATGTTTTCGGACTTAGAAAAAATCTTGATCTCACTTGCGCGCATCTCATGGGACTTAGAAAATATTTGCTGTTTCTCTTTGTTTTGAGCATGTCTTAGCACTTCTTCTTCTTTTGAGACAGTTGATATCAGATATACCTCCTTACTCCCTTTGTCTCATTTATATCCCGAAAATTTAGATACTAGATGCTCTTATTTATTGCATGTAACACGGGACTTCAGAAATAACTTTTTGTAGTATCCGAATGTATAGCTATATATATCAGATTAACTCATACTTTTTGTCTTATTATGTTGCCTTTTGCTTTCATTAATATTCAGATGTAGTACTTAAGATTTATTATATTTAATTGTTGATAATTCTATTTTATAAGTTTACTGGTTCTGGTTAGTTACTTGGTTACTTTTGGATGTATTTATTTACATTGTTTATATATTCACTTACTACGTATAGATTTAATTTCTGAATAGTCGGTAAGTATATCACATTTGTTAAATATTCGTTCCCATGTAAATATTTTGTTTGCAGATGTTTGGTACTTCTGTAAATATTTTTGTTACCCGATGATTTGGTAAGAGTGTCACTGTAATCTTATGTCTCTTAAAATATATTTGTAAACCATCAAATGTTTTTTTGTGAAAATATGCAGAAACAATATAGTAGTAAAGATTTCTCAATTCAATAATGAGCCAGATCATCATCAATTGGGTGGGTCATAATTTTTTTTATACGTTCATTGTCCACGTGGATTCCTACTGTTCAAAAGATAAATCCAGTTGGCTTCTTCTTTGAGCAACATTCTATCTATGTTCCCTTTCCATATGTCAACTGTCTGAGGCCAAAAAATCTGAGGCTCTCAATTTTATTTTGATGTTTTAGTCTTACATGCTTCGCCAGGGGCACGTCTGTTTCAGTTCTAATGGTACTGATATGTTTACTTATATGCTTCCTTATTTCTTGTATTGTTTTTCCTATGTAAATGAGTGGGCATGGACACGTTGCTACATATACTACATTTTTACTGCTGCAATTAACCCCTTAAGGACTCAGCCTATTTGGACCTTAAGGACTTAAGGACCTTAAAGACAATTTTATTTTTATGTTTTCGTTTTTTCCTCCTCACCTTCAAAAAATCATAACTCTTTTATATTTTCATCCACAGACCAGTATGAGGGCTTGTTTTTTGCGCAACCAGTTGTCCGTTGTAATGCCATCACTCACTTTACCATAAAATGTATGACGCAACCAAAAAAATACTATTTGTGTGGGGAAATTAAAAAGAAAACTGCAATTTAGCAAATTTTGGAAGGTTTTGTTTTCACGCCGTACAATTTATTGTAAAAATGACATGTGTTTTTTATTCCCTGGGTCAATACGATTAAAATGATACCCATGATTATGAACTTTTCTATTACTGTAGCGCTTAAAAAAAAATTGCTAACTTTTAAACCAAATTAGTACGTTTAAAATCCCCCTATTTTGAAGACCTATAACTTTTTCATGAGGGCTAATTTTTTGCGCCATGATCTGTACTTTTTATTGATACCATATTTGCTTATACAAAACTTTTATTACATTTTTTATAAAAATTTTTGGGAATAAAATGATATAAAAAAGCAGCTATTTTGGACTTTTTTTTTTACCTTCACGCCGTTCACCGTACAGGATCATTTACATTTTATTTTAATGGTTCGGATATTTACGCATGCGGCGATACCAAATACGTATATAAAATAATTTTTTTAACACTTTTTGGTGGTAAATTAGGGAAAATGGGACAATTTACGTTTTTATTGGGGGGAGGGGGTTTTTCACATTTTTTTTTACTTTATTCTTTTATTTTTTACTTTTATTTTTACACTCTTATAGTCCCCATAGGGGACTATTTATAGCAACCATTCGATTGCTAATGCTGTTCAGTGCTATGTATAGGACACAGCACTCATCAGCATTATCGGTCATCTTCTGCTCTGGTCTGCGGAAAGGCAGATCAGAGCAGAAGACTCCCGGAAGGCAGCGGAGCGAGGTGAGGGGACCTCCGTCTGCCATGCAGGATGATCGGATTGCCGCGGCAGCGCTGCGGGCGATCCGATCATCCTGTTAAGTGACCGCGATGCTGCAGATGCTGTGATCTGTATTGATCACGGCATCTGAGGGGTTAATGGCGGACATCCGCCGGATCGCGGGTGTCCGCCATAACCGGCGGGTCCCTGGCTGCGATCCACAGGTGGGACCTGCCAAGCATGCTGCCGGCATCGCTCTGATGCCCGCGGTTATGCTCAGGACGTAAATGTACGACCTGGTGCGTTAAGTACCACATAACCACGACGTACATTTACGTCCTGCGTCGTTAAGGGGTTAATGAATTGTCTGATTTCATATTGTTTGCCATCTGGTGGGTTGGTAAAGACCTTTGTTTTTGACATATATTTACAGGAGGCACAAGCCCATATGGGTATGATCCATTAGGTGGTTTAGGAAACCAAGTGTCACTCTGTAGAGCTTCTTCTCTATGGTGACTGTGCACCAATAGGTAGGTTCGCCCATCTTCTGTATATTATGTTTGGACCTCTACCTATTACTTCATGTAGCTCCGGGTCTGATTTTAAAATGTGCCAATGTGTTCTCAGTATTTGTGTGACTTTATGGGCATATCCATCATAGGTGCTAATGCATCTTATGATTTTATCTGATGCACTAGTAGTTGGTTGGTTAGAGCTTAATAGTTTAGATCTGTTGGAGTGGACTGCTCTGAAGAATGCTTTCCTCATATGTTTTTTTGGGTAACCCCTCTCTACAAAATGTGCCATTAAATTGTCACTTTCCTTCTTGTAATTCATATCATTAGAGCAATTTCTTCTCGCTCTAAGATATTGCCCTATTGGGATACCTCGTTTAAGGGAGTTGGGATGCCAACTACTCCAATGGAGCAGACTATTGTTCGATGTAGGCTTTCTGAATATGTTGGTTTGGTCCCTAAGATTGTCATCAACATATCTGGATAAATCTAAGAAATTAATAGATTTACCTCATTTTTCTGCAGTAAACTTTATGCCAATGTGGTTGTCATTGAGTTTGGTGACAAGTCCTCAAAATAAAACAATATCCCCATCCCAAAAAATCAAAATATCATCAATGTATCTCCCCCAAAAAGAAATGTGCTCCATGTATTGTGAAAAATCTTCATCCCCAAAAACAAAAGTGCGTTCCCACCACCCAAGAAACAAATTAGCAAACGTGGATGCACAAGTTGTCCCTATAGCGGTACCCTTTATTTGTTGTTAATGGGTACCTCAAAAAGAAAGAAATTATGAGTGAGTACAAAAGTGAGTAAACATGTGACAAAATTGTTGTGCTTCTCAAATGATCTGCTATGTGTATAAAGAAAGGTGCCTATTACTGTGATTCCCAGTTCATGAGATTGGACATGGGATTCAGGGATTGAACCAGGCTGTGAAAAAGCTACATAGTAGTGAACCAATTGTTGGCGTGCATTGTTTCATGTGACCAATAAAGCATACAGACTGGAATAAAGTGCCTCCACGCTGTTTCTTCCACTTCTATGGTTTATGGATTGTGTCCTGTTCAAGTGGGGAGCACCTTGCCTCTGTTGAAGCAGCTATCCGGTGAATATGGTCCCACACACCATGAGAGTCCCTGTTTGATCACAAGGTACAGCAGTGCCAGCATCTCAAATGTTTCTTCTCCATCCAGCCCAGACCGACATGGTGATTTCTTCCAGCCACAAGTCATCTCCACAGAACCTGCCAGATAAAATTTTCTAGCACATATAATGCCCCAAACAGTAACAATAACCTCCTTGGTGTCCCACATAGTCGAGAGAGCAGATAATTGGGTTGGGGAAGAGTATGTAGGTCTCTCCATTAAATAGTTTGACCAATTCTGTATGTAGATAGGTCACTTCACATAGTTTCCCCATTATGCAGATGCCCCAAGTAGGTAGGTGTCACCTGTAGCTAGGTCTCCTTGTAGATAACTGCCCCCAGTAGATAGGTCCCCCCTGTAAAGTTGACATCTAGAATTAAAAGCTATTTGCCCCCTAGTGATAGTTACTCCCTGTACTTAGTAGTAGGCCCCCTGTAGATAGTAACCCCCTGTAGGTAGTAGCAGCACCTGTATATAGTTTCAGACATCTGTATATGGTTTCAGAGCCCCTGAATATAGCAGCGGTCCCCTGTTTGTTAGTAGTAGCCTCCCTTGTAGTGCCTGTATATAGTTGCTGCCATCTGTATTAAGTTCTGTATATAGTTGCACCACCTCTGTATGTAGTTACAGCCCCATTTTAGGTAGCAGTAGCCCCATCATAGGTAGCAGCAGCCCTAATTTAGGTATTAATAGCCCCACTTTTATATAGTAGCCACCCCCTTTTAGGTAGTGATATCCCCTTTTAACTAGTAGCAGCCCCCCTTTAGGTCATAGTAGCCCCTTTTTGGGTAATAGCAGCCCCACCAGTGTGGACAAGGTGTAAAAGCTCACTTACCATGTGCTCCCAGTCAGACTGGGAGGCTGCCAGAAAGGAAGGGGCCCTGTGCAGTTTCCTGATAATTTATATTGGGCTGGGCTGAGGGGGGAGGGGCATAGTGCAGATCAAGTAAAAAAAAAAAGAAAAAAAAAAGAAAAGAAAGGGGGATGGAAAACACAATGTGAATTCAAATAGAGAAAACAGACATGGTCACACATCCACAAAATGCATTCGTTAGTGTACTTTATGATCGTGAAGTGCAAGCCCACTTGCCACATCACGACCACCTGTAAGTAGTGTTGCTGAGAAGTATTAGATCATTGTGCGCGTTGTGGATGAGCGACCATGTCTGTTTTCTCTATTTGAATTCACATTGTGTTTTCTATCCCCCTCTCTTTTTTTGTTGTTTTTACTTGGTCTGCACTCTGCCCCTCCCCCTCAGCCCAGCCCTATATTAATTAGCAGGAAGCTGTACAGGGCCCCATTCTTTCTGGCAGCCTCTTAATCTGACTGGGAGCACATGGTAAGTGAGCTTTTACACCTTGTTCAGACTGGTGTGGTGCTGTGCGGTGTCCACTGCTGCCGTGGCACTGTGTCTATGGGGAGGTGTGGCCCTGGGACTGGTTTTAGTGGCATTGGGGCTGCTCTGCCAGTGGGTCATTCACCCTGTGGCCACTGGTGTTGCGGTGGTGGTGGTCGCCTCCCAGTGCAATGCCATTTAATGCTAGGGACGATAGCGAAACACTACTTACAGGTGGCCGTGATGTGGCTAGTGGACTTGCACTTCATGATCATAAAGTACACTAACAACCTGTTAGTTTTATAAATGTTGCTGAGAAGCATTAGATCATTGTGCATGTTGTGGATGTGCGACCACGTCTGTTTTCTCTTTTTGAAAACGACTAAAAACTTAAGACCATGGCGCAAGAAATTAGCCCTTATACGTCTCCGTATACGGAAAAATAAAGAAGTTATAGGGGTCAGAAGAGGTAAATTTTTTTGCTGTTGATCTGCGCAACACACAGTGAAACACACTGCTCTCTGTAGACAGTGACTGGGAGGTGAATCTCTGCAGTAAGAATGCTTTTCTGTGCAAAATACACTGCTCTCTGTCCCTCTCTCTGTGCAACAGAACGCTGACTTGACTAGGAGGTGAATTGCTGCTGGTGCACTGCGTAAAAACGGGATCCCCCAAATTTTTCTAAATTGCTTTTTTTTGCAATTTCTTCTCACAAATATTTTTTTTTTCATTTTGCTGTAAATTTAGTGATAACATTAGTGATGTCATTACTATAAAGAACAGCTAGTGGCACAAAAAAAAACATTATATAGGTCTGTAAGTGGAAAATTGAAAGCGTCATGCCTTTTAGAAGACAGAGGAAAAAACAAAAGGGCAAAAAAAAAAAAAAAACAATGTCCTTAAGGGGTTAAGAAAATTTTGTTATAAGAATGAATCTAAGTCTTTTTAAAGCCCTCAACTGTTTTTGTTGTGATCAGTTCCTGAGGTAGACTGTTCCATTAATCTCTCCCCTGGATCTAAAACTTTGTTTATCTCTCCAGGCGACTCGCACATCGCAGTGTGTCTACTGGTAATGGCGGATTGCCGCTATGAGCAGGCACAGAGGAAGCAGCACTGTAGGGTCCATTGTCAACGGATCTGTAGGGTAAAATTTGCTGTGGATCCGTCCGTGTGAATGAGCCCTAAGGGAGTTTGACCGGAAACAGTTATTCCCCATATTTTCAATATGGGCATTTTAGTTACTTCAAAAAGTTAATCATATTCACCTTAAATGTCTCTTATCAAGACTAAACAAATAATTTTATTTATTTCTTTTATATCTAAGATTCCCCACACCCCTTATTAGTTTAATTGTACAATTTTCAGCTCCAGGGCATCCTTTCTGTGAATCGGTGCCAAGAACTGAACAGCATGTTCCAGGGGAGGTTGCACCAATGCTTTATAATAATAGGTGATTGACATTGCAAGCTGTTCTGTTGTCTATGATCTACAAGTACACCTAAATCCTTTTCTTCCAGTCACTAGGGATGAGCGAATCGAATCTGATGAATCCGAATTTGTTAAGAATTTCAGGAAAAATTTGATTCGCAACGAATGCGAATATCGCCGCGATTCTATCGCACAAATCACTTCATTAAACTTCGTTTATTGCGGTCCAGGCTCCAGGGCATCTAAAATGGTGAATCCACATGTGAGGACATGGGGCAAGGAATCCTGGGAAGGTGGGAATAAGGGTAGGCGGAATGACCCTGAATCACATGCAGGATGCAGCCTATCAGCAACCAGTCACCCCTGTGATGTCACAGCCCTATTTAATCGGCAGCCATATTGCGGCCAGTCACGTCAGCCCTTCACTGCAGAGAGATAGATAGGGACAGACAGCGCTGTGTGTTGCACAGAAAAGCTGTTTTCCAGCAGCAATTCACCTCCTAGTCAAGTCAGCGTTCTGTTGCACAGAGAGAGGGACAGAGAGCAGTGTATTTTGCAAAGAAAAGCATTCTTACTGCAGAGATTCACCTCCCAGTCACTGTCTACAGATAGCAGTGTGTTTCACTGTGTGTTGCGCAGATCAACAGCGATTCAGCTCAAGCACAAATTCTGCCTTGAAGCACTGATAGGGAAGGGAGTGAAATTAAGAGAGTGCAATTTTGGGTGTATTACACAGCGACTGTGTGCTGCAGCACTGGTGTGTGCTGCTGGTGTTGTGCACAAATACTATTTTAAGCATACTGTAGCGCATTTTTTTTTTGCTCCCCTCATAAGTGCATACCACATACGTATATTTAAGTGGTGTACAAAATTATTGGCACCCTTTCAAAATTGAGGAAAAATAAGATTGTTTCAAGCATGTGATGCTCATTTAAACTCACCTGTCGCAAGTAACAGATGTGGGCAATATAAAAATCACACCTGAAAGCAGATAAAAAGGAGAGAAGTTCACTTAGTCTTTGCAATGTGTATCTGTGTGTGCCACACTAAGCATGGGCAACAGAAAGAGGAGAAGAGAACTGTCTGAGGACTTGAGAACCCAAATTGTGAAAAAATATCAACAATCTCAAGATTACAAGTCCATTTCCAGAGATCTAGATTTTCCTTTGTCCACAGTGCGAAACATTATCAAGAAGTTTACAACCCGTGGCACTGTAGCTTTTCTCTCTGGACGTCGATGTAAGAGAAAAATTGATGAAAGGTGTCAATGCAGGATCGTCCGGATGGTGGATAAGCAGCCCCAAACAAGACCACAGTACCTACAGTGAAATATGGTGGCGGTTCAACGATGTTTTGGGGTTGTTTTGCTGCCTCTGGCACTGGGTGCCTCGAATGTGTGCAAGGCATCATGAAATCTGAGGATTACCAATGGATTTTGGGTCGCACTGTACAGCCCAGTGTCAGAAAGCTGGGTGTGTGTGTGAGATCTTGGGTCTTCCAGAAGGACAATGACCCCAAACATACATCAAAAAGCACCCAGAAATGGATGGCAACAAAGCGCTGGAGAGTTCTGAAGTGGCCAGCAATGAGTCCAGATCTAAATCCCATTGAACACCTGTCGAGAGATCTTAAAATTGCTGTTGGGAAAAGGTGTCTTCCAATAAGAGAGACCTGGAGCAGTTTGCAAAGGAAGAGTGGTCCAATATGCTGGCTGAGAGGTGTAAGAAGCTTATTGATGGTTATAGGAACCAACTGATTTCAGTTATTTTTTTTCCAAAGGGTGTGCAACCAAATATTAAGTAAAGGGTGCCAATAATTTTGTCCAGCCCATTTTTGGAGTTTGGTGTGACATTGTGTCCAATTATCTTTTTTTCCTGCCTTTTTTGTTTAGTTCCAATACACAAAAAGGGAATAAACATGTTTATAGCAAAACATGTGTTACTGCAATCCTTTTCTGTGAGAAATACTTCCTTTTCTTGAAAAATGTCAGGGTGCCAACATATACGGCCATGACTGTACTTATTTAAGCGTACTGTAGTTAATTTTTCTCCCCTCATAAGTGCATACCACATACAAACATCTAAGTGGTGTACTATTTTTTTCCTGTTAAAGTTTCAAGGGCCTAGATACTATGAAAAGCCAGCCAAACGTACTCATCGGCTGGTGTTGTACACAAATACTTTTTAAAACATACTTTAGTGTATTTTTCTCCCCTCATAAGTGCATATCACATGCGTACAAATAAAGTTGTGTACTATTGTATTCCTTTTAAGGTATCAAGGGCCTATATACTGTGAAAGGCCAGGCAAAAGTACTCACTGGCTGGTGTTGTACACAAATACTTTTTTAAGCGTACTATAGCGCATTTTTCTAACCTCATAAGTGCATACCACATACGCACATCTAATTGGTGTACTGTTTTGTTCCTGTTAAAGTCTCAAGGGCCCAGATACTGTGAAAGGCCAGGCAAAAGTACTCACTGGCTGGTGTTGTATACAAACACTTTTTTAAGCATAGTGGAGCGTTTTGTTCTCCTCTCATATACGCACTAAGTATGTCAGGCAGAGAAGTGCCAAGACATGCACAGAGGAGTGGCAGAGGTCTAAATAAACCAGGCAGAGGTCGCAGCAGACTAGGCATGAGTGGCAGCAGGAGTCGCAGTGAGAGGCCTGTCCTCCCGTTATCATCTAGCGGTCGTGTCTCGAGCAGCAACCCATCTTCCATCATCGATTGGTTAACACGGTCATCCACTTCATCACAAGTGACATCTGACAGCCCCAGTCAACGGTCGGTGGGTTCCTCAGACACAACCCTCAGTTGGCATGGCCGTGAGCAGCCCCTGTCGTCCCATTGCCTCTGTCCTATGCTGTTCCCTCCTCCAAAGAAGTATCTTATGCTGTGGGTTCAGCTCCACTATTTAGTAAGGACGATCTAGAGGACAGTCAGCAGCTACTGCCCAGCCAAGAAGTGGAGGAGACATCCGCCGCTTCCTATGCTAGGTGGCAAGTAATGATGAGGAGAGTGGTGTGGGAGGTGGTGTTGCAAGCATTCAGGCTCCTGAAGCAGACACTATTGAGAAACCTGAGGAGGACATCAGTGACGTGCAGACACAACTCGATAATGATGATGAAGCCAATCGCGCTTTGGAGCCGGATTCAGAAGGAGCTTCATCATCATCAGGAGAAGAGGGTTGCAGTTTGCCCATGAGGCAGCAGTTGAGCCAGCAAGGTGGTAGCATGGTTGGCAGTCAGCATGTTGACAGAAGTAGAAAGTCTGGAGTCAAAGGTGCTCGGTGTAGACCACCTGCTTTGTGGCAGCCTACCTTCCTGGGAGGTAGTGAAACATGGGTTTGTGGAGTAGGTGGCAGTAGCAGTCAATCAGTGTGGACTGTTGGTGGGGAAAGTCAGCTACTCAGCGGTGTGGCAGCTTTTCATCAAGCATCCGGAGGAGGTTAACCTGCCACATGCAAGATGTGTCGGCAGAAGGTGAAGCGTGGCCAGAGTCCCAATGTTGGCATCATGACCCTGCATTAACATATGCAATGTCACCATAAAGTGTCCTGGGAGAACCATGGCTCCGATGTGGTGGTCCAACCTGCTGCATCACCCAGTGGCATGCCGCTCCCTTTTTCAGCCAGCCAAGGCTCCACCACTTCCGCTGAAGTGAGCAATGTGTCATACCCATCTTCTGTCATACCCATCTCCAGATGCTCCTTCTACTCCTACTTCGAGTCAGTCATTCTGCCAGCAATCCATCGGCGAAGCCATGTCCAAGAGACAACAGTATGCGCCCATTCATCCAACGGCACAGAAGCTGAATGTGCTCCTGTCCCTCCCTTTTCAAGTGGTGGACCTTTCTTAGAACTGATGGCTTGTGCCGAGCCTAGGTGGAGAGTGCTAAACCGTCATTTCTTTGCGAAGAGGGCAGTACCAGCCCTGCACAATTTTGTGGAATAGAAGGTGGGCCAGTCCTTGAGCCTGTCGGTGAGTACCAAAGTGCACGACAGCGCCGACGTGTGGAGCTGTAACTACGGTCAGGGACAATACATGTCCTTTACAGCCCACTGGGTGAATGTGGTTCCTGCACAGCCACAACAACAGCAACTTGGACAGGTCACTCCGCTTCCGCCTCCATGCTCTCAGGCCGTTGGTCCTGTGACAGTGTGCAACTCCACCTCCTCATAATCCACTGTGTTCTCAGCCTCCACTGCACGGACAAGTCTCAGCATACCATGTGTGCAGGGCACGGCGGTGTCACGCTGTTCTCCACATGGTTTGCGAATGCACTGAGAGGCATGGGCTGGAACAGGATGTAGCTCATCTCACAGTGGACCTTCAAAGTTCAGCAGCAATTTTCCAATTTTTCTAAAAAATTTCAAAATCTGCATTTTTCAGGGACCAGTTCAGTTAGAAGTGGACTTAAGAGGCTTTCATGTTAGAAACACACTATAAATGACCCCATTATAAAAACTGCACCCCTCAAAGTATTCAAAATCAGAAAGTTTGTTAACCCTTCATGTGTTTCACAGGAATAGCAGCAAAGTGAAGGAGAAAATTCAAAATTTTCATTTTTACACTCCCATGTTCTTGTAGAGCCATTTTTTTTTAATTTTTAGAAGGGGTAAAAGGAGAGAAATCCTCCCAAAATTTGTAACTCCATTTCTCTCCAGAAAGGAAACACCTCAAATGTGGATGTAAAGTGCTCTGTGGGTGCAATAGAGGGCTCAGAAGAGAAGAAGCCACATTTGGCTTCTGGAAAGCAAATTTTGCTAAAATGTTATTATTTTTTTTTTGGGGGGGGGGGGGCTTCATGTCACATTTAGGAAGCCCCTATGTTACCAGAACAGAAAAAAAAACACATGGCACACTATTTTGGAAACTACACCCCTCGAGGAACGTAACAAGGAGTACAGTAAGCTTTAACACCCCACAGGTGCCATACTACAGTGCTCAGTAGAGAAGGAGTGCCATTTGGCTCTTGGAGAGAATTTGTTTGGAATGGAAGTCGAGGGCCATATGCGTTTACAAACAGTGGACCCCCCCCCCACATTTGACCCCATTTTGGAAACTACACCCCTCAATGAATTTAATAAGGGGTGTAGTGAGCATTTACACCCCACTGGCTTTTCACAGATTTTTGGAACAGTAGGCTGTGCATATGAAAAATTAAATTTTTCAATTTCATAGACCACTGTTCCCAAAATCTGTCAGACACCTGTGGGGCGTAAATGCTCACTGCACCCCTTATTACATTCCGTGAGGGGTGCAGTTTCCAAAATGGGGTCACATGTGGGGGGTCCATTGTTCTGGCACTATGGGGGCTTTGTAAACACACATGGCCTTCAATTCCGGCCAAATTATCTCTCCAAAATCCCAATGGCGCTCCTTCTCTTCTGAGCATTGTAGTTCACCCACAGAGCACTTCACATCAATGTATGGGGCAACACCAGCATTTTAGTGTACATTTTTTTACTTTTCATAAGGGATGAAAGGAGAAAAAGCCCCAAAAAATATGTAACTCAATTGCTCCTGAGTACGACAATACCCCATATGTGGCCCTAAACTGTGTCCTTGAAATACGACAGGGCTCCGAAGTGAGAGAGTACCATGCGCATTTGAGGACTGAATTAGGGATTGCATAGGGGTGGACATAGAGGTATTCTCTGCCAGTAATTTCCAAACAGGGTGCCTCCAGCTGTTGCTAAACTCCCAGCATGCCTGGACAGTCAGTGGAGTTGTTGTTTTGCAACAGTTGGAGGCTCCTTTTATATGTGTATGTAGTGTTTTACCCTTTACTGTGTGTTAGTGTAGTGTAGTGTTTTTAGGGTACATTCACACAGGTTGGGAAACTCACTGTAAACCCTCCTGTGTGAATGTACCCTGTACATTCACATGGGGGGGGCAAACCTCCAGCTGTTGCAAAACTACAACTCCCAGCATACACTGACAGACCATGCATGTTGGGAGTTGTACTTTTGCAACAGCTGGATGCACACTGGTTGGAAAACCTTGAGTTAGGTTCTGTTACCTAACTCAGTATTTTCCAACCAGAGTGTCTCCAGCTGTTGCAAAACTACAGCTCCCAGCATGTACTGATCGCCGAGGGGCATGCTGGGAGATGTAGTTAAGCAACAGCTGGAGGTACGCAACTACAACTCCCAGCATGGCGAGACAGCTGTTTGCTGTTCGTGCATGCTGGGAGTTGTAGTTTTGCAAGATTTAAAGGGCCACTGTTTAGAAACCACCGCACAGTGATCTTCAAACTGTGGCCCTCCAAATATTGCAAAACTACAAATCCCAGCATGCCCAGACAGCAAACTGCTGTGTGGGCTTGCTGGGAGTTGTAGTTTTGCAACATCTGGAGGGCTACAGTTTAGAGACCACTGTATAGTGGTCTACAAACTGTAGCCCTCCAGATGTTTCTAGGCAACTGCACCAGGGAGCCAGCCACACGTCATTGCCGCCTGCTGCCGCCGATCACCACTGGAGCTGCCGTCGATGGTAAGTGACCTCTGGCACCGGTCACAGGAAAGTCCCCCCGTTCTGCCTGGACTACTATGGGTGGGCAAAATGAGGGGACCGAACTTTAACCCCCCCGCCCCCCGAACTGCTATTGGTCGGTCACTTCTCAGGACCCCATTGGTGATGTGCCGGGATGCCTGCTGAATGATTTCAGGAAGCATTCCAGTCTGGTCCCCGACTGGCTAGCAATGTGGTCAGACTGAAAGGAACTATACAACTTCCTCTGGAGCAAACAGCAGCTGATAAGTACTGGAAGGATTAAGATTTTTAAATAGAAGTATTTATAAATCTGTTTAACTTTCTGGCACCAGTTCCTCTTTAAGCTTTAAACATCTGAATTGGTGGCAACACACAAGTACCCTGCCAGATTAACATTGGAGATGCACTAAAGAAGAGGATTAAAATATAGGGCTCTTGTACAAAAACATTATATGGACCCCTTGCTCTACCTTATGTCTCTTTAATAATCCACCATTAATTTTGGTTAATTTTAACAATGGGCACCTCAATTTACTGGGCTTCTAAGTAACTCCTTATATAGTGCACATTGTGTGTCCATTCCTTAATTTTAGTGGTGTACAAAATTATTGGCACCCTTTCAAAATTGAGGAAAAATAAGATTGTTTCAAGCATGTGATGCTCATTTAAACTCACCTGTCGCAAGTAACAGATGTGGGCAATATAAAAATCACACCTGAAAGCAGATAAAAAGGAGAGAAGTTCACTTAGTCTTTGCAATGTGTATCTGTGTGTGCCACACTAAGCATGGGCAACAGAAAGAGGAGAAGAGAACTGTCTGAGGACTTGAGAACCCAAATTGTGAAAAAATATCAACAATCTCAAGATTACAAGTCCATTTCCAGAGATCTAGATTTTCCTTTGTCCACAGTGCGAAACATTATCAAGAAGTTTACAACCCGTGGCACTGTAGCTTTTCTCTCTGGACGTCGATGTAAGAGAAAAATTGATGAAAGGTGTCAATGCAGGATCGTCCGGATGGTGGATAAGCAGCCCCAAACAAGACCACAGTACCTACAGTGAAATATGGTGGCGGTTCAACGATGTTTTGGGGTTGTTTTGCTGCCTCTGGCACTGGGTGCCTCGAATGTGTGCAAGGCATCATGAAATCTGAGGATTACCAATGGATTTTGGGTCGCACTGTACAGCCCAGTGTCAGAAAGCTGGGTGTGTGTGTGAGATCTTGGGTCTTCCAGAAGGACAATGACCCCAAACATACATCAAAAAGCACCCAGAAATGGATGGCAACAAAGCGCTGGAGAGTTCTGAAGTGGCCAGCAATGAGTCCAGATCTAAATCCCATTGAACACCTGTCGAGAGATCTTAAAATTGCTGTTGGGAAAAGGTGTCTTCCAATAAGAGAGACCTGGAGCAGTTTGCAAAGGAAGAGTGGTCCAATATTCTGGCTGAGAGGTGTAAGAAGCTTATTGATGGTTATAGGAACCAACTGATTTCAGTTATTTTTTTTCCAAAGGGTGTGCAACCAAATATTAAGTAAAGGGTGCCAATAATTTTGTCCAGCCCATTTTTGGAGTTTGGTGTGACATTGTGTCCAATTATCTTTTTTTCCTGCCTTTTTTGTTTAGTTCCAATACACAAAAAGGGAATAAACATGTTTATAGCAAAACATGTGTTACTGCAATCCTTTTCTGTGAGAAATACTTCCTTTTCTTGAAAAATGTCAGGGTGCCAACATATACGGCCATGACTGTACTTATTTAAGCGTACTGTAGTTAATTTTTCTCCCCTCATAAGTGCATACCACATACAAACATCTAAGTGGTGTACTATTTTTTTCCTGTTAAAGTTTCAAGGGCCTAGATACTATGAAAAGCCAGCCAAACGTACTCATCGGCTGGTGTTGTACACAAATACTTTTTAAAACATACTTTAGTGTATTTTTCTCCCCTCATAAGTGCATATCACATGCGTACAAATAAAGTTGTGTACTATTGTATTCCTTTTAAGGTATCAAGGGCCTATATACTGTGAAAGGCCAGGCAAAAGTACTCACTGGCTGGTGTTGTACACAAATACTTTTTTAAGCGTACTATAGCGCATTTTTCTAACCTCATAAGTGCATACCACATACGCACATCTAATTGGTGTACTGTTTTGTTCCTGTTAAAGTCTCAAGGGCTCAGATACTGTGAAAGGCCAGGCAAAAGTACTCACTGGCTGGTGTTGTATACAAACACTTTTTTAAGCATAGTGGAGCGTTTTGTTCTCCTCTCATATACGCACTAAGTATGTCAGGCAGAGAAGTGCCAAGACATGCACAGAGGAGTGGCAGAGGTCTAAATAAACCAGGCAGAGGTCGCAGCAGACTAGGCATGAGTGGCAGCAGGAGTCGCAGTGAGAGGCCTGTCCTCCCGTTATCATCTAGCGGTCGTGTCTCGAGCAGCAACCCATCTTCCATCATCGATTGGTTAACACGGTCATCCACTTCATCACAAGTGACATCTGACAGCCCCAGTCAACGGTCGGTGGGTTCCTCAGACACAACCCTCAGTTGGCATGGCCGTGAGCAGCCCCTGTCGTCCCATTGCCTCTGTCCTATGCTGTTCCCTCCTCCAAAGAAGTATCTTATGCTGTGGGTTCAGCTCCACTATTTAGTAAGGACGATCTAGAGGACAGTCAGCAGCTACTGCCCAGCCAAGAAGTGGAGGAGACATCCGCCGCTTCCTATGCTAGGTGGCAAGTAATGATGAGGAGAGTGGTGTGGGAGGTGGTGTTGCAAGCATTCAGGCTCCTGAAGCAGACACTATTGAGAAACCTGAGGAGGACATCAGTGAAGTGCAGACACAACTCGATAATGATGATGAAGCCAATCGCGCTTTGGAGCCGGATTCAGAAGGAGCTTCATCATCATCAGGAGAAGAGGGTTGCAGTTTGCCCATGAGGCAGCAGTTGAGCCAGCAAGGTGGTAGCATGGTTGGCAGTCAGCATGTTGACAGAAGTAGAAAGTCTGGAGCCAAAGGTGCTCGGTGTAGACCACCTGCTTTGTGGCAGCCTACCTTCCTGGGAGGTAGTGAAACATGGGTTTGTGGAGTAGGTGGCAGTAGCAGTCAATCAGTGTGGACTGTTGGTGGGGAAAGTCAGCTACTCAGCGGTGTGGCAGCTTTTCATCAAGCATCCGGAGGAGGTTAACCTGCCACATGCAAGATGTGTCGGCAGAAGGTGAAGCGTGGCCAGAGTCCCAATGTTGGCATCATGACCCTGCATTAACATATGCAATGTCACCATAAAGTGTCCTGGGAGAACCATGGCTCCGATGTGGTGGTCCAACCTGCTGCATCACCCAGTGGCATGCCGCTCCCTTTTTCAGCCAGCCAAGGCTCCACCACTTCCGCTGAAGTGAGCAATGTGTCATACCCATCTTCTGTCATACCCATCTCCAGATGCTCCTTCTACTCCTACTTCGAGTCAGTCATTCTGCCAGCAATCCATCGGCGAAGCCATGTCCAAGAGACAACAGTATGCGCCCATTCATCCAACGGCACAGAAGCTGAATGTGCTCCTGTCCCTCCCTTTTCAAGTGGTGGACCTTTCTTAGAACTGATGGCTTGTGCCGAGCCTAGGTGGAGAGTGCTAAACCGTCATTTCTTTGCGAAGAGGGCAGTACCAGCCCTGCACAATTTTGTGGAATAGAAGGTGGGCCAGTCCTTGAGCCTGTCGGTGAGTACCAAAGTGCACGACAGCGCCGACGTGTGGAGCTGTAACTACGGTCAGGGACAATACATGTCCTTTACAGCCCACTGGGTGAATGTGGTTCCTGCACAGCCACAACAACAGCAACTTGGACAGGTCACTCCGCTTCCGCCTCCATGCTCTCAGGCCGTTGGTCCTGTGACAGTGTGCAACTCCACCTCCTCATAATCCACTGTGTTCTCAGCCTCCACTGCACGGACAAGTCTCAGCATACCATGTGTGCAGGGCACGGCGGTGTCACGCTGTTCTCCACATGGTTTGCGAATGCACTGAGAGGCATGGGCTGGAACAGGATGTAGCTCATCTCACAGTGGACCTTCAAAGTTCAGCAGCAATTTTCCAATTTTTCTAAAAAATTTCAAAATCTGCATTTTTCAGGGACCAGTTCAGTTAGAAGTGGACTTAAGAGGCTTTCATGTTAGAAACACACTATAAATGACCCCATTATAAAAACTGCACCCCTCAAAGTATTCAAAATCAGAAAGTTTGTTAACCCTTCATGTGTTTCACAGGAATAGCAGCAAAGTGAAGGAGAAAATTCAAAATTTTCATTTTTACACTCCCATGTTCTTGTAGAGCCATTTTTTTTAATTTTTAGAAGGGGTAAAAGGAGAGAAATCCTCCCAAAATTTGTAACTCCATTTCTCTCCAGAAAGGAAACACCTCAAATGTGGATGTAAAGTGCTCTGTGGGTGCAATAGAGGGCTCAGAAGAGAAGAAGCCACATTTGGCTTCTGGAAAGCAAATTTTGCTAAAATTTTATAATCTTTTTTTTTGGGGGGGGGGGGGGGGCTTCATGTCACATTTAGGAAGCCCCTATGTTACCAGAACAGAAAAAAAAACACATGGCACACTATTTTGGAAACTACACCCCTCGAGGAACGTAACAAGGAGTACAGTAAGCTTTAACACCCCACAGGTGCCATACTACAGTGCTCAGTAGAGAAGGAGTGCCATTTGGCTCTTGGAGAGAATTTGTTTGGAATGGAAGTCGAGGGCCATATGCGTTTACAAACAGTGGACCCCCCCCCCCCACATTTGACCCCATTTTGGAAACTACACCCCTCAATGAATTTAATAAGGGGTGTAGTGAGCATTTACACCCCACTGGCTTTTCACAGATTTTTGGAACAGTAGGCTGTGCATATGAAAAATTAAATTTTTCAATTTCATAGACCACTGTTCCCAAAATCTGTCAGACACCTGTGGGGCGTAAATGCTCACTGCACCCCTTATTACATTCCGTGAGGGGTGCAGTTTCCAAAATGGGGTCACATGTGGGGGGTCCATTGTTCTGGCACTATGGGGGCTTTGTAAACACACATGGCCTTCAATTCCGGCCAAATTATCTCTCCAAAATCCCAATGGCGCTCCTTCTCTTCTGAGCATTGTAGTTCACCCACAGAGCACTTCACATCAATGTATGGGGCAACACCAGCATTTTAGTGTACATTTTTTTACTTTTCATAAGGGATGAAAGGAGAAAAAGCCCCAAAAAATATGTAACTCAATTGCTCCTGAGTACGACAATACCCCATATGTGGCCCTAAACTGTGTCCTTGAAATACGACAGGGCTCCGAAGTGAGAGAGTACCATGCGCATTTGAGGACTGAATTAGGGATTGCATAGGGGTGGACATAGAGGTATTCTCTGCCAGTAATTTCCAAACAGGGTGCCTCCAGCTGTTGCTAAACTCCCAGCATGCCTGGACAGTCAGTGGAGTTGTTGTTTTGCAACAGTTGGAGGCTCCTTTTATATGTGTATGTAGTGTTTTACCCTTTACTGTGTGTTAGTGTAGTGTAGTGTTTTTAGGGTACATTCACACAGGTTGGGAAACTCACTGTAAACCCTCCTGTGTGAATGTACCCTGTACATTCACATGGGGGGGCAAACCTCCAGCTGTTGCAAAACTACAACTCCCAGCATACACTGACAGACCATGCATGTTGGGAGTTGTACTTTTGCAACAGCTGGATGCACACTGGTTGGAAAACCTTGAGTTAGGTTCTGTTACCTAACTCAGTATTTTCCAACCAGAGTGTCTCCAGCTGTTGCAAAACTACAGCTCCCAGCATGTACTGATCGCCGAGGGGCATGCTGGGAGATGTAGTTAAGCAACAGCTGGAGGTACGCAACTACAACTCCCAGCATGGCGAGACAGCTGTTTGCTGTTCGTGCATGCTGGGAGTTGTAGTTTTGCAAGATTTAAAGGGCCACTGTTTAGAAACCACCGCACAGTGATCTTCAAACTTTGGCCCTCCAAATATTGCAAAACTACAAATCCCAGCATGCCCAGACAGCAAACTGCTGTGTGGGCTTGCTGGGAGTTGTAGTTTTGCAACATCTGGAGGGCTACAGTTTAGAGACCACTGTATAGTGGTCTACAAACTGTAGCCCTCCAGATGTTTCTAGGCAACTGCACCAGGGAGCCAGCCACACGTCATTGCCGCCCGCTGCCGCCGATCACCACTGGAGCTGCCGTCGATGGTAAGTGACCTCTGGCACCGGTCACAGGAAAGTCCCCCCGTTCTGCCTGGACTACTATGGGTGGGCAAAATGAGGGGACCGAACTTTAACCCCCCCGCCCCCCGAACTGCTATTGGTCGGTCACTTCTCAGGACCCCATTGGTGATGTGCCGGGATGCCTGCTGAATGATTTCAGGAAGCATTCCAGTCTGGTCCCCGACTGGCTAGCAATGTGGTCAGACTGAAAGGAACTATACAACTTCCTCTGGAGCAAACAGCAGCTGATAAGTACTGGAAGGATTAAGATTTTTAAATAGAAGTATTTATAAATCTGTTTAACTTTCTGGCACCAGTTCCTCTTTAAGCTTTAAACATCTGAATTGGTGGCAACACACAAGTACCCTGCCAGATTAACATTGGAGATGCACTAAAGAAGAGGATTAAAATATAGGGCTCTTGTACAAAAACATTATATGGACCCCTTGCTCTACCTTATGTCTCTTTAATAATCCACCATTAATTTTGGTTAATTTTAACAATGGGCACCTCAATTTACTGGGCTTCTAAGTAACTCCTTATATAGTGCACATTGTGTGTCCATTCCTTGGTCCATGACAATGTTAGGCTATCAGATGAACCTGAATTAAAATATGACCCAGTAATATTCTTGATGAAAGGTCACAATTTCACTGATTAAAGTTTACTTTGGGCCAATTTTTTTGGACACCAATAGAAATACTAGATCTATTGATGAAAGTGTAACATGAGAAATTCTTAGGTGCTTATTTTCATACTTTCTCCTTTCATCAAACCTTCAGTAAATCAAATTCTTTCTTTTAAATTCATCTCAAAAGATCTTCAGCACTTAGTTTACTTTCCATTACTTTGACAGTGTACTGAAGGATTAGGAAGTGTGGTTACTGGCTTGGGAATTAAAATAGACTTAACATCTACTGTCTGAAGTCTGCTGTCTACAGGGCAAGGCAAATGTGCATATTTTATGGATATCAGTAACATTTGGATTTGGAGAACAGCAAATCTAATGCACTTATTCTATTGCTTCCCAATAAATGATTGTTCTATACAGTATGTGAAATAGCTATCCTGGGGGGGGGGGGGCAGTCAACAAATCTGGCATTGATTGTCTTACCTTTCAAAGCAGTGGTTTATCATTTTTGTGTTTTCATTTTTCCCTTCTCACTTTTTAACCCCGGTCGCAGGGATTTTTCATTTTTGCACTTTGTTTTTCTTCCTCTCCTTCCTTCTAATAGCAATAACACATTCAATTTACTACTTGCAGACTCATGTGAGGGCTTGCTTTTTGCTCCACCAATTGTACTTTGTAATAACACTTTGTAATGAAGTTATTGTAGTCCTTGGTGGTAATGTCGAGCCCAGCGGCGCAGGGTCCGGGTGCAAGGGAGCACGGTCCGGAGTCCAGATGTAGGTCTTAAGTGGGAACGCCCGATCCTAGGTCTGGTGCCTATGTGGAGGAGCGGCGCGTGGAGTTGTGGAGGTGGACTGGGGTGAGTCCTGTGCCAGCCTATACCAAACGTTTTTTTCTTTGTATATCACTCTTTGCTGCTAGTCACTACTCAAACTTGCTGCTATCTATCTGCTGCTATCCATATTATTGCTGCTATTTGCCTATTGGTTGTTATTGCTTATTGTTAGCACCATACTGCGTGACCCAGGTAATATTATTCTTTTTTTGGGTTGCATGTTCAGGTCCTTGCCCACTTCATTTGCACGGTAAATTTTTTTTGCACTTGTTGTAACTCACTTGAGTGTTGTGCTTTACTTATTTGTTTTCTGCCTTGGTTATTAATTAATAATTTTATCACATATATTTGTTTGTCCTCACCGGCCATTGCGTGGTATTTAATTCCACAAGTATTGCACATTTTGTTTGCGCATATCCTGCACGACGCCCTTCCCCCCCTTTCTTTCCCTCACCTTGTGCATGCAACCCCTGTAGATATTAATTTATTTATTATCATCAATTTACTTATTTATAACCATTAATTGCAGCTCACTATTAGCATCGTGACTTCCCAAGGAACTTTTTTTATCTCTTCACCTATTCTATTGGCATACAGGCTTTCTCATCCCAGTATCCACCTTATATTTTATTCTTTTATATATATATATATATATATATATATATATATATATATATATATATATATATTCTTTATTTTTATACTACCTTTTATGAATTGATTCTGTGATTTCAGATATACATATATGTATTTTTTAAACTATATATTTCAATGAAATCATTTTTATACATGATCATACTTGTCATAAGTTACTTCTAACTGGGGTATATTCACCATTTTGTTGTGTGGTCTTCCACACCTGTAGGTTGTTGTTTTAGTTGCTCTTTTAGTGAATAATAAATCCCCTACCCTATCTATATAATATTATTTTATTTTGAGCCCTTGAGGAAAGTCTTTTTCGGTCACACAATGGCCAGTATTTGTTAATAATGCGTTTGATTTTTTTGTGTTGATTGTTGTAAGGTAAGATGATCTTCATTGGTTGTTTGTCTTCGTCTCTAGTTGTGATTTCTCTTTCTTCGAAGTAGGTCATCCTATCTTGTTTCTGGATTTTTTCTAGAGCTGAGGTGATTATTATTTCTGGGTAATTCTTCTGTTTAAACTCTTTAGTCAGGGTCTTGGCTTCTTCTTCAAACTTCTCTTCGTTTGTGCAATTTCGCTTCAGTCTCCTAAATTGGCCTTGAGGTACGTTGATTAACCATTTTGGTAAATGACAGCTTTCAAACAGAATGTATGAATTTTTTGCAGTTGGTTTTTGATAGGTTTGGCACTCCAGTTTTTTTTTTCCTTCCTTAAAATTATTATTTTTCATATACATAGACATTGATTTATTTGATACAGAGTCACACCACATTTTTCACCTACATAGTTTCACACCTCTACATAGTCACATTCTAACTAACCCACAATACATTTTCAACCACCATCCTCTAAACCACAAGCAGATTAACTATATTGTCACTCTCATTCATTCTCTTCTCACTCATTCACACATTTATATACATACACATTGACATACTTATAAATACATACACCCACCCAATACAGCCCAACACACTCGTAGCATATCTAGGCCTGGAGAAGAAGCCAGATACGTAAATTACTTTTAAAAATCTTAATCTTTCGAGTACTTATCAGCTGTTGTATGTTCCAGAGGAAGTTGTGTAGCTCTTAACAGTCTGACCACAGTGCTCTCTGCTGATACCTCTGTCCGTGTCAGGAACTGTCCAGAATAAAAAGGTTATCTATGTGGATTTGCTCCTTCTCTATACAGTTCCTTTCATGGACAGAGGTGTCAGCAGAGAGCAATTCCTGTGAACACAGCAGTCCAGAGCAGTTCATTGTGAGCAGCTGTCGGGTGTGTCCCTTTGTGGCAGGCTCCTAGGGAGGGCTTTCCTGCATGGAGCCCCGGCCTTCTACCTCTTGTTCTCGGCTGGCAAGGCGGGGGAAAACAGTGTCTGCAGCCGGTTCCAAGGTCGGGGTGAGACGTTCCAGCAGGGCCCGCAGAAATGTGGGGCCCGCTCCCCCGTCCGGATGCAAGAATACAAGCAAGAGCAGCGGACCTTCTGCTACTCCAGAACCCCAGCAATGGGGGATGCGGGGTCCAAGAGAGTCGCTGGCGGCATATGGGTCGCGGTTCCAGGCCAAGATGGCGGAGTATAAGTAGTTGAGCAGAAGACTTCGGAGCCTGAGGGAAGACCGGAAGTTCTCATGCTACCAGGCTGACTGTGCCTCTGCAGGTAAGAGGCAGAAGTTTACTGCCCAGGTGCGGGCTCTGAAGGCAGAGGTGGCTGAGGTGGGGGAGGCCAGAAGGAACATTGCTGAGGGTGCAGGGTTCTTTAAAGAGAAACTGTGTAATGAAGATAGGTTTAAAGTAAAGCAAGCAGGTACAGACAGCCATGAAGACAGCAGTGAGGAGGAAGGTGACGGAGAGTCGGGGGAAGGTGAAGCTATGGAAAGTGAGGGGGATGTCACCCCTGGTGCAGGTGGCCCCCAGCCCCCCAAGATAGCTACCCTGAGCCACATCAGGTGGTGCTACCTTCCAGTAATGGTGAGACGGAGGATAGCGGTGAGGAGGACCTGGCTAGTGGGGGTTTATTGAGAGCCATCGTGCAGCAAGAGTCACCTACCCACTTGGAGAATTTTTCCTTCGGTGAGGATCTTGGCAAAGATGAATTAGTAAAGAAAAGGAAAAAAAGAAGCAGAAAGTCCAAGAAACAGTGTCTTTTGTGTTTCAGTCTTTCCAGCTGTCTGGGCCAGCTGTGAAGTTGGTTCAGGCTTCTGGGTCCCCCAAACTGCCAGACCCCGTTCTTTTGGTGGAGCAGGGCCAGAAAGAGGGGTATAGCATGGCGTCAGAAAAAGCTGTGGACGCAATAGATGTGAAGCCCACCCATCCTGCTTGTAGGGAGGGGCAGGATGGGCTCATGGTGGGCGAGCTATGATGCTGTGTGCTTGGGGGGCGGTTCCCTGAGTGCTGTGGGCACTACCAGCGGTGCAGGGCACTCCCCTGTGAGGGCAGGAGTGTCGGGCGCCGGAGGCAGAGAGTGTTGCACCTGTGTGCTCGGGGGGGGGGGGGCGGTCCTCCGAGTACAGTATGTTCTGCGGGCGCTGCTGGGCACTCCACTGTGAGGGGGGGGGGAGTGTCCGGGTGCCTGGATCTGCTGCAGAGCCCGTACGGTCGGGCAAGTTAAGCACAGGCACTGTGGGAGGAGCTGGGGTGCACCCGGTGGGGCAGCCCCAGGCTCAGGAGGAGACATCAGCCATGGAGGAGGAGCCATCAGCGCCCACCCCAGCAGCTAGACCAGCACAGAAAACCTCAATCTCAAGACCAGCACAGAAAACCAAAATATCAAGCAAGCAACACTACAAGTCCCAGCCAGCCCAGAATTTGTTAGGCAGAATGATAAGAGTGCAAGATGTGAGAATGATGGGTGTAGAAGTGTTGTGGATGAGAGGAATGTGGGTGGGAGTGAATGTTGGTGGAGTGAATGTTGGTGGTAGTAGTGGTATGAATGAAAATAAAGATGATGAGAGTAGTGGTGTGAATGGTGGTGTTAGTGGTTCTGGTTCTAGGTCTGGTCTGGCTGCCCCCCCCGCCCCCCGGTAGTGACTGCTCCTAGGAGCTATGCCAATGTCGCTGCCGGGGGTTCAGGGGGATCCCTGTCTCCGTCCAGCTCTGGAGGCCACTTGCAACAGCGCCTCCTGGAGGCTCTACGCAGGGGCGACAGGTCGATCCAGGTAGAGGGAAGGGGTGAGGCCGACCTGTCTTTCTGGATAGAGAGGTACGGTTTGGGGGCTTTCCGAGAGCAGAATGGGGAGGTGGTTTGGTCCCTCCCGACACCCGGGCAGGACAATAACCGTAGGAATGTGGTCTGGCTGATTTGGAGGGGCAAGGATGCATGTCCACCTCGCGCTAAAGTGGTTGAGCTCCTCCTTCAGATGGAATTCAGGGCAAGTGACATCTTTGACCTGATTCACCCCTACAGTTCGTCTGAGTTTGACGTCAGTTTTGTTTGGCCAGAGAACTCTTCTGGTCAAACTACGAAGTGGTGAAGAACGAGCCCAGCTGGCGGGATTTCCTCGTAAAGGCGATTTCCCGTCAGAACTCTGTCAAGAAAGTGACCGTTTTGACCCATAACAAGTCGCTTTCTTGTTATGACATCATGACCTGGCTCAGACGGTATGGGGATGTGACGGACATGCCCAAGAAAAACTTGGATGAGCACGAGATCTGGTCTGGGGCCTGGACGTTTTTCATCAAACTCAAGCGTTCAGGCAGTACGGTTGCCCACATTCCATCAGCCGCCTTCCTTGGACGTGATAGGATTCAGGTCTTCTACCAGGGGCAGCCTAAGGTCTGTCACAGGTGTGGCAGCCCCACCCACTTTAGCGCAACCTGTACTGTGCAGGTCTGCGCTTTGTGTGGTGGGGTGGGTCATCTGGCCGCATCCTGTAGGCAGATCCGGTGCCACCTGTGTGGTGTCCTCGGACACCCTTTCAACCATTGTTCTAGCGCCTTCGCCCGTGCAGCGGCCGCTCCGGCTGAGGAGAGCTGTGAAGTTGCCTCGGCTGGGGAGGGTACGGGCAGGGATGGAGGCGCAACAGGGCTTGTGAGGAGGAAAAAGGGCCCAGCCAAACTAAGGAGGGAGGAAAATCGTAGAAGGAGTAGGGAGCTGGAGAGCGCCCAAGTGGTGGGGGTAGCTTCAGCCCCTGCTCCTGAAGCTGGCCCTGTAACTGCTGAAGCCCTGAAGGAGAACGTGCTGGATGAGGAGATCAGGAGGCTGCGCAAAGAGGAAGGCAATATGGCCGACCCTTCTGATGCCTCCCACTATGAAAGTGTGGATGAGGAGAGTGGGGAGATGCCTAAAAAGAAAGAAAAGGGCAAAAGAAAATGGAGAAAGAAGAGGTCAGAGCCCTCTGTTCCTTGTACTGCGGGCCAGGTACAAAACGGAAGCCTGACTGCCCCTCTCTTATTGATCTATCAAACCGGTACCTCGTCCTCGATACCATCTCCTCCCCCTCTTTGGAGGGGGAAGGTGAGGGCGGGGTGCCTAGGGAGAAAGAGCCTTTGGGGGGAACTGGGCCCTGCCCTGTCGAGGCACCTTCCTCGGAGGGCAGGGCTAGATCGGGGCCAGACGGAGATGGGGACCATATGGACCAATCTGAGTCTAAAAAGAGGTCTAAGAGCGGTCCTGCCCTCTCTTCTTCTTTGGGGGATGAGGGGGCCAAAAATAAGGGGAAACAAAGATAAAGGGTGTGGCCGTCTAATTTACTCACCTTGTATGGCGGAACTCACCCCATTGACGCTTGCATCTATTAATAGTGCCAGCATAAAGTCGGATAGGGCTAGATTTGCAGCCTTTGATTTTCTCGGCCGCGTTGAAGCTGACATTTTCTTTTTACAGGAGACCAGGTTGTCAGATCTAGCCTCTCTGGTAAAAGCCAGAGAGTGGAGGCGCGGTACCTCCCACTGGTCTCTTGCGGCTGAGCTGTATAGTGGGGTGGCGGTCCTTTTTAGCGCTCCTGTTGAATGCCAATGGGTTATTGAATTAGAAATGGGGAGGTGCCTGATCTTAGATGTCTTCATGAAGGGACAAGAGCTCCGGCTCATTAACATCTACACCCCGCAAACTAAGCGGGGCCGTAAAGATCTCTTTATGAGGATTAAGCCATTTCTTTTTACGAGTCGGCAAGTGATCTTTGGAGCGGACTTCAATAATGTCACGAGGTCCCAAGATAGGAGAGGCTCCAATGATCCGCTGACTTGCGATAGTGTGGCGTTGATTAGCATAGCTAGAGAAGCTCACCTAGAGGATGCCCACATCCGGAGCCCCTCGGGCCACGCGAGTTTCACCTATCATCAAGGTAGTCGCAGGTCTAGGATAGATAGGTTTTATTTAATGGAGGAAGCCGTCTCTTCCGCAGTGTCTGTGGTTGAGGTGGAGTTCTCCGATCACTGTATGATTTTGTTTTCCCTGAATGTTTCAGAGACCCCCCGGATGGGAAAAGGTTATTGGAAGCTGAATTCGTCCCTCCTGGAGGAAGCAGAGATAAGACAGTCCTTTGAGGATTTTCTTCAGAGTCAGGTACCTTTACTGGATCTTTGTAGTAATAAGCTGGAGTGGTGGGAGATATTCAAGAAGCGGGTTGCAGGGTTCTTCCGCCAGGTCTCGAGCCTCAGGTCCCCGAACAGGTATCGATTGTATCAGGGTCTGAGGAGGAAACTCGAGCTTCTCATCTCGACTGGAGGTAGCCGAGAGGATATCTCCAGAGTGAAATCCTTGCAGATGAGGTGTCAGTACGATAGGCACACATCTTTGGTTTTTGAGAGGGATTTTGGGAAGTACCGCTCGCCCGACCCTTACAGAAACTGTAAGATGTCAGTGAGTAGTAAAATCATTTCAGGACTGATTGATAGTACAGGATCTCTGAATCGGTCCAGATCAGGGATCTTGGAGGTCATCAGATCCTTCTACTCGCACCTCTTGGGGAGGAAGGATCTAGATCGAAACAAGATGTCGGTTTTCCTGACTGAAACCATTCCTGAACCAGGGGTAGACCCCTCTCTAATTTTTTTTCGCAGAAGAAATCAGGGAAGAGGAAGTGAGACTGGTGATCGAGGGGCTTGCCCCTAAGAAGTCGCCAGGTCCGGATGGCTTAACATCCGAGTGGTACAGGACCCTTAAGGAGCTCCCCTCTTGACTAAGGTATTCAATGAGTGTCTCTCCTCGGGCACTCTGCTGAAGTCAATGAGGAGGTCAGCCCTGATTCTTCTGTCAAAGGGTAAAGATCCTAGCCGTATTGAGAATTGGAGGCCCATAGCTCTTCTCAATATGGACAGGAAGCTTCTGGCCAAGATACTGTTTAATCGGCTGGTGAAGTTTGCACCCCGACTCCTTTCGGGGGCTCAGCACTGCTCTGTTCCAGGCTGAAGCACCTTAAGTGCTGTCCTTAGTGTCAGGGAGGCAGTGGAGCGGAGTAGTGCGGGTTTCTGGAAGGGGTACTTGCTGTCCCTGAATCAGGCCAAGGCGTTTGATCGGGTGAACCACGAGTACCTCTGGTCCGTCCTCCTGAGATATGGCTTACCGAGTACTTTTGTTAATTGGCTTAAGATCTTGTATGCAGGGGCAGAGAGTTTCCTGCTGGTGAACGGTTGGTTTGGCCACTCTTTTGAGGTGGGGTCCGTAGTCCGTCAGGGTTGTCCTTTGAGCCCGCTTTTATATATGTTTGCAATCGATCCCTTCGTCCGGAGGGTAGATTGTGGGCCATTGGCGGGAGTCGGGATGAGTCTGGCGGAGCTGGATGTCACCCAGAGAGTAGTGGCGTACGCTGAAGATGTCGCTAATTGCATCTCCTCGAGAGAGGAGGTTGATGTGGTGATGTCAGAGATGGACCGCTACTCAGAGGCATCCGGGTCTAAGATCAACCGGGATAAGTGTGAGAGTCTCTGGTTGGGAGGGGGGATCCCACGTTTGATCTCCCGGACACCCTTTCATGGCCCCAAGAATCAGCAAAAGTCTTAGGCATCACATTCAGCCAGGATGATTATCCCACCAAAAACTGGGATGGTAAGCTCCAGGATGCCGCTCAGAAGGTGGACCAGTGGGTTGGTCTATGACCCTCAGGGAAAGGGTACACCTGATCAAATCGTACCTACTCCCCTTGTTTATCTATCTGGGCAGCGTATGTATCTTGCCAGAGGCTTACTATACTAGGATCTACAGCCTGTTTTTCCAAATGAACCTAGTCAAGAGGGAGGTTATGTACCGCACGAGGAGACTAGGGGGATTATCTATGGTAAACCCTGTGGGGTTCTTTACGAACACCTTCTTGAAAGCTAAAATTGCAAACCTCTGGAAAGAGAGGGCTCCTCCGTGGGTTATCTCCTGCAGGGAATGGTTTCGGCCTTTCTTCCAGGAATGGGAGAGAGGAGAGCGAGTGAAGGACCTCCGTACGCCCCATGGATATCTTCCGGCATATGCTACCCCGACTCTGAAGGCGATACGTCGGTGGGGTCTGGGAGTGTGGGAGATCAGGACTCAGTCAAGGCAGTTCCTTGACAAATGGGTTCTGTTGACCCACTTCCAGAAGCCTATGGCGCTCAGGGACTGCCCAGGTCGGGATCTGAGGGAGGGGTTGTACCTTTTAAACATGAAAAGGATCCCCCAGAAGTTTTGGGACTAGGCCTGGCGCTGCTTTCAGGGAAAGCTATATGTAAGGGACAACCTGAAGTACAGGAACTCTGATGACCGGGGATGTCCCCGAGAAGAGTGCAGGGATATGCTGGAAAGCATGGACCACTTCCTGCTTCATTGTCCCTTTAATATAGGGGTTTACAACAGGGTGGGCGCTTCCATCGGCTGGAGTCAACTTGCCGGCCTAACCTATCCGGAGTGGGCTTATGGGGCATTCAGGACCCTGGGTGGCTGAGATCAGGGCACTTTATTCTTAGTTAGTTTAGTGGTTAGGTACTACACGTGGAACGCACGGTGTTTAGTGTCGACCCAACAGAAAATCCTCTCTGAGGTGGAGGTCTGTAGGAATATCACCGGTGACCTCGGGAAGATCAGGTCTTTAGAGTATGGCAGTCTTGGTACCAGTAGGGCTTCTCTCCTGTGGAGAGGTATTTCTTTTGATGTGCCCTAGGTACTAGACCTTTTAGGTAGAGTACCTTTGTTTTGGTTAGGGGCAGTGTTATAGGGATATTGATAGGGTGAGAGCAGGGTCAGTTTTAATGGAGGTATAGAATTAGGGAAAATTGTAGAGGGGAGTTAGGGAAAGAGTTTAAAATGATTTTAATGTATCATGTCTGCCGTCCTTCTTCCTGGTGGTGGGCTAATGCATGTGCACGCTAGCTTTTTGTTTTGTTTTAAGCTGATATGGTAAGAAGGGCTTACAGGCGACCAAACTTGGGCCTTGTGGTGGTTTTGGTTCAGTGTGTATATGTTAGTATGTATAAGTTTGTGTGTAAGTTGGTTGGGAGGAGTGCTAGGTGGGGAGGGTGTATTTGTGGGTGGTGGTGTTTTGCTTTTCTTTTGGGGACCTGACATGGGTCAGTTAGGGACAGGACTTTGTGTACGAATGGTATGGACTCTGACCCATGTGCAGGAGGGGTGGTGTGGGAGAGGGTACAGTTTTAGTGTAGGAATTTTGGTAGGGTTTTCTATTGTTTTTGTCGATTTTCTGTAGTGTATATATTTATTTTTAGTTAAATACTATATTATTATGTTCATGTGATTTTGTATGTATAATGTTTATATATTGTTTTTTTATTACAGCATTACAGTAGTTATGGCAGACGGACCAGTTATTATGTTGTTACGTGGTTTATTTGGTTTATTTCAGTTTATTTGGTATAGTGTTTTTTTTTTCTTCTTCTAGTGGTGTGCTTGTTATATTTTCTGTTTTGTTTTCTCGTTGTATTTCCCGAGTATGGATGGTTTTGAGTTGTAGCCAGGTAGTGCTAAATTTTATTTTCGTATTTTGATAAGCCAAGTGCAATTTTTATCTTCATTTTTGGTATGCGTGTGAGTGTGTTGTTTGGTTCCGTTAGGTGGGTTGGCATATTTTAGGTTTTTGTAAAGCTGGGCTGGCAGGTTAGGCAGGGTTTTGTTTTTGTGTTTTGGTACCAGAGTATTTCTTATTTATGTTATAGCTGGTTAAGCTTGTTTTGTTTTTTTGTATAAGTTTTGTACTTTTATAATAAAAAAGAGTGTCAGCAGAGAGCACTGTGGTCAGAGAGAAAATAACTATACAACTTCCTCTGTAGCATACAGCATCTTATAAGTACTGGAAGGATTAAGATCATTACATTTAACCTTAGATTATTGTGTTTAACTTTTTGGCACCAGTTGATTAAAAAAAATTTCCACTGGAGTACACCTTTAACCCCTTCCCAACCAATGACATATATGTAGGTCATGGGTCAGATGAACGGACATGATGAGGGCCAGTAGGTCAGTTGCACGTCATAACCGAGAGATGTCCGCTGCTGACATCAGCTGACATTTGCCTACGGATGTCGGAGATCGTTCTGACTGTCATTTAACTGGTTAAAAAGCAACTAATTTAAACATTAAATGCCGCTATTCCCTGGTGTCTAGTGGTCCCATAGTTCCATCGCGGGGGGGGGCTATGGATTGCAAGGGAAACCGGAGGCCTGACCTTGTCCTCAGCATCTTCCCTGGGTCTGTGATTGCTTAAGGCTGCCTTTTGCAGCCCATAGCAATCGAGCACAGATTTCATAATGAAACAAAATGTGTCAGTGAAAAGTGCAACTTGTCACACAAAAAATAAGCCCTCAGTCCAAATACAAAAAGTTATAGGTCTTATAAGGTAATGAGGGAAAAAATGTGAGCCAGAAGAAAAAATAGCTCGGTCATGAAGGGATTAAGGTTTTAATAGCCATGGGTCTTTCAATTGCTATGTGATATCATGTATTTAACCACAAAATCTACAGTAAAGCCACAAAAAATTCTATGTTGAAGCCAAAAAACGAAATAATACAACTTTGAGGGGTTTTGTTTCCACTCAATGCATGTTATCTTTATGCTGTAGGTCAATACAATTACAATGATTCCCAATTTATATAGGTTTTGTATTTATTTTACTACTTAAAGGGGCACTTCGGCGCTAAGACATCTTATCCCCAATCCAAAGGATTTTTTGTCACTTCACATATTAGAAAAAAAATGAATAAAAAGCAATCAAAAAAGTCCCATCAAAACAGAATGGTACTGATAAAAACTACAGATTACGTATTTTATTACAAAACTATATAACTTTTTAAAGGGGTACTCCGGCGCTAAGACATCTTATCCCCTATCCAAAGGATAGGGGATAAGATGCCTGATCTGGGGGATCCCGCTGCTGTATCTTGCACGCAGCACCCCGTTCTAATCAGTCCCTGGAGCAAGTGCACTCCAGGTCTGATTACTGGCGATCAAGGGGCCAGAGCATTGTGACGTCACGGCCCGCCCCTGTGTGACGTCACACTCCGCCCCTTCAATGCAAGCCTATGGAAGGGGGCGTGACAGCTGTCACGCCCCCTCCCATAGGCTTGCATTGAGGGGGCAGAGCGTGACATCACATGGGGGCGGGGCCATAACGTCACAATGCTCCGGCCCCCGTGATCGCCAGTAATCAGACCCGGAGCGAACATGCTCCAGAGACTGATTATAATGGGGTGCTGTGTGCAAGATCATGCGGGGTCCCCAGCTCCTTTGGATAGGGGATAAGATGTCTTAGCGCCGGAGTACTCCTTTAAAAAGTTATACAGTTTTGTAATAAAATGCGTAATCTATAGTTTTTATCAGTTTTTTTATTCTGTGTTGATGGGACTTTTTTGATTGCTTTTTATTCATTTTTTTTCTAATATGTGAAGTGACAAAAAATCTCCAATTCTGGACTTGGTATTTTTTTTTTTTACATTTGCCCCATTCACATAGACGTTTCATTAACATTATAATTAGTGTTGCTCGCGAATATTCGCAATGCGAATTTTAGTCGTGAATATCGCATATTCGCGAATTTGCGAATATTCGCGAATATAGCGCTATATATTCATAATTACGAATATTCTTTTTTTTTTTCACAGTACACATCACAGTGATCATCCCTCTCTGCTTCCAGCTTGTGTGATGTAAAGAAGGCTCTAATACTACTGTTTGAGACTGGCGTGCGAATTTTCGCACATGCGAAAATGTTCATATGCTAATTTTCGCATATGCGAATTTTCGCCTGTGTTAATTTTTGTTTATGCTAATTTTCGCATAAGCTAATTTTCGCATAAACTAATTTTCGCATGCGCGAAGTTTCGCATATGCGAAAATAAAACGCGAATATTACGAATATGCGAATTTAGCGAATATATGACGAATATTCGTCCATATATTCGCGAAATATCGCGAATTCGAATATGGCCTATGCCGCTCAACACTAATTATAATTAGTAGTTCGGACATTTACATATAGAGAGGGAATAGAGGGGTAACTTAAACTTATCTTAGAGGAATGGCTTATTTACATTTATTAACACTTAAAAAAAATCACTTTCTTAGTCCCCATATGGAACAATTACAGTCAGTCTTTTGCTTGCAAACACTGTTCAAAGCTAAGCAAAAGCAAAGCATTAATCAGGGTTATCAGCGTTCTGCTTATACAGGCTGCCTATATTTTCATAACACTGATCCGATGACAAAGGGGCAGGCAGGGATCCTCTGGCTGTCATCTTAGCTGAATGGTACTCCAAAATTTTGCAGTGGAGGTCTCAGTTGCCCTAATAATGGTCAATATGAATAAAATGAAACCTTATTTCAATTCTTATCTTGATCAGCCTTCTTCAGTAAAAAAAAGTCAAGAAGATGTCTATTCTGAAGCAGACAGGAAGCTGGGCTGCAGTGAAGGGAGTAAACCACTGAGAAATTAAGATAGATAAATGAATTCCAGGCCTTTAGCCTAGGTTCATATTGGGTAAAATTGTGCATGTATTTTAAAATATGTGCTGATTATCCTGCAAAATGCATAACAACATTTGGCCACATTTTCTGGGAAAAGCGGCACGTAGACTTAAATACGCTCTAAAAATGTTGCACTGTGTGAACCCAGTTTTAGGCTATTTTCAATTCTGCTCTGAAATTCTGGGACAATTTTGGTGTTGGTAGAAAGTAAATTTTTTGCTGGAGATTTAATAGGTTATTCAGCCTTATACAATAAATGTTCTATTGTTCAGATTATAAGAATATTATTAGCCTTGATGTTATATGTCATTTGTTAAGCATCTTGCCCTTATCTAGATACAAATTATACAAGACTATGAAGTAGTCTCTTGTTTGGCTATCAATATCAGATCAATGGGGTCCGACAACTTGCATCCCTGCAGATGAGCTGTATGGAGAGGTTACAGCCCTTATGCAAGTGCTGCTGCCTTTTCAATGTTTACCGACACTTATTTTTGTATGCAACAGACTTTTCTTAGTGGCGGTGTAAGGAACCGCAGCATTGTCCCAATAAAGTGGAAAAAAAGTTTTTGCAGACAATAATTTTGTGGACACTTGGACACTCTGTCTGGCTCATACAAGTGTACAAGGGGATAAGAACTGGCGTTTACATTTTTATTTTTTTAACTTTATCTTCACTAATTTTATGATCCGATGTTACTGGAAAATCATTGTCATGCTGCTGCTTAAAATACCATGAGAAAATCTGTGAATTTTTTTATGATTTTGTGCAGCAAATCTACAAAGTTTAATATGTGAAAGTTAACAGAAAAACATATTAGCGGAATGATGTAATACTGATGAGAAAGTCAGAGATACGTACTAATGATACTAGCATGAAGCAGAAAATGCTTAATTTGTACCTGAGTGAGACATTTGTTTTGGACAGAGAAAATCTGTAATCCCATGAGGTCATAAGAGCGGGAGAGAAAGGCAATGTATTTTATGTGAGTAATGATATGGATTAATTCAATGACACTGTGCTAAGTAATGGAAAATATAACTTATGCAGAGCTCATGAGAGGGCATGGGCTAGATACTCAAATGCAAAATACCCTGAAAAGAAAACCATAAATATAACTGGTAATCAGATTTCCAGATGTTTGAATTGTTTGTAATATGAAAAATCTAAACAGCCTTTAAGGGGTGCACTGTACCCCACTAGAATGTTTCAGACACTTTATAGTGAAAAATGGTAAACCTTTATTTCTCCAGAAGAGGTGGGGGTTTGTGTATAATTGTGAACAATAAATTGGCACAGTCGTTTTAACAACAAATACAAATATAGATACAGAGAGCCTTTAACACAGTCCATGTCCACAGTCTCAGATTGAGATGCCACATCTTTAAAATCCACATAGTTAAAAATGATAATGGTGGAGATTTACCATTATGTGTTTAGCTACACACATTATTAAAACTATCTTACCAGACTCAAGTAATGCACCTAATTAGTGCACCTAATTTATCAAAAGTCGCGCACGACGAGGTAAATTTGGCGCACATTCACATGTGTGGGATGTTGGCTTCTATGAAGTTGTTGTAAGCAAGTTTTGTAAATGAAAAGATTGCTGATATTAGTTTGCAACATTTGGAGCCCTTCGCAACAGAATGTGGAGAAAATGCCACATGATAAATTCACAACCACTGCAAAGTCAAAGGGCAAACAGTAAGCAAGTTTGACAAACAATAACTTCAGGATTAAAAAAAAAAATGGTTGCAAAACCATTGATGTGCCAAAATTGTGCCTTTTTTACACACTAAAAACAATGCGTAAAATTCTTGATGAATTCTCCCCAATAACTTTATACTTACACCCCTTTACATTAAAGGAAAACAGTCACCCATTCACCCACACTAAACCCAAAACACTGGGTTATTGTGTGGGTAAACAGGAGACCAATGCAGGGTTTCTGACCTATATACGTATCTACCATCTGGCGCCCGATCCCTCTGAAGTTTGGCTTCTACCAGCGCTGAATTGCCCTGCTGACTGGACTTGAATATTCATTGGCGCTGGTCATGTGAGTGCTTGTGCCTACTGAGCGCTCACGTGACCAGTGCCGATGAATATTCAAATCCAACGGGGGGGTGCGCCTCCAGCACACAATTCAGCTCTGGGAAAAAACTTCAGAGGAATTAGGAACCGGACTGCAGCTACGTATATATACAGTCATGACCGTAAATGTTGGCAACCCTGAGTATTTCTCACAGAAAAGGATTGCAATAACACATGTTTTGCTATACAAATGTTTATTCCCTTTGTGTGTATTGGAACTAAACCAAAAAAGGGAGGAAAAAGAGCAAATTGGACATAATGTCACACCAAACTCCAAAAATGGGCTGGACAAAATTATTGGCACCTTTTCAAAATTGTGGAAAAATAAGATTTTTTCAAGCATGTGATGCTTCTTTAAACTCCCCTGGGGCAAGTAACAGGTGTGGGTAACATAAAAAGCACACCTGAAAGCAGATAAAAAGGAGAGAAGTTCACTTAGTATTTGCATTGCGTGTCTGTGTGTGACACACTAAGCATGGACAACAGAAAGAGGAGAAGAGAACTGTCTGAGGACTTGAGAACCAAAATTGTGGAAAAATATCAACAATCTCTAGGTTACAAGTCCATCTACAGAGATCTAGGTTTGCCTTTGTCCACAGTGCGCTACATTATCAAGAAGTTTGCAACCCATGGCACTGTAGCTAATCTCCCTGGGCGTGGATGGAAGAGAAAAGTTGATGAAAGGTGTCAATGCAGGATAGTCCGGATGGAAGATAAGCAACCCCAAACAAGTTCCAAAGATATCAAGCTGTCCTGCAGGCTCAGGGAGCATCAGTGTCAGTGCGAACTATCCATCGACATTTAAATGAAATGAAATGCTATGGCAGGAGACCCAGAAGGACCCCACTGCTGACACAGAGACATAAAAAAGCAAGACTACATTTTGCCGAAATGAACTGGAGTAAGCCAAAATCCTTCTGGGAAATCCTCTTGTGGACAGATGAGACGAAGATAGAGCATTTTGGTATAGCACATCATTCTACTGTTTACCAAAAACGGAATGAGGCCTACAAAGAAAAGAACACAGTACCTACAGTGAAATATGGTGGAGGTTCAATGATGTTTTGGGGTTGTTTTGCTGCCTCTGGCACTGGGTGCCTTGAATGTGTACAAGGCATCATTAAATATTAGGATTACCAACGGATTTTGGGTCACACTGTACAGCCCAGTATCCAGCAGGACAATGACCCCAAACATACGTCAAAGACTACCCAGAAATGGATGGCAACAAAGCGCTGGAGAGTTCTGAAGTGGTCAGCAATGAGTCCAGATCTAAATCCCATTGAACACCCTTGGAGAGATCTTAAAATTGCTTTTGGGAAAAGGCGCCCTTCCAATAAGAGAGACCTGGAGCAGTTTGCAAAGGAAGAGTGGTCCAGCATTCCGGCTTAGAGGTGTAAGAAGCTTATTGATGGTTATAGGAAGCAACTGATTTCAGTTATTTTTTCCAAAGGGTGTGCAACCAAATATTAAGTTAAGGGTGGCAATAATTTTGTCCAGCCCATTTTTGGAGTTTGGCATGACTTTTTTCCCTCCCTTTTTTGGTTTAGTTCCAATACACTCAAAGGGAATAAACATGTGTATAGCAAAACATGTGTTACTGCAATCCTTTTCTTGAAAAATTTCAGGGGTGCCAACATTTACAGCCATGACTGTAGGTCAGAAACACAGCATCGGTCTCCGGTTCAACTGCACTATAACCCAGTGTATCAGGTTTAGTGTGGGTGAATGGGTGACCATTTTCCTTTAATTATTTTCATTAATTGCAATAGGTAGATAAAAACTCAGATCCGATATAAATCTCTAACTGGTAAGGTTACCTGTAGATACAATCTCTTTTCCTCACTTAAGGAATACATATTTAATACACATTTATGCTTTTGTACTACTTGCGTGGTGTATTGCACTATTTCATATTTTATTTGTATTGTTCCTGTCATGTTGTGCTATTATACCCTGTTTTTGGTTATGAGATAGAGAGAGCCCATGCACTTCCCATAGGCCTATACACTTAACATGAAACAGTATAGTAATTGGTAGAGATGTCGCGAATTGTTCGTCGGCGAACAGTTCCCGGCGAACTTAGCATGATCACGTTCGCATCACCGGGCGAACCTATGTGAAGTTTGATTCGCCCCCTATACTTTAACATTGCGGTAAACTTTGACCCTGTGAGTCAGAGTCAGCAGACACAATACAGCCAATCAGCAGCAGTCCATCCATTCCAGACCCTCCTACCTCCTGCACGGACGCCATTTGACCTTCATTCGGCATGCTGCAGGCTTAGAAAGTGGAGGGACAGAGAAGCTGCTCCTGCTGTAATAGGGAAAGCGATAGCTAGGTTGCTGCTAGGTGGTGTATTCAGGGTCCACTTTACTCCTAAAGCACTAGTCTAACATCTGCTTTCAGGACAGCACCCAAAAAAGCCCTTTTTAGGGCTCAAATATCAGTCTGTGTGCCAACAGCTGGAGGCACCCTGGTTGGGAGGGAATCGCTGGTTAAAAGGGGTACTCCAGTGTAAAACTTAAGTTCCTTCAAGCAACTAACTACAGTATTAAAAGGGCTATAAGTTCAGTCTGTGTGTCTTGCAACAGCTGGAGGCACCCTGGTTGGGAGGGGACCACTGGTTAAAAGGGGGTACTCCAGTGTAAAACTTAATTTCCTTCAAGCAACTAACTACAGTATTAAAAGGGCTATAAGTTCAGTCCGTGTGTCTTGCAACTGCTGGAGGCACCCTGGTTGGGGACCTCTGCTTAAAAGGGGAACTCCGCTGGCAACCTTTTTTGCTCATTGTCACACTAATGCAAATCACATTTGGTGTGACAGAAGTTCAAATAAAAAAAAATACCTTTTTTGGCTGTGAAAACCAGTGCTGCCTAAAGGAGGGCTCTAACTATGTGCTGCCTAATATGGGGGAATCTATGTGCTGCCTAAAGGGGATCTAAATATGCGCTGCCTAAAGGGGGCTCTATGTGCTGCCTAAAGGGAGGCTCTAACTATGTGCTGCCTAATATGGGGTAATCTATGTGCTGCCTAAAGGGGGGCTCTATGTGGTGCCTAAAGGGGAGCTCTAACTATGTGCTGGCTAACATGGGGGAATCTATGTGCTGCCTAAAGGGGGATCTAACTATGTGATGCCTAAAGGGGGATCTAACTATGTGCTGCCTAAAGGGAGGCTCTACCTTTGTGCTGCCTAAAGGGGGGCTCTAACTATGTGCTGCCTAATATGGGGGAATCTATGTGCTGCCTAAAGGGGGATCTAACTATGTGATGCCTAAAGGGGGGCTCTATGTGCTGCCTAAAGGGGGCTAAAGCACGTTATTCCAAAGAATTTAGGAATAATAGGTGATTTATGCCCTTTATGGATTAAAACCAGACTCTGCATCAACTATGTAATTTTCCATGGGAGTTTTGCCATAGATCCCCCTCTAGCACGCCACAGTCCAGGTGTTAGTCCCCTTGAAACAACTTTTAAATCACTATTGTGGCCAGAAAGAGTCCCTGTGGGTTTAGAAATTTGCCTGCCCATTGAAGTCAATGAAGTCGAAAATTTTATGTTCGCGACATCACTAGTCATTGGGAGGGGCCTGGTCTCGGCTAGCCACTCTCTTTCCAGAGAGAAGACAGTCAATTGTGAGAAGCTTGGAGTAAGAAAGAGAGTGGAGTATCCAATCTTTCTTTTGACAGAGTCCAAAAACCCAGGATCAACAGCTCATGCAGAGTCTGAATTATATCCTGGAGAAGTTTTCCTAGTCCAGTTCCTAAGTGAATATTTAGGAGTTATAGAGGGAGACTTCAGATCTCACATTTGAAAAGCATTTGAAAAATGCTTTAAAACAAAGCCTGTAAAATCTTGTCTCAACATTTTTGACACCAGACAAGATGTGCCAAGAGTGGACTTTAGAGCTTTCAGCTTTAGATGTAAGACTACATAAGAAGTTTGTGATTTGTAATTTCCTCACCTACTTTCTGATGTTTTCTTAATAATTTTTAATAATGATTCTTGATTAGAACTTTCTGAACAATATGATATTGAACTTACGTTGGCAGCACATCATCTAGGGAATCTACTATCTAGTTAACCATCTAGAATATCAGGAAAATGAACATAAACTTCATACCTTAACTGTAAAAAGAGCAGTGGCTAACTATCTTGGTGGACACAAATGAATTCTGATAAGTGCTGGATATGTCACACAACAGACACCAATGGAGTCCAAGTGATCCTATTGACTTGATATTGATCCTATTGATAATCCTGCCTGTTGAGCTCCTTAATGGTGCAGTCATTTTTTATTCTGTCAAATACAACAGAAGCTGCAACAGTGCCTCCATCACAGCTGTAAACACAACCTTAAAGGACAAGTATCATGGTAAAACCCTTATATAGCTCTATTGGAGAACTGAAGATTGCCGAAGATTGCTCTCCCAAAGAGCTATATGGAGGGAACATGACGGCCCCCGCTTCAGGTGGGGTTGTGATGCGCCACTGTGAAAGAGAGCTCCAAATAGGAGATTGCGGGGAGCCCCAGCGCTCAAACCTCCTTGATGTAAAACTTATCCCCGTGTCCTTCTGATAGGGGATACGTTGTTTTACCATAATACTTGTCCACTAAATGTTTTTTTTTTAATTTATACAAATTTTCAGTAAACAATGCTGTTTACTAATGGTCCTGATAATTCTTAAGAAAAAAAAAAGCATGGAAAAATATTTTACACATGTTTTGAAACAACACTCTTACCTTCTATTATTCTCTGTATTCTTAGCACATTTTTCAACCAACAAAACCATCTGGTTATTTTAAAAGAACTTCCTAGAACTGAAGATAGCTCCATTCATTTTATTACCAGCTCAATATTTCAGAAGAAACACTGGGTGAAAGCTAAAAATTGTAAAGCATTGTCATAAAAGGCAACAAAACAAAACAGATGGCCATAAAACTCCACTTGAAATTTTGAACCCGAAGGCTTTGTTATATTCATTACTGAGTTTACTATTTCATTTTTATTATGCAAGGTTAATTTTTATATTAAATGAGTGAGATTTATCAAAACCTGTCCAGAGAAAAGTTGCCCAGTTGCCCATAGCAACCAATCAGATAACTTCTTTAATTTTAAAAAGACTTCTGCAAAATAAGAGAAGCAATTGGATTGGTTGCTATGGGCAACTGAACAACTTTTCCTCTACACTGGTTTTGATATTTGCAAGTTTTGGTTCATGCAGGTTAAACAGCTTCAGTTTGAATTGTTTTTGTTATTTACATCATTAACGTGATCTTTTGCACAACAGTTTTGACTTTAGTTTTTCCAATTTTACATTCATTGTATTTTTTAGATTAGGCTTTAAGAATGTGATAAATAATTTCACAAACATTTAATATCTTCAAGCTCTGGCTTGGTTGGGTTAGGCTTTTTTAAACTGCAGTGTGTGTAAAAGGTTTCCTTCTAGATGGAAAACTGGGATATACAGTATATTAAAGACAAGCAAATTGGTTCAGCACAAACTGATTTTGCTTTGAGTTTCTTAAAAAAAAAAGATTTATCCATATCTGAATTTTTTGGGATGCACATTGGGTGAATTGCATAGAGGAGCAGGAACCCCTGGGAAAGGCAACAGTGCCTACTGCTGTACACAGAGTGGGACATACACTGTATGCCTTGTATAAAGAACATCTGTCTTTGATTGGAGTTCCTGCTCCTATATTTAGTTTCCATGCCTTACGCCGATAGCATAGGATGCCATGGAAAGTATGTACAGAAGCAAATGACTGCTGTCAAAAGCAGGAGTCCTTGCTACTCTACACTGAACAGCGAGGCACACACCGGTCACCTGGCCAGCAAATTTGTACCGCTGTCCGGAGGTAAGATTCCCTTTTGTATACATTAACAGTGTTTTATATAGTTTAGAGGTACAGTAGCCTTGGTAGTTGCCATTTTCAATAGATGTATAAAAGCTTAATCCCTTAAGGACTCAGCCCATTTGGGCCTTAAGGACTCAGCCAATTTTATTTTTACGTTTTCGTTTTTTCCTCCTCGCCTTCAAAAAATCATAACTCTTTTATATTTTCATTTACAGACTAGTATGAGTGCTTGTTTTTTGCGTGACCAGTTGTCCATTGTAATACCATCACTCACTTCACCATAAAATTTATGGCGCAACCCAAAAAATACTATTTTTGTGGGGAAATTAAAAAGAAAACCACAATTTTGCTAATTTTGGAAGGTTTCGTTTTCCCTCTGTACAATTTACGGTAAAAAGGACATGTGTTCATTATTCTTTGAGTCAATATAATTAAAATGATACCCATGATAACATACTTTTCTTTTACTGTTGCACTTTAAAAAAATGGCAAATTGTTTAACCAAATTAGTAAGTTTAAAATCCCCCTATTTTGAAGACCTATAACTTTTTCATTTTTCCGTATAAGCAGCGGTATGAGGGCTCATTTTTTGCGCCATGATTTGTACTTTTTATTGATTCCATATTTGCTTATATAAAACTTTTAATACATTTTTTTATTAATTATTTTGGAATAAAATGTTATAAAAAAGCAACTATTTTGGACTTTTTTTTTTTTCGTTCACACCGTTCACCGTACGGTATCATTAACATTTTATTTTAATAGTTCGGATATTTACACACGCGGCAATATCAAATATGTATATAACCCCTCAGATGACTGATCGCGGATGTCGGCCAATTTCGGCGGGTCCCTGGCTGCTATAAGCAGCCTGGACCTGCTGCGCATGACCCGAGCATTGCTCCGATGCTCGTGGTTATGTATAGGACGTAAATGTACATCCTGGTGCGTTAAGTACCAGCTCACCAGGATGTACAGTTACGTCCAGCATCAATAAGGGGTTAAAGAGTACCTGTCATATACCGCAAAAAAAGTGTTATATGTTACAGTACCTAAACCAGATCATGTTAATGTGTCAAGCAGATCATTTTTATTTGTGGTCAAGTCACATGTACCGTATTACTTGGGTGAATAATTAGGCCTGGGGTGTGCCTGGCCAGCCATGAAGGGTATTTTAAAGAAGGGGGATACCCAGAGAGTGACTGTAGAAAAAAGAGAAGGGAGGGCGGGGACATCTTGCATGCTGCATTTACTTGCCTAATACAGGTTGCGTAGCAGTGCTTATTGTCCTCCCATAAGTGTAACCTGTGTGTACATAGGTGGTGTAAGTTTTTTCTTTCCTGAAATGCTAATTTTGGCCTAGTTACTGTGAAAGGCCAGCCAAAGCTAGACCCTTGTTTCTGTAGCCTTATACAGTTTGTAGTGGAGCGCATAGTCCTCCTCTCATAAGTTTAAAATGTACGTACACCTATGTGGTGTCTTTTACATATTTCCCTGTTAAACTAATTTGTGAAAGGCCAGCCAAAGCTACACACTAGTTCCTGAAGTCTAATACAGTTGTCAGGATCCGGACTGGTATGCAGCAAGGACACTGGAGGTGGATCCTCTGTGTCAGTGGGGTGATGGCGTGGGCCGTACCAGGGGAACGGAATCTAAGGGGTTACTGTTTTTTTTAGGAGGAGCCGGAGCGCTTGGCGTAACAACAGTTTTAAGGGTAATTGAGCGTATTGTCCTCCTCTAATAAGTGTTACATATGCCAGTATGTCAGGCAGGGAAGTGCCAGGACGTGCACATAGGAATGGCAGAGGCCTAAATTCATCAGGCAGAGTTCACAGCAGATTAGGGGCGAGTGGCACCAGAAGACGCAGCGAGAGGACTGAGCTCCCGGTATCAGCTAGCGGTCGTGTCTAGACCAGCAACCCATCTGCCGTCAGTGATTGGTTCACTCAGTCATCCACTTCATCACAAGTGACATCTGACAACCCCAATCAACAGTCGGTGGGTTCCTCAGACACAATCATCAGTTGGTGTGGCCCAGGAGCAGTCCTTGTCCTCCCATTGCCTCTGTTCTATGCTCTTCCCTCCCCCACAGAAGTATCGTGCAGCATGCCAGCGTGGTGTGGCAGTAGTGGAAATTCTGGAGCCAAACGTGCCCGGGGGAGACCACCTGCTTCGCGGCAGCTTACCTTTCCGGGAGTTACCGGGTTACCAGCACCGGTCGATGAAAGATAGAGACACGCTAATCCGTTCAGTGGAGCGCGCCTGCGGCCCCGGAAATTTGAGGGCATAACACACCTGGTATTGCTCGATCTCACAATTGATCGAGCAAAAGTAGGGGGTTATTGAAGCCTCTTGGGTACTGCTGAGGCCTACTCCTGACTGCTCCTGGTGTAATGTATGGGGTAATTAAACACTCTTGGGTAGTGTTTTTTTTTTTATTTACTGATAATTTTATCGGTAATAAGATTGAATTTTCCAGAATGCTAATCGTTACACAACGGAACGCTTGTTCGGAGTGATTTTTTTATGAAAAAAAAAAATACGGACAGGGATTAACTCTGCTTCATCATTTTGGGTGAAAAAAGTCCTTTGGTGATATGATCTTTTAGAGACAGATGCGCTTACACACATATTGAATTTGTTTTTGTAAAAAAATTTCAAACATTGTGTGGTTTATTATTTTTGAGAAGAATGTTTTTGGGTGGTCCACCGTCCTGCATTATAGAGTCTTGTGAACTGTTGGATATGCGCTTGTTCTTACACAAAGGTATTTCTTAAAAAAATTTCTAAAATGTTGTTGTTTTTTGGAGGGGATTGTGAAGCCCAGGTGTGTACTGGTGCATCAGCCAACTCCAGGCTGTGTCCTTCAGGCAATATATGGGTTCCTGATGCCGCAGAGGTGGGACCTGGGTCTGGAAATTTAACATTTTTGGATAGCGGGTGCTACCTATGAGAAATCTTTGTCAAAAATTTCATATATTTTCTTTTTTTTTTTTTTTTTTTTGGGGGGGGGGGGGATTGTGAAGCCCTGGTTTGTAGTGTACTAGGGCATCAGCCAACTCCACGCTGTGCCAGTCAGCCACTAAATGGTCTCCTCTTGCTGCCAACATGTCCACGCTGTGTCATTCAGCCACTATATGGTGTCCTCATGCTGCCAACACCTCCACACTATGTCATTCAGTCACTATATGGTCTCCTGACACTGATGCCACCACCAGTGCGGCAGTGATTCTAAGAGCGATGCCGGTAATCTGCATGCTATTCTGAATAACAGTATTATTTCACTACCCCAGCACACTCCATATGTGTTTTAGGACACAGCAAAGTGTTCTATACCCCTACAGAGGCTGTATGTAGGCTAGAAATAGCCTTTTTTTAATATCTATTCGCCACAAACAAATTTGGATCGAAACAAACTTTTCGGGAAAATTCGGCGAATCGTCCGAATCGAATTTTTGAAAAGTTCGCTCATCTCTAGTCAGCACATTCAACTATGTAAACACAAAAGTATTTCATACGATTAGTTCATTTATTCAGATCGAGGATGTGTTATCTTAGAGTTCCCTTTATTTTTTTGAGCAGTGTCCTGTACAGTCTATTCCTCTAACTGCCAAGCAAAAGTTCCTTTAGCCATTAAAACCTTTGATGAATTTAGCAAACAGAATCACACCACACTACCCCTCTTGCATCTTTTTTTTCATATAGTCAGCATTGCTTAAATGTTATTACTAAACATATAGCTCAAATGCTGGAGGCAGCATAGACCCTGGCGTTCAAGTGTTTGGTTTACACCTTTTATAAATTAACAATATTTTAAATATTTTTTCTTACAAGTTGTTACAACAAAAACATAAATAAGAACTTACACTGAAGATTTTATTTAGCTATAATTACCGGTATGTATTTTAAATTAACACACAATATATAAATCTTTAAACTTATAAAGAAATATAATTTTGATGAACATGATGATATATGCGGAGACCTATGAAATGTTTACAAAATGTATGAAGTTAAGAAATGAACGGAAAAATTCCTAGAAAGGGCATATAAACATGAGAAAGGAAATGTTGCCAGTTTTATTTTATTTTTTTCTCTCTCTTTACATTTTTAAATGTAGCCATGGAAATAAAGGTGTTGTGGCTACTTCTACTCATTTATGAGATAAAAACAACATTTTATGGTTTGTTAAGTGTTAAGCAAACAGCAATGGATTTTAAATGAAACAGAGCATAAGTGCAATGTGACGTTTTGCTGCAGTGAGGCTGTATTGAAGCTATATTGTCATTGTTTCCATGAGAGATATTGTATACAATTATGTATGTAACGAAAACTTTTTATTTTATTTCAAAGGGATCTTTAAACTGTAGGGGAAGATGTTCATAATTCACCACTTATTATAGAGTAAAGATTTCATTTATAAACAGGCTTACATGATCTCAGATTTTTATTTATTTACTATTTTTTTTGTAAATGATTCCTATAAAAAACAAAAACAAACAAACAGAAAAATAGCTTGCTACAGCTTGATTCAATTTTGGAATAATTGCATGACTTTTATATTCTAGCAAATAAAAGTGTTGAAGGGCTTGTCCAGGGAGCAGAAAAGGCATTTCCACTTTTGCCCCCAGCACTCAACTTCAATCTTGTGCTTGTCTTAGAAACATACCTTCCAAGACGAGAGGCGGTGAGTATCAAATCGCGATCATGCATGCAAGTCCAAGAGCTGCATGATATTGCCAAGCGCAGGGTGGAAGAAAGAAATGTAATTCCTGCTGTCTAGGAAACCCCTTTAATTAACTTCCATTTATTCCAACATTACATTATAAGGGCATGTTCACACAGTTGCAGATCCACTGTGAAATTCATGCAGAAGAAAATCTGCCACAAGAAATTTGCAGTGTTTGTGCATCAAAACAGTAACAAAATCTGTTGCAGTTCAGTTGTGGTTCATTTGTAGTTGAGTTGATGAACAGTCTTCAGTATTTCCCCCCTTTGTGAACATACAGTAAAGTAATAAAAATATGAATGGAAGTTTAGGTTTCTAATATTGTCATCAAGGAATGCTTAAAATATTTTCTTCCGAAAATCTAATTTAGTTTAGGTTTAAACATAAATGTTTAGGGTGGATTTCTTTGTGGGTTTACTTTGCATTTTTTTCTTGGCCTATAAAAAAAGAAATGTGAGTATCAAAAACATTGATTTTGAACATGCCCTTAACCCCTTAAGGACCAGGCCATTTTACACCTTAGGACCAGAGCGTTTTTTGAACATCTCACCACTGTCACTTTAAACATTAATAACTCTGGAATGCTTTTAGTTATTATTCTGATTCCGAGAATGTTTTTTCATGACATATTCTACTTTAACATGGTGGTAATTTTTTGTGGTAACTTGCATCCTTTCTTGGTGAAAAATCACAAAATTTTATGAAAAAATTGAAAATTTTGCATTTTTCTAACTTCGAAGCTCTCTGCTTGTAAGGAAAATGGATATTCCAAAATAATTTTTTTTAATTCACATTTACAATATGTCTACTTTATATTTGCATCATAAAATTGACAAGTTTTCACTTTTGGAAGACACCAGAGGGCTTCAAAGTTCAGCATCAATTTTCCACAAAATTTTCAAACTCACTATTTTTCAGGGACCAGTTCAGGATTGAAGTGGATTTGAAGGGTCTTCATATTAGAAATACCCCCTAAAAGGCCCCATTATAAAAACTGCACCCCCCAAAGTTTTCAAAATGACATTCAGTCAGCGTTCTAACCCTTTAGGTGTTTCACAGGAATAGCAGCAAATTGAAGGAGAAAATTCACAATCTTCATTTTTTACACTCGCATGTTCTTGTAGACCCAATTTTTTAATTTTTACAAGGGGTAAAAGGAGAAAATGTATACTTATATTTGTAGCTCAATTTCTCTCGAGTAAGCACATTCCTCATATGTCTATGTAAAGTGTTCGGTGGACGCAGCAGAGGGATCAGAAGCGAAGGAGCGACAAGGGGATTTTGGAGAGTAAGTTTTTGGGGGGCATGAAATGGTTTTTTGGGGGCATGTTGCATTTAGGAAGCCCCTATGGTGCCAGAACAGAAAAAAAAACACATGGCATACCATTTTGGAAACTAGACCCCTTGAGGAACGTAACAAGGAATAAAGTGAGCCTTAATACCCCACAGGGGTTTCACGACTTTTGCATATGTAAAAAAAAATTTGGAGAGAGAGCACTGCGCATTTGAGGCAACATAAAAAAGTCCCCGATGATAGTGACTCAGTGACCTATGACCCATTTTTGAAAAAACACCCCCAGAGGTTTGGGCAATTTAGTGGTTTTAGGAGGTTAATAGAGATGAGCGAACTTACAGTAAATTGGATTGTCACAAACTTCTCGGCTCGACAGTTGATGACTTATCCTGCATAAATTAGTTAAGCTTTCAGGTGCTCCCGTGGGCTGGAAAAGGTGGATACAGTCCTAGGAGAATCTTTCCTAGGACTGTTTCCACCTTTTCCAGCCCACCGGAACATCTGAAAGCTGAACTAATTTATGCAGGATAAGTCATCAACTGCCGAGCCGAGAAGTTCGTGACGAATCGAATTTACTGTAAGTTCGCTCATCTCTAGAGGTTAACAATTTGGAATGTACTCTGGACTTGGTACATTGGTCAAATTATGGAAAATTAAACTGAAAAGGGAAAATGTAGTACTCCATGGAAGTGTGATACTCCCTGAAGCAGCCTATGCAGAGGTCCAGATTATCTGGGCAAGTGTCGCACTGATACGTGGTGTCCTTCCGTATCCCCCTCCTGCTACACACTCTGCATCTTTACTGGGTTCGTCCCTTCTTTCCACTGTGGGGGATCAAACCTGGAAAGTGTTGGCCTGGGACGATCCTGGCGCCTATAACTCCAGACCCTTGGGAAGTCCGGCCTTAGGACTTCTTCTTGGTACTGAAGGAATGTCCCTGTATTGCCAGCGTACTGGGATAGTACAAAAGCGTTGTACCTGGCAACCTGTACCAAGTAGACCGCAACTTTTTTGTACCATGCCCGTGTTTTCCACATGGCGTTATATGGCTTAAGGACTTTATCTGAGAGATCAACTCCCCCCATATACCGATTGTAGTCCAGAATACAATCGGGCTTGAGGACCGGTCCCAAGGTACCTCGCACAGGGACAGGGGTGCTGCCATTCTCATGAATAGTGGTGAGCATAAGGACATCCCTCTTATCCTTATACTTCACCAACAACAGGTTATCAAGGGTCAGGGCACGGCACTCACCCTTGGGGATAGGCGTCTGGACCAAATTTAGAGGGAGGCCTCTCTGGTTCTTCTGCACGGTCCCACAAGCGGACGTGGATCTGTCGGAAAGGGATTTGAACAGAGGGATGCTGGTATAAAAGGTATCCACGTATACGTGGAAACCCTTATCCAGCAATGGGTGCACAAGGTCCCAAACGAGTTTCCCGCTAACACCCAGAGTGGGGGGACATTCTGGGGGATCAATACGGGAATCTCGGCCCTCATACACTATAAACTTGTAAGTGTACCCGGAGGTACTCTCACAAAGTTTATAGAGCTTCACGCCATACCGCGCCCACTTCGAGGGAATATACTGGCGGAAAATGAGTCTCCCCTTAATACTGACTCATCTACCGAGAGGTCCCTGAGCGGTACGTAGGCCTCCAAAAATTTGGCCCCAAAGTGATCGATGACCGGCCTCACTTTGTAAAGCCGGTCATGGGCGGGATCACCTCGGGGCGGACATGCATAATGCAGGCATTTCCGAATGGCCTCGAACCGACTCCGTGTCATCGCCATACTGTAAAGCGGGGTCTGATAGAGGACGACCCCACTCCAGTAATGACGAGCACTTGTTTTTTTGTCCTGGCCCATATGCAGCGAGAGGCCCCAAAATGTCCTCATTTCCGCTGCATCAATGGTGCGCCATTCATTGGGCCTGGCCAAAAGCGAATCGGGGTGGTGGGCAATGAACTGCTGGGCATACAAGTTCGTTTGCTCCACCATGTGATTGACCAGGCTGTCACTGATAAAAAAACTTTAAAAACTCCAGATCAGTGTCAATCCGGATTTCTGAGTCGCCAACAAATTCAGGAATCCGTGGCTGATAACCCTCTGGGGGGCTCCAGACAGGGTCACCGGAAGGGGGCTCCAGTGCACTCCTCTTGGGGGGCCGGACTCCTATTACAAGCGGCATTGCCATTCGTACTAGTGTCGGCCACTGGGTCACTCTCATGGGGGGTGCGCGGCCTCGCCTGGCGGCGTCTCCGCCGCCGTACAGGAGACTCATCATCACTACTAGATGATGAGGAGGGCGAGGAATAACACAAAAATGTAGGATCTTCCTCGTCCTCACTGGCAGATTCGGAGTCGGAGGCTAAAATTGCGTAAGCCTCCGCTGCCGAAAATGCTCGGTGGGCCATCGCCTTTTTTCTACGGTGGTGGGGGGGGGGGCAGTGGCGGGGGGAGGGGGTGTGTGCGGGGGGCGGGGAAGTATGTAGTGTGTGGTGCTTGTAAAAAGTGTACAACAGTAATAGAAAAAGCTGCGGCCCCCCCCAAAAAATGGATGGTGCACGCAGCTCCCTGAACCCCTAATAGGACCCGGGGTAAGGGGGTCGGGGTAAGGGGACTTTTTTTTTACTTTTTTTTTTTTTTTACTTAACTCCTACATGTCCCTGCAATCCGCAGTCCCTATTCTAAGGCTCCTGAGGGGGCTCTAGAGCTCTGAGGGGGGATCCATGGTCTTCTCCTCACTGCTGCACCCGCTGACTGAACATAGCAGCGGGACCGTTAACCCCTCCTCTGCCGCACTGCTATTGGCTGGACGATCGCCAGCCAATAGTAGCGTTGCTGGGGAGGTGACAGTATTGTCACCTCTCCCCAGCAACGGCAGGTGATTGGCGGTGTATCGTACACCGCCGATCACCATCTAGTTCCGGGTCATCGGGTCACCACTGACCCGAATGACCAGAATCACTGCAGATCGCCCGCGCGATTTCGCGGACGATCTGCAACGATCACCGACATGTGGGGGTCCCGGGACCCCCCTCGGCATTTGCCTCGGACGCCTGCTGAACGATTTCAGCAGGCGTCCGGTTTCGCAACCCCTCGGCGCGCGGCGGGATGCAAAATGCCCACGGACATATGAGTACGTGCCTGGTCCTTAAAACCCAGGGCACAGGGACGTACTCATACGTGCTTGGTCCTTAACCCCTTAAGGACCGGGGTTTTTTCCGTTTTTGCATTTTCGTTTTTTGCTCCTTGCCTTTAAAAAATCATAACTATTTCAAATTTGCACCTAAAAATTCATATGATGGCTTATTTTTTGCGCCACCAATTCTAATTTGTAATGATGTTGGTCATTTTGCCCAAAAATCTACGGTGAAGCGGTAAAAAAAATCATTGTGCGACAAAATTGAAAAAAACCCGCTGTTTTGTAAATTTTGGGGCCTTCCGTTTCTACGTAGTACATTTTTCGGTAAAAATGACACCTGATATGTATTCTGTAGGTCCATACGATTAAAATGATACCCTACTTATATAGGTTTGATTTTGTCGGACTTCTGGAAAAAATCATAACTACATGCAGGAAAATTAATACGTTTAAAATTGTCATCTTCTGACCCCTATAACTTTTTTATTTTTCCGTGTATGGGGCGGTATGAGGGCTCATTTTTTGCGCCGTGATCTGAAGTTTTTAATGGTACCATTTTTGCATTGATATGACTTATTGATCGCTTTTTATTCATTTTTAAATGATATAAAAAGTGACCAAAAATGCACTATTTTGGACTTTGGAATTTTTTTGCGCGCACGCCATTGACCGAGCGGTTTAATTAGTGATATATTTTTATAATTCGTACATTTCCGCATGCGGTGATACCATATATGTTTATTTTTATTTACACTGTGTTTTTTTTTTTATTGGAAAAGGGGGGTGGATTCAAACTTTTAATAGGGGAGGAGTTAAATGATCTTTATTCACTTTATTTTTTCACTTTGTTTTTGCAGTGTTATAGGTCCCATAGGGACCTATAACACTGCACACACTGATCTTCTATGTTGATCACTGGTTTCTCATAAGAAACCAGTGATCAACGATTCTGCCGCATGACTGCTCATGCCTGGATCTCAGGCACTGAGCAGTCATTCGGCGATCGGACAGCGAGGAGGCAGGAAGGGGCCCTCCCGCTGTCCTGTCAGCTGTTCGGGATGCCGCGATTAGCCGCGGCTATCCCGAACAGCCCGACTGAGCTAGCCGGGAACTTTCACTTTCACTTTTAGCCGCGTGGCTCAGCTCTGAGCGCGCGGCTAAAGGGTTAATAGCGCGCGGCTCAGCGATCGGCGCTGCACGCTATTAGAGGCGGGTCCCGTCTTCACTATGACGCCGGGCCCGCCGTGATATGACGCGGGGTTACTGTGTAACCCCGCGTTATATCAGAAGAGCAGGACCAAGGACGTACCGGTACGTTCTTGGTCCTTAACCCCTTAAGGACAATGGACGTACTCCTACGCCCCCGTTTCTGAGTCCTTAAGGACCGAGGACGTAGGAGTACGTCCTGTCCATTCCCGGCCCCCCGCCGCTAGCCGGAGGGGAGCCGGTGCCCGATGCCTGCTGAAATCGTTCAGCAGGCATCGCGGCATATCATTATGCCCCCCCATGTCGGCGATGGCCGCAGATCGCTGGACAATTTAGTCCAGCGATCTGCGGCGATTCCGGGTCAATCGGGTCTCCAGTGACCCGGTGACCCGGAATTACTGGCTGATCGGGGCCGTCAAAAACGGCCCCAAACAGCCAGAGCCTGCAGAGGTGAGGTGGCACTGGTGCCACCTCACGATCGCCCTGATTTGTCGGCCGGATTCCCGGCCGACCAATCAGGACGCCTGCTGCGGGTGTCACTCCCGCACCCGCTCCGCCCCTCTTCCGGAGGACGTGAGCGGGTGCAGGAAGACGACCCTGGGTGCTGGGGACCCCGATCCCCGGCGTTAATGTTGGGATCGGGGCCCCAGGAGCGACGACGGCGGCGGCGGCGGGACTGATCTGCAGCGTCGATCAGCAGCAGCAGGAGGTGAGTGACAGCCTCCTGCTGTTGCTTAGCAACAGCTCCCAGCATGCAAAAAGGGCATGCTGGGAGCTGTAGTTATGCAACAGGAGGAGGCAGACCACCACAACTCCCAGCATTCCCTTATGGGCATGCTGGGACTTATGGTTTTGCAACAGCTGGAGGCACATTCTTTCTATGGAAAAGTGTACCTTCAGCTGTTGTGTAACTACAACTCCCAGCTTGCACAAACAGCTAAAGTGCATGCTGGGAGTTGTAGTGGTGCATCTGCTGGTTGCATAACTACAACTCCCAGCATGCCCGTTGGCTGTCGGTGACTGCTGAGAGTTGTAGTTTTGCAACAGCTGAAGGCACACTGAGTTAAGTAGCAAACCAGTGTGTCTCCAGCTGTTGCATAACTACAATCCCCAGCATCCCCAGCCAAAGTAGTATGCCTCCCGCTGTTGCATAACTACAACACCCAGCATGCCCTTCCGCTGTCCGTACATGCTGGGGGTTGTAGCTTTTGCAACAGCTGAAGGCACACTGGTTGCAAAACACTGAGTTTGTTGCCAAACTCTGTGTTTCACAACCAGTGTGCCTCCAGCTGTTGCAAAACTACCAGCATGCACTGATAGACCGTACATGCTGGGAGTTGTAGTTTTGCAACAGCTGGATGTTCCCCCCCCCCCCCAATGTGAATGTACAGGGTACACTCACATGGGCGGAGGATTACAGTAAGTATCCGGCTGCAAGTTTTAGCTGCGGCAAATTTTCTGCTGCAGCTCAAACTGCCAGCGAGAAACTACTGTGAACCCCCGCCCGTGCGACTGTACCCTAAAAACACTACACTAACACAAAATAAAATAAAAAGTAAAAAACACTACATATACACATACCCCTACACAGCCCCCCTCCCCAATAAAAATGAAAAACGTCTGGTACGCCACTGTTTCCAAACCGGGCCTCCAGCTGTTGCAAAACTACAACTCCCAGCATGCACTGATATACCCTACATGCTGGGAGTTGTAGTTTTGCAACAGCTGGATGTCCCCCCCCCCCAATGTGAACGTACAGGGTACACTCACATGGGCGGAGGATTACAGTAAGTATTCGGCTGCAAGTTTGAGCTGTGGCAAATTTTCTGCCGCAGCTCAAACTGCCAGCGAGAAACTACTGTGAACCCCCGCCCGTGCGACTGTACCCTAAAAACAATACACTACACTAACACAAAATAAAATAAAAAGTAAAAAACACTACATATACACATTCCCCTACACAGCCCCCCTCCCCAATAAAAATGAAAAATGTCTGGTACACCACTGTTTCCAAAACGGAGCCTCCAGCTGTTGCAAAACAACTACTCCCAGTATTACCAGACAGCCACTGACTGTCCAGGCATGCTGGGACTTTTGCAACAGCTGGAGGCACCCTGTTTGGGAATCACTGGCGTAGAATACCCCTATGTCCACCCCTATGCAAGTCCCTAATTTAGGCCTCAAATGCGCATGGCGCTCTCACTTTGGAGCCCTGTCGTATTTCAAGGCAACAGTTTAGGGCCACATATGGGGTATCGCCGTACTCGGGAGAAATTGTGTTACAAATTTTGGGGGGTATTTTCTGCTATTACCCTTTTTAAAAATGTAAAATTTTTGGGAAACCAAGCATTTTAGGTAAAAAATTATTTTTTTTTTTACATATGCAAAAGTTGTGAATCACCTGTGGGGTATTAAGGTTCACATTACCCCTTGTTACGTTCCCCGAGGGGTCTAGTTTCCAAAACGGTATGCCATGTGGTTTTTTTTGCGGTTCTGGCACCATAGGGGCTTCCTAAATGCGGCATGCCCCCAGAGCAAAATTTGCTTTCAAAAAGCCAAATGTGACTCCTTCTCTTCTGAGACCTGTAGTGCGCCAACAGAGCTCTTTTCACCCCCATATGGGGTGTTTTCTGAATTGGGAGAAATTGGGCTTCAAATTTTGGGGGGTATTTTCTGCTATTACCCTTTTTAAAAATGTAAAAATTTTGGGAAACCAAGCATTTTAGGTAAAAATTATTTATTTTTTTTACATATGCAAAAGTCGTGAAACACCTGTAGGGTATTAAGGTTCACTTTACCCCTTTTTACGTTCCCCAAGGGGTCTAGTTTCCAAAATGGTATGCCATGTGTTTTTTTTTGCGGTTCTGGCACCATAGGGGCTTCCTAAATGCGGCATGCCCCCAGAGCAAAATTTGCTTTCAAAAAGCCAAATGTGACTCCTTCTCTTCTGAGACCTGTAGTGCACCAGCAGAGCACTTTTCACCCCCATATGGGGTGTTTTCTGAATCGGGAGAAATTGTGCTTCAAATTTGGGGGGGGTATTTTCTGCTATTATCCTTTTTAAAAATGTAAAATTTTTGGGAAACCAAGCATTTTAGGTAAAACATTTTTTTTTTCACATATGCAAAAGTCGTGAATCACCTGTGGGGTATTAAGGTTCACTTTACCCCTTGTTACGTTCCCTGAGGGGTCTAGTTTCCAAAATGCCATGTGTTTTTTTTTTGTTTGCTGTCCTGGCACCATAGGGGCTTCCTAAAGGTGACATGCCCCCCAAAAACCATTTGTCGCTCCTTCCCTTCTGAGCCCTCTACTGCACCCGCCGAACAATTAACATAGACATATGACGTATGTGCTTACTCGAGAGAAATTGGGTTTCAAATACAAGTAAAAATTTTCTCCTTTCTACCAATTGCAAAAAATCAAAAATTGGGTCTACAAGAACATGCGAGTGTAAAAAATGAAGATTGTGAATTTTCTCCTTCACTTTTCTGCTATTCCTGTGAAACATCTAAAGGGTTAATACACTTATTGAATGTCATTTTGAATACTTTGGGGGGTGTAGTTTTTATAATGGGGTCATTTATGGGGTATTTCTAAAATGAAGACCCTTCAAATCCACTTCAAACCTGAACTGGTCCATGAAAAATAGCGAGTTTGAAAATTTTGTGAAAAATTTCCAAATTGCTGCTGAACTTTGAAGCCCTCTGGTGTCTTCCAAAAGTAAAAACTCATTAATTTTATGATGCAAACATAAAGTAGACATATTGTATATGTGAACCCAAAAATGTTTTATTTTGAATATCCATTTTCCTTATAAGCAGAGAGCTTCAAAGCTAGAAAAATGCTAAATTTTCATTTTTTTCATCAAATTTTGGGATTTTTCACCAAGAAAGGATGCAAGTTGCCATAAAATTTTACCACTAAGTTAAAGTAGAATATGTCACAAAAAAACAATCTCAGAATCAGAATGATAACTAAAAGCATTCCAGAGTTATTAATGTTTAAAGTGACAGTGGTCAGAATTGCAAAAAACGCTCCGGTCCTTAAGGTGTAAAATGGCCTGGTCCTTAAGGGGTTAAGGGGTTAAAGGGGTTACCCAGGAAAAAAAAATGTTTTTAAATATATCAACTGGCTCCAGAAAGTTAAACAGATTTGTAAATTAAAAAAATAGAATATTAGTCCTCAGCTCAATATCAGGAAAAAGATTGATGGGGGATGTCTGGTCTCAATAATAGAGAAAAAACACAATTAATGTATAAATGGTATTTAATAAATATTAAATAATGCGTTCCCGCAGGGCCCTACGGTAGCGCACAATTAGTTAAAAAGAAATATAAAATACAACAAGTTGTTACACTACAGAGCGAGTGTATCTATTATGGCTAACAGCCGTATAATGATACACTGGGTGATACACTGGGTGATGATATGTTAAAGTGTTACTCTGATCAAAATGATAGTAAATTCAGTGTGCACAAAAATAAAAATAAAACGTTCCTCCTGGAAAGAAAATGGTTTGATAGAAAAAATGGATGATACAAGAAAAATAAGTCCTGTAAATGAAAAGTGACAGTCCTGTAAATGATGGAATTATGACCTGTAGGATGGGTCCTATAATTGGCCTAAAACAATGTCCTGCAAAAAATCGTATACTGTATATGATGATACCATATGAATTGTTTGAATAGTGGGTATTGCAATTGAATCGCTGTTGCCGGTTTCTCCACTCCACAGCCTACAAATAGAAATAAAGTCACTGGCACGATTGTGCCACTCACCGCACCGCTGGTGGACAGATGGACGATGGACGAATAAGCTCTAGCCGGGGCAGCGTGATGGTCGCAGGATATACAGCCGTTCTCACCGGCGAGCTGTCCCTTGGCGTCAGGTGTACTCTAGCCTGGGCGGAGTGTTGGTCGCAGAATATCCAGCCGCTCTCACCGGCGAGTTAACTCTTGGTGTCTGACGTAGCAGGTCAGCTGATGGCAGGTCAGCTGACCTTGTGCGGGAGGTTAGTTGGTGCTAAATGATGTTGTGTAGTAATACTGCATGCAGATAGAGATATTAATCCAATGGTGGAGGGCTCTGCACCGGTTCAGCAGATGAATTTGAATACCGGACCATGTAATGAATGGATAGTGGATGAAATCTCTCCAGAGAGGAACTATCAGATAAGTGCTTGTATAACCGCAGCTGTAGTGTGAACTAGACCAATAAAAGAGGCTCAATCTCAGTCAGGTGACGGTGCGGTGAGTGGCACAATCGTGCCAGTGACTTTATTTTTATTTGTAGGCTGTGGAGTGGAGAAACCGGCAACAGCGATTCAATTGCAATACCCACTATTCAAACAATTCATATGGTATCATCATATACAGTATACGATTTTTTGCAGGACATTGTTTTAGGCCAATTATAGGACCCATCCTACAGGTCATAATTCCATCATTTACAGGACTGTCACTTTTCATTTACAGGACTTATTTTTCTTGTATCATCCATTTTTTCTATCAAACCATTTTCTTTCCAGGAGGAACGTTTTATTTTTATTTTTATTTTTGTGCACACTGAATTTACTATCATTCTGATCAGAGTAACACTTTAACATATCATCACCCAGTGTATCACCCAGTGTATCATTATACGGCTGTTAGCCATAATAGATACACTCGCTCTGTAGTGTAACAACTTGTTGTATTTTATATTTCTTTTTAACTAATTGTGCGGGAATGCATTATTTAATATTTATTAAATACCATTTATACATTAATTTAGTTTTTTCTCTATTATTGAGACCAGACATCCCCCATCAATCTTTTTCCTGATATTGAGCTGAGGACTAATATTCTATTTTTTCACTTTTCTGTATCTCTCTGTGGGGGAGAGCTTTTAGTTAACCTCGCTCATTTTTCTGTGGTTGAGCTACACATATCTACATTTCCAGATTTGTAAATTACTTCTATTAAAAAATCTTAATCCTTTCAGTGCTTATGAGCTTCTGAAGTTGTTCTTTTCTGTCTAAATGCTCTCTGATGACACGTGTCTCGGGAACCGCCCAGTTTAGAAGCAAATCCCCATAGCAAATCTCTTCTACTCTGTGCAGTTCCCAAGACAATCAGAGATGTCAGCAGAGAGCACTGTTGCCAGACAGAAAACAACAACTCAACTTCAGCAGTTGATAATTATTGAAAGGATTAAGATTTTTTAATAGAAGTAATTTACAAATCTGTTTGAACTTTCTGGAGCCAGTTGATATATATAAAAAAGTATTTTCCTGGAATACCCCTTTAACGTTTTTTCTTATGCCCTTTATAAAACAAATAAGCAAATGTTTTTTTCTTCAAAAAAAAATATATAGAAAAGATAAATCTAATCATATTCAGATGTAAACAATAAAATGTACAACATTTTTTAATAAAAAATCTGGGTGTGTAATATTAGAATACATGTGCCTTTGTAATTCATTCCACACTTAAAATACATTTATGAGTTAGGAATTATTAAGCTATTGGTTTCATGCTCTTATTTAATAAGTTACTGTCTTTGAATTATGTATTTTTATAAAGGAAACCCAAAGCTGTAGATCCTAATGTGTATCGTTAAAACAGAGTTCATGGTACACACCAAGATTATTATGTGTTTTCTTACAAACTTTGATAAATGGAAAGAGAAAATTGTATAGCTAAGTTGTTAAATATTTTAAATGTGTTTAAAGGGTTTGTTCAGGGTTTTTCACATATTTATATTCTACTGGGACTGGAGAAAGTGAAAGAAAGCCTTTACTTATCTACCACTGGTCTCCTTCAGTTCCCATTCAGCTTTGTCTCAATCTTCTGTCTTTTTCCTGCTTCTGAGACAACCCCTCGTTCCAGGCCCTGCCTCCTCAGGCAACCGCTGGCTGAGATGGGACACCGCTGAGGCCAGAGAAGACTGTACTGTTGAATTAATTAAATGTCCACCAGGTGTTTTTATTTTCTAGAAAACAACCTTTCAAGATTTTTTTCTGTGAAAATGCATTAGTTGATACTGTACCTATGTATGAATATGTATTGTTGGGATCAGTGGCATAGCCATAGGGGTTGCAATTATGGCTGGGCCACTATTTAAGGAAGTTCCTCTGCCATGAATAAGTGTTACATAAATGTAACTTCTAGGCTGATTTTTTTTTAAATAACAGTGAAATTAGTCTGTTGGTCATCACATTTATATCCAGTAGAATTATTTTCCTAAAGTCTTCTACTAGTCATAGACATACATTTTTGCTCTTATTTTCATCAACCAACCCATTCACGCTCCCTATCCAACCAATGACTTACAACTTCGATCTTTTTTTGCATTATCCCACTGTTGCCTTAAGGAATTCTCCTGTGGTGCACTGGTTCTATTTAGCTTATTGGCTGACATGGTTCACCTCTAATACATAGGGTTATAGGGGGAGATTTATCAAAACCTGTCCAGAGGAAAAGTTGCTGAGTTGCACATAGCAACCAATCAGATTGCTTCTTTCATTTTTGAAAAGGCATCTGTAAAATGAAAGAGGCGATCTGATTGGTTGCTATGGGCAACTCAGCAACTTTTCCTCTGGACAGGTTTTGATAAATCTCCCCCACAGTGCATGTATATTTTGTGTTTGCCACAGCAGCGTGCACCCGTGTATTAGGTAGTTGTGCTGGCTATTTTTCTTTTTTGTGTTTTTGCTATGCAAGTAGAATCATGTGCTTTACAAAAAAGCTCTATCTTGGTCTCATCTGTCCACAAAACATTTTCCCAGAAGGATTTTGGCTTAATCAAGTTAATTTTGGCAAAATGTAGTCTTGCTTTTTTATGTCTATGTGTCAGCAGTGGGGTCCTCCTGGGTCTCCTGTCATAGCATTTCATTTAATTTAAATGTTGATGGATAGTTCGCTCTGACGCTGATGCTCCCTGAGCCTGCAGGACAGCTTGAATATCTTTGGAACTTGTTTGGGGCTGCTTATCCACCATCCAGACTATCCTGCGTTTACACCTTTCATCAATTTTTCTCTTCCGTCCACGCCTAGGGAGATTAGCTACAGTGCCATGGGTTGCTAACTTCTTGATAATGTGACACACTGTGGACAAAGGCAAATCTAGATTTGTGGAGATGGACTTGTAACATTGAGATTGTTGATATTACTCCACAATTTTGGTTCTTAAGTCCTCAGACAGTACTCTTCTCCTCTTTCTGTTGTCCACGCTTAGTGTGGCACACACAGACACACAATGCAAATACTAGGTGAACTTCTCTCCTTTTTATCTGTTTTCAGGTGTGATTTTTATGTTGCCCACTCCTGTTACTTGCCCCAGGGGAGTTTAAAGGAGCATCACATGCTTGAAACAATCTTATTTTTCCCCAATTTTGAAAGGGTGCAAATATTTTTTTCCAGCACATTTTTATAGTTTGGTGTGAAAATATGTCCAATTTTCTTTTTTTCCTCCCTTTTTTGGTTTAGTTCTAATACACACAAAGGGAATAAACATGTGTATAGCAAAACATGTGTTACTGCAATCCTTTTCTGTGAGAAATACTTCATTTTCTAGAAAATTTCAGGGGTGCCCACATTTGAGGCCATGACTGTATCTGTGCAAGCGGGCCTGGCATATATTTTTTTCTGTAGACTGGTTGCATTGGACTATGCTTACTGCTGTTTTGTGATGTGTAAGGACTCCAGTATCTCTTTCTGAATCCAATTATTTGTTTTGGTCCATGATGATATGAACTGTCCATGATGATATGAACTGTCAAAATGTATTTTTCTCCTGTATGGGTGATGCTATAAAAACAAAACATAAACATAAATAAACAGCCAAAAATACACAATGTCACTCCCACAAATATATAATATGTCTAACATGGAGAATAGCTTAAACAAATTTAGTTGCTTTTTCAAACATATGACATGAATATACTTCACTGTCTGCACTTTTAGTGCCAGTAGTTATTGAGACACCCAGTTGTTTATGTAAATGCATTTTCATAATTACATTTTTCATACTAGTTTTTCATTCAAATTCAATTTCTCACAAACATCTTAGTTACTAAAGCATTTCAATTAAATTAAAAGCTGACTTAAATTATTATTTTTTTATTAAATTGTATGGTTCCCTGTCATGGAAAGCAATCTGAAAATGTCTTAACATTATCCATCTGCCACTTGGCTGACATTATTCCCAATAAAGGAATCAAAATAAAAGAATCAAAATGAAAAAAAAAAAAATTCTACTGAAAGTCACCAGACCTGGATGGTGTTGGAATGTCTGGAGTTAGATTTGTCCCACAGACAGGTTCATTCCTTTACAAGATAGTAAAGAAAGAGTGGAAAAAAAGAAGAAATAAAAAATGCTCCATTGTGGTGCTATCCAATGGAGGTCCAATGCCTCAGTTAATTCATCAATATAAGCTTATTTATTGATTAAAAAGTACAACAGAAAGCAAGTCAATTGCATTTGAAAAAGGGTAATGTAACACCGGAAACGCGTCTTGCTTTCTGTTGAAAAAACAATATCAGAATCGCTCCGCTCAGAAAAAGTGTTCTAAAGTTATTACCATTTAAAGAGACACATGTCAAATATAAAAAAAGAGCCTGGTCATTAAGGTAAAAATGGGTCCGTCCTTAAGGGGTTAAAATTAGTATAATATTATTTGAATTATATACCTAGGAGGATATAAGACCACATACTACAGACAGCTCCACCACATAGCACACTATGTTTTTCACCCCCTGATCATGTCTCTTTTGTTTGGATAAATTTATAGGCTGTAAAGAAAAAACTGAAACATGATAAATACAGTGGTTAATACACATTATGTTGAAATATTGTTCAGATTACACGTTTGTGTGTGCTTACTCAGCTTATTCCTTTTTTTTTCTTATTCCTTCAAACTGAATATATTATGTTAAAAGGCACTTGTCTGGAGTAAAAATAAATCAGCTGTACTAAACACTCCCAAGAGCACAGTGGCCCCCATGAGTCTTAAAGAGTACCTCTTGTTAACTTGAAGAATGTTTAAATCCACCCAGTTCACTGCCCCCATCATGATAAACCACCCTCTATCTTAATTTTTATAATTTTTTAGTGTTCTACCTTGATATTGCTCTGTATTTTCTGCTCAGCCTCTGGTTCAGGTTCACAGACTGGGAAAAGGCGTTACCCAGCAGGTGTGACATCATCTGAAGCCATACAGGGGAGAACTTCCTCACTCTGCTACCAATTGCCAGTGTGCAGTTTATTGTGAGAGGGGAGCTATGACTTGATAAAGCCGGACACACACCCCTCAGCACTCTTGGCTGCATTTCCTGTGTTTGGACTTCTGCCGGGCCAGCAGGAGTCCAAAGTCTGTTAAAAAAGATGAGGGAAAATGTGCTCTGGACAAGTAAGGAGACACCTAGTGGCATTTTTCTTAAACAAAGTAGATTAGAAAGATTTTTTTATTTACCATAAGAAGTGCAAGAGCAAAATTTAGTTTTAATGAGAGTTACCATTTAAATGGAAGACATTTAGAGCAACCAGGTATCTGTCTAGAGCTGGCTGCCCTATCAAATTTAGTAATAAGGAGGTGGGTATTGATAAAAGAATTACTCAAAATCCAGTTGTTATTCTGGCTGAGCTCCAAAGATCCTGTGTGTAGATGGGAGAAACTTTTAGAAGCTTAACAATCAATGCAGCACTAATGCAATATGAAGAAAACAAGTCCGGAGCACTCACCAGGTCAACTTGATAGATGGATCTTTATTTCAATGAAGAGTACACAGGTAAAACTCTGTAGCAGTTTTGAGCGGAGGCATTAGCCTGCACCGGACGACAGCAGCTGTTTCACGCATGTCATCAGGCCCATCGGTGACATAGCCCAGACTTATCTTTGGAGAGACATGAAAATGGCAGCCGACCAATGGTCCCTATTAGAAATGGGCAGCATGCCACCATGTGATTCAGGGTGATCCCGCCTACCCGCCTTCCAAGACTGCCTTGCCCCATGTCCTCACACGTGTAGCCGCCATTTTAGCCCCCCAACCCGCACAAAATGTAGTGAATGAAGTGATTTGTTACCACGAAGCGCGAGGAAATCCAGATTCGTTCAGAATCAAATTTTTCACGAAATTCTGAATGAATTCGACTTTTTCAGCTTCAATTCACCCATCTCTTGTCCCTATCCAACCTGACAGGGCTTGAAATGATCTGCAGTGAAGAATGGCCAAAAATCTCCAAATCCAGGTGTGCAAACATAATGGCATCATACCCAAGAAGACTGGAGGCTGCAATCACTGCCAGTGAGGCTTCAACTAAGTAACGCATCTGAATACTTATTTTAATGCACTATTTTGTTAAAACTTTTTGTTTTGTTTAGCAAAGATTTTTAGCCTAAACATTAAATGGTAACAAAACGTGAAGAAAGTGAAAGGGTCTGAAGATGTTTTGAATGCATTGTATATTTTAAACTCAGTTTATTTTTCTTAAGTTTCATTGACTTTAAAAGAAGCATCCCATACTTTAATTAGTTTAGTAAGCAAAATATAACAGCTGGAAAGGTCAATGTCAGGAGCAGCATACACTGTCATTGGCTGGCAGCCAGAAGTAGGATACACAAAGGATGATGATTATTCTAGTGTTGGGTGCTAATATTCGCATTTCAAATTTTTATCGAGAAATTGCGAATATTGCGAATATATGCGCTATATATTCGAAATTACGAATATTCACTTTTTTCCGCATATGCACATATTCGCATATGTGAATATTCGCTTACTCCTTCTTTCCACTTGTGGGACAATTAGACTGATGCAAATACACTTGTCAGAGGTTATCAACAACATCCCTAGCAACCAATAGTAAAGTTGCCCACCCCTCACTGTTTTCTTCCTTGAATGCGCAAATATGCAAATATTCACATACGCGAATATAATGAATATGCGAAATTTGCGAATATAGGACGAACATTCGTCTATATATTTGCGAAATATCGCGAATTTGAATATGGCCAATGCCGCTCATCAGTAGATTATTCCTATAGAGACTCAATGATCTCCCATGAGGTCACTGTGGGATCACATGACACAATGACAAGAATTAAATCATGGAATTTTCTCTTGCATCCCAAAAAATATGAAAAAAATAATAATTTCATATATTCCCCAAAGAAGTGTAATATATATATATACATATATATATATATATATATATATATATATATATATATATATATAGTAGTTAGGAGTAGCCGTATTAGTCCAGTGATGCAAAAAGCAAAATCATCTGTAGTTGCAGTATCTTGTAATACCTTTTTTATTGGACTAACAAGATTTTGTAGAGACAAGCTTTCGGGATTCCTCCCTTTATCAAGTCATAAGCATTTCTGAGCTCACAAGGAGAAAACACACGTTCTATCTCACAAAATATGCAGGGGTTAAAACAACATATGTGGAGAATGGACATTAAGTTGGGCCATAAATTGTATAGCTATAGGACGACAGATACAGATAAGGATGTGGGGGGGGGGGGGGGGGAGTGGGGAGACAGACAGCCCCCCCCCCCCCCACTCATCCTTATCTGTAGTCTATCCTCCTATAGCTATACAATTTATGGCCCAACTTAATGTCCATTCTCCACATATGTTGTTTTAACCCCTGCATATTTTGTGAGATAGAACGTGTGTTTTCTCCTTGTGAGCTCAGAAATGCTTATGACTTGATAAAGGGAGGAATCCCGAAAGCTTGTCTCTACAAAATCTTGTTAGTCCAATAAAAAAGGTATTACAAGATACTGCAACTACAGATGATTTAGCTTTATATATATATATATATATATATATATATATATATATATATATATATATATATATAAATTGTCTCTTAAAATGATCTCTTAATAAACATTCTAATCTGTGAAGATTAGTCCATGAACTTACTTTAGACGCTGAGGGGGAGTTTTATCAAAACCTGTGCAGAGGAAAAGATCACTTTTTTAATTTTTCAGAGGCCTTTTTAAAAATGAAAGAAGCAATCTGATTGGTCAACTTTTCTTTTGCACAAGTTTTGATTAATCTCCTCCTGGATTCTTCGGGTAGATCTAGTGGATGATGATAAAAATTACTTCTTAAAAAAAAGAAAAAAAAGCAATATAAAAAAAAAAATCACTCAAGATTTTTCACAGCATATAAATTTCTATGCCAAGTGCTTTGAGTTTTCAAATACAAAATTGTCCTTAGTGGCAGACTGCTGAACCATGTGCACAAAGTCTAGACATAAGCAAATTAAAATGTCGCAATTTTCAGAGGTTTGCTGGCTCTCTACAATAAATGTGTCTACAAAAGCTATAATATTGTATTATATGTACCTTCATTAAAAGGGGTTTCCAACAAACAATCTATTTACAGGATAATTGTCTTAGTGCTGTGGGCCCATCTGCTTGTACCACCAGCAATCCCATAAATGGGAATCCATGTCACCTGTTTGAATGGGGCTGTGTTCAGACGGGCAACTGTTAGAATTGGGAAAAGCTTAGGAGGCACAATGCCCTGTGCTTCCACAGCTTTCCCATACAAACCTATATTGCATTTGTCAGCCAACATTACAAAGCTGAGAATCATCCTGTTTTCAGGTGGCAACATTGTATTTAAAGGGGCACTTTGGTGGAAAACTTTTTTTTTTTTTTATCAGCTGGTGGCCAGGAACGACTCCTATGCACACAAAGGAAAACAGGATGATTTAAAGGGGTACTCCGGTGGAAAACTTTTTCAACTGGTGCCAGAAAGTTAAACATATTTGTAAATTACTTCTATTAAAAAAATCTTAATCCTTCCAGTACTTATTAGCTGCTGAATACTACAGAGGAAATTCTTTTCTTTTTGCAACACAGAGCTCTCTGCTGACATCACGAGCACAGTGCTCTCTGCTGACATATCTGTCTATTTTAAGAACTGTCCAGAATAGGATAAAATCCCCATAGCAAACATATGCTGCTCTGGACAGTTCCTAAAATGGACAGAGATGTCAGCAGAGATCACGGTGGTCATGATTTCAGCAGAGAGCACTGTGTTCCAAAAAGAAAAGAATTTCCTCTGTAGTATTCGCCAGCTAATAAGTACTGGAAGGATTAAGAATTTTTTTATAGAAGTAATTTACAAATCTGTTTAACTTTCTGGCACCAGTTGAAAAAGTTTTCCACCGGAGTACTCCTTTAAATCATCCTGTTTTCCTTTGTGTGCATAGGAGTCGTTCCTGGCTTGGTATGGAAAAAGCAATGTCAAGAGCTATCGCGATGCCACAGAAGACTGCAGCCAACTCTGGTGTTAAACAAGATTTGTGTGTAGGAGGAGAGAGACTCCCCCCCAGATATGCATGTTACTAGTGTTGAGCGGCATAGGCCATATTCGAATTTGCGAATATTCGCGAATATATGGACGAATATTCGTCATATTCGCGAATATTCGCATATTCGTAATGTTCTCGTTTTATTTTCGCATATGCGAATATTCGCGCGTGCGAAAATTAACATATGCGAAAATTTGCGTGTACAAAAATTAACATAAGCTAAAATTCGCATATGCGAAAATTCGCACACCAGTCTCACACAGTAGTATTAGAGCCTTCTTACACCACATAAGCTGGAAGCAGAGAGGGATGATCACTGTGATGTGTACTGTGAAAAAAAAACCAAAAAAAAAAAACGAATATTCGTAATTACGAATATATAGCGCTATATTCGCGAATATTCGCGAATTCGCGAATATGCGATATTCGCGAATAAAATTCGAATTGCGAATATTCGCGAGCAACACTACATGTTACCAGCTAGGTAAGTAACAGCAATGAAGCCACATAGGTTCTAAAGTGCGAGGTAGCACCTAGCCACCATGCTAACAGTTTCCTGTGAAAGTCAGATTCAATGATAACTGTAGATTTTTTTTTTTTTTTTTTTACAAAGAAGCTGTAATATCTAAAGATTTTATTTTATTTAAATACAAACATTGTATATTAGGTAAGTTGTCCATTTTAAAGCCATGTGCAGTATGTGAACATTGGGCCTAAAACAAAGCCTTGCTTGCATAGAGATTTTTCATCTTAAAGGTGTTATCGAGAAAAAAAGCTTTTTTTTTATATATCAACTGGCTCCAGAAAGTTAAACAGATTTGTAAATTACTTCTATTAAAAAATCTTAATCCTTTCAGTACTTATGAGCTTCTGAAGTTAAGGTTGTTCTTTTCTGTCTAAGTGCTCTCTGATGACACATGTCTCGGGAACCGCCCAGTTTAGAAGAGGTTTGCTATAGGCATTTGCTTCTAAACTGGGCGGTTCCTGAGACACTTAGACAGAAAAGACAGAAAAGAACAACCTTAACTTCAGAAGCTCATAAGCACTGAAAGGATTAAGATTTTTTTAATAGAAGTAATTTACAAATCTGTTTAACTTTCTGGAGCCAGTTGATATATAAAAAAAAGTTTTTTCCTGGAATACCCCTTTAACCCGTACAGGACCTAGGGCGTATGCATACGCCTTCTGTACCTGAGTCTTAAGGACCCAGGGCGTACAGGTACGCCCTTGGGAATTCCGGTCCCTGCCACGCGCCGGGCAGGGATCGGACTGGGGTGACTGCTGATATCAATCAGCAGGCACCCCGCGCAAATGCCGAGGGGGGTCATCAGACCACCCCATGTCGGCGATCGGCGCAAATCGCAAGTGAAATCGCACTTGCGATTTGCGTAATTCCGGATCTTACGGGTCACGTGTGACCCGATGACCCGGAGATACAAGGTGATCGGGGGGTGTAGAATACACCCCCTATCACCTACTGTATCAATGGGGAGGTGGCGATTTCGCCACCCCCTCAGGAGAGCTGCTATTGTCTGCTATCTTCCAGCCAATAGCAGCCGGCAGGGGAGGGGTTAAACGGCATCCTCTGCAGCGCTGACTGTTAGCTGGGTTCAGTCTGCGGTCAGAGCTGTAAGAGGAGCCAGGGACCCCCCCTCTGCCCCATCGGATCGCCTCAGGAGACCCGAAGATTCCCTAGATCAGGGACAGAATCAACAAAGGGAAAGGTAAGGAAATCCATGTAAATAAAGTTAAAAAAAAGTTAAAAAAAAAAGTTACAAAAATAACCCCCCCCCCCTGACCCCCTAATAGTGCTCAAGAGTACGCCTCATCTTTTTTAGCGTGACCCGGGCCCTATTAAGGGTTCAGGGTGCTGCGACTTGCCCCCCCTTTTTTTTTTGGGCCGCAGCGTTTTTTATTTGCTCACATAACGGTGTGTGATTACTAATCACACACCGTTATACATAGTTACACCAAGCACTCACTACACACTCCCCCGCCCCCGCCCCCCCCCTCGCACACAAACCCCCTCCCCACCACCACCACCCCCCCTCCACTGTAGATAAAAGGTGATGGCTCGCCGGGCATTTTCGGTAGCGGAGGCATACACTTTTCTTGCCTCCTAATCCGAATCTGCCAGTGAGGAAGAGGAAGATCCAACATTACTGTGTTCTTCCTTGTCCTCCTCATCATCTAGTAGTGATAATGAGCCCCCTGCATGGTGTTGGAGACGCCATCAGGCGAGGCCACGCACCCCCATGAAAGTGCCCCAGTGGCTGGCACTAGTGCGAGTGGTGATGCCGCTCGTACTAGGAGTCCGACCCCCCAGGCGAATTTACCGGAAAGCCCTTCCGGTGAACCTGTCCGGAGACCCCCAGAGGGTTAGCAGCCACGGGTTCCGGAGTTTGTTGGCGACTGCGGAATCCGGATTGACACGGCTGGGTTCACTGAATTTGACTATTTCAGTTATTTTTTCAGTGACAGCCTGGTCAATCTAATGGTGGAGCAGACGAATCTGTACGCCAGGCAGTTCATCGGCCACCACCCAGATTCTTTTTTGGCCAGGTCCAATGAATGGTACGCCGTCAGTGCAGCAGAAATGAGGACATTTTGGGGCCTCTTGCTGCATATGGGCCTGGTCAAAAAGCCTAGTGTCAGGCAGTACTGGAGCGGGGACATCCTATACCAGACCCCTCTGTACAGTATGGCCATGACACGTAAGTGGTTCGAGGCTATTTGGAAATGCCTTCATTATGCAGATAATGAGGCATATCCATCCCGAGGTGATCCCGCCCATGACCGGCTTTACAAAGTGAGGCCGGTCATCGATCACTTTGGGGCCAAATTTTTGGAGGCCTACGTACCGCTTAAGGTGCTCTCGGTTGATAAGTCCCTTATCAGTTTTGAGGGGAGACTCATCTTCCGCCAGTATATTCCCTCGAAGCGGGCGCGGTATGGCGTGAAGCTATATAAACTTTGTGAGAGTACCTCAGGGTACACTCTCAAGTTTAGGATGTATGAGGGACGAGATTCCCGTATTGAACCCCCAGATTGTTCCCCCACTCTGGGTGTTAGCGGGAAAATCGTTTGGGACCTTATGTACCCATTGCTGGATGAGGGTTACCACGTGTACATGGACAACTTTTATACCAGCATCCCTCTCTTCACATCCCTTTCCGCCAGATCGACGTCCGCTTGTGGGACCGTGCGGAGAAACTAGAGAGGCCTCCCTCTAAATTTGATCCAGACACCTTTTCCCATGGGTGAGTCCCGTGCCCTTACCTATGAAAACCTGTTGCTGGTCAAGTATAAGGATAAGAGGGATGTCCTTATGCTGACCACTATTCATGGTAACGGCAGCTCACCTGTCCCTGTGCGAGGTACCACAACAACGGTCCTCAAGCCTGATTGTATTCTGGACTACAATCAGTATATGGTGGGAGTTGATCTCTCAGATCAAATCCTCAAGCCATACATGGCCATGCGGAAAACACGTGTATGGTACAAAAAAGTTGCGGTCTACTTTGTGCAGGTTGCCATGTACAACTCTTTTGTACTGTACCGGAACGCTGGCAACACAGGGACATACCTCCAGTTCCAAGAAGAAGTCCTAAAGGTCCTGATCTTTGCTGACTGGGAAAGAGCAGGCCGGACTTCCCAAGGAACTGGAGTAATAGGTGCCAGGATCGTCCCAGGCCAACACTTTCCAGGTGAGGTCCCCCACACTGGAAAGAAGGGACGATCCCAGAAAAAATGCAGAGTGTGTAACAGGAGGGGGATACGGAAGGACACCACCACTCAGTGTGACACTTGCCCCGATCATCCGGGCCTCTGCATTAAGGACTGCTTCAGGGAGTATCACACTTCTATGGAGTACAAAATTTTCCCTCTTCATTTAAATTTTCCATAATTTGACCCCAATGTACCAAGTCCAGAGTACATTCCAAATTTTAACCCCATAAAACCACTAAATTGCCCAAAAAAAACTATTTCATAAAAAAATAAAAAATAAAAAAATAAAAAAAAACTGATAAGACCTCAGGGGGTATTTTTTCCAAAAATGGGTCATGGGTCACTGAGTCACTATCATCGGGGACTTTTTATGTTGCCTCAAATGCGCAGCGCTCTCTCTCTCCACCTGAGCGGGGTGTGCATTTGAGGCAACAGGTTAGGGACGGCCACACACGTCCCATTCCCAGAATGATGATTCATAGCATAGGGTTTGGGGTGGGCATATTTTTTTTAGTTTTGGCTATGCTCTGGGTCATCATTCTGGGAACATAACCTGTTTTATAATTTTATGTCCCACTGTACCCCTTGTTAGTTATTAGTGTACCCCATATAATGCCCCTTGAGGGGGGGTCCCACTGTTCTGGCTCCATAGGCAGCTGTCTAGAAGCTCCAGGCCCCTGACTGCCCTCCTGTTCCTCCGTGACCAGTGAGCAGAGACGATCTACGCCCAGATATGAGGTATGACCTTAGTCCAAAGAAATGTATTTACAATTTTTTTTTTTTTTGCTGTTCTGGCACTAAATGTGACATGCCCCCCCCATTTCAACAAAATATGACTCCTTCTCTTCTGAGCATTGTAGTGCGCCAGCAGAGCCCTTGACATCCACACATGGGGTACTTCCATACTCAGAAGAGATGGGTTTACACATTTTGGGGGACATTTTCTTCTATTACACCTTGTAAAAATGTAAAATTTTGAGAAAAACAGCATTTTAGTAAAAAAAAAAAATAAATTCATTTACACATCCAAAGTCGTCAAACACCTGTGGGGTGTTAAGGCTCACTGTACCCCTTGTTACGTTCCTTGAGGGGTGTAGTTTCCAAAATAGTATGCCATGTGTTTTTTTTTTTGCTGTCCTGGCACCATAGGGGCTTCCTAAATGGGACATGCCCCCCCAAAACCATTTCAGCAAAATTAGATTTGCAAAAACCAAATAGGACTCCTTCTCTTCTGAGCATTGTAGTGCGCCAACAGAGTGCTTGACATCCACATATGTGGTGTTTCCATACTCAGAAGAGATGGGGTTACAAATTTTGGTGGGCATTTTCTCCTATTACTACTTGTAAAAATGTAAAATTTGGGGGGGAAACTTGCATTTTAGTGAAAAAAATATAATAATTTACACATCCAACTTTAACGAAAAGTCGTGAAACACCTGTCGGGTGTTAAGGCTCACTGTACCCCTTGTTACGTTCCTTGAGGGGTGTACTTTTCAAAATAGTATGCCATGTTGGTTTTTTTTTTGCTGTCGTGGCACCATAGGGGCTTCCTAAATGGGACATGCCCCCCCCAAACCATTTCAGCAAAATTTGATTTGCAAAAGCCAAATAGGACTCCTTCTCTTCTGAGCATTGTAGTGCGCCTGCAGTGCACTTGACCTCCACATATGTGGTGTTTCCATACTCAGAAGAGATGGGGTTACACATTTTGGGGGCATTTTCTCCTATTAACCCTTTTAAAAATTAAAAATTTGGGGGAAAACTAGAATTTTAGTGGGAAAAAAATCATTTACACATTCAACTTTAACGAAAAGTCGTGAAACCCCTGTGGGGTTTTAAGGCTCACTGGACCCCTTGTTACGTCCCTTGAGGGGTGTAGTTTCCAAAATAGTATGCCATGTGGTTGTTTTTTTGCTGTCTTGACACCATAGGGGCTTCCTAAATGCAACATGCCCCCAAAAACCATTTCAGAAAAACTCACTCTCCAAAATCCCTCTGTCGCTCCTTCTCTTCTGAGCCCTCTAGTGCACCCGCCGAACACTTGACATACACATATGAGGTATTTCCTTACTCGAGAGAAATTGGGTTACACATTTTAGGAAGATTTCTCTCCTTTAACCCCTTGTAAAAATTCAAAAAATGGGTCTACAAGAACATACGAGTGCAAAAAATGAAGATTTAGAATTTTCTCCTTCAATTTGCTGCTATTCCTGTGAAACACCTAAAGGGTTAACAAACCTTTTGAATGTCATTTTGAATACTTTGAGGGGTGCAGTTTTTATAATGGGGTTATTTGTGGGGCATTTCGAATATAAAAGCCCTTCAAATCCACTTCAAAACAGAACTGGTCCCTGAAAAATTTCGATTTTGAAAATTTTGTGAAAAATTTGAAAATTGCTGCTATACTTTGAAGCCCTCTGATGTCTTCCAAAAGTAAAAACATGTCAACTTTATGATGCAATCATAAAGTAGACATGTTGTATATGTGAATCAATATATAATTTATTTGGAATATTCATTTTTCTTATAAGCAGAGAGCTTCAAAGTAAAAAAAAATGCAAAATTTTCATTTTTTTCATCAAATTTTGGAATTTTTCACCAAGAAACAATGCAAGTATCAACAAAATTTTACCACTAACATAGAGTAGAATATGTCATGAAAAAACAATCTCGGAATCAGAATGAAAGGTAAAAGCATCCCAGAGTTATTAATGCTTAAAGTGAAAGTGGTCAGATGTTCAAAAAATGGCTGGGTCCTACAGTGAAAATTGGCTGGGTCCTTAAGGGGTTAAGTTATCTCTGTTGATCCTAGTCAAACAATGTGTCCAGTGTGCCTTTAACTAAAAAAGAATGTACTGAACTCACACACCCAAGATATGGTTGTACCATTACATTTATTGCTATTTCCCTGTTTAATTTATTGTTAGCCTATAAAAAATTAATTACTTGTGAGATGAATAAAGATGCAAAACAAAGCACAAACAACAAAATATTAGGTATATGTTTATAACAATAATAAAAGACAAACTGTTCTTGGACATTACTGAGATTTTGGATTATATTATCTAAGACTTCAGTTCTTATTTTTATTAAACGCATCTGTTGATTGTGCATTTGATTTTGGTAAAATGGCTCGAAGCATAAAAATATTTCTAATAGTCAGAAAATAACATACGAATTTAATAAAAACCCGGCAGATATGGCTTACTGGAAAGAACGCCACATGAGGTCTATCTGTTAATCCTTAATATGGATTTTTGAAATTATGTTTTTAATAATATATTTGTCCCATGCTACTGGACAAGAATTCATTGGCACAGTTTTTCTTACTGTATGCTCACAGTTGTTTCTGGATAAAAGTGTATGTTATATTAGATTCAGATGTTTAAACAGAACTAAATTACTACAAACATTACAATTCTTACAAATCTTATATTTATGGTTCAACAGAGTGTGAAAGTTGGGATTTTCTGTTGCAGGTCGGTGCAATTTTGAAAACTGATATCTTAATAAAACACCTTTCTTTTCTGTGCTTCACTTCACTCACATGAGAAGAAGTCTTACAGCCTTGAATTAATATAGGCATTGTTATAAATATTATTGTTAAAGGATATTACTATTGTATACATTTATGGGAAAGATGATGGTTATTAGGGATGAGCAAATCGAATCTGACGAATCTGAATTCATTCCGAATTTCAGGAAAAATTTGATATGCAACAAATGCAAATATCGCACTATTCTATCACGTGAATCGCTTCATTAAACTCCATTTAGCACGTCCAGGCTCCAGAGCATCTAAAATGGCGGATCCACATGTGAGGACATGGGGCAAGGAATCCTGGGAAGATGGGAACAAGGGTAGGCGGGATGACCCTGAATCGCATGCAGCATGCAGCCTATCAGCAGCCAGTCACCCCTGTGATGTCACAGCCCTATATAATCGGCAGCCATATTGCGGCCAGTCACTTCAGTCTTTAATTGCAGAGAGATAGATAAGGACAGACAGCGCTGTGTGTTGCACAGAAAAACTTTTTCCATCAGTGATTCACCTCCTAGTCAAGTAAGCGTTCTGTTGCACAGATAGAGGGACAGAGAGCAGTGTGTATTTCACTGAAAATCATTCTTACTGCAGTGATTTACCTACGAGTCACTGTCTACAGCGTTCTATTACAGAGAGCAGTGTGTTGCACAGAACAGCAGCGATTCAGCACAAGCACAAATCCTGCCTAGAAGCACTGATAGGGAAGGGAGTGAGATTGAGAGAGAAAGTGCAATTTTGGGTGTAGTACACAGCGACTGTGTGCTGCAACACTTGTGTGTACTGCTGGTGTTTGTACAAATACTTTTTAAGCGTACTGTAGCGCATTTTCCTCCCCTCAAAAGTGCATACCGCATATGTACATCTAAGTGGTGTACTATTTTGTTACTGTTAAAGTCTCACGGGCCTAGATACTGTGGAAGGCCAGGCAAAAGTATACACCGGCTGGTGTTGTACACTCAAATACTTTTTTAAGCATACTGTAGCGCATTTTTCTGCCCTCATTAATGCAAACCACATATATACATGTGGTGTACTACTTTGTTACTGTTAAAGTCTCAGGGGCCAAGATACTGTGAAAGGCCAGGCAAAAGAACTCACCGGCTGGTGTTATACACAAATACTTTTTTGAGCTTACTGTAGCGCATTTGTCGGCCCTCATCAGTGCATACCACATACGTACAACTAAGTGGTGTACTATTTTGTTCCTGTTATAGTCTCAAGGGCCTAGACACTGTGAAAGGCCAGGCAAAAGTACTCACTGGCTGGTGTTGTACACAAATACTTTTTAAAGCGTACTGTAGCATGTTTTTCTCCCCTCATTGTAGTTTTACAACAGCTGAAGGCACACTGGTTGTGAAACACAGTTCGTTACCTAACTCAATGTTTCACAACCGGTGAGCCTCCAGCTGTTGCAAACTACAACTCCCAGCATGCACTGATAGACAGTACATACTGGGAGTTTACGTTTTGCAACAGATGGAGGCACACTGGTTGTGAAACACTGAGTTAAGTAACACACTCTCAGTGTTTTGCAAACAGTGTGCCTCCAGTTGTTGCTTAACTACAACCCTCAGCATGCACGGGCAGCAAAAGGGCATGCTGGGGCTTTTGGAGAAAGAATGTGTCTGGAATTGAAGGCATGTGCATTTACAAAGCCCCCATGGTGCCAGAACAGTGGACCCCCCACCCACATTTGACCACATTTTGGAAACTACACCCCTCACAGAATTGAATAAGGGGTGCAGTGAGCATTTACACTCCACTGGTGTTTGACAGATCTTTGGAACAGTGGGCTATGCATATGAAAAATAACATTTCATTCATTTAGTGAAATTTTTCATTTTCATGTCCAACTTTAATGGAAATTTGTCAAACACCTGTGGGGTGTTAAGGTTCACTGTACCCCTTGTTACATTCCTTGAGGGGTGTTGATTTCAAAATAGTATGCCATTTGGGGCTTTTTTTTCTGTTCTGGCAACATAGGGGCTTCCTAAATGTAACATGCCCCCCAAAAACCATTTCAGCAAAATTTGCTTTCCAAAAGCCAAATGTGACTCCTTCTCTTCTGAACATTGTAGTGAACCAGCAGAGCCCTTTACGTCCACTCCACACATGGGGTATTTCCATACTCAGAAGAGATGGGGGTTGCAAATTTTGGGGGGCATTTTCTCCTATTACCAATTGTAAAAATGTAAAATTTGGAGGAAAAACCGCATTTTAGGTAGAAAAAATAAATTTACACATCCAACTTTAACAAAAAGTCGTCAAACATCTGTGGGTGTTAAGGCTCACTGTACCCCTTGTTACATTCCTTGAGGGGTGTTTCCAAATTAGTATGCCATGTGGGTTATTTATTTTGCTGTTCTGGTACCAAAGGGGCTTCCCAAATGCGACATGCCCCCCAAAAACAATTTCAGTAAAAATTTTCTTCTCAGAATTGTAAGGTGCCCGCAGTGCACTTGACGTCCACACATAGGGTATTTCCATACTCAGAAAAGATGGGGGTTACAAATGTCAGGGGGCATTCCCTCCTATTACCCCTTGTAAAATGTTAATGTAAAATTTCGGGAAACAGCTGTGGGGTGTTAAGGCTCACTGTACCCCTTGTTACGGTCCTTGTGGGATGTAGTTTCCAAAATAGTATGCCATGTGTGTTTCTTATTTTTTTTTTTTTTTTTTTTTTTGCTGTTCTGACACCATAGGGGCTTCCTAAATGTGACAATCCCCCCAAAAACCATTTCAGAAAAATTCACTCTCCAAAATCTCATTGTCGCTCCTTCCCTTCTAAGCCTTGTAGTGCACACGCAGAGCACTTGACATCCACATGTGAGGTATTTCCTTACTCAAGAAAAATTGGGTTACAAATTTTAGGGTGATTTCTCTCCTTTTACCCCTTGTAAAAAAAAAAAACTGGGTCTACAAGAACATGCGAGTGTAAAAATTGAGATTTTGAATTTTCTTCTTCACTTTGCTGCTATTCCTGTGAAACACCTAAAGGGTTAACACACTCTCTGAATGTCATTTTGAATACTTTGAGGGGTGCAGTTTTTATAATGGGGTCATTTATGGGATATTTCTAATATGAAGGCCCTTCAAATCCACTTCAAAACTGAACTGGTCCCTGAAACTGGTCCCTGATGCAAACATAAAGTAGACATATTGTTTATGTGAATCAATATATAATTTATTTGGGATGTCCATTTTCCTTATAAGCAGAGAGTTTCAAATAAAAAAAAATGCTAAATTTTGAAATTTTTCATCAAATTTTGAAAATTTTCAACAAGAAATGATGCAAGTATTGACGAAAATTTACCACTAGCATAAAGTAGAATATGTCACAAAAAAACAATGTTGGAATCAGAATTAAAAGTAAAAGCATCCCAGAGTTATTAATGCTTAAAATTACAGTGGTCATTTGTGCAAAAAATGCTTGGGTCCTTAAAGGGAAAAAAGTTTTTTATATATATCAACTGGCTCCAGAAAGTTAAACAGATTTGTTAATTACTTCCATAAAAAAAATCTTAATCCTTCCAGTACTTATCAGCTGCTGAAGTTGAGTTGTTCATTTCTGTCCAACTGCTCTCTGATGACACCTGTCTCAGGAGCTGTCCAGAGTAGAAGCAAATCCCCATAGCAAACCTCTTATGCTCCGGACAGTTCCTGAGACAGACAGAGGTGTCAGCAGAGAGCACTGTTGTCAGACAGAAAAGAACAACTCAACTTCAGCAGATGATAACTATTGGAAGGATAAAGATTTTTTTAATAGAAGTAATTTACAAATCTGTTTAACTTTCTGGAGCCAGTTCATCTAAAAAAAAAGTTTTTCCTGGAATACCCCTTTAACCCCTTAAGGACGCAGGACGTAAATGTACGTCCTGGTGAGGTGGTACTTAACGCACCAGGACGTACATTTACGTCCTAAGCATAACCGCGGGCATCGGAGCGATGCCCGTGTCATGCGCGGCTGATCCCGGCTGCTAATCGCAGCCAGGGACCCGCCGGCAATGGCCGACGCCCGCGATCTCGCGGGCGTCCGTCATTAACCCCTCAGGTGCCGGGATCAATACAGATCCCGGCATCTGCGGGAGTTCGCGATTAAAATGAACGATCGGATCGCCCGCAGCGCTGCTGCGGGGATCCGATCATTCATAACGCCGCACGAGATGACCGATAATACTGATCTGTTCTATGTCCTATACATAGAACAGATCAGTATTAGCAATCATGGTATTGCTATGAATAGTCCCCTATGGGGACTATTCAAGTGTAAAAAAAAATGTAAAAAAATGTAAAAGTAAAAGTAAAAAAAAAGTGAAAAATCCCCTCCCCCAATAAAAAAGTAAAACGTCCGTTTTTTCCTATTTTACCCCCAAAAAGCGTAAAAAACATTTTTTATAGACATATTTGGTATCGCCGCGTGCGTAAATGTCCGAACTATTAAAATAAAATGTTAATGATCCCGTACGGTGAACGGCGTGAACAAAAAAAATTTTAAAAAGTCCAAAATTCCTACTTTTTTAATACATTTTATTAAAAAAAAAATTATAAAAAATGTATTAAAAGTTTTTTATATACAAATGTGGTATCAAAAAAAAGTACAGATCATGGCGCAAAAAATGAGCCCCCATACCGCCGCTTATACTGAAAAATAAAAAAGTTATAGGTCATCAAAATAAAGGGATTATAAACGTACTAATTTGGTTAAAAAGTTTGTGATTTTTTTTAAGCGCAACAATAACATAAAAGTATATAATAATGGGTATCATTTTAATCGTATTGACCCTCAGAATAAAGAACACATGTCATTTTTACCATAAATTGTACGGCGTGAAAACAAAACCTTCCAAAATTAGCAAAATTGCGTTTTTCGTTTTAATTTCCCCACAAAAATAGTGTTTTTTGGTTGCGCCATACATTTTATGATATAATGAGTGATGTCATTACAAAGGACAACTGGTCACGCAAAAAATAAGCCCTCATACTAGTCTGTGGATGAAAATATAAAAGAGTTATGATTTTTAGAAGGCGAGGAGGAAAAAATGAAAACGTAAAAATTAAATTGTCTGAGTCCTTAAGGCCAAAATGGGCTGAGTCCTTAAGGGGTTAAGGTGAAAATGGGCGGGGTTAAGGATTTATGATGACATTGGAAAAAATTGTGATTATTAATTCTTCAAGAGATTTATGAAAGGGATAATAAACAGTGGGAAGTATAACTATTAATGAGCAGATCAGTAAGATTAAATAAAAATACACTTGTTGAACCAAAGATGCAATCAGATGCTGCTACTATGTATCATATAATATAAACTGTAAACAAAGACAAAGGTACATTACAACCCCTAAATACTGAAATATATAGATCATGGTGGACTGCTGGAGGCAAGGGATTTTCTATACCACTGCTAATAAGAGCAAAATTTAAGAATATATCATCCTCAGGAATATGATTCCATTAAAAGGGTACACCAATGGAAAGAAAATGTTTTCAAATCAGCTGCTACCAGAAAGTTAAACAGATTTGTAATTTAATTCTTGAGTAGGAGCAAATCCCCATAGCAAACCTCTCCTGGACAGTTCCAGATATGATGTTCAATATTCATTATCTATGGCTACTGAAGAATAAGACAGTCGTCTTGAAACGCGTATAGCCTTGGTCTTATACCCATTACCTACGGCAACCACCTTATACTACTTATAAAGCCCACCTCGACTTTTGCAACGCTGCAGATCCCTTATTCTGGGACCTTTGTGGATCGCACGCACGATCCTCTCTCCCTAGGACACGAGGACGCCAGGGTCAGCGATCACCTCATCATCCACGATACTCCACTTGTGGCCGGACATTATCCCGTGCCAACCTGTCTCTGCCGGACCCATCCAATCCACTTTACTGGGATCACCATCGATCACAAAGGCCGGCCACCACGCCGTGCCAGCACCGAGAGAAACCCTCACCGCGAGACTGCTACTCCTGAGGATGCCGGCTGCACTTCGCCAGTAAATGATACCACGCAAATCGGCATACAGGTACTACCTAATATTATCAAACCTACATTATCTGAATATCGCTCCCTGAACTGCTCCATTATATCATTTCATGAACTGCATTAGCGTACCACTTTATTTCTGAACTATATTACCGGACCATTTTATTTTTGGACATTTCCAAGTTTTTTTTGCCTTATTTTAGGTGGTTGCTTTATAAATGACTTTTTAATATTACATCTATTTTAATATCAATATCTTATTAACATCTGGTGCAAGGGCCCTGCCCGGTTGTAAATTATTATCTTGTGAATAAATGTTATATTGTATTATTTTACTGCATTATCCTTGATTCAGGTCTTTTATTATCATTATATTATTTATTTACTTTCATTTGCTACCATTATTTATTCAGTATCTATTTTATGACATTTAACTTATTGATTTTACATTTATTTGGTTCCACATCACCTTTTTCTCGCTCATTTTATCTCCTTTTTATCTCTTTATTTCACTATCCTTGAGGAATGGTTTTATATAATTTATTATAAATACCCATTCACTTTACTAAGTCTTTTTGGGATTTAGACCATTCCAGTTAACCTCGGAATAGTATACCCCAGTGAGCAACACATACCATTTTCCTTCTCCAGTTCCAGATATGGACAAAGGTGTTTGTAGAGAGCACTGTGGTCAGACAGAAAATAAATCTGTTAAACTTTCTGGCACCAGTTGATTTGAAAACCTTTTTTTTTTAACTGGAGTACCCCTTTAACGACTCAGGGTTTTTTAATTTTTTCACTTTCGTTTCTTCCTCCCCACCTTATAAAAATCATAGCTTTCAGTTTTCCACTGTTTTTGTGACACATATTTTGCTTTAATCTAACACCAACAACAGAAGCATCAGCAACAGGGATGTATGAAACATTGCAAAAGTTTATTCATTGAAGATTAGATAAAATATTCATCATAGCAAATAAAAAGCACAGTGTACACAGCTGGAAGAGAAGGCAGGAACATACAATAAATATATATAGAATATATATATAAATAGAACACCTGTATCCAGGAATAGCCACGCCCCCTGACGAAGCGCATTGGCGTGAAACGTGCGTTGGGGTAGGTGCAGGTAACTACATGGCTCTGTTGTGGTAATATATGCTTGTCCCTCTCTCTGACTACTGTTGCACTTGTACTCAGTTAATTTAGCTATACTGCATTGTCTGTATTCCTTCATTGAGTCACTTGCTTATGCAACGTTTGTCAGTTTTCTTTATATTCAATACCTTTCACTTGAGCCTATATGTTCCTGCCTTCTCTTCCAGCTGTGTACACTGTGCTTTTTATTTGCTATGATGAATATTTTATCTAATCTTCAATAAATAAACTTTTCCAATGTTTCATACATCCCTGTTGCTGATGCTTTTGTTGTTGGTGTTAGATTTTCCCAACATACTCTTTGTTACATTACCTTATAGGTGATATAACATATTTTGCTTTGTAATGTAATCAGTCATTTTACCACATAATATATGGGAAAACAAAAAAAAAATTATTTGTGGGGCAAAATTGGAAAAAAAAAACAATGCCATTTTGTAATTTTTTGGGGCTTCCACTTCTACCCAGATCGCTTTTCGGTAACAATCAAACCTTATCTTTATTCGGTAAGTCCAAATGTTTAAAATGATGTCCAACTTATATAGGTTTGATTTAGTTTTACTTCTGTTAAAAATTATAATTTTTTGAACGAAAATTAGTACATTTAAAAATGTCGTCTTCTTTTTTATGTTTCCATATTCTGTATTTCAGGGCTAATTTTTTGCACCGAAAACTGAAGTTTTTATCTTTACACTTTTTATATTTTGTTGGGACATTTTGACCGCTTTTTATGTATTTTTTAAGGGTATACAAAGGGACCAAAAATACACATTTTTGGACTTTGGTACATTTTATGTATGCACCATGAACTGTATGGTTTAATTAATGTTATATATATTTTTATAGCTCGGACATTTACGCACGCAGCGATACCACATATGTTTATTTTTTTGTTTTTTTTATGGGAAAAGGGTGGTGATTCAAACTTTTATTAGGGAAGGGATTAATTCACATTTATTAACTTTTTGTTTTTTAAAAACTTATTTTACTCTCTTTTTTAGTCCCCATAGAGGACTATTACATGGAATCCTTGGATTGCATACACTGTTCAGTGCTATCAGTGTTATCGGTGCTCTGCTGCTCCAGCCTGCCAGGTAAGGCAGGTAAGGGCCCTTCTGTCATCCTCTCTGTGGTCCCGATCAGCTGGTGGGACTGTTTTTTATTTTTTATTTTAGACACCGTGATCAACTTTGTGATGTCTGACATTAGCCATGGGTCTCGGGACCATTCCGCTATGACAAGAGGTCAGCTCCTGAGCCAGCTTCATAAAAGGGGAGTGAGCGCAGGGCGTATATGAACGCCCTGTGCCTTTAAGGGGTTAAGTCTGGAGACTTAAAGGGGTACTCCGGTGGAAAACAATTTTTTTTCAAATCAACTGGCTCCAGGAAGTTAAAGAGTTTTATAATTATAAATTACTTATATTTAAAACTCTTCATCCCTTCAGTACTTATCAGCTGCTTTATGCTCCACAGGAAGTTATTTTCTTTTTGAATGAATTTTCTGTCTGACCACAGTGCTCTCTGTTGACACCTCTGTCCATGTCCGGAACTGTCCAGAGCAGAAGAGGATTGCTATGGGGATTTGCTCCTGCTCTGTACAGTTCCTGAGACAGACAGAGTTGTCAGCAGAGAGCACTGTGGCAGACAGAAAATAAGTATAAAAAGAAAATAACTTCCTGTGGAGCATACAGCAGCTCATAAGTACTGGAAGGATTAAGATTTTTTAATAGAAGTAATTTACAAATCTGTTTAACTTTCTGGCGCAAGTTGATTTGAAATTTTTTTTCCATTGGAGTACCCCTTTAAACCCCAGAATAGGAAATATGCTGCCAGCTGGAAGGGTAATGGACAGTAAGGTTACTTGTACTAACTTACAGGTAGATTCGTACAGCTGTTCCAAAGATATACCGCGTTTCTCCGAAAATAGGACCGAGGCTTATTTTCAGGGTAGGGCTTATTTGTTTACAGTATGGTATGCACATTGAACAACATGGCGGTTCCACGGTATTTACACCCCCCCCCCATTATCAACATGTGATGGGCGCATCTCTGCCCCCCAACGTCCCTCCCCCACCAGTTTATCAGCCCAGCGCTGCACCCCACATCAGGGGACTAATCATTTGTCACCCACGAGCGCAGCTTCTCCCCCCCTCCCACCCCTGCCAAATAATTATCAGCCACTGCGCTGTATCTATTCCTGTGCCCGGGCTGCAAATATTAAAAAACAAACTTTAACTTACCTTTGTCGTCCGTTCCCCGTTTCTAAGGCACCGGCCTCATGGTCCCTCCGCTGTTCTTGTTGCTTCTTGGTGTTGGGACGTCACAGAGCCTTCAGCTTATCACCGGCCACAGCGATGTCCCGCACCGGCCGGCTTCTTATATCACAGTGGGCTCAGCCTATCATCGGCCGAGGCGGGACATCACTGCGGCCGGTGATAGGCTGAAGGCTCTGTGATGTTTCCATCCCCAGGACCACAGCGAGAACAGCGGAGGACAGGCAGGCCGGTTCCTTAGCAATGGGGGAACGGAGGACGAAGGTAAGTTAAAGTTTGTTTTTTAATATTTGCAACCCGGGCATTGTCTAGGTCAGTTGTCTTAAACCTGCGGATCTCCAGATGTTGCAAACATTTGCAACATCTGGAGGTCCGCAGGTTGGAGACCACTGGTCTAGGTCTTATTTTCGGGGTAGGGCTTATATTGCAGCCCACCCCGATAATCCAGCTAGTGCCTATTTTCGGAGTAGGTACTATTTTCGGGGAAACACGGTACACTGCTCAAAAATATAAAGGGAACGCTAAGAGAACACATCCTAGATCTGAATGAATGAACTAATCGTATGAAATACTTTCGTCTTTACAGAGTTGAATGTGCTGACAACAAAATCACACAAAAATAATCAATGAAAATCAAATTTATCAACCCCTGGAGGTCTGGATATGGAGTCCCACTCACAATCAAAGTGGAAAATCACACTACAGGCTGATCCAACTTTGATGTTATGTCCTTTAAACAAGTCAAAATGAGGCTCAGTAGTGTGCGTGGCCTCCTCGTGCCTGTATGACCTCCCTATAATGCCAGGGCATGCTCCTGAAGAGGTGGTGGATGGTCTCCCAGACCAGGACTAAAGCATCCCCCAACTCCTGGACAGTCTGTGGTGCAACGTGGCATTGGTGGATTGAGCGAGACATGATGTCCCAGATGTGCTCAATCGGATTCAGGTCTGAGGAACGGGTGGGCCAGTGCATAGCATCAAAGCCTTCCTCTTGCAGGAACTGCTGACACACTCCAGTCACATGAGGTCTAGCAATGTCTTGCATTAGGAGAAGCCCAGGGCCAACTGCACCAGCATATGGTCTCTAAGGGGTCTGATGATCTCATCTCATTACCTAATTGCAGTCAGGCTAGCTCTGGCAAGCACATGGAGGGCTGTGCGGCCCCCAAAGAAATGCCACCCCCACACCATTACTGACCCACCGCCAAACCATCATGCTGGAGGATGTTGCAGGCAGCAGAACATTCTCCACAGCGTCTCCAGACTCTGTCACGTCTGTCATATGTGCTCAGTGTGAACCTGCTTTCATCTGTGAAGTACACAAGGTGCCAGTGGTGAATTTGCAAAGTCTCTGGCAAATGCCAAATGTCCTGCACGGTGTTGGGCTGTTAGCACAACCCCCACCTGTGGACGTTGGGCCCTCATACCACCCTCATGGAGTATGTTTCTGACCATTTGAGTGGACACATGCATATCTGTGGCCGGCTGGAGGTCATTTTGCAGGGCTCTGGCAGTGCTCCCCCTGCTATTCCTTGCACCAAGGCGGAAGTAGCGGTCCTGCTGCTGGGAATTTGCCTTCCTACATCATGGATGAGCTGCACTACCTGAGCCACTTGTGTGGGTTGTGGACTCTGTCTCATGCTACCACCAGAGTAAAAGCACTGCCAGCATTCAAAAGGGACCAAAACATCAGCCAGGAAGCATAGGAACTAAGAAGTGGTCTGTGGTCACCACCTGCAGAACCACTCCATTATTGGTGGTGTCTTGACAATTGCCAATAATTTTCACTTGTTGTCTGTTCCATTTGCACAACAGCATGTGAAATTGATAGTCAGTCATTGTTGCTTCCCGAGTAGACAGTGTGATTTCACAGAAGTGTGATTGCCTTGGAGTTACATTGTGTTGTTTAAGTGTTCCCTTTATTTTTTTGAGCAGTGTATGTCATGACTGATTGGGGTTGGACAGGGAAAAGTGAGCCCTAAGCTTTCTCTAATAGCCACTCTCCCTGCCTACTTGCCCATTCGCCCTAAACGGTGGATCGACAACTTGGAGCCATTCCCTCCCTGCACTAAAGCGCAGTAGGCGTAAAACAAATAATAGTATACATAGTCGGTCACAGGCCAGAAACAGAACGGGAAAACTACCAAAGAACCAGATACACAAGAAAGAGTATAAACTCACAAACAGGGCAGGATGCGGTGTACTGTTCATAAACCGGAATCCAGATGAACGGCAAACATGAATCAATGAACCAGACAAGGTTTAGAATGAGTAAAAAGTAGAAACCTGGAAATGCAGGGGATCAACAGAAGAACTGAATGCTAAACACTAAACTGATCAGGAACATAGGACACAGTTCACACTGGACACAAAACACAAACATAAACAGATTAAGTTCAGAGGACACAGATCAGTGAGTAAGCACAGACCAATGGTAAAGCACAGAGGAAACACTAGATAAGTGATCATGAACTATATGATCAGTGCATGTACAAAAATCTCCAAAGATCAGAAATCATGAACTCTCTACACTCCCCACTCCATACATGGAGGGACATTAATACTAAAGCCAAATAGACTACTAGCCAGCGGGGCACACTCCCCCATGTGATCAGAATACTAGCCTAGTAGGAAACAGAAACATAATACACAGAACACTGGAATGAGAAACAGATGAGTCTAAACAGAGTCCACAACAAGACTCACAGTGTGAACACAGACTTAGATAACAAGGTTAAAGCAGAACGGACATACATAATCCTAAAAACTGACAATTGTACTACAGACTAAAATCTACAATAGGGAAGACTATTAAACATGGTTCAAAATTTAGAAATATCATAATATAAATACAAGGTGCATGTTCAAGCAGACATGATCAGAATTGCCAAATAGCTAAGATGCATAATACAACACTGTCAGATTAGATCAATCACCAGCAACCAGAGTGCAGCAGAGTTTAGGTTTAAATAGCCACACCAGAGTTGCAATTGGCTCAATGCAATAACTATTCCCCAGCCAGGGAGAATAGCAAACTGCTCAGACAAAAACTAGAGTCTGAACAGACCCCAAGACAGAAGAACACAAAAACAATTAAACGGACATTACAATATATATATATATATATATATATATATATATATATATATATATATATTAATAATATAGTAATTTCTTCTTAACTGCAATAGAGGCAGGCTGCTGCTGTATGTGCAATACTTTCTCCCACCTGCTCTGGGGATAACCGCACCCCCTTTGGCTCATAACTCTGCCCTCTTCATAAATATTCATCCCTCTTCCTTGCATGTCCATGAAGTGGGCAGGGTTATTGCTGGAGTTTCAAAGACAAGGCATTGTACATATAGCAGCAGCTGCACCGATTTTCACCCGTTAAGCATTAGAAACTCATTTGAAAATTGGTATTACTTCTCATTATATCAAGAATAATCTCTATGTGCTGAATGTAAAATACCCCTTAGATTCAGATTCTTTTTTTTTTTTTTTTACTAATAGTAATGGTTTGGGCTTTTTTTTTGTGTTGAGAATGGCTGTAAACTATTTTAAGTAAATATTAGGTTTCAGTAAATTATGAGGAAAAAATAATCCTTCTTCCTTGTCACAAAAGTGTTGATTATCTTTGGTCATCCTCTAGGATATTTTACCTAATGTTCCTAAAATTTTTTGGCTTAAACATTCAATGATAATTTTAATAATATTATTATTGTTATATGTGTAAAAGTAACTGGTCGTATGCTTTCACTTATCTTATTGTATGTCACTTCACAATTAAGTCTGGAGTACAACTAACAGACAGCAGATGTATATTTAAAAGCACTTTAATTTCCTAACAGTGAAAAACACATTTACTCTTTGCTTCTGGCTTGGCGGTAGAAATTATATGAAATACACGCCTGGCATACACAAGATATTTGTTATTTTAAGAAGCATATTGTTGTACAGAGGTTTTAGCCAGGAAAACAAGGGATTGAGTGAACTTGCTTCTGTGTCCTGTGTGGTTTTGTAGCTGCTTTGTTGTTCACAAGGAAAAACTAAATTGTTCAGTCGTACAATCTACAAGTGAGATATCATGAGATTGACTTTAACTAAGAAAAAGCAACGTTTCATTCTGCCATTATTAAAATTCCATTATCTTTTTCTATGTGATCACTGCAGATGAGAACATCTTATGGCAATTTTAAGATGTTTTTAAACAGTTTAGCAAAGAGTAAAAAATCACTGTATCCATTTTCCAAGTGACAGATGACCACTCTCTAGGCACTCCTGTAATCTGGTGAAACCTACAGGACTCTAGTGCGTGATCCCATTTCCCTTAGGACATGTAGAGAGGAACCATGGCCATAGTAACTGTAACGCTAAAGGCGTCTGATCCTGAATGTCAACCTTAGACCAAAAACAACTAATCAAAACTCCCCTTTACTCTGAGGAGCTTGAGTCAACTTGAGTCTTAGGTTGAATTTACAGAGCACTAAAGTGGAGTAATAAAACTGGTCAGGAGGCTGCAAACTCTCAATGGAGTCCTTGGAGGGACTAACATGGTCAACTAGCCAGGTCAGTCACAGGAGGGCTTGCAGGGACAGAATAAACGGGCAGGAGAATTAAAGGGGTTTGCAACTTTCTTTTACTTTTAAAGAAGCATATGCCCACTTTATAAAAACATTTCCATGGAATATGAGATAGATCTTACCTCTGAGATCCCCATGTGTTCTCCAGAAGGAGGCCCGGCTTTCACCTCTGCATGCACAGGTCCCCCGCTTCACCCCAGCACACTCTGGCCCCCACCTTCGGAGACATGCTCTTTAAAAGCATGACATGCTCAGCTATTGATCGGTTGAGACAGGACCTCATATCAGCCAGTGATTGGCTCGGCAGGCTGTCACTTCTTTTCCGTGCCAGTGTGTCCTTGAAGGTGGGGACCAGAGCATAATGTGAAGTAGGGGCGGACCTGTGTATGCAGAGGTAAAAGAAAGCTGGGCCTTGTTCAGGAGATAACAGGGAGGTCCTAGAGGTCGGACCATCTGCAATCAGACACTTATCCTCTACATTTTTATGAAGTGGATAAATCCTATAATATATGTTTCTTTAAAAGTGAAATAAAGTTTTAATTCTCCTGCCTGTTGATTGTGAAGTTTGAAGTGGATAACTTGCCTGGTTCTGTAGGTTTCTCTTTTTAACTCTGCCTTGTTGACAGCTGCAAGTCTTGGTTCCTGTCCAACGGCTCTGCTTAAAGAGTACCTATCATCAACTAAACTGTCCCTAATCCTGCCTCCCCATCTTCCCCTGACTCTCACTGACTCTATCCGTGTCTTAATTTGTACCCAAAACCACCTATAAATACCTTTTATTCATCCCTTGTGGCTGCTAAAATTCCTGCCGTGAGCTAGGGAGAAAGGGGGGGGGGGGTGCACTTCCGCCCTTCTTCCTCTTCACACAGATATATATATATATATATTAGACATGTGCAATTCGGTTCGGCACGAATGTCTAAATTACCGAATTTTACCGTTTTCGTGCATTCGGACCGATCCGAATGCACGAAAACATATTTTGAACATTCCCGAATAGCCACGATAATACGAATAGCAAAGTAACGAATACATTCTGTAAATAACGAATGTATTCGTTATCCGTAAATGAACGTGAAGAATTCATTCTGATAACAAAGATAATAAAAAGAATACAGATAGTTAGATTTTTCAGATACATTCGGTATTCGGGTACATTCGGTAAATCTTTTTAGTCTTTTTTTGGACTTTAGCGATCCTAAAAAATTATGGAGATACCTTTTTTATTAAAATTTCGTAGGGTATCATAAAAAAATCATAATAAAAAAGATACAGTGGTGATGGAAAAAATTGTATCTAATGAAATGTATCATTTTTATTATGAAATGTTTATTCATTTTTAAACAGGGATCAATTTATGTGAGAGGGAAAAGCACTAAAAATGTAGCCGACAATAATAAAAATGTAGTGTGTGCATGTTTTTCACTTTTTTTTAAAAACATTTTTTAGGTAGTAATACTACTCCCAGCATGGAACACACTCTTCCATGATGGGAGTAGTAGTTACCTGTACTAATTGACAGATTGCAGGGGTCCCTTGCGATCCTCTTGTATAATGTATAGATGCGCCGGCTGCTCTTCTATGGTCCCCTGCACTCACGTATATATACACATATTCATATTTCCCGCAGAGCTGTGATTGGCCAGATGGTTCCAGCCAATCACAGCTCTCTGTGAGAAATAGGAATATGTGTATATATACGGCCGTGCAGGGGACCATAGGAGAGCGGCCGCCACATTCATACATTATACTGGAGGATCGCAACGGGCGTCAGGAGTGATACCCAAAGTGATCTTCCCTTTACTACAAGTACTACCACTCCCAACATGGAGTACACTCTGCTCCATGCTGGGAACTGTAGTACCTGTATTAATAGACAGATCGCAGCGGGTGTCAGAGGTTACACTGGCTGCCATATGTCTATTAATGCAGGTACTACAGCTCCCAGCATGGAGCAGAGTGTGCTCCATGTTGGGAGTATTAGTACCTGCAGTAAGGGACAGATCCCAGGGATGTCACTCCTCCTGACACCGCTGCGATTGTCCTTATGTGAATGTCGGGATCAGCTGTTCTCAGGGCTACAGAGCCGGGAGAACAGCTGACGCTGAGCCGTATGGTGTATATCGTATATCTACTGCCCAGCAAGAACCTACAGTTAGCCTGCAATGTATATACAGTATACACATTGCTGGCTCACTTAACCCCTTGCTGAGCTGTGCGCTATGCGCAAGCCCAGCAAGGGAAGAGTTAACTTACACTGCTGGACAGTGTAGGTTAACCCTTTGGGCGGTATACACTATATACAGCTATCTATAGATAGCTGTATACAGTGTATACAGAAGACAAAGTCCAGCTTACTTCCCTCGAGTCCCGGGCCGGGTTCGTGTAGCTCCGCCCCCTAGCGATGACGTCATTGGGGGCGGAGCTACAGAAGGGAACAAGGCTAGTTAATCTTAAGCTCTGTTCACATTGTACGTTTTGTATAATGTGAACAGACCCTTCTGGCAGTGTCTACCCAGACAGGGAGACTCCAGCTGTTGCTAAACTACAACTCCCAGCATGCCCAGACAGCCAAAGGCTGTCTGGGCATGCTGGGAGTTGTAGTTTTGCACCAATTGGTGGCTCCCTGTTTGGGTAGACATTGCATCATGGGTGCTCTCCCCAGCGGACAGCGGCAAAAATGTCATAACCAATTTTTTGTGTTTTTTTCTTCTCGTTTCAGATCCGTGTATGCAGAGGATTACTGCGGATTCCATGGATTATGGCGGATTATTTATTTTTTTCCTTTAATAAAATGGTTAACGAGGGCTGTGGGGGAGTGTTTTTTTAAATAAAATAATTTTTCCAATGTGTTGTGTTTTTTTTTTTTTTTATTGAATTTTCAGGGTTAGTAGTGGAAGCTGTTTTATTGACGGAATCCATTACTAGGCCAGGGCTTAGTGCTAGCCCCAAAAACAGCTAGCGCAAACCCCCAATGATTACCCCGGTACCAACAGGCCCGGAGCGTCAAAATGGCGCTCCTGGGCCTAGGCGGTAACAGGCTGGCGTTTTTTAGGCTGGGGAGGGCCAGTCCTCGCCCACCCTGGTAACGTCAGGCTGTTGCTGTTTGGTTGGTATTGTGCTGAGAATGAAAATACGGGAAACCCTATGCGTTTATTTATTTATTTTTTTAATAAAAAAAAAAAGGATCGCTAAATCGCTAAAGTCCAAAAAAAGACTAAAAAGATTTACCGAATGTACCGAATACCGAATGTATCCGAAAAAAAACAACCCGAATACCCGAATACCGAATGTATCCGAAAAATCTAAACCGAAAATATTGCCGAACCGAAATTTTTTTCCAAAACGAAAAAACGAAACGAAATTAAACGAAAATTTTTCTAGTGCACCAGTCTAATATATATATATATATATATATATATATATATATATGTATATATATATACACATATATATATATATACTGTGTGTATGTATATATATATATATATATATATATGTATATATAAAATGCCCATTACCTTGCTGCTCCCTGCTGAAGACCTTGATGAGACTCAGGAGAGGCAGACCTGATTCTCTTCAGTGCAGCTGTGAGTAAGACCTCGATCATACTTAGGAGAGGCAGACCCGATCCTCTTCTGTGCAGCCGTGCACTACACTGACATTTGGCCAGCCCGCGCCGGCTCTCCTTGCAAGGGAGAGCAGCCTGATGACGCAGCTTGCAAGGTCAGGAGCGCCCGTGCTGCGATCACAGCGCTTGCTCCCGCCTATCTGATTGACAGGCGGGGAGCTGCGCTGTGCTCTTCAGTGTCCGGCTGCACTTAGATTTCGTAGTTATAAAGTAAAGTTATAAAATTCATTTTTGTTAATCACATGTAAATAGAAAGTTGTTTCTAATACATTGATTAACAAAATATAAAAAGTTTTTTTGGTGATAGGTACTCTTTAATAATAGAGATGAGCGAATTGAACTTGACGAACCCGAATTCGTTCCGAATTTCATGAAAAATTCGATTTGCAACGAATACAAATATCGCCGCAATTCTATCACACGAATAGCTTAATTAAACTCCATTTTACAGCGTTCCAGGCTATTGTAGAGCTAAGATGGCGGATCCACATGTGAGTACATGGGGCAGGGGATTATGGGAGGGCGGGAAACAGCGGCGGGAATTAAGGTAGACGGGCTGACTCTGAACCACATGTGAGATGCAGCCTATCAGTGTTCACTGACCCCTGTGATGTCACAGCCCCTATATAATCGGCGGCCATCTTGCCTCTCTTCATTTCATCTATGCACTCAGATGGAGAGGACGGGACTGTGTGTGTGTGAATAGCTCATACCACAGCATTACACTGCAACTGCTAGTCACATCAGCATTAGGGAAAGGCAGGAGTGCAGAGTGCTGTGCTGTTACACTGAGAAGGATAATTGATTGCTAAACCTCCTATTCACGTTATTGAGCATTGCAGCAGAGAGGGGCAGATAGCTGTTCTGCCTCATACAGATCAACAAGCTGCCTGAACTTTCTGAAGCATCTTATCTTCTCATTTTTCAGCTCTATTGAGTATTTTTTTTGCTCCACAAATCTTCTGCTGCTCAGAATTGTGTGACAGAGTGCAATTTAGGGTTTAATCCCTGGATTTTTTATTTTTTTTGGTTGTGCTGCACTGTTGGGTCCTGCTGCTGTTCAGAAATAAGTCATATTAGTGTCGACTTTAGTGCCTTTTTACAATTTTTCACCTGTTACTCTGTCTCTGTGCTAAATTCAGTGTTATACTACACGTTATACATCTGCCGGTGTATTAAAGAAATGTTTTTTTTCCTGAGTACAAATACGCTTTTTCAGTGGCCTTATCATTGTAAAGGGCCTAAATACAAGCAGATAGCGTACCATATACTACCTTTTTTTCTGTCTCTGTGCTAAATTCAGTGTTATACCACACGTTATACACCTGTCGGTGTATTAAAGAATTTTTTTTTTTCCTGAGTAAAAAGACGCTTAACAGTGGCCTTATCATTGCAAAGGGCCTAAATACAAGTAAATAGCGCACCATATACTACCTTTTTTTCTGTCTCTGTGCTAAATTAAGTGTTATACCACACGTTATACACCTGCCAGTGTATTAAAAAAATTAATTTTTTCCTGAGTAAAAATACGCTTAACAGTGGCCTTATCATTGCAAAGGGCCTACATACAAGCAAATAGCGTACCATATACCACCTTTTCTTCTGTCTCTGTGCTAAATTCAGTGTTATACCACACGTTATACACCTGCCAGTGTATTAAAAAAATACATTTTTTCCTGAGTAAAAATACGCTTAACAGTGGCCTTATCATTGCAAAGGGCCTAAATACAAGCAAATAGCATACCATATACCACCTTTTTTTCTGTCTCTGTGCTAAATTCAGTGTTATACCACACGTTATACACCTGTCGGTGTATTAAAGAAAAAAAAGGTTTTCCTGCGTAAAAATACGCTTAACAATGGCCTTATCATTGCAAAGGGCCTACATACAAGCAAATAGCGTACCATATACCACCTTTTTTTCTGTCTCTGTGCTAAATTAAGTGTTATACCACACGTTATACACCTGCCGGTGTATTAAAGAATAAAAAAAAGGTTTTCCTGAGTGCTAATACGCTTTTTCAGTGGCCTTATCATTGCAAAGGGCCTACATACAAGCAAATAGCGTACTATTTAGTACCTGTATTTCTGTTTTATACCACATGTTAAACACCTGCAGTGTATTAAAGAAAAAATAGTTTTCCTGCGTAAAAATACGCTTTTTCAGTGGCCTTATCATTGCAAAGGGCCTAAATTCAAGCAAATAGTGTACCATATACCACCTGTTATTCTGTCTCTGTGCTAAATTAACCCCTTAAGGACCAAGGACGTACAGGTACGTCCTTGGTCCTGCTCCGGTGATATAACGCGGGGTTACACGGTAACCCCGCATCATATCACGGCGGGTCCGGCATCATAGTGAAGCCGGGACCTGCCGCTAATAGCGCCGATCGCGGCGCCGCGCGCTATTAACCCTTTAGCCGCGCGCTCAGAACTGAGCCGCGCGGCTGAAAGCGAAAGTGAAAGCTGCCGGTTAACTCAGTGGGCTGTTCGGGATAGCCGTGGTGAAATCCCGAACAGCTTACAGGACAACGGGAGGGCCCCTACCTGCCTCCTCGCTGTCCGATCGCCGAATGACTGCTCAGTGCCTGAGATCCAGGCATGAGCAGTCATGCGGCAGAATCATCGATCACTGGTTTCCTATGAGAAACCAGTTATCAATGATAAAGATCAGTGTGTGCAGTGTTATAGGTCCCTATGGGAGCTATAACACTGCAAAAAAAAGTGAAAAAAAAGTGAATGAATATCATTTAACCTCTCCCCTATTAAAAGTTTGAATCATCCCCCTTTTCCCATAAAAAAAAACACAGTGTAAATAAAAATAAACATATATGGTATCACCGCGTGCGTAAATGTCCGAATTATAAAAATATATCATTAATTAAACCGCTCGGTCAATGGCGTGCGCGCAAAAAAATTCCAAAGTACAAAATAGTGCAATTTTGGTCATTTTTTATATCATTTAAAAATGAATAAAAAGCGATCAATAAGTCCTATCAATGCAAATATGGTACCGTTAAAAACTTCATATCACAGCGTAAAAATGAGCCCTCATACCGCCCCATACACGGAAAAATAAAAAAGTTATAGGGGTCAGAAGATGACAATTTTAAACGTATTAATTTTCCTGCATGTAGTTATGATTTTTCTAGAAGTACGACAAAATCAAACCTATATAAGTAGGGTATCATTTTAATCGTATGGACCTACAGAATAAAGATAAGGTGTCATTTTTACCAAAAAATGTACTACGTAGAAACGGAAGCCCCCAAAATTACAAAACAGCGTTTTTTTTCCAATTTTGTCGCACAATAATTTTTTTTCAGTTTCACCGTAAATTTTTGGGCAAAATGACTGACGTCATTACAAAGTAGAATTGGTGGCGCAAAAAATAAGCAATCATATGGATTTTTAGGTGCAAAATTGAAAGATTTATGATATTTTAAAGGCAAGGAGCAAAAAACGAAAATGCAAAAACGGAAAAACCCCCAGTCCTTAAGGGGTTAAGTGTTATACCACACGTTATACACCTGCCGGTGTATTAAAGAAACATTTTTTTTTTCCTGCGTACAAGGCTCTGTCATTGTGCTCCTGTGCGGCAGTGATTCTAAGAGCGATGCCGGTAATCTGATTGCTATTCTGAATAACAGTATTATTTCACTACCCCAGCACACTCCATATGCGTTTTAGGACACAGCAAAGTGTTCTATACCCCTATAGAGGCTGTATGTAGGCTAGAAATAGCCTTTTTTAACATCGATTTGCCGCGAATAAATCCGGATCGAACTTTTCGGGAAAATTCGGCGAATCGTCCGAATCGAATTTTTGAAAAGTTCGCTCATCTCAAGGAGCCAACATCACTGGTTCCTGCTCCACTTTAGTGGAGGCTAATGTCCACGCATTAACCCACATAGAATTAAATGATACATCTCAAAAAAATTGGAGCTGGCTTGGTCATAGAGTGTTGTTCAAAATGCTTTACTTACCTAAAATCTTATATCTGTTTAGAACCATTCCACTAAATATTCCAAATAAACTAATTATGAATCTACAGTCAACGATCTCTAAGTTTATCTGGGGAGGTTGTCGCCCAAGGGTGGCTGCAGGCATCCTCCAAAAATCATCAGCCAATGGGGGTTCGGGTATCCCCAATCTAATAGCATACAGATCAGCTATTGTTATCAAACAGTCCCTGAGATGGAGTGTAGAAGCCTCCGTTAGGCCCATATGGGTAGATATTGAGTCCTCATATTCGGGTATAACTGATTGGAAGGACCTGTGGCTTAACCCTGATAGGATTGGTTCCTTGATCAAGCCCCTCTTAGCAGCTACAAAACACTCTTTACATGTTTGATGTGAGGCATTGAGCAGGAAAGATAAAAATATTCAATATGTAAAACAAAATATCCCCTTTAAATCTTTATACTATTATATTAGAGATATCTCTTTAGACGGATGGACCAACCAAGGTGTGACATACATAGGAGATGTTGTTGATGGTTCCCATATCAGACCTTTTAATCAACGACAGGAATGCTTTAACCTGCCTTCATCTGAAAAAAATATGATAAACTCAAACTACATTTGAAAAAACATAATAAATCTACATGTACACTTCCACAATGCCTTTCAGATATAATAAGTTCACTAGCCCTTGGTCATAAACCAGGATTGGGATTGTTATATCCCTTTTTTAATAATGACACACACCAAACAAAAACCAAATATATGCTGAAATGGGAGGAGGAGTTAGGTAGGATGTTCCCTACCTCAATGTGGTTGAAAGCCCTTTCTATAGGTAGACACTTTTCTAGATGCTCTAATCATGGCGAACAATATGAAAAATTATATTATCGATGGTATTTCACCCCTAAAAGATTGGCTACCATGAACATTGATCAGGATCCTGTCTGCTGGAGAGGATGTGGGATGATTGGATCCCTGTCCCATGTATTTTGGAAATACCCAAAACTGACCAGAATAAAAGATGATATGCTGTCCCTCTTACAAACCCTGTCCCCAACTATTCAAATTATCCCTAATGAACTGGCCCTTCTTTTGTTGGGCATAGATGGTTTTCCTGATATAATTCCAATTCCCAATATGTCATATTCTACACAATTTCAGACTGTTAATTGCTAGAAAGTGGAGGTCACCGGAAATCCCAACCATTGCTGAGATTATACATATGGTAAATTATAACCTACTTTTTGAGGAGGTGATCGCCAGACAAGAACATAAAATAGACGTTTTTAAGAAACATTGGGACCTGTGAATTCGCAAATTCGATTACTCGTAGGTTTTCTCCTACTGTTCAGCTACTAACTTTACCAACATATATAATATATAATTTGTTGATGGGTCTCTTCTTTTTGCAATATTTGAGCAAAATCATCTACGGAGTTGGGCAGGGTCCGAAGAAGTCCACAAGCCTTAGACTGACTTGTTTAAAACTATCACACTGTGCCCTCTCCTGAGGATGTAGCTGTCTCCATATCAATATTTCATAAAAGGTGTCATAAGTTGTTCTGGGTGCTCCAAAAACAGATATGTTCCTTAGCAATGTCCCTCGCATGATGTTATAGCGCGCATGCGCAGACGAGCGAAATTTCTCAGTTAATTTCGCATTCACAATAGCGAAATTTCGCAATTCAAAAAAACGTCACGAATATAACGAATATTCGAATTTCACGAATATGGGACGAATATTCGTCCTCATATTCGCAAAATATCGCGAATTCGAATATGGCATATGCAGCTCATCACTAGTTACAACTTTTTGGGGGCATTTTCTCCTATTACTTCTTGTAAAAATGGTACATTTGGGGAAAAAAAATGCATTTTTGTGAAAAAAAAAATGTGATTTACAAATCTGACTTTACCGAAAAGTCGTCAAGCACCTGTGGGGTGTTAAGGCTCACTGTACCCCCTGTTACTTGCCATGAGGGGTGTAGTTTCCAAAATAGTATGCCATGTTGTTGTTGTTTTTTTTTGCTCTTATGGCACCATAGGGGCTTCCTAAATGAGACATGCCCCTCAAATACCATTTCAGCAAAAATTCACTCTCCAAAATCCCATTGTCACTCCTTCCCTTATGAGCCCTCTACTGCGCCCACAGAGCACTTTACGTTCACATATGAGGTATCTCCTTACTCGAGAGACATTGGATTACACATTTTGGGGGGCTTTTTCCTTCTTTTACCCCTTGTAAAAAAATCAAAAACTGGGTCTACAAGAACATGTTAGTGTAAAAAATTGAGGTTTTGAATTTCCTCCACTTTGCTGCTATTCCTGTGAAACACCTAAAGGGTTAACACATTTTCTGAATGTCATTTTGTATACTTTGTATACATTTATGGGCTATTCCAATATTAAGGCCCCTGAAATCCACTTCAAAACTGAACTGGTCCCTGAAAATTTCATATTGTGAAAAATTGGAAAATTGCTGCTGCTTTGAAGCCCTCTGATGTCTTCCAAAAGTAAAAACATGTAAACTTTATGATGCAAATTGATGTGAATGAATATATAATTTATTTGGTATGTCTATTTTCCTTATAAGCAGAGAGCTTCAAAATTAGAAAAATGCAAAAATATTCTGATTTTTCATGAAATATTCGAATTTACTACTATGTTAAAGTAGAATATATCCCAGAAAAACAATCTCGGAATCAAATTCATGAGTAAAAGCATCCCTGAGTTATTAATGCTTAAAGTGACAGTGGTCAAATGTGCAAAAAATGCTATGGTCCTTAAGGTCATAATGGGCTTTGTCCTGAAGGGGATACATTTAGTGGAAACATAAAAAGCTTACATTATAGTATTACATCCAAACTGAACAAGGACCACTATATTTTCTATAAACTATTCTGAGATGTAGATCTGTATGTTTGAGTTCCATTTATCTTTAAATGTTACTATTTTATTGGACGCTTACTTTAATCTTAAAATGTTGCCAGCTGGAAGGCTGCCTCCAAAGAGTCATTCAGTATATTACTTCTTATCAGCAAGAACTGATTGACCATATTGTATATCTTAAAGAAGAAATGAGAAGGAAACATAAAAAAAAAGAAACATTCCAGTACATTAAAAGATTAAGGAAAGCGCAGAAGCCAATCATATTCTTTGGTCATGATCTCAAACTACAAGTTGGCAGACTGAAAATACTTTTTGGATTTGTGAAATAGTCTTAAGCAAAAAAGGGAATGCACTAACTAAGACCAGTCAGAAAACTTATATAGAAGAAAGAAGTACAATAAAATGTAAAATAAATTGTAATGTGCAGTCTGGATGTGTTCTTTAATCTAATATATGGCGAAACATTACTGAGTGACTCTAATGATCTTAAGTATTTCTACACAACTTACTTATGGTTTCAACATGTTGAAATGTATTGTTCTAGCGTGGCTATAATATGTCTCAATGTAAGCAATATTCCACTAAAGAGACTAAAGCCAAATGTTTAAAAAATTAAATATAAAAAAAATTTAAATACAGTTACTGTATGCCCTATATTAATTATGATTCGAAATTTAGAGGTACCATTTACATGGTGTCCAACCAGTGGCTTATTTGTAGGGGTCTTGCAATTGTGACCGAGCCCCTAAGCTAGGGTAGCACATAGACCCCCCCTCACCACACTATTACTCACTACTACTCGGCTGTCCAACACAGTGCGAGGTGTGGTCACTAGGTAATCTGGCCTCCTCCTTTCCTTCCTGTGTGGAGAGTCATCTGAGACTACTCCAAAGACTGCTTAAAGGGGTATTCCAAGCCAAAACTTTTTTATATATATCAACTGGCTCCGGAAAGTTAAACAGATTTGTAAATTACTTCTATTAAAAAATCTTAATCCTTCCAATAGTCATTAGCTTCTGAAGTTGAGTTGTTGTTTTCTGTCTAACTGCTCCCTGATGACTCACGTCCCGGGAGCTGTGCAGTTCCTATGGGGATATTCTCCCATCATGCACAGCTCCCGGGACGTGACATCATCATTGAGCAGTTAGACAGGAAACTTCAGAAGCTAATAACTATTGGAAGGATTAAGATTTTTTAATAGAAGTAATTTACAAATCTGTTTAACTTTCCGGAGCCAGTTGATATATATATAAAAAGGTTTTGCCTGGAATACCCCTATGAATATTCAAGAGGGCCGTGAGAGATAAATGATTTTCCCGACTTTCCCAGTCACATTAATGGAAGAAGTGTGACAGTAGGCTTTGCTGTCAGAGGAGGCTCAAGTAATTCTTGCACGTGCTGGGACCCACAGGTACTGAAAGAAGTGGGAAAGATTGCTGAGTTGACAGCTGCAGCATTTAGGGAAGAAAAGTGGAGCATTTGAGATAGAGAATGCACTGTCTTCTTGACTGACCCCCACAATGTAAGTCCACAGTGCCTCCCCTTTTCTTCTTAGCACTGCCAAGACCACATAATTCTTCCTCCAATAATCCTCCACCTCTGCTGTGGACCCACTATGCTTTTACATACTGCTCTGACAATACCCAGCTCTTCCAGATACCCCTGGTGGAGGTGTTTACATCTATCTATTCTGTCTCAGGCTTTTATTTATTTATTTATTTTTTTCAGACAAAGGTATTTACAAATAAAATAAATAGTTTAAGCGAATATAGTTTCTTATATAGTAACAAAGACAATTACAAACAATACAAAATATACACCCGCTTTACAATCATAGATTCTATCCTTTTCCCAATATACCCTCACCTCCCACCTCCCCCAAACCCTATTTGACACAGAGGGGGGGGGGGGGGGGACCTTTATGTACAATTTACCAATCTTTTAGTGGACAAACTAAAGGCAAATATAAAAAAAAAAAATCTTTTATTATTTTCCCTCTACCAGTTTTTTCCAGGATCTCCAATATATCTTAGTTCTATGTTTTAATCCTTTCATCCAAATTTGCTCCATGTTTTTCCCTCTATACATTCCTGCTCTCCACTCTTCTGGTGTAGTTGGTAATGATCCTATCCATTTACGCTGAATCAACAATTTGGTGATAAACAAAGCCTTATTAAGTAAAAATAACTCCTTCCCAAAATCCGAGAGGTCCCCAAGAATCACATATAGTACTGATTGTGCAATACTTTTTAAATTTATTTTTATTTTTTTGTAGTTTGTTTTTTGAAGAGGTTTATGTCATTGGCTGCATTTCATTAACATGGCTAAATTTAACTGTTCCAACAAGCATGCTCTCTTCGTTAACATGAACCACAATGTTGCTTTAGCAGCAAAAACACTTCTTTTGATGTAAAAAAATTTTTTTAAAAAATTTTAAAAATATTGCACACAAAGTATACACCATTGTATGAAGATGCTTGAAACTTTTAAGTTTCTAATATGTACAGTTTTAATTGTTGCATCTGTGATCACATATATATAAGGCCTGATCCCATAACATCTGAGTAGAGATGAGCAAAGTTACAGTAAATCGATTCGTCACGAACCTTGCGGCTCAGCGGTTGCCGACTTTAGCCTGCATAAATTAGTTCAGCTTTCAGGTGCTCCGGTGGACTGGAAAAGGTGGATACAGTACTAGGCGACTCTCTTAGGACGTTATCACATAATGTCTGATCAAATAACGCTTTATCACATAACAACTGATCACAAAACGCCTGATCACACAAAGCATGATCCCATAACACCTGAACATATAATGTTTTATCACATAATGCCTGATCACTTAAGGCCTGATCACTCAAAGCCTGATCACATAACGCTTAATCACATAAGGCCTGATCACATATAGCCTGATCACATTACGCTTGATCACATAATGCCTGATCACATAAGGCCTGATCACATAAGGCCTGATCACATAACGCTTGATCACATAACGCTTAATCACATAATGCCTGATCACATAAGGCCTGATCACATAAGGCCTGATCACATAACGCTTGATCACATAACGCTTGATCACATAATGCCTGATCACATAAGGCCTGATCACATAAGGCCTGATCACATAAGGCTTGATCACATATAGCCTGATCACATAACGCCTGATCGCATAACGCCTGATCACTTAAGGCCTGATCACTCAAAGCCTGATCACATAACGCTTAATCACATAATGCCTGATCACATAAGGCCTGATCACATATAGCTTGATCCCATATAGCCTGATCACATAACGCTTAATCACATAACGCTCAATCACATAATGCCTGATCACATAAGGCCTGATCACATAATGCTTGATCACATAACGCTTGATCACATAATGCCTGATCACATAAGGCTTAATCACATATAGCCTGATCCATATAGCTTTATCACATAATGCCTGATCACATAAGGCTTAATCACATATAGCCTGATCACATATAGACTGATCACATAACGCTTAATCACATAATGTCTGATCACATAAGGCCTGATCACATATAGCCTGATCCCATATAGCCTGATCACATAACGCTTAATCACATAATACCTGATAATATAATGCCTGATCACATAACGCTTGATCACATAATGCTTGATCACATAATGCCTGATCACATAAGGCTTGATCACATATAGCCTGATCCATATAGCTTTATCACATAATGCCTGATCACATAAGGCTTAATCACATATAGCCTGATCACATATAGACTGATCACATAACGCTTGATCACATAATGTCTGATCACATAAGGCTTGATAACATATAGCCTAATCACATAATGCCTGATCACATAACGCTTGATCACATAATGCCTGATCACATAACACCTGATCACATATAGCCTGATCACATAACGCCTGACAACATAACACCTGATCATATAACGCTTTATCACATAAGGCCTGATCACATATGGCCTGATTACATAACGCCTGATCACATAACATCTGCTCACATAACACTTGCTCCCATAAAGCTTAATCACATAATGCCTTATCACATAACGCTTGATCACATAATGCTTGAGCACATAGCGCCTGATCACATAATTTTTGATAACATAACGCTTGATCGCATAGCGCTTGATTACGTAATGCCTTATCATATAGCGCTTGATCATATAAAGCTTGATCACATAACGATTGATCACATAACGCTTTATTACATAAGGCCTGATCACATAAGGCTTGATCCCATAATGCCTGATCAGATAACGCCTGATCTCATAGCGCCTAAACACATAACGCCTGATCACCTAACACTTGAGAACATAATGCTTTTTCACATAATGCTAGATAACATAATGCTTGATCACATAATGCTTGATCATAGAACACCTGAACACATAACGCGTGAACACAAAACCTTTGCTCACATAACGCTTTATCACATAAGGCCTGATCACATAAGGCTTGATCCCATAATGTCTGATCACATAGCGCTTGAGCACATAATGCTCGATCACATAACGCCTGATCACATAATGCCTGATCATATATAATGCCTGATCACAAAAAGCCTGATAATTTAGCACTTGGCCACATAGCGTTTGATCTAGAGATGAGCAAATTTTTGAAAAATTCAATTAGTCCGATTCGCCAAATTTTCTGAAAAAATTTGGTTCCGTCCAAATTTATTCTTGTCGAATCATTATTATAAACAGCTATTTATGGGCTACAGAGAGCCTCAATAGGGGTGCAGAACACTTTACCTTGTCGTAACACTCATAGGGATTGTGCTGTGTTAGTGAAATTATACTGTTATTCAGTATGACATGCAGATTACAGGCATCGCTACTAGAATCACTGTCACAGAGTGGCACAATGACAGAGCCTGGAGGTGGCATCAGTATGAGGAGACCATATGGCGGAAGAATGACACAGCCTGGAGGTGGCAGCAGCATGAGGAGACCAAATAGTGGCTGAATGAAACAGCCTGGAGGTGGCAGAAGCATGAGGAGACCATATAGTGGCTGAATGACACAGCGTGGAGGTGATGGCAGCATGAGGAGACCATATAGTGCCTGAATAACACAGCGTGGAGGTGGCAGCAGCATGAGGAGACCATAAAGTGGCTGAATGACCCAGCCTGGAGGTGGCAACAGCGTGACGAGACCATAGGGCCTCACAATTGAAAAGATTAAAGATATTTTTTAACATTTAAATTGAAGATTTCAAAAAGATGAACCCAAAAAGTTTTATTTAATGTGCCAGCAGCATGAGAAGACCACATGGCGGCACAGTGACACAGCCTGGAGGGGATGGCAACATAAGGAGACCATAGAGTGGTTGAATGACACAGACTGGAGGTGGCAGCAGCATGAGGAGACCATATAGTGGCTGAATGACACAGTGTGCAGGTGGCGTAAGCATTAGGAGAACATATGGTTGCAGAATTAGACAGCCTGGAGCAGTTATAAGCATGAGTGGGTGCATACTATTGTCTCTTGGACATGGCTACGGTGATGGATTGCTGGCGGAATGACTGACTCAAAGTAGGAGGAGCAGGAGCATCTGGAGCGACAGAAGATGGGTATGACAGACAGCTCCCTTCGGCTGAGGTGGTGGAGCCTTGGCTGTCTGAAACAGGGAGCGGCGTGCCATTGGGTGATGCTGCAGGCTAGATCACCGAATCGGAGCCACGGTTCTCCCAGGCCGCTTTATGGTGATGCTGCATGTGTTGACGCAGGGCCGTGGTGCCAACATTGGGACCCTGGCCAAGCTTTACCTTCTCCTGACACAATCTTGCATGTGGCAGGGTTAACATCCTCTTGATGCTTGATGAAAAACTGCCACTACACCAAGTAGCTGATTTCCACACTGATTGACTGCTACTGCCTCCGACTCTAGGAACCCCTGATCCACTACCTCCTGGAAAGGTAGGCTGCCGCAAAGCAGGTGGTCTACCCCGTGCACGTTTGGCTCCAGACTTCCTACTTCTACCACCATGCTGACTCTCAAACATGCTACCACTTTGCTGGCTCAGCTGCTGCATCTCGTGCAACCTGCAACCCTGTCCTCCTGATGATGATGAAGCCCCTTCTGCACCCAGCTGCCAAGTGCAATCGGCTTCATCATCATCGAGTTGTGTCTGCACGTCAGTGATGTCCTCCTCAGGTTCCTCAACAGTGTCTGCTTCAGGAGCCTGAATGCTCATAACACAACCTCCCATGCCATTCTCCTTATCATTACTTGCCCGCCTAGGGGAGGAAGCGGCAGATGTCACCTCCACTTCTTGGCTGGGCAGTAGCTGCTGACTGTCCTCTAGTAGATCGTCCTCACTAAATAGTGAAGCTGAACCCACAGCATACGAGACTTCTGTGGGGGAGGGAAGAGCATAGAACAGAAGCAATGGGAGGACAAGGACTGCTCCTGGGCCATGCCAACTGATGATTGTGTCTGAGGAACCCACCGACTGTTGACTGGGGTTGTCAGATGTCACTTGTGATGGAGTGGATGACCGAGTGAGCCAATCACTGACGGCAGATGGGTTGCTGGTCGAGACACGACCGCTAGCTGATACCGGGAGCTCAGTCCTCTCACTGCGTCTTCTGGTGCCACTCACCCCTAATCTGCTGTGACCTCTGCCTGATGAATTTAGGCCTCTGCCATTCCTCTGTGCACATCCTGGCACTTCCCTGCCTGACATACTGGCACATGTAACACTGAGATGAGAACAATACGCTCCACTACCCTTAAAACTGTATTAGATACAGGAACTAGTGTGTAGCTTTGGCTGGCCTTTCACAAATTAGTTTAACAGGGAAATATGTAAAGGACACCACATAGGTGTACGTACATTTTAAACTTATGAGAGGAGGACTATGCGCTCCACTACAAACTGTATAAGGCTACAGAAACAAGGGTCTAGCATTGGCTGGCCTTTCACAGTAACTAGGCCAAAATTAGCTTTTCAGGAAAGAAAAAACTTACACCACCTATGTACACACAGGTTACACTTATGAGAGGACAATAAGCACTGCTACGCAACCTGTATTAGGCACTGTAAGCAGGTGACTATGGCTTTTCGTGCTCACTCTAACTGGCCCCTGTTAGCTTTACACCCCATTGCAGCAGGGGAGTCACAGTGTACTACACCCAAAAGTGTACTCTCTCTCTCTCTCTCTCTCTCTCTCTCTCTCTGTCAGTGCTTTTATGCAACGTACTGTCCATGTACACAATGCTCTATCTCTCCCTGCAATGAAAAGCTCTCTCTGAAATAAAACGCTGAAGTGGGTGACTGGCCGCAAGATGGCTGTCGATTATATAGTGCTGTGACATCACAGGGGTGGCTGGCTGCTGATAGGCTGCATGCTGCATGTGATTCAGGGTTATCCCGCCTTCCCTTGTTCCCGCCTTCCCAGGATTCTTTGCCCCAGGTCCTCACATGTTGATCCGCCATTATAGATGCCCTGGAGCCTTGTCCGCACTAAATGGAGTTTAATGAAGCGATTCGTGCGATCAAATTGCGGCGATATTATGATTCATTGCGAAGCGAATTTTTCAAAAAATTCGTAGCAAATTTGGATTAGTCAAATTCGATTTGCCCATCCCCAGTTTGATCACATAATGCTTGATCCCATAATGCCTGATAATATAACGCCTCATCAAAAAACGCCTGATCGCTTGAGCACATAATGCTTAATCAAATAATGCTTGATCACATAGCGCTTGAGCACGTAATGTTTGATCACATAATGCTTGGTCATAGAATGCATAGAAGGCAGACAACACATTTCACGGGGGAACCCTCGAACTGACAAAGCAAGGGTTCCCTTGCGAAACACGTTTTATGCCTACATGTTTTACCTTTCTATGTCTTGGAAATAAACCTATTGGTTTTAGCCGGCTATCATCCGTGCCTCCCTTGGGACCACAGCTCCCCCGCTAGCGCTGAACTGCAGATGGAATACTTACTTCTATTAAAAAATCTTAATCCTTCCAGTACTTATCAGCTGCTGAATGCTCCAGAGGAAGTTCTTTTCTTTTTGAATTTCTTTTCTGGCTGAGCACAGTGCTCTCTGCTGACACCTCTGTCTGTGTCAGGAACTGTCAGGAGTAGCAGCAAATCCACATAGCAAACCTCTCCTACTCTGGACAGTTCCTGACACAGACAGAGGTGTCATCAGAGAGCACTATGGTCAGACAGAAAAGAACAACTCAACTTCCTGTGGAGCTTACAGCAGCTGATTGTAACGGCTGTGGTAGGTGGATCCACTGATCCTTTGAGGAAGATGGCTTGGGCCATACGAAGGAGCAGAGTCTAAGGTGTTGCTAGTTTTCACCAGAGCCCGCTGCAAAGCGGGATGGACTTGCTGCGGCAGGCGGCACCCAGGTCTCTACCCCTGATACAACTCGTCCCCACAAGCAGCCGATGTATAACGTGGCACAGGTAGGATGAGACATAGACGTAGTCAGGACTGGCAGGTCAGGACAGGAGGCAATGCAGCAAGGTCAGGTCACGAAGCAGGAGGTCAGAAGGCAGGCCGCACAGGAGCAAGGTCAGTATACGTAGCAGGAGATCAGATACACGGCAAGACTAGACACAAAATGCGCTTTCTCTTGGCAACATGGGCACAAAGATCCGGCAGTGAGCCGCAGGAAATGCCAGAAATAAATAGGGACTGATTCTGCACAGCACCAATTATTGGTGCACTGGCGCTTTAAATTTAACAGAGTTGGTGCATGCCCGAGGAGGACAGAGCAGGGCTCGCAAGCGAGCGTGCCCCGCACCGGACCGCAGGACATGACCTGAGAAGGCCGGGGCAGGTGAGCGGCAGTCCAGGGTTCGCATGCGGGTGTGTCCCGTGATGCGAACCGTGGCACTGCCAGGGACAAGGGGAGATACGAGAGAGAGCTCCAAGCCAGAGGGCCCAACCGGAGCAGGAGACATATCACTGATAAGTACTGGAAGGGTTAAGATTTTTAAATAGAAGTAATTTACAAATCTGTTAAACTTTCTGGCATCAGTTGATTTGAAAAAAAAATTCCCACTGGAGTACCCCTTTAAGTACATTGAAATCCAACTGCCTGAACATTCTCTCCCTCCACATCCACGACTGGGTGGAGTTTCATCTAGACATCAGATGGTCAGCCGATCCTGACAAAACAAATCAACATGACTTTATTATGTACGGCCAGCTTTAACAATGTTCCAATATAAATTTAAAGAGCACTTATTGAATACAAATGGTATGCTCTAATGGTATGGTCTTGCACTGAAATTTTTTTTTCTCATTTTTTGCTCTAATGTGCATTTATAGAATTTTTTCCCATTTCTTCCAAAAAATATCCAAAATATCATTTAACACATGCAAAACTGCCTTTAAGGATAACATGTTGCTTTAGTTTAAAATAAATATCTAATATGGGTTAGATATCTTATGCTATAAAAATGTTATGTCTAATATAACTTTTTACATCCTTGTATGCAGGAAGTTCTTGTGCAATTTCACAATTGTAAATAAAAACAAATGACTTGGCTGGAAATAACTTTAAATCTAATAATGGTCTTCTATGAGTAGCAGATTTTTATTTGGTTTCCATTTCTAAATGTTTGCCATCATTGACCAGACACATTAATTTGGAAACAGTAAAATATACACATTCTTCTTATAGGAAAGAAAAAAACTGGGAACTACCTCTGTGGCAGTTTAACCCATTAAGGACCACCCTGTTGTGGACTTTCAAGGCTGTCACATTCCAGAAGCTATAACTTATAACTGATCTATGACAAGTTTTTCAGTTGACAGTTGGCTTGTTGTGATTCCTTGTTTTTTATGTTATGAGTTGTATTTTTATTTTAATGGCAAAACTTATGAGTACATATAATTTATTAACTAACATATGTTTGAATTTTTGGTGTTGTATTTTGTGGGACGCTTTTTCATTTGCTTCATATGTTGTAGAGATAAATGTTAACTATATTAATCATATGAGTAAGTAAAATGACAAAGATGCCAAGTTACAGTATGTAATTTTTATTGTAATTCAGCATTATAGACTAAAAATAGTCGCAGAGTGGCTCATTAGTTATCAAAGTACCTGTACGCCCTGAGTCCGCTCCCTTTCTATAACTTTTGGCAACGGCCGGGTCCTGTGGCTAAGAGCGCGCAGCACTGATCGCGGTGCGGCACGGTATTAACCCTTTAGAGGCGGAGTTCAAAGTTGATGGCCGCATCTAAAGTGAAAGTAAAGTACTGCCGTTTAGATCAGTGGGCTGTTCGGGACCGTCGTGGAAAAAGTGCAGTGTCCCGAATAGCTGGCAGACACAAGGAGGGTCCTCACCTGCCTCCTGCGATGCCGATCGCCAAATGACAGTTCGGTGCCTGAGATCCAGGCATGAGCAGTCAAGCAGCAGAGTCATTGATCAATGTTATCCTATGAGACAACAAAGATCGATGTACATAGGGGGCTATAACACTGCAAAAATAAGTGAAAAAAAAAGTTAATAAAGATCATTTAACCCCTTCCCTAATAAAAGTTTGAATCACCCCCTTTTTCCCATTTATAAAAAACCCAGTGTAAAAAAATAAACATATGTGGTATCACCGCATGTGGAAATGTCCAAATTATAAAAATATATCGGTCAATAGCGTATGCGGCAAAAAATTCCAAAATAGCGTATTTTTGGTCACTTTTTATATCATGAAAAATGAATAAAAAAGCGATTAAAAAGTCTGATCAATACAAAAATGGTACCACTAAAAACTTCAGATCACGGTGCAAAAAATTAGGAATCATACCGCCCGGTGCACAGAAAAATTAAAAGTTATAGTGGTCAGAAAATTTACGAAAAGTACGACAAAATCAAACCTATATAAGTAGGGTATCATTTTAATCGTATGGACCTACAGAATAAAGATAAAGTGTAATTTTTACCAAAAAAAAACTGCGTAGAAACGGAAGCCCCCAAAAGGTACAAAATTGTGTTTTTTCTTCTATTTTGTCGCACGATGATTTTCTTTTTCCGTTTCCCCAAAATTTTGGGGTAAAATGACTGATTTCATTGCAAAGTAGAAATCAGAAAATGTGAGTGCTTAAGGGGTTAACCCCTTAACGACGCAGGACGTATATTTACGTCCTGCGCCGGCTCCCGCGATATGAAGCGGGATCGCGCCGCGATCCCGCATCATATCGCGTGGGTCCCGGCGCTAATCAACGGCCGGGACCCGCGGCTAATACCACACATCGCCGATCGCGGCGATGTGCGGTATTAACCCTTTAGAAGCGGCGGTCAGCTTTGACCGCCGCTTCTAAAGGGTTAATACCGCACATCGCCGCGATCGGCGATGTGTGGTATTAGCCGCGGGTCCCGGCCGTTGATTAGCGCCGGGACCCACGCGATATGATGCGGGATCGCGGCGCGATCCCGCTTCATATCGCGGGAGCCGGCGCAGGACGTAAATTGAAACTGAAAGTGAAACTGAAACGTAAAGTGAAACTGAAAGTATCATAGCTGCTCAGTCGGGCTGTTCGGGACCGCCGCGGTGAAATCGCGGCGTCCCGAACAGCTGATCGGACACCGGGAGGGCTCTTACCTGCCTCCTCGGTGTCTGATCGACGAATGACTGCTCCGTGCCTGAGATCCAGGCAGGAGCAGTCAAGCGCCGATAATGCTGATCACAGGCGTGTTAATACACGCCTGTGATCAGGATGAGAGATCAGTGTGTGCAGTGTTATAGGTCCCTATGGGACCTATAACACTGCAAAAAAAAAGTAAAAAAAAAGTGTTAATAAAGGTCATTTAACCCCTTCCCTAATAAAAGTTTGAATCACCCCCCTTTTCCCATAAAAAAAATAAAACAGTGTAAAAAAAAATAAAAATAAACATATGTGGTATCGCCGCGTGCGTAAATGTCCGAACTATAAAAATATATCATTAATTAAGCCATACGGTCAATGGCGTACGCGCAAAAAAATTCCAAAGTCCAAAAAAGCGTATTTTGGTAACTTTTTATAACATTAAAAAATAAATAAATAAAAAGTGATCAAAAAGTCAGATCAAAACAAAAATCATACCAATAAAAACTTCAGATCACGGCACAAAAAATGAGTCCTCATACCACCCCGTACGTGGAAAAATAAAAAAGTTATAGGGGTCAGAAGATGACATTTTTAAACGCATAAATTTTCCTGCATGTAGTTATGATTTTTTCCAGAAGTGCGACAAAATCAAACCTATATAAGTAGGGTATCATTTTAACCGTATGGACCTACAGAATAATCATAAGGTGTAATTTGTACCGAAATATGCACTGCGTAGAAACGGAAGCCCCTAAAATTTACAAAATGGCGGGTTTTTTTCGATTTTGTCGCACAATGATTTTTTTTTCCGTTTCGCCGTGCATTTTTGGGTAAAATGACTAATGTCACTGCAAAGTAGAATTGGTGACGCAAAAAATAAGCCATAATATGGATTTTTAGGTGGAAAATTGAAAGGGTTATGATTTTTAAAAGGTAAGGAGGAAAAAACGAAAGTGCAAAAACGGAAAAACCCTGAGTCCTTAAGGGGTTAAGGAACACATCTGCATGAGCCTGTATGTTCTCCTCATGTTTGTGTCGGTGTACAACAGGTACTTCTGTTTCCACCCACACAGCAAAAACATACTGATAGGTTACTTTGGAATTTAGATTGTGAGGCCATTGGGGGCAAGGACCACTGTGAGTGATGACAGGTTCTGTAAGCACCTTTTTGTTTTTACTATTTGAATGAATATTGTTTATTATTATTAAACTTTATTGATCTGAATTTGTCTCTCTGGAATGGCCTAATAGACTTTAATGCACACCATTAACACTTTATTACCACATCCTGGGGTAACAATGGCCTAACAGAACACACTCCTCACATTTTAAAACTACTTATTTGCTATTGTTGCTTTAGTATTTCCATTTGCATGCATGGGGTTAATAACATCCCATATTAAGCATAAGAAAATGTAAAAGTTCATTTTCAACTTACTTTCTGAATGGAGATTGGAACATTTCAACTACTATATCTTGAAAATTCAAGTAGTAAGGTTTATTGCTCACTATAGTTTGACAGTGGGTAGTGCAAGTACATGCTCAGAGGTCCCATAGAGTCGACAATATTTATTCCCATTCTAGGAATCAGAGTTGGTCTCATTGGTTAAACCTCCATCAATCTGCTTTTTATCCCCTATCCTGTGCATAGGGGATGGTTTTGAGAGATGGAGAAAACCCATTAACATTTGCTCTGCATTCAGCCCAGCAAAATATCTTAGGCCAGCCAGAGAAAAGCAGAATTGCTATATGCCTGGCTGAATTGTGACTTATTGGCAAGCATGCAATATAAACCTTGCAGCTAGTATGTGCAAGTGCAGGGACTCCTGTTGTTGATCAGTCCAAGATAAGTGTTAGTAATCTATGCATCACAGCTTGCACTTACCAGTACCGTCACTGGGCCAGTCACTTTGTACCTGGCCCAGTGAGTGTACAGCAGAATGTTTATTGGCCAAAGTATCCAAATTGAGTTGAAAGTCAATTTGCAACAAATCCTCCTGAAATTAATTTTGTAAAGTTTGTTCATCTTTAGGCTAAGTTTCCACTTGTTTTTTTTTCTGGCAGTTTTTGGAAAACTGCCACTGCAGTTTTGAGCCAAAGTCAGAAGTGGATCCATAAGGGAGGAGAAGTGTAAGTCCTTCCTTTATATGTTCTATTCCTTTTGAATACACTTTTGGCTTTGGCTCAAAAACTGCAGTGGCAGATATCCAAAAACTGCCAGAAAAAAACCCAAGTGGAAACTCAGCCTTAGTCCTCTGACCTTAGCAGTCCTTTTAGCTACCCTCACTAAACTATAGGGGGGACATTTATCAAGGTATTTATAGCCTTTATTTTAGTTCCTGCCGCCACATTAAAAAAATCCTCTATTACTCAACCAGTTATTTCTGTTAACTGTGTTGGACAATACCAAACTAGGAGATAAAATATCTCCAAGGGTCTTTGCCTTTTTTGGGACTATGTGACAACCTTTGGATAATATTTTTGCTACAATTTCATCCTGTCTCAGGAAATGGAGATGCCTGTTGATAATATTCTTGACCTGTGTAAATTGGGGAGAATAAGTAAGTGCAATGACTGGTTTACTCTGAAAATTTGAGCGACTATGTTGTATACAATTAATGGGTGGAGAAATTAAAAGAGAGCGGTCCTTTTTGGCAACAATGGTTTTAGCTCTGGATAAAGTATGTGTAGTATAACCTCTGTTCGCGAGCCTGCGCGAAGCCTCATTGATTTGAGATTCGCAAGCAGAGGAACCACTACAATTTCTCTTTATCCGTGTAAATTCTCCTAATGGAATAGCCCTGATGGTATGTGGCGGATGATTACTATCAGCTCTAAGAATAGTGTTCCCTGCAGTGGGTTTACGGAACGTAGAGACAGAAATAATATGGTCTGGCACTGAACTAAATTCAAGGTCAAGGAATGAAATGTTGAATGGGTGTGAATGGTAAGTAAATTTGAGATTGAAGGAATTGTCATTAATGTATTCCAGAAACAGTGGTATGGCAGACATATCACCCCTCCAAATCAGGAGGAGATCATCTATGAATCTGCCATACCACTGCACGTGGGAGACAAATGGATTGGATGCTGAAAAAAGGTACTTGGATTCCCAATATGACATAGTCAGATTGGCTAAGGAAGGTGAGTGTCTAGCGCCCATTGAAACACCACTGGATTGAATAAAAAACATTGTATCAAAAGAAAAATAATTATGTGTCATGAGATACCATGTACTCATTTTAATGAATTCTTTCAAATCAATAGTATAGTCACTGTGGTTGTCCAAATGGTACACCAGTGCCTCCATGGCAACGTGCCAGGGAATACTGGTGTACAATGAGACAACATCACAAGTTAACCAACTATGCTCTTTCCTCCATGTTAGGTGTTCAAAATCTCTGAGAACATCTCTGGAATCTTTAAGATAGCCAGGGACCCTTTGTACCATGGGCTGAAGCATTTGATCAGTCCATATGGAAAGTTTTTCTAAGAGGGAGCCGCAAGAAGACACAATCGGTCGCATGGGGGGGGGGGGTAAAATTAGTTTGTGGGTTTTGGGTAGGCCATTCATGATGGGGATAATAGGTTCATCCACCAGCATGTATTCCTTATCCCTGGTTGAAATGACGCCCAAGCTAACACCCTCGCTCAGTAATCTATCCAACTAATTTTTAAACTTGGCGGTAGGATTAGTATCCAATCTTTTATACACATTTGTGTCTGAGAGTAGATCATTTATTTGTTGCATGTAAACAGCCTTATCCATCACAGTGACTGTGCCGCCCTTATCAGACATTTTAATGACTATATCATCTGCAGTAGTAAGTTCATTGAGGGCGGCACTTTCACTGCGCGAAAGGTTACGATGTTTATTGAGCAGTCCTGATCGACTGTTACCCAACGCAATAAGATCCACCTCCACTGCATTTTGGAATAGATCCATACCATTAGTTCTAGATTGAAGGGGATAGAAATATGGGTTTGCATTTCTGTGAGCAGGGTTGCTATTAGTAACTGCATCTATTTGTTCCCCAGCTAAATCTTGTAATGTGCATAAGGCCAACTGCTCAGGGAAATGCAAACCACAATATTCATTGACATAATCATCTGCAAAAAAATGTTTTTTGATTGTCAAATTCCGTACAAATTTATTGATTTCACATAACATTTTAAAAATATGCAGATCCTTTGAGGGTGAAAAATTCATCCCCTTACTGAGGACACTGATCTGATCAGGAGTGAGTGCCCTATTTGATAAATTTAACACTGTTAATTTCTCGTCACTTGGCTCCTCAGTCTGGGAGTAGCAACGTCTATTGTGTTTTCTCCCCCCCCCCCTCCGGGAGGGTTTCCTTTGCGCTTGGAGTTTTTTGAAAGATGACGCTGTTGAACAGCTGAGCACTGTGAAGCGTCCGATTCTGTGCTGTCTCCATTAGCTTCCGTTTCATACTCAGATGAGCTGAATGTAACTTTCGGTTTACGGTCGCGATTTCTTCTTCTGTTATTTTTATTTTTTAGAATGGATTTGGGTTCACTTGATTCCCATTTGCCCCACGCATAGACTTCATTAGTTTCATAGTCCCGTATGTTCCGCTGTAGCTTGATTTTTTTGGTTTCCATGATGTGGGTTTCCATTTTATTAATGCGCTCATTTATTTTATCCAAGAAATCTTTATATTCAGGTAAGTCCTTATACAATTCGGCTTCACTTTTAAATTTATCTATGTCCTCTGTGAGGGTCTCCAATCTGAGGGACTCAAATTTAGTGATAGTCCGCATAATACTTCTGGAACAAATAGTTAAAGCCTCATTCCACTCATTTAGCATTTCATCACAATAGACAACGTTAGGAATTTTTCAGATCCGTAGACCTCTCGGAATTATATCTTTGGTTTTGTAATTGGTGAGAGTGGTATGATCCCACCATAACTTCATTTCCTGAAATTCAAGATTATGCATACATACTTTAAGGTTCACCAGATTGGGTTCCTGGGAACCTGTAGCGGCAAATAAATTGGCTGCTTTGGCAGAACGGTTCAGGCTAGCCATGACTGCTAAACGCAATAGTGAACTGGGTTGCAAACAGCACCTTGCTTATAATCCTGTGAAGTCCTCTGGAAGGTGGTGAGCACGGAATGGCTGTGGAACTTGGCAAGTGTAGTTCACGAATATCCAGCTCGCTCCACCAATGCGCCCCCGACACGGATCCGCACCCAGCCTGGTGCACACAGATTCACACAAGAAGAAGAAATGATCCAGCGTGGGTCAGTAGAAATCCAGACTTTATTAGAACTCACAGTAAAAGCAGTAAAAGCAACCAGCAGAACAGACGCGTTTCAGGCGCATGCGCCCTTCGTCAGTGATGTCATCAATCTGCACAGGTGTCAGTTAAATACCGGACAGGTAGTGGGTGGAGAATTGGCCACCAATTAAACCACACTGAAACCACTGACAACGGTGCAGAGGAGGATACTAATACAAAACATGGGAAAGATGTTAGTAATAGTACAAAATGCTAAAAACAATACACTAATATGCGACTTTCCATATGGACTAATCAAATGCTATCATGTCTGATAAGGGCGGCACAGTCACTGTGATGGATAAGGCTGTTTACATTCAACAAATAAATGATCTACTCTCAGACACAAATGTGTATAAAAGATTGGATACTAATCCTACCGCCAAGTTTAAAAATTAGTTGGATAGATTACTGAGCGAGGGTGTTAGCTTGGGTGTCATTTCAACCAGGGATAAGGAATACATGCTGGTGGATGAACCCATTATCCCCATCATGTATGGCCTACCCAAAACCCACAAACTAATTTTACCCCCCCCCCCCCTATGCGACCGATTGTGTCTTCTTGCGGCTCCCTCTTAGAAAAACTTTCCATATGGACTGATAAAATGCTTCAGCCCATGGTCCAAAGGGTCCTTGGTTATCTTAAAGATTCCAGAGATGTTCTCAGAGCTTTTGAACACCTAACATGGAGGAAAGAGCGTAGTTGGTTAACTTGCAATGTTGTCTCATTGTACACCAGTATTCCCTGGCACGTTGCCATGGAGGCACTGGTGTACCATTTGGACAACCACAGTGACTATACTATTGATTTGAAAGAATTCATTAAAATGAGTACATGGTATCTCATGACACATAATCATTTTTCTTTTCATCAAATGTTTTTTATTCAATTCAGTGGTGTTTCAATGGGCGCTAGACACTCACTTTCCTTAGCCAATCTGACTATGTCATATTGGGAATCCAAGTACCTTTTTTCAGCATCCAATCCATTTGTCTCCCACGTGCAGTGGTATGGCAGATTCATAGATGATCTCCTCCTGATTTGGAGGGGTGATATGTCTGCCATACCACTGTTCCTGGAATACATTAATGACAATTCCTTCAATCTCAAATTTACTTACCATTCACACCCATTCAACATTTCATTCCTTGACCTTGAATTTAGTTCAGTGCCAGACCATATTATTTCTGTCTCTACGTTCCGTAAACCCACTGCAGGGAACACTATTCTTAGAGCTGATAGTAATCATCCGCCACATACCATCAGGGCTATTCCAGTAGGAGAATTTACACGGATAAAGAGAAATTGTAGTGGTTCCTCTGCTTGCGAATCTCAAATCAATGAGGCTTTGCGCAGGCTCGCGAACAGAGGTTATACTACACGTACTTTATCCAGAGCTAAAACCATTGTTGCCAAAAAGGACCGCTCTCTTTTAATTTCTCCACCCATTAATTGTTTACAACATAGTCGCTCAAATTTTCAGAGTAAACCGGTCATTGCACTTACTTATTCTCCCCAATTTACACAGGTCAAGAATGTTATCAATAGGCATCTCCATTTCCTGAGACAGGATGAAATTGTAGCAAAAATATTATCCAAAGGTTGTCACATAGTCCCAAAAAAGGCAAAGACCCTTGGAGATATTTTATCTCCTAGTTTGGTATTGTCCAACACAGTTAACAGAAATAACTGGTTGAGTAATAGAGGATTTTTTAAATGTGGTGGCAGGATCTGCAGAACATGTAACTATGCCAAATTATGCACACAATTTTCCAATGCAGAGCAAACTAAAAATTATCATATAAAAGATTACATTAACTGTAACCACCATAATGTAATTTATGTCATTGAGTGTTCGCAGTGCCGACCTAAATATGTAGGCTCCACCTCCAGGAAACTTAGGGTTAGAGCGCTGGAACATCTCAATGACATAACCAGTAATGCCGTAAGAAACCGATCGGAAGCGTCTTTACATTTCAAAACTGTACATGGTGGTCACATTAATTATTTTCAAATCTATGCTGTAGAACGTGTTCATATAGGACCCCGTGGTGGTTGTGTGCGGCGAAAATTATTGGAACGTGAAGCATTTTGGCAATTCACTTTGGGCACTAGTGCACCGAAAGGTTTGAATTTAAAGAGAGAATTGCTGTTCCATTACTAACGCCGCATTCACACACACACGTTTGTTCAACTTTTACAGTCGATTATAACTGGTGTACATTTTTTTTTTTTTGTAAAGTAAATTTTCTTAAGGTTTTAACACAAGAAATCAAACAAAGCCCGGAGGGCCCAAAGCACAGAAGTACAAGATAGAGCATAAAAATGGGCTCCACATATGGAGTTTCAAATAACAGCTATATCATTCTTTGCATTTCTCAGCAGGTTAGGGAACATACATAGAACAGTTTATTGATATGAGTATGATTGCTACTTATACGAGAGAAAGGTTGCTGATGGACAAAACAGTGAGGTTAGTTCCACAAAAGGGAGAAAACCAATGAGCGAGGTACCTGTATTATGCAAAGAGACATAGTAACAACAAGAAGAACAACAGAAAGTTGTCTGCTGGGCAATACTGTGAATATAGGAAGTGTAAGTACAAAATATAAAGAGAGGAAGAAAGAAAGGAAGGGTAAGGAGGAGGCAGAGAGGGGAAGACAAGGAGGAGGAGATGTACAGTACAGGTTGGTCTCCGCTCCACACACACATCGCAACCGACTCTGGGATCCAGACCTCCGCAGACTCCAGCTGGACCAATGCGAGTAAAAGAACAAGTGATAGGAGGCATGGCGAGTGTGGCTCATGTAGTAGTATCTGGCAGGGGAGGGATGGGTTGGATGGTGGACGTAGAGGAGATATTGAGGGTTTGAGATAAGCCCATGGTTTCGAATTCCTTTGAAGAGAGGAAAGACAGCCAAGGGGACCAGGTAGAGCTGTATTTCGCTAGCCTGGAGGGGGAGTCTGCCAGGAGTTCCTCCATCCTGTGAATACGTGTCACTTCCATGAGCCATGAGGAGATAGTGGGCGGTTGAGAACACTTCCATAGTCTAGGTATCACCGTCCTAGCCGCAATGAGCAGGTAGGAGATCAATCTGGAGCAGGATTTTAACAAGCCTGGTGGGAATATAGACAATAGCGCTATCTCCGGTGACATAGGTAAGGGGGTCGAGGAGATGTGGGAAGATATGGTGAAAACATTAGACCAGAAGTCCGACAACAACGGGCAGGTCAGCCAGATATGTAACATAGAGCCCTCAGAAGCATGGCAACGCCAGCACGAGTCATCTAGCCCCGGATAAAAGGTGGCTAATAGAGTCGGCACCCTATACCATCTGGTAAGGATTTTATAATTAGTTTCCTGAGCTTTGCAGGATATAGTGGATCTGTGGCAATTGCGCAGGGCTGCTCGCCAGTCGTCGTCAGAGATCTGGTGGCCAAGGTCCAATTCCCAACCCTTCCGGAAGGGTAGTGGAATGGAGGTCACGTTACCTAAAAGAAGAGAGTATAATAGACTAATCGTGCGGGGTGGGGGTCGGTCAAGTATGCATATTCGCTCAAACTCAGTGAGTTGGCGGTGTAAGTTCAAGTCTGTCTTAGAGATGTTGTAAAAATGTGTTAGCTGATGGTATTGAAAGAGATGGATAGGTGCTACAGGAGATCCCGTTACAATTTCAGATAATGGTTTGAGTGATGTGGGGGACAGGAGATCTCCAATAACCATATGACTGTCTCTAGTGTGTGAGAGGAAAGGACCTCCGGAAGAGGTCGGGGGGAAGAGCGGATTATCAAAAAGGGGCGTCAGTGGGCCACCGGGAGAGAACAATTGTATGTTTGACATGTATCTCCGCCTTGCCAAGTATATCGATTGTAGCACTGGTGGAAGTTGGGAGGGGGGGATTGCAGGCGGAGAAGTTTGGGGTGTCCAAAGGAAGGCCGCCAGGCGTGTGCCAATAGTATGCTCCTCCAGGAGCACCCATTGTTTAGTCGTATCACGGTTACAGCAATCACAGACCCTGTTAAGAACAGCCGCTAGATAGTAAGACATATAATCTGGTAGGGCAAGGCCGCCCTCTAGTTTTCGTCTGGTTAAGACGTGTTTAGCCAACCTAGGATGTTTGTGCTGCCAAACAAACCCAGACTGAAGTCTGGAGAGTCTCTGCAAAAAGGTACGGGGGAGGTGCAGTGGGATGCTGGAGAATAGGTATAAGAGTTTTGGTAGGGCGTTCATTTTCATTATGTTAACCCTCCCTAACCAGGAAAAATCTTTGGTCACCCATCTATCCAAGTCTGTCTTCAAAGAGTGGAGTATTGGAGGGAAGTTGAGTTTGAAGGTGTCTGCAAGATTTACGGGGACCTGAATGCCTAGATATTTGAGTGCTTGTGTTTGCCATTTGAATGGGTAAGAGTCAAGGAGGGGGCGAAGAGATAGCTTGGGAAGGGAGATGTTCAGAGCCTTGCACTTAGTTAGGTTAAGTTTATAGTAGAAAAAATCAACAAAAAGTAGTAATATTTCTTGTGCTGATCGGAGGGGAACTCCATAAAATCTAGCTTTTAATGTTTATAGTTAAAAGCCACCAGAGTAATCAGAAAGGAGTGCTCAAAACTAAATCCAACACCAAATCATAAATCAAAGGATTACCACATGTCAATGTGGATTTATCAAGAATGATCCCATTCTAATGCTCGTAGTGTAGACCCAACGCGTTTCTACCACATTTGTGTGGTGTCATCAGGGGACTAAAGAAGATACTAGTATGAGGCTATTTGTTCTAAGCCTACCATGCACTAGAAGTAATACAATTAGAAAAAAGTTTAGAAACTGAGAACCACGATTACTCATGGAAGGGGTACACCCGATACATAGTGTGCCCCATGCAAATTTTCAGGACACGGACTCCTAAGCAACAGGGTTAGTTGTCATCAGTGGATCTGTAAAGAAAACGTACACAGAATGGATGGTTTCGATAAACATTCCTCAAAAGTACTAATAGATTCCACTTATAAAATCACTCACATAGCCCTGAAGAGTCCAAAGGTACCTAGAGGGAAATAGAATATAACTTCCATAAGTGTACTGCTTATGTGTACCTGAGAGGAAAAGGGTGCAAAACGCACCAGCAGATGTACTCACTGTTAGGATGTACTTGCTTCCGGCAAATAAGGTCTCAGTGCTGCGCTCCTACCCGCAGTGGCGGGGAGCCGTCTAGTAATCACGGCTGCTGAGCGCACACTGAGACCATGCCGGCGTCTGACGTAATATCCGCTGCCAACCGGAAGCCGCGTCTTAGCGCCCAGCCCTCTAGACGCGAACAGAGGGCGGCGCTAGGTGAGACAAAACAGCGTCCTTAGTAACCGCAGCGATATAATAATAATAATCTGACAATATGCCTAATAGACAGAGGGAACCCCAATGTGTCACTATATATGTATATACTCGGAGCGAGGTAAGTTAGTTCCTACCAGAGGACAAAACATTAGAGACCAAAGCGTATAAGAATTACGTCACAGACAAAATTAGGGGGTTTGTGTGCCTAACTAGGAGAGGAAGGGGAGAACTGCAGCGCATCCATGACCTTTAAAAGGATGCAAGGTCCCGCGAGCTAACTAAGCAGTAAAAACCCATGTATTATAACTCTCCTCACAAAGAAACCCCCATTTAGGTGGAAGAAATATATGGACTATGATCTGGAGCACCCAAATGTCTCTATGCTATTCTAGAGTATATGTATATATAAATATAGATGAATACTAACCCCCACACACATATAACATATAATGCATATAGAATGATAATCGCTAGTGTGAATAAGTACAATAGGGGAAAGAAACTCTAGGTCCATATCTCTAGAAAAATAATTGATCATAGTAATACCAGAAGGAATGGTAATTATTTATATAGTGAATGATTATTATGATAATGACTAGAGAAAGCGCATGACCTGCAAGGATCAACCCAACCAATAATTGAGGAATAAGAGGATGACCTACAAGGATCAACCCAACCAATAAATGAGGAATAAGAGGTCAGGATAAATAATACATATGGAGATTAATCCAACTATGTGGACCCTAATTAAATAACCTAAATAGGTAGATTAGGAAATTCAAAAACCAGATAGTTAGAGGCTCAAAAGCTGGAGCAGCTTGGAAATCCCAAGGGGGGGGGGATAACATGCGGGGGCCCCTTGTGACCTGCAACATACACCAGGGCAAAAACTAGGGGAGAGTGACAGGGGATAGACAGGGGCCTAAGGTGCCTAATCTATCCCTGATCTAGCTAGAATGCCCTAATCCCTAGGCAGGGTGGACGCCCTAATAAGGGCGGCCCCGCTCACGTACCTCCTACTTGGCCTCATAGAGCCCTAACTATATGGTGATACTGACTGATAGGCCCACTAGGGTCTCCACTAACTGCCTAGGAATCACCATAAAGGTGAGAGCAGGTCACAGAAAGCACGCATAATTTAGTTGTTCATTTAGCCCTTCCGGGCCACTAGTACCTAGTTCATAGATCCAGCGACACTCTTTCTGTAATAACCGTTGATCGAAATTTCCCCCTCTGGGTGAAGGTTCCACTTTTTCAATCCCAAAGAACTTTAAATTGTTGGAGTCATTCCTGTGAAAACAGTTCATATGTCTAGCTAAGGGAGTATCTCGGTCATGCCTCACATCTCCAAGGTGTTCAAGGATCCGTTTCTTAAATTCTCTAAAGGTTTTTCCTATGTACTTTTTAAGGCAGGGACAAATAGCCATGTAGATGATGCCTCGTGTGGTACAGTTAATAAAATTACGGATCCTGAATTCTCTACCTGTGCTTGCATTTCGAAAGGATTTATTCCTGAGAATATGAGGGCATGCTTTGCAATGACCACAAGGGTAGTTACCCATTGGTTTATGGGTTCTATCCAGCCAAGTCATCCGATCCGATGTCACTGGGGAAAGATGGCTATTAGTGATCATATCCCCCAGGTTACGACCTCTTCTATATGTGACCTGGGGGTAATCAGGAATTACGTCCTTGATGTCAACATCCATCTGTAGGATGCCCCAATATTTTTTCAGGACATCCCGCATATGGGTGGCACCTTGGTCAAAGGTGGCGATGACACGCATAGATGGAATAGTATCCGGGCTTTTCTTAGGTACTAGAAGTGTGTCTCTGGGGGTCCTCAGGGCATGTTGATATGCTGATCGTAAGGTGTATTGAGGATAACCTCTATTGGTAAATCTCTTCCTCAGGTCATGCGCTTCTCGAATGAAATCATGTTTATCAGAGCAGTTCCTCCTGAGGCGGAGGTACTGTCCCCGCGGTATCCCCCTTTTAAGGGGGACCGAGTGACAGCTCTCCCACCTCAGGAGAGAATTGGTAGCAGTGGCTTTACGATGTACTGTGGTACGGATGCTACCGTCAAAATTCTTATGTATGGCTATATCCAGGAAAGAGAGGGACTGTTCATGATATTCATAAGTAAAAGTTAAACCAATATTGTTCACATTTAGTGACTCCAAAAATTGCTCAAACTGCTGCGTGTTCCCCTGCCAGAGAATAAAAATATCGTCAATATAGCGTGCCCACAATAGGGCACGCTCAGTGAACTGTTCTCTGAAATCATAAAAAACTTGGGTAGCCTCCCACCAGCCCAGAGTGAGATTCGCATAGCTGGGGGCACAAGGGCTCCCCATAGCGGTCCCTCTGAGCTGGTGGAAGAATTTCCCATTAAATAAAAAATAATTGTGGGTAAGTGTGAACTGCAGCAGTTCGAGAATGAAATCATTATGTGCCTTATACTGGTTACCTCGAAATGCTAAGAAGTAGGCTACAGCCTTCATTCCTATTTCATGGGGTATTGAAGAGTACAACGCTTCCACATCGATACTAGTTAAGATAGTGTTCCTATCTACAAAAATCCCCTCTAGTTTTTTGAGGAGGTCGGTTGTATCTCGAGTGTAGGAAGGAAGAGCTTCTACAAAATCTCTTAGTATCCGGTCAATGTAAATCCCAGCATTCTGTGTGAGACCTCCTATCCCTGCCACTATAGGTCGTCCTTTAAGGGGCGTAACACCCTTGTGGACTTTTGGCAGGGCATAGAAGGTCGGAATGGTGGGATTTTTTGTTAGTAAAAAATCTAATTCCTGGTCACTAATCAGTCTCCTGGATCTAGCTTGTGTCACAATAGTCTTTAATTCCTGTTTATAAATATTCGTAGGATCTAAGGTCATTATCTCATAAGTAGATCTATCGTTCAATAATCTATTACACATATTAATGTACTGGAAACGATCCAGTACTACGATGTTGCCACCCTTGTCTGCAGTTTTTATTATCAGATGTTCATTTTGTTGTAATTGCTGGATGGCTTGTTTTTCTACACGAGAAAAATTCATCCTAGATGCAGATAGGGTGGGTACCTCCATCATCTCCATATCTTTACAGACAAGTTCTAGAAATACATTGACGATATTTTTATTCTCTGGCAGGGGAACACGCAGCAGTTTGAGCAATTTTTGGAGTCACTAAATGTGAACAATATTGGTTTAACTTTTACTTATGAATATCATGAACAGTCCCTCTCTTTCCTGGATATAGCCATACATAAGAATTTTGACGGTAGCATCCGTACCACAGTACATCGTAAAGCCACTGCTACCAATTCTCTCCTGAGGTGGGAGAGCTGTCACCCGGTCCCCCTTAAAAGGGGGATACCGCGGGGACAGTACCTCCGCCTCAGGAGGAACTGCTCTGATAAACATGATTTCATTCGAGAAGCGCATGACCTGAGGAAGAGATTTACCAATAGAGGTTATCCTCAATACACCTTACGATCAGCATATCAACATGCCCTGAGGACCCCCAGAGACACACTTCTAGTACCTAAGAAAAGCCCGGATACTATTCCATCTATGCGTGTCATCGCCACCTTTGACCAAGGTGCCACCCATATGCGGGATGTCCTGAAAAAATATTGGGGCATCCTACAGATGGATGTTGACATCAAGGACGTAATTCCTGATTACCCCCAGGTCACATATAGAAGAGGTCGTAACCTGGGGGATATGATCACTAATAGCCATCTTTCCCCAGTGACATCGGATCGGATGACTTGGCTGGATAGAACCCATAAACCAATGGGTAACTACCCTTGTGGTCATTGCAAAGCATGCCCTCATATTCTCAGGAATAAATCCTTTCGAAATGCAAGCACAGGTAGAGAATTCAGGATCCGTAATTTTATTAACTGTACCACACGAGGCATCATCTACATGGCTATTTGTCCCTGCCTTAAAAAGTACATAGGAAAAACCTTTAGAGAATTTAAGAAACGGATCCTTGAACACCTTGGAGATGTGAGGCATGACCGAGATACTCCCTTAGCTAGACATATGAACTGTTTTCACAGGAATGACTCCAACAATTTAAAGTTCTTTGGGATTGAAAAAGTGGAACCTTCACCCAGAGGGGGAAATTTCGATCAACGGTTATTACAGAAAGAGTGTCGCTGGATCTATGAACTAGGTACTAGTGGCCCGGAAGGGCTAAATGAACAACTAAATTATGCGTGCTTTCTGTGACCTGCTCTCACCTTTATGGTGATTCCTAGGCAGTTAGTGGAGACCCTAGTGGGCCTATCAGTCAGTATCACCATATAGTTAGGGCTCTATGAGGCCAAGTAGGAGGTACGTGAGCGGGGCCGCCCTTATTAGGGCGTCCACCCTGCCTAGGGATTAGGGCATTCTAGCTAGATCAGGGATAGATTAGGCACCTTAGGCCCCTGTCTATCCCCTGTCACTCTCCCCTAGTTTTTGCCCTGGTGTATGTTGCAGGTCACAAGGGGCCCCCGCATGTTATCCCCCCCCCTTGGGATTTCCAAGCTGCTCCAGCTTTTGAGCCTCTAACTATCTGGTTTTTGAATTTCCTAATCTACCTATTTAGGTTATTTAATTAGGGTCCACATAGTTGGATTAATCTCCATATGTATTATTTATCCTGACCTCTTATTCCTCATTTATTGGTTGGGTTGATCCTTGTAGGTCATCCTCTTATTCCTCAATTATTGGTTGGGTTGATCCTTGCAGGTCATGCGCTTTCTCTAGTCATTATCATAATAATCATTCACTATATAAATAATTACCATTCCTTCTGGTATTACTATGATCAATTATTTTTCTAGAGATATGGACCTAGAGTTTCTTTCCCCCATTGTACTTATTCACACTAGCGATTATCATTCTATATGCATTATATGTTATATGTGTGTGGGGGTTAGTATTCATCTATATTTATATATACATATACTCTAGAATAGCATAGAGACATTTGGGTGCTCCAGATCATAGTCCATATATTTCTTCCACCTAAATGGGGGTTTCTTTGTGAGGAGAGTTATAATACATGGGTTTTTACTGCTTAGTTAGCTCGCGGGACCTTGCATCCTTTTAAAGGTCATGGATGCGCTGCAGCTCTCCCCTTCCTCTCCTAGTTAGGCACACAAACCCCCTAATTTTGTCTGTGACGTAATTCTTATACGCTTTGGTCTCTAATGTTTTGTCCTCTGGTAGGAACTAACTTACCTCGCTCCGAGCATATACATATATAGTGACACATTGGGGTTCCCTCTGTCTATTAGGCATATTGTCAGATTATTATTATTATATCGCTGCGGTTACTAAGGACGCTGTTTTGTCTCACCTAGCGCCGCCCTCTGTTCGCGTCTAGAGGGCTGGGCGCTAAGACGCGGCTTCCGGTTGGCAGCGGATATTACGTCAGACGCCGGCATGGTCTCAGTGTGCGCTCAGCAGCCGTGATTACTAGACGGCTCCCCGCCACTGCGGGTAGGAGCGCAGCACTGAGACCTTATTTGCCGGAAGCAAGTACATCCTAACAGTGAGTACATCTGCTGGTGCGTTTTGCACCCTTTTCCTCTCAGGTACACATAAGCAGTACACTTATGGAAGTTATATTCTATTTCCCTCTAGGTACCTTTGGACTCTTCAGGGCTATGTGAGTGATTTTATAAGTGGAATCTATTAGTACTTTTGAGGAATGTTTATCGAAACCATCCATTCTGTGTACGTTTTCTTTACAGATCCACTGATGACAACTAACCCTGTTGCTTAGGAGTCCGTGTCCTGAAAATTTGCATGGGGCACACTATGTATCGGGTGTACCCCTTCCATGAGTAATCGTGGTTCTCAGTTTCTAAACTTTTTTCTAATTGTATTACTTCTAGTGCATGGTAGGCTTAGAACAAATAGCCTCATACTAGTATCTTCTTTAGTCCCCTGATGACACCACACAAATGTGGTAGAAACGCGTTGGGTCTACACTACGAGCATTAGAATGGGATCATTCTTGATAAATCCACATTGACATGTGGTAATCCTTTGATTTATGATTTGGTGTTGGATTTAGTTTTGAGCACTCCTTTCTGATTACTCTGGTGGCTTTTAACTATAAACATTAAAAGCTAGATTTTATGGAGTTCCCCTCCGATCAGCACAAGAAATATTACTACTTTTTGTTGATTTTTTCTACTTCAATTATCCGGGAATATATTGGTCATATGCAGACCGTAATATTATCATAGGCATATTTTTTTCTAGGTTAAGTTTATAGTTACTGAAAGAGGAGTATTGGCGTATAGTGGACATCAGTGAGGGAAGGGAAAGGAATGGGGAGGAGATATAGAGCAGTAAGTCGTCTGCATAGGCTGAGCACTTGTAATGTGCAGTGGAAGTAGTTAGGCCCTTGATATCCGGGTTGTTGCGGATTGCCACTAGTAAGTGTTCCATGCATAGGGCATACAGTAAGGGGGATAGGGGACAGCCCTGTCTTGTGCCATTGTTAATGATAAACGGTGTAGAAAGGTTACCATTTATGCGGATCCGCGCTCGCGGACTCCCATACATGGCCATTATACGTGCAAGCATTTTGTTCCCTAGCCCAATTTGAGAAAGGGAGGCGAACATGAACCCCCAGTCCACCCGGTCAAAAGCCTTCTCGGCATCTAGTGATAAGAGGATAAGAGGATAGTTATGTTTCTTGGCAAAGTGGATAGCCGAGAAGGTCTTAAGAGTATTATCTCTGGCCTCGCGACCAGGTATGAAGCCAACTTGGTCCGGGTGAACCAGGAGGGGCATGTGCACCGCCAGTCTATTGGCTATCAGCTTAGTAAAGAGTTTGGCATCAGTGTTGATGAGGGAGATTGGGCGGTAACTGGGACAGAGGAGGGGATCCTTATTTTCCTTTGGTATCACGGTGATAAAGGCCTGTAGGAAATCCGGAGGAGGGGGAGAGTCTTGGGAGATATTATTGAAAGCTTCAAGCAAGGGAGTGGACAGTTCAGAGCGGAGAGTTTTATAAAAGGTAGCCGTGTAGCCATCCGGCCCCGGACTCTTCCCCGATGACATAGAGGAGATAACGGAATCTAGCTCATCCGCTGTAAACAGTCCCTCCAGATCCTGAACTACTGAGTCAGGTAAGCGGGGCAGGGCTGTGGAGTTTAGATATTGGGATAAGGAGATAGTCTCAGAAGTCTGGGGAGGGGCGCTATCAGGTTTCGGAAGATTATAAAGGTCATGGTAGTATTGCCTAAAAACCTCCAAAATTTCAGGGGTGAGGGAGCAGAGTGAGCCCGTGCGGTTTTTGATAGTCGGGATAAACAGAGCAGATTTACGAGCTTTCAGGGCCTGAGCAAGCAGTTTCCCTGTCTTGTTACCCCACTCGTAGTAGCGTCTCCCAGTCAGCTGTGAGTAATATCTATGTTGGGAAGAGAGAAGTTCCAGAAGTTCCCCACGAGTGCGGATTAGTTCCCGGAATGTGCTGTCTAATTGAGACTGTTTGTGTAGGGATTCAAGCGCGGAAAGTCTAGAATGCAGGGTCTGAAACTTGGCTGACCGTTCCCTCTTCAACCGGGCCCCATGCTGCATCAGAGCACCTCTAAGTACACATTTTAATGCTTCCCATTTGATCATGGGGGAGGAGGGGTCCGAGATATGGTCTTGTTGGAAAAGAGATATAGCAGATTTAAGATCTTGCAAACATAGAGAGTCACGGAGGAGAGAATCATTCAACCTCCAAGTAGAATGAGGCTTGGAGAAAGCAGGAAGGGTCAGCGAGCAGAACACCGGTGCATGGTCGGAGAGGGTAATTGTACCTATCTGGGCATTGGAAATGGACGGGAGGAGATGGTGTGGACAGAAAATGTAATCTAGTCTACTGTACATCTGACGTGGGTGGGAGTAAAACGTATAGTCTCTGCCCTGTGGGTGTAGAGAACGCCACGTGTCGCTGAGTTGCATAGAGTGAAGTTTCCTTCTCAAGGCCCTGAGCCCGTTATGTGAGAGGAGGGAGGAGCCAGTGGATGTATCTACCCTTGGGAATAGGGGGAGATTAAAGTCCCCACCAAGGAGTATCGGGCCAGTGGAAAAGGATGCTAAGGCGTCTAAGACCCCGAGAAGGAAAGAAATCTGATTATGGTTAGGAGCATAAAGCGATGCAATTGTGAGCGGTTGGCCAGCCACAGTACAATTAGCAAATACATAGCGGGCCTGAGGATCTATTTGTGTTGCTGTAACCGTGATCGGCAGCGATCTATGGAAAGCTAAAGAGACACCTTTGGTTCTGGAGTCCTGGTTGACACTATGTATCCAGTGCGAGTAATATTTTAAGGAAATGGAGGGTAGATGACCCGCTTTAAAGTGGGTCTCCTGAAGGGACAAGATCTGTACTCTCTGTTTGTGAAAAGAGTAGAGAATTTTAGCTCGTTTCTCTGGGGTATTAAATCCCTTGACATTAAGGGAGGCTAATTTAATGGTAGTCGCCATGAGTGAAGGAATGTGTTATGGTCCACTTACCAGCGGAGCTACGGAGGAGAAGGAATCCCAGGTCGTGCGATGCGTGAATGGAGAGGCCGACAAACCTGTAAAAGAAAAGCAAGAGGGGAGGAAGTGAGAATAGGTAAAGTAGATGGAAGAAAAGAGAGAGTAGCCGCCACAAGTGAGTGGCTGCAAGGGGACTAGAAGGGTCGACCATAAGGGTCAGTATCAGGATTAGGACCAGCCTAGTCATCAAGCTAGTGGGGGGAAACGTGGTAGGAGTACCAGACATGAATAAAGGATCAGAAGTCTTGTGAGAGGGTAGGTACAGGGCAGGGATGGAAAGCTATGTGAAGCCGAGGCCCAATCATGGGGTATCGGGATCCAGCATTAAAACGTGAGGGCAAAAACAAGTCAGAGGCAGTCGAGAGACTGGCCAATAATAAAAATGAGGGAGGCAGATGTAGCTGAGTAGACTAAGTACAATGGGGAGAAGATATCGGAAGCACAGAAGAGAGATAAACAGTAAATGGCAAACAGCAAAACTATGAAAAGGCATACAACCGGTAATTAGCAATGTGGGATGTAATCCCAGATCCAGCAAAGCACTGCGATATCAGGTCAGAAGATGAGACAGGAGATCAAGGAGCAGGATAGCTTCTCTGGGTAGGGAGGACAGATCACATTGAGTAATCTCAGGTCTTGCGGCGGCCAGCAGGAGGACGTGGTACAGATTCCTGGGTGCGTCCGGTATCTCCAGATCGAGGACGCTGAGCAGGTGTCATCACGGGAGTCGGGTGTGGAGGATGAAACAATTGTTCCCAGTCAGGGAGCGGCACCCGGGGTAATTTGAAAGTCTGAAGAAAGGGTTGTAGGTCCTCAGGGCGTCTGAGCGAAGCTGAGGTGGTGCCATGCTTGGCGTGAAGGCAGAAAGGGAAGCCCCATCTATAGACAATTCGGGCATTTTGCAGCAGATGAAGAAGAGGCTTCAGGGCAGTTCTCAATCTGAGTGTGCGTAATGACAGATCTGGGTACAGAAACACTGGAGAGCCATTGTAGGATATGTTTTTGAGATCCCTTGCTTTTCTCATAATTTCATCTTTCACTAGGTAGTGGTGGACTCTGCAGATGATATCGCGTGGCTTTTTAGGGTCAGGATGTCTAGCTTTTAATGCACGATGGGCTCTATCCAGTTCTAGCGGGGTGTCCTTGGGTTTCTGGAGAATCTCATTAAAAAGTCTTTGTAAGGTAGCAGGGATGTCTGTAGGCAGGACTGATTCTGGAAGGCCTTTGACCCGTATATTGTTCCTCCGATTCCTGTTGTCCAAATCATCCAAATGCTCCATATCCCGCAGTTGTTGTGATTGTAGGGTAGTCATCGAGTCTCTCAAGGCGTGTACCTGTGAGGTAATTGATGTGCGGAATTCTTCAAGGTTCTGTACACGATCATTTAGCTGTGCGACCTCCGCTTTTACAGGTTTAAGGTCCTGTCTCCAGGCTGCTTTGAGGTCAGAGGATAGCGATTGTAAGTCCAGTTTAGTAGGTAGCAGGGCGAGTAGAGCCTGAAGTTCTGGGAACTTCTGCAATGTAGTTGCCGCAGCTTCGGGTGTAGGTAGATTAGATGTTGGCTGAGGCGGGGTAAGGGAGGGAGCAAAGGCTGCCGTTTGAGAACGCCGTACGGGGCGTTTAGAGTCTGTCAGGGTGTCATCAGAGGAGGAGTGATCAGACCTAAATGAAGCACCAGCCGATTGTTTAAGTGGTGTTCTGAAAAGAGTCTTTTTCGCCGGTGGGCTGGCGCTCCAATATTCCGGTGAGTCGCTGTCCACATTAGAGTTTTCAGGGTCGCCTACAGAACCCGAGTCCATGGCAACAGACCAATCTGTGACGTCCTGAGGAGGTGGACCTGGGACCGGCTGCGGAGAGGCAAGTGATGGAGGGTTCAGGGGAGCAGGAGAGCACTGTAACTTAGCAGTAGTTTTGGGAGAAATGCGGCATGTAGTGTCTCTCTGTCTTTTCTCCAGGGGAGGCATCACAGCAGTCTGTGTACAGGAGGTCTCATCAGACACAGGGTGGAGGCCTATGTGACTTGGACAGGCAGGAGGAGAAGGCAGAGCATTCCCTCGATCAATATGGAAGAGATGGGATGGTGGGCGCTCTACCAGCATGGTAGTGTTATAGGCGCAGGGTCCTGAAGAGGAGGGAGGGTGAGCACAAGGGTCGGCCATGATCCGGGAGTTAGGTACAGCAGAGATAGAGTTAGATGTAGCAGAGGGGCTCCCAGTCACTGTCATAGGTGAGACAGGTAGGGGGGAGGGGGTTGTAGTCTCTTGTGCTGTGACATACCGTGGTGTCCCGGTCGCTGTCTGCAGATGGAGCTTGCATGAAGGGTCAGGGGGGCCTCCACTCCCTACCATGGGTGGAACAAGTAGGGAGGAGGACGATCTCCCCCGGCCTAAATCTTCATATGCTGTCGCTGGGTCCAGCGGTGCGGAGGATGGAGGAGCAGGATCAGGGGGCCCTCACTCCCCGCCGCAGGTGTCGGCGACGGAGAGGAGGTCACGCGCCCCTGGTTACCCGCGGTGCTCCTGGTCGCGGTCACTTCCGAGGTATGGTGTGATCGAGGTTGCAGCATGCAATCTCCTTCAGAGATATCTCCAGTAGTCTTAGATTGGATGGGTGGCTGAGTGTAGTCTTGCGCAGCTCCGTCAGCCCGGGAGCCCAGAGCAGCAGCCATTATGCCTTGCGAGGCAGGAGGAGGAGGAGTCGGCTGTACTGTGAGAGCGGCGTCTTGCAGCGCTGGCGGGAGCAAGGCCGGAGTCCGTAGCTGAACCGCCTGAGCAGACGGGTGCTGAAAGTAATTCGCAATGTCCGTCTGGAGGGTCTCAGAGTTGTTAGGAGTCGTTCTCTTCTTCTTTCCCCGCTTATTGCCTCCCATAGCAGGTGAATAAAGCCCTTAAATCCCTGTCCTGTACGGAGCTCACATTAGGTGCGACTCATCTCCAGCGCGTCCAGGCCACGCCCCCAAACTGGTGTACATTTTATATGTTTTTCCTTTCTCATATTTATTCACCATGTTATATTTCTGTGTTGTATAAGCCATTTATTCAAATTCGCCTATTAGTGTATTGTTTTTAGCATTTTGTACTTTTACTAACATATTTCCCATGTTTTGTATTAGTATCCTCCTCTGAACCGTTGTCAGTGGTTTCAGTGTGGTTTAATTGGTGGCCAATTCTCCACCCACTACCTGTCCGGTATTTAACTGACACCTGTGCAGATGGATGACATCACTGACGAAGGGTGCATGCACCTGAAACGCGTCTGATCTGCTGGTTGCTTTTACTGCTTTTACTGTGAGTTCTAATAAAGTCTGGATTTCTACTGACCCACGCTGGATCATTTCTTCTTCTTGCATATGCTAAACTTCCATTGATGTGAGTCTGTTCTGGAGCGGCGCCTATATTCTCTCCACTTTGTGGAAATTTTGTATTCTCCTGAATTAAATACTGTATTTTAACATAAATTTTAATGTATATTAATATAATTATATATTTTATTTTTGTAACAAGTGTATCCAATCTCGTCATTTGGATATAATAAGTATGGCAGGCAGAGTAGTGAAATTTCAATTTCAAAATCCTTAATTTCAATTTCAAAATCTTAAATTAAAAAATCATAAACTTCAATGGTTTCGTCATGCTTCAGCCAACTCCAGGCTGTGTCATTCAGGCAATATATGGTTTACTGATGCTGCTGGGCCTGTTTCCGGGAATACAAATTTTGGTATGGTAACACTTGCTACCCAAAACTTCAGTTTAAATTTAAGAATTCATCTTTTAATCTTAGGGATTGTGAAGCCCTAGTGTCTACTCATACTGCTGCCAAATCCAGGCTGTGCCATTCAGACACTATATGGTCTCCTCATGCTTCAGCCAACTCCAGGCTGTGTCATTCAGCTAATATATGGTTTACTGATGCTGCTGGGTCTTGGCCTACATTTTTTTTATGGTAGTACTAGCTACCCTAAACCTTCAATTTAAATTTCAGAATTCATCTTTTAATCTTAGGGATTGTGAAGCCCTAGTGTCTACTAATGCTGCTGCCAGCTCCAGACTGTGTCATTCAGCCAACATATGGACTCCTCATGTTGCCAACACCTCCACGCTGTGTCATTCAACCACTATATGGTCTCCACATGCTGCCAACAACTCCACGCTGTGTCATTCAGCCACTATGTGGTCTTCTCATGCTGCCAACACATCCACGCTGTGTCATTCAGCCACTATATGGTCTCCTCATACTTATGACACCACCAGGCTCTGTCATTGTGCCGCTCTGCGGCAGTGATTCTAAAAGCCATGCCTGTAATTTGCATGTCATACTGAATAAAATAATTATTTCACTACTCCAGCATGCTTCATATGCGTGTTAGAACACAGCAAAGTGTTCTACACCCCTATTGAGGCTCTCTGTAGGCCAAAAATAGCCATTTTTAATATAGATTCGGATCGAACTAAATTTTTTAGAAAAATTCCCGAATCTAATTTTTCAAAAGTTCGCTCATCTCTAGTAATTTCCTTTGGATCTTGAAGGGGTTTCTAGTAAAAGACAACTGATCATGTAGCCACAGGATAGGGTATAAGTGTCTGATCCTAGAGGTCCAACTGCTGGACCCCCCAATCTCCTGAGCAGGACTGCGGCCTTCTGAGAGGAGCCCCTGCTGCAGACGACACATGCTCCATTCATTTTTATAGGAGCACCAAAGAGACCTGAGTACCAAGGTGCTCAGAGAACCAGGGTCCTGTTCAGGAAGATCACAGGAGGGCCCAGCAGTCAGACTCCCTGGCAATGAAACACTTATCCCCTATCTCGTGGGATCACCTTACAGTTGCCGAGCATTTGTTTGAGAACTGTTGCTGCAAATTTTCCCGATTGTTTGCTTTGATCAGTCTCACAAGAAATGGAAAATATGGCTATTGTGCATAATTATACATAAGAGTAATCTGTAAAATATGTACCCTGTTTATCAATCGTTCTGTGTAAAACATGGTATTTTTCTTCTCAACAGATCAAACATAAGTCACAGATAAGATCTTTATCAAAAGCCAAGGAACAAATGTATTTTGCTTAATCATCTGCCTGCCACTGCTTTAACTATAACTTCATGACAGGCAATTCTTAAACTTCAGTAAAAATCTTGAATAACACAAAAAGGTTGCAGTTATAAATTTGTTTTATCGATATGCCAAGGGGCTTATTTAAATGGACTACATAAAAATTGAATACAAGCAAGTTAATCCATGCCATATGTAGCTATCACACATTGTTTTCATGACTGCATCTGTTGGGCAACAGTACTTACAATGACCTGATATTATCAAAATAGAGGCTGACTTCTTAATTTTCATGAATGTTCCAACTTATTACCTTACCTTTATTCCCTGTTCATATTTTTTTGATATTTACAAAGTTTCCAATTGTTAAATGTCTCCATTATTTCTCCGCCTAACATCATAAAAGTAACACAAAGTTTACCTTAATTCTACAATTCTGCATGTATTACATTGTTAACAGTTATTTTGTTACCCACCCTTTCTTGCTACCTTTCTAAGTATATCCTATTTTTAAAAGGTATACCTGTGTTGGCTTCTTAGACGATGTTCACACAATGTTTATGGCTGGTATTGTCATTCGTAAAACACAACAACTTTTCTTGAATAGACATTTTTTTTTTAAATCTGCATTTTCAGCCATTTTTGCATGATAAATGTTTCTGGCTGTAATTGGCCCACAAAGTGGTGTGTCAATTAATGTAATGGCTGTAGATTTCAATAGAACTCAATAGTAAAAAAAAAAAACAGATGAGTTTCACAGCCCAAAGCATTGAAAAATACATTGTGTAAACATGGCTTTAATGTTTCAGTCTTGCAGCTATATGGCTAACAATTTATTCTGTTCTGTCCATTTTTTTTAAAGTAATTTTGGGAGCCTACTAGAGATGAGTGAAACGAATCGGAGGAATCCGAATTTGTTATGAATTTCCTGGAAAATTTGATTCGTAATGAATCCGAATATCGCCGTGATTCAATAAAATGAAAAGCTTCATTAAACTCCATTTTGTGCGGTCCAGGGGATCTAAAATGGCTGCTACACGTGTGAGGACATGGGGCAAGGAATTCTGGGAAGATGCATAGGAGGGATCACCCTGAATCACATGGTGGCATGCAGCCTATCAGCAGCTAGCTCTGTGATGTCATAGCCCTATATATTCGGCAGCTAATGCTGAAGATGGGCATTTCTGTGACTTTTAGCTCAGAGAGCAGATTGTGTGTTACTGACAATCACAATACAGATCTTATTCTTCACAGCAGCGAATCCATACACCTCAAGCCTGCATCACTTCAGACAGGCAGGGACAGTTTAGAGTGTGAGAGAGTACACTTATTGCTGTTGCAACCTTTTTGGGGCATATTATCTGCAAATAAGTGAAATATATACGCACTCCACAGTTCTATGTTTTTTTCTGGTTGAAGCTCATAGGGGGCAATTAGTGTGAAAGTACTAAAAGATTTCTGCACTAGATTGTTACGCTTATTTCTGGTGCAGCCTTTTTGGGGCGTATTAAGTTCAATATATAAGCACTTAGCAGTTCTATGTTTTTTCTGGTTAAAGCTCATAGGGGGCAGTCAGTGTAAAACCCCTAAAACACTTATGCACTAGGTTATTTCTGGTGCAACCTTTTTTTGGCGTATTATCCCCAAATAAGTGAAATATATTCGCACTCAGCAGTTCTTAAAGTATGTCAGGCAGATAAGTGCCAGGACATGCACAGAGGATTGGCAGAGGCCTAAATTCATCAGGCGCAGGCAGAGGGTGCAGCAGATTGAGGGCATGTGGCAGCAGGAGCTGCAGCGAGAGGCCTGAGCTCCTGGTATCAGCTAGTGGTCATGTCTCGACCAGTAACCCATCTGCCATCATTGATTGGTTAACTCGGTCATCCACTTCCTCCCAAGTGACATCTGACACCCCCAGTCAACAGTCGGTGGGTTCCTCAGACTTAACCCTCAGTTGGCATTACCCGAGAGCATTCCCTGTCCTCCAACTGCCTCTGTCCTATGTTGTTCCCTCCTCCAGAGATGTATTTTATGCTGTGGGATTAGCTCCACTATACAGCCAGGATGATCAACTAGAGGACAGTCAGAAGCTACTGCCTAGCCAAGAAGTGGAGGAGACATCCGCCGCTTCCTCCCCTAGGTGGGCAAGTAGTGATGAGGAGAGTGGCGTGGGAGGTGGTGTTGCGAGTGTTCAGGCTTCTGAAACAGACACTGTTGAGGATGACATTAGTGAAGTGCAGGCACAACTCGATGATGATGAAGCCTATTGCACTTGGGAGACAGGTGCAGACGGGTCTTCATCATCATCAGGAGAAGAGCGTGGCAAGTTGCCCGTGAGGCAACAGATGAGCCAGCAGGGTAGTAGCATGGTTGGGAGTCAGCATGGTGGCAGAAGTGGGAAGTCTGGACTCAAATGTGCCCAGGTGAGACCACCTGCTTCACGGCAGCCTACCTGCCCGGGAGGTAGTGGAGCAGGGGTTCCCGGAGTCAGCAGCAGTAGCGGTCCGTCAGTGCAGACTGTTGGGGGGAAACTAAGCAACTCTGCAGTGTGACAGCTTTTTATCAAGCATCCAGAGGATGTTAACATGGTCACATGCAAGATGTGTCAGCAGAAGGTGAAGCATGGCCAGGGTTCCTATGTTGGCCTCACAGCCCTGCGTCAACATATGCAGCATCACCCTTAAGCGGCCTAGGACATCCATGGTTCCGTTGTGATGGTCCAGCCTGCTGCATCACCCTGTGGCACGCCGCTACTTGTTTCAGCCAGCCAAGGCTTCATCACCTCAGCCGAAGAGAGCTGTCTGTCATTCCCATCTTCTGTTGGTCCAGATGCTCCTGCTCCTAATACTTCTCGTCAGTCATTCCGCCAGCAATCCATCACAGAAGCGATGTCCAAGAGACAACAGTATGTGCCCACTCATTCAATGGCAGTAGCTGAATGTGCTCCTGTCCAAGTTGCTGGTGCTGCAGTCCTTCTTTTTTCAAGTGGTGGACTCTGCACCTTTCAGAAAACTGATGGCTTTTGTTGAGCCGAGGTGGAGAGTCCCAAGCAGTCATTTATTTCTGAAAAAGGCAGTACCAGCCCACCACAAACATGTAGAAGAGAAGGTGGGCCAGTCCTTGAGCCTGTCGGTGTGTACCAGGTCACGCCGCTTCCGCCTCCACGCTGTAACAACGTTGGTCCTGTGCCAATGTCCAACTCTGCCTCCTCATCCTCCACCCTGTCCTCAACCGCCACTGCACAGACAAGTCACAGTGCCCCTCCCGCATACCATGTGTGCAGGGCACGATGGTGTCATGCTGTTCTTCACCTGGTTTGCCTTGGCAAACAAAGTCACACGGGAGGAACTGCTGAAAGTGATTCATCAAAAAATCGAATCATGGCTTTCTCCGCGACAGCTGGAAATGGGAACCATGGTGACTGACAACGGGAAGAACATCTTGTCTGCACTGCGTCAAGGAAGCCTGAGCCATGCGCCCTGCATGGCACACATGTTCAATCTGGTTGTCAAGCATTTCCTAAAGTGTTTCACCCAATTGCAAGACATCCTAACAATGGCAAGGAAACTTTTTAGGCACTTCAACCACTCGTACACCGCAAAGCACAACCTCCTTGAGCTGTGTCGTCAGAACGGCATCCCCCAACATAGTCTGATATGCAAAGTTCCCACCTTTTGGAACTCCACCCTCCATATACTATACAAACAGAGAAAGGCCATCAATGATTTCTTGATGATCCAAGCAGATAGGGGTACTCCCCTGTGTAACTTCGATGTCAACCAGTGGCAGCTCATACGTGACACCTGCCGTTTGCTCAGGCCCTTTGAGTAAGCCACATTATTAGTCAGTCGCCAGGATTACAGGATGAACAACGTCATTCCACTGCTTCATTTCCTACCACAGATGGTGGAAACAATGGTTGGTCAGGGCACTGTAGACGTGGCACCTACATCTCACGGCCACATGAGCACTGTGGGGGCTGAACTGGAAGAGGAGGAGGAGGGTGAGGGGGACAGTGGAGCACAGGCAATGTGTAGCAAAATTGTTGGTTTTTATACTCAGCTGACAGGAAAAGAGGTGCAGGAGCAGCCAGAGGAGCTACTGGGTGATGAGTAAGACAAGACAGGCACCCAGACACACCGTGGCAGTATGCAGTAGAGATGGAGGCAGGGAGTCCCTCCGAGTCAATTCAACAAATAGCAGGATGCATGCTTACTTGCTTGCGTAGTGACTGCCAAATTGTCACCATTCGGCAGTGGGATGACTTCTGGCTCCCCACCTTGTTGGACCCTCAATACCCGCACAAAATGGTTTCTTCACCCGCAGTGTGAAGCAAGTAATCAGCAGCAGCAGGTAGACCTTGAGCAGGACTTGAACCAGCAGGTGGTGGCATACCCGCCAACTCACATTGAAGATCCGCTGGACTTCTGGGCAGCTAAACTGGATTTGTGGCCACAACTAGCAGAGTTTGCCCTGGAAATACTGTCCTGCCCGGCCAGTAGTGTGGCATCAGAGCGGGTGTTTAGTGCGACGGGGGCCATAGTACCCCTAGGAGTACTCGCCTGTCCACCAAAAATGTGGAGAGACTGACCTGATGCATCAGACTAGATTAACCATGGTGCCACACAAACACTTCACAAATATGGATAGTGCAAAACATATTTAACCCCTTAAGGAAGGACCAAGCCCATTTTAACCTTAAGGACCAGGCCAATTTTATTTTTGCGTTTTAGTTTTTTCCTCCTCGCCTTCTAAAATCCATAACTCCTTTATATTTCCATCTACAGACCCACATAACGTCTTGTTTTTTGCATGACCAATTGTACTTTGTAATAAAACCTCTAATTTTACCATAAAATGTATGGCAAACCCCCAAAAAAATTTTGTGAGGAAATTTTAATGAAAACCAAAATTGTGCACATTTTGGAGGGTTTTATTTTCACACTATACACTTTACGGTAAAAATGACATGTGTTCTTTACTCTGTGGGTCAATACGATTAAAATGATACCCATGGCTAGATACTTTTATATTTTTGTACCACTAAAAAAAATCTAAAACTTTTTGTACAAAATCAGTAATCTAAAATTGCCCTTTTTTGACAACCTATAACTTTTTCATTTTTCCGTATATAGGGTGGTATGAGGGCTCATTTTTTGCACCGTTTTATAATTTTTTTTATAAAATGTGACAAAAAAAACTGCATTTTTGGGCTTTTTTTATTTTTTACGTTTACACCGTTCACCGTACGGGATAGTTAACATTATATTTTGATAGTACGGACATTTACGCACGCGGCGATACCAAATATGTTTATAAAAAAAAATACGCTTTTTGGGGGTAAAATGGGAAAAACTGACAATTTGCATTTTTATTGGGGGAGGGGATTTTTCACTTTTTATTTTTACATTTTTCAACTTTTATTTTACACTTTTTATGTCCCCATAGGGGACTATCTATAGCAATTATTTGATTGGTAATACTGGGCAGTGCTATGCATTGGACACAGCACTGCTCAGTGTTATCGGTGAGCCAGGTGAGGGGACCTCCGAGCGCCATGCTGGATGATCGGATCGCCGCGGCAGCGCTGGGGGAGATCCGATCATCCATTCAAAGTGCCACACTGCCGCAGATGCCGTGATCTGTATTGATCACGGCATCTGAGGGGTTAATGGCGGACATCCGCATGATTGTGGATGTTGGCCATTACCAGCGGGTCACCGACTGCTACTAGCAGCCAGAACTTGCCGTGTATGACGTGAGCACCGTTCCGATGCTTGCGGTCATACACAGGACGTAAATGTACGTTATGGTGCGGGAAGTCCCGCCAAACCAGGACGTACATTTACGCCCATGGTCGTTAAGAGGTTAAGGCGCTGCTCCCTAGTTACAGACATTCCTCTGCATCAGACCTCAAGTAAGTATTGTGGGTATGCATTTGCTAAAACTTAACTTTTACTTATATTCTTATGATAAAATATATTGACCCAATTTTTTTTTTAAATCAAACAAAAGGAAAGGTGTGCAAAAAACATAATGTGTAATTGTGCTGCCATATGGTCTCCTCATGCTGCTGCCACCTCCAGGCTGTGTCATTGAGAATCTCTGCAGCCTACATAGGCTGCCGCCACCTTCAGGCTGTGTCATTCTGCTGCCATATGGTCTCCTCATACTGCCACCACCTCCAGGCTGTGTAATTGAGCCGCTCTTTGGCCTACATAGGCTGCCGCCACCTTAAGGCTGTGTCATTCTGCTGTCATATGGTCTCCTCATGCTGCCACCACCTCCAAGCTGTGTCATTGAGACACTCTGCAGCCTACATAGGCTGCCGCCTCCTCCAGGCTGTGTCATTCTACCGCCATATGGTCTCCTCATGCTGCCACCACCTCCAGGCTGTGTCATTCTGCTGCCATATGGTCTCCTCATGCTGCCGCAACCTTCAGGAACAGGTGGTAGCTTGCCTCGTGGCAGGCCACCAGCTCGATTTTGAGACACAAGTATAACCTTTTTCACAGCAGCAACTTATACACTGCTGGAAATATACACTATTGGAACTGGAATTACTGCAGCTGCTGGCACCAGATTTGCCCTCCAATGGGTCCGCAGAAGAGGATTTAAAGTTTGCTGATTCCAATTACCAGGCTCTGTCATTGTGCTGCCATGTGATGATCTTATTATATTGGTTTTGTACGCTTCGGGACCTGGGATACTCAGTCATGAGCATCGGGGGGGGGGGGGGTGCTAAGAGGCAGGGGCTGGAACAGGTGGTAGATCGCCATCTTGATTTTAAGATACATGTAGGAGCTTTTTCATAGTTTACACTACAACAATTTAGGGCTGCAACAATTAATTGATGTAATTGATTAAAATCGATAACGGGATTCGTTGTCGGTGAATCCCATTATCGAATAATCGCCCAATTCGTTGTCTGCCGTCAGTGGCGGCAGTGAATGAATGAATGAAGCCGACATGTCTCCGCCGCTGCCCTGCTCCTAGTGCAATAAGCGCACCGCCGGGACATGTATATTCTCTGCTGCTCATCTCTGTCGGGTACAGAGATGAGCAGCAGAGAATAGACATGTCCCGACAGTGCGCTAGGAGCAGGGCAGCAGTGGGTACATGTTGGGCGGTGGCAGCGGGGCCCCCCTTTAGACCGCAGCCCCCACCCTTGTAGACAGCTCACCTGCAGCTGTCCTCTGTCGGGTGCTGCCGCTCCGCTGCCCTGTTCACATCACATTGTCCTATGGAGGACCGTGTGACATACACGTCACTCCACCTCTTCCCCTGCACCCGGCGTAATGTTACGGAGGAAGCAGAGTGACGTGTGTGTCACATGGTCCTCCATAGCACAACGTGATGTGGAAGGGAGAACGGGGCAGGGGAGCGGCAGCACCCGACAGAGGACAGCTGCAGGTGAGCTGTCTACAAGGGTGGGGACTGCATTCTAAAGGGGGGCCTGCTCTCTAAAGGGGGGCCCTGCGGTCTAAAAGAGGGCCCTGCTGTCTATAGGAAGGCCATGCTGTCTAAATGAGGCCCTGCTGTCTAAAGGAGGGCCCTGCTGTCTAAAGGAGGGCCCTGCTATCTAAATGAGGCCCCTGATGTCTAAATGAGACCCTGCTGTCTAAAGGGGGGCCCTGCGGTCTAAAGGAGGGCCCTGCTGTCTAATGGAGGGCCCTGCTGTTTAAAGGAGGGCCCTGCTGTCTAAAGGAGGCCCTGCTGCCTAAAGGGGGGCCCTGCGGTCTAAAGGAGGGCCCTGCGGTCCAAAGGAGGGCCCTGCTGTCTAAAGGAGGGCCCTGCTGTCTAAAGGGGGGACCTGCTGTCTAAAGGGGGGGGGGGGCGCTGCTGTCTAAAGGGGGGGCCCTGCTGTCTAAAGGGGTCTGTAAAAGCAATGCTCTGCAGTCTGCACATACACATGTGTATAGGAGTGTTATATAAAAAAAAGAAAATGTAAATTTACTGCTCCCTTAATAAAAATTAGCTCCCCCTTTTCCTATTGCTATGCAAATAAAGTAAAATAAATTTTTTTTTTACATATTTGATACTGCCGCATGGCTAACTGTCTGAACTATTAAAATATTGGTGAATCATTAAAAAGGTACTCCGGTGAAGACCTTTTTTCTTTTAAATCAACTGGTGCCAGAAAGTTAAACAGATTTGTAAATTACTTCTATTAAAAAATCTTAATCCTTCCTGTACTTATTAGCTGCTGAATACTACAGAGGAAATTCTTTTCTTTTTGGAATTCTCACTGATGACATCACGAGCACAGTGCTCTTTGCTTACATCATTATAATAATAATAATAACGCTTTATTTATTGTTGTCCTTAGTGGGATTTGAACCCAAGGCCCCAGCACTGCAAGGCAGCAGTGCTAACCACTGAGCCACCATGCTGCCCTTAGCATACATCTGCTATGCACAGTTGCTAAAATGGACAGAGATGTCAGCAGAGAGCACTGTGCTCGTGATGTCATCAGTGTTCCAAAAAGAAAGGAATTTCCTCTGTTGCATTCAGCAGCTAATAAGTACTGGAAGGATTAAGATTTTTTAATAGAAGTCATTTACAAATATGTTTAACTTTCTGGCACCAGTTGATTTCAAAGAAAAAAGGTTTTCACCGGAGTACCCCTTTAACATTTCTTTTTAATAGTTCAGACAGTTACCCATGCGGCAGTATCAAATTTACGCTGGTTTCCGTACAGGATCATCATTAATAGCAACCGGTGTAAACGTAAAAAAAAATTACTATTAATAAAATTGCTGCTGTTTGGTCACATCACATGCTAGAAACTTTTAATATGGCCATTATACATAGTTCAAGTAGAATCAGCTGTACCCCTTTTTTTGGCATTTTGACATTTTTTCCGATTAATCGATAAAATAATTAAATTAATCGTTAGCTGCAGCCCTACAACAATTATACACTATTGGAGCTTGAATTACCTTGACTGCTGGCACCAGACTTGCCCTCCAATGGGTCCTTAAAAAAGGATTTAAAGTTTACTGATTCAAATTACCAGGCTCTGTCATTGTGCTGCCATGTGATAATCTTTGGTTTGTGTTATATTGGTTTTGTGGTAATGCAGTATTTTTTCAAAGTAAATGATTCGGGACCCGGGACACTCAGTCATGAGTATCGAGGGGGGTTGCTAAGAGGCAGGGGCTGGAACAGGTGGCAGTTTACCTCTCGGCAGATTACCAGCTGGATTTTAAGATACAAGCTTTTTCATAGTTTACACTACAACAATTATACACTATTGGAGCTTAAATTATCTCGGCTGCTGGCACCAGACTTGCCCTCCAATGGGTCCTCAAAAAAGGATTTAAAGTTTGTTCATTCCAATTACCAGGCTCTGTCATTGTGCTGCCATGTGAACTCCTCACGCTGCTGGCACATTAAATTTGTTAATCTCTTCAAAATCTTCAATTGACATTTAAAAAATCTTTTTGATCTCTTCACTTGTGATGCGATATGGTCTCCCGACCCTGCTGCCAAATCCAGACGCTGTGCAGCAGGGATTCTATTAGCGACACCTGTAATCTGCATGTAATACTTAATAGCAGTATTATTTTACTAACCTAGCACTCTCCCTATGCGTGTTACGGCAAGGCAAAGTGTTCTACACCCCTATTGAGGCTCTCTGTAGCCCGGAAACAGCCATTTTTAATAGCGATTTGCCTCAAATAAATTCGTATCAAACCAAATTTTTGGGGTAAATTCGGCGAATTGGCCAAATCAAATTTTTCTAAAATGTTATCATCTCTAGAGCCTATATATGAAATAAAAATAATCATAGAAAATGTAATTTAAATTATCCTTATGAAAGTTCAAATATAATGTGTCAATTAAGCTCAAAAATAGAAGGTTAAGAAATACAGGGAAACAGAAAAAATAATAACATATGCAGCTATTTTTATTTTCAGCTCTCTTAGCTCATCTTCAGCTCAATTTCAAAAATATCTAAAATGTTATAGTGACATGTGAGAAGCTCTGATCAGTAATGGTGCAGGTGCTGATACACTAACCTTCACTAAAACCATTGGCAGAACAGCTAAGCTTAAATGAATAAAAGTTATAGGGGTCAGAATAAGGGGATGTTAAAGTAGTAGAGTACCCTTTTAAAAGTGTGGGCAGGGCAGAAACTGATAGTCCCCATAGGCACCATCCAACCTAGGGTGACCTTTGCTGTGGCACCAGAACAGTGCGTCTGTAAGTAAATTGTTTTGGCCTTGCAACTGTGTTTTAGTTAGGTATGCGGCAGACATCACATTGTGTTTTTGACAGATATGCTACTATGACATCACTAGCGTGTATCTGTGGGGAAACTGCAGTGACCTCACAACTGTGTTTCAGTCAGGTTAGCTGATGTGGCACCACAAGAGGGCTCCAGTCAGGTACGTTTTCGTGATATCACAATTGAGTTTTCATCAGGTTGTCTTCTTTTACATCACAACTAGTTTCAGTCATATTACTTCAAAAGACAGTAACTTAGATGAAATGCAATGTTTCTACTCTCTTCAATACTGTGTTTCAAAGAAAATTTTTATACACTTGGCTAGTTTAACCCCTAGAGTACACAGGGTTTACCTGTACGCAATGTCTGCCTGATACTTGGCGTACCAGGACGTAAATGTACGTCCTGAGTCTCATCGGGACTATAAAGCAAGCGAAGAAGCTGCACTTGCCTTATAGACTGCAAATCCCAGCTGCTGATGACATTGCCATTATGCCATTAACCCTTCAGATGTTTTGATCAATACTGATCACAGCATCAGAAGCATAGAGAGGGCTTTAAGAGTCTCATCGGACCACCTACGTCGAATGAGTGAAGATGTGGCCAAGGCTCCACTCACCAGGTCCATGACGACTCCAGCAATCTTCTTCTATGGTCTGCATCTTGGCAGACCATAAAAGTAGATCGCCAATTACACTCATCAGTGCTATTCCCATGCAAAACACTGAACAGTGTTAGCAATCAAAAGATTGTTATCAATAGTTCTCTGCGGGAATTTAAAAAATGTAAAAAAATTTAAATTGAAGTCTCCCTTTGGTCATTTTACAAATCAAAAATTATAAAACAAATAAATAGACCAACATATTTGGTATCATCACATGCATAAGTGTCTAAACTATGAAAATATAATATTAATGTTCCCATTTTTATGAATGGTGCAAGCATAAAAAAAAAACAAAGTCCTAAATTGATGATTTTTGGTCACATCACAGAAAAAAGGAATAAAAAGTGATCAAAAAGTCACATATATGCAAAAGTGGTACTGATAAAAACTACAAATCACAGCACAAAAATTAAGCCTTCAAACTGCTGCATATACATGGAAAGAAAGTAATAGAGGGTCAGAATATGACATTTTTAAACTAAGGCCTAGATTTAGCACTAAGCCGTTTTGTATGTCATTTTTAAAGTCACTTTTGTTGCAGGTTTTTTGGCGAACAGGCGCATAATTTATCATATGTGTGATAAATATTGCGCAAGTCCACCAAAACAAACAAAATTACTTCACAATATAATTTCTGACTTTGAAAAGCAGATTAGATCAGTAATGAAGGTGGTCTTTGGTTGCATGTTTTTTTCAACGAATGATAAATCAAATGATAAATCAATGATCACTACAATTTTAAAAATTTTCACGAAAAATTTAAAATCTGAATTTTTCAGGGACCAGTTAAGTGTGAAGTGGATTTGAGGGGCCTTTCTGTGAGAAATTCCCCATAAAGGACCCCATTATAGAAACTGCACCCATCAAAGTTTTCAAAATGACATTCAGAAAGTTTGTTAACCCTTTAGGTGTATCACAAGAATAGCAGCAAAGTGGAGAAGAAAAATCAAAATCTGCATTTTTTACACTAACATGTTCTTGTAGCCCCATTTTTTTTCATTTTTAAAAGTGGTATAAGGAGAAAAAGCCCCCCAAAGTTTGTAGCCCAATTTCTCTTGAGTATGGAAATACCTCATATGTTGACATAAAGTGCTCTGCGGGGTCACAACATGGCTCAAGAGGGAAATAGCAACTGTGGGGTTTATGGGGGCCATGTTGAATTTAAGAAGCCCCCATGGTGCCAGAACAGCATTAAAAAAACTCCACATGGCACACTATTAGGGAAACTACACCCCTCTATGAACGTGCAAGGAGTATAGTGAGCCTTAACACCTTACAGGTGTTTGACAACTTTGGGTTGAAGTTGGACATGAAAATGGAAAATTAGATTTTTAACACAAAAATGCTGGTGTTACTCCAAATTTTTCATTTTTACATGGTGTAATAGGAGAAAATGGACCCCGATTAAAAAAAATGCCCCATATGTGGATGTAAAGTGCTCTGCTGGCGCACTATAGGTCTCAGAACAGAAGGAGCACCATTGGACTTTTAGAGAGAGAATTTTGCTGGAATTGAAGTCGGGGGCCATGTGCATTTACAAACCTCCCATGGTGCCAGAACAGCAGAAACCCCCCACATGTGACACCATTTTGGAAACTGCACCCCTCTAGGAAGGTAACAAGTACTTACACCTCACAGTTTTTTTTAACAGTGGGCCGTAAAAGTGAAAAATTTTATTTTTCGCACTAAAATGATGGTGTTACTCAAAATTTTTCATTTTCACATGGTGTAATAGGAGAAAATTGACCACAAAATTTGAAGCCCAATTTCTCCCGATTAAGAAAACACCCCATGTGTGGACGTAAAGTGCTCTGCTAGTGCACTACAGGTCTCAGAACAGAAAGAGCGCCATTGGACTTTTGGAGGGAGAATTTTGCTGGAATTTGCGCATTTACAAATCTCCCATGGTGCCAGAACAGCAGAAACCTCCCACATGTGACACCATTTTGGAAACTACACCCCTCCAGGAACGTAACGGTTACAGTGAGTACTTACACCTCACAGTTTTTTTTGAACAGTGGGCCGTAAAAGTGAAAAATTTAATTTTTCGCACTATATTGATAGTGTTACCCCAAATGTTTCATTTTTACATGGGGTGATAGGGGAAAAGGCCACTAAAATTTGTAGTGCAATTTTGCCTGAGAAAGAAAACACCCCATATGTGGATGTAAAGTGCTCTGCGGGCGCACTGCAATGCTCAGGGTGGAAGGAGTGCCATTGGGCTTTTGGAGTGAAAAGCCTGTCTGAATTGAAGTTGGGGGCCATGTGTGTTTACAAAGCCCCCATTGTGCAAGAACAGCAGAAGCCCACACATGTGACACCATTTTGGAAGCTAAACCACTCAAGGAACGTGACAAGTGTTATAGTGAGTACTTACATCTCACATGTTTTTTGAACAGTGGGCCGTAAAAGTAAAAAATATATATTTTTAACACTGAATTGTTGGCAATACCCCCAAATCTGTTTGTTTCACAAGTAGCAAGAGAAAAAATGCTCCACAAAATTTTTAGCCCCATTTCGCCAGAATAAGGAAATACCCCATATATGGTGGTAAAGAACTATGCGGGTGCAAAACAGTGCTTAGGAATGAGACAGCACCTATGAGATTTGAGACCTAAAGTGGTGATTTGAAATGGTTGAGGTTCTGACATAAAGTCTAAAAAACAAAAACAGGCACGTGACCACAATTATGAAACTACCCCCCTCAAGGAAGGTAACATGGGGTACACCTCACAGGTTTTTTGAACAGTAGGCCATAAATTGAAAAATTTAAATGCTGATGTTACCCAATTTTTTTACATTTTCACAAGGGGTAATGGGAGAAATTGGGTACAAATTTTGGAGGGCTGTTTCTCCTGACTATGGAAACACTGTACATCCACATATAGGGGTAACGTGCTGGGCAGGCATAAAAAAAAGGCTCAGAAGTCATAGGGATCTGTTTGCATTTTAGGCCTATGGCACATCAGTAGCTGGTGGTTACATACGTTCAGAGGAAAATACAAAAAAGAAACACTCACATGTGACACCATTACAGACAGTACATCCCCTGAGGAATGGGTATAGGGGTAAAGAAGGCATTTTGAAAGCACAGGTGTTTCCTAAATTTATTTTCCAGGAATGGATGAAGGATAGCTTTAGAAAATTTCAATTTTCAACCAATGCTCTGCTTCATCATTCTGTGAACAACTAACATGTGACTCCGAATTGTCGCCTGGAAATACGACAGAGCTCATGAGCGAGAACTCTTCGCATTTGAGACCAATGTTTCTTACGGACCTAACTGACAGTTACATACATTCAGAGGAAAATACAAGAAAGGAACACCCACATGTGAGCATATTACAAACAGTACACCCCCTAGGGAGGTGGAGATTTGGAACAGACGGGTGTTCCCTAAATTGAAAATTAAAATTGCAGTTTTACTACTGATGTGCCAATTATTTTCCCAGAATGATGACCCAGAGCATAGCCAAAAGTAAAAATTATGCCCACCCCAAACCCTATGCTCTGAATCATCATTCTGGGAATGTAATGTGTGTGGCCGTCCCCATTCTGTTACCTCAAATGCGCACCCCGCTCAGGTTGGGAGAGTGCTGCGCATTTGAGGCAACTTGCAAACCCCCAATGCTGTTGACTCTGTGTCCCTTGACCAATTTTTTTAAGGAAAAAAATAAAAATAAAAATTATCAGGTGTATTGTGAAAGAGATTATGAATGGTTTTAAAATTTGGAAGACAATGTACTCTGGACTGGTACATTGGAGTAGGATTCTGGAGAATTAAAATTAGGGAAAAGGATTAAAAATTTAGAACTCCATGGAAGTGTGATACTCCCTGAAACAATCTCTAATGCAGAGGCCCGGATGATCGGGGCAAGTGTCACATTGAGTGAAGGTGTCCTTCCGAATCCCCCTCCTGTGACACACTCTGCATTTTTTCTGGGATCGTACCTTATTTCCAGTGTGGGGGATCCAGGCGACTACAGTTCAAGAGGTGCTCTGACCCGCTCATTGGCAGTCACCAAAGGTCAGGGCCTTTAGAACTTCCTCTTGAAACTGCAGGAATGTCCCTGTGTTGCCAGTATACTGGGACAGTACAAAAGAGTTGTACCTGGCAACCTGTACCATGTAGACCGCAATTTTTTTGTACCATGCCCATGTTTTCCGCATGGCATCATATGGCTTGAGGACTTGATCAGACAGATCAACTCTCCCCATATACAGATTGTAGTCCAGAATACAATCGGGCTTGAGGATCGGTCCCGCAGTACCTCGCACAGAGACAGGGGTGCTGCCGTTCCCATGAATTGTGGACAGCATAAGGACATTCCTCTTATGCTTATACCTGACCAGCCACAGATTTTCAGGAGAAAAGGCACAGGACTCACCCCGGGGGATAGGAGTGTGTAGGGGATGGGTCGGAAGGCCTCTTTGATTCTTCTGGACTGTCCTATAAGCGACTGTGGATCTGGCGGCGAGGGATGTGAACAGAGGGATACTAGTATAAAAGTTATCCACGTAACCCTTATCTAGAAATGGGTACAAAAGGCCCCAAACGATTTTCCCACTTACACCCAGAGTGGGGGCGGGGGGGGGGGGGACATTCTGGGGGTTCAATACGAGAATCTCATCCCTCATACACCATAAACTTGCAAGTGCACCCTGAGGTACTCTTGCAAAGTTTATACATCTTCACGCCATAGCTCACCCGTTTAGCGGGAATGTACTGCCTGAAGCTGAGTCTCCCCTTAAAGCTGATGAGAGACTCATCAATAGTGACCTCCCACCCAGGGACATAGGTCTCCCAAAATTTGGCCCCGAAGTGAATGATGACCGGCCTGATTTTATACAGGCGGTCATATGCAGGGGACATGCCGCATCATCAGCATAATTCAAGCATTTCCTATTGGCCTCGAACCGGGGACGTGTCATGGCAATACTGTAGAGTGGGGTCTGGTAGAGGACATCCCCACTCCAGTACGAACTGTTGGCGATGAACTGTTGGGCGTACAGATTCGTCTGGTCAACCGTTAGATTGAAAAAGTCGTTACTGAAAGAAAAACTAAAATAGTCCATTTCAGCGAACCCGATGATCTCTATCTTGATTCCTGAGTCGTCAACAAACTCAGGAATCACGGGCTCGTGGTCCGCTGGCTTAGTCCAGACAAGTTCACCGGTACAGGGCACCAGTAAACTTGGCTGGGGGGTTTGACTAGTATTAGCTCCAGGGGGACTCATACTAGTATGGGGCAATGGGTCAGGAGCAGAGGAGAATTGTGGCCTCGCCGCCTTGGTTGCCCATCATCTCTATAGGATGAGGAGGGCGAGGAAGAAATAAGAAAGGTGGAATCTTCCTCGCCCTCACTGGCGCTTTCAGTGTCGGAGGCAAGTAGGGCATATGCCTCCTCTGCTAAAAAATGCCCTGTGGGCCATTTCCCTGCTTTAATGGGGGGTGTAGTATATGTATGTGTGGGGGAAAAACTTCATTTGTATATGTGTTGTGTGTGGTGTGTGCTTTACTTCCTACCCTTCCTGAACACCAAAAAATAAAACACTGACAGCGGGGGGGGGGACAGGCCGCACACAGAGGTACAGTCTGTCTACACAGCACAGGCCTGCTATTGGTGGCGCGGACAGACTATAGGTGCAAATAATAAAATAAAAAAGACGCATATAATCCCCAAAAAAGCACCTGCACCACAAAAAAATGCTGATCAGTACTACGGCACTGATCAGCGATGGGTGGTTGATTAGCTAACGGTGGTTGGCCCATAGGGCCCGGTTCAGCAGCTAAAGGTGCTACGGACCTGCGGACACCTAAAGATGGTATGCTGGAAAAAAAATAAAAATTTTTACGATCTAAGGCTCTGTCCCTGCCTAACTTAACCTTTCCCTAATCGCTACTGTGCCAGGGGTCACAAAATGGCGAAACGGAATCACTGCAGATCACCAGTCTGAATTGACTGACGATCTGTGGTGATTGTCGATATGGGGGGAGGTCTCAGAACCCCCCTCAGCGATATGCCGAAATGCCTGCTGAATGATCTCCGTGAGCGGCGGGACCAAAGAAATGCAGGGCGTACCTGAACGCCCTGGGTCCTTAAGGACTCCGTAAAGGGGGCGTACAGGTACGCCCTGCATCTTTAAGTGGTTAAAAATGGGAAAAGGGGGGTGATTCAAACTTTTATTAGGGAATGTGGTTAAATGGGTACTCCCCTGGAAAAATATATATTTTTTAAAATAAACTGGTGCCAGAAAGTTAAACAGATTTGTAAATGACTTCTATTTGAAAATCTTAATCCTTCCAGTCATTATCAGCTGCTATCTGTGTGGTGACCCAGTACAGAATCACATGTTCTTCTGTACTCCTGCCAATCCTGTGTCCACTTATGTACTGTAGCCAGAGTTCAGGTCTCTCAACTTAGTGCTATTGAGATTATTTTAAGGTACAGTTTGGTGAGGAGTGAAGACTGTCTGTGAGGTGGATCTGAAAGGAGGCCTGAGGCCTAGTCCAGCAACCACATATCAATTACAAGTTAACCCCACTACTAAGGTGAAAGTCAAAGCCTTTCAGTAAGCCTACAGTCTCGGGGATTACTTCAGTCAAGTTAGTCAAGTCCAAGTCCCTAAAATATAGCGTGGGCCTCAATGCAGTCAAGTCAATTATATACAACACAATCAACTCCCAGCAAGTCCAAGCAACTCCTTCACGCTTATCTGGGCTGTAACGGATTGTGCCATCTTTCCAACCTCAGTAAAGCCAGCCAGTTAACCGTAACCTTGTGTCGGAGGGATTATTTGCCCCGTGCCTGGCACAGGTGAAGCTGGCCTACCTCGGGTGGTGTATAGGTCAACCACGCCCTGGCATCATGATAAGTTTAATTACACATTACCCTGTCCAACACCACATATGCTCCAAAGGAAGTTTTTTTTTCTTTTTGAATTTCCTTTCTGTCTAACCACAGTGCTCTCTGCTGACACCTATGTCCATTTTAGGAACTGTCCGGTGCAGGATAGGTTTGCTGTGGGGATTTGCTCTTACTCTGGACAGTTCCTAAAATGGACAGAGGTGTCAGCAGAGAGAACTGTGGTCAGACAGAAAGGACATTTAAAAAGAAAAGAGCTTCCTCTGTATCATACAGCAGCTAAATACTGGAAGGGCTAAGATTTTTAAATTGAAGTAATTTACAAATCTGGCAAAAATAGGGTATTAGTCCTCAGCTCAATATCAAAAAGATTAAATGGTGGATGTCTGGTGACAATAATAGAGAAAAAGAAGGATATAATAAAAAAAATGTGTTATTTATTATAAGATATTAAATAATGCGTTCCCGCAGGGCCCTACGGTAGCGCACAAATAGTTAAAAGATACAATATAATCTAAAGAAGCAATTGAGTATTACACTACAGAGCAAACATGAATGGTGATGATGATACTCTCAATTTCAATGTATCTAATATGGCTGCCAGCCATATAGTGATACACTATATGTAACTGTTGCATATAGTGCTACACTTATCAGAGTGATAGTGTATCTGGTATGCACAATGAAAAATAGGAACGTTCCTCCTGGAAAGAAAATCTGCTATACACCACTGAAGAAGGGGTACTACCAATGTGCTTTGAACCCCGAAACGCGTTTGGTGACTGTGATTGAGCCTTGCAAGTTTATCCAGTTCACACTACAGCTGCGGCTATACAGCGTTTATCGGAGAGTTCCTCTCTGGAGAGATTTTATTCATTTACCATCCATTATCCACCTACTATATGGTTCTGCATTGAAATCCATCTGCCAAACCGGTATAGTACCCTCCACTATTGGAATAATACTTCTATCTGCACGTACCAACTATTTACATCCAATGTTATCCAGTGCTTACCAGCCTCCCGCACAAGGTCAGCTGACCTGCCATCAGCTGACCTCTGACTTCAGACGCCAAGGGACAGCTCGCCGGTGAGAGCGGCTGCACATCTTGCGACCATCATGCCGCCCCGGCTAAAGCGCATCTGCCCATCTTCCATCTGCCTACCAATGGTGCGGTGAGTGGCACAACTTTGCCAGCCATTATACTTCTTTTGCAGACAACTTGAATGTGGAGTGGAAAAACCGGTAACAGCGATCTAGCTTCAATATTCATTATACAAACTGATCTGCATGCCATACCTGTTACAGGATATTATTATATTACAGGACATTTCTTCAGGACAATTCTAGGATATATATTTATTTTACAGGATACAATTCTACCATCTACAGGACTGCCATTTATATAATTTACAGGATATTTTGAACATTTATTGTACAGAAGGTTTCTTTGACATAAAGCAGATTTTCTTTCCAGGAGGAACGTTCCTATTTTTCATTGTGCATACCAGATACACTATCACTCTGATAAGTGTAGCACTATATGCAACAGTTACATATAGTGTATCACTATATGGCTGGCAGCCATATTAGATACATTGAAATTGAGAGTATCATCATCACCATTCATGTTCGCTCTGTAGTGTAATACTCAATTGCTTCTTTAGATTATATTGTATCTTTTAACTATTTGTGCGCTACCGTAGGGCCCTGCGGGAACGCATTATTTAATATCTTATAATAAATAACACATTTTTTTATTATATCTTTTTCTCTATTATTGTCACCAGACAGCCACCATTTAATCTTTTTGATATTGAGCTGAGGACTAATACCCTATTTTTGCCACTTTTCTACATCTCTCTGTGGGGGAGAGCTTTTAGTTAACCTCGCTCATTTTATTGTGGTTGAGCTACACATATCTGTTTACAATAATTTACAAATCTGTTTGACTTTCTGGCACCAGTCAATAAAAAAAAAAAAAAAAAAAAAAACATTTATTATTTTTTTTAAACTTATTTTAGACAGTTTTTTTGTCCCCATAGGGGACTGTAACATGCAATTTTCAGATTGCAAACACTGAACAATGCTGCTCCATAGGAGAGCACTTGTCAGTGTTATTGGTGCTCCATTGCTCCAGCCTGCAGTAGCTGGCTGAAGCAAAGGAGCACTGATAGGATGGCAGGGAAGGAGGTAAGAGACTTCCCTCCGTCCGTACATCTGATCGGGACATTGCGGTTTCCCTGCGATGGTCCCGATCAGCTCCACTGAGCTGCCAGGAATAGATTTCGTCACTTTTAGATGCCGTGATCAACTTTGATTATCGCGTTTAAAGAGTTAATACCGAACATCGGCCTGAACGGCGATGTCCGGCATTAGCCACGAGTCCTGGCTGCTGATAGCAGCTGAGACTGTGCGGGTATGATGCGAGCTCAGCTTCTGAGCTCGCTTCATAACCCTGCCATGCCGCAGCACCTTTTATAAACAGTGTTCTGCGGCAAGGGGATAAAAGAACCTCCAAAGATGATGTATCGGAAAGGAAATTCTCTGGCTCATCAATTAGTCATAACCCATATTGATACAAGAGGTGTAACTAACCTGACTTCTTTAAGAACGTGCAAGAAGGGTACAGTTGCTTGTCTGTGAAAACTGCTCCACTTTTATAAAAGGAGATTTCAAGGCACACCTCACTAAAAAGACTAAGGTGCCCATTTGGGGACACTTTATGTTTAATTCCATGAATGTAGTTTACATTTGTTTAGGTGTCCTTATGACTTGGCCACAATTGGCAGCACAGCACTTTTATGACACGAGACATGTAGTTAGCATGAATAATGATAAAGAGTCCCTGTCATATCCCCCCCAACAAAAAAAAAAAAAAATGTTACATGCTACTACAAACTATCAAAATATAATGTTAATGATCCCAATGTGGTGATGGTATAAATGTTAAAAAAAAATAAAAAAAAATAAAAAAGGCCACAATTGTGCTTTTTTGTCACATCACATTCCAAAGCACAGCATTGAACAGTGTATGCAATCACAAGATTGCATGGTGTACCGGCTATGGGAGCTTAAAAAAAGTTAAATGTGTAAAAAAGAAAAAAGTTAATGAATGTGAATAAGCCCCTCCCTTAATAAAAGTTTGATTAACCCCTTTTTCCAATTAAAAAAAAATATTGTAATAAAAAATAAACATAAACATATGTGGTATCGTCACGTGCGTAAATGACGGAAATATTAAACATAAGGTTAGTTAAACCGCATGGTCAATGGCGTGCATTTTTGGTCATTTCATATACCATAAGTGTTTAAAAAGTGATCAAAAAGTCCCATCAAAACAAAAATACCAATAAAATCTACAGATCACAGTGCAAAAAATTTGCCCTCATAAAGCCCCTGTGCGGAAAAATAAAAAAGTTATAGCGGTCAGAAGAGGACAATTTTAAACATACAAATTTTGGTGCATATATTTATAATTTTTTTAAAGTAGTAAAATAAAATAAAACCTACATATATTTGGTTTCCTTGTAACTGTATGGACCTACAAAATAAAGATAAGGTGTCATTTTACCGAAAAGTGCACTGAGTATAAATTGAAACTCCCCAAAGTTACAAAATGACGTTTGTTTTTTTTACATTTCACCCCACTAATAATTTTTTTTTTAAATAAGTGAAGTCATTACAAAGCACAATTTGTGATGCAAAAAGCAAGCCCTTATATGGGTCTGTAGGTGCAAAATTGAAATTGCTATGATTTTTATAAGGGGAGGAGGAAAAAATTAAAGGGCAAAAATGAAAAATCGTCTGGTCCTTTAGGCCAAAAAGGGCTTTGTCCTTAAAGGGGTACTCCGGTGGAAAACTTTTTTTTTTTTTTTTTTTAATCAATTGGAGCCAGAAAGTTAAACAGATTTGTAAATGACTTCTATTAAAAAATCTTTACCCTTCCAGTACTTTTTAGCAGCTGTATGCTACAGAAAAAATTCTATACTTTTTTAATTTCTTTTTTGTCTTGTCCACAGTGCTCTCTGCTGACACCTGCTGCCTGTGTCAGGAATTGTCTAGAGCAGCATAGGTTTGCAATGGGGATTTTCTCCTGCTCTGGACAGTTCCTGCTACGGGCAGCAGGTGTCAGCAGAGAGCATTGTGGTCAAGACAAAAAAGAAATTCAAAAAGTATAGACTTTTCTCTGTAGCATACAGCTGCTAAAAAGTACTGGAAGGGTCAAGATTTTTTAATAGAAGTAATTTACAAATCAGTTTAACTTTCTGGCACCAGTTGATTAAAAAAAAAAAAAAAAAGTTTTCCACCAGAGTACCCCTTTATGGGGTTGAATATGTCCTCTTTCAACCCCCATAATTTTTTTTTTACTTTTTTGTATATGGGGCTATGTAAGGGCTCAATTTTTGCGGCATGATCTCTAGTTTTTACCCTTTTTGTTTTGATGGGACTTTTTGATCGCTTTTACGCAATCATTATTTACTTATACACCATTGACCATGCAGTTTAATTAACATTATATTTACAACATTATATTTTTATAGTTAGGACATTTACGCAGGAGGCGATACCACATATGTTTGTTTATTTTTATTTGCATATAAATATATGTTTTTTTAAGGGAAAAGGGGGGTTATTCAAACTTTTATTAGGAAAGGGGTTAAATCACATTAATTAATGGGGACTATTACATGCAATCTTTAGATTGCATACACTGTTCAATGCTATGCCATAGCATAGCATTGATCAGTGTTATCGGTGCTCGATTTCTCGAGGCTGCTGAAGCTTCCTGGAGCATCGAGCCACCGATCGGACTGTGAGGTGGCAGGTAAGGACCCTCTCGCCGTCTCCTCAGCTGATTAGGACACCACATTTTAACTGCGGTGGTCCTGATCAGCTCCACTGAGCTGCAGAGATGTTTTTTGTTTAACATATAAGACGTCAAACTCTACTTTGATCCAGCATCTAAGGGGTTAATGCTGGACATTACCGCGATATCCGGCATAAGCCATGGGTACAGGCAGCTGACAGCCACTGGGACCACTCCGCTATGACGCGGGCTCAGCTCCTGAGCCTGCATTATAGAAGGAGAGTGGGAAAGGGCGTACAGGTACCCGCTTCATCCTTGAGTGGTTAAAGGGGTACTCTGGTGGGAAAAAAATTTCAAATGAATTATCTTAAGCCTTCCAATAGTTATCAGCTGCTGTATACTACAGTGGAAGTTGTGTAGTTCTTTCCTGTCTGACCACACTGATCTCTGCTGACACCTCTGTCCATGTCAGGAACTGTCCAGAGAATGAACAAATCCCCTGAGCAAACCTCTACTGCTCTGGCCAGTTCTTGACATGGACAGAGGTGTATACAGTAGCATACAGTAGCTGATAAGTACTGGAAGGATTAAGGTTTTCAACTAGAAGTCATTTACAAATCTGTTTAACTTTCTGGCACCAGTTGATTTGAATTTTTTTTTTCCAACAGAGCACCCCTCTAAGGGGTGAAGTATCAATACAGAGAGAGGGGTTCTTTAAGCTTTTAGTACAGATAAATAGTACTGAGTAATTCACTTGTACAAGAACATGTTGTAAAGGTCTTTATTAGTAAAAGGATGATGTGTGATAACATACACTGCTCAAGAAAATAAAGGGAACACTTAAACAACACAATGTAGCTCCAAGTAAATCACACTTCTGTGAAATCACACTGTCTACTCAGGAAGCAACACTGATTGACAATCAATTTGACATGATGTTGTGCAAATTGCAAATGGGACAGAAAACAGGTGGAAATTATAGGCAATTAGCAAGACACCCCCAATAAAAGAGTGTTTCTGCAGGTGGTGATCACAGACCACTTCTCAGTTTCCATGCTTCCTGTATGATGTTTTGGTCATTTTTGAATGCTGGTGGTGCTTTCACTCTTGTGGTAGCATTAGACGGAGTCTACAACCCAGACAAGTGGCTCAGGTAGTGCAGCTCATGCAGGATGGCACATCAATGTGAGCTGGGGCAAGTAGGTTTGCTGTGTCTGTCAGCGTAGTGTCCAGAGCAGGGAAGCGCTACCTGGAGACAGGCCAGTACATCACGAGACGTGGAGGAGGCCGTAGGAGGGCAACAACCCAGCAGCAGGACTACTACCTCCGCCTTTGTAGGAGCAGGAGGAGCACTGCAAGAAAATTCGTAATGAAATTCGCATAGTGCGCATTCGCAATTTGCTTTTAGAATATTCGTGCTCAACACTACTCACATGTTTATAAGTCCTATGTGTATTGTTTATAATTCCAGTTGTGGCTTGTCATATATTTATAATGTCCATGTGGAATACTAAGGATCCTTGCAACAACCAAAAAAATTACACTGGAACATCTTGTATGCATGCCTGACAAAGAAGGCAGTGCCTCATGTACTGGAAGCCAATAATCTAAGAATTGAAATGACTACAGTTGGGCAGGTATGCTTTATTCACAAAAATAGTGATGTACTGGCTATTCCAATATATGAATAGTCAACAAAATTTATAGATAGAGACTTAGAGGGAGTTCTATCAAAACGTGTGTAGAAGAATGTTGCAGTTGCCCATCAGATTGCTTCTTCCATTTTTAACCTGTTAATGACCATGGACGTCTATGCTCGTCCATGTGCCGTTAACGGGTCAGGACGCGGGCTCCCGACTCAAGCCCACATCATACCAGCTGGCCCCCAGCTGATTCATGTAGCTGAGGGCCAGCGTTAATAGCCGACATGCAGCGATTGCCGCGGGCATCTATTGACCCTTTAGATCGCCGCTGTCAAAGCTGACAGAGGCGTCTAAAGTTGTCTTTATCCCATCCCTGGTGGTTCAGTGGGGTGAATAGCCCCCCACAGCGCGATCATGGGAGGGCGATCCACTGTGGAGGTAGCCTGAGGGATTACCTCTCCTGTACCGACTACTCCGGCAGGGCCAGGCTTTATCAATCAAGCGCAGAGCACACAGATCAATGTGGTTCTATGAAACCACATTGATCTGCATGAGGAATCAAATGATTCCCCCTAAAAGTCCCCTAAGGGGACTAAAAGTGTAAAAAGTTGAAAAACACACACATGAACCCCTTCCTTATTATAAATTTAAATCACCCCCTTTTCCCAAATTCCATAAAAAAAATATATAAACATAATAAACATAAACATATGTGGTATTGCTGTGTGCGTAAATGTCCGATCTATAAAAATATATAATTATTTAAACCGGATGTTCAATGGCTTACGCGCAAAAATATTCCAAAGTCCAAAAGAGCATATTTTTGGTCACTTTTTATAACATTAAAAAAAGGAATAAAAAGCGATCAAAAAGTTTGATGACAACAAAAATGGTACTGCTTAAAACTTCAGATTACGGTGCAAAAGATGAACCCTAATACCGCCACATACGAGAAAAAATACTAATACTATATGGGCCATAAAGGTGGGCCTAATAATATACAGCATGGAGACATACAGGTGGATTTAAAGGGGTACTGTGATTTTGAAAAATGTATCCCCTATCCACAGGATGACAACCTACCCACAAGGCTACCCACTGTCTTTAGCACCTGTGCTGATCTGGGCTTGTCTTTAAACCTGGGTGGCCCAAAAAGCCGAATGAAATCCGCCTTTCATTCCATTAAAAAAAAAATAAAAAAAAATAGGACTTGCTTAATGTCCCTTGCAAGCTTTGCCAGAGATTGAACTCTCTCCTGGGTTCCCCATATGTCACTCAGCTTTGCCTGGATGGGATATGCACTTCCGAAAACCTAGTGTCAACATAGGACAGGTAGACAGGCATAAGTAGACAGGTAGACACGCATAGGTACACCCGAAAACATTAGTGCTGTACTGACTACTACAGTACAGCATGCTTTCACTGTACATTTAGCCCTGGGTGGCCTTCAATCGGCACTTTATTTATCAGGAGATAACAGCTGATGCTGAGTCCTGATTGGATCATTTGGACAGTAGTTGTCATAGAATGGAAAAGCAAACACATCCTCAATGAAGACAAATCATTAGTCCATAGATCATAATATTACATTTTTTAAATTATGATCTAGACACTAATCATTTTCCCTCAGTAGGAATTTGTTTGCTTTGGTTAAAATGTATTCATCGTTTATTAGTCTCTTCATACATGATATTTGTGCATCTGCTATATAGGTCCTGTTTTTTCCCCACAATGGACATTTGTGAAGGGACAGAGTTAATTGTATAACATCACCCTCTAAGGGGTGTCCAAAACATGATTGAAAGACTTTAAACCTTCACCCTACCAATATAGGCTTGATGTCTTTATTTTTTGCTTGTTGCCATTGGTTACGTTCTATAGGCAGTTTTCTTTTCTGGTTAGGCATGCTCAATTGCTCAGTTCTCCTGACACAATGAATATATAACCAAATAGGCTGCAGCATATAGCTGCTACACCAGCCTTTTAGAAGCTTCTAGAAATACATAATTTACTACAGTAAATATGTATGAGGGAGTCTGGCTGAATATTCCATGACTAGGATGAGGTAAATATACATTATCTACAACGGTCTATAACAGTCATTAACACTAAGGGGGAGGGGGAGATAGTATTCACTATAATAACATTGTATGCTGTGTGAAGAGTTGTAGAGAAGAAATAACTTTACCATTATGAAGATTACATTCTCTTGTTGGATGACGTACACTATGCAGCAGAGGAATGGACCTCTGCACTACTGACTGCTGGGAAATGAAGTTTAAAGCAAATCATGTGACAGAAGTTCTGCCTAATACACAGAAGACGGTACTAGGAAATAGGAGACAAGTAAATAGGGTCATGTCTGTGTTATTTTTCAGAAGCAGATATATAATTTCATTCGTCCTAACAAAATATTACATTTGCTGTGAAAAGTAGATCATGGTAAAATCCCCTTAACCGACATACATTTTTATTTTAACCCCTTAAGGACGCAGGGTTTTTCCGTTTTTGCATTTTCATTTTTTCCTCATCACCTTCTAAAAATCATAACGCTTTCAATTTTGCACATAAAATTCCATATGATGGCTTATTTCTTGTGCCACCAATTCTACTTTGCAGTCACATTAGTCATTTTACCAAAAAATCCACAGTGAAGTGAAAAAAACATTAATAGTGCGACAAAATTGAAGAAAATATTTCATTTTTTAAATTTTGCGGGCTTCCGTTTCTACGCAGTGCATGTTTCGGTGAAAATAACACCTTATGTTTATTCTGTAGGTCCATACGGTTGAATTGATACCCTACTTATATAGGTTGGATTTTTTCGTACTTCGGAAAAAAATCATAACTACATGCAGGAAAATTTATATGTTAAAAATTCTCATCTTCTAACCTCTATAACTTTTTTATTTTTCTGTGTACAGGCCGGTATGAGGACTCATTTTTTGCGCCATGTTCTGAAGTTTTTATTGGTACCATATTCGTATTGGTCAAACTTTTTTATCGCTTTTTATTCATTTTTTCATGATATGAAAAGTGACCAAAAATACGGTATTTTGAACTTTGGAATTTTTATTTGCGCGTACGCCATTGACCGTGCAGTTTAATTAACAATATATTTTATAGTTTGGACATTTCTGCACGCGGCGATATCACATATGTTTATTTTAATTTTTATTTACAAAGTTTTTTTTATGGGAAATGGGGGGTGATTCAAACTTGTATTAGGGAAGGGGTTAAATGACCTTTGTTAACTTTTTTTTTCACTTTTTTTTGCAGTGTTATAGCTCCTATAACACTGCACACACTGATCTTTTACCCTGATCCCTGCAAAGCCATAGCTTTGCATGGATCAGCGAGATAGGGGCTCAATTGCTCAAGCCTGTAGCTCAGGCTTGGAGCAATCAAGCGCCGATCGAACGCGACAGAGCAAGGTAAGGGGGTCTCCGCTCACGTCCTAGCTGATTGGGACATCGCTATTTTATCGCGATGTCCTGATCAGCCCGACTGAGCTGCCGGGAAGCGTTTGCTTTCATTTTTAGACACGGCGTTCAACTTTGATCGCCGTGTCTAAAGGGTTAATAGCGCGCGGAACAACGATCGGTGCTGCACGCTATTAGCCCAGGGTCCCGGCTATCGTTAGCAGTCAGGACCAACCCGGTGTGATGCGGGGTCACGATGTGACCCCATTTTAAACACCGGGACGGGCGAGGGGCATACAGGTACGCCCTTCATCCTGAAGAAGTTAAATAATAATGCCCGGAAAAATTAAGAATTCATCTTTAAAATGCATTATACCAAAGGTCATATTTTGGTCTGGGCATTAAGGGCCCAAACTCCCCTGGCTATATAAGAGGTATAGATTTTATGTGGGATGTTCTGAACAGTTTTTGAAAACACATGGAGGCTAACTTTTGGATTATCAAACATTGACCTATGCTTTAGAAGCAATTACTATTGTTTTGCCTTAATTTTGTGTACTTGTTATTAGTGTTGTTATTCCTTGTTGTAAGTCTTATATTGTCCTATATTGATTTAATATAATATTTTTTTTCATTGTTCTTATTTTATACTATACCGCAAACCTGCATCCTTCCAAGCACATGTGTTTTTAATTGTATGACTAGCTGAAGTGCTCACTTGAAATTGGCAAGCATTCTTTCTGGCAAGATATATTTGGCTGCCATTATTTGTACAGAGAACATAAATGGAAAACTTATGTTGAAAAAGGAAGTATTTATATACATATATATACATATCTGGAATTAAAAAAAAGCTAAGAATCAGCAATGATTCACTTATTGTTTTTTTTCCAATATTTTGTAAATTACATTGGTTATTGACATTCCTGTATGGTCTAACCTGGTCACCAAGCCTATTCTTATCCAGTAACTAAACCTATTTTAAGACACAGTATGATGTGTCTACTTCAACTAAATTTTACAAAAAAAACTCTGGTTATTAAAATACTTTAACATTGTATAAGGAAGTAGAAAAAATCTGTTGCCACAAATATCAATATTTAACCATTCAATATATCTCTGAATTGAAATAAAGATTCTTGAGAATAACAAGGTAAGGCATTAATGAACGGTTATATATTTAGAAAATATCTGGCATATCTATAAAAACAGCAATGAGAGAGCAGTATTTTCCCAAATAAATGTGATTAAAGTTTTCTTCTGCTCAGCAGGGGCATAGCTAAAGGGCATGCAGAGGTAGCTGCTGTTCAAAATATTTTAGAGAAAGTTAAACTCTGGTTGTAAAGGATAAAAGGCCACTTTTCCTCTGAGGCCACATTGACTCGCTAAACTAATTATTAACTATTGTAACTTCATACCTTTCAACATGTGAATCCCAAAATGTTCCACATTAAAAGATACAATCATATGCCAACCAGATGTGCCCTCCAGATTAGCTAGATACTCTATTATTCAAAGACTCAATTCTTTGTGGCCCATAACATTCTATAGAAAAATGGTTGGTTGTGTGGGTAAGTATGACATCTGATATGCAATATAATTTCCTTATTGCTATGATCACTAGTCTTCATCCCCCCCTACCCTTGGAGAATTAGTAATATATAATTATTATTGTCATTACTGTTATTATTATAATTAATAATAATAATATTTATCATTGTAACCCCTTAGGGACACAGCCCATATTGGCCTTGAGAAAACTTTCATTTTTGTGTTTTCATTTTTCCTCCTCGCCTACTAAGAGACATACCATATTTATCGGGGTTTACCACGCACCGGCCTATAACACGCACTCTCATTTTCCCAAGGAAATATGGGTAAAAGAGGTTTTTTAACCAAATATCCTTGTTAACATGTGGGTGCGTGTAGGTGCGTGTATACCCCTATAAACTCTGGCCCCCGCAAAAGCCACTGCGGTAACTGCAGCAGCTTCTGCGGGGCCAGAGTCCTGCCGCCGCTGCCCGATTCCCCATCCCCAGCTTGCCTGTACTAGGTCTACCGCTCTTGCAGGCTCCAGTGGCGTCCTCTGCACAGTGATATTGGAGGACGCCGTCGGTACTGGAGCCTGCAGAAGCACACCCCAGGACAGGTAAATATGAAAGTCGGGGATGGGGAGGGAATTGGGCAGCAACGGGGGAGCCGCTGCAGTTACATGATTTAAAGCGGCCACTTTAAATCATTGAACCGCAGCGGTTTCTGCTGGACAAATAGTTTTGGACGCTGAACAATTAAATGAACGCATTCACGAGGTGGAACAAAAATTTCGCCATAGGGGTTATCACAAACATTACTTAAACAACACAGACACAAACTGGAGCAGGTGGAAAGAATTGATTTATTACAGGAATGCCCCAAGAAGTCCACGGAGACAATTCCCTTTGTATCAATTTACAGTAATAATAGTCAGGCAATTGCTAATATTCTTTGTAAAAATTGGTGCCTTGTACGTAAAACGGTTAGTTTGAATCCTGGGAAGGTGGGCACAAGGGTAAACGGGATGATCCTAAATCACATGTAGCATGCAGCCTATCAACAGCCAGCCACCCCTGTGATGTCCCAGCTCTATATAATCAGCAGCCATCTTGAGGCCAGTCACATCAGCGTTCTATTACAGAGAGAGAGGGACAGACAGCAGTGTGTGTTGCACAGAAAAGCATTTTTACAGCAGTGATTCACCTCCCAGTCACATCAGCGTTCTATTACAGAAAGAGAGGGATAGAGAGCAGTGTGTGTTGCACAGAAAAGCATTTTACAGCAGCGATTCACCTCCCAGTCACATCAGTTATCGAATGCAGAGAGAGAGGGACAGAGAGCAGTGTGTTGCACAGAAAAGCAGAAATTCACCTCAAGCCCAAATTCAGCCTAAAAACACTGAGAGGGAAGGGAGTGAGATTGAGAGAGAGAGAGTGCAATTTTGGGTGAAGTACACAGCGACTGTGTGCTGCAGCACTGGTGTGTACAACAACTGAAAAGCTAATAGTAGCCAGCCAGTTAGGGTGAGCAGAACACTAAAAGCGTATTGTCCTCTATTAAGTGTAAGCTGTGCGTACATTTAAGTGGTGTACCATTTTGTTCCTGTTAAAGTCTTAAGGGCCAAGATACTGTGAAAGGCCAGGCAAAAGTACACACCTGCTGGTGTTTTAGACAAATATTGTTTTAAGTGTACTGGAGCGCTTTGTCCTCCCCTCATAAGCGCATACCACATACGTACATCTAAGTGGTGTACAATTTTGTTCCTGTTAAAGTCTTAAAGGGGTACTCCGGTGAAAACCTTTTTTCTTTTAAATCAACTGGTGGCAGAAAGTTAAACATATTTGTAAATTACTTCTATTTAAAAAATCTTAATCCTTCCTGTACTTATTAGCTGCTTAATACTACAGAGGAAATTCTTTTCTTTTTGGAATGCTCTCTGATGACATCACAAGCACAGTTCTCTCTGCTGACATTATTATAATAATAATAATGCTTTATTTATTGTTGTCCTGCCCAGTCTACGATTAAGCACCTAGGTGCGAAACGCATCAGACATTGTCCTCTGTTAAGTGTTTTCTGTCGGATTTTCTAAATAAAAGCAAGCGTTTACCTGCAAGCCCAGCGCTGGACAATTGTTCTTTCTAGATTAGTAAATTACTTTTACAAAGTACTAGCTCTGCTCACCACCTAATGGGAAATACGCACCACCTGTGCGAGGATGTGCCGGTCCCGCCTTCGGCCAATTGCAAGTATACGAAGAAAGATTGTCGTCCAGCACTCGGGATGCAATTGAAAGAAGTATTCTTTATTCAAGGATCATCAGATAATGGTCACAAACAGAGAAAAAAGTGTCTGGTGCGTTTTGCACTATGCGTGCTTAAACGTAGACTCTACGATTAAGCACGCATAGTGCAAAACGCGTCAGCCACTTTTTTCTCTGTTTGTGACCATTATCTGATGATCCTTTAATAAAGAATACTTCTTTTAATCGCATCCCGAGTGCTGGACGACAATCTTTCTTCATAGATTTGTAAATTACTTCTATTAAAAAATCTTAATCCTTTCAGTACTTTTTAGCTGCTGAAGTTGAGTTGTTCCTTTTTTGTCAAAGTGCTCTTTGATGACACATGTCTCGGGAATTGTCCAAAGTAGAAGCAAATCCCCATAGCAAACCTATTCTACTCTGTGCAGTTTCCGAGACAAGCAGAGATGTCAGCAGAGAGCACTGTTTCCAGACAGAAAAGAACATGTCAACTTCAGAAGCTGATAATTATTGGAAGGATTAAGATTTTTTGATAGAAGTAAATTACAAATCTGCTTAACTTTCTGGAGCCAGTTGATATATAATATCATATATAATATGGAATACCCCTTTAAGGGTCTAGATAGCGTGAAAGGCCAGACAAAATTACACACCTGCTGGTGTTGTAGACAACTACTGTATTGTACTCCCCTCATATACACACTACGTATGTCAGGCAGAGAAGTGCAAGGACATGCACAGAGAAGTAGCAGAGACCTAAATTCACCAGGCAGAGGTCACAGAAGGCTAGGGGCGAGTGGCAGCGAGAGGCCTGAGCTCCTGGTTTCAGCTAGTGGTCATGTCTCAACCAGCAACTCATCTGCTGTCATCGATTGGTTAACACGGTCATCCACTTCATCACAAGTGACATCTAACACCCCCAGTCAATAGTCAGTGGATTCCTCAGACACAACCTCCGGGAGCAGTCCCTGTCCTCCCATTGCCTCTGTTCTATGCTGTTCCCTCCCAGAAGTATCTTATGCTATGGGTTCAGCTCCACTATTTAGTGAGGACGATCTAGAGGACAGTCTGCAGCTACTGCCCATCCAAGAATTAAAGGAGACATCCAACGTTTCCTAAGCTAGGCGGGCACGTAGTGATGAGGAGAGTGGCGTTGGAGGTGGTGTTGCGAGCATTCAGGCTCCTGAAGCAGACACTGTTGAGGAACCTGAGGAGGACATCATGATGATGATGAAGCCGATCGCACTTGGGAGCTGGGTGCAGAAGGGGCTTCATCATCATCAGAAGAAGAGGGTTGCAGGTTGCCCATGAGGCAGCAGCTGAGCCAGCAACGTGGTAGCATGGTTGGCTGTCAGCATGGTTCGCAGCAGCCTACCTTCCCAGGAGGTAGTGAAACAGGGGTTCCTAAAGTTGGCGGTAGTAGCAGTCAATCAGTGCAGCCTGTTGGTGGAAAAATAAGCTACTTGGCGGTGTGGCAGTTTTTCATCAAGCATCAGGAGGAGGTTAACCTGGCCACATGCAAGATGTGTTGGCGGAAGGTGAAGCGTGGCCAGGGTCCCAATGTTGGCACCACGGCTCTGCATCAACATATGCATTGTCACCATAAAGCGGCCTGGGAGAACCGTGGCTCCGATGTGGTGTTCCAGCCTGCTGCATCACCCAGAGGCACGCCGCTCCCTGTTTCAGCCAGACAAGGCTCCACCACCTCAGCCGAAAGGGAGCTGTGTGCCATACCCATCTTCTGTAGCTCCAGATGCTCCTCCTCCACCTACTTCGAGTCAGTCATTCTGCCAGCAATCCATCGGCGAAGCCATGTCTAAGAGACAACAGTATGCGCCCACTCATCCAACAACGCAGAAGCTGAATGTGCTTCTGTCCAAGTTGCTGGTGCTGCAGTCCATCCCTTTTCAAGTGGTGGTGTCAAGGACCGACCGGGGATACAGGGAGAGTGAGCCCTAAACTGACCTTAAAACATCTCTCTCTGCCTACTTGCCCACTCACCCTAAACGGGGAGTCGACAACTGGGATCCGGTCCCTTCCTGTGCTAAAGTGCAGTGGTGTAAAAATAATAAATAAACATAGTCAGTCACAGGCCAGAAACAGAAACCTACTAGACAATACAAATACTAACAGGGCAGAATATAAACTCACAAACAGAACAGAATATAGAGAATTAACAAACAGTTCACTAAACCAGATATTAGATAAATGGCAGACATGTAAGTTACTAAGAACTATCTCAAGCAAGTACAAAGGATAGGATCAACCAAACAGGATATAAATATAAGACACTGTTCACACTGGGACACAGAACCAGGATACCAAACAGGAATATAAAATACAGAGTCCAGGTAACAAGCAAGACATAATGTGAACACATAATACTAAAACCGACTAATATAACAAAGACTAAAATCAAGAATAAACAAGACTATTTGACCATTGCTAAAACTCAGATAATATCATAGGATAAATGCAAGGTGCAAGCTAAAGCAGACATGGCTGTGTATTTCACACACAGACATGGATTTAACTAAAATAACCAGCACAGACTGCAGAGAAGTCTGGCTCTAAAATAGACACACTCTAGTTACCATTCGTCCAGAGCATTAACCATTTCCTATCCAGGTGGAATAGCCAACTGCTCTGAACAAACTAGTGTGTGAATACACACCAGAACAGAAAAATCCAAAAACAAACAAACAGACATTACAGGTGGGCTCTGCACCTTTCAGAGAACTGATGGCTTGTGCCGAGCCAAGGTGGAGAGTCCCAAGCGATAATTTCTTCGTAAAGAAGGCAGTACCAGCCAGCCCTGTGGAGCTGTAACTACGGTCAGAGACAATACATGTCCTTTACGGCCCACCGGGTGAATGTGTTTCCTGCACAGCCACAACAGCAACTTTGACAGTTCACGCCGCCTCTGCCTCCACGCTCTCAGGCCGTTGGTTCTGTGACAGTGTGCGACTCCGCCTCCCCATCCTCCACCGTATCCTCAGCCTCCACTGCATGGACAAGTGTCAGTGCCTCTCCAGCATACCATGTGTGCAGGGCACGGCGGTATCACGCTGTTCTTCACATGATTTGCCTTGGCGAACTGAGTCACACAGGGAAGGAACTGCTAAAAATTGCCAAGAAGGGAATTAATAGGGCGAGAGTAGGGCCTTACAGGGGCAGTTTTTACCCCCACCTGATACAATGGACAATACATTATTCCCTTCCACCTTTACAAGGAAAGTGTTAATAATCTTAAAAAGTATGGTCCCACACAGGAACCAATCCCTATTTCCACCTAAAAACCCTGGGAAATGGCAGTGTTTTTAGGTGGAAATAGGGAGAGGTTGCTGTGTGGGGCCGCCCTTTTTAAGGCGAGTAACACTTCCCAGGAAGGGAATTAAGAATGCGAGAGTAGGGCCTTACAGGGGGAAGTTTTTACCCCCACCAGTTACAATAGACCTTACGTTGTTCCCTTCCACCTTTTAACAGGTCTTTACATCACATCAATACTTAGTGGTGTAGGTGGCACATGGTGTTTTTTGCACACCTTTACTTTTGTTTGAATAAAAAAAAAATTGGGTTCTATATATTTTATCCTAAGCATATTATTAAAAGTTAAGTTTTACGTAATGCATATTTTCAATACTTACTTGTGCACGCTAACACTTTTACAAAAGAGACCGTTTTCTTCTGCCTACCTTCCTCAGCTACTATTCTGATCCTGCCAACTGTCTGTTGACACATATCTGATGCCAAGTTCTCCTTTTTTCACCCACCTTTGTCCCCGGGTACTGGTATTGCCACCCACCGCCTCACTCTGTCACCGGTTCACTTTCAGGACTCTTGATGCTGCTGCTGCCAACTCCCGGTTGTCTCATTCTGCCACATATGTTCTCCTCATGCTGATGCCAGGTCCAGGCTGTCTCATTCTGCCATCATATGTTCTCCTCATGCTGATGCCAGCTCCAAGCTGTCTCATACTGCCACCATATGTACTCATCATGCTCCTGCCACCTCCTGGCTGTGTCATTCAGCCACTATATGGTCTCCTCCTGCTGCCACCACCTCCAAGCTGTGTCACTCAGCCACTATATGGTCTCCTCATGCTTCCGTCACCTCCACACTGTGTCATTCAGCCACTATTTGGGCTCCTTATGCTCCCGCAACCTCCAGGCTGTGTCATTCTGCTTCTGATTAAATGAAACATTCAAAGTTTGATACGCAGTTTGGCAGTACCAGCCGTGCTTACTTACACGTGCATGGCTTGATATCTATTGACAAGAATTTGATACCGGCAGGATCTACCCAGTAGCCCTCCCAGGTCAGGCCTGCACCACTGAGAGGAAGTACAAACTGACACACTACTTTAAAATTGTGCCGCTCTACGGCCTACATAAGCTGCCGCCACCTCCAGACTGTGTCATTGTGCCGCCCTATGGTCTCGTAATACTGTTGCCACCTCTAGTCTCTGTCATTGTGCCACCATCTCCTAGTTATATTGATCTTGTAGTTTGACAGTATTTTTTTTAAAGTAAACGCTTCAGGCACCCGGGACACTCAGTCATAAGCATGGGGAGGGGGGGTTAAAGGCAGGGGCTGGGATAGTCGCTTGCTGGCCTCGTGGATACAACTAGGAGCTTTTCCATACTTTACATTGCAGCAATTATAAACTATTGGAGCTGGAATTACAGCAGCTGCTGGCACCAGACTTGCCTTCCAATGGGTCCTCAAAAAATAATTTAAAATTTGCTCATTGTAATTATCAGGCTCTGTCATTGTGTCTTTGTGCGGCACTGATTTTAATAGCGACACCTGTGATCGGCATGTCATACTGAATAACAGTATTATTTCACTAACTCAGTATACTCCCAATGCTTGTTCCAACAAGGCAAAATGTTCTACACCCAATTGAGGCTTTCTGTAGCCAGGAAATAGCCATTTTTAATACTGACTCACCACAAATAAATTCGGATCAAAACAAATTTTTTCAGAAAATTCGGTGAATCAGCTGAATCGAATTTCAAAAAGAATTTGTTCATCTCTAGTAATGTATTTATACAGTTATGAAATTAGGTATTTCATCCCTTTACAAAGGATTACTTAGTACACTTTTTGTGATGTAAGGAGAGAAAAAAATGCTTTTTTTTAACTGAATTTTCCCACTGTCCTGAATTACAATATTTGACGAGCAAACAATCTCACAATGGCTAGGATAAGTAATAGGGTTTTAAAGTTACTACTGTATAAAGTGACACATGTCCAACTTTCTAAAATTAGCCTGGGAAGAAAGGTGGAAAATGGCCTGGACATTAAGGTGGAGATTTGCATTGGTTATGAGTTCTAAGTTGTTTGTCTACATTCCGAACATTGTGTGATTACAAGAGCACCACTTCTCTCTGTAAGACAGAGAAGAGCAAACAAGGAGGTGGAGTTGTCAGAGGAGGAGGATGATGATGACAACGGAGAGCAGGCAGGACCCTCCCATCGGTCACCTGCTTTACCACCACATGAAGTGGGGAAAATGGGGAGGTGGAGGCCAAAGAGGAGCCGCATTCCCCCCCCCCCCAGCTCCTGATGATAAAGAAGAGGAGAAGGAGTAGGAAGTTGCCCACTGCCCTAGCCAGGAGGGTAAATATGTGCACACAGCATTGTAATTTTGTATCCATAAGATGTACAGAAAAAAAGGCAAACTATGAAGGGAAAACCCACACAACAGTAATATAATACAATAACACTAGACACTAACTCAATAATTTACATAAAAACCATTAAATAAACAAATAAATCACATTATACTCTACATAACTATCACAAACTAACAAACTAAATAACATTAAACTATACTGAACTAACACTAGCTATCCAACTAAAAAAGTCTAGAGATGAACACATTTTTTAAAAATTCCATTCAGCCGTTTCGCCGAATATTCAGAAAAAAATTGATTTAATCCGAATCAGGCTTGAGGTGGCAGCAGCATGAGTAGAACATATATTAGCAGAATGACACAGGCTTGAGGTGGCAGAAACATTAGAAGACCATATAGTGGCAGAATTACTCAGGTTTGAGGTGGCAGCAGCATTAGGAGACAATATAGTGGCAGAATGACACAGCCTTGAGGTGGTAGCTGCATTAGGAGACCATATAGTGGCAGAATCACTCATGTTTAAGGTGGTAGCAGCATTAGGAGACTATATAGTGGCAGAATGACAGGCTTGAGGTGACAACAGCATGAGTAGACCATATAGTGGCAGAATGACAGGCTTGAGGTGGTAGCAGCATTGGGAGACCATATAGTGGCAGAATCAGTAAGGCTTGAGGTGACAGCAGCATGCGTAGACCATATAGTGGCAGAATGACACAGGCTTGAGGTGGCAGCAGCATGAGTAGACCATATAGTGACAGAATGACACAGGTTTTAGGTGGCAGCAGAATGAGTAGACCATATAGTGGCAGAATCACTCAGCCTGGAGGTGGAAGCAGCATGAGTAGACCATATAGTGGCAGAAATATTCAGGCTTGAAGTGGCAGAAGCATTAGGAGACCATATAGTGGCAGAATGCCACAGCCTGGAGGTATTTATGGCCTTTAACAACAACTGGCCTCTCTGAGTGGAGTGTAACAGGAAAAAACATAAAAGCGTTAAGTGCGCATATTACACTTAGATTAGATAAATAAATAAAACAAAAATCCAAAACCTCAAGGACCTCACCAGAGATACTGGTGCATAATTGTGGTATGATAATAAAATATATAAAAATATGAGGAGACAATGCTTAAAATTTTGAATAAGATGTATTTATACTAACAAACTAAAAACTGTAGATGCACACTATTACTGCAATTATAATGTATATTATAGGCATAAAATATGTATGCTTGTTCAAGGTGGTAGATGAAAGTTCCTGTTGAATATCAGTTAATCCGGCATCTACTACTCCGGCACTGGTGGCAGGAGATGGTTAAAATCCGTGGCTATCGGCCTAAATGCTTCACAGTTACTGACACAAGATACGTGTCTAAAGAATGGTATATAGAAGTACTTATTGATAATCTCACCAAATATGTTGTTGACGTCCTGTATAAGGTCATATCTGACAGCTGGAGGACAGCTGGCACCATCTGCGACGGGCCGTACAATGGATTTTAACACACCGTCTACACTGCAACGATGCCGCATTCCATTTTGGTTAGCGGAGAATAGACACTTGTTACTCTCCTGACGTCAGTGGCGTCTGACGTCAGATGAAGGTCCATGTGGGGTGAGATGTTGGGAGCAAAGGCCGGCTGTTTGATTGAAAGTGCATGAACAGGATGCTGCTATTCAGTCCAGGCAACAGAAGAATAGCTTTTCCAAAGATGGCAAATTTCCTGCAGTAGTAGTGCATATTCAAAAGTTCACAATCAAAACGCGTTTCAGGGTTTTAATACACAACTCCTACCTCATATTTTTATATATGTTATATATTTTATTATGAAGCCACAATCATGCACAAGTATTACAGATGAGCAAATTTTTGCAAAATTTGATATGGCCGATTTGTGGCAAATCGCTATTAAAAACGGCTGTTTCTGGCCTACAGAGAGCCTCAATAGGGGTGTAAAAACTGTGTAGTGTTAGTGAAATAATTCTGTTATTCAGTATGACATGCAGATTACAGGCATCACTATTAGAATCACGGCCACAGAGTGTCTGGATGTGCCAGCAGGGAGACCATATGGCAAATAAATAGATTTTTTAAATGTAATTTTTATTTCATTTAATTTGAATTTATTTTCATTTTTTGAGCACCCATTCTTGTGAGCATCGAGCTGGCAGTCCGCCGCGAGGCAAGCTACCCCCTGTTCCAGCCTGTGTCGCTCAGCATCCATGGCCCCCCCACTCACTGTCTTACTCTTTGTGGAACTGCAAATGTTTCATTTAATCAGTTATGGTTCATTGTTATCGTTCCAACCTGTTTCACTGGATTCTTGTGGTAATTCCACAGCTTACATATGACGTCGACGACCATAGGGCCTCAGCCCTGAAAAGATTACATCGATTTTTTTAAATTTAAGATTTTGAAATTTTTATTTAATATTACACTCCCAAGTTTAATGTCCCGGGCACTGGCGTTTACTTTGAATGACTAGTGTGGTTACAAAAGACCAAATCTAACAAGGAGTCACATGTCACATGGTGGCACAATGACAGAGCCTGAGGGTGGCATCAGTATGAGGAGACCATATAGTGGCTGAATGACACAGCATGGAGGTTGTGGCAGCATGTGGAGACCATATAGTGGCTGAATGACACAGTGTGGAGGGGGCGGCAGCATGAGGAGACCATATAGTGGCTGAATGACACAGCATGGAGTTTGCGGCAGCATGAGGAGACCATATAGTGGCTGAAAGACACAGTGTGGAGGTGGCAGCAACATGAGGAGAACATATAGTGGCTGAATGACACTGCGTGGAGGTGGCGGCAGCATGAGGAGAACATATAGTGGCTGAATAACACAGCCTGGAGTTGGTGGCAGCATGAGGAGACCACATAGTACCTGAATGACACAGCCTGGAGTTTGCGGCAGCATAAGGAGAATAGACAGTGGCTGAATGACACAGCCTGGAGTTTGCGGCAGCATGACGAGACCATATAGTGGCTGAATGACACAGCGTGGAGTTTACAGCAGCATGAGGAGAACATATAGTGGCTGAATGACATAGCCTGGAGTTGTCGGCAGCATGAGGAGAACATATAGTGGCTGAATGACACAGCGTGTAGGTGGCAGCAGCATGAGGAGACAATATAGTGGCTGAATTACACAGCGTGGGGGTGGTGGCAGCATGAGGAGAACATATAGTGACTGACTGACACAGAGTGGAGGTAGCGGCAGCATGAAGAGACCACATAGTGGCTGAATGACACAGCCTGGAATTTGAGGCAGCATTAGGAGAACATATAGTGGCTGAATAACATAGCGTGGAGGTGGCAGCGGCATGAGGAGACCATATAGTGGCTGAATGACACAGCCTGGAATTTGAGGCAGCATTAGGAGAACATATAGTGGCTGAATAACATAGCGTGGAGGTGGCAGCAGCATGAGGAGACCATATAGTGGCTGAATGACACAGCGTGGAGGTGGCGAGAGCATGTGGAGAACATATAGTGGCTGAATGACTGTCACGATGCCGGCTGGCAGGAGGTGGATCCTCTGTGCCAGAGAGGTATTGGCGTGGACCGTGCTAGTGGACCGGTTCTAAGTCACTACTGGTATTCACCAGAGCCCGCCGCAAAGCGGGATGGTCTTGCTGCGGCGGTAGTGACCAGGTCGTATCCACTAGCAACGGCTCAACCTCTCTGACTGCTGAAGATAGGCGCGGTACAAGGGAGTAGACAGAAGCAAGGTCGGACGTAGCAGAAGGTCGGGGCAGGCAGCAAGGATCGTAGTCAGGGGCAACGGCAGGAGGTCTGGAACACAGGCTAGGAACACACAAGGGAACGCTTTCACTGGCACAATGGCAACAAGATCCGGCGAGGGAGTGCAGGGGAAGTGAGGTATACATAGGGAGTGCACAGGTGAACACACTGATTAGAACCACTGCGCCAATCAGCGGCGCAGTGGCCCTTTAAATCGCAGAGACCCGGCGCGCGCGCGCCCTAGGGAGCGGGGCCGCGCGCGCCGGGACAGGACCGACGGAGAGCGAGTCAGGTACGGGAGCCGGGGTGCGCATCGCGAGCGGGCGCCACCCGCATCGCGAATCGCATCCCGGCTGGAGGCGGTATCGCAGCGCACCCGGTCAGTGGATCTGACCGGGGCGCTGCGGGAGCGAGAGTGTAGCGAGCGCTCCGGGGAGGAGCGGGAACCCGGAGCGCTCGGCGTAACAGTACCCCCCCCCTTGGGTCTCCCCCTCTTCTTGGAGCCTGAGAACCTGAGGACCAGATTTTTATCTAGGATATTGTCCTCAGGTTCCCAGGATCTCTCTTCAGGACCACAGCCCTCCCAGTCAACCAAAAAGAAGGTTTTTCCTCTGACCTTTTTGGAGGCCAGTATCTCCTTTACGGGAAAGATGTCTGAAGAACCGGAGACAGGAGTGGGAGAGATAAGTTTAGGAGAGAAACGGTTGATGATGAGTGGTTTAAGAAGAGAAACGTGAAAGGCATTAGGAATACGAAGAGAAGGAGGGAGAAGAAGTTTATAAGAGACAGGATTAATCTGGCACAAAATTTTGAAAGGACCAAGATAGCGTGGTCCCAATTTGTAGCTGGGAACACGGAAGCGGACATATTTAGCGGAGAGCCATACCTTGTCTCCGGGAGAAAAAATGGGGGGAGCTCTTCTTTTCTTATCAGCAAACTTCTTCATGCGTGATGAAGCCTGTAAGAGAGAATTTTGGGTCTCTTTCCATATGGTGGAAAGATCACAAGATATTTCATCCACAGCGGGAACACCAGAGGGCAAGGGAGTAGGGAGGGGGGGAAGAGGGTGACGGCCGTACACCACGAAAAATGGGGATTTGGAAGAAGATTCAGAAACTCTGAAGTTATACGAGAATTCGGCCCATGGTAGAAGATCTGCCCAGTCATCCTGGCGGGAGGAAACAAAATGCCGTAAATAATCACCCAGGACCTGGTTAATTCTTTCTACTTGCCCATTGGATTGAGGATGATAAGCAGAAGAAAAGTTTAATTTAATCTTGAGTTGTTTACAGAGAGCCCTCCAGAATTTCGACACGAATTGGACGCCTCTATCTGAGACGATCTGCGTGGGCAACCCGTGAAGACGAAAAATGTGTACAAAAAATTGTTTTGCCAACTGAGGCGCAGAAGGAAGACCAGGAAGAGGGATGAAATGTGCCATCTTGGAGAATCGATCAACGACCACCCAAACAACAGTGTTGCCACGGGATGAGGGTAAGTCTGTAATAAAGTCCATACCAATCAGAGACCAAGGCTGTTCGGGAACAGGCAGAGGATGAAGAAGACCAGCGGGCTTCTGGCGAGGAGTCTTATCCCGGGCACAGACAGTGCAGGCTCGCACAAAATCCACAACATCCGTCTCCAGAGTCGGCCACCAATAGAAACGAGAGATGAGTTGCACGGATTTCTTGATGCCCGCATGACCTGCGAGATGGGGGGAGTGACCCCATTTGAGGATTCCGAGGCGTTGGCGTGGAGAGACGAAGGTCTTCCCTGGAGGAGTTTGCCTGATGGAGGCTGGAGAAGTGGAGATCAGGCAGTCAGGAGGAATGATGTGTTGCGGAGAGAGCTCTACTTCCGAGGCATCCGAGGAACGAGAGAGAGCATCGGCCCTAATGTTCTTATCGGCAGGCCGAAAGTGAATTTCAAAATTAAATCGGGCAAAGAACAGAGACCACCTGGCCTGGCGAGGATTCAGCCGTTGGGCAGACTGGAGATAGGAGAGGTTCTTGTGATCGGTGTAAATAATAACTGGAAATCTTGATCCCTCCAGCAGATGCCTCCATTCCTCAAGTGCTAATTTAATGGCTAGTAGCTCTCGATCCCCGATGGAGTAGTTCCTCTCCGCCGGAGAGAAGGTCTTAGAAAAAAAACCACAAGTAACAGCATGCCCGGAAGAATTTTTTTATAGAAGGACCGCTCCAGCTCCTACTGAGGAGGCATCAACCTCCAATAGGAAGGGTTTAGATGGGTCAGGTCTGGAGAGCACGGGAGCTGAAGAAAAGGCAGACTTGAGCTGTTTAAAGGCGTCTTCCGCTTGAGGAGGCCATGACTTAGGATTGGCATTCTTTTTGGTTAAAGCCACGATAGGAGCCACAATGGTGGAAAAATGTGGAATAAATTGTCTGTAATAATTGGCGAACCCCAAAAAACGTTGGATAGCACGGAGTCCGGAGGGGCGTGGCCAATCTAAGACGGCAGAGAGTTTGTCTGGATCCATTTGTAGTCCCTGGCCAGAGACCAAGTATCCTAGGAAAGGAAGAGATTGACATTCAAACAGACATTTCTCCATTTTGGCATAAAGTTGATTGTCACGAAGTCTCTGAAGAACCATGCGGACATGCTGGCGGTGTTCTTCTAGGTTGGCAGAAAAAATCAGGATATCGTCCAGATACACAACAACACAGGAATATAAGAGATCACGAAAAATTTCATTAACAAAGTCTTGGAAGACGGCAGGGGTGTTGCACAGGCCAAAGGGCATGACCAGATACTCAAAGTGTCCATCTGTAGTGTTAAATGCCGTTTTCCATTCATCCCCCTCTCTGATGCGGATGAGATTATAAGCACCTCTTAAGTCCAGTTTGGTAAAGATGTGGGCACCTTGGAGGCGATCAAAGAGTTCAGAGATGAGAGGTAGAGGGTAGCGGTTCTTTACCGTGATTTTATTAAGACCGCGGTAGTCAATGCAAGGACGTAGGGAGCCATCTTTTTTGGACACAAAGAAAAATCCGGCTCCGGCAGGAGAGGAGGATTTGCGGATAAAGCCCTTTTTTAAATTTTCCTGGATGTACTCAGACATAGCAAGAGTCTCTGGGGCAGAGAGAGGATAAATTCTGCCCCGGGGTGGAGTAGCGCCCGGGAGGAGGTCAATAGGACAGTCATAAGGCCTGTGAGGAGGTAGAGTCTCAGCTTGTTTTTTGCAAAAAACATCCGCAAAGTCCATATAGGCCTTAGGGAGACCGGTTACAGGGGGAACCACAGGGTCACGGCAAGGAGTACTGGTAACCGGTTTAAGGCAGTCCTTGAAACAAGAGGGACCCCAACTCTTGATCTCCCCTGTGGACCAATCCAGGGTTGGGGAATGGTGTTGAAGCCAGGGTAGTCCAAGGAGAATTTAGGAAGTGCAATTGGAGAGGACCAAAAACTCAATTTTTTCGTGGTGAGGTCCGATGCACATTAGGAGGGGTTCCGTGCGGTAACGCACGGCACAGTCCAATCTTTCATTGTTAACGCAATTGATGTAGAGAGGTCTGGCGAGACTGGTCACTGGGATGTTGAACCTGTTGATGAGAGAGGCCAAAATAAAGTTTCCTGCAGATCCGGAGTCCAAGAAGGCCTTAGTGGAGAAGGAGAAGGTAGAGGCAGATATCCGCACAGGCACAGTAAGACGTGGAGAAGCAGAGTTGACATCAAGGACTGTTTCACCTTTGTGCGGAGTCAGCGTACGTCTTTCCAGGCGGGGAGGACGGATAGGACAATCCTTCAGGAAGTGTTCGGTACCGGCACAGTACAGGCAGAGATTCTCCATGCGGCGTCGTGTCCTCTCTTGAGGTGTCAGGCGAGACCGGTCAACTTGCATAGCCTCCACGGCGGAAGGCACAGGAACGGATTGCAGAGGACCAGAGGAGAGAAGAGCCGGGGAGAAAAAACGCCTCGTGCGAAAAAAGTCCATATCCTGGCGGAGCTCCTGACGCCTTTCGGAAAAACGCATGTCAATGCGAGTGGCTAGATGAATGAGTTCATGTAGGTTAGCAGGAATTTCTCGTGCGGCCAGAACATCTTTAATGTTGCTGGATAGGCCTTTTTTAAAGGTCGCGCAGAGGGCCTCATTATTCCAGGAAAGTTCTGAAGCAAGAGTACGGAATTGCACGGCGTACTCGCCAACGGAAGAATTACCCTGGACCAGGTTCAGCAGGGCAGTCTCAGCAGAAGAGGCTCGGGCAGGTTCCTCAAAGACACTTCGAATTTCCGAGAAGAAGGAGTGTACAGAGGCAGTGACGGGGTCATTGCGGTCCCAGAGCGGTGTGGCCCATGACAGAGCTTTTCCAGACAGAAGGCTGACTACGAAAGCCACCTTAGACCTTTCAGTAGGAAACTGGTCCGACATCATCTCCAAGTGCAGGGAACATTGTGAAAGAAAGCCACGGCAAAACTTAGAGTCCCCATCAAATTTATCCGGCAAGGATAGTCGTAGGCCTGAGGCGGCCACTCGCTGCGGAGGAGGTGCAGGAGCTGGCGGAGGAGATGATTGCTGAAGCTGTGGTAGTAGGTGCTGTAGCATCACGGTCAGTTGAGACATCTGGTGGCCTTGTTGCGCTATCTGTTGTGACTGCTGGGCGACCACCGTGGTGAGGTCGGCGACAACTGGCAGAGGAACTTCAGCGGGATCCATGGCCGGATCTACTGTCACGATGCCGGCTGGCAGGAGGTGGATCCTCTGTGCCAGAGAGGGATTGGCGTGGACCGTGCTAGTGGACCGGTTCTAAGTCACTACTGGTATTCACCAGAGCCCGCCGCAAAGCGGGATGGTCTTGCTGCGGCGGTAGTGACCAGGTCGTATCCACTAGCAACGGCTCAACCTCTCTGACTGCTGAAGATAGGCGCGGTACAAGGGAGTAGACAGAAGCAAGGTCGGACGTAGCAGAAGGTCGGGGCAGGCAGCAAGGATCGTAGTCAGGGGCAACGGCAGGAGGTCTGGAACACAGGCTAGGAACACACAAGGGAACGCTTTCACTGGCACAATGGCAACAAGATCCGGCGAGGGAGTGCAGGGGAAGTGAGGTATACATAGGGAGTGCACAGGTGAACACACTGATTAGAACCACTGCGCCAATCAGCGGCGCAGTGGCCCTTTAAATCGCAGAGACCCGGCGCGCGCGCGCCCTAGGGAGCGGGGCCGCGCGCGCCGGGACAGGACCGACGGAGAGCGAGTCAGGTACGGGAGCCGGGGTGCGCATCGCGAGCGGGCGCCACCCGCATCGCGAATCGCATCCCGGCTGGAGGCGGTATCGCAGCGCACCCGGTCAGTGGATCTGACCGGGGCGCTGCGGGAGCGAGAGTGTAACGAGCGCTCCGGGGAGGAGCGGGAACCCGGAGCGCTCGGCGTAACAATGACACAGCCTGGAGTTGGCGGCAGCATGAGGAGACCATATAGTTGCTGAATGTCAAAGCCTGGAGTTGGGGGCAGCATGAGGAGACCATACAGTGGCTGAATGAAGCAGCCTGGAGGTGGCGGCAGCATGAGGAGAACATATAGTGGCTGAATGACACAGCCTGGAGGTGACAGAAGCATGAGGAGAACATATGGTGGCACTATGAGACAGCTTGGAGCTGGCATCAGCATTAGGAGAACATATGGTGGCAGAATCAAACAGCCTGGAGGTGGCAGCAGCCACATCAGGAGTCCTGAAAATGACCCGCTGACAGAGTGGTGCGGTGGGAGGCAATACCAGTAGCCGGTGACAAAGGGGGTGAAAAAAGGGATCTGAACTTGGCATCAGATGTGTGGCATCAAGCGTTGGCAGGATCAGAATAGTAGCTGAGGCAGGTAGGTAGAAGAAAACGGTCTCTTTTGTAAAAATGTTAGTGTGCACAACTAAATATTTAGGATAAGTATTACGTAAAACGTAACTTTTAATAATATGCTTAGGATAAAATATATGGCCCCAAAAATTTTTTTTTCTTTAATCAAAACAAAGGAAAGGTGAGCAAAGAAACACCATGCGCCACCTACACCACCAAGTATTGATGTGATGCAAAGACTTCTAAAAAGTGGAAGGGAACAATGTATGGTCAATTATAACTGGTGGGGGTAAACATTTCCCCTGTAAGGCCCTACTCTCTACAAATGTGTTGTACAGCTCACTTCCAATGTTCCCGTGCGTGGGTCCGCACTTGGCTCGGTGCTAATAGGATAGTGAGAGAAGCAAAAGATGATCCAGCACTGGGTAAAAGTTGCAGCTTTATTATGATCCGAATACAACATACAAACTTGACACGATAAAACCGACATCCTCCCTCGTCATACGCGTTTCAAGCGCATGCGCGCTCTTCCTCAGTGACGAGGAAGAGCGTGCATGCGCTTGAAACGCGTATGACGAGGGAGGGTGTCAGTTTTATCGTATCAAGTTTGTATGTTGGATTCGGATCATAATATAGCTGCAACTTTTACCCAGTGCTGGATCATCTTTTGCTTCTCTCAAGGCCCTACTCTCGCATTATTAATTCCCTTCTTGGCAAGTGTTACTCGCCCTAAAAAGGGCAGCCCCACACAGGGACCTCTCCCTATTTCCACCTACAAACACTGCCATTTCCCAGGATTTTTTGGTGTAAATAGGGATTGTTTCCTGTGTGGGTCCACCCTTTTTAAGAAGAGTAACACTTTCCTTGAAAAGGTGGAAGGGAACAACGTATTGTCCATTGCAGCAAGTGGGGAAAAAACTTCCCCTGTAGGCCCTACTCTCGCCCTATTAATTCCCTTCTTGGCAAGTGTTACTCACCCTAAAAAGGGCTGTCCCACATCGGAAACTCTCTCTTTTTCCACCTAAAAACCCTGGGAAGTGGCAGTGTTTGTAGGGGGAAATAGGGAGAGGTTCCTGTGTGGGGCACCCTTTTTAGGGCGAGTAACACTTACAAAGAAGGGAATTAATAATGCGAGAGTAGGGCCTTACAGGGGAAGTTTTTACACCTACCAGTTACAATGGACTATACGTTGTTCCCTTCCACCTTTTAGAGGTTTTTGTATCACATCAATACTTGGTGGTGTAGGTGGCACATGGTGTTTTTTGCACACCATTCCTTATGTTTGATTTAAAAAAAAGTATGTGTATCTTATCCTAAGAAAAGTTAAGTTTTGGCTAATGCATATCCTCAATACCTACTTGTGGTCTGATGGCGATGAATGTCTGTAACTGGGGAGCAGCACCTTAAATATGTTTTGCACTATCCATATTTGTGAAGTGTTGGTGTGGCACCATGGTCAATATACTCTGATGCATCAGGCATTGGTGGGTGGAAATCCTGGCTGATCCATGCCTGATTCATTCTCAAAAAGGTCAGTCTCTTCACATTTTTCGTGGACATACGTATTCTACTTGGGGTTACAATGGCCCCCGCCGCACTAAACACCCACTCTGAGGGCACTCTAATGGTTGGGCAGGACAGCTTTTCAAGGGCAAACTCTGCTAAACGTGGCCCCAAATCATGTTTGGCTGCCCAGAAGTCCAGCGGATCTTCAAGCTGTGTTGGCATGGTCATGTCAAGGTATGCCATCACCTGCTGGTTCAGGTCTTTTCTCCAGGTCTACCTGCTGCTGATGAGTTGCTTCACTATGTGGGTGAAGAAAGCCACTCATCAGCAACTGTAGACTCAGGTGCTGCTGATGGAGCTGGAGCTCCTTCAATCCACCCCTCCCCAGCAGCCATGGAAGTGGAAGGTGACCCTGAGTCAGAGCTGCAAGATGATAGAAGATGGTGCAGATGGCATCAGCCAACTGACTGTGCAGGATGTCTCTGTAGTAGGTCAGTTTGTCCTTCCTCTCAGTGGGTGTAAAAAAGGCCCCCATTTTTTGCCGGTAGCAAGAGTCCAATAAGGTGGAGAGCCAGAAGTCATCCCTCTGCCGAATGGTGACAATTCAGCGGTCACTACGCAAGAAAGTGAGCATGAATCGTGCTATTTGCAAATGACTCGAAGAGACTCCATCTCCATTGCATACTGCCACGGTGAGTCTGGGTCCTCTGTCTCGCCTTCCTTATAACCCTCCAGCTCTTCTAGCTGCTCCTGCTCGTCCTCTCCTGTCAGATGTCTAGAAAAACCGCCCATCTCACAAAACCTAAACTGTGCTCCACTGTGCCCCTCACCCTTCTCCTCCAGTTCAGCCCTCTCAGGGCTCATGTGGCCATGAGATGTAGGCGCCATGTCTCCAGTGCCCTGACCAGCCATTGTTTCCAATAAGTGTTGTAGTAGATGATGCAGTGGAATGACGTTGTTTATCCCGTAATCCTGGCGACTGACTAATAATGTGGCTTCCTCCAAGGGCCTGAGCAAATGGCAGGTGTCACGTATGAGCTGCCACTGGCTGACATTGAAGTTACACAGGGGAGTCCCCCTATCCGCTTGGATCATCAAGATATGGTGATGGCTTTTCTCTGTTCGTATAGTCGGTACAACATATGGAGGGTGGAATTTCAACGTGTGGAAACGTCGCAAATCAGACTATGTTGGGGGATGCCATTCTGACCCTGCAGCTCAAGGAGGGTGTGCTTTGCGGTGTATGAGTGGCTGAAGTGCATGCAAAGTTTCCTTCCCGTTGTTAAAATATCTTGCAGATGGGGGGAACACTTCAGGAACCCGTTGACAACCAGATTGAACAAGTGTGCCATGCAGGGCGTATTTCCCAGGCATCCTTTTCGCAGGGCAGACAGGATGTTCTTCCCGTTGTCAGTTACTATGGTTCCCATTTCGTTTTCATAGAGTAAGCCATGATTCGATTTCCTGATGAATGAATTTCAGCAGTTCCTCCCTGTGTGACTCTGTTCGCCAAGGCAAACCATATGAAGAAGAGTGTGACACATCCGTGCCCTGCCCACATGGTTTGCTGGAGGGGCACTGAGACTTGTCCGTGCAGTGGAGGCTGAGGACACGGTGGGGATGAGGAGGCGGAGTCGCACACTGTCACAGGACTAAAGGCCTGAGAGTGTGGAGGTGCAAGCGGCATGACCCGCCAAGTTGCTGTTGTTGTTGCTGTGCAGGAACCACATTCACCCAGTGGGCTGTAAAGAACATGTATTGTCCCTGACCGTAGTTACAGCTCCACACATTGGCACTGCCGTGCACTTTGGTACACACTGACAAGCTCAAGGACTTGCCCACCTTCTGTTCCACAAAATTGTGCAGGGCTGGTACTGCCTTCTTCGCAAAGAAATGACGGCTTGGCACTCCAGCAAGGGCAGCACCAGCAACATCAGTAATATCTGTACCCCTGTTCATGATATTTAGAGATTCACTGGTGTCTGGTATTGTGCCAAGGGACTGGTGCAAGGCGAATGTGGTGCCAATCTTCAAAAAGGGCTCTAGGTCTTCCCCAGGAAACTATAGACCGGTAAGTTTAACGTGCATTGTGGGTAAATTGTTTGAAGGACTTATAAGGGATTACATACAGGAATACATAGGGGATAATAGTATTATAAGTGATAGCCAGCATGGGTTTACTAAGGATAGAAGTTGTCAAACCAATCTAATTTGCTTTTATGAAGAGGTGAGTAGAAGCCTTGACAGAGGAATGGCTGTGGATGTAGTGTTTTTGGATTTTGCTAAAGCATTTGATACTGTCCCTCACAGATGTCTGACAGGTAAGTTAAGGTCTTTGGGTTTGGAAATTTTAGTTTGTAACTGGATTGAACACTGGCTCATGGATCGTACCCAGAGAGTGGTGGTCAATGATTCGTACTCTGATTGGTCCCCGTTAATTAGTGGTGTACCCCAAGGTTCAGTACTGGTCCCGCTGTTGTTTAATTTATTTATCAATGATATAGAGGATGGTATTAACAGCTCTGTTTCTATCTTTGCAGATGACACCAAGCTTTGTAGCACGGTACAGTCTATAGAGGATGTGCATAAGTTACAAGATGACTTGGATAGACTAAGTGTCTGGGCATCCACTTGGCAAATGAGGTTCAATGTGGATAAATGTAAAGTTATGCATCTGGGTACTAATAACCTGCATGCGTCGTATGTCTTAGGGGGGATTAAACTGACAGAGTCACTGGTAGAGAAGGATCTGGGTGTACTTGTAGATCACAGACTACAGAATAGCATGCAATGTCAGGCTGCTGCTTCCAAAGCCGGCAGGATATTGTCATGTATAAAAAGAGGCATGGACTCAAGGGACAGGGACATAATATTCCCCCTTTATAAAGCATTGGTACAGCCTCACCTGGAATATGCTGTTCAGTTTTGGTCGCCTGTACATAAAAGGGACACTGTGGAGCTGGAAAGGGTGCAGAGACGCGCGACTAAACTAATATGGGGCATGGAACATCTTAGCTATGAGAAGCGATTAAAGGAGTTACAATTGTTTAGTCTTGAGAAGAGACGTTTAAGGGGGGATATGATAAATGTATATAAGTATATTAATGGCCCATACAAAAAATATGGAGAAAAACTGTTCCAGGTTAAACCCCCCCAAAGGACGAGGGGGCACTCCCTCCGTCTGGAGACGAAAAAGTTTAATCTCAAGGGGCGACATGCCTTCTTTACCATGAGAACTGTGAACTTATGGAACAGTCTACCTCAGGAACTGGTCACAGCAGGAAAAATTTACAGCTTTAAAACAGGATTAGATACATTCCTGGAACAAAATAACATTAATGCTTATGAAGAAATATAAAATCCCATCCCTTCCCCAATATCGCGCCACACCCCTACCCCTTAATTCCCTGGTTGAACTTGATGGACATATGTCTTTTTTTGACCGTACTAACTATGTAACTATGTAACTTGGACAGGACCACAGTCAGCTTTTGCGCTGTTGGACGAGTGGGTGCATACTGTTGTCTCTTGGACATGGCTTCGCTGATGGATTGCTGGCGGAATGACTTACTCAAAGTAGTTGGAGCAGGAGCATCTGGAGCTACAGAAGATGGGTATGACACACAGGTCCCTTTGGCTGAGGCTGTTCACTAAATAACTCAATAAGATGTTCAATTATTGGAAAAATCAATAAACTCATTGATTGATAAAAAGATAAATAAATTCATCCAAATAAATAAATAAAATCATATATACAGAAATATATAAATACATTTATCAATAAACTAATGGAAAAAAAAATTAATCAATAAAATAATAAATAAATGAATTCATCAATGAATAAAAACAGAAATAAATTCATAAACATTTTTACAAATCAAGACATTCATCCATGATTACAAAAAATAAATAAATTCAATAGATGTATACAAAAATAAATAAATAAAATAAATATTTAAAAAACAATAGTTTTATTGGAGGGAGAGCCAAGGAGAGGGATTGACAAGGGACCCTTCAGCGCCCAGAACCGACCTCGGGGGCCAAGAAGTCGCCGCTGATCCAGGACTCATTCATTTTTATGAATGTAAGTCTGTCCACGGAGTCTGTCGACAGACGGGTCCACTTGTCTGTGACCACTCGACTTGCTGCTCAGCAGTATGCTGGAGGGGGGGCAAGACAGTAACTCCAGCATATACTGAGCAAGCTCATGGCAGGTGTCCAGACTGGCAACCCAGTACTCCATGAGGTTGTCGGTGCTCATGCTGTTCGAAGCACCAATGGACCCCATGTAGTCTGCCACCATGCAGGCCAGCCGCTGGTGGTGACACCTGCTGCTACTAGGTCATGCACACTGGTAGAACAGCCTCATCTCACCCATTCGGTCACCTGCTCGGCTGGTACTGATAGGTCCAGCCACCTGCTGGGTGAGATGGGCGGGGAGAACAGGAGGCTGGGGAGTTGCCTGCTTCAACCGGCTGATGAGACAGGATTGCAGTTCAACCATCCGGTCCTGCCTCCGGCTGGCTGGGTTGAACTGCTCCAGTTTCCCCTTGCAGCGGGGGTCTAAAAGGGTAGCCAACCAATACTCATCCCTCTCCTTAATACCCCTTATCTGGGGGTCCCTTCTGAGGCATCGCAGCATTTGGGGAGCCATGGAGAAGATGACAGCCATGACCTCTTGGTCTTCCTGCTGCTGTCGCTGAGCTGCCCAACCCCCGGACTAACGGTGCTCCCAACACCGGCTCTCCCTCTTGACCAGGCCCAGACTCCTGGATGTCAACAATTCTTCTTCCTCCTCCTTCTTGGCTTTGTCTTGGTGGAGCAGTGCTGCCTCCTCATACTCCACCAAGGCACTCTCCCCCGCCTCAAGCAGACTATTTAGTACCCTGTCCAGCAGGAACACTATGGGGAGCATGTCATTGAGGCCGACATGCTCCCCACTGACCATCTTGGTCACCTGCTCAAATGGGGCCATTATGTGGCAGGCCTGCTGTATCTGCCCTCACTCCAAATTATGAAATAAGGGAGTTGGTGTGATGGCCCTGGAGTGCCTTGTTCAAGCAGGTACTCCCTCACCACCAGTCGCTGCTCCCACAACCTCTCCAGTTTGTGAAGGGTGGAGTTCCATGTTGTCACGCTGTCCACAATCAGCTGTTGGGGAGTGTCAGAAGTGGCTGCCAATCCTCCGTACCCTTTGCACCATGTCACTTGGATATGTGCGCAGGAACTTCTGTACCACAAGGTTGAGGATATGTGCCAGGCAGGGCCCGTGGGTGAGACTGCCAGCATGGAGGGCGGCGAGTAGGTTGCTGCCATTGTCACAGACACCCATAACTGCTTCTAGCCTGCGGGGTGTCAGCCACTTCTGGACCTGAGCCTGTAATGCGGCCAGAACATCAGGTCAAGTGTGTCTCCATTCCCCTAAGCTCATAAGCTGGAGCACGGCCTGGCAGCGCACGTGCCCCACACTTGTGTAGCTACGGGGACACTTGCTGGGGAGCTCAGCAGCCGTGGAGACAGTGGCTTGCGGGAGTGCAGCAGTTCTTCCCTGGACAACCTGAGGTGGCACCACAAACTCAGATGCCGTCGATCCCACCCTGGTACCTCGGAGGGAAGCCCAATGGGCAGTAAAACTAAGATATCATTCCTGCCCATGTCTGCTGGACCAACCATCCATTGTCAGATGCACCCTATCGCTGACAGCGTGATCCAGCGACAGGGATACATTCTGCACAATGTGATGGTGTGCAGCAGGGATACCGGTCCTGGCAAAGAAATGGTGGCTGGGGACACGCCATCTGAGTTGGGCCTGCTCCAACATCTGCCTGAATGGATTGCTGTCCACAAGATTGAATGGCAACAGATGTTGGGCGATAACCCTTGCCAGGAGCCCATTGAGTGAATGCACACGCTGGTCCCCGGGGGGGGGGGGGGGCGCCGTGCGTTTAAATGCGTCGATAACTGATGGCTGGCGCCAAACGGCAGTGGAGGGCATAGAGGAGGGTGCAGTGGAGGCAGAGGTCTGGCAGGAGGAGGCGGGGGAGTAAGAATGCCTGGTTGGAAGGGGTTGGGGTGTCTGCAGTACAGTGGCAGGAGCTGCTGTCCCCTGCACACTGCTGGTGGTGCTGCTACCACCACCCCGCGTCTGTTCCCACTCCCACCAGTGGTTGACTCTCAGGTGCTGGGTAAGGGCTATGGTACCCAGCCGAGCCAAAGACCTCCCTCTCCTCACCCTGGCATGGCTCAGCTTACAGATGCCTATAGCAGTAGCATCTGCTCCCAGGGTGAAGTAAGCCCAAACAGGTGACTTAAGCATCAACATCCTTTCAGATGGGGTGGTGCTGACTTGCACCTGTTCGGGCTCAGTGCACACAGGTGAAGCTGACTGCTGCCTCCTCCTGCTGCAATTACCAGTGGAGCCCCTGACGCTGGTCTCCCTGGTGACTTGGTACACCATTTCCCTAGGGTGCCTACCTTCCTCGTCACTGCTGCTGTGAACTGACAAGGGAGGTGGAACCCATTCTGGGTCACCCTCCTCTTCGCCCCCTGATATGTCAGACCCAGAGCCAAACTGTGGTGGACTGAGGGGAACAGCAGATGTGGAGCTCCTGACCTGCCTCCTCTGTCCCCTCGTTGATGCCTGGGTGTCACTTGGTGCGGGAGTTCATTGGCTAAAACCACCCGCACCGAAGGGATGTCACTGGGGGTACTGACAGCCTTCACCCCTTCCTCCTCCTCCAACCCTTCCAAAAGGTTCTGAGCATCATCACTGAAATCCAGTTCATGACCTCCCCCAAGAGGTCCCTCTCAATGTCGCAGTCAAACAGGAGTAGGCTAGATTCTTCGGTGCTTAGGGCAGGTCGTACAGGAACCGGAGTGCTAATGCTTGGAGCCGTGGCAGAGGAATCCGTGGCCACTACTTTCTCGGCATCCTGTGAGGAAATGGGGCGGCTGCCACCACCAAAAAAGTCCCTAATGGGGCGGATGCCCCTGACACCTGCACAGCTGTCAGCACGGTGAGCTGCCCCGCGCTGGCAGCGGTCCACCCCTGCTGCCTGAACAGCCATGTGAACTGCTCATGGTAGCGGTGGGGAAAACTTTATTGGGATGGGGACTCTCGGGCAAAAGACACTGACGCAGACACTGAGGAAGACACTAACACTTAAAACTAATGCTAATTAACTTTTTTTTTTTTTAACTAAACAAAGACAAGGACTATTACGCAGACACTGATGCAGACACTACTAACTATACCAACTAAACAGTAAAAAACTAACTGAAAACTAAGGCTACTAAACTTTATTTTGTTTTTGTTTTTTTATAACTAACCAAAGACAAAGACAATTTCGCTGACATTGAAGCAGACACTACTAACTACACCAACTAAACAGTAAGAAAATAACTAAAATCTAATGCTAATAAACTTTTTTCTTTTTTTTTTAACTAACCAAAGACAGACAATTCCTCAGACACTGACGCAGACACTACTAACTATACCAACTAAACAGTAAAAAACAAACTAAAAACTATAGCTAATAAACTATTTTTTCACAGACTCTAAACTAAAACACACCTAAAGCCTACACTATACTATACCTAAACTAACTTACTATATACCCTATTCTAGAAGCTATCTGCTAAACTAACCTACTCTATCTAACACTATAAATTCACTAGGAATGAGATTTCTCAAGCTCTGTAGTAGATTTTTTTTGTGTAAAAAAGCTAGCGCACGTGCAACTTTTCTATACATGCTGCAACTTTCTGATTTCTGAAATCTGCTCACGTAGTAATATTTATTTTTTTACTTTGCAGTGGTCATGCATTTATCAAATGCAATAGTCGCTATTTATGAAGAAAAAAAAGTTGCATCTTCATTTAAAAGTCGCATATGTATTCCAGGTCCAACCTGGCTTACAGAAAGTGCATACGTCTGCAGAAAAGGAAATTAGCACCCACTTTAACAACTGTTCTTGTTTTGCATCATGAAATGAAGCTACTACAGTACATTAATGTTAATGTTAACTATAGAAAAAATGTACTATATACCTAATAACTCTATTTTAAAGGGGTACTCCGGCGCTTAGACATCTTATCCCCTATCCAAAGGATAGGGATAAGATGCCTGATTGCGGGGGTCCCGCCGCTTGGGACCCCTGTGATCTTGCATGCTGCACCCCATTTAAAATCAGTCCCCGGAGTGTGTTCGCTCCGGGTCTGAATACTGACGATCACGGGGCTGGAGCGTTATGACGTCTCATGGGGCGGAGCCTTGACATCATAATGCTCCGTCCCGTGATCGACAGTAATCAGACCCGGAGCGAACATGCTCCGGAGACTGATTTTAAATGGGGTGCGGCGTGCGAGATCAAGGGGGTCCCCAGCGGCGGGACCCTCGCGATCAGGCATCTCATCCCCTATCCTTAGGATAGGGGATAAGATGTCTAAGCGCCAGAGTACCCCTTTAAGGTTGAAAATACACACTAGGACACTAAATTTAAAAATGTATGTGTTAAAATAGAATAAGGCATAAAATAATTGTGTAAGAATTTTTACAGACTACATAAATAACCATTATGTGGCACTAAAATTTTTCCTTAAAAAAAGAAACATTCATAGTAGCTTCATGCTGTTATGCACGGCGCTCCGGCCGGACATACTGGCCGTGAGCGCACCTCCTCCTCCTTGTCCTCCGCCGGCGGGGCTGGGATTCGCATTGCGGGACACGCCTCATGTGAGTCCCAGCCCGTCACTCACCTCCATCCCCGGTCTCTGTGCCTCAGCTCCGGCACGCGTGCCCCTGCCTCCTAGTGCGCACACACCGGGGCTTTGAAATTTAAAGGGCCAGTGCGCCCGTAATTAGTCACACACCTGTACCTCTCATAAGTTTCAGCCCTTTCCTTTTGCCCTTGCCGGATCTTTGTTTGCCCTAGCGCCTTAGAGAAAGCAGTTTTACAGTGTTCCTTGCCGTGTACCAGACCTTGCATTCCGTGACTTGACCATGTTCCTAGCCGCCTGCCTACTGACCTTCTGCTTCCCTACTGACTACGCTCATGTGCCGCCTGCCCTGACCACTTGCCTGCCTGACTACGTCCTGCCTGTTCCTTTTGTACCACGCTTCACCTCAGCCGCATGTGGGGTTGAGTCGTGCCAGGAGTAGCGACCTGGGTGCCGCCTGCCGCAGCAAGTCCATCCCGCTTTGCGGCGGGCTCTGGTGAAAATCAGCGGCACCTTAGACTCCGCTCCCTGGTACGGACCGCGTCATCCGCCCCACAGGATCAGTGCATCTACTACATCTCCTGCTCCTGACCACCGTGGAATTACGGATCTACTACCTCCTGGGCACCTGCCGTATGCGGTGAGTCTAACACATGCACATTTTTGGGTGGGTAACGTACCGAGCCGTTTTTTTTTTTTTTTGCGGCTTCACTATTGTTTATGTGGCTGTTGGTGCTGCGATGTCTGCCTTCCTGATGTAAACTCCGGCCTCAGCGCAACAACGCAAGACTCCGCCCACCAATGTCACAAAATGCGGGCTCAAAATTAAACAAAAAAAGCCTCCAGATTACAGATATTCATGGTGCGGCATAGTATGTTTTTAATATTTTTTTATTTCTGAGGAGGGTGCATGGATATGTTGCAGGATAGTTGGAGCACAGCTATTTAGTGCCAGGCAGACCAGTCAGGGTGTCATCCGATGCGCTACGCCCCCACTCCCCGTCACTCTCTAGTAACTCTACTGGTAATTAAGGGTAGATAAAGAACTGCTATTAACATAAGGGCTTTAAAATATGCTTTTGTAAGCGGGTTTCCCGGGTTTTGCTTACGTGCAATTTATTTATCAAGGTCGTGCGACTATGTGATAAATAGGTCGCTGTAAGCAAAAGTAAGTTAAAAAAAATTGTCATTACAAAGCCATACATTTGAAAAGAAGGATAAACCTCCTACTAGATGATTTGCTTTGCTTTTAAAAAAAAGCACAGCATAACAGAGCACTACACTAACTCTATGCCCTACACTAGAACCTATCTGCTAAACTAACTTACTCTAACACTATAAATTCCCTAGATTATCTGCTTTACTTTAAAAAAAAAAGCACAGCACTAACTCTATACCCTACACTAGTACCTATCTGCTAAGCTAACCTACTTTATCTAACACTCTCAATTCACTGGATAATTTGCTTTGCTTTGAAAAATGCACTTTGGCCATGGCCGTGGACTCACAGAGGATTAACTGGGGCATACTTGTGTCCCGAAAAGATCTATTGAGACACAGGGATGTCCTAAATGTGATCTATAAACCTAATAAGCCCCCTTAAAAGAACTTACCTAGCATCTCACAGAGCAAAAAATTCTCCCATATGTTGAACTGCTGAAAGGGACTGGTTTTGAAGACTTTTAACCTTTAATCTTATCATTATTATTGATTTCAAATAACTACTCCTGCAGTAGGTCAAATAAAAAAAAAATTAACTAGTGAATGTATGATAAGTTGCAGAAGCCTCCTAGAAGCAGAATCATTTAAGAAATATAACTACTTTCCTCAGTTTTTGCAATATTTTGGCATGAACAAACATGGTAGATATGAAACCGATGTGAAATGTTATTAGTAAAATTATTTTATGTCAAATTGTCTTTAGACTTATTTAAAGAAATCTTATTTAAAGAAATCAGTACTGACTGGACTCGGGGAAATGCATTGGAACAATTTATCTGTTACAGATGGTGGATATTTCACATATCTTTTATAAAATCAAATTTTTTAGGCACAACAACTGGATTAGAGGAGATAAAAGAGTTTTTTGTTTTGGTAGCTGGATCACATAATTTATGACAAAGTACACATGCCAGAAGTATCAGCTTTGCTTCCTTCAGAAGATGTCGACTTTGTTCGCTTGAGACGTTTTATTTGTAGAAACTGAGAAAAGCTTTTTTTATTGGAAGGCTCTAAGGAAAGACATTTAGTAGAAAGTCTACTGGTTACTAAGAATATACTTGGGAAAGATTTTGTATACAGTTCATATGTAAAAACATCAACCTTTAACCTTCAATAAGTTATATATATTCATGATTAAACAAGATATCATATTTTGCAACTGTTTGAGTGGCATCAGTTTATTGAAATAAGTGTTTATATAGTCTACTGTCCATATTCAACTTTTTATCTTCACAATTATAATGCCTTATTCTTCTGGTTTTTGCTTCATTTGATTTGTCTTCTGGTTTCCATGTGTCTGAAGGTGATGGCTACATACGTTTACACTATTTTCCTTTGCATGTTGTGTAGTATACTATACAACATGCACAATAACTTCGGCTTAAACAGAAGGCTCCCTCAGAGGTCTCTGACTTTCTGCCAACAATTACCCAATATTCCTATTCACATTATGGAGGAAGATTGTGTTTTTCCCTCTCCTTCGCTGGAGGTCAAAGGGTGCAGTCCAACATACACCACAGATGCCTGGCTCTAGCACATAGGCCCACATTTATCATTGTAATGTAAGTGTGCTGGTAATGTGTAGGAGCACCAAATTTATTAAAGGGTCACAGAGCATTTGATACATTTTCTGAAATTTCTGTCTTCATGTCTGGGCTGGTGTAGTTTTAGAGACTTTTCTTTGGCTTTGCGCCTTTTTTGCTCCTTTTCACAAAAAGGTGCAGTTGATAAAACCCTTCCATATCATGTGTATTGCCAAAATCAGTGGATTGCAACTCAAAATCAGTAGAAATGTGTAAACCAAAAGGCGCAAAGAAAAGGCGCAAAAAACCTGCTTGCTCCTTTTTTTGCCCCTTTTTACACACAAAAAACGGTCTAAAGACAATGATAAATGTGGGCCACAGTCTTTATAGTGACTGGCTGCAAGTAGTGCCAGGCTGGCCTGCAAGAATTTTACAGGCTTGCACAGCCAGACCAACTTCTAGACCTGAGTAATTTCCCCTCCTTTCCCAAGAATTAGATTATGTATAAAAAAAAAGTATACCAATACTGTTACTGAATAAAATCTTACAATATCCTACTATACAAAGACAAATGTTCCTGCATACAGTGACCATTTAGAGATAGTTACCAGCTGTACAGTATAAGTGCAGACAGTATCTGCTGACTGTGTAAGTGATTCAAGTTTCAACCAGTCACTTACAAGTGATTTCTTTTCTGTTTTGAGTCATTCACTTTATTTTATTTCTTTTTTTGCCATCTGTCCAGGGCCAAGACTTGTCTTTCTAGAATCTGACAGACAAACCTTTTAGGCTCTACGCTCCAGCATGCTCCCCTATAAAAACTCCCCATCGGTATTGCTCCACACAATAATAGTACCCACTTTAGGATAAGGCCTGTCTGTGCCCTCATACAGCAGTTAGGCCCCTTTCTGCACACATATAGTATTAGGCCCCCTCACGGGGCCCCCATATAGCATTAGGCCTCCTCAGAGTGCTGGCATACTATACTAGGCCCCATCACTGTGCTCACATATAGCATTGGGCCCCATAACTGGGCCCTCATTAGTATTAGCTGTATTTAAATAATCAACCTGGTATGTCATCATTCATCTCTTGAACAACTACCACCATCATTTGTTCTCACCACTGCTTATGTGTTTGGCTGTATTTAAATAATCAACCTGGTATGTCACTCAACTTGTGAATGTGTACTCCCATTCCCCCATCATTGCATTGTCCTGTATATTTATTACTGTTATCTGGCAAGTGTTTCTATATTGTTTGATCACAATTTATTTCCCCTGAGTGATCCCAAACTGTTTATTTTTTCTTAACTTTATTCCCCAAATTTTATTGCTCCCCACCCTGTTTCACACCTGATTGCACTCCTCTGCCAATTTTCTGGCTTACCCTAGCACTTTATATTTGAGGCTATAAGTCTGTTAGACTTTAGGTCTGGAGACATTCAAATATGCCATCTAAAACTGCCATCAAGTGCTTCTTAAGTGTGACATCAAGAATTATACCAGAATTAAACCAGAAGGGAACAAAAGGGAACTAACTCAACATTATAACTACAAAAGTAAGTCACTCTTTTTCAGAAAAAAAAAACAAAAAACAAACAAGCACTCACTTATTACTTACATCATTGCGATACATTTTCTCTTATATCCCCCACCGATTTCTCCGGTGGACTCTATATACATCTGTCCATGCCTCCTTCCCTCACCTATGTATTGCTCGCATGCACTGCTCACCATCATAAACCACCCAAAGTCACCTCATTCCATGGTACAGCACAGAAGTCGCTCCATCACTTCACCCAGCCATCTGCTCTCCCTCTTCTTTCTTCTGCTTTTAGCTGCTGGGGACATTGCTCCTAACCCTGGGCCACCTTTCACTAATATTTGTTATACACTACCTGCCTCTTGCAGAACCACTACAAACTTTAACTGCGCTCTTCTAAACTCTCGATCTGTGTGCAATAAGCTCACCCATATTCATGACTTATTTCTCACTAATTCTCTTAATCTGCTGGCTCTCACAGAAACATGGATACAACCTTCTGACACTGCTTCTCTCGCTGCTTTATCTTATGGTGACCTTCACTTTTCCCATACCCCTAGATCTGACACCAGGCATGGTGGAGGAGTTGGGGTGCTTCTAGCCCCACAATGCACTTTTCAAGTCAACCCCCCCATTACCCTCACTCACATTTCCCTCTTTTGAGGTCTACACCCTCAGGCTCTTCTGCCCATTGTCTCTCAGAGTGGCGGTCATCTATCGTCCTCCTGGTTCTCCCCAAATGTTCCTGGATCATTTTGCCACCTGGCTCCCTCACTTTCTTTCCTCAGAAACAACTACACTCATCATGGGTGATTTTAATATCTCCATTGATACCCGAATCTCCTCTTCTGCCTCTCGGCTTCTGTCTCTAACCTCCTCCTTTGCCCTTTCACAGCTTACTGACTCTCCCACACACAAGGATGGGAATACACTGGACTTGAGCTTCTCTAGACTTTTCTCTGTCTCTAAATTCACTAATTCTCCTTTTGAGCTCTCTGACCACAACCTTCTCTCTTTCTGTATCAGTAACTCCTATCCTCTTGCAGACACTCCAACCTTGTACACTTACAGAAACCTGCATGCCATAAACAACAGTCAATTTATAGACATTCTACAATCTTCACTATCACCAATCTCTTCTCTCTCCTGCCCTAATCTAGCAGCCAAACATTACCATAACAACCCGCTTTCTCAGGCGATGATCTAAGTGTGCTGAACGTCTGTGGAGGAAAACTAAGACTTCTTCAGACTACCTGCACTCTAAATTCATGCTTAAATCCTATTACTCCGCTCTTCACCTCGCCAAACAAATATATTTTACCTCCCTCATCTCCTCTCTGTCTAACAACCAAAAACGCCTTTGTGACACGTTCAACTCTCTACTTCGGCCTAAAGTACAGACCCCAATCACTGATCTCTGTGCTGAAGACCTGGCCAAATACTTCAAAACTAAAATCGATGACATTCGTGATGAAATCCTCTCCCAGTCCCCTAAAAGTTCTGATCCAATTCCCAGCCACGTCTCCTCATCATCACTCTCAGTTTTTGAGCCTGTAACGGAGGATGAGGTTTCCAGGCTGCTCTCCTCCCCTGCCCCACTACCTGCTCTAGTGACCCCATGCCTTCACACCTCATCTAGTCTCTCTCTCCTGCTATCAGCTGTCACCTAACTAAAATCTTCAACCTCTCCCTCTCTTCTGGGGTCTTTCCTTCCTCCTTCAAACACTCTATCATAACCCCACTATTGAAAAAACCATCTCTGGACCCGTCCTGTGCAGCCAACTATCGACCCGTCTCAAATCTCCCCTTTATCTCTAAACTCCTGGAACGCTTGTTCTACTCCCGCATTATCCACTATCTTTCCGAGAACTCTCTCCTTGACCCCTTACAGTCTGGTATCCACTCCCTTCACTCCACAGAAACGGCCCTAACCAAAGTCACTAACGATCTTCTGACGGCCAAATCAAATGGCAATTTCTCTTTACTGATTCTCTTGGACCTGTCTGCGGCTTTTGACACTGTGGATCACCAACTCCTCCTCAGTAGTCCCCGCTCCATCGATCTTAAGGACTATGCTCTCACCTGGTTTTCCTCCTATCTCTCTGTCCGCTTCTTTAGCGTCTTGTTTTCTGGCTCTACTTCTTCTCCTCTTCCCCTTGCTGTCAGGGTTCCCAGGGGATCAGTCCTGGGTCCTCTACTCTTTTCACTCTACACATCGCCCATTGGAAAAACAATCAGTAGATTTGGTTTCCAGTACCACCTCTATGCTGATGACACCCAACTCTATACCTCCTCCTCCAACATCACCCCTGCACTCCTACAGAATACCAGTGACTGTCTCTCTGCCGTCTCAGACATCATGTCCTCTTTATATCTGAAACTAAATCTTTCTAAAACAGAACTTCTTGTCTTTTCTCCATCAACTGATACTGTACCTAACCCTGACATTTCCATCTCGGTATGTGGTACTACCATAACTCCCGGGCAGCAGGCTCGCTGTCTTGGAGTTATACTTGACTCTGATCTGTCTTTCACTCCCCATATTCAGTCTCTTTCACGTTCTTGTCACCTGCATCTCAAAAACATTTCCAGAATCCGCCCATTTCTCACTACTGAAACTGCTAAAACTCTCATTATTGCTTTGATTCACTCCCGCCTCGACTACTGTAACTCTTTACTAATAGGCCTTCCTTTCTTCAAACTCTCTCCTCTCCAGTCCATCCTTAATGCCGCAGCCAGACTCTTCCTCTCCAGCCGCTACACCGACGCCTCCTCCCTGTGCCAGTCACTACACTGGTTATCAATTCAGTCCAGAATACAGTACAAAATCCTCAGTCTCACACACAAAGCTCTCCACAATGCTGCAAATCCCTACATCTCCTAAATCGAGCTGAAAAACTCGGCTTATACTCAAGTAAATACGGTATGAAAGGTACCATGTGTCTCTTTACCCTAGCAGCTAACAGCAGTTTGAAACGTGAATGGCTGCTGACAGATTCCCTTCACTAGCACATGTTAAAGAGTGGATGATATTTCAATAACTGAAGACAAAAGAAGACTGTATTTTGAGCCTTAAAAAAAAACAAAAAAAAAAAAAACATGGAATCCCAATATATCGGAATGTGTGTATATATGTGTATATATATATATATATATATATATATATATATATATATATATACTGTTCTGTTGGATGTCATTGTGATGTCATCATTCTTTTCACTCCATTGAACATTGAATGTCATGATTCCAAATCCACTTGAAAGTGATTCAGAAATCATACTGCTGTGACACACCTATATTTTTAGACTAGTCATAATACTGTAGATATGAAAAGCTACATGGGCACTAAGACTTTAGTCTTATTCCTGGCCCCAAAAAAAATATTCACGCCTAAAAATCTCATTATTTTTATTGCTACAGTGCAGAGGCTTAACAGATAAATAATGCCTACATAATATTTATTACATATATCTTAAGCTGCAGCATGTCAAATTTACAACATGGAAAATGTTACCATGCTAAAATATCTGTCATAAATTCCAATCTACATTGAATTTTAAAGTAATGTGAATTACTCTATTCACTAAAACTAGACCATATTATAACTTCCATCAGCTCATGATCAATATACTGAGCAACTGGGTCACTTAAATGGGCACTGTGACTTTAAAAAACTTTTGACATACTGTAGAGACATGTCAAACATTTTGATCAGACCCCACATTTTCTCCCAGGTCTGTGCCACGTAACTATGACTTATATGTAAGTATGAGATTGTCTTGGTTGCCAGCACAGATACTGTAGAAAGAGGAATGCTTGTCTTCTCGCATATTCTAGTGATCATGGTCTGAACTCTCAAACCCTAACTGATCAAAACTTTTGACATGTCTTGAGGGCATGTCAAAAGTCATTTAAAACTGACAAGTATACTATAATATCTACATTTCTCAGTGTATTCCAGTACTGCACTAACCATATGCCAACAGATGATGACAATGAATGCTAATACACCATTATCTAGTGGCTGGAAGCAGGAAAAACGCCATGATTCCATGACATTTTTTTGTCACTCGGAATGCACTGCATTGCTTTACATAAAAAATTCAATATGATACTAATCAGATTTTGGCAGACACCCGGTTTGGAAGGGACAAAATGTTCTTGAGTATACCAATGTAAAAAGACATGAAGAGGAATGTGTAAATGTGAGACAGTCTAGGAAGAAATTTCAACACAGTTGTCTCATTCTCTATTGAGCGCAGAACAACATAAATACGTATATTTTACCCAATATTTATAAATTATGGCTTGTTATACTTTACGCTTTGCAACCTATTTTCTTACAGAATTAAGCCACCATCATATTGTGACCACTGCTTTGAAGTATAAATAAATTATTGCCTGTGTACTCTCAAAGTCCAATTCTCTTCACCCAGTTTGATACATATAAATTAAGGATTAATTTTTTTTTAAATTTATGAATAAAGACCATAGGTTGGTCGGAAGGTTTGTCTTTTCTGTTAACCCCTTAACAACCAAGGATGTATATTTACGTCCTTGGCCGGCTCCCGTGATATAACGCGGGGTCACGCGGTGACCCCGCATCATATCAGATCGGTCCCGGCATGTATCTGAAGCTGGGACCAGGGGCTAATAGCGCGCGGCAGCAATCGCAGTGCGCAAAGTTGAACACCATGTCTAAAACGAAAGTGAAAGCTGCCCGGCTGCTCAGTGGGGCTGATCGGGACCACCGCAGTGAAAATGCGGTGTCCTAATCAGCTGGGACATGAGTGGAGGTCCCTTTACCTTCCTCCGGCATGTCCCTTCGCCGATTGGTTGCTCCAAGCCTTAGATGCAGGCTTGAGCAATCGACCGCCGATAACACTGATCAATGGCTTTGCAGTGAACAGGGTATAAGATCAGTGTGTACAATTTTATAGCCCCCTATGGGAGCTATAACACTGCAAAAAAAAAGTGTAAAAAAAAGTTAAGAAATGTAATTTAACCCTTTCCCTAATAAAAGTTTGAATCACCCCCCTTTTCTCATAAAAATAAAAATAAATATAGACATATGTGGTATCGCCGCGTACGTAAATGCCTGAACTATAAAAATATATGATTAATTAAACCGCACGGTCAATAGCGTACGTGCAAAAAAATTCCAAAGTAACGTATTTTTGGTCACTTTTTATATCATGAAAAAATGAATAAAAAACAATCAAAAAGTCCGATCAGCACAAAAATGGTACCGCTAAAAACTTCAGATCACGGTGCAAAAAATGAGCCCCATAAGCGGTAAAATAAAAGTTATAGTACGAAAAAATCAAACCTATATAAGTAGGGTATCATTTTAATCGTATGGACCTACAGAATAAAGATAAGGTGTAATTTTTACCGAAATATGTACTGCGCAGAAAGGGAAGCCCCCCAAAGTTACAAAATGGCATTTTTTTTCAATTTCGTTGCACAATGATTTTTCTACCGTTTCGCCGTAGATTTTTGGGTAAAATGACTGATGTCACTGCAAAGTAGAATTCGTGGCACAACAAATAAGCCATCATATGGATTTTTAGGTGCAAAATTGAAAGGGTTATGATTTTTAAAAGGTGATGAGGAAAAAACTAAAGTGCAAAAACTTAAAAACTTGTGGTCCTTAAGGGGTTAAATGTTGGATTCTTTTGCTACCTTTCAGTTACCTGGGTCTGACATGGAGTTCTTGCCCTACATTGTCTTAGATATGGAAACATGACTGGATAAACAATAGTGAGCTGACAGACAGATGTGGATTATATTTTGTGTGTAATTTGTTAATTTTAGCTATTCAAATTAATTTTTAAGCTATAAAGCAATCATTTGTTAGAAGCCTATAAAAGAAACATAACCTGATTCATATATTCATATACCACATCATGGTGACTGTCAAAAAATACCCATTTGCTGTCTTTTTTTTTTTTTTTAAATACTAAGGGGGGGGGGGGGGGAATTAAAACCTGTGTAAAGGAAAAGTTTCCCAAACCAAAAAACAAATAAGCTCATAAATGAAGTTATGTTTGAAAATGTGTAATGACACAAAACATATTGAACACATTAAGAAAGGGAGGTGCAAAAAGGCATGGAAAGTCAAGACAAAAAAATCTGTCAGTAATTAAAAAGTAATCCAACCCCTTGTCAGAGCAAATTAATATCAGCTTGTTCAGTCCCAACTGATGGCCTACAACAAGGTCTCATTGCCAAAACGTCACACAAGACACATCTCATGATGTGTAAAAGCAAAGAGCTGTCTCAAGACTCTCACAATTTAATTGGTGCAAAACAATGGCATTGGTTACAGGCTCAGGTTGCAGTGAGTACTGTTGGGGCCATAATAAGCAATTGGATAGACAATCATTTCACCATAAATTTGCCTCCACCAGGAGCTCCTCTTAAGATTTCTGACAGAGGAGTGAAAAGAATAATCAGAAGAAGAGTCGAGTCCCCCGAACCCGGATTCGATCTGAAATTCGTGAGTGACCAGTCCTCTGATGAAGCTGGGTTGCCAGTGAAATGTCAGGACTCTGGCTTGTGTCTCGTTTTAACAGCAGCGGTTTCAGTCAGCCCTATCAGCCACACTTGCTAATAGCCATACTAGTGGCCATACAGATATAAGAGGCACACAAGTATTTTGGCATTACAACAGACAATGAATAGGAACTAGACTGACACTGTTTAGTCCAATCACCACTTTTCTTTTCTTTTCACTAATTTAAGCGCATAAAAAGTTATATTTTATAATTAGTTATGGTGGGGGGGGGGGGGGGTTCTAGTTTTGGGTACCCGTTTGGGGGATTCCCCTAAAGTTGTTGTGACTGTCTATTACCTTGTTACCCCCTGGGATTTGTTGTTTATTTATATATATATAAATATATATTTAGATATAATGATACTTTTCTGACAAATCATCTTGCGCCTGTAGGAAGAACATTTCTTCCAGCTGAATGGACTTCATTACAGCATTTTTGTTATCTAGTTAAAACCTTGTACTTTTTAGTACAGAATGAAAGTTCAAGCTGAAATGTGCTATAAATTTGCAAATGCTTTTTAAAGTGCTGATATTTAGCACTGCATTAAATTTATGACTGCCCAATGATCTTCTTCCAACAGCAGCTATTGTTTTTTGCAGAGGTCATGTCTGATTTGAAGTTAAAGTCTCAGTATTACCAAAGTTCTTCTTCCAAGAAAATCTCAGGACAGGATTTATTAGACTTCATATGTCAGCAATGCGATAGTAAACTTTAGAGAAAAAAAATTCTAGTAAAAAAGTTGGTGAGTAAAATTTAGGTCTTATTCAGATTTTCCTCTTAAATGAATATTCAAAAATAGAAAGGAGTCAAAAAGGCAATGTGAAAACATTAAAAAGGAGTTTTAGACACCTCTTTAGGAATCGATTCATCTTATTGAGAGTAACAGTTTAAAATAAAATAAAGTACATTAATTTCAAATCACTTTATCTATTTTCAATATTTAGATTTTTAAAAAAGTAATACCAATGATTCTGTTTTGTAGTAACCATAGAGAGTATAGATGTAAATTAGAAGTGTGGACATTGTTATCCATTCAATATTTTTAGGTCATACCTTTCTTTTGCAATAGGCCATTCTGCTCTGTATGTATTTTTATATTTCTTTAAGTAGTTCTTCAGCTCTACTACTAGTAAATAGTTGTGTTCATCACAAATTAAATTAAATGATAGGTTGTAACTCTTACTTAACCCCTTAAGGGGTCCGCAGGGATTTTTCACTTTCGCACTTTCGTCTTTCCTCCTCGCTATTTAATAGCCATAACTCTTCCACTTTTTCACTTGCAGATCCATATGAGGTTTATTGTTTATTGTGCCACCCATTGAACTTTAATGCTCCACCAATTGAACTTGAACTGTGATGACATTACGGTGGAACAAAAAAAAAATTATTTGTGGGGCAAAATTGAAAAAACTAAACTTTTAGTAGCTTCAGTTTCTACTTTTTGTATGAACATTGTATGCTTAACCTGTTGGGGACTACGGGCGTATGGATATGCCCTTGCGTCCTGGTTCTTAAGGACCAAGGGCGTACCTGTACCTGAATTTTGATCCCCGCCGCTAGCCGGATGGGAATCGGAATGGAATGCCTGCTGAAATAATTCAGCAGGCATCCCATGCAAATGCCTGGGGGGGGGGGGGTGTCAATTCAGATCAGTAATTCTCCGGCTATTTGGGGCCGATTAGTAATCTGATGCCCCGATAGCCCGGAAAATAGGGATGATCGGAGCTGCCACCTCCTCCTATCCCCTGCGATTGGCCAATGCGGCCAATCAGCGAATTGCAGGGCGGGGGGGGGGGGAGAACATTCATTTCCCCCGCTCTGCCCGACCCTGGATGTTGGGGAAGAGTGGGGGGAAGATGGTGGTGATGTGTGGGGCCGTTGCGGGGACCGACTGCGCTGGTTACCTGGGCTCACGCAGCGACCAGGGACTGGCTGCTGACAAGATGCGCAGGCAAGTGGAGGCGGCGGTGGCAGCGGTTTCCCAGGTACAGCTGTGAAGGTCGCCGTAAAGTGATCTTCACTGCTGTATCTAGGAGTTTCAAAACTGCAACTCCCAGCCAAAAGTTGTCTGGGCATGCTGGGAGTTGTAGTTTTGCAACATTTTGCAACATCTGAAGGGCCACAGTTTGGAGACCACTGTCCTTTGAGATGTTGCAAAACTACAACTCTCAGCATGCCCAGACTGTCCAGACATGCTGGGAGTTGTAGTTCTGTAAGATCTGTCCCTTCAGATGTGGCCGAACTACAACTCCCAGCATGCCTGGGTAGTCTGGGCATGCTTGGAGTTGAAGTCTTGCAACATCTGGAGGGCTACAGTTTGGAGACCACTACACAGTGGTCTCCAAACTGTTCTCCTCCAGTTGTTGCATAACTACAACTCCCAACATGCCCTTCGGCTGTCTGGGCATGCTGAGAGTTGAAGTATTGCAACAACTGGAGGCACACTGATTGGGAAAAATTGTCTGTTTCCTAACTCAGTGTTTCCCAACCCGTGTGCCTCCTGCTGTTGCAAAACTATAACTCCCAGCATGCACTGGCAGACCACGCATGCTGGGAGTTGTAGTTTTGCTACAGCTGGATGCACACGGGTTGGGAAACACTGAGTTAGGAAACAGACAGTGGTGCGGAAACACTGCGGTAGTCTGTTACCTAACACAGTGTTTCCCAATCCCAACCAGCCTCCAGCTGTTGCATAACTACAACTCCCAGCATGCATGGTCTGTCAGCGCATGCTGGGAGTTGTAGTTTGCCCCCCACGTGAATGTACAGGGTACATTCACACGTTCGGGGGTATACAGCAAGTTTCCCGCTTCAAGTTTGAGATGCGGCAAATTTTCCGCTTCAACGGGAAACTCACTGTAAATCTCTGCCCGTGTGAATATACCCTAAAAACACTACACTATACTACACTACACTAAGCCTAAATAAAGAGTAAAACACTTCATATACACTCCACCCCCCCCCCCCCCCCCCCCAATAAAAGTAAAAACCTCTTGTACATCAGTTTTTCCAAACTGTTTTACAACAGCTGGAGACACCCTGTTTGGGGAAAACCGATGTACATTATTTTTGGTGGAGTAGGCAAGTGTAACGCTTGCATCCGGGTACACCCCTATGAAAATCCCTAATTTAGGCCTCAAATGCCCATGGCGCTCTCTCACTTCAGAGCCCTGTCGTATTTCAAGACAACAGTTTAGGGCCACACAATGGGTATCACCAAATTTTGGGGGGCTTTTTCTCCTTTTACCCCTTATGAAAAGGTAAAGTTGGGGTCTACACCAGCATGTTAGGGTAAAAAAAATTTTTTTTTACTCTAACATGCTGGTGTTGCCCCATTCTTTTAATTTACATGGAAGGTAAAAGGAAATAAAGACCCCCAAAATTTGTAACGCAATTTCTCCCAAGTACAGAAATACCCCATATGTGGACGTAAAATGCTCTGCGGGCGCACAACAAGGCTCAGAGAGCGCCATGTACATTTGAGGCCTAAACTGGTGATTTGCACATGGGGTTGCTGCTGGTTACAGGGGTTCTGACATAAACGCAAAATAAATAAATACCCACATGTGACCCCATTTTGGAAACTGCACCCCTCACGGAAGGTAACAAGGGGTATAGTGAGCCTTAACACCCCAAAGGTGACTGAAAGATTTTTGAAACAGTTGTCCGTGAAAATGAAGAATGTAATTTGTGCTCACTGCACCCCTTGTTACATTTCTTGAGGGGTCTAGTTTCCCAAATAGTGTGCCATGTGGGGTGTTTTTCACTGTTCTGGCACCATGGGGGCTTCCTAAATGTGACATGCCCCGCTTTACAAAAGCCCAATGTCGCTCCTTCCCTTCTGAGCCCTCTAGTGCACCCACAGAGCACTTTACATCCACATATGATATATTTCCTTACTCGAGAGAAATGATGTTTCAAATGTTGGGGGACATTTTCACCTATTACCCCTTGTGAAAATGAAAAATGTGGGGTAAGATCAGCGTTTTAGTAGAAAAATAAAAAATTTTATTTTCACTTGCAACTTTATTGAAAATTCGTCAAACACCTGTGAGGTGTTAAGGCTCACTTTACCCCTTGTTATGTTCCATGAAAGGTGTAGTTTCCCAAATAGTGTACCACGTGGGGTGTTTTTTGCTGTTCTGGCACCATAGGGGCTTCCTAAATTTGACATGCCCCCCAAAAACCTTTTCAGTAAAATTCACTCTCCAAAATCCCATTGTCGCTCCTTCTCTTCTGACCCGTCTAGTGCACCCACAGAGCACTTTACATCCACATATGAGGCATTTCCTTACTCGAGAGAAATTGAGTTACATATTTTTGGGGGCTTTTTCTCCTTTTACCCCTTGTAAAAATAAAAAATATGGGTCGACAAGAACATGTTAGTCTAAAAAATGAAGATTTTGAATTTTTGCCTCCACTTTGCTGCTATTCCTGTGAAACACCTAGAGGGTTAACACACTTTCTGAATGTCATTTTGAATATGTTGAGGGGTGTAGTTTTCATATTCGGGTCCTTTATGGGGAATTTCTAACATAAAGATCCTCAAATTCACTTCAAAACTGAACTGGTCCCTGAAAAATGCAGATTTTGAAATTTACTTGAAAAATTGGAAAATTGCTGCTGAGTTTGAAGCCCTCTGATGTCTTCAAAAAAGTAAAAACATGTAAACTTTATGATGCAAACATAAAGTAGACATATTAAATATGTGAATCAATATATAATTTTTTGGTATGTCTATTTTCCTTACAAGCAGAGAGCTTCAAAGTTATAACAATGCCAAATTTTTTAATTTTTCATGAAATTTTTACATTTTTCCCCAAGAAATTATGCAAGTATCGACGAAAATTTACCACTTACATTAAGTAGAATATCTCACGAAAAAACAGTTTCTGAATCAAATTCATATTTACAAGCATCTCAGAGTTATTAATGCTTAAAGTGACAGTGGTCAAAATTGCAAAACATGCTCTGGTCCTTAGGGTCAAAATGGGCTCGGTCCCCAAGGGGTTAAAATTGTCCTCTTCTGACCCCAATAACTTTTTTTTATTTTTTTATATACAGGGATGTATGAGGGCTCATTTTTTATTTTTTTTATTTTTTTGCCCAGTGATCTATAGTTTTTATCTGCACTATTTTTGTTTTGACTGGACTTTTTGATCGCTTGATCGCTGGATCAGTACAGGATGAGTAACTCACTGTACAGTGACCCACCTGCTAAATAGTGAGTACAACTCTGGAGTATAATACATTATATAACTCAGGATCAGTACAGGATAAGTAATGTCATGTATGTACATAGTGACATTACACTGTTGGGCCTCTTCTAGCCATGATACATGATGAGATACAATTGAGCATGTAGGCATACAGGTTCAGTATGGCATCTTGTGGCACATTTTCCCACAGATGTTGCAGCTGGGCCTCCAGATTTCCCAAGTTGGCTCACCATAAAAACTTGATTTGAGATATGTAGCAACTAGGCAGGAAGTAATCAGTCAAAGAAGTGTCACAATCTGGTGCAGACATTACTGGGAAATTACCGGGGTGTCCTGATCAGATTAGAGAATGGTGGGAGGTCCCTTACCTGCCTTCACGCTGTCCAATCTCTTCTGCGATGCTCCAGCCAGGCTCAGCATGCTGGAGCAATAAAGCGCAGATAACACTGATCAATGCTATGCTATGACATAGCATTAAACAGTGTATACAATCATTAGATTGCTTGTAATAGTCCCCTATGGGAACAAAAAAATTGTGTAAAAAAAGAAAAAAAAGTTAATAAATGTGAACTAACCCCTTCCCTAATAAAAGTTTAAATCACCCCCCTTTTCCCATTTAAAAAAAAGGAAACAAAAATAACCAAAATGTTGTATTTTTCTTCATTTTGTATACTTAAAAAATGTATAAAAAGCGATCAAAAAGTCCCATGAAACAAAAATGATACCAATAAAAACTATAAACCATGGCGCAAAAAATGAGCTCTCAGATAGCCTTGTATGCAGAAAATTAAAAAGTTATAGGGGTCAGAAGATGACAATTTTAAACATACTCATTTTGGTGCATGTAGTCATTAAAATAAAATAAAACCTACATAAATTGGGTATCCCTATAACTGTATGGACCTACAGAATAAATATAAGGTGTCATTTTTGCAGAAAAGTGAAATGCGTAGAAACGGAAGCTGCTTAAAAACTTGCAGTTTTTTAAAAAAAATGGCAGTTTTAAAAAAAAAATTTGTCCCATAAATAGTTTTTTTAATGAGATTCGCCATAGATTTTGTGGTGAAATGTCTGATGTCATTACAAAGTAAAATTGGTGGTGCATAACACAAGCCCTCATACAGGTCTGTAGGTGGAAAACTGAAAGCGTTATGATTTTTAGAAGGTGAGGAGGAAAAAATTTAAGTGCAAAAATGGAAAAACCCGGAGTCCTTAAAGGGCAAAAGTGCTTACCTTGAGGCCTCCATACTCACTGTATGACTGGATCCACACAGAATATGGCCACCAAGTTGATACAATTCTACACCATAGCAATATAGGTTTCTTGTTTACTACACCACTGAAAACAAAGAAGATGGTGGCTGTTTCTCAGTGGCCGGACACATAATGGGAATTCTTTTAAAGGGGTACTCCGCCCCTGACATCTTATCCCCTATCCAAAAGGACAGGGGATAAGATGTTAGATCGCCATAGTCCCGCTGCTGGGGACCCCAGGGATCGCCGCTGCGGCACCCCGCCATCATTACTGCTCAGAGCGAGTTCGCTCTGTGCGTAATGACGGGCGATACAGGGGCCGGAGCAGTGTGACGTCATGGCTCCCCCCCTCATGACATCACTGGCCGTCCCCTTAATGCAAGTCTATGGCAGGGGGCGTGACGACCGCCACGCCCCCTTCCCATAGACTTGTATTGACGGGGCGGAGCCGTGACGTAACGATGCTCCGGCCCCTGTATTGCCCGTCATTACGTGCAGAGCGAACTCGCTCTGCACAGTAATGATAGCGGGGTGCTGCAGCAGCGATCCCCGGGGTCCCCAGCGGCGGGACCCCGGCGATCTGACATCTTATCCCCTATCCTTTGGATAGGAGATAAGATGTCTAGGGGCGGAGTACCCCTTTAAGCACCCGTAATTTACTCAGGCAGAGACAAGCGTGTAATGAAAGTGCCAACGGTGTCTAGATGGTGAACAAGGTAACTATGGAAGCTGCTTGTGTGTATTGGCAGATCAAACAACCTCTTAACTGATGGTCTGTCTGGACTGTCTAGAGCCTGTTGGCTGTGTGAACATGTCCTTCCCTAGCCAATACTCCCAATAACTCCTATTAGCTTGGTCATAATGGACTAGATGGAGGGCAATTCATTGAAATGACCATGTTGCTTCTTTTAAAGTCTTTCAACTGGGCAAAATGCCTGACAGTGTGTCATAGAGGCCACTTGTCAGATTGGCACACCATCCCCTCCCATGTCTCCATTGTTTCCCCTGCCTCCTGATTTAGAATAAGAGTCGAACCAATGCAGTAGAGATGAGCAAATTTTTGAAAAATTCAATTCGGTCGATTTGCTAAATTTCCCCAAAAAATTTGGTTCGGTACGCATTTATTAGTGGCAAATCTGTATTAAAAAATGGCTATTTCTGGCCTACAGAGAGCCTCAACAGGGAAGAACACTTTGCCTTGCTGTAACACGCATAGGGTGTGTGCTGCGTTGTTGAAATAATACTATTATTCAGTATGACATGCAGATCAGAGGTGTCCCTATTAGAATCACTGCCGTAGAGCAGCACAAGGACAGAGCCTAGAGGTGGCATCAGTATGAGGAGACCATATAGTGGCTGAATGACAGCCTGGAGGTGGCGGAAGCATGAGGAGACCATAAAGTCCCTGAATGACACAGCGTGGAGGTGACGGCAGCAAGATCACACCATAGAGTAGCTGAATGACACAGCCTGGAGTTGACAGCAGAATGAGGAGACCATATAGTGGCTGGATGACACAGCCTGCAATTGGTGGCAGCAAGAGCAGACCATATAGTGACTGAATGACACAGCCTGGAGTTGACGGCAGCATGATGAGACCATATAGTGGCTGAATGACACAGCCTGGAGTTGGCGGCAGCATGAGGAGACCATATAAAGGTTGAATGACACAGCCTGGAGTTGGCGGCACCATGAGGAGACCATATAGTGGCTGAATGACAGCCTGGAGTTGGCGGCAGCATGAGGAGACCATATAGTGGCTGAATAACACAGTGTGGCGGTGGCGGATACATGAGGAGACCATATAGTTGCAGAATGAGACAGCCTGGTGGTGGCAGCAGCATGAGGAGAACATATGGTGGCTAAATGAGACAGCTTGGAGCTGGCATCAGCATGAGAACATATGGTGGCAGTATGAGACAGCCTGGAGGTGCATCAGCAGCATCAGGAGTCCTGAAAGTGACCCAGTGACATAGTGGGGCGGTGGGTGGCAATACCAGTACCGAGTGACAAAGGTGGGTGAAAAAATGAGAACTTGGCATTAGATATGTGGCATCAGGTGGGTGACAAGATCAGAATAGTAGCTGAGGCAGGTAGGCAGAAGAAAATGGTCTCTTTTATATAAGTGTTAGTGTGCACAAGTAAGTTGTCACGATGCCGGCTGGCAGGTAGTGGACCCTCTGTGCCAGAGAGGGATTGGCGTGGACCGTGCTAGTGGACCGGTTCTAAGCCACTACTGGTTTTCACCAGAGCCCGCCGCAAAGCGGGATGGTCTTGCTGCGGCGGTAGTGACCAGGTCGTATCCACTAGCAACGGCTCACCTCTCTGGCTGCTGAAGATAGGCGCGGTACAAGGGAGTAGGCAGAAGCAAGGTCGGACGTAGCAGAAGGTCGGGGCAGGCAGCAAGGATCGTAGTCAGGGGCAACGGCAGAAGGTCTGGAAACACAGGCAAGGAACACACAAGGAACGCTTTCACTGGCACTAAGGCAACAAGATCCGGCAAGGGAGTGCAAGGGAAGTGAGGTAATATAGGGAAGTGCACAGGTGAAAACCCTAATTGGAACCACTGCGCCAATCAGCGGCGCAGTGGCCCTTTAAATCGCAGAGACCCGGCGCGCGCGCGCCCTAGGGAGCGGGGCCGCGCGCGCCGGGACAGAACAGACGGGGAGCGAGTCAGGTAGGGGGGCCGGGGTGCGCATCGCGAGCGGGCGCTACCCGCATCGCGAATCGCATCCCGGCTGGCAGCGGGATCGCAGCGCCCCGGGTCAGAGGACGTGACCGGAGCGCTGCAGCGGAGGGAGTGAAGCGAGCGCTCCGGGGAGGAGCGGGGACCCGGAGCGCTCGGTGTAACAGTACCCCCCCCCCTTGGGTCTCCCCCTCTTCTTGGAGCCTGAGAACCTGAGGAGCAGACTTTTGTCAAGGATGTTGTCCTCAGGTTCCCAGGATCTCTCTTCAGGACCACAACCCTCCCAGTCTACTAAAAAAAAATTTTTCCCTCTGACCTTTTTGGCAGCCAAAATTTCCTTGACCGAGAAGACGTCCGAGGAGCCGGAAACAGGAGTGGGAGGAACAGATTTGGGAGAAAAACGGTTGAGGATGAGTGGTTTGAGAAGAGAGACGTGAAAGGCATTAGGGATACGAAGAGAAGGAGGAAGAAGAAGTTTATAAGAGACAGGATTAATTTGACACAAAATTTTGAAAGGACCAAGATAGCGTGGTCCCAACTTGTAGCTAGGGACACGGAAGCGGACATATTTAGCGGAGAGCCATACCTTGTCTCCAGGGGAAAAAACGGGGGGAGCTCTTCTTTTCTTATCCGCGAACCTCTTCATGCGTGAAGAAGCCTGTAAGAGAGAATTTTGGGTCTCTCTCCATATAATGGAAAGGTCACGAGAAATTTCATCCACAGCGGGCAGACCAGAGGGCAAGGGGGTAGGGAGGGGGGGAAGAGGGTGACGGCCGTACACCACGAAAAATGGGGATTTGGAGGAAGATTCAGAGACCCTGAAGTTATACGAGAATTCGGCCCATGGAAGGAGATCTGCCCAGTCATCCTGGCGGGAGGAAACAAAATGTCGCAAATAATCACCCAGGATCTGGTTAATTCTTTCTACTTGTCCATTGGACTGGGGATGATATGCAGAGGAAAAATTTAATTTAATCTTGAGTTGTTTACAGAGAGCCCTCCAGAATTTAGACACGAATTGGACCCCTCTATCCGAGACAATCTGCGTAGGCAACCCGTGAAGACGAAAAATGTGTACAAAAAATTGTTTAGCCAACTGAGGCGCAGAAGGAAGACCAGGAAGAGGGATGAAATGTGCCATTTTGGAGAATCGATCAACGACCACCCAAATAACGGTGTTGCCACGGGAAGGGGGTAAATCAGTAATAAAATCCATACCAATCAGAGACCAAGGCTGTTCGGGGACAGGCAGAGGATGAAGAAAACCAGCGGGCTTCTGGCGAGGAGTCTTATCCCGGGCACAGATAGTGCAGGCTCGCACAAAGTCCCCAACATCCGTCTCCAGAGTCGGCCACCAATAGAAGCGGGAGATGAGTTGCACAGATTTCTTGATGCCCGCATGACCTGCGAGATGGGAGGAGTGACCCCATTTGAGGATTCCGAGGCGTTGGCGTGGAGAAACAAAGGTCTTTCCTGGAGGAGTCTGCCTGATGGAGGCAGGAGAAGTGGAGATCAGGCAGTCAGGTGGAATGATGTGTTGCGGAGGGAGATCAACTTCTGAGGCATCCGAGGAACGAGAGAGAGCATCGGCCCTAATGTTCTTATCGGCAGGACGAAAGTGAATCTCAAAATTAAATCGGGCAAAGAACAGAGACCACCGGGCCTGGCGAGGATTCAGCCGTTGGGCAGACTGGAGGTAGAAGAGGTTCTTGTGGTCGGTGTAGATAATAACAGGAAATCTTGATCCCTCCAGCAGATGCCTCCATTCCTCAAGTGCTAATTTAATGGCTAGAAGCTCTCGATCCCCGATGGAGTAGTTCCTCTCCGCTGGAGAGAAGGTCCTAGAGAAAAAACCACAAGTGACAGCATGCCCGGAAGAATTTTTTTGTAGAAGAACAGCTCCAGCTCCCACTGAGGAGGCATCAACCTCCAATAGGAAGGGTTTGGAAGGGTCAGGTCTGGAGAGCACGGGAGCCGAAGAAAAGGCAGACTTGAGTCGTTTAAAGGAGTCTTCTGCTTGAGGAGGCCAGGACTTGGGATCAGCATTTTTTTTGGTTAAAGCCACGATAGGAGCCACAATGGTAGAAAAATGTGGAATAAATTGCCTGTAATAATTGGCGAACCCCAAAAAGCGTTGGATAGCACGGAGTCCGGAGGGGCGTGGCCAATCTAAGACGGCAGAGAGTTTGTCTGGATCCATCTGTAGTCCCTGGCCAGAGACCAAATATCCTAGAAAAGGAAGAGATTGGCATTCAAACAGACATTTCTCAATTTTGGCATAGAGTTGGTTGTCACGAAGTCTCTGAAGAACCATACGGACATGCTGGCGGTGTTCTTCTAGATTGGCAGAAAAAATTAGGATATCGTCCAGATATACAACAACACAGGAGTATAACAGATCACGAAAAATTTCATTGACAAAGTCTTGGAAGACGGCAGGGGCATTGCACAGTCCAAAGGGCATGACCAGATACTCAAAGTGTCCATCTCTGGTGTTAAATGCCGTTTTCCACTCGTCCCCCTCTCTGATGCGGATGAGGTTATAGGCGCCTCTTAAGTCCAATTTAGTGAAGATGTGGGCACCTTGGAGGCGATCAAAGAGTTCAGAGATGAGGGGTAAGGGGTAGCGGTTCTTAACCGTGATTTTATTAAGACCGCGGTAGTCAATGCAAGGACGTAGGGAGCCATCTTTTTTGGACACAAAGAAAAATCCGGCTCCGGCAGGAGAGGAGGATTTACGGATAAAGCCCTTTTTTAGATTCTCCTGGACGTATTCGGACATGGCAAGAGTCTCTGGGGCAGAGAGAGGATAAATTCTGCCCCGGGGTGGAGTAGTACCCGGGAGGAGGTCGATAGGGCAATCATAAGGCCTGTGAGGAGGTAGAGTCTCAGCTTGTTTTTTGCAGAAAACATCCGCGAAGTCCATATAGGCCTTAGGGAGACCGGTTACTGGAGGAACCACAGAGTTACGGCAAGGGTTACTGGGAACCGGTTTTAGACAGTTCTTGGAACAAGAGGACCCCCAACTCTTGATCTCCCCAGTGGACCAATCCAGGGTTGGGGAATGAAGTTGAAGCCAGGGAAGTCCAAGGAGAATCTCCGAGGTGCAATTGGGGAGGACCAAAAGTTCAATCCTCTCATGATGAGATCCGATGCTCATAAGAAGGGGCTCCGTGCGGAAACGTATGGTACAGTCCAATCTTTCATTATTTACACAATTGATGTAGAGGGGTCTGGCGAGACTGGTCACCGGGATGTTGAACCTGTTGACGAGAGAGGCCAAAATAAAATTTCCTGCAGATCCAGAGTCCAAGAAGGCCACTGTAGAGAAGGAGAAGGCAGAGGCAGACATCCGCACAGGCACAGTAAGACGTGGAGAAGCAGAGTAGACATCAAGGACTGTCTCACCTTTGTGCGGAGTCAGCGTACGTCTTTCCAGGCGGGGAGGACGGATAGGACAATCCCTCAGGAAGTGTTCGGTACTAGCACAGTACAGGCAGAGGTTCTCCATACGGCGTCGTGTCCTCTCTTGAGGTGTCAGGCGAGACCGGTCGACCTGCATAGCCTCCACGGCGGGAGGCACAGGAACAGATTGCAGGGGACCAGAGGAGAGAGGAGCCGAGGAGACGAAACGCCTCGTGCGAACAGAGTCCATATCTTGGCGGAGTTCCTGACGCCTTTCAGAAAAACGCATGTCAATGCGAGTGGCTAGGTGAATAAGTTCATGTAGATTAGCAGGAATTTCTCGTGCGGCCAGAACATCTTTAATGTTGCTGGATAGGCCTTTTTTGAAGGTCGCGCAGAGGGCCTCATTATTCCAGGACAATTCTGAAGCAAGTGTACGGAATTGTACGGCATACTCGCCAACGGAAGAATTACCCTGGACCAGGTTCAACAGGGCAGTCTCAGCAGAAGAGGCTCGGGCAGGTTCCTCAAAGACACTTCGGATTTCCGAGAAGAAGGAGTGTACAGAGGCAGTGACGGGGTCATTGCGGTCCCAGAGCGGTGTGGCCCATGACAGGGCTTTTCCGGACAGAAGACTGACTACGAAAGCCACCTTAGACCTTTCAGTGGGAAACAGGTCCGACATCATCTCCAGATGCAGGGAACATTGGGAAAGAAAGCCACGGCAAAACTTAGAGTCCCCATCAAATTTATCCGGCAAGGATAAGCGTATCCCAGGAGCGGCCACTCGCTGCGGAGGAGGTGCAGGAGCTGGCGGAGGAGATGACTGCTGAAGCTGTGGTAGCAACTGTTGTAGCATCACGGTCAGTTGAGACAGCTGTTGGCCTTGTTGCGCTATCTGTTGTGACTGCTGGGCGACCACCGTGGTGAGGTCAGCGACAACTGGCAGAGGAACTTCAGCGGGATCCATGGCCGGATCTACTGTCACGATGCCGGCTGGCAGGTAGTGGACCCTCTGTGCCAGAGAGGGATTGGCGTGGACCGTGCTAGTGGACCGGTTCTAAGCCACTACTGGTTTTCACCAGAGCCCGCCGCAAAGCGGGATGGTCTTGCTGCGGCGGTAGTGACCAGGTCGTATCCACTAGCAACGGCTCACCTCTCTGGCTGCTGAAGATAGGCGCGGTACAAGGGAGTAGGCAGAAGCAAGGTCGGACGTAGCAGAAGGTCGGGGCAGGCAGCAAGGATCGTAGTCAGGGGCAACGGCAGAAGGTCTGGAAACACAGGCAAGGAACACACAAGGAACGCTTTCACTGGCACTAAGGCAACAAGATCCGGCAAGGGAGTGCAAGGGAAGTGAGGTAATATAGGGAAGTGCACAGGTGAAAACCCTAATTGGAACCACTGCGCCAATCAGCGGCGCAGTGGCCCTTTAAATCGCAGAGACCCGGCGCGCGCGCGCCCTAGGGAGCGGGGCCGCGCGCGCCGGGACAGAACAGACGGGGAGCGAGTCAGGTAGGGGGGCCGGGGTGCGCATCGCGAGCGGGCGCTACCCGCATCGCGAATCGCATCCCGGCTGGCAGCGGGATCGCAGCGCCCCGGGTCAGAGGACGTGACCGGAGCGCTGCAGCGGAGGGAGTGAAGCGAGCGCTCCGGGGAGGAGCGGGGACCCGGAGCGCTCGGCGTAACATAAGTATTGAGGATATGCATTACGTAAAACTTAACTTTTAAGAATATTCTTAGGATAAAATATATGTACACAATTTTTTTTTCAAATAAAACAAAAGGAAAGGTGTGCAAAAAACACTGTGCACTACCTACACCACCAAGTATTGATGTGATGCAAAGACCTCTAAAAGGTGGAAGGAAACAAGGTATGGTTTATTGTAACCGGTGGGGGTAAAAACTTCCCCTGTTATTCGTCCTACATAGGGCGGCCCCACACAGGAACCTTTCCCTATTTCCACCTGCAAACAATTCCCTTTCCTAGGGTTTTTAGGTGGAAATAGGGAGAGGTTCCTGTGTGGGCCGCCCTCGAAAAGGTGGACGGGAACAATGAATTGTCCATTGTAGCAGGTGAGGGGTAAAAAATTCCCCTATAAGGCCCTACTCTTGCCCTATAACTTCCCTTCTTGGCAAGTATTACTCGCCCTAAAAAGGGTGGTCCCACACAGGAAACTCTCCCTATTTCCACCTAAAAACCCTGTGAAATGGCAGTGATTGTAGGTGGAAATAGGGGGAGGTTCCTGTGTAGGGAAAGTAACACTTGCCAAGAAGCAAATTAATAATGCAAGAGTAGGGCATTACAGGGGAAGTTTTTACCCCCACCGGTTACAATGAACCATACGTTGTTCCCTTCCACCTTTTAGAGGTTTTTGCCTCACATCAATACTTGGGGGTGTAGGTGGCACATGGTATTTTTTTGCACACCTTTTCCTTTTGCCTGATTCCCCAAAAAATTTTGCCCACATCTATTTTATCCTAAGAAAAGTTACATTTTAGCTAATGCATATCCTCAATACTTACTTGTGGTCTGATGCGAGGAATGTCTGTAACTGGGGAGCAGCACCTTAAATATGTTTTGCACCATCCATACTTGTGAATTAGTGATGTCGCGAACATAACATTTTCGGTTCGCGAACGGCGAAGGCGAACTTCCGCAAATGTTCGCGAACCGGGCGAACCACCATTGACTTCAATGGGCAGGCGAATTTTAAAACCCACAGGGACTCTTTCTGACCACAATAGTGATTTAAAAGTTGTTTCAAGGGGACTAATACCTAGACTGTGGTGTGCTGGAGGGGGATCCATGGCAAAACTCCCATGGAAAATTACATATTTGATGCAGAGTCTGTTTTTAATCCATAAAGGGCATAAATCACCTATTATTCCTAAATTATTTGGAATAACGTGCTTTAGCCCCCTTTAGGCAGCACATAGATCCCCCTTTAGGCATGACATAGTTAGATCCCCCCTTTAGGAAGCAACATAGATTCCCCCATATTAGGCAGCACATAGTTCAAGCCCCCCTTTAGGCAGCACATAGGTAGAGCCTCCCTTTAGGCAGCACATAGAGCCCCCTTCAGGCAGCAGATAGTTAGATCCCCCCTTTAGGCATCACATAGTTAGATCCCCCTTTAGGCAGCACATAGATTCCCCCATGTTAGGCAGCACATAGTTAGAGCCCCCCTTTACTGAGAGAGTAGTGGATGCATGGAATAGCCTTCCTGCAGAAGTGGTCGCTGCAAATACAGTGAAGGAGTTTAAACATGCATGGGATAAGCATAAGGCTATCCTTCATATAAGATAGGCCCAGGGACTATTCATAGTATTCAGATTATTGGGCAGACTAGATGGGCCAAATGGTTGTCATCTGCTGACACATTCTATGTTTCTATGTTTAGGCAGCACATAGAGCTCCCCTTTAGGCAGCACATAGATTCCCCCATATTAGGCAGCACATAGTTAGAGCCTCCCTTTAGGCAGCACATAGAGCCCCCTTTAGGCAGCACATATTTAGATCCCCCTTTAGGCAGCACATAGATTCCCCCATGTTAGGCAGCACATAGTTAGAGCCCCCCTTTAGGCAGCAAATAGAGCCCCCCTTTAGGCAGCACATAGGTTCCCCCATATTAGGCAGCACATAGTTAGAGCCTCCCTTTAGGCAGCACATAGAGCCCCCTTTAGGCAGCACATATTTAGATCCCCCCTTTAGGCAGCACATAGATTCCCCCATATTAGGCAGCACATAGTTAGAGCCCCCCTTTAGGCAGCACTGGTTTTATTTCACAGCCAAAAAAGGTATTATGACAACTGTCACACCAAATGTGATTTGCACTAGTGTGACAATGAGCAAAAAAGGTTGCCATCGGAGTTCCCCTTTTAAGCAGAGGTCCCCAACCAGGGTGCCTCCAGCAGTTGCAATACACATGGACTGAACTTATAGCCCTTTTAATACTGTAGTTAGTTGCTTGAAGGAACTTAAGTTTTACACTGGAGTACCCCTTTTAACCAGCGGTCCCCTCCCAACCAGGGTGCCTCCAGCAGTTGCAAGACACATGGACTGAACTTATAGCCCTTTTAATACTGTAGTTAGTTGCTTGAAGGAACTTAAGTTTTACACTGGAGTACCCCTTTTAACCAGCGGTCCCCTCCCAACCAGGGTGTCTCCAACTGTTGCAAGACACACAGACTGATATTTGAGCCCTAAAAAGGGCTTTTTTGGGTGCTGTCCTTAAAGCAGATGTTAGACTAGTGCTTTAGGAGTAAAGTGGACCCTGAATACACCACCTAGCAGCAACCTAGCTATCGCTTTCCCTAGCAGGGGCAGCTTCTCTGTCCCTCCACTTTCTAAGCCTGCAGCCTGCAGCATGCAAAATTAAGGTAAAATGGCGTCCTTGCAGGAGGTAGGAGGGTCTGGAAGGGAGGGACTGCTGCTGATTGGCTGTAATGTGTCTGCTGACTCTGACTCACAGGGTCAAAGCTTACCGTAATGTTAAAGTAAAGTATCGCCCGGCGATGTGAACGTGAACATGCTAAATTCACCGGGAACTGTTCGCGGGCGAACAATTCGCAACATCTCTACTTGTGAATTGTTGGTGTGGCACCATGGTCAATCTTCTCTGATGCATCAGGCATTGGTGGGTGGAAATCCTGGGGGATCCATGCCTGATTCATCTTCACAAAGGTCAGTCTCTCCCCATTTTTCATGGACAGACGAGTTCTCCTTGGAGTTACTATGGCCCACGCCGCACTAAACACCCGCTCTGATGGTACACTACTGGTCGGACAGGACAGCTTTTCCAGGACAAACTAAATCAAGTTTGGCTGTCCAGAAGTCCAGTGGATCTTCAAGGTCTGTTGACATGGTCATGTCAAGGTATGCCATCACCTGCTGGTTCAGATCCTACTCATCAGTGACTGTAGACTCAGGCTGCTGCTGATGGAGTTGGTACTGCTCCTGCCCCCTCCCCACCCCTCCCCAGCAGCCATGGCAGTAGAAGGTGAGCGCAGAGGGCCCCCCAAGTCAGACCTGAGAGAGGATGGATGATGGCACAGATAGGCATCGGTACACGGACTACGTAGGATGTCTCTGTAGTAGGTCAGTTTGTCCTCCCTCTCAGTGGGTGTAAGAAAGGCCCCCATTTTGTGCCCATAGCGAGGGTCCAAAAAGGTGGAGATCCAGAAGTCAACCCGCTGCCGAATGGTGATAATTCGTAAGTCGCTATGCAAGCGAGCATGCATCATGCCATTTGTGCAAGTGACTCGGAGGGACTCCCTGCCTCCATCTCCACTGTATACTGCCACGGTGTGTCTGGGTCCTCTGTCTCGCCTTCTTCATAACCCTCTAGCTCCTCTGGCTGCTCCTGCTCCTCCTCTCCTGTCAGATAACTAGAAAAACAACCCATCTCGCGAAACGTAAACTGTGCTCCACTGTACCCTTCCTCCTCCAGTTCAGCCCCCACAGGGCTCATGTGACCGTGAGATGTAGGCGTCACATCTCCAATGCCCTGACCAGCCATCGTTTACAACACATGTGTTACTTACAGAAAAAGTCTCGTTCCATCTTAATTATCCAACTGCTATAAATAGTAAAGAAATATCTATTTAAAAAGACAATAGAGTGATTATGTTTTTGTATAGTCTTAAGGTCTTTGTTTTCTCAAAGTTCATAGAGTTTTGAAATTACTATTTTAGGGCTCTGTCATGTTAAAAATTTGTATTTTATAATAAATACAGCAATGACAATTACATGTCTTTTTCCAAGTGAGTAATTTTTTCCACAACTATTTTCTGCACAAAACATAGGCTTTCAATGTAATTATGTCTGCTCTTAAGGAACCTTTAAGGAATAAAACACTATGGGATGATGCCCAAAAGGTTATTGCTAAAGAGATGCATAATGACTGAAAATATAATATGCATCTAACAGATTGTAAATTAAATGAATTCACTGTATGCCATGAATGGCTTTTCTCTTTTTCATTGTCCCTGAAGTGAATTTATTAAATATTACATAATGTTTTATTAACAATCATTTTATTTTCATATGTTATGTTCATATAGCACTCATAAAATAAAAATACCATATTTATGCCCCCAAGCTGTATAACACATAGTTATATTCCCTCTGATCATAATCCCTATTACAATTCTTACATCATTCTTTACAGCTGATGGTTCTCTTATTTTATCTTACACAAATTGTACTTTTATATTCCATTGTAAATATACTGATTTTGGCAAGGCATGCCACTATACAGACATAGGTTATTTTAATTTGAGGATTTGGGATCACAGATATTTATGAAAAGTTTATAAAACATGGAGATTTATTACAAATATATTGAAATAAGATATGAACCCATAAACAGTTAGAAGTGATATTCAGGATATTCATATTCTCTATTCACTCATATTCTCATATTCACTCTTATAGAGGCATTACGGTTAGAGATTTGTATGGGTATGACGCGGTTTCCAAAGTGGAGCTAAATATTTCACAATGTTCCGTATTGTCTCATTTAGGATCTTAGCGTAAACCACAAGATTAATTTCTTCCTGGTATCTAAAAAAATAGATGCTAGAAGTAGATATATCTTGTATGGCTTCTAGGAGAAATGAAAGGATTGTATATGCAAACCAAATAGGCTTTTATCTGACATTATAAGAAGTCAAGTGGAATGAAAAGTGTATAGTATTAGAGTCAGAATGAGACAATTAGAAGAAATTTACTTCTTTTTAAAGGAAATCTGTCATCAGTATCACCTGCACTAACCTGTCTAGGTTTGCTCTTTTATATACAATGTTCCCCTGGCAAGAGCTGTATTAATGCGTTAACACGTGTCACCTGTCAAGGTTGTCCTCTCACCCCCTTATTATTCTTATTATTTTTTCAACCTTCTTGCTATTTATATCAGGGATTCTCTATGCTATGACAGTTTTGGGTAAGGAGGCAGTAGTAATAAAATTATTTTGTATGCCGTCATTTGTATGTCATTTCTTAGAAACCTTAAGAAGTACATAGTCAAATATTAACTCTATTGAGAAATGTGGTGGTATAGTGTATATAGTATAGTGTATCTGGGTGTTGAGATGTCATCCCAACCAAATGATTTTGCTAAACTGATTCTTGGTCCAGTGATGAAATAATTAGTAAAAAGATTGAGGTTTGGCTAAAATTCCAACTTTCAATGGCTGGTCAAATTGTATTGTAAAGATAGTTGTCTTTCCCCAGATACTGTACTTTATACTGTATACTACAGAGAAGGTTGTGAAGTTCTTTGAGTTGAGTAGAAGAAAATCCATATAGCAAACCTTTCCTGCTCTGGACAGTTCCTGACATGGACAGAGGTGTCAGAGAGCACTGCGGTCAAACTGGAAGGAACTAAACAACTTTCTCTGTAGTATACAGCAGCTGATATGTTCTTGAAGGATTGAGATTTTTAAATATAAGTAATTTTCAAATCTGTTTAACACATTAACAACCATGGATGTGTATGCACGTCCGGCAGGATGCATGTTCCCGCACCAGGACGAGTATACACATAGTATACATAGTATACACATAGTTCTCGAGGGTGCTGCCCAGTGCACCCACGAGATCGCGGCAGGGACTCTGTTGTAACACACAGCCAGAACCTTGCCGCACTGCCAGGACCGAAGCAAACTTCAGTTCCGGCAGTTTAACCCTTACAGCCCCGGTCGGAAGTGACCACGGGCTGTAAGTGTTTTGACAGGGGGAGCACCCTCTGTCTTCCCTGCAGCACCCCGCAGCGAGATCGTGGGATGCTGTGTGTGATCCCTGGTGGAGGGGACCCTGCCGCACTTAAATAAATTTCGATCCCGGCAGTTTAACCCTTACAGCCATAGACGGAAGCGACCGTGAGCTGTAAGGAGTTTTGACAGAGGGAGGGGGCTCCCTCTGTCTCTCTCCTGTAGCACCCCGCAACGATCGCAGGGTGCTGCTAGTTACCTGGGCTGCCAGGAGTCTTTTCAAGGACCCACAGGTCTGCCACTGTTATTGCCTGATATGCTGCCTGCCAGTGTAAAACTAGCAGGCAGCATATAACTGCAATGCTTTAGAATACTAAGTATTCCAAAACATTAAAAAAAGTGTAAAAAATTATATAAAATAAATAAAAGTGTAAAAACAATAAGTGTAAAAACAACTGTAAAAAATGTTACATTTAAAAAAAAAAAAAAAACATTACCAGAGTTATTCTCTAATAAAGTCAGACATCCCCGATTTGAAAAACAGGCCTGGTCTTTCAGGGGCATACAGGTTTACCTGTATTGGTTCTTAAGGTGTTAATTTTCTGGCACCAGTGGCTTTGAAAACATTTTTTTTTCCACCAACATACTCATTTAATTTTTATTTTCTGGCATTACAATTATGTTATTTATCTGGGGAGTTGGGTATTAAAAGTTTTTCGGATTTGGAGATATGTTTAGCTTTGAGACATTAAGGATTCGTTCTGTTCTAAAGAATAAGCACTTATATAGATGTAACTAATTGAAACATATTTTATTAAAATTGAGTTTTCAGAGTTAAGGCACACATAATTTTTGAATTACTAAAGGGAGAGGGGCGAAGAGGTATGTTTCTTTTTTACTACGATGTCTGTAGAAGGGGGCTAAAGATAACCAATTAAAAAATAAATTAAAATAATAGAAAGATCTTGGTTTTAAAGACTCTAAAAAATGGAGCTCTATAGTGACATGTCTTACCATGGTGTTTATCAATGAGAAGTATAGACATTAGTAAGGATAACTCTAGATGGTTTAGATCAAAAAACCATCAAGACTATTATCCCCAGGTTTCTCTTTTATGGCAGACGGATTAATTTATGATCATGGTTTAGTGATCAGGTTCTTCCAGTGTGGGACTTGGTGAACCTGATAGATAAGATTAGAAGGTATGAATCACTCCTATATTTATGAATAAAAGTTTAATTAACAGTTTTTTCTTCTCTGTTTCTGCTTGGGGGGAGGGATTACATTCAGTGGTTAATGGGCCTTTTTGATACATTTTGGATTCTTCACCTTCCACCCTTTTACCCCATGTTACTGTTCTACCTAATCTTACACAGAAGCAACTCAGTAGCCAAGATTAAATAGCAGGAGTTCCTCTAATACCAATCTCCTTAAAGACCTTTACCCCTTAAGGATCAGTCCAATATTCATTTTTGTTTCCTCCTTGCTTTTAAAGGGGTACTCCGGTGAAAACCTTTTTTCTTTTAAATCAACTGGTGCCAGAAAGTTAAACATATTTGTAAATGACTTCTATTAAAAAATCTTAATCCTTCCAGTACTTATTAGCTGCTGAATGCTACAGAGGAAATTCCTTTCTTTTTGGAACACTGATGACATCACGAGCACAGTGCTCTCTGCTGACATCTCTGTCCATTTTAGCAACCGTGCATAGCAGATGTATGCTAAGGGAAGCATGATGGCTCGGTGGTTAGCACTGCTGCCTTGCAGTGCTGGGGCCTTGGGTTCAAATCCCACTAAGGACAACAATAAATAAAGAGTTATTATTATAATGACTTCAACAAAGAGCACTGTGCTCGTGATGTCATCAGAGAGAATTCCAAAAAGAAAAGAATTTCCTCTATAGTATTCAGCAGCTAATAAGTACAGGAAGGATTAAGATTTTTTAATAGAAGTAATTTACAAATCTGTTTAACTTTCTGGCACCAGTTGATTTAAAAGAAAAAAGGTTTTCACCGGAGTACCCCTTTAATTCCTATTATGCTTTTATTTTTAATAGGGCTTCAATATGAGGGCTTGTTTTTTTGTGGGAACAGTTGATCATTGCATTGATTATTATATCATTTATTATTATTTTTCCATAACATATGCTTCAAAACAGAAATGGAAATGTAGCAAATTCGGGGGCTTTTTTTTTTTTTTTTTACACCGTTCATCACGTGGTCAAACTGACATGTTATCTTGATTATTTAAGAAGGCATGATTACAAAAATATTCAATTTGTATAGTTTCTGTCAGGTTACTACATTTACACCATTTATTATATGGGATAAATAATGTTATATTTTAATATTTTTGACAATTCCGCATGCAGCAATACCAAACAATTTTATTATTTTATTTAGAAAATGGGAAAAGAGGGATGATTTAAACTTTTAGAATACAAGGGGTTCTGAGTGATATATGGGACTTTCATGAGCATGGTTTGATTGCTCATAGGGATCGGTGCAGAATGTCTATATTGATATTTATTTTTGTTAACAACTGTCTATACTTAGTATTAGAAGTGGCATCCTCAATTGAACTCCTTAACCTGTTAAGGACCCATGACGTACCGGTACGTCATGAGTCCACTCCCGTTCTATAACGCGGGGCCACGGCGTCATAGCAGGTTGGGTCCGGCCTCTAACAACGGCTGGGACCCATGGCTAATAGCGCGACACTGATCGCGGTGCTGTGCGCTATTAACCCTTTAGACACGGTGTTCAAGTTGTTCGCCATGTATATAGCAAAACTAAAACGTCGGTTAGCTCAGGGACCTGTTAGGGATCGCCGCAGCGAAATTGCGGCATCCCGAACAGCTTACAGGACAGCCGGAGGGTCCCTACCTGCCTCCTGTCCGATCGTCGAATGACTGCTCAGTACCTGAGATCCAGGCATCAGCAGTCAAGCGGCAGAATCATTGATCAATGGTTTCCTATGAGAAACCATTGAACGATGTAAAAGATCAGTGTGTGCAGTGTTATAGCCCCCCATGAGAGCTATAACACTGCAAAAAAAAGTGCAAAAAAAGTGAATAAAGATCATTTAACCCCTTCCCTAATAAAAGTTTGAATTACCACCCTTTTCCCATAAAAAAAAAAGAAACAGTGTAAATAAAAATAAACATATGTGGTACCGCTGCATGTGGAAATGTCCGAATTATAAAAATATATCATTAATTAAACCACACGGTCAAAGGCGCACGCGCAAATAAATTCCAAAGTCCAAAATAGTGTGTTTTTGGTCACTTTTTACATTATGAAAAAATGAATAAAAAGCGATCAAAAAGTCCGATCAATACAAACATGGTACTGCTAAAAACTTCAGTTCATGGTGCAAAAAATGAGCCCTCATACCACCCCATATGCAGAGTAATAAAAAAAGTTATAAGGGTCAGAAGATGACAATTTTAAACATATAAATTTGCCTGCATGTAGTAATGATTTTTTCCAGAAGTACGAAAAAATCAAACCAACAGAAGTAGGGTATCATCGTATGGACCTACAGAATAAACAGAAGGTGTCATTTTTACCGAAAAATGTACTGTGTAGAAACAGAAACCCCCAAAATTTACAAAATGGCGTTTTTTTTTTTCAATTTTGTCTCACAATGATTTTTTTTTCTGTTTTGCCGTAGATTTTTGGATAAAATAACTGATGTCATTACAAAGAAGAATTGGTGGCGCAAAAAATAAGCCATCATATGGATTTTTAGGTGCAAAATTGAAAGGGTTATGATTTTTAAAAGGTGAGAAGGAAAAAACAAAAATGCAAAAACGGAAACACCCCGGGTCCTTAAGGGGTTAAAGCTAGTTGTGCTTCTGCCGCCATTTTGTAAAGTAACTATGGTTACTGATCCTGGTAAAGGAATCAACATTTTCATTTAACCAAATCTTTTTACAATGCCAACGCAACTGTTTCAAACAGATTTCTTTTTGCAAATGTTGGGGGAACAATATCAGGAAAGATTTTTATTGAGCCGTATAGATCAGGAGGGGTTTGAAGATTTTCAGCAGCTGCCAAGACCTGCTCTCTTATTACAACTTAATTAAATTTGACAATTATATATCTGGCAACATTAGGACTTCTCAGCTTATTAAATGTCCTGTGTATTCACTTAAATTTAAATAGGAACGTACCCACCTGTGTCAAAAGTAAGAAGCAATTTTTAACCAGTGTTTCATCTAGATCAGCTCATCCATACTTCTTTGCTCAATGTTAAAAAAATTTTGTCCTATTTTCAAAGTTTTAACAGTTATTTTCTAAAAATTATATTTTCTCATTTAACTTATTTTAGCTTTTAGAAATTCAATTGATTCTAGCATCACCCCAACAATGTAAAAATATATATATGTTACATTGGGGTACATATAGCGAATCATATTTCTTCAGTAGGCATAGGGATTACATGCAATTTTTACTAAATAGATGTTTACTGAAAGGGAATGTGGATCAAAGTGCAACAAAGAGCTCCAAGATACTGGAGTAAAGTAGCAAAAAAACTCAATGTATGTGTGTATATGTGAATGTGTGTATGTTCCAGCATCACTTCCAAACGGCTAGAGATATTTTCATGAAACTTGGTACACATATTACTAATATGTCAACTACAAACATAGGCTAGATAAATTAACCCTTAACCACCCCCATTTGCGACGGTCTGGGTTTTTGTTTAAAGTCCCATGCAAGTCTATGGGAAATGTATGTTCCAGCATAACTTCCAAATGGCTGGAGATATTTTATGAAACTTAGTACACATGTTACTTTTATGTTAAGTAAAAATATATGATAGTTAAATAACCTTAACCTACCCCCTTACGTGAAGGATGGGGTTTTTGTCTCAAGTCCCATGCAAGTATATAGGACGTCCAGTACTTTACTTCAAGCTCTGCTCTGCATCTCCTGGTGAGTGCGACAGTCTAGCCCCACCCCTCCCGCATGCCACACCCCATCTCACAAAGCCACACCCACCATTTAAGCCATACCTCTTTATTTTCTACCCTTTTTGTACATTGGTCTGTCTTGCAAGTTATGTACACTTCAACAAAACCAGGCCTCCTTCTATTTTCCCCCTACAATCTCTTCATCACATCTCAGCCATACCTGAGGACAGGATATAAGGATGAGATATGAGGGTGGGAGATGAGGACAGGATGTGAGGTCAAGATATGAGGACAGGATATGAGGTTGGGATGTAAGGACAGGATATGAGGATTGGATATAAGGTCAGGATATGAGGATGGGATATGAGAGCAGGAGAAAAGGATGGGATATGAGGTTGGGATATGAGGAAAGGATATGAGGTCGGGATATGAGGTTGGGATATGAGGACGGGAGAAGTGGACAGAAAATGAGGTAGGGATATAAGGACGGGATATGAAGTTAGGATATGAGGATGGGATATGAGGATGGGTTATGAGGATGGGATATGAGGATGGGATATGAGGGCGGGATACGAGGAAGGGATATGAGGATGGGATATGAGGACAAGTACTTCCTCCTATGTTGCTTTTCCTCCACCACAAGGATTAGGTAGGAAAAACCGGGCAATGCCAGGTACTCAGCTAGTAAGTATTATAAAATCCAACAAAGTCTGTAACATGTACGGCAAGATACACCAAATTCATCCAACTTTGTGAGTAATAAATTTAACGCATCTCTTGGCTGCCTTGTCCAAGTTTATACTTTTTAGGTATTTGAAATTATCAGTAAATCTGTCCTCTCCCTAGGGTTATTTACTTGCTTGACTTTTTATAGATATATTTTATAGATTATTTTATTACTGACTAAAAGGTAATACATTCAAAACAAGGTTCAGGTTTATTTGTTGGGTAGTCAGTTAATCTTCATTTGTATAAAAACCACACTTAAATGGGCACTGTCAGATCCCAAAACTTTTTATATGTTGTTTCTGATGAAAATTAAAGGGGTACTCTGGTGGAAAACATGTTTTTTTAAATCAATTGGTGACAGAAAGTTAAACAGATTTGTAAATTACTTCAATTTAAAAATCTTAATCCTTCAAGTACTTATCAGCTGCTGTATAATACAGAGGAAGTTAATTTCTTTTTAATTTATTTTCTGTCTGTCCACGGTGCTCTCTGCCAGGGCCGGATCATCATTGGCGCTCATGGAGCACCTGCTCCAGGCCCCGTGCCCGCAGGGGGCCCCGTCACATTCGGGACCTCCCTGCAGGCTGCTCAGTAGCGGATCGGGGCCCCCAATAGCCCAGCGGCGGCTCCTGTGGGCCTGCCCCGGACTCCCCCTGCTTTTTCTATATTTCATATTTCCTTACCTGGCCGCGCTCGGTATACTCAGGTGATGCGTCGGGTCATGTGGGCTGTGACGTGTGATGTCTCCTGCGTCTCCTCTGCACAGCGTCAGGGGCGTCACTCATCATTTCCTGCAGGGCACAGTTTTCTTCATTACACCCCAGCTCTGCAGGAAATGACGAGTGACGTCCCTGACACTTTGCAGAGGAGCCACAGGAGATGTCACTCGCACAGCCCACAAAACCCGACGCATCACCTGAGCCTGCCGAGCGCGGCCAGGTAAGGAAATATGAAAAATAGAAAAAGGAGGAAGAGGGAGCAATGATGGGGGGAATGATTGGCAGGGGGGAATGATGAGCGGGGGGTAATGATGAGCAGGGGGGGGTTAATAATGAGTGGGGGGGCTTAATGATGAGCAGGGGGGTTAATGATGAGCGGGGGGGTTAATGATGAGCAGGGGGGTAATGATGAGCAGGGGGGTTAATGATGAGCAGGGGGAGGTTAATGATGAGCAGGGGGGGGGTTAATGATGAGCAGGGGGTTAATGATGAGCAGGGGGGGTAATGATGAGCAGGGGGGGTAATAATGAGCAGGGGGTAATAATGAGCAGGGGGAATGATGAGCAAGGGGGGGAATGATGAGCAGGGGGGAGAATGATGAGCAGGGGGATGATGAGCAGGGGCGGTAATAATGAGCAGGGGGCGAGAATGATGAGCAGGGGGTAATAATGAGCAGGGGGGGTAATGATGAGCAGGGAGGAATGATGAGCAGGGGGCGTAATGATTAGCAGGGGGGGTAATGATGAGCAGGGGGGAGAATGATGAGCAGGGGGTAGCGGGGGGGGGGGGGGGAATGAGCAGGGGGGGTAATGATGAGCAGGGGGGGTAATAATGAGCAGGGGGGTAATGATGAGCAGGGGGGGTAATAATGAGCAGGGGGTAATGATGAGCAGGGGGGATGATGAGCAGGGGGGTAATGATGAGAGGGGGTAATGATGAGCAGGGGGAGTACGATGAGCAGGGGGGAGAATGATGAGCAGAGGTGGTAATAATGAGCAGGGGGGTAATGATGAGCAGGGGGGCTAATGATGAGCAGGGGGGTAATAATGAGCAGGGGGGGGTAATAATGAGCAGGGGGTAATGATGAGCAGGGGGAAAACTGATGAGCAGGGGGGGTAATAATGAGCGGGGGGTAATGATGAGCAGGGGGGGGGTAATAATGAGCAGGGGGTAATGATGAGCAGGGGGGGTAATGATGAGAAGGGGGGGTGAATGATGAGCGGGGGGTAATGATGAGCAGGGGGGGTAATGATGAGCAGGGGGGTATTAATGAGCAGGGGGGTAATGATGAGCAGGGGGGTAATGATGAGCGGGGTGATAATGATGAGCAGGGGGGGTAATGATGAGCAGGGGGGTTAATGATGAGCAGGGGGGGTTAATGATGAGCAGGGGGGGTTAATGATGAGCAGGGGGGGTTAATGATGAGCAGGGAGGGTTAATGATGAGCAGGGGGGTAATGATGAGCAGGGGGTAATAATGAGCAGGGGGGTAATAATGAGCAGGGGGGAATGATGAGCAAGGGAGGGAATGATGAGCAGGGAGGAGAATGATGAGCAGGGGGGATGATGAGCAGGGGGGGGGTAATAATGAGCAGGGAGGGAGAATGATGAGCAGGGGGGTAATGATGAGCAGGGGGGTAATAATGAGCAGGGGGGGTAATGATGAGCCGGGGGGGAATGATGAGCAGGGGGGTAATGATTAGCAGGGAGGGGTAATGATGAGCAGGGGGAGAATGATGAGCAGGGGGGCAGCGGGGGGGGGGAGAATGATGAGCAGGGGGGGTAATGATTAGCAGGGGGGGTAATAATGAGCATGGGGGTAATGATGAGAGAGGGGGGGTAATAATGAGCAGGGGGGTAATGATGAGCAGGGGGGATGATGAGCAGGGGGGTAATGATGAGAGGGGGTAATGATGAGCAGGGGGAGAATGATGAGCAGGGGGGAGAATGATGAGCAGGGGTGGTAATAATGAGCAGAGGGGTAATGATGAGCAGGGGGGGTAATGATGAGCAGGGGGGTAATAATGAGCAGGGGGGGTAATAATGAGCAGGGGGTAATGATGAGCAGGGGGGAGAATGATGAGCAGGGGGGTAATGATGAGCAGGGGGGTAATAATGAGCAGGGGGGTAATGATGAGCAGGGGGGTAATGATGAGCAGGGGGGTTAATGATGAGCGGGGGGGAGAATGATGAGCAGGGGGGGTAATGATGAGCAGGGGGTAATGATGAGCAAGGGGGGGGTAATGATGAGCAGGGGGGGTAATGATGAGCAGGGGGGGTAATAATGAGCAGGGGGGGTAATAATGAGCAGGGGGGGTAATGATGAGCAGGGGGGGTAATGATGAGCAGGGGGGTAATGATGAGCAGGGGGGTAATAATGAGCGGGGGGGGGGGGTAATAATGAGCAGGGCGGGTAATGATAAGCAGGGGGGAGAATGATGAGCAGGCAGGAAATGATGAGTAGGGGGGAGAATGATGAGCAGGGGGGAGAATGATGAGCGGGGGGTAATGATGAGCAGTGTGGGTAATGATGAGCAAGGGGGTAATGATGAGCAGGGGGGAGAATGATGAGCAGGCGGGGAATGATGAGTATGGGGGATGATGAGCAGGGGAAAGCACAGGAAAGGAGACGGGGTGGGTTAAATATGGCACAGAGGCTGATAAAAGGGGGAGGAAGGTGGGGGGTGGGGGAAACTGAGGATCAAGGGGAATCAAAGTTGGGTGGATGAGGAGGCATATAGTTCAGAGCTATAGTCACTTATTTTACATTTATTTTTTTCCCCTCAAATTTTCCTGTGAAAATGTGGGTACGTGTTATATGACAGTGTGTGTTCTACGCAGATAAATACTGTAATCCCCCCTCCCCCCCCCCCTCACATTCAGCAGGACATCCCTGTGTCCTGAAAGATCTTTTCGGGACACAAGGATGCCCCGGTTATCTTTCTTTGGCCCCGCAATAACTTTAAAAACGCAGGGAGGTAGCGCACGCAGGGACATCACTGACGTCCCGTGCGTGCGCCCATACGAGCGGAGCAACGAGGATGCACGCATGGTAAGTTACCTACACGTCATCTTCAGTGCTCCGACCACCGCTCCTCCGGTCCCGGGGCCTGTTGCTATGGCCCCTAGGCCATTGCAGTAGATCATGACCCCGGACCAGAGGAGTGGTGGTCGGAGCACTGAAGTGGGGCAGTAAACAGACATACAGTCTCCAGCCATACACTGTATATGACTGGAGGCTGTATGTCTATGGGGGACACTGCCAACGTAATGTAGGGGGACTACAACCTAATGCGGGGAACTGCAACCTACTGTGGGGGAACTAGTTAGTGGGGTAGAAATGGAGGTTGGAGAAACTAGCCAGGAGGCCCAAGTAGGGAGCTGGGTTAATGTAGTTAGAGGGACTGGAAAGGGGGCAAGGAAAAGGAAGGTCACTTCTGCTTCTGATCTCCCAAGTAAAATTGCCAAGTTGGGCGATGATGCGAGGTCCTCAGTATCAGAGATGACAACCCTAGTGGATACTGGTCTCCCTAACAGCTGGGGGAACAGCTCAACTAGTAGTGTGGGGGATGGTAACGCAGGTAGGCCAAGACAGTTAGTTGTGGTAGGGGATTCTATAATCAGGAAGACGGATAGAATAATTTGTCGCCAAGACCACCTCAACCAAATGGTTTGCTGTCTCCCTGGTGCCAGGGTCGGCATGTGGTGGAATGGGTGGACAAATTACTAGGGGGGGGCTGGGGATGACCCAGCTGTCGTGGTCCATGTGGGAACCAACGAGAGAATACATGGTAGGTGGAGGTCCTTGAAGAATAATTACAAGGAACTAGGTGCCAAGCTGAAGGGAAGGACCTCTAAGGTTGTGTTTTCTGGAATACTTCCTATGCCATGCGCATCGCAGGAAAGACAGCGGGAGCTTAGGGAGTTAAATGCATGGCTTAAGTCGTGGTGTAAGGGGGAAGGGTTTGGGTTTTTAGAGCACTGGGCTGACTTTTCATTGGGGTACAAACTCTATTCTACGGATAATTTGCACCTGAATGGAAGGGGGTCCGCTATGCTGGGGGAGAGAATCCTGGAAGGGGTGGCAGAGTATTTAAACTAGGTGAGTGGGGGGAGGATAATAAAGCAAAGAAAGCAGACAGTGGGATGGATAGGTTAGAGAGGGGTCAGGACATAATGGTGGGTGGAGAGGAGTCCTGTTGGGGGAGGTTAAGAGCAGTGGATAAGGAGATCCATGGGTTACAAACCAGCCGTAAAAATAAATGTAGCCCGAAAAATTGTAATCCCAATAATTCAAAAAATTCCATTAGCCCCAATAACTCAATAACTACAATAAGCCCCATTAACTCAAAAAATACCATTAGCCCCAATAACTTAAATAACAACGTTAGACCCAATAATGCAAAAAATCCCATTAGCCCCAATAACTTAAATAATAACGTTAGACCCAATAACTCAAAAAATCCCATTAGCCCCAATAACTTAAATAGTACAATTAGCCCTTATAACTCAAATAATAACATTAACCCCCATAACTCTGAAAATCCCATTAGTGAGACTATATGTGTAAAACTTAATGGAAATATAAAGTGTATGTTCACAAATGCCAGAAGCCTAGCAAATAAAATGGGGGAGCTGGAGGCCTTGATACTGGAGGAACATATTGATATAGTAGGGGTCACTGAGACATGGCTGGACTCCTCGCATGACTGGGCTGTTAATCTGCAGGGGTTTACATTGTTTCGCAAGGATAGAATGAACAGAAAAGGTGGTGGAGTCTGTCTGTATGTAAGAAGTGGTATGAAAGTCAGTGTGAACGATGCCATAGTGTGTGATGATTCTGAGGATGTGGAATCACTGTGGGTAGAATTACAAAAGGAGGGAAATGTTGAAAAAACAGTTTTTGGTGTAATCTACAGACCCCCTAATATCACTGAAGAGATAGAAGGTCGGCTGTATAAACAAATAGACAGGGCCGCCCGGGCAGGTACAGTGGTAATAATGGGAGATTTTAACTATCCAGATATAGATTGGGGCCGGGGGCCGGCTAAAACTACAAAGGGGAGAAAATTCCTAAATTTATTGCAGGATAATTTTATGGGCCAGTTTGTGGAGGACCCAACAAGAAGTGATGCCTTGTTGGATCTGATCATTTCCAACAACGCAGAGCTGGTAGGTAATGTAACTGTGAGGGAAAACCTTGGTAATAGCGACCACAATATAGTTATTTTTTACTTAAAATGTAGAAAACAAAAACAGGCGGGGAAGACAAAAACATATAACTTTAAAAAGGCAAATTTCCCTGGGCTGAGATCTGCACTACAGGACATAGACTGGGGGGAGGTGTTCTCAAATACTGATACAGAAGGTAAATGGGACATCTTTAAATCAACTCTAAATAACTATACAGCTAAATATATACCAAAGGGGAACAAATATAAACGATTAAAACTAAATCCTACATGGCTGACAAATGATGTTAAAAGAGCAATAAACAACAAAAAAAATAGCCTTCAAAAAATTCAAATCTGATGGGTCAGCTATAACATTTAAACAGTACAAGGAGCTTAATAAAATCTGTAAAAATGTAATAAAAACAGCAAAAATTCAAAATGAGAGACAGGTGGCCAAAGAAAGCAAAACTAATCCAAAATATTTTTTTAAATATATAAATACAAAAAAAACAAGGACAGAGCATGTAGGACCCCTTAATAATGATAATGGGGAGGTTGTCACGGGCGATCAAGAGAAGGCGGAGCTACTGAATGAGTTCTTTAGTTCTGTATACACTATGGAAAAAGAAGCTGACATTGGCCAGGTCAGTGCTGGTAACACATCATGTAATGTACTGAACTGGCTTAATGTAGAGATGGTACAAGGTAAGTTAAGTAAAGTAAATATAAGCAAATCTCCAGGGCCGGATGGACTACATCCAAGAGTTCTTAGAGAGGTAAGTTCAGTAATATCTGTACCCTTGTTCATGATATTTAGAGATTCTCTGGTGTCTGGTATTGTGCCAAGGGACTGGCGCAAGGCGAATGTGGTGCCAATCTTCAAAAAGGGCTCTAGGTCTTCCCCAGGAAACTATAGACCGGTAAGTTTAACGTGCATTGTGGGTAAATTGTTTGAAGGACTTATAAGGGATTACATACAGGAATACATAGGGGATAATTATATTATAAGTGATAGCCAGCATGGGTTTACTAAGGATAGAAGTTGTCAAACCAATCTAATTTGCTTTTATGAAGAGGTGAGTAGAAGCCTTGACAGAGGAATGGCTGTGGATATAGTGCTTCTGGATTTTGCCAAAGCGTTTGATACTGTCCCTCACAGACGTCTGACAGGTAAGTCAAGGTCTTTGGGCTTGGAAACTTTAGTTTGTAACTGGATTGAACACTGGCTCATGGATCGTACCCAGAGAATGGTGGTCAATAATTCGTACTCTGATTGGTCCCCGGTTATTAGTGGTGTACCCCAAGGTTCTGTACTGGGACTGCTGTTGTTTAATTTATTTATCAATGATATAGAGGATGGCATTAACAGCTCTGTTTCTATCTTTGCAGATGACACCAAGCTTTGTAGCACAGTACAGTCTATAGAGGATGTGCATAAGTTACAAGATGACTTGGATAGACTAAGTGTCTGGGCATCCACTTGGCAAATGAGGTTCAATGTGGATAAATGTAAAGTTATGCATCTGGGTACTAATAACCTGCATGCGTCGTATGTCTTAGGGGGGATTAAACTGGCAGAGTCACTGGTAGAGAAGGATCTGGGTGTACTTGTAGATCACAGACTACAGAATAGCATGCAATGTCAGGCTGCTGCTTCCAAAGCCGGCAGGATATTGTCATGTATCAAAAGAGGCATGGACTCAAGGGACAGGGACATAATACTCCCCCTTTATAAAGCATTGGTACGGCCTCACCTGGAATACGCTGTTCAGTTTTGGTCGCCTGTTCATAAAAGGGACACTGCGGAGTTGGAAAGGGAGCAGAGACACGCGATTAAACTAATATGGGGCATGGAACATCTTAGCTATGAGGAGCGATTAAAGGAGTTACAATTGTTTAGTCTTGAGAAGAGACGTTTAACCCCTTCCCGCTATTGGACGTATGCATACGTCCAGGCGAATTACACGTTCGCGCAAATGGACGTATGCATACGTCCAAGTGATCTCCTGCTCTGCCGCGGGCAACGCAGGAGATCGCGGGTGGTACTCAGCTGTCAATCACAGCCGGAGTCCCACCGCAGCTGCCGGGGCCGCGATCGCGCCGGTCCCGGCAGCATTAACCCCATAGATGCCGTGATCAGTTCTGATCACGGCATCTATGGTGTTTGCAGGGGGAGCGCTCTCCCCCTGCCCATCAACGGCGGCTCCGCGACAAAATAAGGGGGATCGAGGGTGTCCAAGACACCCACGATCCCCCTTGAAGAGATAGGAGTGAGGTGGCAGGGTTGCCACCCCTCCTATCCCTGCTATTGATCGGCGGAGCGGCCGACCAATAGCAGACTGGGGGCGGGGGGGTTAAAGTTCGGTTCCCCCCACTATGCCCACCCATCGGTGTCCGGGCACAGCGGGGGGAACCGTGTAGTAGCGGCGGCGGCAGCGGCGATCACTTACCCGGCGGTGGCTGTGATCACGGCGGTGGTGGAGGTGAGTATGACGCCGCGTGTCCGGAGTCTGTTGCCTAGCAACATCTGCAGGGCGACAGTTTAGAGAGTGGTCTCTAAACTGTCGCCCTCCAGATGTTGCAAAACTACAACTCCCACCATGCCTTGACAGCTGTTTGCTGTGTTGGCATGCTGGGAGTTGTAGTTTTGCAAGATTTGGAGGGGTTCAGGCTAGAGATCACTGACAGTGGTCTCTAAACTGTAGCCCTCCAGATGTTACAAAACTACAACTCCCAGCATGCCCAGACAGCAGTTTGCTGTCTTAGCATGCTGAGATTTGTAGTTTTGCAACATCTGGAGGGCCACAGTTTAGAGACCACTGTCAGTGATCTCTAGCCTGAACCCCTCTAAATCTTGCAAAACTACAACTCCTAGCATTCAGGAACAGCAAATGGCTGTCTCGGCATGCTGGGAGTTGTACTTGCGTGCCTCCAGCTGTTGCATAACTACATCTCCCAGCATTCCCTTTGGCAATCAGTACATGCTGAGAGTTGTACTTCTGCAACAGCTGGAGGCACACTGGTTGCGAAATACCGAGTTAGGTAATAGGTTCTATTACCTAACTCAGTATTTTTCAACCAGTGTGCCTCCAGCTGTTGCAAAACTACAACTCCCAGCATGCACGTTCTGTCAGTGCATGCTGTGAGTTGTAGTTTTGCCCCCCCCCCCATGTGAATGTACAGGTTACATTCACACTGGCGGCGGATTACAGCGAGTTCCCTGCTTCAAGTTTGAGCTGCAGCAGCCGCAGCTCAAACTCCTAGCGGGAGACTCAGTGTAATCCGCCGTCAGTGTGAATGTAACCTAAAAACACTACACTACACTACACTAACATAAAATAAAGAGTAAAACACTACATATACACACGTACACTGCCCCCCCCACCACCCCTTCCCCCCCAATAAAAATGAAAAACGTATCCTACAGCAGTGTTTCCAAAATGGAGCCTCCAGCTGTTGCAAAACAAAAACTCCCAGCATTTCCGGACAGCCATTGACTGTCCAAGCATGCTGGGAGTTTAGCAACAGCTGGAGGCACCCTGTTTGAGAATCACTGGTGTAGAATACCCCTATGTCCACCCCTATGCAAATCCCTAATTTAGGCCTCAAATGCACATGGCGCTCTCACTTTGGAGCCCTGTCGTATTTCAAGGCAACAGTTTAGGGCCACATATGGGGTATCGCCGTACTCAGGAGAAATTGCCTAACAAATTTTGGGGGGCTTTTTCTCCTTTTACCCCTTATGAAAAGGTAAAGTTGGGGTCTACACCAGCATGTTAGTGTAAAAAAAAAAACATTTTTGTACACTAACATACTGGTGTTGCCCCATACTTTAAAATTTCACAAGCGGTAAAAGAAAAAAAGCCTCCAAAATTTGTAACGCAATTTCTCCTGAGTACGGAGATACCCCATATGTGGGCGCAAAGTGTTCTGGGGACGCACAACAAGGCTCAGAAGGGAGAGTGCACCATGTAAATTTGAGGTCTAAATTGGTGATTTGCACAGGGGTGGCTGATTTTACAGCGGTTCTGACATAAGTGCAAAACAATAAATACCCCCCTCACGGAAACTACACCCCTCACGGAATGTAACAAGGGGTACAGTGAGCATTTAGACCCCACAGGTGTCTGACAGATCTTTGAAACAGGGGTCTGTGAAAATGAAAAATAAAATGTTTAATTTGCACAGCCCACTGTTCCAAAGATCCGTCAAATGCCAGTGGGGTGTAAATTCTCCCTGCACACCTTATTACCTTCCGTGAGGGGTGTAGTTTTAAAAATGGGGTCACATGTGGGGGGGTCCACTGTTCTGGCACCACGGGGGGGCTTTGGAAATGCACATGGCCAAATTCTCTCTCCAAAAGCTCAATGATGCGCCTTCTCTTCTGAGCATTATAGTTCGCCCCCAGTGCACTTCACGTCCACTTATTGGGTATTTCCATACTCAGAAGAGATGGGGTTACAAATTTTGGGGGGTATTTTCTGCTATTATCCCTTGTAAAAATGTAAAATTTGGGGGAAAACAAGCATTTTAGTGTAAAAAAAATATTTTTTTTTTACATATGCAAAAGTCGTGAAACACCTGTGGGGTATTAAGGTTCACTTTACCCCTTGTTACGTTCCCCAAGGGGTCTAGTTTCCAAAATGGTATGCCATGTGTTTTTTTTTTCTGTCCTGGCACCATAGGTGCTTCCTAAATGCGGCATGCCCCCAGAGCAAAATTTGCTTCCAAAAAGCCAAATGTGACTCCTTCTCTTCTGAGACCTGTAGTGCGCCAGCAGAGCACTTTTCATCCCCATATTGGGTGTTTTCTGAATCGGGAGAAATTGGGCTTCAAATTTTGGGGGGTATTTTCTGCTATTACCTTTTTTAAAAATGTAAAATTTTTTGCTAAACCAAGCATTTTTGGTAAAAAAATAAAAATTTTTTTTACATATGCAAAAGTCGTGAAACACCTGTGGGGTATTAAGATTCACTTAACCCCTTGTTACGTTCCCCGAGGGGTCTAGTTTCCAAAATGGTATGCCATGTCGTTTTTTTTTGCTGTCCTGGCACCATAGGGGCTTCCTAAATGCGACATACCCCCCGAGCAAAATTTGCTCTCAAAAAGCCAAATATGACTCCTTCTCTTCTGAGCATTGTAGTTCGCCCGTAATGCACTTCAGGTCAACTTATGGGGTACCTCCATACTCAGAAGAGATGGGGTTACAAATTTTGGGGGGTATTTTCTGCTATTAACCCTTGCAAAAATGTGAAATTTGGGGGGAAACACACATTTTTGTGAATTTTTTTTTTTTTTTTTTTACATATGCAAAAGTCATGAAACACCTGTGGGGTATTAAGGCTCACTTAATTCCTTGTTACGTTCCTCAAGGGGTCTAGTTTCCAAAATAGCATGCCATGGTTTTTTTTTTTGCTGTTTTGGCACCATAGGGGCTTCCTAAATGCAACATGCCCCCAAAAAAACATTTCAGAAAAACGTACTCTCCAAAATCCCCTTGTCGCTCCTTCGCTTCTGAGCCCTCTACTGCGCCCGCCGAACAATTTACATAGACATATGAGGTATGTGCTTACTCGAGAGAAATTGGGCAACAAATTCAAGTATAAATTTTATCCTTTTACCCCTTGTAAAAATTCAAAAATTGGGTCTACAAGAACATGCAAGTGTAAAAAATGAAGATTTTGAATTTTCTCCTTCACTTTGCTGCTTTTCCTGTGAAACACCTAAAGGGTTAAAACACTTACTGAATGTCATTTTGAATACTTTGGGGGGTGCAGTTTTTGTAATGGGGTCATTTATTGGGTATTTCTAATATGAAGACCCTTCAAATCCACTTCAAACCTGAACTGGTCCATGAAAAATAGCGAGTTTGAAAATTTTGTGAAAAATTGTAAAATTGCTGCTGAACTTTGAAGCCCTCTGGTGTCTTCCAAAAGTAAACACTTGTCAATTTTATGATGAAAATATAAAGTAGACATATTGTATATGTGAATCCAAAAAAAAAATATTTGGAATATCCATTTTCCTTACAAGCAGAGAGCTTCAAAGTTAGAAAAATGCAAAATTTTCAATTTTTTCATCAAATTTTGGGATTTTTCACCAAGAAAGGATGCAAGTTACCACAAAAATTTACCACTATGTTAAAGTAGAATATGTCACGAAAAACAATCTCGGAATCAGATTGATAAGTAAAAGCATCCCAGAGTTATTAATGTTTAAAGTTACAGTGGTCAGATGTGCAAAAAAGGGCTGCGTCCTAGAGGTGAAAATGGGCTGTGTCCTTAAGGGGTTAAGGGGGGATATGATAAACGTATACAAGTATATATATGGCCCATACAAAAAATATGGAGAAAAACTGTTCCAGGTTAAACCCCCCCAAAGGACGAGGGGGCACTCCCTCCGTCTGGAGAAGAAAAGGTTTAGTCTAAAGGGCCGACATGCCTTCTTTACCGTGAGGACTGTGAATTTATGGAACGGTCTACCTCAGGAAATGGTCACAGCAGGAACAATTGACAGCTTTAAAACAGTGTTAGATACATTCCTGGAACAAAATAACATTAATGCTTATGCAGAATTATAAAACTACATCCCTTCCCCTTATCCCCTTACACCCTTCACTTCAATTCCCTGGTTGGACTTGATGGACGAATGTCTTTTTTCAACCATACTAACTATGTAACTACAACCTAATGTGGGGGAATTGGGGGCGGGGTTGGTGGAGAAAAGTGTAGTGGAGAAGGACCAGGAGGGCATGGGGGGCTAAAGTGAGGTTGTTTGGGGGGGGTGGGTGGGGTGGGGGTGAGGTAAGGTAAGTGTGGGTTTGGTAAAGATGGCAGAGGAGTGTGAAGGGGAATGAGGGGGGGTAGGGGGTGCAGAAAAGTGGAATAGTGAAGGACCAGGAGTGTTGAAGGGGGGTACTTAAAGGGGTACTCCACCCCTAGACATCTTATCACCTATCCTTTGGATAGGGGATAAGATGTCTAGGGGTGGAGTACCCCTTTAAGGACCAGGGGAGGACTAAGGCTAAGTTTCCAGAGAAGGCAAAAGCACAAGAAAAAAATGCCAAAAAATTACCATAACACAGGAAAAAGCAGTAGCAGTTTTCTGTGTTTTTGCAGGTAAAAAAAAGGGGGAAACCTAGCCTTAGGGGTTTCTGGGAGCAGGAGTCTGGAGGAGGACTTAGGGGTCTGGGGGGCAGAGGGGTCTGGGGGAATTAGGGCTCGTCCACACTACGAACTTCCGCCAGCAGAATTTTGCTTGTTTTCAATGGGATGCTGCTGCTCTGTGCAGACTACGGAAGACACAGTGTGTGGTAGTATTATTTTTAGAGGGCATGATGTTTGGCAGTATAATATACAGGGTACACAGGGTTTAGCAGTATAATATTTAGGAAGCACAGTCTCTTGTAGGGTTGCAATGATTGTTTTCTTTATACAGAGGATGAGGATCGGCTGGCAGAGTGAGGAACCAATGATGTCCAGGTATCAAACTTTACAGAGGAAGATGGAGCTGGAAGAAGACCTTACGTCTGGACCAGATGAAGAAGAAAAGGAAAGACAACAGAGAAGACGTCTCCTGTGAATCATTTTATGTTTGTGTATTCTCCTGACTGTTCCATTAGATCTCTCGTCTGTACCCCAATTTGAGGCTCCAGCTCCAAAACTACAACTCCTATAATGCCTGAAGCTCTCCAGACATAATGGGTGTTGTAGCTATCAAACAACAGCTGGAAAGAGTGATTTGAACTGAAGTGATTTTAGACCATGCAGCCATTTTATTTTAAGGGGGGCCTGACTCCTGTGACACCAACCCAAAAAAAAAAAAAAGGGGACATAGTATAATATACCCAGGCCTATTTTTGGTCTCAGTCTGTTCCTTACTTGACAGGCCCGCAACAGGTCTCAGTGGAAGGGAAGGGGGACTATCGGGGGGGCCGGGGGGCATCATAATGAAGCGCTTCGTCTTCCAGGCAGTCTTAATCTGGCCCTGCTCTCTGCTGACACCTCTGTCCATGTCACGACTGTCCAGAGCAAGGACAATCCCCCATAGCTAACCTCTCCTGCTCTGGACAGTTCCTGGCATGAGCAGAGGTGTCAGCAGAGAGCACCGTGGACAGACAGAAAAGAAATAAAAAATGAAAATAATTTCCTCTGTATTATACAGCAGCTGATATGTACTGGAAGGACTAAGATTTTTTTAATAGAAGTAATTTACAAATCTGTTTAACTTTCTGTCACCAGTTGATTTAAAAAAAAATGTTTGCCAACGGAGTACCCCTTTAAAGACCTTTTGTAATATGGTAGATAAAATGTTTTAGAATATTTTATAAAGAAAACAGCTCCTGAAAATCCCACCAATAAGGGTCCCCGTACATACTGGGATACTAACCAGTACTGCTGCAGCATCAGGCTTCTACATGAGTCATGGACAAGAGATTACTCATGGACAAGGCTGCATGAGCAGGTACACCAATCAGTTCCCACCACCACAAGGGAGGGACATGCCCCCTCCCTTGAGAGAATTTCTAACACTGTGAGCTAATGGAAAGAGGTATTTTTGTATTTTTATAATAAATATCAGAGATAGAGGCATACACATTTGATGTATATGGTCAGGATTAGGTTCTGAGTAACATATACATTTATTTTTTATGGTCTATTCGCATGTACAGTATTCTGCACAGAATTGATGCACAGGTTTGATGCACAGGATTTTCTGCTGCAGATTTAAATGTAAATTGAATGACTGAACACAGCTTGAAATCCTACACATCACATCTGCGCAGAATACCGTATGTGTGAATAGCCCCTTAAATGGGCACTTTCAGATACAAAAACTTTTGATATGCTGTAAAGCATGCAAAACCAATAGGTTTTGCAATTGCTTTCATTAGAAAATTTTCAGTATTTCATACTGAAAAACACAGTCAAATAACTGCCCCCCCCCCCTGCCTGCTTGGACACATACTAGTCCTGCTGTGTCCATTCATCCTCACCTGTGTCATGGACACAGTTCCTTTATTGACAGCTGTGAGCGCAGGGAGGAAAAATCCTCCCACTGTCAGCTTGTGTCCCGCTACTGTCAGTGAGGACAAGCTGGGAGTTGTAGTTTTGCTAATGCTAGGGGAGATGTGAGCAGACAGCATACTGAGGGAGGGGGCGGAGACCTAGTGAGCTAAATTAAAAGTGTAATTAAAAATAAATAAAGGTGCTAGACAAATAAAAATTAGATGTACATGGTCAGGTAAAGGTACTGAGGATTAGGTACTGAGTACTGAGGATCTGACAGGTACACTTTAAGGGATCTGACAAGTATACTTTAACATACAGCAAATAAAAATTATGAAAATCCTAACAATGAAAATATATACTGAAAACATCTCCTTAATTTCAAACTCTAACATATTGATTTAAAAAAATGGATTGAAGCAGATTAGTTACAGCCATGATGCAACGGTTTGATCTAAAAGATAATTCAATAGTACTTTACAACCTGCACGATAATCCTGGGAACAGGTCATTCTGATCAAGAAGAATGGCAATTTGTCTTATAAAAAAAGTCCTTTTGTACTAGGCAAATTAATAGATGAACATTTTTTTTTATTGATTTTTATAACTGGGAGCAGACAAAACAATCATTGGGAACTGTGATGAGACCGGTATATGGAGGGTTAATCAAATTCCAATATTCCTATAGATCACTAACAGATTATATAAAACATTACCCTTTTTTCCCATACACCTACAAAATGTGAATGTTAAAAGTGCTATCTTTATTTATTTATTCCGCACACTGATATTGTTTAAAATGTACAGGTGCCATATAGTCCTATGTACAATTGACAAATCTGACCAGCCGCTCTATAGAGTACATTAGTCTAAATTCCAATGGAGGGTGCCTGCAGGAACACCCCTAACTTGGAGAAAAAAGGACAATGGCACCTGAAATAAAAACTTTTACACTGCCCCCCACGACATGTTTCGCTACAGATGTAGCTTTATCAAGAGGAAAGCGGGCACTGAATTAAAACACGCTGTACCAGGGGTTTTAAAACATCCCATAGTGATGTCACAGGAAGAGGAAATGCTTGGAGCATAGACGTTCACCAATCAGTCCTCTCTGTCACAGATTGACAACTATTTTGACCAATAATAGGAGACCTAACCTCCATAACTAATAGTCCAATCTCCAGTATTCAATATCAAATATCCTATAGGAGGAGACGATGAGTGATTGGCAGAAAAAATGCCCTATCAACTTGAGTCCTGCCCACTATGACACGCTGCGCTGTTTCCCTATGCACAGATAGGTTATCTAGCGATCATCGGAGCGGGGAAATTTGTGCATGCGCCGTCATCTGACGGCCATTCGGCAACTTCCAGCTGGGCACTCTTGTATGCGCCGAGACTTAGAAACCCAGCGGGATGTGCAGTCAAGATGCGCAAGAACTTAGTCTACGGCAGGTAAACTTCATTAGACATGAAGTGGCTCATAGTCTGCTCATATCTGAAATAAATCGAATCTACTCATCTCTAATCATCCCTGGCTGTTGTCTCATTAGTTATTATAGAGTCCCATGCTCTGCCGATGGAATGAGGAATTTCTCATAGGTAATTAATAATATAAAGGGAAACAATTGTACCTAAAAGATGGGCTTTATAAGTTATTGTTCTCTATTACCAATGGGATCTGCATGATTAATGTAAGAATTAGTAATGTACCTAAGTAGTTTCTAACCAGAGCTGGTAAGTATACAGATGTTAGTTGATTGGTTATTATGGTAAGTATAGTCTATATTGGTAATTTTTTATTTTCAATCAAAATAATTTTTTTGTGTATATCAATGGTGAACTTCAATATTGAAGAGTATGCCGTGTACATACACGTCACTAAGCATTTAATTTCCCTCTGGCATTAGACATAACTCCGTGTACCTGAATAAATACGATGTGTTTGTTTTAATAATAGTCATCATATTTTTAGGCAGGTATTCCTAGATAAATGTACTAAAGGTGAAACCCTCATTTAGACCTTGATGAGACATTGATTTCAATCTATGGATCCATTTCGCTTCTTCACATAGAAGCTTATTATCTAGGTTCTCACATCTGGGACCAAGTCGTGGCTTAGCTATACCATAAAATCTTAAGAACAGGTTTTCCTACATAAATCACAGAGCATCCACATTGAGCAATATATATCACTCTGGTAATTTGACAGTTAACGAAATGACAAAACATCATCAATAAATCTACTTTATTGATGATGTTTTGTTAGTTTGAGATGGCACTGCAGCACTTTTTCAGGAATTTGTTACAGTTCTTAATTACAATGATATCGGAATGCACTTCACTCACGAGATACACGCAAGCACTCTTAATTTTTTGATCTACAAATTTCCCTGGACCCGAGTGGCAGCATACAAACTAGGATTTTTTGAAAAACCTACATCAACCAACAGTTTCTTTGAGAGGAAAAGTCACCACCCGGCCCCATTAAAGAGAGGAATTCCAACGGGGCAATATTTAAGAGCCAAGAGGAACTGTTCGTCAAATGAAGCCTTCTTGGAGGAAAGTAAATTGTTGTATCCAAGGTTTATCTCTAGAGGGTATCCAAAAAAGGTCCTACATAGGGCTTTTGCCACAGCCAGAGACATACCTAGGTGCGAGTTGCTTTCAACAAACAGGAGATCCAAAACATCTTCTGAAAAGAAGATTGTGAGATGTATAGGCACGTACGACAGGAACAATCGTCAAATGGTCAGTGTTTTACACAAATACTGGCCGATATTACTTGTGGATGGTGATTTAAGAGAGGTGCTCACCCCGTAGCTGTCAGTCACGTTTTGACGTGGAACGAATATTAGAGAACATCTAGTCAAGAGCTACTTTTCAGAGACCACAAGCGGCACATAGTTGAAGTCTCCTACTATAGAATCTTACCCATGTGGGAATTGTTCTTTTTGTCATATGGTGCCGAAAACAAAAGAATTCATAAATCCTATCGATGGACGTACCTATGTGATGAGGGATTTTGTTTACTGTCAAACTATCGGAGTGATCTATATTGCTCAATGTGGATATTCTATGATTTATGTTGTAAAAACTGTTCAACAGTTTAGAAGAATTTCTAAACATATTAGTACAATTCGTACTAGAGCAGACAACTCTTGGCAAGACATTTTGCCTCCCAACATGGAGGCGACAGGTCGAGTTTAAGATTTTATGGTATAGCTAAGCCACGACTTGGCCCCAGCATTGGGAACCTAGATAAGAAGCTTCTACGTGAAGAAGCTAAATGGATCCATAGATTGAAAACAATGTCTCCTCAAGGTCTAAATGAGGGTTTCACCTTTAGTGCATTTATCTAGGAATACCTGCTGACTATTATTAAAACAAACACATCGTATTTATTCAAGTACACGAGTTATGTCTAATGCCATAGGGAAATGAAATGCTTGGTGATGCATATGTACACAGCATACTTAATTTGAAGTTTACCATTGAAATACATAAAAAAAATATTTTGATTGAAAATAAAAAATTACCAATATGGACTATACTTGCCATTATAACTAATCAACTAACATCTGTATATTTACCAACTCTGGTAGAAACTACTTAGGTACATTACTATTTCTTACATTAATCATGCCCTATTTACTGACTAATGGTCATGTAGTCACCACTCTCTGTCCGGATCTGAATTTGGAAATATATCTGGCCATTATTTGATGACCCATTACAATGAGTTATCAATTTGGAGATTGCAGATTCCATTGGTAAGAGAGAACAATAACTTATAAAGCCCATTTTTTTTGGTACAATTGTTGCCCTTTATATTATTAATTACCTATGAGACATTCCTCATTCCATGGGCAGAGCATGAGACTCTTTATAATAGCTAATGAGACAACAGCCAGGAATGATTAGAGATGAAAAATTTGATTTATTTCAGACATGAGCAAACTATGAGACACTTCATGTCTATTGGAGTTTACCTGCCATAGACTAAGTTCTTGTGCATCTTGACTGCGCATCCCGCTGGGTTTCCATGTCCCAGCGCATACAACTGTGCGCAGCCGGGAGTTGACAAATGGCCGTCACAAATGCGCAAATGGGATTTCCCCGCTCCAATCATGGGTAGATGACCTATCTATTTGCGCATAGGGAAACAGTGCAGCCTGTCACAGTGGGCAGAACTCAAGTTGATAGGGCAGTTTTTTTTCTCCTCTTCTTCTATAGGATATTTGATATTGAACAATCATGATTGGACTATTAGTTATGGAGGTTAGGTCTCTTATTATTGGTCAAAATAGTTGTCAATCATAAAACCCCTGGTATGGCGTGTTTTAATTCAGTGCCCGCTTGCTTCTTGATAAAGCTACATCTGCAACTTTTTGGATCACCTATTGGTGATCTATAGGAATATGAGACAAAATAATCACTGCATGTTCCAAAGATTTTTAAAGTGGCATAAGTCACCTTTGACTGCATTTGTATTTTACCTCTTTGTATAGTCTTTCTAGTTTATTTTCTTTTTCTTCTAGTTTTATTAAAATGCATGCTATTATTGAACACAACAGATAATACATGTAAATTACCAGATAGGTACCAGATTTTATAATTATTACTTGGGGGGAGTTAGATTAGCCCCATTACTGGGGTTTAAAGCGTGCTCACGAGCTGAGCACGCTTTAAACCAAGTGGGTCCTGACTGCTGTCGGCAGGAAAAAAAGAAAGTACCAAATTGAAAATTGGCGTTAAAGGGGTACTCCACCACAAGACATCTTATCCCCTATCCCCAGTGTCTGCTCCCGGCATTAGTTTAGAGCATCAGGTGCCGCACCGGAGGCTCGTGGCGTCACGTTTACACCCAGCTTGTGATGTAATAGCCACGCCCCCTTAATGCAATTCTATGCGAGTGGGCGTGGCCTTTTTATGGTACAAGGACAAAGATGTCATCCCAGATAGGATTTTGTGGGACCCAACGCCAGGACCAGAGCTGGAGATGAAAGTTTAGCCCTGCAGTCAATTCATGATCAAGGTATGTAAGGAATCTGTAGGGCTTTGTGACCCCATCTACAGCCTGGTGACACAATTTAAGACAATTCAGGCCTACGGTATATTTGCTAGCATACATCTGAATTAGAGGCTGACAGACATAATACACTGCACAACAATGGTAGTGCCATGTATTATATGAGCAATGAACAAAATAAAAAAAGTTTAATAAAACAATGAAACAAAAACAAACAACCCAACAAATTAAAAATGTATCAATTCCCTTTAACAAATGTGCCTATGTATAAAACATAGCCATAACTAGAGATAAGCAAACTTTAAAAGTTTGGTTCTGTTGATTCGCTGAACTCTGGCAAAAAGATCTAATTCTGACAGAACTAGTTCTGTCCAAATCTGTACTTTATTAAAGCCAAAAATGTGCATAGCACCATCTAATAGCCCTAAAAGCCCTGCATAACACGGTTAGGTCACCTAGGAGTGTATCTATGTACAGTGGTCCCTCAACATACGATGGTAATTCGTTCCTAATGAACGATCGTTAGTTGAAACCATCATATATTGAGGAATCCTTGTAAAGTATAGGACAGTGGTCTCCAACCTGCGGACCTCCAGATAGGGTGACCACGTGTCCCGGATTGCCCGGGACAGTCCCGCATTTGGAGAGTCTGTCCCGGGTCCCGGTCACCCTGCCTGCTCTTAATACTAAGCAGCCGCAGCTATAAGAGCTGTGCCCAGGGCCGTCATCAGGGAGTACAGTGACTGACAGGTCTGAGAGCCTGTGAAGTGGCCGCTGCTGCCGGAGTTTTTACTGACAGTTTCCCCCTTCAGGCCCTTTTCAATCAGCGCAGGGGCCGCACTGACTCTCTGGGAAGAGAAAAACAGCTGAGAGCAACGCTCCTCCCCCCTCCCCCACATCACCCCCTGTGTGGAGTCTGATTGGTGGAGCAGGATCTTGCTGCATTTCCTGCTCCACAACAGACTCTAAAGCTGCCCAGGGAAAAGGAAGCCTTCCCCTGCCCACAGCTGGTGCCATGTACAGTAAGTAACTTTCTATATATCTCTCTACTTTTCATCTCACTCTCTTTCATCTCACCAGGGTGCCTCCAGCTGTTGCAAAAATACAACTCCCAGCATGTCTCTGACTGTGTGTGCATTCTGGGAGTTGTAGTTTTGCAACAGCTGGAGGCACCCTGGTTCAGACACACTGATCTATCTATTAATCTATCAATCTATCTCTTAGTGTTTTCTAACAGGGGGGGCTCCAGCTGTTTCATAACTACAACTTCTAGCATGCCTTTGGCTGTGTGGGCATGCTGAAAGTTGTAGTTTTGCAACAGCTGGAGGCACACTGGTTGGGAAACACTGATCTATCTATCTCATGTCTATCTCATATCTATCTATCTATCTATCTATCTCATATTTATCTATCTCATATCTATCCATTTATCTTATATCATATCTATCTATCTATTTATCTTATATCTTTCTGTCTTTCTATTTATCTTATATCTATCTTATGTTCAGGGACTTTCCTGAGAGGGGGACAGACTTTTTTTCCCCATTTACTCATTGCATACTTAAAGGAAAACTGTCAGCAAAGCACCCGCACTAACCAGTGGTACTGGTTGGCAGTGTGGGTGACGCTGATTAAAATGATGCTAACCTTGCCCGAATCCGTCACCTCATTGCGCTGTTATATTCATTTTTGTGATTATGGTAACGAGGACCAAGTGTCAAAGGCGAGGTTAAAAGCTTGACTTCGGGCACTGTGACATTGGTCGGGCTAATGATCATTCATTCCCTCCCTCCACTTCTCCCTCTCCACTTCCCAAACACGTTTTCTGCACATGTGCTGCTTCCTGGGTAAACCCGGAAGTGGACTCTGCGCAGCTTCAGTACAGCCCAGGAAGCGGCACATGAGCAGAAGACGTGTTTGGGAAGCAGAAAGGAGAGGGAATGAATATTCATTAGCACGGCCGATGTCACAGTGCTCGAAGGCAAGCTTCTCACCTCCGCCTGTGCCACTTGGTCCTCATTACCATAATCACAAAACTGAATATAACAGCGCAACGAGGCGACGGATTCCGGCAAGGTTAGCATCATTTTAATCAGCGTCACCCACACTGCCAGCCAGTACCACTGGTTAGTACGGGTGCTTTGCTGACAGTTTTCCTTTAAATGGCAGAAAGGGGGCCCGCTGCCAGCCTCTAACCCCAAGTCTAGCCCCAAACCTCTATTCACTTAGACTGCAGGATGGGCTGCGGGTACTTTAAAGCCAGCACAGGGGCTGCCAGGGGTAGGCACTACTTTCTGGGGGCACTATCTACTGGGGGCACTATCTACTGGGCGCATTACTTACCTAGGTAAAGTACCTACTGGGGGTACTACCTACTGAGGGCACTACCTATTATGGGCATTACCTACTGAGGGCACTACCTACAAGGTGCGTTAACTACCTGGGGGGGGCACTAGCTACTAGAACATTACCTGTCTTGGGGCTTACCTACTACCTACCTGCGGGGTACTACCTACTGGGGGACATTACCTACTACCTTTTGGGGCATTAACTACAACCTACCTGGGGGCATCAGCTGGTACCTACTGGGGGCATAACCTACCTGGGGGTATTACTTTCTGGTAGCATTACCTACAACCTACCTACTGGGGGCATTACCTCCCTGGGAGCAATACGAGGGGCATTCCCTACGTACTGGGGGCACTACCAACCTACTGGGGGCTTCTACCTTATTGGGGAGATTCTCTACCTACCTACTGGGGGCATTACCTAGGGCACAGGTAGGGAACAGGTGGGGAATGTGCTTAAAAAGTGTGGAGCCTAATATGTTTGTTGCCTGGCAGATTCTGTGGTGACAACTCATGATTGGAAGAAGAATTCATGACGATCTAAGCAAGACAGAGAAGAAAAGATAAGAGAACGACTCCAAGAAGACTCTTTCTGTGAGTCAGTAGATGTAACTGCACTGTAATCACTTATACGGTCTGCAGCGCCTGTATAGAGCCAGAGTCACTACTCTATGGGCTTTGTATTGGGGATATTGGTTTATTTTCTGTAGTTTTTATACAGTCAGTATTATTCTTATTTGTATACTGGTATTATTGGTAATATTGGTCTCAGTATACAGGATTTGGTCAGTAACAGTATAATGTTGATATGTACAGTGATAATACTCCTCCTTTTATACTGGTATTATTGGTAATATTGGTCTCAGTATACAGGATTTGGTCAGTAACAATATGATGGTAATATGTATGGTGATAATATTTCTCCTTATATATTGGTGTTATTTTGTAACTGTATGATTTATTTAGAGGTTTTTATCATGGGAAATTATCGAAGTTTGACGAAATGCACTTGTGAAAGTAAGTGTCCCTGAATGGCAGTTAGGAAATGTGGTCACCCTACCTCCAGATGTTGCAAAACTACAACTCCCAGCATGCCCGGACAACCAACGGCTGTCCGGGCATGCTGGGTGTTTTAGTTTTGCAACATCTGGAGGTCCGCAGGTTGAAGACCACTGGTGTAGGAGGTTATAGAGTACTCACCTGTCCCTGCCGCTCACTGCTGCCCTGGATGTCGCCCTCCATCGCTGTCGCCGCGTCCCATGACTGTCTCTGCTGTGTCTCTTCATCGTAGTCATCACGTCGCTGCACACGCCGCTCCTATTGGATGACGGGACGGATTGCGCGATGATGTGATGACGACGATGGAGAGCGCCAGCGATGCAGGGGATCCTGAAGAGGACGGTCTGGAGCGCCGGTACAGGTGAGTGACACCCACTGGACCACACGGGGCACCTTAAACGGCTATCCAGCAGCAGCTGGATAGCCGTTTATGTGATGGCCCCGACATTAAAAAGCATCGTATGTTGATGCTGCCTTCAACATGTGATGGCTTCTGAGAGGCCATCGCATATGGAAATTATCGTATGTAGGGGCCATCCTAGGTCGGTGGGTGGGGGGGCGTCACTGTACTTCTGAGCTATTTTAAGGCAAAGCTAATTTCAAAATTAAAGGGGTAACCACCATGATGTGATTTTAGTACTTACCTGCCAGACAGTTTTAGCCATGCTTAGGAAGGATCAGTGCTTGTCTTGAGGCTAAATGGCTCTGTTGCAAGATTGCCAGAACACTGCAGATTTCTTTTTGTGAACTGGCTATTTCCTGTTGGAGTTCATTCTACAAGTCCCATGATTCCTTGTTTGTAAATGTGAGGTCATTAATCTCCCTCCCACACATCTGCCAAACCACCCATTTAAACACACCTGTGATCCTTTCCTTTCAATAGACCAGTGTTTTCTGACCAGAGTGCCTCCAGCTGTTGCAAAACTACAATGTTTACAGAATGATCTCCCTCCCAGCAGTATCTCCACTCATTAAAGCACAGACAGGCTTCCTCTGAAAACCTGACTAGTGAGGTAATGTCTCGAGCCGCACTGCAACCCGTGAAAACCTGAGACGATACTCATTTTGTATGCAGTTAAAAAGAAACATTGGGGCAAAAATCACACGAGAATTGCGAGAACACCATGAAACACATGTACAGACACTATATTATGAACTACTTTAAAAATACCAGAATACCCCTTCAAGGAAACATGTATTTTTTATGGGTGAACAGATGGTAGCCAAAGGTAACTAACAGGTTTAATAAAAACACATTGCACTAGTGGATTTTTTTAAATGTATCTTAACCACTTAAGGACCCTTGACGTACGCCTACGTCATGGGACCCTGGTAGTTAAGGACCCATGACGTACGCGTACGTCCGTGTGAATTCCGGCCCCCGCCACGTGCCGGATGGGGCATCCCATGCAAATGCCCAGGGGGGTCATCATCGCCGCAAATTTGCGATCGCCGCAAGTTGCAGGAGAATTCACACCTGTGATTTGTGGCAATTCCGGTGATACGGGTCACCCCGTATATAGGATACACCCCCAATCACCCACTGTATCTATGGGGATGTGGCGATTTCGCCCCCCCCCCCCCAGGAGCGCTGCTATTGGCTGGACAGTCCAGCCAATAGCAGCTGGCAGGGGAGGGGTTAACAGCATCTTCTCGCAGCTCTGCCGGCTAGCTGAGTCCAGTCAGTGGTCAGAGCTGCGAGAAGCAGCAGTGGGCCCCCCCCCCCCTCTCTGCCGAGATCGGAGCCCCCTCAGAAGAAAATAAGCCCCCATAGAGCAAAGGCAGAATAGAACCCAGGGAAAGGTAGGAATAAAAAGTAAAAAAAAGAAAAGAAAATTACCCCCGACCCCTTAATAGGTCCCCAAGGGTCCGCCGCAATTTTTCAGCATGACCTGGGCCCTATTAGGGGTTCAGGGTGCTGCATTTGGCCCCCCATTTTTTTTTTGTCCGCAGCACTTTCCCCCCCATACAGTTACAGTCACACCAAGCACACGCACAACATACCCCCCCACACACACACACAACCCCTCCCCCCCCCCGCCACTGTAGAAAAAAGGCCATTTTCAGCAGTGGAGGCATAAGCTTTACTTGCCTCCGAATCTGCCAGTGAGGACGAGGAAGATCCTACATTCCTGTGTTCTTGCTCGTCCTCCTCATCATCTAGTACTGATAATGAGCCCCCAAGAAGGCAGCGGAGACACCACCAGGAAAAGCCACGCACCCCCCCCATGAGAGTGACCCAGTGGCCCGCACTAGTATGAGCGACAATACCGCATTATAAGGATAAGAGGGATGTCCTTATGCTGACCACAATTCATGGTAATGGCAGCTCACCCGTCCCTGTGCTAGGTACCACAACACCGGTCCTCAAGCCCGATTGTATTCTGGACTACAATCGGTATATGGGGGGAGTTGATCTTTCTGATCAAGAAAATTTCATTTTCAGCATTTCAGCAAAATTTGCAAATGTGACTCATTCTCTTCTGAGCATTGTAGTGTGCCCGCAGTGCACTTGACGTCCACACATGGGGTATTTCCATACTCAGAAGAGGTGGGGTTACAAATTTTGGGGGAATTTTCTCCTATTACCTCTTGAAAAAATTTTACATTTTTGGGAAACCAGCATTTTAGTTGAAAAAAAAATCATTTACACATCCAACTTTAACAAAAAATCGTCAAACACCTGTGGGGTATTAAGGCTCACTGTACCCCTTGTTACGTTCCTTGAGGGGTGTAGTTTCCAAAATAGTATGTCATGTGTTTTTTTTGTTTTTTTTTTGCTGTCCTGGCACCATAGGGGTTTCTTAAATGTGACATGCCCCCCAAAAATCATTTCAACAAAATTTGCTTTCCAAAAGCCAAATGTGGCTCCTTCTCTTCCATGCATTGTAGTGAACCCGCAGTGCCCTTGACGTCCACACATGGGGTATTCTCATGTTCAGAAGAGATGGGATTACACATTTTGGGGGGCATTTCTCCAATTACCCCTTGTAAAAATGTAAACTATGGGGGAAAAACAGCATTTTAGTGAATAAAAAATCATTTACACATCCAAAGTCGTCAAACACCTGTGGGGTGTTAAGGCTCACTTTACCCCTTGTTGCATTCCTTAAGAAGTGTAGTTTCCAAAATAGTATGCTATCTGGGGTTTTTTTTTTTTTTTGTTTGCTGTCCTGGCACCATAAGGGCTTCCTAAATGGGACATGCCCCCAAAAAACCATTTCAGCAAAATTTGCTTTCCAAAAGCCAAATGTGACTCCTTCTCTTCTGAGCATTGTAGTGCGCCAGCAGAGTACTTGACGTTCACACATGGGGTATTTCCATACTCAGAAGAAATTGGGTTACAAATTTTGGGAGCCTTTTTACCTATTACCACTTGTAAAAATGAAATATTTGGGGTAACACCAGCATTTTTAGTGGAAATTTGTCAAACACCTGTGGGGTGTTAAGGCTCACTGTACCCTTTGTTACGTTCCATGAGGGGTGTAGTTTCCAAAATAGTATGCCATGTGGGTTTTTGTTTGCTGTTCTGGCACCATAGGGGCTTTTTAAATGCAACATGGCCCCCAAAAACCATTTCAGCAAAAATGTGGCTCCTTCTCTTTTGAGCATTGTAGTGCACCAGCAGAGCATTTGACGTCCACACATGGGGTATTTCCATACTCAGAAGAGATGGGGTTACAAATTCTTTGGGGCATTTTCTTCTATTACCACTTGTAAAAATTTAAAATTTGGGGGAAAACTAGCATAATAATATAAAATATAATTTACACACCCAACTTTGATGAAAAGTCGTCAAACATCTGTGGGGTGTTAACACTGTACCCCTTGTTACATTCCTTGAGGGGTGTAGTTTCCAAAGTAGTCGCCATGTTGTTGTATTTCTTTTGCTGTTCTGGCACCGTAGGGGCTTCTTAAATGTGACATGCCCCCCAAAAACCATTTCAGAAAAACTCACTTTCCAAAATCCCACTGTCGCACCTTCCCTTCTGAGCCCTCTAGTGCACCCACAGAGCACTTGACATACACATTAAGGTATTTCCTTACTTACAGATTTTAGGAAGATTTCTCTCCTTTTACCCCTTGTAAAATTTCAAAAACTGGGTCTACAAGAACATGAGAGTGTAAAAAATGAAGAGTTTGAATTTTCTCCTTCATTTTGCTGTTTTTCCTATGAAACAACTAAAGGGTTAACACACATTCTGAATGTCATTTTGACTACCTTGGGGGTTCAGTTTAATAATGGGGTCATTTATGGGGTATTTCTAATATGAAGGCCCCTCAAATCCACTTCAAAACTGAACTGGTCACTGAAAAATTTCGATTTTGAAAATTTTGTGAAAAATTTGAAAATTGCTGCTGAACTTTGAAACCCTCTAATGTCTTTGAACAGAAAAAACAAGTCAACTTTATTATGCAGTCATAAAGCAGACATATTGTATATGTGAATCAATATATAATTTATTTGGTATGTCAATTTTCCTTACAAGCAGAGAGCTTCAAAGTTAGAAAAATGCTACATTTTCTAACTTTTTCAAGAAATTTTGGATTTTTTCACCAAGAAATAATGCAAGTAGAGATGAGCGAAGTTACAGTGATTCGATTTGTCACGGACTTCTCGGCTCAGCGGCTGCTGACTTTAGCCTGCATAAATTAGTTCAGCTTTCAGGTGCTCCGGTGGGATGGAAAAGGTGGATACAGTCCTAGGAGATAGTCTCTTAAGACTGTATCCACCTTTTCCAGCCCAACGCAGCACCTGAAAGCTGAACAAATGTATGCAGGCTAAAGTCAGCAACCGGCGAGCCGAGAAGTTTGTGACAAATCGAATCACTGTAACGTCGCTCATCTCTAGATGCAAGTATTGACAAAAATGTACCACTATGTTAAACTAAAATATGTCACGTAAAAAGCTTGGAATCAAATTCATAAGTAAAAGCATCCCAGAGTTATTAAAGGACAAGTCTCACAGTAAACAATTGTTCAGCTTTTAGTGCAGAAGGTAAAGTTATATAGGTTTGTAAATCACTTCCATTACCAGTGCTGCTTAGAAACAAGCTTTATCTGCATTCTTCTGTCTGACAGGAAATTCAGCTGTTCCAGGTTTTCATGACTTTCGACCCCCTATTCAGGCTGTTATCAGCAGCATCCAGGGGCCGTGACGTGACAATTACCCAGAAAACCCCTGTGCTGCAGAGAGCTGCCTGAGCTCGGCCTTAGCCCCTCCCATCTGATGAATATTCACACTGTCCTCCCTCTGTTCTGCAGCGATTGGCTGAGCAGCACTGCCTATATGCCGGCTGATTCAGATCATAGTTCTCTCCCCTCTCCTTGCTAATGTTTTTACACTGATAACGGAGGAAAGGGGGGAGGGGAGGGAGCTGCCAGCGTAGACCTGTCACACTGAGAATGGAGGGGAGGGAGAGTAGAATTGTCACACTTAGCACTGGGGAGAGAGGAGTGCAGGGCAGAGGAGGGGGGAGGTGATTGTGCCAGTGTAAAGCTGTTTCATTGAGAGGAGGAGGGGGAGGGAGTGATTTTACAGTGTAAAACTGCAGCTTCAACTCCAGGGTCCCTCTCTCTGAGCACTGAGATTACATTTTGTTTCCTCGTGGACACCCTGCTGTCTGGGCTATGATTGGAGCTCAGTGTTATGTGGGAGTGGCTAACATAAGTTAGGGGTGGTAACAAGTTCTCTGCTCAGGCAGCTGAGAGCAGGAAATGTGAGCAGTGCATGCAGGGAAATGTAGTCTTTGAGATCACAGGCATAGCCACCATAACCAGGAAGTAACTGGAATTTATGAGCTGAATAGCTGGTGAATGGGGGGCGGAAAAAAAATCACAAACATGTCAGAGAGGTGGTAGGTGAATATACTATGGAATGGCTAGGTATTTTTTTTTTCTTTGCTGCATGGGATATCTTCTTTAATGCTTAAAGTGACAGTGGTCAGATGTGAAAAAAATGTTCTGGTCCTTAAGGTCATAATGGGCTTGGTCCTTAATGGGTTAAAACCCACCAAAAAAAACATCAATTGAATCACTACGTTATATGAACCCAAAAGTATGCTATTAAAAGTACAAATTGACCGCTCATACAACTATGATAATTAAAAAACAAAATGTTATAGCTCTTAGAAAGCAGGATAAAAAAATTTAAAATAAAACATATACAAGTGTTAACCAAACAATAACACAAATACTAAGCCAAGAAAGTGCACTTGAGAAACCTCAGACGCATTGCATCCATTACCTAACATAGCAACCATGCAAATAACAAACAATGAAGTAAGAGATGACAGACCTTATAGGGCATCAAGGGACATAGCTGTTTGTTAATGTAAATTATATTTTGTTGAACATTTTATATGCACATGTAAGACCTGGAGTACTGGGTAATGCAAAATACACAAGATAAAGTACAATAAGCATTTTTTTATACATCATTTTAACATCTCAGTTCTAGGGGACATTTCTCAGTACACAGTTGAACGGTAGAACTTTTGTGCATTATTTTGCTATGTTCAACACTTAAACTAGTCTTATTAGAAAAAGCATGACAAAACACAGTTAACATACTGTACATTTATACTAGTAGAGTTTCAAGAAATGTCAATGAACTCTTTGGAGTTGTATACATTTCTGCATTGATTACTAATATGGTCTGATTGTTAGAGAAACAAGATTGTCAGCAGAAAACGATGATGGTCCTATCTGTCTACTACTACTTGATAGTCCTATATTGTCTACTATTATTTCTCCTCCATCTTGTTAATTTTTTTTTTTTAAGATTGTGTTGAATTGGTTAAATGGGAAATTGGAATTCTATACCAAGTTAAGAGAGATTATCGGGTTGTACATTTCTGCATATTGGGAGTTTTTCCTGGCACATATGCTGGGAATATGTCACTGAAACACTATGGGGGACATTTATCAATGTTTGCTTATGTATTCCTTTTTTAGTTCTTTTTTTCTTAAAATATTTTTGCTTATGTGCGACTTATTTATCAACTGGTTTCAGCCTGTTGATAAATTTCTTTCAGGTAAGCAATTTTTTTTTAGCTTTGGTAGTGGCTTTTTCTGCTCCATGTCTGAGCTGGAGTAAATTTAGTAGTTTTTTTTTTCATGTGATGCAACTTTTTTGTGACTTTTGCGACCACAGCAAGTCAAAAATCACTGTTTGCTTTGGTAAGCAAGTTTCTTTTTTTTTTTTGCTTAGGGCACTGCACAATCAAAAAGTCGCACAAAAAATAGAGTGGTTGCACATGCAACTTTTTAGATATTGAAGGACTGAGATTGCCATCTACATTTCCTGTTAAATAAACAGAATTTACATGGAAAATCTGCATTCTTTGTAACTGGTTATAATACAATTTAGAAGATTTATATCCTGTCAGATTTTTTCATGCCTTGTGATTTTCCACCAGTGACCAGAAAAGTGGCACTGTTTCTTTAAGGGAAATACTGAATAATGGAAGTAACAGAAATGTTGATCCTGGCACTGATTCATCTAGTGCCTTGCATACTGAACTTCATTTAGACAAAAGTCATTTGGCAGATATGTAACAGGAGCTGAATTTTCTGCTGAAGGATATTGAGCAGGCAATATGGTTTGTGGCATTTTGTCTTATTTTCCCAGTACTGTTAACTGTGCAGAAACATTTTGTTTCTATTGAAATCCAATATATGATACTTTTGATACTACAGTATCTTTAAATAAAATACTTTTATAAATCTTCCATTGCAAACTAACTATGGACCATAAGTACTCTTTTTATGTTGTTTTTTGAGATGGTATGTACATAGCCTCTGTATACTAGTACATGAAGTTCTCATGTGTTAAGTGTCTGAATAAAAACAGATTGTTGCATACTTATTATCAAACTTGTGCATTCACCTATTAATAGGGAAAACATCCAAAAAGCAAAACATAAGCTCTGATTTACTAAGAATGGAGTGTTTATCTTGGAGTGATTTTAGGTTTACTCCGAGTATTTTTCTTCCTGAAGTTATCTGTTGCCCTTATCTGTTCTTTTTTTTTTTTTGTGTATCGTACGGAGTTATTAAGCAGGGGAGAAGGCAGCATGCTCCTCCCCAGCCATATACAGTGTACTTTTACTTTTATTTTTAAATTCCCCTCCGGTAGCCTTGATTGGCCGATTCTGAGCAGCCATTCAGGGCACCCGGCGGATTTTGAAATAGAAGCGCTGCAATGGGGAAAGATATGTAAAATCGCTGGGGGGAATGTATATGTCTGGCCCCCCACAGCTTCTAAATATCTTGCCCCCTGCTGCGCTATATGTCTTGCCCCCCGGCAGTGTATGTGTATATATACATTCCCCCTGGCAGCACATATGAATATATACATTTCCCCGCAGCGCATGTGTGTATATATATATATATCCCCCGCAGCGCTATCATATGCCCCCCGCAGAGCATATATATCCCCCCTGCAGTGCTATCATATGCCCCCCGCAGTGCATGTATATGTATATATACCACCCGCAGCACTATTATATGCCCCCCACAGCGCATGTGTGTATATATATATATATATATATATATATATATATGCCCCCGGCAGCACTATGATTGACAAGCATTCTATTAGCAGTGCATATGGCCGGGAAGCCGGTTGTCCGATGCACTGCTTAAAGAATACTTGTCATTTATTGCGCTGTGGCGGCATATGTGTATAGATATGCTGTGGAGGCCAGATAATGCCATATATCTGGCCCCCACAGCGTTTCTATAATCATATGCCTCTGCAGCACTATGAATGAAAAGTATTCTTTTAGCAGCGCATCGGGCAGCGGGCTTCCCGACCAGATGCACTGCTAATAGAATGCTTTTCATTCATAGCGCTGCAGAGGCATATGATTATAGAAGTGCTGTGGGGGCCAGATATATGGCATTATCTGGCCCCCACAACACTTCTATACACATATGCCGCCACAGCACTATGAATGACAAGTATTCTTTAAGCAGCGCATTGGGCTGTGGGGGGCATATGATAGGGCGGGGGTAATACATATATATATATATATATATAGATGCGCTGCGGTGGGTATATGAGGGTGCTGCGGGGTGGGTATATGATAGTGCTGCGGTGGACAAGACATATAGCACAGCAGGGGGCAAGATATATAGAAGCTGTGGGGGGCCAGACATATACCCCCCCCCCCCCAGAGATACTATATATCTTTCCCCACCACAGTTCTTCTATTTGAGAACTCCTCCGTGAGCCCTGAATGGCTTCTCAGTACCGGCCATTCAGGGCTCCAGGCGGGGAGTAAAATACATAGTGAATCGCTGGGGAGCGGAGAATGCCGCTGCTCCCCTGCTTAATAACTTCTGATCGGATCGGGCCATGGCATAGAGCGATGTGGGGTGAGTTAATCTTTGGGGGCCACGGGGCCTTAAATAGTGACATAGGATATCAATGGTGCAGTGAAGTGTTGGTGAATATCCCCACTGTCCCCTATGCATTGCTTACTCCCCTTTAATAAATAGAACAGTGTTTTTTTTTACATGTTTACAATATCACTGGCAGCAATATTGGATTGTATTTGGATACTGACACATTTGTACAATTGTTTGTTATGTTTTAATCTTGATTTAATAAAATATATTATTTTAATTGGCAGTGGTAATGCTTTGTTGTTCTCTGGTATATAACATTTATATTATATAACATTTTTATTAAACAGTACAGACCAAAAGTTTGGACACACCTTCTCATTCAGAGTTTTCTTTATTTTCATGACTATGAAAATTGTAGATTCACATTGAAGGAATTAAAACTATGAATTTTTACATAGAAGTAATTTACAAATCTGTTTAACTTTCTGGGACCAGTTGATGTTTTAAAAAAAAGTTTTCCACTGGAGTACCCCTTTAATGTCATGTGCAATACACATCACCAGGGAAATAAGGAAGAAGCCAGTGTCATGTTTGCAGAGACCAGAAGCTGCTGCTGTGGTCCCAATTAGGTCGGCAATGGTTTCTTTACACAGGAGGGCCAGAAGAACTCAGTGGGACACACTTAAGATGGGAGCAAAGCATTTCCAATTCTACAGTGTTCATCTGATGTTTTTTTTTTGCTGGTCCTGGGAGGATGATGTCTGAGAAGAGAAGCGGTGGGCTTGACACTACATTTCATCGGAGGTGAGGGACTGGTGGATGGAGAGTGCAAGTTCAATCATGTATACAAGATTATGTCAATGGGTTGGCAGGTGTTAGCCCTTTTTCGGGAGCCGCAGTAGTCAGGCCCTGGAGATTGCATATGGATACAGCTGTAAACTTAATGGCAGTGGTATGGGACAGTTGGCAGGTGTTATAACTTTATTTGGGGAGGCAGACAGCAAGGAAATTGTGGAGGCTTCCTATACCTTCCCATCACCTGAAATTCCCCTGTTGGTCTAGTATACTATGGCATGGTGATAAAACAGTTACAGAAGTGCTAGGCTGGCTGCATGAACTGTATTGCTTACGTAATAAAATACAGTGACCCCCCGACCTACGATGGCCCCGACATATGATCAACGCCTCTCAAAGATTAACTCACCCCAGCGCTGGTCCTTCGGTGACGTCAATACGCTGTTGCGCACGCTGTCCCGTCATCCAATAGGAACGGCGTACGCAACGGGGTAATGACGTCGCTACGCAGGCCCAGTAAGGCCTTGTGGAGGACCAGAGAAGACCAGGAGAGCCCAGCAGAGGACAAGAGAAGACCAGGAGAGCCCAGCAGAGGCCCGGGGTCACCATCAGGAGCGGCGGGGACACCATCGGGAGCGGCGGGACGTGGTCCGGAGCGGCAGGGACAGGTGAGTACAGCTTCCTATACTTTACATTGCACAAATCCCTCAACATACGATGGATTTGACAAACGATGGCTCGTTTGGAACGAATTACCATCGTATGTTGAGGGACCACTGTAAGTGATTTCACTGCATACATGTTTGTGCTCTAGGTGAGAAAAGCATGGGAAAAGCCACATGCAGTTGTTCACATATTGATGCCATTTTGTTGCACACACATATGAAGCATTTAGCCTTTACCCGCTTTTCCTGGAAGTATAGCATAACAGCATCAATTACCACTAAAATGTATGAGGGAACATACACATGGGCAAAATACACATGGTCTTTGATGTAAAAACTACGGTGATTTCTGCCTCAAAAACACAGCCGCGTCAGGTAAAGGTAAGAAAGGCACAAACAAGTTTTGATGTGTTTCTTCTTTTCCGTGTAGTTCAGCACTAAAATTCCCATTGTTAATTCCCATTCCCATTGTACTAAGTTAATTGAAGCTTCATGGCTGTTCCCCAGCTCAGAGAAAAGTGTGGTGAAGCTTAACATGGGCACTTCTTTTGCGTATGGGATAGTAAATAAAAGTATTTCTCATCTGCTTTTTGTCTCAGTGTAAATGAACCCACCACAGCCTCTACGTGCATAAGCAGCCAAACAATTTTGTCAGTCAATTATCCGCCACATGGTAGACATGATTTGCAACTCATAGAGACTTGTAACTGTAATGGAGTTTGTTCACGTACTGTCATGGTGTCAGTCAATTGATTGGAAAAAATGCTGCTAAATGCTGTGTGCCATTACATGTGTTCCCTACTATCCTGTGCCCCCAGTAAAAAAAAAAAAAAGATAGTAAGGTAAAATGTGTATAAAAAAAAAAAAAAGAAAGAACTAACTTAGAAACATTTTTAATCATAAAAAATAATAAAGGTATGTTGGTACCTTACTGCACTGGGCAAGGGTGTGCCCCTGATTGTATTGGCATTCAAGTGCTAGTGTTCCTGACCATACTGAGTGTATGCATGTGTCCTTGAATGTATAAAGCATACATTAATCTCTTAGTAACTCAGACCATTTTCACCTTAAAGGGGTACTCTGATGAAAACCTTTTTTCTTTTAAATCAATTGGCTCCGGAAAGTTAAACATATTTGTAAATTACTTCTATTAAAAAATCTTAATCCTTCCTGTACTTATTAGCTGCTGAGTACTACAGAGGAAATTCTTTTCTTTTTGGAATGCTCTCTGATGACATCACGAGCACAGTTCTCTCTGCTGACGTTATTATAATAATAATAACGCTTTATTTATTGTTGTCCTTAGTGGGATTTGAACCCAAGTCCCCATCACGGCAAGGCAGCATTGCTAACCACTGAGCCACCATGCTGCCCTTAGCATACATCTGCTATGCATCTGCTATGCATGGTTGCTAAAATGGACAGAGATGTCAGCAGAGAGCACTGTGCTCGTGATGTCATCAGTGTTCCAAAAAGAAAGGTATTTCCTCTGAGGCATTCAGCAGCTAATAAGTACTGGAAGGATTAAGATTTTTTAATAGAAGTAATATACAAATATGTTTAACTTTCTGCCACCAGTTGATTTAAAAGAAAAAAGGTTTTCACCGGAGTACCCCTTTAAGGACTCAGCCCTTTTTTTTTTTTTGCAATTCTGACCCCTCTCACTTTATGCATTAATAAATCTAAGATGCTTTTACCTTTTATTCTGATTCCGAGATAGTTTTTTTCATGACATTTTCTACTTTAATATACTGGTAAAGTTTTGTCATTACTTGCATCCTTTCTTGGTGAAAAATCCCAAAATTTGATGAAAATTTAGCTTTTTTCAAACTTAGAAACTTTCTGTTTGTAAGGAAAATGGACATTTCAAATAAATTATATATTCACAAATACAATATGTCTACTTTATGTTGCCATCACAAAGTTGACATGTTTTTACTTTTTGAAGACATTAGGGGGCTTCAAAGTATAGCAGCAATTTTCAAAATGTTCATGAAAAATTCAAAATCTGAATTTTTCAGGGACCAGTTAAGTTTGAAGTGGGTTTGAGGGGCTTTTCTGTGAGTAATTCCCCATAAATTACCCCATTATAGAAATTGCACCCCTCAAAGCATTCAAAATGACATTCAGTAAGTGTGTTAACCCTTTAGGTGTTTCACAGGAATAGCAGCAAAGTGAAGGAGAAAATTCAAAATCTTCATTTTTTTGCACTTGCATGTTCTTGTAGAGCCATTTTCTTAATTTTTACAAGGGTAAAATTAGAGAAATCCCGCCCAAAATATGTAACCCAATTTCTCTTGAGTAGGGAAATACCTCTAATGTAGATGTAAAGTTCTCTGTGGGTGTACTAGCGGGCTCAGAAGGGAAGGAGCGACAATGGGATTTTGGAGAGTGCATTTTGCAGAAATGGTTTTTGGGGGGCATGTCGCATTTAGGAAGCCCCTATGGTGCAAGAACAGCTACAAAAAAAAAAACATGGCATACTACTTTGGAAACTACACCCCTCAAGGAATGTAACAAGGGGTACAGTGAGCCTTAACACCCCACAGTTTTTTGATGACTTTTTGTTAAATTCAGATGTGTAAAAGAAAAAACTTTTTTTTTTTTCACTAAAATGCATTTTTTCCCCCCAAATTTTACATATTTGCAAGGGGTAATAGGAGAAAATGCCCCACAAAATTTGTAACCCCATTTCTTCTGAGTATGGAAATACCCCATGTGTGGATGTCATGTACTCTGCTGGTGCATTACAATGCTCAGAAGAGAAGGACTGCCATTGAGCTTTTGCATAGAGAATTTGTTTGGAATGGAAGTTGGGGGCCATGTGCCCCTACAAAGCACCCCGTGTGCCAGAACAGTTGATCCCCCCCTCACATGTGACCCCATTTTGGAAACTACACCCCTCACAGAATGTAATAAGGAGAGCAGTGAGCATTTATACCCTACTGGCATTTGACAGATCTTTGGAACAATGGACCACTGTTCAAAAAATCTGTCAGACACCTGTGGGGTGTAAATGCTCACTGTACCCCTTATTATGTTCCGTGAGGGGTATAGTTTCCAAAATGGGGTCACATGTGGGGGGGAGGGTCTATTGTTCTGGCACCATGGGGGCTTTGTTAACACACGTGGCCTTCAATTCCGGACAAATATTCTCTCCTAAAGCCCAATGGTGCTCATTCTCTTCTGAACATTGTAATGCACCTGAAGAGCACTTTACATCCACATATGGGGTATTTATATACTCAGAAGAAATGGTGATACACATTTTGGGGGGGCTTTTTTCCCTATTTTCCCTTGTGAAAATGAAAAATTTTGGGTAACACCAGCATTTTTGTGAAATTTTTTTTTTTTCATTTTCCCATCCAACTTTAACGAAAATTGTCAAACACCTGTGGGGTCTTAAGGCTCACTTTACCCCTTGTTACATTCCGTGAGGGGTTTAGTTTCCAAAATGGGGTCACATGGGGGTATTTATTTTTTTGCATTTATTTCAGGACCGCTGTAAAATCAACCACCCCTGTGTAAATCACCAATTTAGGCCTCAAATTTACATAGTGCGCTCTCACTTCTGAGCCATGTTGTGCACCCGCAGAGCATTTTACGCCCACATATGGGGTATTTTCGTACTCAGGAGAAATTGTGTAACAAATTTTTTTTCTTTCCTTTTACCTATTGTGAAAATGTAAAGTATGGGGCAACACCAGCATGTTAGTGTAAACATTTTTTTTTTTTACAATAACATGCAAGTGTAGCCCTTAACTTTACCTTTTCATAAGGGTAAAAGGAGAAAAATGCCTCCAAAATTTCTTAGGCAATTTCTAACGAGTATGGAGATATCCCATATGTGGCACTAAATTGTTGCCTTGAAATACGACAGGTCTCCGAAGTGAGAGAGAGCCATGCACATTTGAGGCCTACATTAGGGATTTGCATGGGGATGGACCCGGAGGCAAGAATTACACTTGCCTCCGATAACAAAATTACCCTACGGCAGTGTTTCCTAAACAGGGTGCCTCCAGCTGTTGCAAAACTCCCAGCCTGCAAGGACAGTCAATGGCTGTCCGGCAATACTGGAAGTTGTTGTTTTGCAACAGCTGGAGGCTCTGTGTTGGAAACAGTTCCGCACCAGATGTTTTTTGTGTAGTGTTTTTAGGGTACATCCACACTGGAGGAGGTTTACAGCAAGTTTCCTGCTGGGAGTTTGATAGCGGAAAATTTTCATCATCTTAAACTTGCAGCGAGAAACTCACTGTAAATCCGCCCGTGTGAATGTACCATGTGTGGTAGCCTTGGGGGGTGTCTGGTAGTTGGGATGTGGTCGTAGATAAGGGGCTAGTATGCTGAGTTAATTCTCCGGCCTATCGCCGCCCTTCCCAGAAATTACAGGTGCATGTAATGAAATGACTGAAGGTCCACAATGTACCTGAACATGAACTTGGGTAACTAGAGATGAGCGAACTTTTCAAAAATTCGATTCAGCCAATTCGCCAAATTTTCGGAAAAAAAATTATTTTGTTTAGAATTTTTTTGCGGCAAATCTATATTAGAAAAGGCTATTTCTAGCCTACATACAGCCTCTATAGGGGTATAGAACACTTTGTTGTGTTCTAAAACACATATGGAGTGTGCTGGGTTAGTGAAATAATACTGTTATTCAGAATAACATGCAGATTACCGGCCTCGCTTTTAGAATCACTGCCGCACAGCAGCACAATTACAGAGCCTGGTGGTGGCATCAGTGTCAGGAGACCATATAGTGACTGAATGACACAGCGTGGAGGTGTTGGCAGCATGAGGAGACCATATAGTGGCTGAATGGCACAGCGTGGAGGTGTTGGCAGCATGGGGACACCATATAGTGGCTGAATGACACAGCATGGACAGGTTGTCAGCATGAGGAGACCATATAGTGGCTGAATGGCACAGTGTGGAGGTGTTGGCAGCATGAGGACACCATATAGAAGCTGAATGGCACAGCGTTGAGGTGTTGGCAGCATGAGGACACCATATAGTGGTTGAATGACACAGCTTGGATGAAGCTAAAGCATGAGGACACCATATAGTGGCTGAATGGCACAGCGTGGAGGTGTTGGCAGCATGAGGACACCATATAGTGGTTGAATGACACAGCGTGGATGTGTTGGCAGCATGAGGACACCATATAGTGGCTGAATGACACAGCGTGGATGTGTTGGCAGCATGAGGACACCATATAGTGGCCGAATGACACAGTGTGGAGGTGTTGGCAGCATGAGGACACCATATAGTGGCTGAATGACACAGCGTGGAGGTGTTGGCAGCATGATGACACCATATAGTGGATGAATGGCACAGCCCGGAGTTGCCAGCAGCATGAGTAGGCACTAGGCCTTCACAATCCCTAAGTTTAAAAGATGAATTAAGAAATTTAAACCAATGATTTTGGATAGCGGGTGCTACCAATGAGAAAATTTGAAATTCCCAGACCCAGGCCCAACAGCAGCATCAGTAACCCATATATTGCCTGAATGACACAACCTGAAGTTGCCTGATGCACGAGTACACACCAGGGCTTCACAATCCCCCCCAAAAAACACCACAATTTTACAAATTTTTGGAAAAGATTTTGGATAGCGGGTGCTACCTATGAGAAAATTTGAAATTACCAGACCCAGGCCCAGCAGCGCCATCATTTTTTTATTTTAAAATTAAAACAAACTTTAAGTGTCCCGGACCCCATTGTGTGGGTACAAAGGACCCAATCCAAAATGCCCTCACAGCAACATCAGTAAAGCATATATTGCCTGAATGACACAGCCTGGAGTTGGCTGATTCACGAGTACACAGCAGGGCTTCACAATCCCCCCCAAAAACACCACAATTTTTGAAAAAGATTTTGGATAGCGGGTGCTACCTATGAAATAATTTGAAATTGCCAGACCCAGGCCAAACAGCGCCATCAGTAAACCATATATTGCCTGAATGACACATCCTGGAGTTACTTGATGCACGAGTACACACCAGGGCTTCACAATCCCCTCCAAAAAACACCACAATTTTAGAAATTTTTGAAAAAGATTTTGGATAGCGGGTGCTACCTATGAGAAAATTTGAAATTGCCAGACCCAGGCCCAACAGCGGCATCAGTAAACCATATATTGGCTGAATGACACAGCCTGGAGTTGGCTGATTCATGAGTACACAATAGGGCTTCACAATCCCCTCAAAAAACACAACATTTTTCGAAATTTTTGAAAAAGATTTTGGATAGCGGGTGCTACCTATGAGAAAATTTGAAATTACCAGACCCAGGCCCCACCACAGCGGCAACAGTAACCCATATATTGCCTGAATGACACAGCCTGGAGTTGCTTGATGCACGAGTACACACCAGGGCTTCACAATCCCCCCAAAAAAACACCACAATTTTAGAAATTTTTGAAAAAGATTTTGGATAGCGGGTGCTACCTATGAGAAAATGTGAAATTACCAGACCCAGGCCCCACCACTCCAGGACACGCCAGTACACACAGGGCTTCACAATCCCCCCAAAATCAACAAAATTGAATAATAAAAAAAAAAAATGTATACCTTTGTGTAAAAACAAGCACATATCCAACAGTTCAGAAGACTCTATAATGCAGGACGGTGGACCACCCAAAGACTTTCTTCTCAAAAATAATAAACCACACAATTTTTTAAATAAAAAAAAAAAAAAAATATGACATATGTGTGTAAGCGCATCTGTCTCCAAAAGATCAGATCACCAAAGGAGTTTTTTCGCCAAAAATGATTAAGCAGAGTTAATCCCTCTCTGTATTTTATTTTTTTAAATTTTCATTAAAAAAATCACACGCAACAAGCGTTCCGTTGCATTCTGCAAAATTCTATTTTATTACTGATAAAATTATCAGTAAATTTAAAAATAACACTACCCAAGAGTGTTTAATTACCCCATGCATTGCACCAGGAACAGTCAGGAGTAGACCTCAGCAGTACCCAAGAGGCTTTAATAACCCCTTACATTGCACAATCAATTGCGAGATCGAGCAATAACAGGTGTGTTATGGCCTCAGATGTCAGGGCCGCACTAGCGCTCCACTGAACGGATTAGCGTGTCTCTATCTTTCACCGACAGGTGCGGGTATCCCACTACCTCTCTGAAAGGTAAGCTGAAAGGTAAGCTGCCTCGAAGCAGGTGGTCTCCCCCTGCCACACCACGCTGACTGCCAACCGTGCTACCGCCTTGCTGACTCATGATTAAGCCCCTTCTGCACCCAGCTCCCGTTGGCGATAGGGATCATTTTTGCCAGGAAAGAAGAATCACAACTAAGTGCGGGTCATAAGCTAGGGTTCATTAAGTCCCTACCCCTTGTACACACCGCATGTCTCTACTAACAATTTGATGGTTTAGTGAGGTCCTCGGATTGGCCAGGCGGGGTAGGAGAAGGCCCTGGCAGAGCTCCGAGAATTTAACGATCATTGTTGAAATTTGCATTCAGCATGTATTTAGCTACTGCTAAACTTCAAAAAAAATTATAGGCCCAAGGCCTGAGGCGCCAGGGAGGCAAGTAGTTCCTGAAAGACACAGAATGATTCTGGAGCAGTCATTCACAGTACCCAAGAGGGTTTCATAACCCCTTACATTTAAAGATCAATGTTGACATTTGCATTAAGCATGTATTTAGCTACTGCTAAACTTCAAAAAATGATAGGCCCAAGGCCAGAAGCATCAATTTCCCCCATATTAGGAGCATAGTTGTCCCCCAGATTAGGCATCATAGATGTCCCCCAGATTAGGAGCATAGTTGTCCCCCAGATTAGGCAGCATAGATGTCCCCTTATTAGGCAGCATAGATGTCCCCCAGATTAGGAGCATACTTGTCCACCAGATTAGGTAGCACAGATGTCCCCCAGATTAGGAGCATAGTTGTCTCCCAGATTAGGCAGCATAGTTGTACCCCAGATTAGGAGCATAGTTGTCCCCCAGATTAGGCAGCATATCTGTCCCCCAGATTAGGCAGCATAGATGTCCCCCAGATTAGGAGCATAGTTGTCCCCCAGATTAGGAGCATACTTGTCCCCCAGATTAGGCAGCATAGATGTCCCCCAGATTAGGAGCATAGTTGTCCATCAGATTAGGAGCATAGTTGTCCCCCAGATTAGGCAGCATAGATGTCCCCCAGATTAGGCAGCATAGATTATCCCCAGATTAGGCAGCATAGATGTGCCCCAGATTAGGCAGCATAGATGTCCCCCAGATTAGGAGCATACTTGTCCCCCAGATTAGGCAGCATAGATGTCCCCCAGATTAGGAGCATAGTTGTCCCCCAGATTAGGCAGCATAGATGTCCCCCAGATTAGGCATCATAGATATCCCCCAGATTAGGCAGCATAGATGTCCCCCAGATTAGGCAGCATAGATGTCCCCCAGATTAGGAGCATACTTGTCCCCCAGATAAGGCAGCATAGATGTTCCCCAGATTTGGAGCATACTTGTCCCCCAGATTAGGCAGCATAGATGTCCCCCAGATTAGGCAGCATAGATGTCCCCCAGATTAGGCAGCATAGATGTCCCCCAGATTAGGCAGCATAGATGTCCCCCAGATTAGGCAGCATAGATGTCCCCCAGATTAGGAGCATACTTGTCCCCCAGATTAGGCAGCATAGATGTCCCCCAGATTAGGCAGCATAGATGTCCCCCAGATTAGGCAGCATAGATGTCCCCCAGATTAGGCAGCATAGATGTCCCCCAGATTAGGCAGCATAGATGTCCCCCAGATTAGGCACCATAGATGTCCCACAGATTAGGCAGCATAGATGTCCCCCAGATTAGGCAGCATAGATGTCCCCCAGATTAGGCAGCATAGATGTCCCCCAGATTAGGAGCATACTTGTCCCCCCAGATTAGGCAGTATAGATGTCCCCCAGATTGATCTAAAAGTAAATGTTTTCCAGTGGAGTACCCCTTTAAGTAATTCTGGGAGCTGTATATTTAAATGGTGAAAACGTCTTTAACACTTTCCTATTCTGTGGCAACTGGTATATCTGATTATTATACTGGAATTTCTCACAATGCGCTACAACAGTGGTGTCTGTCACAACAGGCTAAAAACTTACTGAGGGGGGGGGGGAAGGTATGGGGTGACACCATTTTCTACCGCACTGGGTGACACCAACCCTAGCAACGCCACTGTCTGTGTCATTCAGCAACTACATGAGTTAGTGATGCTGCTGGGCCTAGGACGTTACCTATATATGTTTATGGTAGCACTAGGTACCATACATTTTCAATGGAAATTTCAAAATTCCTATTTTATTCTTAGAGATTATGAGGCCCTATTGTCTCCTCATCTGCCACCAACTCCAGGCTGTGCCATTCAGACACTATATGGTCTCCTCATGCTTTAGCCAATTCCAGGCTGTGCCATTCAGCCACTATATGGTCTCCTCCTACTGATGCCACCTCCAGGCTCTGTCATTGTGCTGCCATGTGACATGTGACTCCTTGTTAGATTTGGTCCTTTGTACCCACACACCGGAGCCCAGGACACTAAAACTTGGGAGTTAAAAGTTCAATTTCAAAACCCTCAATTTCAATTTAAAATCTTAAATTTCTATTTAATATTCTTAAATTTCAATGGTCTCCTCATGCTTCTGTCAACTCCCGGCTGTGCCATTCAGACACTATATGGTCTCCTCATGCATCAGCCACCTCCAGGCTGTGCCATTCAGCCACTATATAGTCTCTTCTCATGCTTTAGCCAACTCCAGGCTGTGCCATTGAGCCAATATTTGTCTCCTCCTACTGATGCCACCTCCAGGCTCTGTCATTGTGCTGCCATGTGACATATGACTCCTTGTTAGATTTGCTCCCTTGTACCCACACGCCAGGGCCCGGGACACTAAAACTTGGGAGTAAAAGTTCAATTTCAAAATCCTTAATTTAAATTTCAAAATCTTAAATTTAAATTTCTAAATCATACATTTCAATGGTCTCCTCATGCTTCTGCCAACTCCAGGCTGTGTCATTCAGCCAATATATGGTTTACTGATGCTGCTGGGCCTGGGTTTTGGCTTAAAATTTTTATGGTAGCACTAGCTACCCTACATCTTCAGTTTAAATTCCAAACTTTGTCTGTTTTTTCTTTGGGATTGTGAAGCCCTGGTGTCTACTCATGCTGCTGCCAACTCCAGGCTGTACCATTCAGCCACTATATGGTCTCCTCGTGTGTCAGCCACCTCCAGGCTGTGCCATTCAGCCACTATATAGTCTATTCTCATGCTTCAGCCAACTACAGGCTGTGCCATTCAGCCAGTATATGGTCTTCTCCTACTGATGCCACCTCCAGGCTCTGTCATTGTGCTGCCATGTGACATGTGACTCCTTGTTAGATTTACTCCCTTGGGACACTAAAACTTGGGAGTAAAAGTTCCATTTCAAAATCCTTAATTTAAATTTCAAAATCTTAAATTTAAATTTCAAAATCATACATTTCAATGGTCTCCTCATGCTTCTGCCAACTCCAGGCTGTGTCATTCAGCCAATATATGGTTTACTGATGCTGCTGGCCCTGGGTCTGGGAATAAAGACTTTTGTTATGGAAGCACTAGCCACCCAAAATCTTCAGTTTAAATTTCAAACTTTTTTTTTTTCTTAGCGATTGTGAAGCCCTGGGGTCTCCTCATGCTTCAGCCAACTCCAGGCTGTGTCATTCAGGCAATATATGGTTTACTGATGCTGCTGGGCCTGTGTCTGGGAATAAAAATTTTGTTATGGTAGCACTAGCTACCCAAAATCATCGGTTTAAATTTCTGAATAAATTTTATAATCTTAGGGATTGTGAAGGCCTAGTGTCTAATCATGCTGCTGCCAACTCCTGGCTGTGCCATTCAGCCACTATATGGTCTCCTCATGTTGCCAACACCTCCACACTGTGTCATTCAGCCACTATATGGTCTCCTCATGCTGCCAACACCTCCACGCTGTGTCATTCAGCCACTATATGGTCTCCTCATGCTGCCAAAACCTTCACGCTGTGTCATTCAGCCACTATATGGTCTCCTCATGCTGCCAATACCTCCAAGCAGTGTCATTCAGCCACTATATGGTCTACTCATACTGATGCCACCACCAGGCTCTGTCATTGTGCCGCTCTGCGGCAGTGATTCTAAAAGCGAGGCCGGTAATCTGCATTTCATTCTGAAGAACAGTATTATGTCACTATCCCAGCACACTCCATATGCGTGTTAGAACACAGCAAAGTGTTCTACACCCCATTGAGGCTCTCTGTAGGCCAGAAATTGCCGTTTTTAATTTAGATTTGTCGCAAGTAAATTTGGATCAAAAAAAAATTTTCAAAAAATTCTGCGAATCAGCCGAATCAAATTTTTCAAAAGTTCACTCGTCTCTAGTCCACGCCATATTCCCTTCACCCGACCCATGACGTACTGGTACGTCATGGGTCAGTAAGGGTTAAAGTGGTACCTTTGCCATGTGGATAAATGAAGATTGAGGTTTCATCTCTTTTGTGACAAACATAACAAGTTTATTAAATAGAATAGAGGCATATTGGACAAAATACACATGATACACATTGCTAGAAAAAAGGCCAGTACAAATTAGGAATGTGTGCAGAGATCACGAGAATACAGGTATAGGATTGGATATAGTGTTGAATTTTTCCTGGACGTTTTATGTGCTGTTTGTCAAGCTTCCACAGTACACAATATTTCCAGTGATCCTTTGTTGTTTATTCTTTGTAGACATAAAACTTTCACTATCCCCCTCAGGCAGCAAACATATGAATCTGAAGATACCATAAGGGTACATTCACATGCGTGGATTTTCTTCAAGATTCCTGACCGGGTTTAAGCCTTGGTGGATTTTTACGCAGCGGAAAGTCAGCAGCTGACACTATTGAAGTCAATGAAATCTACTGCGTTTTTTCTGACGCAAAAATTCTGCTTCGGAAAACCCACCAGAGCTCAAACCCCAGTGGGAAACTCACTGCAGACCCTCCCATGTGCAGGTACCCTTAGGCTAGGTTTCCAATTGTTTGTTTTTTTAAAAACTGCCACAGCTTCTTTCCTACGTTTTGGCAGCTTTTCTGGCATTTTTTTCTGGCGTTTTTGCCTTTGAGTGCAAATTGCATTTTTGGGCCCTTTGGCGTCTTTTTCTAAATTTGTTGGGTAAAGAGATGCATTTAATGAAATTAAACATTTTTATAAGGAAATTTTAATACATTTTTAAACAGGGTCCAATTTATGTGGGCTAGCAGGGACCTAAAAATGTAGCTGACAATAATAAAAATTTAGAAAGGGGCCATTTAAATGTAAAAATACCGTATATGCCGGCGTGTAAGACGACTTGGCGTATAAGACGACCCCCAACTTTTACAGTTAAAATATAGAGTTTGGGATATGCTCGCCATATAAGACTACCCCTTCTACCGCGATGTACGGTACCTTGTAGTTCCCCCCACATTAGGTAGGCATCATGTTCCCCCACATTAGGCAGGCAGTATAGTTCCCCCCACATTAGGTAGGCAGTATAGTTCCCCCCACATTAAGTTGGCAGTTCCCCCACATTAAGTTGACAGTTCCCCCACAGTAGGTTGCCAGTTCCCCCACATTAGGTTGCCAGTTCCCCCACATTAGGTTGCCAGTTCCCCCACATTAGATTGCCAGCTCCCCCACATTAGGTCGTCAGTTCCCCCACATTAGGTTGGCAGTTCCCCCACATTAGGTTGCCAGTTCCCCCACATTAGGTTGCCAGTTCCCCCACATTAGATTGCCAGTTCCCCCACATTAGATTGCCAGCTCCCCCACATTAGGTCGTCAGTTCCCCCACATTAGGTTGGCAGTTCCCCCACATTAGGTCGGCAGTTCCCACACAATAGTAGGCAGCTCCCCCACAATAGGTTGGGAGTTACCCCACATTAGGTCACCAGTTACCCCACATTAGTAGGCAGCTTCCCCACATTAGTAGCAGTTCCCCCACAATAGTAGGCAGCTCCCCCCACATTTGTAGACAGCTCCCCCCACATTAGGTCAGCAATTCCCCCACAATAGTAGGCAGCTCCCCCCCACATTTGTAGGCAATTCCCCCACATTAGGTCAGCATTTACCCCACAATAGTAGGCAGTTCCCCCACAATAGTAGGCAGCTCCCCCCACATTTGTAGGCAGCTCCCCCCACATTTGTTGGCAGCTCCCCCCACATTAAATCAGCAGTTCCCCCACAATAGTAGACAGCTCCCCCCATATTAGATTGGCAGCTCCCCCCAACAGACATACAGCTTCTAGCCATATACAGTGCATGGCTGCAGGCTGTATGTCTGTACTGGTCTGCCCCCACAGTTTTCCGATCACCGCTCCTCCGGCCCGGGTCACCATCTACTGCTATGGCCTATGGACCATAGCAGTAGGTGCCGGGACCGGGGAGCAGTGACCGGATCACTTAAGATAGCATGGCCGGTCACTCACCAGGCACCGGTCGGCGCGCGTCCTCCTGCGGTCCTCCTCGTCCTGCGCTCCTCTGCCTCTATGGTTGTAGGCACGGGACGTCACTGACGTCCTGTGCGTACAACCATAGAGATGGAGGACCGCAGGAGGATCGAAGGAGGATCACAGGAGGACACGCGCTGCCGGGGAATGGTGAGTGGCCGGCAGACATCCTTATGTCCCGAAAAGATTTTTCGTTACACAGGGATGTCCGGCATAGGAATACCTATGATTATCTGCCCGGGCCGACTCCCGTGTGTGGCTGCAGGCAGGGGCCGGCCAGCGCAGATAAAAACTAATACTGTATACTAAAAACCAGGGGGCCTCCAGCTGTTGTAAAACTACAACTTCCAGCATGCCCGGACAGCCTTTGCCGTGCTGGGAGTTGTAGTTTCACAACAGCTGGTTTTTAGTATACAGTATTAGTTTTTACTTGCTCTGACCGGCCCCCGCCTGCAGCCACACACAGGAGCTGGCCTGGGCAGATAATCAGAAGTTTTCCTATCCCGGACCTCAATACCCGGCGTATAAGACGACCCCCGACTTTTCAGAAGAAAATTCGGGGTTAAAAAGTCGTCTTATACGCCGGGATATACGGTAATATATTTTTTATAATTCATTTTGTAATTTTTTTTATTAGTAATGTATTTTAACCCCTTTCCGCAAAATCAGGTACATGTACGTGGTGATTAGGCATGACTTCCCTCAAAACCACGTACATGTACCTGATGAGAATAAACTGTCCCAGTGCAGCCGGGCACTGTGACAGTTAATTGAGCTCGGCTGTGCTGCACAGGCGAGCCTCCCTGAGGCCGACCAGGGACGAATCACAGTGGTCCCCTCTTCCCCCTTTCTTCCGCCGTTTCACTGTGTGAAGTGATCTGTGGTGAGGGTGGCCCCATCGGAGGAGGCCGACCGTGGGCACTCAGTATCAGAGTACTCCAATCCTGGGTTAACCCTGTAGATGCTGCAGTCTCAGTGACTATTCTATTAGGGTAATAGAGGGAGGGAGCTCCCTCTGTCACTGATCAGCGCTCTGCAAAGTGAAAGCAAAGGCCCGATGGTTGCCATGGCAACCGGAGGCCTTACACAAGCCTCCGTTGTCATGATAACATGAACGACCAATCCCTACCTAACGTAGGGACTGATCTCTCTTTGCACACGTGTACTCCATTGAATTATGTGTATAATAATATAAAACAAAAGTGTGTAAATTAAAAGTGTGAAAATAAAAAAGTGAAAAAAATGTGAAAAAAAATTAAATAAAAAAATGTTTTAAAAATAATAAAATAAATGATATATGTGTATAATACACGCCCAAAAATAGTCTCCCCATATACATCAATATATCCTGCAAAAAAAGAATCCTTACACAATTGTGTCAGTGAAAAAATAAAAAAGTTACAGTTCACAAAATAGTTTTTATGCCATAAATGAACTAAAATATAAAAAAAAAAGTATATAAATTTGGTATCACCTTAAAGGTATCAACCTGCAGTGTAATGTTCACATATCGCATGACGAACGACCTAAAAAATTTAAATAAAAAACAACCACAGAATAGATTTTTTTATGTATAGCACCTCATAAAAAAAATTGCTACTAAACTTATAAACCCTCTAACAGTCTAAAAAAGTTAAAAATGTTTATCAAATAATAGCAACATAAAGTAGACATATTATAGCTGTAAATTAATCATTAATGGCTATTTGTTGTACGAGCAGAAAATATCAAATCTAAAAAAATGCAAATTTTTCATTTTGTTGGCAAAATGTTGTTGCTTTTTTTTTAACTAAATATACCAATCAAAATTTACCACTAATGTAAAGTACAATATGTCATGAAAAAAGTAAAAGCGTTCCAAAGTTATATCCAAATAAGTAGCTGCATGTCAGATTTTGAAAATTTGCCTTTGTTATTAAGGTTAAAACAGGCTAAAAAGAAAAATTTAATTGAAGAAAAAAGAGTAAAAAAAAAAAAAACACACACACACACACACACACACTTTATTCAACATATTATTAAAATACTGTTACGCCGAGCGCTCCGGGTCCCCGCTCCTCCCCGGAGCGCTCGCTACACCCTCGCTACTGCAGCGCCCCGGTCAGATCCACTGACCGGGTGCGCTGCGATACCGCCTCCAGCCGGGATGCGATTCGCGATGCGGGTGGCGCCCGCTCGCGATGCGCACCCCGACTTCCGTACCTGACTCGCTCTCCGTCGGTCCTGTCCCGGCGCGCGCGGCCCCGCTCCCTAGGGCGCGCGCGCGCCGGGTCTCTGCGATTTAAAGGGCCACTGCGCCACTGATTGGCGCAGTGGTTCCAATTAGTGTGTTCACCTGTGCACTCCCTATGTATACCTCACTTCCCCTGCACTCCCTCGCCGGATCTTGTTGCCCTTGTGCCTAGTGAAAGCGTTCCCTTGTGTGTTCCTAGCCTGTGTTCCAGACCTCCTGCCGTTGCCCCTGACTACGATCCTTGCTGCCTGCCCCGACCTTCTGCTACGTCCGACCTTGCTTTTGTCTACTCCCTTGTACCGCGCCTATCTTCAGCAGTCAGAGAGGTTGAGCCGTTGCTAGTGGATACGACCTGGTTACTACCGCCGCAGCAAGACCATCCCGCTTTGCGGCGGGCTCTGGTGAACACCAGTAGTAACTTAGAACTGGTCCACTAGCACAGTCCACGCCAATCCCTCTCTGGCACAGAGGATCCACCTCCTGCCAGCCGGCATCGTGACAGTAGATCCGGCCATGGATCCCGCTGAAGTACCTCTGCCAGTTGTCGCCGACCTCACCACGGTGGTCGCCCAGCAGTCACAACAGATAGCGCAACAAGGCCACCAGCTGTCTCAACTGACCGTGATGCTACAGCAGCTACTACCACAGCTTCAGCAATCATCTCCTCCGCCAGCTCCTGCACCTCCTCCACAGCGAGTGGCCGCTTCCAGCCTACGACTATCCTTGCCGGATAAATTTGATGGGGACTCTAAGTTTTGCCGTGGCTTTCTTTCACAATGTTCTCTGCACTTGGAGATGATGTCGGACCAGTTTCCTACTGAAAGGTCTAAGGTGGCTTTCGTAGTCAGCCTTCTGTCTGGAAAAGCTCTGTCATGGGCCACACCGCTCTGGGACCGCAATGACCCCGTCACTGCCTCTGTACACTCCTTCTTCTCGGAAATTCGAAGTGTCTTTGAGGAACCTGCCCGAGCCTCTTCTGCTGAGACTGCCTTGCTGAACCTGGTCCAGGGTAATTCTTCCGTTGGCGAGTACGCCATACAATTCCGTACTCTTGCTTCCGAATTGTCCTGGAATGATGAGGCCCTCTGCGCGACCTTTAAAAAAGGCCTATCCAGCAACATTAAAGATGTTCTGGCCGCACGAGAAATTCCTGCTAACCTACATGAACTCATTCATCTAGCCACTCGCATTGACATGCGTTTTTCCGAAAGGCGTCAGGAGCTCCGCCAGGATATGGACTTTGTTCGCACGAGGCGTTTTTTCTCCCCGGCTCCTCTCTCCTCTGGTCCTCTGCAATCCGTTCCTGTGCCTCCCGCCGTGGAGGCTATGCAAGTTGACCGGTCTCGCCTGACACCTCAAGAGAGGACACGACGCCGCATGGAGAATCTCTGCCTGTACTGTGCCGGTACCGAACACTTCCTGAAGGATTGTCCTATCCGTCCTCCCCGCCTGGAAAGACGTACGCTGACTCCGCACAAAGGTGAAACAGTCCTTGATGTCAACTCTGCTTCTCCACGTCTTACTGTGCCTGTGCGGATATCTGCCTCTACCTTCTCCTTCTCCACTATGGCCTTCTTGGCTTCCGGAGCTGCAGGAAACTTTATTTTGGCCTCTCTCATCAACAGGTTCAACATCCCGGTAACCAGTCTCGCCAGACCCCTCTACATCAATTGTGTTAACAATGAAAGATTGGACTGTACCATACGTTACCGCACGGAGCCCCTCCTAATGTGCATCGGACCTCATCATGAAAAAATTTAGTTTTTGGTCCTCCCCAATTGCACTTCCGAAATTCTCCTTGGACTACTGTGGCTTCAACGCCATTCCCCAACCCTGGATTGGTCCACAGGGGAGATCAAGAGTTGGGGTACCTCTTGTTTCAAGGACTGCCTTAAACCGGTTCCCAGTACTCCCTGCCGTGACCCTGTGGTTCCCCCTGTAACCGGTCTCCCTAAGGCCTATATGGACTATGCTGACGTATTTTGCAAGAAACAAGCTGAGACTCTACCTCCTCACAGGCCTTATGACTGTCCTATTGACCTCCTCCCGGGCACTACTCCACCCCGGGGCAGAATTTATCCTCTGTCCGCCCCAGAGACTCTTGCTATGTCTGAGTACATCCAGGAAAATTTAAAAAATGGGGTTTATCCGCAAATCCTCCTCTCCTGCCGGAGCTGGATTTTTCTTTGTGTCCAAAAAAGATGGCTCCCTACGTCCTTGCATTGACTACCGCGGACTTAATAAAATCACGGTAAAGAACCGCTACCCTCTACCTCTTATTTCTGAACTCTTTGATCGCCTCCAAGGTGCCCACATCTTTACCAAACTGGACTTAAGAGGTGCTTATAATCTCATCCGCATCAGGGAGGGGGACGAATGGAAAACGGCATTTAACACTAGAGATGGACACTTTGAGTATCTGGTCATGCCCTTTGGCCTGTGCAACGCCCCTGCCGTCTTCCAAGACTTTGTTAATGAAATTTTTCGTGATCTCTTATATTCCTGTGTTGTTGTGTATCTGGACGATATTCTGATTTTTTCTGCCAACCTAGAAGAACACCGCCAGCATGTCCGCATGGTTCTTCAGAGACTTCGAGACAATCAACTTTATGCCAAAATGGAGAAATGTCTGTTTGAATGTCAATCTCTTCCTTTCCTAGGATACTTGGTCTCTGGCCAGGGACTACAAATGGACCCAGACAAACTCTCTGCCGTCTTAGATTGGCCACGCCCCTCCGGACTCCGTGCTATCCAACGTTTTTTGGGGTTCGCCAATTATTACAGACAATTTATTCCACATTTTTCCACCATTGTGGCTCCTATCGTGGCTTTAACCAAGAAGAATGCCAATCCTAAGTCATGGCCTCCTCAAGCGGAAGACGCCTTTAAACGGCTCAAGTCTGCCTTTTCTTCTGCTCCCGTGCTCTCCAGACCTGACCCATCTAAACCCTTCCTATTGGAGGTTGATGCCTCCTCAGTAGGAGCTGGAGCGGTTCTTCTACAAAAAAATTCTTCTGGGCATGCTGTTACTTGTGGTTTTTTTTCTAGGACCTTCTCTCCGGCGGAGAGGAACTACTCCATCGGGGATCGAGAGCTACTGGCCATTAAATTAGCACTTGAGGAATGGAGGCATCTGCTGGAGGGATCAAAATTTCCAGTTATTATTTACACCGATCACAAGAATCTCTCCTATCTCCAGTCTGCCCAACGGCTGAACCCTCGCCAGGCCAGGTGGTCTCTGTTCTTTGCCCGGTTTAATTTTGAAATTCACTTTCGCCCTGCCGATAAGAACATTAGGGCTGATGCTCTCTCTCGTTCCTCGGATGCCTCGGAAGTAGAGCTCTCTCCGCAACACATCATTCCTCCTGATTGCCTGATCTCCACTTCTCCAGCCTCCATCAGGCAAACTCCTCCAGGGAAGACCTTCGTCTCTCCACGCCAACGCCTCGGAATCCTCAAATGGGGTCACTCCTCCCATCTCGCAGGCCATGCGGGCATCAAGAAATCCTTGCAACTCATCTCTCGATTCTATTGGTGGCCGACTCTGGAGACGGATGTTGTTGATTTTGTGCGGGCCTGCACTGTCTGTGCCCGGGATAAGACTCCTCGCCAGAAGCCTGCTGGTCTCCTTCATCCTCTGCCTGTCCCCGAACAGCCTTGGTCTCTGATTGGTATGGACTTTATTACAGACTTACCCCCATCCCGTGGCAACACTGTTGTTTGGGTGGTCGTTGATCGATTTTCCAAGATGGCACATTTTATTCCTCTTCCTGGTCTTCCTTCAACGCCTCAGTTGGCAAAACAATTTTTTTACACATTTTTCGTCTTCACGGGTTGCCCACGCAGATCGTCTCGGATAGAGGCGTCCAATTCGTGTCAAAATTCTGGAGGGCTCTCTGTAAACAACTCAAGATTAAATTAAACTTTTCTTCTGCTTATCATCCTCAATCCAATGGGCAAGTAGAAAGAATTAACCAGGTCCTGGGTGATTATTTACGGCATTTTGTTTCCTCCCGCCAGGATGACTGGGCAGATCTTCTACCATGGGCCGAATTCTCGTACAACTTCAGAGTCTCTGAATCTTCTTCCAAATCCCCATTTTTCGTGGTGTACGGCCGTCACCCTCTTCCCCCCTCCCTACTCCCTTGCCCTCTGGTTTGCCCGCTGTGGATGAAATAACTCGTGATCTTTCCACCATATGGAAAGAGACCCAAAATTCTCTCTTACAGGCTTCATCGCGCATGAAAAAGTTTGCCGATAAGAAAAGAAGAGCTCCCCCCATTTTTTCTCCCGGAGACAAGGTATGGCTCTCCGCTAAATATGTCCTCTTCCGTGTTCCCAGCTACAAATTGGGACCACGCTATCTTGGTCCTTTCAAAATCTTGTGCCAAATTAATCCTGTCTCTTACAAACTTCTTCTTCCTCCTTCTCTTCGTATTCCTAATGCCTTTCATGTCTCTCTTCTTAAACCACTCATCATCAACCGTTTCTCTCCCAAACTCATTTCTCCCACTCCTGTCTCCGGTTCTTCGGACATCTTTTCCGTAAAGGAGATACTGGCCTCCAAAAGGGTCAGAGGGAAAACCTTTTTTTTGGTTGACTGGGAGGGCTGTGGTCCTGAAGAGAGATCCTGGGAACCTGAGGACAATATCCTAGATAAAAGTCTGGTCCTCAGGTTCTCAGGTTCCAAGAAGAGGGGGAGACCCAAGGGGGGGGGTACTGTTACGCCGAGCGCTCCGGGTCCCCGCTCCTCCCCGGAGCGCTCGCTACACCCTCGCTACTGCAGCGCCCCGGTCAGATCCACTGACCGGGTGCGCTGCGATACCGCCTCCAGCCGGGATGCGATTCGCGATGCGGGTGGCGCCCGCTCGCGATGCGCACCCCGGCTTCCGTACCTGACTCGCTCTCCATCGGTCCTGTCCCGGCGCGCGCGGCCCCGCTCCCTAGGGCGCGCGCGCGCCGGGTCTCTGCGATTTAAAGGGCCACTGCGCCACTGATTGGCGCAGTGGTTCCAATTAGTGTGTTCACCTGTGCACTCCCTATGTATACCTCACTTCCCCTGCACTCCCTCGCCGGATCTTGTTGCCCTTGTGCCTAGTGAAAGCGTTCCCTTGTGTGTTCCTAGCCTGTGTTCCAGACCTCCTGCCGTTGCCCCTGACTACGATCCTTGCTGCCTGCCCCGACCTTCTGCTACGTCCGACCTTGCTTTTGTCTACTCCCTTGTACCGCGCCTATCTTCAGCAGTCAGAGAGGTTGAGCCGTTGCTAGTGGATACGACCTGGTTACTACCACCGCAGCAAGACCATCCCACTTTGCGGCGGGCTCTGGTGAACACCAGTAGTAACTTAGAACCGGTCCACTAGCACGGTCCACGCCAATCCCTCTCTGGCACAGAGGATCCACCTCCTGCCAGCCGGCATCGTGACAAATACATAATTAACAAAAAGTTTAACAAAATTAATTATATCAAATATATTATTTTTACATTTAAATGGCTCCTTCCTAAATGTTTATTATTGTCAGCTACATTTTTAGTTCCCCGACTTTTTTCTTTTTTTTGGGGGGGGGGGGGGGGGGACTATAAAGTAGTACACAACGAATTAATGTACAGCGGAAAAAATTATGCCACATTGTTTTTTGCAAAGAAAATAGGGAATATTCTTATACATATCATGTGTCTGATCATTTTTGCCACAGGAAGTTGATTCTAATATGATATCATTTGTTTGCTCTTTCATTTAGAGGTTTTTACAGCTAATTAAGTTGAGTAGGTATTGTGACATCCCATCTTGTGACAACATTTTGTTTTCCAGGTTGCTATGGTTCTTGATAAAGAAGCATCAGTCATGTAAACATAATTGAATTCACCCTATTACATGAGTGCAGGAAATGAGGGAATGGAATGTGAAGCCACATCACATCTACAAACGTCCAGGAACAAACATATGTACTGTACACACAGCAATTAAAGGAAATTCTCATTTACTTACTTGTATAGTTATGCATAAGGCTGCTCTATTAGACGGTTCTTTCTATCCTATAGTATTTATCACTTATCCATTGGTTAGGTGATTAATGCTAGAACACTAAGGCTATGTTCACACAATAGAATTTCTGTGCATAATTCCGCATTAGAATTCCGCATGAGAGTCCCATTGAGATCAATGTGATTCTGCTGCACTGTTCACAAGGCAGAATTTCTGCACCATATGTTTTTGGTGCGGAAATTCAAATTCTGGTGTCCGCAGAAAGAATAGACATGTCTATTATTTCTGCGGAGTCCACACGAAAATGCATTGCTGTCCTCTCCTTCCTTGGCCCAATATATCTCGGATACAGGGAAATTCTTTAACCCCTTAAGGACTCAGCCCATTTTGGCCTTAAGGACTCAGACAATTTAATTTTTACGTTTTCATTTTTTCCTCCTCGCCTTCTAAAAATCATAACTCTTTTATATTTTCATCCACATACTAGTATGAGGGCTTTTTTTTGCGCGACCAGTTGTCCTTTGTAATGACATCACTCATTATATCATAAAATGTATGGCGCAACCAAAAAACACTATTTTTGTGGGGAAATTAAAACGAAAAACGCAATTTTGCTAATTTTGGAAGGTTTTGTTTTCACGCCGTACAATTTCTGGTAAAAATGACATGTGTTCTTTATTCTGAGGGTCAATACGATTAAAATGATACCCATTATTATATACTTTTATATTATTGTTGCGCTTAAAAAAAATCACAAACTTTTTAACCAAATTAGTACGTTTATAATCCCTTTATTTTGATGACCTATAACTTTTTTATTTTTCCGTATAAGCGGCGGTATGGGGGCTCATTTTTTGCGCCATGATCTGTACTTTTTTTTGATACCACATTTGTATATAAAAAACTTTTAATACATTTTTTATAATTTTTTTTTTAATAAAATGTATTAAAAAAGTAGGAATTTTGGACTTTTTTAATTTTTTTCGTTTACGCCGTTCACCGTACGGGATCATTAACATTTTATTTTAATAGTTCAGACATTTACGCACGCGGCGATATCAAATATGTCTATAAAAATGTTTTTTACGCTTTTTGGGGGTAAAATAGGAAAAAACGGATGTTTTACTTTTTTATTGGGGGAGGGGATTTTTCACTTTTTTTTTACTTTGACTTTTACATTTTTTTACATTTTTTTTTACACTTGAATAGTCCCCATAGGGGACTATTCATAGCAATACCATGATTGCTAATACTGATCTGTTCTATGTATAGGACATAGAACAGATCAGTATTATCGGTCATCTCCTGCTCTGGTCTGCTCGATCACAGACCAGAGCAGGAGACGCCGGGAGCCGCACGGAGGAAGGTGAGGGGACCTCCGTGCGGCGTTATGAATGATCGGATCCCCGCAGCAGCGCTGCGGGCGATCCGATCGTTCATTTTAATCGCGAACTGCCGCAGATGCCGGGATCTGTATTGATCCCGGCACCTGAGGGGTTAATGGCGGACGCCCGCGAGATCGCGGGCGTCGGCCATTGCCGGCGGGTCCCTGGCTGCGATCAGCAGCCGGGATCAGCCGCGCATGACACGGGCATCGCTCCGATGCCCGCGGTTATGCTTAGGACGTAAATGTACGTCCTGGTGCGTTAAGTACCACCTCACCAGGACGTACATTTACGTCCTGCGTCCTTAAGGGGTTAAGACTCTTTCTCTGGACCTTGATTCTCCTCTGCTGTCAGCCTTCAATGATGCAGCCTTCTTCTTCTGCTTTCCCCCAGTCGTTTTGATGAACCTTGATCACAGTGATTCCAAAAGATGTTAAAGATCCCTCTCTGTGCCCCAGTTATCGCCCAATCTAATTAATTAATGTGGACGCAAAATTATTTGCTAAGTTAATTGCCAACAGACTCTCTGAGCATATGACCTACTGTATCCACCCAGATCAGGTGGGCTTCATCTGCAGACGAGAGGCCAGAGATAACACCTTGCGGACGTTTTCGTCTGTTTACCTTGCTCAACATTTCAAGCTCCTGCTTTTCCTCCTCTCTTTAGATGCGGAAAAAGCCTTCGATAGAATAGACTGGAGCTTCCTAGACTCAACTCTTACACAAATTGGCCTTGGAGATGTGATGAAGGCTCACATTATGGCTCTATACTCTTCCCCACAAGCACAAATTTGCCTCAATGGTCAGTTGTCCCACCATTTCACCATTTGTAATGGCATGAGGCAGGACTGTCCTCTATCGCCTCTCCTGTATGTCTTATGCATGGAGCATTTGCTTATAGACATCCGTCAAAATCCGGACATCAGAGGTCTTCAGATCCCCTGTGTCATTGCAAATTTTCTGCTTTCGCTGACAACTTATTGCTTTATCTTTCTTCTCCTTACCTCCCTGCCTTCCTTGATGTCTACTCTTCACCGCTTTTCAAATTGTAATTACAAGCTCAATACAAGTGTGAGTCTCTCAATGTTTCACTACCCCAACCTGAAGTACGACAGCTCCAGAACAACTACCCCTTTAAATGGCAACTTAAATCCCTGAACTATCTAGGTATTCAGGTTCCCGCATATCTACCTAATATTTAACTTCACTCCATCAAATCGGATCTGGCTAAATGGGAGCGCAGAGACTTTTCCTGGCTGGGTTGGATCAATATCCTCAAGAATAATACACTCCCTTGCTACCTGTATCTATTCTCTTGTGTTCCAGCCCACCTTCCCTGCTCTTTTTTCAGCAGTCTCTCTGCACTCTTATCTGGCTTGGTCTGGTCCCACAAACATCCTAGACTGGCTAGAAGCGTTTTAATTTGCCGCAAATTGGAGGGTGGACTCTTCTGGATTGTCTCTCCTATCACCTAGCTACAGTTCTTTCCAGGGTACTTGACAGTTTCCACAACATGACAGATAAACAGTGGGTCTAATTAGATGGTCATACTGCTAATCTGGATCCCAGCTCACTGTTATGGCTTCCTCAACAAGACTGCCCTAAATCCCCACACATATCACTACCCCCGATCCTGGCCTCTATTGCCCTGACGTGAAACACGTACATGAGGAAAATGGATTTAGCCCTTCCAGGTGGTCCTCTAACACCGATATTTGGCATCAAAGCTTTTCCTCCAGCCTACAAGGCCATCTCATTTCTGGGTCATACCAGAAACAATGACTCGTCTTTTGCTCCCTTCCTATCAGCATCTTCACTGAAACCGCTCTCTGAAATACTTGGTGACAACCCCCCTCGCTCTCCTTGCACTATCAATACACCCAACTGTGAGATATTTATTCCACAGCTAAATCGACACTCAATCTACATCGTCCACCCACACCTTTTGAATCCCTCTGCTCTGTGGCATTGCCAGTATCTCGGCCAGTGAGCACACTCTATGGCCTTATTTTACCTCACACCAGTGCCAAACCGTTGCCATTCTGATTGGGGTGGGAACGGGTGATTGGCCGCGCATTCACAGACAAAGAATAGGCCATGGAACTTGCTCTTTGTCATAAAACCTCGATCTCTTGTAAAGCACAAGAAACTAATTATAAAATCTTAACAAGATGGTACAGGGTCCCGTCCCTTTTGGCTCGGATGTACCCCTCCTCTCCAGACGTGTGCTGGCGATGCGGTGCGGCGCAGCGAGAGGCACCATGCTGCACAAATGGCTCACCGGACCCTCCCCCCTTTCTTACTGGACCCAAATACTAGACATGATACACCGCTTGACCGCGATTAGGCTAACTCTCAATCCCGGCCCCCTTCTTTTGTCAATCCTTCCTGGCTCCATCTCTGGGTGGTCCAAATCACTTCTTAGCTTATTATTGGCTGTGAGGACCCTTTCGTCTTGGCTTTGGGAAGTCACATACCTCCATAGAATGGAGGATCACATGGTGGACTCCCACAAACAGCTGTCCAAACACCCCAAACTTTGGCACCCTTGGATAGAGTGACTTTTGTAAGGAAGAATGGGCAAAGATACCTCAAACAAGAATTGAAAGACTCTTGGCTGGCTACAAAAAGCGTTTACAAGCTGTGATACTTGCCAAAGGGGGCAGTACAAGATATTAACTCTGCAGGGTGCCCAAACTTTTGCAGACACAATTTTTTTGTTTTCTGTTGTTCTGAAAGTGTAAATAATGGAAATAAAATCTAACTTTTGTTGACGTATTATAAGAATGTCTAATCTGTAATTTGATGCCTTTTGGAGATTTTTCCATCTTTCCTCAGCTTCTTTATGCACATTAATACACATTTTTACCTGGGGTGCCCAAACTTTTGATCCCCACTGTATTTTGCACCTGTGCGCTTTCCCCTTATGTAGCACTGTGGCTGATCTGCATCATAATGGGAATAGGTGCCTAGCCTGCCCATGTATCAGTAACTTGTAAGTGGCCTTTTTTGTGATTTTTTGAGTGATTAATGTCCTTTTTTAGTTTTTTCCTTCTCATATAGACACACAGGCAATAGCTGCAGGAACAGCATTTTTTTACCCAAAAATATAGACATGTTTTAACCTCTTAAGGACAAAGCCAATTATTATTATTATTTTTTGCATTTTTTTTTTTAACCTCCTCACCTTCTAAAAAGTATAACTCTTTTATATATCCATGCACAGACGAGTACGAGGGCTTGTTTTTTGCACAACCAGTTGTCCTTTGTAATGACATCACTCATTTTACCATAAAATGTATGGCAAAATTAAAGAAATAATATTTGCGTGGGCAAATTGAAAAGAAAGGTGCAATTTTGCCAATTTTGGAAGGTTTTGTTTTCACGCTGTACAATTTATGGTAAAAATTACACATTTTCTTTTTTCTGTGGGTCAATACGATTAAAATGATATCCATGATTACATCCTTTTTTGTTATTGTACTGCTTTATAAAAATCTCAAACTTACCAAATATGTTTATTAATTTCTTTTTTTTCTACACTTGCTGGAGGTAACACTTTTATGTCCCCATATTGGACTATTTATAGCAATCATTTGATTGTTCATACTGGTCAGTGCTTTACATAGGCCTAGCACTGATCAGTGTTATCGGCGATCTTCTGCTCTGGTCTGCTCGATCTCAAAACGAGCAGAAGACCTAGAGACAGATGGAGGCAAGTGAAAGGACCTCCGGCCGCAATGCTGGATGATCGAATCCCAGCGGCAGCACCGCGGGCGATCCGATCATCCATTTTACAAACCGCACTGGTAAGATGCCGTGATCTGTATTGATCACAGCATTTGAGGGATTAATGGCGCCCATCAGCGCGATCGCTGACTTCTGCCATTACCGGCAGGTTCTTTGCTGCTGATAGCAGCCGCGACCTGCCGCGCGTGACACGAGCACCACTCTGGTGCTCACGGTCATGTACAGGATGTAAATGTACATCCTGGTGCGTTAATTACCAGGGCATCAGGACATACATTTACGTCATGTGTCGTTAAGGGGTTAACCAATGTATATCACAAATATGCATATAAATGGTATTATCTACATTACATAATAACATTTTGCTAACGACTGGTACACTTTAATGATATTTTCTCCATCTATAGTTTCTAGTTGGTGGTTTTGCTGTGGCCAGCCAGACATTTTAACTGCAGTGACCATAGTAAAATAAATTTTGGGTTACATTGCAGCCATTCAGACATAATACAGTGGGGATCAAAAGTTTGGGCACCCCAGGTAAAAATTTGTATTAATGTGCATAAAGAAGCCAAGGAAAGATGGAAACATCTCCAAAAGGAATCAAATTACAGATTAGACATTCTTATAATATGTCAACAAAAGTTAGATTTTATTTCCATCATTTACATTTTCAAAATAACAGAAAATGAAAAAATGGCGTCTGCAAAAGTTTGGGCACCCTGCAGAATTTATAGCATACACTGCCCCCTTGGCAAAGCTGAGACCTGCCAGTGTCATGGATTGTTCTCAATCATCATCTGGGAAGACCAGGTGATGTCAATCTCAAAGGTTTTAAATGCCCAGACTCTTCTGAACTTGTCCCAACAATCAGCACCATGGGTTCTTCTAAGCAGGTGTCTAGAGATCTGAAACTGAAAATAGTTGACGCTCACAAAGCCGGAGAAGGCTATAAGAAGATATCAAAACATTTTCAGATGTCAACATCCTCTGTTCGGAATGTAATTTAGAAATGGCAGTCATCAGGAACAGTGGAAGTTAAAGCAAGATCTGGTAGACCAAGAAAAATATCAGACAGAACAGCTCGCAGGATTGTGAGAAAAACAATTCAAAACCCACATTTGACTGCACAATCCCTCCAGAAAGATCTGGCAGACACTGGAGTTGTGGTACACTATTCCACTATAAAGAGATACTTGTACAAATATGGGCTTCATGGAAGAGTCATCAGAATAAAACCTCTTCTACATTCTCACCACAAAAATCTGCATTTGAACTTTGCAAATGAACATTTAGAGAAGCCTGATGCATTTTGGAAACAAGTTCTGTGGACCGATGAGGTAAAAATTTAACTTTTGGGCCGGAATGAGCAAAGGCACGTTTGGAGAAGAAGGGGAACAGAATTTAATGAAAAGAACCTCTGTCCAACTGTTAAGCATGGGGTGGATCAATCATGCTTTGGGGTTGTATTGCAGCCAGTGGCACAGGGAACATCTCACTAGTAGAAGGAAAAATGGATTCAATAAAATTTCAGCAAATTTTCTATGCTAACTTGATGCCACCTGTGAAAAAGCTGAAGTTAAAGAGAGGATGGCTTCTACAAATGGATAATGATCCTAAACACGCATCAAGAGGCTTAAACTAAAGGTTTTGCCATGGCCTTCACAATCTCCTGACCTCAACATAATTGAAAATCTATGGATAGACCTTAAAAGAGCAGTGTGTGACAGACAGCCCAGAAATCTCAAAGAACTGGAAGACTTTTGTAAGGAAGAATGGGCAAAGATACCTCAAACAAGAATTGAAAGACTCTTGGCTGGCTACAAAAAGTGTATACAAGCTGTGATACTTGCCAAAGGGGGCAGTACAAGATATTAACTTGCAGGGTGCCCAAACTTTTGCAGATGCCATTTTTTTGTTTTCTGTTATTTTGAAAGTGTAAATGATGGAAATAAAATCTAACTTTTGTTGACATATTGTAAGAATGTCTAATCTGTAATTTGATGCCTTTTGGAGTTTTTTCCATCTTTCCTTGGCTTCTTTATGCACATTATTGCTAATTTTTACCTGGGGTGCCCAAACTTTTGATCCCCACTGTATATGATGTTGTCAGCCATTTCAGAGCAACTCTCTATCCTGGCTTATAGAAAGGGATTACATGGGCTCCCGGCGCCGGCTCCAGTGTTCGGAACAGTTTGTTCCAAACGCTGAGCAATGGAGTACCACTTTAATGGACACACAATTTTTACTCTTAGCTCCATAAATCTTTATCTGATTTCTTGGCTGATTTATTTAGAATTTTCCCATGAGGTTAAAGGGGTATTCTTAGATTTTTGGTTCTTTGAATGTAAGACAGCGGCAGCAAAGTTAGTCTAGTTACCAATATGCTTCACTTACCTGTGTTTGGTGGATCGTATAAAACATTTTTGTCTCTCTTTTCCCCAGAAGTTCCTTAACTGCAGACTACAAATTGAGTGTTGTCTCTGTCCTTTACCAGCTATCTGTGCAGCCCAAGACAATACATCACAACTCAGGTTCTAAAAGGGGGCTTGGCTGCTTTGTCTGTTGTGTGAAGCCAGCCCCCCTGATGACATGGTGTTCATGTGCGTGCATTCATCATCACACAGATCAACAGCTTGCATGCCAGGTGCTGCAATGGGTGGGGCGACCAATGTGTGGGAGGGAAATAAGCCACCTCCCACCTTGAAACAAAGGATACTGGGGATAGTAGTCTGAGGGAGGCCACAGAAGCACAAAGTAGCCAGTTCAAAAAAAACAAGCCAGCTGTGTGATGAGGGACACACGACAGGCCATTACTGTATGACACTTAATAACTAAAGTCACCTTATGTTTTTATAACCCCTTTAATTACTAAAGTCACCTTATGTTTTTATAACCCCTTTAATTACTAAAGTCCCCTTATGTTTTTATAACCTCTTCAATCAAAAAGTAGGCCTTGGCAACTATTTTAGTTTTTTCACTTAGGTTCTTTTCATCCTAGCTTTCACGACAACTGGTCAGAAACCCACAATTATGTTGCACGGTGCCAACACAAAAGTACTGGCAGGGTTGACACTAGCCAGAAAATTACCCAGATGCCACCATTCACTGCAGTATATTAGTAATAAAAGGGAATCTGTCAGCTGTATTTGCGGGTAAAAGCTATGGCAGTGAAGGAGAGGCTGGGAACAGGCCGGACTGTGACCAAAAATAGGCTTGGGCATTTTAAACTAAGCAGTCTGAGTGCTGTTACCCCCACTGATCACCTCAGTTTAAGCAGCTCTCTAACTGTTGCCAAGCTACAACTCCCATCATGCCTGGAGAGCATTAGGCATTATCCCCTTAACGACCATGTACATTCTGGTTTGGCGGTACTTCGCGCACCAGGACGTACATTTACGTCCTGTGCATGACCGGGAGCATCGAATCGGAGATCGCGTCATACACAGCAGGTTCAGGCTGCTGTCAGCAGCTGGGGACCTGCCGGTAATGGCCTACATCCGCGATCGCGCGGAAGTCTGCCATTAACCCCTCAGATGCCGTGATCTGTACAGCACTGCCACGGTGATCCGATCATATGTAATGGCGGACGGAGGTCCCCTCACCTGCCTCCGTCCGTCTCCCGGCGTCTCCTGCTCTGGTCTGATATCAAGCAGACCAGAGCAGGAGATAGCCGATAATACCGATCAGTGCTATGTCCAATGCATAGCACTGAACAGTATTAGCAATCAAATGATTGCTATAGATAGTCCCCTATGGGGACATAAAAAGTGTAAAAGAAAAGTTGAAAAATGTAAAAATTTTAAGTAAAAAAAAAAGTGAAAAATCCCCTCCCCCATAATGAAAATTGTCCGCTTTCCCCATTTTATTCCCAAAAAGCGCAATTTTTTCTATAAACATATTTGGTATCGCCACGTGCATAAATGTCCGGACTATCAAAATATAATGTTAATGATCCCATACTGTGAACGGCGTAAACATAATATTTTTTTTTTAAATCCAAAAATGCTGCTTTTTTGTCACATTATTTAAAAATGTTTATAAAAAATTATATAAAAGTTTTATATATGCAAATGGAGTATCGATAAAAAGTTCAGATGACGGCACAAAAAATGAGCCTTCATACCACTATATATACGGAAAACTGAAAAAGTTATCGGTGGTCAAAATAGGGCGATTTTAGATTACTGATTTTGTACAAAAAGTTTTAGATTTTTTCTAAGCGGTACAAAAATCTTAAAGGTATCTAGTTATTGGGTGTCATTTTAATCGTATTAACCCACAGAATAAAGAACATGTCATTTTTACTGTAAATTGTACAGTGTGAAAACGAAACCCTCCAAAATGTGCAAAATTGTGGTTTTCATAAACATTTCCTCCCTAAAAAAAATTGGGGGGGATTTGCTGTACATTTTATGGTAAAATGAGAGATTTCATTACAAAGTACAATTGGTCACACAAAAAACAAGCCCTTATATGGGTCTGTAGATGGAAATATGAAAGAATTCTGGATTTTAGAAGGCGAGGAGGAAAAAACGAAAATGCAAAAATAAAATTGGCCTGGTCCTTAAGGTTAAAATGGGCTTGATCCTTAACCTGTTAAGGACCCATGACGTAACATTACATCATGAGTCCGCTCCCGATCTATAACGCGGGGCCACGGCCAGGAACCGTGGCTAATAGCGCGTGGCACTGATCGCAGTGCGGCGCGCTATTAACCCTTTAGATGTGGCGTTCAAAGTTGAACGCCGCGTCTAAAGTGAAAGTAAAACCATGCCGGTTAGCTCAGGGAGCTGTTCGGGATCACCGCGGTGTAATCGCGGCATCCCGAACAGCTGCAGGACACGAGGAGAGTCTTCTACCTTGCCTCCTGGTGTCCGATCGCCGATTGACTGCTCAGTGCCTGAGATCCAGGCATGAGCAGTCAAGCGGCAGAATCATTGATCGATGCTTTCTCATAGGAAAGCATTGATCAATGATTCTGCCGCTTGACTGTAAAAGGTCCCTATGGGAGCTATAACATTGCAAAAAAAAGTTTAAAAAAAAGTGAATAAAGATCATTTAACCCCATCCCAATTAAAAGTTTGAATCTCCCCCCTTTTTCCATTTAAAAAAAAACAGTGTAAATAAAAATAAACATATGTGGTATCCCCATGTGCGTAAATGTCCGAACTATAAAAATATATAATTAATTAAACCGCACAGACAATGGCGTACGCGCAAAAAAAATTCCAAAGTCCAAAATAGTGTATTTTTGGTCACTTTTTATATAATGTAAATCATGTATATCATGTACCGCAGAAAACTTCAGATCACAGCGCAAAAAATGAGCCCTCATAACTCCCCATACACGTAAAAATAAAAAGTTATAGGGGTCAGAAGATGACAATTTTAAACGTATAAATTTTCCTGCATGTAGTTATGATTTTTTCCAGAAGTACAACAAAATCAAACCTATATAAGTAGGGTATCATTTTAACCGTATGGACCTATAGAATAAAGAAAATGTGTCATTTTTACCGAAAAATGTACTATGTAGAAACGGAAGCCCACAAAAGTTACAAAATGGCAATTTTTTTTTCAATTTTGTCTCGCAATGATTTTTGTTCCCGTTTCGCTGTAGATTTTTGGGTAAAATGACTGATCTCATTACAAAATAGAATTGGTGGCGCAAAAAATAAGCCATCATATGGATTTTTAGGTGAAAAATTGAAAGATTTATGATTTTTTAAAAGTAAGGAGCAAAAAACGAAAATGCAAAAATGGAAAAAACTCTGGTCCTTAAGGGGTTAAGGGGTTATAGGAGTTGTTATTTTATAACATCAGCTCCAGGTAAGATACAGTTTGCTTTTATACTTGCAACAGTTATTTAACAGTGTGTGCAACCTTTACCAGAAAATACAGCTGGCAGATTACTTTTAAAGGGGTACTCCGGCACTAATACATCTTAGACACTCCCCCTCCCATAAACCTGCATTGAGGGGGCAGGGCGGGACATCACACAGGGCCGAGTCATGACATCACTATACTCCAGCACCGTGGTCATCACGCTTCACACTCGGAGCCCCAGCGCTGCGGAGAGCTCACGAAGGTGGGTGCGAAATGACAGATTGCGGGGGTCCCCAGCGGCACGACCCCCGTGATCATACATCTTATCCCCTATCCTTTGGATAGGGGATAAGATGTATTAGGGCCTGAGTACTCCTTTAAACAATCAGCATTTGAGTGATCTCAGATGCCGATCACTGTTGGCTGGTTCTGTAAAATAAAACAGGAGAGCACTCCACAGCGTAAAACCACCAGCAGGTAATCCACACAGTGAGTGACAGGCTCTTACCGTAGGTATATTACCTACAAGCCTAACACGGCTAATAATTAATAAATAAAACCTACAAAATTATCCCAAAGGTATAATCAAAGTTTCATCTTTATTAATGTGTACAAAACAGGTAGAAAAAAACTGTAGGTAGTTGTGTAAGCTCACACACAACAATGGTCAGCGTGAGTGAGAATGGGGTCCTGTCTGTAGCCTTTTCCAGATCAAATAAGCAACTTCATATGTCGACTTGGTGGGGTAGGGCAGGATCCAAGCGGTGCTGACCAGGACAGGCACAAGAGATAAGGTAGGAACGGTTTATTTGATAAAATGTGATGCGTTTCACCGTGCTTGCGCGGTTTCCTCAGGCATGACAATACAGGCTAAGGAGGGGCATTATATAAAGGGTGATGTTAACCCTTTCACAAACCACTGGTATAGTACATAAGTTAACTCTTTCTCATAAAGCTGTTTCAGCTGTATCAGCTTCACTGTTGGCTGATGTCAGCTGCAGGTAGCAGATTTCTTCTGCACTTTTACCAAGGATTTCTTTCACCGCAGTGCAAAAAGTGAAACATGTAGCCATGACTGCAAGAGGGCATGACTGTGAATTAGCTGTGCCTGTGAGCCCACTGTTAGACCTCTACCCCTAATATGGTGCACTTCATAGGGACAGCATTCTAAGAACACATATTTGTTCTAAGCTGCAGCAATATACTGATAGATTTTCCCACCATATACTGTAATAGTAAAGCATAAAGTTCAAATGTAATAAATATGTTATTACCTCTAAAATGCCATAAATAATCTATATCCCTAAAGAGTTCAGTCAAGCAAATGTATCAATTCCATGTACTTTTAGAAGCAAAAATGCCCAGCGTATTACAAGCCCTTTATACCTGTAATTGTTACCATATGCTTAGTAATGCTAAGTTACTTCATGTTCAGTGTTACAGCACAGGCTTGGTAAATCACAACATCTTTTGCATGTAAATCACATATATTAACTTACTTATGGTTGATGGGGTTTATCTGGTACAGTCACCCAGCAGCCTCACATAAAACTTGAGGATAAAATGATGACTAGTGAATATTTTTTCACGTACCATATTTTTTCTATCGTAATATGTAATGTTCGTACAGAGCCTGCAGTTGCTGTGATGATCTCTGGGGTAAGAGTTGCTGCTAGTACAACACTGCCCTGGGAGATTGTGCCCAAGAATCTGGAGAATTGCTGGGATAGAGGAGCCGAGGCTGAGGCCGCCCTTTGGAACAAGGAATCGTGTTATCTAGGGACTTAGATGTGGACGCCTGTGAACTGAGGAGGGCATGTGAGGACCAGACCTCCAAGGGAATTGAGGTACCCTTAGATGTGGAGCTGTTATCTGTGGACTGTGGACAATACATTGGAGTGTGGAGTGTTGAACCTGGAGCTGAATCTGCAGTTTGTTCCTTCCCCTGTGCCCAGTGACTGTGCCCTTCTGTTGTCCATTGTTTGCCCAGGGACTGTGCCTTTCTATTGCCCATTGTTTACTCAGACTCCAGTTCACCCCTCATCGTGTGGATTGTGTTTTGTTTTGTGATCTCTGCAAATAAACCTGGTGCTGTTCTCCCATCTCTTGCTCTGTTGATTGTGTGACAATCCCTAAGTGTTGAACCCAGTCACAACTGGTGGCAATGGTGGGATCAACAGAGCAGCAACATGGAGAACAGCACAGGGCAGGAGTACAGGAACTGGACAACACACAGTCTACAGGGGAAGGCTCGAGAATTGGGCCTGGACTACAAAGGAATTTCTAAGGAACAATTAATTACAGCCCTGGAGGATGCCAGCCAGACCACCTCCTCCCAGATATCCCCTAGGCAAACCCCGGACCCTGGGGCCCCCACTACTGAAAGTCAATGGGTGGAGTGGTGTGAAGAGGAGCTGGCAGTTCTGGGCTCAGAAGCCACCATGGATGATCGGAGAAAAGCTATAGACCAGGCAAACAGGAGGCAGGAGGCCAGGGAACACCATATCAACATGAGCATACAGGAACCTAGACAGCTCCCAGAATGACTTAAAGAGGGTACTACAATGGAAAACATTTTCTTTTAAATCAACTGATGCTGTTAAACAGATTGGTAAATTACTTTTATTTAAAAATATTAATCCTTCCAGTCACGGCTCCCTGCACCACAGCAGGTTCTGCTCAATAGCTTATCATGGAGAGAGCGGCGTCCCAGCACACTCAGGTCGAGACCACTGCTCGAGGAGGGCAAATGTGATGACTACTTCCATGTGCTTGGGGATACGGGATGCTCTGTAGATTTTTATTACAGGCAGAGCTTTATGTTGTTTCTCCTTCACAGGTTTACTTAATGGGGTATAGCATGATATAGTGAAACCAAACTAGTGCAATATTATGAGTGACTCCCTGTGATTATCGTCTATGTTATATTGATTATATTTACTTCTCCATCACGGCCCCTCGCCATGCTGATGACGTTGATCACCAAAGATCAACAGAAATACGTTGAAGGCGCGAGTACGTACAGGACTGACTAATTTGTAACATCAGCATTTGAAAATCCTGAGTAGGTCTTGCTCAGGTTCCCGTTAAGCCTGTCATAACTATTTTAATTGGTGAAGAGCTCACAATTTTGGGTGTTTTAGGCACTATCTTTTTTTTTTACATTTTCTCCTTCCAGTACTTATCAGCTGCTGTATGCTCCACAGGAAGTTTGTTTCTTTTTGAATTTCCTTTCTGTCTGACCACAGTGCTCTCTGCTGACACCTCTTTCTGTCTCAGGAACTGTCCAGAGCAGGAGAAGTTTGCTATATGGATTTGCTCCTACTATGGAGATCTCCTAAAATGGACAGAGGTGTCAGCAGAGAGCATTGTGGTCAGACAGAAAAGAAATAAAATAAAAGAACTTTCTGTGGAGCATACAGCAGCTGATAATTACTGTAAGCATTAAGATTTTTTTAAATGGAAGTAATTTACAAATCTGTTTAACTTTCTGGCACCTGTTGATTAAAAAAAATGTTTTCCAGCAGAGTATCCCATTAAGTATTGGTAAGGTTATGCTGGGAGTTGTAGTTTCACTCATCCTAACTGCAGAACTTACAAGTGACTACAGTTCTAATAAGGCATAGTGAGGAGAATACACAATAATATCAGTGACTATAGGTTACATCTTCTCTATAGTCTTTCCTTATTTAATTCAGATGGAACATACCGCCATGACTTGTTCCAGCTAAATCTTCTTTCTGCAGAATGTGATGCAGATTCCTCAAATTATAATACTACTATACACTGAACTCTTTGAATATAAACCTTCCACTTCCTTCATTGTACCCTCTGAATATAAATCTGCCACATATTGTAGCCTCTAAATAGAATACTTTCACACACCATACCCTCTGAATATAATACTACCACACACTATACCCACTGAATATAACACTACCACACACTGTACCCTCTGAATATAACACTACCACACACTGTACATTCTGAATATACTACCACACACTGTACATTCTTAATATAATACCAACACACACTGTATCCTCTGAATATAAACCTGCCACACACCACACCCTCTAGATACAATACTACCATACGCTGAGCTCTCTGAAGTATGATGTTGCTGGTGGATGATGAGGGTGCTACTTGCCCCCCGGCAGTAGCACCCCCAACATCCATCGGCAGCAGCATCCCCCTGGATGATTGGAGTGCTACTGCCAGGAGGATGGTGCTGCCGATGTATGATGGGGGTGCTACTGCCTAGGGGGGCCAGTAGCACTCTCATCACTCATCGGCAGGATCATCCTCCTGGAATTAGCACCCCAATCATTGAGGAGGATGATCCTGACGATGAGTGATGAGAGTGCTACTGCCCCCCCCCCAGGCAGTAGCACCCCCATCATCCATTGGAAGCACCATCCTCCAGGATGATGGGGGTGCTACTGCCAGGAAGATGATCCTGCCAATGTATGATGAGGATGCTACTGCCCCCCCTGGCAGTACTATCCCCCTTATCAATCGGCAGTGCCATCCTCCTGAATGATGGGGGTGCTACTGCCAGGAAGATGATCCTGCCAAATGATGATGGGTGCTACTGCCAGTAGGATGATCCTGCCAATGGATGATGAGGGTGCTACTGGCCTCCTTGGCAGTAGCACCACCACCACCATCAAGCAACCCCCCCACTCACACCCCTCATCATCTTTTAGCTCAGCAGACCCCCCCTCCCCCAAAGCCTAGAGCCCCCCAGCACTCCCTTTCCCCCTAATAGTAACTTACCAGGGTCAGGTTCACCCCACTTTTCTTTGCTGACTTGACTTTGCTGACTTCTCGTGTTCTGAATAACCTGCACAGGTCAAGTCGGCGCCGTCCACAAAACTCCACCCACCCACCACCGACATCCCATCACGGGGCGCTACAGGAGAGGAGGGGAGGGGTGAAGTGAGGACCCGGGGAGGGGGGTGCGCCTGGCAGCTAAGGACCTTGGGGGTAGTGAATGTGCTGCGGAGATGTGGAGGGGGTGCTAGTCAAGAATGTGCGGCACCAGGCAGCTGGAATCCAGGGGGGGGGGGGACAGTGCTATTGAATGTGCCTGGGGCGGCTGGCCCCGCATTAAAGACGGCCCTGTTCGCGGTGTCAAAATTATCACAAGAGCGGTCAGCAAAAATCCCAGAAACACACTGGAGGACCTAGTGATTGACCTGCAGAGATCTGGGAACAAATTAACAAAGGCTACCATCAGTAACGCACTATGCCACCAGGGACTCAAATCATGCAGTGCCAGACGTGTCCCCCTGCTTAAGCCAGTACATCTCCTGGCCCGTATAAAGTTTGCTAGAGAGCATTTGGATGATCCAGAAGAGTATTGGGAGAATGTCATATGGTTAGATGAAACCAAAGTAGAACCTTTTGGTAAAAACTCATCTCATTGTGTTTGGAGGAGAAAGAATGCTGAGTTGCATCCAAAGAACACCATAGCTACTGTGCAGCATGTCATGCTTTGGGGCTGTTGTAAAGGAAGGAATGAATGGGGCCATATATAGTGAGATTTTGAGTGAAAACCTCCTTCCATCAGCAAGGGCACTGAAGATGAAACGTGGCTGGGTCATTCAGCATGACAATGATCCCAAACAGTGGCTTTGCAAGAAGCATTTCAAGGTCCTGGAGTGGCCTAGCCAGTCTCCAGATCTCAACCCCATAGAAAACCTTTGAAGGGAGTTAAACGTCTGAGTTGCCCAGCAACAGCCTGAAAACATCACTGCTCTAGAGGAGATCTGCATGGAGGAATGGGACAAAATACCAGCAACAGTGTGTGAAAACCTTGTGAAGACTTACAGAAAATGTTTGACCTCTTTCATTTCCCACAATGGGTATATAAAAAAGTATTGAAATGTAGTGATGAGCGGCATTGCCCATAATCAAATTCGCAATATTTTGCGAATATATAGATGAATATTCGTCTTATATTCGCGAATTTCGCATATTCGTTATATTCTCATATGTGAATATTCGCATATGCGAAAAGTCGCATATTAGCGTATTCGAGGAAGAAAACTGTGAGGGGGTGGGCAACTTTACTATTGGTTGCTAGGGATGTTGTTGATAACCTCTGACAAGTGTATTGGCATCATTCTAATTGGCCCACAAGTGAAAAGAAGGAATATGCGAATATTCACATATGCAAATATGCGCATATGCTGAAAAAAGTGAATATTCGTAATTTCTAATATATAGTGAATATATTTGCAATATTTGCGAATTCGCGAATTTGCGATATTCACGATAAAAATTCGAAATGCGAATATTCGCGCCCAACACTATTGAGATGAACTTTTGTTATTGACCAAATACTTATTTTCCAACATAGTTTGTAATTAAATTCTTTAAAAATCAGACAATGTGATTTTAGGGATTTTTTTTCCTCATTATGTCTCTCAAAGTTGAGGTATACCTATGATGAAAATTACAGGCCTCTCTCATCATATTAAGTGGGAGAACTTTTGGTGGCTGACTAAATACTTTTTTGCACCACTGTATATATTGTATATACATATATATACAGGGGTCAAATCTTGGGGAAAAAAGTGTGGGAACTCACGCTAGATTTCCACTTAAAGGGGTACTAGACATCTTATACCCTATCCACTTTCTCCCTGCTGCTCCCGGTGTTTGTTGAGAGCGTTGGGTGCAGCAACAAAGGCTCATGACATCACAGTAATGCCCCCTCAATGCAAGTCCATGGGAGGGGGCGTGACAGCCGTGACTATCCTATGGATAGGGGATAACATGTCTAGGGGCGGAGTAACCCTTTAAGGGCTAGTCCGGCAGGACTGCTGCTAATGGGAACTGCGTTCCTACTGTGGAAAAGATGCAGGAACTCCGTTACCATGAGTTCCTGCAGGACTTGAGCCCTGTATGTGTATATATATATATATATATATATATATATATATATATATATATAAGCCTAATCTTTGTATAAGTAAAAGTTAACTTGATTAAGTTAACCTGATTTGTGGGAGGAGTCTGGTATTTAAATACCCACCTGATCCCCACAGGGCTGTCGGCAGCGTGCAAGATGTCCCCGCCCTCCCTTCCCTTTTTTTCTACAGTCACTCTCAGGATATCCCCCTTATTTAGGATACCCTTCACAGCCTGCTAGGCACACCCCAGGCCTGATTATTCACCCAGGTGGTACACTCCACTCACGGAACATGTAACTTGACCACAAAGTGGTTTATGTTGCTTATATAGCACCAACATATTCTGCAGCAATGTAAAGATTTTTCCCATTTATATCAGCCCCCTTCTTCCTGGGGCTGATATAAATGGCAAACCTGGGACCCCAGTGCTGCAAAGCACGGGCAGACTGACCGGTGGTCCGAGGGCCCAACCTGGTAAAGGGTCTACCGCCGCTGCCATTGGGGATTCAGGACACTTTTCCCGGATCCCCAGGCAGTCTAACACTGCTTTCCGCTGTATGCGTGGATCACGCACATACAGCTGAAAACCTCCTCTCAGTGTAATCTGCGGCCTTCACTGAGAGGAGACGTGACCTCAGCCCCCGCCACGCAGTGCAGGCACTGATGACGTCACTCATCAGCGACCTGCATTGTGGAGGATGAAGAACCTGGTTGGCGGTAGAGCTGAGGAGATTGCTGCATGGGACAGATGAGTATCACTTTTTGTTTTGTTTTTTTCCTTTTTTTTATTTCAATTTGGCACATAGAGGAGGGGGCTCTGCATACCTGGCTGCATAACTACCTGGCCCACATACCTGGCTGCCTAACTACCTGGCCCACATACCTGGCTGCCTAACTACCTGACCCACATACCTCACTGCCTAACTACCTGGCCCACATATCTAGCTACGTAACTATAATACTACCTACCTATGTACCTGGCTGCTTACCTACATATCTGGCTACCTAACTACTTAGCTAGCTACCTGGATACTTACATACCTAATTACATACCTACCTACATACCTGGCTATCTAGCTAGATAACTGGATACCTAATTACATGCCTACCTACATACCTTTCTACCTAACTACCTAGCTAGCTACCTACCATTATATTTGGATACCTAATGACGTAGTTAGCTAACTACGTGGCTACCTACCTGCGTGGCTACCTACACCAAGGAGGGCATTATAACAGTTCAGGGCCTATAGATGGGGAGATTGTGTAGAGGAGGGGACAGCACTGCTGAATGTCCGCACAAAGATTTTCTGTGCGGACATTCCAACATGTGAACATAGCCTTAACCTGCACCAGAAGTACCAAGCATCTTAACAAATGCCCCTTTTACCAATAGCAAACCCCTTTTACCAAAGTAACACCCCTTTTGTTGTATACAAGGGAAAAGTGTTTAAAAATAAATGTGTTGCAAATTATGTAAAAAGTTGTGCTAGAACCAAAGCTAGAATTCTGAAGCATCTGCAACAGTAAGTATGCCCCAATATGTCCAGTTTCCAGAGGGGAAAAAAAGTGCACAGACCTTAGTCCAAGAGTTTGTTACATTTGGTTACAGTCTACACATATCCTTTAGACTACGTTCCCACATGCCAGTAAATACACGAAGCTCAAACAGCAGAGTGGCATGCGTTCACTGGCATGTGGGAACGAGACCTTCTGAGCTATAAACCAGTTGCATTATAGCATTAACCTTTAAAGCAGGGATGGGGGATAAACATAATCTTGACTGACCTGACAGTTGTTCACAACCAAAATGCCGCGAGAACCCACCAGGGGTGCCATGGAAATCATGTGGGGAACATGGTAACAGAATACTTTAAGACACCTCTGGGATAGGCTGTGGCTACTAGAGGTCAGGAGGTCTCTTCCTCTGGGAATTGCACAGAGTGATGTCATCGTGTGTGTGTCCCCCAAAGGTAGAGACCCTCCCAACCTCTAGTGGCTACAGGAAGAAGGTTTCTGCAGCCTAGAAACAGTAGAAGATGGCAGTGACTGCATGTAGGTGTTTTATTTATTTATTTAATCTTCAGGGGGTCAAGGGTGCAAGATAACTACAGGTGGGTCCTAAATACAGGGGCAAACTACCTACAGGGGGTCCTATCTACATGGGGCAAAATATCTACAGGGGGGTCTTAGACATCGAGGGGGAAACTACCAACAGGGGGTCCTACATACAGGGGGCAAACTATATAGAGATGGGGCAAACTACATCTGGGGGTAAACTACCCACAGGGCAAGCTACCTCCAAACTGACTTACACAAACCTTGAAAAACAGCTGCGAGTAGCAACATCATCAAATTCAGCTGAAATCACACGCCTCACCAAAAGGGAGCAGTTCCAGGCATCATATTAAGGGGGAGTTAATTAAATGTTTGACCAAAAATAGCGGCTAAATATCACATTGATAATTTTTATAGCCTGCAAAGGATTGAACAAATATCCAAATGGCAGAAAAATGGTTACCCACCCCTGATGTAGGGTATAAAATAACTAGTCTGCAGGATAAATTTAGGGAGTAAAAATAAAATCATGCCATAAATGCAGGTATCAGTCATTTCCCCCAGATTTTCATAACTTAAATTCAAAACTTCAAGCATACACATACACACTTTTTGGGTTTATTCCCTAGATCCAATCTAAGCAGTTGTTCACTGTACACTTCTTGATTTTATACAGGGCCATATAGGTATACCATCATATATGACAACTAAATGGCTCTTAAAAGAAAGGTGTCATACTGTCACACAGTCTCTTCATGTCCTCATCTGAGCAGATGCCCTCTGTACCCAAGTTTATACAGGGCAACATTATGGCCTCATGCAGTGGCATTACAATGGTCTCTTGGACTTGAAGATTACACAATATAGACGAGTATTTACAGTATAACAAGTGAAAAAAATGAAAGCAAAGCAAATGTTATAGTGACTGATATGGTCTAATACAGAGGATAAGTTAACAGCTGGCCATGGTAAGAAGGTCATGAGAATATTAGCTTTTTCTATAAACACTAAAATTGCTTTGCAAGACAGTGATATTATAATGTATGCTGTCATTACTTGCTAGCTGGCCTCCTGTACTTGACCTGATGATGTCAGAAATATAGTTACAGGTATATAATTCATATCAACTACTGAGGCTACTGTATCGTAATTTCATTGTGACTATATGTAAACTAAGATATAGTGGAAAACTATCTGGAGATTCACAGAATGGATTAAAGGAGTACTCCGTCCTTAGACATCTTATCCCCTATGCAAAGGATCTCGGCTGCGGCACCCCAGACATCCGGTGCAGGGAGAGAACTTTGCTCCGTGCCAGATAACTGGAGATGCGGGGTGGAGGCTTGTGACATCAGAGTCACGCCCCACTTATGACATCACGCTCATGCTGCCCCGCCCCCTCCCATAGACTTGCATTGAGGACATTACGAGCAGTGCGTGGCGTCACAAGCCTCCGACACTCCGCCACTGCACCCGACGCTCTAACGAACGCCGGGTGCCCCAGCGGCCGGACCCCTATGATCAGACATCTTATCCCCTATCCTTTTGATAGGGGATAAGATGTCTAGGGGCGGAGTACCTCTTTAAGGAAAATTCCTAACCATAAAAGCAGTTGGAAGAAAAAAACTTCACTGGTGGTCTGACATAAAAATCTACGGGTTCCTGTTCTGATTCTTGCTGTAGTTTGCAGCCTACTGTTTGGCCGCTACTTTCTAGTTAGCTCAATAAAAGTGTTCCAATTACGTTTGACATGCCTGCTTGGCTGTGTAACTCTTCTAGTTAAATAGTGCTTCAAAGTAGAATTTTTAAATAAAATTTGATGCAATGTTTGTGGTCACGCAACTGTAGAATTTATACACAAAGTTTGAGGATTTACAGCTTTCATTTAAGTCACACACAGCTCTCGATTTAGATCCCCCTACATAAGTATATGTGATGTAATGGCAATTTAGCAAAGTATTTTGTATAACTTAGTAGTTAAAAAAATGAAAAAAGTCAAATAGTGCATAGCAAAATAAGTCCTTACTATGCCTTAAGTCAAGATACCATGAAGATACTAGATGCCCTAAAGTAAGTGCTGTGTTGCATGAACTTATTCATTACTGGTTTAAAAATGCATGAGGTTTTAGTGAAGAAGAGTCCAAACGATTAACATGTGGTGACATTTAGTCAGAACACACAGATTTGATTTACCCCCTAGTCTGTATCTATGAAGTCTGATGAGTTACTATGGCGATTTTGTACATATGGCTTGTTATCAATCAGCTTTGGTACCAATGGTTTGTTTTGGGATATGTTTATGCTTTGATTTAGTGTGTAACATGTGACTCAACTCTATTCGGTGAATTCACTAAAAGTATGACTGTATAAAAAACAGATATATTTGATTCAATACACTCATTAAAGCATAGTTGTATATTCATGTGGCTCTGACATATATAATCATTAAATTACAGAAAAGGATAAGTTGGCCAGCACATACTGATACACAACTATTGCATGGACCCGGCATACAGGTGCATGCTGCTAGGCTAAATATACACAAGCAGGAGAATACAGCAGCACACGGCTAGCACAAATATAAATAAATATATATATATATATATATATATATATATATATATATATATATGAAATATGAAATGCTATATTGCTATAATGAAAAATGAAAAATTGAGGTGCTTCACTTACCATTTGGCTAAATAGTGTGTACCATCCCACCCCGATAAGGTGACCTAATTGGTACAGACCCTACACTATGCCTCTGAGCAGTCAGTTACCAGGCTTGTAAGGGCTGGGACATCCAGCACCTTATAAAATGGGTGGGGGGCAGGAACCAACATGGTGGTAGCCACTCCCCCCATATGTGCAATACAAAAAAGGATAAGTTGGCCAGCACATACTGATACACAACAACAGGTGCAAGCTCCATCCCAATGAGGTCACCTTATCGTGGTGGGATGGAACACACTATTTGGCCAAATGGTAAGCGAAGCACCTCAATTTTTCTTTTTTTTTCATTATAGCAATATAGCATTTCATATTTCATATACAGTGGTCCCTCAACATACGATGGTAATTTGTTCCAAACGAGCCATCGTTTGTTGAATCCATGGTATGTTGAGGGATTCGTACAATGTAAAGTATAGGAAGCTGTACTCACCTGTCCCCGCCGCTCACGATGGTGTCCCCGCCGCTCCCGATGGTGACCCCGGGCCTCCGCTGGGCTCTCCTGGTCATCTCCGATCCTCCTGTGTCTTATCCGGTCCTCTGCTGTCTTCCGCAAGGCCTTACTGGGCCTGCGTAGCGATGTCATTATGCCGCTGCGTACGCCATTCCTATTGGATGACGTGCGCAGCAGCGTATTGACGTCATCGAAGGGGGCCGAGAAGACACCGGAAGACCAGCGCTGGACCCGGAGGGCACTGCGGATCATCGTGGAGGGGTAAGTAATACTTACCGCACCACATGGTGAACATTAAGCTGCTATTCGGCAGCAGCTTAAGCATTTTGCGCTGCCGGATAGCACTTAATGCGATGGCCCCGACATAAAAAAGCATCGTATGTCGATGCTGACATTGACATGCAATGTCTGAGAGGCCATCGTATGTTGATTTTATCATATGTCGGGGTCATCGTAGGTCGAGGGGGTCACTGTATATCTTTGTGCTAGCAGTGTGCTGCTGTATTCTCCTGCTTGTGTATATTTAGCCTAGCAGCATGCACCTGTTTGCCGGGTCCATGCAATAGTTATGTATCAGTATCAGTATGTGCTGGACAACTTATCCTTTTTTGTATTGCACATATGGGGGAGTGGCTACCTCCATGTTGATTCTGTTTTATAAGGTGCTGGATGTCCCAGACCTTACAAGCCTGGTAACTGACTGCTCAGAGGAACATCCATAGTGTAGGGTCTGTCCCAATGAGGTCACCTTATCGTGGGGGGATGGTACACACTATTTGGCAAAATGGTAAGCGAAGCACCGCAATTTTTCATTTTTCATTATAGCAATATAGCATTTCATATTACCTATTTTATTTTGAAAGGACACCAGGATTTCTCCTTTTCTTTTCTTTTCTTTTTTTTTCATTGCTACGTTTGCTTCGAGCACCTTTATGTAAATACTTTAGTCTGATATACCATGTATAATTAAAGGTCATGACATTTGATGTCATGTTATTTACTTTTTAATATACATTTTAGTTTAGTATATATTTAGTTTATTATGGACACCTGCTCATTATTGTGTGAAGCTTTGAATGACCATCATATATAATTTTGTTTGTTTAATATGGTGTCCCGTGCTTTAACTTGGACCTCATAAGATTACAACTAAAATGATTGCTTGATATACAGATACTTTTAAAACTATGCAATGTAAATTTAATATGTATTTACATATGACTAATGTTGGTTTCTTATTACTATAATTTTACATACCGGTTGATTAAGGTAGTAAGACTGAAACATCCCACATTGATATAAATTATATCAACTAAAGTTCATATATCATAGAATATCTCATCTGAACTTTAGTTGATCACTCCAAACTGGATGAATTGAATCCCTGTGTTCCATGCTATGACACGATAAAAAAAAATGGAGCTCTATGGATATACAACTTTGCTTTTATAAATGATTTTATCAAACATTTCTGGATGGAGTGCTTATTATTTGTCGGCAGTATTATTTGTCGGCTTATATCCTACTATTCCAACGGATTCTGTGACTGAAGCTCTCAGAATAAAGCTCCAATGCAGAATGAGGCATATTTATCATAGTGGCTCTTTAGCTGTTTGATAAATGTGTCTATGGAATCTCTGCTCACAGAATTCAGAGATTCCATTCTGGCGGTTGCCGCCAAAACACTTCGGCTGTAGGATCGCGTGGCTATGCAGTGTTCGCAGACTTCTGCACAAACAACGAACGTGTTCCTTCTTTGCGTAGAACAATTTCAGCAGCGGAATCTCGCGGAAGACCCATTCACACTGATGTTTCTGTTCACAGCGCATAATTCCGATCATCTAAGGGTATGTTCACACTATCTAATTCCTGCGGAATTCCATTAGTGGAATTCCGCAAGAATGAAGCAGTGTAAACTTAATCTTGGATTATCTAGTCAAAGTTTAGACAAATGATTGAAGGCTTAAACTGCACCAGAATCTTCAGGTACATTTTTGGTGCATGGTGGTTAAATTGAAGCTGTACCCGTTGTACTGTTGCTACACTCTTTTGCCAGTTTGTGTTTACAAATTGTCCGAAATAAAAATTTAAAAAAAGTGGTCCTATAAGAAAGTTTTTTGGAGAAATTATGCCAGAATTCTGGCTCATTTGGAATAGTAAATCTGCCCCAATGTTTAAAAACAGAGAACCCTGTATAACTAATTTTTGAAGGAACTAAGGGAGGTATTTTTCCTATTACTAGGGTTTTAGGGTTGCTGTATGTATGCAGAGTAAATAATTTTCAGTTAGGGATCTTAGGAAAGAGACGCTCACCAAGCTCATTCTATTTGTTTCAGAATTCTTCTATAAAGTCTTGGGTAATTGCCAGGTATTTCTCCTTTGAGAGATCTGATGTAAAACAAAAGATTAAAGCTGTAACTTAAGAAAACTAAACTGGTGCTTGTGAGTCTAAAGTATTCAACTTTATAGTACAACTGACAATTATTATATGCTTCAACTACTTTTAATAGTACTTTAAAGTATGAAAACTATGACAGAAAATTGATACATAGATTAACCCCTTAATGACAATGGACGTAAATGTACGTCATGGTGACGTGGTACTTAACGCACCATGACGTACATTTACGCGCCGACATGATCGCGAGCACCGCTCCGGTGCTCGCGATCATGTCGGTGCGTAAATGTACGTCATGGTGCGTTAAGTACCACGTCACCATGACGTACATTTACGTCCATTGTCGTTAAGGGGTTAATGCCTGGCAGGTCCCGGCTGCTATCAGCAGCCAAGGACCCGCCGGTAATGGCGGAAATCCGCGATCACCCGGATGTCCGCCATTAACCCCTCCGATTCCGTGATCAATACAGATCACTGTATCTGCAGCATTGCGGTACTTTGCACAGATGATCGGATCGCCCGCAGCGCTGCCGCGGGGATCCGATCATCCAGCCAGCCATCTCCCGGGGTGTTCTGCTCTAGTCTGAGATCGAGCAGACCAGAGCAGAAGATCACCGATAATACTGAGCAGTGCTGTGTCCTATACTAAGCACTGCACAGTATTTGCAATCAACTGATTGCAATGAATAGTCCCCTATGGGGACATAAAAAGTGTAAAAAAAAAAAGTAAAACAATGTGAAAAATCCCCTCCCCCCAATAAAAAAGTAAAACGTCCGTTTTTTCATTTTACCCCCAAAAAAGCGTAAATTTGTGCAATTGGTGACGCAAAAAAAAAACCTCATATGGGTCTGTGGATGGAAATATAAGAGTTATGATTTTTGGAAGGCGAGGAGGAAAAAGTGAAAATGCACAAATAAAATTGGTCTGGTCCTTAAGGCCAAAATGGGCCTGGTCCTTTAGGGGTTAATCATGTATTCAAATATTTGTCAACAATTTCGCTAAATCGATATGAGCGCTATTGTAAGAGGTATTTAGGAAGAAGAGGATTCATTAATATGACTGGTCTTATATTACATGGTGCCCCATAAGGTACAAATCATATAAATAACCATACATACAGGTATAAGCCCCATACAGTATAGTTCCCATATAGTGTCATCAAAGCTATATATTGGCCAAAACTACACTTCTATATGGTTGTCGAATTAACAAAGCAATACATTGCTGCCACCACCATTCTCATTCGCATAAATATGCAACGCACAGGCCCAGATTTATCAAAGAATGTCTACGGTAGAGCTATTTTCCCATGTATATTTGGGTGGTGGGTTTGACTAGTGTGCATCTTATTTATCAAGAGGGTGCAGCAGGATGATGAATTTTGAGCAGCTCTCCTGTGGTGAGAAAAGCTCTACCACATACACTTTTTCGTGACAATTGTGAGGGAGGGAAGTAGACACTTTCCTGGGTCCTGAATTTGGCAGGTTAGGTGTTTTTACTTAATTACACAGAGCTGCTGGGACATTTTTACTTGCATTTTAGACGCTACAATCAAATTTGGTTGTGGTGTCTAAGGGGTTAAATCACTCTGATCAGTGATGTCTGGCATTAGAGATGGGACCTGGTGGCAGATAGCCGCCAGGACCACCCAGCTCTGACCCGCGCTCAGCTTCTGAGCACGTGTCATAGAAGGGGAGTGGGACGCTGTCGTCCACAAGAGGTTAAAGGTTAAATTGCGGAAGGTAGAAGGGATTCTCACGCCTACTGGTAGGTGGTGTAGCTTTGCACATAAGTAAGTACCTTTGTGCACAAAGTAGCGACTTTTGACAAAAGTTGCAAATGATAAATACGTGGCCACTGCATGATCAAAAAGAAAAAGTTCTAAGGGTAGACAAAAAGAGTGAAACTGTCTATATCAAAAGGCGCATAAAAGTCACTAAATATGCTGCTTGCGCCTGAACTGCGCCAAAACATAGACAAATAATACTCTAAAAGCAATGATAAATCTCCCCCATAGTGTCTAAGTACCAGTGACACATGATAAATACATAAAGTGATCTCATAACAGTGTTGCATAATGTCTAATTAAAACTAACACATATTTAACCCCTTAAGGACCCAGCCATTTTACACCTTAGGACCCGGCCATTTTTTGCACATCTGACCACTGTCACTGACCACTGTCACTGTCACCTTAAACATTAATAACTCTGGAATGCTTTTAGTTATCATTCTGATTCCGAGATTGTTTTTTCGTGACATATTCTACTTTAACTTAGTGGTAAAAATTTTTGGTAACTTGCATCCTTTCTTGGTGAAAAATCCCAAAATTTGATGAAAAATGTGAAAATTTTGCATTTTTCTAACTTTGAAGCTCTCTGCTTGTAATGAAAATGGATATTCCAAATATTATTTTATTCACATATACAATATGTCTACTTTATATTTGCATCATAAAATTGACGAGTTTTTACTTTTGGAAGACACCAGAGGGCTTCAAAGTTCAGCAGCAATTTTCCAATTTTTCACAAAATTTCCAAAATCACAATTTTTCAGGGACCAGTTCAGGTTTGAAGTGGATTTGAAGGGTCTTCATCTTAGAAATACCCCACAAATGACCCCATTATAAAAACTGCACCCCCCAAAATATTCAAAATGACATTCAGACAGCATTTTAACCCTTTAGGTGTTTCACAGGAATAGCAGCAAAGTGAAGGAGAAAATTCACAATTTCCATTTTTTACACTCGCATGTTCTTGTAGACCCAGAAAATGTATACTTCTATTTGTAGTCCAATTTCTCTCGACTAAGCACATACCTCATATGTCTATGTAAAGTGTTCGGCGGGCGCAGTAGAGGGCTCAGAAGGGAAGGAGCGACAAGGGGATTTTGGAGCGTACGTTTTTCTGAAATGGTTTTTGGGGGGTATGTTGCATTTAGGAAGCCCCTATGGTGCCAGAACAGCAAAAAAAAAAAAAACACATGGCATACCATTTTGGAAACTAGACCCCTTGAGGAACGTAACAAGGAATAAAGTGAGCCTTAATACCCCACAGGTGTTTCTTTTTGCATATGTAAAAAATTTTTTAAAAAATTTCAATAAAATGTGTGCTTCCCCCCAAATTTCACATTTTTGCAAGGGTTAATAGCAGAAAATAGCCCACAAAATTTGTAACCCCATCTCTTCTGAGTATGGAGGTACCCCATAAGTTGACATGAAGTGCACTATGGGCGAACTACAATGCTCAGAAGAGAAGGAGTCATATTTGGCTTTTTGAGAGCAAATTTTGCTCGTGGGCATGTCGCATTTAGGAAGCCCCTATGGTGCCAGGACAACAAAAAATACCCACATGCCATACCATTTTGGAAACTAGACCCCTTGAGGAACGTAACAAGGAATAAAGTGAGCCTTAATACCCCACATGGGTTTCACGACTTTTGCATACGTAAAAAAAAATAAAAAATTTTCACTAAAATGTGTGTTTCCCCCCCCAAATTTCACATTTTTGCAAGGGTTAATAGCAGAAAATACCCCCCAAAATTTGTAACCCCATCTCTTCCGAGTATGGAGGTACCCCATAAGTTGACCTGAAGCGCACTACGGGCAAACTACAATGCTCAGAAGAGAAGGAGTCATATTTGGCTTTTTGAGAGCAAATTTTGCTCGGGGGGCATGTCGCATTTAGGAAGCCCCTATGGTGCCAGGACAGCAAAATAACCCCCACATGGCATACCATTTTGGAAACTAGACCCCTTGAGAAACGTAACAAGGGGTACAGTGAGCATTTACCCCCCCCCACTGGTGTCTGTCAGATCTTTGGAACAGTGGGCTGTACAAAATTTTTAATTTGCGCAGCCCACTGTTCCAAAGATCCGTCAGACACCTGTGGGGTGTAAATTCTCACTGCACCCCTAATTACATTCCGTGAGGGGGTGTAGTTTCCGAAATGGGGTCACATGTGGGTTTTTTTTTTTTTTTGCGTTTGTCAAAACAATCAGCCACCCTTGTTTAAATCACCTCAAATGTACATGGTGCACTCTCCCTTCTGAGCCTTGTTGTGCGCCCCCAGAGCACTTTGCGCCCACATATGGGGTATCTCCGTAGTCGGGAGAAGTTGCATTACAAATTGTGGGGGGCTTTTTTCCCTTTTACCTCTTGTCAAAATGAAAAGTATAGGACAACATCAGCATGTTAGTGTAAAAAATTTATTTTTTTACACTAACATGCTGGTGTAGACCACAATTTCACCTTTTCATAAGGGGTGAAAGGAGAAAAAGCCCCCCAAAATTTGTTAGGCAATTTCTGCCGAGTACGGCGATACCCCGTATGTGACCCTAAACTGTTGCCTTGAAATACGACAGGGCTCCAAAGTGAGAGCGCCATGTGCATTTGAGGCCTGAATTAGGGATTTGCATTGGGGTGGACATAGGGGTATTCTACGCCAGTGATTCCCAAACAGGGTGCCTCCAGCTGTTGCAAAACTCCCAGCATGCCTGGACAGTCAACGGCTGTCCGGCAATACTGGGAGTTGTTGTTTTGCAACAGCTGGAGGCTCCATTTTGAAAACAGTGGTGTACCAGACGTTTTTCATTTTTATTGGGGAGGGGAGGGGGGCTGTGTAGGGGTATGTGTATATGTACTGTTTTATTTTATTTTGTGTTAGTGTAGTGTAGTGTTTTTAGGGTACAGTCACACAGGCCGGGGATTACAGCGATTTTCCCGCTGCGAGTTTGAGCTGCCGCGCAAAATTAGCTGCATCGCAAACTGCAGCCTGATACTCGCTGTAAGCCCCCTGCCCATGTGAATGTACCCTGTACATTCACAAGGGGGGGACCTCCAGCTGTTGCAAAACTACAACTCCCAGCGTGCACAGTCTATCAGTGCATGCTGGTAGTTATAGTTTTGCAACAGCTGGAGGCACACGGGTTGGGAAACACTGAGTTAGGAAACAGACAATGTTTCCCAACCACTTTGCCTCCTGTTGTTGCAAAACCACAACTCCCAAACATTCTCAGGCATGCTGGGAGTAGTAGTTCGGCAACATCTTTAGAGCCAGATGTTGCCGAACTACAACTCCCAGCATGCTTGGAGTTGTAGTTTGCAACATCTGGAGGACTACAGTTTGCAGACCACTAATACAGTGGTTCCCAATCTGTGCCCTTCCAGATGTTGCAAAACTACAACTCCCAGTATGCCAAAACTGTCCAGGCATGCTGGGAGTTGTAGTTCTGCAACATCTGAAGGGCCAGATGTTACAGAACTACAACTCCCAGCATGCCTGGACAGTAAGGGCATGCTGAGAATGTGTAGTTTTGCAACATCTGGAAGGGCACAGTGGTCTCCAAACTGTGGACCTCCAGATGTTGCAAAACTGCAACACCCAGCATCCCCAGGCGCCAAGGGCTGTCTGGGCATGCTGGGAGTTGTAGTTTACAGGGTCCTATTACAGCAATGCATGTCGCTTTACGGCGACGTGCATTGCTGTAAAGGGCCCGACCGCGGCTGAAGATCTACTCATCTGTCGCCGCCGCCGCCATCTTCCTCGCCGGGATCCGGGTCTTCAGGGACGAGGTAAGTACCGGGGCCGGTCCCCAGCACTCCCCCGTCCCCCGCCGCGTCCTCCGGTCTTCCTCCCGTCCTCTCCGGACTTTCAGGGGCCGGGCAGGATGGGAGGAAGTAACCGCCCCCCCTCCTGCGATTGGTCGGTTAACTAACCGACAGATCGCAGGGAATAGGAGGAGGTGGCAGGGTTGCCACCTTGCTCCTATACTTCAGCATGGTCCTGGCTGTCTGTGACAGCCGGAATCATGCGAAATTACCGGGCGGTCGGGTCCCAGAGACCCGATCAGCCCGGTATCGCCGCAGATCGCAAGGGCGATTTCCCTTGCGATTTGCGGCGATCGCCGACATGGGGGGCATACATGGCCCCCCTCGGCGTTTACCCTGGATCCCTGCTGAAGGATTTCAGCAGGGATCCGCTTCCGATCTCCGCCGGGTGAGCGGCGGAGACCAGGAAAAGACATGACGTATGCATACGTCATGGGTCCTTAAGACCCAGGGTGTGAAGACGTATGCATACGTCATGGGTCCTGAAGAGGTTAAAGGGGTACTCCTGTAGAAAACTTTTTTTTCTTTTTTTTTAATCAACTGGTGCCAGAAAGCTAAACAGATTTGTAAATGACTTCTATTAAAAAATCTTAATCCTTCCAGTACTTTTTAAGGGCTATATACTACAGAGGAAATGCTTTTCTTTTTACATTTATCTGATGTCATCACCACAGTGCTCTCTGCTGAACTCTGCTGTCCATTTTAGGAATTGTCCAGAGCAGGAGAAAATCCCCATAGCAAACATATGCTGCTCTGGACAGTTCCTAAAATGGACAGCAGAGGTCAGCAGAGAGCACTGTGATCGTGACATCAGAGAAATCTAGAAAGAAAAGCATTTCCTCTGTAGTGTATAGTCCTTAAAAAGTACTGGAAGGATTAAGATTTTTTAATAGAAGTCATTTACAAATCTGTTTAGCTTTCTGGCACCAGTTGATTTAAAAAAAAAAAAAAAAAAAAAAAGTTTTCCACAGGAGTACCCCTCTTCATGTAAGCTTTGGAGGTGAGACCAGCTTCTCCTTGTCCAGGAGGAGAATAATAAATACACCAATGCCAGTTTACGGATAACTGTCTCTTTTACTTATAATTGAGTTAGCAGATCTTTCACAGTACAGAAGTTTGTGCAGTGTGAAGGGCAGAGTAGAACCCGGGGAGCCGAACACCTTGCTGGGAGTTGTAGTGGCTGTTGAATGCAGCCAGAAGATTAGTAGTAGCACAACTGACTGAAAGCTTTAACTTGACTGACTGACATAGATATTTTCCCCATGGAGCTATTGCTTACCGACAGGCTTTGACAATTCACCTGCGCACCGGGTTTTTTCCCTCTCCCTTTCCCCTTTCCCTGAGATTTGCCGTGGCTGTGGAATTTAGTAGACTTCTTCACTTCTTCTCCCTTAGACTTCTCCTTAGCTTGATAGCTGGAACACATTCTCCTCTCACTCTGAACACACTGCACTCCACTTCAACTGAACTGAACTCCCCCCCCCCACACTACATTAAGGGCTAGGTTTGGGGGCAATCAGGGTCACCTGGTCACTCTGCCTCAAACTCTTAAGGGTACAGTGCTCAAGAAAAGTCATAATATAGCAATATCAAAATATAGTAAAGTGAAGCAATACAGCAGTGGGCCCAATAAACAGTCAGACAGGGTGTCTGAGGCAATCTCTAGCCCACAGGACAGCCTTTGGTGCTGGGACACCACACATATGATCGTGTGTACAGTGGACTTAGTCCAGACATGTGAGTAACTTGTAAAAAAGAGGTTAACTTTACGGGATATCCACTGTTTACAACCATACAACATGTACAGCACAGGGTGGTGAAGATGTTGGTGGAGATTTATCAAACCTGTGTAGGGGAAGAGTGGTGCAGTTGCCCAGGGCAACCAATCAGATCGCAGATTCTTTAATTTTTCAGAGGCCTTTTTAAAAAAAAAGAACTCTGGTTGCTATGGGCAACTGCACCACTCTTCCTCTAAACAGGTTTTGATAAATCTCGCCCATAGTCTTTTAGTTGGATCCTTTAAATTTGAGTATAGTTCTCTTTAGTTGCTTTGAGAGCAGTAAGGCTGGAATTCCACTGAGGTATTTTTTGCAAAAACGCCATAAAAAACGCCAATTTTTTTCGCAAGCCGTTTTTTCAGCACGTCCAGATGTTAGCTGCAAGTCAATTGTAAACTGCAAAATGCCAGATTCACTTGGCTTTTTTTTTTTTTTTTTTTATCCTTTTGGCGTTTTTCAGCAATTTTGGGCTCAGAGGCTGGATTTTCAAAACGCCCGACAAAAACCTAGTTTGGCGTTTTTGCCTTGAAATCGTGGCGTTTTCCTCCCATAGAAGTCTGTGGGAGAGCAAAAACGACAAGAAAAATGCTTTGTTGGTTTTAAATTTTGCGTTTATGTAGGTGATTTTTCTTCTTTTTCGGACTTTAGCTTTGTAGGGTACCATAAAATAAAATAATAAAAAAGATACAGTAGTGATGGAAAAAATGGTATCTAACGAAATGTATCTTTTTTATTACAAAATGTTTATTAATTTTTAAACAGGGATCAATTTATGTGGGCGGGTAAGGCACTAAAAATGTAGCCGACAATAATAAAAATGTAGTGTGTGTTTTTCACTTTAAAAAAAATATTTTTTAGGTAGTACTACTACTCCCAGCATGGAACACACTGTTCCATGATGGGAGTAGTAGTACCTGCATTAATTGACAGATCGCCTGTTGCGATCCTTCTGTATAATTTATAGATGCGGCCGGCCGCTCTTCTATGGTCCCCTGCACTGACTATACACATATTCATATTTCCTGCAGAGAGCTGTGATTGGCCAGATGGTTCCAGCCAATCACAGCTCTCTGTGGGAAATAGGAACATGTGTACATATATATGTCAGTGCAGGGGACCATAGAAGAGAGGCCGCCCGCATCTATACATTATTCAGGAGGATCACAGCGGATGTCAGTAGTGACATCCACTGTGATCTTTCCTTAACTACAAGTACTACTACTCCTAACATGGAGCACACTCTGCTCAATGCTGGGAGCTGTAGTACCTGCATTAATAGACAGATCGCATTGTGTCAGAAATTACACTCGCTGCGATCTGTCTATTAATGCAGGTACTACAGCTCCTCCCAGCATGGAGCAGAGTGTGCTACATGTTAGGAGTAGTAGTACCTGCAGTTAAGAACAGATCACAGCGGGTATCACTACTGACATCCGCTGTGATCGTCCTGTCTATAAGAGATGCAGAGCGGCTGTATACATCGCTTGCATCCCTGCTCTGTACTCTGGCCATTCACTCATTCATATTTCCCTCAGAGCTGTGATTGGCTGCAACCATCTGACCAATCACAGCTCTGGGCGGAAAATATGAATGATGTTCTATACACATCACTGGCCGGAGTACAGAGCAGAGATGTGAGCGCTGTATAGAGCCGCATCTCTGCTATATTATGGACGATCGCATTGGGTGTCAGACTGACACCCGGGGCGATATGTCCATAGTACGGGTACTACTACTCCCAGCATGGAACAGTGTTTTCCATGCTGAGAGTAGTAATACTACATTAAAAATGTTTAAAGAAAAAAGGAGAAAAAAAGTTAAACACACTTTATAAAAAAATGTATTAAAATGTTGTTGTAAAAAAAAAAATATTTAGTTAAATACATTTTTTTACATCCCTACTGCATCCTTTTTAGTTATTTATTTATTTTTTTGGGTCCCCAACTATTTTGTAGAAAAAATGCCAAAGGTGCCAAAAAAAGGCAAATTCCACACAAAGGTAAAAACGCCAACGGAAGAAATATGTTTGCACTTTTGTGCTGCTAAGAAAGATGTAGGCAGTCCAAATAGGATTATCCCTTCACAGTTTGGCTCACTGTGGTACATATACTGAATACTTTACACATTGCAACTGGTATAACAATTCCCAATTGCAAGGTGCAAGACAAAGATGGTATTGACATGTAAGGCTTCTTTCACACTACAGCAATTCACCCGTTATTGTACATCTGTTATTCTGCAGTAACGGATTGTAAAAATACTGATGAAATAAGGGGCGTTTTTCCTCCGGTAGTATACGTTATTACATCCGTTATATATTTTTCAAACATCCGTTTTTATTAAAGGGGCACATGAAAACATTATTTTTTTGGTGCCGGAAAGCTAACCCCTTAAGGACATGCACCGTAAGTGTATGGCCTGCATAGCATCACCTAGCGTACGTTTATGGCACAGCTGTGATGCAAGCGCAGGAGCTGTGCTCACTTCATTTGTGGCGGGCCCCGGCGGCTGTCAGCAGCCGTTGACTCGCCGGTAAAGGCAGACATCAGTGATCACACTGATGTGTGCCATTAACCCCTCAGATGCCATGATGAATACAGATCACGGCATCTGCAGCAATGCGGCAGTTAAAGTGGCTGATCCGATCGCCCACGGCACTGCTGCAGGGATCAGAACAGCCAGGATAGCAGACGGAGGTCCCCTCACCTACCTCCGTTCGTCTCCGGGGTCTTCTGCACTGATCTGCCTTCTAGCAGACCAGAGCAGAAGATTGCCGATAATACTGATCAGTGCTATGCCCTATGCATGGCACTGAACAGTATTAGCAATCTAATGATTGCTATAGATAGTCCCCTATAAGGACTAAAAAAGTGTAAAATAAATGTTTAAAAAATGTGGGGAAAAAATGTTAAAAGCCCCTCCCCCAATAAAGTTTTAAATCACCCCTTTCCCCCATATTAATACACAAAAGTGTAAAAAAAAAAAAAAAAACGCTAAATAATAAACAATAGAGATGAGCAAATCGAATGTGATGAATCTGAATTTGTTACGAATTTCAGGAAAAATTTGATTTGCCACAAATCCGAATATCGAAGTGGCCAGCACATGGCGGGCAGGAAACTGCCATAGAGTGACACCTACGGTCTAAAATTGTCCTGCACACTTCCCTAGTCCACGCATTCATGCCCACATAAGTATTGCAAGCAAAAATGCCCACAGCCACAAGCATATGTTCCCAACGAACACTGAAAAAGTCCCAATAGATACTGCATCGCAGCCATCCATGTACCCACCTTCACTACAAAGTGATTTGGCATAAAAGAAAAGCAAAAGATGGCAGATGGTGGCAGATTTTCTCTATGTTTTCCTGCTGGTCCTGATGCAGCTGCCTCCTGCTGTTCAACCCAGGAAGAAGAGAGGGGGTGTGAGCACTCCTCCCCCTTCCCATGTGACTTCAGGGGTGTGAAGGCTTTGCTGAGCATGCTCAGTACAAAATAACGGACGTTATAATAACGGGCATTAACGGGTGTTTTTAGAGAACATCCGTCAGCCATTGACTTCAATGTAAAAAAAATAACCCGGTCGTTAATTCACCAGTTATTGTGGCAGGCACATTTTTTTTGCATGGGATGTTATTTCTCCCGTCACAAATAACGTCTATAACGGGTGACAACGAATGCTCAAAAAATCCCATAGACATGAATTAAGGGTTTTCTGATGGGACATTGTAACGGGCCTTTTTACAGGATGGAAACGATAGTGTGAAAGCATGTTAAGCAACACAGAACTTACTTTGGACAGAAGCCCACAAAGAGTTTATTTTTGACAAAAGAGTGCTTACACAGCTATGACATCTTCTTGCTAGAACAGGATTGTAAGATGTTTGTCTCTCAGCGTGGACTTGAGACAGTTTTTCTGTAAAACCTACTGAAACTTCACACTGTGGGTGAAAACATAAAAAAAGGGGTAAAGGTTTTCCTATATTCATTATATGTAGAATACAAATTAATAAAGCTTTACAAGAGCAGTTAAAAAAGCATCTCTCTTTAACCTGTTGGTGACCAAGGGCGTACAGGTATACCCTTGCTCCCTGTTACTTAAAGACCAAGGGCGTACCTGTATGCCCTTGGTATTTCCAGTCATCTCCGCACATGGTTCGGTGATCAGAACAGGATGACTACTGATATCTATCAGCAGCCATCTTGGCATATTGCCTAGGAGGGTCCTGAGACCCCCTTGTCAGTGATCACCGTGATTTGCCGGTTAATTCTGAATGGCGAATCACAGCTTTTTCAGATTGATCAGGTCTCTGGTGACCCGATTGCCCCGAAAACCAGGGTGATCAGTGATCGGACAAGTGAGGCAGGAGGGGAGGACAAGTGGCAGTTAGGAGGCAGCCTTTGGATATCTGAGCATGCTGGGAGTTTTAATTTTGCAACATCTGGAAGGCCACAGTTTGGAGACCACTGTGCAGTAGCGTTAAGCCCGAATATTCAAAATAGGAATTTTTACTAAGAATATCAGCACTTCGCGATTTTGCGAATATTTAGAATATAGCGCTATATATTCGTTATGACAAATATTCTTTTTTTTTCGCAGTACACATCACAACAATGATGTGTACTGTGTGATCATCCCTCCCTGCTTCCAGCTTGTGGTCCAAAGAAGGCTCCAATATTATTTATGGTGTGGAACGCAAATATTTCATATATACAAATATGCAAATATTCGCAAATATTGCCACTTCCATAAGACACTGATTCCTCCCTTCTTTTAGGTGATAGATATAATCGTGCATGCGCACTATGCGAATTTCATTACGAATTTTCACATGGAAAAAAAAGGGAGCGAACATAGCGAATATGCGAATTTCGCGACCATTGAATGAAAATTTGTCCATATATTCACAAAATATCGCAAATTCGAATATGGCTCCTGCTGCTCATCACTACTGTGCAGTTGTCTCCAAACTGTGTTTTTGGGGTACATTGACATGGGCGGGGGTTTAAAGTGAGTTTCCCGCTTTAAGTTTAAGTTGCGGCAAAATTTCCGCTACAGCTCAAACTCCCAGTGGGAAACTCACTATCGCCCATGTCAATGTACCCTAAAAACTCTACACTACACAAAATTAAGAGTAAAACACTACATATAAACACACCCTTAGACCCCCCCCCCCCCCCCCTAAAAATCTAAAACGTCTTGTACGGCACTGTTTTTAAAACAGAGTCTTCAGCTGTTGCAGAATAACAACTCCCAGTATTGCTGGAAAGCCATTGACTGTCCAGGCATGGTGGGAATTTTGCAACAGCTGGATCCACCCTGTTATGGAAACACTGCCGTAGGGTATTTTTGGTGGTGGAGGCAAGTCCAATGCAATCCCTAATCTAGGCTTCAAATATGCATGGCGCTCTCTCACTTCCAAACCCTGTCATATTTTTAGGCAACAGTTGAGGGCCACATATTGCATTACAAATTTTGGGGGCTTTTTCTCCTTTTACCCCTTTTGAAAAGGAAAAGTTGGGGTCTACAACAGCATGTTAGTGTAAACATTTTAAATTTTTTACACTAACATGCTGGCATTACCCCATACTTTTCCTTTTCACAAGAGGTAAAAGGGGGAAAAAAAAGACCTCCAAATGAGTACATAAATACCCCAAATGTGGAAGTAAAGTGCTCTGCAGGTGGACAACAGGGATCAGGAGTAAAAGCGCACCATGTACTGTACATTTGAGGCCTAAACTGGTCATATGTACAAGGGTGGCTGATAGTCACAGCGGTTCTGACATAAACGCAAAAGAAAAAAATCACTCACATGTGACCCCATTTTGGAAACAACACCTCTCACGGAACGTAACTAGGGGAATAGTGAGCCTTAACATCCCACAGTGTTTGACACATTTTTGTTAAAGTTGGATGTGAAAAGGAAAAATTCAATTTTTCACTAAAATGCTGATGTTACCCCAAAGTTTTCTTTTTCACAAAGGGTAATAGGAAAAAAGCCCCCCAAAATTTGTAACGCCATTTCTTCTGAGCATGGAAATACCCCATATATGGATGTTAAGTGCTCTGCGGGCGCACTACAGGGCTCAGAAAAGAAGGAGCGACAATAGGCTTTTGGAGAGAGAATTTGGCTGGAATTGAAGGCCATGAGCATTTAAAAAGCCCCATGCTGCCAGAACAGTGGATCCCCCCCTACATGTGACCCCATTTTGGAAGCTACACCCCTCATGGAATGTAACAAGGGGTGCAGTGAGCATTTATACCCTACAGGTGTCTGACAGATTTCATTTTTCATTTGCAAAGTCCACTGTTTCAAAGATCTGCAAACGCCAGTGGCTTGTAAATGCTCACTGCACCCCTTGTTACATTCTGTGAGGGAAGTAGTTTCCAAAATGGCGTCACATGTGGAGGGGTCCCCTGTTCTGGCAGCGGCCCCAGACTTCCATTCCAACCAAATTCTCTCTCTACAATCCCAATGGTGCTCCTTTTCTGAGCCCTGTATTGCGTTCACAGAGCACTTTACATCCATATATGGAGTATTTTTATACTTACAAGAAATGATGTTACAAATTTTGGGGAGGCTTTTTCTCCTATTACCCCCTAGGAAAATGAACAATTTGGGGTTACACCCACATTTTAGTGGAATTTTTTTTTCTTTTTCAGAACCAGCTTTTACTAAAGTATGTCAATCACCTGTAGGGTGTTAAGGCTCACTATATCCCTTCTTACGTTCCTTCAGGGGTGTGGTCTGTTCTGGCATCATAGGGGCTAGCTAAATGTGACATACCACCCCCCCCCCCCCCAAAAAAAAAAAAAATTCAGTAAAATTTGCTCTCAAAATCCCATTGTCGCACCTTTCCTTCTAAGCCCTGTAGTGTGCTTGCAGAGCGGTTTACATCCACATGTGAGGTATTTCCTTACTCGAGAGAAATTGGGTTACAAATTGTTTTTTTTTCTTTCCTTTTATCCCTTGTAAAAGTAAAAAAAAAAATGGGTCCACAAGAACATGCGAGTGTAAAAAATTTAGATTTTGCTTTTTTTCTTCCACTTTGCTGCTATTCCTGTGAAACACCTGAAGGGTTAACAAACTTTCTGGATTTCATTTTGAATACTTTGAGGGGTGCAGTTTCGATAATGGGGTCCATTTTCTAACATAAAGACCCTCAAATTCACTTAAAAACTAAACTGGTCCCTAAAAAAAAATCCAATTTTGAAATTTTCGTAACATTTTGGAAAATTGCTGCTAAACTTTGAGGCCCTCTAATGTGTGCAAAAAGTTAAAAACATATCAACTACATGATGCTAACATAAAGTAGAAATATTGTATATGTAAATCAATATATAATTTATTTGGCATGTTCATTTACTTTACAATCAGAGAGCCTCAAAGTTAAAAAAAATTAAACATTTTCAAGTTTTCATGAAACTTTAGAATTTTTCAACAAAAAATTATGCAAGTATCGACGAAAATTTACCACTAACATGAAGTAGAATATATCATGAAAAAGCAATCTCAGAATCAAATTCATAAGTAAAAGAATCTCACAGTTATTAATGCTTAAAGTGACAGTGGTCAGATTTGCAAAAAAATGCTCTGGTCCTTAAGGTCAAAATGGGCTTGGTCCCCAAGGGGTTAAAGGAGTTTTCTAAGGAGAGAAAAAAGGTTTTGTTTTTTATAACATCATGATAATATTATATCATTCACTTGTAGGGTTAATAATGCCTTACCACTTTCAAGCTTTTTTCACTTCCACTGCATGTTGGACAGATAATTCAAAACCTGTCATTTTTTCTTGACAATAAAGAATTATCTGATTTTCCAAATGCATTTAATCCAGCATTGGAATGTTCTTCAGTAAAGCCATTGAATCAATTACTGACATACCACACAAACTAATTCCAAGTCTCAAATCCAGTGGAACAAAAATAACTTTTAACTCATTCCCTATGTTGCACTGGGTAAAAATTGTATTTCAGGCAGAAGCAACAGCTATATAGTGTGCAGATGAGAAACGCCTAATGTACAAAGCAGATCCGGTACAGGATCCTGTACAGTGGCATTAAGGACCATTATAATGAACATATCAAATGCTGCTGCATGCTGCTCTGTATGGGGTTGGACCATATTTTAGACTTATTTTCTTCTAGATACAATGTGCTCAGCCTGGTGGGAAAAAAAAGTATACTCACCTTCCTTGTGCCCTATGTTGCCACCTTTATCATGGAGCTGGCCCCAGTGCACAGCACTTCTTGTGTTCAGAGGTTGGCATGTGGTATGGCCTGCTATGACAATTGGTGTCAATCGCAAACAGGGGAAGGGCCGTGCAATGGGATATCATTTCTTTGAGAAGGATGGTTGCAGGAGGGGCAAGGAAGGGGAGTATACATTTAATTCCACTAGATTGAGCATACTTAAAAATAAAAGTTATTTCCCTGAATACATTGATATTGCTGTGGCTCTCCATAAAGTTCTATATTACCAGATACATTTGTTGCTGGACAGATATAATAGGTTGAACATTAAAGGGGTTTACCAGCCTAATGCTAAAACTATGCCATGGCAGGGAATGGGCAGACTAAAAGCAAAAAAAAAAACAACAACAAACAAACAGTTTTCAGCCATTACAGAGTCATATGTCCCGTATGGCAGGGAATAGTGCATCCATGAGCTTACCTAGACTCCTTTACATACCTACTTGCATATCTGCCCCATACAGCGGATTCACAACTGGAGGCTAGTCCTTGCACTGGACTAAAGTGCAGATCGGGTCAAGTTAAAATGATAAACTGAAGTACCATTGCACAGAGCGGCCCCATACTTGTTGGTGGAGAACCCCAGGTCACCTTCACGACCGACTAGCAGCGTAACTAGTTTACCAGGAGAGAGAGCACTGTACTTTGGTTCCTTCCTTCTACCTATGTCCTAATCCTTACTTAAAGGAGTAGTCCAGTGGTGATTCAGTGGTGAGCAACTTATCCCCTATCCTAAGGATAGGGGATAAGTTGCAGATCGCGGGGGGTCCGACCCATGGGGCCCCCCGCGATCTCCTGTACGGAGCCCCGACAGCCCGCTGGAAGGGGGCGTGTCGACCTCCGCACGAGGCGGCGGCCGACACGCCCCCTCAATACAACTCTATGGCAGAGCCGAAACGCTGCCTTCGGCAATCTCCGGCTCTGCCATAGAGATGTATTGAGGGGGCGTGTCGGCCGCCGCCTCGTGCGGGGGTCGACACCCGCTATCTCGGCGGAGAGCCGGGGCCCCGTACAGAGAGATCGCAGGGGGCCCCAGCGGTCGGACCCCCCGCGATCTCAAACTTATCCCCTATCCTTAGGATAGGGGATAAGTTTTTAACCACTGGACTACCCCTTTAATGGACTTTCCTACCCATTCCCACGTATACTGTTATATTGCATACCCACATTGTCCACCCTCCCCCCTGGTTTCTGTACTTTTGTACTTTTTGCCTATCTGCATATAGGCTTTGCACTGATATGTTTGTTTCTTCTTTATGTTTAATAAAAACAAATTTGATGAAAAAAAAAGAACTGTACGGAGGTCAGGGAAACAGGTCAAGATACGAAGGCTTACCGAGCTATGACAAACAAACAGGGAATTAGGATATACCATAACGGCAGGCATGCAAAGTAGTAACAAACAGATATCAGCAAGATAAAGCGGCAGGTATATAGTCTACAGACCAGGTAGTATGCCAGATATGAAAGTAATGACAAAACTAGTTACCAAGTTTTTCTTTAGTCAGCCACCAGTTGTACAAGTTCTCCCACTTAAAAAGATGAGCGAGGCCTGTAATTTTCATCATAGGTATACCTCAACTATGAGAGACAGAATGAGAGAAAAAATCCATAAAATCACATTGTCTGATTTTTAAAGAATTTATTTGCAAATTATGGTGGAAAATAAGTATTTGGTCAATAACAAAAGTTAATCTCAATACTTTGTTATATACCCTTTGTTGGCAATGACAGAGGTCAAACGTTTTCTGTAAGTCTTTACAGTTTTTACACACTTTTGCTGGTATTTTGGCCCACTCCTCCATGCAGATCTCCTCTAGAGCAGTGATGTTTTGGGGCTGTAGCTGGGCAACGTGGATTTTCAACTACAAAGGTTTTTTATGGGGTTAAGATCTGGAGATTGGCTAGGCCACTCCAGGACATTGAAATGCTTCTTACTAAGCCACTCCTTTGTTGCCAGGGCGGTGTGTTTGGGATCATTGTCATGATGAAAGACCCAGCTATGTTTCATCTTCAATGCCCTTGCTGATGGAAGGAGGTTTTCACTCAAAATCTCAGGATACGTGGCAGGTTACAGATACAAACAGGACATAATACAGACAGATCACAAGGTTACTGGATAAAACAGAACATAGTACAGACAGATCACAAGGCAAACAGGGCAAGGCAAAAAATAAATAAATAAAAAAAGGGGTAAGAACTGCAGCAGTCTAGCCTCAGTGAGAGAGAGGCAACGTGATACAAGAGCATTTATGTAGTGAGTAGTGTTGAGCGGCATAGGCCATATTCGAATTCGCGAATATTCGCAAATATATGGACGAATATTCGTCATATATTCGCGAATATTCGCATATTCGTAATATTCCCGTTTTATTTTCGCGTATGCGAAAATTACCATATACGAAAATTAGTATATACAAAAATTAACATAAACAAAAATTCGCATATGCGAAAATTTGCATATGCAAATGTTCGTATATGCGAAAATTCACACACCAGTCTCACACAGTAGTATTAGAGACTTCTTTACACCACACAAGCTGGAAGCAGAGAGGGATGATCACTGTGATGTGTACTGTGAAAGAAAAAAAACGAATATTCGTAATTACGAATATATAGCGCTATTCACGAATTCGCGAATATGCCATATTCGCGAATAAAATTTGCATTGCGAATATTCGCGAGCAACACTAGTAGTGAGCAAGTCAGTCTGCTGTTATGCAGAAAGGGATACAATCTGCTAGAAGCTTTGCAGAGAGGGAGACAGCCTTTACAAGAGCTGCTGTGCAATAAAGATACATACTGTTTCAAGATATACTAGTATTTGTTTTATGCTTTTGTTTTTTTACCTGAAAGAAGAAATTTGTTAGAAACGGATATACATCAGATAAAAGTAAATGATGACAATGCCATAATTTATTTCTGTTACAGTCAGAGGATGTTATGACTATAGACAAAAATTAGAACAATATGTTAGATCACTAAACCTTAGCAGAGGTGAACAGCCTTAAAACATTTTTTGTTTAGCTGTCATTCAGACATCTCACTAGTGTTTGCAGACAATTTTCCACATGCAGCTGGGATGCGTTTACCGCAAGGTAAAATCCTAGAACATTTTTCCAGCATGTATTACATATCTCTGTCGGCCCTGTTCCAGGTTAACAGTAACTTTACATTTAGGTTGACATTTTTCAAACATTTATCAATCAAAAAACTTTTAATACTTAAAACTTCGCATTGTTCATAAAGCAGAACAAACTCAATGAAACAACGCACAAACTGATATTTTTTGAATGATTTAATATTTTTAATTTAGTTAAGAAGAGTCCTTATTTAACTAAAGAGATTTTACTGAGATTTTTTATCTAAGGACTTTCTCCAGCATCCATTAAATCAGTGGTTCCCAACTTTTTTGCCTGAGTATACCGGGGCAGCTCATTTCTAAAAATTGTACCCCATATATTAGCGAGATGTTTGTAATTAATATAGTTGCCATTATTTGAAATTGATATACTTTTTTGACTAGATATCCTTTCCCCAGGTTCCCAGCTACTCTTCCTATCTCTTCAGGCCGCCTGGCCATTCAACCTTCCCAGGTCCCCTGTTAACTGTACCCACTTTTGCTAATAAAATACTGCATCCTTTGTGCATCCATGTTATACTGTGCCCCTTCTGCCTTCATATTATACTGTGCCCCTTGTGCTTCCATATTATACTATACCTCCATATTGTACTGTGCCCTGTGCCCACATATTATACTCAACAACCATAATATATTGTGTATCATGCCTCCAAATTATACTGTGCCCTCATATTAAACTCAACCCCCATATTATATTGCACCCCCTGTATTTTTCTGGGTCTCCCTATTATTGTGCACCGTGCCTCCTTATTTTACTGTCCACTCATATTATTGTCTACCCCCATATTATTTTGTGCCACATGCCCCCATGTTATACTGAGCCCCCTCAATATACTGTTCCCCCTTTTATATTGTGCCCTGTGCCTCCATATCATAATATACCACTAGTGCCTGCATATTAAGTATACACTATGCTCTCTGAATTGGTTGATATTAGACACAGGGGGATTGACTCACCGGCTGCTCTATGCGGCTGTGTTGTTCTTCTCTTTAGAAACAGCCTGCTCTGCTCCACCAGTCCAGCCTGACATAAGGCATAGAAACGCTTAAGCACAGTGAGCCCACATAAAACAAGCCTTCATATGGCTCTGCTGATCAGAAAATAAAAGACTTATGGCTGCTAAAATGTGAGGTGGTAAAAAAAAAAAATTATAATAATTGGAGGTGTTCTCAAGAGCCATAATGGGCTATGTCCTTTAGGGGGTTAAAAAATATGTCCAGACTACCTGCTGTTGTACATAGATATACATACTTTACAGAGATACAATATGGGGCTTATGGACCTATACAGGACCTACATTATAGGTACATGCTGTCTTTTTTTATTTTTATTTTTTTAAATATGCCCAGGTTATCTGCTTAACAAAAAAAAAACTTGGGGGGGGGGGGGGGTGTCCTGGCTTCCTAGCGGTGTGCACATCTGAGCTGTGAGCTCCGGCTCCCGCTGTGAAAAAAGCATCTTTCCAAAGCTTCCAGCCTGTTGATTTTGTGCCCAATGTAGGTCGGAACGCCAGGAGACATGCCTGGGAGAAGAAGGAAGGCGAATAGCCAAGCCAAACTTACAAAATTCTACTTTTCCCGGGAGACGGCAGGGATCCAAGATGGCAACAGTGGAGAGGAGGAGGGAGGATCTCCCTGCAGCGCCTCGCAAGCTGCCCCTAACCGCCGCTCGCCTGCACACGGTCTGCGGCGTTCCACTTTCGATCCTGAACTGCGGCCCTGCAAGCAAAGAGATGGCCAGTCCTCCTTAAATTGTAGCCCACGAGCCCTGCCTCCGCTCCTGGACTCCTGCACACGGTGAGTGACTCTCCCCTCTATAGACCAGACGCCCCGCACTACTCCGCGGCACTGTCACCCTGCTGCAGCCCTCTCAAGCAGAGACCGCGTCTGACGAGCGACACGGCTGCCGGGGACACGCTCGGCAACCTAGAGGCCCCTGCTCCTACCACCTCTGGCACTGACGCCCTGCAAGCCCTACAGGTGGATAATGTCACTCTGACCGACACAGACATGAAGGAGATGATGCTCCTCCAACGTCAATCTCTGCTAGCTGACCTTCAAGCCCTCATTAATCCTTTAAGGGCCAAAGTTGGAGATCTCTGCACCAGAGTGGACCATTTCGAAAATACATTCGGAGACTTTGCTCACTCTCACAAAGAGCTTATTGATGCTCACAACACCCTTGAGGAAGAGGTGGATATGATGAGGGCCAAAATGGCCGACCTTGAGGACAGAGGGCGCAGGAACAACATTAAATTGCGTGGCTTTCCAGAGACTGTGCTCCCTAAAGATATATCACAATCCGTCCGGTCATTACTTCAAGCTGTCCTTCCTAATTTGCTTGAACGTGACCTTGAAATCTATAGAGCACATAAGGTGCCTCGCCCCAAACATCTAGAGGACTCCGTTCCACGAGACGTCCTGGCGAGAGTGCACTTTTATAGAGTAAAGGAGGACCTGATGTCACTTGCTAGAAAAGCGGGAGGTTTACCTGCTCCATTCCACAAAGTGCTCCTATTTGCAGATCTCTCCGCTGCAACATTACAGCTTCGTAGGAACCTATCCCCTATTACCGCTGCGCTCCGTCAGGCAAACATGCCATACAGGTGGGGCTTCCCGATCTGCATTCTAGTTCACCTGAAAAATCAACTTCACATGATTAAATCCGTGGAAGGAGGGACCCGAATTCTTACCCTCTGGAATATCCCTATCACTACGTCATCCACGCCCCAGCCACACAAGCTGAAAGGGGACTGGAACAAGGCTCGCTGACAAGCTGGATCCATTCAGAGACTTTCGTTCCTTTCGGGATGCCTATGTTATGCCACAGCTGGATAGCGGTCTGCAGCATAAGGCTTCAGAATGAACTTTCACCCCACTGAGACAGATGGTCTAACATCTCTCTTTGCTACTGTCCACTTTTACTGCATAATGTTGCAAGTTTTTTTCTCTAGTTTTTGTTTTGCAGTTTTTGTTTGATTATGTTCCTGTCCTGCATATTCTTGTTCAACCGCACCCTGCCTATGTCTGTCGAGGAGACTCGTCCTCGCTGGGAGACGACTCTTCTTCAAGTAACATTGGTATGCATGCTACTTATCTGAAATTTTCTTACTGCTATATTATGGTATTACGTTTAGTTAGTATAAATGCTAATGGCCTTAATACTCCGTCACGACGAGCACACTTGTGGAGGGAGGCTAGACACCTACACGCAGACATCCTGAGTTTGCAAGAGACACATTTATTGTCCACAGACTCCTTTAGATTAGCCCACAAGGCTTTCCCAACTATATTCCACTCTCACTACCACAGCAAGGCTAGGGGAGTAGCGATAGTGATTAATAGCACTGTAGCGTTCTCGCTTATTGATGATTTTTGTGACCCTTTGGGCAGATTTATCATCGTAGTGTGCAACCTTAATAACGACACATACACACTTGTTTCCATGTACGCACCCAACACTTCCCAGTGCGGTTTTTCCACTCCCTTATGAGAAAAGTTTGCCAACTGCGTCAGAGTAAATTGAAACGGAGATTGGAGATTGTAACGCTACGGTTGACCCTATGGTGGAGGTGGATATTACCTCTCCAATGCTTAGAAATCCCATATCACTAGCTGACTTTATATGGAGAGAGGACGTTTATGATGTATGGCGAGCCCAACACCCTCTAGAAAGGGATTATACATTCCACTCGGGGGTGCACAATGTGTACTCCCGTATAGATATGTTCCTAGTTGATAGAACTATTATACCGTTGACGATTGCCACCACAATAGATACCGTCCAGTGGTCCGACCACGCACCCATCACCCTCTCCATTGACGAACGACTAAACTCCCCACCCACATATTTATGACGCAGCAATCCTTTCCTCTCATCCCACCCTGTTTCTCACTCTCACATAGAAAAGGACTTAACAGATTTTTTTCTTAACAATATTTCCCCAGAGATGCGACCTGATACCCTCTGGAATGCCCATAAGGCGGTCCTCCGGGGAACATTTTCTAAAACAGGGGGCGATTATGAAACGACAGAGGGAAGCATAAATAAACTACACTCTCACGAACTTGCGACGCGTTGAATGGGAAAATAAACGTTGCCCCTCCACGGTAATGGCGCAGGAAATTAAGGACCTCAGACAAGACCTAAGATCTCTCCTCCTACAAGAAGTCACTCCGGAAAAGCAAGGCCACTTATTATGCCCAAAGTAATAAGGCGGGTAAGTTACTGGCTGCCCGCCTTAAGGCCCAGCACGCTAAAAGTAGGATACCACACTTATTACACCCCCGTACTGGTCTTAAATTATACACCCCAAGTGCCATTTCTGATGGCTTTCGGGAATACTATGAAAATTTGTACAACTTGAGAAACTCTATATCTGACCCGCCCCACTTGACAGCACTGACCGATGACTTTCTCAATTCTCTCGACCTTCCTTCTCTTACACCCCCTCAAATTACACAACTCAATTTACCCATTTCTTCTCAGGAGGTTGATCAGGCCATTAAATCCCTTGGATTGGATGAAACTCCCTAACACCACACCCTGGGTGCACCTCGAGGGTTCCATGGCTCGACCTTTTTCCCTCCCAGATTTACTGCTATTGCCTTTCTGGCGCCCGCCTATACCCACTACCCATGGACCTGTAGTGTCTCTGCTTCCCTGGCTATCTGGTCCAAATTCCATCAGATTGCCACTGCCGAAGTATCCCCCCCCCCCCCCTAAATCTTCCCTGCCAGTAACCTTCATGCGGGCACTCCTCCCTGACACTGACTTCAGCTTCTGGGAACTTCAGGGCATACACACACTCAAAGACCTGATGAACCCGACTGGGCTTCAACCATTTCAATTTCTGTGCACCTCATACTCTATCCCATCGTCCGATTTCTATAAATATCTGCACCTCCGCCACCTAGTGTCCAACCTACAGCACTCTGACCTTAAAAGAGATCCGATTATACACACTCAAATGACTAGCAACAGGAAAGGTTTAAAAGTGTTTTATGAGGCACTCCAACATACAGCACACTTTCCTAAATTTCACTCTCTGCGCAGTTGGGAAAGGGACCTTGGGAAATCCTTTCATACAGACGAATGGTCCTCGGCCTTTAACATAGCACACAAATACCTTAAATGTACCTCTCATATTGAAGCGAGGATAGAAACTAGGTTGCGTTGGTACTACACACCTGATAGACTGGCCCTTATCTACCCCTCAGTCTCTGGTCATTGTTTGAGAGGATGTGGCTGTAGGGGAATGCTGCTGCACACAATCTGGAGTTGCCCTCTAGTGGAAGCAGACTGGACAGGTTGTAGACGACTATTTACGGACATATTCCCTTGCAATACCATGTGGTCCTCACATTTCACGCTCCTGTTTCTAGGCATGGATCAACTCCCTTGGAAAGATAGAGGACTAGCGTGTACACTTTGCGCAATAATGAAATCTGTGCTGCTTAGATGCTGGAAGTCCCCGGTTACCCCAGACATACTCGAAGTGACAGCAGTTATCTGTACAGCTTCCTCTCCTTGCCGGCATGTTCGTGGGAGGAGGAGGATTACTTTCACCTCTTCCCCTGTTAGATCCCTGTTGTGCTGTGACATGACCCTTATACGCTGTGTACAGCATACTTCTTAATTTATTTTGGACCTGCTGAATCCTTTCCGCCTTGCTGTAATGCGGTAACATGTCAGGCACTTTATGTTTATACCAGGGGTCTAGTAGCGTGGACACCCAGTACAGGTCATTCTCCTTCATCCTTTTTATACGATGGTCTTTCAACAGTCACGACAGCATGAAAGACCCCATTTGCACAAGGACGGATGCCGAGCTACTCATGTCCCGTTCCTCGTCCTCAGTGATGTCAGGGAAGGTATAATCTTCTTCCCCCCAGCCACGTACAACACCACGGGAACCAGATAGGTGACAAGGAGCACCCTGTGATGCCTGCTGTGGTTGGTCTTCCTCCTCCTCTTCAAAGCCACATTCCTCCTCTGACTCCTCTTCCTCACAATCCTCTTCCAGCATTGCCGCAGGTCCAGCAAGCGATGCTGATAAGGCTGTTTCTGGTGGTGATGGTGTCCACATGCCTGCTGTGGTTGGTCTTCCTCCTCCTCTTCAATGCTACATTCCTCCTCTGACTCCTCTTCCTCACAATCCTCTTCCAGCGTTGCCGCAGGTCCAGCAAGCGATGCTGATAAGGCTGTTTCTGGTGGTGATGTTGTCCACAACTCTTCCTCTTCATGCTCATCTACTGCCTGATCCAGCACTCTTCGCAGGGAAGAAAACAAACGGTATGATGTCGCTGATGGTGCCTTCTGTGCGACTGACCAGGTTTGTCCCCTCCTCAAAAGGACGCATGAGCCTACAGGCATTGCGCATGAGCCTCCAGTAACGTGGCAAAAAAATTCCCAGCTCCACAGATGATGTCCTAGCACCCCGGTCATACAAATATTCGTTGACGGCTTTTTCTTGTTGGAGCAGGCGGTCGAACATTAGGAGTGTTGAATTCCAACATGTCGGGCTGTCGCAAATCAAGCGCCTCACTGGCATGTTGTTTCGCCGCTGGATATCTGACAAGTGCGCCATGGCCGTGTAGGAATGCCTGAAATGGCCACACACCTTCATGTACTGCTTCAGGACATCCTGTAAGCCTGGGTACTTGAGCACAAAGCGTTGTACAATCAGATTACACACATGTGCCATGCACGGCACATGTGTCAACTTGCCCAATCTCAATGTCGCCAACAAATTTGTTCCATTGTCACAAACCACCTTGCCGATCTCCAGTTGGTGCGGAGTCAGCCACTGGTCCACCTGTGCGTTCAGGGCTGACAGGAGCGCTGGTGCGGTGTGACTCTCCGCTTTGAGGCAAGTCAACCCCAAGATGACGTGACACTGCCGTATCCGGGATGTGGAATAGCACCTGGGTAGCTGGATGGGGGGTAGGGGTGCCAGTGATGTGGAGCAAGATGCAGCAGTGGAAGAGGACCCGGCCGAGGATATTATGGAAGAGGATGGAGTAGGAGGAGTACAGGAGGTGGCAACAGGCCTGCCTGCAAGTCGTGGCGGTGTAACCAACTCCTGTGCAGAGCCACGCATTCCATGCTTGGCAGCCGTCACCAGGTTTACCCAATGAGCAGTGTAGGTGATATACCTGCCTTACCATGCTTTGCAGACCAGGTATCAGTGGTCAGATGGACCCTTGCCCCTACACTGTGTGCCAGACATGCCATCATTTCCTTTTGCACAATGGAGTAAAGGTTGGGGATTGCCTTTTGGGAAAATACATTTCGTCCAGGTACCTTCCACTGCGGTGTCCCAATGGCTACAAATTTTTTAAAGGCCTCAGACTCCACCAGCTTGTATGGTAAAAGCTGGCCGGCTAGCAGTTCTGACAAGCCAGCTGTCAGACGCCGGGCTAGGGGGTTGCTTTGAGACATTGTCTTCTTGCGCTCAAACATCTCCTTGACAGACACCTGACTGTGGGCAGATGAGCAGGAACTGCTCAAGGCGAGAGACGGCGAGGCAGATAGCTGAGAGGGGGAAAGGAGGGCAGCAGTGGTTGAGCTGGCTGAAGATGCTGGACCAGGAGGAGGATGGCGGCTTTGATTTTGTGTGCTGCTTGTACTGACGTGTTGGTCCCATAGACGTTTGTGATGTGACCTCATGTGCCTTCACAAAGCAGTTGTGCCTAGGTGGGTGTTGGACTTCCCACGACTCAGTTTCTTCTGGCACAGGTTGCAAATGGCCTCGCTGTTGTCAGAGGCAGACACACAAAAAAATGCCACACTGCTGAGCTCTGCGATGACGGCATTCTGGTGGTGGCAACAGAATACGTTGATTGGCGTCCCGTCTGGCTGACCCCGGGTGCCGATGCATGCTGTCTGACTGTGCCACTAGCTTCTTGCGACGACCTCCCCCTGCTTCCAACTCGTCTCCTCCTCCTCTCTGTCTCCCCATCTGAACTTTCCCCCTCTTCTTCTCTTCTAGCGGGCACCCACGTGGCATCCACGGACACATCGTCAGCATCAACACCTTCACCGCTATCTGACACCTCAAGAAAGGAAGCAGCAGCGGGTACAACATCATCATCACACCGTACGTCCATGTGTGTAATGCTGCCTGACTGAGACATATCCCTGTTAACTACATCCTCTGGCAATAATGGTTGTGCATCACTCATGTCTTCAAACTGATGTGTAAATAACTCCTCTGACGGATCAAGTAAAGCTGCTGTGGTGCTAGTGTTGGTGGTGGCGGCAGCCGGGCAAGTGGTAGCATGAGAGGTGCCCGAAGCTAAGCTAGAGGAGGAGAAGGACGGTGCGTCAAGGTTCCGAGCGGAAGCTTTATTAGTAGATTGGGTGTCTTGTCATAGCCAGTCAACTAAGTCCTCAGAACTTTGGGGATTCAGGGTACGTGGCCTCTGAACACTGGCCATTCTAGGGCCAAAGGGAATCCCAGCACAACGATGGCCCCTGCGGGGTGGCCTTCCTCTGCCTGTCATTTTTTTGATTAAATTTACACAAGTGTCACACCTAATGTGATTTGCACTAGGGTGACACAATTTGCCCTGCAGGCAAGAAAAATGGCAACTGTGACGTGAACTAACAGTGACGGCTGATTTTATTTAACAGCCAAAAAAGGTTTGTTTGTTTTTTCGCAACTGTCACACCTAATGTGATTTGCACTAGGGTGACACAATGTGCCCTGCAGGCAGGAAAAATGGCAACTGTGACGTGAATTAACAGTGACGGCTGATTTTATTTAACAGCCAAAAAAGTTTTTTTTTTTTTTTATTTGCACAACTGTCACACCTAATGTGATTTGCACTAGTGTGACAATGAACAAAAAAACTTGCCAGTGGAGTTCCCCTTTTATGCAGTGGTCCCCAACCAGGGTGCCTCCAGCTGTTGCAAAACACACGGACTGATATCTTACAGCCCTTTGAATACTGTAGTAGTTAGTTGCTTGAAGGAAGGTTTGATTCTGGAGTACCCCTTTTAACCAGCGGTTCCCTCCCAACCAGGGTGCCTCCAGCTGTTGCAAGACTAACGGACTGATATCTTTCAGCCCTTTGAATACTGTAGTAGATAGTTGCTTGAAGGAACTTAAGTTTGATTCTGGAGTACCCCTTTTAACCAGTGGTTCCCTCCCAACCAGGACTGATATCTTTCAGCCCTAAAAAGGGCTTTTTTGGGTGCTGTCCTTAAAGCAGATGTTACACTAGTGCTTTAGGAGTAAACTGGACCCTGAATACACCACCTAGCAGCAACCTAGCTATCGCTTTCCCTATAAAGCAGGAGCAGCTTCTCTAACCCTCCACTTCCTAAGCCTGCAGCATGCTGAATGAGGCTAAAATGGCGTCCGTGCAAGAGGTAGGAGGGTCTGGAAGGGAGGGACTGATGCTGATTGGCTGCAATGTGTCTGCTGACTCTGACTCACAGGGTCAAAGTTTACTGCAATGTTAAAGTATAGGGGGCGGATCAAACTTCACATATGTTCGCCCGGCGATGTGAAAGCGAACATGCTAAGTTTGCCGGGAACTGTTGGTGGGCGAACAATTCGCAACATCTCTAGCTAGAATATGTTAAGACTACAATGTCCTAGCCCGAGACGCCTACACAATTGGCACCACCTAGCCCTCCTCACACTGGGTCTACCTTCCCTGTACTTTATTCCTCCATCCATCTCCACAGGGGCCCGCAATAATATAACTGGACAGGCCACTTAAGTATTTTACCAAAGACATTTTGCCCATAGGTAGGGACCTCCATTCTGTTACACTTGATTCATATGGTACTGAATTTGTACGGACGTGTTTGTGTTTAATTTGACATTTACCGCCTTTTTACTACTGGCTACTATTCATGCAAATGTTTGTTATTAACTTGTAAGCTGTGATTTTCTGTTCTGGAATTTTCTGGAGTGTTGATGTATTTGTAAAACCCAATAAAAACTATTCTTTAAAAAAAAAAATAAAAAAAAATTACCTCCCTCAACCTTTCTTGTACCCCACAGCCACCAGTATCGCATCAGCCAGTCTCCTTCTTGCTACCCTTCCCAGTGCTGGGGATCAATGTGTCTCAAATCCATTGGCCGTAGTGGCCTCTGCCAATGATTGATTGAGCGATAATGTGACAAATTGACCACTGGTCTGTTCTGTGCTCCACTTACTAGTGCCTGTGGTCAATTTGTCACACTGCTGCTCAGACAATCACTGACAGGGGTTCTTTACTGTAAGAGCAGTGAGACTGTAAAACTTTCTGCCTGAGGAGGTGGTCATGGTGAACTCTGTAAAAGAATTTAAAAGGGGTCTGGATGCATTTTTGGAGAATAATAACATTACAGGTTATGGATTCTTGATCTATAGGAACAGAAGTTTGATCCATAGATCTATTCTGATTGCAATACTTGGAGTTGGGAAGGAATTTTTACTTCGAGTATGAGTTTTTTTTCCTTCCTCTGGATCAACTCAGCAGGGACTCATTAGGGTTATTGGTTGAGCTTGATGGACTCTGGTCTTTTTTCAACCTTATGAATTATTTTACCATGTTACTTTGTTACTGACTGATGCAGGAGACCACAGGTGCCAGTGATTGGCTAAGCGGTTTGGATATGAGACATATTGATCCCCATGACTGGGAATTAAAGCATGGAGAAGAATATATGTGTGTGTGTGTATATATATATATATATATATATATATATAAACTATTATATATATTTTTTTAAACCCTTCTGCCAGTGTATCCCTTTAATGTTCATGAATGAGTTGGTCCAAGAGCCTTTTATTATACCTCTGTACGGCAGTGGCGTACCAAGAGGGGGCAGGGGTGCCATGACCGAGTCACACCCCCCATTCAGGGGCAGACTGACATGCCGGTCCGATCGGACGTCTGAGGGCCCGGCTGGATTAAGGCAGATAACTCTGCCTATACCTATGGGGAAGAGGGGGTGGCAACTCTGTCTATACTTATGGGGAAATGGGGAGGGGGTTAACTCTGCCTACACTGTATACCTATGTGATGTGGAAGGGGGGGTGGGTAACTCTACCTATACTTATGGGGAAAGGGGGAGGGGAGGGGGTTAACTCTGCCTCATTTTTTAAGGGGGTGCAGGGTTTTATTTTATTAAGGGGGTTAAGGTGTTTTATTAAAGGGGGTTAAGGTTTTATTAGGGTGTGTGCATGGGTTTTATTTTATTAAGGGGGTGTGCTGGGTTTTATTTTATTAAGGGGGTGTGCTGGGTTTTAATTTTATTAAGGTGGGTGCAGGGGATGCCAATTAATGAGGGTGTTCAAGTGTCATCTTTTTATTAAGGGGTTGTGCAGGTTTTTATGTGTAGGAAAGTATGAACTTTATGTGATGTCGGTGCAGGGTTTTATATGAAGCGGGAGGGGGTATGGATTTGATGTGTAGGGTGGGTGCAGGGTTTTTATGTGTGGGGGAGTGCCGGAGTTTTATGGAATAGGGGTACAGGGTTTTTGCATAAGGGGAGAGAAAGGGCAAGGGTTTTCTAGAAGGGGGAAGACCAGGGATTTGTAGACAGGGGCAGGGCAGGAGTTTTCTAGAAGTTTTTCACCAGCCTCTTTCTACAAAACCCCTTTCCTGGTCCCCTTCTGCAAAACCCCTGTCCTGGCCCCTTTCTGCAAAACTCGTGTATTTATGCAATAAATCTTATTGAAAACATTGAAAAAAGTTTGTACGTGTTTTCTTACTTTCTTGGGTTGGGGGGGATGGGGGCAAACAAAGGGTCCGCCCCGCGTGCCAAATGCTCTAGGTTCGCCCCTGTATACCTACAGTGGGGCAAAAAATATTTAGTCAGCCACCAATTGCGCAAGTTCTCACACTAAAAAAGATGAGAGAGGCCTGTAATTTTCATCATAGGTATACCTCAACTATGAGAGACAAAATGAAGGGAAAAAAATCCATAAAACCAAATTGTTAAAGAATTTATTTACAAATGATGGTGGAAAATAAGTAAAGATTTCTCACAGACCTGTAACTTCTTCTTTAAGAGTCTCCTCTGTCCTCCATTACCTTTATTAATGGCACCTGTTTGAACTTGTTATCAGTATAATAGACACCTGTACACAACCTCAAACAGTCACACTCCAAACTCTACTATGGCCAAGACCATAGAGCTGGGAAGGCTGGGAAGACTGAATCTGCAATAGGCAAGCAGCTTGGTGTGAAGAAATCAACTTTGGGAGGAATTATTAGAAAATGGAAGAAATACAAGACCACTGATAATCTCCCTCGATCTGGGGCTGCACACAAGATCTCACCCTGTGGTGTCAAAATGATCACAAGAACAGTGAGCAAAAATCCCAGAACCACACAGGGGGACCTAGTGAATGACCTGCAGAGAGCTGGGACCAAAGTAACAAAGGCAACCATCAGTAACACACTACGCCGCCAGGGAGTCAAATCATGCAGTGCCAGATGTGTCCCCCTGCTTAAGCCAGTACATGTCCGGGCCCATTTGAAGTTTGCCAGAGAGCATTGGGATGATCCAGAAGAGGATTGGGAGAATGTCATATGATCAGATGAAACCAAAGTAAAACTTTTTGGTAAAAACTCCACCCGTCGTGTTTGGAGGAGAAAGAATGCTCAGTTGCATCCTAAGAACACCATACCTACCGTGAAGCATGAAGGTGGAAACATCATGCTTTGGGGCTGTTTTTCTGTTAAGGGACCAGGACTTCTGATCTATGTAAAGGAAATAATGAATGGGCCATGTATCGTGAGGTTTTGAGTGAAAACCTTCCATCAGCAAAGGCATTGAAGATGAAACGTGGCTGGGTCTTTCAGCATGACAATGATCCCAAACACACCACACAGGTAATGAAGGAATGGCTTTGTAAGAAGCATTTCAAGGTCCTGGAGTGGCCTAGGCAGTCTCCAGTTCTCAACTCCATAGAAAACCTTTGGAGGGAGTTGAAAGTCTGTGTTGCCCAGCGACAGCCCCAAAACATCATTGCTCTAGAGGAGATCTGCATGGAGGAATGGACCATAATACTAGCAACAGTGTGTGAAAACCTTGTGAAGACTTACAGAAAATGTTTGACCTCTGTCATTGCCAACAAAGGGTATATAACAAAGTATTGAGATGAACTTTTGTTATTGACCAAATACTTATTTTCCACCATAATTGGCAAATAAATTCTTTAAAAATCAGACAATGTGATTTTATGGAGTTTTTTTTTTCTTATTACGTCTCTCATAGTTGAGGTATAACTATGATGAAAATTACAGGCCTCTCCCATATTTTTAAGTGGGAGAACTTGAACAATTGATGGCTGACTATATACTTTGTCCCACTGTATGCACACCATGCATGTGGCCAGCTTTAGCTTATACTGTTCTGCCTTCAGAACACATATAGGGGGAGCAGGTACCCTGCCGTCTGAGTCTCTATATAGTATAAACTGTATATACTAAATACAATGTTTATAGTATATGCAGTATATATTATAAACAGACGCCTGCTGTGCTTGTCTACATCAGGGACATGTATGTTTAGTTAAAAAAGAAACAAAGCTTTCCTTCTGGGTCAGAGAGTTATTTTGCATATCTTTTTTCCTATCCTTTTGGAGGAGGCTCTTGTTTGCCCAGTATGAAACCAAAAGAAGAGTAAAAAAGAAAAGAAAATGTACATGATACTAAAATTGTGCCATTAGAAAATACAAGTTGGTTTACAAAAAAGAAATCTCAATGTAAAAAATAAAAAAGTTGGCTTAAAATGGAGAGGTTAAAAAAAAAAAAAAAAACTATGTGTCCATAGGTACCAAACTAAGCTAGATCCTTAAGGTGCAACTAAAAACATAATGTTCTTTATTTCTTGCTTAGATATAATCCCTACAGGCTTCTTCAACAGACATAAATACAGGAAGTCTGATATAAATAGGCACAAAACCATTCAGTAAATACATTCATTTCTTACAGGTCTGATCATATTTAACCACAAACCACTGTGTATGCATTTTTGTACAAACCACTTAAAATTTTTCTCACAAAAGTAAAACATATTTTGGTTCATATAAAAAAAAAAAAAAAAAAACATTTATCCAGCCTTGCATATCTTTACAATATATTTGGTACATGAAGGGGTAATCCAGGTTTAGAAAGACAGAGCTAATTCTTCTAAAAGCAGCACCGTGCCTTGTCTCAGGTTATGTGTGCAATGTAACTTGGCTCCATTCACTTTAATGGGGCTGAGCTGCAAACCACATACAAAGTGAGGGCAGGGGTGGAGCTATTTATTTGAAGAAAACAGCTCTGTTTTTCTTATCTGGGATAACCCTTTTACATTTTGCATATTACTGTACAAGCATGTAAAATGTAATCCATCAGTCATACAACTCATCTATGATATGTCAAGGCAAACAGGCATCTACTGCCTAATTTCAAAGTGGAAAATGCAAAACAACATACAATAGACACCATGAAATTATTATTAGAGTTTACTAATAGCCCAGCAAAAATTTTAGGAGGAAAAGTCTGGACATGTGCTTGTGGCCATCGTAGAATCGCAGTTAAGCAGAGAGCAGAGAGAGAGGACACAGTCTTTCAGGACCTGGTCCCTAAGAGTGCTGCAGCAGATGAGGGGAATCTGCTAGCAGGTTGAACAAAATCCAGAGCTGGTTACAGAAAAGCACTCTGTTAGCAGAGAAGAGAAACGTTAAGCTGTACTGGCCTACAGTCTGTAGAAGGGTAAGCCTAAAACCCTTTTTTCCCTTTTCCACAACAAGACCTTGAATGGTGTAAACGTAAGAAAAAACTTAGCCCCTAATTGCTGATGTTTGGTCACATCCTATCCAGTTAAAAAGGACATAATCAAAAAGTTTGCACACAAGTGGTACTCATGAAAAGTACAGATCACAGCACACAAAAAATTAGCCCTCATACAGCCCTGTAGATAGAAAAATAAAAAAGTTTTAGGGGTCAGAATACAGCAATTTTAAACACTTATATTTTGTTAAAAGTTTGCCTTTTTTTTCAAAGCAGTATAATAATAGAAATGGATGAAGAGATAGGTAGATCAGCTCACTGACTATGCGTCCCATCCACAACACGGCAGGTGCACGGCAACACCAAATCACAAGAAGAGAGATGCCAGCGTGGAGTATGCAGAAAGTCCCATTTATTAATAAAATCAGAGACACTGGTCAGGGAAAAACATGACGCGTTTCAGGCGTAAACCGCCCTTAGTCATAATAAGGGCGGTTTATGCCTGAAATGCGTCATGTTTTTCCCTGACCTGTGTCTCTGATTTTATTAATAAATGGGACTTTCTGCATAATCCACGCTGGCATCTCTCTTCTCCTAATAATAGAAAAGCTATGCAAATGTGGATATTGATTTATTCACATCTACCCACAGAATAAAGATGATATATAATTTTTAACATAAAGTACACTCCATAAAAACAACCCCCTTCCCCACCCCCAAAAAAGAAGTTGGCTATAAGCAAGAGGCTACCCTCCCCACCACATACACACACTTTAGTTAGAACCATGGTCCTGCTATACTGTGTCTTTGTGTGACTTGTCTTCTTCTCCTTGATGGATCTGGAAAAACTGGCAAATTGGTGCAGAAAGCCTAAAACTGATTTGTCACAGTTCTGCCAACTAGCATCAGGCTTTGAATCTATAGAGAGATAGTTGGCCATCTCCTCTGCAGCGCCCTTCTGCAACTGTGCTCTGATGAGCCGGGGGTAGGGCACAAAAAACTCATAAGCCAAGGCATGTCTGAGCAGCATTTGTCCAGAGGCAAGCTACTGACATTTAGAAGTAACATTTGTACTTGCCCTTGGCCATTTGGGTAGCCATGCCCCCCTCCCCTAAAAGCCAAAAAACAGACACATTGTAAACCACCACTTTCTCAACTATTGACAACAAATTCATTTCTTAAAAATGTAAAAGAAAAGTGTATTAGTGAGTTATAGGACCCTTGCGAAGATAATTAATCTTTATCTTTAAAATTATGATCCTTCAAATTAACTACTCTCCTTTGTCTTATATCCATAAAAAGGGTTTCTGATGTTAGGGCATTGGATATCTCCCGCAGACATTATTCTCCTCAAGGAGTTAACTTTATTATTCACAGATGTACAAAAACTAATTTATATAACGTCTTCTATCCTTCCTTTCCTCATCAGGAAAAGTTATGTGTGGTTCGTTGTCTCAAATCTTTCAAATCAAAAACTAAATCTCTTCGAAATCCTTCTTACTTTCAACTGCATATTTCCTACTGTAGACCTCATTTACCCGTATCTTCAGCCACTCCAGCCAGATGGATTAGACAAGTTATGACTCTTGCTAATATTGGTGTTTCTATATTCGGTGCACATTCTACTAGGGGGACTGTTTCTACTAAACTTATACAAACTGGAGTTTCTCTTTCGGACCTTCTGAAAGCTGCAAATTGGTCTTCAGAATCAACCTTCAGAACCTATTATTTCTGACCTGAACATATCTCTAGGTCTCTATTTTAACTAGTGCATTATAGTATTTATGTATATATTGAAGAATTTATATTTTTTATATTTGTCTCCAGTCCTGACATAACATTTTTGATTTTCCTATCCTAGGTGATAAAAATTAAGATTTTATGAAAGACAGGAGACAAGCACCCTATGACTATAAAACATAAGAATGATATTAGAGTCCAAAATTTAAATATATATATATATAAATCTAAGATCTTGTCGGCAGATGGCACTGTTTTTGGACGGAGGGGAGGTTTGCAGGTTTCTCTGTTTTGTGCAGCGGCTGATAGGTGCTGGAGGGATTGGGATTTTTTGATAGAGGTGGTTTGCGGGTCTGTTTGGTTTTCGGACACCAGTTGATTTGAAAACATTTGTTTTCTACTTGTTTTCATCGGAGTTCCCCTTTAAGACTCCTGAGCAATTTTGTTCAATATCGCCACTTCAAGATGGAAGGTATCCACCTTCTGAGAGATCTAACTATTGAGAGAGTATTAGTTGATAAAAATCGACCTCAAAGATGCGTATCTTACAGTCCTAATTCATCCTGCCTCTCAACCTTATCTCCAATTCGTTTGATACAATCTGAAATCGCAATTTACATGTCTACCTTTTGGTCTGTCATCGGCTCTGTGGTGCTTTACGAAACTGATGAAACCAGTAGTAGCCACTCTTCGTTCAGTTTATTATTTATTATTTTTTGTGCTGTGATCTGTACTTTTCATTAGTACCACTTGTGTGCAAACTTTTTGATCATGGCCTTTTTAACTGAATGGGATGTGACAAAAAATCAGCAATTATAGGCTAAGTTTTTGTATACTTTTATACAGTATATCATTTTATAAACACTAATCAATCTTTATTGACATAAAACTTAAATCATCTTCAAGGGGTTTTCCAGCATTAGATTTTTGTTTGTGTTCGTGGTCAGGTTGGCTTAAAAATAAGAAATAAAAAAAATTATCTACTTGCCCCTTTATACAGTATATCATTTTTTAAACACTAATCGAGCTTTATTGACATAAAACTAAAATAATCTTAAAGGGGTTTTCCAGCATTAGATTTTTGTGTTTGTTTGTGGTTAGGTTGGCTTAAAAATAAGAAATACAAAAATTATCTGCTGGCCCATCCTGTGCAGATTTTGCAACGGTACTCAAACCCCACTTGACAGCACGTATTAGTTTTATAGTTCAGAGGGTGAGCATTCCAAGCCTTATGTCTCCTCTAAGTGGACCTTTAATGTGGTCATTAGTGTTGAGCGGCATAGGCCATATTCGAATTCGCGATATTTCACGAATATATGGACGAATATTCGTCATATATTCGCAAAATTTGCATACTCGTAATATTGCCGTTTAATTTTCGCATATGCGAATTTTTGCATATGCGAAAATTAGCATATGGGAAAATTAGCATATAAAAAATTAGCATAAACAAAAATACGCATATGCGAAAGTTAACATATGTGAAAATTCGTACGCCAGTCTCACACAGTAGGATTAGAGCCTTCTTTACACCACACAAGCTGGAAGCAGAGAGGGATGATCACTGTGATGTGTACTGTGAAAAAAAAACGAATATTCGTAATTCCGAATATATAGTGCTATATTCGCGAATATTCGCGAATTCGCGAATATGCGATATTTGCGAATAAAATTCACATTGCGTATATTCGCGAGCAACACTAGTGGTCATAAATCGTCTAAGAAGACTGTTCAGAAGAGATGAGATAAGGACTAAAGACTGAGCCCATCAGTCTGATTCTCACAGATTTTAAATGTGGACAGGACCCTGAAGCCTGTTTAAATATGAAAACAAGGAGACTGTAAAAGAGAAACTGAGATACCATTTTAATAAAGATCTATGAAGACATTATTTAGTAACATAATAAGTATTAATTGTGCATAATACAATTAAGTATTTAATAAAATGCATTAAATAGTCTTTAACCCCTTAAGGACCAATACAAATAAACCTGTACGCCCCTGAAAGACCAGGCCTGTTTTTTCAAATCGGGGATGTCTGTCTTTATTAGAGAATAACTCTGGTAACGTTTTGCCTATCACGATAATTCTGACATTGTTTTTTTGTCACAAGTTGTCCTTCATGTACATAGTAAAAGTAAGCCAATATCATTTGTAGTTTTTTTTTACAATGTAAAAAATCATGAAATTTTTACAAAAAATTAAGATTTTTTGCTATTTTAACACTAATAGGTTGCATATATTTGTACATACTGACCAAATAGTTTATGAAACTTATACTTTCAGATGTCTACTTTATTTTGACGTCATTTTTTTGTTTTTAACTTGAAATTTTGAAAATTTTGAAAATTTGAAAAGTACATCTTTTTTTGTGTGCTATGCAAGGTTTGCAAAAATTAAAAGGTAGTAGAACATAGGAACACCCCCCCAAATGACCCCATTTTAAAAACTAGACCCCTCAAGGTATTCGCTAGGGGGTACAGTGAGTATTTTAACACCATAGTTTTTTGGCAGGAATTATTACAAAGTCAGTGTTAAAAATTCGAAATTTGCAATTTTTCACAAATGCATCATTTGGGGGGCATATTTTTTGTACATCACTTCTGATATTGAAAGAAATGCACCCTATATTTTATTTAGCTGCTTGTCCCATGTTCGGAAATACCCCCGCTTTGGCCATATATGGTTCCTTGGCCACGTGGTAGGACTCAGAAGGAGAGGAGCGCCATTTGGCTTTCAGGGCAGAACAGTACCCCCATCCCCACAAGTGACCCCATTTATATACCGCACCCCTACAAGTTATTGGCTGGACCAGGGACCTCTCTGATTGGTCCTTGGTCGGCAGGCAGTATAACGCGTCTGTCTGTGACAGTTAAGGCTCCTGATGGATATATCCGCCATGTTGTGGGAATAAGCACCCGCTCATGGCGAATATATCCATCACTGCTGCGGCTGGGTAGCTCAGTGTGTCCGCTCATGACTGCTATGAGTGGACACACAAAGCTACCCAGCCGCAGCAGGGAGCTCATTACCGTGACTGCTGCATAATGTGTAGGATCACATGGTGGACATCCGCAGCATATTACATGCTGCGGATGTCCGCCAATGCGATCCTACACATTATGCATTTTTTTTATTAGATTAATTTAATAAATGTATTTTTAATATATATATATATATATATATATATATATATATATATATATATTATTATTTATTTATTTATTTTTATTTTTTTACACTTTTATTACATTTTTTATTTGTTTTTACACTTTTATTTTATTTATTTATTTTTACACTTTTTAATGCTTTGGAATACTTAGTATTCCAAAGCATTGCAGTTATATGCTGCCTGCCAGTTTTCACTAGCAGGCAGCATATTAGGACGTCCCTCTGGCACGTCCTTTCAGGCAATACCCAGGGCAGACTTTTGTCTTTGTAGGACCCCCGGCTGCCCAGGTATGCAGCAGCACCCCGCGATGCTCCGGGGTGCTGCAGGAGAGACAGAGGGAGCAACCTCACTTCTGACCGCGGCTGTAAGGGTTAAACTGTCGGGAGTGAAGTGAACTTCACTCCCGGCAGTGCGGCAGGTCCCAGGCCAGCCGCGGCCCCACACAGCACCCCACGATCGTGATGCGGGGTGCTGCAGAGGAGACAGAGGGAGCTCCCTCTGTCATAACACTCACAGCCCGCGGTCATTTCCGACCGCGGCTGTAAGGGTTAAAACTGCCGGGACCGAAGTTTACTTCGGTCCTGGCAGTGCAGCAGGGTCCCGGCTGTGTGATACCGCCGAGTCCCTGCCGTGATCTCGTGGGTGCACTGGGCAGCACCCATGAGAATAATGGATGAGTATAGACGTCCAGGTGCGGGAACGCCCGCCAACCTGGACGTCTATACTTGTCCGTGGTCGTTATCGAGTTAAAGAATACAGGCAAGAAAATGACTCCTGTAAAGAGAACAGGAGAATAATTTGAAAAATCAAGTACTGTTAAATCCCTGTTATCTTTTCCGAGAATAACCATTAAAGGGGTTATCCAGGAAAAAACTTTTTTTTATATATATCAACTGGCTCCAGAAAGTTAAACAGATTTGTAAATTACTTCTATTAAAAATTCTTAATCCTTTCAGTACTTATGAGCTTCTGAAGTTGAGGTTGTTCTTTTCTGTCTAAGTGCTATTTGATGACACTTGTCTAGGGAACCGCCCAGTTTAGAAGAGGTTTGCTATGGGGATTTGCTTCTAAACTGGATGGTTCCTGAGACACAAGTCATCAGAGAGAACTTAGACAGAAAAGAACAACCTTAACTTCAGAAGCTCATTAGAGCTGAAAGAATTAAGGTTTTTAATAGAAGTAATTTACAAATCTGTTAAACTTTCTGGAGCCAGTTGATATATATATATAAAAAAGTTTTTTACTGGATAACCCCTTTGAGCTTTTGTGCCACAATGGTGAATTGAAGCCACCAATATTGCTGTATCATTGAAGAAACGTTGGCCATGATTTACTATTGTAAACCTGACCTGTTTTGTCGGGTTGTGCACCAGATCCAGAATTTGCGCCAGAATAGGGAAAAACTCGACCAACTCTCTATTTTACTGAGAAATCCCTAAAAGGGGTGTGGTCATCGGGAAAAGGGGCATGGTCGAAAATCCCAACATATTTATTAAGGTTTCCACAGAAAATGTGGTGGATTTGAGTTCAGAGTATATATACAAAAAGCAAAACATAGGGAAAAGTGTAAAATGTGGGGAAACCTTAGTAAATACCGTGGAAAAATGTCTGGTGGGGGGAAAAAAAACACAAAGAAAACTATACCCCACTCTTAGTAAATTAGGGCCATTGAGCTTGTTTGGATTACTAAGATCTTGCTTGTCTTCTTTTAAAAGAGAACCAAGTGTGAGTTTATACTACACATTGTATGCAACATTTGATTTTTAAAAATGTAATTTTGCCCTATTATAATGGAACATCAGAGACATCTAGTGGCTGAGATGACAGAACTTAGTACAAGTACTTCTATAAATTAGCATGTGTGATATTCCTAACATTTAAATCAGACTTTGATGACATACAGTATACAGCAAATGGCAAATTATATGTTGACTAATATACAGAGCTATGCTTGTAGACTGTTGACTAGCATATGAAAATACCACTCTGCTGGCCTATAAAATATTTTATCTTTACCTGTACATAAAATAAAACTAATATAAACATGCATTGTAAATCTTTTATTGATTGATCATCCCTGTATTATTCACAATTTCTAGCTTCAGTCATCTAATGTTTCATCTCATGAACATATCATATCGGGGGAATCAGCAATTTATTTATTTTTCTAATTCTAAAGTGCCCTCATCTTGTCTACTAGCTGAATCTCCTAGTATTGCAGCTCATCCTATGTAGGTATATGTGTTGAGTTGCAATCATCAAAACCCATGGACAATAGTGTGGCCTTTCTTCTTATCCTGGACACCCCTTTATATAGAGTAGCTTACTTTATTTATCTTTACTTTAGCTACAGTCATTCTTAGGTTCTGTTCACATCAGTGATAGGAGCTTCGTTTGCTGATTGTGTTAAAAAGATGGGACTTAGCGGAGGAAATTTTGAGGTTTGTTCAGAATTTAAAAAACTGTTATATCTTGTTGATACTATTATCTGGAAGTCCCTAGCTGTACACCTATGAGCATTCGGCTTATGGCTATTTATTATTTATGGTCAGTCTAACCTTCTCACTAAAGCTGATTAGACTAGTCTGACATGACTGACCCTGTTAAACCAATGATGGTGCTGTGTTATAAATTATTCTTAGGGACTTTTCACATGGGTTAAAGGGTACCTGGTGGAAAACTATATACATTTTTTTAAATCAACTGGTGCCAGCAAGTTAAAAAGATTTGTATATTACTTCTATTAAAAAATCTTAACCCTTCCAGTACTTATCAGCTGCTGTACGCTCCAGAGGAAGTTCTTTTCCTTTTGAATGTATTTTCTGTCTGACCACAGTGCTCTCTGCTGACACCTCTGTCCATGTCAGGAACATGTCCAGAGCAGGAGCAAATCCACATAGCAAACCTCTTCCGCTAAGACAGAAAATAAATTAAAAAAGAAAAGATCTTCCTGTGGAGCATAGAGCAGCAGATAAGTACTGGAAGGATTAAGATTTTTAAATAGAAGAAATGTACAAATCTGTTTAACTTTCTGGCACTAGTTGATTAAAAAAAAAATATTTTCCACTCGAGTACCCCTTTAAATATATTGGATTAATGGGAAGTTTCAGGAGCCCTTGATCCCTATTATCCACCCATGCAAAATGATCAGGGAATTAGTGGATGAACATGCAAATGCTTGTTTGTTGGCTGATTGAATATATTGCCCTATATCGATCAGTTATTCTCCTTAGGAGGTTGATGTCTTTAGTTGGAGTTAGTTGGATGGCTTATGGGGATATGGGGGAGGGTTTTGGGATTGTATTATTTAGTCTCGTATTTTATGCCACCTCTGTCTCTTTGTGCTCAGCCTTCTGCCTTGTCTGGGACAGTCTCTGTTCTTCTCTCTATGTTGTGTGCACTGGATATTTGTTGTTTTAGAGATACTACTTGTATTTTTCTGCAATATTGTATAGTGGCACTACCACTGGGGCAGTAAGTTTCTCTCTATTGAACAGACAGAGGAACACCCTGCTCTTTTACTAGTTGTTTTGGGTAGTTCTTTTGACCTTCCGGTGTCCTCTGCTTTCCCAGATAGGGGGTGGGTGGTGCAGGTTTCCTACCCCTTCTTTTTTTCCTGTGTTGTTCTCATTATTTGTTTGCTAAGCTCGTAGAGTTGACCTTTTTGGTTTACACCTTAAGGCTCATTCTCACTGCAGACATTCAGCCCAAGGAGTTCTAACAGCTGAATGTCTGCTTGCAGTAGGCTACACCAAAGTCTTCATCAGTAGGACCATGTAATCATATGCCATCTCATAGATAGCAGTGCAGTCTGTCAAAATTCCACAGTCTGAACAGAGCAGCAACATCCCCTTGAAAACAATGGGAAGCGGATGTCTGCAGTGGAATTCTGCCAGCAAAATGTCAGCAATGTGGACAAGCCCTTAATGTTCAACCATTCTCTTCTGTTGGATGAACAAGTTATACTTTGTGTTTTTGCCTGAATTTTCATACAACTGTATTTCTATTCTCTTTTTGTCCTCTATTTCTTGCCTTATTTTGGACCATTAGACATTGCTTGTTTGCTTCTCTTAGCGACTCTTTTATCTCTACTAGGGATGAGCAAATCGCATCTGACGAATTGGAATTCATTACGAATTTCAGGAAAAATTTGCTTTGCAATGAATCCCAATGAATCCCAATGAAAAGGGAGAGATAGAGCAAAGTGTGCATTGCACAGGAAAACAGCTTGACAGCAGCGATTCACCACAAGCCAAAATCACTGCAGAAAAGCACTGACAGGGAAGGGAGAGAGAAAGTAAAATTTTTGCTGTAGTTGTGTACATCAACTCTAAAGCTTATAGGGGCCAGTTAGGTTGAGCACTAAAAGCCATTGTCACCTGCTATTAGTGCCTAATAATACTGTACTTGGCTCTTTTACACAGGGATTTTGGCCTAGTTACTGTGAAAGGCCAGCCAAAGCTACCCACTTTTTTCTGTAGCCTTATACAGTTTCCAGTGGAGCGCATAGTCCTCCTCTCATAAGTTTAAACCGTACGAACACCTATGTGGTGTCCTTTATATATTTTCCTGTTAAACTAATTTAAGCCTAGTTACTGTGAAAGTCCAGCCAAAGCTACACACTTCTTTCTGTAGTCTAATACAATTTTAAGCGTAGCGGAGCACATAGTCCTCTTCTCATTTGTGTGAACTGTACATACACCTACGTGGTGTTCTTTATTTTTTTTCCTTTTAAACTAATTTGAGTCTAGTTACTGTGAAAGGCCAGCCAAAGCTACACACTTGTTTCTGTAATCTAATACAGTTTTATGGGTAGTAAAGCATATCGTCCTCCTCTCATAAGTGTAACATATACGCGCTCAGCTGGTGTACAAGTATGTCAGGCAGAGAAGTGCCAGGACGTGCACAGAAGAGTGGCAGAGGTCTAAATTCATCAGGCAGAGGTCGCAGCATACTAGGGGTGAGTTGCAGCAGGAGTTGCAGCGAGAGGCCTGAGCTCCCGGTACCAGCAAGCGGTCGTGTCTCGACCAGCAACCCATCTGTCGTCATCAATTAATTAACTCGGTCATACACTTCATCACAAGTGACATCTGACACCCCCAGTCAACAGTCGGTTGGTTCCTCAGACACAACCCTCAGTTTGCATGGTCGGGGAGCAGTCCCAGTCCTCCTATTGCCTCTGTCCTATGCTGTTCCCTCCCCAATAGAAGTATTGTATGCTGTAGGTTCAGCTCCACTATTCAGGGAGGACGATCTATTAGAGGGCAGTCAGCAGCTACTGCCCAGCCAAAAAGTGGAGGAGACATCCACCGCTTCCTCCGCTAGGCAGGCAAGTAGTGATGAGGAGAGTGGCGTGGGAGGTGGTGTTGCAAGCGTTCAGGCTCCTGAAGCAGACACTGTTGAGGAACCTGAGGAGGACATCAGTGGCGTGCAGACACAACTCGATGATGAAGCCGATCACACTTGTGAGATGGGTGCAGAAGGGGCTTCATCATCATCAGGAGAAGAGGGTTACAGGTTGCTCGTGAGGCAGCAGCTGAGCCAGCAAGCTGGTAGCATGGTTGGGTGTCAGCATGGGGGCAGAAGTGGGAAGTCTGGAGCCAAACGTGCCTGGGGTAGACCACCAGTTTCGTGGCAACCTACCTTCCTGGGAGGTAGTGGAAAAGAGGTTCCTGGAGTTGGCGGCAGTAGCAGTCAATCAGTGCGGACTGTTGTGGGTAAAATCAGCTACTCGACGGTGTGGCAGTTTTTCATCAAGCATCCGGAGAGTGTTAACCTGGCCACATGCAAGATGTGTTGGTAGAAGGTGAAGTGTGGCCAGGGTTCCAATGTTGGCACCAAGGCCCTGCGTCAACATATGCAGCGTCACCATAAAGCGGCCTGGGAGAACTGTGGCTCCGATGTGGTGGTCCAGCCTGCTGCATCACCCAGTGGCATGCCACTCCGTTTCAGCCAACCAAGGCTCCACCACCTCAGCCGAAGGGAGCTGTCTGTCATACCTATCTACTGTCGCTCCAGATGCTCCTGCTACTTTGATTCATTCTCCCAGCAATCCATCAACGAAGCCATGTCCATGAGACAACAGTTTGCGCCCACTCATCCAACGGCGCAGAAGCTGAATATCCTCCCGTCTAAGTTGCTGGTGCTGAAGTCCCTCCCTTTTCAAGTGGTGGACTCTGCACTTATCAGAGAACTGATGGCTTGTGCCATGCCGAGGTGGAGAGTCCCAAGCCATCATTTCTTGGCTAAAAAGGCAGTACCATCCCTGCACAATTTCGTGGAACAGAACGTGGGCCAGTGCTTGAGCCTGTTGGTGTGCACCAAAGTGCATGGCAGCGCCGACGTGTGGAGCTGTAACTAGGGTCAGGGACAATACATGTCCTTTACGGCCCACTGGGTGAATGTGGCTCTTGCACAGCCACAACACAACATTGGTCGTGTGACAATGTGCACCTCCTCCACCATGTCCTCAGCCTCCCCTGCATGGACAAGTCTCAGTGCTCCTACAGCATACCATGTGTGCAGGGAACGGCGGTGTCAAGCTGTTCTTCACATGGTTTGCTTTGGCGAACGGAGTCACACAGGTGAGGAACTGCTGAACTGTCATTCATCAAGAAATAGAATCGTGGCTTCTTCCAGGAAAACTGGAAATCGAACCATGGTGACTGACAACAGGAAGAACATCTTTTCTGCACTGTGTCAAGGAAGCCTGAGCCATGCGCCCTGCATGGCACACGTGCTCAATCTGGTTGTCTGGTAAAAACACTGCCATTTCCCAGGGAAAAACCCTGGGAAATGGCAGTGTTTGTAGGTTGAAATAGGGTGAGGTTGCTGTGTGGGGCCGTCCTTTTTAGGGCGAGTAACACTTGCCAAGAAGGGAATTAAATGCGAGAATAGGACCTTACAGGGGAAGTTTTTACCCCCACCGGTTACAATGGACCATACGTTGTTCCCTTCCACCTTTTAATGGTCTTTGCTTCACATCAATACTTGGTGGTGTAGGTGGCACATAGTGTTTTTTGCACACCTATCCTTTTGTTAAATAAAAAAAATTGGGTACTTATATATTTTATCCTAAGAATATTATTAAAAGTTAAGTTTTAACTAATGCACATAATGCAATCCTCAATACTTGCTATTGCACATTAACACTTTTAAAAAAGAGACCGTTCATTTCTGCCTACCTGCCTCAGCTACTATTCTGATCCTGCCACCAGCCTGATGCCACTCATCTGATGCCAAATTCTCCTTCTTTGACCCACCTTCATCACCAGGTATTGGAATTGCCACCCAACGCCTTACTCTGTCACCGGGTCACTTTTTTAGGGCCCCTGATGCTGCTGATGCCACCTCCCGGCTGTCTCATTTTGCCACCATATGTTCTCCTCATGCTGATGCCAGCTCCAGACTGTCTCATTCTGCCACCATATGTTCTCCTCATGCTGATGCCACCTCAAGGTGGTCTCATTCTGCCACCATATGTTCTCATGCTGATGCCTCCTCCAGGCTGTCTCATTCTGCCACCATATGTTCTCCTCATGCTGATGCCACATCCAGGCGGTCTCATTCTGCCACCATATGTTCTCATGTTGATGCCTCCTCCAGGCTTTCTCATTCTGCCACCATATGCTCTCATGCAGATGCCACCTCCCGGCTGTCTCATTTTGCCACTATATGTTCTCATCATGCTGATGCCTCCTCCAGACTGTCATTCTGCCACCGTATGTTCTCCTCATGCTGATGCCACCTCCAGGGGGTCTCATTTAGCCACCATATGTTCTCATGCTGATGCCACCTCCAGGCGGTCTCATTCTGCCACCATATTTTCTCATGCTGATGCCTCCTCCAGGCTTTCTCATTCTGCCACCATTTGTATTCCTCCTGCTGATGCCAGCTCCAGGCTGTCTCATTCTGCCACCATATGTTCTCATGCAGATGCCCCCTCCAGGCTGTCTCATTCTGCCACCATATGTTCTCCTTTTGCTGATGTTAGCTCCAGGCTATCTCATTCTGCCACCATATGTTCTCCTTTTGCTGATGTTAGCTCCAGGCTATCTCATTCTGCCACCATATGTTCTCCTCATGCTGATGCCAGCTCCAGGCTGTGTCATTCAGCCACTATGTGGTCTCCTCCGGCAGCCACCACCTCCACGCTGTGTCATTCAGCCACTATATGATCTCCCCATGCTGATGCCACCTCTAGTATGTGTAATTTAGCCACTATATTGTCCCCTCATGTTGCCACCACCTCCACAATGTCATTCAGCCACTATATGGTCTCCTAAAAAATTATCAAAATTGCAGTTTTCATTTCATTTTCCCCACACAAATAGTATTTTTTTTTTGTTCCGATATGCATTTTATGGTAAAATGAGTGATGTCATTAAAATGGACAACTGGTCGCGCAAAAAAAAAGCCCTTATACTCGTCTGTGGATGAAAATATAAAAGAGTTATGATTTTTAGAAGGCGAGGAGGAAGAACGGTAACATAAAAATAAAATTTGCTGAGTCCTTAAGGCCAAAATGGGCTGAGTCCATAAGGGGTTAAAGACGTTTAAGTTTTATAATTGATGAAAAGTGACTTGTAAAATTTTAAATAAAATTTAATAGAATTTAAATAAACAATTTTGATACATAAAAGCCAGATAAGAAGTACTGTATGGAAGGTAACTCTTGTCACTACATTCTCATGGCATGAAGGACATTTCCAAAACACTCAGCATGTCATACTGATTAACAGTATGCCTCTATTGATGCTCTCTGTAGCCTAGTAATAGTAATTTTTAATAGCGATTCACCGCAAATAAATTCGGACTGAAACTATTTTTTGAGGAAAATTTGGCAAATCGCCCGAATAAAATTTTTCTAAAATTTGCTCATGTCTAATCTCTACCTACGCCTCCCCCTCTATTTCTTCCCCTCACATGACATTGCTTCCTAACAGCTTTGCTCTATTAACATGCAGAGTTTTAATACCCCTGAGAAGCAGTCACAATTCTCTATCACAAGTACATGAAATGGATCCATATCCTACTACAGCAGGAGACTCATCTTAAACAAGATCATGATCCAGCTCTGCCCTATTGATTTCATAATCTTTGGATCTTTGGATATCCGAATTCCAAGTCCAAAGGTGTCAGCATTGTGATTCATAACTCACTGCTGACCTCTGACTATGGTGGTCACTATAGTTTTTTGAAACTGCGTATTTGTGACAAACTTTTATCTTGTGGCCCAACTTCTGCCCTAGGACCAAGCCTAGGGCAGAAGTTTCAAGGGGCATGACAGAAATGCTGCCTCACGATACACCACTGCTTTTGGTGCCTCTTGTGAGGCTTGGTCACCTGGGTTGGTCACAGAGGTGGTGGAGAGAGCAGCAGTAAGGTGGCAGCATACACACTGCAGCTTGCCCCCCAGCACTGACTGGACCAGAGCTCCACAGAACAAAGCGAGGGACATCACCTACAGCCTGTATAATGTTCAGGGGCTCAGTGATAAAATGGCAGCTGGGGGGGGGGGGCACAGGAGGTGAGTGAGGGGCCTGGCCAGTGTCCTGTTATACCAAGCTGCCTGCCTGTAATCATATGAAGGGTATACTGTGTAAATACTTTATAAGTTCCAGCCTGTTATGATCACAGAGAGGATATACTATGTAGTATGGGGTGTGTGTACATTTAAAAAATGTAAGTTGTATGTGAGGAGGTCACGCTCCCTGCATGCTCCCTCTATGAAAAACTGTACTCGAGCCCCCACTCTGCCTCTTCCCCCTTAGAGTGAGCAGGGTATGTACTCAAAATGGCATTTTTGCAGAAAAAGGGTTTTCTGTGCAGAATCTGTGACTTATAAGGATATACACCACTTGTTTGGCTTAGAAAATGTACCCCCACTATGTCTGTAAAAAAACATATGTTTATCCTTATGTTTACTGTGCAATCATGATGAACACGCACATTGGGGCAGCCCTAGTTAGGATGGGTGGTTCCACAGCAGCTTTTGTTTCCTAGCAGATGCTTGGTGTTTATTAGAAACTAAAATGTGATTATTGAAAGCGTATTGTGGCAGTTTTTTTCATTTTCAGTCTTAATAAGTAATAATAAAAATAATAATAATAGTAATAAACAAATAATAAATATTATTAACCATATAAAATTGTGGTTGAAGACCTCATGTTAGGTTTTCAACGTTTCAAATGTAACCTAACATCAGGTTAATTGTTGAAGGTATCAACTATTTTAGGTATAATGGTTGTATTCCTCATTTGGAATCTGTTTTGCTCATTTGTCTTGTAAGACCATATGATAGCGTTATGTTGTTTTTTTTTTTTTTTAGCAATAGTGCTCCATATTTTCTGCATCTATGGAACTTTTGACTTCAGTAAGGAGAAATGTATCCTGAGCAGGACATGCATTTTGTTATGTGCTGTACACTAAAAAATCTTATAAGCTAGAAAAGCTGATAACTGTAAAATCCTGCTATAGGATGCACCTTAATGTGCCCAATTTAGATTTCTCAGGCCAGCATAGTTTCGGTCCATTGGTAAGCCTCTCTTTAAAAGATCCTTCACTTGTGGATTTATTGCAGATTAAAGCATACAGTGAGTGAAATAAGTTTTGAATCCGTCATTATTTTTCTCACGGGGAAAAAATATTGAACACATGCAGCAGGCAGCAGCAGGTGACAGCAGCAGCAAATAATTTTCTTGACATTATTTCTGGTTGGCAGTGTAAAAGTATTTTTATGTACCGTACTTTTTGTCCTATAGGACGCACCGGCGTATCAGACGCACCCAATTTTTAGGGGCAAAATCTAAAAAAATAAAGATTTTGAACCCAATAGTGGTCTTCAACCTGCGGACCTCCAGATGTTGCAAAACTACAACTCCCAGCATGCCCGGACAGCCGTTGGCTGTTCGGGCATGCTGGGAGTTGTAGTTTTGCAACATCTGAAGGTCCGCAGATTGAAGACCACTGCATAGGAGGTAATACTCACATGTCCCCGCCGCTCCGGACCCGTCACCGCTGCCCTGGATGTCGCTCCATCGCTGTCGCCGTGTCCCCGTCGCTCTGGAACGTCTCTGCTGCCGGCCGGGTATCCACGCTCTCCGTCGCCGCCATTGCGTCGTTACGCACGCCGACGCACGTACGCGACAACGTGATGACGAGGAAGGAGAGCGCCGGCCATACAGGGGATCCCTGAACGGAGAAGACACCGAGGAGGCAGGTAAGGTCCCCCCCCGGTGTCCTGTAAGCACTAACCCGGCTATTCAGTCGGGCTGTTCGGGACCGCCGCAGTGAAATTGCGGCGGTCCCGAACAGCCCGATTGAACAGCCGGGTTAGTGTCACTTTCCCTTCAGATGTGGTGGGTCAGCTTTGATCGCCACGTCTGAAGGGTTAATACAGGTGATGTCCTGTATTAGCCGCGGGTCCCGGACGTTGATGGCCGCAGGGACCACCGCGATAGGGGTGTCAATTATAGGCATGTAATCTTTTCAAAAACAGACACTTTACATGATTCTGCTCGCTTGGCAGAGTCTAGATTCTCGGCAGACCCCTCTAGGCAAGCGGGGGAAGTAATGCTTAAAGCCCAAACGGAATTAAGAACTCATTTGCTGGAAGCAGCGAATAATAGGAGAATGATGAAATTACAAATAAAGTACGCAGAAGGTGAGGCGGCTGGGCATATATTAGCTAATGTGTTTAAAGCACAAGAACCCCCGCCACATATATCCCTAATAGTAGACAAAGGCGGCAAGGAATGGAGGGAAAATTTAGGAATCTTAAATGTGTTTGTGGAGTTTTACTCACGGTTATATCAGTCAAGAAGTGAATATCCCTCTAGAGATATGTGGGAATTCTTTAAACAAATCAAACTTCCACAACTCTTAGGGGAAGATCGTGAATTTCTGGAGGCGGAGATTACGCTAGGAGAATTAGAACATGCAGTTAATATATCAGCAAATAATAAAGCACCTGGTATTGACGCTTTTCCCGTTGAATTATATAAGAAATATGGGGATGTCTTGCTGCCAAAACTTTTAGATCTTTTCAAACATTCGATGGATGTAGGTGTCCTCCCTGCATCAATGCGAGAAGCAATTATCGTAGTTATTTTGAAAAAAAGGTAAAGACTCCGCGGATCCCGCATCTTATAGACCTATCTCTCTGTTGACAAGCGATGTAAAGATTTTAGCTAAAGTTTTGGCATTAAGACTAAACAAAATTATTGCAAAACTTATACATTCTGATCAAACAGGCTTTATCCCAACTAGATCCACATCTATAAATATTAGACGTCTCTTTTTAAGCTTACAGGTCCCTTCGGACTCCCCCGAAGACAGGGCCATATTTGCGTTGGATGCGCAGAAAGCGTTCGACTCTGTGGAATGACCCTGTCTTTGGGCGACTCTGGAGGTTATGGGATTTGGCCCAAAGTTTATAGCCTGGATAAGGTTGCTGTACAAAGACCCATTAGCACGTATTAGGGTAAATGGACAGACTTCTTGCAGCTTTCCATTGCATCGCGGAACGAGACAGGGTTGTCCTCTCTCCCCGTTATTGTTCGCTATTGTAATGGAGCCTCTTGCAGAATTTATTCGAGCTACGCCCGAGATAAAAGGGTTTCAGTATGGAAACTATATAAATAAAATCTCTCTGTACGCAGATGACACTCTATTATATTTGAACGATATGGGTGGATCTCTTAAAAAGGCGATAGAGATATTTACTTGTTTTAGTAAATTTTCCGGAATTACCATAAACTGGGATAAATCCTACTTAATGCCTCTGGATAGACGAGTATCTTATGTAAAGGTGGACGAGAAAATAAGTCTAGAATGTGCGACCCAAATCAAATATCTGGGTATAGAAATATCATCCTCTGTATATGACTATGAAAAGTTAAATTTAGTACCCTTGCTCAATCGTATTAAGATGAAAAGTGCTGCATGGCGGAAATTAAATCTCTCCCCAGTTGGTAGGGTGAATCTTATTAAGATGACAGTTATGCCACAACTCCATTATTTTTTACATAATTCTCCTGTTTGGATAAATTTCAGTCTCTTTCAGCGAATTAATATTCAATTTCGTGAGCTGATCTGGAATGGGCGTAAGCCCAAATTAAAATTAGAATATCTTTATTGCTCAAAACAGGAGGGCGGATTGGCTTTGTCTAACCCCTGGATATACTTCCTTGCAGCACAATGCCAACACCTTAAGGGATGGGACAATATGGAGTCTTCTAATCCTAGTATGACTATGATAACAAGTACTTTGTTACGTAACAATCTAATAATAGCTCTAGAAGCAGATGAACTTAAGAAAAGTAAAAACTCAGCTCTCCCAACCTTTAATTTAATACATAGAGTCTGGAATAAAGTAAAAGATATGAGAGGGTTGTGGAGAGTCAATGAGTACACTCCCTTATGGGATAATCCACAGCTTTTAGAAATTAAAAAATTACAAGGCTTTGACAACTGGAAGAGACTAGGGGTAGTATGGTTAAAAGATATGTTTAAAGCTGGCAACTTCCGTTCTTTCAGAGAGTTCCAGGAGGATTTCAATGTTCCCGCTAATGCATTCTTTCAATATCTACAGCTGCGCCATGCGGTTGGTGCACAACAAAAACATTTCTCTTTAATTGCAAAGAAAGACTTAGTTCTAGATGTAATACTAAAATTGAAGAAAGAGAAGGGTTTTATCTCTAAAATATATAAATTTCTTATCGCCAGTGGCAGGCCGATGCAGTCGGTACCAGCTTTTATGAAATGGCAGAGGGATGCGGATATTAGTAAAAAACAGTGGAAAACAGTACTCAATAATATTCCCAGTCAGGCTCTTGGAGAAGGGGCGAGACTATCTCAATTATATATTGTGTATAGAGCATATAGATCCCCGGCCCTTCTTCATAAAATAGGTTACCGTAAAGATTCAAAATGCCCTCGGTGTCTCCAAGATTCCGCGGACATTATACATATGTTTTGGAGCTGCTTAGATATCAGGCAGTATTGGGAAGAAATTATTGGATATATAGGGGCTGTATGGGATATTGACCTGCCTCTGGATCTTAAAACTTGTATACTAGGGTACTTAGATAACTTAAACATACCAGCTCATATAAAGGTGGCTATTGGGAGACTTCTGTACAATGCTAGGAAACTAATAGCACAATTGTGGAAAGATTCATCTCCTCCCAGCAAAAAACAATTTCTTAAAAAGATGGAGCGGGTGGTCGCTTGGGAGAAAGCGATTTATTTAAAGAGAGGACTAGCAGACAAATTTAGTGCGATTTGGCTTAGGTGGATTATAAGACACTAATGTAATTTTGTTTTTGTATAAGATGGTTTCTTCTCTTCTCTTTTCCTCCCCCCCCCCTTTTTTTTTCTTTTCTTTTCTTTTTTAAGGCCATTGGATATTGTAAGTAGTACCTAAATACCCTTGATAAATTTTCTTTTTTCGAATAATTTTGTTTCTTCATATAATGTTATTGTATTCTTGTTTAATATTGCATATACTTATTGTTCTGTAGTTTATTATGTCGCAAAATAAAACATATAAAAAAAAAAAGGGGTGTATTCGCCGTATAAGACGCACCGACTTTTTCCCCCCCAGTTTTGGGGAAGAAAAAGTGCGTCTTATACGGCGAAAAATACGGTAAATGAGAAACACACAGGTCAAGATTTATATAAATTTTTAGTGCAAACTAAGACAGTCTTTAAATGCACGAGATATATCCGAATCAGGCTGATTCTTACATCTGGCCATCTGAAGACTGTGTAGTCTAAATTTAGATAAACTATTATTTGGCGCATTTAGACTATGTTCATACGATGGAATTTCCGTGCGGAATTCTGCAGAAGAATGACAAACATGTCTATTCGGAAATGCATTACCGTCAGCAAGCAGTCAGTCCTAGCGCCGGCATGTTCTGTCCCCACATTCACCTCCATTTTTAACAAACCCTATCCTTAGTTGAATTTAGTAGGAATGTGTTTACAACTCATAGGGGGAGATTTATCAAAACCTGTGCAAAGGAAAAGTTGCCCAGTTGCCCATAGCAACCAATGCAATTGCTATGGGCAACTTAAAAGGCCTTGTTAAAAATGAAAGGAGCTAGCTGATTGGTTGCTATGGGAAACTGGGCAACTTTCCCTCTGCACATGTTTTGATAAATCTCCCCCACAATAAAAGTGTTGTAAATCATGTAAGACAGTGGTCCAGATTTATCAAAGTGTGTGAGAGAAAAAAAAATTGTAATTTTCCCCCAGCAACCAATCACTGTTCAGCTTTCACTTTACCAGAGCTCGTTAACTGAGCTGTGATTGGCTACTGTGGGAAAATCACTCTGTTTTTTTTCTCACACATTTTGATAAATCTTTTTTGGTAGAAATTGTACCAGAATTCTGGCGTATTTGCAATAGTAAATCTGGGCTATGATTGTTTCTTTCTACATATAGTGGTCAGGCATGTGCAAATTTCTATTATTGACCTTTTCCTTACAAAGCCCTTAACAGATAACAGAATTTCACATAAACCCTGTAGGGAAATGAAAAGATTAATATTAAACGTGCACATTGGTGACCACTGTAATTGAAAATACATGAAAAACAATATTATTCTGTGCTGAAAATCCAATGATTTTATTTCCATTCCCTTTCATTTAAAAATCATCATCTAAAAATCCTCATCCAAAATAACAGTTTATGCCCTCAGTTTTCTTCATAGATAGGCAATGGATGTTTCCAAAGTAAAAACCAATTATTTGTATGTACCCTTATGCTATCATTGATTAGCTTTAGGCATAGGTTTAATCATTCCCCAACAATACTAGTAATCTACTGGTCTGTATTGAAGTATGTCACAATGGAAATGGTCATAGGCAGAAATGAATTCATTTGGAACTAACCAAATTTGCTCCAAAGTAAAATAACAAAAAAAATAAAAAAAAGATTCCAATTCTCCCCCCTCAAATTTTCATGGTGCTCTAGTGAAGAGTGCCACAGAAACTACACTCGGGGGCTACATTCAGGGGCATATCTGGTCAAGACCAGTATATGGAGGGTTAATTCTAACGTTTTTCCTATAGATTCCCCTAGGGGTAATTCAAAAATACCCTATTTTCCTATATATTTATTTAAAATCCCATAAGCTTTATTTGTTCTGTTCCAATAGTGCTGAAATCCAATAGTGCTGAAGACCCTTATTGTTTCATTTGTATATTGTCCCCTTAGAGATCACTCTATCTTTAGTAATTTGGGTTTGGTAGTGATAGATCTGAGTGTGCCTGCAGGTCACCCTCAGTACTATTCTAGGCTCAGCACTATTCTTGTGTAAAATCTCCTACTCTGCCCCCTCGACATGTTTCGCTACATAAGTAGCTTTATCAAGAGGTGGCGGGCATCTGAGCGTGGACGCCATGTCAGCTACTTTTATAAGCTCTGTCTATGATGTCATTGACAGGGACCCGAACGCTCCCTGTCCAATAGATTACTAAGTCCCTCATTCGGGTCTCCTGTATGGGCCATTCATTGTTATTTGTCAGGTCTTTCCTGCAATCAGGGCTTGCTATTTCTCCTAGTCACTCCTTCTTTAGTCACGTGTCCGCCCTATGTGCTTCCATCCAATCATCCTAATTCACATAAAGAAGATCCCAAATTCATCAGAGGGTGGCAACAGTTGCTAATGGAGAATTCACTCCGGATGTTAGAATACCTCTTAGTATATGAAAAACAGGCTTTCAATCAAATCAGTAAACAATTGGAAGAACAAATAGAGGAGATCCGAACCATTTAATCCCAAACAGATTTCAATAATCTGGAACAACAACTGCAGAAACACATAAAAAGTTTCCAGTCCGAATTGAAGGAGCGCAAACATCGGAAATACATTAGGGACAAAAAGGACTTTGGGACAGGTCTGATATACATTACAAGAGGTACAGACAACGTATATAATCAGTACAATTATTATACTGATATATCGGAGTCAGGGGCAGACAAATCACATGTGCAGCATGTTCAGCTGCACAGGGGCCCGCCACTACACATGGACCCTCAGGCACTGGCCAAGGGCCCCCTTGAGAGAGAGGTGCAGCTGGTGAGGATCCAGGACAGTTGTCCCGATCCCCACTCAGACAAGCGCTATTTTTTTTTCTTACAATCCCTGCGCTGCTCCTGCTCCGGTATCATTAGGGAGACAGGCAGTAGTGCAGGGATGAAGGTATCTGATTCATGGCTCCGCCCCCAGCACAGGAAGAGGGCGGAGGCCGAGAGCTGACAGGCCTCCCAGGAGCACAGCGGCTGTGAGGGTAAGTTATGTCCCCTGTCCTGCCTCTCTTCTCACTAGCAGTATAACCTGGGGCTGGGGGGGTAGCAGCCCAGTGGGGTCACTTTCCCTGCTCCGGTGTCCACAGGTCACCTACAGGTCACATTACAAGAACAAATTTTGGGAAAAATTGCAGCAAAAATGGTGCAGTTTCTAAAACTGCGCCATTTTTGCCACGATATTTCAACAAATTGTTCTTGTAATGTGACCTGTAGGTGACCTGTGGACCCCGGAGGAGGGAATGTGACCCCACTGGGGCCAAAACATGTGGACACACTGCTTGTTTATTTATCATTAATTAATTAAGGCAGTGTTTCCCAACCAGGGAGCCTCCAGCTGTTGCAAAACTACAACTTACGGACAGCTAAAGACTGTCCGGGCATGCTGGGAGTTGTAGTTTTGCAACAGCTGGAGGCACACTGGTTGGTAAACACTGAGATAGATAGATTGACTAGGCATAGATCAGTGTTTTCCTACCATGGTGCCTCCAGCTGTTGCAAAACTACAGTCCAGGCATGCTGGGAGTTTTAGTTTTGCAACAGCTGGAGACACCCTGGTTGGAAAACACTATCTATCTACCTATCGATCTATCCATCCCACAGGGTGCCTCCAGCTGTTGCAAAACTACAACTCCCAGCATACCTCAACAGCCAAAGGCCCAGGAGTTGTAGTTTTTTAGTTTTGCAACATCTGAAGGTTGGTAAAAAGATATCCATGTCCTATCTATCATCTATCTATCTATCTACTGTATCTATCTCTATCTATCATCTATCTATCCATCTAATATATTTCTATCTATCTATCTATCTATCTATCTGACATCTATCTATCTATCTATCTCATATCTATCTGTCTATCTATCTCATATCTATCTATCTATCTATCTATCTATCTATCTCTCATATCTATCTCATATCTATCTGTCTATCTATCTCATATCTAGCTATCTTTCTTTCTATCTATCTATCTATATCCATCTCATATCTATATATCTATTTATCTATCTAATATCTATTTCATATCTTTCTATCTCATATCTATCTATTTCATATCTATCTATCTCATATCTATCTATCTCATATCTATCTCATATCTATCTCATATCTATCTCATATCTATCTCATATCTATCTATCTATCTTATATCTATCTATTTCATATCTATCTATCTATCTCATATCTATCTATCTATCTCATATGTATCTATCTATCTATCTCATATCTAGCTATCTCATATCTAGCTATCTCATATCTATCTATCTATCTATCTCATATCTATCTCATATCTAGCTATCTCATATCTATCTCATATCTATCTATCTATCTCATATCTATCTCATATCTAGCTATCTCATATCTATCTATCTCATATCTATCTATCTATCTCATATCTATCTCATATCTAGCTATCTCATATCTATCTATCTATCTATCTATCTCATATCTAGCTATCTCATATCTATCTATCTATCTCATATCTATCTCATATCTATCTATCTATCTCATATCTATCTCATATCTATCTATCTATCTATCTCATATCTATCTCATATTTAGCTATCTCATATCTATCTATCTATCAAAAATAGAAAAATAGAGAACCTTTTAAAATGTTAATATTTATTGTAATCATTTAAAAAAATGAAAAAACTTAAAAAAAAATCACACCACGTGAAAAAAACTAAAAATGTATTGCCACCGCCATATGCTGGTATCTTTCTTGGTGCTCACCTCTCCACATTATTTCATGCAGATGAGCGCCCCAACATTATATTCTTGTATTATCGCCACAGTCTTTTTCACCGTTAAATGTCACTGTTCACACTTGATTTTAGGTATTTGAACCATAAAGAGCGTTCATACAAACACCGCAATTTAAATCAGTAAAACTGATAATACTTTACTGCGTACGGTGCTATTTGTTGAGATGGATGGTTAACTACATGCAGTGTTCCCTTTGATGATATGAGAACACACTTCAGCGTTTGTCCATGGTGTTTATTATATATAAGTGTCTGCGTTTTTGCAGATGCTAGATGTGCCTCATCATTTGGTATATTGCACCAAGCCTTAATCATCCACATATGACAAATAACATGTCGGTATGAACACGGTGAGGTGTTTAATGTAAATATTGCACCAGATTATTCATCCATATAAACAGCATCAATGTGAACACGGTGAAACGTTTTATGTGACTTTAAAGTGCCAAAAGCTTCTTTGTCCCATAGGTATTATACAAAGTCCAATAGGTCCACTATCTGCATGTATATCAGCGCCTTATTGGATATTGCACAGTCCCCTTTCATATATTTCACATAGTCCCAGATGTGCATTAATAGGTAATTTTACATTTGCAGACGGGTTGCTAGTTTAGTTATTCACCATTGATAGACAAGTTTAAGCTTCATATATTATTGCACTGTCCCTTAGAATGCTTAGATAATTCATATGTTCACACACACATGATGGCAATAGCAAATAGAGGATATGAAGAAAAACCTGTTGCTTTCTCCTTGTGTTCGTTCACACTGGTCCTCTGCAAGGTATCGGTTCGACGCGTTTCCTTCAGCCTTTAATTAATCAGGAACTGTACTTAGGCTTTTTTACTGTTATTCCAGCATCTCCTTTCTTTATTATTTGTTTGTGGAGCGAGCTTGTGCATAACTCTGATGGCGGTCGGTCTATCTATCTCATATCTAGCTATCTCATATCTATCTATCTATCTCATATCTATCTCATATCTCATATTTATCTCCTACCTGAACAATTGATGTATGGGGGGGGGGGAGGGCAGGCACGTTCTTTGCACAGGGGCCCTATGCTGTCTGTGTCCGCACCGGATCGGAGTATGAAGTATCAGAATCGGACATCCAGTCTGGAGCGAAGGGTGCTCAAATTCAGGCAGATGTAAAACTAAGAACAAATGTAAATATAATTACAAAAGACCAAACAATAAAGGCCCCCAGTGTAGAGGACCAGGGGCTTGGGAAAACCAATTTAGCCAACAGAGAGGTGGTTACAATCAATACAACAATACAAGGAGCATATGGACGTTTGACCAAAGTAACAAACAAGTGATGGAAGTACTAAAGAAGTGCTGGCCAATCCTGTTGAAAGACAGTGATTTGAAGGAAGTACTTACCCCAGGTCCAAGCGTTACATATCGAAGAGGCAGGAACATCAGGGAGCAGTTGGTATACAGCCATAACAGGAGAAAGAAACAGAGGTAATGTGGTTAAGATCGAGTATAAAGGGGTCATACCCATATTGAGGATGCAACTTTTTGAGGTATATACCAAAGAAAAAAGAATTTGTAAATCCATATGATGGGAAAAAATATGAAATTCGAGATTTCATTAATTGTCAAACACCTGGAGTTGTCTACATCGCGGAATGCGGATGCCCAAATCTGTATGTGGGGAAGACTACTCAACAATTGAGGAGAAGAGTGTTGAAACATTTGAGCACAATAAGAACAGGGATAGATACCCCCTGGCAAGGCATATTCGCAATGTACATAGAGGAGAAACCAAGAGCTTAAAGTTTTGGGGGTTCATTAAACCCTGCTTGGGTCCAAGAGGAGGCAACCTGGACAAAAAGTGGCTGAGAGAAGAAGCAATGTGGATACATAGATTAAATACTTTAAGTCTGCAAGGCTTAAACAAAGGTTTTACCTTCTCAGCTTTCCTTTGAAACCTGCCTGTCATAAGGATGTACATAAGACAAATAACTATTATAGAACGAATAGATATCTACACAAAAGAGTGTGTGTCCAGCTACATAAAATACAGAAACTTAGCGTGACTAGTGAGAAATGGCCATTTAAATAAAACATCCATAAATGGATCATATTAATAGATTATACAATATTGAATAGTCCAGAAGTGAAGTGAATTTATCTCCATATGCCTAAATTTAGGTATAAAGAATAAATATGAAAAACAGACCAGGAACATGTAGGGGCACATATAGGTTCCAGTAAAGGCATGTACCAGTGATTTAAACAAAAGCATAAGCATACATATATAAGGACAGAAGAACGATATAATAAAAATTGTTGAAAATTCTTGCTCACCTCGATAGGGAGGGGATGGAGGGGATGCAGGGACCCCCTGTGGTGTGACGGGGATGGATGAGAAGGAGCTCCCCTGAAAAATATAGAAATAGAAGTTAAAATTACACCATAAAAGAGTATAGAAGTGGAAGAAAGCCAAGAGGGGATCGAGCTGGTGGTCGGCAGCGAGGCGAGTTACCGCCTGTCCCGAAAAAGAAAAGATTCTCTCCCCCCCCCCCCCCCCCCATAACATTTGATAAAAATAACATCTAAAAATAAAAGTAAAAAATAAAAAAGAGTTAATACATACCTACCTGGTCAGAGTTTGTGAGGGGGCCAGTGGAAAGGGGAGGGGATGGGGTGGTTCATCCGAAGTCCATTGGAGGGGAAACTGATTTGCCCTGACAAAAAATAAATAAATAAAACAAAAAATAAGAATTGAAATAAGGAAAAATTAAGTGTGTAGCATCAAGAAAAAGAATGAAAAACAATCAAAATAAATGCAAGTAGTAAAAAACGTAATAAGGGTACAGAAGTCTAATAGAAGAAAAAAAAGTGACTGAAGAACAGACTAGGAACAACAATATATGTGGGAACTACCTAGGACTAAGGATTTAGGCATCAGAAGAAAATACAAAATATAAGCAAGATATAGGCAATAGATGTAAATTTATAATACAACAACAGTGACCAATCAGTTTAAAACCAAGGGGGACATGTATCATTGCCTTTAGCAATTGCGCTATTTTTGCATTTGTGCTGCGTTTTTTTTTGGTGGATGATTTTCTAAAGTTGTCACCAGTTTGGTGTACCTTAGAAAACGTAATCCAGTGCACTGGTATGTATAATTTGCGCAAATTAAATTTAGATGTTTTTTTTTTGCGCAATTGCGCTTTTTTTTGCAAAAATTGACTAGAAATCTACGAGTGGTAGCAAGGACACGTAGAAAGTGTCCGATGCTACACTGTTTTAACCCAAGCAGGCATGGGGGTTGAAATAGTGGTATCATTTCTTATTTATTTTTGCAAGTGTTTATAGAATATGTGATGTAATTGGCCAGTGCTTTCCGTTATTTTCGTTTTCAATAAAAACCTTTTTTTTTTTTTTTTGAACATCAATTAAATTAAATACATTGTTAGGTCACAATGTAGTCACCATCCTTTTTTTTTTTTTTTACATTTATCAACATGTAATTTTAGGATTTTGAATATTTTCTCCAAAAAACATAAAGATATGTGATTATGTTGGTCGTCTTCAAAACACGATTTGACTATCCGCTCAACAGAAGCGATTTCATAGTCTCTAAGCAGCTGAAATGGAATCTATGCAGGAACATGCACGTACCCATTAACTCTTAGTGGACTGCCGACCTGATTGTAGTTTGCTAGGGCCTACAATATGGGAATTTTAAAATCATGTCTGATTTTTCATACGGACAGAAAATCATGGTCTGGCACGATTTAAAGTCTGTGTAAAACATCTCACATGCTGACAAAATTAACAGAACGGACTGGGACATTATCTAAATGTAAAAGGAAAATGCACAAATAACAGCCTTACTATGAATTAAATTGCAAAACAAAAAGAGAGAGCAAAAAATATTTATTTTAGCTGCCTTTGGAACAACAGACATGTAACATTGAATAGACCAACATACCTTGATGCAGAATAGAACGTTTTTCCAGGCAACTTCCACTCTTGTCAACCTTGGATCAATTGTGACTTTTCAGTCCAATTTATCAAGGGGCTTGCGCTAAAATTGTAAATTTGGCGCAATTGCGCAAAATTTGCACCACCTTAAAACGTCTAAATTTCAGTCTAATATACACCAACATTGATACATATCCCCCAAAGTGTTTGCGCACTTAAGTGCATGCAGATTCTGTGCAGTACATCAAGAGAATCCCATGGTACAAATCCTAAGTGTCCGTGCATCCGGTTATGCGCAGACTGGATCTCGGCAACAAACAGCTTGCGCATATGCGAATGTGCATACGGGATCTGCATGTACTGGAAAAATAAGAACAAAGGGGGATATTTATCAAAGGATTTAGACTGGTTTTTCCTGTCTAAATTTGTCACACAGAAAGTCGCAGTCTAATTATGTGCGACTTTTCTGCGACTTTTGCTCTAGAGGATTTTTAGAACATGATGGGGGATATTTATCAAAGCAGTCTATGTCCCGCATCAATATAGACCAAACTACAGAGGGTTAGGCTAGTCTATTGTGCCTAATTTATCAAATGGCGCATGGCTCTTGATAAATTCTGTGCACAGACTTTGAGATCTATGCTTTAGACTGTATTTAAACCTGCTCCAACATGGTCTGACATTTCGGCGTATTTTCAGCCGATGCAACTTGTCGCTGAAAAGTTGCTTTTGATAAATTCAGCACCAATGCATTTTCCAATGCATTTCCATCTAAAATAGACTAGCATGCATCGTGTTCTAAAAATCCTCTAGAACAAAAGTCGCAGAAAAGTCGCACATATTTAGACTGCGACTTTCTGTGTGACAAATTTAGACAGGAAAAAACTGTCTAAATCCTTTGATAAATATCCCACGATGCATTCTAGTCTATTTTAGATGGAAATGCATTGGAAAATGCATTGGTGCTGAATTTATTAAAAGCAACTTTTCAGCGACAAGTCGCATCGGCTGAAAGTACGCCAAAATGTCAGATTATGTTGGAGCAAGTTTAAATACAGTCTAAAGCATAGATTATGAAATCTGTGCACAGAATTTTTCAAGAGCCTTGCACCTTTTGATAAATTAGGCGCACAATAGACTAGCCTAACCCTCTGTAGTTTGGTCTATATTGATCCGGGACATAGACAGCTTTGATAAATATCCCCCAAAGAGTTTGCGCAGCTGAGACTGCGCAAGTGATGACAGAGGGAAAAACAAATGTGGTGATTGGATGGAAGCACATAAGGCGGACTTGTGACTAAAGAAGGAGTGAAAGACCTGGCAATCAACAATGAATGGCCCATACAGGAGACCCGAATGAGGGACTTAGTAATCTATTTGACAGGGAGTGTTCGGGCCCCTGTCAATGATGTCATAGACAAAGCTTATAAAAGTAACTGACATGGCATCCACGCTCAGATGCCCGTCACCTCTTGATAAAGCTACTTACATAGCGAAACATGTCGAGGGGGCAGAGTAGGAGATTTTAAACAAGAATAGTGCTGAGCCCAGAATAGTACTGAGGGTGACCTGCAGGCACACTCAGATCTATCACTACCAAACCCAAATTACTAAAGATAGAGTGATCTCTAAGGGGACAATATACAAATGAAACAATAAGGGTCTTCAGCACTGTTGGATTTTAAACAGTGGGTAGAATGGAACAAATAAAGCTTATAGGATTTTAAATAAGTATATGGGAAAATAGTGTATTTTTGGATTACCCTTAGGGGAATCTATAGGAAAAACATTCAGGGGCAGGGACTCCTGTCATTTTGGTTGACAGCTGATTTGCGTAAAACCTCCCATAACAGTTTTGCTTATGACTTGTTTGGCTAAAGAGATAATGGCTTTTGATATAGAAAAAATAAAGAATTTACACATTGTATAGGGACTAAATAAATCAATAAACATCACAAATAGCCCTCTGTGCCTAAAACTCTCCATATTTTAAGTATTTAGTATATATTTTTATTTTGTTTGAGTTTTATTTTTTAAAGTTGTGTGATTTACTTAAAAGTAGCTAAACTGGTATATGCATTTTAACACTGAAAACAAAATACTAAGCATTAGTTAAATAGCCAAGATGTCTGTAAAATGATTTTTTTGCATTTGAACATTGGCCGCTGAAGTTTTGTGGGCACTCTATCAACTTAAGTTTCCTTTTCTGCTTCCACTCGTGTATGTGCCAGTGCTTTCCTCCGTGGTACATTTTTACCATTAGCACTATCATAAAACAGTGGCATAAAACAGTGCCCTGCTTCCCAAAGCACCTAAAGTTGCTGAGATAGGAATGTGACAGACCTGAACTATATTTGCAGGACTTATGGATGTTCCTGTCTGCGAGATGATCTTCCCAGCTGCTTTAAATATGCATATGTAATAAACACTAGTGTGGAACAGATGATGTGGTACAAAGCCAGAAAAACAAAGACACAGACAGACTGTTCTTTATTCACCCATTTTAAAGTATCTGCCTATTTTTTGTGATGACCATATGTGATAGTGATAGCCGAAATACAACAAGGCAACAATAACAAGGATACTACCAAACATTTGGATCAATGTAAGTATGAATGATTGCAAAATATTCAGTAGTGATGGTTTATGGAACAAGCACGACATGAAGAATCTGTAAATGAGAAAACAGGGAGAGAGGGAGGGAAAGAAGGAAAGGAAGGCAGAAGTGGTTAAGACGTATCAGATGAACACTTTGTGAGATTATTAATATGAATAATAGAAAGTGCCATTTAGAGAGTTATTTGTCATTTGTAAAAACTTGAATGTAAAAAACTAATGACAGGAATGCTTTAAAGCAAAATGTTCAGAAACCTTATCAGTCCCATTGGTATATTCAGCAACATGGTAACTAAAGATATCCTTTAAAGGAAAACAGTGATCCTGCTCACCCACACTAAACCAAATACACTGGGTTACAGTGTGGGTGAACAGGTATGGGTGAACAGGAGACCGATGAGGGGTCAATGAGTTAAATACATACCTGTAGTCCGGAGCGGTGTCCATCCGAAGATCCTCTTCTATCTAAGCTGAGTTGCGCACAAGAGGCGTGCCAGCTGGGTGAATTTGAATATTCATTGGCACTCGTCACGTGAGCGCTCAGTAGGCGCAAGCGCTCACAAGACCAGAGCCCATGAATAATTAAATTCATCCGGCAGGCACGGCTCTTATGTTCAATTCAGCAGGGATAGAAGAGGATCTTCGGAGGGACACAGCTCCGGACTACAGGTACGTATTTAAATCATTGACCCCTCATCGGTCTCCTGTTCACCCACACTGTAACTCGGTGTATTGGGTTTAGTGTGGGTAAACAGGATGACCGGTTTCCTTTAAACATAATATTGTTGCATGCATTTGTATACCAAGCATGTACTTTTCTCTGACAGATCCATATAATGTATCGGCCAAAAATGTAATTGACATACATCTCTTAAAGGGTACAAATGTGCCAGGAACCTAACTGTTCCCTGAGTTACTTTAATAATCATTTGATACTATTTATTTGATAGCTTGATTTAAGTAGTTTAAGAATATTTACACACCACATTTGGCAAACGCACTCTCACCTAAAAGTGGCCAAAAGAGTGTCATTTGGAACTCTGCTTGAGTGTTTTCTCATAGTGTTTTTTAAATTGCTGGATGGAATAGCTATACAGCAGGATCCATTATTAGTACCCAAATGGAGTATATGTATTTTTTTTTAACATAGGAGTCCGTGTACAGATGTAGAACACACATAGAGTTAAAATAACAAACCAGCATGCTGTGCTTCTTTATAAAATAGCAAGTCTGTTAGGTGAGGGGCAATTCATAAAGTACTGCAGGGATTCCTACTATATATACAGGACCCCTCATCCTCTACAAACATTCCAGATTATGGTGGCACCGACTATGTTGGCAGCCACTACAGCCTCATGATGGATGACACTAAGTTGCCAGGCATATACACATGCCAGACACTGGGAGGGGGGGGGGGGGGGGGAGTGTGACCAGAGCATAATTTGACCTTTTGGAATGTTACAATCTAAAGGTGTTTGTTTGTTTGTTTTGTATTTCGTTTTCTTACAGGACACATTAAGCTTTCTAATTATGTAAAAATAGAGCAAATATCAATTCATTTGGTAGTTTTTTTTTTTTTTTTTTTTACAAACAATTATCCAGATTTTCTGCCAATAACAAAGGCCCTATTTTAGCTTTAAATGTACTACCGTTCCTCAGCTTTAGCCTGTATACATGGGTAATAATCACTAGGCACAGAAAATATTTAGTAAAACAGCAAAAGCGGATAGGGCCTAAGAAAAGGCAAGTAAACCTAGCAGCCAGGGGTGATTTATTTTATTTAAAGTCTGTGTGACAGGAATGTGCCAATGCCTATCTGAAAATTTAATGCCAATGATCAACTTCTACCAGGTCACTTACCTCTCCCATTGCATCTAGCTCTGTGCCCTGCTTGATGCTCCTGGCTACCGCCAGACTGTTGCTCCCTCTTCTGCCATGCTTTTGCTGATTCTTTTTGGTACTATTCCACACCTGGCCTGTGGGGTACACAAAACAACTCCTTCTGTGACTTAAAGGGCAGTGTACATACCAGAAACTTCCCCCACTCCTATTACTGTTCAGTATTTAACTCTGCTACTTCCTCTCCATGCATGGGTGTTGTTGTTGTTCCTAGTGCCCATTAGTAAAGGTGTTCTCTTTCTGATCCAGCTGTTTTATGTATGAACAGGGCCGGCCCTACCATGGGACCCGGTGGGACCATTGGTCCCAGGCGGCACTTTTCAGAGGCAAAATGTGGGTAAACTATGCGCTACCTAATGTGGGAAAACTGCTACCTAATGAGGGAAAACTATGCTACCTAATGTGGGGAAACTATGCTACCTAATGTGGGGAAACTATGCTACCTAATGTGGAGAAACTATGCTACCTAATTACTACCTAATGTGGAGGAAACTGCTACCTAATGTGGAGAAACTATGCAAACCTAACGTGGGAAACTATGCTACCTAACGTGGGGAAACTATGCTACCTATTGTGGGGAAACTGCTACCTAATGTGGGGAATCTATGCTACATAATGTGGGGAGACTATACTACCTAATATGGGGAAACTGCTACCTAATGTGGGGAATCTATGCTACCTAATGTGAGTAAACTATGCTACCTAATGTGGTGAAACTATGCTACCTAATATGGGGAACTATGCTACCTAATGTGGGGAAACTATACTACCTATGTGGGGAAACTGCTACCAAATGTGGGGGAACTATGCTACCTATATAATGTGGGGAAACTATACTACCTAATGTGGGGAAACTATGCTACCTAATGTGGAGAAACTATGCTACCTAATTACTACCTAATGTGGATGAAACTGCTACCTAATGTGGAGAATCTATGCAAACCTAACATGGGAAACTATGCTACCTAACGTGGGGAAACTATGCTACGTATTGTGGGGAAACTGCTACCTAATGTGGGGAATCTATGCTACATAATGCGGGGAGACTATACTACCTAATATGGGGAAACTTCTACCTAATGTGGGGAATCTATGCTACCTAATGTGAGTAAACTATGTTACCTAATGTGGGGAAACTATGCTACCTAATGTGGGGAAACTATGCTACCTAATGTGGGGAAACTATACTACCTATGTGGGGAAACTGCTACCTAATGTGGGGAATCTATGCAACTTAATGCAGGTAAACTATGCTACCTAATGTGGGAAAACTGCTACCTAATGTGGGGGTAAACTGCTACCTAATGAGGGGAAACTACTATCTAATGTGGGAGAAACTGCTACCTAATGTGGGGAAACTATGCTACCTATATAATGTGGAGAAACTATGCTACTTAATGTGTGTGTGTGTGTGTGTGTGGGGGGGGGTAATGCAACCTAATGTGGGGAAGCTATGCTACCTAATGTGGGGAAACTATGCTACCTAATTTGGGGAAATTATGCTACCTAATGTCAGGAAGCTATGCTACCTATATAATGTGGGGAAACAATGCTATCTAATGTGGGTAAACTATGCTGCCTATCTAATGTGGGTAAACTATGCTACCTATCTAATGTTGGGAAACTATGCTCCCTATCTAATGTGGGGAAACTATACTGCCTACTTAATGTGGGGGAACTGCTGCCTACCTAATGTGGGGGAACTGCTGCCTATGTAATGCTTTTATCGGGGGGTGCAGCATTTCACTCTTGGACCCAAGCAGCACAATGTCTTGGGCTGGCCCTTTGTATAAACCCATTCCCATCTCCTGGTTCCCGTCTCAGCACAGTCTCTCCTGTACCACCTGTTTCCACTGTCGCTGGCCTAAATTGTTGATTCATAACTTATGCCACCTGCCTTTACCTTCTTGCCTATTGCAGAGTCTGCCTCTGCTTGTTCCTAGTAAACTGCATTTTTTCTCCTGTGCTTGACTCAAACTGACTTTGCTTACTTGCCTGATCCCCTGATACAGAGGCTACCCACAATGGACCACACTTGTGGATAACCTTGCACCCTTTGCCACCAGCTTCTTAGACTCTGCTCCCAGACATGGCCCAATGTAGGACCAGTTTGATAGCACAGTGGGTCCACCAGTGGGTCCACACTCATTGCCTCTTACAAAAATAGTAAAAATATTTTACTGTACTCCATTAACACTCTTTATGACTATTGTGATAAGGTAACCAAATGTGTGGCTATACTGATAGTACTGGTGCTCACCCCAACAACTGTATGGAGGCTAAGCAAGAAGTGGACCTCTTTACCGGAAAAGGAAAAATACAGTCATGGCAAAATGTTGGCACCCCTGAAATTTTTCAAGAAAATGTAGTATTTCTCACAGTAAAGGATCGCAGTAACACATGTTTTTCAATACACATGTTTATTCCCTTTGTGTGTATTGGAACTAAACCAAGAAAGGGAGGAAAAAAAGCAAATTGAAGATAATATCACACCAAACTCCAAAAATGGTCTGGACAAAATTATTGGCCCCCTTTCAAATTTGTGTAAAAATAAGATTGTTTCAAGCATGTGATGCTCCTTTAAACTCCACTGGGGCAAGTAACAGGTGTGGGCAATATAAAAATCACACCTGAAAGCAGATAAAAAGGAGATAAGTTCACTTATTCTTTGCATTGTGTGTCTGTTTGTGTCACACTAAGCATGGCCAACAGAAAGAGAAGGAGAGAACTGTCTGAGGACTTGAGAACCAAAATTGTGGAAAAATATCAACAATCTCAAGGTTACAAGTCCATCTCCAGAGATATGGATTTGCCTTTGTCCACAGTGCGCAACATTATCAAGAAGTTTGCAACCCATGGCACTGTAGCTAATCTCCCTGGGCGTGGACAGAAGAGAAAAATTGATGAAAGGTGTCAACGCAGGATAGTCCGGATGGTGGATAAGCAGCCCCAAACAAGTTCCAAAGATATTCAAGCTATCCTGCAGGCTCAGGGAGCATCAGTGTCAGCGCAAAATATCTGTCGACATTTAAATGAAATGAAACGCTATGGCAGAAGACCCAGGAGGACCCCACTGCTGACACAGAGACATAAAGAAGCAAGACAACATTTTGCCAAAATGAACTTGAGAAAGTCAAAATCCTTCTGGGAAAATGTCTTGTGGACAGCTGAGACCAAGATAGAGCTTTTTTGGTAAAGCACATCATTCGACTGTTTACCGAAAACGGAATGAGGCCTACAAAGAAAGGAACACAGTACCTACAGTGATTTGGAGTTGTTTTGCTGCCCCTGGCACTGGGGGCCTTGAATGTGTTCAAGGCATCATGGAATCTGAGTATTACCAACAGATTTTGGATCGCACTGTACAGCCCAGTGTCAGAAAGCTGGGTTTGCATCCGAGATCTTGAGTCTTCCAGCAGGACAATGACCCCAAACATACGTCAAAAAGCACCCAGAAATGGATGGCAACAAAGCGCTGGAGAGTTCTGAAGTGGCCAGCAATGAGTCCGGATCTAAATCTCATTGAACACCTGTGGAGAGATCTCAAAATTGCTGTTGGGAAAAGGCAGTTTGCAAAGGAAGAGTGGTCCAACATTCCGGCTGAGAGGCGTAAGAAGCTTATTCATGGTTATAGGAAGGGACTGATTTCAGTTATTTTTTTCAAAGGGTGTGCAGCCAAATATTAAGTTAAGGGTGCCAACAATTTTGTCCAGCCCATTTTTGGAGTTTGGTGTGACATTATGTCCAATTTGCTTTTTTTTCCTCCCTTTTTTGGTTTAGTTCCAATACACACAAAGGGAATATACATGTGTATAGCAAAACATGTGTTACTGCAATCCTTTTCTGTGAGAAATACTTCATTTTCTAGAAAAATTGAAGAGTTGCCAACATTTTACAGCCATGACTGTATGACTTCTACTCAACCTAGATGGCAAGGCGATAAGTGAGACATTTTAGAGCAAGATTGTATATATAGAGTGATTATTCAAAGAGAACCTTTTTTGAAAAAAAAATTCATCTTTAAAAGAAGCCTCTAGAAAATAAAAGCTGAAATATGATTGGTTGTTATGGGCAACTGCACCATTCTTCCTCTACACCAAGTTTTTAAACTTAAATCAAAAATTGACATCAAAGATAAATACAATTCCTGGATGACATCTCTGAAAACCAAGCAGTGCTTAAAGGGGTACTCCGATGATGAACATCTTATCGCCTATCCGAAGGAAAGGCATCATGGGGGTCCCCTGCATGGCACCCCAGTCAACCATGCACATAGGGAACTCCGCTCTGTGCCGGATGACTGGCAACTACGTAGCCATCACACCCCCTTCCATAGACATGAATGGAGGGGGCGTGGCGTGATGTCACCAACATGGAAGCTCCAAGCATCCGTGTTCCGGATGCCACCGCTACTGGCCTCGACATCACAGGGATCCCCAGAGGTGGGACCCCCGCTATCAGGCATCGTATCCCCTATCCTTCGGATAGTTGATAAGATGTTTATCGCCGGAGTACCCCTTTAAGATGTTCAGCTGCTGTAAGTAAAGACAGTATTAGATTGTTGAACTTAGGAATAGATTCTATTGGCTGCAATATGGGATTAGGCCCAGGATACAAAAAAAAAAGCCACATACTACTGCAAATATTACAGAATTTCAGTTTATCGAAGAAAAATATTAAAAATTGCCTGAAAAATACTGCATCCATAGCATTCTACATAAAAAAATTGTCATGAATGAAACAAATGTACCACTTGCAAAGAAAAGGCACCTCAATGAAAGCATGCATCGTTTTGGTGCGTTTAAGGAGGTTGTCCAGTAAAACACCCCACAGAATAGGGGTTGAGTATCTGATCACAGAGGGGGGGGGTCTCCAAAATTGGACCCCAACGCTCCTGAGTACAGCACTCGGACATCTCCGATGCTCCAATATGAATGAATGGAGAGTGTGCTGTCTGCAGCATGTGCTCCTCTCAAAGAGCTGGGGTCCCGTTGAGCTGATCACGGGTGTCCCAGTGGTCAGACCCCCACAATTAGACACTCTGGACAACCCCTTTAACACTCCCCTATTGATTGTTTGCTAACTTCTGATTACAGTGTTTTCAATTACCACTGGAACCACCCCCAACTGGGAGAAGGAAAGTGTGGGAAGGACTCCATGTGGGCTCCAGCCTTTAAGCTGTATTTTAAAAGCTGCATAGTGCCACCTATTGAGGATAGGACAGCAAAAAACTGGCAACGTTTTGACCTTCAGTAGCTGTTAGAATGTGTTAAAACATGTAAGAATCTTACAAAAAAAAAGTACTGACCATTTTACTTCCTTTTTAGGAAAAAACGCTTTGCAGACCGCAAATATAACTCATGTTTGAACAAAATGTTTAATGTTCTAGGAAAATACATTTTGATACAGACACTGTGCTATTCCTAGGAAAAAGACTATGGGCTAAAGACTATACTCATTTTTTCCAAATTTCTCCATAGCACATTTTCCAACAAGATATTCAGAAATAATATTCATGTTAAACTTTTCATGAAAGAAAAATGTCCATGTGATATATGATGATTTCTGCGCAAGAAGAAAAACACAGGGGTTATCCAGGAAAAAACTTTTTTTTATATATCAACTGGCTCCAGAAAGTTAAACAGATTTGTAAATTACTTCTATTAAAAAATCTTAATCCTTTCAGTACTTATGAGCTTCTGAAGTTGAGGTTGTTATTTTCTGTCTAAGTGCTCTCTGATGACACGTGTCTCGGAAACCGCCCAGTTTAGAATCAAATCCCCATAGCAAACCTCTTCTAAACTGGGCGGTTCCCGAGACACGTGTCATCAGAGAGCACTTAGACAGAAAAGAACAACTCAACTTCAGAAGCTCATAAGTACTGAAAGGATTAAAAAAAATAATAGAAGTAATTTACAAATCTGTTTAACTCTCTGGAGCCAGTTGATGTATATATATATATATATATATATATATATATATATATATATATATATACATTTTCCTGGATGACCCCTTTAACCAACTATACCAAAAAGGAGTGAAGAAACAGCCAATTGCCTGAGAAAATATGTTATTGTGTCTTGCAGTTGTGGACAATATTCTCAGGTAAAATTAAGCTTTATAGAGTTTCCTGGATACATGACCTAACTACTACTTCAATACCCAGAAGGTAGTGCTGTTGTCACTTTTAGCTAACTTCTGATTACAGTGTTTTCAATTTCCACTGGAACCACCCCCAACTGGGAGAATGAAAGTGTGGGAAGTGTACTAGGGGTACAACTATAAAGGTTGTAGAGGTAGCTATCACAAATGGGCCACATACTAAAAGATCAGTCTGCCCAGTGAAGAGCCAATATTTTACACCCTAGCCTTAAAGGAGTAATTCAGCTGGAAAACATTTTTTTTAATCAACTGGTGTTGATTAAACAGATTTGTTAATTACTTCTATTTAAAAATCTTAATCCTTCCAGTACTTATCAGCTGCTGTATACTACAGAGGAAGTTCTTTTCTTTTTGAACTTCCTTTCTGTCTGTCCACAGTGCTCTCTGCTGACACCTCTGTCCATGTCAGGAACTGTCCAGAGCAGGATAGGTTTGCTGTGGGGATTTACTCCTGCTCTGAGCAGCAAATAAAATGGACAGAGGTGTCAGCAGAGAGCACTGTGGTCAGACAGAGAGAAAATTCAAAAAGAAAAGAACTTCCTGTGGATCATACAGCAGCTGATAAGAACTGGAAGGATTAATATTTTAAAGAGAAGTAAGTTACAAATCTGTTTAACTTTCTGCCACCAGTTGATTTTTTTCCAGCAGAGTATCCCTTTAAGCCATAATGTTGCTGCATAAAACAAATTATATACAGACTAATATTTCCCCATATGGTGACTATATAGCTGGGGATTTCAGCTTCACAGACCATATAGTAATCACAATGCAGTAATATCCAATGACTCACATGTGATGTCTTCTTGGAGACCTTTTTTTTTTTTTCTCCAAGCCACCATTGTGACTTCTTCAATAGAATAAAGATACCGCTCGATCCTCGTATCCTAGCCTCTGTGCTGCAGACGAGTAGGGTGGCATTCCCTTCCACATGTAAACAGTAGATAATAGAAGGCGTCCAGCACCTTCTTGGCGCTGGACGCCTTCTATTGTCTATTATGACTTCTTCCAGCCATGACTTTTTTTTGCTGAATGTGCCCGAAAAGCATCTTGGGCTCCTTTCTTTTCCAACACATGGAAGTATGTCTACTTTAGCAGTTAGGTATTTTCCCACTAGCATTAGGTAGGTATGTCTGTAGGTATGTAGTACCCCCTTTATGCAGCTAGTTCCCAGTTTAGGCAGTTATGCCTCACCGCTATATGGGTAGCCCACAAGGTAGACCAATAGCTGGAGCTTCCTGATATGGAAATGTGGTATGCCTTGGGGGGGGGGGGGTGTAGGGTAGTTGGGATGTTGTAGTAGGTAAGGGGTTAATGTTAACCCTATAGTTTGTGACGCCAGACTGACGGCTAGTATGCTGAGGTAATTCTCCGGCCTATCACCGCCCTTCCCAGAAACGACAGGTGCATGTAATGAAATGACTGAAGGTCCACAATGTTCTTGAACTTGGGTAACTTTACTTAAGTGTTTGCGGTACATCCAATGAACAATGACAGTCTCAGGAATACAGTGTTTATATAGCTCAATGACTGACAATTGTTGCGGACCTTGAAATAGACTAAAGTCTCTGAATTATTGCAGATCCGTACGGATTTAGGGGATAGATAAGGTCCGGTGATCTTGCAGAGTGCGTGGGGATTGATACACTCAGAATTTAGAAGTTATCGGCCGTCGCCGCAAGGTTCAGGCCTAGACTCACAGATCTCAGCAGTGCAGATGCTTCTTGCTTGCTTGCACAGGAACAAGAGAGAGAGAACTTGGCCGCCGCTCCCTTATATGGGCAAGGGGCAGGGCTAATCTGATTGGTCCGAACATCCGTCATTCACTGTTACAATGAGTGATGAGATTGACTACGTCACAAGGACCTCCAAAGGTCCTCAAGCAGAAATACCATAATGCAATAATAATAATACCATAATGCATAATAGCTATCACGCCCCCTCCCGTAGGCTTGCATTGAGGGGCGGAGCGTGATGTCACACGGGGGCAGGGGCGTGACGTTACACGCTGCCGGCCCTGCGGTCTACCGTAATAAGACCAGGAGCGAACACGCTCCAGGGACTGATTACAAACGGGGTGCCGCGTGCATGATCGCCGGCGTCCCCAGCTGCGGGACTCCCGCGATCAGGCATCTGAGTACCCCTTTAAGAAAGTGAACCTCTGCGGACTGTGTGCATGACAAATGTGCCTATCTGATCCTTCCAAACTCTAGTTTGTAATCATCCAAGTATTCCTTAGCCATGTACTGAAAAGGATGCTATTACAGTAGTTCCATTAGGTAATTAGAATTAGGTAATGTGAAAATAGTCTTTGAGATGAAAAGATTTTAAAGGTCAAAACAGTTCTTAGGAAACTGTGTGTGACATAATATCGAGAAAATGTTCACTCCATTAATGGGAACCATCTACATTATGTAGTTTCACAAACAAACCAATTAATACAGTAATACTAAAACATTGTTTAAGAAAGCGAAGAATGCTTTGCTGGAGTGGATTTCACACAATGTCAGTGAAAGACATTACATATTGTTTGTGTTAATTCTAATGTCAAATGAAGCACAAGGACAGATGGACAAAACATTTTCTGAAGTGTCATCTGGATTATGTCTGTTTAGGAAGGATGACTCATGGCCTAGCAAAATAAAATTGTATAATAAATGAATCACTACATATATATATATATATATATATATATATATATATATATATTAATTAACAACAAAATAACTCACCAAGGAGGTAAGGAGTTGTTAGAATTGAGTGAAACATTATTGAGTGAAACCAGCAATCAATCAGATTGCTTCTTTTATTTTTGAAAAGGTCTCTGAAAAATGAAAGAAGCTATCTGATTGGTTGCTATGGGCAACTCAGCAACTTTTCATCTGGACAGGTTTTGATAAATCTCCCCCTTATATGTATAGGCTAGTCGGATTTGCTGCCATGAGAAGTAACATGTGGCCACAGGATATCCTGCACATATCCCTGAGCTCTAAGTATCCCTCATATCACTTCGATGGGTAACCAACTGCAATGGCTTCTCAGATCATCACACCAGCAGATGGGGCAGTGTGTCATTCCACAGCAAAGGCGAGACTAAAGAGCTCACCATATTTGAAAATACCATTTGTCCGAAACAGAACCAAGATTTGTCACTAAAGACAATAAGAGGGAGATTTATCAAAACCTGTCCAGAGGAAAAGTTGTCCAGTTACCCATAGCAACCAATCCGGTTGCTTCTTTCATTTTTGAAAGACATCTGAAAAATGAAATAAAGATCTGATTGGTTGCTATGGAAAACTTAGCAACTTTTCCTTTGGATGAGTTTTGATAAATCTCCCCCTATGGTTCCAACCTGTAGCAGTCGAAGCAGTCTAGGTTTCCCCTTCATGACACCACTGCAAACTAAGGCAATGGTGGATGCTGGTCAATAGCAGGAAATGTAATGGGAACAGTAACACCAAATTTCCTTCTGCTGAGCACATGGAAATGGTTCAAAGACTTCAAAAATTGTCTTGTATGTAGGCTGTATACTTCTAAACAAATAGTATATTTATTGTGTATATGTGTATGTTATTATGAAACTGCTCTATATTAAATTTGTGAATATCTATCTACACTTGTCTCAAGGCTCCTCCCCAGAGAAAATGATTAAAGTTAACTGTTTCCTGCCTGACAGTGTTCAAGATGTTAACCTTATTCCATTGGAGAAGATGTCAAGATTTATCCGGTGAGCTGGTTTTCTCCTCCCACTGTTTGACACGTGTAATGCAGTTTCCCTTCCTGTACCTAAGGTATTTAAACTTAGTTTTTTTTGTATGTATCATTGCCATGATTAAGAGCTAATATCTCAGCCCGAAATGCATCAGTGTTTTTTTTTCTTCACTTTTTATAGTGACATGTTGCTGCCTTTTCGTTTAAAATATGGACATTTATTAAAGTTTGAAGTTTTTTATTTACTTTTTGCTGGGAGCTGGACCTTCACCCACATTCCTTATGGTCATGTCTATATGGGAAATAGCCTGTTATTCTCCGTGATTCCGCCTCTAATATGTGCCCTGAATTCGTATTCATACTGGGGATTAACTGATTTGCGTTTTGCATTTTTTATTCATAAATCCTGATATGTGCAGTTTAAGCTTGTGGGTGATGATAAATTGTTTAAAAGGTCATAGCTTTTAAAATTAATTCATTCTTATGACGTTATGTTGAGAGCAGTGATCCCCAAAAGTGGATGTTGCTGTTTTTAAGCATTTTATAAGGATAACATTGTAGCCAATGATGATGGATCAAAATGTATTGATCCTATGGGCAACATAATTGATAAGGCCTTACTTTAAAGTAGAACTTCAATCTCTGCTTTAGCTTAAACTAAGAATGCATTGCCTTCTTTTGCTGTTGCACATGGAGGAAGACACTAACCGAGTAGTACCCAGGGACAGTCTCAAAAATGTCTAACAACTTGCTCTGGCTTCTAACCATGGAAAGCAGATGTCCACTCTAAAAAATTCTTTATGCTCCATAGAATACCAGCTTAATGTTTTTTCTGGTAAGAAAAGAAAGTCTTTCCCTTAAGTAAAGCAACAGATGTTTTAGCAGTCAGAAAAGGTGAGAAGGCTAATCCACAGGGAATCCATTCTTCCAGAGGTCGGCTGATCAGAACCAAAGTGGATATAGTAGTAGTTCCACCATCATATGCTCCAACATGCTCCTTACCTGGTCCTGCGTGGCTTAAAATTCTGCCAGGCGGTCCCACTGCTGTTACGCCCTCCGAAATAAAGTCAATACTGGAAGATTAACCGTGAGTGCCCCTTCAATTCTTTTTTTCATGTGGACATAGTAGTGATTCCTTTTCGACCAACCAAGTTAGACTTCTGACACCAACAGAAGGTCAGGGGTGGTTTATCAAAAAGAAAAGGTTTTTATATGAAAAGCATTAATTTTGCCTTTCAATTCCTGGAAGAAGGAGGCTATCTGTCAATTATAGACCTAAAGGCCACCTACCTGCCTATTTCTATTAGCTATTGCAGATTCCTGTGCTTCCCAGTCTGGATAGAAGGCAACCTGCTTCACCACTAGTCGACTTTCCTTCAGGATTTCTTCTACATTGCATGTTTACCAAAGTGGTAGCTGTCTTGTCACTGGCGTAAGAGAGTCAGGTGCTCCAGTATGTTGGTATACTATACAACATAAGAGGGGATCCACTCTGTGGACTAGGAATGAGAGAGGAACCATGCTAGGAACTAGGAACAATTGGAGGAGCTATGCTAAGGACTAAAAATGAAAGGGAAGCCAGGAATGAGATAGGGAGCCATTTTGTAGACTAAGAATGAGATGGTATACATGCTGATGGACTAAGAATGATTAAGGAGTGATAATAGGAACCAGGAATGAAAGGGAGCCTTGCTGGGAACCAGGACTGAGAAGGGGACCTGTGCAGAATACCAAGACTTCATAATTTTATTTGCATGATGTACATGTTTCCTGACTCCATTACACACTTCACCATGATCCTTTTGTCTTTTTGCTCTCAAAAGATGACGGAAGCAAAGTTTCTGAATGTAAATCTGGACTTTTGAGATTTCATGTGGTGGAGTTTTCCATGAAATTTAACTTTTATCTGGCAACTTTGTTATTCATGTTTTTTTATTTTTTTATTAGGGGGGTCAGTTTAGTCTCAATCATTACAACCTGTGTAATGTTTTTGTAGACTATAGTTTACCATGAATGTTAATTCTAATGCATGCCACATATTATATTCATTATCTGCTTTTCAAGTCAAATACTGAATTATTTATATTAAACTGTCAATTATTTGTCATATTTACATTTTTGTTGCCTTCTCTGGATAGATTTCATAGGAATATTCTGACAACATTAAATATCTCTGCAGATCAGTATTTAATGTTGCAGTGATCATTCATATGTTTATAGGAACTATAATTTTGGTTTTATAAAAGAATGTTTTAGATTTTTATTAATGTGTTTGGAGGTAAACAAGACTGAATTGAACTTTATCTCTTTATAGGGAAAGAGCCTTCTAAAGCACACGTGTTATTGTTTAAAGGGGTATTTCCATCGCCCCTTATGGCTTCCCAGCCCCCTCCAGTTTGTGGCCACTTCATATACAGAAGCTGTAAACAGAAGAAGTGTTTGAGTTACACAATTTGCATAACTCCCATTGACATTAACTTTGGTTGTTTTCAACTTCCCAACCACCTCTGGTGGCAGCAAATAGGCTGAAGGGGGCCGGTAAGCCATTAGAGGAGACGAATATACCCCTCATATACACTTTAAAGAAAAGTCAACTATCAGTTGATGTATTAGGCGTGCACTACTGAATTTCAATGCCAATTATTTTGTTGGTGAAGATTCATTGCCATAATAAATACATGGTGTCATACAGAGCACTTTTAGGAAAAAATGACAATTTTTTGCTGCATTTTCTTGGTGCTTCTATCTAGATTTTTATGACACATGAACGTTGTGGCCAAATCTTAGCTGAACGCAATTAAAATATAAAATGCAGTATGAAACTATGCTTTTTGTGCCATTTTTACACTTTTGGTGCATTACTGTTGGTCATTTTCCAAATGCAGCAAACACTCAGTATGACAATTTTTATGGCATTCAACCCTTAATCAAGATGCTCTAAAAGTCCAAAGAATGGCAAATCACAGTTTTTAACAACTTTTGGAGTGCTGCTTCATCTACAAATGTTGATAAGTATCCATATTGGGCATAGTAGTTCCACATAGTAGTTCCACCTGAAGATTTGCACCCCACTTTTTCTGCCTAAAACTGTGCTGCTCCATATTTTTTTACAGTCTAAACAATAACTTAAAATGTATGTTTTAAAGTTGTGAATGAATATGAATGCATGTGTACCAAATATATGAGTGAATAAAACAAAATGTATGTTTATATATACATTTTATTTAATTTGTTTATGCATAAAATATAAAAGTTAAACTTGATGGTACAGGGCATCCCTTCTTATAGGGTAAATATTAGGATAAAATATCTTATTACCAAGTAATACTATAACCCAAATATAGAAACAGCAAGAAAGTAATATCCAGCTCACCCTTGGGATTGCGCTCGGACTGAACCAGGACTAGTCCAGCACCAGACTCGTGCAACAAACTTCTTTATAAGGTTGCCATGGGAAACGATAGGAACTCAAGTAATGTGACGCGTTTTGGCCCACAGGGCCTTAGACATAGTATGACTGGCGCTGGACATTCTCTTCTTTCTATAACCCAAATAGCTTCATCATTTTATTTTGTTCTTTATTTTTATTTTTTATTTCTCTTTACAAGTAGATCATAGTACATTTCAGGGGGGGGGGGAAACAAATCATGACAAAATGTCAAGTAAAAAATGAATAATTTAGATGAATATACTATCTGTGCATCTAGTTAAAATATGATCCTAGACTACTTATGAAAAAAATATTTGGAGAGACTATATAGAAGGAGTGGTGCAAGTGGTCCAATGCAAAAAAAGAGGACATTGCAAACAACATAGTACATACATTTCAGAAGGTCCATACATGGTTAGACTACCAAATTTCTAACATAGACACTCCATAGAATGTGACTCAATTAATGTTGTGTCATAATGGCTGAGGTCCATAGCTATCATAAGGAATCCATGTTCCATGAAAATCTGGGAAATTATCCCAGAATCTTCAAAAAGGTTCAGATGATTAAAGTTAAAGGAGTAGTCTCATGGAAAAAAAAACACTCTATGCTGGAGCCTCCCGCAATCTCCTGTACGGAGCACCGACTCTCCCCTGTAGTGGCGCGTCACGACCCCCGCCAGAAGCGGCCATATCCCCTCCATGTATCTCTATAGGAGAGCTGTTCAGCAATTTTTTGCCCTCCAAAGATGCATGAGACTACTCCTTTAATGACTAGATGTCATATCCCTTAAAAAGACAAAAGAGTTATATGTTACTCAGTACCTAATCCTGATCACATATTTCATTTTTGTGTCAAGCACCTATATTTCACGTACAAATACCTTCTTTCTGTTGCTCACTTGGTTTTTCATCATGTGCCTTGGAAGGCGCATGTCTGTCTTCTGTCCTCACTCTGAATGACTCATGTTTTTTTTTTTTTTATAAGCTATCAATCATTTCTTTAAATAGGAAATTAACCTTTCTTATGAAGGTTAATGTTATGTCAAGATGGACAACACATAAAAAGTTTCTCACTCTGACAGTGCCCATTTAAGCAATCCATACTACACTCCTAATGTCAACATGATAGTACAAGTGGTCAAAAGATGTTTTTTTTTTATTAAGTGGTAAAATGGAACAAAGTAGCAACAATTGTAAAAAATAACCATGTAATTCCAAAGTTATGTGTCCTTCCCAAAGTAAAGCTCCTCATCAGGATATATACCATGAATAATGCATCATCCCACATAATGGAAAACTCTGCGATCATTCTTTTTCAAAATAACTATACTTCATAGTAATATTTTGAGTCCATAATCACTTGGACTATGGCTCTACAGGCTCAGTATGCATTGTCCCTAATACTTACTGTATTTGCAGTGGCCATTATAAAATCCCAGCTAGTTATGTCTTTATCACCCATATTGCAGTAAAAAATAGCATATTACAGCTGCTCAATGTCTTTTTAATTGTCTCAAAGGGAGGGGGTGTGTCCTTCTATTGCCTGCACTGTGATGACTCCTCCCCCTCCTTCAATCTCCTGACTAACTGCTTTTGGAGGAGCCTGGAAAGCCTGCTCTGTAACCCTTTCCTCTCTGGTTTCATGCTGTACACACACATACAATGATTACTGGAGATTCCCTGTACTCTACCACCAAAGATAATATGGTGAGTGTATAACTTACATCTTCCTATGTCATTCATGTGTGTCATCCTTAGGCAGTCCTGTAATGCTGGGACTTGTAGTTTTGGAAAAGTTGGAGGTACAGTGTTTGTATATTTATTTTTTGCAGCAGTGTTGCCTCCAGCTGTGTGCCTATAGCTTTTGCAAAACTATAACTCGTAGCATGCCCAGATATCCTTTGACTGTCCAGGCATGCTTGAAGTTGTAGTTTTGCAACAGTTGGAGGCACATGTTTTGTATAACTCTGTGTTACAGCAGTGTTGCTGCAGGCTGTGCTCCTCCTGCAGCCTTGTCAATCAGCCATCTCGTGTCCATGACCCTTGGACATGCTCATGTTGCTGTGGGATTCATCAGTGTCCCAGGAGTTATGGGGACCCCTAGTGGTGGGATTTCTGAGGGCAGTTTTCTTTTAAAAAATGTGAACATTTTTTATGGAAGTATATTAGAAAACTATTGTTTATAAAAGTTTTTATATCTGACAGTGCCCAATTAAAACTTGTCAGCCAGAAGGAATTGGTTGTATGATGTCATCCTGTTTAATTATTGCTGGATTCTAATACACCTATGAGACTGTGCCTGAATATGCAGAAGAATAGCTTGTAAATGAAAGACAAATGTGTCTGGAATGAGCATTCCCCATTTACAACACATGTACAGATGGTGACGTCTGGAATCAGAACTAGTCATTTTCTCTCTTTCCTCTCACTGCTCAGTGGAAATGTTCATATACAGCTTTTGGAATACTTTGGCAAAGTGAATAAAATGCACAGTGGAGTCTGGCATTTAATAGTCTGTGGAATTTTTGTCTGATTTATTAATTCTGTTGCTCTTCCTGTCCCAAATTCTAGGAAAGAATGTCAGGAAAATGCAAATATAGTGCTAGGTGTGACTGTGCTTGTTCCAAATGAACATTTCTTATCGCTATATTTGTTTGTATTCTAATGCAATAGTTTGCACTATTTTATGTATTGCATTCCTTTCTTTTTATTTTGAGTCTGTTCTTGTAACAGCAGTATCTATATCTATATATCTATATATATATATATATATATATATTGTCTGTTGGACTCTATACGAATCTGTCAGATAAAGAAGTTGCGGTTTGCTCCATCAGACTCCCTATGTACTGAGGTATTTCCCCATATAGGTATCGCTTTAGACTCACTGGGGGATATTTACTAATCTAGTGTATTCTGGGTATGCTTATAGACCAGCGTATGTGGTAGTCTCCTGTCTATTGTGCTCCTAATTTAGCAAAGGTCTCACAGCCCTTGATAAATTCTGTGCTCAGACTTCAGGGTCTACAGCTTAAACTACATTTAGACCTGCTCCAACATGGCCTGACATTTCAGCGTATTTTGGGCAGATGCGACTTGTCGCACAAAAGTCTCACTTGATAAATTCAGCACCAATGCATTTTCCAATGCATTTCCGTCTAAAATAGACTTGCATGCATCATGTTCTAAAAATCCTCTACAGCAAAAGTCGCAGAAAAGTTGCACATATTTAGACTGCAACTTTCTGTGCGACAAATTTAGACAGGAAAAACCTTTAATGAACATAGTTCCAATAATGTATCAAAGTCATTTTGCTTATTGTTTCTAATTAAGGACATTTCTAAATGTTACTTGATGGTCTACATTTCAAATTTGTAGCATAAGTGTAAAAGTACTATAAAGTGCAGTAGGCTCAGGCTTCACAATGGTGACCTCTGTGATTATGTCCACCATCCATTAAAACTGTTTTCCTATACCTTTTCTCTTTAGGCCCCATTCACACTATGGGGCTTAGCCTTACAGCAACCTCCTCCAGAATTGGCACTTAATGTCCATGACAATCTAGAGGGCAGGGCTGGGACTTTTCCAGAGGGTTCAGCTTGAAAATTGAACATGTTTAATCTTCTATCAGAATCCAATTTTTCGTCGGAGATTCCCGCTGTTAAGTTCAGAGCTCATTTAGGTAACATTCACTAACTTCAAGATTTTGACACAGTGGAAGATAGGTCCAATGGTAACCTATGAAGCTCTGGTGAACTTCATGCCCAAGAGGCTTAGGGTAGTGCTGGAAAATAATGGTGGCCACTCACAATATTGACCCTTTGGGCCCAATGTGGACAATTTCACTTAGGAGTTTACTCTAAGTAACATAGTGTATGTCAGACAATTTGCCATAGTTTCCATCTGGGGTGACTACACCTTTGGATGTCCGTGCATGTTGGGACTTGTATTTGGAGGCACCCATTTTGGGAAGCACTGGTGTGGGCTTTTGTGCTGATGTGCTGCCCACAGACAGCTCTAATAATTCTGTTCGGTTCAGCATTGGGAATACAAGATTTACAGAAGTGTTTTTTTGTGATACTCATGCTGAATTGATGTGTTCAGGTTAGGGAATAGGGATGAGCGAATTGAATCTGACGAATCCGAATTCATTACGAATTTCAGCAAATTTTTGCAATGCAACGAATTCGAATATTGCCGCGATTCGATCACACAAATCACTTCATTAAACTCCATTTAGTGCGGTCCAGGCTCCAGGGCATCTAAGATGGCGGTTCCACATGTCAGGACATGGGGCAAGGAATGCTGGGAAGGCGGGAACACGGGTAGGCAGGATGACCCTGAATCACATGCAGCATGCAGACTGTGAAGTTACAGCCCAATATAATCTGCAGCGATCTTGCAGCCAGTTCTATTGCAGAGAGAGAGAGAGAGAGGGACAGATAGCAGTGTGTGTTGCACAGAAAAGCATTTTTACAGCAGCGATTCACCTCAAGCCCAAATCCAACCTAGAATAAATGATAGGGAAGGGAGAGAGATTGAGAGAGAATGTGCAATTTTGGGTGTAGTAAACAGCGACTGGTGTGCTGCAGCACTGGTGTGTACAACAACTGAAAAGCTAATAGTAGCCAGACAGTTAGGGTGAACAGAGCACTAAAAGCCATAATCACCTGCTATTAGTGCCTGCCTAATACAGGTGGTGTAGTGGTGCGTATTGTCCTCTATTCACCTGTGCGTACATAAGTGGTGTACCATTTTGTTCCTATTAAAGTCTTAAGGGCCTAGTAACTGTGAAAGGCCAGCCAAAAGTACATACCTGCTGCTGTTCTAGACAAATACTGTTTTAAGTGTAGTTAAGCGTATTGTCCTCCCCTCATATACGCACTAAGTATGTCAGGCAGAGAAGTGCCAGGACATGCACAGATGAGAGGCAGAGGCTTAAATTCATAAGTCATAGCAGACTAGGGGCAAGTGGCAGCAGGAGTCGCAGTGAGAGGAGTCGCAGCAGCGAGAGCAGTCGTGTCTCGACCAGCAATACAACTGCCATCATCGATTGGTTAACACGTTCATCCACTTCTTCACAAGTTACATCTGACACCCTCAGTCAACAGCCGGTGGGTTCCTCAGACACAACCCTTAGTTGGCATGGCCCGGGAGCAGTCCCTGTCCTCTCATTGCCTCTATCCTATGCTGTTCCCACCCCCACAGAAGTATCATATGCTGTGGGTTCAGCTCCACTATTTAGTGAGGACGATCTACTAAAGGACAGTCAGCAGATACTAGTGTTGAGCGTAAATATTCGCAATTCGAATATTTATCGAGAATTTGCATATTCGCAAATATGGCGAATATAGTGCTATATATTTGCAATTACGAATATTCGTAATTTTTTCTTTTCCCACAGAACACATCACAGTGAACTCATCCCTCCCTGCTTCCAGCTTGTGGTCTAAAGAAGGCTCCTATACTATTTCCTGCATTAGACTGGAGAGTGAATATTCACAAATATGATCATATCGTCACTAAAATTAGAAAGGTAGATAGATAGTGATGATATTCGCGAATATGACATGTCAATATTCAAAATGAAAAATGTCATAGACCCATTATCACTTCTGTATAGATCAAGAATATTAGGAGATAGATAGATAATATAGATAGATAGGTAGATAGTTATCCGCATGCGCTTACGCGCATCCACATTTACACACAGCGAAAGTAACCGCGAATAGATTGAATATGCAAATTTCACAAATATAGGACGAATATTCATCCATATATTCGCGAAATATCGCAAATTCAAATATGGCATATGCCGCTCATCACTTGTAGCTACAGCCCAGCAAAGAAGTGGAGTAGACATCCGCCGCTTCCTCCACTAGACGGGCAAGTAGTGATGAGGAGAGTGGTGTGGGAGGTGGTGTTTTGAGCGTTCAGGCTTCTGAAGCAGACACTGTTGAGGAACCTGAGGAGGACATCAGTGACGTGCAGACACAACTGGATGATGATGAAGCCTGAAGTCTGGAGCAAAAGGAGCCCAGGGTAGACCACCTGCTTCGCGGAAGCCTACCTTTCCGGGAGAAAGTTGAACAGGGGTTCCAGGAGTCGTGGCAGTAGCAGTCAATCAGTGTGAACTGTTGGGGGGGAAATCATCAACTCAGCGGTGTGACAGTTTTTCATTAAGCATCTGGAGGATTTTAACCTGGCCACATGCAAGATGTGTCGGCAGAAGGTGGCACCACGGCCCTGCATCAACATATGCAGCATCACCATAAAGCTGCCTGGGAGAACTGTGGCTCCGATGCGGTGGTCCGGCCTGCTGCATCACCCAGTCGCAGGCCGCTCCTTGTCTCAGCCAGCCAAGGCTCCACCACCTCAGCTGAAGGGAGCTGTCTTTCATACCCATCTTCTGTCACTCCAGATGCTCCTCCTCCTCCTATTTCGAGTCAGTCATTCCGCCTGCAATCCATCGGCAAAGCCATGTCCAAGAGACAACAGTATGCACCCACACGGTGCAGAAACTGAATGTACTCCTGTCCAAGTTGCTGGTGCTGCAGTCTCTCCCTTTTCAAGTGGTGGACTCTGCACCTTTCAGAGAACTAATGGCTTGTGCCGAGCTGAGGTGGAGACTCCCAAGCCGTCAATTCTTTGCGAAAAAGGCAGTGACAGCCCTGTACAATTTTGTGGAACAGAAGGGGGCCAGTCCTTGAGCCTGTTGGTGTGTTCCAAAGTGCATGGCAGCGAAAATGTGTGGAGCTGTAACTACAGTCAGCGACAATACATGTCCTTTATGGCCCACTGGGTAAATGTGGTTTCTGCACAGCCACAACAGCAACTTGGACAGGTCATGCCGCTTCTGCTTTCACACTCTCAGGCCGTTAGTCCTGTGACAGTGTGCGACTCTGCTTCCCCATCCTCCACCGTGTTCTTAGCCACCACTGCACGGACAAGTACCTATCCAGCATACCATGTGTGCAGGCCACTGCGGCGTCACGCTGTTCTTCACATGGTTTGCCTTGGCGAACGGAGTCACACAGGGGAGGAACTGCTAAAAGTAATTCATGAAGAAATAGAATCATGACTTACATCACAAAAACTGGAAATGGGAACCATGGTGACCGGCAACAGGAAGAACATCTTGTCTGCACTGCGACAAGGAAGCCTGAGCCATGCGCTCTGCATGGCACACGTGTTCAATCTGGCTGTAAAGCAGTTTCTGAAGTGTTCCCCCAATCTAAAAGACATCCTAACAATGGGAAGGAAACTTTGCATGCACTTCAGCAACTCGCATATCGCAAAGCACACCCTCCTTGAGCTGCAGCGTCCGAATGGTATCCCCCAACATAGTCTGATTTGTGATGTTTCCACACATTGGAAATGGGTGGTTTTTATAATCATCTGACAGTAGAGGAGGACCAGGAGCAGCCAGAAGAGCAAGAGGGTTGTGAGTAGTGTTGCTCGCGAATATTCGCAATTCGAATATTATTCGCGAATATCGCATATTCGCGAATTCGCGAATTTCGCGAATATAGCGCTATATATTCGTAATTACGAATATTCGTTTTTTTGTTTTTTTTTTCTTCACAGTACACATCACAGTGATCACCCCTCTCTGCTTCCAGCTTGTGTGGTGTAAAGAAGGCTCTAATACTACTGTGTGAGACTGGTGTGCGAAAATTCGCATGTGCGAAAATTCGCATATGCTAATTTTCGCATATGCGAATGTTCACACGTGTTAATTTTCGCATACGCGAAAATAAAACGAGAATATATCGAATATGCGAATATTCGCGAATATATGACGAATATTCGTCCATATATTCGCGAATATTCGCGAATTCGAATATGGCCTATGCCGCTCAACACTAGTTGTGAGGAAGGCAAGACAGAGGACCCAGACACACTGTGGCAGTGTGCAGTTGAAATGGAGGCAGGAAGTCCCTCCGAGTAACTTGCACAAATGGCACGATGCATGCTTACTTGCTTGCACATTGTCACCATTCAGCAGCGAGATTACTTCTGCCTCTCCACCTTATTGTACCCTTGCTACCGGCAAAAAATGGGGGCCTTTTTCACACCCATTGAAAGGACAAACTGACCTACTACAGAGACATCCTACGTAGCCAGTTGGCCGATGCCTATCTGCGCCATAGTCCATCCTCTCCAAGGTCTGACTCGGGGCGCCCTCTGCGCTCACCTTTCACTGCCATGGCTGCTGGGGAGGAGTGGGGTTGCAGGAGCAGTACCAGCTCCCTTATCAACAGCCTAAGTCTACAGTCGCTGATGAGTAGCTTTCTTCACCCGCATAGTGAAGCAACTCATCAGCAGCAGGTAGACCTGGAGCAGGACCTAAATCAGCAGGATGTGGCATACCTTGACATGATCATGCCAACACACTTTGAAGATCCGCTGGACTTCTGGGCAGCCAAACTTGATTCGTGGCCACAACTAGCAGAGTTTGCCCTGGGAAAGCTGTCCTGTCTGGCCAGTAGTGTGCCATCAGAGCGGGCGTTTAGTGGGGAGGTGGCCATAGTAACCCTAAGGAGAACTTGTCTGTCCATGAAAAATGTGGAGAGACTGACCTTTGTGAAGATGAATCAGGCATGGATCAGCCAGGATTTCCACACACAAATGCCTTATGCATCAGAGTAGATTGACCATAGTGCCACACCAAGACTTCACAAATATGGATAGTGCAAAACATATTTAAGGTGCTGCTCTCCAAGTACAGAAATTCCTCCACATCAGACCACAAGTAAGTATTGAGGATATGCATTAGCTAAAACTTAACTTTTCTTAGGATAAAATATATGTACCCCATTTTTTTTAATATCTAAGAAAAGGAAAGGTGTGCAAAAACACCATGTGCCACCTACACCAGCAAGTATTAATGTGATGCACACGCCTCTAAAAGGTGGAAGGGAACAATGTATGGTCCATTGTAACCAGTGAGGGTGTAAAAACTTCACTTGTAAGGCCCTACTTTCGTATTATTAATTCCCTTCTTGGCTGTAACCCTCACGTTTCAGTAGACAGGAACTCGGGTGGATTTGGATCCACTGGACCTGTGTGGCAGATGACTCGGACCGTACCAGGGAGCGGAGTCTAAGGTGCCGCTGGTCTTCACCAGAGCCCACCGCAAAGCAGGATGGACTTGTAGCTGCAGGCGACACCCAGGTCGCAACCCCCGGCAACGGCTCGACCACACAGGCGGCTCAGGAGATGCGAGGCACAGAAGGGATGAGACAACTCGTAGTCAGGATAGCTGGAGGTCAGGGCATGCGGCAAAATAGCGAAGTCGGGACGTAGCAGAAGTTCAGTAGGCAAGCGGCAGAGAAGCAAGGTCAATTAACAAGAGCAGGAGATCTGGTACACGGCAAGGCAATACTAAGGAATGCTTTCACTTGGCACAAGGGCAACAAAGATCCGGCAGAGAACTGAGGAGGGTGGAGGAATTTATAAACAAGACACAGGTGAAGACACTAATTAGCGTACTGGCCCTTTAAATCTCAAAGCTCCGGCGCACGCGCGCCCTAAGGGACGGGGACACGCGTGCTGGAGCAGAGAGGCAGAGGCAGGAGAGACACCCAGAGAGTGACGGACTGGGGCTCGCATGCGGGTGCGTCCTGCAATGCGAGTCCCAGCCCCGTCGGCAGCAGGAGGTAAAGGGACCATGCGCTCACGGCCAGAGTGTGAGGCAGGAGCGCATAGCGTAACATTGGCAAGTGTTACTTGCCCTAAAAAGGGCAGCCCCACACAAGAACATCTCGCTATTTCCACCTACAAACACTGCCATTTCCCAGGGTTTTTAAGTGGAAATAGGGAGAGTTTCCTTCTTGAGACTACCCTTTTTAGGGCGAATAACACTTGCCTAGAAGGGAAATAATGGGGCGAGAGTAGGGACTTACAGGGGAAGTTTTTACCCCCACCTGCTACAATGGACAATACGTTGTTCCCTTCCACCTTTTTGAGGAGTGTTACTCTTCTTAAAAAGGTCGGTCCCACACAGGAATCAATCCCTATTTCCAAATAAAAAACCCTGGGAAATGGCAGTGTTTGTAGGTGGAAATAGGGAGAGGTTCCTGTGTCGGGCCGCCCTTTTTAGGGCGAGTAACACTAGCCAAGAAGGGAATTAATAGTGCAAGAATAGGGCCTTACAGGGGAAGTTTTTACCCCCACCAGTTACAGTGGACCATACGTTGTTCCCTTCCACCTTTTAGAGGTCTTTGCATCACTTCAATACTTGGTGGTGTAGGTGGCACAAAGTGTCTCATTCTGCCACCATATGTTCTCCTGATGCTGACGCCAGCTCCAGGCTGTCTCATACTGCCACCATATGTTCTCCTCTGCCACCATATGTTCTCCTCATGCTGATGCCAGCTCCAGGCTGTCTCATTCTGCCACCATATGTTCTCCTTATGCTGATGCCAGCTCCAGGCTGTCTCATAATGCCACCATATGTTCTCCTCATGCTGATGCCAGCTCCAGGCTGCCTCATTCTGCCACCATATGTTCTCCTCATGCTGATGCCAGCTCCAAGCTGTCTTATTCAGCCACCATGTGTTCTCCTCAAGCTGATGCCAGCTCCAGGCTGTGTCATTCAGTCACTGTATGGTCTCCTCTTGCTGCCGCCAACTCCAGGCTGTGTCATTCTCACAAACTATGGTCTCCTCATGCTGCTGCTACCTCCAGGCTGGGTCACTGTGCCGCCATGTGGTCTCCTCATGCTGCTGGCACAGTAAATAAAACTTTTTAGCTTCCTCTATTTTAAATCTTCAATTTAAATGTTAAAAAATATCTTTAATCTTTTTCATTTTGGGGCCCTATGGTCTCATCAGGCTGTTGCCAGCTCCAGACTGGGTCATGCAGCCACTATATGGTCTCCTCATGCTGCCACCACCTCCACGCTGTGTCATTCAGGCACTATGTGGTCTTCTAATGCTGCCTCCACCTCCACGCTGTGTCATTCAGCCACTATATGGTCTCCTCATACTGATGCCACCTCCAGGCTCTGTCATTGTGCCACTCTGCGACAGTGATTCTAATAGCGACGCATCTAATCTGCATGTCATGCTTAATAACAGTATTATTTCACTAACACAGCACACTCCCTATGCATGTTATGGCAAGGCAAAGTGTTCTACACTCCTATTGAGGCTCTCTGTAGCCAAAAATAGCCGTTTTTAATAGGGATTAATAGCGAATAAATTCGGACCGAACTGAATTTTTTTCGGAAAATTATCCTGCAGATGGGGGATAAGTTATATGCAGCTGCAGATCTTCTTTAATATTTGCCTTTGTTTGCAATTACAGAGATCAAATGTTTCCTGTAGTTCTTGACCAGGTTTACCCACACTGCAGCAGGGATTTTAGCCCACTCTCCCCTACAGACCTTCTCCAGATCCTTCAGGTTTTGGGCTGTCGATGGGCAATGGCCTTTCAGTTCCCTCCAATGATTCTCTATTGGTTTCAGGACTGGAGACTAGCTAGGCCACTCTAGGACCTTGAGATGCTTCTTATGGAGCCACTCCTTAGTTGCCCTTGCTGTGTGTTTCGGGTCATTGTCAGGCTCGACGACCCATCTTCAATGCTTTTCCTGAGGGAAGGAGGTTGTTGGCCAAGATCTCATCATACATGGCCCCATTCATCCTCCCCTCAATAGGTTGTCAGTTGCAGTTGTCCTGTCCCCTTCGCAGAAAAGCAGCCACAAAGAATGATGTTTCCACCTCCATGCTTCATGGTTGTGATGATGTTCTTCCAAACACAGCGGGTGGAGTTTAAACCAACAAATGTTATTTTTGTCTCATCAGACCACATGACCTTCTCCCATTTCTCCTCTGGATCATCCAGATGATCATTGGCAAACTTCAGACGGGCCTGGACATTCGCTGGCTTGAGCAAGCGTACCTTGCGTGCACTGCAAGATTTTAATCCATAGTGGCGTAGTATATTACTAATGATTTTCTTGGAGACTATGGTCCCAGCTCTCTTCAGGTCATCGGCCAGGTCCTGCCGTGTAGTTCTAGGCTGATCCCTCACCTCCCTTATGATCATTGATGGCCCACAAGGTGAGATATTGCATAGAGCCCCAGACTGCACCAACAGTTATTGCCTTCTCCCCAAGCTGCTTGCCTATTGTCCTGTAGCCCATCCCATTCTAGTGCAGGTCTACAATTTTATCCCTGATGTCCTTACACAGCTCTCTGGTCTTAGCCATTGTTGAGAGGTTGGAGTCTGTTTGATTAAAGGGGTACTCCACTGGAAAGCTTTTTTTTTTTAAATCAACTGGTGCCAGAAAGATAAACAGATTTGTAAATTACTTCTATTAAAAAATCTTAATCCTTCCAGTACTTATCAGCTGCTGTTATGATCCACAGGAAGTTCTTTTATTTTTGAATTTCCTTTGAAATTCAATTGTTGTATGTTATATATACTGATTTTTGTACCATATATGCTATTTTACCTTTAAGTGCAAATTTACAACAGCTGTAGTGGACTTTTTAGACATTTTTATTTTAATTATTGCGCTAGCGTAGGGCCCTGCGGGAAATGCAAAATTCTCATATTGTGTATTCACTTTTTATAATAATTAAATCATTTGATTGCACATCCTAGTTTTTTTTCAGTCTTTTTGATGCAAGACATCTACCATTGAATCGATTTTAGATATTGAGCTGAGGACTAATATTTCTTTGTTCCTAATTTTTTAGAACCTCTCGGTGGGAGAGAGTTTTTAGTTAACCTCGCTCATTTTTGGTGGTTGAGCTTCACTTTCCAGTTTTTCTCTAGCAATTTACAAATCTGTTTAGCTTTCTGGCACCAGTTGATAAAAAAAAAATTGTTTTCGAGTGGAGTACCCCTTTAAGTGTGTAAACTGGTGTGTTTTATACAAGTAACAAGTTAAAACAGGTGCAGTTATACAGGTAATGAGTGGAGAACAGGAGGGCTTCTTAAAGAAAAAATAACAGATCTGGGAGAGACGGAATTCTTACTGGTTGGAAGGTGATCAAATACTTATGTCATGCAATAAAATGCAAATACATTTTTTTTAAGTCATGCAATGTGATTTTCTGGATTTTTGTTTTAGATTGCATCTTTCACAGCTGCAGTGTATCCAATGCTTATTCTCCCCACTATATATGTATATATATATATATATATATATATATATATATATATATATATATATAAAGCAAAATTGCTTTTTGCATCACTGGACTAATACGGCTACTCCTAACTACTATATATATATATATATATATATATATATATATATATATATATTGTTGGGTTATGGCCTCACTAAATGGGATCCCCACTCCTGAGAATAAAGAGGCTCTAGTTTATCAGAGTCATGTTTCTTCACGTTTTTACGGCTCTACAGCTAGCCCCATTCTTTTAAATGTAGCACTGCTGTTCAGTTGCTCAGCAGGAAGACAGAAGTGCTGCTGTACAGGGAAATATTGTGAAGGGACTGCAGTGCTGAATCAGTGCTACAGCCTCTTTATTGTTCAGATCAGTGGAATCTCAGAGGTCGGACCCTCATTGATCATAGAGTAATGGCATACCTTAGCAATGTGTCATAACTTTAAGAGATTGGAATACCCCTTTAAGATCAGAATTAAATAATCCAGTCCAAAATATGACCTACTTGAAAAAAGTTTGCATAATATCAAATGAAGTGTCTTCATTTTTTGTGAAAAAGAGGTTACTCTAAGGTTAAATATGGTAGTGGAAAAATCAGTGTGTTGCAATAGCCGTAGACTTGGAAAGTTAAAGGAAAGGAATTTGACAAAAAGTAAGGAGTTTGTTGGCAGTGTTAGTGACTGAAGACAGCTCACAAGAAATATCCTTTTCTTAAAAGTAGCCGTAGTCTTGCCTGCTATAGTTGCACACTGACACCTACTGGATAAATGTTTTGCTGGCTTAGAACGAGAGTTATATAAAAGTTTAATTCCTATTATGAAGTATACTAAAGTGTCATAAGCTAAATATATAGAGATATCTGACCCTTTTAATTAGTTCTATTAAACTGTACCTTCTCAATTAGGTATAGTACACTGTGACCCCCACTATTAACCATCATCAACTGTGCAATCTCAATTAGTAACAATACACTGTGACCCCTCTATTAATTATAATAAACAGTGCACTCTGAGTTAGTTACAATACACTGTGTTCCATCTATTAACCATTATAAACTGGGCCCTATGAGTTAGTTACAATACACTGAGGCCCCTCTTTTAATTTAAATAAACTGTGCCTTCTCAATTAGTTACAATACACTGTGACCCCTCTATTTTTTATAATAAACTGTGCCCTCTCAATAAGTTATAGCACACTGTGACTCTTTTATTAATTATAATAATCTGTGCCCTCTCAATAAGTTAGAGTACACTGTGACCCCTCTATTAATTATAATAAACTATGCCCTTTCACTTAGTTATAGTGCACTGTGCCCCCTTTATTATTTATAATAAAATGTGCCCTCTAAATTAGTTATAGTATACTGTGACCTCTATATTAATTATAATAAACTGTGCTCTATCAATAAGTTGTAGTACACTGAGACCCCTCTGATAATTATAATAAACAGTGCTTTCTCAAATAGTTACAATATACTGTGACCCGCTATATTTATTATAATAAACTGTGCCCTCTCAATAAGTTATAGTACACTGTGACCCCTCTATTAATTATAATAAACTGTGCCCTTAAAGGAAAACTCTCAGCCTGTTCACCCACGCTAAACCCAATACACTGGGTTATAGTGTGGGTCAACAGGAGTCCAAAAAGTGGTCACTTACTTAAATATGACCAGTAGGTCCTGAGATATATCCATAGAATATACTTTGCTAAATTCCCAGTGAATCGCGTGCAGGGGGCGGAGCTTCACCGCCTCAACTTACATATTTATTGTCTGTGACTCCACATCCCAGTAAAGGGGACTCACAGACAATGAATATGTAAATTGAGCCAGCAAAACCCCGCCCCTGTGTGCGATTCACTGAATTCAGCAGAGGATCTTCTGGGGAATATATCTCAGGACCTACTGGACATATTTAAATAAGTGACCCCTTGTTGGACTCCTGGTCACTTGCACTATAACGCAGTGTATTGGGTTTAGCGTGGGTGAACAGGCTGACAGTATTCGTTCAAAATTAGTTATAGCATACTGTGACCCCTCTATTAGTTATAAAACATTACTGCCTTCTTAATTAAGTATAGTACACTGTGGCCCCTCTATTAATTTTTATAAACTGTGCCTTCTCGGTTAGTTAGAATACACTGTGACCCCTCTATTAACTATTATATACTGTGCCTTCTTGGTTGGTTAGAGTACACTGTGACCACTTTATTAATTATAATTAATTGTGCCCTCTCAATTAGTTCCAATACACTGTGACCACTCTATTTAACTGTGCCTTCTCAATTAGTTACAATATGCTGTGAGCCCTCTATTAAATATAATAAACTGTGCCCCCTAAATCAATTAGAATACATTGTGACCCCCTCTATTAACTATTATAAACTGTGCTTTCTCAATTAGTTAGAATACACTGTGCCCCCCTCAGGAAGTTAAAATATACCATGACCCCTCAAATAGAAAGAAGACACAGTGCTTTTCAATCATTTATAATACTCTGCCCCATCAGTTATTTATAGTACACTGTGCCCCTCAGTTAAAAACACTGTCTCCTCAATTAGTTATAATATACAGCCACCATTAATTAGTTCTCATAAACTGTCCCCACCTCAGTTATAATACATTTGCCCTTCAAATTAATTTTATTACACCGTGCCTCCGCAATGTACATGTGGTCAACCTTGAAATATAATCCTTTTCCTTTCCAGACAGAGCACCCACTGTCTGCTTATTCATGTGGAAATGTGTAAAAAGGTTTGTTCTCCCCCAAAAACAACTTTTAAAATATAAATACAAGGCTTCAAAACAGAAAGTGAAGTGCTGGCACTGCTCTCCCTCTATGCTCTCCCTTGAATGGTCTATGTTCACACTCTAGCTAGCAGCGTATCTTCGTGTGGTGGTGCTCATGTACTATAGTAGTAGCGAGGTGAATACAAATCCATATAATTGAGAAGAAAGTACAGGCAACTCACCACGTTGTAGTAACTTCGTGTTTATTACTGGGCCATGCAGGTAAAGCGGCTCCACGCCACACCGGGATGCCGAACACTAGTGCGTTAACCGATGACAGCTGTTTCTTTCCGTTCAGGAACTTCAACAGATCGTCCGGACGATCTGTTGAAGTTCCTGAACGGAAAGAAACAGCTGTCATCGGTTAACGCACTAGTGTTCGGCATCCCGGTGTGGCGTGGAGCCGCTTTACCTGCATGGCCCAGTAATAAACACAAAGTTACTACAACGTGGTGAGTTGCCTGTACTTTCTTCTCAATTATATGGATTTAAAATATAAATAACCCCTCCTCCCCATATTTTATCAAACCTTTTTCTGTGACACCTCTGAAGAAATTATACTCTTTTACAGTATAAAGTAGTGAGTGCACAGCCTGTATAACAGTGTGTGGCAGCCACTAGGGCTACTGACTGAGGTGCAGGGTGTATAGATCGATTTGTGCATGATGCCCAAGATTTTGTGGCAGCCAGAGGGAGTTAGCTTGTAGTACATGATTCACGATGTATCACTTTGTGACACCAGGGCACTGTTAACCTACATGGTCTGAGGATACGACAGCTTCTCCTAGGCCAGGCACGGGATAATAAATACACCATTGCCAGGTTATGGATAAATGTTTCTTTACTTTGCTGGAGGTAGCAGTACTCAAACAATACAAACTTTGATTGTAGAGGAATGGGCAGAGTGGAACCCGGGGAGCCTGTAGCCTTGATGGGAGTTGTAATGGCTGTCAAATGCCACTTTAAGATTAGTAGCAGCACACACTGACTTGAAAGACTTGACTGACTGACTGGAGTAGAGTTTTTCCCCAAGAGCTTTGTTTACCGCCAGGCTTTGACAATTCACCTGAGTGCCACGGTCTTTTCCTGAGATTTGACGTGGCTGTGGAATTTAGTAGACTTTCTTCTCCCAAGGCTTCTCCTTAGCTTGCTAGCTGGAACACACTCTCCTAACTGCAACTGCACTGAACTGCGGCTCCTCACAAGACTTCTCCTCACTGACTGAACAGCTCCTCCCCCTACGCTACATTAAGGGCTAGGTTTGGGGGTCTTCTATTGGGTATCAGAGTCACCTAGTCCCTCTGCCACAACCCTTAAAGGTACAGAGTACAAATTAACATACAACATGAAACAGCAATAAAATACATCATTACTGGCTAGACAATCGAGCAGTGGGCAAAACATATAGCCAGCAGGGATTCCCAAGGCAATCTTTAGCCCACAGAATAGCCTTTGGTGCTGGGACACCACAAGTGTGTAATGTTGTATCCTCTCAAAATAACACACAACCATTAATGTCTAAACTTTGGCAACAAAAATGAGTACACCATTAAGTGGAAATATCCAAATTTGTCCCAATCAGCCAACCATGGTCTAGGCTATAATAAGATTGCCAAGACCCTGAAACTGAGCTGCAGCATGATCATACAGCGGTTCCACTCAGAATAGGCCTCACTATGGTCTACCAAAGAGGTTGACTGTACATGCTCAGTGTTATATCCAGAGGCTGTCTTTGGGGAATAGAGGAATAAATGCTGCCAACATTGCAGCAGAGGTTGAAGGAGTGGGGTAGGATGTCAGCCTGGCAGTGCTCAGACCATACATTGCACACTGCATCAAATTGGTCTGCATGGCTGTCATTCCAGAAGAGAGCCTCTTCTCACGATGAAGCACAAGAAAGCCCACAAACAGTTTTTTGAAGACAAGCAGACTGAGGAAATGGATTACTAAAACCATGTTCTTTGGTCCTATGAGACCAAGATAAAATTGTTTGGTTGAGATGGTGTCAAGCGTGTGTGGAGGAAACCAGGTGAGAAATACAAAGACAAGTGTGTTTTGCCTACAGGCAAGCAAATGTCATGGTCTAGACCTGCATAGGATGCTACAGTTCATTGAGGGAAGCATGAATACCAACATGTACTGTGACTTACTAAATCAGATCATGACCCCCTTTGGCTTCTGGGCTGCAGGACAGTATTCCGTCATGTACTGTGACATAATGAAACAGAGCATGATCCCTTCCCTTCCGAGACTGGACCATAGGGGAGTATTCCAACACGAGAACAACCCCAAACATGCTTCCAAGATGACCACTGCCTTGCTAAAGAAGCTGAGGGTAAAGGTGATGGACTGGCCAAGTATGTCTCCAGACCTAAACCCTATTGAGCATCTGTGGGGCATTCTCAAATGAAAGGAAGGGGAACACAAGGACATTATTGTCTGTGTGTTGAGTAGTGTTGAGCGGCATAGGCCATATTCGAATTCGCGATATTTCGCGAATATATGGACCAATATTCGTCATATATTTGCAAAATTTGCATATTCGTAATATTCACGTTTTAATTTCGCATATGCGAAAATTTGCATGTGCAAAAATTAGCATGTGCAAATTTTCGCACATGCGAAAATTCACACACCAGTCTCACACAGTAGTATTAGAGCCTTCTTACACCACACAAGCTGGAAGCAGAGAGGGGTGATCACTGTGATGTGTACTGTGGAAAAAAAAAGAAACAAATATTCGTAATTACGAATATATAGTGCTATATTCACGGATATTCGCGAATTCGCAAATATTCGATATTCACGAATAAAATTTGCATTGCGAATATTCGCGAGCAACACTAGTGTTGAGTTATTTCGAGGGAACAAAACATTAAACACTGCTATACAGGCTGAGCACTCACTACTTTACATTGTAGCAGAGTGTAATTTCTTTAGTGTTGTCACTAGGGATGAGCGAATCGAATCTGACGAATCCGAATTCGTTACGAATTTCAGGAAAAATTTAATTCACAACTAATGCAAATATCGCCATGATTCGATCACATGAATCGCTTCATTAAACTCCATTTAGTGCGGCCCAGGCTCCAGGGCATCTAAAATGGTGAATCCACATGTGAGGACATGGGGCAAGGAATCCTGGGAAGTTGGGTAGGCGGGATGACCCTTAATCACATGCAGCATGCAGCCTATCAGCAGCCAGTCACTTCTGTGATGTCACAACCCTATATAATTGGTAGCCATTTTGCGGCCAGTCACTTCAGCCTTTTATTGCAGAGAGAGAGGGACAGAGAAGTGTGTTGCACAAAAAAAAGCATCTTTACAGCAGCGATTCACCTCCCAGTCACATCAGCGTACTATTGCAGAGAGGGACAGAGAGCAGTGTGTTGCACAGAAAAGCTTTTTAACAACAGCGATTCACCTCAAGCCCAAAATCCAGCCTAGAAGCACTGATAGGGAAGGGAGTGAGATTGAGAGAGAGAGTACAATTTTGGGTGTATTACACAGCGACTGTGTGCTGCAGCACTGGTGTGTACAACATCAGAAAAGCTAATGGTAGCCATCCAGTTAGGTTAAGCAGAGCACTAAAAGCATATTGTCCTCTATTAAGTGTAACCTGTGCGTACATCTAAGTGTGTACCATTTTGTTCCTGTTAAAGTCTTAAGGGCCTAGATACTGTGAAAGGCCATCCAAAAGAAAGTACATATCTGCTGGTGCTGTAGACAAAAACAGTTTTAAGCGTACTGGAGCGCATTGTCCTCCCCTCATAAGTGCATACCACATATGTACATCTAAGTGGTGTACTATTTTTTTTCTGTTAAAGTCTTTTTCTGTTAAAGCCTAGATACTGTGAAATGCCAGCCAAAAGTACATACCTGCTGGTGTTGTAGACAAATACTGTTCTAAGCATACTGGAGCGCATTGTCCTCCCCTCATAAGTGCATACTACATATGTAAGTGGTGTACCATTTTGTCCCTGTTAAAGTCTTAAGGGCCTAGATACTGTGAAAGGCCAGCCAAAAGTACTCACCTGCTGGTGTTGTAGACAAATACTGTTTTAAGCATACTGGAGCGCATTGTCCTCCATCATAAGTGCATACCACATACGTAATTTTAAGTGGTGTTCTGTTTTGTTCCAGTTAAAGTCTTAAGGGCCTAGATACTGTGAAAGGCCAGTCAAAAGTACACACATGCTGGTGTTGTAGACAAATACTGTTTTAAGCATACTGGAGCGCATTGTCCTCCATCATAAGTGCATACCACATACGTACATTTAAGTGGTGTACTGTTTTGTTCCTGTTAAAGTCTTAAGGGTCTAGATACTGAGAAAGGCCAGGAAAAAGTACACACATGCTGGTGTTGTAGACAAATACTGTTTTAAGCGTACTGGAGCATATTGTACTCCCCTCATATCCGCACTAAGTATGTCAGGCAGAGAAGTGCCAGGACATGCACAGAGGAGTGGCAGAGGCCTTAATTCATCAGGCAGAGGTTGCAGCAGACTAGGGGCAAGTGGCAGCAGGAGTCACAGCGAGAGGCCTGAGCTCCCGGTATCAACTAGCAGTCATGTCTTGACCAGAAACCCCTCTGCCATCATTAATTGGTTAACTTGGTCATCCACTTCATCCCAAGTTACATCTGAAACCCCCAGTCAACAGTCAGAGGGTTGTATAGCAATTACTTATTTAAATTATATTAAATACTAGCTGAGTACCCGGTGTTGCCCGGTTTTTCCTTCCTAATCCTTTTTGTGGAGGAAAATCAACAGAGGAAGCTTTTGACTTCATATCCCGTCCTCATATATTGTTGTCATATCCCAACCCCATATCTCGTCCTCTTATCCCGACCTCCTATCCCGTCCTTCTATCTCAACCTCCTATCCCGACTTCCTATCCCGTCATCATATCCCATCCTCCTATCTTGACCTCCTATCTCGACCTCATATCCTGACCTCCTATCCCGACCTCCTATTCTGTTCTCCTATCCCGTCCTCCTATCCCGTCCTCCTATCTCTCCCTCCTATCTCGACCTCTTATCCCGACCTCCTATCCCGATCTCCTATCCTGACCTCCTATGCCATCCTCCTATCCCAACCTCCTATCACGAACTCCTATCCCGTCCTCGTATCCCGTCCTCGTATCCTGTCCTCATATCCTGTCCTCCTATCCTGTCCTCCTATCCCGTTCTCCTATCCCGTCCTCCTATCCCGACCTCCTATCTCGACCTCCTATCCCATCCTCCTATCCAGTCCATCTATCCCAACCTCCTTTCTCGTCCTCCTATCCATTCCATCTATCCCAACCTCCTATCTCAACCTCCTGTCCCGTCCTCCTATCCCGTCCTCCTATTCCGTCCTCCTATCCCGACCTCCTATCCAGTCCATCTATCCCAACCTCCTGTCCCGACCTCCTGTCCCGACCTCCTATCCCGTCCTCCTATCCCGTCCTCCTATCCTGTCCTCCTATCTTGTCCTCCTATCCTGATCTCCTATCCCGACCTCCTATCCTGACCTCCTATCCCGACCCGTAATATGTGTACCAGGTATTGAAATATCTCCAGCCATGCGGAAGTTATGCAGGAACATACATTTTCCATTGATTTGCATGGGACTTTAAACAAAAACCATGACACTCACAAATGGGGGTAGTTAAGGGTTAAATTAACTATCCTATATTTTAAGTGGACATATAAGTAACATGTGACCAAGTATTATTGAAATATCTCCAGCCGTTTGGAAGTTATGCAGTAACATATATTTCCCTTTGACTTGTATGGGACTTTAAACATAAACCCCGCCCCTGGCAAATGTTGGTTAGTAAGGGTTAAATCACCTATCCTATATTTGTTGTTTACATATAAGTAACATGTGTGCCAAGTTTCATGTTAATATCTTTAGCCATTTGGACATGATGCTGGAACATGCACACATACATAAACATACACATAGGGGGAGATTTATCAAAACCTGTGCAGAGGAAAACTTGCCCAGTTGCCCATAGCAACCAATCAGCTTGCTTCTTTCATTTTTATGAAGGCCTGTGAAAAATGAAAGAAGCAATCTGATTGGTTGCTATGGGCAACTGGGCAAGCTTTCCTCTGCACAGGTTTTGATAAATGTCCCCCATTGAGTTTTATATATATATATATATATATATATATATATATATATGTAAAAATTTAGTCATACAGGCTAATTACATGCAAATTACAGTTGTCCCTATTAGAATCACTGCTGCAGAACGTCTGGATGTGGCAGCAGGGTCGGGAGACCATATGGCATCACAATTGAAGAGATTAAAGAGATTTTTTAATGTAATTTTTATTTAATTTCATTTTATTTATTTCAATTTTTTAAAATCCTTTTTTAAGGACCCATTGGAGGGCAAGTCTGGTGCCAACAGCCACGGTTATTCCAGCTCCAAGAAGTGAAAGTGTTGAGATTTTTAAGTAGAAGAAAGTAACAAATCTGCAAATAATTATTTTGAAACCAACTGGTGGCAAAACCTTAATTTCAGAGTTCCCATCACTCAGGTTTATGGAACGGACTGCTGCAGATATTTCTACAACTTAAACTTCCCCCCCTTTTAAATCCACCCTCGATGACCTTGTCACATTTAATACTAGTGTTAGTGTTTTTTTGAAGTCTGTATTTTTTGCACTTGCATGTTCTGTAATCAGGGCTGTAACTCCGACGAGGCGAGTGAGGTGATCGCCTCAGGTGCGCTGTTGCAAGGGGGCACAAGGGAGGTCCAGCACACATTACACTAAGGCATTGATTCCCAACTAGTGTTGGGTGAAAATATTCGCAATGCGAATATTTATCGCGAATATATCGCTAAATATTCGCAATTACGAATATTATGAACCTTTTTTTTTCACAATACACATCACAGTGACCATCCCTCCCCTTCCAGCTTGTGGTGTAAACAAGGCTCCAATGCTAGTTACTGTGTCAGACTGGCGGGCGCATGAAAATACGCAATTTTGCGCATATTGATCCCTCCCTTCTTTTAGCTCTTTTATCACGCGATATTGTGCATGCGCATGCAAATTTTATGGTGAATGCGCATGCAAGTTTTATGGTGCATAGTAAAAAAAAAGGCATTGAATATTGCAAATATGTGAATTTTGCGAATATATGACGAATATTCGTCCATATATTCTCGAAATATTGCAAATTAAAATATGGCCTAATCCGCTCAACACTATTCCCAACCAGGGTGCCAGGACACTCTGGTGGGAAATATGGTGCTAATATTTTTTTATTTTTATGCCCAGGCCTGCGCACCTGTGAGTCACAGGTATGCAGGCCAGGCGGGAGGGAAGTCTGTGTGCAGTTCCGGGACGGGTGATGCTGCAGCTCCAATCCTCGTGTATCCATCCTCTCCTGTGGAGCAACTCTGGACTCTGGATTCTCCCTGGTCCCTTAGCAGAATAACTCGGATGGATGGAAGGAGCAGGGTCAGCGCTGACAGAGGCCTACTCAGCTTCAGGTAGTGCATCCCCACCCTTCTTTCACCCCTCATAACCTCTCGGTAACCCCTGGACACCCCTCTGTCACCCCCTCTGCACCCTTTTGTCATCCCTCTAAAACCCTCTGTCCCCCCTGCACACCCCACGGTTACCCTGTACACCCCTCTACACCCCTCTGTCACCCCTGTATGCCCTCTCTCACCAATGTACACCCCTGTCTCCCATGTACGCCCCTCTATCACTGTGTGGTGTAAGGCTGGAGGCATTGTGTGTGGGGAAGGCTGGAGGAATATGGGTAAGGCTGGAAACATTGTTGGATATTTATCAAAACCTGTGCAAAGGAAAAGTTGTCCATAGTAACCAATCAGATTTCTTATTTCATTTTGCAAAGACCTTGTTAAAAATGAAAGAAGCAAGATGATTTGTTGCTATTGGCAACTGGGCAACTTTTCCTCTGTACAGGTTTTGATAAATCTCCCCCCTTGTGCATTGTGGAAAGGCTGGTGGCATTGTGTTTGAAGGAGGCTGTAGTCATGTGTAGGGAGAAGGGAAGGGTAATGCTGGAAAAGTGCAGAGCCTAATATTTATATATTTGTGTTGCAGGTTCTGCCGAAGAGTTTTGGCTGGAACAGATTATCATGATGTCCTGTGCCATATGAGGAAGAAAAGAAAAGAGAATGACTCTAATCAGTGAATATGTCATTTGTGAGTCACTGCATAAAAGTGTACTGTAATCCACATAAGAAACATATTTTAAAAATTAGCGGTGTCCCACTAATTTTTTTCCCCAAGGGGTGCCCCAAGCCAAAATGGGGGGGCACAACTTTCTGTTCTCGCCTTAGGAGCAAAAAGAGCTAGCAACAGCTCTATAATGCACATCATGTAAAAATGTTTAGCACTTATCCGTTCACTGTTATAAGAGCCTTGTAGTTTGCAGACTTTGTTTAAAGATGTTTTATAATTTATGAAAAGTGGCCTGTAAATTTAATAAATAATCATAATTTAGCATTCTAATAGGCTATATATAAACACTTATTTACATAAATAAAAAGCTACACAGCTCTCTGGATTGGAATGTGAATGTCGGAGATTCGTAGAACAGCTTGGATATGAAGAGTGCTGTAAAAGTGACACTAATGTGAAGAAATTCTTACAAAAACATCATAGGTGTCAATAGCCATTAAATCATTTAATTAAAGTGATGATTTGACTCTAAGTAAGGTTTGTATCTATAATGTGAAAGTATCCAAAGCATTTTATCCTGTTTCATTCAGGCTTCAGTTTTCGAGAACTTTTGTAGTTTGCAGACTTTGTTTAACCCCTTAAGGACCAATACAAATAAACCTGTACGCCCCTGAAAGACCAGGCCTGTTTTTTCAAATCGGGGATGTCTGTCTTTATTAGAGAATAACTCTGGTAACGTTTTGCCAATCACGATAATTCTGATATTGTTTTTTTGTCACAAGTTGTCCTTCATGTACATAGTAAAAGTAAGCTGATATCATTTGTAGTTTTTTTTTACAATGCAAAAAATCATGAAATTTTTACAAAAAATTAAGATTTTTTGCTATTTTAACACTAATAGGTTGCATATATTTATACATACTGACCAAATAGTTTATGAAACTTATACTTTCAGATGTCTTCTTTATTTTGACATCATTTTTTTGGTTTTTAATTAACATTTTAAATTAATTAGAAACCTAACAATTTAACTTGAAATTTTGAAAATTTTGAAAATTTGAAAAGTACATCTTTTTTTGTGTGCTATGCAAGGTTTGCAGAAATTAAAAGGTAGTAGAACATAGGAACACCCCCCAAATGACCCCATTTTAAAAACTAGACCCCTCAAGGTATTCGCTAGGGGGTACAGTGAGTATTTTAACACCATAGTTTTTTGGCAGGAATTATTACAAAGTCAGTATTAAAAATTTGAAATTTGCAATTTTTCACAAATGCATCATTTGGGGGGCATATTTTTTGTACATCACTTCTGATATTGAAAGAAATGCACCCTATATTTTATTTAGCTGCTTGTCCCATGTTCGGAAATACCCCCGCTTTGGCCATATATGGTTCTTTGGCCGCATGGTAGGACTCAGAAGGAGAGGAGCGCCATTTGGCTTTCAGGGCAGAACAGTACCCCCACCCCCACAAGTGACCCCATTTATATACCGCACCCCTACAAGTTATTGGCTGGACCAGGGACCACTCTGATTGGTCCTTGGTCGGCTGGCAGTATAACACGTCTGTCTGTGACAGTTAAGGCTCCTGATGGATATATCCGCCATGTTGTGGGAATAAGCACCCGCTCATGGCGAATATATCCATCACTGCTGCGGCTGGGTAGCTCAGTGTGTCCGCTCATGACTGCTGGCGGGAAATCCGCCGCTATGAGTGGACACACAAAGCTACCCAGCCACAGCAGGGAGCTCATTACCGTGACAGCTGCATAATGTGTAGGATCACATGGTGGACATCCGCAACATATTACATGCTGCGGATGTCCGCCAATGCGATCCTACACATTATGCATTTTTTTAAATTAGATTCATTTAATAAATGTATTTTTAATATATATATATATATATATATATATATATATATATTTATTTATTTATTTTTTACACTTTTATTACATTTTTATTTATTTTTACACTTTTTAATGCTTTGGAATACTTAGTATTTCAAAGCATTGCAGTTATATGCTGCCTGCCAGTTTTCACTAGCAGGCAGCATATTAGGACGTGCCTCTGGCACATCCTGGCAGGCAATACCCAGGGCAGGCCTGGGGGTCTTTGTAGGACCCCAGGCTGCCCAGGTATGCAGCAGCACCCCGCGATCGCGCTGCGGGGTGCTGCAGAGGAGACAGAGGGAGCCCCCTCCCTCTGTCAGAACTCCTTACAGCGCACGGTCACTTCTGACCGCGGCTGTAAGGGTTAAACTGCCGGGAGTGAAGTGAACTTCACTCCCGGCAGTGCGGCAGGTCCCGGCCAGCCGCGGCCACACACAGCACCCCGCGATCGCGATGAGGGGTGCTGCAGGAGTGACAGAGGGAGCTCCCTCTGTCATAACACTTACAGCCCGCGGTTAAAACTTCCGGGACCGAAGTTTACTGTGTGATACAGCCGAGTCCCTGCCGCGATCTCGTGGGTGCACTGGGCAGCACCCACGAGAAGAATGGACGAGTATAGACGTCCAGGTGCCGGAACGCCCGCCAACCTGGACGTCTATACTCGTCCGTGGTCGTTATCGGGTTAAAGACGTTTTATAATGGAAGGTAACTCTTGTCACTACATTCTCATGGCATGAAGGACATTTCCAAAAGAATCTGCATGTCATACTGAATAACAGTATTATTTCACTAATCCAGCACACTCACTATGCATGTTATGGCAAGGCAAAGTGTTCTACACCCCTATTGAGGCTCTCTGTAGTCCGGAAATAGCCATTTTTAATAGCGATTAACCACAAATAAATTCGCATTAAACCAAATTTTTTCGGAAAATTCGGCGAATCGGCAGAATCAAATTTTTCAGGAATCCGCTCATCTCCAGTTGTCACATGAAAAGATATAATAAAATATTTACAAAAATGTGAGGGGTGAACTCATGTATATGAGATACTGTATGTGCGTATGTACAATTTAGTTTTTAATAAATTAGTTGTTCTTTAAGTATTTGTTTCATAGATTACTATACTGAGAAATCACTGATTAAACAGTGGTGGAAAAGTAAGGATTTATAACTGTAATATATGACATGACCAAATTCCAGTCAGAATGCATCACAATATGACCTGTACACTTTATGAGTCATTTTTGGCATAAGAGATTGAGTAATTTTTATGTGGCTAAAGTGAATGACTTGGAAAATATGTATAATAGATTCCATGGTTAAAGCTTCCCTCTATGTTTTCGTTGTTTCAGAAATACAATGCAAGCACACGTTTCTGTGAGGTACATGTTCAGTCTACATGTGTTTTTGTTTTTTGTATTTCATGATTAATCCTCCTCTTCCAGGCAGTCTCTAAAACTTAACATATATACAGTTTTATAGATCAGTGCAATTCATTAAAGTTTAACCATCATATGCTGACATAAGAAATCCTGTGCTGACCTTTCCTTTTCTTTTATATTTTTATTACTAACACAGCTGGATTGTTAAGTACCATTGACACATTCTAGGGTCAACAATAAAAGCTTAAAGGGGATATCTCAGGCAAAATCAGCGTATATGCTAAAACATAAATTTTAGATCGCGGGAGGTCTGAGCACTACCCCCCCCCCCCCACCCCCCTGCAATCTCCTGTATGGAGCCCCGGCTCTCTTTTGGAGTGGCAAGTGACCTCCCCCGCCCGAAGTGGTGACTGCCACACCCCTTCCATATATCTCTATAGTAGAGCCGAAGATAGCTGAAAGGCACTCCCATAGAGATATATGGAGGGGGCATGGCAGCCCCTGCTTCGGGCAGGGGGCATGGCGCGCCGCTCCAGGGGAGAGATGGGGCTCCATACAGGAGATCACAGGGGGCCCCAGAACTCTGACCCCCACAATCTAAAACTCCAGCAGACCCATGAAATCATTCCTCCCCCTTTCCAAAACCTAGCCCATATTATACCAGCTAAAGTAAATATTTACTTACAGTGTAAAAATCAGAAAGAACTGCTGGAAGCGGTAAGTCACTTCAAGGAGCTTTTTCAATGTACTGAACAGTACACATAGTGTTCTAAAAATATAAAACGGAACACCTTCTGCTGGTTTCAAAAGTAGCAGCTCTTCCTGCTACATGTAAAGAGCAGTAGGGGACATGTATTATACTGCATTATATTGTAGAAACGCACTACTAGCCCGCCAAACAGTGCATCCACTTCAATAATACAGGGGTTTTGTCAGTGAAATACCCATTGGTAAGATTGGTTGGTCAGATCCACCAGCCATGCACATACAAACACCATATTTAGACTGTCTGTAGCATTGTATGTTGAGAATAGTTTCAAGTTATATTTTACAGATATTGTAACTAGAGATGAGCGAATCGAATATGACAAATCAAAATTCATTACGAATTTCATAAAAAATGTAATTCGGAATGAATCCGAATAGCGCTGCGATTTGTTTTAATGAATCGCTCCATGGACTCCATTTTCTGCATGCTGGGGGGCTAAAATGGTGGATCCACATGTTAGAACATGGGCAAGGAATTCTGGGAAGGTGTGATGGAGGGATGACCCTGAATCACATGGTGGCATGCAGCCTATCAGCAGCCAGCCAGCCCCAGTCACAGCCCTATATAATCGGCAACCATTGTAGCAGCCAGGCATTTCAGTGATTTTTTTCAGAGAGGGCAGACAGTGTGTGTGTTCCAGATAAAAAAAAAAAGAGCTTTACAGCAGCGATTCGCCACAGGCATTTCAGCGTTTTATTGGAGAGAGAGCTGACAGTGTGTGTTCCAGATTAAAAAAAGAGCTTAACAGAAGCGATTCACCACAGGCATTTCAGCATTTTTTTTGCAGAAAGAGAGCAGACAGTGTGTGTTCCAGATTAAAAAAAAGAGCTTTACAGCAGCGATTCACCACAGGCATTTCAGCATTTTTTTGCAGAGAGAGAAAGAGAGCAGACAGTGTGTGTGTGTTCCAGATAAAAAAAAAGAGCTTTACAGCAACGATTCACCACCAGCCCAAATCACAACAGAAAAGCAGGGACAGGGGAGAGAGAGAGAAAAAGTACACTTTGGGGTGTACTACACAGCGACTGTGTACTGCTGCACTGGGGTGTACTACAACTCTAAAGCTAATAGGGGTCAGTTAGGTTAGCACTAAAAGCCTTAGTCACCTGCTTTTAGTGCCTAATACAGGTTGTAAGTGTAGTGGAGCGTATTGTCCTCTCATAAGTGTAACCTGTAAGTAAACCTAGGTGGTGTCCGATTTTTTTTTCTGCTAAACTCAATGGGCCAGTTACTCTAAAAGGCCAGCCAAACCTACACACCTGGTTTTGTAGTCTAATACAGTTTTAACCATAGTGGAGCATATTGTCCTCCTCTCATAAGTGTAATCTGTATGTACACCTAGGTGGTGTACGATTTTGTTCCTGTTAAAGTCATAAGGGCCTAGTTACTTTGAAAGGCCAGCCAAAACTACACACCTGCTTTTATAGCCTAATACAGTTGTAAGCGTAGTGGAGCGTATTGTCCTCCTGTCATAAGTGTAACCTTACATACACCTCGGTGGTGTATGATTTTATTCCTGTTAAAGTCATAAGGGCCTGCCAGCCAAACCTACACACCTGGTTGTGTAGCCTAACACAGTTGTAAGCATAGTGGAGGGTACTGTCCTCCTCTAACAAGTGTAACCTGTATGTAAACACCTAGGTGGTGTACGATTTTGTTCCTGTTAAATTCATTAGGGCCTAGGTACTCTGAAAGGCCAGCCAAAACTACACACCTGTTTTTATAGTCTATTACAGTTGTAAGCGTAGTGGAGCGTATTGTCCTCCTCTCATAAGTGTAACCTTTAAGTACACCTGGGTGGTGTACGATTTTGTTCCTGTTAAAGTCATAAGGGCCTAGCTACTCTGAAAGGTCAGCCAAAACTACACACCTGCTTTTATAGCCTAATACAGGCTATGTAATTCTGCTGCCAATTGGTCTCCTCCTGCTTCCACCACCTCCAGGCTGTGTCATTCAGCCACTATATGGTTTCCTTATGCTGGTGCTACCTACAGGCTGTGTCATTCTGCCACTATATGTGTCACGTCTAGGCAGGGAAGGAGTGCACACTATTCTCACTCACTTCCCTCCTGGTCTGTAACCACGGTGACAGTCCCTTCCTAAAAAGTGAGGGACAGTCAAAAAAATAAACTACAAAACTGACAAAAGGTCGGGAAAGGCCGGAGGTACACGACTTACAGAAAACAAACCTAAGCACGCACACACAAAAAAACGTAGTCAGAGGGCCGAGTCTAAACCTGGAGAGCACAAAGTACAATATCAGAGTATCAAAGGGAAGTCAGAAGCCAATCCAAAAGTCACAGAACCAGAATAAACAGAATGAGCACAGAGATAGCTAGGTAAGTTACTAAGAACTATCATAAGCAGAGAATGACTGAAAAGGGCCTCCTTATATATGCCTGAGCTGCAACCAGGAGGACTCTAATTGGCTCAGCAAGCTTAACCACACCCAGGAGCACAGAGGCATCATCCCAGCAACCAAAACAAACAACAGGGCTAGAAATCATTAAACCTATGGGTTCTGGCAGAACCAGTCATCACAGTCCCCCCCTCCCCCCCCTCTTTTATGAGGGGCCACTGGACCCTTACAAATCTTAGAGGGTTGAGAGACAGACGGACCATCGATCTCCTCTATCGTGTCCTCATCCTCAATATCACACCATTCATTGGTGTCATCTAGCTCAATATTATCCTCATCACAATCCTCAGACACAGGTTCAAAATGAACAATTTTAGCTGGCTTCTTAGAACTCCCTGAAGATACATTAGTTGATACAACAGGCATATCAATTCCCCCCAGAGACAAATTGGCAGGATTACATTTTTGGGAATCGGAAAATACCTGTGCACCCAAGTGGCCACCACGATGACCACTTGCATGCGGACGCTTGACACAGGTACTGATGAAATGAGTATCCTCTCCACAATAGAAACACAGGTCGTTGAGATACCGCAACCTTTTTACGCTTTTCTGGAGTAGATATGGAGCCAAGCTGCATGGGTTCCTCCTCAGACACCGGTTGATGATCGGAAACAGAAGAGGATACAGGCAGAAATGAAGAGACAGAGGAGGAACAACATTCTTGTCTGCATTCATGCAAATGTCTATCCAAATGTACCGCTAAAGTCATAGCTTGGTCTAAGGTGTCAGGAGAGGGGTAAGTCACCAGCATGTCCTTTAGGATGTCTGAACTGACAAATCAAAGCTGGGGTGTTCCATTTGGAAGCCACACACCACTTCCTAAAATCTGCGCAATATTCCTTGACAGGTCTACGTCCCTGTTTTAATGTACGCAACTGAGACTCAGCACATGCGGCTTGGTCAGGTTCTGCATACAGAAGATCCAAACCAGCAAACAGAGAGTCCACAGAGGACAACTCAGGGGCATCAGGATCAAGAGAAAATACCCACTCTTGGGGACCTCCTTGCAAAAGGGACATAATAATACAGTGGTCCCTCAACATACGATGGTAATTCGTTCCAAACGACCCATCGTTTTTCGAATCCATCGTATGTTGAGGGATCCGTGCAATGTAAAGTATAGGAAGCTGTGCTCACCTGTCCCCGTCGCTCCGGACCAGGTCCTCACCGCTCCCGATGCTGTCCCAGGGGCTCCCGATGCTGTCCCGCTGCTCCGGTGTCTTCTCCGCGATCCTCCGGTGTCTTGCGCATTTTCTCCAGGGTCCGGGCCTCGCTTTCTGGTGACGTTATTACGCTGCTGCGCCGGCGCGGCGTGCGTAGTGACGTAATAATGACCCCGGAAAGCGAGGTCCGGACCCTGGAGAAGATGCGCAAGATACCGGAGGATCGCGAAGTGGACCCGGAGCAGCGGGAATAGGTAAGCGAACCTGCCAGGGATGCTTAAACTGCTATCCGACAGCAGCTTAAGCATTTTGCACTGTCGGATAGCAGTTAATGCGATGGCCCCGACATATAAAAGCATCGTATGTCGATGCTGACATCGACATGCGATGGCCTCTGAGAGGCCATCGTATGTCGATTTTATCATATGTCGGGGCCATCGTAGGTCGGGGGGGTTACTGTACCAACTTTTTGGGCCAGTACCAGAAGAAAGAGGTCTTAACCGAAAGTATAGCTTGCAACTAAAAAAAAGGTTTTAAAAGCTTTTCGGTTCCCTGAAAAACGCTCAGGAAGACTAACCTGAGGTTCCAAAGGAGCTGAAAGAGAAGTAGGAACAATTGAGTGTGAAGACTCAAGCTCCAAGATTCTGGGCAGCAAACTCTGATTCAGCTGCTCCTGATGTTCAAGCCTCTCAATCAAGTCCTGGTTTATTTTAGACTGAGATTGAGATTACTCTTGCTGCTGTACCTTCTCAGCTAAATCCTGGACCAACTGAGTTAGGTTCTGTATCTGACCAACAAGACCTGTCATGGGATCCATGACTAACTACAAAACAGATGCAGTAGTTGGGCTTGTGATAATGTCACGTCTGGCCAGGTAAGGAGTGCTCACTATTCTCGCCCACTCCCCTGTCCCTGCCTACTAACATACCTGCCTGAAAAGAAACAAAAGAGACCAACGGGGGGGGGGGTGCCTTGTGCGTTACCACAATAACAATCAGTAGAGATGTGACAGGAGGTGTCACTGGGCACAGAGTGCCATTAGGTAATGGCTGCTTACCAGAAGCGAATAGGACATTCGCATATCAACCCACACAGGGGTTTCTCAAGGAGTGGAAAGCCAGCTGCAGAGCCCAGGTCACAGGAAACAGACTGGTCCAATCCTGGTAACAATCAATGTTAGGAGCAAAAAAGAAAGAACGACCCTTCTGACGGCGTTGTTGGTTCAAATAAAAAGTGGATCCAAGCCAGGAGTATTATAAAACACCATAGTGGTTTATTGAAGTAAAGAAAACAATAAAACCTGACCTAGATAACAGGTCCATAACCACGGTGACAGTCCCTTCCTAAATAAGTGAGGGACAGTCAAAAAGTCAAAACAATAAACTACAAAACTGACAAAAGGCAGAGAAAGGCTGGAGGTACTCAACTAACAGAAAACCTAAACACGCACTCACAAAAATACGTAGTCAGAGGGCTGAGTCTAAACCTGGAGAGCACGAAGTACAGTAACAGAGTATCATAGGGAAGTCAAAAGCCAAGCCAAAGGTCACAAAACCAGAATAAACAGAATGAGCACAGAGATAGCTAGGTAAGTTACTAAGAACTATCACAAGCAGAAAATGACTGAAAAGGGCCTCCTAATATATGCCTGAGATGCAACCAAAAGGACTATAATTGGCTCAGCAAGCTTAACCACACCCAGGAGCACAGAGGCGTCATCCCAGCAACCAAAACAAACAACAGGGCTAGAAATCATTAACCCTATGGGTTCTGGTAGAACCAGTTATCACAATATGGTCTCCTCATGCTGGTGCCACCTCAAGGCTGTGTCATTCTGCACCATTTGATCTCCCCGTGCTTCCGCCTCCTCCAGGCTGTGTCATTCTGCCACTATATGGTCTTCTCATGCTGCCGCTACCTCCAGGCTGTGTCGTTCAACCACTATATGGTCTCCTCATGCTGCCGCCACCTCCAGGCTGTGTCATTCTGCCACCATGTGGTCTCCTCATGCTGCTGGCAAATTAAATAAAAATGTTAATGTTCATCATCTATTTCAAATCTTCAATTTAAAGTAAAAAAAAATATATAATTAATCTTTTCAATTGTGAGGACCTATGGTCTCGTCAGGCTGCGTCCACCTCTAGGCTTTGTCATTGTGCCACCATGTGATCTCCTTGTTATATTGATCATGTAGTTCAACCGTATTTTTTCAAAGTAATGAAAGGATAAAGGAGAAAGTTACCGTTCTCAAGCTAGATTCTGTGTGAGGAGTGTAGGAATTTAATTAAAATGTAATTAAAAAAATTATATAGAAAAAAAATTAAAATACTGAGAGAGAGATATTTAAATAATAATTATTCAAATATCTCTCTCAGTATTTTTTTTCCATTTTTTTTATATATATGTTTTTTTATTTTATTTTTATAACACTTTATTAAATTCCTACACTCCTCACACAGAATCTAGCTTGAGAACGGTAAGTTTCTCCTTTCTCCTTTCATTATATTGAGGTTGTATAGAGTACACAAACTTTTACCTGTACTCATTAGAATCTGTATTCATATCTGTTGAGCTACCTATTCCTTCTTATTCATTTTTTCAAAGTAAACACTTCAGGCACCTGGGACACTCTGTCATGAACATAGGGAGGGGGGCTGAGAGGCTGGGGCTGGGACAGGCGGTAGCTGGCCTCGTGGCAGACTTCCTGCTCGATTTTAAGATGCAAGGATAAGCTTTTTCACTGCAGCAACTTATAGCAATATGCGCCCACTCATCCAACAGCGCAGAACCTGAATGTGCTTCTGTCCAAATTACTGGTGCTGCAGTCCCTCCATTTTCAAGTGCACACTCAGTCATGAACATGGGGGTGCACTGAGAGGCAGGGTCTGGGAAAGGCAGTGCCTGGCCTTGCGGCAGACTGCCAGCTCGATTTTAAGATACAAGTGCGTGCTTTTTTACTGCAACAACTTATACACTGCAGCAATTATACACTATTGGAGCTGGAATTACCGCGGCTGCTGGCACCAAACTTGCCCTCCAATGGGTCCTCAAGAAAGGATTTAAAGTTTGCTCATTCCAATTACTAAGCTCTGTCATTGTGCCACTGTGTGGCAGTGATACTAATAGCGACACCTGTAATCTGCATGGCATACTGAATAACAGTATTATATCACTACCCCAGCATACTCCCTATGCGTGTTACGGCAAGGCAAAGTGTTCTACACCCCTATTGAGGCTCTCTGTATCCTGGAAATAGCAGTTTTTAACCTCTTAAGGACGCTGTGACCCCGCATCACACCAAGTTGGTCCAGGCTGCTAATGATAGCCGGGACCCTGGGCTAATAGCACGCATCACAGATCAATGTGCCGCGCACTATTAACCCTTCAGACGTGGTGATCAAAGTTGATCGCTGCGTCGAAAACGAAAGTAAAAGTTTCCCGGCAGCTCAGTCAGGCTGATCGGGACTATCGCAATAAAATCGTGATGTCTCGATCAGCTAGGACGCGAGCAGAGGCCCCCTTACCTTGCTCCGTTGTGTCCAATCGGTGTTTGATTGCTCCAAGCCTGAGCTACAGGCTTGAGCAATCAACCCCCTATTATGCTGATCCATAAAAAGCTATGGCTTTGCAGGGATCAGGGTAAAAGATCAGTGTGTGTGCAGTGTTATAGCCCCCTATCGGAGCTATAACACTGCAAAAAAAAAAGTGAAAAAAAGCTAATAAAGGTCATTTAACCCCTTCCTTAATAAAAGTTTGAATCACCCCCCTTTACCCATAAAAAAATTGTGTAAATAAAAATAAACATATGTGGTATCACCACGTGCGTAAATGTCCAAACTATAAAAATATTGTTAATTAAACCGCAAGGTCAATGGCGTACACGCAAAAAAATTCCAAAGCCCAAAATAGCGTATTTTTGGTCACTTTTTATATCATAAAAAAATGAATAAAAAACGATTAAAAAGTCCGATCAATGCAAACATGGTACCAATAAAAACTTCAAAAAATGAGCCCTCATACCAGCCTGTACGTGGAAAAATAAAAAAGATGTAGGGGTCAGAAGACAATTTTAAACGTATACATTTTCCTGCATGTAGTTATGATTTTTTTCAGAAGTACGACAAAATCAAACCTATATAAGTAGGGTATCATTTTAACCATATCGACCTACAGAATAAAGATAAGGTGTCATTTTTACCGAACAATGCACTGCGTAGAAACGGAAGCCCCCAAAAATGAAATTACAAAATGAAATTTTTTCTTCAATTTTGTTGCAAAATTAATTTTTTTTTCCATTTCGCCGTGGATTTTTTTGGTAAAATGACTAATGTCACTGCAAAGTAAAATTGGTGGCGCAAAAAATAAGCTATCATATGGAATTTTATGTGCAAAATTGAAAGCGTTATGATTTTTAGAAGGTGATGAGGAAAAAATGAAAATGCAAAAATGGAAAACGCTGAGTCCTTAAGGGGTTAATAGCAATTCGATGCAAATAAATTCGGATCATACCAAATTTTGGGGGCAAATTCAGCTAATAGGACAAATTAAATTTTTCAAAAATTCACTCAGTTCTAGTTGTCATATATTATCTCTGGAATTACCACAGGAATCCAAAGAAACAGGTTGGAGCAAGAAATTTAAACCATAACTGATTAAATGACACATTCACAGTTCCATACACAGTTTTGCAGTACCAGCCGTGTTTACTTACATGTGCATGGCTTAATATTTTAGACAAGCATATGATACTGCTAGGATCTACCCAGTAGCCCTCCCGGGTCAGGCCTGCACAGCAGAGAGGCAGGACAAACTGACACACTACTCTGTCATTGTGTCGTTCTGCAGCCTACATAGGCTGCCGCCATCTCCAGATTGTGTCATTGTGCCACCATATGGCTGCCACATCCAGGCTCTATCATAGTGCTGCCCTATCATCTCGTCATGCTGCTGCCACCTCTAGGCTCTGTCATTGTGCTGCCATGTGATCTCCTTGTTATATTGGTCTTGTAGTTTGACAGTTTTTTTCAAAGTAAACTTAAATCTAAGTCTGGGACTCAGTTCTGAGCGTGCTCTGTCTGAGTGTTGCTTTGGAAGAGAGGCAGTTGAAAGAGAGTTGTAAAACAGGAGATATCTGATGTGCTGAGTTAATCTGTGGAGCTGTAGTGACTTGTGGGAGTACTTACATTTGCACATAGGGGGATCACTGTAAGACTTTTAAACAGCCTTTTCACTTTTTTCTCTACTCTGCCTCTAGGGGGAGGGGTAGATTGGTCACAGGCGCTTAAATCTTAGTCTAGGACTCAGTTCTCAGCTTGCTCTGTCTGAGTGTTGCTTTGGAAGAGAGGCAGCTGACAAAGAGTTGTAAAACAGAAGATATCTGCTGTGCGGAGTGAATTTGTGGAGTTGGAGTGACTTGTGTGAGTACTTATATTTGCACATAGAGGGATCACTGATTGAACTTTAAACAGCCTTTTCAATTTTTTTCTCTGCTCTGCTTCTAGGGGGAGGGGTAGATTGGTCAAAGGTGCTTAAATCTTAGCCTGGGACTCAGTTCTGAGCTTGCTCTGTCTGAGTGTTGCTTTGGAAGAGAAACAGCTGAAAGAGAGCTTTAAAACAGGAGATATCTGCTGTGCGGAGTGAATCTGTGGAACGGGAGTGACTTGTGTGAGTACTTACATATGCACATAGAGGGATCACTGATAAAAATGTTAAACAGCCTTTTAATTTTTTTTCTCTACTCTGCCTATAGGGGGAGGAGTAGATTGGTCACAGGCGCTTAAATCTTAGTCTGGGACTCAGTTCTCAGCTTGCTCTGTCTGAGTGTTGCTTTGGAAGAGAGGCAGCTAACAAAGAGTTGTAAAACAGAAGATATCTTCTGTGCGGAGTGAATCTGTGGAGTTGGAGTGACTTGTGTGAGTACTTACATTTGCACATAGAGGGATCACTGATATCATTTTAAATAGCTTTTTCCCTTTTTTTCTCTACTCTGCCTCTAGGGGGAGGGGTAGATTGGTCACAGGTGCTTAAATCTTAGTCTGGAACTCAGTTCTGAGGTTGCTCTGTCTGAGTGTTGCTTTAGAAGAGACGCAGCTGAGAGTTGTAAAACAGGAGTTTGAAAGCATGAGTTTGAGATCGTGGTGAGTTTTACTTTCCTTACACAGTAGAGACTTTAACTCACAAGTTCTCCAGAGAATTAAATTGTAACAGCTACGTCTGTTTTTGGCTGTTAATTTGTGAAATCTCCATAACTAGATGGCCTCCATTTCCTGTGTACATCTTGCACGATGTATGCAATCCTTGAACAGCAATTTGAGGGTGCATATTGTTGTGTGAGATTTGTGCGAGTTGTTCATTTGGAAGCCCAGATCCTGGATAAAGAGGAGCAACTGGCAACACTGAGATGCATTGACAACTTGGAGAGGAGTCTCCTGCTCACTGAGCAAGTACTCTCTGGAGTAGAGTTGGGGGAGGATAGTGAAACGGAGGAGCAGGGCAGTCTGGCAGCTAGCTGGGTTACAGTTAGAAAATAAGGTAGAGGGAAAAGTGTCAGGGAGGCTAGTCCTCATCTGGCACACCCCAACAAGTTTTCCCGGTTGGCAGATGAGGGGTATATAATTTCAGAGCTAGCAGTACTGCAGCAGGACTCTGCCTCTGACCGCCAGGGAGGTGTCTGCTCTAGTAAGGAGGGAAGGAGGAGTGCAGAGCAGGCCAGACAGGTACCTGTAGTGGGGGACTCAATTATTAGGGGGACAGACAGGGCGATCTGTCACAAAGACCAGAATCGCCGAACAGTGTGTTGTCTACCTGGTGCTTGAGTTCGGCACATCGTGGATCGGGTTGACAGGTTGCTGGGTGGGCTGGAGAAGACCCAGTGGTCATGGTACATATTGGCACCAATGGCAAAGTAAGAGGTAGGTGAAGTGTCCTTATAAATGATTTCAGGGACTTAGGCTGCAAGCTTAACCCCTTAACGACAATGGACGTAAATGTACGTCTTGGTGCAGTGGTACTTAATGCACCATGACGTACATTTACGCGCTGCCATAACCGCGTCATGTGTGGCAGGTCCCGGTTGCTATCAGCAGCCAGGGACCCGCCGGTAATGGCGGACATCGGCGATCGCGCGGATGTCCACCATTAACCCCTCAGATGCCATGATCAAGACAGATCACAGCATCTGCGACAGTGCGGTACTTTGAACGGATGATCGGATCACCCGCAGCGCTGCCGCGGGGATCCGATCATCCAGCATGGCAGCCGGAGGTCCCATCACCTGGCTCCAGCTTTCTCCCGGGGTCTTCTGCTCTGGACTGAGATCGAGCAGACCAGGGCAGAAGATGACCAATATTACTGATCAGTGCTATGCTCTATGCATAGCACCGAACAGTATTAGCAATCAAATGATTGCTATAAATTAAAGTGTAAAAAAAAAAAAAAACGTTAAAAATGTAAAATAAAAAAGTAAAAGAATGTAAAAAAAAGTAAAACGTCAGTTTTTCCCATTTTACCCCCCAAAAAGCATTAAAAAAATGTAATATACATATTTGGTATCACTGCGTGCGTAAAAGTCTGACCTTTTAAAATGTATTGTTAATTGTAGTCAGGGCTAACCGCGTACTATGTTTTGGGAAGGAGTAAAATTACTTACCTGTATGTAGTTTTCCCGCCTTCACCTGTAATAAAACACTGAATACCAATACACATGTACATTCGGTTCAACTTGAGCCTAGAAACCGTGACCGAGGATCAGCCTTAAGAGGGCAAAAAAAGAGACAACTAAGTAGGGTATAAAGAAAGTGGTTTATTGAAAATTAAAGTGCCAAATGTTTAAATACGTCAGCCATCTCTACTCGGGGATCTGGAATATAAGTGGCAAAGCAGCCTGACCTCCAACGCCCTAACTTCCTAATGATGTAAGGTGGTACCTTGTGTGCGGAAGCTGATGAAGCTGCACCAATGTGGAATGAATGGCCTGAATACTTGTTTGCCTCCAGACCCAGGGTCTTAATCAGGGTACGTACATGGATACAGAACTGTGAAGTGGTGAGTGCGGCTGAATTGAAAGACAGCAAAAGTAATTCACCTTTGCTGCCTTTCAATTCAGCCGCACTCACCACTTCACAGTTTCGTGCCCAAAGCCTGCATTAGACTTGATAGCACAGCCATGGGGCACCAAGGGTTCTCTGAGAGAAAATATTTGATGACAGTCCCACCCCTGGCCGTCTTCGTGACCTTGAGGCTTAGCTCAAACCGGCCATCTACCCATGTCAATTGTGATATGGTCAAGGCTAGTGAGTGTACCGACCTGCTCTTGAATTCCCCTGGCCGGAGGAAGTAGAAGGCTAAGTAAATCGCGGCTTTTAAAACTAAACTGGGCATGAACCCGAACGGCCTCCTGTCCAGTTGGTCTGACATGGATCGGAACAATTCTGCCGAAATGGGAAGGCGGCCTGGGCTGACAGGTGTTCTGCTGAGCTGAGCCCCTTTGAGTGCTGCCTTGACTGTGTGTACTGACATGATGGATGGTTTGTCTGGGTAAGAGAGGGAGATGAAATGTTGAATGCCGGCTAAATGTTGTTTGATGGTGGAGGGTGACAGATTACAGGCTGAATGGCAGAAGCCTATGTATGATAGTATGGTTTGTGTTTTGAAAGAAAACGGGATATTGAATGTTGTGAGGAAATGTTTGTATGAAGACAGAGCGGTGTCATATGACTTCTTGGTGCTATTAGCTAGTGTTGAGCGGCATAGGCCATATTCCAATTCGTGAAAATTACCATATGCAAATTTTTGCATATGCGAAAATTCGCACACCAGTCTCACACAGTAGTATTAGAGCCTTCTTTACACCACACAAGCTGGAAGCAGAGAGGGATGATCACTGTGATGTGTACTGTGAAAAAAAAAAAAAAAAAAATATATATATATATAGTGCTATATTAGCGAATATTCGCGAATTCGCGAATATGCGATATTCGCGAGCAACACTACTAGGAACGAGAGATTTCTTTATAAGTTTAATCGCGACATTTGAATAATGTGCTAATCCATCCTTAGCATGGCACATGGTGGTGCCGGATAACCCATGAGATCCGCTTCGGGCATTACCTGAAAGAAAATGTCTACTTTAAATCTAGACAAGGCATCAGCCGCCAGATTTACAACACCCGCCACATGTTTACAGACAAAATTGAACTCATGATGCAACGAAAGCCATACCAATCTCCTCATGAAATTTCATGATTTCAGGGGACTTAGATCTCCCTTTGTTTATGATCTCGACTGTGGACGCATTGTCACAGGAGAACTGGACCGTCTGTCCTGTCCAACTGTGTCCCTAAGTCTGGGCTGCTGCTACTATGGGGTAAATTTCGAATAATGCTGATGTTTTGAGGAAGCTAGATATGGATAGAACGTCTACTGGCCAACGACCCGCCAACCAGTGATTGCCAAATATTGTGGCGAAACCCACAGATGCTGACGCGTCCGTGATGATTCTGGGTGAATCATCCGAGACGGTAGGGATGAACATGGAGATTCCATTCCATTGTGAAATGTAACTGTTCCACATCACCAAGTCAGCCATGGCCTGGGGGTCGAGATGGATGGTACTGTCTTCGCTGATGCCTGTTGGAAGCAAGGCTACTAGGCGGGAAGTGAACGCTCTGCCCTGTGATATGATCCGCATAGCGAAGGCTAACATGCCCAATAGGCTCTGGAGCTCTACCTTTGTGGTGACCCTGGTGACTGTGAATTTGAGTACCATCTCTTGTATCCTGTTTAGTTTCTCGGGAGGGAGGCTGGCCTGTAGTGAAACTGAGTCTAGAACGATACCCAAGAAAGTTAACTTTGTGGTGGGACACTGGAACACCAAGAAGTGAAAATAGATGTAAGAGGCTGGATAGGTCCGAAGGGTGAGAAATGGAAGGTTCAAGAAGCAGGAAGTCATCTAAGTATTTTAGAACGTGGTGACAGTTCCTAGTGTTGACTATTGCCCAGTGGAGTGCTTGTGCGAGTTGGTCGAAAAGCCATGGGCTGCTCTTTGATCCAAATGTTAGCTTAGTAGCGAAATATTATGCGTCTTGCCACTTAATGCCATGCCACTTCCAGAGGTTGGGGTGTATAGGCAGCAATTTGAAGGCATCTGTGATGTCCGCCTTGGATAACCATGCTCCCGGACCTAGGTGTAGTACCAGCTGGATGGCCTGGTCGATAGAAGTGTACTTCATCGAAACCTCGTTCGATGGAATCAGTGAATTTAAACTAGGAATTGCCGAAGAATAGGGCGCGGACTAATCGTAGATCATTCTTTTTCTATTGTTGAATTTGCCCGTCACTACACCCATCGGGCTTACCCGCCAACATTCAAAGGGGGGCTGCGAAAAAGGCCCAATGATGTAACCCCGGTCAAGTTCCACCTGAAGCAGATCCGATACTACATGGGGTTCCTGGCTAGCTGAACGCAAATTTTTGCACTCAAAAGTGCACTGGGGCAAAGCCACTAGGCCAGTATGGAACCTGTGGGTGAAGCCGTCAACCCAGCTTTGGTCGGGATGACCTAGTAGAACATGCGCCAGAGCCTGTATCCTGACCCCGCCTAGTCATGCTTGCCCTTTTGCCGAGCACGTTGTACTCGGTTGGGCCCTATAGCATAGAAAGCATTTGTTGTAGTTACACGTGGACAAATTGTAATTGTTACAGATCTGACTGCGTTCTAGGTATCGGACCGGACGCCCCAGTTTGTCAACTGTAGGAGTGACCTTTGGATCGAAGCCTGATCCTGGCGTGCCACCTCTGCTTGTGCTGGCCTCGGGCTGCTGGTTGCTGCACCAGGCCGTGGAATGGGAGATAGATTGGCATGTCGCACAGGCCGGCGACTTCAGGCCTGCGAAGTGCTTGCAGAACAGCACTGTATCCACCAAGCTCCAGTCGGTAATATAACCGAATTGGCTGTGTGCTGCTGCCGCCGAATGATCTGTGATAATTGTAGAAATGACTTCCCCCGTACTTGTACGAAAATTCAGTAATTTGATAGAGATATAGATCCAGCTCCTCCCTACATTCTGGTTTTGCGGAGCATATTATATCCCTGTACATGCTGAACGCCAGGACGAATTCTTGGAAAGTCAGTTTACGACTTAGCCTGGCATCCTTGCTCTTTAGCACTTCCTACAGCTCACCGCAGGCCACTGTCTTCGTGAGGTCTTGAGACGTGATAAGCAAGGATGCCAAGTTTATGTCTTTCCCCTCTAATATGTCCTTGCGGATAGAGGCTGGCACGAAATGAGCCGGGGCTATTTTGGGGGCTCCCTCGCGCGTACCTGACACCGCGGCCTGGGAGGTTGAGGGGGTAGCCACCATGTCAGGGATCGCTGGATCCCGAGTACTGCCCTGCTTCCAATCTTGAATTGAACGCTGCAATTGATGACATCACGGAGGTCATCATGGTATGCAATTGATCAAGGGTAGCTGATGAAGACTGCCCTGGGCCCGTCTCCCCATTACTCCCTGCCCCCGGGTCGGACATCAACAACTTGAATAGTTCAGATTTGCGGGCTGATGCCGGAAAAGGAACATTCCTCCTACGAAGTTCCTCCATCAACTTCGGCACGGTCCATGTGCGGTACGTGGAGGACGTAGCTCCGCGTTCGGAGCTTCTAGCAGGGGTTTCTGGTACCGATAAAGGATCTTCAATATCTGATCCATGAGACATATTGCCACACTCTGACCTGTCCGGTCCAAGGTGGGTGTCGGGGAGAGAGAAGCGAACACTGTGAGAAACAACGACACCTACTGATGCCCCATCCACCTTTGATAAAAAAAACTGACCTGCAGTTCCCTAGCTGATACAACAAACGTCCAATGACCGACACCTAGGACAACAAAGGTATGTAATGTAACCTGAAACCAACCGGAACTTGCTAGAACGACAGGTGACCCGCAGAGACAACTGTGAATTGAGCCCGGCGGCTCCTGAAAGGGGAAACGTGATGGGTGCTGTTGTGTGATGCCATAGCTGAGTGCGGTCATGTAATGGTGTCGTGGCCTGTGCCTCCTTGTGGACGTACCCACCTGCCCTGCTTTTTTTTTTTTGCCGGTACGCATATCACATGGTACGCATATCACATAGATCAGGATGCAACATGTAACAAGACTATTGCTCCGAAGACGTGTCGGTAACAATAGCAACCGTGGCTTCCCTTGAGAGAAACGTCTCAGGTATAGCAGTAAAACCACGGTCTATGTGTAACAAAACGTAACCCAGAACCTGGCGGCGTTCCTGTGCAGAGGCCCCTGACTCTGAAGAACGTGTCAGAGTAGCGGTAAAGCCAACTGCCTATGTGAGAGCTTGTGTGACGTGACCAAAGATACAGAGCGTGAAAATGACCGAGATTGTGATGGAAATCACACTGCTCTGAAGGCATGCCAGTACCAGTACTGAGGCGATTGCTCCTGAAGATGAGTCAGGATTTGCAAGGCAATTCGATGTGAGGTTTATTGATGCTCTGAAGACGTGTCAGTAACATCAACACGCAGTAGTCTCCCCTGGAGTGCGAGCCAGGATAGCGGTAACAACTACTGCGGCTGTCTATATTTTGATCATCGTGTGGCAGTGCAACTCGTGACAACAAGCCTGGCAACCTGGCCCTGTAATTACCGGTGACCCGCTACCTGTCTGCAATATGCAACCCACCTGTTCTGATCTGATGACAACTGTCCACGACAAGGACACAGGCCGTACTGCAACTTGCTAGAAAACTATCAACACGTGCTGTGTAACAAAAACAAAACTGCATCAGATACTATCAACGTATCTGGGAAACTGGACGTTTCCAATCATTATTGTCATCATCATTTTATTATATCATGTCTATACATTGTGGCTTGTGACAATATGATACGTGTGCCTGATATGTTTGAGGAACCTATAGTGATTCTGATAGCATGGCTCATGACAAGGTTTGTGAGTCGAGATCTTGCGCACTGCTGAAGCTGTGAGTAGTTGTGTACACTGATGCCCTGAGAAGCGGTCGACCCGCCGTACCGGCCGCCAGCAACAACACTTGATGTGCCGTGGTCCACACCCAGTGACCGCTGCCCCTCTTCCCCCCCAAACCTGCCAGAGGGATGTGAGACACCCGCAGCGGGGCCAAGTGATTGACACCGCCGCAAGTGCCCCACCAGACCTCCGAGTGCTGCGAATATCCCCTGACAGTGATGTTATGGACCTGTTGACACCCACGTGGTGTGGTGCTGGCCCCGCCCACTCAGGTGCACTGCCGGAGATCCACGCCCCCGGCTGTCATGAGGGAGGCTGAGTCTCCGGCTTCCTGTCTCCCTGGGCCTAGCAAGGAAAAACGCGAACGGAGCCCCTCCCGACATCCCCGCCGGACCTGCCAACACGCCAGACCGACAGGGATGACGAGGCTCCCCGTTCACACCGACCGGATGCCGTGTGTGCCTACACGTGGACGGCGCAGCTGCCCACGTGGAGCGGCGCCGGACCCCGTCTGATACCCCGCCGAAGAGCCACGCCCCCAGCTGGCGAAAGGGGGCGGAGTCCCCGGCTTGCTGAGGGAGGGAAGATGCGAACGGAGCCCCCCGACATCCCCACCAGACCTGACAAGACACCAGACCGACAGGGACGACGTGACTCCCCGTCCGCACCGCCCGGATGCCGTGAGTAATATGTGTGGACGGCGCCGCTCTCCAAGTGGTGCAGCGCTGGCCCCTCCCCTCCTCTGGATAGCCACGCCCCCCTGGCCGTCACCAGGGAAACTGTCCCCGACCCGCCGAGTGGGTCTTCCCCGGGGAGCATGCAAAAACGGAGCCCCCCGAGGCCCCCGCCGGACAAACCAGCGGGGAAAACGAGACGCCCCATCCGCACCGCCCGGATACCCCACATGAGTACCGGCTGTGGCCTCCCCGTGTTGCACTGAGGGGTGCGGGATTCCCCCCGTTGCCCCTCCCCCTTGCCCTGGAATAGAATATGCTGTCGCTGGCGTGAGCGGGGCCGTCCACCGAAACCCGGGGAACATGTAACCCCATTAACACAGACATTTAACCCCTGTATCGCACGCCTTACGGCGGCTTAACCCACCAAGGTAGCGCTTCTCCTTCTCCGGGATGATAGACACAACGGGACTTCTTGCTTGAAAGACGTGAGAGCTCACAGCGGTGCGCAAGTACAACCGCCAAACGCAACACACGCACCTGGATGCGGGGCGTGGTGTGTTATATACCCCACACCCCTCCCACAAATACAGCCTAATTAGGCTTCACACTTATCCCCTACGGTGAACGGTGTAAACATAAAAAAATGTAAAAAGTCCAAAATCGCTACTTTTTGTTACATTTTATTAAAAAAGAATTAATAAAAAATTTATAAAAAGTAAAACCTAAGCAAAAGTGATACTGATGAAAACGACACATCATGGCCCAAAAATGAGCCCTCATACCGCCCCATAGACGGAAAAATGATAAAGTTATAGGTGGTCAAAATATGAAAATTTCAAACATACTAATTTTGTTAAAATGGTTTGAGATTTTTTTTAAGCGGTACAATTATAGAAAAACATATAACATGGGTATCATTTTAATTGAATTGACCCACAGAATAAAGAACACATGTCGTTTTTACCGGAAAATGTACAGCATGAAAATAAAACCTTCCAAAATTTGCTAAAATGCAGTTTTCTTATCAATTTTCCCACATAAATAATATTTTTTTGATTGCGCCATGCATTTTATGGTAAAATAAGTGATGTCATTACAAAGAACAATTGATGACGCAAAAAACAAGCCCTCTTATGGGTCTATGGATGGAAATATAAAAGAGTTATGATTTTTAGAAGGCGAGAAGGAAGAAACAAAAATGCTAAAATAAAATTTGTCTGGTCCTTAAGGCCAAAATGACCCCGCGTCATATCGGGTTGGTCCCGGCGGCCATCAACGGCCAGGACCCGTGGCTAATACAGGACATCCCCGATCGCGGTGATGCCCTGTATTTAACCCTTCAGACGTCAAAGCTGACCGCCGCGTCTGAAGTGAAAGTATCCCTGCTGCTCAGTCGGGCTGTTCGGGACAGCCGAGGTGAAATCGCGGCATCCCGAACAGCTTACAGGACACCGGGAGGGCCCTTACCTGCCTCCTCGGTGTCCGATCTGCGAATGACTGCTCCGTGCCTGAGATCCAGACAGGAGCAGTCAAGCGCCGAGAACACTGATCACAAGCGTGTTAATATAAGCCAGTGATCTGTGTATAAGATCAGTGTGTGCAGTGTTATAGGTCCCTATGGGAGCTATAACATTGCAAAAAAAAAGTGTTAATAAAGATCATTTAACCCCTTTCCCATAAAAAAATAAAACTGTGTAAATAAAAACGAACATATGTAGTATCGCCGCGTGCATAAATGTCCGAACTATAAAAATATATTGTTAATTAAACCGCACGGTCAATGGCGTACACGTAAAAAAATTCCAAAGTCCAAAAAAGCTTATTTTTGGCCACTTTTTATACCATTAGAAAATTAATAAAAAGTGATAAAAAAAAAAGTCCGATCAAAACAAAAATGGTACCTATAAAACCTTCAGATTACGGCGCAAAAAATGAGCCCACATACCGCCCTGTACGTAGAAAAGTAGGAGGAAAAAACGAAAATGCAAAAACTTAAAAACCCTGCGTCCTTAAGGGGTTTAGGCAAAGACCTCCAAGGAAATATTTTCTGAAATATTACCTGTACCATGAGCCACACCAGAGAGGCAGCGAGAGATTTGGGAAGTAAACAAGTGGCTCAGAAGCTGGTGTAGGAAGGAGGGGTTTGGGTTCATGGAGAACTGGACCAACTTCGCTGTCGGATACCTGCTTTACCATAGGGGCCGGCTGCACCTCAATATGGAGGGTGTAGCTGTGCTTGGGGAGAAGATGGCTAGAAGGGTGGAGGAGTGTTTAAACAAGGGACTGGTGGGAGGGAACCTAGAGGGGGAAGATAGTGTAGATAGAGAGGGGGGACTTATTGATGTACCTGGGGTGGAGCGGAGGGAGGGGTTAGAATAGAAAACCCCTTAAGGACAAGTTTTTTTTTATTTTTTTTTTTCGTTTTTGCACTTTCTTTTTTTCCTCCTTACCTTTAAAAAATCATAACTCTTTCAATTTTGCACCTAAAAATGCATATGATGGCTTATTATTTTTTGCACCACCAATTCTACTTTGTAATGACTACAATGAAATGGAAAAAAATCATTGTGCGACAAAATTGAAGAAAAAACACCATTTTGTTAATTTTTGGGGATTTCCGTTTCTACGCAATATATTTTTCAGTAAAAATGACACCTTTTCTTTATTTTGTAGGTCCATATAATTAAAATGATAGCCTACTTATATAGGTTTGATTTTGTCGTACTTCTGGAAAAAATCATTACTACATGCAGGAAAATGTATACGTTTAAAATTGTCATCCTCTGACCCCTATAACTTTTTTATTTTTCCTCATATGGGACGGTATGAGGGCTAATTTTTTTGCACCTTGATGTGAAGTTTTTAGCGGTACCATTTGTATTGATTGGACTTTTTGATTGCTTTTTATTCATTTTTTCATGATATAAAAAGTGACCAAAAATACGGTTATTTGGAAATTTTTTTGTGCGTACACCATTGACCGTGTGGTTTAATTAATTATATATTTTTATAAGGTGGACATTTCCACATGCGGCAATACCACGTATGTTTATTTTTATTTACACTGTTTTGTTTTTTTAAATGGGAAAAGGGGGTGACTCAAACTTTTATTAGGGAAGGGGCTAAATGATCTTTACTTAACTTTTTTTCCCCACTTTTTTTTGCAATGTTATAGCCCCCATAGGGCCCTACATCTTTTACATTGATTAATGGTTAGCCACGGCCCCGCGTTATAGAAAGGGTGCGGACTCATGAGCATACAGGTACGGTCTTGGTCTTTAACAGGTTAATGGGGTACTCCGGTGGAAAACAAATTTGTAAATGACTTCTATTAAAAAATCTTCATCGTTCCAGTACTTTTTAGCAGCTGTATGCTACAGAGGAAATTCTTTTCTTTTTGAATTTCTTTTTTGTCTTGTCCACAATGCTCTCTGCTGACACCTGATGCCTGTATCAGGAACTGTCCAGAGCAGGAGGAAATCCCCATTGCAAACCTATGCTGCTCTGGACAGTTCCTGACTTGGACAGAGGTGTCAGCAGAGAGCAATGTGAACAAGACCAAAAAGAAATTCAAAAAGAAAAGAATTTCCTCTGTAACTTACAAATCTGTTTAACTTCCTGGCACCAGTTGATTGATTAAAAAAAAAAAAGTTTCCCACCTATAGGCTTCATAGGAAAAAAAAAAAAAACATACACCATTGAATTGCTTGTTGACTAATGCCAGAAGTCTGTCCAATAAAACTGACGAACTGGACTTCATAATGTCTGAGGATAATTATGACATAGTGGGTATAAAAGAGACTTGGTTGGACGATAGCTGTGACTGCGTGGTCAACATACAGGGTTATAGTCTATTCAGGAAGGATGAGACAAAAGAAAAGGGGGAGGAGTTTGTCTTTATGTAAAATCCAGTCTGAAAGCGGCACTGCAGGAGGATATACGGGAGGGAAACAATAATGTGGAGTCATTATGGGTAGAAATATATGGAGATAAAAATATAAAAAAATTCTGATAGGGATTTGCTATAAGCCACCAAACATAATGGAAGAGGCAGAAGATCCATTACTGAGGCAAATAAATAAGGCACCAAATCAGAATGAGGTGATAATAATGGGGGACTTTAACTATCCTGATATAAACTGGGAGACTGAAACCTGTGAATCTCATTTAGGAAACAGGTTTCTGACTATAGCTAAAGATAATTATCTGTCCCAAATGTTGCAGGGCCCGACGAGAGGGGCATCCTACTAGACTTAATATTAATCAACAGACCTGACAGAGTAATATACCATATGTGAATAAAAGGGTCAGGAATAAAAGAAAACCAATATGGATGAATAAAAATGTTAAGGGGGCAATAAATGACAAAAATAAAGCATGTACACTACAAAAACAGGACAGCAGTGAAGAAGCATTAAAAAGCTATAGAGAAAAATGTAAAATATGTAAAAAAAACAGATAAAAGCCACAGAAATATAGACAAAGACTCATTGCCAAAGAGAGTAAAACTAACCCCAAAATGTTCTTTGACTATATAAATAGCAAAAAGGGCAAAAATGAAAGTGTTGGCCCTTTAAAAAATGATGAGGAATAAATTATAGACGGGGATCGAGAAAAAGCAAATATATGAAACAAATTCTTCTCCACTGCATTCACTGAGGAAAATTATATGCTAGGTGAAATACAGTGAGATAAACTCCCCAGTACAGGTCACCTGTCTAACCCAGGAGGAAGTACAGTGCCGCCTACAAAAAATCTAAATAGACAAATCACCAGGCCCTGATGGCATTCACCCCGCGTTCTAAAGGAATTAAGTTATGTAATAGACAGACCCCTATTTTTTTATATTTAGGGACTCTATAGTAACAAGGACTGATCCCCAGGACTGGAGCATGGAAAATTTCATTTGGGCGAATAGGCACCCGAAAATAGCACGTCGTGTACTTATCAGACGTAAGGAATCGGGTAGCTTGGCCCTACCTGACTATCTATTCTACTATCTGGCGTCAGTGCTGTCCCGGGTAATGGACTGTTTCCATCATAGACAAGATAAGCAATGGATCCAACTAGAGCGCACTTCAACAATTTTGGACCCCCGATTTCTCCTGTGGACTCCCTCATACCTCGCCTCTGCCAAAGCTATAGATAGCCTTCCCCCTGATCTCAGCTCTATAGCGGACTCACTTCGCTCTTACCTTTCCAAACTATCACTCTCCTCTCCGGATGGACCCCTTATGCCTTTATTTGGTAATCCTGCCTTCCCCGAAGCCTACTCCTCTAGCTTTTAACTGACCTTCCAAAAAACTGACAGAATATCCTTCCTCTCGCTACTGTATCCAACATCGCTCAAACCCCTGTCGGATATAGTGCAAGAGTCCCCCCCTACTCATGCGCAAATCTTTCAATACGCCCAATTACGTCACTTTTATTGTATGGCTAAATCCCCACTTCGTCTACATAGACCCCTTGCTAAATTTGAGCAACTCTGCGTTTCAGCCAACCCTCCACATCGCCCAGTCAGTACCCTATACTCCCTTCACTTAGAAAAAAACACAGATGATCCTCTGGCATCTAAGGTGGGCTGGGAGAAGCAATTGGGTCACTCAATAGCCAACGCAGACTGGTCCCGAGCACTCAACCAATGCCATTGTCTATCTATCTCATGTAAGGCGCAAGAGATACATTTTAAAATCCTAGCGAGATGGTATAGGGTCCCCTCCCTCCTTTCCCATATGTACCCTGGAACCTCTGTTATATGTTGATGCTGCAATGCGGGTCGTGGTACTATGCTCCATACATGGTTGTCCTGCCCTATCCTAAACCCATACTGGGCACATGTCATAGACGTTGTTGCTCGCATTACCTCCATACGCCTCCCGAACACTCTGGAAACCCTTCTGCTATCGATCCTGCCGACACACACACACCCAGGCCCATACACAGACTGATCTCCTTTCTACTGCTGGTGGCTAGGACGGTGATCCCTAGACTATGGAATTCCTCTCTCCGGCCCACAGTATCCTCTTCGCTTCAGGAGGTCTCCCATTTTTGTAAGATGGAGGGACTCCTGGCAGACTCTAGAGGCCGAATGAGTAAACATTTCACTATCTGGCATCCCTGGACGTCATTTTTGTCGTCCAGTGACTACGAGAACCTACATCTCACCACCTAATACATTTCATCACGTACTCAAAGTCTCTTACCGGGTGTCTTGGCCAGCTGGGATGAGCCTTGGTTGCGAGGCATGCCTCCCCTTTTTTCCTCTTCTCTGTCAGGTCCTGACCTTTCCCCCTGACCCCTGCCCTTACATCTCCTTTTCCCCCCTATCCTGTGCCCCCACTTGCTACTTTCCCCTTTTCTTTTTTCTCCTCTTTCCTCTTTCATGACTCCCTCCTCTCCCCTTTCTGTCTGACTTGTCTTAAATATGTTGTTTTTTGGCCATATTTTGGTTTTGATATTGCTTCTGCTTTATGTCCTATAATACTCATTCATTGATATTGTCTCACCATGCCTAACCGCATTGTCATTGACTGCTTCCGGGAGAGTGCCTGCCCCACTCTGTGACTACATACCTGCTGCATACCAACCTACAAATGGGGTTGAATCCCGCAACCACTATGCTTGATATTTTATAGCAATGCTTCCACTTGTCCGAGATTTCCCATTGAGGGCATTGTCGTGACCAGATTTGTTTCTTGACAATGTACTGCAGCCATATTGTTCGATTGTTTGTTATGGCTTTGTTACTTTGTTACCTTATTGAAAACTAAATAAAACCTTATTTTGAAAAAAATAAAAAAAGATTGGTGCATAAATGAGAGGGATTGGGTTGGGGGAGAATGTGTGTGTAAGTGGGTAAGTAACTGGCTCAGTGAAAGGAAACAGGGTTGTTATTAATGGTACTTATTCTGATTGGGTGACTGTTACTAGTGGGGTACCACAGGGGTCAGTCTTGGGTCTTGTCCTATTTAACATATTCATTAATGACCTTGTAGAGGGGTTGAATAGTAAAGTAGCAATCTTTGCAGATGATACTAAACTCTGTAAAGCAGTAAACATTATAGAGGACAGTGCACTGTTTCAAATGCATCTCGATAGGCTGGAGGTTTGGGCTGGGAAATGGCAGATGAGGTACAACACTGATAAATGTAAGGTTATGCACATGGGGAAGACAAATCTGGACTGGGATTATGTATCAAATGGGAGCACACTTGGGACAACTGATGTGGAAAAGGACTTAAGAGTCTTAGTTAACAGTAAATTTATCTGTAGTGACCAGTGTTGGGCAGCTGCTGCCAAGGCAAATAAAATCATGGGGTGCATCAATAGGGGCATAGATGCCCACGACAAGGAAATAATTCTACTGCTGTACAAATCACTAGTCATACCACACATAGAATACTGTGTACACTACTGGGCACCAGTGTACAAGAAAGATATAGTGGAGCTGTAGAGGGTTTAAAGATGGGCAACAGGGTAATACGGGGAATAGGAGGACTACAGTACCCAGGAAGAATTGGGGTTATTTAGTTTAGAAAAAACAAGGCTTATGGGTGACCTAATAACTATGTATAAATATATCAGGGGACAGTACAGAGATCTCTCCCATGATCTATTTATACCCAGGACTGTATCTATAACAAGGGGACATCCTCTACATTTAGAGGACAGAAGGTTTTGAGAGCTCCAGTAGCCTGGTAATAGACTCCCTACCACTGTAGGTAGAGCTTGGCTCCACCACTTACCGGACTTCAGTGTCGTATCCTGTGGGGATCGAAGGTGCCCCCAGGAAACCTCATGGTCCGGTATCTATTAGATGAGCTACTTGATTAGTGTAATATCTATGATGACTATATAAATAAGCATCTATTTACAGGCATACAATACACTTTGTATTTCTAATAAGCAACATCTAAGATCATCCTTTCATTTATTTTCTTTGCATCTTGTTATACTATCGGTCTAACATACAAGACCGGATTATAAATTGTTCCTCTATAATTGCTCTCCTGAGGAAGCTGCAAAATGCGCGGAAACTCGTTGGGTCATATGCATATTGGTACATTGCGTAAATTTAATTTTATATATTTTTAATGGGTCCCGAATTTGCTGTATTTTAACCACATCAGTAAAAGTTATGTTTTAAGAACACTTCCTATGGGTTTCATTCCCCTATATATTCTTTCTATATCTGCTGGGAAGCATATCTGAGCATCATACCTACTGTAGGGTATATACAATACTGCAGGTCTCTATGACAGAAGGTTTCTACAACAGCACAGATAGGGGTTCTTTACTGTAAGAGCAGTGAGACTATGGAACTCTCTGCCAGAGGAGGTGGTCATGGTGAACTCTGTAAAGGAGTTCAAAAGGGGCCTGGATGATTTTTTGGAGAGTAATAACATCGCTGGTATACTAGATTTATAGGGATAGAAGGTTGATCCATGGATTTATTCTGACTGGCATATTTGAAGCCAGGAAGGAATTTTTACCTCTAGTATGAGGTTTTTTTGCCTTCCTCTGGATCAACTCAGTAGGTACTCATTATGGATATAGGTTGAACTTGATGGACTCTTTTTTTCAACCTAATGAATTATGTAACTATGTTACTACGTAAACGCTTTGGGCACCCGGGACACGCGTTCATGAGCATGGGGGGTGGGGCGCTGAGAGGCAGGGGCTGGGACAAGCGGTAGCTGGCCTTGAGGCAGGCCGCCTGCTCGATTTTAAGATACAAGTACGAGCTTTTTCACTGCAGCAACTTAAAGCAGTATGTGCCCACTCATCCAATGGCACGGCGACGGGACCCAGCTGTCAATCACGGCCGGAGTCCCGCCGCAGCTGTTGGAGCCGCAATCACGCCGGTCCCGGCAGCATTAACCCCATAGATGCCGTGATCAATCCTGATCACAGCATCTATAGTGTTGACATGGGGAGTGCTCTCCCCCTGTTCTCCAACGGCGGCGCCGCAATACAATCACGGGTCGCTGTTGGTTGCTATTGCAGCAGGAGGTCAGATCATGACCTCCTGTATGCCTGCTACGGAAGCCTGTAATATCAAGTCAGAGGCTGGATGGCACAGGCTGTAGTGTCTGCAGCTCATTAGGTTATACTGTGCTGCAGTACAAATGTATTGCAGCATAGCATAACCTGTAAAAAGTGTTAAAAAAAAATGCCCCTTTCCCAATAAAAGCCCAGTATTATCACCAAAAATCAAAAACACAAATAGGTATTGCCACGTCCGTAATGACGTGTACTATAAAACTATAATGTAGTTATCCCACACGGTGAACGCCATAAAAAAAAACATAAAAAAACGCAAAATTTGCCAATTTTGGTACAAATAGCGGAATAAAAAAGATCAAAAGGTATCATGTAGCACAGAAATGATACCAATAAAAAAGTACAGCTCATTCTGCAAAAAAAAAGCCCTTAGTCAATGGCGTCGGACGAAAAATGAAAAAGTTACGGCTGTTGGAAAATGAATGGTAGAAAGAGAATTTTGCTCATAAAAGGAAAAGGAACATAGAAAGCTATATAAAATGGGTATCGCCATAATCGTACTGACCCACAGAATAAATATCATCAATAAATAACATCACTTTTACCGCACGGTGTACACCATAACATTTTTTTTTTTTAAACCCCAGAAATTTTCCAGTTTTTCACAATATTTTGAAGTTTTTCACAAAAAATGCTTCATGTGGCAATAAAAATGCACCAATTATATAAAGTACAATGTGTCACGAAAAAACTCTCAGAATCACTCTGCTCAGAAAAAGGATTCTAAAGTTATTACCATTTAAAGAGATACATGTCAAATAAAAAAATAGAGCCTGGTGATAGGGGTAAAAAATGGGTCGGCCCTTAAGGGGTTAAAGTTTGCTTGTTCCAATTACCAGGCTCTGTCATTGTGCCACTGTGTTGCAGTGATTCTAAGGCTAAGTTTCTACTTGGTTTTCGTCCTGCGTTTTTTTGGTTTGAAAAAAAACCTGAAAAAAACAGCAGTGCAATTTCCTGCGTCTGGCATTTTTTCTGCCATTTTTTTATTTGTGTGGATTTTTTTGGTACCCGAAATTTGTTGGGTACCTAAAAAAAAAAAAAAAGGGTACAGTATTGATGGAAAAAATTTTATTTAACCAAATTTATATATTTTATAACAAAATGTTAACTATTTTTTAATAAAGTGTGTGTGTTTCACTTTTTTTTTCTATTTTTCAAATTCTTTAGGTAATACTACTACTCCCAGCATGGAACAGACTGTTCCATGATGGGAGTAGTATTATCTGTACTAATAGACATATCACCCCAGGTGTCAGTTGTGACACCCGATGTGACCGTCCATTATATAGCAGAGATGCGGAGCGGCTCTATACAGCACTCGTATCTCTGCTCTGTACTCCGGCCAGTGATGGGAATGGAACATCACTCAGTCATATTTTCCGCCCAGAGTGGGGATTGGCCGGATGGTTGAAGCCAATCACCGCTCTGAGGGAAATATGAATGAGTGAGTGGCCGGCCGGAGTATAGTGCAGAGATGTGAGCGAAGGAGAAAGCCGATCCATCTCTGCTATAGACAGGACGATCGCAGCGGGTGTTAGTAGTGATACCTGCTGTGATCTGTTCTTACCTATAGGTACTATTACTCCCAACATGGAGCACACTCTGCTCTATGCTGGGAGCTGCAGTACCTTCATTAATAGACAGATCACAGCGAGTGTAATTTCTGACACCTGTTGCGATCTGTCTATTAATGCAGGTACTAGAGCTCCCAGCATGGAGCAGAGTGTGCTCCATGTTGGAAGTAGTAGTACCTGCAGTTAAGGAAAGATCACAGTGGATGTCACTCCTGACACCCGCTGTGATCCTCCTGTATAATGTATAGATGCGGCCAGCCCCTCTTCTATGGTCCCCTGCACTGCCATATATATATACACATATTCATATTTCTCACAGAGTTGTAATTGGCTGGAACCATCTGACCAATCACAGCTCTCTGCGGGAAATATGAATATGTGTATATATACGGCAGTGCAGGGGACCATAGAAGAGCGGCTGGCCGCATCTATACATTATACAGGAGGATTGCAACAGGCGATCTGTCAATTAGTACATGTACTACTACTCCCATCATGGAACAGTGTGTTCCAAGCTGGGAGTAGTAGTACTACCTAAAAAAAATTAAATAATAAAGAAAAAAAAGTGAAAAACATTCACACACTACATTTTTATTATTGTCGGCTACTTTTTTAGGTCCCCGCCCGCCCACATAAATTGATCCCTGTTTTAAAATTTATAAAAATGTTGTCATAAAAAAGATAAATTTTATTAAATAAAATGTTTTCCTTCACTACTGTACCTTTTTTATTTATTTTTTAATGGTACCCTATGAAATTTTATTAAAAAAAGGTATCTCCATCACTTTTTTGGATTACTAAAGTCCAAAAAAGAAAAAAAAAACGCCTACAAAAACGCCAGAGTTAAAACCCACATATCGTTTTTCTTGGCGTTTTTTCACTCCCATAGACTTCGATTTTGATAAAAAAAATCGTCAGTGGCTCAACATGCTGCGATTTTGGAAAACTGCCAAGGAGCTGAAAACCGCAAAAAGAGAGTGAAAAAAATGCCAAATGGATAAAAAAAAACACCAAAGTGAAAAATGCCTAGTGGAATAAGGATTTTGCGATTTATCATTGATTTACAGCTAACATCTGGTCGCAGTGTTTTTTGGCCGAAAAAATGCCATGCGGCAGAATTGGTGTTTTTCTTGGCATTTTCCCCCAAAAAAACAAGTAGAAACTTAGCCTAATAGTGATGCCTGTAATCTGCAAGTCATACTGGATAACAGTATTATTTCACTAACACAGCACACTCCCTATGCGTGTTACGGCAAGGCAAAGTGTTCAACACCCCTATTGAGGCTCTCTGTAGCCCGGAGATAGCCGTTTTTAATAGCGATTCCTCACAAATAAATTCGGATCAGACCAAATTTTTGAGGAACATTCGGCGAATCTGCCGAATCGAATTTTTCACATTTGCACATCTCTAATTGTAACCTGAGGCCATTGTAAATTTAGGAACCAGTGTAAAACACTTAAAATGTCAAATTGTTAGTCAAAGGGGAACATTAAAAAAACACAACAACCAAAACTGTAAAAAAAAAAAAAAAAAAGAAGCTAAATAGAGATAGTGAAGTTTTTCCATTGGAGGCACAGGACTGGAAGCTCAAATGTAGATTAAAATGTCTTCACTTGCACTATTTCTTTTTAATTTATCTTTGCAAGTGGAAAGCAAGGTGTCAACTACTGTGTGTACTTCATCAACCCAGAAGCTGGAATAGTATAAACATATCACATATGCTTTCATTTTAAGTACTCATCCTTAACTGAGTTATTAGATGAGGTAATAGAACAAATGTTGATATTCCATGTAGGCAACAATAATTTACTGCTCAAAAATTGCTTCTGTTTATGTTCAACATTTATCACAGCCTACTGTTAGCTATATTTTATGTATATCAGATTAGACGACAGGATTATTGCCATAAAACTAATTATGATATTATGACTCATTTGTGGAAGAGAGTTAAAGGAACACTGCAGTAACAAAGAAAAAAGTGAGAAGGGGATCGACAAGAACATTGAAAGAGGAGAAAGCAAACATGCACTCTAAGAAATATACTCTGAGCATTAAATTTGTAGGTCGACAAGTAGGCCTGTAAGAAACACCAAGCTTTGAAAATAAGATGGATGGGTTGAGTATGACCTAGTTTTATGTATACGAAGGTATCTAGAGAGGATGTGTTTACCTCAGAAGGGGTGTGGTTATAACAAGCACATGTAATAGAGGTTGTGTGGTGCCTATAAGAAATCAATGGGTCCCATGTTTTTTTTTTTACTGGATTTTGTGAGTTTTCTACTAGCTAATTCTTGTATTCAGATCAACATAAAATAACAAGGTCGGAGGTGCAGGAATGAATGCAGCTGTACCTTTGCTTGATACATACTACTAATACCAAAATGTTGTACACTGGTGGATGAAATAAAGAGATTGCTGATTTTTTTTCTGGACCTTTCATAATTTTGTGTAGCTCTAATGCTTGTTTGTGGATTGGCATTGCAGTTATAACAGACGGTTTCAAAAGTTGGTCCTGCTGGATTGCCGAACTATGGCAAAATGTTCTGTTTTTGACAGAACCTGTTCTTCACGACAAACCCATAAAATGTGTGTATAATACTGTCTATAAACCATAACATCCATGTATAACACTGTTAGGTCACCTAGGTATGTTACCTCTGAGCTTTTTTTAAGCTAAGTTAATTTCAAAGTTACAGCAACATGTATGACTATGGGTAAAATGGATGGTATGTGGTGGTAGCTAACCGTTTGAATAAATATACTACACTAGCACATTATGATATGCCTGCCTTTGTTTATATGCAACAATTATTCCTTTTTTGGGAATTGCAACAGGTTTTGTGCCTGGAAGGTGAAGAAGATTTGGCTTTTTACAAGCTGTGAAAAAGGATTCACATGTTGGGTAGTAGCAACAAAATTGACATCCTTGTGCACAAAAGTGACACAAAACCCTCTATGCACAGCTGTTTCACAAATAGTGTAAAACAATAAAAATACTTAACTTCCAATCAAAACAGATTTTGCGCTGAACAGATGCAGAATACTCACTGCTGCATTACTGCTATTATTATATATGTGTGGTCTTATTAAGTGTCCCTCACAGAGATCTTAACCTAATGCTGTCTCGAAAATGGCTGCTGAAGCTATGTGCATAGGCTTTTATAGTGGCTTTGAAAACATCTCTAGTTTGCTTTCTGATTGGCTGGGGGAAGTGTTTAAAAAGTTTTATAAAGCAATATATGTTTGACTTTTACAATACAAAAATATTTGAATTTTGGCTAGGTTTCTTGAGGACATTAACATTATAGGAGGTGATTTGTTAAGTCATGGATGTGATTTGTGGAATAGTATAGAATTACTTGTCTAAGTTATGTTATGGAAAACCAGCAATGACCTTGTCTAAATGTTTGTTGTTGTTTGACATAGCAGCATCCATGACCTCCCATCATGTACAGCCAATCTGTAAAATATAGGTCTGGATCAGGATTTGCCCCTCCCCCCGCTGGATCCGGCACCCGTATGTACAAAACGTGGTGTGAATGAACCCTAACAGAATTGGAGGATAGACTTCGTGCTCGGGGCTACCCTAATAAAATTCTTGCTGAAGCCCAAAGTAAAGCGAATAAAATAGATCGTAAATCTTTATTTCAACCCAGAAAAAATAAGAATAACAATAGGTTCACCTTCGCCTTTGCTAACACACCCATGAATGAAACAATAAAGAAAGCAATAACAAAAAACTGGTTTATTCTCCAACAAGATCATGACTTCCATTCCTGCTGACACCCCTATTGTAACATACAGAAAAAGCACAACCATTGGGGATTATATAAAAAAGAAAAAGAATGAGAAAAAGAATAAAATCAAAACGCAATGGTTGTCAGAACAGAGACCTACGGGTAATTTTACTTGTGGGTCCTGCTCCTTATTTGTGTCCAATTCAAAGTCTAAAGAATTAAGATTAGGAGGATATACGGTGAAAATTGATCAGTTTATAACGTGTAGATCAGATTTTGTGGTTTATGCCATTTTTTGTGATTGTGGATTTTTTTTATGTGGGCAAAACAATACGCCCACTCTTCCACCGCATCAGAGAACCTTTTAGGTCACTGAGGACCGGCATTGGAGCCACAAAACTAATCTCTCACGTTAACGAATATCATAATGGTCTTACAAAGTCTCTGAAATTTTCAGCTTTACAGAGAATTGACACAAGGGAGAACAGACATCAGCGCCTATTAATTAAGGAAGCCAGGTGGATATCGAGATTAAATGCCACAACGGGCCTAGGTTTAAATGAAAGAATAGAAAAAAGTTATTTTTGAATCTGATACCTGTTCTCCTAGTGCCTCGCATATATAGGTGCATTTCTTTGTTTTTAAAGATCTTTCTCTTTTTTTTTTTGATCACTGATGTGTTATTTTGTTTACTCTATGTACCTATGGTAACGGTATTCCTTTGCCTTTAAAATGCACCTGTAGAGGTGAATCAATCAGGGGCCTGACGAAGCGCCACGTGCACGAATACGGACCGTCGCCCAACCCTCTCCCCCACTCACCTTGTTCTGTCCGCTCTCCCTTACATGTTTGTATGCTGCCAAGCTCCATGAAATAAAAGAAGCTTAAGGACCCTGAATGACCTGGTGAGTGTTCCATTTCTTTGTTATCTGTTTGGGACCTAAATCTTATTAAAATGATTGTGATGCCCCAGTTGCTATACCTGTTCCATAATTCCCCTATCTGGCTTCCATACCACCTCTTTCAGAGAATTAACACCCAGTTTCGGGATTTGATTTGGAACGGGCGGAAGCCCAAATTAAAATTAGAATACTTACAGCGCCAGAAGAAGGAGGGAGGGCTTGCCCTGCCTAATCCATGGGTATATTTTTTGGCAGCGCAATCTCAGCATTTTAGGGGCAGGGATAACTTGGACTTCTTCAACCTTAATATGGTTATTATAATAAGTGTACTACCAGGCAACAATGGAATTAGAAAATAATGAATTGGGGAGGAAACTGTACTCTTCCCTCCCAACTTTTAACTTAAAACATAAAACATGGACTAAAGTTAAACAAATAAGGAGGGTTGGGAAAATTAATGAATATACTCCATTATGGGACAAGCTATTGCTCCCAGAAATATGTAAACTGGAAAACTCGGCTAGTTGATGTAGGTTGGGGGTGATATGGATAAAAGATCTTTTTAAATTGGATAGGCTGTGCACTTTTGCGGATTTTCAGGAGGACTTCCATGCTTCCACTGAAATGCTTTTCCAATTTCTCCAGCTTCGCCATGCAATTGCAGCTCAGCAAAAGCATCAGCCCTCCATGTGCTTGCCAGAGGTAGCCTGACTGCCATTAGGTACTAAAATGAGATCCTCAGACCCCTTGTGAGACCATATGCTGGTGCGGTTGGCCCTGGGTTCCTCCTAATGCAAGACAATGCTAGACCTCATGTGACTGGAGTGTGTCAGCAGTTCCTGCAAGAGGAGTTCCTGTTATGGACTGGTCTGCCTGTTCCCCAGACCTGAATCCGATTGAGCACATCTGGGACATCATGTCTCGTTCCATCCACCAATGCCACGTTGCACCACAGACTGTCCAGGAGTTGGCGGATGCTTTAGTCCAGGTCTGTGAGGACATCCATCAGGAGACCATCCGCCACCTCATCAGGAGCATGCCCAGGCATTGCAGGGAGGTCATACGGGCATGTGGAGGCCACAAACACTACTGAGCCTCATTTTGACTTGTTTTAAGGACATTACATCAAAGTTGGATCAGCCTGTAGTGTGGTTTTCCACTTTGATTTTGAGTGTGACTCCATATCCAGACCTCAATGGGTTGATAAATTTGATTTCCATTGATAATTTTTGAGTGATTTTGTTGTCAGCACAGTTAAACATGTAAAGACGAAAGTATTTCATACGATTAGTTCATTCGTTCAGATCTAGGATGTGTTATCTTAGTGTTCCCTTTATTTTTTTGAGCAGTGTAGCTCTCAAATAATTTTAGAATAGGGCATCGTAAGTCTCCAATTACCTTATTGGACTCTTATACCTTTCTTAAATAATGAATCTCAAATTCTATAGTTTTGTTCCAATAACTAATTGGGATAGTCCTATACATAACCCTACTTGCCACGTTATCCACAGATGGAGCGCTCTCCTCTGTTTATGTTTATAACAATACCTCCTTGTGTCACACAGTGATAATTACTTTGTGCTCAGGAAGAGACGGGTTGCAGCAACATTTCACTGTCACTCCTAGTCCTTTCATATCACTCTATTACTCACTCCCTGATGAGTTGTGCCGCTTCTGTTACGAAACACAAGGAAATGCGATGGATTTCTGTGTTCAGATATCATGAGTGTCATGTAACTATGTAATAACTAATGGCTACTATATGAGTGTATCACATATACTTTACCACATGGTAACTATTTGGAGGACATTGTCAGTCAGTAGCTCTGTAAACCTATCTCCTCCACCTGTTGTTTTGCACCAGAACGCTCCTCAATTCCGATATCATAGGGTAAGGTAGGAGCTTCCGGGTGCAGACAGGCCCTCACAAGGAAGGCCTCCCTGCAGTAAAAGGTAGACCAGCAGGGTCAGAATCCACAAGGAGAATACCATTTCTCTGGTTACCTACTACTGACAAAGACACTAATTGTGTAATAATATTTTGTGTATTGTAATTGTCCACAATCACATATATTGTGCATTTTAAAGTTTAATATTTAATAAAAGCTATGTTTAGACCTTTGTGTTTTTCCTATTTTGGAGTTCTGCTGACACTGGTCATATACTACCATAATACTCACCTCTTCTCCTGTAATTTTTGATATGAGTAATCTACTAATTATTGATAAATGGCTGTTTTTTTTTTGAGTACATATGGGAATAAAAAGTCCTGGATCACTGAGGCACAAGAAGTATTCTCCAAGGGTGAACTACCACTCACCTCACAACAGCCTGTCTCCCTGAAGAGTTCCTTTAGTGAACTGTATAATCTTAATACTCACCTCTTCACATGTATATGTAGCAAGAGATGCATTGGCAAAACAATACAAGAGTTTAGAAGTAGAGTCCTTGAACATTTGGTTGACATCAGGAACAAGAGGGACACCCCAATTTCTGACCATATTCATATGGTGGGACCCCAATAAATTATTGTTAGTTGGGGTGGAATTAGTTAAACCATCACCATGTGAAGGGGAATTTGATAGAAACCTACTCCAAAGTGAATCCAAATGGATTTTCCAGCTGCAGACTGTGGCCCTGCATGGTCTGAATGAACAGTTGTCATTGGCACCACTTCTTTAGACCCTTCTTGTCTTGGAGACCCTTAGCACCTTCTTTTTGACTCCGTCCTAATCTTAATAAGTACCTCTCGTCTCAGTGGGATAGAGCCCCTTGGCTTGTAGGTTGATTGTGGGTAGTCAGGGAAAGCAACAGTGGGTTTAATTGGTCTAGTTCCACCCCAAGGGTGGAGGGTACCAGGGAGTTCTAGAGGGTTCCTGTGATACGGTACAGCAATTTTTAGAGCATCCATGCTGTTAAGGCATAGGGCAGGTCCTAGGGCAATATAGGGCTATTATAGATCTGTAGGTCTGTAGGTCCCACTTTTGGCCCTTACCACATTCCTTATTAAGTGTCCTGGCTCTGTCTCTGCTGTAGGTGTTACTATGCCTGTGTCCTTATTTAGTGACAACCAATTTCTGTCTCTGAGTATTTGTTATTGATGGAGGTAACTATTTCCATCTTTATCTTTCTCTGTTTATAAGTTACATTTTTCTGCGTTACTTCTGTGGGGAAGGGGTATTATCTTTATTTTATATCAGTTGATCGCTCCTTGAATATCCTTACATTTCCCCATTTATGACAAACACAGCCACCTTCACTTTATTCTAATTTGCTCCCGATAGCCTCTGCTTAAACCAGTTTTTGTTATGGACATACTCAGCTATAGCACTGACCGCCGCATAAGGGTTAACAAACAGGGTTCTGCTGAACTCTGTAATGTTGCCCCGCCCCTTGATTGCATCATCAGGGGCGGCACCAGTGAAAGGTCCTGGAAATGCTGAGCTGATGTAAGGATGCTGGTGTGCAAACAAAGTGCAGAGTATTTCCCTGTATAGTGCTGTTTAGCATTTACACTACCAGGCTTTGTTACTTAACCACTTAAGGACCTAGGGCGTATGGATACGCCTTGACGTCCTGGTACTTAAGGACCCAGGGCGTATCCATACGCCCGTGGGAATTTCGGTCCCCACCGCGCGCCAGGCGGGGACCGGGCCGGGGTGACTGCTGATATCAATCAGCAGGCACCCCGTGCAAATGCCCAGGGGGGTCATCAGACCCCCCCCCGTCGGCGATCGGCGCAAATCGCAAGTGAATTCACACTTGCGATTTGCGCCGATTCCGGGTCATACGGGTCTATTGTGACCCGGTGACCCGGAATAGAAGGGGGATCGCGGTTGTCCAAGACACCCACGATCCCCCTGTAGGCATAGGAGTGAGGTGGCAGGGTTGCCACCCCTCCTATCCCTGCTATTGGTCTGCTATTGATCGTCAGAGGCGACGACCAATAGCAGACCGGGGGCGGGGGGGTTAACTTTCGTTTTCCCCGTTCTGCCCTCCCACAATAGGCGGGGCAGAACGGGGAACCGAAGGGGACCGGGCGCCGACGTCCACTTACCCGTCCGGAGGCTGCGGCGACGTTGATCGGCGGGCGGCGTCACGTGCGTCAGAAGAGGACGGCTGCCGGGATCCTACGGAAGCCGGTAAGTAGATCTGGAGGGCTACAGTCTGAGACCGTGGTCTCTAACTGTAGCCCTCCAGATGTTGCAAAACTACAACTCCCAGCATGCCCAGACAGCTGTTTGGGCATGCTGGAATATGTAGTTTTGCAACAGCTGGAGGGCTGCAGTTTGAGACCACTATACAGTGGTCTCTAAACTATATCCCTCCAGATGTTGCAAAACTACAACTCCTAGCATGCCCACATAGCTGTTTGTTGTCTGGACATGCTGGGAGTTGTAGTTTTGTAACATCTGGAGGTCCACAGTTTGGAGATCACTGTGCAGTGGTCTAAAAACTGTAGCTCTCCAGATGTTGCAAAACTGCAATTCCCAGCATGCCCAGAAAGCAAACAGCTGTCTCGGCATGCTGGGAGTTGTAGTTGGGTACCTCCAGCTATTGCATAACTACATCTCCCAGCATGCCCTTCGGTGATTAGTACATGCTGGGAGTTGTAGTTTTGCAACAGCTGGAGGCACACTGGTTGGAAAATATTGAGTTAGGTAACAGAACCTAACTGAAGGTTTTCCAACCAGTGTGCCTCCAGCTGTTGCAAAACTACAACTCCCAGCATGCACGGTCTGTCAGTACATGCTGGGAGTTGTAGTTTTGAAACAGCTGGAGGTTTGCCCCCCCATGTGAACGTACAGGGTACATTCACATAGGCGGGTTTACAGTAAATTTCCTGCTTCAAGTTTGGGCTGCGGAAAATTCTTTGCCGCAGTGCAAACTCCTAGCGGGAAATTCACCGTAACCCGCCAGTGTGAATGTACCCTAAAAACACTACACTACACTAACACCTAATAAATGGTAAAACACAACATATACACCCCTTACACTGCCCCCCCCCCCCCCAATAAACAATTTAGAACGTCTTGTACGGCAGGATTTCCAAAACGGAGCCTCCAGCTGTTGCAAAACAACAACTCCCAGCATTTCTGGGCAGCCACTGACTGTCCAGGCATGCTGGGAGTTTAGCAACAGCTGGAGGCACCCTGTTTGGGAATCACTGGCGTAGAATACCCCTATGTCCACCCCTATGCAATCCCTAATTTAGTCCTCAAATGCGCATGGTGCTCTCTCACTTCGGAGCCCTGTCGTATTTCAAGGCAACAGTTTAGGGCCACATATGGGGTATCTCCGTACTCGGGAGAAATTACACTACAAATTTTGGGGGGCTTTTTTTCCTTTTACCGCTTGTGAAAAGGAAAAATTGGGGGCTACAACAGCCTGTTAGTGTAAAAATGTTTTATTTTTTTACACTAACATGCTGGTGTTGCCCCATACTTTTTATTTCCACAAGCGGTAAAAGGTAAAAAAGACCCCCAAAATTTGTAACGCAATTTCTCCTGAGTACAGAAATACCCCAGATGTGAGCGTAAAATGTTCTGCGGACGCACAACAAGGCTCAGGAGTGAGAGTGCACCATGTACATTTGAGGCCTAAATTGGTGATTTGCACAGGGGTGGCTGATTTTACAGCGGTTCTGACAAACGCAAAAAAAAAAAAAATACCCATTTTGGAAACTACACCCCTCACCGAACGTGACAAGGGGTATAGTGAGCCTGAACACCCCACAGGTGTTTGACGAATTTTCATTAAAGTTGGATGGGAAAATGAAAAAAATTATATTTTTTCACTAAAATGCTGGTGTTACCCTAAATTTTTCATTTTCACATCGGGAAATAGGAAAAAAGCCCCCCCAAATTTGTAAACCCATCTCTTCTGAGTAAGAACATACCCCATATGTAAATTTAAAGTGCTCTGCGGGCGAACTACAATGCTCAGAAGAGAAGGAGCGCCATTCGGATTTTGTAGAGAAAATTTGTCCGGAATTGAAGGCCACATGTGTTTACAAAGCCCCCATAGTGCCAGAACAATGGACCCCCGACACATGTGACCCCATTTTGGAAACTACACCCCTCACGTAATGTAATAAGGGGTACATTGAGAATTTACGCCCCACAGATGTCTGACAGATTTTTGGAACAGTGGTCCGTAAAAATGAAAAATAAACTTTTTCATTTGCACAGCCCACTGTTCCAAAGTTCTGTGGGGTGTAAATACTCACTGCACCCCTTATTAAATTCTGTGAGGGGTGTAGTTTCCAAAATGGGGTCACATGTGGGGGGTTCCACTGTTCTGGCACCACGGGGGGCTTTGTAAATGCACATGGCCCCTGACTACCATTCCAAACTAATTCTCTTTCCAAAAGCTCAATGGCGCTCCTCCTCTTCTGAGCATTGTAGTTCGCCAGCAGAGCATTTTACGTCCTAACATGGGGTATTTCCATACTCAGAAGAAATGGGGTTACACAATTTGGGGGTCATTTTCTCCTATTACCCCTTGTAAAAATGTAAAATTTTGGGGAAAAACTGCATTTTAGTAAAAAAAAAAAAATTTTTCATTTACACATCCAACTTTAACGAAAAGTCGTCAAACACCTGTGGGGTGTTAAGGCTCAGCGGACCCCTTGTTACGTTCCTTGAGGGGTGTAGTTTCCAAAATAGTATGCCATGTGGGTATTTTTTGCTGTTCTGGCACCACAGGGGCTTCCTAAATGCGACATGCCCCCAAAAAACCATTTCAGCAAAAGTTGCTTTCAAAAAGCCAAATGTGACTCCTTCTCTTCTGAGCATTGTAGTTTGCCCGCAAAGCATTTTACATCCTAACATGGGGTATTTCCATACTCAGAAGAGATGGGGTTACAAATTTGGGGGGGCATTTTCTCCCATTACCCTTTGTAAAAATGGTAAATTTGGGGGAAAAACTGCACTTTAGTGAAAAAATTTTTTTTTCATTTACACATCCGACTTTAACGAAAAGTCGTCAAACACCTGTGGGGTGTTAAGGCTCACTGGACCCCTTGTTACGTGCCTTGAGGGGTCTAGTTTCCAAAATAGTATGCCATGTTGGGGTTTTCTGCTGTTCTGGCACCATAGGGGCTTCCTAAATGTGACATGCCCCCCAAAAACCATTTCAGCAAAATTCCCTCTCCAAAATCCTATTGTCACTCCTTCCTTTCTGAGGCCTCTAGTGCACCCGCCGAACACTTGACATACACATATGAGCTATTTCCTTACTCGAGAGAAATTGGGTTACAAATTTTGGGGGGATTTTTCATCTATTACCCCTTGTAAAAATTCAAAAACTGGGTCTACAAGAACATGCGAGTGTAAAAAATGAAGATTTTGAATTTTCTCCTTCACTTTGCTGCTATTCCTGTGAAACACCTAAAGGGTTAACACACTTACTGAATGTCATTTTGAATACTTTGAGGGGTGCAGTTTTTATAATGGGGTCATTTGTGGGGTATTTCTAATATGAAGGCCCTTCAAATCCACTTCAAAACTGAACTGGTCCCTGAAAAATTCCGATTTTGAAAATTTTGTGAAAAATTGGAAAATTGCTGCTGAACTTTGAAGCCCTCTGATGTCTTCCAAAAGTAAAAACACGTCAATTTTATGATGCAAACATAAAGTAGACATATTGTATATGTGAATCAATGTATAATTTATTTGGAATATCCATTTTCCTTACAAGCAGAGAGCTTCAAAGTTAAAAAAATGCAAAATTTTCCATTTTTTCATCAAATTTTGGAATTTTTCACCAAGAAATGATGCAAGTATCGACAAAATTTTACCACTAACATAAAGTAGAATATGTCACGAAAAAACAATCTCGGAATCAGAATGAAAGGTAAAAGCATTCCAGAGTTATTAATGTTTAAAGTGACAGTGGTCAGATGTTCAAAAAATGGCCGGGTCCTTAAGGTATATTTGGGCTGGGTCCTTAAGGGGTTAAAGGGGTTCTCCACTGGAAAAAAAAATTTTTTATCAACTGGTGGCAGAAAGTTAAACAGATTTGTAAATTACTTCTATTTAAAAATCTTAATCCATCCAGTACTTATGAGCTTATGAAGTTAAGGTTGTTCTTTTCTGTCTAAGTGCTCTCTGATGATACCTGTCTTGGGAAATGCCCAGTTTAGAAGAGGTTTGCTATGGGGATTTGCTTCTAAACTGGCCGTTTCCCGAGACAGCTGCTATATGCTCCCCAGGCAGTTTTTTTTTCCTTTCTCTCTGCCCACAGTGCTCTCTGTTGACACATCTGTCCATTTTAGGAACTGTCCGGAGCAGGAGAGGTTTGCTATGGGGATTTCCTCCCACTATGGACAGTTACAAAAATGGACAGAAGTGTCAGCAGAGATGTGTTCAGACAGAAAGAAAATTCAAAAAGAAAAGAACTTTCTGTGGAGCACACCGCTAGTCTCTATGAGGCTCGAGCAGGTGTTTAAGATGTAGGGTTCTGATGGTCCCTTAATTCCAAAGACTTCGAAGAATTTAGGTCCTGCTAGTGACCGGTTATTTTGTCGTTGAGGATGGCATACATTTTTACAATCTTTTCTGGTTGTCCGTCTGGATAGACCTTGATTAAGCATATCCGGGCACAACATTTATCACTTTGACCCTTCCCACGTACATCTAAGATAAGTACTGGAATGATTAAGTTTTTTAAATTGAAGTAATTTACAAATATGTTTAAAGGAGTAGTCCAGTGGTGACTCAGTGGTGAGCAACTTATCCCCTATCCTAAGGATAGGGGATAAGTTGCAGATCGCGGGGGGTCCGACCGCTGTAGCCCCCTGCGATCTCCTGTACGGAGCCCTGACAGCCCGCGGGAAGGGGGCGTGTTGACCTCCGCACGAGGCGGCGGCCAACACGCCCCCTCAATACAACTCTATGGCAGAGCCGAAGCGCTGCCTTTTGCAATCTCTGGCTCTGCCATTGAGATGTATTGAGGGGGCGTGTCGACCGCCGCTTCGTGCGGGGGTCGACACCCGCTATCTGGGCCGAGAGCCGGGGCCCCATACAGAGAGATCGCAGGGGGCCCCAGTGGTCGGACCCCCCGTGATCTCAAACTTATCCCCTATCCTTAGGATAGGGGATAAGTTTTTAACCACTGGACTACCCCTTTAACTTTCTGGCACCAGATTATTAAAAAGTTTTTTTTCCAGTGGAGTACCCCTTTAAGTGTATTTTCTGGGTTTTATTTGTTTATAGGCAGCATTTATGGGGCACTGGTTCTTCTGTTGTGACCATTTTTACCCAGTAGTTATACAGCTTCTGGAGAGGGTAAGCAAGGACGGCATTGTAATACTCCCTTTCTATTTCTATTTTTTTGTTTTTCAGGCTAACCCTTCACCGAACTGTGGATTAACTCCTAGAGGGAAAACTCTTCATTGTTACATGGGACATATTATGTCGACTCATGTGGAAACAACTTATTTGTAGTACATTCTATCAAAACCTGTGCAGAGGAACAGTCGATCTGTTGCCCTTAGCAACCAATCAAATTGCTTCTTTCATTTTTCACAGGCCTTTTTGATTGGTTACTGTGGGCAACTAGTCAACTTTTCCCAGCACTGGTTTTAATGAATCCCCCCCTGTGTGTTTTGCAGGACTCTAGTCAGTTTTCACTATAGCTTTATGTTCCTATTACATGCTGTATATAATCTCTTGATCCCACTGTATGACAATAGCGTAATACTGATAATTATCCCTGAGGACGTCCATCTAAGTTCCTAAACCACAGCTTGGATAGAAACACAATGGCCCAGATTTATCAAACTGTGTAAGAGAAAAAATTGAGTGAATTTCCCCCCAGCAACCAATCACAGCTCAGCTAATCAGCTCTGGTAAAGTGTAAGCTGAGCTGTGATTGGTTCTTGCAGGAAAATGACTCTATTAGTTTGATAAATCTGGGCCATTGGGTCTATAAATTATGTATATATGCTGTTTTTATGACTACATACTTGTGGGTTTACTATTTATTTGTGTTTTGACAAACCTTTCTTGCTTTTTATATATATATTTGTTTTATAGTGATCCGTGTGCGGATTAAGGTCCCCTAATATGGGGGGGACACCTGTGAGATTTATCAAATTATACTTTAAAGACGGTTGTAGGAAATCCTGACTTAGGATTCCATTTTATGGTGATTGTTTCATGGGTAAATTTACTTTGTTTATCTGGTGGATTTTTATTTAGAATTAACTATTAAAAATTACGTTTTACGACACCTTAGTCTTTAAGGACATTTTTCTTTTTTTGTACTTAATTCCATGAGGTGACAGTATCTAGGTAAACGTGTGGCCTAACATCATATACGTACGTGTAAGGGTATGTTCACACTACGGAATTCTCGTGGAATTCCGCAAGCGGAACTCCACGAGCGGAATTCCGCGGTGTGAACATAACATTAGTGTGAATGGGTCTCCGCGAGACCCGTTCACACTGCGGAATTTCTGCGGCGGACAATTCAGCCGCTGAAATTGTTCCGCGCAAAGAAAGAACATGTTCATTCTTTGCGCGGATTCCGCGAGCACTGCATAGCCGTCAATGGTGATGGCTCAGTGCCCCACGGCCCTAGCGCCGAACATCGGCCGCCAGGCGGAAACTCTGCTCGCGGAATTCAGCGAGCGGAGATTCCGTAGTGTGAACGAGGCCTAATAATGACATTTAGTGGCCTTAAGTATAGGGAACATTTTCACTATGAAATCCTCATTTTCTTATGAACATACATTCCATGTATTCTCAGAATCAGGTCTACTATGACATATTAATAAAAACTTTCCTAATGACAGTGACCATTTAAGAGGTTAAAAACTATGAAAAAGACAGAAAATCTTTAAAATTGAAAAGATTAAAATTCAACAAAAAATGCATTATGTGGTGAACCATGCAGTAAATGTCACATGTTAAACATAGTTTATAAAATAATGAAACCTCATTCCAAAGGGACAATAAAACAATACTTTATTGTAAATGTAGAAATAGAATTATTTGTTGAGGTACAAAACAATAACCTCATAGTCTTTTTATAACAGTAACATGTAAAGCATGTGCTATGAACATTATCATAGCAACCTAAAGTTATATATACCAGTCATTGAAAAGCTTTGTAAATATACAAATGATAGAGCCATGCCTGAAGTGGAGTAGATAACTATCCACTGAGGATCCCATGGAAGTCTAAGCCCTCTTTTAAATATTTAGCATGTTAGATCTGTTCTCCTGCACATCTTTTTATGGGAAATATTCTATAAATAGATAGGTTTCCCCTCCTCATTGAGTTGCTCTCCGATCCTCCCTTGGATCAATAGAATGGATCTCCTGTATATGATGTCAAAGTGGCCTTAAAGGGGTACTCCGGTGGAAAACTTTTTTTTTTAATCAACTGGTGCCCAAAAGTTAAACAGATTTGTAAATTACTTCTATTAAAAAAAAATCTTATTCCTTCCAGTACTTATTAGCTGCTGAATACTACAGAGAAAATTATTTTCTTTTTGGAACACAGAGCTCTCTGCTGACATCATGACCACAGTGCTCTCTGCTGACACCTCTGTCCATTTTAAGAACAGTCCAGAGTAGGAGAAAATCCCCATAGAAAACATATACTGCTCTGGACAGTTTCTAAAATGGACAGAGATGTCAGCAGAGAGCACTGTGTTCCAAAAAGAAAAAAATGTCCTCTGTAGTATTCAGCAGCTAATAAGTACTGGAAGGATTAAGGTTTTTTAATAGAAGTAATTTACAAATCTGTTTAACTTTCTGGCACAAGTTGATTAAATAAAAAAATGTTTCCACTGGGAGTACCCCTTTAATACCATCCTGTTTGAAATGCATTTAATGTTACAACTTTTCTGCTTTGAAAGTTTCTGCTGTTGGAAATAGTCCTGGCCCATGTTTATAAATATATTTGCACTTTTTGGTACTATTTTATCTGCTGTGTGGCACATGTATTAACCATATACACCAGAATTAAGAGCTATTTGCACCATGCATGTCAGTTTGCAAAAGAGAAATAAAGTTGACTTTGCTTTTTGGCCAGCATTTAAACATATATGAAAGATAACATAAGTTATATTTTTACTCTATGTAGACCCTGCCATAGATAAAGTGCTGTTATTTTAGTCAGTGTTAAAGGGGGTTATCTTAGGAGTCATTCTTATATCAGTATTAATATCAGTTTTTTAATAAGCTACAGTATTTCTAGTATAAAAGTATATATCCCTTGGTGCTGCTTTTGAACTGTAGAGGGGAGATACTGAGCAGAGTTAGGCCTTATCCCCACTACAGAATCTCCACCCGGAGATATTCTGGGGGGAGATTCTATCTGTAGGGGGCGCTAGCAGAACAAGCCAGAGCTAGGGTGCAAAACCTATGGAAACATTAGTAGATACCCTGGAAAAATACCCGTTGGCAAACAAATCCCGCAAAGAAAACTTAGCTCCACTCTTAGGAAATCCGGGCCAGACACCGCGCATATCTGATGTGCAGGATTTGAAGCTGCAGATTTTATTGTAAACTAAATGACTGACATCAAATCTGCGGTTTCAATTTCTGCACATCAAATTTGCGTAGGATACTGTGTATATGTGAATAAACCCCTAAATGATAACTCTTTAGTTATCAAACCTTAGTATTTTAACAAAATTTTTTTGTTGATTTCACATTTTTTCTGTGCTTTCAGTTGCATGTGCTTTGTAATGTCTGCAATGATAACTGATTCTACTGCTGCCTTTATGACCGCTGGTGCTTCTCCAAATACTAATATTCTTTTGAGGAAATGAAAAAGAAATCTTTTTCATTTCCTCAAAAGAAAACTGCTTAGGATGGGTTCACATCACGTTTTGTCCCATACGGGACCGCATACGGCAGGGGCAGCTAAAAATTTGCGCTCCCGTATGCGGTCCCGCATGTAATTCATTTCAATGAGCTGACCGGAGTGAAACGCTGACTCCGGTCGGCTCATTTTTGCCCCGTATGCGGTTTTCCACCGGACCTAAAATGGTAGCCGACCATGATTTTTGGTGCTGTGGGAAAACTGCATACGGGGCAAAAATGAATCGACCGGAGTCAGCATTTCACTCCGGTCAGCTCATTGAAATGAATTACATACGGGACCGCATACGAAGGCATACGCGAGCGCAAGTTTTCAGCTGCCCCTGCCGTATGCGGTCCCGTATGGGACAAAACGTGATGTGAACCCAGCCTTATTTGTTTTTCTCACAAAGACTGCAATGTAGAGAGACGGGAAAAAAAAAAGAATCCTGCAGAAATAAATACTATGTTCAACTACAAAAGATTACTATTATTTCTGTAGAAAATGAAATGTAAATCATCTGTTTCCTTTACCATTCAATATTGTGTAAATATATATAAGGAATAATGATCACTGCTTTAAAGGGGAAACTGTCACTAGCTTCATGCTGCCCAAACCACAGGCAGCATAAAACCATACCAGGCTTCCTCATCAAAACGATCTATGACTAACTCAGAACAGCCATGCTGCTTTAGAGAAATCATTATTATACCTTTGGCATTGGTACTATGGTACCTATGGTAGTTGGAGTCAATGGGGCATGTCCTGAAAGCTGGATTGATAGATCTCTCCTTATTTCCCTGTAGTGAGAAATCTGTCAAGTAGTGCAAGGGATCTGCCCCGATGGCTCAAAGTCTTCTGACAGAAATTATAATTATGATATCTCTAAAACAGCACAGCACATTCAGAGGGAATTATATCATTGTAATAAGAGAGCCGGTCAGTGTTTCATGCCACCATGGTTCGGCAGCATAAAACTAGTAGTGACAGGTTCCCTAGAAAAATCTGGATTTATGGAAATGCTGCTCAGAATAGTATAGACATGTAAATGTAGAACACACACATACAATGTGACATTGCTATTACTGTAAGTTTTCTCTTTACAGACATATGACAAATAATATAAATAACAATAAGTAAAACCATTGGCCGTTTGATAGTTGGGTTGCGTGGTTGTCCAAACATTCACTACATTCATTCTTACAGAATGAACAAGGGGACAATGTTTTCATTACTTCAGAATTGAAGCTTTTTACAGCCCGTCTTCCTGTTAAACAAAAAAAAACAAAAAACATAGTGAGTTGTATGTGTAGCTGACAATAATACACATTGTTGAAGGGCATTTAAGTATCAAAAATAAAATCCACAACAGAGACTGGTACTATTAACTACTGTTAATGGAGACTGGTGCAAAGCAATGACTCCAAATCCTACAGACTAGAAAAAGGGAGAATTAGGCTAGAATCTTACGGACATATTGACAGAAAATGTAAATTGGTATCACTACAGTTTGACATTTATATTCCCAACTAGAAGTAGAGTTTAGTAGAGTTTAGGGGTTGTAATACTGTGCCCCAGTATCCAATTGAAATAAATATTTAAAGGGGTACTCCCATGGAAAACATTTAAATTTTTTTTTTTAAATCAATTGGTGCCAGAAAGTTAAAAATTTTAATCCTTTCAGTAGTTATCAGCTGCTTATATGCTACACAAGAAGTTCTTTTATTCTTGAATTTCTTCTCTGTCTGACCACAGGGCTCTCTGCTGACACCTCTGTCCATGTCAGGAACTATCCAGAGCAGGATAGGTTTGCTATGGGGATTTGCTCCTACTCTGAACAGTTCCCAAAATGGACAGAGGTGTCAGCAGAGAGCATTGTGGTCAGACAGAAAGGAAATTCAAAAAGGAAACAACTTCCCATGGAACATACAGCAGCTGATAAGTACTTGACAGGTTATAATTTTTAAATAGAAGTAATGTACAAATCTGTTTAACTTTCTGGCAACAGTTGATTATAAAAAAATGTTTTCCAGGGGAGTACCCCTTTAAAGAAGTATTCTTCCTAGAAGCCAGCTGTCCTCATCACAATCAAAAGGAAGGTTCTCTCTAACGCAACAGTGTACACTGTGGCTGCACAGCTACTCTCCATCTATGCTTATATGGCCATCATAACAGCATCTGGACCAGAAACTGTAAGTTACCGGCCATATGGAGATATTCTGATGATATAGGAATGCTGTGATTGCTTAGGAGTCAGTTATGGATTTAACTAACATGTTTTTATGTGGACGCAGTCATTGGAACCTGGAACAATTAGGTCCTGGTGACATGACCTGGACCACTGGCTGCTGCTTACTGTTAAATACAAAGTCCCTTATGGGGTGTTTAGTCATAAGGGCACAAACCCTGATCACTTTGGATCTCCCTCTTTAAAAAAAAATAAATTGTTAACTCTTGAAATATATGGAAAAAATAGAAAGTGCACAGGAGAAACACAATGTGTAATAAAATCCCAATGCTAGCTGCTCCTATGGAGGCTGAAGCTACTTTGGAAGGCTGACCCTTCTCACTTATAGATTGCTTATGCTCTGAAAGTTAGGCAGCACTTCAAAGCTGAATAAGATGCTACCTATAGATACTGCACGGGCAACTAGTTGGATGTCCACTGCCTAACAACAAGACTCATGCTTTAGTTGAGCTATTGGTTTGACTCATATGTTGAAGGATGCATAGTTGTTAAAGTTTTATTATAGATTTTAATAAAGATATTCCACTGAAAGAATTCTGCAGCAGGCACAGAAATTCTGCAGTGTGAACAAGAATCCCATTGAAGACCATGAGAGGCCACTGCATCAGAATTTCTGCCCAAAATCTCTCCTGGCAGAAATCCCATAGTTTGCATTGGCCCTAACAGTTACTAGGTCTCAAAAAAGCAGCTTGTGATGCCACATTTAATGAAAGAAATTGAAATACAGATGGAGAATAAAGCTAAGGCTCAGGAACTCCACATTGAGTCATTATCCTCACTTACAGTAAACTTGGCACAGGAGTGACCAGTCTGACAAAATTTCCTCAGGAGTGCAGAAGTTGCTCATGCAGGAGGTCGCAAAATTACTTAGATAAACATTTCAAGAGCTGCAAGCCTCACTAGCCCCAGTTAAGGTTAATGTATACAGTCCCCCCCCCCCCCACACACACACACACAATCTAACACTTATTCCCTATCCTGGAGATAGGGGGATAAGTGTTCTATGTTCTACAGTACTCCCTTAAGGTTTTGGAATTGCTGAGTCAAAGTCTTTACTCATATTGATATGCTGTGTCAATACCTTAAACGTGCAGTTCATGCTCAAATAGTCTCTAATGTAGTCAAATTTACAGGGGTACTACCATGGAAAACTTTTTTTTAAATCAACTGGTGCCAGAAAGTTAAACAGATTTGTAAATCACTTCTATTAAAAAAAATCTTAATCCTTCCAGTAATCCAAATGCATTTCCTGTGATGTCCTGACCACAGTGCTCTCTCCCGACCTCTGCTGTCCATTTTAGGAACTGTCCAGAGAAGCATATGTTTGCTATGGGGATTTTCTCCAGTTCCTATGGACAGCAGAGGTCAGAAGAGAGCACTGTGGTCAGGACATCACAGGAAATTAATTTCTTTTTTGGATTTCTCTTTAGTATACAGCCCCTAAAAAGTACTGGAAGGATTAAGATTTTTTTATAGAAGTGATTTACAAATCTGGTTAACTTTCTGGCAGAGTTGATTTAAAAAAAAAAAAAAGTTTTTCACGGTAGTACCCCTTTAAACAATTCTGCAAAGAGGAGTGGGCAAACATTCCTTAACAATGATGTTAAAATCTAAAGTTATTATAGATATTGGATTGTAGTTCTTACTGTTAGAGGTGGCACAATCAGGTATTAGGTTAAGGGACTAATGAGTGATATAGGTTTTAAATAAATCTACAATAAATGGAAAGATGTTTATATCTTAAATTAAAAAGAGCTGGTTGACCTAAAACAATATGCACTTGTGTTGATAAAGTTCAATACATCCTTTGGATTTTACCACTTCTTATATTGTAGTAAAGATTAATGGAAAACAATCTGCCCTATTATCATAGAATTACATAGGCAAACATGAATATGTTTTACGGAAAGTATAATCAGATGTTTCATAAAGCAAAGGGCCAAATATGGTACAAAGTGTTCTAACTATTGACTGGGTGAGTTTTGTTTGCACTCACTTCCCACTGCTTATACTTACGCCTCTATTACATGAACCATTACTTCAGTTAGAAATTCACTGACGACTTTGCCTTAAGTCCAGCAAATCACACTTTCAATCTGGCATAAGGATCGGTTACCCATTTTATTATTCATTACGTTATTTCTTGGAAGCAATGTCCTAAAATAGGCTCATATCCCACTTCTCATGCTGATCTAAAACTGCATCACACAAAAATGATCTGAACAGACATGCTCAATTTGTGTTGACATTACTCACAATAAATATAATGATCATAAGACTCTTCCCAACGCAGTAATTTTTGGCAATAGTATTTTTGTCTTTTCATCCCTGCCTTCCAAAGCCATAAAGTTTTTTTATTTTTATGTCAAGAAACAAGAAGGCTTGTTTTTTTTGTGGGATGAATTATATCACTAACCACTTGCAAACTTCCCATTGACTTTAAAGTGAACCTTTCAGAGGAAAACAGGGGTGTAAGCCTCGGGCTAGATGGGCTCGTCATTGGGATTCTGGGCGTGCCTATTTATTTCAATAGTTCTCTGCGTCAGTGAGATATAAGCCTTTTTGTTAGATAGGGCTAAGCCTTTTGCTAGATAAGACTAATCATCAGGATTCTGGAAATACACTCTTTATTTCAATAGTTCTCTTCATCAGCGAGATAAGGGCCTTTTTGTTGATAAGCGAATTATGCTTAAGTGCCCTTGGGGTGTTCCTGAACACAAATGGTCCAGGTAAGGCTCCCACAAAGTTCACAGTGTGGAATAAATAAAATTATGTTTTAATAAGTATATAAATGTTAGATATTCTTATTTTGTACTAACAGTAGAGGAAGGGCTTGTTTTTTAATTTGACCTTTTTTCTATTTTTAAAACTATATTGTCATTTAAGCAATCTTCTGTTTCAGACTACCTCTAGCAGACTATAATATGAGCACAAAAATGGCAGGCTTAGGGGCCTTCACTGTGCCCCTTGTGTCCATACCAAACACTCTGCACTGGCTATTCAGTGTGTGTGGGACAAGCAGGGCTGCTCTGTGTACCGGTGGTGTGACACAGAGCCTCAGTGCACAGAGCAGTCAGTTGTCAGCTCTAAGGAGATAGGGTAAAAGTTCCCACGTGAGCTATAAGGGCAAGAATCATCTTATGTGGGAACACCCCTCCTTCCACAGATAATTTTTTTAAATCTCCTGATAGTTACACTTTTACTGTGCTAGTTGAGATAGAAATACCCCTTTAAGTGCATTTTCATGTCTTTATTATAGATCTATCATAAATGTTTCAGGAAGCACAATTACAGATAATGTTAGAATGGGATCCCACTTTTGGGAACACTTTGTGATTGTCTTGTTGGAAGATGAATCTTCAGTCCAGTCTGAGGTCCAGATCACTCTAGATCAGGTTTTCATTAGGGATATCCCTCTACTTTGCTCCATTCAGCTTTCCCTCAACCCTGAATAGACTCCCTGTCTCAGACACCGGAAAACACCCTCACAGCATGGTGCTGTGGTGCTGCCACCCCCATGCTTCACTGTAGGGATGGTATTTTGCAGGTGATAAACAGTGCCTGGTTTTCTCCAAATATGACACTTAGTATTGAGGCTAAAGTGATGGTTAACTTTCTAGAGGTTTCTTTCATCTGCACACAGGATATTAGGAGCTCAGTGACCATTGGGTGATTATTGGTCATCTCTCTTACTGAGGCACTTACTCCCAGATCACATAATTTGGTGGGGGGGGGAGAGCATGGTGGCAGCTCTAGGAAGAGTCCTGGTGTTCAAAATATATTTTATTTAAAAATTATGGAGGTGACTGTGCTCTTAGGGATTTTCAGTGCAGTAGAAATGTGCTTTTGTCCAGATTTGTAACCAAACTCTGAATCTTTAAAAACACTGGATAATGGGTAAAAACTACTTATTTTCCAAAGCATCCCCTCTACTTAAACATGAAAATAGTAAAACTTTTAAAATTTTAAAACTACAATGGTTCCAAAAAAGCAACACAATCTTCTAACATCTATATGTGACTCATCAGTGTGAAGACCAATCACAGGCAGCATCTGCAATACAATGTACTACTGGGACCAAATAGCTGCATCCAAAATGCTGTCTTCCCTGCCTGTGATTGGTGTTCTAAGTGATGAGTCACTTAGAACACAGCTTGGTCGGGCAGCAGTGGGGCTGCCTGGACACTGAGTCATTCCCCTGGAGGGCTTGGTGTCGCGGAAGCAGTGGTCGCCACCCGATGCTGTGCCACTGTTAGGTGGCGAGTGAGCTTGAACTCTTTGATCAAAATGTATACTAACAACCTGTTAGTTTTTGAAATTATGCTGAGAAGCAAGTAGATGAAAATGCAAATGGTGGATGTGCGGCTATGTTTATGTTTCTCTAACAAGGCCGTAACATCACAAAATCTACAAAATCTTGAAAAAATTTTTGGGGTTTGAATTTTTTTTCCGAATGCATTGTACATTCTCTATAATTTTAGCATACTGGTCCATTACTAACTTGCATGTCTATTTACATTAATATACATTAATGTAACAATATTAAATATGAATAAATATAAATATATATATATATATATATATATATATACATATAATGTTCTTAATTATATTTAAAAAAAATCTTTTAATATTGAGTAGTCCTACTTACCTGGTTCATAGTAGTCAATTATTGATACAAAAGCATCTTGGGTGTAGCCAACATTTGAACTTCGAATTGCTGGAATATCTAAGCAAAACTCTGTTTGGTTGAGCTAAAAGATTAACATTTTTCTTAGTTATTTTAGACTTCATACATTGGAAAAATTAATGTTAGAAGAAAATAAACAGATGGCTTTATCTGTTTATTCACACTGTGTCCGGGCAGTACATCAGAAATATATGTTGACTAACACTGCAAGCCACTGAGTTTAATAAACCAAACATTGTCTACTAGTGATTACATACAGTCCATTCCCCTGAAGTATATTTTTATTTTGTGGAACTCAAAAGCTTGGTCTACTGTGCTATTGACTTCATGAAAATAAAAGTATACATTCAGACAATGGATAATGAAAAGAAGGGTACCCAGCTCCCGATGCAAAAATGTAGAAAAAATTAAAAGTCCAAAATGTATTGATCCATATTAAAAGCGTTAAAGAAAAACACCCAGTGAAGGTAAAACCCCTACGCCAGGGGTACCCTTCTTTTCATTATTCATCTACACAGAGGAAATAGCTCGGCAAAATCCTGGCTTCCTAATCAATAACGAGTGCCCGGGGACTGATCCACTACGAGCGGTGAGCTGGCTGCAATTTTTTTTTTACTTTATCCAGAAAATGGACCTGATTTACTCACTAGTATGCTATGTTTGGTCTATTAAACTCAATGGGCTGGCCTAAAATTCTGCAGTATATGTCGGCATAACTCTTTGACGGCTTCACAATGTATACCTCCTGTGTACTTCTTAAACTCAGTGTGAACCCAGCCGTACATAATAAGATAACAGTATTTGACTTACAGAATCAAGATATATGTTGACTGTGTCATCAACTGTCTCCACCTTTTTAATAGGATATTTCATTACTATAGCATCTGGAGATAAACTAAAGCCACTGAGTAAATCCACTTGCAGAAGAGCCATGCCAGTCTGAGAAGAGGAATCTATTTCTGAGTACCTAAAAGAATAGGTGGATATTATGAAAAACAGATTGAGACATAATGATCAGAGGATAGTAATAAATACCGTATTTATCGGGGTATACCACGCACCGGCCTATAACACGCACCCTCATTTTACCAAGGATATTTGGGTAAAAAAAGTTTTTTACCCAAATATCCATGGTAAAATGACGGTGCGTGTGTGCGCGTATATACCCCGATATACCCCCAGGAAAGGCAGGGGGAGAGAGGCCGTCGCTGCCCGCTTCTCTCCCCCTGCTTTTCCTGGGGTCTAGAGCGCTGCTGTCGGCCCTTCTCACCCCCTGGTTATCGGCGTCGCTGCCCGTTCTGTCCCCCTGACTATCGGTGCCGGCGCCGATAGCCAGGGGGAGAGAAGCGGCGCCGACAGCCAGGGGGAGAGAAGGGGCAGCGGCACCCATTGCCGGCGCCGCTGCCCCGTTGCCTCCCCCCATCCCCGGTGGCATAATTACCTGAGTCGGGTCCGCGCTGCAGCCGGCCTCCGTCGTGCGTCCCCTTCGTCGTTGCTATGCACGGCGCAGCGCACTGACGTCATGCGCCGCGCCGTTCAGCGCATAGCAACGACGCCGGGGACGCACGCCGGAGGCCTGCAGCAGCGCGGACCCGACTCAGGTAATTATGCCACCGGGGATGGGGGGAGGCAACGGGGCAGCGGCACCAGCAATGGGTGCCGCTGCCCCTTCTCTCCCCCTGGCTGTCGGCGCTGCTTCTCTCCCCCTGGCTATCGGCGCCGGCACCGATAGACAGGGGGACAGAAAGGGCAGCGGCGCCGATAACCAGGGGGTGAGAAGGGCCGACAGCAGCACTCTAGACCCCAGGAAACGCAGGGGGAGAGAAGCGGGCAGCGACGGCCTCTCTCCCCCTGCCTTTCCTGGGGGTGTATCGGCGTATAACACGCACTCAGACTTTAGGCTAAAAATTTTAGCCTAAAAAGTGCGTGTTATACGCCGATAAATACGGTATACTGTATGCATTTTATGCTTTGTAAAAAAAAAACAATCTACACAAAAAGTGCTCACATAATGTAATAGAAGAAAATCCAGTGCTCTAAGATCCATAAAACATATCCTTATTTTTCCATCATTTAAAGCTTAAGAATGCAAATGTCTTATACAGGGAAAAGCAAGGCTTTACAAATGTTAAGGAGAAACTCTTAGTCATAAACGTAAGACTAAGAGGTTCTCCTCGGAATGCATACAACCATGATGTTTCCTGGATAAGACATTTGCATCCTTATGCTTTTAATGATGGAAAAATAGGGATATGTTTTATGGATCTTAGAGCGCTGGATTTTCTTCTACTGCATGGTTTGAGTTGCTGCACCTGCAAAACATACATGCGCCCTTGACCAAAGCTGGCACTGTTTTATTGAAAAACTACCCAAATGGTGCCTCCTTTTAGAATTTAGCCATCCTAGTCATCTCAGCAGATTTATAGTTGTGCCACATTAAAGTGGTATTCCAGGTAAAAAAAAAAAAAAAAAATTCATATTAAAGGGGTTATCCAGGAAAAAACTTTTTTTTTATATATCAACTGGCTCCACCAGAAAGTTAAACAGATTTGTAAATTAATTCTATTAAAAAATCTTAATGCTTACAGTACTTATCAGCTGTTGAAGTTTAGCTGTTCTTTGCTGTCTGACCACAGTGCTCTCTGCTGACACTTCTGTCTGTCTTTTATATGGATGGATCAAATGGATTACGGTTCATCATATTTTTGTACAAAATTGAAAAATGTTTGGGGGTTTATCAGGAGACTCACAGGGGTGATGGGTAGCCTAAATTGCACTATGGTTTGGAACAATAGAGCTTTCCCTGAATTTTTGAAAATTGTGGAATATGCAAATTGGGAACATTTTGGGATAAAGAAAATGGGACAGTTGGTGGTGGGGAGGCAATTGTTGCCTTGAGAAGTTTTGAAATAGAATTATGGGTTAAAAGAAGAAAGTAAATTTATATATTTACAAATTTGTAGTGCATTTATCGGTAGTTGCAGTGATGTGAGCTCAGAAATGCTTATGACTTGATAATGGGAGGAATCCCGAAAGCTTGTCTCTACATAATCTTGTTAGTCCAATAAAAAAGGTATTACAAGATACTGCAACTACCGATGATTTTGCTTTTTGCATCACTGGACTAATACGGCTACTCCTAACTACTCTAGTGCATTTATGAAAGATAAGGGAAATGTGAGATGGGAGGTGTCAAACATCATTCTATTAGAATTTTTACTAAATCCAGGTGGTTTTTTGGGTAATATATATAAGTTGTTAATTTGCCACAGAGTGCACGGTAGGGGTAGTCAAAAGTAGAATGAAATGGGAAGAAGATATAGGAGAAATTGAGGAGGAAGTATGGAAATAAATTTTCAGGAATATTGCAGCCTCATTGTCACGTCTAGGCAGGGAAGGAGTGCACACTGTTCTCGCCCACTCCCCTATCCCTGCCTACTTACTTTCCTGGCCTAGGCAACAGGTCCGTAACCACGGAGACCGTTCCTCCCTAGACAAGTGAGGGACGTAATTAAAAATACAAAACTACAGACTCAGGTCAAGGAACAGTAGGGAACAGACAGACTAACAAAGTAAAACTAACACACTAACATAATAAGTCAAATGTCCATTATCCACATCAAAAGCCAGAAGATGTCAAAGTAAAAAATCACTAATACCAGAGAGAAGAGTCAAAGAGCGGAGCCAAAGGGTCAAATTGCCAGATATCACAGCCACGTCTGGGCTGGGAAGGAGTGCACACTATTCTCGCCCACTCCCCTATCCCTGCCTACTTACGTACCTGCCCTAGGCAGCAGGTCCATAACCAGGGAGACAGTCCCTCCCTAGACAAGTGAGGGATGTAATTAGTCAAAATAAATAAATACAAAAATACAGACTCAGGTCAATGAACAGTAGGGAACATACAGCAAAACTAACGCACTAACACAGTAAGTCAAATGTCCACTATCCGCGTTAAAAGCCAGGAGTTGTCGAAGTACAAAATCGCTAATACTAGAGAGAAGAGTCAGAGAGCAGAGCCAAAGGGTCAAAATGCCAGATATAACAGATACAGTATAAAGCTAGCTAGGAGATAAACTGAACTCTTTAGCAGGCAGAGACTGGGAGTAGGCTGCCAGCTTATATGAAGCCAGAGCAGGTGTTCAAATCAAGGTCAGCTGACCAGTCCAGACAGACGTAACCAAAGCAACAAGACCAAACAAAAGCTCTCAGTGCAAGTTAACCCTTCGGTTCCTTATACTCATCCATAAATGCAAAACATAGAGTTTCTAAGGTTAAACTAATTCACAAAGCCTACTATACCCCTATATCCTTATTTAAAATGGGGAAAAGAGTGGACTCAAAATGCCTTAGATGCCAGTTGGAAGATGCAAATCTGTGCCATATGATTTGGGAATGTAGGGAGATTCAATTGTTCTGGAATGGGGTGTATAATATAATTGAGAACATGTCTGATGCCAGAATCCCCTTTGATATTCACACCTCTGTCTTTTGAATAGGCATCAGGGTTAAGGAATATAGGAGAATGATATTAAAAACTCTTTTTTTTGGCCCATATTTTGATTCTTAGGAAGTGGTTTTCCCCTTTTACACCACACTTTAAGGAATGGGAAGTGTTGGTTAATAGAGCCAGAAGTTATGAACTAATTTACTATAGAGGCAGGAAAAAAAGCCCTTTGATTGTGGGAATGGGAATAATATTGGTGGGAATATGGATAATATTGTTTTTTTGTGTAGCTTTGTATTTGCAATTTTATTGTTTTATATGATATATATTTGTAAAATAAAAAATATGTTAAAAAAATGTATTAAAAAAGTAACAAATTTGTATTACTATCTGCCACCAGTTGATTCGAAAACATTTGTTTTTCACTGGTGTATCCCTTTAACTGAGAGAAAAGTTTTGTATTGTACACTCCCTGTATTGATAGACAACATATTAAATATAAATGAATGGATGTCACAACGTTTATCTATTGGAAATGTTTAACCATTTGCATTTGCTATGTCAATTATTGATCTAATCACATATCACATTGATGGGTATAAAAAAACCAAAACGAATTGTATGTATCACTGAAATGTTACTTTGAGACATGAGTTAATAGAGAAAGCACTGTTTTCAAAGAGCTGGAGTGCTACTGCTAACTATGGTGCCAAGATCAGGTCGGGGATGCTGGCACCCTACAAACTGCATATACTGGCTAAATAGTGCTTTGTTCTTCTGTTACATATCTATGTATAGAGGTATTCACTATTTAAAGTACAGAGCCTCAATCTGCAACAAAGATTGACCCATTTGTAAACAAGTTCTAAGCATTTAAGCATCTGCCCTTCTGTGATTTCTTAAAAGTAATATGCCACTGCTTTTACACAGAGGTTATAAATATTAGGTTGGTTTAATGACACATTATATATATATATATATATATATATATATATATATATATATATATATATATATAATGTAAGAAAGATTTTTAAACTGGAATAAGGCTTAAAGAATGAGCCAATCCACCCATTGCACCTGTTATATTGGCCTCATTTCAGATTTTCAGTTTTTTTTATATTTGTTGTGTCCAGCAAAACTATTGTCACATTTTATGTATCAACAGTATAAGGAGAACATTTAAAAAAATAAAATAAAAATAAGAAGAATTCTTATAACATTACATACCTTGTACAAATATTTAAGGTGAAAATATTAACATTTTTCATATTATCTTGTACAGTAACATTTAAATCAAAGTAGTCTTTACTTGCAGTGGACCTACGTGTTCTTTTGGAAACATCGCTTCTCAAATTATAGATAACATGAAGCTAAAGAAGAAAATGATATTATTAAAGCATGGTCAGCTTATGCATAGTCATAGGGATGTTATTTGTTAGCATTGCCTTCCCATAGTTGGAGCAAAATATCAATGCATTACAGTGCAAATTAATAGCTCTGCCTACAAGAGTAAAACAATAGATGCTTGAATGCAAGAAAACCACGCAATATACAGTTTTCTAATTCTTCATTAGATAGATATTTGCTGCTAAATGGGGTGTTAATGGGTTGTTCCTAAAATTATAACTTATCACCTATAAACAGGATAAGGCTGCATTCACATTATGTTTGCAGCCTACAGCTGCCGGATCCGGCTGGGGCATGGGATAACTCCCGTACACGAGCCAGAACGTTGCGGAAACCCATTTACTTTAATGAGCTGACCGGAGCCAAACAGTGGCTCCAGTCGGCTCATTTTTTAAATGAGCTGTAGGCTGCAATCATGATGTGAATGCAGCCTAAGTCAGAAGTATCTGACCAGTGGGGCCCAACCCCCACTACTGGCTAAAGGTTGCAGCAGCCTGTATGCTTGACCACTGAAACACTGACTAATCATGTAACTGCTGAACATAGCCGAGTGTATCTTATAGGTACTCAGCTACTTTTATTAAGGGTCCGCTTATCTATATCTGCCATCAGCTGAAGGTCCGAGCTGAACACTAAGATCTGTTTCACACCTAGTGGCTGCTCTACCATGCAAGAAAGAGGCACTGTCTGTTGTGGAATATTATAAGTACCCTAATAATATGTTACAGGGTAAAATGAGCTACTGAACTGTGGTGGATGTAAATGTACAGTTCCCAGTATGGACTGAATACTGGCACATTCTGTGTCCCCTGAATAAAATACTGCCACACACTGTTCCTCTAAATATAATACTGCCATACACTGTGACCCTGAATATAATATTGCCACACACTGTTCCTCTAAATATAATGCTGCCATACACTGGACCCTGAATTTAATATTGCCAAACACTGTGCCTCCTGAATACATCCACGTACTGTACCCCTGAATATAATACTGCAGCACACTGTTACTCTGAATATAATACTGCCTTACACTGTGCCCCTGGATATAATATTGCCACACACTGTGCCTCCTGAATACATCCACATACTGTACCCCTGAATATAATACTGCAACACACTGTTACTCTGAATATAATACTTCCTTACACTGTGCCCCTGGATATAATATTGCCACACACTGTGCCTTCTGAATACATCCACACATTGTACCCCTGAATATAATACTACAACACACGATCTGCATTTAAGGGGAAGTGCTAGGTAGCAGGGCAGAGATCATAGTGTTCCCTTGCTCCAGCCAGTGCTCAGGTATTCAGTGGTATCGCTGTCTTAAAGGTAAGAAACAATTGAATGCAGTTTTGATCCCTCCTGTTACAGGGTCCCCAAACCGGATGGGGGATGCAGGTGGCTATAGGCATGGGTGCTGGTTGCCAGTCCCGACAACTGGCAGCTGCGGTCTGCCAGTTCAATACCCCTGCCATAGTTGGAAAATGGAGCCAACCCATTTACCTAGGGGACAAGGGACCCACCTTCCTATGAATAGTGGCGGTCATGATTGAAAGCAAGGTTTTTTAAATTAGAATAACTAACCTGTAATAAGGTAAATCCAATTCCCTCAGCATGAGCTGTAATATTGATATCTTGTCCAACATCAATCTGAAATTCAAAAAAAGCCTCTGTTTATTACAGTGGGCACGCTAGCATTTAAAGCTTGCCTGCCTGGTTTCAATTTTTTAGATAAAGTATAGAAAATTATGTATTTTACCTGCTTACTTTGAAGCATCATATAGTTCTCAGAATTGATTCTAAAGCTTGGAGAATCCATCTGGTTCCCTTCCACGGAAATGTGCAGGGCAGGTTTGCTAACTAAGTATTTAGATGCAAAAGAAGTCATTGCTTGCAGGGCTACTACAGTGTCCTGTTAAAGAAAACAAAATAACACAGTTACAAGCGCATTGTATATAGAAACTGGAATGGAGGTCCAGCATCTTTATCTAGTGACAATCATCTGTTGTTACAGTAGAAAGTTTCATCTGGCTATATAACACACTTCAATAAAAAATGTTATGGCCAATTGTGTAGTCCAGTACATGAGAGACAAGGACCTCTTTGTAAGCAGCACAGTTTGGGAGACCTTTTATGATACCCAAATGCTTTAGGGGCACATATTTAGAGGTTGTGGCCATGAGGGATACAGACAATAGAGGGGGATCCTATGTTCAGAATAAAGGGTGGTTAAAAGAATGTCTTTTACTCAGGAGGACCTGTCTTGTATCACACAAACAATCCACTGACCTAAATGGGCAATGTATAAAGCGTTATTTCTCCTTCTGCCACACACCATTATTTCTCCTCCCTTCCTCTGCTACGCACCACTAGTTCCATTGACCCACATGACCTGCAAATGCAATAGATGGCAGGATACAGATCTTGAATACAAGGCAGTGAGGACTAGGCATTCAGTAATTATCTTTCTGAAATCATATGTCCTTGCAAAGGATTTCTAACAAAAAACTATTAATTGCTAGGATCCCAATGGAAGGAGACTTTGTGCTCCCCTTATTGTCAAGGAACCCTTTTAAGAAGTAGGAATTGTCCAGAACAATTATTGATATTGATATTTTATTATTGATATAATATATATTTTTTGTTAGAATCATTTCTATTATTATTATTAATAGTGTTGAGCGGCATAGGCCATATTCGAATTCGCGATATTTCGCGAATATATGGACAAATATTCGTCATATATTTGCTAAATTCACATATTCGTAATATTCGCGTTTTATTTTCGCATATGCGAAAATTAGCATATGCAAATTTTCGCATATGCTAAAATTCGGATGCCAGTCTCACACAGTAGTATTACAGCCTTCTTTACACCACACAAGCTGGAAGCAGAGAGGGGTGATCACTGTGATGTGTACTGTGAAAAAAAAAATATGAATATTCGTAATTGCGAATATATAGTGCTATATTCGCGAATATTCGCGAATTTGCGAATATTCGATATTCGCGAATAAAATTTGCATTGCGAATATTCGCGAGCAACACTAATTATTAATAATAATAATAAATTATGATGAAACCACTGACTATTTTAGATGTCTGTACACATTACATGAAACGAGCAACAAGATGTACAATGTCATTCACTACATATGATCCATCCCAGAGTAGGCTCAGCAGTATATCTAAAAATGCTGCAAAGCATTGATCTGCAAACACAGCATAGCTTAGATAACAAGAAAGTACATGCTAATACAATATACAATACAACATATATTTATTTATATATGTATATAGAAATAGTACAATTATAATTGCAGAGAGATGGATGTAAGGCCCATCTCTTAGTATTCACAGTATTTGTTATATTAAAGGGGTACTCCAGGGAAATATATACATATATATCACCTGCTCCCTTCCCTAATGACTAGTTAGTAGTTAGATTTGCATACTGTTCTCACTGTGCTAAAAGTTATTTTTATAAATACTTCTCATTTATTCTACAGAATTAAATAAATACATGATAGGATTCATATGCAAATTCCTGAAGTCTGGTTCCTTTTAATATCCAAATGCTAAAAAAAAACTGGTTGTGATTTTGCCATGTGAATGTGACCTATTAGTGATTATTATCTGTTCATATAAAATATAAAAATATCCTTGAGTGAGAAGCACTGAGAAGAAGTCACAGTCACGTATTTTTCCATTCCATTTGCTACAGTTAATGTTTTTGTAGTTAAAGTTTCAATATACTATTGGCCTACTAAATAATTAAAATGACCAAAAAACAAATAAATATTTGCTTTACATACAGCTTTTAAAGGGGTTGTTCTACCTTGTTATTTCTGGTTTTTCCAAGCTATGCTGTTTATGTAACTCCCGGAGTTATGTAAACACAGTGGCTAGCTGGACTACGCAGTTTGCGCAACTCCTATTAAAGTGTATTAAAATATTAAAGGGAGTTACGAAAATTGTGCAATTTTCCTGCTTTGGCCACTTTATTTCTTCCAACCACCTCCAGAAAGAGCCAGAAAACCTCCTTGCATCTTGTAGTTCATTACCTACTCAAGTCAACAAAGTAAAGCTAGGACATGTCCAGATAGAGTATGGTATGGCATATTCTAAAAAAACAGTTTTTTTTTTACATCATTGTGCAAATGGGATTTTGAATAATAGTTGCTGTGGTAAACTACCATGGTACCAGGCAACAAGACTCAATTGCATTGATCTCTATAGGTTTCTGGGATGTGTAAAGGCACTAATCATAATTAAGCTGGATAGATTGTTTCTACTGATGATCAGATAAATAATGCCTTGGTCACATGATACTTCCCAGCTAGAGATGAGCGAATTTTTGGAAAATTCAATTTTACTGATTTGCCGAATTTCCTGAAAAAAATTGGTCTGGTCCTAATTTATTTGCGGTGAATTACTATAAAAAACGGTTATTTCTGGACTACAGAGAGCCTCAATAGGGGCGTAGAACACTTTACCTTGTCGTAACATGCATAGTGAGTGTGCTGTGATAGTGAAATAATACTGTTATTCAGTATGACATGCAGATTACAGGCATTGCTATTAGAATCACTGCCGCAGAGCATCTCGATGTCGGGAGACCATATGGCATCACAATTGAATAGATTAAAGAGATTTTTTAATTACATTTTTATTTAATCTAATTTAAATTTTTAAAATCCTTTTTTGAGGACCCATTCTGGGGAGCATCGAGATGGTGGTCCACCGCGAGGCAAGCTACCACCTGTCCCAGCCCCTGCCTCTCAGTGCCCCCCCATGCTCTGAGTGTCCACTTGAAATGGGAGGGACTGCAGTACCAGCAACTAGGACAGGAGCACATTCAGCTTCTAAGCCGTTGGATAAGTGGTCGCATAAAGCTAGAAGTTGCTGCAGTGAAAAAGCTTGTACTTGTATCTTAAAATCAAGCTGGCGATCTGCCGCAAGGCCAGCTACCACCTGTCCCAGTCCCTGCCTTTAACCCCCCCCCCGTGCTTATGACTGAGTGTCCCGGGTGCCCGAAGTGTTTACTTTGAAAAAATACTGTCAAACTATAAGATCAAAATAAAAAAGGATATCACATGGTGGCACAATGACAGAGCATAGAGGCGGCAGTAGCATGATGAGACCACATGGCAGCACACTGGCAGAGCCTGGAGGTGGGAGCAGCAGCATGAGGGCCATGCCAACTGAGGGTTAAGTCTGAGTAACCCACCGACTGTTGACTGGGGGTGTCGGATGCTACTTAGGATTAAGTGGATGACTGAGTGAACCAATCAACTACAGCTGCTGGGTTGCTGGTCGAGACACGACTGCCAGCTGACACGGGGAGCTCAGACCTCTCACTGCAACTCCTTCTGCCACACGACCCTACTCTCCTGCAACCTTTGCCTTCGCCTGATGAATCTATGCCTCTGCCACTCCTATGTGCACGTCCTGGCACTTCTCTGCTTGACAGACTTATACACCAGCTCAGTGCGTATATGTTACACTTATGAGAGGAGGATAATACGCTCCACTACGCTTAAAACTGTATTTGGCTACCAAAGTAGGTGTGCAGTTTTGGCTGTCCTTTCAGAGTAATTAGGCCCTTATGACTTTAACAGCAACAAAATCGTACACCACGTAGATGTACTTACAGTATACCCTTATGAGAGGAGGACTATGTGCTCCACTACGCTTAAAACTGTTTTAGACTACAGAAACAAGTGTTTAGCCTTGGCTGCCCTTTCACAGTAACTAGGCCCAAATTATTTTAACAGGAAAAATGTAAAGGACACCACATAGGTGTACATACAGTTTACACTTATGAGAGGAGGACTTTACGCTCTGCTACAAACTGTATAAGGCTACAAAACCAAGTGTGTATCTTTGGCTGACCTTTCACAGTAAGTAGGCCCAAATTAGTGTGACAGGAAAAATAACGTACACCACCTATGTACGTACAGGTTATGAGAGGACAACACGCTCCTCTATGCAACCTCTATTAGGCACTGAAATCAGGTGACAATGGCTTTTCGTGCTCACCCTAACTGGCCCGTTAACTTTAGAGTTGTAGCTTTAGAGTTGTAGTCGCTGTGTAGTATAGCCCAGTAAAGTATTATTATGCACTAATTGCAGGTGACAATGGCTTTTAGTGCTCAGCCTAACTGGCCCCTATAAGCTTTAGAGTTGCTGTACACCACACTGCAGCAGTACAGAGTCTCTGTGTAGTACATCCAAGAGTGTACTTTCTCTCTCTCTCCCTTCCCTGTCAGTGCTTTTCTGCAGTGATTTGGGCTTGTGCTGAATCACTGAAGCTGATTTTCTGTGCAACACACACACACTGCTCTATCTCTGTCTGCAATAAAATGCTCTCGCTTCTTCCGATTCCGGCGCGCGGATGTAGGCTGCTTTGGAACAGAGCTCCGTGCATACATCTCCTAACAGCCTCCCCCGCTCACTTTACCTGACAAGCTACAGGTTTAATCCTGTGTACTCATGTTCTTGACAGTCCCAGGACTTGGATGGAGCGATTTCTGACCCGCGGCGGTGAGGCAGTACTGACACATTCTTCAACTCCCCCTTTACCTCAGCGTGACGGGAACGGAGATAAGATGGCGACGGCTCGCGCCACTCAGGAGGAACAGCTGCAGGGGGCCTCCTCTCTCACCCCGCTCTCACAGAAGACATTCTCGCTACAAATCTCCCCTGATGAACCGCTGATACTGGGATTACAATTCTCCTGCAGAACCCTAGCAGTGGAGGTGGCAAAACTTCTTCTGCCTGACCTACGGCTCTCCCTAGGAGCACAACTAACTGCTTCCCTCACACAGACACAGAAAGACATCTCTTTACAACTTGCTGACCTGGAGGGCAGACGCAGCGCTGCTGAAGATGAGATAATGAGCAACAGACAGCAGATCCAAAAGTTCAATGGAATCACTAAATCTCTCCAAGATAAAAATGATGACCTAGAAAACAGGTCAAAGAGGAGCAATCTCCGCTTTATTGGACTGCCTGAAAGCATCCCCGCAAGTCACTTGTTAACCATTTGTGCAGAGGATATTCCAAAAGCTCTAGGTCTCCCTAACTGCTGTACTGTGGAAAGAGCTCACAGACTAGGACCACCCAAGACGGGACCTACTCCAGGTGCCACACAATCTTCCCTGCATCCAAGGCAAGTGATTGCTAAGCATTTGAATTACGCAGAGAAAGCTGCCATTCTAACGTCATATAAGAAGCTTTCTACGCCATTAATGATACGTGGTCATAAGATTTTACTTTTCCAAGACTTTTCCGCAGAAGTGGCCAAAAAACGCAAATCTTTTGCTACAATCTGCTCTCAATTATTTGCTATGCAGAAAAAGTTTATGCTTCAATATCCAGCAACTCTGCAAGTTTATCATGCTGACGGATCAGTGGATCTTTTTCCCACACCGGAGGATGCTGCTCCGTCACTGAACTTGAGGGCTACGGTCCAGGCCAACGCTACGGCTGATCAGCACAAACGGAGAAGACATATCAGCCCACAGAGTCTTTCCGCCTCCTCATCTACCGCCATGGAATGACTTTCCCTCCGAGTGGGGTGTCTTCAGGAACCTGGATGATTTCCCTGATTCTTCGGTGGTATGGATATATGTGTGAAATGTGACCAATAATTCTCCATGTTTGCTCAGTTTTGCTATCCTGCTGGAGATAAGTTACAGTGTGCGCATTTGATATAGTTTACCTGACCTCTTACAGGTCTTGATTTAACATATCTAATACTAGTGCTCTACTATGTCTATTTCACTCAAGACACAGATACTGATAATTAATGGTTAATGGTTTTTAAATAGCTCCTACTACATTAATGGAGATTCTTGTTACTCAATTTATTGTTATCACTACACTGATAGCCTGAGTTGATACTAAGATGTGAATATTCCAGAGGCCATGGCTTTTAAGAATATGCTTAACATATTATCTGTTACATTATACATGCTCATGACGTATTCCCTTTACTTCTAATTGACCTCTCTCTTTCCTTATACACCCTTTCTTACCTTCCTCCTTTGTCACTAACTCTGCTGGATACTCCTTCCTTCTCTCGCTGACTGCTTCCCATTTATTCTGGTGTCATATTTTTTGCTCCTTTTTCTTTTATGCACCTAAACTCTGACTCCTTCCTTGGTTTATTTTCTCTCTCTCCTCTCTTGGAGATGTACGGAACCCGTGCTGGATTCGCGAAAAAAGTCCATGATCCTTTTTTTCTCGCTTTGGACTTTAAGTCTATGTCTCTCAGTTTTTTCCATTGTATTTTGGGTTAGGTTATGTGAGAAGTCCACTAATTATATACTCATATATTGTGATATGGTGGTTCCACATGGACATTATTACACACACACATGGTCATTATTACATCTGTTTCATTCAATACTATACTTACAATACAAGTAATCATATTTCCATGTACATGATTTTTGCTCTAAATGGGCTTAAAAGTTGTCTCATGGAATATTAAGGGTCTGAGATTGCCCTCAAAAAGATCGTTAGTTCTAAGGCATCTACAGAAACTAAAAACGGATATTGCACTACTGCAAGAGACACATTTACAAGTACATGACTTATTTAGATTAAAGAAGATGTGGGTAGGCGAGGTGCTCTGTTCCCCAGCACAAGATAGGAAGGGTGGGGTGATTATTCTAGTCCATAAGAAATTGGTCTCTTCCATTGTGACATCTTAGGACTCAGGCAATGGAATGTTACAGCGAGTGACGTTAACCATAGGTGACCACAAACTTAGTATATTTAATGTTTATGGACCACAGACAGGTAAGCAGAACTTTTTTGACAGCTTACTGACGCATATTCATAATGACCCAGAACCATACATTTTTAGTAGGGGGAGACATAAACACAGTCCTACAACCAATAGAGGATAGAAAACAAAGTGTTTTTTTTTGTCTCAGACCCTCCGTCAGAGCCCTACTTATCTGATCTTCTGTTACACACAGGTTTAGTTGATGCATGGAGATACAGACACCCCACTGAGAGAACTTACACTCATTTCTCCCATGCACATACCTCTTGGTCAAGGCTGGACTATCTATTAGTGTCCCCTTCATTGTTATCTCGCATAGATGTAGAACACATACATGATATTGTAATCTTAGATCATGCACCTGTTAGCTGCGAACTAATCCCGACTCACCCTCCAGGCTCGGATGTGGTTTGGAGATATCCAACTTATCTAGCTAATGATGAACAGTTTACTCAGTTACTACAGAGTTGGTGGACAGAGTACTCTACACTTAAGGAGGCTCACACAGACAATCCATTTTTATTTTGGGAAGCTGGTAAAGCTGTCCTTAGGGAATGTATTATTGCACACATTTCCCATCAAAAGAAAAAAGCAAGGGACAGTTATAATACACTTACAAATGCAGTACGGGTGGCTTATACAAACTACTTGGGCTCCCCCTCCACTGAAAATAAGGCACAATGGTCTAAGGCACAAAGAGACTTTGAGATAGCTCAATCCACTTTAGATACGTATTACAGAGATAGGTTTCAGGCAGAATTTTACAAACATGGCAACCAAACAGGGAGAATGTTAGCAAATTTAGCAAGAGGGCAAAGGCCCATTGAGCCCATTAGACCTGTTAGAGATGTATCGGGTGTAATGCACTCAAACCCCAGATCAGTTATGGCTGTTTTTCAACAATTTTTCCAAACACTATATTCCAGGGGCGAGGTAGACACTTCAAAAGCAGCTGAGTTTTTAAGTTCGTTCCCCTTACCCAGAATGTCGGCAGAAGATCTGTCTGCTCTTAATGCACCTATCGAACTGGAGGAGGTGGTTTCGGCTATCAAGGCCTTGAAGAATCATAAAGCACCAGGACCTGATGGCTATTCTGGCGAATTCTTTAGGGCCTCGGTAGAACAAGTGAGTCCCACGTTGCGGTCAGTATTCTCTGAAATTGTTTCATCGGGCTGCTTACCGCAGTCTGGAAATCTAGCTCATATTAAACTGATACATAAGCAAGGTAAAGATCCATGTCTTCCTAGCTCCTACAGACCGATTTCATTAATTAATGTGGACCTTAACCCCTTTGCACTTTCGTTTTTTCCTCCTTACCTTTTAAAAATCATAACCCTTTGAATTTTCCACCTAAAAATCCATATTATGGCTTATTTTTTGCGTCGCCAATTCTACTTTGCAGTGACATTAGTCATTTTACCCAAAAATGCACGGCGAAACGTAAAAAAAATAATTGTGCGACAAAATCGAAGAAAAAACGCCATTTTGTAGTTTTGGGGGCTTCCGTTTCTACGCAGTGCATATTTCGGTAAAAATGATGCCTTATCATTATTCTGTAGGTCCATATGGTTAAAATGATACCCTACTTATATAGGTTTGATTTTGTCGCACTTCTGGAAAAAATCATAACTACATGCAGGAAAATTTATACGTTTAAAAATGTCATCTTCTGACCCCTATAACTTTTTTATTTTTCCACATACAGGGCAGTATGAGGACTCATTTTTTGCACCGTGATTTGAAGTTTTTATCGTTATGATTTTTGTTTTGATCGGACTTTTTGATCACTTTTTATTCATTTTTTAATGGTATAAAAAGTGACCAAAATACGCTTTTTTGGACTTTGGAATTTTTTCGCGCATACGCCATTGACCGTGCGGTTTAATTAATTATATATTTTTATAGTTCGGACATTTATGCACACGGCGATACCACATATGTTTATTTTTATTTTTTTTTACACTGTTTTATTTTTTTTATGGGAAAAGGGGGGTGATTCAAACTTTTATTAGGGAAGGGGTTAAATGACCTTTATTAACACTTTTTTTTTACATTTTTTTTGCAGTGTTATAGGTCCCATAGGGACCTATAACACTGCACACACTGATCTTTTACACAGATCACAGGCGTGTATTAACACGCCTGTGATCAGTGTTATCGGCGCTTGACTGCTCTTGCCTGGATCTCAGGCACGGAGCAGTCATTCGCCGATCGGAAACCGAGGAGGCAGGTAAGGGCCCTCCCGGTGTCCTGCAAGCTGTTCGGGATGCCGCGATTTCACCGCGGCGGTCCCGAACAGCCCGACTGAGCAGCCGGGTCACTTTCAGTTTCACTTTAGAAGCGGCGGTCAGCTTTGACCGCCGCTTCTAAAGGGTTAATACCGCACATCGCCGCGATCGGCGATGTGTAGTATTAGCCGCGATGAGCGTTGATGAGCGCCGGGACCGACGCGATATGATGCGGTATCAAGGCGCGATCCCGCTTCATATCGCGGGAGCCGGCGCAGGACATAAATATACGTCCTGCGTCGTTAAGGGGTTAAGCTGATCTCAAAGATCATTGCAGATAGGCTGGCCTTACTCCTACCTAACTTGATAAGTATGCCTCAGGTGGTGTTCATGAGGGGTGGAGCAGCAGTGACCAACATACGTACAGTTCTAGCAGTCCAGGAAGCGGTTGCGAAAGGCAGATTCTCCAACCAGGTTCCAGCTCTTTTAGATACTTAGATACACTTAAACACTTGGGCACCTTTTCAGGTTATAAAATTAATATTGACAAGTGCCAGTTGCTTTTCATGGGTCCCAAACCCCCATTCCTCGATCATCAGTTACCAGTACAGATTGCAAAAAAGTCCATTACATATCTTGGGATAAAAATTGGATGCACACCTTCTTCCTTATATGACCTTAACTACCCACCCCGCCTCTAATACATAAAATAGAAAGAGAACTTAATGGATGGAATGAGCTCCCGCTATCCTTAACGGGGCGCATTCATTTACTTAAAATTATGTCCTTCCCAAAACTCTTATACCCACTCCAAACTATACCTTTACTAATTAAATATAAAGATGTTAAAAAACTACACTCCACTTTTTCTAAGTTTATTTGGGCCTCCAAACGTGCTAGAATGACATCTTATGCTTAGATAAAACTAATGGAGGTATGAACTTACCTCACGTACGATACTATAATCTTGCAGCTCTGTTTAGACATGTTAGAGACTGGATATGGGGTACCTCTTATTTTTCAAATACAACTCTCGAATCGATGATTAATCCACTGGGCCCACTTAGTACTATTCTCCATCTAACATATAAAGACATCCCAATACCGTTACGACATCATAGCTTAATCTACGACACTATAGCTACGTGGAAAGCGACCCGCAAACTATTCAAACTTCCCTGGTCACTCTCAAAGTACTTTCCACTTTGGTCGTCACCATCCTTGGCACATTGCGCCACACATCCACTCCGCTCTCACTGGGTAGAGAAATCTATTACTACGTTTGGCAACTTTTTAAGTGATACAGGGTCTATGCTCACGTGGGATGCATTCAAAACAAAATATGATCTCCCGCCCTCTCACCAATGGCTGTATCTACAATTTTTTGCTTTTTTTAGAAGTGTAGTTAAAGTCTATGCCAGGGGTGAACCCTCTTCTTTTGATGACTTGATAGGTGTCACTAATACTCCACACTCCCTTTCGCACATTTACGCAACCATCAGGAATGATCCCTATTCCCAGCTATACAGAAACTTCTAGAAGGCTGTGGAAGGGGGCTGGACCCAAACCAGTCTCACAACATCGCTCCTAGCCCTGCTCCTTCGGCATACATATACCTTGTCTGAAGTGTTACGTATAGGTTTAATCCTGTTTACGATAAAGAATGCTACAAGCAAGTCACTGTCCTGTTCCACTGTCAAATTTCATCATGCAAGACTGATCCAGGCCGCTTGTACAGAGATCATAACACTACTAGGTTGTCTCTATTAAATCTAGCAAAGCACAACAGGGTCTTTAATGCTAGTGCAGATGATTAGAGTAGACTTCCAAGAGAGATAGAACAGTTTTTAGCAGTGAAAAAAAAAAAAAAGAGAGGATAACACAGCATTTAACAGTGTGCATCTTTATTGACCAAGGTTTCAAATAAACAAGGGAAACAAAACAGACTTCTGGTGCAGCCAGTCTCTATCAAATAAAAAGCCATGGAAAGCAGAAGAAAAGAGGTAAGACCTCCGGCTACCTCACCAAGGCTGCAGCAATCGCTGGGGGCTGCTGGGTGTGGACCAGTTAGGAGCCCGCTCCATACACCCTGAGGGGCACTATGACAGACTAGGTCCGTCATGGGTCGCAAAAGGGTCTAAAATCTTCTCGGGGGGACAATTTGCCTCCCCTGTGAAGGTTCAAGGAGGACCCATTGTAGGGCCAACCCTGGTACCCCACTTGACCACCCTCCTATATTGCATCCTATGTTAGCATGCTGCTAACAATCCTTGGTTACATTCCTGACTATGTTACTACTGTCTGCTGCCTCCAGCTTGTGACTAGTCTAGGGACTGCAAGTTGAAGATCTTCCCACTGCAAAGGCCACACCTCCCTGCTGGGGTTATGGGTGAAAAGCAGGGATCTGTTAGATATTTCATACCATTTAGCCAGTGCCAAACAGTTGTGGAATTAAAGAATCCACATTTTCAGTACAAGAACATAAAATTACAAAGATCAAAATAGAAATATAGTGCTTGTAAAAGAACCCTAAATCTAAACTAAAGCCAGAAGTAAGTTCAAAATAAAAAATATAAGAAAAAGACTGATATTCCCCCTCTCTTTGGTGCACCCTCCTGTGTTTAGCTCAGAGAACTGCATTAAAAAATGCTTGTGCGAACCCAGACTTACAGTTTATAAATCATCCTCAATGTTTTTAGACTGGTTCACTACAAAAAAATATATATACTCTTAGGCTAGGATTCCATTGAGATTTTTACCCTGTGTTTTTTTGGCTTAAAAACACCAGAAAAAATGCCAAAAAAAATGCCACAGTTTTTCCTTGCGTTTTCACGTTTTTTCTGGCGTTTTTTCTTGCATTTTTACCTTTGTGTGGAATTTGTCTTTTTTGGCATTTTTTGTCCAAAAATAGTTGGGTACCAAAATAAAAAAAAGGATGCAGTAGGGATGTAAAAAAAAAATTTATTTAACTAAATGTGTTTTTTTATAACAATATTTTAATACATTTTTTTATAAAGTGTGTTTGTGTGTGTTTAACTTTTTATTTCTATTTTGAAAATTTTTTATGTAGTACAACGACTCCCAGCATGGAACACATTGTTTCATGATGGGAGTAGTAGTACCTGTTATAATAAACATATTGCCCCGTGTGTCAGTCTGACACCCGATGCGATCGTCCATAATATAGCAGAGATGTGGCTCTATCCAGTGCTCACATGTCTGCTCTATACTCCGGCCAGTGATGTGAATAGAACATCACTCATTCATATTTTCCGCCCAGAGCTGTGATGGTTCCGCCCAGGCCGGATGGTTGCAGCCAATCACAGCTCTCAGAGGGAAATATGAGTGAGTGGCCGGCCGGAGTATAGTGCAGAGCAGAGATGCAAGCGATGTATACAGCCAATGTCACAGCGGATGATCACAGCGGATGTCAGTAGTGATACCCACTGTGATCTGTTCTTACCTGCAGGTATTACTACTCCCAACACGAAGCACACTCCGCTCCATGCTGGGAGCTGTAGTACCGGCATTAATAGACAGATGAGTGTAATTTCTGACACATGATGCGATCTGTCTATCAATGCAGGTACTACAGCTCCCAAAATGGAGCAGAGAGTGCTCCATGTTGGGAGTAGTAGTACTTGTAGTTAAGAACAGATCACAGTGGGTATCACTACTAACACCCGCTGTGATCCTTCTGTATAATGTATAGATGTGGCCGGCCGCTCTACTATGGTCCCCTGCACTGACGTATATATACACATGTTCCTATTTCCCACAGAGTTGTGATTGGCTGGAACCATCTGGCCAATCACAGCTCTGTGGGAAATGTGAATATGTGTAATATATACGTCAGTGCAGGGGACCATAGAAGAGCGCCCGCCGCATCTATACATTATACAGGAGGATCACAATGGGCGGTCTGTCAATTAGTACAGGTACTACTACTCCCATCATGGAACGGTGTGTTCTATGCTGGGAGTAGTAGTACTACCTAAAAAATGTTGGAAAAAAAGTGAAAAACACACACACACACACACACTACATTTTTATTATTGCCAGCTAAATTTTTAGTGCTTTACCCGCCCACATAAATTGATCCCTGTTTAAAAATGTATAAACATTTCATAATAAAAAAGATACATTTCATTAGATAAAAAATTTTCCATCACTACTGTATCTTTTTTATTATTTTTTTTAATGGTACCCTATGAAATTTTAATAAAAAAGGTATCTCCATCACTTTTTTGTATCGCTAAAGTCCAAAAAAGAATAGAAAACGCCTGCAAAAACGCTAAATTTAAAAGCAACATGGCGTTTTTCTTGGTGTTTTTGCTCTCCCATTGACTTCTATGGGATGAAAACGCCACGATTTCAGGGCAAAAAACGCCAAACTAAGTTTTGTCGGGCGTTTTGAAAATTCAGCCTCTGAGCCCCAAATTGCTGAAAAAACGCCAATGTGAAAAATGCCAAGTGAATCTGGCATTTTGCAGTTCACTATTGACTTGCAGCTAACAAATTGGCATTTTTTACGGCGTTTTTACAAAAAAAAACTCAGTGGAATTCCAGCCTTAGGCTAGGTTTTCCCACAGGTGTTTTTTTTTTTTTTTTAAACTGCCACTGAAGTGAAGTAAATCCAACAGGAAGGAGATGTAGAAGTCCTTCCTTTATATTCCCCATTCCTTTTGAACACACTTTTGACTTTGGCTCAAAAACTGCAGTGGCAGTTTTTCCCCAAAAATGCCAGAAAAAAACATGTGTAAAAAAACAGCCTTAAAATAGTGTTCTAGGACTGATAAAACAAGAAATCATGGGGACTGAAGTGAGAGGTTAAAATTTTTTTTACACAGAGCAGCAATGGCAGTGAACAGGAATCGGATGGGGTGAGTTTTTTTTTTTTCTGCCTAATACTATATTGGCTTTATGCCACACATAAAGCAAGTAATTATTTTTTTTTTTTTTATATTTCTGATAATTGTTGTACTATATTGCACTAATCAATACCTAAATACATGTAGAGCATATATTTAAATGAGACAGCAGACACGTAAAAAATGCATACCAGCACTGAGCTCTTAAAATCGAAGCAGAAATCATAAGTATCTTAACTAACCTGAGTAGAAGAATATCCTCCAAGGTGGTTTCTTTGCTGGCTTAACCATTTCATTACTGCTACTCCTTCAGAAACACGATTCTGTATTACATGTGATAACAGGACATAGGATGCTACTTCTATATCAACAGAATTGGGTTGCCACCAGCCTTGTGCTCTCTGAATGTTAGACTTCCAGAACCTTAAGTCCCCTGTAGTTAAAGAGCAAAAACCATCAAAATGCTGGTTTGCATGTTGAAAAGTCATTTTAGAATACATAAGGTACAGATAATAAATAATGGTATAATAAATAGTATGACAGAGGCCGAACCACGCCACAAAGAGCCCCATATCCTACCGCCAAACCATACTCCATTCTTTCCTGGAGCACAACATATTTTTTTTCTTTTGGATTTATACAGAATCATAAAAGGCCTAGAAATTCTCCTAAGAAATCAGAGGCATACAGACATACAGTAAAAGGTCTGTTAAGGAGAACTCCATTATGCTCAGACTGCAATTATGCTCAGACTGCCGCAACTAAAATAATGAACCTTAACTCACCTTCCACCGCATTACTGGCGGTCCGGATCTGGACCGCGTTCCGCCAGTTGAGTACCCCTGGCCCTAGGTCTTATTTTCAGGGTAGGGCTTATATTGCAGCCCACCCCAATAATCCAGCTAGGGCTTATTTTTGGGGTAGGGTGTATTTTCGGGGGAAACAGGGTATGTGTGTGGTGTCTTGGTACCAAAAGCCATCCTGTGGTGTAAAGATTGCCTCGGGCATCCCTGCGTTATATATGTTGGGTCCACTGTCTGACCTGTTATAATGTGATTTATTGCTGTGTCATGTTATGTGTTGATTTATGCTCTGTACCTTTAAGGGATTGTGGAAGAGGGACCAGGTGACCCTGATACCCAATGGGAAAACCCCAAACCTAGCACTTAATGTATTATAGGGGGGAAGAAGAGTTCAGTTGCAGTTTAGTGAGGAGAAGGAGTTAGTGAGGAGCTGCAGCTCTAGTCAGAGTAAAGGAGAGTATGTTCCAGCTAACAAGCTGAGAAGAAGCCTTAGGAGAAGAAAATCTACTAAATTGCACAGCCACGCTAAATCTCAGGAAAAGACCCGGTGCTCATGTGAATTGTCAAAGCCTGGCGGTAAACAAAGCTCTTGGGGAAAATCTCTCCTTCAGTCAGTCAGGTAGTCAAATTAAGTTTTTCAAGTCAGCGTGTGGTGCTACTAATTTTGCATTCTGCTGCATTCAACAGCAACTACAACTCCCAGCAAGGCGACAGGCTCCCCGGGTTTCACTCTGCCCATCCCTCTGCAATCAAAGTCTGTATTGTTTGAGATCTGGTACCCCCAGCAAAGTAAAGAGACAGTTATCCGTAACCCAGTATCGGTGTATTAATTATCCCACGCCTGGCCCAGGAGAAGCTGTTCCATGCAGATTAACGGTGCCCTGGCATCACAAAGTGATACATGTAACCACCCCAAGTCACTTAACACAATCTATCTAACTCCCCATGGCTGAAACAAAATCTTTGGCATCACGCACAGAATATTTACACCCTGCACCACAGACAGAAGCATTAGTGCGCCACATGAGGTAATTTCATTAGAATAACATTTCAATACATTTTTGATTTGTTGCTTAAACAGGTCAAAAGTTTTTTAAAGATGGGGATCTCAGTGCTGAGACCTCCTCCAAATGTTAGTTGTAGCTAGGCTCAGCAACTGATTACAGTAGGCTCTATAGACTACCATGGAGCCCGTCTTCTGCAATCAAATGGACTGAGGGGGAGATTTATCAAAACCTGTGTAGAGGAAGAATGGTGTAGTTGCCAATAGCAATTTTTTGGAGGTCTTTTTAAAACTGAAAAAAGCTATCTAATAGATAGGTTTTAATAAATCTTCCCTGAGTGCCCAGTTGGAGAATGAAGTGCTGCCTCACGTTCCACCTGGCTATATCTACCGATCAGAGGGGGTCTCACAGGGGTCAATTTCTGGGAGAAAAAGTGTGGGAACTCACCCAAGATTTCCACTCAAGGGCTGGTCATGCAGGACTCCTGCTAATGGGAATGGTGTTCCTGCTGTGAAAAAAGTGCAGGAACTCAGTTCCCACACATTCCTGCAGCACTTAAGCCCTGGGTCTCAACACTAAGAGCCCAACCAATCTCAGCTTATGACATGCTTGTGTGACATGTCAAAGGTTTTTATAAATGACAGTAAGGCAGACCACGATTTTCAGTCTGAGTCAAAAATCGGATGCCCTGAGACCAGATCGTAGTCACTAGCTGACTATGATCGGGTCCGCAGCCCCATAACAGTTAATGGCTCCATATTTGTCCATACCTATCCATGCACAGATACGATTTCAGGCAATTTGAGCATCCAAAATCGTATCTGTACATCGGAAAGGTAGATCGTGGTATGAATGCAGCCTTTAAACACTTTAAAACTATTTCCTGTTTTTTGCTGCATATTTCTAATTAGAATAGAATAATAATATTACCATTTTGCTCTGCTCGGTGGTTCAGGAGGTCCAAACCCTCTTTAGCTTTATTGCTTCCAACCAATGATAATGCATACGTCATAAGACTCAGGGTATAGTTATCTGAGGTGACTTCATTCATCTGAGACTCCAAGTAATTTACAGCAGCTGTTATTTGAGTAGAATTCTAGAGGAGTGAAAAACATTTGTTTCAAATCAAAAAGTAGAAAAGAAATTTAATTCCACTGGAAATAGCACAAAGAGCTTTCCTTTCCTCAAAGACATTTTGTATTCTGTCTTTTTCTATAGCAGTGGTTTAAATAAAATTCTCCTCTGCATGGGATCAATGTTCTCTGATCTAAAGCCAACAAAGGCATATAAAATGCATCATATACAGTTCACAAATGCTATGGTATTTTTTTTTATACCTATGTGCATAAAAAGAAATGCTGATGTCAGATGTACTGCTACTTACCCAATTCCCAATACAATGACCTGGCAATATTCAATGTATTGATTATTTATTATAAGTAAACATATGGTTCCATGTATTATTTAAGGAACATTTTCTTCTGTTGTTCTACCTATAGAAACTTTTGCTGCCTTTCTTGTTCCGGAAAAGTTGGTTATTTGCTACCAATGTACTTCACAAAATGGAAGAATTCAATTTTGCTTCATGAGAGCTGTTCGTGAACACAATATACGTACATACGTACTATACCTGCTACTCCAGGACTTCCTGCAGACATGACCAAACTGGAGGACTACAAGTTAAATGAATACAAAGATTGCCTGTCAAACAATCCAGACCTCAAAGAAAGTAAGATCCATTATATTCAGATTCTTTGAACAGTTGAGCAGTTATAGCTGCTCTGTTCGCTCTACATTCCCTGATAGGGATATATATGATGCTTATTATTGTGTATTGTGTCTGACATCTTTGAGGGCTACTATGATTGACACCCATTGTGTTGGCAGCAACCAGATAAGATTCTCCAATAACTTTATTCCTTTTGTTAGAATAGTTTAAGATGCATAGTAATAATGCATTTTTAGGCTGTACCAGCCTCTTTATAAGGTTTATCATGGCTGTATAAATCTGATGAAGATGCTAATCTAGCCTAGAAATGCATTATTACTATACATCTTAAGCAACTTTAGAAATAAAGAAATAAAGTTATGGAGGGTCTTATTATTGAACTGCACAGATGACAGTCTTTTCTGTGTAAAGGTAGAAAAGCAAAGTGTTTGAAGTTGTGCCTCCATACAAGGAGGAAGAATGGTTAATACATTGCCTGTAGCTAGCTTTGAGCCATGACACATATGACACTGGTTAACACCTATGAGAAGCACTTTTGTGGTTTTTACCTATGTATGTGCACATACAGTATTTTGGCCTGTTTTTTTGTTTTGTTTTGTTTTCTAGATAGAAAAACATACAAGAATAATGCAATTTTTTGTGCCATTGCAAAGCATTGAATTTAATAGTAAAAAATATTTTACATTGAGTTTAATTTTACATCCATAATTATTACAGAAAAAAAAACATACATTTTTGGAATTTGTTTAGCATTTTGTTTTTCTGGACCACTTGCAAACTGCATAATCGAATTGGCTGTAAAAAAAAAATATTGAAAATCAATTGGAAAACATTTTTAAAAATATATGAAATGGCTCAAAATATTTTATAAGTACCAATCAAAAAGTGTCTAAAAGTTTGAGACTCATTTTAACTGTAAAAACTGACTTTCAAAATGAACACAAACACATACATATTTGTGGGTCGTGATTCTTTAAGCTTTTTGCTTAAGTAAGATACTGTAACCCCTTCTATTTGAAAAAGAATGAAAAAAATAAAAAAGAAATAAGTAGGAAGTGTCATTTGTGGTCCTATGTGTCAATCACTATATTTAAAGGGGTATTCCCATAAACATCTTATCCCCTATCCTAAGGACAGGGAACAAGATGTCTGATCACAGGGTCCTGCCACTGGGACCCCCCCACAATCTCAGTGCAGCAACTGGCATTCTGTGCCAGGTGCTGCTCTCGAAAAGGAGACATCATGTCACGCCCCCTCGTGACATTACACCACTCCCCCTCCATTCATGTCTGTGCTGGGTGCTGCATGGAGATCGCAGGGGGTCCCAGCAGCTGAACCTCCGTGATCAGACATCTTATCCCTTATCCTTTGGACAGTGGATAAGATGTCTAAGGCCGTAATAGCCCTTTAAGGCCTCCGCTTTACAAAAATTACCTTCCCACAAAACTTTAAACCTAATATTAAATACATTTTTGTATTACAGATACATTTTGTAAATAATGTGTTACGCATATGTTACACATGTCTTGGTGAGGTTGCCTAGTTCGTAATTGATCTTCCTCCAGAGAGAGAGAGATAACAACACTTGGAGGCTGGGGAAAACAGACATGGAGGACTTCCCTGTGAAGCATGAACTTGGATTCAGTACAAAAAACATTGCTCCTCTACTGACCTATAAAAAGCTGGTTTACCATAAACATCAATAAAAATGTTGCTCCGGTTGAGGGGCACAAGCCCATGATCCATAAAAGTGATGTTTTTAAGGCGGTGATAAAAATAATTTTAGCTGCCATGACTGCAGAAATGTTGATCAGCATCTGGTAAGCAATAATAATCATATAAAGGTTTTTCTTTCATCACAGTCTAAGGACAGCGTGTATCCTCAGCTTTCACTGAAGATGACTTATTGCATAGTGGGTTTCTAGCAGTATTTGGACTGAATAAAATGTGTTACTCAGAAAATGTTCTAGTCACATTGAATGTTACTAGGAAACATTAGGAGTCTGAATCATAGCGAGTGTTCATGACATTGTAGTAGTAACATTTTATGGTTATTTTCCAGCCTTGCAATCAGTTGGTGTGCCTCTGAGTTGCCTTTGTAATGTCTCCAGGACACTAGATTGCTTTGGAGCAGCGAGAATGTATTCTCAACACTTTTCAGACAACCTATTACCATGTGAGCTGTTTTTTCCCTAGGTTACCATTTTTAATAAGCAGTGTTTTCAATTTAAATGTCATTTTTTTTTGTGTGTTAAAATGATAAAATTGCATCTTTGGAGCAAACCAGACATAAATTGTGCTATTATGACATAGACATCGGAATGAAGGAGATTACTTCATAGTGTTTTGAAGGTCTTAAGTAGATGAATCCCCTGTTCTCCACAAGGGACTCTTTTTACTATGACCTAAGACTTCTGATATGATTTACAATTTGTCAATTAATACACAAACAATGGTCTCATTTGGTGCTCAGGCTGAATGCTAGAAAAAGTGCTAGGTACTGTACATTGTGCTGATGAATATGCTACATAAAAATCCCATACTAGAAAATTGTATGTCTTTTTTTTAACATTACAAACCATGTAACTATAAACTAAACACATGCATGCAACTCTTGATAGTGGTTGTATTTTATATTGTATTGATATTGTATATTTATATATAATATAACTGAGTACAGTGGGGATCAAAAGTTTGGGCACCCCAGGTAAAAATTTGTAAATGCTTTTTGTAGCCAGCCAAGAGTCTTTCAATTCTTGTTTGAGGTATCTTTGTCCATTCTTCCTTACAAAAGTCTTCCAGTTCTTTGAGATTTCTGGGCTGTCTGTCACGCACTGCTCTTTTAAGGTCTATCCATAGATTTTCAATTATGTTGAGGTCAGGAGATGGTGAAGGCCATGGCAAAACCTTCAGTTTATGCCTCTTGATGTAATCCCCCGTGGATTTCGAGGTGTGTTTAGGATCATTATCCATTTGTAGAAGCCATCCTCTCTTTAACTTTAGCTTTTTCACAGATGGCATCAAGTTAGCATCCCAAATTTGCTGACATTTTATTGAATCCATTTTTCCTTCTACTCAAGAGATATTCCCTGTGGCACTGGCTGCAATACAACCCCAAAGCATGATTGATCCACCCCTATGCTTAACAGTTGGACAGAGGTTCTTTTCATTAAATTTTGTTTCCCTTCTTCTCCAAATGTACCTTTGCTCATTCCGGCCAAAAAGTTCAATTTTAACCTCATCGGTCCACAGAACTTGTTTCCAAAATGCATCAGGCTTGTCTATATGTTCATTTGCAAAGTTCAAATGCAGATTTTTGTGGTGAGGATGTAGAAGAGGTTTTCTTCTGATGACTCTTCCATGAAGACCATATTTGTACAGGTATCTCTTTATAGTGGAATAGTGTACCACAACCAGTGTCTGCCATATCTTTCTGAAGCGATTATGCAGTCAAACGTGGGTTTTGAATTGTAGGTTTTCTCACAATCCTGCAAGCTGTTCTGTCTGATATTTTTCTTGGTCTTCCAGATCTTGATTTAACTTCCACTGTTCCTAATGACTGTTATTTCTTAATTACATTCCAAACAGAGGATATTGACATCTGAAAATGTTTTGCTATCTTCTTATAGCCTTCTCCAGCTTTGTGAGCGTCAACTATTTTCAGTTTCAGATTTCTAGACAACTGCTTAGAAGAATCCATGGTGCTGATTGCTGGGGCAAGGTCAGATGAGTCTAGACATTTAAAGCTTTTGAGATTGACATCACCTGGTCTTCCCAGATGATGATTGAGAACAATCCATGACACTGGCAGGTCTCAGCTTTGCAAAGGGGGCAGTGCATGCTATAAATTCTGCAGGGTGCCCAAACTTTTGCAGACTCCATTTTTTTTGTTTTCTGTTATTTTGAAAGTGTAAATGATGGAAATAAAATCTAACTTTTGTTGACATATTATAAGAATGTCTAATCTGTAATTTGATGCCTTTTGGAGATTTTTCCATCTTTCCTTGGCTTCTTTATGCACTGATCCCCACTCTATGTGGTTCAACGGTTTGATAAAAGAATGTCAATATTTCTGCATTATTGTGAAAAACCATTGCTAACTTGTCTCAACGAATGGTTATATTTGACACAGAACCTTAGCAATATCACTTTTTTACCCTCACTATCTTCTTGAAAATTAATTGCTTCCTTAACATCCCACAATCGAGAGAAATTGCAGAAGAGATACACAGAATCATAAAACACAGACACACAGAAGCATGAAAGGCCATATATAGGGTAACAAGGCCATATATTTTCTTGTGTCTTAAAAGGTTTTTACTATTTCTAAAGTCATGTCATATGCTAGGATGTGCCATTATTTTATAATCCCTGGGGGTAGGACTTCTGGGAACCTCACTGATCCAGTAAAAAAGTGACCAGTAAAAAAGTGACTGACAAAAAAATCTTGTCCCTTATCCAAAGGATAGGGGATAAGATGTCTGATTGCCTTGGTTCCACGGCTAGGGACCTCCGCGATCTTCGGCAGGGCACTCCAGTCATCTGTGCATGGAGCGAACATGCCGGATGACTGGCGATTACAGCCGCCACACCCCCTCCATTCATGACTATGGGAGGAGGCATGATGACTATGTACTAGCCGTCATGCCCCCACCCATAGACATGAATGAAGGGGGCGTGGCATGACATCACAAACGCGGAAGCTCCAAGCTGTGTTCCAGACACCGCTGCTGCTGGCCCAGAGATAAGACATCTTATACCCTATCCTTTGGCCCCTTTAAGGCCCTTTTTCCATAATGGGAAATGTGCCAGTAATCAGCCAACAGATGAGCAAACTCTCATTCATCAGCTGATTTAATCTTTTGTGTAGCCAATTGAATTGTCGTTATTGGCTGAACATCTTCCTGTATAAACAAGGATATGCAGTCGATGGCAAGGAACTTAAATAAACTGCACAATTGATTGAACCTTGTAAAGACTAACTGACACTTATTTGCTGCCTCTGGTTGGGCTGTCTATAAAGACCCCTAGTTTAGCCCTTCAGGCCCATTACAGATTTTCCCTGCACACTGATACCCTGACCACCCACTGTGCAGGGGAACTGCAGCACAGCTCCATTCAAGCAAATGGGTAACTCAGTTGGGTGACCAGAAGTACTGCTATGCAGAAAAAAAAGTAAATGGCTCTTTATTCTTAGCATAAGTGAGGTGTCCCAAAGGTCAGACCCTATTGGTCATAAAGCAGTGGACATTCTATTGATATGTTTATTCAAACTGCAGTAAAAAGCAATGTTTTCATATAGAGAATTTTTACTAACAGTAAAGAATATTTACAAGAGTAGTTGGCTTGTCAGAATTAGTACACAACAGAGCTATAACTAATTCAGGAAATCACAAAAACATCAAAAAAAAAATCTAAAGAAGAAACATTCAAAGAACTGGAGACCTACAAAAGAACACTAAAAGAATGGCAGGCCTCTCGGGTTTCAGCTCAGCTTAGTCTTCTTGAAAAGAAAAAGACTTGGCAAAAAATTGATTCATGGGAGAGTAACTAATGTAGAAACCACTGTGTTCAAAGAGCAAAGTCAAAAGTCAGTTCACATTTGCAAAGAAAAACACCTGGATGATCACCAATCTTTAATGTATAATGAAAAGATAAGTAAAAAGTGAAATTCTTAATGGTTGTGTTTGAGTCTGTAACATTCTCCAAACACGCTTTGAAAGAGAACCTTTTGTGCTCACAGGTGTTTCCAAATTTTGAATATGTAGCTAACATTCCCTGGGCACAGTGGTTGGACACTTATAAGGGGATATAAAACTTATGTTATTTTTTGTGTAATAAAAGTTACACTACTTTTTTCAGTTCCCAATAACAGGAGTGAAGCTGGTAAAAATATTTAGTTTTTAGTTAAGGCCGGCACCGCAAAGCAGGCTCAGTACTAGTGGCACATATGCCACCTATAGCTATTTCGCCTACCACAGACACTTTCTCAAGGCCTGATGGGATATAGCCCTATGGTTAACCAAATAAAGAAAGCTATCAAGAGACACCAGTATTCGACTGAAAACAATGATTGAGAAAGGCACTGTTGCCGAGACATCACATCTTTTTTGCATTATGGTGCAATAAACTTCTATGCCTTCTTGAACAACACCAGACCCCTGAATTGGTTAAACCACAGGTGTGGTAATTGTAAGCAATGAAAACATATGTTAGATGGAAACATTATAGTTAGGTACAGTTAGGTATAATAACGCACTAAGTTAACCAAGTTATAACATGTTGCTCCATCTATGTAGTATATGTAATTTTTGCCCTTGCAGATTCTATTACAGTACATAGGCAAGACTATTCCATCTTTGAATGGTAGATTTTGTTGCTTGTGGATAATTAACTTTGTTGTAGAAAAACATTATAGTAGTAGTTATATGTAGCAGTTAGGATTAAACGATAGACCATTTAATCGTCATTGTTAGGGCACAAGTCATTCTTTAGTGCACAAGACATTAAGATGCTATTCATGTTTAACTAAGTTGTTTTTATTGTGCTTGAATAAAATGGGATATATGGCTGATGTCATATATTCCATCAGGCCTTGAGAAAGGGAAACAGTTGCAGACTGTATATGTGCCGCTAGTACCGAGCTAGCTTTAAAGTACTACACTGAAAATAAATGGAAGATTTTATGCATCAGGTGAATGCTGCTCCACTACTGTCATTGGGAACTGTACATGTTGTGCCTATCTAAGGATAAGTACCCCTGTGGAATTTTAAAACTTATGGTAGGACAAAAATGGGGACACACTCTTTTTCGGGGTACTTACTATATCCATTCCTTACAGCTGTCTCTGTCTTTGCTTACAATGATTTAAAGGGGTTTATGAATAAAATACCAGGCTTATAAATAAAATATCCCAGACTCACACCTTCCGCTAGCTCTTGTAGTGCTGCAGCCAATCTTAGGTCTATGCTGTCATGTGCACAGTGTACAGTGAAATCATGGGGGCACTTTCACTGTTGACTCTGGCCCATAGGCAGAGCTAGGTCAGAAGGGAGCGGGTTTTCTTGTACCATCTCCTGGCCAAACCCCTTAATAGAGACCTTGGTTTTTATTACTTATGCCAACTGAATGAATGTCTGTTCATGGTCCTGTGCATGCACATTAGAAGATCCATGTCGGACAATCAGCCATTTGCCTGTGTGTCCAATATGGCTGAAGCAGGGTTTTATCAACTAGAAGGAATAAAAGATTCCTACTGCATAACACTAAGTAGAGATTTTGGAAACTGTGAACTGTATTAGCATTTCTTGGATTACATTTACTTTGTATTTCCGCACTGTTTAAAATATAAATAAAAAATGTTTTTTGCTGAAACTAGAATATCTTTTAGCAAAGGGCATATAGTAAATCCAGGCAGCAACAGATGGGTTAGTTGCAATGTGGATAAATGTCGAAAGTCAGGACCAGCATTAGCAACTTCACATTAAAAAGCTTTACAGTACTGTTAGGTAAAACGAAGGGGCCAAAGGTCAAACCAAGATAACACTAGGTAACATCATGCAGACCAGCTTATGGATACACTGGTCTTGGTAAATTGCCCCATAGTATTTCATTAACTTTTTTGTAATTCATAGCATTATAATTAGTCACATGACACATATCTGTTTGAGTTTGGTATCAATAGAATGCAGAATATGTTCTGAACAATATATTGTAATGTTTCATGCAGGAATGTCCATAATACTAAAAGTGAAATAAATAAAAAACAACATCAAGAATGTACATTATCTACTGACACACACACACACACACACACACACACACACATATATATATATATATATATTTGTGGTCGGTGCTCAATCGTATATAGCGAGCCTACCTGACTAACCTCTTACTAAACTCCTACGTCCTGTAACCTATCTAAGCAGTCTGAGTTATGCCATATACTGCCGCGTAGGAGTACACCTGAAAATAGAGGGCATACCCTGATGTGTAATGATAGTCATGAAGTGAAAATGATATTGAGGGAGGGTTGGGTGGGACGTGACGAACCCGCGGCGTCAAGTGCAGGGACTGCCGCGGGTACTTATAGGGACTCCCCGCCCCTCCCACAAATACAGGCTAATAAATTAGCCTTAACACTTGTGGTCGGTGCTCAATCGTATATAGCGAGCCTACCTGACTAACCTCTTACTAAACTCCTACGTCCTGTAACCTATCTAAGCAGTCTGAGTTATGCCATATACTGCCGCGTAGGAGTACACCTGAAAATAGAGGGCAAAACTCATAATGAGAACAAAGCGCTATTAACACGCGCAATAACCCCGTGACCAATGACTGAAATACATCGTGCAATACTTACTATAGCGCATGTAGTACTGAATTCCCAGCACCCCAATTCCTAACCACGTATGCTGGCACAAAATGATGTGACGTCGGTGCAGCAGCCACAATGCTAAGGGAATGACTGGATATAATGGACGGATCACTATAAAGAATTTAACAAGAATACGTATATGTTTGACAAACAACTTAGCAGTGGCTGATCCCGTTGGATCCTTGACATGTGGAAGCGAAGCTAGCCACACTCGAGCTGAGCGTCACTCGTGGGACTCGGGAGAATACCGTATGATGATAACCTGACAATAACATTTATCTTCTATACAACATCAATACGTAACTATTTACATCCTTGCAAAGTTATTGTAACTACAGCCATGCATCTGCATGTAATTCCCCTAAACCTTAGGAAACCATGACAACTGAAGGACAACGCAGCCTCTAATGTTGAGCTGTCCTGATGTCGCCATGGGGAACTACCCAAGCGTCAGCTAACCAACCAACTAACTAAGCCAGCTGCCAGAGCTGATGGCTAGAGGGCTTGCGACCCTCCCTCTTGCGCACTCACCAGGGCAGATTTGATGGTATGGAATACAAACGATGACGCCCTGTCAGAGCAAGACCACGTGATATTATGCTGGATACCTGACAGATATACTTTGATAGTATTATGCTGGATGCAAAGAAGAGTGCCAAAACCCGATAAATGCAAATAGGAATAAAATGGCACATGAGACATCCTCTAAGTATCTAATGTAAAATATCGTGAAAGTATTCCAGGCTACCTGTTGGAAGCTCTGAGCAGCAGACGTGAAAAATCCCAACAGAGTACAACCCTATGCCCGTATACACAACTCAGAGTGCCAACAGCGTGTATACACAAAGACTGCGTAACCACCAACCTAAACCTTTGTCAGGTTACCACTGCAACCCCAGCCTGTGGACGTTAACGGCAATGAAACCACTTTTGCAGCAACATGATGATGAGACTCAACCAACATGTGATTACTATCGTCTTCAACCTAAGTCAAGACAAACAAAACCAACCACACAGAACCAAGCTATGTCCCTAATGCTAAGTAAACATATGCACATGATGACGTCGCCGCCGACCTGAAGGCATGTCAGGTCGCAACTGAACCGCCCTGTAGACGAGACAGGCCGAAACATGAATGAAAGACTCAACCAAACCTGTAACTAACAGTATGACCGTCACCCTGAACCAAAACTGGTCGTAACCATGATATACCTATAGACGTGGCAATTAACAATGGAAACATAAAGCTATCCCTGTAGCATAACCCAACTATTGAAAAAACACAATGTATACAAAAACATTATCGCCAACCCAAAGTCTTGTCAGATTGTATCCAGAATGACTTGCAGATGTGACTGGTCTAGCTTAATTAAAGCCTCAACCAGCATATGACTGCTAGTATCGACGTCAACCTGAAACCGAGACAGGTTGTGACCATGATTGACCTATAGACGTGACAATTCGCATTGGAAAATAAAGCTATGTCCCTGTGAATAACCCAACAACTGAATAACACAACGTATGACGACATAGTCGCCAACCTGAAGTCGTGTCAGGTTGTCCCGGACTGATCTGTAGATGTGATTGATCTAGCCGAATTGAAAACCTCAACCAATGTACATGACTATTAGTATCGACCTCAAACCTAAAGCAGAAACAGGTCGCAACCATGCTTGACCTGTCATCTTAGCAAGTAATAAACGAACCCCAGCTTTATTTACATAAGCACGACTAAATGTTAATAAAATGGTAACCCACGGAATTATCCGTGCAGATTCGCCCAAAGCCATGAAACCCACGCAGTATCATAGACACGGGTGTATAATCTAAATACCGTAACATAGCACAACAAAATATCATGAAACGTGTACCTGGTGAACCTATGAATCTATGCCAAATAGCACAATCCTGCCCCAAGAATATATGCTTTGCATGACTTCTTGATCCACACGCAGACCATAACAATATAAACATGAGCCCGGCATAATCATCAAGGCCAGATGCACCTCACTAACACCACAACCACATGCTCAAACAACTCACGACCGTATACACAGTCAAAACTATATGGGCGTATGTATAAGCTTTGAGCCCATACACCAAACAGACTATAAACATGTGGCTAGAAAGAACTGCACAAGCGAGCATATGCACTGAACAAACTATATGAACAAATACATGGAGCAACTTATCCACACAGTCAGGAATAATGAGTATGCCACCGCCTATGTGTCAGTAACAACAATTATGCAACGTACATCCCTGCCGCCGAGGCAGGCATAATGAGTAAACAACACCTATATGTCGTAATGTTGTTGCTCTGAAGACGTGTCAGTAACAACAATTATGCCATGTATCTCCCTGCAGACATGGCAGGTATAATGGGTATACACCACCTGTGTGTCATAACGTCGTTGCTCTGAAGGCGTGTCAGTAACAACAATTGTGCAATGCAACGCCCTGCAGACGAGGCAGGCATAATTAGTATACACCACCTATGTGTCATGTTATTGTTGCTCTGAAGACGTGTCAGTAACAACAATGCAATGCATCCCCCTGCAGACGTGGCAGGTATAATGGGTATACACCACCTATGTGTCGTGTTATTGTTGCTCTGAAGGCGTGTCAGTAACAACAATTGTGCAATGCAACGCCCTGCAGACGTGGCAGGCATAATTAGTATACACCACCTATGTGTCATGTTATTGTTGCTCTGAAGACGTGCCAGTAACAACAATGCAATGCATCCCCCTGCAGACGTGGCAGGTATAATGGGTATACACCACCTATGTGTCGTGTTATTGTTGCTCTGAAGACGTGTCAGTAACAACAACTATGCAACGTATCCCACTGCAGAGGTGGCAGGGATAATGGGTATACATCACCTATGTGTTGTGTTATTGTTGTGCTGAAGGCGTGTCATTAACAACAATGCAATGCATCCCCCTGCAGACGTGGCAGGTATAATGGGTATACACCACCTATGTGTCGTGTTATTGTTGCTCTGAAGGCGTGTCAGTAACAACAATTGTGCAATGCAACGCCCTGCAGACGTGGCAGGCATAATTAGTATACACCACCTATGTGTCATGTTATTGTTGCTCTGAAGACGTGTCAGTAACAACAATGCAATGCATCCCCCTGCAGACGTGGCAGGTATAATGGGTATACACCACCTATGTGTCGTGTTATTGTTGCTCTGAAGGCGTGTCAGTAACAACAATTGTGCAATGCAACGCCCTGCAGACGTGGCAGGCATAATTAGTATACACCACCTATGTGTCATGTTATTGTTGCTCTGAAGACGTGTCAGTAACAACAATGCAATGCATCCCCCTGCAGACGTGGCAGGTATAATGGGTATACACCACCTATGTGTCGTGTTATTGTTGCTCTGAAGGCGTGTCAGTAACAACAATTGTGCAATGCAACGCCCTGCAGACGTGGCAGGCATAATTAGTATACACCACCTATGTGTCATGTTATTGTTGCTCTGAAGACGTGTCAGTAACAACAATGCAATGCATCCCCCTGCAGACGTGGCAGGTATAATGGGTATACACCACCTATGTGTCGTGTTATTGTTGCTCTGAAGACGTGTCAGTAACAACAACTATGCAACGTATCCCACTGCAGAGGTGGCAGGGATAATGGGTATACATCACCTATGTGTTGTGTTATTGTTGTGCTGAAGGCGTGTCATTAACAATAATGCAACGTACCCCCCCCCCCCTGCAGGCGTGGCAGACATGATGGGTATACACTACCTGTGTGTCGGGTTATTGTTGTTCTGAAGACGTGTAACTACTATGCCATGTATCTTCCCGCCTATATACAGATGTGTATAGAACGACTATGTGCGAAACTGTCGTATAACAGCTATGCATGGCTGTACCATTAAACGTGATGAACCTATACTCAGGCCAACTATATGCGCCTAAGCACCACCAAAGCGTACGCTCGTGCGGCCAACCACAACTGATGACAAAGAATATGAATGCATGAAGTAACTATTATGACCACATACCTGCGCATAGGGCCACACCCCATGCGCTGTGCAAGTGTGTGCGCGGCACAAACGCTGCGAGCGTGTGAACCTCACGAACACCACAAACGGATGTACAGCACACGTCACGAGCACATGCACAGCATGATTCCCGTGAGCCCATATATAAAACAACCCTACGAGCATGCACGGTATAATCCTACGAGCGGGTGTGCAGCACAATTCTTACGAGTGCATGTACAGTATGAATCCTACGAGTGCGAGAACCATATAAATCTATGAACATGTGCACAGTATAATTCCTACGAGAGCGTGTACAGCATAAATCCTACAAGCGCATGTGTAGTATGAATCCTACAAGCGTGTAAACAGTATAAAACCTATGAATGCGTGTACTGTATGAATGCTATAAGCGTATGTACCGCATGAAACCTACAAGCGAGTGTACAGTATAAATCCAACTATAGTGTGTACAATAAAAATCCTACAAGCGTGTGTACAATATAAATCCTACAAGCTTGTCCAAGCTTGTGTACTGTATAAATGCTGCGAGTGAGTGTACAGTATTCAAGTCCAACAAAATCCAACAAGCGTGTGTACGGCATATATATCCAACAAGCGTGTGTACAGCATAAATGCTACCAGTGTGTGTACAGCATAAATCCTACAGGTGTGTGTACAGCATAAATCCTACAAGTGTGTGTACAGTATGGATCCTACAAGCGTATGTATAATATAAATCCTACAGGTGTGTGTACAGCATAAATACCAGCATGAGTACAGCATAAATGCTACAAGCGTATGAACAATATAAATCCTACAAACGTGTATAGTATAAATGCTACAAGCAAGTGTGCAGTATAAACACTACAATCATGTGTACAACATGAATCCTACAAGCGTGTGTACAATAAAATCCGACAAGCGAGTGTACAGTATAACCACTACAAGCATGTGTACAATATAAAAATCCTACAAGCGAGTACACTGTAAAACCACTACAAGCGTGTGTACAGTATAAATCCAACAAGCAGGTGTGCCGTATAAACGCTACAAGCGAATGTACAGCATGAATCCTACCAGCGTGTGTACAGCATGAATCCTACAAGTGTGTGTACAGTACTACAAGAGAGTGTACAGTATAACCTCTACATGCGAGTGTACAGTACAACCACTACAAGCGAGTGAACAGTATAACCACTACAAACGTGCGTACAGTATAACCACTACAAGCGAGTGTACAGCATAACCACTACAAGCGTGTGTACAGCATAACCACTACAAGCGTGTGTACTGTATAAATCCTACAAGCAGGTGTGCCGTATAAATGCTACAAGCAAGTGTCCAGCAAGAATCCTACCAGCGTGTGTACAGCATGAATCCTACAAGCGAGTGTACAGTATAACCACTACAAGCGTGTGTACAATATAAATCCTACAAGCAGGTGTGCCGTATAAACGCTACAAGCGAATGTACAGCATGAATCCTACCAGCGTGTGTACAGCATAACCACTACAAGCATGTGTACAGTATAAATCCTACAAGCAGGTGTGCCGTATAAACGCTACAAGCGAATGTACAGCATGAATCCTACCAGCGTGTGTACAGCATGAATCCTACAAGCGTGTGTACAGCATAACCACTACAAGCATGTGTACAGTATAAATCCTACAAGCAGGTGTGCCGTATAAACGCTACAAGCGAGTGTACAGCATGAATCCTACAAGCGTGTGTACAGCATGAATCCTACAAGTGTGTGTACAGTACTACAAGCGAGTGTACAGTATAACCTCTACATGCGAGTGTACAGTACAACCACTACAAGCGAGTGAACAGTATAACCACTACAAACGTGCGTACAGTATAACCACTACAAGCGAGTGTACAGTATAACCACTACAAGCGAGTGTACAGTATAACCACTACAAGCGAGTGTACAGTATAACCACTACAAGCGAGTGTACAGTATAACCACTACAAGCGTGAGTACAGTACAAATCCTACAAGCGAGTGAACAGTATAAACCCTACAAGCGTGTGTACAGCATAAATCCTGCAAACGTGTGTATAGTATGAATGCTACAATCGTGTGTACAGCAGCTACGAGGGCATGTGCACGGAACAACTATATGATCGTATGCGTAGGATAAGTTATTGGGATGAACAAATTATACAAACATGCACAGACCAACTTATATGCACTGTAGATGGACTAAATAACAAAGTAGATTGACAAAGCAACAATACAAATGCTGTTGTGGCTTGAAACCGGCTCAGTAACACAGTCTTGATGACAAGGAAACAGGCGGAATCATCTGAATCCATATGATTTGGACTATACTGACAACAACTGCCACCTTTTTATTTATTTATTTATTTTTTATTTATTTATTTTTTTACTAGCATGAACCATGGCAAGAAGGGAGGAGCGAAATGAACAGCCTCATATACTAAGACGTGCAATACTGGTGGCCACATACAGTTTTATATTGCCACACATATAGCCTGGGTTTAGGAAAGAGAAGGGGGGGTTTGGGACTGGAAATGCAATGACCCCCGACATGACACACACACCTCTCCCTGAAGAAATGGGGCGTTCTGCTTTTAACTTGATCCAGATATGCAGGGCTCGTGGGGGGAGCGAGGTCTTGCCATAAGACATCCCCTTCTAAATACCTAAATGCGAGCACCCACGATGGCTCCCGATGCTGATTACATGCGCTATCAGCTGCCAACGGGGCGCACCCACGAGCCATGAAGCACGTGGAACGCCGTGCTAAAACCAGGGCCGGGGCTGACCGAGGGTGCCCTACATACTCCGGCTTACCTCCGGAGAGAGGGCTGCGGCGGACGCCGCCACCACGGCCGGCCCCGGCCGCTTACCATTACGCTGAGCCCGGAACTGCTGTGCATCAGCTGATTCGCGTGTCAGCTGATCCCCTGTCACGTGACGAACCCGCGGCGTCAAGTGCAGGGACTGCCGCGGGTACTTATAGGGACTCCCCGCCCCTCCCACAAATACAGGCTAATAAATTAGCCTTAACACATATATATATATACATCATATATCATAGAATGTTGCAGAACCCTGTAATACTTTTTTTAATGAAACTAACAGTATTTTGGAATGACAATTTTTGTAATAAACTCACCAAGAGTCCAGGATATTCAATAAGAGCTGACATTATATAAGCAGTCAGTGTAACTGGACTATAGTCGCCTCCTTGAAGTTGAGTTTTTATTATTCTCCCAGGTTCCCAAAATGCCCCACTTTTCTTCTGATGGACCAAAAGCCATGTAAGGGTTTCATGAAGGACCACAGGGTCAACTAATATAAACTGTCGGGCTTTTAAAAAACAACGCAGGACAAAGGCAGACAACCTAAGAAAAAAAAGAGAAAAACAAGAAAGATAAATAGGTGTAAAACAGGTATAACCTATTCATTAGTAGATTGGTTAATAAAATAAATGGTAGAGAATGTGTAGCTGAACATGAGTTCTGAAAATTACATGGCTTGTGTCACGTCCAGGGTAGAGAGTAGTGCAGACTGACGGTTTCTCAAACCCCTCTCATTACCTTTTTGGATGATTCCCCCTAAATGGTGCCCCTCCTACTGGGCAACAGTCCCTACACTGGACTACGTGCAGTCAGAATAGTCAGACTATCCAGGTCAGCAAAAAATGGGCAATAAGGTACAGAATAAAAAGACAAAGGCAAGGTCAGGATAAGCAATAGGTCAGAGCTAGATAGTAACGTAGTACATAAATCATAAGGCAGGGACTATGTCAGGAAAACAAAGCAATGGGTCATGCCTATACAGCGGCATAGTCTAAAAACAGCAGAAGAGAAGAATGGTCAAGGTGCAGGCAGACAGTCAAGTCTAAGGAGGTCAGAAATAACAGAAGGCACAGGATACAGGAAAACACTGGTGAAAGGGTAAGAACCTATTATCACGAGCGAGGCAGCAAAGCAGCAGCTGACTTTAAATATCCCACCTCTGGGACATGTGCTTTCCAGTGCTGCAACTGATTGGCTGGCTTGCCATGTCACTCAAGAGGGCTAGCCCTACAAGGTGCAGGGCTGTTGTCAAGATGACTGGACTAGACCATTGATGTGAAGAAGGGAACTCATATTACTTCTCATTAGATATTAAGGTAACATGAGGCCTTTCTCAGATAAGACAGAAGTGAGCTCATTCTGAAGGAAACTACTGAGACTGAAAAAGGCTTCCTCCTACCTTTAAATATAATGAGCAGTGATATAAGCCCCCCTCCCCTTTAATGGTCTCTTCCTGAGCAGACAGGAGGGTAGGGGGGTGCAGAGACAGAGCTCTGAATGTGACATGATGTCACAGCTACAGCTCATATGGTGATATCTGTTACTAGTATTAGTATGTTGCTCTATTATACTTTTTTACACCATCCAAAGGTTGTTTCTTTTGCTGGACAACCTCTTTAAGTACATAGATGTAAATTGTACTTTGAAGCAGAAAACGTTGAGGAATTAAACATAATACTGTACAGAAGAATTACATTTCTGATTATAATAAAGTATTAGATATTCATAATGTACCAGGTACTTCCTACAAGATCATCATTTCCAAAGGCACTGAAAGACCCATCTTTTCTTTGATAGGCCAGTTCTCTCTGGTAACCTAAGAAGCAAAGAAAGTGTTTTAATTATTCAACATGAAAATGTAAAGAAATTATTTTATAAGGAATATTTAGCTTTTTACTGAAAGTGAGATGCTTGAACGGAATTTGTCAGCTAAATATAATACTCAGAGCTGCAGACAGGGGCAGATAGCTGATAGGAAGATAAAAGAAATTATGTTTGTCTCTTAGCTGATGGTTATTTGCTAAGTTTTAAAGAGTACTTGTCACCAAATAAACTGTTCTAAACTAACTCAGGCTATGTTCCCTAACTACTCCTAACAACCAACCAGCCCTTTAAAAGAATTTCAGAGCTTTAAAAAGCTGTGTATCATATTGTTCTTCTTGCCCACATGGTGCAATTTCCCAGCAGGAGACAGTGGGTATTTCACAGCAGACATGACATCAATGAAGCCTGCTGGGGAACCACTTCCGCCCTTACATGGTTGCAGTGCTGTGATAAATAGAAGACCTCAGGCTCTGTGCATGTTTCAGTCTGTGTTGCTATCAGTGAGGCTTTCCTGCAGCTTTTAGTCTGTGCAGCTTTCTGTGAGAATATGTGAAGCTTTCACTTTTTGTGTAGCTGTCAATCAAGCTCAGTGCAGAGAAACACTTCCTGAGTTTGGACTCCTGCCAGGCTGGGAGAAGACCAAACTCACTGTATAAATTGTGGCAGGGAACAGAACAGAGCCACCTAGTGGCCGTTTTTTATATTACATTTTAAACATATTCATGTTGATAATTTTAAAAGCAAGTGACTGGAAAAGTATCTGCTAAGTTTATTTGGTGATAGGTACTCTTTGAAATTATGTTTTTCTTATAAACACAAGAAAGCTGTAGAGGTGATGCTCAGCTCCTCTATACAACTCAGCCTTGTCTCTACGACTTATACAGCTCAGCCTTGTCTCTACGACTTATATCAAAAACATGATTTTATAAGTTTGCAAACAGCCATCAGCTAAGAGAAAGGTGCACCTCTTTGAATGAAAAAGAGAAAAATTCCCTTTAAGGGCAGGGTCCCACGTGCCATATTTTGCTGTGTATTTGTTGCAGATGATTTCCCACTGACTTCAATAGGTAGGACAATTTGCAGCATTCTACCCTAATGAACATTTTACAAGAATTCTCAAATAATATGCCCTTATCTGTGTAGTGTAATATAAAGGCATTTTCAATTGATCTTTAGCAAAAGAGTAATGACTTGATGAAGGATGGGAGGAGCAGCATGTTCCAACAACAGTCATCTTATATTAATAAGGAATCGATAAGTTGATCGATTCCTTAACCACTGTAAGAGAAAGAGTAGGCAACCTCCATTTGGATGCTATATGAATTCAGTGGCCAATTTGGTAACTATAGTGAAAAACTAGATTCAATGAGGAGTCTTATTGTTAATGTTAAAATAAATGTACGAGATGGTAGTATATTTTTGTGAAAAAAAGTAGATATTAGGGAGGCTACCACTGAGCACGTCCACAAGTGTGCCAAATGTCTCCAGGAGCACCATAACATCAAAATAAATAAATATATAAATAAATAAACAAACAAACAAATAAAGTGAGCGAACACATGCCTGTGGAAATAGTAATATAATATACTCAATATAAAAGTGTCATCGAGCATTCTCCTAGAGAAACGGATCTGGCAATGTCTGTTCCCTATTACTCTACAGCTCTTTTTAGTTTCTTTTCAGTAATCACTGCCAAATGTATCATTTTGACATGTACAGTCGTGGTCAAAAGTTTTGAGACTGACACAAATTTAGATTTTCACAAAGTTTGCTTCTTCTGTGATTTTAGATTTTTTTCATTTGGTGTTTCCATGTTATTCTGAAGTGCAATTACAAGCATTTTAGTCTCAAACAGTTTATTAAAATCATCATGGTACAGAGACATAAGACACAATCTGAATATGCATTTCAGAAAACAAACAATACCAACTTTTTCCATTATGAAGTCACATAAATGTGAGCTGCCAATAGAACAAATTAAATAAACTTAAAGACAGTGGGATTGCTTTTCTGAGGCCAATGCCCCAGAATTCACACAGATGGAGTGAGCGAAATTAACCCCTTCAGGACCAAGCCCATTTTGGCCTTAAGGACCAGAGCGTTTTTTGCACATCTGACCACTGTCACTTTAAACATTAATAACTCTGGAATGCTTTTAGTTATCATTCTGATTCCGAGATTGTTTTTTCGTGACATATTCTACTTTACATGGTGGTAAATTTTTGTAGTAACTTGCATCCTTTCCTTGTGAAAAATCCAAAAATTTTATGAAAAATGTGAAAATTTTGCATTTTTCTAACTTTGAAGCTCTCTGCTTGTAAGGAAAATGTATATTACAAATAAAAAATTTTTTTATTCACATATACAATATGTCTACTTTATGTCTGCATCATAAAAGTGACGAGTTTTTACTTTTGGAAGACACCAGAGGGCTTCAAAGTTCAGCAGCAATTTTCCAATTTTTCACAAAATTTTCAAACTCACTATTTTTCAGGGACCAGTTCAGGTTTGAAGTGGATTTAAAGGGTCTTCTTATTAGAAATACCCCACAAAAGACCCCATTATAAAAACTGCACCCCCCAAAGTATTCAAAATGACATTCAGTCATCATTTTAACCCTTTAGGTGTTTCACAGGAATAGAAGCAAAGTGAAGGAGAAAATTCACAATCTTCATTTTTTACACTCGCATGTTCTTGTAGACCCAATTTTAAAATTTTTACAAGGGGTAAAAGGAGAAAATGTATACTTATATTTGTAGCCCAATTTCTCTCGAGTAAGCACATACCTCATATGTCTATGTATATTGCGGGCGCAGTAGAGGGCTCAGAAGGGAAAGAGCGATAAGGGGATTTTGGAGAGTACGTTTATCTGAAATGGTTTTTGGGGGCATGTTGCATTTAGGAAGCCCTTATGGTGCCAGAACAGCAAAAAACCCTCACATGGCATACCATTTTGGAAACTAGACCCCTTGAGGTACGTAACAAGGAATAAAGTGAGCCTTAATACCCCACAGGTGTTTCACGACTTTTGCATATGTAAAAAAAAAAAATTTTTTTCACTAAAATGTGTGTTTCCCCCCAAATTTCACATTTTTCCAAGGGTTAATAGCAGGAAATACCCCCCAATATTTGTAACCCCTTCTCTTCTGAGTATGGAGGTACCCCATAAGTTGACCTGAAGTGCACTATGGGCGAACTACAATGCTCAGAAGAGAAGGAGTCATATTTGGCTTTTTGAGAGCAAATTTTGCTCGGGGGGCATGTCGCATTTAGGAAGCCCCTATGGTGCCAGAACAGCAAAAAATACCCACATGGCATACCATTTTGGAAACTAGACCCCTTGAGGAATGTAATAAGGAATAAAGTGAGCCTTATTACCCCACAGGTGTTTCATGACTTTTGCATATGTAAAAAAAAAAAAAAAAATTTCCACTAAAATGTGTGTTTCCCCCCTAATTTCACCTTTTTGCAAGGGTTAATAGCAGAAAATACCCCCCAAAATTTGTAACCCCATCTCTTCTGAGTATGGAGGTACCCCATAAGTTGACCTGAAGTGCACTATGGGCGAACTACAATGCTCAGAAGAGAAGGAGTCATATTTGGCTTTTTGAGAGCAAATTTTGCTCGGGGAGCATGTCGCATTTAGGAAGCCCCTAAGGTGCCAGAACAGCAAAAAAAAAAACACACATGGCACACCATTTTGGAAACTAGACCCCTTGAGGAATGTAACAAGGGGTACAGTGAGCATTTGCCCCCCACTGGTGTCTGACAGATCTTTGGAACAGTGGGCTGTACAAGTTTTCATTTTCATGGACCACTGTTCCAAAGATCCGTCAGACACCTGTGTGGGGTAAATTCTCACTGCACCCCTCATTACATTCCGTGAGGGGTGTCGTTTCCGAAATGGGGTCACATGTGGGGTTTTGTTTTTTTTGCGTTTGTCAAAACCGCTGTAACAATCAGCCACCCCTGTGCAAATCACCTCAAATGTACATGGTGCGCTCTCCCTTCTGGGCCTTGTTGTGCGCCCCCAGAGCACTTTGCGCTCATATATGGGGTATCTCTGTAGTCGGGAGAAATTGCGTTACAAATTTTGGGGGGCTTTTTTCCCTTTTACCTCTTGTGAAAATGTGAAGTATACGGCAACATCAGCATGTTAGTGTAAAAAATAAAAAAATTTTACACTAACATTTTGGTGTAGACCCCAACATTTCCTTTTCATGAAGGGTTAAAGAAGAAAAAGCCCCCCAAACCTTGTAACGCAATTTCTCCCGAGTACAGCGATACCCCATATGTCGCCCTAAACTGTTGCCCTGAAATACGACAGGGCTCCAAAGTGAGAGCGCCATGTGCATTTGAGGCCTAAATTAGGGATTTGCATAGGGGTGGACATAGGGGTATTCTACGCCAGTGATTCCCAAACAGGGTGCCTCCAGCTGTTGCAAAACTCCCAGCATGCCTGGACAGTCAACGGCTGTCCGACAATACTGGGAGTTGTTGTTTTTCAACAGCTGGAGGCTCTGCTTTGGAAACAGTGGTGTACCGGACGTTCTTATTGGGGGAGGGGGGCTGTGTAAGGGTATGTGTATATGTAGTGTTTTTAACTTTTTATTTTTTTTTTGTGTTAGTGTAGTGTAGTGTTTTTAGGGTACAGTCACATGGGCGGGGGATTACAGCGAGTTTCCCAGCGCAAAATTTGCTGCATCTCAAGATGCGAGAAACCCACTGTAAAAGCCTCGCCCCCGTGTGAATGTACCCTGTACATTCACGGGGGTGGCGGGGCGGGGGGGGGGGGGGCTTGCATCAGCTGTTGCAAAACCACAACTCCCAGCATGCATGGTCTGTTAGTGCATGCTGGGAGTCATAGTTTTGCAACAGCTGGAGGCACACAGGTTAGGAAACACTGAGTTAGAAACAGACAATGTTTCCCAACCAGTGTGTCTCCAGTTGTTGCAAAACTACAACTCCCAGCATGCCCAGACAGCTGAAGGGCATGCTGGGAGTTGTAGTTCGGCAACATCTGAAGGGCCAGATGTTCCTGAACTAAAACTCCCAGCATGCCTGGACAGTCAGTGCATACTGGGAGTTGTAGTTTTGCAACAGCTGGAAGAGCACAGATTGGAGACCATTATACAATGGTCTCCAAACTGGGGCCCTCCAGATGTTGCAAAACTACAACTCCCAGCATGCATGGTCTTTTAGTGCATGCTGGGAGTTATAGTTTTGCAACAGCTGGAGGCACACAGGTTAGGAAACACTGAGTTAGAAACAATGTTTCCCAACCAGTGTGTCTCCAGCTGTTGCAAAACTACAACTCCCAGCATGCCCAGACAGCTGAAGGGCATGCTGGGAGTTGTAGTTCGGCAACATCTGAAGGGCCAGATGTTGCTTAACTAAAACTCCCAGCATGCCTGGACAGTCAGTGCATGCTGGGAGTTGTAGTTTTGCAACAGCTGGAAGAGCACAGATTGGAGACCATTATACAATGGTCTCCAAACTGGGGCCCTCCAGATGTTGCAAAACTACAACTCCCAGCATGCCCAGACAGCCAAAGGCTGTCTAGGCATGCTGGGAGTTGTAGTTTTCAGACTCCTAGAAGCAGCAGTGAAGATCTTCACTGCTGCCTCTGAGGACTACATACTTACCTGCTGGTCCCGTCGCTGCTCGCCCACGTGGCCGGTCCTGCCGCTGCTCCTCGGTCCTGCCGCTGCTCCAGGTAAGTCCGCCGGTCCCCACGTGTTCCCCCCGTGTGCCGCAGGTCCCCGCGAGCCCCTGCAGCCTTCGTCCCCCGTTCTGCCCGACTTCCAGGGGTGGGCAGTGCGGGGGATCTGAACTTTCACCCCAGATCACTGTGATTGGTCCACAGGGACCAATCACAGTGATCGCTGACCAGGACCATCAATTGATGGTCCTGGGGGTGAAGCAGAAGTTGTCCCCTGCTGGAAACAGCGGGACTTCTGCCAGTTAACCGGTGCGATGCTGCGCATCGCCGGGTTAACTGCATGTCATTTATAAACGCCGGGATGCGCGAACGCACTGCACAACCCGGCGTTTATATATGACATTCTGCGGGAAGGGGTTAAGTGACTATAAGCTCAAATTTTTAAGTTGTGTATTGGAATCGTGCAGAGAGTAGAAACATTGTGTGAAAAAAATCAGGGGGGGGGGGGATCATGAATTATGCCTTTGTAATTACTAATTTGCCCACTAAGAATTCATGGACTTTATATAATTTGTACAGAACGGACCTTTAGAGGTTTAGAGGTGCTGGGAGGAAACTCACGAGATTGTAAGATTGGAATAAGTGGAGATGGGGCAATTAAAAGCATTTTATATGTTTTTTAACATTACTGACAAATACATCAAGTTTATGAAAAGACTTAATATTTACTGTGGTAAAGGGGTACTCTGCTCCAAACATCTTATCCTCTATCCAAAGGATATGGGATAAAATGTTAGATTGCAGGGTACATAGCCATCACCCCTCCTCCCATAGACGTGATTGAAGGGGGTGTGGCAGCTGGCATCGCCAGTCATCGGGCGAGTTTGCTCCGTGCACCAAATGACAGGGGTGCCGCAGCAGGGATCGCGGGGGTCCCCAGAGGTGGGACCCCCGAAATCTAACATCTTATCCCCTATCCTTTGGATAGGGAATAAGATGTTTTCAGCTGAGTACCCCTTTAACTCTTCTTTTTCAAGACTTCAGTTCCTGGTATGGTGGATATTAGCTTCTAGGCCAAATCCTGACTGATGACAACCCATTCTTACCTAATTAGATCTTTGAGTTTATCACAATTTCTGTGATTTTGTTTATCCACTTTCTTTTTGAGAGGTGACCACATGTTTTCAATGGGACTGAGATCAGAGAGGGGAGCTAATCCTGATCATGTACATGTAATGTTTATGTCTCTAACACCCAAATCTCAGTAAAAAATAGCATATGAAAACTGCTCACTGTCTTTTTTATTCTCTCTTGTGGAGGGGGTGTGTCCCTCTCTTGCCTGCACTGTGCATGACTCAGTTTTCTCCCTCACTCTGCTGACTCACTGGTCTGGGGAGTGAGCCTAGCAGCCCTGCTCTGTAACCCTTTCCTCCCTGGTTTTATGTTGTACATGTTACACAGAGAGGAGGAATGATTATTGGAGATTGCCTGTACTCTAGCGACAAAGATAATGTTGTGAGTGTATGTATAACTTAGCTCTTCCTAAATTAGTGCAACGGTACAGTAGTTTTTTTTTTTTTGCATACATTTTCTATTTGTTCTAAATATTCCTATGTCATTCATGTGTGTTATCCTTTGGCAGTCCTGTAATGCTAGTACGTATTTCACTTGGGGAAATGAATAAAATCTACCAAATGGGATTTATCAAGGAGGGGGGGGAGGGGGTTGTTCAGATGATTCTGTGGCCAAATTATATGCTAAACTATATATACCGCCCTGAGTGTTTCCCTAAGATTCTGCCTCTAGTTTCACAACAACAACTCCCAGCATGACCTCACAGCCAATAGCTGTCAGAGCACGCTGAGAGTTGTAGTTGTGAAACAGCTATAGGCACTCTGTTAGGAAAACACAGGAGCGTAGCATAAATGAGGTAAGGGCGGAAGTCGGCATCAGTGACGTCGCGCCTGCTGGGGAAGTCAGCTTCCTGCTCAGCCTCAGTGAGCAGGATTAGAGACAGCAATATAACACTTTAGAAGGTAGGAAAAAAAAATTCAAAGGCAGGGAGGGGGTTAGTGATAGACTAGCAATAGGTAGGGAGAGAAAAAATATATATAGGTGGTGGGAGCTACTCTTTAAAGAAGTATATTAGAAAAAACTATTGTTCTGCCATGATGTTAAAGTGTCTCTGTCTTTTCAAAAAAAAAACTTTTGACATGTCACACAAGATGTAAATAATTTTAAACAGTTGAGGTTTCAGTGCCTGTGTCTAGGTCTCCTAGTGACCTCTCCGAATCCTGTTTGACCTTTTTTAGCACAGGTAATACAATGGAAGAAATAAAATTAATAGCTATGAATCCAGTATATCTATCATAACACTAACTTGCCAGGCAACAGGGTTATTGATCTATTGCTAGCTGTCTGGTAGTTGCTTCTCCATTGAATTTAGCACATGCAATGTTTCATGAAGTCATACATATTTAGTAAGCATGACTGGTTTTATTATTTAATATTGATGGATAAACAATTATCTATACATCTTGTGCACAATTATTGGATTCATTTTATTACTGAACAACTACAGTGCTCTATGTCAATCCAAAATATTAAGAACTATAAACCTGAATATTTAAGAAAGTAAAAGGTTTGGGCTTAGGAGTGTGCTCAATTGTTGGGCAACTATAAGTGTGCAGTTGGTTTAGGAGTTCATTTTGAGTTTATCTTTAACCCGAAAAGGTCCAACTACCTCATCTTTCATACAATACCATCTTCACTGCTGGCTGAGTCAAAGTCAGTCCATATCAAGTCATAAATCCTTTGAAAAATCTGTCTTCAGATATGTCTTGGCCCAGTCTTGAGGTTTCAACTTTCATGTTTTGTTCAATGTTGGTCAGGTCTTAGCCTCTCTTCACCTTGTCCGTGTCTCTGAACACTGAACACCTTGCTCTTCTGGTCACTCCAGGTAAGTTGCAGTTCTGAACTATGACATCCCTGGAGGACAATGGGTTCCTGGTAGCTTGAACTTGGATTATTTTTTTCCAATATGTTTCTTGCCCTATTGACTATTTGTAACAAAATGTTTGATGATTCTGTGATTAATTGTCAATTATCAGCTGCCTAATAACTATGCACACCTTGATATAGGGTGTTCCTCTCCTTAGGCCTCATCATCCCTTATTTCACAAATGCACATCACCTGATATGCTTAAATCCAATAAGCATTTAAATGTATACAGCTTGGAGTTGGAAAATACCCACTTGTCTAATATCCGTGCACATTGAGTTATGAACTCATTCATCAGCACATGTCCTTAGAGACAAAAAGATAGAGGAAACTTACCTTCTTTCATGTATGAAATCAATTTAGGAGTAAGTTCATGTGGTTGTCCAGTTTTAGTTAGATATTCCATTATAAAGACTACTGGGGCAAATCTGACCATGTTCTGTTCACCACAGCCATACGGCAATTGTACTAATGATTCCAAGCTGGCAGTGGTTGGTCCCAAAATATTACCTTTAAATGAAAATGAAGAGAATTAGATTTTTAACACCATAACATGTTCTAACATAATAGGTATACCTTTACCTTTTTTGTGTTTTGGACCCACTCCTGGCAAAAAATACTGACCAATATCTGACCAAAACACTACATGTGAACACAACCTTTCTGACAATACCCTATCCTAAATATAACACAGTATATGTATAGACAACATAAGACCCTTAGGTCAATAATCCATCCCTTTTTTTATGACAATGCAGTTCCCTGCGTAAGTTTTCACAGTTTCCTACAAGTAGCAAAGGGAATGGGACAAACCATGGCTACCAGCCATCTACCACTGACACATTAAACTGCCCCCTAACCACTGAGGATGAACCATCAATATTAAGAAGTTGAAAACCCCCCTTAAGGCACATCCACTAGTGCACACAAAGGTGGACCCTAAGCAATGAACTTCTAAGTCTATTGTAGCTATGTAAAAAAGCTTCAAAACAGTCTGGTGAGTCATTCAATGGGGTGAACTGACATAACTAGCAAGTATGATATGCTGAAGTGATCAGATTAGGGTGTTGGCACAAAATAACTTTTATTACAATATATAATGGGGGAAAAGAAATACTGGAAAAAAAACTATTAAAATACAGCTGTCCAGAAGTGGCAGGTGTACAAAAAGCATGCCATAAGATTAAGGTGTAATCATACAGTATTGTTGTTTTTAAGGCTAAGTAGGCAATTTGGTTTTCTTAAGTGACACTTCTGTTATTCACAACTTTCTTTTAGGTTTCTTATTTTTTTAAGAAAAAGAAAGAAAAAATGCTTACTTATTTATAAATGTAATAGTAGTATCCTTACCAACAACAGTGATGAATGCCTTTTCACTGCCACTTACTACATCAGGAGGGAATGTAAAGTTCAAAGACTTTGAAATCATTTGTGGTTTACTGTTCATCAGTTCCAAGAGCAAGGTTTGTGAATGTGAATATTCTATTCCTTCAGCCTGTCAAAGAAAAGCATTATGATATAATTCTCTGCACAGCCATTATATAAGTCTAAAGTGGACTCTGACAGCTAAGAGTGCTCTATGGCTGGGTTCACACCACGTTTTTGTAATACAGTTCCTGTATACGTTTTCATTTTGAAAACCTTATGGAACTGTATTGAAAACTGTATGCATTGACTCACCATTGAAAACCATATGCCAAAAGATGCATCCGGTTGTGTCTGTTTTTTTCTGTACCAAAAACCGTAGCCTACCCCAGGTTTTGGTCAGGGTGAAAAACCGTATTGAAACATATACGTTTTTTTTTTAACACGGGAGTCAATGGGAACTGTACAGAACCTTATGTGCATATGGTTCCATCTAGTTTTCACCATGCGGTTTTTGACTTTGCACAGTTTTTTCTTAGAAGTTAAAAACATATACTTTTTTCTTAAAAAACAGATGCAATAGGACATCATTTTTCAAACCATATACGGTTTTCAACCATATACGTATTAACATTTTTACACACATTTTGATACAGTTTAGTCAGGCTTTGAGGAAAATCTTTATTTTTTAGTATACTTTCAATAAACAAAAAAGTTATCAAAATTCTACTATTATGATCACACCAACTGAAGTGTAAACTCTTTTTCTACTATACATTACTATTGGTGGACTGAAGATTGGAAACCTGTGTCCGGCACCCAGAAACACCTTGAACTATAGAGAGTGCTGCCTAATACCACTGGATGAGGAGGGTCCCCACTGCAGCCAGTGATTGGAGGAGCAAGCTTCCATTTCCTTTATGTTGAGATGGGTCATTGAAGTAGAGATCAGCAGGGAGATTGTAAACATCAGAATGGCCAGGATATTTTTCCCAGCTACACTTAGACACTAGTATGCACATGTTCTACACCACTAGGGTACTGCACCCTTGCTAGCCTGACATGGTTCAACCAAACTTTGAGTAAACTCTTCCCTGCTGCTAGGAAACACAGTTACCAACACAAACCATAGTGAGACTTTCATCAAGACAATTTTTATTTATTGTATATACTATCTGTCAAGAAAGGGGGGCAGGGAGAAGTGAGCCCTAAAGCTGTCCCTAAAAACTAATCTCCCTACCTAATTGCCCTTCTGCCCTACGAAGGATCGACAACTTGGAGCCGGACCCCTTCCTTGCGCTAAAGTGCATGGGGCGTCTAAGTCAACAAAACAAACAGAACTGTAGAAAGTCGGGGAACAAGTCAGGAACATAACAGGAATACAATTACCAACAAACAGATATATAAACACAAACAAGGCAGGATATAGCAGACTAACATACAGTTCAGAAACCAGGATCAAGATTGACGGCTGATATGATACTATGAACAAGACTAGATATGAGAAAAAGTTTACAGCAGACAAAACCAGGAGATGCAGGGGATGAACAGGTTAACTGAATGTCAGAACACTAAACTAGTCAGGAAATCAAGATGATCACACTGGACATCTGCACTTTTCACACTGGACACAGAACCAGAAACACACTGGACACCCAACTCCAATCATGAAGGAACAAGATTACTGAAGTGAAATAGCCCTACCCCCCACGCCACAGCACCTGTCCACTCTCCCGTATCGCTCCTGTACATGATGTACGCTTGAATAAAGAAAAGAAGTTTTAACTGCATAATCCTGGGTGAGTGCTCCGTTCTTCTCTAATCTTGCACTTGGAACTGAAGCCAAATAGGTTCCTAGCTAGTGGGCACACTCTACAGAGTTATCAGGATACTGGCCTAAGAGGAAACAAAAATCCCAAATGCAAGCAAATACGGGTACAGACAGAGGACTAACTCACTCCAAGATAGACAGATGGCACAAGGCTCAGAACAGAATTCTATCCTAGGAGATCCAGGATCAAACAGGACTGACAAAATGCACAGTGAATACAGACTAAGGAAACACAAAGCAGAACGAATACAAGAATACTAAAACTCGACAGAGGCACTAAAACAAAGCAGGCTAAAATCTATATATCAAAGAGGACAGATAACCATGGATAAAACTCAGGATATGTGCTCAGACAGACATAGTGAACATAGTGCAAACATGGTCAGAGTACAGGTCTAATTACCAGCCCAGAACAGCACCTGAGGAGGCCTCATATATTCTCCCAGTGCTGAAGTCAGGAAGGATAACTCTTCCCATCCCAAGGGAAATTAATACAGAAACTGTTTAGACATAAACAATGTCTGAACAGGACCCAAAGCAGAAAATACAAAATACAGATTAAGGGTGCGTTCCCACAGGGCGTATACGCAGCGTATTTGACGCTGCGCAAATTTTACGGCAGCAGCGGGAAATACGCTGCGTATCCCTTGCTCACTATACACACAGGTTTCCCGCTGCTGCCGTAAAATTTGCGCAGCGTCAAATACGCTGCGTATACGCCCTGTGGGAACGCACCCTAATAGACATTACACTATCTTTGCATTGTTTGTGTTTGTTTTTCTATAATGTGTCTTTAGATTATACTTACTTCTCTGAAGCTGTCCTCCCACATTTGTTTGTTTGTTTGCTAGGCACAAATGTACAAACATTTGTTGCCATTGTTATTTTACTAAGATGTCTATTTCATCCGTAGTGCATGCATGTTGATTTTTACTTTTTATCCTGTAAGCTGCTTGAAGAAACTCAAACTAATATACTTTAACTGCCTCCCTTTATGTTACTTCTGTCTTGCACTATGTCATAATGTATTATAAGCTTCCTAACATATAAACATCCATAAAACTTGTCCATTTTAGAAGTACCTTGACTAGGAGCTTTTGCGTTACTGTATCTGAAGCAAGGGTAGATGTAGCCTTCACCATTATTGAAATCTCACCAAGTTGAATAGGTTTCACTGGAAAGAAAACAGTTTTTCCATCTTGACTTGGAACCAATACAGTCTGTTGAGGTCCAGTTGCATTTATATATGATAGGTATATTTCAAAGGCATCTCTTGGTTCAAAAGTTACAGAAACCTATGAAGGGAAACATAGAAGTCTGGTATTGTGTACTAGATAGGGTTCAATTATTAAATGCAATACTACATTTAAAAAAATGTGTACTAAAGCATAGCTAAGTAAGTAAATGTAAGAATGAATCACAAAATACAAAAGACCAATGCTTTTTTTTTTGTTTGTTTCTTGCCCTAACATATTTAAGGGGACCTATTTATCTACTTTATGTTAAACAAAAAAATGTAAGAACCAATGTTTGTGAAAAGGAAGAATGAGTGCGCCTCCCCCCCCCAAAAAAAAAAAAAAAAAAAAAACTGTAATGGTTGCAAATATACCAATTAAAACTCATAGTACTAAGTGAAAAATGTTCATCCTATGTTGTATATAGAAATTCTGAATAACCTGAAACCTAAGTGCCCAATTGTAAGTAAAAATGTATGTAAAAATAAGAAAATACATGTTCTTACCTATATATTAAAACGCACATCATATTCTTTTTTTATAACACATTATCTATTCACCCTACCAACTTGTTCCTAAAGCTTATTATACTTTAACATGTAATATCTGACCACTAATAACTTTGTTTTTCAATAAACATATTTATGTGCATGACACTGAACATTGTTTACTCTTCACCTCAGTGTCTTCTTCCAAATAATTGAAGACAACAACTTCCAAGACAAATGGTTCTCCTCTAATAACATAACTTGGGAGATTCAATGATGCAAAAAATGGCTGAAAAGATTCCAACTGCAAGGAAAAAACAACAGTTTTTATGTAAGACAAATGTGAAATGTAACATCCATGTATTAATAAGGAAATGTCAAAATAAGTTGTAGTGAAGGTTAAAATAGGTTAACTGGCATTACAATTGAACAAGTTAAATTGAGTGGAAATTGTCTTTTGGCTCTGTCTAATTTAAAAGCTATGAATTATGGAAACACTGAATAGATGAAAATAGTGAAGAAAACAGGATCTCAGTTGAGCTTTGTCTAAACAGTGTTTGCTATTATGTCATCTATGTATACAGCTAATAAATCTTGATTTGTTAAGTGCACTTTCATGTGTTTATATCACTATAATACAATGTTATGCTTGAAAATACACAAATCAAGTGCAAGCTAACTCGGGTAAAAAAAAATCATGGATCTATGCTTAAACATTTAAAATGTAACACATACTTGTCACGATGCCGGCTGGCAGGAGGTGGATCCTCTGTGCCAGAGAGGGATTGGCGTGGACCGTGCTAGTGGACCGGTTCTAAGTCACTACTGGTTTTCACCAGAGCCCGCCGCAAAGCGGGATGGACTTGCTGCGGCGGTAGTAACCAGGTCGTATCCACTAGCAACGGCTCAACCTCTCTGGCTGCTGAAGATAGGCGCGGTACAAGGGAGTAGACAGAAGCAAGGTCGGACGTAGCAGAAGGTCGGGGGCAGGCGGCAAGGTTCGTAGTCAGGGTGGATAGCAGAAGTACTGGTACACAGGCTTAGGACACACAAAACGCTTTCACTGGCACAAGGCAACAAGATCCGGCAAGGGAGTGCATGGAAGGAGGTCAGATAAAGGCAGGGAGCAGATGGAAGCCAATTAAGCTAATTGGGCCAGGCACCAATCATTGGTGCACTGGCCCTTTAAGTCTCAGGGAGCTGGCGCGCGCGCGCCCTAGAGAACGGAGCCGCACGCGCCAGCACATGACAGCAGGGGACGGGAACGGGTAAGTGACCTGGGATGCGATTCGCGAGCGGGCGCGTCCCGCTGTGCGAACCGCATCCCCGACGGCCATGACAGTGCAGCGCTCCCGGTCAGCGGGACCGACCGGGGCGCTGCGGAGAGAGAGACGCCGTACGCGCTCCGGGGAGGAGCGGGGACCCGGAGCGCTAGGCGTAACAGTACCCCCCCCCCTTAGGTCTCCCCTTCTCTTTGTCCGGTAACTGCCTCCCCTGGGATGAGGACACCGGGAAAGGATGGAGGGATTCCTCAACGGCAGGCAGTACCGCAGGAGTGGGAATGGGGAGGGAGGGCAGAGGGCGAGGCCTGGCACGGGGCAGTGTGACACCAGGACGAGGGCCAAGAGGAGGCACCGAGGCTTGCCTGACTGGACTGGGAGGGGGGGAGAGGCACTTCTTAAGGCGGGCAGAGTCCATAACGACCTTAGGGAGACCGGATACAGGAGGAACCACAGGGTCACGGCAGGGAGTACTGGTAACCGGTTTAAGGCAGTCCTTGAAGCAAGAGGTACCCCAGCTCTTGATCTCCCCTGTGGACCAATCCAGGGTTGGGGAATGGTGTTGAAGCCAGGGTAGTCCAAGGAGAATTTCAGAAGTGCAATTGGAGAGGACCAAAAACTCAATTTTCTCATGATGAGGTCCGATGCACATTAGGAGGGGCTTCGTGCGGAAACGCACAGTGCAATCCAAGCTGGCTCCGTTGACCGCGGAAATGTGGAGTGGCTTGACAAGACGGGTCACCGGGATGCGGAATTTATTCACCAAGGACTCCCGAATAAAATTCCCAGAGGCACCAGAGTCCAGGCAGGCCACGGCTGAGAGGGAAGAGCTGGCTGAAGAAGAAATCCGTACAGGCACCGTGAGATGTGGAGAAGCCGACTTAGCATCAAGAGACGCCACACCCACGAGAGCTGGGTGCGAGCGTGCGTTTCCCAGACGTGGAGGACGGATGGGGCAATCCACCAAAAAATGTTCGGTACTGGCACAGTACAGACAAAGATTCTCTTCCTTACGGCGATTCCTCTCTTCCAGGGTCAGGCGAGACCGATCCACTTGCATGGCCTCCTCGGCGGGAGGCCTAGGCGCAGATTGCAATGGAGACTGTGGGAGAGGTGTCCAGAGATCTAAGTCTTTTTCCTGGCGGAGCTCTTGATGCCTCTCAGAAAAACGCATGTCAATGCGAGTGGCTAGATGAATGAGTTCATGCAGGTTGGTAGGAGTATCTCGTGCGGCCAGAACATCTTTAATGTTGCTGGATAGGCCTTTTTTAAAGGTCGCGCAGAGAGCCTCATTATTCCAGGATAGTTCTGAAGCAAGAGTACGGAATTGTATGGCGTACTCGCCAACGGAAGAATTACCCTGGACCAGGTTCAGCAGGGCAGTCTCAGCAGAAGAGGCTCGGGCAGGTTCCTCAAAGACACTTCGAATTTCCGAGAAGAAGGAGTGTACAGAGGTAGTGACGGGGTCATTGCGGTCCCAGAGCGGTGTGGCCCATGACAGGGCTTTTCCAGACAGAAGGCTGACTAAGAAAGCCACCTTAGACCTTTCAGTAGGAAACTGATCCGACATCATCTCCAAATGCAGGGAACATTGCGAAAGAAAGCCACGGCAAAACTTAGAGTCCCCATTAAATTTGTCCGGCAAGGACAGGCGGAGGCTAGGAGTGGCCACTCGCTGCGGAAGAGGTGCAGGAGCTGGCGGAGGAGATGGTTGCTGCTGCTGTAGCTGAGACTGAATCTGCTGTAGCTGCGACTGGAGTTGCTGAGTCATGGTGGTCAAGTACGACAGCTGGTGATCTTGTTGGGCAATCTGTCGGGCTTGCTGGGCGACCAGTGTGGGGAGGTCGGCGACAACAGGCAGAGGAACTTCAGCGGGATCCATGGCCGGATCTACTGTCACGATGCCGGCTGGCAGGAGGTGGATCCTCTGTGCCAAAGAGGGATTGGCGTGGACCGTGCTAGTGGACCGGTTCTAAGTCACTACTGGTTTTCACCAGAGCCCGCCGCAAAGCGGGATGGACTTGCTGCGGCGGTAGTGACCAGGTCGTATCCACTAGCAACGGCTCAACCTCTCTGGCTGCTGAAGATAGGCGCGGTACAAGGGAGTAGACAGAAGCAAGGTCGGACGTAGCAGAAGGTCGGGGGCAGGCGGCAAGGTTCGTAGTCAGGGTGGATAGCAGAAGTACTGGTACACAGGCTTAGGACACACAAAACGCTTTCACTGGCACAAGGCAACAAGATCCGGCAAGGGAGTGCATGGAAGGAGGTCAGATAAAGGCAGGGAGCAGATGGAAGCCAATTAAGCTAATTGGGCCAGGCACCAATCATTGGTGCACTGGCCCTTTAAGTCTCAGGGAGCTGGCGCGCGCGCGCCCTAGAGAACGGAGCCGCGCGCGCCAGCACATGACAGCAGGGGACGGGAACGGGTAAGTGACCTGGGATGCGATTCGCGAGCGGGCGCGTCCCGCTGTGCGAACCGCATCCCCGACGGCCATGACAGTGCAGCGCTCCCGGTCAGCGGGACCGACCGGGGCGCTGCGGAGAGAGAGACGCCGTACGCGCTCCGGGGAGGAGCGGGGACCCGGAGCGCTAGGCGTAACAATACTATTGATTTAATTTTTTTTTTATCATATGAAAACCAGTTGTTTTTAACCCTACAGCATAGTAATGGTGAGTAAGAAAAAGATCATCATATAACCAACTACAGAAACACAGCCCATGCTCTTTAACTCATCCCACAGTGATTTTTGACAGTGGAATTATAGTTTTTTCATCCCCTCTTTCTAAAAGCCAAATAAAGGCTTATTTTATACAGAATGTGTTGGGGCTTTTTGACAGCACTAATAAAATTACAATATCCTGTATAAGGTAACCTTTGAAAACCATTTTCCGTTGATAGATGTGTCTGAGAGCTTGTCTATAAAAACATAGAAGGTTGTTGACTACCTGGTCCATCTAGTCTGCCCTTATGGTATTGCGCCTTTATTTTTAGTTTAGGATTAATACAGCGTAAATTTATCCCATGCCTGAATTGCCTTGGGACCCTATAACAGAGGAGGACACTAGCACTAGATCAGCTCTCCTTTAACCCCTTAAGGACCCAGCCAATTTTCATTGTAGGACCCGGCCATTTTTTGAACATCTGACCACTTTCACTTTAAGCATTAATAACTCTGGGATGCTTTCATTCTTATTCCAAGAATGTTTTTTCGTGACATATTCTACTTTATGTTAGTGGTAAAATTTTGTCGATACTTGCATTGTTTCTTAGTGAAAAATTCCAAAATTTGATGAAAAAATTTAAAATTTTCTATTTTTTTTACTTTGAAGCTCTCTGCTTATAAGGAAAATGAATATTCCAAATAAATTATATATTGATTCACATATACAACATGTCTACTTTATGACTGCATCATAAAGTTGACATGTTTTTACTTTTGGAAGACATCAGAGGGCTTTAAAGTATAGCAGCAATTTTCAAATTTTTCAACGAATTTTCAAAATCTAAATTTTTCAGGGACCAGTTCTGATTTGAAGTGGATTTGAAGGGCCTTCTTATTAGAAATACCTCACAAATGACCCCATTATAAAAACTGCACCCCTCAAAGAATTCAAAATGACATTCAAAAGGTTTGTTAACCCTTTAGGTGTTTCACAGGAATAGCAGCAAATTGAAGGAGAAAATTCAAAATCTTCATTTTTTACACTGGCATGTTCTTGTAGACCCAGTTTTAGAATTTTTACAAGGGGTAAATGGAGAGAAATCTTCCTAAAATGTGTAACCCAATTTTTATTGAGTAAGGAAATACCTCAAATGTGAATGTCAAGTGTTCGGCGGGTGCACTAGAGGGCTCAGAAGGGAAGGAGCGACAGTGGGATTTTGGAGAGTGAGTTTTTCTGAAATAGTTTTTGTGGGGCATGTCACATGTAGGAAGCCCCTATGGTGCCAGAACAGCAAAAAAAAAAAACACATTGCATACTATTTTGGAAACTACACCCCTAAAGGCACGTAATAAGGGGTCCAGTGAGCCTTAACACCCCACAGGTGTTTGACAACTTTTTGTTAAAGTCGGATGTGTATATGAAAAAAAGCATTTTTTTTTCACTAAAATGCAGATTTTTCCCCAAATTTTACATTTTTATAAGGGGTAATAGGAGAAAATGACCCCCAAAATTTGTAACCCCATTTCTTATGAGTATGGAAATACCCAATGTGTGGATGTCAAGTGCTCTGCTGGTGCACTACAATGCTCAGAAGAGGAGGAGCGCCATTGAGCTTTTGGAGACAGAATTTGGTTGGAATAGAAGTCGGGGGCCTTGTGCGTTTACAAAGCCCCTGTGGTGGCAGAACAGTGGAACCCCCCCACATGTGAACCTATTTTGGAAACTACACCCCTCGGAGAATTAAATAAGGGGTGCAGTGAGTATTTACACCCCACTGGCGTTTGATAGATCTTTGGAACAGTGGGCTGTGCAAATGAAAAATTACATTTTTCATTTTCACGGACCACTGTTCCAAAAATCTGTCAGACACCGGTGGGGCGTAAATGCTCACTGTACTGCTTATTAAATTACATGAGAGGTGTATTTTCCAAAATGGGGTCACATGTGGAGGGGGGTCCATTGTTCTGGCCCTATGGGGGCTTTGTAAACACACGTGGCCTTCAATTCCGGACAAATTTCCTCTTCAAAATCCCAATGGTGCTCCCTCTCTTCTCAGCATTGTAGTTCGCCAGCAGAGCACTTTACATCCACATATGGGGTATGTTCTTACTCAGAAGAAATGGGGTTACAAATTTTGGGGGGCTTTTTTCCTATTTTTCCTTGTGAAAATGAAAAAAATAGGGTAACACCAGCATTTTAGTGAAAATTATTATTATTTTTTTTTTCCATCCAACTTTGTAGAATTTTCATTCAATACCTGTGGGGTGTTCAGGCGCACTATACCCCTTGTTACGTTCCGTGAGGGGTGTAGTTTCCAAAATGGGGTCACATGTGGGTATTTCTTTTTTTCCGTTTATGGCACTGTAAAATCAGCCACCCCTGTGCAAATCACCAATTTAGGCTTCAAATGTACATAGTGCGCTCTTACTCCTGAGCCTTGTTGTGCGCCTGCAGAGCATTTTACGCCCACATCTGGGGTATTTCCGTACTCAGGAGAAATTGCATTACAAATTTTTGGGGTCTTTTTTTCCCTTTAACCCCTTAAGGACCAGGCCATTTTATACCTTAAGGACCGGAGCGTTTTTTGCAATTCTGACCACTGTCACTTTAAACATTTATAACTCTGGAATGCTTTTAGTTATCATTCTGATTCCGAGACTGTTTTTTCGTGACATATTCTACTTTAACTTAGTGGTAAAATTTTATGGTAACTTGCATCCTTTCTTGGTGAAAAATCCCAAAATTTGATGAAAAAAATGAAAATTTTGCATTTTTCTAACTTTGAAGCTCTCTGCTTGTAAGGAAAATGGATATTCAAAATATATATTTTTTGGGTTCACATATACAATATGTCTACTTTATGTTTGCATCATAAAATTTATGAGTTTTTACTTTTGGAAGACACCATAGGGCTTCAAAGTTCAGTAGCAATTTTGAAATTTTTCACAAAATTTTCAAACTCACTATTTTTCAGGGACCAGTTCAGTTTTGAAGTGGATTTGAAGGGTCTTCATATTAGAAATACCCCATAAAAGACCCCATTATAAAAACTACACCCCCTAAAGTATTCAAAAATACATTCAGTAAGTGTATTAACCCTTTAGGTGTTTCACAGGAATAACAGCAAAGTGAAGGAGAAAATTCAAAATCTTCATTTTTTACACTCGCATGTTCTTGTAGACCCAATTTTTGAATTTTTGCAAGGGATAAAAAGGAGAAAATTTTTACTTGTATTTGAAACCCAATTTCTCTCGAGTAAGCACATACCTCATATGTCTATGTTAATTGTTCGGCGGGCGCAGTAGAGGGCTCAGAAGGGAAGGAGCGACAAATGGTTTTTGGGGGGCATGCCGCATTTAGGAAGCCCCTATGGTGCCAGGACAGCAAAAAAAAAACACATGGCATACCATTTTGGAAACTAGACCCCTCAGGGAACGTAACAAGGGGTAAAGTGAACCTTAATACCCCACAGGTGATTCACGACTTTTGCATATGTAAAAAAAATATATATTTTTTTTACCTAAAATGCTTGGTTTCCCAAAAATTTTACATTTTTAAAAAGGGTAATAGCAGAAAATACCCCCCAAAATTTGAAGCCCAATTTCTCCCGATACAGAAAACACCTCGCATGGGGGTGAAAAGTGCTCTGCTGGTGCACTACAGGTCTCAGAAGAGAAGGAGTCACATTTGGCTTTTTGAAAGCAAATTTTGCTCTGGGGGCATGCCGCATTTAGGAAGCCCCTATGGTGCCAGAACAGCAAAAAAAAAACACATGGCATACCATTTTGGAAACTAGACCCCTCGGGGAACGTAACAAGGGGTAACGTGAACCTTAATGCCCTACAGGTGTTTCACGACTTTTACATATGTAAAAAAAAAAAAAAAATTTTTACCTAAAATGCTTGTTTTCCCAAAATGTTTACATTTTTAAAAAGGGTAATAGCGGAAAATACCCCCCAAAATTTGAAGCCCAATTTCTCCCGATTCAGAAAACACCCCATATGGGGGTGAAAAGTGCTCTGCTGGCGCACTAAAGGTCTCAGAAGAGAAGTAGTAACATTTGGCTTTTTGAAAGCAAATTTTGCTCTGGGGGCATGCCGCATTTAGGAAGCCCCTATGGTGCCAGAACAGCAAAAAAAACACATGGCATACCATTTTGGAAACTAGACCCCTCGGGGAACGTAACAAGGGGTAATGTGAACCTTAATACCCTACAGGTGTTTCACGACTTTTGCATATGTAAAAAAATATATTTTTTTTTTACATAAAATGCTTGGTTTCCCAAAATTTTTACAATTTTAAAAAGGGTAATAGCAGAAAATACCCCCCAAAATTTGAAGCCCAATTTCTTCCGATTCAGAAAACACCCCATATGGGGGTGAAAAGTGCTCTGCTGGCGCACTACAGGTCTCAGAAGAGAAGGAGTCACATTTGGCTTTTTGAAAGCGAATTTTGCTCTGGGGGCATGCCGCATTTAGGAAGCCCCTATGGTGCCAGGACAGCAAAAAAAAAACACATGGCATACCATTTTGGAAACTAGACCCCTCGGGGAACGTAACAAGGGGTAATTTGAACCTTAATACCCTACAGGTGTTTCACGACTTTTGCATATGTAAAAAAATATATATTTTTTTTACCTAAAATGCTTGTTTTCCCAAAAATTTTACATTTTTTAAAAGGGTAATAGCAGAAAATACCCCCCAAAATTTGAAGCCCAATTTCTCCCGATACAGAAAACACCTCGCATGGGGGTGAAAAGTGCTCTGCTGGTGCACTACAGGTCTCAGAAGAGAAGGAGTCACATTTGGCTTTTTGAAAGCAAATTTTGCTCTGGGGGCATGCCGCATTTAGGAAGCCCCTATGGTGCCAGAACAGCAAAAAAAAACACATGGCATACCATTTTGGAAACTAGACCCCTTGGGGAACGTAACAAGGGGTAACGTGAACCTTAATGCCCTACAGGTGTTTCACGACTTTTACATAGGTAAAAAAAAAAATTATTTTTTACCTAAAATGCTTGTTTTCCCAAAATGTTTACATTTTTAAAAAGGGTAATAGCGGAAAATACCCCCCAAAATTTGAAGCCCAATTTCTCCCGATTCAGAAAACACCCCATATGGGGGTGAAAAGTGCTCTGCTGGCGCACTACAGGTCTCAGAAGAGAAGGAGTAACATTTGGCTTTTTGAAAGCAAATTTTGCTCTGGGGGCATGCCGCATTTAGGAAGCCCCTATGGTGCCAGAACAGCAAAAAAAAACACATGGCATACCATTTTGGAAACTAGACCCCTCGGGGAACGTAACAAGGGGTAATGTGAACCTTAATACCCTACAGGTGTTTCACGACTTTTGCATATGTAAAAAAATATATATTTTTTTTACCTAAAATGCTTGGTTTCCCAAAATTTTTACAATTTTAAAAAGGGTAATAGCAGAAAATACCCCCCAAAATTTGAAGCCCAATTTCTCCCGATTCAGAAAACACCCCATATGGGGGTGAAAAGTGCTCTGCTGGCGCACTACAGGTCTCAGAAGAGAAGGAGTCACATTTGGCTTTTTGAAAGCGAATTTTGCTCTGGGGGCATGCCGCATTTAGGAAGCCCCTATGGTGCCAGGACAGCAAAAAAAAAACACATGGCATACCATTTTGGAAACTAGACCCCTCGGGGAACGTAACAAGGGGTAATTTGAACCTTAATACCCTACAGGTGTTTCACGACTTTTGCATATGTAAAAAAATATATATTTTTTTTACCTAAAATGCTTGTTTTCCCAAAAATTTTACATTTTTTAAAAGGGTAATAGCAGAAAATACCCCCCAAAATTTGAAGCCCAATTTCTCCCGATACAGAAAACACCTCGCATGGGGGTGAAAAGTGCTCTGCTGGTGCACTACAGGTCTCAGAAGAGAAGGAGTCACATTTGGCTTTTTGAAAGCAAATTTTGCTCTGGGGGCATGCCGCATTTAGGAAGCCCCTATGGTGCCAGAACAGCAAAAAAAAACACATGGCATACCATTTTGGAAACTAGACCCCTTGGGGAACGTAACAAGGGGTAACGTGAACCTTAATGCCCTACAGGTGTTTCACGACTTTTACATAGGTAAAAAAAAAAATTATTTTTTACCTAAAATGCTTGTTTTCCCAAAATGTTTACATTTTTAAAAAGGGTAATAGCGGAAAATACCCCCCAAAATTTGAAGCCCAATTTCTCCCGATTCAGAAAACACCCCATATGGGGGTGAAAAGTGCTCTGCTGGCGCACTACAGGTCTCAGAAGAGAAGGAGTAACATTTGGCTTTTTGAAAGCAAATTTTGCTCTGGGGGCATGCCGCATTTAGGAAGCCCCTATGGTGCCAGAACAGCAAAAAAAAACACATGGCATACCATTTTGGAAACTAGACCCCTCGGGGAACGTAACAAGGGGTAATGTGAACCTTAATACCCTACAGGTGTTTCACGACTTTTGCATATGTAAAAAAATATATATTTTTTTTACCTAAAATGCTTGGTTTCCCAAAATTTTTACAATTTTAAAAAGGGTAATAGCAGAAAATACCCCCCAAAATTTGAAGCCCAATTTCTCCCGATTCAGAAAACACCCCATATGGGGGTGAAAAGTGCTCTGCTGGCGCACTACAGGTCTCAGAAGAGAAGGAGTCACATTTGGCTTTTTGAAAGCGAATTTTGCTCTGGGGGCATGCCGCATTTAGGAAGCCCCTATGGTGCCAGGACAGCAAAAAAAAAAACACATGGCATACCATTTTGGAAACTAGACCCCTCGGGGAACGTAACAAGGGGTAATTTGAACCTTAATACCCTACAGGTGTTTCACGACTTTTGCATATGTAAAAAAATATATATTTTTTTTACCTAAAATGCTTGTTTTCCCAAAAATTTTACATTTTTTAAAAGGGTAATAGCAGAAAATACCCCCCAAAATTTGAAGCCCAATTTCTCCCGAGTACGGCGATACCCCATATGTGGCCCTAAACTGTTGCCTTGAAATACGACAGGGCTCCAAAGTGAGAGCGCCATGCGCATTTGAGGCCTAAATTAGGGACTTGCATAGGGGTGGACATAGGGGTATTCTACGCCATTGATTCCCAAACAGGGTGCCTCCAGCTGTTGTAAAACTCCCAGCATGCCTGGACAGTCAACGGCTATCTGGCAATACTGGGAGTAGTTGTTTTGCAACAGCTGGAGGCTCCGTTTTGGAAATAGTGGCGTACCAGACGTTTTTCATTTTTATTGGGGAGGGGGGTTGTATAGGGGTATGTGTATATGTAGTGTTTTTTACTTTTTATTTTATTTTGTGTTAGTGTAGTGTAGTGTTTTTAGGGTACAGTCGCACGGGCGGGGGTTCACAGTAGTTTCTCGCTGGCAGTTTGAGCTACGGCAGAAAATTTGACGCAGCTCAAACTTGCAGCCGGATACTTACTGTAATCCTCCGCCCATGTGAGTGTACCCTGTACGTTCACATTGGGGGGGGGAACATCCAGCTGTTGCAAAACTACAACTCCCAGCATGTACGGTCTATCAGTGCATGCTGGGAGTTGTAGTTTTGCAACCGCTGGAGGCTCCGTTTTGGAAACAGTGGCGTACCAGACATTTTCATTTTTATTGGGGAGGGGAGGGGGGCTGTGTAGGGGTATGTGTATATGTAGTGTTTTTTACTTTTTATTTTATTGTGTGTTAGTGTAGTGTAGTGTTTTTAGGGTACAGTCACACGGGCGGGGGGTTCACAGTAGTTTCTTGCTGGCAGTTTGAGCTGCGGCAGAAATTTTGCCGCACCTCAAACTTGCAGCCGGATACTAACTGTAATCCTCCGCCCATGTGAGTGTACCCTGTACGTTCACATTGGGGGGGGGGACATCCAGCTGTTGCAAAACTACAACTCCCAGCATGTACGGTCTATCAGTGCATGCTGGGAGTTGTAGTTTTGCAACAGCTGGAGGCACACTGGTTGTGAAACACCGAGTTTGGTAACAAACTCAGTGTTTTGCAACCAGTGTGCCTTCAGCTGTTGCAAAAGCTACAACCCCCAGCATGTACGGACAGCGGAAGGGCATGCTGGGTGTTGTAGTTATGCAACAGCTGGAGGCATACTACTTTGGCTGGGGATGCTGGGGATTGTAGTTATGCAACAGCTGGAGACACACTGGTTTACTACTTAACTCAGTGTGCCTTCAGCTGTTGCAAAACTACAACTCTCAGCAGTCACCGACAGCCAACGGGCATGCTGGGAGTTGTAGTTATGCAACCACCAGATGCACCGCTACAACTCCCAGCATGCACTTTAGCTGATTGTGCAAGCTGGGAGTTGTAGTTACACAACAGCTGAAGGTACACTTTTCCATAGAAAGAATGTGCCTCCAGCTGTTGCAAAACTACAAGTCCCAGCATGCCCATAAGGGCATGCTGGGAGTTGTGGTGGTCTGCCTCCTGCTGTTGCATAACTACAGCTCCCAGCATGCCCTTTTTGCATGCTGGGAGCTGTTGCTAAGCAACAGCAGGAGGCTGTCACTCACCTTCAACGATCCTCGCCGCACAGGTCAGTCCCTCGTCGTCTCCGCCGCCGCCGCTGCTCCTGGGGCCCCGATCCCAACAGGGGCGCCGGGGATCGGGGTCCCCAGCACCCGGGGTGCACGTCCCGCACCCGCTCATGTCCTCCGGAAGAGGGGCGGAGCGGGTTGCGGGAGTGACACCCGCAGCAGGCGCCCTGATTGGTCGGCCGGTAATCCGGCCGACGAATCAGGGCGATCGTGAGGTGGCACCAGTGCCACCTCACCCCTGCTGGCTCTGGCTGATCGGGGCCGTCTCTGACGGCCCCGATCAGCCAATAATTCCGGGTCACCGGGTCACTGGAGACCCAATTGACCCGGAATCCACCGCAGATCGCTGGACTGAATTGTCCAGCGATCTACGGCCATCGCCGACATGGGGGGTCATAATGACCCCCCTGGGCGATATGCCCCGATGCCTGCTGAACGATTTCAGCAGGCATCGGGGACCGGCTCCGCTCCAGATGGTTGCGGGGGGCCGGTAAAACACATGACGTTCTCATACGTCATGTGTCCTTAAGGACTCGGAAATGGAGACGTATGAGAACGTAATGTGTCCTTAAGGGGTTAAACACTTGTGAAAATAAAAAGTATGGGGCAACTCCAGCATGTCAATGTCATTTTTTTTATTTTTTTACACTAACAGGCTGGTGTAGCCCCCAACTTTTCCTTTTCATAAGGGGTAAAAGGAGAAAAAGCCCCCCAAAATTTGTAGTGCAATTTCTCCCGAGTACAGGAATACCCCATATATGGCCCTAAACTGTTTCCTTGAAATACGACAGGGCTCCGAAATGAGAGAGTGCCGTGCGCATATGAGGACTAAATTAGGGATTGCATAGGGGTGGCCATAGGGGTATTCTACGCCAGTGATTCCCAAACAGGGTGCCTCCAGCTGTTGCTAAACTCCCAGCATGCCTGGACAGTCAGTGGCTGTCCGGAAATGCTGGGAGTTGTTGTTTTGCAACAACTGGAGACACACTGGTTGGAAAACCTTCAGTTAGGTTCTGTTACCTAACTCAGTATTTTCCAACCAGTGTGCCTATAGCTGTTGCAAAACTACAACTCCCAGCATGTACTGATGCTGGGAGATGTAGTTATGCAACAGCTGGAGGTACGCAACTACAACTCCCAGCATGCCGAGACAGCTGTTTGGGCATGCTGGGATTTGCAGTTTTGCAACATCTGGAGGGCTACAGTTAGAGACCACTGCACAGTTATCTCCAAACTGTGGACCTCCAGATGTTGCAAAACTACAAATCCCAGCATGCACAGACAGCAAACTGCTGTGTGGGAATGCTAGGTGTTGTAATTTTGCAAGATCTAGAGGGCAGTATAAACTACAGACTAAATTGTAGACTTCAAGCTGTTGCAAAACTGCAAATCCGAACATGCCAAAACAGCTGTCTGGGCATTCTGGGAGTTGTAGTTTTGCAACATCTGGAGGGCTACAGTGTAGAGACCACTGTATAGTGGTGTCAGACTGTAGCCCTCTAGATGTTGCTAGGCAACTTACCAGCTTCCGTCGGATCCAGGGAGCCGTCCTCGTATGCCGCACGACATGCCGCCCGCGCCGATCACCGCAGCCAATCGCGTCCCGCAGCCTCCACCAATGGGTAAGTGGATCTTCGGCGCTCGGTCCCCTTCTGTTCCCCGTTCTGCCCGGCCTATTGTGGGTGGGCAGAACAGGGAAAACGAAAGTTAACCCCACCGCCGCGATCTGCTATTGGTCGACCAATAGCAGGGATATGAGGGGTGGCACTCCTGCCACCTCACTCCTATCCCTTCAGGGGGATCGTAGGTGTCATGGACAACCGCAATCCCCCTTATATTCCAGGTCACCATAGACCCGTATGACCCGGAATCGGCGCAAATCGCAAGTGTGAATTCACTTGCGATTTGCGCCGATCGCCGACATGGAAGGGTCTGATGACCCCCCTGGGCATTTGCGCGGGGTGTCTGCTGATCTATATCAGCAGTCACCCCGGTCCAGTTCCCGCCCGGCGCGCGGCGGGAACCGAAATTCCCACGGGCGTACAGGTACGCCCTGGGTCCATAAGACGCCCTGGGTCCTGTACGGGTTAAAGAGCCCATAACAAGGCTCAACCACTGTTCCAGAATGGCCGTAGAAATGATTGCCTCCATCCACTTCCAACATTTATCAGCTACACATCCCCAATTACACAAAGACATTTGCAGTCAACAAAAGAGGACTTTTTAGAAAGGCAAAATAAAGGGCAAAGAGCATTTGCTCATTCATTGTCTGATAGCTTGCCCTATCACACAGGCTCATACGGGCTTGTTGAGCGGAAAATAAACCTAAATAATAAGGCCCTTATTGTGTATTTACCAGCAGTGGTGGACTGGCCGGCTGGTCCGATCAGACGTCATCCGAGGACCCGGCCTGGTACAGGGCCCGCCGCTGCCGCCGATACTGAGGATCCAGGTCACTTGTCCCGGATCCCCAGTAGACAGCGCTGCCTTCTCCTGTATGTGGGGTACACACACATACAGGAGAAGGCGTCCCCTCTGTGTAATCTGCCATCACTCATTGGCACTGTGTGCACTGTGGAGGGAGAAGGACGCGGGCCTTGCTGCACTCCAGGGGAGAAGATCGCTGCATGGGACACATACAGGTGAGCATCATTTTATTTTATTTACTTTTTTCCAACCTGGGGGGAAACTCTGCTGCTGACACCTAATGTGGGGGGACCCCGCTGCCGACACTTACTGTGGTGGGCCCCTGCTGCTTACACCTACTGTGGGGGGACCCTGTTGCATACACCTATGCGAGTGGACCCTGCTGCCTACATCTACTGTGGGGGGACCCCGCTGCCTACACATACTGTGGGGAGACCCCGTTGCCGACAACTACTGTGGGGGACCCCGCTGCCTACACCTACTGTGGGGGGACCCCGCTGCCTACACCTACTGTTAAGGGACCCCGCTGACTACACCTACTGTGGGGGGACACCGCTGCCTACACCTACTGTAGGGGGACCTCTCTGACTACACCTACTGTGGGGGACCCTGTTGCATACACCTATGTGAGTGGACCCTGCTGCCTACACCTACTGTGGGGGGACCCCGCTGCATACACATACTGTGGGGGGACCCCGTTGCCTACAACTACTGTGGGGGACCCCGCTGCCAACACCTACTGTGGGGGCACTCCGCTGCCTACACCTACTGTGGGGGGACCCCGCTGCCTACACCTACTGTGGGGGGACCCCTCTGCCTACACCTACTGTGGGGGGACCCTGCTGCCTACACCTACTGTGGGGGAACTCTGCTGCCTACACCCACTGTGGTGGAACCCTGCTGACTACACCCACTGTGGGGGAACTCTGCTGCCTACACCTAATCTTAGGGACTATCTACTATGTTCCTGCCTAGCTAATATGGGGACAAACTACCAAACTAATAGGAGGGCTACCCACTACCTACATAGGGAGTTTTCAGACAGGGGCAGCTATCTGGGGAATTTACCCACAGGGAGAATAACTACCTACCTGGGGGACATTAACTACCTGGGAGCATGATCTACTAGGGTCCACTCCCTTCTGGGAACATTACCTACCTGTAACTTTCGTAAGCAACACCTTATTTTGCGTCCCCTCTGTGTAATCTGCCGTCACTCATTGGCGCCTGCACTGTGGAGGGAGAAGAACGCGGGCCTTGCTGCGCTCCAGGGGAGAAGATCGGTGCGTGGGACACATACAGGTGAGCATCATTTTTTTTTTTTTAACTTTTTTTTCAACCTTGGGGGAAACTCTGCTGCCGACACCTACTGTGGAGGGGGACCCCGCTGCTTACATCTTCTGTGGGGGGACCCTGCTGCCGACACCTACTGTGGTGGGCCCCTGCTGCTTACACCTTCTGTGGGGGGACCCTGTTGCATACACCTATGTGAGTGGACCCTGCTGCCTACATCTACTGTAGGGGGACCCCGCTGCCTTCACGTACTGTGGGGGGACCCCGCTGCCTACAACTACTGTGGGGGACCCTGCTGCCTACACCTACTGTGGGGGGACCCCGCTGCCTACACCTACTGTGGGGGGACCCCGCTGCCTACACCTACTGTGGGGGGGACCCCTCTGCCTACACCTACTGTGGGGGGACCCTTCTGCCTACACCTACTGTGGGGGAACTCTTCTGCCTACACCCACTGTGGTGGAACTCTGCTGACTACACCCACTGTGGGGGAACTCTGCTGCCTACACCTAATCTTAGGGACTATCTACTATGTTCCTGCCTAGCTAATATGGGGACAAACTACCAAACTAATAGGAGGGCTACCTACTAGCTACATAGGGAGTTTTCATACAGGGGCAGCTATCTGGGGAATTTAACTACCTACCTGGGGGACATTAACTACCTGGGAGCATGATCTACTAGGGTCCAATACCTTCTGGGAACATTACCTACCTGTAACTTCCGTAAGCAACACCTTATTTTCTGTCCATTAACACAAAATACTCTGATAGTGCCCCTCCCGAGACTAGACTCAGGATCCGCCACTGGGTGGAGGGGGATGCTGGCTACAGACTTGACTAACTACCTGGTTACCTAACTTTATACCTGGATGCCTAATTACTTACCTACAAACCTGGCTATCTAACTACCTACATACTTGGCTGCCTAACTACCTACATATCTTGCTACCTACCTACATACCTGGCTACCTAACTATGTACATACCTGCCCTTCATACATGGCTGCCTAAGTACCTAGCTAGTCACCTACCTACATATCTGGCTTTCTGATCTACCTATCTAGTTACATATTTACCTGGCTAGCTTCCTGCTCTTTTACTGTGCAGAACACCAAGGAGGGCATTATTACAGTTTGTGGGCCTATAGATGGGAAGATTGTGTAGAGGGGGGGAGGGCACTGAAAAATGCAGAGTCTAACATGCTTGTCCTGCAGATGAGATCAACATGACGGTCTGATCCAGACAGAGAAGAAAAGGAAAGAGTACACCGCTGATCAGAGAAAACGGAATTGTGAGTCCCTTATGTAACTGTAATCACTTCCTTCTATGGTGTACAGATCCTGTGTACAGCTGATATCTACCGCAATATGGTCCTGTATATAATCACATATATTGTATACAGATCCTGTGTACAGCTGATATCTACCACCATATGGTCCTGTATATAATGACTTATATTGTATACAGATCCTGTATAGTATACTGGTCTGTGTATAGTGGTTTTATTTAATACAGTATGGCGGCATATGCAGTTATTGTGTAGTGGTATATATTTACTCCTTGTATATTGGTATTATTGTCATGTAAAATTATTTTACCTACCTTAACCCCTTAACAACCATGGACGTGTATACTCGTCCATGTGCTGTTGACGGGGTATGGCACGGGCTCCCAACTCGAGCCTGCGTAATATCGGCTGGCCCTCAGCTGATTCCTGTAGCTGGTGGCCGGCATTAATAGCCGACAGGGCCAACTATTAACCGCGGCTGGCTATTAACTCTTTAGATCGCCGCTGACAGCGGCATCTAAAGGTGCCTTTATACAGTCCCTACTAGTCCAGTGGGGAGGATCGCCCCCCCCCCCCACAGCATGATCGCGGGGGGGGGGGGGGGGGGGGGTGATCGACTGCTGAGGTAGCCAGAAGACTTACCTCTCACCCTACTGCTGCTGCGGCTCTGACAATGATAAAGCCTGGCAGGCTTTGGATTGATAGGCATTGATCTGTATGAGGAATCAAATGATTCCTCCTAAAAGTCCCTTAAATGGACTAAAAGTGTAAAAAAAAAGTTTAAAAAAGTTTAAAAACACACACATTAAACCCTTCCTTATTAAAAGTTAAAATCAACACCCTTTTCCTAAATTCTGTATAAAAAATATATAAGCATAATAAAAATAAACATGTGGTATCGCTGCATGCGAACTATAGAAATATATTGTTAATTAAACCACACGGTCTATGGCATGTGCGCAAAATGAATTCCAAAGTCAAAAATAGTGTATTTTTGGTCACTTTTTATACCATAAAAATATGAATGAAAAGCAATCAAAAAGTCTGATCAAAACAAAAATGGTACAAATTAAAACTTCAGATCGCTGGGCAAAATATGAGCCCTCATATAGCCTTGCACGTGGAAAAATAAAAAAGTTATAGGCGTCAGAAAAGTCGCACTCACCCGAATGTATTTTCAGCAAGGCAAATTATTTTATTCCAACATGAATAGCAGTGAAGAAAGGAGGATACAATTGCTTTGCGTGGAGTGAGAGCTGGCAAGCTCTCAGACACGGGGCACACCACTGATAGGCTACTAGTTTCGCGTCACCTGCAGACGCTTCTTCCGGCCAAGGTGTACGCCTATCTCAGGTGGGAAATGTCTTTTTATATCATGTGGGAGGTAGCCGTGGAGACTAGACATAAACAACTCAAACAAAAAAGCAAGTGAAGTGTCAACAAATATAAAAAAAAAAAAAATACAGACAAAAAATACATGCATATATTAAAACCACATAAGATAGAAAGCGACTCACAGAAAAGAAGACAAGTCATTCCTTTCATTAAGCCCCAGCAGACCTGTAGCATTTAACTTAATTATCCAGAGTGCTTCTCAAGTAAGTTTCTTTATTTTCTCCGCTGGGAACCTCTGTGATTCTCTCCAAACCGGCATATTTCAGGCCCGTTCTATCATTGCCATGGCATTCAGCCAAATGGGCAATGAAACGTGGGGCACCCTTGTCCGTTCAGAGGGAATACAGGCGTTCTCTAATACGTATACATAGTTTTCTTTTTGTTTTGCCAATGTAGAAAAAATTACAGGGGCATATAAAGCAATAGACAATATGAGTAGACTTGCATGTAATCATATGGTTGACAAAAATGTTAATTCCGCCTAAAGTAAAATTTCTTTTGGCCAGATTGTACTGCCAAAAATTACAATTTCTACATGGAAAAATTACCTTTTGGTTCTACATTGTTCAACCAGTTATTTCTTCTTGCTGCCTGAGCTTTTTCTTTATTCTTTTTAAGAACATCTCCTATGGTGGTACATTTTCTGAAAGTAATAATAGTTTTTTCCCTTGTATTTTCTCCCAAATCAGCATCTTGCTCAAAAAAATACCAATTGTCTAAAATACTCTTCCTGACAATATGATTAATGGGAGAATTTGCAAAGGAAAAGACTATATGCTTATCATTATTCAATGTTTCTGGATTATTTTGTTGTTTGTGTTTTTTAGGTTTCAATAGGTCTTCTCGTGTTCTAGTATATGTTTTTTGTATTGCTTTGTCAAGGACTGCTGTTGGATATCCTCTTTCTCCTGCCTGTGTTTGAAAAGTGGTCTGGTCACTATTCACTCTTTTTAGTCTTAATAATTGGCTGTACGGAATATTGTCTTTTCTGTAGGAGGGATGTGAGCTATCATAATGCAACAGTGATTTTTTTGCAATATTTTTTATAAATCCAGCAGTTTTCAAAAAACTTCCTTCCAAAATTAACCTGACATCTAGAAAGTCCAGAGTTAGACCGCCAAACATGCTGGTAAAATGCATGTTGATGGTATTTTTTTCATTTAGAGCATTTACAAAGGCTTGAATTTCTGTGTCTGAACTGTTCCATACAATGAGGATGTCGTCCACATATCGAAGAAAATATTTAATTTGATGGATATATGGATTACTGGTGGAAAAAATAAGTTCTTATTCCATTCTGGCCAGAAAAACATTTGCATAGGTACATGATAGAGGAGAGCCCATGGCTGTGCCATGGGCCTGCCTGTACCACCTACCTTCATGCAAAAAAATCATTATTATGTAGAACGAACATAAGTGACTCACAAATAAAATCTATAAAATACTTGGACTTATTTGCGCCTGCTAAAAAGCTGCACATAGCCTGTACCGCATCGTGAGGGATGCGGGTGTACAGACTTTCTATGTCAATAGATGCCAGGTGGAGGGAGTCCTGCCACGTAAATTCCTCGAATGCCGTTAGTAACTCACTGGAATCCTTTAATAATGTAGGGATATCTTTTAGTAGAGGGGCAATAAGCCACTCTAGGTAGCTAGATGGAAATTCAGTAGATGCGCCTATATCGGCGACAGTAGGTCGTCCGGTGGGGCAGGTTTGGCAATACATACCACTTTGCAGGTTTAGGAGCTGCAGTTTTAAGAGAAATTACTGATTTCTCCACATAGTGTCTAAGGAGGGAGCGGAGGTGGTCTGTAGTTCTTCTAGTGTGATTTTCTGTTAATATTTTGTACGTATTAGTATCACTGAGGTGACGATGCACTTCTTCCTTAGAAGCCAAAGAACTCCAGATCACCACCGCGCCAGTACAATCTGGCCAAAATAAATTTTATTTTAGGTGGAATTAACATTTTTATCAACCAGATGATTACATGCAAGTCTACTCATATTGTCTATTGCATTATATGCCCCTGTAATTTTTCCTACATTGGCAAAACAAAAAGAAAACTATGTATACGTATTAGAGAACACCTGTACTCCCTCCGAACGGGCAAGGGTGCCCCACGTTTCATTGCCCATATGGCTCAATGCCATGGCAATGAAAGTATGGGCCTGAAATATGCCGGTTTGGAGAGAATTACAGAGGTTCCCAGCGGAGAAAATAAAGAAACTTACTTGTCACGCAGAGAAGCACTCTGGATAATTAAGTTAAATGCTACAGGTCCACTGGGGCTTAATGAAAGGAATGACTTGTCTTCTTTTCTTTGAGTCGCTTTCTATCTTATGTGGTTTTAATATATGTATGTATTTTTTGTATGTATTTTTTTGTTTTTTTTATATTTGGTGACAGTTCACATGCTGTTTTGTTTGAATTATTTATGTCTAGTCTCCACGGCTACCTCCCACTTGATATAAAAAGACATTTCCCACCTGAGATAGGCATACACCTTGGCTGGAAGTGGTGTGCCCTGCATCTGAGAGCTTGCCGACTCTCGCTCCCTGCAAAGAAATTGTAACCTCCTTTCTTCACTGCTATTCATGTTGGAATAAAATAATTTACCACGCTGAAAATACATTCGGATGAGTGCGACTTCATTCTTTTCTTCACATGTTTCATTGTACATGCTTTTTATACTATTGAAGTCTGCACCCAAGAATTCAGCAGTGACTTTTGAGTAATGTCATATGGTTTCCGTGGGCTTCCGCTACAACTGCCGAGATTGGAGTGAGCACTGCTCTTGGCAGTTTAACCCCATCTATTCCATGGTCAGTAGTGACTGCTGCTTAAATAGGGTTAACAGGGGGAGGGGACCCTCTGACACTCACGCATATTTAACCCTTTAACGGGGTTGTGCGCTGCCCTGCCTTTCGGAGCTCATTACTCCGAACGCTGTGTGCGGGCTTCCGTGTTCGCAGCCGCCCCCTTGTGACGCCACGGCCGCCCCCTCGTGACGTCACGCCCGGCCCCTCGTGACGTCATGCCCGCCCCCTCAACCAAAGTCTATGGGAAGGGGACGTGACAGCGGTCGCGCCCCTTCCCATAGACTTTCGTTGAGGGGGCGGGCGTGACGTCACGAGGGGGCGGCCGCAAACACGGAAGCTCGCACACAGTGTTCGGAGTAATGAACTTCCGGACGATGCGAGCGGAGCTCCGAAAGGCAGGGCAGCGCACAATCCCTATAAGGACAAAGCCCATTTTGGCCTTAAAGACCAGGCCAATTTTCATTTTTAAGTTTTTGTTTTTTCGTACTCTCCTTTTAAAATCCATAACTCTTTAATTTTTTCACCTAAAGACCCATATGGGGGCTTGTTTTTTGCACGACCAATTGTACTTAGTAATGTCATCTTTAATTTTACCATAAGATGTACCATGAAACAAAAAAATTTAGATTTGAGGACGGAAATTGATAAGAAAACCACAATTTTTGCAACTCTTGGGGGGGTTTGGTTTCTAAGCAGTGCACTTTATGGTAAAAATTATACATTATCTCTATTCTGTAGGTCATGCAATTAAAACAAACCCCAATTTATATAGTTTTTCTATTACTGTACTACTTTAAAAAAAAATTACTTTTTTTTAACAAAATTGATAAGCGTAAAATTGTTCTTTTCTGACTAATATAACTTTTTTTTTTCCCATATACAGGGATGTATGAGGGTTAATTTTTTTGTGCTGTGATCTGTAGTTATACAGATAGTTTTCATCTGTACCATTTTCGCTTTGTAGTTACAGATAGTTTTCATCTGTACCATTTTCGCTTTGATGGGACTTTCTGATCACTTTTTATAATTTATATGATGTGATTAAAAATCAGTATTTTTGGTGTTTGATATTTTTTTGCTGTGCTTGACCATAAACATTATATTTAATTAGTTTTGACATTTACACACGTGGCAATGCCAAATATGTAAAAATATTAACCTTTTTTTCTTTATTTTTATTTTTTTTTGTAAAATGGGAAAAATAAGGGTAATTTAATTTTTTATTAGGGGAGGGGGGTTTATTTGATTTCAGAAACTTTTATATGATTTCAGAAACTTTCTTTAATCCTATGCCTATGGCATAACGTTATACAGTGTGATCAGTGATCCACTGATAAAGCCTGGCTAAGCCAGGATAAATCAGTGAATCAGTGATGGGAGGCAAGAAGCAGGAAAGGGGACCCTCGAGGGGGTTCCATGAGCCCCCCTGAGTTACCGCAGATATTTGACTTTCACTTAAGGGTCAATAACTAGCAGCGGCAGGATCGCCGCTGCCTGTCATTAGCAGTGAGTGTCTGGCTACTGATAGTAGCCGACACTCACTGTTCTGAAGCAAACGCAGCTCCTGTGCTCACTTTCACTCCATACGCAACGGCGAACCCATGCTCTCCATGCAATTACAATTACCTGCACAGGGGTTTCCAAAATCCCAAATCCTAAATTCTCAGAAATTACAAATGCTTTTGCGATCCAAGTAGTGATGGTATCTGGTACAACAGTGTCCATTTCAAGGAAAGTGCTTCGTCTAAAAATAAACGGAAAAAAATAGTGATTTTACATCATGGATCATACTTAGACATATGTCCACCCTTATCTGTCCTTTCATTTAGTTAAGGGCCCTATTTTCTCATGAACCAGTTCAATAAAATATCAGAATACTATATGCTATCAATCACTAAAAGGGCTTAATTTACATAACAATCACTGGGTATCCACACACACAGCATGACCATCTCAAACAAAGTGTCAAGCTGTGAAACCTGGTAATCTTATACATACATAACCATATGTTGACTTTAGAGATAAGCTAAAAAAGGACACATCTGTACAAAAAGTTATAATAGAATATTGACTCTGGGAAATAACATGCATATTACACTCTATTATAGTTTACCCTGAGTTAATATTCTTCCAAATCCATGTCTCAGGAAAATTAGATCTGATACGAGATCCACCAAAATCAACAGGATGCCAAGAGGGCTGGAAGTCTTCTCTACTGTCAAAATGTACATTTCTCACTACAACAGAAATTGAGATTTTCTAAGAAAAAAAAAATCCTAGACTCTGGTCACTTTTTTTTTTTTTTTTTTTAAATTTTTTTATTGTTTAATTTCCCATATACATAAAGAAATAACAACTGCATAAAGTAGCCATACATTAGCAAGAATTGCACATGTTCAAAACCACCCCCCTCCCCAGAGGTACATGTCAAAGAGCCCCTCTGTCATTTTTAATTTTTTAAAGATGACTAAATCAACACAGTCTTTAAAAAGAGAGATAAAGTGAGTACCTAAAACTGCAGAATAATTAAAGGGGTACTCCACTCCCCAGCATTCTGAACATTTAGTTTCGAATGCTGGCGCGGGCTTCGGGGTTGCCACACCCCGCCTCCTTAATGCAAGTCTATGGGAGGGGGTGTGATGGCCGTCTAACATTAGGGGGGCGTGACATGACGAGGGACGGAGCCTGACGTCACGAGGGGCGTGGCGACCCCCGAAGCCTGCACCAGCATTTGGAACTAAACGTTTCGAGCGCTCAGGAGTGGAGTAAGGACCACGGGTTTTTCTGTTTTTGCACTTTCGTTTTTATTCTAAAAATCATAACGCTTTCAATTTTGCACCTACAGACTCATATGAGGGCTTATTTTTTGCAGCACCAATTGTACTTTGTAATGACATCAATCATAATTTACGGCGAACCCAGATAAAAAATATTTGTGGGGCAAAATTGAGAAAAAAAAAGTACTTTTGTAACTTTTGGGGTCTTTTGGGGTCTTCCGATTCTACGCAGTATACTTTTCGGTAAAAATTTCACTACGTAAAAAAATGATAACTATATGCACCAAAATTAGTGTGTTTAAAATTGTCCTCTTCTGACCCCTATAACTTTTTCATTTTTCTGTGTACGGGGTAGCATGAGGGCTCATTCTTTGCCCTATGATCTGAAGTTTTCATTAGCACGATTTGATTTGATGGGACATTTTGATCAGTTTTTATAATTTTTTTTGAGTATACAAAGGGACCAAAAATACCAAATTTGATATTTTTTTACGTATTTATAAGTATTTGTATAGTTTGGAAATTTACGCACATGGCGATACCACATATGTTTATTTTTATTACGTTTTTATATTTTTTATATGGAATTTGGGAAAAGGGGTGATTTGAACTTTTAATAAGGAAAGGGTTAATGTGTGTTTTTTTTTACTTTTATTAAACTTTTTTTTTTACACTTTATTAGTCCCCTTAGGGGACTTTTAGGAGGAATCATTAGATTCCTCATACAGATCAATATGGTTCATAGAACCACATTGATTTGTGTGATCTGAGCTCCATTGATAAAGCCTGGTCCTGCCAGGCTTTATCAGTGAGAGACCTGGGACAGCCGCAGCAGCAGAGGTAAGCCCTCCGACTACCTCCACAGTGGATTGCCCGCCCTGCGATCGCACTGCTTGGGGGGGCGATCCACCCCATTGGAACACCAGGGAGTATTCACAGCTTCTTTAAGATGCCGCTGTCAACTTTGACAGCAGTGATCTAAAGGGTTAAAGGGGTATTCCGGACGAAAACATTTTATCCCCTATCCAAAGGATAGGGGATAAGATGTCTGATCGCGGGGGGCCCACTGCTGAGCCCCCTCGAGATCTCCCTGCAGCACCCGCATTCCCTCCCATAGACATGAATGGAGGGGGCGTGGCGTGACGTCAAGTCCCCAGTCCCGGAAACCCGGAGGTTTCCTAAACTGGAGATTCAGCATCCGCATAGAATGCGGGTGCTACAGGGAGATTGCGGGGGGTCTCAGCAGCAGGCCCCCCGCAATCAGACATCTTATCCCCTATCCTTTGGATAGGGGATAAAATGTTTTTGCCCGGAATACCCCTTTAATAGCCAGCTACGGCGATCACCGCATGACAGTTATTAACGCCAGCCCCCAGCTACAAGAATCAGCTGGGGGATGGCCGAAATAACAATCCCCTCAATCTCTCCATCCCAGCTCCCCAATAAACAAAAAAAGTCAATTTGAAGTATAAATGTATAAAAGTATGACAGAAATACACATTTGCTATACCTGAAATGTCCCCAGTAGGTAAAGTAGTATAAATCACCCTTCTAAATGGCAGTCAATATTTTAATAACAAAATTGGTCATACTGTATATCATGAATATGTATTTCAAAACATTTCCCAAAAATCTATATTATGGAATTAGAATTATTATATTGTATAACTGTTTGCAATGATGGCTTGCACTTAAAGGGGTATTCCAGGCAAAACCTTTTTTTATATACCGTATTTATCGGCGTATAACACGCACTTTTCAGGCTAAAGTCTATGTGTGTGTTATACGCCGATACACCCCCAGGAAAGGCAGGGGGAGAGAGGCTGTCGCTGCCGGCTTCTCTCCCCCTGCCTTTCCTGGGGTCTAGAGCCCTGCTTCCGGCCCTTCTCTCCCCCTGGCTATCAGCGCCGCTGCCCGTTCTGTCCCCATGACTATCGGTGCCGGCGCCCCATTGCCGGCGCCGATAGCCAGGGGGAGAGAAGCAGCGCCGACAGACAGGGGGAGAGAAGGGGTAGCGGCACCCATTGCCGGCGCCGCTGCCTCCCCCCATCCCCGCTTGCATAATTACCTGTTGCCGGGGTCGGGTCCGCGCTGCTTCAGGCCTCCGATGTGCGTCCCCTGCGTCGTTGCTATGCGCTGCGCATGACGTCAGTGCGCCACACCGTGCACACACCGGAGGCCTGAAGCAGCGCGGACTCGACCCCGGCAACAGGTAATTATGCAACCAGGGATGGGGGGATGCAACGGGGCAGCGGCGCCGGCAATGGGTGCCGCTGCCCCTTCTCTCCCCCTGGCTGTCGGCGCCGCTTCTCTCCCCCTGGCTATCGACGCCGGCAATGGGGCGCCGGCACCAATAGTCAGGGGGACAGAACGGGCAGCGGCGCTGATAGCCAGGGGGAGAGAAGGGCCGGAAGCAGGGCTCTAGACCCCAGGAAAGGCAGGGGGAGAGAAGCCGGCAGCGACGGCCTCTCTCCCCCTGCCTTTCCAGGGGGTGTATTGGGGTATACATGCGCACACACGCACCCTCATTTTACCATGGATATTTGGATATTATTTTCTTACCCAAATATCCTTGGTAAAATGAGGGTGCGTGTTATAGGCCGGTGCGTGATATACCCCGATAAATACGGCATATCAACTGGCTCCGGAAAGTTAAGCAGATTTGTAAATTACTTCTATTAAAAAATCTTAATTCTTCCAATAGTTATTAGCTTCTGAAGCTTTCTGTCTAACTGCTCAATGATGATGTCACGTCCCGGGAGCTGTGCATGATGGGAGAATATCCCCATAGGAACTGTACAGCTCCCAGAACGTGAGTCATCAGAGACCAGTTAGACAGAAAACAACAACTCCACTTCAGAAGCTAATAACTATTGGAAGGATTAAGATTTTTTAATACAAGTACTTTACAAATCTGTTTAACTTTCCGGAGCCAGTTGATATATAAAAAAAAAGTTTTGGCCTGGAATACCCCTTTAAACTACAACAAAGGTGAAGACATGTCTCAACAAACAGACATGATGGTATAGTCATTGGGTGATGGGGATCCAAATTGTAAGAACAGGGAGCCTGAGCTAGCCATTACATCACTAAACTGTGGGCACAATGGAGTAGTATACTGCCAATTGTGTTTATACAATGGAGATTGAGACATCTGTTCTTTTTCACTGATATGTCAGTGTAAAGTGTAAAGGACTCATGTCCATATTACAGCCACAAGTCCCAGCCTGAATGTGGGTGTAATAACCAGAAATGACAGCATCATATATTACAAAAATACTGTCAGTTTAGGCATTAGGCCTGCAGATGGGCCAGGACTTAGATCTGTAATAAGGACACAAAAAAGGTTTGTATTATGCTTGTGTTAAACCAGATTACAGAAAATACATTTTAACACTTACATGTATCATACTCATCTTCTTTCCCAAGGATGGCGTCAGTAAACACGCCAATATTACATTTCTATAAAAAAAAGAGTATTTATAACATATTACAGTATATATATATATATTTAAAAAAAAACACTTGTACTAGATTAAATAAAACACAAAACACAGAGGGGGAGATTTATCAAAACCTGTCCAGGCGCTCTGTCATGTCCCTGCTGCCGACGGAACGCCCCCCTTCCTATACATTGCCGCGGCCCATACAGGAGATCGCGGGGGGGCCCAATGCTCGGACCCCCCGCGATCTAAAAGTTCAGAGCACTACAGATCTCATTTAATGAAGGGGTTTTGTCATTTAGGCCTCCTTGCAGCCGCTAAAAGCCAGGAAGATAAAAACATATCATGTGGCTGTGCAAAACATCTTCTAGATGAGAATCGTCTTTAAAGTAATAGTAGTTGATACCTTTTAATGGCTAACTGATGTAAAAGCTTACATTTTGTCTTCATCTTATTCACTTAGCCATTAAAAGTTATCAACTACTGAGAACTCTTAATTTGTAATTACTTCTATCTACTGGCTATCACGATACACAGAATTGTTCCCCTTAACCCCTTAAGGACCGGGGTTTTTTCCGTTTTTGCATTTTCGTTTTTTGCTCCTTGCCTTTAAAAAATCATAACTCTTTCAATTTTGCACCTAAAAATCCATATGATGGCTTATTTTTTGCGCCACCAATTCTACTTTGTAATGACATCAGTCATTTTGCCCAAAAATCTACGGTGAAATGGAAAAAAAATCATTGTGCGACAAAATTGAAAAAAAAACGCCGTTTTGTAACTTTTGGGGGTTTCAGTTTCTACGTAGTACATTTTTCGGTAAAAATGACACCTTATCTTTATTCTGTAGGTCCATACGATTAAAATGATACCCTACTTATATAGGTTTGATTTTGTCGGACTTATGGAAAAAATCATAACTACATGCAGGAAAATTATTACGTTTAAAATTGTCATCTTCTGACCCCTATAACTTTTTTATTTTTCCGTGTATGGGGCGGTATGAGAGCTCATTTTTTGCGCCGTAATCTGAAGTTTTTAACGGTACCATTTTTGCATTGATAGGACTTATTGATCGCTTTTTATTCATTTTTAAATGATATAAAAAGTGACCAAAAATGCACTATTTTGGAATTTTTTTGCGCGCACGCCATTGACCGAGCGGTTTTATTAATGATATATTTTTATACTTTGGACATTTCCGCACGCGGTGATACCATATATGTTTATTTTTATTTTTATTTACACTGTGTTTTTTTTTTTTATTGGAAAAGGGGGGTGATTCAAACTTTTAATAGGGGAGGAGTTAAATGATCTTTATTCACCATAGGGACCTATAACACTGCACACACTGATCTTCATCATTGATCACTAGTTTCTCATAAGAAACCAGTGATCAACGATTCTGCCGCATGACTGCTCATGCCTGGATCTCAGGCACTGAGCAGTCATTCGGCGATCGGAAAGCGAGGAGGCAGGTAGGGGCCCTCCTGCTGTCCTGTCAGCTGTTCGGGATGCCGCGATTAGCCGTGGCTATCCCGAACAGCCCGACTGAGCTAGCCGGCAACTTTCCCTTTCACTTTTAGCCGCGCGGCTCAGCTCTGAGCGCGCGGCTAAAGGGTTAATAGCACGCGGCGCCGCGATCGGCGCTGCGCGCTATTAGAGGCTGGTCCCGGCTTCACTATGACGCCGGGCCCGCCGTGATATGACGCCGGGTTACTGTGTAACCCCGCGTTATATCAGGAGAGCAGGACCAAGGACGTACCGGTGCGTCCTTGGTCCTTAAGGGGTTAAAGTAATAATTTGTCCAAAAAATAGATAATCCATACTTAATAAAAATGTCTTCCTTCTGCAGAAGGAACATGTGGTAACTGTGAGTAAATAATGTAACGTGTGTATGTTTATCAAGAGTCTTTACAATTACAAATCTGTCACATAAATTCTAATATTACACAAATGGATCAATAAAACTAATTTATTCATTAAGGGCCTAGATACTGTGAAAGGCCAGCCAAAAGTACACACCTGCTGGTGTTGTAGACAAATACTGTTTTGAGCATACTGAAGCACATTGTACTCCCCTTGTAATAGATGTGTCTATGTTTTCCTTCCATGTAAAAAAAGGATTCATTTAGGAGGCCCCTTCCCCATCTGCCCCTCCCATCTCTGCTCCTTCCGGTATCTTGTGAAGACTAAACAAAAGAGGCCTGCAAAACAGCTCAGGAAGTGGAGTGCCACGAGGACAAGGCACATCCCCCATGCTATTTGCTCACTCCCTATATGCTAGAACATCCCACTAGTGAGTTGTGGGAACTTATGTTAATGACAAAGGTGATATAAACTTGAACGATTTGAAATAAAGGCTCAGTGGAAAGCATACAGAGAACGCAGAAGCATATGAAACCGACAATGGCTCTATCTGAATTTATTTCTCTATGCTTCGGTATATACATTCTGTATACGGATTTGGCCGGGAGTAAGATAGCTCCATGGACACTGAGTTAACCCACCACACCCTCATAAGTGCATACCACATATGTACATCTAAGTGGTGTACCATTTTGTCCCTGTTAAAGTCTTAAGGGCCTAGATACTGTGAAAGGCCAGCCAAAAGTACACACCTGCTGGTGTTGTAGACAAATACGGTTTTAAGCATACTGGAGCGCATTGTACTCCCCTCATAAGTGCATACCACATACGTACATCTAAGTGGTGTACCATTTTGTTCCTGTTAAAGTCTTAAGGGCCTAGATACTGTGAAAGGCCAGCCAAAAGTACACACCTGCTGCCGTTCTAGACAAATACTGCTTTAAGCATAGTGGAGCGTATTATACTTCCCTCATATACGCAGAGAGGTGCCAGGACATGCACAAAGGAGTGGCAGAGGCCTAAATTCATCAGGTGCAGGCAGAGGTCACAGCAGACTAGGGGTGAGTGGCAGCAGGAGTTGCAGCGAGAGGCCTGAGCTTCTGGTATTAGCTAGCGGCCGTGTCTCGACCAGCAACCCATCTGCTGTCATTGACTGGTTAACTCGGTCATCCACTTCCTCACAAATGACATCTGACACCCCCAGTCAATAGTCAGTGGGTTCCTCAGACACAACCATCAGTTGGCATGGCCCGGGAGCAGTCCCTATCCTCCAATTGCCTCTGTCATATGCTGTTCCCTCCCCCATAGAAGTATCCTATGCTGTGGGTTCAACTCCACTTGTCAGTCAGGACGATCTACTAGAGGACAGTTAACAGCTACTGTCTCCTCATGCTGCTGGGACACTACTTAAATTTGATTATGGTAATCTATTTAAAATCTTCAATTTAAATTAGAAAATATATTTTTTATCTTTTCATTTATGAAGCCCTACGGTCTCCTCATGCTGCTGGGACATTAAAAAATTTGTTTTTATGGTAATCTATTTAAAATCTTCCATTTAAATTTGAAAATCTTTAATCTTTTTAATTGTGAGGCCCTATGGTCTCCTCTTGCTGCTGCCACCTCCAGGTTTGGTCATTCTGCCACTATATGGTCTCGTTATGCTCCTGCCACTTCCATGCTCTATCATTGTGCCGCCATGTGGTCTCCTCATGCTGCTGGCATATTACATTAAAAAAAATTAATTAAAAATAATCTAAATTAATTTTAAGAAATGAATTTAAATTTTAATTAATTTTCATTAATAATTTCAATAGAATTGCCCATCCTGCATACCATGTGTGCAGGGAATGGCAGTGTCACGCTGTTCTTCACATGAATTGCCTTGGCGAATGGAGTCACACAAGGGAAGAACTGCTAAAAGTCATTCATCAAAAAATCGAATCATGGCTTACTCCACGAAAACTGGCAATGGGAACCATGGTGACCGACAAAGGGAAGAACTTCTTGTCTGCGCTGCTTCAAGGAAGCCTGAGCCATGCGCCCTGCATGGCACACGTGTTCAATCTGGTTATCAAGCGATTCCTCAAGTGTTACTGTTACGCCGAGCGCTCCGGGTCCCCGCTCCTCCCCGGAGCGCTCGCTACATCCTCGCAATTGCAGCGCCCCGGTCAGACCCGCTGACCGGGTGCGCTGCGATACCTCTCCCAGCCGGGATGCGATTCGCGATGCGGGAGGCGCCCGCTCGCGATGCGCATCCCGGCTCCCGTACCTGACTTGCTCTCCGTCGGTCTTGTCCCGGCGCGCGCGGCCCCGCTCCCTAGGGCGCGCGCGCGCCGGGTCTCTGCAATTTAAAGGGCCACTGCGCCACTGATTGGCGCAGTTAGCTTAATTAGTGTGTTCACCTGTGCACTCCCTATTTATACCTCACTTCCCCTGCACTCCCTCGCCAGATCTTGTTGCCATCGTGCCAGTGAAAGCGTTTCCTTGTGTGTTCCTAGCCTGTGTTCCAGACCTCCTGCCGTAGCCCCTGACTACGATCCTTGCTGCCTGCCCCGACCTTCTGCTACGTCCGACCTTGCTCTTGTCTAGTCCCTTGTACCGCGCCTATCTTCAGCAGTCAGAGAGGTTGAGCCGTTGCTGGTGGATACGACCTTGTTGCTACCGCCGCTGCAAGACCATCCCGCTTTGCAGCGGGTTCTGGTGAATACCAGTAGCAACTTAGAACCGGTCCACCAGCACGGTCCACGCCAATCCCTCTCTGGCACAGAGGATCCACCACCTGCCAGCCGAATCGTGACAGTAGATCCGGCCATGGATCCCGCTGAAGTCCCACTGCCAGTTGTCGCCGACCTCACCACGGTGGTCGCCCAGCAGTCGCAACAGATAGCGCAACAAGGCCACCAGCTGTCTCAACTGACCGTGATGCTACAGCAGCTACTACCACAGCTTCAGCAATCATCTCCTCCGCCAGCTCCTGCACCTCCTCCGCAGCGAGTGGCCGCTTCCGGCCTACGATTATCCTTGCCGGATAAATTTGATGGGGACTCTAAGTTTTGCCGTGGCTTTCTTTCGCAATGTTCCCTGCACTTGGAGATGATGTCGGACCAGTTTCCTACTGAAAGGTCTAAGGTGGCTTTCGTAGTCAGCCTTCTGTCTGGGAAAGCTCTGTCATGGGCCACACCGCTCTGGGACCGCAATGACCCCGTCACTGCCTCTGTACACTCCTTCTTCACGGAGATTCGAAGTGTCTTTGAGGAACCTGCCCGAGTCTCTTCTGCTGAGACTGCCCTGCTGAACCTGGTCCAGGGTAATTCTTCTGTTGGCAAGTACGCCATCCAATTCCGTACTCTTGCCTCCGAATTATCCTGGAATAATGAGGCCCTCTGCGCGACCTTTAAAAAAGGCCTATCCAGCAACATTAAAGATGTTCTGGCCGCACGAGAAATTCCTGCTAACCTGCATGAACTCATTCATCTGGCCACCCGCATTGACATGCGTTTTTCCGAAAGGCGTCAGGAGCTCCGCCAGGATATGGACTTTGTTCGCTCAAGGCGTTTTTTCTCCCCGGCTCCTCTCTCCTCTGGTCCTCTGCAATCCGTTCCTGTGCCTCCCGCCGTGGAGGCTATGCAAGTTGACCGGTCTCGCTTGACACCTCAAGAGAGGACACGACGCCGCATGGAGAATCTGTGCCTGTACTGTGCCGGTACCGAACACTTCCTGAAGGATTGTCCTATCCGTCCTCCCCGCCTGGAAAGACGTACGCTGACTCCGCACAAAGGTGAGGCAGTTCTTGATGTCAACTCTGCTTCTCCACGCCTTACTGTGCCTGTGCGAATATCTTCCTCTACCTTCTCCTTCTCTGCTATGGCCTTCTTGGATTCCGAATCTGCAGGAAATTTTATTTTGGCCTCTCTCATCAACAGGTTCAACATCCCAGTGACCAGTCTCGCCAGACCCCTCTACATCAATTGTGTTAACAATGAAAGATTGGACTGTACCGTGCGTTACCGCAAGGAACCTCTCCTAATGTGCATCGGACCTCATCACGAAAAAATTGAGTTTTTGGTCCTCTCCAACTGCACTTCCGAAATTCTTCTTGGATTACCGTGACTTCAACGCCATTCCCCAACCCTTGATTGGTCCACAGGAGAAATCAAGAGCTGGGGTACCTCTTGTTTCAAGGACTGTCTTAAACCGGTTCCCTGTACTCCCTGCCGTGACCCTGTGGTTCCCCCTGTAACCGGTCTTTCTAAGGCTTATATGGACTATGCTGACGTGTTTTGCAAAAAGCAAGCTGAGACTTTACCTCCTCACAGGCCTTATGACTGTCCTATTGACCTCCTCCCGGGTACTACTCCACCCGGGGGCACAATTTATCCTCTGTCTGCTCCAGAGACTCTTGCTATGTCTGAATACATCCAGGAAAATTTAAAAAAGGGGTTTATCCGCAAATTCTCCTCTCCTGCCGGAGCTGGATTTTTCTTTGTGTCCAAAAAAGATGGCTCCCTACGTCCTTGCATTGATTACCGCGGACTTAATAAAATCACGATAAAGAACCGCTACCCCCTACCTCTTATCTCAGAACTCTTTGATCGCCTTCAAGGTGCCCACATCTTTACCAAACTGGACTTAAGAGGTGCTTATAATCTCATCCCAAGTCCTGGTCTCCCCAAGCGGAAGATGCATTTAAACGTCTCAAGTCTGCCTTTTCTTCTGCTCCCGTGCTCTCCAGACCTGACCCATCTAAACCCTTCCTATTGGAGGTAGATGCCTCCTCAGTGGGAGCTGGAGCTGTCCTTCTACAAAAAAATCCTTCCGGGCATGCTGTTACGTGTGGCTTTTTTTCTAGGACCTTCTCTCCGGCGGAGAGGAACTACTCCATCGGGGATCGAGAATTACTGGCCATTAAATTGGCGCTTGAGGAATGGAGGCATCTGCTGGAGGGATCAAAATTTCCTGTTATCATATACACCGATCACAAGAATCTCTCCTATCTCCAGTCTGCCCAACGGCTGAACCCTCGCCAGGCCAGGTGGTCGTTGTTCTTTGCCCGTTTTAACTTTGAAATTCACTTTCGCCCTGCCGACAAGAACATTAGGGCCGATGCCCTCTCTCGTTCCTCGGATGCCTCGGAAGTAGAGGTCTCTCCGCAACACATCATTCCTCCTGACTGTCTGATCTCCACTTCTCCAGCCTCCATCAGGCAAACTCCTCCAGGGAAGACCTTCGTTTCTCCACGCCAACGTCTCGGGATTCTCAAATGGGGACACTCCTCCCACCTCGCAGGCCATGCGGGCATCAAAAAATCCTTGCAACTCATCTCTCGTTTCTATTGGTGGCCGACTCTGGAGACGGATGTTGTTGATTTTGTGCGGGCCTGTACTGTTTGTGCCCGGGATAAGACTCCTCACCAGAAACCTGCTGGTCTCCTTCATCCTCTGCCTGTCCCCGAACAGCCTTGGTCACTGATTGGTATGGACTTTATTACAGACCCCATCCCCATCCCGTGGCAACACTGTTGTTTGGGTGGTCGTTGATCGATTTTCCAAGATGGCACATTTTATTCCTCTTCCTGGTCTTCCTTCAGCGCCTCAGTTGGCAAAACAATTTTTTGTACACATTTTTCGTCTTCACGGTTTGCCCACGCAGATCGTCTCGGATAGAGGCGTCCAATTCGTGTCTAAATTCTGGAGGGCCCTCTGTAAACAGCTCAAGATTAAATTAAACTTCTCTTCTTCTTATCATCCCCAATCCAATGGGCAAGTAGAAAGAATTAACCAGGTCCTGGGTGACTATTTACGGCATTTTGTTTCCTCCCGCCAGGATGACTGGGCAGATCTTCTACAATGGGCCGAATTCTCATACAACTTCAGAGTCTCAGAATCTTCTGCTAAGTCCCCATTTTTCGTGGTGTACGGCCGTCACCCTCTTCCCCCCCTCCCTACTCCCTTGCCCTCTGGTTTGCCCGCTGTGGATGAAGTGACTCGTGATCTTTCCACCATATGGAAAGAGACCCAAAATTCTCTTTTACAGGCTTCATCCCGCATGAAAAGGTTTGCCGATAAGAAAAGAAGAACTCCCCCCATTTTTGCGCCCGGAGACAAGGTATGGCTCTCCGCTAAATATGTCCGCTTTCGTGTCCCCAGTTACAAACTGGGACCACGCTATCTTGGTCCTTTCAAAGTCTTGTGCCAGATTAATCCTGTCTCTTACAAACTCCTTCTTCCTCCTTCTCTCCGTATTCCCAATGCCTTCCATGTCTCTCTCCTTAAACCACTCATCATTAACCGCTTCTCTTCCAAACTTGTTTCTCCCACTCCTGTTTCCGGCTCTTCTGACGTCTTCTCCGTGAAGGAGATTCTGGCCTCCAAAACGGTCAGAGGGAAAAAATTCTACTTGGTGGATTGGGAAGGCTGTGGTCCAGAAGAGAGATCCTGGGAACCTGAGGACAACATCCTAGACAAAAGTCTTGTCCTCAGGTTCTCAGGCTCCAAGAAGAGGGGGAGACCCAAGGGGGGGGGGGGTACTGTTACGCCGAGCGCTCCGGGTCCCCGCTCCTCCCCGGAGCGCTCGCTACATCCTCGCAATTGCAGCGCCCCGGTCAGACCCACTGACCGGGTGCGCTGCGATACCTCTCCCAGCCGGGATGCGATTCGCGATGCGGGAGGCGCCCGCTCGCGATGCGCATCCCGGCTCCCGTACCTGACTCGCTCTCCGTCGGTTTTGTCCCGGCGCGCGCGGCCCCGCTCCCTAGGGCGGGCGCGCGCCGGGTCTCTGCAATTTAAAGGGCCACTGCGCCACTGATTGGCGCAGTTAGCTTAATTAGTGTGTTCACCTGTGCACTCCCTATTTATACCTCACTTCCCCTGCACTCCCTCGCCGGATCTTGTTGCCATCGTGCCAGTGAAAGCGTTTCCTTGTGTGTTCCTAGCCTGTGTTCCAGACCTCCTGCCGTTGCCCCTGACTACGATCCTTGCTGCCTGCCCCGACCTTCTGCTACGTCCGACCTTGCTCTTGTCTAGTCCCTTGTACCGCGCCTATCTTCAGCAGTCAGAGAGGTTGAGCCGTTGCTGGTGGATACGACCTGGTTGCTACCGCCGCTGCAAGACCATCCCGCTTTGCGGCGGGCTCTGGTGAATACCAGTAGCAACTTAGAACCGGTCCACCAGCACGGTCCACGCCAATCCCTCTCTGGCACAGAGGATCCACCACCTGCCAGCCGAATCGTGACAGTTACCCCCATCCGCAAGACATCCTAGCAATGGGAAGAAACAATAGGGTCTCATACACGGCAAAGCACACCCTCCTTAAGCTGCAGTGTCAGAACGGCATCCCCCAACATAGTCTGACTTGCGAAGTTTCCACACGTTGGATTTCCACCCTCCATATGTTGGACCAACTATACGAACAGAGAAAAGCCATCACCGATTTCTTGATGATCCAAGTGGATAGGGGGACGCCCCTGTGTAACTTCAATGTCAACCAGTGGCAGCTCATACATGACACCTGGCATTTGCTCAGGCCCTTTGAGGAAGCCACATTATTAGTCAGTCGCCAGGATTACGGGATGAACAACGTCATTCCACTGCTTCATATCCTAAAACATGTGTTGGAAACGATGGCTGGTCAGACGTGGCGACGTGGTGCCTACATCTCGAGGCCACATGAGCCCTGCGGGGGCTGAACTGGAGGATGAGGGAGAGGAGGACAGTGGAGCACAGGCAAGGTTTTGTGAAATGGGTGGTTTTTATAGTCATCTGACTGGAGAGGAGGAGCAGGCTGTGGAGCTACAGGATTATGAGAAAGACGAGACAGAGGACCCGGACACACCGTGGTCATGTGGTCTCCTCATACTGCAGGCACATTAAATTAAACTTAATCTTAATCTATTTTAAATCTTCAATAAAAATTTTCCAAAGTATCTTTAATCCTTTCAATTGTGAGGCTGTATAATCTCATCAGGCTGTTGCCACCTCCAGGCTGGGTCGTTCTGCCACTATATGGTCTCCTCTTGCTGCCACCAATTCAAGGCTGTGTCATGCTTCAAGATTATGGTCTCCTCATGCTGCTGCCACCTCCAGGCTGTGTCATTGTGCCACCATATGGTCTTCTTATGCTGTTGACACCTTAAATTAAACTTTTAAAATTTTAATCTAAATGTAAAATCTTCAATTTAAATTTTCAAAAATATCTTTAATCTTCTCTATTGTGAGGCACTATGGTCTCGTCGGGCTGCTGCCACCTGTAGGCTTTGTCATTGTACTGCCATGTGACTCCTTGTTATATTGGGTTTTGTGGTCATACAGTATTAGTTCAAAGTAAACGCTTCGAGCATCCAGGACATTAAACTTGTGAATCTAATAAAAATCTTAAATTTAAATAAATTGATGTAACCACAAAAAACCAATCAAACAGGTTGGAGCGATAACAATGAACCATCATTTATTATATGAAACATTCGCACTTTCACAGTTGGGGGGTGCTGAGAGGCAGGGGCTGGAACAGGTGGTAGCTCTCCTGGCGGAGGACCGTCGATTTTAAGATACAAATACAAGCTTTTTAACTGCAGACAATTCTAGCTTTATGCGCCCACTTATCCAACGGCACAGAAGCTGAATGTGCTCCTGTCCAAGTTGCTGAGGCTGCAGTCCCTCCCTTTTGAAGTGGACACTCAGTCATGAGCATGGGGGGTGCACTGAGAGGCAGGGGCTGGGACAGGCAGTAGCTGGTCTCACGGTGGACCGCCAGCTCGATTTTAAAATACAAGTATGAGCTTTTTCACTGCAGCAACTTATACACTGCAGCAAATTTTACACTATTGGAGCTGGAATTACCGCGGCTGCTGGCACCAGACTTGCCCTCCAATGGGTCCTCAATAGTGACGGACGAATCAAATAAAATAAAAAAACACTCCTCTCTAGTCTTCATCATAAATTAACTCTGGAATTACCACAAGAATCCAATGAAACAGGTTGGAGCGATAACAATTAACCTTAACTGATTAAATTAAACAATTGCAGTTCCACACAGAGAAAGACAGTCGGGGGGGGGGCTTAAACAGGTGGTAGCTCGCCTCGTGGGGGACCGCCAGCTCGATGCTCACCAGAATGGGTACCCAAAAAAATTAAATTCATTCAAATTAAATTAAATAAACATTACATTAAAAAATCTCTTTAATCTCCTCAATTTTGATGCCATATAGTCTCCCTGCTGCCACATCCAGACGCTCTGCGGCAGTGATTCTAATAGTGATGCCTGTAATCTGCATGTCATACTGAATAACATTATTATTTCACTAACACAGCACACTCCCTATGCATGTTACAACAAGGCAAAGTGTTCTATACCCCTATTGAGGCTCTCTGTAGCCCAGAAACAGCCATTTCAGCAATTCGCCACAAATAAATTCGGACCGAATCAAATTATTTTGGAAAATTCGGCGAATAAGCCGAATCAAATTTTTAAAAAATGCGCTTATCTCTAGTTATCATGTTAAAGGGGTATTTCAACTGGCTCCAGAAAGTTAAACAGATTTGTAAATTACTTCTATTCAAAAATCTTAATCCTTCCAATAATTATCAGCTGCTGAAGTTGAGTTGTTCTTTTCTGTCTGGCAACAGTGCTCTCTGCTGACATCTCTGTACAGAGTAGGATAGGTTTGCTATGGGGATTTGCTTCTACTCTGGACAGTTCCCAAGACTGGTGTCATCTGAGAGCACTTAGACAGAAAATAAAAACTCAGCAGCTCATAAGTACTGAAAGGATTAAGGATTAAGGATTTTTTTAATAGAAGTAATTTACAAATCTGTTTAACTTTCTAGAGCCAGTTGATATATTAAAAAAAAAGCTTTTTTTCTGGATAACCCCTTTAAGTGTAAAGTAGCCTATAAAGGCTGCACTATTTAATCAACTACCTGTTAAGATGCAAATATATGGTATGTTCTCCAATTTACTTGTTGAAGATAATAAGAGATGTACTGTAGTAAAGGTTTGTTTTACAGTTACTATTTCATTAATTTGTGCAGCCATAACAATTGTCCTAGTCCACATTTTTGTAAAAAAAACTTAACAAAAGATTATGTTACCTCAAAAACCTGATAAGGACTGGTGACACGATTTGGAGGTATTGAATTATAGCCTTTCAGTTCCTCTGATACCTACAGTAATGCAAAGCAATGCAGTGGTTTACAAAATAAGTCAATAAAGGTTTAAAAATACAAAAAACACTCTTCACTGTAACTCTGTAAGCAGTTTTGTGTTAAGTGATATTAAGTGTGTTAAGTATCCATAACATTAATACAGTTAATCAAATGGTTACATTTTTAGCTATATACAGCTTTTACTATTTAAAGAAAAGTGTAATAAACCCTGTTATCAGAACTCAGTACGCTATTTTATTGGACATATTTGTCATGAGACTATGCTTCATCATATTACAGTATTAAGTCTGTTGACCTATTCTAAGAAACAGCAAAGAAAATGTTGTTTGCTAGTGCGTATGACAACATGGAACCTTTTAAAGCCACAGTCAGGTTTTTTTTAGCCGTTTCAGCGTAAAAAATGGCCGATTTTACTGTGTGTGAGAACATGGTCTTATAATTATAGGACCGCTGCATTTATGAGCCCAGGCCTCCCTTTGCCCCTCCCCAATCATTGGTGGCTACTATGTTTACAGGAAAATACATTAGTCTACATTAGAACCATTCAGGCAGACATTCAGAATCTGAGTTACAATATTACTACTTACCCGTTTTGTGGTAATTTCTTGTCTGTCTCCAAGTAATGTAACACTTTTATCTAAAACTGACAGTCCAATTAGTGAATTTGGTTCAGTCACATTGATCTTCAGAGAGACTTTCTCAGATAGATTGGCTTGCCTTTTATTCCAAGACACAGAAATCTGAAATTGACAGAACTATTTATGAAGTTTTATAACACTGTTGAGTCAATACAGGCAGCAAATTATGCTTAAACAAGCAGATCATTCTGCATGAAATACTTATGAAGATGAATATAAACACAATTTTTCATAAAGACACATTAAGAAAATAAGCAGTTTAAAGAGTTTATCCAGGAAAAAGCTTTGTTTTATATATTACCTGGCTCCAGAAAGTTAAACAGATTTGTAAATTACTTCTATTAAACAATCTTAATCCTTACAGTACTTATGAGCTGCTGAAGTTGAGTTGTTCTTTTCTGTCTAAGTGCTCTCTGATGACACCTGTCTCGGAAACTGTCCAGAGTAGAAGCAAATCCCCACAGCAAACCTCTTCTACTCTGTGCAGTTCCCGAGACAAGCAGATATGTCAGCAGAGAGCACTGTTGCCAGATAGAAAAGAACTCAACTGTTACGCCGAGCGCTCCGGGTCCCTGCTCCTCCCCGGAGCGCTCGCGGCGTTCCTCTCTCTGCAGCGCCCCGGTCAGACCCGCTGACCGAGAGCGCTGCACTGAGATTGCCGGCGGGGATGCGAATCGCATCCCAAGTCACTCACCTGTCCCGGTCCCCGGCTGTCATGTCCTGGCGCGCGCGGCTCCACTCCTTAGGGCTCGCGCGCGCCAGCTCTCTAAGATTGATCTCTAAGAAGTGATTGGTGCCTGGCCCAATCAGCCTAATTAGCATCCACCTGATCCCTGTCCATATTACCTCACTTTCCCTGCACTTCCTTGCCAGATCTTGTTGCCTTGTGCCAGTGAAACCGTTTAGTGTTGTCCAAAGCCTGTGTTCCAGATCTCCTGCTATCCTCTTTGACTACGAACCTTGCCGCCTGCCCCAACCTTCTGCTACGTCTGACCTTGCCTCTGCCTAGTCCTTCTGTCCCACGCCTTCTCAGCAGTCAGTGAGGTTGTGCCGTTGCCGGTGGATACGACCTGGTTGCTACCGCTGCAGCAAGACCATCCCGCTTTACATAGTTACATAGTTAGTACGGTCGAAAAAAGACATATGTCCATCAAGTTCAACCAGGGAATTAAGGGGTAGGGGTGTGGCACGATATTGGGGAAGGGATGGGATTTTATATTTCTTCATAAGCATTAATGTTATTTTGTTCCATGAATGTATCTAATCCTGTTTTAAAGCTGTTAATTGTTCCTGCTGTGACCAGTTCCTGAGGTAGACCGTTCCATAAATTCACAGTCCTCACGGTAAAGAAGGCGTGTCGCCCCTTGAGACTAAACTTTTTCTTCTCCAGACGGAGGGAGTGCCCCCTCGTCCTTTGAGGGGGTTTAACCTGGAACAATTTTTCTCAATATTTTTTGTATGGGCCATTAATATACTTATATACGTTTATCATATCCCCCTTAAACGTCTCTTCTCAAGACTAAACAATTGTAACTCCTTTAATCGCTCCTCATAGCTAAGATGTTCCATGCCCCATATTAGTTTAGTCGCGCGTCTCTGCACCCTTTCCAACTCCGCAGTGTCCCTTTTATGGACAGGTGCCCTAAACTGAACAGCATATTCCAGGTGAGGCCGTACCAATGCTTTATAAAGGGGGAGTATTATGTCCCTGTCCCTTGAGTCCATGCCTCTTTTGATACATGACAATATCCTGCCGGCTTTGGAAGCAGCAGCCTGACATTGCATGCTATTCTGTAGTCTGTGATCTACAAGTACACCCAGATCCTTCTCTACCAGTGACCGTGACAGTTTAATGCGGCGGGCTCTGGTGAAAACCAGTAGCATCCCTAGAACCGGTCCACCGACACGGTCCACGCCAATCCCTCGCTGACACAGAGGATCCACATCCAGCTAGCCGAATCCTAACAGTAGATCCGGCCATGGATCCCGCTGAGGTGCCGCTGCCAAGTTTGCGGACCTACCCACGGTGGTCGCCCAGCAATCGCAGCAAATTGCCCAACAAGGACAGCAGCTGTCGCAGTTGACCGCCACGTTACAGCAACTTCTGCCACTGCTACAGCAGAAACCATCTCCTCCGCCAGCTCCTGCACCTCCTCTGCAGCGAGTGGCCGCTCCTAGCCTCCGCTTGTCCCTGCCGGACAAATTTGATGGGGACTCCCGACTCTGCCGTGGCTTCTTGTCTCAATGTTCCCTACATATGGAGATGTTGTCGGACCAATTTCCTACAGAACGGTCTAAGGTGGCGTTCGTAGTGAGTCTTCTGTCTGGAAAGGCCTTGTCTTGGGCCACACCGCTCTGGGACCTCAATGATCCTGCCACAGCCACTGTCCAGTCCTTCTTCCCTGAAGTCCGTAGTGTCTTCGAGGAACCAGCCCGAGCTTCTTCTGCCGAGACTGCCCTGCTGAACCTGGTCCAGGGTAATTCTTCAGTAGGCGAGTACGCCATCCAATTTCGTACTCTCGCTTCTGAATTATCTTGGAATAACGAGGCTCTCTGCGCGACCTTTAAAAAAGGCCTATCCAGTAACATCAAGGATGTGCTGGCCGCACGAGAGATTCCTGCCAACCTGCAAGAACTTATCCATTTAGCCACCCGCATTGACATGCGTTTTTCTGAGAGACACCAGGAGCTCCGCCAGGAAAAAGACCTTGATCTCTGGGCACCTCTCGCATAGTATCCTTTGCAATCTACCCCTGTGCCTCCCGCCGAGGAGGCTATGCAAGTGGATCGGTCTCGCCTGACCCATGAAGAGAGGACTCGCCGTAGGGATAAAAATGTATGTCTGTACTGCGCTAGTACCGAACACTTCTTGGTGGATTGCCCTATTCGCCCTCCACGTCCGGGAAACGCACGCACGCACCCAGCTCACGTGGGTGTGCGTCTCTTGGTACGAAGTCTGCTTCTCCACGTCTCACTGTGCTCGTGCGGATTTCTCCTTCTGCCAACTCCTCCTTCTCAGCCGCGGCCTTCTTGGACTCTGGTTCTTCTGGAAATTTTATTCTGGCCTCTTTGGTGAATAAGTTCTGCATCCCGGTGACCCGTCTCGTCAAGCCGCTCTACATTTCCTCGGTAAATGAAGTGAAATTGGACTGCACTGTGCGTTACCGCACAGAACCCCTGCTCATGAGTATTGGACGGCATCACGAAAAAATTTAACTTTTTGTTTTGCCTAACTGCACCTCTGAAGTCCTCCTTGGTCTGCCATGGCTCCAACGCCACTCTCCTACCCTTGATTGGACCACCGGGGAGATCAAGAGCTGGGGTGCTTCTTGCCATAAAAAATGCCTCACGTCTGCTCCCAGTCCCGTCAGTCAAACCTCAGTGTCTCCTCCTTTACCTGGTCTCCCCAAGGCCTATCAGGACTATGCTGTGTCTCCTCCTCATAGCCCCCTTCCTGGTAAGACTTTGCCCCGTGCCCAGCTTCACCCTCTTCCCCCCCTCCCCACTCCCACGCCTTCTGGTTTGCCCGCTGTTGATGAGGTTTCCCGGGACTTCTCCACCATCTGGAAAGAGACTCAAAAATCCCTCATACAGGCCTCATCCCGGATGAAGAAACATCCCGACAAAAAGAGGAGGAGACCTAAGGGGGGGGGGTACTGTTACGCCGAGCGCTTCGGGTCCCTGCTCCTCCCCGGAGCGCTCGCGGCGTTAATCTCTCTGCAGCGCCCCGGTCAGACCCGCTGACCGGGAGCGCTGCACTGACATTGCCGGCGGGGATGCAATTCGCATAGCGGGACGCGCCCGCTCGCGAATCGCGTCCCAAGTCACTCACCTGTCCCGGTCCCCGGCTGTCACGTCCTGGCGCGCGCGGCTCCGCTCCTTAGGGCGCGCGCGCGCCAGCTCTCTAAGATTTAAAGGGCCAGTGCACCAGTGATTGGTGCCTGGCCCAATCAGCCTAATTAGCTTCCACCTGATCCCTGTCCATATTACCTCACTTCCCCTGCACTTCCTTGCTGGATCTTGTTGCCTTGTGCCAATGAAAGCGTTTAGTGTTGTCCAAAGCCTGTGTTCCAGATCTCCTGCTATCCTCTTTGACTACGAACCTTGCCGCCTGCCCCGACCTTCTGCTACGTCTGACCTTGCCTCTGCCTAGTCCTTCTGTCCCACGCCTTCTCAGCAGTCAGCGAGGTTGAGCCATTGCCGGTGGATACTACCTGGTTGCTACCACCGCAGCAAGACCATCCCGCTTTGCGGCGGGCTCTGGTGAATACCAGTAGCCTCCCTAGAACCGGTCCACCGACACGGTCCACGCCAATCCCTCGCTGACACAGAGGATTCACATCCAGCTAGCTGAATCCTAACATCAACTTCAGCAGCTGATAATTATTGGAAGGATTAAGATTTTTAATAGAAGTAATTTAGAAATTTGTTTAACTTTCTGGAGCCAGTTGATATATAAAAAAAAAAGTTTTTTTTACTGGAATACCCCTTTAACCCCTTAACCCCTTAAGGACCAGGCCATTTTACACCTTAGGACCAGAGCGTTTTTTGCACATCTGACCACTGTCACTTTAAACATTAATAACTCTGGAATGCTTTTAGTTATCAATCTGATTCCGAGATTGTTTTTTCGTGACATATTCTACTTTAACATAGTGGTAAAATTTAGTGGTAACTTGCATCCTTTCTTGGTGAAAAATCCCAAAATTTGATGAAAAATTTGAAAATTTTGCATTTTTCTAACTTTGAAGCTCTCTGCTTGTAAGGAAAATGGATATTCAAAATATTTTTTTATTTTATTCACATTTCCAATATGTCTACTTTATGTTTGCATCATAAAATTGACGTGTTTTTACTTTTGGAAGACATCAGGGGGCTTCAAAGTTCAGCAGCAATTTTCCAATTTTTCACAAAATTTTGAACCTCGCTTTTTTTCAGAGACCAGTTCAGGTTTGAAGTGGATTTGAAGGGTCTTCCCATTAGAAATACCCCACAAAGGACCCCATTATAAAAACTACACCCCACAAAGTATTCAAAATGACAATCAGTAAGTGTTTTAACCCTTTAGGTGTTTCACAGGAATAGCAGCAAAGTGAAGGAGAAAATTCACAATCTTTATTTTTTACATTCGCATGTTCTTGTAAACCCAATTTTTGAATTTTTACAAGGGGTAAAAGGAGAAAATGTATACTTATATTTTTAGCCCAATTTCTCTCGAGTAAGCACATACCTCATATGTCTATGTAAAGTGTTCGGCGGGCACAGTAGAGGGCTCAGAAGCGAAGGAGCGACAAGGGGATTTTGGAGAGTACGTTTTTCAGAAATGGTTTTTGGGGGGCATGTTGCATTTAGGAAGCCCCTATGGTGCCAGAACAGCAAAAATAACCCACATGGCATACCATTTTGGAAACTAGACCCCTTGGGGAACGTAAAAAGGAATAAAGTGAGCCTTAATACCCCACAGGTGTTTCACGACTTTTGCATATGTAAAAAAAATATTTTTTTTTTCACTAAAATGTGTGTTTCTCCCCAAATTTCAAATTTTTTCAAGGGTTAATAGCAGAAAATACCCCCCAAAATTTGTAACCCCATCTCTTCTGAGTATGGAGGTACCCCATAAGTTGGCATGAAGTGCATTACGGGCGAACTACAATGCTCCGAAGAGAAGGAGTGATATTTGACTTTTTGAGAGCAAATTTTGCTCGGGGGGCATGTCGCATTTAGGAAGCCCCTATGGTGTCAGAACAGCAAAAAAAAACACATGGCATACCATTTTGGAAACTAGACCCCTTGAGGAACGTAACAAGGAATAAAGTGGGCCTTAATACCCCACACGGGTTTCACGACTTTTGCATATGTAAAAAAAATATATATTTTTTTCACTAAAATGTGTGTTTCCCCCCAAATTTCACATTTTTGCAAGGGTTAATAGCAGAAAATACCCCCCAAAATTTTTAACCCCATCTCTTCTGAGTATGGAGGTACCCCATAAGTGGACCTGAAGTGCACTACGTGCGAACTACAATGCTCGGAAGAGGAGGCGCACCACTGAGCTTTTGGAAAGAGAATTCGTTTGGAATGGTAGTCAGGGGCCATGTGCATTTACAAAGCCCCCCCGTGGTGCCAGAACAGTGGACCCCCCCCCACATGTGACCCCATTTTGGAAACTACACCCCTCACAGAATTTAATAAGTAGTGCAGTGAGCATTTACACCCCACTGGCGTTTGACAGATCTTTGGGACAATGGGCTGTGCAAATGGAAAATTACATTTTTCATTTTCACGGATCACTGTTCCAAAAATCTGTCAGACACCTGTGGGGCGTAAATGCTCTGGTACCATGGGGGCTTTGTAAACACAAGTGGCCTTCAATTCCGGACAAATTTTCTCTTCAAAATCCCAATAGCGCTCCTTCTCTTCTGAGCATTGTAGTGCACCCATAGAGCACTTTACATTCACATATGGGGTATGCTCTTACTCAGAAGAAATTGGGTTACAAATTTTGGGGGGCTTTTTTTATTTTCCCTTGTGAAAATGAAAAATTTAGGGTGACACCAGCATTTTAGTGCAAAAAAATTTTTTTTTTCACTTTCCCATCCAACTTTAATGAAAATTTGTCAAACACCTGTGGGGTGTTATGGCTCACTATACCCCTCCTTACGTTCCGTGAGGGGTGTCGTTTCCAAAATGGGGTCACATGTCTGTATTTATTGTTTTGTGTTTATGTCAGAACCACTGTAAAATCAGCCACCCCTGTGCAAATCACCAATTTAGGCCTCAAATGTACATGGTGCGCTGTCACTCCTGAGCCTTGTTGTGCGTCCGCAGAGCATTTTACGCCCACATATGGGGTATCTCCGTACTCAGGAAAAATTGGGTTACAAATTTTGGGTGTCTTTTTTTCCTTTTACCTCCCGTGAAAATAAAAAGTAAAGGACAACACCAGCATGTTAGTGTAAAAAAAATTTTTTTTTTACACTAACAGGCTGGTGTAGACCCCAACTTTTCTTTTTCATAAGGGGTAAAAGGAAAAAAAGCCCCCAAAATTAGTAACGCAATTTCTCCCGATGTGGCACTAAACTGTTTCCTTGAAATACGACAGGGCTCCGAAGTGAGAGAGCGCCATGCGCATTTGAGGACTAAATTAGGGATTGCACAGGGGTGGACATAGGGGTATTCTACGCCAGTGATTCCCAAACAGGGTGTCTCCAGCTGTTGCTAAACTCCCAGCATGCCTGGACAGTCAGTGGCTGTCCGTAAATGCTGGGAGTTGTTGTTTTGCAACAGCTGGAGGCTCTGTTTTGGAAACACTGCCGTACAATACGTTTTTTATTTTTAATTAGGGGGACAGTGTAAGGGGGTGTATATGTTGTGTTTTACTCTTTATTATGTGTAAGTGTAGTGTAGTGTTTTTAGGGTACATTCACACTGGCGGGTTTACAGTGAATTTACTGCTAGGAGTTTGCGCTGCGGTGAAAAATTTGCCACAGCCCAAACTTGAAGCAGAAAACTTACTGTAAACCCGCCAGTGTGAATGTACCCTGTACGTTCACATGGGGGGGCAAACCTCCAGCTGTTTCAAAACTACAACTCTTAGCATGTACTGACAGACCGTGCATGCTGGGAGTTGTACTTTTGCAACAGCTGGAGGCACACTGGTTGGAAAACCTTCAGTTCGGTTCTGTTACCTAACTCAGTATTTTCCAACCAGTGTGCCTCCAGCTGTTGCAAAACTTCAACTCCCAGCATGTACTGATCGCCGAAAGGCATGCTGGGAGATGTAGTTATGCAACAGCTGGAGGGATCGCAACTACAACTCCCAGCATGCAGAGACAGCTGTTTGCTGTTTAGGCTTGCTGGGAGTTGCAGTTTTGCAACATCTGTAGAGCTATAGTTTAGAGACCCCTGCATAGTGGTCTCCAAACTGTAGACCTCCAGATGTTGCAAAACTACAACTCCCAGCATGCCCAGACAGCAAACTGCTGTCTGGGCATGCTGGGAGTTGTAGTTTTGCAAGATCTGGAGGTGCACAGTATAGAGATCACTTTGCAGTGGTCTCAAACTGTAGACCTCCAGCTGTTGCAAAACTGCAACTCCCAGCAAGCCTAAACAGCTCTCTGGGCATGCTGGGAGTTGTAGTTTTGCAACATCTGGAGGGTTACAGTTTAGAGACCACTAGAGTGGTCTCAGACTGTAGCCCTCCAGATGTTGCTAAGTAACTCACCGGCTTCCGTTGGATCCAGGGAGCTGCGTCGCGGTCCTCTTCTTCCGCCGATCGTCGCCCGCTGCCGCCGCTGATCGTCGCCGCTGCCGTCGCCGATGGGTAAGTGGATCTTCGGCGCCGGTCCCTGTCGGTTTCCCCGTCCTGCCCCGCCTATTGTGGGAGGGCAGGACGGGGAAACCGAAAGTAAACCCCTCCGCCCCCGATCTGCTATTGGTGGTCGCGTCTAGACCACCAATAGCAGAGATAGAAGGGGTGGCAACCCTGCCACCTCACTCCTATCGCTACAGGGGGATCGTGGGTGTCTAGGACACCCGCAATCCCCCTTCTTTTCCGGGTCACCGGGTCACCATAGACCCGCATGACCCGGAATCGGCGCAAATCTCAAGTGTGAATTCACTTGCGATTTGCGCCGATCGCCGACATGGGGGGGTCTAATGACCCCCCTGGGCATTTGCGCGGGGTGCCTGCTGATAGATATCAGCAGTCACCCCGGCGTGATCCCCGCCCGGCGCGCGGCGGGGACCGAAATTCCCACGGGCGTACAGGTACGCCCTTGGTCCTTAAGTACCAGGGAGCAAAGGCGTACCTGTACGCCCTTGGTCCTTAAGGGGTTAAGGACCAAGGACGTACCAGTACGTCCTTGGTTCTGCTCTCCTGATATAACGGGGGGTTACACAGTAACCCCGCGTCATATTACGGCGGGCCCAGCGTCATAGTGAAGCCGGGACCCACCTCTAATAGCGCGCAGCACCGATCGCGGCGCCGCGCGCTATTAACCCTCTAGCCGCTATTAACCCTTTATCGGCTAAAAGTGAAAGTTGCCGGCTAGCTCAGTCGAGCTGTTCGGGATAGCCGCGGCTAATCGCGGCATCCCGAACAGCTTACAGGACAGCGGGAGGGCCCCTACCTGCCTCCTCGCTGTCCGATCACCGAATGACTGCTCAGTACCTGAGATCCAGGCATGAGCAGTCATGCGGCAGAATCGTTGATCACTGGTTTCTCATGAGAAACCAGTGATCAATGATGAAGATCAGAGTGTGCAGTGTTATAGGTCCCTATGGGAGCTATAACACTGCAAAAAAAAAGTGAAAAAAAAGTGAATAAAGATCATTTAACTTCTCCCCTATTAAAAGTTTGAATCACCCCCCTTTTCCAATAAAAAAAAAAACACAGTGTAAATAAAAATTCCAAAGTCCAAAATAGTGCATTTTTGGTCACTTTTTATATCATTTAAAAATGAATAAAAAGCGATCAATAAGTCCTATCAATGCAAAAATGGTACCATTAAAAACTTCAGATCACGGCGCAAAAAAATGAGCCCTCATACCACCCCATACACGGAAAAATAAAAAGGTTATAGGGGTCAGAAGATGACAATTTTAAACGTATTAATTTTCCTGCATGAAGTTATGATTTTTTCCAGAAGTCCGACAAAATCAAACCTATATAAGTAGGGTATCATTTTAATCGTATGGACCTACAGAATAAAGATAAGGTGTCATTTTTACCGAAAAATGTACTACGTAGAAACGGAAGCCCCCAAAATTACAAAACTGCGGGTTTTTTTTTCAATTTTGTTGCACAATGATTTTTTTTCCGTTTCACCGTAGATTTTTGGGCAAAATGACTGACGTCATTACAAAGTAGAATTGGTGGCGCAAAAAATAAGCCATCATATGGATTTTTAGTTGCAAAATTGAAAGAGTTATGATTTTTTAAAGGCAAGGAGCAAAAACGAAAATGCAAAAACGGAAAAAAAAACAGTCCTTAAGGGGTTAATGTATTTTACAGGTATTTTACGTTATGCTAATAATTCACCTTGTTTTCAAAGTCAGGATTTATAGACAGAGTTGTAACATCATTTAGAACTGTCCCATCGTTCATTACATGATACACCATCAGACATGCTTCAGGAGTCCATGAACTTTGAGGAATCAGGGTAAGTGAAGTAGAGTTCTCAAGTCCAAAATAGACAATCTCTCCTCGAGAAACAATCTAAAACAAAGGGAAAATATGGTATCTTTTTACTCTTTATAATAGATTTCTTTAATCTAGCAATGAACAATAGTACAAGACTCAGTCAAAGTGTCATGTGATTTAAAATAGAATAGTATGTAGTGTAATCATAATGCCATAATTCTGTATAGGGTAATAACTGGCATTGCATTCATAAGGACTTGAGTACATGATTAGAGTTGAATTTTAAACGTTCCAAAGTTTTCCTGAAGCTTCAACAACAATACAAAGATGATCGGTGATGGGCTCAGTTATTTGTACTATTAAAATGCACAGTAGGAGACTACTGTAAGTAAGAGGTAAATGAGTTGTAAAATCTAACATTTACTAATAGGATAATGAAATTCAGAGCTGCCTTTCAATTTTTCATGAAAACTCTGTTAGGGCTTATTCACACAACATAATCTACTCCCAAAGATATTCGGGGTAGAGATTCCATCAGTAGCAGGTGCCAGCAAAAACAAGCCAGTGCTAGGACCACTCGGAAATGCACCATCTTCATAGACGGCAATGCATTTCCAAGTGCACTCCAAGCGGAGTCCTTGGCGGGAAAGTCAACTGCGGAAATTCTGTAATGTAAATGGTGCAGCAGAAAGGTATCGAAAGCAATGAAAGGCTACTGCACCATATTTTCCCCAGTGGAGCTCCAGAGCAAAGTTCCGCTTTGAAAATACGTAGCGTGAATGGGCCCTTACTCTTTAAGGTATCTAAAATCCAAAAATCTAAAATCATAATCTAAACTGTTACATTAGTTTAAAGCTGAGTATTTAAAAGTTGATAAGATTGAAATAATTTAAAGTGTACCTGTTGTTAACAAAAACTTTTTTTAAATAATGCACATAATACCATTAAATGTATATTTTTAATAAAAATTGGTTAAAATGTGTAGATTTTTGTCCATACAGCTATTGTCTGTGTGTCTCTGTGAGGAGCCAAATACAGGAAGTGTGGGTGGACAAGCAGGGCTCTGTACACTGAGGACAAGCAGGGCTCTGTACACTGAGGACAAGCAGGGCTCTGTACACTGAGGACAAGCAGGGAACGGTACACTGAGGACAAGCAGGGCTTTGTACACTAAGGAAAAGCAGGGCCCTGTACACTGAGGACAAGCAGGGCTCTGTACACTGAGGACAAGCAGGGCTCTGTACACTAAGGAAAAGCAGGGCTCTGTACACTGAGGTCAGGCAGGGCTCTGTACACTAAGGACAAGCAGGACTCTGTACACTAAGGAAAGCAGGGCTCTGTGCTCTGAGGACAAGCAGGGTTCTGTACACTGAGGACAAGCAGGGCTCTGTACACTGAGGACAAGCAGGGCACGGTACACTGAGGACAAGCAGGGCTCTGTGGACTGAGGACAAGCAGGGATCTGAACACTGAGGACAAGCAGGGCTCTGGACACTGAGGACAAGCAGGGCTCTATACACTGGGGACAAGCAGGGCTTTGTAGACTGAGGACAAGCAGGGCTCTGTGCGGTGAGGACAAGCAGGGTTCTGTGCATTGAGGACAAGCAGGACTTTGTAGACTGAGGACAAGCAGCGCTCTGAGCAGTGAGGACAAGCAGGGCTCTGTGCAGTGAGGACAAGCAGGGCTCTGTGCAGTGAGGACAAGCAGGGCTCTGTGCAGTGAGGACAAGCAGGGCTCTGTGCAGTGAGGACAAGCAGGGCTCTGTGCAATGAGGCTCTGTGATATGCTCCCGGCTCACACATCAGAATGATTGTCAAGCCAGGAGCCTGCACAGAGCACTGCTTGTCCTGCCCTCACTTCCTGTATTTGGACTCTTCAGAAAGACACACAGGTAGAAGCTGCAGGGACAAAATTTTATCATCAATGTATATACATATTAAAGTATTTTCTACATCATATCAAAAGTTTTTGTTAACTACAGGTACACTTTAATTATTAATTAGAATAAATTAATTATCTTTAAATTGGCACTCCAGTGGAAAACTTTTTTTTTTTAAATCAATTAGTGCCACAAAGTTAAACAGATTTGTAAATGACTTCTATAAAAAATTGTAATCCTTCCAGTACTTATCAGCTGCTGTATGTTCCAGAAGAAGCTCTCTGCTGACACCTTCGTCTATGTAAGGATCTGTCCAGAGTACACTGGGCTTCATATATCCAATCTCCCGGCGGGAAGCCGTTTCCTTTTTTTTACTGCACACCTCCGCAGCAATCTAACTCTGAGGAAGGTCCAGGGATTGGACCGAAACGTCAGAATCTGATGATTGTCTAATAAAATACTATCATTATTCTACTCCTGTTTGAGTGCCAAGTTTTTCTACTCTCCATTTATTTGTTCTGCGCCTCTCCAGGTGATGGAGCACAGAGCGAAGAAGGAAAAGGGACTGCATCGGATTGGGAAGGTGAATAGGGTTTTGATTGTTTTTTATATTGGGGGAAATTACCTTCCTACTAGGACATCCTGGAGAGGGAGAATTACCAATCTATACCTACTGGGGGCCTCTATCTACCTAGTGGGGACTTTTACCTAATAGATGTGACATTATCTATGTACTGGGTAAATCTACCTAATTGCAGATTAGTAAGTCTTTATCGTGGTCTGAGCCAGAAAAAAAGAGAAAACGAAAGATAATGACATGGTGTGGCCTCTTATACGGTCTGCAGAGCCTGTGTAGTGGTATTATTTTTATTTTTTAAACCCACTCCTTTAGAAAATCTGCATACGCCCATGATACATTGCATGCATTGTCATTCTCTAACACACATGGCCCAGGTTGAGGGGAATAATACTTTGTCTTGCCCCATGTACTGCCAACCCATGCTGCCCCACTGCCATCCAATCAATAGTCATAGTGATTGGCTAATCTCCCTTGGAACTTCCCTTGGAACTCAGAACCAAGCAGAAGCAGTGGGTGAAGCAGTGAGAAGTCTGCTGAACAGGAGCCACGGGGGGACTGAGGAAGATAAGTGTCACTAGTTTTCTGTTTTTATTTCATAGCCTACAAATTATAAAACAATAATTTCACTGAAATACATATTTAACCCCTGTCTATCTGTACATTAAAAACACTGACATTTTGTGTAGATTTATATTTGTGAAATAGCTGTTTAGCACACATGTGTTTTTGAATTGTTAGCCCTTATCTGCTCCATATATAGAAATGGTTCTGGGAAGTAGGGCTTGAACGGTTTATTCTATAAAGTTATGGCACTAAAACATAATGTAGCTTCAACTTATTTATATAGATTAGACATTAAACATATCAATGTTCACATTCAATGTTTGTTTAAGATCATAACAAATTACCAAATATTTTATTGCATCCACACTTGTGCTGCTCTTTATTTCAGTGGTAAATGGTTCTCCAACCTACAAAAATAAATAAACATGTTATTGGAAAAAAGAGATTATGGTGCCTTGATGTGTTCAGTTTTCAAAAGATTATCATAAGACATTATTAAGTTTTACAAATGTTTCACAAGAAAACACTATTTTCCATTAAAGAGAAATTGACAGGCTGTTCCCCCGCACTAAACCCATTACACTGGATTATAGCGTGGGTGAACAGGAATGAGGTATAACGTGCTTTAATTTGTCCTTCTGTTTTGAAGATATGACCCCAGTTGTTAGAATGATAATTTTGTTCAGTGCGCAATGGAGGCGGGAGTTGGCTTGCCAAGCTTGCCTGCCTCCGTCCCACATGCCGCGATTTGCCAACCCAACTTCTGCATATTCATTATTGTTAGATTAATGAATATGCATAAGACATTATTGCAAATATTTTAATTTTATATCACAATACATATCCTGCCATTAATTGGTACACATATTGAATAACTTGTTAAATAAATTTAGGTTTTACCTTTAAATTCTGGTTTGTACTCTCTATGTGAAGATACATTTTGTTTGGTGAGTAAAATACATCATCAACATCTATAGTATTTACACTGTCCAAAAACTCTGCCTGCAAAATAAAGTATAGAAATAGAAACATACAAAATTGCATAAAAGTTTATCATAAATATTTGTAACTAATAAATATTAAAGGAAAATGTAAATTGTTGGGTTTACTGCATATGGTTCTACCTGCTACCAGCTGCAAATGCATCAAAAATATTGCAATGAAGAGGACTTCTGGCTAAGCCCAAAAATGAGATGTTGCTATGATTAAAGGGGTACTCAGGCGCTAAGACATCTTATCCCCCTCCCATAGGCTTTCATTGAGGGGGCGGAGCGTGACATCACACAGGGGCGGGGCCGTGACATCACAATGCTCCGGCCCCCGTGATCGCCAGTAATCAGACCCGGAGCGAATGTGGGAATGATTGTGACAGGGTGCTGCCCCTTTAACCCCTTAACGACGCAGGACGTATATTTACGTCCTGCGCCGCCTCCCGCGATATGAAGCGGGATCGCGCCGCGATCCTGCATCATATAGCGTCGGTCCCGGCGCTCATCAACGGCCAGGACCCGTGGCTAATACCACACATCGCCGATCGCGGTGATGTGCGGTATTAACCCTTTAGAAGCGGCGGTCAAAGCTGACCGCCGCTTCTAAAGTGAAAGTGAAAGTGACCCGGCTGCTCAGTCGGGCTGTTCGGGACCGCAGCGGCGTCCCGAACAGCTGATCGGACACCGGGAGGGCCCTTACCTGCCTCCTCGGTGTCTGATCGGCGAATGACTGCTCCATGCCTGAGATCCAGGCAGGAGCAGTCAAGCGCAGATAATGCTGATCACAGGCGTGTTAACACACGCCTGTGATTTGTGTAAAAGATCAGTGTGTGCAGTGTTATAGGTCCCTATGGGACCTATAACACTGCAAAAATTTTTTTTAAAAAAGTGTTAATAAAGGTCATTTAACCCCTTCCCTAATAAAAGTTTGAATCACCCCCCTTTTCCCATAAGCAAAATAAAACAGTGTAAAAAAATAAATAAATAAATAAACATATGTGGTATCGCCGCGTGCGTAAATGTCCGAACTATAAAAATATATCACTAATTAAACCGTACGGTCAATGGCGTATGCGCAAAAAAATTATAAAGTCCAAAAAAGCGTATTTTGTTCACTTTTTATACCATTAAAAAATGAATAAAAAGTGATCAAAAAGTCTGATCAAAACAAAAATCATACCGATAAAAACTTAAGATCACAGTGCAAAAAATGAGTCCTCATACCGCCCTGTATGTGGAAAAATAAAAAAAGTTATAGGGGTCAGAAGATGAAATTTTTAAACGTATAAATGTTCCTGCATGTAGTTATGATTTTTTCCAGAAGTGCAACAAAATCAAACCTATATAAGTAGGGTATAATTTTAACCGTATGGACCTACAGAATAATGATAAGGTGTAATTTTTACCGAAATATGCACTGCGTAGAAACGGAAGCACCCAAAAGTTACAAAATGGCGTTTTTTTTTTCGATTTTGTCGCACAATGATTTTTGTTTTTGTTTCGCCATGCATTTTTGGGTAAAATGACTAATGTCACTGCAAATTAGAATTGGGGATGCAAAAAATAAGCCATAATATGGATTTTTAGGTGGAAAATTGAAAGGGTTATGATTTTTAAAAGGTAAGGAGGAAAAAACGAAAGTGCAAAAACTGAAAAACCCTGAGTCCTTAAGGGGTTAAATAACTTAGGATGCCCTAATTAGACACTTTTTTTTTTTTTTTTTTACAATTTCTTGATACGCCGTCCAGTTCCCAAAATATTCAAGTTTATAGTTTGTCCGACGATTTAGGGAATTAGTCAAATGGGTGTTAATTTAATGTTAATAATGGAAGTGACTACCAGATGATGAGGGGCATTATACAGTCAGGGGGGGGGGGTGCATTAGGCATACATGCTTTTTAATGTAAAACTGCATTGTAATTGCTAATTTTTTGTGTTAAATGGAAAGGGGGTAAAGAGGGGGGCTCTAAAAATGGTGGGCCCAAGGTACTCCAGTCCAACACTTTCCATACCCACCTCACTACTGCAGCCATTCACCTACCTCAGTGGTCTCCTACCATATACTGCTGAGGTCAATGATTGGCTGTAGCAGTGACTAGAGAATATGGGGATGTCACTGTTGTAGCCACGTAAACAGAGCCTGATGTGGAGGGCCAGAACTGCACCACTGAATATGACATGGACAGGGGAGTTGTGCTTATATTTTTGTTTTAGCACAATGACCAGTAGTAGTAACCATTTTTTCTACTTTGAAAAACCATTTTCCATGTGGACATAGTAAATAAGCATCACAAAATTAAGCCTCGGCAAAGAGTGTCTTTTCTAGTGGAGAACTTAACTTGTCTGCACTTCACATGGATTTTAAAAAGCCCCATGCAATGTTTTACCCAACCCCATGATCATGCTGTTATCATGGTCCCTTTATATGATGAGGTTTCCAAAAATACCTGAATGTATGTGATGTTCTCGAAAAGGTGAGGATATTGGGATGTCAAAACTATGTGCAGTCTAGCTAGTTCATCAAGGTAAAAACAGATCCATATGCATTATTAATATCACATTGTTTCTGTATTCAACTATATACAGACATGGGGAAAAATTTTTACTCTTCCGCCCTTCCATTAAGGACAGAGAAACCTGAATGTTCCCTAAAATAAAAACTGACAAAAGTAATAATGATTAAAAATTGTGGGTCAACAGAATCACACAAAAAAAAAAAAATTATGAAACTGACTGGACAAAAAAGATGGTACCCTGGATTTAATATTTTGTTGTACAACCTTTTGAGGCTGTCAATACAGGAAAGGAACTCTCAATGAGACTTCTGCTCTTGTCTACAAGTATCTAGGCCCTACTCCTTATAAGCAAACTGCTTAAGCCGTCTCAGGTACAAAGAGTACCTTTTCCAGACTACATGTTTTGTTGAAAAAACTAACTAGAGCTTTTTGGCATGTAAGATCAGCTCTATGTCCACAAATGCAAAAATGAAGCATACAAAGAAAATAACACTGGTACCTACTGTGAAGCATGGAGGAGGCTTAGTTATGTTTTGGGGTTACTTTGCTGCAACTCGGACAGGCTGCCTGGAATCCGTACAGGATACATTTAAATATCAAGACTATCAAGGCATTCTGGAGTGAAATGGTTGCCCAGTGTCAGGAAGCTTGGTTATAGTCGCAGTCCATGGGTTTTCCAACAGGATAATGACCTAAAACACACAGCTAAAAACACCCAAGAATGGATAAAAGCAAAACATTGGACTATTCTGAAGTGGCCTTTTATGAACTCTCATCTGAATCCTATTGAACATAACTGGAAGGAGCTGAAACATTGTATTGAGGATATGGCACACTTCACACCTGAGACAGCGGAAGCAGTATCTTATGAAGAGGGGGCCAAGATACCTGTAGACAAGTGCAAAAGTCTCATTGAGAGTTACAGAAATCACTTGCTTGCAGTGATTGCCTCAAAATGTTATACAATAACATATTAAGTCCAGGGTACCATCATTTTTGTCCAGGTCAGTTTCATTATTTTGTTTTTCAAAATGATTCTGTAGAACCACAATTCAAAAGCAATGTCTGATTTTCATCAGCTAATTTTCAGCAAATTTGTTTACATTATCACCATTGTCAGTTTCATGCTATTTCAGGAGCATTGTGGGTTTTTCTGTCTTTTTCAGAAGAATACTAACGATTTTGTCCATGTTTGTATGTATATAAAACAATAGACATATCACATAACTGTAAAAATGATTCACACCTTGATCTTTAGATGGACTGTGTCAGCATATAAAGGGATTTCAATTTTAATTTCACTGTTTTCAGGAATAAAATAAGTGGAAAGTTGTTGAAGTTCTATATTCTTTTCTTCATCTAACATCGAATTTAACATTCCATCTGTAAGATACATTTTAGACTGGGTAACTGTCACAGAAACTTCATTCCTTCTTTCTTTTTCAGTCAGATCTCTGCCATCGTATCTCCGCATCTTAAGCTAAAATAACCAATTAAGAAAAATATACAAAAAGAGATTAGCAAAATGAAGAAAGCTTTCAAATCTTGAAACCATTTTACTCTGCATACAAACTAAAGCTACGCTCCTGCTGTTTGTTTACCATTGTGAAGTGCTGTCACGCTGATTTTATCTCCTGGCCACCTAACCATTAGCACCATCTTGGGAAAGCTTGCTTTTATATTTTCAGTGCCATTCAAAAAATACAAACTTCATCTAACTAGGGTTATCAATATTTCTGGGTGCAACAAAAGAAGAAGATCTCCAAATTCCTTAAGGGGAACTTAATTGCAGAAGTACGTAAAAAAATTGGGTTTTCCTTTATTCCTCCATCAGGTATGTAGTGTTTAAAGTGGTAAAAAAAACTTTTTTTTTTTTTTATCAATTCGTGCCAGAAAGTTAAACAGATTTGTAAATTACTTCTATTAAAAAATCTTAATTCTTCCAGTACTTTTTAGGGGCTATATACTACAAAGGAAATGCTTTACTTTTTAAATTTCTCTGATATCATGACCACAGTGCTTTCTGCTGACCTCTGCTGTCTATTTTTGGAACTGTCCAGAGCAGGAGAAAATCCCCATAGCAAACATATGCTGCTCTGGAAAGTTCCTAAAATGGAAAGCAGAGGTCAGCAGAGAGCACTGTGGTCATGACTTCAGAGAAATCTAAAAAGTAAAGCATTTCCTCTGTAGTATACAGCCCCTAAAAAGTACTGGAAGGATTAAGATTTTTTAATAGAAGTAATTTACAAATCTGTTTAACTTTCTGGCACCAGTTGATAAAAAAAAAAAATAAACTTTTCCATGGGAGTACACCTTTAACCCCTTAAGGACCGAGCCCTTTTTCACCTTAAGGACCGGAGCGTTTTTTGCAATTCTGACCACTGTCACTTTAAACATTTATAACTCTGGAATGCTTTTAGTTATCATTCTGATTCCGAGATTGTTTTTTCGTGACATATTCTACTTTAACTTAGTGGTAAAATTTTATGGTAACTTGCATCCTTTCTTGGTGAAAAATCCCCAAATTTGATGAAAAAAATGAAAATTTTGCATTTTTCTAACTTTGAAGCTCTCTGCTTGTAAGGAAAATGGATATTCAAAATAATTTTTTTTTGGGTTCACATATACAATATGTCTACTTTATGTTTGCATCATAAAATTTATGAGTTTTTACTTTTGGAAGACACCAGAGGGCTTCAAAGTTCAGCAGCAATTTTGAAATTTTTCACAAAATTTTAAAACTCGCTATTTTTCATGGACCAGTTCAGGTTTGAAGTGGATTTGAAGGGTCTTCATATTAGAAATACCCCATAAAAGACCCCATTATAAAAACTACACCCCCCAAAGTATTCAAAATGACATTCAGTAAGTGTATTAACCCTTTAGGTGTTTCACAGGAATAGCAGCAAAGTGAAGGAGAAAATTCAAAATCTTAATTTTTTACACTCGTATGTTCTTGTAGACCCAATTTTTGAATTTTTGCAAGGGGTAAAAAGGAGAAAATTTTTACTTGTATTTGAAACCCAATTTCTCTCGAGTAAGCACATACCTCATATGTCTATGTTAATTGTTTGGCGGGCGCAGTAGAGGGCTCAGAAGGGAAGGAGCGACAAATGGTTTTTGGGGGGCATGTCACTTTAGGAAGCCCCTATGGTGCCAGGACAGCAAAAATAAACCCACATGGCATACCATTTTGGAAACTAGACCCCTCAGGGAATGTAACAAGGGGTAAAGTGAACCTTAATACCCCACAGGTGTTTCACGACTTTTGCATATGTAAAAAAAAGATTTTTTTTTTACCTAAAATGCTTGATTTTCCCAAAATTTTACATTTTTAAAAAGTGTAATAGCAGAAAATAACCCCCCAAAATTTGAAGCCCAATTTCTCCCGATTCAGAAAACACCCCATATGGGGGTGAAAATTGCTCTGCTGGCGCACTACAGATCTCAGAAGAGAAGGAGTCACATTTGGCTTTTTGAAAGCAAATTTTGCTCTGGGGGCATGCCGCATTTAGGAAGCCCCTATGGTGCCAGGACAGCAAAAAAACACACATGGCATACCATTTTGGAAACTAGACCCCTCAGGGAACGTAACAAGAGGTAAAGTGAACCTTAATACCCCACAGGTGCTTCACGACTTTTGCATATGTAAAAAAAATTATTATTTTTTTACCTAAAATGCTTGGTTTCCCAAAAATTTGACATTTTTAAAAAGTGTAATAGCAGAAAATACCCCCCAAAATTTGAAGCCCAATTTCTCCCGATTCAGAAAACACCCCATATGGGGGTGAAAAGTGCTCTGCTGGCGCACTACAGGTCTCAGAAGAGAAGGAGTCACATTTGGCTTTTTGAAAGCAAATTTTGCTCTGGGGGCATGCCGCCTTTAGGAAGCCCCTATGGTGCCAGGACAGCAAAAAAACACACATGGCATACCATTTTGGAAACTAGACCCCTCAGGGAACGTAACAAGAGGTAAAGTGAACCTTAATACCCCACAGGTGCTTCACGACTTTTGCATATGTAAAAAAAATTATAATTTTTTTACCTAAAATGCTTGGTTTCCCAAAAATTTGACATTTTTAAAAAGTGTAATAGCAGAAAATACCCCCCAAAATTTGAAGCCCAATTTCTCCCGATTCAGAAAACACCCCATATGGGGGTGAAAAGTGCTCTGCTGGCGCACTACAGGTCTCAGAAGAGAAGGAGTCACATTTGGCTTTTTGAAAGCAAATTTTGCTATGGGGGCATGCCGCATTTAGGAAGCCCCTATGGTGCCAGGACAGCAAAAAAAAAACACATGGCATACCATTTTGGAAACTAGACCCCTCGGGGAACGTAACAAGGGGTTAAGTGAACCTTTATACCCCACAGGTGTTTCATGACTTTTGTATATGTAAAAAAAAAAAAAAAATTTTACCTAAAATGCTTGTTTTCCCAAAAATTTTACATTTTTAAAAAGGGTAAAAGCAGAAAATATCCCCCAAAATTTGAAGCCCAATTTCTCCCGAGTACGGCGATACCCCATATGTGTCCCTAAACTGTTGCCTTGAAATACGACAGGGCTCCAAAGTGAGAGTGCCATGCGCATTTGAAGCCTAAATTAGGGATTGCATAGGGGTGGACATAGTGGAATTCTACGCCAGTGATTCCCAAACAGGGTGCATCCAGCTGTTGTAAAACTCCCAGCATGCCTGGACAGTCAGTGGCTATCTGGCAATACTGGGAGTAGTTGTTTTGCAACAGCTGGAGGCTCCGTTCTGGAAACAGTGGCGTACCAGACGTTTTTCATTTTTATTGGGGAGGGGAGGGGGGCTGTGTAAGGGTATGTGTATATGTAGTGTTTTTAACTTTTTATTTTATTTTGTGGTAGTGTAGTGTAGTGTTTTTAGGGTACAGTCGCACGGGCGGGGGGTTCACAGTAGTTTCTCGCTGGCAGTTTGAGCAGCGACAGAAAATTTGCTGCAGCTCAAACTTGCAGCCGGATACTTACTGTAATCCTCCGCCCATGTGAGTGTACCCTGTACGTTCACATTGGGGGGGGGGAACATCCAGCTGTTGCAAAACTACAACTCCCAGCATGGACGGTCTATCAGTGCATGCTGGGAGTTGTAGTTTTGCAACCGCTGGAGGCTCCGTTTTGGAAACAGTGACGTACCAGACGTTTTTCATTTTTATTGGGGAGGGGAGGGGGGCTGTGTAGGGGTATGTGTATATGTAGTGTTATTTACTTTTTATTTTATTTTGTGGTAGTGTAGTGTAGTGTTTTTAGGGTACAGTCGCAAGGGCGGGGGGTTCACAGTAGTTTCTCGCTGGCAGTTTGAGCAGCGGCAGAAAATTTGCTGCAGCTCAAACTTGCAGCTGGATACTTACTGTAATCCTCCGCCTATGTGAGTGTACCCTGTACGTTCACATTGGGGGGGGGGGGGAAACATCCAGCTGTTGCAAAACTACAACTCCCAGCATGTACGGTCTATCAGTGCATGCTGGGAGTTGTAGTTTTGCAACAGCTGGAGACACACAGGTTGTGAAACACCGAGTTTGGTAACAAACTCAGTGTTTTGCAACCAATGTGCCTTCAGCTGTTGCAAAAGCTACAACCCCCAGCATGTACGGACAGCGGAAGGGCATGCTGGGTCTTGTAGTTATGCAACAGCCGGAGGCATACTACATTGGCTGGGGATGCTGGGGATTGTAATTATGCAATAGCTGGAGACACACTGGTTTACTACTTAACTCAGTGTGCCTTCAGCTGTTGCAAAACTACAACTCTCAGCAGTCACCGACAGCCAACGGGCATGCTAGGAGTTGTAGTTATGCAACCACCAGATGCACCACTACAACTCCCAGCATGCACTTTAGCTGATTGTGCAAGCTGGGAGTTGTAGTTACACAACAGCTGAAGGTACACTTTTCCATAGAAAGAATGTGCCTCCAGCTGTTGCAAAACTACAAGTCCCAGCATGCCCATAAGGGCATGCTGGGAGTTGTGGTGGTCTGCCTCCTGCTGTTGCATAACTACAGCTCCCAGCATGCCCTTGTTGCATGCTGGGAGCTGTTGCTAAGCAACAGCAGGAGGCTGTCACTCACCTCCAACGATCCACACTGCAGGACTGTCCCTCGCCGCCGTCGCTCCTGGGGCCCCGATCCCAACAGGGCCGCCGGGGATCGGGGTCCCCAGCACCCGGGGTCGTCTTCCCGCACCCGCTCACGTCCTACAGAAGAGGGGCGGAGCGGGTTGCGGCAGTGACACCAGCAGCAGGCGCCCTGATTGGTCGGCCGGTAATCCGGCCGACGAATCAGGGCGATCGTGAGGTGGCACCAGTGCCACCTCACTCCTGCAGGCTCTGGCAGAGACGGCCCCGATCAGCCAGTAATTCCGGGTCATCCGATTGACTCGGAATCCGCCGCAGATCGCTGGACTGAATTGTCCAGCGATCTGCGGCAATCGCCGACATGGGGGGACATAATGACCCCCCTGGGCGATATGCCAGGATGCCTGCTGAACGATTTCAGCAGGCATCCGGCCCCGGCTCCCCTCCGGCTAACGGTGGGGGCCGGAAATGCTCAGGGCGTATCCATACGCCCTCGGTCCTTAAGGACTTGGAAACGGGGGCGTATGGATACGCCCTATGTCCTTAAGGGGTTAAAGGGGTGCTCTGGGTAAGTTAAGAAAAATAAAAATGCCCCAAAGCCACCACAATAAATGTTCTGTGTCCCCTGTAGTTATCCTTGTGGTCCCTGAAGTCTCCTTAATATTCTTTTTTCTTGCTTGCAGCCCAGACTACAACTCCCAGCAGTCAGTGCAGCTCTGTGTAAGGGCTGCCAGCTTTTGCTATCTATGTGCATGCTGTGTTGTCAGCAGCACACACTTTACATGTCTTTTCTTTCAAACTATCCTTCACCCAAGCAATAAATCATGATATTATCTGAATGGCAGCAGTCAGTGATTAGATCTACAGCAGACAAAGAGCAGCATTATGTGCTGAGGAGACACTGGGCTTTTCTCCCGGCAAGATCCTCACGCGGGGGGAGGGAGAGGGAAGTCGTGGCTGTGAAGCCAGACAAGACAGAAATCACATGGTGTTTGTCTTCCAAGAAGGTGTGGGCTAGTCTCAGTGAGGGCTTTGCACACAGACATGGTAGATTTGATAATGATGTCTTTCTCTCATTGAAAGAGGGAAACTGCTCTATATAGCTACTGAATGAAATTTAGACAAATAAATTAATTAGTGAGAGGGACAGGGTGGGCTATAGTTTTAGTTTCCCTGAGTACCTCTTTAATTCCCTGAAAAATAAAAAAATAAAAAGTCCCATAGAGAGATTGAATGGATTAATAAAAGAAAACCAAATTTTTTGAAAGTATATCTGAAGTGCTGCTTCCTTACTTGATGATATTGATATATGGTAGGTGTCTATGTGAAAATATAGTATGTATATTTAATGCAGGATTAAATACTATGTCCACGTCTGGAACTATTTGTCATTGCTTTAATGCATATAACAAAAAAATTAAGGGAACTTTGTGCATAGTCAAGATTAAAATCTTCCCATGTTATGTCTCTTTAGCTCTCTTTGAGACAGATCTGTGTGCATTAAAAGACATAGACACATTTGCACTTACTGTTCATTTGTTTCCAAAATACAAAATTAAACAACTTTCTAAATGTTCCTAACAATCTTGCTGCTCCACCTCTCTCTTTTCTCAGTGTTAGGACGCTTTCACAGGGCAGAATTTTGCATCAATGTATGTAAGCCAAAACCCTGAATGGGACAGAAAAAATAATATAATGAAAAGATTTATATATATATGTTTATATGTTGGACCACCCCTGCTTTTGGCTTACAAATGCCAATGAAAAATACTGACCAAATAAGTGCTATGTGAAAGCAACCTTAGAGATATATTAGCAGGTGGTGAAAGTTGTACAGCAGTTCAAAGTTTGGATAGTTGGTAGAGTAGAGATGAGCAAACTTTTGAAAAATTCTACTCAGCCGATTCGCTAAATTATTTGAAAAAATTTGGTTTGATCCGAATTTATTTGTGTCAAATCAATATTAAAAATGGCTATTTCTGGACTACACAGAGCCTCAATAAGGGTGTAGAACACGTTGCTTTGTTCTAACATGCAAATGGAGTGTGCTGGGGTAGTGAAATAATACTGTTATTCAGAATGACATGCAGATTACAGGCATCACTATTAGAATTACTGCCGCAGAGTGGCACAATGACAGAGCCTGGAGGTGGCATCAGTATGAGGAGACCATATAGTGGCTGAATGAAACAGCGTGGAGGTATTGGCAGCATGAGGAGACCAATCAGTGGCTATATAAAACAGCGTGGAGGTGTTGGCAGCATGAGGAGACCATATAGTGGCTAAATGACACAGCGTGGAGGTGTTGGCAGCATGAGGAGACCATATAGTGGCTGCATGACACAGCGTGGAGGTGTTGGCAGCATGAGGAGACCATATAGTGGCTGAATGACAGAGCTTGGATGTGGCTGAAGCATGAGGAGACCATATAGTGTCTGAATGACACAGCGTGGAGGTGTTGGCAGAATGAGGAGACCATATAGTTGCTAAATGACACCGCGTGGAGGTGTTGGCAGCATGAGGAGACCATATAATAGCTGAATGACACAGCTTGGATGTGGCTGAAGCCTGAGCAGACATGATAGTGTCTGAATGGCACAGCCTGGAGTTGGCAGCAGCATCAATAGACACTAGGGCTTCACAATCCCTAAGATTAAAAGTTGAATTTTGAAATTTAAATTGAAGATTTAGGGTAGCTAGTGCTACCATAACAAAAATTTAGGCCCAGACCCAGGCCCAGCAGCATCATTAAACCATATATTGGCTGAATGACACAGCCTGGAGTTGGATGAAACATGAGGAGATCATATAGTGTCTGAATGGCACAGCCTGGAGTTGGCAGCAGCATAAATAAACATTAGGGCTTCACAATCCCTAAGATTAAAAGATTAATTTTGAAATTTAAATTGAAGATTTAAGGTAGCCAGTGCTTCAATAAAAATTTTTTTAGGCCCAGACCCAAGCCCAGCAGCAACAGCAAACCATATATTGACTGAATGACACAGCCTGGAGTTGGATGAAGTATGAGGAGACCATATAGTGTCTGAATGGCACAGCCTGGAGTTGGCGGCAGCATGAATAGACACTAGGGCTTCACAATCACTAAGATTAAAAGATGAATTTTGAAATTTAAATTGAAGATTTAAGGGAGCTAGTGTTACCATAAATTTTTTTTAGGCCCAGACCCAGGCCCAGCAGCATCAGCAAACCATATATTGGCTGAATGACACAGCCTGGAGTTTGCTGAAGCATCAGGAGACCATATAGTGTCTGAATTGCAGGCCTGGAGTTGGCAGCAGCATGAGTATGCACCAGGGCTTCATAATCTCCTAAGATTAAAAGATGAATTTTGAAATTTAAATTGAAGATTTAGGGTAGCTAGTGCTACCATAAAAAATTTTTAGGACCAGACCCAGGCCCAGCAGCATCAGTAAACCATATATTGGCTAAATGACACAGCCTGGAGTTGGCTGAAGCATGAGGAGACCATATAGTGTCTGAATGGCATAGCCTGGAATTGGCAGCAGCATGAGGAGACGCTAGGGCTTCACAATCCCTAAGATTAAAATAAGTATTTTGAAATTTAAATTGAAGATTTAGGGTAGCTAGTGTTACCATAAACATTTTTTGGGCCCAGACCCAGGCCCAGCAGCATCAGTAATCCATATATTGGCTGAATGACACAGCCTGGAGTTGGCTGAAGCATGAGGAGACCATATAGTGTCTGAATGACACAGCCTGGAGTTGGCAGAAGCATGAGGAGACATTGAAATTTAAGATTTTTAAATAGAAATTTAAGACTTTTAAATAGAAATTGAGGATTTTGAAATTGAAACTTCATCTCCCAAGTGTTAGTGTCCTGGCCCGGCATGTGGGTACAAAGGACCAAATCTAACAAGGAGTCACATGTCACAGGGCAGCACAATGACAGAGCCTGGAGGTGGCATTAGTATGAGGAGACCATATAGTGTCTGAATGGCACAGCCTTGAGGTGGCTGAAGCATGAGGAGACCATATAGTGGCTGAATGGCACAGCCTGAAGTTTGTGGCATCATGAAGAGACCATATAGAGTCTGAATGGCACAGCCTTGAGTTGGCGGCAGATGAGGAGACAATAGGTCCTCACAATCTCTAAGAATAAGAGATGAATTTTGACATTTCCATTGAAGATGTATGGTACCTAGTGCTACCATAAACATATATAGGTAATGTCTTAGGCCCCACAGCATCACTAAACCAAGTAGTTGCTGAATGATACAGACTAGAGTTGGCTGAAGCATCAGTAAACCATATATTGGATGAATGGCACAGCCTGGAGGTGGCTGAAGCATTAGGAGACCATATAGTGGCTGAATGACACAGCGTGGAGTTGGCTGAAGCATAAGAAGAGACCATATAGTGGCTGAATGAGACAGCCTGGAGGTAGCACCGGCATCAGGAGTCATTAAAGTGACCCGGTGACAGAGTGGTGCGGTGGGTGGCAATACCAGTACCCGGTGACGAATATGGGTGAAAAAAGGTCTGATGCAGAGGAATGTTTGTAACTGGGGAGCAGCGCCTTAAATCTGTTTGGAACTATCCATATTTGTGAAGTGTTGGTGTGGCACCATGGTCAATCTACTCTGATGCATCAGGCATTGGTGGTTGGAAATCCTGGCTGATCCATGCCTGATTCATCTTCACAAAGGTCAGTCTCTCCACATTTTTCGTGTACAGACAGAGGAGTTCTTCTTGGGGTGACTATGGCCCCTGCCGTACTAAACACTCGCTCTGATGGCACACTACTGGCCGGGCAGGACAGCTTGTCCAGGGAAAACTCTGCTAGTTGCGTCCACAAATCAAGTTTGGCTGCCCAGATGTCCAGCGGATCTTCAAGGTGTGTTGGCATGGGCATATCAAGGTATGCCACCACCTGCTGGTTCAGGTCCTGCTCCAGGTGTACCTGATGCTGATGAGTTGCTTCACTATGCGGGTGAAGAAAGCTACTCATCAGCAACTGTAGACTCAGGCTGCTGCTGATGGAGCTGGTACTGCTCCTGCCACCCCTCCCCAGCAGCCATGGCAGTGGAAGGTGAGCGCAGGGACGAAGGCGCCGATAGGCATCGGCCAACTGACTACATAGAATGCCTCTGTAGTAGGTCACATTGTCCTCCCTCTCAGTGGGTGTAAAAAAGGCCCATATTTTGTGGCAGTAGCGAGGGTTCAATAAGGTGGAGATCCAGAAGTCATCTTGCTGCCGAATGGTGACAATTCGGCTGTCACTTCGCAAGCAAGTGAGCATGCATCATGCCATTTGTGCAAGTTACTCGGAGAGACTCCCTGCCTCCATCTCCACTGCATACTGACACAATGTGTCTTGGTCCTCTGTCTCATCTTTCTCATAGCCCTCTAGCTCCTCTAGCTGCTCCTGCTCTTCCTCTCCTGTCAGATTACTAGAAAAACCGCCCATTTGGCGAAACCTAAACTGTGCTCCACTGCACCCCTCCCCCACCTCCTCCTCCAGTTCAGTCCCCACAGGGATCATGTGGCCGTCAGATGCAGGCGCCACATCTCCATTGCCCTGACCAGCCATTGTTTGCAACACGTGCTGTAAGAAATGAAGCAGTGGAATGACTTTGTTCATCCCATAATCCTGGCGACTAACTAACAATGCGGCTTCTGCAAAGGGCCTGAGCAAATGGCAGGTGTCACGTATGAGCTGCCACTGATTCCCATTGAAGTTACACAGGGGAGTACCCTTATCCGCTTGGATCATCAAGAAATTGGTGATGGCTTTTCTCTGTTCGTACAGTCAGTCCAACATATGGAGGATGGAATTCCAACGTGTAGCAACGTCACAAATCAGACTAAGTTGGGGGATACCGTTCTGACGCTGCAGCTCATGGAGGGTGTGCTTTGCGGTGTACGAGTGGCTGAAGTGAATGCAAAGTTTCCTTCCCATTGTAAGAATGTCTTGCAAATGGGGGGAACACTTCAGGAACTGCTTCACAACCAGATTGAACACGTGTGCCATGCAGGGCACATGGCTCAGCCTTCCCAGTCACAGCACATGCAAGATGTTCTTCCCATTGTCAATTACCATGGTTCCCATTTCCAGTTTTTGTGGAGTAAGCCATGCTCCAAATTCTTTACAAATGACTTTTAACAGTCCCTCCCCTATGTGACTCTTTTCGCCAAGGCAAACCATGTGAAGAACAGCGTGACACCGCCGTGCCCTGCACACATGGTATGCTGAAGGGCCACTGAGACTTGTCTGGGGACTGGAGGCTGAGGACATGGTGAAGGATGAGAAGGCAGAATCTCACACTGTCACAGAACCAACGGCCTGAGAGCGTGGAGGAGGAAGCGGCATGTCCTGTCCAAGTTGGTGTTGTGGCTGTGCAGGAACCACATTCACTCAGTGAGCTGTAAAGGACATGTATTGTCCCTGACCATAGTTACCGCTCCAGACGTTGGCGCTGCCGTGACCTTTGGTACACACCGACAGACTCAAGGACTGGGCTATCTTCTCTTACACAAAATTGTGCAAGGCTGGTACTGCCTTCTTCGCAAAGAAATGATGGCTTGGCACTCTCCACCTCGACTCGGCACAAACCATCAGGTGCAGACTCCACCACTTGAAGGGAGGGACTGCAGCACCAGCAAGTTGGACAGGAGCACATTCAGCTTCTGTGCCATTGGATGAGTGGGCGCATACTGTTGTCTTTTGGACATAGCTTCGCCGATGGATTGTTGCCGGAATGGCTGACTAAAAGTAGGTGGAGCGACAGAAAGAGAGTATGACACACAGCTCCCTTCGGCTGAGGTGGTGGAGCCTTGGCTGGCTGAAAGAGGGAGCGGCGTGCCACTGGGTGATGAAGCAGGCTGGACCACTACATCGGAGCCACGGATCCCCCAGGCCACTTTATGGTGGCGAAGCATATGTTGACGCAGGGCTGTGGTGCCAACATTGGGACCCTGGCCACGCTTCACCTTCTGCCGACATAGCTTGCATGTGGCTATGTGAACCTCCTCCGGATTCTTGATGTAAAATTGCCACACCGCCGAGTAGCTGATTTTCCCGCCAACAGTCGGCACTAATTGACTGCTACTGTCACCGTCTCCAGGAACCCCTGTTCCACTACCTCCCGGGAAGGTAGGCTGCCACGAAGCAGGTGGTCTCCCGGACACGTTTAGCTCCAGAATTTCCACTTCTGCCACCATGCTGACTGCCAACCATGCTACCACCTTGCTGGCTCAGCTGCTGCCTCATGGGCAACCTGCAACTCTCTTCTCCTGATGATGATGATGATGATGATGATGATGATGAAGCCCCTTCTGCACCCGGCTCCCAATTGCGTTCGGCTTCATCATCATCAACAAGTGTCTGCACGTCACTGATGTCCTCCTCAGGTTCCTCAACAGTGTCAGCTTCAGGACCCTGAACCCTTGCAACACTGCCTCCCACCTCACTCTCATCATCACTACTTGCCCGCCTAGCGGAGGAAGCAGCGGATGTCTCTCCATTTGTTGGCTGGGCAGTAGCTGCTGACTGTCCTATATTAGATCGTCCTCAGTGAATAGTGGAGCTGAACCCCCAGCATAAGATATTTCTGTAGGGGAGGGAACAGCATAGGACAGAGGCAATGGGAGGACAGGGACTGCTCCCGGGCCATGCCAACTGAGGGTTGTGTCTGAGGAACCTACCGACTGTTGACTGGGGGTATCAGATGTCACTTGTGATGAAGTGGATGACTGTGATAACCAATCAAAGATGGCAGATGGGTTGCTGGTCGAGACACGACCGCTAGCTGATACCGGGAGCTCAGGCCTCTCGCTGCTGCTCCTGCTGCCACTCGCCCCTGGTCTGATGCGACCTCTGCCTGATGAATTTAGGCCTCTGCCACTCCTCTGCCACTGTGCATGTCCTGGCACTTCTCTGCTTGACATACTTAGTGCGTATATGAGGGGAGTACATTACGCTTCATTACACTTAAAACAGTATTTGTCTAGAACAGAAGCAGGTGTGTACTTTTGCCTGGACTTTCACAGTATCTAGGCCCTTGACAGATTAACAGGTACAAAATAGTACACTATTTAGATGTAGGTATGTGGTATGCCCTTATGAGGGCAGAAAAATGTGCTACAGTACGCTTAATAAACGTATTGGAACAAAACACGTGCCGGTGATTACTTTTGGCTGTCCTTTCACAGTATCTAGGCCCTTGACAGATTAACAGGTACAAAATAGTACACTATTTAGATGTATGTATGTGATATGCACTTATGAGGGCAGAAATATGCACTACAGTACACTTAAAAAAGTATCTGAGTAAAAACACAAGCCAGTGAGTAGTTTTGCCTGGACTTTCACAGTATCTAGGCCCTTGACAGATTAACAGGTTTAAAATGGTACACTACTTAGAGGTAGGTATGTGGTATGCACTTATGAGGGCAGAAATATGCACTACAGTACACTTAAAAAAAGTATCTGAGTAAAAACACAATCCAGTGAGTAGTTTTGCCTGGACTTTCACAGTATCTAGGCCCTTGACAGATTAACAGGCACAAAATAATACACTACTTAGATGTACGTATGTGGTATGCACTTAAGAGGGCAGAAAAATGCGCTACTGTACGCTTCAAAAATTATTTGAGTTAAACACCAGACGATGATTACATTTGGCTGTCCTTTAACAGTATTTAGGCCCTTGACATATTAAGAGGCACAAAATAGTACACCAATTAAATGTAGATATGTGGTATGCACTCATGAGGGCAGAAAAATGCGGTACAGTACGCTTAAAAAAACGTATTTTAGTAAAACACCAGCTAGTGATTACTTTTGCCTGGACTTTCACAGTATGTAGGCCCTTGACAGATTAACAGGCACAAAATAGCACACTACTTAGATGTAGGTATGTGCTATGCACTTATGAGGGCAAAAAAATGTGCTAATGTACGCTTCAAAAATTATTTGATTAAAACACAAGCCGAATATTTACTTTTGGCTATCCTTTCACAGTATGTTGGCCCTTGACAGATTAACAGGCACAAAATAGTACACCACTTACATGTAGATATGTGGTATGCACTTATGAGGGCAGAAAAATGCGGTACAGTACGCTTAAAAAAAGTGTTTTTGCACAACACGAGCAGTACACAACAGTGCTACAGCACAAAAAAGCTGTGTACTAAACACAAAATTTCACTCTGTCAAAGACTATTAGGAATGGACTGCTGGGTATTATACCGTCTACAGACTAGTATAACCAGTAGATGGTTTGTTGTGGAACAAAGACACAAAATTGCACGGAAATATTATTCCTGCTTCCTCTGGTAAGGTTTATGAAGTTGAGGCTTGTTAACATGTATGAGGCAACACACTAGTGTTGAGCGGCATAGGCCATATTCGAATTCGCGAATATTCGCGAATATATGGACGAATATTCGTCATATATTCGCGAATATTCGTATATTCGTAATATTCTCGTTTTATTTTCGCATATGTGAAAATTCGCGTATGCGAAAATTAACATATGCGAAAATTAACATATGCAAAAATTAGCATAAGCGAAAATTCGCATGTGCGAAAATTAGCATATGCGAAAATTCACTCTGTCTCACACAGTAGTATTAGAGCTGGAAGCAGAGAGGGATGATCATTGTGATGTGTACTGTGAAAAAAAAAAAAAACGAATATTCGTAATTACGAATATATAGTGCTATATTCGCGAATATTCGCGAATTTGCAAATATGCGATATTCGCGAATAAAATTTGCATTGCGAATATTCGCGAGCAACACTACAACACACAGCTATCTGTCCCTCTCTGTAATAGAATGCTGAAGAAAGTAACTGGGAGGTTAATGGCTGCAGTAAAAATCCTTTTCAGTGAAAAAAACACTGCTCTCTGTCCACCAGAACACTGATCTGACTAGGATGTGAAGCGCTGCTGGAATTAGCTTTTCTGTGTAACACACACACAGCGATGTCCGTCCTTTCTCTCTGCAGTGCACTGAATGATATGACGAGCTGCAAAATTGCTGATGAATATATAGTGCTTTTACATCACAGGGATGACTGGCTGCTGATAGGCTGCATCCTGCATGTGATTCAGGGTCATCCCGCCTACTTCCCTTACCACCTTGCCTTCCCAGAGTTCCTTGCCCCATGTACGTACATGTGGATCTGCCATTTTAGATGCCCTGGAGCCTGGACCGCAGTTAATGGAGTTTAATGAAGCGATTCACGCAATAGAATCGCAGCGATATTTGCATTTGTTGCGAATCAAATATTTCATGAAATTGGTAACGAATTTGGGTTCGTCAGTTTCGATTCGCTCATCTCTATGGAAGAGCATACATGGAGGGTAGCTCATACAGGTTGTAGATGGGTAGGTAAGTTCAAAAAACATGCACCAGCAATAGGGCACCAACAGCAAACTCTACACTCTGAACACAAATACCTTGCATCCAGTGTGCATTGACTTTTGTATGTTGAGGGCTTGTACTATAACTAAAAAAAGTTTCTGTGTGCAGATGGAAGAAACTTCCAGAAGGTCAACCATAACTGCAGCACTTCACCAATCTGGGCTTTATGGAAGAGTGACCAGAAAGAAGCCTCTTCTTAGTAAAAGTTTGCAAAAATAAAAATAAAATCCTCTAAAGACTGTAAGAAAATGAGATTCAATATTGAATTTCCTGGCCTCAATTATAAGCGTCACCAGGCAAAGCTCATCACCTGCCTAATACAATCCCTACAGGGAACCATATTGGGAACCATATCATGCTGTGGGGGTGTTTTTTCGTTTTTTGAGCGGTTGGAACAGCGAAAATGGTCAGGGTTGAGGAAAAGTTGAACTTGAAAAAGTATAGAGATATTCTTAATGAAAACTTGATCCAGAGTGCATTGTACCAGGGGCAGACTGACAACACTCAGGGCTCCCGGACCAAAAAAAGCAAGGGCCCCCTGCGATGCTCTGCCGCTGGTCACACTTCTGCCCCTATTCCACCCAAATCCCTCCACCAGCCCTACTCACAAAATAAACTACATTTTATATTTAAGAAACAATTTTAGGTAGGTAAAATAATTTTCCATGACCAATAATACCAGTATACAAGGAGCAAATATATACCACCACACAATAACTGGATATACCGTTATATTGTACTAAATAAAACCACTATACACAGACCAGTATACTATACAGGATCTGTATACAATATAAGTGATTATATAGAGGACCATATGGCGGTAGATATCAGCTGCACACAGGATCTGTACACCATAGAAGTGATTACAGTTATATAAAGAGACTCACAATTACATATTTTCTGATCAGTGGCGTCCTCTTTCCTTTCCTTCTCCGTCTGGATCAGACCGCCATGTCGATCTCATCTGCAGGACAAGCATGTTAGACTCATTTTTTCAGTGCCCTCCCCTCCTCTACACAATCTTCCCATCTATAGGCCCACAAACTGTAATAATGCCCTCCTTTTGGGGTACTGCACAGTAAAAGGGCAGGTAGGTAGCCAGGTAAATAGGTAACTAGGTAGGTAGATCAGAAAGCCAGGTACTAGGCAGCTAGGTACTTAGGCAGCCATTTATGAAGGCCTGGTATGTGCATAGTTAGGTAGCCAGGTATGTAGGTAGGTAGAAAGATTTGTAGGTAGGTAGTTAGGCAGCCAGGTATGTAGGTAATTAGATAGCCAGGTATGTAGGTAAGTAATTAGGCATCCAGGTATAAAGTTAGGTAGCCAGGTAGTTAGTCAAGTATGTAGCCAGCACCCCCCTCCACCCAGTGGCGGATCCAGAGTCTAGTCTTGGAAGGGGCACTATCAGAGCATTTTGTTTTAGCAGACAGAAAATATGGTGTTGTTTACGGAAGTTACAGGTAGGTAATGTTCCCAGGAGGTAGTGGCCCCTAGTAGATCATGCCCACAGGTAGTTAATGTCCCCCAGGTAGGTAGTTATGCCCCCTGTGGGTAAATCCCCCAGATAGCTGCCCCTGTATGAAAACCCCTATGTAGCTAGTAGGTAGCCCTCCTATTAGTTTGGTAGTTTGTCCCCATATTAGCTAGGCAGGAATTTAGTAGATAGTCCCTCACATTAGGTGTAGACAGCAGAGTTCCCCCAGTGGGTGAAGGCAGCAGAGTTCCCCACAGTAGGTGTCAGCAGTGGGGCCCCCCCAAAGTAAATGTAAGCAACGGGGTCCCCTGGGGTCCCCCACAGCAGAGTCCCTCCCTCCCCCCCCATTCCAGGTAGAAGAAAAAAAAATGATGCTCACCTGTATGTGTCCAACGCAGCGATCTTCTCCTCTGGATCGCAGCAGGGCCCGCGTTCTTCTTCCTCCACAGTGCTGGCACCATTGAGTGACATCGTCGGTGTCTGCACTGCGCAGCGGGGGCGGATGTCACGTCTCCTCTGTGTAGGTGCAGATGTGGCGGATTACACAGAGGGGATGACTTCTCCTGTATGTGTGTGTACCACACATACAGGAGAAGGCAGCACTGTCCGCTGAAGATCTGGCACAAGTGTCCTGGATCCTCAGTAGCGGCGGCAGTAGCGGGCCCTTTACCCGGCTGGGCCCTGGAACGGCGTCCGATCGGACCGGCCGGTCAGTCCGCCACTGCATTGTACCTTAGATTGGGCCAAAATGTTCACCTTCCAACAAGACAAAGAACCAGAACACAGCGAAGACAACAAAGAATTGGTGTAGGGGCAACTCTGTGAATGTCCTTGAGTGACCCAACTAGAGCCCTGACTTTAACTCAGGGGAACATCTTTAGAAAGACCTGAAAGTGGTTGTATACTGATTCCTGGTTACTGGTTCCCATCCAACCTGACAGAGACTGAAAGCAGGTATGCAAGCCTTGTGGCATCATACCCAAGAACACTAGAGGCGGTAATTGCTGTCAAAGTAGCTTCAACTAAGTACTGAGTAATAGTGTTGAGCGGCATAGGCCATATTCGAATTCGCGAATATTCGCGAATATATGGACGAATATTCGTGATATATTCGCGAATATTCGCATATTCGTTATATTTCCGTTTTATTTTCGCATATGCGAACATTCGCGTATGCGAAAATTATCATGTGAAAATTAGCATATACAAAATTTACATTTGCGAAAATTCGTATATGCGAAAATTAGCATATGCTAATTTTCGCATATGCGAATTTTTGCATGGCAGTCTCACACAGTAGTATTACAGCCTTCTTTACACCACACAAGCTGGAAGCAGAGAGGGGTGATCACTGTGATGTGTACTGTGAAGAAAAAAAAAAAAAAAAAAAAAAAACGAATATTCGTAATTACGAATATATAGCGCTATATTCGCGAAATTCGCGAATTCGCGAATATGCGATATTCGCGAATAATATTCGAATTGCGAATATTCGCGAGCAACACTACTGAGTAATGGTCTGAATACTTATGTCAATACACTATTTCAGCTTTTCCTTTGCAACAAATTAGCAAAGATTTCTAACATTCTGTCTTAGCTTTGTCATTCTCGGGTATTGTGTGCAGAATGATGTTACAGTTTTTTTTATTTCTTTTTATTTTTTTTCATTTTAGCACAAGTCTCCAAGACAAATTGTAAAAGAGTTAAAGGGCCTAAAGACTTTCCAAATGCATTGTACATGGTAAAGGTTTCCATAGCCTTTAATGATAACAGACAATATACAAACCCTATATACTACAAACTGTACTTTTTAAAACATACAAACCCTATAGAAATAGGCAACATACACTAATACTGCAGCTTAAACTTATTAGGTTAACTAGTAGTAGGAGACTACTAGTTAACCTAATAAGTTTAAGAAGTAAGCAGCAGGGGACAGATAAAAGAGTGTATAAAGGCAGAATCAGACTATATAGCGTTTGTTGTCTATAACCTTGGAAATACATTGGTCACCACAGGGAGCTGTATAAACAAAACAGGACAATGTTGATGAAGACTGTTTGAACATTTACATCGGAGCGATAATAAAACTGGATGTGAATTTGGACAAAGCCTTGAAGGTAGAGTCACACATCCCATATGTTGCTGCATATTTGCTGCTGCCTATTTTTCTAACCATTGAAGACAATAGGGGACATTGACTTTACACCACTTCAATATTCTAAATGTCCCTGCAAATTTTGCGCAGTTATATTTTTTGCGAAATTTTTTGTGCAATTTTCGATAGAACATCTTTTAAAGTTGTCTACTGATTGGTGCACCGTACATGACTTTTTGCAGTGGAGCTGTATTTATTATTTGCGCTAATTTTTTTTTGGCCGCAAAGCCTACTTTTTTTGCGCAAAACACCACCACCTAATAGGACGCATACAAAAGTGTCATATGCCAGAGCACAAAGCTTAAACCAATCTCTACCGCCCACTGGTTTCTATAATTGCGCAAAATTATAGAAACCTTTTTGGTAAATTTTGAGCAACTGTGCAAACAATACACAAAGCAAATAGGTAAAATCTATTCTACCTTACACCAACATTGATAATTGTCTGCCAATGAGTGGCAAAATCAGCTGCAAAATCCTACATAGGAAAATACACAGCAGCAAATATGCTGTAAAATACGGCAAGAGGGACCCTTCTCTTAAATTTCATTTTCAAATACAAAAAGGGACATTGTTAGTGAAGACTATTTGAAAATTTGCATTGGAGCGATAATAAAACTGGTTGTAAAGGTGGATATTAGCCTTTACACTTCATTTTTCAATACACATGATAGCATTAGCTATGTGTTCCTGAGTGCAGCTATTATTTCATAACTGGGGTCATAACAAAGTAATGCAGTCCTGTGTGGGAGAAACTGCATACATTTCGAATAAACTTACATACGTGGTGAAGTTGAGTGTAGGTTTCAACACTGTAGGATAGTTGTAAAACTCACTGTAGTATTCTCTGTCGATAACAGACACACTGGACGTTTCATTCTGTGATACACCTGTAGTAGGTTAACAGAGATAATATTACAGATCTTAACTTGATGTAATGTAGATGCAAAAGAATATAAATACTTATGTGCCCATACAAAAGTCCACCCCAACATATTCTAAGGCATTATTGTAAAATAAGCATGGATGTTTTAGTCTATTCTTGTAAAGCTAAATTTAAATCAGTAGGAAACAAGGGTATTGAATACACTAACGGACATAAAAAAAATAGATATATATGTAAGTAGATACAATATTAACGCAAAAGGATATGTTTACTAGGGAGAACAGGACAAGGTAAGTACCGCTGTCATCAGTGTCACCTGCACTAACTGTCGGTACTGACAGGTTAGTGCAGGTGACATTGGTGACAGATTTCCTTTAAGGTTTTCCTCATAGGTTTTACCTGTGTACATGTTATTTTTTATACCTCAAATTTTGTAAAGCTCCTATATTTCTATCAACAAACACAAAAAGAACAAAAACAGTTTGCTCTTTTTGGTATCCTCTGGTGTTATTTACTTTGTAAAAAAAAATTCTATATGAAAGCACTACTAAGTGAAAAGGTTGCCTGTTTGATGGCATACAGCATTTGATTTATGCAAACATTCATTTTCTAGCTTTTTCCATCTCACACATGAAAGAATGGCCTAGCGCAGGCATAGGCAACCTTCAGCACTGCAGATGTTTTGGACTAAAACTCCCATGATGCTTTGTCAGCATTTTGGCTGTAAGAGCATCATGGGAGATGTAGTCCAAAACATCTGCAGTGCCGAAGGTTGCCTATGCTTGGCCTAGCGCCTGCTTTACATGATTAACTGGTCACACTTAGTCATATTTAAGTCTAATCAAGCATCTGTGGGATATGCTGGAAAAACAAATCTGATCCACGGAGACCCACCTTGTAGCTTACAAGACATAATGGGGTACTCCGCTGCTTTGGAAATTCCGAGCACTGGAGCCGGCACCGGGAGCTCGTGACGTCATAGCCCCTCCACCTCATGAAGTCACGTCCCGCCCCCTCAATGCAAGTCTATGGGAGGGGGCATGGGCTATGATGTCACGAGCTCCTGGGCTCCTCACTATCATTAGTCCTAGAGCTCCATCTGTTTTATTGCAGCACAACTGCATCCAGGCATTTCATTACTGTAACCAGGCCATGTAGAGGAAGTTATCACTCCTGGGTCAGCTAAATGCCTGTAAACTACACGATGACATCATCATCTCATATCATCAAATTGCTCCTACTTGCTCTCAGACCCCTCCCCACCCATATCTGCTTGCTGATGCTAATGCTATCTCTATGGAATCAGGATATGCAGTAGTTATACACCTCCCATTAGGCTGCAAAAGTGTGAATCAAATCCCCTTAAACACCTCAATTGTGATTATTGGTCAAATAATTTTCTGAAAAGAACACTCTAAATAAGTAATCACAGCAAAACTGCAAATAATGAAAACTGACCTCAACAGCCTCTGATTCTAACGATTTCACCTCGGTGAACTCCAGCACCAGCAGCTTATAAAGATGACAAGGTGCAGTCATAAAACTCCACCACACCCCCAGGCAGAGAATTCATGGGGAATGTAGGTAGCATTAGAAATCCATATTAGTAATGGAATAGCATCCAGTATAGAGCCAAACTCATGCCTGCCACATCAGCTAAAACAGGGAAGTAAAAGGCACACACAAGAACCTCTACATTATTCTTTAACAATAGCCTATGCTGTACTATATAAGCAAACAAAAAAAAATGCTTCTATAAAGCGTCTGCTAACATCTTGATGTCATATACCACAGGACACTTTCAGAGATCTAGTGGAGTCATGCCTCAATAGTTCAGAGCTATTTTGGTGGTGTAAGGAGGACCCACACATTATTAACTATAGATTTAGTGTTATAGCTGATGTGCATATGTATACATCTAAACCCAATGATATGCGTAATGCATATATTACAATTACTATCATTCCTGAGAAAAAACCTGGCAATAGTTCAAAGAAAACATACACATACATTGGCACTTCAAAGGACTATAAATTGACTTGCAACTATTGAGCCGAATAAGTGTAAGGAAAATACATTTTTTTACAGATTTCTGTGGTTAACAGCATCATTTTGGGCAGATCTGAAGTGCTATGGATTGATTAAATAATGCACCATCACTAGGTTAAGGAGACATGTAACTCATTCAAGTAAGCTTTCCAAAGGAATACATTTTTGTATCAAAAGTACGAGAACTTAAAGGGGTTCTTTGGCCCTAAGACATCTTATTCCCTATCCAAAAGATAGGGGATAAGATGTCTGATCGTGGGGGTCCCTCTGCTGGGGACCTCCGCAATGTCGCATGCAGCACCCACCTGTGGGAGCTGCACGCAGCGCTACAGCCTCTGAATCGTGTTGTGACGTCACAATACTCCAGCCCCGAAGTCGGGACCTGGCAGACTCGGAGGCTGCAGCAATGCGTGCAGCTCCCACAAGTGGGTGCTGCATGCGAGACTGCGGGAGTCCCCAGCAGTGGGATAAGATGGGGATAAGATGTCTTAGGGCCGGAGTACCCCTTTAATAGGGAAATGAAAGGTTGATTAGACCAGGGGTCTCAAACTCCTGGCCCGCGGGCCATTTGCGTCCGGCGGAACGAAAGTTTGTGGCCCGCACCAGGTATGCGTAATTTGTATTGCCCGACGCCCGGGATATGAAGTTCTGGGCGCCGGGCAGGTAACTTCTTCAGGCATTTAGCCCTGCTTCGGGCAAGCAGCGCTAAATGCCGGAAGGCTTCACTTACCTCCTCCGCGTCTCCGGTTGGCCGGCCCAAGTCTGATGAGGGACATCATGCATGTGACATCCCTCCGCTGACCCACACAGGAGGACGTTAGTGACGTCACTTGTCAGGCCGCCGCCGGAGAGGAGAAGCACAGGACAGGTAAGTGGGTGTGTCTATGTGTGTGTGCATGTGTGGGTGTCTGTCTGTCTGTGTGTGTGTGTGTGTCAGGGGAACAACAATGCTACCTAATGTGGGGAACCTGCTTCTACCTAATGTGGGAAACCTGCTTCTACCTAATGTAGGGAACCTGCGACTACCTAATGTAGGGAACCTGCTACTACCTAATGTGGGGAACCTGCTACTACCTAATGTGGTGAACCTGCCACTACCTAATGTGGGGAGCCTGCTACTACCTAATGTGGGGAGCCTGCTACTACCTAATGTGGGGAACCTGCTACTACCTAATGTGGGGAACCTGCTACTACCTAATGTGGGGAACCTGCTTCTACCTAATGTGGGGAACCTGCTACTACCTAATGTGGGGAACCTTCTACTACCTAATGTGGGGAGCCTGCTTCTACCTAATGTGGGGAACCTGCTACTACCTAATGTGGGGAACCGGCTTCTACCTAATATGGGGAACATGCTTCTACCTAATGTGGGGAACCTGCTACTACCTACTTCTGTTCATGTCAGGAACTGTCCAGGGTAGGAGCAAATCCCCATAGCAAACCTATCCTGCTCTGGACAGTTTGTGACATGGACAGAGGTGTCAGCAGAGAGCACCGTGGTCAGACATAAAATAAATTCTAAAAGAAAAGAACTTCATCTGTAACTTACAGCAGCTGATAAGTACTGGATTAAGATTTTTAAATAGAAGTAATTTACAAATCTGTTTAACTTTCAGGTACCAGTTGATTAAAAAAATATTTTCCACTGGAGTACCCTTTTAACTCCTTAACCCCTTAAGGACGCAGGACGTAAATGTACGTCCTGGTGAGGTGGTACTTAACGCACCAGGACGTACATTTACGTCCTAAGCATAACCGCGGGCATCGGAGCGATGCCCGTGTCATGCGCGGCTGATCCCGGCTGCTGATCGCAGCCAGGGACCCGCCGGCAATGGCCGACGCCCGCGATCTCGCGGGCGTCTGCCATTAACCCCTCAGGTGCCGGGATCAATACAGATCCCGGCATCTGCGGGAGTTCGCGATTAAAATGAACGATCGGATCGCCCGCAGCGCTGCTGCGGGGATCCGATCATTCATAACGCCGCACGGAGGTCCCCTCACCTTCCTCCGTGCGGCTCCCGGCGTCTCCTGCTCTGGTCTGTGATCGAGCAGACCAGAGCAGGAGATGACCGATAATACTGATCTGTTCTATGTCCTATACATAGAACAGATCAGTATTAGCAATCATGGTATTGCTATGAATAGTCCCCTATGGGGACTATTCAAGTGTAAAAAAAAATGTAAAAAAATGTAAAAGTAAAAGTAAAAAAAAAGTGAAAAATACCCTCCCCCAATAAAAAAGTAAAACGTCCGTTTTTTCCTATTTTACCCCCAAAAAGCGTAAAAAACATTTTTTATAGACATATTTGGTATCACCGCGTGCGTAAATGTCCGAACTATTAAAATAAAATGTTAATGATCCCGTACGGTGAACGGCGTGAACGAAAAAAAATTAAAAAAGTCCAAAATTCCTACTTTTTTAATACATTTTATTAAAAAAAAAATTATAAAAAATGTATTAAAAGTTTTTTATATACAAATGTGGTATCAAAAAAAAGTACAGATCATGGCGCAAAAAATGAGCCCCCATACCGCCGCTTATACGGAAAAATAAAAAAGTTATAGGTCATCAAAATAAAGGGATTATAAACGTACTAATTTGGTTAAAAAGTTTGTGATTTTTTTTAAGCGCAACAATAATATAAAAGTATATAATAATGGGTATCATTTTAATCGTATTGACCCTCAGAATAAAGAACACACGTCATTTTTACCAGAAATTGTACGGCGTGAAAACAAAACCTTCCAAAATTAGCAAAATTGCGTTTTTTGTTTTAATTTCCCCACAAAAATAGTGTTTTTTGGTTGCGCCATACATTTTATGATATAATGAGTGATGTCATTACAAAGGACAACTGGTCGCGCAAAAAACAAGCCCTCATACTAGTCTGTGGATGAAAATATAAAAGAGTTATGATTTTTAGAAGGCGAGGAGGAAAAAATGAAAACGTAAAAATTAAATTGTCTGAGTCCTTAAGGCCAAAATGGGCTGAGTCCTTAAGGGGTTAAGGACCCATGACGTACCAGTAAGTCATGAGCAAGTCGGGCCCGGCCGGGACCCGTGGCTAATAGCGCGCGGCATTGATCGCGGTGCCGCGCGCTATTAACCCTTTAGACGCAGCGTTCAAAGTTGAATGCCGCGTCTAAAGTGAAAGTGAAAGCATGCCGGTTAGCTCAGGGAGCTGTTCGGGATAGCTGCGGCGAAATCGCGGCATCCCGAACAGCTTACAGGACAGCTGGAGGATCCCTACCTGCCTCCTCGCTGTCCGATTGCCGAATGACTGCTCAGTGCCAGAGATCCAGGCATGAGCAGTCAAGCGGCAGAATCATCGATCACTGGTTTCCCATGAGAAAGCAGTGATCAATGTAATAGATCAGTGTGTGCAGTGTTATAGGTCCCTATGGGAGCTATAACACTGCAAAAAAAAAAGTGAAAAAAAAAAGTGAATAAAGATCATTTAACCCCTTCCCTATTAAAAGTTTGAATCACCCCCCTTTTCCCATAAAAAAAAAACACAGTGTTAATAAAAATAAACATATATGGTATCACCGCGTGCGGAAATGTCCGATTTATAAAAATATATCGTTAATTAAACCGCACGGTCAATGGTGTATGTGCAAAAAAATTCAAAAGTCCAAAATAGTGCATTTTTGGTCACTTTTTATATCATGAAAAAAGGAATAAAAGCGATCAATAAGTCCTATCAATGTAAAAATGGTACCGCTAAAAACTTCAGATTACGGCGCAAAAAATGAGCCCTCAAACCGCCCCATACGCGGAAAAATAAAAAAGTGATAGGGGTCAGAAGATGACAATTTTAAACGTATTAATTTTCCTGCATGTAGTTATGATTTTTTCCAGAAGTACGACAAAATCAAACCTATATAAGTAGGGTATCATTTTAATCGTATGGACCTACAGAATAAAGGTAAGGTGTCAATTTTACCAAAAAATGTACTATGTAGAAACGGAAGCCCCCAAAAGTTACAAAACAGCAGGGGTTTTTTTCAATTTTGTTTCACAATGATTTTTTTTTCTGTTTCACCGTAAATTTTTGGGCAAAATTACTGATGTCATTACAAAGTAGAATTGGTGGCACAAAAAAATAAGCCATCATATGGATTTTTAGGTGCAAAATTGAAAGAGTTATGATTTTTTAAAGGCAAGGAGGAAAAAACGAAAATGCAAAAACGGAAAAACCCTCAGTCCTTAAGGGGTTAAGGGTGTATTCACACGTACAGTATCCTGAGCATATTTGATGCACAGGATTTTAAGCTGTATTCAGTTTACATTGAAATTTAGTTTACATTGAAATCTGCAGCATAAAATCCTACACATCAAATCCTGCGTATCAAATATGTGCAGGATACTGTATGTGTGAATAAACCCTAACAATGGAATTTACTGGGGTAATGATATGCACAAAGTAAAATTTGTGGTGCAAAAAACAAGCCTCATATGGGTCTGTAGGTGGAAAATTGAAAGCATTATGATTTTTGGAAGGTGAGGAGGAAAAAACGAAAGTGCAAAAGTGCCTAAATTAAAAACCCCAGCTGATGATCAATAATAAACAGCCAAAGCCATAAACACAGCCCTGATAAACTTCACTATATTGACCTATGTACTAGTTTCATATACAACACCTGGTTTATATAGTTAATTTACCTGTAAGATCCTCAGTAACTATAGCAACAACATCCAAAAGAGCATTAAATTTGAAATTCTCTAAATTTTTCTCTTCATATCTCACAAGTTTTTTCACCTCCAGTTCAGTAAAATGAAACTTCGAAAAACCATTTATCTGTAAGCATAAAAATAGAAAACCACGAGAGAAAGACATAAATAAGAATTTTAGTCAATTGTATAATATACACATATACACTGCTCAAAAAAATAAAGGGAACACATAAACAACGCAATGTAACTCCAAGTCAATCACACTTCTGTGAAATCACACTGTCCACTCAGGAAGCAACACTGATTGACAATCAATTTCACATGCTGTTGTGCAAATGGAACAGACAACAGGTGGAAATTATAGGCAATTAGCAAGACACCCCTAATAAAGGAGTGGTTCTGCAGGTGGTGACCACTTCTCAGTTCCTATGCTTCCTGGCTGCTGTTTTGGTCACTTTTGAATGCTGGCGATGCTTTCACTCTAGTGGTATGAGACGGAGTCTACAACCCACACAAGTGGCTCAGGTAGTGCAGCTCATCCAGGATGGCACATCAATGCGAGTTGGGGCAAGAAGGTTTGCTGTGTCTGTCAGCGTAGTATCCAGAGCATGGAGGTACTACCAGGAGACCTCCAGGTAATGGTGAATAGAAAGTGTGGGAGTAATAAAATATAATACCCACCACTAATGAACATCTAATAAAGGACCTATATGGAGGAATGCATAACAAATCTGGATAAATATATTGTGTAATTAAAGGGGTACTACGGTGCCAGAAAGTTAAACAGATTTGTAAATTACTTCTATTAAAAAAATCTTAATCCTTCCAGTACTTATTAGCTGCTGAATACTACAGAGGAAATTATTTTCTTTTTGGAACACACAGCTCTCTGCTGACATCATGACCACAGTTTTCTCTGCTGACATCTCTGTCCATTTTATGAACTGTCCAGAGTAGGAGAGGATCCCCATAAAAAACATATGCTGCTCTGGACAGTTCCTAAAAAATGGACAGAGATGTCAGCAGAAAGCACTGTGGTCATGATGTCAGAAGAGAGCTCTGTGTTCCAAAAAGAAAACCATTTCCTCTGTAGTATTCAGCAGCTAATAAGTACTGGAAGGATTAAGATTTTTTTAATAGAAGTAATTTACAAATCTGTTTAACTATCTGGCACAGTTGATTTAAAAAAAAAAAAAATATTCCACCGGAGTACCCCTTTAAATACTAAATATCAGTGAATGACGCATAAAGTACATATACTGAATCTGAAAAATCTGTATTTTTTCCAGTCAGACACTCTGCTGCCAAACTCAAGCCTTCCAGTACTTATCAGCTGCTGTATGCTCTGGAGAAAGTCATGCATTCTCTGCTGCCATCTCGGTCCACCTCAGGAACTGTCCAAAGAAGATACATTTTGCTATGAGGGTTTGCTGTTGCTCTTGACAGTTCCTGACAAGGTCTGAGATGGCAGCAGAAAATACATGACTTTCTCCAGACATACAGCAGCTGAAAAGTACTGGAAGGCTTGAGTTTGGATGCAGAGAGCACCGTGTCTAACTGAAAAAAATACAGATTTTTAAAGGGTACCTCTCATCAAAAAAACTTTTGATATATTATAGATTAACCCCTTGACGACGCAGGACGTATATTTACTTCGCTCATCAACGGCCGGGACCCGCGGCTAATACCACACATCGCCAATCGCGGCGATGTGCGGTATTAACCCTTTAGAAGCGGCGGTCAAAGCTGACCGCCGCTTCTAAAGTGAAACTGAAAGTGACCCGGCTGCTCAGTCGGGCTGTTCGGGACCGCCGCGGTGAAATCGCGGCGTCCCGAACAGCTGATCGGACACCGGGAGAGCCCTTACCTGCCTCCTCGGTGTCCGATCGACGAATGACTGCTCCGTGCCTGAGATCCAGGCAGGAGCAGTCAAGCGCCGATAATGCTGATCACAGGCGTGTTAATACACGCCAGTGATCAGCATAGGAGATCAGTGTGCGCAGTGTTATAGGTCCCTATGGGACCTATAACACTACAAAAAAAAAAGTTAAAAAAAAGTGTTAATAAAGGTCATTTAACCCCTTCCCTAATAAAAGTTTGAATCAACCCCTTTTCCCATAAAAAAAATAAAACAGTGTAAAAAAATAAATAAATAAACATATGTGGTATCGCCGCATGCGTAAATGTCCGAATTATAAAAATATATAATTAATTAAACCGCACGGTCAATGGCGTACGCGCAAAAAAATTCCAAAGTCCAAAAAAGCGCATTTTGGTCACTTTTTATACCATTAAAAAAATGAATAAAAAGTGATAAAAAAGTCAGATCAAAACAAAAATCATACCGATAAAAACTTCAGATCACGGCGCAAAAAATGAGTCCTCATACCGCCCTGTACGTGGAAAAATAAAAAGTTATAGGGGTCAGAATATGACATTTTTAAACGTATAAATTTTCCTGCATGTAGTTATGATTTTTTCCAGAAGTGCGACAAAATCAAACCTATATAAGTAGGGTATCATTTTAACCGTATGGACCTACAGAATAATGATAAGGTGTAATTTTTACCGAAATATGCACTGCGAAGAAACGGAAGCCCCCAAATGTTACAAAATGGCGGTTTTTTTTAGATTTTGTCGCACAATGATTTTTTTTTCTGTTTCACCGTGCATTTTTGGGTAAAATGACTAATGCTACTGCAAAGTAGAATTGGCGGCGCAAAAAATAAGCCATAATATGGATTTTTAGGTGGAAAATTGAAAGGGTTATGATTTTTAAAAGGTAAGGAGGAAAAAACAAAAGTGCAAAAACGGAAAAATCCTGAGTCCTTAAGGGGTTAATGTATGCAGAATAACTTTACAATTGCATGTTATTAAAAAATATGCTTCTTTCTATTTAATTTTCCACTTTGAAGAAATGACCACTAGGGGTCTCCCTACCAGTCCTGGCATCAAGCATTTCAGACTCATGCTGGAGTCCTAAACACTACGAGCTGCCAGTCTGCTTTGTTCACAAAGGAGAACACTCAGAGCTGCCAGCCTGCTTTGTTCACAGCCTGTTTGGCTGTGAACAAAGCAGGATGGCAGCTCTGAGTGTTTAGGACTCCAGCATGAGTCAGAAATGCTTGCTGACAGGACTGATCGGGAAAAATACAATAGAAAGAAGCATATTTTTCATTAACATGCTATTGGAAAGTTATTCAACATTCATTAATCTAAAATATATCAAAAGTTTATTTGATGAGAGGTACCCTTTAAGACAATGCACTCAGCGAATACTTACATGCTTTGTATGCATCAGGCTTGAATTTTTTAAAGAAATATAATTTACAAATCTGTAAAACTTTCTGGCAACCGTTGAAACTATTTTTTCCCTCACTTATTTTTATGAGCCACCCTGTTTCTGTAAAAATAGACATGGGGAAGGTCCCTCAATAACATGATGTGCCAACATGAAGGACCTACATAGTTATAAGTATGCCCCTGAGCGGAAGATTTAATGGATAACCGGGACTGTGAACTTGCATACCGTTTAACTGGCACTAAAAAAAGCATCCAAAATGTTATCACAAAATGAATGGGAACTGTGCAAAACCCTCTGGACATAACATACAATAAGAAAATCATAATATACATACGGTTTTGTTTTGTGTTCCAAATATTACAGCATATCAACCACAAAGCAGAAAGTGTATTCCAACAGTGTGTTATGCATATGTACACTTACCTCAAAATCTTTGGAAAAATTGTTTTTGTTCTGATGAAATGTGTTATGGTGCAAAATAACAGTCAGCTTTCCCTTTATGGGCCTCGAATAAGTGTATCTAAAATGCATGACAAATATAATAGTCAAAACACAGATATAAATGTCAACTAATGAGCATTTTTTAAGTAAATGTAAATATAGTGGTCCTAAGGTAGAGATGTTGACCACGAAAGGAGTCACTTCCTGAGTTTGGCTGCCTGCCCCTACTGCGCAATTCTGGGTTCTAAAGTGTCTGCCTTCCGTCACACAGCATAACTACCAAAGGAAGGAATTAGTCGCTTTGCAGGAGGCAATGTTCCCTTCTGTAAGTACTTGTGGCCACTGGGGCATTATAATTCACAGCACCAACTACCTCAACACCATGAATTTCACATGCCTCACCAATGTACAGTAAGCAGTTAATCTAGGACAGCCTCACAAACACCAGTATCTACAATCCAGTAGACAACTTACATGCATGAGGTTGAGATACCATCCGTTTAAGGGCACACAACTTTGAACAAAATTTAACATTCATTTCATGCCTACTCTTCAGACCAGTTATAGCGAAAGAAGAAAGGAATGAGTAGAGAGAGTTATTCCTTGTAAGGTCCTTAGGAAGCTAACTAAGCTTGCAGAGTCTGGTAGGTATATCAATCTTTCTGGTAGTCCATCAAGGCTGAACATATATTCCAACTCCTTGGTTGAGCGCAAGGGATTCCTAACAAGTAATGTAGCACGGAGTTCTTTTATATTTGTTGGCAATAGGGTGAACCAATTCATACCTTTAGGACTGGATATGCACCGCTCTGAATTTTTGCAGCAGGGCCCCCTAGTAGATCAGCCACATACAGTCATAACATGACCTCCCTCTATTTATAAGCTCCCTTCCCCTCTAACCACTATCTTGTACACCCCCCTTACAAGCCACTCCAGGGACCAGGGTCACCAAAGCAGGGTACTATCACCCTTCATAATATCTATATGCTCTATTTGTCTTAACCAATTTTAGTAGTATAAAGAAATGTAATTAAAAAGTATGGCGGACAGATTTGATAGTGAACCTACCTTGCAGTGACTGTACCTTCTAACAAACCCATTTTCAGTGAATAATGCATTGGCGTGGACAGGAAAACTTCAAATTTTGGTAAAACTATAGTGCAAAGAAAATAAGAGATAGAAGACAATAATGTTTATATTGTTTATGTTTCCATAAAAAAAAATTATATTAATTGACACATACATACCATAATGGGTTACAGTAAAGGTTTGATAATGAAATTGTTGCTGAAAAAGATAAAGTCAATAGTGTTACTGTTCAGTGTTAGAGCCTGGTTACCTTTTTTGTACATTACAATATATTAAATAGCTTTTATTAACTGCCCATAGTATACTTTGCTGAGCATGTTGTGGATATAAGATTCTTTAATTAAAGGAAATGAAATATCAGTATATCTTGTATAATGGATTATAATATAATGCATCCTATTGAGTTTTCCTTTTAAATGGGCACTGTCACCAACTTTCTTTTTGATATGTTATAGTACTTATGTACTACAACATATCTCTAATATACTTTTATAATTTTTTTTTCATTAAAACGGTTTAATTTACATAAAAAAACCGGCCACTAGTGGTCACCCTCCTAGTGGCCGGCTGCAGCCTGGCATGACGTCACGCCTGAAAAAGGACTGATTTTGGCCTGGCAATCAGTCCTTTTTCATTTAGGCTGCTCTCGCTCCCTGCCTGTCAATCAGACAGGCGGGAGCGAGCGCCTTGGCTCCCCGGCCACTGGCTGGGAGGCCACTCCTCCCGCACATGGTATCACCGCCGCCGCTGCCCCTGTACGCCCGCTGCCGGACTCTGCAGTATCAGTAAGTACAACAGAGGGAACGGGGTATGCGGGAGGGGGGTTGTGATGGAGGGAACGGGGTATGCGGGAAGGGGGTTGTGATGGAGGAAACGGGGTATGCAGGGGGGGTGATGGAGGGAACGGGCTAGCGTCGTAGTGCCGCATTGCACTAACTTATAGTTTATCTACACAGGGTGCCTCCAGCTGTTTCACTACTACAACTCCCAGCATGCCCTGACAGCCAATAGATGTCCGGGCAAGCTAGGAGTTGTAGTGGTGAAACAGCTGCAGGCACCCTGTGTAGATAAACTAAGGGCGGAAGTCCCCCCCCCAGCAGGCATCAGTGACGTGGTGCCTGCTGGTGAAGTCTGCCTGGTAGCGAGCACACTACCAGGCAGACAAAAAGTTATTTTTAATATAGTAAAAATAAAAATTAAAAGCAGGGAGGGAGTTAGGGATAGATTGGCAATAGGTCGGGACAGAAAAAAAAATAGGATGGTGGGAGCTACCCTTTAAGAATCATATTCACACAATGGCCCTCATTTACTAAGAAAATCGGGTTGTAAGTCTATGTTGCTTTCTTACCCGATTGCTTTTTTCCCCTGATATTTATTATTATGTCGCATCCTGTTTGTCGCACGTGGGTTTTGTTGGTTTTGGTTTCCAACTCCTCTGAGCTGTCGGGAAAAAATCCACAACAATTCAACAAATTCGGGTTGGAAACCTTTATAAATACGTGGGAAAGCTCAGAAATGTCGGGTTACGCCCCTTTTTCGGGTTTGGGAGAATCCACATCGGGTCTGTCGGGAAAAAATGTTGCATCGTGTCGCAGACTGGCGCATGATGTCTGCGACATGGCGCAGACAAAGATGCAACAAAAAAACCCGACAAAAGAGGTCGGGTTTAGAATAGTAAATGAGGGCCAATGTGGCATAGGTTTGTTATTATTGATCTGTCTTTGTTTTGTAATTAACTGTTCAGAAGACTCCCACAAAAATGGGCAGATTTCCCAGACTCCTGGAGGAGTGGGAAAATATATATTTAGTACAATTCAAAAAGTAAAAACCCATAGAAAAAAAGATTCTTATAGAACATGGTGCATTGCATAGAGAAAAAAAAGGAAAATTTGCTGTGTTTTTTATTTTCTTTTTAGTTATCATTTTTTTCCATTAGCTATAGGCACTCCTTCATGCAGTACTCAATAGAACATGTCACAAGTTTGAGCCTATTTCTATTGGTGCCATATTACAATTCCATACAGAGCTGTAATATTGTTGTGTGAATGAGGCCTTAGAGCAAAATAACTTGAGACAGGAAAAAGAATATTAAAAGCTTTCACTAAAGATGAGAAATCATATAATTTATGATTTTAGGTCAGAGAACCTTATATAAAGAAGTCATTTATACGCCACATTCATATTAATTTTATAAATACAAATGTGGTGCTGATGAAATGAGTTGCATATTTAACAGAAAAAGCTCATTTAACAAATTCAATCTGTCTATCCAGTAACTTCTCAAAAATCACATCTGCTACCAATTGTTAACATTTTATAAAAGGTGTGCGCCATCACATTTTCCATCTAGTTATGACTTTTGCCAATTATTTTAACCTGACTTTAACCTTATCCATAAAACAAAGTCAGCTGGCCTCTGTTAACTGTTTTGCTCCAGTGTCTTTTGATGTTCACTATCAACCATAACAAAGGAAATATTCCAAACTGTTCTACAAAAATCTGGTTCACTCAAAATCTTGTCTGCCTTTCAATAGGCATCTTTTCTTTTCTTTACTGATCAGTAACACATGAATGTATGCAGCCTGTGACATTGACCTTAATTCTAGCAAGAATTAATAGTTAGAATTAAAGGGGATTTTCAGGCTCTTTACATAGATCTGGCCATCAATGTCTGATCGGAGGGGCCGACACCCGGAACCCCTACCAATCTTTTTGGCAGAGCTGCGGCATATACAAAATGAGCGGTCAGAAGAAGTTGACTCCCTTCATCCATTCTTGTGGATAGGCTATGAACTGCCTGGAAAAACCCTTAAAAATAGTTAAAACTGTAAGAGAGGATATTTCCTAGATTTAAAAATAACAATTGGTATTTGTTTTAGTTGGTAAATATCTAACACAAATACACTTTTATACACTTGGGTCAAATTAGTTTTTACTACATAATGAGCTATAAAACAGATAAAGGGAATCCTTTAGCACTTGGGGACAGTGCCACAGTTCATTAGAGGAGAAGTGGCACAGTTCTTTGGGGGACAGTGGCAGAGTTCCATAGGGGGCATAGTGGCACCGTTTATTAGGGGTATTGTAGCACAATTCATTAGGGGAGCAGTGGCACAGTTCATTAGGGGAGCAGTGACACAGATTATTGTACAGTTGCACAATTTATTAGGGGAGCATTGGCACAGTTCATTAGGGGGCAGTGGCACAGTCCATTAGGGGACAGTGGCACAGATTATTGTACAGTTACACAATTCATTAGGGGAACATTGGCACAGTTCATTAGGGGGCAGTAGCATAGATTATTGGACAGTGGTAAAATTCATTAGGGGAGCATTGGCTCAGTTCATTAGGGGGCAGTAGCATAGATTATTGGACAGTGGTACAATTCATTAGGGGAGCATTGGCACAGTTCATTAGAGGGACAGAGGCCCAGTTATTTTGGGGACAGTGGCCCAGTACATTAGGGGAGCAGTGGCACAATTCTTTGGAAAGCAATGGCACAATTCATTAGGGGGCAATGGCATCATTCATTGTTGGAGCAACATTCTGTTTAGGGGGACATAGTGTGTGGTAGTAAAACATTCAGGGGAATAGTGTGTGGTAGAATTATATTCCAAGGCATGGTGTGTGGCAGTTTTTAGGTCATACTGGGGAAATCAGACTTTCTTCACACTTCCGTAGCCTATTTTACTATGTGACTTATTACTAGGGTAAAAAATGTTCTACTAAAGGCCCACCTCTTTTTTGTATGGTAGGGCATGAACAAGGCTTTAGCATTTCGCTTGAACCTTCACTTGATGGCAGACCTGTATAAGCGAATTCTTACTACAAGTAGTTAAGTACCCCTGCACTGTGGAATCAAAATACTGTATTCAGCAAATCAATACATACACACATATCAAGGCTGATTTAATAACGTCTAAACTACCAGCATAGCCATTTTACATGTGCGAATGTACGCACAGGGGTTTTCCATTTTTTTTATGATCGCTTGCTCTTTTACACAGGTCAAGAATCAGGAATAAATGTTCCTATGTACGTTCATTCTGGCGATAATAGGCCTGTGCAGAAGTCCCTTTAGGGACCATTTTCCATCCAGAGTTAAATTGCGAGATAAATGTTAATGATAAAACTGTATGGCGCACAGTTGCAAGTTTTTTATGGAGCCCAATGGTTACTAGTTACGTCCCTGCTTGCATAATTCTAATGTTGTGATAACGTCAGACTTAATAACTTTGTATTATGAAATCACTATGGCCCAGAGTTATCAAACTGTGTGAGAAAAAAAGTGGAGAGATTTTTACTTAGCAACCAATCACAGCTCAGCTAATGAGCTCTGGTAAAGTGAAAGCTGAGCTGTGATTGGCTGCTGTGGGAAAATCCCTCCACTTTTTCTCTCACACAGTTTGATAAATCTGGGCCAATGTTTTTATGTGATGTAATTGTTCGTGGTGATGTTTTTTGTGTATTATTTGTATACTTTGACATGATGTTACATAATTTTATACATTATACCTACATTCATAACGGATGTCAAAGTTAGCATAGCTCCTATGCTGTAACTGCAGGGAGTGGATTATCCTTGTACTGTGACATTAGTGACATTACTGTGTCTACTATTGCTTTCACTGTAGAAGGCCTCCCTAAGTATGCACTTACTTTGACATCAGAGTACTATGTGTTATCTTTATATGACTTTAGTTTGTCCATGATCCCTTTGTATTACAGAAAAAAAACAGTGCATAAAAGGGAGTATATTTTCTATAGGTCTCCATAGGTATACCTCTCACCTGTTATGTATACATATGCAGAGTGGTGGGAAACCGGAGTATCCTGACTTATACTAACATAAAATAGGGGGAGATTTATCAAAACCTGTGCAGAGGAAAAGTTGCTGAGTTGCCCATAGCAACCAATCAGCTCACTTCTTTCATTTTGCAGAGGCCTTTTCAAAAGGGAAAGAAGAAATGTGATTGGTTGCTATAGACAACTGGTCAGCTTTTTCTCTGCACCGGTTTTGATAAATCTCCCCCTATGTACTCGCACTATGTGATGATCTACTGATGCTCAAATGTTATTATTATCATGTTTGCACTTACTGCCACCTGGTGTCCAAAAAAGAACAAAACAATACATTAATAAAACATAGTTTTAATTTACCATTCAAAAGGGGCATTCCGGAGATGAAAAAAAAATACAATAGCTGCCTTAACTTATACAATCTAGTAATTGACTTTTATTTTATTTCTCAATTCAAATTGTATTCATTTATACTGGCAGATGGATTAAGCCTACTAACCTGAACATACAGGGGGTTATTGTGGGTGACTCTGAGTAAAGTAATGTATTTATTTTTGCAATCCATTCAGCAGTTCCCAAGATATGACTCAATCTTGCAATATGCAAATTAACTCTTAACTACACTGGAGGGGTGTGTGAAGACTATCAGCACCTGTGACGTCATCCCGTGAGTCCCATTCACACTGCCATGTCCGTCAATATTCTTCTGTGACCAAGGTGGAGGTGCAAGTAGTCTCCAAACCCGCCTCTAGTGAACATTGTACTTGTCCATCTTTAGATGTGCCATACATGGGAGCTGTCATCCCACAAGGGACTTTAATTCTCATGATCTATGGGGGGGGGGGGGGGTTGAGATGGCAGTGGCCAGACCCACACCAGAAAGCTAGATATTTCCTATCCTACAAATAGGAGATATCTTTCCATTTTTATACTTAGATACCTTTAAGATATCCAGCAGTAAACTACAAACTGTGATGATGCAATGATACTCTAGTATTCAAAATGTTCAAGTTTGTCTGTAGTGCCATCTGGTGTCCACAAAAAGAACAAGGTAAATAAAAAATAATAAAAACTGTAGTGATATTATTAGCAGAATTTACATGCTGTTATTATTATTATTACAGAATTATGTTGTGTGTTTAAATAGCACTGACATATAATAGTCATTAATATTTAACATTTGTAGTAGTATTTTTAGAACAAAACCAGAAAATAAATAAAACATAAAGGTGATCATTAAAAGGCTACCATGTTGAATTTCAGTGTTTGGATGTAGTTTTGAATCTGACCAAGGGCAATATCTGCCTGGGTGTTCCATGCTTTACCCATGTTTACAAAGATGGAATCCAGGTACTCCAGTTTCCTCACATAGTCTAGTTTTGTTGGCTTTGAAATTAAATTATAAATACTGCTATGTACCTAAAAAAAAAAAGGAGATTACTGTACATTGGACTAATGTGGGATCACAGGCAGTGCTCAGCACTGCAGATTAAAAAAAGTATTTTGGTGAATTTAGGTTATCCCTTATTCCCAGGATAAATAAGTGTCTGAAAAAGGGGGTCTGACCATCTGTATGGGGCTCAGCAACTCACCGGTCCTTGAAGTGTTCCGGCCACCACCCTCGGAGATGAGTCAGAGTGACAGTGTGCTCAGCCAATCACCAGGCTGAGACGGGATCACGGGGTATCCTGGTAGTTAGCACCCCCCCCCCAATCAGACACTTGTGAATGCATTGTATATCTTTGCAGGAAAAGATTATGTATAATTCTCATTTACTGATTGAAATCTCTCAATGCTTAGGAGTCAGGTAGGTAATCCATTGAATATAGAGGTGTTCACAGAATTCATAGAGCCCAATAGAAAAAATCTGAAATCTGAAAACCTGCTCTATAACATGATGCCAGATTAGATAGCGTTATCATGATGACAAATTCCCTTTAAAGGGGTACTCTGCCGGAAAACATCTTATCCCCTATCCTATCCCCTATATGCAACTCGGGACCCCGCGATATCCGAGCTGGCAGTGGAGGCGTCCGGAACACGGAAGCTTGGAGCTTCCATGTTTGTGATGTCACGCCACGCCGCCTCCATTCATGTCTATGGGAGGGGGCATGATGGCTAGTACGTAGCCGTCTTACCTCTTCCAATAGACATGAATGGAGGGGCGTGGTGGCTGTAGTGATCAGTCATCCGGTGGATCCCCAGTGGAGGGAACCCTTTGATTAGACATCTTATCCCCTATCGTTTTCTAGCAGAGTACCACTATCTTTGGCATCTATTGCAAAAATGGAATAGGGGTTACTCCAATTTTCAGGGTAATTTAAAAAAATGTTAATTCTAATACTACATTAAATAATACAATTATTGCAAAAAAAAATGCTCATGGATCTCTACTCTACAGTAGAAATGCAATATCTACAACTTGGCTTCATTCTCTTCAACAGAGCTGAGCTACAATACCATACAATACAATGGATGCAAGGAACATACCAAACTTGTATACTTACCCAGCACCCTCCCTCACCGATGCTGGTTTCCAGGGCTCCTAGTCTCTATCGCCATCCTCTTCTTCACAATGTCCGCTGATGTGCTGTGTGGACAGGAAATGCCCGCTCAGCATAGACAGCACTGGAATTCGCTATGCTGAGTGGGCATTTCTTCTCCATATGGCACATCAGAGGACGTTGTGAGGAGGACTGCGGCTGGGCGGATAAGTATACCTGTTAGTTATGTTCACTGCAGCCAGGACCACATGTTTAACATCTGTCAAATAAAATTCAAGTTCCAAACTGTTAATACTGTTAGATAGATGTTACGGCAAGGCGCCATGTAGTGTATTTCATATATCTGTCTTTGTTTCAATCACATAGAAAAATGTTTTTATTCCCTGGTGCCAAGCATCAAAGAGGTGTTCTAAAGCCCCTGAAGCGCTGAGGCCTGAAATGCCTCCTCGTTCCCCTTCCCATTACTGTCCCTGCTTGATAGACAGTCATCTAGAAGTCACATCCTGTTTTCACACCCACTTGGAACCTGTGACCTGACTGTCAATGAAGCAGGTACAGAGAAGGGAGGGGGAGAGAGGAGATATTACAGCCTTCAGTACTTCAGGGGCTTGGGAACACCTCTATGTTATGAAAGCACAGAGAGATATATGAAGGGTATAATGTGTCTCCATGGACCCAGTCTCACTGTCCAGGGAATCTAATCACCTATAGGCAAAATTATCCTGAGTGACATAAAAATAATACACACAAAGGACAGTGAAGAGTAGAGGGCATCGGTGCTCTAACCATAAATAGGTTTGAAAGTTTGCTGAGAAGACAGGTGGGAGGGCACGAGCTAGGGGCTGAAGGAAAGCAGATACCGTATTTTTCTCCCCCAAAAGTGGGAAGGAAATGTCTGTGTGTCTTTTGGAGCGAATGTGTGTGCGCCGAAGTGCAGGGAAGGCTGCAGAGGGGAGGCTGCTGAAGAGGTAAGCTTACCTGCCATGCTGCTGTCCCGTTTTGCCATGCCGCTGTCCTGTTCTCCTGTCTGCATAATAGAGTCTTATGGTGTCTGTGTGTCTTTTGGAGCGAATGTGTGTGCGCCGAAGTGCAGGGAAGGCTGCAGAGGCGAGGCTGCTGAAGAGGTAAGCTTACCTGCCATGCTGCTGTCCCGTTTTGCCATGCCGCTGTCCTGTTCTCCTGTCTGCATAATAGAGTCTTATGGAGGAGCATGTGACACACACATCACTCCCCTGCGCCCAGCGTAACGCTATGGAGTAAGCAGAGTGACGTGTGCGTCACATGCTCCTCCATAGACTCCATAATGCGGACGGAAGAACAGGGCAGTGGTACCAGTAAGCAACTACAAGGGGGGTTCTGCTGGCCACAAAGGGGGTCCTGCTGGCCACAAGGGGGGTCCTGCTGGCCACAAAGGGGGTCCTGCTGGCCACAAAGGGGGGTCCTAAATATTTTAGTACCCATTTGGTTCAGAATATTTTTCTTCTTGCTCTCCTCCTCTAAAACCTAGGTGCGTCTTATGGTCAGGTGCGTCTTATAGTGCGAAAAATACGGTACATAGAAAAAAAGCTGGTAATGCACTTGTTGCAGAGTTTTATCAAATTGGTATAGTTAACCCCTTAACGACGCAGGATGTATAGCCCGCGGCTAATACCACACATCGCGGCAATGTGCGGTATTAACCCTTTAGAAGCGGCGGTCAAAGCTGACCGTCGCTTCTAAAGCAAAAGTGAAAGTATCCCGGCTAGTCAGTCGGGCTGTTCGGGACCGCCGCGGTGAAATCGCGGCATCCCGAACAGCTTGCAGGACAACTGGAGGGCCCTTACCTGCCTCCTCGGTGTCCGATCGACGAATGATTGCTCCGTGCCTAAGATCCAGGCAGGAGCAGTCAAGTGCTGATAACACTGATCACAGGCGTGTTAATACATGCCAGTGATCGGCATAGGAGATCAGTGTGTGCAGTGTTATAGGTCCCTATTGGACCTATAACACTGCAAAAAAAAAAGTAGAAAAAAGTGTTAATAAAGGTCATTTAACCCCTTCCCTAATAAAAGTTTGAATGACCCCCCTTTTCCCATAAAAAAAAATAAAACAGTGTAAATAAAAATGTGGTATCGCCGCGTGCGTAAATGTCCGAACTATAAAAATATATTGTTACTTAAACTGCACGGTCAATGGCGTACGCGCAAAAAAAATCCAAAGTCCAAAAAAGCGTATTTTGGCCACTTTTTATACCATTAAAAAATGAATAAAAAGTGATCAAAACAAAAATTGTACCGATAAAAACTTCAGATCACGGCGCAAAAAATGAGTCCTCAAACTGCCCTGTACGTGGAAAAATAATAAAGTTATAGGGGTCAGAAGATGACATTATTAAACGTATAAATTTTCCTGCATGTAGTTATGATTTTTTCCAGAAGTATGACAAAATCAAACCTATATAAGTAGGGTATCATTTTAACCATATGGACCTACAGAATAATGATAAGGTGTCATTTTTACCGAAATATGCACTGCATAGAAACGGAAGCCCCCAAAAATTACAAAATGGCGTTTTTTCTTTGATTTTGTCGCACAATTATAATTTTTTCCATTTCGTCGTGAATTTTTGGGTAAAATAACTGATGTCACTGCAAAGTAGAATTGGTGACGCAAAAAATAAGCCATAATAGGGATTTTTAGGTGGAAAATTTAAAGGGTTATGATTTTTAAAAGGTAAGGAGGAAAAAACGAAAGTGCAAAAATGGAAAAACCCTGAGTCCTTAAGGGGTTAATATACAGGGCTGTAATTACTATTAGGCACTTGTAGATCTGTGCCTAGGGTCACAATGTTGAGGGAGGGGCAGCACTGCAGTGATTTGAAAAACGTATAAATACTTTCAGTTTGAGGGCTTATTGCAGCACAAGGCCCTGTTAATATGGATAAATCAGGCTTTACCTCAGCAATGCTTAGAAATTTCTCTTACTAGTGGAAATGTGAAGCAAACTAAAACTGCTTTGAATAAACCTTTCCTTAGAATGTGTCAACCTATAAGTGATGGAAATCTCTGAGCAGACAAAAAGCCCCTTAGGCTTTTTCCAGACCCCTACTTTCCACAAACTAGTGGTGGTCCAAAATTACCGACATCATCTGAATTTCACGCTTACTCTGTTTTAACTGATTCTCTCCTAAAACTAATAAACTAAAAGATACAAAAACATAATACTGATAATAATAATCATCATATATGAATTTCCCTTTAACTGTAAAACTTAATTTTCTATGATGACACAATTGCTAACTTTGTAACATTTTACTGTTAGAATTGTATACTTACATGCAATTTTACTTTTATTGACCAATCTCCAAGTGGTGGATTATCACTTAGTTGGAAAACATTTGACACAACTCCCAACTCAGCTTTTTCTTCCAGCCATTGCTCTAGCAGGTTCCCACGTGGATCCTTGAAAAATAAATTAAACAAAGCAAAATAAAACATTTTTAGGATATTTTTGGTTCGGATATTTTTGGTTAGGCAAGGTTATGGAACATATGCCCTAGACATTTGCAACCAATGGCATATTTAGGTGTATACATCTGCCATTGACTATTTTAGAGCACCGACCCCTTCCATATTTTATCCGAGATAGGTACGGTAACTATCACTTGTTTTAATTTTTATACCAGGATGCCCCTGTTATGTGCAAATTTGCAGTGGATTACCTGAGGATTTCTTACAGACAAGTTCTGGATTTGCTTTAGATTCTATCTTTCCCTTTGACTTTAATAGGGAAGTAAAAATCCACAACAAATCTTTAACTAGTCTGCAGCTAATCCATACATGTGAACAGGTAGACTGATTTGCTGTAGATTTTATGCAAATACAGTGACCACTCAAGTTACTATGGCCTCAACATACAATAGTTTCAACATACAATGCTTTTTTCTGGACCATTGTAACTTGAAACCAAACTCAACATACAATACTACAGACAGTCCAGATCTGTGAAACATGTCACAACTGGAGGAACTGACCAATCAGAATGGGCATTTTACTGGTAAATCATCTGTATTACTGAAGTGCATGCACTGACTGGTGTCTGGTAACGCCTCCTACAGTACAGGGAGGAACTACAAGTTCTGTACTACTCCTTACCTGTGCCAGGGTTAGCTGCTCCTTGGACACCAAGTAAGGGTGGCTCCATTTGGGACACTGTGGCCCTCATTTACTAAAAGTGGAGTGTTTATTGTGGAGTGTTTTCTGTATCACTCCATTTTTTTTCCAGGCTTATTTACTATTCTGTCACACACGTCGGTTATTTTTCTGTTGCACGTTTTTTTGGGTCGCACTAGTCAATTGTGTCGCACAAACTCCAAACACGTAAAACAAACTTTTTTTGGACCCTAAAGATCATTTTTAAATAAAAATGTATTTGTGTGAGTCAAAAGGTTTTGGAGCGAGTTTGTTTATAAACAGTTTCATTAATTAAAATTATTCAGGTGTTATAATGTAAAAAAATTAAAAATTATCACCCAAACATTAAATACTTTATTCATAAAAGTGTTTAACTGTACAAAATGTTTTCACGTTATAAACCAAGTTACTTTGACAAAAAACACAATGGTAAACAGTCCCTTGTTAGAAATCACTCAATTTTTGGAATTTCACTCGGCCTCTTGGCTGTCGGTTATTGTGTGAGGCAAACTCACACTTTTTCTCGAGTGATTTTGGATGTACTCCGAGAATTTTTTAGTTTTTGTCGGTAAAATGCCCATTTTTTGCATAAAAGACGCCCATTTCAGAGTGAAAAAAAAACCACGCCGAGTGTTTTCTAAAATGTCGGTTGTGTGACTAAAGTTTGGTTGCATAATTAGTCGCACAGACGTTGCGACAAAAATTTAGGCACAATAACCGAGAAAAAGAGTTGGTTGGACTTTAGTAAATGAGTCCAGTTTGTACTGTACAGCACCCTGAAGAAGCTCATGTCCTCTACATAAACCATTGTTTCCCAACCAGGGGGCCTCAAGCTGTTGCAAAACTACAACTCCCAGCATACCCGGACAGCCAACGGCTGTCCAGGCATGCTGGGAGTTGTAGTTTTGCAACAGCTGGGGGCACCCTGATTGGGAAACACTGACATAGACAGTGATTTACAGCTCCCAGCAGATCTTTCTTACTTTTATATGTAAGGACTTGCTTTATTTATATTAGGTATCTACTTATTTTTCTTTAATTCTAACTTTTTCCTATTTTTGGATGACATTTTGTGGCTTCAGAACCAATTACCAGGTTTCCATAGAGTTCTGGTCTCAACATACAATGGTTTCAACATACAATGGTCGTCCCGGAACCAATTAATATTGTAACTTGAGGGACCACTGTAATTTCACACTGCAAATAGTTTTTAGATTACTGTTCAGCAAAGTAAATGTGATTTCTAAAACTAGTGGAGGTTTAAAAAAATGTCAGTAATTCTGTAATTCATGTTGCGGATTTGTCACAGGTCTTTCCATTGTAATCATTTTTGTTGCCAATCTACAACGAAATTCTTGTATATTTGGTTTAGATTTTTCTGCAGAAAGTCAGTCTAGTGTGCGTCTAATCTTAATGTAATTATCTAAAAGTAACCACAACCAGAAGGGGGATTGCACTGGTACTGTGTGAGCTCTGAAACACACTGGGGGAGATTTATCAAAACCTGTGCAGATAAAAAGTTGCCCAGTTGCCAATCCAAAAGCAGCCAATCAGATCCATTCTTTCATTTTTAAAAGGGCCTGTGCAGAATTAAAGAAGCAATATGATTGGTTGCTATGGGCAACTGGGCAACTTTTCCTCTGCACAGGTTTTGATAAATCTTCCCCACTAAGTCTAGGTTTTTTACTGCCATTTTTGGGGAAACCGCCGCTGCGGTTTTTGAGCCAAAGCCAGAAGTGTATTCAAAAGGAGTAGGACATATAAAGGAAGGACTTACACTTCTCCTCCCTGCTCGATCCTTTTCTGGTTTTGGTACTAAAACTGCAGTGGCTGTATTCCAAAAAATGCCAGTAAAAAGCATGTGTGGAAACCTAGCCTTAAGAAAGTCTTCTAATTCTAATGTAGCAGCTCCTTAAAGGGGTATTCCAGGAAAAAACTTTTTTTTTTATATAACAACTGGCTCCAGAAAGTTAAACAGGTTTGTAAATGACTTCTATTAAAAAATCCTCATCCTTTCAGTATGAGCTGCTGATGTTGAGTTGTTCATTTCTGTCTAAGTGCTCTCTAATGACATCTGTCTCAAGAACTGTCCAGATTAGAAGCAACACCCCATAGCAAACCTCTTCTACTCTGTGCAGTTTCCGAAACAAGCAGAGATGTCAGCAGAGAGCACTGTTGTCAGACAGAAAACAACAACTCAAGTTCAGCAGCTGATAATTATTGGAAGGATTAAGATTTTTCAATAGAAGTAATTTACCAATCTGTTTAACTTTCTGGAGCCAGTTGATATACTAAAAAAAAAAGTTTTTTCCTGGATAACCCCTTTAACTCCTTGGGGACGGAGCGCATTATAACCCTAAGGATGGGAGCATTTTTTGCACATCTGACCACTGTCAATTTAAGCATTAATAACTCTGGGATGCTTTTACTTTTCATTATGATTCCGAGATTGTTTTTTCATGACATATTCTATTTCATGTTAGTGGTACATTTTCGTCTAGACTTGCATCATTTCTTGGTGAAAAATTCCAAAATTTGATGAAAAAATGGAAAATTTTGCATTTTTCTAACTTTGAAGCTCTCTGCTTGTAAGGAAAACAGACATTCCAAATACATTATATATTGATTCACAAATACAATATGTCTACTTTAAATTTGCATCATAAAGTTGACATGTTTTTACTTTCGGAAGACATCAGAGGGCTTCAAAGTTCAGCAGTAATTTTCCAATTTTTCACAAAATTTTCAAAATCGGAATTTTTCAGGGACCAGTTCAGTTTTGAAGTGGATTTGAAGGGCCTCCATATTAGAAATACTGCATAAATGACCCAATTATAAAAACTGCACCCCTCAAAGTATTCAAAATGACATTCAGAAAGTTTGTTAACCCTTTAGGTGTTTCACAGGAATAGCAGCAAAGTGAAGGAGAAAATTCAAAATCTTCATTTTTTTACACTCGCATGTTCTTGTAGACCCAGTTTTTGAATTTTTACAAGGGGTAATAGGAGAGAAAGCCCCCCAAAATTTGTAACCCAATTTCTCTCGAGTAAGGAAATACCTCATATGTGTATGTGAAGTGTTCGGCCGGCGCAGTAGATGGCTCAGAAGGGAAGGATCGACAATGGGATTTTGGAGAGTGAATTTTTCTAAAATGGTTTTTGAGGGGCATGTCACATTTAGGAAGCACCTATGGTGCCAGAACAACAGAAAACACCCCATGGCATACCATTTTGGAAACTACACCCCTTAAGGCACGTAACAAGGGGTCCAGTGACCACAGGTGTTTGACGACTTTTCATTAAAGTAAGATGTGTAAATGAAAAAAAAAATGTTTTCTCTGAAGTGCAGTATTTTTTCCCAAATTTACCATTTTTACAAAGGGTAATGGGAGAAAAATCCCCCCAAAATTTGTAACACAATTTCTCCCGAATACAGAAATACCCCATATGTGGCACTAAACTCTTGCCTTGAAATACGACAGGGCTCTGAAGTGAGAGAGCACCATGCGAATTTGAGGCCTAAATAAGGAATTTGCAACAGGGGTGGACCCGGTTACCTACAGTAAAATCCTACAGCATTGTTACCCAAACAGGGTGCCTCCAGCTGTTGCAAGACTCCCAGCCTGCCAGGACAGTCTATGGCTGTCCGGCAATACTGGGAGTTGTGTTTTTGCAACAGCTGGAGGCTCCATTTAGGAAACACTGCTGTATGAGACGTTTTTCATTTTTAATGGGGGGGGGGGGAAGTGTAACTTTTTATTATTTGTTAGCGTAATGTAGTGTTTTTAGGGTACATTTACACAGGCGCAGGTTCACAGTAAGTTTTCCGCTGGGAGTTTGAGCTGCGGCAGAAAATTTGCCGCAGCTCAAACTTGTAGAAGGAAACCCACTGTAAACCCGCCCGTGTGAATGTACCCTGTACATTCACATGGGGGGGGGTGCATCCCATACCTTCAGCTGTGGCAAAATGACAACTCCCAGAATGCACTGACAGACCATACATGCTGGGAGTTGTAGTTTTACAATAGCTGTAGGCACACTGGTGGGGAATCACTGAGTTAGAAAACAGACTCTAGCTCAGTGATTCCAACCAATGTGCCTCCAGCTGTTGCAAAACTACAACTCCCAGCATGTACGGTCTGTCAGTGCACTCTGGGAGTTGTAGTTTTGCAACAGCTTGAGGCACATGGGTTGGAATCACTGAGTTAGGAAACAGACTCTAGCTCAGTGTTTCCAAACCTGTGTGCCTACTGCTGTTGCACAACTACAATTCCCAGCATGTACAGACAGTCAGGGATGCTGGGCGTGTAGTTCTGCAATATCTGGCCCTTCAGATGTTGCAGAACTACAACTCCCAGCATGCCTGGACAGTCTGGGCATGCAGGAGTTGTAGTTATGCAACAACTGGGGAACAACAGTTTGGAGACCGCTAAGTAGTGGTGTCCAAATTGTAGCCCTCCAGATGTTGCAAAACTACAACTCCAAGCATGCCCAGACTGTCCAGGCATGCTGGGAGTTGTAGTTCTGCAACTTATGTAGGGCCAGATATTGCAGAACTACATGCCCAGCATCCCTGACTGTCTGGCCATGTTGGGAGTTGTAGTTTTGCAACATCTGGTGGGCTAGTTTGGAGACCACCGTACAGTGGTCTCCAAACTGTGCCACTTCAGATATTGCAAAACTACAACTCCCAGCATGCCCAGACAGTCAGTGCATGCTGAAAGTTGTAGTTTTGCAACATCTGGAGGACCACAGTTTAGAGACCACTACACGTCGCTGCGTCCTGCGTCGCTGCGTCCTGCGTCGCTGCCATTGGGCCAGGATGCCGTCTCCGCCGCCTCCATCAGTCCGGGTAAGCCGAGCCATGCTCCCCCCTCGCCACCCCCGCTCTGCCCCGTACTTCGATCGGTGGGAAGAGCGGGGGAAACTAACTCTAGCCCCCCTCCTGCCATTGGTGGTCAGCCTGACCGACCAATGGCAGGGGTTAGGAGGGGGTGGCAACACTGCCACCTAGCTCCTATCCTTTAGGATGGTCGGAGCTGTCTCTGACAGCTCCAATCATTCTTATTTTCTGGGCGACCGGGTCACCAGTGACCCGATTGGCCCGGATCGCGGGCAAATCGCTGGTCTGAATTGACCAACGATTTGCCGCGATCGCTGACATGGGGGGGGGTCTCAGGACCCCCCTAGGCATTGCCACGGGATGCATGCTGATAGATATCAGCAGTCATCCCGTTCCGATCCCCGCCCGGCGAGCGGCGGTGATCGGAAATGCGGAGGGCGTATGCATACGCCCTCCGTCCCCAAGGAGTTAAAGGGGTACTCCAGTGGAAAACTTTTTTTTTTTTTTTTTTAAATCAACTGGTGCCAGAAAGTTAAAAAGATTTGTAAATATTTTCTATTTAAAAATCTTAATCCTTCCAGTACTTTTTAGGGGCTGTATACTAAAGAGAAATCCAAAAAAGAAATGCATTTCCTCTGATGTCATGACCACAGTGCTCTCTGCTGACCTCTGCTGTCCATTTTAGGAACTGTCCAGAGCAGCATATGTTTGCTATGGGGATTTTTTCCTGCTCTGTGCAGTTCCTAAAATGGACAGCAGAGGTCAGCAGAGAACACTGTGGTCATGACATCAGAGGAAATGCATTTCTTTTTTGGATTTCTCTTTAGTATACAGCCCCTAAAAAGTACTGGAAGGATTAAGATTTTTTAATAGAAGTGATTTACAAATCTGTTTAACTTTCTGGCACCAGTTGATTTAAAAAAAAAAAAAAAAAAAAGTTTTCCAAGGGAGTACCACTTTAAGTCACCAACATAGACTAATGTTGTTATAGCAAATGTATATTTTTGTCATGGGTCAGAAGGAGGTTAAAAAAGTAGACCCACCATAATGTATTAAAATATGTTCTTTCATGTACACCTTGTATTGTTTGAAAACTGAATGACCAAATGACCATAAAAATGCAAAGGAGCTACAGGTCTCCAAGTTTCCAAATCTGTGTGTGTTTGGGTAAGAACGTGCTTACTTACCATAATATGAATATCAATTGTAGATGTGTAAGGTTTCAAATCTGATGAAAACGTTAAGATCCTAATCTTCACTTCTTGGCCAGGCTTGTAGAAGATGCTGTTTGTCTCAATGAAGACAGAATAACTTTTGGAATTGAAGTCAAGTAGTGTTGTATTGTTAAAAATCATCTTATTCTCAGAAAATCCTTCCACCTTAAGTTCATACTTCCCTATAAAGCTATTTGAAGGAAGCTGAAAAGACATAAAATAAAGATTCAAGCTAGTGTATAATTTATAATGTATTTGTTGTAAGTCAAAATGTGCTGCTTTAGGGTGCCTCGTGAGTCATTCTCTTCTTACTTAGGAGTAAGATTTTAGGTAGAATACCTCTGTAATATAGCATTTGCTGGATCAAGTTACACTTTTTTTCAATGATTCTATAAATATATGTGAGGTAAATCTCTGTGTGTCTTTATTTAATCAGAAGCCATGGATAGTACATATGTGGTGTCCCGGCACCAATAGCTTGGCAGTGTAAGGTGTTGGGCCCACCACCGGACTTACTGTTAAATTAATGATGTTCATACTTTCTTGCACAAATAATATAATTTTCTAAATTAATTATCTTGGCCAAAGCAGGTTTGTCCTGTAATACAGCTGTCAAGCCTGATCTTGCTGATGGCATCCTAGTCGCCTGCTATCCATGGCCGTGTTTCACTTTTTTCGATGCAGTATGGAATAAGGAAAACCTGCATGGACGTTCTTGGTGATTGCGGTTGTTTCTTTTCAATGTTAAATACATGTGATGTACATCAGTCAGAAGCCTCAGTTCTATACACTGTGAAGTGGTTGTGCTGGGTTACTGCAGCTCAGCTCCTCTTCCCTTTAATGGGTGTTGTGCTGCAGTAATTTAGCATCACCATGACACAGTGTACAGAGCTGAGGCTTCCCGCAGATGTACATTGTGTATATCCCTGTGTCGCAGCACACCTGAAAGCCTGATAAGTCGGGGTGCTGGGTCCCACCAGCCCAACAATCTGATATTAGTGGCCTATCCAGTAAAAAAATGTGTTTGTTAATAACCTAAACCTTTTTACAGAATGACTTTAAAGGTTTCAAAGGTGGTGGAGAGTGTGATATGTAGGAATTGTGAGATCAGGCCAGTGTCACCTTATCATTTTCGCAAGAAAGAGTTAATCAAAAAGTTATCTCCAAATGGTAAAGTAGTGCTAAAAAAACTATTTATCCAGCAAAAAAAATAAAAAATAAGCCTGATAGTTATGTTTTCATAAAATAAAACCTCAGTTCTAAGGTCATGTTCACACATGGTTAAATTTACCAACATTGTTAATTTTGCCCATAACAGGATGAAAAGAATAAATAACAATTGAGAATAAATAACAATTGCACATAAATGTCTAATCGTTATACAGTAGGTAAAATAAGATACTCAGGCAACAGAACAGATGAAAGAGCTGATCCACATGCAATCACCAATAAAGTGTTATGGAATAATTGAACAGTTCCATGCAATATGTTGATGCGATGGACAAGAACAGGCAATAAATAAATAAATAAATATTATGTGCAGGACACTAACAAAATCGACATCTCTTAAGTGCTTACTTGTGGGAGAACTAGTTTTCCAAATGTACCTATAAAGAAAAAAGTGGACATATTAGAAATTCAGCAGAGCACAGATTGGTGATGCAGCAATGCCGAGTTTGTAATGATAATGTTTTGATATTGACGATGTTTTGGTTTTTATTATAACAGCCTATACTTAGGTGAGTATTTGAGATTTTCCACTTTACAAAAGCAGGAGTCAGAGCAGCCACTAGGTACGGCTCTCTGCCCCTGCAGGTTCACGCATCACCATAAGGGATATAGTTATCCGGACCACCTTAATGTCTCCAGGACGGGCAAATTCACACACAGCCGACATTGGATGCACCCTATGGCCGTGGTTTTATACCCTTGCACTCCCAACGAACAGCTGTTTTTCTGACATTTGGGATTGGTGGTACCAAGGGTTACAGGTGTTGTGGGATAAACTACTCACTCACCCCACGTGAATGGGGGATCAAGTTATCTGCGATCTCTATGTGACTTTGGCCCATTTTTTAACACTGTGTGCTAAGGTTTATTATACACTCCCCTGAAGACGTCACATGTTGTGAAAGAAATGCGTTGAGAGTGACGCATATAAATAGCACGGGAGAGATATATGTGGGCCTATCATAATTAACTGGCATAGTATTTGCAGGTTATATTTTAGGCACCTCCCCGTGTACCTGTTTCAGTACCTAAGTAAAAGTACCTTGATACACACTTTATAAAAGAAGCAGTTATTGTTTCAATATATGTTCTTACTGTATTATCATACCTTACTTGTTATTAGGGTTTTAGGTTGAACTCAATGAAATCGTCTTTTTTTCAACCTTACAAACTAGGTTACTATGTTATGCTACAATATGGAACTCCTTTACTTCATATGTCTCATATTTGCATATACCTTGGAAATTGCTTTTTCTGCAGCATGCAGCATACTAGAAATGCCAAAACATAAAGGACCTTTAAAAAAGCCCTCTGAAAAATTAAAAAAGTAATTTGATTGGTTGCTATGGACAACTGGTCAACTTTTCCTCTACATAGATTTTGATAAATCTCCCCCATAGCATGTTATCCACTGTATTCCTATTGAACTCTCTAGTTGATGCTCCGTACTTACCTCTTTGAAATATCCCTTCTCCTTGAAGCAGAGTAATATTGTCCTTTAGGATCTCAGCTTGAACCTTTACTGTTGGTGGACTGTTTGGTAACAGATCAATTCCTATAATTACATTTTTTCCTGAGCGAATATCTAAAGGAGTGGTCAGCAGATATGTTGGCCTGATAAAACAAAACACATGCAATACAAGACTGTGTGACTAGGTTGAATATAAAAAGCATAGCAAATAGTCAGCAATTTAAACAATATCAATACAGTGGTCCCTTAAGTTACAATATTAATTGGTTCCAGAACGACCATTGTATGTTGAGACCATAACTCTGTGGAAACCTGGTAATCAGTTCTGAAGCCACAAAAATGTCATCCAAAAATAGGAAAAAGTGAGGATTAAAGAAAAATAAGTAGATAACTAATATAGATAAAGCAAGTCCTTCCATATAAAAGAAAGAAAGATCTGCTGGGAGCTGTAAATCACTGTCTATGTAGAGGACAGCTTCTTCAGGGTCCTGTACATTACACACAGTGTCCTAAAAAAGTAAAATGGAACACCAGGTTCAAAGGAGCAGCTAACCCTGGCACAGATAAAGAGTAGTACAGAACATGCAATACCTCCCTGTACTGTAGGGGGCACTACCAGACAGGAATTCAGTGCACACACTTCAGTAATACAGGTGTTTTACCAGTGAATGCCCATTCTGATTGGTCTGTTCTTCCAGCCATTGACACGTTTTGCAGATCTGGACTGTCCATAGCATTGTATGTTGAGTCTGGTTTCAAGTTACAGTGAAAACTATTGTATGTTGAGACCATTGTAAGTTGAGGGATCACTGTATATTAGCACTGAGGTGACTGTTCTTGTAGAGTTGTAACTTTAAAAAACATCTGTCACATGTTCTATGCATATGAAAGTCTAAGCACATTTCCGTCTATGGCAGTGTTTTTTTCCAGCTTTTGGCTGTCTGGGCATGCTGGGAGTTATAGAACTGCAACAGCTGGAGGCACCCTGGTTGGGAAACACCTGTCCATGGACACAACGCATACCTTTGTATAAACTGTTATTTTGCTAAAAACTCACTTTTATGGGGGCCAAAGTGTCAAAGAGGTGTAGCTGGGGGGTCCACTTTGGCCCCAGGCCGCAACACCCCTCCCCTGTGATGTAATACTTGCGCCTTCTTTTATTGACGCACACGGCTTCCAATCCTGTGCATGCACCATGGATGGGAATATGGCGCGTCAATAGGCTTATGTGTGGCTCTAGATTGAGGCAGAAGGTTTGTTCCTCTACACAAGTTTTGATACGTCTTCTCCACAGTGTTTGCATATTTACTTTCTGGCTAGCCTTTGGGCTCATGTACACCTGGACAGGTAGTACAGGCAACATATCTGCTGTGAATTCTCTGCACAGTGATATAACTTTCAGTAATCCACATGGCTGCTTAGATATCACATTCAGAATGCTCACCATGAAGTGAAAGCACTGACAGTGATTATAATACACTGAGCAGCATGGTGCAAAGCAAGACATATTTAACAAGATCTTCATTGTTACACCTAAGACTTGTGCCTTGGATCCCAGGTAGCATAAGACTATTTCCACCAGAGGCGGCACTACCACTAGTGCTTATCGTTAAATGTGTCTCCAACCCGGGATTGCAGAGTGGCGATGTGTACAATGCACTCACTTAGAGTGGTGAGTTAAGTGGCTGCGAGGCCCCCTTGAATGTGGGGCCTTAGGCGGCTGCATAACTCACCTCCCAAGTGAGTGGCGATGTGTACAATGGGGCTGCTACTACTATTACCTGAAAGGGTCTACTACTACTACTTAAAGGGGACTGCTGCTACCACCTAAAATTCCCTTAAGGGAACTGCTGCAGTTTTTACTGCCTAAAGGGGACTACTATTACCACTACCTAAAGGTGGCTACTACTGCTACCACCTTAAGGGGCTGCTGCTACTACTACCTAAAGGAGGCTGCTACTACTACTACCTAAAGGGGGACTGCTCCTCCTATATGCGGGGGCTGCTACTTTTATATGCAGGATACTGCTACTACTATATACAGGGGGGTTGCAACTATATACAGAGGACTGCAACTATACTATCTACAGGAGGACCTACCTACAGGGAGCAACCTCTACATGTAGCGGACTACTGCTGCTTACAGGGAATAACTACCTTCAGAAGAACCTATCTACAGGTGGCACCTACCTATTCAGGTTATTGGGGAAACATTGTAAAGGGACCTGTCTACCTACTGGAGCGACCTAACTACCTAATGTGGGGGCCTACTCTTCCTCCAACCCACTTATCTACCAATGCTACTGTGTAGAACATCCAGGGGGTTATTATTACTGTATAAAGCGTAATAGGTGCTGGAAAAGTGTGAAGCCTAAAATGTTTGTCTGTCAGGTTCTGTGGAGACGAGTTGTGGCTGGAAGAAATCATCATGATGGTCTGGGCCAGATGGAGAAGAAAAAAGAAATTGAATGACTACGATCAGAGAAGATGTTACCTGATGCAACTGTATGTAATCACTTACAGGTAAAACTAGAAAAATTTGAATATCGTGCAAAGTTCATTTATTTCAGTAATGCATCTTAAAAGGTGAAACTAATATATGAGAGAGACTCATTACATACAAAGCAATATAGTTCAAGCCGTGATTTGTCATAACTGTGATGATTATGGTTACAGCTCACGAAATCACCAACCCCCCCCCCCCCCCCCCCCCCAATTACTATGATTTGGGGGAGCCATGTCATCTGCTGGTGTTGGTCCACTGTGCTTCATTAAGTTCAGGGTCAACGTATCCGTCTACCAGGAGATTTTGGAACACTTCATGCTTCCTTTCCTTTTAAGTTGCAGTAATGAAATACAATAGACTTTTGCACCATATTCAAATTTTTTTAGTTTCACCTGTATATGGTCTGCATAGCCTGTGTAGAGCCAGGGTCGGTCACCACTGACTGTGTATAGTGGTGTTATTGTGATACTGGTCTGTCTATAGTGGGTTTTTTCATAGTGGTTTTATTCGTGATATCGATCTGTGTATAAGGGTTTTATTTGTGATATTAGTCTGTGTATAGTGGTTTTATTCGTGATATTGGTCTGTATAGTGGTTTTATGTGTCAATAGTCTGTGTATAGTGGTTTTATTTGTGATATTGGTCTGTGTATAGTGGGTTTTATTTAATAACAGTATGTTGTATTAGCCCTTGCAGTAGTGATATGTCGTCCTGGTGTGGAGGTATTATTTTATATTTTTAAACCCCAAATCTTGAGAAACTCCCATTTATATTTATATTTACAATGTGGAAACAAGTGCAGGGGGCCTTGGGGAAACTGAAGGAGGCTTCCTGACAGGACAGCAGGAGCACGAGTAACACCTCCCATACTGGGCCACCACACAACATGTATGGTGGAGTGAAAATGAATCACTAACTAATGAAACTCCACTGGTGAGCGGCAATGCATACACTGTATGCACCACCATTCTCTTAGATTCACAGGTCAGGGGACAGGGGCCTAATGACAGAATTGCGCCTAAGGCCTCAAAAAGTCTAGAACCGCCTCTGAAATTCACACAGGAAAAATTTTCTTCAGGAAAAATTGAGCAGGCATTTATGAACAGATTTGTACCCTGTGGATCACTTTTAATGTAGCAGCGGTGAAATCTGTGGGAAAATCGACTGGAAAATCTGTATGTTACACTTCTTTACCTTACTACAGTAAAAACTCTTTGAGAAGACAAGTGGATTTCTCAAAGAAAATGGCCACCATGCAAATGTGGTAGCGGGGTGTGATGAAGGCAGATGTTGTTACTCTTCGGGCAGTTGGCATTAACCCCATGTATTTGTGACACTAGGACATGGTTTAGCCTATAACAACCTGAAGGTATACCACTGTATCCTGGGCTAGGCACGGGGGCAATGAAGACTCTGATGCCAAGTTACGGACAACAGTAGCTTTACTGAGGGTAGACAATTTGTAAAGTCTATAGAGTTCAGCCAGGGCCCAAGGAGGTGACCAGTGACGCAGAGACCTTAACCTCTTCAGGACGCAGGGCGTATGGATACGCCCTGCATTCCGAGTCCTTAAAGGGGTAGTCCAGTGGTGAAAAACATATCCCCTATCCTAAGGATAGGAGATAAGTTTGAGATCGCGGGCCCCCTGCGATCTCTCTGTATGGGGCCCCGGCTCTCGGCCCAGATAGCGGGTGTCGACCCCCGCACGAAGCGGCGGCCGACACGCCCCCCTCAATACATCGCTATGGCAGAGCCGGAGATTGCCGAAGGCAGCGCTTCGGCTCTGCCATAGCGTTGTATTGAGGGGGCGTGTCGGCCGCCGCCTCGTGCGGAGGTCGACACGCCCCCTTCCCGCGGGCTGTCGGGGCTCCATACAGGAGATCGCAGGGGGCCCCAGTGGTCGGACCCCCCGCGATCTGCAACTTATCCCCTATCCTTAGGATAGGGGATAAGTTGCTCACCACTGAGTCACCACTGGACTACTCCTTTAAGGACGCCCGTGGGAATTCCGGTCCCCACCGCTAGCCGGCTGGGGACCAGAGCCGGATGCCTGCTGAAATCGTTCAGCAGGCATCCCGGCATATCGCCCAGGGGGGTCATTATGCCCCCCCATGTCGGCGATGGCCGCAGATCGCTGGACAATTCAGTCCAGCAATCTGCGGCGATTCCGGGTCAATCAGGTCTCCAGTGACCCGGAATTACTGGCTGATCGGGGCCGTCTCTAAGGGCCCCGAACAGCCATAGCCAGCAGGGGTGAGGTGGCACTGGTGCCACCTCATGATCGCCCTGATTGGTCGGCCGGTTTACCGGCCAACCAATCAGAGCACCTGCTGCAGGTGTCACTCCCGCAACCCGCTCCGCCCCTCTTCCGGAGGACGTGAGCGGGTGCGGGAAGAAGACCCCGGGAGCTGGGGGCCCCCGATCCCCGGCGTCCCTGTTGGGATCGGGGCCCCAGGAGCGACGGTGGCGGCTGGACTGACCTGTGCCCGGAGCAGCAGCAGAAGGTGAGTGACAGCCTCCTGCTGTTGCTTAGCAACAGCTCCCAGCATGCAAAAAGGGCATGCTGGGAGCTGTAGTTACGCAACAGCAGAAGGCAGACCACCACAACTCCCAGCATTCCCTTATGGGCATGCTGGGACTTACAGTTTTGCAACAGCTGGAGGCACATTTTTTCTATGGAAAAGTGTACCTTCAGCTGTTGTATAACTACAACCCCCAGCTTGCACAAACAGTTAAAGTGCATGCTGGGAGTTGTAGTGGTGCATCTGCTGGTTGCATAACTACAACTACCAGCATGCCAATTGGCTGTCGGTGACTGCTGAGAGTTGTAGTTTTGCAACAGCTGAAGGCAAACTGGTTGTGAAACTCAGAGTTTTTTTTACCTAACTCAGTGTTTCACGACTGGTGTGCCTCCAGCTGTTGAAAACTACAACTCCCAGCATGCACCGTATATGCTGTGAGATGTAGTTTTGCAACAGCTGGAGGCACACTGGTTGTGAAACACTGAGTAAGGTCACAAACTCAGTGATACATAACCAATGTGCCTACAGCTGTTGCAAAACTAAAATTCTCAGCATGTACAGTCTGTCAGCGCATACTGGGAGTTGAAGTTTTGCAACAGCTCGATGTTCCCCCCCCCCCCCCCCCAATGTGAATGTACAGAGCGGAGGTTTACAGTAAGTATCCGGCTGCAAGTTTGAGCTGCGGCAAATTTTCTGCCTCAGCTCAAACTGCCAGCGAGAAACTACTGTGAACCCCCGCCCGTGCGACTGTACCCTAAAAACACTACACTATCACAAAATAAAATAAAAAGTAAAAAACACTACATAAACACATACCCCTACACAGCTCCCCTCCCCAATAAAAATGAAAAACGTCTGGTACGCCACTGTTTCCAAAACAGAGCCTCCAGCTGTTGCAAAACAACAACTCCCAGTATTGCCGGACAGCCGTTGACTGTCCAAGCATGCTGGGAGTTTTACAACAGCTGGAGGCACCCTGTTTGGGAATCACTGGCGTAGAATACCCCTATGTCCACCCCTATGCAATCCCTAATTTAGGCCTCAAATGCGCATGGCGCCCTCACTTTGGAGCCCTGTCGTATTTCAAGGCAACAGTTTAGGGTCACATATGGGGTATCGTCGTACTCGGGAGAAATTGTGTTACAAATTTTGGGGGGTATTTTCTGCCTTTACCCTCTTTAAAAACGTAAAATTTTTGGGAAAACAAGCATTTTAGGTAAAAAAAAAAAATGTTTTTACATATGCAAAAGTCGTGAAACGCCTGTGGGGTATAAAGGTTCACTTAACCCTTGTTACGTTCATCGAGGGGTCTAGTTTCCAAAATAGTATGCCATGTGTTTTTTTTTTTGCTTTCCTGGCACCATGAGGGCTTCCTAAATGCGACATGCCCCCCGAGCAAAATTTGGTCTCAAAAAGCCAAATATGACTCCTTCTCTTCTGAGCATTGTAGTTCACCCGTAGTGCACTTCAGGCCAATTTATGGGGTACCTCCAGACTTAGAAGAGATGGGGTTACAAATTTTGGGGGGTATTTTCTGCTATTAACCCTTGCAAAAATGTGAAATTTGGGGGGAAACACATTTTTGTGAAATTTTTTTGTTTATTTTTTTACATATGCAAAAGTCGTGAAACACCTGTGGGGTATTAAGGCTCACTTTGTTCCTTGTTACGTTCCTCAAGGGTCTAGTTTCCAAAATGGTATGCCATGTGTTTTTTTTTTTGCTGTTGTGGCACCATAGGGGCTTCCTAAATGCAACATGCCCCTCAAAAACCATTTCAGAAAAACGTACTCTCCAAAATCCCCTTGTCGCTCCTTCGTTTCTGAGCCCTCTACTGCGCCCGCCGAACACTTTACATAGACATTTGATGTATGTCCTTACTCGAGAGAAATTGGGCTACAAATATAAGTAGAAATATTCTCCTTTTACCACTTGTAAAAATTCAAAAATTGGGTCTACAAGAACATGCGAGTGTAAAAAATGAAGATTGTGAATTTTCTCCTTCACTTTGCTGCTATTCCTGTGAAACACCTAAAGGGTTAAAACGCTGACTGAATGTAATTTTGAATACTTTGGGGGGTGTAGTTTTTATAATGGGGTCATTTATGGGGTATTTCTAAGCTGAAGACCCTTCAAATCCACTTCAAACCTGAACTGGTCCCTGAAAAATAGCGAGTTTGGAAATTTTGTGAAAAATTGGAAAATTGCTGCTGAACTTTGAAGCCCTCTGGTGTCTTCCAAAAGTAAAAAGACTTCAATTTTATGATGCAAACATAAAGTAGACATATTGTATATGTGAATAAAAAAAATTTACTTGGAATATCCATTTTCCTTACAAGCAGAGAGCTTCAAAGTTAGAAAAATGCAAAATTTTCTAATTTTTCATCAAATTTTGGGATTTTTCACCAAGAAAGGATGCAAGTTACCACAAAATTTTACCACTATATTAAAGTAGAATATGTCACGAAAAAACAATCTCGGAATCAGAATGATAACTAAAAGCATCCCAGAGTTATTAATGTTTAAAGTGACAGTGGTCAGAATTGCAAAAAACGTCCGAGTCCTTAAAGGGGTACTCCGGTGAAAACCTTTTTTCTTTTAAATCAACTGGTGCCAGAAAGTTAAACATATTTGTAAATTACTTCTATTAAAAAATCTTAATCTTTCCAGTACTTATTAGCTGCTGAATGCTACAGAAGAAATTCCTTTCTTTTTGGAACACTGATGACATCACGAGCACAGTGCTCTCTACTGACATCTCTGTCCATTTTAGGAACTGTGCATAGCAGATGTATGTGAAGGGCAGCATGGTGGCTCAGTGGTTAGCACTGCTGCCTTGCAGTGCTGGGGCCTTGGGTTCAAATCCCACAAGAACAACAATAAATATAGAGTTATTATTATTATAATGATGTCAGCAAAGAGAACTGTGCTCGTGATGTCATCAGAGAGAATTCCAAAAAGAAAAGAATTTCCTCTGTAGTATTCAGCAGCTAATAAGTACAGGAAGGATTAAGATTTTTTAATAGAAGTAATTTACAAATCTGTTTAACTTTCTGGCACCAGTTGATTTAAAAGAAAAAAGGTTTTCACCGGAGTACCCCTTTAAGGTGAAAAAGGGCTAAGTCCTTAAGGGGTTAAGGGCTTGCTTGGACTTGTAGTAGGACTGGACAATTGAATGCAGACCACGCTGACTTGACAGATGACAGGGACTGACTTGACTTGACTCATAAAGCTGTGACTTGATGGTGGTTGCAGGACTGGACATTGAGGCCTCCAACACTCTGGACACACACACTAGGCGACTGCACTGGACCTCAGCTTAGCAGAAGAGCAGAGCTCAAAGAGAGAAAAGCTAGCTCCACCCAGGGCTTATATGGGGGAGACTAGCAGGGAGGCCATAGGTCACTCTTGGGACCACCTGGTCACTGATACCTCCTGGGTAACAATCACATGACATATCACATGGTATAACTTTTAAAGCAACATTACATTTTGTAACACTTCACATGGTAAAACATATTTACAATGGGGAAACAAGTGCAGGGGGCCTTGGGGACACTGAAGGAGGCTTCCTGACAGGACAGCAGGAGCACGGGGTAACACCCCCCATACTGGGCCACCACACAAAATGTATGGTGGAGTGAAAATGAATCACTAAAAATTAATTTAATTACTTAGATGGTCTTCTTATAGAGGTGGTCTTTTCGTGAGGTTTTACTAAATTACAGCTGTGTTATAGGATCATGTCTGCATGTGTTACACTTTAGCTTAAATTAACTACAGAAATGGCCAGCAGGAGGAGCAGTAAGTAAATAAGCAATACTAACATATGTCATGAATGCTTAGTGAGGACTGAATCTTGTTACAGATTAAAATTAAAATGGTTTATTTCAGCAAAAAAAGTCAGTGGGGGAGATTTATTAACACCTGTCCAGAGGAAAAGTTACTGAGTTGCCCATAGCAACCAATCAGATAGCTTCTTTTATTTTTCGGAGGCTTTTAAAATATGAAAGAAGCGATCTGATTGGTTGCTATGGGCAACACAGCAACTTTTCCTCTGGACAGGTATTGATAATTCTCCCCCAGTGTGTCCAGCAATTAACTGTTTTAGACATGGGGTAGCCACGTCTGCAGAGACAAGGGAAATGTTACAGGGCAGGCATAGATACAATTCATGGATGGGTGGGATTCTTTAGAGCAGGAGTCACTCCCTCCAATCTGGCTCATAAATGGAAAACTTTTAGCAGGAGACCATTCGGACTTAAAGGGGTACTCCGGTGGAAAAACATTATTTTTCTTTTATAAATCAACTGGTGCCAGAAAGTTAAACATATTTGTTAATTACTTCTATTAAAAAATCTTAATCCTTCCTGTATTTATTAGCTGCTGAATACTACAGAGGCAATTCTTTTCTTTTTGGAATGCTCTCTGATGACATCACGAACACACTGCTCTCTGCTGAAGTTATTATAATAATAATAATAATAATAAGTCTTTATTTATTGTTGTCCTTAGTGTGATTTGAACCCAAGGCCCCAGCACTGCAAGGCAGCAGTGCTAACCACTAAGCCACCATGCTGCCCTTACCATACATCTGCTATGCACGGTTGCTAAAATGGACAGAGATGTCAGCAGAGAGCACTGTGGTAGTGATGTCATCAGTGTTCCAAAAAGAAAGGACTTTCCTCTGTAGCATTCAGCAGCTAATAAGTACTGGAAGGATTAAGATTTTTTAATAGATGTAATTTACAAATATGTTTAACTTTCTGGCACCAGTTGATTTAAAAAAGAAAAAAAATATTGTTTTTCCACCAGAGTACCTCTTCAACCCCTTCCTACTATAGGACCTATGCATACGTCCCAGCACCCGACACGTTTGCGCTCTGCCGCGCGCAGCTTAGGAGATCAGTGGCGGGACCCGACTGTCAATCACAATCGGGGTCCCGCCGCAGCTGCCGGGGTTGCGATCACACCGGTTTCGGCAGCATTAACCCCATAGATACCGTGATCAATCCTGAAAACAGCATCTATGGTGTTGACAGGGGAGGGTGCTCCCCCTGTTCACCAACGGCAGCGCCGCGATACGATCGCGGGTTTGCCATTGGTTGCTATGGCAGCAGGAGACCAGGTGATAGCCTCCTGTCTGCAAGCTACAGAAGCCTGTGAGATCCAGCCACAGTGTCTGCAGCTCATCAGGTTATACTGTGCTGCAGTGCAAATGTATTGCAGCATAGTATAACCTGTAAAAAGTGAAAAATAAAATAATAAAAGGTTCTTCAATAGAAGTATGAAGTGTAAAAAAAAATTTAATAAATGCACCTTTCCCAATAAAAGCCTGGTATTATAATAAAAAAAAACACAAATCATATACAACCTAGGTATTGTCACATCCGTAATGATGTTGATGTGTACTATAAAGCTATAATGTAAATTATCCCACACGGTGAACACCGTAAAAAAACAACAAAAAAGCACAAAATTCGCCAATTCTAGTACAAATAGTAGAATTAAACAGATCAAAAGGTAGAATGTATCGCAACAATGGTACCAATAAAAATCACAGCTTGTCCCACAAAAAAATAAGCCCTCACTTATTGGCGCCGGACAAAAAATTAAAAACCTATAAAAAAAATTATAACATAAAAAAGGGGAAAAAATTTTGCTCAGAAAAGGGAAAACAACATAAAGCTATACATAATGGGTATCGCTATAATCGTACCAACCCACAGAATAAATATAACATTACTTTTACAGTCAATATCATAAAAAAATTATTTAAAAAAACGCCAGAAATTTTCCAGTTTTTCACTATATTTTTGAGTTTTTCCAGAAAAAATGCTCAATGTGTCAGCAAAAATGCACCACTAAAGTACAATATGTCACCAGAAACATTCTCAGAATTGCTCCACTCAGAAAGTTATTACCATTTAAAGAGACATGTCAAATAAAAAAATAAAGAGTGTGGTAACCCAGAATGGGATGGTGTCTCCCCTTACCTTTCCTGCCCTGTCAGGCAGTGTCCCTCAGTGTCGCCAGGGGTCCCTGCAGTTGTTTCCCCCATGTAAATATGTTGTGTACTATATTATGTGTTGAATCTTTAATAAATGTACCATGTGATTGTTACCCAGGAGGTACTAGTGACCGGCTGACCCCAAAGGTGACCTATGGGCTCCCTGCTAGTCCCATATAAACCGTGGGTGGAGCTAGCTTCTCTCTCTTGTTCCTGAGGTCCAGGTCAAGTTGTCTTAGTGTGTGTGTCCAGAACATTGGAGGCCTTAAGTCAAGTCCTACAGCTACAAGTCACGTCCTGCAGCTACAAGTCATGTCCTGTCAGTCATGTCAAGTCTTCTGTCTATCCAGCGTGGCCTGCACTACATTCTCCTGTCTACTACAAGTCACAGCAAACCTGCAAGGTCTCTGTGTCACTGATCACGTCCTTGGGCCCTAGTTGTACTGAATAGACTGTAACAACTGTCTACCCTCAGTAAAGCTATTGTTGGCCGTAACTTGACATCAGTGTCTTCATTGCCCCAGTGCCTAGCCCAGGATCCAGCGCTATACCTTTGGGTGGTTAAGGCTAAACCCCGCCCTGGCGTCACAAACACAAGGGGTTAATACCATCTGCCCCTAGGGCAACAACATCTGCCCTGCACCACACACCCCACCACCATTACCACAAGAACCTGGTAAAATGGGTCTGTCCTTAAGGGGTAAATGATGTCTAAATGCCCTAATATTTCAACAGGTGTTGTCTTTGTGAGAAAAGCCATTTAAAAAGGTGGTCACATTCTTACTAATCTCAGAGGGTAGTATTTGTAGTACAGTAGTGTCCTGGATTCTCTATTTGGTAGAGCATTAGTATCCTGGATTCTCTATTTGGTAGTACATTATTGTTCTGGATTCTCTATTTGGTAGGACATTATTGTTCTGGATTCTCTATTTGGTAGGACATTATTGTTCTGGATTCTCTATTTGGTAGGACATTATTGTTCTGGATTCTCTATTTGGTAGTACATTATTGTTCTGGATTCTCTATTTGGTATTACATTATTGTTTTGGATTCTCTATTTAGTAGGACAGTAGTGTCCTGGATTCTCTATTTGGTAGGACAGTAGTGTCCTGGATTCTCTATTTGGTAGGACAGTAGTGTCCTGGATTCTCTATTTGGTAGGACAGTAGTGTCCTGGATTCTCTATTTGGTAGGACAGTAGTGTCCTGGATTCTCTATTTGGTAGGACAGTAGTGTCCTGGATTCTCTATTTGGTAGGACAGTAGTGTCCTGGATTCTCTATTTAGTAGGACAGTAGTGTCCTGGATTCTCTATTTGGTAGGACAGTAGAGTCCTGGATTCTCTATTTAGTAGGACAGTAGTGTCCTGGATTCTCTATTTGGTAGGACAGTAGTGTCCTGGATTCTCTATTTGGTAGGACAGTAGTGTCCTGGATTCTCTATTTGGTAGGACAGTAGTGTCCTGGATTCTCTATTTGGTAGGACAGTAGTGTCCTGGATTCTCTATTTGGTAGGACAGTAGAGTCATGGAGAAAAGTTATTTCTGTAGCTGGCACAGTTTTACAGCTCTGTGGCTGGTACAGTTATTTCAGGTTTGTGACTTGCACAGCACTGGATGCATTCTGGCAGAACTTCAGGGAGAACACCTTTCATTTCCCTGTTATGGGGACATTGAGGCTAGTGGATGGCTAGTACTTGTGTTGTTGCTTGCTTCAATCCTTAAGACCCAATGCAATCAAAACATCAGACATGTCTGAGTAACATTTCAAAACATTTTTCACTAATTATAGTATCCCTTTTAATTGTAGCTATTACATTATAGTATGTTAGGCCATTCATTAAATGGGCACTGTCAGATCCAAAAACTTTTCTTATGTTGTTACTGATGGAAATAAAGACCTTTTGTAATATGGGTGTGTTACATTTATTTATTTATTTTTGAATATTTAATAAAGAAAACAGCTCCTGCAAATCCCACCAGGGGTCCCCATACCTGCTGGGACACTTACCAGTCCTGGAGCAGCATCAGCTTGCCTACAGTAAGGCTATGTTCACATGTCAGAATGTTTGCATGGAAAATCTCAGCATGGGCATTCTGCAGACTGTGAGGCGTTTGGGAATGCATCGTCTCATAGACGGTAATGCATTCCGTACTGAGTCCACAGAAAGAAAGGCCTTGTCCATTCTTTCTGTGGACACCAGAATTAAAATTTCCGCACCAGATGTGCAAAGTGCAGAAGAATCCTATTGAAATCAATGCTGCTGCAGAATCTTTGGAATTCCAATACGTAATTCTGTGCAAATATTCTGGCGTGTGAACATAGCTTTATAGCACAAAAACATATGAATTCACCATAAACCAGTATTTAATTTATTTTTCTACGGTTCGGAATAATAGCATAATTAGGCGCCTGAGGAAGTTTATAATTAGTGGATTTAGTGGATTCTGTATATTTGTGTGCAGCCCTTGTTTTAAAGGGGTATTCCACTCCCCAGCGTTCAAAACATTTAGTTCCGAATGCTGGAAGTGGGCTTTGGGGTTGCCACACCCCCTCGTGAGGTCACGCTCCGCCCATCATGACATCACACCCCACCCACTCAATAGGCTTTAGAATGTGGGAAGTCCGACTGCTGGGACTCCCTACGATCTCCTGTACGGGGCCCCAGCTCTCCCCATAACAGGGCGTGCCAACCCTGCACGAAGCGGTGGCAGACTTGCCCCCTCCATATATCTCTATGGTAGAGAAGTTTGGCTATCTTCGACTCTCCCATAGAGATATATGGAGGGGGTGTGTCGGCTGTCGCTTCCTGCGGGGGTCATGCCTTTCTGTTCCTGGGGAGAATCGTGGTTGGTAGGTATGAAGAAGGGGATGAGGTTATTTTATTTGATACTAAATCACATGATTTTGCAGATAATGTATGTGTGTTATATAAATAAGCAAAATCCCAGGGTGTATGCAAGCATGTCAAATTTTTTAAGAGAAAACTAATAGCAAAAAGGTGTCCTTTCAGAATATCTTTGGCTAGGAAACATCGGGAATTCACACTCTCAACGGTATTGTAAAACAACTGAAAACAACTGTACAGATTTTTTTGTCAATAGCAAACATATCCTGCCTCAGAATTAGCCACCATTTACTTTAAACCTGCATCTTATGAGAGGGTGCCCCTTTGGTGCAGTGCGGCCCAATGATAACACCACTCCTGTCTGTACCAAGCTAAACATGACTGTGGCCAATACCCCATTGATAATAGTGATCAGCTAAAGGGCCAGGTAAGTATTATTTTTGGACCATTATCTACTTTAAATATTTTTGTTGGAACAATGGGGATGCACTTTAACTGGGTGGTACTAATAACTCTAGGAGCCCTATCTGTAGGGAAAAATTATATCTGCAGTACAGAATTTGGGTTGCATTGGACAGCAGGCAAATCATTTTAGGTAGCAGTTGGATGTAACAGTGTAAAGGAGACAGAAGGATGGGAAATTTGTGAATTGGTTTAGAATGACCTGGAAAAGTGATGAGATGTGACCAGGATAAGTCATCATGGCAGTCTGGGCCAAATGGAGAAGAAAAGAGAGAGATTCTAGTACAACTACAATCAGATGAGACATCACCTGCTTGTGACTTTAACAGATCAGTTCTGGGATCATTGTATGGTCTACAGCAAGATGATATAAAAAGACTAATGTGCCAGCATCAGCCCACCACCAGGGGGAGACAACAGGCTAAGGCACTTTAAAGGCAGAGCCCCTCCATAGACGAGAGGCCCTGCCAGCACCCAGCCTCTCGTACTCCAGAGAACGCACCTTCACCAGGTCACCGAGAATGTTCCTAACCACCACATCCACAGGGAGGATTTTACGCTGCGTCGACACTAAACACCGTGTGTTCCACGTGTAGTACCTAACCACTGAGCTGACTAGGAATAAAGTGCACCGGTCCCAGCCTCCAAGGTTTCTGAATGCCCCATAGGCCCATTCCGCATAGGAGAGACTGGCCAGCCGAGGCCAACCAATGGAAGCGCCCACCCTGGTGTAAACCTCTGTGTTAAAGGGACAATGAAGCAGAAAATGCTCCATGCTTTCCAGCATGCCTCCACACTCTTCGCGGGGACATCCCCGGTCATCAGAGCTCCTGCACTTCAGATTGTCCCTCACACACAGTTTCCCATGGAATTAGCGCCAAGTCAAGTCCCAAAACTTCAAGGGGATCCTGATAGAATTCAAAAGCTCTAAACCCACCTCCAGATCCCGACTTGGGCAGTCCTTGAGCGCCAATGGCCTCTGGAAATGAGAAGACAGGACCCTCTTGTCAAGGAATTTCCTCGACAGAGTCCTAATCTCCCCCATCCCCAGACCCCACCGACGAATAACCTGAGTTATATCCTGTATTATACTCCAGAGCTATACTCACTATTCTACTGGTGAGGTCACTGTGTACATACATTACATTACTTATCCTGTACTGATCCTGAGTTATATCCTGTATTATACTCCAGAGCTGCACTCACTATTCTGCTGGTGAGGTCACTGTGTGCATACATTACATAACTTATCCTGTACTGATCCTGAGTTATATCCTGTATTATACTCCAGATCTATACTCCCTATTCTACTGGTGAGGTCACTGTGTACATACATTACTTATCCTGTACTGATCCTGAGTTATATTCTGTTTCATAGAGAGGGCCTATAACTATATATATATATATATATATATATATATATATATATATATGGGGCACAGAGGGGCCTTTAACTATATATGGGGGCACAGAGGGGCCTACAGCTATATATTGGGGCACACAGAGGCCTATACGTATATATGGGGCACAGAGGGGCCTACAACTGTATATGGGTGCACAGAGTGGCCTACAACTATATATGTGGGCACTATTACCGAGGGACCATACAAATGGGGGGTTTGTATATAGGTGAGGATTGTGCTGGAAAAAAGAGCCTAAAATGTTTGTCTGTCAGGTTCTGTGGAGACGAGTCATGGCCAGGAGAAGTCATTAGGATGGCCTTGACCGGATAGAGAATATAAAGGAAAAGTAATCTCCTCCGATCAGAGAAGATGCCCCCTGTGATTGACTCAGAGAAGACGCCCATGTGAGTCTATAATATCATGCTGTATTCTCCTGATTGTGTTACTTGTACATGCTGCAGTTATGTTTAGTAAAACAGTTACTCCCAGCATTCCCTCACCACTGCTTATATCATACTGGGAGTTGTAGTTTCACATGGGTAAAAATCTTGAGCGCTTTTCCGTTACTTGGCAATTGGTATATCTGATTATTATAGTTGAAATAATTTTCCACAACACTCTACACCACAGGTGTCTAAACCTGTTAAAAACTTTAACCCCCTCTGCTGCTGTCACATGAGCCTTATCTCAGCTTAGAACATAAAGTAGCATCACCTAATACATCCGTGCTGTAAGGTTCCCCATTGGCACTTGTGTTCCCTGGCTTGAAGTAGCATCAGCTGCATGGAGCAAAGTTTTGTGGGGTCGTGCAACATTGAGTGGCTCCGCCCCCTTATCCCACTCTTTTTGTGTCTCTGCCCTAAGCCACGCCCATGGCCTGTGCCCCGGATGTCTAAAATGTCATAGAAATAATGGCCACTAGGTGGCTCTCTTCTGTTCCCTGACACAATTAGTATAGTGAGTTTGGTCTCCTCCCAGCCTGGCAGGAGACCAAACTCAGGAAGTGTTTCTCTGCACTGAGCTTGATTGTCAGCTGCACAGAGCCTCTCTGAAAGCTGCAAAGAGCCTCACTGAAAGCTGCAAAGTGCCTCACTGAAACATGCATAGAGCCTCACTGAAAGCTGCAAAGATTGAAAGATGCACAGAGCCTCACTAAAAGATGAACAGAGCATTACTGAATGCTGCACAGAGCCTCACTGAAAGCTGCACAGACTACAGACTGAACAGAGCCTCACTGAAAGCTGCACAGAGCCTCACTGAAAGCTGCACAGAGCCTCACTGAAAGCTGCACAGAGCCTCACTGAAAGCTGCAATGAGCCTCACTCAATGCTGCAAAGAGTCTCAGTGAAAGATGCACTGAGCTTGAGGTCTTCAATTCATCACAGTAGACTTCAGTGATGTCATGCCTGTTTGGAAACACCCACTTTCTCCTTCTGGGAAATTGCACTATGTGAGCAAGAAGAAAGGTAAGATACAGAGCTTTTTAAAGCTCAGAATTTTTTTTAACCCCTTTAAGGACTAAGGGTTTTTCCGTTTTTGCACTTTCGTTTTTTCCTCCTTACCTTTTAAAAATCATAACCCTTTCAATTTTCCACCCAAAAATCAATATTATGGCTTATTTTTTGCGTAACCAATTCTACTTTGCAGTGACATCAGTCATTTTACCCAAAAATTCACAACGAAACGGAAAAAAAATAATTGTGCGACAAAATCGAAGAAAAAACGCCATTTTGTAACTTTTGGGGGCTTCCGTTTCTACGCAGTGCATATTTTGGTAAAAATGACACCTTATCTTTATTCTGTAGGTCTATATGGTTAAAATGATACCCTACTTATATAGGTTTGATTTTGTCGTACTTCTGGAAAAAATCATAACTACATGCAGGAAAAGTTATACGTTTAAAAATGTCCTCTTCTGGCCCCAGGGAGGGAGGTATGAGGGCTCATTTTTTGCGCCGTGATTTTTATTGGTACGATTTTAGTTTTGATCGGACTTTTTGATCACTTTTTATTCATTTTTTAATGGTATAAAAAGTGACCAAAATACGCTTTTTTGGACTTTGGACTTTTTTTGCGCGTACGCCATTGACCGTGCGGTTTAATTAATGATATATTTTTATAGTTCGGACATTTACGCACGCGGCGATACCACATATGTTTATTTTTATTTACACTGTTTTATTTTTTTATGGGAAAAGGGGAGTGATTCAAACTTTTATTAGGGAAGGCGTTAAATTACCTTTATTAACACTTTTTTTTTTACTTTTTTTTGCAGTGTTATAGGTCCCATAGGGACCTATAACACTGCACACACTGATCTCTCATCATGATCACAGGCGTTATCGGCGCTTGACTGCTCCTGCCTGGATCTCAGGCACGGAGCAGTCATTCGTCGATCGGACACCGAGGAGGCAGTTAAGGGCCCTCCCAGTGTCCTGCAAGCTGTTCGGGACGCCGCGATTTCACCGCGGCGGTCCCGAACAGCCCGACTGACTAGCCGGGATACTTTCAATTTTCTCTTTAGAAGCGGCGGTCAGCTTTGACCGCCGCTTCTTAAGGGTTAATACCGCACATCGCCGCGATCGGCGATGTGTGGTATTAGCCGTGGGTCCCGGCCGTTGACGAGCGGCGGGACCGACGCGATGTGATGCGGGGTAGCAGTGCGACCCCGCTTCATATCGCGGGAGCCGGCGCAGGACCTAAATATACGTCCTGCGTCGTTAAAGGGTGGGAGGGGTGTTAAGAGTAGTTAGGGAACATAGCCTGAGTTAGTTTAGAAAATATTATTTGGTGACTGGTACTCTTTAATGCCCCTATGAAAAAAAAAAGGGAGTGTCACTTTAAGCTGTGTATTAGGCTGCAGTCAGAAAGACACAGGCACATTCAGATTAGAAAGGGCTTTGTCACAGAAATATAAATGGTGTATTCACACACACAGGATGCACAATTGCAAATCTGCAATTGTGAAATCTGCAAAATTGCCGTGTAAAATCCGCAATTGCGGATTTTACAACTTCAAATACGCTGCAGATCATGTGTGTGTGAATGCATCCAAAGTCAGGGCCGGCTCTGCCTATAGGCAAAATAGGCAGCTGCCTACAGTGCCCTCTTGATGGGGGCACCGCTCTGCCTCAGTGTGTGTCCCCCCAGTAGTACAGTGATTATGTGAGGAGGAGGTTTGTTACAGTGTGTAACCCTAGTAGTACGGAGATTACATGAGGAGGTTTGTTACAGTGTGTCACCCCAGTAGTAAGGTGATTACGTGAGAGGGGGGTTTGTTACAGTGTGTCACCCCAGTAGTATGCCGATTACATGGGAAGGAGGTTTGTTATAGTGGGTCACCCCAGTAGCAAAGTGATCACATGAGGAGTAGGTTTGTTACAGTGTGTCACCACAGTAGTAAGGTGATTACATAGGAAGGAGGTTTTTTATAGTGTGTCACCTCAGTAGTAGGGGCATGTTAGGCTAGGTTCACACTGTGGAATTTCTGGGCAGAATTTCGGCCGGAGATCGAGCCGGCGGCACTAGGACCGCGAGGACTACATTGCCGTCCCCATAGATGGCAATGCATTTCTGAGCAGATCTCCCAAAATATCCACCCAGAAATGCATTGCAATCTATGGGGGCAGCAATGCAGTCTGCTCGGTCCTAGTGCCGCAGGCTCGATCTCTGGCAGAAATTCTGCCCAGAAATTCTGCAGTGTGAACCCAGCCTTAGAAGGCAAACCTGGTAAGGTCAGATGTCCTGACACATTCCTTCCATGCATCTCTATGGGAGAGTTGGGGATACAAGAGCATTGTATCTCCAGCTATCCCATAGAGATGAATGAAGGGGGGGCGTGTCGGCCAGCGCTTTGTGCCGTGGTGGACACATTTCATTCATGCAGACAGCCGGGGCACTGAGCAGGAGATTACGGGGATGGGTTCGAGCGGCTGGACATGGTGAGTCCCAGCTGTTGGACCCATTTATCTTAATGCTAAACTGCCAGGGGAAGAATGTCTTGGGGGTTTTATCCTTGATCATTTAGGACAGTAGACACACTCTGATAATGACACCTTCCCAATGTCCCCTAATATTTAAAATGATTGATAAAATATTATTAAATATTATTTGAAAACAACGGCATCAGGGACATTATGGGGGACATTTATCAAAACCTGTGCAAAGGAAAAGTTGCTTAGTTGCCCATAGCAACCAATCAGATCGCTTCTTTCATTTTACAGAGGCCTTGTTAAAAATGAAAGAAGCGAGCTGATTGGTTGCTATGGGCAACTGGGCAACTTTTCCTCTGGACAGGTTTTGATAAATCTCCCCCCTATGGTTACATTTGGATTTATTTTAAGTGATGCTTCTAGTGCAGTGTTTTCCTAACAGTGTGTCTGCAGCTGCTGCAAAACTACAACTCCCAGCATGCCCGGACAGCCGAAGGCTGTCCGGGCATGCTGGGAGTTGTAGTTTTGCAACAGCTGCAGACACACTGTTAGGAAAACACTGTTCTAGTGATCCACAAGGCAGCATAGTAAAGAGCTGGCATGCCCCTTTGAATGAGCATTGCTATCTATATGACTTTAGTATTTGTAATATACATTCAGGGAGAATCATACATCGCTCTGGTCTAGTGCTTTCCACATTACACATGATCTAGTACTGCAGATTATGCCTAACCCTATATTTTTATAAAAACATTTAGCATAACTCTTTTCCCTCCATGTGTGCTCAGTACTCTGCATTTTTTACCATTATCTTCTATTCTTATACAACCCCCAGCACTAAGCATACAATACATGCACGTAAACTTTTACGGTCTGGTCATGCTGTTGTTTAAGTGTGCAGCTGACCGTTATTTTCCTACTACATATTATGACTGCATCCTATAATCCATGTAACACTTCCCGTGTTGAGACAAAAATAAGATTCCTACCCTGACGCCGCATATGATGACAAGAAGCAAAGAATATGAGGGAAAATGAGCAGGCCCTTCAGCAGCATCTTGTTCGGTCTCAAGTTCTCCACGGGCTCTTCTACTTTCTCGCTGTTCCCACAGGCTTTATTTATTTTTTTTTTTTGATTTAATCTTCTCTTCGGGACATTCTTATTGGAGCAAAGAAGTAAATCATGTTAATATTCACAGCAGTCAGTGATTCATACAGTCAGCCTAGTAACACACCGCCCCTCTCTGCTTCCTTCTCGCTGCCAATACTGTACATGTCAGCTGCCGGCTGCTCTTGGCAGCCCCTTCCCTGTACTCAAGCTTGTTCTACCGAGGAATACAATATATACCTGTGTTCAAAACAGAAGATGAGAGCGGGCTTCAGAAAGAAAGAATAGGATGCGTCCGTGCGAAGCGTAAAGTATGTACCACACCCATACTGATGAGTTTAGACGTGAAGTAAGCTAATGATAATGTGGAAAATATTCCCTAGCCACAAAGTGAGTCAGAAGTAGACAGGGTACATGGTATAAGATTACTTCCATAAAGCCAGAAGGCAGAAACCCCTTAGCCTGCAGATTTTTCTATGAATTATATTCAAGCTTTGTATGAAACAACTGGCCTGTGCACACAGAATACTATTTCTACTATTGCGTGGGTGGCGATAATGAATTTCACATGACACAAGATGAAATGTACAATAGGACATGTTCTAGTGCTGCTCACTACTAGAACAACACAACAGGCCAGAGGAAGATGGAGACGTGTATGGAAGACAATAAGGTACCCCATCAGAACACTGGTTTGTCAGTGCGACAGAAAAATCATGAGACCGTTCAAACTTCCATGCATCTATTCAACCATATGTAGCTTCAGTATTCTCTACATTAATAAACCCATGCATTTGCTAGTCTGTCCCTTGTCCCTTGTGTTAAGTCCCCTCAGCTAGAGTTCCTCCATCTCCACAGGGCTCTCCTGCAGGACTTACCCCTTGATTGCCTCATATAATTGTGTTTATAAGTATATTATTGATCTACAATTGTGAATGTACGGCTGTTTAAGGAACTTCCTGGGTCATGTGATGTACCCAGAGTTCACTGGGTTCAGGACCTACAGGTTTGCTGGCCAATGAGCTTAGTCCAGCCTCCTTAGTATATAAGGGGCTGTAGTCACTAAATTCTCTCTCTTCCTGCTGGACTATCAAGCAAGCACAATCCGCAAATCAGCATATCTTCAATTCATCTCAACTAGGCCAAAACCTAAAGAACCAGCTGCCACTAAAACCGTGAGTTATAAAGCTCAACCTATCAATCCTGTGTGACTTCTATTCTACTCAAATCTTATAATTAGTAGCACGGTGGCCTGCATAAAGCTCATTACTACAGATCCCAGCAAAGCCTGTGAGGAACCTGCATCCCGGTTACCTCGAGAGAAACTGTTCAATTGTAAAGACTGTTGCATAAAAGTTCAAGTAAAAGTCTCCAGTTATCTCATAAAATCTGCTGTGGACATTCCATTTATTATCCCTGCCATTTGTGGGCCGGTTGGCGGCAGGACCTTCAATACTAAGCAAACCTTACCCTGGCGTCACGACAAGTAAGGGTTAATACCACCAGACCCTATTACACCATTGCCTTACCCAGCTCAACACACTAGAAACCGAATACAGCTGCGGTGTACAAGGTTGTATCACAGCTGCATAGATATGCAACATACCAGGAGTTACATAATCCGCATACTGCAGAGGTAAGGGCCACAATAATTGAGGTATCTGCAGCTTCATGTAATCATTCAGCTGATTTATATAAGGGCCTTAGAGATGATCCATTGCACTTTCTTGCTGACAACACTAGCACTACCTGGGATGTAACCTGGCACACCATGCTCCCCTTTTCTTCCTCCCTCACAACAGGCACTGAATGGTCCCCCAGTTTCTCAGGCATGGGCTGCTCCCCTTCCTTCTCCCTTTACAATGGCCACTGTGAGGCCCCTCAGTGTCTGGAGCCCCCAGTGTCTGGGCATCACTTGTTTAGTGTAGGCTGCTAGATGCCATCCACACACACTTAAGGGTATGTTCACACAATAGAATTTACGTGCGGAATTTCGCATTAGAATTGTGTATGGAGATTCCCCAGCAGTAGAGTCCCACTGATCAAGGGGATTCTGCTGCGATGTGCACACGTTGGAATTTCTGCAACAGATGTTTCTCCTGCGGAAATCTCGATTCTGGAGTCCACATAAAGAATGGATATATGATAGACGGAAATGCATTGCCATCTGTGAGAGGGCGCATTACTGAGCAGGCTGAACGTGAGAGCAGTAAAGTCCGACACTGCCGCCCAAAAAGCCAACTCCCACGAGGACAAATGCCAACAGTCACACAGTCAGGCAGATGTCCCGGGGGTGCACTCCAACAACAACAGGCATGTACGGTAGGTGAAAGAGATGAAAGGATGCACTCACCCGGGGTACTTGATAGCAGAATACTTTATTCAAATACGGTGAAAATGTACAGCGGGTAGACGCATAGGAGCGACCTCGTAGCGAAAGGCTGTTTCCTGCGCTCTAAGTGCACTTCCTCGGGCTGCCGATGGAGGAGATTTAGCAAAACCTGTGCAGAAGAAACCAGTCCAGTCGCTCATAGCAATCTATCAGATTGCTTCTTTTATTTTTGAGAGGACTTTGGAGGATTTTTTATCCGCTGCTGTGTACTACAGAGAAAGTTGTGTAGTTCTTTCCAGTCTGACCACAGTGCTCTCTGCTGACACCTCTGTCCATGTCAGGAACCGTCCAGTGTAGAAGCAAATCCCCATAGCAAAACTCTCCTGTTCTGGACAGTTCCTGACATGGACAGAGGTGTCAGTAGAGAGTACTGTGGTCAGACAGAAAAGAACTATACATCTTCTTGTGGAGCATAAAACAGCTGTTTAGTACTGGAAGGATTAAGATTTTAAATAGAAGCAAATTATAAATTGGTTTAACTTCCTGGCACCAGTTACATAGTTAGTATGGTTGAAAAGACATACGTCCATCAAGTCCAACCAGGGAATTGAAGTGAAGGGTGTAAAGGGATAAGGGAAAGGGATGTAGTTTTATAATTCTGCATAAGCATTAATGTTATTTTGTTCCAGGAATGTATCTAACCCTGTTTTAAAGCTGTTAATTGTTCCTGCTGTGACCAGTTCCTGAGGTAGACCGTTCCACAAATTCACAGTCCTCATGGTAAAGAAGGCGTGTCGCCCCTTTAGACTAAACCTTTTCTTCTCCAGACGGAGGGAGGGCCCCCTCGTCCTTTGGGGGGGTTTAACCTGGAACAGTTTTTCTCCATATTTTTTGTATGGGCCATTTATATACTTATATACGTTTATCATATCCCCCCTTAAACGTCTCTTCATCCCCCCTTAAACGTCTCTTCTCAAGACTTAACAATTGTAACTCCTTTAATCGCTCCTCATAGCTAAGATGTTCCAAGATCCATATTAGTTTAGTCGCGCGTCTCTGCTTCCTTTCCAACTCCGCAGTGTCCCTTTTATGAACAGGCGACCAAAACTGAACAGCATATTCCAGGTGAGGCCGTACTAATGCTTTATAAAGGGGGAGTATTATGTCCCTGTCCCTTGAGTCCATGCCTCTTTTTATACATGACAATATCCTGCCGGCTTTGGAAGCAGCAGCCTTACATTGCATGCTATTCTGTAGTCTGTGATCTACAAGTACACCCAGATTCTTCTCTACCAGTGACTCTGCCAGTTTAATCCCCCCTAAGACATACGACGCATGCAGGTTATTAGTACCCAGATGCATAACTTTACATTTATCCACATTGAACCTCATTTGCCAAGTGGATGCCCAGACACTTAGTCTATCCAAGTCATCTTGTAACCTATACACATCCTCTATAGACTGTACCGTGCTACAAAGCTTGGTGTCATCTGCAAAGATAGAAACAGAGCTGTTAATACCATCCTCTATATCATTGATAAATAAATTAAACAACAGCAGGCCCAGTACTGAACCTTGGGGTACACCACTAATTACCGGGGACCAATCAGAGTACGAATCATTGACCACCACTCTCTGGGTACGATCCATGAGCCAGTGTTCAATCCAGTTACAAACTAAAGTTTCCAAACCCAAAGATCTTAACTTACCTGTCAGACGTCTGTGAGGGACAGTATCAAACGCTTTGGCAAAATCCAGAAACACTATATCCACAGCCATTCCTCTGTCAAGGCTTCTACTCACCTCTTCATAAAAGCAAATTAGATTGGTTTAACAACTTCTATCCTTAGTAAACCCATGCTGGCTATCACTTATAATACTATTATCCCCTATGTATTCCTGTATGTAATCCCTTATAAGTCCTTCAAACAATTTACCCACAATGCACGTTAGACTTACCGGTCTATAATTGCCTGGCGAAGACCTAGAGCCCTTCTTGAAGATTGGTACCACATTAGCCTTGCGCCAGTCCCTTAGCACAATATCAGACACCAGAGAATCTCTAAATATCATGAACAAGGGTACAGATATTACTGAACTTACCTCTCTAAGAACTCTTGGGTGTAGTCCATCCGGCCCTGGAGATTTGCTTACATTTATATCACTTTACTTACCTTGTACCATCTCTACATTAAGCCAGTGCAGTACATTACATGATGTGTTACCAGCACTGACCTGGCCAATGTCAGCTCCTTTTTCCATAGTGTATGCAGAACTAAAGAACCCATTCAGTAGCTCCGCCTTCTCTTGATCGCCCGTGACAACCTCCCCATTATCATTATTAAGGGGTCCTACATGCTCTGTCCTTGTTTTTTTTGTATTTATATATCTAAAAAAATATTTAGGATTAGTTTTGCTTTCTTTGGCCACCTGTCTCTCATTTTGAATTTTTGCTGTTTTTATTACATTTTTACAGATTTTATTAAGCTCCTTGTACTGTTTAAATGTTATAGCTGACCCATCAGATTTGAATTTTTTTAAGGCAATTTTTTTGTTGTTTATTGCTCTGTTGTTGTTTATTGCTCAATTGATTTGAAATATTTTTTTTTCCCATTGGAGTATCCTTTTAATTCTTAAGTGTTGTGTCTGGATGAAACCAGGCAATGCTCTTCACCAGCCCATTACCATGCATACAGAGAAACATAGTGGTGGCAATATCATGCTGTGGGGGTGTTTCAGCAGCTGGGACAGGGAGACTGATCAGGGTTGAGGGAAAGCTGAATGAAGTACAGAGATATTTTTTATGAAAACCTGAACCGAAGTGCTCTGGGCCTCAGACTGGGCTGAAGGTTCACCTATCAACACAACAATGACCGTAAGCACACAGCGAAGAAAACACAGGAGTGGCTAATGCATAACTTTGTGAATGCCCTTAAGTGGCCCAGCCAGAGCCCTGACTTAAACCCAATCAAACATCTCTGGAGAGACCTGAAAATGACTTCTGCCGATAGTCTTTATCCATCCTGACAGAGCTTGAAAGGATCTGCAGAGAAGAATGGCAGAAATTCCCCGAATCCAGGTCTGCAAACCATGTGGCACCATACCCATAAAGACTGGAGACTGTAAAGGGTCTGAATACTTGTCAATGTAATATTTTATTTTTTATTTTTAATAAATTAGCAAACATTCTATTTTCAGCTTGTCATTATGGGGATTGAGTGCAGAATGATAGGGAACATTTCATTTTTATTTATTAAAAATTCTGCAACATAACATAATGTGAAAAAAGTGAAAGGGTCTGAAAACGTTATGAATGTACTGTATGTCTGACTCAGTCACATTCTTTCTATACCTGGAGGATATTTTCTTATTAACTGTGATATTTAGTTGCAATCAAAAAGTAAAAGTAGACAAGTCAGTACAAATATTGAGATTTCTGAGTTTTGCAAGAGATACACAATATACAGGATGTTTTCTCCCTTGTTATTAATGTACTGAAGCACTTATAAAAATGGCAGATGTGTAAAACAGGATGATCACTTAAGAAATAGTTTTATACATTCACCTTCAGGCCAGAAATTTATTACAGACATTTCAAGGATAGAAACAACATTTATTTGTTACCAACTGGGAACATCTACCTATTGGGGAAAATGTATATCTACTGGGATCAACTAACTAATGGAGGGGGGGGGGTGGATTACCTACTCATACTATGCAGTCCCCCTAACCCTCCACCCAAAACACTCACACATACTATGCAGGGCATCAAGGGAGGTATTATCTGGTGCACTGAGGGTAGAGAAAAGATGAGAAACATGCTGGGAAAGTTCAAAGCCTAAGATGTTTGACTGGCAGATTCTTATAAGTTGTGTTTGTAAGAAGTCTTATTGGTGGTCTGAGACAAATAGAGAACAAAAGGAAAGATAACAACTCGAAGAAGCTACCTGTGAGTCACTGGATGTAACTGCACAGTAAGTAACCTATGATAGAGTCTGCAGAGCCTGTTTAGAGCTGGAATCACCACTTCTCTGTACTCTCTCCTGCCTGATAGGACTCCTCTGTACTCTCTCCTGTCTGATAGTACTCCTCTGTGCTCTCTCCTGTCTGATAGTACACCTCTGTGCTCTCTCCTGCCTGATAGGACTCCTCTGTACTCTCTCCTGTCTGATAGTACTCCTCTATGCCCTCTCCTGTCTGATAGTACTCCTCTGTGCTCTCTCCTGTCTGATAGCACTCCTCTGTACTCTCTCCTGTCTGATGGCACTCCTCTGTGCCCTCTCCTATCTGATAGGACTCCTCAGAGCTCTCTCCTGTCTGATAGCACTCCTCAGTGCTCTCTCTTTTGTCTGATAGGACTCCTCTGTGCTCTCTCCTGTCTGACAGGACTCCTCTGTGCTCTCTCCTGTCTGATAGGACTACTATGTGCTCTCTCCTGTCTGATAGGACTCCTCTGTGCTCCCTCCTGTCTGATAGCACTCTGTGCTCTCTCCTGTTAGATAGGACTCCTCTGTGCTCTCTCCTGTCTGATAGTACTCCTCTGTACTCTCTCCTGTCTGATAGTACTCCTCTGTACTCTCTCCTGTCTGATAGTACTCCTCTGTACTCTCTCCTGCCTGATAGGACTCCTCTGTTCTCTCTCCTGTCTGATAGCACTCCTCTATGCTCTCTCCTGTCTGATAGTACTCCTCTGTGCTCTCTCCTGTCTGATAGGACTCCTCTGTGCTTTCACCTGTCTGATAGTACTCCTCTGTGCTCTCTCCTGTCTGATAGTGCTCCTCTGTACTCTCTCCTGTCTGATAGCACTCCTCTGTGCCCTCTCCTATCTGATAGCACTCCTCTGTGCCCTATCCTATCTGATAGGACTCCTCAGAGCTCTCTCCTGTCTGATAGCCCTCCTCAGTGCTCTCTCTTTTGTCTGATAGGACTCCTCTGTGCTCTCTCCTGTCTGATAGGACTACCCTGTGCTCTCTCCTGTCTGATAGGACTCCTCTGTGTTCTCTCCTATCTGATAGCACTCTGTGCTCTCTACTGTTAGATAGGACTCCTCTGTGCTCTCTCCTGTCTGATAGGACTCCTCTGTGCTTTCTCTCCTGTCTGATAGTACTCCTCCATGCTGTCTCCTGTCTGATAGGACTTCTCTGTGCTTTCTCTCCTGTCTGATAGTAGTCCTCCGTGCTCTCTCCTGTCTGATAGTACTCCTCTGTGCCCTCTCCTGTCTAATAGTACTCCTCTGTGCTCTCTCCTATCTAATAGTACTCCTCTGTGCTCTCTCCTGTCTGATAGTACTCCTTTGTGCTCTCTCCTGTCTGATAGGACTACTCAGTGCTCTCTCCTGTCTGATAGTACTCCTCTGTGCCCTCTCCTGTCTGATAGTACTCCTCTGTGCTCTCTCCTGTCTGATAGTACTCCTCTGTGCTCTCTCCTGTCTGATAGTTCTCCTCTGTGCTCTCTCCTGTCTGATAGCACTCCTCTGTGCTCTCTCCTGTCTGATAGTACTCCTCCGTGCTCTCTCCTGTCTGATAGTACTCCTCTGTGCCCTCTCCTGTCTGATAGTACTCCCCTGTTCTCTCTCCTGTCTGATAGTACTCCTCTGTGCTCTTTCCTGTCTGATAGCACTCCTCTGTACTCTCTCCTGCCTGATAGGACTCCTCTGTTCTCTCTCCTGTCTGATAGTACTCATCTGTACTCTCTCCTGTCTGATAGCACTCCTCTGTGCCCTCTCCTATCTGATAGGACTCCTCAGAGCTCTCTCCTGTTTGATAGCACTCCTCAGTGCTCTCTCCTGTCTAATAGGGCTCCTCTGTGCTCTCTCCTGTCTGATAGGACTCCTCTGTGTTCTCTCCTGTCTGATAGCACTCTGTGCTCTCTCCTGTTAGATACGACTCCTCTGTTCTCTCTCCTGTCTGATAGGACTCATCTGTGCTCTCTCCTGTCTGATAGGACTCATCTGTGCTCTCTCCTGTCTGATAGGACTCATCTGTGCTCTCTCCTGTCTGATAGGACTCCTCTGTGCTCTCTCCTGTCTGATAGGACTCCTCTGTGCTCTCTCCGGTCTGATAGGACTCCTCTGTCTTCTCTCCTGTCTGATAGCACTCTGTGCTCTCTCCTGTTAGATAGGACTCCTCTGTGCTCTCTCCTGTCTGATAGGACTCCTCTGTGGTCTCTCCTGTCTGATATGACTCCTCTGTGCTCTCTCCTGTCTGATAGTACTCCTCCATGCTCTCTCCTGTGTGATAGGACTCCTCTGTGCTTTCTCCTGTCTGATAGGACTCCTCTATGCTTTCTCCTGTCTCATAGTACTCCTCCGTGCTCTCTCCTGCCTGATAGGACTCCTCCATGCTCTCTCCTGTCTGATAGGACCCCTCTGTGTTCTCTCCTGTCTGATAGTACTCCTCCGTGCTCTCTCCTGTCTGATGGTACTCCTCCGTGCTCTCTCATGTGTTATAGTACTCCTCTGTGCTCTCTCCTGTCTGATCGCACTCCTCTATGTTCTCTCCAGTCTGATAGTAATCCTCTGTGCTTTCTCCTGTCTGATAGGACTCCTCTGTGCTTTCTCCTGTCTCATAGGACTCCTCCTTGCTCTCTCCTGTCTGATAGTACTCCTCTATGCTCTCTCCTGTCTGATAGGACTCCTCTGTGTTCTCTCCTGTCTGATAGTACTCCTCTCTGCGCTCTCCTGTCTGATAGGACTCCTCCGTGCTCTCTCCTGTCTGATAGTACTCTTCCGTGCTCTCTCCTGTCTGATAGTACTCCTCTGTGCCCTCTCCTGTCTAATAGTACTCCTCTGTGCTCTCTCCTATCTGATAGTACTCCTCTGTGCTCTCTCCTGTCTGATAGTACTCCTCTGTGAGCTCTCCTGTCTGATAGGACTCCTCTGTGCTCTCTCCTGTCTGATAGTACTCCTCTGTGCTCTCTCCTGTCTGATAGGACTCCTCTGTGCTCTCTCCTGTCTGATAGGACTCCTCTGTGCTCTCTCCTGTGTGATAGTACTCCTCTGTGCTCTCTCCTGTCTGATAGGATTCCTCTGTGCTCTCTCCTCTCTGATAGTACTCCTCTGTGTCTGTGCTCTCTCCTGTCCTATCAGACAAAGGAGTGCTAGCCCACCTTCACTTATTGGGCTTTGTCCATGCCTGTGTTTCAGCTTGGACAAAGCCATGATTTTATAAGCTATGATTTCTATAAAAAAAAGTAGGTACAAATTTTCTTTTGAAGTATATTAGAAATGTTAAAGGGGTACTCCACTGTCCACACATTTAGTTCCAAAAGCTGTGTGGGCGCTGGGGTTGCCACGCCCCCCTCATGGTGTCAGGCCACGACGCTTCAATGCAAACCCTGGCCAGTGGAGTACCCCTTTAATGTTTTGCAGAGATGTACAACATATAAAAAGTTTTTGTATCTGACAGTGCCTATTTAAACTTTAGTGCATTGGAAATGCGCCAAAGTGCACCAAAATGTGCCAATGTTTTTTTACCTCTCTGTTAAAACTGAAAAATCCCAGCCTGAAAAGACACCAAAATAAGGTTGAAAAATGTCATAAATAAATAATGTCATAAAAAAATTAACACCATGCCACAATTCTAAAAGCATAAAATGACAGAGGCCCATTGTGTAATATGACATAGGTAGGAAAACAGTTATGTATTTGGCCCATTCTGGATAGTAAGAAATATGTGACAAATTGTAAAAATTTAATTGAAAGGAAAACATTTGTCAACTGACACCGTTGGCTAAAACATTTCTTTAAAAGGCTCTTTGCTTTTCATACTACAGTATAAATAGTGTTTATATAATTGAACACAAAAGGTTTGTGCTTGAAGAGAAATATGCATGAACCTTAAGAGGAACACAGTTGATTTAGTGGTACATGATGGCTCAGATTTAGTTCCAGCCAAAAGCTAAAGTTTAACAACAAGCTAGTTTGTCACTGTAATGTGAGACACGCTTAGTAAGTACTGTAGATGTTACTGCAAGGAACAAGACAATTGCCCAGTAAAGGAATTTACTCTATTTCAGAACACCTCAGAATGGTGGAAAAAATTAACAAGGTTATACTCACTTTACAATCCCCTGCTGCTCCAAGTTTCCCATGAGTCTCTATATTTCCTGGTCCCTCTCAACATGGATATGTGACTACTGCAGCCAAACACTAGCTGTAGAGGGTCACAGTTGTGGCAATGTGCCAACAGGGACCTGGAAGCATGGAGACTGGCAGGACCTGGGTAGCATTGGAATGGAAGCTTTGGAGTAAGGCGAATATAATTTTGTATAGAAACAAATTAATTGATCTTTATACAAAGGCCACATACATATGTAGAGTTCCACTATGCTCTACAAGATCCAATTTATGTAGAAAATATACACTGGAATCACAGACAAACTATGCAACACTTAAAGAGCAAATAAATGATATAAATCCTTGAATTGCGTCATGGAGGAATTTAATCTATTCATAGTAAATCTGTAAATGTATACATACATCTTGAATGTCCATGTAGCATAAGGGGGCATGGTTTCCCCAACATATTGCATGGTATTGAGACATGAGTTTGCTGTACAAATGCCAGTATAAGGCCAGAGCCTTTGCAGTAGCACAGCAGTATAGCTGGGAAAATCTCTTCCACATGAGGAGTAATCAGGGACTATACTGTCAGCTGCCAGAGGAGGAAGAAGACTGATTTAGCCCATAGCCTGTGCCCAGCAGCACAAATTAGAAACAGCATCTAGCAAAAAAATAAATAAGCAAATTTAAAAATAAACGATAAAGGTATTTTTTTTATGCTATTAGCATGAGTAATGAGTAATCATTAGCTTTTAATTGCCTTTCATGACTTGGCATGAAAATTATACAGTGATCCCCCGACCTATGATAGCCCCGACATACGATAATTTCAACATATGATGGCCATCGTATGTTGAAGACAGCATCAACATACAATGTTTTTGTATGTCGGGGCCGTCGCATAAACGGTTATTTGGCAACGCAGACTGCTTCAGCTGCCACCAGATAGCCATTTAATGTGCCCCGTGTGCTCCGGTGAGTGTCACTCACCTGTCCCTGCCGCTGCGGACTGTCCTCTTCAGGCTCCGCTGCATAGCTATCGTTCTCCTTCGTCGTCATCACGTCGCTGCGCACGATGTCCCGTCATCCAATAGGAGCGGTGTGCGCAGCAACGTGATGACGGTGATGGAGAGCGACGATCCAGTGATGGTCCGGAGCGGCTGGGACACGTGAGTATAACTTTCTATATTATGATTGCACGGCTCCCTCAACATACGATGGATTCAAGTAAGGATGGTTCATTTGGACATTGTGTAAAGAAGAGGAGGATGCTACTCTTCCCTAGTACTCCTCTGTTCTCTCTCTTGTCTGATAGTACTCCTCTGTGCTCTCTCCTGTCTGATAGGACTCCTCTGTGCTCTCTCCTGTCTGATAGCACTCCTCTGTGCTCTCTCCTGTCTGATAGGACTCCTCTGTGCTCTCTCCTGTCTGAGAGCACTCCTCTGTGCTCTCTCCGGTCTGATAGCACTCCTCGGTGCTCTCTCCTGTCTGATAGGACTCCTCTGTGCTCTCTCCTGTCTGATAGTACTTGTCTGTGCTCTCTCCTGTCTGATAGGAATCCTCTGTGCTCTCTCCTGTCTCATAGGACTCCTCTGTGCTCTCTCCTGTCTGATAGGACTCCTCTGTGCTCTCTCCTGTGTGATAGTACTCTTCTCTGCTCTCTCCTGTCTGATAGTACTCCTTCATGCTCTCTCCTGTCTGATAGGACTCCTCTGTGCTCCCTCCTGTCTGATGGGACTCCTCTGTGTTCTCTCCTGTCTGATAGTACTCCTCAGTGTTCTCTCCTGTCTGATAGTACTCTTCTCTGCTCTCTCCTGTCTGATAGTACTCCTCCATGCTCTCTCCTGTCTGATAGTACTCCTCTGTGCTCTCTCCTGTTTGATAGTACTCATCAGTGCTCTCTCCTGTCTGATAGTACTCCTCTGTGCCTTCTCCTGTCTGTTAGGACTCCTTCATGCTCTCTCCTGTCTGTTAGGACTCCTCCATGCTCTCTCCTGTCTGATAGTACTCCCCTGTGCTCTCTCCTGCCCTATCAAACACAGTGCTGCAACATATGATGGATTCAAGTAAGGATGGTTCATTTGGAACAAATTACCACCGTATGTTGAGGGATCACTGTATATTGAAAAGTTAGAAGTAAAAGTTGTAAAAGAAAAAGAAAAATTGCGGAAAAGAGGTACTATAAGATGTGGAACACCAGAGGGCTGAGTAATCTCTAATATGTACTGTTACACCAACACAATATTTCACAAAATAAAATCTATTAATTTATTTATATACATGAATATGAAACAAAATATTTAAAGTATTAAAAAGTATTCTAATGGTATCCCTCTGATGCTTTCTGTGAATATTTTCTCTCTCCATGCTTTATGAGTGGGCTGACTTTTCCTGTTGTGATTCCAGAGCTGAGCTCATTGGAGCCCCACTTGGGGAGCGATCTTCCCCCTCCACCCAGTTTAGTGTTTACTTTTTTACATTAGATTGTTTTTTATTGGCTTTACAGAAAGTATGCATACAGGAAGAGGACATGGGGAGGGGATATTGTGTAAAGGAGAGGAGGATGCTACTCTTCCCTAGTACATTTTATAAGATATGTACAGAGTTTTATTTATACATTGTATTGATGATATCTTCAAAAACATAACAATATACACTCACTGGCCACACATTGCTAGTACCGGTTTGGACCCCCTTTTCCTCCATTCTTCATGGCATACTTTTTACAAGATGCTGGAAACATTCCTCAGAGATTTTGGTCCATATGGACATGATGGCATTACAGTTGCTGCAGATGTGGCGGCTGCTCAACCATGACGTGAATCTCCTGTTCCCACCCATCCCCATGGTGATCTATTATGATCTGGTGGCTGTGGAGGCCATAGGAGTACAGTAGCTTTGTGATATGGCACCTTTTACTGCTGGAAATAGCCATCAGAAGTTGGGTACACTGTGGTCATAAAGGGATGGACATGGTCAGCAACCATATTCAGGTAGGCTCTCATGTTTAAAAGATGCTAAATCAGTAATAAGGGGTCAAAAGTGTACCAAGAAAATATCCATCACAACATTACATCATCATCACCACCAGCCTGAACCCTTTATACAAGGTGGAATGGATCCATGATTTTATGTTATGCCAAATTCTGACCCTCCCATCTTAATGTTGCAGCTGGAATCAAGACTCATGAGACCTCAGTTTCCATTTTTAGCTGTCAGGAGTGGCACCCGATGTGTCTTCTGCTGCTGTAGCCCATCTTGCTTCAACATGTTGTGGGTTCAGAAATTGTATTCTGCATATCTCAGTTGTAACAGGTGGTTATTTAAGTTACTGTTGCCATTCTGTCATCTCTAGCCAATCTCCCAACCATTCTCCTCTGATATCAGAAAGGCATTTACATCCAAGGAACTACAACGCACTGTATATTTTCTCTTTTACAGACTATTCTCTGTTAACCATAGAGAATCCCAGTAGATCAGCAGTTTCTGAAATACTAAAACCAGCCTGTCTGGCACCAACAACCATGCCACATTCAGTGTCCCTTAAATCTTTCTTTACCATTTTGATGTTTGGTTTGAACTTCAGGAAGTTATCTTGACCATGTCTACATGTCTGCATGAGTAGCTTCCATGTAATCGGCTAATTAACTATTTGTGTTATCAAGCAATTGGTGTACCTAAAAAAGTGACCAGAGAATGTATGCAATTCATCAATTATCTCTACTGAGAAGAATGTTAAAGGGGTACTCCACTGGCCAGCATTCAGAACATTTAGTTCCGAACGCTGTGTATGTGCGCTGCAGGGGGTCGGCCACGCCCCCTCGTGGCATCACACCCCACCCCCTCAATACAAGTCTGTGGAAGGGGGCGTGGTGGACCCCCGCAGCTTGCACACAGTATTCGGAACTAAATGTTTTGAACGCTGGCCAGTGGAGTACCCCTTTAATCTTAAAAGCTTGAATTCACTTAAAATACTCAGTGTGTAAAAAAAAGTTGTTTATTTACAGGTTGCCTAAACAGATTAAATACACCATACACTAAATGCAGATATAAATATACTTGAGAAAGTATATTTTCAAAACATAACATTTTACAAATCTGTCATTTTACCCACTAGGTAAGGTAACGTATTATCCAAGTAACAATTTATAATACATTATATATACAAATATACAACTGTTTCTAAAAATAACACTCTGCTTAGAATAATCCTAAAGTGATAAAGAAAAGTACACAAAATAGCATATAACTATCATACAGAAGCTGAATGTTGACATAGCAGCCTTACTTCCTAAAGATAACATTGAGTTTGGTATACATTGATCGCAGTTGACTCTACAGTAATCACAAGGAGAGATCTGTTGCATGGTCAAAGAATTATATGTTCGGGTCGCCATCATTTCTGTAAGAAAAAGGGAAATTGTAAATTTCTACAGAAAACAAACATTATAAATAATGTCTGTACATAACACAATGGCCCTCATTTACTATTGCAATTTCATATAAATTATGGTGAACAATATTATTGTGAAATGCATTTCACTCTATTTATTGATGTTGTACACCAAAAATTGTGTATGCATCAAAATATCCTTATGTCATCACTTTCAGCTATTTCTCCAAAATGTGGCCTTAGCTTTCTACTTTTTCACAATCCGAGACATTTATTAATCCAGTTCCCTGATCAAGTTCCCCCCATCTTCACTCTTCTTCCAAGATGAGTGCTTGGAGCACAACCTGGCCACTCAGCCAATCACTGACCAAATCAGGACACTGCTGTGGGCAGTGATTGGCTGAGCCAGCAGGTCCTGCACCGATCACTCGTCTTGAAAGTAGAGATAAGATCAGGGAACTGGACGAAGGTTGGAGTGGTTGGGGGGGAGGGGTGTCAGAGTAGAAAAGAGGCTAGGTAAGTATGTTGCTTTTTTTTTTTTTTACCTTCCTGCCCCAGCAGGAGGTTTGGTTGGCATGTTCTTTATATACCCTTGACCCCTAATAGTCAGTCTGTTTTAAGCTTTTTGGATTAAGCAATTGTTTCATATTTTTCAACATATTTTTGTAAACTGTACAATGTGTGGTATATAAAAGAGGTTACATAAATTTTTTTGTTTTAGTTCTTTTTCTGAATAAGACTATGCTCACACAGTGTAAAATGAATAGCAAAATATAGACATAAAATGGAATTAAAGTATGGACACATTTTTTATCTAATAATGGCCACAATATCAGGCTATAGAAAAGTGGCTGCCAGTGCACACAGTGTTTAAAAAACCATAGGTAATTTATCAACTGTGCACTGGCAGCCATTTTTCCATAGACTTTTATTGTGTACATTATTATTAAAAAAAATATGGCCATATTCTATTCCTATTTTAAATCTGTATTTTGCTATTCATTTTACACTGTGCAAACATGGCACAGCTCATGTTCCCATGCCGTATCATTACATACAATTGTGAGCACTTATTTTGTGGATCAGGAGTTAACATTTCTGTGTCTATATCTATACATTTATTTTTTGTAAACAAAGGCAATATTAGTAACCTGCGGAACTTACCAGGATTGTAGTAATCCAAGACTTTAACAACAGCATCTTGAGAATGTGCTACTTTGGCAAAACGAACAATTGGGATAGATATACAGAGTCCTTCTTTGGTCACCTAATAAAAAAAGATAACAAATATGAAGCTACGTTCTCACATTTGAAATATTACAATATAATGTAATGTGCGAAAACAGACAGGTCTGTTAATCAACATATTGTGCAGTAAACTACTATTTATATTACAATTTGTTTGTTCATTGCTTAACTTATTGCTTTGAACTTGAAAAATTTTTCATACATGGGGCTGTATGAAGGCTAATTTTTTAGGCTGTAATCTGTAGTTTTTATCGGTACAATTTAGTATCGGTGCCACATTGAGTATATATGATTTTTTTTTCCATATTTTTTGGTATGTGATGTGAGCAAAAATAAGCAATTTTGTGCTTTGTTATTGTTTTTTTTACATTTACATCATTCACTGTACTGGATAATTAACATTATATTTCAATAGTTCAGCTATTTCCACACAAGGCAATATCAAATATGTTGATTTTATTATTTTTTATTTACAGGGGGGTGATTTACATTTTTATTGGGGAGAGGATTATTTAAAAAAATCTTTATTATTTACGTTACATTGATAAGTCCCAATATTTATGCTATGACTTTTTAGTGCTATACATTGGCATAGCACTGATCAATAATATCGGCAATCCACTTGTACAGTCTGCCAGACAGCAGATTATTAGGCTTTCCACATGCAAATATATTGACATCTATGAAATATTATTTCCTATTTGTAGAACAAACAATAATTGTATCATAACGTTTATAACTCACCAAATCAAAGTAAAGATAAACTTTTCCTTCTTTTGGCTCAACCAGTTTTAGAGACTGAATAGGAATAACTCCTTTAGGGCTTAGAGTGAATCCACTGAGGTATCCTACATCTAACAATGCCATTCCACTTTCATTCCCTTTACCCTGGAAGCTGATGACAAAAACATAACATTAGTGGGAAGAAAAAATATTTATCAATAAAGAAAAAAATCCTTACTTTATTAATAATAAGATGGGAACTGGGCTGTGGTCTTACTTACCGCATGCAGACATCCACAGAGAGTCTGTTTATGTTATTTGTCTCTTCTTTCACTGTCACATTTAGCTGGAAAGCTTCAGGTACAGTGTTTTGCCTGTGCCTTGATGAGGACTTCCGATTGTATATTAGATTAATCTATAAAAAATATTACTAATAATTAGTATTAATCATTTTATAATATTATGCCAACAAGTAATTGTAGACCGGAAATGTCTTATAAACTCCTTAAAAGCAAGTCCCTAGATTTTCTGCTTACTACTTGTCAGTAAAAGGGAAAACAACTATAGAGTAAACAATGGCCATGATTTACGTAGTGTGTTGGGTTTTTATTAGTGTGGAATCTTGTTTCAGACTTGCATGATTCCACTGTATTTACTTTTCAGAAACACAAGTCGGGAAAGTTCTAACCACCTTTTCCTTGGTGGGAATTTACAGCCATATACATAGAGGATTTTGTGAGAACACACCCCTTTTCAATGTGACCATGCCCCTTTTTCGGGTTTGTCAGATTTGTACGTTTATTTTGGTGCATTGTGCCATAAATTCTGGTGCAGTCAGAATTTGTGGCACAGTGAGCCACATTATGATGCACTGTTCCACATTTTGGCACATAACCTGAAAAAATCAGGACTACTAAGAATATAGAAAGCTAAATATTGCACCTCACACAACCATCTCCAAGACTTCTCCCGAGTTTCCCCCATATACATTCGGTATCCCGACACATCAAGCTCTCACCCACCATGAAGAAGACCTTCAAAAGCAACCTGAAGACTTATCTCTTTAAGGCTGGGTTCACATATGTCTGGCATCCAGCATAGGTAAACTCAGACTATATCTCTATGCAACTGATGCCACAACTGATGACAAGTTGTCATCAGTTGTATGGCATCCGGCGTCCATTGTTTCTGGTGCCCTCCAGCCTGTCCAACCAACTGGCGTCAAAATTGAGATGCTGGATAATTGTGAACTGTCCCATTCAAAGGAGTGCACACTGGAGGGAATCTATGCTGGACAACTGATATATGTCAACCCAACCCTATGACTTTCAATAATCCTGTTGTCACTTGACTGTGCTTGTCAGGGATTGAAAACACCATTTTTATTTAGAAATATATAAAATGATGTATCTGTACACACTGGGTAATATGTGCAAAAATAAAGGATAATGTAAATACAGAGATCAGATCACTGCTTTCAATTGCTACCCTGAATTGGATAGCTCCCCCCACTACAGAAATGTTTGACAGATTTATAAAAATGTAACAGCATTAAAATCTCAACTAATGAAATGTTTTCCTTGGGACCCTGTAGAAATGATTCATTTCCTGTGAAATGTACAGAGACATTAAGAATAGAAACAGTGAGATTTTTACCTGGAGAATAGCCAATCCTCTTCCAATGGCAGTAGCATTGACTTGCAAATGCTGGGAAACCTTAATCTAATAATAAAACAAAAGGATAAACCATGTATTATGTACAGATTAACATTCATGTAATACAGTGCTTTTTGTAGATTTTTATTGTCTGAATCCAGAAGTTTATAAAAAAAAAACCTGTATTAATAAAACTATTATTATAATTATTATCATAGTAACTTATGTGATTATGCATGTAAGTATGATAAAGTGCAGTGGTGTCCAAACTGCAGACCCCCACCTGATGCAAAACTACAACTCCCGGCAGACACAAACAGCTGAGGCCTCTATGCAAAAACAGCATATGGGGGGACCCTCTTCTGCTAACTTTGGCAAAGTGTAAAGGTCTGTTCACATGTGCATATTTTCTGCTGCAGATCTGCTGTAGATTTGCTGTAGCAGATTTTGCTTCTCATTGAAGTCAATGTGCAGCAAAATCTGAGGCAGATCTACAACAGAAAATACACACGTGTGAACAGACCCTAAATCAGTGTTCAGCTCCTTTTGGGCCCCAAAACAGAGTTGAATGGTTCCATTACACAATTCCATTGACATTAAATGCAATCCAGCATGTTTCTGTCTGGTGTCCATTTATTTTCAGGATCTGCAGGAAAAAAAAATTACTTCTTGCATATTTTTTTTTCTTAGCTCAGGTCCCAATTTTTGAGTCTGTGAACGGTCCTCCTCAAATGGACTTGAATGCACTTAACGTATTTTTCACCGTATAAGACGCACTTTTTCTTCCCCAAAACTGGGGGGAAAAGTTGGTGCGTCTTATACGGCGAATACACACCTATCGCGACGGTCCCTGCGGCCATCAACGGCCGGGAACCGCGGCTAATACAGGACATCACCGATCGCGGTGATGCCCTGTATTAACCCTTCAGACGTGGCGATCAAAGCTGACCGCCACGTCTGAAGCGAAAGTGACACTAACCCGGCTGCATCGGGAGGGACCTTACCTGCCTCCTCGGTGTCTGCTCCGTTCCGGGATCCCCTGCATGGCCGGCGCTCTCCTTCATCGTCATCACGTAGCGTCGTGATGGCAGCGACGGAGAGCGAGGATACCGGGCAGCAGAGATGTTCCGGAGCAACGGGAACACCCCGGGGACATGGCGAAAGCAATGGGGGGCGACATCCAGGGCAGCGGTGACGAGTGGTGACGGGTCCGGAGTGGCGGGGACACGTGAGTATTACCTCCTATACCAGTGGTCTTCAACCTGTGGACCTCGGCTGTCTGGGCATGCTGGGAGTTGTAGTTTTGCAACATCTGGAGGTCCGCTGGTTGAAGATCACTGTGACCTATACTTTACATTGTATTCTAGATTTTCCTCATTTATAATTGGGTGCGTCTTATATGCCGGAGCGTCCTATAGGGCGAAAAATACGGTACCCACAAATTATTTTGTGTGAAAAACAGAAAGATTGTTCTACTTTCCGGATAATGTTGATATGTAATTCTAATAATTTAGGGCAATTAAGGGCTTAATAAAAACAATAAAGGCCGGCTCTTTACATGACAGTGTGCTCAGCCTATCACCAACCGAGGCAGGAGATCGCTGCGGCCCGTGATAGGCTGACAGCTCTGTGATGTTCCCATCCCCAGCGTGAGGTTGTTACCAGAGCGATGACGGGGGAATCTAGAAAGGTGAGTTAAAGTTTATTTTATTTATTTTTGCAGCCCGGGCACAAGGAATATGTAGTACAGTACAGATTTCCAGCGCCATCGGCCCGCAACTCACAGGAGGACGAGGTGACATATGATTAGTTTTCTGATGTGGGGGACAGCGTAACACTGGGCTGATAAACTGGGGGGGGAGGAGCAGAACAGCGCCCGCAGGTCACACATGATTGGGGACAGCGCGCTGCAGCTGATAATTAAGTCATTCGAGAGGGGGAGGGGCCCAACCGGTATTGCGGTATGGGAAAAATTCATATCGTGAGGGGAAAAAATTTTGGTATTCGGTATGAACCAGTATACCGCCCAGCACTATGGTGAAGTCCTGGTATCACAATGTTCTAGCCAGTGGAACTCCAGTAGAAAAAGCTTGAAAAGTCCTGATATATAATATATGCATTTGTATCCATTGTCAAATTAGTCTATAAAGTGTAGTATATTTACCTGTTGACTTTGTAAGACTAGAAGGTTTTCATTGCTGATATGAAAAGTTATGGGCACATATGAATCCAGTCCAGTAACAGCCAACGTAAGAGATGTATCATGAGGTGGGGCCAAGAGCAAAAAGCTGGACAGGGCTTGGAGAGCTATTATAGTATCCTGGTAAAACAATAAAAAGCATAATACTTTAATAGTAACTTAACTCAAACACTGATACTTAAAATCAAGGCCAGGGGCATAACTATAGGGAGGTTGCACAAGGGCCCTGGTGCCTAAGGGGCCCCCAAGACACTAATGCTTCATGAGTTAAATATATATATATATACTCTCTATTCTGCTTAATAGAGGAGGATGCTAAAGAAAAGCCCCCCAACTATTAACCTAGCATTCTCTAATAAGGGCATATGGGTTTTCTAAACCAGACAACCCCCTATAAAGCATCTAAATGATAATCTTAAGAATAACTAAAAGTCTGATTTTACATTTTTCATAGTTCATGGTAACACATATAGTACCTATGTCAGCAACTTTGCTATTTTTCAACTATTTATGTAATTTCAAAGTGTCACATACATTCATAGGCTGTTATATCCTGCATACAGTATGTGAAGAAACAAAGGAAAACTACCACAATACCACATAGGTTTAAATTAGAGGGGTAAAGGTTTCTGCAGTAATATCAGGAAGTATTACTTTACTGAGAGAGTAGTGGATACGTGGAATAGCCTTCCTGCAGAAGTGGTAGCTACAAATACAGTGAATGAATTAAGGTATGCATGGGATAAGCATAAGGCTATCCTTTATATAAGATAGGGCCAGGGACTATTCATAGGATTCAGATTATTGGGCAGACTAAATGGGCCTAATGGTTCTTATCTGCTGACACATTCTATGTTTCTATGTAAAAGCAGTTTTACCTGAGTAGACAAATAACCTCCGATATGGTTCCTATGTTGACTTAGCCATTTCATAACAGGTATACCATCCATAATTCTGCCCTGTTGGTAACAGGATAGAAGGGCATATGCTGCTGTTTCAATATCTGTTGTTCTTGGCTGCCAGTAATAGTTTGACATTTCCGATGGTGAAGACCAAAACTTAATCCCTTCTGTAGAAATTAAAGGACACCAAAATGTCATATATCATCATTGTATTTATAGCATTTATATATATGATTTAAACTGTGCACATTCCATATACTAACCTCCACTGTTTGCTCTTGAATAGAGCAGAGTCAAGGCCTCATGTGCTTTTGAGCTATTGGCCAATGACAGGGCATATGCCACCATTGAGAGGGTATAATTGCTAGCAATTCCTTCATCAAACTTCCTTTCAAGATATTGCACAGCTTTTTTTACTCTGGTTGCATAGAGGTTCTGGAACAAACAAAAACATTTCTGCATGAAAGATGGAATTTCTTTCAACAATGTTTGGAGATATATAAAAAAAAAAAAAAAAGTTTGCCAAAATGTTTTCTTGGTCAGCCCTGATTTGATTATGTGTCAACTGTCAACAAAATGTTATTTTTATACTTGTCAGAAAATACCATCTGAGAATATCATAAATATGTTATGTAAAAGTTATCACCTACTCTGCTATAATCCATTTATATCTTATTTGTGTATCTTAAAGGACATCTGTAGTGCTCTGAACTTTATCCCCTAGGGGATAAGTTTTAGATCGCAGGGGGGGTCCGAGTACTGGGGGCCCCCGCGATCTCCTGTACGGGGCAGCGGCAATGTACAGGAAAGAGGGCTTTCTGTCCCCGGCATGCCCCTCCATGTATCTCTATGGGATTAATGGAGGGGCGTGCCGGCTGGCCTCTCATGCGGGGACGGAACGCACCCTTTCCTGTACATTGCCGTGGCCCCGTACTATAGATCGCGGGGGGCCCCAGCGCTTGGACCCCCCATATCTAAAACTTATCCCCTATCCTAAAGATAGGGGATAAGTTTTAGATATGGGAGGGGCCAAGCGCTGGGGCCCCCCGCGATCTATAGCACTACAGATGTCCTTTAATAACAACTCCGAAATGAGGGGGTTCTAAAAAATACATACAAAAATTTCAGTTCAATGGGTGATTTTGCTAAGAGCCTAGTCACATTTCACGCAATTTTAAAGCCACAATTATTATTATACTCATATATACCATACTCACCCTGTAATAGCTATCCTCTAGCAGTGAAGTCACTATGTAGGCAGTTAGGGTGATGGGACCATCTTGCCCTCCTTGAAGCTCGCGGTGGATAACATTTCCAGGCTCAGAGAATATGCCAGTGTTCAGGTCTTGATACTGCACCAGCCATTCTACTGTTTCATTTAAGACCATTGGATTTATGTATATAAATGTGCGAGCTTGGAGGAAGCATCTGAAAACAAATGCTGACAACCTAAAGGGAAATTTATATCATTACATTGTATGAAAACTACTTTGTATTTGCGTTACATTATTTTTACTGAACATACACTTTAGTTGCTTTTTTTTTTTATTTATACAGTATGGTTTAACTAGAACACAAACAATACAGCAGTACACAGTAAATTACATATGTAAATATTAAATATATGGATTATTTTGAATAAAATTCAGGTTCTTAACTCACACTTTGATCAACTTGCGTGAGCCTATCCACCAGAAACAACATGATTTCATTTCAGATAGGAATCTACACCTATTTAATGTAGGAAACGAGGGAGCCTACGGCTTAATCCATTCCACTTAGAGCTCCCCTTATAATAACAAACAGTTATGGGGCACTTGCCCACTATGGAAAATATCTAATGAACTTTAATGTGCCTACATCTATGGGTACTCATATTCTCATAAATACTATGGGCTTGGATGACGCCATGGAATTTAGAAAAGAAACATTTTTCAGAGTTTAGCTAACAATTTAACCACATAAATCTTTATCTTACCAGGTACTTCCAGAAGAATCAGAGTTTCCAAATGCACTAAAAGATCCATCATATCGCCTGTAACTGAGCTCCTTTTGATAACCTAAACATCAAATATAAACAATTATTATTCAGTAATTACCGTATTTTTCGCCATATAAGACGCACTTTTTCTTCCCCAAAACTGGGGGGGAAAAGTTGGTGCGCCTTATACGGCAAATACACATTAAAACTCTGTCCTATTGCGGCGGTCCCTGCGGCCATCAACGGCCGGGACCCGGGGCTAATACAGGACATCACCGATCGCGGTGATGCCCTGTATTAACCCTTCAGATGCAACGATCAAAGCTGACCGCCGCGTCTGAAGCAAAAGTGACACCAACCCGGCTGCTCAGTCGGGCTGTTCGGGACCGCCGCGGTGAAATCGCAGCATCCCAAAGAGCTTACAGGACACTGGGAAGGACCTTACCTGCCTCCTCGGTGTCTGCTCCGTCCCGGGATCCCCTGCATGACGGGCGCTCTCCTTCGTCGTCATCACGTCGTTGCGCACGCCGTCCAATAGGAGCGTTGTGCGTAGCGGTGTGATGGCGGCAACGGAGAGCGGGGATACCGTGTAGCAGAGACGTTCCGGAGCGATGGGGACACCCCGGGACGCGGCGACAGCGATGGAGGGCGACATCCAGGGCAGCGGTGACGGGTCCGGAGTGGCGGGGACACGTGAGTACTACCTCCTATACCAGTGGTCTTCAACCTGAGGACCTCCAGATGTTGCAAAACATCTGGAGCGACGGGGACACCCCGGGGACGCGGCGACAGTGATGGAGGGCGACATCCAGGGCATCGGTGACAGGTCAGGAGTGGCGGGGACACGTGAGTATTACCTCCTATACCAGTGGTCTTTAACCTGCGGACCTCCAGATGTTGCAAAACTACAACTCCCAGCATGCCGGGACAGCCAACGGCTGTCCGGGCATGCTGGGAGTTGTAGTTTTGCAAAATCTGAAGGTCCGCAGGTTGAAGATCACTGTCCTATACTTTACATTGTATTTGGTTCAGAATCTTTATTTTCTGGATTTTTATCCTTTAAAATTGGGTGCGTCTTATATGCCGGAGCATCTTCTATGATGAAAAATACGGTACATTATGCATTTAGTTGTAGTCTCAGTGGCCAAGATTTATTAGACCCAAACAATGTATCAGTTGCTTGGTCTTGCCTGTATTTGTACATGATACAGAAATGGAAGTAAAGAAATTACCTTGTTCCATGACGTTTATGGCCCTTTCTCTGATATCACTTTTTAGCTGATGAGTTGCTATTAGATATTGCAGAATATAGATATTTGGTGCAAAGCTGATCATGTTTTGCTCTCCGCAGCCATGTGGCATCTTAATTAGTGATTCAAGGCCATTAATTGAAGACCCAAGAAGATCGCCTGTCAAAACATTCACAAGAACAAAAAGTTATGTTAAAAAAAAAAACGCTTCATACTGTATACTGTTAAGAGAAAAATTTTTGAGAAAACTACATCCATTGCAGTATTCTTTTAAGTGTGCATAGTAAATATGAGATTATTATAGTTAAAACATAAACTGGATAAACCCCTTGTGGCACCCAGATGTACACAATACATGGAGCTGAAAGCCCTAGCATGGTTTATTGTTCAGTCACCATTGTGAGAAAGGCTAGGTGCCTCTAAAGCATGGACACATTGGGAAAACGTCAAAGTGACATGCCAATGTATCTATAATTAAACTGGCATGGGTCCCTTTGATTTCAGTGGAACTAACGTAGTCAGCTAGTGACTATGTTTGGGTCATTTTCAAGTATTTTCAAGCATATACAAGTTTCTGGTTTAAAATGAATGGACTTCCAATACTCTTGATTGCTTTTGTCTCGGGGCAAGTCTTGGGCACTAAATTTGGCCAGAAGATCAAACAGATATCCTGCCACCAGGGCCACCATTGGAGGTATGCTTTAAAGGGTAACTCCGCCCCTAGACATCTTATCCCCTAACCAAAGGATTGGGGATAAATATGTCTGATTGCAGGGTTCTGGCCGCTGGGGACCCCTGCGATCTCCCTGTGCATCCGGCATTCATTAAGAGCATCGGGTGCAGTGCCGGAGGCTCGTGACGTCATGGCCATGTAACGCTCAATGCCCCCAAAGACTTGCATTGAGGGGTCCTCCACTCATGACGCATCACAAGTCATCAGGCAGGGAGTGAAGTTCACTCTGTGCACCGGATGTGTGGGGTGCCACAGCCAACAACAGATATCAGTCAAGAGATATCAGATGTAGTCCACAGTCGGCCCCCACCGTGTATGGAGCTGGCTTTGCTTAAGAGTCCACTCAATACTATCTGGATGCCATGATGTAACAGTATGAACAGTATTCATAGGGAATATAAAAACACTTGCATATCTCCTCTACCTTCTTATGTAGATGTAAACTTAGTTGTAAAGCACATTCGTATGGTTGGAAATTGCCAAAATATAACACTGCACATGAAAATTACATGTATTGGAAATAAATTCTTACCAGTTACAGTGACGTATATTTCTTCACTGCCAAGAACCACATCATTAGGAAAAGTAAATGACATGTTCTTTGATACAATTGTAGATGTATTTTCATTACCAATAAGCTCAAATAGAGCAGTCTGTGAATAAAAGTACTTCACACCTTCAGCCTGTATGGGATAAAAGTATATCAGTAAAGTTGTACCTAAATTACTATAGTTTAGACATTAATACTTTATTACTTTCATGAAAATATTATAATTTATTTAACCCTTTTAGGCACACTAAGCCAAAGCTAGTATTTACTTTATTTAATGTGTATGTAAATGCAATCTATTGTTCCCTGTATATACACTGCTCAAAAAATAAAGGGAACACTAAGATAACACATACTAGATCTGAATGAATGAACTACTCGTAAGAAATACTTTCGTCTTTACATAGTTGAATGTGCTGACAACAAAATCACACAAAAGTTATCAATGGAAATTAAATTTATCAACCCATGGAGGTCCGGATATGGAGTCACACTCAAAATCAAAGTGGAAATCCACACTACAGGCTGATCCAACTTTGATGTAATGTCCTTAGAACAAGTCAAAATGAGGCTCAGTAGTGTGTGTGGCCTCCATGTGCCCGTATGACCTCCCTACAATGCCTGGACATGCTCCTGATGAGGTGGCGGATGGTCTCCTGAGGGATGTTCTCCCAGACCTGGACTAAAGCATCCGCCAACTCCTGGACAGTCTGTGGTGCAAAGTGGCGTTGGTGGATGGAGCGAGACATGATGTCCCAGATGTGCTCAATCGGATTCAGGTCTGGGGAACGGGCGGGTCAGTCCATAGCATCAATGCCTTCCTCTTGCAGGAAATGCTGGCACACTCCAGCCACATGAGGTCTAACATTGTCTTGCATTAGGAGGAACCCAGCGCCAACTGCACCAGCATATGGTCTCACAAGAGGTCTGAGGATCTCATCTCGGTACCTAATGGCAGTCAGGCTACCTCTGGCAAGCACATGTCAACACAGACAGGAGTACAAAGAAGGGTGACAAAATAACACTAGATCCACCGCCATGCACAATAGCTGAAGCTAAACCTCCCCCTCCTTAAAATATCTTAAAAGGTCACAAAGAATGCCCAGTAATGTTTCCTTTTCACATGAATGGGACAGATCCTGTCTATTGTGGTCTATGGCTTATGTGTCCTGATGTATTTCATATATGTGCTGTTAAAACAAGACAATGTCCCAAAAATGAAGAAAAAAAAAGAATCAGAAAATAAAAACAGATTAGAAAAAAAGAACCTGTTTCAGTATCTGTCTGCATTCAAGAAAAAATCTTTGGTAATACATTCTATTTAAGGATGAGAGGATGATGTCTACATTGCTATTGAATGGGACTACAAAGCACTGCTTTGGCGTAACTGCAGCACTGAAAACATGGTCCTGTTTAGTTTAAGTGCCCCTTTATATTTATGGGACATATTACTTACCTTTACCAGTACTGTTTTAGTTAAAACATCAGAAGCCACATTTGATGTTGCTTTTACAGTGATTGGGAATTTGCCCAGTTTTTTTGGTCTTATAGGGAATAAGACTCTCATTTCTCCTTGACTGGGAACAGTTATAGTATGTTGGCTTGTCACACTGCCCTTATAGGCGCTTGTTGGTACAACTATTTCAAATGAGTCATGACGTTCCAAAGAAACCAAAACCTGCAATCAATATAAAATACATAATAAAATACATGCATTGGAAAAAAAATTCACTCTATGCTTCTAAATGATTTCATGTGACTCTCTTCAAGCTAAATTTATGCATTAATAATCTGCTCCACTGTAATATAATTTCCCTAAAAGGCTGAGTTCACACATTGTAAAATGAAATAAAAAACACTCCAGTAAAATAGATATTTAAAGCGGCAGTTTTTAACTAATACTGTGTTCTATTAAAGTAATTCCAATGTTTGTATACATTGTGTGCACTGACAGACACTTTTCCCACATACTTTAAGGGGGTTATCCAGGAATAGAAAAACAGAGCTAATTTCTTTTTTTTTTAAAGTTCCACGTCAGTCCCCAGGTTGTGTGTGCTATTACAATTTAGCTCAATTCACTTCAATGGAACTGAGCCGCAGAACCACACCCAACCTGGAGACAGAAGGGGGAGCGTTTTTTAAAGATATTAGCTCTGTTTTTCTATTCTTGGATAAACCCTTTAATGGAACATATCATACCCATGAATTATAGCACTATATACTAAAATACTGTAGTCAGGAATTTTTTATTGTTTGAATTATTATAAGAAATTAATTATTAATTCACACCTGCAGATTCTTAGATAAGGAACTGGATAGGATGACTTCCACAATAAACTCTTCACCTCTTGTAACCGAATGTGGCATGTCTAATGACATTGACAAAGACTTGAATACTGTTAGCTAAATAAAAGGAATATTCAAAATTTTAGAAAAATATTCTGAATTATTCAAGAGAAATTATAGATATATTATATATGATTATGTTTCTTATTACCGTACTTGAAAATGAAAATAAAATATATTTGTTAACATTTCCAATTTTCTACAAAAGTTGAAAGGTGCACAATAAACTTTTACCTCAACAGATTCTTCAGCTATTCCAAGTCCAAGATGCTCAGAAATAACAAAAGCTGTGGCCACCCATGATGCATTTCTGTCAGGTACTGCTACATCCAGATTTTTTGTTATACTTGAGCTGTGAATGAATTTGTACAAATAAATCACCCAGATTATACATGGACTGATTTACATCCTATATCCATATCATAAGGATGAAATCATTTCATTGCGAAGTTCCACTTTATCACTTAGTCAACCACCACACCACCATAATGCAATAGAGGGGCCCAGTACCAGTTCACCCTCCCCCTCCTTCTTAAGAATCCTGTTTTGGAGAGAAAGAAGGCTAGTATGACCATCAACCTGGCTACCTGCTGTGTCCACTAATGTTACAGTATTTACTAAAAAGAAGAGCCCATAGTACACACCACCCATTAGGTACGCAGGGGTTTAAGCCTGACCTGTCGTCACTATAAATGGTCCTACAATGGCTACATCACCTTCATTTTGGACCTTTGCCTTCCCTCTAGAAATGTACTGTAACACAATTGCCTTTTTAACAGTTGTGTAATTGACTAAATAAGTAGAATGTGTTAGCAAATAAACATACATCAGCCTATACGACAATCTATATGACCAAATTTGGGTTTGTCTATAAACTAAAAGTTACATAATGCATATACTCCAAATAAACTACATGCAGTCCAAATCTTATCATTGTGTCCCATAAGTGACATACAATATTTGACAATAAACCCCAACTGTCATCTCCACATTATACAGTTTATTATTTATTTTATTTTTTTAATAAATATTCTAAATATACCTTATACTGGTATGTTGCCAGATCCAGATCTCTGGTAAAAAGATTTCTGTATGTCTTGGAGGCAACAATGTATGTTCTCTAGTTTGAGGACTGTATTCTGAAAGAAATTAAAAAGAAACGTTATAAAGACAATCTGTCACATTGCTGGGGTTTGTGCAGCTCAGTCATATTGTAAACTACTGTAAATGTTAATATTCAAAGAGTAATTTTTAACTCTAATTTGCTTTTTTGTAATGTATATTGAAAATGTTAAAAAGTAAATTAAATTAAATATATAAATTAAATAAATAATAAGATAGACAAGACAATTTCTGCATTGATCTAGCTGCTTAATGCTCCCTGTGACCTGGGCTGTGATTGGGCCACCTGCACCCACAAGCCCTTGGATTTGAGGTTGTGCTGGTTCCATTTGCTGTTTTGTAGATACACTGCTCAAAAAAATTTAAGGGAACACTAAGATAACACATCCTAGATCTGAATGAATGAACTAATCGTATTAAATACTTTCATCTTTACATAGTTGAATGTGCTGACAACAAAATCACACAAAAGTTATCAATGGAAATCAAATTCATTAACCCATGGAGGTCTGGATATGGAGTCACACTTAAAATCAAAGTGGAAAACCACACTACAGGCTGATCCAACTTTGATGTAATGTCCTTAAAACAAGTCAAAATGAGGCTCAGTAGTGTGTGTGGCCTCCACGTGCCCGTATGACCTCCCTACAATGCCTGTCCATGCTCCTGATGAGGTGGCGGATGGTCTCCTGAGGGATGTCCTCCCAGACCTGGACTAAAGCATCTGCCAACTCCTGGACAGTCTGTGGTGCAATGTGGCATTGGTGGATGGAGTGAGACATGATGTCCCAGATGTACTCAATCAGATTCAGGTCTGGGGAACGGGTGGACCAGTCCACAGCATCAATGCCTTCCTCTTGCAGGAACTGCTGACACACTCCAGCCACATGAGGTCTAGCATTGTCTTGCATTAGGAGGAACCCATGGCCAACAGCACCAGCATATGGTCTCACAAGGGGTCTGATGATCTCATCTTGGTACCTAATGGCAGTCAGGCTACCTCTGGCAAGCACATGGAGGGCTGTGCGGCCCCCCAAAGAAATGCCACCCCACACCATTACTGACCCACCGCCAAACCGGTCATGCTGGAGGATGTTGCAGGCAGCAGAATGTTCTCCACAACATCTTCAGACTCTGTCACGTCTGTCACATGTGCACAGTATGAACCTGCTTTCATCTGTGAAGAGGACAGGGCACAAGTGGCGAATTTGCCAATCTTGGTGTTCTCTGGCAAATGCCAAACATCATGCACGGTGTTGGGCTGTAAGCACAACCCCCACCTGTGGACGTAAGGCCGCCTACCACCCTCATGGAATCTGTTTTTGACCGTTTGAGTAGACAAATACACATTTGTGGCTTGCTGGAGGTCATTTTACAGGGCTCTGGCAATCCTCCTCCTTGCACAAAGGCAGAGGTAGCGGTCCTGCTGCTGGGTTGTTGCCCTCCTACGGCCTCCTCCATGTCTCCTGATATACTGGACTGTCTACTGGTAGCGCCTCCATGCTCTGGACGTCTGGAAGTGTGATTGACTCTGAGTTACATTGTGTTGTTTAAGTGTTCTCTTCATTTTCTTGAGCAGTGTAGATAGATTATCAGAATAAGCTTCAGAATATTATGTCAATTCTATGACTTCTTTTATAAGAGACGTGATTTTAATTAAATCTGATAATTCAAAATATTGTACTAAATGTCAATCTTTATACTACTAATATATAATACATAAAACTAATTATGCAAATTTTACATTATGCTGTAACTTTTAGAAAATAATAATTCTAAAAATAAAATATATAGTTGTGAACTTGTGTAAGCTTTCCACTGGAGAATCAAAGTAAAAATACTGACACCCCAGATGTTTGTGGAGCATTCCAACATACCGTATTTGTTTTGGATCACAGCATCAGTCATGCTTGCCGGAGGCCCCTTATTAGAAGAATTGAAAACCGCATTAGCTGACTGGTTTAATAGAGAAACTTCATTGATGTGGACAAAAATATGTGTTTACGTGTATGTTTACAAAATAAGAATACAAATTTATGTAGTGTACTTATGGATACAATATGTGTGAAAAGAATTGCAATATGTAGAATTTGAACTTTTAGATCACCGCGGGATTTGGTTTTAGAAAAGTCAGATTATCACATTTTCTGGATGGGTGCACTGGATCTACAAAACTGGAAAGAAAACCACGGAGAGACTCTAGTATCTGTAATTAATGTTACAGGTCCAATATGAGAATGCCATGACATTCTGATCCATGGGAATCTGACCTGGGGTAACCCTAATAATTCCAAAAAATGAAGGTACATTTGTTCTTTGGGCAGTTGCCATCGCCTACACAGCGGCATGCATTGTTGCACAGAAGAAATTAATGAAGACGCCCTAGCAATTAACTGACTGTGGAGCCCCTTTATTCTGAGAATGAAAGTATTAGTGAAATGCCATCACTTCCTATAGTGGGAAAGCACCTTTAAATATTAGTATTAACTATATTAAAGGTACAAAGTATGTGCCTTCTATAGAATCATTTATTGGCTTATCAGGACTTCCAATATATTGTAGTTACCGTAAATACAGTTTATGCCCTACTTATTGTGTGTTGTGTACTTTTCATAAATATCTATAAATATTTAGTATTTTCCTACCTGATTGTAAGACACCAGCTCTTCATAAACCTAAAAATACAAATGAAATATCACATTAGAGAAGGGTATCTGTTGTATGCGCATCTAGAAGCCTCTACCAGTTATTTACAGAAAATCTAAGGTAAAAGCTTCTCATTTAATTTCATTATTCAAACAGTTTATTTCTGTCCAAATACATTAAGTTTGTAAAATATTTGACCAAAAATATAAATAAATAAATAAATAAATAAAACTGTACAACTGAACTCTTTGTAGGTGTAAGACAGAGAAATATTTGTCTTTGGAAGATGTAACTTCCTAATTCACTAAAGATTTCCATGGATTCTATATTCTATACTCACCTTCTTTATAGTCAGATCATTTCCATCTCCAAGAAGCATAGAACGTTTATCAATAACTCGCAGACCAACCAAGGAATGGGGTTCCCTCACATTGACAGATAACAACACATGTTCGGATGGGTGTGCTATGTTTTTACTCCATGACAGAGAAACCTAAAAAAATTGGATATGAAAAGTCACTTTGGCTGTATTTTTTTATTTGGATAACGTGTATGCTCCCAATAATAGAAACGCCACAATGATGTTATACAGAACATGTGTCTACTTTATACATGAGATCTAATATTGCTGAAGGTTGTGTGCTAATAGATTTTAACAGTATAAATCCAGGCCTACATGTATAAAATATACGTATAATGCTTTCCATGTAACAGATTAAACTGGACTGTAGAGAACAATCAATTTCTATTTATTTTATATAACCTATGGAAAGATCTGATCTTGAAATGTCAAAGTACCTGCAGACTCATAGCCAGGTCACCATGTAAAATATAGTCTTTGGCCTATGTATAGGCTCATAAAAGTTACCTTGTTGTTTAATGTCCCTTTTATAGATAACATTTTAGATATCTGCATTATATCACCAGAATTGTCACTGGTATTAATCCAATAAACGGTTATTTGAGCTGAGGGCGCCCATGAAGCTTCTGGAATAAGACCAAATTTAGTGGTATTCCTCCCAGCAGATACAACAAAGCCTTTGGATACCACCTAGAAAGAAATAAAATATTGTTCACCATGGATTCCTATGGAAATAGATCATTCTGATATGGCATGATATATGTTTATAGATAACTCAAGATGTGTGTTTAGGTTACATTAACTGTTAACTATATTAACCCCTTAAGGACTCAGCCCATTTTGGCCTTAAGGACTCAGACAATTTCATTTTTACGTTTTCATTTTTTCCTCCTCGCCTTCTAAAAATCATAACTCTTTTATATTTTCATCCACAGACTAGTATGAGGGCTTGTTTTTTGCGCGACCAGTTGTCTTTTGTAATGACATCACTCATTATATCATAAAATGTATGGCGCAACCAAAAAACACTATTTTTGTGGGGAAATTAAAACGAAAAACGCAATTTTGCTAATTTTGGAAGGTTTTGTTTTCACGCCGTACAATTTCTGGTAAAAATGACGTGTGTTCTTTATTCTGAGGGTCAATACGATTAAAATGATACCCATTATTATATACTTTTATATTATTGTTGCGCTTAAAAAAAATCACAAACTTTTTAACCAAATTAGTACGTTTATAATCCCTTTATTTTGATGACCTATAACTTTTTTATTTTTCCGTATAAGCGGCGGTATGGGGGCTCATTTTTTGCGCCATGATCTGTACTTTTTTTTGATACCACATTTGTATATAAAAAACTTTTAATACATTTTTTATAATTTTTTTTTTAATAAAATGTATTAAAAAAGTAGGAATTTTGGACTTTTTTAATTTTTTTTCGTTCACGCCGTTCACCGTACGGGATCATTAACATTTTATTTTAATAGTTCGGACATTTACGCACGCGGCGATACCAAATATGTCTATAAAAAATGTTTTTTACGCTTTTTGGGGGTAAAATAGGAAAAAACGGACGTTTTACTTTTTTATTGGGGGAGGGGATTTTTCACTTTTTTTTTACTTTTACTTTTACATTTTTTTACATTTTTTTTTACACTTGAATAGTCCCCATAGGGGACTATTCATAGCAATACCATGATTGCTAATACTGATCTGTTCTATGTATAGGACATAGAACAGATCAGTATTTTCGGTCATCTCCTGCTCTGGTCTGCTCGATCACAGACCAGAGCAGAAGACGCCGGGAGCCGCACGGAGGAAGGTGAGGGGACCTCCGTGCGGCGTTATGAATGATCGGATCCCCGCAGCAGCGCTGCGGGCGATCCGATCGTTCATTTTAATCGCGAACTCCCGCAGATGCCGGGATCTGTATTGATCCCGGCACCTGAGGGGTTAATGGCGGACGCCCGCGAGATCGCGGGCGTCGGCCATTGCCGGCGGGTCCCTGGCTGCGATCAGCAGCCGGGATCAGCCGCGCATGACACGGGCATCGCTCCGATGCCCGCGGTTATGCTTAGGACGTAAATGTACGTCCTGGTGCGTTAAGTACCACCTCACCAGGACGTACATTTACGTCCTGCGTCCTTAAGGGGTTAAAGAAGTAGTGCAGCAAAAAAAAAAAAAAACTTAGCCCCTATCCAAAGGATAGGGGATAAGTTTAAGATCACAGGGGGTCCAAGCGCTGGGACCCCCCCGTGATCTCCTGAATGGGGCCTTGGCAGTCTGCCGAAAGCGGCCGTTTCATCCCCTGCAGGAAGCCATGGCCAACACACCCCTCCATGAATCTCTATGGGATACAGGGAGGGGGCATGTCGGCTGGCGCTCTGTGCAGGGGTCGACACACCCCATTCCAGCAGACTGCCGGGCCCTGTTATGGAGATCGCGGGGGTACCAGCACTCTGACCCCCTGCGATCTATAACTTATCCCCTATCCTTCTATTAAAAAATCTCTACCCCCTTCTATTTAAAAATCTCTACCCCCCTCTACCCCCTATCTCTACCCCCTATCCTTTTATTAAAATATCTCTACCCTTCCAGTACTTATTAGCAGCTAAAAAGTACTGGAAGGGTAGAGATGCTAATAAGTATTGGAAGAGTAGAGATTTTTCGATAGAAGTAATTTACAAATCTGTTTAACTTTCTCGCACTAGTTGATTTAAAAAAAAAATGTTTTCCACCGGAGTACCCCTTTAACATTTCGGTATATATGAACTCCAGACCATGACTGCAATGACACAGGTAAACCACTGTATTAATATTCTTCTTAAAATTCCCTTGTTTAGAGACAACTACTTAGATATAATAGATATAGGATAGGCACTGGATCCCATATTTAGGAAATAAAACAAAAATTGACAGAATTAAGTTATCTGTATAAAATAAAATAAAATACTTGACCTGTGTTTTCATCACAGACTAAAGCCTGTTTTATTTCTAAATAATTTCTTGGTTTTGTTTCTTTTTTTATGCTGGACATTTATTATGCCTATAAAACATTACACTTTTAGAATAAACCCCTCATTTACTACATACCACATAATAAATCTCTGAGATTTCCATGTAGGTTGAAACCTGTACATCAAATTCTCTCCCAACCTGAATTAAAAATAAATAATTAAAACAAATATAAATAAATATAAATAAATATATATATATATATATATATATATATATATACGGTATGTAGTTTAACAGCAGCATAAAAGCATAAACTTTATTATTAGATTCATCTTTTACATGTATTTGCAGTTACTTTATTGAAACAAATAATTGAGTATTTCAGGTTCTTGACTACATTCAGGGGTTCCCAGACAAGACCCAAAATGTAATATGGTCATCATCTATAGTAAAGAATAGTAAGAAACACATACGCCCACCAGCACTCCCACCTGCTATTGGAAAGAAGAAGCATGACACCAGCCCGAAGTACTGCATGGGAGTGTCACGTACCAGTATGTAGTATGGAATCTGGATAGGGGAGGATTAGCTGGAGGGGTAATATTTCCTTTATTATCTCTAAATAAATACAACTTTATAGATCAACTGTATTATATATTTTTCAATTACCTTCAAGGTTGAATCTGGAATCTGGATGTCAATAAAAGGATTCCTTGTATATATTAGATCAGAGTTGAAAATTTCACTGACATTTTGGTACTCAACCTAGACAACAAAAAAAAAAAGAGAGAGAGAGAGAGAGAATTAATAGGTTTTCTTGACAATTTTTGTATTAGAAGTAATGAATGCATCAGTGGTCTCCAAACTGCGAACCTCGACTATTGCAAAACCGTTGGCTGTCCGGGAATGCTGGAAGTTGTAGTTTTGCAACAGTCAAGGTCCGCAGATTGGAGACCACTGGTATATACTCTAAGGTTAAATTCCCCAGTTTCTTTTATACTTACAATAATTGTCACCCACTGAATGGATTGTAGAACAGGAAATTCCACATCAATTATACCAGATTCGGAAAGAGCATGTTGTAATACAATGGTATAGTTGTTTAACGGGCTTCTCCGTTGAGTAATTTCAAAAGTAACTTTCTCATCTCTCTCCTCTTTATTGAAGGGTTTTTTATCAATCCTCTGAACCTGAATCTTAAAATACACACAATATTAATATTATTGATATTATTAATCATAAATGTATCTGTTTTGTTTACTTACTGGCTCAGCCTCTGGTTTAATGTAGGCCTAAATCTTTAAGATTTCAATCACAGCTGGACTCAATATCTAGTAGTCATAATTCATAAGAGTGCCGGACCATTTGCATGTACTGCATTTTGACCAGTTGACCAATATTATCATTTTTATTACCAAAATCTCCACCTGACAACTCTTCCTTATATAGAATGACAATGAACATGACAGGTTGCAGTTAAAGGAGATCTTTGGGATAAAAAAGATCTTTTGGATAAGTGTAAAATCACGTGCGGGGGTGGGGTTTGTCTGAATGGGGCGTGTTGACCACTGCACAAAGCGATGGCCAACACGCACCCTCAATGTATCTCTATGGGAGAGCCAGCACGCTGTACTCAGGAATCTCCGGCTTTCCCATAGAGCTGCATAGAGGGGGCATGTTGGCCATCACTTTGTGAGGATGTCGACATGCTCGATTTAGAAGTAGAGCCGGGACTTGGTGCAAGAGATCGCGGTGGGGGGGGGGGGGGCCCAGCGCTCGGACACCCTGCAATCTGAAACGTATCCCCTATTCTTAGGATAGGGGATACGTTTTTCTACCCCAGACAACTCCTTAATCATGTTTTATATTACATTTCATTTGCTTGACTTATTGAAAGTAGTCCATGTAATCTATCTCTGTTGGTGACATGGGCAACATACCTTAGCTGTGAAATTGAGACCAGGACCAAAAGCTGGTTGCTGGCTGATGAGATTCAGTCTGTATTCTGAATTTTCATTTAATATGTATGATTCTGCATCCACTGCAATACCTATAAGATAATGTTATACTATAACAGCGTTCTATGGAACAGTTATCACACATAAGTGGCTTCAAGTACTATGTTACCCATATTTGTATTTCCTTTTCATAGAGAATTTTAATTTGCTTTTCCATCATATTTAAGAATGGGGTTTCACATGTCATTTAAGGGGTACTCCACTGGAAAACATTATATATATATATTTTTTTAAATCAACTGGTGCCAGAAAGTTAAACAGATTTGTAAATTATTTCTATTAAAAAAATCTTAATCCTTTCAATACTTATGAGCTTCTGAAGTTAAGGTTGTTCTTTTCTGTCTAAGTGCTCTCTGATGACACGTGTCTCGGGAAACGCCCAATTTAGAAGCAAATCCCCATAGCAAACCTCTTCTTAACTGGGCGGTTCCCGAGACACGTGTCATCAGAGAGCACTTAGACAGAAAAGAACAACCTTAACTTCAGAAGCTCATAAGTACTGAAAGGATTAAGATTTTTTTAATAGAAGTAATTTACAAATCTGTTTAACTTTCTGGAGCCAGTTGATATATAAAAAAAAGTTTTTTCCTGGAATACCCCTTTAAACAGATTTGTTAATTACTTCTATTAAAAATCTTAATCCTTCCAGTACATATCAGCTGATGTATACTACAGAGGAAGTTCTTTTCTTTTTGTATTTCTTTTCTGTCTGACCACAGTGCTCTCTGCTGACACCTCTGTCCATGTAAGGAATTGTCCAGAACAGGAGAAAATCCCCCATAGCAAACCTCTCCTGCTCTGGACAGTTCCTGACATGGACAGAGGTGTCAACAGAGAGAACTGTGGTCAGACAGAAAAGAAATTCAAAAAGAAAAGAACTTCTTGTGGAACATACAGCAGTTGATAAGTACTGGAAGGATTAAGATTTTTAAATAGAAGTAATTTACAAATCTGTTTAACTTTCTGGCACTAGTTGATTTAAAAAAAAAAATGTTTTCCACTGCATTACCCCTTTAAACACCAATTTGCACCAAAGTTTTTAACCTTTCTAATGAAAGTGAAAAATTATAATATGAAAAGACACCAAAAACAGGGTGAAAAATTTCATAAATTATGCAGACTGCAAAAAAAAAAAAAAAGTTATGCCATATTTCAGGGGGAAAAAATAGTGGAATAGTATGAAAAGTAGGAAAACTTTGGCGAATGTTTGGTGCACAATGTTAATAGATATAGTGAAGAGCTTTCCCCTGACTTTTCTCTCCAAAATCTACACCAATCCAATAGCAATACTGTATAAAGACTATATTAAGGTGATTTTTGCCATAATGGCCAAACAATATATATTGTTTATATATATTTTTTGCAGTTTTAATATTATTGGGATTACAATTTGTATTCATAATAGGAGGTTTGATATTGAATGACTTCTCAATGAAGCATCGCTCATTCCTTCAGTAGATAGATAATGAATGACCTCTATTTCTATTAATGATCACACATGATTCTCAATGCTGTTCTCACATTTTGGTCATTTACAATTCATTTGAATCAATCCCCTTTCCAGGCTATTTTCTTTTTCCTAATATAAGTATATGTCAATTGTTACATTTCTCTTGCATTATAAAATGTGATTGATCTTAAAAGTTACCTGTAAGTTCTTCAGTTACTGAAACGGTTACATTCATTCCTTTTGGGTTTAAAACATTTTTTAGTTCTGCTCGTGTAAAACTAAAGTTCATGGATCCTAAGATCTATAAAACAAGTAACCAGGATATAATAAATATATTTACCATTTTATTATGACATTTAATATTTAGCACTTACATACTCTTTAGCATGAAAGAATTCACTTACCCAGTCCCTGAACCCATAGGACCTGCAATTTTGTTTCCCTATCTCAAATATACATAAGCAACCTAGCAATGTCTTTAAAGGGGTACTCCGGTGAAAACCTTTTTTCTTTTAAATCAACTGGTGGCAGAAAGTTAAACATATTTGTAAATTATTCAGAAGGCAATGAAGGAATAGAATGAATCGGCAACTCACCGGTCTTCTCTTTAGAAAAGGTTCCTTTATTCAAACATACTCACAGCATGACATGCAATTAGGGAGAGGGATCGGTGCAGGGGGGGGGTAAAAAGTAGTCACATAAGCGTCACACATGACTGTCCGTCAGAGCCAATAATAGCAGTGCCGAATATCACTTCTTTGCTTCAGTTATATTTGTAAATTACTTCTATTAAAAAATCTTAATCCTTCCTGTACTTATTAGCTGCTGAATAATATAGAGGAAATTATTTTCTTTTTGGAATGCTCTCTGATGACATCACGAGCACAGTTCTCTCTGCTGATGTTATTATAATAATAATAATGCTTTATTTATTGTTGTCCTTAGTGGGATTTGAACCCAAGTCCCCAGCACTGCAAGGCAGCAGTGCTAACCACTGAGCCCCCATGCTGCTCTTAGCATACACCTGCTATGCATGGTTGCTAAAATGGACAAAGATGTCAGCAGAGAGCACTGTGCTCGGGATGTCATCAGTGTTCCAAAAAGAAAGGAATTTCCTCTGTAGCATTCAGCAGCTAATAAGTACTGGAAGGATTAAGATTTTTTTAATAGAAGCAATTTACAAATATGTTTAACTTTCTGCCACCAGTTGATTTAAAAGAAAAAAGGTTTTCACAGAAGTACCCCTTTAAATCCCATGCAAATGCAGTGCACACAGGCTGGCAGTGATGACATGCTGTACTGCTAAATGACCGCCACACCCAATCGGTGGCCTGAGCAGTCTCATGCCATACTGGAACTGGTATGTGCTGTTCTTTTTGTTATGGTTACAAATTTATAATTCAGAAGTTTAATATAAACAGAAGTTTATTATAAAAATATATGAAGTGGTTTCAGGTCTTTAAATACGTGATATCGTGACATCATTTTTTTGTTTCTCTTAACCTAATTTAAAATTAAAGTATTCCACTGTTTACAGACAGTGCCCCACAAAATAGCAGTACCCCCTAAGGTGATCTGGTGGTTGACACTGGGTACAAGTAAAACTGGTAAGAAAGTATGTAACACCTGGAAAAAAGAAGACAGAATATACATACCTCATCTATCTTCTTTACTTCATTAAAACCTTCTACTTTATACAGTGGCTTCACCAAGATTGTTACTTTTCCTTTTATTGGCGTACCTGAGATGTACCTTAAATATAAAATAATATTCTGTATAATAGGTAGATAGATCAATAGATACATAGATACATAGATAATAGATAGATATGAGATGGATATGACATGTATAGACATAGATAGATAGATAGATAGATAGATAGATAGATATGAAATAGATAGATAGATGATATGAGATATATAGATGTATATATGTTAAAGATAAATAGATATGAGATAGATAGATATATGTTATAGATAGATGATAGATATATATGAGATAGATTGATATATAGATAGATAGATGATATGAGATATATAGATGTATATATGTTAAAGATAGATAGATATGAGATATATAGATATATATGTGATAGATAGATAGATAGATAGATATGAGATAGATAGATAGATAGATAGATATGAGATATATAGATATATATGTGATAGATAGATAGATATGAGATAGATAGATAGATATGAGATGGATAGATAGATATGAGATAGATAGATATGAGATATATAGATATATATGTGATAGATAGATATGACATAGATAGATAGATATATGTTATAGATAGATGATAGATATGTATGAGATAGATTGATATATAGATAGATAGATAGTTGATATGAGATATATAGATGTATATATGTTAAAGATAGATAGATAGATATGAGATATATAGATATATATGTGATAGATAGATAGATATGAGATGGATAGATAGATATGAGATAGATAGATATGAGATATATAGATATATATGTGATAGATAGGAGATGGATAGATAGATATGAGATAGATAGATAGATAGATATGAGATATATAGATATATATATGATAGATAGATAGATATGAGATAGATAGATATGAGATAGATAGATATGAGATAGATAGATAGATAGATACAATGCAAATAAAAACGGCACAACCAAAATCCAGGGTAAAAAAGAAGAAATTCGGGGTGCCCGCATATCTGGAACCTGGGTCCTTCCGGTTCCTTAATCCAGATAAGTAAATACGATGCAGCACTCCACAAGTAGCAAAGAAGGTGATTTTATTCCATCATGTGCATAGACAACGTTTCACCAGTCTCACACTGGCTTTTTCAAGTCTTGAAAAAGCCAGTGTGAGACTGGTGAAACGTTGTCTATGCACATGATGGAATAAAATCACCTTCTTTGCTACTTGTGGAGTGCTGCATCGTATTTACTTATCTAGATAGATAGATAGATATGAGATAGATAGATATGAGATAGATATGAGATATATAGATATATATGTGATAGATAGATAGATATGAGATGGATAGATAGATATGAGATAGATAGATATATATGTGATAGATAGATATGAGATAGATAGATAGATAGATATGAGATAGATAGATAGATAGATAGATAGATGATAGATAGATATGAGATGGATAGATAGATATGAGATATATAGATATATATGTGATAGATAGATAGATATGAGATAGATGATTGATAGATAGATAGATAGATAGATAGATATGAGATAGATAGATAGATGATAGATAGATAGATAAATATGAGATAGATAGATAGATATGAGATGGATTGATATGAGATAGATAAATAGGTATGAGATGGATCGATATGAGATAGATAGACTTGAAAAAGATCCTGAGAGGATCTAAACGTCTCCTACTTTGATGGATTACAGTTTTTATGTATTTATATATGAGACACGCTTACTTTGCTGTCACTGTACCATTGAGGCTGAGCATCTTAGAGTCACTGTAGTTTGGAACATTTAGGATTACATCAAACTTCAGAAGAGCTGTAAATACAGAACGCACATAATAAATTGTGATATTTTAAATCTTATGAGTAGTATGAGATCTATTAAAATATGGCAGAAAAAGAGGTAGTAACAATAATCCTCATCCCTAGAATTGAGGTTTGGTCGGAAAGTGTTAAATTCTATGAAAGTTTTCTTCAGAGATGATTTTTTTATTTATTTGTATGTATTCTTTTTTTTTTATATATATTATTAATTAATTAATTCAATATATATAATTTCCCCCCAGAAATGGGGGTGGGGGGGGGGAGATGAAATGATTATATTTATATATGGTTGTACTGTTATATTGATTGTTATAAAATGAAATACATAAAATATTTAAAAAAGAGAATAGGAGCACTCTCTTAAAAGAAATGCTCCTAATCTCAGTTTATAAAAAAAAACATATGGTCTGATATGCCCATTGAGTTGATTCTACCCAAAGTATCGGGTATGTTGCAGTTTATAACATTGATACTGATTTTCTTTAAATGTTTATAAAGTAATAAATTACAATAAATAAAATAATTAAAAAGACATACCATGTTCAGCTACGGAAAACTCAGCAAACTGTTCACAACCCTGCAAAGCACAAAATAAAAATACTAATGAAAGGACTGACTTTATGTACACCGCCCTCCATGTGTTTTTTTTTTATTTCCCAGCATGCCCATGGCTTTTGTACTATTTTGTAAATGGCCCCTTATGTGCCTATAATTTTAGTCTATAGGTTACTAAAGGTACAATGTAAGAATTAAAAAAATGGTTTTGCCCAACCAATCACAGTTCAGAATCAGCTATACATTTTCTAAGAATTAGACAGTTTTAGTAGATATTAGCCAATATATTTAAAGAGTACCTGTCATCAAACCATATTTTCTAAACTAACTCAGAATATATTCCCTAACTACTCCTAACACCTCTCCTGCCCTTAAATAATTTTTTTTGAGCTTTAAAAAGCTCTGTATCATATCTTTCCCTTGCTCACCGGAGTACCTCTTTAAGGACTCAGGGTGTACCTGTGCGCCCTGATCCCGCTAACAAGGTTTAAACTTTTCTCACGGGCAGAGAACGGGTTAAACCCTGTGGGGCCCGGTTGCCAAGGGCAGTCAGGACTAACAGCTAATGCCGGGCACCGCCGAGCAAAGGCATTAACCCTTTAGACACCACGATCAAAGTTGATTGCAGCATCTAAACTGAAAGTAAAACTTTCCTGGCCATTCAGCGGAGCTGATCGGGACTATCGCTACGGAATCGTGATGTCCCGATCAGCTTACTGGACGACGGGAAGGTCCTCACCTGTCTCCTCGCCGTCCGATCGGCGATCTACTGCTCCATGCCTTTGCAGCAAATTGGGAATTTTTGGTCACTTCATATACCATAAAAAATATTAATAAAAAGCGATCAAAAAGTCCCACCATAACAAAAATAATACCAATAAAAACTACAGACCACGGCCCCATACGCGGAAAAATAAAAAAGTTATAGGGGTCAGACGATGACAATTTTAAACATACCAATTTTGGTGCATGTAGTTATAATTTTTTTTATAAAATAAATAAAACATACATAAATTGGGGATCCCTGTAACTGGATGGACCTACAGATTAATGTGTATGTTTTACTGTGCACTGTGCAGAAACGGAAGCCCTAAAAAGTTGCAAAATTGGGAGTTTTTTTTTTTCATTTCACCCCACAAAGAATTTTTTGGGTTTTGCCACAGATTATGTTATAAAAAAAAAAAATTTCATTACAAAGTACAATTGGTGACGCAAAAAACAAACCCTTACCGTATATGGGTATGTAGGTGCAAAATTAAACGCGTTATGATTTTTAGAAGAGGAGGAGGTGCAAAAAACGAAAGTGCAAAAACAAAGATTGTTTTGAGTCCTTAAGGTGAAAATGAGTTCTTTAGGGGTTAAAAGAGAGATGGTACATAAAACTAGCCAACATGAGTGATGTAAATGTAGAGTACTCACATCTGATGCCGCTTGTATCTTCCAGTCACCCAACAAAAGTCTGTCTGACAGTAAGAACTCCTTTGAGACCATTCCCATAACTGGCTTTATTTGTAGCCACTGTTGGACAATATTATTCTTAGGATCCTTTTAATAAAAATATAATAAATGCATATCAAAATACAAAATTGATAATACAATGTATATACAATATTTGTTCACAAAGGTTTGTAGGACTAAGTCAAATTCAAGTCGACATATTTTATGTATTTTGTTTAAATTTCATTGTTATGCACAAACTTAGTATTCATACTATAGTTTGACAGAGGGCAGCAAATTATGGACCTGCAGCTGTTGCAAAACTAAAACTCCCAGCATGCCCGGACAGCCGTTGGCTGTCCGGGCATGCAGGGAGTTGTAGTTTTGCAACAGCTGAAGTCCATAGTTTGGAGACTACTAGTCTAAGACTTAAAGGGGTACTCTGGTGGAAAACTTATATTTTTTTTAATCAAGTTAAACAGATTTGTAAATTACTTCTATTAAAACATCTTAATCCTTCCAGTACCAATTAGCTGCTGAATACTAGAGAGGAACCCTTTTCTTTTTGGAACAAAGAGCTCTCTGCTGACATCATGACCACAGTGCTCTCTGCTGACATCTCTGTCCATTTTAGGAACTTTCCAGAGCAGCATATGTTTGCTATGGGGATTTTCTCCTACACTGGACAGTTCTCAAAATGGACAGAGATGTCAGCAGAGAGCACTGTGGTCATGAGGTCAGCAGAGAGCTCTGTGCTCGTGATGTCAGCAGAGAGCACTGTGCTCATGATGTCAGCGGAGAGCTCTGTGTTCCAAAAAGAAAATAATTTCCTCTGTAGTATTCAGTAGCTAATAAGTACTGGAAGGATTAAGATGTTTTAATAGAAGTAATTTACAAATCTTTTTAATTTTTGATTTAAAAAAAGAGTTTTCCACCGGAGTACCCCTTCAAAAGGGTAATCTCATGACCCAAAGCCCATATAATGTCAGAGCCATTGCAGCTTTCAAGATCTGGTCCGACTTCTGAGCCCATTAGCTGCTCATGTCCCCTGCAGTGTCTTCTCCAGGGAATATGTAGAATTACATAGACAGACTGGGTTCACCAGCATGTAAGCAATGCCTATACAGCTCCTTGAAAAAAAATGTTTTTAGTAACATTCCCACTGATTCTGGAGTCCCAGTTAGGAAATGTTGACACTACGGAATACGGCAGAAAAATTGCTGCGGAAATCCCAATGTCAGAATCAGCTCAGAAATGCATTGCTGTCTATGAAGACAGCACATATCCAAGAGATCCTAGCGCCAGCATGTTAAGCCGGCGTATGCTATTTTTGAAATGTCCACCCGTGCTTTTCACAAAGTATCTGCCATGTGTGAACATAGCCTTAGTATGAAGTTTCTACTTGGAAATAAAATAGACATACCTTGATGTTAAGGTCCAAATCTCCTTTATGTGGTCTGAGATCATGGTTAACGGAGATTACTCGGATTCTGACACTTTCTCCAGGCTTGTAAGTAACTTTGTCGGTTTGTATGAATATTGACACACTCTTCATCTGCATCTTCACTTTTATTCGCCGAGAAAATAATAACGTAGTTTCCCCACAACCAATTACAGCCAGTGTATAAGAAGTGGTTGAAGGGTCTGCTGGGATCTATCAAAACAAATAATATTGTGCTCTTAATGTTCCTGATATGGAACCGTTCATCTGTACAGTATTATGATAAACTATGAAGCCTACATTGGCACCGAACCTGCCTAATTTATGAGTTCCTATTCAGCCTATAGTCTAGATCAGACATAGGAAACTTTTGGTCTTGCATATGTGTGATGTCCCAGTACGGGATATAGTCCCGTGCAGTATTTAGGCCCTGTCAGGTTGAGTCCCTCTCTGTCCTAGGGGCTCTCTTGCAGCGTCTCCCCTATAGTGTTATATGTAGTATGTATAAGGACCTTTGAGTAAATCACGATACTGTTGTCACATGTTCAAGTCATATGTTTTGTTACCCAGAGAGCACCAATCAGTCTTTTTTTTTCTTTTTTTGCTCTTGTGATTCATTCTCTGCTCAGGTCAAGTACAGTCCAGACGTCTAAGAGCCAGTACCAAGCACACCTGGAGGCCTCAAGCCTAACCTACAGCCACATGTCAGTAAGTCAAATCATCTCTGTCTGCTGTCACTATCTTCAATGAAGTCAAGTCTATTCTAGTCAGTGTGGCTGTCCTAAAGTCTGTCAAAGTCACTGCAAGTCCCAGCAAGCTGCGAGGTCCCCTGTATTACTGGTCACCTTTCTGTGATCCTAGTCTAGCTGTAAAGACTGTACCATCTGTCTACCTCAGTAAAGCTACCATTAACCCTGACCTGGCCTTGGACTATTATTTGCCCTGCCTAACTAGGACTAGCAGAGCTACCTTCAGGTGGTTACATAGGCAAACTACGCCCTGGCATCACAAACATTTAAGGGGTTAATAACATCTGCCCCATACACCTCACATCGCACACCCGTGGTTCACACATATGTTTTGGACTTCATCTCCCATGATGCTCTCACAGCCAAAATACTGCCAAAGCAACATGGGAGATGTAGTCCAGCCTATGTCTGGCCTAGATTGTGCTGTCTACTGGAGAGTTCCGGACATGGCATGTATAGTATACTTATTTGCGGGTGTGTTTTGACCATATTAGATGATGACTTGGTAGTCACACGCAATAGTGTCTATAGAACAAAATAAGAAATAGGTCAGTAATAACTTTTATGGTCTGTTTTAGGAATCTAAAACTAATGGCAAGGGTCAAATAATATGATATCAGTATTCTCTCTCTTACATATTTTTAGTATATTATAATTTATTTGTGATAGGGTAACACGTCACACGTACCTTTTTTTGCTGCGTATTTACTGGTGCGTATTTTCCTACCCATAGATGTCAATGGGGGATATTTATCAAAGGATTTAGACTGTTTTTTCCTGTCTAAATTTGTCGCACAGAAAGTCGCAGTCTAAATATGTGCGACTTTTCTTCGACTTTTGCTTTAGAGGATTTTTAGAACATGATGCATTCTAGTCTATTTTAGATGGAAAAATGCATTGGTGCTGAATTTATCAAAAGCGACAAGTCGCATCGGCTGAAAGTACGCCGAAATGTCAGACCATGCTGGAGCAGGTTTAAATACAGTCTAAAGCATAGATCCCGAAGTCTGTGCGCAGAATTTATCAAGGGACGTGCCCCTTTTGATTAATTAGGCACACAATAGACCAGACTAATGCTTTGTAGTTTGGTCTATATTGATGCGGGACATAGACAGCTTTGATAAATCTCCCCCAATGGGTAGCAAAAGGAGCTGCGCACTTCAATGGAAAGAAAAATACACAAGCAGCAAATCTGCAGAAAATACGACCCATGTGACCCCACCCTTAAAGTACAAACAAATCCAAATTGCATGAGATATAGCAGATCATATACTTACTGCAGGTATACTGATTGTTCCAATAACATCTAAAAAAAGAGAAAATAGATCTATGTCAGTACATACGTCTATTAAAATGACAACGATAATGTCATAACTGTGAATGAAATACAGCAAAACCTCTCCAAGAGACATTAAGATGACCAAACCCTTATCCACAGCAGATTTTGGTTGACAGATTTTCAGTCCATCATCATACACTTTGCATAGTGCACTGTCTATGAGATGACCACTTCAATGCAGTTTTGGGTGGTTTTATCAAAGAGGTTTAACTGTATATAATCTGAACATTGAAATCTTATGACCACTCACCATTTTGAAATATTTTGCTCACATTCACCAAAATTCTTGTGGTAGTCATAATCCCTGCAGACACTATGATTTCAGAAAAAGCATCCCCAAACCAGTGGACGGCTAGGCTTGTATTTTCTCCAGGGAGAATATAACTTGGTGTTGTTATGTAGTATGATGGTCTGTAGGACAGAAGGAAACATATTTAGAGGAATCATTCACCAAACTTAATTTCTATATTTAAAAGATTTGTCCATTCCACTTTGTATTGCAAAGCATTCCTTACCACAGTAATGCCATGTTCACACTGCAGAAATTCCACACAGAAATTTGCATGATTTTTCCACACAGAATTTGGCCTAAATTTAAGTTAATTAGGACTGAATTTCAGCACATAAATGCGGAGTACATGCAGAATTTAAACTTAGCATTAAAAAAGGCCACCTTAATAACTGTGCTGCAGAATAGTGCAGGAAACATCCAGAAATAGAGCATCAGTTCCGCAAATGCTGGAAAGATGCAGAATTGAAATAAATGTAAATGTTGAACTGATGCTGACATGCAGAATTTCTGCCATGTGAACGCAGCCTAAGCCTATGTTCACACGCCAGAATTTCTGCATGGAATTGTGCATGAAAATTCTGCATGAATTTATAGCCATTACGCTTCAGTGGGATTACACAGTCTCATTCACACAGCAGAATTTCTGCTGCAGGAATTCAATTTCTGATGAATTTCTGGGGAATTTACTGCAGAATTTTCATGCAGAATTCTGTGCAAATATTCTGGCGTGTGAACAAAGCCTAACCTTCTCTAGGTTTGAATGGACAGAAGTTGGAATTAGCATGTGCGCTAAAGGCTGGAGATAGAGACAGATGTGTTCTCTATCATATTTGACTGTAAATTACATTCTGCACCTTGCCATATACTGTACTTTGGAACTGCAGAAACCATTTGCATGAACATTTTAAATGGAAAAAGTCATTTAAGTACGATGTACAATCATGCTAAACAATGGCCTTTTTTCTTAATAAAACTTACAATTGACAATAACACCCCTTAAAAGGTCAACATTAAAAAGAAAAGATCTGTTTATAACCAGATGCAAACTGATACAATAGATCTGTTAAAAAATGACTTTAAGGGTAGGTCACACACAACATATATGCAGTGTATTTCACACTGTGCAAAATTCCCTCTGTAGTGGAAAATCTGCTGCATATCTCTCTGTTAGCTGGCACACAGGGCTACCTGGCGTCAGCCCTGGGTGTTCAGAAAGGTTTGGAGGCAGGGTGGGGTGGGGTGTGGCCCTGCCTCCAAACCTCACTGCACACACAGGGCTGCCACCAGGTAGCCCTGTGTGCCAGCTAACAGAAGAATACGCTGTGAATTTTGCACAGCATGAAATCCTCTGCGCATACGTTGTTTGTGACCCTACCCTAAGGATGAAAAAAGAAGGATGCAAAAAAATGACGTGAACCACGTAGAAATTTTAAACTAACTATGTTCAAAATAACAGTAATCTGTATATCTCTAATAAACTGCACATTAGACATCTGCTTTTGTAAAACAAAGGTTACAGATCGATAGTAAAATGTTCCAAGAAACAATGAAAAAAATTAGGCACAAAATTGCCTGTAAATACCCAAAGAACATGGTGAACTATGTTAGAAAATACCGTTTCACTATATCATGTAAACGTACCTTGCATCACAGGTAACCAGAATCGTGGACAGGATGCCTAGAAGTCTCAACAGGGAAGGCCATAACGGATACATGTTGGCTTTTCCTCTATGACACAAGTACAAGGTGCTGCTTGAATCCCAAAATATAAAGTGAAGCCTCTTCAGATGTGCTGCCTTTTATCCCTGCCGAAGTGTGAAGTCCAGCCTTGTGGCAGCTGATACTGAACACCTTGTATACAATGCAATACAAACACTCAGGTAGCAGCATCTTTTGTCTCCATCAGTCACTATTGTTCTTATGCTACCTGCAGTGAAACTGTTTATAAACACATCGTATTTGGATGACGCAAATGTAACTAAAGTTTAATATATTCAACCAAGAACTAAATATTTTTTTAAATTTTATTAATGTTTGCATTAGCTAAACTGTTGATTCCAAAGTAAATGTACTGAACAAAAACGGAATATGAAAATATTTCAATTTAGCCCCCCCCACAACAAAGCCTTTTAGCAAATAGGCAAAGGGGTGTTGGGGTCCTGTCAGGATTAAGGATAAAGTATTAGACTGTAATGTATATAGTCTCCTATGTGACCCATCCTTAGATATAGCCCCATTAGACTTTAACCTCTAATTCTCTGTATGTTGTTTTGATATTTTTACATGCATTCTCTTCTGACTTGATATTATACAGTATGTTGTGGCACAGTAACATATTTGTATATATATTGGCCCATGTGCCAGTTTCAAGACTGTCAAAGTATTCTAGTCTATTTGCCACTTTTTTAAGTAGTGTAGAAGGTTCAGAAAAAAACTAGATGTAAAAGGTGAATATTGTACATTTAGCTATGATAAATTACATGGGTATACACAGTAACAGCCACAAAATAGCCCTTTAAATTACTATACAGTGTCTAAATAATTTCATCATAAGCATCTAAATAATACTATAACATCTATATATATAAAACTCAATGTGTACAGTGGGGATCAAAAGTTTGGGCACCCCAGGTAAAAATTTGTATTAGTGTGCATAAAGAAGCTAAGGAAAGATGGAAAAATCTCCAAAAGGCATCAAATTACAGACTAGACATTCTTATAATATGTCAACAAAAGTTAGATTTTATTTCCATCATGTACTCTTTCAAAATAACAGAAAACAAAAAAATGGCGTCTGCAAAAGTTTGGGCACCCTGCAGAGTTAATATCTTGTACTCCCTTTGGCAAGTATCACAGCTTGTAAATGCTTTTTGTAGCCAGCCAAGAGTCTTTCAATTCTTGTTTGAGTTATCTTTGCCCATTCTTCCTTACAAAAGTCTTCCAGTTCTTTGAGATTTCTGGGCTGTTGTTACGCCTAGCGCTCCGGGTCCCCGCTCCTCCCCGGAGCGCTCACGGCGTCTCTCTCCCTGCAGCGCCCCGGTCAGTCCCGCTGATCGGGAGCGCTGCACTGACATGGCCGTCGGGGATGCGATTCGCACAGCGGGACGCGCCCGCTCGCGAATCGCGTCCCAGGTCACTTACCCGTCCCGGTCCCCTGCTGTCATGTGCTGGCGCGCGCGGCTCCGCTCTCTAGGGTGCGCGCGCGCCAGCTCTCTGAGACTTAAAGGGCCAGTGCACCAATGATTGGTGCCTGGCCCAATTAGCTTAATTGGCTTCCACCTGCTCCCTGGCTATATCTGATCACTTCCCCTGCACTCCCTTGCCGGATCTTGTTGCCTTGTGCCAGTGAAAGCGTTTAGTGTTGTCCAAGCCTGTGTTACCTGAACTTTTGCTATCCATCTTGACTACGAACCTTGCCGCCTGCCCCGACCTTCTGCTACGTCTGACCTTGCCTCTGCCTAGTCCTTCTGTACCACGCCTTCTCAGCAGTCAGCGAGGTTGAGCCGTTGCTAGTGGATACGACCTGGTTGCTACTGCCGCAGCAAGACCATCCCGCTTTGCGGCGGGCTCTGGTGAACACCAGTAGCCTCTTAGAACCGGTCCACCAGCACGGTCCACGCCAATCCCTCGCTGACACAGAGGATCCACTACCAGTAAGCCGAATCGTGACAGCTGTCATGCACTGCTCTTTTAAGGTCTATCCATAGATTTTCAATTATGTTGAGGTCAGGAGATTTTGAAGGCCATGGGAAAATCTTCAGTTTATGCCTCATGATGTAATCCCCCGTGGATTTCGAGGTGTGTTTAGGATCATTATCCATTTGTAGAAGCCATCCTCTCTTTAACTTCAGCTTTTTCACAGATGGCATCAAGTTAGCATTCAAAATTTGCTGAAATTTTATTGAATCCATTTTTTTCTTCTACTCGTGAGATGTTCTCTGTGCCACTGGCTGCAATAAAACCGCAAAACATAATCGATCCACCCCCATGCTTAACAGTTGGACAGAGGTTCTTTTCATTAAATTCTGTTCCCCTTCTTCTCCAAACGTACCTTTGCTCATTCCGGCCAAAAAGTTCAATTTGAACCTCATCAGTCCACAGAACTTGTCTCCAAAATGCATCAGGTTTGTCTATATGTTCATTTGCAAAGTTCAAACGCTGATTTTTGTGGTGAGGACGTAGAAAAGGTTTTCTTCTGATGACTCTTCCACGAAGACCATATTTGTATAAGTATCTCTTTATAGTGGAATAGTGTACCACAACTCCAGTGTCTGCCAGATCTTTCTGGAGGGATTGTGCAGTCAAACATGGGTTTTGAATTTTTTTTTCTCACAATCCTGCGAGCTTTTCTGTCTGATATTTTTCTTGGTCTTCCAGATCTTGCTTTAACTTCCACTGTTCCTGATGACTGCCATTTCTAAATTACATTCCAAACAGAGGATATTGACATCTGAAAACATTTTGCTATCTTCTTATAGCCTTCTCCAACTTTGTGAGCGTCAACTATTTTCAGTTTCCGATTTCTAGACAACTGCTTAGAAGAACCCATGGTGCTGATTGTTGGGGCAAGGTCAGATGAGTCTGGGCATTTACAACCTTTGAGATTGACATCACATGGTCTTCCCAGATGATGATTGAGAACAATCCATGACACTGGCAGGTCTCAGCTTTGCAAAGGGGGCAGTGCATGCTATACATTCTGCAGGGTGCCCAAACTTTTGCAGATGCCATTTTTTTGTTTTCTGTTATTTTGAAAGTGTAAATGATGGAAATAAAATAACTTTTGTTGACATATTATAAGAATGTCTAATCTGTAATTTGATGCCTTTTGGCGATTTTTCCATCTTTCCTTGGCATCTTTATGCACATTAATACAATTTTTTACCTGGGGTGCCCAAACTTTTGATCCCCACTGTATGTATGTATGTATGTATGTATGTATGTGTGTATGTGTATGTTCCAGAATCACGTCCAAACGGCTTAGGATATTAACATGAAACTTGGCACACGTTACTTATATGTCAACAAAACTTACTCACCCTCATTTGCCAGGGCCGGGGTTTTTGTTTAAAGTCCCATACAAGTCTATGGGAAATATATGTTTCTGTATAACTTACAAATGGCTGGAGATATTTCGATAATACTTGGTCACATGTTACTTATATGTCCACTTAAAATATAGGATAGTTAATTTAACCCTTAACTACCCCCATTTGTGAGGGTCAGGTTTTTTGTTTAAAGTCCCATGCAAATGAATGGGAAATGTATTGTTACGCCGAGCGCTCCGGGTCCCCGCTCCTCCCCGGAGCGCTCGCAGCATCCTCGCAATTGCAGCGCCCCGGTCAGACCTGCTGACCGGGTGCGCTGCAATATCTCTCTCAGCCGGGATGCGATTCGCGATGCGGGAGGCGCCCGCTCGCGATGCGCATCCCGGCTCCCGTACCTGACTCGTTCCCCGTCTGTCTTGTCCCGGCGCGCGCGGCCCCGCTCCTTAGGGCGCGCGCGCACCGGGTCTCTGCAATTTAAAGGGCCACTGCGCCACTGATTGGCGCAGCAGGCTTAATCAGTGTGTTCACCTGTGCACTCCCTACTTCTACCTCACTTCCCCTGCACTCCCTCGCCGGATCTTGTTGCCATTGTGCCAGTGAAAGCGTTTCCTTGTGTGTTCCTAGCCTGTGTTCCAGACCTCCTGCCGTTGCCCCTGACTACGATCCTTGCTGCCTGCCCTAACCTTCTGCTACGTCCGACCTTGCTCTTGTCTACTCCCATGTACCGCGCCTATCTTCAGCAGTCAGAGAGGTTGAGCCGTTGCTGGTGGATACGACCTGGTTGCTACCGCCGCTGCAAGACCATCCCGCTTTGCGGCGGGCTCTGGTGAATACCAGTAGCAACTTAGAACCGGTCCACCAGCACGGTCCACGCCAATCCCTCTCTGGCACAGAGGATCCACCTCCAGCCAGCCGAATCGTGACATGTATGTTCCCTAAAAAATAATTGAATGTATGTAAGGAGTCTCAGGCCATACATGTGCCCCTAATAAACACTGAACCTCTCGGCAATAGATAATAGGAAAGAACTATTGTCCAATCTGGACAGAGGTGCCTTGTTAAAACATAGCTTTTACTAGAAATGATTAAAAATAGATGAAAAAACAACAAATAATAGTGCACAAAAGTGGTAGAAAACAAAAATTACTATCTGTTATGTAGCAGTAAATACAGCCGTGTGTTCACACAGATGGTATATGATAAATAAATATGCTCCTACTTGTCATCACAGTGGAGTATTGATTTAATAGAGTACACCATACTCCGCTGACTATTCAAAGACAGTGCTCGCTAGTCACAAACACGCTCTACTAAGTCCCTATTCCTAATAAGGATGGAATATGAGGACGGGATATGAGGAGGGGGTATGAGGACAGCATAGGAGGATGGAATATGAGGTCGGGATATGAGGACGGGATATGAGGTCGGAATATGAGGACAGGATATGAGGTCGGAATATGAGGACAGGATATGAGGTCGGGATATGAAGACTGGATATGAAGACAGGATATGAGGTTGGGATATGTGGACGGGATAGGAGGTCGAGATAAGAGGATGGGATAGGAGGACAGGATATGAGGACGGGATATGAGGTTGGGATATGAGGATGGGATATGAGGAAGGGATAGGAGGACGGGATAGGAGGTCGAGATGGGAGGACAGGCGTAATAAAATCAGAAAGAAGACTTGCGGTGGCACTACCTCGGAAGGTGAAGAATTGGAATCAGATGCAGTAGCGGTGTTATCAGCATGCATTTTATTCATACATAAATGGCTAAACGCGAGATAGGAGGATGGGATATGAGGACAGGATATGAGGTTGGGATATGGGGACGGGATATGGGGTCAGGCTATGAGGATGGGCTATGAGGACGGGCTATGAGGACGGGATATGAGGTTGAGATAGGAGGACGGGATAGGAGGTCATGATATGAGGACGGGATATGAGGATATGAGGTCGATATAGTAGGTCGGGATAGAAGGTATGAGGATGGGATATGAGGACGGGATATGAGGTTGAGATATGAGGAACGGGATATGGGGTTGGGATATGACAACAATATATGAAGGATGGGATATGAAGTCAAAAGCTTCCTCCTTTGTTGATTTTCTTCCCCAACAAGGATTAGGAAGGAAAAATCGGGCAACGCCAGGTACTCAGCTAGTTGTCATATAAAGTTAAAGTCTAGATAACATAGTTAGCACTTGTTTGTCCTGAGTGATTGGTGAAGGCTAGGTCCAGAATATAAGTAGGATATAAAGGGCACATGCCCAGAGGCCTTTACAACCATTGGGACTCCCTGTTGGAGGTAGGGAAATCTTATCATGCCATCAAAATGTCCTAATTCTTACAAGAATGTGCAGCCACTTGGCTTATACCTGTGATAAGGGTTTAATGGGCTCTGGGTCCCAAGGCTTTATCAGCCTTAATCTTGCCCTGTTGGAGGCTATCGACATTTGGCCTTCTAACCTCTTTTTTATTATGCCTAATATATTTTCTTTTATTTGTAGTTGTCAAATATTCCTAATTACAACTGGCATGTAAAGGCCTAATAAAAGTCTGATCATGTTAAATTAGAATTTTTTTTTTTCCATAAATGTTAATGTACTTATGGAAGATATGCATCAGGCTCTGTTCCATAGAGTTTTGCACAACTTAACCCAGGATTTGTTTATTGCCATTGTCTGTCTTGCTGTTTGTATATGTGTATATGTATGTATTTATGTCTCTGTTTTTTTTTTTTGTGCTTTCTCGTGATGACACTTAGTTTCTCATTTCACAGAAACACCTGACAGCCTTGATGCCATTGGTATGCAGACAGGAAGGGAAGTTCCTAGTGTTTTGTTCCATACAGATCACATAATTCACTTCCTTGTCTCAAGCCTACTATGTCTTATGATAATATGCAGTTACATTGTGCAGTACAATAGCATTGGGTAACACCTTAAGGACTGAGCCAGAATTTGAAAATTTGGTATGTGTAAACACTTTTGGAAAAGAACTCCATAAAATAGAGGTGCACCGAAATGGAAATTTCAGAACCGAAACAAAGCCGAAATATAAAAAAATTTCCGTCCGAAACCGATACCGTTATCGGTATCATTAGATTAGATTCCCCCACATTAGATTGCCAGCTCCCCCACATTAGGTCGGGAGTTCCCCCACATTAATAGGCAGCTCCACCACATTAATAGGCAGCTCCCCCACAATAGTAGGCAGCTCCCCCACAATAGTAGGCAGCTCCCCCACAATAGTAGGCAGCTCCCCCACAATAGGTCAGCATTTCCCCCACAATAGTAGGCAGCTCCCCCACAATAGTAGGCAGCTCCCCCACAATAAGTCAGCATTTCCCCCACAATAGTAGGCAGCTCCCCCACAATAGTAAGCAGCTCCCCCACAATAGTAGGCAGGTTCCCCACAATAGTAGGCAGCACCCCCACAATAGTAGGCAGCTCCCCCACAATAGGTCAGCATTTCCCCCACAATAGTAGGCAGCTCCCCCACAATAGTAGGCAGCTCCCCCACAATAGGTCAGCATTTCCCCCTCAATAGTAGGCAGCTCCCCCACAATAGGTCAGCATTTCCCCCACAATAGTAGGCAGCTCCCCCACAATAGGTCAGCATTTCCCCCACCATAGTAGGCAGCTCCCACACAATAGTAGGCAGCTCCCCCACAATAGGTCAGCATTTCCCCCACAATAGTAGGCAGCTCCCCCACAATAGTAGGCAGCTCCCCCACAATAGTAGGCAGCTCCCCCACAATAGGTCAGCATTTCCCCCTCAATAGTAGGCAGCTCCCCCACAATAGTAGGCAGCTCCCCCACAATAGTAGGCAGTTCCCCCACAATATTAGGCAGCTCCCCCCAACAATATTAGGCAGCTCCCCCCACATTTGTAGGCAGCTCCCCCCACATTAGGTCAGCAGTTCCCCCACAATAGTAGGCAGGTTCCCCACAATAGTAGGCAGTTCCCCCACAATATTAGGCAGCTCCCCACAACAATATTAGGCAGCTCCCCCCACATTTGTAGGCAGCTCCCCCCCAACAATATTAGGCAGCTCCCCCAACAATATTAGGCAGCTCCCCCCACAATATTAGGCAGCTCCCCCCCACAATATTAGGCAGCTCCCCCCAACAATATTAGGCAGCTCCCCCCAACAATATTAGGCAGCTCCCCCCCCCACAATATTAGGCAGCTCCCCCCACATTTGTAGGCAGCTCTCCCCCAACAATATTAGGTAGCTCCCCCCCACATTTGTAGGTAGCTGCCCCCCAACAATATTAGGCAGCTCCCCCCCACAATATTAGGCAGCTCCCCCCACATTTGTAGGCAGATCCCCCCCAACAATATTAGGCAGCTCCCCTCCACATTTGTAGGCAGCTGCCCCCCCACAATATTAGGCAGCTCCCCCCACAATATTAGGCAGCTCCCCCCAACAATATTAGGCAGCTCCCCCCCAACAATATTAGGCAGCTCCCCCCACATTTGTATGCAGCTCCCCTCACATTAGGTCAGCAGTTCCCCCACAATAGTAGGCAGCTTACCAACACCCCACAGACATACAGCTTCCAGCCATATACAGTGTATGACTGGAGGCTGTATGTCTGTACTGCTGCCCCCACAGTGACCCGGTCACCGCTCCTCCGGCCCGGGGTCACCATCTACTGCTATGGCCTATGGACCATAGCAATAGGTGCTGGGACCGGAGGAGCGGTGACCGGAACACTCAAGAAGATGACGCGCCGCCGGTCACTTACCAGGCTCCGACCAGCGCGCGTTCTCCTTCAACGATCCTGCGGTCCTCCTGCGTCTCTATGGTTGTACGCACGGGACGTCACGACCATAGAGGCGGAGAAGCGAGAGACCGAAGGAGGATCGCAGGAGGATGCCGGGGAATGGTGAGTGACCGGCGGACATCCTTATGTCCCGAAAAGATTTTTCGGGACACAGGGATGTCCGGGATAGGAATACTTCTTTTTATGTGCCCGGGCCGGCTCCCGTGTGTGGCTGCAGGTGGGGGCCGACCAGAGCATATAAAAACTAATGCTGTATACTAAAAACCAGGGGCCCTCCAGCTGTTGTGAAACTACAACTCCCAGCATGCCCGGACAGACTTTGCCGTTCCGGGCATGCTGGGAGTTGTAGTTTCACAACAGCTGGAAGCCCCCTGGTTTTTAGTATACAGTATTAGGTTTTATATGCTCTGGTCGGCCCCCGCCTGCAGCCACACACGGGAGCCGGCCCGGGCACATAAAAAGAAGTATTCCTATCCCGGAGAGCGCGCCCCCCCCAGATGTTGCGCCCGGTGCGGCCGGCCCCCCTGCACCCCCCACGAGTGCCTCTGCCACTGGCAGTGTTTGCAACTTGTGCTGTGGGCGGGCAGGGGAGGTGGGTCATTATCGGCACACTTTTTGTTGTTTCGGCATTTCCCCGAAACAGCTATTTTCGGCTGATATATATCGGCCGCCGATATATCGGTGCATCCCTACCATAAAGGTTTTGTGTATCCTAGATATCCTGACATTGTTTTTGTCACATGTTATGTTTAATTTGGGTGGTAAAAGTAGTCTAATGTGTGTTTTTTTCTTTTTTTTATATAATATCCACAGGCACCATCCAGCCCATATGGGGGCCTATGCGGGTGGTCTTGGTGCCAAAAGCAGCTGGACAGGTTGTTTCACACAGTTTTTGCAACACACAAAGAGGTAACAGGGAACTTGTCATCAGAGTTTACCATAAATGACACATGGCAACATGTTATATATGGTAAAATCTTGTTCCTTACCATTTCCAGGAAATGTTCCTTCCTGGAGTTATGGTGAAGATATGAAGTTAGACCCGAAAGTAGTCCTCTGGGCGGGGGCCATCCTCTTCTAGTTTTTTCTGCTCAAGCCCTAAGCATGGAGCATGGACCATTTCCAAGTTGACAGCAGAGTTGCACAGGAGACACATTCCATACCCCGCTGCTGCTAGGAAAGCTGAACTCTTCCGTTTCCTGTCTGCGGACATGGCAGGTCCCAGTCAGGAGACAGCACCTACGGACACTTTTCAAACCTCCTTGTCACAATTACATGTCATGTTAAATAGTATGCAATATAAAAATGTTGGAGAGGCTCTCGTTAGACTAGCAACCTACAGACCCGAGCTTCCCAAATGGCACCTATACCGACGGTGTCGAAAGTAGGCAAATAGAAAGAAGAAATTGGGGCTCAGGGTCATGAATATTGAACCAAATTATGTTTATTAATGTTTAAAAAATATTAATATATATATATATTAATCAGTGTTATGTGCTGTGACTCACAGGGCCCTTGTGAGTCAGCAGGGATATAAAATAGCTAAATAAGATACAATAAAATAATATGAATATATAATGGCAAAAAAAAGCTAATACTTAATAAGATACAATAAAATTAAATAAAATAATAAAATGTGGCCACAGACTATAATAAGTATATCCTGGATCAAATACTGTGCAGTATATTATGCTTTTACTCTGTTTAAGCTTATCATGCGACTCAGTTCATTAGGCTGATATTATCCAGGTAGGTAACAAGTCTATGACTCCCTGATTTGGGAGTGTAGAATGATGCAAAGTCTCTGTGTGATGTTGGTAATTGTGCTGCAATGTTAGGTAACAGTTGTGCAGGTATGTAGATGGTACCTTGCGATGCGTGTCAATTCCACTCCACGTTCCGGTGTCTCTTGCTACTAAAGAAATGACCTAAGGGGGTCCTGAAACGCTTCCAGTGACCACCACTATCTACTATATTGAGATATAGCACAAGTCTCTAATGTATTTTTCCACCTTAAAGGCATCCTCAGACCTGCCAGTCAACCCATGACAGCGCGCGCTACCTCAAACACGAGGACACCGCCGGGATCCGCTATTACTGCTTTCAGGAGAAGCGCTGCAGTCCACACAACCGGAGCCCATTGCCACCCGCGCTGCAAACTAATGGGACGGACGAGTCTCTAGCAGTGCACTCCCTGCCAGGAGACACCGGAACGTGGACTGGAATTTACACATATTGTAAGGTACCATCCATATACCTGCACAACTGTTACCTAACATTGCAGCACAATATAATAAATATATATATATATATATATATATATATATATATATATATATTATTGTTGTTTTTCTTTCTTTTACATTTTTCAGCTGAAATGGGAAATGGGGAGATGGATTTTTATTATGGGGAGTTTATTTAAAAAAAAAAAAAAAAATATATATATATATATATATATATATATACTTAAGAGAATTTTTTTTTTTTACTTTTTTTTGGACCAATATGACCAATCATTTGATTGCTTATACAGAGCAATGCAATTGGCAATCTGCTAGTAGAGCATGTCTATGATGATGTTGCAGGAAAACCGATCCGAACCCTTAGATCAACAAAGACACAACGTATTACTGTTTAAATACAATCAGCTTTAAAGGGGTACTCCGCTGCTCAGCGTTTGGAAAAAAACAGTTCCGAACACTGGAGCCGGCCCCAAGAGCTTGTAACGTCATAGCCCCGCCCCCTCATGACATCACGCCCCACCCCCTCAATGCAAGTTTATGGGAGGGAGCTATGACATCACGAGCTCCCGGCACCAGCTCCAGCATTTGGAACAGTTTGTTCCAAACACTGAGCAATGGAGTACCCCTTTAACAGATGCATCTAAACAGTTAAATAGCCAGCATTGGAGATCTCTCTGTGTCGGCTCTTGACATTGGCTGTCAAATGTTGGATCTTATGCTTGCCAGAGCTTTTAACAGCTGTTACCAGACTTTACCAGTGCCTTAATTGGTCAGTGATGGTGATCACTAGCTGAATACTATGATGAGAACAGTGTCCTTGTGTCTCTTCATATGATGACAGCTTATTGACACAGCATCTCTATATCCATTTGCAAATCAGACATGCAAGTACATTTACTTGCATCATTGGGTTAAAGGAGAAAATTGGAAAAAAAAATACCTGCAGCATCCACATTTAATAATTCTATTTTAATGTACCAAAGAGCTGTGCTTGATAAGGACCCATCAAAATGTTGATTTTTTTTGTATGAATTTCTGGGCATAACAATTTGAAATTTGAACATGAGTCCTGAACAAGAAATCTTTCTAAGCAATAACTTGGACACAGGGATTGAGTCTGTGTGTACTTTGATAACAGACTTTGGCAAAAAGATTTAAAGGGGTTATCCAGGAATGGAAAAAAATTGATAATTTCTTTCAAAAACAATGTTTGTGGCATTACATCTTGGCTCCATTTTCTTCAATAGAACTGATCTGTAATACCACACACAACCCAAGAACAGATGTGGTACGGTTTTTGGAAGAAATCAGCTCTAAGGTTGGATATCTCCTTCTAAAAGCTAGGAAGCAACTCTAATGAAATGGAAGCCATTTTAGTTGCCACCGGCAGAAACAGAGATCCAGTGCGCGCTGCCGCCAGCCTGTACATGCGGGGGGCAGGGCGGCAAGCGAGGCCAGGGAATCAATGCGCGACACCCCAACGTTTACATCACTTGCTCCCACCTGTCTGATTGACAGACAGGGAGCGAGCGCTTGCTGACTGAATTCGGACTTATGCCCAGCCTGGATTAGTCCGAATTCAGCTGTGATGTCAGCCACTCTGCAGCCGGCCACTAGGAGGGAGGCCCCTTCAAAGATAAAATAAAGTGTTTTAAACAATTTTTTTTTAAATGAACTATATTGGGAAGATGTTTTAATTGATTAGTACTATAACATATTTAAAAAAAAGTTTGATAACAGTGCCCCTGTACGCTATATCTATACACCATGTATTGCACGTTATTCCCTTTCCATCACTAATATATTTTGGAAGTTTTGGAAGATTGTATTTCCTGCATGTTCTTGTGATTTCAGAATTTCTTTATTGACAAAGAGTTGAGTAAAATGTGCATGACAAATATGGGTAAAGGAAGTCTTCTGCTGGACTAGGTTTCACCTGCTTTCTGCAAGTGTCTGGAATAAAGTCACACTTCACAACGCACAACAATAAAAGGCTGAAACTGTGTCTTACAAATGTGTAGTGCTGGTGTGACACCTGAAAACAACTCATAGAAGTGAAGGGCGTTTGCTGAGCAACATATGAGTCTTGCACTTACTACATATTAGATGTTAAAGTTTTTGTCTGCACTACTTTTTTGTTAGTCCTCCCTAAATAAGCATATCCTATTTTTTAAGATTTCCAAACAAAATCTGTGGGGTAACCAAAGAACTAAAGTATTAAATGCTACTGTTATGTCACCACAGTGGATATAAAGTAATGCACGCTGTCTATTTAGAGAAATAATATAATACATCAACATCATGAGTCTTCCAGAGGCAATTCAAGAGTCTCTTTGTAGCCACTTTCTGTTTTCAGCTAAATTATGGACAATACGGAAAATTAGACACCCCCTTCCCCCTCCTTTAAACTCAAAGGGGATTTATCAAAGCTTGCATGCCAATTTTCTGGAGTAAAAAGCCTCAATGTACAACTTTTCCTGTATTTAAAAAAAAAATTGGTAATACATCAGTATTTCCGGTGTAAGCATTCATTAATTTCCTTTCACACTGTAGTTTTTTGATTTGTGGACGTATTTAGACCAATTACAGCTGAAAAAGACAGATTTTTTTTCCTTCCTGCAACGTAATAATAGTCATTATAATATTAATAATATTAGAACTGTGCAGTTTCCACATGCCATGGGCTCAGGAGCTGTGGGAACGATTTGGAAGTATTGCAGTGTCTTATAATAAGAATCCAGTGATCATGTGCTCAAGTCCCCTTCTGGGCCTAAACAAAAAGGTAAAAAAAAGTTTAAAATCAGTTATTCAAAAAGTAAATAAATAAATAAATGAATACAAAAATATCACAGCATTTGCCTCCTTTTTTTCGTTGCATATGATTTAATACTCAAAATTTTGCCAAAGGTATATACTGTCATACTACTGTCATCATGATTTTCATGGTGATGCCAGTAGTATGGCATGTTACCACTGAGGAAATTGATTGGCTGCAGGAGTCACATGTGAGATTCTAGTTAAAGAAGTACTGCAGTTAAGGACAATTTATACCCTATTCTAGGGGATAAGTGTCTGATCACGGAGGGTCTTACTGCTGGGACCCACCGCTATCTCCTGCCCGGCACAAGTACAGCACCCGGGTACAGTGGGGAAAAAAGTAAAGTTCTCCCACTTAAAAAGATGACAGAGGCCTGTAATTATCATCATAGGTATACCTCAACTATGAGAGACATAATGAGAAAACAAAATCCATAAAATCACATTGTCTGATTTTTAAAGAATTTATTTTCAAATTATGGTGGAAAATAAGTATTTGGTCAATAACGAAAGTTCTTCTCAATACTTTGTTATATACCCTTTGTTGGCAATGACAGAGGTCAAACTTTTTCTGAAAGTCTTCACAAGGTTTCCACACACAGTTGCTGGTATTGTGGCCCATTCCTCCATGCAGATCTCCTCTAGAGCAGTGATGTTTTGGGGCTGTCACTGGCATTACGGACTTTCAACTCCCTCCAAAGGTTTTTTATGGGGTTGAGATCTGGAGACTGGCTAGGCCACTCCAGGAACTTGAAATGCTTACTACGAAGCCACTTCGTCGTTGCCCGGGCGGTGTGTTTGGAATCATTGTCATGCTGAAAGACCCATCCAAGTTTCATTTTCAATGCCCTTGCTGATGGAAGGAGGTTTTCACTCAAAATCTCCCCATATATGGCCCCGTTCATTCTTTCCTGTCTACAAATCATTCGTCCTGGTCCCTTAGCAGAAAAACAGCCCCAAAGCATGATGTTTCCACCCCCATGCTTCACAGTAGGTATGGTGTTCTTTGGATGCAACTCAGCATTCTTTCTCCTCCAAACACGACGAGTTGAGTTTTTACCAAAAAATTCTAATTTGGTTTAAGCTGACCATATGACATTCTCCCAATCCACTTCTGGATTATCCTAGTGCTCTCTATCAAACTTCAGACGGGCCCGGACATGTACTGGCTTAAGCAGGGGGACATGTCTGACACGATTTGAGTCCCTGGCGGCGTAGTGTGCTACTGATTGTAGCCTTTGTTACTTTGGTCCCAGCTCTCTGCAGGTCATTCACTGGGTCACCCTGTGTGGTTCTGGGATATTTGCTCACCATTCTTGTGATCATTTTGCACCTGAGATCTTGCGAGGAGCCCCAGATCCCCCAGATCGAGGGAGATTATTAGTGGTCTTTTATGTCTTTCATTTTCTAATAATTGCTCCCACAGTTGATTTCTTCACACCACACTGCTTGCATATTGCAGATTCAGTCTTCGCAGCCTGGTGCAGGTCTACAATTTTGTTTCTGGTGTCTTTAACAGCTCTTTGGTCTTGGCCATAGTGGAGTTTGGAGTGTGACTGTTTGAGGTTGTGGACAGGTGTCTTTTATACTGATAGCAAGTTCAAACAGGTGCCATTAATACAGGTAATGAGTGGAGGACAGAGGAGACTCTTAACCCCTTAAGGACCCAGACAATTTTCAGTCTAGGACCCGGCCATTTTTTGCACATCTGACCACTGTCACTTTAAGCTTTAATAACTCTGGGATGCTTTTACCTTTCATTCTGATTCCGAGATTGTTTTTTCGTGACCTATTCTACTTTATATTAGTGTTATACTTGCATCATTTCTTGGTGAAAAATTCCAAAATTTTATGAAAGCTCTCTGCTTATAAGGAAAATGGATATTCCAAATAAATTATATATTGATTCACATATACAATATGTCTACTTTATGTTGGCATCATAAAGTTGAAATGTTTTTACTTTTGGAAGACATCAGAGGGCTTCAAAGTATAGAAGCAATTTTCCAATTTTCCAAACTTTTCAGGGACCAGTTCAGTTTTGAAGTGGATTTTAAGTGAACCTCTAGTGAGTGAACTAGAGGGATCAGAAGGGAAGGAGCGACAGTGGGATTTTGGAGAGTGAGTTTTTCTGAAATGTTTTTTGGGGGGCATTTCGCATTTAGGAAGCCCCCAAGGTGGCCAGGACAGCAAAATTAAAACACATCCCAAAAACTACACCCCTCAAGGAACGTAACAAGGGGTACAGTGAGCCTAAACACCCCACAGGTGTTGGACGACTTTTCGTTAAAGTTGGATGTGCAAATGATTTATTTATTTTTTTCACTAAAATGATAGTTTGCCCCCAAATTTTAAATTTTTGCAAGGGGTAATAGGAGAAAATGCCCCCCAAAATTTGTAACCCATTCTCTTCTGAGAGTGGAAACACCCCATATGTGGTCGTCGAGTTCACTGCGGGCGCACTACAATGCTCAGAAGAGAAGGATTCACATTTGGCTTTTGCAAAGCAAATGTTGCTGAAATGGTTTTTGGGGGGCATGTCCCATTTAGGAAGCCCCTATAGTGCCAGGACAGAGGGAAGAAAACACATGGCATACTATTTTGGAAATTACAACCCTTAAGGAATGTAACAAGGGGTACAGTGAGCCTTAACACCCCACAGGTGTTTGATGACTTTTCGTTAAAGTTGGATGTGTAAATGATTTTTATTTTTTTTCACGAAAATGCTGGTTTTCCCCCATATTTTACATTTTTACAAGGGGTAATAGGAGAAAATGCCCCAAAAAGATTGTAACCCCTTCCCTTCTGAGTATGGAAATACCCTATGTGTGGACGTCAAGTGCACTGCGGGCGCACTACAATGCTCAGAAGAGAAGGAGTCAAATTAGCAAATTTAGCTGAAATGGGGGGGGGGCATATCGCATTTAGGAAGCCCCTATGGTGCCAGAACAGCAAAAAAACAATACTATTTTGGAAACAACAACCCTCAAGGAACGTAACAAGGGGTACAGTCAGCCTTAACACCCCACAGGTGTTTGATGACTTTGGATGTGTAAATGATTTTTTTTGTTCACTAAAATGCAGTTTTTTCCCCAAATTTAATAGGAGAAATGCACCCCAAAATGTGTAACCCCATATTTTCTGAGTATGGAAAATACCCCATGTGTGGACGTTAAATCGCAACTGTCATGAAATTTTTGTGTGATAATAGCCTTTGTACTGTGAGCCGGTGTTGTGTACAGTAATTATTTAACCTTATATTTGCAGGCTTTCGTGATGCTAAAAAGTGCTTTTAATCAAAGCTACTGACGGTCGGATAGGCGTGGTGCGAGGTACGCGATGCCCGCCGCCGCCACGCCCACCCACATGCCCACTTTGTATCTAAGTGCTGGGACCGCTGTGTGATTGACACACAGATCCCAGCGCATGCGCCCTTCAACTAATGTAACATGCGCGCTGCTGCGTGTCATCCAGCGAGCGCTCGCTCCTGTGCTCTCTGCACCTAGCCCTGCGCAGGAGCACTGAGGAGGACGGTGGCGGCAGGAGCGAGCGCTCGCTGGATGACACGCAGCAGCGCGCACGTTACATTAGTTGAAGGGCGCATGCGCTGGGACCTGTGTGTCAATCACACAGCGATCCCAGCACTTAGATACAAAGTGGGCGTGTGGGTGGGCGTGGCGGCGGCGGGGAATCACCTACGTCGCACCACGCCTATGCGACCGTCAGTGGCTTTTATTAAAAGCACTTTTTAGCGTCACAAAAGCCTGCAAATATGAGGTAAAATAATTGCTGTACACAACACCTGCACACAGTACAAAGGCTGTGTGCAGGTTATTACACTAAAATTTCATGACAGTTGTACTTTAAGTGGACTGCAGGCACACTACAATGCTCAGAAGGGGAGTCACATTTGCTAATTTTTCTAAAATGGGGGGCATGTCACATTTAGGAAGCCCCTATGATGCCAGAACAGCAAAAAAAAAAAAACACATGGCATACTATTTTGAAAACTACACCCCTCAAGGCATGTAAAAAGGGGTACAGTGAGCCTTAACACCCCACAGGGTGTGGGATGTGAAAAGGAAAAATTTTATTTTTTTACACTAAAATGGTGGGGTTACCCCAATTTTTTCATTTTCACAAGTGGTAACAGGAGAAAATGTCACATGAAATTTGTAAGTACATTTCTTTGGAGTAAGGACATACTTCATGTCTGGACGTTAGCAGCTCTGCGGGTGCACACCGTTCTCTGAGGAGCAGGAGCGCAGTCAGGGGCCTTGAGCTTCTGCATAGCTGCCTATGGAGCCAGAACAGTGGGACCCCCCCTCAAGGGGCATTACATGGGGTACACTAAATAAATAAAGTGGGGTACAGTGGGACGGGAAATCATACAAAAAGGTTTTGTTCCCAGAATGATGACTCAGAGCATAGCCAAAACTAAAAAATATGCCCACCCTAAACCCTATGCTCTGAATCATCATTCTGGGAATGTAATGTGTGTGTGTGGCCGTCCCTAACCGGTTGCCGCTCAGGTGGAGAGAGAATGCTGCACATTTGATGCAACAAAAAAAGTCCCCGATGATAGTGACCTATGACCCTTTTCTTTTTAAATACCCCAGAGGTCATATCAGTTTTTTTTTTTTTTTTCTTTATATAAAAGAGTTTTTTTGGGCAATTTAGTGTTTTTATTGGGTTAAAACTTGTAATGTACTCTGGACTTAGTATATTGGGGTCGAATTATGGAAAATTAAAATGAAGAAAATGTTGTACTCCATGGAAGTGTGATACTCCCTGAAGCAATCCTCAATGCAGAGGCCGGATGATCAGGGCAAGTGCCACACTGAGTGGTGGTGTCCTGCCGTATCCCCCTCTTGTAACACACTCTGCATCTTTTCTGGGTTTGTCCCTTCTTTCCAGTGTGGGGGACTTCATGTGGAAAGTGTTGGCCTGGGACGATCCTGGCACCTATAACTTCAGTTCCTTGGGTAGTCCGGCCTGCTCTTTCCCGGTCGCCAAAGATCAGGACCTTTAAGACTTCTTCTTGGAACTGAAGGTATGTCCTTGTGATGCCAGCACTCTGGTACATTCTGTACAAAAGAGTTGTACATGGCAACCTGTACCATGTAGACCGCAACTTTTTTGTACCATTTCCGTGTTTTCCACATGGCCATGTATGGCTTGAAGACTTGATCAGAGAGATCAACTCCCCACCAGATACCGATTGTAGTCCAGAATACAATCAGGCTTGAGGACTGTTGTTGTGGTACCTCGCACAGGGACAGGTGAGCTGCTGTTACCATGAATTTTGGTCAGCATAAGGACATCCCTCTTATCCTTATACTTTACCAGCAACAGGTTTTCATGGGTAAGGGCACAGGACTCACCCTTGGGAATAGGTGTCTTGATCAAATTTAGAGGGAGGCCTCTTCGGTTCTTCCGCACGGTCCCACATGCGGACGTGGATCTGGCGGCAAGGGATCTGAACAGAGGGATGCTGGTATAAAAGTTGTTAACGTACACGTGGTAACCCTCATCCAGCAATGGGTGCACAAGGTCCCAAACGATTTTCCCGCTAACACCAAGAGTGGGGGAACATTCTGGGGGTTCAATATGGGAATCTCGTCCCTCATATACTCTAAACTTGTAAGTGTACTTGGAGGTACTCTCACAAAGTTTGTAGAGCTTCAACTCCCCCCCAGATCCAATTGTAGTCCAGAATACAATCAGGCTTGAGGACTGTTGTTGTGGTTCCTCGCACAGGGACAGGTGAGCTGCCGTTACCATGAATTTTGGTCAGCATAAGGACATCCCTCTTATCCTTATACTTGACCAGCAACAGGTTTTCATGGGTAAGGGCACAGGACTCACCCTTGGGAATAGGTGTCTTGATCAAATTTAGAGGGAGGCCTCTTCGGTTCTTCCGCACGGTCCCACATGCGGACGTGGATCTGGCGGCAAGGGATGTGAACAGAGGGATGCTGGTATAAAAGTTGTTAACGTACACGTGGTAACCCTCATCCAGCAATGGGTGCACAAGGTCCCAAACGATTTTCCCGCTAACACCAAGAGTGGGGGAACATTCTGGGGGTTCAATATGGGAATCTCGTCCCTCATATACTCTAAACTTGTAAGTGTACTTGGAGGTACTCTCACAAAGTTTGTAGAGCTTCAACTCCCCCCCAGATCCGATTGTAGTCCAGAATACAATCAGGCTTGAGGACTGTTGTTGTGGTTCCTCGCACAGGGACAGGTGAGCTGCCGTTACCATGAATTTTGGTCAGCATAAGGACATCCCTCTTATCCTTATACTTGACCAGCAACAGGTTTTCATGGGTAAGGGCACAGGACTCACCCGTGGGAATAGGTGCCTTGATCAAATTTAGAGGGAGGCCTCTCCGGTTCTTCCGCACGGTCCCACATGCGGACGTGGATCTGGCGGCAAGGGATGTGAACAGAGGGATGCTGGTATAAAAGTTGTCCACTTACACGTGGTAACCCTCATCCAGCAATGGGTGCACAAGGTCCCAAACGATTTTCCCACTAACACCAAGAGTGGGGGAACATTCTGGGGGTTCAATATGGGAATCTCGTCCCTCATATACTCTAAACTTGTAAGTGTACTTGGAGGCACTCTCACAAAGTTTGTAGAGCTTCACGCCATACTGCGCCCGCTTCGAGGGAATATACTGGTGGAAGATGAGTATCCCCTTAAAACTGATAAGAGACTCATCAACCGAGAGCTCCCTGAGCAGTACGTAGGCCTCCAAAAATTTTGTGTGGACATGCCGCATTATCTGCATAATGAAGGCATTTCCAAATTGCCTCGAACCGCTTCCGTGTCATGACCATACTGTAAAGCAGGGTCTGGTATAGGATGTCCCCACTCCAGTACTGTCTGACACAGGGCTTTTTGACCAGGCCCATATGCAGCACAAGACCCCAAAATGTCTTCATTTCTGCTGCATCAATGGCGTACCATTCATTGGGCCTGGCCAAAAAAGAATCAGGGTGGTGAACTGCTGAGCGTACAGATTCGTCTGCTCCACCATGTGATTAACAAAGCTGAAAAAATAACTGAAAAAGTCAATTTCAGTGAACACGGCCGTGTCAATCCGGATTCCGGAGTCGCCAACAAACTCCGGAATCCGTGCTTTATAACCCTCTGGGGGTCTCCAGATAGGTTCACCGGAAGGGGGCTCCAGTACACTTGTCTGGGGGGTCGGACTCCTAGTACGAGCGGCATGGATGCTCGTACTAGTGTCAGCCACTGGGTCACTATCATGGGGGGTACGTGGCCTCGCCTGGCGGTGTCTTCGCCGTCTTCTGGGGGGCTCATCATCAGTACTAGATGATGAGGAGGATGAGGAAGAACACAGGAATGTAGGATATTCCTCATCCTCAATGACAGAATCAGAGTCGGAGGCAAGAAAAGCGTATGCCTCCTCCACCGAAAATGCCCGGCGAGCCATCGCATTTTTTCTACGGTGGCGGGGGATGGAGGCTGTACAGTGGTGGGGGGGCAAATGCAGCACCCTGAACCCCTAATAGGGTCTGAGTCACGCTTAAAAAATTGTGGGGGACCCTTGGGGACCAATTTGGGGGCCAGGGGGAGGAAATGTTTCTTTACTTTTTTTTTACTTTTGACTCCTACCTTTCCCTTTTCTGTATTCTGTTCCTGCTCTAAGGGGATCTTCTTCTGTGAGGGGGCTCCAATCTCGCAGAGGGGAGGTCAACGGCTCCTTCTTGCAGCTCTGACCGCTGACCGAACTCAGTGAGCCGGCAGAGCTGTGAGAAGAGCTGGTTAACCCCTGCCCTGCCGGCTGCTATTGGCTGGACGAAATCGCCACCTCCCCATAGATACATGGCGGGGGGGGGGGGGTCTCAGGACCCCCCTGGGCATTTGCACAGGATGCCTGCTGAATGATTTCAGCAGGCATCCCGATCCAATCCACGCCCGGCGCGCGGCGGGGACCGGAATTCCCACGGACGTACCGGTACGTCATGGGTCCTTAAGACCCAGGGTGTCATGACGTAGCGGTACGTCATAGGTCCAGTAGGGATTAAAGAAGTTTCAGGTCTATGAGAGACAGAAATCTTGCTTGTTTGTAGGTGACCAAATACTTATTTTCCACCATAATTTGCAAATAAATTCTTTAAAACTCAGACAATGTGATTTTATGGATTTTTTTCTCATTATGTCTCTCATAGTTGATGTATACCTATGATGAAAAATACAGGCCTCTCTCATCTTGTTAAGTGGGAGAACTTGCACAATTGGTGGCTGAAATAAATACTTTTTTGCCCCACTGTATCTCCGGCCACTGTATCTCCGGCCGGAGCACCATGCAGGTGTCCCAGCGGTCAGAAACCTTATTAACATGATAAGCATATGATGAACTTAATGGCTGCTTCTGAGATGCCTAAAATGTGGCAAGATATGTCTAGTATATTATCCATAGTGCTCATGTACACTGGCATTGAAGCTATGTTTAACCCATTTTTATTCTTTTACATTTATTTGTATGGTGGTGGAGGTAAGGGCTAATGTCCCTTCATGGAAGCCATATTATGACAAAGTAGTCAAAGTAGGCCTGTATAATCTCTTTGCATTTGGAGAACAATGAAATAAACAGAAAGAATAGATTTTGAAAAAAAAAATGACAGGGCCCTTATCCATTGTTAAAAAGGTATGGTTGTACTGAGTTTGTATATGTACATCATATGTATTCATAAAAGACATCTTCTAAAACACAAGTAACACGTGCTTTAATATTGAATATTAAGTTTCTTTTATCATCACAAAATAAGTCATGAACTTAAATGAATAAATACTGTATATGAGCAAATTTTCAACAAAAAGTTTAGAGTTTGGTACTTTAAAAATGGCAATATAACAAAATGGCAATATAATAATGTACTACAATATGTAAGAAATAAGAATGATAGAGAGGACCAGCAGGTAGAACGCTGGTTTTGTAGAAGCGCTGGTCTGAGGTGGTGCTGGCACGTTTGATCTGCACTGAGTGCAGTTGAATCCACAAAATTCACAGTATGAGATCTTTTTCATTGTCAGAGAATTATATGTCCTTGTTGCTGTGTTTCCTAATGTGAGAGAAAAGAACACTTTTTCAAACCAAAGAAAATGTATTAATATTGCATTAAGCAGTATGATTTTGAAACCTTTTTATATTGTGTAATCCACTGTGACACACATTTTTTATTCCTCTTCTGAGATCCTTACGTAAGAGTTGTCCAGGATTAGAAAAACATTGCTGCTTTCCTCCAAAAGACAGTGGAAAAGCTGTCCACAGGTTGTGCACAGTATTACAAAATGGCTCTATTCACTTTAATGGAACTGAGCTGTACAACAACACACAAACTAAGGACAAGCATGGCACTGTTTCTGGAAGAAAGCAGCAATGCATTTCCTAATCATGGAAAACCCCTTTAACTCTTCTGCTAGAGCCCCTGCGACTGCTTTTACATCCATTTTTTTATAGGGAATTTAATAAGCGCATCGCTGATCCACTTCAAGACAAAACTTAGGTCCCTGTTCTCAGGGCCAGCCCTATCATGGGAGCCAGTGGGACCATTGGTCCCAGGCGGCACTTTTCAGGGATGACACTTTGCTGCCCCTTTTTTTTGTGCCTCCTAGGTTCATGGTAGGGCCGACCCTGCCGCTGCGCTGTCGCTACTCATTATTCTAAAGCATCCGTGGCACATAAAAGCGCCGCAGGCACTTTAAAAAGTGAGTCTGCGGTCGGCTGAACGGGTCTGACGAGGGACGTCGCACAAGTGATGTCCCTCCGCAGACCCGCACAAGAGGACGTCAGTGACGTCACTCGTCAGGCCGCCGCCGGAGAGGAGAAGCACTGCACAGGCCAGGTAAGTGTGTCTATGTGTGTGTGTGTCTCTGTGTGTGTGTGTCTATGTATGTGTGTCTGTGTGTGTCAGGAGGGGACTATGCTACATAATGTGGGGAAACTGCTACCTAATGTGGGGAATCTATGCTACCTAATGTGGGAAAACTATGCTACCTAATGTGGGGAAACTATGCTACCTAATGTGGGGAATCTATGCTACCTAATGTGGGAAATTATACTACCTTATGTGGGGAAACTATGCTACCTAATATGGGAAACTGCAACCTAATGTGGGGAAACTATGCTACCTAATGTTGGGAAACTATGCTACCTAATGTGGGGAAACTATGCAACCTAATGTGGGGAAACTATGCTACCTAATGTGGGGACAATGCTACTTAATGTGGGGAAACTATGCTACCTAATGTGGGGGAACTTCTGCCTACCTAATGCTGGAGATTAATGTGAGTTGCAGTGCAATTTTATGGCTCAGTACTTTTTTTTTTGGGGGGGGGGGGGGGCAGCATTTCACTCTTGGACCCAGGCAGCACAATGGCTCTGCCTGTTTTCAAGATCATTGGGGATCCTAGGAGTCGTACCCTCCACCGTTCCTTCCTCTTTAACCTCAAGTCCTAATGAGGTGGAGCCTGTGCCACAAGAGCATTCTACTATTTTAGCAGAGCTCTCACATGGGCACAGGCTCTCAAGTCATTAGGACATGACATTCAAGATTTATGTATATTCAACAGATGGAATAAGGGAGCACAGGGGAAGGTGGCAAGGATTCTCAGAAAGCCGGCTCCCATATCCATTGAGCAAAAGACCAGATATGCTTACTAACAACAGGGGTTATAACTCTGTAACCGGACCACTGATTTATGTGTTACATTATTTTACTCAGGTTCACCTGCACTATACCACTATAGTGTTTAATGTGGGTGAACCAGCAGTTTCCTTTAAAGGAAGCTTGAAACATCAATTTACCATTGTATGACAAAATAAATGTAACTAGACATGTACTTACTTGGATTATAATATTCATAAATAGTAACTACAGCATCCTGTGAACCTGCAACAATCGCATACCGAACCATTGGTACAGATATACAAATCTTCTCAGTAGAAACCTAAGAGAAATAAATGTAATATTTAAATCACTTGTTCAGAGTCTTCATACTATACAATATCTAAATTGTATGCATGTATGTTCACTGCTAATCTTGTATGCAGTAAATCCACACAGCATTTATATGGCCTCATATATAAGATTAGTGCTGTGAATCATCTATCAGTGGGGCATAGCTCTTTACCCTGTAGCAGGACAATTTTCACACTTGTGAAAAACATAAATAAAACCTGAATTATATAAAAAAAAAAAATGAATCATATTTGGCCCATTTCACACTATAAAGTTGCTCCGTTAAAAGACCCGTTATAAACGGATGTTAAATGGCCGTTGCAAAATCCCATTAAAGTCTATGGGATTTTTTGATTATCCGTGATGACCTGTTATAGCTCGTCATGAATAACATACGTTATTTGTGACGGAAGAAAAAACAGCACATGCACTAATTTTTCTTCCGTCACAACAAACGGGTAAATAAACGACTCTGTTCCATGATGGGGGTTGTAGTACAGGGGCTGAGGGATTGATCACACCGGGTCTCACTTCTAAAACCTGATGCGATTAGAAGTTATTAAACAGGGGAGCGGGCGGCATGCTCCACTCCCCTGCGATGTACGATGTATTTTACTTTCATTTTTAAATTCCCCGCCGGGAGCCCTGAATGGTTGGTACGGATCAGCCATTCAGGGCTCCCGGCTGGGTTTTTAAACTTCAGTGTTCCTTACTGTATAATCACATTCCTCCTTAAGTATATTCCTTTTTATTCCCCCCATGTGTATATGTATGATTCCCCCCCCCCCCCCCCCCTGCCTGCTACCTGGTCTTCTAGCGCTGTCACAGCGCACAGCAGGAACATTCCATTCCCTTCCCTGCTGCTCATCTCTGTATCTGACAGAGGAGCAGCGGAGAATGGAGGGACATGTCCCCCCTGTGTGCTGTTATAGCGCTCCATTCCCTGCCACCGTACCTGACCTGTACCCCCAATGCGCTGCCTCATTCATATATTCCCCACAGCTGCCCCATATGTCCCCGCTGCTGCCCTGCTCCAAGCGCAGCCAGAGCGCACAGTGGGGACATGTCTTTTTATTCCCCACTGCTAATCTCCGTTGGGTACGGAGATGAGCAGTGGGGAATAAAATGACATGTCTCTGCTGTGTGCTCTGATTGCGCTTGGAGCAGGGCAGCAGCGGGGACATGTCGGCCTAACAGGCTGTGATCTCTCTTCGCCTGATCTCTCTTTGCGTATTTGCTGTTTTTTGGATCTTGCTGAAGGGGTGTGACCCGTAAGAAAGGGGTGTGGATTTAGGTGAGGGGGGGGCTGGCCGCCCCCTTCTGAAAAATTTATGGCAGTTTCAACTGGCAAACAAGTGTAAACGGCTGTTGAAATCTCTGCTAGCTTTAAGCATTTCAGTATGGGTGCACAGGCTTGCTGAAATCTTCACTATCTCTAGCATCTGCCTTTACATAATACAGTGCGCTGGCAGGGGAACCTATGCTGAGGATTTATTAATGCCCTAATATGTGCACTGACGGATGCTTTTCCATAGTATTGGAATACATTATTACATATTAAAAATGGCTGCTTTTTATACATATTTTATGGCTTTTTTGTTTTGATTTTACAGTGTGTGAACATAGCCTATAAGAAGCACTTCGGACTGTTTTGTAGCTTGCCTTTTTTATTTTCGCTAATGCAGACCAGTGTTTTACCTAGTAAAGAATAGCATTGCCTTTGTGTTACTTTTTCTCCTTGCTCCAAGATCAGTCCTTTTTACTGACAATTCAGTAGACAATTAAAATTAAGCATTATTATATTGTAGAAATCAGACACCTGTAAATTATTTTTACCATTGAAATTAAATAGTTTGCTAACACACAGTACTTTACTTTTAATAACTTACCGAATCCAAGTACACGTAAACTTTATCTTCTTTTGGTTCCACCAGCTTGACAATGTCAGTTGTGGGAATACCTATAGGGCTTAATTCAAAACCACTAAGGAGTCCTATATCTAGAATTACCATTCCAGTCTTATTGTTTGTCCCTTTGTAGCTGAAACCAAAAAAGAACAGTGGTCTTAGAGGCCTTTTCTGTAACATGTATTGTTAGAGAGAGAGGATATAATAGCAGAATATATAGATATACAATATAAATCCCATTATTATTAGTATTACCAGTAATAAAAAGGGTTATATCCCTTTAAGGACGCCACCTATTTTACATAAATGACTAAGCCCAACTATTCAAATCTGGCCTGTGTCTCTTCAAGTGGTAATACCCCTGACATGCTATTACTTAGCGACGTGATTCTGAGAATGATTTTTCGTGACATATTGTACTTTATATTAGTGGTAAATCTTTATTGATTCATGCAGCATTTTTTGAGAAAAATAAAAAATATTATGAAAAATCTAAAAATGTATGGCATTGTTTATTATTATAAATTTTTTATGGCATTCACTGTATGCTAAAAATTATGTAATTTTTATTCCGTAAGTCGGTACGATTATGCCGATACCCAATTTATATAGCTTTATGTTCTTTTTCCTTTTCCCAACAAAAATCCTTTTCTCGTTTTTAGTATTGTCATGTTCTGACGGCTATAACTTTTTTATTTTTTGGCCAATGCCATTGTGTAGGGTTTATTTTTTGCACGTTTTAGACCAAAATTTGTGATTCATGCCACCTCTTGATCTTTTTTTTTTCCACATTTTAGTTAGTTTGGTTTTCTTTTTAACGGCGTTCACCGTGCTGGATAAATACCATTATTGTTTTATTGTACAAATCATTACAGACGTGTAAATACCTATTATGTATAGGTTTGGTACCATATTTGTGTGGTTTTGGACTGGACCTACGCTTCTTGACACCCGTGCAATAGTCTGGAGCTTCTTGATGCCTCTATGCATAGCCCAGTGTAGGGACGATAAACCAGTTGGGGGCATCCTTAAAACTGAGGTTCTTCAGCAGCAGATATGTGTATTGTAAGGAATAAGGTACACTGTAACGCCGAGCGCTCTGGGTCCCGCCTCCATCCCGGAGCGCTCACGGCGTGTGCCCTCCTGCAGCGCCCCGGTCTGTCCCTTGGCGGCACAAGTCCACCCGCGGGCCGCATCCCGTCTTACTTACGTCCCTCTGCCTGCTGTGTCCTCCCGGCACGCGTGACCCCACTCTCTAGGGCGCGCGCCGGCTCTCTTAAATTTAAAGGGCCAGTGAACCATTAATTGGTGCCTGGCCCAATCACTGTAAAACATTATAAAACCTCACTTCCCCTTCCTGTCCTTGCCGGATCTTGTTGCCTAGTGCCTTTTGAAAGCGTTTCTTGAGTGTCCACTGCCTTGTTCCCAGAACCTTTGCTGTTGCCCCTGACTATGAACCTTGCCGCCTGCCCTGACCTTCTGCTACATCTGACCTTGTCTTGCCTTGTCCTTTTGTACCGCACCATCTCGGCTGCCAGAGGGGTTGAGTCGCTACCGGGTGGAGCAACCTGGGGGTTACCGCCGGAACAAGTCCATTCTGCTTTGCAGCGGGCTCTGGTGAATACCAGTAACCCCTTAGACCCTGTTCCCCTGGTACGGCCCACGCCATCACCTCTCTGGCACAGAGAATCCACCTACAGTGTCCTCACTTTCCACCAGCCCAGATCCTGACAGTAGATTCTGATGAGGTGCCGCTACCAAGCCTTGGAGACCTCACCACCGTTGTGGCTCCACAGTCTCAACAGGTAGCCCAACAAGGACATCAGTTGACCCAACTGACTGCAATGGTTCAGCAACTTCTGCCTCTACAGCAGCAGCCGTCTTCCCCGCCAGCTCCTGCACCTCCTCAACTGCAAGCTGCCGCTTCCAGTACCAGAGTCCGTCTTTCTCTTCCTGACAAGTTTGACGGGGACTCTAAGTTGTGCCGTGGCTTCCTGTCCCAGTGTTCTCTGCACTTGGAGCTGTTGGCTGACCAATTTCCAACTGAACGGTCAAAGGTGGCATTCGTGGTCAGCTTACTTTCTGGAAAGGCCTTGTCTTGGGCCACTACGCTTTGAGACCGCAACGATCCAGTCACCACTTCTGTCCAGACCTTCTTCTCAGAAGTACGCTCTGTCTTTGAGGAACCAGCCCGGGTTTCTTCAGCCGAGACGGCTTTGTTGAATCTTGTTCAAGGAAACTCTACAGTGCGCGATTACGCCATTCAGTTTCGGACTCTTGCCTTAGAATTAGAGTGGAATAATGAGGCTCTCTGCGTGACCTTCAAGAAAGGTTTATCCAGCCACATCAAGGATGTTCTGGCCGCATGAGAGATACCCTCAGCCCTGTTTGAACGTAATAATTTGGCCACCCGCATTGATATGCGTTTTTCAGAAAAGCGACAGGAGCTACACCAAGAAAAGGATCTTGTTCACACCAGGCGGCTTCCCTGCCTAACACCTCTCTTTCAGCATTCGCTGCAACCTGTTACTGTGCCTTCCGCCAATGAAGCTATGCAAGAGGATCGGTCTTGCCTGACCCAACTTGAGAGGACTCGCCGTAGGAATGAGAACCTTTGCCTGTACTGTGCAAGCTCCGAGCATTTCCTAAAGGACTGTCCTCTGCGTCTTCCGCATCTGGGAAGACGCACGCACCTAGTAAACGTGGGAGAGGCGTTACTGGGTGCGGATTCATCCTCTCCACGTCTGACGATTCATGTAAGGATTTCTTTGCCTGCTTAAACTGCCTTTTCTACTGTGCCCTTTCTGGACTCTGGTTCAACAGGAAATATCATGGAGGCCTCATTAGTCAACAGATTCAACATGCCTGTGACCCGTCTCATCAAGCCCCTCTTCATTTCCTCCGTGAGCGGACAGAATCTGGACTGTACCGTGCGCTATCGCACAGAGCCTTTGCGCATGAACATTGGTGTCCTCCATCATGAGGACATTGAATTTTTTGTGCTTCCCAACTGTACCTCAGAAGTTCTACTTGGGTTGCCTTGGCTCCAGCGCCACTCACCCACCCTTGATTGGTCTTCTGGGGACATTAAGAGTTGGGGTCCTACCTGTCACAAGCGATGCCTTAAGACTTCACCCACCAGTCAAGTAACCATTGCTTCGCCTCTGCCAGGCCCGCCTAAGGCCTACCAGGACTTTTCTGACGTTTTTGTAAAAAGCAAGCAGAGGTCTTACCACCACACAGACCCTTTGACTGCCCTATTGACTTGCTTCCTGGTACTTCTCCGCCTCATGGCAGGATTTATCCACTCTCTGCTCCAGAGACCCAAGCCATGTCCGAGTATGTTCAAGAAAATCTAAAAAAAAGGATTTATCAGAAAATCTTCTTCTCCTGCTGGAGCAGGGTTCTTCTTCGTTGCTAAGAAAGATGGATCCCTACGTCCGTGCATCGATTACCGCGGTTTAAATAAAATTGCAGTTAAGAACCGTTATCCACTCCCTCTTATCTCTGAACTGTTTGACCGTCTGCGGGGAGCAACATTTTTTACCAAACTTGATCTAAGAGGGGCTTATAATTTTATCCGTATACGTGAAGGAGACGAGTGGAAGACTGCATTCAACACCCGTGACGGACATTTTGAGTATCTTGTCATGCCTTTCGGCCTTTGCAACGCCCCTTCAGTTTTCCAGGACTTTGTCAATTAAATTTTTCGTGATATGCTGTATACCTGTGTAATAGTCTATCTGGATGACATTCTTATTTTTTCTTCCAACTCTGAGGAACATCGCTTCCATGTCGTCAGGTGTTACAGCGCCTACGCAAAAATCATCTTTATGCTAAGATTGAAAAATGTCTCTTTGAACGCAGCAGTCTACCTTTCCTGGGATACATTGGGTCCAGTCAAGGCCTTCAAAATGACCCTGACAAGCTTTCTGCGGTTCTGGATTGGCCATGCCCCTCTGGACTGCGAGCTATCCAAGGTTTCTTCGGGTTCGCTAACTACTATCGTCAATTTATTCCCACTTCTCCACCATCGTTGCACCTATTGTAGCATTGACCAAGAAAGACGTGAACCCGAGGTCCTGGCCACCAATGGCGGAGGAGGCCTTTAACCTTCTCAAGGCTGCCTTCGCTTCTGCACCTGTTCTGTCCAGGCCTGACCCCTCGAAGCCTTTTATTCTCAAAGTGGATGCTTCTTCTGTCGGTGCCGGTGCCGTCTTAACTCAAAAAAACACTACTGGGAAAAATTGCACTTGCGTTTTTTTCTCCAAGACTTTCTCTCCTGCAGAAAAAAATTATTGGATTGGAGATTGTGAACTTTTGGCCATTAAATTGGCACTTGAGGAGTGGAGACATCTTTTGGAGGGGTCCCTGCATCCCATCATCATTTACACGGATCATAAAAATGTATTGTATCTCCAGACTGCCCAGAGATTAAATCCTCGCCAAGCTAGATGGACATTGTTTTTTGCCCGCTTCAATTTTGAAATTCATTTTCGTCCAGCCGACAAGAACGTCAGAGCTGACGCACTATCACGTTCCACCGATGTCTCCGAATCTGAAGCCCCTCCACAGCACATAATACCTCCTGAGTGTCTGATCTCCTCCGCTCCAACCACTCTTGTGCAAGTTCCTCCAGGGAAGACCTTTGTACCTTCTCGCCTTCGCCTCAAAATTCTTAAATGGGGTCACTCTTCTCTTTTGGCCGGACATGCTGGTGTCAAGAAGTCTGTGCAGTTGATTTCCAAACACTATTGGTGGTCTTCCTTGGAGAAGGATGTGACTGATTTTGTTCGGGCTTGTACAACCTGTGCCCGTGACAAGACTCCACGCCAAAAGCCGGCAGGTCTCCTCCTTCCTTTACCTGTACCTGAACAGCCATGGTCCCATATTGCTATGGACTTCATCACCAATCTGCCACCATCCCGCAACAATACAGTCATCTGGGTGGTCGTTGATCGTTTTTTTTAAATGGCTCATTTTGTCCCTCTGCCGGGTCTTCCTTCTGCGCCACAATTGGCAAAATTATTTTTTCTTCATATTCTTCGCCTCCACGGGCTTCCCACGCACATCGTCTCAGACAGAGGCGTCCAATTTGTTTCTAAATTTTGGAGGGCTCTCTGCAGCCAATTAAAACTCAAACAAAATGTTTCTTCTGCTTACCACCCTCAATCCAACGGACAAGTGGAGAGAGTGAATCAGATACTTGGTGATTACCTGCGACATTTTGTCTCCTCTCGCCAAGATGATTGGGTCGACCTTCTGCCCTGTGCTGAATTTTCGTACAATTTAAAAAACTCTGAGTCTTCTTCCAAATCTCCTTTTTTTGTGGTGTACGGCCGTCACCTGCTCCCCAAACATCCCCACTTCCTCTGGGATTCCTGCCGTGGATGAATCGAAGATTCAAGATTTTTCTTCCATCTGGCGTGAAACTCAGAAGTCGCTTCTACTGGCCTCTTCTCGTATGAAGAGACATGCTGACAGAAAGAAGGGATCCTCCTGTATTTTCCCCTGGTGACAAGGTATGGCTTTCTGCTAAGTACATTCGATTCCGTGTACCCAGTTACTAGTTGGGCCCCCAATTTTTAGGCCCCTTCAAAGTCAAAAAACAAATTAACCCTGTCTCTTTCCAACTTCATCTTCCCCCCTCTCTCCGTATTCCTAACTCTTTCCATGTTTCTCTACTCAAGCCTGTTGTTTTTAACCGTTATTCTCCCAAGGCCGTGGTCCCTACCCCTGTCTCCGGTTCCTCCGACATCTTTGCCGTAAAAGAAATCCTGGCATCCAAAACCGTCAGAGGTAAAAAAAAATTGGTCAATTGGGAGAATTGCGGTCCTGAGGAGAGGTCCTGGGAACCTGAGGCCAATATTCTTGATAAAGAACTCATCTGTAAGTTCCTAGGATCCAAAAAGAGGGGGAGACCTAAGGGGGGGTACTGTAACGCCACGCCGAGCGCTCCGGGTCCCGCCTCCATCCCGGAGCGCTCACGGCGTGTGCCCTCCTGCAGTGCCCCGGTCTGTCCCTCTGACCGGGAGCGCTGCTACAGTGATGCCGGTGGGGATGCGATCCGCGTGGCGGCACAAGTCCACCCGCGGGCCGCATCCCGTCTTACTTACGTCCCTCTGCCTGCTGTGTCCTCCGGGCGCGCGCGGCCCTGCTCTCTAGGGGGCGTGCGCGCCGGCTCTCTTGAATTTAAAGGGCCAGTGAACCATTAATTGATGCCTGGCCCAATCACTGTAAAACGTTATAAAACCTCACTTCCCCTTCCTGTCCTTGCCAGATCTTGTTGCCTAGTGCCTTTTGAAAGCGTTTCTTGAGTGTCCACTCCCTTGTTCCCAGAACCTTTGCTGTGGCCCCTGACTACGAACCTTGCCGCTTGCCCTGACCTTCTGCTACGTCTGACCTTGCCTTGCCTTGTCCTTTTGTACCGCGCCATCTCGGCTACCAGAGGGGTTGAGTCGCTACCGGGTGGAACTACCTGGGGGTTACCACCGCAGCAAGTCCATATCTCTTTGCGGCAGGCTCTGGTGAATACCAGTAACCCCTTAGACTCCGTTCCCCTGGTACGGCCCACGCCATCACCTCTCTGGCACAGAGGCTCCACCTACAGTGTCCGCACCTTCCGCCAGCCCGGATCCTGACATACACCTTACTATATCTTATTATAATATAATATTAGGATTCACCTCAGAAACTGTGTGTCAAGAATGGACAGGGAACAGTGAAGCCCTAACTCACCCACAGCCACTGTCCCTACCTATTGCCTATCCGCCCTATGTGACAGATCGACAACCATGATGACAAACCCTCCCTGCTAAGTGCTGGGTCAGCGTTGTCAAAAAATGAAAATACAAAAACAGTAGGAGTCACACAAACTAACAAGGACACACTAAGGCACACACACTGTCAAATCAATGTCAGTTTAGCTGAGGTCGGTACCAGGAGATAGTGGAGTATAGGAATGCAGAGCAAGAGAAGAGTCAAGTGAAAAGCCAAAGATCAATAAACAAGTAGGTATTCAGTAAGCAGGAGGTGTCAGCTAAGGTATAACCTTTCACAGACATTGAACTGATCACTGCTCCTAGCTTATATATATATGCAGGTGATCAGGGATACACCTTCCTGATAGGTAGCAGAGCTAAGAACCACACCCAGACAACACATGTGAACTCCAAGCAGCTCCAGCCCAACTAGAGTTATTTAACCCTTTGTGTACGGCCAGAGCCAGACGTTACACTGTGTCCTGTATAAACGCCTCAGTATCTAGTAATTTTCTTATATTAAGGGGTTTTCTATAAACAGATTTAGTGTTTAATAAAATGTAGACGGGATAGGTTGTGGACAGTCAGTTCTTACCTTGTACATACGTTCACAGACAGTTGATGAAAATTACTTGAGTCTTCCGTCACTGTCACATCTAACATGAAGGCTTCTGGTACAGGAGAATTTCTCTTGACTCTGGAAGTTGTCTTCCGATTATATGCTATATTAAGCTATGGAAGAAACGTCTTTTATTTTTTTGCACTGTGTATGGGTATGACAAGCGGTTACATATATATGGTTTTAGTTGTGTCTTTTTAATAGAAGTATTTTAACAAAAATTCTATTCACCTCATCCTCGCTCCACCTGGCTTCTCTGCTCTTTTGGCAGCAAGAGGCTTCATATCTATACCGCTCTATGGCAAGTGCTTGGTCCTGAACTTATTGGCTCTCCTAGATTTAAAGGTGACTGACATCATGAGGGGCATGGCCGTAATGTCATGAGCCTCTGGCGCCGCAGCCAGAATTCTAAACAAATGCCGGGTGCTGCAGGGAGATCGTGGGGGGTCCTAGCGGCAGGACTCCCGTGATCAGACATCTTATCCCCTATCCTTAGGGGATAAGATGTCTAGGGGCAGAGTACCCCTTTAAGCCCTGGGACAACAGGGACAAGTAATAAAACACTGCACTGGGGGACAGTGCTATAGGCTACATCTTACATTCCTCTATTATTGGAGATTGCCTGTACTCTACAAAAGTCAATATGTTGAGTGTATAGCTTAGATCTTCATAAATTAGTTAAAAGGTTTAGTACTATAAGTACAGTGGTTTTTATGCATACATTTTATATATGTTTCTATGTCATTCATGTGTATCATCCTTTGCCAGTCCTGTAATGCTGGGACTTGTAGCTTTGGAATAGTTGGAGGTACAGTGGATAACTCTTTTTTGCAGAAGTGTTGCCTTCAGCTTTGCGCCTACAGCTTTTGCAAAACTATAACTTCCAGCATGCTCAGACATCTTTTGACTGTCCAGGCATGCTTGGAGTTGTAGTTTTGTAATAGCTGGAGGCACAATTGGTAAAACTCTGTGTTACAGCAGTGTTGCTGCAGGCTGTGTTCCTCCTGCAGTCTTGTCAATCAGCCACCTCATTTCCATGACTCTTGGACACGCTCATGCTGCAGTGGGGGGGGGGGGGGGGCATCAGTGTCCTAGGAGGTATGGGGACCCCTAGTGGTAGGATTTTCAAAGGCAGTTTTCTTGAATAAAATGTGGAAATAATGAAGTATCTTAGAAAAACTATTGTTTTGCCAAGATGTACAACATATAAAAAGTTTTTATATCTGGGGGTAAGCAATAAATATAATACACGTGACAGTAAAAAAAAAAAAAAAACAACATGACATACTTGGTTGATGCTATGCTTCTAGAGTATAGCACACAATCTGGTATAAATAACACTTGTGTATGTGCCCATTACAAATTAATTCAATAGTCTATATTAATTCACTGTAGTCCAAAAGGCATGATATATAAATGTTCCTATTAAGAGAGAAATTTACTGAAGGCAACCACTCACAGTTTTCAACTAGTGCTAAACATTTACAAGTAAGGATCAGTTCACCTCTGGATCAAAGCCAAGCCACAGATATTTCTTCACTTCACAGAGATCATAACTTTGTCCAAAACCAAACAATAAAGTGATCCAACTCCCCTAAAATGAACTTTTAATCTAGAGGTTAGAATCCGTGTGCTCAAAATAACCCCATTAAAAGCTAAAAAAAATGCTGACGCGTTTCGGCTAGAGAAAAAACCTGAAACATGGCGATGTTTTAACTGTGGTTACATGCTTCTTATACACCCTACTGTAAATGACTTCAGGGTTTCTCAGTCCGCCCACTATTCGGCCGGTCACCTGACCATACCTAATTCCATTCTGGATACACCTGCCATGTGCAACATTCTGGGCTGCGTATGAGAAAGCTTGGACTCACATACAGGATAATTCACATTGCATAAGAACAAACATATACGTATTTCAAATATATGCAATTTGCCAATGTACCAATAAACAAAAATACTTAGTATATACACCAGGTCATTTCAAACAGTAATTCACATTGCGTAAGTGTAACCATATGCGTGTTACAAATATATACAACTCACAAATATAGCAGTGTACAAAAGATGCTTAATATATATATGCAGGTTATTTTGACAATTTTAACCTTTTGGGTATCTGGTGCCCAAATGGAGGATCCAAAATGCCTCCTGTCTGAACACCAGCTTAGTCCAATCTCCTCCCCGCTTCGGGGGTTTAACTCTTTCAATACCCTGTAAGGTGAGATGAGTAAGATCACCTGAGTGAACTTCAGCAAAGTGCCGGGTTAAACCAAACATTGATTTTTAGACTTCATGTACATTCTGCGGCATGCGGACATGTTCCGCAATTCTGGTTTTGAATTTTCTGGACGTGCAGCCCACATATTGGAGGCTTTACGCAGAGCAAGTGGCAAGGTATACAATATGTGTTGTTGAGCAATTAATGAAGGATTTTACAGGATATGTTTTCCCAGTGCTGATTGAATGTACAAAGGAAGAAAGATTATTATATTTACACACATTACACCTGATTACATTTGTAAGTACCTTTGCAAGATAACCATGTAGGTTTATCTCTATTGTTCGTAAGATTACTCGGTGACAATTGATTATGTAAAGAAAACCCCTTGTGTGGTACTACCCTTATGCCATTGGCTTATATTTTAGACAAGATCTCGTCTTGAAGCAATACCGGTATGTGCTTTAAAATAATATTTTTAATTTGTTGAAAATGGATGCTGTATGGGGTACTGAATGTAGCCATGTTGTTATTTATATGTTTTATTATATTGTTTTCATTTTCAGGAGGGGTGCTTTGAACTTCAGGCAAGATTTCATTTTTGGTGAGGGTTACAGTTCTGTTCGTTGTTCCCATATTATTTTTAGTAATGTCCATCTGGTTTCGAATCCACAATGAGTATCAAAACAGGTGTAATGTGTGTAAATATATAGATTCTTCTTCCTTTGTACATTCAATCAGCACTGGGAAAACATATCCTGTAAAATCCTTCATTAATTGCTCAACAACACATATTGTATACCTGGCCACTTGCTCTGCGTAAAGCCTCCAATATGTGGGCTGCATGTCCAGAAAATTCAAAACCAGAATTGCGGAACATGTCCGCATGCCGCAGAATGTACATGAAGTCTAAAAAGCAATGTCTGGCTTAACCCAGCACTTCGCTGAAGTTCACTTAAGTGATCTTACTCATCTCACCTTACAGGGTATTGAAAGAGTTAAACCCCGAAGCGGGGAGGAGATTGGACTAAGCTGGTGTTCAGACAGGAGGCGTTTTGGATCCTCCGTTTGGGCACCAGATACCCAAAAGGTTAAAACTGTCAAAATAACCTGGCGTATATATATTAAGCATCTTTTGTACACTGCTATATTTGTGAGTTGTATATATTTGTAACACGCATATGGTTACACTTACGCAATGTGAATTAGCTTGTATGTAAGCTCAAGCTTCCCCACATACAGTTTGAAATGACCTGGTGTATATAGTAAGTATTTTTGTTTATTGTTACATTGGCAAATTGCATATATTTGAAATACGTATATGTTTGTTCTTATGCAATGTGAATTATCCTGTATGTGAGTCCAAGCTTCCTCATACACAGCCCAGAATGTTGCACATGGCAGGTGTATCCAGAGTGCAAATAGGTATGGTCAGGTGACCGGCCGAATAGGGAGCAGACTGAGAAACCCTGAAGTCATATGCAGTAGGGTATATAAGAAGCATGTAACCACAGTTAAAACATTGCCATGATTAAGGTTTTTTCTCTGACCGAAACGCGTCAGTGTTTCATTTAGCTTTTAATTGGGTTATTTTGAACACATGGATTTTAACCTATAGATTAAAAGTTCATCTCTTAGGGGAGCTGGATCACTTTATTGTTTGGTTTTGGACATTCCTCTCTGAGTACCGGCTCAGCTGTATGGCTCCGTGCTCCCCTGCATGAATCCCCGCTGTGTCTGCACATGAACTGCTGAAGTGGTGAGCTGACTCTACGTATATATTTTGCTTTGTTATTACAACTTTTTGTTTACTATACCACCATCTAGTGGCTGTTTACGGGACTGGACAAAATAAAAAAATAACATTTAAAGTCAATGTTATTGTGTCTGCATTAACCCATGAATAGAACAAAACCTTCACCGGTATGTATCACCTATATGAAGGTATGACATTATAACAAACATTCTACAGTCTAGTGGGATGTCAGTGTGGGATGTAGCATCTAGTTTTTCCTCTAACTTCAGTTTAACTAGATATGTATATAAATGGCAGCCTGGGGTATAAATGCATGAAACTTAAGTAGTTTTAATAAACAAATGTAGAAGTTTTAGTTAATACCTTGAGACATATGTGGAATTTAATTTCCATGGCGCAAAGGAACAGTAGTTGCCCATAGCAACCACATTTAAGTTGATTGGTTGCTATGGACAACTGATTTACTGTTACTTAGCACAATGTTTGATATATCTTCCCTCGTAGACTCTAAATGTAACTTTAATATGCAGCTGACCTGATATTCTTATTTCCCTCAATTATATTTATTTTATAAATATATTTTGATAATGGTCTAAAATACTTCTTTACATTTTACAATATAAAATGTATAAAATTCAGTATCTCGCAAATGACTAGGCAGAAACAATAGTGTACACAATAGTATACAAGAGTAAATGAAAATATTAATACAATTGGTTTGGTACCTGAAAGATGGCTAATCCTTTTCCTACAGCGGTAGCATTAAGTAAAATAGGCTGGGAAACTTCAATCTGTTATTTACAGAAAACACATAATTGGTATTAACAAAAGAGCTTAAACATAAAACATATTACAGACAATATTTAACATTCACTTTATTTAAAGGTCTTCTCACTCTAGTGTATGGCTATGTTCACACAAGGAAATTTATACAACAGCAGAGTCCCATTAATTTCAATGCCCGTAGCGGGCACTTCATCAGGCATGTATACATGCACACTTGCCTGATGAAGTGCCCGCTACGGGCACACCACATTTTGTCCTCACGGTTTTCTATCAGGTCTTTTAGTCAAAACCATATTCCTTAAAACTGGACCAAACTGTATGCAATCGTGTGCTTAAAAAGAATCCGCATACTGTTTTTAACCATATATGGTTTGAAAATGTTGTGTCTGGTTGCATTCGGTTCCTATGGTTTTTAACAATTGCATCAAATCCAGTTTTAATATTTGTTCTTTTTTAAATATAGTTTTGATTGTTCTATTTAGAATACTTTAGAATCGTAATGCGCATGTGCAAAGTTAAAAACCGTATAGGGAAAACCGGATTGAACCACAGACACATACAGTTCACTACGGTTCTCCTTAACTTCCATATTACAAAAAACGTATACGGTTACTATGCGGTTTTTCACTCGGAGCACCCAACCGGATGCATCAGGTTGCATATGGTTTCCAATGCATTGTCTATGTATACGGTTTCCTATACGGTTGCATACGGTTTCAAATATGAAACTGTACACAGAAACTGTGGGGACAAACCGTGGTGTGACCCACCCTTACTTATGTCCCCCTTCAATCCCGTGCTGATCCTGCATTCGGCCTCCAGTTGGCACACATTCCGCCTCAGTGCTCCCATCACTGAGCGTGATGCAAGTAATACAGAGCATGACCACCAAGGCTGCTGATTGGCTGCAGCAGTTGCATGACATCCGCTCCTATAGTAACACTGGTGTGCCAGATAGAGGATGAATGCTGGAAGTACAAAGAGTGACTGGACGTCCACTTCTATAGTAACAGAGGCTGAATGGGGCATCAGCGTGGGATCGGAGGGGGTGATAATTTAACAGTTGTTTGTTTTACTGTATTGGGGCCTTAAAAAAACATAAATAACCCCTTTAAGCCTAATTTTTACTGTCAGAAATTAGGACCCCCCATCAGGATTTGCTGGCAGCCTTTTGAAAGGCAATCCAGCATATATTTTGTTGCTGTGTATTAACTGATGCTGTAACTCCAGTTTGAACAGAGCCTAATCCATTTTAAAATAGTAAGCTAAGAATAAGGTATTAAAACACAGCAGAACCATGTGCACATTGCCTAAAAGGGAATCTGTCAGCTCTATTTGCTACCAAAAGCTGCACACACTCCTGGATATTTATAATGGCATAAAAGCAAACTGTACCTTTCCTGGAACTGATGGTAGTTGCCATAAGGTGATTTTAGTATGTACCTGGCAGACAGTAATGGACATGCTTAGGAAGGATCTGCACTTGTCTTGGGGCTAAATGGCTATGTTGTGAGATTACCATAATACTGTGGCTAGCTTTTTGTGAACTGGTATTTCCAGTTTGAGTTTTCTTCTTTAATTTTTCCTCCCTCCCACACATCAGCCACCCCACCCATTGAAACATAAATGAGCTGCATTCATTCAAAAGACCAGTGGTTTTCAATCAGGGTGCCTACAGCTGTTGCATTAGTTGCAGATTGACCTCTCTCCCACCAAGCGATCGCTCCACCCATTGAAGCAGACAGGCTCTCTGTCATCAGCTGACTAGTGAGTCAGGTCTCGGCCGCATTGTAACCTGGGAAAAATCTAAGACAACAGTCATTTTGTATGCTGGTAAAAATAAATATTGGGGTGAAAATCACATAAGAATTGTGAGAAAACCGTCACACACAGGTACAGAAACTATATTATGAACTACACTAACTTTACCGCCCCTGTAGCATAGTCAAATAAAAAATAATTCACGGAGTACCCCTTTAATTTCTTATACAGGTTTCATGAAGGTAGAGCCAAGTTGCTCAAGTGTCACAGCCTGCCACACCTCCTAGATGCTCCATTATTAATGTACAGTGCTCTGTATGCCAGTTAAGAAGGGGTAGAAGGTGAGGATGAGTGAGGAGGTATGCCAGGTTTTGGCACTTGGGCAGCTTGACTCTACCTTTTTGACACCTTGTGAGAAATAAAAAGGCAAGTTTATAGATTTGACAGCCACCATCAGTTCCAGGAGCTAATACCTATCCAACAGTGCCTGCAGCTCTTACCAGTATATACAGCTGACAGATTCCCTTTAAGTCCCTACAACTACTATAGAAATGATGTGTGCTGCCATATGCTGCCTTGGCATGGCACCATATTGCTGAGATCTTTTCGTGTCAAAGCAAGGCATCGAACAGACCATGGCAAGATCATTTTTGCTGAATTCTGTTTGAATTAGACAGAATAAGTCTCAGTGTAAAATTGGAAGTATAGTAGAATATCCACAGACTTCTGTGGATCAGATATTTCAGCTTTGTATAACTTGAAGGTTGTGTAGAGCAATTAAAGCCTAGGGAGACAATGCTTGAAACATAGAAATTAGACATATTTTGTACACATATATTTTCCTGCATCTTACCTGCTGTCGCTGTAACTCTAATAGATTGCTGCTACTGTTAATCTGAAATGTTCTTGGTACAAATGATCCTGACCCAGTCACTGTAAGTGTAAGAGATGCTGCACCTTCAACAAAGTTCACCACTGACACAAACTTGGAAAGAGCCTGAAGAGCCATCACTGTATCCTTTTTAAGACAAACAAAGGAAAAAAGAAAATAAAGCACAATACAAAATGCATCATTTATAATTTTACAGGGAATATGTCAGATGGTTCACTTAGTGTAAGTAATTACAGTGCTAGATAGGTTAAAAGCACCTTTAGGCCCACTTCACACTATGGAATTTCCGAGCGAAATTCCGTTTTCAAATTCCGCTTGTAAATTCCACTTGTAAATTCCAGTGCAGCTGAGTCTTATTGCTGGCAATGGAATTCAGCTGCACAGTGCACACTGCAGAGTTATTGAGGCAGACTTTCCGCCCAGAAAATCCCCTAGAAAAGTTCCGCCAAAACATTGAACTCGTTCAATGTTCTCGCTGTTCTCCGCTCCACAGACATTGCCATCTATGGTGACGGCAATGTCTGCGCAGTCCTAGTGCCAACTTATTCAGTGCACTGAATCATTGTGCTGCCCACACACGGAATCTTCATCCCAGATTTTTTCAAGCTGGAGTTTCCGTAGTGTGAAGCCGGCCTTATAAGCCAACCATTAGCCTTGCAAGAAATTTACATTTTATCAACTTATCTAGATTGTTAATTTCTACAATGTCCTTTTCCTGGTTGTTTTTATGGCATATATGTTAAATGTTTTTTCACAAACGCTATGTGAACGCTATGTCCCTACACTGTCTACAGGGCAGAAGTGGGAGCAGCACACGCACTGAGGTCAGGGCACATATATATGTCCACCTTACAACTGCACACCTGGTGGACATACTGGAACTTAGATCAACCGATTTAAGCAGTTGGAGTTGTAGTTTTGCAACAGCTGGGGGCACCCTGCTTGGGAAACACTGGTCTATATAAAGGACAGGAGCTTCTTCAGGGTGCTGTACAGTACACGCAATGTCCTAAAAAAGTAACATGGAGTCGCCCTTACCTTGTGTCCAGAGGAGCAGGTAACCCTGGTACAGGTAAAGTGTACAGAACATGTAATACCTCCCTGTACTGTAGGGGGCGCTACTAGACATCAGTCAGTGCATACGCTTCAGTAATACAGGGGTTTTACCAGTGAACGCCTATTCTGATCGGTCAGTTCTTCCAGCCATTGACACGTTTCACAGATCCGTCTGTAGCATTGTATGTTGAGTCTGGTTTCAACTTACAATGGTCCAGAAAAGACCATTGTATGTTGAAACTATGATATGTTGAGGCCATTGTAAGTTGAGGGATCACTGTATAGTATTATAATATATATGGGACATTTTAAAACAGTAAATAAAGTTCCTGCTTGTAATTCATTACCTGAGTAGATACAAATCCTCCAAGAAAATTCCTTTGTTGGCTCAGCCATTTCATGACAAGAATGCCATCAGTGATTCTACCCTGCTGGTAGTAGGAAAGCAGAGCGTATGCTGCGGTCTCAACATCAGTTGTTCTTGGCTGCCAGTAATAGTTCATTTGCTGAGATGGTGTAGACCAGTATTTTGTACTTCCTAAAAATTAAAGGAAATAAAATACCATTAAGGATTGTGCAATGGATTAGGATTTCATAGTTATTCATTAACATGCTGTATACAGTATATAGAATATGTATATGAATACAATATATAGAATATGTATATGTATAGATTATGTAGATTTCCCTAAAGCTAACACTTTTTGATCTCAGAACTTTTTTTAAGGTAAGTGTCTATACTGCTCATGTATTATACTTTTAAGAAAATCTGTATAATTCAATCTATATCTAAACAATATACTGCCCTAATAATTAGTTTATAATACATGCAGCATGGCGGTTAGGACTGCGCCCACACAGCACTTGGATACATGGCTATATGTTCGTGGAGTTTGTACACTTCCATATGCTTGTGTACTGTAGGGTTTCCCATTGATTTTTGTTTTCTCCCAAAAACCAGAGACAACTTTGTAAATGAATAGGCTTTCTATGAAATTGGCTTTATTGTGTATAATCCTTGCCTGTGATAAGACAATTAGCCCAACATGAGACATGAATCTATAAAGATAATGGGAAATAATAATATGGATTCTATTGTCTGCTAGCAAAATAACATTATGTGAAAGCGAAAAGTGTAAAGCATTTTGCCAGGCCCCTGTTAACCAATCTCTAACCATTTGCCATAACTTGGTTATGGTGTGCACAGTGATGCCCTGATTGGTGTTGTGTACTTGTGGCCAATAACATCTCCATCTGATGCTCCACCTCTACTCACAGCATGCAGTCCCACATATGGTTCAATAAAAGGACTGCAGCTGTATTTCCCTCTTATCCTCATCTTTGTGTACTATATTAACCCGTACAGGACCTAGGGCGTATGGATACGCCTTCTGTACCTGGGTCTTAAGGACCAAGGGCATACCTGTACGCCAGTGGGAATTTAGGTCCAAAATGCGCGCCGGGCGGGGACCGGACTGGGGTGACTGCTGATATCGATCAGCAGGCACCCCGTGCAAATGCCCAGGGGGGTCATCAGACCCCCCCATGTCGGCGATCGGCACCAATTCCGAGTCATACTGGTCTATGGTAACCCGGTGACCCGGAACATAAGGGGGATCGCGGTTGTCTAAGACACCCACGATCCCCCTGTAGCTATAGGAGTGAGGTGGCAGAGGTGCCACCCCTACTATCTCTGCTATTGGTGGTCTAGACGCGACCACCAATAGCAGATCGGGGGCGGGGGGGTTTACTTTTGTTTTCCCCGTTCAGCCCATCCACAATAGGCGGGGCAGAACGGGGAAACGACGGGGACCGAACGCTGAAGATCCACTTACCCGTCGGTGGAAGCTGCAGGACAGGATCGGCGGCGGTGATCGGCGTGGGCGGCAATGTCGTGCGGCAGAAGAGGGCGGCTCCCTGGATCCGACGGAAGCCGATAAGTTGCCTAGCAACATCTAGAGGGCTACAGACTGAGACTGTAGCCCTCCAGATGTTGCAAAACTACAACTCCCAGCATGCCCAGGCAGCTGCTGGGCATGCTGGGATTTTCAGTTTTGCAACAGCTGGAGGTCTACAGTTTAGAGACCACTGCACAGTGATCTCTATACTGTAGCACTCTAGATCTTGCAAAACTACAACTCCTAGCATGCCCACATAGCAGTTGCTGTCTGTGCATGCTGGGATTTGTAGTTTTGCAACATCTGGAGGTCCACAGTTTGGAGATCACAGTGAAGTCTCTATCTGTAGCCCTCCAGATGTTGCAAAACTGCAAATCCCAGCATGCCGAAGCAGCTGTCTCGGCATGCTGGGAAAAGTAGTTGCGTACCTCTAGCTGTTGCATAACTAGATCTCCCAGCATGCCCTTCGGTGATCAGTACATGCTGGGAGTTGTAGTTTTGCAACAGCTGGAGGCACACTGGTTGGAAAATACTGAGTTAGGTATCAGAACCTAACTGAGGTTTTTCCAACCAGTGTGCCTCCAGCTGTTGCAAAACTACAACTCCCAGCATGCACGGTCTGTCAGTACATGCTGGAAGTTGTAGTTTTGAAACAGCTGGAGGTTTGCCCCCCATGTGAACGTACAGGGTACATTCCCACGGACAGGTTCACAGTAAGTTTCCTGCTTCAAGTATGAGCTGCGGCAAATTTGTCGCCGCAGCGCAAATTTCTAGCGGGAAGCTCACTGTAAACCTGCGCCCGTGTGAATGTACCCTAAAAACACTACACTACACTAACACATAATAAAGGGTAAAACACTACATAAACCATAAACACCCCCTTACATGGTCCCCCCTCCCCCCCAATAAAAATGAAAAAACGTTTTGTACAGCAGTGTTTCCAAAACGGAGTCTCCAGCTGTTGCAAAACAACAACTCCCAGCATTTCCGGACAGCCACTGACTGTCCAGGCATGCTGGGAGTATAGCAACAGCTGGAGACACCCTGTTTGGGAATCACTGGCGTAGAATACCCCTATGTCCACCCCTATGCAATCCCTAATTTAGTCCTCAAATGCGCATGGCGCTCTCTCACTTCAGAGCCCTGTCGTATTTCAAGGAAAAAGTTTAGGGCCACATATGGGGTATCTCTGTGCTCGGGAGAAATTGCGTTACAATTTTTGGGGGGCTTTTTCTCCTTTTACCCCTTATGAAAAGGAAAAGTTGGGGTCTACACCAGCCTGTCAGTGTAAAAAAATTACAAATTTTACACTAACATGCTGGTGTTGTCCTTTACTTTTTATTTTCACAAGTGTTAAAAGGAAAAAAAAGACCCCCAAAATTTGTAACGCAATTTCTCCTGAGTACGGAAATACCCTATATGTGGGCGTAAAATGCTCTGCGAGCACACAACAAGGCTCAGGAGTGAGAGCGCACCATGTACATTTGAAGCCTAAATTGGTGATTTGCACAGGGATAGCCGATTTTACAGCGGTTCTGCCATAAACACAAAAAAAGAAATACCCACATGTGACCCCATTTTGGAAACTACACCCCTCACGGAATGTAACAAGGGGTATTGTGAGCCTTAACACCCCACAGGTGTTTGACGAATTTTCATTAAAGTTGGATGGAAAAATGAAAAAAAAAAATTCACTAAAATGCTGGTGTTACCCAAAATTTTTCATTTTCACAAGGAAAAATAGGAAAAAAGCCCCCAAAATTTGTAACCCCATTTTTTCTGAGTGAGAAAATACCCCATATGTGGATGTAAAGTGCTCTGCGGGTGCACTACAATGCTCAGAAGAGAAGGAGCACCATTGGGATTTTGAAGATAAAATTTGTCCGGAATTGAAGGCTAGGTCTGTTTAAAAAGCCCCCATAGAGCCAGAACAATGGACCCCCCCCCCCCCACATATGACCCCATTTTGGAAACTACACCCCTCACGTAATGTAATAAGGGGTACAGTGAGCATTTACGCCCCACAGGTGTCTGACAGATTTTTGGAACAGTGGTCCGTGAAAATGAAAAATGTAATTTTTCATTTGCACAGCCCACTGTTCCAAAGATCTGTCAAACGCCAGTGGGGTGTAAATACTCACTGCACCCCTTCTTAAATTCTGTGAGGGGTGTAGTTTCCAAAATGGGGTCACGTGGGGGGTCCACTGTTCTGGCACCACGGGGGGGCTTTGTAAACGCACATTGCCCCCGACTTCTATTCCAACCAAATTCTGTCTTCAAAAGCTCAATGGTGCTCCTTCTCTTCTGAGCATTGTAGTGTGCCAACAGAGCACTTGACATCCACACATTGGATGTCAGAAGAAATGGGGTTACAAATTTGGGGGGTCATTTTCTCCTATTACCCCGCGTAAAAATATAAAATGTGGGGGAAAACCAGCATTTTAGTTAAAAAATTTTTTTATTTTTTATTTACACATCCGACTTTAGCAAAAAGTCGTCAAACACCTGTGAGGTTTTAAGGCTCACTGTACCCCTTGTTGTGTTCCTTGAGGGGTGTAGTTTCTAAAATAGTATGCCATGTGTTTTTTTTTCCTGTTCTGGCACCATAGGGGCTTCCTAAATGCGACATGCCCTCCAAAAACCATTTCAGCAAAATTCACTTTTCAAAAGGCAAATGTGACTCCTTCTCTTCTGAGCATTGTAGTGTGCCAGCAGAGCACTTGACGTCCACACTTGGGGTATTTCCATACTCAGAAGAGATGGGGTTACAAATTTTGGGGGGCATTTTGTCCTATTATCCCTTGAAAATTTTTTAATTTTGGGGAAAACTAGCATTTTAGTGGAAAAAAATAAATAAATCATTTACACATCCCACTTTAACAAAAAGTCGTGAAGCACCTGTGGGGTGTTAAGGCTCACGGGACCCCTTGTTACATGCCTTGAGGGGTGTAGTTTCCAAAATAGTATGCCATGTGTTTCTTTTTTGCTCTTCTGGCACCATAGGGGCTTCCTAAATGCGACATGCCCCACAAAAACCCTTTCAGAAAAACTCACTCTCCAAAATCCCACTGTCGCTCCTTCCCTTCTGAGCCCTCTAGTGCACCCGCCGAGCACTTGACATACACTTATGAGGTATTTCCTTACTCGAGAGAAATTGGGTTACACATTTTAGGAAGATTTCTCTCCTTTTACCACTTGTAAAAATTCAAAAACTGGGTCTACAAGAACATGCCAGTGTAAAAAATGAGGATTTTGAATTTTCTCCTTCAATTTGCTGCTATTCCTGTGAAACACCTAAAGGGTTAACAAACCTTTTGAATGTCATTTTGAATACTTTCAGGGGTGCAGTTTTTATAATGGGGTCATTTGTGGGGCATTTCTAATATGAAGGCCCTTCAAATCCACTTCAAAATAGAACTGGTCCCTGAAAAATTTTGATTTTGAAAATGTTGTGAAAAATTGAAAAATTGCTGCTATACTTTGAAGCCTTCTGATCTCTTCCAAAAGTAAAAACATGAATGTGAAAAAGACAAAAAACAACAAGGTGCACTCCTAGTGTGGACGGTATAGCAGAGTGGCTTCAATGGGCACAAAAAGGGGGGGGGAATGATGACGGGGGTCTGGATGATGACAGGGGGGGATGGTGTATTTCCCACCGTAGGCTTATAGTCAAGTCAATAACTTTTCCTGGGTTTTTGGGGTGAAATTAGGGGCCTCGGCTTAAATTCGGGTCGGCTTATACTCGAGTATATACGGTATAATGAAAAGTGTATTCAAATGTACTACTTTAATGTAAAAATATGATAATATGGCCATATTATTCTAGTTGGATATCAGTAGTAAATTGGCCTGTGAGAAGCCACCCTGCATTTTCTCTATTTTGGCATGAAGTTTTGGCACTGGATTTGCTTATTTATACCTGTAATGCTTGCTCTTGAATTGAGCACATTGAGAGCAGCTCCTGCTTTGCTACTGTTGGCCAGTGACAGAGCATACACCACAACAGACAAGGTGTAATTGCTAGTTATCCCTCCATCATATTTCCCTTCAAGGTACTGCACAGCTTTCTGAACTCTGGACTCATACCGATGCTGAAAAAAGAAACTTTAATCAGAATTTACCATGTAAATACCATCAAGCAGTTAACTTTACCTAGAAATCATTTACCTATACATTTTTGAATTGGAGGGTCCCTTTAAAAATATTTACCTTAAGTGAAGCTGAACTTGCACTTATCTGTGAATGCGCACTTTAGCCTATGCTGTGTCATTGGGAGAAAGCATAAATTAGGCTGCATGGTACTCTGCCAAAAGATGAACCCATTCAGCTTTCTTATACCATCTGCACTATCTAGACTTATATAAAGGCCCACATTTTTGTTATAAGTTGATATTGTTTGAGTAGCATGAAGTGTCTATGCAGTGACAGCTGTCCCGTGGATGCATTATTATAAATACACCGGAACTGTTACTAAGAAGCTTATGTTCCTGGATATGCTAATAAAGTAATAACTATATAAATGTGTTTAGTTCCACAATAATTTATTAGGCCTTGTCTGTCAAACTTGTTATAAAGGTTAGGCTGGTTGTTGTCTTCCAGGTGAGTAGCAATTGGAGTTTTTCTAGTCATTTCGATGTAAAGGAACAGCTTCCTGTCGAGGTTCGGGCCAAGTCTATACTTAATACTACATGTCATCTATTTTGGGATAATCCATTTAAATGGGGTTCCCCACAATATGATTGATGATATGCTGAACCAAATGTTTTTATATGTTCATTTGAGGTCTAACATTTTGGACTGATGCCAAGAGATGTCATTTTCACGCAGTGCAGGTAAGATGTGGTGCTGTTTTAAAGCCAAGGAGGGCACTTTAGTTTATCAATTGCTGTATACATCAGCAGTAATACATCAATGGCAGAATAAATTCTTATATTACATAGAAACATAGAATGGGTCAGCAGATAACATCTCCATCTGATGCTCCACCTCTACTCACAGCATGCAGTCCCACATATGGTTAAATAGAAGGACTGCAGCTGCATCTCCCTCTTATCCTCATCTTCATGTACTATATTAATAAACATAAACCTTTTAGTTACTGAAGAGGTTTCAAACCCTACAGAGAATCTGTGAGAAGAAATACTTCCTAATATTACTGCACAAACCTTTGCCCCTCTAATTTAAAACTATGTCCTCTTATGGTAGTTCTGCTATAAATATACCGTTCTCTCCTCATATCCCTTCTGTCTCGTCTGTCTTCCAAGCTATATCCATTAACCCCTTAATGACCACGGACGTAAATGTATGTCCTGGTTTGGCGGTACTTCGTGCACCAGGACGTACATTTACGTCCTGTGTATGACCGCGAGCATCGGAGCGTTGCTCACGTCATGCACAGTAGGTTCCGGCTGCCGGTAATGGCTGACATCCGCGATCGCGCGGATGTCCGTCATTAACCCCTCAGATGCCGTGATCAGTACAGATCACGGCATCTGCTGCAATGCGCAAGTTAAAATAGATGATCGGATCGCCCGCAGCGCTGCCATGACGATCCGATCATCTGTAATGGCGGACGGAGGTCCCCTCACCTGCCTTTGTCCGTCTCCCGGTGTCTCCTGCTCTGGTCTGAGATCGAGCAGACCAGAGCAGAAGATGATACTGATTAATGCTATGCTCTATGCATAGCACTGAACAGTATTAGCAATCAAATGATTGCTATAGATAAAAAGTGTAAAAAAATAAGTTTCAAAATGTAAAAACAAAAAGTAAAAAAACTAAGTGGAAAATTCCCTCCCCCAATAAAAATGAAAATTGGCAGTTTTTCCCATTTTACCCCCAAAAAGCGTAATTTTTTTAATATAAACATATTTGGTATCGCCACGTGCATAAATGCCTGAACTATCAAAATATAATGTTAATGATCCCGTATGGTGAACGATGTAAACTTAAAAAATGTTTAAAAAATCCAAAAATGATGCTTTTTTGTTACATTTTATTCCCCCAAAAAAATATAAAAAATTATCTAAAAGTTTTATATATGCAAATGTACAGATGATGGTGCAAAAAATGAGCCCTCATACCGCCCTATATACTGAAAAAGTACAAAGTTATAGGTGGTCAAAATAGGGCAATTTTAGATTACTGATTTTGTACAAAAAGTTTTAGATTTTTTTTAAGCGGTACAAAAATATAAAAGTAACTAGCCATGGGTATCATTTTAATCATATTGAACCACAGAATAAAGAACACATGTCATTTTTACCATAAAGTGTATAGTGTGAAAACAAAACCCTCAAAAATGTGCAAAATTGTGGTTTTCATTAAAATTTCCTCCCTAAAAAAATATTTTTTGGGTTTGCCGAACATTTTATGGTAAAATGAGAGGTTTCATTACAAGGTACAATTTGTCATGCAAGAAACAAGCCCTTATATGGGTCTGTAGATGGAAATATAAAAGAGCTATGGATTTTAGAAGACGAGGAGGAAAAAACAAAAATGCAAAAATAAAATTGGCCTGGTCCTTAAGGTTAAAATGGGCTTGGTCATTAAGGAGTTAAACAGTTTAAAACTAGCAGTAGTTGAAGAAAACATTAGGTCCCGAATGTGCTTACTCTGTAGACTTCATCTTCTAGCAGTGAGGTCACTATATAAGCCGTGAGGGTGATGGGACCATCTAGTCCACCTTGTAGATCTGTGTGAATAACACGTCCAGGTTCAGAAAAGATGCCAGTGTTTAGATCTTGATACTGTACCAACCAATCTACTGCTTGATTTAAGACATCTGAGTTTATGTATGTAAAGGGCCGAGCTTGTAGAAAGCATCTAAATACAAACGCTGTAAGCCTGCAAAAAATCATAGATTTTATTTTCATCAAGACAATGAATGCCAAAAAAATTATGTAACAGCATGACATTGCAACCTACTGGCCACCCATAACATTGAAGGCATTAAAGGGTATTTATACCTATCTTGTGTGTATGCCATAATCGATAATGGTTGTCTGCTACCTGCACCATCACTAGAACATGGGTTCCCAAAGTTTGCATCCAGCCTAGTGTGGTTGCATGTACATACAGACAGAGATTGAGGGATGAAAGGGCCACACCTTTCCATAGCTCTCTTCATTCATTTCTATGAGAGTTACAGAAATAGCTAAGCAAGCAAGCTAGGCTGTTTCTGGGACTTCCATAGAAGTAAGTAAAGTGGGCTGTGAGCATTCTATGTGATTTTTGCCCCAAAGTTTATTATAGCAGCATACAAAATGACTGTTGTCTCAGGTTTTCCCAGGTAGCAGTGCAGCCCGAGACATTTCATCAATAGTCAGGTGATGACAGGGAGCCTGTCCTACTTCAATGGGTGGAGCGACCTCTGGGCTGGAAAGAGATCATTCTGCAACTAATTGTATTTTTTGCAACAACTGGAGGCACACTGGTTAGAAAACACTGGTCTAATGCATGGAAGGCAGCTCATTTGTGTTTCAGTGGATGGGGTGGCTGATGTGTGGGAGGCAGGAAAGTGACCTCATACTTACAAACAAGGAACTATGGGAGTTGTAGTTGAAGAAGTAAATTCCAACAGGAAATGCCCAGTTCAAAAAAAGATAGCTTCAGCTTTATGGTAATCTCACAACATAGCCATTTAGCCCCAAGACAAGCACAGAGTTTTCCTAAGAAACATAGAATGTGTCGGCAGATAAGAACCATTTGGCCCATCTAGTCTGCCCAATAATCTAAATCCGATCAATAGTCCCTGGCCGTATCTTATATGAAGGATAGCCTTATGCCTATCCCATGCATGTTTAAACTCCTTCACTGTATTTGCAGCGACCACTTCTGCAGGAAGGCTATTCCATGCATCTACTACTCTCTCAGTAAAGTAAAACTTCCTGATATTACTGCAGAAACCTTTGTCCCTCTAGTTTAAAACTATGTCCTCTTGTGGTAGTTTTTCTTCTTTTAAATATGCTCTCCTCCTTTACCGTGTTGATTCCCTTTATGTATTTAAAAGTCTCTATCATATCCCCTCTGTCTCTTCTTTCTTCCAAGCTATACATGTTAAGGTCCTTTAAGCTTTCCTGGTAAGTTTTATTTTGCAATCCATGTACACGTTTAGTAGCTCTTCTTTGAACTCTCTTTAGAGTATCTATATCCTTCTGGAGATATGGCCTCCAGTACTGCGTACAATACCCCAAGTGAGGTCTCACCAGTGTTCTGTACAGCTGCATGAGCACTTCTCTCTTTCTACTGCTTATACCTCTCCCTATACACCCAAGCATTATGCTAGCATTTCCTGCTGCTCTATTACATAGTCTTCCTACCTTTAAGCCTTCTGAAATAATTACTCCTAAATCCCTCTCCTCAGATACTGAGGTCAGGGCTGTGTCAAGTATTCTATATTCTGCCCGAGGGTTTTTACACATGTTCAATACTGTCTAGCAGGTAGGTGCTAAAATCACCTTATAACCCCTTTAAGTATTCAGAAACATATTTAATGTATAGTTATCATTGTCCTATTGGCTTGGACACTAAAAGGGAAATTTATCAAACTGTGTGAGAGAAAAACTGGAGAGATTTTTCCACAGCAAACCTGAGCTGTGATTGGATGTTGTGGAAAAATCTCTCCAGTTTTCTCCCACACAGTTTGAGAAATCTGGGCCTAAATCTTTACTGTTGTTTCTTGTAATTATTTTAAGAATACAGATAGAAATATGATCCTGACAAGTTCAAAATTTAAATGAGAATGATCAGCAAAATTATAAAAAAATAAAAATAAAAACACAGATCATACTGTCATTTTTGCTATTAAAAATGTACAAGAGTTATAAGCTTTTTTTGTGCTGAAGTTATACTATATGAACAAATATTAAAGGGGTCATCCACCATAAGGTGATTTTAGTACGTACCTGCCAGACAGTAATGGACATGCTAAGGAAGGATCTGCGCTTGTCTTGGTGCTAAATGTTGTGAGATTACCATAACACTGTGGCTAGCTTTTTGTGAATGGGTATTTTCTGTTTGAGTTTCCTTCTTTTGCCTACAAATCCCATAATTCCATTTTCCTCCCTCCCACACATCAGCCACCCCACCCATTGAAACATAAATGAGCTGCATGCATTCAAAAGACCAGTGGTTTTCAATCAGGGTGCCTCCAGCTGTTGCATTAGTTGCAGATTGATCGCTCCACCCATTGAAGCAGACAGGCTCCCTTTCATCAGCTGACTAGTGAGTCAGGTCTCGGCCGCATTGTAACCTGGGAAAAATCTGAGACAACAGTCATTTTGTATGCTGTTAAAAATAAATATTTCCGGTGAAAATCACATAAGAATTGTGAGAAAACCGTCACACACAGGTACAAACACTATATTATGAACTACACTAACTTTACAGCCCCTGTAGCATAGTCAAATAAAAAAACAATCTTGGAATACCCCTTTAAGGTAATTTATTAGGCTTAGACACTAGTTTCCTGACATACAAAAGCTGCAAATCACTATTTTTACTCCACCTATATAATTTTAAAAAAGAGACTTTACAGAGGGAGATTCAATTAGGCTGCATTAATTAATTTAACATAATTTATGCTAGGGTAAATTGGGGTAAATTTGGCCAGAAATCTTGAATAGATCTCAAAGTCTAGAAAACATACAGTAAGAAAGATGTGTGAACAGCTAAGTATGATTTACTGTAACATGCTGCAGAAGGCTGCTCCCTGGTCCACTGGGTTGATTGATAGATAGAAACATTGAATGTGTCGGCAGATAAGAACCATTTGGCCCATCTCGTCTGCCCAATATTCTGAATACTATCAATAGATGTTGTCCCTATCTTATATGAAGGATAGCCTTCTGCCTATCCCATGCATGCTAAAACTCCTTCATGGTATTTGCAGCCCCAACTTCTGCAGGAAGGCTATTCCATGCATCCACTACTCTCTATTTTTACATACAAATAGGCATGTGAATCAAATGCAGAGGGACAGGGATAAGGAGCTTGTCCTCATATAATGCTACCAGAGTTCTCTATTCTTGGTAACTAAAATCCATTTTAAGCTTAATTTTCTGTAATACTGAAAATATATGCTCACCAGGTACTGCCAGAACTATCAGAGTCTCCAAATGCACTAAAAGATCCATCAAATCGCCTGTAAGTCAGCTCCCTTTGATAGCCTGAGTGGGGAATACACATAATTTTTCAGTAATGTTATTACACATGTCATTACTACAAAGCAAATGAACTGAAAAGTACATATGAATGGAATTCTAGGTTCACTTTAGTAAGGGTTACTACTGGACTGATTTGTTTAAAGTGTACCTTTAATAACTGGCTAAAGAAAATGACCCTCACACATATTGTCCCCCACTGGAATACAATTAAAAAGAACCATCAATTTCCGATGAGTCACAAATATCGTTTTTTATCCATTTTGCCGTCACATGATCTGCCTTTGCCCGTGCACGGGCCCGTAAAACCAGACTGTCTAACTGGTCAGTTTTGCCTTTTTAGAAGTCTGGGAAAGCTGAGTTAGAGCCAAGACAAATGTCAAGTTGACACCTATCAAAGATGTCATCCAGCTTTCCCAGAGTGCTGATCTACTTAGTTTTGCTGCAACACATGAAGCATGTATGTAACGCCGAGCGCTCCGGGTCCCCGCTCCTCCCCGGAGCGCTCGCTACACTCTCGTTTCTGCAGCGCTCCGGTCAGATCCACTGACCCGGGCGCTGCGATACCACCTCCAGCCGGGATGCGATTCGCGATGCGGGTGGCGCCCGCTCGCGATGCGCACCCCGGCTCCCGTACCTGACTCGCTCTCCGTCGGTCCTGTCCCGGCGCGCGCGGCCCCGCTCCCTAGAGAGGCGCGCGCCGGGTCTCTGCGATTTAAAGGGCCACTGCGCCGCTGATTGGCGCAGTGGTTCTAATTAGTGTCTGCACCTGTGCACTTCCCTATTTATACCTCACTTCCCCTGCACTCCCTCGCCGGATCTTGTTGCCATTGTGCCAGTGAAAGCGTTTCCTTGTGTGTTCCTAGCCTGTGTTCCAGACCTCCTGCCGTTGCCCCTGACTACGATCCTTGCTGCCTGCCCCGACCTTCTGCTACGTCCGACCTTGCTTCTGTCTACTCCCTTGTACCGCGCCTATCTTCAGCAGTCAGAGAGGTTGAGCCGTTGCTAGTGGATACGACCTGGTCACTACCGCCGCAGCAAGACCATCCCGCTTTGCGGCGGGCTCTGGTGAAAACCAGTAGTGACTTAGAACCGATCCACTAGCACGGTCCACGCCAATCCCTCTCTGGCACAGAGGATCCACTACCTGCCAGCCGGCATCGTGACAGTAGATCCGGCCATGGATCCCGCTGAAGTTCCTCTGCCAGTTGTCGCCGACCTCACCACGGTGGTCGCCCAGCAGTCACAACAGATAGCGCAACAAGGCCAACAGCTGTCTCAACTGACCGTGATGCTACAGCAGCTACTACCACAGCTTCAGCAATCATCTCCTCCGCCAGCTCCTGCACCTCCTCCGCAGCGAGTGGCCGCTTCTGGCCTACGACTATCCTTGCCGGATAAATTTGATGGGGACTCTAAATTCTGCCGTGGCTTTCTTTCCCAATGTTCCCTGCACTTGGAGCTGATGTCGGACCAGTTTCCTACTGAAAGGTCTAAGGTGGCTTTCGTAGTCAGCCTTCTGTCTGGAAAAGCTCTGTCATGGGCCACACCGCTCTGGGACCGCAATGACCCCGTCACTGCCTCTATACACTCCTTCTTCTCGGAAATTCGAAGTGTCTTTGAGGAACCTGCCCGAGCCTCTTCTGCTGAGACTGCCCTGTTGAACCTGGTCCAGGGTAATTCTTCCGTTGGCGAGTACGCCGTACAATTCCGTACTCTTGCTTCAGAACTATCCTGGAATAATGAGGCCCTCTGCGCGACCTTTAAAAAAGGCCTATCCAGCAACATTAAAGATGTTCTGGCCGCACGAGAAATCCCTGCTAACCTACATGAACTCATTCATCTAGCCACTCGCATTGACATGCGTTTTTCCGAAAGGCGTCAGGAGCTCCGCCAGGATATGGACTTTGTTCGCACGAGGCGTTTTTTCTCCCCGGCTCCTCTCTCCTCTGGTCCCCTGCAATCTGTTCCTGTGCCTCCCGCCGTGGAGGCTATGCAGGTCGACCGGTCTCGCCTGACACCTCAAGAGAGGACACGACGCCGCATGGAGAATCTCTGCCTGTACTGTGCCAGTACCGAACACTTCCTGAAGGATTGTCCTATCCGTCCTCCCCGCCTGGAAAGACGTACGCTGACTCCGCACAAAGGTGAGACAGTCCTTGATGTCAACTCTGCTTCTCCACGTCTTACTGTGCCTGTGCGGATATCTGCCTCTGCCTTCTCCTTCTCCACTATGGCCTTCTTGGATTCCGGATCTGCAGGAAATTTTATTTTGGCCTCTCTCGTCAACAGGTTCAACATCCCGGTGACCAGTCTCGCCAGACCCCTCTACATCAATTGTGTAAACAATGAAAGATTGGACTGTACCATACGTTTCCGCACGGAGCCCCTTCTAATGTGCATCGGACCTCATCACGAGAAAATTGAATTTTTGGTCCTCCCCAATTGCACTTCCGAAATTCTCCTTGGACTACCCTGGCTTCAACTCCATTCCCCAACCCTGGATTGGTCCACTGGGGAGATCAAGAGTTGGGGTCCCTCTTGTTTCAAGGACTGCCTTAAACCGGTTCCCAGTACCCCTTGCCGTGACTCTGTGGTTCCCCCTGTAACCGGTCTCCCTAAGGCCTATATGGACTTTGCGGATGTTTTTTGCAAAAAACAAGCTGAGACTCTACCTCCTCACAGGCCTTATGATTGTCCTATTGACCTCCTCCCGGGCACTACTCCACCCCGGGGCAGAATTTATCCTCTGTCCGCCCCAGAGACTCTTGCTATGTCTGAGTACATCCAGGAAAATTTAAAAAAGGGCTTTATCCGTAAATCCTCCTCTCCTGCCGGAGCTGGATTTTTCTTTGTGTCCAAAAAAGATGGCTCTCTACGTCCTTGCATTGACTACCGCGGTCTTAATAAAATCACGGTAAAGAACCGCTACCCCCTACCTCTCATCTCTGAACTCTTTGATCGCCTCCAAGGTGCCCACATTTTTACCAAACTGGACTTAAGAGGTGCTTATAATCTCATCCGCATCAGAGAGGGGGATGAATGGAAAACGGCATTTAACACTAGAGATGGACACTTTGAGTATCTGGTCATGCCCTTTGGCCTGTGCAACGCCCCTGCCGTCTTCCAAGACTTTGTTAATGAAATTTTTCGTGATCTCTTATACTCCTGTGTTGTTGTATATCTGGACGATATCCTGATTTTTTCTGCCAATCTAGAAGAACACCGCCAGCATGTCCGTATGGTTCTTCAGAGACTTCGTGACAATCAACTTTATGCCAAGATAGAGAAATGTCTGTTTGAATGCCAATCTCTTCCTTTCCTAGGATACTTGGTCTCTGGCCAGGGACTACAAATGGATCCAGACAAACTCTCTGCCGTCTTAGATTGGCCACGCCCCTCCGGACTCCGTGCTATCCAACGTTTTTTGGGGTTCGCCAATTATTACAGGCAATTTATTCCACATTTTTCTACCGTTGTGGCTCCTATCGTGGCTTTAACCAAAAAAGATGCCAATCCCAAGTCATGGCCTCCTCAAGCGGAAGACGCCTTTAAACGGCTCAAGTCTGCCTTTTCTTCGGCTCCCGTGCTCTCCAGACCTGACCCATCTAAACCCTTCCTATTGGAGGTTGATGCCTCCTCAGTAGGAGCTGGAGCGGTCCTTCTACAAAAAAATTCTTCCGGGCATGCTGTTACTTGTGGGTTTTTTTCTAGGACCTTCTCTCCGGCGGAGAGGAACTACTCCATCGGGGATCGAGAGCTTCTAGCCATTAAATTAGCACTTGAGGAATGGAGGCATCTGCTGGAGGGATCAAGATTTCCAGTTATTATTTACACCGATCACAAGAACCTCTCCTATCTCCAGTCTGCCCAACGGCTGAATCCTCGCCAGGCCAGGTGGTCTCTGTTCTTTGCCCGATTTAATTTTGAAATTCACTTTCGGCCTGCCGATAAGAACATTAGGGCCGATGCTCTCTCTCGTTCCTCGGATGCCTCGGAAGTAGAACTCTCTCCGCAACACATCATTCCTCCTGACTGCCTGATCTCCACTTCTCCAGCCTCCATCAGGCAAACTCCTCCAGGAAAGACCTTCGTCTCTCCACGCCAACGCCTCGGAATCCTCAAATGGGGTCACTCCTCCCATCTCGCAGGTCATGCGGGCATCAAGAAATCTGTTCAACTCATCTCTCGCTTCTATTGGTGGCCGACTCTGGAGACGGATGTCGTGGACTTTGTGCGAGCCTGCACTGTCTGTGCCCGGGATAAGACTCCTCGCCAGAAGCCCGCTGGTTTTCTTCATCCTCTGCCTGTCCCCGAACAGCCTTGGTCTCTGATTGGTATGGATTTTATTACAGACTTACCCCCATCCCGTGGCAACACTGTTGTTTGGGTGGTCGTTGATCGATTCTCCAAAATGGCACATTTCATCCCTCTTCCTGGTCTTCCTTCAGCGCCTCAGTTGGCTAAACAATTTTTTGTACACATTTTTCGTCTTCACGGGTTGCCCACACAGATCGTCTCGGATAGAGGCGTCCAATTCGTGTCAAAATTCTGGAGGGCTCTCTGTAAAAAACTCAAGATTAAATTAAACTTTTCTTCTGCATATCATCCTCAATCCAATGGACAAGTAGAAAGAATTAACCAGGTCTTGGGTGATTATTTACGACATTTTGTTTCCTCCCGCCAGGATGATTGGGCAGACCTTCTACCATGGGCCGAATTCTCGTATAACTTCAGAGTCTCTGAATCTTCCTCCAAATCCCCATTTTTCGTGGTGTACGGCCGTCACCCTCTTCCCCCCCTCCCTACCCCCTTGCCCTCTGGTTTGCCCGCTGTGGATGAAATATCTCGTGATCTTTCCACCATATGGAGACAGACCCAAAATTCTCTCTTACAGGCTTCATCACGCATGAAGAAGTTTGCTGATAAGAAAAGAAGAGCTCCTCCCATTTTTTCTCCTGGAGACAAGGTATGGCTCTCCGCTAAATATGTCCGCTTCCGTGTCCCTAGCTACAAGTTGGGACCACGCTATCTTGGTCCTTTCAAAATTTTGTGCCAGATTAATCCTGTCTCTTACAAACTTCTTCTTCCTCCTTCTCTTCGTATTCCTAATGCCTTTCACGTTTCTCTTCTTAAACCACTTATCATCAACCGTTTCTCTCCCAAACTTGTTTCCCCCACTCCTGTTTCCGGCTCCTCGGACATCTTCTCCGTCAAAGAGATTCTGGCATCCAAGAAGGTCAGAGGGAAAACTTTTTTTTTAGTTGATTGGGAGGGTTGTGGTCCAGAAGAGAGATCCTGGGAACCTGAGGACAATATCCTAGACAAAAGTCTGCTCCTCAGGTTCTCAGGCTCTAAGAAGAGGGGGAGACCCAAGGGGGGGGGTACTGTTACGCCGAGCGCTCCGGGTCCCCGCTCCTCCCCGGAGCGCTCGCTACACTCTCGTTTCTGCAGCGCTCCGGTCAGATCCACTGACCCGGGGCGCTGCGATACCACCTCCAGCCGGGATGCGATTCGCGATGCGGGTGGCGCCCGCTCGCGATGCGCACCCCGGCTCCCGTACCTGACTCGCTCTCCGTCGGTCCTGTCCCGGCGCGCGCGGCCCCGCTCCCTAGGGCGCGCGCGCGCCGGGTCTCTGCGATTTAAAGGGCCACTGCGCCGCTGATTGGCGCAGTGGTTCTAATTAGTGTCTGCACCTGTGCACTTCCCTATTTATACCTCACTTCCCCTGCACTCCCTCGCCGGATCTTGTTGCCATTGTGCCAGTGAAAGCGTTTCCTTGTGTGTTCCTAGCCTGTGTTCCAGACCTCCTGCCGTTGCCCCTGACTACGATCCTTGCTGCCTGCCCCGACCTTCTGCTACGTCCGACCTTGCTTCTGTCTACTCCCTTGTACCGCGCCTATCTTCAGCAGTCAGAGAGGTTGAGCCGTTGCTAGTGGATACGACCTGGTCACTACCGCCGCAGCAAGACCATCCCGCTTTGCGGCGGGCTCTGGTGAAAACCAGTAGTGACTTAGAACCGATCCACTAGCACGGTCCACGCCAATCCCTCTCTGGCACAGAGGATCCACTACCTGCCAGCCGGCATCGTGACAATGTATTAATATATCACGAGGCATGTCTGCCTTTTAGGAGTCTTGGAAATCTGTGTGATAGTCAAGAAGTTGGATGACTTAGATTTGACTTACTCTTGGCTTTCACAAAGCTTTTTCAGACTGCAAAAAGGCAAGACAAATCAAAGATGTAATCCAGCCTAGTTTTGTTGCAGCACATATGAGGGGTGAATACTATACTTACCTGGCCCCCCGGTCCACCGCAGCACTCATTTGGCTCCATCCAGTCCTCTGATCTTCTGTCTTCTTTCTGCTTCCGAGATGAGCGTATAGTGCAGGACCTATCTGCTAAGTCACTCACTAGCTAAGATGGGATACTGCTGCGGCCAGTGATTGGCTGAGTGGGCAGGTCCTGCACCAAGTGCTCATCTCAGAAGCAGGAAAAAGACAGAAGATCTGGGAACCAGATGAGCTAAACAAGAGCTGCGGGGGACCAGGGCTTGGTAAGTACAGTTTTTTTCCTGCCCCAGCAGGATATGAATTTTAGCAAAAATGCTGGTGAAGTCTACTGTGGAACAGCGGAGAAGCATGGGGAAATTTTAACTGAATTTCCAGCACTGACCGATCTACTTTTTTTTATGGCTAATTGGAGTGATACCATAATTATCACAATATAAGAAATCTATTGTTTTAGAAACTCTATTATATTCTGCAGTTAATCTAAAGCTGGAGACAAATCAAGTTCTTTGATTATTTTTAGATCTACTTTCTTTTTCACATATCCAGCAATTTTGAGGTCCCATACTCAGTGAATTGTCATTTTGTAGCCAATGAATAATTATTTAATTTCTGCCTATGGGATTGAGATACAGGGATACAAAAAATACTAAAGGCATGTATTTCTTGGGCAAAGACCTACCAGTGTATTTAAACAAATGTACCTCCTCAGTAGCAGAATTACTTTTACTGTATAACATTACCTTGCTCCATGTAGTTTATGGTTTTTTCTTTAATATCTGAATTAATCTGCTTAGTTGCTATTAAATACATAAGAATATAGATGTTTGGTGCAAAGTTGATCATATTTTGCTCTCCACAGCCATATGGCATCTGGATAAGTGATTCAAGACCACTTATTGAAGGTACAAGAAGATCTCCTAACAAAAAAAGCAAACAAACAATTTAGTAACTATGAGTTACCATAGCCATGTAAATATTTTTCTCAAAAATATCCACCACAACGTAATAAAAAGATCTGTATCTCAGATTTACTCATATATACAATTTTTTTGTTTTGATCACAGCATTTAAACATTAAATGGCAGTAATCCCTGGGGTCTAGGGGACCCATCTGAAGCTTTGTGATGTAATAGCGAGCTGCAGATGGGTTGCTGGGAAAAAACAGGGACTTATCTGTCCTCCCTGATGCTCTGTAAATCAACAATTGCTTAAGGCTGCCTTTGGCAGCTCTTAGCAATCGAGTGCCGAAAACATAGAACAATGTAATGCAACAGCATTACATTGATCTAAGTAAGTAAGCCATCATTAATGATGGCTTATGACAGGCCCCTAGGGGGGCCCAAAAATGTGTAAAAAAATGTGTAAAAAAAAAAAGTAATTTTTTTTTTAAATATAAAAAAAATCCTTCCCTAATTAAAGTTCATATCACTCCCTTTTCCCATTGCTCAAATAAAACACACTAAACTATTAAATTATGATGTTTCTGATGCTGCATGGTAAAAGGTGTAAACGCAATAAAAACTCCAAATGTCAAAATTGCAGATTTTTGGTCACATCAGGTCCCAGAATAAACATAATAAAAAGTGATCAAAAAGTTATATTTATGCAAAAGGGGTATCATTAACAACTACAGCTCATGGTGCAAAAAATAAACCCTTACATAGCTCCGTAGGGGGGAATCAAAAAGTTAAAGGGGTCAAAACATGGCATTAAACAAACTTTTTATCTTTTATGTTTTCAAATTTTTTTTTTTACCTTAAAATGAAACAGAAATTACTGAAGTTTGGTATAATTGAAATCATAGAATCCATAGAATAAAGATAGCATGTCAAATTCATGGTATTGTGAACTCTGGAAAAATTATTGCCCCACAAAATTACGCAATTCCATATTTTTTCAATTTTGCCTTACATATATTTAAGTAAATATAAATAAAAAAAGTTATGGGTCTTAGAATGTGAAGAACAAAAAAGCATGAGACATAAAAAAAAATTGCTGGGTCCTGAAGGGGTTAAAGGGGTTATCCAGGAAAAAGCTTTTTTTTATATATCAACTGGCTCCAGAAAGTTAAACAGATTTGTAAATTACTTCTATTAAAAAATCTTAATCCTTTCAGTACTTATGAGCTTCTGAAGTTAAGGTTGTTCTTTTCTGTCTAAGTGCTCTCTGATGACACGTGTCTCGGGAACCACCCAGTTTAGAAGCAAATCCCCATAGCAAACCTCTTCTAAACTGGGCGGTTCCCGAGACACGTGTCATCAGAGAGCACTTAGACAGAAAAGAACAACCTTAACTTCAGAAGCTCATAAGTACTGAAAGGATTAAGATTTTTTTTAAAGAAGTAATTTACAAATCTGTTTAACTTTCTGGAGCCAGTTTATATATAAAAAAAAGTTTTTTCCTGGATAACCCCTTTAATATAAAAACAGTGATCGAGTCATACCATACAAAAACCAAAAACTACTTTTCTAAAAATTTGATTAGTGGTAAATAAGTCCCTATCACGCTGGAATGGTTTATATGGAGACTATGGGGACTAATTAAAAGTTGCAATATTTAAGGCAACAGATAATTGCATTAGGCTTGTCAGTAAAAGAAAGAAAAAAAAAGAGACCACTGTGGTACTTTGCAGAAGTGGCCAAAATTATAAAAAAGAAAAAACAAAGAGCTAGCATTTAGTAATTGCAAAAAAACAAAAACAAAAAAAATAACTGAGTAATAAAGATAGACAAATCTATTAGATTAGGCAGAAAGAGGCCAAGCAAGTTACAAAAGCTTCTAAAGCGCAGGCAGTAGAGATACTAGCTTTATCAGTAAAAAAAAGGAATGCGACATTTTTCAGATATGTAAATGAAAAAAATAAAATAAAAACAAAGAATAAATAAATTAAAAACAAAGGGAGGAAGTTATGTAGAAGAGGATAAAGGAATAACTGACTGCTTCAATTAATACTTCTGTTAACAGATTTTACATAACAAAATATAGAAAAATTTGTAAGGAGGAATGCGGCAACTGTAGGCCAGTTTAAAGGTTGTAAGGAGGAATGCGGCAACTGTAGGCCAGTTTAAAGGTTGTAAGGAGGAATGCGGCAACTATAGGCCAGTTTAAAGGTTGTAAGGAGGAATGCGGCAACTATAGGCCAGTAAGTCTGACCTCAATAGTGGAGAATTTAATGAAAATCATACATGAAAATAAGATTTTTGAACACTGAAAAACACATGGATTGCAAGATATGAAAAAAAAAAAAAAACAGGTTTCCTTTAGGGAAATCATGTCAAATAAATTTTATAGATTTTTTTTTTCATTGGGTGACCAAATTAATAGATGGTGGAGGTGCAGTAGACGTCGCTTATCTAGATTTTAGTAAGGCTTTTAACACTATCCCACATAGAAGACTTATTGATAAACTGCAGCCTTGGGCTCTCATATTGTTGAATGTATTAGGCAGTGGCTGAGGCACAGACAACAGAGGGTTGTAGTCAATAGAGTATATTCAGAGCAAGGTCTTGTTACCAATGGGGTACCCGATTGAAAGGTATTGGTCTTTTTGCTGATGACACAAAGATTTATAACAGGTTTGTTGTTCCTGGAGGGAAACGCCAAATGGAAAAGGATTTAGGTAAACTAGAAAAATGCCAACTGGCATTTAATGTGAATAAGTGCAATATAATGCACCTTGAGTGTAAAAACCTAAGGTTAGAATATAGAATATTTGATATAGTCCTAACAATGTATCCATATATTCACTCATTTTCTTGAGCAAAAACATTATATTTCATGTATTTCATTTTCAACTACAGATGTATAAAGTATGCTTGGGGACCAAATGTTGTGTCCTCCTTTACTTGTTCATATATATAAGGAAGCCTGTAATATTAATGATTGGCAATTTCATCTTCACTTCACAAGTAGTGTTGAGTGTGAATAATAGAATAGAGAATTTTTACCGTGAATATCGGCACATCACAATTTCGCAAATATTTAGAATATAGCAAACTATATTTGTTATGACGAATATTTGTTTTTACTGTGTTAATAAAAAGTCATCATTCCTCCCTGCTTCCATCTTGTGGTACAAAGAAGGCGAATATACGAAAATTTGTGAATATCGGCACTTCCAGAGGACGCTGATCCCTTCCTTCTTTTAGCTTGAGGACCAATGAAAAGGATGCAAATACAGTTGTCAGAGGTTAGCAACATCCCTAGCAACCAATAGGAAAGTAGGTAGTTGAAAGATATAATCGAACATGCGAATATCATTACGTATTTCGCATGGAAAAAAGTGAACGAATATGCGAAATTCGCGAATATAGGACAAATATTCATACATATATTTGCAAAATATCGCAAATTTGAATATAGCCTATGCCGCTCATCACTATCCACAATAATTTTTTTCTATAGGTAACTATAGGACTATATCTGAGCAAAGCAGACAATATTACAGAATAGCTAGAATAATGTTTGGGTGTATGGGAAGAGGTATTAGCAGTAGAAAAAAGGGAAGTGCTCATGTCGCTGTACAGAGCACCAGTGAGACCTTACTTGGATTATTTTTTACAGTTCTGGAGACTGTATCTCCAGTAGGATATGGTGCAGGAGGAGAGTATATTTAAATGAAGAAAAACTACCACAAGAGGACATAGTTTTAAATTAGAGGGGCAAGGGTTTATGCAGTCATATCAGAAAGTATTACTTTACTGAGAGAGTAGTGGATGCATGGAATAGCCTTCCTGTAGAAGTCGTAGCTACACATAATGTGAATGAAATTAGGTATGCATGGGATAGGCATAATCTTTCATATAAGATAGAGCCAGGAACAATTGATAGTATTCAGAATATTGGGCAGACTAGATGGGCTAAATGGTTCTTATCTCCCTAAACTTTCTATATTTCACTTATATATTTAGTAAAGTAATGTCAACAAAAAATCTTCTTACCAACAACTGTGATGAACCCCTCGATAGTGTCTTGTACTACATCACTAGGGAATGTAAATGAGAAGTTCTTTGACACAGTTTGAGGTCCATTTCCAGTCAAATCAAAGAGTGCAGATTGTGAATAAAAGTATTTCACCCCCTCGGCCTATAAAATAATTGTATAGGTAGAGGTCATATTTTCTTTAGGATATTTATATAGAACAAGTAAAATACATACCACAAATATATGGATAAAACATACTGTACCTTCACTAGGATAGCTTTGCTTAAAACTTCTAAAGATGCTTTTGATGTCACTGTTACTTTGACTGTAGCGTTGCCCAGTTTTTTCGGGTTTATTGGAAACAGAACAGTTGTCCCGGCTTCACTTTGAACTGTCACATTATACTGGCCTGGTACAGTACTGGCACTGTTATTAGGTACAAGTATGTCAAACGAATTGCTGGATTCCAATGTGACTACAACCTGTAAACATAGCAACTATGTATGTAACAAAGTCTAAGCCTGTGATTCATAGCTTTATAGATTGACTCCCTACACTTTACCCAGGCCATGGCCTTCAGGAGACATGTATGGTAGTATGATAGATATACATTGAGCAATTACTGTCATAGCTTGGGGAATGTGTATATTTAGTAAAACATGGATGCCTTCTTTTAGGAACAGCGCCCCTCTTGGTAGTAGGCTGTGTCTGTTACAGAAGCTCAGCTTCTTTCACTTGAATGGAATGAAGCTCCAATACCAAACGAAGCACAAAAACAGTAACCTTTTTTTTTTAAATAAAACTTTAACTTGGAATGAACAGACAAGGTAATAGCAAAGTAAATTAATAAGGGAAAACATACCTGCAAGTTTTCTCTCAAGGAGTTAAATACAATTACTTCTAAAATGCATTGTTCCCCTCTTGTTATTGAAGATGGCATGTGAAGAATAGACATCAAAGGCTTGACTACAGATAACTAGAAATAAATGATTTTCATCATAATTCAATACACATGTAGCACTGCATTTATTGAATCTGGGTGACATGCGCCACCACCTTCATTAAAGAGTACCTGTCATCAAACCATATTTTCTAAACTAACTCAGATTATATTCTTAAACGTTTCCTAATACCCCTCTTGCCATAAAAAAAAATTTGAGAGCTTTAAAAAGCTCTCTATCATACTTTTCCCCTTGCTCACGTTGTGTGAGATCCCGGCAGGAGAAAGTGGGCGTTCCCCAGCAGGCGAAACGTCACTGAAGCCTGCGAGAGCTGTACCTCACCATGTCCCATTCGCACTTTCATGAGTTTGGTCTCCTGCCAGGCCGGGTGGAGACCAAACTATCTGTTTGACTTGCGCAGGGAACAGAACAGAGCCACCTAGTGGCTGTTTTTTTCAATCGCATTAAAAACATATCAAGTTTGAGAATTTCAACAGCAAGTAAATAGCAAAGTGTCTTATAATTGCATAAGGAACAATATATTAAAAGTTTAGTTTGGTGACAGGGACTCTTTAAGTATTAGTATTGGATTTACTATAGGGTTGGTGGACAAGGTTGTTGCATAACTTTCCTGTATAGTAAAATACAAGCATTCAACAAACACAAAACTTCAGAATAATCAGAGGAGGACAAGCAAAATATTGTGCAGAAGAAAACGATCATGCTGATTTATTACCAAAATTGTATATGTTTGTTACTAACCAATAATTCAGAACATTTTATAATAGATCCCATTGATGCCACATTGGATAAATGTTACTATATAGGGTAATGTTTGGAATCACTATCTTTACACACTGAAGAAAGATAATAACAAACTTGGGGGTGGGGGCCATATTTCTGCAATGTCATTAACAAAATATAAGCACCATTTCAGCAGCATAACTGTTAAAATGCTAATGCCACAAAAAAATTAAAATGAATGCCCATAAAACAGTGGGCACAGGACTCAAGGCTTGATGTGGGGTTCACAGATGTTTACCGTAGATCAGATAAAACAAGCAAACAACCACTAAGGACTTTTACTGTGCGATATATGCTGACTGTAAGGGCCCATACCCCTATAGAATATCCATAGTATACAACAGCAGCTGTTGAAATCAATTAATGCTAAGACCATTCAGAAATGCGCTGTCTTCATTCACAGCAATGCATTTCCCAGCGTATTCTTCCCAAAGAATAAACATGTTCATTCTTTAAGCAGAGACCGAAATTTGAATTTTCATAGCCCAAATTCTGTAATGCACAGTGCATCAGAATTGCATTTCAGTGCGTAATTTTTTCGGCTCAGAAATTCCGTAGTGTGCCTGGGCCCTAACCAATCAATGCTTTGACGGGCTGACTGAAGAAAAGAAAGCATTAGCAGTGTGTACATGTGCTATATAAAAGGTTAGGGATGAAGCTAGTGGAGGAGCTGACTTTATACTCTGGGATATCTGCTGTACATCACCTTGAACAGGCATTTGAGTGTGATGTTAAGTGCTTCCACCGTCATATGGAAAATGACATTTGGGGAGCTTTATAGGGGAGAGCCCTGTAGGTGATACAAAAGCCTTCTAATGACAGTGGTGGTTCGATTAGAAATCCCCTACTACTGTACCTGTAAAGAGAACATTTATAATAGCACCATCCACGTAATAGAATTACTGTTAAATAAGTTTGACCATTGAAAGCATAATGCAGTATTGTTACAAATAACTAAAGAAACTGACCTCAATAGGTATATTAGTAACTCCAAGTCCAAGTCCCTCAGAAATAACAAATGCAGTGGCCACCCACGTAGTGTTTTTGTTAGGAACAGTCACTTGAAGATTTGTAGTTAAAGATGAACTGTGAAGAATAAGTATTTTATTTAAAATCAAATAAAACTGACTTATATAAATCACCTTTAAAAGTGCTCCATAAACTGATAAATTCTAGGAATTACTTGTTTCAGATTTCTTAAAGTCGTAAATAGCAAAGGATCATAATAATGTTATTTATTAAATGTGCATTAGCCATAGGTCATAACCCAAAAAGAAACACTAATTGAGTCACTTTAGTAAATGTATAAAAACTGTCTTTTTATAAAATAAAAAAAAAATGTTAAAAAGTACATATCATGTGAAAAAGGAGAAATAGCATCAACATATAGGCGACATCACCGGAACCTCTGCATCAAAATGATCACATTACATGGGTAATGAATACAAAATACATAATATAACACAAAGTAAATGCAGGGCAGCCCACAACTCAACTATGACAATTAGATAACTAAATACCGTATTTATCGGGCCTATAACATGCACCCTCATTTTTAACCCTCATATATAACATGCACTGGCCTATAACATGCACCCTCATTTTTCAAAGGAAATTTGGGTAAAAAAGGTTTTTTACCCAAATATCCTTGTTAAAACGAGGGTGCGTGTAAGTGTGTGTATACCCTGATGAACTCTTTTTGGCCCTGCAGAAGCCGCTGCAGTTAAATTATTTAAAGCGGCCGCTTTAAATCATGTAACTGCAGCGGCTTCCGTGGGGCCAGAGTCCCGCCGCCGCTGCTGATTCCCTCCCTATCCCTGGCTTTCATATTTACCTGTCCGCACGGTGGCACTGCAGGCTCCGGTGGCATTCTGCACTGTCACCGAAGCCTGCAGGAGACCGCACCGACAGGTAAATATGAAAGCTGGGGATGGGAAGGGACACGGGAACCGGGCGGGGGCGGGACTCTGGCCCCGCAGACGCCACTGCAGTTAGATGATTTAAAGGGGCCGCTTTAATTCATTGATTCACCATCTGCGGGGCCAGAAAGAGTTTATCGGCGTATAACACGCAGATAGACTTTTGGCTTAAAATTTTAGTTTAAAAAATGCATGTTATATTCTGATAAATACGGTAGCATGAAAATGCTGTGAAATAAAGTGCTGTGTGCATAAAGTGCCTGTTATATGAATAACATCAACAATTCTGATACTTGTTCTCACTGCACAGAGCCCTGCTTGTCCTGCAGAGGGCCCTGCTTGTCCTTACTGCACAGAGCCCTGCTTTTGTATTTAAGTGGGTGTAGTATATTATCTTATTGAATGCACTTGCTTTGTTGTTGTTATTCATATAACAAGTACTTTATTCACACAGTGCTTTATTTCATAGCGTTTTCATGCTATTTATTGTCATTGTTCAGTTGTGTACTGACATGGATTTACTTTGATATATTAAGTATTTTGTATTCGTTACCCATATAATGTGATCATTTTGATGCAGAGGTTCTGGTGATGTCACCTTTATGTTGATTTCATTCCTACTTTTTCAAATTACATGTACTTTTTAACATATTTTTGTAAAATGTATGTGCTTTTATACATTTTCTGACTCCATTAGTGTTTCTTTTTGTGTTATATGCTGGATTGGGAGTTCACAATATACTGTGCCTACTTATTATACAGGGGCTATGTTTGTTGTATTACTGATATATGTAGGTTTTTTTCTATTCAATAATTTCCCTGTTTTTTGGCTTGTCAGTTTGTATAATATTAGCCATAGGACGCACCGGCGTATAAGACGCACCCAATTTATAATTGCAAAATCTAAAAAAATAAAGATTTTGAACCCAATAGTGGTCTTCAACCTGCGGACCTCCAGATGTTGCAAAACTACAACTCCCAGCATGCCCGGACAGCCGTTGGCTGTCCGGGCATGCTGGGAGTTGTAGTTTTGCAACATCTGGAGGTCCGCAGATTGAAGACCACTGCAGGAGGAGGTAATACTCACGTGTCCCCGCCGCTCCGGACCCATTACTGCTGCCCTGGATGTCGCTCCATCGCTGTCGCCGTGTCCCCGTGGCTCCGGAACGTCTCTCCGTCGCCGCCATCACGTCGTTACGCACGCCGACGCACGTACTCGACGACGTGATGATGAGGAAGGAGAGCGCCAGCCATACAGGGGATCCCTGAACGGAGAAGACACCAAGGAGGCAGGTAAGGTCCCTACCGGTGTCCTGTAAGCACCAACCCGGCTATTCAGTCGGGCTGTTCGGGACCGCCGCGGTGAAATCGCGGCGGCCCCGAACAGCCCGACTGAACAGCCGGGTTAGTGTCACTTTCCCTTCAGACGCGGCGGTCAGCTTTGATCGCTGCGTCTGAAGGGTTAATACAGGGCATCACCGCGATCGGTGATGTCCTGTATTAGCCGCATGGACCGCCGCGATAGGGGTGTATTCGCCGTATAAGACGCATCCGACTTTTTCCCCCCAGTTTTGGGGAAGAAAAAATGCGTCTTATACGGCAAAAAATTCGGTAAGTAAAGTACATTTCACATACCTTATATTAGTATTTAGCCAAATCCAGGTGTCTGGAAAAATGGGTGTGTTGTTTTGTAGGGGACGAAGTACTTCATATTGTTTTTCAAAATACCCTAAAGAAAATATAAACAACAGTTCCATTGGCAAAATTGCATAGTGAAATTTGGGATACTGTGATGTTCATTAGGGAAGTGTCAAGTGCAGCCTTGCATTTTCTGTTTAGAAGTGGGTGGGTACACACATATTTAGGGCATGTTTACAGGGTCCATATGTGTGCGTGTTGCTCACTTAACATATTTGTTTCTGCCAAGATCTGCTATTTTTGGCAAAATATAAAATGGTTCATTACAAACTGCAACTATAGATGTCCAAATAAACTCTATGAATCCCAAAGGCCTGATTTATCAAAACTGTCTAAATTATAACCTGGCATTGTTTCCTACAGCAACAAATAACAGCACAGCTTTAATTTTGTAATGGTTTCTATGGGCAACAACGAAAATGTATTTTAGACACTTTTAATAAACATATGTTTGTGTGGGTGTCTTGACTATAATAGGGAATATGCAGAGCCAAGGTACCCCCATATGGAGGTTTTACACACAGCTATTTTGTTTTTCATTAAGCTTTTTGACCCACAGTCAGCTATGGATGCAGCAGGTAAAAGAAGTGTTAGGTAAAAGAAGAAGTCCTTCCTTTCAAATTCCTGTTTCTTTTTGAATCCACTCTGGGCTTTGGCTCAATGAAACCCCATGGTTTTAGGCTGTCTAACACATGACTGAATACATGACTCCTGTCCTGGGTAGAAGATTGTATGGAATAAAATCACAAAAAATAACTAAAATGGTATTATAGCCAGGAGTGACATATTAGTTGGATGTGCAAAAAGATGCATCCTTTCGGAAATTTTACCAGGTGATAGACAAAAAAATAAATAAAGAAATAGATATACTGTAGAGATAACTTTATATGGTAAATTAAATATTGCCATTGACAAATTCAACTTATCCCACTCAAAAACATATGTTGATAATAAAAAAAAAAAAAAATAACAAATGTTGGCCCATGGAGGGCACGGATGAAAAAAACTAAAACTTAAAAACATGAATCAGCTGCATCAAGTTCAACTACTACTACTCTTAGTCTTATAGTAAAGTAAAATGTTCTGACATTGCTTCTGATCTTCCCCCAAACAATTTAAAAGTGTGCCCCCCTGTTCCTGTTTAGTTCTTTATTAGAAACAAGAAAGTAATGTAAGATTTGGAACTCCCTTTATAGTGTTATTAGATGATAGTTAGATATGATGTGCCTTATACAGGTTGGCAGTCAAAAACGATAAACTATTAAACTTACCATACCAATTAAAAACTCTAGCATTAGTCAGACTTGCTAGGGAACTCTAGGAAATAAAAAAAAAACAGATACGTATTCATGTTATAAATTTGTGCTGTTAGGTATAAGTCAAAAGCAAATTTAACACGAGTCTACTAAAGGACAGTGCTTGGTGCCAGATGAGGAGTGGGCCTGTGCTTGAAACATAACTGAGCTGGTCCACCACAGAACATTTTCATGAGGTGGAAGCTAGAACAAGAGATAGTGTGCCTATGTGTAAGCAGTGAGTCGTCTGATGTTGATACAGAGACCTTAGTGTCCAGGAGGGGCCAGAGTGGTCCGGTCTGTGAGTTTTGTCACAGTGGGATAGCTGGTAAGCTGAGCAGCCATCTCTCTTGGCTGTGTGGGACCTCAGCCCTGGGAAAGGATACCTCTGAGAGACTTTGTTAGCTGTATGGGGCTTCAGCACAGTGGGGAACCATAGTCATTATGGGTTTTATGAAACTTTAGCCCTGAGTGGAAGAGTAAATAATCAATGCAAATAGGGAGACTTGATTCCCCGTGCCTGTACAGTAATCCATGTGTCTTAGTTCCGAGGAATAAGTGAGCTGGAGAGATTTGGGATTGGGGGGAGTGTGTGCAACCAAAAGGCTCTTGGATACTGTTAAAATGTACCACTCTATTGCTGCTGTTGCAAAATAGGGGTCAACAGATGATTCCCTTGTGCTAACAAGGACTTGGACTGAAACTGTGAGACCCTGTTGTACAAAGATTTGTTGAGAGGTCCAACACATTTGCACACTTACAACCAGGGGTGGTTGGGAGCAGATTTCGTGATGCCTAGGTGGGGCAGCTACTGTACAGAGTAGCCACACAGTGACCCAACGTGTCATTGTTGGATGGGTGAAAGTAGACAGTCATGTTTGGGGCAACCTAACCCTTGTGGAATATTGAATATTGCACAGCCCAAGAAGTGCACATTGAGTGGAAAATTAAGCATTTTTACCAGCACACCAACCAACCATCCAGCTTATGGGGGGAGATTTATCAAGACATGTGCAGAGGAAAGATAACCAGTTGCCCACGGCAACCAATTAGATATTTTTTTTTAGAGGCTTTTTCAAAAATAAAAGAAGCAATCAACTTTTTCTCTGCACAGGTTTTGATAAATCTCCCCATTGTGCCATTCTGAGTGTTTGTAACCATAAGGCTTCTGATCCACTTCATAAAGAAGGTATTTTAAACTGCTGCCTTCTGCATTAATTCTTAAAAGGGAAACCTAGTAGCCATCCTTTACTTATAGGTCAACGTACCTGAGAATATGAATTTACTTCATCTTCTATCTAGAAAAAAAATGGTTACATATCATTAGAAGACCTTCTAATGCTGCTGCAAAAATGGTCTCTCTCTCTCTATACAGTATATATATATACAACTCAACATGTGTATGTGTGTGTGTGTGTGTGTGTGTGTGTTTGTAAGTATGTATGTTCTAGAATAACTTGGGCGGAGATAATTCAATGAAACTTGGTACACATGTTACTTATATGAACGCACTCCCCATTTGCGAGAGTGGAAGTTTTTTCGGAAGTCTAATGCAAGTGCATCTGATTGTTTTTCTTTCGGGCTGTACAAATTGCCCTGGAACATCCTGTTGACTATCCAGCAGGCAGATGAACAGAATAGTAGTGGGGAGGGGAACGGGATATGAGGATGGGATATAAGGATGGGATAATGAGGTTGAGATATGAGGACGGGATAGGAGGAAAAGATAAGAGGACAGGATATGAGGTTTGAAACTGGTGATGTGACATAAGGTCAACATATAAGGATGGGATATGAGAGCGGAATATGAGGTCAGGATGTAAGGACGGAATGCGAGGATCGGATATGAGAAAAAGAGCATCATTGTTGCTTTTCCTCTCCAACTAGATTTAGATTTATAATTAATTCATACTCCTGGCGTTCTGCAAGCTACAAAACACCTCTGGTTTTAATGTTATGTGCTAAAAAAAAATCAGCTGATAGGCAACATACTGTAATATGTTGTACAAAAATTACTTCCCTCAAAATGACCACTGGTGAATAATAATCTGACTAACTGACAAATACGGTATGTCAAGTATGAATGTTAACATCATGCATTTGGCCAAATTCATACTACAGAATCTCCACCCAGAGATGTTCAGAGCAGACATCCCAGGGGTGGCCAGCGCTGACTGGATCGTGTATTCTGCAGTGTAGTTGCTGAAATTCTATTGTATGGACTGTGCTGCAGAATCCCATAGACTGCAATGGGACTTTGCTGCACTTGAATTTCTGGAAACAACATAGTCTGCACCTGGCCTAAGGGTGTACATATTTATGCATGTTCATAGCCAGATATAGATAAAACGGTCCCCTGTTGAAAGCAGAATTTGGACCATTTCATTCTAGAGTGATAGTCATACAGTTCATTTATATCTTTCCAGTGAATTCCTTACCAGTCTGTCTTTACACTAGTAATATTGCACTATGGTTAGTCAACACTGTTGGTCAACACTGTAAGCCTTTCCCAAATAGACAGTACTGTGCAATATTAGTATTATGTAAAGTAAAAGATTGGCCCCTATGTGGCTGCACCGGGTGCAAATATGGTATGTTGGCTCTTGTGCACATGTCTCTTTATGCAATGCTTGAAGTTGAATACAAGAACATAGGAAAACACTGGATAAAAGGAATACATTATTTAAGGGAGGGTTTATTCTCTTATTGATCACTTTTCTGAAAATACATTTCTAGCTACCTTTATATGTCCCTCATGTCTTGTCCAACAAATCCTCATTGCTGTTTACTGACCCTGTTTGCAGCATTTTTGACAGTCCTGTGGGTATTTCTACCTCAGAATTAAAGTGCCCCCTTATTGCAAAGCAGGTACAGAAGGGCTTGAATATAAAACTAACTTTAATATGCATGACTAGTATAGATATTACCAATAATATCGGTTCTAGAGTTATAGATAGAACCAAAATAATTTGTACACATTTGTAAAGCTATAATATACTGCTCTAACAAGCTAACTGTCACAGTGAGCGCTCCGGTCCCCGCCTCCGGACCGGAGTGCCCGCTTCCTCGCCCCCTCTCCTCGGGATCCCGGTGCCTCCTGTTCAGACACACTGACCGGGAGCACGGGATCCCTTGTGTTGGGGACGCGGCTGCCGTGGCGGCTGGTCGCCGCTCACGCACCGCGTCCCAGTCTATCTTACCCTGCACCTCGTTCCCTGTGCCGACACTCTCTGCTTCCCGGCGCGTGTGGCCCCACTCTCTAGGGCGTGCGCGCGCCACCTTCAGTAAATTTAAAGGGCCAGCGCACCATTGATTGGTGCGCTGGCTAATGACCCCTGCTCCTTCCCAATAAAAGTTGCCTGCCCCTTCCTGCCCTTGCCGGATCTTTGCGGCTTGTGCCTCTGAGAAAGCCTTCCTTGTAGCCTGTATCTCCTTGCCTGTTGCCGAACCCGTTGCTACCGTCTACTCGCCTGTGAACCCTTGCCGTCAGCCCTGACCTTTGCTACGTCCGACTACGCCTTTGCCTGCTCCCTGTGTACTTCGTCATATCAGCTGCCAGAGAGGTCGAGCCGCTATTGGGGGAACGAAATGGGGGCTACCTGCCGCTGCAAGTCCATCCCGCTTTGCGGCGGGCCCTGGTGAAGACCAGTAGTCCCTTAGACTCCGTTCCCCTGGTACGGCCTGTGCCATCGCCTCTATGGTCTAGAGGATCCACTACCAGTCCTGCTGGTTCGTAACATTAACATCCCTTAAAAGTGTAATGTATTAGCAGTTGTTTGGAGATGGGATTTTAGTTTATGTCATATTTACTTACCCTGCGTGCATTTATGTCATTTCTATCCACCATAAGCAAGGAGCTTTTCTCAACCACTTGTAAACCCACCAGAGACCGGGACTCTTTTACACTGATGGATAAGGATATGTTTTCTGATGGTTCGGCTTGGTTTTTACTCCATGATAAAGTCACCTAGACAAACAATAAATACATCACTCAAAATGACACATTTGGTGATAAAGAAACAACTGAAACATAAATATCATACCTCGTTTCCTAATGTGGATTTGACAGAAAACACTTGAGAGTAATTTTGCACAATATCGCCAAAGGTACTATTAATATTCAGGTAATACACCATTATTTGAGCACTGGGTATCCAGGAAGAGTCAGGAGTAAGACTGAATGTTGTTCTGTTCTTTCCTGTAGATACAATCTTCCTATTGGCCGTAACCTAATGCAAAAAAAGGAAACTATTTGCATGATGTATGTAAAATGTTTTATTTATATGCTGATACAGTATGGAAAACTCAGAAAACACAGCACAAGTTCCAGATAAGTAAATTACTGTCTATATTAATAGATTAGTTTTCAATCACTGCACTTGGTGTTAAGGGGTGCGCTACTAGTCTAGAGATCAGATAGACAGACATCTATAAATCATTTTCTATAACCACAGTCCTTAAGATTAGCCCTCAAGGACAGTACTAAAGCTACCCACATACATTACATTTAAATTGGCCAAATCCACCAGCGGCATTGGCTGATCATCTAATATAAATGGGAGCCTTCTGACCCTCCCCGACATCAGATGTCAGTCAAGCATGTTAGATTTCAACATACTCAAGAAAATAGGCCACCACCAGAAGTGTCTGGCAGCAGCTTTCTTCACATTCAGTGGCGTGTGCATATGTTTATTTGTTATTTTATCACTGTTCCTGGCATTGACCACATTTTTATACATAACTAGGTTTACATCAGATACTTTGTCCGGTTACAATCCAGTGAAATGATGGACACCAGATGGAAACTCAGCAAACCACATTAAAGTCAAAGGGGTCCATCAGGCTCTGTTGGGACCCATCATGCAGGGAACTCCCTGGCTACTTTTTCTGCTGATCCTAGTCTAACTCAGAAAATCTCTTTATTATGAATGCACTGGATGTAAGGCTGATTACATGCAAGTGTATTTTGCATCCATATTACATCCTTTTTTGCTAGCATAATGCAAAGTTAATTTTAAAGAGGTTATCAAAAAAAAAAAAAAAAAATATATATATATATATATATATATATATATATATATATATATATATAGAAAACAATGGCGCAGCACTCCAAAATTGCAAAAAAGTGTAAAAAATTTTTATTCCTTCATGTCAAAATTCAAAGCGACGTTTCAGCTCCCCACTGGAGCTTTTTTCAAGCGATGCTTGAAAAAAGCTCCAGTGGGGAGCTGAAACGTCGCTTTGAATTTTGACATGAAGGAATAAAATTTTTTTACACTTTTTTGCAATTTTGGAGTGCTGCGCCATTGTTTTCTATTACATGGACTTTGATCGAGTCAGGGCGCTGGCACCGGGCATCTAATGGTGAAGTAGTGCTGCATTGTTTTTGAATATATATATATATATATATATATATATATATATATATATATATATATATAGGGGTCAAGTATATGCAAATATTTTCCTCCGGCAGGGAGCAACTCCATGGGGCAGTGAGGATCCAGGCCCAAGAAAGAGAGACCATTATCAAACTGCTGTCCTGCCTCATCTCCTGCACCAAGGATCCCAACACTCTGATAATCTGCTAAGTATAATCCTGGGCACCCTCTTTCCTCCCTGCAACCTCTACCTTTGTCCGAACTACCCTCTCTTAGTAATCTCCACTCTCTCTTGGTTTACACTCCACATTCTAACCCTATCCTTTACCCTCCTATCCCAAGACTCACTAACCCGTTTCCACTCCTCTCTACCAAGACCTTGCATTAACCCCTTCTATTCCTGTTAACTGTATCAAGCATTGACAGTCTCATTGCTATCACAAACTCCTATAGCCTTAGGGACAGAAAGCTGTTCCGGATTGAGTGCTTGTGTGAGTGTATTGGTGTGTAATAAGGTGGGGGGGTAAGATATTGTATTGGGTTAAATTGTAATGTAACTAGTATATATGTTAGCTAAAGTTATGTAGTGTATTTATAGGGTATTAGTGAATAAACCTTTGTATTATTAACCCTGTGTTGGGAATTACTTAAACCGTACAATTTACATAGGGAAACAAGAGTAAGTTGTTAACACTTGGAAAAGGAAGGAAGGAGAAATAGTATATAATATTTATATCAATATTTATACACGTCCATTCACATTAGGATATCCTTTTACATTGGCGAGCCTTAAGCCAGGTTATTATATCCTTTTACATTGGAAAATACTTGATGCCTTTAGCTAGTCACAGGTCTCTCATCCTCAGCCAACCCAGAACACCCTGCTCTGTACTGACGAAACAGCTGTCTGCAGATGGGTCCTCTCCCCTTCTGGGGAGAATTCTGGCTTGGCAAAAATTCCAATCAGCTTCTGAGACTTTGTAACTGGAGCCAGAGCTGATCTTAGGGCACGCTACGTGAACTATGTGGAAGGTGGTGTGATGAGTTACTTTGCATATATATATATATATATATATATATATATATATATATATATATATATAAATATTTTGCTTTGGCTATTGTAAAAATAAAAAGACAGACATCTCTTGGCATTAATGGAATGCTCAGCCAATCACTGTCTGCAGCATTTTGTCTCAGTCAGTGATTAGCTGATCTTTGCTGCCAAGATCAGCCTGTCTTGGAAGTAGGAAGCATAGCGATGAGCGATGAAAGCCCATCAATATCTTAAATTAGGGCACCCCTTAAAGGGGTATTCCAGAATTTTTTTTATTTGACTATGCTACAGAGGCTGTAAAGTTAGTGTAGTTCATAATACAGGGTGGGCCTTAATAAAATGGGAATGATTGGTGATATTACCTTCGTGTTTGTGGCACATTAGTATATGTGAGGGGGGGGAATCTTTTCAAGATGGGTGGTGACCATGGCGGCCATTTTGAAGTCGGCCATTTTGAATCCAACTTTTATTTTTTCAATAGGAAGAGAGTCATGTGACACATCAAACTTATTGGGAATTTCACAAGAAAAACAATGATGTGCTTGGTTTTAACGTAACTTTATTCTTTCATGAGTTATTTACAAGTTTCTGACCACTTATAAAATGTGTTCAATGTGCTGCCCATTGTGTTGGATTGTCAATGCAACCCTCTTCTCCCACTCTTCACACACTGATAGCAACACCGCAGGAGAAATGCTAGCACAGGCTTCCAGTATCCGTAGTTTCAGGTGTTGCAGAATGGGCAAAACAAAAATTGGAACAGGACCCTCAGTTTACGCAGAAGATTTTGTTCAGTGATGAGGCAAACTTTAATGTGAATGGTGAAGTTAACAAACAAAACCACCGCTATTGGTCTGACACTAACCCACATTGGATAGATCTCTCCAAGACTGTTGGAACACAAAAATTTATGGTATGGTGTGGTATATGGGGTACAAAGATAGTGGGGCCATTCTTCATCAATGGAAACCTCAAGGCCACTGGATATGAGAAATTACATGATGATGTGTTTCCCTCTTTATGCACTGAAGCTGGCACGTTCCCTGAGTTTTTACAGCAAGATGGTGCAACACCACATCATGGATGTCAGGTCCGAGCATTCCTAGATGAACAGTTTCCTGGAAAGTGGATTGGTCGTCGTGGGCCAGTTGAATGGCCCCCAAGGTCTCCCAATCTGACCCCCTTAGAATTTTATCTTTGGAGTCATCTGAAGGCAATTGTCTATGCTGTGAGGATACGAGATGTGCAGCACCTGAAACTACAGATACTGGAAGCCTGTGCTAGCATTTCTCCTGCGGTGTTGCTATCAGTGTGTGAAGAGTGGGAGAAGATGGTTGCATTGACAATCCAACACAATGGGAAGCACATTGAACACATTTTATAAGTGGTCAGAAACTTGTAAATAACTCATGAAAGAATAAAATTACGTTAAAACCAAGCACATCATTGTTTTTCTTGTGAAATTCCCAATAAGTTTGATGTGTCACATGACCCTCTTCCTATTGAAAAAACTAAATTTGGATTCAAAATGTCCGACTTCAAAATGGCCGCCATGGTCACCACCCATCTTTAAAAGTTTCCCCCCTCACACATACTAATGTGCCACAAACAGGAATTTAACATCACCAACCATTCCCATTTTATTAAGGTGTATCCATATAAATGGCCCACCCTATATAGTGTCTGTACCTGTGTGTGACGGTTTTCTCACAATTCTTCTGTGATTTTCACTCCAATATTTATTTTTAACAGCATACAAAATGACTGTTTTCTCAGGTTTTTCCCAGGTTGCAATGCAGCCGAGACCTGACTCACTAGTCAGCCGATGACTGTCTGCTTCAATGGGTGGAGCGATCGCTTGGTGGGAGAGAGATCTATCTGCAACTAATGCAACAGTTGTAGGCACCCTGATTGAAAACCACAGGTCTTTGAATGGATGTAGCTCCTTTATGTTTCAATGGGTAAGGTGGCAGATGTGTGGGTGGGTGGGAGGAAAAGGGAATTGTGGGATTTGTAGTCAAAAAAAGAAAAGTCAAACAGGAAATACCAGTTCACAAAAAGCTAGCCACAGTGTTATGGTAATCTCACAAGACAAGCGCAGATCCTTCCTAAGCATGCCCATTACTGCCAGCCAGGTACGTCCTAAAATCACCTTATGGTGGATAACCCCTTTAAGTTCTAAGTTCAGTAGATTTAGAGGTCATTAGAGTATTCTGATAACATAGAAATCCTGTCAATATTTTACATGGGCCCTTTACTCCTTAGCTCCTGTTCCCCAACAGATTAAATTCCTAGAAGTGGCCCTGACTGTAAAAGGAAGTGGTGCAAAATTTTATACGGCGGCCCTGTATAGGCAATATTTAATTACAGTATGCTACAGGCAAGACACAAGAGAACACAACATGAGACATTCAGACACCTTGAATAATACATACCACGTAATAAACATCTTGTACATTTGGGAAGGTTTTAACTTTCACATTAAATGGTGTTCCAACCTGCATGACAAACATAGAAATGTTAACTCATAGGAGCATAGATTATAATATGCCATACTAACTGCATCCTGCATTAGAGATGAGCGATGTTACAGTGATTTGATTCGTCACAAACTTCTCAGCTCGGCAGTTGCTTACTTTATCCTGTATAAATTAGTTCAGCTTTCAGGTGCTCCGGTGGTCTGAAAAAGGTGGATACAGTCCTAGGAGAGAGTCTCCAGCCCACCGGAGCACCTGAAAGCTGAACTGATTTATGCAGGCTAAAGTCAGCAACCGCCGAGCCGAGAAGTTCGTGAGCAATCGAATCACTGTAACTGCATCTTTATAAAATAAAAACAGCATATACTATGTCCCTATATTAGGCCATGTTCTTACAGATATTTTTCAGTGAAAAAAAACTTTCAGATTTTTGTGAAAAAATTACTGGAAGAATATAGTCAGTTTTTCTGCTGTTTAATGGCTTAAAATATGTAAAAATGGCAGTTTTTCTGGCCATAATCAGTCAATAAAGAGCATGTCAATTACTTTAGTGTAAACATGACAGCCATAAAATAAATGTGTATACACAGATCTGCCTATTTTACTATTGAGATAGAACTGCCAATTTTTGAGCACTAACAACACTGCTTTACTGATGTTTTATAGCCCAAAAAACAGGCAAAACATTTTGTGAACATGGACTAAGGGTTATCCATTAAATCATTTTTTATGCTAAAATTCCTGAAATGTTAATAGCTGTTTTAAAGTAAATAGCAGTGTTCCCAGCATAAAAAATATATATTTTAGATCATTTTTTGCTTCCAAGTGTTCACTTTGGTGCTGTTGCTAATTTGTTCCCATCTGCAAGATAATATTCTAAGTCGTAGTTTGTGTAAAGTTAAACACTTTTACAAATACATATAATTTTTTATCTTGCCTCCTTGCCCTGTTCTAGACCCTCCTCTCTCACTTTTTTTCATGATCGTAGTCTCAGTTACTGACCACTGCTCTGAATAGCAGGAGAGGCGGGTGGGGGGTAGATCGGCAGGAGTGCATTGGCTCCCCTTTCATTCTACACTTCTTTTTATGTTGTTTGTTTCCACATTTTTAAATATGTTTGTGATATTATGTGTGGATTCATTAAAAATACTTTTTTACATTTTCATTGTTAAATGGGCACTGTCAGATTAAAGGGGTACTCTGGTGAAAAACTTTTTTTTTTTTTTTAAATCAACTGGTGCCAGAAAGTTAAACAGATTTGTAAATTACTTCTAGTAAAAAATCTTAATCCTTCCTGTACTTATTAGCTGCTGAATACTACAGTGGAAATACTTTTCTGTTTGAAACACAGAGCTGTCTGCTGACATCATGAGCACAGTGCTCTCTGCTGACATCTCTGTCCATTTTAGGAACTGTCCAGGGAAAAAGGAAATCCCCATAGCAAACATATGCTGTTCTGGACAGTTCATAAAATGGACAGAGATGTCTGCAGAGAGCACTGTGCTCGTGATGTCAGCAGACAGTTCTGTGTTTCAAAAAGAAAAGACTTTCCGCTGTAGTATTCAGCAGCTAATAAGTACAGGAAGGATTAAGATTTTTTAATAGAAGTAATTTACAAATCTATTTAACTTTCTGGCACCAATTGATTTAAAAAAAAAAAAAAGTTTTTCACCGGAGTACCCCTTTAAAAAACTTTTTTTGTACATCTTAGCAAAACTACTTTCCTAATATACTTTGTAAGAACATTTTATTTTATTTTTATAGAAATCATTGCTTATAAAATCAAGACAGGAGAGAGCACAGAGGAGTCCTATCAGACAGGAAAGAGCACAGAGGAGTTCTATCAGACAGGGTAGATCACAGAGGAGTCCTATGAGGCAGGAGAGAACACAGAGGAGTCATATCAGACAGGAGGGAGCACAGAGGAGTACTATCAGACAGGAGAGAGCACAGAGGAGTACTATCAGACAGGAGAGAGCACAGAGGAGTGATATTAGACAGGAGAGAGCACATAAGAGTCCTATCAGACAGGAGAGAGTACAGGGGAGTACTATCAGACAGAAGTGAGCACATAGGAGTGATATTAGACAGGAGAGAGTATAGAGGAATACTATCAAACAGGAGAGAGCACAGAGGAGTGCTATCAGACAGGAGACAGCACAGAGGAGTGTTATCAGACAAGAGAGAGCACAGAGGAGTACTGTCATACAGGAGAGATCACAGAGGAGTCCTATCAGACAGGAGAGAGCAGAGAGGAGTCCTATCAGACAGAAGAGAGCACAGAGGAGTACTATCATACAGGGGAGAGCACAGAGGAGTGATATCAAACAGAAGAGAGCACAGAAGAGTGCTATCATACAGGCGAGAGCACAGAGAAGTGCTTGACCCCCCCCCCCCCCCCCCTCACTTACTGGACTTTGTCCATGCCTGTGTGCTTCAGCTTGGACAAAGCCCTTATTTTATAAGCCATGATTTCTATTTAAAAAAAAATTCTTATGAAGTATATTAGAAAGGTTAATGTTTTGCCAAGAATTACAACATATACTGTAAAAAGTTTTTGAATCTGACAGTGCCCATTTAAACTTAAGTGCGCCAGAGTGCACCAAAATGCGCCATTGTTTTTAACCTCTCTGTTAAAACTGAAAAATTACAGCCTGAAAAGACACCAAAATCAGTGTGAAAAATTTCATAAATAATTAGGATTATACAAAAAAAATTAACACCATGCCAACATTAAAAAAATCATAAAATGACTTAGAATTTATGTCAGAAATTGGTGAAAATTATGCGATTATCTACTCCAGCACAGAAATTATGTAGATTTCTAGGTCTGGCAAACAGACCGTTTGTGAAATGCGCAACATTTACTATGAGGCTTGTGTTTTTTGATAAATCTGGTGCATCTTAAGCCAGCATCCATTTACTTAATACTGGTGTCTGAGAGGTTGGTCTTAATAACTTGCAAGCAGACTTAGGTTTGTTTATAACTTAAACTAACTGAGTACCCGGCGTTGCTCGGTTTTTCCTTCCTAATCCTTGTTGGGGAGGAAAATCAACAAAGGAGGAAGCTTTTGACTTCATATCCCATCCTCATATATTGTTGTCATATCCCGTCCCCATAGCCACTTCCTCATATCCCGTCCCCATATCTCGACCTCATATCCCGTCCTCATTTCCCGACCACATATGCTGTCCTCATATCCCGTCTTCATATCCCATCTTTATATCCTGACCCCATATCCCGACCTCATGTTCCGTCCTCATGTCCCGTCGTCATGTCCCGTCCTCATGTCCCGTCCTCATGTCCCGTCCTCATGTCCCGTCCTCATGTCCCGTCCTCATATCCCAACCTCATATCCTGACCTCATATCCCATCCTCATATCCCATCCTTATGTCCCATCCTCATATCCTGTCCTCATATCCTGACCTCATATCCTGACCTCATATCCTGACCTCATATGGTGGGACTGATTTGTGATGAAGATATTGTAAGCTGAAAATAGAAGGGTACATGGCTTTGTGGGACTGGATGTGATTTGCAAGCCAGACCGATGCACAAAAAGGATAGAGAATAAAAGGGGTGGGCCTTAAACAGTGGGCATGTCTTTGTGAGATGGAGTGTGGCTTGCAAGCAGGACTGAGGCATTCACCAGGAGTTGCAGAGCGGAGCTTATGGAGTAATGTAATGAAAGTCCCATATACTTGCATGGGACTTGAAACAAAAACCCATCTTTTATATAAGGGTGTAGATAAGGATTAAAGGAGTATTCCGGGATTTTTTTTTATTTGGCTATGCTACAGGAGCTGTAAAGTTAGTGTAGTTCATAATATAGTGTCTGTACCTGTGTGTGACAGTTTTCTCACAATTCTTCTGTGATTTTCACCTCCCTATTTTTACCAGCATACAAAATTACTGTTGTCTCAGATTTTTCCCAGCTTGCAATGTGGCTGAGACCTGACTCACTAGTAAGCTGATGACAGGGAGCCTGTCTGCTTCGATGGGTGGAGGGATCAATCTGCAACTGATGCAACAGCTGGAGGCACCCTGATTGAAAACCACAGGTCTGCAGCTCATTTATATTTCAATGGGTGGGGTGGCTGATGTGTGGGAAGGAGGAAAATAGAATTGTGGGATTTTTAGTTAATAAAAAAAAAAGAACAGTCAAACAGGAAATACAAGTTCACAAAAAGCTAGCCACAGTGTTATGGTAATCTCATGACTTAGCCCTTTAGCCCCAAGACAAGCGCAGATCCTTCCTAAGCATGTCCATTACTGTCTGCCAGGTACGTACTAAAATCACCTTATGATGGATAACCCCTTTAATTTAACTATTATATATTTTTATTTGACATATAAGTAATATGTGTACCAGGTATTATTGAAATATCTCCAGCCGTATGGAAGTTATGCGGGAACATACATTTCCCATAGATTTGCACGGGACTTTAAAGGGGTACTCTGGTGGAAAACTTTTTTTTTTAAATCAACTGGTGCCAGAAAGTTAAACAGATTTGTAAATTACTTCTATTAAAAAATCTTAATCCTTCTAGTACTTATTAGCTGCTGAATACTACAGAGGGAATTCTTTTCTTTTTGGAACACCGAGCTCTCTGCTAACATCATGACCACAGTGCTCTCTGCTGACATCTCCAGTTCCTAAAATGGACAGAAATGTCAGCAGAGAGCACTGTGGTCATGATGTCAGCAGAGAGCTCTGTGTTCCAAAAAGAAAAGAATTTCCTCTGTAGTATTCAGCAGCTTATAAGTACTAGAAGGATTAAGATTTTTTAATAGAAGTAATTTACAAATCTGTTTAACTTTCTGGCACCAGTTGATTAAAAAAAAAAAAGTTTCCACAGGAGTACCCCTTTAAACAAAAACCCAGACCCTCAAAAATGGGGGGGGGAGGGGTAGTTAAGGGTTAAATGAACTATCCTATATTTTTAGTGGACATATAAATAACATGTGACTGAGTATTCTCAAAATATCTCCAGCTGTTTGGAAGTTATGCAGTAACATATATTTCCAATCGACTTGTATGGGACTTTAAACAAAAACCCTGACCCTGGCAAATGGGGGTGAGTAAGGGTTAAATCACCTATCCTATGTTTGTTGTTGACATATAAGTAACATGTGCCAAGTTTCATGTTAATATCTTTAGCCATTTGGATGTGATTGTGGAACATACACACATACATACACACACACACACACATACACATACATACATACATACACACACATACATACATACACACATACATACACACATACATACACATACATACACACACACACACATACACATACATACATACATACACACACATACATACATACACACACACACACATACATACACACACACATACATACATACACACACACACATACATACATACACACACACATACATACATACACACACACATACATACATACACACACACACACATACACACACACACACATACATACACACACACATACATACATACACACACACATACATACACACACACATACATACACACATACACACACATTTGAGTTATATATATATAGATTACCTTTAAAATTGTTTCCGCTATTTGCAGCTGAATAGAAGGCTGTGTCTCATATGACTTGTCGAAGTAGAAAAACTCAGTGGTATTCTGGTAATAAGCCTGTGTCAAAATTATGATTTATTAATATTTCTATATATTTGGGAAACAATTCAAAGAAAAAAAAACTGAGAACAGATACAAAGAAACTATCTACAATGCACTTTCTGATGTCCTCTCTGTAGATGAGCTTTTAGATTCTATAAAGTTACTGCATGAGATTTAAAATGTTTTCCATCCAGAAATAGCAGCGCCCTTCTCCATAGTTTTTGGTATTCGGCTGAGATTCAGTACTAAACACATCCTGTGGTGTTCGTACTGGACCGAAGCAGCCATGTGTTTTTCTTATACCATGCAATCCCAAAGTTTTATAAGAAATAGTTTCTTGTCCTTCTTACCTGAACTTGTATTAGTTGGGTTGACTGAAGAACAGGAAATTCCACATCAATAATAGCAGATTCTGGAACTGTGTAATTTTTCAGTGTAACATTCTCAGTTGAATCAGTAATATAATAATAGGTCTCTGCAGACTGGATTATTTTAACAGAAACCATTTTACTCCTGTCTTCCTTAGTTAAGTTATTATTGTCAATTTTTTGTATCTGAACCTGGAAAAAAAAAAAAAGCAATAGTCATTGACTTTGCGAAAATCAATAAATTGCATAAATAACCTTTATATTATCAGTGAATTCTCCTAATCTCGTGGTGGACCTGATCAGTACTGCAGTATAGGTAACTAGCTGGGGCAAGTCGAGGACAGCATAGGGTTGCCTAAACTGCACTGTTTAGATATTGGGGGGGGGGGGGGGCGGTGTTGCATGTAAGAGCTCCATGACTGTGGGCAAAAGCTTATATATAGGTTCACATTGCATAACTTAAAACAAACAGCTTTGCATATAAGAGAAGATAAACTCTGTACTGTAATTTGGCTTTTTCTTTACATACCAGAAACACCCCTCCCACCGCCACCAACACCATCAATTCAGTCATAAACCACTGAGGATCTGTAGAAGAGGCAGTATTAAGACTTCCACATAGAAGTCTAAAAGGGTGGTGAAATAGATGAAAACAGACTGAGACATTGCTGCCTTACTGCTAACACTGGCCAATACTGCTTTATAATGCTGCAAATAGTACCTTAAATGTAAAATTTCCACCAGGTATAAAAGCTTTTGGTTGGCCCACACGTAAAAGTTTGTATTCCGAATCCACTCTTGGTACACTGGATGATTTATTTACGACAATACCTGAAAATAATAGAGTGGCAATTTGAGAACAAAGTAAATGATTAGGACTCTAAATCACGATTAACATATTGACTTGAGAAATTGCCAAAATATGTTTCTAAAAGTTATGTCAGTTTGTCAAAATATATTCAAGAATACCCTGCTGCATTTCCTGCTCTGTTCATGTGCTGATCTCCATCACTAGCACTGTGTACGCTGCAGAGCAAACAGTGTTTGTTAATAATCACTACTAACTCTGCTATAGGCTGCTGCACACACCATGCTACTCTCATAGACTCCAACAGTCGATTGTGTATTTTAATGTATAAAAAAAAAATACAATACACAAGGGGTGATCCTGTGCCATTCACGCTGTGTGCATGGCAGCACTTAATCTGAGTGGACAAGAGGGGCGAAGAGCATGAGAAGCTCTGCAGTTCCCAAAATAAGCATTGATGGCAGCAGAGAGCCCAATGTCAGCTCTGACTGCTGCCACACATCCTGTAAAAAGAAAGTAAAACTAAAATTGTGAACTTTGTAATAAAGTTATATTACAAAGTTGTAAAATAGAATAAAAAATTAACAAACAAACAAACAAGAAACTTGGTAAATCCTATTAAGGAGGACTACAGCAGCTAATTATTAGTCCCAGCAGAGATGCCAGAACGTATGCCATGTGAAAGCTAACGTCAGTGATTGGCCATTGCAGTGTATTCATATGTAACAGCAGGTCAACATTTCACAGAGATAAAGAAAGGCCAGTGTGGTCCACCACTGAAGTTGCGGGGGATTTAACATGTCTGTTTTTTTGTTTTGTTTTTTTATAAAACTCCTGCTACTTGGTTAAAGTTATCCACTTTTTTACAAAAAATAAGACGGTGCTGGCTTGGGAAGAAAAAAGAAAAAAAGCATACATACCCCCACTTGTCCACTGGTCCCCCAAACTTGTCTCTTCCTGCTTCCAAGCTGAGCGTTTGGAGCAGGATGTGCCGGCTCAGCCAATCACAGGCTGCAGCAGTGTCCTGTTTTAACCAGTGATTGGCTAAGTGGGTAGGTCCTTCACCCAGTGTCCATATCAGAAGCAGCAAGAGAGAAGATCGGGGAACCAGAAGGTGAACGGGAGCTCTGGGAGACTGGGGCTAGGTATGTGCCTTTTTTCTATTTCCCCCATACCAGCACCATAAAAAGGCTGAAGCACCCCATTAATGTTTTTAGCACCAGGTACTTAGCAAGTCATCCTCAACCCTGATGATCACTATTACTAATAGCCAAAGAAATAAGATAACTTATGGTAATTTATTTAACTTCTACTGATTTAATGCCTTTATATATATATATATATATATATATATATATATATATATATATACCGGTATTGATTATAAAAATGCATATAGTTACCTGTGAATTCTTCAGTTACGGAGGCTGTTATTTCCAAATTTTGCCAAAAAGAAAATTTCGGTATTTCTGCATGTGTGAACATGAAGTTTATGGACCCTGAAATCTATGAGATAAGAAAACAGCCTATATAATATATGTTATCAATAAACTGGAAGGGTTAAGCCACACAAGAGACTGGTTACATGTGGATAAAACCACATCCTTATACTGTGGTCATTGGGCATATCATTTTACTGATAAATCTTGTGACCATTGGTCCCTGTATAGCCAGAAGTGTCCCACTGATTGGCTGAGCAGGCCTATGACATTACATCTCTGAGCCTAAAATCCTTGTACAGCAAACACCAGGCGGGAGATTCATCAAAACTTGTGCAGAGGAAAAGTCGACCAGTTGCCCTTAGAAACCAATCAGATTGCTTCTTTAATTTTTGAAAAGGACTCTGAAAATGAAAGAAGTGATCTGATTGGTTGCTATGGGCAACTGGTCAATGTTTCCTCAGCACAGGTCTTGATGAATCTCCCACCAGATCTCCTTAATGTTGTAAGTGGAGCGGGAGCTAAAAAGGTAAGTGTTTGTTTTGTTTATATTTACAACCTTTGCATAATTGTAATTGTATACGCTGCCTGGATACCCCTTAGAAAAGGTAGCTTCAGGGGTTGAAGTGTTTGTATGTGTATGAGACGCATGGGAAGAGCACTGTCTACTTTAGCAGTGCAGAAAAGTGGAACACAGTATGATACAATTTACCCCAGTGCTTTGCAGAATATGATATCCAACACGGATCATATTTATTTATGTGTTTATGAATTTAGTGTGTGTATACATATATATTTCATGTATGATACTGCCAAATACCACATGATTGTATTTATAGCCTAACTGTTAGATTAAAAGGACTATCGGATGGTAAAAAACAGATATGCATCTAAACCATGAGCTTAACATACATGTGGCAGTGTAAAAATCTCTAGCATATTCTGCACTGTCATTTGGAGTCCTGAATAGTTCATGTGTTCTCCTTGCCCGGTTTTTCCTTTCTAATCCTTGTTGGGGAGGAAAATCAAATATGTTGAGTTTGCTTTTGCAACCACCCTGCACCCTGCAGCCAGCCAGGGCTGCTGCCCAAAATGAAATGGACTTTTTGGCAAACCTGCTACTTCAAGCCATGCCTGGGCCGCCTGGCTGGGGCAAAATTCTAATTGATTTTGAAGGTTTCTCAACCTGCTGCTATACACAAGTTACTACAATTTCCTCCAGTAAGCCACTATGACATGTTCTGCTGGTAGCTTCAGCCAGGTCTACACAAACACAACCCATGCATGTCAGCATCACCAGTCCACTTAACTGCCATATGCTGTTGGTTGGACCCAACCTCCCCCCCCCCCCCCCCCAGTACTCCAGGCTGCACTTCCTGTGTTTGGGCTTTGGTCCAAAGTCTGTGTATGGGGTGGGGGGGAAATGTGCTCTTGAGCTTTTTTAAGCACAAATAAAACATAGAAAACAAATTTTTTTTTTAAACAAAGTATATTAGAAATATTTTTTATTTACCATAAGGAGTGCAATAGCAAAAATTAGTTTTAATGAGAGTGACCATTTAACCCCTTAAGGACGCAGGATGTAAATGTACGTCCTGGTGCGGTGGTACTTAACGCACCAGGACGTACATTTACGTCCTGTGCATAACCGCGGGCAATGGAGCGATGCCCGTGTCATGCGCGGCTGATCCCGGCTGCTGATCGCATTAACCCCTCAGGCGTCCGCCATTAACCCCTCAGGCGCCGGGATCAATACAGATCCCGGCATCTGCAGCAGTGCACGATTTGAATGAATGATCGGATCGCCCGCAGCGCTGCTGCGGGGTTCCGATCATTCAGAACGTCGCACGGAGGTCCCCTCACCTTCCTCCGTCCGGCTACCGGCGTCTCCTGCTCTGGTCTGAGATCGAGCAGACCAGAGCAGAAAATCGCCGATAACACTGATCTGTTCTATGTCCTATACATAGAACAGATCAGTATTAGCAATCATGGTATTGCTATGAATAGTCCCCTATGGGGACTATTCAAGTGTAAAAAAAAATTAAAAGTAAAAGTAAAAAAAAAGTGAAAAATCCCCTCCCCCAATAAAAAAGTAAAACGTCCGTTTTTTCCTATTTTACCCCCAAAAAGCGTAAAAAAATTTTTTATAGACATATTTGGTATCGCCGCGTGCGTAAATGTCCTAACTATTAAAATAAAATGTTAATGATCCCGTACGGTGAACGGCGTGAACGAAAAAAAAAAAGTCCAAAATTGCTACTTTTTTAATACATTTTATTTAAAAAAAAATTATAAAAAATTTATTAAAAGTTTTTTATATGCAAATGGGGTATCAAAAAAAAGTACAGATCATGGCGCAAAAAATGAGACCCCATACCGCCGCTTATACGGAAAAATAAAAAAGTTAGAGGTCATCAATATAAAGGGATTATAAACGTACTAATTTGGTTAAAAAGTTTGTGATTTTTTTTAAGCGCAACAATAATAGAAAAGTACATAATAATGGGTATCATTTTAATCGTATTGACCCTCAGAATAAAGAACACACGTAATTTTTACCATAAATTGTACGGCGTGAAAACGAAACCTTCCAAAATTAGCAAAATTGCGTTTTTCGTTTTAATTTCCCCACAAAAATAGTGTTTTTTGGTTGTGCCATACATTTTATTATATAATTAGTTATGTCATTACAAAGGACAACTGGTCACGCAAAAAACAAGCCCTCATACTAGTCTGTGGATGAAAATATAAAAGAGTTATGATTTTTAGAAAGCGAGGAGGAAAAAATGAAAACGTAAAAATTAAATTGTCTGAGTCCTTAAGGCCAAAATGGGCTGAGTCCTTAAGGGGTTAAAAACCCCTTAAAAAAATAAGTCTGGTAAAGGAACTGTCCGTCCAAGAGGGTCTGTTTCCTCATCTCGGTCTTTGCTTTCCCCCTACTGCTACACAGAAGGATAGCACTAGCCACGAGGTGGAGTTGGGTCACGGTCAGCCTTTGGAGCGTATTTCTGAGGTGGGGGAATGGGCTGCAGTGGCCGAGCGTAGCAATAGTTGGAATGGTAGAAGTTGTGGTAAGTATTCTGGAAGGCATCATGCTGGATGTGGTGCTGGGGAACAAGGAGGTCACGATGACACATCAGAAGTGCTAACTGAGAGGAGTGGTGGGAATGATGAAGAGGAGTTTAAAGAGGAGGATTCAGTTGACCTTCTGGTCTGAGAAGCTCAGAAACAAGTAATGCTGACAGTTGGTGCTGGATCTGACGGCTTGATAAAAAAACATTGTAGAACAGGGGCACAGTCAGGTGTTGATGTACCTAGCTGTTTACGGTATCCTGCCGTGTGGAAATTCTTTACTATGTTAACAGAATCAGGAAAGCAGGCATGGTGCCGTCTCTGCATAGAGAAAGTGAGGCAAAGACAGGGTCCAAATTTAGGAATTAGGCCTCTGCGTCAGCACCTTAAGTATCACAAAGCCTGGGCAGAAGTATACCTTGTCCATCAATGCCTGCTCTCTGCTGGCTACAGGTAACTCTCCCTCACCACTGTCTGCTGTACACTGGCTACTACTAATAACACCAATCCAACATCACCCTACTTCCAGCCAGACCTACACATACACAACTCATCATCCACAATAAAAGGCATAGAATTTTCCAAGCCTCCCAAAAATGATCCCGTCATCTGCCAACTAACAGCCGGGCCTCTTCCATGGGCAGCACATCTGTGTCATGCCCTCCCCCCCCCCCCCAATCCTGTCAGTTATCCATTGGGGAATCTGTGTCTTCCAGACAACAGTATTCTCCCAGTCACCGTGTTGTAGTTTGCCTCAATTCCTACCTGGCCAAGTTGTTGGTGGCACAGGATCTCCCATACCATCTTGTGGACTGGAAAGCCTTCAGGCAACTAATGGGGTGTGCCCAGCCAAGGTGGCGTGTACCTAGTCGCCAGCATGCCACAGTTGATACATGGAGTAGTACCTACGGCCACGGGTGGCCGAAAAAAAGCTTTGCTTCATTTTTGTTATCTCAGTGGGATTTCCCAGCTAGGTCTGGGCCATCTGGCAGGGGCAAAATTCAAATGTATCATGTTTGCTTTTGCAAACACCCTGCAGCCAGCAAGGGCTGCTGGCCAAATTCTAATTTGTGGTGTTTGCTTTTGTAACCGCCCTGTGGCCAGCCTGGGCTCCTAGCCAAATTCAAATATGTTGAGTTTGCTTTTGCAACCACCCTGCAGCCAGCCAGGGCTCCTGCCCAAAATGAAATTGACTTTTTTGCAAACCTGCTACTTCAAGCCATGCCTGGGCCGCCTGGCTGGGGCAAAATTCTAATTGATTTTGAAGGTTTCTCAACCTGCTGCTATACACAAGTTACTACAATTTCCTCCAGTAAGCCACTATGACATGTTCTGCTGGTAGTTTCAGCCAGGTCTACACAAACACAACCCATGCATGTCAGCATCACTAGTCCAGGAATCATATCATTGAATTTTTATTTCAAAATTAAATTCCTTTTGGAACAAATGCTGGTGGCGATGATGGAAGATGAGGCGATGGAGGATAATTCACATGTTGATGGCAGCAGTACGGATGTTCTCCTGGTGGAGGAGTAGTTGGATGAATTAGAAGTGGGACCTGAGGAGGAGGATTTGGAGATGGACTCTATGGAAGAGAGAGAGGACGAGGACCTTACTCAAGGCGACACTGATGAAGATGAGGAGGAGCATGACCAACCTTGGCAGTATGGGACAGAGGCTGAACAAGCTGGGCACTCAGAAAAGCTGGCAAGGATGGTTAGGTGTATGCTTTCCTGATTGCACAATAACAAGCATATTGTAAGCTTGAAGGGAAGAGAAGAATACTGGATAGCCACATTCTTAGACCCCCAGTAAAAACCCGAAATGGGGGAATTTTTTGCACCTTCTGAGAAGGAGGTTAAATTGGATTTTAATAAGGAGAAGCTATGCAGTCAGTTTGCCACATCTTTCCAGCAACAAACACCTGCTGACCGGGGGTCCAGTGTGTGCTCTCTGCAGAGTCAATGCTCCACTAACTCTGCCAGCACTACCCCAGCAAGAGGCAGAAGCATCAGCAGCAGCAGTGGCGGCATCTTGACATTTGAGCACATGATGGCGAAGTTTCTGCATGCTGCATGCATTTCTGTATGCTCCCCAGTGCCCTTTCTCTGACAAACAACATGAGCCCAGACCCCATGGACTTCTGTCTCACCAGATTAGACCATTGGCCAGAACTTGCCCAGTTTGCCATGAGTGTTCTGTCTTGTCCACTCTTTAGTGTGGCTTTGGAGAGAATAATCAGTGCAGCAGGTAGCATGGTCACCCCGAAGCGAACAAGATTGCCAGCCAGTAGCAAGGAAAAACTGTCTTTTACCAAAGAGAATCAGGCACGGATCAGTGAGGAATTTAAACCTCCTGTGCCAGATGCCACTGATTAGGCAGCACAACCACTACCCCTGCTGGATGCTAGTGACATCAGTTCGCCATCTCATGCTGTGTGCTAGTGACATCTGTCTGCTATCTCATGCTGTATGCTATAAACATTTGTCATCCATCTCATGCTGTACACGAGTGATATCAGTCCACCATCTTATGCTGTACACTAGTGATATCATCTGCCATCTCATGCTGTACGCTACTAACATCTGTCCGCCATCTCATGCTGTATGCTAGTGACACCAGTCTGCCAACTTATGCTGTATGCTAGTGGCATCTGTCTGCCATCTCATGCTGTATGCTAGTGATATCAGTCTGCTATCTAATGCTATACAATATTAACATCAGTTAGCCCCCAGACCACCACCTTCCTGCCACTACCAGTATGCCATCTCATGCTGTACACTAGTGAGATCAGTCCGCCATGTCGTGCTGCGCGCTATAAACATCTGTCTTCCATCTTATGCTGTACGCTATTAACAACTGTCAGCCACCACCTGCTGTATTCGGGATACTACTAGTAACACCAATCCACCATCACCCTACTTTCAGCCAGGCTTGCACATACACAACCCATCATTCCCAGAAAAGGGAAACAAGAGCTATTTCTTCTTCAGTCTTCACTATTTTAGAATGCCTATTTTAGAATACTCCTTTGGAATGCTGGGATAAAGCCACAGCATCTTTCCATGCCTCTGTGTGCATATTAACATTGGCAGGCATCTACCAACAACCAGAGATACTTTATGCCCCTATTTTGGTATGAATAAGCCTAAAAAATGGGTGAGCTGAGATAGTTACCATGGGTTACAACTTGTTGCCATAACTGATCCTTAAAAACACTTTAAAACCACTTGAATACATTCCTAACACTGTTAGACGGGGGTTTAGAGCAGTTAGGTAGTGTTTTTAAAGTGTTTAGGGGCTTATTTCATTGCTGGTTCTAGTTGAACGGAGCTGAATCATACTAGCGATTTTCGAAAAGTTTGGCGACTCCGGTGAACCAAAATTTTCAAAAGTTCGCTCAACTCTAGTTATCGATATGACTATATGAAGTTTACCTTGCAGATTCCCATTTATACATTGCTTTTTGTAGAGTTTTAATAGCCATGAGCCATTATAAACTATCTGATACTGTTTGCACTTACCTTGTAAGTTTTGCTAATTTCATAAAAAATTTCACCATACAGTGGCTTCACAGACACCGTCACACTGCCATTTACGGGTCTGCCATAGAAGTACCTTAGATAGAGAAGAGTTGTTCAAATCAGATGCATTGAGGATATTATTAGAGATCCTTGGAGCTGCACACTACAGATTTGCAAATGCCCCACTAGTAACCATATGTATGACATTAGAGCATGCCACTATTTTATCCTGTCTAATGCTGAAATATATATATATATATATATATAAATACGTCCAAGGGGGAAGACAGCACTAGTCCCTGCTCTTATGCCCGTGACCATCCGGATAACCAGTCCAGATACAGAACATCCAAGTGGTATAGGTCACAGCAAACAGTATGCAGACTCCCAATTGACAAAGGCTACACTATAGCCGAAACATTGCACTGCTGATGACCTAAATAAAGACCACAGCCTTTTTGAAATTGGGAGTCTGCATACTTTTTGCTGTGACCTATACCACTTGGATATATATATATATATATATATATATATATATATATATATATACACCTTTACTTTGCATATTTGCATAGCTTCATGACTTATGCAAAGAATATTAAAGGGGTTATCCGGGGAAAAATTTTTTTTTTTTATATATCAACTGGCTCCAAAAAGTTAAACAGATTTGTAAATTACTTCTATTAAAAAATCTTAATCCTTTCAACTTATGAGCTTCTGAAGTTAAGGTTGTTCTTCTCTGTCTAAGTGCTCTCTGATGACACGTGTCTCGGGAACCGCCCAGTTTAGAAGCAAATCCCCATAGCAAACCTCTTCTAAACTTGGGTGGTTCCTGAGACACTTGTCATCAGAGAGCACTTAGACAGAAAAGTACAACCTTAAATTGAGAAGCTCATAAGTACTGAAAGGATTAAGATTTTTTAATAGAAGTAATTTACAAATCTGTTTAACTTTCTGGAGCCAGTTGATATATTAAAAAAAAGTTTTTTTCCTGGATAACCCCTTTAAGCCTGAGGGGTTAATGGCGGGTTAGCAGATAGCTTGTTATTGGACAATATAACTTACTTTGCTGTTACTGTACCAGTAAGGTTGAGTTCCTTCGGGGGTATGTAGAAAGATGGAACGTACAGTGTTACATCAAATTTTGGTGAAACTGTAATGTCATGAAACAAGACAAAAATATAACATGCAGAATATACAGCAAGCATAATAATAGCGACTTTATACCATAAGCGTGTCACTTTTGTCTGAGGTTCATGCACTTTTTGTACTGAAATGAATGGATGTTAAGGATGTTGAAAAGTCCTTTTTTTACAGAATACTTATGCTTTATCCAGTGAAGTTACCCATAATGGATTCACACAAACATGGAACATTTTCAGACAGGCATTCAGACACATGTATCCTATTGAAATGACTTTAGCAGGATACTGCTCCAGCTTCTACAACTGATATCTACTTCTTTTTTACACAGCTAATTATTAAGACCTAAATCCATTAACAATACGATAACCTACCGTTTTCAGTAACTAAAAAGTTCACATTTCTCACAGTCCCCTACAAGAATAAGAAACAAAGGAGAAGCATTTAAAATATGTTTTGATCTAATAAGTGTAACACAATTGAAAAAAAAAATGCTTTACTTTTTCACCAAAATTACTATAATATGACAGTTAGCAGCATTCTGTGCAGTGGACTGCAGTTACAGAAGGTGGCATGCAACAATGAAGAAAGATTATGTTGGGTGGACACACCATATGTAAGAAATGTGCAGGTGCACAGGGGCCCAGTGTAAGACATGTGCAGGTGCACAGGGGCCCAGTGTAAGACATGTGCAGGTGCACAGGGGCCCAGTGTAAGACATGTGCAGGTGCACAGGGGCCCAGTGTAAGACATGTGCAGGTGCACAGGGGTCCAGTAGGTATAAGTCTAGAAAGAAAGACAAAGGCGCTCCATAGGGTAAATCACAATTGAGCTAGGGTATGGTTAAAATGAATGAAAGCCGCTCCCCCTGGGTTGTTGTGTACTGTCATACACATGAGAATAATTCAGGATCACAGTATTTTGTTGCATTGCTGCACCGACAATTGTTTCACTCTATCAGCTGATAGCGTGAAACAATTGGTGCCCTCAACCTGTGTTCTCCCCCGCCTCCTGTCCGTGACCCGCTCCCCTGCACCTATCCCATGTCCGTCTATGTACATTGAAGTACAATGAAATAAAAACTTTAAGAAGAAGATTTATGTGGTGAGTGCTCCATCTCTGCTCTTTTCTACTTTAGCGAATGTAGCACCTCCTGGGATGCAATAATTATGTTTTCCTGCTTTGGGCATGTACACTAAGGTTGGGTTCACATTACAGAATTTAATAGTGGAAAATTCTGCTTGGAAATTCCAGTGCAGCAGCCTCCCATTGTTTTTAATGGGATTCTACTTCATGAACTGAGCACACTGCTGAAATTCCACGGCAGACAATTCCACGACTGAAATTCAAATTCAGTGGTGGAATTGTCAAGTTAATATTTTTGTCTGAATCCTCTGAGATATTCATTGCCACTCAAATATGAATATTCAAGCAGTCTTAGAGCTGACTTATCAGTCGACTTCTGCAGCAGACGGAATCTATCTATCTATCTATCTATATATCATAGAAGGAGTTTCTTTGCTGTAAGAGCCGTAAGGTCATGGACCATCTCCAAGAGCAAGATGAGATTAATTATTCAAAGTTACATAGTTACATAGGTGGAAAAAAGACACATCCATCAAGTTCAACATTCATCATTCAATACAAAATTACCTATAATCTTTTTAAAATGAGAATTTTACCCTTTTTAAATGTTGACATAGTATCTGCCTTTACTGCCTATTGGTGTAGAGCATTCTATAGTTTGTCTATTCTAGCTGTAGAAAACCCTTTCCTTCATTGATGCCTAAATTGTATTTTCTCTACACTTTAGAGCATCCACAATTCTCAGGACCAGAACTAAATAATCAGACATGATTTCCCATGTAGGGGTAATTCAAATGATCCCCAAAAAAGTTATATATATATATATATATATATATATATATATATATATATATATATATATATTATATGCATTAACTGAGGATACTTTGTTGTCTAATATTTTGTTCTGCTTTTCTTGGATTCCAACTGCTCTGATATTTAAGTTGTATAAATTCAATAAAAAGACATTTTAAAACAAAACAAATGATCCCTTACTTGTGTACCTTACTTGTATTTCCTTACATATGGCTGTTTTTATGCTGCAAAGCTACTTTCTCAAATTCTACCTCAACAATGTTGAAGGTGTCGGGTACTCCTTTTTTAAAATAAATAACACAGTGTTAGAGAAAAATTATGGAGCACTCACCACGGCAGCCTTTTCTTAATGCTTTATTCCAAATGGAACATCCATAAGTGAACAGTGCAGTGTTGACATGTTGTTAATAATTGTTTATATGTCACTATGGTGTAACATGTACTAAGGGTATTTAAGCACATGGACCTACGGCATGACATCACATGAACATGATGAGATGCCAATAGGCGTGAAACAGCTGCCCTCGTCCGGTGAGCGCCCCTGCATGATCTGTGCTGCACCACTCTTCACTGTTTGTTCATGGATGTTTCATTTCGAATAAAACATTAAGAAATGGCTGTCATAGTAAGTGCTCCATTCATCTCTCTTTCTTTATATCCTTTTGCACTGTAGAGCCTAAAAATCCTATATTAAAGATGCAGTCTTACAATGGATTTATAGAGAGGTAATATTACATAGAGGATCATAGATTTTCATCTATCTTTTTATACAACCTAATACATCCTATTTATTTTTCACCTGATGCTTGACATTTACTGCTGTTCAGCTTACTTGTGACCAGAATATCAAAGTCATTCTCCTGTTCTGTCTACATAGTGATAATATTACAAGTTATGTTTACTGGACATGGGTTGGTGGCCCAGGAATTTATTCTCGATTACATATTAGCTTCTGCATTATGGGTACTTTTGCCAACAGTGCAGAAAACATTGTACTAGACGCGAAGAGAAAAAATTTAAAAAAGGGGAATCTTTTGCAAAAAACTCCAGCTCCCCAAAAGAAAAATGATTAAAATTGCACAATGTATTATAGCATGATAAAAAAAAGTAGAAAAACCAAGAGTAAAAGCTATAGAGAGAGGGATAAAACACAGAAACGGCGCTACAATTGTGCGGTTAATCCGAGGATATGAGCATAGAACATGTGGAAATAAAATACGTTTTGCTCACGTGTTGTGCGCTTTAGGTATGCAAAGGGATTGGGAGGCAGGCAAGCTGTTGGTCCCGCTAGGCAAGCGGTGGGGTGCAGATGTGCTGGAGCAGACAATGGTTATCCAGACTTGATGGCTTGTACGGCACACAACTGAGGAGTCACAGTGATGTGCTGGAGAGAAACAGTTTTATTTGGTGCAGAACAACGCGTTTCGAAGGTACAACCTTCTTTATCAGGTTCACTGACAGGCATTTCTACCTAGCTTTTACCCTTGGTTTTTCTACTTTTACATTATGTTATAATAAATTTTACAATTTTAATATTTTTTCTTTTAGAGAGCTGGATTTTTTTTGCAAACAATTCCCCTTTTTTTGCATTTTCTCTTAGTATTTGTTCACGCCAAGTATGCGGCTTGTACTGTCTCTTGTGCTCCTCGCTCTCTACGGATGTCTCTGATATCATCTATGTGGCTGTATGGTAGTGAGCTGGTTTTTCCCTTTTATCTTTGTTATATTGTACTAGATGAACATGTCTGTTTTTGTTAACCTTAACACTGTGTTACCTTGTTACAATATAGAGAAATGACACTAATTTAGAAATTAAAGGTAAACAGCAACCTACAGTATATAGCAAATAGTGTTGAGCGGCATAGGCCATATTCGAATTCGCGAATATTCGCGAATATATGGACGAATATTCGCGAATATTCGCATATTCGTAATAATCTCGTTTTATTTTCGCATATGCGAATATTCGCGTGTGCGAAAATTAACATATACGAAAATTTACATATAAAAATTAGCATAAGCGAAAATTCTCATATGCGAAAATTCGCATATGCAAATTTCCGCATATGCGAAAATTCGTACACCAGTCTCACACAGTAGTATTACAGCCTTCTTTACACCACACAAGCTGGAAGCAGAGAGGGATGATCACTGTGATGTGTACTGTGAAAAAAAAACCAAAAAAAAAAACGAATATTCGTAATTACGAATATATAGCGCTATATTCGCGAATTCGCGAATATACGATATTCGCGAATAAAATTCGAATTGCGAATATTCGCGAGCAACACTAATAGCAAATACATAAATCTACATACATAACTCTTAGGACACATCTATGGTGACTTGCAAGTTAGATTACTCACATCACAAGTTGCTTGTATGTTCCAAGCACCCAGCAGGGGGTTATTAGAAAGTGAAAACTCAGTTGAAACAACTCCTAGGTCTGGCTTCATGCTCAGGCTTTGCTGGACAATATTATATCTAGGATCCTATAATTGCAGAATAGATAATAAATAATACATTATTTCAAATCTTTTATATTGTGTTGTCCTGTATATAATGGCTTCACTAATACTGTAGATCAAATCACTACTACTGTGATATCAGGTTGTAAGGCCCCTTTCCCACTGCCGTTGCTCCCCGTCAAGAATAGCGGTTAAAGTCTCTATTTTTCTTGTGATTTTAATGGCCGTTCTCGTGACGGGGCACGACGGGCAACAACAGGTCCCGACGGCTCCAATTTAATATTATGGGGTCCTTCAGACGCCATTGTTTTTTTACGGGAATAGCGGGAGAAGAAGACGGCGCCAGCAGTATTGGTTCTCCTGCTATTCTCCCCGGCTCCTCCGACGGACATCACACTGCTGTGTCCTAACGGCAGTGTGAAAGAAGCCTAAGAGGCACAAGCATGCTGTACACATTACAAGATTTGCACAACTTTTGGTGTATACGTGCAAATTTCCTTGACGTTTGCAATCTTATATTGTAAAATATATCTAGTATATGGTTTATACATAATACATCTGCTATTTAGGTAAATGGTTCTTTACAAATTTGTTGGAAAATATCACCAATACTTCAATGTTATGTTGGACTTACCATAATCGCAAGGTCAACATCTCCTTTCAGTGGCTTCATCTCAGCATTTACAGAGATTATCCTGATTTTGACACTTTCTCCAGCCTTGTATACAGGCTTGTCAGTTTGAATAAGCACAGACATAGGCTTCATCTGAACATAGATCAGTGCTCTCTCTGAGAAGACCAATGTGTTCTGAGCTGATCCATTCACAACCAGCATATAGTAATCAGAAGACAAATTTTGTGGTATCTGTCATAGAAAGGAATATGATGTTAGTGTGCACCTTAAGGGGAATCTATTATCAGTATCATCTGCACTAATTTGTTTTACACAATTATTAGATTTTGTTTTCCTCTTGTTAAAGGGAATCTGTCATCAGTATCACCCGCACTAACCTATTGTAGCGAGGGTAACTCTGGTGATAATGATACTCATAGGTCGCCACTCCGCGCCTCCGTTCCACAGCTATCCAGGTACATGTCAATGTCCTGCTTGGTGCACGGGGGGCGTTCTCAAGTTCCCTGTGCATGTGACGTCCTGCCGGCATCTTCCTACTAGCACCTCCTCTCTTATGCTAAGTTTCTGCACAGTGGAGCTATATTCTACAGCAGAAGAGGCTCAGCACAGGGGAGGAGGCATTTATTGGAAGCTGGAAGTGGAAAAAAAAATCTAATAATTATGATGGGCTTCTACTAGCACAATCTCTACTACTTATATTAAAACGTAAAGGGGTACTCTGCCTAAAAACATCTTATCCCCTATCCAAAGTATAGGTATAGGAGATAAGATTTCTGATCACAGGGGTCCTGCCATTGGGGACCCCTGCGATCTCCGGTGTGGCACACCAGTCATCCGTACAAAAAGTGAACTCTGCCCCGTGCCAGATGACTGGGGACTACGTAGTAGCCGTCATGCCCCCTCCCATAGACATGAATGGAGGGGACGTGGCGTGATGTCACGAATGCGGAAGCTCCAAGCTTCCATGTTCCGGTCAACGCCATTGCAGGGGGTCCCTAGTGGTGGGGCTCTCACGATCAGACATTTTATCCCCTATCCTTTGGATTGGTGATAAGATGTTTTTTGGCGTAGTACCCCCTTTAAGAAATAAATGATCAAGATGAACAGTTTTCAGAGACTTACTGCTGGGATAGTTAAGATTCCAATTGAATCTATAAAAAAAAAGAAAAAAAATTGCCATAGGTCATTAAGGTACATGTATAAGTACTAAGGGGAAGATATAACAAAACAATACCCACACAAAGGAACAGTGTTAGTAGAAGTTGCCTGTAACAACCAATAACATTCTAGTTTTATTTTTCAAAGGCATTTTTAAAAATGAAAGCAATTATCTGATTGGTGGCTATTGGCAACTTCTTCACTGTTCTTTTGGTTCTTTTGCACAAGGTTTAAGTAATCTCCCCTTAAGTGTCTAGCTATGTCTGGCTGTTTTAGATGTCTCCTCCATCTACATGAGCCAGTGAAGAGATCCCTTGCACCAAATAATCAACAGAATTGAGTTCTTGTCTTGTTTTTGGATGGCCGGTCAAGCATATTAAAGGGAAACAAAAAGAAGAATTGTTAATAACATAATAACTTGTTATTATGGGCTATTAGGGCAGGGAACCACGATTAACTATGTACCGGTACCTTTATTATACCTCTCTGCTTGCACAGTTTTTGTGTAACATTAATTTAAATTAATATGCTGTGTTCGGGGCATTGGGGGCACTGTAACAGCAGTGACAAGTGGCCTTGGGTTGTGTCATTGCAGAGTGCCAGTGAGGAGGTACTGTTACAGCAGAGGGCGGGTAGATCAGTAAACCTAGGGACTAAAGTAACACCCCCAAACAGCACCAAACAGCAGTGGAGAAGGATAATGAAGGTATGTTGTGAGTCCCCTGCCCTATTAGTCCCTATCAGCAGGTTAGATTTTACTTTGCAGTATTTATTTTTAACTAGAATGTTATTTTTTTTTGTATATTTCATATATTCAACATGCCTACAATGACTTTTTTGTTTGCACAGTGTGCACCAATTCCAATTGTTTCTTACTCTTTGGGAACAGAGATGTAATACTACTTTGTGTAGCCATATTTCTTAAATAAATGTTTTACTCACCATTTTGGAAGACTTTGTTTACATTCACTAAAATATTGCTAGTATGGAAATAATCCAAAATCTCTGCAGTAACAGTAATTACAGAGTAAATTTCACCAAACCAATGAACAGCCAGAGAAGTATTGGCACCGTAGTTTACATTAGGAGGTGTTGTAATGTAATATGATGGACTGTAAAGAAAAGGATAATATATAAATGTCATTTACAGTCTCCACAGGATAATTCAATGTGGTGTGTCACTTTCTAAGATCATATAAAATCAGACAGAAAACGTGGTGACTTGTTCCTTTTACTGTAGTAAAAATTAAAGGGGTAACCTGCTGCTCAGCATTTGGAACAAACTGTTCCGAATGCTGGAGCCGGTGTTGGGAGCTCGTGGCATCATAGCCCTGCCTCCTCATGATGTCACATCCCACCCTCTTCAATCAAGTCTATGGGAGGGGGCGTGACTGCTGTCACACCCGCTCCCATAGATTTGCATTGAGGGGGCGGGACATGACGTCATGAGGGAGCGGGGCTATGATGCCACGAGCTCCCGGCGCCGACTCCAGCGTTCGGAATAGTTTGTTCCAAACGCAGAGCAGTGGAGTAACCTTTTAAACATTACACAGGTCCTAATAAAGTGGAACTTTACTTAACTTCTTATTCCCTATCCACAGGATAGGGGCTAAGTGCCTGATCATGACCCCAGCAATCTCCTGCCTGGCCCTCTGGCCCCCTCCATACCTCTCTATGGGAGAGCCGGAGAGACACGAGTACAGTGCTCATGTATCTTCAGCTCCCCCATAGACAGTACATGGAGGAGCATGTCGACAACCACTGCTCAGTGCACGAGGTGAGCCGGTGTTCTGAAAACAAATCTTCAGAACATAAAGCGGCTTTGCAGGAGATCATGAGGTGTTCGAACGTTAGGACCCCTGCGTTTCGGCACATCGACTATTCTGTGCATAGGGGAAAAGAAGATAAGTAACAGAGTTCCCCTTTAAGAACAACTAGATGTGCAACTGGCAGATGGCCTTCTCTTCTGACTAATGTTGATTTTTCACCTGGCCTTTCAAGATATATGGGGGGATTTACTAAGCTGCATGAGTGTTAGATATTTTAAAAAGTAACACAATTCTGCACAAAATGTACACCTTTTTTGAAATATACACCACTGGTGCCAAGGGCAGGAAAGCTCGGAGCTGGCTTAGATTTCTGCATCGAGCATTTGCATGCCACTTAGTAAATCCGGCGCAGTGAACATGGGCAGAGCTTTATAAAAGTGCGGCATATGAAAACATCGCACTTAGTAATCCCATTCCCCTTAATGGGTGGAACATTGTTAAAAACCTACACAGATGTTCGGCCATTCCAATGATCAGATTTCTGGAATGTATGATGCTTAATGACTCTAGATTTAACAAGTTGTAGATAAAAGTCAATCTTTCCGAGGCTCTCTCTACATCTTTGTAATAAGAACTTTTTTTTTGGACTTTTATCTACAGCTTCTATCTGGCATTTAGATGTCCTCCCTAGCTTTGTAACTTGCTGAGAGAAGGAACTGGAATGTACGTTCCAACCTAGTGATCGCAACAAATCCTCTGACAAGCTTCCTGTTAAGCCCAAGAGACAAACTATAAGATACTGAAACAGTGGTACAGAGTCCCTACAGTGATATACAAACATTACCCAAATGCATGAGATCTATGCTGGAGGTGTGGGCAGACTTAAAAGGGTACTCCGGCCCTAGACATCTTATCCTTTGGATAGAAGATAAGATGTCTGATTGCGGGGTCCTGCCACTGGGGATCCCTGCAATCTCTTCTGCAGCACCCACCTGTCATCAGCCTCACGGAGCAAAGATCGCTCTGTGTCTGATGACTCGTGATACAGGGGCCGGAGTATTGTGATTTCACGCCCCCTCCCATACCCATCTGTCACTCCTCTACACCCCTCTGTTACCCATGTACACTCCTACACCCCTCTGCCACCCATGTACACTCTTCTACACCCCAAAAAATGTGTTTTCCACCAGAGTACCCCTTTAAGGTCATAACCCGATTGTACTTTGTTATACCAGAGAACATCTATTTGCTAGTAGATAATTATTTTTGGAATTATTTTCACCTTTTTTTAATAACAAATGTGATGTCCAATGTAAAAGGGGTACTCCGGCCCTAAGACATCTTATCCCCTATCCAAATGATAGGGGATAAGATGTCAGTTCGCGGGGATCCCACCACCCCGCCCTCTCCCATAGGCTTGCATTGAGGGGATGGGGTGTGACGTCACAAGGGGGCGGAGTCGTGATGTCACGATACTCCGGCCCAGTGGTTGTGAGGCTTTAGATATGGAGCGATCATCGCCTCATGCAGCTGACACCTTATATCACGTCCTCATATCATTACTCATATTCTGTCCTCATATGCCTTCCCGTGTACTAATTATTCTCAGGCAATCTTTGCAGTCCGAGGGTAACGCGATCAGAAAATGAATCAGAAGTCCCATAGAAGTATCATATCCTCACAAATGGGGGTAGGTTAGGATTATTTTAACTCTATTATATTTTAATTTGATGTGTAAGTTACATGTGTACCAAGTTTCATTGAAATATCTCGAGGCATTTGGAAGTTCTGCTGGAATATACATACATACAAACATGTGCGCGTTGAGTTTTATGTACAGTATATAGATTAACTAAAGGCATCAATGATGTCAACAGATTCCCTCTTGGACAATGCATTTACAGATTATGTAACATTAGATTAAACTAGGATTTCTGGAACGTTTGTGATGAGCTGTTATTTCTGAGGAAACTACATGAATAAGGTAAATTAATCATTCGAACAGAAATTCAAGTTCAAGAACTGAGTTGCACAGAGTCGCCCACTCTGTATCCTTAAAGGGGTACACCACTGGAAAACATTTTCTTTTTAAATCAACTGGTGTCAGAAAGTTAAACAGATTTATAAATTACTTCTATAAAAAAATCTTTAATCCTTAAAAGTACTTAATCCTTATCAGCTGCTATATGCTTCACAGGAAGTTCTTTTCTTTTTGAATTTCCTTTCTGTCTGACCACAGTGCTCTCTGCTGAGACCACTGTCCATTTTAGGAACTGTCCAGAGCAGGAGAGGTTTGCTATGGGGATTTTCTCCTACTCTGGACAGTTCCTAAAATGGACAGAGGTGTCAGCAGAGCGCAGACAGGAGGAAATAAAAAAGAATAGAACTTCCTGTGGAGCAAATAGCAGCTAATACGTACTGGAAGGATTAAAAAATTTTAATAGAAGTAATTTACAAATATGTTTAACTTTCTGGCACCAGTTGATTTAAAAAATTTTTTTAGGGTAGGGTCACAGATGCCATATTTTGCGGTGTATTTTGCAGCGTATTTTCAGAAGCTGATTTTGCTACCCATTGAGTTCAATGGATAGGAAAATACGCAGCAGCAAATATGCAGAAAATGACGGCATGTGTGACCCTACCCTTAGGATGTATTCACACGTACAGTATTCTGTGCATATTTGAATCTCAGGTTTTGAAGCTTTAGATTTGAAACTGTGTTTAGTCAAGTCGTTTACATAGAAGTCTGCAGCATAAAATCTGCAGCTTCAAATCCAGTGCATCAAATATGCTCAGGATATTAATAATCACTGTATATACAGAGCATGTCCAAGGACAAGTACATTTATGCATCTCAAGATATGTGCAGCCCTCTACCTACTCGTACCTACCTTCGTTAAATTTTAATTAAGTATTTTGCTCTGTTGTCAAGTTCTCATGGTGCTATATACACTTACCTGCCATCACAGGAGACTACACACAAGAAAAAGAAGACAGCATGCCGTAAAACAGGAGGCCACAATAGGTACATCCTGGCTTTTCCACTGAGATGACAAATGAATAGCTTCTAGATCCTACAAAAGAATGCGCTTGTCTTCAGAATGACAGCACATTAGAAGCTTTCCCTAGTAAGAAACCCAGCCCTCCAGAATATGACACTTACCTTACACACCTTACAAAACAAAGCCGCACAGAAGCACAGGGAAAATCCCATGGTATGGTCAGGTCACGATTGTGAAATCCATCACCTAAACCTCTTTACCTCTCCATGTGTCGTAGTCTTTTGGTCCCTCAAATCCACATCAAATGTCACCCTTTATGTACACAATCCTAAAGTGTTGGGTCTTCTGTAATGTTTTATACTACCCAGTGAACGGAAAGTATTTTCTTTCACTGATAGGGTGACGGGAAATATATTATGTATGCCTTCTATGTATTTCCCTACATATATATCACAGGTAAAAGAGATCTGGATTACAAGCTCTCTTATGTACACAACCACTCCTATTATGTACAGCACACCACCACATAACATGTTGGCACTTTGTAGAGATAATAATCAGATCAATAGATGGATAATACCATTAATCTGTATGTAAGTAAATGCAGACAGGACACAGATATGCCTTCCCAGCATCCTTTCTTTCTATTCCCTTCTGTGATAATACATTAGATTTCCAAAGCAAACTGTAAAAAAGACTATATCACCTCTAACCCCCCCCCCTCCCAATAATGCAAAGTCATCAGTAAATAGATTTTGTATCTTTTAACTTACCGTATTTTTCGCCCTATAGGACGCACCGGCATATAAGACGCACCCTATTTTAAAGGTCTAAAATCTAGAAAAAAAAGATTCAACAGTGGTCTTCAACCTGCAGACCTCCAGATGTTGCAAAACTACAAATCCCAGCATGCCCGGACAGCCAACGGCTGTCCGGGCATGCTGGGAGTTGTAGTTTTGCAACATCTGGAGGTCCGCAGATTGAAGACCACTGGATAGGAGGTAATACTCACGTGTCCCCGACGCTCCGGACGTCTTCTTCCCTGGGATCCATGCTCTCAGTTGCCGTCATCACGTCGCTATGCACGCCGCTCCTATTGGATGATGTGACGGCGTGCGCGACGAAGTGATGACGACGAAGGAGAGCGCCGGCCATGCAGGGGATCCCGGCCCGGAGCAGACACGGAGGAGGCAGGTAAGGTCCCTCCCGGTGTCCTGTAAGCTGTTCGGTTCACCGCGGCGGTCCCGAACAGCCGACTGAGCAGCCGGGTTAGTGTTATTTTCGCTTCAGATGCGGCGGTCAGCTTTGATCGCCGCATCTGAAGTGTTAATACAGGGCATCAGCCGCGGGTCCCGGCCGTTGATGGCCACAGGTATTCGCCGTATAAGACGCACCAACTTCCCAACCCCCCCCCCCAGTTTTGGGGAAGAAAAAGTGCGTCTTATACGGCGAAAAATACGGTAATTGCATTTCTCTACTATGAGCCCGCATATACTGGAGTCTATGTAGTCCTCTCCTTATAATTCTGAGCTTAGTTATTTTAGTTCGGGTGGCGGTGACAGAGTACTTTTAAGTTTGATTCTACTAAAAAAAACTTTCCCCCCCCCCCCCCCCCCCACAATACTGTTTTAACATAGCAGACCCAGTAAACCTAATCTCTTTTTTGTATGACTAGTCTCTACTAATGTTGTATTGATGAGTATTTCCTTGTCCATTTATATCTAATCTTTTTATTTTCCATGAGTGTATTAAGTTACTGCTTGTTTGTTCTATTCAGAATCTAAATCTATTTATACCAAAAATGTTTTGGGCACACTTGAAAATTTTATTAGTGACATTTTGTTCCTTATTGCCCTATATGATTGTCTCTTGTTAATTTTTCCTGGAAAACCTAATAAAGATTAATGTTAAAAGAAAAAAAAAAAGAAAAGAAAGAAGAAGAAGCAATATGTACGCCGCCATCACCATCCTGCCACATACTATGATATGAGTAGAGGGCTGTGTTAGTTGCAATGAGATTTTTTTACATGCTTAAAAACTCCATATGCCCCACCAAAAGCTTCTCACAGCAGGAGACATTAGTCATCACTATCTACATATCTTAACCCCATAACCTATTAAAGGGGTATTCCAGAAAAAAAAATTTTTCTATATATCAACTGGCTCCAGAAAGTTAAACAGATTTGTAAATTACTTCTATTAAAAAATCTTAATCCTTTCAGTACTTATGAGCTTCTGAATTAAGGTTGTTCTTTTCTGTCTAAGACCTCTCTGATGACACGTGTCTCGGGAACCGTCCAGTTTAGAAGAGGTTTGCTATGGGAATTTGCTTCTAAACTGGGTGTTTCCCGAGACATGTGTCATCAGAGAGGTCTTAGACAGAAAAGAACAACCTTAACTTTAGAAGCTCATAAGTACTGAAAGGATTAAGATTTTTTAATAGAAGTAATTTACAAATCTGTTTAACTTTCTGGAGCCAGTTGATATATAAAAAAAGTTTTTTCCTGGATAACCCCTTTAAGGACTCAGCCCATTTTGACCTTGAGGACACCGGAAATTTTCATTTTTGCATTTTTGCTTTTTCCTCCTTGCCGTCTAAGTGTTTTCTATTATTGTACTACTTTAATAAGAAGTCAAACTTTATTGAACAAAATCAGTTTATTTAAAATTGTCCTCTTCTGGCCCCTATAACTTTTTAAATCTTCTGTATACAGGGATGTATGAGATCATGTTCTTTGTGCCGTGCTCTGTATTTTTTTTTTTTTTTTACAATCATCGGTTTGCCAACACTGTTCAGTGCTATGCAAACATACAGGGATTAGGTGGTAGATGTAAACAATGACATTGGCTAACCATCCACACTGATGTTAAAATTGAGACATTAGCCAGTATATCCTTATATGAAGGACACCTGAGCCCGCACACCAACACCAAGGTTTCTCAAGTGGCACGGGACCTAACACTAACCTACCTGTGCCTGATAAGCAAAACCAGGGGCCAGTGGGCAATTATGGCAGCATTAGGTCCGACTCACAGCTTTCTCCCAGTTACCTCCAGTGTGAACTGGGCACACATACAATGGGAGGAGGGAGGCAGGCTATAAGCCCCACCCAAGTGGCTGAGCATGTATGCCGGCCTCACAGGTGAACCTGAATGCAACCTAAGGTGGTAATAAAGGTGCATAAAATGTGGAGTTTTACATCTCCAAGTATAAGACTTAAATAACGAAAAAGAGAGATGGTCTCAATTGGCAGGTAGGAGGTGCTCAACCCCACATGCGGTTGTGCATATATACTGGAAGGAGGAAGGTAAGGAGACCTCAGTCTGCCGTCTTAGCTGATGTGATCCCTGCGGTCATGCCGTGGGCGATCAGATCAGCAACCCAAACTACCGCATTGCCATAGATGCTGTTATGAATACTGATTTTTTTTTAAAAAGAGATTTTTTTATTCATGTGAAAAAATATTTCCCATCTTACCAATAATAAAAAAAAATTATAAATAATAAACCTATTTGGTATTGTTGTGTGTGTAGATTCCAAACTATTCAAATATAATGTTAATGATCCTGTACAGTGAACGGCATAAATGTAAAAAAAAAAAAAAAAAACAAGGTCCAAAATTGCAAATTTTTGGTCAAATCACATCCTAGAAAAAATGGAATGAAAGAGACATAACCTTGTTATTTTTTCCATTTTTCATATTGATCAAGGCATGTGAAGATTTAATGGTGGACATCAGTGCGATCCTGATGTCCACCATTACCGGCAGGTCCCCGGCTGCTGATAGCTCCTTAAGTCGCTTCATGCGGCTGCATTAAGTACCAGGGCACCAAGACGTCCATTTACTTCCATTGTCCTTAAGGGGTTAAGCATCTAATCAGGATACATAGTTTGTTCCTAACTAGATCATATATGCCAAAATGGACGCTGGCTCTCTAGATGTTTTACTCTGTTATTATTATTTTTTATTTTTTTATTTAGATTATTATTAATTTTTAATTGCTATATTCTCAGAATAACAGTGCTGAACGCTTCATTTACATCTTATTGGTGTAATTTGAGACAAATAAGTAAACTTGCATATTTTTCCTGTGCTCTAAATGCTCTAAATATACTGGTCCATAGGTATATTGTATATAAATTGCTTTAAGAATTTTATTACAGTTACTGTTTTATTCACTATTATTCATGAATGTGTGTGGATTTTTAGAACTATGTGTAATGGTGGGGGGACAGTAAAGTGCAGTCCTAATATCACCTGCTCTAACCTACCCTACGTACATGAAGAGGGGGCAGTGCCATCTGAGCAATAGTCCCTTCCTAAGTGTGTAGGGAAGGGAGGAATGGTCACCAAGCCGGGTCAGTAACAAATGGGCATGTCAGGGTCATGTCAGTTCAAAACAAGAACTGTACTCGAAAAGCAAAGCCAAAGTAAAGGTAGCATCCGAAACAGGAACACCCTGAGGTAGCAACAGAAACATATACATCTACAGAGCCACATTCCTTTTCTACATTATTATTAACCATTTTTAGACGACCTTCATTGATACAAAAAAAAGTCACAAATAAAATAAAAACACTATTAAATGTGAACAGTCATCATTTTTTTTTTAATATTCAGGTGGTTTATATATTCTTTGTGAGCTAGTGAATGCAATACCTTCATTAGGAGTCAAGGAGCATTTTACATTTTCTCTAGATCATATATGGTTAGTCAATGAGTCTGATGATCAAACATTAAATATTGTAAGTGTATGTCTTTTATACTTAAAGGGGTAGTCCAGTGGTGAAAAACTTATCCCCTATCCTAAGGATAGGGAATAAGTTTGAGATCGCGGGGGGTCCGAACGCTGGGGCCCCCTGCGATCTCTCTGTACGGGGCCCCGGCTCTCCGCCGAGATAGCGGGTGTCGACCCCCCGTACGAGGCGGCGGCCGACACGCCCCCTCAATACATCTCAATGGCAGAGCCAGAGATTGCCGAAGGCAGCGCTTCGGCTCTGCCATAAAGTTGTATTGAGGGGGCGTGTCGGCCGCCGCCTCGTGCGGAGGTCGACACGCCCCCTTCCCGCGGGCTGTCGGGGCTCCGTACAGGAGATCGCAGGGGGCCCCGCGATCTGCAACTTATCCCCTATCCTTAGGATAGGGGATAAGTTGCTCACCACTGAGTCACCACTGGACTACTCCTTTAATGCAACTACAGAATGCTTTACAATGCTGGAGGTGAAACATACAAGGCTATTGTTAAAAGGATTATCCATAACATGGTGACTTTATACAATTAAATCGGAACGCACTTGGTTAGTTTAGAAGAATTCCCACTCAAATCATGGATTTATCTACTCCCCCCAGAATACTCATGATAGAAATGTACTCTCAGGGTAGGTGTTTTGACATGGTATATCATGCTTCCTGCTACTTTGCAGCATATGTGCATTGTCCACAGTTGTTAGGCAAGTTGTATTTTTGAGTATTCATTTTACTATTAAACAACTTACAGTGTTTTCCGTGAATCTAAAATGGTAATAAACTGTAAACCTGAATATTCTAGAAAATAAAAGTGAGCTTTTAGCTTTCTTCGGAGAATATCTGGGTGTGCACAATTATTAGGCAACTATTGTGCAAGTGTACAGAATTATTATGAAACTACTGTAAATGAAATATTTTCCTATTTCACTTGTTTATTTTCATCTCTTGAATTTAGAATAAAATTCCCCAAGCAAAAAGCAAACAAACAAACAAACAAACAAAAATAGTGGCCAATATAGCTCAACATAACCCTTCTTTTCAATAACAGTCATAAACCTATTCATGGAGTCTGACAGTTTCTTGATCTGGCGACAATCCACTTTTTGTGCAGCAGCAACCACAGTCTCCCAGACACTGTTCAGAGAGGTGTACTGTTTTATCATAAATCTCCTGAGGTGGGGCTGTAAACAATGTGCCAATAGACATTAAAGGGGTACTCCGGTGGAAAACATTTTTTTTTTTTAATCGACTGGTGCCAGAAAGTTAAACAGATTTGTAAATTACTTCTATTAAAATGTTTTAATCCTTCCAGTACTTATTAGCGGCTGTATACTACAGAGAAAATGCTTTTCTTTTTGGATTTCTCTTCAGTCACGACCACAATGCTCTCTGCTGACCTCTGCTGTCCATTTTAGGAACTGTCCCGAGCAAAAGAAAATCCCCATAGCAAACATATGCTGCTCTGAACAGTTCCTAAAATGGACAGCAGAGGTCAGCAGAGAGCACTGTGGTCATGACAGAAGAGAAATCCAAAAAGAAAAGCATTTCCTCTGTAGTATACAGCCCCTAAACAGTACTGGATGGATTAAGATTTTTTAATAGAAGTAATTTACAAATCTGTTTTACATTCTGGCACCAGTTGATTTAAAAAAAAAAAAGTTTTCCACCGGAGTACCTCTTTAAAACTGGGACTTCTCTCGGGGCACTTCTCCAGCACAGAGAAGGAGGAGACACATCATATAATAAAAATCGGCTTTATTTCTAACGGTGCTGTTTAGTAAGGGCCCACAAATTCTCAATAGGGTACAGGTCAGGTGCGGAAGAGCCGCGTCATTATTCTTTCATCTTTAAAGCCTTTACTGCCAGCCCATACCAGTACTCCCCCTCCACCTTGCTGATGTCTGAGTCAAAGTGGAGCTATGTGCCCCACACTGATTCATCCACGGGCCCACCCATCTGTACTGTCACTTTTATCTCATCAGTCCATAAAGCGGCTGTCAGGGGAGCCGGGGAGAATAGCGGGAGAAAAACTACTGCATGTACTATCTTTTCTTCCCGCTACTCCAGCTACAAAATAACAGCACCCACCGGACCCTATTATAGTAAATGTTGTTATTGCCCGTTGTGCCCCGTTCTGATAACGGCCATTAAAAGCTGGAAAAAAATAAAAAATAGAGCCTGATGGCTGTTTAAGGCATACTCCGGTGGAAAACATTTTTTTTTTTTTTTTAAATCAACTGGTGCCAGAAAGTTACGATTTGTAAATTACTTCTATATAAAAATCTTAATCCTTCCAGTACTTATCAGCTGCTGTGTAATACAGAGGAAGTTCTTTTCTTTTTTAATTTATTTTCTGTCTGTCCACAGTGCTCTCTGCTGACACCTCTGTCAATGTAAGGAACTGTCCGGAGAAGGAAATGTTTGCTATGGGGAATTATTCCTGCTCTAGACAGTTCCTGACATGGAAAGAGGTGTCAGCAGAGAGAACTGTGGTCAGACAGAAAAGAAATTCAAAAAGGAAAGAACCTCTTCCTCTGTAGTATAAAGCATCTGATAAGTACTGGAAGGATTAAGATTTTTATATACAAGTAATTTACAAATCTGTTTAACTTTCTGGCACCAGTTGGTTTAAAATGTTTTCCACCAGAGTACCGCTTTAAGGACAGGGCATAACGGCAGTTTGAAAGTAGCCTAAGCCCAGTCATGGTGTTTCAACTCATGTGCCTTGTTTAATGGTGAAACAAACAACAAAATTCCTCTTCAATGCTGCAGAATGAAAATGGTGCTGAAGAGACTTGCTATGAAAACATATTTTTGGTGTAAGCCAAAAACTGCACATCCCCAAATCACATCATATTCACTAAAAGGAAAGATGATGAAAGCAGGGCCGTTTGAAGGAATTTGGGGGCCCCAAGCAAATTAGACATGGAGCCCCACCCCCACCCCCAGATAAGGGGGTTCATCTGGGGGTGCTACATTCCTACTGGCGGGAAGAGGTGGTTAATTTGAGGGTACTACCTTCTTAGTGGGGGGAAGAGGGGGTTAATCTGGGGGTACTACCATCGTACTGGGGGAGGGGGTTAATCTGGGGGTACTACCCGCCTACTCAGGGGCCCCAGATTAACCCCCTCCCCCCCAGTAGGCAGGTAGTATCCCAGGTTAACCCCCTCCCCCCAGCAGGCAGGTAGTACCCCCAGATTAACCCTCTCCCCCAGTAGCCAGGTAGTACCCCCAGATTAACCCACTCCCTCCAGCAGGCATGTAGTAACCCCATATTAACCCCCCCAGTAGGCAGGTAGTACCCCCCTTACCCCAGGAGGGGGGTTCATCTGGGGGTGCCTACTCGGGGGGCCCCAGATTAACCCCCTCCCCCAGTAGGAAAGTAGTACCCCCAGATTAACCCCCCAGTAGGAAGGTAGTACCCCCAGATTAACCCCCCCCCTGCTTGTAGGAAGGTAGCACGGTACCCAAGATTAACCCCCTCCCCCCAGACCCAGTAGGCAGGTAGTTCAGAACCTTGAAATAACATTCACTCACTGTCAGAGATATATGCTGCACTAAACGCCGTGCGCGGTAATCCTGTGAGTTCGCGCACCGCACACCGTCATGTGACACGTCATGCTCTAGAGCCGGTGTTAGGATGCCAACCCTTGAATTCTGGGACTCAGCGTGACGTCATGACGGTCATGTGACGCGCGAAAATACGAATCCTGGAGCGGCTGAAGGTGAGACGGAGCAGGGCACAAAAAGGAGCCGGAGGCAGCGACTTCAGTCTCTGCCTACTGTTCCAGGTAGGGTCTCGCACTGCTGGCCCGGCAGGCCGACAGGGCGAGCTGCCTGCCGAACGATATATCGCAGATATATCGCAGGAGGACAGGAGGACATCTCTGCTCGGGGGCCCCGGGCCAGCTTTGGGGCCCCAAGCAATTGCTTGGTTTGCCTGTCCTCTTGTGACGGGCCTGGATGAAAGTTTATGCTTCAGTGCAGCAGATTCTAGAAGCTTTGTGAGAGTAACAGTAGAGGGTAAAAGGAAGAGAATCAGGAAAACCTGATGTAACAATTGAATTAAAATATGGGAAATTTTAAGGTTATCTACACATGACCACTAAGACATATACATGAACATACTTTCTTGGTACTCGCTTCTGCAATATTCAAGCCGGAGAAGGGGGATGAAACAATGGAGGAGAGCAAATCCAGAGCAAACACAGAGACTGGAGAAAGCAAAAATGAAATCCTCTCATGAATGAATTTAATACAGTATCTAGAGCTTATACATAGACTTTTTCATTGATAAGACAATAGTGATTCAAGATCTGGTATCCTGTTAACATCCTGCTAAAGTCCTGTTGTTAATCAGTTGGTATTCTGAATTATACTGATAATACCATGTAATACTTTATTGGCTCAATATAGGTCTCATAACCATCTATAATAACAGCTATTCTCTGTTTTTCCTTTTTATTTATTAATAGGTACGCCATGTACTCAACGGTATACTTATATATATTTTTTTTACCTTTTTTCATTTTATTATAAATTATACTGTCAACAACAGACACACTTCAATTTACCTGAAGATGAAAGCACATAATATACTTTCTATAAAGTAATAGAAAATTCTATTAGTGTATTTTCACATTTCAACACTATTTATGTTTTACGTGTTTACTGTTTATTGGAAACATTCTTTAATTAAAAAATCATGAATCTTCATGCCAATATTATACGGTAAAAGCTTGTAAGTAACAGCATTGATATCTGGGGGGGGGGTTGCAATTTCTAAACATCCTGCCTGAGTTAGAATGGAGAATGTCAGGTTGTTGGGTTGCTTGATTCTTAGGGTGCATTCACACCACGTTTTGTACATACGGGTGCCGGATCCGGTGGGGGGAGGGGCAAACCGGGCACTCCCATACCCAGGCCGGATCAGCCCAGTGACTCCATTTACTTTAATGATCCGACCGGAGTCAAACGGTGACTCTGGTCGGCTCCGTTTTGACCCGTATGCGGTTTTGGACCGGACCTATAACCGTAGTATATTACAGTTTTAGGTCCGGTCAGGAAACTGCATACGGGTCAAAACTGAGCCGACCGGAGTCACCGTTTGACTCCGGTCGGATCATTAAAGCAAATGGAGTCACGGGCTGATCCGGCCGGGGTACAGGAGCGCCCGGTTTGCCCCTCCCCCCGCCGGATCCGGCACCCGTATGTACAAAACGTGGTGTGAATGCACCCTTAGTCAGCTGTTTCAGGTCCCCAGATCAGTTTTCATTTGCCCTCACCCTTGGATCACTGTGGTATTAGTAACAGTACTGCAAAGTACTGTAGTGGTGCCCCATTTACTTGAATTGAACAACACAAAAATAGCTCACACTGTTGCTACAAAAAAATATGGCAATACAAAGACAAGTAGCAGTAAACACCAAGGGGGAGATTTATCAAAACCTGTAGAGAGGCCCATAGCAACCAATCAAATCGCTTCTTAAATTTTTCAGAGGCCTTGTTATGAATGTAAGAAGCAAGCTGATTGGTTGCTGTGGGCAACAGGGCAACTTTGCTTCTCCACAGGTTTTGATAAATCTCCCTTAAGAGACTAAAACAGCTGATTGGTGGGAGTGCCAGGAATTGGACCTTCACCAATCTGATTATATTAATGGCCTCTGAGGATAGGATATACAGTAAATCTTATGAGGCTGGTTAACATCTTTAAAATAGCTGATGAAAACATCAAAGGTGCTATCACCCTGCTCTGTATAGGCGAGGGGCAACATATCCAAAACAGCACAGTCTGCAGATGGGTACTCATTCCTTCTGGGGAGATTTCTGTCTTGGCATTAGATCCCAATCAGTTTCCAAAACTCTGTAGCTAGAATAAAAAACAGATATTTAGGAAACACTACCTAATATGGTAGAGTGACTGAGCTGCTTTGTATATTCCCTCTTCCCAGAATGCCCAGTGGAGTACTAATGGCAACAAAGCCATCTGGCTGCAGCATACTGCTCCCTCGCCACAGAGGACACATGAATAGTCTGTCGTGCAGAACATTTACATGAATGGTAAGGTTGGGAGAGGTACTGTCGGCAGACATGCTATTGTAACTTAATCCCTTAGATCTGTCTTTTCTGTTGATCAGTATCAACAAGCCTGATTCAATGATTCAATGTGTTGCAAAATCAAAGAAATAGTCTGAAGATGTAAATACACTGTATAGGCTCTGCACATTACCTCACTCTTCATATGACATGACAATGTCACTGTGCTATGAGAACAGGTTGTGAAATATTAATAAGACTTTGACAAGACCTATCTTGCCTGAATTTGTAAGACAACGGATTTTCAGGCACGGTTATAGTATCTATTCTACTGCTTTCTATTAACTTTACCTTCTCTAACATCGTAGGATGAACTTAACCACTTAAGGACCTAGGGCGTATGGATACGCCTTGACGTCCTGGTACTTAAGGACCCAGGGCGTATCCATACGCCCGTGGGAATTTCGGTCCCCACCGCGCGCCAGGCGGGGACCGGGCCGGGGTGACTGCTGATATCAATCAGCAGGCACCCCGTGCAAATGCCCAGGGGGGTCATCAGACCCCCCCCCGTCGGCGATCGGCGCAAATCGCAAGTGAATTCACACTTGCGATTTGCGCCGATTCCGGGTCATACGGGTCTATTGTGACCCGGTGACCCGGAATAGAAGGGGGATCGCGGTTGTCCAAGACACCCACGATCCCCCTGTAGGCATAGGAGTGAGGTGGCAGGGTTGCCACCCCTCCTATCCCTGCTATTGGTCTGCTATTGATCGTCAGAGGCGACGACCAATAGCAGACCGGGGGCGGGGGGGTTAACTTTCGTTTTCCCCGTTCTGCCCTCCCACAATAGGCGGGGCAGAACGGGGAACCGAAGGGGACCGGGCGCCGACGTCCACTTACCCGTCCGGAGGCTGCGGCGACGTTGATCGGCGGGCGGCGTCACGTGCGTCAGAAGAGGACGGCTGCCGGGATCCTACGGAAGCCGGTAAGTAGATCTGGAGGGCTACAGTCTGAGACCGTGGTCTCTAACTGTAGCCCTCCAGATGTTGCAAAACTACAACTCCCAGCATGCCCAGACAGCTGTTTGGGCATGCTGGAATATGTAGTTTTGCAACAGCTGGAGGGCTGCAGTTTGAGACCACTATACAGTGGTCTCTAAACTATATCCCTCCAGATGTTGCAAAACTACAACTCCTAGCATGCCCACATAGCTGTTTGTTGTCTGGACATGCTGGGAGTTGTAGTTTTGTAACATCTGGAGGTCCACAGTTTGGAGATCACTGTGCAGTGGTCTAAAAACTGTAGCTCTCCAGATGTTGCAAAACTGCAATTCCCAGCATGCCCAGAAAGCAAACAGCTGTCTCGGCATGCTGGGAGTTGTAGTTGGGTACCTCCAGCTATTGCATAACTACATCTCCCAGCATGCCCTTCGGTGATTAGTACATGCTGGGAGTTGTAGTTTTGCAACAGCTGGAGGCACACTGGTTGGAAAATATTGAGTTAGGTAACAGAACCTAACTGAAGGTTTTCCAACCAGTGTGCCTCCAGCTGTTGCAAAACTACAACTCCCAGCATGCACGGTCTGTCAGTACATGCTGGGAGTTGTAGTTTTGAAACAGCTGGAGGTTTGCCCCCCCATGTGAACGTACAGGGTACATTCACATAGGCGGGTTTACAGTAAATTTCCTGCTTCAAGTTTGGGCTGCGGAAAATTCTTTGCCGCAGTGCAAACTCCTAGCGGGAAATTCACCGTAACCCGCCAGTGTGAATGTACCCTAAAAACACTACACTACACTAACACCTAATAAATGGTAAAACACAACATATACACCCCTTACACTGCCCCCCCCCCCCCCAATAAACAATTTAGAACGTCTTGTACGGCAGGATTTCCAAAACGGAGCCTCCAGCTGTTGCAAAACAACAACTCCCAGCATTTCTGGGCAGCCACTGACTGTCCAGGCATGCTGGGAGTTTAGCAACAGCTGGAGGCACCCTGTTTGGGAATCACTGGCGTAGAATACCCCTATGTCCACCCCTATGCAATCCCTAATTTAGTCCTCAAATGCGCATGGTGCTCTCTTACTTCGGAGCCCTGTCGTATTTCAAGGCAACAGTTTAGGGCCACATATGGGGTATCTCCGTACTCGGGAGAAATTACACTACAAATTTTGGGGGGCTTTTTTTCCTTTTACCGCTTGTGAAAAGGAAAAATTGGGGGCTACAACAGCCTGTTAGTGTAAAAATGTTTTATTTTTTTACACTAACATGCTGGTGTTGCCCCATACTTTTTATTTCCACAAGCGGTAAAAGGTAAAAAAGACCCCCAAAATTTGTAACGCAATTTCTCCTGAGTACAGAAATACCCCAGATGTGAGCGTAAAATGTTCTGCGGACGCACAACAAGGCTCAGGAGTGAGAGTGCACCATGTACATTTGAGGCCTAAATTGGTGATTTGCACAGGGGTGGCTGATTTTACAGCGGTTCTGACAAACGCAAAAAAAAAAAAAATACCCATTTTGGAAACTACACCCCTCACCGAACGTGACAAGGGGTATAGTGAGCCTGAACACCCCACAGGTGTTTGACGAATTTTCATTAAAGTTGGATGGGAAAATGAAAAAAATTATATTTTTTCACTAAAATGCTGGTGTTACCCTAAATTTTTCATTTTCACATCGGGAAATAGGAAAAAAGCCCCCCCAAATTTGTAAACCCATCTCTTCTGAGTAAGAACATACCCCATATGTAAATTTAAAGTGCTCTGCGGGCGAACTACAATGCTCAGAAGAGAAGGAGCGCCATTCGGATTTTGTAGAGAAAATTTGTCCGGAATTGAAGGCCACATGTGTTTACAAAGCCCCCATAGTGCCAGAACAATGGACCCCCGACACATGTGACCCCATTTTGGAAACTACACCCCTCACGTAATGTAATAAGGGGTACATTGAGAATTTACGCCCCACAGATGTCTGACAGATTTTTGGAACAGTGGTCCGTAAAAATGAAAAATAAACTTTTTCATTTGCACAGCCCACTGTTCCAAAGTTCTGTGGGGTGTAAATACTCACTGCACCCCTTATTAAATTCTGTGAGGGGTGTAGTTTCCAAAATGGGGTCACATGTGGGGGGTTCCACTGTTCTGGCACCACGGGGGGCTTTGTAAATGCACATGGCCCCTGACTACCATTCCAAACTAATTCTCTTTCCAAAAGCTCAATGGCGCTCCTCCTCTTCTGAGCATTGTAGTTCGCCAGCAGAGCATTTTACGTCCTAACATGGGGTATTTCCATACTCAGAAGAAATGGGGTTACACAATTTGGGGGTCATTTTCTCCTATTACCCCTTGTAAAAATGTAAAATTTTGGGGAAAAACTGCATTTTAGTAAAAAAAAAAAAATTTTTCATTTACACATCCAACTTTAACGAAAAGTCGTCAAACACCTGTGGGGTGTTAAGGCTCAGCGGACCCCTTGTTACGTTCCTTGAGGGGTGTAGTTTCCAAAATAGTATGCCATGTGGGTATTTTTTGCTGTTCTGGCACCACAGGGGCTTCCTAAATGCGACATGCCCCCAAAAAACCATTTCAGCAAAAGTTGCTTTCAAAAAGCCAAATGTGACTCCTTCTCTTCTGAGCATTGTAGTTTGCCCGCAAAGCATTTTACATCCTAACATGGGGTATTTCCATACTCAGAAGAGATGGGGTTACAAATTTGGGGGGGCATTTTCTCCCATTACCCTTTGTAAAAATGGTAAATTTGGGGGAAAAACTGCACTTTAGTGAAAAAATTTTTTTTTCATTTACACATCCGACTTTAACGAAAAGTCGTCAAACACCTGTGGGGTGTTAAGGCTCACTGGACCCCTTGTTACGTGCCTTGAGGGGTCTAGTTTCCAAAATAGTATGCCATGTTGGGGTTTTCTGCTGTTCTGGCACCATAGGGGCTTCCTAAATGTGACATGCCCCCCAAAAACCATTTCAGCAAAATTCCCTCTCCAAAATCCTATTGTCACTCCTTCCTTTCTGAGGCCTCTAGTGCACCCGCCGAACACTTGACATACACATATGAGCTATTTCCTTACTCGAGAGAAATTGGGTTACAAATTTTGGGGGGATTTTTCATCTATTACCCCTTGTAAAAATTCAAAAACTGGGTCTACAAGAACATGCGAGTGTAAAAAATGAAGATTTTGAATTTTCTCCTTCACTTTGCTGCTATTCCTGTGAAACACCTAAAGGGTTAACACACTTACTGAATGTCATTTTGAATACTTTGAGGGGTGCAGTTTTTATAATGGGGTCATTTGTGGGGTATTTCTAATATGAAGGCCCTTCAAATCCACTTCAAAACTGAACTGGTCCCTGAAAAATTCCGATTTTGAAAATTTTGTGAAAAATTGGAAAATTGCTGCTGAACTTTGAAGCCCTCTGATGTCTTCCAAAAGTAAAAACACGTCAATTTTATGATGCAAACATAAAGTAGACATATTGTATATGTGAATCAATGTATAATTTATTTGGAATATCCATTTTCCTTACAAGCAGAGAGCTTCAAAGTTAAAAAAATGCAAAATTTTCCATTTTTTCATCAAATTTTGGAATTTTTCACCAAGAAATGATGCAAGTATCGACAAAATTTTACCACTAACATAAAGTAGAATATGTCACGAAAAAACAATCTCGGAATCAGAATGAAAGGTAAAAGCATTCCAGAGTTATTAATGTTTAAAGTGACAGTGGTCAGATGTTCAAAAAATGGCCGGGTCCTTAAGGTATATTTGGGCTGGGTCCTTAAGGGGTTAAAGAGCACCTGTCACCAAATAAACTTTTCTAAACTAACTCAGACTATGTTCCCTAGCTACTCCTAAAACTCCTCCCACCCTTAGATAAAATTTCAGAGCTTTTAAAAGCTATGGATCATACCTTTCTTCTTGCTCACATAGTGCAATCTCCCAGCAGAAGAAGGTGGGCGTTTCCCAGCAGGCATGACATCACTGAAGCCTGCTGGGGGGCCACTTCCACCCTTACATTGTTGCAGCGCTGTGATGAATAGAAGACCTCAAGCTCTGTGCAGAAGCTTTCAGTCTGTGTATCTTTCATTGAGGCTCTGTTCAGCTTTCAGTCTGTGCAGCTTTCAGTGAGGCTCTTTGCAGCTCTCAATCAAGCTCAGTGCAGAGAAACAATTCCTGAAACAAATCTGAGATTTTGACCCGACAGAATGTGTTCTGGCCAAAAAAAGGAGACCCCTGGTGGCCAAAAGTATACAGCCGAAACACTAACATAAAATATATATATATATATATATATATATATATATATATATATATATATATATATATATCTATATATATATCTATATATTATATATATATTTTTTTTTTTATGGAAGCCAATTACAAAAGGTATTTATTTGGCATAAGGAATCAAATAGTCCTCAGATAGTGCACATTTAAATAAAAACAATAAAAAGGAAGTCAGAGTTGTAAAAAGAATTAAAGAAGAAAAATAGAATAGAGAGATGAAAATACATAAAAAAAATAAACTTTCATCATACAAAAGAATAGCATTTATTTGCAAACAAATGTAAAGTTAATAAAAAGATCTGTGGATGCTGTTGATCAGTTTGCAGAATTCCTGATGTCCAGCTGGTATGTGCTACAACACTTCCTTCTGACATAGTCTGTATGGTCTTGTGAAATTTGTATCCTGTAGCAATCCTGCTGACTATGTCAGAGGGAAGTGATGGGAGCACATACTACATGCATGTAAGTTATTCTTGCTCCTGGCCCAGATAAGCCCACCCATGTCTTCTAGCAAAACAACACACCACATCACAGGCCCATCTGAAGGATTCAGGAATCTGTCAGAAAAACTAAAACGTCCCATAACTCTGGAACAGGGGGACCGACAAACTGTGAACCATAAAAAGGTATTTGACCACTGAATTTATATTCAACTGATCTTTTCAATATAAGGGGTCACACCAAAAAATAACAATGGTAGTCAGTGGTCATGTAACAAGGCTATATATTCAGAATATGTGTTAGGAACATTTTTTGGTTTATATGCCAAACACATACATAAAAGACAAGGTTTGAGCAAAGCCTAATCTTGTTCTGATCCTGAGCTAAAACCTGTATTATAGCCCAAAGCAACAATCATAGTTGCAGTGTTACAACTGAACTCTTCCATCATTCCTTACTAGCTCATGTTAACTTACTCACGCTCTGCCCTAAGGGCTCGTTCACATTGATGTTGTGCTCCATTATATGGAGCTCCGTCGGCAAGTGCATCGGAACTAAACTCCATTAAATTACTGAAACCCCCATGGACCCCATTCAAGTCAATGGGATCTGTCGAGAGCCGGTGGTTACCTGGTGAAATCTGTTGTGTTCTGACCCCTTTTTAGGACCGTTTGTGGGGTACAGAGAGTCAAACAGGCCCTTAATAGGATGGAGCACAACAGCAATGTGAACTTAGCCATTTTATAAAAGTTTCACATTATTTGTTGAAAAAGTAACACAGGATCGCCATACGTATTGTATTTAGTACAAGCATTATTTTTTTTAATAAAAAAAAAACTGTAACTATTGCTTTCCTCTATGACCCTCCTTGTGCGCTAAAAAAAAAAGTTGCATACCTTTGCATTATACAATGAACTACTATAATTTACATACTTTTTTGATTAGCCATTTTTGTATGTACTTTTCTTAACTATAAAGTGCTGCAGAATATGGTGGTAATATATGAATAACACTGCATATTTTATTATGTTGGGTAAGCTGTCTGCAGTAGGAAAGAGTTAAAAACAAATTGAAATTGGATCTGGGGTCACTAGAGTCTATAATCCTGCCTTGAGTCTGGGTACTCCTAATCCGAAACAATATTTGTAGTCTAAAAAAGACACCTTAGATGTGGTTATAGAATAGTATCATATTTCGCACACTGCCCTACAAGAAAGCTATAGGATATTTAATAATGACTGAATAAGAATGAATCATATGAGAACAAATGAGATTTTGTTTTCATCTCTGCTCTGGGTGGAGTGAATACATTTAAACAAAGAAAACTGTATGTGAAGCTTTGCCTTACCTTAATATTAATTGTGTCACAACTTGGAGGAAAAAAAGCTGTAACTTGAACTATTGGTCATAAGAATATATCTTACATGTATACTCTTGTCTATTTCTAAAACGTTGACAAAAAAATAAATAGGCTTATCAATAAACATCTTGCAGAACCATCACAAAAACTTCATCCACTTAATATGGTAGCTCACAGACAGAATATGCAGAGCACATCAAGTTCAGCTCCATCATATGGGATTATAGGCACATCCTTCATATCCATAGTATGGGATTAAAGGGGTACTCCACTGCCCCAGCGTCCAAAACATTATGTTCCGAACGCTGGGTTCAGGCTACAGGGGTCATGACGTCACGGCCATGCCCCCTTAGTGACGCTATGCCACGTCCCCTCAATGCAAGTCTATGGGAGGGGCGTGGCAGCCACCACACCACATTTCATAGACTTGCATTGAGGGGGCGTGGCGTGAGGTCACTAGGGTGTGTGTGCATGACGTCACGACCCCCATAGCCCGCACCCAAAGTTCGGAACAAAATGTTCCAGACACTAGGGCAGTGGAGTACCCCTTTAAAAGCACTATCTGATTTACCTTGCAGTACCATAGTAGATACAAATCATAAAATGTTGCAGTATCTTGTAATACCTTTTTTATTGGACTAACAGAATTTTGTAGATACAAGCTTTCGGGATTCCTCCCTTTATCAAGTCCAAAGCAAATCTAAGCTCACAAGCAGAAGAGACAGGTTACATCCCAAAAATATGCAGGGGTTAGTAGAGAGATATTCCTTTCTTGTGGCGGATAGATCTATATATGAGCTATTATCAGAAACATATAGAGTTGACCTGAAACATACAGTATTAATTGGTTCTTAGACAACCATTGTATGGTGAGTCCATAACTTTATAATGAACTGATAATTAGTTCCAAAGCTTCTGAAATCTTAACTAAATATAAGAAAATATGAAACCGTACTAAATACTAAGCACAACAAAGTTCAAATAAACCTTATCTTAACTATAAAGTTACAGAAGGAGCAACTGAAAACTAGTTTATCACTTTTTAGAATGGCAGTAAAAGAGATGGCAATAGCCAAGCAATATGCTCGGATGGCTCCTTCAGTGCCTATGGAGGTAAGTGAAGTGGAGGAGCTACCTCTCCTGTGTGAGGAGCCAGGCCTTGTGATGCAGGGGCACCTGTAGCCAGGAGAGAAATGCAGCATCTATGTAGAGAAGCTGGAGTGCACACCAGGATGTGAGCTGCAGACAGTGACCTAGGTAGCAGGGCTGAGCACGGCCGGGAGAAAGTTTGGGCAGAAAGTAGAAAGGCTTCAGAGAACAGCAGCCGGGTAGGAGCCTGCATGCTGCCGCAGATGGTAGACTGGGCGACCCTCACTCCAGGCTGTGGTTGCAGGTGCTGGTAGAGGCTGCGACAAGTGGCACAAAGGTGCAGTGCCAGAACACCCCTCTATTCATGAGGAATGATTAGTGAGGAATTTACAGGTGAGAGACAAGCGGCTGCTTCAGTGTGGTTCCCCCATCATACAATAGTCATCGGAAGAAGTCAGCAGTGCTAACTTCTGCAGCTGAGAAGCATCGTAAATTGATGCTTTATTCAACTTACGATGGACTGTGAAAGACCCTGAGAAGTTGAATCCATCATATGTCAGGGCCATCATATGTTGGAAGACTAATGGAATAATACTTAAAGTAATAATGTAAAGGAATAGTGAAATTGAAGTTCATAAAATTTGGCAGCTGTCAGTTCAGGTCATTAGACCTGCATTTAGGCTGGGACTTGTAGCCTTAATATGAAAGCAGAAATGTCTAACTGTAAGGATTTCCATCCCCAGTTACTACAAACTTTTAAAATGTCATTGCACTTACTAGTCAAAGCTTTTTGTGTATGTTTATAAGGATCAAGTCAATTACAGTATTTTGTAGTGATGTTTTAGCAATAAAAAAATACTGCAGCAAACTCAAGATGGACCCATTGAGTTCAAAAGAATAAACATAGTCTGCTAGTAGCTACAGTCGGTCTGTTTCCCGAACATATACAGTTTCTGTTTTGAATGAGCAGTTTGCTGTGCCTTAAAGTCCTGCACTGAAACTGGTGGGACTGTGCCATGGTACTCTATATATGTCAGCATACCTTTTGTAGATGTTCCAATGTATTCCCCAAATGGGATATAAACAGTCCCATAACTTCAGCATCTACAGTAAGTGAATATAAGCATGCCTGAAATAAACATATATTTACATCATAAGATAAAAAATTAAAGGACATCTATAGTGCAAAATAACTTATCCTCTATCCGAAGGATAGGGGATGTTATAGATCGCGGGGGGTCCGAGCGCTGGGGCCCCCCGCGATTTCAGGTATGGGGCCGCGGCAATATACAGGAAAGGGGGCGTTCCATCCCCGCATGACGCGGCGGCCGACACGCCCCCTCCATGTACCCCATAGAGATACATGGAGGGGGAGATCCCGGGGGGCCCAGCGCTCGGACCCCCCACGATCTATAACTTATCCCCTATCCTTTGGATAGGAGATAAGTTATTTTGCGCTGGAGTACTCCTCTAAGAAAATAATATAAGGGCAGACTAGAGAGACCAGGTGGTGTTTTTCTGCCAACATTCAATGAAGTAAAGAAAAACAACACAAAGAACTCACTGGGCCTCATTTTCTAAGATTGGAGTGTAGTTTTCTTTGAGGGTTTTTGTTTCTGACAGGTATTTTTCCATCGTATTTACTAATGTACGTTGTATTTGGTGACTTTCCCACTTTATTTTGCTCTTTTTACACATGCTTTGACCTGTCTGGTTTTCCAGAGCGCAAATCCACCACATTCTATGTGAAAACATTAGTAAATCTGTAGGCTTCTTTAGAAACTGTAGTTTTTTTTGGAGACATGCCTCTTCTTCCTAAGGGCCACACCCCTTTGTAGGGTTCTCTGAGTAAAGTGGAGAGTTAGTAGGGCTTTTTGGATTTTTCGTTGGGAATTCTGGCACTTGACACATGCAACTCAAAAACCTTACAACATTTAGAGTGGGGATCAAAAGTTTGGGCACCCCAGGTAAAAATTTGTATTAATGTGCATAAAGAAGCCAAGAAAAGATGGAAAAACCTCCAAAAGGCATCAAATTACAGATTAGACATTCTTATTATATGTCAACAAAAGTTAGATTTTATTTCCATCATTTACACTTTCAAAATAACAAAAAACAAAAAAATGGCATCTGCAAAAGTTTGGGCACCCTGCAGAATTTATAGCATGCACTGCCCCCTTTGCAAAGCTTAGACCTGCCAGTGTCATGGATTGTTCTCAATCATCACCTGAGAAGACCAGGTGATGTCAATCTCAAAGGTTTTAATTGCCCAGACTCATCTGACCTTGCCCCAACAATCAGCACCATGGGTTCTTCTAAGCAGTTGTCTAGAAATCTGAAACTGAAAATAGTTGATGCTCACAAAGCTGGAGAAGGCTATAAGAAGATAGCAAATCTTTTTCAGATGTCAATATTCTCTGTTCGGAATGTAATTAAGAAATGGCAGTCATCAGGAACAGTGGAAGTTAAAGCAATATCTGGAAGACCAAGAAAAATATCAGACAGAACAGCTCGCAGGATTGTGAGTAAAACAATTAAAAACCCACGTTTTACTGCAAAATCCCTCCTAAAAATCTGGCAGACACTGGAGTTGTGGTACACTATTCCACTATAAAGAGATACTTGTACAAATATGGTCTTCATGGAAGAGTCATCAGAAAGAAAACCTCTTCTACATCCTCACCACAAAAATCAGCGTTTGAACTTTGCAAATGAACATATAGACAAGCCTGATGCATTTTGGAAACAAGTTCTGTGGACCGATGAGGTTAAAATTGAACTTTTTGGCCAGAATGAGCAAAGGTACGTTTGGAGAAGAAGAGGAACAGAATTTAATGAAAAGAACCTCTGTCCAACTGTTAAGCATGGGGGTGGATCAATCATGCTTTGGGGTTGTATTGCAGCCAGTGGCACAGGGAACATCTCACAAGTAGAAGGAAAAATTGATTCAATAAAATTTCAGCACATTTTGGATGCTAACTTGATGCCATCTGTGAAAAAGCTGAAGTTAAAGAGAGGAGGGCTTCTACAAATGGATAATGATCCTAAACACACCTCGAAATCCACAGGGGATTATATCAAGAGGTGTAAACTGAAGGTTTTGCCATGGCCTTCACAATCTCCTGACCTCAACATAATTGAAAATCTATGGATAGACCTTAAAAGAGCAGTGACAGACAGCCCAGAAATCTCAAAGAACTGGAAGACTTTTGTAAGGAAGAATGGGCAAAGATACCTCAAACATGAATTGAAAGACTCTTGGCTGGCTACAAAAAGTGTTTACAAGCTGAGATACTTGCCAAAGGGGGCAGTAGAAGATATTAACTCTGCAGGGTGCCCAAACTTTTGCAGGTGCCATTTATTTTGTTTGTTTTCTGTTATTTTGAAAGTGTAAATGATGGAAATAAAATCTAACTTTTGTTGACATATTATAAAAATGTCTCATCTGTAATTTGATGCCTTTTGGTGATTTTTCCATCTTTCCTTGGCTTCTTTATGCACATTAATAAATATTTTTTACCTGGCATGCCCAAACTTTTGATCCCCACTGTACTTTGAAGAGCCATAGTAAATAAGGCCCATTATAGTGCTTTTAACTTTTCTCTACTGATTTTAGGCTAAAACCTGACCGGATCTTATTTCAGCCAATAAACGTACAGTAGGTAAAAACACCATGTGTGACACCAGCCTTTGCGTAAGTTCAGAAATACCAAAAACCCAACAACATTTGCAAGCAGATTTGCAGTGGAGATTACCCTCTGTGATCCTAAACATAAAATCTGATGCAAAATTCCACCAATAATAAACTAAAAATGCTACTTTTTTTCTGACACAAATAGGAATTTGGAAGGAGTATATTGCAAGCTGGCTTATGAGTGCAACAACATATAAAAAGTTAGTTGTAGATGGAGGTATGCATCAAATAGGTCAAGCATCATGATTATATTTTATAAATATTGTAGATTCACCTTTAGATTGAAACAGATTTGTCATATACTATATAGAGAACCAAAGCAGGACATAAACTTTATGGAAGAATTTTAATGTATTTACTATATAAAAAAATAAAATAAAAAATGAATGTGAAAACTTGAGTGAAAGGATTGGAACGTCATTTTAGTTTCCCATAATTGTACTATTGTAAGGTTTTGAATGAATCACAATTCTTAGAATGCCCTTTTATATAAGGAATTCAGACAAGTAGATGCATGTGTTGGATTGTAAGACACATAATAAGGAATCACATGTAATATGTAACACCCCTGGAGATTACAACACATTATACACCCATATATTTTAGAAATTTTCATACTGAGTGTTGCAATCTTTCCAGGAAAACTGCTTGAGGGTTAGTTTACACGGGGGAATTTCTGAGCAGAATCCAGCTGCAAAAATTCCGCTAGCAATTCTGTTGTTTTCAATGGGATTCTGCTGCACCGTGCAGATCTTGAATTTGCTTGGGCGTTCCTACAGCCAGCTTATTGTACTGGTACTGTAGCCTGCGGAATTCCGCCCAGAAATTTTCCGGGTGGGCATTCCCAGTGTCAACGTACCCTGATAAGAGAATCACAGTCCCATCATGTCATTTATGCCACTATAGGGCAAGAGATTTTTTTTTTATTTCCTTTTTTTTTTTTTTAAATCATTTTAAATATAAAAATGTATATGACAAATTCTAATTTGAACAATATACATAGTAATAAATAATAATATCAAGCATATACATTTTATATCTCTTGCTTTTCCCCCCTCCCCCTCCGCCAGAGGAGGGGACAGGGAAAACCACACCCTTACATTGTCAAAACTTGCCCTCTTCTCTAAACTTGCCCTCTTTTAATCCAACATTTAATATGAACTTTTTTGCAGACCATGGAATCACTACCAACAAGGCTCTATTCACATTTCAATTATTTTTGCCAAAATGTCTGAACCTCACCACACTCCCAATACATGTGCACTAATCCTGCCTCTTCTTTCTGACATCTTGGGCATTTAGGATGAGATTTATCAAAACTTGTGCAGAGAAAAGGTTGCCCAGTTGCCCATAGCAACCAATCAGATTGCTTCTTTCATTTTTTCATAGGCCTTTTTAAAAATGAAAGAAGCGATCTGATTGGTTGCTATGGGCAACTGCACAACTCTTCCTCTGTACAGGTTTTGATAAATCACCCCCTTAGCGTCCCTCCTCAAACCCATTTTGCCCAGTGACCAAGGAGAAAAATGTAGTCTATGTATAATCTAAAAAACAATATTTTGTGGTTACTGTTGAATAATACCAATTTTTGACTAATATTAATATATCATTTACCACCACCTTCCATTCCTATATAGAAATCTCACCAAACTCTCTACTCCTAAGATAATTATTCGACATTGACATTGTGTTTACCAATAATAGCTTATACAGTTTCCCAACTTTTTCTCTTTTCCCCTATCCCCTTCTATCGTCTCAAACATCATGTCACATCCAATCTCCCATCTTGGGTATTCTTTGTCCTTGTAAAAAGCATTGTGTAATTGAATATATGCTAATTTATAGTTTGCCTCTAGCTGATGGAGTGCTCTAATTTCATCCCAAACCAATAAATTCTTATCTCTCACCACCCGATGAACCTTATTCATTCCCAACATGTCCCAGACCACAACATTTTGACATTTTATCAATTTAGTGACATTTTAATTTTCCCATAAGGGTGTCCAACTGAGACTTCCATTAAACCCAATTAATTTCCTCAGCCAAATCCATATTTTTCCAAAATACACCTGAAAAGGGAGATGCTCCCCAATCCTCCTCGTTACCTTTCCAGATTCCAACCATGCCACAAAATTACTATCCTGACCCCACTTTCTCAGACATATGTCCCCTATCAGGCCATCTTTTTTACCTAAAAGTTCCAATGCTGAGGCTACATAATATAAACGGAAATTTGGGATCCCCAAATGAGGAGATTTGAGAATCTTCGCTTCATCCTGACAAGGGAACGTCCCCAAACTAATTCATTTATCTTTCATTCGATTTCCTTGAGAAATTTGTCTGGAATCCAGACTGGGGCTACTCTCAAATAATGCAGAATAAGTGGTAATAAAACTCCTTTTACTAAACCAACTCTGTCAGCCATTGTAAGAGGTAAATTATTCCAAGTTATAACATTCTTTTCCACCTTCTTAATCATAGGTCTAATATTCAGTGCCACATAATCCTTGACTTCTGTCGTAATTTTAAACTCCAGATAATCTATCCCTTCCCAATCTTCCACCACTTTTACCTCATGGTTATTCCCAATGGAAGCAATGAAGATTTAGACCAATTAATACTTAGTCCTGAGTAACCGCCAAATTCTTTAACTAAACCAATTAATTCTGGGATTTTGGTCTATGAAAAAAAACAAAAGGAAAGAATATCATCTGTATACATTAATATTTTAGCCTTCTTGTACAACAGTAGCTAATCATCACTTCCTAGGAATGTCTCCTGTTATAGCAAGAGATTGGTTAAACAGATAAATTACTGTTAAACTACCACCAGAAGTAACTGAGTAATGTTATTGTACCTGGATAATTGCAGAGCCATAATGTAAATAAATAAAAATCATGACTGGAATGTATTATATCTGCAATTACGCGTAGTTACTCAGTCAGGACATCCACTGGTGCGTTATGTCTTCGTAGTAGAAGACTAAAGACCATAGAGCAAACTGAAAACTATTCTTTACTTTATCTTAGGATTACTTTGTGGGTTTTTGTTTCTTACAGGTATTTTTCCATGGTATTTACTAATGTACGTTGTATTTGGTGATTTTCCCACTTTCTTTTGCTCTTTTTACACATGCTTTGACCTGTCGGGTTTTCCAGAGCTTAAATCCACCACATTCTATGTGAAAACATTAGTAAACCTGTAGGCTTCTTTAGAAACTGTAGTGTTTTTATTTGGTGACACGCCTCTTTTTCCTAATGGCCACACCTCTTTGTAGGGTTCTCTGAGTAAAGTGGAGTTAGTAGGGCATTTTGGATTTTTTGTAGGGATTTCTGGCACGTGACACATGCAACACAAAAACCTTGCAACATTTACCCTGAAGAGCCATAGTAAATAAGGCCCATTGTAGTGCTTTTAACTTTTCTCTACTATACCTGCAAGAGAACAAAGTAACCAGTGTGTAAAACGGTCTTAGGCTAAGTCTCCACTTGTTTTTTTTTTTTTTTGGCAAACGCCAAGAAAAAAGCCAATTCTGGCGCATGGCGTTTTTTAGGCCAAAAAACGCAGCGGCCAGATGTTAGCTGTAAATCAATGAGAAATCGCAAATTTCTAATTCCACTTGGCGTTTTTTTCACTTTGGCGTTTTTTTTTTTTATCCTTTTGGTATTTTTTCACTTTTTTTGCGTTTTTTTCAGCTCCTTGGCGTTTTGAAAAAAACGCTGTATGTCGCTCAAACCGGCGTTTTTAGTCAAAATCGTGGCGTTTTGCTCCAATAGAAGTCTATGGGAGTGAGAAAACGATAAGAAATAATGATATGTGGGGTTTAACTTTGGCGTTTTTGCAGGCGGTTTTTAATCTTTTTTGAACTTTAGCGATCCAAAAAGTGAGGGAGATACCTGTTTGAATAAAATTTCTTAGGGTACCATTAAAAAAAATTAAAAAAAAGATACAGTAGTGAAGGAAAAAATTGGATCTAACGAAATTTTTATTTTTTATAAAAAACATTTTATTACTTTTTAAACAGGGATCAATTTATGTGTGCGGGGAAATAAAAATGTAGCCGACAATTATAAAAATGTATTGTGTGTGTGTTTTTCACTTTTTTTCTTTATTTTTTACATTTTTTTTTAGTTAGTACTACTACTCCCAGCATGGAACACACAGTTCCATGATGGGAGTAGTAGTACCTTTTCTAATAGACAGATCACCCGCAGCGATCTTTCTGTATAATGTATAGATGCGGCGGGCGCTCTTCTATGGTCCCTTGCCCTGATGTATACATACACATATTCCGAAGGTTCCAGCCAATCACAGCTCTCTGTGAGAAATAGGAATATGTGTATATATTCGGCCGTGCAGGGGACCATAGGAGAGCGGCCGCTGCATCTGTACATTATACAGGAGGATCACAGCGGGTGTTAGGAGTGATACCCGCTGTGATCTTTCCATAACTGCAGGTAATACTACTCCCAACATGGAACACACTCTGCCTCATGCTGGGAGCTGGAGTACCTGCATTAATAGACAGATCGCAGTGGGTGTCAGAAGTTACGATCTGTCTATTAATGCAGATACTACAGCTCCCAGCATTGAGCAGAGTGTGCTCCATGTTGGGAGTAGTAGTGCCTGCTTAAGGACACATCACAGTGGATGTCACTACTGACACCCGCTGTGATCGTCCTGTCTATAGCAGAGATGGAGAGACTGTATACAGCGCTTGCATTCCTGCTCTGTACTATACTCTGGGCCGGCCACTCACTCATTCATATTTCTCTCAGAGCTGTGATTGGCTGCAACCATCCGGCCAATCACAGCTCTGGGTGGGAAATATGAATGAATTATGTTCTATTTACATCACTGGCCGGAGTACAGTGCAGAGATGTGAGCGCTGTATACAGCGGCATCTGTGCTATATAATGGACGATCGCATCGGGTGTCAGGACTGATACCCGGGGCGATCTGTCTATTACTACAGGTACTACTACTCCCAGCATGGAACAGTCTGTTCCATGCTGGAAGTAGTAGTACTATCTAAAAAATGAAAAAAATTGAGAAAAAAAGCGAAACACACACTTTATCAAAAAATAATAAAAAGTTGGTTATAAAATATATACATTTCGTTTAATAGAATGTTTTCCATCACTGCAGCATCCTTTTTATTTTTTGGTACCCAACAAATTTTGGGTACCTAAAATAAAAACACACCAAAAGGTGACAAAAATGCAATTTCCACACAGATGAAAAAAAAAACCTGGAAAAAAACACCAGAAAAAAACACATGATGACGATTGCACTGGCGATTTTCAGGCGTTTTTTCTGGCATTTTTTTTATCCCTAAAAACGCAGGACAAAAAACCAAGTGGAGACTTAGCCTTACACTTTCATGTACATTTAAATTACATTTTCCGAAACAGTAGTACTGTGCAGTTTGCATTCTTATAATGATAAATATCTATAAAAATAAGCAACATGCAATAGATAAAAGGAGGTTTAAAAACACCCATAATACATAATGGGACAATATTAAAAAGAGAGGAGAGAGGATGTGAAGAGTTTGCAGCCCAGAATCTGGGCAACTTTCTTGTCAGCAGACACTTGCCAACTCATTAGGGTATGTTCATACTGAGGAATTGGAGAGGAATTCACGCTGATAAATTTCTGCGTGGAATTCCAGCCTTTTTTCACGCGGAATCCACACGGAATTCGTGCGGCCTGATACTACACGCCTTCCTGGACATGCTGGGTTTTGTAGTATTCCTACTATTTTTTTTATTTTATTTTAACCCCTTGAGGACAGAGCCATTTTCCTGTTTCTTATTTTCCTACATTTTGCACCTTCAGACTCATATAAGGGCCTGTTTTTTGCGCCAACATTTTTTATTTGGAATGACATCAAGCATTTCAGCCCAAAAATGTATGTGAACCGTGATAATAAATATTTGTAGTGCCAAATTGGAATAAAAATATGCCATTGTGTAGTTTTGTGGGCTATCAATTTCACACAGTGCTTTCTTTTGTTAAAAATGACATCTTATATTTATTCAGTGGATCCATACGATTGAAATGATATCCAACTTCTATAGGTTTGCGATATATATATATATATATATATATAAAACATAAAGGATGACCGCAGCACTCAATAGTAGTGAAAATATCAAAAAAGTGGCTTTATTCCAAAAGCAAACAGCAGCGACGTTTCGGTGTTCTCACAACACCATTCTCAAGCTCGGAAGTGCTGCCTACCAAAAAACTATATATATATATATATATATATATATATGCATAAAGAGAAGGATAGCACTCACCACTTAAAGTAACTTCAAAGTGATGCTTTATTGCATGAAGATCAGTTGTAGCAGCATACAAAAGAAGGCATAAGTGCAGCAGGTGCGGACGCCGTAGTGTTTGTGGCAGTGACGACAGCTGTTTCGTGGGATACTCCCACTTCCTCCTCAGGTGACCTGAGGAAGTGGGAGTATCCCACGAAACAGCTGTCATCACTGCCACGAACGCTACGACGTCCGCACCTGCTGCACTTATGCCTTCTATTGTATGCTGCTACAACTGATCTTCATGCAATAAAGTATCACGTTTGAAGGTACTTTAAGTGGTGAGTGTTTTCCTTCTCTTTATGTATATATATTGAGTTTGCGTTGTGTGCACTCTAGGATTTAGCACCCAACTTACTCCTGCAACGGGACTTACACACAGATTAAGAGGTGGTGTTTGCAAGTGCCGGAGTATTGAACTTTCTCTATTATAATACATATATATATATATATATATATATATATATATATCTTTTTTCTTATAAATGATAGCATGGATAGCATAGCATTGATCAGTGTTATCTGTGCTCGATTGCTCCATGCTGCTGCTGATTCCTGGAGCATCGAGCCACAGATCTGAGATCAAGGAGGCAGGTAAGGGCACTCCTGCTGTCCTCTCAGCTGATCTTTTCACCATGTCTTTTGCACGGTGGTCCAGGTCAGTTCCTCTGAGCTGCACACACAGTTATTTTTCTATTTTAGACCCCTCCATCAACTATGATTACGGTTTCTAAGTAGTTAATACTGGAAATCACTGCGACCATTGATGTCAGGCATTAGACATGGGTATCGGCAGCTGATACACACCGGTACCGACCCGCTATGATGCAGCATCAGCTCCTGACCCTGTGTTATAGAAGGGGAGCGGGACAAGGGCGTACAGGTATGCCTTTGGTCCCCAAGAGATAAATTTTCCCTTTTTTAACAAAATTATCTGTTTACCAGTCTCGCCCATTATTGTGGGATAAGTATAACGCATACCATAGCAACCAGCAAAAGATACGCGATGCCTGGGAGGAAGTGGCGAACACCCTCTACTCCAACTTTGAAATATGAAAAGGAACTGCAATTCCTTTTACTGACCCGGAAACTTGGTAAGTATACTTTTTAATCTGTTCATGCCTGTTTGTTCACCTCTTTAGGACTTAGGGTGTATGGGTACACCCTTGTGTCCTGGTACTTAATGCAGGGCGTACCTGTACACCTTGATGTCCGTTATAATGGGGTTTGAAGTGTGCTCACTTGTTGAACATGCATCAAACCCGGTGTGTCCCAACTGCTAGTAGCAGCCAAGACCCAGGCTTAACGCCTGGTGCTGCCGATCAGGCCGATGTCTTGAATTGGTTCACAAGTAGAAGACAAATCGTCCAGTCCTGGCGCTTCTCCCATAAAATGGGATTTTATTTTTCCATCACACATACATACAGTGGTAGCAACACTTATCGCGTTTCTAGCTCGGACCGAGATCTTTATCAAGAAGGAGGATTTTTCTTCTACTTGTGAACCATTGCCATTTGCCAACATCCTGCTGGGATTGGGTACTCCAGGGCTGCTGACACGCTCATTTACTATGCTTGTACAGATGTTATGCTCTCAGCATAACCAACTTTGGTGAGCAGTTTTGATCTTCACTTTTTTAATACATTGTCATCTGGGGTAATACACTAGAATTGCGTTCCTGTATTTTTTTTTTATTCTGTCAGTTGGATGTCTTGAATTAACCCTTTTGACACCACCATCAAAGTTGGCATAAAAGAAAGTAAAACAGTCCAGGCAGCTCAGCGGAGATCATTGGGAGGCTGATCAGCTGAGAGGTCAGAGGGAGGGCCCTTACCTGTCTCCTAGCCATCTAATCAGAGCAATGCTGCTACAGCCAGGCTCTGCAGGTTGGAGCAACACAGAACTTAGCTGAGCCAAACCTCAGCATTGAACAGTGGATGCAATCAAAAGATTGCATGGTTTAGCCCACTATTGGTACTTTCTCAAAAAAAAAAAAAGAATAAACGTTTTAATATTCACAAAATAAAAAATGGTAAAAGAGAATTATGACCCTTCATAATAACAACTTTACCCCCCCCCCCCCCATCTCATTTTTGAAAAAAAAAAAAAAAATGAAATTTAGAATAAAAGACATATGTGTGGCCTGCATAAAAATTTAATTTTAAACTTTTTTTTACATTTTTTTTTCTAAAGCACAAGTGGAAACTTCTAAGCAACTTAGCATCCAAGTCAGCAACCGGAACAAACAGAGCAGCACCCAGTAGGTAGGGTTAGGTGCATGGTGGGGGGTGGTGTGGGGGTATGTGATATGGGTCTGTTAATTTGTATACATGCTAATTTATATTGTAATAAAAAAAATGTTGGCTTACGATGTTCATGTTTGATATTTTCTTTTCATCGTACACACAAATCTGAATTTCCCTTCCAGAAACCTCTGATATGGAAATTCAGAGGGGATTCAGCGCAGGGGACTCTGTTGCGTCAGAATATGTTTGAAAAATTTGACGCAGAAATTCTGCTGTGTGCTTTTTGCAGCAGAGTCTCTTTGCATTCAAAGTGACTCTGCAGCTGCAGAATCTATGTGAAATTCTACAATGTGAACAATAATGTACCTCTCTAAACCATTATTCTACACCCTTTCATTAGTGTGGTGGAAATGTGTATGTGCATAAGATTTATTAAATGGTTCCTGGCCATGTGATAAATGCCCAGTGACAATTTCATGAATTTGGCGTGCGTACACATTACCACCTCACATAAAGGTGTAGAATAATGGTTTAGTTAAATCTCAAAGTAGCAACACAAATTAGAAAAAAAAATACAACACACAAGATGCCGTTAGTTAACTTTTTTACTCAACAGGGGAAAAAAAGATAGTCCACCGGGTGGTGAAATGGCAGACCACAGGGTGGTAGTGGGATTGTACAGTATGCAACATGGCCCAAGTAGTTAGTCCACAGGGTGGTCAAGGGCAAAATAAAAAAGGGGACACTAAGATAACACATCCTAGAGCTGAATGAATTAACTAATCATATGAAATACTTTAGTCTTTACATAGTTGAATGTGCTCCACGCGTTGAGCTGCTGTATTCCCCTCCTTGGTTGGTGAGGTAGCCCCTGGCACATATGCACATTGTTCAATAGTTAGCTATAGCTTAACATTAGCTGGTTGTGATTTTATGCCATTTTATGCTCATTTTTTGGGTCATGGCAACACTTGTTATTGGCTTCCAGCTTGGATGATGCAGGTGGGTCCTTTCACTCTGGCTCTCATTCCAGGGACCCTTACCATTTACTTATTGTGTATACTGGGGGGGGGGGGGTAGGTGGTTATTTGGATTATAATCATCCACCATGTTTTCTGATGTTTTTAGTGGTTTTAAATGTTTGCGCTTTTGTTAAGTGATTCAATAAAGATTTGTATACTTTTCTATAGTACAATTGTGGTGTGCATCTTTATATAGTGGCTAGCTTTCTTCCTTTTTTGGTTTACAGTTCTTGTTATAGCCCCTGATAGCACCCCATCTTTTATTCATATAGTGGTGCCCGTCTTCATGTATGTAGTTTCGGTTGATGGAGCGAGACATGATGTCTCAGATGTGCTCAATCGGATTCAGGTCTGGGGAACGAGCAGGCCAGTCCATAGCATCAATGCCTTCCTCTTGCAGGAACTACTGACACACTCCAGCCACATGAGGTCTAGCATTGTCTTGCATTAGGAGGAACCCAAAGGCAACCGAACCAGCACATGGTCTCACAAAGGGTCTGAGGATCTCATCTTGGTAACTAATGGCAGTCAGGCTACCTTTGGCAAGCACATGGAGGGCTGTGCGGCCCCCCCAAAGAAATGCCACCCTACACCATTACTGACCCACTGCCAAACCAGTCATGCTGGAGGATGTTGCAGGCCGCAGAACGTTCTCCACGTTGTCTCCACAGTCACATATGTCACATGTGCTCAGTGTGAACCTGCTTTCAACTGTGAAGAGCACAGGGCGCCAGTGGCGAATTTGCCAATCTTGGTGTTCTCTGGCAAATGCCAAACATCCTGCACAGTGTTGGGCTGTAAGCACAACCCCCACCTGTGGACATTGGGCCCTCATTCCACCTTCATGGAGTCTGTTTCTGACCGTTTGAGTGGACACATGCAGATTTGTGGCCTGCTGGAGGTCATTTTGCAGGGCTCTGCTAGAGCTCCTCCTTGCACAAAGGCGGAGGTAGCGGTCCTGCTGCTGGGTTGCTGCCCTCTTACAGCCTCCTCCACATCTCCTGATGTACTGGCCTGTATCCTGGTAGCACCTCCATGCTCTGGATACTACGCTGACAGACACAGCAAACCTTCTTGCCACAGATCGCATTGATGTGCCATCCTGGATGAGCTGCACTACCTGAGCCACTTGTGTGGGTTGTAGACTCCGTCTCATGCTACCACTAGAGTGAAAGCACCGCCAGCATTCAAAAGTGACCAAAACATCAGCCAGGAAGCATAGGAACTGAGAAGTGGTCTGTGGTCACCACCTGCAGAACCCCTACTTTATTGGGGGTGTCTTGCTAATTGCCTATAATTTCCACCTGTTGTCTGTTCCATTTGCACAACAGCATGTGAAATTGATTGTCAATCAGTGTTGCTTCCTGAGTGGACAGTGTGATTTCACAGAAGTGTGATTGACTTGGAGTTACATTGTGATGTTTAAGTGTTCCCTTTATTTTTTGAGCAGTGTATGTAGTCCACAGGGTGGGCAAGGGCAGGCTGCCGACAGGAGAATATGATCCAAGTATGCAGTCCAAGGGTGGGCAAAGGCAGGCTGCCAACAGCACAATAGGATCCAAGTAGGTAGTCCATAGGGTGGGCAGGGCCAAAAACCAGGCTGTCGGCAGGAGATGAGAACACCAATGGAGACTCTTGTCAAGCTGCTTTCTGTGTGTAGCCATCATTTCCACAGAACGTCTGTTGATCACCAAGGCTTATTAAACTTGCCAGGACTCGGCACCTTCGGGAGACATGAAATAGTCAGTGAAGGTTTCTCTCACAAGTACAGCACTGTTGGATGGCCGCCCCATACCACAATTGATGGGGGAGCCATTCAAAGCTATTCTAAGTCCGAGCTATCATAGTCCCGAACAAAGTTGTGGAGGACACACGCAGCTTTGATGACTGCATCAACTCTGGTCTCATCCAACTGCATTTCACAGGTGAAGACCCTTCACTTACTACTCGTGATCCCGAAGCATCATGCCCGGCTCAGCCTTGCATTAAAAACTCTCTTTCGGGCATTCAGTCCCCTCTGTGGGTATGGGCGCAGCAGGTTATTCATCAAAGGAAAGGCCTCATCCAATACCAGGACAAAGGGGACTGGATGCGTAGTACCCAGAAGAGGTCTTGGCAGGGGCAGAGTCACCTGATCTCGCAACACTTGCTTGTCAAATTCTGATGTCAACAGCACCCGTGAGTCCCCAATACTACCATAGGCGCCAACATTGATGGCAATATATTTGTAATTGGCATCAGACACCGCCATCAAGACCACAGAAAAGTACTTCTTATAATTGAAGTACTGTGATCCTGATCGCGATGGCTGCTGCTCTCGTATATGCTTCCCGTCAAAGGCGCCTATGCGGTATGGTAATTGGGATACAGATTAAAAGCCTGCTGCTGCCTGTAGCCATGTCTCCTGGGTTGGACTGGGCAGAGAATTGGTCTGCAAGTGTTGCCAGATCACGTGGCATGTTGACCTCACAATTCCGGAGACGGTAGATTTTCCAACTCGGAATTGGAGGTGCAATGATGCAAAACTCTCCCCTGTTGTGAGAAATCTGAAAGAGAAATAGAGAAAAAAACTGTCGAGAGGAAAAGCTGCTGAGTTGCCCATAGCAACCAATCAGATCGCTTCTTTCATTTTTCAGAGGCCTTTTCAAAAATGAAAGAAGCAATCTGATTGGTTGCTATGGGTAACTCAGCAACTTTTCCTCTGGACAGGTTTTGATAAATCTTCCCCCATGCCCATCGACTTGATGGACATTTAATAATGGTTGCCATGACAAATGTCCACAAAAGCATAATCTGTGCCTCACTGTTGTTAGATACATGATTCCACCAAAAAAAAACTTACGATCATGTGATCAACAGACATTATGTAGAAGTGATGGCTCGACGGAGTCTGGTGTCCTGTCATGCAGATGTGGAACTAGAATTTCTTGCAGCTTATCAAAGGCCTCCATTGGCATCCTCACAAAGAGAACTTCTCTGGATACTTGTTCCAAAAAAAATGTAGATATTTATAAAAAATAAAATAAAATACAACAAAAATCCAAATTATCACTGTTCTATTAGGTGTTTCACAAGAAGAGCAGCAAATGGGAGAAGTAAACTTAAAACAACTATTTTTCAACACTAGCATGTAGTTGATGCCCCAAATTTAAAAACATTTAAAGGGGTTAACGGAGTAAAAGCACACAAAAATTAGAGACCCAATTTTTCTGGATTCTTATGTATATGTAACGTGTTGTGCGGGTACCCAACAGGTGTCAGGAGGGAAGGAGCAAACGTAGTATTTTTTTAAAGAGGCGTTGTCAGGAAAAATAGTCAAGGGTAATATTGGCGTTGCAAAGCCCCCATCCTGCCAGAACAGCAGAAACCCCACACACATGAAAACATTTGAAAAAAACACTCCTGAATAAACATAGGTTTTGCATAGGGATTGATAGGGATGGAAGCATGGCATTTGACTCCACCACCAAATCTTCCTTACAGCAGTGTTTCCAAAACAGGGTGCCTCCAGCTGTTGCATAACTCTAAGCATGTCCGACCAGTCACTGGCGATGCTCGTTGATGTTGTTTTGGAACAGCTACAGGCTCCTTTTTGGAAACAGTACTGTAATAAACGTGTAAACGGCGTTCTTTTTCCTCTTTTTTATTAAAGGGGGGCAATACCTTACACTATTGGGAACAAAACACAGCCTGCACGAATCGACAGTGCATGCTCTGAGTTGTAGTTCTTACAAAAATGGAGGCACACTGCAGGGGAAACACTGAACTCACTGTTTCCCCTCTAGTGTGCCTGCAGCTGTTGCCAAACTACAACTTTAAGCAAGCAATGACAGCAATATGGCATGCTGGAAGTTGTAGTCATGCCACAGCTGGAGGCATACAAGTACAACTCTAAGCATGACCATTGCCTGTTTGTGCATGCTGAAAGTTGTAGTTATGCAACATCTGGAGACACAACTTGAGGGATTATCTGTGGTTAGATAGCAATCAATGGGCAGAAACATATAGGGGTAATATAAACATACCTGCGAAGTTCCTGGTACAGATGTCCAATGTCGCCACATGATTCACATAAATGGTTGATCGGATGAACCCAGTATCTACGACGCCTGGCTTCCATCTATTGAACAAAAAAAAAATTATAAATAAAAAACCAAAAATATGTAGAATACATAATAGCACATAATATACAACCTATACTTACCATACGGTGCCTGCGTCAATGGATAATATTAATAACAATGCTCATCAGTAGGCGCAATTGTGGAGCAGAGCACCAATAGTTGCCATGGCAACCAGAGGCTTTACACTGGCCTCCTTTGTCATGGCAACATGAGCGATAAGTCCCTACCTAAGGTAGGGGCTGATCTATCCTATGTCTGTCAGTATTGTCAGACATAGGAATAATTCATTAGAGTACAGATGTGTACTCCATTGAATTATGTGTATAATAGTAAAAAAAAATAACAGAAGTGTAAAAAAAAGTGTGTAAAATAAAAGTGTGAAAATAAAAAAAGTAAAAAAAAAATGTGGAAAAAAAATAAAATAAAAAATTTGAAAAATAAAAGAAAAAAATTTGAAAAAATATCAAAAATAATAAAATAAAATTATATATGTGTATAATACACCCCCCAAAAAAGTTACAGCTCACAGAATGCGGCGACTTACAAACATGATTTAAAAAAAAATAATAGTTTTTATGCCATAAATGAACTAAAATATAAAAAGTATATAAATCTCGTATCGCCGTAATCATATCAACCTGCAGTGTAAGGATAACATTTCATTTATACCACATGACGAACGACCTAAAAAATACAAAAACGGCAGAATAGATTTTTTTTATGTATACCACCTCATAAAAATTAAATAAAAAAAGATCAGTGTCACATGTACCCCAGAATGGTACCAATGAAAGCGTCAACTTGTCTCCCAAAAATATTTTTGCACCCCAAGGCCCCTGTAATTTTATAATGATGCCAACAACATATCCTAAACTAAAGGGATGCCCCAAAATCCACACAGCGCACCTTCATGTCTGAGGCCTGTGTGAGAGACACATAGCGCACAAAGGTCACATATGGGATATTTCTAAGTACATCAGAATTTGGGGAATAAATCAGGAGTTTTATTTCTTTGTCAACACCTACTGTGTTACAGAAAAAAAAATGGATTAAAATGAAAAATCTACAAAAAAATTAAATTTTTAAATTCCGCCTCCACTTTGCTTTTATTTCTGGGAAACGTCTAAAGGGTTAATAAACTTCTTTAATGTCATTCTGACTACTTTAAGGGGTGCAGTTTATAAAATGGGGTGATTTATGGGGGTGTCTAACATACAGGCCCTCAATTTCACTTCAGAACTGAACTGGTCCCTGAAAAATCTGATTTTGCCATTTTCTTGAAAATCTGGAAAATTGCTACTAAAAGTATAAACCCTCTAGCATTCTAAAAAAGTAAAAGAATGTTGATCAAATAATGAGAACATAAAGTAGACATATTGTATATGTAAATTAATTTGGTGCGGCATGGCTATTTGTCGTACGAGCAGAAAATATCAAATCTAGAAAAATGCATATTTTTAATTTTTTTTTTACAAAAACCACAATATATCAATCAAAATTTACCACTAATAATAAAAAAAAAATATATCTGAATCGCTATCATAAGTGAAAGTATTCCAAAGTTATTACCAAATAAGTGGACGCAGATTGTGAAAATTTGCCTTGGTCATTAAGGTCAAAACAGGCTATTGTGTAAAAGGGTTAAAACTTGAAGGCTTTATTTAATCCATTTAAAAATGTATACAAAAAGAGAAGGAAAAAAGTTTAAATGTGCAAAAAAACACTGACGCGTTTCGGGAGGACCCTTTATCAAGGCATGGTGAGTGTGATATCGAACCCGAATAAATACATATGGATATAGTTAGTACTCTCCCCTTCTGACGTTTCCAGAAACCCTCTAACTTCCTGTTCTAGGATTTAACCCAAACTTTTTAGTGTTTTTTGAGGATAGGGTTAAATCGGAGAAAAGGAAGTCAGAGGGTTTCCGGAAATGTGAAAAGGGGAGTGTACTAACTAAATCCATATGAATTTATGCGGGTTCGATTTCACACTCACCATGCCTTGATAAAGGGTCCTCCTGAAACGCGTTGGTGTTTTTTTGCACATTTTAGCTTTTTTCCTTATCTTTTTTTTATATGTTTTTAAATGGCTTAAATAAAACAGGAGTGCTGGTTCTTTCTTCAACAAGTATTTCTTTCACAGATTCTTTACTGCAAGAGCAGTGAGACTATGAAAGTCTCTGGCACACAATATATTCTAATGTTTAACTCAATAATCATGTTCAAGTGGCCTGGGGGTTTTTCTGGAAGAATATAATATTACAGGTTATGGATACAAGATTTATGTGGACGGAACGTTGATCCAGGGATTTATTCAAATTGCCATATTGGAGTCGGGAAGGAATTTTCCCTCTGTCATGGGGCAATTGGCATCAGCCTCATGGGGGCAGGGGATGCCTTTGACTGGATCAACACAGTAGGGTTTTAGGTTGAACTTGATGGACTGTTGTCTTTTTTCTACAAACTTTGTAACTATGTAACGCTATGCTACTATACTGACTGAATATATTACTTTCATTTCCTTGCTTCTTTATGATTGCAAAACATAACTTATTAATGTTGTGGTCTATGTGGTCTACATACCTTTGTTTCACAATTTCTAACTTCATTATTCTAATAAAGGTGATTACCTTTCAAAACCATATAAAATATAATTATATCTCTCAAACTTACATGTAAATATGTTTCATCACAGAAATAGCAAGAGTGTTGATTTTTTACCCGAAGAGAAACACCTACGGTGTCAAGGTGTGTAACAAGTCAAAACTCTCTGGTCTGTCATTAGTCATTGCTCGAAAAGCAGTAGACAAAAAAAACAATACACAAAGATTAGGGCTCTCAGGAAATGTAAAGTGGATGGATGTTCCCATATTTTAGGATAAGTTGAGTAACCAAGTTTCTCACTTAATATACACGCCTTTATTTGGTGAATCATAAGTCAAATAATGACATTCAGAATTAACCCACTTCCCTCATAAGCCATTTTTAAACATAGAAACATAGAATGTGTTGGCAGATAAGAGCCATTTGGCCCATCTAGTCTTCCCAATATTCTGAATACTTATGAATAGTCTTTTTCCCTTAACACATACAACTGTATCACATAGTCTATACCAGTGATGGCGAACCTTTTTGAGCCCGAGTGCCCGAACCGTAATGCACGGCAACTTTTTTCCCCTCAAAGTGCCAGCACAGCAATTAAAGCAGAATACACATTAGGGTTGGCAGTATAGTTCCCCCACATTAGGGTTGGCGGTATAGTTCCCCCCACATTAGGTGCAGTATAATTCCCCCACATTAGGTACAGTATAGCTCCCCCACATTAGGGTTGGCAGTATAGTTCCCCCCATTAGGTGTAGTATAGTTCCCCCACATTAGGTACAGTATAGTTCCCTCACATTAGGTGCAGTATAGTTCCCCCACATTAGGTGTAGTATAGTTCCCCACATTAGGTTGGCAGTAAAGTCCCCCACATTAGGTTGGCAGTATAGTTCCCTGCACATTAGGGTTGGCAGTATAGTTCCCCCACATTGGGTGTAGTATAGTTCCCCACATTAGATTGGCAGCATAGTTCCCCCACATTGGGTGTTGTATAGTTCCCCCACATTAGGTTGGCAGTATAGTTCCCCCACATTAGGGTGGCAGTATAGTCCCCCCCCCCACATTAGGGTTGGCAGTATAGTTTCCCCCACAAAGTTGGCAGTATAATTCCCCCCACAAGGTTGGCAGTATAATTCCCCCCACAAGATTGGCAGTATAATTCCCCCCACAAGGTTGGCAGTATAATTCCCCCCCACAAGATTGGCAGTATAATTCCTCCCACAAGGTTGGCAGTATAATTCCCCCCACAAGGTTGGCAGTATAATTCCCCCCACATGGTTGGCAGTATAATTCCCCCCACAAGGTTGGCAGTATAATTTCCCCCACAAGGTTGGCAGTATAATTCTCCCCGCGAGGTTGGCAGTATAGTTCCCCCCCCCCACAAGGTTGGCAGTATAGATTCCCCCCACAAGGTTGGCAGTAAAGTTCCCCCCACATTAGGCAGGCAGTGTTCCCCCACATTAGGCAGGCAGTGTTCTCCCACATTAGGTAGGCAGTGTTTCCCCACAGTAGGCAGGCAGTGTTCCCCCACATTAGGCAGGCAGGGTTCCCCCACATTAGGCAGGCAGGGTTCCCCGAAATTGGGCAGGCAGGGTTCCCCCACATAAGCAGGCAGGGTTCCTCCACATTAGGCAGGGTCCCCCCCACCTTAGGTAGGCAGTGTTACCCCACATTAGACAGGCAGTGTTCCCCCACAGACATACAGCCTCCAACCATATACAGTGTATGGCTGGAGGCTGTATGTCTGTGTCGGAACACCGAAGATGACGTCCCGCTGGTCACTTACCATGCGCGCGTAATCCTCGGTCCTCCCCGATGCTCCGCTCTGCTCTGCTTTACGGGCGCACGCACGGGACGTCAGTGACGTGACGTCCCTGCGTGCTCTACCTCCAAGCGGTCCCTGCATTTTTAAAGCTAACGCGGGACCGCAGAGAGTGCCATAGGTTCGCCATCACTGGTCTTTACTCTGCCTCAGGGTTTTTACTTCCAAGGTGCATAATCTTGCACTTATCCACGTTAAACTTTATCTGCCAGAAATCTGACCATTCCTCTAGTTTACCCAAATCCTTTTCCATTTGGCATATCCCTCCAGGAATATTAAAGGAAAACTGTCAGCCAGTTCACCCACACTAAACCTAATATACTGGGTGATAGTGTGGGTGAACTGGAGTTCATAAAGCGTTCACTTACTTTAGTGTGTGCACTGGCTGCTGAGTTCTCCCCAGTTTGTCCTCTCTGCAGTAGCACTTTGAAGGCAGTCCCCCGGCGTCCATATCTCTTTGGGTCCCAGAGTAAGGGGCCTAAGCCTGCCCCCGTGGTTTGCATATTCATTTTCTTCAACTCCACGTCCTAGGTTTGTTAGGAGTGCTCTGTTCAGTGTAACTGTGCATGCGCCGGGCCCTCGCTACTACCAACTTCTGTAGCGAGGGCCCGGCACATGCACAGCAGAGTGCTCTCCGGATGCACAACTCTAAAGTCATCAGGACGTGAGAGCTGCGTAAAAACATCAGGCGCATGCGCCCAGCAGACTCCATATGACTCCACGTCACTAGGACAAGGAGTTGAAGAAAATGAATATGAAAATCACGGGGGGTGGGCTTAGGCCCCTTCCTCCGGGACCCAAAGAGATATGGATGCTGGGGGACCCCTTTAAAGCGCTACTGAAGAGAGGACAAATGGAACTTTAGCGGGGGAGAACTCAGTGGCCAGGGCACACACTGAAGTAAGTGAACGCTTTATGGACTCCAGTTCACCCAAACTACTACCCAGTGTATTGGGTTTAGTGTGGGTGAACCGGCTGACAGTTTTCCTTTAACCCTGTTACAAATCTTTGTGTCATTAGTAAAAAGACACATCTTACCAAGACCTTATCAAGACCTTTTGCAACATCAGTGATAAAGATATTAAACAAAATAAGTCCCAATACAGATCCCTGAGGTACCCCACTGGTAACAAGACCTTGCTCTGAATATACTCCATTAACTACAGCCCTCTGTTGTCTGTCCATAAGACACAGCCTAATCCATTCAACAATATGGGAGTCCAAGCTCAATGACTGCAGTTTATTGATAAGTCTTCTAGGTGGGACAGTGTTGAAAGCCTTACTAAATTCTAGATAAGCGATGTCTATTGCACCTCCACTATTTATTATTTTAGTGACCCAATCAAAAAAATCAAAACGATTAGTATGATATGATCTACCTGAAGTAAACCCATGTTGTCTTTTATGTTGTGAACCATGGGATTTTAGATGTTCCACAATCCTATCCTTTAGAAGAGTTTCCATTCATTTCCCCACTATTGATTTCAGACTTACAGGCTTATAGTTGCCCAATTCCTTTCTAATACTGTCATGTCTGTATTGGCCTGTGTTCACACACAGTTATTGGATTTGCTGTGTGTGAACAGTTTTATGTTCCCTGGTAAGGGAAAAGTTAATGCCTCTGGCTTATTCAGCCCATTGGTTCTATGGCGTGTCTATTTAATGTCAGCCCAGACTAGGCTCTGGGCTCATAATACTTCATTATATCCTGACTTGCTAAGATGCTGGACATGCTGCATGGAGCTCTTGGTGAAACACTCTTTGTTTGAGCTTTTAATCTACTATCTCTGTTTTAGCATGTACTTTGTATTTTCTGGTTTTAGCCATGTTAGGTGGCATGCTTATAGTAGATTTGAATCTGTGTTTTTATAGTCAGTTTTAGGATTTGTATATCCTTTCTGCTATGTGTCTGTTCACACTGTCTTTTCTCTTGTATAAGTTTATATGAATTTCTGTGTTTTATATTTCTGTTTGGATTTATTATTAATGGCTACTCCTATAGTGGAGTGGAGTGTCCACTTTGTGTGTCCAGTGTGAACAGTGTCCTATGTTTGGTATCCCTGTTATCTGTCCATGGGGACTCCTTGTCTACTGGAGGTGTTCGGAGGGATTGCTATTCCTGTCTTGTGTTCTGTGTGAACAGTGTTCTATATTTATATTTGAAAACAAGCTGTTACCAAAATAGGTTACATCCTTAAGGGGTTAAAGGGGTACTCCTTTGGATAGGGGATAAGATGCCTGACCGCGGGTATCCCGCCGCTGGGGACCCCCGTGCATGCCCCGGGGCTGATTCTAACGGGGTGCGGCATTGAAGATCACAGGGGTCCCCAGCGGCGGGACCCCCGTGGTCAGGCATCTTATCCCCTATCCTTTGGATAGGGGATAAGATGTTTTAGCACCGGAGTACCCCTTTATGTTGTGGTCAGCACAGAGGTAACATTAGGATTGTCTGCTCTGGTAAGATGTATGCAGAAGTTCCTAATGTTTTGATCTTTATGGAGAAAAAAGTCCATAGGTGGCCATATTACTTTATATGAAAACCTTACTGGTTGCCTATGAGGACTTTCCATGAAAAGTTTAAAATGTATAATTTCTGTTTTAAATGAATCAGCAAGAAACTAAATCTACTTTACTTATTCCTATTCAAAGGAGATTTTCTAACACAATGAAACAAAAGACCATGAAAACCAACACCGATGTTGTAAAGAATAGAAGCATTTCCAGAACATTTAGTGCATAACACCCTGAAAGCTAACAATAGAAACATTAAATATAGTCTCAGAGGACACTAATGATACTTTCAAGCATTATTATAAGAATAATATCTTGTTGCTTACAAATGTGACACCACAAGAGGTTGCATTGTAATTTTAAGATAAACAGGTTTATGTTTGCAAGATATTCTATGAATTCAAATATTATATCATAGAAACACTGCTGTTCAATTTTATATAAATAAAACATCATCATAATTATATACTTAGGGGTTTAATTCTTCACCATTTTCTGAATATTTTCTCGTTGCCTGTTTATTTCTAACAAACTGTAATGGATTTATCTACCACAGGCAAGTTGTTACGCCGAGCGCTCCGGGTTCCCGCTCCTCCCCGGAGCGCTCGCTTCACCTCCTCCGCTGCAGCGCCCCGGTCACGTCCTCTGACCCGGGGCGCTGCGATCCTGCTGCTAGCCGGGATGCGATTCGCGATGCGGGTAGCGCCCGCTCGCGATGCGCACCCCGGCTCTCCTACCTGACTCGCTCCCCGTCTGTTCTGTCCCGGCGCGCGCGGCCCCGCTCCCTAGGGCGCGCGCGCGCCGGGTCTCTGCGATTTAAAGGGCCACTGCGCCGCTGATTGGCGCAGTGGTTCCAATTAGAGTTATCACCTGTGCACTCCCTATATTACCTCACTTCCCTTGCACTCCCTTGCCGGATCTTGTTGCCTTAGTGCCAGTGAAAGCGTTCCTTGTGTGTCCCTTGCCAGTGTTTCCAGACCTTCTGCCGTTGCCCCTGACTACGATCCTTGCTGCCTGCCCCGACCTTCTGCTACGTCCGACCTTGCTTCTGCCTACTCCCTTGTACCGCGCCTATCTTCAGCAGCCAGAGAGGTGAGCCGTTGCTAGTGGATACGACCTGGTCACTACCGCCGCAGCAAGACCATCCCGCTTTGCGGCGGGCTCTGGTGAAAACCAGTAGTGGCTTAGAACCGGTCCACTAGCACGGTCCACGCCAATCCCTCTCTGGCACAGAGGGTCCACTACCTGCCAGCCGGCATCGTGACAGTAGATCCGGCCATGGATCCCGCTGAAGTTCCTCTGCCAGTTGTCGCTGACCTCACCACGGTGGTCGCCCAGCAGTCACAACAGATTGCGCAACAAGGCCAACAGCTGTCTCAACTGACCGTTATGCTACAACAGTTGCTACCACAGCTTCAGCAGTCATCTCCTCCGCCAGCTCCTGCACCTCCTCCGCAGCGAGTGGCCGCTCCTGGGATACGCTTATCCTTGCCGGATAAGTTTGATGGGGACTCTAAGTTTTGCCGTGGCTTCCTTTCCCAATGTTCCCTGCATCTGGAGATGATGTCGGACCTGTTTCCCACTGAAAGGTCTAAGGTGGCTTTCGTAGTCAGTCTTCTGTCCGGAAAAGCCCTGTCATGGGCTACACCGCTCTGGGACCGCAATGACCCCGTCACTGCCTCAGTACACTCCTTCTTCTCGGAAATCCGAAGTGTCTTTGAGGAACCTGCCCGAGCCTCTTCTGCTGAGACTGCCCTGTTGAACCTGGTCCAGGGTAATTCTTCCGTTGGCGAGTATGCCGTACAATTCCGTACACTTGCTTCAGAATTGTCCTGGAATAATGAGGCCCTCTGCGCGACCTTCAAAAAAGGCCTATCCAGCAACATTAAAGATGTTCTGGCCGCACGAGAAATTCCTGCTAATCTACATGAACTTATTCACCTAGCCACTCGCATTGACATGCGTTTTTCTGAAAGGCGTCAGGAACTCCGCCAAGATATGGACTCTGTTCGCACGAGGCGTTTCGTCTCCTCGGCTCCTCTCTCCTCTGGTCCCCTGCAATCTGTTCCTGTGCCTCCCGCCGTGGAGGCTATGCAGGTCGACCGGTCTCGCCTGACACCTCAAGAGAGGACACGACGCCGTATGGAGAACCTCTGCCTGTACTGTGCTAGTACCGAACACTTCCTGAGGGATTGTCCTATCCGTCCTCCCCGCCTGGAAAGACGTACGCTGACTCCGCACATAGGTGAGACAGTCCTTGATGTCTACTCTGCTTCTCCACGTCTTACTGTGCCTGTGCGGATGTCTGCTTCTGCCTTCTCCTTCTCTACAGTGGCCTTCTTGGACTCTGGTTCTGCAGGAAATTTTATTTTGGCCTCTCTCGTCAACAGGTTCAACATCCCAGTGACCAGTCTCGCCAGACCCCTCTACATCAATTGTGTAAATAATGAAAGATTGGACTGTACCATACGTTTCCGCACGGAGCCCCTTCTTATGAGCATCGGATCTCATCATGAGAGGATTGAACTTTTGGTCCTCCCCAATTGCACCTCGGAGATTCTCCTTGGACTTCCCTGGCTTCAACTTCATTCCCCAACCCTGGATTGGTCCACTGGGGAGATCAAGAGTTGGGGGTCCTCTTGTTCCAAGAACTGTCTAAAACCGGTTCCCAGTAACCCTTGCCGTAACTCTGTGGTTCCTCCAGTAACCGGTCTCCCCAAGGCCTATATGGACTTCGCGGATGTTTTCTGCAAAAAACAAGCTGAGACTCTACCTCCTCACAGGCCTTATGATTGCCCTATCGACCTCCTCCCGGGTACTACTCCACCCCGGGGCAGAATTTATCCTCTCTCTGCCCCAGAGACTCTTGCCATGTCCGAATACGTCCAGGAGAATCTAAAAAGGGGCTTTATCCGTAAATCCTCCTCTCCTGCCGGAGCCGGATTTTTCTTTGTCTCCAAAAAAGATGGCTCCCTACGTCCTTGCATTGACTACCGCGGTCTTAATAAAATCACGGTTAAGAACCGCTACCCCTTACCCCTCATCTCTGAACTCTTTGATCGCCTCCAAGGTGCCCACATCTTCACTAAATTGGACTTAAGAGGCGCCTATAACCTCATCCGCATCAGAGAGGGGGACGAGTGGAAAACGGCATTTAACACCAGAGATGGACACTTTGAGTATCTGGTCATGCCCTTTGGACTGTGCAATGCCCCTGCCGTCTTCCAAGACTTTGTCAATGAAATTTTTCGTGATCTATTATACTCCTGTGTTGTGGTATATCTGGACGATATCCTAATTTTTTCTGCCAATCTAGAGGAACACCGCCGGCATGTCCGTATGGTTCTTCAGAGACTTCGTGACAACCAACTCTATGCCAAAATTGAGAAATGTCTGTTTGAATGCCAATCTCTTCCTTTTCTAGGATATTTGGTCTCTGGCCAGGGACTACAGATGGATCCAGACAAACTCTCTGCCGTCTTAAATTGGCCACGCCCCTCCGGACTCCGTGCTATCCAACGCTTTTTGGGGTTCGCCAATTATTACAGGCAATTTATTCCACATTTTTCTACCATTGTGGCTCCTATCGTGGCTTTAACCAAGAAAAATGCTGATCCCAAGTCCTGGCCTCCTCAAGCAGAAGACTCCTTTAAACAACTCAAGTCTGCCTTTTCTTCGGCTCCCGTGCTCTCCAGACCTGACCCTTCCAAACCCTTCCTATTGGAGGTTGATGCCTCCTCAGTAGGAGCTGGAGCTGTTCTTCTACAAAAAAATCCTTCCGGGCATGCTGTCACTTGTGGTTTTTTCTCTAGGACCTTCTCTCCAGCGGAGAGGAACTACTCCATCGGGGATCGAGAACTTCTAGCCATTAAATTAGCACTTGAGGAATGGAGGCATCTGCTGGAGGGATCAAGATTTCCTGTTATTATCTACACCGACCACAAGAACCTCTCCTACCTCCAGTCGGCCCAACGGCTGAATCCTCGCCAGGCCCGGTGATCTCTGTTCTTTGCCCGATTTAATTTTGAGATTCACTTTCGTCCTGCCGATAAGAACATTAGAGCCGATGCTCTCTCTCGTTCCTCGGATGCCTCAGAAGTTGATCTCCCTCCGCAACACATCATTCCACCTGACTGCCTGATCTCCACTTCTCCTGCCTCCATCAGACAGACTCCTCCAGGAAAGACCTTTGTTTCTCCACGCCAACGCCTCGGAATCCTCAAATGGGGTCACTCCTCCCATCTCGCAGGTCATGCGGGCATCAAGAAATCTGTGCAACTCATCTCCCGCTTCTATTGGTGGCCAACTCTGGAGACGGATGTTGGGGACTTTGTGCGAGCCTGCACTATCTGTGCCCGGGATAAGACTCCTCGCCAGAAGCCCGCTGGTTTTCTTCATCCTCTGCCTGTCCCCGAACAGCCTTGGTCTCTGATTGGTATGGATTTTATTACTGATTTACCCCCTTCCCGTGGCAACACCGTTATTTGGGTGGTCGTTGATCGATTCTCCAAAATGGCACATTTCATTCCTCTTCCTGGTCTTCCTTCTGCGCCTCAGTTGGCTAAACAATTTTTTGTACACATTTTTCGTCTTCACGGGTTGCCTACGCAGATTGTCTCGGATAGAGGGGTCCAATTCGTGTCTAAATTCTGGAGAGCTCTCTGTAAACAACTCAAGATTAAATTAAATTTTTCCTCTGCATATCATCCCCAGTCCAATGGACAAGTAGAAAGAATTAACCAGATCCTGGGTGATTATTTGCGACATTTTGTTTCCTCCCGCCAGGATGACTGGGCAGATCTCCTTCCATGGGCCGAATTCTCGTATAACTTCAGGGTCTCTGAATCTTCCTCCAAATCCCCATTTTTCGTGGTGTACGGCCGTCACCCTCTTCCCCCCCTCCCTACCCCCTTGCCCTCTGGTCTGCCCGCTGTGGATGAAATTTCTCGTGACCTTTCCATTATATGGAGAGAGACCCAAAATTCTCTCTTACAGGCTTCTTCACGCATGAAGAGGTTCGCGGATAAGAAAAGAAGAGCTCCCCCCGTTTTTTCCCCTGGAGACAAGGTATGGCTCTCCGCTAAATATGTCCGCTTCCGTGTCCCTAGCTACAAGTTGGGACCACGCTATCTTGGTCCTTTCAAAATTCTGTGTCAAATTAATCCTGTCTCTTATAAACTTCTTCTTCCTCCTTCTCTTCGTATCCCTAATGCCTTTCACGTCTCTCTTCTCAAACCACTCATCCTCAACCGTTTTTCTCCCAAATCTGTTCCTCCCACTCCTGTTTCCGGCTCCTCGGACGTCTTCTCGGTCAAGGAGATTTTGGCTGCCAAAAAGGTCAGAGGAAAAAATTTTTTTTTAGTAGACTGGGAGGGTTGTGGTCCTGAAGAGAGATCCTGGGAACCTGAGGACAACATCCTTGACAAAAGTCTGCTCCTCAGGTTCTCAGGCTCCAAGAAGAGGGGGAGACCCAAGGGGGGGGGTACTGTTACGCCGAGCGCTCCGGGTTCCCGCTCCTCCCCGGAGCGCTCGCTTCACCTCCTCCGCTGCAGCGCCCCGGTCACGTCCTCTGACCCGGGGCGCTGCGATCCTGCTGCTAGCCGGGATGCGATTCGCGATGCGGGTAGCGCCCGCTCGCGATGCGCACCCCGGCTCTCCTACCTGACTCGCTCCCCGTCTGTTCTGTCCCGGCGCGCGCGGCCCCGCTCCCTAGGGCGCGCGCGCGCCGGGTCTCTGCGATTTAAAGGGCCACTGCGCCGCTGATTGGCGCAGTGGTTCCAATTAGAGTTATCACCTGTGCACTCCCTATATTACCTCACTTCCCTTGCACTCCCTTGCCGGATCTTGTTGCCTTAGTGCCAGTGAAAGCGTTCCTTGTGTGTCCCTTGCCAGTGTTTCCAGACCTTCTGCCGTTGCCCCTGACTACGATCCTTGCTGCCTGCCCCGACCTTCTGCTACGTCCGACCTTGCTTCTGCCTACTCCCTTGTACCGCGCCTATCTTCAGCAGCCAGAGAGGTGAGCCGTTGCTAGTGGATACGACCTGGTCACTACCGCCGCAGCAAGACCATCCCGCTTTGCGGCGGGCTCTGGTGAAAACCAGTAGTGGCTTAGAACCGGTCCACTAGCACGGTCCACGCCAATCCCTCTCTGGCACAGAGGGTCCACTACCTGCCAGCCGGCATCGTGACACAAGTGCAGTTAACCAAACTGTGAAAGATATAGGTCACAATAACCTTATGGGTACCCAAAATTAGTAGCAGAAGGGTGGCTGTTATACATAGCTTTGATCTTGCTGTAGTTTCACTGGTCAAAGATAACTAGTATCCAAGCAGTGTATCCTCAGGACCTGTGGTCTCCACAGACATTATGACTTTTTTAATACCCCCTTAAAGTTTAGGGTGCCCTAGGGGTTTTCCTTTTTTTTTATTATCCCGCCCCCCCCCCCCATCCTGAGATATGAAGGTTTTTGTACCCCATCTGTCAGTGAATGTGTCAGTGTCAGATGGGCATACCCTTCATTACACTATTATGTGTTGATGCTGCAATGAGGGGCTGTGATTTACATACAGGGCATGCTGGATCCAGCTGAGTGCTTTCAGGCAGCAGGATAATACGAAGTGTATGCGATCTCATCCTATCCTTCATGTGTAGGTTATATTGATATGAGTGTGTGTGTATATATATATATATATATATATATATATATATATATATATATATGGTTACATAATTTGTAAGGTTGAAAAAAAGAGTTCAACCTAAAACCTACTGTGTTGATCCATAGGAAGGCCAAAAACCCCATGAGGGATTAAGTTCTAGCCAGCACAGAGGTCACATTAGGACTGTCTACTCTGGTGAGCTGTATGCATGAGTTCCTAATGTTTTGGTCTTTATGTAGAAATAGGAGGGTTATAGAACCTGCACAATCATTTTCTCTTTAGATCCCTCATGTTGTTTCAACTCCCCAGAGACGAGCAATACAGCCCCAGAAACCAGCTCACAGTCCTATGCTACAAAAAGATTTTTAGTGTAGAGGCTGCCGGTCCTGTCAGTGTGTACATACAGGGGCGGACTGACAACACTCGGGGCCCCCGGACCAAAAAAAGGCAAGGGCACCTGCTAGTCTCTGTAGTAGTGTTGCTCACGAATATTCGCAGCGAATATCGTATATTAGCGAATTTGCGAATATTACGAATTTTGCGCTAAAAATTCGCTATTACGAATATTCGTCTTTTTTCAAACTGTTTTAAAAACTGAGCACATTGTAGGGATCTCCTTCGACTGATAAATGCAATGCTTGTATCATTAAAGACCCAGGGATGAGACTGTGAGGTGAAAGGTTTATGCATGCGAATATTCTTTGAAATGCCGCCCTACTTATGCCTGTGAGCCAATGAGAGTTCTGCAAGCACAGTTGTCAGACCTTAGCAACGTCCCTAGCAACCAATAGAAACTTGCTGGCACGACCAGTATATAACATCACTCCCCACCAGCATTCCTTTGCAGATTCACATGGTGGTTTAGAGAGGAGAGTGTTTCTGTGCTTTTGCTTGCATCCTTTGTGCATTGTATCCTATGACAACCAATTGCTTTTTTAAAAGCAGAAGAGAAGCCAATAGTTTTTTAAAAACAGAAGAAGCACAACTTATAACACCGTGATAACTCTCTGAGTACAGATAATGTAGTAGATGTGACCTGCAGTCCTATGTAACATCACAGATAACACAATGATAACTCTCTGAGTACAGATAATGTAGTAGATGTGACCTGCAGTCCTATGTAATACCACAGATAACACAGTGATAACTCTCTGAGTACAGATAATGTAGTAGATGTGAGGGGGGCTGTGTAGGGGTATGTGTATATGTAGTGTTTTTTACTTTTTATTTTGTGTTAGTGTAGTGTAATGTGGTGTTTTTAGGTTACAGTCACATGGGCGGGGGTTCAAAGTAGTTTCCCGCTGAGAGTTTGAGCTGCAGCGCAAAATTTGCTTCAGCTACAGACACACTGTAAGCCCCTGCCCATGTGAATGTACCCTGTACATTCACATTGGGGGAGAGGGGGGGGATGCAGCGAGTTGCATGCAGGGAGTTGTAGTTTAGCAACAGCTGGAGGCACAATGGTTGCGAAACACTGAGAGTTTGTTACCTAACTCAGTGTTTCACAACCAGTGTGCCTCCAGCTGTTGCAAAACTACAACTCCCAGCAGGCATGGTCTGTCAGTGCATGCTGGGAGTTGTAGTTTTGATATAGCTGGAGACACACTGTTTGGGAAACACTGCTATCTGATCTTATATCATAACTTTTAAACTAGTCTAAAATGCAGTTAAATATAACGAAATAACAGCCGTGATATTACTTACACAAATCAGCAGTTTTTCCTCACTTGGTGAAAAGTTACTCCCCACCATCTTCGCTTCGCAGGGCAGCAGAAAATCGCGATGCGAAAAGCAACTGGCAAAGATCCAGGAAATGATCTCCATTCTCGCATGATGTCATAGCGCGCATGCGCAGACGAGCGAAATTTCGCAATAGCAAAATTTCGCAATGGCGAAATTTCGCAATGGAAAAAAAATCTCACGAATATCACGAATATTCGAATTTCACGAATATGGGACGGATATTCGTCCTCATATTCACGAAATATCCCGAATTCGAATATGGCATATGCCGCTCATCACTACTCTGCAGTACGTCAATCTTCTGTCACGCCCCTATTCCACCCAAATCCCACACACAATAAACTAAAATTTATATATGTAAGAAACACTAACGTAGGTAAATTTCCATGATCCATAATACTGGTATACAAGGAGTAAGTATATACCAATAAAGCGAAAGGGAACCTTATATTGCAGATATGATTAAAACTTCACTTTTAATAGTAGCTAGTAAAATAACCAAAAAAAAACAAACAAACAAAAAATCTAGTGCACAAAATATTAACGGACCGCCACCATTAATAAGAGATATCGCTAGTAGAAGCTCTAATATCTGCTATTGGGCAGTCCTAGAAAAATGAAGGAGTACTGTAGTTGTAGGGCTACTATGTATAAATAGTCACTAGATCACTACTGCTGATCTTCCTTCAACAAAGGTGCATGTTACCATAATTCATATGCATAAGGTGCGTCTTCCAGCATAAATAGTGGTTGTCATAGTGCAGTAATGACTCTGCTAGTCAATATATCCCAGTGGTACAAGGCCTTGATAGCAGCATACATAGGCAGCAATAGATAGCACATATCTTAGCAGCGTATCATCATAACACTCCGTTCTGCAGCAATTAGTATTGCACTTTCCAGCATAGCAGCAGAAATCCTGGTAGCAGCGTCAACAAGCAGCAATAGATAGCACATATCTTAGCAGCATACCGTCATTGTACTCAATTCTGCAACAGTAGGTATTGCACTTCCCAACATAGCAGCAGAGATATATAGCAGCAGATTATAGAGTTGGCACCAAAGCAAAATTGATATCATTGCACTTAGCCCTTCAGTTGTGCAGCAGTTATATATTGCACTTAATTCAGTAGCTGCAGATAACTTGCAATAAGCAGCAGTACAAGCTATTGGTTCCAACATCCATCCATAGTCATTGCACTTAGCCCTATGTGCTGCAGCTGTCCTTCATCTAATCCAATAACAAATGCATTAGTAAAGCAGCATAGTTACATATCTTATCATGTCCAGCGCAGGGGTCCTACGCGTTTCCTTTGCCATCAATCATCAGGGACCGGCGTCTTGGCTCTTTATTATAGTTTGATCCATGTGCTCATTTCTGTATGTGCGACTCTGGTGGCGGCCGTACAAAGAATATCTCGTTCGCGCTGTTTTTTAAGCTGGTTGGCTCCTCCCCCTCCATCACATGACTCCCTCAGTCTGGGTCATACGCGTCATAGACGCGCCCCTGACCGATCCCGAGGATCTGAGATATCACGCTGTAAAGGGAGGAGGTATGTGACGTCAGGTAGCGCTTCACGCCTCGTTCTGACAGTGGTTTGCGTTTCAGATCTCGATATTGATGCCGATCGGGACCGTCTTCTCAAACAGGTATATATTAACCATATGTGTATTTCAACACTCTAGTTCTTTGCAAGTGACATCTAGAGATTTAATTTGTAACTAATTGCAAGACACTTGAGTATTAGTTAATTTGTTTTTCACATTTAAATTGTTGTTTTTATCCATGAGTGTCTGCTGCCCTCGTCATCTTTGTCTTAACTAATACTCAAGTGTCTTGCAATTAGTTACAAATTAAATACATAGTAGCCCTACGACTACAGTACTCCTTCATTTTTCTAGGACTGCACAATAGCAGATATTAGAGCTTCTACTAGCGATATCTCTTATTAATGGTGGCGGTCCGTTAATATTTTGTGCACTAGATTTTTTGTTTGTTTGTTTTTTTTGGTTATTTTACTAGCTACTATTAAAAGTGAAGTTTTAATCATATCTGCAATATAAGGTTCCCTTTCGCTTTATTGGAAAAAAAAATTTGGGAGACCTAAACCTTTAGCTAGAAGCTATATCAAGTATACTCAATAAGTATATACCACCACACAATAATACCACCATACTGTACTGAATAAAACCACTATACACAGACCAGTATACTATACAGGATCTGTATACAATATAGGTGATTATATACAGGACCATATGGCGGTAGATATCAGCTGTACACAGGATCTGTATACCATATAAGTGATTACAGTTACATTTTGAGAATCACAATTACGTATTTTCTGATCAGGGGCGTCCTCTTTCCTTTTCTTCTCCATCCGGATAAGACCGCCATGTGGATCTCTTAACATCTGCAGGACAAACATGTCAGACTCTGCATTTTTCCAGTGCCCTCCCCCCTCCCCTCCTCTACATAATCTTTCCATCTATAGGCCCACAAACTGTAATAATGCCCTCCTTGGTGTCCTGCACAGTAAAAGGGCAGGTAGGTAGCCAGGTAAATAGGTAACTAGGTAGGTAGATGAGAAATCCAGATATGTAGGTAGGTGACAAGCCAGGTAGGTAGAGGGCTAGCTAGGTAGTTAGGCAGCCATGTATGAAGGCCAGGTATGTGCATAGTTAGGCAGCTGGTTATGTAGGTAGTTAGATAGCTTGGTATGAAGGTAAGTAGTTAGGCATCCAGGTACAAAGTTTGGTAGCCCCCCCCCTTCCCCGTAGGTATAGGCAGCAGAGTTAACTCCCCCTTCTCTGCAGGTATAGGCAACAAAGTTAACTTCCCCTTCCCTGTAGGTATAGGCAGCAGAGTTATCCCCCCTTCCCTGTAGGTATGGGCAGCAGAGTTAACCCCCCTTCCCCAAAGGTATAGGGTGCAGAGTTAGCCTCACCCTTCCCCATAGGTATAGGCAGCAGACTTAACCCCCCCCTTCCCCATAGGTATAGGCAGCAGAGTTAACCCCCTTCCCAATAGGTATAGGAACAGAGTTAACCCCCCCTTTCTCCTTAGGTATAGGCAGCAGAGACATCCCCCCCTTTCCAGTAGGTATAGGCAGAGTTAACCCCCCATTCCCCATAGGTATAGACAGAGTTAAACCCCCTTTTCCCCATAGGTATAGGCAGTCCCCCCCCCTTCACCATAGGTATAGGTAGAGTTACTCCCCCTGTTCCCCATAGGTATAGGCAGAGTTACCCCTCCCCCCTCTTCCCCATTGGTATAGGCAGTTACCCCCTTTCCCCATAGGTATAAGCAGATTTATCCCCCCTCCCCTTTTCCCCATAAGTATAGGCAGTGACCCGCCCCCCCTCTACCCATAGGTGTAGACAGAGCTACCCCCCTCTCCCTCATAGGTATAGGCAGAGTTAAACCCCCTCTTCCCCATAGGTATAAGCAAAGTTACCCCCCTTTCCCCATAGGTATAGGCAGAGTTACCCCCCCTTTCCCCATAGGTATAGGCAGAGTTATACCCCCCCCCCCTCTTTACCATAGGTATAGGCAGATTTATTCCCCCTCCCCTCCTCTTTTCCCCATAAGTATAGGCAATTACCCCCCCTCTACCCCATAGGTATAGGCAGAGCTACCCCCCTCTTCCTCATAGGTATAGGCAGAGTTATACCCCCCCCCCTTCCCCTTAGGTATTGGCAGAGTTACCCCCCCCCTTCCCCATAGGTATAGGCAGAGTTATACCCCCTCTTTACCATAGGTATAGGCAGAGTTACCCCCCCCTCTTCCCCTTAGTTATAGACAGAGTTACCCCCCCCCTCTTCCTCATAGGTATAGGCAGAGTTATACCCCCCTTCCCCATAGGTATTGGCAGAGTTACCCCCCCTTCCCCATAGGTATAGGCAGAGTTATACCCCCTCTTTACCATAGGTATAGGCAGAGTTACCCCCCCCCCTTTCCCCATAAGTATAGGCAGAGTTATCCCCCCCCCTTTCCCCATAGGTATAGGCAGTTATCCCCCTCCCCTCCCCCTTTCCCCATAAGTATAGGCAGAGTTACCCACATCCCCATTGGTATAGGCAGAGTTACTCCCCCTCTTCCCCATAGGTATAGGCAGCGTTACCCCCATCCCTCTTCCCCATAGGTATAGGCAGAGTTACTCACCTCCCCTTCCCCATAGGTATAGGCAGAGTTACCCCCCCCCCCCTTTCCCCATAGGTATAGGCAGAGTTACCCCCCCCCCTCTTCAACATAAGTATAGGCAGAGTTACCCTCCCCCCCCTCTTCCCCATAGGTATAGGCAGAGTTACCCACCCCTCTTCCCCAGAAGTATAGGCAGAGTTAAAAAATTAAAAAATTATGCTCACCTGATGTCCCACGCAGCGATCTCCTCAGCAGCAGGGACCCGCGGCTTCTCCCCTCCACAATACAGGCGTCGATGAGTGATGTCATCGGCGCCTGTACTGTGTGCTGCGTGGGGGCGGTGTCACATCTCCTCTGTGTAAGCTGCAGATACGGCTCAGACAGAGGGGATGCCTTCTCCTGTATGTGCGTGTATCGCACATACCGGACAAGGCAGCGCTGTCTTCTGGGGACCTGGGACGAGTGTCCCGGATTCTCAGTAGCGGCGGCTGGCCCTTAACCCAGCCGGGCCCTCGGATGACGTCCGATCGAACCAGCCGGTCAGTCCGCCCCTGTACAAATCATGCTCAGGTCCTGTCAGTATGGAGCCCATGTTGTGTACATTCCAATGCATGGGTTTTGCTTTACACCCTGCCAGGACCTGAGTATAATTTGTAAAGTAAGGGTTCTGTCAGTACTGTATGATTAGCGCCGCGGCCACAACAAATTTATTGTTCTGGGGTGTGGGGGGGGGGGGGGGGCTGCACAGGGTGCCTCCAGCTGTTTCACCACTACAACTCCCAGCATGTCCTGACAGCCAATAGATGTCAGGGCATACTGGGAGTTGTAGTGGTGGCACCCTGTGTAGATGAACTAAGGGCGGAAGACGGTAAGAGGTGACGTCTGCCTGCTGGGGAAGTCTGCCTGGTAGTGAGCACACTACCAGCAAGACAAAAAGGCATTTTTTATATAGTAAAAAAAATAAAATTAAAAGCAGGGACAGGGTTAGGGAGAGATGGGCAATACACATTTTTCCCCCTACAAAGCAAGTGTAGCAGCCTTGGACGCTTCATAGACGGTTTGTGACGTTCATTAACCCTCCTCTAAAAAAATTGCAACCACTCACCTTTTCCCATTTTTTTAAAATTAAAGTAAATAAATAAAACATATAGGGGGAGATTTATCAAAACCTGTGCAGAAGAAAAGTTAATCAGTTGCAGCAGCCAATAAGCACGCTTCTTTTACCTTTGAAAGGGCCTCTGAAAAATAAAAGAAGCGATTTGATTGGTTGCTATGGGCAACTGGTCAGCTTTTTCTCTGCACAGATTTTAATAAATCTCCCCCATATGGTATTGCCATGTGCAGAATTGTCCAAACTATTAAAGTATAACATTATTGATCCTGTATGATGAATGACATAAAGGCAAAAAATACCAAAGTCTAAAATTGCTGATTTTAACATAGAAACATAGAATGTGTCGGCAGATAAGAACCATTTGGCCCATCTAGTCTGCCCAATAATCTGAATACTATGAATAGTCCCTGGCTCTATCTTATATGAAGGATAGCCTTATGCTTACCCCATGCATGTTTAAACTCCTTCACTGTATTTGCAGCGACCACTTCTGCAGGAAGGCTATTCCATGCATCAACTACTCTCTCAGTAAAGTAATACTTCCTGATATTACCGCATAAACCTTTGCCCCTCTAATTTAAAACTATGTCCTCTTGTGGTAGTTTTTCTTCTGGTCATATCACGTCCCAGAAAAAAAATGGAATAAAAAGTCATTAAAAAGTGATATATATAACTACAGAAAGAAATGAGCTCTCAAACAGTCCCATAGACAGAAAAAAAAAGTTATAGGGGGTCAGAATAGAGCGATTTTAAAGTATACTTCTATATCTGTGATCCTGGCTGCAGCATATGGGGTACTTTGGTGGAAAACTTTTCTTTTTTTATAATTTTTTTTTAATCAACTGGTGCAAGAAAGTTCTATTAAAAAATCTTAATCTTCCCAGTACTTGTTAGCTGCTGAATACTACAGAGGAAATTATTTTCTTTTCTATTTTTTTTGTCTGTCCACAGTGTTCTCTGCTGACACCGCTGTCCATGTCAGGAACTGTCCAGAGCAGGAGAAAATCCCAATAGCAAACATATGCTGCTCTTGGCAGTTCCTAAAATGGACAGAGGTGTCAGCAGAGAGCACTGTGGTAGTGACAGAAAGGAAATTCAAAAAGAAAAGAATTTTCTCTGTAGTCTTCAGCAGCTAATAAGTACTGGAATGATTAAGGTCTTTTAATAGAATTCATTTACAAATCTGTTTAACATTTTGGCACCAGTTGATTTAAAAAAAAAAAATTCCACCAGAGTACCCCTTTAACGCCTTAACGACCAAGGACGTATATTTACGTCCTTGGCCGGCTCCCGCGATATAATGTGGTGTCACGCGGTGACCCCGCATCATATCGGGTCGGTCCCGGCATGTATCTGAAGCCGGGACCCGGGGCTAATAGCGCGCGGCAGCGATCGTGGTGCCGCGCACTATTAACCCTTTAGAGGCAGCGTTCAAAACTAAAGTGAAAGCTGCCTGGCTGCTCAGTGGGGCTGATCGGGATCACCGCAGTGAAAATGCAGTGTCCCGATCAGCTAGGACGCGAGCAGAGGTCCTCTTACCTTCCTCCGGCATGTCCCTTCGGTGATTGATTGCTCTAAGCCTGAGATGCAGGCTTGAGCAATCGACCACCGATAACACTGATCAATGCAAAGTTATGGCTTTGCAGTGAACATGGTATAAGATCAGTGTGTGCAGTGTTATAGGTCCCTATGGGAGCTATAACACTGCAAAAAAATAATAAAGTGTTAATAAAGATCATTTAACCCCTTCTCTAATAAAAGTTTGAATCACCCCCCTTTTCCCATAAAAAAAAACATGTAAATAAATATAAACATATGTGGTATCGCCGCGTGCGTAAATGTCCGAACTATAAAAATATATAATTAATTAAACTGCACAGTCAATGGTGTACGCGCAAAAAATTCCAAAGTCCAAAATAATGTATTTTTGGTCACTTTTTATATCATTAAAAAATGAATAAAAAGCGATCCAAAAGTCCGATCAATACAAAAATGGTACCGCTAAAAACTTTAGATCATGGCGCAAAAAATGAGCCCCATAAGCGGTAAAATAAAAAAGTTATGGGGGTCAGAAGATGACAATTTTAAACGTATACATTTTTCTGCATGTAGTTATGATTTTTTACAGAAGTACAACAAAATCAAACCTATATAAGTAGGGTATCATTTTAACCGTATGGACCTACAGAATAAATATAAGGTGTCATTTTTACCGAAATATGCACTGCGTAGAAACGGAAGCCCCTAAAATTTACACAATGGTGTTTTTTCTTCAATTTCGTCGCACAATGATTTTTTTTTCCGTTTCGCCGTAGATTTTTGGGTAAAATGACTGATGTCACTGCAAAGTAGAATTTGTGGTGCAAAAATTAAGCCATAATATGGAATTTAACTGCAAAATTGAAAGGGTTATGATTTTTAAAAGGTGAGGAGGAAAAAACGAAAGTGCAAAAACTGAAAAACCCGTGGTCCTTAAGGGGTTAATATTGCATCCGCTTCTGATCCTGTGACCTGCTCTTAAACTATGGATATCTAGAGACACATTTGTCTGAAGTCATATGCAAGCCCATGGGACTTTCAGCAAATCCGTCTCCTAATTGCAATAGTTTCGGAGCACTCTTCCTCGCACCCCTGCAACTGCCGTTCTAATATTTACCCCCAGCCTCAGTCTAATTATTTTGGATAAACACATTGTAGAATACAAGTTCTAAAGGTGTGTATGCTAATGTAATTCTATCAAATACAGTATATTCCATACAGACACGTTAGCCCCTCAGAAACTTAATGGATTGTGAAAGTATGAGTTTTACTGCCATCTAGTGACCGTTGCTAAAACTTTCTTTGTAATATCTACACTTTACTGATATTGATTGTTGGGTACTACACAAAACATTAACAAGGTGTATTAACTGCAGATTGAATGTCGCAACAGTCTACTGCAATGAATGTGCCAATGTATAAAACAGAACTATGGAACCCTGCTTACAGAATGCAGCCAAAGCAACAAAGAAGTTAGGGGGTGACACTGCCGTTTAACCCTTTAAGGACATAGCCAATTTGAATTTTTGTGTTTTCATTTTTCTTCCTTGCCTCTTAAGAGCCATAACTCTTTTATTTTTCCATCCACAGGGGCTTGTTTTATGCCTAACCAATTGTACTTTGTAATGGCACTTACAGTGACATGTTCTTTTTATTCTGTCGTTTTTTTTCATTCTGTCTTTTTATTCTGTCGGTCAATACGAATAAAATTATACCCATCTGTACATGCTTTGCTATTGTTGTACAACTTTTTTTTTTTTTTTTATGTCATATTTTTGGTAATAAAATGAATATGCTTAAAATTAAACGTAGATATGGCGTATCTTACTAAAATACCTATGTTTAAAACCTACCGGTTACATCTTCTCCAGGATGATGTGACTTTTGCATTGACTTTCAGGGCCAAATGGAAAAGGACGCATTGGCTGACAAGCTGGTGTTCAGCTATCAGGCTATGTTTCACCTCATTAAAGGGGTACTCCGCCCCTGGCATCTTATCCCCTATCCAAAGGATAGGGGATAAGATGTTAGATCATCGCGGTCCCGCTGCTGGGGACCCCGGGGATCGCCGCTGCAGGACCCCGCCATCATTACTGCACAGAGCGAGTTCGCTCTGTGCGTAATGACGGGCGATACAGGGGCCAGGGCAGCGTGACGTCATGGCTCCGCCCTTCATGACATCACGGCCCATCCCTTAATGCAAGTCTATGGCAGGGGGCGTGACGACCGCCACGCCCCCTTCCCATAGACTTGTATTGACAGGGCGGGCCGTGACATCATGAGGGGCGGAGCCGTGACGTAACGATGCTCCAGGCCCTTGAATTGCCCGTCATTACGTGCAGAGCGATCTCGCTCTGCGCAGTAATGATAGCGGGGTGCTGCAGCAGCGATCCCCGGGGTCCCCAGTAGGGGCGGAGTACCCCTTTAAGTATTCACAGACACGGTTTTAAAAACAGCAACCGACCAACTGATTATATGGATTACCCATGTCGGTGGACTGATCACCTAGGTTAGAGACATATCACCGATTACAATAGACTGCCCTTAGGGAAAATATAAAATATAATACTTTATTGGTTCTTTATTAAAAATTTACCAAACAAATAATAATGGCAGCCATATAACAAAACAAAAAACTCACAAGTGGATAGAAAATGTGATAATGTGATGTGTGCAGTGGATGGTGTTGGTAGGGTAACGGTAGGGATGTGTAAAGATGTTACTCCCAAGTTTTGAGATGGAAAATGGGATATGGGAAAAGTGCCCACCCTACAAACTACAAACCCCCTGCCTTTTGAGGGACCAATCTCCTTAATAGGATGGCCTCAACCAAGGTGACGTTCCCTTCCTGGTACCAGTGTTCTCATGATAAAATAAAAAATAGGGAAGGGAGGCAGGATGGATATGCTCAGGTGTATGAGATCTAAATTGAGGTATAGATGGTTGAATTAAAGGTAAGTATTGTAACAATTCAACACTGCACAAAAAATAACTAAATAAACAAGTGCTCAGTGTGAAAAGGTAAAAGCCAAAAATATGTATACAAAATAAGAAACTAAAATAGCTTGAACCCAATGGATAGCGGGTAAAGATATGATACAGTCATGGCCGTAAATGTTGGCACCCCTAAAATTTTTCAAGAAAATGAAGTATTTCTCACAGAAAAGGATTGCAGTAACACATATTTTGCTACACACATGTTTATTCATTTTGTGTATATTGGAACTAAACCAAAAAAGGGAGGAAAAAAAGCAAATTGGACATAATGTCACACTAAACTCCAAAAACGGTCTGGACAAAATTATTGGCACCCTTAACTTAATATTTGGTTGCACACCCTTTGGGAAAAAAATAACTGAAATCAGTCGCTTCCTATAACCATCAATAAGCTACTTACACCTCTCAGCCGGAATGTTGGACCACTTTTCCTTTTCTAACTGCTCCAGGTTTCTCTTATTGGAAGGGCGCATTTTCCCAACAGCAATTTCTAAGATCTCTCCACAGGTGTTCAATGGGATTTAGATTGCTGCCCATTGCTGGCCACTTCAGAACTCTCCAGCGCTTTGTTGCCATCCATTTCTGGGTGCTTTTTGACGTATGTTTGGGGTCATTGTCCTGCTGAAAGACCAAAGATCTCGGATGTAAACCCAGCTTTCTGACACTGAGCTGTACAGTGCGACCCAAAATCCATTGGTAATCCTCAGATTTCATGATGCCTTGCACACATTCAAGGCACCCAGTGCCAGAGGCAGCAAAACAACCCCAAAACATCATTGAACCTCCACCATATTTCACTGTAGGTACTGTGTTCTTTCCTTTGTAGGGCTCGGAAAAACAGTAGAACGATGTGCTTTACCAAAAAGCTCTATCTTGGTCTCATCTGTCCACAAGACATTTTCCCAGAAGGATTTTGGCTTACTCAAGTTCATTTTGGCAAAATGTATTCTTGCTTTTTTATGTCTCTGTGTCAGCAGTGGGGTCCTCCTGGGTCTCCTGCCATAGTGTTTCATTTCATTTAAATGTCGATGGATAGTTCTCGCTGATGCTGATGCTCCCTGAGCCTGCAGGACAGCTTGAATATCTTTGGAACTTGTTTGGGGCTGCTTATCCACCATCCGGACTATCCTGCATTGACACCTTTCATAAATTTTTCTCTTCTGTCCACGCCCAGGGAGATTAGCTACGGTGCCATGGGTTGCAAACTTCTTGATATTGTTGCGCACTGTGGACAAAGGCAAATCTAGATCTCTGGAGATGGATTTATAACCTTGAGATTGTGGATATTACTCCACAATTTTGGTTCTCAAGTCCTCAGACAGTTCTCTTCTCCTCTTTCTGTTGTCCATGCTTAGTGTGGCACACAGACACATAATGCAAAGACTAAGTGAACTTATCTCCTTTTTATCTGCTTTCAGGTGGGATTTTTATATTGCCCACACCTGTTACTTGCCCAAGGTGAGTTTAAAGGAGCATCACATGCTTAAAGCAAATTTATTTATCAAATTTATTTACAATATTTACAAATTTATTTACAATTTTGAAAGGGTGCCAATAATTTTGTCCAGCCCATTTTTGGAATTTGGTGGGACAATATGTCCAATTTGCTTTTTTTCCTCCTTTTTTTGGTTTCCTCCCTTTTTTGGTTTAGTTCCAATATATACAAAGGGAATAAACATGTGTATAGCAAAACATGTGTTACTGCAATCCTTTTCTGTGAGAAATACTTCATTTTCCTGAAAAATGTCAGGGGTGCCAACATTAACAGCCATGACTGTACATGCCCAGATTTAAAAATGCAAGTGTTACCTGTTCATAATGTATGTTGCCTTTCCACATCAGATATTGTCAATAATAGACAACAAGAATTTATATATCCACAATCAATGTTATAGTTCCAACACGTTGTGCACTCCTCTCGTCTGGTGAAAGAAACATCTTTGTACAGAGATGCTGCTTGCACCAGAAATCCCTGCTGCCTTGTTGTGCTCTCCCGGGGATCTGGGTCATGTGTCCTGGATTCCCGTGAGGGCCTTGGAAGCCAGTGGTTTGATGATCAATGTTGCAGTAGGCCTTTTTTAAAGGTAAGAGCCTGGAGCTGAAGCCCATACCTTAATCTGGCTGTTACGCCGAGCGCTCGCGGCGTTCCTCTCTCTGCAGTGCCCCGGTAAGATCCGCTGACCGGGAGCGCTGCACTGACTCTGCCGGCGGGGATGCGATTCGCATATCCCAAGTCACTCACCTGTCCCACTCCCCGGCTGTCACGTCCTGGCGCGCGCGCCAGCTCTCTAAGATTTAAAGGGCCAGTGCACCAATGATTGGTGCCTGGCCCAATCAGTCCAATTAGCTTCCACCTGCTCCCTGTCCATATAACCTCACTTCCCCTTCCCTTCCTTGCCGGATCTTGTTGCCTTGTGCCAGAGAAAGCGTTTAGTGTTGTCCAAAGCCTGTGTTCCAGATCTCCTGCTATCCTCATTGACTACGAACCTTGCCGCCTGCCCCGACCTTCTGCTACGTCTGACCTTGCCTCTGCCTAGTCCTTCTGCCCCACGCCTTCTCAGCAGTCAGCGAGGTTGAGCCGTTGCCGGTGGATACGACCTGGTTGCTACCGCCGCAGCAAGACCATCCCGCTTTGCGGCGGGCTCTGGTGAAAACCAGTAGCAACCCTAGAACCGGTCCACCGACACGGTCCATGCCAATCCCTCGCTGACACAGAGGATCCACATCCAGCTAGCCGAATCCTAACACTGGCTTTGCTGCCTGTCTGGTAGAACAATGCGTGGTAGAACAATGACTATGCTGTGGCTGAGAATAGCTCTTGTGCTGACAGCAGAGTGTTTTCATTCTAGTAATGCCCTGCAAGCGCCCAGTGGTATGACAGTGATGGCTAAATCCCTGGCATGGCAGAGCACAATGCAAACGAAAGCTTGAGAGAGAACTGTGACTCAAGGAGGAGGGAGATGCCCATAAATAGAGAGTGAAATGGTAGAGAGTACCCTTGACCTTTTTTATTATTATTATTATTATTATAGTAACACTTTAAGGCACCCATCCTCCATGTAACTGGACATGGAGATGTAGCTCAGGTTCAGTTATCAAGAAAGCCAGCTATAGTTGTTCCACCATTACAGAATGCTTGGTAACTTTTAGTAGTAATTTATCAACCTATAAATCTCTCAGGAATACCAGGAGATGCACTAAGGAAAAAGAAGAAAAAGGTAGACACACAGAGCTTCCTAGTATATTGTCCTGGGAGTTGATGCAAGAGTATATGCGCCACCTCAAACCATAGGTGATACACACTCACCATGTAAAGTTGTGCTGTATAAGGCACAAGCTTTTTGTGCACATTATTTCATGGAGTAAATGGGGTTATCCAGGGACTAAATATTTTTACAAATAAAAAATACTCACCTGCCCTGTTCCCCGTGTCCTGCCATTCTGACAAGTCCCAGTCCATGGTGCTCTTGGCTTCTGCCTGCCTTGGATGACATGCAGATCCTGCAGGAACTGCCCTCTTAGCCAATCACTGGCCACAGCAGTGACCTACCTCAGCCACTGATTGGCAGAGCGGGCAGTTCTTATTTTCGGTAAAGAAGGTGATGTAGGTGACTTGTCACAATCTCAGCAACTTAGCCACCCTTTAGGGTGGCATAGATGTCTTTGGGGGCCTGCAGGCATCCAGGCCCAGGTGCAACTGCTACCTTTGCACCCCATCATGTTACACCCCTTCTCTCAGCTTCTTCCTGCTTCAGATGATGCACCAGCCCTGCAGCAAATGCCAGTTATTGGCTGGGCAGGCTGTTGCTTTCTTTTGTAAAGACAAACATGGAAGACCTTTTGTCACAGTCTCAGCTTCTTCCTAGCCACCCATTAGGATGAAGCAGGGTGGTTGAGGCCAACAGGTTCACATTCGAGCAGCCCCTTGAAGTATTTCTCTATCAAGATCCTCTATTACTACCTTTTATTTTTCATTGGTCAACTTCAATTTCTTATCCACTGAAGAGCTCCAACATTAAACAGATATATGTTATTCTGTGGTCACTATGCAGAATATAATAGGTGGTGATCTTGTCTGTGGATAAATAAGACTATTACATTGATCTCCCTCCCTGATTAACCACTTCCTGCTCTGTGACATACATTTACAGCACTGGTTGGCTCAGAAGCCACATGATCACTGACAGGACACAGCAGGGTAGCTACCAAAATTGCAGGATCCGGCTCCTATCTAGGAAGTTAAACTCCTAGATGTTGTAGTCAGTAGCAACCATGGCATCTAGTTGGTTTACGAGATAGGACTTCTCTGTAACCCATTGGCACTTCCAATATGCGATCTTGAGATTTATGGCCTTTGAGTCTGTTATGTATAGAAGCCTGTTAGACACAGCCACAGACATAGTCTAACAGGCTTTCTGTCAGTGTGAAAAAAACGTAATAAAAACCGATCAACACTACATATAGTATGTGCCATAAAATAGTGTATATGAATAAAGAGAAATGGAGTCAGCTCCCCCTTCCAGTAGTAGATGCAGATACAGGAAAAAGTTCAGTGGAAGCACGGTTGATTACTGAGCAGGATCCCAGTTGAGCATTTAGGAGAAAAAAGCAAATTTCCAGCTTCCATCGATATGGCTAAGGTTGAATAATAAACTGAAACGCATCAGCGTTTCCCTTGGATTTTATGGGGTCACCTTTATATTTTTTGCACTCTTTATTAAAGGATTGAAATAAAATGTACTTTTTTTTATGGAAGGTGGAAATTAGCTTTTTCCTCCTACCATAAAATAATGCCAAAACAATTACAGCTTATCTCGCACAAACACAAGCTAGTAAAAAATTTTAGGGTACGTTCACATGCGCTGATTTTTTAGCGGGTTCTCTGCTGCGTATTTGAAAGTGGGCAGGCTCTTCTCCTATTTTACGCGGCGGAATGTACACTGCAGAATCCGCTGCAAAACCCATTGAAGTCAGTAGGAAGTGTGGTGGATTTTCCGCGGCGTAGATTCCACCGTGGAAAATCTGCTGCGGACAGCCGAGAAGAGCCGCCCACTTTCAAACACGCAGCGGAAAACCCGCTAAAAATCTGCGCGTGTGAACGTACCCTTACCCTGTTTTTGGTGTCTTTTCAGGATGTGATTTTTCACTTTAACAAACAGATTAACTCCTTCATGACCCAGCAATTTTTTTTTTCTGGCTCACATTTTTTTTCCTCCTTACCTTCTAAGACCCACAACTTTTTTATTTTTTGACTGACAAAGTTGTATTAGGGTTTATTTTCTGTGAGATGAGTTGTATTTTCCACTGATGCACTTTTTTTTTTTTTTTTTTTTATCATACAATGTATTACAAAGCCAGAAACAAATTTTATGTAGGGCAAAATTGAAAAATATGGTATTGCACAATTTTGTAGGGCAATAATTTTTTCAGAGTTCATAAAACAGTACATACTAATTTATTCTATGGGTCAGTATGAATTTTAGAAAAATTGGATTGTTTCGTTCCCAATTTATTTGCAGCAAATTGCTATTTCTGGCCTACTGAGAGCCTCAATAGGGGTGTAGAACACTTTGCCTTGTCCTAACATGCATAGGGAGTGTGCTGTGTTAGTGAAATAATAGTGTTATTCAGTATGACATACAGATTACAGGAATCGCTATTAGAATCACTGCTGCAAAGCGTCTGGATTTGGCAGCAGGGAGACAATATGGCGTAAAAATTGAATAGAATAAATAGATTTTAATGTAATTTTTATTTAATTTAATTTGAATTTATTTACATTTTTTGAGTACCCATTCTGGTGAGCATTGAGCTGGCGGTCAACCGGAAGGCGAGCTACCACCTGTTCCAGCCTGTACCTCTCGATGCCCCTCCCCCCCCCCCCACTGTCTTACTCTTTGTGGAACTTCAAATGTTTCATATAATCAGCTATGGTTCATTGTTATCGCTCCAACCTGTTTCAATGGATTGTTGTGGTAATTTCACAGCTAATATATAACATCGATGACCATAGGGCCTCAGTTGTGAACAGATTACATCGATTTTTTTAAATTTAAATAGGCACTGTCAGATATAAAAACTTTTGATATGTTGTAAAGCATGCAAAAACAATAGGTTTTGCAATTGCTTTCATTAGAAAATTTTCAGTATTTCATAGTGAAAAAGCCAGTCAAAGAACTGCCCCCTCTGCCTCCTGGAATACATTCAGTGCTTCTGTGAACACTGCTTCGTCCTGGACGTTTTGGAGGGGGGAGGGGCTGTACACACTGCAGAGACTCATGTGAAGAGAAGGGGAGGGGCAGGAAGCCTGCTGCCGGCTCTCACACTGCAGACATCAATGAGAGAGGCAGAAACATGAATTGCAGATGAAAAAGTAAGTGTCCAAGCATGTGTGAGTGGATATATATATGTGTGTATATCAGTGTGTCTCTCTAATGTGTATGTGTAAGAATATATGAAGCTAGTGTGTGTGTGTGTGTGTGTGTGTGTAATAAAGGGGGACTACAATCATATCCTCATGCTGTTTCAAAACCAGCCAAATGATGTGTGGGCATGCTGGGAGCTGTAGTTTTGCAATAGCTGGAGGCACCCTGGTTGGGAAGCACTGGACTGAGGAGAGGGAGGGGGAGTGGTTATCACAGTGAGTACCCGCCCCCCTGCTTCTAATAGATAAAATTAAGGTATTTCAGAAATAAAGCTAATTCTGAGAGAAATGTAGGTCACAGACACATACAAAGTACATGTACATGATCAGGATGAGATACTGAGCAACATATAATAGTTTAGTTTTTTTGAGTGATCTGACGGGTACGCTATTAGATTTTGAAATTTAAATGTAATATTATACTCCAAAGTTTTATGTCCCGGGCCCTGGCATTTACTTTTGAATAAATAGTGTGGTTACAAAAGACCAAATCTAACAAAGAGTCACATGTCGGCACAATGACAGAGTCTGGAGGTGGCATCAGTATGAGGAAACCATATAGTGGCTGAATGACACAGCCTGGAGTTGGTGGCAGCATGAGGAGAATATATAATGGCTGAATGACACAGCGTGGAGGTGGCAGCAGCATGAGAATATATAGTGGCTGAATGACACAGCCAGGAGTTGGCGGCAGCATGAGGAGACCATATAGTGGCTGAATGACACAGCGTGGAGGTGGCGGCATCATGAGAACATAAAGTGGCTGAATGAGACAGCATGGAGGTGGCAGCAGCATGAGGGGAACATATAGTGGCTGAATGACACAGCCTGGAGTTGGCAGCAGCATGAGGAGACCACATATTGGCTGAATGACACAGCCTGGAGTTTGCAACACAAAAGGAGAACACATAGTGGCTGAATGACACAGCCTGGAGTTGGCGGCAGCATGAGGAGAACTTATAGTGGCTGAAGGACACAGCTTGGAGGTGGCGACAGTATGAGGAGAACATATAGTGGCTGAATGACACAGCCTGAAGTTAGCGGCAGCATGAGGAGACCACATAGTGGCTGAATGACATAGCATTGAGTTTGCGGCAGCATAAGGAGAACATATAGTGGCTGAATGACAAAGCCTGGAGTTGGCGGCAGCATGAGGAGACCATATAGTAGTTGAATGACACAGCCTGGAGGTGGCAGCAGCATAAGGAGAACATATAGTGGCTGAATGACACAGAGTGGAGGAGCTGAGCATCCAGTGTATGGCAATATTATATTCAGTGGGTACAGTGTGGGGCAGTATTATATTCAGGGCATAGTGTGTGGCACTATTATTTTCAGGGCATAGGGTGTGGCAATATTATTTTCAGGGCATAGGGTGTGGCAGTATTATATTCAGGGCGTTGTGTGGCAGTATTATATTCAGGACGTAGTGTGTGGCAGTATTATATTCAGGGTCCAGTGAATGGCAGTATTATAGTCAGATTGCAGAGTGTCTGGCAGAGTAATAACGATTATTGTTTTTCTGCTGAAAAAGTGAGGAACCAATGATGTCCAGGTGTCAGACTCTGTAGAGAAGATGGAGCTGGAAGAAGACCTGGGGTGTCTGAACCAGATGAAGAAAAAAAGAAAAGACAACAGAGAAGACATCACTCAGGTCAGAAATATCATTGTGTATTCTCCTGACTGTCCCATCAGAGCTGTTGTAATTTGTAAGTTCTGCAGTGATGATTAGTGAAACTGTACCTTAAAAGAGAAATGCGGCAGTGTTCTTTTAAGTTTCCTTTTGCCCAGGCAGCAAAAACAAAAAAAAACTAACTTTCTCACTCTCCAACATTGCCCGGGTATCAGCGTCCCGTTCCTCTGGCGCTGCTCGGCTCCCTGCTTCTTAGGCTCGGAACGTCACATTGCAGTCAGCGTATAGCCGGCCGCAGTGATGTCCCGCCTTGGCCGGTGATAGGCTGATCGCAATGTCATGTAAGGAGCCGTCCCTTACTTCGGGAACCCCGGGGTAACACTGGAGATGAGACTGAGGAAATCGGCAGCCCAGAACTGGAGGCACAGAGCGCCACAGTGAACCTGGAAGTGGGGATGCAGGATACCCAGAGAGGCGCTGCTCCAGTTCCGACTTCGCGGAAAGATGACGTCAGCAGCGCAGGATCGACGGCGAGCAACGAGGCAACTCCAGGGAGAGCAGGAGCAGGATGGTGGAGAGCGTCCGGGAGTGGAATATAGTGGCGGAATGGCCTCCCCTGCTACCTCACGGAGATGCCAGCACAGGAGGGGTGAGTACAGATAACTTGATGGGAAAGGGCAGGATTGAAATTAATAATGCAAGCAGGGAGAAGGGAGGGAATAGTAAAGTAACATACCCCCAGGTACAAGCTAAAGGCATGACTTTAAAAATTCACCCCGTATCCCATCCCTAGCCAGCTTATCTGCCCCTGTGGCCTTTAGCCCCTATGCAAAAGCACATGCCAGGATAAAAGCCGGTATGGATTGCGTAACTGTTTGCAGGAAGCTATCCCGCAAATTCCCCTTAAGGGCTTATCAACAAGCCCACATAAAGCCGAGTATGTTAGAAGTGATAATGAATAAATTATCCTTGATTGCAAGTACGCAAGTGTGTTTGAATGAGTTATTGACCCCCTCTCTCTCTTCTTATCCAGTGTTACAAGCTAGGCGGTGGGAAGCACAAATATGACTCCCAAAAGAGTAGAATTGACTTAACCACTTACAGAAAGATCCTTCATGAGACAATGACGCTAAGGTTGGTTTCCTTAAATTGTAAAGGTTTGAACTCACCATTTAAAAGGAATTTATTGTGGAGAGAGGCTGAAAAGCTAAATGCAGACATCCTCTGCCTCCAGGAGACACACCTGAAGGCAGAGGATGCTTATATGTTACAACACAAAGCATATCCTTTTATTGTCCAGGCCCTTGCACCCGCGAAAAGGAGAGTAGTTTTAATAATAAATAAAAGGGTGAATATCACAGACTTGGCCACCCAAATAGATTCAGAGGGGAGATATTTAATAGCGAGAGGCAAAATAAATGGGGCGCCTCTCGTGATTATTAGTGACTATTGGGATATATGCTCCCAACAACAAACAAAATAAATTTCTACACAAGGTTTTAAGCAATGCAGCTTTTTCATTTCAGGAGAAAGTGGTTGCTATGGGAGATTTCAGCCATGTTATATGGCCATCAGCAGATTCAACTTCCAAGTCACAACACACATAACCAACAGCAATATCCTGCACGATAGCACACTTTAATCTTTGATGTATGTAGGGTGCAGCACCCCAGAGACCGATTATACTTTATTCTCAGCCCCCCATAAAACCCATACACGTAAAGATTACTTTCTTGTAACAAACCAACTTTTAATGGCATCAATATCATCTGAAATAAAAACTATTTCATGGTCAGGCCATGCGGCTGTAGTGCTGACGATCAGAGACACCCTTGGGGCATCAGCACAACATCAGTGGGATGCTAACCCACATATAATAAAACATTTTCAACTAAAGGAGCGCATAGCTCCCTGGATTTTATCTTTCCTTGAGGTCAACAAAGGTTCAGTATCTTCGGGGCGTGGCTTGGCAGTTGAGATGAGCGGTCGCATGGAGTAAGTGCTCCCGCTCAGGACCTGCAATTTCATTATCCTGGACTGAATCCTGGAGACTTTGACCCCACGAACCCGACTGAGGACCCGTACTATGCCTCCTCAACCGGATCAAGCTAAACAAAAAGACCGCACGGCGGTCGAGAAGCTCAGAGATTATGCCCGTGCTGAAAAACAAGATGGCGCTGGACAGGCTGGAGCGCGCTCTGCAGCAGTAGGGGTGAAGGGCCTGCCGCCTGATCTCCCAGACTCTCCTGAACCGACTCTGCGGGAGGTTAGTGACACCCTCCTCATGGCCATACAGACCTGTAGGACGTCTCTTACCGGCAAATTGGAGGAGGTAAGGGTGGACGTAGGCCTCCTGCGTCAGGACATGCAGACTCTCCGTGAGCGGGTCACAGAGACGGAGTCCCGTATCTCAACACTGGAGGATTCTGTGCAGCCCTTGCCCTCCTCCCTTCGGGAGGTGCAGGAGCAATTGGAGGGCGCCCGGCAGAAAAATGATGATTTAGAGAACCGGCTGCGCCGGAATAACATCAGGGTGATTGGCCTACCTGAGCGGGCGGAGGGCCAGAACCCTGGGGCCTTTATTGAAACCTGGATTAAGGAACTCTTCCCGGACGCTCAGTTTTCAGCGGCCTATGCTGTGGAGAGGGCACATAGAGTTCCTGCTAGGCCGCCGGTTCCTGGGGCACCCCCGCGCCCGCTATTGGCGCGCTTTCTCAACTGTAACGACAGAGACATGATTCTCCGTTCTGCTAGACGACTCCCTGAGATCAAGGTGCACAATGCTAAGGTATCCATTTTCCCTGATTTCTCATCTGACCTGCAGCGCAAGAGGGCCTCCTTCACATCGGTGAAGGCTCGGCTGAGGGAGCGTGGTGTGCCCTATTCTATGGCTTACCCTGCACGCCTCCGGGTGGTAGACGGAGATCGAGCCATCTTTTTCTCCTCCCCGGGTGAGGCGGACGACTGGCTGCGCGGGAGGCGCTGATCTGGGCCCTCCCGTTATGGACTTGTGACCTGCTATCTTGCACTCGGACTGGGATGGCTCTGAGGGCCCTTTTCTTTTATTTCTTCTCCCTCCTCATGAATGGCTGCAGCTCAGGACCTCTAGGCCACGGAACAGGTACTGTGCCCCTTTCCCATACCTGGATGCCCCCTTCCCAACTGGTCCCCTGGACTTCCACCTTTTCCCCCAGGCCCTGATGATATATTCCAACCCCCCCCCCCCCCCCCCTCCTGATCCATGGGACTGGTCTTTGTGGCAGACCTATGTTACTATCTGACCGCCTGATTGTACCGTGGACTATGCTCTGGGCAACATGTCGGACGCTCTGCTGCGCCTTTGCTAGGTTCCAGCTCCCTGACACTCTGGCATGTCCGCTCAGGGGCATGCAGTGAATTTTGTCCGGGACTACCTTTATAACCCATTCCGTGGATAATATCAGGATGTCGGTGCCGAAATGTTTTTGTTTTTATTTTTCTGTGTCTTCTCTCCCTGGACTCTCCACCCTACGCAATATACAAGCCCCCTCTGATAGCTGCTGGTCGGGATGTACCCTGGCATATTTGCTCTCACCTACACCGTCCCCCCCTTCTTCCTTCCCCCCCCCCTCCTCCCTCCCCCCCCCCCCCTCTTCCCTTCCCCCTTTTTCCCCCCCCTCCTCCCTCCCTTTTTCCCACACCTTCCTTCCTTTTATTGGGCTCTCCTACCCCTTTCCCAATCCATGTCCGCCTTTCCCTTCCTTTTCTCTTCCTTTCCTTCCTTCCCCCCCTCTCCCCCCGCATATGTGCAATTTGACTTGTATATATTCTTGTGCCCTTCCCCGAGCGGGATTTCATGCTACTTTATCTTTTATTCGTCTGCTTTCTCCCAATGGCCTTTGGCTCCTCTTCTCCTTTCCCCCCCCCCCCCCCCTTCTTTTTTTTTTTTTAGGCCTTCCCAGCTGCCCTTGCCCTTCCTCCCTTAGCCATTCTTCATTCTAAATCTCTCCCTCGTCTCTCTTATCTTCATCTCTGATACTTGGACTTTTTCCTTTCTCTAAGGGCTCCCTCCTGGTCTGCCCTCGCCTTACATTCTCTTCTGTCCCTACCTCTGGGTTACTATCTATGCATATATTGTATAGGTCAATTTCTCTATTTTTGCATATGTAAGCAGGTTCTCCCCACTAGATGGAGCTGTTGCTCTTCTGATGCCTGATTGGCTTCAAGTATACATTGTTCTATGTTCTCTTTGGTTAACTGGTTATATAATTGTTAGGGGGATGTTGCATTGTATATATACTCTACCTCAGATGCTATCTGGTGAATGTGTTCGGCCATTGATTGCTTATCTGTCATGTGTCAGCAGACCCGTGCGTCCTTGTCTTATCTTGTCTGGTGTGTGGCTGTTGTATGTGTATGCCCGTGCAATGCTCTACTATGGCGAGTCTTAGAGTGATGTCATGGAACGTTAGGGGTGTGCGTACACCGCGCAAGCGTGCCCTGATATTTGCACATATTAGAAGACACCGCCCTCATATAGTTACTCTTCAGGAGACCCATTTAACGCCTGATAGAGCCCACCTTTTGTCTAGGCCTTGGGTCCAATGGTCTCATCATTCCTTCCATTCGTCCTACTCTAGAGGGGTTTCAATATTGGTTAGTAGATTGGTGAGATGGGATCCAGTTGCGGTCCGTAGGGATCCTCAGGGTTGTTACATCTTTGTGCATGCTTACTTGAACAATGTCCCGTATGTGTTTCTTTTCATCTATAATCCTCCCCCTGCCTCTATGGAAATATTGCATAAGGCTGTCACTTTTGCTGCTGCATTTCCCTCAGCACGGGTCCTCTGTATGGGCGATTTTAATATGGTGTTAGACCCCACACTGGACCGTCATAGCGCTAGAGGTACTGTCCTGGCTACTGGCGGGGATTCCCTTTCCTCATTTCTGGGGGAGGTGGGGTGGGTGGACATATTCCGTGAAAGGTTCCCACACACTAGGCAGTACTCATGTCACACATTGGGGCGTCATGCGCTGTCCAGAATCGACCTGGCGTGTGGTAACTCGCTACTTATGTCTCAGGTCACCGCGATCTCCTACGAGCCGCGTGCTATATCTGACCATTCTCCCCTATTGCTTGATGTCTCCATGGTCGGTTCTGGCACACCGCGTAGATGGAAGATCCACCCCTTTTGGTTGGATCAGATTGGCCCTAATGATAGAATCCCTGATCAACTTCAAGTATTTCTTGAGGCTAATACCCCCGAGGGGTCCCCGGCACTGGTGTGGGAAACGTTGAAAGCCTATCTGAGGGGGTGCTTACGCTCTACTATTTCATTCATCAAGAGATCTACAGTTAGGAGGGAGGAGGAATTGGCTCGGAGTTGTGCACAATTGGAGGCTCGTTATGTGGCGGACCCGTCGGAGGCTAATGAGATCTTGTGGCTACGGGAGGGGCGACAATATATGTTGCACCTCCACGAAAAGGCCAATAGGAAATTATTCTTCACCAAACAGTTTTATTTTGAGCACGGGAACCAATCTAGTAAGTTACTGGCTCATATAGTCAGACAAAACTCCTCTGTTGCTCCTATTCTTAAACTTCGGGCCTCGGATGGGTCCGTCATGTTGGGTAATGATGAGCTGTTACAATGTTTCTCTACGTTTTATTCTACTTTATATACTTCGCAGGTGCAGTATAGTGTTGCTGAGTTGGCTGCCTACCTGGACGGCATTGATTTTCCTAAATTATCGGCTGAAGATAGGGACTTTTTAGATGCTCCTCTCACTTTATTGGAGCTGCAAGAAGCTTTGGCAGACATGGCCAGGGGTAAGTCTCCGGGCCCTGACGGCCTCCCTTTGGAGGTTTACTTGAAGTACAGTGACGTACTCCTGCCTCCTCTGCTAGCTATGTATGACAGAGCCTTTACTGATGGGGTCCTGCCTGATTCCTTATATGAGGCGACGATTGTTGTCCTCCTAAAGCCTGATAAAGACCCTATGGAGTGCGGTTCCTACAGGCCTATCTCCTTATTGAACCTTGATTATAAACTACTAACTAAAGCCCTGGCCAATAGACTGAATCGGGTTGTATTGTCGCTTGTGCATCATGACCAATCCGGCTTTATGCCAGGCAAATCCACTTCGGATAATATCCGTCGTGTCCAAACTGCCGTCCAGGTGGGTGGTGTTATGGGAGGGGACTGGGCCGTGGCGTCACTTGATGCAGCTAAGGCCTTTGACTCGATTGAGTGGGGATACCTCTTAGAAGTGCTTTGTAGGTTTGGCTTTGGTCACAATTTTAGGTCCTGGGTCTCCCTCCTCTACAGGTGTCCGCGGGCCCAGGTCCTGGTGAATGGTGTGTGTTCTTCCCTATTTCACCTAGGCCGTGGTACGCGTCAGGGGTGCCCCCTGTCCCCGCTTCTGTTTGCGGTGGCGGTGGAGCCCCTTGCTTTGCGTATACGTCAGGATCCTGGTTTCCGGGGCATGTCTGTGGGAGGTAGGGAGGACCGCATAGGCCTTTATGCCGATGACATGGTTCTCTTTGTGTCCGACCCCACTACAATGATCCCCTATGCGATCGACCTGATGGATCGTTTCGGATTTTTTTCGGGACTGTTCATTAATTGGTCCAAATCGGCGGTCATGCCTCTACTGCCTAGAGCGTGGCCCCCGACGTTGGGTGGTCTCCCGGTTGTCACTACATTTAAATATTTGGGGGTGTATATCAATAGGGATCCCATGCTGGATCTTGAGGTCAATGTTCTCTCCCTCCTGCCCTACATTAAATCTAAGTTTAGGATATGGGCCCAGCTGCCACTGTCCGTCTCTGGACGTATTAATCTTATCAAACTTATTATTCTCCCCAAATGCTTGTATACCCTAGAACATGCTTCTGTTCCTGTCCCTAAATCCTTTTTTGATTCTGTACATTCCCTTCTGTCTCCGTTTATTTGGGGACCTAGCAGACCTAAGATTAGTCTCACCACTCTCCAACATCCCAAGCTGGAGGCGGGTATGTCCCTTCCTGATTTTTATTTGTATTACCTGGCAGGGCAGTTGAGATATATTAGACATTGGGTTCTGGGAGACTCCATGCCCGACTCTGAACAATGCCTGGATAGGTTCGTCCCCTCAGTGTCTCCCCGGATGCTTTTAGAAAGCCCTACTCTAGGGGGTCGTGCTTACCTACCTTTACATAAGCTGGCTGTAAAAGTATGGCGGGCCGCTAAATCAGTATATGGATATGCTGATATCCCGTCTGATACCCCTCTATGGCACAACCCCTTTCTCATCCATGTGGGTGAGACTCTAGACTCTGTTTTTTGGATGAATGCTGGTGTGCTCACTCTGGGCGATGTGTATAGGGATGTTTTGTGTTCCTTCGAGCAATTGCAATCAGAATATGATTTACCCCGACACTGCTTCTTTAAATACCTACAGCTCCGTCATGCATTGTCAACACAGTTCCCTGCTGGACGTGCACCCATATCGGCATTCCCTCTTATTGGTGTTTTAAAATCGCAGGGTCCTAGGGGACTGGTGTCCATCCTATATACGCACCTCATTCAGGCCAAGAACTCCCGTTCCCGGTTGCCGGCTATCCGACACTGGGAATCTCATATTCCCAATTTGACTAAAGATGATTGGGAGGAGATGCTTTCCTCACATATGGTGGTGTCTCCTTCTGCTAATAATAAACTGATTCAATTAAATATTATACATTATAGTTACATCACCCCCGTTCGTTTGCATAGAATGGGCCGTTCTGACTCGGACGCCTGCCATCGATGTGGTGCGGCTAAAGCTGATTTCTGGCATCTTATCTGGGCTTGCCCTGATATAAGATCCTTCTGGCAGGATGTCCTTGGTCTTCTTGCCACAATTATCCAACCTTCCCCGGGGTGTGACCCTCTGATTTGTTTATTTGGAGTTCTGGATGAGGAAGTGTGGCCACATTATGTGCGCACTTTACTGCGAGAATCCTTATTTTTTGCTAGGAAGGCGATTGCCCTCAAATGGATGGACCCCGGCCCGCCTTCCCTGTCTCAGTGGAAAGCTTTGGTTAATGCTATGATACCCTTCTCCCATCTTGTTTATAAGAATAGAAAATGCCCTGGTAAATTTCTTTCTGTGTGGGGTCCCTGGTGCTCCTCACCATTGACCCAATGTTCATACTCCGCATCCCCTGAGGGGACTTAAGGTCATGACTGTCCTTCCCTTTCTAGATTTGGTTGTATGTACCACTTTGATTTATGTATGTTAAGATGTTGTGTTGGATGTGTGTGCTCCCTCCCCTCTGTGGACGCATGGGTCTGCTTTAACATTAACATTAGAAACGCTATGCTTGGCACTCGTGACTAGATGTGGCAATATCTGCTGAATTCTACACTACGGCCTCTATTCAATATTATTTTGCCGATTTTATATTACATACCATCCCCCTTTTCTTCTTTTTTCCTTTTTTTTTCGTTCACCTTGTTCACCCTCTTTTTGTGTTAAGGTTACTCAACTGGTTGTTCTTGGTTTCCCTCAGATTGTGCCCTCACTGCACTGATTAATGCCGGATCTTCATATGATATTATGTCGTTTACATCCTGCTTACTTGTATATGTTCTCAGTGCCTTTCTTTTAATTGTGTACTCCGCTTTATACCATTTTGATCTGTGAGGCGATTTGTCTGATGTTTGTTTAATCTTCAATAAAACGTATTTAAAAAAAAAAAAAAAGGTTCAGTATCTTCAGAGACCACTTTATGGTGTGCCTTTAACGGGTTGCCGATGAAGGACGAGCAGGCTCGTCCTGAGCTGGCAACCATTGTATGATGTGGGCTCGTGACTGGAGCCGGCGTCATACCGCGCGGTCCCCAGCTGATTCCTATAGCTGGGGGGTGGCGTCAATAGCCAACATGCGGTGATTGCCGCGGCTGGCTATTAACCCTTTAGATCGCTGCTGTCTAAAGGGACATTTAAACGCTCCCTGTTGGTCCAGTGGGGTGGATCGCCGGCCCTCGCAGCGCGATCGTGGTGGGGCGGGATGGGGGCGGTTGGGCTCGATCCACTGTGGAGGTAGCCGGAAGGCTTACCTCTCCTGCTGCGGCGGCTCCTGCACTCTAAATGATAAAGCCTGGCAGGGCCAGGCTTTATCAATCGAGCGCAGAGCATACATATCAATGTGGCTGTATGAAACCACATTGAACTGTATGAGGAATCTAATGATTCCTCCTATAGGTCCCCTAAGGGGACTAGAAGTGTAAAAAAAAAAAAAGTTAAAACAAATTTAAAATCACACATTAACCCCTTCCTTATTAAAAGCTTAAATCACCGCCCTTTTCCCAAATTCCATATAAAAAAATATGTAACCATAATAAAAATAAACGTATGTGGTATCGCCACGTGCGTAAATGTCCGAACTATAAAAATATATAGTTAATTAAACTGCACGGTCAATGGCGTACGCGCAAAAAAAATTCCAGAGTCCAAAATAGTGTATTTTTGGTCATTTTTTAGATAATGAAAAAATGAATAAAAAGCGATCCAAAAGTCCGATCAATACATGGTACCACTGAAATCTTCAGATCATGGCGCAAAAAATGAGCCCTCATACTGCCCTTTACACCTAAAAATAAAAAAGTTATAGGGTCAGAACATGACAATTTTAAACGTATAATTTTCGTGCATGTAGCTATGATTTTTTCCAGAAGTAAGACTAAATCAAACCTATATAAGTAGGGTATCATTTTAATCGTATTGACCTATAGAATAAAGAGAAAGTGTAATTTTTACAAAAAAAATGTACTGCATAGAAACGGAAGACCCCCAAACTTACAAAATTGTGTTTTTTCTTCAATTTTGTCGCACAATGATTTTTTTTTTCGTTTCGCCGTAAATTTTTGGGTATAATGACTGATGTCATTACAAAGTAGAATTGGAGGCGCAAAAAATAAGCCATCATATGGATTTTTAGGTGCAAAATTGAAAGGGTTATGATTTTTAAAAGTAAGGAGGAAAAAGACGAAAGTGCAAAAATAGAAAAACCCTGCGTCCTTAAGGGGTTAAAGCCTTTCTGCGAGGTCAGCTTACAGCTCAGACTTCACACCATAGGAAACAAACCCAGCATAGAAAATTTGTACTCCAAAAATTTTTTGCTGTCCTGGTCTCTGCTGATTGCTGTTGTACTCTGGTATATCTTTATACTGATCTGTATCCCTGCAATGTTATATTTGTTTACATGCACACTGCACTTTATTTGGCATGCAATATTTTTTGCTCTCACTGTGAGATTTATATACATGTTTTCTACATGCTGCTAAACACTTTGTTTGTGCAAATTTGTGTGCAAGATTATTGTATCATTTCTATCTCATTGTGGTGGACCCAGTAATATATACACTATATGCAACCCAGCTTTCATTGCAGAGCCGGTGACACCACCTTTTAGCCTCATTCCTCTTTGAAAAATAGCACTTTTAATCAATATATATATTTTTTATGTACTTACATTCTACGGAATTAATAAAATGATATATGTTTTATAAGTGACTCTGTTTTTCTCTTTCTTGTTATTTCCCAAAAAAATTGGCAGATCTGCATAGGCAGAATAAAATAAATTATACTATAGAAACAGCGTCCTCCATATCCACTATCACCACAGAACTGCACAATCTAGATTTGCATAAATTTGACTTAGCAATTAAAAATCGGAAACTAAACTTTTACTGGATGGCTAATAAACCGGGCTCTTTTCCAGCACGTCAACTGAAAATAAGGAACTCCCAAAGTAAAATACAGTATTTAGTTCTACTGACAGGGGAGAGAGCACAGGACTCTCAGAGCATAGCGAATGGTTTTGCAAGTTATTATCAGGAGTTATATCATTTAAAAAATAAAAAAGAGGTACCTCAGCCGACAACAAACTCAATAAATGCCTTTTTAAATAAAGTGTCTCTACCAGCTCTGTCGGAGGAGGAGGGGAACGCTATGACTTCCCCCTTCACAGCTGTAGAAGTTAAAAAATGCGTCCAGGCATTGAAAGCACCAGGTCCAGATGGCATAATCAACTAATTCTATAAAACACATATAAAAACACTACTGCCACACTTAATAGACTTATTCAACGATATGCTCAACACCGGCAATATAAATAAAGAAATGTTAGAAGCAGCCATTATAACTATACCTAAGCTCGTAAAAAACACAACCCACCCAACCCATTTCAGACCAATATCATTATTAAATAGCAACATTAAAATATTTCCCAAATTATTAGCAAACAGATTGAACAAGGTGCTTCAGGATCTGATAGATCCAGACCAAGTAGGCTTCGTCCAGGGGAGGCAATCCCTGGATGGGCCAGACATTTTTTAAACGTGATTGCAAAAGCAGTGGCCAATCGGATGCCTTCTCTGCTCCTATCTCTGGATGCAGAGAAGGCATTCGATCGAGTTCACTGGGGGTACTTGGAGCGGGTCTTGGAAAAATTCAAGATACCAACTAAACTTGTAACAGCAATTATGGCCCTGTACTCTAGCCCTTTTGCCAGGGTGTGCAACAGGGGAATAAAATGTAAACCATTCGATATCTCAAACGGTACCAGGCAAGGATGCCCCTTGTCGCCTCTCCTCTTTGCCCTAACAATAGAACCCTTGGCACAAACAATACGAGAGTGTGAAGAAATAAAGGGTATACAAGTAGGTCCCACCACTCATGAGATAGGACTCTTTGCGGATGACATCATTTTATCAATTTCAGAACCTAGGTATTCATTGGACCCTCTAATGTCTATATTAGATCAATTCTCCAAAATAAGCTATTACAAACTAAACATAGAAAAATCCCATTATCATTAGACATGACTACCAAGGCTGAATTGGTGACTAAGTTCCCCTTTACATGGTCGGAAGAATCTCTTACATACTTGAGAATAAAATTAACCACTTCACCTAGACAGTCAGTAACCACCAATATAGAGCTGCTCTGCTCAAGGCTCCAGCCAGATATAAAAACCTTCTCTAAATTATCTCTTGGATAGGACGGATAGGGGTGGTCAAAATGGTACTACTCCCCAAGATATTATATTTGTTTCGCAACCTCCCCCTTAAAATCCCCTTGTTACTATTAAGAAATTACAAACCATTTTGTTAAAATATATTTGGAAAAATAGCACGGCCAGAGTCTCATCAGGAATACTCTATAGAAACATTAAGCAAGGAGGACTAGCTTGTCCAGACCTCAGAAACTACTACCATGCAGTCCACCTGACTCAGCTACAAAGATGGTGGCACAATGATACCTCAGCAAAATGGACAGGAATAGAAGCATACCTAACTAGTTCAATATCCTTAAACACAGCCTTATGTCAAATTGCGCTTAATAAACAATCAATACCCACCACAAGCCCAACAGCCAAAGCAAGTATGGAGATCTGGCGGTATGCCTTATCCAAAAATATAATAAATTATATTAAGTATGATAGTATTCCAATAACATTGATTCATAATTTACTACCAGATACAGATCTCTCCCTTTGGATAAAAAAAGGGAATTACAAAAATTGGGCATATATGGTCAATTATTATCCTTTGAACACATCTCCCAGAAATATAATATACCTTCACATGATTTTTATAAATATTTACAGATCCGTCATCTCCTGGGGCCATATAGAAGAGAATTACAAGGACCTAAAACACACTTTGAAAAATATTTATTTTTGTCCAAGGGGGGCAGTGGTGCTATTTCTAAAGCATCCAAAGCCAGTCGGGTAAAATGGGAAAATGACCTAGGTATCCAAATCCCCCGAGCGCTGGGCTAAATTATATACCTTACCATCAAGCCTGTCGCACTGTGTTTCACATTTGGAAAGCTCTCGTAAACTAATGTACCGCTGGTACCTCACACCGACGCGCCTGGCAAAAATGTATCATATCGAGAGCAGCAGAGCTGTATGCTGGAGGTGCTTGCAGGAACAGGGCACACTTATACATATTTGGTGGAAGTGTCCACTGATACAGCCATTTTGAAAAGAAAAACATTTTGTTAAATAATATCCTAGCGAAACAAATAGAATGGGGCCCTGGGATGGCCCTTCTAAACATCGGTTTGGAGAAACTCCCATATAAAGACAGGATTATAAGTTTCCATTTATTATCCGTGGCACGCAAAAAATTGGAAGTCATCTAATGTCCCCAAGACAATAGAAATCTTAAAGGGGTACTTCCATGGAAAACTTTTTTTTTTTTTTTTTTTTAAATCAACTGGTGCCAGAAAGTTAAACAGATTTGTATATCACTTCTATTGAAATATCTTAATCCTTCCAGTACTTTTTAGGGGCTGTATACTAAAGAGAAATCCAAAAAGAAATGCAGTTCCTGTGATGTCCTGACCACAGTGATCTCTCCTGACCTCTGCTGTCCATTTTAGGAACTGTCCAGAGAAGCATGTTTGCTATGGGGATTTTCTTCTTTTCTTGACAGTTCCTAAAATGGACAGCAAAGGTCAGCAGAGAGCACTGTGGTCAGGACATCACAGGAAATGCATTTTTTTTTTGGATTTCTCTTTAGTATACAGCCCCTAAAAAGTACTGGAAGGATTAAGACTTTTTAATAGAAGTGATTTACAAATCTGTTTAACTTTCTGGCACCAGTTAATTTAAAAAAAAAAGTTTTCCATGGGAGTACCCCTTTAAACTAAGACACGTATGCACAATGGAAAGATTAAGACTGGATAAAATAGACAGCTTAGCCTCACTGGATACCAAACGCATGATATGGGATGCCTGGATAAAGAAAATAAAAGAGATAAGAGCGGTTTAGAGTGCTTCACTGTACCGCATTATTATTATTGCAGAGGTATAGAGCATAGCTGGGAATCGAGAGAGGAAGGGTACAAGAGTAGGTGTGAATGTAGGTATGTTGGATTGTCTGGATTTGTATGGTAAGAACATTGTGTCATTTCCTTTGTTCTTCCCTTCTCCCCTTCCCCCATTGGTGGGTTGTGCGATGGTGTGTAATATTTGTATTTGTAAATGTACTGTAAGGAAAAAACATAATAAAAAGATTTAAAAAAAAAAAAAACTTGTGGTGAGGAAAAGTTCAACAGTTGTCCATAGCAACCAATCAGATTGCTTCTCCCATTTTTTAGAGGCCTTTTCAAAAATCAAAAAAGCAATCTAATTGGTTCATATGGGCAACTGGTTAACTTTTCCTCAGTACAGGTTTTGATGAATCCCCCCCCCCTTAGTCACTATCTGGCTACACTTGGGCCACTGAAGTGCCTGTCCAAGCATGTATATGTTTGAATGTCATTTTAAAGGGGTACTCCGGCACTAAGACATCTTATCCCCTATCCAAAGGATAGGGGATAAGATGCCTGATCGCGGGGGGCCCACTGCTGGGGAGCCCCATGATCTTTCTCGCAGCACCCTGTTACCATCAGCCCCCGGAGCATGTTCGCTCCGGGTCTGATGACTGGCGATCACGGGGTCGGAGTATTGTGACGTCACGCCTTCGCCCCCCGTGTGATGTCACACTCCGCCCCCTCAATGCAAGAGTATGGGAGGGGGCGTGACAGCTGTGACATCACAATACTCCGGCCCCGTGATCGGCAGTCATCAGACCCGGAGCGAACATGCTCCGGGGGCTGATGGTAACGGGGTGCTGCATGAAAGATCACGTGGGTCCCCAGTGGCAGAACCCCCGGGATCAGGCATTTTATCCCCTATCCTTTAGATAGGGGATAAGATGTCTTAGTGCCGGAGTACCCCTTCAAGGTCATGTTCACACAATGGAATTTCCTTGTCAAATTCCAATGCGGAGAGTACGCTGCAGCACAGTCATGTTGGATTCAACGGGATTCTACAGGTACACGGGGTAGAATTTCCATGCCAGATATTTCCGTGTTTGCAGAAAGAATGGACACTTTCATTCTTTTTGCGGACTTTGCACAGAACGCATTTCTGTGCGGTCCTAGTCTGTAGTTTGCTTAAAGGACAACTCCGGAATAGGAAAATTGCCCGTCATTCTCCCGGCAGTAAAAAAAATGAAGAGCTTCATACCTTCCTTCGCTCCCCCGGTGCTTCCCGTAACCCGTTCCGTTCTCCGCCGCGATCCTCTTCCTGGTTGCCGGTGGTCGGCATGTCATACTGCACTCAGCCAATCAACCAGCGAAGTCCTGACTCGGCCGGCGATAGGCTGAGCGGCAGTGTGACGTTTTCGTGTGCCAGAGCCAAAAACATCACCCTGCCACTCAGCCTACCACCGGTTGAGTCTGGACTTCACTGCGGCCAGTGATTGGCTGAGTACAGTATGACTCGCCGACCACCAGCAACCAGGAAGAGGATCGCGGCGGAGACCGGAGCGTGTTACCGGAGGAGCGAAGGAAGGTATGTGTCTCTTTATTTTTTTTACTGTCGGGAGTATGTATGACAGACAATTGTCCTATTCCGGAGTTCTCCTTTAAAGTAAGCATGGAGATTCTCCATGCGGACATTCCATCGTGTAAACATAGCCTAAGTGTTACCTGAGATATCCGAGCCATAGAGGCACAAAATATAGGGGGAGATTTATCAAAACCTGTCCAGAGACAAAGTTGCTGAGTTGCCCATAGCAACCAATCAGATTGCTTCTTTCATTTTAGAAAAAGCCTCTGAAAAATGAAAGAAGCGATCTTATTGGTTGCTATGGGCATCCTCCATTAGTGTGCGCTAAGTCTGTCAATCGTAAGGTTACAGGTACGATAACATCTTCCTCCATATATCACCATAATGGCCTAGAGGAATGTGAGTCTGTGAGGAATAACACAGGGCAGCCCGGGTGAGGATGTGGCGGGATCACGAGGGACACACAGCTCCGTCACCGCGGAAGAGGAAGGAGGGAACAGCAGACACTAGGAGGAGTCTCCGGTGCTAACAGCTGCTGACTCAGACATGGCGCTTCCGTGCACGGGACCTGGCTGAGGGCTGAGCTGTGGATGTGCACACAGCCGCCGGCCGCTCTGCACCATGAGGACGTGGGGAAGCGACAGCGAGGAGGAGGAGGAGGAGGAGGAGGAGGACAGGAGCCCCCTGCTGGGGGAGCACGATGTGCCGCAGGGCAGCATCCAGCATAGAGGACCCCCTGCCACAGGTGAGGACCACCGGCCCGGTCAGCTGACTGCCACACGTGACCTATGAGGACAGTGATTGGGTGATAACGGGCGCTTGTATGCCTGTCACATTAGGGCTGTGCTTTCTCCTTCTAATTACTGTGTATTGTGTGTGTATAAGTAAGTATGTGTGTGTGTATAATGTATGTATGTATAAGTGTGTGTATAAGTATGTGTGTGTATAATGTATGTATAAGTGTGTGTGTATAATGTGTGTGTGTATAATGTATGTATAAGTGTGTGTGTGTGTGTGTGTATAATGTATGTATAAGTGTGTGTGTGTGTGTGTATAATGTATGTATAAGTGTGTGTGTGTGTGTGTAATGTATGTATAAGTGTGTGTGTGTGTATATAATGTGTGTGTGTGTGTATAATGTATGTGTTCACGTGTCCTTCCTGAGGTCCATTCTCCACCTCTGCTGATGGACATTGCATTGTTTGTACTATAATAGTAGCTGCTCTGAAGGGAGCTTATATTAAGGCCCTTTCCTATAGGTTGTGCACCTGTTTAGAGAGCCACATCTCTCTCCATCAGAAGTCTGTTGTATACCTGTCTGGGACATTTCTGACATCCTTCGGGAGTTATATATAGCAGTATAGTCTGCCGGGCTACTCCATGTGCACAGCAGCCGTTAAATTCAATGGGAGTTACATATGTTGTCTAACTCTCCTGCTTCAACTGCCTGTGGCTTCCCAACCGCCTCTGGTGCCCACAAACAGGTCACAGGGCACCTGGGGAGCCCTTATTTACAGATAGGTGCAGGTCCCTGAGTCCAGCATCTAGGGGACATTTAAGGACATCCTGTGGATAAATGTCCCAGAAGGGTATACCCTTTTACAGTATATGACAAAAGTTTGATCGGTTGGGGTATTCAGCACAAGCTGGGAGAAGCACGGCTGTGTGCGCTTCACTCTCTGACGTTCTGCGATCTCCGTCCAGTTGCAGGACATGTCTCTATGGAATCTGTCTAATGACACTAGGTGGATCGGAGCAGGAGGGACTCCACTGGGTCCTGACTGATTCCATTGACTTGAATGGGGTCCGTTGGAGATCCGGTAGATTACAGGAAAAAAAATAGTTCATGCACTATTTTTATCTCTGCTAAACTTAACAGAATATAGTGGAGCCCAGCCGTAACGTGAACTTACCTACCCCTTTCGGTCCCTCGATGCTTATCTGAGCGGAGAGCTGGGAGCAGGACCTGCCGCCTCAGCCAGTCACGGTGTATCGGCCAGTGATCCTGCTCTGATATGTCATCTCGGAATCAGACAGCACAGCATGTACAGTACGTGTAGAGATACCCTTAAGGGAAAACTGTCATCAGTGGAACCGAACAGGCAGGTAGTACAAGTGACACTGATGATAACTATACTTCCCTGTCCGCAATTTGTGGTCCCATTCACCCAGTATCTTACTCTGTTTTTCCATTTGGCCAGCAGGCTTGGAGCACGGATGGAGCTTCCGGACATCACCGCTGCTGTTTCCCCAGGCTTGTGCACAACGGAGCCCAGCAGAGAAATAGCAGCAGTGACGTCAGGAAGCTCCGCCCATGCCTGCCGGCCAAACGAGAGAAATGGAGAAAGATACCAGGAGAACGGGACCACAGCTTGTGGACAGGTAAGTACCGTTCTCATCAGTGTCACCCGCACTACCTGCCTGCACCAACAGGTTAGTGCTGTGACATTGATGACAGTTTTCCTCTTATAGCAATGGTTCCCATCCAGTGTGCCCCCAGCTGTTGCAAAACTACAACTCCCAGCCTTCGGCTGTCCAGGCATGCTGGGATTTGTAGTCTTGCAAAAGCTGGAGGCACACTGGTGGGGAAAACTGCCTTAATGCATCACGGTCATTTGGAACAACTTTTGACATGTTTGAGATCACAGTGGATCTTACTCCTGAGACCTGCAGCAATCATGAGTAATAGCTGGGTGAAGTGTGCGGCAGCACACCCTTCACTCCCCGGCTATCACTGAAACCCAACCCATTCACTGCATAAGTCTACAGAGAGAAAATGATGGACAGAGCGGTCGGCTGGGGAGTAAAGAAGGCTGCCGCACACTTCACGTGGTTATAACTTGCGACTTGAGACGCGGTGCAATCTCAACTTTTGACGTGTCTGGACAGCATGTAAAAAGTGGTTCTAAATGACTGGGATGCTTTAAAGGAGAACTATGGTGCAGGACAACTTATCCTCTATCCAAAGGATACGGCATAAGTGTCTGATCGCAGGGAGCCCCCTTGCTGGGACCATGACTCTCCCCAGGAATGGGGCGTATCGACCCCCGCATGAAGCATGCCCCCTTTATGTATCTCTGAGACAGCATAGCCAAGCCCCCCGATCTGAAATGGGGGGGAGAGAGATTTATCAAAACCATACAGTGGAGCAGTTTCCCATAGCAACCAATCAGATTGCTATAGGCCTTTGAAAAATAAGTAATCTGGTTGCTATGGGTAACTGGTCAACTTTTCCTCTGCACAGGTTTTAATAAATCGACTTTAGAATATTTTTAAAGGGGTTTTCCAGGAACAGAAATGTAGAGCTGATTTCCTTCAAAAACAGCACCACCCCTGTCATCAGGTTGTATGTGGTATTACAGCTTGGCTCTATTCACTTCTATGAAACTAAGCTGCAATACCTCACGCAACAGGAGGACAGGTGTGGTGCTGTTTTTGGAAGAAATAAACAGTTTTTCTATCCCGGATAACACCTTTAACGGTGGTGTTTACAGCTGCATCTATAGCTGTCCTTATACGTACTCTGTAACATCGGAAATATCTTCTCTACTGAATATCTTAACGTTTCACCATCAGCTGCAGAACAGGAGAAGTTTTATAAACGCGGAGCAAAGTGTTCTCTTGCACAAGGAGGTTGTAACATGAAAAACAACCCAAGACAAATAAGATCTGTTCCAAGCGACAGGGAAAAAAATTACGTGGATATCTTATTTTAGCTGTAATAAGCAGAAAACAGATACATACTCAGTGGTATAGTGTACAGCCAGGTTTAGTAATCATATGAAATGTACAAGGAAGGTAGTGTGCCTCATAGGAAGTAGAGAAAAATATGTTAAATGGGCACTGTCAGATACAAAAACTTTTGAGATGTTGTAAAGCATGGAAAACCAATAGGTTTTGCAATTGCTTTCATTAAAAAAAAATGTCAGTATTTCATACTGAAAAAGCCAGTCTAACAACTGCCCCCGCCGCCTGCTTGGACACATACTAGTCCTGCTGTGTCCATGCGTCATCACCTATGTCATGGACACACTTCCTTGATTGACAGCTGTGAGCGCAGGGCTCACAACTGGAGGAAAAATCCTCCCACTGTCAGCTTGTGTCCCGCTACTGTCAGTGAGGACAATCTGGGAGTTGTAGTTTTGCTAATGCTAGGGGAGATGTGCGCAGACAGCATACTGAGGGAGGGGGCGGAGACCTGCACAGTGAGGCCACGCCCCCTCTGAGAGGAATTCAGACTAGTGAGCTAAATTAAAAGTGTAATAAAAAAATAAAGGTGCTAGACACAAAAAAATAGATGTACATGGTCAGGATTAGGTATTGAGGGATTTGTTAAAAAAAATAAATAAATAGGGAAACCAGCATTTTGGGGAAAAAAGAAAAAGTCCTATCCCATTGGGCCAGGTAAAATAGAAAAAAAAAACTCTATACTTGCCTATCCCCAGTCCTTACAGCTCTAATTCAGCTCTGGTCACCAGTTCTTCTGTCTAACTACTTAAACAAGTTAGACTATGTTTACACCACATTTGGGGGGAATTTATTATTGGTTTTTACCCTGGTTTTGTGGTGTACATTTGTCTCACAATTTGTCTCAGATGCTGTTGTGAGACATTTCATTGCAGCTTTTGCTTTAGAAGGTTTTTCAAAAAGAACATACCGTATAAGCTGACCCAAATATAAGCCGAGGCCCCTAATTTTACCCCAAAAACCCAGGAAAAGTTATTGACTCGACTATAAACCTAGGGTGGGAAATACATCATCATTCCCCCCCCCCCCCCCCTTCATCTTCACCGTCTGTCAATCCCTTCATCAGTGGTCTTCAACCTGCGGACCTCCAGATGTTGCAAAACTACAACTCCTAGCATGCCCATCGGCTGTCCGGGCATGCTGGGTGTTGTAGTTTTGAAACCTCTGGAGGTCCGCAGGTTGAAGGCCACTGTGGCCTTCGTCATCATCCAGACCCCCAACCCCCCTTTTGTTTTGTACTCGCCTCCCCTCGGCGGGAAGTTAGGGTGAGCTGGTCAGGGCCATCTATGCTGCAGGGACCGTCCAGTGAGGAGGATTAGTCGTTGCGGGCTGTCCATTTTCACTGGGGGGGCCTCTTCTCCGTGCTTCGGGCCCGGACTAGTGACGTTGCCTTGACAACGACACACAGGGACGTTGTGCATGAACATCCCTGTGCGTCGTCGGCAAGGCAACGTCACTAGTCCGGGGCCGGGCCCGAAGCGTGGAGAAGAGGCCCCCCCGGTGAAAATGGACAGCCCGGAACGACTAATCCTCCCCACCGGATGGTCCTTGCAGCAGAGATGGCCCTGACCCTAACTTCCCGTCGTGGGGAGGTGAGTACAAAACAAAAGGGGGGGGGGGGGGGGGGGCTGGATGATGACGAAGGCCGCAGTGGTCTTCAACCTGCGGACCTCCAGAGGTTTCAAAACTACAACTCCCAGCATGCCCAGACATGCTGGGACTTGTAGTTTTGCAACATCTGGAGGTCCGCAGGTTGAAGACCACTGATGAAGGGATTGACAGGCGGAGAGTTCACTCGAGTATAAGCCGAGGGGGGCGTTTCCAGCACAAAAAATCGTGCTGAAAAACTCGGCTTATACTCGAGTATGTACAGTACCAAGTTGTGATTTTAGTTGATATCATGCAGTGGTCAGGAATTTATCATGTGCAACTTTTCAGTTTGTTGCAACTGCCCTTACAAATCTACAACAGCCCTGACTTTGCTTACAAAACTAACTGCAAACAGTATTATTAAAAAATCACACATTTTGTCGCACGGGATAAAAAGTTGCAGAACAAAGTGGTGTACTGAAGTAAGAAATGTGAGCACCACCAGATTTCTCACATTCCCTGCACCATGTAATACATTTGGTCCACAGTTTCCACCACATGAATCTATGGGGTAAAAAGATGTTCACCTACACCACTCTTGATGAATCTCCCCCTTGGTGTGTATATTAATCAGTATATGTGCTGAGAAATAGTCCTGGAGCATAAGCTGAGTGGGTCCATAGACCTGACGGGTGCTAAAAGAACTTTCTTTTGGGATTCCATTTGCTGGAATATATTTGTATATTTTTTTTTTTTTTGTTCTTTTACTGTAGGGAAGTACCTCAGTTGGTACAGAAATGGCAAAGAAGAGCTCACTTGGCTGCACCTCTAGCTGCCAATATTAGGCCAGACAGAGCCTAGGCAGCCTTCAAATAGGTGCAGGTTTAACCTCTGAGACCCGCTCCTATCAGATACCAGCCTGATTTTCCGCCGTGTAAACCTGGCCTACTGGGCACAGTATGACACTGAAAAGGCCTGTTTATTTCTAGAAGAAGCACCACTTATGTCCATAGGCTGTGACACTAAAAGGGGTATTCCGGGAATTTTTTTTATTTGACTATGCTACAGGGGCTGTAAAGTAAGTGTAGTTTATAATATAGTGTCTGTACCTGTGTGTGACGGTTTTCTCACAATTCTCATGTGATTTTCACCCCAATATTTATTTTTATCAGCATACAAAATGACTGATGTCTCGGATTTTTCCCAGCTTGCAATGCGGCTGAGACCTGACTCACTAGCCAGCTGATGACAGGGAGCCTGTGTGCTTCAATGGGTGGAGGGATCGCTTGGTGGGAGAGAGATCAATCTGAAATCAATGCAACAGCTAAAGGCACCCTGATTGAAAACCACAGGTCTGCAGCTCATTTATGTTTCAATGGGTGGGGTGGCTAATGTGTGGGAGGGAGGAAAATGGAATCATGGGATGTGTAGGCAAACAAGAAAACTGAAAACAGGAAATACCAGTTCACAAAAGCTAGCCACAGTGTTATGGTAATCTCACAACATAGCCATTTAGCCCAAGACAAGCGCAGATGCTTCCTAAGCATGTCCATTACTGTCTGCTAGGTACGTACTAAAATCACCTTATGGTGGAGAACCCCTTTAAATAAAGTTATATTGTGATACCAGACACATGACTGAACAAGAGAAGGGTTGTTTCTGGAAAAAGCGCATATTTTTCTTAAATGATCCATCTCCTTTAAAGAGGCACTGTCCTTGTGAAAAACTTTTGATATATTATAGAACGCATCATAACTTGCTTTTTTACAATTTAAATGTATTTAAAAAAAATAAGATGTCTAGGGGTGGAGTACTCCCTTTAACAGCGGACATTGTGAAGACCAGTTGTTTCCCAACTGGGTGCATCCCGCTGTTGTAAAACTACAACTCCCAACATGCTTTTGGCTGTCTGGGCATGCTGGGAGTTGTAGTTTTGCTAATCCTAGGGGAGAGGAAGCCATCTGCCTGTGTTTTTTTTAATTTTTTTGCACTATGACAGGTACGCTTTTAAGCTATGTAAACGAGAAATTACATTTTTGATTGATTGAATGAAGCATGTGTCTACAGTCTTGTACCTTGGTGTATTTGGAATAAACTTCATTCTTTTAATGGGAGCAGCGCTGGACATTTCTCTTTGTTGTATATATCTACTGTGGTGTAGTCTGCACCAGTCCGGGCGCTGCAGGACACAGGAGGTGAGCTAAATGCTTGCACCATACAGCTATTGAATGAAGCATGTATTTATTCCCACTGTAAACACAAACCCTAGAAACAGGAGTCACACCTTTAGAATAGCGCACATGCATGCTGCTGCTCTGTGGAGCTGTACTTGGCGATCTCCAGCTGCTCTATAGACACTTATGGATCTGACACTTATAGGGGATAGCTGTTTCAAGTTGAAATACCCCTTTAAAGGAGTATTCTGGCCATAGACATCTTATCCCCTATCCATAGGATGGGGATAAGATGCCTAATTGCGGGGGGCCCGCTGCTGGGATCCCCCACGATCTCCGTGCAGCACCCACATACGATTCCGGGCTGCTGCTCCAGTCTCAGATACCTCTGTGTTTCTGGGACTGGAGATGTGATGTCATGCTACGCCCCTCCATTCATGTCTGTGGGAGGGGGTGTGACAACACAGAGGTTTCCGGCATAGAATGCGGGTGCTGCACGGAGATCGTGGGGGGGGGTCCCAGCAGCGGGCAGGGGATAAAGATGTCTATGGCCGGAATACACCTTTAAGAAAAAATAGCTAATTGCAACTTTAGAAAGATATTGATAAAACAGAAGAGGTCCAAAGGTGGGCTGCAAAAATGGTGGAAGGTCTTAAGGGGTTGTTTGGGGAAGAAAAATAAAAACATCCCCTATCCACTTGATAGGGGATAAAAGTAGGGTCCAACTGCTGGGACCCCCCACAATCTTCAGAACAGGGACCTGGCTCTCAAAAAGGTCACAGCACCCGGGCATCTTTGGCACTCTGAGCACTGTTTTCTCTGAGAGCCAAGGCACCGTTCTAGAGATTTGGGGTGGGGGGGGGGGGGGCAGCAGTCAGACCCCCTTCTTATGCATTTTCCTGTGGATAGAGGATAAGTTGTTCTTTATCATACAACCCTCATTAGAGTAGGGTCACATGTAGCAGACTCGCAGTGTTTTTTACGCTGCAGATCCGCCGGTGACCCGACCCTACAGTGTACCTCCGGCTGTTCCCAAACCCCCGTGTGCTGCTCGCAGCGGCAATCCACCAATACGAGCAGCCACACAGACGAGCGAGTCGCTGCATGCATGCGCAATGTACTCAGACATCTGTGAGTACACTGCTAGTGCATGCGGCTACTTGCAGGTCACTGTTTGGCTGCTCGTGAGTGGACCTCCGACTGCCATCTTGACTCATCGGAGCTCCTGCAATCGCGCTAAAGGATTAATGGCATCAGCATGATTGTTGATGTCCGCCATTAGCGGTGGGTCCCCAGCTCCCTTCATAGTTTTTACACACTGCAGGATGTAAATGTGTGTCCTGGTGCGCTAAGTACTAGGCGGAAAGGGTATACATTTACGCCCTGTGTCCTCTAGGGGTTAGTACGTAACTGAACACAAGACCATGGGGCACAAGCTGAGATTAGGTCAGAAGCAACATGAGAAAAAAAATAATTTTACTTAGGGTACGTTCCCACACGGCGTATTTTGCTGCGTATTTGCAGCTGCGTATTTTCCTACCCATTGACTTCAACAGAGAAAATAAAATACGCAGCAGCAAATACGCAGCAAATACGCCGTGTGGGAATGTACCCTAAAAGAGTAGTAGATGCTTGGAACAAACCTTCAGCAGATGTGGATGGGAATCCCCATTAAAGAGTACCTCTCATGATCTTGATAAACTTTATAATCCTCCCAGTTTACTGGCCCCATCATGATAAACCCAAGCAAAAATGAGTTTTAATGACAGTGCCTATTTACGTGAATGTAAGCTTGCCTGGGATAAAGATACTGTATATCTATCCAAAGATAAATAAGAGGGGCCAGGTGGTCTTTTAATGCCGACAATCTTCTATATTTCTGTGGTCTTTTCTGATTATATATAGTGTATTACTCCCCCTTATAAGAATATAAGGGCATGTATACATGTCTCAGAACTCCGCAGTGAGCCATAGTTTTATATTAGGAGAATACAGATTATAAAAGACACATGTCAGCTGCTGAAGAGCCAGCTTTCTGTCCATCATTGACGGGGATGAAGTTCCCGAGAAGGTCTGAGGTGTGTGTTTTTATGTTCAGCAGCTGAGACAGGAAACAGGAAAACACATTTTGCGGCTGCTGAAGAACCTCTTATGCAGGAAGGAAGCATACATGTCAGTCAGTAGTTGTTGGAGCTTCCTTGAAATGGAATCCATGACCTTTTAGGAAGGAAGAGAAGAGCAGAGGCTATGTAGCACAATCTGATGTCATATTTATACTGACTTTTTTTTTTTTTCAATAGGAAATTTCTATTAATGTGGCTTCTGAACATTTGTAGTTTACATTTTACGTCACAGTATTACTCATGTTCATAATCACATTTAACCCATTAAGAGGATTTAGCCTGCAGGACCACACAGACATCATTGGCCTCTTGACTCATAAGCAAATACAATTAAGTGCCCTGTAATTTCCCGTCATTCCTTCTCCCATCTAGTACATTGTCTTATGAGCGTGTAAGACTGAAACGATCATGAATCATGTGATGCTGTAAATCAGGTTACAAGTGTTTATATAAAGCAGCGGTCTCAAACTGTGGCCCTCCAGATGTTGCTAAACTTCAACTCGCAGCATACCCGGACAGCCGTTGGCAGAAAGCACTGTGGACAGACACAAAAGAAATTTGAAAAGAACTTCCTCTGTAACATACAGCAGCTGATAAGTACTGCAAGGATTAAGATTTTTCAATAGAGGTAATTTACAAATCTGTTTAACATTGTGGCACCAGTTGATTTAAAGAAAAATCTTTTTCACCGGAGTACCCCTTTAAATGGTATAGATAGGTGATGAGTGTTGTTGATAAAAGGGGTACTCCACTGGAAAACTTATTTTTTATTTTATTTTTTTAAATCAACTGGTGCCAGAAAGTTAAACATATTTGTAAATGAGTTCTATAAAAAAAAATCCTAATCCTTCCAGTACTTATTAGCTGCTATTTGCTCGACAGGTTCTTTTCTTTTTGAATTTCCTTTCTGTCTAACCACAGTGCTCTCTGCTGACAGAGCAGAAGTAAATCCCCATAGCAAACCTCTCCTTCTCTGGACAGTTCCTAAAATGGACAGCAGAGAGCACTGTGGTGTAAGCAGAGAGCACTGTGGTCAAACAGAAAGGAAATTCAAAAAGAAAAGAGCTTCTTGTGGAGCATATAGCAGCTGATAAGTACTGGAAGGATTAAGATTTTTTTAATAGAAGTAATTTGCAAATATGTTTAAGGGTAGGGCTATTCTTGTTGAGTACCTCATTATTAAGATTTTTGAGTCTTATATGAAAACTTTCCATGCGGTCTTATGTATGGGCTTCATGGTCCAGCGCAGGAGCTGGGCAGATTGATTGTTTTGTAAGAAAAGCTTCAGTATTATTTATATCCCTGCTCTTTTTGTGTTTAGGAGTCTAGCGAACAGTATCGCTGGTTGACAGCTTATCCTTTATGACTTTCCATACAGAGATAGATGCCAATAACCCACTGGGCTCCTAAGCATAGAAACAAGATTAAGGGGCAGCTATTACTTCAGAATCCTTTCGGGAATGACAGCCCAATGAGCTCCTAAACATAGAAAATATACAAGTTATACTTATATATATTTTCCCACAGAATTTATATTAATCTGCCCAGCATCTCTTGCTTTATAACATGCTGTCTGCAGACCAGGCACTGTTAAAGGAGTAGTCCAGTGGTGACTCAGTGGTGAGCAACTTATCCCCTATTCTAAGGATAGGGGATAAGTTGCAGATCGCGGGGGGGTCCGACCGCTGGGGCCCCCTGCAATCTCCTGTACGGAGCCCCGACAGCCCGCGGGAAGGGGGCGTGTCGACCTCCGCACGAGGCGGCGGCCGACACGCCCCCTCAATACAACTCTATGGCAGAGCCGAAGCGCTGCTTTCGGCAATCTCCGGCTCTGCCATTGAGATGTATTGAGGGGGCGTGTCGGCCGCCGCCTCGTGTGGGGGTCGACACCCGCTATCTCGGCGGAGAGCCGGGGCCCCGTACAGAGAGATCGCAGGGGGCCCCAGTGGTCGGACCCCCCCCCCCCGCAATCTCAAACTTATCCCCTATCCTTAGGAATAGGGGATACGTTTTTCACCACTGGACTACCCCTTTAAATGTGATAGGTTCTCTTTTAGGGTCTATTCACACGTACAGTATCCTGCACATATTTGATGCACATGATTTGAAGCTGTGTTCAGTCATTTTGTTTATATTGTAATCTGCAGCACAAATTCTGCTGCTTCAAATTCTACCTATTAAATATGCGTAGAATACTGTATGTGTGTATAGACCCTAAAGGGGCATTCTGAGATGTGTGTGTGTGTGTGTGTATATATATATATATATATATATATATATATATATATATATATATAATTTATTAAATATATACACACACATATCTCAGACCACTCCTTTTAGGGTCTATATACACACACACACAAAAAATATATACATTATTTATTTTTCTTTTTATTTATTTTTTTGTGTGTGTGTATAGACCCTAAAGAAGCATGACTTGGGATAGGCTCCATACAATAAAATACAATGATATGGGTTACATTTCCTATGTATTTTCTGGCTTTGACAATCAAATGATTGTTTCTGGTCATCTCATCAAGCGGCTAGTGCTGGAGATCATTCAGAGTAACGCCTTAGGCTAGGTTCACACTACGGAATGTCTGCCTGAAATTCCACTTTGAAATTGCAGGCAGGAATTCCGCTTACTAAAATGTACTATATAGTGAATAGGTTTCCCTTCACAAATTCACACTTCGGAATTTGTGAATGGAAAATCCGCTTGAAAATTTCCACCTGAAGAATGGTGTTGCTCATTCTTCAGGCGGAAATACTCGCAGAACACATTGCAGTCTATTGGAGACTGCAGTGTCCGGCGGTCCTAGCACCGACAGATTCAGTCAGCGCCGGCCGCACTCTGAATCTCCGGGCGGAAATTTTCTGCCCGGAGATTCCGCAGTGTGAACTCAGCCTTAGACTCCTAAGCAGGTTAGTGTAGTTTTTTGCAGTCTTTGTGTTTTCATCAGAAAAATATTGCCATGAGGAGAAGGTGATATAACCTATATTCACAATTTAAGGTGTTTTATAAACATTTGATGTCTTTAGATTTTGTTCACATGTTGAATTTTACAGCGTTTTCCAAAAGTGTGGTAAAATTACAAGTTTTTACCATATTTTGCACAATTGTGGTATAGTATCCCAATTTCACACCATGATTTGGGGAAAATTACAGCAAAAAAACTGGAAAAAAACTCAGTGTGAACACAGCCTCAGGGGAGGTGTAAAACTGCTATGTATTCTTATTCTGTAGAGATGGCAGATGGAGCTGGGAGGGGTCTGTGAGCTACCGTGTTTCCCCGAAAATACACCCTACCCCGAAAATAAGCCCTAGCTGGATTATTGGGGTGGGCTGCAATATAAGCCCTACCCCGTTAATAAGACCTAGACCAGTGGTCTCCAACCTGCGGACCTCCAGATGTTGCAATGGAGGTCCGCAGGTTGAAGACCACTGACCTAGACAATGCCCGGGCTGCAAATATTTAAAAACAAATTTTAACTTTACTTCGTCCTCCATTCCCCCATTGCTAAGGAACCGGCCTCACTGTCCTCCGCTGTTCTTGCTACGGTCCTGGGGATGGGAACGTCACAGAGCCTTCAGCCTATCACCGGCCGCAGCAATGTCCCGCCTCGGCCAATGATAGCCTGAGCCCACTGTCATGTAAGAAGCCGGCCGGCTTCTTACATGACAGTGGGCTCAGGCTATCATCGGCCGAGGCGGGACATCGCTGTGGCCGGTGATAGGCTGAAGGCTCTGTGACGCCCCAACACCAGGAAGCAGCAAGAACAGCGGAGGGACCATGAGGCCGGTTCCTTAGCAACGGAGGAATGGAGGACGAAGGTAAGTGAAAGTTTGTTTTTTAATATTTGCAGCCCGGGCACAGGAATACAAAGTACAGCGCAGCGGCTGATAATTATTTGGCAGGGGGGAGAGAAGCTCCTCTTGTGGGTGACATACGATTAGTCCCCCGATGTGGGGTGCAGCGCTAGGCTGATAAACCGGAGGGGGGGGGACATTGGGGGGCAGAGCTGCGCCCATCACATGATGATAATGGGGGGAGGGGTGTAAATTCCGTTAAATCCCGTGGAACCGCCATGTTGTTCAATGTACATACCGTAAATAAATAAGCCCTACCCTGAAAATAAGCCCTAGTGTGTTTTTTGTGGCTAAAAATAATATAAGACCCGGTCTTATTTTCAGAGAAACACGGTAGTAGGAGGGGACCTAGAAGGTGGTATTATCATCCTGTAATTCACAGGAATTTAGAAACCAGGTCTGACATCATGTCATTCACAATAAGCACGGTAACTTTTTGGTAGTCGGAATGATGATCACATGACTAAGTTAGAGTAATAAAACACACAGATACAGCTGTGCTGGAGTGAAACAAATGGGGCTGAGTAGTGAATGGTGCATGTGCAGGATTTGGGCAAAACAAACAAACCTGGAGTGCTTTTTAATGTATTTGGATCAAGGATTTTTTGCTATATTTTCTGGAGTTACCTAATACAGGGAACAAAATACCCTGCTAGTCCACCCATATCATAATAAAATGCAGAAATATATAGATCGATCTATCTGGCTATCCTTGCAGCTTAAACATTTTTATGGCACAAATCACTGTCACTCACACTTGGGATACAACTGCATATTTCTTTCTTTCAGTTAAGCATCCTTTTTTTTTTTTTTAGCTTTAAAAAAATAAAGAAAATACATTTAAAAAAATAGATGTGAATAGCTCCTTAGTTTAACAAACCAAACAAACTCACTTACAGACTATATTTGGTCTATTAAAGTCTCTGTCCGTGCCAAAGGCATGCTGGAGTATTAGTTGGAATGTATTCCTACACATAGTGGTGATGGAACCCCAAAATGTGATGGGAATGGGGCATTATCTGTTGCCTTTTTGCACATTTACACCAGACCTCTTATTCATCATTCACATATGAAGAGATGTAATAGACTCATTTCTTCTCTTGTTTCCTGGTCTGTAAACAGACTCATATACAAATATTTGATTATCTGTCAAGAAAAACCAGATCTTCAGCCTTGCACTTTAATTATCTGCTCAGCTCCGCTGTGATGTCGAGCCCATTGCCAAGTATTAGCTAGCGGAGTGAGTCCATATAGCATTCCAGGAGCAGATGCTTTGTTGTATGCCCACGTACACCATACATCCGCAAAAGCCAAGAAAGTAAGACCTTTTCATTTATTATTTATTTAATTTTTTATTGTCATTTTACCGCATTGTCTAGAGCTGTGGTCTACAGCCCGTGACTTTCCAGTTGGTAGAATCGGAGAGTCACAGGTTGCAGACGACTGGTCTAGTGAGTGTACAGCTGCTATGTAAATGTTTGTATATTTAAAGGGGTACTCCGCCCTAGACATCTTATCCACTATCCAAAGGAAAGGGATAAGATGTCAGATCACGGGGGGTCCCACTGCTGGGGACCCCCGCAATCTCTTGCAGCACCCAGAGTCATCACTGCACAGAGTTAAAGGGGTATTCCAGGAAAAAACGTATTTTTTTTTTTTTTTTTTTATATATATATATCAACTGCCTTCAGAAAGTTAAACAGATTTGTAACAGAATGTAAATTACTTCTATTAAAAAATCTTAATCCTTTCAGTTCTTATGAGCTGCTGAAGTTGAGTTGTTCTTTACTGTCTAAGTGCTCTCTGATGACACCTGTCTCGGGAGCTGCAAATTCCCGTAGCAAACCTATTCTGCTCTGTGCAGTTCCTGAGACAAGCAGAGATGTCAGCAGAGAGCACTGTTGTCAGACAGAAAAGAACAACTCAACTTCAGCATCTGATAATAATTGGAAGGATTAAAGATTTTTAATAGAAGTAATTTACAAATCTGTTTAACTTTCTGGAGCCAGTTGATCTAAAAAAAAGGTTTTTCCTGGAATACCCCTTTTAAGTTTGCTCCGTGCATGATGACTCGCTATACAGGGGCTGGAGTATCGTGATGTCTTGATGAGGGGGGCAGAGCGTGACATCACAAGCTAAATACTACCCAAATTATTATTTGGCATTTAAAATTAAAGGAGTAGTCCGGCGCGCACTTTTTTTCATTTTATCACGTCCGGGCTGCAAAATTAAAGAAAACGCACTTTCTCTTACCTGCCAACGAGCCCCCGGAGCTCCGGTACAGGTGTTCGGTCCCTGGGCTGTATTCTTCTTACTTCCTGTTAGCCCGGCACGTCACAGCCTCTGCTGGTGATAGGCTGAAGCTCCGTGTGACGTGCCGGGCTAACAGGAAGTAAGAAGAATACAGCCCAGGGACCGAACACCTGTACCGGAGCTCCGGGGGCTCGTTGGCAGGTAAGAGAAAGTGTGTTTTCTTTAATTTTGCAGCCCGGACGGGATAAAATGAAAAAAGTGCGCGTCGGACTACTCCTTTAACCCCTTAAGGACCGGGGGTTTTTCTGTTTTTGCAATTTCGTTTTTTGCTCCTTGCCTTTAAAAAATCATAACTCTTTCAATTTTGCACCTAAAAATCCATATGATGGCTTAGTTTTTGTGCCACCAATTCTACTTTGTAATGACGTCAGTCATTTTGCCCAAAAATCTACGGTGAAACGGAAAAAAAAATCATTGTGCGACAAAATTGAAAAAAAAACGCAGTTTTGTAACTTTTGGGGGCTTCCGTTTCTACGTAGTACATTTTTCGGTAAAAATGACACCTTATCTTTATTCTGTAGGTCCATACGATTAAATTGATACCCTACTTATATAGGTTTGATTTTGTCGGACTTCTGGAAAAAATCATAACTACATGCAGGAAAATTAATACGTTTAAAATTGTCATATTCTGACCCCTATAACTTTTTTATTTTTCCGTGTATGGGGCGGTATGAGGGCTCATTTTTTGCGCCGTGATCTGAAGTTTTTAACGGTACCATTTTTGTATTGATAGGACTTATTGATCGCTTTTTATTCATTTTTAAATGATATAAAAAGTGACCAAAAATGCACTATTTTGGACTTTGGAATTTTTTTGCGCGCACGCCATTGACCGAGCGGTTTAATTAATGATATATTTTTATAATTCGGACATTTCCGCACGCGGTGATACCATATATGTTTATTTTTATTTACACTGTGTTTTTTTTTTTTATTGGAAAAGGGGGGTGATTCAAACTTTTAATAGGGGAGGAGTTAAACGATCTTTATTCACTTTTTTTTTGCAGTGTTATGGGTCCCATAGGGACCTATAACACTGCACACACTGATCTTCTATGCTGATCACTGGTTTCTCATAAGAAACCAGTGATCAACGATTCTGCCGCATGACTGCTCAGGCCTGGATCTCAGGCACTGAGCAGTCATTCGGCGATCGGACAGCGAGGAGGCAGGAAGGGGCCCTCCCGCTGTCCTGTCAGCTGTTCGGGATGCCGCGATTAGCCGCGACTATCCCGAACAGCCCGACTGAGCTAGCCGGCCACTTTCGGTTTCACTTTTAGCCGCGCGGCTCAGCTCTGAGCGCGCGGCTAAAGGGTTTATAGCGCGCGGCGCCGCGCGCTATTAGAGGCAGGTCCCGGCTTCACTATGACGCCGGGCCCGCCGCAATATGATGCGGGGTTACTGTGTAACCCCGCGTTATATCAGGAGAGCAGGACCAAGGGCGTACCTGTACGCCCTTGGTCCTTAAGAGGTTAAAGACTTCGGGGCCAAAAATCATCACGTTAATTTTTTTTTTTTTAAACCCTGAAAAAAAGAAACTTAAAAGGAAATCTGTCAGTAGAATGACCCCCAACCTGTTTACACATGGTAATAATGTTGGTGATGCTGAATCTAATGCAGTTTACCTTTTCTAAGGCTAAGTTTCCACTTGGTTTTTTTCGGGCAATGTTTGGATATCTGCCACTGCAGTTTTTGAGCCAAAGTCAGAAGTGGATCTATAAGGGAGGAGAAGTGTAAGTTCTTCCTTTTATATGTCCTATTCCTTTTGAGTCCACTTCTGGCTTTGGCTCAAAAACTGCAGTGGCAGATCTCCAAAAACTGCCAGAAAAAAAACCAAGTGGAAACTCAGGCTTATTCCACTGCACTGTTCCATAGAAAAATAGATAAATCCAAGTATGCAAATGCTGATCTGCTGTGCACACGAGGATTTCCCCGCCACTTGGTGCGCCATTCTGCCTGGCCAGCTGGTCCCTGCAATGCAGCCCCTTAATAAATATTTATCTTCTGCTCTCCAGTATGGTGCCGTTACATGTTGTGTGCACATCACCATGTATAGCCCAGGACCACAAGCGTGCATGCTGCTACGCCCTTTGTGCTGAAGAGCAGAAGATGTAGATACTAGATGGTTCATGGGAGCTTACTGTGTATAGTGTTAGGGTAGGTTCATATTGCGGAATCTCCGCTCGCGGACATTCCATCAGGCGGCGTCCGTCGGCAGTAGGACAGCGGGGCACTGCGCAGTCACCATTGACGGCTATGCAATACTTGCAGAATTCCAACAAAGAATGAACATATTCTTTCTTTGTGTGGAACAATTTCTGCGGTGGAATTGTCCGCCTCTGAAATTCCGCACTGTGAAGAACCATTCACACTAATGGTACATTTCACTGCGTGGAATTCTACTCTAATTTCACGGGAATTCCTCTGTGTGAACGTACCCTTATTGTTCAGGTCAGAATGCAGACAGCTACTGGTGGCTGCAGATAGCCGGACCAACCAACAAATATCATTTGGCTCCCATTTTTATACAGTAAGAGCCAAAAGCTCCTTTTTAAGGCTTGTTTTTTTTTTGTCTGCATACTTGAGCCAATATGATATTATATTATATTAGGACAAATAAAATTTCAGTTGAGTAATTTATAAAAAATAGTTTCGTCTGTAGTAATTCAATCTACATGCAGTGTTAGTATTGCCCCCTAGATGTCAGCATAACTAACAATAGTAAGGCAAGCTCCTCTCATTTTACTAAATGTTCTCACCATTGTCATTACCACTGGTATATGAAGTGTTACTTCTTGGACAACATTTATCAGCTGGATCTGTTTTTCTCAAGTGAAACAATGCAGACATTTATGATTTTACAGAGGCATTATTCAGATCATATCAAAATGTTTCTTTTTAAGGACAAGCTGCCAGATACATGGGTACATAATATATGTCTCATCAAGGCCAAGACTCTGTGACCCAATACAGAGTGCCTGTGGCTGGGATAAAGTCAATTTGTACAACTGAAAAACTTTTTTTCCCCCCTCATACATGTAAAGGGAACCTGCCATCATTTTCATGCTGCGTAAACAACAAGTCATTGGGGTGGTCACTGGTGGCTTCTGCCCCACTCTGCTGACCATAGACCTCACTATATACCCAAGCAGGCATTAATCTGTCAATCAACTCTGGTGGAGTTGGAAGAAGCCGCTGAGGTCCTCCCAATAGCTAGTGGTTCAGGCAGCATGTTCTGTGCTTTATACACTGGTTCTGTGCTTTATACACTGCTCAAAAATAACACATAAACAACACAATGTAACTCCAAGTTAATCACACTTCTGTGAAATCCACTCAGGAAGCAACACTGATTGACAATCAATCATGGACCAGACAGCAGGTGTCAATTATAGGCAATTAGCAAGACACCCCCAATAAAGGAATGGTTCTGTAGATGGTGATGACAGACCACTTCTCAGTTCCTATGCTTCCTGGCTGATGTTTTGGTCACTTTTGAATGCTGTCGATGCATTCACTCTAGTGGTAGCATGAGACTGAGTCTACAACCCACACAAGTGGCTCAGGTAGTGCAGCTCATCCCAGATGGCACATTAATGCGAGCTGAGAGCATGGAGGCGCTACCAGGAGACAGGCCAGTACATCAGGAGACATGGAGGAGGCCGTAGGAGGGCAACAACCAAGCAGCAGGACCACTGCCTCTGCCTTTTTACAAGGAGGAACAGGAGGAGCACTGCCAGAGCCCGGCAAAATGACCTCCAGCAGGCCACAAATGTTCATGCGTCCACTCGAACATTAAGAAACAGACTCCATGAGGGTGGTATGAGGGCCAGACGTCCACAGGTGGGGGTTGTGCTTACAGCCCAACACCGTGCAGGACGTTTGGCATTTGCCAGAGAACACCAAGATTGGCAAATTCACCGCTGGTGCCCTGTGCTCTTCACATATTAAAGCAGGTTCACAGACAGAGTGGAGAACGTTCTGCTGCCTGCAACATCCTCCAGCATGACCAGTTTTGCGGTGGGTCAGTAATGGTATGGGGTGGCATTTCTTTGGGGGGGGGGCCGCACAGCCCTCCATGTGCTTGCCAGTGGTAGCCTGACTGCCATTAGGTACCAAGATGAGATCCTTGGACCCCTTGTGAGACCATATGCTGGTGCGGTTTGCCTCTGGTTCCTCCTAATGCAAGACAATGCTAGACCTCATGTGGCTGGAGTGTGTCAGCAGTTCCTGCAAGAGGAAGGCATTGATGCTATGGAGTGGCCTGCCCGTTCCCCAGACCTGAATCCGATTGAGCACATCTGGGACATCATGTGTCGCTCCATCCACCAATGCCACATTGCACCACAGACTGTCCAGGAGTTGGTAGATGCTTTAGTCCAGGTCTGGGAGGACATCCCTCAGGAGACCAATGCCCAGGCATTGTAGGAAGGTCCTATGGGCACATGGAGGCCACAAACACTGCTGAGCCTCATTTTGTCTTGTTTTAAGGACATTACATCAAAGTTGGATCAGCCTGTAGTGTGGTTTGAGTGTGACTCCATATCCAGACCTCCATGGGTTGATAAATTTGATTTCCATTGATAATTTTTGTGATTTTGTTGTCAGCACATTCAACTATGTAAAGTAGAAAGTATTTCATATGATTGCTCTGTCTGAGTGTTGCTTGGTCTGTCTGAGTGTCGCTTTGGAAGAGAGGCAGCTGAAAGAGAGTTGTAAAATGGGAGATGTCTGCTGTGCGGAGTGACTCTGTGGAGCTGGAGTGACTTGTACTTACATTTGCACATAGAGGGATCACTGAACTTTAAACAGCATTTTTTTCCCTCTACTCTGCTTCTAGGGGGAGGGTTAGATTGGTCACAGGTGCTTAAAGGGGTACTCCGGTGCTTAGACATCTTATCCCTTATCCAAAGGATAGGGGATAAAATGCCTGATCGCGGGAGTCCCGCCGCTGGGGACCCCCGTGATCTTGCCCGCGGCACCCCGTTTATAATCTGTCCCCGGAGCGTGTTCGCTTCGGGTCTGATTACCGGCGACCACAGGGCCGACGGCATGTGACGTCACGCCTCCGCCCCCGTGTGAGGTCACGCTCCGCCCCTCAATGCAAGCCTATGGGAGGGAGCGTGACAGCTATCATGCCCCCTCCCATAGGCTTGCATTGAGAGGCGGAACGTGATGTCACCCAGGGGCGGAGGCGTGACGTCACACGCCTTCAGCCCTGTGGTCGCCGGTAATCCGACCCGGAGCAAACACGCTCCGGGGACTGATTATAAACGGGGTGCCACGTGCATGATCACGGGGGTCTCCAGCGGCGGGACTCCAGTGATCAGGCATCTTATCCCCTATTCTTTGGATAGGGGATAAGATGTCTAAGCACCGGAGTACCCCTTTAAATCTTAGTCTGGGACTCAGTTCTGAGCTTGCTCTGTCTGAATGTTGCTTTGGAAGAGAGGCAGCTGTAAGAGAGTTGTAAAACAGGAGTTTGAGATCACTGTGAATGTTACTTTCCTCACACTGTAGGGACTTTAAACAAGGTCTACTGAGAATTTAATTTTAATATTTACTGTCTGTTTTTGGCTGTTAATCTGTGAAATCACCATAATTAGATTGCCTCCATGTTGGTAAATGCAGTCTGGTGTACATCTTGCGCGATGTATGCAATCCTTGAACAGTAGTTTAAGAGTGCATATTGCTGTGCGAGATGTGTGCGAGTTGTTCTTTTGGACGGACATGCAATGACAACTTGGAGAGGAGTCTCCTGCTCACTGAGCAAGTACTCTCTGGGGTAGAGGTGGGGGAGGATAGTGGGATGGAGGTGCAGGACAGTCAGGCAGCTAGCTGGATTACAGCTAGAAAACGGGGTAGAGGGAAGTGTCAGGGAGGCTAGTCCGGATCTGGCACACCTCAGCAAGTTGGCCTGGTTGGCAGATGAGGGCATGTCATTTCAGAGTTAACAGTACTGCAGCAAGATACTGCCTCTGACCGCCAGGGGGGTGTCTGCTCCAGTAAGGAGGGAATGAGGAGTTCAGGGCAGGCCAGACAGGTACTGGTAGTGGGGGACTCAATTATTAGGGGGACAGACGGGGCGATCTGTCACAAAGACCGGGATTGCCGAACAGTGTGTTGTCTACCTGGCGTTCAAGTTCAGCACATTGCGGATCGGGTTGACAGCTTGCTAGGTGGGGCTAGAGAAGACCCAGTGGTCATGGTACATATCTGCACCAATAACATAGAGGTAGGTGGAGTGTCCTTAAAAGTGATTTCAGGGACTTAGGCTGCAAGCTTAAGGCAAGGACCTCCAAGGTAATTTCTGAAATATTACCTGTACCACGAGCCACACCAGAGAGGCAGATCAGGGAGGTAAACAAGTGGCTCAGAAGATGGTCTAGGAAGGAGGGGTTTGGGTTCAAGGAGAACTGGGCTAACTTCTCTGTTGGATACCGGCTCTACCGTAGGGACTGGCTGCACCTCAATGGGGAGGGTGCAGCTGTGCTTGGGGAGAAGATGGCTAGAAGGGTGAAGGAGTGTTTAAACAAGGGACTGGGGGAGTGTACCTACAACATAGACTGCAAAGATAGTGTAGATAGAGAGGAGGGACTTATTTATATACCTGGGGGTGGAGCGGAGGGAGGGGTTAGAATAGTTAATAGGGATAGGCTTCATAGGGGGAAAAAAAAAACATACACCACTGAATTACATGATGACTAATTCCAGAAGTCTGTCCAATAAAACTGACGAACAAGAGTTGATAATGTCTGAGGAAGATTATGACATAGTGGGTATAACAGAGACTTGGTTGGACGATAGCTGTGACTGGGCAGTCAACATACAGAGTTAGTCTATTTAGGAAGGATCGGACAAAACTTAAAGGGGGAGGAGTTGTCTTTATGTAAAGTCCAGTCTGAAGGCCGCACTGCTGGAGGATATTTGTGGGGGGGGGGGGGGGATGATAATGTGGAGACATTATGGGTAGAAATATATGGAGATAAAAAAAATAATAATAAAAAAAAATCTGATAGGGGTTTGCTATAAGCCACCAAACATAATGGAAGAGCCAGAAGATCAATTACTGAGGCAAATAAACAAGGCAGCAAATCAGAATGAGGTGATAATAATGAGGGACTTCAACTATCCTGATATAAACTGGGAGACTGAGTCCTGTGAATCTCATAAAGGAAACAGGTTTCTGACTATAGCTAAAGACAATTATCTGTCCCAAATGGTGCAGGGCCCGACCAGAGGGGGCACCCTACTAGACTTAATATTAACCAACAGACCTGACAGAGTAACTAATGTGCAGGTAGAAGGACACCTAGGAAATAGTAATCATAATATAATACATTATAACTTGTTCTTCAATAAGGGAATCTCTTGAGGGGCCACAAAAACAACGAACTTTAGGAAGGCAAAGTTTGATCAACTCGGAGAAGCCCATAACAATATAAAATGGGATAATGTCCTCAAAAACAAGAATACTGACACTAAATGGAAGACTTAAGAATATTTTAAATTCTCACTGTAAGATGTATATACTTTTATGGGAATAAAGGGGTCAGGAATAAAAGAAAACCAATATGGATGAATAAGAACGTTAAGGGGGCAATAAATGACAAAAATAAAGCATTTAACCTACTAAAACAGGACGGCAGTGAAAAAGCATTAAAAAGCTATAGAGAAAAATGTTAATTATGTAAAAAAACAGATAAAAGCCGCAAAAATAGAGACAGACTCCTTGCCAAAGAGAGTATAACTAACCCCAAAATGTCCTTTAACTATATAAATAGCAAAAAGTTCAAAAATGAAAGTGTAGGCCCTTTAAAAAAATAAAGAAGAAATTATGAACGGGGATCAGGAAAAAGCAAATATATTAAACAAATTCTTCTCCACTGTATTCACCAAGGAAAATGAAATGCCAGGTGAAATACAGTGTGAAAAGGTAAACTCCCCAGTACAGGTCACCTGTCTAACCCAGGAAGTAGTACAGTGCCACCTACAAAAAATCAAAAAAGACTAATCGCCAGGTCCAGATGGCATTCACCCCCGTGTTCTAAAGGACTTAAGTAATGTAATAATATTCAGGGACTCTATAGCCACCAACAGTTCCCCAGGACTGGTGCATGGCAAATGTGGTACCAATATTTAAAAAGGAGTCAAAAGTTGACCCCGCAAATTATAGGCCTGTTAGTTTAACCTCTGTTGTATGTAAATAGTTTGAGGGTTTTCTAAGAGATGCTATATTGGAGTATCTTGGTAAAAATAAATGAATGACTCCATATCAGCATGGCTTTATGAGGGATCGGTCCTGTAAAACTAACCTGATCAGCTTTTATGGAAGGGGAGCTCCAGACTGAACCAGGGGGGAATTGCTGGATGACGTATATCTGGATTTTTCCAAAGCATTTGATACAGTGCCACATAAAAGATTGGTACATAAAATTTGAAGGATTGGACTGGGGGAAAATGTGTGTAAGTGGGTAAGTAACTGGCTCAGTGATAGGAAACAGAGGGTGGTTATTAATGGTACTTATTCTGATTGGGTGACTGTTACTAGTGGGGTACCACAGGGGTCAGTCTTGGGTCCTGTTCTATTTAATATATTCATTAATGACCATGTAGAGTGGTTGAATAGTAAAGTAAACCTGGATAGGTTGGAGGTTTGGGCTGGGAAGTGGCAGATGAGGTTCAACACTGATAAATGTAAGGTAATGCACATGGAGAAGAAAAATCCGGGCTGGGATTATGTATTAAATGGGAGAACACTTGGGACGACTGACCTGGAAAAGGACTTGGGAGTCTTAGTTAACAGTAAATTTAGCTGTAGTGACCAGTGTCGGGCAGCTGCTGCCAAGGCAAATAAAATCATGGGGTGCATCAATAGGGGCATAGATGCCCACGACAAGGATATAATTCTACCGCTGTACAAATCACTAGTCAGATCACACATAGAATACTGTGTACAGTACTGGGCACCAGTGTACAACAAAGATATAGTGGAGCTGGAGAGGGTTCAGAGACGGGCAACCAGAGTAATATGGGAATGGGAGGACTACAGCACCCAGAAAGATCATAATTGGGGTTATTTAGTTTAGAAAAAAGAAGGCTTATGGGAGATCTAATAACTATGTATAAATATATCAGGGGGCAGTACAGAGATCTCTCCCATGATCTATTTATATCCAGGACTGTATCCCTATCAAGCACAGACAGGGGTTCTTTACTGTAAGAGCAGTGAGACTGGGGAATTCTCTACCTGAGGAGGTTGTCATGGTGAACTCTGTAAAATAGTTCAAAAGGGGTCTGGATGCATTTTTGGAGAGTAAGAACATTGCTGGTAATATATACTAGATTTATAGGGACAGAACGTTGATCCAGAGATTTATTCTGACTGCCATATTTGGAGTCAGGAAGGAATTTTTACCTCTAGTATGAGGGTTTTTTGCCGCCTTCTGGATCAACTCAGTAGTGACTCATTAGGGATATAGGCTAAACTTGGTGGACTCTGGTCTTTTTTCAACCTTATGAACTATGTTACTATGATTAGTTCATTCATTCAGATCTAGGATGTCTTATCTTAGTGTTCCCTTTATTTTTTTGAGCAGTGTACTTTTTTTTTTTTTTTATATATTTGTATAGAAGTGAGCTCAGATTTTTCACACAGAGTTTCAGATCCCCTGCATATGCTTTTGTGCTGCAGTACACATTTATACCAAGAGTATTCTGCTTTCACTAAGGAGGAAGCATTTGCTAGTTCACTACATGGTGGACTCAAAGGGAGCCTGTCACCAATCACTTTCATGCTGCCTGAACCATAGGCCATTGGGCCGGATAGTTTATCACAGGGGATAAGTTTGGGTATATCCAGTGCCTTAATAGATAATAGAACAAAGTGATGTCCAGCGCTGCTCCCGCATAAAACAAATTCCTTTATTGATTAATATACACCATAGGTACAAAAGACAGGGTAGTAACAGGTGACGCGTTTCAGCCTATCAAAGGGCCTTAGTCATACATAAATAGACAATGCATGGAGTGTGTGCCCCAAAGGTCAACCCCCTTCTATTCTGTGGATAGAAGAAACAGAAGTGCTTGAGTGCTTGAGAAATAGAAGTGCTTGAGTACCCCTTTTTAAGCAGTTTTTCTCCGAACAACACTTATTGCCTCTCCACAGGAGAGATGTACAAGTGTTTGACTGCTGGGGGGAACCCACACATAACGAAAATGGGGTGTCCTGTCTTGCTGAAATAGAGTGGGGGTTTGGTATGTGTACTGGTGCTCCATATGACTCTGTTGAACTAAGTTAGCTGGTTCCTGGATTTTACCCACTTTATCAATTCTTTATTATCAGTTTGTGAAATACTTACTTTAGGTTAAGAAATTGGGAAAAAAAACATTGGAAACAAAACATGAGAGTTTTAAGGTTCATTGTTCTTCCTGATGCTGCTATTGATCGTGACTTGAATATAGTGGGTGGTTACTTCCAAAAGTATATGCAAGATGCCATAGTAACATATGTTATGTGTGTACACAGTATGATCACCTAACCTAGCTCCAGCAGTTATTAATGTTTAATCTTGACACTATGGCCCAGATTTATCAAAGAATGTCTACAGTAGAGCTATTTTCCTATGTATATTTGAGTGGTGGATTTCACTAGCGTGCATCTGATCTATCAAGAAGGTGCAGCAGGATGATGAATTTTGCGCAGCTCTGCTATGGTGGGAAAAGCTCTACCACATACACTTTTTCTAGACTTTTTCTTGTGAGGGAGGGAAGTAGACACTTTCCTGGGTCCTGAATTTGGCAGGTTAGGTGTTTTTACTTTCACAAAACTGCTACAATCAATTATTGTGGTGTCTAAGGGGTTAAAGCGGCATCACCGTGATCGGTGATGTCTGGCATTAGAGATGGGTCCTGGTGGCAGATAGCCGCCAGGACCACCCAGCTATGACCCGCGCTCAGCTCCTGAGCATGTGTCATAGAAGGGGAGTGGGACGCTGTCATCCACAAAGGGTTAAAGGTTGAATTGTGGAAGGTAGAAATTATTCTCACGCCTACTGGTAGGTGGTGTAGCTTTGTGCCTAAAAAAAAAAGTACCTTTGCGCACAAAATAGCGACTTTTGACCAAAGTCGCAAATGATAAATATGTGACCACTGCATGATCAAAAAGAAAAAGTTCTACGGGTAGGGAAAAAAGAGTAAAACTGTCTATATCAAAAGGCGCATAAAAGTCACTAAATATGCTGCTTGTGCCTGAACTGTGCCAGAACATAGACCAAAAAATGCTCTAAATGCAATGATAAATCTCCCCCTATGTGTTGCAGATGTGGCAATCTAATCTTTATATATTGTTAAGAAGTTTTATATAAGAGGCGATCTTGTGAATTGAGAGGGGCGGAGCATGATGTCACACGGGGCGGAGCCTTGACGTCACAATCCTCCGGCCCCGTGATCGACAGTAATCGGACCTGGAGCGAACAAGCTCCGGGGATTGATTTTAAACTGGGTGTGGCGTGCAAGATCACAGGGGTCCCCAGCGGCGGGACCCCCGTGATCAGGCATCTTATCCCCTATCCTTTGGATAGGAGATAAGATGTCTACGCGCAGGAGTACCCCTTTAATTTAAAAGCATAGCAGATTACTTTTCAATACAGTTAGAAAAAGGCATGGTGTACATGATGTATTGTAAGACTCATACATGTGTAGGTGAATACGCAATTTTCTCTGAACAGTGTGTACCGCCTCTCATTTTGTTATACTGTCAGTTACATCCGTGTTTCTGGCTGCCTCGCGCGCTGTGCACACATAAGGAGATTCTACTAAGTAAACAGAATAATAAAGGTCACTGTTAACTACCCTGGAAAATATGCTCTGCTCCTCTACATACAGAATCTCCTATGTCTATTCTCTGTCTTCATGAAGGATGTCTCTCTATATTGCAGTGCCTACATGTTGTTCTGCTCGCTACAACCTGGCAGTATTGGCATTACTTGGCTTCTTCATGTTGTATGCACTACGGGTCAATTTAAGTGTAGCCCTAGTGAATATGGTAAACTCAACGAGTGAGCAGGTGAACAGCAGTGCCAGCGTGTGCCCGGACCATTCGCTTAAACCCAGTGTACCTCACAATTCCACGGTAAGAAAAAAATCTTTTATTGTTAAAGTGTAGTCTTAGCTGAAATCATGGAGATGCTATATCGCAAAGCATCTTAAATAAATCTTTGGCAATAGTCTTGATGAAAAAATCTCTATTGTTTGGTGTCTACGGCTACTATGCAGATCATTGTATTGTGCAAGGGTGGACCTATCCTTTTGCTGCATAGGGGTTTTAGAATAATTCTCATTCTTCTGTACATAAAAGCTGAATTTTAAGTTAAAAAAAAATCTTAATCCTTTCTGTAGAAACCTGTAATATTGTGAAATTGTCACTTAGTACCTTTTTATGTAGTTTTTCATGTATGTATAACATAAAAATAAAATGCATTACAAGGATTATCCCGTTGTAGAAAAAAAGTTTAAAAATGGCACCACCTTTGTCCTCAGGTTGTGTGTGGTATTACAGCTTGGCTCCATTTACTTTAATAGAACTCAGCTGCAATACTACACATAAACTGCGGACGAGAGTAGCACTGTTTCTAGTAGAAAGCAGCTATACAGAATCAGGAAGGAAAATTCTTTGACTATTACATCTGTAACTTTCATGCCGATATATTTTGAATGCTAAGATTCTAAGCTTTAACTAAGATGTATTACTAAGATATATTTTTCACAGTTTAGTCATCCGCAATCCGCTTGCTTCAGCCTCCTATTGTTTTTAATGGGATTTTGCTTCCTTGTTCACACATTGGAAGTTCCATAGCAGATCTGGATTTAACTTAAATGGGCACTGTCAGATACAAAAACTTTTGATATGCTGTAAAGCATGCCAAACTAATAGGTTTTGCAATTGCTTTCATTAGAAATTTTTCAGTATTTCACACAGAAACAACAAGTCAAACAACTGCCCCCCCCCTGCCTGCTTGGACACAAACTCGTCCTGCTGTGTCCATGTGTCATCACCTATGTCATGGACACACTTCCTTGATTGACATCTGTGAGCGCAGGGCTCACAGCTTGAGGAAAAATCCTCCCACTGTCAGCTTGTGTCCTGCTCCTGTCAGTGAGGACAAGCTGGGAGTTGTAGTTTTGCTAATGCTAGGGGAGATATGAGCAGACTGCATACTGAGGGAGGGGGCGGAGACCTGTACAGTGAGGCCACACCCCCTCCCTTTGAGAGGAACTCAGACTAGTGAGCTAAATTAAAAGTGTAAAAAAAAAATAAAGGTTCTAGATACATAAAAATTAGATGTGCATGGTCAGGATTAGGTACTGAGTGATATATATAAAAAAAATGTTTTTTGTTTTTTTTTTTTGTTTTTTTTTTTTGGATCTGACGGGTACGCTTTAACAATGAAACTGATTTTTTTTTTTTTTTTTTTAAATCAGAATCTGCTCAGAAAAGCCAGTTTTATTTCAAACGCTTATTTCTGTGATAAAATTCCAGTTCCTCTCTAAATTTCCTAAGTGTGCATGGATGGATGTGGCAAAAGACTTGTCAAAGCTCCTGCACAGTCATACTTCTAAGGCTATGTTCACACGGCAGAAATTCTGAGCTGAATTCTGCAGAAATATTCAACTCTGAAACCGAGTTGAGACTCTGCTGCATCGTGTACACAGCAGAGTTTCCATGGAAATCCCGATGTTAGCATTCGCAGAAACAATGAACATTTAATTATTTCTGTGGATTCCGCTCGGAACTGCATTGCCATCTGTGAAGACTGTGCATTTCCAAGCCCTAGTGCTGGCAGAACATGCACATTTGCGGAACTGTTTTCCAGTGGACATTCTGCAAATTTTCCAGCAAAAAAATAAAAAAAGAAATTAGCAAATTTCTAATTAGTTTTAACCTATGGCCCCTATGTTTCTCATTTACAGATTATGGACAATTATGTTCCTTTAAAAGTTATGTCTAGAGATGAGCGAACTTACAGTAAATTCGATTCGTCACGAACTTCTCGGCTCTGCGGTTGCTGACTTTTCCTGCATAAATTAGTTCAGCCTTCCGGTGCTCCTGTGGGCTGGAAAAGGTGGATACAGTCCTATGAGACTCTTTCCTAGGACTGTATCCACCTTTTCCAGCCCACCGGAGCACCTGAAAGCTGAACTAATTTATGCAGGAAAAGTTATCAACTGCCGAGCTGAGAAGTTCGTGACGAATCGAATTTACTGTAAGTTCGCTCATCTCTAGTTATGTCCACCTTTGCAATGCTTTTTTTTTTTTTATAGTTCCATCTTTTATTTGCCTCCAACTTCTTGCTGACTGTCATATGCAAAAAGTAGGTGAAAGAGGCAAGGGAGTATGACTACTGCTATGACTACTACTCCTATACCAGGAAAGACCTGGGGAAAACAATCGCTTTAGCATCTTTGACTACTGAGTCTACAAAATGAAAAGAAATAATAATTCTGGATTTCTGAACTAAAAATGATTGTTACATGTAAACATTACAAGTAAGCATTTACACTAGTATGTGGTCACACTTCCAGTAGCCTTTACACTACATTGTGGAGTCTGACACAGTATTTATAGAACACAATGGGGCAAGATTTATCACAAGCTTTGTACTGTAGGGAAAAGTGTTGCAGTTGTCCATAGCGACCAATCAGATTGCTTCTTTCATTGTTCAGAGACTTTTTGTTTTTTTAAATGAATTAAACAATCTGGTTGCTCTTCCTCTGCACAACTTTCATTAGGTAGAGGGGAATAAATTCAAGCCTGTAAGCTGATCTCCCATGAAAACCTAAGGATTTCTCCTGAATTCTGCAGTCAGTACAGGGATCCCTCAAGTTACAATGGCCTCAACATACAATAGTTTCAACATACAATGGTCTTTTCTGGGCCATTGTAACTTGAAACCAGACTCAACATACAATGATACAGACAGTACAGATCTGTGATACATGTCAATGGCTGGAAGAACTGACCAATCAGAATGGGCATTCGCTGGTAAAACCCCTGTATTACTGAAGCGTATGCTCTGACTGGTGTCCGGTAGCGCCTCCTACAGTACAGGGAGGTATTACATGTTCTGTACTCTTTACCTGTGCAGGTTAGCTGCTCCTGTGGACACAAGGTGAGGGCAGCTCCATATTACTTTTTTAGGACATTGTGTGTTCTGTACAGGACCCTGAAGAAGCTCCTGTCCTCTACATAGACCAGTGTTTCCCAACCAGGGTGCCTTCAGCTGTTGCAAAACTACAACTCCTAGCATGCTCAGGCAGCCATAGGCTGTCCGGGCATGCTGGGAGTTGTAGTTTTGCAACAGCTGGAGGCACCCTAGTTGGGAAACACTGACATAGACAGTGATTTACAGCTCCCAGCAGCTCTTTTTCTATCTTTTATATGTAAGGATTTGCTTTATCTATATTAGGTATCTACTTATTTTTCTTTAATCCTCACTTTTTCCTATTTTTGGATGACATTTTGGCGGCTACAGAACCAATTACCAGGTTTCCATAGAGTTATGATCTCAACATACAATGGTCATCCTGGAACCATTTAATATTGTAACTTGAGGGACCACTGTATATAGCTAGGGGGCCACACACAAGATCGTCTGAAATCGGCAGATTTGGCCACTTTTAGTTTGTGTGTATGGCAAGGTTAATTTGCAGCTCCATAGTTAGTCTACCAAAATGAATCTGTCAAACATACAGGGCTGGGCAAACTCCATAGCCAGTGCACCTAGAAAACTGTTGGTATCTAAGGCTTAACATACAGGGGGGAGATTTATCAAAATCTTTTCCAGAGGAAAAGTTGCTTAGTTGTCCATAGCTTCTTGTCCGTAGCTTAGTTGTCCATCAGATCACTTCTTTCATGTTTAAAAAGGCCTCTAGAAAATGAAAGAAGTGATCTGATTGGTTGCTATGGGCAACTCAGCAACTTTTCCTCTGGACAGGTTTTGATAAATCTCCCCCACACAATAGACATGTGATGGGGACCCAGCTTTTCCCCAATGGCAGATGTTAGTAGAGAGAAGGATCAGACATGTTGGATTTCAAATGCCCAATCATTTTGTTCTCTGGGAGATAATCGACCACCAGAAGAGCATGTAATGGCTTGGTGTTTAGCTTGGCAAAACGCACAGGACAGGTGTCAGGGCTGGTATCTATCAAGATTTGTGTTCTCTACATTACATTACATTGTGTTTTAGCTGAAATAAATACATTTGTATCTGATCAGTCAAAAGCGCTGTCAATATACCCTATAATCTATTCTTTACCTATGCCAAATAAAGCTGGATATCCCTATTTGGCTGCAAGATACACTGAGGACCCATTTGAGACAGCTTAGTTTAATACATTTTGTACGGTTGTTTGTCACCATAAAACCTTATTAAATGTTGTGCGTTTATTGTGCACAATAAAGAACCATAGGAATTTTGTGGTTAAACTGCCTGGTGATACAACAGAATATAGTTGATATATATGATAATTTGTTTGGTGACTTGTAAAAATGACTAAAAGGCTTTATATTAATTTTTATGTTTATTTTCTACTTTGTATTTCAACAATTGAAAGGGCAAGAAGTATAGATGGGAAGCAGATACCCAAGGCTGGATACTTGGCTCATTTTTCTATGGATACATCATCACCCAAATCCCTGGTGGATACGTAGCTGGCAAAATCGGGGGCAAGCTATTGCTGGGATTCGGCATTCTGGGCACAGCTGTGTTCACTTTACTAACACCAGTAGCTGCGGATTTGGGTGCTGGATACCTCATAGCAGTTCGAGCACTGGAAGGGCTTGGTGAGGTAAGTGTATCTCTTTTATAAAGTGTTAACTTACATTTTCAGTATGAGAAAGACTGGACCATTATCGTAAGTCGGTGATGGACATCATCTTGTGAAAGAGTGCTTATGTTATGAGTGCAGTTAACTGTGTAGTAAGAGACCTTCCCAAGCAAGTGTACACTGAGAGCTATTAAGTAGGGGGTCATGTGCTCACTCAGAAAGCAAGTAAAAAAAAAAGGAAGTAGGTGGGGTGAATTCTAAAATGCTTGGGTGGGTAGTAGTGTACCCAGGTAACCGTGAGGATCTGGCATTTATAGGTCTATAGTGCTTTGCAAACTCTCTGGTCCTGTTTGAAAGCAAAAGGAGTTGTGGGTGAGCCACATGGTGCTGTATGGTGCTGGCAAAGCCCTTTCAGCTACGGGCCTCCGTGGTCAGGCATATATTTTATATACAGGAATTATCTGTGTATGCACCGAATTACAAGGAATTCCTCACCTATTTGTGTTTGTTTTGAGTGGTGACTCCTTATTTAGGTGTCACCTGTTTTGGAAGGTAGGGCTGCTGCTTAAAGGAAATCTGTCACCTGCACTAACCTGTCGGTACAGACAGATGTTGTAGGTGACACCGATGACAACCATACTTACCCGATCCCATTCCCCTGCTATCTTTCTCTGTATCTTCTGTTCTGGGGCCAACTTGGAGCATGGGGGGAGCTTCCTGACGTGACTGCTGAGTTCCACTGCTAGCAAACAGCAGCTGAGAAGCAGCAGCGGTGACATCAGTAATCTCCGCCCATGCTCTAAATCTGCCCCGGAATGGGAGCATGGAGCAGGATCAGGTAAGTATGGTTGTCGTTGGTGTCACCTGCACTACCTGTGTACACCGAGTTATGCTTCTTAAAATGCAAGTAGGAAAAATTTAAATGCAAAAATTTTAACTGACTGTGTCCTTTGAAAGGGTTAATAATAGGAAAGCATAATCTCTTGATTTGTTTTTGATTACCTATTCCTGATATTAATCTTATTAATAATCTTATTATATACATAAATAATCCTTTTATTGACTACAGCACCTATGTAACCATTAACCAGCACCAGTAACCATTGGGATTCATTTTCTTTTGTAAAACCAAATGCGATTCATGAAGTCGTTACTGAGAAGAACAATGTATCAGTAAGGAAATAATATGTTCTAATGTCTACTCAGGGTGTGACCTTTCCAGCCATGCATGCAATGTGGTCTTCCTGGGCCCCACCTCTTGAGCGTAGCAGACTTTTAAGTCTTTCTTATGCAGGTGAGTATGAGAAAATTATTAAATCTGTGTACCATTCTGGGATTAAACTCGCCCTGTAATGAACAAAAATATTCATAAAATATTTGCTAGTTAAACTGAAGTTAAAGTAAATTTGTCACATATAAAAAACATGGAAAGCTGCCCAAATATTGCCGTGGGGCTCCACATGTATAATCCGGTCATACCTTTAGTGGGACTTGAGTGTGCTTTATATCCATAGAAAAAGCTCTTGTAAAGTGCCCATGACAGTCGGAGAGGCAGTGCCTCGGTATTGCCACTTACTTCTCAGCGACTCGTCTTGTAATATCCAGGGTGCTGTAATGAACTTTAATGGCGCATGCACGGTAGTACTACAAATGTTCTACCGTACATGCAGCATCGAAGAGTTTCATAGACTTTCGAGCTACTAAACTAGTACATGGTTCACGGGGGGTGGGGGGTACAAATAATACAACTTAGCATTTAATAGAAACAAAGCAACATCCCCATTACAAAAATTGTGTAAGCAAAAAAGCAAGATGTGTCCAAAAGTGAGGCATCCAATCCTACCTTGGACTAGCGTATGCCAGTTGAACATGAGAAAGGACTAACTGTGATCCCTGCAACCATACTTGGTCCTTTCTCGTGTCCAACTAGCATACCCTAGTCCAACGTGGGATTGGATGTGTCTTGTTTTTTTGCATACACATTTTTTGTAGTGGGGTTGTTTTAATTGTTTCTATTAAATGCAAAATTATAATATTTGCATCTACCTGTTAACTATTTTAGTTTTAGTCTTTTTATTAACATTGTGAAATTAAACAGGAAATTATAAACAGTGTCATAATAATCAGCATAACATCAAACACAATAGTTTAATACATCTGCATCACATGGCAACAATTAAGTGGGGCGAAAAATTACAGATGGGTATAGTTAGGGATGTTGACTGATACTGGACATTTGCACGAGTACTTGTATTCATGCAAATGTCCCTGTTACCTTATCCGATACCCGCCGGCAGGTATCACGGAGGTGTGGTAAGCCGCATGCACTCTCTGCTCCCGAGCTATGCAGTGCGCTCAGCAGCTGAGCGCACATCAAAACCGGGACCCACATTAACCCTTTATACGCTGCAATCAAAGTTGATTGCGGCGTCTAAAAGTCCTGAGATGTACTGCCGGTTAGCTCAGTGATGCTGATCAGAAACACCACTGTGTAATCGTGGTGTCCCAATCAGCTGTGAGACCGTCCTGAGGTTCCTTACCCTGCTCTGTGCGTCTGATCGTCGCTCCTTTACTGCTGCCAGCCATTGCAGGCATTAGTATAGGAGTGCCGATAACACTGGTCACTGCTATCCTATGGCATAGCATTGATCAGTGTATGCAATCTACAAATTGCATGTAATTGTTTCCTATGGGGACTAAAAAAAGTAAAGAAACTAAAATAAAATTGTAAAAAATCTGTGAATTTACCCCTTCCCAATAAAAAATTTGAATCACCCCCCCCCCTTTCAAAAAAGGTTTAATTAAATAAAAAAATAAATATATAATTTTTTTTTATATATATATATATATATATATATATATAATATGAAAAACCCCTTTCTCTTATAAAAACGGAAAAAACACCCCTTTTTTCCCATTAAGAGTACGTTCACACTGGCGGATCCAGAGCGTATTTTACGCTGCGGATCCACCGCTGAAGCAAAATGCTGCTACGAGCAGACACACTGAAAGGATGTTAGTCTCTATGCATGCGCGGTGTACTCCCACACATCGCGGCCGCTCCCCCCTGCTCCATGAGCTAGGCCGAGAGCGACCCCGATGCGGGAATACACTGCGCATGTGCGCTGCGACTTGCACATCGTAGTGTGTCTGCTGGTAGCGGCGTATTGCGGCTTCAGACAGGCACATCTAAAAGTACGACATAGCGATCCTTCAGCTGCGGATCCGGAGCATAAAATACGCTGTGGATCCGCCTGTGTGAACGTACCCTTAAGGAAAAGAAAAACCCTGTCACATGACATTGAAAAAAGTATTGCTAATTGGTATTGGCGAGTGCTTAAAGGGGTACTCCGCCCCTAGACATCTTATCCCCTATTCAAAGGATAGGGGATAAGATGTCAGTACGCCGCAGTCCCGCTGCTGGGGAGCCCCGGGATCCCCGCTGCGGCACTGCGCTATCATTACTGCACAGAGCGAGTTCGCTCTGTGCGTAATGACGGGCGATACAGGGGACGGAGCCGTGTGACGTCATGGCTCTGCCCCTTGTGACATCACGGCCCGTCCCCTTAATGCAAGTCTATGGCAGGGGGCGTGACGACCGCCACGCCCCCTCCCATAGACTTCCATAGACTTGTATTGAAAGGGGCAGGCCGTGACGTCACGAGGGGTGGAGCCGTGACGTAACGATGCTCCGGCCCCTGTATTGCGCGTCATTACGTGCAAAGCGAACTCTCTCTGTGCTGTAATGAGAGCGCGGTGCCGCAGCGGGGATCCCGGGGATCCCCAGCAGCGGGACTGCGGCGTACTGACATCTTATCCCCTATCCTTTGGATAGGGGATAAGATGTCTAGGGGCGGAATTCCCCTTTAAGAAAAAGAATCGGTACTCGTACTGTCTTAAAAAAAAAAAAAAAAATGGTATTGTGACATCCCTAGGTACAGTAGGTGGTGTAGACAGTTGTAGAGGCCTGGTGTCTTCAGGAGGTATTCAGAAAACATTAGAATAAGCCAACACAAATACTTAAGAATAAATCACCCAAGGGTGGGGGAGAAGGGGGGTGGTTGGATAGTGAAAGACATATGCATGTCATGTTCGGTTATTGGAAACCGTTACGGTAAGCATGTCAATAACTTTGCTTGGCATAAGTTGAGGATAACCAAGGTTGTTGTTTTTTATCAATGGAAGTGATGCCACCTACATTGAATGGAACTGTTTTCTCACATTGGTAGGATTGGTGTGTGAGAGTAGTAAGTTCCTTTAAAGAATTGGGGAAGGTCAGATTTCCAGTGCTAGAACAGTATATAATTTTGCATTATATGACTCTGAGAGGTATCAAGAAATTCTGAATACCTATCAATATTAAGGCCAGAGTCAGGGTGTCAGGGGAGCCCCTTGTATATGTAATGGTATGCATCATCATTTTCAACTTGTTGCCAGTGAGCAGACCATTTTGGACAGGACCATAGGGTGTTCGTCGCATGTTCTCCCAACAAAGAAGGAAAGAATCAGGGTAAATCATGTCCAGTCTGTCAGGGGTGAGATACCACCTGTACCTAGATTTGACAGCTGCTTCCATATGTGATCCATGAGGTCATAAATTGGACAAAGTCCTTTTTAAGGTAAGGGGAGAGTTTTGTAGATATCTACAAATATATGACCATACCTTTTGGGTTCCACGTTTGCAGATAATGGGGTTTATTTACGAACGTGATCCCGACAATTTTTTGTTGGGTTTTGCACCCAAATTGTGTTGCACGTTCCATGTGACACAATTTGCGACCAAAAAAGACAAAACCCTCCATTTTTACAAAAAAAAAAAAATGAAAAGGGTGTGTGGCCACGGGAGAGAGTGGGCGTGGTCCCGACAAACATATTTACTAAGGTTTCCACAGAAAATGTGGGGGTTTGAGCTGAGGAAAACCCGACCGATCAGAACAGTTCTAAAAAAAGCAAAACGTAGGGAAACCTTAGTAAATACCTTGGAAAAATTCCTGTCGGAAATCAAAACCCACAAAGAAAACTCCACTCCACTCTTAGTAAATAAACCCCTATGTCTAATTTGTAAGTATTTTCAGTCTTGCGATTGTTCAAAAGGGCAAGGGGAATCCACCCTCCTACAAATGGGATATACGGTTATTACCCTTGGAGATAGATGTGGAAATGTCAAGATTGGGGATCGCTATAGCCAAAGGGGTACCATTTTGGTAGGAAGAGCCAATAATTTTATTTATTTTTTGCATTGTTATAGAGTGGTGTCAAAAGCCATTTTTTTCCTGTGAATCATAAACTAGAAGATAGATTGCAGTGTAAAATTTACCATGAAAGGTTAAAGGACCTCTACATTTATAACCTGGAAGAACGACAAGAAAGGGGGATATGATAGAAACTTTTAAACACATAAAGGGAATTAGCACAGTAAAGGAAGATAGTGTATTGAAAAGAAGCAGTCCCAGCAGTTGGACCCCCCCCCCCCCCCCCACGATCCGACCTTCATATAAATTATGGTCAAGGACTATTCATATTCAGATTGTTGGCCAAACTGGATGGGCCAAAGTGTTCTTATCTGCCAACACATTCTTTGTTTCTATGCAAGGGCATTACAGTGCGTATTACAATACGAGTGGTCGTGACGTAAGTAGTGAGGCTTTGCGGCCATCCCCCAGGACCCGCCTCTGTGGCTGTTTATAGATATAAAGCACCCTAAAGTCCCACTAAAGCTATGACTGGATTATACATCTGAAGCCCTACTGCAATATGTAGGCAGCTTCACATGTGTTTTTCTACTGACTGATGCACTTTATAGTGAGTCCTCAAATAAATAAAAAATATGCTTAGTAAAGCCATTGTTTTAATATTTTTTTTATGTTTTTTTGTGTCTTTTAGGAGCTCAGCTTGGTACTGTTGTATCCCTGCCTTTGTCTGGGTTAATTTGTTATTATATAGATTGGATTTATGTGTTTTACATTTTTGGTAGGTAACTTCTATTTTTTTGTATATGTGATGTCATTAGTACCATGCATGTACATAAAACAAACGGTTTATTAATACAGTCATAAAATTACAGTATGTAAAATCCATTTTATGTGCCCCCAGAAATGGAGTATGCCCTTTTTTAGACCTTTTACAAAATAGTACAAGAACTTTCCTAAAATGTGTGTCCTAAGCTTGCAGTGCATCATATGCAGCATGTTGCTTTTTTTGGTGCAATTTGTTCCAGGACTCTGGGGGCATTTATGTGTCCTTACTAGGGTAAATTCACACAGGGGGATTTAGAAGTGAGTTTCCCACTGAGAGTTTAAGCCACGGTGGGATTTCCACAACAGGAAATCTACCGGGGATTACATTAACTTTAATGCAAAATTCTGCAGATTTTTCTTTGTGGAAAATCTGCAGCAGGAAACTTGCTGCAAACCTGGCATCTAAATCCGCCCGTGTGACCGTACCCCTTTACAGTATTTTCTGTTCCTCTGACATACTTGCAGTTTTAAAAGAATGTATGTTGTAAATGTATGAAGTAAACATCTTGGATTTATGCAAATCACATGATAGATGATAAAAAAAAAAAAAAGGCAAAACATTATTCAAAACATCTCAGTTTATTCAGTATCGTTTGAGTCTTGCTCTGCACCGTGCTAGCCTTAGAGTGTGGTGGCGGGAGGTCAATTGGACACTTGTAGTGGGATGTCTGGCTCATAGCCTTATGTTGTGCAAGTAACTTCTATGGTTTTGGTTAACACTGTTCAACACCCTAGGCTTGGTATGTGATGCCCAACTTCACTTGCAGTACAGGATAAATCACTACGCACCATTCTTGTAATCTAACTATCCATCCATGCAGAGGTTCGCCTCCGTGCACCTCTTGCTGTCATTCCAGTTTATTGTTGGTCCTCCAATCATGCAATATTGAACAGTGCTGATATCTGTAAGAAGTGACCACAACTGGGTCTTTGATGAACAGAAAGCATTGCACAATTGTACTGTACTCGCCTAATCAAATTTCTGAGGTTTCATGTGGCTGAAAAAAATATGCTTTCTGGCTTAAATACAACTGAAGCCCCAACCACATGTCACAGATTGGGGCTAGGTGATTGAAAAATGTCATAATTTACAGATCTTAGCCACACCTGCTAAATCCCCAATTTGCATAACCATATGGCTTGTCCTTCTTGGAGTTGCAATTGCAGGAGGTGTGTGATATAATATATATTGAGCTTAACTGCATTGATCTGTCAGTCTATATGTTAACTTCAGCTCTTTTTTTTTCTCTATGAACAGGGGCACTTGGTGTTATATGGTTTATAATGTGGTTCTTTATAGTCAGTGACACTCCACAATCCCACCGTACAATATCAGACTCTGAGAGAGAATATATCTTGTCAGCCCTCAAACATGAGGTAAGTGGGAGAAACATTTCAGGGTCTGCTATCCATTCCTGAGCTGAGATTTTTGTCTGTGGATCCTGATGAATTTTGTTAAATTATTAGGAGTTTATTACATTTTTACAACAGTGGACGCCAAAGGGAAAAAACTGCAGTAGTTGGATTCAACGCAGCATGTTAGGCCTTGTTCACATGGGCTCTGACATGAAATCTGCCTCCACCTGATTTTGCTGGGAATCTGTTCTGTAGTTTATAAATCACTTTTTTTCTGCCACAGATTTGAAACCTTACTTAGTAAAAATGATGTCAGTTCTTGATGCAGAAATCATAGTGGGTAGCCAAAGCAGACAAGGCCCATTTAATGGGGCAAAATCTTAATCATATTAAGCTTCAAATCTGTACCTGCCTTATATTTCTACCAAAGATTATCTTCCAAATCTATGACCATTTGAGTGGAATCTGAAGAAACAATTAACCCATTCATTGTTTCTGTGAAAACCGAAATCTGGATTTCCATGGCAGATGTTTCCGCTGGAATTCTGCATGGAAATAATGCTGTGTAAACATGACCTTACTCACTTCTGCGGCCTTGGTCCCCCGGCTGATCCGATAAGGAGCTTTGAGTCCTATACTGAGCGGTGAGTGCAGGATGTTTCAGTGTTGCTACGTTACACAGTATTTACTAGGAAATGAACATGCGTGCTTTTTGTATCTATGCATGCATTTTAAATGAGATGTCAAGTAGGATGGGCAAAAGTTATTTTATTCCTGTGGCCTCCTTTAGGGGCAGGGGAGACCAAATCACAAAGCTTGTTGGCTTTTAACCCCTTAAAGACAATGGACGTAAATGTACGTCATGGTGCCGTGGTACTTAACGCACCATGACGTACATTTACACGCCACCGTGACTGCGAGCACCGGACCAGTGCCCATGTCATGCACGGCAGGTCCCGGCTGCCATCAGAAGCCAGGGACCCGCCGGTAATGGCAGACATCCGTGATCACGCGGATGTCCGCCATTAACCCCTCAGATGCCGTGATCAATACAGATCACGGCATCTGCGGCAGTGCGTTACTTTGAATGGATGATCGGATCGCCCGCTGTGCTGCCGCGGGGATCTGATCATCCAGCATGGCAGCCGGAGGTCCCCTCACCTGGCTCCAGCTGTCTCCCGGGGTCTTCTGGTCTTCAGGGCAGAAGATGACCGATAATACTGATCAGTGCTATGTCCTATGCATAGCACTGAACAGTATTAGCAATCAAATGAATGCTATAAATAGTTCCCTATGGGGACTATTAAAGTGTAAAAAGGTGAAAAATCCCCTCCCCTTTCAAAAAATTTGAAAGTTATAGGTGGTCAAAATAGGGCTATTTCAAACATACTACGGTAATTTTGTTAAAATGGTTTGAGATTTTTTTTTTTTTTTTTTAAGCGGTACAATTTTAGAAAAGCAAATAACGTGGGTATCATTTTGATCGTATTGACCCACAGAATAAAGAAAACATGTAATTTTTACTGGAAATTGTACAGTGTGAAAACAAAACCTTCCAAAATTTGCTAAATTGCGGTTTTCTCTTACATTTTACATAAATAATATTTGTTTGGTTGTGCTGTACATTTTATGGTAAAATAAGTGATGTAATTACAAAGTACAGTTGGTGACACAAAAAACAATTCAGTCCAGGGGGCAATTCAGTCCAGCAATATGCGGCAATTCTGGGTCAATCGGGTCTCCGGTCACCCGGGAAAAAAAAGGGCGATTGGGGCTGTCTGAGACAGCCCCAATCACCCTTACCCACCCTTACACAGCCACCTCATGATCACCTGATTGATCGGTTGGGAGGACCAACCAATCACTACTCTGCTGGGTGGTGATCGGGGCAGGCAGAAGTCCCTTACCTGTCCGGAGGTCGGCGGGGGTCCCCTCAGGAGCGGCAGGAGCCGCGGCGGTGCGAGCAGCAGGATACAGCAGGAGGTGAGGCTTGTTTGCCTCCTGCTGTTGCTTAGAAACAACTCCCAGCATGCACAGCCAAAGGGGCTGCTGGGAATTGTAGTTATGAAACAGCTGGAAGCACAACTACAACTCCCAGCATGCCCTTTGGTAGTCTGTGCATGCTGGGGGTTGTAGTTATGCAACAGCTGGAGGCACATTTTTTCTATGAAAAAGTGTACATCCAGCTGTTGCATAGCTAAAACTCCCAGCATGCACGGACAGCTAAAGGGCATGCTGGGAGTTGTAGTAGTGTATCTCCAGCTGTTGCATTACTACAACTCCCAGCATGCCCTTCGGCTGTCAGTGCATGCTGAGAGTTGTAGTTTTGCAACAGCTGAAGGCACACTGGTTGCGAGACACTGAGTTATGTAACAAACTCTGTGTTTAGCAACCAGTGTGCCTCCAGCTGTTGCATAACTACAGCTCTCAGCTTGTATGGTCTGTCAGTGCATGCTGGGAGTTGTAGTTTTGCAACAGCTGGAGGTTTATACCCCCTTCCCTCATGTGAATGTACAGGGTACATTTACACGGGCGGGTTTACAGTGTGTTTCCCGCCGCAAGTTTGAGATGCAGCAAAAATAAAAAACGTCTCGTACGGCACGGTTTCCAAAACGGAGCCTCCAGCTGTTGATCAACAACTCCCAGCAAGGCATGCTGGGAGTTTTGCAACAGCTGGAGGCACCCTGTTTGGGAAACACTGCTGTAGGGTATTTTGGTGGTGGAGGCAAGTGTAATGCTTGCATCCAGGTCTGTTCCTATGCAAATCCCTAATTTAGGCCTCAAATGCACATGGCGCTCTCTCACTTCGGAGCCCTGTTGTATTTCAAGTCAACAGTTTAGGGCCACATATGGGGTATTTCCGTACTCGGGAGAAATTGCGTTACAAATTTTGGGGGTCTTTTTTTCCTTTTACCCCTTATGAAAAGGTAGAGTACTTTTAAACTTCACAAGAGGTAAAAGGAAAAAGACCCCCAAAATTTGTAACACAATTTCTCCTGAGTATGGAATTACCCTATATGGGGATGTAAAGTGTTCTGCAGGTGCTCAACAGGGCCCAGGAGTGAGCACACCATGTACATTTTGGGGCTAAATTGGTGATTTGCACAGGGATGGCTGATTTTACAGCGGTTCGGACATAAACTCAAGAACAAGACATGTGACCCCATTTTGGAAACTACACCCCTCACAGAACATGAGATGTATAGTGAGCCTTAACACCCCACAGGTGTTTGACGAATTTTCATGTGAAAAGGAAAAATTTTATTTTTTCATTCTCACAAGGGTTAATAGGAGGAAAAGCACCCCAAAATGTGTAACCCCATTTCTACGGAGTAAGGAAATACCCCATATGTGTATGTAAAGTGCTCTGCAGGCGAACTACAATGCTGAGAAGAGAAGAAGCGCCATTGGGCTTTTGGAGAGAAAATTTGGCTGGAATTGAAGGCCATGTGCATTAACAAAGCCCCCATGGTGCCAGAACAGCCCCCCCACATGACCCCATTATGGAAACTACACCCCTCACGGAATGTAACAAGGGTTGCAGTGAGAATTTACACCCTACAGGTGTCTTACAGATTTTTTGAACAGTGGTCCATAATGATGATGTTATTTTTCATTTGCACAGCCTCCTGTTCCAAAGATCTGTCAAACGCCAGTGGGGTGTAAATGTTCACTGCACCACTTTTTACATTCTGTGAGGGCTGTAGTTTCCAAAATAGGGTCACATGTGGAGGGTCCACTGTTCTGGCACTATGGGGTCTATTCCAACCAAATTCTCTCTCCAAATGGCTTGTAGTGAGCTCTCAGAGCACTTTACATCCACATATTGGGTATTTTCTTACTCAAAATAAATGGTTTTAATTTTTTTTTTTGTGGGGGGGGGGGGGGGGCATTTTCTCCTATTACCCATTGTGAAAATGAAAAATGTAGGTAACACCAGCATTTTAGTGAAAACAAAATCACATTTTTCATTTTCACGTTCAACTTTAGCAAAAATTTGTCAATCACCTGTGGGGTGATAAGGCTCGCTATATCCCTTGTTACATTCCTTGAGGGGTGTAGTTTCCAAAATAGTGTGCCATATGTTTTTTTTATTTTTATTTTTTGCTGTTCGGGCACCATGTGGGCTTCCTAAATGTGACATGCCCCCCAAATACCATTTCACCAAAATTCTCTCTCCAAAAACCCAGTGGTGCTCCTTCTGTTCTGAGACCTGTAGTGCGTCAGCAGAGCACTTTACATTCACATATGGGGTATTTCCTTTCTCGGGAGAAATTGGGCATCAAATTTTGCAGTCCATTTTCTCCTATTACCCCATGTAAAAATGAAAAATTTGGAGGAACACCATGATTTTAGTGTTAAAAATCTAATTTTTCATTTTCACGTCCAGCTTCATTGCAAACCTGTCAAACACCTGTGAGGTGTTAAGGCTCACTATGCCCCTTATGTTCCTTGAGGGGTGAAGTTTTCCAAATAGTGTGCCATGTGGAGGTTTTTTTGCTGTTCTGGCACCATGGGTGCTTCCTAAATGCAACATGCCCCCCAAAAACCATGACAGCAAAATTCGCCCTCCAAAATCCCACAGTTGCCCTTTCCCTCTTGAGCCATGCTGCGAGCCCGCAGAGCACTTTACAACAACATATGTGGTATTTCCATGCTTGAGAGAAATTTGGTTACAAGTTTTGGTGGGCTTTTTCTCCTTATACCCCTTATAAAAATGACAAAAAATTTGGCTACACTAACATGTTCGTGTAAAAAATGGAGATTTCGATTTTTCTCCTCCACTTTGCTGCTGTTCCTGTGAAACACCTTAAGGGTTAAAAAAAACTTTCTGAATTTCCTTTTGAATACTTTGAGGGGTGTAGTTTCTATAATGGGGTCATTTATGGGGTATTTCTCACAGAAAGGCCCCTCAAATCCACTTCAAGCTTAACTGGTACCTGAAAAATTCAGATTTAGAATTTTTGAAAATTTTTAAAATTGCTGCTATACATTTGAAGTCCTCTAATGTCCTCAAAAAGTAAAAACTTGTCCGCTTTATGATGCCAACATAAAGTAGACATATTGTATATGTGAATCAAAATATAATTTATTTGGGATGTCAATTTTCCTTACAAACAGAGTTTTAAAGTTAGAAAAATGCTATATTTTCAAAATGTTCATGAAATTTTGAGATTTTTCACCAAGCTAGAATGCAAGTAACAAGGAAAATGTACCAGTATGTTAAAGTAGAATATGTCACGAAAAAACTATCTCTGAATCAGAATAAAAGATAAAAGCATCCCAGAGTTATTAATGCATAGTGACAGTGGTCAGAATTGCAAAACAAGGGCTAAGTCCTTAAGGTGAAAATGGGTCCCTAAGGGGGATATTGTGGTTTTTTTGTTTTTATTTTAATTTATAGTAGATTTGCTCAGCTTTTGTGCCCTATCTTTTTCATGGTTTGAAAAAAGTTGCAAAATTTTTGCACAATGGTACTCCAGGGTGGGAGTGACATAGACTCAATCAGACAAATCTACTGACAAATCTGCCATTGTCCCTTACAGTTTTCTGATAGTGGGTGTTGCATAATTTGTGACAGTGCTCAAAAAATATAAAATATTATAATTAAGTCCCTATGTCTCTGCTTTTTGTCTTCTAGCTTTCTAGGGACACAGAGGTACCGGTTTGTGCTATGCTGACATCATTGCCGCTGTGGGCTATTGTTGTAGCTCATTTTTCTTACAATTGGACCTTCTACACTCTCCTGACTTTATTGCCTACCTACATGAAGGAGATTTTACGTTTTAATACACAAGAGGTAGGTCAAGGATAGGAAATTGTTAAATTTCTTGCGTCTGAAAACAGACTAATAATTCATTAACAGATGTTCTCTAGGCTTAAGTTGTCTTTTGTGTTATTCATGTCTGGTACCTTCCATGTAGACGTGTTACCTGGGTCTATATACTGAAGTCACAAGGCATTCTCATGTTGTCTTCGTAAACTGAATCATTTATTTATCTTTCATGTTTAGTGTTTATTTTTCTTGCTGTATTTTTCCAATGTAGTGCAAATTGTTACATTTTATGAAACCCTAATAGTATGAATTATATATACCTATGAGCCGATGGCTCTGGCTTTATGTAACTTGAACTGATGGGATAATATTAGAGAGCAGAATATAACTTTGAATTTCAGGGCCAGTACAGTAATACAGTTGCCTGTTCTAGGGGCTTTATGTAATATCTTTATGATTTATAAAAGGCTAAATTCACATAGTATTGGTTCAATAGAAAACACACCATAGTTCACACTGTCTGTTTTTTTTTGGCCTTAAAGGGGTACCCCACCGCTAGACATCTTATCTCCTATCCAAAGGATAGAGGATAAGATGTCTGATCGCGGGGTCCCGCCGCTGGGGACCCCCGCGATCTCTCCTGCAGCACTCCCGTTCATGAGCTGCACGGAGCAAAGATCGCTCTGTGGCTGATGAAGGGCGCCCGTCATCAGCCAGTGTCCCAAAATAATGCATGTAGAGCCATCAGACTTTTTATTCTATAGAATAATTGTATGAATTCAATGGAATGAACTGTACAAATATGTTTCCTCACAGAATGGCTTCCTGTCTGCTCTTCCTTACTTTGGATGTTGGCTTTGTATGATCATTACTGGTCATTTTGCAGATCTCATGAGGGAGAGGTGGAATTTCTCGACTGTCTTTGTTCGTAAAACATTCAACACTTTGGGTAAGTTGTGTGCATGCTTTGTGTTTGTAATGTAAACTTTCATGGTATGTCAGTGTTACCCTACCAGGGTGCGGCACCATGGTTGGGAAACACTGAGGTACATTCACACATCCAGGTCTTCTGCAGATTTAAGTGGAAAATCTGCAGCAGATTACAATGACTACAAAGGGGTCTGCAGTGGAAATTTTGCTGTGGGAAACCCACCATGACTTAAACCCTCTGCGGGAAACTCGCAGGAGATCCAGACGTGTGAATGTGTCCTAATTGTATAAGTCAGGATACTGTCATTGATTTTTATATAGCATTTTGCATGCATTGCTATGTGACCTTGCAGCACTGGCATCCAAGGTTGGAATTTCTAGGAAAACATGCATGGATTTATATAGCTTATTTTGGTTTTTGCATGGGTTTTCTCCAGATCTTGTAAAATATAATAGAAATATAAAATAGAACTTATAAAATACCATTTATAAGTGTTTGCCCATCACCCCTTCTTCCTCTATTCCCCTGGGGGATTGCGGAGCCCTTCAAAGCCATTCACGGGGTACAGATTGGAAGCCTCTGGATTAGGAAAACTAGACCCTGGGAAGATGGTGGTCTACTATATTACATTTTGTGGAGCATTCTGCCTATAACCTGTTGCATACAGACATGCATTCTGAATTTTTACGTGTTTCCATAAAGACAGTATACATAGTCTATACAGATAACCAAGGTACCCAAATACTGCCATATGCTTTATTCCTAAGAGGGTGAACTTGTACGCTATTTGTCTAAGAGCAGAGTGCTAAGCAAAAGCTCCCTCATACTTGCATGGTTGAAAACATGACAAAGTGCTTATTGTCCACAACTATTTTACAGGTGAATCACGACCATAAATTTGTTCATGCACGCCCATTAACTGCATTGCAAAACCACAGCAATTCTCCGTAAAAATAAATGAATATAAATAAATACATAAATTTTAACTGCTGTGTGTGAATATTTACTTAAAGGAAAACTGTCAGCCTGTTTACCCACACTAAACCCAATACACTGGTTTATAATGTGGGTGAACAGGAGTCCAACAAGGGGTCACTTACTTAAATATGTCCAGTAGGTCCTGAAATATGCTCCCAGAAATTGGGCACAAGGGGCAGGGCTTCACTGCTCAATTTACATATTAATTGTCTGTGACTCGACTTCACTAGGATGTGGAGTCACAGACAATGAATATGTAAATTGAGCTGGCGAAGCCCCGCCCCTTGCGTACGATTCACTGAATTCAGCAGAGGATCTTCTGGGTGACATATCTTCCGGACTACTGGACACATTTAAGTAAGTGATCCCCATTGTTGGACTCCTATTCACCCACATTATAACCTAGTGCATTGGGTTTAGTGTGGGTGAACAGGCTGACAGTTTTCCTTTAACATATCTGCATTTACATTGCACCTATTCAATATACCGTATATACTTGAGTATAAGCCGAGTTTTTCATGCTGAAAACGCCCCCCCCTCGGCTTATACTCAAGTGAACTCTCCGCCTATCAATCCCTTTCAGTGGTCTTCAACCTGCAGACCTCCAGACGTTGCAAAACTATAACTCCCAGCATGCCCGGACAGCCATCGGCTGTCTGGGCATGCTGGGAGTTGTATTTTTTAAACATCAGGAGCTCCGCAGGTTGAAGACCACTGCGGCCTTTGTCATCATCCAGACCCCCCCTTTAGTTTTCTACTCACCTCCCCTCGGTGGGAAGGAAGTGTGAGCTGGTCCGGGCCATCTATGCTGCAGGGACCGTCTGGTGGGGAGGGTTAGTCATTCCGGGCTTTCCATTTTCACCGGGAGGCCCTCTTCTCCGCTCCGGGCCAGCCCCGGACTAGTGATGTTGCCTTGACGACGATGCACAGGGACGTTCATGCACAGGACGTCCCTGTGCATCATCGTCAAGGCAACCTCACTAGTCCAGGGCCGGCCCGGAGCAGAGAAGAGGGCCTCCCGGTGAAAATGGAGAACCCGGAATGACTAACCCTCCCCACCGGACGGTCCCTGCAGCATAGATGGCCCCGACCAGCTCACCCTTCCTTCCCACCAAGGGGAGGGGAGTAGAAAACTAAAGGGGGGTCTGGATGATGACGAAGGCCGCAGTGGTCTTCAATAGAGATGAGCGAACTTACAGTAAATTCGATTCGTCACGAACTTCTCGGCTCGGCAGTTGATTACTTATCCTGCATAAATTAGTTCAGCTTTCAGGTGCTCCGGTGGGCTGGAAAAGGTGGATACAGTCCTAGGAAAGAGTCTCCTAGAACTGTATCCACTTTTTCCAGCCCACGGGAGCACCTGAAAGCTGAACTCATTTATGCAGGATAAGTCCTTAACTGCCGAGCCGAGAAGTTCGTGATGAATCGAATTTACTGTAAGTTCGCTCATCTCTAGTCTTCAACCTGCGGACCTCCAGATGTTTCAAAACTACAACTCCCAGCATGCCCGGACAGCCGATGGCATGCTGGGAGTTGTAGTTTTGAAACATCTGGAGGTCTGCAGGTTGAAGACCTCTGATTGACAGGCGGTGATAATGACGGGGGGGATGATGACGGGGGTGAAAATGACAGGGTGATGATGATGGGGGTCTGGATGATGACGGGGGGATGATGACATGGGGAGATGATGTATTTCCCACCCTAGGCTTATAGTCGAGTCAATGACGTTTCCTGGGTTTTTGGGGTGAAATTAGGGGCCTCTGCTTATATTCGGGTCGGATTATACTCGAGTATATACGGTAAGCTGCAATTCATTACTGGGATTTCTCAGCCCACACATCAGCACTATAAGCTAGAAATTGCCAGAAACTCTCAGAACAATTTTGTGATAGATCATGCCCCAAACTGGCTTCTAATGCCTCATTTCTTCCCAATATTTCTTTTTGTAGGAATGGTTGGTCCTGCAGTGTTTCTGTTGGCGGCTGGTTACACAGGTTGTGATTATACTCTGGCTGTAGTATTTCTTACACTATCCACCACACTTGGAGGGTTCAGCATGTCTGGATACAATATTAATCACTTAGATATTGCTCCATCGTAAGTACTTTAACAAGCATGTGGCTTTCTAACTGAAAATGCTCAACATTGAAAAAGACAACTTATTTTCATGCGTGTTTTTATTTCTAAATTGGGTTTGCCCATCTGAATTTTATTTATTGTGGAGAGCCATTTATAAGGAACATTGTTTCAAACCACCAACTAAAAATCGACTTTGTGAAAAGTTGTTGTGATGATTTGATGGACAATTCAGCAGTCAGTAGGGGTGTTGTCTCCTCACCCCACCACGTGGCATCATCATTGTCTAGTGATGAATCTAAAAGGAGCTACACATCAGTCAGGCATATGTAATGTAAATCTTTCCATGGGTGTCATTTTGTTGACCTACAGGTGATACTCGAAAATTTTTGAATATCGTGCAATTTATTTCAGTAATGCAACTTAAAAGGTGAAACTAATATATGAGAGACTCATTACATGCAAAGCACGATAGTTCAAGCTGTGATTTGTCATAATTGTGACGATTATGGAAGAGAAAAGGTGCACTAGCAGCAGGGATGACCGCAGCCTGGAGAGGATTGTCAGGAAAAGGCCACTCAAAAGTGTTGGGTACTTTCACAAGGAGTGGACTGAGGCTGGAGTCAGTGCATCAAGAGCCACCACACACAGACGGATCCTGGACATGGGCTTTAAGAGTCGTATTCCTCTTGTCAAGCTGCTCCTGAACAACAAACAATGTCAGAAGCGTCTTACCTGGGCTATAGAAAAACAGACCTGGTCTGTTGCTCAATGCTCCGAAGTCCTCTTTTCTCATGAGAGCAAGTTTTGCATCTCATTTGGAAACCGAGGAGCCAGAGTATGGAGGAAGAATGGAGAGGCACACACCGCAAGATGCTTGAAGTCCAGTGTGAAGTTTCCACATTCGGTATTGATTTGGGGAGCCATGTCATCTGCTGGTGTTGGTCCACTGTGCTTCATTAACCCCTTAACGACCACAGACGTAGATGAACGTCCGGGTTTGGCGGTACTTCGCACACCAGGACGTACATTTACGTCCTTGGTATGACTGCGAGCATCGGAGCGGTGCTCGCGTCATACACAGCAGGGACCCACCGGTAATGGCCGACATCCGCAATTGCGCAGATGTCTGCCAATAACCCCTCAGCAATGCGCATGTTAAAATAGATGATCGGAATGCCCGCAGCGCTGCCGTGGCGATCTGATCATCTGTAATGACGGAGGTCCCCTCACCTGCCTCCGTCCATCTCCCGGTGTCTCCTGCTCTGGTCTGAGATCGAGCAGACCAGAGCAAGAGAAGTAGAAAGATGTTAAAAAAAAAAAAAAAAATGAACAATCCCCATCCCCAATAAAAATGAAAATTGTCAGTTTTTCCCATTTTACCCCCAAAAAGCGTAATTTTTTGCCATAAACATATTTGGTATCGCTGCGTACATAAATGTCCGAACTATCAAAATATAATGTTAATGATCCCATACGGTGAACGGCGTTAACGTAAAAAAATTTCAAAAATAGTCCAAAAATGCTGCTTTGTTGTCAAATTTCCCCCCCCCCCACAAAATTTATAAATGATCTAAAAGTTTTATATACCGTATTTATCTGGATATACCACGCACCGGCCTATAACACGCACCCTCATTTTACCAAGGATATTTGGGTAAAAAAATTTTTTTTACCCAAATATCCTTGGTAAAATGAGGGGGCGTGTGTGTGTGCATCTGTATACCCCGATACACTGTTTCTGACTCCGCAGAAGCCCCCAGGAAAGGCAGGGGGAAGAGAGGCCGTCACTGCCCGCTTCTCTTTCCCTGTCTTTCCTGGGGTCTAGAGCCCTGCTGCCGCCACTTCTCTCCTCCCTGGCTATCTGCGCCGGTGCCCTATTGCCGGCGCCGCTACCCCATTGCCTCCCCCCCATCCCCAGTTTTATAATTACCTGTTGCCGGGGTCGGGTCCGCGCTTCTTCTGGCTCCGGTGCCGGTCTCCTGCGTCGTTGCTATGCGCTGCGAGGCGCAATGACGAGTGACGTCTTCAATGCGACGTCACTCGTCATTGCGCCTCGCAGCGCATAGCAACGACGCAGGAGACGCCACACCGGAGCCAGAAAACCCCGGCAACAGGTAATTATAAAACCGGGGATGGGGGGAGGCAATGGGGCAGCAGCGCCGGCAGTCTCTGGACCCAAGGATAGGCAGGGGCAGAGAAGCCGGCAGCGACGGCAGGTCTTTGGACCTGCAAAAGCCGCTGCAGTTCATTGATTTAAGGCGCCCGCTTTAAATAATTGAACTGCAGCGACTTATCGGCGTATGACACGCAGATAGACTTTAGGCTAAAAAATGCGTGTTATACGCCGATAAATACGGTATGCAAATGTGGTATCGATAAAAAGTACAGATGACGGCGCAAAAAATGAGCCCTCATACTGCCCTATATACGGAAAAATGAAAGTTATAGGTCGTCAAAATAGGGCGTTTTTAGATTACTGATTTTGTACAAAAAGTTTTAGATTTATATTTTTGTACCGCTTAAAAAAAAAAAAAAGCATATAGGGTCAATAGATGGAAATATAAAAGAGTTATGGATTTTAGAAGGCAAGGAGGAAAAAAATAAAACTCAAAAATAAAATTGGCCTGGTCCTTTAGGTGAAAATGGGCTTGGTCCTTAAGGGGTTAAAGGGGAACTCCGGTGGAAACAAGTAGAAACCAAATGTGTTCAAATCAACTGGTGCCTGAAAGTTAAACAGATTTGTAAATTACTTCTATTATAAAATCTTAATCCTTCCAGTACTTATCAGCTGCTGTATAAAACAGAGAAATTTGTGAATTTCTTTACTGTCTGGCAACAGTGCTCTCTGCTGACACCTCTGTCCGTGTCAGGAACTGTCCAGATTAGAATCCTATACCCATAGAAAACCTCCCCTGCTCTGGACAGTTCCTGACATGGACAGAGGTGTCAGTAGAGAGCACTGTGGTCCGGCTGCAAAGAACTTCACAAATGTATCTGTAGTATACAGCATCTGATAAATACTAGAAGGGTTAAGATTTTTAAGTTATTTAAAAATCTGTTTAACGTCCTTGCACCAGTTGATTTGAAAACATTTATTTTTTTTCACCTGAGTTCCCCTTTAAATCCAGGGTCAACTAATTCGTCTACCCGGAGATTTTGGAGCACTTCATGCTTTCTTCCGCAGATGAGCTTTATCGAGATGCTGACTTGGCACCTGCCCTCACTGCCAAAAGCACCAAAACCTGGTTCAATGACCATGGGATTATTGTGCTTGATTGGCCAGCAAACTCGCCTGTCCTGAACCCCATAGAGAAAGTAGAGAGACATGAGACCAAACAATGCAGAAGAGCTGAAGGCCGCTATTGAAGCAGCCTGGTCTTCCATAACACCTCAGCAGTGCCACAGTACAAGCAGTATGCATGCCTATACTTTTCAGAGGTCCGATATTGTTTTATGTACAATCCTTTGTTTTCTTGATTGCATGTAAAAATCTAATTTTCTGAGATTGTGGATTTGGGGTTTTCATGAGCTGTAAGCCATAATCATCACAATTTTGACAAATCACAACCTTTGCTTTGTATGTAATGAGTCTCTCTCATATATTAGTTTCACCTTTTTAAGTTGCATTACTGAAATAAATGAACTTTTGCACAATATTCTAATTTTTCGAGTATCACCTGTATACTACTGAGTGATAATTTATATAATACTTTAGTGAACGTACCCTGAACAATTATCACTATGATCCCTCAGATATATTCAACTAATAACAATCAGGGCTATGTCAAGCATGACAAAGGTCAAGATATGATCAATCCAAAGGAAGTCTCGGCAGACAGTAAGTATCTTGCATGTGGTCTATTCAGCTTAACATGGCTGGTGTATCAGCTCACACCTGAGCCTTTCTCCACAGCTAATGTTCACAATGGAAATTACATCTTTTAACATCACAGAAAGGGGTTGTAGCATAACATAACAATATATGTTGCAGTACGTGCTATACAGAAAAAAAAACTAAGTTAAAGGGAACCAATCATCAGATTTTACCCTATATAACGCTTGGTAAAGCGTTATATAGGGTAAAATCTTTATTTTCGCCATTCCCGGGGGATGCTGCTGCCCCCAGGGATGGTGAAGATATGAAGTTATAAACTAGTCACCGCCGCTGCCGTAAGTAGTCACCTGGGCGGGGAGCTCTTCTCACCTACTCCCGTTCTTCGTCCGGGAGCGACGCCCCCTCCGCTTGATTGATGGGCCATGTCATCTTTCCGCTCACTGAACAGACGGAGCAGAGTGATGACGCAGCCCGGCAATCAAGCAGAGGGGGCGTCGCTGCCGGCCGAAGAAAGGGAGTAGATGAGAAGAGCTCCCCGCCCAGGTGACTACTTGTGGCGGTGACTGGTTTATAACTTCAAATCTTCACCATCCCTGGGGGCAGGAGCGTCCCCCAGGGATGGTGAAAATAAAGATTTTACCCTATATAACGCTTTACCAAGCGTTATATAGGGTAAAATCTGATGATTGGTTCCCTTTAAGTAATGCAAACATCTACATTCTGTTAGTGACATATAACATAAATCTCACTAATGGATAATCCATATATTCAGGTAGATCTTTGTTGGAAAAAAGAGGTAAAGTATAACAATAAAGTATATCGTATATTACATATCTTGTTGAATTTCATAGTCTCAATTGAGGCCCCTCAGAGACATTGGCCCTGATTTACTATTGTAAACCCGACATGTTTTGTCAAGTTGTGCTCCAGAAAATTCTGTCTGCGCCGGAATTTGCGCCAGAAATGTAAAACCCGACCAACTCTCCATTTTACTGGGAAAACCCGAAAAAGGGGCATGTCTTTTGGGAAAAAGGGGGCGTGTCCCCAACATTTCCATTAAAACACAACATATTTACTAAGGTTTCCACAGAAAATGTGGTGGATTTGAGCTGAGGAAAACCCTACAGATCAGAGCATGTGTAAAAAAATAAATAAAAAAAAGGGCAAAATGTAGGGTAAGCTTAGTAAATACTGTGGGAAAAAAAATTGTGTGGAATTAAAACCCACTAAGAAACCTACACTCCATTCTTAGTAAATCAGAGCCAATGTATTAAGTATAATGGAGGAGTTTTTTAATATCACCGTCACATCTAGGGTATCTAACCTGTTCCAAGATCTGGAAACGCAACTGGGCTATGGAGTGACCCTTTTCATGAAAGTGGTGAGGTACTGGGAGTAACACGTTTTTACATCAAATGGTCGACTTAGGTTTGAGCCGATACTCGTGCAGTAACGCCAGCTATGTTAAGCTGAATTAGCCACATGCAAGATACTTACCGTGTGCCAAGACTTCCTTTGGATTGATTGCATCTGTTTACTACGTGCACCAGGTTAGCTGCAGTGCCGATCGTTCCATTCTGCTTCTAAAGGCCAAGATATGGCTGAAACATTGCACCTTGGGTAACAAATAAAGACAATAGCTGTTGCACTTTATTGGAGTCCGCCATCTGAATGAGGTGACCTGCTGCTTTTGGTTGCTGACGCAATGAATATACCTTCCTAGAATTATGTTTATGAAGCTTTGTACCAGAGTTTATGTACTGTCCATATACAGTCTCATTGTCATTATTGTGTTTCTTTACTTTGCCATTAATAGACCATGTTGTTAAAATGAACAGCCTGAAATGACCTAATTTCCATTTCTTGATTTACAGCTATGCTGGTCTTTTACTTGGAATCACAAACACATTTGGTACTATTCCTGGAATGGTTGGGCCAGTTATTGCCAAAGCATTAACACATGAAGTAAGTACATTATAGACTATAAAATAATATAAAAAGAGTGTAAGTACTGTTTATTAGATATAATACCATTTTTTTAAAAATTTAATTTTTCACTCTGGCCACTGAATTAGAATTTCGTAATAGGCTTACAATAGATTGTAACATCTACGTATACAGTGCCCTGAATAATTAAGGGAACACTTATAAAAATATCATTTGTTGGGAACAAAATGATGTTTCAAAAGAAACCAAAATCATCAATCGACACCGAACAAATCACATAATCAAAGTAAAAAAATGAAATCCCAGAAAAATTGACTGTGAATTTCATCACCACAACACTTAATGTGGCTCAGTAGTGTGTATGGTCCTCACACACCCGCATGCACTCCAACAATTTTGAAGCATGCTCCTGATGAGATGGTGGATGGTGTCCTGTGGATTCTCTTCTCAAACATGGATCAGGGCATCAGTGAGCTTCCGGACTGTGTGGGGAGCTAGTTGGTAGCATCCGATGAACCAAAGCATAATGTCCGAGAAGTGCTCAATTGGATTCAGGTCTGGGGAATAGGAGGGCCAGTCAGTTGCATCACTGCCTTTCTCATCCAGGTACCACCTACACACTCTGGCCACATGTGACTGAGCATTGTTCTTCATCGGCTATTTCACACACTGTATTTTGATCAGTATGTTTAGCCAAAATCTGATGATAGCTTTAAAAATTTTAGCATTGTACCTAACCGCATTCAGCGTACCGCTGGCTTTCATTTGGAGACCTACTGCCAAATCAGTTATGCTGGATCATGTTACATGCAGCATAAAACTCACCAGTGCATCTCCATACACTTCCACACCTGTCATACTTTGTGAACCTGCTCTCAACTGTGAAGAACATGGGGCACCAGTGGTAGACTTGCCAAGTCAGGTGTTTCCTGGGAAATAGTGCTGGTCTGTGGGCACAAGTCCCAGAAGAGTACATCTGGCCTACATGCCCCCCCTTACAAAGTCTGTTTCTGTCCCGGGAGCTGCTCCATGATCTTGAGGCTGTACTGGGAGACCTTTGTTTGTCCTGGCACTTATGGATGTGCCATCCTGGAGGAACTGGACTACCTGTGCAACTTGAATTGTCTGCCGTTCTAACCTTATGCTACCACTAGTTATGAGGACACTAGCGAAGTACAAAATAGGAGAAGAATCCGGAAGGATAAGGAAGAAGTAATTGTCTGTGGCCACCACCTGCAAAACCATACCCTTTTTGGGGTTTGTCTCCTTGCTATTGCTTCTCCAGTGCACCAGTTGTTCCTTTTATTTGCACCAAAGCAGAGGAGGTTGATTCACAATCGCTTATGCTTCCTCAGTGGACTTATTGATGTCCTTGAAGTTTAATTGAGTTGGTGTTATGCTGTGATACTTAAAGGGGTTGTCCAATGAAAACTTTTATTTACTCTAAGTCCCCAGCCTGCCCTTTAAACAAAAAAAACTTAAACTCTCCTTCCTCCGTTCCTTTGTAGTCCCCGGTATCAGGGCACCCTGTCTGCGGCCAGTGACACTTATTTTACCTGAGATGCAGATCGTAGCATCTGCAGCTGTAGTAAGTGAATATGGCAGTCACCGCTATGGCCAGTGCTTAACTGTGCGTGTTGTGATGTCCTGTCTGCAGTTTTAGCCCCTCTGGAAAAGCTAAGTTTAACAAAGACAAGCCAGGAGACGGGGTGTCCTGATGCCAGAGGCTATGAGGGAGCAAAAGAGCTGAGGTAAAGCTTTTATTGTTTTATTAGTCAGCCTGGGCACATTCGTTTAATAAAAATATTCCCTTTTTCCCTTAACTTTTTGAGCAGTGTAGATAACACAGGATCCACCATTCACTATAGGTTATAGTCAAAGGCTCACATCCTCCCTCTTTCTGCTTAATGGCTGTTGCGCAGGTTATGTGCCTAGAAACCTCTCCCATAGAAGTAAAAGGCTCACCTCCAGACTACAGGTTCCTATGTTTCATATGGCTGCATATCTTTGAAGGTTGTTTACAGCAACTTTGGCAAAGATGGCTGATCCCATTAATCTAAAGAAAACAGAATAAAATCAATCTAAAAATATAAAAACATAATAGATAAACAAAATGACCCAGATTTATCTAATTGTGTGAGAGAAAGTGGAGAAATTTTTCCACAGCAACCAATCACAGCTCAGCTAACAAGCTCTGTTAAAGTGAAAGCTGACCTGTGATTGGTTGCTGTGGGAAAATCCTTTCCACTTTTTTTTCTTTCACACATTTTGATAAATCTCTGCCAATGTGGATTAGAATATTGTTTAATTAGTCAAAACCATAGTTGATACATTGCCTTTATTGGATAACACTAAAACAGGTGTATGTAGATCAGTGTGGTACATTTTAAAAACCCTCATTCTATAAAATGTTTCATAGCAATGTATCTGACTTGTTGTCTTATGTCTTCTTGCAGAACACTGTGGAACAATGGCAAGTCGTGTTTTACATCGCAGCTGGCATCAATATATTTGGAGCCATCTTCTTTGCAGCGTTTGCCAGTGGTACAGTTCAAGACTGGGCAGTAAGAACTAATAAAGCACAGGGAAGCTAAGGACATTGCATGTGCCTGCTGTATGCCTCCAAAAGCCTCACTTATATACATTCATATATGTTTTCAATTGTCTCAACAAAAAGCTGTCCATAAATTGAATAAGTAAGACTTTAGGTGTACACATGCCTGAAACACTACTAGATATAAATGGGATTTCTCATGTGAAAAAGGTAATCTGCTTCTGCTACTGCGCAGCACAGGAAGCCTCATACCTCATTTTTTGTTCTATTCTTTTTAGTCGATGGTATTGTCATCTGAGGTATATTTGTATACATACCCATACGGCTTTTCAATGCAGCATTCCTAGTATAGTACTTTTTGACATAAAGTGCCTTGGGAAGTGTGAATGGGACATTGAAGAGAATAATGTTCCTATTTGTGCTTGGACCCTGAAAGAAGGGAATTTGGTGCACACGAAAGATTAAAGTAAACAGGGATTTTTTAGTATTTCATCATGATTTATATATCATTTCTGTATTATGCTTTGGAAGACTTAGCTGTAATTGTACATCATATTATGCAGTTGTCACCACTTGCCATTACAACTGTCCATGTGTCTGTTCTCTGCTACCTCTTGTATGTAGTCTAAATACCCAACCTAAAAATACAGTGCAGGGAAAGATCGTGTTTACTGCAAGAGGAGCCATAAAGGTATTAGTAAAAAACGACTGGCAGATACACTTTTGAGGCATAACAGTCTTGGAGAATTACAGCAATATCTTCTGAGCACATTCTAGGTCATGCGGTTCTGACCAGTTTGATGGATATCCTGCATTGGGTTCATTATTTGTTATTAAAGGGGTACTCTGGTGCTCAGCATTTGGAACAAACTGTTCCGAACGCTGGAGCCGGGAGCTCGTGATGTCATAGCCCCGCCCCCTCATGACATCACGCCCGCCCCTCAATGCAAGTCTATGGGAGGGGGCGTGACAGCCGTCACGCCCCCTCCCATAGACTTGCATTGAGGGGGCGGGCGTGACGTCATGAGGGGGCGGGGCTATGACATCACGAGCTCCCAGCACCAGCGTTCGGAACAGGTTGTTCCAAACGCTGAGCAGCGGAGTACCCCTTTAAGCTTTCTTCCAAAAAGGATTATAATAAATGTAATTTATGCTTCTGAAATGTTCAAATAGATAATATCATATGTTTTTTCGTGCAATAGTTATGTAAGATGCACCACTGCTTTCCTGGAGATTTGCAGTATCAGACATATGAACTACGTACTTTATATGTTGGGGAAATGGCTGGATAGCTTTACTGACATCCATCTTAAAAAGCATAAAGGTGATAGCAGTAAAACACAGAAACTTTATTAATCCATTGATGAAAATGGTAGATAACATGAAATGTTAAAACAATTAATGCCTGTTTTTTTCACATAAACAAGACTGTAGATTTTTTTTCTCACTGAGAAGGATCATAACCTGTAATTAGATCCATTCATGGTGCTGGGACTGTAGATGTATGTGTGCAGCTGAAGTCCCTTTCACTATTTTATTCCAATGGGAATCATCACATCACTACTTTCATTGGAATAAATAGAGTTCTGTGCTCCAGACATAACCTCGTACATGCTTATAGTTCATAAGGTTAAAAAAGTTTAACCTATATGCCTATTGTGTCCCTACAGTGTTGATCCAAAGTAAGGCAAAAACCCTCATAAGGCTGATGCCAATTGTCCCATACTGGGGGGGGTGAGGGATAAGAATAAATCTTTGGATCAACGTTCTGTCCCTATAAATCTAGTATCTATAACCTGTAATATTATTACTCTCCAAAAATGCCCCCAGGCCCTTTTTGAACTCTTTTATGGAGTTCACCATGACCATTTCTTCTGGCAGAGCGTTCCATAGTGTCACTGCTCTTACAGTAAAGAACCCCCTATATGTGCTGGTGTATAAACCTTATTTCCTCTAGATGTAGAGGATGTCTCTTGTTATAGATACAGTCCTGGGTATAAACAGAGATATATCTGTCCTTCCTCCTGATATATTTATACATAGTTATTAGGATGCCCCTTAGCCTTCTTTTTTCTAAACTAAAAACCCGTATTCTACCCTAAATAATCCTACTCCCTGTTGTAAGTTTTAGAGTGTTGATCGCATAATTCAGGATTGGATGGGATCTGCACTCCAATGCACATGCTGTGGCCTGTTAGCCCCCTACACAAATTAGATGTGCCAGAATAACAGTGGAAATGTCTTTGCAAAAAGAACTCTACAAAGTGCCACAAGGTGGCAGTATAAATCAGACATGCTATGTAATGTACGCTATCAAGTGCCTTCTTCCATGTTGAATTTGTTTTCATGTACATTAAATTGTGAAACTGTCTGGGTAAAACTACCTTTGACTATTTGATTGTATAAACAATGTTTGTAAACTGCACTAAATAAACACATTCCCATAATGCATGTTATGGTGTTTGTAAACAACTCTACACACATCATTTTTTATACAGCATACTTTTTCTACCATATGTTGGATATGCAAACAAAGTTGCAGTACTCTTCTAGCCGAAATGCCTATTTATTGCCTCAGGGATACTATCCAGCTTTTATACATACTGATAACCTGTTGTTTATAAGGCACCAACATGTTCTGAATTGTTGTAAATCACTTAATAAAAAATCCAAATGCATATACAGTAGAATCTCCCAATAGCGGACACTTACAGGGAATAAAAAAGTGTCCGCTATTGAGAGATGTCCCCATTGGGAAAAAGGCTCAAAAATCTTTCTAAATGACAAAATACTGTACTGTAGTGTAATTATCTATAAATAAGATAAAAAGCAATATTACAGTAGAATCTGAGTGCCGTTTAATCACCCCTTATCAACCCCCTGTACCATTTCATCCCCCCCTTTATACCCTGTGCCACTTTATTCTCCCTGTGCCTTCTGAGAGATCATCCCACCCCCCCCCCCCCCTTACTCCCTGTGCCAAATCATTTCTCCCCTCTGTTCCATTTTATTCCCCCTTTATTACCCTCTGTGCAAATTCATCACCCCCTTTTTACCACCCCCTGTGCCATTTCATTCCCCCTTTATCCCCCTGTGCCAAATCATCCACCTCATCCCTTGTGCCACATCACCTTTCCCCCCACATCACCTTTCCCCTTTCCTCCTCCCCTTGTTGTTCTTCTTACCTGGCCAGCAGGCTCAGGTGCAGGGGCTCTAAGTGGGTTTGACGTTCTCCTGACATCCTCTACGCTACACTTACTGCACTAGCAGTGGCTGCGGGCACTGACAAGTGACGTCAGGAGCTTCACTCGTCAGTGCCTGCAGCCGCCACTGCTCACAGCATCTCAGTGAGTGCAGAGGATGTCAGGAGAACGTCAAACCTGCTGAGAGCCCCTGTGAAGAACAACAGGGGGAAGAGGGAAGGAGAAAAGGGGGCACAAGGGGTGGGGGGGATGATTTGGCACAGGGGGATGAAATTGCATCGGTGGTATAAAGGGGGAAAGAAATGGCACAGGGGGATGAAATTGCACCGGTAGGATAAAGGGGGAAATAAATGGCATAGGGGGATGAAATGACACAAGTGGTGGTAAAGAGGAGGTGATGAATTTGCATAAAGGGAAAATGAAATAGCACAGGGGGTGGGGTCAAGGGGAAAAGATGTGGCACAGGGGGTATTAAAGGGGGGTGATGATTTGGCACAGGGAAAATAAAGTGGTATGGGGAGATAAGGCGAATGATGTGGCCAGCGGACGTACAGGAGTAGGAGGCCACTATTTAAGCAGGGTCCCTTACTGGGGTATTGGCTGTACCCCCTGACCGTGGCCCTGTGTTCAAGGTAGGGCCGGCACATTAGCCGGGTTGTCCCTTATTGGGTGTGTTTTGTCCGCTATTGGGAGTTTTTTTTCCCCCTATTGGGTGTGTCCGCATTTGCTATTGGCAATGTCCTTTATTCGGAGGGTGCAAATACATTAAGTCTTATGGGACTCTACCGGGGAATTAAAAACTGTCCGCTATTGGAGGTGTCCACTAAGGGAGATTTTACTGTATTGTAAAATACTAGGTAGTGTATTATGAGCATAGGGGTTACCAGCATCCGATAGAAATGGACAACCAAAATATTAGAGGACCTCTTAGAGTTCTGAATTCAATGTCCCTGTATGAGCTCAAATGATTTTAAAGCGTACTTTGATGGGGGAAAAAAAAATTCTAATCAACTGGTACCAGAAAGTTAAACAGATTTGTAAATGAATTCTATTTAAAAATATTAATCCTTCCAGTACTTCAGCTGCTGTATGCTCCAGAGGAAGTTGTACAGCTTTTTCTTGGCTCACCACAGTGCTCTCTGCTGACACCTCTGTCCGTGTCAGGAACTGTCCTGGGCGGGGCTTGGCAGCCGACTGTGATGGCCACGTAGTACTGTAGCTCCTGAGCTTAACCACTGATTAAAGAGAAAAATGGCGCATTTCACCTGCTTTACCCATCTCATCAGCTGTCGGATTACCCCCAGCACCTATGGCTATGAGATGGAGGACGAGAGTTACGGGGAAACCTAAGATATTGACTGACCTCTACTACACCCGGGAAGATGCGTGTCTCAAGATGGCGCCAAACCGTCCCTGCACAGCTCCCCTCCGCCTTGCCCTTCTGGCGTCCGACAGCAGTCACCTCTCATGCGTGCTCGTAGTAGCTCTCTCCCCTCGCTGGACTTGGAGAGATCCAGTCGGCGACCTCCTTCTCCTGTGATGCCGAGACTCCTCAGCTGTACTGCAGGTGCGTGCCTCAGTCCCAGCTTCACCCATCTCCTCTGCTTCGGGGAGCGCAGCCAGACAATGCCCTTGGCTATCTTCTCAGCCACCAGCTGCTACACCAGCAGTGCCTGGGGGACTCCCTGATCCACCTGACCCCTTCAGAGATCTCCCTACCCCAGAAGCCCCGGTAACGGTAAACACTTTGGAAAGCATGCTACAGATGCTGAATACCTCCATTCATAGCAGCATTCTCATTACCCTGCAACCACTTCAGGTTTCAGTAATAGAATTAAAATCGAGGGTAGATCATGCTGAAAACAAACTGGGTCTCATAACGCCCTAATTGATGTGCATTATGAACTTGAGGAAGAAGTTCGGGCCCTCCGCTCTAAAGTAGCAGATATTGAGGACCATTCCTGTAGGAACAATATCAAGCTGAGGGGGGTCTCGGAGGAGGTAAAGACGAAAGACCTTTTAAAGATGAAAGACCTTTCTCATCAAAGTGGTTGTGCTGGACTGCTTGCCTAGGGACCTCTTGATAGACAGGGCTCACAAGCTGAAACCCGGTGACCCAGGCTCTCAGAGATGCAAAAATACCCTATAATTAGGGTTATCCGACACGTCTACTTTTCCATTACCAAGACACCACCCCTGTCATCCGTTCAGTTAAGGAAGGAACTAAGTTGCTTCAGAAATGGGACGTTCCTGTCAAGGATCTCTTACCCCGTCCTCATGTTACAGCTGGTCATGTCCAGCCTGCTTGGCAAAGGGCTAGTTCTTCCTATCGTGGGCGCCACTGAAGGCTCTCATTCATTTACGCTCTGAATACCTACAGTGCAGACTACCGTGTGTCATCTTATCGGTTGGCTCACGAGGAACTGTTTCGCCCCTCCCCCCCCCCCACACACACACACACTTTGGATGCTTTCTTGCCAGCATCCACCTTCCGTGTGTCCTTTGGCTCCTGACTACTATGGGAGCTGTCCTTTAGTTCTTTTATGTTTTGTATGTTATGTTTTGTTCGTTTGTGTTCTCTTCCAGGTGTACAGCCGTCCGTGCTACGATTCCGAGTGACTTATCTACTACTGGAGTATTGCTGTCTCTTTACAAGGTGGAGAACGTCTACCTACAACTTATGGACTTTTAGATGGGTTTAAAGGTTTTGTATATTAACTGTAACGGTCTTAACACCCCTCAGAAGTGGTGTAAATCGAAGAAGGCGAAGTGTGATATCCTATGCGCCCACAAAATGCACCTTTTGCAAAAGGACGCAGTTAGGACTCATAATTAGTCTTTTCCAATCACATTACATAGGTAAATCCTGTGGAGTTCTCGTAGCTATTAGTAATTCGGTAGCATTCCAACAAATCTCTGTAACCATTGACCCAAGTGGTAGATACATCATCTTGGTTTGTTCATGCAATAATGTTTTAAATACCATCGTATCTGTTTATGCACCCAATAGGGTCAAATACGTTTTTTTAATAAGCCATTTAGAATGGTTAACAAGTGTAAACAGAGATGTGCATTTATGTGGAGACTTCAATGCGGTCTTAGACCCTCAACTTGACACCTCCTCCATAAGTAGGCATCTGCCAGTGTCTCTCCAAAATATTCCGTAGGGAGGAAGTTTTTGGCACATGATGCTTTATGCACGCCTCTGAACGTGATTTTACGTGTGTGTGTGTGTGTGTGTGTGTGTGTGTGTATATATATCAATTGCTAGATTTAGGCCCTCTACCCTACAACTACCACCCCTACGCTAGATGGTCTAAGGAATTGGCAAGAGATATCTCTCCTGTAGAATGGTCGCAGGCGTCTAAGTTGATATATAGAGCTCTGAGATCTGTTACCCATGTGGAAGCCGCTATTAAAACTAGGCTGTGTTGGTATTATCACCCTACTCGCTTACATGTATGTATGCTATGTATCCAACATCCTCTCCTATGTGTTGGAGAAACTGCGGACATAGGGGTACGATTTCACATATCTTATGGTTCTGCCCGGTATTGGCTAATTATTGGCTGGAAATTGAAAGAATTCTGGGCTCCATTTATTTCTCCATGCCAGCCTGGACTTACTTATTGGTACATATTCATGATTTCCAGGCAGACTTTAGACACTTTTATGCAAGTTGCTAATCCTTTCCAAATTAGTAATAACCCATCACTGTAAGGCCTCGTCACCCCCTCAAACTGGAGAAACAATTGCTTTAGTGAATACGGCTTGAAAATGCGAAACTATTATTGCTTTCAATGAAGGGCTCTCTCATGCCAAGGTTTCGCATATATGGCATAGATGGATCACATCTACTTATTTTCAGCCTTGATGTACAAAGATTCTCCTTATATTTATTTTATAGCCTGTTAAGTATATAGAACTTCCGTCACTCCTGTTACTTGCATATATACCGGTATGTATATGTATCATGCACATTTTGTCCTTTTGTATAACTGGATTTTTTTTTTTGTTTGTTCGAGTGCCTGTTTATGTTCCTGTTGGAATCTTATATTGTTCTTTTATAAAAAAAAATATTTCAATGAACAGATTGAAACAGAAACTGTCCAGAGCAGGAGAAGTTTGCTATGGGGATTTGCTCCTTCTCTGGACAGTTCCTGACATGGAAGACAGGTGTCGCCAGAGAGCACTATGGTTAGATAGAAAAAAACTATACAACTTCCTCTGGAGCATACAGCAACTGATTAGTACTGGAAGGCTTAAGATTTTTAAATAGAAGTAATTTACAAATCTTTTTAACTTTCTGGCTCTAGTTGATTGTTGATTACAAAAAAAAATTGTGTTATGGTTACTCTCATAGTTGTGTTTTTTGTTTAGTTTTTTTACTCAAATCTAGTTTATGTATCTTTTAATGTAAAATAACCTGTTTTGCAGTCCTGCTGCTGGGACTGTAGACCTATCTGCATATGGGTTGTTTTGAAAACATTTTCCTAAACAGACACTTTAAGGGTACATTCCCATGTACAATATCTGCTGCAGATTTCAGTGTAAACAAAGTGATGGAACGTTGCTTCTGCAGCAGATCCTGTGTGTAAATACACCCTAAAAAGGTAAAGCAAAGCAATTAGATTATGCTAGTTTGTTTTGTTGCAGTGGTTGTGCAGTATATCTCTATACTATTTCTCAGAGGTGTTTGTCAAGCATATCAAAAATGAAATTGGATGTATATTGGGAGAGAGTGGTGCAGTTGCCCATAGCAACCATTCAGATCACTTCAGAGGCCTTCTTTAAAAAAGAAAGAAGCAATCTGCACCACTCTTCCTCTACACAAGTTTTGATAAATATCCCCCATAGTCTCTCAGGTCTATGCCCAACAAATACTTGTGTCAAACTTTATATATCCAATTTCAACAGCTATGTATTGTGTGGGTTGAAATTATTTATTGTGGTCGAGCAAACTTTTTTTGTATTTTTGCTGAAGTCCATATGGATGCTATTACTTTATCATATGGGACATTTATGTATTACAAATATTGATTAGATTCAGTAAATTTCCTGCTCCTATACTTTCATTTTGTAGGACTTAAAAACATACAGGGTGCAAGCTATATTCAGCGGGGTTCTACCTACATGGGGCAAGCTACCTCCAGATTGACCAATGCAAACTTGCTAGTAGAAACATCATCAATACCAGATGACGTCAACCGCATCATAAAAGAGAAGCCGTTCTAGCTATAACATAAGGGGTAAGTTATTTGTTTGACCAAATATAGCATATGCGCTAATAATTCTTTTTATGCCCCACAAAGGATTTAATAAATATCCAAATCTCCCTCAGCAGGCAAAAGGTCCCCCACCCCTGTAGCATGATGGCATATGAATAAGGTATGCCATCGCTTTATGATCAGTGGGGTCTGACCTCCTGGGATTCACATGATCTGAAGGGGCCACAGGACCTATTTATAGTTGTGTCCTCTGTTTTCTATGCACTCATTTAAATTAGGTTAGGTTGTAGTCCCCTATACAGTAGGCTGCTGGTGTGCTGCTTTGGAAAAACAGTAACGCTGATGCAGTGTCAAATAAGCACTTTGACCCCTTCAGTTACAGGATTGTTAGGGTCCCAGAGGTGTGAGTCTCACTGATCAGAAAGCGATGTCATATCCCTATCCCTTTTTAACCAATTTAAGATACATTACACTTAGAGCAGATCTGCCAAGTATCCTATACTAACAAGTACTTCTACATGGATTGCCAATTGTGAATCACTGGTGTTTCACTGTAGTGCTCTGTGTATAAAACAGGGACTCTAGTGTTCTGTGACGTTATGCTTCAGCAGTTGTTATTCCAGAGGCCTCCCTCTAGGTTCTCATGAAGTATTTGTAAAACGTGTCATGTAGAAATCCACATGTAATTTTACAAGCACTCACCTTGTTACTCTAAGAAGTCACTGGCTATGCAGCGTCTGTCAAAGAGACTATTTAGTGTGTACTGCAAAGTGCAATGAATGAGGCTTTAAGCATTATTACATAGTAAATCACAGCTTTGTTCCACTCAAAGGAGTTTAGGCTGCTACCTGTATAAAGGTGGTTAAAAGGGCACAAACAGTATATGGATTTATTTTCCTTGTTTCATAGCACTGTTTCAATATAGCGCAATTGATACAAATTGCTACATGTTTAGTAAAACCTCAGCTTTTCCCTAGAAACCTTTTTGTGAGCTTTTCTTGATCAGTCATCATCCTAAATGGAATCTGTCATATTGAAAATACAGTCCAATCTGCAGGCATCATGTTATAGGACAGGAGGTGCAAAGGTTTAGGCTAACTTGTCATTTATTTATGTAATCTTCTGCTTGTTCTGGCTGAGAAGTCAAGTGGGTGGTCCTATTGTGTAATTCAGCTCTGTGTGCTCACCGAATGGGACCACCCATTTGACTACTGTCATCTACTTTGCATTTTATAAATGGAGGTGTTTACTTTCATTCAATTTTCATGTGTGACTGGGATTTGTTACATTTAAAATCACGTAAAAGGGTACTCCACTGGGAAAAAAAAAAAATTTCAATCAACTGGTGCAAGAAAGTTAAACAGATTTGTAAATTATTCCATAACATAACATATATTTACCCTATCACCCATGACAGCACCCTTGGAGAGGACCTCCCACCGTGGGACAGGAAACCTAGATACATTTGGACCTCCTCCTCTCCACTCTCAGTTCAGGTTTCCTGTCCTACGGATGGGAGGCCTGGGTTTTACTGACCTCCTTCCTTTTTCCGTCTGAGCTGCGGGACCTCCGTAGCTTCATGTTGTGAGGGGTTTCCCAGCCGGCTTAAGTCCCCACGGGGGCCACTGGCAAGTCTGCTGTGGGGTCGGGCAGAGGCCGGAGACCAGGTTCGGCGGTGTCCTCCTTTGGGGGGGGGGGGGATACTGTGGAGCTGGCGGGTCGGGTGACCAGCTCTCCTGTCCCAGCGCGCCTTCCGGGTGCACGCGCACATGTGGGTTGCGGCGCACAGTGATGACGTCCGGCCCAGCATACAGCGAGGGGATGCATCACTTCCGGGAGACCCCGAGAGACGCCAAGCACGCAAGTGGATTTAAAAAGGGGCACGGGTCTGGGACTCGGCGTCTGCAGCTTCTCCCAGCGTCCGGAGATCCCGCCGACCGCAGCAGCCAGCTCCTGCACCCGTGCAGTGTCTCAAATACTGCAGCGATTCCAGCTCCAGCCGAAGACCTTCATCCAGCATGACAGATCCTGGGAAAGAAGGTGGACGCGCTAAATCCAAGAGCTCCAGCCCGGTATTGCAGCTTTCTTGGGTGAGACCTTTAGGGGAGGTTTTATCTTCTGAGGAAGAAATTGAGGAGACCGATACTAAATCCTGGATTACCCGTGAGGATACAGAGCAACTAATTAAGGCTATCCGTATTACCACTAATATAGAGGAAAATAAGGAGCCTTTGTCGGCTGAAGATGCGCTCTGAGGGTCTAGGTCCTAAGGATAGGCGCACCTTCAGCCTCCATAGCAAAGTAAAAAGCCTGATTGACAAAGAGTTAAGTCAGCCAGATAAAAATTCCTACCTGACTAAGCAGCTCCAGAGAAAATACCCGTTTCAGGAGGATGTTTCTAAAAATTTGGGATAGAGCTCCCCTTATTGATGCCAGTGGCAAAAATTTCTAAAAAGATTGCCTTGCCCTTTGAAGATCTTGGCACTTCCGATCCTATGGATAGGAAGGCCGATTTATTTAACAAAAAAACATGGGAAGTAGCGGCAGGTTCTCTTAGAGCATCAGTAGCCTTGGTGTGTGTATCCAGGTCCCTTAGGGTATGGTTAGCACAACTCAAATCCCATATAGAAGACAAAACCCTTAGGCAGGAAATTTTAGATTCCTTTCCTGTGATTTCCAAGGCTGCTGATTTTCTGGCAGATTCCTCTGTGGATCTTGTTAAAGCTTCTGCCAGATTCGCAGCCTTGTCAAATTCAGCCAGGAGAGCTATCTGGCTCAGATCTTGGAAAGGGGATATAACTTCTAAGTCTAAGCTGTGTGCTATTCCCTGTGCAGGTGATCTTCTCTTTGGGCTTCCTCTAGACGATATTTTGGTGAAGGCCTCTGACAAGAAAAAGAAATTCCCTGTTTCTCCCAGACAGTCTGAACCTTCCTTTAGAGGTAGGGGCAGAGGTAGGAGGTCCTTTCAGAAGGGCCAAAGTAGAAATTTAGAGTGTCAGGGAGAGGTAGAGGTTTTCTCTTTAACCCCAACAAAGATTCCCATCCCAAAAAATCTAAACAATGACACCTTTACTCCAGTAGGGGGACGTCTTTCCGGATTTGTGGAGGCTTGGAGAACGATTTCTGATCCTGAATACCATTTCTTCGGGTCTTCGCCTAGAATTCAAATCCCTTCCCCCGGACAGATATTTTCCTACTGGAGTAATGACAGGCCTGATCAAACAATCAGCTATGTGTCTAGAGGTCAAGTCCCTTCTACAAAAGAGGGATCTTGTCCCAGTGCCCCAATTAGAACAGAAGCAGGGTTTTTATTCCCCTCTATTTTTAGTAAAGAAACCCTTAGGTGCATTCAGGGTAATAATCAACCTAAAAGCCCTGAACAAATTCCTAACTTACAAAAAATTCCGCATGGAATTGATCAAGTCGACAATCAGCCTTCTGTTCTCAAATTGTGTCATGGCATCCATAGACTTAGAAGACGCCTATTACCACATCCCAATACATCCCTCACCAAAAGTTCCTCAGGGTGGCAGTGTTCATGGAAGGGACTTGGGTCCACCTTCAATATGCAGCCCTACCATTCGGGATATCGCAGGCACCCAGAGTATTTACGAAAATAATGGCGGAAACGGTGGCCTTTATCAGGTCAAAGGACATTCTTATAGTCCCATATCTGGACGACTTCCTTATTGTGGCGAGTTCAGAAAGTCTGCTTTCTCAACAGATACTGTCTATAATTTCCATCCTCAAGTTCCTAGGCTGGAACCTGAACCTGAAAAAATCTTGCCTTGTTCCCTCCAGGACCTGTGAATTTTTGGGTATATCCCTAGACTCAACTTCCCAAACATCTACCCTACCATTGGGAAAACAACTAGTCCTCCAAGAGAAGGTTCGAAATCTTTTTCTCTCCCACACTCCTTCTTTCAGAGAAGCCATGTCGATATTAGGTCTTATGACAGCCGCCATTCCAGCAGTGTTGTGGGCCCAGTTCAAGTCAAGAGAACTACAGTTAAACATCCTATCCATTGGAACGGGGAAAGTTTATCCCTGAACCAAAGGTTTCATCTGTCTTCCAAAGCAAGACTCTCCCTCAGTTAGTGGCTAGACCTACAGAACCTTTCCAAAGGAGTTCCCTGGTTTCCCTCCTCGCTAGTGAGGATTACAACAGATGCCAGCCCCTGGGGCTGGGGAGCTCATGTGGGTCGCAGTCTTCTCCAGGGAGAGTGGGATCCACATCTGGCTTCTTCCTCCTCAAATTCCAAGGAGCTCTCAGCAGTCTTTCAGGCACTCCTCTGCCTGCCACATCAAGTGATGGGGAAGGATGTCCTAATCTATACAGACAATACAACTACTGTAGCATATCTCAACAAACAGGGGGGAATAAGATCCAAACAACTGATGGACTTAACATCTCAGATCTTCCTATGGGCAAAAACGAGAATTTTGTCAATACGAGCAGTACATCTAAAGGGTAAAGAGAATACCGTAGATGACTTTCTCAGCAGAAACAAAGTGAGCCAGTCAGAGTGGTCCCTAAACCCAGAGGTTTTCAGCATGATAAATCACAGGTTTGGAGCTCTCTCAGTAGACCTGTTCGCTTCAAAACTTAACAAAAAACTCCCCAAGTTTTACTCTCTGAACCCTCTGGATCATCCATCTGCGGTGGACGCTTTCTCTCAATCCTGGACACAGGGAGTAGGATACGCTTTTCCTCCCATTCGCCTAATACCAGCAGTCCTAAGAAAGATCCAACAGGACCATGCTCAAGTACTGCTCATCGCTCCCTTCTGGCCCAGAAGGCCCTGGTTCACCCTTCTGAGGACTCTGTCGGTGTGCCAACCTTGGCTTCTCCCAGACCGGAAAGATCTCCTCTCGCAGGGTCCAATTCTGCATCCTCCATCACCACATCTATATCTCACGGCGTGGATGCTGAAAGGCTGATCCTTAGAAAAAGAGGCTTCACGGATGGGGTAATTGATACCTTACTGGCAAGCAGAAAGGAAGTTACTTCAAAAATCTACCTCAGGTCTTGGAGAGCGTTCCTTAAATTTGCAGGTGATGGAGTAGACCCACTAGGGGAACCAGATATCCTGGTCATTCTTAGTTTCTTACAGAAGGGTTGGCCTCAGTCCTAATACTCTTAAAGTTCAAATTTCTGCCCTCAGCTCCTTCCTAAACTGTAAGCTAGCTGACCAACCTCTCATTAAAAGGTTTTTGACAGGTGCCTCCAGACTCCGTCCTGCTACTAGGTCTTTAGTCCCTTCATGGGATCTCACTTTTTAGTTTTAGATGCCCTCATGTCTCCTCCATTTGAGCCTTTAGAGTCTGTCTCTATTAAGATCTTGACAATTAAACTTACTTTCCTTCTAGCAGTTACCACAGCTAGAAGGGTGGGGGAATTACATGCCCTCTCAGCCTTTTCTCCTTACACCAAGATCCTTGAAGATAGGGTTGTAATGAGGACTCTACCACATTTTTTGCCTAAGGTGGTGTCTGATTTTCACCAAAATCAGGAAATTTTTCTCCCCTCCTTCCGTGATAATCCTGTTAATGATCAAGAAAAATGTCTTCACAATTTAGATGTAAGGAGATGCTTAATCACATATATTGATTCTACAAAAAGTTTTTGTTTATCAGAAAATCTTCTTTTACAGTTTTCTGGCCCTAATAAGGGAAAAGCTGCCTCTAGATCCACTATCAGTAGGTGGATTAAACTTGCCATTAGCATGGCTTATGAAGCAAAAGGTCAGGATCCTCCTTCCTTCTTTAAAGCCCACTCCACCAGAGCGGTCGCAGCATCTTGGGCAGAAAAAGCTGACGCTTCCATAAACCAAATTTGCAGGACAGCCACCTGGTCATCTAGCCATACCTTCCTAAAGCACTATAGGTTGCACCTGGAACCAGTAGCCGATCTAAGTTTCGGTCGCAAGGTTCTTCAGGCTGTTGTCCCCCCCTAGGTATTTCTATTCTAGTCTCCAGGGGTGCTGTCATGGGTGATAGGGTAAAGATGGATTACTTACCGGTAATCTGTTTTTCGAGAACCCATGACAGCACCCCTTGGTTATCCCTTCCCCCTTTTTTTCCGTTTAGTACATTCCTTGTATTTTGTTTTTTTCTTGTGCATGTTGCTCTACCTCTTGCTCCGTAGGAGTACTTTATAATGGAACTGAGGGTGGAGAGGAGGAGGTCCAAATTTGTCCAGGTTTCCTGTCCCACGGTGGGAGGTCCTCTTCAGGGGTGCTGTCATGGGTTCTCGAAAAACAGATTACCGGTAAGTAATCAACCTTTTTTCTTATCCTTCTAGTACTTATAAGCTTCTGTATGCTCCACAGGAAGTTCTTTTCTTTTTGAATTTCCTTTCTGTCTGATCACAGTGCTCTCTGCTGACACCTCTGTCCATATCAGGAACTGTCCAGAGTAGGAGCAAATACCCAGAGCAAACCTCTCCTGCTCTGGGTAGTTCCTGACATGGACAGAGGTGTCAGCAGAGAGCACTGTGGTCAAACAGAAAGAAAAAAAAAAAAAAAAAAAAAAAGAACTTCCTCTGTCGTATATAGAAGCTGATAAGTACTGGAAGGGTTAAGATTTTTTAATAGAAGTAATTTACACATCTGTTTAACTTTCTGTCATCAGTTGATTTACAATTTTTTTTTTTCCAGTGGAGTACCCCTTTAATATTTCCTTTTTTATTAAATGTATCAGCAAATCTGTTATCCAAGCTGAGATGCACAATATACACAATCAGGTGAACGGAGTGCAAAGTAGATGTTCTTTTTGGTGCATCAGTTTAAATTATATGGTAAAAATTCCTTGCATCACTTTTTGTCACAGCAGTTTAGGGGTAGATGGTCTTCTAGGATGTTCACATCTCAGATCATCAGCAATTTACAGTCTCCCAAGTGTACAACAAAGAGATGGCTGCTCTCTATAAAATGCTAGGGATATACTACTGTGACCAGGATTGGTACACTTAGGACATGTTACATTTCCATTTGATGTCAGTATCTAGGTGATAATATCCACAGCTTGTCAACTAGTAATGCACATCAAGCAAACAGGTTATCTTTCCTCACTGACATTTATAATTGGCCAAAGATACTTGCACCGCTGGCCAAGTGTCTGGCCGGATATGAACTGCTAAGTGGAGAGGAGCACGTTCATAAATAAAGTAAGCTGTGTGATCATTACAGAATCTTCAAGATGGCAGGAAGCATTAAAAATGCTAAATAAATAATTATCACAACTTATCAACAGAAACTTCTCTGAAATGGAAAATATAGACCCACCTGACAATATATTGTGAAACCAGCAGGAGGGTATATTTTTCTTAGGTAACAGTAGGTTTTTAGCAATTTTACATTCATCACCAATTCTTGGGATAGGCTGTCAATGTGAACACCTAATATTTTCTTAACGGGGTACTCCCACCCTAAGGATAGGGGATAAGATGTCTGATCGCGGGGATCCCCCGCGATATTGCATGCGGCACCCACCTGTTTCTTGTCCGGAAGCGCTGGAGGGTCTGGGTCGCGACCACAGGAACGGAAGTCCTTGACGTCAGGACTCCACTCCCGTGTGACGTCACGCCCTGTCCCCTCAATGCAAGTCTATGGGAGGGGGCGAGAAGGCCGTCACGCCCCCTCCCATAGACTTGCATTGAGGGGACGGGGCGTGATGTCACACGGGGGCGGAGTCCTGACGTCACGGACTTCCGTTCCCGTGGTCGCAACCCAGACCCTCCAGCGCTTCCGGACAAGAAACAGGTGGGTGCCACATGCAATATTGCGTGGGTCCCCAGCGGTGGGACCCCCGCGATCAGACATCTTATCCCCTATCCTTTGGATAGGGGATAAGATGTCTAGGGTGGGAGTACCCCTTTAAGGGCCTGGCACATGGCACAGGCATGTTTCTCAAGATTCAAGTAAGTACTGCCTTTGTGTTTACAAGACTGCACATCTTCAACAACCTGGAGAACTTTACGGACACAACCAGTGCCAATGCCATGTATGGGCAGATAAGCAAGGTTTCCACTGAAAAACTCCGGGAATATCTGCCCATGTCACGTTTTTAGGTCATACTTTGATGTGCATCAGTTAATACTTCTATGCAGATATATTCCACTATAGTGTAGTGGGAGAAAAAGAAAGGCATAGACATATCTGGTAGATCCATAATAGGTGTAACAACCTGCAGAACACATTTATAGCGTCATTGGTGTACGTTAAAAAATAAATTAGTTCTCATATAATAGAAGCTAAAAATAAAAGCATGACACCTTTGTAAGACACCAAGCAAGGGCTTGAACATTGGACCATGTGCATCTCCAAAGCAGACTTATTCAATGGTTTAACCACAGTATAAATAAAAAAATGTTTAAAGGAGTGGATGGTGAAGAAATTTACCTGACTGGGCATACTTAGCTTTGTATCTGGAAACCCACAAGTTGCTGCACTTCTCTCTAGATTTATCTTACAGGAGGTCTGAAATGTTGGACACCTCCTCTTAGCTGTACATGTTTTACTAAGAAATCTAAAACCATTGTCTTACAGAAAATACCCCTTTTAACTACATTATTCAAGATCACTTACTATAGATCCACTGACATATACACTGCTCAAAAAAATAAAGGGAATACTTAAACAACACAATGTAACTCCAAGTCAATCACACGTCTGTGAAATCACACTGTCCACTCAGGAAGCAACACTGATTGACAATCAATTCCACATGCTGTTGTGCAAATGGAACAGACAACAGGTGGAAATTATAGGCAATTAGCAACACTCCCAATAAAGGAGTGGTTCTGCAGGTGGTGTCTACAGACCACTTCTCAGTTCCTATGCTTCCCGGCTGATGTTTTTGTCACTCTAGTGCTTTCACTCTAGTGGTAGCATGAGACGGAGTCTACAACCCACACAAGCGGCTCAGGTAGTGCAGCTCATACAAGATGACACATCAATGCGAGCTGTGGCAAGAAGGTTTTATGTGTCTGTCAGGGTAGTGTCCACAGAGCATGGAGGCACTATCAGGAGACAGGCCAGTACATCAGGAGATGTGGAGGAGGGCAACAACCCAGCAGCAGGACCGCTACCTCCGCCTTTGTGCAAGAAAGGGCAGGAGGAGCACTTCCAGAGCCCTGCAAAATGACCTCCAGCAGGCCACAAATGTGCATGTGTCCACTCAAAGGGTCAGAAATAGACTCCATGAGGGCGGTATGAGGGTCCGACGTCCACAGGTAGGGGTTGTCCTTACAGCCGAACACTGTGCAGGACGTTTGGTATTTGTCAGAGAACACCAAGATTAGCAAATTCGCCACTGTCACCCTGTGCTCTTCACAGATGAAAGCGGGTATACACTGAGCACATGTGACAGTCTGGAGACTCCGTGGAGAACGTTCTGCTGCCTGCAACATCCTACAGGATGACCGGTTTGGCAGTCGGGCCTGACTGCCATTAGGTACCGAGATGAGATTCTCAGACCCCTTGTGAGACCATATGCTGGTGCAGTTGGCGCTGGGTTCCTCCTAATGCAAGACAATGCTAGACCTCATGTGGCTGGAGTGTGTCAGTAGTTCCTGCAAGAGGGAGGCATTGATGCTATGGACTGGCCCGCCCGTTCTCCAGAACTGAATCCGGTTGAGCACATCTGGGACATCATATCTTGCTCCATCCACCAACTCCATGTTGCACCACAGACTGTCCAGGAGTTGGCGGATGCTTTAGTCCAGGTCTGGGAGGACATCCCTCAGGAGACCATCCGTCACCTCATCAAGAGCATGCCCAGGCATTGTAGGGAGGTCATACGGGCACATGGAGGCCACACACACTACTGAGCCTCATTTTGACTTGTTTTAAGGACATTAAATCAAAGTTGGCCTGTAGTGTGGTTCTCACTTTAATTTTGAGTGTGACTCCATATCCAGACCTCCGTGGGTTGATAAATTTGATTTCCATTGATAATTTTTGTGTGATTTTGTTGTCAGCACATTCAACTATGTAAAAACAGAAGTATTTCATACGATTAGTTCATTAATTAAGATCTAGGATGTGTTATCTTAGTGTTCCTTTTATTTTTTTGAACAGTGTATTTAATGTGTATGGCCAACTAAACATACCTGCTATTAGGTTCATATGGTACATGCTGCACACCTGGTGTCCTTTTATATATCTATATTTCATGGTCAAATCTATAGTAACAAAGAGTTAATTGCAGTTGCCTGGATGGTAAAGAATATTTCTGGCCCTGAGAGGATCAGAACAGCTGTCCTCAGCTCAGTGAAACAAAAAGCGATTTAGGATGTCTGAGTACACTATGCTGAGCTGTCGCTTGTTTGTGGAACAATGTAGGACCACAACACATTGCATCCAGCGCAACAGGTGGAATGAGTCAAAACTTTTGCTTTGGACAATAGCACTTATGTCATTCACGTGTCACAACAACTGGTAGATGTCACATCTGGCATCCAGACATAAGCAAATGAGAAATGACTGGTATCTAACTACTTAAATAGTGTGATAACACTATAAATTATACCAGGTGATCTACAAAATCTTGAGACGGAAAGTGGAACATTCCACTTTTTGGCACCTGTACATGTAGCAGTGTAAATTGCCAGGATTTGAGCTGCGCCCATAGAAACCATGTGCTTCATATAGAAATGGCAGGGCACTAACCACTATGTGTACAAACAAAATATCGTGTCCCATGGACAGAGGTGCCTAAAACGTAACTTTTAATATATAAAGCTTGTTAAAAATACACCAAAAATAAGTGATAGCTCCCATATGAGAAAACAAAACAATTTATCTACAATAAAGACAAATGCCTGCCAAGTATAGTAGAGCACTGCAATTTTTAAGCCAATCAATACATGCTCTCCTTAACCCCTTAAGGACCAAGCCCATTCTCACCTTAAAGGGGCACTCCGGTGGCGAATGTGTTTTTTCAGTTTCTACTTAACGTCTCGTGCTTGCTCTTTGTTTGTCTTTCTTTTCCTTTGTTTGCACAAGTGTGTCCATGTAGTGGAGCATCTATTTCTGTTTTGCCTTTATTTATTTTAGAAAAAACAGCCCCCAGCATGCCTTGTAGCCTGTCCCCTCTTTCAGTGCCCTGCCCAACTGGTTTTGTGTTGCCGCCCATCCCTGTTTATGGCCGGCTCCCCCCCCCCCTTTAGCACTCCCTTTCCCCGCCCTGCTCATTAGTATACTCATCCCACCCTCATTGTCAGCTTCTCACCCCGCAGTCCCCACATCAGGGAATGAATTGTCGGGCGGGGGGGAGGGACTGATCAAATGTGACCCGAGGGCACTGCTATGATTCTACCCCCACCCCCCCCCCCCCTTCAAAATCAATGTCCCCAAATGTGTGAAGAGGGTTAACTGTCCCCAAATCAGGGAACTAGCCATATATGACCCGCGGGCGCTGCTCTGCTTCCTGCCCATTCCACCCCCCCAACGCTGTACATTCGCAGCAGTGCTGTACATTCTCCCCACATCGGGGAATGAATGATTTGTGAGCGCGGGCACAGGGCTTCTGATCAGAGACACAAGCTGCCATCTCCCCCTGCAAGCGCTGAAAGTCATTGAGCCCTCAAGGCACATAACAAGGGGTCCAGTGAGCCTTAACACCCCACAGGTATTTGACAACTTTTCTTTAACCCCTTAAGGACTGAGCGATTTCACGTTTTAGCATTTTCGTTTTTTCCGCCTTGCCTTTAAAAAATCATAACCCTTTCAATTTTGCACCAAAAAATCTGTATTATGGCTTATTTTTTGCGCCACCAATTCTGCTTTACAGTGACCTTAGTGATTTTACTGAAAAATCCACGGCGAAACGCAAAAAAAATTCTTTGTGCGACAAACTTGAAGAAAAAATGCCATTTTGTAAATTTTGAGGGCTTCCGTTTCTACAAAGTACATTTTTCGGTAAAAATGACACCTTATCTTTATTCTGTAGGTCCATACGGTTAAAATGATACCCTACTTGTATAGGTTTGATTTTGTATTACTTCAGAAAAAAATCATAAATACATGCATGAAAATGTATACGTTTAAAATTGTCATTTTCTGAGCCCTATAAATTTTTTATTTTTCTGTGTTCAGGGCGCTATGAGGACTCTTTTTTTTGCGCCGTGATCTGAAGTTTTTAGCGGTACCATTTTTGTTCTGATCAGACTTTTTGATCACTTTTTATTCAATAATAAATAATAATAAAATGCGCTACTTTTGAACATGCGATTTTAAAAGTGGTATATTTTTATAATTCGGACATTTCCGCACGCGTTGATACCACATATGTTTATTTTTATTTACACAGTTTTATTTTGTTACTAGGAAATGCAGGGTGATTTAAACTTTTAATTCAGAAGGGAATACCTGAAAGTTTGTTTTTTTTACACTTTTTTTTTTTTGCGAGCTCATAGCTTCTATAGGGACCTATGAGCTTGCAATGGCTGATTTGCATACACAGATTGTTGCCTTGCCGTTGCATGGCAACAAGCTGTGTAATCGGCAGTTGATTGCCCCAGCCTGTAACTCAGGCATGGAGCAATCAATCAGAGCCGGGACGCCGACGGAAGAAGGTAGGGACCTTCTTCTCTCCGGGTAGCTGATCGGGGCATTGCCGGGAAGCATTTACTTTCAGTTTCGATGCGGTGCTCAGCTTTGAGCGCCGCATCGGAAGGGTAAATAGTGCGTGGCCGAACGATCGCGGCCGCACGCTATTAGCCGCGGGTCCCGACTGTGAATAGGGAATCCCGACTGGGAATCCCGACTGTGAATAGGGACGCATTATAGACAGGGACCGGACTTAGGAGGTACTCATACGTCCTAAGTCTTTAAGGGGTTAAAGTCGAATATGTAAATGAGAAAAAAAAATCACTAAAATTCAGGTTTTTCCCCAAATTTACCATTTTTACAAAGGGTAATGGGAGAAAATCCCCCCCCCCCAAAAGCTTGTAACCCCATTTCTTCGGAGTATGGAAATACCCCATGTTAGGACGTAAAAGGCTCTGCGGGCAAAGTGCAGTGCTCAGGATAGAAGGAGTCACATTTGGCTTTTGAAAAGCAAATTTTTATGAAATGGTTTTTGGGGGCATGTCGCATTTAGGAAGCCCCTATGGTGCCAGAACAGCAAAAAAAAAATTGCATACTATTTTGGAAACTACACCCCTCAAGGAACGTAACAAGGGGTCCAGTGAGCCTTAACACCCCACGGATGTTTGACGACTGTTCGTTAAAGTCGGATGTGTAAATTAAAATTTTTATTTTTTTCACTAAAATGCTGGTTTTACATTTTTAAAAGGGGTAATAGGTGAAAATGCCCCCCAAAATTTGTAACCTCATTTCTTATGAGTATGGAAATACCCGATATGTGGACATCAAGTGCTCTGCTGGCGCACTTCAATGCACAGAAGAGGAGGAGGAGCGCCATCGAGCTTTTGGAGAGAGAATTTGTTTGGAATAGAAGTTGGAGGCCATGTGCGTTTACAATGCCTCCCATGGTGCCAAAACAGTGGACCTCCCCACATGTGACCCCATTTTGGAAACTACACCCCTCACTGGCATTTGACAGATCTTTGGAACAGTGGGCTGTGCAAATGAAAAATTACATTTTTCATTTTCACGGACCACTGTTTCAAAAACCTGTCAGACACCTGTGGGGCGTAAATGCTCACTGTACCCCTGATAACATTCCGTGAGGGGTGTGGTTTCCAAAATGGGGTCCATGTGGGGGGGGGGTGCATTGTTCTGGCACCATTGGGACTTTGTAAACACACATGGTCTTCAATTCCAGACAAATTTTCTCTCCTAAAGCCCAATGGCGCTCCTTCTCTTCTGAGCATTGTAGTTTGCCCGCAGAGCACTTTACATCCACATATGGAGTATATTCTTACTCAGAAGAAATGGGGTTACAAATTTTGGGGGGCTTTTTTTTTTTTTCTATTTTCCCTTGTGAAAATGAAAATTTAGGGTAACACCAGCATTTTCGTAAACCTTTTTTTTTTCTTTCATATTCCCATCCAACTTTAACGAAAATTCATCAAACATAGAAACATAGAATGTGTCGGCAGATAAGAACCATTTGGGCCATCTAGTCTGCCCAATAATCTGAATACTATCACTAGTTGCTGGCCCTATCTTACATGAAGGATAGCCTTATGCTTATCCCATGCATGTTTAAACTCCTTCACCGTATTTGCAGCGATCACTTCTGCATCCACTACTCTCTCAGTTAAGTAATACTTCCTGATATTACTTTTAAAACTTTGCCCCTCTAATTTAAAACTATGTCCCCTTTTCGTAGTTTTTCTTCTTTTACATATGGTCTCCTCCTTTACCGTGTTGATTCCCTTTATGTATTTAAAAGTCTCTATCATATGCCCTTTGTCTCTTCTTTCTAACAAGTTATACATGTTAAGGTCCTTTTAACCTTTCCTGGTATGTTTTATCCTGCAATCCATGTAGTAGTTTAGTAGGAAAAAATGAAAAGTTGCAGCTCAGCTCACTCACCACAACCACAAGTAAACTGGGTTGCTCTGTATTCTGCAGCGCTGGAGCTCGGACGAAGCGGTCCGCCTGCCCGTATGGACAAACAAAGATAGAGTGATGGGTCCAGCTTCTCAGCAGATACTGTTAAAATCCAAAACTTTAATGAAGGTCAATAAAACATGGAAAAGTAATGTTAAAAACCGACACGCCGAAGCGTTTCGGGCCATCAGAAGCCCTTATTAATCATGGCATGGCCATGATTAAGGGCTTCTGATAGCCCGAAACACATTATCATGTCTGTTTTTAATATTACTTTTCCGTGTTTTATTGACCATCATTAAAGTTTTGGATTTTAACAGTATCTGCTGAGAAGCTGGACCTACCACTCATTACTAGTTTAGTAGCTCCATGTACCTGTGGGGTGTTAAGGCTCATTTTGGGGCGCTTTTTTTTTCTTTTTATCTCTTGTAAAAAGATTTAAAAAAAAAAAAAAAAAAATTTCACTAACAGGCTGGTGTAGACCCCAACTTTTCCTTTTCATAAGGGGTAAAAGGAGAAAAAGACCCCAAAATTTGTAGTGCAATTGCTCCCGAGTATGAAAATACCCCATATGTGGCCCTAAACTGAGAGAGCGCAATGCACATTTGAGGAATAATTAGAGATTGCATCGGGTGTGGACATTGGAAATTACTGGCGTAGAATACGCCTAACAGGGTGCCTCCAGCTATTGCTAAACTCCCAGCATGCCTGGTCTGTCAGTGGCTGTCCGGAAATGCTGGGAGTTGTTTTGCAACAGCTGGAGGCTCTGTTTTGGAAACACTGCTGTACAATGCGTTTTTCATTTTTATTTGGGGGGAGTGTAAGGGGGTGTATATGTAGTGTTTTACCCTTTATTATGTGTTAGTGTAGTGTAGTGTTTTTAGGGTACATTCGCACTGGCGGGGGTTTACGGTGAATTTCCCGCTAGGAGTTTGCGCTGCGGCAGAAAATTTGCCACAGCTCAAACTTAAAGCAGGAAACTCACTGTAAACTCGCCCTTGTGAATGTACCCTGTACATTCTCATGATGAAGGGGCAAACCTCCAGCTGTTGCAAAACTACAACTCCCAGCATGCACTGACAGACCGTGCACGCTGGAAGTTGTACTTTTACGACAAATGAAGGCGCACTGGTTGGAAAACCTTCAAATACAACTCAGTATTTTCCAACCAGTGTACCTCCAGCTGTTGCAAAACTACAAGTCCCAGCATGTACTGATTGCCAAAGGGCATGCTGGGAGATGTAGTTATGCAACAGCTGGAGGTATGCAACTAAAACTCCCAGCATGGCGAGACAGCCGTTTTGCTGTTTGTGCATGCTGGGAGTCGTAGTTTTGCAAGATCTGGAAGGCCATAGTTTAGAGACGACTGCACAGTGATCTCCAAACTGTAGCCCTCCAGCTGTTGCAAAACTACAAATCCCAGCATGCCCAAACAGCAAACAGCTGTCTGGGCATGCTGGGAGTTGTAGTTTTGCAACATCTGGAGGGCTACAGTTTAGAGACCACTGTATAGTGGTCTCCAAACTGTAGCCCTCCAGATGTTGCTTGGCAACTCATCGGCTTCTGTAGCTTCTGACCGACCAATAGCAGGGATGGGAGGGGTGGCACCCCTGCCACCTCACTCCTATCCTTTCAGGGGATTGTGGATGTCTTGCACAGCCACAATCTCCCTTATTTTCAAGTCACCGGAGACTGAATTGACCGGCGATTTGCGGCGATCGCCGAAATGGCGTGGTCTCAGGACCCCCCTTGGCAATGTGGGGGGATGCCCGCTGAATGATTTCAGCAGGCATCCCAGTCTGGTCCCCAACAGACTAGCAACGGGGACTGAATTTCCCATAGGCGTACCTGTATGCCCTCAGACCTTAAGGACTCCGAAACGGGGGCGTACGGGTACGCCCTCCTTCCTTAAGGGGGTTAAAAAAGGAATAAATAAAAACACTAATAAGAACAATTGGTTAGAGAATATGACCGCCTAGGGGAAACTTCAAATGTAGGAACTGTAATATATGTGAACACAACTTGGCATTACCAACATTTGATATACAGTGGGGATCAAAAGTTTTGGATTTGTATTAATGTGCATTAAGAAGCCAAGGAAAGATGGAAAAATCTCCAAAAGGCATCAAATTACAGATTAGACATTCTTATAATATGTCAACAAAAGTTAGATTTTATTTCCATTATTTACACTTTCAAAATAACAGAAAACAAAAGACGTCTGCAAAAGTTTGGGCACCCTGCAGAATTTATTGCATGCACTTTCCCCTTTGCAAAGCTGAGACCTGCCAGTGTCATGGATTGTTCTCAATCATCATCTGGGAATACCAGGTGATGTCAATCTCAAATATTTTAAATGCTCAGACTCAACAATCAGCACCATGGGTTCTTCTAAGCAGTTGTCTAGAAATTTGAAACTGAAAATAGTTGATGCTCACAAAGCTGGAGAAGGCTATAAGAAGATAGCAAAACGTTTTCAGATGTCAATATCCTCTGTTCAGAATGTACTTAAGAGAAATGGCAGTCATCAGGAACAGTGGAAGTTAAAGCAAGATCTGGAAGACCAAGAAAAATATCAGACAAAACAGCACACAGGATTGTGAGAAAAACAATTCAAAACCCACGTTTGACTGCACAATCCCTCCAGAAAGATCTGTCAGACACTGGAGTTGTGGTGCACTACTCCACTATAAAAAGATACTTGTACAAATATGGTCTTCATGGAAGAGTCATCAGAAGAAAACCTCTTCTATGTCCTCACCACAAAAAATCAGCGTTTGAACTTTGCAAATGAACATATAGACAAGCCTGATGCATTTTGGAAACAAGTTCTGTGGACCAATGAGGTTAATATTTAACTTTTTGGCCGGAATGAGCAAAGGTACGTTTGGAGAAGGGGAACAGAATTTAATGACAAGAACCTCTGTCCAACTGTTAAGCATGGGGTTGGATCAATCATGCTTTGGGGTTTTATTGCAGCCAGTGGCACAGGAAACATCTCACGAGTAGAAGGAAAAATGAATTCAATAAAATTTCAGAACATTTTGGATGCTACCTTGATACCACCTGTGAAAAAGCTGAAGTTAAAGAGAGGATGACTTCTACAAATGGATAATGATCCTAAACACACCTAGAAATCCACAGGGGATTACATCAAGGCGTAAACTGAAGGTTTTGCCATGGCCTTCACAATCTCCTGACCTCAACATAATTGAAAATCTATGGATAGACCTTGAAAGAGCAGTGTGTGACAGACAGCCCAGAAATCTCAAACAACTGGAAGACTTTTGAAAGGAAGAATGTGCAAAGATACCTCAAACAAGAATTGAAAGACTCTTGGCTGGCTACAAAAAGCGTTTACAAGCTGTGATACTTGCCAAAGAGGGCAATACAAGATATTAACTCTGCAGGGTGCCCAAACTTTTGCAGATGCCATTTTTTTTTCTGTTATTTTGGAAGTGTAAATGATGGAAATGAAATCTAACTTTTAGATTTAGTGTATACACAAGCGCTACTATATGGTGAACTTGCAGCTGCCCAGGATTACGGGTGGATCCCTAAAAACCACACCTGAAAAAAATCAGTATTGTACTAGTAGGTACACACTGATAAATACCATATAATAAAACAGTAATCCGGCGCTTGCTCAAAACTGTATATATAATAGAAAAAAAGAAAAAATGCGTTGTACTTACAAATGATGGTTTATTAAAAATTGTAAAATAGTCAAAGTAGGATATAATCTTAGTTCCGCTGCTGAAGAAAAAAACGAGGATGGTTTTGAAACGCGTCCAGCGATCATAAATATGCGATATTGAGCCTGATAATATAGAACACTTGCCTGACATTAACAGTGATCATCCGACAGATCCAAGATATCTATTACAGTGCGGCATCTCCCGAGCGCGCGACCTGTGCACAAGGAACGCCGCCGGGTTATTCACTTTGTATACCGCATATAGCCGTTATATGAATTGCAAGTAAGAAGCTGATCGGGCCATCTATAATAAGGACTTTGTGCCTACTGACCGCCACCATTCCCAGCTGGTCCGACCAAGGGACTCCGCTTGACAGCGCTGCAGTCCCCCCAAACGGTGCCCACCACCAAGTGCTGCGTTCTTAGGAGTTGGCCGAGACTCCAGCAGTGCGATCCCTGACTGAGGCTAGGCACCGGGCGAAAGGTCCTATACAGCCGGCATACAGGACTACACATAAGGGAGATCCGTGGTACCCCGGGAGTGGTGAGTATTTTATGGTGTATATTGCAAATTGGCTGATTTAATATGACTTTTGAATGTGTGATATACACAGAGATTTATAAGGAGTGATCTTGATTGACTGTTAATCAACTTGCTACTGATCACCAAGCGCTACATTGCTTCTGTTGGATCGGGCGATTACTGTCAGGAAAGATACAATATCACTGCATCAATTGATTAACTGTATATCTGTAGCTGCTACATTGTATCTGCCTTATATTGAAGATCACTGAGAACAGGAACAATCAAATGAACATTAGCATTGAGAATTGTTGTTCCATATGATTATTAGATTGCTATACTGATATTACAGGCTCAAGTCGCAGAATATTTAGTTGATATATTTATTGTTGTTTTTATTATATTTTATAATTTTGCATTAATTTAAATTAATTAGGGGTGTAGGGGTGTACAATGGCCCTGTACATTCCCTATTTAATCTATTATCATTCTATACTAATAAATATTATTATTTTAAACCAAATATCTTTGACCTTTTGAGCCCCATTTTCTTTTAACATATTTTTCCTATTTTATACACCTTAGGTATAGGTGTTTGTTGGGTTGCTCGGGTCTTCAGTGACTGTCAGACAGACAGGAGCATCTCCATTGTATCTAGGTTTGTAAATTACTTCTATTTAAAAATCTTAATCTTTCCAGTACTTATCAGCTGCTGTATGCTCCAGAGGAAGTTGTGTAGTTCTTTTCTGTCTGATCACAGTGCTCTCTGCTGACAGACACCTCTGTCCATGTCAGGAACTGTCCAGAGCAGGACCAAATCCCCATAGCAAACCTATCTTGCTCTGGACGGTTCCTGACATGGACAGAGGTTTGTGTGGGTGGACTGCATAAATGATCGTTGGCCTAAACATTACTGTTGTTGGACCCACATAGACCTGTGTAAACAGGGGATGTGTGGCTGATAATTTTAATTTATTTTGGCTGTAATTTGTTCAATAATTAAGTGAATCCTCAAAAATTCAACTTGACTAATAATTGTGGACACAGTTTATATCTAAGTGTGAAACAATGTACCCTGAAAGAATAAAGACCCTCTTCCTCTTCCAGGTCATTAAAGATCTGAGACAATTAATTTAATATAAAGAACAAGATCCTTGCTCTTTACTGTGCAGTTAGTTGTTAAGCAATAGATAACAATTACTATAGCAACAGATTATTCCTAGCAACACAGTGGTGTTTTTCAATCAGTTATGGATCTTAGTTTACTGTAAATTCATAAGTGTACACACAATGGGGGAGATTTATCAAAACATGTTTAGAGGAAAAGTTGACCAGTTGCCCGTAGCAACTAGAGATGAGCGAACTTACAGTAAATTCGATTTGTCACGAACTTCTCGGCTCGGCAGTTGATGACTTTTCCTGCATAAATTAGTTCAGCTTTCAGGTGCTCCAATTGGCTGGAAAAGGTGGATACAGTCCTAGGAGACTCTTTCCTAGGAATGTATCCACCTTTTCCAGCCCACCGGAGCACCTGAATGCTGAACTAATTTACGCAGGATAAGTCATCAACTGCCGAGCCGAGAAGTTCGTGACGAATCGAATTTACTGTAAGTTCGCTCATCTCTAGTAGCAACCAATCAGGTTGCTTCTTCGATTTTTTTTAAAGGCCTCTGAAAAATGAAATAAGCAATCTGATTGGTTGCTATGGGCAACTGGTCAAATGTTCCCTTGCACAGGTTTTGATAAATCTCCCACAGTAACCATAAACATAAGGCTGTGTTCAAATGTTGCATGTTTTTCCCCACAAGTGACTGAAATCATGGTAAAAATTATGCATTTTACCACAAATATGCAAATTGCTCTAGGACGGATTTTGTACTGCAGTTTCGGTCTCTAAAGGGTAAACATGGCTAAAATGCATGCAAGCTATTAGTTGCGGTGAACACAGCCTTACTCCACTGAGTTTTAATTTTGCAGCTAATATAAGCAGATTGGGGTTGTGTAAACTTCTACATTTATTTATAAACTGATGTAATTGTATTGGGATTTTTACAGGCTAGTATCTATGGGGAAAGGGGAGAGTAACTAGACTCCTGTCTGCCCCAGGGCAAATTTTGAACATACATTAATTAGGCCCCCTTTGCGCCCCCATAAAATTGAAAGGCCCCTCTGTGCCCCCATAGCAGTTAGGCCTCCTATGTGTACCTATACAGTAGTTAGGCCTCACTGCACCACCAAATAGTATTTTGACCCCCCCCCCCCCCCCCCCTCTGTTCCCTCTATAGTTGTCAGGACCCTCTGTACCCTCTCATAGTGGCTAGGCTCATCTTTACTTCCGCACCCCTTTAAAGTGGATAGGCCCCCACACTGTCCCCAAATACACCCTGTTCCAAATTATTTTGCAAATGGCAAATGATATTAAGAGTACAATTAAAATTTTATTGCACAAATCTTCTAATGATAACAGTATTTTTTTTGAAACATAAAAAAAACTTACAATGCACTTTCTTAAAATTATTACACACTGTAAGTTTCAAAACACTTTATAGTGTAAAGAACTGAAAATTGTTATTTGTTGTGTTTGCAGCATATTTACTGAAATCAAAAGCTATTCCAATCAAACGTTTAACAACAATTTTACTTTTTAAACATTTTAACACGTCACGTTACATTTTCACATAGTACCCCTTATTTGATAGCAGCTTCCCAAGTCTTGCATCCATTGAACTTTTGAGTTTTTGGATAGTTTCTGCTTGAATTTGTTTGCAAGATCTCAGAATAGCCTCCCAGAGCTGTTGTTTGGATGTAAACTGCCTCCTACCCTCATAGATCTTTTGCTTGAGGATGCTCCAAAGGTTCTCAATAGGATTGAGGTCAGGGGAGGATGGAGGTCACACCATGACTTTCTCTCCTTTTATCCCCATAGCAACTTTTGAGGCAGAGGTATTCTTTGCAGCATGAGATGGTGCATGGTCATGCATGAAGATAATTTTATTACAGAAAGCATAGTTCTTCCTTCTGTACCAGGGAAGAAAGTGGTCAGTCAGAAACTCCACATACTTTGCAGAGGTCATCCTTAATTCTTCGGGGACCCTAATGGGGCCGACCTGCTCTCTTCCCATGATTCTGGCCCAATACATGATTCCACCACCGCCTTGCTGACATCTTAGCCTTGTTGGAACAGGGTGGCCGTCCACCAACCATCCACTACTCCATCCATCTGGACCATCCAGGGTTGCACGGCACTCGCCAGTTAACAGGACTGTTTGAAAATTAGTCTTCATGTATTTTTCTGCCCAATGCAGTTTCTGCTTGTGAGCATTGGTTAGTGGCGGCCAAATAGAAGGTTTATGCACAGTTGCAAGACTCTGGAGGACTCCAGAGGCACCAGCAGCTTCAAATATCTGTTTGCTGCTATGTAATGGTATTTTAGCAGCTGCTCTCTTCATGTGATGCATGGATCTGGAAGAAATCTTCCTCAATGTGCCTTTATCTGCCCAAACCAGTCTGTGCTCTGAATCAGCCACATATTTCATTAATAGTGCAATGATCATGTTTAGGTTTTCGTGAAATTTCTAATGTTTTCATACCTCGTCCAAGGTATTGAACTATTTCACTCTTTTCGGCTACAGAGAGATCCTTTTTCTTTTCCATATTGCTTGAAAATGGTGCTCTACTTAATGATGTGGAACACCCACCTTCAGTAGTTTTTCCTTAAATTGGGCTCACCTGGCAATCTAATTATCACAGGTGTCCGAGATTGTTTTAAAACTGAAAAACAAAATATTTAATCTTTGTGACACTTAAATATCATTTGCATAATAATTTGGAAAATAATGTAGTGGATAGGCGCTTTCTGTGCACCAATATAGTATATCGACCTTTGACCCCAAGTAGTATTTGGCTCCACACAGCCACCATATGTGGCTCCATAACAAAACTTGCCTCTCACACTGCTCCCCTGCTTGTTCCTCTTGGTGTCCCAAGAGTACACTGCAGGTCTGCTCATTTCTAAGCTTTTCCAGCTGCTCCTGTAGTGTTCTGTGTGGGCATCATAATGATGCATACATTTAAAGGCAGTACTTGCCCAGGGATCCGTACCGTATGTCCTGGGACCTGGGTGGGCCCTTGTTTAACCTCTGCTACCTGAAATCACTAACTCCATGGTTTGTAGAGGCAGCAAAATGTGGCAATGGGGCCCGTAGGCCCCCTAGTGTAGGATCCTGGTTGCAATTGTGACTTCTGTGACCATATGTGCTACGCCACTGTATAGGGCTGTCAGATAAACATGAGCAAATTATGAAGGATCATCTTTGCCATGTAATCCAATCCATATTAATTTTCGAACAGACAAATCACGATTTCAAATATAAAATTTGACAGCATATTTATTATGCTGAATATGCATTCATTTATACTGCCATGGTTTTGTACTTTCATATGTTGTAGGCATGACCATGGATTAATCATTAGATTAGGCCTAATCTATGTATGGCTACCCAATCTGGATTCCATATCAAGAAAAGACCTGTCACGTCTTTTTTTTTTTTCAAATCCATGTTGGAAAAAGAATGCATAGAAAGTACTATGTCACAGATTTCCATTAAGCATGGGATATATGTGAAACATTTGTCATGTGTACTGTGGTGTTTTAATTTGGAATGGAGTCATTAAAATGGAGTCATTTACTCAAAATACAACCATAATGTTTATTTATATATTTAAAAACACATGGAAAAATTCCACAAAAGTGGGGGGAAAACACCAAAAAGTGCCACACTGGACCCTGGTAAGACACCTCACAAGCTTACAGCATATCAAAACATATATAAACTGCGTATATCCTGTGCATATAAATCATGCTAGATATAGATCAAATAAAGTTATCCATCAAGCTGTGCCAGTACATACTTAACAACAGAGAGCAGCGGGTCCCAGGGAGCGGCGTGTCACCACCCCAACGCGGCGTTTCGGGATCAACCTTTGTTGACAATGGGATGCCTATGTGCACTGTAGCAGAAAGCATTTATTTCAATAGCCTACTCACATAGTAACTCTGTTAGGACCATATATGCTATATTAACCAAACACAAAAGCATGGTCTGCAATAAATACCCTGGTCATATATTTAGGCTGCCGGTACAGAAGTTCAGCCAGGTCAACTTGTTATGGGGATGAGATCAGAAGTGGGATGAGATCAGTTCCATTTTGATGTGTTTTGTTTTATTTATTTAGGGAAATATTGGCATAAGATAAAATTATTGGACAATTTATAATGCATTTTCACAAATGTTACTACACTTTGCCTGGGTTTGCAGCAATTTTCAAAAATAGCAGTAAAAATAATGAAAAATCTGAAACATTTTTGCAGCGATTTTGGGATTATCACAGCAAAAATGCAATGTGCGAGCGTAGCCTCATGGGTGGTGTAAAACTACTATATTTCCTGATCCCATAGAGATAGCTGTGTCAGCAGCATATGGATAGAGCTGGGTGGGAACTGGTCTTAGAGCTAGCAGGAGAAATCTGATACATTATAATGACATCCTGTTGTTCCCAGGAAGTCAGCTGAACTAGTATTGAACACTTCCTCTGCTACATTAAAGGGTAGCTCCCACCATCCTATTTTTTTTTTTTTGCTAGCCCGTTCCCCCCCCCCCCCCCTGCTACGGCACTAGCCCGTTCCCTCCCCCCCCCCCCCGCCCGGCATACCTCGTTCCCTCATTACACTTGCAGTTACTGCAGAGTCCGGCAGCGGGCGTGCAGGGACAGCAGCGGCAACGAGGTGGCGGCGGCGATGTGCGGGAAGAGTGGCCTCCCAGCCAGTGGCCGGGGAGCCAATGCGCTCGCTCCCGCCTGTCTGATTGACAGGCAGGGAGCGAGTGCAGCCTAACTGGAAAAGGACTGATTGCCACTCCAAAATCAGTCCTTTTTCAGTGGCCGGTTTTTAAATGTAAATTAAACCTTTTTAATGAAAAAATTAATAATAAAAGTATATTAGAGATATGTTGTAGTACATAAGTACTACAACATATCAAAAAATAAAGTTGGTGACAGTGCCCATTTAAGCCCTGTGTTGTTCTGTGGGTCAGACTGTTGATCACATGACCCCTTTACAGTAATAAAACACATGGATGCAACTGTGCTGGAATTAAACAGTTGGCACTGTAGGACTAGTGATGGTATAGGTGCATGTGGGGAAAAAAAAACAAAAAAACTGAAGTGCTTCTTTAAATACATGCCTTTACTTTAGCACCATCCTTTTATATTCTCAAAATATTTTATTTATTTTCCAATGATACACAAATAATATTCCAAAACAAACAACACACATATACTCAATTCCTTACATACATCTAACTCAATCCCTAACACCCACCCACTTACATACCCCTCAATTGGTGTTTTCCAATCTACCTAGCAATAATTGTTCCATAGTAAATACTTGTTTAAGGGATGCCATTACCTGAAATATATCTGGTACTTCTTGTTTTTTCCAACATCTTGCAATGGCATTCCTTGTTGCTTAACCCCTTGGGGACGGAGCCCATTATGACCCTAAGGACGGGAGCATTTTTTGCAAATCTGACCACTGTCACTTTAAGCATTAATAACTCTGGAATGCTTTTACTTATAAATTTGATTCCAAGATTGTTTTTTCGTGACATATTCTACTTTATGTTAGTGGTAAATTTTCGGCGATACTTGCATCCTTTCTTGGTGAAAAATTCAAAAATTTCATGAAAAATTTGATAATGTTGCATTTTTCTAACTTTGACGCTCTCTGCTTATAAGGAATATGGATATTCCAAATAAATTATATATTGATTCACATATACAATATGTCTACTTTATGTTTGCATCATAAAATTGATGAGTTTTTACTTTTGGAAGACACCAGAGGGCTTCAAAGTTCAGCAACAATTTTCCAATTTTTCGCAAAATTTTCTAAATTGGAATTTTTCAGGGACCAGTTCAGGTTTGAAGTGGATTTGAAGGGTCTTCTGGTTAGAAATACCCGATAAATGACCCCATTATAAAAACTGCACTGTCAAAATGACATTCAGTCAGCGTTTTAACCCTTTAGGTGTTTCACAGGAATAGCAGCAAAGTGAAGGAGAAAATTCAAAATCTTCATTTTTTACACTGGCATGTTTTTGTAGACCCAATTTTTGAATTTTTACAAGGGGTAAAAGGAAAAAAATCCTCTCAAAATTTGTAACCCAATTTCTCTCGAGTAAGAAAATACCTCATGTGTATGTCAAGTGTTCGGCGGGTGCACTAGAGGGCTCAGAAGCGAAGGAGCAACAATGGGATTTAGGAGAATGAGTTTTTCTGAAATGGTTTTTGGGGGGCATGTCCCATTTAGGAAGCCCCTATGGTGCCAGAACAGCAAAAAACCCCACATTGCACACTATTATGGAAACGACACCCCTCAAGGAACGTAACAAGGGGTACGGTGAGCCTTAACACCCCACAGGTGTTTGACAACTTTTTGTTAAAGTCGGATGTGTAAATGAAAAAAAAAATTTTTTCCACTAAAATGCTGGTTTTTCCCCAAATTTTACTTTTTTACAAAGAGTAATAGGAGAAAATGCCCCCCAAAATTTGTAACCCCATTTCTTCTGAGTATGGAAATACCCCATGTTTGGACATCGAGTGCACTGCGAGCGAACTACAACGCTCAGATGAGAAGGAGCGCCATTGAGCTTTTAGAGAGATAATTTGTTTGGAATGGAAGTCGGGGGCCATGTGCATTTACAAAGCCCCCCGTGGTGCCAGAACAGTGGACCCCCCACATGTGACCCCATTTTGGAAACTACACCCCTCACAGAATGTAATAAGGGGTACAGTGAGCATTTACACCCCACTGGCGTTTGACAGATCTTTGGAACAGTGGGCTGTGCAAACAAAAAAATTAAATTTTTCATTTTCACGTACCACTGTTCCAAAAATCTTTCAGACCCCTGTGGGGCGTAAATGCTCACTGTACCCCTACATTACACGAGGGGTGTAGTTTCCAAAATGGGGTCACATGTGGGTATTTATTTTTTTGCATTTATGTCAGAACCGCTGTAAAATCAGCCACCCCTGTGCAAATCACCAATTTAGGCCTCAAATGTACATAGTGCGCTCTCACTCCTGAGCCTTGTTGTGCGCCCGCAGAGCATTTTACGCCCACATATGGGGTATTTCCATACTCAGGAGAAATTGCGTTACAAATTTTGGGGGTCTTTTTTTCCTTTTACCTCTTGTGAAAATAAAAAGTAAAGGGCAACACCAGCATGTTAGTGTAAAAAAAAAAAAAATTTTTACACTAACAGGCTGGTGTAGACCCCAACTTTTCCTTTTCATAAGGGGTAAAAGGAGAAAAAGCCCCCCAAAATTTGTAGTGTAATTTCTCCCGAGTACAGCGATACCCCATATGTGACCCTAAACTGTTTCCTTGAAATACGACAGGGCTCCAAAGTGAGAGAGCGCCATGCGCATTTGAGGACTAAATTAGGGATTGCATAGGGGTGGACATAGGGGTATTCTACGCCAGTGATTCCCAAACAGGGTGCCTCCAGCTGTTGCTAAACTCCCAGCATGCCTGGACAGTCAGTGGCTGTCCGGAAATGCTGGGAGTTGTTGTTTTGCAACAGCTGGAGGCTCCGTTTTGGAAACACTGCTGTACAATACGTTTTTCCTTTTTATTGGGGGGGACAGTGTAAGGGGGTGTTTATGTAGTGTTTTACTCTTTATTAGGTGTTAGTATAGTGTAGTGTTTTTAGGGTACATTCACACTGGCGGGTTACGGTGAGTTTCCCGCTAGGAATTTGCGCTGCGGCGAAAAATTTGCCGCAGCTCATACTTGAAGCAGGAAACTTGCTGTAAACCCACCCGTGTGAATGTACCCTGTACGTTCACATGGGGGGGGCAAACCTCCAGCTGTTTCAAAACTACAACTCCCAGCATGCACGGTCTGTTAGTACATCATGCTGGGAGTTGTAGTTTTGCAACAGCTGGAGGCACACTGGTTGGAAAACCTTCAGTTAGGTTCTGTTACCTAACTCAGTATTTTCCAACCAGTGAGCCTCCAGCTGTTGCAAAACTACAACTCCCAGCATGCACGGTCTGTCAGTACATGCTGGGAGTGGTAGTTTTGCAACAGCTGGAGGCACACTGGTTGGAAAACCTTCAGTTAGGTTCTGTTACCTAACTCAGTATTTTCCAACCAGTGAGCCTCCAGCTGTTGCAAAACTACAACTCCCAGCATGCACGGTCTGTCAGTACATGCTGGGAGTTGTAGTTTTGAAAAACAGCTGGAGGCACACTGGTTGGAAAATACTGAGCTGGGTTCTGTTACCTAACTCAGTATTTTCCAACCAGTGTGCCTCCAGCTGTTGCAAAACTACAATTCCCAGCATGTCTGATCACAGAAGGGCATGCTGGGAGATGTAGTTATGCAACAGCTGGAGGTACGCAACTACAACTCCCAGCATGCCGAGACAGCTGTTTTCTGTGTGGGCATGCTGGAATTTGTAGTTTTGCAACATCTGGAGTGCTACAATTTAGAGACCACTGAACAGTGATCTCCAAACTGTGGACCTCCAGATGTTGCAAAACTACAACTTCCAGCATGCCCAGACAGCAAACAGCTGTGTGGGCATGCTAGGAGTTGTAATTTTGCAAGATCTAGAGGGCAGTATAGAGATCACTGTGCAGTGGTCTCTAAACTGCAGACCTCCAGCTGTTGCAAAACTACAAATTCAAGCATGCCCACACAGCAAACAGCTGTCTGGGCATGCTGGGAGTTGTAGTTTTGCAACATCTGGAGGGCTACAGTCTAGAGACCACTATAGTGGTCTCAGACTGTAGCCCTCTAGATGTTGCTAGGCAACTACTCACCGGCTTCCGTCGCATCCGGGAGCCGTCCTCTTCTGCCGCACGCCGCCGCAGATCTCCGTCGCCGCCTCCGATCCCCGTCGCTCCGCTGCCTCCGGAGGGATAAGTGGACTTCGGCGCCGCTCCTCTTCGTTTTCCCCGTTCTGCCCCGCCTATTGTGGGAGGGCAGCACGGGGAAAACGAAAGTAAACCCCCCCCCCGCCCCTGATCTGCTATTGGTGGTCGCGTCTAGACCACCAATAGCAGAGATAGGAGGGGTGGCAACCCTGCCACCTCACTCCTATCGCTTTAGGGGGATCGTGGGTGTCTTAGACACCCGCGATCCCCCTTCCAATTCCGGGTCACCATAGACCCATAATGACCCGGAATCGGCGCAAATCGCAAGTGTGAATTCACTTGCGATTTGCGCCGATCGCCGACATGGGGGGGTCTAATGACCCCCCTGGGCATTTGCACGGGGTGCCTGCTGATGGATATCAGCAGTCACCCCGGCCCGGTCTCCGCCCGGTGCGCGGCGGGGGCCGAAATTCCCACGGGCGTATGGATACGCCCTTCGTCCTTAAGTACCAGGACGCAAGGGCGTATGCATACGCCCTTCGTCCCCAACAGGTTAAAGAACATGGAAAATGATTGTGGTATCAGTATATGACGCTTCTTCTAGGCCTAATGATAGTAATGCCATTCCCGGTCCCCAGTGTATGTTGGTGTCTTCTCCTAACTGCTTTATCAGTAATATAAAAGTTTTCCTCCATATCTCTTGTATCACTGTGCATTCCCACCAGATATGTATTAATGACCCGTTCTCCGCTTTACATCTCCAACATATAGGAGAGCTGTTGGGATTATCCTTAGCCAGCTTGAGCGGATTTAGGTACCATCTGTATAATAATTTACGGGAGGACTCTAGGTGAGATACACAGTGTGACACTTTAGTTGGGATTGAAAATATACTATGCCATGATTCATCGGGTATACAATACCCCAGATCCTTTTCCCATTTCGTTTGGGAAGTCCACTTCTCATAAAGGTTTTGTGATTGTAGGGCTTTGTATGCTGTAGATGTTCCTCTTTCCCCCTTTTTAGATTTAATCCTCTCCCCATTTGTAAGAGTTTACCCAGTGGCACACCTAGATGTACTTAAAAAAGTCCCTTGATTCTATTCCAAAACGTTTGGAAATAGTTTCAAAGGGTAGTAGGGAACCCACAAATTACTCCCAAAGTCTCAAGTAAATGTTGTAGTAAATCCATAGGACATTAATCTGTTTTAGGGGGCACAGAACCTGATGTTTTAGAGCATACAACCATACTTCTAATCCTGCCTTTAATGTTAAGCTTTCGCAATGCAATACTTTGCCTGAGAGTGCAGTTTCCCATAGTATCAGTCTCAATGATTTTGCTCTACCTATTCCTGTTTCCATTAGGACCCAATGTTTATCGGATTCATTATGCCATAGCTTCTGTACTTGGGAGAGTAAGGTCGCTTGGTGGTAAAGATAAAGATCCGGGCATCCCAGCCCCCCCTCCCCCACCCCTATGGGACGACACAATATTTGAGTTGCAGTTCTCGGTCTCTTACTCTGCCAAATATATCTTAAAATAGTCTCCTGTAAAGATTTAATCAGATATTTGGGAAACTTGATAGGCAAATAACGGAAAAAATACATAATTTTAGGTAATAAAACCATCTTTGTTGTTGCTATCCTCCCCAACCAAGATGTCGGGAGTTTTGAATATCCCCTGATGACCATGTTCAGCTGGTGTTTTAGTGTTTCTACATTTACCTTTACTAAATCCGCTGGGGAGGGGGCCAGTTTAATACCCAGATATGTTTAAAATTCTTTTGCCCATGTAAAACAGTATTTCGCCTGCAACTCAAGCTTTATTTCCTTACTTATTCTTAAGGGGAGTATAGCTGATTTAGCAATATTCAACTTGTAATAGCTTACTGTACCAAAATGTAACAGCATTTCTGTTACAACCTGTAATGCCGCCTATCCCCTCAAAATCCCGGATCTATTATTGCTGATACTAATGTTGGAGGTAAATCAAATTTCTCCAATACTGCCTTCAAATACTCCCAGTGAATGTGGTCGAATGCCTTCTCCGCATCCAAACCAAGGAGAAGAGAAGGCATCTGACCACACACTGCTTCATCTATAATATCCAGCTATCTTCTAGTCCCATCAGATGATTGACGACCCTTTACAAATCCAACCTGGTCCATATGCACCAGGTTGGGAAGAATTTTGGATAATCTTGCTGCCAATACCTTAGCATATATTTTAATATCTCCTTTCAGCAAAGAGAGAGGTCTATAGTGTTCCGGATGTGCATGATCTTTCCCTTCCTTCGGTTGCGTAATTACTGCTGCCTCCAACATTACCTCTCTCACTATACCTGTTCCTTTAAAGGGGTACTCCGGTGAAAACTTTTTTTTTTCTTTTAACTTTCTGCTGACGTTATTATAATAATAATAACGCTTTATTTATTGTTGTCCTTAGTGGGATTTGAACCCAAGTCCCCAGCACTGCAAGGCAGCAGTGCTAACCACTGAGCCACCATGCTACCCTTAGTATTCATCTGCTATGCATGGTTGCTATAATGGACAGAGATGTCAGCAGAGAGCACTGTGCTCGTGATGTCATCAGTGTTCCAAAAAGAAAGGAATTTCCTCTGTAACATTCAGCAGCTCATAAGTACTGTAAGGATTAAGATTTTTTAATAGAAGTAATTTACAAATATGTTTAACTTTCTGCCACCAGTTGATTTTAAAAGAAAAAAGGTTTGCACCGGAGTACCACTTTAATTTTATTAAACAGAATGGTACGGTGTTGGCTTAAACTATCTTTATGTATCTTATAAAATGTATTTATTAAGTCATCTGGTCCTGGCGCTTTAGATGGTTTAAGAAGACTGATCTGTTTCGTTACTTCTTCTAATGAAAAGGTGCAGATAGATCAAACTTTTCAGCTGTTGTGACAGTTGGGAGAGAGATGTTGGAGAGAAAATTATTTATGAGCTCCCCAGTTGGTTGCGTTTTATATTTAAATCCTTACTTAAATTATATAAACCTTCATAATAATTGGCAAAAACATCTGCCATCCCTTTCGGGTCGTAAACTCTCGACCCAGAAGGGCGGGCCATGTAAAGGTTTTTTTCTTGGCTAGTTCTTCTTTTTTTTATTTGTCTCGCTATGTAAGCTCAAGGCTTATTCACTAGCCAATACTTGTCTAGTTTCCTCTTTCTTAATGCATACTCAAATTTGAAGAGATCTATGTTATGCAATTCTTGTGTATTTGAAGAAATACGTTTAGAATTGTCCATGCTGTAGTTTACCTTATTCTTCCTATGTAATTCTGTCAATTGTGTTAAAAGTAATGTTTTAAAAAAAATTGTATTCCTTTTTTTGGTGGGCCGTTTGGCTTATTATTTGGCCTCTCATTGAACCTTTAAAGGTGCACCACAGCATAGACTTTGTGGACAGAGATCCCTCATTTATCTTAAAAAATATCTGTTAAATACTTTGCTTCCTGAATTACATTAACATTAGCTCTCCACATTTTTTGTGACCTATCTATTCCAGGTTTTTTCAAAGTTACATCAATGGGTGTGTTATCTGACCATGTTTATTACTTTAATTTCTGCCGTAAATGCTTGATCTAACAGTAATCTACTTATAAGGAAATAATCTATTCTGCTGTATGTTTTATGTGCGTGCGAAAAGAAAGTGAAGTTTTCTTCCGTGGGGTGAAGCCCTCTCCATATATCATACAGGTCGTGCTGTGCCATTATTTGTGATATTGCTGATGGTTCTTTTAAGGGGTTCCTCGAGGTAGAATCTACCGATGGCCAGATCGTCTGATTAAAATCTCCCAGTATTATAAGTCTGTCTCTAGTAGAAAAAGCTGCTTTACGTATCACAGAGCATAAAAATTTATCCTGCTTATTATTCGGAGCATATACCCTGATAACTACATATTTTACATTGCTAATGCAACACTTCAGAATCACAAATCTTCTCAACGACAGGATCTGTGATTATTACTGATTTACTAATAGCTAATGCTACTCCCCCCTTCTTCTTTGGTGCTGGTGTATGGTAGATTATATGGAATGTTTTGCTATGTAATCTAAAAGTATCTATTCCCCTAAAGTGGGTTTCCTGCAGGCACAATATATCTGCTTTAAGAGCTGCGGCCTCTGCCCACCCCTTGCTTCTTTTAAAAGGGGAATTTAACACCTTACAATTTAATGATACCAACCTTAATGCCATGAGCTATTATACTGAATTTTCCCAGTTCCCTTGAAGTAGTGGGTAGTTTCTTTTCTTTCTATTAGGAAGAAAGGTGGAAGCGGTCAGAACCATCAAACACACACATACATCCATCTTGACCAACACAATTTTATTAATCTCTGGCCCTCTTCCAAAACCCGAACATTGGCGTTTAATTTGAAACATCTTGTATCTTCAGACATACGTAAAGGGGTACTCCGGTGAAAACATTTTTTCTTTTAAATAAACTGGTGCCATAAAGTTAAACATATTTGTAAATTACTTCTATTAAAAAATCTTAATCCTTCCTGTACTTATTAGCTGCTGAATACTACAGAGGAAATTCTTTTCTTTTTGGAATGCTCTCTGATGACATCACGAGCACAGTGCTCTCTGCTGATGGTATTATAATAATAATAAGTCTTTATTTATTTATTGGGATTTGAACCCAAGGCCCCAGCACTGCAAGGCAGCAGTGCTAACCACTAAGCCACCATTCTGCCCTTAGCATACATCAGCTATGCACGGTTGCTAAAATGGCCAGAGATGTCAGCAGAGAGCACTGTGCTCGGGATGTCATCAGTGTTCCAAAAAGAAAGGAATTTCCTCTGTAGCATTCAGCAGCTAATAAGTACTGGAAGGATTAAGATTTTTTTAATAGAAGTAATTTACAAATATGTTTAACTTTCTGGCACGAGTTGATTTAAAAGAAAAAACGTTTTCACCAGAGTACCACTTTAACATTGGCTATACCGGCCTTGGGAAAACAAATTCTTCACAAAACAATTTCCTTAACCCCTTTCTCCACTAACTTTTAGATCCATCACCATGAGTTAACACACATATATGCCTCTAACAATACTAACTCGTATAAATCTCTCTAAATAATAATAATTAGCCCAACATAACATATGACAAGCTACATTTTGCCTTTCCCCTTGTTATTATTCTTTTTGTGTTCTTATAGTTCACCACAGTCCATTCTTTTTCTAGAAGTGTGCCAGATTGTTGTTCTTGTTGCGGAATAGATAGTCCCCAATTCTGACACATCTCTAACAATTTTGGTGGAGATCTTACCGCAAAATTTTCCCCTTTATAAGACAGCAGCACTTTTTTTGGGAAAACCTCATTTATACCTAATGTCCCTCTCTCTCAACAAACGGTTCCCTCAGCGAACTTCCTTCTTCTTGCCATTGTAGCAGCGGAAAGATCTGGATATATGGAGAGATTGGTGAACTTTTCATGTAATTTAGGTGAGGTTCTCATCGCTAACATGATTTTCTTCTTAATATGGAAGAAATGAAAGCGAAGGATTGTATCTCTTGGCATGGCAGGGGATAATTCTTGCGGCTTCGGTAATCTGTGTACCCTATTGATAGTGTGGTCCAAATCTAATAGTTGGGGCAAAGGGGGAAAATAATTATTTTAAGGAATTGATTCAATTCCTCTGCTTTGACTGATTCCGGAACACCTCTTACACGAAGGTTATTCCACCTTGTACGATCCTCCAGCTCTGCAAATTTTTACTTTTAAAGAGCTCACTACTTCTTCTAGATTCTGGACTGAGTCTGTAATCTTATTATGAGCCGTGTTTATTTCCTCAATCCTATTTTCCATGTTGGTTGTACATGATCCTAATGAGTAAATTTCTTCCTGTATGCTCACCACCGCTTTTGTAAGGCAGTGGTAAATGTGTCTTGTAGACTTGACAATAAATTTCGAATGGAAGCTTCAGACACAGGTGCCCTAGGATCATATGTATCTGTTTATGTTACAGTACCTATTTTGGGACCTTGTTCTGTGTCTTCCTTCTCTCCCCTGTGCATCGGGGTTATGGGGGTTTCCTTTAGTCCTAGGGAGAGGCGGCGTGCTTCGGGGCCAAAAGCTGCTGGGGCAGATAGACTTGCCAATGAAGGGACCCCTTATGGCTGAGGCTGGCTGTTTTCATTTCTCATGTCCTCCTCTATGGCCACTTTATAAACCACCTTTTTTGTCCCAAGTTCATATTTGTCAGCACCTTTTCTGACCCCTTTGCACTCACCAATGTGAAGGCTTCATAGTCATTGCCACCTAACTCCCCTCCAGAGACCGCCTGTACTTGTAGAGGTGGCCAGCTGTTCTCTGCCTTGTCTTCCGCTCCCTGCAGGGTAACCCCGCAATCCTCTCTCTCCTCCGTTTTCCCCATTTCCTGCTGTGTCTTCTCTGCAGGCTGTCTGACCTCTGGCTTCTCCACTTGCCTTAAACTTGTGCCCAGAAGCGTCCCCACGTCTCTTCCGAGCATGCCGGCGCAGTCTGCAGTCACCTGTCTGCCAGGAGAGGGCCCGCTCCAGTCTGTTTGCTGTGCCGCTGCTCCTCTGCTACCTCTCCCAGACGGCTTGCTCCCGAAGCGCAGCAGAGAGCCCTGGAGTCCCCGACCGGCAGTCACATCTCCCCTCTTGTTCACCCTCTCCTCCCGGGGTTAGTAATAGGTGGTCATCTTCCTCTGGCTTTTCTTGAACAGAGGATTTTACTTTAATTAGTGTAGTTAATTGGAGTTAGGCTCTGGGGCATGGAGATTTAGTGTAGCTTAGTCTAAATCCCATCCGTGGGTGCCGCGGTGAGCTGGGAAGGGCCAGTAGTATTAGCGGAGCTCACACAAACACCGCCATGCACACCCAGCCATGCCTACCAATCCCCATCCTCAAGCACCATCCTTTTATAAATACAATGTATAAAATCAGACTTTGCATCATACTAGTTTCTTTTCAGGGTGAACTATGACTCGAAAGAAAAAGTACTTCAGTGTTTTTTAAATTTTGTGAAAAAATTACGGCATTAGCACTGTGCTATACATTCATCTCAAATTAGTCTCCTAAAAGCCGTAACTAAATCGCAATTCTCCTCGTCGTATTTACCTATATATTAGGAAACAAAGCTTCCCTTTTACTATGAGTGGCGGAGTTGAGGCATTTAGGTGCTGAATTTAAAATAAATGGTGCATTGTGCTGCACGATAGTAACTTGTCAATAAAGCATTGGAGGAACACTTAAAAAAAAAAAAAAAAAAGTTGTGTTAGTAGTTTATTTAACATGCCTCTAGGTGCCAGTAAAGCTGAAACATAAGAGTTTGAAAGCTTCCAACAGAACAGTGTCATATACAGCCAGGACAGAACATTATTTCATTTCCTGTTATATATCGCCAACATATACCATCATCTTGCTTGTAAACAGAATTACACTGAGGTTAGAGGAAAGAATGAAAAAACATAGTGGTGACTATTCCCAGGCGCAGTATAAAAACATACGCTGGATATGTGATATCAAAGAATCTACTGACAATCTAATGTTTTATGCAGACAACTGGTGCCATCTAGGAGTTAAGTGGAAGCTGCTTATCTCTCTCTTTCTATTGCAATAAAAGTGTGTCACATAATTTTTAGTTATATTATTATTCTAGATCTACTGTGTGGTGAAGCCTTTAACCCCTTAAGGACCAAGTGTTTTTCTGTTTTTGCACTTTTGTTTTTTCCTCCTTACCTTTTAAAAATCATCATCCTTTCAATTTTGCACCTAAAAATCCATATGATAGCTTATTTTTTGTGCCACCAATTCTACTTTGTAATGTTATCAGTCATTTTACCCAAAAAATCATTGTGTGACAAAATTGAAGAAAAAAATAATTTTTTTAACTTTTGGGGGCTTCCATTTCTATGCAGTACATTTTTCGGCAAAAATGACACCTTCTCTTTATTCTGAAGGTCCATACGATTAAAATGATACCCTACTTATATAGGTTTGATTTTGTCGTACTTCTGCAAAAAATCATAACTACATGCATGAAAATGTATACTTTACTTTTAAAATTGTCATCTTCTGACTCCTCTAACTTTTTTATTTTTCCGCATACAGGGCAGTATGGGGGCTCATTTTTTGCGCCGTGATCTGAAGTTTTTAGCGGTTTTGTATTGATCAGACTTTTTGATCGCTTTTTTATTCAAATTTTCATTTTATAAAAAGTGACCAAAAATACGCTATTTTGGACTTGGGAATTTTTTTTTTGCACGTACGCCATTGACCGTGTAGTTTAATTAACAATATATTTTTATAGTTTGGCCATTTATGGACGCATATACCACATGTTTGTTTTTATTATGGTTACATATTTTTTTATATGGAATTTGGGAAAAGGGGGGTGATTTAAACTTTTATGAAGGAAGGGGTTAATGAGTGTTTTTTTTTTAAACCTCTTAAGGTTTGTCTGAGGTGTGACGGAGGTGTGACGGAGGTTTGTCTGAGGTGTGACGGAGGTTTGTCTGAGGTGTGACGGAGGTTTGTCTGAGGTGCGACGGAGGTTTGTCTGAGGTGCGACGGAGGTTTGTCTGAGGTGCGACGGAGGTTTGTCTGAGGTGCGACGGAGGTTTGTCTGAGGTGCGACGGAGGTTTGTCTGAGGTGCGACGGAGGTTTGTCTGAGGTGCGACGGAGGTTTGTCTGAGGTGCGACGGAGGTTTGTCTGAGGTGCGACGGAGGTTTGTCTGAGGTGCGACGGAGGTTTGTCTGAGGTGCGACGGAGGTTTGTCTTAGGTGCGACGGAGGTTTGTCTTAGGTGCGACGGAGGTTTGTCTGAGGTGCGACGGAGGTTTGTCTGAGGTGCGACGGAGGTGTGACGGAGGTTTGTCTGAGGTGTGACGGAGGTTTGTCTGAGGTGTGACGGAGGTTTGTCTGAGGTGTGACGGAGGTTTGTCTCAGGTGCGACGGAGGTTTGTCTCAGGTGCGACGGAGGTTTGTCTGAGGTGCGACGGAGGTTTGTCTGAGGTATGACGGAGGTTAAGCTGAGGGTGTAAGAATGTGGGAGGATTTTGTTTGTCTGAAGGAGAAGAAAGATTTGGCTGAGGGATGACAAAGGTTAGCATGATGGACGATGGAGGAGGCAAGATTACTCTGATGGAGGACAGATTTTGAGGATTAGGGAGGAGGAATGATGGCTATTTGGCTGACGCCTGATGATGTCCTAATATGGACACCATACTGCTGAAACAAGAGGATTTCCCTTGCCCACCAGTAATACTACCCATCGGTAGGTGACTTTTCTAGGGGGAAAAAGGAGAGGGGGCAGGTTGCAGTATGGAAGGCAATATATTACTGTTTCCTAACCAGGGTGCCTCCTGCTGTTGCGAAACTACAACTCCCAGCATGCCTTTTGGCTTTGTAGGCATGCTGTGAGTTGTTGTTTTGCAACAGCAGGAGGCACCCTGGTTAGGAATCTATCTCATATCTATGTATCTATCTCATATGTATCTATCTCGTGTGTATCTCTCTCGTGTGTATCTCTCTCGTGTGTATCTATCTCTCTCGTATCTATCTCTCGTATCTATCTCTCGTATCTATCTCTCTCGTATCTATCTCTCTCGTATCTATCGATCTATGCATACACAAAGGTTCTGCAGCACTCCAGAAGTAATTCAAAGGTGATTTATTATCCATTCAGAAAAAAGTGATACACTTATCACTTTTTTCTGCATGGGATAATAAATCACCTTTTGGAGTGCTGCGGAACCTTTGTGTATGCATCAATAGACAGACCGTGACCAGGACTGCTCTGACGGCACCCATTTCACCTCTACATCATTGGGTTGTGCTGCTCACCACTGCTTTGGATATCTATCTCTCTATCTATCTATCTCAAATCTATCTATCTATCAATCTAGGAACAAATGACAGAAGCGGCACAACCTTTCAGTAAATGAAGGATAGCTGGTGCCCGTGGACAGTAACCTGGTCCCAGTCGCAGATCAGGTATAGACATCCAAATACCAAACAAAGAACTCCAGCGTCACTCCTAATATTCAAAGCAAAATGCAGTTTTTATTGACCCATGGTCAGCAGTGGATGCAACGTTTCAACTGCATCTTGTCATCTTGCTTGAGAAAGTCGTCGAGATGCCGTTGAAACGTTGCATCCACACTGCTGACCATGGGTCAATAAACACTGCATTTTGCTTTGAATATTTGGAGTGCCGCTGGAGTTCATTGTTTGGTATTTGGATATCTATCTCTCGATCTCATATCTATCTCTCGATCTCATATCTATCTCTCGATCTCATATCTATCTCTCGATCTCATATCTATCTCTCGATCTCATATCTATCTCTCGATCTCATATCTATCTCTCGATCTCATATCTATCTCTCTCTCGATCTCATATCTATCTCTCTCTCGATCTCATATCTATCTCTCTCTCTCGATCTCATATCTATCTCTCTCTCGATCTCATATCTATCTCTATCTCTCTCTCTCTCGATCTCATATCTATCTCTATCTCTCTCTCTCTCGATCTCATATCTATCTCTATCTCTCTCTCTCTCGATCTCATATCTATCTCTCTCTCTCTCGATCTCATATCTATCTCTCTCGATCTCATATCTATCTCTCTCTCGATCTCATATCTATCTCTCTCTCGATCTCATATCTATCTCTCTCTCGATCTCATATCTATCTCTCTCTCGATCTCATATCTATCTCTCTCTCGATCTCATATCTATCTCTCTCTCGATCTCATATCTATCTCTCTCTCGATCTCATATCTATCTCTCTCGATCTCATATCTATCTCTCTCTCGATCTCATATCTGTCTCTCTCTCGATCTCATATCTATCTATGTCTCTCTCTCGATCTCATATCTATCTATCTCTCTCTCTCGATCTCATATCTATCTATCTCTCTCTCTCGATCTCATATCTATCTATCTCTCTCTCTCATATCTATCTATCTCTATCTCTCTCATATCTATCTATCTATCTCTCTCTCATATCTATCTATCTCTCTCTCATATCTATCTATCTCTCTCTCTCATATCTATCTATCTATCTATCTCTCTCACATATCTCTCTCTCTCGCTCATATCTATCTAGCTATCTATCATGAGAGGAGAACCAAAAAAGTAGGAGTTGCTTGCCCTTGGCGCATATTCCCTGTTTGGGGAATAGGCGCCAAGCAAGTCCTACTTTTTTGGTTCTCCTCTCACTATTGCTGCACCACGACCTGGAGGTCACGGTGGAGGACGCCCAGGCTGCCGCCCGTACTTTCAACTACAAACCCCAGCGAGTCCATAAGCTCATCAAGGTGTTGTGCCCTCAGCACAACGCTACACGGTAAGGTGCAAAAGACACGCTCACACGCCAACCCACCTTGTGATTCTCCACTAGGAGGGCATCTCTTTTTTATTTTTTTTATATATATACATCTCCTTTAGCTATCTATCATATCACAGATGGCAAAAAAGTATTACTAAAACTTAACCTTTAATAATAGATAGTTAAAAGATAAATCTTTAAAAGACCCCTGGTGATATGAAAAAGACCCTCAGGTCTGGAAGACAATTACAGATTTGTAATAAGCAAGAAAAATATCACCAGGATGAAGACAAGGCCCTTTTGGCCACAACACACAGAAAAACAAGTTTCAACCCAAATGTAGACCGGATAAGGTAAAATACTAAGTGGTTAGTGGCACGAGCATAAACAATGTTATTAGATAAATAACCCAACGTGTTTCCCCCCGATAATCAACAGGGCTCTTCAGGGGTTTATAGCAACACAGGGAATAAATTAGGGGTGTGAATCGCCAAGAATTTGGCGATTCGATTCGAATCGCGATACCAGTGTGGCGATTCGATATATCCCGATATATCGCGATACCGTCTAGGTGACGATACATCGCGATATATCCCGATACATCGCCCACCTGGGAGCATGCATAGATCCCAATAGACGCCGCTGTCAGCTTTGACAGCGGCGATCTAGTAGTCCGGTGCTCACTTTTCTCATGTTATCCCGTCCGGGCTGCAAAATAAAAGAAAACGCACTTTATCTTACCTGCCAACGAGCCCCCGGAGCTCCGGTACAGGTGTTCGGTCCCTGGGCTGTATTCTTCTTACTTCCTGTTAGCCCGGCACGTCACATGGAGCTTCAGCCTATCACCAGCGAAGGCGGGACATCGCTGCGGCCAGTGATAGGCTGAAGCTCCGTGTGACGTGTCGGGCTAACAGGAAGTAAGAAGAATACAGCCCGGGGACCGAACACCTGTACCGGAGCTCCGGGGGCTCGTTGGCAGGTAAGATAAAGTGCGTTTTCTTTTATTTTGCAGCCCGGACGGGATAACATGAGAAAAGTGTGCACCGGAGTACTCCTTTAATAGCCAGCAGCGGCGATCGACGCATGCTGGCTATTAGCGGCAGCCCCCGGCTACTGAAATCAGCCGGGGGTCGCATAGTACGGAGCGGGCACGAGCCGGAGCCCGCTCCATACACCCAGAGCGACGCCGTGTCAGATCCGGCCTGCCCGGCTCCACAAATGTGGAACTTTATCTCCTGATGCCCAGGACAGGACATGCTGTTCCGGGCGTCAGGAGATAAAAATTCCACATCCCTAAAAGAATCGATTCAAAAATATTTTGAATCGATTCAGTATCGGCAAATGAAAAAATCGCGATTATCGCGAGAATCGATTTTTTCTTACATCCCTAGAATAAATGGTATCTCATCAATTCTTGCCACAGATCAAAGGATTGATAAAAAAAAGACCACAGTCCACTCAGGGACCACTCATTCAGTTACTCATGGGTCCTTTCACTAATGGTTGTCATGGAATGACATAACTGATAAATTCCTCCAGATGCAGCGATAGCCCGATGTAATGGAATTAAATAACATCTATCTATCTCACACTGTCCTTTTCAAGCAACAAATGTGACAACAAGTGAATATGTTTGTCCACGCAGGGCCAATCAGATAATTAACAAAGTCAAGTGCACAAACATAAAAAATGTACCGTGTATAAAGTGCAATTATAATATTCAGGAATGTCAGTACATATAAAACCATCAGTAAACATTAGCTGGCATTCAAAGTGCAATTGCATATGTGCCTGATATTACATACAGTATATTATCAATAATAAAGTGTCAGGTGCATACAATCTTAATAATGAGATGGGCGGTGGGACGGAGTCACTCACCATATACGTAACAATGTTCATACATGTGTATAACTGAGAACGCCGGTTCCAGGATGCATAAGCCGGAAACCGGATGTGATGTTGTGAACTGCGGTCATCTGATTAATCATGTGACCCGATTGCTAGGGAACATAGACACTGGCTCCCACGCATGCGCGCTAGCATCTGTAGACTCACAGCGCCATATTTGAACCTGGCTCTTATGTACACATCCTATGCAGATTCACACAGCACTCTCCCCACATAGTGATAATGCACAGCACGATCAGGGTTGCCACGGAAACCGTAGAAAATCCGAGTCGTGCATACACTAGTCTCCATACCCGTCACCATAGGCAACCAGACTGGAATGCTTCATCCTCATATACCGGCAAAGAAGTTAAACAGAATTAGAGATGCTGTATGCGTTGCAGATTTAATGAGATATTTTAAAATCAACATTAAATCCATATGGTTTAAAGTATTCAGTTGGTTAATCCCCCACAGTTATTTGTGTTTCAATTTTGCTATACGATTTCCACCTCTTTTTAATGGTGGTACATGATCCATCAGGGTGAATTTTAAATCTTTTTTGATGTGACCAAAATCTAGGAAAATCTGACCTGCCTTTTCGGATTGTATAGCCGTGTTGATTGATTCTAGTTATGGCATCACAGGAGGACATAGATAACAAAATCCATATTACATGTCAAGTAATGTTTAAGATGAAAATTTCTGCCCGTACCATGATAGACGAAGGTATTACATTTGAGCATATATGCACAATTTATGCACATACGGCACAGGAAGGAACCTTTATTTACAGAATAAAAATATTTTTGTGTGGCTTTCGAGATACCCACATCTGTCTTAACCAGTCTGTCCTTTTGATTGGTTAATCTTCTAAAGGACATAAGTGGTGGACTAGCGAACTCTGGAATATGATCCAAGTCCTTCTCCAGATTATGCCAATGTCTTCTAACAATCAATATAAGAAATTTTGATTGGCATACCTGAATATGCAGAATTAAAAGCCACTCTCTTATCAGGCGGCTGAATAGATTTAGGTACAAGTAATGTCTGCCTATCTAATGGTAATACCTTCTGTTTACTCTTGACTACCAATTTGTATGGATATTCCCATTGTCTGAAATTATTCATCATGTTGTGAAGTGCTGGTTCAACATTGCTGTCAATACTAATGATGCATATTGCCCTAATCATCTGGCTGGTTGGCAGTGATCTTATCATGCTGCGTGGATGGCTGCTGTCAAACCTCAAAGGAGAATTACAGTCAGTGTCTTTCATGAAAATATCAGTTTCCAAATGGTCTCCCACAATAGAGACCATAGTGTTGAAGAAACTGTATATTTGTAGTTGAAAAATTAAGAGTGAACTGTAAACTTGGGGTGATAGAAGTTAGATACAATTCTTGTAGTGTGCCTGTCCATATCAAGAAGATGTAGTCAATGTATCTCCACCACTTCAGCACAAGGCCGAAGTTGGGAGATACATAAATAGACGACTCTTCGATATTGGCCACGTACAGGTTGGCATAGATTGGTGCCACATTAATGCCCATGGCCGTTCCCATTAATTGGATGCAATAATTATCATTAAAGGTGAAATAATTCTTTGTAAGCACAAGTTGTAATAGTTCAATAATAAAGTCAGTCCTTTCTGCATTAAAATCATTATTCATGGCACATCTCACCGCCTGCACACCCCCACTGTGTGGAATGGAAGTGTACAGGCTGGTGATGTCAAAGGATGACAAAATTGTATTTGAAGGAATATGCACTTAGAAAATCCCCTGTCTCTCGTAAATATGATTTTGCATTATAGACACATGGTCTCAAAACCTTGTCCAAAAATACAGAAATATGGCTAGTCAATGATTCACACCCTGAGACGATAGGTCTCCTGGGTAGATCTTGTGGACACTTATGGATTTTCAGTAGTAAATACAATACTGGAGTCACGGGATATTGTACCAGAAAAACTTCATACAAAGATTTATCAATGATCTGTAAGTCATATGCATGTTGTGCAATCTTCTCTATTTGTTGACTAAATTCCCATTTAGGGTCCACAGCCAACTGTTTGTATGTAGTAGTGTTAGAAAGCTGATGTGCCTTATGGATGTATTTCGAACAATCCATGACCACAACCACGCCTAATCGGCAGGTTTTATTACGAGGTTGTGGTCATGGATCAGTTCGTTTAGAGCAGTCCTTTGTGCATTTGTCATGTTCGGGTGTAGTAAAAAATTAGTTGTATTTCTCAATCTGTCAATATCTTTTTTTAATCAAAGTGTGAAAAGTATCATTTATAAGAGCCAAAGTAGTTGGCTGAAAATCCCTTTGTACCCTAATGCCCACCTCAGACAGAGAAAAATGATCTACAGCAATATATTTTGGAACAACATTAATCCCCTCAGGCTTGTTAGCAAACCATAGCTTAAGTTTAAGCTTCCTGATAAATTGTAGTATATCTAGTTCTAACTAGAACCAGTCAGTTTTCATTGTTGGACAAAAATTCAGACCTTTTGACAACAAATGAATTTGCTCTGGGGATAATGCAGTCAATGAGATATTTACCACATATTTTTCTTGGTTGTTTTCTTGGTGAAGTTGAGTTTCGGCTATATTACTTTGGCTGAACATTGTCCACTGGTTCGGGCTTGTTCGTTTCCGCCGGCGACCTCCTCGCCGGGTGGGTTTTCTGCAGGTGGAGTATGGTCTGTGGAGGAAATCACATTAATATCAGAATTTTTCTTAAGATTAACATTTCTAGGTTCCTTATATATCTTGTTTGGAAGCTATTGTGCACCCCACCGTTACACCTTATTATTAGCATACTCATTAGAGTCTCTAGCCCATTTCTGTCTCTTGGTGTCTTCCTGTTCTTGTTTCATGTTCTCCAAAAAATCTTGTTGTTTATTAAAGAATTTTGCATAGTCCCCTTCAGAAAGGTTATTCCTTAGTTGTAATTCCAGATCATGTACTCTATCCTTAGTGGTTCCAACCTCTTTTTGCAAAAATTCCAGTTGAAGTAAAATTAAATCAAGAGCATATTTGTTAGATATTTGTTCATATTTTAGTTTATGTTCCATGTCATGTAAAAAGGAGTTATTGTGTGGATTGCGCCTCTAATTCTACTTTGTAACGATATCAGTCATTTTACAAAAAAATCGACGGCATAACGGGAAAAAAAACATTGTGCGACCAAATTGGGAAAAAAAAAAAATGTTTACCTTTTGTGGGCTTCCGTTTCTACGCAGTAAATTTTTCGGTAAAAATGACACCTTTTCTTTATTCTGTAGGTCCATACGATTAAATTGATACCCTACTTATATAGGTTAAATTTAGTCATACTTTTGGAAAAAATCATTACTACATGAGCGAACATTAATACATTTAAAATTGTCCTTCTGACCCCTATAACTTCTTTATTTTTCTGCTACAAGGGCTATATGAGGGCTCATATTTTGTGCCATGATCTTAAGCTTTAATCAGTACCATTTTTGTTTTGATTGGACTTTTTGGTCGCTTTTTATTAATTTTTTTTATGGTATAAAAAGTGACCTAAAATACCCTATTTTGGACTTTGGAATTTTTTTGCGCGTACGCCATTGACCATGCAGTTTTAATTTACTATATATTTTTTATAGTTTGGACCTTTACACACGCAGCGATACCACATATGTTTATTTTTATTATGTGTTTATATTTTTTATATGGCATTTTGGAAAAGGGGGGGGTTAAACTTTTAGTAAGGAAGGGGTTAATGTGTGTTTTTTTACTTTTTATTAAACTTTTTTTTTTTTTACACTTTATTAGTCCCCTTAGGGGACTTTTAGGAGGAATCATTAGATTCCTCATACAGATCAATGTGGTTCCATAGAACCACATTGATCTGTGTGATCTGCACTCGATTGATAAAGCCTGGTCCTGCCAGGCTTTATCAATGCAAGAGCCGGGACCTGCACGGAAGCAGAGGTAAGCCCTCCGCCTACCTCCACAGTGGATTGCCCAGCCCCCCTACTTCACACCCGCGATCGTGCTGTGGGGAGGGCCACCAGGGAACGTTTACAGGGTTCTTTAGACGCCACTGTCAACTTTGACAGCTGCGATCTAAAGGGTTAATAGCCGCCCGCGGCGATCGCCGCATGTCGGCTATTAAGGCTGGCCCTCCACTACAAGAATCTGCTGTGGGCCGGCCGTTATGATGCGGGCTCGAGTTGGAAGACCGCATCATACCCGGTTAACGGCACATGGACGAGTATAGACGTTCATGGTCGTTAACCAGTTAATAATGAGATGGGCAGTGGGATGGAGTCCCTCACCATAATAGGTAACAATGCTCATACATATGTATAATGGAGAACGCCGGTTCCGGGATGCATAAGCCGGAAACCGGATGTGATGTTATGAACTGCGGCCATCTGATTAATCATGTGACTTGATTGCTAGGGAACATAGATGCTGGCTCCCGTGCATGTGCACTAGCATCTGGAGACTCACCGCGTCATAAGGAATACAATGCTTATTGTAATGCACTGTACTGATTAGCTATGGGAAGTAATGTCCACAAATATATGAACATGTTATTCCTTATATGTAGTCACACTTCTCCAGGAAACAGTGTTGCATCTCGAGCATTCCAGTCTGGTTGCCTATGGTGACGGGTATGGAGGCTAGTGTATGCACGACTCGGATTTTCTACGGTTTCCGTGGCAACCCTGATCGTGCTGTGCATTATCACTATGTGGGGAGAGTGCTGTGTGAATCTGCATAGGATGTGTACATAAGAGCCAGGTTCAAATATGGCGCTGTGAGTCTCCAGATGCTAGCGCGCATGTGTGGGAGGCGAGCCAGTGTCTATGTTCCCTAGCAAACGGGTCACATAATTATTCAGATGACCGCAGTTCATGACATCACATCTGGTTTCCGGCTTATGCATCCCAGAACAGGCATTCTCCGTTATACACATGTATGAGCATTGTTACGTATATGGTGAGTGACTCCGTCCCACCGCCCATTCTCATTATTAAGATTGTATGCACCTGACACTTTATTATTGATAATATACTGTATGTAATATCAAGCACATATGCAATTGCACTTTGAATGCCAGCTAATGTTTACTGATGGTTTTATATGTACTGACATTCCTGAATATTATAATTGCACTTTATACACGGTACATTTTTTATGTTTGTGCACTTTACTATGTTAATTATCGGAAAGACTATTACAGATTTGTAATAAGCAAGAAAAATATCACCAGGATGAAGACAAGGCCCTTTTGGCCACAACACACAGCTAAACAAGTTTCAACCCAAATGGATAGGCAGGATAAGGTCAAATACAAAGTGGTTAGTGGCACAAGTATAAACAATGTTATTAGATAAATAACAATACTACAACCCAACGTGTTTCCCCCCGATAATCAACAGGGCTCTTCAGGGGTGTATAGCACCATCAATTCTTGCCACAGATCAAAGGATTAATAAAAAAAAAAAAAAAAAAAAAAGACCACAGTCCACTCAGGGACCACCCACTCAGATACTCATGGGTCCGTTCACTAATGGTTGTGATGGAGTGAAATAACAGATGAATTCCTCCAGATGCAGCGATAGCCTGTTGTGATGGAATGATATAACATCTATCTATCTCATATCCAGGGGCAGACTGACAGATCAGGCACTGCCCGAGGGCCTGTGCCTGAGAAAGACTTGCTGCTGCCAGCACCTTTTTTTCTTAAATCTACCTTCAGCCTACTTATAGGCAGGGCCAGACCAGAAAGAGGGCCCACCACCAGCCCCTGACCCCAAGTTTAGCACCTACTCAAATGCTGGGACAGGCTGCAGGCCCTTTAAAATCAGAACAGAGGCTGCTAAGGGTAGCCACTACCTACAGGGTGCAGTGTCTATTGGGCGCAGTGTCTACTGGGGGGGGGGGGGGGCAATATCTACTGGAAGGCAATGTCTTCTGAGGGCAGTACTGTATCTACTAATGGCAATATCTACCAGAGGGCACTATATACCTGGGGTATACTACTTACCTCAGGGGTGCTATCTACTGGGGGCATTACCTACCTAGGAACATTGCCTACTGGAGGCACTACCTACTACCGACCTACCTGGAGACATTACCTACTAATTACTGGAGGCATCACTTACAACCTAACGGGAGCATTTCCTACTACCTACCTACTGGGGGCATTGCCCACCAAATAGGGAAATTACAGGCTGACTGGGGGCTTCTATCATAAAGGGAAATTCCCTACTTACCTTCTGGGGCACTATCTAATAGAGAGGGGAGGGGGGATTACCTACTCACCACCACCCAAGTTCCCTACTCTTTCCCCAAAACACACTTACCTACTCCCTCATCCTATGCAGGGCACCAATTTGGAGCCGAATATCCTAATATGTTTGTTGTCTGGCAGATTCTGCTGTGACGAGTCATGGTTGGAAGAAGACTTTATGGCAGTCCGAGCAAGACAAAGAAGAAAAAGAAAGGTAACGACTTTAAGAAGACGCCCCCCTGTGAGTCAGTAAACGTAATTGCACTAAAATCACTTGTATGGTCTGAAGTCCCTGTGTAGAGCTGCAGTCATGGGCGTAAATGTTGACACCCCTGAAATTTTTCAAGAAAATGAAGTATTTCTCACAGAAAAGGATTGCAATAACACATGTTTTGCTATGCACATGTTTATTCCCTTTGTGTGTATTGTAACTAGAGATGAGCGAACTTACAGTAAATTCGATTTGTCACGAACTTCTCGGCTCGGCAGTTGATGACTTATCCTGCATAAATTAGTTCAGCTTTCAGGTGCTCCCGTGGGCTGGAAAAGGTGGATACAGTCCTAGGAGACTTTCCTAGGACTGTATCCACCTTTTCCAGCCCACCGAAGCACCTGAAAGCTGAACTCATTTATGCAGAATAAGTCATCAACTGCCGAGCCGAGAAGTTTGTGACGAATCTAATTTACTGTAAGTTCGCTCATCTCTAGTTGTAACTAAACAAAAAAAAGGGTGGAAAAAAAGCTAATTGGACATAATGTCACACTAAACTCCAAAAATGGGCTGGACAAAATTATTGGCACTTTATTGTGGATAATTAGGATTGTTTCAAGCATGTGATGCTCCTTTAAACTCACCTGGGGCAAGTAACAGGTGTGGGCAATATAAAAATCACACCAAAAAGCTGATAAAAAGGAGAGAAGTTCACTAAGTCTTTGCATTGGGTGTCTGTGTGTGCCACACTAAGCATGGACAGCAGAAAGAGGAGAAGAGAACTGTCTGAGGACTTGAGAACCAAAATTGTTTAAAAACATCAACAATCTCAAGGTTCCAAGTCCATCTCCAGATATTATCAAGAAGTTTGCAACCCATGGCACTGTAGCTAATCTCCCTGGGCATGGACAGAAGAGAAAAATTCATGAAAGGTGTCAACGCAGGATAGTCCGGATGGTGAATAAGCAGCCCCAAACAAGTTCCAAAGATATTCAAGCTGCCCTGCAGGCTCAGGGAGCATCAGTGTCGGCACAAACTATCCGTCTGCATTTAAATGAAATGAAACGATATGGCAGGAGACCCAGGACACTGCTGACACAAAGACATAACAAAGCAAGACTACATTTTGCCAAAATGAACTTGAGTAAGCCAAAATCCTTCTGGGAAAACATCTTGTGGACAGATGAGACCAAGATAGAGCTTTTGGGTAAAGCACATCTTTCTACTGTTTACCGAAAATGGAATGAGGCCTACAAAGAAAAGAACACAGTACCTACAGTGAAATATGGTGGAGGTTCAATGATGTTTTGGGGTTGTTTTGCTGCCTCTGGCACTGGGTGTCTTGAATGTGTGCAAGGCATCATGAAGTCTGAGGATTACCAATGGATTTTGGGTTGCACTGTACAGCCCAGTGTCAGAAAGCTGGGTTTGCGTCAGAGATCTTGGGTCTTCCAGCAGAACAATGACCCCAAACAACAAAGTGCTGGAGAGTTCTGAAGTGGCCTGCAATGAGTCCAGATCTAAATCCCATTGAACACCTGTGGAGGGATCTTAAAATTGCTGTTGGGAAAAGGTGCCCTTCCAATAAGAGAGACCTGGAGCAGTTTGCAAAGGAAGAGTGGTTCAACATTCCGGCTGAGAGGTGTACGAAGCTTATTGATGGTTATAGGAAGCGACTGATTTCAGTTATTTTTTTCCAAAGGGTGTGTAACCAAATATTAAGTTATGGGTGCCAATAATTTTGTCCAAACCATTTTTGGAGTTTGGTGTGACATTGTGTCCAATTTGCTTTTTTTTCCTCCCTTTTTTGGTTTAGTTCCAATACACACAAAAGGAATAAACATGTGTATAGCAAAACATGTGTTACTGTAATCCTTTTCTGTAAGAAATACTTCATTTTCTTAAAAAACATCAAGGGTTCCAACATTTACCGCCATGACTGTATATGGGCTTTATATCGTCAATGTTCAGTGATTTTTATACAGTCGCTATGTGGTGATAGTGGTAATGGTCATGGTGTGACAGTACTCTTCTACCATGTGTACAGGTATTATTGGTAATAATGGCATACTGACACCAATATTACCAATAATACCAGTACACAAGGTAGAATAGTACTGTCACACCATTACCATCACCACATAGACTGTATAAAAATCACTCAACATAGATTTGGTCAGTAACAGTATGATGGTTATATGTATGATGATATTTTCTACATCCTTCCTCATTGAACTAAATGGCTCTTGTTTTTCATGGACAGTAGGGAAAATAGTGGGTGGGTCAGGGGGGAAGGGGGCACAGGCCTTGATTTGTGTAAGGGGCCCCAAAACTTTTGATGGCAGCCCTGGGCGGTAGCTTATCTACCCAATAACAATGGGATCAGTCATACTGAAGGGTACAGTCAGCAGGCCCCATACTTATTAGATGGTCGGCTGAACAGTAGAGTGATTAGGTGCACCCAGCCACTATATATGGTGCCACCATAGGGCATATCTGCTAATAGATCCTATTTGAGGTACAGTGATCCCTCAACATACGATGGTAATTTGTTCCAAATGAACCATCGTTAGTTGAAACCATCGTATGTTGAGGGATCCGTGCAATGATAAGTATAAGATGTTATACTTGCCTGTCCCCGCTGCTCCGGACTGTCACTGCTGCCCTGGATGTTGCCCTCCATCGCTGTCGACAGGTCCCTGGTGTGTCCCCGCCGCACCGGACCGTCACTGCTGCCAGGGATCGTCACTCTTCATCGCCGTCGTCGCTGCGCACGCCACTCCTATTGGATGACGGGACAGCGTGCGCGGCGTCGTGATGACGACGAAGGAGAGTGATGGCCATGCAGGTGATCCTGAAGAGGACGATCCGGAACGCCGAGGACAGTTGAGTGATCATTACCGCAGGACACGGGACACCTTAAACAGCTATCCGGCGGCAGCTGAAGCAGTCTGCGCTGCCCAATAGCTATTTGTGCGATGGCCCCGACATACAAAAGCATCGTATGTTGATGCTGCCTTCAACATGCGATGGCCTCTGAGAGGCCATCGTATGTTGAATTTATTGTATGTCGGGGCCATCGTAGGTCAGGGGGTCACTGTATTTTATTGATGCAAAAAGGTTATGTGACAAGACTGCTAGCATTGTCAAGGGTAATGTATTACCAAATCTAGGTAGTTTATCTGACCTGTGTTTAGACTGGATTTATGTCAAATATTGCAACATTTGGACAAACTAAAATTAGATTTAACTGTTTCAATTTTTGTACTTGTGGCTAAAAGAACTGAAAGAATTCACATTGGAAGTAAGCTTAAAGCCTCAATCGCAGTACAAAATTACCCAAGTCTGCTCCATGTTGTACATGTGTATAATACAATTGAAAACCTGCATTTTCTATTGCCCACAGGTACAGGACAAAAGAGATCTGAATGACAATTATAAGGTACAGTTAACACATTCATTCCTCAGCGCTAGCATTGTCTGATCAGCAGCTCGTGGCTCACATGCAGCCTGTAGGTGCTGTGTGTCCCAAGTGGAAAGGTTCCTAAACATTTTTAGAAATACACTGTAATACTAATATAAACCTTTTTCCATTGTGCAGACCATTTTACATTTTTCTTAATGCAACCTGCAGTGTAAAAAATAGATATTTTTTTTCTGGTTGCTATGGCTATGTACAGGAGTGTACATAAATATCACAGGGCACGAGTACAAGTCAGATATAGTTGTATTTTCTCTGTTTTTACCTATCTGGACCAAACTGTCATAAAGGCTTCATTGCAAATAGGACGGCAACAACTGAATGTGGCGGGACACCTGGGACAGGGTGGCTTCTGAGCCCTTGGCCTATCTAGTCTACAGGTCCCACAGAAGTTGTGCATTTGGCTTCCATTGGAGGTACACCTCTAGCAATGTCCAAGGAAGTATTGACTAACAGGCTATAAGTGTGATTCCTTCATGCTCTCCCCCCTAACCCCCACCACCCCCATGCATGTATTTATGAATATGAATATTTTTATGTGGGTAACTAGGAGTGTGCGGCTCGAAGTAATGTTCAGCCCTCGGATGTAAAGCGCTCTGTTTGAGGCTCCATAATGTGAAAGATTTAACATGATGGTTCTAAGCTGAAATATAATGTATACAGTATGCCAAGCCATACAAAAGCCTTTCTTATGGTAATCCAGGTGAAACCCAGAACAATAAAACCAGATGGACTATTGCAAGGTATAAGTGGTGAAACGTTACTAACAATTTGCAGACATTTATATGACACAGTTTTCTATAGGAACAGAACCTCTTCTTCGTGTAATTCACAGCCATTATTTCTGATTATTTCTGTAGGTGCACACATACCAGTGTCATCAGCTAATCTCTGTCTTGTGTTATTTCCAAGTGTTCATCTAATAATACATCCTATTTAGAGCTATCTGTAAGGCGGCCAACCCTCAGATGAGTGTGATAATCCATGCTAACAAGAAGCCTATTAAAAGGAATTAATGTAGAGAATAGAAAGTTCACAACATTTACTGACTGCTCAGTGCAGCCCTAAAGCGTAACTCTAAAGTTTCAGGACAAAATGATCTTCAGCTCCAGTATGGGAAGACATAGACCATGCTGGGTTGTACAGTTGCCGAGGGTACCATGCTCAACGAAGTCCCGTTCATCAGAAGAGGGCTTGTGCATGGAACTTCACTAAGCCTTGTACGGTTGCCTCTGCAAACTGTACTGCCCATCGTGGCCTGAGTCTCCCCGCGCTGGACCTGGAGATAGCGTGGACCTGAAACTTTGGACTTGGGCTTTAAATATGTTTGCACTATTTTTAAGACATTCCTAAAACCATGCCACACCATCAGGAGCAGTTTCCTGGATCCACATTTAGTACTGTATATACCGTATATACTAGAGTATAAGCCAATCCGAATATAAGCCGAGGCCCCTAATTTCACCCCAAAAACCCAGGAAAAGTTATTGACTCGACTATAAGCCTAGGGTGGGAAATACATCATCCCCCCCATGTCATCATCCCCCCCCCCCGTCATCATCCAGTCCCCCGTCATCCTCACCCTGTCATTATCCCCCCCTGTCATCATCCAGACCCCCGTCATCATTCCCCCTTCATCATCACCGCCTGTCCGGGCCTTTTTTAATCATCCAGACCCCCCCTTTAAGTTTTCTACTCACCTCCCCTCGGTGGGAAGGAAGAGTGAGCTTGTTACGGGCCATCTATTCTGCAGGGACCGTCCGGTGGGGAGGGTAAGTCATTCCGGGCTGTCCATTTTCACCGGGAGGTCCTCTTCTCCTGGCCAGCCCCGGACTAGTGACGTTGCCTTGACGACGACGCACAGGGACGTTCATACGCAGGTACGTCTGCTGCGCACGGACGTCCCTGTGCGTCGTCATCAAGGCAACGTCACTAGTCCGGGGCCGGCCCAGAGCGGAGAAGAGGCCCCCCCGGTGAAGATGGACAGCCTGGAATGACTAACCCTCCCCACCGGACGGTCCTTGCAGCATAGATGGCCCGGACCAGCTCACCCTTCCTTCCCACCGAGGGGAGGTGAGTAGAAAACTTAAAGGGGGTCTGGATGATGACGAAGGCTGCAGTGGTCTTCAACCTGCGGACCTCCAGATGTTTCAAAACTACAACTCCCAGCATTCCTGGACAGCCGATGGCTGTCCAGGCATGCTGGGAGTTGTAGTTTTGCAACATCTGGAGGTCCACAGGCTGAAGACCACTGAAGAAGGGATTTGACAGGCGGAGAGTTCACTTGGGTATAAGCCGAGGGGAGCGTTTTCAGCACGAAAAATCGTGCTGAAAAACTCGGCTTATACTCGAGTATATACGGTAGGTATCAGGGAGCTAAATTCATGCAAAGTGAACCCTGCCATATACCTAAAGATAATGTTGTCTCTGCCTGGTAGAACATGATCTGTAACAACAATGGGGGAGATTGATCAAAACCTGTGCAGAGGAAAACTTGCCCAGTTGCCCATAGCAACCAATCAGCTTGCTTCTTTCATATTTATGAAGGCCTGTGAAAAATGAAAGAAGCGATCTGATTGGTTGCTATGGGCAACTGGGCAAGTTTTCCTCTGCACAGGTTTTGATAAATCTCCCCCAATATGACCACCAGGTCAAAACTGCAACAACAAACATGTTTAAAGAAACATTAGGGGGAGATTTATCAAAACCTGTCCAGAGGAAAAGTTGACCAGTTGCCCATAGCAACCAATCAGATTGTCTTTGAAAAATGAAAGAAACAATCTGATTTTTTACTTTGGGCTACTGGTCAACTTTTCCCCTGCACAGGTTTTGATAAATCTCCCCATATGTATGTAAAATAACACACATTTCTGTCATCAAGTAAGGAGGTGATGAGTGTTGAGGGTGAGGACTACAACAATAGTGTGCCCAAAGGGCACTATTACCCTCTTACCCCTAATCCACTAAATCATAGCTTTTATTACTGCTGTTTAATTAAAAAATAACCAAACGTGGATATAAGGATTAAAATCACAATCCAGTGTGCAATGTAATACTTAATTTTTTCCTATGAGGTGTGCATATAACCAGGAACATCTAAGTGCTTTGTCGTAGCAAATAGACAATATTGTGTGGGCACTTATTAAAATGCCTCAACTAGTACACAGTACTGTGCTAATTCCACCCCTCATAAAGTACTTATTATGCAGACCTCAGAAAACAGCCAGTGTGTCTGCACTATGCACGGCTACATTCTCCTCCCTAACTGGTGTATGGTTTATTGTGCACCATTATACACACACTGCATGCTAACAAAAATCAGGACCGCCAAAACTTCCTACATGTTTCACCACTTGAGTGTGGCTTTCTCAAGAAAGAACTATAGCAGACTAAGGACATCTTGAGAATAGATTTATATGCTTGGCACCTTCCCCTTATCCAGGGGCTATTTCTGGTTGGTTGGTTTAGATTCAGGGGAGGAGACACAATTTTCAATTATATAAAGTGGCCTTAAATGAAGGCTAGGGGCTAGGTGACTTTTGTTTTGGGAAAGGTTGTGTTTTAGGGTAGGGTCACACGGGACGGATACGCAGCGCAACCAGAAAAAAACTAGTCAACAGTCCCACTTTAGGGTAGGTCCCACAGAACGGATCCGCAGCATATTTTATGCTGCGGATCCGCCAATGACAGACCCTACAGTGTTCCTCCAGCTGTCCCACTACGAGCGGACACACAATGTTCTGTGAGTTGACACGCACATGCCCAGTGTACTCACACACATCGCAGCTGGACTCGGCCTAGCGCAGGGATCAAGGGGAGCGTCCGCGATGTCTGCGAGTACACTGCGCATGCTCGTAGATCGCTTTGTGTCTGCTCGTAGTGACGGATTACCACTAAGAGCAGGCACAGCTGGAGGCACACTGTAGGGTCGGTCATCAGCGGATCCGCAGCGTAAAATATGCTGCGGATCCATTCCGTGTAACCTACCCTAAAGTGGGACTGTTGACCAGTTGTTTCTAGTTGCACAATACTTGCAAGAAAATACAATAGCCGCAGTGGTTCCGGCAGCAGTGGTTATGACATCACGCCACGGCCCGACATGCATGTCTATGGGAGGGGGTGTGACTGCTGTCACTTCCCCTCCTAAAAACATGAATGAAGGTGGTGTGGCGTGATGTCATGACCGCTGCGTGGAGATCCTTTAGATAGGAAATAAGATGCCTAGTGGTGGAGTACGCCTTTAAGATATAAAAGCTGAACTGTGATTAGTTGTTATGGACAAAGTGAAATGTGTCAGTTTCGATTTCAGGCAGATTGATAAAGCTGGGCCTTTGTGTCAATGTAGAAATGAATCAATGATCACTCCTAGAGCTGTCATTTAACCCCGACCCTAAATTATTATTGACTCACATGAGCTTATTCTGTTATTTTGTGATGATGTTTTATAGAAAAAAAAAAGTCTATGTTCACATCTGCGTCAGTGGATCTGTCCTGGGCCTGGGAAATAACCAAAACAAATATCAACTCACAAACTTCTATGAATTTATCATTTGTAATAGGATGACCTTTAAGAAGTAGTATTTCAAACTAAATATATTTCAGATGCCCCATTTGTTTTGTAATGTCAAATGGAAAAGTCTGGAAGATAATAACTATTCATAGTTAAAGTTCCCATACATAAGTGCAATACCTAAATGTTGTATGTATGGATTTAAGGGTAAAGATAAACAGAAGTATTTGTGGCCTGGTTTGGAGCAGTTCATTTACACTTTAATTTAATGTATGTCGCTTGGGTGAAGAATAATAGCCAGCTGCTGTGCAAAGGTTTCCTATCCTTTTAACTCAAGTGTTACATGCGCATATTCTAACAAGATCCAGTCTCTCAGGCCTTTTATTTGCATACAGGAAGTTAACACACAATCCCCTCTAATTCTAGGACATGAAGGGAAAAGTGCAACATGCCAGAAAGTCTGCTTACATGGGAGGGAAGTCTTAAAGATGGACTCCAGTTATTGTTTTTGTTTGTTTTTACCATATTGTGCAGACTGACCATAACTAGTCCTTCAAAGTTTTTTTTTTTTTATTTATTTTTTAATCCAGCACAGCTGCACATGCATTTCATTACTATAACTGACTTATGTGATCACCAGTCTGACCCACAGAAGTGGTCTGTCCTGGGTCAGCTGACTGCAGAAGAGACTAAGATTGCAGAAATAGCAGAGCAGATTGCTCTATGCTGTTTCATTACAGGTGCCTATACACCTTATACCAAGGTTGGCCAAACCCACTGCGGCCGGTGGGTTCTGCCGACTCTCCACTGACATGATGTCTGTAGAGAGAAGGGTTGGGCATAATAGATTTTTACCGCCCAACCTTTTTGTTCTTGGAAGTAGTCCAAGTAGTCTTGGAAGCCAGTGTCAGAGCTGTCTGGTTGTTACATACCTCTCTACATAGGTATATTGCAGGGGTCTCAAACTCAAATTATCCGGGGGCCACTGGAGGTAGCAGCTGGGTGAGGCTGGGCCGCATGCGTCCCTTACATATAATGCCCCCCTCATGCGCCCCTCACATAATTCCCCCATCATGCCCCCCTCACATATAATGCCCCCATCATGCGCCCCTCATCATACACCAGCAACACCCCCCCCCCCCCCCATTCCCCCTACCCCCGTGTGGTAAAATGCCAAAATCGTAAAACAAGTTTGTTAGGGATTTCTAACCTTCGTGCAACTAGATCCACACTAAGACCAAAGCGGAAATGTCTTCATGAATGTATTGCCAATGACAGACATCATTTCTATGATATGATTTTTAAAACTCATTAAACAAAACTTTTTTTTTATGTACTTTTCATAAATATATACAATTTGTTTCTAGATTGCTTCGTTTAGACCCTTTCAAATTGTGGGAGATCTTTATGCCCCACCCTGTATTTCCTGTTTCGCATCCAAAAACAAATCAAGCATAGATAATTTACTTCCCTTTTGCTTTATATGAGAAACTTCATAGTTCATATTCCATACTTCCTTTAAATGGGATGTATTTAAAACTATTTCTCTGTTAATGATTTATGTTGTCAGGGTAAAGGCATCATGCAGTAGAGTAACTGTGTACCAAACAACTGTTTGCATTACATCTATAAGCCCATATACAGCAAGTACGGTGACCCCCCGACCTACGATGGCCCCAACATATGATCATTTCAACATACGATGGCCTCTCAGAGGCCATCGCATGTTGAAGGCAGCATCAACATACAATGCTTTTATATGTCGGGGCCATCGCATAAACGGCTATCCGGCAGCACAGACTGCTTCAGCTGCCACCGGATAGCCATTTACGGTGCCCCGTGTGGTCCGCTGACGATCACTTACCTGTCCTCGGAGCTCCGGCGCGTCCTCTTCGGGATCCCCTGCATCGTCGGCGCTCTCTATCATCGTCATCACATCGCTGCGCACGCCGCCCCGTCATCCAATAGGAGCGGCGTGCGTAGCGACGTGATGGCGGCGACGGAGAGCAAGGATGCCGGGGAAGCAGAGGCCTTGCCGGAGCGTTGGGGACACCCCGGGAACCCGGCGACAGCGATGGAGGGCGACATCCAGGGCAGCGGTGACGGTTAGGAACGGTGGGGACATGTGAGTATAACCTCCAATACCAGTGGTCTTCAACCTGCGGACCTCCAGATGTTGCAAAACTACAACTCCCAGCAAGCCCGGACAGCCGTTGGCTGTCCGGGCATGCTGGGTGTTGTAGTTTTGCAACATATGGAGCTCTGCAGGTTGTAGACCACTGTCCTATACTTTACATTGCACGGATCTCTCAACATACGATGGTTTCAACAACTGATGGTTCATTTGGAACGGATTACCATCGTATGTTGAGGGACCACTGTATATTGTATGTTCAGCACAAATGAAGATGTGCGTATCGTCTGTAGAGCAAGGAACTGTTTGGCTGATAATCTCCTATTGTGTTAGGGTCCCATAACTCAGGGACACTTAAAGGCAATGGCCTACTATTAAAGGGGTATTCCAGACTTTACAATAATATGGTTCCCCAACCTTCTCTCTTCTTCCTGTTTACAAGGTAAGTGCTTAGTTCACGACCTGCCAGCTCTGCTAATCACTGGCCCCATCAGTGTTCCGTTTAGACCAGGGATTGGCTGAGCGGGCAGGTCCTGCTCCAAGTGCTTGCCTTGGAAGACAAAGGAGGACTGGACAGAGACAATGGGGAGCTGCTGGGCACCATGGCTAGCTATGTATAGGATTTTTTTCTATTTCTCCCCAGTTACAGTAGCATATAATAAATTAAAAAAAATAAAATAAAAGTCTGGAAAACCCATTTAAGCCCTGTAATGTCTGATTTTGTTGTATATTTACCCTTGGTAAATTCTGCGTAAAAAAAGAAAAGATTATAACAAATCTTTTAGGTGCATCAGAAACTAAAGAAGATTAAGATGTTACATGAAGATGTTTGCTTCATGCATTTATCAATAAAAAGTGTAAACTAAAACATCCAGACTTCCTGTCTCCGATAGCAGATAAGCTGATTTAACACAAAATAGTACCTTTTATATGCACACATTTAAATTGCAAGTCAAAGCCACATGCTCTGTACACTAGATAAGATGGGGGGAGAATAAACAATCTGCAAGGATTACTAAGGCCCCGTTCACACTAGTGGCCGCCGACGTAGAAGCTTCGGCACTAGGGCCGCGGGGCACTGAGCTGTCCCCATTGACGGCTATGCAGTGCTCGCGGAATCCGTGCAAAGAATGAACATGTTCTTTCTTTGCGCAGAACAATTTCAGCGGCGGAATTGTCCGCCGCGGAAATTCCGTAGTGTGAACGGGTCTCGCGGAGACCCATTCACACTAATGTTAAGTTCGCACTGCAGAATTCCGCTCGCGGAGTTCCGCTCGTGGAATTCTGAGAGAATTCCGTAGTGTGAACATAGCCTAACCCTTCAGGAACGGGCCTATTTTGGCCTTCAGGACCACAGATAATTTTAATATTTTTCATCTCTCTATTCTAGAATTAGTAACTTTATTTATTTTCATATCAATACCGCAATATGGGGCCTTTTTTTTTTGTGGAACTGGTTGTAGTATCTACACATATCATTGTGTGGTACCTATATATTGGCATTTAATTTTTAATTAATTTTGCTAGGGAAGAATTTTTATATACATTGTTTATTTTTGACTTACAATACGTGTGTTATGGGGGATAACAAATATGTAGGTGTTGTTAGAGCATATGTTTTTATTTTATTTTTTTTATGAGAAAAAAAAAACACCAGTTAAAAACAGTTACAATGGGACCCTCACCTCAGTTGTGGCATTTAAAGGGTAAATTGCAGGATTAGAATTTACTCTGATGACTGCAGATGCATTGGGGGTGTATTATAGTTGACAGCTATGTGGAGTGTATGTCCGGCCTTATGCTAAGTTTCATGTTACTGTACTGACCGTACAGTGAAATATACCATAGCTGATGATACATCTATTTTTAGGTAAATGGAATGTCAAAGGTTGACTACAGCAGAGAGCATAAGATGTCTGTGTGCACAAACTAGACCTCCGGGTCATTATTTGTCCTTTGGTAAAGAACTTGGAGCCTGCGTGTAAATCCAAAATCCCTTTTCTCCTCTTGTTTGTGTTTACTACACCTTTATCACACAATAGAATTGAGCTCTCACTGAAGAATAGGTGTGCTACACATTATTAAGGAATATGAATAAAGTGTAGCATCTGGCATCTATTTGGCAGCTTAGGGTGCGGTTAAGCAGAATGCAGAATTTTACAAGAGTTTGTGACAGAAATGTCATTTGAATGGATTTTTTCTGTGTAGCCGCAAAATTTTCCCACATTCACATGTTGTGACTCTTCCTTACAAAATGCATCTAAATTATTACTCTTTTTATTGGTACATGTTTTTCTTTGATGAAGTTTTGACGCCATTCTTTGCAATTTACTATATTGCACTTGACAATGCGTTTCAGCAGAAGCCCACATAGTACACTATAAGCCAATCTCCTCCATGTCAGACCTTTCTTGATCCAGAATAGCAGTACCAGTTATTTTACTACATCATTATCTGCTCCACGACAACCAGGCCACGCTATTGGAAAAGCCGCTAAACTGCTTTTTCCTCAGAGACTCACTTGTTACTTTACAGGTGACCTTCGTCTGTGTCGTGTCTTCCGGCTGCCAGGACACGTCCTGTCGATCTACTCCTCCTGCTGATGTCCAAACCCCAAATCTACTTTTCCCCTTCAAAGGCCTAGAGTAGCTTATACTGACACCTCTTACAGGAAATGTGGCACCAAATGTGATTTTTTTTTTTTTTTGTGGTGAAAGGGGTTCTCCGGTGCATAGACATCTTATCCCCTATACAAAGGATAGGGATAAGATGCCTGATCGCGGGAGTCTCGCCACTGGGGACCCCCGTGATCTTGCACGTGGCACCCCGTTTGTAATCAGTCCCCGGAGCGTGTTCGCTCCGGGTCTGATTACCGGCGACCACAGGGCCGGCGGCGTGTGGCCTCACGCCTCCGCCCTCGTGTGACGTCACGCTCCGCCCCTCAATGCAAGCCTACGGGAGGGGGTGTGACCCAGCGGCGGGACTCCCGCGAATAGGCATCTTATCCCCTATCCTTTGGATAGGGGATAAGATGTCTAAGCACCGGAGTGCTTTCACATTTTTTTAATATTTTTGGAAATATAAAAAAAAAATGTACTTGTCACAAAATATGAAAAATAAAATAAAAAAATTATCATATCTCCCAATCTTGATCAGCAGAGGGAGCTAACATGAGGAATCTGGTGAAAGCAAACAACTTCTCTGGCTGCTGCAAATTAGCTCTCGCCCATCTACCTTCCTTCCCTATGTGCAAAAGGAGAGGGGGAGGGGGTTTGTAGTTTTTTTTTTCAATTCCACGGTCACCATTTTGTTGGTGTTTAAAGAGTGATGAAGAACAGACTAGATGTCTCTTGATAGGTCGCTGCTCCTCAGGGACTTCAAGAAAATGGTGCTGGGTCCCCTTTCATTTCACCTAGCCAGGGCTATGCACATGTGCAGTAAGCAGCCCATGCATTTCTATGAGACACTCTCAGTTTTAAAGCAACTGTGTAGGTGTTGTGAAGTGACACACCACAAAGAGGCTACACTAATGGCAGCCCCCAGTACACACTTTATTAATAAATAACATTAAAACTACATTGTCCTAAAACTAAATACATACATGAAATGCTTTATCTTGATAGAATAATTTTATTTATTAAAAAAATAAAATGGTGACACATTCCCTTTAAGCCTTCTCCACACACTCCCCAATCAGCATTAACCTTATCACCTCACCAAAGCTCCTTTCACAATGCAGCACATCAGCATCGTAATGTACATACTTTCCCCAGCCCTAGGCTCTTCTGGGGCCTATGCCAGGACCTGCACCTCCCCCTGTGCATGTAAGCCCAAAATACTCTAATTTCTGTTGCCAGACTCAGCATTTTAACATTGTGGACCCTCTGGGTATCATGGCTCACTGTCCTATAGTTTCTGAAATAAAATAGTGATAATATATGTACTGTAGACACACCAAACACATTTACATATTCATAAATGCAACAAATGAAGACATTAAAGGATCACTGTGCAGTCTTTAAGATGTTAAAGGGGTACTCCACTCCCCAGCATTTGGAACATTTAATTCCGAACGCTGGGTGCGGGCTTCGGGGGTCGCCCCCTCAAAGCAAGTTTATGGGAGTGGGCGTGATGGCCGTCACACCCCCTCTCATAGACTTGCATTGAGGGGGCTGGGCATGACATCACGAGGGGTGAGACAAGCATTGGGAACTAAATGTTCTGAATGCTGGGGAGTGGAGTACCCCTTTAAATGTCTATTGTAACAGACAAGTATGACCCTTGCTCTATAATGTCATTATACACTACAAGCACATTTAAAAAAAAATTTCAATATTGTGATCTTGCATCTGTATTCAAAAACTCAACCAACATTTTAGGGACCTATTGTAAAAGATAGGACTGATGTTTACAGGGTATCTTGGGCTATCAAACGGCTCCGTGTCTGCTGCGGAGGGTTCACAGTCGCTGGAACATTTGCACTAGCCGTCACCGCAAATATCTTTTTACACAGGGGGATGGACAACCGATGATTTTTTTAGCAGGTCAAAAATGACTCGATTAGCCACCAAGTGTTTCATTGATTGGCTGATCTTTGGCCCTACTACACAGGGCAATGTGTTAGCCTGTACAGACAATAAGCACCCTGCATAATAGTGCCCTCATTTTATCTACCCCTCCCCTGCCCCTCCAGCTATCACTTTACTGTCTTTAGCAATTTGCTCTCTTTTGTATAATTAGCATTTTTAACAATCATTCCTTTGTCTCTTTATGGAGTCCTATGTAACCCTGCAGATAAGGCCATTTTACATCTAAAACATTTTACATCAGCACCATGTTTGTGGTATATGTTATCTAACCTTCAGAACTGTATGCAGTTCATTGGACCAAGCATAGTGTAAGAGTGACTATGTTTGTTCCTTTCCTAAGAATATACTGTATTTTTTCTTTTGTTTTTGCAGGACTCAAAAGCGCAGCAAATTTAAAAGCTATAGTTTCTTCTCTTTAATTATTCAAAACATTTTTGCATAATATTTATCTAAATTTTTTTTACTTTTATTTTTCTTAACTTTTAAATGCATTGCAAAAATGCTGTATTTAATAATACCTTGTGTAAACTAGACATACTGGATTGTCGCTATTATTACTTTGGTTAATAAATAATAACCTTTTTAGTGCACAGAAGATTTCCACTATAAAGAAACATTTAGGACATACATACAAACATTTACATTGGTGTTCATTCGCTCCTTATTTTTTTCTTTTATCAATGCATTCATATAGGCAGTTTTGGGCAATTTCGAAATGCTTTTATTTTCTATAACCAGAACAAATAATGTGTCCTAAAGTGATTCCTTTGGGATTCTGTCTCGGTTTTGACAAAATAAAGTACATGGATTATTAATTTTGATCACAATTCATCTAGTCATATGGAGCACAATATATCGAGGTCTGTTTTCGTTATCGGTTCCAAATTATGTTGGCGTGTGGGGGGTATATTTTCAACAATCAAAAGCTTTAATACTCAGTCAAATTTACCTGTTGGCACAGTGGGGGAGATAATCAAAGGATTTAATACCTTTTTTGGTGTATTTTGCACACTGTTTACAACTCATTTTAAAATAGATCATAATCAAATCTTGCTGTTTCCACCATGCTTGCCAATCTCAAGGGGCGTGGCCTGTTTGTGCGTATGGCGTAAATTACAATGGGAGGCCCTGTGGCATGTCTGAATTATTTAGTTTCGAATGTGCATAAATTAAAAGAACCTCTCCTTGCCAATTTTTTTTATTTACAAAATAAATAAATAATATTATTACATATTAATAATAACAATTATTTTTTTACATTTTTAACTGTTTTGCTTATTTTTCCTCTTTCAACAATGGGAGTTGTTGCACTTGTGGAAGGCTGAGTAATGTCAGGAACAACAGCACATGCTACCTTGCACGTTTGGACTTCTAAGGCTAGGTTCACACGGCCGTTGTCTCCTGTCCTGATTCCGTCAAGGTTGCCCAAACTGACCATACTACAAACGGATGTAAACTGATGCAAAGGGATGCCATTTAGTGGCATCCTTTTGCATCAGTTTTTCATCCGTTAACTGTGAAAAAGTCAGCTGCCTACAGACTACCACAGCAGGGGTACTACTACTCCCATCATGGAACAGACTTTTCCCATGATGGTAGTAGTAGTTCCCGGCTGCAGGAGTCTGCGAGACTACAGTATTGTTTGTACTACTTCAACCCCCAACCTGGAACAGAGTCTGTTCCATGTTGGGAGTAGTAGTACAGGGGCTGAGGGATTAATCGTACCATTTCTCACTTCTGAAACCTGATGCGATCATAAGCTATTAACCAGGGGAGCAGGTGACAAGCTCCGCTCCCCAGCGATGTATATGCTGTACGTACTTTCATTTTCAAATACCCCACCAGGAGCCCTGAATGAGTGACCATTCACGGCTCTGGGTGGGGTTTTTAAACTCAGTTGTGATCTGTGATTTTAAAGAGGTGATTTTATTGTTGAAGTCCCTAGAGCACAACCAGGCATCCTTGCTTCTGTGGGATACAGAGAACCACAGTGGGGGTCTATTTCAGTGGCAGTGCCAGCCGGCTGTTTCTCTATAGACTTTGATTTTATAGAGAGCTGGCCAGGGAATGCGGCGCGATGCCGGCCGCTTCCCTGACAGGAGTGGTCCCTCCAACTACAGCTCCTTTGATGGGAGCTGTAGTAAGAGGGACGGCTCCTGCTGGGGAAGCGGGATTCCTTGTACCACATTCCCCGGCCGGCTTGCTCTCTATAAAATAAAATCCATTGCTCACTTTCACCCACCCACTAAAAACATTTAAATGTGATTATTTCCTTCCTCGTTTTACGTGAGGCAATTTTTCTGATAATCGGCCCATGTAAAAGGGCCAGCGATCAGCCAATTAATGAGCTATCGTTATTGGCTTTACATCACCCTGTGTGGCCAAAAGTGATGAATTTAAAGGGCTGCATGAATGATCCAGCAATTGTCCATGTGGCCACATGACTGATTGCACCTTATGAAGGATCAGGAAAAGGAGTGCTAATAACTAAGCTCAGTATTTATAAGCGGGGCAGCTACGGCCTGTGTAAAATGATCCTTTGACTTTAAAGGAGATCTCTAGCAAAAAAATAACTTGTCCCCTATCCTATTTTATATAATGCAGAAAATAACATATGTATATTTGTAATATACATTGATTTAAAAATGTGCAGCTATTGTCTGTGTGTTTTTGTGAGGAGACCAAATACAGTGAGGGCAGATCAGGTGGGGCTCTGTGCACTGAGGACAAGCAGGGCTCTGTGCACTGAGGACAAGCAGGGCTCTGTGCACTGAGGACAAGCAGGGCTCTGTGCACTGAGGACAAGCAGGGCTCTGTGCACTGAGGACAAGCAGGGCTCTGTGCACTGAGGACAAGCAGGGCTCTGTGCACTGAGGACAAGCAGGGCTCTGTACACTGAGGACAATCAGGGCTCTGTACACTGAGGACAATCAGGGCTCTGTACACTGAGGACAATCAGGGCTCTGTACACTGAGGACAATCAGGGCTCTGTACACTGAGGACAATCAGGGCTATGTGCACCGAGGACAAGCAAGGCTGTGTACACCGAGGACAAGCAAGGCTGTGTACACTGAGGACAAGCAGGGCTTTGTGCAGTCTCTGTGCAGTGAGGACAAGCAGGGCTCTGTGTACTGAGGACAAGCAGGGCTCTGTGTACTGAGGACAATCAGGGCTCTGTACACTGAGGACAAGCAGGGCTATGTGCACCGAGGACAAGCAAGGCTGTGTACACTGAGGACAAGCAAGGCTGTGTACACTGAGGACAAGCAGGGCTTTGTGCAGTCTCTGTGCAGTGAGGACAAGCAGGGCCCTGTGCAGTGAGGACAAGCAGGGCCCTGTGCAGTGAGGACAAGCAGGGCTCTGTGCACTGAGGACAAGCAGGGCTCTGTGCACTGAGGACAAGCAGGGCTCTGTGCACTGAGGACAAGCAGGGTTCTGTGCACTGAGGACAAGAAGGGTTCTGTGCACTGAGGAAAAGCAGGGCTCTGTGCAGTCAGGCTCTCTGACATGTCCCCGGCTCACACATCAGGATGATTGACAAGCCAGGAGCTTGCACAGAGCCCTACTTGTCCCGTTCACACTTCTTGTATTTTGTCTCTGCACAGAGATACACAGGCAATAGCTGCAGGGACAGCATTTTTCCACCCAAAAATATACAAATATTTTATAATAATCCATATGAGAGAGAAGAACGAAGCACTAACCGGTAAGCCTTTAATGAAGGAACATCTTTATTCTGAAAGCAGGTACACAGTGCAGGGGAACGGACTCACAGGGAGCATTTCGGGCAATGGATACAGTCAGTTGCCCTAAGTCCTTCCTGTGAGTCTGCTCCACTGCACAATGTACCCACTTTCAGAATAAAGATGTTCCTTCATTGAAGACTTACCGGTTAGTGCTCCATTCTTCTCTCTCGTATGGATTATTATTAGTCGCTTTAAAATATTGTAGCACTTGTACCTGTCTTACGTTGGGTTTGCTAATAAGGAGTCGATAAGCTGCAGTTATATCCATAGCGTGGATAAAGTGTATCCATAGCGGTGCTATGACCCATTGACTTTGGTGGTATACACATTTTTTAACCAATGTATATTACAAATATACATATTAGGGATGTCCCGATACCATTTTTTTAAGACCGAGTACGAGTACCGATACTTTAATTCTAGTACTCGCCGATACCAAGTACGAGTACTTTTATTTTAAAGGGAATCTGACACCAGGGTGACCCTGTCTCTGGCGCTGCTTACCGTATGATATGTGGGTTCCTAGTTGTGTGCAATAGAGGCGGCTGCTGTAGTATGAGCCAAGATTTCTCTCTTCTCCATTTGGCAGAACAAAAAATTTGCATTATCGGCGAGACCGATGACCACATGGTGAGCAGCGGTAGAAACCGGGTCACCTGCTCTATCTACCTATGAATTCAAGTTAGTGCAGGTGGCTGTAAGATTGCCTTTAATATTAGGTAGTCTCCCCTAGCAGACACTAGCATCAGCGCCCTGTAGACATATTAGTAGCAGCCCAGCCCCCCTTGTAGACAGCAGGCACCCCCTGTAGACATTAGTAGGAGTCCCCCTGTAGACCGGAGCCCCTGTAGACCGCAGCCCCCCTTGTAGACAGCAAGCCCCCCTTTAGACAGCAGCCCCCGTGAAGATGTTGGTAGCAGCCCTACTGTAGACCGCAGCCCCCCTTGTAAACAGCAGGGCTCCCCCCCCTTTAGACATTAGTAGCCGGCCCACTGTAGACCGCAGCCCCCCTTGCAAACAGCAGGGCCCCACCCTTTAGACATTAGTAGCAGGCCCCCTGTAGACTGCAGCCCCCACCCTTGTAAACAGCTCACCTGCGGCTGTCCTCTGGTGGGTGCTGCTGCCCCGTTCTCCCGTCCGCATAATGGCGTTCTATGTAGGAGCATGTGACATACACGTCACTCTGCTTCCTCCGTAGCGTTACGCTGGGCGCAGTGGAGTAGGTGGAGTGACGTGTGTGTCACATGCTCCTCCATGGAACGCCATGATGCGGACAGGAGGATGGAATTTTGTATCGAGGACATTGAACGAGTCCCCGATACCAGGGAAATGGCTAGTATCGGCCCCGATACCAATACTAGTATCGGTATCGGGACATCCCTAATACATATAATAATATTATCTACATTATAGAAACAGATTTTGCTAATGACGGCTACACTTTAACACTGATGTAGGTGTATAAAATTCCTGTTTTAATGTTATTTTGTTTAAAGTAATCATCTAAGCCTTTTTTGAATCCATCAACTGTTACTGCTGAGACCAGCTCTATACGTACTCGATTTTGGAGAATTACAGTTCTTCTACAGCTCCTATGGTTAAAAATCAAAGCTACTTCTATAATAATGTATGACAAACACAGTTAATGTTACAAATGGGGGTTCCTCCCTATTGAATTTTATTGCTGTCTCATTACTGTGCATTACAATGGGTTCTGGAGGAAGTAAACAGCATGCCAACATAAGTATGTACCGTAGTATGCTGCATTCGGGCTATTTATCCCTACTTTGATTACTGCAACGCTATATATTCCTTATAGGAGAAGAGAAACAGGCCATGATCATTTACATGAATTAATCTTTTCTGTATTTGTACAATGATCTCTTGTGCTTAGTAATGTTACATGAATCACAGCACAACATGAGTCATCTCTTGGTAGAAATAAAGCTTACTATGACATATCTCTGCAGATTATTCCCACATGTATTAGATGGTATGTGGCAGGTTCACTGCAGGAAAATACTCCTGTTCATATTTGTAGAGCCGTTTACCTGGATGACATGTATTCACACCAGGCCAGAAAATGGCTTTGTTCCACATCTCTCCCTTTAAAATGTAGAAAAATAGACGTGTCTTTCTGCAGCCAGAAAGCTAATACGTAATATTTTACTGAATGGGCAAGCTCAGACTACAGCTGCTATACCAGAAAAACCTGCTGTCTCCATAATCTGACAATTGTACCTCCCTTCTCAAGGAAGCCAGAAAAATCTGTGATGGTAAATACTTTTGTGTCATAGAAGACTAAAGTGTTACAGGACTGATCGTTTTACTGGAAAACGTGTATTTATTAGTCTTCGGTGCACAGCCATTCATTTGTAAAAAATTTGCCTGATAGGTAATAGTATTTTTGTCTTTTTTTGACACATAAGTATTTACACCTCCCAAAGAAACTAGTGCACAAGAAGCTGAATGCTCTGTCTGTCCAAAAACTTTAGTTTTATTGTTACTGCAAACACCTGTTTAACATTAGGATATACGTTATGTCTATATCTACCATATATACTCGAGTATAAGCCGACCCGAATTTAAGCCGAGGCCCCTAATTTCACCCCAAAAACCCAGGAAAAGTTATTGACTCGACTATAAGCCAAGGGTGGGAAATACATCATCCCCCCTGTCATCATCCAGACCCCCGTCATCATCACCTCCGTCATCATCCAGACCCCCGTCATCAACCCTCCCCCCCCCCCCCCTTCATCATCACCGCCTGTCAATCCCTTCATCAGTGGTCTTCAACCTGCGGACCTCCAGATGTCCTGGCATGCTGGGAGTTGAAGTTTTGAAACCTCTGGAGGTCCGCAGGTTGAAGACCACTGCGGCCTTCGTCATCATCCAGCCCTCCTTTTGTTTTGTACTCCCCACCCCACGACGGAAAGGAAGGGTGAGCTGGTCCGGGCCATCTATGCTGCAGGGACCATCCGGAAGGGAGGGTTAGTCGTTCCGGGCTGTCCATTTTCACCGGGGGGAGGGGCCTCTTCTCCGCGCTTCGGGCCCAGCCCCGGACCAATGACGTTGCCTTGACGACGACGCACAAGGATGTTCATGCGCAACGTCCCCGTGCGTCGTTGTCAAAGCAACATCACTAGTCCGGGGCCGGGCCCAAAGCGCGGAGAAGAGGCCCCTCCCCCCCAGTGAAAATGGACAGCCCGGAACGACTTAGCCTCCCCACCGGACGGTCCCTGCAGCATAGATGGCCCCGACCAGCTCACCCTTCCTTCCCGTCGTGGGGAGGTGAGTACAAAACAAAAGGGGGGCTGTCCAGGCATGCTGGGAGTTGTAGTTTTGCAACATCTGGAGGTCCGCAGGTTGAAGACCACTGAGAAGGGATTGACAGGCGGAGAGTTCACTCGAGTATAAGCCGAGGGGGTTCATTTTCAGCACAAAAAATCGTGCTGAAAAACTCAGCTTATACTCTAGTATGTACGGTATATATCACCTATGTCTAGATTTAGTGCAAATGAACTCGCTCCAGTTCAGTGAAAGATGAAATGTAATGATCTTCTCATATGACGGGAGAGGACTGCACTGGTACTGGCTGTAACCTCAGATGAACGGGCTCTGTAATTCAATGTTTTTACCATTTGTGGCACTTGGGAGTGCTGCAGATTCGCTAGCAGAAAACCTGCATCAAACTACAGTAGTCGGTGGCCATGTGGATAAGATCTAAACAAATCCATCCACATGGTGCAGAAATTGATCTGTACTATCAACTTCTGTTGCTGATTTTAACCATGGATTTAATCCCTTTCATTGTAGAAGGATGAATTCAGCAGGAAATCTGCGGCTAATGTATCCAAACATATACTTTTAAGTACAAGGACTGAAAAGCGCAGCATAACATGCTTTTAAGTTTAAGTCAAAATATGTATACGTACACAAAATGACCCACATGTAGTCACTAGGGGGGAGATTTATTAAAACCTGCCAAGAGGAAAAGTTGCCCAGTTGCCCATAGCAACCAATCAGATTGGTTCTTTCATTTTTGACAAGGCCTCTGCAAAATGAAAGAAGTGATCTGATTGGTTGCTATGGGCAACTCAGCAGCTTTTCCTCTAGACAGGTTTTGATAAATCTCCCCCTAGGTGACTACGTTCAGGCCAGTAAAGATGGAGTATGTTCCTGTCCATGCACATATATCATGGCATCCTATTTTGTCAGAGCACAATTGTAATGTGAACCCGCCCTTACCTTTATGGCAAGCTTTACATATATGTTTTTCTTAAAGCTAGTCTTACAAAAACAACTTACCAACTTGTATGGTTGAAGGAGATACTTTATTATGAGACCGTGGTTCACTTTTTTATGACAGAAAAAAAAAAAAAAAGAGAGGGACTACAGAACTGCATTTTAAGGATAAATTCACACGTAAAGGATCTGCTGCATATTTTCTGCTTTGATCAAAGTCAATGGGTAGCAAAATCGCCAGCAGAATATATATAGCACAATATGCAGCAGATACTGTACATGTGAATGTACCCTCAGACTGAGAAATTCAAGCATATTGTGCAATATTAAAGAGGTACTCTGCCCCTAGACATCTTATCCCCTATCCAAAGTATAGGGGATAAGATGTCTGATCTCTACCCGCGATCTCGGCTGCGGCACCCCAGACATCCGATGCACGGAGCAAACTTCTCTCCGTGCCGGATGACTGGCGATGCGGGGCGAAGGCTTGTGACGTCACGGTCACGCCCCGTTTGTGACATCGCGGCCATGCCCCCTCAATGCAAGTCTATGGGAGGGGGTGTGGCGGCCATCACGTCCCCTCCCATAGACTTGCATTGGGGGGCGTGGCCATGACGCCAGGAGCAGGGCACGGCCGTGACGTCACAAGCCTCCGGCGCTCCAGCACTGCATTCGATGCTCTAAAATAACGCCGGGTGCAGCAGGGAGATCGCGGAGGTCCCCAGCGGCAGGACCCCCGCGCTCAGACATATTATCCCCTATCCTATGAATAGGGAATAGGATGTCTAGGGGCGGAGTACCCCTTTGAGTGCTTCCAGTCATCTAGAGCTTCCTGGAGCACATGATGCCAGCTCATACATTGCAGGGCTCTAGACTCAGTAAACTAATTATATACGGTATTCAGAAGCATTAGTAGCTGCCATTGTAAATAGCATATTTTAACTCCTGTATTAAGCGGTTAGCATTTTACTGCTGGGTGAATTCTACTGATGCCAAGCAGGCGCTAACACAATGAGCCAATCAACAGCAGTTTCATATGTGCTCTTGGCTGATGTATACTGAAGCCAATACTGCTGTAGGCCTGTGCCGACAACACAATACAGGAGTTAAAATGGGGAAGAAGAACACATACAGCATAGTAATGTATCCCCAGCGGCACCCTCCTCCCACCAGCACTGTGACTATTGTGTATATATGTATTGCTCATTAGTTAGCATTGTTGCCTTGTAGCACGGATTTGTAGGATCAAATCTGTCTACAGACATCTGTATTAGTGTGTATGCAGTCTGCATGTTCTGCACATGTGTTAGCACTGGTTACCACCAGGTATTGTTGATGCTATTTCCTCCTACACTCAGAAAAACACACTTTATTTCATACATAATAGAACCTAGTCTGTACAGTGCATTCGGAAAGTCTTCAGACCCTTACACTTTTTAGTATTTTGTTATGATGCGGCCTTGAGCAACAACATTTTGTGGCGAGGCCCAGAGTTGGGGACTTCATTGGGGACTTGATCGGGCAGCTCTGCCACTGGACCATTCCCCCTATGTGCATTAGTGTTGCAGTAGTAGTGGCTTGGCACCACATCTTTATCGTTAGGGACATTAGGAACAGGCTACACACAGGTCGTTCTGATGAGGCTAGCAGTCATGCACATTATGATCATAACATACAATAAGGACCTGTTAGTTTTATATATATATATATATATATATATATATATATATATATATATATATATAAAACTATTTGCTGAAAAGCACAGGATCTTTGTGCAAGATGTAGATGTGTGACCATGTCTGGTTTTCTCCATTGATGTATATTTTTCTCCCTATAGGACGCACCGGCGTATAAGACGCACCCAATTTATAAGTGCAAAATCTAAAAAAATTAAGATTTTGAACCCAATAGTGGTCTTCAACCTGCGGACCTCCAGATGTTGCAAAACTACAACTCCCAGCATGCCCGGACAGCCGTTGGCTGTCCGGGCATGCTGGGAGTTGTAGTTTTGCAACATCTGGAGGTCCGCAGATTGAAGACCACTGCATAGGAGGTAATACTCACGTGTCCCCGCCGCTGCCCTGGATGTCGCTCCATCGCTGTCACCGTGCCCCCGTCGCTCTGGAATGTCTCTGCTGCCAGCCGGGTATCCTTGCTCTCCGCCATCACGTCGTTACGCACGCCGACGCATGTACGTGACGACGTGATGACGAAGAAGGAAAGCGCCGGCCATACAGGGGATCCCTAAACGGAGAAGACACCGAGGAGGCAGGTAAGGTCCCTCCCGGTGTCCTGTAAGCACTAACCCGGCTATTCAGTCGGGCTGTTCTGGACCGCCGCGTTAAATCGCGGCTGTCCCGAACAGCCCGACTGAACAGCCGGGTTTGTGTCACTTTCCCTTCAGACGCGGCGGTCAGCTTTGTCCTGTATTAGCCGCAGGTCCCGGCCGTTGATGGCCGCAGGGACCGCCGCGATAGGGGTGTATTTGCCGTATAAGAAGCACCGACTTTTGGGGAAGAAAAAGTGTGTCTTATACGAAGAAAAATACGGTAGGTTTTCACCAATCATTCTGCATTCAATACCCCACTATTGACAATTTGAAAACAGAATTTTAGACATTTTTGAACATTTAATAACAAAGAAAAACTTTAATTTTACTGAGTATTTATGTGAAGCACCTTTGGCAGCGATTACAGCCTGCTGGCTACTTAGGTATGATGCCACAAGGTTTTCACACCTGTATTTGGGAATTTTCTGCTATTCTCCTATACAGGTCCTCACAAGCTCTCTCAGGTTGAATGGAGACCTTTAGTAAAAAGCCATTTTGAGGCCTCTCAAGGGATGTTCAATTAGGCCACTCAAGGACATTCAGTTGTCTCTAAGCCAATGGTTCTTAACCTTTAACCTCAGGACCCACAGTTGCCTTTGGTCATTGAGTTGTAACCCCAAATAAAGTTTCAACACGTGCGATGTCATGGGCTTACAAAGCAGAAGTGCCTGCACTTGGTGCACAACGTCTGCTACTACCAGCATGCACTGCTCTCTTAAAGTGGCGGAGGCATTATAATACCTCAAAGAGGTGGCCGGTGGCTACAAGAGGTAGCTCTTTAATTAGGCCTGTTAGGCAGCCACCACCTCTGCCCTCCCTGGCGAGGCCTTAGGCAGCTGCCTGAGGAACCTAATGTAAGACGTGTCTGATAAGGAGCCAGTAACAGCTCTAGTGTTGTAGTAGGTGATTAATCTTGGTCACAATGTGACTTCTACTAGTCTGCTCTCTACTTTTGTTTTGCAGTGTATGGGTTCAAATGTTGAACATAGTTTTATTCAGTTTTCCTGTACAAGCCTCATGACCAAAAATCACAATTTATTGTATATCGAGTGCAGTTGTGCCATGCGGTTAAGCAGCATCTTCCACTTTCATATGCAGCTTATCTCCACTCCAGGCACACTAAGGCTAAGTTTCTACTTGTTTTAAATTTTTTTGGGGAAAAACGCCAATTCTGCCGCATGCCGTTTTTTCGGCCCAAAAACTTTGCGGCCAGATGTTAGCTGTAAATCAATGAGAAATCGCAAAATTCTTTTTCCGCTTGGCGTTTTTGTTCACTCTTTTTTTGGCGTTTTTCAGCTGCTTGGCGGTTTTGCAAAATCGCACCATGTTGAGCCACTGGTGTTTTTTTCCCCGTGAAATCGTGGCGTTTTACTCCTATAGAAGTCTATGGGAGTAGGAAAAACGCCAAGAAAAACGCCATGTGGGTTTTAACTTTGGCGTTTTTTCAAGCGGTTTGTATTCTCTTTTGGACTTTAGCGATCCAAAAAAGTGATGGAGATACCTTTTTAATAAAATTTCGTAGGGTACCATTAAAAAAAAAAAAAAAAGATACCGTAGTGAAGGAAAAAAGTTGTTATAAATTTTTAAACAGGGATCAATTGATGTGGGGGCCAGGGCACTAAAAATATAGCCGACAATAATAAAAATGTAGTGTGTGTGTTTTTCACTTTTTATTCTTTATTTTTTAGGTGGTACTACTACTCCAAGTATGGAACACGCACACTGTTCCATGATGGGAGTAGTAGTACCTGTACTAACTGACAGATCGCCCGGGTCTGTTGTGATCCTCCTGTATAATGTATAGATGCGGCTGCTCTTCTATGGTCCCCTGCACGGCCGTATATATACACATATTCATATTTCCTGCAGAGAGCTGTGATTGGCTGCAACGATCCGGCCAATCCCCACTCTGGTTCTATTCACATCCCTGGCCGGAGTACAGAGCAGAGATGTGAGCGCTTAATAGAGCCGCTCCACAGCTCTACTATATTATGGACAATTGCATCGGGCAATATGTCTATAAGTACAGGCACTACTACTCCCATCATGGAATAGTCTACTAGTGACACGTTTGGACCATTTTCTGAACATATACGTTTATTTTGCAGGACAGAAAAATGGCAAAATATACAGGGCAAACATGGTATGAACCTATGTACAACATTTTCCATTTAACTCAATGCAATTTATTGGTTAAAGCAAAGCAGTTTTTTGGGATGTTTTTTAAGACGGACATGTTACACCTCAAAATTCAGTCCAATTGTGAACATAGCCTTGGGAGCAAAAGAAACAAAAGTGTTGCTTCTTAAAGGATACGATTTACATTGAAATTGTAACTTCTGAATATTAATGAGTTTCTAATTCACAGGGTAACAAGTCTTTGTTTTTTTTACAAATTCTATAGATAAGAACAAAGGAATCTGATTAACAATTGTGCCGTGAGGTTCAACACCTTTTGGGTAGTCAGCTATTGGGAAGTGTACTATAAACACAGCCCTTACTGTTAACCCATTATGTGCATATGGCAACCAAAGAATGTGACCACACTATCATACAAGCCTTGCATATTGTTTGAATAAGACCATTTTTATTGGTTAGACAGATAATTGTGCGGTTATATTGTAGGACTGTGCATGGCTCCAATCTGCTGAATTTACTGGAGCTACTAAAAAGTTGCATGTAATTATTTAGTTCTTACGGGTCTGTAATGCAATACTGTGGTATGGTATGGTGTTGTCAGGCAGCTCATACAATCATGTAGGCACTACCAGAGGCGCGACTTGTTGCTTCTGGGCCCCAATGCAAAAACGGTAACAGGGCCCAGTGTCTACCGTGTGCAATTTATAATACTAATGTTTTCTTAGGGCCCCCTTAGGCACCAGGAACCTGATTCGACTGCTACCGCTGCACCCTCTATAGTTGCAACACTGTTTGCTAGCACGTTTCTTTTTCCTAGAATCGGCTTGCAAGCATCTGGTGTGTTTTGGGGGAGATTTGAATGAGATTGGGGAAACAGTTTGCATGAATGATTCACATTAGGCTTCTTTCACACTGCCAATTAGCACACGGCAGTGTGACAGCCATCTGGGGAGCCCGGGGGAATAGCGGGAGAAAAATTACTGCAAGAGCCATCTTTTTCTCCCGCTATTCCCGTCAAAAAATAATGGGTCCTGGCCCCCCCCCCCCCCCCATAATAGTAAATGTGAGTCTCGGGGACCCATTGTTGCCCGTTGCTCCCCATAACAAGAATGGCCGTTAAAGTGACAAAAAAATAAAAATAAAAAATTTGACTTTAATGGCCGTTCTCTATGGGGAGCAATGGCAGTGTGAAAGGGGCCTTACAAATAAACTTCCAAATCATGTCTGCCCCCTTTCTAATGTGTATAAACAGCTTTAGGTACAGCTCTATATTATACAGTGGTCCCTCAAGTTACAATATTAATTGGTTCTGGGACGACCATTGTATGTTGAGACCAGAACTCTATGGAAACCTGGTAATTGGTTCTAAAGGCACCTAAATGTCATCCAAAAATAGGAAAAAGTGAGGATTAAAGAAAAATAAGTAGATAACTAATACAGATAAAGCAAGTCCTTACACATAAAAGTAAGAAAGATCTGCTGGGAGCTGTAAATCACTGTCTATGTCAGTGTTTCCCAAGCAGGGAGCCTCCAGCTGTTGCAAAACTACAACTCCCAGCATGCCCGGACAGCCAAAGACTGTCCGGGCATGCTGGGAGTTGTAGTTTTGCAACAGCTGGGGGCACCCTGCTTGGGAAGCACTGGTCTATGTAGAGGACAGGAGCTTCTTCAGGGTCCTGTACAGTACACGCAATGTCCTAAAAAGTAACATGGAGCCGCCTCCACCTGGTGTCCAGAGGATCAGCTAATCCTGGCCCAAAGAGTAGTACAGAACATGTAATACCTACCTGTACTGTAGGGGGCGCTACCAGACACCATTCAGTGCATATGCTTCAGTAATACAGGAGTTTTACCAGTGAATACCCATTCTGATTGGTCAGTTCATTGACACGTTTCACAGATCTGGACTGTCTGTACATTGTATGTTGAGTCTGGTTTCAACTTACAATGGTCCAGAAAAGACCATTGTATGTTGAAACTATTGTATGTTGAGGCCATTGTAAGTTGAGGGATCACTGTACAGCCACAGACGCTCTTTGGGCCACAATTTGATGCAACCCTGTTTTCTTCAATAGAACATGCTTTTCTACAGTGTCAATTTTCCATAACATGACATTAAGTTGGGCAGCTTCCATAAGATGGCATTCAATTATGGCCCCAAAAACAGTATTATGTATAACTCTTAGGCTAGGTTGACATATACAGATGTTGTAAACAGAAGGTCTTAAATTGCCCCACCCCCCTCGACAACATGCATCGCAACAGTATAATGCCTGCCGGCAGGAGTCCTCAGCAGACCTGCACCGTACTGTCATATTACTCTGTCATACGGGCACTGTCTCTGTGCCCGCAGAATCAGCAGCGGGTTTATGGTGATAATACACACCTCATTTCCTGCCACAACTGCTTGGGTCTGAGATGCTATGGTCAATAGCAACAACATCTAAGTTAACTGAGGTAAAGGGCTTTCACTATAAGCAGGGGTCAAGTCCTGGGGAAAAAAGTGTGGGAACTCACCCAAGATTTCCACTTAAAGGGATACTCCGTCCCTAGACATCTTATCCCCTATCCAAGGGATAGGGGATAAGATGTCTGATCACAGGGGTCCCGTCGCTGGGGACCCCCACAATCTCCGGAATTTGTTTAGAGCATTGGGTGCAGCGCTGGAGGCTGCCATAGACTTGCATTGAGGGGGCATGGCCGTGATGTCACGAGCCTCTGCCCCTCTTCGCCAGTCATTCATCACAGAGCATAGTTCACTCCATGCACCGGACGTCTGGGGTGCCACAGACATCTCATCCCCTATCCTTTGGATAGGGGATACGATGTCTAGGATCGGAGTACCCCTTTTAGGGCTGGTCCTGCAGAACTCCTGCTAATGGGAACGGAGTTCCTGCTGTGGAAAAAGTGCAGGAACTCCGTTCCCATGAGTTCCTGCAGGACTTGAGCCCTGACTATAAGCCATCAGTAACTTGCAATTGTGGGCTGCCCCAGAATCCTATGGTGGGCCCAAATTACAAATTGGCAAACTCGTAGATAAAGGGCTTCATGTAAAGCCAGAAACACATTAGATGCTGCTTTTCTGCATGCATTTTGGATTTTAATATGAGCAATTCATATTTTTCATTGGAATTCTTCAGAGCTGGACAATTCCTTTTTCCCGCTTGGCAATATGTTGGCAGTTTTCTCTGCAATCTGTGGGCATAGACTTCCCATAGAAGGTAGGACTATCTTCCCCACCACCTTGAATGACCAGGTTGCTTCAAACTTGATCTGTGCCCTGTCTCTGGCAGAGACCATGGACTTATGAAATTAGACCATTGGCCAGAACTTGCCCAGTTTTGCCGGTTTGGAATTTATTATGCTATTTCGAGGTGTTTTTTTTTTCTCTTCTATTTGTCGTAGGCGTTTGGCTCAGGCATTTTTTGTGCAAATGTCTTACAACTTTCTGGGTACAGCAATTCCGAAAGTGCTCTATTTTACATCACTTTCGGTTTTGACTTTTGCAGTGGTTAGCAAATTGTATGTTTATACACAGCACTGAAAAGTATTAGCAATTAAGTTATTGCTATAAATATAAGTTTGTTAAAAAATAAAAATGTTATATGAATAAGCCCCTCCGACAATTAAAATAAAAATCCCCATTTTTGCCATTTTTTACAAATAAAAAGTGTAAAAACTGAAATTAAACAATGTTAAAGAGTACCTATCATCAACTAAACTTTCCCTAATCCCCCTCCCCATCTGTCCCTGACACTAACAATCACTGTCCTTGTATTTAGTTTTATGTACAAACCCATTTAAATACCTTTTTAATAGCATCTTCGGTAGCTCAGTGTTGATCTATGTGTTGATCTATGGCCTGGCCCAGCAGGCGTGAGATCATCTGAGGCCTGCTAGGGCTTGCTTCCGCCCATCTTCCTGTATGCTGCGCTCCCTCTCTGGAGCACACATACAGGCGGAGTACAGGGCAGGGACAGCAGCCTCTCAGTCTCCTCCTCTCTGTTTGGCTTTACAAGTGCCATACAGAGAGGAGGAACGTCGGAGCACTGAGCTGCCGTGCCCTACTATAAGAAGGGGGAGATGCAGGGGGCGGGGATATTTAAATTACGTGCGCCACGTGCGCACGAGCACTGTGCTCACTCTCTGCCAGTTTCATATACAGGCAGAGAGCGAGCTGAGGACGTGCATTCCGGACCACACTGGACCATGCTGCCCGGCCAGCAGTGGTCCGTAAGTGCCCGACGTGGGGGGGAATGATTCCTGGACCATGTAGGGTGACACCTAGTGGCCAGGATTTCAACTGTAAATAAAAGTGTGAAAGAGAGATGTTTTTTAAATGACATATATTAGAAACATTTTTATTTATGCATAATTTATTTAATTAAAAAAGTTATGTTTAATGAGAGTACCCATTTAATGATCCTGTACCATGAACAGCATAAAAAATAAAAAAACACAATAGCTTTTTAGTCACATCTCATCCCAGGAAAAATTTGAGTGATCAAAAATTCATATATGCAAAAGTGGTACCTATAAAAAAAAAAAAAAAAAAAACACATCACGGTGCAAAAATGAGCAATCATACAGCTCTATACGGAGGAATAAGAAAGTTAGGCTAGGTTCACACTACGGAATCTCTGGGCAGAATTTCTGCCAGAGATTTGGCCAGTGGGCACTAAGACCGCATGGACTGCACTGCTGTCCCCATAGACCCCCCATAGATCGTGCGGTCTTAGTGCCGCTGGCTTAATCTCCGGCAGAAATTCTGCCCAGAGATTCCATAGTGTGAACCTAGCCTAAAACTTGTGTATGTCACTGCCAAAAAACCCTGTATAACACTGCTTGGGTCACCTAGGAATGTATCCAAGTACTTTTGAACTGGTTTTAAGGGTAACTTAATGTCAAAGTGATGCAACATGCCGTAACCTGTAGTAATAACAGCTTAATAACAGATAAAAACACACTGGCGGATTTTGGATGCTTTTTAAGTATCTTAAGTACACAGCCAGCTTCATTTTTGCATTTCCGTTCTCTCCTCCTTGTCTTCTAAGGCTTTGAAATTGCAGGCAGAAATTCCGCTTGCTAAAATGTATAGTGTAGTGAATGGGTTTCCATTCACAAATTCACACTTAGGAATTTGTGAAGCGGAATTTGTGAAGCGGAATTTGTGAACAGAAAATCCACTTGGAAATTTCCGCCTGAAGAATTGCGTTCCTCTTTCTTCAGGCGGAAATACTCGCGGAATAATTTGCAGTCTATTGGAGACTGCAGTGTCCATGCGGTCCTAGCACCGACTGATTCAGTCAGCGCTGGCCGCACTCGGAATCTCCAGGCGGAAATTTTCAGCCCGGAGATTCCGTAGTCTGAACCTAGCCTAAAAGTTATAATTGTTTAACCCCTTAACGACGCAGGACGTATATTTACGTCCTGCGCCGGCTCCCGCGATATGAAGCGGGATCGCGCCGCGATCCTGCATCATATCGCGGCGGTCCCGGCGCTCCTCAACGGCTGGGACCCGCAGCTAATACCACACATCGGCGATGTGAGGTATTAACCCTTTAGAAGCTTTATTAGGGAAGGGGTTAAATGACCTTTATTAACACTTTTTTTTTGCAGTGTTATAGGTCCCATAGGGACCTATAACACTGCACACACTGATCTCCTATGCTGATCACTGGCGTGTATAAACACGCCTGTGATCAGTGTTATCGGCGTTTGACTGCTCCTGCCTGGATCTCAGGCACGGAGCAGTCATTCGCCGATCGGACACCGGGGAGACAGGTAAGGGCCCTCCCGGTGTCCGATCAGCTGTTCGGGACGCCGCGATTTCACCGCGGCGGTCCCGAACAGCCCGACTGAGCAGCCGGGTCACTTTCAGTTTCACTTTAGAAGCGGCGGTCAGCTTTGACCGCCGCTTCTAAAGTGAAACTGAAAGTGACCCGGCTGCTCAGTCGGGCTGTTCGGGACCGCCGCGGTGAAATCGCGGCGTCCCGAACAGCTGATCGGACACCGGGAGGGCCCTTACCTGCCTCCTCGGTGTCCGATCGGCGAATGACTGCTCAGTGCCTGAGATCCAGGCAGGAGCAGTCAAACGCCGATAACACTGATCACAGGCGTGTTAATACACGCCAGTGATCAGCATAGGAGATCAGTGTGTGCAGTGTTATAGGTCCCTATGGGACCTATAACACTGCAAAAAAAAAGTGTTAATAAAGGTCATTTAACCCCTTCCCTAATAAAAGTTTGAATCACCCCCCTTTTCCCATAAAAAAAATAAAACAGTGTAAAAAAAATAAAAAAGAAACATATGTGGTATTGCCGCGTGCGTAAATGTTCGAACTATAAAAATATATCATTAATTAAACCGCACGGTCAATGGCGTACGCGCAAAAAAATTCCAAAGTCCAAAAAAGCGTATTTTGGTCACTTTTTATAGCCTTAAGGTGATTTCCACCTTTCCTCCAACGTATTTTTTTTTAGAACCAAACCTTTTGACAATATTTGGCAAAGTGAAAAGTTTGCTCTTAGCCACAATCGTAAGGATGTGACAGGAACATTATGATGTGACTACATTTGGTTTGCTTTATGCTGGTTTTATTTGGAATAGGAATATGTTCAGCTCCAGGGTGAGGTACATGTGTGGGGTTGTAAATGAAGGGCAGACATGTACCAGAGGCCTCTATGTGATCCCGGCAAACAGGAGAGGTCAGGACACACAGTGAGTACAGTACCCATGTGCCTGCCTGCTCTATAAACACTGCTCCTATGTATTGTGCCTGCCCGCTCTATAAACACTGCTCCTATGTATTGTGCCTGCCCGCTCTATATACACTGCTCCTATGTATTGTACCTGCCCGCTCTATATACACTGCTCCTATGTATTGTGCCTGCCCGCTCTATATACACTGCTCCTATGTATTGTGCCTGCCTGCTCTATAAACACTGCTCCTATGTATTGTGCCTGCCCGCTCTATAAACACTGCTCCTATGTATTGTGCCTGCCCGCTCTATATACACTGCTCCTATGTATTGTGCCTGCCCGCTCTATATACACTGCTCCTATGTATTGTGCCTGCCCGCTCTATATACACTGCTCCTATGTATTGTGCCTGCCCGCTCTATAAACACTGCTCCTATGTATTGTGCCTGCCCGCTCTATATACACTGCTCCTATGTATTGTGCCTGCCCGCTCTATATACACTGCTCCTATGTATTGTGCCTGCCCGCTCTATATACACTGCTCCTATGTATTGTGCCTGCCCGCTCTATATACACTGCTCCTATGTATTGTGCCTGCCCGCTCTATATACACTGCTCCTATGTATTGTGCCTGCCCGCTCTATAAACACTGCTCCTATGTATTGTGCCTGCCCGCTCTATATACACTGCTCCTATGTATTGTGCCTGCCCGCTCTATATACACTGCTCCTATGTATTGTGCCTGCCCGCTCTATATACACTGCTCCTATGTATTGTGCCTGCCCGCTCTATATACACTGCTCCTATGTATTGTGCCTGCCCGCTCTATATACACTGCTCCTATGTATTGTGCCTGCCCGCTCTATATACACTGCTCCTATGTATTGTGCCTGCCCGCTCTATATACACTGCTCCTATGTATTGTGCCTGCCCGCTCTATATACACTGCTCCTATGTATTGTGCCCGCCTGCTCTATATACACTGCTCCTATGTATTGTGCCCGCCTGCTCTATATACACTGCTCCTATGTATTGTGCCCATGTGTGCCCGCCTGCTCTATATACACTGCTCCTATGTATTGTGCCCGCCCGCTCTATATACACTGCTCCTATGTATTGTGCCCGCCCGCTCTATATACACTGCTCCTATGTATTGTGCCCGCCCGCTCTATATACACTGCTCCTATGTATTATGCCCATGTGTGCCTGTCTGCTCTATATACACTGCTCCTATGTAATTTGCCCGCCTGCTCGGTATTCACTGCTCCTATGTATTGAGCCCATGTGTGCCCGCCCGCTCTATATACACTGCTCCTATGTATTGTGCCCATGTGTGCCCCCCTGCTCTATATACACTGCTCCTATGTATTGTAACCATGTATGCCCGCCTGCTCTATATACACTGCTCCTATGTATTGTGCCCATATGTGCCCGCCTGCTCTATATACACTGCTCCTATGTATTGTGCCCATATGTGCCCCCTGCTCTATATACACTGCTCCTATGTATTGTAACCATGTATGCCCGCCTGCTCTATATACACTGCTCCTATGTATTGTGCCCATATGTGCCCGCCTGCTCTATATACACTGCTCCTATGTATTGTAACCATGTATGCCCGCCTTCTCTATATACACTACTCCTATGTATTGTGCCCGCCTGCTCTATATACACTGCTCCTATGTATTGTGCCAGTGTGCCTGCCCCTTCTATATACACTGCTCCTATGTATTGTGCCCGCCTGCTCTATATACACTGCTCCTATGTTTTGTGCCCACCTGTTCTATATACACTGCTCCTATGTATTTTGCCCATGTGTGCCCACCTGTTCTATACACTGCTCCTATGTATTGTGCCCGCCTACTCTATATACACTGCTCCTATGTATTGTACCCATCTGTCCTATATACACTGCTCCTATGTATTGTACCCATGTGTGCCCACCTGTCCTATATACACTGCTCCTATGTATTGTGCCCACCCGTTCTATATACACTGCCCCTATGTATTTTGCCCATGTGTCCCCACCTGTTCTATACACTGCTCCTATGTATTTTGCCCATGTGTGCCCACCTGTTCTATACACTGCTCCTATGTATTTTGCCCATGTGTGCCCACCTGCTCTATATATACTGCTCCTATGTATTGTGCCCACCTGCTCTATATACACTGCTCCTATGTATTTTGCCCATGTGTGCCCACCTGTTCTATACACTGCTCCTATGTATTGTGCCCGCCTACTCTATATACACTGCTCCTATGTATTGTACCCATCTGTCCTATATACACTGCTCCTATGTATTGTGCCCATGTGTGCCCGCCTGTTCTATACACTGCTCCTATGTATTGTGCCCGCCTACTCTATATACACTGCTCCTATGTATTTTGCCCATGTGTGCCCGCCTGCTCTATATACACTGCTCCTATGTATTGTACCCATCTGTCCTATATACACTGCTCCTATGTATTTTGCCCATGTGTGCCCACCTGTTCTATACACTGCTCCTATGTATTGTGCCCGCCTACTCTATATACACTGCTCCTATGTATTGTACCCATCTGTCCTATATACACTGCTCCTCTGTATTGTGCCCATGTGTGCCCACCTGTTCTATACACTGCTCCTATGTATTGTGCCCGCCTGCTCTATATACAATGGTCGGCTGCAGCCATTGCCTCCATACAGTACAGGAGCCAGGCATGTCTGGGCACGGCGCCGGTCACTCCTAGTTACTAGTGGACTATGGCCGGCCGCCACGCTGACGTTTATAGCTGAGCAGTGAGATAATGGAGCCGTCTGCAATGTGACCATGGCGGCCATCACATGAGGGGCACGGCTTTTCTTTATACACGTGTAATGGCGGCTGAACCGCTGGGCACTTACTAGCGCCCCATCATACATGCAGACCCCTGTAGAACAGCGGCGGGATACGCTCTGATATAAGACACGTGACTCTAGTGAACGGTCTCATACGTGAACATTCCCCAGTCATTTACTGCTTCCCCCCCCTGACACGGGGAATAGATCACTCCGCCCCAAGCGCCCGGGAATTCTGGGCAACATGACGTCATCAGCAGACCCCGCCCTGGCCTCTATATAAGAGTGATGCCCGCCGACTTCGATCTTTTCCTCACCGGGTCTGCGGCGGATTTATAAGGTAAGGCAGCTGGAGTCGGGGAGCGGCGGGCCTAGGCCTCAGTTGACCGGGAGTCTCACGTTTCTGAATATCGGTGGATTGGATTACAGTGATATATGGATGGGGATAACGTAGTAATGGGAATTGGTAGCGGGGAATGCTGGGTAAGGAGCCGCCGTGGTGCGGGCTTGGGGTTGGCCGCGGCCTACTTGGAATCCACTGGGAATCTCCCGGCATCGTTGCCATCCGCGGTACCGGAGCCGGTATTATCGCTGCTGGATGTCGGCTGTATGCTCCCATGGCCGTATTTGTCTGCTGTTGTTGCCGGTGTGCGGTATATCTGTGCCGGGGATGTCCCCGTGGTGGCTGAGGCCTGCGCTTCCTGTAGTGTCGGGGGAGGGTGTGGTGAGGGTGTCTGCCGGTAATGCGGGTGTAGTGTGGCCGGTAATGCGGTGACCCATATGACCTGTGCACACAGCTCCTGCAGCTGGCGGCCGCCGCCTCCCGGGCTGTACACCATAAAGATGGCGCCGCCTCGTCTGCACAGAGGCTTCCTCTCCACAAGATGGAGGACGATGAGTCACGGCAGACAAAGGAGCCGCGTGTGGGGCCACTCCTGCCTGTATCTGCTGTCACTAACATGGTGGTCTTCTCTATAGGTGTCCATCGCCAAACATCTAAACACTCAACATGGGAAAGGAGAAGACTCACATCAACATCGTCGTCATTGGACACGTAGATTCTGGCAAGTCCACAACCACCGGACATCTCATCTACAAATGTGGGGGGATCGACAAGAGAACCATCGAGAAGTTCGAGAAGGAAGCTGCTGAGGTGAGACAGGCTGTGCCCTTCAGTGTTAACCTTATTGATTGATGGGACCCCACCTTATTAATAGGTTTACTATAGTCATATGTATAACTAGGATCATCAGACCTTATCATTGATGGATGGGACCCCCTCCTTATTAATAGGTCTACTATAACATATGTATAACTTGGATCATCAGACCTTATCATTGATGGATGGCCCCCACCCACCTTATTAATAGGTCTACTATAACATATGTATAACTTGGATCATCAGACCTTATCATTGATGGATGGCCCCCACCCACCTTATTAATAGGTCTACTATAGCCATATGTATAACTAGGATCATCAGACCTTATCATTGATGGATGGCACACCACCTTATTACTAGGTTTACTATAACCAGATGTATAAATAGGATCATCAGACCTTATCATTGATGGATGGCACCCCACCTTATTAATAGGTCTACTATAACATATGTATAACTTGGATCATCAGACCTTATCATTGATGGATGGCCCCCACCCACCTTATTAATAGGTCTACTATAGCCATATGTATAACTAGGATCATCAGACCTTATCATTGATGGATGGCACCCCACCTTATTACTAGGTCTACTATAACCAGATGTATAAATAGGATCATCAGACCTTATCATTGATGGATGGCACCCCACCACCTTATTACTAGGTTTACTATAACATATGTATAACTAGGATCATCTGACCCTATTAATGCTATATCCTTGTTACTAGGTCTACTATAACAAAATATATAGGATTATCAGACCCTATGATGGATAGCACCCCCCCCCCCCATCTTATTAATGCTATATCCTTTTTACTAGGTTTACTATAACATATTTATAACTAGGATCATCAGACCCTATGATGGATGTATAGCACCCCCACCTTATTAATAGGTCTACTATAACATATGTATAACTAGGATTATCAGTCCCTATGATGGATGGCACCCCCATCTTACTAGTCTACTATAACCAGATGTATAACTAGGATCATCTGACCCACCTTATTACTAGGTTTGCTATAACCAAATGTATAACTAGGATTATCAGACCCTATGATGGATGGATAGAACATCTCCTCTTCACGTATTAATGCTATTGTATTACTAGGTCTACTAGAAGTGTTTCCCAATCAGGGTGCCTCCAGCTGTTGCAAAATTATAACTCCTAGCATGCCCGGACAGCCTTTGGCATGCTGGGAGTTGTAGTTTTGCAACAGCTGAAGACGCCCTGATTGGAAAATACTGTACTATAACAGTTAAAACTGTCAGACCGTCTCATTGCTACATGATATAGCTAGCACTCAATCACCTTCCCATATTAAGAGCATTGTATTACTAGGTCTCCTATAGCCATATATCTATATATATATCTATATCTCTCTCTATCTGGTATATATCTCTCTCTATCTGGTACTGCCAAGTCTAATTTACTGGTTATCAACCAAGGATGTGTGCTGTTAACTGGGTATGCCCTGTCATACTGGTCAGCCCCCAGCCGCTGTGCCAACCCACGCAGCGTGATTGCACAGAGGTAGCCATATTAACCCCTCCCTTAAATTTATATTGCCCTCTTTTCCCGAATTCCATATAAAAAAAAGATATAAAACATAATGAAAATGAGGTATCGCCGCGTGCATAAATGTGTGAACTTTAAAAATAAAAGGTTAGCTAAACTGCACCTTCAATGGCATGCACATAAAAAAATTCCAAAGTCCAAAATTGCATATTTTTTTTGTCACTTTGTATACCCTAAAAAGTGTGAAAAGTAATAAAAGGTCAGATGAAAACAAATCATGATACCGATAAAAAATTCAGATCACGGCACAGAAATGACCCCCTCATACCGCCCCGTATACAGATAGTTATAGGGGTCATAAGGACAATTTTAAAGATACTAATTCTGGTACATGTACTTAAAATTTAGGTAGTAAAACAAAGAGAACCTATATAAATTGGTTATCATTGGCGCTGTATGGACCTACAGAATAAATATATGGTGTGTTTTTTACCAAAGAGTGCACTGCGTAGACTTGGAAGCCCCAAAATTTACAAAATAGATTTATTTTTTTTTCCCCTTACTTTGCCCCCAAATTTTTTAAAATATTTTTTACTGGGTTTGTAAGTTTTGCAGTGAAATAATTGATGTCATTACAAAGTACAATTGGTGCCACAAAGATAAGCCCTCATAGGAATCTGTAGGGGCAAAATTGAAAGAATTTTGATTTTTAGAAGGTGATAAGTAGAGATGAGCGAACTTGCAGTAAATTCGATTAGTCACGAACTTCTCGGCTCGGCAGTTGATGACTTTTCCTGCATAAATTAGTTCAGCTTTCTGGTGCTCCGGTGGGCTGAAAAAGGTGGATACAGTCCTAGGAGACTTTCCTAGGACTGTATCCACCTTTTCCAGCTCACCTGAAGGCTGAACTAAGTTACGCAGGAAAAGTCATCAACTGCCGAGCCCAGAAGTTCGTGACGAATCGAATTTACTGTAAGTTCGCTCATCTCTAGAGATGAGTGAACTTGCAGTGATTTGATTCGTCACGAACTTCTCAGCGGTTGCTGACTTTAGCCTGCATAAGCTTTCAGGTGCTCTGGTGGGCTGGAGACTCTCTCCTAGTAATGTATCCACCTTTTCCAGCCCACCGGAGCACCTGAAAGCTGAACTAATTAAGTCATCAATCGCCGAGAAGTTCATGACGAATCTAATTACTGTAACTTCGCTCATCTCTAGTGATGAGGAAAAATGAGTGCATAAATGGAAAACGTGGTTAATTCATGAGAACTAACTTACCATATTGATTTAGTCTTGTTACTAGGTCTCATGTACCTTATTGGATGCATAGCTAGGACTACCGCACCTTACTGATGAATGTATTGATGCTGTAGTCTTATGTCTGCTGTAAGAATGTATATAGTTAGGACTGCCAAGCCATCACCTTGATAAATGAGAAAGCTAGCACACCCTCCCCTTCTCACACTCTCCTATATCAATGCCTTGTGTGACTAGGTCTGTTCTTTTATGGAGAGAACCACTTATGTAGAATAGATAGGACTGCTAAGAACTCGTATTGCTGTTGAATGTATAGCTAGGACTGCCAAACCTTTATTGTATTGAGGTGTGTGTGTATATATTTAGCTAGTACTCACAACCTTACTGTAAAGCCTTGTTACTAGTTCTGCTGTAGCATGTTGGGTATAGATCTTGTTACATCTACATTTATTGATAAAACGTTGCCTGATGTATAGCTTGCCCTTCCATGCCTTAATCTTGTTCTTAGGTCTTCTGTATCTTATTGAATATAGAACTTGAATAGCTGAGGCTGCCAAACCTTTGCATGAATACCCCTCCATATTTTACTATGTAGCCTCCATATTTTACTATGTAGCCTCCTGTATTAGGGCTGCCTCACCCTTTCAGATCAATGAATGCTAGCACTCATGATGTGACCGAGACTTTCATGTTCTTGTATCTGGATACATAGCAGTTCAGATGTAACCCTACCTTGACTATCTCCTTGTTGAGGTGCTAAGTATTTTCGATGTGCCACCTTGTATCCTGAAGCAACAATTTGTCACCTCTGTAGTGCCAAGGACTTGCAAAATCTTGTATCTGAGCCCATGTTTTTTAAAGAAAACTCTGACCTTCTCTTTCTATCCGCAGATGGGCAAGGGCTCCTTCAAGTATGCTTGGGTTTTGGACAAGCTGAAGGCTGAACGTGAGCGTGGTATTACCATTGACATCTCCTTGTGGAAATTTGAGACCAGCAAGTACTATGTCACAATCATTGATGCCCCTGGACACAGAGACTTCATCAAAAACATGATCACTGGTACTTCTCAGGTAAGCTAGATGTTAAATCTTAATAAATATAAACCTCGGCTCTTGCTGAGGGTCTTTAAGGAATGTCTTCAGAAATCTCATGAAGAAGAAAAACTTGTACCTTTCCAAAACAGTAAGGTTTGTTCATGAAATTCTTACATTCATTGTTTTCTTATTGTAGGCCGACTGCGCTGTCTTGATTGTTGCTGCTGGCGTGGGTGAGTTTGAAGCTGGTATCTCAAAGAACGGACAAACCCGTGAGCATGCCCTCCTGGCCTACACCCTGGGTGTGAAGCAGCTCATTGTTGGTGTCAACAAGATGGACTCCACTGAACCACCATACAGCCAAAAGAGATACGAAGAAATCGTAAAGGAAGTCAGCACTTACATCAAGAAGATTGGCTACAACCCAGACACTGTTGCCTTTGTGCCCATCTCTGGATGGAACGGTGACAACATGCTTGAGCCCAGTGCTAATGTAAGTGGCGTGCATTTCCCACCCCTAAGCGTTTGGTACAGTCTAGATGTGGGAGCCTAATGAGTTTTCTTCTATATAGATGCCCTGGTTCAAGGGATGGTCCATCAGCCGTAAAGAAGGAAAAGGCAGCGGAACAACCCTGCTCGAAGCTCTTGACTGCATTCTGCCACCAAGCCGCCCCACTGACAAGCCTCTTCGTCTGCCCCTTCAGGATGTCTACAAAATTGGTGGTAAGTAGCAGTTACCTTGGTTCCAACTGCAATATGGACACTGGCCTGCTAAAGTATTTGCTGAAAGTTTACCCAGGTTAACACAACTCTTGCTCTTTAGGTATTGGTACAGTACCTGTCGGTCGTGTTGAAACTGGCATCCTGAAACCAGGCATGGTGGTTACTTTTGCCCCAGTCAATGTAACAACTGAAGTTAAGTCAGTGGAAATGCATCATGAAGCTCTGACTGAGGCTCTGCCCGGTGACAACGTTGGTTTCAACGTAAAGAACGTGTCCGTCAAGGATGTCCGTCGTGGTAATGTTGCTGGTGACAGCAAGAACGACCCACCCCTTGAAGCTGGTACATTCACTGCACAGGTATGGTTCTTGCTCAGTGGGATCTTGCTCCAGTGTAGATGTATACATGATTTAGTATTAATACTCTTGTTCTTTAGGTTATTATCCTGAACCACCCTGGCCAGATCAGTGCTGGGTATGCACCTGTGTTGGATTGCCACACTGCTCACATTGCTTGCAAGTTTGCTGAGCTGAAGGAGAAGATTGATCGCCGTTCTGGTAAGAAACTGGAAGAAAACCCCAAGTCCCTGAAGTCTGGTGATGCTGCCATCGTTGAAATGGTCCCAGGCAAACCCATGTGTGTGGAGAGCTTCTCTGACTACCCTCCTCTGGGTGAGTACTCTATCTGGTGAACTGCTATTGATGTCCACATGTTAAGTGTGACACTCCTAACACTTGCTTTTCTTGTAGGACGCTTTGCTGTGCGTGACATGAGACAGACTGTTGCTGTTGGAGTCATCAAGGCTGTTGAAAAGAAGGCAGCTGGTTCTGGCAAAGTTACAAAGTCTGCTCAGAAGGCCCAGAAAACCAAATGAATATTCCAAAAATCCAGTACCACCTCAGTCTTAACCAACGGTGGAAGATCAGTCTCAGAACTGTCTGTTTCAATTGGCTATTTCAGTTTAATAGTTAAAGACTGGTTAATGATTACAATGCATCGTAAAAGCTTCAGAAGGAAAGGAATGTCTGTGGACCATTTTGTTTGTGGCAGTTTAAGTTATTAGTATTAAAAAGTTAATTTTTAAGTGGAAACAACTTGACCAAAATCTGTCACCAAAATTTGAGACCATTAAACAAAGTTAATGACAAATACATGCGTGGTCTGTATCAGTTGGCTTACCGGGCACCAACACATGACACAGCTAAATGACATGAAGGGTTAAATATCTTGAAGGTTGTAGCTCACGATTTGTAGAGGTGGCCTTGTAACATATATAAGCAACCAGTTATGTGGAGTGTGCTGGAACAATTGGTGCTGGCAGAAAGGTGCAAGACTAGGTTGTATAATGCTGTACTAAACAATAAGCTTTACACATGGTCATGAATTGAACAATGTAAAGCGAAATTTTCTAATATAGGAAGACTGTTGGGTATCGAATAGCAATGGATTCTAGATCCTGTAAAAGGATTTTGTCTACTGCTGGCAACCTTTTACTGCAGCTTAAAGCCTTGTGTTTAAAGGGCTGCATGTCTGTTCATATTGGGTAGTTTATATTTTACCTTCTATCTGTATTGGACCTTTAGTCCCTGTTGTGCAGAACTTCTGGGTTCAGGGGATGTGAAATTAGTGTATTAATGGGACGCAGCTGCCGGGCCTTTGTCATGTTCCATTAACCCAGAAGCTCAGCAAGGACCAGAGCGCTAATACCAGCAGTAGTGTGCGTATACAGCACCAATACACATACATTTGCCCAGATTTATCAAACTGAGGAAAAATAAAAAAAATTCCACAGCAACTGATGAGAGCTGGGCTTTCACTTAACCCATAAGAGCTTGTTGAGCTGTGATTTGGTTGCTGTGGGGAAAATCACAATTTCACTCAGTTTTATAAATCGGGGCCATTGTTTCAAGGAGTCATCTTAAATGTTTGCAGTAAGTGTTAGGCATCCACAGATGTGCAAAAACTGCAAGTAGCTTTAACAGGCAATTGATAAGGAGTTAAGCAAATGTCTGGCCATACACCAGTTAAAATAAGCCAAACTTTCAGATCTTGACACACCAAAGCACCTTGTTGGATTTCAGAATGATGGTTGACCAAACTCTAGTGTGGCTGGTCATGCACAAATGTGGTTGCAAGTAACTGATTCAGCTGACAATGTAAGGGGGCATGTTCGCTTAAACTACACCCCTCCAGTAGCATATAGCTAAAATGTCAACAAAGTGTACTAGTTATGGCATCAAATTAACTTTCAAGCAAACTTGTGTGCACATTACAATTGACAGTGTCAAGGGTTAATCTGAAGTGGGCATAGCCTCTCAAACATCAGGTATCATACTTCTGCTTGCTTACAGATTTCAGTTTACAAATGCCTGCTCCTTGCTGATTGAATCCACAGAAGTCCCGGATTTATGAAAAAGATGTGCACCTCAAGTAAAAGGACTATGCACCTTGTAAACTTGAGTTAGATTAGCCTAGCCCATAAGTTAGCTGCCCTGCTGTTACTGATCACTTGAGTGGGATAACACTCCAGTACCTTGCACTGCTAATGCAAATACTATGAAGGGGCTTCTGCTCATTGCCAAACAGTTGGACCACCTTCTGACCTATTGAGGGTCCAACTGTAGTATAGGCCAGAATTTGATAAAGGCAAGCTGTCTAGCCACTTTTTTGTAACCCTGATGTGTAGGGCTCTACCTGGTTCTGGCTAATGATACAAAATACTGTAGTGTGAAAAACCAATGGCCTCATTGGGGTCTAATGATCCCAGAGGTGTACGATAAAATGCTAGGCATGCAGACAGCCACAGCCTCCATACCATTGTGAATGGTCACGGGCATACACACCATTGCAGAAGGGAGACATTTGGCCATCTTCATGTAGTCAGGGCACACTTGTATAGGGGGAGATTTATCAAAACCAGTGTAGTGGAAGGGTGGTGCAGTTAACCAATGAGAGGCCAGTGAAAAAAGCATGCAGATTGGTTGCTATTGGAAACTGCACAACTCTTCCTCTGCACAGGTTTTGATCAATATATTGGCCCAGATTTATCAAAGAAAGTGAAGATATTTCCCCCACAGCAACCAATCGCAGCTCAGCTTTTACTTTACCAGAGCTTGTTGGCTGAGCTGTGATTGGGTGCAGTGGAAAAATCTCTCCACTTTTTCTCAGTTTGATAAATCTGGGTTATTGGGGGACATGTATCATTTGTGTATGGTAGAAGCAGGTTACCCCTATTGCCGAATTCTAAATTATGCGCAGATGTGCTAAATTTATCAATCAAGCACAAGGAGTTTCCTAAATTGTGGTTAAATATAGTAATCTCATACCTCCACTCTGGAAAATGAAATGGATGCTTTAGAGCATCTTGCTATGTGCAGTCAAGATAGCTTATATTTGCCTTAAAAATATGGTTATTGCGCAAGATTTCTGCAGGTAAATGAAATGTATGCAGTTAATTTGTGTGTAGTAAATGTCACTCCAAGGTACACCGAAACCTACACATCTGGAGGAAATGCTCCACCAGAATGTGCGCTAAAAAAAAAACCTGAAGAAAAACAGCTTGCGCAAAATTTTAACACAAAACAGGTAAAATCTTTGCATGTCCCCCATTGTGTTTAAAAGCAGTTAAAGTAAATCTTTCTTCGGTGTCACTCAGTAACCTGTCAGTACAGATTTGTTATGAAGATGACCCTGGTAATGATACCACTGGCTTAATCTGTCACACGGTATTCTTATTTGGTTGATGAACAGCAGGCTTGGTGTACATACAGGTGGCGCTCCAGGAGCCAGCTAATATCATGGCGGCTGCTTCCTCAATCGGCCTGGTCGCAAGCAGGCCGTGTAGTCAATGTGCGCCACCCATTCACTAAGCCTACTGATTAGCCTCAACCGAATAAGGAGGTGAATGGGGCTATAGATAGGCCCATGTTAAGTATCATTTTAATGACACTCACTCTACAAGCCTGTACCAACAGTTTGGTGCAGGTGACAGATTCCCTTTAAAGGGGTTCTCCGGTGCTTAGACATCTTATCCCCTATCTAAACGATAGGGGATAAGATGCCTGATCATGGGAGTCCCGCCGCTGGGGACCCCCGTGATCTAGCACGCGGCACATTGTAATCAGTCCCCGGGTCTGATTACCGACGACCACAGGGTCGGCGGTGTGTGACGTCACGCCTCCGCCCCCTGTGAAGTCACGTTCCACCCCTCAATGCAAGTATACGTGAGGGGGCGTGATAGCGGTCGATAGCTAACAATTTTCCTATTCCGGAGTTCTCCTTTAAGTTTGAAGTGGATTTGAGAGGCCTTTCTGTGAGAAATACCCCATAAATGACCCCATTATAGAAACTGCACCCCTTAAAGTATTCAAAATGAAATTCAGAAAGTTTAACCATTTAGATGTTTCAATAGCAGCAAAGTGGAGGAAATCAAAATCTGCATATTTTTACACTAACATGTAGCCCCGTATTTTTTTTCCATTTTTAAACGTGGTATAAGGAGAAAAAGCCCCCCCAAAATTTGTAGCCCAATTTCTCTCGAGTACGAAAACACCTCATATATTGACAAAGTGCTCTGCGGGCTCACAACATGGCTCCAGAGGGAAAGGGCAACTGGGATTTTGGAAAGCAAATTTTGCTGTCATGGTTCTTGAGGTCCATGTTGCATTTAGGAAGCCCCCATGGTGCAAAAAAAAAAAAAACGCATGGCACACTATTTGGGAAACTACACCCATCAGGGAACGTAACAAGGGGTATAGTGAGCCTTAACACCTCACAGGGACGAGTCTGCGTTGAACTTGGATGAGAAAATGAAAAATTAGATTTTCAACACTAAAATTATGGTGTTACTCCAAATTTTTCATTTTCACATGGTGTAATAGGAGAAAATGGACCACAAAATATGAAGCCCGATTTCTTCCGATTATAAAAACGCCCCATATGTGGACATAAAGTGCTCTGTTGGTGCACTACAGGTCTCAGAACAGAAGAAGCGCCATTGGACTTTTGGAGAGAGAATTTTGCTGGAATTGAAGTCGGAGGGCCATGTGCATTTACAAACCTCCCATGGTGCCAGAACAGCAGAAACTGCTCACATGTGACACCATTTTGGAAACTACACCCCTCCAGGAATGTAACAAGGGGTACAGTGAGTACTTACGCCTCACAGGTTTTTTGAACAGTTATGTTTCGCACTATATTGATAGTGTTAGCCCAAATGTTTCATTTTCACATGGGGTAATAGGGGAAAAGGCCCCCAAATTTTGTAGTGCAATTTCGCCTGAGAAAGAAAATACCCCATATGTGGATGTAAAGTGCTCTGCGGGCACACTGCAATGCTCAGAATGGAAGGAGTGCCATTGGGCTTTTGGAGTGAAAAGTTAGTTAAAATTGAAGTGGGGGGCCATGTGCATTTACAAATCCCCCATTGTGCAAGAAAAGCAGAAACCCCACACATGACTCCATTTTGGAAACTGAACTACTCAATTTATTTATTTATATAGTGCCTACAGATTCTGCAGCGCTTATAATTATGGGGTACAAACAAAGACAAGTATCAGACATAATATTACACAACTATTCAAACAAGAGGTGTGGGGATATGATGAGGATATGTTGGGGGTATGTTGAGGCCAATTAGAGACTGTTATAGGCCTGTCTGAAGAGATGTGTTTTTAGGCCACGTTTGAAACTATGGATGTTGTTGTCGAGTCTGAGGGATAGCATTCCAGAGAACCGGTGCAGCACGAGTGAAGTCTTGGAGACGGGAGTGAGAAGTTCGGATTATAGAAGATGTTAGTGTGAGGTCATAAGCAGATCGGAGAGAACGTGTAGGATGGTAGACAGATGAGAGAGGAGATGTCGGGAGGTGCAGCATTGTGGAGAGCTTTGTGTATGAGACTGAGGATTTTGTACTGAATTGGTAACCAGTGTAGTGACTGGCACAGGGAGGAGGCGTCGGTGTAGCGTCTGGAAAGGAAGATGAGTCTGGCTGCGGCATTAAGGATGGACTGGAGAGGAGAGAGTTTGAAGAAAGGAAGACCTATTAGTAAAGAGTTACAGTAGTCGAGGCGGGAGTGAATCAAAGCAATAATGAGAGTTTTAGCAGTTTCAGTAGTGAGAAACGGGCGGATTCTTGAAATGTTTTTGAGATGCAGGTGACAAGAACGTGAAAGAGACTGAATATGGGGAGTGTAAGACAGATCAGAGTTAAGTATAACTCCAAGACAGCGAGCCTGCTGCCCGGGAGTTATGGTAGTACCACATACCGAGATGGAAATGTCAGGGTTAGGTACAGTATCAGTTGATGGAGAAAAGACAAGAAGTTCTGTTTTAGAAAGATTTTGTTTCAGATATAAAGATGACATGATGTCTGAGACAGCAGAGAGACAGTCACTGGTATTCTGTAGGAGTGCAGGGGTGATGTTGGCGGAGGAGGTATAGAGTTGGGTGTCATCAGCGTAGAGGTGGTACTGGAAACCAAATCTACTGATTGTTTTTCCAATGGGGGATGTGTAGAGTGAAAAGAGTAGAGGACCCAGGACCGATCCCTGGGGAACCCCGACAGCAAGGGGAAGAGGAGAAGTAGAGCCAGAAAACGAGACACTAAAGAAGCGGCCAGAGAGATAGGAGGAAAACCAGGCAAGAGCAGAATCCTTGAGACCGATGGAGCGGAGACTACTGAGGAGGAGTTGGTGATCCACAGTGTCAAAAGCCGCAGACAGGTCCAAGAGAATCAGTAAAGAGAAATTGCCATTTGATTTGGCCGTCAGAAGATCGTTAGTGACTTTGGTTAGGGCCGTTTCTGTGGAGTGAAGGGAGCGGAAACCAGACTGTAAGGGGTCAAGGAGAGAGTTCTCGGAGAGATAGCGGATAAGGCGGGAGTAGACCAAGCGTTCCAGGAGTTTGAAGATAAAGGGGAGATTTGAGACGGGTCGATAGTTGGCTGCACAGGACGGGTCCAGAGATGGGTTTTTTTCAATAGTGGGGTTATGATAGAGTGTTTGAAGGAGGAGGGAAAGACCCAAGAAGAGAACATATCAAGGGTTATAGTGAGTACTTACACCTCACATGTTTTTTGAGCAGTGGGCTGTAAAAGTTAAAAATTTGATTTTTAACACTGAATTGCTGGTATTAACCAATATTTTTTTAGTTTTACAACTAGTAAGAGAAAGAAAGCTCCACAAAATTTGTAGCCCAATTTCTCCAGAATAAGGAAATATCCCAAATATGGTGGTAAAGCACTATGCGGAAGCAAAACAGGGCTTAGGAGTGAGACAGCACTGATGAGATTTGAGGCCTAAAGTGTTGATTTGCAATGGTTGAGGTTCTGACTTAAATAGGAAAAAAAAGAAACCCGGGCAAGTGACCACAATTTTGAAACTACACCCCTCAAGGAAGGTAACAAGGGGTTTAGTGAGTACTTACACCTCACAGGTTTTTTTGAACAGTGGGCCGTAAATTGAAATTTTTTATTTTTTATACACTAAAATGCTTGGGTTACCCAATTTTTTACAAGGGGTAATGGGATAAATTGGGTTACAAAGTTTGGAGGGCTTTTTCTCTAGACTATGGAAATATATCCACATATGGGGTAACGTGCTGGGCGGGCGGGCGCACAACGAGGCTCAGAGGTCTGTTTTCATTTGTGGCCTATGGCATATAAGTAGCTGACTATTACATACATTCAGAGGAAAATACAAAAATGAAACACCCACATGACACCATTACAGAAAGTACCCACCCTGAGGAATGGTTTGAATGCACGGGTATTTCCTAAATTTATTTTTCAGGAATGGATGAAGAGTAGCTTTTGAAAATTGCAATTTTCAACCTATGCTCTGCGTCATCTTTCTGGGAACAATTAACATGTAACTTTGATTTGTCTCTTGGAAATACGACAGAGCTCATGAGAGAGAACTCCGCATTTGAGGCCTATGACACCTACATGTGAGCCTATTACAAACAGTAGGTGTGTAGCAGTGGCGTTGCTAGGGTTGGTGTCACCCGGTGCGGTAGAAAATGGTGTCACCCCCATACCTACCCCCTCCCCCCAGTAAGTTTTTAGCCTGTTGTGACAGATACCACTAGTGTAGCGCATTGTGAGAAATTCCAGTATAATAATCAGATATACCAGTTGCCACAGAGTGGGAAAGTGTTAAAGAAGTTTTCACCATTTAAATATACAGCTACCAGAATTACTTAAAAGGGGTACTCCACTGGAAAACATTTACTTTTATATCAACTGGTGCCAGAAAGTTAAACAGATCTAAAATCTTAATCCTTACAGTACTTATAAGCTGTTGTATGCTCCACAGGAAGTTGTGTAGTTCTTTCCAGTCTGACCACAGTGCTATTTGCTGACACCTCTGTCTATGTCAGGAACTGTCCAGAGCAGGACATGTTTGCTATGGGGATTTGCTCCTACTATGGACAGTTCTTGACATGGACAGAGGTGTCAGCACAGAGCACTGTGGTCAGACAGAAAATAAATTAAAAAAGAAAAGAACTTCCTGTGAATCGCTTATACAGCAGCTAATAAGTACTGGAAGGATTAGGATTTTTAAATAGAATTAATTTACAAATCTGTTTAACTTTGTAGCACCAGTTGATTAAAACATATTTTTTTCCAGTAGAGTACCCCTTTGAGCAGTGGTGAGGTTATTTTGGGAGTTGTAGTTTCACTGACCTAACTATAGAACTGACAAGCGACTACAGCTCTGATAGGACACAGAGAGGAGAATGTACAATGATATCAGTGACTACAGGTGACATCTTCTCTATAGTGAGGACAATACACAATGATATCAGTGACTACAGGTGACGTCTTCTCTATAGTGAGGACAATACACAATGATATCAGTAACTGCAGGTGACGTCTTCTCTATAGTGAGGAAAATACACAATGATATCAGTGACTACAGGGGACGTCTTCTCTATAGTGAGGAGAATACACAATGATATCAGTGACTACAGGTGACGTCTTCTCTATAGTGAGGAGAATACACAATGATATCAGTGACTACAGGTGACGTGTTCTCTATAGTGAGGAGAATACACAATGATATCAGTGACTACAGGTGACGTCTGCTCTATAGTGAGGAGAATACACAATGATATCAGTGACTACAGGTGACGTGTTCTCTATAGTGAGGAGAATACACAATGATATCAGTGACTATAGTCTTCCCTTATCTAATTCAGATGGTACATACCGCCTGGTCCAGCTAAAACTTCTGTCTGTAGAATGTGACGCCCAGACGTCTCCTCACTATGTCAGCACATTCTCATCCTCTATATGAAAACAATTATTATTATAAACCTGCCAGACACTGTATCCTCTAAATATAATACTACTATACACTACACTCTTTGATTATAAACCTTCCATACACCATACCCACTGAATATAATACTACCACACACTGTACATTCTGAATATAATACCAACACATACTGTACACTCTGAATATAAATCTGCTACATACTGTACCCCTGAATATAATACCGCCACACACTGTACCCACTGAATATAATACTACCACCCACTGTGCCCTCTGAATATAATACTACCACACTGTACATTCTGAATATAATAACAACACATACTGTACACTCTGAATATAAATCTGCCACATACTGTACCCCTGAATATAATACCGCCACACACTGTACCCACTGAATATAATACTACCACCCACTGTGCCCTCTGAATAAAATACTACCACCCACTGCGCCCTCTGAATATAAATCTGCCACATACTGTACCCCTGAATATAAATCTGCCACATATTGTACCCCTGAATATAATACCGCCACATACTGTAGCCTCTGAATATAATACTACCACTCACTGCGCCCTCTGTATATAATACTTAGAGATGAGCTAACTACAGTAAATTCAACTCGTCACGAACTTCTCGGCTCGGCAGTTGATTACTTTTCTTGCATAAATTAGTTCAGCTTTCAGGTGCTCCCGTGGGTTGGAAAAGGTGGATACAGTCCTAGGAGACTCTTTCCTAGGAATGTATCCACCTTTTCCAGCCCACCGGAACACCTGAAGGCTGAACTAATTTACGCAGGATAAGCATCAACTGCCGAGCCGAGAAGTTCGTGACAAATCAAATTTACTGTAAGTTCGCTCATCTCTAATAATACTACCACAAACTGCGCCCTCTGAATATAATACTACCGCCCTCTGAATATAATACTACCACCCACTGCGCCCTCTGAATATAATACTACCACCCACTGCGCCCTCTGAATATAATACTACCACAAACTGCGCCCTCTGAATATAACGTTGCCATACAGTGCACCCTCTGAATATAATACCACAACCGCAGTAACACCCCTCAACATCAGTTAGCTGATGCTATTACCACGGGAGGGGGGTATTGGTGGTGTTGCTAGTGGATGATGGGGGTGCTACTACTGGGGGGGGGGTGTTGCTGGAGGATGATGAGGGTGCTACTGGCCATCCCCCCTGGCAGTATCACCCCCATCATCCATCGTCAGGATCATCCTCCTGGCAGGAGCACCGCCATCATCCACCATCAGGATCTGCTGATGGAGGTGCTGCTGCTGGGGGGGGGGGGGGTGTTGCTGGTGGATAATGAGGGTGCTACTGCCAGGGGGGGAGCATTAGGTATGCAGCAGTTCCCCCACATTAGGTAGGCAGCAGTTCCCCCACATTAGGTAGGTAGCAGTTTCCCCACATTAGGTAGCATCTTTTCCCCACATTAGGCAGCATAGATTCCCCACATTTGGTACCAGTTCCCCCACATTAGGTAGGTACCAGTTACCCCACATTACGTAGCAATTTCCCCACATTAGGTAGCACAGATTTCCCACATTAGGTAGCAATTTCCCCACATTAGATAGCACAGATTCCCCACATTAGGTAGCAGTTTCCCCACATTAGGTTGCATAGATTCCCCACATTCGGTAGCACAGATTCCCCACATAAGGTAGCACAGATTCCCCACATAAGGTAGCATAGACTCCCCACATAAGGTAGCATAGACTCCCCACATTTGGTAGCACAGATTCCCCACATTAGGTAGCATAGACTCCCCACATTAGGTAGCATAGACTCCCCACATTTGTTAGTAGTTTCCCCACATTAGGCCGCAGGTTCCCCACAATGGGTCAAAGTCTCCCCACATTAGATCGCTGGTTCAACCCCCCCCCCCCACACACACACACAAAACACATACAACACAGAGAGACACACACACAAACACACACACAGTCAGAGAGACACACAGACAGACACACAAACACACAGTCGCACAAAAACACACACACAGAGTCACACACACAGAGTCACACAGTCACACACACAGAGTCACACAAACACACAGAGTCGCACAAACACACACACAGAGTCACACACAAACTCAGAGAGTCACACAAACACACACAGTCACACACACACACACATAGAGTCACACAGTCACATACACACAGTCACATACACACACATAGTCACATACACACACAGTCACATACACAGAGTCACACACACACACACAGAGAGTCACACACACAAACATAGATAGAGACAGACAGAGAGACAGACACACACACACTCACCCATCCAGCGCAGCGCTCCTTCTCACCGGGCGCCCTGCGAGTGACTGACGTCCTCCTGCGCGGCCATGAGGTGTGACGTCAGGCCGGCGCAGACGTGGGAATGGAGGCCGGGCACAGTGCTGGTGAAGGTGAGGGGGGGGGGTGTGATGACGGACGGACGCACCGCACACACAGCGCAGGTGAAGGCGGGGGTGGGGGGTGTTGACGGATGGGAGGCCAGTCGGGCACAGATGGGGGGTGGGTGCTGCGGAGCATCTTGGTGTCACCCCATTAGGTTGGTGTCAACCGGTGCGGGCCGCACCCGGGTCACAACGCCACAGGTGTGTAGGAGTGAATTGGACATTTGGAACAGACGGGTGTTCCCTAAATTTATTTTCCAGCAATGGATGAATTGTGGTTTCGGGGAACTGAAAGTTGGAACTTTATTACTGATATGTCAATTATTTTCCCAGAATGATGACCCAGAGTATAGCCGAAAGTAAAAATTATGCCCGCCCCAAACCCTATGCTCTGAATCATCATTTTGGGAATGTGATGTGTGTTGCCGTCCCTATTCTGTTACCTCAAAAGCGCACCCCGCTCAGGTGGGAAGAGAGCGCTGCGCATTTGAGACAACTTGCAAACTCCCAATTTTGTACTCTGGACTGGTACATTGGAGTAGAATTCTGGGGAATTAAAATTAGGGAAAAGGATTAAACATGGGAGTGTGACACTCCCTGAAGCAATCTCTAATGCAGAGGCCCGGATGCTCGGGGCAACTGTCACACTGACTGGTAGTGTCCTTCCGAATACCCTCCTTTGACACTCTGCATTTTTTCTGGGATCATCGCTTCTTTCCAGTGTGGGAATCCTCACCTGGAAAGTGTTAGCTTGGGATGATCTGAGGGCCCACAGTTCCAGAGGTGCTCTGACCCGCTCTTTGGCGGTCACCAAAGATTAGGGCCTTTAGAACTTTAGAAAATGGCAACCTGTACCAAGTAAACCGCAACTTTTTGTACCATACACATGTAGGGCTGCAACGATTAATCAATTAAAATCGATAACGGGATTTGTTGTCGACAAATCCCGTTATCGAATAATTGCCCGATTCGTTGTCTGCCGTCAGTGGCGGCAGTGAATGAATGAAGCCGACATGTCCCGCATATAGGCTACATTCGTTTATTCACCGCCGCCCGACATGTCCCCGCAGCTGCCCTGCTCCTAGTGCAATCAGCGCAGCGCGGGGACGTGCTGCTCATCTCCGTCGGGTACAGAGATGAGCAGTAGAAAATAGGCATGTCCCGGCGGGGCGCTAGGAGCAAGGCAGTGGCAGTGACATACACGTAACTCCACTCCTCCCCTGCGCCCGGCGTAACGTTACGGAGGAAGCAGAGTGACGTGTATGTTACATGCTCCTCCATAGGACTACATGATGCGGACGCTAGAACTGTGCAGCAGAACTGCAGCCCCGACAGAGGAGAGCTGTAGGTGAGCGGTCTACAAGGGTGGGAGCTGCGGTCTAAAGGGGGGCCCTGCTGTCTACAAGGGTGGGGGCTGCAGTCTAAAGGGGGGCCCTGCTGTCTACAAGGGTGGGGGCTGCGGTCTAAAGGGGGGCCCTGCTGTCTACAAGGGTGGGGGCTGCTCTCTATAGGAGGGGCCCTGCTGTCTAAAGGAGGGCCCCTGCTGTCTAAAGGGGGCACCCCTGCTGTCTAAAGGGGGGGCCCCTGCTGTCTAAAGGGGTCTGTAAAAGCAATGGTCTGCAGTCTGCACATACACATGTGTATAGGAGTGCTATATTAAAAAAAAAAAAAAAGTAAAAAAAAAAATGTAAATTTAATGCTCCCCAATAAAAAATTAGTTCCCCTTTTCCTATTGCTATACAAAAAAAGTAAAATGTTTTTTGTTTTACATATTTGATACTATCGCATGGGTAACTGTCTGAACTATTAAAATATTATTGAATCATTAAAAAAAAATTTTTATAGTTCAGACAGTTACCCATGCGGCAATATCAAATTTACGCTGGTTTCTGTACAGGATCATTAAAAATGACAGCAACCGGTGTAAACGTAAAAAAGAAAAATCCAAAATTGCTGCTGTTTTGTCACATCACATGCTAGAAACTTTTAATATGGCCAGTGTACATAGTTTTTCAAGTAGAATCAGCTGAACCCCTTTTTTTTGGCATTTTGACATTTTTTTCAATTCATCGATTAAATAATCGACAACTAATCGATTATTAAAATAATCGTTAGTTGCAGCCCTAAACCCGTGTTTTCCGTATGGCATTCGGCTTGACGACTTGATCAGACAGATCAACTCCCCCATATACTGATTGTAGTCCAAATACAATTAGGCTTGAGGACCGGTCCCACTGTACCTCACACAGGGACAGGCGTGCTGCCCTTCCCATGAATTGTGGTAAGCATAAGGGCATCCCTCTTATCCTTATACCTGACCAGCAACAGGTTTTCATGGGAAAAGGCAAGAAACTCACCCCGGGGGTTAGGAGTCTGGAGGGGATAGGTAGGAAGGCCTCTTTGATTCTTCCACACTGTCCCACAAGCGACCGTGGATCTGGTGGCAAGGGATGTGAAAAAGAGGGATACTGGTATAAAAGTTATCCACGTTAAGGTGGTAACCCTTATCCAGCAATGGGTGCAAAAGGTCCCAAACGATTTTCCTGCTAACACCCAGAGGGTGAAATTCTGGGGGTTTAATACGGTAATTTCGTCCCTCATATACTCTAAACTTGCAAGTGTACTCTGTGGTACTCTTGCAAAGTCTATACATCTTCACACCATACCTCACCCGCTTGGTGGGAATGTACTGGCGGAAGATGAGTCTTCCCTTAAAGCTGATGAGAGACTCACCAGTAGTCTGAGCAGAGGGGGGATGTGTGGCAAGGAAAGGGTGTATTTCCCTTGCTAACTCTGGAGAATCCTCCACCTGTGGCCTAAATAATGAGGTATCAGAAAGGGGAGGTGTGTAAAAGGAAAGGAAACAGAATAATTGGGGCTCTACCTGGGAAACAGCATGTAGGGGGAGACACACAGACACTGTTGAGGAAACATACAGCGAGAGCTGTGAGTGGTCCAAGAAGTGGTGTGAACTGTGAGTAAATCAGGTTGCAGGTGGCACGTGTTTTGCTGGCTGAGGGTAGCTCACCAGTTAGTAGTCAGGGCATGCTTACATGTGTAGTCAGTGACCAGACAGTCTAGGACTTTGGTTTGTTCCTGTGTTATATTTTGTTTTACCTGCAGCCTGTGTAAATAAAGCTGGTGAGGTGCCAGACTTGTATGTTTAACGGTTGTCTGGTGAGTTATTGCGAGGAAACGTGTCCCGTGGTAAGTGACCAGGATGATCCCAGAGCTAATCCACAAGGAGGAATCCTTACTATATATATATATATATATATATATATATATATATATATATATATATACACACACACACAATACTAAATATTCACCGAACATTCTCTATTGATTCATTAGGCCTCTGGGGTTTCAATGTGGCAAGCTTAAAAATCCAATAGGATTCACGGTTAATTCGTTTTTGATAACGGTTCGGAGTTGTTTCCAGGATAGTTTCTAAGATGATAAGATGTAAATCATTAATGTCATTATTATGTACACTAGAAAAATGATGGGATACACTATATAATAAAAAGTTGTTTTTAATATTGGATCTGTGTTTGCACATACGTAATAGCACAGTTTGAATCGTGCGACCCACGGATCCACTTTTTTCTACTTCTTGAAGTCTTAGAGCAGCTACTACTGCAACTATGGTAAATGTATGTAGGGCCAAAGAAATTCCAAATGGGAGGGCTACAAAGGGAAAGTGTTTAAGAACTCCTCAGACTTGTACCAGGATCCTTAAAGGACATGTCCGGTGCTCACTTTTCTTATTGTATCCGTTCCGGGATGCAAAAAAAAAAAGAAAATAAGCTTTCTCTTACCTGCATACGCTCCCCCTGTGCTCCGGTACAGGCGTTCGGTCCCCGGGCTGTATTCTTCTTACTTCCTGTTAGCCCGGCACGTCACACGGAGCTTCAGCCTATCACTGGCCGAGGCGGGACATCGCTGCGGCTGGTGATAGGTTGAAGCTCCGTGTGACGTGCCGGGCTAACAGGAAGTAAGAAGAATACAGCCCGGGGACCGAACTACTGTACTGAAGCACTGGGGAAGCCTAGGCAGGTAAGAGAAAAATGTTTTCTTTAATTTTTCAGCCCAGAACGGATAAAATAAGAAAAGTGAGCACCGGACATCTCCTTTAAGAACTCCCTGGAAGAAGGATGGATAGGAACGTGGAGATAAGCATCCTTTAGGTCTAGGGTAGCCAGGTAATCCCCTGGCCATAAGATGTTAACCAACGACTGGATGGCTTCCATACGAAAGCGCTTGTGCTTTATGTACTGATTGAAATATCTCAGATCTATAATCATCCACCAGTCTCCTGTCACCTTGGGTACCAGGAAAACTGGGGAATAGATCATTGCCCCTGTTCTGAAGGAGGAACCTCTTTTAGAGCACCTTTCTGGATATTAGGGGTATGAATCGGCAAGAATTTGGCGATACGATTCGAATCGCTATACCAGTGTGGCGATTCGATATATTCCGATATATCACGATACCGTCTAAGTGACGATACATCGCGATATATCCCGATTCTAACTCAAAAACTGTCTTTTACACTTTTATTAAAACTTTATTTTTTAACACTTTATTAGACTTTTAGGAGGAATCATTAGATTCCTCAGACAGATGAATAGAGTTCTATTGAACTCCATTGATCTGTGATCCATTGATAGAGCCTAGTCAAGCCAGGCTCTATCAATGACAGAGCCACGGGACATCAGGAAGCAGAGGTAAGTCCTCCGGCTACCTCCACAGAGGATCCCCCGCCCGCGATCGCGCTGTGGGGGGGGGGGGGGCGATCCACCCCACTAGCCCACCAGGGAGCATTCACAGATCCCTTTCGACGCCGCTGTCAGCCTTGACAGCAGCAATCTAAAGGGTTAATAGCCAGCATCGGCGATCGCCGCATGCTGGCTATTAGCGCCGGCCCCTGGCTACTGAGAACAGCTGGGGGCTGCAGAGTACGGAGCGGGCAGGAGTCTGGAGCCCTCTCCATGCACCCCTCTGAGCGCCGCATGCTGGATATTAGCGGGGGTGATGCATCAGCGGCCCCCAGCTACTGAAATCAGCCGGGGGCCGCAGAATACGGAGCGGGCACGAGTCGGAGCCCGCTCCATACACCCAGAGCGACGCCACATCAGATCCGGCCTGCCCGACTCCACAAATGTGGAATTTGTATCTCCTGACGCCCGGGACATGCTGTTCTGGGCGTCAGGAGATAACAAATTCCACATCCCTAAAAGGATCGATTCAAAAATATTTTGAATCGATTCAGTATCGCCAAATGAAAAATCGCCATAATTGCGCTAATCGATTTTTTCTTACATCCCTACTGGATATATTCCAGAATATAAGCTTCTAAAGGCATCTGCTTGATTGGAGGAAGCACTCTTGTCTTCACAAACTTGCTGTGAGGAATAGACTCAAGATCTATGGAATACCCATGCCAAATTATCCTCAGGATCCTTGGGTTGACTGGATTCAGGCATCTAGAAAATGGTGTAGGTGACCGCCTACAGGCAAATGAGGTGGAAGGATGAAAAATTGGCATGGTCATAATGACAGGTATCCCAGAGCCTCGGGGAGGACCAAAGTCAGGACTTCTTGTCCTTGGTGCCACAGGTATGCTTGGTACTTCGGTACTGGTTCCCCCAATCCCTTTGGGAACCGGATTGGGGAGCATATCTACCACCATAACGTCAACTCAGCCCTCGGAAAGACTGCTGGGGAAGGGACTTGCCCTTTTTATCAGATAAACCCCTTTATTATCCAATTAAGCTTTGTGTCGAAGATCCTGCCAGGCTCAAAGGGGAAGGCATAGAGGGAATTGTGCTGTGGAGCAGCATCAGAAAGAAACTCCATTGCCAGATTGGCTGTTTTGAAGGCAGCCTGAATGTCAACCCTAGAGACCCCCTGGTCTAGATCCGTCTGGATTTGATTCAACCGGGTCTTCAGGAAGTTAGCTACTTCCGTAGATGCAATTGCCGAAGATGCAGAATACGTGCGTCTAAAATCAGAGTTTGCCGTCCTATCCATGAGGACCTGAAGACTCGACCTATCGTCTGCAGGCACCACCTTTCTCTTTGACGAGTTCACAATTGCTATATCGACTTTGGGGACAGGGCCCCAGGAGGATAATTGGAGGATCTTTGTTAAGACAGGACCTTTTTCTGGTTTCTTCCACTCTGTTCTTATTATGGAGATTAAGGTCTTATCCACTTTAAAGGCCCTAGGCCGCTTAAAGGCAGATGTGTAGGCTTCCCCTGCGTCAACATCCTGGTCCTCCAACTGTATAGACTTTAATAAATGCTGGGTCTTCTCCAGTAGGAAGTATTAATAGGAATCTTCTCCCTCAGAGCAAGAGGATTTAAACGCATCACAGGCAGCACCAGGATCCAGGGAGGTTTCCATTGGTCTTGGCGGATACCCCAGCCTTGTTAGCTTCTGAGCAAATGCTTGTTTAAGCTCCTCCACTGACACATTTATAAAAGACATGCTGGAGGATTCATAATCCCTGACCCACACATATATCTCTTGGCTTGTGGGTTCTTGCTGAATCTGACTTTTGGCTCTATACAATGGACTTCTGGAAAACTCATAGGAGTCTACCAATGGGGCACTGCGATCATGGCACACCAGGTTTCTTCATTTTGCCATAACTTTCCTATGCAGGTCACAGTCCGCAGAGCCGTTACGGGTAGACATCCCTAGGAAAGAGATTAGAAGGTGTAAATTGGCATCATTGGTGGCAAAAAAAAAAAAAGGCCATGCCCCTTTGGGGCAGGCTAATATCTGCAGAGTTTTTAATAACTGCAATATTTATATTGTGAACCCAGAAGAAACAACAGCTCCTGCACAGCCCTATATGTCTCCAAGTGAAAAATCCTAGTACAACGTGGTTTAATATGGCAGGTATGTCCTCTCCTATGGGTGGTGCTCTACACCAATAACACAGGTAAAAGTAATAAACACAGAAAAGAGTAGTAGTAGCGGAGCAACTCACCCGGTATGATGGAGGTGATTCAAACGAGGAACATCGCGGTCAAGCGAGGGTGCAGCGGGAGGCTGAAGGTGTTACGGGGGGGAAGTCAGGCGTCGGGCCACAGCCGTATCGCACCTTTTGGTGCTTCATCAGGCCCCAGCAACGTCATCATGTTCCCTCCGGTGGTTTTTATCTGCTGTGTCACATGATTGCAGGTGAGTAGGTGTGGGCGACCATTAACTCTTTGTGCGCTCAAAAGAAACAAAAGAAAAACAGTGAATTAAAAACTGTGAGAAGGGAACTTGATCCTGCATGTGAACAGGTACTAAGAGATTTTGATATCAAATTAGAGCACCTAACTCATTTTTATCGTTTAGACCCAATGGTCCTAATGCGTTAAGTCGTATAATCCATCTGGATTCTTTCTTTGATGTTTATTTTTACCTGGAATAGGAGATTCAGTTCTTTCTAATGCACCAACTTTTTAACACGGAACTATCACCTCCATGGACTTTAATCATATGATCTATAAATTTAGGAGATCCTTTTTTTTGTAATTAATGATCTAATGTGTTCGCGTATCCTATGAAATAATGGACGTTTAGTTTTTCCTATATAGTGACCCCCCGACATGCGATGGTCCCGACATATGATCAAATCGACATACGATGGCCTCTCAGAGGCCATCGCATGACGATGTCAGCATCGACATACGATGCTTTTATATGTCGGGGCCATCGCATTAACTGCTATCCGACAGTGCAAAATGCTTAAGCTGCTGTCAGATAGCAGTTTAAGCATCCCGGACAGGTTCACTTACTATCCCTGCTGCTCCGGGTCCACTTTGCGACCCTCCGGTGTCTTCTGCATCTTCTGCCGTGCTTTCCGGCGTCGTTATTACGTCGCTGTGCACGCCGTGCGTAATAACGTCACCAGAAAGCGAGGCCCGGACCCCGGAGAAGATGCAGAAGAAGCCCGAGGATCCCGAAGAAGACGCCAGAGCAGCGGGACAGCATCGGGAGCGGTGAGGACGCGGTCCGGAGCGGTGGGGACAGATGAGTATTAAATGCACTTTTTACATTGCACGAATCCCTCAACATACGAGGGATTCGACAAACGATGGGTCGTTTGGAACGAATTACCATCGTATGTTGAGGGACCACTGTATAGAAAAAGCCACATGGGCAAATTATACTGTATACAACATAACTCGATCTGCAAGTAATGGGTTGTTTAATGTAAAATGTATAACTCCCTAGTTTAATGATTTTGCTTTTTATATTCAAATGACAGTATGCGCAGGTGCCACATGCATGATTACCAATCAGTCTTGTATCTGTTAACCATTTGGATTTAGTTTGTTCAATATTTCTCTTGATGTTGCTTGAAGATTTTAAATAATCAGAGATAGTTTTATTTTGTGTATATGTAATGATCGGTTTTTGATAAAAAAAAGGTCATTTATATCTGGATCAGTTTGTAATATGTACCAGTTGGAATGAATTGCGTGATGAATTTTATTATTCATTGGAGTATTCCCAAAAAATAAAAGAGGCTCTTGGGGACTGTTTTTGGGTTTTACGATTTTTTGTTGATTCACTATTTATTAATGTTTCTCTTGGAATGTTGTCAATCCGTGCTTTTGCTTGAGTTATAATTTCTTTGGGGTAGCCCCTGGCAGTTAATCGTTCAGCTAAATCTTCAACTTGTTGGAAAAATATTTCTGGTTCACTGTTGATTCGCTTTAACCGGGCCATTTGGCTGTATGGGATACTATTCTTTGTTTTTACCGGATGGGATGATTTGTAATGTAATGCAGTATCCTTCCTGAAGCCCGATGTATGGATCTGATTATCATGTATTGTAATTCTCACATCTAAAAAATCAAGGGTGTCAACTCCAAAAGCAAATGTGAAAAACATATGCATGTCATTGATGTAATTAAGATACTGCATGAATTCTTTAAATTGACAGGATGTACCTGACCAGATAACAAAAATGTCGTCGACAAATCTGAGAATTTTTTCAATGTATTGTAAGAAGGGGTTGAGTGGTGTGAAGATGTAATTTTTTTCAAATATTGCCAAGTGTCACGATGCCGGCTGGCAGGAGGTGGATCCTCTGTGCCAGAGAGGGATTGGCGTGGACCGTGCTAGTGGACCGGTTCTAAGTCACTACTGGTTTTCACCAGAGCCCGCCGCAAAGCGGGATGGTCTTGCTGCGGCGGTAGTGACCAGGTCGTATCCACTAGCAACGGCTCAACCTCTCTGACTGCTGAAGATAGGCGCGGTACAAGGGAGTAGACAGAAGCAAGGTCGGACGTAGCAGAAGGTCGGGGGCAGGCGGCAAGGTTTGTAGTCAGGGTGGATAGCAGAAGTTCTGGTACACAGGCTTTGGACACACAAAACGCTTTCACTGGCACAAGGCAACAAGATCCGGCAAGGGAGTGCAAGGGAGGAGATCAGATATAGCCAGGGAGCAGGTGGAAGCCAATTAAGCTAATTGGGCCAGGCACCATGACAGCAGGGGACGGGAACGGGTAAGTGACCTGGGATGCGATTCGCGAGCGGGCGCGTCCCGCTGTGCGAATCGCATCCCCGACGGCCATGACAGTGCAGCGCTCCCGGTCAGCGGGACCGACCGGGGCGCTGCGGAGAGAGAGACGCCGTACGCGCTCCGGGGAGGAGCGGGGACCCGGAGCGCTAGGCGTAACAGTACCCCCCCCCTTAGGTCTCCCCTTCTCTTTGTCCGGTAACTGCCTCCCCTGGGATGAGGACACCGGGAAAGGATGGAGGGATTCCTCAACGGCAGGCAGTACAGCAGGAGTGGGAATGGGGAGGGAGAGCAGAGGGCGAGGCCTGGCACGGGGCAGTGTGACACCAGGACGAGGGCCATGAGGAGGCACCGAGGCTTGCCTGACTGGACTGGGAGGGGGGGAGAGGCACTTCTTATGACAGGCAGAGTCCATAAAGACCTTAGGGAGACCGGATACAGGGGGAACCACAGGGTCACGGCAGGGAGTACTGGGAACCGGTTTAAGGCAGTCCTTGAAGCAAGAGGTACCCCAGCTCTTGATCTCCCCTGTGGACCAATCCAGGGTTGGGGAATGGTGTTGAAGCCAGGGTAGTCCAAGGAGAATTTCGGAAGTGCAATTGGAGAGGACCAAAAACTCAATTTTTTCGTGATGAGTTCCGATGCACATTAGGAGGGGCTCCGTGCGGTAACGCACGGTGCAATCCAACCTGGCTCCGTTGACCGCGGAAATGTGGAGTGGCTTGACGAGACAGGTCACCGGGATGCGGAATTTATTCACCAAGGACTCCCGAATAAAATTCCCAGAGGCACCAGAGTCCAGGCAGGCCACGGTTGAGAGGGAAGAGCTGGCTGAGGGAGAAATCCGTACAGGCACCGTGAGACGTGGAGAAGCCGACTTAGCATCAAGAGACGCCACACCCACGAGAGCTGGGTGCGAGCGTGCGTTACCCAGACGTGGAGGACGGATAGGGCAATCCACCAAAAAATGTTCGGTACTGGCACAGTACAGACAAAGATTCTCTTCCTTACGGCGATTCCTCTCTTCCAGGGTCAGGCGAGACCGATCCACTTGCATGGCCTCCTCGGCGGGAGGCCTAGGCGCAGATTGCAAAGGAGACTGTGGGAGAGGTGTCCAGAGATCTAAGTCTTTTTCCTGGCGGAGCTCTTGATGCCTCTCAGAAAAACGCATGTCAATGCGAGTGGCTAGATGAATGAGTTCATGCAGGTTAGCAGGAGTTTCTCGTGCGGCCAGAACATCTTTAATGTTGCTGGATAGGCCTTTTTTAAAGGTCGCGCAGAGGGCCTCATTATTCCAGGATAGTTCAGAAGCAAGAGTACGGAATTGTATGGCGTACTCGCCAACGGAAGAATTACCCTGGACCAGGTTCAGCAGGGCAGTCTCAGCAGAAGAGGCTCGGGCAGGTTCCTCAAAGACACTTCGAATTTCCGAGAAGAAGGAGTGTACAGAGGCAGTGACGGGGTCATTGCGGTCCCAGAGCGGTGTGGCCCATGACAGGGCTTTTCCAGACAGAAGGCTGACTACGAAAGCCACCTTAGACCTTTCAGTAGGAAACTGGTCCGACATCATCTCCAAGTGCAGGGAACATTGCGAAAGAAAGCCACGGCAAAACTTAGAGTCCCCATTAAATTTGTCCGGCAAGGACAGGCGGAGGCTAGGAGTGGCCACTCGCTGCGGAAGGGGTGCAGGAGCTGGCGGAGGAGATGGTTGCTGCTGTAGCAGAGGCAGAAGTTGCGACTGAAGTTGCTGCACCATGGTGGACACTTCCGACAGCTGGTGGGTTAGATGGGCGATCTGTCGGGATTGCTGGGCGACCACCATGGTGATATCAGAGATATAAGGCAGAGGGACCTCAGCGGGATCCATGGCCGGATCTACTGTCACGATGCCGGCTGGCAGGAGGTGGATCCTCTGTGCCAGAGAGGGATTGGCGTGGACCGTGCTAGTGGACCGGTTCTAAGTCACTACTGGTTTTCACCAGAGCCCGCCGCAAAGCGGGATGGTCTTGCTGCGGCGGTAGTGACCAGGTCGTATCCACTAGCAACGGCTCAACCTCTCTGACTGCTGAAGATAGGCGCGGTACAAGGGAGTAGACAGAAGCAAGGTCGGACGTAGCAGAAGGTCGGGGGCAGGCGGCAAGGTTCGTAGTCAGGGTGGATAGCAGAAGTTCTGGTACACAGGCTTTGGACACACAAAACGCTTTCACTGGCACAAGGCAACAAGATCCGGCAAGGGAGTGCAAGGGAGGAGATCAGATATAGCCAGGGAGCAGGTGGAAGCCAATTAAGCTAATTGGGCCAGGCACCAATCATTGGTGCACTGGCCCTTTAAGTCTCAGGGAGCTGGCGCGCGCGCGCCCTAGAGAGCGGAGCCGCGCGCGCCAGCACATGACAGCAGGGGACGGGAACGGGTAAGTGACCTGGGATGCGATTCGCGAGCGGGCGCGTCCCGCTGTGCGAATCGCATCCCCGACGGCCATGACAGTGCAGCGCTCCCGGTCAGCGGGACCGACCGGGGCGCTGCGGAGAGAGAGACGCCGTACGCGCTCCGGGGAGGAGCGGGGACCCGGAGCGCTAGGTGTAACACCAAGAAGATGTTGGCGTAGGAACAAGAGACATCGGTCCCCATTGCGGACCCCTGTGTTTGCCTATGCCATTTGCCATCATGTTGAAAACAGTTATTGGTCAATATCAATTCCATCGAGTCCACAACAAATTTAATAAAATCCTCTGATTTATCAGTAGAAGATAGAAAGACACGGAGAGCCTCCACTCCCGCATCATGGGGGATGCGGGTGAAGAGGCTCTCCACGTCAATGGATGCCAGGCTGTACCCCTAGTTCCATTTAAATTCCTGTAGGGAAGTAATAAGATCACCACTGTCCCTCAGGAAAGTGGGTATCGATTTTAGTAGGGGGGAAATCAGCCATTCGACATAACTCGATAAGTATTGGGTGGGTGATCCAATCCCAGCAACGATTGGTCTGCCTGGAGGTGGGTTTATTTTCTTGTGGGTTTTAGGTAATATATAGATGTGCGGCTTAAGATTTTTTTCTCTACATTTTTTCTGAGTAGAGTTCTAACTTTTTCTATAATGTTTGAGGTCGGGTCTATTGTAAGTTTAATGTATGTTGATGTGTCATTAAGCAGTTTCATGATCTCATTTTCATAATCCACAGTCCACCATACAACAACCGCACCCCCTTTGTCAGCTCTAGACACCGTTATATCTGTACTATTTTTCAACCTATTCAAACCCTTTCGTTCCTGTTCAGTTATATTACTTTGTGCTGAGGGATATTTCGGATATTTCAATGCCCGCATATCTTTCAGGACGGCTTTATAAAAATAAATCAATAGGGCTGCCTGGTATAATAGGGGGGGGGGTAAAAGTTGATGGGTTCCCGCTATGAAAATAATCATGTGTATTGCTGTCATCTTCACTTACTGTAAATTCCCCTTCTTCCTCATCCAATAGACTGATTAAATCTCTAGTTACTGCATAGTCACTTGGTTCTCCTCTCTCAATAATCCAGAAACCCAATGGTTTGATGGTACATGGCGATTCACCCTCCAGAGGTGCATTGTGCCTGTTTTTATTTGATTTTTGTTTCTGCAAAGTGGCAAAGAATTTTTTTAAATTAATTTTCCTGATAGCTTTAAATAATTCTTCTTCAAAAATGGAAAAATGTAATTCTTCATTCAGTCCAAAATGTAACCCTTTATTTAATACTGTTAGGCATTCAGGAGGTAATTGTACATCCGTTAAATTGGCCACTAAGGTCTAGGTGGCATCAGCCAAGAAACGTCACTGCCTCAAAATGGCACCGGCCAAATGGAGATGCTGAAGCTAAGCCAGAGGAGTGCACAGAAGCAAGAGAGTGCACATAAATAAGGTAAGTCGGAGAAACCTGCCTGACAAAGCTCGGAAGCGCTAACTGAGCGCTACAATGTAAAATAGATCAGATAAACAAAATCATGTGTGAATCTATTAACAAAATAATCACAGGAGAACATGAACACCTAGGGCAGGAGTAATCAACTATTTTTAGTGAGGGTCCGCTTTTTCAGGTCTGTCATCCGGTAAAGGTCCAAGCTGAACACTAAGGCCTGGTTCACGCCTAGCAACCTCAGTGCCATAAAGAAAATAGCAAACCAGAGACTGAGGTGTGGAAGATGTGTGACCTGAATACTGCCACACACTGTACCCCTGAATACAATATTGCAACACACCGTACCCCTGAATACAATACTACAGCACACTGTACCCTCAGAATATAATAATGCCACACACTGAGCCTCCGGTATATTACTGCCACACACTGGGCCCCTGGTATATTTCAGTCACACACTGTGCCCCCTGAATATAATTCTGCCACACACTGCACGCCCTGAATATAATACTGCTACACACTGTTCCCCTGAAAATAATACTGTCACACTGTGCCCCTGAAATAAAACTGCCACACACTGTGCCCCGGTATATTACTGCCACACACTGTACCCCTGGATATAATACTGCCACCCACTGTGCCCCTGAAAATAATTCTGCCACACACTGTACCCCCTGAATATAATATTACCACACACTGTGCCCCTGGTATATTACTGCCACACACTATTCCCCTGCGATATTACTGCCACACGCTATTCCCCTGCAATATTACTGCCACACGCTATGCCCCCAAATACATTTTCGACAAACACTGTGCACTGTACTGACGATTTGTACCTCTGTGTCTCTAAAACAATTAATGACACCACTGTGACCCCACAATGAATGTTGCCACTGTGCCCTCACAATGAATGATGCCACTGTGCCCCCACAATGAATAATGCCACTGTGCCCCCACAATGAATGCCATTGTGCCCCCACAATGAATGATGCCACTGTGCCCCCACAATGAATAATGCCACTGTGCCCCCCACAATGAATAATGCCACTGTGCCCCCACAATGAATGCCATTGTGCCCCACAATGAATGATGCCACTGTGCCCCCACAACGAATGATGCCACTGTGCCCCCACAATGAATAATGCCACTGTGCCCCCACAATGAATAATGCCACTGTGCCCCCACAATGAATGCCACTGTGCCCCCACAATAAATAATGCCATTGTGCCCCCACAATGAGTGATGCCACTGTGCCCCCAGAATGAATGATGCCACTGTGCCCAAAATAATTAATGATGCCAATGTGCCTCCAGAATTAATGATGCCACTATGCCCTGACAATAAATGAGGCCACTGTACCCTCAGAATTAATGATGCCAATGTGCCCCAGAATTAATGATGCCATTGTGCCCCAAAGAATTAATGTTTCCACTGTGCCCCAGAATTAATGATGCCACTGTGTTCCACAAAGTTAATGATGCCATTGTGCCCCACAGAGTCAATGATGCCACTGTGCCCCCATATAGACTTTGTAACTGTGACTCTCCAGCTGTTGCAAACTACAAATCCCATCATGCACAGACAGAAGGTCATGATGGGAGCTGTAGTTCTACAAAAACTGGAGAGTCACAAGTGGGGGAACACAAATTTTTACCTGAGAGCTTGGCTCCCATCCCAGGTCCTGCGCTGCTCCACTGATCTGGCCTCTTCTAGTCAGGCCACAGCGTTTCCTTGCTCTGGGCCACAGCTATTCATTCGTATCTGCGTCTTTAAGACAGCTGCAAATTAATAAGGGGAGATCCGGTGGGTGGATGACTGGTGGCTGCGGTCCGGATCTGGACCATGGTCTGCCAGTTGAGTACCCCTGACCCCTGGGGGATAGAAAAATAAAATCCTCAGGCAAAGAAATAAAGAAAAAAGGATCCACTCAATCAGAGGGGATCATCGACCAGTCCTACTGTCTGGAAGACAGAAAAGGGACTGGAGGAGATCGCCTCCTTTATGGGGCTGTGTGGGTGTATTTTCACTTTTAAATAATTTATTATTTAATAAAGTTCCATCGGTCCTACTAGTTTGCAGGGGGTGGAATACCCCATCTGTGCTGCTGGTAGGATGTAAGGGAATGATTAATGTCTGATAAGAGACTAAAGGGGTCTGAGGATATAGTCATCACACCCCAGCATTATTCTTAACACATCTGAGGAGTGGTATTGTAGACTTTAGAAAAGTCTCTGCCTGGCGAATCCTCACCAAGAGTGTCTGGAAAAGAAATAAACACTTTTAAGTTTAATAATAGTTCTTATTACTGTGTGCGGTTAAATAGCTCCTGAATCAGATCATGTCCCTCTTCCACATGTTTTTGAACAGCAGGTTTTTATCCTGACTTTAGGAGCTAGTCATCTAAGTGAGAGACATTGAAAACTCTCATTTCTTTAAGAAAGGCCACTATTACAGAAAATGCCTTTATGAACACAAAGAGGGCAGCAGAAATCATGAAGTTCTACCGACTATTGATGTTTCACAGATTCCTGAATGAAAGCTACTATCCTTAAAGGGGTACTCCGGTGCTAAGACATCTTATCCCCTATCCAAAGGATAGGGGATAAGATGGCTGATCGCGGTGGTCCCGCCGCTGGGGACCCTTGTAATCTTGCACGCAGCACCCCATTAGAATCAGTCCCCGAAGCACATTCGCTCCGGGTCTGATTACTGGCGATCATGGGGGCCAGAGCATTGTGACGTCATGGCCCCGCCCCTGTGTGACATCACGCTCCGCCCCTGAATGCAAGCCTATGTGAGGGGGCGTGACAGCTGTCACGCCCCCTCACATAGGCTTGCATTCAGGGGGTGGAGCGTGACATCACATGGGGGCGTGACTAACCTCCGCAACGCGAAAACAGCGTTCGGAACATTTAGTTCCACGCTGGCCAGTGGAGTACACCTTTAATCAATAAGACATAGTACTGTTCTGCTTCTCATAGACTTGCATTGAGGGAGCATGGCCGTGATATCACAAGGGGGGCGTGGCCGACCCATGTAACACAAAAATAGCATTCGGAGCATTTAGTTCCACCCTGGCCAGTGGAGTACCCCTTTAAGAAGTGGGAGCTAGGACCAAACACAGTTTACACCCAGCACACCCAATAAGGAACATAGAGGGAGAGTCATCAAAACCTGTGCAGAGGAAAGGTTGAACCAGTTGCCCATATCAACCAATCAGATTGCTTCTTTCATTTTTAAAAAGGCATCTGAAAAATAGAAAAATCAATTTGACTGCTATGGACAACTTTACACAGGTTTTGATAAATCTTCACAATAGTTCCCACACAGAAAACCTCTTTAGGGTCCATTCAGATGGCTCGCATTATGCTTAAAGGGGTAGTCCAGTGCTGAAAAACGTATCCCCTATGCTAAGGATAGGGGTTAAGTTTCAGATCGCCAGGGGTCCGACTGCTGGGGCCCCACGCAATCTCCTGTAGAGGGCCCCGGCTCACTGGCCAGATAGTGGGTGTCAACCACCACACGAAGTGGCTGCTGACACGCTCCCTCAATACATCGCTATGGAAGAGCTGGAGATTGCCGAAGACAGTGCTCCGGCTCTGCCATAGAGTTGTATTGAGGGGGTTTGTCAGCAGCCACTTTGTGCGGTGGTCAACACGCCCCCTTCCAACGGGCTGCTGAGGCCCCGTACAAGAGATCACGGGGGGCACCAGCGGTCGGGCCCCCGCGATCTGAAACTTATCCCCCTATCCTTAGGATAGGGGATGCGTTTTTCAGCACTGGATATCTTATTTAAATCTTTTCTTTTACTCCAGCAACAAAGATATTAAATCCTGTGCATCAAATCCTGCGCATCAAATCTGCGCAGGATCCTGAATGCGTGAACATACCCTTATGGTGTATTCACATATACAGTATTCTGCACAGATTTGATGCGCAGGATTTTCTGCTGCAGATTTCAATGTAAACCAGGGGTCTCAAGCTCAAATTATCCGGGGGAGGTAGCACTGGAGGTAGCAGCTGGGTGAGGCTGGGCCGCATGGGTCCCTTACATATAATGCCCCCATCATACGCCCCTCACATATAATGCCTCTATCAAGCGCCCCTCACATATAATGCCCCCCTCATGTGCCCCCACATATAATGACCCCATCATGCGCCCCTCACATACAATTACCCCATCATGCGCCCCTCACATATAATGCCCCCATCATGCGCCCCTCACATATAATGCCCCCATCATGCACCCCTCATCATCCACCAGAAACACCCCCATCATCCACCAGCAACCCCCCATTCCCCCTACCCCCGTGTGGTAATAGCATGAGCTGACAGATGATGGGGGTGCTACTTCTGGGGGTTCCCCACATTATGTAGGCAGCAGGTTCCCCACATTAGGTAGGTAGTAGCAGTTTCCCCACATTAGGTAGCAGCAAGTTCCCCACATTAGGTAGTAGCAGGTTCCCCACATTAGTTGGTAGCAGGTTCCCCACATTAGGTAGTAGCATGTTTCCCACATTAGGTAGTAGCATGTTCCCCACATAAGGTAGTAGCAGATTCCCCACATTAGGTAGTAGCAGGTTCCCCACATAAGGTAGTAGGAGGTTCCCCACATTAGGTAGAGTAAGGTTCCCCACATTTAGTGGTAGCAGGTTCCCCACATAAGGTAGTAGCAGGTTCCCCACATAAGGTAGTAGCAGGTTCCCCACATTAGGTAGAAGCAGGTCCCCCACATTAGGTAGAAGCAGGTCCCCCACATTAGGTAGTAGCAGGTTCCCCACATTAGGTAGTATCAGGTTCCCCACATTAGGTAGAAGCAGGTTCCCCACATTAGGTAGAAGCAGGTTCCCCACATTAGGTAGAAGCAGGTTCCCCACATTAGGTAGTAGCAGGTTCCCCACTAGGTAGAAGTATGTTCCCCACATTAGGTAGAAGCAGGTTCCCCACATTAGGTAGTAGCAGGTTCCCCACATTAGGTAGTAGCAGGTTCCCCACATTGGGTAGTAGCAGGTTCCCCACATTAGGTTGCATTGTCGTTGCCCCCCCCCTCCTCGACTCCCACACACACAGACAGACACCCACACATGCTCACACACACAGACAACCTTACCTGTCCTGCGCTGTGCTTCTCTCCGGCGGCTGCCTGAAGAGTAACGTCACTGATGTCCTTCTGTGCGGGTCTGTGGAGGGACGTCACATGCGCGACGTCCCTCATCAGACTCGAGCCGGCCGACCAACCGAAGACAGATGGTGCGGGCCACAAACTTTCATTCCACAGGCTGGGAGTTTGAGACCCTGATGTAAACTAAATGACTGAACGCAGCTTCAAATCCTGCACATCAAATCTGCTCAAGATACTGTACGTGTGAATAGACCCTTAAGCATAGACATGTAGACATGAGCTGAAACTAAGGGCATTCCTGCCCCAATCTGCAGAATGTGCCTTTGATTGCCTAGAGAGGAGGAAAAAATGTTAGCTGCATTAGTGCAAATAACAAGCTAAAGCATGCAATAGCAAAAAGCAGCAGTGTTACAGCTTGAGAATCCAGCAAAGAGTTAACTTTGTCTTGTACCCCTTCAGCATAATTTAAAAAGTCCAGCCAGATAAATAAAATAAAAAAATAAAAAAAACTGAAACAATAAGCAAACAAACAGCAAACCATCTGTCCAAGACCACAAAGAACAGAAAAAAAACACAAGGTGGCATTGGCTGGACATCCTTTTGTAGGGTAGGAGCTGTAGTTTATTAGGGTTCATTTCATTACAAATCACATCTGTCCTATTAGTACGTAACCCAAAACTTGTCTGAGACTTGCTCGAAACTACAGTGATCAGTATATGGATGTCTAAAGTCTCATGCAAGTTTAAATCCTTCCGTCAGAATGTGATTGCAATTACGATTTAAAAGGGGTTATCCAAAATAGGGTGACTTTACTAATTACCTGTCAGTCAGTAATGTACTTGCTTACCAAGAATCTATGCTTTTGTTGGTGGTAAATGGCCATGTCCTGTGTCCCCCATTACGCTGCTGGCTTGTTTGTGTAGAATGGCTATTTCCTGTTTCTGTGCCCTTTCTCTAACTAGAGTCCGATGGATCCCTTGTTTCTAGGTGGAAGGTGACTTATGTCCCTCCTACACATCAACCACCCCACCAATTGCAGCACAGCTAGGCTCCCTTCCATGAGTGCTGTGCTTGAAACTACAATTCCCCGCAATCCTGTGGATCTCCCTCCTACCCACCGGTAGCTCCACCCATAACAGCACAGACACACTCCCTTTCAACACCTGACTAGTGATTGCACATGACTATTATAGAAGTACTTTGCTGACTAGAATTTTCTCGCGCCGCAATGCAACTTGGGAAGACCTAAGACAACACTCATTTTGAATGCTGCTAAAAATGAACATCAAGACAAAGATCACATAAGAATTGCGAGGCCAGCCATCAAACACAGGTACAGACACTATATTATCAACTACACTAACTCTGTACCGCAGTTTAATAAAAAAAAAAAAAAAAAACAGACTACCCCTGTGGAGACCATGACATCTCCTTGCTGAAGAGGAGGAAGGACCAAAAGAATAACTTCCATCGACGGTCTAGTTATCACAAAGAGCCTTCAATGAAACCTCGGTGCTTTTACTTGAGGAACTAATATGGAGATGCCCATGGATATTAATTCCAGAAGGAATTTAGTGTTTTACTGTGGAAATTATGGCTTTGAAAAGAACTCCTCCAAATGGACCTGAAGAAGCATATAGGTGTAGATAGAGATGAACGAACTTTTGAAAAATCTGATTCGGCCAATCTGCCGAATTTTTCAAAAAAATGTGGTTCGATCAGAATTTATTTGCGGCTAATCTATATTAAAAACGGCTATTTCTGGGTGACAGAGAGCCTCAATAGGGGTGTAGAACACTTTGCTGTGTTCTAACACGCATACGGAGTGTGCTGTGGTAGTGAAATTATACTGTTATTCAGTATGACATGCAGATTACAGGCATCGCTACTAGAATCACTGCCGCAGAGCGGCTCAATGACAGAGCCTGGAGGTGGCATCAGTATGAGGAGACCATATAGTGGCTGAATGACACAGCGTAGAGGTGTTGGCAGCATGAGGAGACCATATAGTGGCTGAATGACACAGTTTGGAGGTGTTGGCAGCATGAGGAGACCATATAGTGGCTGAATGACACATTGTGGAGGTGTTGGCAGCATGAGGAGACCATATAGTGGCTGAATGACTCAGCCTGGAGCTGGCAGCAGCATGAGTAGACACTAGGGCTTCGCAATCCCTAAGATTAAAAGATTAATTTTGAAATTTAAATTGAAGATTTATGGTAGCTTGTGCTACCATACTTTTTTTTTTTTTAGGTCCAGGCCCAGCAGCATCAGTAAACCATATATTGGCTGAATGAAACAGCCTGGAGGTGGCTGAAGCATGAGGAGACCATATAGTGGCTGAATGACACAGCCTGGATGAGGCTGAAGCATGAGTAGACACCAGGGCTTCACAATCTCTAAGAACAAAAGATGAATTTTGAAATTTAAATTGAAAATTTAGGGTAGTTAGTTCTGCCATAAAACATTTTTAGGCCCAGACCCAGGCCCAGCAGCATCAGTAAACCATATATTGGCTGAATGGCACAGCCTGGAGTGGGCAGCAGCATGAGGAGACCATATAGTGTCTGAATGGCATAGTCAGGAGTTGGCAGCAGCATGAGTAGACACTAGAGCTCCACAATCCCTAAGAATAAAAGATGAATTCTGAAATTTAAATTGAAGATTTTGGGTAGCTAGTGCTACCATAACAAAAATTTTATTCCCAGGCCCAGCAGCATCAGAAAACCATATATTGCCTGAATGACACAGCCTGGAGTTGGCTGAAGCATGAGGAGACCATATAGTGTCTGAATGGCACAGCCTGAAGTTGGCAGCAGCATGAGTAGACACTAGGGTTTCACAATCCCTAAGATTAAAAGATGAATTCTGAAATTTAAACTGAAGATTTTGGGTAGCTAGTGCTACCATAACAAATTTTTATTCCCAGAACCAGGCCCAGCAGCATCAGTAAACCATATTTTGGCTGAATGACACAGCCTGGAGTTGGCTAAAGCATGAGGAGACCATATAGTGGCTGAATGACTGCCTGGAGTTTGTGGCAGCATGGGGAGACCATATAGTGTCTGAATGGCACAGCCTGGAGTTGGTGGCAGATGAGAAGACAATAGGGCCTCACAATCTCTAAGAATAAAAGATGAATTTTGAAGATGTATGGTACTTAGTGCTACCATAAACATATATAGGTAATGTCCTAGGCCCAGCAGCATCACTAAGCCATGTAGTTGCTGAATGACACAGACTGGAGCTGGCTGAAGCATCAATAAACCATATATTGGATGAATGGCACAGCCTGGAGGTGGCTGAAGCATGAGAAGAGACCATATAGTGGCTGAATGAGACAGCCTGGAGGTGGAAGCAGCATCAGGAGTCCTGAAAGATACCCGGTGACAGAGTGGTGCGGTGGGTGGCAATACCAGTACCAGGTGACGAAGGTGGGTGAAAAAGGTGTGATGCGGAGGAATGTTTTTAACTGGGGAGCAGCGCCTTAAATCTGTTTGCCACTATCCATATTTGTGAAGTGTTGGTGTGACACCATGGTCAATCTACTCTCATTCATCAGGCATTGGTGGTTAGAAATCCTGGCTGATCCATGCCTGATTCATCTTCACAAAGGTCAGTCTCTCCACATTTTTTGTGGACAGAGGAGTTCTCTTTGGGGTGACTATGGCCCCGCCGCACTAAACACCCGCTCTGATGGCACACTACAGGTCAGGCAGGACAGCTTGTCCAGGGCAAACTCTGCTAGTTGCCACCACAAATCAAGTTTGGCTGCCCAGAAGTCCAGCGGATCTTCAAGGTGTGTTGGCATGGGCATGTCAAGGTATGCCACCACCTGCTGGATCAAGTCCTGCTCCAGGTGTACCTGCTGCTGATGAGTTGCTTCGCTATGCAGGTGAAGAAAGCTACTAATCAGCGACTGTAGACTCAGGATGCTGCTGATGGAGCGGGTACTGCTCCTGCCACCCCACCCCTTCACAGCAGCCATGGCAGTGGAAGGTGAGCGCCAGGGGGCCCCCGATTCAGAATTGCGAGAGGATGGACGATGGCGCCGATAGGCATCGGCCAACTGACTACATAGGATGCCTCTGTAGAAGGTCAGTTTATCCTCCCTCTCAGTGGGTGTAAAAAAGTCCCCTATTTTGTGGCAGTAGCGAGGGTCCTATAAGGTGGAAATCCAGAAGTCATCCCACTGCCGAATGGTGACAATTCGGCTGTCACTACGCAAGCAAGTGAACATGCAGCGAGCCATTTGTGCCTCCATCTCCACTGCATACTGCCACGGTGTGTCTGGGTCCTCTGTCTCACCTTCCTCATAACCCTCTAGCTCCTCTGGCTGCTCCTGCTCCTCCTCTCCTATCAGATTACTAGAAAAAAAGCCCATTTGGCGAAACCTAAATTGTGCTCCACTGTGCCCCTCCCCTCCTCCAGGTGAGCCCCCACAGTGCTCATGTGGCCGTGAGATGTAGGCGCCACATCTCTAGTGGCCTGACCAGCCATCGTTTCCAACACATGTTGTAAGAAACTAAGCAGTGGAATGACATTGTTCATCCCGTAATCCTGGCGACTTACTAATAATGCGGCTTCCTCAAAGGGCCTGAGCAAACAGCAGGTGTCACGTATGAGCTGCCACTGGTTCACATTGAAGTTACACAGGGGAGTCCCCCTATCCGCTTGGATCAACAAGAAATTGGTGATGGCTTTTCTCTGTTCGTATAATCGGTCCAACATACGGAGGGTGGAATTCCAAGGTGTTGCAACGTCACAAATAAGACTATGTTGGGGATACTGTTCTGATGCTGCAGCTCAAGGAGGGTGTGCTTTGCGGTGTACGAGTGGCTGAAGTGCATGCAAAGTTTCCTTCACATTGTTAGGATGTCTTGCAAATGGGGGAACACTTCAGGTACTGCATTTAGGTGCACTACTGTGGTAGATGTAAACAATGACATTGGCTAACCCTCAAAACTGATGTCAAAATTTAGACATTAGCCAGTATATCATTATATGAAGGACACCTGAGCCCACACACCAATGCCAAGGTTTCTCAAGTGGCACGGGACCTAACACTAACCTACCTCTGCATGTTGAGCAAAACCAGGGGCCAGTGGGCAATTACAGCAGCATTAGGTCCGACTCACAGCCTGCTCCCAGGTTACCTCCAGTGTGGCTGGGCACACATACAATGGGAGGAGGGAGGCAGACTATAAGCCCCACCCAAGTTGGCTGATATGTTGCCGGCCTCACAGGTGGACCTTAATGCTGCTTTAAAGGGGTACTCCAGTGGAAAACTTTTTTATTTTATTTTTTTATATGAACTGGTGCCAGAAAGTTAAACAGATCTGTAAATTACTTGTATTAAAAAATCTTTACCCTTCCTGAAATTTTTAGCAGCTGTGTGCTACAGAGGAAATTCTGTTCTTTTTCAATTTCTTTTTTGTCTTGTCCACAGTGCTCTCTGCTGACACCTGATGCCCGTATCAGGAACTGTCCAGAGCAGGAGAAAATCCCCATAGCAAACCTATGCTGCTCTGGACAGTTCCTGATATGGGCATCAGGTGTCAGCAGGGAGCACTGTGTACAAGACAAAAAAGACATTCAAAAAGAACAGGATTTCCTTGGTAGCATACAGCTGCTAAAAAGTAAAGGAAGGGTAACAATTTTTTAATAGATTAATTTACAAATCTGTTTAACTTTCTGGCACCGGTTGACTTATAAAGACCTATAAAAAAATGTTTTCCACTGGAGTACCTCTTTAATAGTGATCAAGGCACATTAAATGTGGAGTTTTTACACCTCCAAGTATAAGATTTAAACAACAACAAAGATGTGGTCTCAAATGGCAGGAGGTGCTCAACCCCAAATGCAGTTGTGCATTTATGCTGGGGGAGCAGATCCTGCACTTGTAGTCTGTTGCTAGGGGCAATCCCCAGCATAAAAATGCATACAATGAGGGATGCCTGCAGCAGACTACAAGTGCCACAATGGCATCCTACACCAGATAAACGGTGTGGATGTGTAACAATTAGAATAATACAATACAATAATTTAGGTGCATTACTGTGGTAGACCTCAAAACTGATGTTAAAATTGGGGTTTAGCACCTCCTGCCATTTGAGACCACGTCTTTGTTGTTGTTCACAACCAGATTGAACATGTGTGCCATGCAGGGTGGAGAAAGTAGTTTTCGTGGAGTAAGCCATGCTCCGATTTCTTTATGAATGACTTTTAGCAGTTCCTCCCTGTGTGACTCTTTTCGCCAAGGCTAATCATGTGAAGAACAGCATGACACCGCTGTGCCCTGTACACATGGTATGCTGAAGGGCCACTGAGCCTTGCCTGGGCAGTGGAGGCTGAGGACACGGTGGAGGATGAGGAGGCGGAGTGGCACATTGTCACACGACTAACAGCCTGAGAGCGTGGAGGAGGAAACGGTGTGACCTGTCCAAGTTGGTGTTGTGGCTGTGCAGGAAACACATTCACCCAGTGAGCCGTAAAGGACATGTATTGTCCCTGACCGTAGTTACAGCTCCAGACGTCGGTGCTGCCGTGCACTTTGGTACACACCGACAGGCTCAAGGAATGGACCACCTTCTCTTCCATAAAATTTTGCAGGGCTGGTACTGCCTTCTTTGCAAAGAAATGACGGCTTGGGACTCTCCACCTCGGCTCGGCACAAGCCATTAGTTCTCTGAAAGGTGTAGAGTCCTCTACATCACCAGCAACTTAGACAGGAGCACATTCAGCTTATGCGCCGCTGGATGAGTGGACACATACTGTTGTCTCTTGGACATGGCTTTGCCGATGGATTGTTGGCGGAATGACTGACTAAAAGTAGGAAGAGCAGGAGCATCTGGAGCAACAGAAGGAGGATATGACACACAGCTCCCTTCGGCTGAGGTGGTGGTGGAGCCTTGGCTGGCTGAAAGAGGAAGCGGCGTGCCACTGGGTGATGCAGCAGGCTAGACCATTACATCGGAGCCACGGTTCTCCCAGACCGCTTTATGGTGGCGAAGCATACGTTGACGCAGGGCTGCCAACATTGGGACCCTGGCCACACTTCACCTTCTGCCGACAAATCTTGCATGTGGCTATGTGAATCTCCTCCGGATGCTTGATGAAAAACTGCCACACCGCCGGGCACATTTGGCTCCAGAATTTCCACTTCTGCCACCATGCTGACTGCCAACCATGCTACCACCTTGCTGGCTCAGCTGCTGCCTTACGGGAAACCTGCAACTTCTTCTCCTGATGATGATGAAGCACCTTCTGCTCCCGGCTCCAAATTGCGATCGGCTTCATCATCATCATCAACAAGTGTCTGCACATCACTGATGTCCTCCTCAGATTCCCCAACAGTGTCCCAAACGCTGGCAACACCGGCTCCCACGTCCCTCTCCTCATCACTACTTGCCCGCATAGTGGGGGAAGCAGCACATGTCTCCTCTACTTCTTGGCTGGGCAGTAGCTGCTGACTGTCCTCTATTAGATCGTCCTCACTGAATAGTGGAGCTGAACCCACAGCATAAGATACTTCTTTAGGGGAGGGAACAGCATAGGACAGAGGCAATGGGAGGACAGAGACTGCTCTTGGGCCATGCGAACGGAGGGTTGTGTCTGAGGAAGCCACTGACTGTTGACTGGGAGTGTCAGATGTCACTTGTAACCAATTGACGACGACAGATGGGTAGCTGATAACGGGAGCTCAGGTGTCTCGCTGCGATGACTGCTGCCACTCGCCCATAGTCTGCTGCGACCTCTGCCTGAAGAATTTAGGCCTCTACCACTCATCTGTGCACGTCCTGGCACTTCCCTGTCTGATATACTTAGTGCGTATATGAGGGGAGTACAATATGATTCATAGTTACATAGTTACATAGTTAGTACGGTCGAAAAAAGACATATGTCCATCAAGTTCAACCAGGGAATTAAGGGGTAGGGGTGTGGCGCGATATTGGGGAAGGGATGGGATTTTATATTTCTTCATAAGCATTAATGTTATTTTGTTCCATAAATGTATCTAATCCTGTTTTAAAGCTGTTAATTGTTCCTACTGTGACCAGTTCCTGAGGTAGACCGTTCCATAAATTCACAGTCCTCACGGTAAAGAAGGCGTGTCGCCCCTTGAGACTAAACTTTTTCTTCTCCAGACGGAGGGAGTGTCCCCTCGTCCTTTGGGGGGGTTTAACCTGGAACAGTTTTTCTCCATATTTTTTGTATGGGCCATTAATATACTTATATACGTTTATCATATCCCCCCTTAAACGTCTCTTCTCAAGACTAAACAATTGTAACTCCTTTAATCGCTCCTCATAGCTAAGATGTTCCATGCCCCATATTAGTTTAGTCGCGCGTCTCTGCACCCTTTCCAACTCCGCAGTGTCCCTTTTATGGACAGGTGCCCAAAACTGAACAGCATATTCCAGGTGAGGCCGTACCAATGCTTTATAAAGGGGGAGTATTATGTCCCTGTCCCTTGAGTCCATGCCTCTTTTTATACATGACAATATCCTGCCGGCTTTGGAAGCAGCAGCCTGACATTGCATGCTATTCTGTAGTCTGTGATCTACAAGTACACCCAGATCCTTCTCTACCAGTGACTCTGCCAGTTTAATCCCCCCTAAGACATACGATGCATGCAGGTTATTAGTACCCAGATGCATAACTTTACATTTATCCACATTGAACCTCATTTGCCAAGTGGATGCCCAGACACTTAGTCTATCCAAGTCATCCTGTAACTTATGCACATCCTCTATAGACTGTACCGTGCTACAAAGCTTGGTGTCATCTGCAAAGATAGAAACAGAGCTGTTAATACCATCCTCTATATCATTGATAAATAAATTAAACAACAGCGGGCCCAGTACTGAACCTTGGGGTACACCACTAATTACCGGGGACCAATCAGAGTACGAATCATTGACCACCACTCTCTGGGTACGATCCATGAGCCAGTGTTCAATCCAGTTACAAACTAAAGTTTCCAAGCCCAAGGACCTTAACTTACCTGTCAGACGTCTGTGAGGGACAGTATCAAATGCTTTGGCAAAATCCAGAAACACTATATCCACAGCCATTCCTCTGTCAAGGCTTCTACTCACATCTTCATAAAAGCAAATTAGATTGGTTTGACAACTTCTATCCTTAGTAAACCCATGCTGGCTATCACTTATAATACAATTATCCTCTATGTATTCCTGTATGTAATCCCTTATAAGTCCTTCAAACAATTTACCCACAATGCACGTTAAACTTACCGGTCTATAGTTTCCTGGGGAAGACCTAGAGCCCTTCTTGAAGATTGGCACCACATTCGCCTTGCGCCAGTCCCTTGGCACAATACCAGACACAATAGAATCTCTAAATATCATGAACAGGGGTACAGATATTACTGAACTTACCTCTCTAAGAACTCTTGGGTGTAGTCCATCCGGCCCTGGGGATTTGCTTACATTTATATCACTTAACTTACCTTGTACCATCTCTACATTAAGCCAGTTCAGTACATTACATGATGTGTTACCAGCACTGACCTGGCCAATGTCAGCTCCTTTTTCCCTAGTATATACAGAACTAAAGAACCCATTCAGTAGCTCCGCCTTCTCTTGATCGCCTGTGACAACCTCCCCATTATCATTATTAAGGGGTCCTACATGCTCTGTCCTTTTTTTTTTTGCATTTATATATCTAAAAAAATATTTAGGATTAGTTTTGCTTTCTTTGGCCACCTGTCTCTCATTTTGAATTTTTGCTGTTTTTATTACATTTTTACAGATTTTATTAAGCTCTTTGTACTGTTTAAATGTTATCGCTGACCCATCAGATTTGTATTTTTTGAAGGCAATTTTTTTGTTGTTTATTGCTCTTTTAACATCATGTGTCAGCCATGTAGGATTTAATTTTAATCGTTTATATTTGTTCCCCTTTGGTATATATTTAGCTGTATAGTTATTTAGAGTTGATTTAAAGATGTCCCATTTACCTTCTGTATCAGTATTTGAGAACACTTCCCCCCAGTCTATGTCCTGTAGTGCAGCCCTCAGCCCAGGGAAGTTTGCCTTTTTAAAGTTATATGTTTTTGCCTTCCCCGCCTGTCTTTGTTTTCTACATTTTAAGTCAAAAGTAACTATATTGTGGTCGCTATTACCAAGGTTTTCCCGCACAGTTACATTACCAATCAGCTCTGCGTTGTTGGAAATGATCAGATCCAACAAGGCATCACTTCTTGTTGGGTCCTCCACAAACTGGCCCATAAAATTATCCTGCAATAAATTTAGGAATTGTCGCCCCTTTGTAGTTTTAGCCAACCCCGGACCCCAATCTATATCTGGATAGTTAAAATCTCCCATTATTACCACTGTACCTGCCCGGGTGGCCCTCTCTATTTGTTTATGAAGCCGAACATCTATCTCTTCAGTGATATTAGGGGGTCTGTAGATTACCCCAAATATTATTTTTTCAGTATTTCCCTCCTTTTGTAATTCTACCCACAGTGATTCCACCTCCTCAAAATCATCACACACTATGGCATCGTTCACACTGACTTTCATACCACTTCTTACATACAGACAGACTCCACCACCTTTTCTGTTCATTCTATCCTTGCGAAACAATGTAAACCCCTGCAGATTGACAGCCCAGTCATGCGAGGAGTCCAGCCATGTCTCAGTGACCCCAACTATATCAATATGTTCCTCCAGTATCAAGGCCTCAAGCTCCCCCATTTTATTTGCTAGGCTTCTGGCATTTGTGAACATACACTTTACATTTCCATCCTTTATGTTATTGGGGTTAATGGGATTCAAGGGTGTAAGTTTTATTTTCCTATGAAGCCTATTCCTATTAACTATTCTAACCCCTCCCTCCGGTCCACCCCCAGGTACATTTATAATTCCCACCTCTCTATCTACACTATCTTCCCCCTCTTTGCTGTAGGTTCCCTCCCCCCAAGTCCCTAGTTTAAACACTCCTCCACCCTTCTAGCCATCTTCTCCCCAAGCAAAGCTGCACCCTCCCCATTGAGGTGCAGCCCGTCCCTACGGTAGAGCCGGTAACCGACAGCGAAGTCAGCCCAGTTCTCCATGAACCCAAACCCTTCCTTCCTACACCAGCTTCTGAGCCACTTGTTTACCTCCCTGATCTCCCGCTGCCTCTCTGGTGTGGCTCGTGGTACTGGTAGTATTTCAGAAAATACTACCTTGGAGGTCCTTGCCTTAAGCTTGCGGCCTAAGTCCCTGAAATCATTTTTAAGGACACTCCACCTACCTCTTACTTTGTCATTGGTGCCAATATGTACCATGACTGCTGGGTCCTCTCCAGCCCCGCCCAGCAACCTGTCAACCCGATCCGCGATGTGCCGAACTCATGCGCCAGGCAGACAACACACTGTTCGGCGATCCCGGTCTTTGTGACAGATTGCCCTGTCTGTCCCCCTAATAATTGAGTCCCCCACCACTAGTACCTGTCTGGCCTGCCCTGTACTCCTCCCTCCCTCCTTACTGGAGCAGACACCCCCCTGGCGGTCAGAGGCGGTATCCTGCTGCAGTTCTGCTAGCTCTGTAATGGCATCCCCCTCATCTGCCAAGCGGGCAAACTTGTTGGGGTGTGCCAGTTCAGGACTAGCCTCCCTGACACTTTTTCCCCTACCCCTCTTTCTAACTGTAACCCAGCTAACTGCCTGACTGTCCTGCAACTCCGTCCCACTGTCCTCCCCCACCTCTATTCCCGAGAGTGCCTGCTCAGTGAGCACGAGACTCCTCTCCATGTTGTTAATGCTTCTCATTGTTGCCAGTCGCCCCTCTAGATCCAGGATCTGGGCTTCCAAACGGACAACTAGCACACATCTCGCACAACAATATGCACCCTCAAACTGTTGTTCAAGGATTGCATACATTGAACAGGATGTACATTGGACTGCATTTTCCAACATGGAGGCCATCTAGTTATGGGGATTTCACAAATGTATAGGAAAAAACAGACAGTCAAAATGACACTTAAAATTTTTTGTAGACCTTGTGGGTTCAGAAATTAACACTCACAGCGATCTCAACCTCCTGCTTTCAAACTCCTGTTTTTGTAACTCCTCTTTCACGCCCCCTCTTACACAGCAACACTCAGAAGAGCAAGCTCTCAATAAGAGTCCCAAGCTAAGATTTATACACCTGTGCCCAATCTACTCCTCCTCCCCCTAGAGGTGGAACAGAGAAAAAAAAAAAATGAAAAAGGGTGTTTAAACTCTAACAGTTATCCCACTATGTGCAAAAGAGAAAAACTTACCCAAAATATGAATGTAGACTATAGGCAGTCGCACCCACTCCACAGATTCACTCCGCACAACAGATAATCACAGTTTTTGTAACTCCTCTATCACGCCCCCTCTTACACAGCAACACTCAGAAGAGCAAGCTCTCAATAAGAGTCCCAAGCTAAGATTTATACACCTGTGCCCAATCTACTCCTCCTCCCCCTAGAGGTGGAACAGAGAAAAAAAAAAAAAAATGAAAAAGGGTGTTTAAACTCTAACAGTTATCCCACTATGTGCAAAAGAGAAAAACTTACCCAAAATATGAATGTAGACTATAGGCAGTCGCACCCACTCCACAGATTCACTCCGCACAACAGATAATCACAGTTTTTGTAACTCCTCTTTCACGCCCCCTCTTACACAGCAACACTCAGAAGAGCAAGCTCTCAATAAGAGTCCCAAGCTAAGATTTATACACCTGTGCCCAATCTACTCCTCCTCCCCCTAGAGGTGGAACAGAGAAAAAAAAAAAAAAAAAATGAAAAAGGGTGTTTAAACTCTAACAGTTATCCCACTATGTGCAAAAGAGAAAAACTTACCCAAAATATGAATGTAGACTATAGGCAGTCGCACCCACTCCACAGATTCACTCCGCACAACAGATAATCACAGTTTTTGTAACTCCTCTTTCACGCCCCCTCTTACACAGCAACACTCAGAAGAGCAAGCTCTCAATAAGAGTCCCAAGCTAAGATTTATACACCTGTGCCCAATCTACTCCTCCTCCCCCTAGAGGTGGAACAGAGAAAAAAAAAAAAAAAAATGAAAAAGGGTGTTTAAACTCTAACAGTTATCCCACTATGTGCAAAAGAGAAAAACTTACCCAAAATATGAATGTAGACTATAGGCAGTCGCACCCACTCCACAGATTCACTCCGCACAACAGATAATCACAGTTTTTGTAACTCCTCTTTCACGCCCCCTCTTACACAGCAACACTCAGAAGAGCAAGCTCGATTCACTATGCTTAAAACAGTATTTGTCTAGAACAGCAGCAGGTGTGCACTTTTGGCTGGCCTTTCACAGTATGTAGGCCCTTGACAGATTAACAGGTACAAAATAGTACACTACTTAGATATACGTATGCGGTATGCACTTATGAGGGCAGAAAAATGTGCTACAGTACCCTTAAAAAATGGACTGCTGGATATTATACCGTCTACAGACTAGTATAACCAGCAGATGATTTTTTGTGGAACAAAGAAACTGAATTGCGCTGAAAAATTATTCCTGCCTCCTCTGCTAAGGTTTATGAAGTTGAGGCAGCTTGTTGAAATGTATGAGGCAACACAGCTATGTGCCCCTCTCTGTAATACTATGTCGAAGAAAGTGATTGGGAGGTTAATGCCTGCAGCTGCAGTAAAAATCCTTTTCAGTGAAAAAAACACTGCTCTCCATCCACGAGAACACTGATGTGACTAGGATGTTAAACGCTGCTGGACTGCGCTTTTCTCTGCTGTAACACACACACAGGCTCTGCGTCCTACGATCCTTCTGCAGTGTATTGTAATGAAGTGAGGAGACGGAATTATGGCTGCTAATTATATAGGGCTGTGACATCACAGGGGTGACTGGCTGCTGATAGGCTGCATCCTGCATGTGATTCAGGGTCCTCCCTCCTACTTCCCTTCCCGCCTTCCTAGCATTCCTTGCCCCATGTACTGACATGTGGATCCGCCATTTTAGATGCCCTGGAGCCTGCATCACAGTAAATGGAGTTTAATGAAGTGATTTGCGCTATAGAATCGCGGCGATATTTGTATTTGTTGCAAATCGAATATTTCTGGAAATTTGTAACGAATTCGGGTTCATCAGCTTCGATTCACTCATCTCTAGTTGTAGATTTAAAATGCATTGACTATGCAATAGCAATAAAGTGAGTTCTTATTACAGGGAAACCTCACCAGAAGACCACCCTCTTAACCAGAACAGATTATGTATGACAGATTTTCTGTCTACAATACAGTATACATAGGTATTTTCTTTGAGGAGACCGCCCACATAGAAAATCACTTTTTGATGCAATTTTGGGTGGTCTTCTCAAAGAGGTTCATATGCATCTTGAACATGTCTCGGTAATTGGCTATTTGTGGCACACATTTAGTCAGTGTAAAAGTTTGCACTGAGTTATCATTTTGTAAAATGATAATACACCTTAACCCCTTAAAGGGGTATTCCGCCCCTAGACATCTTATCCCCTATCCAAAGGATAGGGGATAAGATGTCAGATCGCCGCGGTCCCGCTGCTGGGGACCCCCAGGATCCCTGCTGCAGCACCGCACTATCATTACAGCACAGAGCAAGTTTGCTCTGTGCGTAATGACGGGCGATACGGGGGACGGAGCAGCGTTCCCTTAATGCAAGTCTATGGGAGGGGGCGTGACGACCGCCACGCTCCCTCCCATAGACTTGTATTGAAAGGGGCGGGCTGTGACATCACGAGGGGCGGAGCCGTGACGTAACGATGTTCCGAACTCGCTCTGTGCTGTAATGATAGCGGGGTGCCGCAGCGGGGATCCCAGGGGTCCCCAGCAGCGGGACCGCGGAGATCTGACACCTTATCCCCTATCCTTTGGATAGGGGATAAGATGCCTAGGGGCGGAATACCCCTTTAAGGACCAAGCGTTTTTTCATTTTTGCACTTTAGTTTTTTCCTCCTTACCTTTTAAAAATCATAACTCTTTCATTTTTGCACCAAAAAATCCAAATGATGGCTTTTTTTTTGCGACAACAATTCTACTTTGTAATGACAAAGAGTAGTACGGCACTGCTACTAAATAAATCTCGGAAGGACTTCAGTTAAGATATTGTAGGAATCTGCTGTTCGTAGGTGCGGTGGTGCTCTAACTTGTTCAAGACCATAGGACACTTGCATATATAGAAGAAATTAAATAAAGTCGCCAACTCACCACGGTATCTTCTCTCTTCTAGTTTATTGAGAATATACACTCACATATACAGGTACAGATTACGGAAAGGGACAAGTGTGGGTGAGGGGAGGTACCACTAGGCAACAATAACCGTTTCGCACAGATCAGTGCTTCATCGGGCCTGATAAAGTACTGATCTGTGCAAAACTGTTAGTGTTGCCTAGTGGTACCTCCCCTCTCCCGCACTTGTCCCTCTCCGTGCCTGTTTATGTGAGTATATGTTCTCAATAAACTAGAAGAAATAAGATACCGTGGTGAGTTGCTGACTTTATTTCATTTCTTCTATATATGCAAGTCTACTTTATAATGATATCAGTCATTTTACCCAAAAATATACGGCGAAACGGAAAAATTAATAATTGTATGATAAAATGTAAGCAAAAACTCCATTTTGTAACTTTTGAGGGCTTCCGTTTCTACGTAGTAAATTTTTCGGTAAAAATGACACCTTCTGTTTATTCTGTAGGTCCATACGATTAAAATGATCCCCTACTTATAAAAGGTTTGATTTTGTCGTACTTCTGGAAAAAATCATAACTACATGCAGGAAAATTAATACGTTTAAAATTGTCATTTTCTGACCCCTATTACTTTTTTATTTTTCCATGTATGGGGTGGTATGAGGGCTCATATTATGCGCCGTGATTGAAAGTTTTTATCGGTACCATTTTTGTTTTGATCTAACTTTTTGATCGCTTTTTATTCATTTTTTAAAGTGACCAAAAATACGCCATTTTGGATTTTGGAATCAGCTTTTGAGCACACTTCACAGATCGGGAGCCGGCCACGGATGTAAATATACGTCCGTGGTTGTTAAAGGGGTACCCCGGTGGGAAAATTTTTTGTCAAATCAACTGGTGCTAGAAAGTTAAACAGATTTGTAAATTAATTCTATTTAAAAAAATGTATCCTTCCAGTACTATCCAGAGCAGGATAGGTTTGCTATGGAGATTTGCTCCTGCTCTGGACAGTTCCTGACATGGACAGAGGTGTCAACAGAGAGCACTGTGGTCAGACTGAAAAGAACTACTCAACTTCCTCTGTAGTATACAGCAGCTGATACTACAGGTACTGAAAGGATTAAGATTTTTTAATAGAAGTAAATTACAAATCTGTATAACTTTCTGGAGCCAGTTGATATGACATTTTTTTGTTATCTACCTGAGTACCCCTTTAAAGAGGACCAGCTCGTATTATAATCATGGTCCCCCGTACCTGACAATGGGACTATATCGTCCTTTATGTCCTCTCTAAAGGGAACCTGAGGGGAATTTATCATACCATATAGACTGCTTTTTTGTCTAAATTTGTTGCAGGAAAAGGCCGTCTGGCTCCCTGCAACTTTTTCTGCAACATTTCATCTAGACTGTATAAATTTCCTGACCATGACGTCTTCTTATATCACTTTGTGCAGTGGTCATTAATTTATCATGTATGACTTTTTGTGAAAAGTTTAACAAAAGTAGCACAAAACAAGACAGGGCCCCAACACACTGTAGTGTGACATGCGCCAGAATATTATCCACTAGAAGTAAACAATGGAGACTCCTATGATTGCAGGCAGAACAATGTTATTGTTCCAGGAATTGTTATTGATTCCAAATATATTGGGAAATGTTATACAATGTTTTATTGTAAATAAACAATCATTGTTTGCAAGAATTACCCATCTTTTTCTTCACAATATTTGTGAAATTTTTTATGTTTATTTCAGGCGTTCACAAAGAATACAGAAGCACATTGCACCATCTAGTGGTACTTTAGTGCAAGTACATGTTGTATTAGTAGTGATATTTTTTGAAGCAACAATTATATTGGAAGAGTCTATGTATGTAAAGTCATGTGGTGAATAAGAAATGTAAAAACGCAAATGCAGAGAGTTATCTTTTGTGCAGGTTCCTGGGCAGCTCAAAACAGCAACAGCTAGGGTTGGAACCTGCATAGGCAGCCATGTTAAAGACGCTTCCTCTGTAAAGACCTCATGGATTTCCAGAATGGTGGAAACTAGCTACATAAAACTTTGGGGTAAAATGGCAACTTCCCTCCTAGAAAAGCTTTATTTTTCTGAAGGGTACTGTTATTTTTTACATTGTGCAAGTAGCACCCTCACTTACTGGAATTTGTCCATGCTTGTGCTTCAGCTTGGACAAAGATTATGCTGCAGCCAGACAGGACTATGTTCTGGACAGTATGAGGACCCCTAGTGGTGTTTTTTTTTTATAAGCTATGATTTCTATAAAAAGGAAATAACATTTTTTTTATATTTCAACTTGGTTTTTATTAAAGGATTTTTAGAATGTAACAAAGGATAAACAAAAGACAATAAATGGAATAATAATGCTGCAGACATGACATATAATGGACTCACAATAACCGCACCGATCTGATGTAGCGGAAGGTCCGGACTGATCTCCAGTATGAACATGGTAATAGGGAAGATATAACCAGAAGAGTCGTCCAGTCTGTGGGGGAATATAATGGTGTATACACGTCCATATACACGATGATCTGTGAGATCCTGGGTTATGTAGGATTTGTCAGCAGTGTAAATAATGGGGTATAATAAGGGGTAATAGCAATACCACCTAACTGTATATCAACAAAGAACACAATGTTCAGTATGAGACCTTCATGTTCTAGTAAACAATAGATATGGAGATTTAGTACTACAATTATATTATAAACTATTATAGGAAACGCCACGAAATCAGAGTAGTTACTATTATTATACTCACTATTATTATTGATATGAATGGGAATATTCCGGATTCACCAGGTGCGTCCACATCTCCAGTTTTGCTATATTTAAGCTCAGTGTGTGATGTCATATGTAATACACGTAACTGTCCCTGATCCAGTATCCAGGTATTATATATTGGTCCAGCAGTGATGTCATGTGTGATGTCATATGTAATACACGTAACTGTCCCTGATCCATTATCCATGTCTTATATATTGGTCCGGCTGAGGTATAGAGCAGAATTTACGTGGAACCATCACAGAAGTTATTGGCCGATTGAGGGAATTTTGTAAACCAGGATTTCCATTTGTGTCTCATCTTTTCCCCACACCTTTGTTGATTTGCCAGAGCCCATTCATATGACCCATTGGTGGAGACGTTATCGATGACTTCTTGGATGTTTGGGATATTTGTAGTTTTCCAGCGCCTCGTAATGAGGAGTCTGGATACATGAAATATGTGGCATATGGGGATTCGCTGGGGGAATGGAATATTCTCTATGTCAATAAATAACAGGGCCAACTCAGGGGTTAATGAGATCGGGGAGATCGATAAATCATTAATCAATTAATTTATATTTGACCAAAAGTGCTTTAGCTTTGGGCAGCTCCATAGAATGTGTTTGATGGATCCGATTCCACCACAGTCCCTCCAGCAATCCATAGAAGCGGAAGGATACATTGTAGATAGACGGAGTGGCGTATAATGCCATCTCATTAACACTTTAGCGTACGATTCCCAGTGGGAAGCACATCGGGTAGACTTCTTAGCCCAGAAGAACGCTTTCTCCCATCTCATGGAATTCAACGTTAATTTGAGATCGTTCTCCCACTTTCCTAGATGGGAGAATTTTGCCTCATTACATCCGTTTTCATTGAAGACGGTTCCCTTCAAAAAGATCTGAGACATATTTTATTTGCTTATCTGACCTGGTGGAGACGTCCTGCAGGGAGGTGTATAGGACGAGGGAGGAGAGGGGAATATTACATTGGGAACCAGAATGGGGATTTCTCTCTGACTTGCTGTAATCTGCCCACAGTTTTAGCGTTGCTTTGACTGGTGGTAGAACAGTAAATCTTTTAATAGAAAGCAGTTTTCCTGTGACTAGTAATACATTTGACCAATTGTCCACATTTAGCGTCTCTTTCTCTACATGTTGCCAACCAATGTTGCCACGTTCTGGTATTAACCAGGCTTTGGTTTGGGATAATATGGTGGACTTCCAGTAAGCCTCTATATTTGGTAAACCAAATCCTCCATCTTTAATGGGGCCTAGTAAAATCTTTTGTGCGACTCTCGGAGGGGAACCCCCCCATATAAATTTCCGGAGTTGTTTCTGCAGAGCATTGAATATATATTTGGGAGTTGGGATAGGTAGGGCTCTGAACCTATATAAGATTTTCGGTAAGATAAACATCTTATATAAAGTCAACTTACTCAGCCAGCCTGTCTCATTCTTACTTATATCATCTAATTCTTTACCCAGGGATGTTATTAAGTTTGGGTAATTACTTTTAATAAGATTTCTTGGATTGTTAGTGATTTGGATACCTAAGTAGGTTAATGATTCTTCTTCTCATTTGTAAGGAAATTTTTGACCAATGATGTCCTTCTCCTCCCTTGACATATGTATACTCAATAAATAACATTTATTCTCATTTAATTTATAATAGGAGACTTTACCGAAGTCATCCAGAAGTTTTTGAGTTGTCAGGAGTGAGGAGAGTGGGTCTTATAGAAGAAGAACGACATCATCAGCGTAGAAGCTGATTTTATTTTCACTGATTGAATGATCAATTCCTTTAATGCTGGGGGATTTGCGAATTAGAGAGGCGAGGGGCTCCATCACTAAAGAGAAAACTATAGGGGAGAGGGGGCATCCCTGCCTTGTGCCATTTGATATTGGGAAAGGTTTAGAGAGGAGGCCATTTACAAATACCGAGGCTGAGGGGAATGAGTAGAGTGCCATTATAGCTGATTGCAGAGAAGAAGGGATATGAAATCTTTTGAAAACCTCCTTCATGAAAAGCTAGTTCACTCTATCAAACGCCTTCTCTGCATCTAGTGACAAGAGCAGAGAAGGCGTCCGTTTATGATCTGCTAGAGCCACTAGGTCTATTACTCGTCTGGTGCCATCATAGGTTTGATGGCCTTTAGTAAACCCAACCTGGTCCTCACCAATGATGAGGGGCATTATTCAATGTAAACGGTTGGCTATAAGCCTCGCATACAGTTTGATATCTTCATTTAATAATGATATTGGTCGTAGGGCTGAGAGCCAGGTGGGGCTTTTACCAGGTTTGGGTAATGTGACAACATGCGCTGACAGCATCTCTTTCGGAAACTTACCGGACCTCATAGCCTCATTAAAAACCTTTTCCAATAGAGGCACCAGGGTATCTGCAAAGGTTTTATAATAGAAAGCAGAATAACCGTCCGGGCCAGGGGATTTATGGAGTTTGGCTTGTCCGATTCCTCTATGAATTTCTTCTGAGGAGAACGGCCGTGATAAGAAGCTATGGAATTTGCCAGGAATTTGAGGGAGATCACATCGGTCTAGGAAGCTGTTAATTTCTTCTAGGCCTGGCTGATGAGTATTGGGGTCTTTATTCAGATTATATAAGTCATAATAATATTTACTGAATTCATCTGCAATTTCTTGGGGGTGATAAATTTTGTTTTTTGTGGAGGGATTTTCTAGGTGACTTCATCTAGTTTTAATTCGCATTTTATTTATTCTGTTTGCCATTAATTTTGATGATTTATTGAAATCATTATAATAGAGTATTTTAAGTCTCCTCGTTTGTTTATCGAATCTTGAAACTAATAATTGGCGTAGATGTAGTTTAATCTGTCTAAGTTCAGTCTCTACTTGTTGGGAGGGTTTCTGTTTATGAGATGCTTCTATTTGGGATAATTTGGTTAGAGTTTGATTTATTTCAGCCTCATGTAGTCTTTTTTGTTTTGAGGTGGCCTGAATGATGAGTCCCCTGATATACGCCTTACTTGAGTTCCACAAGAGGAATTGATCATCAGTTGAAGGAGAATTTATGGCTATAAATTCTGTAAATTTTTCCTTTATGAGCTTTACAGTTTGTGGGTTGTCCAACACAAAATCATTACATTTCCAGATGTACGTATTGCTAGGGTGGTTTGGAATATGAATTTTTTTAAAAATGGGGGCGTGGTCAGACCAAGTGATTTGAGATATTGAGCAGTCTTTGACATAATTTAAAGCGTCTTTTTTCAACAGAAAATAATCTATTCTAGTATAGATTTTATGTGCAGCTGAGTAAAATGTATAGTCTCTTTCGTTGGCATGAGTGCACCTCCATATATCCAGGAATTCGTGTTGGGCAAACCATTGTTTTAGTTGAGTAGGTGGAGTGGAGCTCTGTGAGGTGGTATCCTCTGAGCGATCAGCAATCACATTAAGATCCCCCACAACTATTAGCTTCCCCTTAGCTATACGGTTTATTTTTTTGATCAATTTGTTAAGGAAATTAACTTGTGAGTTGTTTGGGCCGTATGCGTTTACTATGGTGAACAACTGATTATTAATCTCACATACAATAATCAGATATCTCCCATTGATATCCCTTAGTATTTCTATTAGGTTGAAGGCGACAGAGTTTCTAACCGCTATTGCTACTCCGGCTGACTTCTTTTTTGAGTTGGCCAAAAATATGTTAGAGAAATTTTTGTTTAAAAAATTAGGATGATCGCCCTCCTTAAAATGTGTCTCTTGTAAACACAAGATGTCAACCTTATTTTTCCTCGCCTCTGTCCAAATTAAGGAACGTTTGAAAGGGCTGTTAAGTCCTTTCACATTTAAACTCATAAATTGGACTGTCATGGTGGATCAGTAGTGGAATGATGTGAGTGAGTAGTGTTTACCTGAACCCTTTTGAGGTTCTGAAGGAGCTCTTTGCCTTTCTCCACTGAAGCAATAGAATAGGTTTTCCCATTTCTGGTCAGTAGGATTTTAGTTGGGAACCCCCACTTGTAGGGTATGTTCTCCTGAAGAGCTCTGGTGATTGCTTGTAAGTTTCTTCTTGATTGAAGAGTGAATTGGGAGAGGTCGGTGTATAGAGACAGGTGCTGGAATGGTTCTGGTAGCTTTTTTAGTTTCCTGCATTCAGCGGGCAGTTGTTCTTTGACATGGAAGTAATGGATCCTGGTGATGATGTCTCGTGGTATCTCTTCCGGTAGATCTTTTGGTTTGTATAACCTGTGAGCTCTGTCCACAGTCAGTTCTATGGTGTCCACTGTGGGAATCAGTGTTGCTATGAGGTGTTGGACATATTTTTTCAGGTCCGCATCCTTAACAGTTTCGGGTACACCTCTGATTTTGACATTATTTCTCCTCCCTCTATCCTCCATGTCTGGCATTTTGATTTTCATGGCAGAGATTTCCTCTTGGAGAGAAATGACTTTGTCAGTGAGGCCGTTGTGATTGAATGCAACTTCTTCAATTCTCTCATCTATTTCAGTCACTCTTTCTTCTAAAGTGTCCAATCGGTCAGAGATTTTTGTTATGGCGTCATTGAGATCTTTTTTTTTTTATAGATTTTCTGAGGGACAGCATCATCTCTTTCATGAATTCTTCTGATGCAGGTGAGGTTTTAGATGCTTGAATTTGTGTAATGGGGTCGTCAGAGTCATCTTCCATATCAGATGGAGTAGAAATGTTGTTTCCGTCGTCCCATCTCCCTTTGTGTGTTTCTGGGCTCGCCGTAGCTGATTTATTGCCAGTTGTATTTGGTGCAACTGGATCTCTTTCTTTCCGTTTGGCGTAAGTAGATCTTTGAGGTAGTGCATCACTTGGTGTGACACTTTTTTTTAGGGGATTTGTTCCGAATTCTGTTACCTTGTTCTTTTTGAGAACCATGGGAGGTTCCCTGTTTTTGTGACAATTTATCAGATTGCAATAGTTCCATTTCAGTACGGCATACGCGTTAATTTTTAACGTAAATTTGTTTTCCCTTAGTCCTAACAGCAGCACAAGTGGGGTGTTCTGCCCCTGTGAAGCTGGCAGGACGGTGGAATTTTTAATTCCGCCCAAGTAATTAAACATTTAATTAGTACCCCATATAAGGCCTCCTCCCTTAGGCCACATTGCTTTATAACAAGTAACAAACAAAAATATATGGGCGGGAAATTTGTGTGCTGCTGTTAGGACTAAGGGAAAACAAATTTACGTTAAAAATTAACGCTTCCCTTACGTCCTAACCAGCAGCACAAGTGGGGACTTAGCAAGTAACAACACAAATAGGGAGGGACTACGGCAGAGTGGCACTTAGGATTGATTGCCCAAAGGCCAACTCTTCCGATCGTTTGGCATTGACCCTGTAATGACTAATAAACGTATTATGGGTGCCCCAAGAGGCAGCCGCACAAATTTGATCAAGAGGAACAGCTTTCCTTTCTGCAAAGGAAGTAGAGACTGCCCTAGTAGAATGGGCAGTAACAAAGGCAGGAGGAGTTAAGTCCTGGGCTACAAAGGCCTCCCGGATTGCCTCCTTAATCCATCTACTCAGAGAGGGTTTAGAGGCTTTAAGACCCTTGTTCTTCCCTGAAAACGAAACAAGAAGGTGCTCCGATCTTCTAAATTCTTCAGTTCTGGAGATGTAGACTCTGAGAATTCTTGAGATGTCCAGAGTGTGGTCAGCAACTTCCTCAGGAGAAGCTGGATTAGGGCACAGAACTGGAAGGGATATGACCTGGTTGGTGTTGGAAAACGTCAGAACCTTAGGAACAAAGGTGGGTAAATATCTCAACAGGACTCTGTCCTGGAGAAACAATGTATAAGGCTCAAGGGACGAAAGGGCCTGAAGCTCGCCAACCCTTTTGGCTGAGGTTATGGCCAACAAGAAGGTGACTTTAAGGGACAAATACCTAAAGTCGACCTCTTCTAGCGGTTCAAAGGGATGAGAGCATAATCCTTTAAGAACAGTAGGCAAATCCCACTTGGGAATGGGTCTGAGAACTGTAGGTTTAAGTCTTTCAGCTCCCTTAAGGAATCTTTTGATTAGAGATTCTTGAGATAAGGACCTGCCTAAAAAGGCAGAGAGTGCTGAGACTTGTACCTTTAGAGTGGATGGGCTAAGACCCTTGTCAAGGCCATCCTGAAGAAACCGTAGTATTGCAGAAAGAGGAGGATCTGAGGTTACTACTTCTTTCGTAGCACACCATTGAAGGAAAATCTTCTTTATCCTGGAATAGACCTTATTTGTAGACTCTGCTCTAGAGTGTGCAATGGTTCTCAAGACCTCCGCAGGAAGCCCACTACTTAGTAGGGTCCTGTCAATCTCCAGGCTGTCAGATTGAGTCTCCTCAGATCTAGGCAGGAGCCTGTGTTGTGAGACACAAGGTTCTGCACGTGGGGAAGCCTCCAATAACAACCCTGACTCATCCTCATGAGTTGGGTGAACCAGGACCTCTTGGGCCAGAATGGTATGATGGCAATCACTGAGGTCTGGTCTTGCCTGACTTTCATCAATACCTTCGGTATCATGGAAAGTGGATGGAATATGTAGGCCAGCCTGAACCTCCATGGAATGGACAGAGCGTCTATCGCCACTGGGTTGTCCTCTTTGTAAAGAGAGCAGAATTTGTTCACCTTGGCGTTCAGACGAGTTGCCATGAGATCTATCTCTGGCAAACCCCACCTTAAGGTTATCTTCTTGAAGATGTCTTCGTTCAGGGACCATTCTCCTTGGACCGGAAGCCCGCGACTTAGACGATCTGCCACTATATTGAGATCCCCCTTGATGTGGATCGCAGAAAGGTGGGTTAGATTGAGCTCTGCCCAAGAGAGGATCAGTCCGGTCTCCTTGAGGAGCACTTGGGACTTCGTGCCACCCTGTCTGTTGATGTAAGCCACTACCGTGGTGTTGTCTGACCGGACTCTTACCGCCTTCCCTAGAACAAGAGGCGTGAAGTGGAGGAGAGCTAGACGAACTGCCCTCAGTTCTCTCATGTTGGAGGAGAGAAGTCTCTCCTGAGGGGACCAGGTACCTTGTACCGGTATCTCGTCCAGGTGGGCTCCCCAGCCCAGAAGGGAGGCGTCCGTTGTCAAAGTGATCCAACGAGGTTGAATCAAGGACTTCCCATCTGTCAGATCCCTCCACCATCTGAGGGATGCTCGGACTTCGGGCGACAGGGTGCATTTTCTGTCCAACCCTCTGGGGTTGTGGTTCCAGACAGTCAAGACCTGATCTTGTAGAGGTCGTAGATGCCATAGGGCCCAGGGAACTGCCTCTGCAGATGCTGACATGTGACCCAACATCTTCATCAGAGTTCTGATGGATACCCTGCGAGGGACCATTAGAAACTCGGCGGCTCTTATGACTCGTTCTCTTCTTTCTGTAGTGAGGGACAAAGTCATCTGAGAAGAGTCGAGAACGAAGCCCAGAAACTTTCTGGAGGTGGCAGGGATTATTTCAGATTTTTCCCAATTTATAATCCAGCCCAGACGCTGGAGAAAATCTAGAGCCAGATGAAGATGGGAATGTAGTACGTCTAGAGTAGCGGCCTTTAGAAGCCAGTCGTCTAGGTAAGGTATAATCTCTAGACCTCTTAATCTGAGGGCAGAGACTACCGGAGCCACCACCTTTGTGAAGGTGTGGGGAGCAGAAGTGATGCCGAAGGGCAACACAGCAAACTGGAAATGCCTTACCACACCTCTTATGGAGAGAGCAACCCTCAAGAATTTCCTGTGGGCAGGAAAAATAGGAACATGAAGGTAAGCATCCTTCAGGTCGATAGTAACCATAAGATCTAGAGGAGCCAGAATGCTGATGACAGAGCGAATGGTCTCCATCCTGAACCTTCTGTTCCTTATGAACCGGTTCAAAAAACGCAGATCTATGATCATACGCCAATCGCCTGACGGTTTCGGCACCAGAAAGATCGGGGAGTGTACCCCTGAACCCCTTTGATCGGGGGGAACGTCTTCCAAAGCATGCTTTTCTATGTATTGGAGAACAGAGTTCTCTAGAATAGCCTGCTTTGGCTGAGGGAGTAGTTTTGTTAACACAAATTTTCTTGGAGGAAGGGATGTAAACTCTATTTTGTAACCTGACTGGATAACATCCAGTACCCAGGGATCTTGGATTTCTTTCATCCAAGCTGGAAGAAATAAACTTAAACGACCTCCTACCGGAGGGGGATCGGTAGATGACTTCTCTACCTGACATAGAAGGGAAGGGAGAGGGGAAACGTTGGTGGGTTCTAGAGGAGAGTCACAGCTCGGCTTTTCGATCTTTACCACGGCCACGGCCCCCTCCACGCTTCTGGTTGGACTGGCGCTTTTGGGATCTGGAAGGGCCCTGGTACCTCCCTCCCCTTGCTCTGCCCTTACCCCGAAAGGATTGGACAGGTAAGGATTTTCCTTTTCTTTCCGCATATCCTTCCATAATGCGGTCTAATTCGGACCCAAAAAGCCAATTGGGCTCAAGAGGCATACCACAAAGATTAAATTTGGAGGTATTGTCCGCCATCCAGGGGCGTAACCATAAGGGGTGCCTACTAGCCGAAGAGAGTCCCATAGACTTGGCCGCAAGCTTGAGGTGCTGTTGGGTCGATTCACAGAGAAAGTCCACTCCTAGAAGCAGTGTTTTAAAACTGTCCAGGATATCTTCCCTGGCAACATTTCCCTCAATCTCGGACTGGATCCGAAGAACTCTATCCTTCACGAATTCAGCAACTTCGTTAGAAGCAATAGCCACAGTAGCAGAAGCTGAAGCCGCAGTGTAACTGCGCCTCAATAATGAGTCCACCTTTCTATCAAGGGGATCCTGAAGGTTGCTTCCATCGTCCGCTGGAACAAGGACCCTCCTAGATAGTCTATTGACCACCATGTCGACCTTAGGTGGAGGGACCCAGGAATCTAATTCAGCCTCCGGCAATGGGTACATGAGTCTGAACCTCCGGGTGAGAACTGCTGGCTTGTCCGGATGTTTCCATTTAGTTTTCATTATTTTCCTGAGGGTATCATCCACCTTGAAAACCCAAGGCTCCCTAGCGGTGGATGTTGAGGCTTCCCCCCGATCAACATCCTGGTCCCCTGACCGGATGGATCTAAGTAATCTCTGAATTTTCTCTATTGGAAAAAGTGGTTGAGAGACTACTTCTTCTACAGATAGCTCCGACTGATCTCCCACTGACATGGCGGGGTCTTCTACAACCGAAGGAGGGCTAGATGAGGTTCTAGGCCTTTTGGGAGCTAAGGAACTCTTTATTTCTGAGATAGAATTGCCCATAAACTCTTTCATCCATACAAACATGTCATGGACAGTGGGCTCCGCAGGGTTAGCAGGTGGACGACACCCAGGACACCTATTGTACTCATAGGCATCCGGTAGCGGGGTGCCGCAATCAGCACATGTCAAATGACGCTTCTTAGAGGCGGATTTGCGACCTCCAGACAAATGATCACTCAAGGAAGGAGTAGACATTGTCTAAGAGAAAAGAAATCAAAGGGTTAGAAACAATTCTACCTAACCCTGTTGCAGAGCAACCTACAAATAAATACCTATTAGGTAAATAGTTTTGCTCTAGCAAAGAAAACTCAAGGTATAGCAGAGGTTTAACCAGTGCAAGTACTCCAGCTAGGGTAGCAGCAAGAGACACACTAATGGTCCAGCTGCTTTTTATAGGGGAATGGCGCCTAGATTTAAGTTAAGCCCCGCCCCCTACAGGATGTGATGTACAATACCGAACAAAACATCCAATTCATGGAGAAATGCAGATTATACAGGATGTGATCCTTCCCACCCTTGGAAGGGGCACATGCACAACAGGATTTGCGAAAAATCCTAGAAATTAAGGTAATCTGCGCTTTAGAAGCGCAGACGCCGGACCGGAAGTCGTCAGACGACGCACTTCCGGTCCACGGAGCTGCCGCAGCGATGGGGCGGCACAGACAGCGCTGCCAAATAAGGTAAGGGCGGACTTAGCCCAAACAGAGAGGCATCAGCGGACCCCTAACAGTTAGGAGGGGCGCACAGAGCTGCTCACGCCAACTCTCGCAACTTCGGTCAGAGACCGAAGTCGCGGACCGCTGAGCTTGGGACAGAACGCTGTCCCGCAGTAGAAAAAGATAAGAAAACATATATATATATATAAAAAAAACTCTCCCCCTAAGACTTGGGAAGGGAGAGGGATCCATGCAGGCTCTGCTAAAAAGCAGCAGAGCCTGCACCGTCCTGCTGTCCGCACAGGACAGAAAAAAAGCAATGTGGCCTGTTCTCAGATGTTTTTTTAATAGAAGGATTGTTGGAGGTTTTCCATTTATTTTGAAGATTGGAGGCCATTTTGGTGTAAGTAAGATGAGATATAAAGACTGTCCACTAGAGGGCGCAGTGAAGTTGTGACACTTCAGGGGTAATTGCACTTTAACCATCAAACAATGAAGCTTTATTGGTGATATGCATAAGAACATATTAAAATACAATGAAAGAGAACAATAAGCCCGTAGACCCAAAAACATATAACAATATCCAGGTACATAAGGTAAAATTACAATATAAGATTGGAATACACAATGGAAGCTATATAGGCATATGACACCACATTCTCCCGCTGGCCCCGATCACAGCTACAGGTAACAGAGAATATAAAACCCAATATTCCCCCCTAACGCCACATCAGTACAGTGTGAAGGCATGAGTCATATCTGGGCAATAGGTAGAAGAGAGCCAAGGCTCCCACACTCTAGTGAACAGGTCCACCGAGTCTTCCCTGATGGCTGACAGTTTCTCATTAAGCATAATGGTATTAATCCTGTTAATTACCCCTGCCACCAAGAGGTCCGTCCTTCTCCACTGGGAAGCTATGTAAATACGGGTAGCCAAGAATACGAATTGTAACAACTTAAACGTACGGAACGGCATCCTTGCAGGCTTATGACCCAGCAAACAGTACACCGGGTCCCTCGGGACTCTACCAGGGAGGATATTGGAAAGAATGCCCAAGACCTCTGACCATAGATCTGTTACCTTAGGGCAGCTCCACCAAGTATGATACAGCATTCCCCTGACAGTGCATCCTCTAAAACACAATGGAGATACCTCTGGGAAAATAGCGTGAAGTACCGTAGGAACCCTGTACGTCCGGTGCATTAGTTTGATAGAAGTCTCAGACAGGGAAACCTGCCCCTTGCTAATCACGGTACAACACTCCCTCCACTGTGACAAGGTAAGAGATATCCCTAAGTCCTCCTCCCATTGCGTCATATATTTAAGCTTAGCTTCCGCCGGTGGGGCATTAAAATGTGCGTATAATATGGAAAGAAGCCCAGTTCTTTCAGGAGTGTACAGCATGTGTCTTTCAAATGAGGTAGGATCAATTAATCTACCAGATATATTATGTGATCCGTAGAAAGACACTATTTGTCGTGCCCTAAATTGTTCTGAGGCTGGCACACTGAACTGTTGGTGTAGCTGTGTCAAAGTCGGGAAGGTGCGACCTACCAGAAATCTAGAAAGGTAAGTAAGGTTCTTGTCCGTCCACCATTGAAATGCAGTCGGTGAAAGGCCAGGAGGGAAGAGGGGGTGCGAGAGAAATGGAAGTAAAGGGGAGGGGGAAGATTGCAGTAAGAACTTAAAGCGAACCCAACGCCAAAGAGACAATGCATGTAGAGTTACAAGAGCTGAAGAAGGTAAGTACACTGAAATCGCCTGACCTGACCACATGAGCGCAGTCAGGGAGTATGGTAGCACCAGGGCCCCCTCCAATTCCACCCACCGTGGAGCGCCCGTTACAATATTAACCTGAGCCAGCTGAGCTATGCGCGCTGCGTGGTAATATTTAATTAAGTTGGGTACTGACAAGCCACCTAAACGTTTATGGTAATGCATTATAGGTTTACATATCCTAGGTCTTTTATGGGACCAAACGTAAGTCATAATTTCCTTCTGTAATGCCATTAGGTCACTTTTGGGAACAGGGATGGGCAGTGCGCGAAAAAGATACAGTATCCTGGGCAAAACCACCATTCTGACCACATTTATCCTGCCCACCCATGAGATATAAGGATAATCCCATCTCTTCATGTCAGCCTTAAGTGAGTTATACAATGGAACATAGTTTGCCTCGTAAAGCGACGAAAACCTTTCTGTCAATTTTATCCCCAGATACTGCAAGCCACCAATGGCGTCTCTAAATCCAAAGTTCAGTGAGATGAGGTGTCTGACTTGAGTGGGGACATTACAATATAACGCTTCAGATTTGGCCACATTAATGCGCAGACCCGATACAGAGGCAAATATATCCAAAATCCTCATCAAATTAGGCAAGGACACTAGTGGATTAGTGACTGTAAGCAAAAAATCATCTGCAAACAGACTACATTTATATTCCCCCCCCCCCCACCCTCACCCCCCGGATATCCTCCAGTTGCCTTATGTGTGCCACCAAGGGTTCTATCATTAGAGCGAACAGGGCAGGTGACAAAGGACACCCCTGTCTAGTGCCTCTACAAATATTTATAGGGGTAGGCTTGGTGGAAGGCAATTTAAGATAAGCTATGGGATTGGAATATATGTGTCGGAGTATATGAGGAAAGATCCCTGGAAACCAAACTTACGCAATACTGTAAACATATATGGCCAAGCTACACTGTCGAAGGCCTTCTCTATGTCCAGTGCTAGAGCCACTAGCGATGTAGATGTGGTATGAGACCAGTGCAATAAATTCACTATCTTGCGAACATTGTCCGGGGCTTGACGGCCCGGGACAAAGCCCACCTGGTCAGCTTGTACTAACGATGGAAGAAACCGGTTCACCCTCCGAACCAATATGGAAGTTAACAATTTGGTATCTAAATTCAATAATGGGATCAGCCAATAGTTGGAGACCTGAAGGTGATCTCTATGGGGCTTCGGGAGCACCGTGATATGGGCTTCTAAAAAATCATGGGAGATGGGATCGTTTTTACGTAGTGAGTTAAATAAGGCTGTGAGATAGGGAGCCAGGACGGTGGAAAATTTTTTGTAGTAAGCAGCCGTGAAACCATCTGGTCCCGGCGACTTACCATTCTTAAGTCTGCTAATGGCATCAGTAACTTCTTCTAGCGTGAATGGAGCATTGAGCGTCTCCAGGGCGTCGGGCTCTATAGAGGGAAGAGAAACATCAGAGAGGAAGGAGGCAAGAGTAGGAATATCAGAAGAAGAAGAAATAGGGCCAGAGTAAAGCGAGGAATAGTATATATGAAAAGCCTCATAGATTTTGTCAGGGTTTGATGTACGGACACCCGGGCGCAACTGTAGAGCATGTACTTTATTAAAAGAAGCCGTATTACGCAACATAGATGCCAACAGACGGTCCGGCTTATTCGCAAAGCGATAGTAAGTGTTCGTCCAACGAACCGCCTTCTCCACCGCACAAGAGAGTATAGCATCAATTTGCGTCCGGGTGTCACACAGTGCCTTATATAAGTATAGGGAAGGGGACTGTTGATGGGCAATCGTCAGTCTATGCAACTTAGCCTCAAGTGCCACTAGGGTTTTATTACGATCCCTCTTAACCCCGGTCGCCATGGAAATGATACGACCCCTCATGTAGGCCTTATGGGCCAGCCAAGTCCATCGAGGGTCACTGCCTGTGAGGAAAAATCCTGTCATCCAACTACAGATGGGAATCACCTGACAGGACACTACAGAGCGGAGTCTACTAGGCCGAAACTTTTGATCCACAATAAGTCTGTCAAATCTAACCAAATTTACTGGAGAGCTTCTCACTGATGTCCCAAAGGATTGTGAGAGGTTTGGATCCAAAATTCTCCCGGAGAAGTAGCTTTTTGTTGCTTTATGTGAGGAACCATAGAGGAGCTAACACAACATGCGACTACTCTCTCTCAGCGCTTGCAACATTTTTTTATGAGGTACATTGGAAAGGTCAAAGTTTTGACAATATGTACAACATATAAAAATATACTAATTGGTTTAAGGTTAAAGGGGTACTTCGGTCCTAGACATCTTATCCCCTATCCAAAGGATCGGTTATAAGATGTCTCATCAAAGGGGGTCCAACTGCTGGGACCCCGCGATCTCCGACCCGGCATCCAGGCATTCTGAAGATTTATGCCGGTTATGCTATGCTTCGGAGCGGCAGTGGTCATCATACCCACTTCATTCAAGTCTAGGGAGAGATGGAGATACAGCAAATGCGTATCTCCGGATCTCCCATAGAGATATATGGAGGAGACGGGGGGCGGCCACAGCTTCGGTCTTTTTTTACCAGAAATATTTATTACCACCTTTGAAAATAAAAACATTGGGGCACATAAGCTCAGCAGATATGTTAGTTGTTGGCTAAGATTTGTCGATGAAATAGTAATATGTAGTCATTTTCTCCACATGGGCTTAATAAGGCCTTTCTCTGTAATTTCTTTATTTAGTTTTCAGCTCGGTTTAGACCTTCCGATCAATCGATTACTGCCCATATCTTGCGTCTTCCGCCCAAAAATGTGCAATAATTGTGTTATATCGAGTGGAGGTTCTCTGTTATCCGACACCTTCTACTACATCTTTTTATATAGCCTGTTACCTGTTCACTATTGCACGGTCCCTGTATATATTGGATACTTTAGCTGTCTGTATCTATGAGTAGCCATTTAAAAAATATGGAGTCAATTTCAGTCGGATGTTGTTGTTCCACATACAGTAATGTACGCTAGCATTATATACTTATGTAAAACATCCCTCTTGGTATCCCAGTCCCTCTCGGTTATCTCTATGAGAAGTTTTCTAATACTTTCTCAGATGCCAGGAGATATATACTATGTGCTCTAAATTTCGTTTATTCCATTTTATTGGGTGACAATAGGGGAGATTTATCAAAATCTGTGAAGAGGAAAAGTGGAGCATTTGCCCACAGCAACCAATCAGATTGCTTCTTTTATTTTTCAGAGGCCTCTTTAAAAATAAAAGATGCAATCTGATTGGTTGCTATGGGTAACTGGTCAACTTTTCCTCTGGACAAGTTTTGATAAATCTACCCCAAACGCTTTTTCTTAACAATTGCTGTGTTCGTACTCTCTATTTGGACAGCATTCTGAAGGGCTGGCATTCATATGCTGGCTTGCATTTTCTCCTGTGCATGTTTTCTTGGTTACCAGGATGCTAGAGCCCGTAAGACCCGGAGCACAACATCACTTCCTGCATTTTACACTCAAACGGGGCCCATACAGGGTGCGTTTCAACACTGGCCAATGAGAGGTTGGGGGGTGTCATCCTCCAGTATTTAACCAGCCGGCATCTGTATCTTATGGCCACTACTCAGAACCTTATTGGCATTCTCTTCTGATGATCTCTTTACTGATAGAAACACATTGAGAAAATTGAAGCTTAATTACGTACTAAAGATATCCGCATATTACATAATACAGATATCCACATACCTGCTCTTTATATATCTGGTCACAGTGTACGATACCGATACCTGCGTCTTTGCACTCTATTTCTAAATGTGCATTTAGGCTGCGGCTGTTTCAGGCAGATGATAGGCAGATTATATTATGATGTCATTTGTCTGGTATGTACAAGATGTTACCATACACTTTGTCAACTTGGTGACTCATATTTTATTATTGTGTCAATTTGGTGACGTATGTTTGTTCATTGTGTATGGTGGCGCTGATGTCTGATATGACACAGCTATGTCTCCTCTGTGACTCATCTATATTGCACTAGTTTGATTGCTATTGTATTTAACTACTGTGCAGACAGATTTTATACTTACACTCTGAGTACATGCAAACTGTTGTCATACTGAGGAGATTCATCAAGAACTGTGCTGAGGAAAAGTTGCCCAGTTGCCCATAGCAACCAATCAGATTTCTTCTTTTATTTTTCAGAGGCCTTTTCAAAAATGAAAGAAGGAATCTGATTGGTTTCTGTGGGCAACTGGTCTACTTTTCCTCTGCACAAGTGTTGTTGAATACACCCCCCCCCCCCACTGTTTTTGGGATAAGCCTGACTAGATTTACCCCTATTATATTGTTCATGTTGCAGTGCAATACATGTTCTGACCTCATAGGGACTTTGTCCTCTATATACATCACCCAACTGCCTTCATTTTTTGTTTAATTTGGGGATCTGTGTAGGGTCTATGGGGGAGATTTTCCAAACCTGTCCAGGGGAAAAGTTGCTGAATTGCCCATAGAAACCAATCAGATTGCTTCTTTCCTTTTTAACAAGGCCTCTGAAAAATAAAAGAAGGGATCTGATTGGTTGCTATGGGCAACTCAGCAACTTTTCCTCTGGACAGGTTTTGATAAATCTCCCCCAATCTGTTCTTCCCCACTTTATGGATATTGAACAGGAGGATTGGGAATTGTAGGACTGGCCCTGATAGTTACCTAACATACATCCTTTGCTATTAAGTGAGTGTGTATGTAGGGATATTTGACTATGCTACAGGGCAGGGCTGGCCCAATCCATTGTGCTGCCTCGGTTGAAATGATGGCACAGGGGATGAGAGGGGGGGGGGGGGGAATGGGAATTGAAACGGCACAGGGGGATAAGAGGGGGGGATTGGGAATTGAAATAGCACAGGGGGATCAGAGCGGGGGTTAAATGGCACAGGTGGATGGGGGGGGGGTGAAATGGTACAGGGGGGATCAGAGGGGGGTTGGGAATAAAAGTGGAAAAAGGGGGACTGGGTGGGGGGTTGAAATGATACAGAGTGGATCAGAGGGGGGTTGGGAATTGAAATGGCAAAGGGGGTTCAGAGGGGGGATTGAAATGGCACAGAGAGGATGGGGGGGGGGGTTTGAAATGGCACAGAGGGGATCGGGGGGGGGGGGGGGTTGTCAGAGGCTGGGGGGATTGGGAATTGAGGTGGCCCCTTTGATCCTCCTGTGCCATTTAATTATCCCCCCCCCTTCTGATCCCCCTTTGCCATTTTAATTACCCCCTGTGCCGTTTTTATTACACCCCCCCAAAGCCAATTTAATTAACAGTCACATGGTAGGGCTCGGCCCTGCACAGGGGGATCAGAGGGGGGGGGGGGGAATTAAAATAGAACAGGATCGGATCGGATTGAAATGTCAGAGGGGGGATTGAAATGGCACATGGGGAAAAGAGGTGGGATTGAAACGGCACAGGGGGATAAGAGGGGAGGGGGGAAATGGGAATTGAAATGGTGCAGGGGGATCAGAGGTGGAATTGAAACAGCACAGGGGCATAAGAGGGGGATTGGGAATTGAAATAGCACAGGGGGATCAGAGTGGGGGTTAAATGGCACAGGGGGATCGGGGTGGGGTGAAATGGTACAGGAGGGGATCAGAGGGGGGTCGGGAGTAAAAATGGCAAAGGGGGGACTGGGTGGGGGGTTGAAATGGCACAGGGGATCCGAGGGGGGATTGAAATAGTACAGGGTGGATCAGAGGGGGGTTGGGAATTGAAATGGCAAAGGGGGTTCAGAGGAGGGATTGAAATGGCACAGAGAGGATGGGGGGGGGGGGTTGAAATGGCACAGAGGGGATCAGGGGGGGTCAGAGGGTGGGGTGATTTGGAATTGAGGTGGCCCCTCTGATCCCCATGTGCCATTTAATTATTTAATTACCCACCTTCTGATCCCCCTTTTAATAACCCCCTGTCCCCCTGTGTTGTTTTAATTACACCCCCCCAAGCCAATTTAATTAACAGTCCCATGGTAGGGCTCGGCCCTGCACGGGGGATCAGAGGGGGATTAAAATAGAAGGATCAGGGGAGGGGGGAATGGAAATTTAAATGTCAGAGGGGGATTGAAATGATGGGTTCAGAGGGGGGGATTGGGAATTATGGTGGCCCCTCTGATCCCATCCCCCTGTGCCATTTCAATTCCCAATCCCCCCTCTGATCTCCCTGCACCATTTTAATTACCCCCCCTGTGCCATTTTATTTGTTGCTTGCAGAACCCCTCCTCCCCCCCATCCCTCTGTGCCGTTTTATTTGTTGCAGCACCCAACCGCAGCACATGGGGATTGGGGGGGGGGGGTGCTGCTACTACAAATAAACTGCACATGGGGAGCAGGCAGCTTAATAAAAGTGGCCGTGGCGTAGGCCCAGCTGACTATTAAGCAGTACGGGCTGCGCCGTGGCTACTTTACATCAGCCAGGGGCCTGGACCGTGGTGGCCCAAACAAAAAAAAGTACGGCCTTGGACCAATGGTCCCACCTGGTCCCATGGTAGGGCCAGTCCTGCTACAGGGCCTGTAAAGTTAGTGTAGTTCATAGTATAGTGTTTGTATCTGAGTTGATGGTGGTCTAGCAATTCTTCTGTGATTTTAACCCCAGGGTTTATTTTTAACAGCATACAAAATGACTGTTTCAGATTTTCCCAGGTGCGGCTGAAACGTTACATCACTAGTCAGGTGTTCAGAGGGAGCCTGTCTTTGCTTCAGTGAGTGGAGCATCCGATGGGTGGGAGGGACATAGATTTAGTGAAATCTTCAGATTCATATACTGTAGGGGACAGACAATAGGAAATCAGGCGCTTTAGCCCCCATTGTCGGAGACAGGCTATAGTGACAGCCCAGTCAGCAATTTACAATATGACAGGCGTGGCCAGGGCACTGATTCAGCCACTCATTTGCCCAGTGGGCTGTCAATGAAACCCGTCTCCAAGGGTCAGAGCCAGAGCACACTGAGAAGTAGCTGGCCCCAAGTGAGATTGCGAGGGGCCCCAGCAGTTGGATATCCAATATCAGAAACCGTGGATAGTGAAAAAGTTGTATTTCCCTAGATTACCCCTTTAACCTCTGGAACTGTCCAGAGCAGCATATGTTTGCTATGGGGATTTTCTACTACTCTTAAAATGGACAGAGATGTCAGCAGAGAGCTCTGTATTCCAAAAAGAAAATAATTTCCTCTGTAGTATTCAGCAGCTAATAAGTACTGGAACGATTAAGATTTTTTTATAGAAGTAATTTACAAATCTGTTTAACTTTCTGGCACCAGTTGATTTAAAAAAAAAAAAGTTTTCCAATGGAGTAGCCCTTTAAGGAACAGGCCCATTTTGGCCTTAAGGACCAGGCCAATTTTTTTTTTGTTTTTTCCTCCTTACCCTCTAGAAATCATAACTTAAATCATAACAAATTTTGGAAGTTTTTTTTTTTCATGCTGTACACTTTACGGTAAAAATGACATGTTTTCTTTATTCTGTGGGTCAATACGATTAAAATGGTACCCATGTTATATACTTTTCTATTATTGTACCGCTTTAAAAAAATCTCAAACTATTTTAACAAAATTAGTATGTTTAAAATTTCCATATTTTGACCACCTATAACTTTCTAATTTTTACGTATACGGGGCGGTATGAGGGTAATTTTTTGCGCCGTGATCTGTAGTTTTTATTGGTTTCCCTTTTTGCTTTTATTTTACTTTTTAACCACTTTTTCTAAAAAAAAAAATTTGGAATAAAATGTGACAAAAAAAGCAGCAATTTTGGACTTTTTTTTTTAACATTTACACCGTTCACCATACGGTTTCACATACATTATATTTTCACATACATTATATTTTGATAGTTCAGACATTTACGCATGGGGCAATACCAAATATGTTTATTAATTATTTTTTTTTATGCTTTTTGGGGGTAAAATGGTAAAAAGGGACGATTTACATTTTTATTGGGGAAGGGATTTTTCCAAGTTTTTTTTATTTCTTTTTTGTACACTTTTTATGTCCCCATAGGGGACTATTTATAGCAATCACTTGATTGCTAATCCTGTTCAGTGCTATGCATGTGCTCGATCTCAGACCAGAGCAGAAGACCCCTGGAGACGGTTGGAGGCAGGTGAGAGGACATCCAGCCGCCATGCAGGATGATCAGATCCCTGCGGCAGCGCTGCGGGCGATCCGGTCATTCATTTTAAGTGCCGCACTGCCGCAGATGCCGTGATCTGTATTGATCACGGCATCTGAGGGGTATATGGCGGACATCAGTGCGATTGCTGATGTCTGCCATTGCCAGCAGGTCCCTAGCTGCTGATAGCAGCCGGGACCTGCCGTGCATGACGCTACCACTGGTCCAATGCTCGCGGTCATCACGGAGCATATACGTCAATGGTGCGTTAAGTACCACGGCACCATGACATACATTTACGTCCATTGCTGGTAAGGAGTTAATTGAAGAAATGAGAATTGATGTTCATAGTATAAATGGTGGTGGGTAAGTGCTGTTAACAGCAATGTTTCGGGGTCCTTTCCTTTCTTAAAGGGCTGCTCCAGGGTGTGGCTGTAAAGCCAGACAAGACAGAAACCACGTGGTGTTTGTCTTTGAGGAGGATGGGGGCTAGTCTCAGTGAGGGCTTTGTACAAAGACAAGGCTGATCTGATAATGACCTCTTTCTCTCACTCCCTGCATGTAAGTGAGAGCTGAAATAGGGAAACTGTTCTATATGAGAGGGAAAGGATGGGCTATGGGATTAGTTCCTCGGAGTTGGCCTTTAAAGGAGTATTCCAGGCAAAACCTTTTTTTATATACATCAACTGGTTCGGAAAGTTAAAAAGATTTGTAAATTACTTCTATTAAAAAATCTTAATCCTTCCAATAGTTATTAGCTTCTGAAGTTTTCTGTCTAACTGCTCAATGATGATGTCACGTCTCGGGAGCTGTGCATGATGGGAGAATATCCCCATAGGAACTGTACAGCTCCCGGGACGTGAGTCATCAGAGAGCAGTTAGACAGAAAACAACAACTCCACTTCAGAAGCTAATAACTATTGGAAGGATTACGATTTTTTAATAGAAGTAATTTACAAATCTGTTTAACTTTCCGGAGCCAGTTGATATATAAAAAAAGTTTTGGCCTGGAATACCCCTTTAAGCCAGCAAAGAGTCATAAAACTCTATACCCCTCTAGATAAAAGATCAGCAATATACCTTATGTGATCATGCTCTGGTCTCATCACAAGGATCCAGACAAGTGGAAGACACCCATGGAAAATCTGGAATGCATACAAGCTTGCTCGGCTATCAGGAGGATCTGAGACTCGATTGGGACAGTGCAGTGAAATGTTTTTGTATATCCGTATGGCATGAACTTTTTATGCTTTTTATTTTAAGAATTTCAATCATTAGCAAGTTTACTGTTGTTTACGTGTGCTTTCATATATTCTATTGGAGGGTTATTTTATGCTGTTTTACACCATAACTGGTCAACTGGTAGCATTCACCACTGTTAGATTGTAGTTAATAGGATTTGTGGTGTTTATAATACTTTTTTTTATTTTCTCCCATTATTGTTCATTTTTATCTAATGGTCAGCTATACTTAGGGTGCTATTATGGGGCAATTATTGGCCGAATAAGCCGATAAACACCCTGTGTAATAGGCCCAGTGATCACACAACAAGCAAGAACTCATTTGTAACATGTTTCAAATACAGTTTTGAAACTGGATAGTTTTACACTGAAACAGCATAACAGGAAAATTTATAAGGCTGCACACAATGGGTTTAATGGCCCTGTTGGACAGAACTCAACTTGAGGGATAGTGTGCTACAGGAAAATAAAATTTCAGGAGCAAATTGTCCTCTTCCTTGGTGTCCTTTGGCAGCACACATTGGAAATGCAAAACAATAACTCAGGGTGGGAGGTAGATCCAGCCCAAAATGCAGTAGTAGCTGGGTTAAATGGGCTTTTATTTGCATAGGTGATGGTTGGCTGTGCTCTTATATAGTTGTAGCAGTAACATATAAAAGCATTCATCCTTCCAACATGGATGACCAGGAGCAGAGCCAACGGTAATCCTTTACAAAAATGAAAGGTCCAGCGGACCTTTATTTGATATAAAATCACAGAAGTCCACACAACACTGTTAGATCTGACATGTTTGGTCATCAATGACCGTAATTATATGTCTGTATACTGCCCTGTTTTGGTGCTCTGACCGATGCTTTTGCGCTTCAGCTTAGGCTAGGGCCTATGGGCTATAGCAGTAGTTCCCCCGGATGGGGTGGCAGTGATCACAGCACTGAAGCTGATCAGGTGCGGAGCTTCAGGCTGTCCTGTCATTCATGCTCGTCCTTCTGCTCCATTACACAACAGTGACGTGCCTGTCCTTGCAAATTTAAAGTAGCCGTGGCAGAATAACTGTGACATTCCGGTGTCCTGTTTTTCGTGACACAGGGATGTTTCAGTTATACTTAAATCCTGCCAGCGGGAAGTGATCAACGTTGGTCGTGGGGCCCTGGCGCCCCTGGGAGCCCGAGCCTCTTACTGGGGTATTGCCTCTACCCCCCTAACGGCGGCCCTGGGTGGAAGTTCCCCTTATGATATGTGCTGGCAAGTGTCATGCTTGCCATATGGGATGCCTTATTTTTCTCAGTAAACTGCAAACAAGTGAGCACTGGAATGGAGGGGATACAAAAATATAGAAAAAGGAATAAAAGGATTGAAGTATGGGGAGCTGAGCTAGAAGCAAGAATGGGTAAGTATGCATTTTTTTACACTTCTCTATAATTGAAGGGTTAAAATGGTAAATTGATTTGAATCTAGAGTCTACAGTGGGGCAAAAAAAGTATTTAGTCAGCCATCAATTGTTCAAGTTCTCCCACTTAAAAAGACGGTATACCTCAACTATGAGAGACAGAATGAGAAAAAAAAAATTCATAAAATCACATTGTCTGATTTTTAAAGAATTTATTAGCAAAATATGGTGGAAAATAAGTATTTGAAAGCATACACAAACAGAGAACAATATATGCGGCGGCACCACTCACGGACCTCTTCAATACACTGTGATATATGAAAGTATGGTAGACTGACCTGGTTCCCGGTGCGGGGTGAAGAACATCCAGAAGCAAATGCAAAAACACTGAGTAGAGAGAGAGACGCACTCACCAGTCCAGGGAACTAAGAAGACTTTATTCAGTAGCATCAGCGTTAGCAGACAGCATGCCAGAGACAGTTCCTAACAGCCTCAGGTCAGAACAGCGGGGTGGGTGGAACACAGGTGTTGGGCATGTGAATCAAGGCAACTAGTCGTTTCACCTCATGACTGACGCTTCATCCGGCCTACCTGAAGGGGATGATCCCTGGGTTTTTATACATGTGCTTTGGTGGGGGGAAAAACCCTTAGCAAAAACAAAAAAAACTAGAACATAGCATGTTAATGCATGATTAAGATTAAAAATATCACAAAACAGGGAAAATATCACATTTCGTAAGACATGCATTGTCAGGCTTAAAAGTTACCATCTCAAAAAGAGATTATGTAAATTATAGAAACTGGCAGAAATCATGGGCGTAGCCTAGCCGCAAACCACAGCAGTCGCATGCTCGCTTAGCTCCGCTGTGAGACGCTCAGGGACTCACTTTAGAACCCTTTTAGCAGCTGAAAAATGGGCAAACACGATAAGGAGTACTTCAGAGAACCCACCGAGACCCCGAAAAAGGCGAAATCTCAAGGGGACTTGGCTAAATTCTTGAAGAAGAAAGGTGCGGGTTCCCCGGCGGGAGCGCCCAAGATGGCGTCGGCGCCATCTTCCCTACATGAAGCGGGAGATGATTCAGACAAGGACAGCACAGCAAGTGAATACAATGACCAGCTCACTCTGGCGCTGATGAAAGCGCTTATGAGGAAAACACTGACACAAGCTATCAAACCTGTCCTCGCAGAACTCGCGGAGATCAAGTCTGAGATGCAACATGTGGGCCACAGGGTTGAAACCCTTGAATCCACGTATACAGACCTCCACTCGTGCACCTCGGCACTGGCGACACGCTCAGACGAGCAAACCACGCACCTAAACAAAGCTTTCGCCATGCTAGAGGACCAGGAGAATAGGAGTAGGCGAAGAAACATCAGGATCAAGGGGCTCCCAGAAAGTTGGGCTGCTGCGACCTTACCTCAAGTTGCTTCCGAGCTCTTCGCATCTCTCCTGGGCGAGGAGAGAGCCTCCAAGATTACAGTGGAACGGATTCACAGAGCGATGAGGCCTAAATCCTGGCCGGGAGAGCCCCCTCGAGACATTATTTGTGGCATTTTGTCCTTCGTGGACACGTTGGCAGTCCTAACAGCTGCAAGAGAACAGAGACCCATCCGTTATGACGGTGCTGAGCTTCAGTTCTACCAAGATCTCGCTCCCTCAACTCTAGCCAAGCGCCGCATATTGAAATCCTTCCTGGAGGCACTCCGCGCTAAAGACCTACAATACGCCTGGCTGTACCCCTTCAGGATTTCAGTGTTGAAAAACGTCCGCCGCATCATCATACATACCCCTGACGACCTTGATGGTGCATGGTCCGTGCTGGACCTGGAACCGCTCCAGATCCTTTCATGGCTCCCGATCACGGAGGTATCCCCACTCCCGAACCTCCCACCGCAGGAACCCTGGAAGCTGCCTCGAAGGCCAAATCCTTGAAGGGTAACAACAAGAAGACTCCGGTGAAGGACCTACCGCCTCCGGTACAGTGAGTACTGTCTAGCCTTATACTGACTCTTGTTATGCACCTTCTTCGGTGAAGGGCTTTTCTGCTGATACCGCCCATCACTGTTGCATTACTTAGTGACTGTGCCGGGCTGCGGGAAATGGAAGTGCCCTGTTTTGCTTTGAAACTTTACTTCTAAGTTCTCCGTTACAGTATGTTGACTGTCTCATGCTCACCATCATAGCCGGCTGGACTATGTGACTTGTTCGCTCCCTGAAGTGCCTGACAGATACCCCCGGACGTCTGGCTGACCCTTGGAACTTTTGCTCCACTGACCCTGAGACTGTTACCTTCATGTCACCTCTCCTAATACCCCCCCCACCATCGACTCCCTTCCTACCCCTATGTGGATTTTCACTACTGTGATCTACCTTGAGATGTTGTTATGAGAAGATTCTGCCTCAGACTCCCCTGCTGTGAACCATAAGAGATCTGCACAGCACTCTGCCCCTCAGGTCTTGAGAACTCAACCACACACTCCCTACCTCGCCTTTCCTCCCCACTCAGCCTGGATACCATAACCCCCTATACCACAATCCCCCTTATCTTCCTTCTATGGCCCTTTGAGTTACAACCCTCCACCTGTGCCATCGGACTTCCTCAGATATTTTCCTATTGGTGTTTTTGATCAAGATCTATCTGTTTAATGCTTTATATATTTCTTGCTCTACGCATGCCCTCCAGATCGCACAGTGGATTGCTGTATGATGATTTTTGATTGCTTATGTTATTTTATGTTGCTCTCTTACTGCTCCCTCTCTCCCTTCATCTATGTTACTGTTTCTGATGCGCATCATACTAATTAAGCCCAAGCCGAAGGGCAATTTGTCTAGCCCTGTGTATGACTCCTATTTACCTTCCCGTTCAACCTGTAACCTGGGGCATGGGTATTTCCCTGTTATCCACACCAGACTTTGCTCCCATCCTTAGTTACTGCTCTATTGTTTGTACCTTCTACACATGAGGCTTCCACATCACACTGCACTGTCTCTCCCCTCTTCACTCTACATACCCCCCTTATGACCTATATACATTACCACGCCATGTTCTTTCCTTCCCTCTCCCCCCCCCCCCCTTCCCTCTTCCCCACTCTCCGGGTCCTCAGTTCGGCTACCTACTGGCCCTCCAGCTGAGTGTCCCTGAGCGTCATGGCTAGTGCATTGGTTTCTTGAAACTCCACCCCCGCTGATCTCTCTTACCTGTGCTGCACTGCAATTCGTTTGGTGCGGTACGGGACGGATTGATCTCTACATCTGTCTAATAAGACACTTTTGTGAATAGTTCACCCCCCCCCCTACCCCCCCCCCTTTTTATTTTTATTCCCCCCCACCCGCACCCCCCTCCCCCCCCCACGCTTACCCACTCCAGTTCTACATCCCGCTTGTTCCACCCTCTCCCTTACTCTCTCTCGATCCTACCTTCTCCTTTCTGCCTGGCTCCTTATAAGCTGCTTATTATTCCTATCCCCTTACCTTTCCCCTCTACTTTTCTTTTTCTTGCTCTTCTTCTCTCTCCCCTCTACATTTCCTCTCTAGATCTTTCACTTTACACTGTGGTCTTTTCTTCTTGCTACTACTCAGTAAATGATGTCAGATATTCTAATAACATCTTTTAATGTCAAGGGCCTCAATAGTCCCAGTAAACGTTCACAAGTATTTTCTATCCTCCGTAAATTGAAAACTTCTATTATCTTCCTACAGGAGACGCATTGGAAGGTCTCTAAAATCCCAAAACTACCCACATATTATTTCTCCCATTGGTACCACTCTGGAAGCGCGTCCTCGGCCTCTGGTGGTGTCTCCATTGCAATTCACAAGACGGTACCGTTTAAGCTTATTGGTGAGTACTCTGACTCGGATGGGAGATTCCTTTTTCTCAAAATTTCAATAGCATCACACATTTATACTCTAGCTAAAATATATGCCCCAAATGAAGGACAGATCCATTGGATCCTAAAAACACTAGATGATCTCTGTCTCTATGCTGAGGGACCCATCATATTGGGTGGAGACTTCAATATAGCTCTAAACCCGTTAGTGGATACTACACTCCGTAGATCTAATATTTCCCAGGCCGCCCTGCGCAAGCTCCACTCCACCCTACAAGACATGCAACTCCAAGACACTTGGAGAACTCTCAATCCCACTGCCCTGGATTACTCTTTCTATTCCAAAGCACATAATTCCTATCCCAGACTTGATTACCTCTTTACCCATAACTCATTGCTACCCATGATCAAGTCAGCAGGGATTGGTGTTATTTCAGCCTCAGACCATGCACCAGTGACCATATCTCTCACACTCTCTCAGCTTCCTGCAAGTGAGTAGAGGTGGGGACTCAATGAGAGCTTGTTGGACAGGACACTGGTGAATGAGGATGTTTCCTCTCACCTTTCTACCTTTTTCCAGCAGAACTCTGAGTCAGTCGCCTCCTTCCCCTTGGTATGGGAAACTCATTAGGCCTTTGTGCGCGACCTCTTTATCTCTTGGGGATCTCGACTAAAGAAGGCATCCCAAAAAGATACATACTCCATTATGCACCAGATAGCTGCCATTGAACGAGTCCACAAACAATCTCAGCTCATGACTATGCTTGACCAGCTCACCTCACTGCGCTCTAAACTGAAAGATATATTGTATGCTAAATCGACCAAAGCCTATCTACACTCACGACAACGCATATACACTCATGGAAAAAAGGGGGGGAGGATTATGTCTTCTCTCATCAAAAAAGCCAGAGAGAAAACTTTCATACACTCGGTCAGGACATCATCGGGCTCCCTGACCACTTCCACCCCTGATGTTGCCTTAGCCTTCCAACGTTTCTATTCGAACCTCTATGATCTCCAATCATCTGAGGGTACCCCCGCAACTGCTTCAAGAGCCACGCTGATTGCTGACTTTCTACAGTCTATACACCTCCCTACATTAACCCAAGAGGCGAGCTCTGTGCTCCTCTCGCCGGTGTCAGAGGATGAGCTCCTCAGGGTGATCCATAGTTTCCTCCCAGGTAAAAGTCCCGGCCCGGATTGGCTCCCCCTCTCCTACTACCAAAAGCTGAAAGGCACACTACTACCACACCTTCTCCGCACCTGCAATGCACTATTGTCAGGCGAGCCACTTCCCATACACACCCAAGAAGCCCATATAGCTCTCATACATAAAGAGGGTAAAGACCTCCTGCAATGTGGGAGTTACCGGCCAATTTCTCTCCTAAATCTTGACCTAAAGATTTGGGCTAAAATGCTTGCTTTGAGACTACGTGAACTTATTCCCTCTTTGGTCCAATCGGATCAGGCTGGGTGTGTCCTTGGTCGTGAAGGGAGGAACAATACGGCGAAACTGTTTCAGGCCATACATGTCGCTAAACTTAGGAAAATGCCAATGGCTCTCCTAGGGATTGACGCTGAAAAAGCTTTCGATAGGGTGGGGTGGGACTTTATGAGGGCCACATTGTTGGCGTTTGGCCTCCCCCCACCCTTCGTTCAGGCTGTCTTTCCCCTCTACGACCAACCTCATGCCAGACTAAAAATTTATGGCACACTCTCGCCTAGTTTTAATATAAAAAATTGAACACGACAGGGTTGCCCCCTATCCCCCACCCTGCTCATCCTAGTTATGGAAACCCTTCTACAGAAAATTAGAATGTCCACAGACATTTCAGGCATACGCATACGGGTCTACGGAATTGAAAGTACTGGCCTTCGCTGATGATTTGCTATTTCTAGTCACTGACCCAGCCTCCTCGCTACCCGCTCTCGAAGACTCATTATGCCACTATGGTTCATTATCGAACTTTAAGGTTAACCTAACTAAGCCGGAGGTACTGGATGTTTCTCTAGACCCACGCATTAAGTCTTCCCTGAGACAGAGCTTATCTTTCGCATGGGCGCAATCTAGTATCCGATATCTAGGTATCCGTGTCTCGGGGGATCTTCAGAACTTATTTCAACTAAATTACACAGCACTTCTAGCAGAGATTAATACACTTCTGAAGGACTACGACTTGCCCATCATATCGTGGTTGGGTAGGAAAAAAAACTACACAATGCCGAAAATACTGTACTTCATGACTATGGTCCCAATCACTCTCCCACAGTCTTTCTTTAAATCCGTACGCGCTCTTTTTTCAAAAATTTGTCTGGCGCAACAAAAGACCCAGGTTAGCCCACTCTCTGCTTATTAAATCTAAAGGAGGCATTGGATTACCTGACCCACACACCTATTATAAAGCTATCCAGCTTCAGAGATGGACGGAGTTGGTGGCTCCCACCCCTCCGTCTTTTCTTTGGGAATTGTTTACGTTATCACACCCTAGCTCCCTGATCAGAGACCTATGGTTCCTCCCACGCTGTACTTCCCGTAACACCGACCTCTCACCCATGCTTAGAGGTTTCTTTGAAGTATGGAAGACCCTTTCTACTACACTTGTCCCCTCTCCCTCACCCATTATGCCAGCATCATTAATACCCTGCATGACCAAACATGATACTCCTACTTTTCGATCAATGTGGGACAAGCTCCCGACACACACATTTGTCCTCCTTTGTCGACTCGAACAGACATGTAGACACCACCAAGGTTTCTCAGTCACTGAACACTGATTCACGATCATTCCTACACCAAGCTCATGTGAAGGCTAGCTGTGATGGATTGCACGCTACCCAGGCCTTGAGGCTTTCACTTACCCCTCTGGAATCACTACTTATTAGGTACACTACACGCAGGTTGAAAATCTCCAAGCTCTACCACCTCATAAAGGAACCTCACAAACTCATTAAACCATCTTTCCTCCTTGCCTGGGAGAGAGAGCTGGATATCTCCCTATCCGAGTCAGAGTCTGCACTTGTCCTGCGTAACAGTCATGGTTTTTCTAGGTGTGTTCGGCTCCAAGAGAATTCTTTTAAATTAACTTCTAGATGGTACAAAACTCCCGAATGGTTGTTTGCTTACAAACTGTCCCCTACAAATGTCTGTTGGAGGTGCGAGGCCCACCCGGGTTCCTATACCCATATTTGGTGGACATGTCCTCTAATCACTGCATTCTGGAAAAGAGTTGAGGAGATTGTGCGGGAGGTCACTTCAAGCACTGTTAAACTCTCCATGCAATTGTTGGCATTGAATATACCCACAGAGAACTACACTCCCTCTAAAAATGACATTGCCACCCACCTTATTGCTGCTGCAAAAACACTTATACCCCTCTATTGGAAACAAACATGCTCCCCCTCCGTAGAGGAGTGGAGAAATAAGATTAATCAGATCTGCTGTTTTGAAGAATTGATCAGCTGGACGAATGGAACTCATGATAGGTTCATGAGACCACGGTCGCCGTGGCGCGCTTCCAGATATTACACCTCTAAAATACCCCTACCGTTATCACCATAGGTATCTCCTTCGCCCTCCGAGACCGAGTTTCCTGTGTAAGCGATTATTGAGATGTTTTTTCTCTCTCCTTCTCCATTCCTCTCTATCTTACTCTTTAGCTCTTCTTTTTCTCCCCTCTCTTCATTCCTTCTCTCCTCTCTTTTCTTCCCTCTTTGCCGACCCCTTCGAGTCCCTCCCCTCCCCCTTCTGCCCACCCCCACCTCTCCCTATATCCCCCCCCACACCGTCCAATATTGGACCTACCTCTCCCAGACGCCTCCTATGGATTACCTAGGCTCATTAAGCACCACAGTATACACACTGTCACGTTTTACCCTCTTCGACTCCCCCCCCCACTCATGATTTCAAAATAGAGGTCTCCACTGTGCCAGCGGGTTTGTCTACATTGCCCCTTGTTGATTACTCTGACTTCAATGCTGGATCTGTTTGGAGGACCAAAAAAACCATCTATTGGTTTGTCTCCTTTGTATTTTGTCTCTGTTGCTTAAGCACTGTGTATGACCTTGTTGTTGTTATGAAAAAACTAATAAAAAAATAGAATAGAAAAAAAAAAGAAACTGGGAGAAATCCCTGCGCCCGTTTAACCCCAAAGCTCCAGTGGCATCCAATAGGATGATCCAAATAGAAAAGGATTTTCCTACGGCACTACAGATGGGCAGGATCACAGGTCCCTGGTCTAGAAAAGTGCTTTGCAGATGTCATGACGGTGGTGCTCTGGTTAAGAAGAGCGCAAAATACATTTAAGTGAAGAAAAGGAAAACCGGCCACTCACCATGTTCATCTTCTTTTATTGCATAAAATACTCACATACAGACATAAGGGAAATGGAAGAGGGGTACAAGCGGCAACAAGCTCCGTTTCGCACTAAGTGAAGTGCTTCTTCCGGCCAATTGGATGATCCACTTAGCTTCTTGTTGGAGCAAACTAGTGCTGCGGTCAATCCCAGCCTCTGGAAAAACTCTCTCAAGTCCCATGAATTTTAAGTCATCAGAACTACTGTTATGACTATCTTTGACATGGGCAATGAACTGAGTAGCTCCTTTATCCGTTCGCAGAGAATAAAAATGCTTGCGAATGTGCTGAAACAGGGGTCTAATCGTCCCCACATAAAACCTCCCGCAGGGACAAAAAAATGCAGTATACTACGTGAGTGCTTCTGCAGGTTATCAATTGGTTAACTTTAACCTCATATCCACCTATTCTAGGGTGACATTTCCCTGCATTATGCTGGCCAAAAGAGCAGCTTCTGCAGGGAAAATTCCCTGTGGGGACAGTGTTCTGTAACCAGTTGGTAGAGTTATTGTGGATTTTTTGTTTTTTCTTCTTTTTGATGTAATCACCTATGGTTCACGTTCTTTTAAAAGTAAGTATTGGTTTATGGATAGCAACAGACTGTAAGTCTGGATCATTCTGGACCATGAACCAATGTTTACTGATATAATTTTTTATCACTTGGTTGAGTGAAATAGAACATAAACAGATTGCTACCGAACTTTGCAAGGCTAAGTTAGAGTTACGCTCCCACACCACAGATGAAAAAACATTATCCAAGTTCTTTTAAAACATTGGACAAGAGGCTATTGCATGTTCAAACTGAAATTTAAAAGGTTAAAAAGGAAAAATTTGTACCTGATAAGAACGATTATGAGCATCATCACGAGTTTACTTGGGCTAAATTTAAGAATTCATCCACTGCTTACAAAATGAAGAATAAGTCTGTCACTACCGAGTCTGAGGGCAACACGTCTGATGACCAAGAAATGCGTTATTCTAGTACATCTTCTACTAATAAAGGGATGTACCCGCTGAGAGACAGTCAGCCCCATCAAACACGTCGTTCCAGCTTGGTCTTAAAGGAGTATTCCTGCTCCGTCCTGCCTGGGCTGCAAAAAAAATGAACCATCTCTCACCTTCTTGGGTTCCCGCGGAGCGCCACTACAACTGATCGGTCCTCCGGTCCATCCTCTTCATACTTCTGTGTGTAACAAATCATCACATGGCGCTCAGCCTATCGACGGCCGCCGCAATGTTCTGCCTCGGCCGGCGATAGGCTGAGCGCCATGTGACGCTTTGTTACACACGGAAGTATGAAGAGGATGGACCGGAGGACCGATCAGCTGTAGTGGCGCTCCGCGGGAACCCAGGAAGGTGAGAGATGGTTCATTTTAATTTTTTTTGCAGCCCGGGCAGGACGGAGCAGGAATACTCTGCACCAGAGTACTCCTTTAACTAATAGAGGTCCTCACCCTTTAGGAGGAGGAAACGGAGAGGAGGCCCAAACAACCGGAGAAAAGGGAAGAAAAGGAAATCAGTGTCATGGCACAAGACTTAGCAACAGACAATGTGATCAATTTTACTTCACTTACCCTTTCACCTGACTGCACAAAAGCACTATCCAAGGGACTCAAAGGGGTTATCCAGCATAAGGGGATTTTAGTATGTACCTGGCAGACAGTAATGGACATGCTTAGGAAGGATCTGTGCTTGTCTTGGGCTAAATGGCTATGATGTGAGATTACCATAACCACTGTGGCTAGCTTTGTATTTCCTGTTTTCAGTTTTCTTGTTTGCCTACAAATCCCATGATTTCATTTTCCTCCTTCCCACACATCAGCCACCCCACCCATTGAAACATAAATGAGCTGCAGACCTGTGGTTTTCAATCAGGGTGCCTCCAGCTGTTGCATTACTTGCAGATTGCTCTCTCCACCCATTGAAGCAGACAGGCTCCCTGTCATCAGCTGACTAGTGAGTCAGGTCTCGACCGCATTGCAAGCTGGGAAAAATCCAAGACAGCAGTCATTTTGTATGCTGTTAAAAATAAATATTGGGGTGAAAATCACATAAGAATTGTGAGAAAACCGTCACACACAGGTACAGACACTATATTATGAACTACACTAACTTTACAGCCCCTGTAGCATAGTCAAATAAACCAAATTCCTGGAATACCCCTTTAATTTTGGGTTAAATGAGGCTTTTTTGTTAGAGCATTTCAAAATAGTCCAGAGAAAAGAGAAAAGAAAACCAGGGCAACTCACCAAATACGTAAACTTCAAGCTTCTTTATTAATCCATGAAGGGTATAAACAGTGTAAGACACGGGTGGACAGAACACAGGGGGACGTTCGTTCGGGGCTACGGTGCCGTTTCGCAAGATATGCTTCAACTGGCCCACAGCCGGAAACACATTTAAATAACCCTCCCCTCCGTTGCCATAGAAATGAACCAAACAAAGGTAAGTGCAATTAAAAATGTTAAAAACAACTGTGTGATTCACACAAGATTTCCATTTATGTTAATAATGCACTGAGCTCAGTACGTTCATTAAGACCTAGAGGCCCCATTGCTTCTAAACGAAGAATCCATTTTGTTTCATTTCTTAATAGTATTTCTTCTCTATTTTTCCCAGCATAACCATGTTCGATCCTTTCCAGCCCGGCAAAATGGAATCCATATTTTTCTCTAGAATGAAATTCATTAATGTGTTGAATAAATCTAGTGGCTCCAATGCCGGTCCTGAGGGATCGAACATGTTCGCGGATTCTGTGAAATAAGGGCCTTTTTGTCTTCCCAATATAAAATAATTTACATTTACATACCAATGCGTAAACCACATGAGAGGATCTGCATGTAATACATTGTTTCACATTAATAATATTACCTGCTAATTCTACAATTCTACATTTCATATTTAGAGAGCAAAATGAACATGAACCGCAAGTAAAATTCCCTTTTGGGCGTAATTCAGACAGCCAATTCTGTTCCGATGCGTTTTTTCCTTTTTTCAATAAATCTCCAACTCTTTTAGTTTTTCTATATGTAACAATCGGTTTTTCATTAGTAATTACTGCTATATCAGCATCTTCTTGTAAGATATACCAATTATTCGTTATTGCTTTTTTCACTACATTATTAATAGGAGTATTTGAAAAAGAAAAAACGCAACGTTTGTTATTTTTTCTGTCTTTCGTTTTCAGCAAAACCTCTCTTGGTACTCGATCTATTTTCTTTCTTGCATCTAGAATTAAATTAAGAGGATAGCCTCTCTGTTCCAATCGATACTGTAAATCATCTGCCGGTTTTTGAAACAGTATGGGGCTGCTATTAATTCGTTTTAATCTGACTAGCTGACTGTATGGTATACTATTTTTAACCTGGGGGGGATGGGATGATTGATAATGTAACAATTAATTTTTGGCAATCGATTTTCTAAAACCAGATGTCACTATATTGCTATCCACAATATCTATCTGTACATCTAGAAATTCAAGATGTTGATCTCCAAATACATATGTAAAAAACATATTAACTCCATTCACTTGGTTAAGATACTCAACAAAGGCAGCAAATTCATCCTGTGACCCATCCCAAATAATAAAGAGGTCGTCCACATATCTGAGAAAAAGTTAAATTTTACCAATAAAGGGGTTCTTGGATGTGAACACCCACTTGTCTTCCAACATGGAGAGGAAAATATTGGCATAAGCACATGAGGTAGGAGACCCCATGGCTGTACCATGTGTCTGTCTATACCAATCCCCTACATATTGGAAGACATTATTACTCAACACGAATGTAAGGGCTTCAGTAACAAACTCAATAAAGTCAGATGACTTGCCTGTTTTCCGTAGGATAGAGGTCATAGCCTGCACACCCGAATCCAAAGGGATTCGGGTGTATGGGCTCTCCACATCCACGGAACACAGTTTTAAACCAGGTTGCCAATGGAAATTATTCAAAATTTTGATTAAATCTCCGGTGTCCCTGAGATATGAAGGTAATTCTCTCAATAAAGGTGACACTAACCAATCAACATAACTGGACAAATATTCAGTCGGTGACCCAATCCCAGAGACAATGGGACGCCCCGGGGGCTGGGTCACCGACTTGTGGACCTTAGGCAATATATACCAAGAGGGTTTTTTAATGTTCCTAGGGAAGAGACGTTCAGCACTTTTCCTAATGATAACCCCTTTTTCATGAAATTTCCGAAGTAACGATCTCAGGTTGTTAATTATCTGTGGACAGGGATCTTTTTTTAATTTACAGTAGGTGTTCTCATCTCCTAACTGTCTAAGAGCCTCTGTGTTATAGTCAGTGGTTTTCCAAAGAACTAACTAAATGTGTTTCCGGCTGGAAGACGATGTGGGCCAGTTGAAGCATATCTTGCGAAACGGCACCGTAGCCCCGAACGAACGTCCCCCTGTGTTCTGTCCACCCGTGTCTTGCACTGTTTATACCCTTCATGGATTAATAAAGAAGCTTGAAGTTTACGTATTTGGTGAGTTGCCCTGGTTTTCTTTTCTCTTTTCTACGGATTATTTGCATTGGACTTTGCTATTACCAGTGAGCACCATCAGACGTGGTTGAGCCAGCAGAGGCATTGGATGTCAGGTGCTAATAATTAGGCAAGCAGTGCCGAGTTTTTCTCTCTATTATTGAATATTGTCTATGGACTGTTGTTTCTAAACTCTGAGCACGCTACAGCCGCTATAATAGCACATTCTATTATGGAGATGGATTCTCCTAATACTGCCTCAGAGACGGCTATCAGTGCAGACCGGGTGGACGCGGGGATGTTCTTCGCGTCTTGTGAATACAAAGATGAAATTTCACTGTTAAGCACCAAATCACTGTTCAAAGTTCAATCCCTGGCTGAAAAAGAGACCAGGCTCTTTTGGACTATTAACTCATTAGAAGCCTACGTGACCAATGTACGTGTTCCCAGAGGATTGCGTGTATACAAAACTCCTTCACAGTATACAGATGATCCCGAATTTATAAAAGCATGGGATGAGTTACATCTGCAACATTCTCTGGAAATCCAGAAGCTAGTATTGGAGAGAAACAAAACTGAATATGAAATGGTAACAGCAGACCTTTGCAAAACTAAATGTGAATTAAGAACAAGACTCTCTGAACTGTTATTTAATATTTTCCTGCAAAACTTAGAGAAAAAATTGGGTCTAGTACAAGAGAAAATTAAGATTATAAAGCGGGACAAATTTATAAGAGACAAAAGAGACTTTGAGAACCACCAGGTTTTCACTTGGAATAAAATGTCTAATGCTAATCGAAAAGTCTCAAAAAATGTTCCGGCGAAGTCAAATTTAAGCAGGAATAAAAATAAAAGTTCGGACTTTATGACAACTGACACAGACAGCAGTGGTTCGATAGAGTCGACTGGAGACGCAGGGAACATCAAACAAAAAGCTGCCGGAATCCCTTTGGACCCAGAACCCGAAGAGGGAGAGGAAAATCAAAGAATTCTGAGAAAACGCGTACCCAAACGCAAGAATGTAACTTGGCGCAAGTAATTCCTGAAAATATAGTAGTGAACCTCACGGATGAGGATTTGGATGAGGACACGATCTCATTATTGAACAAAGGATTGAACTTTGGCCTTAGAGAAAAATTCGACTATGTCCAGTTCCAAGAGGACTTATTCAAGGGTGTCAAATTAAATTTAAAAAAAGTTTTTTCTGCAGTAAAAAATGAAAATAAAAATGTAATCGTACTCGAAGGTGAAACTAGCTGTAAAATAGGGCCTTTAGTGTTTTGTGTACCTAGTGAATTTAATGATGAGGAGCGGGAATTAATCACGTTCCTTGCTGATATTAGTGATCAGGTGTCTGATGGAACAGATAGTACGAGTGATAAGTTTTTTTCAGGAGGTAATCCCTCGTTGTTTAATCCTCCTGTTACACCTGGGAGTCCACTTGATATATTCCAGAAGTCAGTTCTAAAAGAAGTTAAAGCCCTCATTTACCCGAAGGTCCAGAGCAACATCTTAGATAGAGAACAAAGAGCCCTAGATAAATTAATAAAAAGGGAAGATATTGTTGTTACCAAGGCTGATAAGGGTGGGGGTGTAGTTCTTTAGAAAACCACTGACTATAACACAGAGGCTCTTAGACAGTTAGGAGATGAGAACACCTACTGTAAATTAAAAAAAGATCCCTGTCCACAGATAATTAACAACCTGAGATCGTTACTTCGGAAATTTCATGAAAAAGGGGTTATCAGTAGGAAAAGTGCTGAACGTCTCCTCCCTAGGAACATTAAAAAACCCTCTTGGTATATATTGCCTAAGGTCCACAAGTTGGTGACCCAGCCCCCGGGGCGTCCCATTGTCTCTGGGATTGGGTCACCGACTGAATATTTGTCCAGTTATGTTGATTGGTTAGTGTCGCCTTCATTGAGAGAATTACCTTCATATCTCAGGGACACCGGAGATTTAACCTCTTCAGGACATAGGGCGTATGGATACGCCCTGCATCCCGAGTCCTTAAGGACCGAGGGCGTATCTGTACGCCCGTGGGAATTCCGGCCCCCACCGCTAGCCGGTTGGGGACCGGAGCCGGATGCCTGCTGAAATCGTTCAGCAGACATCCCGGCATATCGCCCAGGGGGGTCATTATGCCCCCCCATGTCGGCGATCGCCGCAGATCGCTGGACAATTCAGTCCAGCGATCTGCGGCGATTCCGGGTCAATCGGGTCTCCAGTGACCCGATGACCCGGAATTACTGGCTGTTCGGGGCCGTCTCTGACGGCCCCGAACAGCCAGAGCCAGCAGGGGTGAGGTGGCACTGGTGCCACCTCACGATCGCCCTGATTCGTCGGCCGGATTACCGGCCGACCAATCAGGGCGCCTGCTGCGGGTGTCACTCCCGCACCCGCTCCGCCCCTCTTCCGGAGGACGTGAGCGGGTGCGGGACGTGCACCCCGGGTGCTGGGGACCCCGATCCCCGGCGTTAATGTTGGGATCGGGGCCCCAGGAGCAGCGGCGGCGGCGGGACTGACCTGCAGCGTCTGGATCGTTGGAGGTGAGTGACAGCCTCCTGCTGTTGCTTATCAACAGCTCCCAGCATGCAAAAAGGGCATGCTGGGAGCTGTAGTTATGCAACAGCAGGAGGCAGACCACCACAACTCCCAGCATTCCCTTATGGGCATGCTGGGACTTATGGTTTTGCAACAGCTGGAGGCACATTCTTTCTATGGAAAAGTGTACCTTCAGCTGTTGTATAACTACAACTCCCAGCTTGCACAAACAGCTAAAGTGCATGCTGGGAGTTGTAGTGGTGCATCTGCTGGTTGCATAACTACAACTCCCAGCATGCCCGTTGGCTGTCGGTGACTGCTGAGAGTTGTAGTTTTGCAACAGCTGAAGGCACACTGGTTGTGAAACTCAGAGTTTTTTTTTACCTAACTCAGTGTTTCACGACCGGTGTGCCTCCAGCTGTTGCAAACTACAACTCTCAGCAGTCACCGTACACCATGCACCGTACATGCTGGGAGTTGTAGTTTTGCAACAGCTGGAGGCACACTGGTTGTGAAACACTGAGTTAGGTCACAAACTCAGTGATACATAACCAGTGTGCCTACAGTTGTTGCAAAACTGCAACTCTCAGCAGTCACCGACAGCCAACGGGCATGCTGGGAGTTGTAGTTATGCAACAGCTGGATGCCCCCCCCAATGTGAACGTACAGGGTACACTCACATGGGCGGAGGATTACAGTAAGTATCTGGCTGCAAACTTTCTGCTGCAGCTCAAATTGCCAGCGAGAAACTACTGTGAACCCCCGCCCGTGCGACTGTACCCTAAAAACACTACACTACACTACACTAACACAAAAAATAAAATAAAAAGTAAAAAACACTACGTATACACATACCCCTACACAGCCCCCCTCCCCAATAAAAATGAAAAACGTCTGGTACGCCACTGTTTCCAGAACGGAGCCTCCCGCTGTTGCAAAACAACTCCCAGCATTGTCGGACAGCCGTTGACTGTCCAGGCATGCTGGGAGTTTTGCAACAGCTGGAGGCACCCTGTTTGGGAATCACTGGCGTAGAATACCCCTATGTCCACCCCTATGCAAGTCCCTAATTTAGGCCTCAAATGCGCATGGCGCTCTCACTTTGGAGCCCTGTCGTATTTCAAGGCAACAGTTTAGGGACACATATGGGGTATCGCCGTACTCGGGAGAAATTGTGTTACAAATTTTGGGGGGTATTTTCTGCTTTTACCCTTTTTAAAAATGTAAAATTTTTGGGAAAACAAGCATTTTAGGTAAAAAAAAAAAAATTTTTTACATATGCAAAAGTCGTGAAACACCTGTGGGGTATAAAGGTTCACTTAACCCCTTGTTACGTTCCCCGAGGGGTCTAGTTTCCAAAATGGTATGCCATGTGGGTTTTTTTTTTGCTGTCCTGGCACCATAGGGGCTTCCTAAATGCAGCATGCCCCCAGAGCAAAATTTGCTTTCAAAAAGCCAAATGTGACTCCTTCTCTTCCGAGACCTGTAGTGCGCCAGCAGAGCCCTTTTCACCCCCATATGGGGTGTTTTCTGAATCGGGAGAAATTGGGCTTCAAATTTTTAGGGGTATTTTCTGCTTTTACCCTTTTTAAAAATAAAAATTTTTTGGGAAAACAAGCATTTTTTTTTTTTTACATTAGCAAAAGTCGTGAAACACCTGTGGGGTATTAAGTTTCACTTTATCCCATGTTACATTCCCCGAGGGGTCTAGTTTCCAAAATGGTATGCCATGTGTTTTTTTTTTGCTGTTCTGGCACCATAAGGGCTTCCTAAATGTAACATGCCCCCCAAAAACCATTTCAGAAAAACGTACTCTCCAAAATCCCCTTGTCGCTCCTTCCCTTCTGAGCCCTCTACTGCACCCGCCGAACACTTTACATAGACATATGAGGTATGTGCTTACTCGAGAGAAATTGGGCTACAAATACAAGTAAAAATTTTGTCCTTTTACCCCTTGTAAAAATTCAAAAATTGGGTCTACAAGAACATGTGAGTGTAAAAAATGAAGATTGTGAATTTTCTCCTTCACTTTGCTGCTATTCGTGTGAAACACCTAAAGGGTTAAAACGCTGACTGAATGTCATTTTGAATACTTTGGGGGGTATAGTTTTTATCATGGGGTCATTTGTGGGGTATTTCTAATATGAAGAACCTTCAAATCCACTTCAAACCTGAACTGGTCCCTGAAAAATACTGAGTTTGAAAATGTTGTGAAAAATCGGAAAATTGCTGCTGACCGTTGAAGCCCTCTGGTGTCTTCCAAAAGTAAAAACACGTCAATTTTATGATGTAAACATAAAGTAGACATATTGTATATGTGAACCAAAAAAAATGTATTCGTAATATCCATTTTCCTTACAAGCAGAGAGCTTCAAAGTTAAAAAAATGCAAAATTTTCAAATTTTTCATCAAATTTACGGATTTTTCACCAAGAAATGATGCAAGTATCGACAAAAATGTACCACTATGTTAAAGTAGAATATGTCACGAAAAAACAATCTTGGAATCAGAATGATAACTAAAAGCATTCCAGAGTTAATAATGTTTAAAGTGACAGTGGTCAGATGTGCAAAAAACGCTCCGGTCCTTAAGGCCAAAATGGGCTCCGTCCTGAAGGGGTTAATCAAAATTTTGAATAATTTCCATTGGCAACCTGGTTTAAAACTGTGTTCCGTGGATGTGGAGAGCCTATACACCCGAATCCCTTTGGATTCGGGTGTGCAGGCTATGACCTCTATCCTACGGAAAACAGGCAAGTCATCTGACTTTATTGAGTTTGTTACTGAAGCCCTTACATTCGTGTTGAGTAATAATGTCTTCCAATATGGAGGGGATTGGTATATACAGACACATGGTACAGCCATGGGGTCTCCTACCTCATGTGCTTATGCCAATATTTTCCTCTCCATGTTGGAAGACAAGTGGGTGTTCACATCCAAGAACCCCTTTATTGGTAAAATTAAACTTTTTCTCAGATATGTGGACGACCTCTTTATTATTTGGGATGGGTCACAGGATGAATTTGCTGCCTTTGTTGAGTATCTTAACCAAGTGAATGGAGTTAATATGTTTTTTACATATGTATTTGGAGATCAACATCTTGATGTACAGATAGATATTGTGGATAGCAATATAGTGACATCTGGTTTTAGAAAATCGATTGCCAAAAATTAATTGTTACATTATCAATCATCCCATCCCCCCCAGGTTAAAAATAGTATACCATACAGTCAGCTAGTCAGATTAAAACGAATTATTAGCAGCCCCATACTGTTTCAAAAACCGGCAGATGATTTACAGTATCGATTGGAACAGAGAGGCTATCCTCTTAATTTAATTCTAGATGCAAGAAAGAAAATAGATCGAGTACCAAGAGAGGTTTTGCTGAAAACGAAAGACAGAAAAAATAACAAACGTTGCGTTTTTTCTTTTTCAAATACTCCTATTAATAATGTAGTGAAAAAAGCAATAACGAATAATTGGTATATCTTACAAGAAGATGCTGATATAGCAGTAATTACTAATGAAAAACCGATTGTTACATATAGAAAAACTAAAAGAGTTGGAGATTTATTGAAAAAAGGAAAAAACGCATCGGAACAGAATTGGCTGTCTGAATTACGCCCAAAAGGGAATTTTACTTGCGGTTCATGTTCATTTTGCTCTCTAAATATGAAATGTAGAATTGTAGAATTAGCAGGTAATATTATTAATGTGAAACAATGTATTACATGTGGTTTACGCATTGGTATGTAAATGTAAATTATTTTATATTGGGAAGACAAAAAGGCCCTTATTTCACAGAATCCGCGAACATGTTTGATCCCTCAGGACCGGCATTGGAGCCACTAGATTTATTCAACACATTAATGAATTTCATTCTAGAGAAAAATATGGATTCCATTTTGCCGGGCTGGAAAGGATCGAACATGGTTATGCTGGGAAAAATAGAGAAGTAATACTATTAAGAAATGAAACAAAATGGATTCTTCGTTTAGAAGCAATGGGGCCTCTAGGTCTTAATGAACGTACTGAGCTCAGTGCATTATTAACATAAATGGAAATCTTGGGTCAGGGGTGTGGAAATTTAAAAAAAAAACTACTTGTCCAAGGGACTAAAGCGGAACACAATCTACTTGTCCCTCAAGAAAATCCACTTGTCCTGGTAGATAAAATAATTTCATCCAAAATAGTACGATTCCCCCCCACTAGACCACCAGGGATGGATATAAGATCCCTTTAGACACTGCTGACAGCAGCATGCCGGGCTATTAGCGGAGGGAGAGCTGTAGCTCCTCTTACACCCGAGCCCAGAAAAGTCTAGATATAACTTTTTGATCACCATAAAAAAATTCTAATATGAAGTGACCAAAAATGAACAATTCTGGACTATTATTTACATTTACACCGTTCACCGTACGGTTTAATTAACAGCATATTTTAATAGTCTGGACATTTCCACATGCAGCGATACCACTTATGTTTATTTTTGTACATTATTTTTATTTAAAGAAAATTGGAAACTTTTATTAGGAAAGGGGCTTATTCACATGTATATGCACTTTTTAAAATATTTTAATCACTATTTTTCAGTCTCAATAGGGACTTATGTGTTACTGGGGGGGGGGGGGGGGGTTCTGCTTCTCCAGTTTATATGGTGCATTTTGTGTCAGAAAATGCTGGAAGTTGCATTTAGTTACTAGATAACTACAACTCCTAGCATGCCCTGATGCAGCCTATGGTTGTGTGGGTGTTGCAGCATGTTGCACTGTATAGTATTACAGTTAAGGTTATTTTGTAACATGCTGGGAGTTGTAGTTTTGGTTTGTGTCAGCTGAAGAGCCATAGGATGTGTCAAGGAATACAGGGAATTGCAGTTAGTAACTACAACACCCAGCATGCCCTGATGCAGCCTATAGCTCTGCAGCTGACCCGAACCAACACTACAACTCCCAGCATGTTACACTTTATAGTTCTACAGTTTAAGTTATGGTCCAACATGCTGGGAGTTGTAGTTTTGGTTCGGGCGTGTTTGCGTGCATCCGTGGGGCTCTTGGTTGGTGGGTGAGTATGAAGGGCGGGATTCTGGTGGTGCAATTTAGTGCGGGTGCCACTAAAAATAAATAAAATTAGATGGCACAACTGCCCTAATGCCCGACGTGACAGTCCGCTCATATACAAAACATTCATGCATACACATATCATACATGCACCAGCCACTGCCCCCATATCATTCATACACACACACACACACCCCCACCACTGCCCCCCCCCACATCATACATTACATATACACATACACTCACACCATACATATGCACACATCATACATACACCCACCGCTGCCCCCCCACACATCATACATTACATACATACATACACACATCACACATTACATACACATCACACATAGACAGACATCATACACACATTATCCATTACATACACATCACACATAGACAGACATCATACACACATCACACATTACATACACATCACACACAGAGACATCATACACACATCATACATTTCATACACATCACACATAGACATCATACACAGATTATACATTACATACACATCACACATAGACATCATACACAGATTATACATTACATACACATCACACATAGACATCATACACAAATTATACATTATACACACATCGCACACAGAGAGACATCACATACACATTATACATTACATACACATCACACACAGGCAGACATCATACACACATCATACATTACATACACATCACACACAGACATTATACACACATTATACATTACATACACATCACACACAGGCAGACATCATACACATATCACACATACACTCACACCATACATATACACCAGTGTTTCCCAACCAGGGTGCCTCCAGCTGTTGCAAAACTAAAACTCCCAGCATGCCCAGGGCATGCTGGGAGTTGTAGTTTTGCAACAGCTGGAGGCACCCTGGTTGGAAAACACTGAAATACACCATACATATGCACACATCATACATCACATACACTCACCATACATATACAACCACCCTTCCTGTCGCCTGCATTGTCGGTCTCCTCACCTGAGCCGCCATGAGTGGACATCAGAGCTGTAGTCCCGGCCGGTGTGAGGTGAGATTTCCGTCCTCCCCCTCCTCCTCTGTGTTTTCCCCGTGCAAACTAGCAACTGCCCCGTGGTGGATTAGGTCCTGTGAAGACAGAGCAGGGGGGAGGGGGAGGGATAGAGCTGTGTGCAGGGGATGGAGCTGTGCACGGAGCTGTCTACGTCCTTTCTCTCACCCTGCTGTGTCTTCTGAGCTGCGTCCTCCGGGAGGGGAGATAAGGGGGCTCTGCAGTCAGCTGGGGGCCGCCGCCGCCCCCTCCATACACTCTGAGCACCGGTGTGAGGTATAGACTTCCATCCGCTCCTGCGCCTCACACCGACAGTAAAGAAAAATAAGAGAGAAGTCTGTCTGTCCCTGCTAGCCCGATACAGGGCTAAATCTATAAACAATTCACCTGCCCGGCACCCAAAACTACTTGTCCCGGGCGTCGGGCGATAGAATTTCCACATCCCTGGAGTATCTTGTGTTATTCTAACAGACCACAAAAACACATATTTCCCTATATTACTTGCAGCCAGAGTAGCAAGCCCAACAGTATGTACCTGGACCACAACTGAGGGTTTGTTACAGTGTGCCAGGACGTGAGTGATTGCATCAAATTACCTTTCCTGCTAATGTACCCTAACCCTGATGAAAGCCACTGGGTAGACGAGCTCTGTCCGCAATATTAGCAGAGAAGGGTTTTGGGTTGATTGTCAGGTGCTGTCGCCGCGCTGACACAGTTTCCCGATCCTTACCAGCAAGCCTGGGCAGCAGGACCAGGTTCTGAGTGCAGCGCAGGCCGTAAGTGTAGCCAGGCTGGTTGATCAGCCTGCACCTGTCCATGCTGCTAATGCCCTCTCCTGTCCGGAAGGCAAAGCCATGAGATATGGGGACTCCCCGTGATCTCCTGTCCCGAACCGGACTGACTCTCCTCCTGCCTTGCCGAGTGCTGACCTAGCCACCGTCCATACTGGCGGCCGCTCAGCATCCTCACATCCCGAGCATCGAGGAGACGTTCCTGGACACCCTGGCTGCAGCTGACTTCCCCATCCCTCTATTCCCCCATTGTAAGACTATAATGCATAACTGTGGCAACCTCCGCACTGAAGGTAAGCCGCGGCCTTACCACCGCAGATGACAGGCAGGATCAAGTCCCGAGACACTGCCACATTGATATGCGGTAACCCAGCGAGGCTCCAAGAGGGCAAACGGCCATTGGAGCTTCCACGTTGACGGGAAATTCAAAGCACCTCCCCTTCTGGTAAGACAGACCGGCGTCTCGTAAAATGTACGACACGCCCCATGTAAGTAGGTGGGCATTTATATACTCTCGCCCCTCCCACAAACACAGCCTTAACAGTCTTACACATACCCCTGCAGCGCTATGAATGAAAAGTATTTCTATTATAGCAGCGCATTATGCCAGCAGCTGGCTGCTGGCACTATGCGCTGCTAATAGAACATTAGCCTGTTCCCAGTTCACTCCAGTGTGACTAAGCACACACACAGTGGGAGGAGGGAGGAAGGCTATGAGCCCCACCCAAGTAGGCTGATATGTTGCCGGTTTCATAGGTGCACCACATACAGTGGGAGGAGGGAGGAAGGCACCTGTGAGGCCGGCAACATATCCGCCTATTTGGGTGGGTCTTATAGCCTGCCTCCCTCCTCCCACTGTATGTGTGCTTAGTCACACTGTAGTGAACTTGGAACAGGCTGTGAGTTGGACCTAATGACGCTGTAATTACCCACTGGCCCTGGTATTGCCCATACGGCACAGGTAGGTTTAGTGTTAGGTCCCGTGCCACTTGAGAAACCTTGGCGCTGGTGTGCGGGCTCAGGTATGTCCTCCATATAAGGATATACTGGCTAATGTCTCAATTTTAACACAATTTTGAGGGTTAGTCATATGTCACGGTTTACATCTACCACAGTAGTGCACCTAAATTTATGTATTATTCTATATGTTACACATCCACACTTCATCGGCTGTAGTGCCATTGTGGCATTTGTGGTCTGCTGCAGGCATCCCCCATTGTATGCATTTTATGCTGGGGATTGCCCTTAGCAATGGACCACAAGTGCAGGATCTGCTCCCCCAGCACAAATGCAAAACTGCATTTAAGGTTGAGCATTTCCTGGCATTTGAAACCACGTTTTTTTCTTGTTGCTCAATAGCCAGATTGACCAGAGCCATAGGCAGTTCAACAGGCAGTAAGCGGTAGAGTTGGAGCTGGGACTTTGGTACCCTGCAGAACGATTTTTCATGCCCTTCTGGTATATCTATAGAGGTAATCCCAAAGTGAAATCTCACTATATTAATTATAATTTATATTATAATATATATATATATATATATATATATATATATATATATATATATATCCAAAGCAAAGTAGAAGCGGCACTCCAACATCACACAAAAAACGTTGTTTATTCACTCATCTGTTTACAGTGACCTTTCGGCTTATCAATAAAGCCTTTATTGATAAGCCAAAACGTCTCTGTACACAGATGAGTGAATAAACCACTTTTTTGTGTGACATTGGAGTGCCGCTTCTACTTTGCTTTGGATACTACATTGGGGGTAGGTCTGCTCCTGAAGCTGAGCACCCAAACGGATCCAGAATCCTTGTTCACGGTGCTTCTCCTTCCTCTCCTTTGTGTGTGTGTATATATTATATATATATATATATTATATACACACACACACACACACACACACACACACACACACACATACACACACACATATACACACACACATATGCACTGCTCAAAAAATTTAAGGGAACACTAAGATAACACATCCTAGATCTGAATGAATGAACTAATCATATGAAATGCTTTCGTCTTTACATAGTTGAACGTGTTAAAAACAAAATCACACAAAAATTAGCAATGGAAATTAAAATGTATTAACCCATGGAGGTCTGGATATGGAGTCACACTCAAAATCAAAGTGGAAAACCACACTACAGGCTGATCCAACTTTGATATAATGTCCTTAAAACAAGTCAAAATGAAGCTCAGTAGTGTGTGGCCTCCACGTGCCCGTATGACCTCCCTACAACACGTGGGCATGCTCCTGATGAGGTGGCAGATGGTCTCCTGAGGGATGTCCTCCCACACCTGGACTAAAGCATCTGCCATCTCCTGGACAGTCTGTAGTGCAACGTGGCGTTGGTGGATGGAGCGAGATGTGCTCAATCGGATTCAGGTCTGTGGAACGGGCGGGCCACTCCATAGCATCAATGCCTTCGTCTTGCAGGAACTGCTGACACACTCCAGCCACATGAGGTCTAGCATTGTCTTGCATTAGGGCCAACCGCACCAGCATATGGTTTCACAAGGGGTCTGAGGATCTCATCTTGGTACCTAATGGCAGTCAGGCTACCTCTGGAAAGCACATTGAGGGCTATGCGGCCCTCCCAAAGAAATGCCACCCGACACCATTACTGACCCACCGCCAAACCGGTCATGCTGGAGGATGTTGCAGGCAGCAGAACGTTTTCCACGGCATCTCCAGACTCTGTCAAGTTTGTCACATGTGCTCAGTGTGAACCTGCTTTCAGCTGTTTCGAGCACAGGGCGCCAGTGGCAAATTTGCCAATCTTGGTGTTCTCTGGTAAATGCCAAACGTCCTGCACGGTGTTGGGCTGTAAGCACAACCCTGACCTGTGGATGTCGGGCCCTCATGGAGTCTGTTTCTGACCGTTTGAGTGGACACATGCACATTTTTGGCCTGCTGGAGGTCATTTTGCAGGGCTCTGGCAGTGCTCCTCCTTGCACAAAGGCGGAGGTAGCAGTCCTACTGCTGGGTTGTTGTCCTCCTACAGCTTCCTCCGTGTCTCCTGATGTACTGGCTTGTCTCCTGGTAGCGCCTCCATGCTCTGGACACTAAGCTGACAGACACAGCAAACCTTCTTGCCACAGCTTGCATTGATGTGCCATCCTGGATGAGCTGCACTACCTGAGCCACTTGTGTCGGTTGTAGACTCAGTCATACTACCATTAGAGTGAAAGCACTGCCCACCATTCCAGTGACCAAAACATCAGCCAGGAAGCATAGGAACTGAGAAGTAGTCTGTGGTAACCACCTCAGGGATGTGGAGTTCCGGGCGCCGGGCAGGTGAATTTTTCCGGCCCTTAGCCCGGCTTCAGGGAAGCAGGGCCGGACCTGACAAGCAGCAGTCTGTATGGAGCGGACTCCTGCCCGCTCCATACTCTGCAGCCCCCGGCTGTGGAAACTTGCGTCCTCCGAATGCAGAGCAGGGAGAGGGGAGTTGAGAAGCTGTGTATGTCCTATCTCCCCTGCTCTGCCTTCTTTCTCCACGTGCAGACCTGCGTCCTCTGCCTTCGCTCCACACAACTCTAGCTTCAGAGAGCTGAGGGGAAGAGCTGACACAAGTCTGCACGGGGCGCAAGTTTCCACCTCACACCGCCGCTAATAGCCAGCATGCGGCAATCGCCACGGCTGGTTATTAACCCTTTAGATCGCCGCTGTCAAAGCCGACAGCAGCGTCTAAAGGGACATGTGAATGCTCCCTGGTGGGCTAGTGGTGTGGATCGCCCCCCCGCAGAGTGATCGCAGGGGGGCGATCCACTATAGAGGTAGCCGGAGGGCTTACCTGTTTCCTGCTGTCCCGTGGCTCTGTCATTGATAGAGCCTGGCTACACCAGGTTCTATAAATGGATCGCAGAGCACACAGATCAATTGAGTTCAATATAACTCTATTCATCTGTATGAGTAATCTAATGATTCCTCCTAAAAGTCTAATAAAGTGTAAAAAAAAAAAAAAGTTTTAATAAGAGTTTAAAAAACACAAATTAACCCCTTTTATGTTAAAAGTTCAAATCACCCCCTTTTCCTATATAAAAACATGCAAACATAATAAAAACATATTTGTTATCGCTTCGCGCGTAAATGTACGACCTATTAAAATATAACATTATTTATCCCATACGGTAAATGTAAAAAAAAAAAATACCAAACCACAGAATTGCAATTTTTATAATATCCCCAGAAAAAAAGTTAAAAAGCGATTAAAAAGTCAGATCAATACCAAAATAGTACCGATACAAAAAAATGATTATGGCACAAAAAATGAGCCCTCATACAGCCTGTTATGCAGAAAAAAAAAAGCTACAGGGGTCAAAAAATGGCAAAAAAATAAAAAAATAAAAAAAATTGAAAAAGTTCTGAATTTTTTTTAAATTAGTAAAACATGACGTAAACTAAAGAAATCTAAAGTGTGAAACTAACATGTTATCTGACCACAAGGTAAATGGCGTATAAAAGAAAAAACACCAAATCTGCAAAATATTATTTCAATTTCACTTCACCTAACATATATACATACATATATATTATATATATATATATATATATATATATATATATATATATATATATATATATTTGGTCCAGGAATATGTTATTGAAAAATTAAAAAGGTATCATTATACAGTGGTCCCTCAACATACGATGGTAATTCGTTCCAAATGAGCCATCGTTTGTCGAATCCATCGTATGTTGAGGGATTCGTGCAATGTAAAGTATAGGAAGTTATACTCACCTGTCCCCGCCGCTCCCGATGGTGACCCCGGCCTCCGCTGGGCTCTCCGCTGTCTTCTCCGGTCCTCTGCGGTCTTCTCCGGCCCTCTTCTGTCTTCCGCAAGGCCTTACTGGGCCTGCGTAGCGACGTCATTACGCCGCTGCGTACGCCATTCCTATTGGATGACGTGCGCAGCAGCGTATTGACGTAATCGGAGAGGGCCGAGAAGACACCGGAAGACCAGCGCTGGACCCGGAGGGCACCCCGGAGCATCGTGGAGGGGTAAGTAATACTTACAGCACCACACGGGGAACATTAAGCTGCTATCCGGCAGCAGCTTAAGCATTTGGCGCTGCCGGATAGCACTTAAAGCGATGGCCCAGACATAAAAAAGCATCGTATGTCGATGCTAACATCGACATGCGATGGCCTCTGAGAGGCCATTGTATGTCGATTTCATCATATGTCGGGGCCATCGTAGGTCGGGGGGTCACTGTAGTAGGTAATTATGGCTATTCTAGGGCGAGGAGGAAAAAATTTGAGCGCAAAAGCGAAAATTGGCCAGGACAAGTGGATCGTCATGAGGGACAAGTAGATTTTGCTCCATTTTAGTCCCGTGGACAAGTAGTTTTTTTTTTTATAAAATTTCCACATCTGTTGCACCTGCAGAACCACTTCTTTATTGGGGATGTCTTGTTAATTGCCTATGATTTCCACCTGTTGTCTGTTCCATTTGCACAACAGCATGTGAAATTGATTGTCAATCAGTGTTGCTTCCTGAGTGATTGACTTGGAGTTACATTGTGTTGTTTAAGGACCAGGGGTTTTTCCATTTTTGCACTTTCGTTTTTTCCTCCTTACCTTTAAAAAATCATAACCCTTTCAATTTTGCAACTAAAAATCCATATTATGGCTTATTTTTTGCGCCACCAATTCTACTTTGCAGTGACATCAGTCATTTTACCCAAAAATTGACGGCGAAATGGAAAAAAAAATCATTGAGAAACAAAATTGAAAAAAAAAACAAACACCATTTTGTAACTTTTGGGGGCTTCTGTTTCTACGCAGTAAATTTTTCGGTAAAAAGGACACATTCTCTTTATCCTGTAGGTCCATACGATTAAAATTATACCCTACTTATATAGGTTTGATTTTGTTGTACTTCTGAAAAAAATCACAACTACATGCAGAAAAATTTATACGTTTAAAATTGTCATCTTCTGAACCCTATAACTTTTTTATTTTACTGCGTATGGGTCGGTATGAGGGCTCATTTTTTGCGCCGTTTTAGCGTTACCATTTTTGTGTTGATCGGACTTGATCACTTTTTATAAATTTTTTCATTATATAAAAAGTGACCAAAAATACACTATTTTGGACTTAGGAATTTTTTTGCGCGTACACCATTGACCGTGCGGTTTAATTAACGATATATATTTTTATAATTCGGATATTTCCGCACGCGACGATACCACATGTTTATTTTTATTTACAGTTTTTTTTTTTTTTTTTTTTATGGGAAAAGGGGGGTGATTCAAACTTTTAATAGGGGTGGTATTAAATGATCTTTATTCACTTTTTTTTGCAGTGTTATAGCTCCCATAGGGACCTATAACACTGCACACACTGATCTTTTACATTGATCACTGGTTTCTCATAGGAAACCAGTGATCGATGATTCTGCTGCTTGACTGCTCATGCCTGGATCTCAGGCACTGAGCAGTCATTCGGCGATCGGACACCAGGAGACAAGATAGGAGACCCTCCTCGTGTCTAACAGCTGTTCGGGACGCTGCGATTTCGCCGCGGCAGTCCCGAACAGCTTCCTGAGCTAACCGGCATGGTTTCAATTTCACTTTAGACGCAGCGTTCAACTTTGTGGCCCCGCGTTATAGAAAGGGAAAGGACTCAGGATACGTCCTTGGTCCTTAACCCCTTCATGACCCAGCCCATTTTCACCTTCATGACCTGGGCATTTTTTGAAAATCTGACCACTGTCACTTTAAACATTAATAACTTTGGAATGCTTTTACTTATCATTCTGATTCTGAGATTGTTTTTTCGTGACATATTCTACTTTATGTTATTGGTAAAATTTCACTGATATTTGCATCCTTTCTTGGTAAAAAATCTAAAAATGTCATGAAAATTTTGAAAATTTAGCATTTTTCTAACTTTGAAAGTCTCTGCTTGAAAGGAAAATGGATATTCCAAATAAATTACATATTGATTCACATATACAATATGTCTACTTTGTGTTTGCATAAAAAAATTGACAAGTTTTTACTTTTGAAAGACACCAGAGGGCTTCAAAGTTCCGCAGCAATTTTTCAATTTTTCTCAAGATTTTCAAAATCGTAATTTTTCAGGGCCCAGTTCAGGTTGGAAGTGGATTTTAAGGGTCTTCATATTAGAAATACCCCATAAATGACCCCATTATAAAAACTGCACCCCCCAAAGTATTCAAAATGACATTCAGTAAGTGTTTTAACCCTTTAGGCGTTTCACAGGAATAGCAGCAAAGTGAAGGAGAAAATTCTAAATCTTCATTTTTTACACTCGCATTTTCTTGTAGACCCAATTTTTGAATTTTTACAAGGGGTAAAAGGAGAGAAATCACCCTAAAATGTGTAACCCAATTTCTCTCGAGTAAGGAAATACCTCATATGCGTATGTAAAGTGTTCGGCGGGCGCAGTAGAGGGCTCAGAAGGGAAGGAGCGACAATGGGATTTTGGAGAGTGAGTTTTTCTGAAAGGGTTTTTGGGGGGCATGTCCCAATTAGGAAGCCCCTATGGTGCCAGAACAGTGGACCCCCCCACATGTGACCCCATTTTGGAAACTATACCCCTCATGGAATTTAATAAGGGGTGCAGTGAGCATTTACACCCCACTGGCGTTTGACAGATATTTGAAACAGTGGACTGTGCAAAACAAAAATTTTATTTTTCATTTTCACAGACCACTGTTCCAAAAATCTGTCATACACCAGTGGGGTGTAAATGCTCACTGCACCCCTTATAACATTCCGTGAGGGGTGTAGGTTCCAAAATGGGGTCACATATGGATATTTATTGTTTTGCGTTTGTCAGAACTGCTGTAACAATCAGCCACCCCTGTGCAAATCGCCTCAAATGTACATGGTGCACTCTCCCTTCTGAGCCTTGTTGTGCGCCCCCAGAGCACTTTGCGCCCACATATGGGGTATCTCCGTACTCACGAGAAATTGCGTTACAAATTTAGAGGGTCTTTTTTCCCTTTTACCTCTTGTGAAAATGAAAAGTATAGGGCAACACCAGCATGTCAGTGTAAAAAATAAATTTTTTACACTAACATGCTGGTGTAGACCCCAACTTCACCTTTTCATAAGGGGTTAAAGAAGAAAAAGCCCCCCAAAATTTGTAAGGCAATTTCTCCCGAGTACGGCGATACCCCATATGTGTCCCAAAACTGTTGCCCTGAAATACGACAGTGCTCCAAAGTGAGAGAGCGCCATGCGCATTTGAGGCCTGAATTAGGGATTTGCATAGGGGTGGACATAGGGGTATTCTATGCCAATGATTCCCAAACAGGGTGCCTCCAGCTGTTGCAAAACTCCCAGCATGCCTGGACAGTCAATGGCTGTCCGGCAATACTGGGAGTTATTATTTTGCAACAGCTGGAGGCTCCGTTTTGGAAACACTGCCATACAAGACATTTTTTATTTTTATTGGGGGGGGGGGGGGGGGGGGGCAGTGTAAGGGAGTGTATATGTAGTGTTTTACCCTTTAACAGCTGGAGGCTCCGTTTTGGAAACAGTAGCATACCAGACGTTTTTAATTTTTTGGGGGGAGGGGGGCTGTGTAGGGGTATGTGTATATGTAGTGTTTTTTACTTTTTATTTTAGGTTAGTGTAAGTGTAGTGTAGTGTTTTTTAGGGTACAGTCACATGGGCAGAGGTTCACAGCAAGTTTGCCGCTGGAAGTTTGAGCTGCAGCGCAAAATTTGCGCCATCTCAAACTTGCAGCACTCACTGTAAACCTCCGCCCATGTGAGTGTACCCTGTACATTCACATTGGGGGGAGGGGGCAAACATCCAGCTGTTGCAAACTCGGAGCATGCCCTTTGGCTGTCCGTGCATGCTGGGAGTTGTAGTTTTGCTACAACTGGAGGAACACTGGTTTGGAAACACTAAGTTAAGTAATAAACTTTCAAGTGTTTTGCAACCAAACTTAGTGTTTCCAAACCAGTGTGCCTCCAGCTGTTGCAAAACTACAACTCCCAGCATGCATGGTCTGTCAGTGCATGCTGGGAGTTATAGTTTTGCAACAATTGCAACAGCTGGAGGCACTGAGGTAGGAAACGGACAATGTTTCCCAACTAGTGTGCCTCCAGTTGTTGCAAAACTACAACTCCCAGCATGCCCAGGCATGCTGGAAGTTGTAGTTTGGCAATATCTGAAGGATCAGATGTTGCCGAACTACAACTTCCAGCATGCTTGGGCAGTCTGGGCATGCTGGGAGTTGTAGTTTTGCAACATCTGGAGGTCCACAGTTTGGAGACCACTGTATAATGGTCTCCAATCTGTGCTCTTCCAGATGTTAGAGAACTACAACTCCCAGCATGCCTGGACAGACTGAGCATGCTGAGATTTGTAGTTTTGCAACATCTGGAAGAGCACAGATTGGAGACCATTATACAGTGGTCTCCAAACTGAGGACCTCCAGATGTTCCAAAACTACAACTCCCAGCATGCCCAGAAAGCCAAAGGCTGTCTGGGCATGCTGGGAGTTGCAGTTTTGAAACTCTCAGAGGCAGCAGTGAGATCGCTTTACGGGCATCTCACTGCTGCCAATGAAGATGCCGCACTGCTGCTGCAAACTCACCTCCGGGACGCATCGCCGCCGGGACCGCATGGAGGACGCCGGGACCGCTCGGGACACCGCTCGGACGGGTAAGTGACGCCGGGGGACGGATCAGGGACACTTAGCAGAGCGGTGTGTCCCCCGATCCCCGTGATCGGGACTCACACACCGCGCTGCTAAGTATTTTCATAGCGAAACGCTGCTATCAGCTAGTCAGATTTGACTAGCTGATAGCAGCGATCGCTGGGGGGGGGGGGGGTCGCATGGTAAGATGGCTGGCTATCAGTGATAGCCACCATCTTTCCGGGCGCTGCGGGATGCCGCGAGTAGCGGCAGTAATGTTCATGACGTACCTGTATGTCATGGGTCGGGAACACCTTGCCACCCATGACGTACAGGTATGTCATAGGTCGGGAAGGGGTTAAAGGGGTACTCCAATGAAAACCTTTTTTCTTTTAAATCAACTGGTGGCAGAAAGTTAAACATATTTGTAAATTACTTCTATTAAAAAATCTTAACCCTTTCAGTACTTATTAGCTGCTGAATGCTACAGAGGAAATTCCTTTCTTTTTGGAACACTGATGACATCACGAGCACAGTGCTCTCTGCTGACATCTCTGTCCATTTTAGCAACCATGCATAGCAGATGTGTAGCAGATGTATGCTAAGGGCAGCATGGTGGCTCACTGGTTAGCACTGCTGCCTTGCAGTGCTGGGGACTTGGGTTCAAATCCCACTAAGGACAACAATAAATAAAGCGTTATTATTATAATAACGTCAACAGAGAGAACTGTGCTCGTGATGTCATCAGAGAGCATTCCAAAAAGAAAAGAATTTCCTCTGTAGTATTCAGCAACTAATAAGTACAGAAAGGATTAAGATTTTTTAATAGAAGTAATTTACAAATATGTTTAACTTTCTGCCACCAGTTGATTTAAAAAGAAAAAAGGTTTTTTACCGGAGTACCCCTTTAAATGTTCTTTATTTTTCTGAGCAGTGTATATAACTCAACTTGTGTGTGTATGTATGTGTGTGTATGTTCCAGCATCACTTCCAAACTGCTAAAGATAATAACATGAAACTTGGTACACATGTTCCTTATATGTCAACTACAAAAACAGGACAGATATATTAATCCTAACCCACCCCTATTTGCGACAGTTGGGGCTTTTGTTTAAAGTACCATGCAAGTCTATGGAAAATGAATATTCCAGCAACTTCCAAATGGCTGGAGATATTTTGATGGAACTTTGTACACGTTAATTTTATGTCAAATAAAAATATGATAGTTTAATTAACCCTAACCTACCCTCTTACGTTAAGGATGGAAATTTTGTCTTAAGTCCCATGCAAGTATATAGGAGTTCCAGTACCTGACTCCACAAACTCTGCTCTTCATCTCCTGGTGAGTGCTTAAGTCAGGCCACACCCCTCCAGCATGCCACACCCCATCTCACAAAGCCACACTCACAATTTAAGCCACACCTTTTATTTTTCTAATCTTTTTGTGCATTGGTCCATCTTGCAAGTCATGCCCACTTCCACAAGCCCACGCCTCCTATTTTCGGCCTACAATCTCTTCATTACAACTTTGCCCCACCTGAGGATGGGATATGAGGATGAGATAGGACGGGATATAAGAGCGGGAGATGACGGGATATATGAGGTCAGGATATGAGGACAGGATATCAAGAAGCCTTTTGCACTGATTATACTTCCGTCACTTGGGCATCTGGGTCTAAACAACGCCACTTCCAGTCTCCCACACTGCTGTGCTAGAAGAAACACGCCAGGATGAACAGCTTAACACCCACACTGTTTATCAGACTATGCTGTGCCCAGACCCAGCCACATGACTGTCCAGAGGACCGTCAACTATGCTCCCCTCACTTAACAGGCACCTATGGCATTTTGGTAGCAGTGTGGCAGGGAAAACTGGAGCCAGGCTAAACTCTCCCCAATCAGAGGAGTCTGATGAGGATTCCAGAGCCCTGCTACTTCAGGGTGTATATCGCCAGCTGTGTATAGAAATCTGACCTGAGACATGGACTACTACCTCAGACCAGGCCTTCAAAAAGGGACCAAAAAAAAAAAAAAAACACTGAGGAGACTGTTTGCTTTTCGCCTCCAGGTTTTCTATTACTAGGGGCCCTCTTTTAGGTGGTGCTGTCATTGCTATCCAAAAGTAAGAGTACAAAATAAAAAGGTCCTATATGTCCCTACAGGGAATCTACACTGGGCCCTGAAGCCTAGGCGTGGTGGCCGCCCTAAAATGGGCAGTCCTGCACTGGAACCTCCTGTCATTTCCCTAGTGGGCCCTGTACTACAAGGTGACCACTAGCTCCTCGGGGCTGGCTACAGTGCTCCCTAACTTTGGGTGTACAGCCAAGAGTGTTCTGACTTGGGACCTAATCTCATTCCCATTTTTCTTTTGGTGCTGTCATTGTGAAAGAGAAAAATTGGTTCTTAACCTACACAAAACAAACCAACTGTGTAAGCTACATACATAGTGAACAAGTAAATGACTATTGATTTCTACAATCTAATTTTTGCATAAATAAAAAACATAAAAAACATATTTTGCATAGAAGAATAGCAGCTGAAGTGAAATAGAGGCAGTGCTGAGCAGCACAATTGATGTACAGGCTTTGCTTCTGGCATGGAGCCCAGTATGTCAGTCAAGGCATGCCTGATTTGGCTTGCCATCGCCTTTGTGGCACTTGAGCCATCAGCAAACAAAGGTATTTTTTTTTTATGTCCTTATGACCTATCCACTGAGGTCTGCAGCTCCATACATGGTCCAACAAAAAAAAAAAAAAAAAAAAAAACACTTTCCATATCCAAAGTCAAGCTTTTTGACTGCACAGCCCCAAGCACACAACTTTAGACAGAAAAAAGCTGAGAAAGGCTCTCCCCAATAGACACCTAAAAGAGGCACTATAAGGGTATGTTCACACGGGTGGATTTTTTAGCGGGTTTTCCGCTGCGTATTTGAAAGTGGGCGGGCTCTTCTCGGCTGTCCGCAGAAGATTTTCCACGGGGCAATTTACGCTGCTGAAAACCCGCCGCAGTCCCTACTGACTTCAATGGGGCTTGCAGCATATTTTCCGCAGCGGAAGTTCCGCAGCAGACAGCCGAGAAGAGCCTGCCCAAATACGCAGCGGAAAACCCACAAAAAATCCGCCCGTGTGAACGTACCCTAAAACCTGATTTTAGCAAAAAGAAAAGAGTTCATATAACAAAACACAAGAAAAACAGTCCAGATGTAACAAACTTTATTTACTTTTTTTTTTTTACATGTCGTTGTAAAACAAAGTATGGTATATCAACTTTCTACTGACCTGTTTAATTACTGTGAAGATTATTATTATTATTTTTTTTTTTTTTGTGAAAAATGGATAGTCAAAACAGGTTGTTTCATATAACAATCTTTATAATAAAAGCAGAGCCATCTTTAAAGAGTTATGTAAATTTCTTTTAAACTGCACATTTACAATAAATAAAAACTCCTTAGGGTACATTTCCACCTACCATATCTGCTGTGGCGTTGAACTATTTATATTGATTTAACAGCATCAATTCCACAGCAAATACAGTATGTGTGAATGTACCCTTAATAGGAATCCTCAAAAATGTGTAAGCCTAGGAATAATTTGTAACTTGTTCTTACAATATGCCTGTGTAAACCACAAGTAGCAGTATTGTATAAAGAATCACAAAGAAAGCCAATATATTCAGCGCACACCGCTACAAAATGCTGTCTTCAGTAAACTGGCTGTCAATATTAAATGTATTCAAGCTATTCAAGCAGACCATGAAGAGTCAGTTCTATTGAGATTGGACTCTTCACTTCTGTAGTATTTCTGTATCTGTATGGTTGCGAGAATTATAGTTACTAATTTACTTTAAATTCTATATTAGTACACCATCACACCGTAGGAAGGAAAGACAAGCATTGACTATGTTAGCCTATGATCCTTAAAGGACTATCTCAATGTTGGCAGCATACTGCTGTCCGGTTAACTGGGATCAACTACTGTTCCAACACCTTATTTTTAACAGATATTATATACAATGCTCTCCAAAAGCATTATGGCACAGAATTATTTATTCAGGAGATGGAGTCTTTAAATCTCAATATGCATTTGATAGAATTCCACCAAATTTTTGAGAAAAAGGCTGACTAATAGTAATTTTACTTGCAAACCAAACATTTGAAATTAAGAAAGGATTAACACCCCAAACAGAAAGTTGTCCATACGTTGCTAAAACACAAGACAAAGCAATAACCAACGTTTGGTAATTGCCTTTTTTGGTTTGTTCCATTTTTGCATATAGGGAACGGACAAAATAACTAGAACACCCCTAATATTACATAATCAGGTGGAACTCTTCCTGACAACTACCATCACATGTAACACATCCTATTTTCCTCCGTCATGAAGGTTATAATTCTGCTAATAGTGCTAGAAGTTTATCAACAGCGATATAAGCTACAAGACTGAAGGAAAAAAGGTGGCGTTACCTGTGATGGCAGCTGTGTCAGGTAGAATTCATCCTGACTATGTAAAAAGAAGAGATGACCTGTCATTAGTCAGTTAACACACTGACAATTTACAGCCAATATGACTGTTCTTTTGGTTACTTTTGCAAAAATAGCCAGGACAGGTAAATAGAAAAAGTTAACAGTTACCAAAGTTCTGGCTCTAACTTCTGATTTCCTTATACATGCCAATTTTTTGTGAAATTCTGATTATATAGATGAGCAGAATATCAATAATGACCAATTTTAACACTCCTATTAGTTACTCATCTCACCAAAAGCGGCAACCTTCTGTCAACCTGCCTTGAAGAGTGAACATAAAACAAAAAATGCTTCTTGGCAGAACTTTATTGCCTGTCATCCAATCAGTTTTCAATTCCAGTTTCTGGTTAGAAAGAGGTTGGATAAAAGGCCTGAGTCCAAACAGGATTTACATCTAGATGTAAGAGAGACAGATCTTTTGGGGGTATAATGTCCTGTGAAAAACAAAAATAAAAAACTTAATGAACAATATATGTCACTTTTATTTGGAAAATTAACGGAATGGCTAAGCCAAATCCAAAACTGCAGACTATCCATAATAATATAAACCGAAATATGGGGCAGTAATCTGAGTGGATGACTGGGACTACTGCTAGCATTTTCCCAGCTTATTTCCGCAATAGGAAAATAGGATATTGCCCAGGCAGATCTGCTCCAATGAACTATACATACTTCTAGAGCTCAACCACAAACTATTGGGGCGATAACCAGCAGCATCCACACAAGTATTGGCTTCAATAGTGTAAAACACATGTGTGCTGGACTATGGAGCATGGAGACTGTCTGTTTTTGCTTATACAAACCAATTACAGCTCGGCTTTTATTTCACCAGAGCTTGTTAAGATATGAAAGCAGAGCTGTGTTTAGTTATTGGAAAATCCAAACAGTTCTGGTTTCAGGTAGACTGATAAATCTGGGCGTTGAGAACTATGGCCATTTACTCGACTAGCATTTTATATACCATTAAATAAAACAGCCAATATCCACCAAATGTATGAAAAGGCATAGTTCATTTTAACTTATTGTAAAGTCATAAAACAAAATCTTATCTGCTATGAGCAGCGCTTTAACCACTGGACGACACAGGGTATACATGTATACTCTGATCGTGGCCAGGGGTATAAAGTGCGCTCACAAGCTGACAAAACATATCGCTAATGCCGGGCATTGGTGAACTCACCAATGTCCGGCATTAACCTTGCAGATGCCACAATCAAAGTTGTCTGTGGCATCTAAACTGGGTAAAAACACATCAATGGTCATTTAAGAAGGCTGATCTGGACCATGGTGCATTTGCGAGGTCCCATTCAGCCTGCATGAAGGCCTGAGGGTCCCCACCTGCCTCCGTGCTGTCCAGTTGATGCTCTGCTTCTTCAGCCAGCTTCTACAGACGAGAGAAGCAGAGCATCGATAACCCTGATCAATGCTGCGCTGTGCTTCCTCCAACGGGGCTCCTCTCCTCCGAGTGCTTCACTGACTGAAGCAACGGTGGAGGAGTTGACCCGCAACTGTCACTCCTTTTGGTCAGTCAGTACTGATGGACAAATAGGAGCAATCGGTGGCCAGGAAACATTTTGATTGATCCCTGGCCGACTTCAGGGATGCTTGGCTGGGCTGTAGAGCTGAGCTTACTAAACTCACACCGCTTGGCAGCGTGGTGCAATCCCTAATTTAGTCCTCAAATGTGCATGCCGCTCTCTCACTTCGGAGCCCTGTCTTAATTCACGGAAACAGTTTAGGGCCATATATGGGGTATTTCTGTACTCGGAAGAAATTGCACTACAAATTTTGGGGGTCCTTTTACCCCTTATGAAAAGGAAAAGTTGGGGGCTACACCAGCATGTTAGTGTAAAAAAAATTTAAAATTTTACACTAACATGCTTATGTGGCCCAATACTTTTTAATTTCACAAGCGGTAAAAATTTGTAACGCAATTTCTCCTGAGTACGGAAATACCCCATATGTGGGCGTAAAATGCTCTGCGGGCGCATAACAAGGCTCAGGAGTGCAAGCGCACTATGTACATTTGAGGTCTAAATTGGTGATTTGCACAGGGGTGGTTGATTTTACAGCGGTTCTGACAAACGCAAAAAAATAAATACCCACATGTGACCCCATTTTGGAAACGACACCCCTCACAGAACGTAACAAGCGGTATATTGAGCCTTAACACCCCACTCGTGTTTGACGATTTTTTGTTAAAGTTGGATGGGAACATTTTTCACTAAAAGGCAAAAAAGCCCCCCAAAATTTGTAACTCCATTTCCCATATGTGGATGTAAAGTGCTCTGCGGGTGCACTACCATGCTCAGAAGAGAAGGAGCGCCATTGGGCTTTTGAAGGGAAAATTTTTCCGGAATTGAAGGCCATGTGTAAAGCCCCCATGGTGCCAGAACAATGGACCCCCCCCCACATGTGACTCCATTTTGGAAACTACACCCCTCATGCAATGTAATAAGGGTTGCAGTGAGCATTTACGTCCCACAGGTTTCTGACAGATTTTTGGAACAGTGGTCCGCGAAAATGAAAAATTTTATTTTTCATTTGCCCAGCCCACTGTTCCAAAGATCTGTCAACCGCCAGTGGGGTGTAAATACTCACTGCACCCCTTAATAAATTCTGTGAGGTGTGTAGTTTCCATAATGTGGGGGTGGGGGGGTGGGGGCACAGTGGACCCTGACTTCCATTCCAAACAAATTCTCTTTCCAAAAGCGCAATGGCGCTCCTCCTCTTTGAGCATTCTAGTGTGCCAACAGAGCACTTGATATCCACACATGCGGTATTTCCATACTCAGAAGAAATGGGGTTAAAAATGTTGGGGGTATTTGAGGGTTTTCTCCTATTACCCCTTGTAAAAATGTAAAATTTGGGGAAAAACCAGCATTTTAGTGATTTTTTTTCCCCCTAATTTACACATCCAACTTTAACAAAAAGTCGTCAAACACCTGTGAGGTGTTAAGGCTCCCTGTACCTCTTGTTATGGTCCTTGAGGGGTTTAGTTTCCAAAATAGTATGCAATGTGTTTTTTTATTTTTATTTTTTTGCTGTTCTGGCACTATATGGGCTTCCTAAATGCGACATGCCCCCCAAAAACCATTTCAGCAAAATTTTCTTTCCAAAAGCGAAAGGTGACTCCTCCTCTTCTTAGCATTGTAGTTCGCCCGCAGATCATTTTAAGTCCTTACATGGGGTATTTCCATACTCAGAAGAGATGGGGCTACAAATTTTGGGGGGCATTTTCTCCCATTCCCCTTTGTAAAAATTGTAAATTTGGGGAAAAAACTGCACTTCATTTACACATCAGACTTTAATGAGAAGTCATCAAACACCTGTGGGGTGTTAAGGCTCACTCGACCCTTTGTTACGTGCCTTGAGGGGTGTAGTTTCCAAAATGGTATGCCATGCAGTTTTTTTTTCTGCTGTTCTGGCACCAAAGGGGCTTCCTAAATGTGACATGCTCCCCAAAAACCATTTCAGAAAAACTCACTCTCCAAAATCCCATTGTCGCTCCTTTCCTTCTGAGCACTCTACTGCGCCCGCCAGACACTTGACATACACATGAGGTATTTCCTTACTCGAGAGAAATTGGGTTACACATTTTGAGAGGATTTTTCTCCTTTTACCCCTTGTACAAATTCAAAAACTGGGTCTACAAGAACATGCGAGTGTAAAAAATGAAGATTTTGAATTTTCTCCTTCACTTTGCTGCTCTTCCTGTGAAACAACTAAAGGGTTAACACACTTACTGAATGTCATTTTGAATACTTTGAGGAGTTCAGTTTTTATAATGGGGTCTTTTATTAGGTATTTCTAATATGAAGGCCCTTCAAATCCACTTCAAACCTGAACTGGTCCATGAAAAATTCCGATTTCGAACATTTTGTGAAAAATTGGAAAATTGCTGCTGAACTTTGAAGCCCTTTGATGTCTTCCAAAAGTAAGAACATAGCAACTGTATGATGCAATCATAAAGTAGACATATTGTATTTGTGAATCAAAATACAATTTATTTAGAATGTCCATTTTCCTTACAAGCAGAGAGCTTCAAAGTTAGAAAAATGCAAAATTTTCAATTTTTTTCATCAAATTTTGGAATTTGGAAGCATCGACAAAATTTTACCACTAACATAAATTAGTATATGTCACAAAAAAAGAATCTCGGAATCAGAATGAAAGGTAAAAGCATCCCAGAGTTATTAATGCTTAAAGTGATAGAGGTCAGATGTGCAAAAAACGCTCTGGTCCTACAGTGAAAATTGGCCTGGTTAAGGGATAAGACCAACAACAGGGATTGTTTTTTGTAAAATTGTATAGGTATTCTACCATCACTCTGCTATACCATAGCAACTGAATAAAGTACAGCACTTGTCCATGCAAGTGAACAAAGCAGTAGTCCAGTATATGTGCTGCTCCTCTATACACTGAGGGTAAAAGAGATATCTGTTTTTTTGTGATCAGTGGGGGAAGTGTGTAGAAAAAAAGAGGCATTTTTTTATAATAAGATATAATACAAAATTTCTTAACTTGCTGTTCCTACCAGTTAAGGGAACAAACTGAAATGATTGTTATTCTACCATAAAAACAGAAGAACAGCAGCATACAAGAAATAATAGTCACAAAAAGGGTTATTAAAAATGCCCCATGTCATACCTGACCATTAGTTGTCACGCCATCTGCCTTTACGGGGAATCAGGTCTCTTTCGCTGTCTTTCTTCTCCTTAAAATGCTTATACCTCTCAGCCATATCTATAAGCTCCTGTGGAACTTCCTAATAAAACATATAGTTGTATTGTGACTTATGTGGAAAGCTATTCCTCCTCACACATATGCCGACTGGGCTCCTCCCCCCTCCCCAATATTTGCCATCAGGGGAAAATAAGGACATTCTCACACAAACATTGACCTAATGTTTATAGACACATTCAGGAAATAAAACAACCCTAAACTTATAAACATTTCTTTTCTTCAAAAAATAACAAACCTGATCTGAGCCTATTTTCAAAAAGTACCTACTTGTAGCTTTGCAATAGCTGGAGAGCCACAGATTGGAGACCACTGTAATAGATTATATTTTTTACTCTACAGCATATTTTTGAGAAATCATACTACTTTGACCAGTGCTAAGTGATGAGCAAGGGAAGAAGCATCCGCTTAGTGCCCCCCTACTGATTCTCACAGCCTGGAACAGCTTTAAAAAATATAATATTATATATAAAAAGTATTTGAAAAAATATATCCTTACTTGGTTTGCACGTTCCAAAATGGTTATCAGTTCTCCTGCAACTCTCCAGTCTTTTCTCGACACCAATGTTACAGATATACCTGAGCGACTGAAGGTAAAAGGTGAGATTACACACCAAGTAGGTTAGTGCTCCCCATGTATACACTGAAGGTATAACTGCATATGTACACAACTATATAGCATCCATACTTTGCCATTTGGCACTCACAATATACTGTGAAGTTATACATTTTTTGCACATTCACCCTGTGTGGAACACATAGTTGTAAAGTTAAACTTTTTTTTTATTGGAAATAAGTTAAAACCAGTGCAAGAAAAACGTGTAACCCATCGGAACCAGTGACGTATTAGCATTTACTTTTAAAGACCATATGGGTTCATTCTTATCCTCTTAGAGGTTTAGTTTTTATGGTTGGGCAACACCTTTACCATTTGGATAAGGGATAAGTGTGTGTGGAACTGACTGCAGGTACCAAAGGAGTAGCTATCATTAACTAAACTTTCCCTAATCCCCCTCCCCATCTGTCCCTGACACTAACTACCTCTATCCCTGTATTTATTTTTATCTAAAACCCCATTAAAATACCTTTTATATAGCCTCTTCGGTAGCTCAGTGTTGAGCTCTCTGCGGAGGGCAGGAAGTGGGCGTGGCCCCGCAGGAGCGACGTCATCTTAAGCCTAGCCCCTCTGTTCCCTGCACTGAGAAGAGGGAGATGCAGGGGGCAGGGAAATTAAAATTACAGGCGCCGCGCGTGCACAAGCTGAACGGAGAAGAGTGAGATGCAGGAGGCGGGGATATTTAAATTACGTGCGCCGCGCGTACGAGCACTGTGATCGCTCTCTGCCCGTTTCATATACAGGCAGAGAGCGAGCTGAGAACGAGCATTTCGGACCACGCTGCCCGGCCAGCAGTGGTTCGAACGTGCTCAACGTGAGGGGGGGGGGATGGGTGTTGGGTATTTGCGGCGGTAGGATTCCTGAGCCATATAGGGTGACACCTAGTGGCCAGCTTTTCCAATGTAAAAAAAAAAAAAACTGAAAACTTTTTTTATTAACATATATTAGAAAGATATTTATTTTGCCATAATCTTTTTAATAAAAAAAAAAATAAGTTTAATGAGATTAGCCATATAAAGTCTATCACCAGAATAAAGCAGAGGACACGAGTGCCCAATGCCACACCATTCACTAGTCTATGAGAGTCTTTTACAGCAGAGAGACTGTAAAAAGGTGATAAGTATTGATGTAATAGTAGTGTTTAGGATGTCACTAAAACATACAATTGGTCCCACAAAAATCAAGCCTTCACACTTCACTGTCAATGGGAATATAACAGGTAGAACAAAAGTTGGCTGGGTCATTATGGAGTTATAGACAGCTGCTTCACTTTTCTTTCATGTAACTGCAAATGGCCCTACTGAACAACACGATGACATAAGATAAAAGAATCTGTATGACAAGCATTGTTAACTGAGGTCATAGCTGAAGGTACATTGGGTACTAGATGGAAAGATAACATCAACTAACCCAGCTCGTCCAGTCCGACCAACTCTGTGGACATACTCTTCAATATTACGTGGAAAATCAAAGTTGAAAACATGGGTTATATCATGCACATCCAATCCACGAGAAGCTAAATCTGTTGCTATTAATATTCTTACGTTGCCTAAAAGAAAAAAAGTAACTTTGTAAGATTGTGAAGAAACATGGTTTCTGAAAGCATTAGCATTCCAAGACCCCCTGCCCACCTGTTTCATATAAAACCAGAATGTATAAACCAGTTACTAGTCTAACATTGTGTATCACACATATCTCATACCTAAAATAAGACTACATGTTATAGGTTTGAAATACCAAGTTTTTTTTAAAGTTTTTTTTATAAATCTTTATTATTTTTCATTGTACATATATATACAAAAAAAAAACAAACACAAAATTCTATTATTCCTTTATCCATTACAATTTTTATCCCACCCACCCCGTGAAAACGTCCAACTCCCGGGGAAATTAATTTATTTCTACTTTTCAGGATTCATATTTATTTATTTCTCTCTACTCTCTCATCCACCCATCCCAGATCTTCTTTAACCTTAATTCTTGTTTTTTTGTTTACCGTTACACGATAATATTTCAAATTTCTAAATTTTTTCTACAAAATTATACCAGTGCCCAAGACATGGGACCTTCGAGGACATCCTGACCCTCATAATAAGTAACTTAGCACAAAAAAAACCTCCTTGTTCCATACTGCCTTCCTGAATATCCAATAGCACCTGAAGGGGGGGGGGGGGGGGGGGGAGGAACTTGTTCTCCAGCTGCAGTCTAATTTTAATTTCCCCCAATATTACCTGCCAAAATTAATTCATCTCCAAACATGACCTACTATGAACAAAATCTGCTCTCTCTACCCTACATTTGGGACACTTATCCTCTCTCCAGTGACCTACTTTCTTTAAACTTACCGGAGTGAAATATACACCATGCTAATTTTTTTATTGAAATAACCTATAGGAATTATTTATTGAGACAGTATTAACATTCCTTAACGCTGCCTTCCATTGTGTCTCCGTGATTAACCCCAGTGAGTCTTCCCATTTCTTTTTAAACCTACCTTTTAAGTTTTTAGAGACTTCAAACCGTAATTTTTTTAATATAATCTAACCATACTTTTCTTATCTGAACAAATGTTCTTAGCGCATCAAATATAGTATATTTAATTGTGAAAAAAGCTAAATCTTTAGTGGATCTATGTGTACTTTGTATCTGAAAAAATCTAAATCTATTTCTCTTAGACCAAATTCCTCCTGAAATTCTTTAAAAGATTTCAAACCCTTCTCCCCAATACTGTGCCCCAATTCGTTAACTCCTCTAACTTCCCAAAACGCCAGGTCAGGAACAGTCAAAAATTCACTCAACCTTGGGTTATGCCAAATAGGAGTAAATTCCATGCCCCCTTTTATCTTACACATTTTTTTCAGATATTTCCACCCACTCATCATCATATTAGCATAGGAAAATGAGGGTGAGAGGGTGTCCGATTCTAATAGTACTCATAAATCCCCCTCTATCTCTCTATTTTTTGCATTTAGTTTTCCCACCCATTCCCATTTTCCCTGTTTTATAGCATAAAATACTCTGGCTATAAAATATAGCCGAAAGGACGGCAAGGCACATCCCATTTCCTCATTAGGGGCTACTAATTCCAAGTATTTTAATCTTGCTCTTTTCCATCCCCACAAAAATTAATTCATTAATCTTTTGATTCTAATGAACCATTTATCCACTATCCAAATAAGGAATGCATTTAAGAAAAAAAGACCTTGGGGCAAAACCCCCATCTTCAGTACCACCATCCTATCGGCCATATTCAATGGCAGTCTATTCAAGATTTCAAATTTTTTTCCGGTTTATTCAGCAAAAGTTTTAAAAATTCTCCTTAAAGTAATCTAAAGGATTAACCGTTCCTTTAATTCCCAAATATTCAAGGGAGCCCATTTCTCCCACCACTTGCATACCCAACTCTAACAGATATCAGCCTATAAATTTTCCACCTTAACGACAAAGGACGTATATTTACGTCCTGCGGCAGCTCCCGTGATATGGCGCGGGGTCACGCGGTGACCCAGCGTCATATCCGGCAGTCCCAGCGGCCATCAACGGCCGGGACCTGCGGCTAATACAGGACATCACCGATCGCGGTGATGCCCTGTATTAACCCTTCAGACGCTGCGACCAAAGCTGACCGCCGTGTCTGAAGCGAAAGTGAAACTATCCCGGCTGCTCAGTCGGGCTGTTCGGGACCGCCGCGGTGAAATCATGGCGTCCCGAACAGCTTACAGGACACCGGGAGGGACCCTACCTGCCTCCTTGGAGTCCGATCGGCGAATGACTGCTCTGTGCCTGAGATCCAGGCAGGAGCAGTCAAGCGCCCATAACACTGATCACAGGCATGTTAATACATGCCAGTGATCTGTGTAAAAGATCAGTATATGTAATGTTATAGGCCCCTATGGGAGCTATAACATTGCAGGTAAAAAAAAAAAAAAGTGTTAATAAAGATCATTTAACCCCTTCCCTAATAAAAGTTTGAATTACCCCCCTTTTCCCATAAAAATAAATAAATATGTGTGGTATCGCCGCATGCGTAAATGTCCGAACAATAAAAATATATATCGTTAATTAAACCGCACGGTCAATGGCGTAAACGTGAAAAAATTCCTAAGTCAAAAAAAGCTTATTTTTGGTCCCTTTTTATACCATTAAAAATGAATAAAAAGTGATCAAAACAAAAATGGTACCGATAAAAACTTCAGATCACAGCGCAAAAAATTAGCCCTCATACCGCCCTGTACGTGGAAAAATAAAGTTATAGGGGTCAGATGAGGGCATTTTTAAACATATACATTTTCCTGCATGTAGTTATGATTTTTTCCAGAAGTACGACAAAATTAAACTTATATAGGTAGGGTACCATTTTAACCGTATGGACCTACAGAATAATGATAAAGGTGTCATTTTTACCGAAATATGCACTGCGTAGAAACGGAAGCACCCAAAAGGTACAAAATAGCGCTTTTCTTTGATTTTGTTGCACAATGATTTTTTTTCCGTTTCGCCGTGGATTTTTGGGTAAAATAACTGATGTCACTGCAAAGTAGAATTGATGACGCAAAAAATAAGCCAGAATATGGATTTTTAGGTGGAAAATTGAAAGGGTTATGATTTTTAAAATTAAGGAGGAAAAAACGAAAATTGAAAACTAAAAAACCCTGCGTCCTTAAGGGGATCCTTATTCTTTTTAAGGATCAAACACCTCCCTAACTCTTTTATTAGGCTCAAATGGTAGACCATCTGGTCCAAATGCTGAACCCTAGGGGGAAGATCTTATAACTTCTACAATTTCTTCTAATGCTATGGGTAAGTACATGTACTTTCTTTCGGAATCTGTAAGTTTAGGGAGTCTAATTTGATCCAGATACTCCTCAATTCCTTTATCCAAAGCCTGCAACTCAGAGGTGTACAATTTGGGAAAAGAAAGAAACAACAATCTTTTCTACCTGTTGAGGGTCATTAATTACCTGTCCCATTTGATTCGTAAAACTACTTATTACTGGTCTCTCCGCTTGGGCTTTTATTACTGTAGCAAGAAGTGCCGAAGGCTTCCCGTTCTCAGCTAATTGTCTCGGACCTAAAGAAAACTACCGATTCTGTGCTTTTTCTACCTGATATCTAGCTAATTCCTCTTGTGCATTATTCAATTGGACAAAATTCTCATTCTTCAAAATTTTTATATTCCACCATTTGGGATTCCACCTTTCCTTGAACAAAACCCCCCGCATGTAGGCTTTAAGAGTATCCCACACCACTATTGTACTTGCCGATCCACATAGACGAGGCAGCTGTACAGGACACAAAAAAAAAAAAAAAAAAATCAACAATATAAACTAATTTAAACTATCCCCTGTTGATCTAACCATAAATCTTATCCTTAAATATCACTCTAAGTCTAGAAGGGAACAAATGTGAAAACGTAATATTGTCATCATGCAGTTGTTTCTTAACCATTTTGAACCCCGCCCGTTTTATCTGGGTATCTCTTGCAAAATCGGGGAACAAAGAAATTTTAGAGCCATTAAAACTAAGGTCAGGCATAAATCTTGCTCCTCTCAAAATGTTATCCCTGTCTTCTGATAGGAGCACTTTAATAAAAAATGTTCGAGGAGGGGCCCTCGGAGGGAGGGCCTTTCATGGAACCCAGTGCGCCCTCTCAATGGCAAAAAGTGATGATAGTCCCAGATGATTGAACTTCAACAGCCATTTCTGAATAAACCCCAATGGATCTGGCCCCTCAGCACCTTCAGGGAGACCTAGAATCCGAATATTCGACCTCCTCGATCGATCCTCTGAGTCTGTCAGCTTCTGCTTTAAAAAAAGAGATTTCCTGTTTTGCCTCCACCACCTCCTGTTTAAGTTTAGTCAGGTCTTGATTGATATTAGGGATGACTTTCTCTGTCTCCACCACTCTAGCACGTAAGGTATTCATATCTTCCCTAATTAGCATAATGTCCATAGACAAACCTCCGACTTGCATTTTTAGATCTTTCAGTCCTGCATTGCAAAGCTGAGTCTCTTTCAGGATATGACAAAAAAAGAGAATAACAGAACACACACTATGAGCTAAGAAGCACACCAAGATATACTTAAATAAATAACAATTTTATTTGATTTGAAAAAGAGAAAAACACACCAAATTCATGCCATACATGATAATGTGGAGAGATGCTCTAAAATCAATTAAAAAGACTCCTCAGCGCCACAACCCAGTCCTAGCGAGGGCCCATGAACCCCCTCAACTAGTGTGGTGCCCGTCCAGAACCTAAGATGTCACACATATGGAACAACCATCCGTACCGCAAGTGAGTTAAGATAGTAATAGATCTGAATAGGGATAGGCAAGTAAACACTATAAAATAGCTAGAAATCGTGAACCTTCTTACACAGAGTTAATAACATCAAAGAGTATAAATACATATAGACCAAAAATAGGATACACTGGTTGCGATTGCACAATCCCTATGTAAATAATATGTAACATGCATAAATACCTATGTGAACAATGCCAATCCCTCTAATAATACAACCTGTCAATCAACTCTTCCCTGCGGCCGGAATGGAGATGGTCAGACAAATTAATTAGGATAAAGCTGGACGGGGCCAGTGAAGCCCCACGCGTTCCGTCGATGCAAGGAGACTTCCTCAGGGGTACTGTGTTGTATGAGTTCTCCCCACCTTATATAACACCATGAATCAAAAACAAATACCTTGCAGGTGATATGGAGCCACTCCAAGCCCGAGCGCCATGGCCCGGCGTATACTTCCGGTATTCCTATCTCCACGAGTCGTGGAGCGCAACACATGACCCGTGGAACGCACCACCAGCCATAGTGCGCATGTCTCGTATAGTTCTCCTCTCTGCAAACGCCCTAATGGGGTTTGAAGTGGTCCTATAGCGCATGCGCTAGTTCTCACCTATTCATAAGGAGCATGCGTTAAACTCAGAATGATTCGTGCTCTCAAATACAGCTCTATTCCCACAGCGCATGTTCTGGTCACAAATGGTCGATAGGATACTGTGCACACGCGCGGAAAGATAGTTTGTAACAACGAGTAAATTCATGGAGAACTAACAAAGATGCAACATTCATTCAACACATCGCTATGCGCTATGGTTACCACAGATCACCTCGCACTGTGCTTGCTGTGCTGATCACAGCACAATCAGGAAAACAATTTTATAATATAAAATAAATTGGTCAAGAGCTCCTGTGCAAGGGATCTGCACACACATGTAAGAATATGTGTGCACACACACTATGCGCTCCACTTGGACTATGGCTCCCCTCCCATCCGCAAGGACCCTGCAATCTTAACCCAATATCTACGGTAAGTATTTATTCAAATTAATATGTTTAAATTTATCCTATAATACTGAACAAAATTATTATTAAATCATTCATTGATTGAATCCTAGTCAAATCCCAAAGTTCATATAGGCTGACCTCAGTCAGTCCCTTCATATCTGTTGATCGTATACCAGCAAGAGGATATGGGCTAGGATATTTATATTTTTTTCCGGATCCACTGTCTCCTCCTCCCAAAAACCTAGGATATTTATATTTTTTTCCGGATCCACTGTCTCCTCCTCCCAAAAACCTTTCTTCTGCAGCGTTAGAGAGTCTACAAAAGAGAGGTCTACAAAAGAGTCTACAAAAGAGAGGTTTCTCTTCTCTTTATTGTCCTTAGGCTTTACTCCACTCCCCGGGGAACCAATGTATTTATCAATTTTCCCAGACATTGATTTATCCTTGTGAGGTTACGATTTTTTTTGGCCCCATTTTAACTGCAGTTACACCTACCCCAGATTAATTGAGACAGGTACAAAAATTCAACCTGCAGCTTGAAGTAACAGTACTGTCCAGGGTCTGCAAAACAACCGAGGCCTACTATATTTCTGTCCGGGCTCCAATACGATATATATTGGGTTCAAAGATGCAATAAAATTGAGTTCAGTTACCCAATCTTACTGTGCTTCTGATCGTAGATAAGGTGAAGGCAAACAGGAAAATCCTAGTAATCAAATCAACCTTCGTCACCATCTCCTCCTGCGGCTGCACACCCGAATGGCTGGCATCTCTAGGGGCAGATCCGAACCTGTCCCTCTAGGGGCCGATCCCCACTGCGGCTTGTAAGACCCGGCATTCGCCCAGGGAGGGAGAGGAGGAGCCCCAGGGGAGCCGGAGCTCTGCGGCCTACGTCATGCTGCATGGAGGCTCTCCGCAATCATGACCCATACTTTGTTAAAGGACATGTCCGGTGCTCACTTTTCTTATTGTATCCGTTCCGGGCTGCAAAAACAAAAACAAAATAAGCTTTCTCTTGCCTGCCTACGCTCCCCCGGTGCTCCGGTACAGGCGTTCGGTCCCCGGGCTGTATTCTTCTTACTTCCTGTTAGCCCGGCACGTCACACGGAGCTTCAGCCTATCACTGGCCGAGGCGGGACATCGCTGCGGCCGGTGATAGGTTGAAGCTCCGTGTGACGTGCCGGGCTAACAGGAAGTAAGAAGAATACAGCCGGGGGACCAAACACCTGTACTGAAGCACCGGGGGAGCCTAGGCAGGTAAGAGAAAAAAATTTTATTTTTCAGCCTGGAACGGATAAAATAAGAAAAGTGAGCACCGGACATCTCCTTTAACATCAATTTTCTCAGTATTATTCCAAGCCATCATTTTTACAAAAAAAAAAAAGAAAAAAAAGACCCCACCAACTTCCACTGGATTTTTAAGATCACATCACCATCTATGACACCAAGTCATTTGTATGTTTGCAAAGAGTCAACAGCAGCAAGATTTGATGACCACAAATAACACCACAAACTGCCAGGTACTTACCTCTAATATTTAAAGGGGTATTCTGATGTTAAATTAGCAATGCCATATTTTCTAATTTTTTTTTAGCTATCTGCCCTGTTCTGAAACCACCAAAAATCCATTTGTGTTGTTGCTCTGTAGTTTCCCTCTTTACACCAGATCATAACTACTTCCTGACTGAGCAGTTGCTCAGTTAAGGAATTTTCTTTCTTTCTTAATTTAGTTTATCAATACATTTGTGGATTATATCAGTAAATAGTGGATTATGTATCTTACCCTTTTTGAAATCATCCAAAGCTTGTTCTCGATCACATTGCTCTCTATTACCGTGTAAAGCCTGCACAGGGATTCCCTGAAGGCTAAAGTCACTTGCTAAATCATCAGCGCTGAAATAAGATGAAAAAGCATTTATAAGCATATATTATATACACCTAAAGAGAGCATGCTTAAGCAGTTATGGTCATAAAATACTATAATAAGAAAATAAACATTGATGGCAAATCTTCATAATATCTCTGATTTGACCACTAACCTTGAATTCACATTGGGAGATATTTATCATTGTTGCTTTGGTAAGCAAGTTCTGAAGTGATTTTTCTTGCTTTATAGTTTAGCTTATGTGCTACATATTTATCATACTAACACAGGGGATTAATACATTTGGAGCACATAAGCAAAAAAATAAAAATAAAAAAAGTTGCAACTGAGACTTTTACAATTTGCTCACGTACGGGAGTTTTGTACGCCAGGTCAGACCTGGAGCAGACTTGAGACTTTTTGTAAGGGGTTTGCGACTTCATAACTACCTGACCAATGCAAAGTGAACATAGAAATTTGCTTAGGTAAGACGGTAACATTTTGGTTTCTCACAAAAGTCACACAAAAAAGTGCTTAGGTGCATGTGCAACTTTTTATGCGACTTTTGTAAGCAAAAAAAAAAAAAAAAAAAGGCTCTTAACCCCTTAAGGACCCATGACGTACCGTTACGTCATGAGTCCACTCCCGTTCTATAACGCAGGGCAACGGCCGGGCTAACCCACGGCTAATAGAGCGCAGCACTGATCGCGGTGCTGCGCGCTATTAACCCTTTAGACGCGGCGTTCAAAGTTGAACGCTGCGTCTAAAGTGAAAGTAAAGCAATGCCGGTTAGCTCAGGGAGCTGTTCGGGATCGCCGCGGCACCCCGAACAGCTTACATGACAGCCGGAGGGTCCCTACCTGCCTCCATCCTGTCTGATCGCCGAATGACTTCTCAGTGCCTGAGATCAAGGCATGAGCAGTCAAGCAGCAGAATCATCGATCAGTGGTTTCCTATGAGAAACCAGTGATCAATGTAAAAGATCAGTGTGTGCAGTGTTATAGGTCCCTATGGGAGCTATAACACTGCAAAAAAAAAAAAAAAAAGTGGGAAAAAAGTTAATAAAGATCATTTAACACCTTCCCTAATAAAAGTTTGAATCACCCCCTTTCCCCATTTAAAGAAAAAAAAAAGTGTAAATAAAAATAAACATATGTGGTATCACCATGTGCGGAAATGTCCAAATTATAAAAATATATAGTTAATTAAACCGCATGGTCAATGGCGTACGCGCAAAAAAATTACAAAGTCCAAAATGGTGCATTTTTGGTCACTTATCAATGCAAAAATGGTACCACTAAAAACTTCAAATCATGATGCAAAAAATGAGCCCTCATACCGCCCCATACGCAAAAGAATAAAAAAGTTATAGGGGTCAGAATATGACAATTTTAAACGTATTAATTGTCCTGCATGTAGTTATGATTTTTCCAGAAGTACGACAAAATCAAACCTACATAAGTAGGGTATCATTTTAATCGTATGGACCTACAGAATAAAGAGAAGGTGTCCTTTATATCGAAAAATGTACTGTGTAGAAACGGAAGCCCCCAAAAATGGCGTTTTTGTTTTCAATTTTGTCTCACAATGATTTTTTTTTCCGTTTCACCGTAGATTTTTGGGTAAAATGACTGACGTCATTACAACGTACAATTGGTGGTGCCATCATATGTATTTTTAGGTGCAAAATTGAAAGAGTTATGATTTTTTTAAAGGTAAGGAGGAAAAAACGAAAATGGAAAAACAGAAAAACCCCGGGTCCTTAAGGGGTTAATACCTTGTCCCCCATAGAAGCTAGAATCACAGGGTAATCACATAACCAATTATCAGTCCAGCTGGGGATCTTCACAATTCTTTTCTCCTTGCAGAAAAGCAGTATGTACATTCAGAATAACGGAGTATAGATGTTACGGAGTAAGTCAATTGTCACTTTGTGAGTTTCCTTTAACCCCTAGAGGACACGTGACGTACACGTAGGTCCCTGTGGCCTGGTATTTAGCGCACAGCACTGTACATGTACATCGGGAGGTTATGCGATGACCCTGTCTCCCAACCTGGTGATCAGACAAGCCGGCTGCTGTTATCGGCACCTGGGACCTCATTGATATTGGCAGACATCAGCAATCACACAGATTTCGGCAATTAACCCCTCAAAGGGGTACTCCACCCAAAGGATAGGGGATAAGATGCTAGGGGCGGAGTACCCCTTTAAGGACGCAGGTTTTTTCCGTTTTTGCACTTTCGTTTTTTCCTCCTTACCCTTTAAAAATCATAACCCTTTCAATTTTGCACCTAAAATTCCATATTATGGCTTATTTTTTGCACCACCAATTTTAATTTTCAGTGACAGTCATTTTCCAAAAAAATCCACGGCAAAAGGTAAAAAAAATTCATTGTGCGACAGAATTGAAGAAAAAATGGCATTTAGTAAATTTTGGGGGCTTCCGTTTCTATGCAGTGCATTTTTCGGTATAAATGACATCTTACCTTTATTCTGTAGGTCTATACAATTAAAATGATACCCTACTTATATACCGTAGGTTTGTTTTTGTCTTACCTCTAGAAAAAAAAAATCATAACTACATGAACGGAAATTTACCGTATATACTCGAGTATAAGCCGAGTTTTTCAGCACGATTTTTCGTGCTGAAAACACCCCCCTCGGCTTATACTCGAGTGAACTCCCCCACCCGCAGTGGTCTTCAACCTGCGGACTTCCAGAGGTTTCAAAACTACAACTCCCAGCAAGCCAGGGCAGCCATCGGCTGTCCGGGCTTGCTGGGAGTTGTAGTTTTGAAACCTCCGGAGGTCCGCAGGTTGAAGACCACTGCGGCCTTCAACATCATCCAGCCCCCTCTCACCCCCCTTTAGTTCTGAGTACTCACCTCCGCTCGGCGCTGGTCCGGTCCTGCAGGGCTGTCCGGTGAGGAGGTCGTCCGGTGGGATAGTGGTTCCGGGCTGCTATCTTCACCGGGGAGGCCTCTTCTAAGCGCTTCGGGCCCGGCCTCAGAATAGTCACGTTGCCTTGACAACGACGCAGATGCGTCGTTGTCAAGGCAACGGCTCTATTCCGGGCCGGAAGCGCGGAGAAGAGGCGCCCCCGGTGAAGATAGCAGCCCGGAACCACTATCCCACCGGACGACCTCCTCACCGGACAGCCCTGCAGGACCGGACCAGCGCCGAGCGGAGGTGAGTACTCAGAACTAAAGGGGGGTGAGAGGGGGCTGGATGATGTTGAAGGCCGCAGTGGTCTTCAACCTGCGGACCTCCGGAGGTTTCAAAACTACAACTCCCAGCAAGCCCGGACAGCCGATGGCTGTCCGGGCTTGCTGGGAGTTGTAGTTTTGAAACCTCTGGAGGTCCGCAGGTTGAAGACCACTGAGGGCGAATGATGAGAAGAGGATGATGAAGGGGGGGTGTGGGGATGATGAAGGGGGGTGGGGATGATGACAAGGGGATGATGAAGGGGGGGTGTGGGATGATTACAAGGGGATGATGAAGGGGGGATGTGTGGGATGATGACAAGGGGATGATGAAGGGGGGATGTGTGGGATGATAAGGGGATGATGAAGGGGGGATGTGTGGGATGATAAGGGGATGATGAAGGGGGGATGTGTGGGATGATGACAAGGGGATGATGAAGGGGGGGATGTGTGGGATGATAAGGGGATGATGAAGGGGGGATGTGTGGGATGATGACAAGGGGATGATGATGAGGATGTTAATGACGGGTCTGGATGATGACAGGGGGGGATGAGGTATTTCCCACCCTAGGCTTATACTCGAGTCAATAACTTTTCCTGGGATTTTGGGTTGAAATTAGGGGTCTCGGCTTATACTCGGGTCGGCTTATACTCGAGTATATACGGTATACGTTTAAAATGGTCATTTTCTGATCCCTATAATTTTTTTTTTCCACGTACGGACCAGTATGAGGACAAATTTTTTGCGCCATGATCTGAAGTTGTTATCAGTACCATTTTTGTTTTGGACTTTTTGATCTCTCTTTATTAAATTTTTTGTGCTATAAAAAGTGCTAAAAAATACATTTTGGACTTTGGAATTTTATTGTGTGTACACCATTGACTTTGCGGTTTAATATTTTTATAGTTTGGACATTTCCGCATGTGGCGATACCACGTTTATTTTTATTTACAGTTTTTTTTTAAATGGGATAAGGGGGTGATTCTTACTTTTATTAGGGAAGGGGTTAATTCATAATTAGTAACTTTTTTCTCACTTTTCTTTTTTTTTTGCTATGCTATTGCCCCCTCTAGGGGGATAGCGTAGCACTGATCAGTGTTCTCGGCACTCTGCTGCTCCATGGAGCAGTAGATCGCCGATCGGACATCGGAGAGGCAGGTGGTGACCCTCTCATCAGCCTGTAAGCTGATCGGGACATTGCGATTTTGTCGCGATAGTCCCCTTTCAGCCCCGCTGAGCTGCCGGGATTCTTTCACTTTTGTTTTAGATGCCATCAACTTTGATTGCAGTGTCTAAAGGGTTAATGCCAGGTGCTCGGCTTTAGCCGTGGGTCCTGCCTGAAGCAACTGGGACCCACCGGGTTTAACACATTCTCCACTGCTAAGCAAGGTTTAAACCCACTAAACAGGATCAGGGTTTACAGGTACGCCCTGAGTCCTTAACCACCACGGATGTAAATGTACGTCCTGGTTTGGCGGTACTTCGCGCACCAGGACGTACATTTACATCCTGTGTATGACTGCGAGTATCGGAGTGGTGCTCGCGTCATACACGGCAGGTTCCGGCTGCTATTAGCTAATAGCAGCCGGGGACCTGCCAGTAATGGCCCACATCCGCGATCGCGCAGATGTCCACCATTAACCCCTCAGATGCCGTGATCAGTACAGATCACGGCATCGCGCATGTTAAAATAGATGATCAGATCGCCTGCAGCGCTGCTGCGGGGATCCGATCATCTGTAATGGCGGACATGGGTCCCCTCGCCTGCATCCGTCCGTCTCCCGGCGTCTCCTGCTCTGGTCTGAGATCGAGCAGACCAGAGCAGAAGATAGCTGACAATACTGATCAGTCCTATGCATAGCACTGAACAGTATTAGCAATCAAATGATAAAAAGTGTAAAAATAAAAAGTTGAATAAAAAGGGAAAAATCCCCTCCCCCAATAAAAATTGTCAGTTTTCCCATTTTACTCCCAAAAAGCGCAATTTTTTTTATAAACATATTTGGTATCGCCACATGCATAAATGTCCAAACTATCAAAATATAAATGTTAAATGATCCGGTGAACGGCATAAATGTAAAAAATAAAAAAGTCCAAAAATGCTGCTTTTTTGTCATTTTATTCCCAAAACAATTAATAAAAAAATGTTCTAAAAGTTTTATATCTGCAAATGAGGTATCGATAAAAATGTACAGATGACAGCACCAAAAACGAGCCCTCATACCGCCCTATATACGGAAAAATGAAAAAGATATAGATGGTCAAAATATGACGATTTTAGATTGTATTGATTTTGTACAAAAAGTTTTAGATTTTTTTTTAAGTGGTACAAAAATAGAAAAGTATCTAGCCATGGGTATATTTAATCGTATTGAACCACAGAATAAAGAACAAATGTAATTTTTACCGTTAAGGGTACAGTGTGAAAACGAAACCCTCCAAAATGTGCAAAATTTAGGTTTTCATTTAAATTTTATCCCTAAAATTTTTTTGGGGGGGGTTTGCTGCACATTTTATGGTAAAATGAGGGGTTTCATTACAAAGTACAATTTGTCACGCAAAAAACAAGCCCTTATATGGGTCTGCAGATGGAAATATAAAAGTTATGGATTTTAGAAGGCGAGGAGGAAAAACTGTCAAAATGGACTTGGTCCTTAAGGGGTAAAAGGGGAGCTCCGGTGGAAACAAGTAGAAAACAAAATTTCAAATCAACAGGTGCCTGAAAGTTAAACAGATTTGTAAATTACTTCTAAGAAATAATGTTAATCCTTCCAGTACTTATTAGCTGTTGTATAAAACAGAGAAATTTGTGAATTTCTTTCCAGTCTGACTGCAGTGCTCTCTGCTGACAGTCCGTGTCAGGAACTGTCCAGATTAGAATCATAACCCCATAGAAAACCTCTCCTGCTCTGGACAGTTCCTAACACGGACAGAGGTCGGAGAGCACTGCAGGCTGGAAAGAACTTTACTAATTTCTCTATAGTATATCTGTAGCATACAACAGCTGATAAGTACTAGAAGGGTTAAGAATTTTAAATAGAAGTGATGTACAAATCTGTTTAACTTTCTTGCACCAGTTGATATGGAAAAAAAAAAAAAAAAAAAAAGTTTCCACCGGAGTACCCCTGGTACCAGGACATCAGGGCGTACCTGTACGCCCTGCATCTTTAAGGGGTTAACCCTTTAGATCAGCTTTTTTCAAGCGCGGTCCACTCAATAAACAATAATTATATTAACTGTGAAAGACTAAGGAAATCCAGAAAACATGACCTGTTGGGGGGTCTTGAGGACCGCACTTGAGAAAGACTGCTTTAGATGGAGTGATCAATACTGATCACTGCATTTAAAGAATTAGGGCCCCTTGCAGTCGTGCTGCAGGTGGTCCGATGAGTCTCACAACGCCCTCCGCGTTGCGAGACTCATCGGACCACCTGCAGCATGACTGCTGGGTTGCAATGAGTCAAGATGGCGGCAGGGGCTCTGCTAACCTGCTCCACACTGCTCTGCTGCCATCCACTGGTATGATCTGCCTTCTGGCAGATTATGAAAGTGGAACGCAGATATTACTGATCAGTGCTATGATTATGCATAGCACTGAACAGTAATAGCAATCAATAGATGCCCCAATAAAAAATTAAACCCCTTTTCCCCCATTCTACAAATACAACAATGTAAAAAAAAAAAAAAAAATAGGCATTGCCACGTGCAGAAATGTCAGAACATTTAACCTCTTAAGGACGCAGGGAGTACCTGGACCCAGGCTAATAACGTGCGGCACCGATTATTGTGCCGCACACATTAACCCTTTAGACGCGGCGAATAAAGATGATTGTCGCATTTAAAGTTGAAAAAAAATTACATCCCGGCAGCTCAGACGCGCTGATCAGCTAGGATCCTGGAGGAAGGTCCCCTACCTGCTTCCTCAGCGTCCTATCGGCGATTGACTTCTCCATGCCTGAGATCTAGGCAGAAGAAGTCAAAACCCGATAACACTGATCATCCACATGTACAGGGTGGGCCATTTATATGGATACACCTTAATAAAATGGGAATGGTTGGTGATATTAACTTCCTGTTTGTGGCACATTAGTATATGTGAGGGGGGAAACTTTTCAAGATGGGTGGTGACCATGGCGGCCATTTTGAATCCAACTTTTGTTTTTTCAGTAGGAAGAGGGTCATGTGACACATCAAACTTATTGGGAATTTCACAAGAAAAACAATGATGTGCTTGGTTTTAACATAACTTTATTCTTTCATGAGTTATTTACAAGTTTCTGACCAATTATAAAATGTGTTCAATGTGCTGCCCATTGTGTTGGATTGTCAATGCAACCCTCTTCTCCGAATCTTCACACACTGATAGCAATACCACAGGAGAAATGCTAGCACAGGCTTCCAGTATCCATAGTTTCAGGTGCTGCACATCTCGTATCTTCCCAGCATAGACCTTTGCCTTCAGATGACCCCAAAGATAAAAGTCTAAGGCGGTCAGATCGGGAGACCTTGGGGGCCATTCAACTGGCCCACGATGACCAATCCATTTTACAGGAAACTGTTCATCTAGGAATGCTCGGACCTGACACCCATAATGTGGTGGTGCACCATCTTGCTGGAAAAACTCAGGGAACGTGCCAGCTTCAGTACATAAAGAGGGAATCACATCATCATGTAGCAATTTCGCATATCCAGTGGCCTTGAGGTTTCAATTGATGAAGAATGGCCCCACTATCTTTGTACCCCATATACCACACCATACCATCAATTTTTGTGTTCCAACAGTCTTGGAGGGATCTATCCAATGTGAGTTAGTGTCAGACCAATAGCGGTGGTTTTGTTTGTTAACTTCACCATTCACATAAAAGTTTGCCTCAAACTGAGGGTTCTGTTCCAATTTTTGTTTTGCCCATTCTGCAGCACCTGAAACTACGGATACTGGAAGCCTGTGCTAGCATTTCTCCTGCAGTGTTGCTATCAGTGTGTGAAGAGTGGGAGAAGAGGGTTGCATTGACAATCCAGCACAATGGGCAGCACATTGAACACATTTTATAAGTGGTCAGAAACTTGTAAATAACTCATGAAAGAATAAAGTTACGTTAAAACCAAGCACATCATTGTTTTTCTTGTGAAATTCCCAATAAGTTTGATGTGTCACATGACCCTCTTCCTATTGAAAAAACCAAAGTTGGATTCAAAATGGCTGGCTTCAAATACAACTAATGTGCCACAAACAGAAAGATAATATCACCAACCATTCCCATTTTATTAAGGTGTATCCATATAAATGGCCCACCCTGTAGTTCTAGAGGGGGCTATAACATAGCATAAAAAAAAAAAAAAAAGTGAAAAAAAAAAGTTACTAGTTATGAATTAACCCCATCTCTAATAAAAGAATCATCCCCCCTCGGCCAATAATCACGATTTTGGGCATTATCGGTATCGGCAATTACCTTGCCGATAAGCCGATAATGCCCCGCCCCTCGCAGCGCCCAAAAAAACCTATATTGGTCGATCCCTAAAAAATATATAGTTAAATAGTCACATCCAACAAAAAATTTGTTTTTAATATATCACTCAGTACCTAATCCAGACCATGTGCATCTAATTTTTGTGTCCAGTACCTTTATTTTTTATTACACTTTTAATTTAGTTCACTAGTCTGAATTCCTCTCAAAGGGAGGGGGCGTGGCCTCACTGCAGGTCTCCGCCCCCTCGCTCAGTATGCCGTCTGCTCACATCTCCCCTAGCATTAGCAAAACTACAACTCCCAGCTTGTCCTCACTTACAGTAGTGGGACACAAGCGGACATTGGGAGAATTTTTCCTCCAGCTGTGAGCCCTGCGTTCACAGCTGTCAATCAAGGTAGAGTGTCCATGACGTAGGTGATGACAAATGGACACAGCAGGACTAGTATGTGTCCAAGCAGGCAGGGTGGGCAGTAGTTTGGCTTTTTCAGTATGAAATACAGAAAATTTTCGAATGAAAGCAATTGCAAAGCCTATTGGTTTTGCATGCTTTACAACATATCAAAAGTTTTTGTATCTGACAGTTTCCATTTATATAAATCGCATGGTCAATAACGTACACGCTAAAAAATTCCAAAGTCCAAAATAGCATATTTTTGGTCACTTTTGATAGCACAAAAAATGAATAAATGAATAAAAGGCTATCAAAAAGTCCAATCAAAACAAAAATGGTACCGATAAAAACTTCAGATCACGGCGCAAAAAAAATTAGCCCTCATACAGGCCCAAAGGCGGAAAAATAAAAAAAGTTATAGGGGTCAGAAGATGACAATTTTAAACAAATTTATTTTCGTGCATGTAGTTGTGATTTTTTTCTAGAGCTAAGACAAAATCAAACCTATATAAGTAGGGTATCATTTTAATCGTATGGATCTACAGAAGATAAGGCATAATTTTTTACCAAAAAATGCAATGCGTAGAAAAGAAAGCCTCCAAAAGTTACAAAATGGCATTTTTTCTTCAATTTTGTTGCAAAATTATTTTCCGTTTCGCTGTGGATTTTTGGGGGTAAAATTACTAATGTCACTGCAAAGTAGAATTGGTGGTGCAAAAAAGCCATAATATGGAATTTTAGGAGCAAAATTAAAAGGGTTATGAATTTTAAAATGTAAGGAGGAAAAAAAACAAAAGTACAAAAATGGAAAAAACATGCCTCCTTTAGGGGTTAATTAAGGATGAATAAGCACCTCCCCTAAAAAGTTTGAATCACCGTCCTTTTCAAATAAAATATTTTACACAAAATTAACATATTTTGGTATTGCCATGTGCTGAAATGCATTTAACTATAACAAAATATATAAATGCTATGCATAATGATCAGTGTTATCTGTGATCTATTTCTTTGGTCTGCTCGAAGGCATACCAGAAAAGAAGACCCCATGATGATGGCAGGAGGCAACTGAGGAGACCTCCATCCACCATCTTGGCTTATCTAATCCTCAATGTCGTGGCGCGGGTGATCAGATTAGCCATCGGAACCGCCATCACAGATGCTGTGATTAATGTTGATCATGGCATTTAAGAGGTTAATGGGGGACATCAGCATGATCACTGATGTCCACTATAACCGGTGCGTCCCTGGTTGCTGAGAGCAGCTGTGACCCGTGGTCTATGATGTGAGCGCTTTATAGCCACGACGAGACTTAGGACTTACAGATACATCCTGGTGAGCTAAGTCCCAGGCACCCAGGGCTTACCTATATGCACTGTGTCCTCTAGGGGTTAAGTCAGCTACATTTTCCAGTTTTCTGGAAATTTGTTAACAGCATAAACAGAAAAAATACCAAATGCAAGAAATACTAATTTCGCCAACAAATTTTCTGCAGGTAACTGTGCAAAAAATGAGCCATCATGAGCTATCACCTCAATAGACTAAAAAGTAAAAAAAGTGTTATAGGGGTCAGAAGGTAGTGATTTAAAGCATTTTTATTATTTAAGTTAAAATCTTTTAAGTTGTAAAACAAAAAATATATAAAAAAAAATGGGTATTGCTGTAATCATTGAACAGGCCAAAACTAAATTCAATTTCAGCTTTCCAATTTTTTTTCCGCAATACATTTTATAGTATAATGAAGGGTGTGTTTAGAAACTATAACTGACCATGAAAAAAACAGGCCCTAGTGTAGCTCTAAGTGGAAAAATAAAAATATATGGCTCTTAAAATATGAGAAGTTACAAACATAGCAAAAATGGTGGGGAAAGAGGTTATTGTTTTTTTCTACCTATCCTATACTTTGTGGATGAGCTGCTGCTGGAGTGTCTTTATTACCCTCTACTCCTGGAAAACACATGCATGCTTGGTGAAGTACAGCATCTAACGCAGATGTTAATGTAACTAAATTGAACACCGGTTTAAAATCAACAGCAAATCCTGTATATGTGAATGTGCAATGATCCATCAGTCTGCACAGGCTACAGTAATGCTACTAGAGCAATATTGTACACATGCTATTGTACAGTTTTTTCTTTGGCATACACGGCACAAATCAGCATTTGTCTGGTAACATGGTTGAACAAAACAGTTACAGGATTCAAAACATTTCTCTGACAGCAAGGCACATGCACACATCAATATAACAGTTTAACATTTATATATCAGAATAGGTTTAGTGCAGCACACATACATCAGTTTCTTTCCCACAAATATAATGACTTTATCATCAGGTTTTAAGGAATCAATGAAATTGAGAGTGAATGCTCTTTTCTCCTCTTCTGCAATAATTAGGACTTGCTGATCTACTGTATTAACAGCCTAGAAATAAAAATAAAGATGAATTCACTTTGAAATAATAAATGTTTTATATATATACACATACACACACAATATACACACACACACACACACACACACACAAAATTATAAAACAAAGTCACAAGTTTTATTCAGTGCCGAGACCTCTATTGACCAGGAGAAAGAGCAGGGAGAATAACACACATTAGCACAATTCACTTCCCGACTAGTAGCAAATTTTTTAAAACTTGTCTGGCCACATCATAAGTATGACATGGCAAAAGTAATTAAAGGGTACACTTCAATTCTACATTGTTTAAATCAGGCACATAACCCCTTAAGGACCAAGACAATTAGGTCTGTACGCCCTTTAACCCAGATAACAACCATGGACTACTATACTCGACCAATGGCAGTTACCGGGGTATGACGTGGGCTCCCGACTCGAGCCTGCGTCATACCGGCCGGCCCCCAGCTGATTCCTGTAGCTGGGCGCCGGCATTAATAGCCGACATGCGGCGATCGCCACGGCCGGCTATTAACCCTTTAGATCGCAGCTGTCAAAGTTGACAGCGGCATCTAAAGATGCCTGTATTCAGTCCCTGGTGATCGCGGGGGAGCGATCCACTACTGAGGTAGCCTGAGGGCTTACCTCTCCTGCTGCGGAGGCTCCGGGGCTCTGAATGATACAGCCTGGCAGGGCCAGGCTTTATCAATCGAGCGCAGAGCACACAGATCATTGTGGTTTTATGAAACCACAATGATCTGTATGAGGAATCTAATGATTCCTCCTAAAAGTCCCCTAAGGGGACTAAAAGTGTAAAAAAAAAGGGTTAAAAAAAGTTTTAAAACACACACATTAACCCCTTCCTTATAAAAAGTTTAAATCACCCCCCTTTTCCCAAATTCCATATTAAAAATACGTAACCATAATAAAAATAAACACGTGGTATCGCCACATGCGTAAATGTCCAAACTATAAAAATATATCATTAATTAAACCGCACGGTCAATGGCGTACACGCAAAAAAATTCCAAAGTTCAAAATAGCGTATTTTTGGTCACTTTTCATACCATATAAAAAGGAATAAAAAGCGATCAAGAAGTCCGATCAAAATAAAAATGGTACTGATTAAAACTTCAGATCACTGCGCAAAAAATTAGCCCTCAAACCACCCTGTACGCGGAAAAATAAAAAAGTTATAGGGGTCAGAAAAGGACAATTTTAAATGTATACATTTTCCTGCATGTAGTTATGATTTTTTCCAGAAGTACGACAAAATCAAACCTATATAAGTAGGGTATCATTTTAATCGTATGGACCTACAGAATAAAGTGTCATTTTTACCGAAAAACGTACAGCGTAGAAACAGAAGCCCCCAAAATTTACAAAATGGTGTTTTTTCTTCAATTTTGTCGCATAATGATATTTTTTTCTGTTTCGGAATAAATTTTTGTGTAAAATGACTGATGTCATTACAAAGTAGAATTGGTGGCGCAAAAAATAAGCCCTCATATGGATTTTTAGGTGCAAAATTGAAAGGGTTATGATTTTTAAAAGGTAAGGCGGAAAAAACGAAAGTGTAAAAACATAAAAATGCTTGATCCTTAAGGGGTTAAAGACCAAGCCTGTTTTTTCAAATCGGGGAGGTCTGACTATTATTTTTTGCTGTTTAAACACTAAGGCTGGGTTTACATCACGTTTTCAGCCATACGGGACCACATACGGCTGGGGGGAGCTAAAAACCGGGCGCTCCCCTTATCCCTGCCTTATGCCGCCGGTATGTTGACGGCGGTTTTAGGTATGGTGGGAAAACCGCATTCGGAGCAAAAATGAGCTGACCGGAGTCAGCGTTTCACTCCGGTCGGCTCATTGAAATTAATTGCATACAGGCGGCATACAACAGGGATACGGGAGTGCCCGGTTTTACCCCCCCCCCAGCCGTATGCGCTCCCGTATGGCTGAAAACGTGATGTGAACCCAGCCTCATATGTTGCAGATATCTATGCTTATTGAGTAAATAGTTTATGAAACTTATATTTTCAGATGTCTACTTTATTTTGAAAACCTATTTTTTTTATTAACATTTGCAATGAATTAGAAGCCTAACAATTTTACTTGAAATATTGAAAATGTTAGAAATTTAAAAAGTACATCTTTTTTATGCGCTATGCAAGGTTTGCAGAAACTTTGAGGTGGTAGAACATAGGACCCCCGCCCAAATGACCCCATTTTAAAAACTACACCCCCAAATGTATTCACTTTGGTTAAGGCCCCTTTCACACTACAAAAATTCTCTGTTTTTAAACATCTGTACGACGTTCCGTCTGAAAACCAGCTGAAAACGGCAGTAAAAAAAATCCTATACGTCCGTTAGAAAATCCCGTTAGTCTATGTGATTTTTCTAATAGCTGTTTTAACTTTTATTGATAACGGACGTTATTTTATGAGGAAGATAGTACGGAAGAAAATAGTTCATGAAGAGAGGAGCGCCATTTGGATTTCAGGATATCATTATACAAATTAAAGGCCGCACTTCATCTTGTAAAGCATTCTAGCTGTCAGAACAATATCGCACCCCCAGAAGTGACCCCATTTTCTAAATTAAACCCCCTAAAGTATTCACCTAGGGCAAAAGTGAGTACATTGAGACCTTATTGTGTGGCTGGAATTATTTCCAGAGGAAAAAAATTGGAAATCCCACAAATGCTTTATTTGTGGGACATCATTTTGGTACATTGCTTCTGAAATTGAGAAAATGCACCCCATATTTTATTACGCTATTCGTACCGGGCTGGCCAGTATCCCTACTTAGGCCATATTTGGTTCCCTGAGTGCCTGGTAGGACCCAGAAGGAAAGGAGCCCCCTTTGGCTTTCAGGGCATCAATATATGATTAATAGACCTCACTCCATGCCTGCAAAGGATCGGAGCTGTCAGAACAATACCAAACCCCTTCACGGACCACAAGATTTTTGTCTCGGAAAGAAATGGTATTAGCCGGACCAGGGATCCCGCTGATCGCTCCTTGGTCAGCTAGCAGTGACGCAAAGCTGTCATCCAACATCTGCACTTCCTGATGGATATATCAGTCATGTTGTGGGAACAAGCACCCGCTCATGACTAATCACACTGGGCGTTGACAGTCCCTATTCATACTGCATTTCTGCAGTATGTTACAGGTGTCCGATGTCGTGTCAAAAAAGGGATGCCACCATATACTGTAGCAGTCTCATTCGGAAATTAATGCGATAAATGGACACACAGAGCTACCCAGCCGCGGCATGGAGCTCATTATTGTGATTGCTGGTGAGGCATCCGCAGCATGTAATATGCTGCGGTGCGCTCTGTGTGACCTTACACATTTGTGTATTTTTAATTTTTTTGTATGTAAGAAATGTAATATGCAATTGAAGAAAGTGCTGTCCAGCGCTTGACTCAGGCGACCAATATTTTATTCAGATGCCATGGAGAACAAACAGGTACGTAAAAAGTGACGCGTTTCGGCTCAAGTCACTGAGCCTTATTCATACAATGTATTGGTTACACGAGTTGCCTTTTATGTGTGGGGTCATCAGGTAAGGAACGCCCACCGTGCGGCCGCACCTGATCCACACCACACATAATTACAAAGTAAGTCCACAAGAGAGCAGATTAATGGTCCCAGTACAAAAATAAACAGCATGTTCAGACCTAAGCTCTTTACAGAAAAAAACGCAATCATTAAACTGTGGATACCTTAGCTATGCATTAAAAAACCACAAACAATACGAATAGTTTACAGAGTGATCGGGCCCATACATCTCTATTGTTTCAAATTTGTACAATATATTCATGCTAAGATGTATGCCTGATCATGGCAGGGGAAGATAACTGTGCAAAATGTTAAAATCTATAGAGCCAATGAGCCTAAAGTAAATGGACGTAGCTAAAAGAAAAGAAGGAGGGGGAAACAAGTTTGTGTTTTTTTTAATGCATAGCTAAGGTATCCACAGTTTAATTATTGCGTTTTTTTCTGTAAAGAGCTTAGGTCTGAATATGCTGTTTATTTTTGTACTGGGACCATTAATCTGCTATCCTGTGGACTTATTTTGTAATTGTGGTCGTAGCTCCTGCCCGAGAAGCGTACCTACCTACCCTACTACTGCTGAATACTAACCCCTAACTAACCATGCAGTCTGAGGTGTGCCATAACTGCAATGTATATAATATGCCTTGAGAAAAAGAGGGCATACCCTGCAACTGAGTAAATGAAAATTAGGGGAGGGTGGGTGGGACCGAAGAACCCACAGCGTCCGGATGTGAGGTGGCCGTGAGTTCTTAAAGGCAGCCCGCTCCTCCCACAAATTCAGGCCAGCTGCGCAGGCCTTTATACTTGTGGTCGTAGCTCCTGCCCGAGAAGCGTACCTACCTACCCTACTACTGCTGAATACCAACCCCTAACTAACCAAGCAGTCTGAGGTGTTCCATAACTGCAGCGTATAGAATATGCCTGGAGAAAAAGAGGGCAAAACTATAATTGCATAAAAGTACATTTACAAACCAACATTTCAAAAGCATTAGCCATCTCTTTTCAACATGTAATTATGTAATCCCTACAAAGCTATTGTAACTACGGCCATGCCTCTGCATGTAATTCCCCTAACCTTAGGAAATCATGACAACTGAAAAACAGCGCGGCCTCTAACGATGAGCTGTCCTGATGTCCCGATGGGGAATTACCTAAGTGTCAGCTGACCAACTAACTAGGTCAGCTGCTAGAGCTGACGGCTGCTAGAGGGCTCGCAACCTCCCTATTCGTATGCGACGTACCCCTCCTGCAGGCGTGGCAGGCATAACAGGTATACTCCACCTATGTGTCATAATGTCGTTGCACTGAAGATGTGTAAGTAACAACAACTGCAATGTATCCCCCTGCAGACGAGGCAGGCATAATGGGTATACACCACCTATGTGTCATGTTATTGTTGTGCTGAAGTCGTGTCAGTAACAACAATAATGCAATGTACCCTTTCTGCAACGTGGCGGGCTTAATGGATAAATACCGCCTGTGTGTAATGTCAATGTAGTTCTGAAGACGTCAGTAACAACGATAATGCAACGTACCCCGTCTGCAGCGTGAACGGTTTAATGGGTAAACACCGCCTGTGCGTCGTGTAATTGTCGTTCTGAAGACGTGTCAGCAACAACAACTGCCATGCATCTCCCTGCCTTTATACAGATGTGTACAGAACGACTATGTGCCAAACTGACGTAAAACAGCTATGTGTGGCTGTACCACCAACTTGATGAACCTATACTCGGGCCAACTATATGCGCGTATGCACCACCAGCGAACGCATATATGGCTAACCACAACCAATGACAAAAAATATGCAAGCATGTAGCAACTATTATGACCAGATAACTGCATACAGGGCCACACACCCTTGCGCTGAATGAGCATGTGCGCTGCACAAACGCTGCGAGCGTGCGGACTTCACAAACACTGCAAGCGCATGTACAGAACACATGCCACGAGCGCACGCGCAGCATGATTCCCACGAGCACACATGTAATATAACCCTACAAACCTGCGCGATACAAGTCCTGCCACCGGGTGTGCCGCACAATCCTTATGAGTGCATGTTCAGTATTAATCCTACGAGCGCGAGAACCGTGTAATGCTATGAACGTGCGTACAGTATAACTTGTGTGAGCGTGTACCCAGTGTGATTCCTATGAGTGTGTGTACAACATGACTCCTACAAGAGCGTGTTTAGTATGAACCCTGCAAGCGTGTATACAGCGTAAAACCTACGAGCAAGTGTACAGTATGGATGCTACAATCGTATGTACCGCATGAAACCTACAAGAGTGTGTACCGTATGAACCCAACAAGCGCGTGTACAAAATAAATCCTACAAGCTTGTCCAAGCGAGTATACAGTATAAATGCTACAAGCGAATGTATTGTATAATCCTAATGTGTAAAGTATGAATCCACCAAGCGCGTGTACAGCATATCCTACCAGTGTGTGTACTGCAGAAAACCCTACAGGTGTGTACAGCATGAATCCTACAAGTATGTACACAGCACAATCCTACAAGCATGTGTATAGTATAAATGCTGCAAGCATGAACCCTACAAACGTGCACAAGCGTGAGTGCAGTATAAATCCTACAAGCAAGTGTACAGTATAAATCCTAAAAGGTGAGTGTACAATATAATCCTACAAGCGAGAGTACAGTATGAATCCTATAAGCGAGTGTACAGCATAAATTCTACAAGTGTGTGTACAGTATAAACCCTACAAGCATGTGTACAGTATGACCCTACAAGCGTGTGTACAGTATGACCCTACAAGCGTGTGTACAGTATGACCCTACAAGCATGTATACAGTATGACCCTACAAGCGTATGTACAGGATGAGCCCAACAAGTACAGCATGAATCCTACGAGCGTGTGTATAGCATAAATCCGACAAGCGTATAAACAATAAGAAACTCCTGAATCCTACAAGCTTGTACAAGCGTGTGTACCGTATAAATGTTACCAGCATGAATCCTACAAACGTGCATGAGCGCGAGTACAATATAAGTCCTACGAGCGAGTGTACGGTTATAAATCCTACAAGTGAGTGCACCGTATAATTCTACAAGCTTATGTACAATATAAACCCTACAAGCGTATATGCAGTATGACTCTACAAGTATGTATACAATATAACCCTACGAGCGTATGTCATACAAGTACTGCATGAATCCTATGAGCGTGTGTATAGTATAAAATCTACAAGCATATGAATAATGAGAATCTACAGCGTGTATATAGCATAAATCCCACAAGCGTGTGTACAGCAAAAATCCAACCAGCGTATGTACAGCATAAATCCTATAAACGTATGTACAGCATAAATCCTAGAAGCAAGTGTACAGCATGAATCCTACAAATGTGTACAGCATAAATCCAACCAGCATGTGTACAGCATGAATCCTACCAGTGTGTGTACAACATAAAATCTAAAAGCGTGTATACAGCATGAATCCTACGAGCGCGAGTACGGCATGAATCCTACCAGGATGTGTACAGCATGAATCCTACCAGCGTGTATACAGCGTGACTCCTATAAATGTGTGTATGGTATAAATGCTATGGACGTGTACAACAACACGGAATAACAATATGATCGAATGTGTAGAACAAATTATAAGAGCGAACAAATTATATGAGAATGTAAAGACCAACTACGTGCACAGACCATAACTTATGTAAATTAACTCATAAGAGCGTGTACACCGACAACTATATGAGCATATGCGTAGAAAAATGAAGCGTATGCCCGGCATAACTACATGACCATCTATGTATAAGAAATGTGTGCATGAAATGACTAAATGAGCGTACACATTTTATTTTTTTTAATAACATAGCGAAACGCATGAAAAGTGTAATTTGTGCAAATGACGTGTTGAATAAATAGAAATTGTGAACTGACAAGCCCCAAACCTAAACAATACACCTTTCCCGTTTATTAAGGACAGAACTCCCACCTGAATTGGCGCTTCAACTCAAATCGATTGCAGTATAAGTGAGAATTGTAGCTCCGCAACAGCCAGAGGCACACCGCCCGGAAACCCTGAAGTATAAATATATGAAAGGAAATCCCATGTGAATACCACACTATTAATTGTGCCCCCTCAAAATGTATAATCCCCAGGGCTGGACTGACTGAGGTTCCCCCCGAAGCTGCGGCTTGTCTCTGGAGCGAGGAGGTCGCCGCCGCACACCTCAGCCAGTCCCAGCCACTTACCCACACCGGCTCCGACTCCAAACGAGCTTCCGATCTGCTGACCCAACAGTCAGCTAATCGGGGATGACGTGAAGAACCCGCGGCGGTTAGGTGCGAGCGGGTTAAATGCGATTAGATGTGACCGAAAAAACTCATGTCACACACCTGGTGCCGCATTCCGTGGCCTCACGCCGTGCCCGCGACGCGGCCCCAGGTCCCCATAACATTGTTAATCGTGTGCCAAATAAAGCATATAAACACCAGGGCTGGACTGACTGAGGTCCTCCTGAAGCTGCTGCTTACCTCCGGAGCGAGGAGGGCGCCGCCGCATGCCTCAATCAGTCCCAGCCACTTACCCATACCGACGCCGACCAAACTTCCGGTCAGCTCAACTTCCGGTCAGCTGACCCGACGGTCAGCTGATCAGGGATGACGTAACAGGACCTGCAACCGAAGAACCCACAGCGTCCGGATGTGAGGCGGCCGTGATTTCTTAAAGGCAGCCCGCTCCTCCCACAAATTCAGGCCAGCTGTGAAGGCCTTTATACTTATGTGTGATGTGGATCAGGTGCGGCTGCATGGTGGGCGTTCCTTACCTGATGACCCCACACATAAAAGGCAACTCGTGTAACCAACACATTGTATGACTAAGGCTCAGTGACTTGAGCCGAAACGCGTCACTTTTTACGTACCTGTTTGTTCTCCATGGCATCTGAATAAAATATTGATCCCCTGAGTCAAGCGCTGGACAGCACTTTCTTCAATTGCATATTTCCTGGGGCAGAGTCCACGCCTTGTCCGTGCGCAGGTTACGAGGGTGAGCTGCTGTGAACGTTGCTCATATAAGAAATGTAATGTATTTATTTTATTTATACTTTTTTTTTTTTTTTTTACACACCTTTATTTATTTTTAACACTTTTTATGCTTTGGAATACTTAGTATTTCAAAAGCACTGTAGTTTTATGCTGCCTGCCTCTGGTACGTCCTGGCAGGCACTTACAGGGGCAGGCCTGGGAGTGTTTGTAAGACCCCTGGCTGCCCAGGTAACATGCAGCACCCAGTGATCATTGCGGGGTGCTTCTGGAGAGCGCGGCTGTAAAAGGGTTAAACTGCCGGGACCAAAGCTTACTTCAGTCCCGGCAGTGTGGCAGGCCCCCGCCTGCCGGAGATCACATGCAGCACCCTGCAATCGCGCTGCAGGGAAGACAGAGGGAGCTCCCTCCCTCTGTCAAAACACTTACAGCTTGCGGTCACTTCCGACCGCGACTGTAAGTGTTAAAACTGCTGGGATCGAAGTTTACTTCGGTCACATCAGTGTGGCAGGGTCCCGGCTGTGTGATACAGCCGAGTGCCTGCAATGATCTCGTGGGTACACTGAGCAGTACCCACGAGATCAATGGACATGTATACTCGTCCAGGTGCGGGAACGTGCATCCCGCCTGGATGTGTACACACGCCCATGGTCGTTAAGAGGTTAACGGAATAGTAAATAGTATGTAATCTTAAACTAGCTAATAGAGTTTACATACTTGTCTACTAAGCAAATGGAAAGTTACTGGCTAGCTAAATTGGCTATATTTTTTTTTTATCCTATGGTAGCAAAGGGGTTCACTGAAGAGCAGGAAAGAAGACCTATATGTCCCAGGCGCTGCCGTACTCAGCCAACATCAAGGATGGAATGACACTGGGTCTTTAGGGTCCAGGGCTGGACTGTTTATTAACAAAATAATAAAACAATAAAAGCAGGATGGCGTGTTTCAATAGGATCCCTCCATTCCTCAGATCAGTGCAAATTAGCATAGGCCCATTTCATTACCGTATATACTCGAGTATAAGCCGACCCGAGTATAAGCCGAGACCCCTAATTTCAACCCAAAATCCCAGGAAAAGTTATTGACTCGAGTATAAGCCTAGGGTGGGAAATACCTCATCCCCCCCCTGTCATCATCCAGACCCGTCATTAACATCCTCATCATCATCCCCTTGTCATCATCCCACACATTCCCCCTTCATCATCCCCTTATCATCCCACACATCCCCCCTTCATCATCCCCTTATCATCCCACACATCCCCCCTTCATCATCCCCTTGTCATCATCCCACACATCCCCCCTTCATCATCCCCTTATCATCCCGCACATCCCCCCTTCATCATCCCCTTATCATCCCACACATCCCCCCTTCATCATCCCCTTATCATCCCCACACCCCCCCCCTTCATCATCCCCACACCCCCCCCTTCATCATCCTCTTCTCATCATTCGCCCTCAGTGGTCTTCAACCTGCGGACCTCCAGAGGTTTCAAAACTACAACTCCCAGCAAGCCCGGGCAGCCATCGGCTGTCCGGGCTTGCTGGGAGTTGTAGTTTTGAAACCTCCGGAGGTCCGCAGGTTGAAGACCACTGCGGCCTTCAACATCATCCAGCCCCCCTCTCACCCCCTTTAGTTCTGAGTACTCACCTCCGCTCGGCGCTGGTCCGGTCCTGCAGGACTGTCCGGTGAGGAGGTGGTCCGGGCTGCTATCTTCACCGGGGGCGCCTCTTCTCCGCGCTTCCGGCCCGGAATAGAGCCGTTGCCTTGACAATGACGCAGAATTACGTTGGCAATGAACGCACCTCTGCGTCGTTGTCACGGCAACGTGACTATTCTGAGGCCGGGCCCGAAGCGCTTAGAAGAGGCCTCCCCGGTGAAGATAGCAGCCCGGAACCAGTATCCCAACCTACCACCTCCTCTCCGGACAGTCCTGCAGGACCGGACCAGCGCCGAGCGGAGCTGAGTACTCAGAACTAAAGGGGGTGAGAGGGGGCTGGATGATGTTGAAGGCCGCAGTGGTCTTCAACCTGCGGACCTCCGGAGGTTTCAAAACTACAACTCCCAGCAAGCCCGGACAGCCGATGGCTGCCCGGGCTTGCTGGGAGTTGTAGTTTTGAAACCTCTGGAGGTCCGCAGGTTGAAGACCACTGCGGGTGGGGGAGTTCACTCGAGTATAAGCCGAGGGGGGTGTTTTCAGCACGAAAAATCGTGCTGAAAAACTCGGCCTATACTCGAGTATATACGGTAAACAGAAGCAGTAAAAAAATGCAATATTATACAAACATTACACTCAAATACAAAACACAGTATAAAAGAGGTCTTACAATTATAACTATAAAATGTTGCAGATCCAGTAAAGTGAATCTAGTAGGTAGCATATAACGCACTGTCTGATGTAAACAAGTGGACCAGAATGTTATCGCGTCCTCTGCTTTCTGTAACTGGGGACGCGTCGCTAGGGAGCGAGATCACATGACAAGCAGTAGCGAATCCTATGGAAGGAGGCAGTTTTGAATGTCAGTGCTGAAAACCCTTGTTGAGAATTACTAGGAGAGAGGCGGTCACGTGCCCCACTCTCTCCATGGGCTGAAAGCTTTGGAAAATAGACTTGTATAGACAGGCCAAGAGGTTTAGTATTTAATATTTCAATTTTGCACCTAAAAATCCATATGATGGCTTATTTTTTGCGCCACCAATTCTACTTTGTAATGACGTCAGTCATTTTACCCAAAAATCTACGGCGAAACGGAAAAAAAAATCATTGCGAGACAAAATTGAAAAAAATCCAAAACCCCATTTTATAACTTTTGGGGGCTTCCGTTTCTACGTAGTAAATTTTTTGGTAAAAATGACACCTTATCTTTATTCTGTAGGTCCATACAATTAAAATGATACCCTACTTAATATATATAAGTTTGATTTTGTCGTACTTCTGGAAAAAAATCATAACTACATGCAGGAAAATTAATACGTTTAAAATTGTCATCTTCTGACCTCTATAATTTTTTTATTTTTCCGCGTGGTATGAGGGCTAATTTTTTGCGCCGTGATCTGAAGTTTTTGGTGGTACCATTTTTGCATGGATAGGATTTATTGATCATTATTCATGATATAAAAAGTGACCAAAAATTTAAAAGGCATGTAGTACGCATTGGAAACACAGTGGATGCATTAAATGGGCATGTCAGATAATGTATAAAAGGAGATTTTTTACACTTACCGTAAAATCTCTTTCTCGAAGGATCCATTGGGGGACACAGACCTTGGGTATATGCTGCTGTCTCTAGGAGGCTTGACACTATGGTAACCAAAAAGTCGGCTCCTCCCAGCAGGATATACCCGCCTCCAGGAGACAGACCGGTCAAAAGGAAAAAAACCTGAACTGTCCGAGAACCAGAAGAAAAAATAACTGAACACTCCCTCGGACAGATAACCGAATAGGAACCCCAGAAAAGAGCGGGAGCTGTGTCCCCCAATGGATCCTTCGAGAAAGATTTTACGGGAAGTGTAAAAAAAAAATCTAATTTTCTCTATCGGCTCCATTGGGGGACACAGACCTTGGGACGTACCAAAGCCGTCCCTTGGGTGGGCAGAGAAAAAGGGTCAGGCAGTCGGCTGTACCACCGCCGCCTGCAAAACTTTACGGCCCAGATCAGCATCAGTCGATGGTAGAATCTCGAAAAAGTGTGCAAAGACAACCAGGTGGCCGCTTTACAGATCTGCGAGGCCGAGGCCTTGTTTCGGAGAGCCCCGGATGCTCCCACAGAACGGGTGGAATGATCCAAAACTCTTAAGGGTGGGATCTTCCCCTTGCAGCGGTAAGCTTTCGAAATAGCACATCAGATTCACCGAGAAATGGTGGCCTTGGAAGCAGGCTGTCCCTTTCGACGACCTTCCATAAGGGCGAAAAAAGAAACGCACTGATGAAATTAAGAGGTGACAGAAAGACCGAAAGTCTGAACCGCCCGTACCACATCCAATTGAAGGAGCGGGACAAAAGGACGGAAGGACGATGTCCTCGTTGAGAGGAAAAGCCAAAACAACCTTAGGTAAGAAGGACGGATCTAGACGGAAAAAAACCTTGTCCTGATGAATTATCAGGAAAGGAGAACGGCAAGAGAGAGCTGCCAGCTCAGATACTCTCCTAAGGGAATTAATGGCTATAAGAAAAGCCACCTTCCAGGATAGGAGGCGAAGAGGAACCTCTTGGAGCGCCTAGAACTAAGTTCAAGTCCCAAGGGGGAGAAGGGGACCAGTACGGAGGGACAGAGTGTGCCACGCCCCGAAGGAAGGTCCGGACAAGCGAATTGGAAGCAAGAGGACGCTGAAAGAGAATGGAAAGGGCCGAAACCTGACCCTTAAGGGAGCTGAAAGCCAGCCCTTGTTCCAACCCCGACTGCAAAAAGGAGAGGAGACGGGGAATGGAAAAGGTCTGAGTTTTGCACCAACGAAAGTAAGACCGCCAGGTACGGTGATAAATTTTTGCAGAGGAGGGCTTGCGCATGGTGCGAATTACCTGGGAAGAGAAACCGCGGGCCCTTAGAACCGCGGTCTCAACCACCACGCCGTTAAATGCAGCGACTGTAAATTGGGGTGGAAAAAAGGACCCTGTGACAGTAGGTCTGGACGAAGTGGAAGACTGAACGGAATGTCGTCCAGGAGCCAGACCACGTTGGCGTACCATGCCCTGCGGGGCCAGTCTGGAGCTACCAGAATGGCGGAGACTCCTTCCGCCGTGAGCTTCCTCGGAACCCTGGGAAGGAGGGGAGGGAACAGATAGGGTAGGACAAAGCCCGACCACGGAATCACTAGGGCATCCACTGCTAGAGCCAGGGGGTCCCTGGACTTCGACACAAACGTTGGAATTTTCCGGTTGTGTCGAGACGCGAAGAGATCTACGTCTGGGGTCCCCCAGAGGTCGCAGATCTGTGCGAAAACCTCCAGAAGAAGAGACCACTCTCCGGGGTCGGCTGAGGACCGACTGAGGAAATCTGCTTCCCAGTTGAGCACTACTGGAATGTGAGTCGCCGAAATGGCCAGGACTTCGTGTTCTGCCTAGAGGAGGATCTTTGTCACCTCGGACATGGCTGCTAAGCGGCCAGTGCCGCCCTGCCGATTGATGTACGCCACGGACAGGGTGGCCCTGAAGCAGGGACTCCCAAATGCTTCAGACAAAGATATATCGCCCTCAGTTCCAGGATGTTTATGGAAAGAAGGGCTTCTTGGGGAGACCAGAGGCCTTGAACCGTCTGATCCCTGAAAACACCTCCCCGGCCTGACAGGCTGGCATCTGTCATGACCACCTGTCAGTGGAGGGGAAGGAACAAACGTCCCTGAAGAAGGGGGGAGCGGAGCCACCAGCGCAGAGACCGACTGGTCCGAAGAGGGAGAACAATCTTGCGATCGAGAGAAAGAGAGAGAGGAGACCTGTCCCACCGGGCAAGAATCGCAAAGTCCCTCTATGCCCCAGACTAAGAGGGACTTTGTCCTAAAAGGCTTAGGCTTATTTTAACCCATAATTACTTTGAAATCCGTAACAAAATTTAAACTCAACACACTGAAACAGCTATGGGGTCTAAAGTAGCACTCAGTTTCCCAACCTCTTTGTAGGTCTCTTTGAGGATAACTTTATCTATCCACATCCCATTTTTAAATATTGTGTATATATTAAGCATTTTATAGATTATATACATATTTTTTGGAGCTGGAATCCTAGCAAACTAGAAGATTTTCTGTCATATGACTACTAACACTTGGGGCCTTCATTGTGTTTTTATAAACTATGCTGAAGGTTTAGATGTGGTTGTTTATCCCAATACTGGAGGTAGTCTATGTACTTAAACCTTTTTAAAAAAAGATAGCAATAGTTACCTAGATTTTTCGAGTTTTAAAAAAAGTTATAAAAAAAACGGCTCTGCAACATACCTTATGGCGTATTAGGAGAAACTGTCCCTTTTAATGATTTTAAAGAACAAAGTATTAAATTAAAATCAAGGTTCAACGCCAAGAATTACCCAAAGGCAATTGTGGATTTATATAAGAGAGCATGTGTTCTTTTGCAGGCTGGAGTATAGTGACTAAGACCATGGGTATATGCTGCTGTCTCTAGTAGGCTTGACACTATGGAAACAGAAAAGTTGGCTCCTCCCAGCAGGATATACCCGCCTCCAGGTCACTGAACTAATCAGTTTTAGTCCCAGAGCAATAGGAGGAGACAGAAAGGTCAAAAGAAAAGAAAAAATAACTGTATACTCCCTCAGACAGATAACCAAAAAGGGTGGGAGCTGTGTCCCCCAATGGATCCTTCGAGAAAGAGATTTTACGGTAAGTACAAAAATCTCCTTTTCTCTATCGGCTCCATTGGGGGACACAGACCATGGGATGTACCAAAGCCATCCCTTGGGTGGGCAGAGAAACAGTCAGGCAGACCGCTGTACCACTGCCGCCTGCAGCACTTTACGGCCCAGACTAGCATTAGCCGATGCGAAGGTATGAACCTGGTAGAACCTCGAGAAGGTGTGCACAGACGACCAGGTAGCCGCTTTACAGATCTGTGAGGCCAAGGCCTTGTTGCGGAGGGCCCAGGATGCTCCAACAGAACAGGTGGAATGAGCCAAAACCCTGAAAGGTGGAGTCTTCCCTTTGCATGGGTAAGCTTCCGAAATAGCAGATCGGATCCATCGAGAGATGGTGGCCTTGGAAACAGGTTGTCCCCTGCGACGACCTTCCGTAAGGACGAAAAAGGAATCGCACTGACGAAAGGAAGAGGTAACAGAGATAGGGCCTAACCGTCCGCACCACATCCAGTTTGTGGAGTAAACGCTCCTTGGGATGAGAAGAAGCGGGACAAAAGGACCGAAGAACAATGTCCTCATTGAGATGAAAAGCCGAAACAACCTTCAGTAAAAAGGAAGGATCCGGAGGGAAAACAACCTTGTCTTGGTGAATTACCAGAAAAGGAGAGCTGCCAATTCAGACACCCTCCGAATGGAGGTAATAGCTATAAGGAATGCCACCTTCCAGGAAAGGAGGCGAAGAGAAATATCTCTAAGAGGTTCAAAGGGTGCGCCTTGCAGGGCACCTAGAACCAGGTTCAAGACCCAAGGGGAAGAAGGAGACCGATAAGGAGGGGCAGCATGCGCCACACCTTGGAGAAAAGTCCGGATATGAGAATTAGATGCCAGAAGACGCTGAAAAAGAATGGAAAAGGCCGAAACCTGGCCCTTAAGAGAGCTGAGAGCCAGCCCCTGTTCCAACCCCGACTGCAAAAAGGAGAGAAGACGGGGAATGGAGAAAGTAACAGGAGAAAAAGCTTGAGATTCGCACCAACGAGGATCGGCTGAGAAAGTCCGCTTCCCAGTTGAGCACTCCCGGAATGTGAATCGCCGAAATGGCCGGAACCTTGCGTTCTGCCCAGAGGAGAATCCTCGTCACTTCGGCCATGGCTGCTGAGCTGCCTTGCCGGTTGATGTACGCCACGGCCGTGGCGTTGTCTGATTGGACACGGACAGGGCGGCCCTGAAGAAGGGACTGCCAATGAAGCAAACAGAGATGGATTGCCCTCAGTTCAAAGATGTTTATGGAAAGAAGGGCTTCTCGGGAGGACCAGCGGCCTTGAACCATCCGGTCCCTGAAAACACCGCCCCAGCCTGATAGACTGGCATCCGTTGTGACCACCTGCTAGTGGAGGGGAAGGAAAGATCGTCCCTGAAGAATCAGGGGGGACCGGAGCCACCAGAGAAGGGACTGACGAGACCGTAGGGATAGAACAATCTTGCGGTCGAGAGACAGAGGAGACCTGTCCCACCGGGAAAGAATCGCCAGTTGAAGAGGGCGGTAATGAAACTGGGCAAAGGGCACAGCTTCCATGGCTGCCACCATTCGACCCAGGACTTCCATGCAAAGACGGATGGAGACTGGGACCGGCTTCCGAAGAGAGCGGACTCCCAACAAGAGAGTCAATCGCTTGTCCGGCGGAAGGCGAATACGAGCAGTGGCCGTGTCGAATTGAAGTCCCAGAAAGACCAGGGACTGAGTGGGGGAGAGCACAGCTTCCATGGCTGCCTCCTTAGACACTAAGCTAAAACTGATTAGTTCAGTGACCTGGAGGCCGGTATATCCTGCTGGGAGGAGCCGACTTTTCTGTTGCCATAGTGTCAAGCCTCCTAGAGACAGCAGCATATACCAATGGTATGTGTCCCCCAATGGAGCCAATAGAGAAAAAATAAGTTTTTTCCTGGAAAACCCCTTTAAAAACCACTCCTTACTCTATTTCCAACAAGACAGGCAAAAAATGTCATATCAAAACCTTCTTAAATTGTTTGTCTCAATTTATCATTTAACTCCTAGAGTGCTCATGTGGGCTACAGTATGTAGGACTATACGTTGCTTAAGAGAGAGAATGGGCTTCTTCTCCCCAGCATGTCAAGATATCTAATCGAGAGTCATAATCGAGATTTCAGCTGTGTAACAGTAATCCCAATTGAGGCATCCCTAATGAAGGTTCATTAAGAAAAATGGATAATTACTGAAAATGACTGAATATACAAACTCCAGACCTTAGCACCGTCAGGACTCAATGAGATGATTGAGTGCACCTCAATGTATATTTTAATGTATATTTGTAATATAGAAGCCCTATGCACTCTAATTATCTGGCCCGGTGCACCATGTAGTATATTTTGTAACTCTAGGGCTGCACATGCTTATTATATTTTTTGATCCACTCCTCTTTGCTTTTATTTGTCTTATCTGCATGTTGGCTACGGTTTTACCTTTTACTGACATTCTTACTAATATTTATGATACAGGTACCTATTCAGTACGCTTATTCGTTTTTTTTTGTCGTATTTTACATGTCTTTTCATTTTATATATGCACGTTTATATATTTATTCTAAACTTGTTATTGTACTCTACCTTGCCATGGGGGTGGAATTTTATATAGCCCCCACATACTCTGGGTACTTTCTCTTTATATATACATTAGAGATGCCAATTTTAGGTCTGTCTACTATCATCTTCATTACGATGAGCTGTGGATTATGTCTGTAATTAGTATATTACTTTAAATTATTGCATTTCTTCTATGGATTTCCTTAGTGACAAGCACACTGTAATAATTAGCTATTAGTCTTACAGTTATGTCATGTAGGTAATTCTTATGGTACTCTTTCTACATCTATTATTGTGTCCTCTGTTCATAGTCCAACTTTTATTGGTCTACATACTGTCTCTGGTACCCGGTCTCTATATCCAGATCTTATTCAATGCATCCACTGTGTTTCCAATACATACTACATGCCTTTTCTACTAACCCTTTTGGCCTGTCTATACAAGTCTATTTTCCCAGCAGGTCACGTGACCGCCTTTCTCCTAGTAACACATCTTTCTCAACAAGGGTTTAGCAGCACTGACATGGAGGCCTGCCTCCTTCCATATGATTGGCTACTGCAGGTCACGTAATCTCTCTCCGTAGCGACACATCCCCTAGTTAAAGGAAGAGGAGGACGCAATCGCATTTTGGTCCACTGGATTACATCATACAACGCATTATACGATATATACTGGATTCACTTTACTGGATCTGCACCATTTCATAGTTATAATTGTAGGACAACTTTTATACTATGTTTTGTATTTATGAATGTAATGTATAATATAGCATTTTTTTTTTTTTACTGCTCCTGTTTAATGAAGTGTGCCTATGCTAACATGCCAGATGGCTCATCCTGTGGGTATTTGGAGTCATTTTGTGTTCTATTTAAACCTTCACTTGTGTATGATTGTATACTGATCTGAGGAATAGGGGGATCCCCTCAAAACAAGTCATCCTGCTTTATTGTTTTATTATTTTGTTAATAAACAGTCCAGCCCTGGACGCTAAAGAATAATTCAGTGTCGCCCCATCCTTAATGTTGCCTGAGTACAGCAGCACCTGGGACATATAGGTCTTTCCTGCTCTTCAGTGTTCTTCTATTCAGGACAGGGTCTCCTGTTTCCTTTGACCGTACGCCAGCAGCACATCTCCACACACTAATTCCACTGCGGTGATAATTTAAGGTGAATGGCTATCCTTAGGGGACTTTTGTCTCCCCCGCACCACGGTCTTCATATTCTTATGGGGGAATAAATATATACACAAGGTGCCATCCTTTGCGGTCTTTTTCTACTTTACTACTAGCACAGGGGTTGGAACTCTGAGAATATCAAAAGGTAAAAAGATGATTGTTGCCTGCCCCTTATATCCAGCCAAAAGTACAAAAACTTACAGCTAAATCCAGAGTCCCCACGTATACCATCATTGGGTCTTTCAAATAAGATTTGGACAAACGACGGACTCCTTCTGGCCATGTGGCACTACAGTTAGGGAAAAAGAAAAAAAGCCATGCTTACACATTAATACCTAAACAATGTCATGATTTGAGCTATGCTTCTAGTAACCTTATGGCAATGCACAGAGGCCACACTGTACCCTAAAGTTACACTCCCATGTGCAGCTCCACAGACTCTGCTGCATGTGTGAAAAGAGATCCCGCCCTAGAAGCATGCAAATACACACACACACACACATTATATATATATATATATATATATATATATATATATATATATATATACACATACATATACACACACATATACATACATATATATAGCAGTTAAGTAAGGCCCAATACACTTCTTAAGGCACTGTTTGGCATGAAGTTCTTTACAACATGTTAAAGTAAGGGGGCCAAATGTTAGCAGTCACTTTTAAAGACATGTTACACCATGGATCTGTATGCCTACATACTATATATATCTCCATCTCTCGCTCACTCCATCTTTCTCTATGTATATTTATGTATTTCACATTCATTTTGAATCCAGTCTTGGATATCTATCTATGCTCAAAAATTGCAGTGGTGTTTAAAAAAAATAAAAAAATAAATAAACTAGTGTGTGTGACAACATCCTTATAGCAATTCTAGTATGATGGCTGGTTGTCAACAAGAAGCAAAAGCCAAACTGTACATACACCTGGATGGGGATCGACCGATATCGTTTTTTTAGGGCCGATACCGATAATCGGTGGAGGTTAGGGCAGATAGCCAATAACTTATACCGATATTTCGGTATAAGTTATCGGCTATTTATCCCCCCCCGCAACACCGCTGCAGATCATTGATTTAAAGCGGGCACTTTAACCCCTTAAGGACCAGGCCATTTTATACCTTAAGGACCGGAGCGTTTTTTGCAATTCTGACCACTGTCACTTTAAACATTAATAACTCTGGAATGCTTTTAGTTATCATTCTGATTCCGAGACTGTTTTTTTCGTGACATATTCTACTTTAACTTAGTGGTAAAATTTTATGGTAACTTGCATCCTTTCTTGGTGAAAAATCCCAAAATTTGAAGGAAAAAATGAAAATTTTGAATTTTTCTAACTTTGAAGCTCTCTGCTTGTAAGGAAAATGGATATTCAAAATAAAACATTTTTGGGTTCACATATACAATATGTCTACTTTATGTTTGCATCATAAAATTTATGAGTTTTTACTTTTGGAAGACACCAGAGGGCTTCAAAGTTCAGCAGCAATTCGGAAATTTTTCACAAAATTTTCAAACTCGCTATTTTTCATGGACCAGTTCAGGTTTGAAGTGGATTTGAAGGGTCTTCATATTAGAAATACCCCATAAATGACCCCATTATAAAAACTACACCCCCCAAAGTATTCAAAATGACATTCAATAAGTGTATTAACCCTTTAGGTGTTTCACAGGAATAGCAGAAAAGTGAAGGAGAAAATTTACAATCTTCATTTTTTACACTCGCATGTTCTTGTAGACCCAATTTTTGAATTTTTGCAAGGGGTAAAAAGGAGAAATTTTTTACTTGTATTTGAAACCCAATTTCTCTCGAGTAAGCACATACCTCATATGTCTATGTAAAGTGTTCGGCGGGCGCAGTAGAGGGCTCAGAAGGGAAGGAGCGTCAAATGGTTTTTGGGGGGCATGTCACCTTTAGGAAGCCCCTATGGTGCCAGGACAGCAAAAAAAAAAACACATGGCATACCATTTTGGAAACTAGACCCCTCAGGGAACGTAACAAGGGGTAAAGTGAACCTTAATACCCCACAGGTGATTCACGACTTTTGCATATGTAAAAAAAAAAAAAAAAATGTTTTCCCTAAAATGCTTGGTTTCCCAAAAATGTTACATTTTTAAAAAGGGTAATAGCAGAAAATACCCCCCAAAATTTGAAGCCCAATTTCTCCCGATTCAGAAAACACCCCATATGGGGGTGAAAAGTGCTCTGCTGGCGCACTACAGGTCTCAGAAGAGAAGGAGTCACATTTGGCTTTTTGAAAGCAAATTTTGCTCTGGGGGCATGCCGCATTCAGGAAGCCCCTATGGTGCCAGAACCGCAAAAAAAAACCCACATGGCATACCATTTTGGAAACCAGACCCCTCGGGGAACGTAAAAAGGGGTAAAGTGAACCTTAATACCCTACTGGTGTTTCACGACTTTTGCATATGTAAAAAATAAAATAAAAAAGGTTTACCTAAAATGCTTGGTTTCCCAAAATTTTTGATTTTTAAAAAGGGTAATAGCAGAAAATACCCCCCATAATTTGTAACACAATTTCTCCCGAGTACGGCGATACCCCATGTGACCCTAAACTGTTGCCTTGAAATACGACAGGGCTCCAAAGTGAGAGCGGCATGCGCATTTGAGGCCTAAATTAGGGATTGCATAGGGGTGGACATAGGGGTATTCTACGCCAGTGATTCCCAAATAGGGTGCCTCCAGCTGTTGTAAAAGTCCCAGCATGCCTGGACAGTCAGTGGCTATCTGGTAATACTGGGAGTAGTTGTTTTGCAACCGCTGGAGGCTCCGTTTTGGAAACAGTGGCGTACCAGACGTTTTTCATTTTTATTGGGGAGGGGAGGGGGGCTGTGTAGGGGTATGTGTATATGTAGTGTTTTTTACTTTTTATTTTATTGTGTGTTAGTGTAGTGTAGTGTTTTTAGGGTACAGTCGCACGGGCGGGGGTTCACAGTAGTTTCTCGCTGGCAGTTTGAGCAGCGGCAGAAAATTTGCCTCAGCTCAAACTTGCAGCCGGATACTTACTGTAATCCTCCGCCCATGTGAGTGTACCCTGTACGTTCACATTGGGGGGGGGGGGGGGAAGAAACATCCAGCTGTTGCAAAACTACAACTCCCAGCATGTAGGGTCTATAAGTGCATGCTGGGAGTTGTAGTTTTGCAACAGCTGGAGGCTCCGTTTTGGAAACGGTGGCGTACCAGACGTTTTTCATTTTTATTGTAGGGGTATGTGTATATGTAGTGGTTTTTTTACTTTTTATTTTATTGTGTGTTAGTGTAGTGTTTTTAGGGTACAGTCGCACGGGCGGGGGTTCACAGTAGTTTCTCGCTGGCAGCTTGAGCTGCAGCAGAAAATTTGCTGCAGCTCAAACTTGCAGCCGGATACTTACTGTAATCCTCCGCCCATGTGAATGTACCCTGTACATTCACATTGGGGACGGGGGGGGGGGACGGGGACACATCCAGCTGTTGCAAAACTACAACTCCCAGCATGTACGGTCTATCAGTGCATGCTGGGAGTTGTAGTTTTGCAACAGCTGGAGACACACAGGTTGTGAAACACCGAGTTTGACAACAAACTCACTCAGTGTTTTGCAACCAGTGTGCCTTCAGCTGTTGCAAAAGCTACAACCCCCAGCATGTATGGACAGCGGAAGGGCATGCTGGGTGTTGTAGTTATGCCACAGCCGGAGGCATACTACTTTGGCTGGGGATGCTGGGGATTGTAGTTATGCAACAGCTGGAGACACACTGGTTTGCTACTTAACTCAGTGTGCCTTCAGCTGTTGCAAAACTACAACTCTCAGCAGTCACCGACAGCCAACGGGCATGCTGGGAGTTGTAGTTATGCAACCAGCAGATGCACCACTACAACTCCCAGCATGCCCTTAAGCTGTTTGTGCAAGCTGGGAGTTGTAGTTACACAACAGCTGAAGGTACACTTTTCCATAGAAATAATGTGCCTCCAGCTGTTGCAAAACCATAAGTCCCAGCATGCCCATAAGTGCATGCTGGGAGTTGTGGTGGTCTGCCTCCTCCTGTTGCATAACTACAGCTCCCAGCATGCCCTTTTTGCATGCTGGGAGCTGTTGCTAAGCAACAGCAGGAGGCTGTCACTCACCTCCTGCTGCTGCTTGATCGCCACACAGGTCAAACCCGCCGCCGCCGTCGCTCCTGGGGCCCCGATCCCAACATTAACGCCGGGGATCGGGGTCCCAAGCACCAGGGGTGCACGTCTCGCACCCGCTCACGTCCTCCGGAAGAGGGGCGGAGCGGGTGCAGGAGTGACACCCGCAGCAGGCGCCCTGATTCGTCGGCCGGTAATCCGGCCGACGAATCAGGGCGATCGTGAGGTGGCACCAGTGCCACCTCACCCCTGCAGGCTCTGGCTGTTCGGGGCCGTCTCTGACGGCCCCGATCAGCCAGTAATTCCGGGTCACTGGAGACCCGATTGACCCGGAATCGCCGCAGATCGCTGGACTGAATTGTCCAGCGATCTGCGGCCATCGCCGACATGGGGGGGCATAATGACCCCCCTGAGCGATATGCCGCGATGCCTGCTGAACGATTTCAGCAGGCATCGGGCACCGGCTCCCCTCCGGCTAGCGGCAGGGGGCCGGGAAAGGACAGGACGTACTCCTACGTCCTCGGTCCTTAAGGACTCGGAAATGGGGGCGTAGGAGTACGTCCATTGTCCTTAAGGGGTTAAATCAATGCACTGCAGTGGCTTTTGCAATGCCATAGGCTGCCGCCGCCACCGCCACCCGCTTCTCACCCCCTGCCTGTCCGGGGGTCCTGAGACCTATCACCGCCACCGCGACCCCCCCCCCCCATTCCCGGTTTTATAATTACCTATTCCCGGGGTCCACTCCACATCTGGCTCCGGTGACGTCCTCCTGAACTGTCACTGTGCGCACTGACTGTGACGTCACGTTGCGCACGTCACGTCACTCGTCATTGCGCACAGCGTAACGCAGGACGCAGCAGGAGCAAGAAGTAGCGTGGGCTCTGGGAACAGGTAATTATAAAACCGGGGATGGGGGAGGCAATGGGGGCATTATCGGCAAGGTAATTGCCGATACCGATAGTGCCCAAAACCTGGATACTTTTTAATTATTTGTATTAAAAATTACAAATGTGTGGACAATTGAAGTGAGAACTAAGCCTAATAAATAACCAGTTAAAGGGAATCTGTCCTGTCTCACTACATGCCTCCGATCTGTCACATTCCCAGTTCTTTAAGGGAAAATAATCTGCTGGGTGCCTTAGGGGTGGGGAGTCAATCCTAAACTCCACTGTCACAGTAATGTCCGGCCGACATGTTCCTATTAATGCTACCTTCCCTGTGCTGAGCCTCTGCAGAGTGAAGCTCCATGCAGAAGTAGAGGCCCAGCATAAGAGGGAAGGTGGTAATAGAAGGATGCCGGCCGGATGTAACCATACACGTAGAGCCGCCTGGGAATGAAACCTCCTCCCGGAACGGAAGGAGGGTACCAGTAAATATCACTGTCATCAGTGTCAACCGCACTAAAAGCCTGTACAACATGTAAGTGAGGGGGATACTGATGACAGGTTCTCTTTAACTGTCAAGCAGAAGAAAGCGAGTGCAAAGCAAAGCAACTGAATGCATTAATAATAATGACATAACAAAAGGTAAATTGATGCACTTACCTAGTCATTACGGTTTGCCTATCAGGACGAATGTCAATAAGTATTTTCATAATTTGTGGTTCAAACCCCATATCCAGCATTCTATCTGCTTCATCTAAAACCTATTGGGTATGAAAAAAAAATTATAATAATTTTGTACATTGTCTGAAGCCTAGAAACATTTTGGAATACAAATTGCTAGAGCACAGAGAAAGTTTGCAAATATATAACTCACCATTAAAAGAATTAAATAAAATCTGTAACCAGAAGAGCAGCTTTTCATTAAAAGAGGTTATCTGAGCTTTTTTTTAGAATTGAAGGCCATCAATATTACATTGACATGGGTCTAACTGGACCCCCCATGATCTCCGTGCAGCACCCATGCGCACCCGGCATTCTAAACAGTATGTTTAGAACGATGGGTTTCCGCAGCCCCCGTGATCAGACATCTTATCTCCTATCCCAAGAATAGGGGATAAGATCTCTGTGGGCGGAGTACACCTTTAAGCAAACGCCATCGCATCTTAAAATGTTTACCAGCACTTGCAACTGTATCACTATACTATTGGTAGTGGTGGTGCAAGGAAGAGCACATGTAAAACACTAAAGAGGCAGTGGCACTCACCCGAGCACTTTAGCCCCTTCAATCTAATATGGATGTCCTGCCCTGAGGACAGGCCATCACATTTTAAAAACACAGATAGTCCCTTTATGTTTTATAGATTGTGACACTGATAAACAGATTAACAAACTCCGGATCACTCTACAAAACAATATATTATAGTAACATACATCAGTAAAATACAGTGGTGTTAAAATAGAACTGTCCAATATGTTTAGTAAGGTGTGCCAAATTAAGGAACCACATCAAACACTGATAACATTGGTAAAACTTGTGGTATTTTCGCAGTCCTATAGAATGATTCCTCTCAGACAATATTGATACGTCCTCACCTCACTGTCTTCAAAATGCAAAATGCTTATGGTGCGCCAAATTTCTTTTTCCATGCATATGTGAAAGAGGCGCACTAGTTGTTCTCTTGATGTATGTCTTATATATGTTGCTTTAGTAATTAATTATTTTCTGTTTTCAGCAAAGATGTCTCGTATAGCTTCTTTACAATTTTTTTTTTTTACTTACCAAGTAGGTTATACTTTTAAGAGTAACAAAGTTGTTCATCTGCAAATCATGTAGTCTCCCTGGAGTAGCAATCACAATATCCACTCCTTTTGAAACCACATTTATTTGGCTCTTACGATCACCACCACCATAAATGCAAATGCTAAAGTATAAAAAGTTGCAAAAATTGACAATCAGTAAAATTAGACAATTACGCTAGTTTCATGGCATAAACATAAAAAAATATATATATATATATATATATATATATATATATATATATTTATTAGTTTTGTTTTAACACCAAATAAAAATGTAACCTCGTCCTGAGATGGCAAGCAGTGTATGGCGCGGGATCATGACTCAAGCCCACGTCATACCGGCCGGCCCCAAGCTGATTCTTGTAGCTGGGGGCTGCCGTTAATAGCCGACGACGCGGCTATTAACAACGGGCCTCGGCAGGCTATTAGCCCTTTAGATCGCTGCTGTCAAAGCTGACAGCGGCGTAAAAAAGGGACCTTTAACTGCTCCCTGGTGGTGTAGTGGGGTGGATCATCGCCGCCACCCATACACCCTACAACAGTGTTCTGTATGAGGAATCAAATGATTCCACCTAAACATTTCCTAAGGGGACTAAAAGTTTTATAAAAAAAAAAAAAGTTTAATTAAAAGTTAAAAAATAAAAATAAAAATAAAAACACACACTCATTAACCTCTTCCATATTAAAAGTTTTAATCACCCCCCTTTTCCCAAATTCCATATATAAAAACGCTGAGTGCGTAAATGTCCGAACTATAAAAATATTATGTTAATTAAACCGCATGGTCCATGGTGTACACGTAAAAAATTCCAAGTCCAAAATTGTGTATTTTTGGTGACTTTGTATACCCAAAAAAAAAAAATTAATAATAATAATAATATGTATAAAAAGCAATCAAAAAGTCCCATAAAAACAAAAATGGTATCGATAAAAACTTCAGATCGCAGCGCAAGAAAATTAGCCCTCATACATCCCTGTATATGGAAAAATAAAAAAAGTTATAGGGGTCAGAAGATGACAATTTGAGACACTCATTTTGGTGCATGTAGTTATTTTTTCCAAGTAGTAAAATCAAAACCTATATAAAATTAGGTAACCTTGTAACCATATGGACCTACAGAATAAATATATGGTGTCATTTTTACAGAAAAGTGCACTGCATAGAATCGGAAGCCCCCAAAAGTTACAAAATTGAGTTTTTTCCCCAATTTTGCTCCATAAATATTTTTTTTTCTGGTATTGCCAAAAATGTTGTGGTGAAATGATTGATGTCCTTATAAAGTACCATTGGTGGCACAAAAAAATAAGCCCTCATATGGGTCTGTATGTGCAAAACTGAAAGAGTTATGATTTTTAGAAGGTGATGAGGAAAAAACAAAAGTGCAAAAACCCTTAAAGGGTTAAAAGCAAACCAGCAATCCTGCAATTTTTTTTTGTTAAATTGGTATTCTGAGCTTTAAAACTTGGATAAAAATTGTTAAATGCGGAAAGATTAGTCACCTTCTAATGTGATGTCCTAATAGTAGGACAGAATTGCAGTTCTACTTTATACTTTGTTTCAGAGAGGCATCCAGACAGCTGTAAACAGAGGCAATGTCTGTGAAAGGGAAGATATATTGTCACTGTAGGTGGTAATCCCACCCACAGCAAGCCCTGGCACCATTGAAACGGTGCTTTAAATCCCAGGGTAAGATAATAAATAATAACATCTAGTATATGATGGTAGTATCTGGTGACCAGATAAAATATATATTTTTTTTAGTATTTCTAATAAGGCTGCATGATATAGCGCAATCCCAATAAAATAGCGAAAATTGGGGAATGCGATATGTCGATGCAGCCAGTTGCAAAATTTTGTGATTAAGCACTAATGTGAGGAGAAACAGTGGGCCACACAATGGAGGGGCTGCGCCGCACTGGAGCAGACAATTAAACAAAGGAGTAGAGACTGGGGCACACTTTTCTTCACTACACCACCCGTAAGCTTCCATGCTCCGATGCAGCGCGGCCCGGCTTAGTCCCTTCAGTTTGCGGCCGACTGTCTCTCCTCCCAGCAGTGCCTAGCGCTGGGAGAAAAGTTAACCCCACCACGGCAGGCCACCGTTAATAAACGGCACAGCCATGAGGCGGGTGTGTGAAGAGAGCTCATGATCAGGATCCAAGTGATGTCCGGCATTAACCCTTTAGACGCCGCGATCAAATTGACTGAATCGTCTAAAATGCCAAAGTAATTGCCAGTAGCTCAGTGGAGCTGATCGGGACACTCGCGGCAGAATGCCTCCGGGTCCCAGTCAGCTGAGAGGACAGACTGAGGTTCCCTACCTTCGTCTGTCCTGTCCGATCGGCGCTCTAATAATGCTGGCAGCCTCAGAAGCCTCTAGTAATGGAGCAATGATAACACTGATCAATGCTCTGCCTATGGCACAGCATTGATCAGTGTCTGCAATCACAAGATTGCAGGTAGTAGTGTAGTCTCCCATGGCAGTTTTTTTTTTCCTAACAGGGTGCCTCCAGTTGTTGCAAAACTACAACTTCCAGCATACCTGGAGATCCTTTGGTTGTCCGGGCATGCTGGGAGTTGTAGTACTGGCAACAACTGGAGGCACACTGTTTGGCAAACTCTGTCCTATGGGGACTAAAAGATTTCAAAAGAAAATGTAAAAAAAATGTTAACAAGGCCCTCCCCTAATAAAAGGTTAAATCACCCCTTCCCCCCCATTTTTATATAAAAATAATGTTAATAAAAATAAACTTATTTGGAATCGCCGCACGCGTAGATTTTCGAACCAGGAATGCAAATTTTTGTCTATATACAGAAAAATAAAATTATAGGGGGTCAGAGATTCTGTGGTACAATGAGCAATGTCATTACAAAGTACAATTGATGGTGCATAAAACAACCTCATATGGGTATGTAGGGGGGGGGGGGGGGGTAGTTAAAAGAGCTATGGCTGTAAGAGGGAAAAAACCCACCCCCCTTGTTTCCCTCCCAGGTGGCACTGTAAAGCAAAGCAACAGCGCCGGAGAGTGTGCGGACCCACACTATACCTGGCCAGATATAAAATGCAGAAGAGGAATTGGGCTCTTTTCTTCCCATTTCGTATCCAATCCCTTCAATTTTATGTTCAGACAATGAATGTGAAATGGGGGTGCTATAGGAAATGAGGGGATTGGACATGAAATAGGAGGGAATTCACTATTTATTATATCGAAATCGCAATATTTATCTCCATAATTGCAATCGCAAATTTTCCCCAAATCGTGCAGCCTTAATTTCTAATAGACATGTAGAAACCCCTTTAAAATGGCTTAATCAGAAATAGAAATACAGAGCAAATTTATTCCAAAAACAGAGCCAACCCTGTTCTCAGGTTGTGTGTCTTATTACTTGGATTCTTTCACATCAATGAAACTAAGGTTTGGCGATGAACAGAAATTCGGCTCTGTTTTGCTATAGCTGGATAACCCCTCTTATCTTCCTCGCTGCATTGCCACTGCAGGAATAAGGAAAGTATTCCTTTTAACCCCTTAATGACGCAGGATGTAAATGTACGTCCTAGTGAGGTGGTACTTAATGCACCAGGACATACATTTATGTCCTATACATAACCGCGAGCATCGGAGCGATGCTCTGGTCATACGCAGCAGGTCCTGGCCGCTGATAGCAGCCAGTGACCCGCCAGTAATGGCCGACGTCCGAGTACTTTAAGTAACTGCCACAACGCACCCTCCCATAGACATGAATGGAGGGGGCGTGGCGTGACATCAAGTCTCCGTCTCGTAAGCTCGGCGGTTTCCGAAACTGCAGACGCAGCTATGTATAGAATGCGGGCTGCTGAAGGGAGATCACGGGGGGTCCCAGCGGCGGGCCCCCCGAGATCAGACATTTTATCTCCTATCCTTTCGATAGTGGATAAGAAGTTTTTTCCCGGAATAACCCTTTAACCCCTTAAGGACCGAGACCTTTTTTCACCTTAAGGACCAGAGCATTTTTTGAACATCTGACCACTGTCACTTTAAACATTAATAACTCTGGAATGCTTTTACTTATCATTCTGATTCAGAGATTGTTTTTTCGTGACATATTCTACTTTAACATAGTGGTAAAATTTTGTGGTAACTTGCATCCTTTCTTGGTGAAAAATCCCAAAATTTGATGAAAAAAATTGAAAATTTAGCATTTTTTCTAATTTTGAAGCTCTCTGCTTATAAGGAAAATGGATATTCAAAATAAATTTCTTTTTGGTTCACATATACAATATGTCTACTTTATGTTTGCATCATAAAACTGATGAGTTTTTACTTTTGGAAGACACCAGAGGGCTTCAAAGTTCAGCAGCAATTTTTCAATTTTTCTCAAAATTTTCAAATTCGATATTTTTCAGGGACCAGTTCAGTTTTGAAGTGGATTTGAAGGGTCTTCATATTAGAAATATCCCATAAATGACCCCATTATAAAAACTACACCCCCCAAAGTATTCAAAATGACATTCAGTCAGTGTTTTAACCCTTTAGGTGTTTCACAGGAATAGCAGCAAAGTGAAGGAGAAAATTCCAAATAATTTTTTACACTCGCATGTTCTTGTAGACACAATTTTTGCAAGGATTAAAAGGAGAACATTTTTACTTGTATTTGTAACCCAATTTCTATCGAGTAAGCACATACCTCATATGTCAATGTAAAGTGTTAGGCGGGCGCAGTAGAGGGCTCAGAAGGGAAGGAGCGACAAGGGGATTTTGGAGAGAACATTTTTCTGAAATGGTTTTTGGGGGGCATGTCACCTTTAGGAAGCCCCTAGGGTGCCAAAACAGCAAAAAAACTAAACAAAAACACATGGCATACCATTTTGGAAACTAGACCCCTTGAGGAACGTAACAAGGAATTAAGTGAGCCTTAATACCCCACAGGTGTTTCATGACTTTTGCAAATGAAAAAAAATATATATTTTTTTACCTAAAATGCTTGTTTTCCCAAAAATTTAACATTTTTAAAAAGGGTAATAGCTGAAAATACCCCCCATTTCTCCTGATTCAGAAAACACCCCATAAAGTGCTCTGCTGGTGCACTACAGGTCTCAGAAGAGAAGGAGTCACATTTGGCTTTTTTGAAGGAAATTTTGCTCTGGGGGCATGCCGCATTTAGGAAGCCCCTATGGTGCCAGGACAGCAAAAAAAAAAAAAAAAAACACATGGCATACCATTTTGGAAACTAGACCCCTTGGGGAACGCAACAAGGGGTAAAGTGAACCTTAATACCCCACAGGGGTTTCACAACTTTTGCATATGTAAAAAAAAAAAAAAAATGTTACCAAAAATGCTTGTTTTCCCAAAAAATTTACATTTTTACAAAGGGTTAAAGCAGAAAATACCCCACAAAATTTGAAGCCCAATTTCTCCCGATTCAGAAAACACCCTATATGGGGGTGAAAAGTGCTCTGCTGGCGCACTACAGGTCTCACAAGGGAAGGAGTCCCATTTTTTGCTTTTTTGAAGGAAATTTTGCTCTGGGGGCATGCCGCATTTAGGAAGCCCCTATGGTCCCACATGGCATCACATTTTGGAATCTAGACCCCTCCGGGAATGTAACAGTGTTACAGTGAGTACTTAATCCTCACAGGTTTTTTGAACAGTGGGCCGTAAAAATGAAATTTTTTTTTTTTTTGGCACTATTTTGATAGTGTTACCCCAAATGTTTCATTTTCACATTGGGTAATAGGGCAAAAGGCGCCCAAAATTTGTAGAACAATTTTGTCTGAGAAAAAAAAAAAAACATATGTGGATGTAAATTGCTCTGTGGACGCACTGCAATGCTCAGAATAGAAGGAGTAAAAAAAATTTTTGAAATTGAAGTCGGGGGTCATGTGCATTTATAAAGCCCCCAAAAGCAAAAATAAACCCACATGTGATACCATTTTAGAAACTACACCCCTCAATGAACGTAACAAGGGGTACAGTGGGAAATAACACCTCACAGGTTTTTTGAAAAGTGGGCCATAAATTGGAAAATTAGATTTTTTTACACTAAAATGTTGGGGGGGGGGGGGGGGTTACCCAATTTTTAACATTTTCACAAGGGGTAATATGAGGAATTAGGTTACAAATTTTGGAGGGCTTTTTCCCGACTATAAAAATACATCCACATATGGGGTAACGTGCTGGACAGGCGCACAACAAGGCTCAAAAGTCATAGAGGTCACTTTGTATTTGTGGCCTATGGCATATCAGCAGCTGACGGTTACATACATTCCGAGGAAAATACAAAAATGAAACACCAACATGTGACACCATTACAAAAAAGTACCCACTCTGAGGAATGGGTATAGGGGTAAAGAGGACATTTTGAACGCACAGGTGTTTCCTAAATTTATTTTCCAGGAATAGATGATGGGTAGCTTTTGAAAATTGCAATTTTCAACCTATGCTCTGCGTCATTTTTCTGGGAACCATTAACATGTGACTCCGAATTGTCGCTGGAAATACGACAGAGCTCAGCGAGAACTCTTCGCATTTTAGGCGGATGTTTGTTACGGACCTAATAGTTACATACATTCAGAGGAAAATACAAGAAAGGAGCACCCACATGTGAACCTATTACAAACAGTATACCCCCTAGGGAAGGTGTATAGGGTGAAGTAGAGATTTGGAACAGACGGGTGTTCCCTTCATTTATTTTCCAGGAATGGATGAAGTGTACTATGGGGGGGGAAGAAAATTGCAATTTTAGTACTGATATGCCAATTATTTTCCCAGAATGATGACCCAGAGTACAGCCAAAAGTGAAAATGATGTCCGCCCCAAACCCTATACTCTGAATCATCATTCTGGGAAGGGGATGTGTGGGGCCGTCCCTATTCTGTTACCTCAAATGTATACTACACCAGTCACCATCTACATCCGGGTCACAGGGTCACACGTGACCCTGATGACCCAGAACCGCTGCAGAACGCCGGTAAGTAGTTACCGGTGTCCTGCAGCGATCGCCGGTATAGGAGGTCCTCCGGACCTCCTCCGGCACACTGCCGGGATGTCTGCTGATTGAAATCAGCAGACATCCGGCTCCAATCCCCGCCCGGCGAGCAACGGAATCGCAGCACATCGCTCGTCTGAATTGACGAGCGATGCGATCGCCGACATGGGGGGTCATCATGACCCCCCTGGGCGATATGCTGGGATGCCTGCTGAATGATTTCAGCAGGCATCCGGCCCCGGCTCCCCTCCGGCTAGCGGCGGGGGCTGGGAATGCTCAGGGCGTATCCATACGCCCTGTGTCCTTAAGGACTTGGAAACGGGGGCGTATGGATACGCCCTGTGTCCTTAAGGGGTTAAGGCCAAATAAGGCTCAGTCCTTAAGGGGTTAAATAGAAGAAGATCACCGGAGTACCCCACTTAAGTTACTGATTAGCAAATACATGACAGATGGTACAATTCATTGTTTCAGAATTGCTGATCTTTAGTCATAGATGAGGGAGTACAGGAAAGGCCAGGAGTTGGGCCCACGCTGTAACCGGCAAATGCCCGCTGCCATCAGGACATCGGAGATAGCTATGATGTCTGTCATTTAAAAGGTTAAAAGGAAATCTGTCATCAGTATCACCCGCACTAACCTGTCATACAGGCTTGTATTGTGGGTGATCCCAGACATTTTTCCATTCAATTGCTTTTAAAATCATAAATATGTTTAAAATGTAATATAAAAAATGGCCATTAGGTGGCTTTGTTCTGTTCCCTTCCACAATTAATACGGTGAGTTTGGTCTCCTCCCGACCTGGCAAGAGTCCAAACTCAGTGCTTTTCTGCACAGAGCTTGATTGACAGCTGCACAGAAAATGAAAGCTCCACAGATTCTCCAAGAAAGCTGCACAGACTGAAAGCTGCAGAAGAACCTCACTGATAGCAACAAAGGCTGAAACATGCACAAAGCCTGAGGTCTTCTATTCATCACAGCACTGCAACCATGTGAGGGCGGAAGTGCTCCCCCAACAGGCTTCAGTGATATCATGCCTTCTGGGAAACACCCACTTTCTCCGGCTGGGAGATTGAAGAAAGGTTTTTAACGCTCTGATTTTTTTTTTTTAACCTCTTAAGGAAGCAGGGCGTACCTGTAAGCCCGGTCCCGGTATTTAAAAGGGGTCACGCCGTGACCCCACATGATACCGGGTATGTCCCAGCGGCTAATGATAGCCGGGAACCTAGGGCTAATAGCGTGCGGCACTATTAACCCTTTAGACGCGGCGATCAAAGTTGATCGCCGAGTCTAAAACTAAAGTAAAAGCTTCCCGGCAGCTCAGTCAAGCTGATCGGGACTATCGCGATAAAATGGCGATGTCCCGATCAGCTAGGACGCGAGCGGAGGTCCCCTTACCTTGCTCAGTCACGTCCGATCGGCGTTTGATTGCTCCAAGCCTGAGCTACGGGCTTACGCAATCGACCCCCTATAACTCTGATCCATGCAAAGCCATGGCTTTGCAGGGATCAGCGTAAAAGATCAGTGTGTGCAGTGTTATAGCCCCCTATGGGAGCTATAACACTGCAAAAAAAAAAAAAAAAAAGGGAAAAAAATAAAACGTTAATAAAGATCATTTAACCCCTTCCCTAATAAAAGTTTGAATCAAACCCCTTTTCCCATAAAAAAAAAACGAAATAAAAATAAACATGTGGTATCGCCGCCTGCGGAAATGTCCCAACTATAAAAATATATCATTAATTAAACCGCACGGTCAATGGCGTACGCGCAAAAAAAATCCAAAGTCTAAAATTGCGTATTTTGGTCACTTTTTATATCCTGAAAAAATGAATAAAAAACTATCAAAAAGTCCGATCAATACAAAAGTGGTACCGATAAAAACTTCAGAACACGGCACAAAAAATTAGCCCTCATACCGGCCCGTACACGGAAAAATAAAAAAGTTATAGGGGTCAGAAGATGAGAATTTTTAACGTATACATTTTCCTGCATGTAGTTATGATTTTTTCCAGAAGTACGACAAAATCAAACCTATATAGGTAGGGTATCATTTTAACCATATGGACCTACAGAATAAAGATAAGGTATAATTTTTACCGAAAAATGCACTGCGTAGAAACGGAAATTTTTTTCTTCAATTTGGTCACACAATGAATTTTTTTTCCGGTTCGTCGGGGATTCTTGGTAAAATGACTTACCGTATTTTTCGCCCTATAGGACGCACCGGTATATAATACGCACCCAATTTTAAAGGTGCAAAATCTAGAAAAAAAAAGATTCTGAACCCAACAGTGATTTTCAACCTGCGGACCTCCAGATGTTGCAAAACTACAACTCCCAGCATGCCCGGACAGCTGTCAGGGCATGCTGGGAGTTGTAGTTTTGCAACATCTGGAGGCCCGCAGGTTGAAGAACACTGGTATAGGAGGTAATACTCAAGTGTCCCCACCTCCCCGGACCCGTCATTGCTGCCCTGGATGTCGCTCCATCGCTGTCGCCGCGTCCCCAACGCTCCGGACGTCTTCTTCCCCGGGATCCACGCTCTCCGTCATCACGTCGCTACACAGCACGCCGCTCCTATTGGATGACGGGACGACGTGATGATGTCGAAGGAGAGCGCCGGCCATGCAGGGGATCTCGGCACGGAGCAGACACAGAGGAGGCAAGTAAGGTCCCTCCCGGTGTCCTGTAAGCGGTTCGGGACGCCGCGATTTCACAGCGGCGGTCCCGAACAGCCCGAATGAGCAGCCGGTTAGTGTCACTTTCGCTTCAGACGCGGCGGTCAGCTTTTATCGCCGTGTCTGAAGGGTTAATACAGGGCATCACCGCGATCGGTGATGTCCTGTATTAGCCGCGGTGTTTTTCGTACAAAGTTGTGTTTTACCCATTATTTGTGAGACAATTTGTGAGGAGGAAAAGAAAAACCAAAAGTTCAAAAATGTAAAATCCTGATTTCCTTAGGGGATGATTGTACATTTCTATTCACCTCTGCACCCAAGCCTTCTTGGATACAACTTTATTTCTAGAGACCAAAATTACAGTAGCTTAATCCACAACATACTCGCAGCACTATGTTAATACCTTTCAAACCCTTTATATCTGTATTTCGAACACTCTGCTTTCACTTGAAGAGCTAACTCTCGTGTTGGTGCAAGAACCAACATTCCAGGTCCTTCACGTTCATGTCTGGGACTACAATTAGAAGGTAAAGTATTGGAACATACAAAAGATCAACAATTAGTGGACATAATAAGTACATGCAATTGATCCTATAGTTATAAAACACAGTCTCACTCTAGTGTCCTATGGACTATGCATTTTTACAACACAAAGTTTTAGAAATTGAAGTAATACTTTTAAACAGCTACTGTGGGTGTTGCCTAGTTAAATATTTTAGAAACAATGATTCAACAAATAAGGATTCTATGTTCAGTAGCTTCTTCTTTTGGCCTGGTAACGTTGACCACCTCAGGTGGCAGCTACTTCAGACTTTCTAAATAGGTGATGTCCTTTTAGCATACATTGCATAAATTGATAGTACAAGCAAATAAAGGAGAGAAATTGATTATCAGCTCAACAAGGATCGGTTACATGTTAAATTCTGTAAAGAGTGGAAAGAAAAGTCCAATGAAAGACAGAAAAAGCTGCTTCAGGCTAGAGTAAAGTTTTCTACTATCACAAGTGCTGGCTTGTGCCTAAGAAACAGCTGTAAGAAGACTAATGCATGAATGAGCATTGTTACTTTAAGCCCAGCACTGGGGTGAGACAGTAAAACACTTTAATAGAGCCAGCCACATCTTTGTGTCACTGTCTCACTACACCTCCCTTCTCCGCCGCCCCTCTTCAGACTTTTATGGGTCTTATGTTACCTTGTATAGCCATTATTTTGTTATAGAAAAATGAATTACTAGTTATCACCAGCTTCCTCATGCATACCAAATGAATCAGCATGTGTCTGATAACTGGATCACTGATAGTAACAGAGGATTAAATGGTATATAAATCGCAAGGTGGGAAGGAGATGAGTTATAAATACTGAAACAAAATGACAGTCTACTGTTTGTTCTTGTTGAGCAAGGAGAGTAGGGCAGGTTAAATATGCAAAAGTAGTAATTTATAGTTATTAATATGACAGCAGTAACTCACACTGGTTGTAGATCTAAGTGTATGAATCCTGGCAATAAATATGCTAGTGTTTTTCCAGTGCCTGTTTGTGCAATCCCAATCAGATCTATTCCTTGAAGGATGATGGGCCATGCCTGAGACTTCAAAATAATATAAAGAGAAGAAGGAAAAGAATGTTACTTAACAATGACATAAACAAGCATTTAAATATAAAACCTTACTAAAAAGAAAAACCACATTTCTTTCATACAACGGAATTTTGGCTGCAGCAGCCTCCCATTGTTTTCAATGGGATTCTGCTGCACCATGCATAATTTCCAAAATATGTTTGCACTGCAGAAAATCAAATCCCAGACTCTGCTGTGTGAAAGGGCCCTAATAAAGAAAAAAGTTCAAAAGGCTATGGACACCTTCAGTTTTCTTTTGGTCCATATAAGGCTTTCTCCCTCCCAGTATTCCTGTATTGTCATCAATTTCTTCCCATTTCTGCTGCAGCCCTTTATTTCTTTCCTTAGACCATCAAGCTGCTGACCAGAAAACTACATGTCCTAATGCATATACATGAGTTCAGCCTATCCCACCCATCCTCTGCGTATTTATAGTTCTTTGCCGTCACTAGGACCTAAGAGAGAAGAATTATAAATATGAAGAAAATGGGAAGGCATAGCGCAGCAAATGACTCAGCAAGCCAGCTCCCGCTTCCATTATGCAAAATACAAAAAAATCCTATAAATGGCAGCAAAAGCTCGAAAATGTCTGGAGTACCGTATTTTTCGCCGTATAAGATGCACTTTTTCTTCCGCAAAAATGGGGGGGAAAAGTCGGTGCGTCTTATACGGCGAATACACCCCTATCGCGGCGGTCCCTGCGGCCATCAACGGCCGGGACCCGTGGCTAATACAGGACATCACCGATCGCGGTGATGCCCTATATTAATCCTTCAGACGCGGCGATCAAAGCTGACCGCCGCGTCTGAAGGGAAAGTGACACTAATCTGGCTGTTCAGTCGGGCTGTTAGGGACCCCGCGGTCCCGAACAGCCCGACTGAATAGCCGGGTAAGTGCTTACAGGACACCGGGAGGGACCTTACCTACCTCCTCGGTGTCTTCTCCGTTCAGGGATCCCCTGTATGGCCGGCGGTCTCCTTCCTCGTCATCACGTCGTCGCGTACGTGCGTAACGACGTGATGGCGGCGACGGAGAGCGAGGATACCCGGCCGGCAGCAGAGAAGTGACGGGGACGCGGCGACAGCGATGGAGCGACATCCAGGGCAGCGGTGACGGGTCCGGAGCGGCGGGGACACGTGAGTATTACCTCCTATGCAGTGGTCTTCAATCTGCGGACCTCCAGATGTTGCAAAACTACAACTCCCAGCATGCCCAGACAGCCAACGGCTGTCCAGGCATGCTGGGAGTTGTAGTTTTGCAACATCTGGAGGTCCGCAGGTTGAAGACCACTATTGGGTTCAAAATCTTTATTTTTTTAGATTTTGCACCTATAAATTGGGTGCGTCTTATACGCCGGTGCGTCCTATAGGGCGAAAAATACGGTAATTGCAATAGGTTCAACATCTTTTTACTCAGCTTTTGGTGGCTAAACTGGAGTCACACAAATATTGCTGGCGAGTTAGCATTATATGGACAAAAAACTAGAATGCATCTTTATTTTTGTTTAAATTGACACTTTTAAACTTAATCCACCTGAATTGGTGTAGGTCTCTCAAACCCAGCATGTTCTAGTGCAGCCATTACTTCTGGAAATGGTTGAAATGCTTCTTCAAAATTACGTACAGGATTGGGAATGTGTCTCTTTTGTCCTTCCTTTAAGTCATCACAAATAATGTTATTGTTATCCTTCCTGCAATAACAAAACCAAAATAAAATAAGGTTAACTAAACCTAAAGAGCTATATTTGCAAAACGATATTTTAGTTTTTTCTCCACCAGAAATAAGTCCCAAATAGATTGGTCTTCTGGAAACCAAGGGGATGCAGTCTTTTTAACCCCGTAAGGACATGCGCCGCAAGTGTTCGGTGCTGCAGCGAGTAGCTACGTGCACAGCGCTGTACATTTACGGCACAGTTACTGCTCTCACTTCATCCACGGCGGGTCTCAGCGGCTGTCAGTAGCCGTGGACATGCCGGTAATGGCGGACATCAGCAATAGCGCTGTTTTCCATTAACCCCTCAGATGTCGTGATCAATACAGATCACGGCATCTGCAGCAAAGTGGCACTTTAAATGACTGATCTGATCTCCTGCGACAATGCCACGGGGATCAGATTAGCCAAGATGGTGGACGGAGGTCCCCTCACCTGCCTCCGCCGGTCTCCCGGGGTCTACTGTTCTGATCTGCCTTTCAGCAGACCAGAGGATCGCCAATAATACTAATGAGTGCTATGCCCTATGCTATGAACAATATTAGAAATCTGATGATTGATGTACAAAGTTTAAGAAAAACAAAATGTAAAAAAAGGGAGAAAAATATAAAAAAGTGAAAAAGCCCCTTCCCCAATAAAGATTAAAATCACCCCTCCCCCCCACACATTTTAATCAAAAGAGCGTAGAAAATAAACATTTGGCGTTGCCACGTGCGTAAATGTCTCAACTCAAAAAATATAATTTTCATGATCCTGTTCGGTGAACAGCGTAAACGTAAAAAATAAAAAATTAGCAAAAGGCTATCAAAAAGTTATATACGCAAAAGTGGTACTAAAAAAACTATAGATCATGGAGCAAAAAGTGAGTCTTCACACATCCCCGTATACCGAAAAATTAGAATGTTGGAGGTGGTCAAAATAGGGCAATTTTAAACTTACTGATTTTGAAAAAAAAAAAAAAAAAAAGCTTGAGATTTTTTTTAAAAGCCGCACAATAATAGAAAAGTATGTAAATATTTTATTCGTATTGACCATCAAAATAAAGAAAACATGTCATTTTTACTATAAAGTGTACAGTGTTCAAAATTGTGATAAATATATATTTTTTTAGGGGGGTATACAATACATTTTAGGGTAAAATGAGTGATGTCATTACAAAGTACAATTGTTCGAGTGCCGGGGGCCGATCCACTGCTGAGGTACCCGGAGGGCTTACCTCTCCCCTCCACTGCCTGCTCCTCCACTCCTAATGATAAGGAATCTAATGATTCCTCCTAAATGTGAAACTAAAGGGGACTAAAAGTATAAAAATATAAAGTAAAAAAAAAAAAAGAAGTTTAAAAAACATACACATTAACCCCTCCCTTATTAAAATTTTAAATCACCCCCTTTTCCCAAATTCCTACAATTGTGGGCAAACGGCCAGGAGGATCCGGGTAAGGTAGGGATCATTTTAATCAGCGTCTCCCGCACTATCCACCACTACTGTGGATAGTGCGTGAGAAAATATCTGACAGTTTTTCTTTAATATGTTTAAAATGTGCTCTTCTGACCCCTATAAACTTTTTTTTATTTTTCCGCATACGGGCTCATTTTTTTTGGTATAAAAAAAAAAAAAAAAAAAAAAAAAAAAAGCTATTTTGGACTTTGGAATTTTTTTTTTTTTTTTTTTTTTTTTTTTTACAGGCAAGCCATTGACTGTGCGGTTTAGTTAACAATATATATTTTTAGAGTTCCGACATTTACGCATGCGGCGATACCACGTTTATATTTTTTTATTTACATAGTTTTTTTTTTTTATGGGAAAAGGGGGGTGATTCAAACTTATTGGGGAAGGGGTTAAATGACATTTATTAACACTTAATTTTCATTTTATTTATTTTTTGTGCAATGTTATAGCCCCCATAGGGGACTATAACATGCAATACTTTGATCTCTTACACTGATCAATGCTATGCCAAAGCATTGATAAGTGTTATCGCTGCTCGACTGCTCCTGCCTTGATCTCAGGCATGGATCAGTCATTCGGCGATTGGACACAGGAGGCAGGTAGGGACCCTGCTCGCGTCCTGCAAGCTGACCGGGACACCGCGGTGGTCCCAATCATCCCGACTGAGCTGTCGAGAAGAAGTTTTTAACATTTTAGATGCGGCGATCAAAGTTGATCAAACTTTGATCGCCGCGTCTAATGGGTTAATACCGGACATCACCGTGATCTGTTATTTCTGGCATTAGCGACGGTTCATGACGCAGGGTCATGGCATGACCCCACCTTATAGAATGGGAGCGGGCGCAGGGCATACAGGTACACCCTGGATCCTTAAGTGGTTAAAGGGGTACTCCGGTGGAAATTTTTTTTATTTTTATATCAACTGGCTCCAGAATGTTAAACAGATTAGTAAATTACTTCTATTAAAAATCTTAACCCTTCCTGTACTTATCTCCTGTATACTACAGAGGAAGTTGAGTTGTTCTTTTCTGTCTGTCCACAGTGCTATCTGCTGACACATCTGTCTGTGTCAGGAACTGTCCAGAGTAGGAGCTACTCCTCGTAGCAAACCTCTCCTACTCTAGACAGTTCCTGACATGGACAGCGGTGTCAGCAGAGAGCACTGTGGTCAGACAGAAAAGAACTACTAAACTTTCTCTGTAGTATACAGCTGCTGATAAGTACTGGAAGGATTAAGATTTTTAAATAGAAGTAATTTACAAATGTTTAACTTAAAAGGAATCAGTTCATTTGAATAAAAAAAAAAATTTATATATATATATATATATATATATATATATATATATATATATATATATATACATATATATATATATACATATATATATATATATATATATATATATATATACACACACACACACACATCTCCTACCTCCAAGCTGTTACCTCCTCTTCAGACATTGATGCAACACTTGCTGCTTCCTTGTAGAAAGCCTTCTGAATTGGAAGCATATCTTCGAAACAAAAACAAAAAACAACACTGCCAATATTAAGCAGCTTTAGCTGAAAGAGATGGTAGCAATACCTAAGCTCCAGAGCAACTAGAGAAGCAGCAACAAGGATTGGCTCTCTGACATTTCCCCTTAGATGGTTTCATCCTGTGTGAAATGCATGGACTTGGAGAGCATGCAGTGGACAAGGGCGCAGAGGCACTGCTATGGCTATGAAGACGTTATCGCTAGGCTAATTGATCAATATGTGATAGGTGTGTGGACATTTTCTATCCTAAAATTTAACAGACTCTGACACTCTCTAGGGTGCATTTACCCCTCAGCCTTTTTTCATAACAAACACTCCTGTCCATGATAATACATCTCAACTCCACAGACTTCTGCTATTTGTAGGTTGATGAAGTTGCACTACAAATAGAAGTTAAAAAAAAAATAAAGAGAAAAAGCATAATCCCTTGTTAGGTAAATCCCTGTCTGGCTACCAATCCAAGCACATCCGATCTATATGGGTCAAAAAAGTGTTTAGCCCATTGAGTCCATGGCAGAGCATCACATACTGGAGGACTAAAGTCTCATATTTATAATTTTTTGGGAACGTCCCAATACCATTTTTTTTTTTTTTTTTTTAAGTTCGAGTACAGATACTTTAATTCTAGTACTCGCTGATACCAGTTAAGAGTACTTTTATTTCAAAAGGGAATCTGACACCAAGGTGACCCGGTCTCTGGCGCTGCTTACCGTGCTGATATGTGGGTTCCTAGTTGTGTGCAATAGAGGCGGCTGCTGTAGTATGAGCCAAGATTTCTCTCTTCTCCATTGGGCAGAACAGAGAATTTGCATTGGTGGTAAGACCAATGTCTCCGAAGCGACTGCGCTAATGTTCACATGGTGAGCAGTGGTAGAACTGGGTCACCTGCACTATCTACATATAAATTGAAGTTAGTGCAGGTGACTCTGCTGTAAGATTGCCTTTAATAGTAGCCAGTATCCCCTTGTAGGTAGTATAGATAGTTGCAGACATTAGCAGCAGCTCCCAATAGACAGCGCTCACCTGCGGGTGTTGCCACTCCGATGTCCCGTTCTCCTGTCTGCATCATGGTGTTCTGAGGAGGATCATGCAACATACACATCACTCTGCTTCCTCCGTAGCATTACGCTGGACGCAGGGGAGGAGGTGGAGTTAAGTGTGTGTCACATGCTCCTCCATGGGACACCATGACGCGGACGGAACGACGGGGCAGCGGAGCCGGGCCGCACTGCAGCAGGTATCAGACATGGTATCGGGGACATTAAACGAGTCCCAGATACCATGCAATTGCTGAATTGCTGGGTATCTGCCCCGATACTAGTATCGGTACATCCCTACAATTTTTCTCATCTTATTTTTGTATTGTTCTATTTGACATAGTAAGTTGAAAGATTCACAGAACAAACATATAATAATACAAATATATACCAAAAACACAAACCTGCCCATTTCATTGCTTCATATTTATCTTTATTTTCCCGAAGTAAAGTCCAGTTTATTGCAGGTCGTTCTTCATCTTTACCCTCGACAGCACTAGAGGAGTAACTGTCCTTGTACCCCCATCCTGCATTTAGAAGAGATTACCTTTTTAGCAATGTCAAATAAAACAAAAAATAAATAAAAATAAAAACTAGAGTTTAAGATATTAAAGTTATTTAACAGATAGCATGTGGCACACGTCAAGAACCAGATTCTCCAGAAAAAAAAGCTATACTTTATGCAACACCTACAGCAAAGGCAAATAAGAGAAACCGTGTCTCATTCTGTTACCTCAGACCCAGGGCTGTGGAGTCGAGGAGTCGGACGAAATTTTGGGTACCTGGAGTCGGAGTCGGCAAACAATGCAGCGGCACCGACTCAATTTAGATTGGAATAAAAAAAAATAAAAAAAAGTTTAAATGTGCCAATTCACAAAAAGTTATAATTAATGACTTCTCTACTGTAAGACTAAAGACAAATGCATGCAGTGCCTCACGTAACCGCAAAACGAACACGTTAAGTGACCGTGAAGAAGCATACTTTTCATGTGCTTTACTATATGGCACACAACGCACAATTAGGAGCAGCAATACTTATACTTTCCATAGTGTTGTGTTCTGCTGTTACAGGGAACCCATGGGTAACCTAGCCTCTCACTGATAAGGGATTAAGAAAATATGTTTTTTGCAGTACTAGAGACACTTGTATAAGTGAAGGGAATGGAGGGTCAATAGTTCAAGACTGAAGCTGTAAACCATTGGAAAAACTGCTGCCATTCAGCTAAGGCTATAAAAACTTGTAAACTCGATTGTTAGCTTAAAGGGGTACTCCGCACCTAGACATCTTATCGCCAGATCGCCGGGGTCGCACTGTGCGTAATGAAGGGTGATACAGGGGCTGAAGCATCGTTACATCATGGCTCTGCCCCTCGTGATGTCACGGCCAGCCCCCTCAATACAAGTCTATGGGAGGGGGCGTGGTGGTCGTCAAACCCCCTGCCATAGACTTGCATTAAGGGGGCGGGCCGTGATGTCATGAGGGGCGGAGCTATGACGTTACGCCGCTCCGTCCACTGTATCGCTCTGTATCAGTCCCCCAAACTCGCTCTGTGTAGTAATGACAGAGCGGTGCCGCAGCGGCGATCTCGGGGATCCCCAGCAGCGGGACTCCGGCGATCTGAAATCTTATCCCCTATCCTTTGGATAGGGGATAAGATGTCCAGGGGCGGAGTACCCTTTTAAACTTTAAACATGACTATGGGATTCTACTAGGGAAATCATGTTTTATAATAAATGCCCCTTCCTTGATCCTCCCACTGCCCTATCTTCAGCAGCAGATCAGCACACAAACTGTTCAATACAGTAGACTGTTGGCTTCCCAGCCAGTAGTCCTGTGGTAATGACAGGTATGTTACCTTTCTTTCCTTCAAGGAATGTATAAAATACATTCGCATATTAATACAGAGGAGTCGGAGACCCCCCCCATTCCTGAGACCCCCCCATGTAGGCAATCACCGCAAATCTTCGGTCAATTCCGAACAGTAATTCCGGGTCATACGGGTCTCCGGTGATCAGGAAAATAAGGGGGATCGGGGCTGTGATTTGTAGTTTTGCAACAGTTGGAGATCACTAAGCAGTAGTCTCTAAACTGTGGCCCTCTAGATCAGGGGTCCTCAAACTTTTTAAACGGGGGGCCAGATCGTTGGAGGGCCGGACTATAGATAACAAAACATGAATAAATTCCTATGCACACTTATATATCTTATTAGTGGACTACCACTTTAAGTACACAGCACAGTTCCCCCCACATTAGGTTACATAGTTACATAGCTAGTACGGTCGAAAAAAGACATATGTCCATCAAGTTCAACCAGGGAATTAAGGGGTAGGGGTGTGGCGCGATATTGGGGAAGGGATGGGATTTTATATTTCTTCATAAGCATTAATGTTATTTTGTTCCAGGAATGTATCTAATCCTGTTTTAAAGCTGTTAATTGTTCCTTCTGTGACCAGTTCCTGAGGTAGACCATTCCATAAATTCACAGTTCTCATGGTAAAGAAGGCGTGTCCGCCCCTTGAGACTAAACTTTTTCTTCTCCAGGTTGGCAGTATAGATCCCCCACATTAGGTTGTAGTTCCCCCACATTAGGGTTGGCAATAGTTTCCCCACATTAGGGTTGGCAGTACAATTCCCCAACATTAGGTTGGCAGTATAGTCCCCCACATTAGGTAGTAGTTCCCCTACATTAGGTTGTAGTTCCCCCCCACATTAGGTGCAGTATAGTTCACCCACATTAGGTTGTAGTTCCCCCACATTAGGTGCAATATAGTCCCCCACATTAGGTGCAGCATAGTTCTCCCACATTAGGTGCAATATAGTCCCCCACATTACGTTGGCAGTATAGTTCCCCCACATTAGGTGCAATATAGTCCCCCACATTAGGCTGGCAGTATAGTTCCCCCACATTAGGTGCAATATAGTCCCCCACATTACGTTGGCAGTATGTTCCCCCACATTAGGTGCAATATAGTCCCCCACATTAGGCTGGCAGTATGTTGGCCCACATTAGGTGCAATATAGTCCCCCAGATTAGGTGCAGTATAGTTCCCCCACATTAGGTGCAATATAGTCCCCCACATTAGGTTGGCAGTATAGTTCCCCCACATTAGGTGCAATATGTTCTCCCACATTAGTTGCAGTATGTTCCCCCACTTTAGGCTGGCAGTATAGTCCCCCAAATTACGTTGGCAGTATGTTCCCCCACAGGCATACAGCCTCCAGCCATAAAGTATGGCTGGAGGCTGTATGCCTGTGTACTGCCCCATTTCAGTGTTCCGATCACCGCTCCTCGGGTCCGGCCATAGCAGGACCAGAGGATCGGTGGTCAGAACACCGAAGGGACGCGCCGCTGGTAAACACTTACCTACTACCAGCGCGCGCGTCCTTGCTTCTTCTCCGCTGCTCCGCGCTCGGTTGCTTCTTCTCCGCTGCTCCGCGCTCGGTTGCCTCTTCTCCGCTGCTCCCGGCGGTCCCCGCGTTTTTAAAGTAAACGCGGGCCGCAGGTACTTAACAGAGGCATCCTTGTGTTCCGAAAGCATCTTTCGGAACACAGGGATGTTCTAAGGCAAAAACACCCGGCAGGCCGGGTAAATGCGCTCCGCGGGCCGCATGTGGCGGGCCGTAGTTTGAGGACCCCTGCTCTAGATCCTGCAAAACTACAACTCCCAGCATGCCCACACAGCAGTTTGCTGTCTGGGCATGCTGGGATTTGTAGTTTTGCAACATCTGGAGGGCCACAGTCTGGAGCTCACTGTGCGGTGGTTTCTAAACCATGGCCCTCTAAATCTTGCAAAACTACAATTCCCAGCATGCACGAACAGCAAACGGCTGTCTCGCCATGCTGCGAGTTGTAGTTGCGTACCTCCAGCTGTTGTATAACTACATCTCCCAGCATGCCCTTCGGCGATCAGTACATGCTGGAGGCACACTGGTTGGAAAATAGAGTTGGGTATCAGAACCTAACTGAAGGTTTTCCAACCAGTGTGCCTCCAGCTGTTGCAAAAGTACAACTCCCAGCATACACGGTCTGTCAGTACATGCTGGGAGTTGTAGTTTTGAAACAGCTTGAGCATTGCAGGGTACATTCATTCACACGGGCGGGGATTTACAGTTAGTTTCAAGTTTGAGCTGCAGCAAATGTTCCGCCACAGCGCAAACTCCTAGCGGGAAACTCACTGTAAACCCCGCCTGTGTGAATTTACCCTAAAAACACTAAACACAAAGTAAGGGGTAAAACACTACATATACACCCCCTTACACTGTCCCCCCCAATAAAAATGAAAAACGTATCGTATGGCAGTGTTTCCAAAACAGAGCCTCCAGCTGTTCCAAAACAACAACTCCCAGCATTTTCGGACAGCCACTGACTGTCCAGGAATGCTGGGAGTTTAGCAACAGCTGGAGGCACCCTGTTTGGGAATCACTGGCATAAAATACCCCTATGTCCACCCATATGCAATCCCTAATATAGTCCTCAAATGCGCACGGTGCTCTCTCACTTCGGAAGCCCTGTCTTATTTCAAGGAAACAGTTTAGGGCCACATATGGGATATTTCCGTACTCGGGAGCAATTGCACTACAAATTTTGGGGGGCTTTTTTTTCTCATTTTACCCCTTATGAGAAGGAAAAGGTGGGGGCTACACCAGCCTGCTGGTGTAAAAAAAATAAATAAAATTTACACTAACATGCTGGTGTTGCCCCATACTTTATTTTCAGAAGAGGTAAAAGGGAAAAAAAAAAAAAAAAAAAAAGACCCTCAAAATTTGTAACGCAATTTCTCCTGAGTATGGAAATACCAAATATGTGGATGTAAAATGCTCTGCGGACGCACAACAAGGCTCCGGAGTGAGAGCGCACTATGTACATTTGAGGCTTAAATTGGTGATTTGCACAGGGGTGGCTGATTTAACAGCGGTTCTGATATAAACGCAAAAAAAAAAATACCCACGTGTGAACCCATTTTGAAAACTACACCCCTAACAGAACATAACAAGGAGTATAGTGAGCCTTAACAACCCACAGGCGTTTCACAAATTTTCCTTGAAGTTGTATGGGGAAAAAAAAAATGTAAAAGAAAAAGTAAATTTTTTACTTTTTTTTTTTTTACACTAAAATGTTGGCGTTACCCTCAATTTTTCCTTTTCACAAGGGAAAAATAGGAAGAAAAAAAAAGCCCCCCAAATTTTGTAACCCCTCTCTTCTGAATAAGAACATACCCTATATGTGGATATAAAGTGCTCTGTGGGCGAATGACAATGCTCAGAAGAGGAGCGCCATTGGGCTTTTGGAGAGAAAATTTGTCCAGAATTGAAGGCCATGTGTGTTTACAAAGCTCCCATAGTGCCAGAACACTGGACCCCCCCCCCCCCCACGTGACCCCATTTTGGAAACTACACACCTCACGGAATGTAATAAGGGATGCAGTGAGCATTTACGCCCCACAGGTCTCTGACATATTTTTGGAACAGTGATCAGTGAAAATGAAAAATGTAATTAAATGCCAGTGGGGTGTAAATGCTCACTGCACCCCTTATTAAATTCTGTGAGGGGTGTAGTTTCCAAAATGGGGTCATGTGGGTGGGGTTCCACTGTACTGGCATCACGGGGGCTTTGTAAATGCTCATGGCCGCCGACTTCCATTCCAAAATAAAATTCTCTCCAAAAGCCAAAATGCGCTCCTTCTCTTCTGAGCATTGTAATGCTGCAGCAGAGCACTTGGCGTCCACACATTTATTATTTATTTATTTATTTTATTTATATAGCGCCTACAGATTCTGCAGCGCTTACAATTATGGGGTACAAACAAAGACAAGTATCAGACTTAAAATTACACAATAATTATTCAAACAAGAGGTGTGGGGATATGTTGGGGAACCGATGCAGCACGAGTGAAGTCTTGGAGACGGGAGTGAGAAGTTCGGATTATAGAAGATGTTAGTGTGAGGTCATTAGCAGATCGGAGAGAACGTGTAGGATGGTAGACAGAGATGAGAGAGGAGATGTAGGGTGGTGCAGCATTGTGGAGAGCTTTGTGTGCGAGACTGAGGATTTTGTACTGTATTCTGGACTGAATTGGTAACCAGTGTAGTGACTGGCACAGGGAGGAGGCGTCGGTGTAGCGGCTGGAGAGGAAGATGAGTCTGGCTGCGGCATTAAGGATAGACTGGAGAGGAGAGAGTTTGGAGAAAGAAGAAATGGGGTTACAAATTTTTGGGGGCATTTTCTCCTATTACCCCTTGAAAAAAAAATGTTAAATTGTGGGGGGGACTGCATTTTAGTAAAATTTGTTTCTCTCTTCATTTACACATTCGACTTTAACGAAAAGTCGTCAAACACCTGTGGGGTTATAAGGCTCACTGTACCCTTGTTACTTTCCTCAAGGGTTGTAGTTTCCAAAATAGTGTGCCATGTGTTTGTTTTTGTTCTGTTCTGGCACCATAGGGGCTTCCTAAATGCAACATGCCCCTCAAAAACCTTTGCTTTCCAAAAGCCAAATGTGGCTCCGTCTCTTCTGAGCATTGTATTGCGCCCGCAGTGCACTTGAAGTCCACACATGAGGTATTTCCATACTCAAGAAATGGGGTTACAAATTTTGGGGGGCATTTTCTCTTATTACCCCTTAATAATTCATACACCGGAACTGGCCAGCACCGGTGGGTTATGTGTTACAGACAACACTGCCAGAATCGAAAATGGTATACTTGACAGTCAAGTTGGGATAATGCTGGACGGTATGACCATCACCGGGAGTGGGCCCTCAGTATAGTGTCAGGTGCTCGGGGGTCCTCGACATGGTACCCGGGGTCTCGGTCAGGCCACCTGGTAACTCACCTCCATGTCTCCGCAGTTCTGCTCGAGTTTCCCGTACCCGCCTGGAAGTCACATGCCCGCTGGGAGTTGTAGTCCCCTCCCAGCTCCTCAGAGTCAGTTCAGTGAGGCTCGGACTACACTTCCCAGAGACGCTGTGCAGCCGGACGGTTCTCTACACCATCAAGCATTGGAGTTGATTGCGATGAAACAGTATTGCGGTATGTGAAAAATTTGTATGTACAGATGTGAATAGCAGTGACTGCAGACTCAGAGGCCCTGGGTCACTGAACTATGCAATGCTCTGCACATAGCTGCCCTACAGGGATGTATGAGGACTATTTTTTTTTTGCCGTGGTCTGTACTTTTTATCGGTACCATTTTTGTTTTAATGGGACTTTTAGATAGCTTTTTAATAATTTTTTATGTCATATGAAGTGACCAAAAACACACAATTGTGGACTTTGGTATATATATATTTTTTACGTGTACACCATCGACCATGCAATTTAATTAACATTATTTTTTTAATAGTTCAGACATTAAACACATGCAGCGATACCACATACTTTTTTAGTATTTTTTTTTTTTTTACATTATCTTAGTTTAAAAAAAAAAATGGGAAAGAGGGGGGGGGGGATTAAAGCTTTTATTAGGGAAGGGGTAAATGGGAAAGAGTTAAAAAAAAATTTTTTACCATAATTTTATTACACTTTTTCACTTTTTGTTATAGCTACCATAGGGTATGTGCAGATTGCAGAGAATTGCACCCTAAGGTCTGTAGAAGACCCTACGGTGCAATGCTCTGCAGTCTGCACATACCCCCATGTGTATAGCAGTGTGTGTACATTCCTATAGAGGTGGGGGTATGTGCAGAGAATTGCACCCTTGTCTGATGTACAGACTAGGGTGCAATGCTCTGCACACATACTCCCACCTGTATAGAAATTTACACACACACTGCTATGCACATGGGAGGGTATGTGCAGACTGCAGAGCATTGCATCGCATCCTAAGGTCTGTAAAAGACACTAGGGTGTAATGCTCTGTCTGCAGTCTTCTCTGCACGTACCCCCCCATGTGTATAGCAGTGCAGAGCAGACTGCTGACACAGATGGGAGGATCGCCGACCTCCGGGGCCGGAGCATAGCGCACAGTGGGTGTGTGCTCTAGAAGATTTTTATTTTTACCTATTGAAAGGGGGTGGCAGCGTTGGCGGCTGAAGATGGCAGTCCAGGGCAGGCTGAGTGGAGGAAGGAATGGCTGCACTACGGTGGGAGGAGACCATTAGGAGGAGCAGCAGCCCCACCTTGGAGTGATTGGTGAATGTACTTTGAGGGCGGGGCTGCCACTGAGTCTGCTGCAGAGTCTGCTACGGGATTTGCGGGACCCACAAGCATAGCGCCTGACCGCCCCAGCCTCCTGACCGGTATATGAAAAATTATTGTTTATAAATTAAAATAAATAAATAAATAAATAAAAAATAAAAAAGTTTTCGGTATACCGCCCAGCACTAGGTTGGGGTATGTAGGCCTCATGGTGAGTGCTTAAACCCCTTAAGGACTGAGCCCTTTTCCGCAATTCTGACCACTGTCCCTTTACACATTAATAACTCAAACGCTTTTACCGAATATTCTGATTCGGAGACTGTTTTTTCGTGACATATTCTACTTTATTTTGGTGGTAAATTTTCGGCGTTACTTGCATCCTTTTTGGTGAAAAATCCCCAAATTTCATTAAAATGTAGCATTTTTCTAACTTTGAAGCTCTCTACTTGTAAGGAAAATGGATATTCCAAATAAATTTAATTTTTCTTCACAAATACAATATGTCTACTTTATGTTGGCATCATAAAATGGACATATTTTTACTTTTTGAAAAAATTAGAGGGCTTCAAATAGAGCAGCAATTTTCAAAAATTTCATGAAAATTGCAAAATCTGAAGGCACAGATGTTACAGAACTACAACTCCTAGCATGCCTGGGCAGTATAGGCATGCTGAGAGTTGTAGTTTGGCAACATCTGGAGGGCTACAGTTTGGGCACCACTGTAACAGTGGTCTCCAAACTGTGCATGCTATAAATTCTGCCGGGTGCCGAAACTTTTGCAGACGCCATTGTTTTGTTTTCTGTTATTTTGAAAGTGTAAATGATGGAAATAAAATCTAACTTTTGTTGACATATTATAAGAATGTTTAATCTGTAATTTGATGCCTTTTGGAGATTTTTCCATATTTCCTTGGCTTCTTTATGCACATTAATACAAATTTTTACCTGGGGTGCCAGAACTTTTGATCCCTACTGTATGTTGCTCAACTTCAAATCCCCATTGCAGCCCAATCAGACTTCCTTAAAGGACAACTGCAGCGGAATTACACTTATCCCCTATCCACAGGATAGGGGATAAGTGTTTGATCGCGGGGGTCCGACAGCTGGGACCCCCCCCCTCGATCCCCCTAATGGGGTGCCGGCATTAGCGCCCATGGTGACATAACGTCGACCTAGAGGTCGACTGTGATGCCCCGTCTCCTCCCCGTCCCCATACAGTTCTATGGGGGATGCGGGGAGGCACGAATGCTGCCTCCCCGCCTCTCCCATAGAGATGTATGGAGGAGGCGTGCCGGCCGCAACATCATGCTGCGGCTGGCACGCCCCCTGCACGGGAGAGCCGCAGCCCCGTACAGGAGATCGCCGGGGGCCCCAGCATTCGGACCCCCCGCGATCAAACACTTATCCCCTATCTTGAGGATAGGGGATAAGTGTTTGTACCGCTGTAGATGTCCTTTAACTCCTTAAGGACGCAGCTCATTTTCACCTTAAGGACCGAGCCATTTTTTGCAATTCCGACCACTGTCACTTTAAGCATTAATAGCTCTAAGATACTTTTACCGATTATTCTGATTCTGTGATTGTTCTTTCGTGACATATTCTACTTTATGTTTGTGGTAAATTTTCGTCGTTACTTGCATCCTTTCTTTGTGAAAAATCCCAAAATTTCATGAAAATTTAGAAAATTTAGCATTTTTCTAACTTTTAAACTCTCTGCTTGTAAGGAAAATTGATATTCCAAATACATTTTATATTGATTCACAAATACAATATGTCTACTTTATGTTGACATCATAAAGTTGACATGTTTTTACTTTTGGAAGACATTAGAGGGCTTCAAAGTATAGCAGCGATTTTCTAAATTTTCATGAAAATTTCAAAATCTGAATTTTTCAGGGACCAGTTAAATATGAAGTGGATTTGAGGGGCCTTTCTGTGAGAAATACCCCCTAAATGACCGCATTATAGAAACTACACCCCTCAAAATATTCAAAATGACATTCAGAAACTTTGTTAACACTTTAGGAGTTTCACAAGAATAGCAGCAAAGTGGAGGAGAAAAATCAAAATCTGCATTTTTTACATTAACATGTTCTTGTAGCCCCATTTTTTTTCCTTATTAAAAGTGGTATTAGGTGAAAAAAAATTGTATCCCAATTTCTCCTGAGTACGGAAATACCTCATATGCTGGCATAAAGCGCTCTGTGGGCTCACAACATGATTTAAGAGGGAAAGAGCAACAAATTTTGCTGTCATGGTTTTTGGGGGCCATGTTGCATTTAGGAAGCCCCCATGGTGCCAGAACAGCAAAAAAACACCCCACATGGCATACTATTTTGGAAACTACACCCCTCAAGGAACGTAAGAAGGGGTATAGCGAGCCTTAACACCTCACAAGTGTTTGACGACTTTGCGTTGAAGTTGGACGTGAAAATGGAAAATTTGATTTTTTACACTAAATTGATGGTGCTACCCCAAATTTTTCATTTTTACAAGGGGTAATAGGAGAAAATGGACCCCAAACCTTGAAGCCCAAATTCTCCCATTTTAGAAAATGCCCCATATGTGGACGTTAACTGCTCTGCTGGCGCACTACAGGTCTCAGAAGAGAAGGAGCAAACTTTGGCTTTTTGAAAGAGAATTTTGCTGAAATGGTTTCTGGGGGGTATGTTGAATTTAGAAAGTCCCCGGGGTGCCAGAACAGCAAAAAAATAAAAATAAAAAAATAAACACATGGCATACTATTTTGGAAACTACACCCCTCAAGGAACATAACAAGGGGTATAGTGAGCCTTAACACCTCACAGGTGTTTGACGACTTTGCGTTGAAGTTGGATGTGAAAATGGAAAATTGGATTTTTAACCCCTTAAGGACCAGGCCATTTTACACCTTAGGACCAGAGCGTTTTTGAACATCTGACCACTGTCACTTTAAGCATTAATAACTCTGGGATGCTTTTACCTATCATTCTGATTGCGAGAATGTTTTTTCGTGACATATTCTACTTTATGTTATTGGTAAAATTTTGTCAATACTTGCATTGTTTCTTAGTGAAAAATTCAAAAATTTGTAACTTTGAAGCTCTCTGCTTGTAAGGAAAATGGATATTCCAAATAATTATTTTTTTTAATTCACACATACAATATGTCCACTTTATGTTTGCATCATAAAATTTACGTGTTTTTACTTATGGAAGACACCAGAGGGCTTTAAAGTTCAGCAGCAATTTTCTACAAAATTTCCAAAATCACAATTTTTCAGGGACCAGTTCAGGTTTGAAGTGGATTTGAAGGGTCTTCATCTTAGAAATACCCCATAAATGACCCCATTAAAAAAAACTGCACCCCCCAAAGTATTCAAAATGACATTCAGTCAGCGTTTTAACCCTTTAGGTGTTTCACAGGAATAGCAGCAAAGTGAAGGAGAAAATTCACAATCTTCATTTTTTACACTTGCATGTTCTTGTAGACCCAATTTTTGAATTTTTACAAGGGGTAAAAGCAGAAAATGTATACTTATATTTGTAGCCCAATTTCTCTCGAGTAAGCACATACATATGTCTGTAAATTGTTCGGCGGGCGCAGTAGAGGGCTCAGAAGCGAAGAGGAGATTTTGGAGAGTACGTTTTTCTGAAATGGTTTTTGGGGGGCATGTTGCATTTAGGAAGCCCCTATGGTGCCAGAACAGGAAAAAAAAAAAAAAAAAAACACATGGCATACCATTTTGGAAACTAGACCCCTTGAGGAATGTAACAAGGAATAAAGTGGGCCTTAATATCCCACAGGGGTTTCACGACTTTTGCATAAGTAAAAAAAAAATAAAAAATAAAAATGTGTGTTTCCCCCCAAATTTCACATTTTTGCAAGGGTTAATAGCAGAAAATACCCCCCAAAATTTGTAACCCCATCTCTTCTGGGTATGGAGGTACCCCATAAGTTGACCTGAAGCGCACTACGGGCGAACTACAATGCTCAGAAGAGAAGGAGTCATATTTGGCTTTTTGAGAGCAAATTTTGCTCGGGGGCATGTCGCATTTAGGAAGCCCCTATGGTGCCAGGACAGCAAAATAACCCCCACATGGCATACCATTTTGGAAACTAGACCCCTTGATGAACGTAACAAGGGGTACAGTGAGCATTTACCCCCCACTGGTGTCTTTGATCTTTGGAACAGTGGGCTGTAAATTCTCACTGCACCTCTCATTACATTCCGTGAGGGGTGTAGTTTCCGAAATGGGGTCACACGTGGGGTTTCGTTTTTTTTGCGTTTGTCAAGACCGCTGTAACAATCAGCCACCCCTGTGCAAATCACCTCAAATGTACATGGCGCGCTCTCCCTTCTGGGCCTTGTTGTGCACCCCCAGAGCACTTTGCGCCCACATATGGGGTATCTCTGTAGTCTGGAGAAATTGCATTACAAATTTTGGGGGGCGTTTTTCCCTTTTAGCTCTTGTCAAAATGAAAAGTATGGGGCAACACCAGCATGTTAGTGTAAAAAATTATTATTTTTTTTTTACACTAACATGCTGGTGTAGACCCCCAACTTCACCTTTTCATAAGGGGTGAAAGGAGAAAAAGCCCACCAAAATTTGTTAGGCAATTTCTCCCGAGTACGGCGATACCCCATATGTGACCCTAAACTGTTGCCTTGAAATACGACAGGGCTCCAAAGTGAGAGCCCCATGCGCATTTGAGGCCTGAATTAGGGATTTGCATAGGGGTGGACATAGGGGTATTCTACGCCAGTGATTCCCAAACAGGGTGCCTCCAGCTGTTGCAAAACTCCCAGCATGCCTGGACAGTCAACGGCTGTCCGGCAATACTGGGAGTTGTTGTTTTGCAACAGCTGGAGGCTCCATTTTGAAAACCGTGGCATACCAGACGTTTTTCATTTTTATTGGGGAGGGGGGCTGTGTAGGGTTATATGTAGTGTTTTTTACTTTTTATTTTATTTTGTGTTAGTGTAGTGTAGTGTTTTTAGGGTACAGTCACATGGGCGGGGGGTTACAGCGAGTTTCCCGCTGCGAGTTTGAGCTGCCGTGCAAAATTTGCTGCATCGCAAACTTGCACCCTGATACTCCCTGTAAGCCCCCTGCCCATGTGAGTGTACCCTGTACATTCACAGGGGGGGACCTCCAGCTGTTGCAAAACTACAACTCCCAGCATGCACAGTCCATCAGTGCATGCTGGTAGCTATAGTTTTGCAACAGCTGGAGGCACACTGGTTGGGAAACAGACAATGTTTCCCAACCAGTGTGCCTCCAATTGTTGCAAAACCACAACTCCCAAACATTCTCAGGCATGCTGGGAGTAGTAGTTCGGCAACATCTTTAGAGCCAGATGTTGCCGAACTACAACTCCCAGCATGCTTGGAGTTGTAGTTTTGCAACATCTGGAGGACTACAGTTTGCAGACCACTAATACAGTGGTTCCCAATCGGTGTCCTTCCAGATGTTGCAAAACTACAACTCCCAGTATGCCAAAACTGTCCAGGCATGCTGGGAGTTGTAGTTCTGCAACATCTGAAGGGCTAGCTATTACAGAAATACAACTCCCAGCATGCCTGGACAGTAAGGGCATGCTGAGGATGTGTAGTTTTGCAACATCTGGAAGGGCACAGTGGTCTCCAAACTGTGGACCTCCAGATGTTGCAAAACTGCAAGTCCCAGCAGGGCTGTCTGGGCATGCTGGGAGTTGTAGTATACAGGGTCCCAATACAGCAATGCATGTCGCTTTACGGCGACGTGCATTGCTGTAAAGGGCCCGACCGCGGCTGAAGAGGAACTCACCTGTCGCCGCTGCCGCCGTCTTTATCGCCGGGATCCGGGTCTTCAGGGACGAGGTAAGTACCGGGGCCGAGCCCCAGCACTCCCCCGTCCCCCGCCGCGTCCTCCGGTCTTCCTCCCGTCCTCTCCGGACTTCCAGGGGCTGGGCAGGACGGGAGGAAGTAACCCCCCCCCCCCCCCCTTGCGATTGGTCGGTTAACTAATCGAAGAATCGCAGGGGATCGGAGGAGGTGGCAGGCTTGCCACTTCGCTCCTATACTTTAGCATGGTCCTGGCTGTCTGTGACAGCCGGGATCATGTAAAATTACCGGGCGATCGGGTCCCAGAGACCCGATCAGTCCGGTATCGCCGCAGATCGCAAGGGCGATTTCCCTTGCGATTTGCGGCGATCGCCGACATGGGGGGCCTACATGGCCCCCCTCGGCGTCTGCCCTGGATGCCTGCTGAAGTATTTCAGCAGGCATCCGGTTCCGATCTCGGCCCGGCGAGCGACAGAGACCGGAAAACACCATGACGTTGTGGAACGTCATTGGTCCTTAACCCCTTAACGACGCAGGACGTATATTTACGTCCTGCGCCGGCTCCCGCGATATGAAGCGGGATCGCGCCGCGATCCCGCATCATATCGCGTGGGTCCCGGCGCTAATCAACGGCCGGGACCCGCGGCTAATACCACACATCGCCGATCGCGGCGATGTGCGGTATTAACCCTTTAGAAGCGGCGGTCAAAGCTGACCGCCGCTTCTAAAGTGAAACTGAAAGTATCCCGGCTGCTCAGTCGGGCTGTTCGGGACCGCCGCGGTGAAATCGCGGCGTCCCGAACAGCTGATCGGACACTGGGAGGGCTCTTACCTGCCTCCTCGGTGTCCGATCGACGAATGACTGCTCCGTGCCTGAGATCCAGGCAGGAGCAGTCAAGCGCCGATAATGCTGATCACAGGCGTGTTAATGCACGCCAGTGATCAGCATAGGAGATCAGTGTGTGCAGTGTTATAGGTCCCTATGGGACCTATAACACTGCAAAAAAAAAGTAAAAAAAAAGTGTTAATAAAGGTCATTTAACCCCTTCCCTAATAAAAGTTTGAATCACCCCCCTTTTCCCATAAATAAAATAAAACAGTGTAAAAAAAAAAAAAATAAACATATGTGGTATCGCCGCGTGCGTAAATGTCCGAACTATAAAAATATATCATTAATTAAGCCGTACGGTTAATGGCGTACGCGCAAAAAAATTCCAAAGTCCAAAAAAGCGTATTTTGGTAACTTTTTATAACATTAAAAAATGAATAAAAAGTGATCAAAAAGTCCGATCAAAACAAATATCATACCAATAAAAACTTCAGATCACGGCGCAAAAAATGAGTCCTCATACCGCCCCGTACGTGGAAAAATAAAAAAGTTATAGGGGTCAGAAGATGACATTTTTAAACGTAAAAATTTTCCTGCATGTAGTTATGATTTTTTCCAGAAGTGCGACAAAATCAAACCTATATAAGTAGGGTATCATTTTAACCGTATGGACCTACAGAATAATGATAAGGTGTAATTTTTACCGAAATATGCACTGCGTAGAAGCGGAAGCCCCCAAAAGTTACAAAATGGCGTTTTTTTTTCGATTTTGTCGCACAATGATTTTTTTTTCCGTTTCGCCGTGCATTTTTGGGTAAAATGACTAATGTCACTGCAAAGTAGAATTGGCGACGCAAAAAATAAGCCATAATATGGATTTTTAGGTGGAAAATTGAAAGGGTTATGATTTTTAAAAGGTAATGAGGAAAAAACGAAAGTGCAAAAACGGAAAAACCCTGAGTCCTTAAGGGGTTAAAGCCCAGGGTGCCATGACGTTCCACAATGTCATTGGTCCTTAATAGGTTAACACTAAATTGATGGTGTTACCCCAAATGTTTCTTTTTCACAAGGGATAATAGAAGAAAATGGACCACAACATTTGAAGCCCAATTTCTCCCGATTAAGAAAATGCCCCATATGTGGATGTTAAGTGCTCTGCTGGCGCACTACAGGTCCCAGAACAGAAGGAGCGCCATTGGTCAATTTTGCTGAAATTGAAGTCGGGGTCATGTACATTAATAAAACCTCCCATGGAGCCAGAACATCAGAAACCCCCCACATGTGACACCATTTTGGAAACTAGACCCCTCCTGGAACGTAACAAGGGGTACAGAGAGTACTTACACCTCACAGGTTATTTGAAAAGTGGGCCGTAAAAGTGAAAATTTAGATTTTTAATACTGTATTGCTGGTATTAACCAAAAATTTTTTCGTTTCACAAGTCGTAAGAGAAAAAAGGCTCCACAAAATTTGTAGCCCAATTTCTCCAGAATAAGAATATGCCCCATATATGGCGGTAAAGCACTATGCGGGTGCAAAACAGGGCTTAGGAGTGAGACAGCACTGATGAGATTTGAGGCCTAAAGTGGTGCTTTGCACTGCAATGCTTGAGGTTCTGACGTAAAAGCTAAAAAAAATAAAATAAAAAAAACGCAAGTGACCCCAATTTTGAAACTACACCCCTCAAGGAAGGTAACAAGGGGTACAGTGAGTACTTACACCTCACAGGTTTTTTGAACAGTGGGCTGTAAAATGAAAATTTTTATTTTTTTTACACTAAAATGCTGGGGTTAACCAATTTTTAACATTTTCACAAGAGGTAATTGGAGATATTGGGTTACAAATTTTGGGGGGCTTTTTCTCCTGACTATGGAAACACATCCACATATGGGGTAACGTGTTGGGCAGGCGCACAACAAGGCTCATAAGTCATAGAGGTCTGTTTGCATTTGAGGCCTATGGCATATCAGTAGCTGACTATTACATACATTCAGAGGAAAATACAAAAATGAAACACCCAATTGTGGCACCATTACAGAAAGTACCCACCCTGAAGAATGGGTATAGGGCTAAAGAGGACATTTTGAACGCACGGGTGTTTACTAAATTTATTTTCAAGGAATGGATGAAGGGTAGCTTTCGAAAATTACAATTTTCAACCTATGCTCTGCTTCATCTTTCTGGGAACAACTAACATGTGACTCCGAATTGTCGCCTGGAAATACGACAGAGCTCATGAGCGAGAACTCTTCGCATTTGAGGCCAGTGTTTCTAACAGACCTAACAGTTACATACATTCAGAGGAAAATACAAGAAAGGAACACCCACATGTGAGAATATTACAAACAGTACACCCCCTGGGGAAGGTGTACAGGAGTGAAGTGGACATTTGGAACAGACAGGTGTTCCCTAAATTTATTTTCCAGGAATGGATGAAGTGTACTATTGGGGGGGATGAAAATTGCAATTTTAATACTGATATGCCAATTACCAGAATGATGACCCAGAGTATAGCCAAAAGTAAAAATTATGCCCGCCCCAAACCCTGTGCTCTGAATAATCATCCTGGGAATGTGATGTGTGTGGCCGTCCCCAACCTGTTACCTCAAATGCACACCTCGTTCAGGTGGAGAGAGAGAGCGCTGCCCATTTGAGGCAACTGCAAACCCCCAATGCTGTTGACCCATTTTTTGGGTGGAAAAAAAAATAATAATAATAATGATAACAGGGGTATTAGGAAAGAGGTTTTGGGAATTATTTTTTTTTTTTTTTTGGGGGGGGGGGGGGGGGTGTTTTGGCTTTAAAATTTGGAGGACAATGTACTCTGGACTGGTACATTGGAGTTGAATTCTGGGGAATGAAAATCAGGTGAAAGAATAAAAAATGTAGTACTCCATGGAAGTGTTATACTCCCTGAAGCAATCCTTAATGCAGAGGCCTGGATGATCGGGGCAAGTGTCTTATTGAGTGGTGATTTCCTTACGAATCCCCCTCTTGCGATACACACTGCATTTTTTCTGAGATCGTCCCTTCTTTCCAGTGTGGGGGACCTCACCTGGAAAGTGTTGGCCAGGGACGAACCGGGGGCCCACAGTTCCAGAGGTGCCTCTGACCCGCTCTTTGGCGGTCACGAAAGATGAGGGTCTTTAGAACTTCCTCTTAAAACTGCAGGAATGTCCCTGTGCTGCCAGCGTACTGGGACAGTACAAAAGCGTTGTACATGGCAACCTGTACCAAGTGGACCGCAACTTTTTTGTACCATACCCATGTTTTCCGCATGGCATTATATGGTTTCAGGACTTGATCAGAAAGATCAACTCCCCCCATATACCGATTTTAGTCCAGAATACAATCAGGCTTGAGGACCGGTCCCACGGTACCTCGCACAGGGACAGGGGTGCTGCCGTTCCCATGAATAGTGGTGAGCATAAGGACATCCCTCTTGTCCTTATACCTGACCAGCAACAGGTTTTCATGGGAAAGGGAACGGGACTCACCCCGGGGGATAGGAGTCTGCAGGGGATAGGAAGGAAGGCCTCTGATTCTTCCGGACTGTCCCACAAGCGAGCGTGGATCTGGCGGCGAGGGATGTGAAGAGAGGGAGACTAGTATAAAAGTTATCCACGTAAAGGTGGTAACCTTTATCTAGCAATGGGTGCAAAAGGCCCCAAACGATTTTCCCGCTAACACCCAGAGTGGGGGAACAATCTATGGGGGTCAATACGGGAATCGTCCCTCATACACCATAAACTTGCAAGTGTACCCCGAGGTACTCTCGCAAAGTTTATACATCTTCACTCCATACCGCGCTCGCTTGGTAGGGATGTATTGCCGGAAGCAGAGTCTCCCCTTAAAGCTGATGAGAGACTCATCAATCGCGACCTACCTTCCAGGGACATAGGCCTCCCAAAATTTGGCCCCGAAGTGACACCAGTGAACTTGGCCGGGGGGCTTTACTAGTATGAGCGCCAGGGGGACTCATACTAGCATGGGGCACAGGGTCAGGAGTAGAGGAGGTTTGCGGCCTCGCTTGGCGGCGTCTCCGCCGCTTTGGTGGCTCATCATCAGAAGATGATGGAGGATGAGGAAATAAGGAAGGTGGGATCTTCCTCGTCCTCTAAGACGCTTTCAGTGTCGGAGGCCAGTATGGCATATGCCTCCTCTGCTTAAAACACCCTGCGGGCCATTTCCCTACTCTAATGGGGGTTAAGTGTATATATGTGGGGGGAAAAACTTTATTCGTGCGTGTGCTGTGTGTGGTGTGGTGCGATAATACCTCCCTAGCCTAACCTAACTAACTCCGCCCTAACAGAAAAAATATAAAACTAAAAAGGGGGGGAAATGTAAAAAAAAAAAAAAAAAGGACTTCTAGCGCAAAAAAAGCCCTGCGCCAAAAAAAGAGCGTGTACCTAATCAGTGGTGTGCACACTGATTAGCGCTTGGTGGCGACAGGGAGCGCAGACATCAGTGGGGGGTCCAGCCACTCAGCCCAGAACAGTGGCTGGTGGCACGTACACAGACCCCCACACAAAATACCCGAAAAATTTAATAATAAAAATGCTTAACCCCGAGAAAAAGCACCCGCCTGAACCCCAAAAAAAAACAAAACGATGATCAGTGATAAATCACAGACAGCGGTGGGGCAGGCCTCACACAGAGGTACGGTCTGTCTACACAGCACAGGCCTGCTACCAGTGGCACGGACCGACTATAGGTGCAAAAATAAAAATGCCGCTATAACCCGAAAAAGTGCCTGCACTTAAAAAAAAAAACGCTGATCAGTACTACAGGACTGATCAGCGGCGGGTGGGCGGCTTTAACTAATGGTGGAGGACCGCTCTTTTATAGCTAAGAGGGTCCGGCCACACGTTAAGCAAAAAAAAAGGTCTGCGCAAAGAAAAAAAAAGAAAAATAAAACGTTGGCGGCAGACCGCAGCAACCCAGTAGGGCCGGGGTCACGCAGCTAAAGGTGCTACGGCCCCACGGACACGCTGCAAAATAAAAAACTTTGTTAACTCCTAACTGTCCCTACCTAATCTAAAGCTAACCCTTACGTCTTTCTGTGCCAAGGGGCCACAGAAACACGGCAAGGGGGCACTTTTAATTATTATTATTTTTTTTTTTTTACTTTTTTGTGTATGAGGGGGGAGATGGAGGAGCAGAGCTCCGTCCTGCACACCAGATGAGAAGAAAATGGTGGGCAGAACGGAGCATCGTGCTCCTGATCCCATCTCCCCCCCTCCCCAAACTGCAGTGATTGGTGCGGTCACTGCGGCCACCTAATCACTGCTGTACTGGGGGATAGCAACAGTGCCGCCCCCCCAGTACGTTATGGATGATGATTGGTGGTGTCTGTTACAGCGGTGACCGGATCACTTAAGATAGCACGGCCGGTCACTCACCGGCGTGCTTCCTCCTGCGGTCCTCCTGGTCCTGCGCTCCTCTACCTCTATGGTTGTAGGCACGTGACGTCACTGACGTCCCGTGCGTACAACCATAGAGACGGAGGACTGGACCGCAGGAGGACCGAAGGAGGATCGCAGGAGAATGGTAAGTGAGCGGCAGACATCCTTATGTCCCGAAAAGATTTTACGGGACACAGGGATGTCCGGCATAGGAATACCTATGATTATCTGCCCGAGCCGGTTCCCGTGTGTGGCTGCAGGCGGGGGCCGGCCAGAGCAAGTAAAAACTAATACTGTACACTAAAAACCAGGGGGCCTCCAGCTGTTGTAAAACTACAACTCCCAGCATGCCCGGACAGCCTTTGCCGTGCTGGGAGTTGTAGTTTCCCAACAGCTGGAGGCACCCTGGTTTTTAGTATACAGTATTAGTTTTTACTTGCTCTGGCCGACCCCGCCTGCAGCCACACACGGGAGCCGGCCTGGGCAGATAATCAGAAGTTTTCTGATCCCGGACCTCAATACCCGGCGTATAAGACGACCCCCCGACTTTTCAGAAGAAAATTCAGGGTTAAAAAGTAGTCTTATACGCCGGGATATATGTTATTCACCGGCGGACTGTGGCAATCGCCTGTATGAGGGGATCTCAGGATCCCCTTCGGCGATGAGACGGGATGCCTGCTGAATGATTTCAGCAGGCATCCCGGTCTGGTCCCCACCCTGTGAGCGGCGGGAACCTGAATCGCAGAAAATCGCATGTCTGAATTGACATGCGATTTTCTGCAATCGCCGACATGGGGGGGGGATTCTCGGGGACCCCCCTCTGCGATGTCCCGGGATGACTGCTGAATGATTTCAGCAGACATCCTGGTCTGGTCCCCAATGGCTAGCGGCGGGGACAAGAATTCCCAGGGGCGTATGCATACGCCCCACGTCCATAAAGGGGTTCTCCGGTGCTTAGACATCTTATCCCCCTATCCAAGGGGATAAGATGCCTGATCGCGGGAGTCCTGCCGCTGGGAACCCCCGGAATCTTGCAAGCGGCGCCCCATTTGTAATCAGTCCCCGGAGCGTGTTCGCGCCGGGTCTGATTACAAACGACCACAAGGCCAGCGTCGTGTGACATCACGCCTCCGCCCCCGTGTGACGTCACGCTCCACCCTCAATGCAAGCCTACGGGAGGGGGCAGGACAGCTATCACACCACCTCCCGTAGGCTTGCATTGAGGGGCGGACTTGACGTCACACTGGGGCGGAGCGTGATGTCACACTGGGGCGGAGGCGTGGCGTCACACGGGGGCGGAGGCGTGGCGTCACACGCCACCGGCCTTGTGGTCGTCTGTAATCAGACCCGGAGCGAACACGCTCCAGGGACTGATTACAAATGGGGTGCCGCGTGCAAGATCCCGGGGGTCCCCAGCTGCGGGACTCCCGCGATCAGGCATCTTATCCCCTATCCTTTGGATAGGGGTTAATATGTCTAAGCACCGGAGGAACCCTTTAAGGACTCGGGATGCAGGGCATATGATACGCCCTACGTCCTTAAGAGGTTAATGACTTGAATAGCCACGTGGAGGACCTGGATAATAGGGGCAAGCGCAACATCATCAGGGTCCGCAGGCATCCGGAGGCCACACAGGCAGAGGATCTTCACGCCACGCTGGAAGCCATCTTCAACCTGATACTGGGTGAACCTCCATCTCAAAAGATTAAGCTTGATCGAGCTCATAGAGCCCTTCGGCCTCGACCCACAAATGGACCTTCTAGGGACATTATATGCTATGTTGCTGATTTCCAACTAAGAGCGCGGATTATGATGAAAGCACGCTCTCTCAAACACTTTGACAGTGCCCCAATCCAGCTATATCAGGATCTTTCATGGATCACCTTGAGCAAGAGATGGATGTTGCAACCTTTATTATCTGTCTTAGGCTAAGCTCAAATCTCGTATAGGTGGTCCTTCCCGTATGCTCTCCAGGCCAGTTATGATGGGCGCTCTTCACTGACTTGCTGGCCTTTTTTGCTGCCACCTCTACCCCGTGTGGCTACCAGTGCGTGAAAAATGCCCTCGTTCCGGCTGGAAGCAGTCTTCCACGGGTCAGCGGAATGCTCAGTCTGACCCCCCCCCCCCCCCATGAAGTAACTATTTTGGACGGTTGCTATATTTACAACTGTTACTTGCTGGACTTTTTGTCTGCATTTCTTCCCCATTGTATTTTGCTAATTATTTACCAAGTTGCTGCATTCATTCAGAGTTCAAAAAGGGTCTGGATGCATATTTGGAGAACAACAACATCGCTGGTTATGTATACTAGATTTATGGGGACAGAATGTTGATCCAGGGATTTATTCTGACTGCTATATTTGGAGTCAGGAAGAAATTTTTACCTCTAGTATGAGGGTTTTTTGCCTTCCTCTGGATCAACTCAGTAGGGACTTATTAGGAGTAAAGGTTGAACTTGATGGACTCTGGTCTTTTTTCAACCTTATATACTATGTTACTATATTTTGTTATTGCTTAGTTATCTGTGTTTTAGGGCACCTCCCTTGCTTCGGCCTCGGTGTGGGGACCCTAGGGATCTGGGTTGTCTCCCTTCATGAGGCGTTCTTCTACTTCCCCCTTTGAGGCTTTGGTGTTGGAATGATTTTTGATGGGATACCCGATTCCTTTCTCGCACCCTAGTCTCCTCACTGGCCAATGTGCCAGTGGTACATTGTTGGTATTGTTTTCCCCATGCGTTCTCCCCTGTGTCCCTGTTCATTTGTCTTTAGTCCCTTTCTTCTGTCCGATGTGTCTTCGCTCTTCTCTCTGTTGCATTTCTTGTTTTTTTCTTTTTCTTCCCAGGTGCGGTCAGCTGTCGCCGCAGCCCTCTCAACCTCCAGTGTCTCCCTCGGTCTCAACAATTCCTCTGGTTATTTTGAGTGAGTACCTCCCTGCATTTGCGCCTTCTCTCTTTTTTTTTGGCCTCCCCCTTCTAGACGGCAAAAAGAGCTGGTGTCGCTAAGGGCTGACATAGTTTACCTTCAGGAGACTCATTTTGACTGGACGAGCACCTTTCAATTTCTTCACCACATGTACCCTCAGGCTTTTTGGCTTCTCCGGATAGAAAGGTAGCGGGAGTGGCTATTTTAATTTCTAGGTCCTGTCCCCTCAAAGTTTCTTCCTCCTATGCTGACCCCATTGACCGGTTCCTTATAGTTGAGGGATCTTTAGGGGGTAAGCAGTTGCTCCTTTGTAATGTGTATTCCCCCAACACCTCTCAGATACCTTTTTTTGCGGTGGGTACTGTATCAGTTACATAAGTATCCCCCCTCTGCTTGGCTCCTTGGGGGTGACTTTAATCTTGTTTTTTCACCCTCTATGGATCGCCACTCTGCTATAGGTGTGTTCCTCTCTCTCGCAGTTGCAACTGTCCTCGATTTTTCGATGCTTTATTTGCACCTTGTTGTATGACCTCTGGCGCATTAACCACCCCACGGATCGCTCTATTACTTTCTACTCTCACCCTCACAATCTCCATACTCGTATTGACTATTTCTCTGGTAATCTCCCTATGATTCGCATGCTCTACTGCTTCTATTAATCCTATTTCTTGGTCTGACCATTGCCCAGTCTTGCTTTCCTTCTCCCTCTTTTCTACCCACCCACGTCGCTATCATTAGCGTCTCAATGACTATTTGCTTAAATCTCCTCCCCAGAAAATCGGCATGTATACTCAAATATTTTGCTAATAATGAAGGTTCTGTGACCTATCAGGTGACTCTTTCGGAAGCACATACATCTGTTATCAAAGGTTATTGCATTGCCCTAAGTTTGCGCCTGAAACTAGATACGCTAGCTCGCTCCTGGGAATTTCATACTAAGATCTCTCCACTCTGACCTGAAGCTGAACCGCCTTTGTTGTTTTCTTACCGCCCTTGTGCATAAGGATCAAGTGGGATTTATTCTTTGCCGACAAGGCAAAAATACTACAAGGCGGGTAGTGGGTCTCATTGATTTGATCGGAGGTCATGTCAGGCCCTAATTCTTAGTTTAGACGCAGAAAAGTCCTTTGACAGGCTCGGTTGACCGTTCCTTTCTCCCACCCTCCAAAAATTTGGTATCTCTGGTAACTTTCTCACTACCCTGCGGGGTCTCTACTCCTCTCCCACTGCTTCTCTCAAACTTCCTCATGCTTCTACTTTTCCTTTGTTTAATGGCACTAGCCAGGGCTGTCCGCTATCCCCCTCTGATCTTTGCCTTATGAGTAGAGCCTCTAGTAGAGGTGATACTCTTCATGATAGGGAATTTAAGATTTGCTTATTTGTGGACAATGCCCTTCTTATACTTACTAACCTGAATAGGATCCTTCACTCTTATGGTCGTGTCTCGGGCTACAAGGTTAACCTTTCTAAATCTGAGGCTCCACCTTTGAATCTTCCTCCCCCTTTAACTTTTCTTTTGAGGGCAGACTATTCCTTTAGATGGTCTCCTTCTGCTATCAAATATTTGGGTATCCTATTCTCTCCTTGATACACTACTCTACAACTTTCCTGTCCTTTTCTGTGACTTGCGGGCCCTTATGGAAAAATGGAGATCAAAATATATTTCCTTTTTGGGTCGTATTGCAGCGGTGAAGATGACTATTCTTCCCAAATTGCTTTATTTTTTTGAAACTATACCAGTTTGAGTACCCTTGGCCGCCCTTCGATATTTTCAATCAGCTATATATTATTTTGGATACTAAACGTCACCATCTTCCTATGTCAGTTATGCTGGTCAGCAAGCACATGGGTCCCTGATGTCACCAAATATTGGGCAAGTCATTTGCGCTATTTGGCTGCTTGGTTAACCTATCATGCATACAGTAAGTGGATGGAACTGGAGAAATTATGGTTGGCTTCAGTTTACTCTAACACTCTCCTATGGTCATCACCACCCCATGCCCCTCCCCCCACCCCCCTACAGTTACATGAGCCAATGGGAAGAGAATCATAATATGTCTATAACACTTCCTCAATGGCAGATCATTTAGGAACGGGCTTCCAAGGCATCTATATGTAAAGCATATAAGAAGACCAAATTTAAAATGCTAATGGTATGTATCATACGCCGGTCCTGTTGAACAAATTGAATCCTGCCATTCCTCCCCAATGCTGGCGTTGTGGAGTAGGTTTGGGCACTGTTTTTCGCATATTTTGGTTGTGTCCGCGTATTGTGACCTACTGGATGGTCCAGCAACTCCTTTATGCTGTCTTGGTCCCCCTGATCTATCTTTTGCACCTTTCTATTAGAGTACTTTCGAAGAAGGAGTTTAAGCTCTCTTCCTCCACGTGACCCTGGCCGCTAAGACTCTTATTGCCAAACATTGGAAGCAGACTCTTCTGCCATTGGAGGATGACCTAATTGGTAGGGTCCGTGAGATTCACTCACTGGAATCTCTTACGGCCTCCCTGAATAATACGATCCCTCAATTCGTGTCTGTATGGGAGCCTTGGGATAGTTTTTAACTGATAGACAGCCTCAGTGACCTACCTTCAGTTGGATGTGCCCTTAGTCTCTGTTCTGCTTTCTCTTTTCCTTTTTTCTGACTCTCTGAATCTTCTCCCTCTTTGTTTCTTTGTGTTTGTCTTGTGGTTTGTCCCCTTACATCCCTTCCCTCCCAAACACCCTTTTTCTAAATTTATATGACTATTATTTGGTTGAGTTTTTGGGAGGTTTTCCCCTTACATAATGGATGAACCTTGTTTAATTTTCTATCTTACTACTCCCCTCGCGGGGGATTTGTTCTTCTCTAGTATTATATTTGTTGATTAATTTTGCTGATTTATATGATAGTTTGCTTATTATTGCTGTCTTTTGCAATTTTTCTACTGTGTATTTTGGTTTAAAATAAAAAATTAAAAACAACCCTTAATAAAAATTTACAGTTAAAAAACTGTGGGAGTAATTATTAGAAAATAGAAGACATACAAGCCCAATGATAATCTTCCTCAATCTAGGACTCCACGCAAGATCTCACCCATGGTGTCAAAATGATCACAAGAACAGTGCGCAAAAATCCCAGAACCACACGGGGGATCCTGGTGAATGACCTGCAGAGAGCTGGGACCAAAGTAGCAAAGGCTATCATCAGTAACACTACGCCGCCAGGGACTCAAATCATGCAGTGCCAGACGTGTCCCCCTGTTTAAGCCAGTACATGTACAGGCCTGTCTTAAGTTTGCTAGAGAGCATTTGGATGATCCAGAAGAGGATTGGGAGAATGTCATATGGTCAGATAAAACCAAAGTAGAACTTTTTGGTAAAAACTCAACGCGTATTTGGAGGAGAAAGAAAGCAGAGTTGCATCCAAAGAACACTATATCTACTGAGAAGCATGGGGTGGAAACCTCATGCTTTGGGGCTGTTTTTCAGCAAAGGGACCAGGTTGACTCATCTGTGTAAAGGAAAGAATGAATGGGGCATGTATCGTGAGATTTTGAGAGAAAACCTCATTCCATCAGTAAGAGAGAGGAATCGTGGCTGGGTCTTTCAGCATGACAATGATCCCAAACCGCCCGGGCAAAGAAGGAGTGGCTTTGTAAGAAGCATTTCAGGGTCCTGGAGTGGCCTAGCCAGTCTTCAGATCTTAACCCCATAGAAAACCTTTGGAGGGAGTTAAAAGTCTGTGTTGCCCAGCGACAGCCCCAAAAAATCACTGCTCTAGAGGAGATCTGTATGGAGGAATGGGCCAAAATACCAGCAACAGCGTGTGAAAACCTTGTGAACACTTAGAGAAAACGTTTGAGCTCTGTCATTGGCAACAAAGGGTATATAACAAAGTATTCAGATTAACTTTTATTATTGAGCAAATATTTATTTGCAAATTATGGTGGAAAATAAGTTCTTTAAAAATCAGACAATGTGATTTCATGGATTTTTTTCTCATGATGTCTCTCATAGTTAAGGTATAGCTATTATGAAAATTACAGGCGCCTCATCATAAGTGGGAGTACCTGCACATTTGGTGGCTGACTAAATACTTTTTTCCCCCCACTGTATGTTTATTTTTTGTCAATAAGTATACACAAGGGGTAGCGAGGAATTGCTTCAGCTGAACAAGCCACCCTAATTTACCACCTCATTTAGGTACCAACTCATTTCAGTACTTTAGATACTAGCCCAAATGCTTACAGCAGATCAGATTAAAACATACAACAACCACAGCAGTGTTCTTGGAAACTATTCAATATTTCACATGAACAAACAATTCTGAATTTTAGTGCAACATTTGTGTTTTATTTTCATGTTTTTGGTCACTAAATCTAACAAGAAAAATAGAATTTTGTTGGTGCTGTTGCAGAGTTGGTAAAATCAGATGTGTACCCCATTTGTAAAGTGCAAATGTGCATTTTTTTTTTTTTAAAGTAAAGTAGCTTACATTCCTGACTGTTTAGTTTCTATCTATCTATCTGACTATCTATCTATCTGGTGATCGTATCAGTGGTCACCAGCTTTAGGTGTTCATTCCTGATTTGTGTGGCTTATTGGTGGATCAAATGCTTTTATTTTAATTGACACTTTTTTTCATGAATTTTCAGCTTCGATCCTGTTTCTCTCTTTCAGACATAATTTTTATCCATCCTGAGGATTCTTCATATTTCAGAGTCTTGCACCCATCAAGTTATATTGTATATTCTAAGCGCTATATTTCATACCCTGGTACCCATTTTCCCTGGGTCTTCCTGCCTTGCACTTTGATACCATGGGGCACGTTTCATGCCCACAATTCTTTTCCCAGCTGTATGTTCCCCATTAATCTGGATATACCTTTTTTTCTGTGATATTTTACACTGCTCTATACTCAACCTGTTGGGGACGAAGGGCGTATGGAATTTCACCATAGACCCGTAATGATCCGGAATCGGCGCAAATCGCAAGTATGAATTCACACACACTCTGATGACCCCCTGGGCATTTGCGCGGGGTGCCTGCTGATCGATATCAGCAGTCACCCCAGTCCGGTCCCCGCCCGGCAGGGACCGGACCGTGATGACTGCTGATATCTATCAGCAGGCACCCCGCGTAATTGCCCAGGGGGGGTCATCAGACCCTCCCATGTCGGCGATCGGCGCAAATTGCAAGTGAATTCACACTTGCGATTTGCGCCAATTGCAGGTCATTACAGGTCTATGGTGACCCAGAATATAAGGGGGATCGCGGTTGTCTAAGACACCTACAATCCCCCTGAAGGGATAGGAGTGAGGTGGCAGGGGTGTCACCCCTCCTATCCCTGCTATTGGTCATCAGAAGCGACGACCAATAGCATATCGGGGGCGGGGGTTAACTTTCGTTCTCCCAGTCCTGCCCACCCACAATAGGCGGGGCAGGACGGGGAAGCGACAGAGGACCGACAGCAGAAGATCCACTTACCCATCCGGAGGCAGCGGGCAACGGTGATCGGCGGGCAGCGATGTCGTGCGGAAGAAGAGGACGGCTCCCTGGATCCTACGGAAGCCGGTAAGTTGCCTAGCAACATCTGGAGGGCTACAGTCTGAGATCACTATACAGTGGTCTCTAAACTGTATCCCTCCAGATCTTGCAAAACTAAAACTCCCAGCATGCCCTAACAGCTGTTTGCTGTCTGGGCATGCTGGGATATGTAGTTTTGCAACATCTGGAGGGTCACAGTTTGGAGATCACTGTGCAGTGGTCTATAAACTGTAGCCCTCCAGATGTTGCAAAACTGCAAATCCCAGCATGCCCAAACTGCAAACAGCTGTCACAGCATGCTGGGAGTTGTAGTTGCGTACCTTCAGCTGTTGCATAACTACATCTCCCAGCATGCCCTTCGGCGATCAGTACATGCTGGGAGTTGTAGTTTTGCAACAGCTGGAGACACACTGGTTGGAAAATACTGAGTTAGGTAAGGGAACCTAACTGAAGGTTTTCCAACCAGGGTGCCTCCAGCTGTTGCAAAAGTACAACTCCCAGCATGCACGGTCTGTCCATACATGCTGGGAGTTTTGAAACAGCTGGAGGTACAGGGCACATTCACACAGGCAGGTTTACAGTAGGTTTCCTGCTTCAAGTTTGGGCTGCGGCAAATTTTTTGCGGCAGCGCAAACTCCTAGCGGGAAACTCACCGTAACACACCAGTGCGAATGTACCCTAAAAACACTACACTAACACAAAATAAAGGGTAAAACACTACATAAACACCCTCTTACATTGTGTCCTAACATGGGGTATTTCCATAATCAGAAGAGATGGGGTTACACATTTTGGGGGGCATTTTCCCCCAATTACCAATTGTAAAAATGGTAAATTTGGGGGGGGAAAACTGCACTTTAGTGAAAAAATGTTTTCTAACTTTCTAACTGTGACATGCCCCTCAAAAACCATTTCAGCAAAATTCACTCTCCAAAATCCCATTGTTGCTCCTTCCCTTCAGAGCCCTCTATTGCACCCACTGAACACTTGACATACACATGAGGTATGGGTTACAAATTTTGGGGGGGGGCTTTTTCTCCTATTACCACTTGTAAAAATTTAAAAACTGGTCTACAAGAACATGCGAGTGTAAAAAATGAAGATTTAGAATTTTCTCCTTCACTTAGCTGCTATTCCTGTGAAACATGTAAAGGGTTAACACACTTACTGAATGTCATTTTGGGGTATTTCTAATATGAAGGCCCCTCAAATCCACTTCAAAACTGAACTGGTCCCTGAAAAATTCCGATTTTGAAAATTTTGAGAAAAATTGGAAAATTGCTGCTGAACTTTGAAGTCCTCTGATTTCTTCCAAAAGTAAAAACATATCAACTTTATGATGTAAACATAAAGTAGACATATTGTATTTGTGAATCAATATATAATTTATTTGGAATGTCTATTTTCCTTACAAGCAGAGAGCTTCAAAGTTAGAAAAATGCTAAATTTTCACATTTTTCATCAAATATTTGAATTTTTCACCAAGAAATGATGCAAGTATCGACGAAAATTTACCACTAACATAAAATAGAATATGTCACGAAAAAACAATCTCGAAATCAAAATTTATAAGTAAAAGCATCCCCGAGTTATTAATGCTTAAAGTGACAGTGGTCAGAATTGCAAAAAATGCTCTCGTCCTTAGGGTCATAATGGGCTCCGTCCCCAAGGGGTTAAAGCATACATGTCATATCAAAGAACAAAAATGTTTATATATATTATTCACTAGGTCATGTAGATTCTTACATGTACAAATAAATCCCTGTTCTGCTGCTGACTAATTCTGAAATTCATTGATCGGGCACTGAGCTTACCCTCACTTAACATGTATTCACTTCTTCCCTGAGTCTGCTGTGTTGCGCTATGCTTCTTCATCCAATTACTTCAGACTGCTCTGTAACCCCATCCTTTCTGCTTTCAGACAAGAGTCTGATAGGCAGTACAGGAGTGAGCACAGTGCTGTGATAGTTACACCTTAACTTTTTGGACTTTGTCCCAGCCTGTGCTTCAGCTGGGACAAAGATGATGCCGCGATCTATCACTTATGGGGATAAGTTATTTTGAACTACAGTATTCCCTTAAGTAAGTAGTCACCCTTCAGGTAGGTATGTCCCTTTATCATTATATTCCCCACCCTCTGATGCACCCTGCGCCATTATATCCCCCCCCCCGATGCCCTCTGCCCAATTATATCCCCCCTCTGAAGCCCCCTGCGCAATTATATTCCCCCCTCTGATGCCCCTGCAACATTATATTCCCCCCCCTCCTCTGATGCCCCCTGCGCCATTATAATCCCCCTCTCCGATGCCCCTGCGCCTTTATATTCCCCACCTGCGCCATTATAACCCCCCCCCCCCCCACCGGATGCACCCTGTGCCATTATATTCCCCCTCCCTTCTGATGCCCCCTGCATCATTATATTCCCCCCGAGTCGTCATATTCCCCTCCTGATGCCCCTGCATCATTATATTCCCCTCTCCTCCGATGCCCCCTGCGTCATTATATTCCCCCTCCCCTTCCCCTCTGATGCCCCTCGTGTCCTTTTATTTTTCAGCCCAACCCCCCCCCCTCCTCTCCTGTACCACATTATTTACTAAACCTCCCCTCCTCTCCGATCCCCTGCTACCTGTACTCCGGCCCCATGTGTGCTCCAGCAGGCTCACAGGCTCGGCGGTCCGAACGCGCAATAATTGACGTCATCGCACGCGCCTACACAGGCACGCTGTCATCCTGCGCGGCTTACTATAGGCTGCAGCGCACAGCTGCAGTCTATAGGAGTTTAGTTACGGGGCAAAACTGATTGCCCCTTTATATGTGAATTCTTTAGGCATTTAGCCCTGCTTGCCCAAAGCAGGGCAACATGCCTGAAGAATTCACCTGCCCGGCGCCCGGAACTGCATGTCCCAGGCGTCGGGCGATACAATTTCCACATCGCTGCTCTTTCATTTTTGAAAAAGCCTCTGAAAAATGAAAGAAGCAAACTGACTGGTTGCTATGGGCAACTCAGCAACTTTTCCTCTATCCAGGTTTTGATAAATCCCCCCCCTATAGGCTAGAATTCCACTGAGTATTTTTTTGCAAAAACGCCGTAAAAAAACGCCAATTTTCTCGCATGGCGTTTTTTCAGCAAAAAAAAAAAAAAAAAAAAACCCACGTCCATATGTTAGCTGCAAGTCAATAGTAAACTGCAAAATGGCAGATCCACTTGGCGTTTTTCAGTTTGTTTTTTTTTTTTTTTTTAATCCTTTTGGTGTTTTTTCAGCAATTTTGGGCTCAGAGGCTGGTTTTTCAAAACTCCCAAAGTTTTTTTTGCACAGAAATCGTGGCGTTTTTCCCCCATAGAAGTCAATGGGAGAGCAAAAAACACCAAGAAAAACACCATGTTGGTTTCAACTTTGGCGTTTTTGTCGGCAGTTTTTATTTTCTTTTGGACTTTAGCGATCCAAAAAAGTGATGGAGATACGGTACTTTTTTAATGAAAATTTCGTAGGGTACCATTAAAAAATAAAAAAAGATGGTGATGGAAAAAAAATAGTATTTAACAAAATGTATTTTTTTATAACAAAATTTTTATAAATTTTTAAATAGGGATGAATTTATGTGGGCGGGCAAAGCAATAAAAATGTAGCAGACAATAATAAAAATGTAGAGTGTGTGCGCTTTTCACTTATTTTAATTTTTTTTAGGTAGTACTACTACTCCCAGCATGCAACACTGTTCCGTGATGGGAGTAGTAGTACATGTACTAATTGACAGCTCGCCCTGGGTCCATTGCGATCCTTCTGTATAGATGCGGCTGGCTGCTCTTCTATGGTCCCCTGCAGAGATGCAGAGCGGCTTTCTCCTGCGCTCCGCAACTCTGCACTATACTCCGGCCTGTGCGAGATGGAAATTAGCGCCCCGTGCAGACTTGCCTCCGCTCCTCCACTCAGCTCTCGAAGATTTGCGAGGCTAGAGCTGGGTGGGAGGGCAGAGCAGGGGATGTACACGTCCCCCTCATCTCCCCTCCCCCTGCTCTGCCTATGTTCACTGAACAGCAGGATAACAAAGTGCATGCACTGGGGATGTATAGACTGCAGGGGCTGGGGAATAAATCCTGGACTGGGGATGATTTCTATGTGTGAAGGGGGGTGCTTGTGTTTCCCAACCAGGGCTGAGTTATATTAGTGTGTAGAATGCAGGTTTCCACCTCACACCGGCCAGTGATATGAATAGAATATCACTCATTCATATTTCCCTCTGAGATCTGCGATTGGCTACAACCATCCAGCCAATCCCCACTCTCGGCAGAAAATATGAATGAGTGATGTTCTATTAACATCACTGGCCGGCCGGAGTACAGAGCAGAGATGCGAGCGCCGTATCTCTGCTATATTATGGACGATCGCATCGGGTGTCAGGAGTGACACCCGAGACGATCTGTCCATTAGTACAGGAACTACTACTCCCATCATGGAACAGTCTGATTCATGCTGGGAGTAGTAGTACTACTACCTAAAAAAAAATTAAAATTGAGAAAAGTGAAACAAACTATTAAAATGAAATTAAAATTTTGTTCTAAAAAATAAAAATTTCGTTAAAGGGGTACTCCGGTGAAAACATTTTTTCTTTTAAATCAACTGGTGGCAGAAAGTTAAACATATATGTAAATTACTTCTATTAAAAAATCTTAATCCTTCCTGTACTTATTAGCTGCTGAATGCTAATGAGGAAATCCCTTTCTTTTTGGAACACTGATGACATCACGAGCACAGTGCTCTCTGCTGACATCTCTGTCCATTTTAGCAACCGTGCATAGCAAATGTCTGCTAAGGGCAACATGGTGGCTCAGTGGTTAGCACTGCTGCCTTGCAGTGCTGGGGACTTTGGTTCAAATCCCACTAAGGACAACAATAAATAAAGTGTTATTATAATAACGTCAGCAGAGAGAACTGTGCTCGTGATGTCATCAGAGAGCATTCCAAAAAGAAAATAATTTCCTCTGTAGTATTCAGCAGCTAATAAGTACAGGAAGGATTAAGATTTTTTAATAGAAGTAATTTACAAATATGTTTAACTTTCTGCCACCAGTTGATTTAAAAGAAAAAAAAGGTTTTCACCGGAGTACCCCTTTAAATAAATTTTTTCCATCTCTACTGCCTATTTTTTTTTATACCGAACAAATTTAAAAAAAAAAAAAAAATTTAAAAAAAACGCCAAAAGGGGCCAAAAAAAAGGCAAATTCCACACACAGGTAAAAATGCCCGAAACCCCCCCCACCACCAAAACGCAGGGTAAAACAGTGGCAGTTTTTCTGGCGTTTTTAAGCCTAAAAAAGCGCAGTGCAAAAACCTCAGTGGAATTCTAGCCTTATGTATGTTTTTCTTTACATGTAATATAATTTGATTCATTTGTTTGCATAAGTTTTGTGGTTGCAGTTTTAATTTCTGGGGTTTAACTAACATTCCTGTTTAACCCCTTAACGACGCAGGACGTATATTTACGTCCTGCGCCGGCTCCCGCGATATGAAGCAGGATCGCGCCGCGATCCTGCATCATATCGCGTCGGTCCCGGCGCTCATCAACGGCCGGGACCCGCGGCTAATACCACACATCGCCGATCGCACCGATGTGCGGTATTAACCCTTTAGAAGCGGCAGTCAAAGCTGACCGCCGCTTCTAAAGTGAAACTGAAAGTGACCCGGCTGCTCTGTCAGGCTGTTCGGGACCGCCGCGGTGAAATCGCGGTGTCCCGAACAGCTGACCGGACACCGGGAGGGCCCTTACCTGCCTCCTCGGTGTCCAATCGACGAATGACTGCTCCGTGCCCGAGATCCAGGCAGGAGCAGTCAAGCGCCGATAATGCTGATCACAGGCGTGTTAATACACGCCAGTGATCAGCATAGGAGATCAGTGTGTGCAGTGTTATAGGTCCCTATGGGACCTATAAAACTGCAAAAAAAAAAAAAAGTAAAAAAAAAAAGTGTTAATAAAGGTCATTTAACCCCTTCCCTAATTAAAGTTTGAATCACCCCCCTTTTCCCATAAAAAAAATAAAACCGTGTAAAAAAAATAAATAAATATACATATGTGGTATCGCCGCGTGCGTAAATGTCCGAACTATAAAAATAAATCATTAATTAAACCGCACGGTCAATGGCGTACTCACAAAAAAATTCCAAAGTCCAAAAAAGCGTATTTTGGTCACTTTTTATACCATTAAAAAAAATGAATAAAAAGTGATCAGAAAGTCCGATCAAAACAAAAATCATGCCAATAAAAACTTCAGATCACGGCGCAAAAAATGAGTCCTCATACCGCCCTGTACATGGAAAAATAAAAAAGTTATAGGGGTCAGAAGATGACATTTTTAAACGTATAAATTTTCCTGCATGTAGTTATGATTTTTTCCAGAAGTGCGACAAAATCAAACCTATATAAGTAGGGTATCATTTTAACCGTATGGACCTACAGAATAACGATAAGGTGTAATTTTTACCGAAATATGCACTGCGTAGAAACGGAAGCCCCCAAAAGTTACAAAATGGCTTTTTTTTTCGATTTTGTCGCACAATGATTTTTTTTTCCGTTTCGCCGTGCATTTTTGGGTAAAATGACTAATGTCACAGCAAAGTAGAATTGGCGACGCAAAAAATAAGCCATAATATGGATTTTTAGGTGGAAAATTGAAAGGGTTATGATTTTTAAAAGGTAAGGAGGAAAAAACGAAAGTGCAAAAACGGAAAAACCCGAGTCCTTAAGGGGTTAATTCTTCTCCCCGTGGATCTGTCAATTTCCTGCTTTCTTTACTGAACTTTGATCCAGCTGTTGCCATGCAATAGAGCCACTCTTACCCACAATCCCACTTGGTTACCAATGGTGTCAAAAAGTGTGAACTAAAATGGAAAAATTTGGCCACAGAAACCAATCACAGCTAAATATATATCTAAAACAAACCTTTCTGAAAATTTACTTTTAACAGAAAAGCAGAGAAACAGAAACCAATCACAGCTCAGCTTACACATCTTAAAGAGCTCTGGTAAAGTGAAAGCTGAGCTGTGATTGGTTTCTGTTTCTCTGCTTTTCTGTTAAAAATAAATTTTCAGAAAGGTTTGTTTTAGATATATATTTAATTTCACATAATGAATCAGGTCAGATCTATAATTTTTGTTAATTGGAAAAACCCGCTAAGGATGCAGTCTGTGTTGTTCTGACCTTTCTCTATAAAAGCAGTCTGCTTGCAGCCCACGCCTCCCTCTAAAATAGCAGTATGGCTAATGCAGTTTGCCTAGAAAATTCACAACAAATCCAAAGCCTGATGGCTGTTATTGGGGGCTTGTGTTATGGCAATGTGTAGTACCACCTAACATGCAGAACTGTTCAGATTATCATATACTAGGAAACAGACAAGGACTCCAGGTGACAGTATATTTAAAGGGAGTCTAACAACAAATCACCAATCCTCATTGTTAATATGCAAATGCTCCTGTTCCTTTAGCAATGTTCTTCCTGTCCCATTTAGTATGGGACAGGAAACTTATTTCCTCCTCCTTTATCAATATTCATATCCTTTTAACTCTCATGTCAGCGAGGACGTGAGAATCTATGCACAAGTGGCCATGGAGTTTAGTTCCCAATGCGCAGGTGCCACTAACTGCTATAGCCAGATGTCTGGTGCATAGACTCACGTCCTAGCTGACATGAGAGTAAAAAGGATATAATATTGTGAAGGGGGAGGGGCTATTTGGCCACAAGGGATGGAAGAACCAGAGCACAACTCCATTGCGTACAAGGGAATATTTGAATATTAGCAATAACAATATCTCAGAATGGCTGCATGCATTTTAATCAGGATCACTCACACTATAAACCTATATATTCAGGTATAAGTGCAGATGATCCTGCTGTCAGATTCCCTTTAACGCCTTAAGAACCAAGCGTTTTTCTGTTCTTTGCGCATTTGTTTTTTTTTCCTCCTTACCTTTAAAAATCATAACCATTTCAATTTGGCAACTAAAAAAAAAAAAAAAAACGAACATGAGGGCTTTTTTTTTGCGCCACCAATTCTACTTTGTAATGACATCAGTCGTTTTACCCAAAGTCGATGACGAAACGGGGAAAAAAAAATAATCATTGTATGACAAAATTGAAGAAAAAAAGCCATTTTGTACATTTTGGGGGCTTCCGTACATGCACGAAAATTTATACATTTAAAATTGTCCTCTTCCGACCCCTAAAAACTTCTTTTTTTGCGTACGGGGCTGTATTAGGGCTCATATTTTGCGCCATGATCTGAAGTTATTAGCGGTACCATTTTGGTTTTGATCAGACATTTTGATCAACTTTTATTCATTTTTTTAATGGTATAAAAAGTGACCAAAAATATGCTATTTTGGACCTTGGATTATTTTTTTCGTGTATGCCACTGACCGTGCGGTTTAATTAACAATATATTTTTATAGTTCGGACATTTACGCATGCGGTGATACCACGTGTTTATTTTTATTATGTTTTTATATTTTTTATATGGAATTTGGGAAAAGGGGGGTGATTTAAACTTTTAATAAGGAAGGGGTTAAAGGGGTACTCCGGTGCTTACACATCTTATCCCCTATCTAAAGGATAGGGGATAAGATGCCTGATCGCGGGAGTCCCGCAGCTGGGGATGCCCGGGATCATGCACAGGGCACCCCGTTTGTAATCAGTCCCCGGAGCGTGTTCGTTCCGGGTCTGATTACCGGCGACCGCAGGGCCGGCGGCGTGTGACGTCACGCCCCCGTGTGATGTCACGCTCTGCCCCTCAATGCAAGCCTACGGGAGAGGGCATGATAGCTATCACGCTCCGTGGATAGCGAACACGCTCCGGGGACTGATTACAAACGGGGTGCCCCGTGCATGATCCCGGGCGTCCCCAGCTGTGGGACTCCCGCGATCAGGCATCTTATCCCCTATCCTTTGGATGAGGGATAAGATGTGTAAGCACCGGAGTACCCCCTTAATGTGTGTATTTTTTTACACTTTTAGCCCCCTTAGACCAGTGGTTCTCAACCTTTTTTGCCTAAGAACTCCTTGACAGCCCATTCCCAAAAAAATTGTACCCCCATATTAGAGACATTTTGTAATGATTATATTATAATTCATATGCTTTACTTTCTTCTATACCAGGCCCCCTGTTCCTCTCCCTACTTATATAGGTTTGATTTTGTCGTACTACATGCAGGAAAATTTATACGTTTAAAAATGTCATCTTCTGACCCCTATAACTTTTTTATTTTTCCACGTACAGGGCGGTATGAGGGCTCATTTTTTGCGCCGTGATCTGAAGGTACGATTTTTGTTTTGATCGGACTTTTTGATCACTTTTTATTGGAATTTTTTTGCGCGTACGCCATTGACCGTGCGGTTTAATTAATGATATATTTTTATAGTTCGGACATTTACGCACGCGGCGATACCCCATGTTTATTTTTATTTACACTGTTATTTTTTTTATGGGAAAAGGGGGGTCATTCAAACTTTTATTAGGGAAGGGGTTAAATGACCTTTATTAACACTTTTTTTTTACATTTTTTTTGCAGTGTTATAGGTCCCATAGGGACCTATAACACTGCACACATTGATCTTCTACACAGATCACAGGCGTGTATTAACACGCCTGTGATCAGTGTTATCGGCGCTTGACTGCTCCTGCCTTATTCTCAGGCACGGAGCAGTTATTTGTCGATCGGACACCGAGGAGGCAGGTAAGCGCGACCCCGCTTCATATCGTGGGAGCCGGCGCAGGATGTAAATATACGTCCTGTGTCGTTAAAGGGTTAATAGGAGACAAAGAGTAGAAGTATCCTCTCCACTACTTACCGCAAAAGCACTTCGGTTAACTCAATCCTGTGTGCCCGCTCGTGTCACCCACCGCATGTCATTAAAAACATGCCGATGGGTGAGATGATACGGGCACGCAGTAATTGCACTACCGACTCGGATTTCCTTAAAGAGACGGATTCCATACAAACACAATTACGTTGTAGGGATTATCCCCAATGGTCCTTGGATAGGGCTAAACGTATTGCCCTAGGCAGACAACGATCGGATCTACTACATGGTCCAGCTGCCAAACAACCCAAAGTTGAGAATGCTAGGCCCTGATCTATGTCCAATCCCATTGTTTTTTCTACCTCCTATAGCACTGACTTCTCATCTATATGTAAAAATCATTAACACTCATATGCATATGATCACATCTGATCCTCAATTTCATAGTGTTAAGGAGTCAGGCTACAGATTTATAGCGAAGCGAGCACCCACGATTGGTCAAAATGTGTCCCCTAGTTTATTTTTCAGCTCTCGCCCATCGTCTTCCACATGGCTGTCACACCCCGGTTCCTATAAGTGCGGACATAGAAGATTTATCTGCTGCATGGTCATGCATGTAACCAGATCTTTTATGTCCTTTGTTAACAATACTACTTTTACTATTAAACAATACATTAATTGTAATACCACATACATGGTATATCTGGTTTCATGCATGACCTGCCGCCTACAATACGTCGGCTGCACAACTAATCCATTAAAGGTTAGACTCCGCAAGCACCTCTCTGACATTCCACATTTCTGTTCAAAAAATGTTTCAGCAGTATATAAACACTGCGCTGAGAAGCACCAAGGCAGTTTCTCTTCTCTTCAATTCACTGCCATAGAAAGGGTTAATCCATCAAAGAGAGGGGGAGACCATAGACAGAAATTGCTGAACAGGGAAATATTCTGGATTCTGAAGTTTTCAACTCCTGTACCTACTGAATTGAACAAACGCCAGGATGTTATATTACATTATTTAAAGAAAAAAAAAATGATTTACATATTTCTTGCATCCATGTTCATATATTGGGTTTCATTATCACCCTGAACAGGTTCTTTGTTTGATCCCGTGGGTTCCTCACCAGTGATATACGTTTCTCTATGCCAACTCATGTACATTGTCAATATCATTTTTTGTATTTATATTGATCTGTATATGGATAACTGAATTGTTTTTCCAACATGTTTTTTTTGGCATTTAAAGTGACATTATGTGCCTCCATTCATTCTTTCTTTCTGTTTTAATCTATTATGTCTTATTGGTTTTTAACCTGACTAATGTATTGTCCATTTACACATCTTGTGCAATTTGAAGACGTTTGTAAGGGGTTAAAATACCACCGGATTGCAGTTCCTGCACTCAGCTGGGATTACCCCACCTATATATACCAGTCATCCTTTAAGTGTTGTATGACAGAGCGTTTGACGCTTGAAACGCGTAACTGCCTTCTTGTTCCTGTCTGTGTCCCAATTAATTGGATTTTATTTGCATTTGAGCTGGATCCTACCGTCCTTGTTTTCTCCATTGTGTGGTGTTGTCCAGCACCTGGATCCGTGCTCCTTCTGTTCCAGGTTGGGTGAGCTGGCTGGAGTTTCCTCCTTCCTTTCTTCCATGTAGACAACGGTGCACTTCAGCAGTCACTTCGCACTAGCAGTGGGGTACCGGAACTTCAGAAGCAGATATAACAGCCCTTGGAGAAGCGACAGGCGGCAGAGGAGACCATGCAGACCACTGTGACTTACTGGTATGGGTCCACATAGACAACCGGTACTCCAGCGGTCACCTCGCACTAGTAATGTGGTACCGAAATACAGTCGCGGACGTGACAGTGGTGAGATGAGTGACAGGTGAGACTGGTCCGATTCCCCGTCCAGCAGCACGGCCGTCCGGCACCCGAGTATGGCGGAGCTATCTTTTCCACCCGCATAATGGCTGCTGGATGAGGAGATACAGAGAAACTGCCAGGTCCCACTCTAAAAGGAGAGAGGACAGGGGCTGAGCTACGCTCCGAGTCAGTGTCTCTACCAGGGCTGTGGAGTCGGTAGATAAATGTTCCGACTCAGCAGTTTTTTGTACTTCAGACTCCTCTGTATTAATATGCAAATGTATTTATAAACACTTACAGTTGAATCCAAGAAGCGGTTCCACCAAGTCCTTCTAAGCTCTTCTAGCAGAGAGAAGTAGTTGGGCAGAAGCTGCTGCCTTCTCCTTGCTGAAGATAGGGCAGTGGGAGGATCCAGGAAGGGGCATTTATTATAAAACATTATTTCCCTAGTAGAATCCCATAGTCATGTTTAAAGTTTAAGCTAACAATCGGAGTTTACAAGTTTTTATAGCCTTAGCTGAATGGCAGCAGTTTTTCCAATGGTTTACAGCTTCAGTCTTGAACTATTGACCCTCCATTCCCTTCACTTACACAAGTGTCTCGTCCTGCAAAAAACGTATTTACTTAATCCCTTATCAGTGAGAGTCTAGGTTACCCATGGGTTCTCTGTAACAGCAGAACACAACACTATGGAAAGTATAAGTATTGCCACTCCTAATTGTGCGTTGCGTGCCATATAGTGAAGCACATGAAAAGCATGCTTCTTCACAGTCACTTAAGGTGTTCGTTTTGCGGTTACGTGAGGCACTGCATGCATTGGTCGGTGAGGGGGGAGGGAACATACTCACCCATCTTCACATACTCACCTGGAGATGTCTTCAGCCAGCTTTTTAGTCACCTGCATCACGTCAGGCTGTGACAGTGGTATGAGCAGGTAAAATAGGGGGACCTGGACCCAAGGTGCAACCCCAGGTGCTTGCCGTTGGTGGGAAGGGGTTAACAGTGCATACTTTTATGTCCTGTGCCCCTTAGCCTTATATGGGGGAACAGTTGGCGCCATGCTCCTGAACCCCCAAATGAAAAAAAGGAAACAAAAAAAGGAGTAAAGAACCTGACTAAACAGCCCTTACTAGAAAATAATTTTAATCAAAAAAAAAAAAAAAGTCTGGGGAGCTCCCAGACCTGTGTCTTGCCTCCTGCTGACACTAGCTTTTTCTTTCTACCATCAGCGCCTCCTAGTGGCAAGAGCATATACCCATCAGTATAGGTGTCCCACCATGAAGAAGCGACCAAGAAATAGCTGTAGGCCCCCAAACTGCCCCCATATATAGATGTAGGCCACCATACTGTCCCGCTCCACTGCTCCTCTGGTCTGGGGTCCTATTGCTATGGCTCATTACTGATTTTTTTTTTCAAGCACCCCCTGAAGGACTGCTAAGTACCCAGGTTGAGAACCACTGCATAAGGGGAGTTTTAGGAGGAATCATTTCATTCCTCATACAGATCAATGTGGTTCCATAAAACCACATTAATCGGTGTGCTCTGCTCTCGATTGATAAAGCCTGGTCCTGCCAGGTTTTACCATTTTCGGCGTAGGAGCTGGCATACCCCGTTAAAGGCACACTGACGAGTATAGACGTCAATGGTTGTTAACAGGTTAAGCGTATTTGTTTTTTTTTTTAAGGTAACTGTCCATGAGCATGTTCATGTACAGTACTAGTCAATAGTTTAGCTGTTCTTAAAGAAAAACGGGAATTACTTTAACCCCTTAACCCCTTCAGGACCAAGCCCATTTTGGCCTTAAGGACCGGAGCGTTTTTTGCACATCTGACCACTGTCACTTTAAACATTAATAACTCTGGAATGCTTTTAGTTATCATTCTGATTCCGAGATTGTTTTTTCGTGACATATTCTACTTTAACATGGTAGTAAATTTTTGTGGTAACTTGCATCCTTTCCTTGTGAAAAATCCTAAAATTTGATGAAAAATTTGAAAATTTTGCATTTTTCTAACTTTGAAGCTCTCTGCTTGTAAGGAAAATGTATATTACAAATAAAAAAAAAATTTATTCACATATACAATATGTCTACTTTATGTCTGCATCATAAAAGTGACGAGTTTTTACTTTTGGAAGACACCAGAGGGCTTCAAAGTTCAGCAGCAATTTTCCAATTTTTCACAAAATTTTCAAACTCACTATTTTTCAGGGACCAGTTCAGGTTTGAAGTGGATTTGAAGGGTCTTCTTATTAGAAATACCCCACAAAAGACCCCATTATAAAAACTGCACCCCCCAAAGTATTCAAAATGACATTCAGTCATCATTTTAACCCTTTAGGTGTTTCACAGGAATAGAAGCAAAGTGAAGGAGAAAATTCACAATCTTCATTTTTTACACTCGCATGTTCTTGTAGACCCAATTTTTAAATTTTTACAAGGGGTAAAAGGAGAAAATGTATACTTATATTTGTAGCCCAATTTCTCTCGAGTAAGCACATACCTCATATGTCTATGTAAAGTGTTCGGCGGGCGCAGTAGAGGGCTCAGAAGGGAAAGAGCGACAAGGGGATTTTGGAGAGTACGTTTTTCTGAAATGGTTTTTGGGGGCATGTTGCATTTAGGAAGCCCTTATGGTGCCAGAACAGCAAAAAACCCTCACATGGCATACCATTTTGGAAACTAGACCCCTTGAGGTACGTAACAAGGAATAAAGTGAGCCTTAATACCCCACAGGTGTTTCACGACTTTTGCATATGTAAAAAAAAATATTATTTTTTCACTAAAATGTGTGTTTCCCCCCAATTTTCACATTTTTCCAAGGGTTAATAGCAGGAAATACCCCCCAATATTTGTAACCCCTTCTCTTCTGAGTATGGAGGTACCCCATAAGTTGACCTGAAGTGCACTATGGGTGAACTACAATGCTCAGAAGAGAAGGAGTCATATTTGGCTTTTTGAGAGCAAATTTTGCTCGGGGGGCATGTCGCATTTAGGAAGCCCCTATGGTGCCAGAACAGCAAAAAATACCCACATGGCATACCATTTTGGAAACTAGACCCCTTGAGGAATGTAATAAGGAATAAAGTGAGCCTTATTACCCCACAGGTGTTTCATGACTTTTGCATATGTAAAAAAAAAAATAATAATTTCCACTAAAATGTGTGTTTCCCCCCTAATTTCACCTTTTTGCAAGGGTTAATAGCAGAAAATACTCCCCAAAATTTGTAACCCCATCTCTTCTGAGTATGTAGGTACCCCATAAGTTGACCTGAAGTGCACTATGGGCGAACTACAATGCTCAAAAGAGAAGGAGTCATATTTGGCTTTTTGAGAGCAAATTTTGCTCGGGGAGCATGTCGCATTTAGGAAGCCCCTAAGGTGCCAGAACAGCAAAAAAAAAAAACACATGGCATACCATTTTGGAAACTAGACCCCTTGAGGAACGTAACAAGGGGTACAGTGAGCATTTACCCCCCACTGGTGTCTGACAGATCTTTGGAACAGTGGGCTGTACAAGTTTTCATTTTCATGGACCACTGTTCCAAAGATCCGTCAGACACCTGTGGGGTGTAAATTCTCACTGCACCCCTCATTACATTCCGTGAGGGGTGTCGTTTCCGAAATGGGGTCACATGTGGGGTTTTGTTTTTTTTGCGTTTGTCAAAACCGCTGTAACAATCAGCCACCCCTGTGCAAATCACCTCAAATGTACATGGTGCACTCTCCCTTCTGGGCCGTGTTGTGCGCCCCCAGAGCACTTTGCGCTCACATATGGGGTATCTCTGTAGTCGGGAGAAATTGCGTTACAAATTTTGGGGGGCTTTTTTCCCTTTTACCTCTTGTGAAAATTTAAAGTATAGGGCAACATCAGCATGTTAGTGTAAAAAATAAAAAATGTTTACACTAACATTCTGGTGTAGACCCCAACATTTCCTTTTCATGAAGGGTTAAAGAAGAAAAAGCCCCCAAACCTTGTAACGCAATTTCTCCCGAGTACAGCGATACCCCATATGTCGCCCTAAACTGTTGCCCTGAAATACGACAGGGCTCCAAAGTGAGAGCGCCATGTGCATTTGAGGCCTGAATTAGGAATTTGCATAGGGGTGGACATAGGGGTATTCTACGCCAGTGATTCCCAAACAGGGTGCCTCCAGCTGTTGCAAAACTCCCAGCATGCCTGGACAGTCAACGGCTGTCCGACAATACTGGGAGTTGTTGTTTTTCAACAGCTGGAGGCTCTGCTTTGGAAACAGTGGCGTACCGGACGTTCTTATTGGGGGAGGGGGGCTGTGTAGGGGTATGTGTATATGTAGTGTTTTTAACTTTTTATTTTATTTTGTGTTAGTGTAGTGTAGTGTTTTTAGGGTACAGTCACATGGGCGGGGGATTACAGCGAGTTTCCCAGCGCAAAATTTGCTGCATCTCAAGATGCGAGAAACCCACTGTAAAAGCCTCGCCCATGTGAATGTACCCTGTACATTCACGGGGGTGGCGGGGCGGGGGGGGCTTGCATCAGCTGTTGCAAAACCACAACTCCCAGCATGCATGGTCTGTTAGTGCATGCTGGGAGTCATAGTTTTGCAACAGCTGGAGGCACACAGGTTAGGAAACACTGAGTTAGAAACAGACAATGTTTCCCAACCAGTGTGTCTCCAGTTGTTGCAAAACTACAACTCCCAGCATGCCCAGACAGCTGAAGGGCATGCTGGGAGTTGTAGTACGGCAACATCTGAAGGGCCAGATGTTGCTGAACTAAAACTCCCAGCATGCCTGGACAGTCAGTGCATACTGGGAGTTGTAGTTTTGCAACAGCTGGAAGAGCACAGATTGGAGACCATTATACAATGGTCTCCAAACTGGGGCCCTCCAGATGTTGCAAAACTACAACTCCCAGCATGCATGGTCTTTAGTGCATGCTGGGAGTTATAGTTTTGCAACAGCTGGAGGCACACAGGTTAGGAAACACTGAGTTAGAAACAATGTTTCCCAACCAGTGTGTCTCCAGCTGTTGCAAAACTACAACTCCCAGCATGCCCAGACAGCTGAAGGGCATGCTGGGAGTTGTAGTTCGGCAACATCTGAAGGGCCAGATGTTGCTTAACTAAAACTCCCAGCATGCCTGGACAGTCAGTGCATGCTGGGAGTTGTAGTTTTGCAACAGCTGGAAGAGCACAGATTGGAGACCATTATACAATGGTCTCCAAACTGAGGCCCTCCAGATGTTGCAAAACTACAACTCCCAGCATGCCCAGACAGCCAAAGGCTGTCTAGGCATGCTGGGAGTTGTAGTTTTCAGACTCCTAGAAGCAGCAGTGAAGATCTTCACTGCTGCTTCTGAGGACCATATACTCACCCGTCGCTGCTCGTCCACGTGGCCGGTCCCGCGCTGCTCCTCGGTCCCGCCGCTGGATCAGGTAAGTCCGCCGGTCCCCACGTGTTCCCCCCGAATGCCGCAGGTCCCTGCAGCCATCGTCCCCCGTTCTGCCCGACTTCCAGGGGCGGGCAGTGCGGGGGATCTGAACTTTCACCCCAGATCACTGTGATTGGTCCACAGGGACCAATCACAGTGATCGCTGACCAGGACCATCAATTGATGGTCCTGGGGGTGAAGCAGAAGTTGTCCCCTGCTGGAAACAGCGGGACTTCTGCCAGTTAACCCGTGCGATGCTGCGCATCGCCGGGTTAACTGCATGTCATTTATAAACGCCGGGATGCGCGAACGCACTGCACAACCCGGCGTTTATATATGACATTCTGCGGGAAGGGGTTAAGGATATAGCCCATTTTGACCTTAAGGACACAGCCAATTTTATTTTTGCGTTTTCATTTTTTCCCCCCCTCGCCTTCTAAAATCCATATGAGGGCTTGTTTATTGCGTGACCAGTTGTACTTTGTAATGACATCACAAATTTTACCCTAAAATGTATGCTAAACCCCCCCCAAAAAAATTTATGTGAAGGAAATTTAAACAAAAATCATAATTTTGCAAATTTGTTATTTTTTTCGTTTCCAAACTGTACACTTTATGGTAACATTTTCACGTTTTCTTTATTCTATGGGTCAATAAGATTAAAATGATACCCATGGTTACATACATTTCTATTATTACACTGCTTTTAAAAAAATCCCAAACTTATTTTTTACAAAGTCAGTACGTTTAAAATTGCCCTATTTTGACCACCTCTAACTTTCTTATTTTTCCGTATTCAGGGATGTGTGAGGGCTCATTTTTTGTGCCATGATCTGTAATTTGTTTTAGTATCACTTTTCCATATAAGCGACTTTTTGAACGCTTTTTATAGAAAAAAATTAACTGTTTGATGTGACAAAATTTTTTTTTTAAATACGTTTACGCCGTACGTCATGAGGGATCATTAACCCCTTGCCGCAGAATACCGGGTTTTTATGGCGCTGCGGCATAGGAGGGTTATGATGTGAGCTCAGGAGCTGAGCTCGCATCATACCCGCATGGTCCCGCTGCCATCAGCAGCCAGGGCCCATGGCTAATGCCGGACATCGCCATTCCGGCAGATGTCCGGTATTAACTCTTTAGACGTGGCGATCAAAGTTGATCGATGCGTCTAAAAGTGAAAGGAAAACATCTTTAGTGATCACGGCATCTGAGGGGTTAATGGCGGACATCAGCACGATTGCTGATGTCCACCATTACCAGCGGGCCCCCGGCGACTGACAGCTGCCAGGACCCACAGTGAATGAAGATTGCGCAGCTCATGCACTCGCAGCAGAACCGCGCCGTAAGTGTACGCTAAGTAGCGTTATGCAGCGCCATACATTTACGGTGCGTGTCCTTAAGGGGTTAAAGAATCTAAAATATAAAACATTCTGGTTTGTTTACCGTTTCATTCCAGTCGAGAAAAAAAAAAGGTGTGTCTAAACTTTTGACTCTTACTGTAGATCAATATGTTTTCCCCAAAGAAGTAGAACACATGAAAAATAGAGATCAATACCAGAGCTTGTAACACCCCACTGCTACTAACTTTTTAACCTCATACCTATAAACAGTTTACTCACCCTTCTCTGGTCTATCACTTCTCTCTACAATTTCATCAATCAATGCTTTGGCTTTGATTTGTTGTTCACTATTTCCAAGTATTTTTACTAGTGAATCGTACTCTTCCTTCACAATCTAAATAGAAGTAAAGCATGACAAGGTTTTTTTTCATGCATAAACTTTGTTCAAAAACTAAATAATTAAAAACATTAATAATGCATTTTTTAAAGGGGTTGTCCAAGAATAAATAAAATAAAACTGTCAACATGAAAAAAAATAAAAAATAATAAAATAAAATAAAATGTAGCAGCAGCAAGCCATTCAAATAGGGGACAAACACCTTTATTGTCATCAATGACAGTCCCAGTGGTGGGGCACCCAGTGATCAAACATTTAAAGCCTAATCTATGGAAAGATTTGAGTGTTCTTCATGGGAAAAGCCCTTTGATTTTGGGACAACCCTTTCATACTCCCCAAAGATCTAAGGCATGGTGGCTCAGTGTTTAGCACGGTTGTCTTTGAGCACCTAGGTTAAAAATCCCACCAAGGACAACATCTGCAACAAGTTTGTATGTTCTCCCGTGTTTGCATGGGTTTCCTCCCGAACTCCAAAAACATACTGATAGGTGAATTTAGATTGTGAGCCTCAATAGGGACAGGGACCAATGTGAACATACAGCACTGCAGAATCTGTATGCACTATATAAATAAAGAGTTATTATAGTAGATATTTTTCTTAGTTATATAATATCTTTCGTAGCTTTAGAGCACCATACCATACATTTTGTAAATTGTACTTTGTGAAATTATTCTAGTCATTGAGCTTTAAAGGAGAAGTATCGTGCAGAAAAATGTATCCCATATCCTTTGTTTCAGATTGCGGGGGGGAGGGGTCCAACCGCTGGGATTCCCCATGATCTTCTGAAAGTAACTGCTGCGCTCCCCGGAAACGAAGCGTGACGGCCGTGCACGAAGAGGGGCAGACATGCCCACTTCATGTATCTCTATGGGAGAGCAAGAGATAGCTAAACACTATCTCCAACTCTCACATAGATTTATATGGAGGGGTGTGTCGGCCACAGATGGTGCGGGGGTTGACATGCCAGTTCCCAGTGAGACCCAGAGTCCCGTGAAGGAGGTTGATCAGACACTTATCCCCTATCCTTTGGGTAGGGGATAAGTGTTCATGCACAATAGTTCTTCTTTAAGTTTCCTTATTGTTCTTTCTTACAGTGGGGAGGGAGAGCAATAAACAGACATTTAGAGACCCAAAATCACTTTAATGCAAACTGCTGTCCAATTTCTGAATTCCATGTCTAGCAGCAGAGACAAGATGGGACACAGGAAGAGGGAGGTGCGGCCTAAATGCACAACATCACTACTTACCTTCGCCAAATGTACAGTATACAGCACTGAAAAGTGTGGCGCTGTATACTGTCCCTGCTTCTAGCAGGGCTCATCTGTGCCCACAGCTGGAGGCCCCCTGTTTGGGAAAACATGTCTTTATGCACTTTTGAGGCACTCTACTCTGTAAAGAGCACCATAATATACTGACCCATTTTTTGTGTTCTTTCCTTAGTTCAGATATGTGTATGTGGAGGACTACAACCATGACCAGCATTTTTTTTTAACAATTTCAATAATACTGTTAACAAGGGCTGTGGGGCAGGGATTTATTTTTATACATTTTTTTGTAATAAAGTTTTTTATTTTTTTTATTTGTGTTTTCATATATTTACGTTACAGGCTTAGAAGAAAAAGCCATCTCATAGACAGAGTCTATTACTAAGCTGGAGCCTAGTGCTAGCCCCCAAAACAGCTATTGCAACTTTACTCTTAATTCAGGGCTGGCACATAGCGCTGAGCCGAGAAAGAGGTTACAGTAAAGCAGGATCTAAAGAGATCAATGGTTTACTGTATGTCCCTGCTGGACAGTACTGTATACTCTACAGCTGGCAGAGGTAATTAGTGATGTAAAGCATCACTAATTACCTCCTTAGATGCTGCCATTATGGATTTATTTATTTTTTTGACTAATGCTGTGTTTTTTGGAAAAAAATCAAGTATGAAGAAGTTGGACCGGAGGACCGATAGCTCCGCGGGAACCCAGGAAGGTGAGAGTTGGTTTATTTTCATTTTCTTTGCAGCCCGGGCAGGACGGAGCAGGAGTACTCTGCACCAGAGTACTCCTTTAAGGACCAAGCCCATTTTGACCTTAAAGGGGTTATCCAGCATAAGGTGATTTTAGTACGTACCTGGCAGACAGTAATGGACATGCTTAGGAAGGATCTGCGCTTGTCTTGGGGCTAAATGTCTATGTTGTGAGATTACCATAATACTGTGGCTAGCTTTTTGTGAACTGGTATTTCCTGTTTGACTTTTCTTTTTTTCTTCCTCCCTCCCACACATTAGCCACCCCACCCATTGAAATATGAACGAGCAGCATCCATTCAAATCAGTGTGGTTTTCAATCAGGGTGCCTACAGCTGTTGCATTAGTTGCAGATTGATCCCCCCACGCATTGAAGCAGACAGGCAACCTGTCATCAGCTGACTAGTGAGTCAGGTCTCGGCCACATTGCAAGCTGGGAAAAACAGTCATTTTGTAAACTGGTAAAAAAAATATTGGGGGGAAAATCACATAAGAATTGTGAGAAAACCGTTACACACAGGTACAGACATTATATTATGAACTACACTAACTTTACAGCCCCTGTAGTATAGTCAAAAAAAAAAATTCTGGAATACCCCATAAAGGACCAGGCCAATTTTATTTTTGAGTCTTCTTTTTTCCTCCTCGCCTTCTAAAAATCATAACTCTTATATTTCCATCCACATACGAGTATGAGGGCTTGTCTTTTGCGCAACCATTTGTCCTTTGTAATGACATCACTCATTTTACCATAAAATGTATGGCGCAACCAAAAAAAATACTGTTTGTGTGGGGAAATAGAATTTTTTTTTTAAACGATAAAAATTACAATTTTCTTTGTTCTATGGGTCAATCGCAAAATTGCAAACTTTTTAACCAAATTAATACGTTTAAAATCCCTCTATTTTGATGACCTATAACTTTTTCAATTTTCCGTCTTAGCAGCAATATGAGGGCTCATTTTCTGCGCCATGACCTGTACTTTTTATTGATACCACATTTGTGAATGTAAAATTTTTTTCTTAAAGGGGTACTCCGTTACCTTGCTGTTGGAGCTCCGCTCTCCAGCATCCGGAAGTCATTGTTCCGAACGGTGTGGGCGCGGGCTTCCGTGTTCAGGGCCGCCCCTCGTGACGTCACGCCCGCCCCCTCTACGAAAGTCTATGGGAAGGGGGCGTGGAATAAAATGTGACAAAAAAGCAGCAATTTTCTACTTTTTTTTTGTTCACCGTATGGGGTCATAAACATATTTTAATATTTTGGACACTTACGCATGCAGCAATACCAAATATGTTTTTTCTTTTTTTTTCTTTAGACTTTTTGGAGGTAAAATGGGAAATCAGACAATTTTAACAATTACATTTTTATTGGGGGAGGGGATATTTCAAATTATTTTTTTTTCTTACACTTTAGAATAGGGAACAATTTATAGCAATCACTTGATTGGCAATGCTGTTCAGTGCTATGCATAGGGCATGCTTAGTATTATTGGCTATCTTCTGCTCTGGTCTGCTGGAAGGCAGATATGTGCAGAAGATGCCGGGAAGGCGGCGGAGGCAGGTGAGGGGACGGACCTCCGTCTGCAATGTTAGCTGGTGTGATCCCCGCGGCCGTGCCGCGGGCGATCAGATCAGTCAGAACTATAGCCACACTGCTGCGATCTGTATTGATCACGGCATCTGAGGGGTCATCCTCACGAAATGCCACGGGTGAACACAGCCTTAGGGAAGTATGAGGTGTGTTTACAGAATGCCAACTTGTGCTGAAGAGAGCAGATGGAATGGTAGAAGGCACAGACACCTCACAAATGCTATATGCTTCTGCAGTATTTCCCCCCCCCCCCCCCCTGATTTCAGGATATCCCTTTTAACCCCTTAAGGACCCGAGCTTTTTCCGTTTTTTCATTTTCAATTTTTCCTCCTTAACTTTAAAGAATCATAACTCTTAAAAATTTTCACCTAAAATTCTATATGATGGCTTATTTTTTGCGTCACTAATTTTACTTTGTAATTTTTTACCCAAAAATCTACGGTGAAACGGGAAAAAAAAATCAATGTGCGACAAAATTGATGAAAAAACACTATTTTGTAAGTTCTGGGGGCTTCCGTTTTTACGCAGTACATTTTTTGGCAAAAATAACATATTATCTTTATTCTGTAGGTCCATACGGTTAAAATGATACCCTACTTGTATAGGTTTGATTTTGTATCACTTCAGAAAAAAATCATGAATACATGCAGGAAAATTTATACGTTTAAAATGGTCATCTTTTGACCCCTATAACTTTTTTATTTTTCTGTGTTCAGGGCGCTACGAGGGCTCATTTTTTGCGCCGTCATCTGAAGTTTTTAGCAGTACCATTTTTGTTCTGATCAGACTTTTTGATCACTTTTTGGACTTTGGAATTTTTTTTTGCGCGTACGCCATTGAACGAGCGGTTTAAAAAGCAGTATATTTTTATAATTCGGACATTTCCGCACGCGGCGATACCACATATGTTTATTTTTATTATTATTTACATAATGTTTTTTTTATTCTTGGAAATGCCGGGTGATTCAAACTTTTATTAGGGGAAGGGATAATTGAAAGGGTTAATAATTTTTTTTTACACTTTTCTTAGGCAATATTATAGCTCCTATAGGGGGCTATAACATTGCATTAACTGATCTTTTACACTGATTGATTCATCTCCATAGGAATGGATCAATCAGTGTTTTCGGCGATTGAATGCTCAAGCCTGGATCTCAGGCTTGAAGCATTCATTCGGCGATCGGACTGCAGGAAGGAAGGTAAGAAGACCTCCTCCTGTGCTACAGCTGTTCGGGATGCCACGATTATACCGCGGCGATCCCAAACAGCTCCCTGAGCTAACCGGCAACTTTCACTTTCATTTTTAGCCGCGCGGCTAAAGGGTTAATCGCGCGTGGCACATCAATTAGTGCCGCGCGCTATTAGAGGCGGGTCCCGGCTTCACTATGACGTCGGGCCCGCCGCGATATGATGCGGGGTCACCGTGTGACCCCGCGTTTTATCGCAGGACCCATACGTCCTGGGTCCTTAAGAGGTTAATATAACCAACCATGCAAGTTTAAATTTTTTTGAAAGCACCTCTGTAGTCACTTTAGCTGAGACATCTCTGCAGTTTCATACACAAAATACGTACACATATTGCAAGAGAAAATAACACTGTTTACAAAACAAGTTTTAGTCTTGTGATCTTCTTTACCATCAAAACCTGTCAATATAGTATTGTATTTTGGTATTTTTGGTATGACTATGAGCGCTTGTAGCGCTTGAAACGCGTAACCCTTGTGTTCCTGCTTCTGTCCACTAATAAATCGGATTTTACTTGCAACTGAGCTGGACTCCATCTTCCATTTTCTACAGTACTGTATTTTGTTTGCTTACCTGTATCCTTGCACTAGATGCCTCTTCTAGCTCCCTGATTTTAGCACCTCCTCGCCCTGAAAAAGAATGTGAGAAAAAAGAAAGAAAACAGTTGCTGTAAGCAAATAAAAAATAAATTAAAAAATAATAGACCAGAGAAGTAGATCGCAGATAATACTGATCAGTGCTATGCATGCGTAAATGCCTGATCCTCTGATCCTTTGGATAGGGGATCAGATGCTTTCAGCGGAGTAACCCTTTAAGGAGTTAAACTTTTTTGGGGAGGGTGGAATTCACATTAAAATTATTTCCTTCACTTATTTTTAGTTCTTATAAGGGACTATTACATGCAATACACTGTTTAACGCTATCCAATAGGTGTTACTGGCGTTCTGCAATAGCATTGCACTTGTACAGCCCTACGGACTATACAAGGGGATCCCCAAAGACCAACATGGAGCAGGAGAGAAGACCTCCAGCTGCCATATTCACTTATCGGACCACTGCAATCACCACTTATCGCCCTGTAACTACATTAGATGCTGTGCTCAATACTGATCACTGCATCTAAAGGGTTAATGGTGGGCATCAGCATGATTGCTGTGATGACACCCACTGTCTATTTAGCCAGTGCAGCTCCTGCGCCTGCTTTACAGATTGTACATGCTGCAAATATATGTACGCCCTACTGCACTAAGTTACCAGGCGGCCAGAGCGTTCATTTATGTCCTGCATCTTCAAGGGGTTAATAATGGTAAAATGTTAATTTTTTCTCTTTTTAACTGCTGTGCAAGGGGCTCCATAAGAATGGCAGCCACAGGGAACTATGGGGGGGGGGGGGGGGTTAGTATAGCATTTTGGGGGACATTTATCAAAACTTGTGCAGGGGAAAAGTTGCTTATAGCAACCATTCAGATCGCTTCTGTGGTAGTGGGGTGTGATGAGGGCAGATGTTGTTACCCTAGGGGCAGATGGCATTAACCCCTTGTATTCCTGATGCCAGGGCATGGTTTAGCCTAAAACCACCCGAAGATATACCGCTGGATCCTTGGCTAGGCACGGGGGCAATAAAGACTCCAACACCAAGTTACGGACAACGGTAGCTTTACTGAGGGTAGACAGTTTGTAAAGTGTATACAGTTCAGCCAGGGCCCAAGGAGGTGACCAGTGACGCAGATACCTTAAGGGCTTGCTGGGACTTTTAGTAGGACTGGACAATTGAATGTAGATCGTGTTGACTTGACAGACTACAGGGACTGACTTGACTCATAAAGCTGTGACTTTAGCTTACTTGATTTGATGGTGGCTGCAGGACTAGACTTTGAGGCCTCCAACACTCTGGACACGGAAACACACACACGGACACACACACACGGACACACACACACACGGACACACACACACACACAAGGCACGACTGCACTGGACCTCAGCAGGAAGCAAGAGCTCTAAGCTCCAAGAGAGAGAAGCTAGCTCCACCCAGGGCTTGTATGGGGGGAGACTAGCAGGGAGCCCATAGGCCACTGGTACCTCCTGGGTAACAATCACATGACATAACTCTTAAAGATACAACACACTGCAGAACATATGCACAGGGGGAAACAGGTGAGAGGGGCCCTGGGGACACTGAAGGAGGCTGCCTGACAGGACAGCAAGGGTATGGGGTAACATTCCCTGTACTGGGCCACCACACTTTCATTTTTTTTTTTACAAGGTCTCTAAAAAAAATTTGATTGGAGCACAATCTACTTGTCCCTCATGAATATCCACTCGTCCTGGTAAACAAAATAATTTTAACCAAAATAGTATGTAAATAAGCTCTTTATTAGTTAATTTATTTTGTCTTTGCACTTGTTTCCTCCTCACCCTATAATAGCCTTACCGTATATACTCTGGTATAAGCCAACCCGAAAATAAGCCGAGGCCCCTAATTTCACCCCAAAATCCCAGGAAAAGTTATTGACTCGAGTATAAGCCTAGGGTGGGAAATACATAATCCCCCCCCTGTCATCATCCAGACCCCCGTCATCATCCCCCCTTCATCATCAGCACCGCCTGTCATCATCCCCCCTTCATCATCAGCACCGCCTGTCATCATCCCCTCTTCATCATCAGCACCGCCTGTCATCATCCCCGCCTGTCATCATCCCCCCTTCATCATCAGCACCGCCTGTCATCATCCCCCCTTCATCGGCATCATCCCCCCTTCATCATCAGCACCGCCTGTCATCATCCCCCCTATATCATCACCGCCTGTCATCATCCCCTTGTCATCATCACCACATGTCATCATCATGGTCTTCAACCTGCGGACCTCCAGATGTTTCAAAACTACAACTCCCAGCAAGCCCGGGCAGCCATCGGCTGTCCGGGCTTGCTGGGAGTTGTAGTTTTGAAACCTCTGGAGGTCCGCAGGTTGAAGACCACTGCGGCCTTCGACATCATCCAGCCCCCTCTCACCCCCTTAAGTTCTGTACTCACCTCCGCTCGACGGTGCTGCAGGGCTGTACGGTGGGGAGGTCGTCCGGTGGGATAGTGGTTCCGGGCTGCCATCTTCACCGGGGAGGCCTCTTCTCCGCGCTTCGGGCCCAGAATAGAGGCGTTGCCTTGACGATGACGCAGAGGGACGTTGGTAATGAACGTACCTCTGCGTCGTCGTCAAGGCAACGTGACTATTCCGAGGCCGGGCACGAAGCACGGAGAAGAGGCCTCCCCGGTGAAGATGGCAGCCCGGAACCACTATCCCACCGGACGACCTCCTCACCGGACAGTCCTGCAGCACCGGACCAGCGCCGAGCGGAGGTGAGTACAGAACTAAAGGGGGTGAGAGGGGGCTGGATGATGTCGAAGGCCGCAGTGGTCTTCAACCTGCGGACCTCCAGAGGTTTCAAAACTACAACTCCCAGCAAGCCCGGACAGCCGATGGAGGTCGCAGGTTGAAGACCACTGAGGGCGGAGAGTTCACTCGAGTATAAGCCGAGGGGGGTGTTTTCAGCACGAAAAATCGTGCTGAAAAACTAGGCTTATACTCGAGTATATACGGTAACTCTTGGCCAATTACCAATTGTAAATTGTACTGACATCTTTCATTTTTCCGTAACATATGCTCTGAAACAATAAAAATAATTTTTGCCGTGAAATTGAAAAAAAATTTAAAAAAAATGCAATTTAGCAGTTTTCTTTTTTTTACGCTATTCATCTTGTGGTCAAACTAACATGTTATTTTGATACTTTTGGTCGCCCTGATTACAGCAATAATAAATTTGTTTAGAATTTTTTTAATGTCTCTTCATCATTCCCCCTGTCTCATCATCCCCCCCCCCCCCCCCATCATGTTCCTCCTGAGTGGTCTTCAACCTGCGGAACTCCAGATGTTGCAAAACTACAACTCCCAGCATGCCCGGACAGTCAACTGCTGTCTTGGCATGCTGGGAGTTGTAGTTTTGCAACATCTCGAGGTTCGCAGGTTGATGACTACTCTTCCCCTTTCCTTACCTGGCGGCGCTTCAGCTGTCTTGCGGGCTGCGGTCAGTGAAGCAGATGAATGACGTCCTCTCCTGGCTCCTCTGCGCGGCATCAGGGATGTCACTTTTCGGCGGCGACTACAGGAAATGAAAAGTGATGTCACTGATGCCGCGCAGAGAAGCCGGCAGAGGACGTCACTCATCTGCTTCACTGGCCGCAGCCTGCAAGACCCGCCTGACCTGCCAATGCACAGCCAGGTAAGGAAAATAAACAAAACTATGAAAAGCGGGGGAAAAGGGGGAATGATGAGGGAGGGGGAGGTAGGCAAAATGAAAAGTAAAACTGTCACTTGTCTTCTCCCGCACTATCCACAGGTACTGGTGGATAGTGCGGGAGACGCTAATTAAAAGGTAGGGCAGATCCAGACAAGGTGGGGCTCATTTTAATCAGCGTCTCCCGCACTATCCACCAGTACCTGTGGATAGTGCGGGAGAAAACAAGTGACATTTTCCAGAGCGGGGAGAAGACTCCGCTGGTCACAGATTTAAAGTGGCTGCGGCCGTGCTGCTAATACTTAACAAGCAGCCGCTGCTGCAGCTGCTTTAATTAAGTGACCAGAAGATTTATCGGCGTATATCATGCAGGCAGGCTTTTTGCCTTAAATTTAAGATTTAAAAGTGCGTGTTATACGCCGATAAATACGGTAAGTTTCAAAATCTGTCCTGAAGTACATTTGAGGGTCTTTATGTTAGAAATACCCCATAATGGACCCCATTATGAAAACTGCACCCCTCAAAGTATTCAAAATGACATTCAGAAAGTTTGTTAACCCTTTAGGTGTTTCACAGGAATGGCAGCAAAGTGGGGGCAAAAATTCAAAATCTTCATTTTTTACACTAACATGTTTTTGTAGACCCATATTTTTTATTTTTACAAGGGGTAAAAGGAGAAAAAGCCCCCAAAATATGTAACCCAATTACTCTCGAGTAAGGAAATACCTCATATGTGGATGTAAAGTGCTCTGTGGGTGCACTAGAGGGCTCAGAAGGGAAGGAGCGACAATGCGATTTTGGAGAGCGAATTTTGCTGAAATGGTTTTTGCGGGGCATGTCACATTTAGGAAGCCCCTATGGTGCCAGAACAGTGAAAAACACCCCACATGGCACACTATTTGGGAAACTACACCCATCAAGGAATGTAACAAGGGGTGCAGTGAGCATTTACACCCCACTGGCGTTTGACAGATCTTTGGAACAGTGGGCTGTGCAAAATTACATTCTTCATTTTCAAGGACCACTGTTTCAAAAATCTGTCAGACACCTGTGGGGTGTAAAGGCTCACTATACCCCTTGTTACCTTCCGTGAGGGGTGTAGTTTCCAAAATGGGGTCACATGTGGGAATTTATTTTGCGTTTATGTCAGAACCGCTGTAACCAGAAGCCACCCCTGTGCAAATCACCAGTTTAGGCCTCAAATTTACATAGTGCGCTCTCACTCCTGAGCCTTGTTGTCGCCCACAGAGCATTTTACACCCACATATGGGGTATTTCCGTACTTGGGAGAAAGTGTGTTACATATTTTGGGGGTCTTTTTTTCCCCCTTTTACCTCTTATGAAAAGTATGAGGCAACACCAGCATGTTAGTGTACATTTTTTTTATTTTTTACACTAACATGATTGTGTAGACCCCAAGTTTACCTTTTCATAAGGGGTAAAAGGAGAAAAAGGCCACCAAAAGTTTGTAGCATGATTTCTCCCGAGTACGGAGATACCCCATGTGTGGCCCTAAACTGTTGCCTTGAAATACGACAGGTCCCTGAAGTGAGAGAGTGCCATGCGCATTTGAGGCTTACATTAGGGATTTTTATAGGGGGTGTACCCGGATGCAAGCGTTACACATGCCTCCGCCACCAAAAATACTGTACGTCAGTTTTCACCAAAGAGGGTGCCTCCAGCTGTTGCAAAACTCCCAACATGCCTGGACAGTCAAAGGCTGTCCGGCAATACTGGGAGTTGTTATTTTGCAACAGCTGGAGGCTCCGTTTTGGAAAAATGTACGTACTATATTTTTATTGGGGGGGGGGGGGGGGTGACAGTGTAAGGGTGTAGTGTATATGTAGTGTTTTACTCTTTATTTAGGGTCAGTGTAGTGTTTTTAGGGTACATTCACACGGGCGGAGATTTACAGTGAGTTTCCTGCTGCAGCAGAAAATTTGCCACATCTCAAACTTGAAGCGGGAAACTTGCTTTAACTCCGCCTGCATGAATGTACCCTGTACAATCACATGGGGGAGGGGTGGGGTGGACAAAACTAAAACTCCCAGCATGCACTGAAAGACCATGCATGCTGGGAGTTGTAGTTATGCAACAGCTGGAGGCGCACTGGTTGGGAAACATTGTCTGTTTCCTAACTCAGTGTTTCCCAACCTGTGTGCCTCCTGTTGTTACAAAACTATAACTCCCAGCATGCACTGACAGCCGAAGGGCATGTTGGGAGTTGTAGTTATGCAACAATTGGAGGAGAACAGTTTGGAGACCACTGTGTAGTGGTCTCCAAACTGTAGCCCTCCAGATGTTGCAAGACTTCAACTCCAAGCATGCCCAGACTGCCAAGGCATGCTGGGAGTTGTAGTTCAGCAACATCTGAAGGGCCAGATGTTGCTGAACTACAACTCCCAGCATGCCTGGAGAGTCTCGGCATGCTTTGAATTGACATCTGGAGCGCTACAGTTTAGACACCACTGTATAGTCTCCAAACTGTGCCCATCCAGATGGTGCAAAACTACAGTTCCCAGCATGCCGAGACTGTCAAGGCATGCTGGGAGTTGTAGTTCTGCAACATCTGGAAGGACAGTCGTCTCCAAACTGTGGCCCTCCAGGTGTTGCAAAACTACAACTTGCAGAATGCCCAGACAGCCATATCTGGGAGTCGTAGTTTGAAACTCCTAGATACAGCAGTGAAGATCACTTTACGGCGATATTCACAGCTGTATCTGGGAAACCGCCGCCGCCTCCACTTGCCTGCGCCTCCTGTCAGTCGCCGATCCCTGGTCCTCGGTCGCTGCGTGAGCCTAGGTAACCGGCGCCGGTAGTCCCCGTAACAGCCCCCACACATCGCCACCATCTTCCACGACATCCAGGGGAATGTCCTATCCTTTATAGGATAGCCACGAATCGCCGATCTGAATTGATTTGCAGCGATCGCCGACATGGGGGTGGTTCTCAGGACCCCCCAGGCATTTGCACAGGATGCCGGCTGAATGATTTCAGCAGGCATCACGTTCTGATCCCCGTCCGGGATCGAAATTCCCACGGTCGTACAGGTACGCCCTTGGTCCTTAAGTACCAGGACGCAACGACATATCCATACGCCCGTGGTCCCCAACAGGTTAATAACGGGTTAAAACGACTATTAGAAAAATCCCATAGACTATAATGGGATTTTCTAACGGCCGTTAGTGATTTTGTACTGGCCATATAACTGACGATTTCCAGGCTTTTTATAACGGGCGTTCATAGTGTGAAAGAAGCCTAAAAGTTATATGTACTCCAAAATGGCCACTAATATACAACACACAAAACAAGTCCAGGAAAAACAAAAAATGCTTTAGCCGACAGTAGGGGGAGCTCTAGTGCCTGGGCAGAAATTTAGCTGCCATGTTCTCACACCCTGTAGTCACTTACCGATCACTTGTCCGATCACCGAGCTGTCAAGGCGGAAACACATGGGATTAGACGTGGCGTCCTGCCCGCTCTCCCTGCTCCTCCTGAACTCCATGGCGCCTCTGCCCGCCTGTCTGTTGGAGCGGAAACCCTGGTTACTGACATCCTCTCTGCTCCATCTCCGAGGTTCTGGCCTCCTCCATGCTGGCTCACTCCAACTCCGGGCCGGCGGCGCCCATGACGCGCTCTCTGAGGCCCTCGGTACACTCCCGGCGCCTCCGCTGTCTTCGTCTTCCTCCCAGTCAGACATCTTCCTCTCATTCACCTAACCGCCCGTGACGTCACGCAGCGGCTCCAGGCGAAGTACGTAGGGACTTTTCCGCTCTTGGGGAGGCGGGGCTTATAGTCACGTGTGCGGTTCCCGCCTAAGCGGCGCTCTAGTATGGCGTCCAACCAGTACCGTAGACGAGGCCATCAGGAGCTGTATTTTTCTAGCAGCCTCTGCTGTCTGGATGTCAAAGCAGTTCTATAAGAAAGTAATTTATTCTATACAAAAATATACACATGTAACCAGAGCCACAAGCAATTGCTGTAAGATTTAAAGGGGCAGTCTGGTTCCTAAAAATGATGTCCTATTGTACTGGGTCTAGCATGAAATTAAAATAAATGTTATTAATAATAATAAAATAAAAACCATATACACGGCTACCTCGCTCCCTTCATACTGGCTGCAGCACATCAGGACATAATAAAAAAACAAAACAGAATACCCCTTTAAGCACTAAAGCCCGAAGAACTGTGACTGCAGCTCAGAACTATTCAAACCTGGCAGATTTTTTTAGTAGGAAGGTATGCTACTGCTCCAGTCAATTGAATTGGGTTTCTAGCAATCCATGCACAAGCTACAGAAATACCTCATTACAAAATCACCACTCTCTGCCATTGGCTGTCTGGGCATGCTGGGAGTTGTAGTTTTGCAACATCTGGAGGTTCACAGTTTGGAGATATTGGATAGTTAAAGTCATGACAAGGCTATTCAGCTTTATATAAACAATAGTCATATAGTGAAACACACACATATATATATATATATATATATATATATATATACATATACATGTTAGGGCTGCACGATATGGGAAAAATGTGCGATTGCGATTTTGGGCCTAAATATTGCGATTGTGACATGCAATGCGATATAATAAAAAAAATGGTGAAATCACCCCATTTCATGTCCAGTCGCCTCCATTACCCATTTTATGCCCACTGCCTATTTCACATTCTCTCCCCTTGTCACATTCTCCCCCGTCACATTCTCCCCCCCTGTCACATTCTCCCCCAGTCACATTCTCCCCCCTTTCACATTCTCATCCGCTGTCACATTCTCCTCCCATCACATCCCCCCTGTCACCCCCCCCCTTTGTCACATTCTCCTCCACTTTGTCACATTCTCCCCCGTCACATTCTCCCCCCATCACATTCTCCTCCCCTGTCACATCCCCCCCTTGTCACATTCCCCCCTTGTCACATCCCCCCTGTCACATTCCCCCCCTTGTTACATTCCCCCCCTTGTCACATCCCCCCCTTATCACATTCCCCTCTTGTCACATCCCCCCCTGTCACATTCCCCCCTTGTCACATTCCCCCCCTTGTTACATTTCCCCCCTTGTCACATTTCTCCCCTTGTCACATCCCCCCCTTGTCACATCCCCCCCCCCTTGTCACATTCTCCTCCCCCTTGTCACATTCTCCCCCCCCCCCTTGTCACATCCTCCCCCTTCTGTCACCCCCCCCCCCCTTCTGTCACATTCTTGTATTGTACTGCAGCAATATACCGGGTGGATTTCAAATCTTCTGCGGGACCCGAGAAACCTAGTGTATTACTGCAGAACAAGACCTTTCTCCATCAGCCAATCACTGGCTTGAAACGTGACACCACTGCGGCCAGTGATTGGCTGAAAAGGGAAAGGTCCTACTGTACTAAGAAGAGAGGAAACTCTGTAGCGCACGGAGACGAATCTGCAGGGACCGGGACTAGGTGAGTATAAGGTTTTTTTGTTTTTCTCCCTGCGCCCTTAGCTCAGTGTTTTTCTAGCAGGGTGCCTCCAGCTGTTGTGAAACTACTACTTCCAGCATGACCGGACAGCCTTTGCCGGTCCGGGCATACTAAGAGTTGTAGTTTTGCAACAACTGGAGGCCCCCTGGTTGGGAAATACTGACTGAGTATTTAAATTAGTTTTTACCTGCTCTGGCAGCCCCCCCCCCCCTTGTCACATTCCCCCCCTTGTCACATTCCCCCCACCTTGTCACATTTCCCCTCCTTGTCACATTCCCCCCTTGTCACATTTCCCCCCCCCCCCTTGTCACATTTCCCCCCCCCTTGTCACATTCCCCCCTTGTCTAATTTCTCCCCTTGTCACATCCCCCCCTTGTCACATTCTCCTCCCCCTTGTCACATTCTCCTCCCCCTTGTCACATTCTCCCCCCCCCTTTGTCACATTCCCCCCTTGTCACATTCCCCCCCTTGTCACATTCCCCCCACCTTGTCACATTTCCCCCCCTTGTCACATTTCCTCCCCTTGTCACATTCCCCCCTTGTCACATTTCCCCCCTTGTCACATTTCCCCCCCTTGTCACATTTCCCCCATTGTCACATTCCCCCCCTTGTCACATCCCCCCCGTTGTCACATTCCCCCCTTCTGTCACTCCCCCCCTTGTCACATTCCCCCCCCTTCTGTCACATTCCCCCCTGTCACATTCCCCCCCTTGTCACATTCCCCCCCTTGTCACATTCCCCCCCTTGTCACATTCCCCCTCCCCTTGTCACATTCCCCCCCTTGTCACATTCCCCCCCCCCTCGTCACATTCTCCCCCTTGTCACATTCTCCCCTTGTCACATTCTCCCCTTTGTCACATTCCCCCCCTTGTCACATTCCCCCCCTTGTAACATTCCCCCCCTGTCACATTCCCCCCCTTGTCACATTCCCCCCCTTGTCACATTCCCCCCTTGTCACATTCCCCCCTGTCACATTCCCCCTCCCCTTGTCACATTCCCCCCCTTGTCACATTCCCCCCCCTCGTCACATTCTCCCCCTTGTCACATTCCCCCCCTTGTCACATTCCCCCCCCCCCTCGTCACATTCTCCCCCTTGTCACATTCTCCCCCTTGTCACATTCCCCCCCTTGTCACATTCCCCCCCTTGTCACATCCCCCCCTTGTCACATTCCCCCCCTGTCACATTCCCCCCCTTGTCACATTCCACCCCTTGTCACATTCCCCCCCTTGTCACATTCCCCCCTGTCACATTCCCCCTCCCCTTGTCACATTCCCCCCTTGTCACATTCCCCCCTTGTCACATTCCCCCCCTTGTCACATTCCCCCCCTCGTCACATTCCCCCTCTCGTCACATTCTCCCCCTTGTCACATTCCCCCCCTTGTCACATTCCCCCCCTTGTCACACCCCCCCCCTGTCACATCCCCCCTTGTCACATTCCCCCCCCTGTCACATTCCCCCCCTTGTCACATTCCCCCCCTTGTCACATTCCCCCCCTTGTCACATTCCCCCCTGTCACATTCCCCCTCCCCTTGTCACATTCCCCCCCTTGTCACATTCCCCCCCTTGTCACATTCTCCCCCCCCTTGTCACATTCTCCCCCTTGTCACATCCTCCCCCTTCTGTCACATTCTTGTATTGTACTGCAGCAATACACCGGGCGGGTTTCAAATCTTCCGCGGGACCCGGGAAACCTAGTCTATTACAGCAGAACAAGACCTTTCTCCATCAGCCAATCACTGGCTTGAAGCGTGACACCACTGCGGCCAGTGATTGGCTGAAAAGGGAAAGGTCCTACTGTACTAAGAAGAGAGGAAACTCCGTAGCGCACAGAGACGAATCTGCAGGGACCGGTGCTAGGTGAGTGTTTTTCTCCCTGCGCCCTTAGCTCAGTGTTTTTCTAGCAGGTGCCTCCAGCTGTTGTGAAACTACTACTTCCAGCATGCCCAGACAGCCTTTGCCGGTCCGAGCATGCTAAGAGTTGTAGTTTTGCAACAACTGGAGGCCCCCTGGTTGGGAAATACTGACTTTTAGTATTTAAATTAGTTTTTACCTGCTCTGGCCGGCCCCCGCCACGGGAGCCAGCCCGAGCAGATAATCGGATGTTTTCCCGGGGGGGCCGTATCGCCATATCACAAAAAGCAAAAATCGCGATTCGATTGCTTTTGCGATATATATGGTGCAGCTCTAATACATGTATATATGTGGCATAGTGATGGTGTGGGCTGGAGATGTGCCAATACCGTACATAAACCCAGCTATTTTACCCCGTGTTATTGGCAACAATGTCTTTGGCACGTAAATACTTACACATAGGGGCTTGACTCCCTTGTCAGTACATCAGCCTATGCCTTTATCTGGTTGAAGGGTACAGGGAAGTTGCTTTTGTATTTGGGGGTCAGGACTACCGTCACAGGCATTCATGCATTGGAACACAGGTTTCAGAGGTCACACCTCCATTGATCATGTGATGGCAAGTCCTAGTGGTCTGGTATGACTTTACAGGGTATATTAGGGCTGGGCGATGTAATTAATTCACTATTTGAGTCCATCTCAATTGATATATATAAGAATCTTGAATTCTGCTTAAGCTCCTGTGGGCAGAATTAAAGGGGTACTCCAGTGGAAAACATTTTTTTTTTTTATTAACTTGTGCCAGAAAGTTAAACAGATTACTTCTGTTTAAAAATGTTAATCCTTCCAGCACTTATCAGCTGCTGTATGCTCCAGAGGAAGTTCTTTTCTTTTTTAATTTATTTTCTGTGTGTCCACAGTGCACAGTTACAAGGTAAACAATATTGTGCATTACTTCTATTAAAAAAATCTTAATCCTTCCAGTACTTATCAGCTGCTGTAAGTTCTAGAGGAAGTTGAGTTATTCTTTTCAGTCTGACCACAGTGCTCTCTGCTGACACCCCTGTCCATGTCAGGAACTGTCCAGAGCAGGATAGGTTTGCTTTGGGGATTTGTTTTTAGTCCGGACAGTTCCTGACATGGAAAGAGGTGTCAGCAGTGAGCACTGTTGTTAGACAGAGAATAATTTCCTCTGGAGCATACAGCATCTGATAAGTACTGGAAGGATTAACATTTTTAAATAGAAGTAATTTACAAATCTGTTTAACTTTCTGGCACCGGTTGATAAAAAAAAAAAAAAATTCCACTGGAGTACCCCTTTAAGCCTTTAACCCCTTAAGGACTCAGGGTTTTTCCGTTTTTGCACTTTCGTTTTTTCCTCCTTACCTTTTAAAAATCATAACCCTTTCAATTTTCCACCTAAAAATCCATATTATGGATTATTTTTTGCGTCGCCAATTCTACTTTGCAGTGACATTAGTCATTTTACCCAAAATTGCACGGCGAAATGGAAACAAAAATCATTGTGCGACAAAATCGAAAAAAAACGCCATTTTGTAAATTTTGGGGGCTTCCGTTTCTACGCAGTGCATATTTCGGTAAAAATTACACCTTATCATTATTCTGTAGGTCCATACGGTTAAAATGATACCCTACTTATATAGGTTTGATTTTGTCGCACTTCTGGAAAAAATCATAACTACATGCAGGAAAATGTATACGTTTAAAAATGTCATCTTCTGACCCCTATAACTTTTTTATTTTTCCACGTACAGGGCGGTATGATGACTCATTTTTTGCGCCATGATCTGAGGTTTTTATCGGTATGATTTTTGTTTTGATTGGAATTTTTGATCACTTTTTATTCATTTTTTAATGGTATAAAAAGTGACAAAAATACGCTTTTTTGGACTTTGGAGTTTTTTTGCGCGTACGCCATTGACCGTGCGGTTTAATTAATGATATATTTTTATAGTTTGGACATTTACGCACGTGGCGATACCACATATGTTTATATATATTTTTTTTTACACTGTTTTATTTTTTTTCTGGAAAAAGGGGGGTGATTCAAACTTTTATTAGGGAAGGGGTTAAATGACCTTTATTAACACTTTTTTTTACATTTTTTTTGCAGTGTTATAGGTCCCATAGGGACCTATAACACTGCAGACACTGGTCTTTTACACAGATCACAGGCGTGTATTAACATGCCTGTGATCAGTGTTATCGGCGCTTTACTGCTCCTGCCTGGATCTCAGGCACGGAGCAGTCATTCGCCGATCGGACACCGAGGAGGCAGGTAAGGGCCCTCCCGGTGTCCAGTCAGCTGTTCGGGACGCCGCGATATCACCGCGGCGGTCCCGAACAGCCCGACTTTCACTTTCACTTTAGAAGCGGCGGTCAGCTTTGACCGCCGCTTCTAAAGGGTTAATAGCGCACATCGCCGCGATCGGCGATGTGTGGTATTAGCCGCGGGTCCCGGCCGTTGATGAGCGCCGGGACCGAAGCGATATGATGCGGGATCGTGGCGCGATCCCGCTTCATATCGCGGGAGCCGGCGCAGGACATAAATATATGTCCTGTGTCGTTAAGGGGTTAAGGATGCAGGGTGTACATGTACGCCCTGCGCTTCCTCCTGTCCTATGACGCATGCTCATAGCAGGACATTGCCTTTCACTTTTTTCAAAAAAATTTTATGTTCTGGACTTGTGCCCCCTCCCCCCAATCATTCTGCACTCTATACCTCGTAATGAGAATCAAAGAAATCTTTTCAATTTATTGGAAAGAAAAATCTAAAAATACTGCTTTACATAATTATTCAGACCTTTTATTCTGTGCTTAGTTGAAGCCTTTTTGGCAGTGTTTACAGACTCCAATCTTCCTGGATATGATGTCACAAGGTTTGTACACCTGGATTTGGGGATTTTCTGCCATACTTCTCTACAAATCCTCTTAAAGGGGTACTCTGGGGGAAAACATTTTTTTTAATCAACTGGTGCCAGAAAGTTAAAAAGATTTGTAAATTCTATTTAAAAATATTAATCCTTCCAGTACTTAACAGCTGCTGTATGCTCCAGATGAAGTTGTATAGTTCTTTTCTGCCTGACCACACTGGTCTCTGCTGACACCTCTGTCCATGTCAGGAACTGTCCAGAGTAGGAGCAAACCCCATATCAAACCTATCCTGCTGTGGACAGTTCCTGACATGGACAGAGGTGTCAGCAGAGAGAACTGTGGTCAGACAGAAAATAAATTAAAAAAGAAAATAACTTCATGTGTAGTATACAGCAGTTGATAAGTACTGGATGGATTAAAATTTGTAAATTCAACTTTCTGGCACCAGTTGATTTAAAAAAAAAAAATTCCACCGGAGTACTCCTTTAACCCGTTAAGGACCGGGGCTTTTTCCGTTTTTTCATTTTAAATTTTTCCTCCTTAACTTTAAAACATCATAACTCTTTCAAATTTTCATCTAAAATTCTATATGATAGCTTATTTTTTGCACCAGCAATTCTACTTTGTAATGACATTAGTCATTTTACCCAAAATTCTACGGCGAAACGGGAAAAAAAATCATTGTGCGACAAAATTGAAAAAAAAATGCCATTTTGTAACTTTTAGGGGCTTCCGTTTCTACGTAGTACATTTTTCAGTAAAAATTATACATTATCTTTATTCTGTAGGTCCATACGGTTAAAATGATACCCTACTTGTATAGGTTTGATTTTGTATTACTACTGAAAAAAAATCATAAATACATGCAGGAAAATTTATACGTTTAAAATTGTCATTTTCTGAGCTCTATAACTTTTTCATTTTTCCATGTTCAGGGGGCTATGAGGGCTCATTTTTTGCGCCATGATCTGAAGTTTTTGTCGGTACCATTTTTGCATTGATCGGACTTTTTGATCGCTTTTTATTCATCTTTTCATGATATAAAAAGTGACAAAAAATACGCTATTTTGGACTTTGGAATTTTTTGGTGCGTACGCCATTGAACGTGCAGATTAAAAAGCGGTATATTTTGATAATTCGGACATTTCCGCACATATATGTTTATTTTTATTTACACAGTTTTTTTTTTTTATTCTTGGAAATGCCGGGTGATTCAAACTTTTATTATGCCATATTATAGCCCCCAGGGGGGGCTATAACATTGCATGTACTGATCTTTAACAATGATTGATGCATCTCCTTAGGAATGCATCAATCAGTGTTTTCGGCGATTGAATGCTCAAGCCTGGATCTCAGGCTTGAATCATTCAATCGGCGATCGGACTTCAGGACACATTTTACTTTCACTTTTAGCCGTGCGGCTCAGCTTTGAGCGAGCGGCTAAAAGATTAATAGCGCGCGGCGCCGCGATCGGTGCCGCACGCTATTAGCGGCGGGTCCCGGCTTCACTATGATGCCGGGCCCACCGTGATATGATGCGGGGTTACCGTGTAACCCCGTGTTATATCACGGGAGCGGGACCAAGGGCTTAAGTTAACGCCCTTGGTCCTTAAGGGGTTAGGCTCTGTCAGTTTGAATGGAGAGACATTTTCAGCTCTCTATGGAAATGTTTGATTGGGTTTGAGTCAGGGCTCTGGCTCTGTTCCCCCGCGTGCCAAGCGATCTGTAAATGTCTCATCTTCTAAAAGCCATAACTCTTTTTTTCATGCACAGCACAATATGAGGGCTTATTTTATGCGCGACCAATTGCACTTTGTAATGACACCTTTCATTACCAATGTAAAAAGAACAACCTTTTACACATTTTTAAAGAGTACCAGTCATCAAACCATATTTTCTAAACTAACTCAGATTATATTTCCTAACTACTCCTAACACCCCTCCTGCCCTTAATTTTTTTAAAAAAAAAAGCTCTGTATCATACCTTTCCCCTTGCTCACAATGTGGGAGCTCCCAGCAGGAGAAAGTGGGTGTTCCCCAGCAGGCATGACATCACTGAAGCCTGCGAGAGGTGTGCCTCGCCATGCCCCGCACACGCTTCCTGAGTTTGGTCTCCTGCCAGGCCAGGAGGAGAACAAACTTACTGTTTGACTTGTGCAGGGAACAGAACAGAGCCACCTAGTGGCCATTTTTTTCAATCACATTAAAAGCATATAAAGGTTGAGAATTTTAACAGCAAGTAAAAAAGCAAAGTGTCTTATAATTACATAAGGAACAATATATTAAAAGTTTAGTTTGGTGACAGGTACTCTTTAAGTCCCCATAAGGGACTATTAAAAGCTATCTTTTGACTGCTATTACTGTTCAGTGCTATGCATTGACATAGCACTGTTCAGTAATATCGGCAATCTACTTGTACAGCCTGCCTCTGTGGGCAGACTATACAAGAAGATCCAAAGGGCAAAGGGCAGGAAAGCTGAACTCCGACCACCATTTTCACTCACCAAACCCTGCAAGCATGCTGTGTGTGGTCAGATGAATGAATGCAAGCACTGCAACTGCTTTAGATACCATGATCAGAATTATTTTATTTTGTAGGTTTATGTGTTAAGATGTCTGATCGCAGAGGGCCCGCCGCTGGGACCCCCCCGCGATCTCCGTGCAGCACCCGCATTCTATGCAGGGCTGCATCTCCAGTCTCAGAAAGCTCAGGAATGGAGGGGGACATGGTGTGACGTCACGAGGGGGTGTGGCGTGACGTCACGTCTCCAGTCCCCGAAACAAAGAGCTTTCCGAAACTGGAGACGCAGCCCCGCATAAAATGGAGGTGTTGCTCTTTGGTCAGATAACCCCTTTAACATATACTGGTTATTAGAATTATACCATACAGGCTTGTAGTGCGAGTGATACTGATCAAAATTATACTTATGGCGACCGGAACCGCCACGCTGTTCCACTGTTATTACTCGTTTTCGAGGTGTGCAAATTAGGTCCTTGGGGCATGGGCGGAGCTTGGGCCCGAGCTCTGGAAATTCTCGGCTGGGCCGGCGCTCTTCCCTGCTCATCCATATGCATAACCCCCTCCCTTCATGTGCGGCCGTGCTACTGTACAGTGCATGTGCCTCTCAGTAGCATGGCCACATGATCAGGGAGGGGGTTATGCATATGGATGAGCAGGGCAGAGCGCGGCCGAAGATTACGTCACAGTGCACGGAGCTTGGGTCCAATCTCCACCCATGCTTCAAGGACCTAATTTGCATACCCCAAAAATGAGCAATAACAGCGGAACGGCATGACGGTTCCGGACGTGGTAAGTATAATTTTGATCTGTATCACACGCACTACAAGCCTGTATGACAGGTTAGTGCGGGTGATACTGATGACAGATTTGCTTTAAAGAGGATTTTGGGCTGGCTATCAATCACTGATCAACACCCCACATGTAAACAGGGCCAGAAGCCATGCATAGTTCATTGTGTAGTGGGGGTGTAACGTTAATGTAGCCTAGATTCTATTACCTTTAATAGGAGCCAAGCTGTAGTAATGCAGCACCACCAAGTTACAATGAACGGTGCTTGGCTTCTGTCTTTGTTTACTGTGTAAAGCCAAACTGCTGTGGGTGTCCGTACCTGGCTGAAATGCATTTAAATTCATTTCAGCCTGGATAACCCCTTTAAATAGTTACTATTTTTTCAAACAATGTCCCTCTATGATTACTAACTGTTTTGTAAAGCACATAGAGGGGCATTTATCAAAACTGAACTTGCTTTTAGTTCAGTTTAGATTTAAAAAAAAAGTTGCGGGCAAAGTGACGTCTGTCTGCCAAATTTATCAAATGGCTCACGGACATGAATTCCCACTGAACTGCTCTGTTGAAATGTCATGGGACAATTGTAGTAAAAGTCACACGGACCTTAATATAATTGTCGCATGGAGACATATAGGGTAGGTTAAATTAGTGACCACTGCACAAAGTCATCTAAATCAGATCATTTCGTGGTCATGAAAATTAAACAGTGTAAATATAATGTCGCAGGAAAAGTTGCACGGGACCAGCTTGCGACTTTTTCTGCAACAAATTTAGATGAAAAAAGCCATCTGAATTGTTTGATAAATTCCTCTCTTAAATGGGCACTGTCAGATATTAAAAACTGTTTATATGTTGTACAACTTGGCAAAACAATAGTTTTTCTAATATACTTCTTTAAAAAATGTTCACATGTTCTTAAAGAAAACTGCCTTTGAAAATCCCACCTCTAGGGGTCCCCATACTTACTGGGACACTGATGAGTTCCACAGCAGCATGAGTGTGTCCAAGGGTCATGGACACAAGATGATTCACAAGCCTGCATGAGGAACACAGCCTGCAGCAACGCTGCTGTAACACAGAGTTTTAACAAACATGTGCCTCCAGCTGTTGCAAAACTACAATTACAAGCATGCCTGGACAGTCAAAGGATGTCTGGGCATGCTGGGAATTAGTTTTTCAAAAGCTGTAGGCACACAGCTGGAGGCAACACTGCTGTAAAAACAGTTCTTCAAATACTGTACCTCCAACTACAAAAAAAAAACTACAAAACTACAAGTCCCAGCATTACAGGACTGCCAAAGGATGACAGACATGAATGACATATGAAGATCTAAGTTATACACTAACCTTATTGGGAGAAATTTATCAAAACCTGTCCAGAGGAAAAGTTGCTGAGTTGCCCATAGTAACCAATCAGATAACTTCTTTCATTTTTCAGAGGCCTTTTCAAAAATGAAAGAAGCAATCTGATTGGTTGCTATGGGCAACTCAGCATTTTTTCCTCTGGACAGGTTTTGATAAATCTCCCCTATTGTCTTTGGTGGTAGAGTACTGGCAATCTCCAATAATCATTGTGTGTGGGGAGGGGGGTCGGAGTCATCAGTGCAGGCAAGAGATAAACACACCCCCTCCCCTTGACAAGATGGAAAAAAACTTTGAGCAGCTATAATATGCTATTGTTTAGTGAAATATGGGTGACATAAAAAATTACATGTACATGATCAGGATGAGGTACTGAGTAATAGTGTTGAGCGGCATAGGCCATATTCGAATTCGCGAATATTCGCGAATATATGGGCGAATATTCGTCATATATTCGCGAATATTCGCATATTCGTTATATTCTCGTTTTATTTTCGCATATGCGAACATTCGCGTATGCGAAAATTAACATATGTGAATATTAGCATATACAAAATTAGCATGCACGACAATTCGCATATGCGAACATTAGCATATGCTAATTTTCGCATATGCTAATTTTCGCATATGCGAATTTTCACGCGCCAGTCTCACACAGTAGTATTACAGCCTTCTTTACACCACACAAGCTGGAAGCAGAGAGGGATGATCACTGTGATGTGTACTGTGAAGAAAAAGAAAAAAAAAAAACGAATTTTCGTAATTACGAATATATAGCGCTATATTCGCGAAATTCGCGAATTCGCGAATATGCGATATTCGCGAATAATATTCGAATTGCGAATATTCGCGAGCAACACTACTGAGTAACATATAACAGTTTTGTTTTATTTGTGGGATCTGACAGGTACGCTTTATTGTACAAAAAAATTACTACTCACCCCATCCTTCCCTGCAATCTACTGTCCACTGATTGTTAGGGGAAATTAGCCTCTAGTAATAGCCTCAGTAAGATGGATTACAGGATGTGGGCATTATTTGAAGGGAAAGTTGAACTCTAATTGGTTGCTATTGTTAACAAAGAGAATCCTACTGTTCAACAGCTTGACAAATCTCCCCGTGTACCTGCGTCGGTGAGTGTCCAGTGGATCTGCACTGTCCGTGCAAGGTAAATCAAGGCTTTCCTCTCATCTTCTCAGCAGCAGTGCTTAGTGTAACTCTCTCTTGCTTGGCTGCTGCTATTTCCTTTCTGCTCATAACACTTTGCAAAGCCAATACATCAGTAACATGGCCTAACTCCTCTTCAGCAGCAGCCTAGCTCCCAGTTGCCGGCTCTGGAGTGCACCTCCCAGCACTCTATAGTACAGCAGTGGAACCACATGGGAGGTACAATGCTGAAGCTGAGTACTGTATACATGAAATGGGGAAGGGTGAAGTTCATTCCTCCCCATTTCATATCCAATCCCCTCCATTTCTTGTTCATTGAATAACTATTTAATCGAAGGGACTGGACATGTATTGGAGGGGATTGGATATTAAATGGTAGGAATGGACATGAATGAAGGAACATGGACATTGAATGAGGGAGAATGGAAAGAGGGGGATAGATATGGAATGTCCCTTCTCCATAAAGCAGTCTTACATTCAGGCCTTTTGTTTTTTTCTTTCAGTAGCATCCAAAGTTTGGGGGTCTTCTTATAATAAGGATATATACAGTGGGGATCAAAAGTTTGGGCACCCCAGGTAAAAATTTGTATTAATGTGCATAAACAAGCCAAGGAAAGATGGAAGAATATCCAAAAGGCATCACATTACAGATTAGACATACTTATAATATGTCAACAAAAGTTAGATTTTATTTCCATCATTTACACTTTCAAAATAACGGAAAACAAAAAAATGGCGTCTGCAAAAGTTTGGGCACCCTGCAGAATTTATAGCATGCAATGCCCCCTTTGCAAAGCTGAGAGCTGCCAGTGTCATGGATTGTTCTCAATCATCATCTGGGAAGACCAGGAGATGTCAATTTCAAAGGCTTTAAATGCCCAGACTCATCTGACCTTGCCCCAACAATCAGCACCATGGCAGTCATCAAGAACAGTGGAAGTTAAAGCAAGATCTGGAAGACCAAGAAAAATATCAGACAGAACAGCTCGCAGGATTGTGAGAAAAACTATTCAAAACCCACGTTTGACTGCACAATCCCTCCAGAAAGATCTGGCAGACACTGGAGTTTTGGTACACTATTCCACTATAAAAAGATACTTGTACAAATATGGTCTTCATGGAAGAGTCATCAGAAGAAAACTTCTTCTACGTCCTCACCACAAAATTCAGCGTTTGAACTTTGCAAATTAACATATAGACAAGCCTGATGCATTTTGGAAACAAGTTCTGTGGACCAATGAGGTTAAAATTGAACTTTTTGGCCGGAATGAGCAAAGGTATGTTTGGAGAAGAAGGGGAACAGAATGTAATGAAAAGAACCTCTGTCCAACTGTTAAGCATGGGGGTGGATCAATCATGCTTTGGGGTTGTATTGCAGCCAGTGGCACAGGGAACATCTCACGAGTAGAAGGAAAAATGGATTCACTAAAATTTCAGCAAATTTTGGATGCTAACTTGATGCCATCTGTGAAAAAGCTGAAGTTAAAGAGAGGATGGCTTCTACAAATGGATAATGATCCTAAACACACCTCGAAATCCACGGGGGATTACATCAAGAGGAGTAAACTTAAGGTTTTGCCATGGCCTTCACAATCTCCTGACCTCAACATAATTGAAAATCTATGGATAGACCTTAAAAGAGCAGTGCGTGACAGACAGCACAGAAATCTCAAAGAACTGGAAGACTTTTGTAAGGAAGAATGGGCAAAGATACCTCAAACAAGAATTGAAAGACTCTTGGCTGGCTACAAAAAGCTTGTTACAAGCTGTGATACTTGCCAAAGGAGGCAGTACAAGATATTAACTCTGCAGGGTGCCCAAACTTTTGCAGACGCCATTTTTTGGTTTTCTGTTATTTTGAAAGTGTAAATGATGGAAATAAAATCTAACTTTTGTTGACATATTATAAGAATGTCTCATCTGTAATTTGATGCCTTTTGGAGATTTTTCCATCTTTCCTTGGCTTCTTTATGCACATTAATACAAATATTTACATGAGGTGCCCAAACTTTTTATCCCCACTGTAATTGAGCAAATATGGTATTTCCAAAAATCTTAAGCTTGATGTGCCATACATGTTTTACTTCCTTAGTTAGCTACATAAGCTAATAAATTCATATATTTTTTATTTATTTATTTGCTTTGTGTTCTGGGCATTATTGTCCAGCTCTATCCCTTTTACCACCATATGTGAGCTCTTGGTCAGGGATGCTTAATCTGTGAGTAATCAATCTTCTCTACCTTTTTTGATACATTACAGTTTGGCAGCAAGTATATAAGTCAGGATAACATCAAAAGTTATTCAAACATATACCATGGCATAGCCCAGGAGCTCAGTTGATTAAATGTAGTTGCAAAGGTTTAGCGGAGGTACTGCAGAGAAAAAAAATGTTTTCAAATCAACTGGTGCCAAACAGTTATACAAATTTGTAAATTACCTCTATTTCAAAATCTTAATCCTTCCAGGACTTATCAGCTGTTGTATGCTCCAGAGGAATTTGTCTAGTTCTTTCCAGTCTGACAACAGTGCTCTTTGCTGCCACCTATGTCCGTGTCAAGAACTGTCCAGAGTATGAGTAAAATTCCCATAGCAAACCTCTCCTGCTCTGGACAGTTCCTGACAGGTGGCAGCAGAGAGCACTGTGGCCAGACTGGAAAGAACTACACAACTTTCTCTGTAGTATAAAGCAGCTGACAAATACTGAAAGGCTTCAGATATGTAAATAGAAGTCATTCACAAGCAGTTAAACATTTGCTGCAATATAAGCCAGTTAACAAACAAAGGTTTGCTAAGGAAAAATTACCCTATTGAGGCAGCAAATGCTGGATATTACATAAAGTAATGAATAATTATTCTAAATTAAAAAATTTTTTTTTTTGATCATTGGGGGTCAAATCGCTGGGATGAGAATGGGGATTGTTTGGCAGCCCCAAACGTTCAGACCCCCACTGATCAACTTGTTATTCTCTGTCTTGTGAATAAGGGAAAACATCATAAGATGAGAATACCCTTTTAAGACCTACATAAAAGAAAATCATGCATAGTTTATAAGGCAACAGGTCTTCATAATCAGTCTTTCCTCTTCCTTTTAGTTCTGCATATTGCAGTGTACAGATTGTGCACTAATGTTGCATTAATTCTGCCCCCTACATTTACTTCATGTAATATTAGGTGTTAGCATATTCTACTGAAGAAAAATTCACTGCTAAAAAAAAAAAAGGGAACACAAAGATAACACATCCTAGATCTGAATGAATGAACTAATCGTATGAAATACTTTCCTCTTTACATAGTTGAATGTGCTGACAACAAAATCGCACAAAAATGATCAATGGAAATCAAATTTATCAACCCATGGAGGTCTGGATATGGAGTCACACTCAAAATCAAAGTGGAAAACCACACTACAGGCTGATCCAACTTTGATGCAATGTCCTTAAAACAAGTCAAAATGAGGCTCAGTAGTGTGTGTGGCCTCCACGTGCCCGTATGACCCCCCTACAATGCCTTGGCATGCTCCTGATGAGGTGGCATGTGGTCTTTTGATGGATGTCCTCCCAGACTTGGACTAAAGCATCCGCCAACTCCTGGACAGTCTGTGGTGCGTTGGTGGATGGAGCAAGACATGATGTCCCAGATGTGCTCAATCAGATTCAGGTCTGGGGAATGGGTGGGCCAGTCCATAGCATCAATGTCTCCCTCTTGCAGGAACTGCTGACACACTCCAGCCACATGAAGTCTAGCATTGTCTTGCATTAGGAGGAATCCAGGGCCATCTGCACCAGCATATGGTCTCACAAGGGGTCTGAGGATCTCACCTCGGTACCTAATGGCAGTCAGACTACCTCTGGAAAGCACATGGAGGGCTGTGTGGCCCCCCCCCAAAGAAATGCCACAACAACATGTGAAATTGTCAATCAGTGTTGCTTCCAGAGTGGACAGTGTGATTTCACAGAAGTGTGATAGACTTGGAGTTACACTGTATTGTTTAAGTGTTCCCTTTATTTTTTTGAGCAGTGTATTAGTCTAGAATCATGCCTAATGCTTCTGTAATCATGTTAATGGCTATTCTTCTCTAAAGTTGTAAAAATGTAAATGTCAGGACTTAATGGCCCTATCAGTAGAGGGTTTCTTTAAAGCAGGCTAACAAATCTGCTGACAGGCTCATAAATAGGTAAGAGAGTCCTTATATACGTTATGTCTTGATCGTGCAGCTTGCTCCCTTTAAGCGTTCGGATCACATTGACACCTTGCAGGACCTTATGCAGACTAAGGCTGCTTTCACACTGCAGTTGTGCCTAGTCCTTAAATGGTTGTCAGGCTCTTTTTGTTTTTTTCCAGCCTTTATCTTATCGGGACAGGGCACAATGGGCAATAAAGGATCCGGATGGATTTCATTTACTATAATGGGATCCATCGGGCGCCGTTATTTTGTAGTGGGACTAGTGGGAGAAAAAGACGGCAGGAGCAGTTATTTTTCTCCCGCTATTTCCCCGGGTTCCCCCGACGGCCATCACACTGCCATGTGCTAACGTCAGTGTGAAAGAAGCATAACAGTGATCATCAGAACCCTTGAACCTCAAGGGCAAACAATAGACCTGTTTACAATAAGTTTCAATTAGGGAGTTTTATCATAACCTGTGCAGTGAAAAAGTTGACCAGTTGGCCATAGCAACTAATCACATAGCTTCTTTTATTTTTAATAAAGCCTCTATGAATAAAATAAATAAATAAATGAATGAAGCGATCTGATTGGTTCCTATGGGCAACTGGCCAACTTTTCCTCTGCTCAGGTTAAATAAATCTCCCCCAAAGTTTCTATATTGCAGTGTCCAAGTTCCAAAAGAAATGTGAATGGCACCACCTCTCAATGAAAATAGCAAAAGTCCAGACGATTAATTAGAATCCCGCAGGAGATGTATCTCTGATAAACATAAGGTGTACTGGCTGGTAAGTCCATGACATAATACAGTAAGTGGTGATGAAGAAAGACATACTCACCCTTCAGTTTATGTTCATATGTGAAAGGATCCTTTATTTCATATCGAATCCTTGGGAAAAAGGCAGAATATGGATGAGGCCAGAGGCTGAATCAGCGACATTTCACACGGTGTGTGAAACGTCGCTGTCTTTTTCTCAAGGATTCAATATGAAATAAAGGATCCTTCCACATATGAACATATACTGAAGGGTGAGTGCGTCTTTCTTCATCTCTTACTTACTCAGTGCAGTGTGACTGCATTAAACCCTTCATTCCCTTTATATTAAACTGTAATACAAAAATATCAGGATTGTAAAAAACAAACAAACTAAAACATATTTGTGTTTTATTACGTCTTTCAGAAAAAAATATTCCATATATTATCTTATATATGATCCATAGAATTGCGCAGTTATGTGCACAAAATTTTATTAAATAAATTAAATTAAAACTAGTAAATTTCAAGCTCTTAAGCATTTCATTTAAGGCAAATACAGTATACCAAGTTATTTGTGATCATTTACCAATAAAATAAACTAAGGGTACCTGCATTGTCTAATGATGGAGAAAATGTAACAGAAACAATTTTTTTCTTTTTTCTTTTTAAATAAAAACTTGTTTTTATATTTTGCAATCATCTATTAATCAAAATGCAGACCTATGAGATATGGCAATGTACAATGAAATAAAGGCACGTGAAACATTGATTAAAATAAAATGAAAGGAAAACTTGTATAGTTGTATACATTGTACAATACTTTTCAATGTACAGAATAGTTATTTGGCTAAACGGATGCAGACATTCAAAATAAGTTATTTCTAATACGAGCTGAGATGTTGAGCTACCTTAGATAATGTCACAAAATTATTATTAGTAAACAAGCTTTAGTAAGAGCAAAAATGTTACTAATGAAATGGTACCCCGAAATGCAATCTGAAATGGCAAACAGTAATAAGGTTTTGTGCTTCAGACATCTTTCAGAATTGATCATTCAATCTTTGTTCATGTCGGAGAAACAGTAGAACACAATAATTCATTTGCAACAACGTCATCTCAGTATAGGGAGAGGACTTTCTGTCATCTACCCCTTAATAAAAGAATATATTTCAATATCTACTAAGAATGGCTTTGTCAGAACGTAGCCAACCGAAAAAAGAAATAATAAAAATAAAAGCAATATGAAATTGGCTTTAGTTCTTATCAATTTGTTTTCTAAATTGATGTCCCTTGAAGCAGGTTCCTTAGACATGGACACCATATATACAATATACAGTATGTAAGTACGTTCACATAACAAGCCTATCATTTAACATCCAAGAATACTTTAAAAAGAAATGTGGAGGCAGAACATTTTTTTCATAGTAAACAGGTCACGTCCTTCATGAAAGAGTTTTTACAGCATTTAGTATGGTTAAGACTGCAGTGATTTGTTTCATGTATTATAAATCTTCGTAGCAAAAGAATGTTCCTATGACAAGAAGAACCTGAACGTGATGTGCCAACTGTATGCTTGTCACAACACTATTTCACCCCAAAATATACAGAAATGAACATTCTTGTTATATGTGCATTAAATGACTGAAATGAATGAATGTGTATGTGTCATCTTGTCACAACTAGCAGCGGTTAAGGTCCAATGTTACTGTTTTCCTTGGTAAAATGCTAGCAGCTGTAACATCCTTTTCTTGTAAACACGACCATATATTTCTAGTTTTGGACAGATAAAATAGTTTTTCCATCTAGATTCAAAGTGCTTTAGATTATGCAATTTGTGAACAGTACCATAAAAATGTAGGGCTCCCAAAATATTACTTTTAAATCACATTAAAACATTTGGTGTCATTGACTTTATAGGTGAGTGGGCATTTAAACCAACCACTGTATACAGTATTCAATAGTTTATAGGGTTAAAGATACATACATATCTTCATTACATTTCTAGCCTTTATGTAAAACATGCATTTTCATGCAACCAGGAGAGATTGGCTCATAGAACTTCCTTTCAGGTTCTTTTTCCGATTCTTGCACTGCTAATTGTAAACGCGCTCCAAACAGATCATGCGGTGATATGAATGACTAAAGGAACTGTAAACTCTATAAAAACGTTATTTGTGTTTGACATGTGGAGGGCTAAGGGTTTGTGTACCATCCCTAGTTTTGCTAATGCTTTGAGATGATCTTGCTATTCCAGTTCTCAAAGAGTCAGATAACAATGTAGTTTGCACTGTTGGCTCAGAGGCAGCGTCAAATGTTTCAGTCTCTGTCTCCAACTCTTCATCTGCAATAAAAAGTTTTGACTCCCTCCATTGTTGGTATGTTTCCTGGCTGCCTCTTGAGACACTTGAGTCACTGCATGATAGCTGTTCATTTAGTTCTTCTGTGGATTGAATCAGATTTTGCACAGAAATTGATTTGCCAAAATCCTTGTGTGTAAAAGGAACTGAAGACAATACCCCACTATTTGTTTCAAGGCTTTTCCGCCTTATAAAATTTTTAGTTAAACTGGGTTGTGCAGGCTGTACGCTTTCTTGTGAGGCAACAAGGCAGGAGGTAACATCACAAACATCCTCTTTTGTAGTCATAGGAATAATATGAATTCGTTCTGGTTTGTTGATATGTTTCAATGGAGATACAGCTGGTATCTGTAGTGTTGTTGGTGCTGTTGGCTTTGAGGCCTGGCTTATTTGGTTTGATATATTGTTTGTTACCACAGTTACAGGTTCACTTACAGGTCCAGGAACAGTTACGTTTGCTGACAACTGCGTTGCTTGGCTGTCCAAGGTAGGACTAAATCTATAATAAGCAGGTGCATTAAATTCATTTGGTGTGAGTACAAACTGTAACCCCCGAGGGATGTTGGCACTAGCTGATCTGGTTATGTATCCACTGTTCTGTGCAGAATTTGACAGATCTTTGCTGTCTATTGGACTTTGATAATCTGAAGTTTGTTCACATTCAAATAGGGGCATCTGAAAGGATGCCAGTGTCAGTGCTGAGGCAGATCCTTTCTTTAAGACCTGTTGGTAAATATCAAGTAGGCTGTCTAATTTTGACTCAATCGACTGTACCTACAAAAGAAAAAAAAGATAATAATAATACAAACATATAACACATCAATACTTGTAAAACTAGTTATGGATCTACTGTATATCTTCATTACATGCCCAGGGACATAGTTAAGTGGCAACTAGGTAGCATTAGGAGGGTATACTACCTTGGTTAATGCTATCTTAGTATCCACTTGAGGCTTGGGGGCCCACTCGGGAATACAGGAGGGCCCAAGTTTACCCACAGATTTAAAGGGGTACTCCAGGGGAAAACTTTTTTTTTAAAATCAACTGGTGCCCGAAAGTTAAACAGATTTGGAAATTACTTCGATTAAAAAATCTTAATCCTTCAAGTACTTATTAGCTGCTGAATACTACAGAGGAAATCCTTTTCTTTTTGGAACACAGTGCTCTCTGCTGACATCACGAGCACAGTGCTCTCTGCTGACATCTCTGTCTATTTTAGGAACTGTCCAGAGCAGCATATGTTTGCTATGGGGATTTTCTCCTACTCTGGACAGTTCTTAAAATGGACAGAGATGTCAGCAGAGAGCACTGTGCTCGTGATGTCAGCCGAGAGTACTGTGTTCCAAAAAGAAAATAATTTCCTCTGTGGTATTCAGCAGTACTGGAAGGATTAAGATTTTTTAATAGAAGTAATTTACAAATTTGTTTAACTTTCTGGCACCAGCTGATTAAAAAAAAAAGTTTTCCACCAGAGTACCTGTTACGCCGAGCGCTCCGGGTCCCTGCTCCTCCCCGAAGCGCTCGCGGCGTTTCTCTCCCTGCAGCGCCCCGGTCAGACCCGCTGTCCGGGAGCGCTGCACTGACATTGCCGGCGGGGATGCGATTCGCATAGTGGGACGCGCCCGCTCGTGAATCGCATCCCAAGTCACTCACCTGTCCCGGTCCCCGGCTGTCATGCTCTGGCGCGCGCGGCTCCGCTCTCTAGGGCGCGCGCGCGCCAGCTCTCTGAGATTTAAAGGGCCAGTGCACCAATGATTGGTGCCTGGCCCAATCACCCTAATTAGTTTCCACCTGCTCCCTGGCTATATTACCTCACTTCCCCTGCACTTCCTTGCCGGATCTTGTTGCCTTAGTGCCTAGAGAAAGCTTCTTCTGTGTTTACCTTTACTGTGTTCCTGACCTCCTGCTATTACCATTGACTACGAACCTTGCCGCCTGCCCCGACCTTCTGCTACGTCTGACCTTACTCTTGTCTACTCCCTTGTACCGCGCCTATCTCAGAAGTCAGAGAGGTTGAGCTGTTGCCAGTGGATACGACCTGGTTGCTACCGCCGCTGCAAGACCATCCCGCTTTGCGGCGGGCTCTGGTGAATACCAGTAGCAACTTAGAACCGGTCCACCGACACGGTCCACGCCAATCCCTCTCTGGCACAGAGGATCCACCTCCAGCCTGCCAATTCGTGACAGTACCCCTCTAAAATTGTCCCAAAACTGATGTTTCCAATTACCTTGGCATAAGTGGTTAAAGTACCTGTGCATAACAGGTCACATGGCAATCTGTATGCAGGTCCTTTTACTGTTGAAATGGCAGAGCAGCAAGGCTAATGAGACAAGGGTAGCTGATTGATAAGGGTATGAGTTCTGGTGTGGGGAGCTTTATTAGCTTAGGGGATCTGGCATCTGTATCTAGATGTTCTTTTTTGAGTATTTATTTAGGGGTCTAAATGTATTTAGGGTTTCTGGGGTCTATATTTATTCAGATGTAGGTCCATCAAGTTCAACCTATAATCCTAATAAGTCCCTATTGAGTTGAGTTGATCCAGAAGAAGGCAAAAAACCCTCATACTAGAAGTAAAAATTCCTTCCCGACTCCAAATATGGCAGTCAGAATAAATCTCTGGATCAACCTTCTGTCCCTATAAATCTAGTATACATAACCAGTATTGTTATTACTCTCCAAAAATGCATCCAGCCCCTTTTTGAACTCTATTAGGCTGGGTTCACACTACGTTTTCTCCCATACGGGAGCGCATACGGCAGGGGGGAGCTAAAAGCTCGCGCTCCCGTATGTCACCGTATGCGCTCCCGTATGTCATTCATTTCAATGAGCCGACCGGAGTGAAACGTTCGGTCCGGTCGGCTCGTTTTTGCGCCGTATGCGCTTTTACAACCGGACCTAAAACTGTGGTCCCCGCGCTGCACTGACATTGCCGGCGGGGATGCGATTCGCATAGCGGGACGCGCCCGCTCGTGAATCGCATCCCAAGTCACTCACCTGTCCCGGTCCCCGGCTGTCATGCTCTGGCGTGCGCGGCTCCGCTCTCTAGGGCACGCGCGCGCCAGCTCTCTGAGATTTAAAGGGCCAGTGCACCAATGATTGGTGCCTGGCCCAATCACCCTAATTAGTTTCCACCTGCTCCCTGGCTATATTACCTCACTTCCCCTGCACTTCCTTGCCGGATCTTGTTGCCTTAGTGCCTAGAGAAAGCTTCTTCTGTGTTTACCTTTACTGTGTTCCTGACCTCCTGCTATTACCATTGACTACGAACCTTGCCGCCTGCCCCGACCTTCTGCTACGTCTGACCTTACTCTTGTCTACTCCCTTGTACCGCGCCTATCTCAGCAGTCAGAGAGGTTGAGCTGTTGCCAGTGGATACGACCTGGTTGCTACCGCCGCTGCAAGACCATCCCGCTTTGCGGCGGGCTCTGGTGAATACCAGTAGCAACTTAGAACCGGTCCACCGACACGGTCCACGCCAATCCCTCTCTGGCACAGAGGATCCACCTCCAGCCTGCCGATTCGTGACAGTACCCCTCTAAAATTGTCCCAAAACTGATGTTTCCAATTACCTTGGCATAAGTGGTTAAAGTACCTGTGCATAACAGGTCACATGGCAATCTGTATGCAGGTCCTTTTACTGTTGAAATGGCAGAGCAGCAAGGCTAATGAGACAAGGGTAGCTGATTGATAAGGGTATGAGTTCTGGTGTGGGGAGCTTTATTAGCTTAGGGGATCTGGCATCTGTATCTAGATGTTCTTTTTTGAGTATTTATTTAGGGGTCTAAATGTATTTAGGGTTTCTGGGGTCTATATTTATTCAGATGTAGGTCCATCAAGTTCAACCTATAATCCTAATAAGTCCCTATTGAGTTGAGTTGATCCAGAAGAAGGCAAAAAACCCTCATACTAGAAGTAAAAATTCCTTCCCGACTCCAAATATGGCAGTCAGAATAAATCTCTGGATCAACCTTCTGTCCCTATAAATCTAGTATACATAACCAGTATTGTTATTACTCTCCAAAAATGCATCCAGCCCCTTTTTGAACTCTATTAGGCTGGGTTCACACTACGTTTTCTCCCATACGGGAGCGCATACGGCAGGGGGGAGCTAAAAGCTCGCGCTCCTGTATGTCACCGTATGCGCTCCCGTATGTCATTCATTTCAATGAGCCGACCGGAGTGAAACGTTCGGTCCGGTCGGCTCGTTTTTGCGCCGTATGCGCTTTTACAACCGGACCTAAAACTGTGGTCAACCACGGTTTTAGGTCCGGTTGTAAAAGCGCATACGGCGCAAAAATGAGCCGACCGGACCGAACGTTTCACTCCGGTCGGCTCATTGAAATGAATGACATACGGGAGCGCATACGGTGACATACGGGAGCGCAAGCTTTTAGCTCCCCCCTGCCGAATGCGCTCCCGTATGGGAGAAAACGTAGTGTGAACCCAGCCTTACATAGTTCACCATGACCACCTCCTCCGGGAGAGAATTAAAGAACCCCCATCTGTGCTGGTGTAGAAACCTTCTTTCCTCTAAACGTAGAGGATGCCCCCTTGTTATAGATACAGTCCTGGGTATAAATAGATCATGGGAGAGATCTCTGTATGGTCCCCTGATATATTTATACATAGTTATTAGGTCTCCCCCTAAGCCTTTTTTTCTAAACTAAATAACCCTAATTCTGATAATCTTTCTGGGTACTGTAGTCCTCCCATTTCCCGTATTACTCTGGTTGCCCGTCTTTGAACCCTCTCCATTTCCACTATATCTTTCTTGTACACTGGTGCCGAGTACAGTACACAGTATTCTATGTGTGGTCTGACTAGTGATTTGTACAGCGGTAGAATTATTTCCTTGTCGTCAGCATCTATGCCCCTATTGATGCACCCCATGATTTTATTAGCCTTGGCAGCAGCTGCCCGACACTGGTCACTACAGCTAAATTTACCGTTAACTAAGACTCCTAAGTCCTTTTCCATGTCAGTCGTCCCATGTCTATGGTCTATATTTATTTAGTCCTTTTTATGGTTTTTATTTATTTAGGAGGGCAGGCCTGAGTTCTGTATTTATTGAGGGGTTTTATTCTATTCTGGTTTATACACAATATTGTGTAGTTAAGGCAGGGATCTATATTCATGTTGGTAGTCAAGTTTTGTTCTGAATTTATTTATGCTGCTATAGAAACTGTATGGAGACGAAAAACCTACAATCAGTATAGACACTCATCAGACCTCACCTGTAAATAAATGGATTTATAGAGGATCAGTTAGTGTTAGGCCAGTTGTATGGATAGTCTGCACCAGTGATTCCCAAACAGGGTGTCTCCAGCTGTTGCTAAACTCCCAGCATGCCTGGACACTCAGTGGCTGTCCGGAAATGCTGGGAGTTGTTGTTTTGCAACAGCTGGAGGCTCCATGTTGGAAATACATTTTTTAAATTTATTGGGGGGACAGTGTAAGGGGGTGTATATGTAGTGTTTTACCCTTTATTGTGTGTTAGTGTAGTGTTTTTAGGGTACATCCGCACTGGCGGGGGTTTATGTTGAGTTTCCCGCTAGGAGATTGCGTCGCGGCAGAAAATTTGCCGCCGCTCAAACTTGAAGCAGGAAACTCACTGTAAACCCGCCCATGTGAATGTACCCTGTACATTCACATGGGAGGGGAAAACCTCCAGCTGTTGCAAAACTACAACTCCCAGCATGCACACACAGACCGTGCATGCTGGGAGTAGCACTTTTGCAACAGCTGGAGGCACACTGGTTGGAAAACCTTCAATTAGGTTCTGTTATATAACTCAGTATTTTCCAACCAGTGTGCCCCCAACGGTTGCAAAACTACAACTCCCAGCATGTACTGATTGCCGAAGGACACGTTGGGAGATGTAGTTATACAACAGCTGTAGGTACGCAACTACAACTCCCAGAATGGTGAGACAGCCTTTTCCTGTTCGTGCATGCTGGGAGTTGTAGTTTTAGATTTAGAAGATTTAGAGGGCCAGGGTTTAGAAACCACTGCGCAGTGATCTCCAAACTGTGGCCCTTCAGATGTTGCAAAACTACAATTCACAGCATGCCTAGACAGCAAACTGCTAGAGGGCCACAGTTTAGAGACCACTGTGCAGTGATCTCCAAAGTGTACCCTTCTAAATCTTGCAAAACTACAATCCCAGCATGCCCAAACGGCTGTCTGGGAATGCTGGGAGTTGTAGTTAGGCAACATCTGGAGGGCTACAGTTTAGTGACCACTGTATAGTCGTCTCCAAACTGTAGCCCTCCAGATGTTGCTAGGCAACTACTCACCGGCTTCCGTAGTCTGTACCAGGGAGCCGCACGTCTTCGCCGCCACGATCACAGGTAAGGGACCTCCACCTCTGCCGCCAGTCACACTACAGTTCCCCCGTTCTGCCCAGATTACCGTCGGTGGGCAGAACGGGGGAACCAAACTTTAAACCCCCCCCCCGCCCCTGATCTGCTATTGGCTACTGACCGACCAATTGCAAGGAAAGGAGGGGTGGCACCCTCACTCCTATCCCTTTAGGGGGACCGGGGGCATCTTGGACACCCCTGATCCTCCTTATTTTCTGGGTCACTGGAGACCCGTATGACCCCGAATTGGCTAGCAGCGGGGAACGGAATTCCCACGGGCATACCCATACGCCCTACGTCCTTAAGGACTCAGGATGCAGGGAGCGTTTGCATACGCCCTGCGTCCTGAAGAGGTTAAAGGAATACTCACTTTAGTGCAAAATAACATATTCCCATAAGTGATAGATCCCAGCAGTCGGGATAAGTTATTTTGCGCTGCAGTATTCCTTTAATGGGGCGGACTTCCACCTAATGGGCTGACATACTGGTCTGCCTATTAAGTTTTTATTAATGAAGCAGAGAAACAACAAAGAGATAGATCAGCTCACCAAAGTCCATAGGTGTCAAGCATCAGGCAATAGTCCTGGAGCACGGAGGCAGGGAGCCGCCACTCCCCGTGAAACTGAAGAAAGAAAAGTGGAAGGGGTCCAGCTCCTGGGTAAAGGTATCCAATAAAACTTAACCTTTAATGGCAACTATTAAAACATTGAAAATCGCCACTAGGTGGCAAGTGACATGTCACTTAAAAATGAAAACAAAAAGAAGGTGAAACGCCGACGCGTTTCGAGCAGTTGCTCTTAGTCATGACTAAGAGCAACTGCTCGAAACACGTCGGCGTTTCATCTTCTTTTTGTATTCATTTTTAAGTGACATGTCACTTGCCACCTAGTGGCGATTTTCCATGTTTTAATAGTTGCCATTAAAGGTTAAGTTTTATTGGATACCTTTACCCAGGAGCTGGACCCCTTCCACTTTTCTTTTTATTAATGAAGACCTTATTTACATACTATTTTGGTTAAAATTGTTTTGTACCAGGACAAGTGAACCGTTATGAGGGACAAGTAGATTCTGCTCCATTTTAGTCCCTTGGACAAGTAGTTTTTTTTTATTTCCACACCCCTGTATGTAAATGATTACACTTGTGGTCTGATTAGATACTGGGTCTGCTTAAGAAAGGGTGTTAAAGTGCTTTACCTGCTGCCTGATAAAAAGGCTTTTAGAGGCTTCCTTTGGGTACTGTGCCTCTTGTTAAAAAACCATTGACTGCTAGACCTGTCTCTATGAAGGATAGGGTCACACGAAGCACACCTGCAGCGTATTTGACACTGCAGATGCGCTACTGCCCGTTCTTAAAGTGTGCCTCCAGCTGTGCCCATGTGTCCTGCTCGCAGCAGCAATCCGCCACTACAAGCAGACACAAAGGGAGCTGCGAGTCGCGTGTGGATGTGCAGCTCTTCAGACATCGCAACCACTCCCCCAGTTCCCTGAGCTTGGCCGAGAGTGGCCGCAATGTCTGGAGTACACTGCACATGCGTGCAGGCAAATAGCAGCTTCCTCTATGTGCCCCTGTGCTGCGAGCAGGACACATGGACAAAGCTGGAGGAACACTCTAGGGACGGGCAGTAGCACATCCGCAGCACCAAATACGCTGCGGATGCACTATGTGTGACTAGACTTTGACGGCGGCACTTCACTGGACAGAGATAAGCAGATGACAAATTGCCCACCACCTAGACTGTTGTGACCCAGCTGTTAGAAGGTGGTGGGAGCAGTGGTTACACAAGAGCACACACACACACACAGCGAACAGGCTTTGAACGGCCTAGACAGACCACCAGTAGAGAGGATTGTTTGATCCTCTGACAAGTATGAGTAGCTTTTACTTGTTTTACAGAGTCTGAGCCACATGTTGCATGGCTGTAAAAAAAAAAAAAAAAAAAAGCATTTGCCCCTTTCCTCATTTGTCACACTTAAATGTTTCAGATCATAAAACAAATTTTATTTTTACAAAAATAATCTATGTAATCCCAAAATGCAGACTTCAAGCGAACATTTATTATGGAAAAAAAATATCTGAGCCTTCATAGCCACCTATGTTAAAACATAATTGCCCCCGTATTAAATCATGAATTACTGTGGTTAATAACAGTGTTTTGAAAGGTAAGTACAATTTCACTATCCACAGCTAGGCCTGATAACTGATCACTTAAATAGAACCTGTCTGATAAAGTTAAGTAGGTCAAAAGATCTCAAAACAGCAAGACATCATGCCACAATTTAACAAAATTCAGGAACAGATACAAAACAACGTAATTGTCACCTATCTGTCTGGATATGGTTACAAAGCAATTTACTAAAGCTTTGGGACTCCAGCTTACCATGGTGGGAGTAATTATACACAAATGGAGATAATTTGGACTAGAGTGAGCCATGACAGGAGTGGCCTCTCTACCAAAAGTACCCCAAGAGCACAGAAAAGAGTCATCCAAGAGGTCATAAAAGAACCCACAACAACAAAGTACTGCAGGCCTGTTTTGCCTTAGTTAATGTTTAAGGCAAAAACTACTGCTGACCAAAAAGAACATGAAGGTTTGTCTTGCTTTTTCCAAAAAACATCTTGCTGATCACCAAGACTTTTGGAAAAATATTCTGTGGACTTTTCTGAAGATATGTGTTCCATTACATCTGGCGTAAAAGTAGCACAGCATTTTAGAAATAGAATATCATATCAACAGCTAAATATGGTGTTGGTAGTATGATGGTCTAAGACTGCTTTGTTGCTTCAGGGCCTGGATGATTTGATATGATTGATGGAACCATGACTTCTGCTCTCTACTAAGAAATTCTGAATATCTGGCCATGTGAGCTAAAGCTAAAACACACCAGCAAGTCCACCTCTGAATGGCTTACAAAACAAAATGAAGGCTTTGGAATGGCCTAGTCAAAGACGGGACTTGAATCAGATTAGGATGCTGTGGCATGACCTGTAAAACCCTCCAATGTGGCTGAATGAAAGCAATTCTGCAAAGATGAGTAGGCCAGCCAGAATTCATCCACAGTGATATGCAAGACTCTTTGTAAGTTATCGCAAACACTTGATTGCTGTTGTTGCTGCTGAGGGTGGCAAAATCTGTTATGTGTAGGGGCAATTACATTGTCACATAGGGTCAAGAAGTTTTTTCCCCATAATAAATTAAATTATCACTTGAAAATTGCATATGTAGAGAAAAACTTCAGCACAGCACTCACCCTTTAGTTGCCAACGAAGTGTAGTTTATCAACAAGAAATAAACTTTCTTGCGCTTCTGGTCTGGAAGAAGCGCCCGGAGCGGCGTGAAATAGCTATTACCAACATGATCTGTACCTGGTACGACGTGGCATGAAGATCTGCCCCGCTGCTGTAAAACCTTCTCAATAAAGGTCGGAATGGAAAAAGACTTGTGAGTGCCCCTTCAGTTTCTTTCTTGTTGATATTGTTGCCACTTTAGCTTCTATAGAGGGAAAGCACCTCAGGACACTTTCAGGACTATATCCACATCACAGCGCTGATTATTCTTACACTGTGCATTGCCAATGCCTGATTCTTAAGCCACTTGTGCCGGCAGCTCTCTCTTTTTGTACGGAAGTGTAGTTTATGATTCACTGTACTGATGTGTTCTTTTAAATAAACTACACTTCATTGGCAACTAAAGGGTGAGTGCTGTGCTGAAGTTTTTCTCTACATAAGTCATTTTGTACCCGTGTCTATAGCGCAACGCACCTCCGAGCTTACACTACAGTATCCCCGACACCATTTTAACGCAGACCACTCATCCCTCCATTGCCGAGTACTCGCTTCTCTAATAGTAATTTACACTTGAAAATTGAATCATGTGTTTACTTTGGTTATCTTTGTAATATTAAAATGTGTTTGATGATCTGAAATGTGCAAAAAAAATAGGACATCAAGAAAGGGGCAAATACTATTTCACAGTACAAAAGGTTTTATTTACATACAGCCTCTTTATTTGTAACAAAATAAAATACAAAACATTATTTATTAATCTTTACCTGCTTCTCCACTTTAACTACTCGGCCTAACATGCTGAGGTCATCTCCTGCTTCAATTTCCTGTACATTTTTTTCTCGACTTTTTTTATCTGTTGTTATTTGTCCTTTTCCAAGAATCTGATCAACCCTGTACATGAAAAATAAAGCATAACATAATTTATTCAGTATAATGGAAAATTAAAAGACAACAAAGTTTAACCCCTTAAGAATGCAGGGATTTTTCATTTAGCAAATTTGGAGGGTTTAGTTTTAACACATTTCATTTTGTAGTAAAAATGACTTCTATATTGAATACCTATATGTCCATATGATTACAACAATAACCAATTTATATAGGTTTTATTTTACTACTTTTAAAAAAATTATAACTTTTTGTAAGAAAATTTGTATGCTTAAAATTGTCCACTTCTGACCCCTATAATACTTTTATTTTTCTATATATGAGGCTGTATGAGGGCTCCATTTTTTGCTCCATGATTTCTAAATTTCAACGTTATCAGTATCAACTTTTTTTATGGAACTTTTTGAACACTTTTTATAAAAAAATTTTATTGGTATATAAAATGATCAAAATCAGCAATTCTGGACTGGTATTTTTTTAAGTTTACACAATTCACCACACAGTTTCATTAATGTTATATTTTAATAGTTTGGACATTGCTGCACATGGCTATGCCACAAATGTTTATGTTTATTTTTGTATACATTATTTTACCGGACCTACAGGGTATGAAGCGCGCTCAGCTCCTGCCTCGTCACATCTGCAGTTCTGTCAAGGGGAAGTTTGTCAGAGACACAGCACCGATAACGGAGACTGACTATGTTATTAGTCATTCTTGGCCCATTGCTAGAAAAAAGTTTTCATCAGACAACCCCTTTAACCTTTTAAGGATGAAAGGCATACTGGTACACCCTTGTGTCCTGGTACTTAAGGACCAAGGACGTATCTGTACGCCCTGAATCTTTAAAGGGGTTCTCCACTGCCTTAACCTACTTTTGGCAGTTACGGTAGTTAGTTCTGTGGCTATATGTTATTATGGCTTTTTTTCATGTTGCTAACGGTTCTGTATGTGGTGTTTTACTTACCTTTTTTCCAGACCCGGAAGCTGGTTTCTTCATTTGCTTCCTGCCTTGCATCGACCACTTTTTTTCTTTTCTTCCGCCGCCATCTTGCCATCGGGACGTCACCGTGGAGGGTGGTGTGTTGGAGACCGGCTTGCTCCACGCTTCGTACGTGCCCGCTTCCCGCGTGACGGAATCCTCTAAGCTGAATGCAGATTGAGCTGCTTTCGGAGAATCGGATGCCGTGATGGGCGCATGCGCAGTTGGTCCTCTTGCTCCGGAGGATCATCTGTGCATGTGCCATAGTGATGTCAGCATCGGGCCTGACGCGCTGGAGGATTGTTAACCCTAACCTGGCCAGAGGTGAGTCCCGGAGCGCTGGACAGCTCCTGAAGGTTTGTTATGGCAGTGTTTCCCAACCAGGGTGCCTCCAGCTGTTGTGAAACTACAACTCCCAGCAAGCCCAGACAGCCTTTGGGCTGAAAGTAAGGTGGGTGCGCGCTGATGATGACTGAGGATTCCGCCGCGCGGGAGGCAGGCACGTACGGAGCGAGGGGCAGGCCGGCCTCCAACACACCACCCTCCACGGTGACGTCCCGATGGCAAGATGGCGGCGGAAGAAAAGAAACAAAGGGTCGAGGCAAGGCAGGAAGCAAATGAAGAAACCAGCTTCCGGGTCTGGAAAAAAGGTACCGTATATACTCGAGTATAAGCCGAGTTTTTCAGCACGATTTTTCGTGCTGAAAACACCCCCCTCGGCTTATACTCGAGTGAACTCCCCCACCCGCAGTGGTCTTCAACCTGCGGACTTCCAGAGGTTTCAAAACTACAACTCCCAGCAAGCCAGGGCAGCCATCGGCTGTCCGGGCTTGCTGGGAGTTGTAGTTTTGAAACCTCCGGAGGTCCGCAGGTTGAAGACCACTGTGGCCTTCAACATCATCCAGCCCCCTCTCACCCCCTTTAGTTCTGAGTACTCACCTCCGCTCGGCGCTGGTCCGGTCCTGCAGGGCTGTCCGGTGAGGAGGTCGTCCGGTGAGGAGGTGGTCCGGGCTGCTATCTTCACCGGGGAGGCCTCTTCTAAGCGCTTCGGGCCCGGCCTCAGAATAGTCACGTTGCCTTGACAACGACGCAGATGCGTCGTTGTCAAGGCAACGGCTCTATTCCGGGCTGGAAGCGCGGAGAAGAGGCGCCCCCGGTGAAGATAGCAGCCCGGACCACCTCCTCACCGGACCACCTCCTTACCGGACAGCCCTGCAGGACCGGACCAGCGCCGAGCGGAGGTGAGTACTCAGAACTAAAGGGGGTGAGAGGGGGCTGGATGATGTTGAAGGCCGCAGTGGTCTTCAACCTGCGGACCTCCGGAGGTTTCAAAACTACAACTCCCAGCAAGCCCGGACAGCCGATGGCTGCCCGGGCTTGCTGGGAGTTGTAGTTTTGAAACCTCTGGAGGTCCGCATGTTGAAGGCCGCAGTGGTCTTCAACCTGCGGACCTCCGGAGGTTTCAAAACTACAACTCCCAGCAAGCCCGGACAGCCGATGGCTGCCCGGGCTTGCTGGGAGTTGTAGTTTTGAAACCTCTGGAGGTCCGCAGGTTGAAGACCACTGAGGGCGAATGATGATAAGAGGATGATGAAGGGGGGTTGTGGGGATGATGAAGGGGGGTGGGGATGATGAAGGGGGGGGGTGTGGGATGATTACAAGGGGATGATGAAGGGGGGATGTGTGGGATGATAAGGGGATGTGTGGGATGATGACAAGGGGATGATGAAGGGGGGATGTGTGGGATGATAAGGGGATGTGTGGGATGATGACAAGGGGATGATGAAGGGGGGATGTGTGGGATGATGACAAGGGGATGATGAAGGGGGGATGTGTGGGATAAGGGGATGTGTGGGATGATGACAAGGGGATGATGAAGGGGGGATGTGTGGGATGATGACAAGGGGATGATGAAGGGGGGATGTGTGGGATGATAAGGGGATGTGTGGGATGATGACAAGGGGATGATGAAGGGGGGATGTGTGGGATGATAAGGGGATGTGTGGGATGATGACAAGGGGATGATGAAGGGGGGATGTGTGGGATGATGACAAGGGGATGATGAGGATGTTAATGACGGGTCTGGATGATGACAGGGGGGGATGAGGTATTTCCCACCCTAGGCTTATACTCGAGTCAATAACTTTTCCTGGGATTTTGGGTTGAAATTAGGGGTCTCGGCTTATACTCGGGTCGGCTTATACTCGAGTATATACGGTAAGTAAAACACCACATACAGAACCGTTAGCAACATAAAAAAAGGCAAAATAACATATAGCCACAGAACTAACCAACTGCCAAAAGTAAGTTAAGGCAGCGGCGAACCCCTTTAAGCATCTTTTAAGCAAGCACAGGAGCTGTGCTCTCTTCAGAACAGTGACTGTCATCTACTATCTGCTAGTCACAGACAGTAATGATTCCGCCACTGCTGGTCATTAACCCTTTAGACGCCATAATCAATGCCGATCACAGTATCTAAAGTGAAAGTAAAAGCTCCTTAGTAACTCAGAGGGGCTCATGGAACCCCTGGATCATGTCTGTGAGCAAAAACGGAGGGTCCCATTACCTGTCTCCTGCCACCAATTGCCTATGGGGACTATTCAAGTGTAAAAAAAAATAAAAAAAAATGTAAAAGTAAAAGTTAAAAAAAAGTGAAAAATCCCCTCCCCCAATAAAAAAGTAAAACGTCAGTTTTTTCCTATTTTACCCCCAAAAAGCGTAAAAAATAAATTTTATAGACATATTTGGTATCGCCGCGTGCGTAAATGTCCGAACTATTAAAATAAAATGTTAATGATCCCATATGGTGAACGGCGTGGACGAAAAAAAAAAAGTCCAAAATTGCTACTTTTTTAATACATTTTATTAAAAAATAAATTATAAAAAATTTGTTAAAAGTTTTTTATATGCAAATGTGGTATCAAACAAAAGTACAGATCATGGCGCAAAAAATGAGCCCCCATACCGCCGCTTATACGGAAAAATAAAAAAGTTAGAGCTCATCAAAATAAAGGGATTATAAACGTACTAATTTGGTTAAAAAGTTTGTGATTTTTTTTAAGCGCAACAATAATATAAAAGTACATAATAATGGGTATCATTTTAATCGTATTGACCCTCAGAATACAGAACACACGTCATTTTTACCATAAATTGTACGGCGTGAAAACGAAACCTTCCAAAATTAGCAAAATTGCATTTTTCTTTTTAATTTCCCCACAAAAATAGTGTTTTTTGGTTGCGCCATACATTTTATGATATAATGAGTTATGTCATTACAAAGGACAACTGGTCGCGCAAAAAACAAGCCCTCATACTAGTCTGTGGATGAAAATATAAAAGAGTTATGATTTTTAGAAGGCGAGGAGGAAAAAATGAAAACGTAAAAATTTAATTGTCTGAGTCCTTAAGGCCAAAATGGGCTGAATCCTTAAGGGGTTAATGACGAAGGACATAAATGTACGTCCTGGTGAGGTGGTACTTAATGCACCAGGACGTACATTTACGTCCTATGCATAACCGCGAGCATCGGAGCGATAGCAGCCCGTAATGGCGGACATCTGCGATCGCGCAGATGTCCGCCATTAACCCCTCAGATGCTGTGATCAATACAGATCACGGCATCTGCTGCCGCGGCCATCCGATCATCCAGCATGGCGGCCGGAGGTATCCTCACCTTGCTCTGGCCGTCTCCCGGGGTCTTCTGCTCTGGTCTGCGATCGAGTAGACCAGAGCAGAAGATGACCGATAATGGTGATCAGTGCTGTGTCCTATACATAGCACTGAACAGTATTAGCAATCGAATGATTGCTATAAATAGTCCCCTATGGGGACCATTAAAGTGTAAAAAAAAAAAGAAAAAAAAAAGGAAAAAATTTTTTAAAACCTCCTCCCCCAATAAAAACGTAAATTGCCCCATTTTGCCTATTTCACCCTCAAAAAGTGTAAACAAAATATTTTATTTACATATTTGGTATTGCCGCGTGCGTAAATATCCCAACTATTAAAATAAAATGTTAATGATACTGTACGGTGAACAGAGTGAACGTAAAAAAAAAAAAGTTCAAAATAGCTGCTTTTTTATAACATTTTATTCCAAAATAAATTAATAAAAAAAAGTATTAAAAGTTTTATATAAGCAAATATGGTATCAATAAAAAATACAGATCACGGCGCAAAAAATGAGCCCTCATTCAGCCGCTTATACGGAAAAATGAAAAGTTATAGGTCTTCAAAATAAGGGGATTTTAAACGTACTAATTTGGTTAAGCAGTTTGCGATTTTTTTTAAGCGCAACAGTAATAGAAAAGTATATTTTGATGGGTATCATTTTAATCATATTGATTCAAAGAATAAAGAACACAAAGAACACATGTCATTTTTACGTAAATTGTACAGCGTGAAAACGAAAACTTCCAAAATTTGCTAAATTGCGGTTTTCTTTTTAATTTCCCCACACAAATAGTATTTATTTGGTTGCGCCATACATTTTATGGTAAAGTGAGTTATGAGTTATGATTTTTTGAAGGCGAGGATGAAAATAGGAAAACGTAAAAATAAAATTGTCTGCGTCCTTAAGGCCCAAATGGGCTTCGTCCTTAAGGGGTTAAGCCTTTAAATCATTTAGCACATATCCTTAACCAAATATTACAAAGATGTTTTGGAATATTGAAAAGGGTTGTCTTGATAACAATGTAATAACATTACAGTTTTAGATATATAATATTATTACTTGAAGACATTTTTAAAAAGGAAACATGCTTTTTACAAACCGTGTTTGGAGGCTCTTTATCCTGCATAACATATCCAAATGGCCAGCAGAATATTGCTCAATCACATCTTTCACATCATATGGGCGCAAAGTTTCCTTAAACTTCCTCTTTGCTACATGGAACTTCATGATTCTGTAGGAAAAATGGTAATGTTATTTATTTTTTTCACTAACTTTACTTGTCCCTCAAAGAGGTTATCCGTGAGAAAAAAAAACATATCCCTTATTTACAGTCTCCAAAGGTGGGGGCTGGGGCACTCAGGAGACTGGTAAAGTGAGTAGCTAGAACCTGCGGAGATCCCAGTGTTCAGGGTCCCAGTGGTTGGACCCCCAGCGATCAGACTATTATTCCCTATCCTGTGGATGGAGTTTAAGTTTTTCCCCTGGATAACCCTTTTAACCACTTAGGGACCACAGGCGTACAGGTACTGGTACAAGTACTGGTATTTAAGGACCAATGCCGTACCTGTACGCCTGTGGGAATTTTGGTCCCGCGCGCCGAGCAGGGACTGGTTCGGTATGACTGCTTATATCTATCAGCAGGCATCCCGTGCCAGTGCCCAGGGTGGTTTTAAGACTTCACACCGGCGATTTGTGGCGATTCCGGGTCATATGGGTCTCCGGTGACCAGGAAAATAAGGGGGATCGGGGTTGTCCAAGACACCCAGGATCCCCTTGAAGGGATAGGAGTGAGGTGGCAGGGGTGCCACCCCTCCTATCCCTGCTATTGGTCGGTCAAAAGCGACTGACCAATAGCAGATCGGATGTGGGGGGGAGTTAAAGTTCAGTTCCCCCGCTCTGTCCAGCCACTGTAGTTCCGGGCAGAGCAGGCCAACACATTTTGGGGGGCTTTTTCTCCTTTTACACCTTATGAAAAGGAAAAGTTGGGGTCTACACCAGCCTGTTAGTGTAAAAAAATAAAAAAATTTACACTAACATGCTGGTGTTGCCCCATACTTTTTATTTTCACAAGCGTTACAAGGAAAAAAAAAGACCCCCCAAAATCTGTAACACAATTTCTCCTGAGTACGAAAATACCCCATATGTGGGAGTAAAATGCTCTGCGGACGCACAACAAGGCTCAGGAGTGAGAGCTCAATATGTATATTTAAAGCCTACATTGGTTATTTTGCACAGGGGTGGCTGATTTTACAGCGGTTCTGACATAAACACAAAAAAATAAATACCCATGTGTAACCCCATTTTGGAAACTGCACCCCTCACAGAATGTAACTAGGGCTATAGTGAGCCTTAATACCCCACAGGTGTTGGACAAATTTTCGTTAAAGTTGGATGGGAAAATGAAAAAAACATATTTTTTTTTAACTAAAATGCTGGTGTTACCCTACATTTTTCATTTTACAAGGGAAAATAGAAAAAAAGACCCCCAATATTTGTAACCCAATTTCTTCTGAGTAAGAACATAACCCATATGTAAAGTGCTCTGTGGGCAAACTACAATGCTCAGAAGAGAAGGAGCACCATTGGGCTTTGGAGAGAAAATTTGTCCGGAATTGAAGGCCACGTTTACAAAGCCCCCATAGCGCCAGAACAATGGAACCCCCCCCCCCCACATGTGACCCCATTTTGAAAATGACACCCCTCACATAATGTAATATGGGGTACAGTGAGCATTGCTCAGAAGAGGAGGATCGCCATTGAGCTTTTGGAGAGTGAATTTGTTTGGAATGGAAGTCAGGGGCCATGTGCATTTACAAAACCCCCCGTGGTGCCAGAACAGTGGACCCCCCCCACATGTGACCCCATTTTGGAAACTAAGCCCCTCACAAAATTTAATGAGGGGTGTAGTGAACATTTACACCCCACAGGTGTCTGACAGATTTTTGGAACAGTGGTCTGTGAAAATGAAAAATGTAATTTTTCATTTGCACAGCCCACTGTTCCAAAGATCTGTCAAATGCCAGTGGGGTGTAAATGTTCACTACACCCCTCATTAAATTTTGTGAGGGGTTTAGTTTCCAAAATGGGGTCACATGTGGGGGGGGGTTTGTGCAAAAAGTTTTAGATATTTGGTATCACCGTGTGCGTAAATGTCCAAACTATCAAAATATAATGTTAATGATCTCGTACGGTGAACGACGTAAACGTAAAAAATGTAAAAATGTCCAAAAATGCACCTTTTTTTGTCACATTTTATTCCCAAAAAATTATAAAAAAATTATCTAAAAGTTGTTTATATGCAAATGTGATATTGATTAAAAGTACAGATGACAGCACAAAAAATGAGGCCCATACCGTCCTATATACGGAAAAATGAAAAAGTTATAGATGGTCAAAATAGGGCGATTTTAGATTACTGATTTTGTGCAAAAAGTTTTAGATTTTTTTTAAGAGGTACAAAAATATAAAAGTATCTAGCCATGGGTATCATTTTAATCGTATTGACCCGCAGAATAAAGAACACGTCATTTATACCGAAAAGTGTACAGTGTTAAAACGAAACCCTCCAAAATGTGCAAAATTTTGGTTTTCATTTAACTTTCCGCCCTAAAAATTTTTTTGGGGGGTTTGCTGTACATTTTATGGTTAAATGAGAGGTTTTATTACAAATTAACGCAAAAACGCAAAAAAACAAGCCCTTATATGGGCCTGTAGATGGAAATATAAAAGCGTTATGGATTTTAGAAGGCGAGGAGGAAAAAACGAAAAAGCAAAAATAAAATTGCCTCATCCTTAAAGGGGTATTCCAGGCCAAACCTTTGTTTATATATATCAACTGGCTCTGGAAAGTTAGACATATTTGTAAATTACTTCTATAAAAAAAAATTCATCCTTCCAATAGTTATTAGCTTCTGAAGTTTTCTGTCTAACTGCTCAATGATGATGTCACGTCACGGGAGCTGTGCATGATGGGAGAATATCCCTATAGGAACTGCACAGCTCATCAGAGAACAGTTAGACAGAAAACAACAACTCAACTTCAGAAGCTAATAACTATTGGAAGGATTAAGATTTTTTTAATAGAAGTAATTTACAAATCTGTTTAACTTTCCGGAGCCAGTTGATATATCAAAAAAAGTTTTGGCCTGGAATACTCCTTTAAGGTCAAAATGGGCTTGGTCCTTAAGGGGTTAATGCTTAAAGTGAGAGTGGTCAGATGTGCAAAAAATGCTCTGGCCCTTAAGGACGGAGGGTTTTTCAGTTTTTGCATTTATGTTTTTTCCTCATCACATTCTAAAAATAATAACACTTTCAATTTTGCACCTAAAAATCCATATGATGGCTTATTTTTTTGAGACACCAATTCTACTTTGTAATGACGTCAGTCACTTTACCCCAAAATCTACGGCAAAACGAAAAAAAAATCATTGTAAGACAAAATGGAAGAAAAAACTAATTTTTTAGTTTTGGGGGCTTCCGTTTCTACGCAGTACATTTTCCGGTAAAAATGACACCTTCTCTTTATTCTGTAGGTCCATACGGTTAAAATGATACCCTACTTATATAGGTTTGATTTTGTATTATTTCTGAAAAAAATTATAACTACATGTAGGAAAATGTATATGTTTAAAATTGTCATCTTCTGAGCCCTATAACTTTTTTTTATTTCTCCATGTACGGGGCGGTATGAGGGGGCATTTTTTGCGCCGTGATCTGAAGTATTTAGCGGTACAATTTTTGTTTCGATCAGACTTTTTGATCGCTTTTTATTCATTTTTTAATGGTATAAAAAGTGACCAAAAATACGCTATTTTGGACTTTGGAACTTTTTTTGCGCATACGCCATTTACCGTGCGGTTTAATTAACGATTTATTTTTATAGTTCGGACATTTACGCACACGGCGATACCACATATGTTTATTTTTATTTACACAGTTTTTATTATTGGGGAAAGGGGGGTGATTCAAACTTTTATTAGGGAAGGGGTTAAATGATCTTAATGAACTTTTTTTTTTTTCATTTTTTTTTTTTGCAGTGTTATAGGTCCCATAGGGACTATAACATGCAGTACATTGATTCAATACACTGATCACTGCCATTGCAGTTATCGGCGGTTGATTGCTCAAGCCTGGATTTCAGGCTTGGAGCAATCAATCGCCGATCGGACGCGCAGGGGGCAGGTAAGGCACCCTTCTGCTGCGTCCTAGCTAATCGGGACATCGCGATTTTACTGTGATCATCCTGATTAGCCCGACTGACCTGCTGGGAAGCTTTTACTTTCACTTTAGCTGCGGCGATCAACTTTGATCAACGCGTCTAAAGCGCTAATGCCGGACATCAGCCCGATAGGCGATATCCGGCATTAGCCACAGGTCCTGGTTGCTTATAACAACCGGGAGCCACCAGGTATGATGCGCGCTCACCTGCTGAGCGTGCGTCATACCTCAGGAGACGCTTATGGAGGTCCATAAATGTCCATATGCGTTAAGGGGTTAAAGGGGTACTCCGGTGGAAAACTATTTTTTTTAGGTCTTTATAAGTCCACTGGTGCCAGAAAGTTAAACAGATTTGTAAATTACTTCTATAAAAAAATCTTTACCCTTCCTGCACTTTTTAGCAGCTGTATGCTACCGAGGAAATTCTGTTCTTTTTGAATTTCTTTTTTGTCTTGTCCACAGTGCTCTCTGTTAACACCTGATGCCCGTATCAGGAACTGTCCAGAGCAGGAGAAAATCCCCATTGCAAACCTATGCTGCTCTGCACAGTTCCTGACACGGACAGAGGTGTCAGCAGAGAGCACTGTGGACAAGACAAAAAATTAATTAAATTAAAAAGAACAGAATTTTCTCTGTAGCATACAGCTGCTAGAAAGTACAGGAAGGGTAAAGATTTTTTAATAGAAGTTATTTACAAATCTGTGTAACTTTCTGGCACCAGTTCATAAAAAATTTTTCCAACTGAGTACCCCTTTAAGGTGAAAATGGGCTTGGTCCTTAAGGGGTTAAGTCATTCGCTGAGCTCACTTTAATTGGGACTTTTAGCATACATGCGCATTGAGCTCATAGTCAAATACAAGTAATATTCTATTCTTTTTTTTATATCACTGTGATGTTGATACATCCTCATCCTGACAATCTCTGTGACTTTACAAATATTGACAACATCATAATGCATATAATATATCACATAATATCATATATACTAATATCATAATTAATTGCATGTTTTTTCATTTTTCTATATTTTTTAGCATTTGCATTACAGACTGATCTGATTAATGTAATTTTAAACAAAACATTATGCAAATTCTGTACTTTATCGATTGCTTAGTTTGTTTTTTAAAATAAACTACCACAAGAGGGCAGCATACACAAGACAATATCTAACATCTCTAACAAAACCCAGCCTTGTAAGGAGTCACTGAATGACTGCAAACCAAATAAATGATGGCACAGTATTAGAAATGTCTTTACAGCCGGAAACACAGACATGGCTATGTTCAGAGTAGAAATAGAGGTTTGTATTTTATTCTGAATGCACAAATTGTGGTAAAGACCTCCTTTTTATCACCAAAGTGCAGTAAACATACTCCAAAATGTCATCAAAATGCAACATGGGAAGATAACCTTAAGACTTTAAATCTTAATAAAACCCCTCAGTTGTGATTATAGGTCAAATCACTTTAGCCTCATGAATGAGAAAACTCATCAATACTGTTAATAACATGAACTGACCCCACCCTACTGATAAATCTTAGGCTGCAGGAGTCTAGCCATGTAATTAGATCATCAGATGCTGTGCGGAGACTCCACCCCTTCTCTCTGCAAAGTTCAATAATTACGGATTTATGGGAAGTGTAGGCTGAATTAGAAAATCATTTCAGTTATAAATTAATATGGGATTAATATGGCTGAAAGTTCCTGCCTACCACATCAGATTGCTTCTTTAATAACCTGGGAAGGGAAACGGAAGTATTATATGCCGGGGTATACTATGTTAAACACAGATGAGCCCACCATAGCGTTTTTGAGTTCTCTATAGAATGAGATAAGGCCAATTGTCCATTTTGCTCCGCCGTCTAACAATCTGGCTCGGAACTTATTCCCGTCTTTTATATCTTGGATGCAGCATGCAGCTTAAATGGCTTTACAGTTAAATATTAGAGAAGATCACTTGCTTTCTCTAAATGATTCTGGTTAGAATCAATTATCGCCTATTCACTAAATAGGTATTAACAGCTGTGATAATGGGGGTTTGACTTTTAGGACCTCCATTGATCACCCTGATCCCGATTTCCATTCAGCCACAAGACCATGGCAAAGAGGAGTGGCGGTTAAGAATGCGCATTTTTTCCTCAGTGACATACACATAGATTGAAGCAAGAAGATGAATGCTCACCCGCTCTATTCAGAATCCCCCTAGATACAGTCTTACGGCTGGGGAATGGTCCCCAGGGTTTCCCGTTCCTCACCATTGTTACTCCCTTTTTAACAGCAGCACAACTTTGAAAGTGTTGTATTGAATAGCATAGATTTTTACTAAAAAAAAAATAAAAAAAATGCATGGTCTTCACTATCTTTACTTGTACTGTATATACAGTGATCCCTCAACTTACAATGGCCTCAACATACAATAGTTTCAACATACAATGGTCTTTTCTGGACCACCGTAAGTTGAAACCAGACTCAACATACAATGCTAAGGACAGTCCAGATCTGTGCAATGTGTCATTGGCCGGAAGAACCGACCAATCAAAATGGGCATTCACTGGTAAAACCCCTGTATTACTGAAGCGTATGCACTGACTGGTGTCTCGTAGCGCCCCCTACAGTACAGGTAGGTATTACATGTTCTGTATTCTTTACCTGTATTACTGAAGTGCATGCACTGACTGGTGTCTGGTAGCGCCCCCTACAGTACAGAGTGGTATTACATGTTCTGTACACTTTACCTGTACCAGGGTTAGCTGCTCCTTTGGACACCAGGTAAGGGCGACTCCACTACTTTTTTTTACTTACAGGACCCTGAAGAAGCTCCTGTCCTCTACATAGACCAGTGTTTCCCAAGCAGGGTGGCCCCAGCTGTTGCAAAACTACAACTCCCAGCATGCCCGGACAGCCAAAGGCTGTCCGGGCATGCTGGGAGTTGTAGTTTTGCAACAGCTGGAGGCTCCCTGCTTGGGAAACACCGATATAGACAGTGATTACAGCTCCCAGCAGATCTTTATTACTTTTATATGTAAGGATTTGCTTTATCTATATTAGTTATCTACTTATTTTTCTTTAATCCTCACTTTTTTTCTTATTTTTGGATGACATTTTGGGGCTTCAGAACCAATTACCAGATTTCCATAGAGTTCTGGTCTCAACATACAATGGTTTCAACATACAATGGTCGTCCCAGAACCAATTAATATTGTAACTTGAGGGACCACTGTAATGGGTTGCTGGCAGGCAAAGCCTCAAACTCTAAAATAAATCAGTGAAATGATCCTACTTAGGGGAATCTAAAATACTTATTTGTGATTATCTGTGCTCCTTCTTAATACTGTTACTAGGCTGGTGCTTTTAACGTTCCTATGCATTATGCTCATACTCAAACATATTATAGAATTTCCACCCAGTTATGAGTCAAATAGACAAATTACTATCTAACTAAACTGAAAACACACAAAGAGTTGTAATGGTTAAGTATTTTATTAAGCATCCTGACCAAACACCCACAGTGCAGGGGCACTTTAAAAATCTGTAGATCCTCCTTTAACAGCCATCACTTCTACCAAACACTTCCCATAACATAACAGTGGAATCTTAATTGAAGATAATGTGCATTAATATTTGTGAAATTACCGAATTTTAATATTTGTGAAATTACTGAATTTTTCCGCAGAATTCCCCACGGAATTTTTGCTATATGAACATAGTCTCACACTCTCTCTCCCTTAAAGGAGTACTCCGGCGCTTAGACATCTTATCCTCTATCCAAAGGATAGGGGATAAGATGCCTGATCGCGGGGGTCCCACTGCTGGGGACCCCCGTGATCTTGCACGCAGCACCCCGTTTATAATCAGTCCCCGGAGCATGTTCGCTCCGGGTCTGATTACTGTTGATCACGGGGCCGGAGCGTTGTGACGTCAAGGCTCCGCCCTGTGTGACGTCACGCTCCACCCCCCCCTCAATGCAAGCCTATGGGGGGGGGGTGACAGCTGTCACGCCCCCTCCCATAGGCTTGCATTGAGGGGAGGAGCTGTGACGTCACACGCTGCCGGCCCTGTGGTCGCCGGTAATAAGACCCGAAGCGAACACGCTCCGGGGACTGATTTTAACTGGGGTGCTGCGTGCAAGATCACGGGGGTCCCCAGCAGCAGGACCCCCGCGATCAGGCATCTTATCTTATAAGATGTCTAAGGGCTGGAGTACCCCTTTAATCGATCCTTTACTACCCTGCAAATATAATCCATCCCTTACTTTGTTTTTTTAAGTCATTGTCCAGCAAAGTTCAAATACTAACAATGACATAGAAAGTAGCCCACAGCCAATACCCTCATATAGTTCTGCCAAAATCCCCTAATCTCTCAATATTTCTTTCAAGCAACTGCTTGTTCCCTAATAAACCTTGTTTTCTGTCCCTCCTTTGTATTCTCCTTCCATCTATATCTCCAGTATGTCTCCAATGCATCCCACATTCTATGAAACTCACTAACCCAACACATGAGACTTTTTTCTACTATGCAAACTTTCAAAAGCAACTTGAGAACCAACCTCTTCCGAACAGTTGACAATCGGCAATAAGCTATGTCTGGACTACGCAACTACATTAGCAGCTTTTAACCCTCACCTGCTGTCTCCCTCCCTTGTCACTTATAATCCCACAATTGCATGGCTCTTTTCTCCAGCACTAGTTTGTTAATAAGTAGTCCGTAAATACAAGATATGCAAAATGTATGTGGCACTCACCACTCCTAAAGACTCCTTTATTCAGATCCTGTATTTATGTGAACCATCTGAATAATAAAGGAGTCTTCACGAGTGGTGAGTTCCACATTCATTTTGCATATCTTGTAATCTATACAGTGCAGAGCACCACCAGCGTGTAGAATGTGGACTCGATTTACACGTGTCCCATGTGCACACCGTGGCTATACCCCTACATCAGCGACAGACTCTTCCACTGTAAAGACTTGTTACTAAGTAGGCTCATGATTATTGTACAAATTGCCTAATTTATGGTTGGTGAACAATAAAACATGAAAACATGCAAGGGAGTAAATACTTTTTATAGGCTCTGTATACCAAGTCTCATTTCCTACCATATAAAGTATAGGTGCAAAAATCTTTATAGATCCTAATGCATTGTAACAATTTCTGTTGCTCTACATTGGGGTTTCCCAACAATGGTGCCTTGAGCTGTGGCAAAACTACAACTTCCGGCATGCAGGGAGCTGTAGTTTTGCAACATCTGGAGGCACCTTAGTTGGGAAACACTACTCTACAGAGTTAACATTAGAATAACGTAAAGGTAACCTTTAGAATATGAAATAGTGCCCATATAATGGATAATATGCTTACTGGGGAAAGGCACTTGTTCATGAAATCAGCAGCATAAAATGAATTATTTTAGAAGTAGTCACATGTGAGTCATATGGACCCTGATCAAAAATGATTTTTTAAATCAACTGGTGACAGAAAGTTAAACAGATTTGTAAATTACTTCTATTAAAAAATATTTACCCTTCCAGTACTTTTTAGCAGCTGTATGCTACAGAGGAAATTCTTTTCTTTTTGAATACATTTTTTTTCTTGTCCACAATGCTCTCTGCTGACACCTGATGCCCGTATCAGGAACTGTGCAGAGCAGGAGAAAATCCTCATAGCAAACCTATGCTGCTCTGGACAGTTTATGACATGGACAGAGGTGTCAGCAGAGAGCACTGTGGACAAGACAAAAAAGAAATTCAAAAAGAAAATCCTTTCCTCTGTAGCATACAGATGCTTAAAATTACTGGAAGGGTAAAGATTTTTAATAGAAGTCATTTACAAATCTGTTTAACTTTTTGGCACCAGTTGATTTAAAAAAAAAAAAAATGTTTTCCACCGGAGTACCCCTTAAATTGTGGTTGCATTGAGAGAATAAATGTATTTTCTACTGCAGTTTTTTTTATCCTGCTGATTTCTTCAACATCTCTTGAGGATGTGAATAGTGAGGCTTCTTTGTACTACATATTCTGTTGACAGTGAACCTATACCTTCTTTTCTAAAAAATTACAAGCGATTGTTTCTCAATGGAAACATCATTTTTTCTGAAAAGAATCAGTTCTTTTGTTGAATCATACACAATGGGGTTTATTTACTAAGAGTGGAGTGGAGTTTTCTTTGTGGGTTTTGATTTCCGACAGGTATTTTCCCAAGGTATTTACTAAGGTTTCCCTGCATTTTGCACTTTTCCCTACACTTTGCTTTTTTTTAGAACTGTTCTGATCGGTCGGGTTTTCCTCAGCTCAAATCCACCACATTTTCTGTGGAAACCTTAGTAAATATGTTGGGATTTTTCAAAACTGTTGGGGACCACGCCCCTTTTGTCAGGACCACGCCCACTTTCTCCCATAACCACGTTCCTTTTCTGGGTTTTCTTGTAAAAGAGAGGGTTTCGTTTTTTTTAGTCGCAAACTGCGTCACATGGAACGTGCGACACAATTTGGGTGCAAAACCCGAGAAAAAATAATCTGGATCACATTAGTAAATAAACTCCACTGGGTTTTATTTACTAAGAGTGGAGTGTAGTTTTCTTTGTGGGTTTTGATTCCCGAAAGGTATTTACCCAAGGTATTTACTAATGTTTCCCTACATTTTGCACTTTTCCCTACATTTTTTTTTTTTTTTTTTTTTTAAACTTGTTCTATCTGTCTGGTTTTTCCCAGCACAAATCCACCACATATTTCTGTGGAAACCTTAGTAAATATGTTGGGATTTTTCAAAACTGTTGGGAACACGCCCCTTTTGTCAGGACCACACCCCCTTTATCTCGTGGTTATGCCCCATTTTCAGTTTTTTTTCATGTAAAATGAAGGGTTTTGGCTTTTCTGGTCGCAAATGATGTTGCACAGAACGTGTGCCACAATTTGGGCGCAAAACCCCAGAAAAAAGAGTCGTGATCACGTTAGTAAATAAACCCCACTGAGTGTTTCCGTGCCTATGTTCACACAACAGATTTCCGTGTGGAATTATGCTAAAATGTACTGCCCATAGACTTTAATGGGATTCCATTGTCCCCTTTACACAGCATATTCTGCCTTCCGCAGAATTCCGTGACAGAATGCCATATGAATTTCAGCAGAATTTTGTGTTGCAGTTCAATTCAGCAACATTTGCTGAACGGAATTTGTGCAGGATTGGGGAAATTAATGCATAATGCAGTTACTCCATCCATTAAGCACAGCTTTACAGTTTGATGAGTACCAAATGTTTATTTACTTTACATTTTGGGCAAAAGAGATATTTTTTCCAGTCTAACAGTGCTAAGTGTGGCATATAATTTGATCTAATATTTTAGCATTATCTTGGAAGGATAGATAAGTATCAGATCCACATTTTCTTAATAAGTGACGCCAGTCTTGGCTCTAATATTTTTGGCCCAGTTTGGATACAATGGATAGGTGCTAGCTCTAGCATATTTAGTTGTGGCATCAAATCCAACATGTTAGGTTACTGTTAGTAAAAGAAAATAATAATATATTATATCAGGCATGCATTCTAACTGGTATTCACTTGTATAGTATGTATATAATATCTGCTTAGTTCTGTGTGAGGTTCTGTTCCATGGATTAAAGGAGATCTGCAGAGGTATATAACTTATCCCCTAAGTGTCTGATCGCAGGGGACTCCTACAATCTCCCATACGGGGACGCGGCACTGCAATGGCTCTGCGCGGCAAGTGCTTGTGTCGTCGACCTCACTGAGGTCAACAAACATGCCCCCTCCATTCAGCTCTATGAGAGAGGCGGGGATGTACGAACACTGCATCTCTGCCACTCCCATAGAGATACATGGAGGAGGCATGTCGGCAGCGGTGTCATGCTGAGGCCGACACGCCTCCTGCACAGGGAGAGCCACAGTAGAGCCGGGGCCCCGTACAGGTGATCGCAGGGGGTCTGACCGCTGGGGGATAAGTTATATACTGCTGCAGATTTCCTCTAGAAGCACTAATTCACATAGGGCATTACTACAAGACAGCTCACATGCACCCTTAAAGGTTTACTCTGCTCCCCATCGTCCGGAACATTGAGTTCCCGAACGCTGTGTGCGGCCTTCCGTGTTCACGCCCACCCCATAGTGACGTCACTCCCCGTCATGTGACGTCACGTCTCGCCCCCTCAATGCAGGTCTATGGGAAAGGGTGTGAAGGCCGCTGCGCCCCTTTCCCATAGACTTTCATTGAGGGGGTAGGCCATGATGTCACAAGGGGGCGGGCGTGAACACAGAAGCCCCCACACAGCGTTCAGAAACTCAATGTGAACATTGAGTTCCTGAATGCTGGGGAGCGGAGTAACCCTTTAAAGTGTTTACTCATATGGGTTTCATTTATTTCAAAATCATATTTTCTCAGTACATGGCAGAGCTTGAAGCCTTGGCTCTTTGCCCTACAGTTTGCTCCACAGGTCATTGACCACTTCAGACATGCGGCTTATGAGGCACTGAGACCATGGCACAGGCTGGTCATAATGTCCATCTATGCTATGCTGCTGGCATGCCAGAACACCTAACATATGAGAAAGTAGATCACCTGCCAGTACATTATTTGGAATGCTTTGTGTGGAATGGAGATCTCTAACAACTTAGTGACAAATAGCAAATTAGAAGTCATGAAAGCTCTGCTAATTTATCTTTAAAAAAAATGTAGCTGCTACGTGTACTACTATATTGCAGGTTGCATCTTTTATCAAGATGCAATAAGTTTTAATTACATCTATCTGATGTAATATTATTTGCGGCTGTTGGACAACACCTATGAGAAAGTGGATGCAGTATTCCAAAATACTATGAAAAGTAAATGTTAATTTTTTTTTCTTTTTTACTAACCTGATAGCTCGGATGACCGTTTTAAGAGCTGGGGTTAGATCTTCCACTGATACATCGCAGTGACACACTTTGTCATCATGTACTTCCTCTGTTCCAAGGTTGACATCGGCTAAAAAGATAAAGTCACACTCATCTAAGAAAATATTAATAGGAATTTCAAAGCTCTATCCTTTTATGGTTAAGGCCTAAAATAGCATGTTTGGTATATGATTCGGTTGTATGAAGTACCCATCTGATTGAATGCTGCTCACCAACGGAGATTTATATTTTGATGATTGCTGATCTAGTAAAATAATGATTTGATTACTTACTATTGTTACTAATTTTTGCATTGGTCCCTGTTATGTCTAATGAGAAACTTTGCCCCTGATCCACCGTCCACTTTTATCCCGGAAGACCGAGATCCCGTCAATGACATGGTGTCCTATGGAGGAGCAGGTGACCATAACATCATTCAGCCTCCTCCGTTGAAACACTCTCTATGAAATCAGTGCAGTCCCAATGGAAAAGGATGAGTAACATTTTGGTCATATGCTCCTCCATAGGACTCATTGTCATGGACTGGATTTCCATCTACTGGGGAGATAGAGAAGATAAAGGGGTGTTCCTATTTGCTATATAATTGATTCTCAGGCACTGGCACAAAGAACTGTTGCCTGTATACTTGCAAATCAATCAGAAAGTTATACAAATTTAGTAAATTGCTTTTTAAATACTCAAGCCTTCCAGCTGCTATATGACAAATAATTTGTAATAAAGAAAATCAAAAGCTTAAAGGGGTATTCCCCTGGAAAATATATATATATTTTTTAAATCAACTGGTGCCGGAAAATAAAAAGTGAAAGTACTTATCAGCTGCTGTTATGATGTATAGGAAGTCCTTTCCTTTTTGAATTTCCTTTCAGTCTGACCACAGTGCTCTCTGTGGACACCTCTATCCATTTTAGAAAATGTCCAGAGTAGGAGCAAATCCCCATAGAAAACCTATCCTGCTCTGGACAGTTCCTTAAATGGACAGAGGTGTCAGCAGAGAGCACTGTGGTCAGGCAGAAAGGAAACTCAAAAAGAAAAGAACTTCCTGTGGATCATAACAGCAGCTGATAAGTACTGGAAGGATTAAGATTTTTTGTTAGAAGTAATTTACAAATCTGTTTAACTTTCTGGCACCAGTTGATTTAAAAAAAAATGTTTTCCAGTGGAGTACCCCTTTAACCAACATATATACTTTACAACTGTATACTTTACTCGTCTTTTTTCTTTCTGTATTAGAAGCAATTCCGTTATAATAGAGCTTTTTTAATTTAGTTTTAGTGCATGTTCTAATATTTTTTGGAAAGCCCCATATGTTCCAAAGTGAATGCCATCTATTATCTTTATGAGCAAATCTGATTTCATCTTGCTATAGATTTTACTAACATGCAATGTAGCTAATTTATAATACAATATTAAACAGCTTTTAACTAACTAAATGTAGAGGAAGCTTTATTGCACTATTCTGCGGAGTATGCATGCTTAATCAGAAGCAATGGGAATGTGTCAGGTTTGGCAATATACTTCTAGCTGAAGTTTATCTATCGTAGGGCTGCACAATTTGGAGGAATTTGCAATTTTTTATGGAGGTAAATATTGCAATTTCGAGATGCAATTGCAATATAATAAACAAATGATGAAATCCCTCCTATTTCATGTCCAATCCCCTAATTCCATATAGCCACCCCCCCCCCCTCCCAATTTCATGTTCATTGACTGAACATAAAATAGAAGGGATTGGATATAAAATGGGAAGAAAAGAGCCTAATTCCTCCTCTGCATTTTAAGTGCCTGGCCCGGTATAGTGTAGTCCCTATTCTCTCCGGTGCTGTTGCATTGCTCTATGGAGCAGCACAGCCTCATGGGAGGGAGCACTGGGAGTAAGTGACTTCCTTTTAGAACCAGAAGAGGGGGAGGGGTTTCATTTTTTCCTCCTTGCCTTCTTATAGCCATAACTCTTTTCATTTTCTACCTGCAGACCCATATGAGGCTTGTTTTATGTGCCACCAGTTGTACTTTGTAATAACATCACTCATATAATGCATTATCTTTATTCTGTATGTCCATATGATTACAATCATACCCAATTTATATAGGTTTTGTTTTATATTACTGCTCTTAAAAAAATATATAACTTTTTGTAGAAAAATGAGTATGCTTAAAATTCTCCTCTTCTGACCCCTATAACGTTCTTATTTTTCTGTATACAGGGATATATGAGGACTTATTTTTGATCTGTAGTTTTTATCGGTTCCTTTTTGTTTTGATGGGACTTTTTGATCACTTTTTATAAATTTTCTTTCTGGTTTATGAAGTGACCAAAATCTGCAATCCTGGTATTAGATTTTTTCTTTTAAACGTTTACACCTTTGAATGCATGGTTTCATTAATGTTATATTTTAATAGTTCATTACTTCCAGTAATATGTAAATCCTTTTTAATACTTGTAAGGAACTGAAGGGTTAACTTGCACTGAGAGCTTTTGTTTGGTCTTGTTGCCTTGGTTACGCCTGTCTGCTGAGACTGGTCAGCTGACCTTGACTGAACAACTGGTCTGGACCTATTTAAAGGGGTACTCCACCCCTAGACATCTTATCCCCTATCCAAAGTATAGGGGATAAGGTGTCAGATCACCGGGGTCCCGCTGCTGGGGACCCCCGGGATCTACCATGTGGCACTGAAAAAATATAATTTCCAATCTGGAAGCCATAATCCTCTCCTTCCATCCTGCACCAAGAACCTAGCGTACTTCTTTTCTTTTTGGAACACAGAGCTCTCTGCTGACATCATGACCACAGTGCTCTCTGCTGACATCTGTGTCCATTTTAGGAACTGTCCAGAGCAGCATATGTTTGCTATGGGGATTTTCTTCTACTCTGGACAGTTCTTAAAATGAACAGAGATGTCAGCAGAGAGCACTGTGGTCATGATGTCAGCAGAGAGCTCTGTGTTCCAAAAATAAAATAATTTCCTCTGTAGTTTTTAGCAGCTAATAAGTACTAGAAGGAATAAGATTTTTTCATAGGAGTAATATACAAATCTGTTTAACTTTCTGGCACCAGTTGATTTAAAAAAAAAAAAAAAGTTTCAACCGGAGTACCCCTTTAAGGCGGACTCTTTTTCGACCCCATATTAATCTTCCCAGGACAATCTCAGTCCTTTTATACCATTTGTTGCTAATCCAGATCGGGAAAGCACTAAAAAAAATAAAAAAATGGTGGAGGAAATTAATTATTGGGGAAGATCAACCATTTTAATAATGGTTATATACATGTATATACAGTATTAACATGTTGTAGGGAATAAAGAACATCCCAAGAAAATTCATGAAAAACCTAAAAACAATCCCCAGTGACAGGTTAAAAACGTTAGAAAAACTACAAAAGTACGCCCATATCATTTCTGTTGTTTAGCTCTAATAGGCCCATTGCATTAGTTTCAATAACCCATCTAACCTCCTGTTGTAAGAGAAGCCTCTGACAGTCCCCTCCACTGGCTTCTCTTTCTAATCCAGCAAATGTAATGGATGCTATATCTCTTTTGTTAACCTCTCTAACATGTTCAATCAACCTCGGGCATCCCACTCCTGTTTTTATGGACCTCACTTGATCCCTGATCCTCACATATAAGCTCCAACTAGTTTTTCCTATTTAATAATGTCCACAGGAGCAAACGATTACATACACACAATATTTGGTTTTACAAGTGATACAGCTTTTTATGTACCATTCTGTCTTGTATATACCTAGCTTCCATGTTGAGACTACACTTTTGGTTTCCCCTTGGGGCTGCTGTGTCTAACCAATTTTCCTGGATACTCTGAACTCATTTGTGCCTAACACACTACCTAAAGTGTGATTCCTGTCATGTGACACTATATATATATATATATATATATATATATATATATACTTAGCTTCCATGTTGAGACTACACTTTTGGTTTCCCTTTGGGGCTACTGTGTCTAACCAATTTTCCTGGATACTCTGAACTCATTTGTGCCTAACACACTACCTAAAGTGTGATTCCTGTCATGTGACACTATAACCCTCATCATCCACCATTTACTGCTTATACAACCCTTCTCCTGGCATCACAAACTTTACATTTGCACAACTGAAAGCTAAGCCAAGTATCCTTCCACCAGCTGTTCAGCATCACCCTGCACTCCACATCTTATGTTCTTTAACCCCTTAAGGACCAAGCCCATTTTAACCTTAAGGACCAGGCCAATTTTATTTTTGCTTTTTCGTTTTTTCCTCCTCGCCTTCTAAAATCCATAACTCTTTTATATTTCCATCTACAGACCCACATAAGGGCTTGTTTTTTGCATGACCAATTGTACTTTGTAATGAAACCTCTCATTTTACCATAAAATGTTCTGCGAACCCAAAAACAAATTATTTTAGGGAGGAAATTTAAATGAAAAACACAATTTTGCACATTTTGGAGGGTTTTGTATTCACACTGTACATTTTATGGTAAAAATGACATGTGTTCTTTATTCTGTGGGTTGATATGATTAAAATGATACCCATGGCTAGATACTTTTATATTTTTGTACCGCTTATAAAAAATCTAAAACTTTTTGTACAAAATCATTAATCTAAAATCGCCCTATTTTGACCACCTATAACTTTTTCATTTTTCCGTTTATAGGGCGGTATGAGGGCTCATTTTTTGCGCTGTCATATTTACTTTTTTTTTATACCACATTTGCATATAAAAAACTTTTAGATCATTTTTTATAAAAACATTTTTTTATAAAATGTGACAGAAAAGCAGCATTTCTGGACTTTTTTATTTTTTACATTTACGCCATTCACCATAAGGGATTATTAACATTATATTTTCTTAGTTCGGACATTTACACACGCGGCGATACCAAATATGTTTATTTAAAAAAAAAAAAACGCTTTTTGGGGGTAAAATGGGAAAAACTGACAATTTACATTTTTATAGGGAGGGGATTTTTCACTTTTTTTTTACTTTTTATTTTTACATTTTCAACTTTTTTTTAACACTTTTTATGTCCCCATAGGGGACTATCTATAGCAATCATTTGATTGCTAATACTGTGCAGTGCTATGCATAGGACACAGCACTGCTCAGTATTATTGGTGATCTTCTGCTCTGGTCTGCCCGATCTCAGACCAGAGCAGAAGACCCTAGGAGACGGCCGAAGCCAGGTTAGGGGACCTCCGGCCGCCATGCTGGATGATCTGTAAATTACTTCTATTAAAAAGAAGAGCAGAGAGCACTGTGGTCAGACAGAAAAGAAATGTAAAAAGAAAAGAACTTCCTGTGGAGCTTACAGCAGCTGATAAGTACTGGAAGAGTTAAGATATTTTAATTGAAGTAATTTACAAATCTGTTGAACTTTCTGGCACCAGTTAATTAAAAAAAATATAGTTTTTCACCGGAGTACCCTTTTAAGTTCAGTCCAGGTCATTAAACAGCAATTTATTTATTTGAAATATTTGTAATTAAATTCTAAATAGCAACACCTTTGATGATTATTTTTGTACTATATTAAAGGGGTTATCCATCATAAGGTGATTTTAGTACATACCTGCCACAACTGGGTATTTCCTGTTGGATTTTGTTCTCTAAACTACACATCCCATAGTTCCATGCTTGCAAGTATGAAGTCACTTTCCTCCCTTCCACACATTAGCTACCCCACCCATTGAAACACAGTGTTTTCTAACCAGGGAGCCTACAGCTGTTGCAAAATTGAAGCAGGACTGGCTCCCTTTGATCATCTGACTAGTGATGTCCGGTCTTGACGCACTGCAACCTGGGAAATCCCGAGACATGAGTACTTTTGTATGCTTTTAAAATAAAGATTGTGGCGATAATTACAGACACTATATTATGAACTACACTAACTTTACAGCCCCTGTAGCATAGTCAAATAAAAAAATCCTGGAATACCCCTTTAAGACATGAATAAATATGTGTATACTCACTCTTGTGTTTAGTTGTATTCTAGTCTCATATAAGATAGGCTTTATTATCTGTCATGTTTGCTTAAGCATGAGGTCTAACTTTTCTGCACATTTTGTAATACCCCCTTCCCAAACCCCTATCCGTTTTTTGCTATATTTTGTACCCTTTACCCCTTCTGTTATGTTTGAGAAATCCTAAGTAAAGTATTTATTTTCTAAACAAACAAAGAAACAAACTGCATCTTGTTAATAATTTGTAATAAACTTCTAAACAGTACAGTTTGATCTTTTCAGAACTACTGAGACAGCTAATAGTATAATAGACATTCCCTATGATTTCCTACCAACCCCACTGAGCGACTTACAGGCTGCTGTCATTTTGACTATATCTATAGAAACAGGGGTAGCAGGCCCTGACCACGTTAGCACCAGCTAGAACAGCCTTTCTGACTGTAAGTGCCAGTCTGTGTCTCATTTCCATTTTCTGCATGTTCTGCTAGCTGGCTAGAACAAGGCTTGGGTGCTGCATATGTATATATAGCTTTTAACCTGGCAGCGTATGCAATAAAACTGTAGCTGTATATAGGTGGGAATGTTCTGTATGATGTAGTCCGTGCAGTAAATAGTCCCATTTTCTCTAATAAGAACCTTTTATGTCTATGAATGAGTTTAGTTATCAAGACTCTATGTAGTTAATTAGAATACTGGAACTATATTTTATGGGGCATGGACGATTTATGTATGCCTTTGGCATCTGCGTTTTACCAGCATTGCCTTATTCAGTAATGTTTTTTGAGTGTTTCTTGACAACACTCTTTGCAGGCAGTGGGACTATCACACCAGCCTAATCTTGCATGTAGTGTCGTTTTAACAGTATTTATGATATCTTCTGATTACTAGGGGAAACTAGCTGGCTTTTTCTTCTTTATGGTACTTGATAGTATATCCAAAGTAATCATATATATACAGTATAACTATAAAGTCTCATCATAAAACATTATGTGCGAAGTCTTATTTGCCATCAGTTGAGTTGTCAAATTTAATGAAAAATAGAAAACAATCCACACAATAGAGATGACAGAAGTAAAATCACAGTCTCCTTATGTTTTAACTACTGTATACTTCAGTGGTCGATCTAAACGTGAAGTTACAGTAGAAAGCATCTGGCAGTACAGATGAGAAACGTCACAGATCAGCAAGCTTGGAAACAAAAAGTACACTGAAAAGGAATAGCAGTACGGTAATTTAAGAAGATAATAAACCACAGTTTATATTAACCATATCCTAACTGTAGGCAAACCTCTCTTATGTTCATTAGGACAATTATTTATATTGGGTATTGAGAAGGCGTTTTTACAGAATTATTTTCCTGACAAAACACAAGGGCAGTATACAGTATGGACAAGGAAAGGGCAAAAAAGCACAGACCTCCAGCTGCTCCACTTGAGAGGTGAAAAATACGTAAAACTTGACTTTTAATCCATCAGGTTAAAAACATAGGATATCCATGGACATACAACACACAAAGAAGAAGAAACCGACGCATTTCGAGCCTAATCTGGCTCTTAGTCGTGGCACGACTAAGAGCCAGATTAGGCTCGAAACGCGTCGGTTTCTTCTTCTTTGTGTGTCATATGTCCGTGCTTTTTTTGCCCATTCCTTGTCCATTCCATTCCGGGACCCGGCCCGCTGTTTGCCTGCCCTGCTCTCCGCACCTTACAGGACTTCTGATCTTCCAGCGTCGCAGAGTGGTGAGCTGAAATTCTTCTTCTTCCTTTTTCTCGAGTATTCAGTATGTATGTTGTATTGCTGCACATTGGTCTGTAGGTAGATGGGTCCTCTAGATTTAGAATAGTATACTAATATAGATATTTAAGGCAACTTAATGAGAATGGAGAACATGGGTGACCTTTACTATCCATGTCTGGCCATAAAATCTTAAAAAACACGACTGCTGATTAAAACTTTTGAGAATTCAGCCAAACGCCATAAACAGCTAAAATTAGAAGTTAAAATTCTCCTGAAAGAAGGTGGAAACTAGCCCATATTTTTTGAGCATGCTAATATAACATTAAGAAGAGGGGCCTATAAGTAAAATAAAAATATTTCAATTTAAAAATGCTAATTTTCTTAAAGGGGTACTCCGGTGGAATTATTTTTTTTTCTTCTTCAAATCAACTGGTGCCAGAAAATTAAACAGATTTGTAAATTACTTCTATTAAAAAATCTTAATCCTTCCAGTACTTATTAGCTACTGAATACTACATAGGATATTCTTTTCTTTTTGGAACACAGTGCTTTCTGCTGACATCATGAGCACAATGCTGTCCAGAGCAGCATATTTTTGCTATGGGGATTTTCTCCTACTCTGGAAATTTCTTAAAATGGACAGAGATGTCAGCAGAAAGCACTGTGCTCGTGATTCAGTAGAGAGCTCTGTGTTCCAAAAAGAAAATAATTTCCTCTGTAGTATTCAGCAGCTAATAAGTACTGGAAGGATAAAGATTTTTTAATAGAAGTAATTTACAAATCTGTTTAACTTGCTGGCACCAGTTGAGATTAAAAAAAAAAAAGTTTTCCACCTAAGTACTCCTTTAACGACCATGGATGTAAATGTACGTCCTGGTTTGGCGATACTTCGCGCACCAGGACATACATTTATGTCCTGTGTATGACCGCGAGCATTGGAGCGGTGCTTGCGTCATACACGGCAGGTTCAGGCTGCTAATGGCCGGTAATGGCCGACAACCGCAATCTCGCGGATGTCCGCTATTAACTCCTCAGATGCCGTGATCTGTACAAAAACATATAAAAGTATCTAGCCATGGGTATCATTTTAATCATATTGAACCACAGAATAAAAAACACATTTCATTTTTATCGTAAATTGTACAGTGTGAAAACAAAATCCTCCAAAATGTGCAAAATTGTGGTTTTCATTAAAATTTCCTCCCTAAAAATATATATTTTTGGGCTCACCGTACATTTTATGGTAAAATCTGAGGTTTCAATACAAAGTACAATTGGTCACGCAAAAAACAAGCCCTTATATGGGTCTGTAGATGGAAATATAAAAGAGTTATGGATTTTAGAAGGTTAGAAGGAAAAAACTAAAACACAAAAATAAAATTGGCCGGGTCCTTAAGGTAAAACTGGGCTTAGTCCTTTAGGGGTTAAGCTAAGGGTATTGCTCTACTTATATAGATGGAAACTCCAACTAGGCCTGGAAAAATGGGTGCTACATCTTGTACTAGGCCAGGGCTGGTGCCCACAGTACTGGTACTTTTCCTAAGGTTCAGGACAAACTGTGTGTTACGCCGAACGCTCCGGGTCCCCGCTCCTCCCCGGAGCGCTCGCTACACTCCTCTCACTGCAGCGCTCCGGTCGGTTCCACGGACCCGGGGCGCTGCGATACCGCCTCTGGCCGGGATGCGATTCGCGATGCGGGTAGCGCCCGCTCGCGATGCGCACCCCGGCTCCCGTACCTGACTCGCTCTCCGTCTGTTCTGTCCCGGCGCGCGCGGCCCCGCTCCCTAGGGCGCGCGCGCGCCGGGTCTTTGCGATTTAAAGGGCCACTGCGCCGCTGATTGGCGCAGTGGTTCCAATTAGTGTTTACACCTGTGCACTTCCTATATCACCTCACTTCCCCTTCACTCCCTCGCCGGATCTTGTTGCCTTAGTGCCAGTGAAAGCGTTTCCTTGTGAGTTCCTAGCCTGTGTTCCAGACCTCCTGCCGTTGCCCCTGACTACGATCCTTGCTGCCTGCCCCGACCTTCTGCTACGTCCGACCTTGCTTCTGTCTACTCCCTTGTACCGCGCCTATCTTCAGCAGCCAGAGAGGTTGAGCCGTTGCTAGGGGATACGACCTGGTCACTACCGCCGCAGCAAGACCATCCCGCTTTGCGGCGGGCTCTGGTGAAAACCAGTAGTGACTTAGAACCGATCCTCTAGCACGGTCCACGCCAATCCCTCTCTGGCACAGAGGATCCACTACCTGCCAGCCGGCATCGTGACAGTAGATCCGGCCATGGATCCCGCTGAAGTTCCTCTGCCAGTTGTCGCTGACCTCACCACGGTGGTCGCCCAGCAGTCACAACAGATTGCGCAACAAGGCCAACAGCTGTCTCAACTGACTGTTATGCTACAACAGTTACTACCACAGCTCCAGCAACCATCTCCTCCGCCAGCTCCTGTACCTCCTCCGCAGCGAGTGGCCGCTTCTGGACTACGACTATCCTTGCCGGATAAATTTGATGGGGACTCTAAGCTTTGCCGTGGCTTCCTTTCCCAATGTTCATTACACTTGGAGATGATGTCGGACCAGTTCCCCACTGAAAGGTCTAAGGTGGCTTTCGTAGTCAGCCTGCTGTCTGGAAAAGCCCTGGCTTGGGCCACACCGCTCTGGGACCGCAATGACCCCGTCACTGCCTCTGTACACTCCTTCTTCTCGGAAATTCGAAGTGTCTTTGAGGAACCTGCCCGAGCCTCTTCTGCTGAGACTGCCCTGTTGAACCTGGTCCAGGGTAATTCTTCCGTTGGCGAGTATGCCGTACAATTCCGTACTCTTGCTTCTGAATTATCCTGGAACAATGAGGCCCTCTGCGCGACCTTTAAAAAAGGCCTATCCAGCAACATTAAAGATGTTCTGGCCGCACGAGAAATGCCTGCTAATCTTCATGAACTTATTCACCTAGCCACTCGCATTGACATGCGTTTTTCCGAAAGGCGTCAGGAGCTCCGCCAAGATATGGACTCTGTTCGCACGAGGCGTTTCTTCTCCTCGGCTCCTCTCTCCTCTGGTTCCCTGCAATCTGTTCCTGTGCCTCCCGCCGTGGAGGCTATGCAGGTCGACCGGTCTCGCCTGACATCTCAAGAGAGGACACGACGCCGCATGGAGAACCTCTGCCTGTACTGTGCTAGTACCGAACACTTCCTGAGGGATTGTCCTATCCGCCCTCCCCGCCTGGAAAGACGTACCCTGACTCCGCACAAAGGTGAGACAATCCTTGATGTCCACTCTGCTTCTCCACGTCTTACTGTGCCTGTGCGGATGTCTGCCTCTGCCTTCTCCTTCTCTTCTGTGGCCTTCTTGGACTCTGGATCTGCAGGAAATTTTATTTTGGCCTCTCTCGTCAACAGGTTCAACATCCCAGTGACCAGTCTCACCAGACCCCTTTACATCAATTGTATAAACAATGAAAGATTGGACTGTTCCATACGTTTCCGCACGGAGCCCCTTCTAATGAGCATCGGATCTCATCACGAGAGGATTGAACTTTTGGTCCTCCCCAATTGCACCTCGGAAATTCTCCTTGGACTTCCCTGGCTTCAACTTCATTCCCCAACCCTGGATTGGTCCACTGGGGAGATCAAGAGTTGGGGGCCCTCTTGTTCCAAGGACTGTCTAAAACCGGTTCCCAGTAACCCTTGCCGTAACTCTGTGCTTCCTCCAGTAACTGGTCTCCCTAAGGCCTATATGGACTTCGCGGATGTTTTCTGCAAAAAACAAGCGGAGACTCTACCTCCTCACAGGCCTTATGATTGTCCTATCGACCTCCTCCCGGGCACTACTCCACCCCGGGGCAGAATTTATCCTCTCTCTGCCCCAGAGACTCTTGCCATGTCTGAATACGTCCAGGAGAATCTAAAAAAGGGCTTTATCCGTAAATCCTCCTCTCCTGCCGGAGCCGGATTTTTCTTTGTGTCCAAAAAAGATGGCTCTCTACGTCCTTGCATTGACTACCGCGGACTTAATAAAATCACGGTTAAGAACCGCTACCCCTTACCCCTCATCTCTGAACTCTTTGATCGCCTCCAAGGTGCCCACATCTTTACTAAATTGGACTTAAGAGGCGCCTATAACCTCATCCGCATCAGAGAGGGGGATGAGTGGAAAACAGCATTTAACACCAGAGATGGACACTTTGAGTATCTGGTCATGCCCTTTGGCCTGTGCAACGCCCCTGCTGTCTTCCAAGACTTTGTTAATGAAATTTTTCGTGATCTGTTATACTCCTGTGTTGTTGTATATCTTGATGATATCCTAATTTTTTCGGCCAATCTAGAAGAACACCGCCAGCATGTCCGTATGGTTCTTCAGAGACTTCGTGACAATCAACTCTATGCTAAAATTGAGAAATGTCTGTTTGAATGCCAATCTCTTCCTTTTCTAGGATACTTGGTCTCTGGCCAGGGACTACAAATGGATCCAGACAAACTCTCTGCCGTCTTAGATTGGCCACGCCCCTCCGGACTCCGTGCCATCCAACGTTTTTTGGGGTTCGCCAATTATTACAGGCAATTTATTCCACATTTTTCTTCCATTGTGGCTCCTATTGTGGCTTTAACCAAAAAAAATGCCGATCCCAAGTCTTGGCCTCCTCAAGCGGAAGACGCCTTTAAACGACTCAAGTCTGCCTTCTCTTCGGCTCCCGTGCTCTCCAGACCTGACCCATCTAAACCCTTCCTATTGGAGGTTGATGCCTCCTCAGTGGGAGCTGGAGCTGTCCTTCTACAAAAAAACTCTTCCGGGCATGCTGTTACTTGTGGGTTTTTTTCTAGGACCTTCTCTCCGGCGGAGAGGAACTACTCCATCGGGGATCGAGAGCTTCTAGCCATTAAATTAGCACTTGAGGAATGGAGGCATCTGCTGGAGGGATCAAGATTTCCAGTTATTATTTACACCGATCACAAGAACCTCTCATACCTCGAGTCTGCCCAACGGCTGAATCCTCGTCAGGCCAGGTGGTCTCTGTTCTTTGCCCGATTTAATTTTGAAATTCACTTTCGGCCTGCTGATAAGAACATTAGGGCCGATGCTCTCTCTCGTTCCTCAGATGCTTCTGAAATTGAACTCTCTCCTCAACACATCATTCCTCCTGACTGCCTGATTTCCACTTCTCCAGCCTCCATCAGGCAAACTCCTCCAGGAAAGACCTTTGTTTCTCCACGCCAACGCCTCGGAATCCTCAAATGGGGTCACTCCTCCCATCTCGCAGGTCATGCGGGCATCAAGAAATCTGTGCAACTCATCTCTCGCTTCTATTGGTGGCCGACTCTAGAGACTGATGTGGTGGACTTTGTGCGAGCCTGCACTATCTGTGCCCGGGATAAGACTCCTCGCCAGAAGCCCGCTGGTTTTCTTCTTCCTCTGCCTGTTCCCGAACAACCTTGGTCTCTGATTGGTATGGATTTTATTACTGACTTACCCCCATCCCATGGCAACACTGTTATTTGGGTGGTCGTTGATCGATTCTCCAAAATGGCACATTTCATCCCTCTTCCTGGTCTTCCTTCAGCGCCTCAGTTGGCTAAACAATTTTTTGTACACATTTTTCGTCTTCACGGGTTGCCTACGCAGATCGTCTCGGATAGAGGCGTCCAATTTGTGTCTAAATTCTGGAGGGCTCTCTGTAAACAACTCAAGATTAAATTAAATTTTTCTTCTGCATACCATCCTCAATCCAATGGACAAGTAGAAAGAATTAACCAGATCTTGGGTGACTATTTACGACATTTTGTTTCCTCCCGCCAGGATGACTGGGCAGATCTTCTACCTTGGGCCGAATTCTCGTATAATTTCAGAATCTCTGAATCTTCCTCCAAATCCCCGTTTTTCGTGGTGTACGGCCGTCACCCTCTTCCCCCCCTCCCTACCCCCTTGCCCTCTGGTCTGCCCGCTGTGGATGAAATTTCTCGTGATCTTTCCATCATATGGAGAGAGACCCAAAATTCTCTCTTACAGGCTTCTTCACGCATGAAGAGATTCGCGGATAAGAAAAGAAGAGCTCCTCCCATCTTTTCCCCTGGAGACAAGGTATGGCTCTCCGCCAAATATGTCCGCTTCCGTGTCCCTAGCTATAAGTTGGGACCACGCTATCTTGGTCCTTTCAAGATTTTGCGCCAGATTAATCCTGTCTCTTACAAACTTCTTCTTCCTCCTTCTCTTCGTATTCCTAATGCCTTTCATGTTTCTCTTCTTAAACCACTTATCATTAACCGTTTCTCTCCCAAATCTGTTTCCCCCACTCCTGTCTCCGGCTCCTCGGACATCTTCTCCGTCAAAGAAATTTTAGCATCTAAAAAGGTCAGAGGGAAAACCTTCTTTTTAGTGGATTGGGAGGGTTGTGGTCCAGAAGAGAGGTCCTGGGAACCTGAGGACAATATCCTGGACAAAAGTCTGGTCCTCAGGTTCTCAGGCTCCAAGAAGAGGGGGAGACCCAAGGGGGGGGGTACTGTTACGCCGAACGCTCCGGGTCCCCGCTCCTCCCCGGAGCGCTCGCTACACTCCTCTCACTGCAGCGCTCCGGTCGGTTCCACGGACCCGGGGCGCTGCGATACCGCCTCTGGCCGGGATGCGATTCGCGATGCGGGTAGCGCCCGCTCGCGATGCGCACCCCGGCTCCCGTACCTGACTCGCTCTCCGTCTGTTCTGTCCCGGCGCGCGCGGCCCCGCTCCCTAGGGCGCGCGCGCGCCGGGTCTTTGCGATTTAAAGGGCCACTGCGCCGCTGATTGGCGCAGTGGTTCCAATTAGTGTTTACACCTGTGCACTTCCTATATCACCTCACTTCCCCTTCACTCCCTCGCCGGATCTTGTTGCCTTAGTGCCAGTGAAAGCGTTTCCTTGTGAGTTCCTAGCCTGTGTTCCAGACCTCCTGCCGTTGCCCCTGACTACGATCCTTGCTGCCTGCCCCGACCTTCTGCTACGTCCGACCTTGCTTCTGTCTACTCCCTTGTACCGCGCCTATCTTCAGCAGCCAGAGAGGTTGAGCCGTTGCTAGGGGATACGACCTGGTCACTACCGCCGCAGCAAGACCATCCCGCTTTGCGGCGGGCTCTGGTGAAAACCAGTAGTGACTTAGAACCGATCCTCTAGCACGGTCCACGCCAATCCCTCTCTGGCACAGAGGATCCACTACCTGCCAGCCGGCATCGTGACACTGTGATTCAGTTAGCTATATTTGGTTAGCTTAACTTACCTTCCTTACATACCTGAGTAATGTTTGGAAATACAATGGAAAGTGAATGCAGCGAAGACATGCATGCATGCTGCTAAATTCACTTGAGGGACAACAGATCTGTGGATAGATGATAACTCTCAATCTTGGGATCATCCCTGAATCTTGGGATTGAAACCCACTATCGGACGCCTGTCAGCTGCATGTATCAGCAGACAGCCCCCACTATTAGCTGGCATGGAGAGATCTCCGTAGCCCGCTATTAGTGATTTACATGCCACTGTCAAGACTGACAATGGCATTTAAATATTGTTCTCTGCTCATCATTGGTGGTGCATTGGCTGGATCTGCTCACCACTATGTGATAGTGCAGCTTGTCACTGGATTCAAAACTGGCTAAAAGACTTGTGGTGTCAGCGGGGTGCAATGTAGGGCAGATGTTGTAACCCTGGGGGCAGATGTTAATAACCCCTTCTTGTCGTGACGCCAGGGCATGGTTTAGCCTTAACCACCTGAAGGTAATACCGCTAGTCCTGGGCTAGGCACGGGGGCAATGAAGACACCGATGCCAAATTATGGACAACGGTAGCTTTACTGAGGGTAGACAGGTGACACAGTCTAGGCAGTACAGCCAATATCCCAAGGAGGTGACCAGTGACACAGGGGGACCTCGCAGGCTTTCTGGGACATGCAGTATGTAGAGACACTTTAGTGCAGGACACGGTGACTATATAGAAGACTTGACTTGACTGACTTGATAATTGACATGAAGATGAATTTGAGCTTACTTGAGCTGACTTAGGTCAATTGGGGGGTCACCTGGTCACTAATGCCTCCGTAACAATCACATGGTCATAGCAATTAAAGAAACTTTTAATGTATAACATATGTACACTGTGGGTAACACTGGAGGGGGGCCCTGGGGACATGAAGGGACACTGCCTGACAGGGCAGGAGAGGTACGGGGAAACACCATCCCGTACTGGGCTACCAAAGACCATGGTTTTCAGTCCAGCAATAAATGAGCAAACCAGAGCCTCTGTCTAACTCCATTCAGCTCATTCAAAACCTGGGCAAAAGGAAAGTGGACCAGTTGCCCATAGCCACCAATTAGATTGCTTCTTTTATTAAAAAAATAAATAATAATCTGACTTGTTTTTTATGAGCAACTGCTCCACCTTTCCTCTGCAGAGGTTTTGATAACTCTCCCCCATCATCTTGAACTAGAAAATGTGTGGCTCCTAGGGAACCAAAATTATCATTTTACAACTTTCTAAAGCACTAGTGGGATTAATATATCTTGAGTATTCAGTCTAATTTTGGACATCAGTTAATAAAGATATCAGAGAGCTGGATTGGGTTCAAAGAAAGGCAGCCACATTAATAGGAGGTATGACAGATCTTTGTTATAAACGCAAAGATTATCAAAACAAAACTAATTACCCTAAGAGACGGCTTAGGGGCATATGATAAATGTATGTCAATATGATAATGGCCCTTATGAAAACAATGCAATAAATTATTATGTAAGGAAGTACAGTTTCCCTAAAATTTTAAAGCATTACTTTACTGCGTGAACTGTTATGGAAATTGCTTCTGCAGGATTTGGCACAGGCTGAAGTGTGGCTAGTTAGATATCTTCCTTGTTAAGCACAACATACAGGGAGACTGGTATTAAAGGGGTACTCTGCTGTAAACATCTTATCCCCTATCCAAAGAATAGGGGATACGATGTTATATTGCGAGAGTCCCGCCGTTGGGGACCCCCGCGATCTCGGCTGCAACACCCCTGTCATTCAGTGCATGGAGCGAACTCCACTCTGTGCCTGATGACTGGTGATGCCTGCCGCCGCGACCCCTCCATTCACGTTTTTTGGAGGAGTCGTGACGGCTATGTACTTGCCATCACTCCCCTCCCATAGACATGAGTAGAGGGGGAAATGCGTGACATCATGAACGCGGAAGCTACAAACTTCCGTGTTCCGGACTCCACTAGATACCCCCACGATCTCCGGCCAGCAGCAGCGGTGCCCGGAACACAGAAGCTTGCTGCTTCCGCGTTCGTGATGTCACGCCGTGACCCCTGCGATCTTACATCTTATTTCCTATCCTTTGGATAGGGGATGAGATGTTTACAGTGGAGAACCCCTAGAACAGTGGTCTTCAACCTGCGGACCTCCAGATGCTGCAAAACTACAACTCCCAGCATGCCTGGACAGCCAACTGCCCTAGAATGTGAAGAATGTGGGAATGTAGAATGTGGGATCTGTCGAGCTGCTTGTAAGAGTAAAGGCAAATTCAATCTCTGCCTGGAAATGAGTTGTTTTATGTCTACCTCTAATTTGACAGGAGCTTGATAGGGTGTTATAATAACAAAATTAACTGTTTAATCCCAGCTCGTCACACGATCCTCCCAGTTGGCTTCATTTACTTTCCTGCACCGATGAAATGCTTGGGGTACCCTGAAGCTAAGACTAGAAATTGGCTGTGGAGTGCCCCAGAAAGATCATCAGAGAGTGTGTCATCCAAGAAATTACACCATTGACAGATGTAATTCTTAAGGCACTCCCTTTAACGACACACAAAAAAAAAAAAAAAAAATAGTGCCATTTGGTTAATCGTGACTAATAGATAATTCAATGGACTCATAATTTTCATGAAGGAAGTAATTTTCCTACTCTGCCAATCACCCTTAAAGGGGTACTCTGGTGGAAAACAAATGTTTTCATATCAACTGGCTCCAGAAAGTTAAACAGATTTGTAAATTACTTCTAATAAAAAAAAATCTTAATCCTTCCAGTACATATCAGCTGCTGTATGCTCCAGAGGAAGTGGAGTTGTTTTTTTCTGTCTAACCACAGTGCTCTCTGCTGACACTCTTTTTATTAGAAAAATACAAAACTTATCAAATACAAAACACAAAGCAAGCTTAACCAGCTATAACATAAATAAGAAATACTCTAGAACCAAAAACAAAACCTCATAAACAAAACCCTGCCTAACCGGCCAGCCCAGCTTTATTGAGATACTAAAATACTAAGATATTAAAGTATGCCCAAAATATCTAATCAAACACTCACACACTTACCGAAAATGAACATAAGAAAAATAAATAAATAAAATAGCACAACTTGGCTTGTCAAAATATAAACATAAAAGTTATCATTATCCGACTATAACTCAAAACCATCCATACTTGGGAACACGCAACAAGAAAACTAAACAGAAACGTAGCAAGCACACCTCAAAAAAAAAAAAAAAAAAAATTATTATATTTTTTGTACATATACATACATACAAACAAAAACTATAATAGTAATAATAATAATAATAATAATCATCAAAATAATCATATCACACATACATTCACTTACAAAACGTCCAAATTAACTGGATCCTCTATCCGGGACTAATGAAAATACCAAAGAAAACATAAAACAGACCAAATAACTGAAATAAACTAAATAAACCACATATCAACACAGCAACTGGTCCGGCTACCATAACGCTGAAACAATATGAAACAATATAGATATAACACAATATAGGTACAAAATTACTAAATATACTATATAAATAAAATATAATATAAACAAAATATATGCACTACAGAAAACCCCTACAAAATCAATAGAAAACCCTAGGAAAAACCCTACACTAAAACTGTACCCTCACCCACACCACCCCTCCTGTACATGGGTCAGAGTCCATACCGTTCTTACAGTTCACAAAGTCCAGTCCTTAACTGACCCATGTCAGGTCCCCCAAAGATGAACACCACCACCCACAAGCACACCCTCCCCACCTAGCACTCCTCCCAACCAACTTATACACAAACTTATACAAACTGAACCACAACCCACTTTAGGCCCAAGTTTGGTCGCCTGTAAGCCCTTCATACCATATCAGCTTAAAAACAAAACAAAAAACTAGCGTGCACATGCATCAGCCCACCACCAGGGAGAAGGATGGCAGATTTGATACATTCAAAATAATTTTACACTCTTTCCCTAACTCCCCCTACAATTCTCCCTAATCCTATCCCTTCATTCAAACTAACCCTGTTCTCATCCTATCTCTGTCCCTCTGACACTGTCCCCAACCAAAATAAAGGTACTCTACCCAAAAGGTCTAGTACCTAGGGCACATCAAAGGAAAACCCTCTCCATAGGAGAGAAGCCCTACTGGTACCAAGACTGCCATACTCCAAAGACCTGATCTTCCCAAGGTCACCGGTGATGTTCCTACAGACCTCCACCTCGGAGAGGATTTTCTGTTGGGTCGACACTAAACACCGTGCATTCCACGTGTAGTACCTAACCACTAAACTGACTAAGAATAAAGTGCCCCGATCTCGGCCACCCAGGTTCCTGAATGCCCCATAAGCCCACTCCTGATAGGTAAGGCCGGCAAGTTGACTCCAGCCGATGGAAGCGCCCACCCTGTTGTAAACTCCTATATTAAAGGGACAATGAAGCAGGAAATGGTCCATGCTTTCCAGCGTGTCCCCACACTCTTCTCGGGGACATCCCGGTCATCAGAGTTCCTACACTTCAAATTGTCCCTCACATATAGCTTCCCCTGAAAGCAGCGCCAGGCCAAGTCCCAAAACTTCTGGGGGATCCTTTTCATGTTTAAAAGGTACAATCCCGACCTGGGCAGTCCCTGAGCGCCAGAGGCTTCTGGAAGTGGGTCAACAGAACCCGTTTGTCAAGGAACTGCCTTGACTGGGTCCTGATCTCCCACACTCCCAGACCCCACCGACGTATCGCCTTCAGAGTCGGGGTAGCGTAAGCCGGAAGATATCCATGGGGCATACGGAGGTCCTTCACTTGCCCTCCTGTCTCCCATTCCTGGAAGAAAGGCCGAAACCATTCCCTACAGGAGAGTACCCACGGAGAAGCCCTCTCTGACCAGAGGTTTGAGATGTTAGCTTTCAAGAAGGTGTTGGTTAAGAACACCACAGGGTTTACCATAGATAAACCCCCTAGTCTCCTCGTGCGGTACGTAACCTCCCTCTTGACTAGGTTCATCCTGTTCCCCCATAACAGTTGGAAAAACAGGCTGTAGACCCTAGTGTAGTAAGCCTCTGGCAGGATACATACGCTGCCCAGATAGATAAACAAGGGGAGCAGGTACGATTTGATCAGGTGTACCCTTTCCCTGAGGGTCATAGACCAACCCTTCCACTGGTCCACCTTCTGAGTGGCATCCTGGAGCTTACCATCCCAGTTTTTGGTGGGATAATCATCCTGGCCGAATATGATGCCCAACACTTTTGCTGACTCTTGGGGCCCTGGAAGGGTGTCCGGGAGATCAAACGTGGGGTCTCCCCCTCCCAGCCAGAGACTCTCACACTTATCCCGGTTGATCTTAGACCCGGATGCCTCCGAGTAGCGGTCCACTTCCGACATCACCACATCGACCTCCTCTCGCGAGGACACGAAAATGGTGACATCGTCAGCGTACGCCACCACTCTCTGGGCGACATCCAGCTCTGCCAGGTTCATCCCGACTCCCGCCAACGGCCCACAATCTACCCTCCGGACGAAGGGATCGATTGCGAACACGTATAATAGCGGGCTCAAAGGACAACCCTGACGGACTCCGGACCCCACCTCAAAAGAGCGGCCAGACCAACCGTTCACCAGTGGGAAACTCTCTGCCCCTGCATACAAGATCTTAAGCCAATTCACAAAAGTACTCGGTAAGCCATATCTCAGGAGGACGGACCAGAGGTACTCGTGGTTCACCCGATCAAACGCTTTGGCCTGATCCAGGGACAGCAAGTACCCCTTCCAGAAACCCGCACTACTCCTCTCCACTGCCTCCCTGACACTAAGGACCGCACTTAAGGTGCTTCGGCCTGGAAAAGAGCAGTGCTGAGCTCCTGAAAGGAGCCGGGGTGCAAACTTCACCAGCCGATTAAACAGTATCTTGGCCAGAAGCTTCCTGTCCGTATTGAGAAGAGCTATGGGCCTCCAATTCTCAATACGGCTGGGATCTTTACCCTTTGATAGAAGAATCAGGGCTGACCTCCTCATTGACTTCGGCAGAGTGCCCGAGGAGAGACACTCATTGAATACCTCAGTCAAGAGGGGAGCTAAAGACTCCTTAAAGGTCCTGTACCACTCGGATGTTAAGCCATCCGGACCCGGCGACTTCTTAGGGGCGAGCCCCTCGATCGCCAGTCTCACTTCCTCTTCCCTGATTCCTTCTGCCAAAACATCAAGAGTGGGGTCTACCCCTGGCTCAGGAATGGTTTCAGCCAGGAAAGCCGACATCTTGTCTCGATCTAGATCCTTCCTCCCCAAGAGGTGCGAGTAGAAGGATCTGACGACCTCCAAGATCCCTGATCTGGACCGATTCAGAGATCCTGTACTATCAATCAGTCCTGAAATGACTTTACTACTCACTGACATCTTACAGTTTCTGTAAGGGTCGGGCGAGCGGTACTTCCCGAAATCCCTCTCAAAAACCAAAGATGCGTGCCTATCGTACTGACACCTCATCAGCAAGGATTTCACTCTGGAGATATCCTCTCGGCTACCTCCAGTCGAGACGAGAAGCTCGAGTTTCCTCCTCAGACCCTGATACAGGCGATACCTGTTCAGGGACCTGAGGCTCGAGAGCTGGCGGAAGAACCCCGCAACCCGCTTCTTGAATATCTCCCACCACTCTGACTTACTACTACATAGGCCCAGTAAAGGTACCTGACTCTGAAGAAAATCCTCAAAGGACTGTCTTATCTCCGCTTCCTCCAGGAGGGACGAATTCAGCTTCCAATAACCTTTTCCCATCCGGGGGGTCTCTGAAACATTCAGGGAAAACAAAATCATACAGTGGTCGGAGAACTCCACCTCAACCACGGACACTGCGGAAGAGACGGCTTCCTCCTTTAAATAAAACCTATCTATCCTAGACCTGCGACTACCTTGATGATAGGTGAAACCCGTGTGGCCTGAGGGGCTCCGGATGTGGGCGTCCTCTAGGCGAGCTTCTCTAGCTATGCTAATCAGTGCCACACTATCGCAAGTCAGCGGACCATTGGAGCCTCTCCTATCTTGGGACCTCGTGACATTATTGAAGTCCCCTCCAAAGATCACTTGCCGACTCGTAAAAAGAAAGGGCTTAATCCTCATAAAGAGATCTTTACGGCCCCGCTTAGTTTGTGGGGCGTAGATGTTAATGAGCCGGAGCTCTTGTCCCTTCATGAAGACATCTAAGATCAGGCACCTCCCCATTTCTAACTCAATAACCCGTCTGCATTCAACAGGAGCGGTAAAAAGGACCGCCACGCCACTATACGGCTCAGCCGCAAGAGACCAGTGGGAGGGACCGCGCCTCCACTCTCTTCTGGCTTTTACCAGGGAGGCTAAATCTGACAACCTGGTCTCTTGCAGATACAAAATGTCGGCTTCAACACGGCCGAGAAAATCAAAGGCTGCGAATCTAGCCGTATCAGACTTTATGCTGGCACAGTTAATAGATGCCAGTGTCAGTGGGGTGAGTGCCGCCATCCTGGGTGATTGAGTTAGATGGCCTCACCCTTTAAACCTTCTTCCTCTCCTTCCCTCCACCCCCATCTGAATCGGAGGAAGACCCTTTGCCTCTTTTTAAACTCAGGGATATATCCATCCCAGGATCTTTACCTCCAGCATCTGGTGTTACCTCTCCCCCTGAGGAAACTGCCCCAGAGGAAGGAGGGTCGGCACCTCCTGGAGGCCGCACTGCCTCCGGACCCTCGAGAAGAGGAGGGGAGATGGTATCCCCAAGGGCCTCATATCGATTTGAAAGGACGATCAGAGGGTCAGAGACTGAGTTGTTCCTTCTATGGTCTGAGGCTACAACTGAAGAGGAGGACGGCGCTGCCTTACTCTTACCCTTCTTCCTCCTCTTCTTCTTTTCCTGGCCACCATTTACTGTCTGCCCCTCCTTCTCCTCCTCATCCACAGTTTCGGATTCAGAGGCATGACTGGAGGAAGGAGCATCTTGACATTCTTCCCTACGCAGTCTCCCTATCTCCTCATCCAGTTCGGCCCCACCCAAAGCCTCAGAGTTATTCTGACCTCCTTCTGAGCCAGTGTCTGGAGTGGGACCCCGAGCTACCCCTGGCACCTGGGCATTCTCAAGGGCCCTCTCCAACCTGCGCTTCTCCTCTCGCCTCCGCATAGAGGGGGTCTTATGTTTTTCCTTCACTGGCTTTGGTGCACCCTCTCCTCCACCAGTCCCCTCCCCCGCTGGGGCAACCGTTAGGCTCTCCCCAGCTGGGGCGGTCACAGTGTTGGAGAACGAGCGTGGACACCGGCTGAACGGGTGACCTAAGTCACCACACAAGTTACACCGAATCTGCCCACAGGTGGCCGCCAGATGACCCACCCCACAGCAGAGGGCGCATATCTGCTGAGTGCAGTTGGCACTAAAGTGGTTTGGGTCACCACACCTGTGACACAGCCTCGGCTGCCCCTGGTAGAAGATCTGAATCCTGTCGCGTCCCAGAAAGGCGGCCGAAGGGATGTGGGTGACCGTGTTCCCTGAACGCCTGAGACGAACGGAAAACGTCCAGGCCCCAGACCATATATTGTGCTCGTCAAAGTTCTTCCGGGGGACGTCCGTCACCTCCCCGTACCTGCCCAGCCAGGTCATAATGTCATAACAAGAAAGTGACTCGTTACGGGTCAAAACGGTCACTTTCTTTACCATACTCTGGCGAGATACCGCTTTTACAGCGAAATCTCGCCATCCGGGCTCGTTTTTCATCAGCTCATAATTAGACCAAAAGAGATCTAGTCCTTCCGGCCTAACAAAGCTGACGTCAAACTCGGAGGAGCCGAAGGGGTGAATCAGGGCAAAGATGTCCCCAGCCCTGAAACCCATCTGGAAAAGAAGCTCCACCACCTTGCCCCTTTGGGGGCACGCATCTTCGCCTTTCCAGACCAAACGGGCCACATTCCTGCGACCTACCTCCTGCCCGTGTGTCTGGAGGGACCATACAGTCTCCCCATTCCTCTCTCGGAACGCTCCCAGACCATGTCTCTCCACCCAAAAAGACAGGTCCATCTCCTTTCCCTCTACCTGGAGCGTCCTTTCTCCTCTCTTTAGTGCCTCCAGGAGACGCCGTTGCAACTGACCTTCACCAGATGCAGGAGGTAAAAATCCTACTGAACCCCCAGCCGCCACACTTGCATAACTCCTGACGACCGGGGGGGCAGCCGGACCAGACACCGTCCCTACATCCCCGCCTAGGCCACCTGTACTGCCACAAAAGCCACTCTTATTCCTGCCATCCACACCACTACTACTACTACTCTCATTCACACAACTACTCCTCCCATCTGCACCACTACCACTCCTCTCATTCACTCCACTATCACCACTCTCATTCACACCACTACCACTCCTCCCATCTGCGCCACTACCACTCCTCCCATCTGCACCACTACCACTCCTCTCATTCACTCCACTATCACCACTCTCATTCACACCACTACCACTCCTCCCATCTGCACCACTACCACTCCTCCCATCTGCACCACTACCACTGCCACATACACCCCTCTCATCCACAGCACTACCACTCCCATCTTTCACACACCTTGTATTAACATTGCTTTTATTGACAGTATTTTTGGGATCAGCAGCTGCTTCACCCACTACCTCTGGGCTGGCCTGGACATGCTTTAGCTTGGCCTTTTTGTACATTCTCAGGTCGCCGGCGGCTGTCATTGTCGGCGACGCTGACTCCTCCTCCATTCGAGATGTCACCGCCGACATCACCTCCCGAAGCTGAGGCTGCCCCTCCAGGCGCACCTCCACCACTCCTCCTGCCACTGATGTGCAGGGACTCCCCTCTCTCACAGGGGAGATCCCTGCAGTGCCTGCGCCACACACTGTGCCCAACCGCACAGGCTCAGCAGCAGGTTCTGACACCTGGACGCTCCCCCCCCTCTCAGGGGAGTGCCCCGCAGCACCGACACTACTATCAGCGCCCAGGGGACCGCCCCCCAAGCAGAAGATCTCACCACACACCTCAGGCGCCTGGACACTCCCCCCCCTCTCAGGGAAGTGCCCCGCAGGGCTAGTAACATTGCCCACAATACTCGGGGAACTGCTCCCCTTGCAAACTGCCGCATAACTATTGCCCACTATTAGCCTGTCCTGCTCTTCCCTACCAGCAGGACGCGTGACTGTAGCACCCGCGGCCATGTTGGATGCAGCACTGTACCCCCCGTGCTGGTCCCGTTCCACAGCAGAAGCGGGATCTGGCAGGGTGGGGGGCCCAGCAGCCTGAACCAACTTTTCAGGTGGCCCAGACTGCTGGATAGGAGAGAAAACAAACTTTATCTGCTTCTCAGCCTTTTTCTTCTTCTTCTTCTTCTTCCTCTTCCTCTCCTCAGGGCCCAGGTCCTGGCCAAAACTGAAATTTTCCAGACGGGTGGGTGACTCCTGCATCACTATGGCCCGCAGGAGCCCCCCACAGACCAGTCCACTGTCACCGCCATCATTACTGTCACTTTCCTCAGAGGTGGCTGGTAGGGCGACTTGGGCAGGGTTGATGTAATCCGCACTCGGGGTGACAGAGGTCTTAGGGGTACACGGGGTATCACACACATCCCCCTCACTCTCATCACCCTCACTGCCGCCATCTCCCTCACCACCTTCCTCCATCTTCTCCTCCGTGACACACAAGCACTCTTCCTCCCCCTGACTATCCTCTTCCTCCTTCACAGGGGTCCGCATGGTTTTATAGCGGTCTTCATTCTTTAATTTTTCTTTAAACATGCCTGCTCCCTCTACAATCAGCATTCGGGCTCTCACCACCTCCTGCTCCTCTGCCTTCAGCTCACACACCCTGGCAGCAAACTTAGCCCTCATAGCCTTGGCAGAGTTATCTGTTTGGTAGCGAGCAAACTTCAGGTCTTCCCTTATGATTTTCAGCTTTTTCCCCAGCTGCTCATATTCTACAAGATTTACCTGCATGCGGGAACCGAAAGTAGCTAGCGACTCCCTGGGACCCTTCACCCCCCATTGCTGGGGTTCCATAGTATCAGACACAGTCCCCGAAGACATAACCATAAGCTTCTTACCGGACGCCTTGCGGTTTCCAGCGAAGGACGGGGGAGTGGGCTCCACATTACTGCGGAGCCTGCTGGATCTTCTCACCCTGTCCTTGGAATCGGCCGTAGCTCTCTCACTCCCACCCCCCTCCGGCCTAGTTCGAGGGGTGGAAGTCTGGGGCTCCATAGCAGGAGGCTCTCCCAAGGAAGCTGCCACCCTCCTGGGGAAAAGGCTGTAGGAAACACTGCTTCAATCCTCTCTCTCTGGAAGTCAGACACACCCAACAGCTGCTGTGTTCCACAGGAAGTGCTCTCTGCTGACACCTCTGTCTGTGCCAGGAACTGTCCAGGGTAGTAGCAAATTCCCATAGCAAAATTTTCCTGCCCTGGACAGATCCTGGCATGGACAGAGGTGTCAGAAGAGAGCACCATGGTCAGACGAAAAGAACTTCTCAACTTCCCATGGAGCATACAGCAGCTAAGTACTGGGAGGATTGAGATTTTTTAATAGAAGTAATTTACAAATCTGTTTAACTTTCTGGTACCAGTTGATTTGAAAAACATTGTTTTCCACCGGAGTACCCCTTTAATAGTGGCTGACAGCCTGCTGTGTATTTGCATGCATACATGGTAAACCAGTGGTGTAAAGGGGGGAGAGAATTGTTAGGCTCATGAATACAGAAGACCCATTACTATGTGTACACTATTTGGCTGTGACGTGTATAGGATACTAGTAGAGTGGCCCTTTGCTGCCTTTATATATGGCAGTATAGCATGATTACAGCTCCGCTATAAAGGGATCCTGTTAAGTCCCCAGAGCCTCACTTGCTGCCCCCAGTATCTTAAATAGGAAAAGAACAGTGTATGGAATGCATGCAGTATTCTAATTATTGTTAAATAGTCACAGGAGAAACAGTGCATAACAGCCATTAGCATGCAGTACGCCTACGGAACAAAATCATTTTTTTTTACAGATTGTGGCATCGCAGGCAGCATAGGAGGAAAGTCTCACAAAACTCTAGGGATCTAATCGCTTCTCCTTAAGGAAAATCTTGTTAGTGAAGCATTTTTAACTATCGTATTTTTCGCCGTATAAGATGCACTTTTTCTTCCCCAAAACTGGGGGGGGGGGGAAGTTGGTGCGTCTTATACGGGGAATACACCCCTATCACGGCGGTCCCTGCGGCCATCAACGGCCGGGACCCGCGGCTAATACAGGACATCACCGATCACGGTGATGCCCTGTATTAACCCTTCAGACGCGGCGATCAAAGCTGACTGCCGTATCTGCAGGGAAAGTGACACTAACCCGACTGTTCGGGACCACGACGATTTCACCGCGGCGGTCCCGAACAGCCCGACTGAATAGCCGGGTTAGTGCTTACAGGACACCGGGAGGGACCTTACCTGCCTCCTCGGTGTCTTCTCCGTTCAGGGATCCCCTTTAAGGCCGGCGCTCTCCTTCCTCATCATCATGTCGCCGCGTACGCGCGTCGGCGTGCGAAAAGACGTAATGGCAGCGACGGAGAGCGAGGATACCCGGCAGCAGAGACGTTCCGGAGCGACGGGGACACGGTGACAGCGATGGAGCGACATCCAGGGCAGCGGTGACGGGGACACGTGAGTATTACCTCCTATGCAGTGGTCTTCAACCTGTGGACCAACGGCTGTCGGGGCATGCTGGAAGTTGTAGTTTTGCAACATCTGGAGGTCCGCAGGTTGAAGACCACTATTGGGTTCAAAATCTTAATTTTTTTAGATTTTGCACCTATAAATTGGGTGCGTCTTATACGCCGGTGCGTCCTATAGGGTGAAAAATACGGTATATTGAAATCTACAATAATCATGGAGACTATATTAACAAAGATAAAATTCATATATTCCCCATTATTCTCTTTTCATGTAACTGGCACCTCATCAATATATCAGTTAAATTACTATATTTATCAGACAGGGCAAACTAAGCCATGATAGCTACTTACATGACAGATTTTTACAAAGCAAAAGTAGCTTAGCCATAGACAAAAAGATAAATACTCTACAAAAGATATAGACAAAGAATAAAAAGAGTAGAAATGGAGTAGGATGTCTACCTAACAGCTGCATTAAAGATGATACTGCTGCCTAGAGATGAGAGAACTTACAGTAAATTCGATTCGTCACGAACTTCTCGGCTCAGCAGTTGATGACTTATCCTGCGTAAATGAGTTCAGCTTTCAGGAGCTCCCGTGGGCTGGAAAAGGTGGATACATTCCTAGGAAAGAGTCTCCTAGGACTGTATCCACCTTTTCCAGCCCACCGGAGCACCTGAAACTGAACTAATTTACGCAGGATAAGTAATCAACTGCCGAGCCGAGAAGTTCATGATGAATCGAATTTACTGTAAATTTGCTCATCTCTACTGCTGCCAAAGAGTTGTACAGTGCTGAAGTTATAGCAGTCTGACCTCAACCAAAACCTTTAGAAGTAAAAGAAAATTGTGATTTTCCTTCAAGCCTTTCAGCAATCAGTATGAAACACTATCCATTGCTTGTCATTTTTTCTTCTATCCTTTTTTCATCATAATGTTCTGTTATAAAAAGACGCTACGATTATATCTTGATTACAGTAATAGTTAAATATATCCCACAGAACAAGTCTATGCACGTAGAAGAAATGTGATATATGCCTTTTATGAAGAAAAATATATATCTTGTATATACAGTGATCCCTCAACTTACAATGGCCTCAACATATGATAGTTTCAACATACAATGGTCTTTTCTGGACCATTTTAAGTTGAAACCAGACTCAACATACAATGCTACATACAGTCCAGATCTGTGAAACATGTCAATGGCCGGAAGAACTGACCAATCAGAATGGGCATTCACTGGTAAAACCCCTGTATTACTGAAGCGTATGCACTGACTGGTGTCTGGTAGTGCCCCCTACAGTACAGGGAGGTATTACATGTTCTGTACACTTTACCTGTACCAGGGTTACCTGCTCCTTAGGACACCAGGTAAGGGCGACTCCATGTTACTTTACTCCATGTTACAGTACTGCGTGTACTGTACAGGACCCCCAAAGAAGCTCCTGTCCTCTACATAGACCAGTGTTTCCCAAGCAGGGTGCCCCCAGCTGTTGCAAACCTACAATTCCCAGCATGCCCGGACAGCCTTTGGCTGTCCGGGCATGCTGGGAGTTGTAGGTTTGCAACAGCTGGAGACTCCATGCTTAGGAAACACTGACATACACAGTGATTACAGCTTCCAGCAGATCTTTCTTACTTTTATATGTAAGGATTTTCTTTATCTATATTAGTTATCTACTTATTTTTCTTTAATTCTCACTTTTTCCTATTTTTGGATGACATTTTGGTGCCTTTAGAACCAATTACCAGGTTTCCATAGAGCTCTGGTCTCAACATACAATGGTTTCAACTTACAATGGTCATCCTGGAACCAATTAATATTGTAACTTGAGGGACCACTGTATAGTAAAAGATATTTGGTAGACAGCGTGGGACTGCTGCCCCTTCCATGTGACAAGGGGTAGCATATTTGAGGGTGCTAGTGGGTGACTTTGGGGGGGGGGGGGGCATCCGTATTCTATGTAGGAACCAGTACGCACTTTAGGGCCCTTTCACGCTGCACATTTTTTTTAAGAAACCATCTTCAAAATTCCGCTAGGAAATTCTGCTATATGATTTCCGCTGTCCCATTCATGCAGCAGATTTCCTGCAGCACAATTTTCACTATGGTAATTCTGAAAAAGAATGAACATGTGAATTATTTTAGCAGAATATGCTCGGAAATGCATAGCCCGCCCAATGGCGATGGCGCATGCCCAAGCGGTTCCAGTGCCGACTGATATCGGCAGCTGCGTCTGGATACAGAAATTCCAAAAAATAAAAAAGGGCCCTTAGGCTGGGTTCACACTACTGAATGTCCTCCCAGAAAGATTCTGGGCCGGAAGTCTGTGCGCAAGGGCACTTTATTCAGTTGTGGCTAGGATTGATTAGATACATGCAGTCACCATTGACAGCAATGCATATCCAATCAGATCCACCAAACAGAGGACAGTTTCATTCTTTTGTCCAAATTCTGAATTTGAGTTTCCACAGGGGAAAGTCTGTAGTGTAAACCCAGCCTAAGTAATCTGATGCAGATTCCAACAGAATTTCCATGTGGAATCAAAGCTCAGTTAATGTCAATAGAAGTTCATGATGGGGATTATGTTTTGCTCAAGAATAGACATTTTAGTGCAAGTTGCGAATGTACAAGCCTTCTCCTGGTTTATCCTTACAGCAGTATCCCCTCAGAAATGCATTTCCGTCTATGGAGAATTTTCCCAGTGATCCTAGAACCAACCTAGCCTTAGCGCCATCTGCAATTTGTTTACAATGAGAAATAGTGTTGAGCAGCATAGGCCATATCCGAATTTGCGATATTTCGCGAATATATGAACGAATATTCGTCATACATTCACTAAATTCGCATATTCGTAATATTCGCGTTATATTTTCGCATATGCGAACATTTACATATACATAAATTAGCATAAACAAAAATTTGCATGCGCAAAAAATTTGCATAAGCGAAATTTTGCATAAGCGAAAATTCGCATATGCAAAAATTTGCATTTGCAAGTTTTACCATATGCGAAAATTCGTACGCCAGTCTCACACAGTAGTATTAGAGCCTTCTTTAGACCACACAAGCTGGAAGAAGAGAGGGATGATCACTGTGATGTGTATTGTGAAAGAAAAAAAAAACAATATTCGTAATTACGAATATTTAGTGCTATAAACGCAAATATTTGGGAATTCGTGAATATGCGATATTTGCAAATAAAATTTGCATTGCGAATATTCGCGAGCAACACTCCTGAGAATATGACGAAGAAAATCTGAAATCTACTTTTCCATGCAGGCTATGTTCACATGCCATAATTTCAATGCAGAAATGCTTTCAATTTTGCACCAATAAGGACTTGTTTTTTTTTTTTTGTGTCACCAATTGTATTTTTTTATGAAATAACTTATTTTATAACAAAATCTGCAGCGGAACAAAAAACAATTATATGTAAGGTGAAATTAAAAAAATATGCCATTTTGTAACTTTTGGGGGCTTCCGTTTCTATGCTGTGCATTTTCCAATAAAAATTACACCTTATCTCTTATTTTGTAGGTCCTTACGATTACAATGATACCCAATTTATATAGGTTTTTATTTTATACTACTTTAATTCAATTTGAACTACCAAAATTAGAATACTGAAAATTGTCCGCTTCTGACTCCTATAACTTTTTTTTTATTTATCTGCATACGTGGATATGAGGGCTAATTTTTTTTGCACTGTAAAGTGACCAAAAATGCAAAATTTTGGCCTATAGTATTTTTTTTTTTTTTTTACGTGTACGCCATTGTGCATTTTTATTAACATTATATCTTAATAGTTAGGACATTTACGCACATGGCGGTACCACATATGTTTATTTTTTATTACATTATTTTATTTAAAAAATAGGAAAAGGCTGATTCAAACTATTATTACGGAGGGGGTTCATTCACTTTTATTAACTCTTTAAAAAAAAACAAAAAAACTTTTTCCTTTTTTATTTTTTTTAAATCCCCATAGGGGGTTATAACATGCAATCTTGCGCTAGCTTGCAGAGCCTGGCTGGGACATTGGACGTTGAGGAGGCAGGTAAGGGCCTTCCCGCCATCCACTCAGCTGATCAGGACCTGGGATTTCATTGTGGATGTCCTGATCAGCTCCGCTGAGCTACTCCGCAATCAACTTTGATCTTTGGAAGGTTGGCCCAATGGGCGAAGTCCGGCATTAACTGTGGGTCCTAACTGCTGAAATCAACCGGGACTCACTGGATATACAGCTCGTGAGCACGCTTCAAAATATGGTACGGGAACTAGGGTATACAGGTATGCTCCTGGTCCTTAAGTACCAGGCGCAAAGACACCCTTCATCCTTAAGAGGTTAAAATGATTTGCTGCTTTAAAAGGGAAATTAAAGTTTCAAATTGTTTTGCAGTGAAATGGAATAATAAAAGACCTTTCACTGGTGAGTTTCATTTTGGCCAATTTTAGAACATGGTTTATGTGTTTGTGACAGAAATAATGTCGGACTATCTGTTCTTATTCTTTCAGATGACATAAAAAGCAAGAGAAGCTGAAGGGAATCATTTTCAGCATAGGAGCCATAGTAAATAACAATACTAAAAACAAATACTGGAAAGGTTTCATGAGATAAATCTGTATTTGTATTCATAATTATAAACCTACTCAAATAAGGTAAATGCACATGGGACAGGTTTGCAGAAAATTTCCCTAAAAAATCTCTAAGAAAATCCACAGTGACAAATTCATACTAAATCGTGTGGATTATGGTGCAGATTTACCATTGTTGGCCTTTGATAAAAGATACAACATTTTGACAAGAAGCTCATCAGAAAATTGCATCTTTTATAAACTTTAGTGATAGCAGACGGTGTAGAACAAATACTAACCTTTTAAATAAAGACTTATAGAAAAAGTGTTTTCTACCAGTAAAAAAACAAGAATAAGAAATGTTTTTCAAAGGTGTCCATGACCTTTAAAATCTATGGTGCTAAATAAATGTACTACGTACGGTATATTCATTTTGGTTTGTTTTTCTTATTACATATTTTGGGTCAGTAATGATTTGTTCAAAACTCAGCCTGCTCTTGGTATGCCATTTTTCTGATGTTTTTTTCCCATAGGACTGAAAAACTGCTGAAAAAATACATGTAGAAAATGACACTAAATAAAAAATTACACCAAATCTGCCACTTTTTAAATAGCCATAAAAGAATACTCTAAAAGAACCCTTAGAACATTTACCTACAGAGTAGATATATTCTATTGTAATTTGCTCAATAAACATGTGAATGCAGTATAATGCATCACTTAATGTATAATAATAATAATAATAATAATGTATATGTTTTACACTGCTATTATAGTTTTAGAAAAGCAAGTGTTCTTACGATCAGTCACTGGTTTGGGCTGTGAACTCTTCAATCTGAGAGAAGGTCTGAATCTTGTTCTGTCATTGAAGCTCCAGCTCTTCTGTACTTTTGTAGGGCTTGCTTCTGAGGTCACATCAGTACTAGGGGAACGTCGATCTCCAACTGATGTTTGTCTGCCCTTAATACTTTGACCTCTTGGGCTTGCCATGCGTACTCTCTCCTTGAAGCTCAATTTCTGGCTGCAAAAATGAGATTATAGTTATTCAAATTTGTTGCCAGATCCACCTAAGGCTTTCTTAGATGAACAATGAATAGTTAAAGGGGTTATCCAGGAAAAAAAACTTTTTTTTTATATATCGACTGACTCCAGAAAGTAAAACAGATTTGAAAATGACTTCTATTAAAAATCTTAATCCTTTTAGTACTTATCATCTGCTGAAGTTGAGTTGTTCTTTTATGTCTAAGTGCTCTCAGATGACACCTGTCTTGGGAACTGTCCAGAGTAGAAGCAAATCCACATAGCAAACCTCTTTTACTCTGTGCAGTTCCCGAGACAAGCAGAGATGTCAGCAAAGAGCACTGTTGCCAGACAGAAAAGAACAACTCAACTTCCGCAGCTGATAATTATTGGAAGGATTAAGATTTTTTATTAGAAGTAATTTACAAATCTGCAACACAAAAAGAGAAACACAGCCGCACATCCACCATTTGTAATTTGATCTACTTGCTTCTCAGCATAATTTCAAAAACTAACAGTTTGTTAGTATACATTTTGATCAAAAAGTACAAGCCCACTTGCCACGTCAAGGCCACCTCGCTAGAGTGGATCCCTAACCTGACACTGGCGTAACCCCCGGCGGCGACCACTGCATCCGAGACCCCTTGCCCAACAAGGGGAGCGACCCAGTGGCCAGGCAGCCCCACTACTGCCCGACCAAGCACCTGGCTCTGGGCCACTCCACCCCATAAACAAAGCATCACAGAAACAATGGCCTCCACAGAGAACCACACCAGCATGAAACCTACCATATGCTCCCTGCCAGAGGGCTGGGAGAATGGTAGGAGGAAACCCTTATGCAGTTTCCTGCTAATTAAAAACACCTGGGCCAAATGGGTGGAGTGGAGTGCTGGCTGTGGAAGAAGGTTAGGGACCCACTCTGGATAGGTGGCCTTGACGTGGCAAGTGGGCTTGTTCTTTTTGATCAAAATGTATACTAACAACCTGTTTGTTTTTAAAATTATGCTGAAAAGCAAGTAGATCAAATTACAAATGGTGGATGTGCGGCTGTGTTTCTCTATTTGTGTTGTACATTTGTAGTCTCTCTTTTCTTCCATGGCCAGCACTCAACTCCACCCATTTGGCCCAGACATTTTTAATTAGCAGGAAACTGCATAAAGGTTTCGTCCTACCATTCTCCCAGCCCTCTGGCAGTGAGCACATGGTAGGTTTCATACTGGTGTGGTTCTCTGTGGCAGCCATTGTTTCTGTGATGCTTTGTCTGTGGGGTGGAGTGGCCCAGAGCCAGGGGCTTGGTCGGGCAGTAGTGGGGCTGCCTGGCCACTGGGTCGTTCCCCCCCGTTGGACATGGGGTCTCGAAGGTAGTGGTCGCTGACGGGGCTACGCCAGTGTCAGGTTAGGGACCCACTCTAGCGAGGTGGCCTTGACGTGTTGAGTGGGCTTGTATTTTTGATCAAAATGTATACTAACAACCTGTTAGTTTTTGAAATTGTGCTGAGAAGCAAGTAGATCAAATTACAAATGGTGGATGTGCGGCTGTGTTTCTCTTTTTGTGTTGCCCATTTGTAGTCGCTCCCTTCTTCCCTAGCCAGCACTCCACTCCACCCATTTGGCCCAGGTGTTTTTAATTAGCAGGAAACTGCATAAGGGTTTCCTCCTAGCATTCTCCCAGCCCTCTGGCAGTAAGCACATGGTAGGTTTCATACTGGTGTGGTTCTCTGTGGTGGCCATTGTTTCTGTGATGCTTTGTCTGTGGGGTGGAGTGACCCAGAGCCAGGGGCTTGGTTGGGCAGTAGTGGGGCTGCCTGGCCACTGGGTCGCTCCCCCGTTGGACATGGGGTCTCGGAGGCAGTGGTCGCCGCCGGGGGCTACGCCAGTGTCAGGTTAGGGACCCACTCTAACGAGGTGGCCTTGACATGGCGAGTGGGCTTGTACTTTTTGATCAAAATGTATACTAACAACCTGTTAGTTTTTGAAATTATGCTGAGAAGCAAGTAGATCAAATTACAAATGGTGGATGTGCGGCTGTGTTTCTCTTTATGTGTTGCACATAATTTACAAATCTGTTTAAATTTCTGGAGCCAGTTGATATAAAAAAAAAAAGTTTTTCCTAGAATACCCCTTTAAATGGACACTGTCACTTTAAAACATGTCCTGGAGACATGTCAAAATACAGCCGGGAGAAGCACTCAACTAGGCGCTCCCCAGCTTGCTGCCTCGCTGAAGGAGATGGGCTTTATTGTAATTTTATCAAGACTGAATCAGAGCGAAAGAAGCGATTAGCTAAGCACTTTTTCTGGCTGTATCTAAGTAATGGTCTCTAGGACATGTCAAATTGACAGAGACACTTTAAAGAGAACCTGTCACCTTAAAAATTCTATCTACCCTATCGGCATTATGTTATAGAAAAGAAGTTAAGCAGACTGGTATACAGCTTTTCCTGCTCTATAACATGATGCCGATAGATTAGGTAACATTTTCATTGTAACAGGTTCCCTTTAATCTTACACGTAAATTTTATGACTTGATATGCTGAATTTATCCAATCAACTTAATAAAGAAATGAGAATAACTTTATTACAAACAAAATGAGTGAGTAGACACATTATAATCACAGCAATGTAAAGACAAATCCGGTTAAGACTCACAATGCAAAAAAAATATTTGTTACATGTATTACATGTAAAATTAGCAAATAAACATGCAAGTTAGTTCACAGCAAGCAAATTGTCAATTTACTGAAAACGCATCCTCATGCATGTGCACATCTTCACTATGCAGACAAGTTATATTTGTTGTCTTATATACAACTGGATCATACAACTTACAATATCTCACATAAGTGAGTACAGCCTTAACATTTTGGTAAATATTTTATTATATCTTTTCATATGACAACTCTGAAGAAATTACATTCTGCTACAATGTAAAGTAGTGAGTATACAGCCTGTATAACAGAGTTGAATGTTGCGTCCCCTCAAAATAACTCAACACACAGCCATTAATGTTCAAACCATGGCAACAAAAGAGAGTACACATCTAAGGGGAAATGTCAAAATTTGGGTCCAAGTAGCCATTTTCATTCCATTCATGTGACTTGTTAGAAGGTCTCAGGTGTGAATCGGGAGCAGGTGTCTTAAATTTGGTGTTATCGCTCTCATACTCTCTAATACTGGTGACTAGAAGTAAAACATGGCACCTTACAACAAATAACTCTAAGAGGATCTGAAAACAGGAATTGTTGCTCTACATAAAGGTGGCCTAGGCTATAAGAACATTGCTAAGACCCTGAAACAGGCCTCACCATGGTTGAGCAAAGAAATAGAGTGCATGTTCTCAGTGCCATATCCAGAGGTTGTCTTTGGGATATAAGTGCTGCCAGTATTGCTGCAGAGGTTGAAGTGGTGGTGGTGGTGGGGGGGGGGGGGTTGGTTCAACCTGTCAGTGCTCAGACCATACACCACAGTCTGCATCAAATTGATCTGCATGGCTGCAATCCCAGAAAGAAGCCTCTATTAAACATGATGCACAAGAAAGCCTGCAAACAGTTTGTTGAAGACAAGCAGACTAGGACCATGTCATGTGGTCCAATGAGTGAAGGCAACCAGTCACCTTGCCTACAGTCAAGCATGGTGGTGGGAGTATAATGGTCTGGGCCTGCATGAGTGCTGCTGGCACTGTGGAGCTACAGTAGTGGCATACTCATGTCCTTTCTCCCATACGGTTCATCATACCCTCAACATGCACTTACTTATCCATACACTGTACTATCAATTCATTTAGTCCTAAAGAACCTGTATTTTTATATATACAGTAGTACACCATGATAACAACCCTAAACACACCTCTAAGACTAATGCCTTGCTATAGAAGCTGAGGTGAAAGGTAATGGACTGGCTAGGCATGTCTCCAGACCTAGACACTAATGAGCATCTGTGGGGCATCCTTAAATGAAAGGTGGGGGAGCGCAAGGGCTCTAACATCCACCAGCTCCATAATGTCTTCATGGAGGAATGAAAGAGGACTCTAGTGGAAACCTATGAAGCTTTGGTAAACTCCATACCCAAAAGGCTAAAGGCAGAGCTGGAAAATTTTGGTGGCCACACAAAATATTTGGACCCAATTTGGACATTTCCACTTAGGGGTGTACTCACTTTTGTTGCCAAGGTTTAGACATTATTCACTGTGTGTTGAGTTATTTTGAGGGGACACAACATTATACCTTGTTAAACATGCTGCACACTCACCACTTTACATTGTAACAGAAAACCCTTTCTTCAGTGTTGTCACAGGAAAAGATATAATAAAATATTTATAAAAATGTGAGGAGTGGACTTATTTATATCAGATACTGTATTTCAAATGTATATATTTCCCCCCTAAAAAAGCTTGTAATATTTTCATGATTTTCAGTGGAAATTATGTTATTTATTACAGTTAGTAATGGTGTTCTTTAAAACAGAAAATATTTAGACATTTTGTATTGTCGTATGACATTTTCGTTAAATGGTTTTACAGGAATTAATGCATGGGAAATGTATCATATTTCGAATGTATGAGAATTCCTGAAAGCATATTGTTTGAAAGTTACATAATTACTGATCTCCGGTGTACCCGCTTTGCTTTGATAACTTGTTGCCCTAACCAACTAAGATGATTTCATTTGCTCAGTTCAGTTGCAATCACTTGATCTGTCACCTGGCGTTGGCCGGCAGTCTCCACTGATTATGCAGGAAAGTGGCATTGTGGGAAAGTGTTGAAGGTCCAATCCATGACCAAAGTTCAGAGAAGAAACTAACTTTGCTTAGTGGAAAATATCAAGACTTCCCGAAGCTTGTGCTCATATTTTACACTGCAAAAACTGGGATATTTTATGCTAGGTCTACAAGGAATTTCATGCTCTTGCTCATAGTTTGGATGGAAGTCTTGCCATGGCAATGTGCAATGATGCAACTTTAGAGGGACATCCTGTCACAGCTTAGGGTGTGGTGCACTGTGTTTAAAAGGAAACTGACAGCAGGGTCCAGCTCATTTACTAGAATATTCAGGTAGATAGTGTGAGTGATTCTGTTTCTAATGCATTTTAACACGTGAAAATCAGTAGAGTCAGTCAGGAGATATTCATCTTGTTGCTAATATTGTATTATGGTATTTTTTTTATATGTGCGTTCCTTTTTTTACACCCACTCCGGAAATAACCCGGCCCCTTCATAAATATTCATCCCTATTTCTTAACATGCATATGAACAGGCAGAGTTAATGGCAGAATGGGGTGGGGCTATCTTCCATAGAAATGTACAAACAGGGCTACCTGCATTTTCTACCTGCTATTGGTTTCCCAATCTGTCCAGTGGTTTCGTAGTACCAAGTAGGAGTTGGATTTATGAACTTCTGCTTCTTAGCTAAAGATTTCATGAGCAGCAAGAGACCACAGGTCAGGACTGATAACCTGAGAGCCCAGCATTTCCATCCTTATAGACCAGTGATGGCAAACCTATGGCACACATGTCACAGGTGGCACGCCGTGCCCCCTCGTGGGCACGCGGCCATAGTTCGCCATCAGCCCATTGGGGACATCCCTGTGTCCTGAAAGATCTTTTCAGGACACAAGGATGCCCTGGTTACCTTTCTGCGGCTGCGCGTTAAAGGGTTAGTCCAGTGGTGAAAAACGTATCCCCTATCCTAAGGATAGGGGATAAGTTTGAGATCGTGGGGGGGGGGGGGGTCAGACCGCTGGGGCCCTCTGCGATCTCTCTGTACGGGGGCCAGGCTCTCCGGCCAGATAGCGGGTGTCGACCACCGCACGAAGCGGCGGCCGACAGGCCCCCTCAATACATGGCTATGGCAGAGCCGGAGATTGCCGAAAGCAGCGCTCCGGCTCTGCCATAGAGTTGTATTGAGGGGGCGTGTCGACCGCCGCTTCGTGCGGAGGTCAACGCGCCCCCTTCCCGCGGGCTGTTGGGGCCCCGTACAGGAGATCGCTGGGGGCCCCATCGGTCAGACCCCCGCGATCTGCAACTTATCACCTATCCTTATGATAGGGGATAAGTTGTTCACCACTGGACTACTCCTTTAACTTTAAAAACGCAGGGGCCGCCGGGAGGTAGCGCATGCAGGGACGTCACTGACATCTTGTGCGGGCGCCCATAGCAAGAGTGCAGCAGAGCAGTGAGGAGGACGCACGCACGCATGGTAAGTTACCTGTATGTTGTACGTCATCTTCAGTGTTCCGACCACCACTCCTCCTGTAGGCCATAGCAGTTGATTGTGACCCCGGACCGGAGGAGCGGTGGTCGGAACACTGAAGTGGGGCAGTGCACAGGCATACAGCCTCCAGCCATACACTGTATATGACTGAAGGCTGTATGTCTGTGGGGGAGCTACACTGCACCTAATGTGCGGGAACTATACTGCACCTAATGTGGGGAACTATACTGCACCTAATGTGGGGGAACTATACTGCACCTAATGTAGGGGAACTATACTGCACCTAATGTGGGGGAACTATACTGCACCTAATGTAGGGGAACTATACTGCACCTAATGTGGGGGAACTATACTGCACCCAATGTGGGGGAACTATACTGCATCTAATGTGGGGAACTATACGGTACCTAATGTGGGGAACTATACTGCATCTAATGTGGGGGAACCATACTGCACCTAATGTGGGAGAGCTATACTGCACCTAATGTGGGGAGCTATACTGCACCTAATGTGGGGGAACTATAGTACCAACCTAATGTGGTGGAACTATACTTCACCTAATGTGGGGAACCTTACTGCACCTAATGTGGGGGAACTATACTGCACCTAATGTGGGGAACTATACTGCACCTAATGTGGGGAACTATACTGCACCTAATGTGGGGAACTTTACTGCACCTAATGTGGGGAACTTTACTGCACCTAATGTGGGGAACTATACTGCACCTAATGTGGAGGAACTATACTGCACCTAATGTGGGGAACTATACTGCACCTAATGTGGGGAACTATACTGCACCTAATGTGGGGGAACTATACTGCACCTAATGTGGGGGAACTATACTGCACCTAATGTGGGGAACTATACTGCACCTAATGTGGGGAACTATACTGCACCTAATGTGGGGGAACTATACTGCACGTAATGTGGGGGAACTATACTGCACCTAATGTGGTGGGAACTACAACCTAATGTGGGGGGACTTATACTGCCAGCCTAATGTTGGGGAACTGTGCTGACAATCTAATGTGGGGGAAATATAAACTATCAATAAAAAAATAAAATAAAATTTGGATCATTAAACTCTGTTGTGTTCTTCTTTTAAAACAAAAGATGTTAATTAGTTATGGCAACTGTATGAGTTGTTTTTTCTAAACTTGAACCTCAGTATTCTGATTTAATTGCAGTGCTGGCACTTTGAGGAAAAAAAAGTTGGTGTGCTTTACAGTTTGGGCTCAAAAAGGTTCACTATCACTGTTATACTGTCAATTGAATGCAGGAGAAAGAGGGAAGCAGCAATAGAGGATGGAAATACTGGGTATTTGAAGCAATTGATACTACCCTGTGTACCTTTTGCTGTACATTTGCATATATTAAAAAAAATGCTTGTCTTACATGCAGAAGTTTGTAAATCTAAAGGAATGTATTTGAATGTGCCTTGAACCTGGCTCTGTGCTTAGTTACACTACGTGAAATCCCCCAAAAGATTTCCTTATCATTGGGCCATGACAAGATGTCATATTCCAGCACGTCAAATGTTGCTGTGTATAACAATCTCAACAACCCAATTTCATCTAGCTACATATCTATGTACAAAACATAAGAATTGGCATCTCCAGTTTAATATAAGCAGAAACCTTTAACCTTTAACCTTTAACACAGTCCATTTTGGCCTTAAGCACACAGACAATTTTATTTTTACATTTTCATTTTTTTCCTCCTCGCCTTCTGAAAATCATAACTCTTTTATATTTCCAATCACAGACCCATGAGGGGGCTTGTTTATTTGTGTGACCAATTGTACTGTGTAATGAAATCAATAATTTTACCAAAAAATGTATGGAAAACTACAAAAATGTTTTTGGAGGGTTTCATTTTCACGCTGTACATTGTATGGTAAAATGGACATGTTTTCTCTATTCTGTGGGTCAATACAATTAAAACGATACCCATGATTTCATACTTTTCTATTATTGTACTGCTTAAAAAAAAACTCAAACTTTTTTTTTTTTTTTTTTACAAAATAACTATGTTTAAAATTTTTTGGGGATCACCTATAACTTTCTAATTTTTCCGTATACAGGGTTATACCGGGGGAAATTTTTTTTGCACCCTGATCTGTAGTTTTTTTTTTATACCATGTGTATATGTGATTGATATGGAGGCAGATGAGGGGACCTCTGTCCGCCATCTTGGCTGATCTGATCTCTGTGGCCGTGCCGCGGGTCATCAGATCAGCCATTACAAGTGCCACATTGCTACAGATGCCTTGATCTGTATTGATCACAGCATCTGAGGGGTTAACGGCGGACATAAGCGATATGGCTGATGTCAACCATTACCAGCGGGTCCCTGGCTGCTCATAGTAGCCGGGACCTGCTGTGCATGATGTAATCATCGCTCTGGTGCTCGGGTCATGTACAAGACGTATACATATATATATATATATATATATATATATATATATATATATATATATGTCCTGGTGAGATAAGTCCCAGCGGATCAGGGCATACATTTACGTCCGTTGTCCTTAAGGGGTTAACTGAGGAAGTACTGTCCATTGAGAAGCCATTAACTCTACATAAACTTGGATTTAGGATATTTTTACACAGGTGTAATTAATATTTTTCTTGGATATGGAGCCACAGACCCCAGCAGTTAGGAAATAGGGAGATAGGAAAGATGGTACCTATATTTACTGTTTGTAAACTTATAACACAGCTGTATTTGCGGCAGCATGCCTATTCCCTACCCTACCCTCCTCCCATGAATGGAGGCCTGTACAGGGTGGGAAGGAGCCTCAGCCCACCTTAACAACAGTTCCACTGAATCAGAAAACTGACACTTTATAAGTTAAACTGCTGCCAAAGTGACCAAAGGTAAGGTCTCTCTTACCTCAATATGCCTTAACTGCTGGGGTTTCCTTTTATATTTCCTTTTATATTTATTTATATATTTAATTTTATATTTATTTATAAAAAGTATATCAATACTGTTATTACGTGTAGTTGTTTATTATATTTATGTTAAAGGAGTTTTATCAAACTGACATTAATCAGCTACTCACATTATAGTAGAAATATGTCTGATCTCCAGGAGCACTACAGTCATTATAATGGAGGTCCTTAAGCATCCTTATCATCCATTCAGTGTGTATGGGGTTAATAGAAACAGCTGAGCACTGTATTTCCTGTCTTCATCGGTCCCATAGACTTTGAATGGAGTTGCATGCTCAACTGTTGCAGCATTCAAATGCATGACTGCTGCTCCATGCAGTGGAGAGGACAGTAACAGGGGCTCAGCATCCCTTTTTTCTATGATTAGTGGGTGGTCCCACCAGTGGGGACAGAAGTGATCAGTCATCATGTTGGATTATTTTATATTATTTTGTTTCCCAAGATACCAATGTTTCAATTAACAAGTCTCTTGATGGGGCCATGTTTTCTTTCAACACACAGTGTATTACAAAACACATGGAAATTTGTAGATCTGCTAGATTTTAAATACATAGGTTTTATTTTAAACAAACATTAAAGTGTACCTGTCATCAACAAGAATGTTTTATATAATGTAGATAATACCATTATATGTATATTTGTAATATACATTGGTTAAAAAATGTGTACATTTTTGTCCCTACAGCTTTTGTTTGTGTGTCTCAATGAGAAGTCCAAATACAGGAAGTGAGGGTGGACAAGCAGGGCTCTGTGCATTTAGGACAAGCAGGGCTCTGCACACTGAGGCTCTATGACATGCCCCTGGCTCACACAGCTGGATGATTAACAAGCCAGGAGTCTGCACAGAGCCCTGCTTCTCCTGTCCTCACTTCCTGTATTTGGACTCCTCATAGACACACACAGGCAATAGCTGCAGGGACAGCATTTTTCCCCCCAAAAATATACACATTTTTTTAATCAATGTATATTACAAATATACATATAATTATATTATCTACATTATATCAAAAGTTTTTGTTGGTGACAGGTACACTTTAAGATATTCTGCTCTAAAATGTGGGTTGTAGATGCTGTGAGCGTTGCTAGGTGGTACTAGACGCCTATGTATTTCTGAGCAAATTGGCCGAAAGAATGAACATTCATACGGCAGATCCGCTCAGAAATTCATTGCCGTCTATGGGGATGGCAATGCATTCCGTATGGTCCTAGCGCCGCCCTCATGAAAACTGGACAGAGATTCTGTTGTGTGAACCCCCAACAAATTCACATGTTTGCAGAGATTATACAGATTTTCTGATGACAACAATCTGCAGCATTTCTGTCCCATGTAGCAATACTCTTGAAGGACAACTATCAAGGGGTAACAAGAAACTAAGACAGACTACCTTATTCCAATGAGCAATTATTTAAATCATAGTTTTAAAACCAGGTCTCTCCCTATTTGTATATAAAGAGAGATCTATCGAGTGCAGCAGGGAAGGGAGAAGCCACCAGGGCAAGGACCCTACCAATAACCTTGAAACTCTGTTCCAAACCAGTTTAGGAAACTATGTTTTCTCTGAAATGACAGCTTATTGTAATGAAGGAGCCTGTTTCTGTTTCATGCTACCTATGGCTTGGGCAGCATGAAACCCCTGGCAAGTTCCCCTTTAAGTTGTACAGTGATCCCTCAACTTACAATGGCCTCAACATACAATAGTTTCAACATACAATGGTCTTTTCTGGACCATTGTAAGTTGAAACCAGACTCAACATACAATGCTACAGACAGTCCAGATCTGTGAAACGTTTCAATGGCTGAAAGAACCGACCAATCAGAATGGGCAATTTACTGGTAAAACACCTGTATTACTGAAGTGTATGCACTGACTGATGTCTGGTATCGCCCCCTACAGTACAGGGAGGTATTACATGTTCTGTACACTTTACCTGTACCAGGGTTACCTGCTCCTCTGGACACCAGGTGAGGGCGGCTCCATGTTACTTTTTTAGGACACTGTGTGTACTGTACAGGACACTGAAGAAGCTCCTGTCCTCTACATAGACCAGTGTTTCCCAAGCAGGGTGCCCCCAGCTGTTGCAAAACTACAACTCCCATCATGCCCGGACAGCGTTTGGCTGTCCGGGCATGTTGGGAGTTGTAGTTTTGCAATAGCTGGAGGCTCCATGCTTGGGAAAACACTGACATAGACAGTGATTACAGCTTCCAGCAGCTATTTCTTACTTTTATATGTAAGGATTTGTTTTATTTATATTAGTTATCTACTTATTTTTCTTTAATTCTCACTTTTTCCTATTTTTGGATGACATTTTGGTGGCTTCAGAACCAATTACCAGGTTTCCATAGAGTTATGGTCTCAACATACAATGGTTTCAACATACAATGGTCGTCCTGGAACCAATTAATATTGTAACTTGAGGGACCACTGTATTCCCCTTTAGGGTGCATTCCCACGTGACGTATTTTCCTGCGTATTTGCTGCTGCGTATTTTCCTACCCATTGACTTCAACAGAGAAAATAAAATACGCATCAGCAAATACGCAGCAAATACGCCGTGTGGGAATGTACCCTTAAGTTGTATTTAGTAGGGAAGCATTTGTTTTAGACATAATTTCCTGACTAATGTTTCCATACTTTCTGTTGTTTGTAACAGAACAATTACATAGACTGCCAACACACTGGAAATTTTACTTTGATTTGAGCTTTGAGAAGTTAATGTGGGACTCATTAAAGGAGTAGTCCAGTGTTGACTCAGTGGTGAGCAACTTATCCCCTATCCTAAGGATAGGGGATAAGTTGCAGATCGCGGGGGGTCCGACCGCTGGGGCCCCCTGCGATCTCCTGTACGGAGCCCTGACAGCCCGCGGGAAAGGGGCGTGTCGACCTCCGCACGAGGCGGCGGCCGACACGCCCCCTCAATACAACTCTATGGCAGAGCCGAAGCGCTGCCTTCGGCAATCTCCGGCTCTGCCATAGAGATGTATTGAGGGGGCGTGTCGGCCGCCGCCTCGTGCGGGGGTCGACACCCGCTATCTCGGCGGAGAGCCTGGCCCCCGTACAGAGAGATCGCAGGGGGCCCCCAGCGGTCGGACCCCCCGCGATCTCAAACTTATCCCCTATCCTTAGGATAGGGGATAAGTTTTTCACCACTGGACTACCCCTTTAAATAAGCCTATTATTATACCAGCCGGGACTCTAGGGACATGTAGCGGTCATATATGGGAAAGGTTTCACATACAAAACTGGGTAAAGAATGAATGTAACAATTTAATGACTTCATGGGGGTTTAAGCTATTGGTGACCAATCATTATGCAATACAATTATCATTAAAGTCATTTTGTATCAAACTGCCAGACTACAACAGTGACGTTAACATTGGCTCCACACAGTTTGCTTACTTTGCTTCTTGTACTGTTTCTTGCAATTGTAAAGTTTTATTTTAAAAATGTAAAAGCTAAAAACATTTTGTGCGGGTATATATAAGCCAGGCTTATACTACAGAGGTCTAATATTTATAATAAAGATGATGGATATACAAAATGATGATTGGCTATGTATCAGACTTTAACCAGACCAAACATTTCAATAAGATAATCAATGCAAACATATTTCCAATTCACTGGAAATGCAATAACCTTTGGTGTTAATTCAGGCAGTGGTAATGTTTGTCACATCGGTGCCTTGGATTTCTTTATTGTGTTTCTTTTTCAGTTAGGTGTCTTTTTACACCAAGTTAAGCACCCGTATTGGAAAGTGTGGTGCAGAGAACACACAATAGATCTATAGGTCAATCGATGAATTTCAGAACTTATCAAACTTTAATCAGCTATTATAATACAATGCTAAAGAAGTATCCCCATTAGAAAACACTACCCATTACTAGGGGTTTAAACTCCTGGGACCCCCACAGATCACAAAAACAAAGGGCAGATGTCCTCAAATAAAGGAAGCCGCATCACATCCAGCCCTTCATTTATTCTCTATAAGGCTTCCATACTTTGCTGAGTGCTGAGCTTGACAATGTTTGGAAGTACCATAGGAAATGAATGGAGTGCTGGCTGTGTGTTCGTGCTGCCACTTCATTTATTCACTAGATATCCCTTATCTTGTGGATAGGGGATAACTTTTCATAATGAAAATAACTCTTTATTTCCAGCTTTTGCTTGAATAGAGGTACTCACTTTACCCCTATAGTCTCACTTACATGGTTCCCACTGATCCAGAGATCCATAGGTGTATTCCCACAGGCCTCTCCTGCAGCCTGCCTGCATGTTCAGATCCTGGACAGCTTTTGTCATGGAACCTGTATAGGAAATAAGTTACAGTGTGCGCAGTGAGTTATTTCCTATGCAAGTCACACAGTGGGTCATGACAACCGCTGCCTGGGACTTTCATACAGACAGATGCAGAATGATCTGCTTAATCTGGGGGTCTCCTAATTGGTTAGACTTTGGGGCTGTTCACCTGCACATATATTCAGCTTTTGCCCACTGAATCATTTTAAAGAGCTTTTCCCATCTTTCATAGTTATGCCCTATCTACACGGTGGGAATAACTAGCTGATCACAGGAGGGCTGACCATTGGGGCCTCTGTGATCTCAAGAATGGGGATCCTAGTCTTCTGTTAGAGTGGAGCTACGGGCCTCAGTGGTTGGACCCCCTGATATCAGCTTGTTATGGCCTATCTTGTGAATGAAGACGATAAAGTCATTTAAGTCCTTTTTTTTTTTTTTTTTTTTTTTACTGGACATTTTACCCCATACACAAAATATTTCTGTTTTAAAATAACTTTTACTTACTACATGCATTGGACATGCACTTATAAATACATTTTTAGCATGCATACTATTACATTAGAAAAAAATTATGCTGCATGCTGCGATTATTAACGAAAAAAAAACATACAATTATACTAGATATGTGAAGTTGTTTATTTGTACTACTATTACCATGTTTGTCAATGTGAAATAATACCTTATTGTTAAAGGGGTATTCCGGCTTTAGACATTTTATCCCATAGGGGATAAGATGTCTGATCGCAGGGGGCCCGCTGCTGGGACCCCCAGCAATGTCCCTGCAGCACCCGCATTATGTGCAGAGCTGCACCTCCAGGCTCGGAAACCGGAAGTTTTCGGGACTGGACATAGACATGAAGGAAGGGGGCGTGACTTGACATCATGAGGGGGGCGTGGCGAGCCTGGAGACGCAGCTCCGCACATAATGCGGTTGCTGCAGGGAGATTGCAGCCGCAATGTCTATATGCACTGCACATGTGCAGCTGCTCCGCGATGTCTGAGTAGACTTGGCGACTTGCAGGCCCCCTGTGTGGCTGCTCATAGTGGCGGATTGCCACTGCAAGCAGGCCAGGGGCAGAGCGAGGCAGGGAAACGGGGTGGCAACAGCTGGAGGCACAAAATGGGTCGGGTCACCGGCGGATCTGCAGTGTAAAATATGCTGCAGATCCGTTATGTGTGACCCTACCCTTAAGAAGAACCTATCGCCTCCCCAACACTACCTGAGAAACACGATAACTAAATAGACGGTTAAAATCTAAAAGCTTTCTCAAATATATTACAAAAACTTTTAATTTAGTAATACAGCTATGGAAACTGGAGTCAGCAGCAGTAAAGGATCACTATCTTGACAGCTCTGAGAGACTTCCTGTTTCTAAGCTGAAACAGTCAATTGTATGGGGGGTTACTGTAAACTCTGGAGATTTTACTTCATACTACTTGCTAGTATAGAGCAAGCAGCACTGTAAGATGTAGGTGCTCTGTGTATTGTAGAGCAGAAGAATGAGAAGGTGGCTAGAAGTTAGAAATAAATTTGCATTAACAAACTTTCTACATGAACTATCTTTCGGTTCCTAACATGAATCTTGGTAATTTGAAATTTCATGTGATAATATTGAAATTAAAAAGTATCCAGGCATATAAAAATGCATTTAAAAATTGAACTTTCATACAATTCCTCTTTGACTTTCCTCAAAGTTATCTAAAAGGAAAACAGAAGGCGCTCCATGTGCGGGATCAGCAGGTCAGGCCCATAGGGAGGGGGAGTAGATCTATCCCACACCGCTTACCAGAGTTGGTTGTGTGCACACACACAACAATGGGAAGCGCCTGAAAGTATATGCGTCCTCATCCGCAGCCCTCCTTAGAAACGATAGATAGGCAGTTGGACCGTAATGGTAGGAGATGTCGGCCCTGGATGAAGGAACCAGGAGGAGTACAGCATAAAATCAAGGCAGGTTTATTGGATGCAACGGGTCCAGGAGGAGTACAGCATAAAATCAAGGCAGGTTTATTGGATGCAACGCGTTTCGCTGCGCATGCGCAGCTTCATCAGGCCTGATGAAGCTGCGCATGCGCAGTGAAACGTGTTGCATCCAATAAACCTGCCTTGATTATATGCTGTACTCCTACTGGTTCCTTCATCCAGCGCCGACATCTCCTACCATTACGGTCCAACTATCGTTTCCTTAAAGTTGGAAAGTATGGTTACATAACATTAACATAGTTTGTAACATAGTTTGTAAGGCTTGAAAAAGACATACTTCCATCCATTTCAGCCTATTACAGCCTCATTGATCCAGAAGAAAGCTAAAACCTTATGAGGTAAAAGCCAATTGTGCTCATTTTAGGGGTAAAAATCCCATACTGACTTAAAAACCTGGCCACCTGTACAAGTTGCAGTATCTTACTCCTTAGCTAGGCTACATAATACACAGGAAAAGCCTATTACTTCGCTGATGAATAATATTCCATATAAAGTAAAGTTCAGGTCTCTGGTGGGAGGTGAGGAAAATTCTCACCTAATTTCCTTTTCACTGATTTGCTGCCCCTTGGTATCTTTTGATGAATTAATTCAATAAGTTTATGACTCAATAAAAGGCAAAACACTAAAATTTATTTATTTACCCTAACTATCCACTCTGCCATTCTGATGCTGTATACAGTCAAGGCTGCAAATGTTGGCACCCCTGAAATTTTTCTAGAAAAAGAAGTATTTCTCACAGAAAAGGATTGCAGTAACACATGTCTTGCTATACACATGTTTATTCCCTTTGTGTGTATTGAAGAAAAAGCAGTCCAACCAGCTCACCCCGCCCGGACAGCCGGAGCACGAATCCAGGTGCTGGACGGCACCAAAGGCAAGTAGAAAACGGAGAATAGAATCCAGCTCTTGATGCAATAAAAGGTACCTTTCCTGTTCCTGACTATGTCCTTTGAATAAAGACGGTTTTATTGCATCAAGAGCTTGATTCTATTCTCCGTTTTCTACTTTGTGTGTATTGGAACTAAACCAAAAAAGGGAGGAAAAAATGCAAATTGGACATAATGTCACACCAAACTCCAAAAATGGGCTGGACAAAATTATTGGCACCCTAAACTTAATATTTGGTTGCACACCCTTTGGAAACCATCAATAAGCTTCTTACACCTCTCAGCCGGAATGTTGGACCACTCTTCCTTTGCAAACTGCTCCAGGTGTCTCTTATTAAAAGGACGCCTTTTCCCAACAGCAATTTTAAGATCTCTCCACAGGTGTTCAATGGGATTTAGATCTGGACTCATTGCTGGCCACTTCAGAACTCTCCAGCACTTTGTTGCCATCCATTTCTGGGTGCTATTTGAGATATGTTTGGGTCATTGTCCTGCTGGAAGACCCAAGATCTCAGATGCAAACCCAGCTTTCTGACACTGGGCTGTACAGTGCGACCCAAAATCCGTTGGTAATCCTTAGATTTCCTGATTTCTTGCACACATTCAAGGCACCCAGTGCCAGAGGCAACAAAACGACCCCAAAACATCATTGAACCTCCACCTTATTTCACTGTAGGTACTGTGTTCTTTTCTTTGTAGGCCTCATTCCGTTTTCGGTAAACAGTATAATGATGTGCTTTACCAAAAAGCTCTGTCTTGGTCTCATCTGTCCACAAGTTTACCCAGAAGGATTTTGGCTTACTCAAGTTCATTTTGGCAAATGTAGCCTTGCTTTTTTTATGCCTCTGTTTTAGCAGTAGGGTCCTCGTGGGTCTCCTGTCATAGCGTTTTATTAATTTAAATGTCGACCAATAGTTCGCGCTGACACTATGCTCCCTGAGCCTGCAGGAAAGCTTGAATATCTTTGGAACTTGTTTGGGGCTGCTTATCCACCATCTGGACTATCCTGCATTGACACCTTACATCAATTTTTCTCTTCCATCCCAGCCCAGGGAGATTAGCTACAGTGCCATGGGTTGCAAACTTCTTGATGTTGCGCACTGTGGACAAAGGCAAATCTAGATCTCTGGAGATTAACTTTTAACCTTAAGATTGTTGATATTTTTCCACAATTTTGGTTCTGAAGTCCTCTTCTCCTCTTTATGTTGTCCATGCTTAGTGTGGCACACCTAGACACACAATGCACAGACTAAGTGAACTTCTCTCCTTTTTATCTGCTTTCAGGTGTGATTTTTTATATTGCCCACACTTATTTCTTGCCCCAGGGGAGTTTAAAGGAACATAACATGCTTGAAACAATCTTATTTTTCCACAATTTTGAAAGGGTGCTCATAATTTTGTCCAGCCCATTTTTGGAGTTTGGTGTGACATTATGTCCGATTTCCTTTTTTTCCTCCCTTTTTTGGTTTAGTTCTAATACACATAAAGGGAATAAACATGAGTATAGCAAAACATGTGTTACTGCAATCCTTTTCTGTAAGAAACACTTCATTTTGTAGAAAAAATTCAGGGGTACCAACATTTATGGCCATGACTGTATAATCAGCACCCTCTCACAGTTGGTACCTCCCAAAGAAGAATCTCAACAGATTTTGATCTCACTCTAAAGCAAAACCTGTTGCTCAGTACTACTGATGGAATTCATTGGATTTGCTAATGATATGTATTTACGTTATAATTTCATCTACTGTCATTTATTGCATTTCTGGCAGGTCTGCTTTAGGGTACGTTCAGACGAGTGGATTTACAGCGCGTATTTCGCTGCGGACCCCCCACTGAAGGAACTCTGTATGCTGCATTTACATGTGCCTGCTCGGAGCGGCAATACGCCTCTAAGAGCAGACACCCTGCGATGAGTGAGTTGCTGTGCGCATTCGCAGTATACTATCACATCGCGGCAGCTCTCGGTCTAGCTCATAGAGGAGGGGGAGCGGCCGCGATGTGTGCGAGTACATCTCGCATGCGCAGCAACTTGCACATCCCTTCAGTGTCTGCACGTAGCGGGGTATTGCCGCTCCAAGCAGGCACATGTAAAGGCACCATACAGTGGTCCTTCAGCGGCGGATCCGCAGCGTAAAATACGCTGTAAATCCGCTCGTCTGAACGTACCCTTGAAGGGGTACTCCGCTGAAAACATCTTGTCCCCTATCCAAAGGACTTCTCACGAGGGGGCGGGGCCGTGACATCACGAGCCCCGGCGCCAGCTCTAAGTGTTCGGAACATTTTGTTCTGAACACTGAGCAGAGGAGTACCCCTTTAAAACTGCACATGATGTGAACTGACCTCAACCCACTTATGGGTGTAATAGGTTCACCTGTGTCAACTCTAGCACCAGCAGCCTTTTAGATGTCCAGGTGCATTGATTAAATGTTACACCCAAAGCCAGAGTTTTCATGGGAAATGTAGACTGCATTACAGAATCCCTTCAGTGTGGAATTGCAACCAACATGGAGCCAATCTTCTGCCTGCTACATCAACTAAAAGAAGAAAGCATAAAAAAGCACATCTACATTATTCTCTAATAATAGCCTATGCTGCACTATATAACAGAAAAAATGTGTTCTTCTTTAATAACTTATATGCACTGTTTATGGGGTAGTTTATTGCTTGTACTTTTTTCATCCAATCAACAAATTATCTGAGATAGATACAGGAAGCAAAGGCAAATGTAAGCAAAAAATTACAATAAGACATGAGAAATAGAACAATTGGAAAAGCAAGGAAAAAATGATAATACTAATAAATCCTAGGTAGGTTCGAGATTCAATTTAAAATGATCAGTTTACTAAGGCTGTATGTATTGTATGTGTTGAATTAGAGAATTAGATGAATTGGAAATAATCTATTGTTTCCAAACCAGTGGCTTGAGAGACCATAGTTGTGGCTTAGAATCAACATCTCATGTATTTCTATGGTAGAAATCTAAAGCTGACCTTTACATTTTCTGCTGTGGTTTTTTAGTTTGAATTCAGCGGGGCTAATCCTCAGCTTCCCCATGCAGAATCCATGAAAAAAAAAAATCATGCACATTTTTTCCAAAGTGATTCACGTTTATATAGTTAAATGACTCCTTAAGTGGTGGCGGGTCTAAATACACTTGTGAATTTAGCATCAAGGAGGTCATAATACAAAAACATGTCACTGGGCTCAAAACCGTATCATCAGCAATTACCCCTAAGGTATGATCTGTGTTGTATTTTTATTTTAGACTTTTTAACTTTCAATATTTAATGTGGCTGTCATATTTTATGATGGATCATGACCTAGGAAATGTTTGGGACTTTTTCTCCTGACTCACTCTATCTATGGTCTTCAATATGTCCATGAACAAAATCTAACAAGTCCCCATTTGTCTGCACTGTCTGTCAATATTATGCTCAAAGTCGAAGACATTTTATGTGATCTGTCACAAAACAATGTGTCTATTCCATATACACACTAAATCTCATGATGCACAAGCCCAGCTGAGCACATTTTGCTGTTTAGCATATTGCAAAAGGTCCATCCTGTTTTTAATCCCTCTTGACACCGGTCATTTTAATGATCCCTTTTCTTGAGTATCTGTTTTAGTCAGTACTATGAACGGGTGTTGTGTGTCATTACAAGGAAGGGCGATTCAGTATAGACAAGCCAGCATGTTCGGTTATTCATTTGAATGTCAAATTCTATTTTTTAAGACAAGAGCATGTCTGGGAAGTGGCAACAACAAACTGCCAGCGTACAATACGTCATTACAGGCAGCAAGCAGCAGTGAACGTTGCAAGCAGTTTGGGAGTACCACAAAATCCAAAATAATGCCACAGGAAGAATTAGGCAAAGACAAATTAGAGATTACAAAGCACAGGAAAGAAAATCACCCATCATGCACCTTCTATCAGCTGGCATTCTCAGATATCATATGAGCAGACAGGATGCTGAATACCTAGGGTTCCGAAAGCTGTATATCCTGAAGAGCTTCTGTTTATTACTACAAAGCTTACTAGGAGTGAGGGGAAATAGAGCATCAGATTACTAAGCATGGCACTCTCAGGAGACGTGTTAGGCCTATTATTACAGTACTATTATTACAGTTTATTAAAAGTCAACAGTCCAAGCAGAGACACAGTATACAAAGTCAAAACCATTGAAAACAGAAGGCAGATTGTGAGATTGTCATGTCCTGTGGGGAATGATCACATTGTTTTAACTTCTGTCAAAAAGCTATGACCCAAAAGTGAATGGATCTTTGTACATACATAAATGGCAAAACATAGTAATAGTGAGGGTCTAGAACTTAGACCTACTTTGATCACTAGAATTAATCCCATCAGCCTAGGAGCAGACTGAAACTAGTCATTAGTGTTTATGGCCCAAAAGAAACCGACAGGAGCCAACAGGACATCAATCTCTGAAGATGCCATTCCTTCTAGGAGTTATGTTCAGATCTTTACCAATTCAAGCTTAACACATGCCAAAGAAAAGTACACTATTTACTTTGGATTGTTGAAAATCTGCTATAATGTGTGAACCCAACATAACAAGGAAACTACTAATAACGTAACTTAAAGGGGTACTCCGCCCCTAAACATCTTATCCCATATCCTAAGGATAGGGGATAAGATGTCAGATCGCCGGTGTGCCGCTGCTGGGGACCCAGGATCTTCGCTGCGGCACCCGCTATCATTACTGCACAGAGCAGACTCGCCCCGTGCGTAATGACCAGCAATACAGGGGCCGGAGCATCGTGATGTCATGGCTCTGTCCCTCATGATATCACAGCCCGCCCCCATAATGCAAGTCTATGGGAGGGGGTGTGATGGCTGCCACGCCCCCTCCCATAGACTTGTATTGAGGGGCGGGCCGTTACGTAACGAGGGGGCAGAGCCATGATGTAACAATGCTCCGGCCCCTGGTCATTACGCACGGGGCGAGTCTGCTCTGTGCAGTAATGATAGCGGGGTAATTTTAAGAATGAATTTAGTAATTGCTAAATAATTTCTGTAATTTAAAAGATTAATTTCTTAATTAAGTTGTTAATTTCTTGCTATTGTTTTTTTACTGAAAATCTATTGCTTTATTTTTTCCGATTTTTTTTTTTGTAAGCTATTCACCGTACACTCAAACTAACGAGTTAACTTAATTCTGTAGGTTAGCATGATTACAACAATACCCTGTGCTACTTTTAAATTGACATTTTCTGACCCTATAACATTTGTATTTTTCTATATACCAGGCTGTATGACTGTTAATTTTTGTGCCTTGATCTGTAGTGTTTATTGGTAACGTTTTGGTATGGATCAGACTTTTTGATCGCTTTTTACTAAAAAATTTTGGGGAATATAATGTAATAAAAAAGGAATTCAATTCAAGGGTTTGGTACTATATTTTTTTCCATTTACGTCATTCACGTTGCGGGATGAATACAGTTATATTTTCATAGTTCGGACAATCTGCACCATGCTGCACCATGCGATAGCAAATATGTTTATTCTTATTATGTTTACATAATAAAAATAAACATTTAGTATGGAAGAGGTTAATGTATTTGTGTAAAACTTTTATTAGATTTTTTCTACAGATTTTAATACAGATCTATTCAGTTCTATTGAACTAAGTGACCTGCGCAATATTGTTACAATCTGCTCCAGACAGACTGTATCTATAGAACAGGATCCTCCAAAGTAAGCCATCCAGCTGCCAGAACAGTGGATTTCTCGCTGTCCAACCTAAAGAGTTAATAGCTATCAGCAACAATCTCCTCACAGCAGCTATTAGCAGTGGCCCCTAGCTACTGAAATTAGCTTGGGGCCACCCTGTATGGGGCTGGATTGTGCAAAGACCCAGTTTCATATACCCTAAATGACACCATGAGGAGAATATACATCATGAGTTGTTAAGGAGTTAAACATAATGGCCCTAATTTACTAAGCTAAAACCCACTATTTTTTTCAGGTTTTTCCAAGTTATCTTGGTGCATCGTGAGATGTCTCGTGTCTCAGACAGTGTCTCAGACAGTATGCACCAGGAAAATCTGACTAACCTGACATTGCATTGTGTAAACATCCGGGAAAAGGGGCATGGTCTGTCGTGCGTGGCCAGACCAAAAAGGGGCGTAGTTTCACAACCTAACCTATTTACTACTGAATTCACTAAAAATCAATGGCTGGAAATTTCCACCTAGAAAAAGCTGATCAGAAAATGTTCCTGACATGTAAATCTGTGAATCCCCATAGTGAAAGGGAATCCTGCAAGTCTGAAACAACATTTCACACTAGTAAAAACCCAATACCCTTAGTAAATGAGGACCAATATTGTTTGCATCTGTAATGCATCAGTTCACTGCAATTGGAAAGGCAAAAAGACAAAATATGACCATAATCACACAGTTCAGCAGCTAAAAAGTTAGCAAGGAGTAAGATAAAGAAGGAGGAGGAAGTAAAAATAAAAGGTCGATTAAAATGGGGAGTGTATGCTTTTTTATGAACTTTTTTTTTGGCACTTATACTACTGTGATCATATGCAGACAAATTAAAAGATGTAACAAGGCTCCAGACTGAAGAACAGCTATAAATATCTCCTCTGCTGTGTTTATTCAGTGATATTTGCTAATGATCAAGAGCATATTAAATGAGTTTACAAACAATAACTACCGCCAGCAGACATTATTAGAACTTATGGGCTCACTAATCCATGAGAAAAATCATATTCCTGCATTATTGTAATAGCAAAATAATGGCACAATAACTTAGTATGCTGAAATAACACATTTTACACTAGTTAACTTTTTTCTCTCTTTCTTCCCTTTTTTTTTCCCTTTCACAATTTCTCTTTTCAGGTTTTCAAGATAAATGCATTCTATATTACTTTACCAAATGATACTCTCCTTAAGGTTGGCAAGTGAAAACATTCCTTATCGGCTGCATCTACATTAGGCTAGGTTCACACCACGTTTTTGCAATACAGTTCCCTTATATGTTTTCAATTCAATACAGAACAGAATTGAAAACCGTATGTATTGACACTCCAATGAAAACTGTATGCCAAAAGATGCTGTAACACTTACGTTTCTGAAGACAAGAACCCTGGTGGATGTGGATCCGCTGGACCTGTGTGACAGATGACTCGGACCGTACCAGGGAGCGGAATCTAAGGTGCCGCTGGTTTTCACCAGAGCCCACCACAAAACAGGAGGGAGTTGCTGAAGCAGGCGGCACCCAGGTCGCTACCCCTGGCACGACTCAACCACACAGGTGGCTGAGGAGATGCGAGGCACAGGAGGGATAAGGCAACTCATAGTCTAGATAGCAGAAGGTCAGGGCAGGCGGCACAGTTGCGTAGTCAAAGCAAAGCAGGAGTTCAGTAAGCAAGGTCAAGTCACAAGAGCAAGAGATCTGATGCAAGGCAATACTGAGGAATGCTTTCTCAAAGGCACAATGCAACAAAGATCTGGCAGGGAACTGAGGAGGGTGGGGGACGGGGACACGCGTGTCAGAGAAGAGGGGCGGATGTAGGAGAAACACCCGGAGAGCGTGACGGACTGGGGCTCGCATGCAGCTGCATCCCACGATGCGGGTTCCAGCCCCATAAGCAGCAGAAGGTAAGGGGACAAGGCGCTCACAGCCAGCGTGTGTGGCCAGAATGCATAATGTAACAGTACCCCCCCCTTGGTCTCCCCCTCCTTTTACGAGAGAGAAAACTCCTGAGAAGGTCACGGTCTAGGATATTCTCCTCAGGCTCCCAAGATCTCTCCTCATGACCGTAACCCTTCCAGTTGACCAAAAAAAATTGTTTACCTCTCACAGTTTTTTGCAGCAAGAATCTGTTTAACTTTGTAGACGTCAGATGAGCCGGAGACAGGTGTGGGGACAAGATTCTTCTGAGAGAACCGGTTTATGACAAGAGGCTTGAGGAGAGAGACATGGAAGGAATTGGTAATATGTAACGTAGCAGGTAGACAGAGTTTGTAGGAGACAGGATTGATCTTTTGTACAATCTGGAAGGGACCAAGGTAGCGGGGACCGATCTTGTAACAGGGGATCTTGAAGCGGATGTACTTGGATGAAAGCCACACCATGTCACCAGGAGAGAAGGACGGAGAAGGTCTTCTACTTTTATCTGCTTGCACTTTCATGTGCGAAGAAGTCGGGGACAACGACTGTCGGGTCTGTTGCCAGATGGTGGAGAAGTCACGGACCAGCTCATCAACAGCAGGCACATCGGAGGGGACTGGGAGAGGAAGAGGAGAATGGAGATGGAGTCCATAGACAACAAAAAAGGGTGACGACCTTGTGGACTCGGAATCCTTATGACTATACAGAATTCAGCCATGGGGAGAAGGTCGACCCAATCATCTTGGCAAGCTGAAACAAAATGCCAAAGATAAGTCTCAAGGATTTGATTAACCCTCTCCACCTGACTGCTGGACTGAGGGTGGTAGGCTGAGGAGAAGTCCAGATTGATGTCCAGATGGTTACAAAGGGCTCACCAGAACTTAGAGACAAACTGTACACCTCGATCCGAAACGATATGCTGAGGAAGACCATGGAAATGAAAGACATGCAACAAGAAGTACTTTGCCAGCTGCGGGGCAGAAGGAAGACCTAGTAGAGGAATGAAATGAGCCATCTTGGAAAACTGATCTACAATGACCCAGATGACAGTGTTATTATGAGAAGGTGACAAATCGGTGCTGAAATCCATGGCGATATGGGACCAGGGAGTCTCTGGAATGGGTAAAGGCTGTAAGAGTCCTGCAGGTCTTTGTCGAGGAGTTTGGCACAGGCACTTGATACACAGGACCGAACAAAATCAGAAATATCACATTCAAGATGGGGCCACCAGTAGTGCCGGGAAATAAGAAGTAGAGTCTTGTGTATTCCAGTTTATCCTGCTGTCAAGGAACAATGACCTCATTTCAGGACCTTGTATCTCAATCTGACGGGTACAAATGATTTTCCTGGAGGAACTTACTGAATCTAGGCAGGAGCGGCAGGAATCAAACGGTCAGGAGGAATAATATGCCTAGGCGGGGAGTCCAAAGCAATGACGTCAGAGGACCTGGAGAGAGCATCAGCCCTGATGTTCTTGTCTACTGGACGCAAGTGAATGAAGAAGTTGAACCTAGAAAAGAACAGTGACTGTCTTGCCTGGCGGGGGTTCAAACGCTGAGCAGACTAAAGGTATAGAAGATTCTTATGATCAGAGTAGATGCTGACCGGATGAGAAGAACCTTTCAATAAATGTCACCATTCCTCCAAAGCTAGCTTGAAAGTGAGGAGTTCACGATCTCCAATGGAGTAATTCCTCTTGGCAGGAAAGAATGTCTTGGAGAAGATCCCACAAGTTACACTCTTGCCCTTGGTGTTTCTCTGAGTGAGAACGGCACCTGCTCCAATAAATGAGGCATCAACCTCCAAAGCAAAGGGCCTCTCTGGATCACGTCTTGTAAGCATTGGAGCAGAGGCAAATGCAGACTTTAAACGGGAGAAGGCCTCTTCAGCCTCTTGAGGCCAAGACTTAGTAAGAGCCACAATAGTAGCAACCAAGGAAGAAAAATGTGGGATAAATTGACGATAATAGTTAGCGAATCCCGGAAAGCGTTGAATAGTATGTCATGACTGACGAGGCCAATCCAATACTGCAGACAACTTATCTGGATCCATCTGCAGGCCCTGATGAGAGACAATGTAGCCAAGAAATGGAAGACTAGATTTCTCAAACAGGCATTTCTCCAGTTTGGCGTAGAGATGATTCTTCCGAAGTCGCTGAAGAACCAGACGAACATGAGTACGATGCTCCTCTAGGTTGGAAGAGAAGATCAGGATGTCATCTAGGTATATGAAATCACAGGTATAGAGAAGATCACGGAAGATGTCATTGATGAACTCTTGAAAAACGGCCAGAGACCAAAAGGTACTCAAAATGTCTATCACGAGTATTGAAGGCCGTTTTCCATTCATCTCCCTTGCGGATACGAATTAGGTTATACGCACCGCGTAAGTCCAACTTGGAGAAGACCTTGGCACCTCGTAGACGGTCAAAAAGTTTGGAGATAAGAGGTAGAGGGTAACAGTTCTTGACTGTTGATTTTGATTTTGTTAAGTCCCCTGTAGTCAATGCATGGACGGAGTGAGAAATCCTTCTTCTTTACAAAAAAGAAACCAGCTCCAGCAGGAGAAGAGGACTTACAGATAAATCCCTTTTGGAGATTCTCCTGGATATACTCAGCCATGGCTTTGGTCTCAGGAACTGATAGAGGGTATATCCTCCCATGAGGAGGAGTGGTACCAGGCAGATCAATAGGGCAATCGTAAGGACGAGGTGGAGGCAGAGACTCAGCCTGTTTCTTGCAGAAAACGTCAGAGAAATCTTGGTAAGGTGGCGGCAGGCCAGGTAAAGGAGGAAGACGAGAAACAACTTTACGCAGAACAGGTTGGAGGCAAAAATTTTGACAGAATTGTCCCCAGCAAATTATTTCTCCAGTTCTCCAATCCAGTTGCGGGGAATGGCGTTGCAGCCAAGGAAGACCAAAAAGAATCTCAGAAGTACAGTGTGGCAGAACATAGAATTCAATCTTCTCTTTATGCGATACTCTAACTTGCATGACGAAAGATTCAGTACGGAAGTGAAGCTTAGAGTCCAGATTTTGTCCATTAACAGAGGAGATGAACAAGGGCTTGGCAAGCCGAGTAAGGGGAAGATGATACTTGTGGACTAAAGCAGCATCATTAAAGTCACCTGCTGATCCAGAATCCAAAAATGCTGTAGCGCTGAAGGAAGACTTGGCTGAAGCGAAGACTTATACAGGAATATTTAAGCGTGGAGAGGCGTCACACCCAGTGACGCCTCTCCCATGGACCCAAGTGCTGTTGAACTGTACAGTCCTTGAGAAAGTGCTCCGGGCTAGCACAATACAAGCACAAATTCTCATTGCGTCGTCGTGACCTCTCCTGTTGCGTAAGATGGGAATGATCCCTTGTATAACCTCTTCGACAAGAGCCGCAAGAAACTGAAGAGGTGGACGTTGAAACACGGCTGTCAGGGGGGCAGGTTCCCTCTCTAAGCGCAATTCCTCCTGTCTTTCGGCAAAATGCACATCAATGCGTGTGTCAAAGAAGATGGAGGATCACGTGCTGAAAGGGCATCTTTAATCCTGCTTGACAGTCCTTTTTTGAATGTGGCACACAAGGCCTCATCATTCCAGGCAAGTTCAGAGGTTAGAATGCGGAATTGAACCGCATAGTCACAACAGTAGAATTCCCTTGACAGAGGTTCAGCAACGCAGTCTCAGCTGAAGAGGCACGTGCAGGTTCCTCAAAGACACTGCGAAATTCTGCAAGAATGTCGACAAATTGGAGGATACTGGATCATCACGGTCCCAAAGGACAGTAGACTAATGACAAAGGCCCCCTTACTACGTTCCGTCGGAAACAGTTCAGACATGAGCTCCAAGTGCATGGAGCACTGTGTAACAAAGCCTCTGCACGACTTGGAATCCCCATCATACTTGGAAGGCAAAGGCAGGCGAAGCTGGGAGCCAGAAGACACTGCTGGAGGTGGGAGTGGGCCAGATTGTGGTACCTGCTGCTATTGCAAGGCCAAAAGCTGTTGCATCATGGATGAAAGTTGAGAAAATGACTGCGCCTGTCGGGCCAACTGTTGCGACTGACGTACCACAACGGACGGAACATCCGCTACTTCAGGCAGGGGTACCTCAGCGGATCCATGGCCGGATCTTACTGTAACACTCACGTTTCTGAAAACAGGAACCCCGGTGGATGTGGATCCGCGGGACCTGTGTGGCAGATGACTCAGACCGTACCAGGGAGCGGAGTCTAAGGTGCCTCTGGTTTTCACCAGAGCCCGCCGCAAAGCGGGTTGAACTTGCTGCGGCAGGCGGCACCCAGGTCGTTACCCCTGGCACGGCTAGACCACACAGGCGGCTGAGGAGATGTGAGGCACAGGAGGAATAAGGCAACTCATAGTCTGGATAGCAGAAGGTCAGGGCAGGCTGCACAGTAGCGTAGTCAAAGCGAAGCAGGAGCTCAGTAGGCAGGTGGCAGAGGAGCAAGGTCAAGTCACGAGCAAGATATCTGATATACATCAAGGCAATACTGAGGAACGCTTTCTCAAAGGCACAAGGCAACAAAGATCTGGCAGGGAACTGAGGAGGGTGGAGGAATTTATAAATGAGCCACAGGTGGATTATACTAATGAGAGTGCTGGCCCTTTAAATCTTAAAGCTCCAGCGCGCACGCCCTAGGGGACAGGGACACGCGCGCCAGAGCTTAGAGGCAGGCGAAACACCCAGAGAGTGACGGACTGGGGCTTGCATGTGGGCATGTCCCGCGATTCGAGTCCCAGCCCCGTCGCCAGCAGAAGGTAAGGGGACCATGCGCTCACAGCCAGCGTGTGTGGTCGGTGCGCATAACGTAACAGATGCATCAGGTTGTGTTTGTTTTGCATCCTGTATGGTTTTGTCAGTTTTTGTCCCATACCCAAAACCGTAGCCTACCACAATTTTTGGTCCGGGTAGGCTACGGTTTTCATCATAAGGTTTTTGACTTTACACAGTTTTTTTTCTTGGAATTTCAATCAAACAAGTGAAGCTTTCTTCATAATGAAATGAAAAGTTAAAAACGTATACTTTTTTTCTTAAAAAACGGATGCAACCAGTCATCATTTTTCAAACCATATATGCTTTTCAATGGTATACGGATTAAAATTTGTACACACGTTTTGATACAGTTTAGAACAATTTTTTAGAATATTTTTTTTTTTTAATCAAAAAACCTGATACGGGAACTGTTTTGCAAAAATGTGGTGTGAACCCAGCCTTATTGACATATTTGTAGTGGACTTGTAGTTTTATTTATGTAAGTCTATCTAACCTAAACGTAGTGAAGATGAAAATGTATTACACATTGACATTTTAGATATCAGCAAACTAACCATAGTAAGTTCTTTTAAAACACCAAAATATACTGTCTCTTAAAGTTCATGTCATAAACAGAAAATATATAGAATGGCCTTCGCACTCAGGAGCTTAGAAAAGCTGTCCATAGATATAATGTTAAGAATGACTAATTGTGAAACCTTTTCCTGTTCAGCCATTAATCATCACAATTTTCCAGATATCTGCACATCTTATATAGGTAAAGAAGAGATTGGCATGGTTTGTCATAAAATACAGACTGAAATAAACTAATCCTGAAACCAAGATATAATGCTCGTAAATGTACACTATAATACAGTACATGTCAACATGTCTTGGAAGCAAAAATAAAGCAGGAGAAAAAAAAAAACAAGAGGCTTCAATTTATTTCCATTACGTTGTAACTGGACATCAACAGAAAACTCACCAAAATCAGACAGACTACACTAAAGTTCTATACCAAAGACTTGACCTGTAGTAGAAAATGGAAAATCACAAATTTTCTACTCAAGCATTGAATAAAGTTGGAAAGAATAATGGCATCAGGCAAAATGTAATTTGGTGAACCCACAGTCTATAAGAAAACCTTATAAACTTATATCAGATTGTAGACCTAATGGATAGAAAATCAGATAAATTGTCATCAAAGATAAATAAAAGATGAAAATGAGGGCAAAAAAACTGTAGAATGCGATAGAAAGCAGCCATGGCAGATAAAGAACAATATTCCAACAATAGAAATAAAGATGTCAAAGATGTTTGGAAACAAGAAAGAATAATAACATTTTCCCTGAGGATCTGTATGATCAATGAATAATATAGCCTAAGCTGCATAATGAAAAAATAGGATAAAATAACAAGGGAAACAAACCTCTACAGGACAGACGTCAATCACCACAATATGAGTTGAAAAACAACCTTTACTTATAGAAGACTTAGGTTGGCCTAAGAGATCAATTAAAAAAGGAATGGCCATGGGAGTAGCATTAAAAGTTATAAAGTGTTAAACAATGTTTTTTTCAGAGTGTTATTTGGAGTGGTGTACACCAGATATAACAAAATGTGATATAAAAATAAGAAGATTATTATATTCGTAACAACAATTTGGGTAAACAGCTGACATAGTGTGGAGTACCACTAGGGCTTATATTCCACTGGAGCTTATATAAAAAAAAAATCTGGCTTATACCGGTAAAAGCAAAAAAATATAAATAAATAAAGGAAGGAAGGAAAAGAAAAATACAGTAGTTGTTGATACACACTGTGTAATCGAAGCCAAGTAATATCAAAAGTATATTTCTTTTTTAACAAGCATGGATAACATGTTTGTGGAAAAAACTTAAACATTTCACTGTTGTTATGAAAAACATACAGTATGCTAAATATACTTAAACATTTCACTGTTGTTATGAGAAACATACAGGATGCTAAATATTGTCCAAAATAGATAAACCAGCTACTATTAGATTGGAAAATTAGAAAATAAAGGCTACATATGTTGAAAATGCAAGAGAAGTGGAACCTGAGAAAGATAACTGAGAGCTGAAAATTGGCAAATATACCATCAAAGTTATTGATATGTAGAGAATAAAGATTCTCATAAAAAATTGTGAAATTATGAAACCCTATTAGGGTACGCTTACACGTACAGGATCCGGCGCAGATTTGATGCGCAGGGTTTGTATCTGCTGATTAGAAGCTGTGCGCAGTCATTTAGTTTACATTGAGATCTGCAGCAGAAAATCCTGTGCATCAAATCTGCATACGTGTGAACGTACCCTTAACGTATCAAGGAAATACAAATATTATGACAATAGGCACCAAGACACAATTGGAGCTATTGGAGAAGCCATAAAAGGAGCAAACAGCTTTTGCTTAGGCTACTTTCACACCACCTTTGTGCCCTGTCCTTAACCCCTTAAGGACTCAGAGTTTTTCCGTTTTTGCACTTTCGTTTTTTCCTCCTTACTTTTAAAAAATCATAACCCTTTCAATTCTGCACCTACAGACCCATGTGATGGCTTGCTTTTTGCACCACCAATTCTGCTTTGTAATGACATCAGTCATTTTACCCAAAAATCTACGGCAAAATAAAAAAAAAATATTTGTGGGACAAAATAGAAAGAAAACACCATTTTGTAACTTTTGACGGTTTCAGTTTCTAGGCAATGCATTTTTGTACAAATGACACCTCATTTTTATTCTGTAGGTCCATATGATTAAAATGATACCCTACTTATATACTGTAGGTACTGTTGATTTTGTTTTACTTCTGGAAAAAATCATAACTTCATGCACAAAAATTAATACATTTAAAAATGTCATTTTCTGACCCCTATAACTTTAAATTTTTTCCACATACAGGGATGTATGAGGGCTAATTTTTTTCACTGTGATTTGAAGTTTTTAACGCTTACATTTTTGTTTTGATCTGACTTTTTAAAAAGCTTTTTATTCATTTTTTTATGGTATAAAAAGTGACCAAAATTATGCTATTTTGGACTTTGGAATTTTTTTACATGAACGCCAGTGACCATGTGGTTTAAATAATGATATATTTTTATAGTTCGAACATTTACGCATGCGGCGGTACCACATATGTTTATATTTATTTTTCTTTACATAAATTTCTTTTTTTTTAAAGTGGGACTAGGGGGGTGATTCAAACCTTTATTAGGGAAGGGGTAAAATCACATTAATTAACTATTTTTTTACCCTTTTTTCTGCACTGTTTATCCCATAGGGGACTATGACATGCAATAGTCTGATTGCAGATACTGATTAATAGTATACCATAGCATTGCATTGATCAGTGTTATCGGTGCTCCACTGCTCCTGCCTGGAGCAGTGAATCGGAGCACTGAATCGACGATTGGACAATGAGGAGACAGTTAGGGACCCTCCTCGTGACCTTACAGCTGATCGGAACATCGCGGTGGTCACGGTCAGCCCAACTGAGATGCCGGGAATACTTTTTTTTTTACTTTAGACCTGGCGATCAACTGTGATCGCCGCGTCGGAAGGGTTGATACCGGTCATCAGTGCGATCGGTGATGTCCGGTATTAGCCATGGGTCCCGGCTATCGTTACCCGCCAGGACTGGTCCAATATGACGCAGATTCACCCGACCCACTATATCACGGGAGTGGGAGCAGGATGTACAGGTATGCCCTGCTTCCTTAAGAGATTAAACAGCCGTTATGCTCTTTTTGTTTTTTTCAGCCTTTAAGGGCCGTTATCGGGATGGGGCACAATGGGCAATAATGGGTCCTGATGGATCCCATTTACTATAATAGGGTCCATTGGGTGCCGTTATTTTGTAGTGGGAACGCTATTCTCCCTGGGTCCCCCTGTCAGCCGTCACACTGCCGTGTCCTAACGGCAGTGTGAAAGAAGCCTTACCTGTATCAATAATTAAGTAAGGAAATTATCTGTCAAAAAATTCACAGGCATAGACAAGATCTTCAAATCTAATTTTGTAGTAATAACAACATATATCAGAATTGTTCCAGCTATATGAGGTGCTTGGTGGATTTTTATGGGTCTGAAAGCTGGAAAGTAAGGTAAAACAGGAAAATATCTATGTCTGGGAACTTGGGTAGTGGTTAATATTATATTATAAAAAAGACAGCAGGTTAAAACTTTTTTTATTGGCACGTAACTAAATAAAAAAAAATCACCATGCTTAAAGGGGTACTCCAGGGAGCTGAACTTATCAGACACTTTTCCCCAAGGATAGGAAATAAGTGTCAGATTGCAAGGGTGGGGAGGATGTGATAATCTAACCAGTGGGACCGCCCGATCTCCTGTACAGGGCTCTGGCTACTTACACGTCCTTGAAGCAGATTGTCCCCCACCTTCCTGGACAAATCCAAGTGACTGCCCACTCAGCCAATCACTGGCCACAGATATGTCCCACCTCAACCGGTGATTAGGTGAGCGTGCTTTCACTAGCGTTCGTCCAGGAAGGTGGCGGCCAGAGTGTGCAAAGGACTTATTAGTTCCTGAGGGCCCCTTACAGGGGATCTCAAGGGGTACCAGCGGTCCAACCCCTCTTCCACAATCAGACACTTGATTGTGGATTTTGTTTTGCCTGTGCAGTGCATAAGTGTACACCAGGTGCATCTGGTCAGCATTTATCAAAAAGCCTGTGCCTTTTGATAATGCCAGCTAAAGTTTATGCACGACTTGGACCTAATGTAGAGCACACTAGTCTCAACTGAACATTAGGGGTTACATTGACCTTAGTTTTTGTTATCTCCCTCTTATCTATCAGTAAGTGTATTGCTCCCTGATTGTCACATATATTGTTTTTGTTTTGTATCAGAAAAGGAGTGAGATGATGAGCACTTCTGTACTTATTAAGTTGCCTGTTGACACCACAACCAAGAACTTTTTTTCCCTCTCTGATATGCTGAGGTCAGTGTTGCCTATGGCTTCTAAATGGTTTCCTCTTGAAAAATGCTTTATTATTGGTTCTACAAAAAGACTAATAATTACACATAGTTGGTATAGCTCCATCTGCAACTGCCCAAGTTATAAAAATCTTTTTTTATCCTGCATAGTAAATGTTGCAAAAAATGCAAAACACCAAAAAAAGCTAAAAAAAAGCTATGTTATGTTATCATAAATGTGTATGCATCCCAAAAAAGTTATCACAGCACTGGGGTTTAACTGCACTGAAGGGACATGAATTATATACCAATTATATTCACTGAGACATAAATTCACAACACAAAAAGGGTCTCTTTCAGGGTTTCTTTCAATGTGACTGTTAGGGGGTTTATAAATATCATGTGATGCTAGTTAAATTTGCTGCAAAATCCAAAAACCTTACAAACAAGAATAGAGATGTGGACTAACCTTTGGTTTGATTGGGCAAAAGATATCATGTGATGATCTTAGGTAGCTGTTTCTACCAAAGTGTACATTGTCATTAAAATGGATATGTCCTAGGGACACTAGAAAGAGCAGGGGAGAAAAGCACATGGTGGCCCATAGACTTCCATTATGAGACGGTCTAGCTAAGCATGCCCTTCTCCTGGCCCATTCTACTGATCATACTGATATGTTTCTATGACATGAGGACAGTGCCCCTTTAAACTTGTTTTCCCATCAGTACAACCTACAAACCTAGAATGGGTCCACTGAGTATTGGCTTTGTGTCTAGTTGCAATATTCCATATAAAAACCTGTTGTTGCTGTGGGAAGATGACAGCATCTACACATTTTAAGGGATCTCCCTATAAAATCTTCATGGTCTATCACGTATATTGACAGGTATTGTCCTAGTTATACAGTTTCTTAAGATCAATGAATAAAACATACAGCTAGATTCTTCTAACTAAAAAAAAAGTATAAATATAAAATAATACTGCACCATCTAGAGTTATATTATCATGTAGTATTGCTCGGCATGGAAAGTTTCCAGACCATTTAACTTTTTTCTAATTTAATATTAAGGCTTTGTGGTTAAGAAAAAAAAAAAAAGTTTTCCCCCATCAATCTGCACTCAATACTCTATAATGAGAAAGTAAAAAAATTGTTAAAAAAAAAGAATGTAAAAACTAGAATTTCCGCATGAACACAAGTAGAAAAACACTTTGCTATGATACTTTTGTTTTGGGGTCCTCTGATTTCTCTCTCAGATCACTTTTAGGGTAAGGTCAAATGTGCCATATTTTGCTGCTGCATATTTTCCTACCCATAGCAAAATAAGCTGCAAAAAATACACAGCAAAATACACCGCAACAAAATACACAGCAGCAAATACGCAGCAAAATATGGCACGTGTGACCCTACTCATAGATATTTCTCCACCTTGATTGAAGTCACCTGTGGTAAATTCAGTTGATTGACCACAATTTGGAAGGACACACCCATGACTCTGCTAAACTGTACACTAAAGGTTCCCAAGCACAGTGGCCTCCATAATTAAATGCAAGAAGTTTGAAATAACCAGGACTCTCCCTAGAACTGGTTGCCCAACCAAACTAAGTAATTGAGGGAGAAGGGCATTGGTGTGAAAGGGGACCAAGAACAGTTCTCAATCTGGCTCTGGCTGAGCTCCAAATATACTCTGTGCAGATAGGGTAAACTTCCAGAATGTCAACTACCACTGCAGAGCTCTAACAATCACGCCTTTATGGCAGAGTGGCCAGAAAGACGCCTTTCCTCAGTAAAAGACACATGAAAGCCCACCTGGAGCTTGCAAAAAAAGACTCTCAGACTGTAAGATTCTCTGGTTTGATGAAACCAAGGTTAAAGTTTTTGGAACTGATTCTAAGCGCCATGTCTGGAGGTAACAATGCACTACTCATCACCTGCCCAATATCATCCCAAAAAAGAAACATTGTGGTGACAGCATCATGCTGTGGGGATGTTTTTCAGTGGCTAGGGTAGAGAGACTGGTTTGAGGAAAGGGGTTAAATAAAGTAAAATAGAGAGATATTCTTAATGGAAATCCTGATCCAGAGTGCTCTGGACAATGAGACAACCACACAGTCAACACAACACAGGAGAGACAACTCTTGAATGTACTTGAGTTGCTTAGCCAGAGCCATGACTTAAACACAAATGAACCTCAATAGGAGATCTGAAAATGTCTGTCCACCATTGGTCCCCATCCAATCTAACAGAGCTTGAGGAGATCTGAAAAGAATAATGGCAGAAAATTCCCAAATCTTGTGGCATCATACCAAAGACTAGAGACTGTAACCACTGCCAAAAGTGCTTCAACTAAGTAAAGGGTCTAAATATTGATGCTAATGCAATATTTTAGTTTTTCTTTTTCAATAAATTTGCAAAAATGTCTAACCTTTTGTTTTTACTTTTCTCGTATAATGGGGTAATGAGTGTAGAATGATGGGGAAAAGGTGATTTTTTTTTTACTTTTTTATTTTAACACAAGGCCGCATATAAAAAAAAAAGTGAATGGGTCTGAAGACTTTTCCGAATGCATCGTATATTAATGTAATTAGGAACAGGTAATGTAATGAAAAGTATCAACTCATTATTGGACTTGTTCTCTTTAAAGCAGGCTCTCGGGCTGTTTCATAAAGTCTATTCACAGACCATATACTGCAAAAAACCCTGCTTATTATAGCCTTGTAATACAATGTTTTTAGAGTTTATGCAGCCTCACATTTATAATATAGGAATGTAAAAATGTCAACAATTGTAATATATTAATAATTAATGAATCATTTGATATTTAGGCAAAGTAAAATCTATACTAAAACCAGCTGTTCAAGCATGTATAAAGTTACAATGTACATAAACCCTTAAAGGGGTACTCCGGTGGGAAAAAAAAAATCAAATCAAGTGGTGCCAGAAAGGTAAACAATATTGTACATTACTTCTATTAAAAAATCTTAATCCTTCATGTACTTATCAGCTGCTGTATGTTCCAGAGGAAGTTGAGTTATTCTTTTCAGTCTGACCACAGTGCTCTCTGCTGACACCTCAGCCCATGTCAGGAACTGTCCAGAGCAGTAGAGATTTGCGGATTTGCTCCTACTCTGAACAGTTCCTGACATGGACAGAGGTGTCAGCAGAGTGTCATACAGTAGCTGATAAGTACTGGCAGGATTAAAATCTTTTAATAAAAGTAATTTACAAATCTCTTTAACTTCCTGGAACCAGTTTCCACCAGAGTACCCCTTTAAAAACTTTTAAAAGTGTAATCTTTAGCAACCTATATGACTTTCATTGTGTTGACTGTTGACTCATTGGGGCTGAAAGTCTGCATCATGTACTATACTAATTTATTTAAGGTAAACCTGTCACTAGTTTCATGCTGCTCGAATTACAATGATCTGTCATTAACTCTGAGTGTCTGTGCTGTTTGAGAGTAATCATTAAGGTCTGATATATCTCCCACTATATGAATATAGATAGATCTGTCAGTCAGGGCTGGCCAATCGACCTCATAGTTACAACTAAGATTATTCTCAAATGGGCCAGCCTTTCAAAATAAACCATACAAACTTGTTTTGATAAAGGAGCTATTCAGGCAGCATGAAACTATTGACAGGTTCCCTTTAATAATTTCTGTAAAATGCTAGGAAGGAGCTGCAAGGTAACTTAAAAGTCACATTTGAGGCACATTAAAATGAAGGTTTCATTGACTTTAATTATTCATAATAGAGCAAAAAAATATAAAAAATCATGCACCCAGGTGACATAGTTTTTACCCATAAGCTGATTCTAATGTGACTGAAACTTGCATTGTGGCACTGCACAGCCAAAAAGACAAGTCTTTAGATTTGGAATTCAAAAAGGCAAAAATGGGATAAGAGATAAGAGTGTCCTTGTCATTGAAAAAAAAAAAAAAAATAATTGACATTTCACAGAGACTGTCAAAAGTTTGAATTGGTTGGAGTGCTGACAGCAATCTCAGTCCTGATTCACTAGATGGGCCTATTATAAGTCTATAGGGCCATATAGTAAAATAGCACTTCTCCCTGCTCATTCTAATGTTTGGTGGGGGTCTCTGACTCTGATTGGTGGGAGACCTTGACTGATCAAAACTTATGAAAAGTCTCTATGTGTGAAATGCTAGAAGTTTTTTTTTTTTTTTTTTTTTTAAATGACAGGGACTCTTTATAGGGGTTCTTCAGTATGTTACAGCATGTCCCCTATCAACAGAAAAGTGTCTAATCACGCCTATGCTCTCCTTGTGCATGTGGAGTTAACATGCTCCCTCTATTCACCTCTATGGATGGGAGTGCCAGATATACATAAGCACTATACTCGGCTGTCTCTGGTACTCCCATAGAGAATGCATGGGGAGAGTGTGTTGAAACCAATCTGTGAATGAGGAGAGCTGGGTGCCATTCAGGAGATAAGAGTTAAAATGCTTGAGTACCGTATCTCTTTAGGTTCTGTGACATATGTTAAACAGGACCTTCAATTTTATGTTTAAAATTTACATCCTGCATATAAAATGTAATATATATATATATATATATATATATATATATATATATATATATATTGTGTAGCCGTATATATATTTAAGTAGCCATATTAGTCCAGTGATGCAGATGCAAATCAAAAAATTTTGCAGTCTACAAAATTCTGTTAGTCCAATAAAAAAAAAGGTATTACAAGATACTGCAACATTTTTTAATTTGCCTCTATATATATTTTTACTTTTCACTTTTTCCTATTGAAAATAAATAATTTTCATACAAACCTTCCAGATGTCTCTCCTTGTTCTTTCCTTCAGGTATAAGTTAATGAAAAAGAATGGAAAACAATGTAATTAAGCAAACTTTATTAATGGTATGTTATCTAAACATTGTGTAAGACAATAGGAAATGCAACTGTTGTTGATTATAGGACACACAACATACAATGTGTTGTAGCTGAAACAGCAGCAACAAGGCTCTGAAGCAAACACACAACAGATATTTTCCCCACAGTCCTCATGCAGCATGCTCAGTACATATCACAGCAGACTGGCAAAGCACTCAGTGAGGCAAATGCATTGCTGACAAATACTTTACAGAAAGCTGTAAACTTTTACTAAGAATAAAAGTATCTGCAGTGATGAAGTAGATTTAAGACAATTAACAGTTGTCCTTTAAGAAACAATTTGGAAAATAAATGTATGTGGTTCATATATATATATATATATTATTTTTTTTGATCGTATTTAATTACACTTGGTATACTGTATACTGTATTTGTGTTTGTCCAACAATCACTCTCCACAGTACCTGATAGGTACTTTCCAAAGACCTGATATCCTAGGCTCCAAATTAATGTTTTTAAGATGTATTTAGTGTTGCTTTATATTATACTAAACTAAACATGTACATTATGGTCCTATAGAAAGCAATGGGCACCATATCATGGATCTGAACCACACAGATCTGTAATATGGTTGGGTGCATAAGTCCCTAAAGCGTACTTCCACCCAAAGCAGTTAAAATGAATGTAAATAGCATTGCTGCAATGACGTGTCATGCAAAATGCACTTGTTTGTGCTCTTTCTTGTTAACACAGAGGTCTATGGGTACATAAACACAAGGGTCATACTGAGAATTTTGAGAAGAAAACATTGTGGCCGAAATCCCATAAGCATTAATTGTTCATGTACCAGCTTTGATGCAATATTCCGATGATGCAATGTAGTGGATACAAAATAACAAAAGAGGAAGACTGATACTTCTCTTTTGTATCCACTCGTGTTGGAGTTGAAAAAAAAACCTGTAATATATGAAAAACTGTCACATAAGCTGCCACGACAAAGCATGTGTGATTCCGGCCTGAACGGCAAAAATGGTATTACTGATAGCATATATCTGGCCACAAAACTCTGGCAGTATAGTTTCCATTTTGCTCCCCCCTGTAAATATCACTTCTGTTAGTTTAATGGGGAAAAAAAAAAAAAAACAATGTCTGATTATAAATTATATATATAAAAAAAAAACTATGACAAAAGAATGTACTGTATTTATTACACAGATAGGTGATAGTTTCCGATGCATGTTATCAGAGGCTGGAAATCTTCCAGGCCAAAAATGCACAATGTCATGAGTAGAATAACAACGTCCAGTTGGTGTAAAAAAAATAAAAAAAATAAAATATATATATATATATATATATATATATATATATATATATATATACAAAACAACTTGATAACTCCTTTCAAAAAAGGGCCTACTGTCATAGGAGTGTCTGGTTTTGTATGCTTTCCCTGTGTCTGGCAGATTAACTAAACTAACTTCACTGAAAGACAAATCTGTGTTTGAAAATCAAATGTTTATAACCTTTCACAGTTTTTCGTATACCATTGACTCTTTGCAATGCACTCTCAAACCACATATATTTAAAGGTGTTCATGACAAGTCATAAAACACTGAACACCAATGCAATCCTTGTTTCCACACAATTTCTTTTACTGGGGTTAACTATTTTACTGCAACCTCAGCTATTCTAAGGTTAATAATCATGTAGTCTAGGGTATAGTCAAGATGTTAGGGTTCATTTTTAGATTTTTTGGTGGTATAGGATTTTTCTAATTTAAATGTTCCTGGAACTCTAAAATGTTTTTTAACAGTTAATATGACTGATAGTGTATGGTGTATTGAGGGTTAATATCTTTGGTGGTATATTGTGTGTTAAGGGCTAAAAGTCCCTGTGGTCCTTGGTGTATTGACATTTATTTACATTACCATATAGTGACATCTGGCAAGATTTGGCAAAAAATGTGCAGAAGAAAAGTTTACCAGTTGCCTATAGCAACCAATCAAATTGCTTCTTCTTGAAAAATAAATTAAGCAATTTGGTTGGTATGGGAAACTGGGCAACTTTTCCTCTGCTCAGGTCTTGAAAAATCTTCCCAATCCATTCAAAACTTGATATAGTATAATTGCACAACTATGAATCTACATCATGTCACCGCTAGGCACTATGGACCATGGATCATGAGATGGGTTGATGCTTGAACACAACATAACTCATAGTAAGTAGATATCATTGTTTTATCTTTGTTTGCCCACCAACTATGAGTTTCTTCCAAGATTCCTATAAATAATAAATTAATTCATTTATTGATTAGGGTTAATATCCCTAGTTACTTTCGGGAAAGGGAGAGTTGCTTGGATTGGAGAGTTGCAAAGCAAAATCAGAGAATGGCAATTTGTCCATTCACCTCTTTGTAGTGTGACTCGGTGATACGGCCATTATCGTAAAATTATTAGTTTTGAGCAACACTGCAAAAGTATACCCATCTATACTTGACTGTATCATCTGAGTGCACCATAATATCTGGAGGAGTTCTAATCCATTTTCATGTCACATCTCATGTGTTGAACATTTTACTAGTGTTGTGAAAAGGGTAATTTTCCTAGTGGTGCTGGGTAGCAAACAGTTTAATACACTTGGAAGTTTTGGTGTTTGGTAGTTTTTTTTTTTTGTAAACTACATGATGGGACTCTTTTACTGTATGTACACCACTAATGTTAATTCATAACATCAAAAGCACAATAAAATGTACTTGTTATTTCTACATAGCCATGCTCTGCCTTAAGATAGGTTCTCAAATTGGTTTTGTGGAGAGGTATGTGCAATGTGCAGCATCAAATAGTTAATGAAATCAGTTTGACTTACTAACATATAAGACTTGGATCTGTGTCTGGCAGAGAAAGCTGTGACAAAAATAGTCAGTCGTCTTTCCTGTTATTAAATAAAGGTCAGTGCATACTAATTTAGAAAAAGTGATATAGAGAATGATGATACTTATGATGCATATCTAATGACTGATATTCTATAGTGTTTGTTTAATTTGCTGAAGTGAGCTGCTTTTTTTTCCCCTCTAATAATGGATAAAATAATAATTATTATATTAGCTGTGATCATGGAAAAAACTGAAAAGCAATTAAAAAGTTCCATCTAACCAAAAAAGGAAAAATAAAAAAGTTATAGGGGTCAGAATATGCCAGTGCAAAGCAATTGAAAATATATATATTTTTTTAAAGTAATAAAACATGTTCAAAACTATATGAATTTGGTATAGTTGTAAAGTTAACATGGCATCTGTACAGTATGATGTGACCTATCCCCACAATCACTCAACAGCTTTTTTTTATTTTTATTTTACACAACAAACAATCTCCATCTGTTTGCAATACATTATATTGTAAAATGAATGGTGCCAAGAAAAAAAACTATTTGTCACCCAAAAAACAAGCCATCATATGACTCTGTTGATGGAAAAATAAACCATTATGGATTGTAGACTGTGAGGAGGAAATTTCTGTTCTTGACTGCTGCATCTCCCATTGCTGTGACAACACCTGGGCCAATCAGGGGACGAGGACGACACACCCTCCTCAAGCGGGTTATATAACTTGAGTCAGACCTTTATACATTGCCTGTGTTAGAGGTTACTTTATTACACACGCTCGTGTCTTGTACTTTGCTATATTTATCGCTGTAAATTCAGACCTTGGCTTGTGATCAGACCTACTTTGCTTTATAAATCTGTGCTGCTATCTTGAATTTGACTTAGCCTGTCTGACATCTCTTTATTTGTCTGTTCATTCTCTGTTTTGTTATTGCTCTTTGTTGTGTCTGTGTTATCCATTGTATCCTGACCTGCTCCCAGACTTTTGTACTTTGTACTACTGTTTTTGACTTTGCTAGTCCCAGCACTTTAGTAGGATAAGGACTGGCACAATTGTTAGGGCCATCCTATTAATGAGGTAGGCACTCCAAAGGCATTAGTAGAAAAAAAAACATTACAGTAGGATGGTATAGCGTAGGAGGGCCACTTTTTGAATAGTAGCCATCTCATTGATAAGTGTGTGGTATTGGTCTAGTTTCTCTAACACTTTGCTTAACAGCAGTTATTACCATAGAAAGGCACTTGGATGCTATTCGCATAAATTCTACATCTACCAGAATTGGAGCTTCTCTTATATAGTATACGACTATGAATTTTATTTTGAAACGCTCGTATAGACCATTCTAACAATATTAGGCCAGATTTATCAGCTTTGAGCTCTGTTGCAGAGTCAGTCCCTAACAACGGACCTGGACAGTCTGTTGCACAATGGACACCAATGGGACCTGACGGGTCTCATTGACTTTGAATGGGGTCCATTGGGTTTTGGTCTAGTGTCCATTGTTTCACAGAAGTTGAGAAAAAATTAGGACATGCAGAATTTTTCCTCCTCTTTACTCACATAATTTAATTGGACTCAGCTAGTAGAGCTCCTCTGAACGGCGCTCAATGCTGATGTGAACCTGGCTTTAAAGGTCATCTATCAATTTTAAAAGCAGAAAGTTTTAAAGGAAATCTGTTAGCTGCAAATTACATTCTAAACTACTGACACTGTCACATAGCTGTTAGGAAAAGAAGACACATGGTACATTTTATGTCTGTCTTTGTTTCCATAGCATAGAAAAATTTGTTTATTCTCTGGTGCAAAGAGTCAGAGAGCCTTTCCCATGCCCTTAAATTGCTGAACGCTGGAACACCTACTCCGTCCACCTCCTATCCCTTTCCCTGCTTAATTGAAAGTCAGCTGGAAGCCAAGTCCGGTTTCCACATCTCATTCCTGCGTTGTGCATACAGATTGTGTGTCGGTGTGAGATTTGGAAGCAAGGCGTGACTTCCAGTTGACTGTCAATCGAACAGGGAAGGGGGGAGGAACAAGGAGGCATTCTAGCTCTCAGAACTTCAAGGGCTAGGGAATGCCTCTTTGGCTAAAACCTTACACTAGGGATGTGTTATATGTCATAACACAGCTTTCATCAAGTGTTTAAAAAGAAACCGGTCCATAGTTTCATGCTGTCAGAACCATGGGCAGCAAGAAACACTGATGGACTTCCCTATTACAAAAATCTTTAATTCACTGCTGAGACTGTACCTTTTCAGAGTAATCACAGTTGTATCTTCAGCCGGGAGCATGGCTCCAAGTCATTGGTTTGGTCTGTTGGCCATAACTGACAGAACGCTCGCTATACACAGGTAGGGACAGATCAGGGCCAGGGACCACCCTAATGACTGGGAGCTCTGTTCCCAGCTGAAGTTACAGCTATGCTTACTCCAAAATGACACAGCTGTTCAAAGTGAATCATGGATCATTGTAATAGCAAAGTCTGTCAGTGTTTCATGCTTCCCATGGTTCAGGCAGCATGAAACTAGTGACAGGTTTCCTTTAACACACTGATAAACATTTTGTAAAATAAAGCAATACAACAAATAACAATATGTTGTAATACAAAAAAAGAAAGATATATTATTTTGTTATTATCTTTGAAAATTAGATTTTAATTTGGAGCCTGGAGATTATGGTCTGGTTTATTAGCATACATTATAATTTAGGACTGTCATGTAAAAAAGTCAAGAGACAAACCAACATAAATACTAGTGTTCTATAGGTTAAACAGACATCACGAACAACACCAGCTGCCATATTTGTACCTACTTTGTAGGGCTGCAGGTATGCAAGGCCTTCAAATGAGGCTTCCAGGTAGCAATGGAAACCGATTTCTCATCAGCCGCATAACTACGCCATACACACTACGTGCAGGATATATAATAAAAAAAAGGAAAACAAGGCAGAGGGGAGCAGGGGATAAAACAAAATTGAAAAGCAGATTAGTAAACCAGTACAAGTCATGGCTTTATTCATCATTCATAGCATTGATACATGCCTGAGAGGTGGAAGAATACTTTCATAATATCGCCAGGTGGCTGTCAGGTATGTTCGACTGGAATCAGTAGAATAAAACCGCCACGTAGCCTGGTATGAGGAAAAAATAAGAAGCACAAGGGAACCAACAAAACATGAAATGAAGGAAGAACCAAGTCCGGTAAGGAATATCAATACTTTGCTCACACCAACTGCATTGCCTGCTTGGTTAAATGTAAATTGTGTTTCATCTCAGTGAAACTTCTGCTGGAGGGGCATTACTAGGGATATACTCACATAGAAATTCTGTTCTGTTTGATTCAATATGTTACTTTATTAAGTAATACAGTGTATTGTGTAAAAACTGATGGACTACAAATATTACAATCTTCATTGTAAGTCATTTTAATTAACAAATATATAAAATCTGCTACTATCTATGCCTAAGAAATATATTATATATTGTATATTTTGTTAATTTTTTGCTTGAGAAAGTTCAGTAAATGCTCATTATTGGAAAATGATATCAGTTACTGTCACGATGCCGGCTGGCAGGTAGTGGACCCTCTGTGCCAGAGAGGGATTGGCGTGGACCGTGCTAGTGGACCGGTTCTAAGCCACTACTGGTTTTCACCAGAGCCCGCCGCAAAGCGGGATGGTCTTGCTGCGGCGGTAGTGACCAGGTCGTATCCACTAGCAACGGCTCACCTCTCTGGCTGCTGAAGATAGGCGCGGTACAAGGGAGTAGGCAGAAGCAAGGTCGGACGTAGCAGAAGGTCGGGGCAGGCAGCAAGGATCGTAGTCAGGGGCAACGGCAGAAGGTCTGGAAACACTGGCAAGGAACACACAAGGAACGCTTTCACTGGCACTAAGGCAACAAGATCCGGCAAGGGAGTGCAAGGGAAGTGAGGTAATATAGGGAAGTGCACAGGTGAAAACCCTAATTGGAACCACTGCGCCAATCAGCGGCGCAGTGGCCCTTTAAATCGCAGAGACCCGGCGCGCGCGCGCCCTAGGGAGCGGGGCCGCGCGCGCCGGGACAGAACAGACGGGGAGCGAGTCAGGTAGGGGAGCCGGGGTGCGCATCGCGAGCGGGCGCTACCCGCATCGCGAATCGCATCCCGGCTGGCAGCAGGATCGCAGCGCCCCGGGTCAGAGGACGTGACCGGAGCGCTGCAGCGGAGGGAGTGAAGCGAGCGCTCCGGGGAGGAGCGGGGACCCGGAGCGCTCGGCGTAACAGTACCCCCCCCCTTGGGTCTCCCCCTCTTCTTGGAGCCTGAGAACCTGAGGAGCAGACTTTTGTCAAGGATGTTGTCCTCAGGTTCCCAGGATCTCTCTTCAGGACCACAACCCTCCCAGTCTACTAAAAAAAAATTTTTCCCTCTGACCTTTTTGGCAGCCAAAATTTCCTTGACCGAGAAGACGTCCGAGGAGCCGGAAACAGGAGTGGGAGGAACAGATTTGGGAGAAAAACGGTTGAGGATGAGTGGTTTGAGAAGAGAGACGTGAAAGGCATTAGGGATACGAAGAGAAGGAGGAAGAAGAAGTTTATAAGAGACAGGATTAATTTGACACAAAATTTTGAAAGGACCAAGATAGCGTGGTCCCAACTTGTAGCTAGGGACACGGAAGCGGACATATTTAGCGGAGAGCCATACCTTGTCTCCAGGGGAAAAAACGGGGGGAGCTCTTCTTTTCTTATCCGCGAACCTCTTCATGCGTGAAGAAGCCTGTAAGAGAGAATTTTGGGTCTCTCTCCATATAATGGAAAGGTCACGAGAAATTTCATCCACAGCGGGCAGACCAGAGGGCAAGGGGGTAGGGAGGGGGGGAAGAGGGTGACGGCCGTACACCACGAAAAATGGGGATTTGGAGGAAGATTCAGAGACCCTGAAGTTATACGAAAATTCGGCCCATGGAAGGAGATCTGCCCAGTCATCCTGGCGGGAGGAAACAAAATGTCGCAAATAATCACCCAGGATCTGGTTAATTCTTTCTACTTGTCCATTGGACTGGGGATGATATGCAGAGGAAAAATTTAATTTAATCTTGAGTTGTTTACAGAGAGCCCTCCAGAATTTAGACACGAATTGGACCCCTCTATCCGAGACAATCTGCGTAGGCAACCCGTGAAGACGAAAAATGTGTACAAAAAATTGTTTAGCCAACTGAGGCGCAGAAGGAAGACCAGGAAGAGGGATGAAATGTGCCATTTTGGAGAATCGATCAACGACCACCCAAATAACGGTGTTGCCACGGGAAGGGGGTAAATCAGTAATAAAATCCATACCAATCAGAGACCAAGGCTGTTCGGGGACAGGCAGAGGATGAAGAAAACCAGCGGGCTTCTGGCGAGGAGTCTTATCCCGGGCACAGATAGTGCAGGCTCGCACAAAGTCCCCAACATCCGTCTCCAGAGTCGGCCACCAATAGAAGCGGGAGATGAGTTGCACAGATTTCTTGATGCCCGCATGACCTGCGATATGGGAGGAGTGACCCCATTTGAGGATTCCGAGGCGTTGGCGTGGAGAAACAAAGGTCTTTCCTGGAGGAGTCTGCCTGATGGAGGCAGGAGAAGTGGAGATCAGGCAGTCAGGTGGAATGATGTGTTGCGGAGGGAGATCAACTTCTGAGGCATCCGAGGAACGAGAGAGAGCATCGGCCCTAATGTTCTTATCGGCAGGACGAAAGTGAATCTCAAAATTAAATCGGGCAAAGAACAGAGACCACCGGGCCTGGCGAGGATTCAGCCGTTGGGCCGACTGGAGGTAGGAGAGGTTCTTGTGGTCGGTGTAGATAATAACAGGAAATCTTGATCCCTCCAGCAGATGCCTCCATTCCTCAAGTGCTAATTTAATGGCTAGAAGCTCTCGATCCCCGATGGAGTAGTTCCTCTCCGCTGGAGAGAAGGTCCTAGAGAAAAAACCACAAGTGACAGCATGCCCGGAAGGATTTTTTTGTAGAAGAACAGCTCCAGCTCCTACTGAGGAGGCATCAACCTCCAATAGGAAGGGTTTGGAAGGGTCAGGTCTGGAGAGCACGGGAGCCGAAGAAAAGGCAGACTTGAGTCGTTTAAAGGAGTCTTCTGCTTGAGGAGGCCAGGACTTGGGATCAGCATTTTTCTTGGTTAAAGCCACGATAGGAGCCACAATGGTAGAAAAATGTGGAATAAATTGCCTGTAATAATTGGCGAACCCCAAAAAGCGTTGGATAGCACGGAGTCCGGAGGGGCGTGGCCAATTTAAGACGGCAGAGAGTTTGTCTGGATCCATCTGTAGTCCCTGGCCAGAGACCAAATATCCTAGAAAAGGAAGAGATTGGCATTCAAACAGACATTTCTCAATTTTGGCATAGAGTTGGTTGTCACGAAGTCTCTGAAGAACCATACGGACATGCTGGCGGTGTTCTTCTAGATTGGCAGAAAAAATTAGGATATCGTCCAGATATACCACAACACAGGAGTATAACAGATCACGAAAAATTTCATTGACAAAGTCTTGGAAGACGGCAGGGGCATTGCACAGTCCAAAGGGCATGACCAGATACTCAAAGTGTCCATCTCTGGTGTTAAATGCCGTTTTCCACTCGTCCCCCTCTCTGATGCGGATGAGGTTATAGGCGCCTCTTAAGTCCAATTTAGTGAAGATGTGGGCACCTTGGAGGCGATCAAAGAGTTCAGAGATGAGGGGTAAGGGGTAGCGGTTCTTAACCGTGATTTTATTAAGACCGCGGTAGTCAATGCAAGGACGTAGGGAGCCATCTTTTTTGGACACAAAGAAAAATCCGGCTCCGGCAGGAGAGGAGGATTTACGGATAAAGCCCTTTTTTAGATTCTCCTGGACGTATTCGGACATGGCAAGAGTCTCTGGGGCAGAGAGAGGATAAATTCTGCCCCGGGGTGGAGTAGTACCCGGGAGGAGGTCGATAGGGCAATCATAAGGCCTGTGAGGAGGTAGAGTCTCAGCTTGTTTTTTGCAGAAAACATCCGCGAAGTCCATATAGGCCTTAGGGAGACCGGTTACTGGAGGAACCACAGAGTTACGGCAAGGGTTACTGGGAACCGGTTTTAGACAGTTCTTGGAACAAGAGGACCCCCAACTCTTGATCTCCCCAGTGGACCAATCCAGGGTTGGGGAATGAAGTTGAAGCCAGGGAAGTCCAAGGAGAATCTCCGAGGTGCAATTGGGGAGGACCAAAAGTTCAATCCTCTCATGATGAGATCCGATGCTCATAAGAAGGGGCTCCGTGCGGAAACGTATGGTACAGTCCAATCTTTCATTATTTACACAATTGATGTAGAGGGGTCTGGCGAGACTGGTCACTGGGATGTTGAACCTGTTGACGAGAGAGGCCAAAATAAAATTTCCTGCAGATCCAGAGTCCAAGAAGGCCACTGTAGAGAAGGAGAAGGCAGAGGCAGACATCCGCACAGGCACAGTAAGACGTGGAGAAGCAGAGTAGACATCAAGGACTGTCTCACCTTTGTGCGGAGTCAGCGTACGTCTTTCCAGGCGGGGAGGACGGATAGGACAATCCCTCAGGAAGTGTTCGGTACTAGCACAGTACAGGCAGAGGTTCTCCATACGGCGTCGTGTCCTCTCTTGAGGTGTCAGGCGAGACCGGTCGACCTGCATAGCCTCCACGGCGGGAGGCACAGGAACAGATTGCAGGGGACCAGAGGAGAGAGGAGCCGAGGAGACGAAACGCCTCGTGCGAACAGAGTCCATATCTTGGCGGAGTTCCTGACGCCTTTCAGAAAAACGCATGTCAATGCGAGTGGCTAGGTGAATAAGTTCATGTAGATTAGCAGGAATTTCTCGTGCGGCCAGAACATCTTTAATGTTGCTGGATAGGCCTTTTTTGAAGGTCGCGCAGAGGGCCTCATTATTCCAGGACAATTCTGAAGCAAGTGTACGGAATTGTACGGCATACTCGCCAACGGAAGAATTACCCTGGACCAGGTTCAACAGGGCAGTCTCAGCAGAAGAGGCTCGGGCAGGTTCCTCAAAGACACTTCGGATTTCCGAGAAGAAGGAGTGTACAGAGGCAGTGACGGGGTCATTGCGGTCCCAGAGCGGTGTGGCCCATGACAGGGCTTTTCCGGACAGAAGACTGACTACGAAAGCCACCTTAGACCTTTCAGTGGGAAACAGGTCCGACATCATCTCCAGATGCAGGGAACATTGGGAAAGAAAGCCACGGCAAAACTTAGAGTCCCCATCAAATTTATCTGGCAAGGATAAGCGTATCCCAGGAGCGGCCACTCGCTGCGGAGGAGGTGCAGGAGCTGGCGGAGGAGATGACTGCTGAAGCTGTGGTAGCAACTGTTGTAGCATAACGGTCAGTTGAGACAGCTGTTGGCCTTGTTGCGCTATCTGTTGTGACTGCTGGGCGACCACCGTGGTGAGGTCAGCGACAACTGGCAGAGGAACTTCAGCGGGATCCATGGCCGGATCTACTGTCACGATGCCGGCTGGCAGGTAGTGGACCCTCTGTGCCAGAGAGGGATTGGCGTGGACCGTGCTAGTGGACCGGTTCTAAGCCACTACTGGTTTTCACCAGAGCCCGCCGCAAAGCGGGATGGTCTTGCTGCGGCGGTAGTGACCAGGTCGTATCCACTAGCAACGGCTCACCTCTCTGGCTGCTGAAGATAGGCGCGGTACAAGGGAGTAGGCAGAAGCAAGGTCGGACGTAGCAGAAGGTCGGGGCAGGCAGCAAGGATCGTAGTCAGGGGCAACGGCAGAAGGTCTGGAAACACTGGCAAGGAACACACAAGGAACGCTTTCACTGGCACTAAGGCAACAAGATCCGGCAAGGGAGTGCAAGGGAAGTGAGGTAATATAGGGAAGTGCACAGGTGAAAACCCTAATTGGAACCACTGCGCCAATCAGCGGCGCAGTGGCCCTTTAAATCGCAGAGACCCGGCGCGCGCGCGCCCTAGGGAGCGGGGCCGCGCGCGCCGGGACAGAACAGACGGGGAGCGAGTCAGGTAGGGGAGCCGGGGTGCGCATCGCGAGCGGGCGCTACCCGCATCGCGAATCGCATCCCGGCTGGCAGCAGGATCGCAGCGCCCCGGGTCAGAGGACGTGACCGGAGCGCTGCAGCGGAGGGAGTGAAGCGAGCGCTCCGGGGAGGAGCGGGGACCCGGAGCGCTCGGCGTAACAGTTACCAGTATAATGTGTGCTAATTGTACAAACCCCACAGCCTCAAGTGCATGCACAGATGTGCATAGGTACCTGTTGTAGTTACTGAAGAAGGGGGTGAGTCAAGGTCAAGAAATGCACCCAGGTGATACACTGATAAAGCGACAATCGCTATTCAAAGTGCCTAGAACTCAATTAGCAAGATGTCTTATTTTGACATACTGAGCTCAGAGCGTGTTCGCTCCGGGGACTGATTACAAACGGGGTGCCGCGTGCATGATCGCGGGCGTCCCCAGCTGCGGGACTCAGGCATCTTATCCCCTATCCTTTGAATAGGGGATAAGATGTGTAAGCACCGGAGTACCCCTTTAACTTTGTGGCACCATTTGATAAAAAAAAATAGTTTTCTACCAGCGTACCCCTTTAATGCTGTGCAGGCTTCTGAGCAGGATAGACTTTCTTCAACTTTTAGTGCATATTAGAAGCTATTACGTTAATATTTTGTGAAGTTTAACTGCATGGATTTATTTATAATATGAACTTTTCTATTATATAAGCTATGTTATTTATTTACTTTATATTTTAACATGGTGGGTCAGCGGTTTTACTATTTGCCTATGTATTGTGATTTTATATGATTAAGGGAGTACATTTATGGTGTTTGTTTGCTAAGTATATTTTAAGCTCATGCTCTTTTAGCCTTTGCAAGAGCCCTGACCATTTATACCTATTACAATGTTTTACTTATTGACCTTATTTTTATAATAAAACTTTTATATTGACACATCTAAGAACGGTGTATGTCTAGAAAGCCAGATAGTTTTCAATTTATAAATATTCAATATCAATCTGCTCAGCTCCTCTTTGCCTATCACACGAAGCCTGCAGATTAGACTGCATTTTCAATGGAACATGTAACAGGTTATTCTTACTGAATCCTTGAATTTAACAGAATGCATACTACTGAAGAAAGTATTTGCCTAGTTATAAGGAAATGTAGTATCTCTTTGGTATAATAAAAAGTCATATAATTTTCTGATTTGTGTACTTGCAGAGACTGAGAATTTGTTGTACCCTACTTGTTAATATTCTGGAGAAAAAAAATAGACTCAGGCAAGGGATGAACATAAACAAAACAATACTTACCTTGGTTCCTTCCCCACAGCCGTCATTTTCCCACAGCTATGTCCTGATGTCCAGCACTTCCTGTGTTTGGGGTAGGCTGACCTCGAACACAGGAAGTAGCAGCTGTGGGGGAGCGGAAAAGGTAAGTATAAGTTTAATTAAGTTCACTACCTTCCTGAGCCTATTTTTTTTATGTATTTCCCTGGAATACCCCCTTTAAGTGTAAGTTTGTACACATTGAACAGTTGCAACATTTGAACAGGTGCTGCATTTATTGTATGGTGGAGCAAGTGAAGATATGGTTACAGCAGATTTTTGGAGGACATGGACCATAATTGATAATATAAAATTATTATTTTATTATTAAATGGGAATCAACCCAGTCCAGAAATATGAACAGTTCATACATTTTCAGCCTGGAGTACTTTCTTGTAATGCCCTTTCTCATCAGTAAGTGAATGCTAATAATGGACCACAGTAATCAATACCATACACATCATGTATTTTCCAGATTACAATGCAACAGCATTTGAACCATCAAAAAAGAAATGAAGGGTACACAGTAGTAATACAAGTAAACATTTATAGTTATACAAGTAATTTTTTGCACGCTTTGCACACAATTGATCACTGTAATTTCTTTTTGTTTTCAGTAAAAATATATACACATAAACTTACAATTATGTAAGTAAACATAAACTATACAATTAACTTGCACTCTGCTCTCTGTGGGCTCACCCGCGGCCTTCCTTAGCATATTAATGACAGGAGACGGGGCAGATGGGGAACATAGAGGAGGCATGGGAGTTGAATGAGCAGTTTCCCTTCCACTATTGCACGCTGGAGCTCAATGCAGCTGAAGATAACAGTGCCAGAACTCTACATATACTGAATGGATTTAAGTAAGTGACCCCTCATTGTAAAGCTGTTCACTCACACTATAACCCAGAATATTGGGTTAAGTGTGGGTGAACAGGGTGTCAGATTCTCTTTTAATATGGTCAATTGTCTACTGATCACTTTATAATGGATGTTTAAAGAGGTACTTTTTTTTTTTAATTAAAGTTGAATGAGTAAACTTTACAAAACATATCTCATTGTTTAGCCAACAGTTATTTAGATAACCAAATAAATAAGACTGGTTAAACAAATCAATTAAATAAAGTTAATTAAAGGATAGGGGATAAGTTATAACCCCTGGAGCACTGTGTCAAAACCCTCGCACAAAGCGGCAGCCGACATGCCCCCTCCATAAATCTCTATGGGAGAGCCATTTGAATAGAGGCTATTTTCGGCTCTCCCATAGAGATATATGGAGGGGGCGTGTTGACCGCTGTTTTTTACAGGAGTCCTGCCGAGCTGGTGCCTCGTACAGGGGATTGCGGGGGATCCGAGCGGTCGGATCCCCTGCCATCTAAAATGTATCCCCTATCCTTTAGAAAGGAGATATGTTTTTCAGCAGTACATCAAATTATGCATATAACTATAAAGTCATATTTGTAGCAAAAAAGGTTGTACTAAAATTTACAGTTACAGTAATTGTGAAATTGTCATGTTTCAGTGCATATATTTGCAACCTATCAAGCTGAAGGTAGTCTTATACTTGCTATGTACAGTCCATTTCTCAAAGGTTTCTCATTTCTGTGTGGGGGCTTATAAACCTGATCTGTCATGTTGTTGAGTCCCGCACAGAAATGGAATACATTTGGTAAACGGACCAAACATAGTCACAATTAAACTACATTTGGGCCATTGCAGTCAATTGGCCCACTGGGAAATTATTAGGCCATATATTGCAGCGGTTTAGTCTAACAGCAGCCAACACAAGCTCATAGAAGGAGGATTTCCAATTTTTTTGGCCTTTTTCTGGTGCCTTTACCATCTGTTGAGTTCAAAACTAACCCTGGAAGCGATGTCTGCATAAAATTCCTTTATCTACGCTTCACTGGTTTCTTAACTATAGTTAAGCAGCCAAATACAAATCAGAGATTATCAGCTTGTTAGCTGGTATATTATAAAGCACATTTAAATTTCACTCCGGATCCAAACAGACATCAATATCTTCCACTTTGCTATCCACTATAAAGTTTATTAGAGGAGGAAAATCATATAGGGCTATATTTTAGGATTGGGCCTGGGCCCCTTAGTTTTAATAAAGGGAAATAGTAATACTACAAGTTACTGAGAAATTCTGCAATCTTTATGGTAGCAATTAGGGAAAGCCTTTATCTGTTAAAATATGGAAAGCTCAATAAAATGAGTACTGACCTCAAACTCATAAAAGCAACAAAAATTTAATGTTAGGAATAAATTAGGAACTATGTGCCGGGGTTTGTCATCATGTGATGTTTCCCTCTCCATATGCATTAGTCATATAGATTATGTATTAAGGGTGAAAGTCTTGAAACACTCTTCTAAAACACTAAATACATTATAGTTAAAGTAATGCAAATTACTATTAGTCCTCTATTGTGGTTTGTTCATGTGGCATGTTTTAATTTATGAAAGAACTGCTCAGGCACATTTTTAGGGGTGGCTGGTGAGGCATGTGCCCCAGAAGCTAGGTACCGAAGGTGTCAACAAGTCACCCTGCTTTAGCCAGGGTATTTAGATTAAGGACTTAGGCAGGAAACTGATTCTTGGCCCAAAAGACAAAACACCTTGCTCCAATTCTGGAAAGTGCTATTTTAATGATGGCATTTTAAGGGGTTTTCCAAGCAAATTTAATTGATGGTCTATCCTTGGGATAAGCCATCAATATTTATTGAGGTTAGGCAAGCCAAGGAACCTGTACATTGTGTAGTGGCCAAGCTGGATAATTGTAGCACCCCTGCAAGCCTACCAATCAGCTATTGAAGGCCCATCCTAGACTAATGAGGATAGGCCATCAATTACATTTTCCTGCAAAACTCCTTTAGCTAGTGTTTTGTTATAATAAATCCACTGACTATGTGAATAAAAACAGAAAATATATTAAAAATGATGCTGGGGAGCCCTGTATGTTTGCAAAGGCTGCTTTATTTGTAAACCATTGCTTTCGTATTGAAGAACTGTGGATTTACTGTGTGCAACCATCTAAAAGCTATGAAGACAATTGTAAATATGTTTCAAAATCTAAGAATGCTGATGAATGTGCTCATGTCATGCCTTTGAACTTTGTACAAACTATGCCATGAAAGTCAATTTCTGTTAGTCAAGAATTTTAGAATTCTGGAATGATTTGCATTGAGGCAGAAAAGTGTGGAATAAACAGATAAAATAATGATATGAAAGAATGAGAAAACATTTGTGGAATAACAATGTATCCCAGTGTTTATATCGTTTACAGTCAAACTGCAGTCGAGTTATGAATCTTTTTATAAATATTATTGCTGCAGGTAAGATTTTAATTGGGACAATATTTTTGGTTCCTAGACTATCAAAATGCATCATTCTCAGTTGTGAGTATATTTAGGAAAAAGTGCTATGTTTAATAGGTTGTGTAAATATACTATAAATGGATGCTGTTGCCTAATACTTTTCTCAAAATGCTGTTTTTCATTAAATAGAAATATTTCATCTTTATTTGTTTCATACAGGCACCAATGATGTTTAAAGGGGTATTCCAATTACAGGAATTAAAAAAAAAGTGAGACAGAGTGGTCCCCATGCCAGAAGAAGCAAGGCCTTAGAGGTATCAGAACAGAAAAAGTAGGGAATCGATGCAGAGAAGTATGCTTTCTTTGGTAATTTTACAACAAGCGGTTTAATGATAAAATACTCATTTAAATGCTGATCTTGTGCACGCATTACATGTCGTAACTTCTACTATGAGACATATGGACTCAACAATGCATTTCTGCAAGTTCCATTAGTTGGGACACAGCCGTTTCCTGTGTCACTGTGCACTTCTTCGGGCCTCCCATAGTGACGCAGAAAAACAGCTGTTGCCGACAGGTGTCTACCCTGCTGTCTGTGTATCTCCCCGCTGTATTTATGTGATCTCTGAATAAAGAAGTTCTTAGCTCTACGTGACGGGTGAGTGCTATCTTTTTGTTTTCTATACTGAATAAGTTTAATAAAATTGTCATGTGTGAATTTTACCCCAAACGAAAACATCTTTTGTATTTTCCCTGTATGTATCTAAACAAAAAAGAAAAAAACATCCCAACAAAAAAAAGAAAAAAAAACTGCAATTGTGAAGCCTTTTCAAGATAGAGTAATACTGGCAATAGAGGCAAAAGAGACACGGCAACTCACCGGGTAGACAACTGTGAAGCGGCCTAGGAGGCCGGAAGAAGCACCATTCGACGTAAAACGGACGTTGTCTCCCTCATCCCTGTGATAGCGAGTCCTTACTGCATGTGATTTTGCTTTGCTGCCTGAATAAATCACAGCTTCACTGTTGTCTACCCGGTGAGTGTCTCTTTTGCCTCTATTGCCAGTATTATTATACCTGTTCACATTATGGACACTGAGCACCACATTGACCTGTGTTATGACCGCTATCTACATATGTGGCTATACAAGTGATATCTACTCCGTTGCTTTAACACTTGCAGTGCCTGGTTGCCATTTTCTCTACTGGATTTTGTTTTCAAGATAGAGGTTGGCTCTGATCACAGGCTCTCAGCAGTCATGATTGGGAGGAGGCAGCAAGAAGAACCCCCATGAACTTCACAGCACAGGATCCCGGATAAGTAAAAGATTGATGCTAACTAAGATTAAGTGTAGTCTTATTCCTGGAGTTGCAGTTGAATGATTTTTGTTCTTATTAAAATGAATCATCAGCTCACTGTGTTTACAGTAAGTTTAGGTGACACATGAAATTAATATTAGACAAGTCTTCCTGATAAGACTTTTTTTTTATAAACAAGAATTAAATACACATCATCTTATACCCATTTAATGAACAGATTATGCTAAACCAATCAATGTATTAAAAAAAAACCTTTGAAGATGGAAATGAATGTTAGAGATTTTGGCACTGCACATACAATGCATGTAGAAAGTTTTCAGACCCTTTCACTTTTTTGCATTTTATGTTGCAGCTTTGTGCTAAAATAAAAAACATATATTTATTTTTCCATCACTCTGGACTCAATACCCCAAAATAGAATTTCCGAAATTTCTGCAAATTTATTTTGAAACAAACACTAAAATTTTGCACGGACCTGAACTCTTTTACTATGGTGCTTAAATATTTAGCTCTGGGGGCCTCTCATTTATCTTGATAATTTTTGAGACTTTTTACACCTTGATTTAAGTCACCTGTGGTAAATTCAGTTGATTGGACCTGATTTGGAAAGAAGCATCCTGCTGACAATGCATATTTGGCGTCGGCCAAAGACTGTCTGTAGGGTTGTGCGGCACAGATCTGAAGAATAATACAAAAAGTTCTCAGGAGCACAGTGGCCTCCATAATTGGCAACTGGAGGAAGTTAACAACAACCAGGACTCTTAGAACTCGTCGCCCCAATAGAATAAGTAATAGAGGGAGAAGGGTTTGAAGACATAACAAAGAACATGGGTCACTCTGGCTAAGCTCCAAAGATACAGTGTGCAGATGGGAGAAACTCCCAGAAGGTAAATAAGGACTCCATTAATCTGGGGTGTATATCAGAGTGGTCACAAAGAAGATACTCCTCAGTAAAAGACACACGAAAACCTACCTGGATCTTGTGAAAAAGTAATTTAAATGCTCCCAAACTGTGAGAAACAAGATTATCTGGTCTAATAAAATCAAGTTAGAAGTATTTGGCCTCAGTTCTAAGCATTTGGAGGAAAACAAACAAGGCACATCACCTGCCTCAGGACTGATGCAAGGATTTTTGTCTACACAGGCGAAGGTGCATTTTGGTGCCCTCTCCTCCATCACTGATGTTGTGTGGGTTGGAAGCACCCAGGCAAAGCAAAATATTGTGCATCCCCCGGCCTGTGAATGTAAGAGAATGGCGTTGTGTACAGTGTACACATCACCACTCACCAGGGGCACAGGATTTTTTCATGGGTTGGGGTTTAGAAACATAATAAAATTCATCCACACTGAGATGACATACCACTGCAGTGACCAATACTATCATACTGTAAAAAACATAAACTGCCAGACAAACATATTAGGCTCTGCACATTTTCAGTACATTTCCCAACTTTTCCCTTCCCTCAGTGCCCCGAATAATGCCTCCACTGGTGCCCTGCATAGTATGAGTGAATAGGTCAGCGTGTTGAGGGAGGCCAGGGGGATTAGGAGGTGGTGGATAGGTAATTTGCTTCAATAAAGTAGATGCCCCAGTATGTAGGTAGGGAATCTCCCAGTAGGTAGGTAGATAATTAGATAATTCCCCCCAGTAGGTAGGTAGGTAATCCACTCCTCCCTCCATTAGGTAGATGCCCCCAGTAGATAGCTAGGGATTCCAAATTGTAGATATAAGATAATGCCCGATAGTAGGTAGGTAGGCCCCTCGTAGGTCTTGCCCCCTGGTAGATAGATAGCAGTGGTAGGTAAGTAGATAGTGTAGGTAGGTAGAAAGTGCAGGTAGTTAGGTAGGTAGCTAGTGCAGGTACCTGCCAGAGGTGCTTCACCTAAGTACATAAAGGGTCTGAATGCTGACTGTATGCCAATGTAATATATTTTTTTTTTCTTTTACATAAATTAGCAAATATTTCACTTTGTCATTATGGGGTATTGAATGCAAAATGATGGGGGAAACCTTGATTTTTACATTTTGAAATAAATCCGCAACATAAGAAAATGTGAAAAAAGTAAAAGGGTTTGAAAACTTTCCGAATGCACTGTATCATTTTATTGATGACAAGCGATAGTAGCAATGTGAACAAACAATAATGGCTCTATGCATTTTGAGAAAAAGCACACTTTTCAAAAGTTCAGAAATTAAATAGTCTTGATATTTATTTATTTTAATCTGTAGTTAGGATAATTTGTCATGTACCCTGAAAAAGGTTGGCAATATTTTTATAACTTTCATTTTTATAGAATGGACAACAAATATCGGAGTTACAGTGGATACAATTTTAGAGGCAAAGCTCAAAGCAACTTGGTTCAAATGCAATACTTCTAAATAACCACACGTTTATTTGCATCTATAGAAGCATACATGCTTTACACACATTTTTAAGGGGGTGAGAGTTCATTTTTTCTACTAATCATATTTTAGTGTTAAATAAATAAATAAATAAATACATGTGTAGGTTTAAACATGCATGGGATAGGCATAAGGCTATAAGATAGGGAAAGGGACTGGGCCAAATGGTTCTTATCTGCGGACACATTCTATGTTTCTAGGTAAATAAGTGTATGGAGGATCACGTTTACAGCTATTGTGGCCACCATTGTTTCTACCGGGGTACAACCCCTGGCAACATTTGTAGAATCTCCACACATAGAGGATGTATGCACAACTTGTTTAGTTTATAGCAAATCACAGATATGAACTAAAGCAGTTTGCTTAATAGTTAAACATTCTGACTTAAGGACCTCAAACAGTTAATTGCATTTTTTTTTCCAGATTAAGTAAAATGTTTAGGTAATAATTATTATTATATCATCAAAAACCAAAAGAAATCCCTATTAGTACTTCTTGCTGCTTCTCTGACCTCTATGAGGTCTAAATAATATAACTCATGGATATCACTCATGATAAACAATATTCTTTATATAGCTGGTTCCAGCATTTCTCATAGTATGGCTGACAAATCAGCATTGGATGATGACTTGTCATGGATCAAAAGGTTTTGAAATAACTGGATACACCAGTGCGCTGTCTCTTAACAATATTGGATGTAAATGTTTGCCCTGGTGCCCAGATACTTAAATGGGTACTCCTGTGGAAACCTTTTTTTTTTTTAAATCAACTGGTGCCAGAAAGTTAAACAGATTTGTAAATCACTTCTATTAAAAAATCTTAATCCTTCCAGTACTTTTTAGGGGCTGTATACTAAAGAGAAATCCAAAAAAGAAATGCATTTCCTGTGATGTCCTGACCACAATGCTCTTTGCTGACCTCTGCTGTCCATTTTAGGAACTGTCCAGTGAAGGAGAAAATCCCCATAGCAAACATATGCTGCTCTGGACAGTTCCTAAAATGGACAGCAGAGGTCAGCAGAGAGCACTGGGGTCAGGACATCAGAGGAAATGCATTTCTTTTTTGGATTTCTCTTTAATATACAGCCCCTAAAAAGTACTGGAAGGATTAAGATTTTTTAATAGAAGTGATTTACAAATCTGTTTTACTTTCTGGCATCAGTTGATTTAAAAAAAAAAAAAAAAGTTTTCCACAGGAGTACCCCTTTAATGCACTAGGACATGCTCCCTTCATACACTGTATGTGACGTCTGCTATCAGCATCCCTGCACTTAAAGTCAATGGCGTACATCAGCGATCCCGCCAATGTCTGACATTTACCTCTTAAGTGCCAAGATCAATAGCAATTACAGCACTTAAGAGTTTATCAATCAGTCCCCCTGCCCGATCAGCACCCCCACAACATATATGTAGAGGTCCAAACAGCTTCTCTGGCAGTCAGAGGTCCCCTCACCTATTTCGGGCAGGTCCTGTGGTGATTCCTGATAAGGTCAGCTGAGGCAGACTCCATCAGTAGCTTGCCGATAACACTGAGAAATACTATGCAATGGGGACTGCTATGCAAAGTGTAAATAAAATAAGATCATAGCACAAACATTTGCCCCCAATCATTCTTGTCATATTGACCCCCGAAAATAAAGATAACATGTCAGTTTTACTTTAAAGGACACTGCATAAAAATGAAACCACCCAAAAAAAATTTTTTTTCCCATTTCCCCCACAAATATTTTTTTTTGTCATTTTGTCGTACATTATATGGTAAAATGAAAGGTGTCATTACAAAGTACATTTTGTCCCGCAAAAGAATGGATGGAAAAATAAAAGAATTATGTCTCTCAAAATATGAGAAGGAAAAAAACTAAAACACAAAAGGGGAAACTGGCTTTGTCCTCAAGGCCAAAATGGCTGTGCACTTAAGGGGTTAAGGTAATGGTTTCCATTTTCTCTGGTCATGTAACCCTATATTATAAATCAGCAGGTAAATGTGATTGTTTATCTTCATAGATTTTAATAGAACAGCAACAGACAAAAGTTTCAGCATCATTTTCTTGGCCAATGCCGATTGTGGATTCATCACCGGGTATCACTTAGGCCACTGGAACTTTCTTCTGTTTGGGTGTTAGCGCTGGCTTTACTTGGCTTTCCTATATGTAAATTCCATCTCATTCATCCAATTTCTTACAGTTCTGTCATGAACATTGATTCCATTGTCCTCCCAGGTGTCTTTTGTTCTCTTGCATTTTCTATTTTGAAGGTATATTGCGCTGAGCTTCCTGCTCTGTTCTGTTTGACTTTCCTTTAGTTCACCTGTATTTTTTTTCTCTTTGCTTGCAACTCTTTTACATACATTTTTTTTTACCACACTCCATGTAAGTTTTCAATCTTAACCCCTTAATGGGGTACTCCGCCCCTAAGACATCTTATCCCCTATACAAAGGATAGGGGATAAGAGGTCTGGTCGTGGGGCCAGGCCACTGGGGACCCCCGCAATCTCGCATGTAGCACCCACCGTCCATCACGCCCCCTCCCATAGACTTGCATTGCGGAGACGGGGCGTGACGTCACATAGGGGGGAAAGTCGTGATTTCACGATACTCCGGCCCCGTAGTCGTAACCCGGCAGACTCAATGGCTGCGGCGCTGCATGCAGCCCCCACAGGTGGGTGCTACATGCCAGATTGTGGGAATCTCCAGCGGCGGGACCCCCACAATCAGACATCATATTCCCTATCCTTTGGATAGGGGATAAGATGTCTTAGGGCCGGAGTACCCCTTACGGACCAGGCACATTTTGGCCTTAAGGAGTACCTCTCATCAAAAAAACTTTTGATATATTATAGATTAATGTATGCAGAATAACTTTACAATTGCATGTTATTAAAAAATATGCTTCTTTCTATTAAATTTTCCACTTTGAAGAAATGACCACTAGGGGTCTCCCTACCAGTCCTGGCAGCAAGCATTTCAGACTCATGCTGGAGTCCTAAACACTACGAGCTGCCAGTCTGCTTTGTTCACAAAGGAGAACACTCAGAGCTGCCTGCCTGCTTTGTTCACAGCCTGTTTGGCTGTGAACAAAGCAGGCTGGCAGCTCTGAGTGTTTAGGACTCCAGCATGAGTCAGAAATGCGTGCTGACGGGACTGATCGGGGAAAATACAATAGAAAGAAGCATATTTTTCATTAACATGCTGTTGGAAAGTTATTCAACATTCATTAATCTAAAATATATCAAAAGTTTATTTGATGAGAGGTACCCTTTAAGGACCAGGCCAATTTTATTTTTGCATATTCATTTTTTCCTTCTTACCTTTATATATTGTTATACACAGACAAATATAAGGGCTTGTTTTTTGCATCAATTTTACTTTGTAATGACATCACTCATTTTACCATAAAATGTATGGCACAACAAAAAAAAAAAACATTATTTATGTAGGGAAATTGAAAAGAAAACCGCAATTTATGAAATTTTTGAAGGTTTTGTTTTCACGCTGTACACTTTACGGTAAAAATTACATGTTTTCTTTATTCTGTGGGTGAATACGATTAAAATGATACCCATTTTATATACTTTTCTATTATTGTACTGCTTTAAAAAAAATCTCTAACTATTTTAACAAAATTAGTATGTTTAAAATTGCCCTATTTTGACCACCTATAACTTTCTAATTTTTGCATATATGGGGTGGTGTGAGGGCTCATTTTTTGCACCATGATCTGTAGTTTTTATTGGTCCCACTTTTGCTTATATTTTACTTTTTAATCACTTTTTATAAATATTTTCTTTTGGAATAAAATGTGACAAAAAAGCAGCAATTTTTTTTTTTTTTTTTTTTTTTTACGTTTATGCTGTTCACCATACTGTATTATTAATATTATATTTTGATAGTTCAAAATAGTTCAAGATAGTTTATTAATATATTTTTAACTTACTTTACTTTTACTTGCTTTATGGGGGGTAAAATGGGAAAAAGGGACGATTTACATTTTCATTGGGGGAGTGGATTTTTTACATTTCTTTACTTTTTACTACACTTTTTATGTCCCCATATGTGACTATTTATAGCAATCAACTGATTGCTAATACTGTTCAATGCTATGCATAGGGCATAGCACTAATCAGTATTATTGGTGATCTTCTGCTCTGGTCTGCTCGATCTCAGACCAGAGCAGAAGACCCCTGGAGAAGGCCAAGGCAGGTGAGGAGACCTCCGGCTGCCATGCTGGATGATTGGATCCCTGCAGCAGCGCTTCGGTGGATCCGATCATCCATTTTAAGTGCCGCATTGCTGCAGATGTCGTGATCTGTATTGATCACAGCATCTAAAGGGTTAATGGCGGACATCAGCGCAATCGCAGCCGGGACCTGCCGTGCATGTAAGTACCACAGCACCATGACGTACTTTTACGTCCAATGTCGTTAAGGGGTTGAAGCAATTGTATAATCCTTTTTTATCATTTCAATTCGGGCCATGTTGTCTTTAAATTGCCATGTCCAAAAGTTTGTTAGGTCATATTTACATGGACAAAATTTGCATGGTTGTTAAGCTGAAAACCATTTTTTTTTTGTCTCTAAAACCATATTTTTTTTTGCGTGAAAACCACCTATCACTGATTTGAACTTGAACTTTTTTTGTGTCTTTTTTCTGTGCTTAAAAAATGAATGACACACTGGTGAGATTTTTCCAGCATGCTGAGTGTTTGTCTCCTATTAAAATCAATGGGAGAATTTTTGTGCATGTTGAAGTGGTCTTGGGTGCATAACTGTATTTTGTTTTGAGGCCCCAGCCTGGCTGAGCAGTAAAAAAAAAAAAGCCCCCAAAAACGCTCTAAAAATGGCTACAAAAATACTCCAAAGTAAAAATAAATCTAAAAAATCCACTATAAAAAATAGTTTTTGGAGTTGGTGTTTGATACATGTGAATGCACAGATTATATACACGTTGTTCTTGTCCATGTGAACACCTAAGGTTGGCACTTAAAGAAGATGTCCAGTGGTAAGGAACTTGTCCCCTATCAGCAGGATAAGTGTCTTATCGCGAGGGTCTGACTGCTGGGATTCCCCACGATCTCCCATATGGGGCCCCAGCTCGGCCTTGGCTTTGCTCTCTTAGAGTGCGTTTTGTACCCAGGTCGTCGGCTGGTAGAAATACGTCCCCTCCATTCATCTCTATGGGAGAGGTGGAGACACACAAATGCTGTGCCTCCGCCTCTCCCATAGAGATGAATGGATGGGGTTGTCTTTCGACCAGCCGACATGCTGTGTGAGCCGGAGGCCTGTGCAGGAGATCTCGGGAGGTCCCAGCAGTCGAACCCCCCCCCCCCCATCAGACACTTATCCCCTATACTGTGGATAGTGTATAAGTTTCCTACCGCAGGATATCTTCTTTACAAATAATCCACAGGAAAGGTATTAAATGAATTATTGCTGGAGGTTTCACTGTCTGGACCACCACCTAATCATAAGGGCAGGGTCTTTATGTCCCCTGTTAGAATGTTTTGGTAGTTGAGAATGCAAATCTGTAATTTGCTATAACATATAAAAGCTGGGTGAAGGCATCCTAAATGTGGTATCCTTGAGAACAAGCTGTACTGGACACACTTCATATTGTAATAGGCACATACAGTAAGTTGAAAGACACCCATCAAGTTATTTCAAAGGAAGCAAAAGTGTAGCTTTATTGCCTTACTGGAAAATAATTCTACACATTGCAATAAACTGCAAAATCTAGATCTCATTGATATTTAACTTTTGGAGGGAGATGTAAATGCACTTCCGAATATCTTCCAAACCAATGAAAATTTGTTTATATCAAGAAGTACTGTTTATTATATATGATATTTGACACTACTATCTTTGCCCCATTTTAGCAATATGTAGTGATCAGTAATGTGTTATGTCCATTTATATATATATATATATATATATATATATATATATATATATATATATATCACTATGTATCTCTACAACTTGCAAAAACTGCATAGATAAATGCAATATTGATAAATGCAATATTTTTTCATAGATAAACATGTTAAAGCATTTAGTATTTAAGTCATTTCCGATCTCTCACCTGAATTAAACTAGCTGCAGGATTTCTTCGTTTTTCAAAGTGCTTCTGTCGATGCTGTTCCTGAACTTTTAAGGCAAATCCTGAACCGAGAATTCCCTAGAAGGTACAAAATATTTAATATTTAATATTTATAACAGCATACTGGAAGTGCCTTATTGTCTGCAGAGAAGATCCAAGGAGATGTCTAAGGAACAATCGAGAAAGGAGGCTTTTACAGCGCTTCTTGCTATCACCACCAATGTAACCGATTCACCAATTTATCGAAATAACAACCAGATAATGCATTTTGAGGGTCAAGACACGTTGTCTGATTGGTATTTCAATCTTTTTTTTTTTTTTTTTTTTTTCTTTCTAAAGTTTCTTGGTCGTTCCTCAGATTTCTCCTTGTATCTTCTCTGCAGTATGGTGGATCATTCCAGCTCTCAGGTAACGGTTGGATGCTGGCAGCTCCTGAACATAATTATTACAAGACATTCTTTGGTGTTGTACCCACTTATACCAACTTAGATAATGGCACATATAGCACCCCTGTTGTTTTTCAGCTTTTTAAAAATGTTTCTGCAAACATTATTGTCTGACCTGCAGAACAGCTGGAATCACTATATTACCTGTGTACAAGAAGATTTGGGTGAGAAGACTGAGCTGCTAGACATAAAAAAGCACCGAATACATTATGTGGTATGCTTAAGAAACACTTAAAAAACACCATTGGATGTTATCAAGGGCATGCAACAACTATGGCGGACATTTATTATTGTTTGCTGTGGTAAGCAAGTTCTAAAGGCCTTAATTTTGCTTTTTTTCTACATATTTATCATACTTACACAGAAGCAAAACAAAAAGTCGCAGCTGAGACTTTTGTGAGACTTTGTTGCAACTTTTTTAATTTGCTTACGGACGTTTTGTACTCCAGGTCAGACCTGGAGCAGACATACGACTTTTTGTAAGGGGTTTGTAACTTTTTTGCCTGCGTGCTACTTTGGCACATCATAAATACCTGACCACAGCATACTGAAAACTGAAGTTGGCTTAGGTAAGGCTGTTTGTAACTTTTAGCTTGCCTACAAAAGTCACACAAAAAACTGCTTAGGCGCATGTGCGACTTTTTGTGTGCCTGGAGTAAGCAAAAAAAAAGGCTCTAAATGTTCTGGACAAATATAATATTATATTATTAGAAGGAAATTATTACAATTATACTACATTTTTAATGATCTTACACAGGAATTTTATAATACGGAGCCACCATTTGAACCTTCATAAAACTGACTGAACAGGTACTGCATTGTGTTCTCGGAGGAATTAAAGGGAACCTTCCAGTTAAGTTATGCTGTCCTTGTATAACATAGTGACAATCATTGTGATGTAGTTTAGATGTAAAGAACCTACACCTGAAAGCAGGTAGCACACATCCAGAGATTTCTTACAGTCACTGTATATGGAAAAATCTGTCTATTAAGAGCAACGGGACTGGAAGAAGCAGCAATGATTCTTTACTGGATATCCACTGACTGTTTTTAAGTGTGGATTCTCTGAGACTGCACTACATCCTGGCTTAAAGGGGTACTCCGGAGCTAAGACATCTTATCCCCTATCAAAAGCATAGGGGATAAGATGCCCGATCACGGAGGTCCCGCCGCTAGTCCCTGGAGCACGTTCGCTCTGGGTCTGATTTCTGGCGATCACAGGGGGCTGAAGCATTGTGACGTCACGGCCCCGCCCCATGTCATGTCATGCTCCGCCCCCTCAATGCAAGCTTATGGGAGGGGGCGTGACAGCTGTCATGCCCCCTCCCATAGGCTTGCATTGAGGGGGCGGAGCGTTACGTCCCACGGGGGCGGGGGCGTGATGTCACAATGCACCGGCCCCCGTGATCGCCGAAGTGCCCTTTTAAGGAAAATACAGCTGGAAACATGTCTGTCACTATGTTGTGCTGCATTGAATGAGACAGTGTTAAAATTCCCATTGAATCTGTGTTTTTCAAGTAATAGGAAACACGATATGCCAACCTTATAAAGGAACTTGACTTTGGAGATTGTCAGTAAAATAGATATGTTTTTGTTAAGGAGTTAATTGTCAAAAACCACCCACTCCTTCTTTAGAAAATGTAAAAGAAATTCACTGTAATGTAAAATTACATTTAGCATCATCCCACCTCATTGACTGACTCTTTCCAGTTTAACTGCAGTACAATATTTTGACTTCCATTTTACATTTAATTGGTCTCACACCAGCAAAATACACTGTAATATTGTACTTTTAACTTCTATCTGGTGTCCTCATTAAAGAAAAACATTTCAAATAGTCACTGATTTAAAAAATACATCCAAATACATCCTAATATTGATTAGAACACAATTGTTATTTGTTTAGAAAAAAAACATTTTTTTCCTTTTTAATTTAAAAAGTATTAAAATGTTTGTATAAATTTTAAAAGAAAAAAATATTATACTATTGTCATGCCATATGTGATGTATATTGTTTTGTATAGTATTATACTGTCCCATATACGAGATGGCAGGCCACTGTACAGTCATATATTATTGGGGTAGCTGGGCAGCAGCAGGGTTGCTAACCATTCGTAAACTCCTAGACAGTCCATAAAAATGACATGAAAAAAAATATATAGATTTGTGATTTGTTTGAGACTGTTGATACTTTACCAGGTCATTGTGAATGTAATTATCATTTTACTGTGCAAATGCTTATGATGATTGTATATAAGTATATTGAACTATATACACTGCTCAAATCACACTGTCCACTCAGGAAGCAACACTGATTGACAATCAATTTCACAGGCTGTTGTGCAAATGGAACAGACAACAGGTGGAAATTATAGGCAATTAGCAAGACACCCCCAATAAAGGAATGGTTCTGCAGGTGTGACTACAGACCACTTCTCAGTTCCTATGCTTCCTGGCTGATGTTTTGTTCCCTTTTGAATGCTGGTGGTGCCTTCATTCTTGTGGTAGCATGAGACTGAGTCTACAACCCACACAAGTGGCTCAGGTAGTGCAGCTCATCCAGGATGGCACATCAATGCGAGCTGTGGCAAGAAGGTTTGCTGTGTCTGTCAGCGTAGTGTCCAGAACATGGAGCCACTACCAGGAGACAGGCCAGTACATCAGGAGATGTGGAGGAGGCCGTAGGAGGGCAACAACCCAGTGGCGGGACTGCTACCTCCGCCTTTGTGCAAGGAGGAGGACTGCCAGAGCCCTGCAAAATGACTTCCAGCAGGTCACAAATGTGCAGAAACAGACTCCATGAAGGTGGTATGAGGGCCTGACGTCCACAGGTGGGCGTTGTGCCTACAGCCCAACACCGTGCCGGATGTTAGGCATTTGCCAGAGAACACCAAGATTGGCAAATTCACCACTGGCGCCCTGTGCTCTTCACAGATGAAAGCAGGTTCATACTGTGCACATGTGACAGAATCTGGAGATGCCATGGAGAATGTTCTGCTGCCTGCAATATCCTCCGGCATGACTGGTTGGCGGTGGGTCAATAATGATGTGGGGTGGCATTTCTTTGCGGGTGCGCACAGCCCCCCATGTGCTTGCCAGAGGTAGCCTGACTTCCATTAGGTACCGAGATGAGATCCTCAGACCCCGTGTGAGACCATATGCTGGTGCAGTTGGCCCTGGGTTCCTCCTAATGCAAGACAATGCTAGACCTCATGTGGCTGGAGTGTGTCAGCAGTTCCTGCAAGGGGAAGGCATTGATGCTATGCACTGGCCCGCCTGTTCCCCAGACCTGAATCTGATAGAGCACATCTGGAACATCATGTCTCGCTCCATCCACCAACAGACTGTCCAGGAGTTGGCGGTTGCTTTAGTCCAGATCTGGGAGGACATCCTTCAGGATGAGCATGCCCAGGCATTGTAGGGAGGTCATACGGGCACGTGGAGGACACGCACACTACTGAGCCTCATTTTGACTTGTTTTAAGGGCATTATATCAAAGTTGGATCAGTCTGTCGTGTGGTTTTCCACTTTGATTTTGAGTGTGATTCCAGACCTCCATGGGTTGTTAAATTTGATTTCCATTGATAATTTTTGTGTGATTTTGTTGTCAGCACATTTAACTACAGTATGTAAAGACGAAAGTATTTCATATGATTAGTTCATTCATTCAGACCTAGGATGTATTATCTTAGTGTTCCCTTTATTTTTTTGAGCAGTGTGTATATATATATATATATATATATATATATATATATATTAATCTTTATGATTCATTATGGTTTTCAGTTTTTCTATAAAAAGTGATGTCTGTCTGCCATTTCTAAGTGATTTCTGGGCACCAGAAAATATAGTTTTGTTGTTGGTAGCTTGCAGAAGGAGGTGCCTGAGTCAGTGCTGGCCCAGAAGGATTCCCATGCTGATGTGGTTGTGTGTGTCTTGGTATAGAAGTGCTGTGACATGTTGGCAGGAGAATAAAATAGGGAAATGAAGGTAGTGACTAGTGCCAAAACATGGAGTTTGTGGGGAGACCGCAAGAAGTGTCAAGGGAACATGTTGGCATGAGACAGTGGTAGAGATGAGGATGCACTATTGGGCTGGACATTTGAACAAGTGAAAGTGTACTTGAGTGGAAGCTGCACAGTAGGTCTCCTGAAGTTGGTGCAAAGGCTAAGAGGTCCACAACTACCAGCACTGTAACATGCAACAAGAATAGAGTGATGTTATGGATAGAATTTGGTGAACTGCCTTGGGAGTGTGTCTTGTAGACTGGGTAGGCAGTGTGAGACTTCAGTCTTGTGAGGAGCCAACTGTGAGATACTGTGTAGTCCATGCAGAATTTCAGCCCTGTGGGAAACCGTGTGGACTGTGTAAAACGTAACCCCTTAAGGACCAGGCCAATTTTCACTGTATAACCAGAGTGCTTTTTGCACATCTGACCACTTTCACTTTAAGCATTAATAACTCTGGGATGCTTTTACCTATCATTCTGATTCCGAGATAGTTTTTTTGTGTCATATTCTAATTTATGTTATTGGTAAAATTTTGTCGATACTTGCACCATTTCTTAGTGAAACATACCAAAATTTGATGAAAAAATTGAAAATGTAGCATTTTTCTAACTTTGAAGCTCTCTGCTTGTAAGGAATATAGACATTCTAAATAAATTATATTTTGATTCACATATACAATATGCCTACTTTATGTTTGCATCATAAAGTTGACATGTTTTTACTTTTGGACGACATTAGAGGGCTTCAAAGTTCAGCAGCAATTTTCCAATTTTTCACCAAATTTTCAAAATCGGAATTTTTCAGGGACCAGTTCAGGTTTGAAGTGGATTTGAAGGGCCTTCATATTAGAAATACCCCACAAATGACCCCACTATAAAAACTGCACCCCTCAAAGTATTCAAAATGACATTCAGTAAGTGTGTTAACCCTTTAGGTGTTTCACAGGAATAGCAGCAATGTGAAGGAGAAAATTCAAAATCTTCATTTTTTACACCCGCATGTTCTTGTAGACCCAGTTTTTGAATTTTTACAAGAGGTAAAAGGAACAAAATCCTCTCAAAATTTGTAACCCAATTTCTCTCGAGTAAGAAAATACCTCATATGTGTATGTCAAGTGTTCGGCGGGCGCTGTAGAGGGCTCAGAAGGGAAGGAGCGACAATGGGATTTTGGAGAGTGCGTTTTTCTGAAATGGTTTTTGGGGGGCATGTCACATTTAGGAAGTCCCTATGGTGCCAGAACAGCAAAAAAAAAAAACAACAAAAAAAACACATGGCATACTATTTTGGAAACTACACCCCTCAAGGAATGTAACAAGGGGTACAGGGAGCCTTAACACCTCACAGGTATTTCACGACTTTTTGTTAAAGTCAGATGTGTAAATGAAAAATAATTTTTTTTTCACAAATATGTTTTCCCCCAAATTTAACATTTTTACAAGGGGTAATAGGAGAAAATTACCCCAAAAATTTGTAACCCCATTTCTTCTGAGTATGGGAATACCCCATGTGTGGACGTCAAGTGCTCTGCTGGCGCACTACAATGCTCAGAAGAGAAGGAGCGCCATAAAGCTTTTGAAAAGGGAATTTGTTTGGAATAGAAGTCAGGGGCCATGTGTGTTTACAAAGCCCCCCGTGGTGCCAGAACAGTGGAACCCCTCCCCATGTGACCCCATTTTGGAAACTACACCCCACACAGAATATAATAAGGGGTGCAGTGAGCATTTACACCCCACTGGCGTTTGATAGATCTTTGGAATAGTGGGCTGTGCAAATGAAAACTTACAATTTTCATTTTCACGGACCACTGTTCCAAAAATCTGTCAGACCCCTGTGGGGCGTAAATGCTCACTGTACCCCTTATTACATTACATGAGGGGTGTAGTTTCCAAAATGGGGTCACATGTGGGTATTTATTTTTTTGCATTTATGTCAGAACTGCTGTAAAATCAGCCACCCCTGTGCAAATCACCAATTTAGGCATAGACATAGTGCACTCTCACTCCTGAGCCTTGTTGTGCCCCCCGCCGAGCATTTTACGTCCACATATGGGGTATTTCCGTACTCAGGAGAAATTGCGTTACAAATTTTGGGGTCTTTTTTTCCTTTTACCTCTTGTGAAAATAAAAAGTAAAGGACAACACCAGCATGTTAGTGTAAACATTTTTTTTTACACTAACAGGCTGGTGTAGACCCCAACTTTTCTTTTTCATAAGGGGTAAAAGGAGAAAAAGCCCCCCAAAATTTGTAGTGCAATTTCTCTCGAGTACGGAAAAACCCCATATGTGGCCCTTAACTGTTTCCTTGAAATACGACAGGGCTCCGAAGTGAGAGAGCGCCATGCGCATTTGAGGACTAAATTAGGGATTGCATAGGGGTGGACATAGGGGTATTCTACGCCAGTGATTCCCAAACAGGGTGCCTCCAGCTGTTGCTAAACTCCCAGCATGCCTGGACAGTCAGTGGCTGTCCGGAAATGCTGGGAGTTGTTGTTTTGCAACAGCTGGAGGCTCCGTTTTGGAAACACTGCCATACAAGACATTTTTTATTTTTATTGGGGGGGGGGGGGGGGGGCAGTGTAAGGGAGTGTATATGTAGTGTTTTACCCTTTATTTTGTGTTAGTGTAGTGTAGTGTTTTTAGGGCACATTCACACTGGCGGCGGTTTACAGTGAGCTTACCGCTAGGAGTATGCGATGCTGTGAAAAATTTGCCGCAGCTCATACTTGAAGCAGGAAACTTACTGCAAACCTGCCCATGTGAATGTACCCTGTACATTCACATGGGGGGGACAAACCTCCAGCTGTTTCAAAACTACAACTCCCAGCATGCACTGACAGACAGTGCATGCTGGGAGTTGTACTTTTGCAACAGCTGGAGGCACACTGGTTGGAAAACCTTCAGTTAGGTTCTGCTACCTAACTCAGTATTTACCAGCCAGTGTGCATCCAGCTGTTGCAAAACTACAACTCCCAGCATGTACTGATCGCAAAAGGGCATGCTGGGAGATGTAGTTATGCAATAGCTGGAGGTACACAACTACAACTCCCAGCATGCCGAGACAGTTTGCTGTTTGGGCATGCTGGGATTTGCAGTTTTGCAACATCTGTAAAGCTACAATTTAGAGATCTCCAAACTGTGGACCTCCAGCTGTTGCAAAACTACAGATCCCAGCATGCCCAGACAGCAAACTGCTGTTTGGGCATGCTAGGAGTTGCAGTTTTGCAACATCTGGAGGGCCACAGTTAGAGATCACTGCCAGTGATCTCCAAACTGGGTCCTCCAGCTGTTGCAAAACTACAAATCCCTGCATGCCCAAACTGCTGTCTGGGCATGCTGGGAGTTGTAGTTTTGCAACATCTGAAGGGTTAAAGTTTAGAGACCACTGTATAGTGGTCTCAAACTGTACCCTCCAGATGGTGCTAGGCAACTTACCGGCTCCCGTCGGATCCAGGGAGCCTGCCGCACGACATCGCCGGACTCCGATCTCCTCCACCGATGGTCCCCCGCAGCCTCGCCGGCGGGGTAAGTGGATGTTGGCGCCGGTCCTCTGTCGTTTCCCTGTTCTGCCACGCCTAATGGGGGTTGGCAGAACGGGGAAACCAAAAGTAAAGCCCCCCGCCGCCGATCTGCTATTGGTGGTCGCGTCTAGACCACCAATAGCAGGGATAGGAGGGGTGGCACCCCGCCACCTCACTCCTATCAGTTCAGGGGGATCGTGGGTGTCTTGGACAAACGCGATCCCCGTTATATTTCGGGTCACCATAGACCCGTATGACCCGGAATAGCCGCAAATCACAAGTGTGAATTTACTTGCGATTTGCGGCGATCGCCGACATGGGGGGGTCTGATGACCCCCCTGGGCATTTGCGCGGGCTGCCTGCTGATAGATATCAGCAGTCACCCCCGTCCGGTCCCCGCCCAGCGCGCGGCAGGGACCGAAATTCCCACGTGCGTACAGGTACGCCCTTGGTCCTTAAGTACCAGGGAGCAAAGGCGTACCTGTACGCCCTTGGTACTTAAAAGGGGTATTCCAGGAACTTTTTTTTATATTTGACTATGCTACAGGGGCTGTAAAGTTAGTGTAGTTCATAATATAGTGTCTGTACCTGTGTGTGATGGTTTTCTCACAATTCTTCTGTGATTTTCACCCCAATATTTATTTTTAACAGCATACAAAATGACTGTTGTCTCAGATTTTTCCCAGGTTGCAATGCGGCTGAGACCTGACTCACTAGTCAGCTGATGACAGGGAGCCTGTCTGCTTCAATGGGTGGAGAGATCGCTTGCTGGGAGAGAGATCAATCTGCAACTAATGCAACAGCTGTAGGCACCCTGATTGAAAACCACAGGTCTTTTGAATGGATGCAGCTCATTTATGTTTCAATGGGTGGGGTGACTGATGTGTGGGAGGGAAAAAATTGAATTATGGGATTTGCAGGCAAAAAAAGAAAACTCAAACAGTTTTACCAATTCACAAAAAGCTAGCCACAGTGTTATTGTAATCTCACAACATAGCTATTAAGCCCCAAGACAAGATCAGATCATTCCTAAGAATGTCCATTACTGTCTGCCAGGTACATACTAAAATCACCTTATGGTGAATAACCCCTTTAAGCCCCGTGGGTAGTTGAAACTGGTGTATCATGACTGTGTGAGACTCAAGCCCATAAAAGATAGGGAGAGAGACTTACTTCCCTATGGCCTGTAAAACAGCCTATGTGTTCCTGTCCTGGGAAGTCAATGAACTGATGGAGCCTGGAGGTAAAAGTTAGCCCAAAGGGATTTTGGAGATTATCCAAGTGAGGAAGAATTGTTCTTTCTTTTACATACAGTCAAGGTGCAACTTGTACATGTTGTATTATAAGCTGAAATTAAAGTATATGCTGACTATTAAAGGTCAAGAAGCATTTGATGCCTAGTACTGTGGCATAGAAAACACTAGGTTTATATGAAAGATATGATAACCAGCACTGTTATCAGTTATGATAGTTTTGTGCATATACTTACTGCAGGTAATGCAAAGAAGGAAATACCAAGCAGAGCAAAACCAGCTGAAAGAAGTCTCCCAAGCCATGTATGAGGAGTTTTGTCACCGTAGCCAATGGTTGTCAATGTGATCTGCAATACACATGAACAAGTGACTGTCTAAGAATACATGGAGCACTTAAACATTAGCCATCTCTGCATTTGCTAAAATAATATATAATAATATTCTAATATATATATATATATATATATATATATATATATATATATATAGTAATGGCTGTAAATGTTTGCACCCCTGAAATGTTTCTAGAAAATGAAGCATTTCTCACAGAAAAGGATTGCAGTAACACATGTTCTGCTATACACATGTTTATACCCTTTGTGTGTATTGGAACTAAACCAAAAAAGGGAGGGAAAAAAGCTAATTGGACATAATGTCACACCAAACTATATAAATTGGCTGGACAAAATTATTGGCACCCTTTCAAAATTGTGGAAAAATTATCCTTTAAACTCACCTGGGACAAGTAACTGGTGTGGGTAATATAAAAATCATACCTGAAAGCAGATAAAAAGGAGAGAAGTTCACTTAGTCTTTGCATTGTGTGTCTGTGTGTGCCACACTAAGTATGGACAACAGAAAGAGGAGAAGAGAACTGTCTGAGGACTTGAGAACCAAAATTGTGGAAACATATCAACAATCTCAAGGTTACAAGTCCATCTCCAGAGATCTAGATTTGCATTGGTGTCAACGCAGGAAAGTCTTTATGGTGGTTAAGCAGCCCCAAACAAGTTCCAAAGATATTCAAGCTGTCCTGCAGGCTCAGGGAGCATCAGTGTCAACTCGAACTATCGGTCGACATTTAACCCTTTTTCACCTTAACCCCTTAAGGACCCAGACCATTTATACCTTAAGGACCCTGCCATTTTTTGAACATCTGACCACTGTCACTTTAAGCATTAATAACTCTGGGATGCTTTTACCTTTCATTCTGATTCCGAGATAGTTTTTTCGTGACATATTCTACTTTATGTTAGTCGTAAATTTTTGCCGATACTTGAATCATTTCTTGGAGAAAAATTTCAAAATTTGATGAAAAAATTGTAAATTTAGCATTTTTCTAATTTTGAAGCTCTCTGTTTGTAAGGAAAATAGACATTCCAAATAAATTATATTTTGATTCACATATAAAATATGTCTTCTTTATATTTTCATCAGAAAGTTGACATGTTTTTACTTTTGGACGACATCAGAGGGCTTCAAAGTTCAGCAGCAATTTTCCAATTTTTCACGAAATTTTCAAAATCTGAATTTTTCAGGGACCAGTTCACTTTTGAAGTGGATTTGAAGGGCTTTCTTTTAAAAAAAAATACCCCATATTTTCTTTTTTTCCTCCCTTTTTTGGTTCAGTTCCAATACACACAAAAAGAAAAAACATGTGTATAGCAAAACATGTGTTACTGCAATCCTTTTCTGTGAGAAATACTTCATTTTCTAGAAAAATTTCAGGGGTGCCAACATTTACGGCCATGACTGTGTATCTCAACATAGCTATTAGTAAATGTAATTAGCTGTAAAGATGAGTCAACAATAACCTCATTATAAAGGGTAAGTATATTAGTAATATATTGGTACATGGAACATAGATCTCACTATTTCGGTTGCTGAGTCTGTGAAAGAAAAGGAAAACATAGTTAGCCATGCATCAAATGCAATAAATATAATACATAGTCCTTATATTACCCATTCTGGTCAAATGTATTTAAAGGATGCATATCTAGGTAGAGGAGAGAATGTTAAAACATTATTTTTTTTTTTAACGCATTTTGGATCCTTACTTTAAATATGTTGGAACTGAATGGGTTAAATAGGGACAGTGAAATCAGTCATTTATTGTAATTGATGCATGGCTAACAGTTTTTTCCTTTTCTTTCACAGACTCAGCAGCTAGAATAGGTTTTATCTTCCTGGAGCACTGTGAGATCTATATTTTGTACTAATAAATTACTAATACACTTAACCGCTAGAATGTGGTCGTTTGCATTAACAGTTTATTTATATCCGTGTATACTGCTAATTATACTTACTAATGGATATGTTGTTTAGGGGTCAAACCCCCTATTAACTATGCCACCACTAAAGTGTAACTATTTATATATATATAATGTCAAACATTAAACATATACATACAGTAAGTGACCTGCAAAAAATTGATAAAAGATAGGTGCTGGCGTGTGTCCCTGTAATGCGGGATTATCTCAATGGTAGTAGAGGGATAGTTAAAGGGGTACTCCAGTGGAAAACAATTTATTTTAAATCAACTGGTGCCAGAAAGTTAAACAGATTTGTTAATTACTTCTATTAAAAAATCTTAATCCGTCCAGTACTTATCAGCTGCTGTATGCTCCAGAGGACATTGAATAGCCCTTTTCTGTCTGACACAGTGCTCTCTGCTGACATCTCTATCCATGTCAGGAACTGTACAAAGCAGGAGCAAATCCCCATAGCAAACCTCTCCTGCTCTGGACAGTTCCTGACATGGACAGAGGTGTCAGCAGAGAGCACTTTGGTCAGACAGAAGAGAAATTCAAAAAGAAAAGAACGTCCTCTGAAGCATACATCAGCTGATAAGTACTGGAAGGATTAAGATTTTTAATAGAAGTAATTTACTAATCTGTTTAACTTTCTGGCACCAGTTGATTTAAAATAAATAGTTTTTCACCAGAATACCCCTTTAGGGTACATTCCCACACAACGTATTTGCTGCGTATTTGCTGCTGCGTATTTCATTTTCCCTGTTGAAGTCAATGGGTAGGAAAATACGCAGCACCAAATACGCAGCAAATACGCAGCAAAATACGCTGTGTGGGAATGCATCCTTAGGGTGCATTCCCACATGGCGTATTTTGCTGCGTATTTGGTGCTGCGTATTTTCCTACCCATTGACTTCAACAGGGAAAATAAAATATGCAGCAGCAAATACGCAGCAAATACGCCATGTGGGAACGTACCCTTAATTTGAGAGATTTTGACCCTAGGATTTAAATATGAGTTTATTGGTGTGTGTGTGTGTGGTCAATTTGACCTCTTACCTACCCTGTATAGGGTGATCAGAGTTTTGCAGATTTATGTTATACTACATCTGTGTATGTTTATAATTTCTGTCCGTCTGTTGTCTAGCCTTATATCCATGACAACATGATGTCACCTACTAGCTACAGAGATGTAATTTCTCTGAGACCCATGGGGTTTATTTAAAGGGGTACTCCGGCACTAAGACATCTTAGCACCCCGTTACCATCAGCCCCCGGAGCATGTTCGCTCCGGGTCTGATGACTGCCGATCACGGGGCCGGAGTATTGTAATGTCACGGCTCCGCCCCGTGTGATGTCACGCTTTGCCCCCTCAATGCACATCTATGGGAGGGGGCATGCTAAATAGTAGAAAAAATGCAACAAACCCACAGAAAAAACACACCATGTAAACACCTAATGGAATGTTTAAAGGGGCACTCCACCCCTAGACATCTTATCCCCTATCCAAAGGATAGGGGATAAGATGTCTGATCACGGGGTCCCGCCGCTGGGGACCCCCAAAGTATAGCATGCAGCACCCATCTGTATCTGCTTCCGGCAGCACTGGAGGTTCTGGCTCCCGACCACGGGAATGGAAGATCGGGATGTCACGACTCCGCCCCCGTGTGACATCACACTCCGCCCCCCCAATGCAAGTCTATGGGAGGGGGCGTGACAACTGTCACGCCCCCTCCCATAGGCTTGCATTGAGGGGGCAGAGCGTGACGACACACGGGGGGCAGAGCCGTGACGTCACAATGCTCCAGCCCTGTGATCGACAGTAATCAGACCCGGAGTGAACACGCTCCGGGGACTGATTTTAACGGGGTGCGGCATGCAAGATCACCGGGGTCCCCAGCGGTGGGACCCCCGCGATCAGGCATCTTATCCCCTATCCTTTGGATAGGGGATAAGATGTTTAAGCGCCGGAGTACCCCTTTTAATGCTAACATATAAAAGTAACAAGTCAATTCCTATTAAAAGTAGCATGCCTTAGAATCTATGGCTTATTATGGCAAAATAATCACTATGACTTAAAAGCTTATTAAGAAAAACAACTTTCTACACTTAACAGCTATTCCTATTAGTAAGTAGGAAACAACAACAATGGGGTCAGGTCGAAGGCTTAACACAGCTGTACTTGCCAGAAATTGATTTCTGCTAATGAGCGTTCCATCAACTGTCTTAAGATACTAAAGTGTATAATTGTGGACTCTGCAATTTTATTGGATTACTTCATATGGAAAGCTACAGTGCCCTTGTTTATTGCTTTTACACTGTTTTTCCTTGGCTGTCTGGTCTTTTCTAAGAATAGCTCCCTGATTACAAACATTTTTTCAGCATCCGCTCTGGAAATAAACTAACAGACACTGCCATTTGGATTGCTCAGCTGTTTCTAAATGTAGCCGCTTTGATTGGCTAATGTAGATAGTTTTACCGACCGTTTCTCTGTGATCCAGTCAGCACTTGGCCATTTGTGATTACACACAACCTAATTTAATTGTCTGCAATTGTCTATATTAAACTCTGGATATTAATTCTATGGTTCATCCAACATCATGGTAGCATAATCAATGGTTGATCAATCACATGTCCTATAGTTTGTATGAATGATCCAACAATCAACATGGTTGGATAAAAAACTGTCAGATCTAAGATGCAGTATAAAAAAATGTGACCCAACAGAGTGAGCTAGCACAAACCCTCACATCATAAATGTGTTATTTCAGCTGGCAACAGCCAAAAAATTAAATAAAAAAATCGAACAGTCTGCCATTAATCATTGTGAACAATGGCTATTATTTTTTAGCTGAAGTGGTCAATATCGGCTATTTCGATCAACTGTTATTTTATATGTATGGCCTGCAGTAAACTATACAATATGTCGCTCTTTGTACATCACATTGTTATATAAACTTAGTAAAAACTACTGTACAATGGAAATTAGTTGTGTGGTTTATGTCATATGGCATGCACATTAGACTGCTCTTGGTAGGGATACAAGATTTCTAGAGCGGTGTAGAGCAGAATATAATCTGTGGCTACCAACAAACCCTTAAAGGGGTTATCCAGGAAAAAAAAATTGTTTGATATATCAACTGGCTCAAGAAAGTATACAGATTTGTAAATTACTTCTATTAAAAAAAGTCTTTATGCTTTCAGTACTTATGAGCTTCTGAAGTTAAGTGCTCTTTGAGGACACGTGTCTCGGGAAACACCCAGTTTAGAAGAGGTTTTGCTATGGGGATTTGCTTCTAAACTGGGCGGTTCCCGAGACACGTGTCATTAGAGAGCACTTAGACAGAAAAGAAGAACCTTAACTTCAGAAGCTCATAACTACTGAAAGGGTTAAGATTTTTTAATAGAAGTAATTTACAAATCTGTTTACCTTTCTGGAGCCAGTTGATATATATATAAAAAAGTTTTTCCCTGAATAACCCCTTTAAAGTGCAAGCTATCATATGTTATGACAGACTTCAGTATTTATGGCCATTATATCCTGCATTTATCAGCAGATGTCTCCCTCTGTAGGCTCCATCTTTAAATGTCATTTTTATCTGAAGTCTTCGCCAGCCTTAACAGAGACTAGATGATTTGATGTCTCCCAAACATAGCACACTGAGAAAAGAGGAACTCCTGTTCCTATAGGGCACATTCACAATACAGTGGTCCCTCAACATACGATGGTAATCCGTTCCAAATGGACCATCGTTTGTTGAAACCATCGTATGTTGAGGGATCCGTGCAATGTAAAGTATAGGACAGTGGTCTACAACCTGCGGACCTCCAGATGTTGCAAAACTACAACACCCAGCATGCCCGGACAGCCAACGGCTGTCCGGGCATGCTGGGAGTTGTAGTTTTGCAACATCTGGAGGTCCGCAGGTTGAAGACCACTGGTATAGGAGGTTATACTCACCTGTCCCCGCCGCTCCGGACCATCACCGCTGCCCTGGATGTCGCCTTCCATCGCTGTCGCCGCGTCCCCGGGGTGTCCCCGACACTTCGGCAAGGCCTCTGCTTCTCCAGCATCCTCGCTCTCCATCGCCGCCATCACGTTGCTATGCACGCCGTTCCTATTGGATGACGGGACGTGATGATGACGATGGAGAGCGCCGACGATGCAGGGGATCCCGAAGAGGACGCGCCGGAGCCCCGAGGACAGGTAAGTGATCGTCAGCGGACCACACGGGGCACCGTAAATGGCTATCAGGTGGCAGCTGAAGCAGTCTGTGCTGCCGGATAGCCGTTTATGCGATGGCCCCGACATACAAAAGCATCGTATGTTGATGCTGCCTTCAACATGCGATGGCCTCTGAGAGGCCATCGTATGTTGAAATGATCGTATGTCGGGGCCATCGTAGGTCGGGGGGGTCACTGTACATATTTTCAGAGTGGAATTTCGCACTGGAATTTCATTGCAGAATATATGATACAGTGGCCTGCTATTGCTTTCTATGGGATTCTGCTGCACCATTCACACTAGATATTCATTCTATCATCAGAATCTGCTCAGAAATGCATTTCCGTCTGTGGAGACAGCACATGTCCAAGTAGTCCTAGCACCAGTTTGTACTGCCGGCAACCACTACAGATGGAATCTCTCTGGGGGCAGATTCCATAGTGTGAATGAGCCCTAACTCTTTCTCTAACACATTTGCAGAAGGATTGAAGCCATTATACGGCAATACTGAGCAGTGTTGCTTTGAATCCAGCACTGGTGTGAGATAAAACACCTACTAGAAACAGCAGCATATGTGTGTTCCTTGGTTTCTGTCTCTCCGAGCGTATCCCTCCTTCTCTCCTCCTCTATCAATAGACTTCTATAGACACCTGCTGTTAACGTTACTCTCAGTGAGTTCATGGTCCCTCTTCATCTCTACCTTTCTTTAGACTAATTTCATCTATTTTAAATTGAGTGTGAGTGCATGAGACAAGAAGAAACAAGCCTAATAAGTGGAGAATAAAACTATTGTACTTGTTATTTCTGGTACTATTCATATAAGGAGTATTCCAAGTTAAACCACTTATCCCCTATTCACAGAATAGAAGATAAGTGTCAGATTGTGGGAAGTCCGATCTCTGGGACCCCTGCAATTTTGAAAATGGGGAACTGAGTGTTTGTGTTGAACAGAGAGACGAGTCATGCATATATGCCAACACTAAGCTATCTTTTACAGATTCGTAGACAATACATGCGCAACTTGGCTCCACATTCTCACTATCACATTTAGTCCCAGTGGTTGGGCTACACATCTTAAAATCGATATATTACAAAGGAGCTAGATTTTACATTTACTGAGGTTAAAGGGGTGCTCCCATGGAAAACTTTTTTTTTTTTTTTTTTTTTTTTTTTTTATATATTCTACTGGTGCCAGAAAGTTAAACAGATTTGTAAATCACTTCTATTAAAATATCTTAATCCTTCCAGTACTTTTTAGGGGCTGTATACTAAAGAGAAATCCAAAAAAAGAAATGCATTTCCTCTGATGTCATGACCACAGTGCTCTCTGCTGACTTCTGCTGTCCCTTTTAGGAACTGTCCAGAGCAGGAGAAAATCCCCATAGCAAACATATGCTGCTCTGGACAGTTCCTAAAATGGACAGCAGAGGTCAGCAGAGAGGACTGTGGTCATGACATCAGAGGAAATACATTTTTTGGGGGGGATTTCTCTTTAGTATACAGCCCCTAAAAAGTACTGGAAGGATTAAGATTTTTTAATAGAAGTGATTTACAAATCTGTTTAACTTTCTGGAACCATTTGATTTAAAAAAAAAAGTTTTCCACGGGAGTACCCCTTTAAGGTACTGTTACGCCTAGCGCTCCGGGTCCCCGCTCCTCCCCGGAGCGCTCACGGCGTCTTTCTCCCTGCAGCGCTCCGGTCAGTCCCGCTGACCGGGAGCGCTGCACTGTCATGGCCGTCGGGGATGCGATTCGCACAGCGGGACGCGCCCGCTCGCGAATCGCATCCCAGGTCACTTACCCGTCCCGGTCCCCTGCTGTCATGTGCTGGCGCGCGCGGCTCCGCTCTCTAGGGCGCGCGCACGCCAGCTCTCTGAGACTTAAAGGGCCAGTGCACCAATGATTGGTGCCTGGCCCAATTAGCTTAATTGGCTCCCACCTGCTCCCAGACTATATCTGCTCACTGCCCCTGCACTCCCTTGCCGGATCTTGTTGCCTTGTGCCAGTGAAAGCGTTTAGTGTGTCCAAAGCCTGTGTTACCTGAACTTCTGCTATCCATCCTGACTACGAACCTTGCCGCCTGCCCCCGACCTTCTGCTACGTCTGACCTTGCCTCTGCCTAGTTCTTCTGTCCCACGCCTTCTCAGCAGTCAGCGAGGTTGAGCCGTTGCTAGTGGATACGACCTGGTTGCTACTGCCGCAGCAAGACCATCCCGCTTTGCGGCGGGCTCTGGTGAAAACCAGTAGCCTCTTAGAACCGGTCCACTAGCACGGTCCACGCCAATCCCTAGCTGACACAGCAGATCCACAACCCGTTAGCCGAATCGTGACAGTAGATCCGGCCATGGATCCCGCTGAGGTGCCGCTGCCAAGTCTCGCTGACCTTCCCACGGTGGTCGCTCAGCAATCGCAGCAGATTGCCCAACAAGGACAGCAGCTGTCGCAGTTGACCGCCATGTTACAGCAACTTCTGCCTCTGCTACAGCAGCAACCATCTCCTCCGCCAGCTCCTGCACCTCCTCCGCAGCGAGTGGCCGCTCCTAGCCTCCGCTTGTCCCTGCCGGACAAATTTGATGGGGACTCTAAACTCTGCCGTGGATTTTTGTCTCAGTGTTCCCTGCATATGGAGATGTTGTCGGACTTGTTTCCTACAGAACGGTCTAAGGTGGCGTTCGTAGTAAGCCTTCTTTCAGGAAAGGCCTTGTCTTGGGCCACACCGCTCTGGGACCGCAATGATCCTGCCACAGCCACAGTTCAGTCCTTCTTCGCTGAAGTCCGGAGTGTCTTCGAGGAGCCAGCCCGAGCTTCTTCTGCCGAGACTGCCCTGTTGAACCTGGTCCAGGGTAATTCTTCAGTGGGCGAGTACGCCATCCAATTTCGTACTCTTGCTTCCGAGTTATCATGGAATAACGAGGCTCTCTGCGCGACCTTTAAAAAAGGCCTATCCAGTCGCATCAAGGATGTGCTGGCCGCACGAGAGATTCCTGCCAACCTCCAAGAACTCATCCATTTGGCTACCCGCATTGACATGCGTTTTTCTGAGCGACACCAAGAGCTCCGCCAGGAAAAAGACTTAGATCTCTGGGCACCTCTCCCACAGTATCCGTTGCAATCTATGCCTGGGCCTCCCGCCGAGGAGGCCATGCAAGTGGATCGGTCTCGCCTGACCCAGGAAGAGAGGAATCGCCGTAGGGAAGAAAATCTCTGTCTTTACTGTGCCAGTACCGAGCATTTCTTGGTGGATTGCCCTATCCGTCCTCCACGTCTGGGAAACGCACGCACGCACCCAGCTCACGTGGGTGTGGCGTCTCTTGGTTCTAAGTCTGCTTCTCCACGTCTCACGGTGCCCGTGCGGATTTCTCCTTCAGCCAACTCCTCCCTCTCAGCCATGGCCTGCTTGGACTCTGGTGCCTCTGGGAATTTTATTTTGGAGTCTTTTGTGAATAAATTCCGCATCCCGGTGACCCGTCTCGTCAAGCCGCTCTACATTTCCGCGGTCAATGGAGTCAGACTGGATTGCACCGTGCGTTACCGCACAGAACCCCTCCTGATGTGTATTGGACCCCACCACGAAAGGATTGAGCTCTTCGTTCTCCCCAACTGTACCTCTGAGGTCCTCCTCGGTCTGCCATGGCTCCGGCTTCATTCTCCCACCCTTGATTGGACCACCGGGGAGATCAAGAACTGGGACTCTGCCTGCCATAGGAAGTGCCTCTCCCCCCCTCCCAGTCCCGTCAGGCAAGCCTCTGTGCCTCCTCATGGCTCCCGTCCTTGTGTCTCCCTGCCCCGTGCCAAGCTTCACCCTCTGCCCTCCCTCCCCATTCCAACTCCTGCTGTACTGCCTGCCGTTGAGGAAACCCTCCATTCTTTCCCGGTGTCCTCATCCCAGGGGAGGCAGTTACCGGACAAAAAAAAGGGGAGACCTAAGGGGGAGGGTACTGTTACGCCTAGTGCTCCGGGTCCCCGCTCCTCCCCGGAGCGCTCACGGCGTCTTTCTCCCTGCAGCGCTCCGGTCAGTCCCGCTGAACGGGAGCGCTGCACTGTCATGGCCGTCGGGGATGCGATTCGCACAGCGGGACGCGCCCGCTCGCGAATCGCATCCCAGGTCACTTACCCGTCCCGGTCCCCTGCTGTCATGTGCTGGCGCGCGCGGCTCCGCTCTCTAGGGCGCGCGCGCTTAATTGGCTCCCACCTGCTCCCAGACTATATCTGCTCACTGCCCCTGCACTCCCTTGCCGGATCTTGTTGCCTTGTGCCAGTGAAAGCGTTTAGTGTGTCCAAAGCCTGTGTTACCTGAACTTCTGCTATCCATCCTGACTACGAACCTTGCCGCCTGCCCCCGACCTTCTGCTACGTCTGACCTTGCCTCTGCCTAGTCCTTCTGTCCCACGCCTTCTCAGCAGTCAGCGAGGTTGAGCCGTTGCTAGTGGATACGACCTGGTTGCTACTGCCGCAGCAAGACCATCCCGCTTTGCGGCGGGCTCTGGTGAAAACCAGTAGCCTCTTAGAACCGGTCCACTAGCACGGTCCACGCCAATCCCTCGCTGACACAGCGGATCCACAACCCGTAAGCCGAATCGTGACAGGTACTCTGTATACCTTTTCTGTTTATGTACAGCTCTGTGAAAATGGGCACAGTGATTGTGCTTGCATAATCACCTACAGGTGTTGTGGTGGTCAAGTGTTATGACAGCTGCCATCCCATGGTAACAATAAGCACCAAAACGTTAATACCTCTTGTGATGCAATTATTCACAGCGATTGTTGTATAAAGAACCGAGAAACAATAGTAATTGTACAACTGCCCCAGTAAGCCAATAAATGGCAAGTGCCAAGGTATAAACCACAATCACCCTAAGAATTTCACCAAGTGAATTCCACTGGAATTGTTGAATTGTGCAATTAATATTGTTTATTAACACAGACATTAAGGCTTTCTGCAATCTTATACTTTATTGACTGTTTTTTGGGGTTGTGCATTTTTTTTTCGCACTTGGACTTTACTTGGATGATGCATTTATATATTATCATGAAATAAATACCATTAATATAATTAAATATTTATTTTTGCATATTCCTCCTCAAATGTTTCTAGTCCGTGCCTGCTTTTTAACATTTGCCTATGTATGGTACAATATCTAATCTACCTTACACTTATAGTTTGTGTATATTGTACGTATGTGCGCTTTTATCATGTGTTAATAAAGTATCTACCTTTTCAAGTATTTTTTGGTGTCAAACACTATCTTTCTTAGATATTTTATTTAGATATTTTGTAGATATATTACGGTCTGTCTAAATAAATGAACTCACCAGGGAATATTATTTATTACAGGTACGCAACGTGTTACAATGTACATGTTTTATTGAGCTGTTGAATTTTACATAGAATAATGAAGATATAAATCTTATAATGTGGCCATTTCAATCACTCTGATGTGCTTTCTTTTCCATTACTGTGTGAAACATATGACAGGAGCACTATAGAAATAATGACTCCACTATATCCCATTCATTTCTACTAGCCATTAATGCAAGAGCTCAAAAACTGATGATCTATTCGTTCTTCAAGAATAAATAACTGGTTATCTCCATTCATGTAAAAATCAATATTGCATTTTTTTTATTGAAACTTGCTTAACCTTCCTCTAAGCACTGTATATTTATAAATTGAAGATTGATTTTACTTACCGTACCCCACCATAAAGCATCTGCATATGTTTGAAATTGTGTGTTAGCTTCTTTCTCCACCAGATACACAAGGAACGATGAAAAGATGAGCACTAAAAATCCTATATACCAAGCTGTGATGAGTTCCTGTATGAAAAACATAATGTTTAAGAAATATGTCAATGGTAACAGCATTTTAGATATGAATATTTCCATTGGACTTTGGGATGGTAAATGACTGCAGAGGGTCTGGAATGGGAGGCACTGTAACATTAAAAAGTATAGACAAAATGTAGAACTTTGTATTTCTATCTTCTACAGCAATTATAAAATAATATTCTCTAGTGGGTAAAAACATAATATCTACCTTATAGGTATAAAGGCCAGAGAGGTCACAGCTTCCCTCTACAGATCTTTAAAGAAATATCTAGGTTTGATTATAGAGGATAGCAACTCAACTTTTCTTTCGAGACTATTTTCAGGTAATGAGCCACAGGAAAAAAAAGTATGTAAATGAGCTCTCTTCCTAAGGCTAGGTTCAGACTACGGAATTTCCGACAAAAGTTCCATTTTAAAATTTCCGTCTGAAATTCTGCTTGCTATAAAGTACATGCGAGTCAATGGGATTACCGTGCACCTGTTCATACTTCGGATTTTTTCACTCGGAATTTGCGTGTCTAATTTCCGCTAGAAAATTTCCAAAAGGGGCTGAACTTGGCTCTTAGGCTAGGTTCAGACTACGGAATTTCGGACTGTCTGCCTGCAAAATTTTCTGCGACTATTTTCCGCCTAAAAAAACGTTTTTCAGTTTCATGCGTAATTTTGGCGGAAAATTTAAGCGGAAAATAGCTGCGGAAAATTTTGCAGGCAGACAGTCGGAAATTCCGTAGTCTGAACCTAGCCTAAGAGTTATATGTTCATGCAACTCTCCGGAGCTTTTTATACAACTGTCTTTGTTATTAAAGCTATAAAATGAGAGATGTTAGTTTTATCATGGTCTTCAGTAGATATATTTCATTCTTTGAATATTTACTTAATTCCTTTAAAATCAGTCTTTTTTAAGAGACCAGAATTTACTAATTCAAGGTTCACCAGAATGCAAAAGATTACAATAATAATAATAATTAATAATATTTGTTACGCCGAGCGCTCCGGGTCCCCGCTCCTCCCCGGAGAGCTCGCCACATCCTCGCTACTGCAGCGCCCCGGTCAGATCCACTGTCCGGGTGCGCTGCGATACCGCCTCCAGCCGGGATGCGATTCGCGATGCGGGTGGCGCCCGCTCGCGATGCGCACCCCGGCTCCCGTACCTGACTCGCTCTCCGTCGGTCCTGTCCCGGCGCGCGCGGCCCCGCTCCCTAGGGCGCGCGCGCGCCGGGTCTCTGCGATTTAAAGGGTCACTGCGCCACTGATTGGCGCAGTTGTTCTAATTAGTGTGTTCACCTGTGCACTCCCTATGTATACCTCACTTCCCCTGCACTCCCTCGCCGGATCTTGTTGCCATTGTGCCAGTGAAAGCGTTTCCTAGTGTGTTCCTAGCCTGTGTTCCAGACCTCCTGCCGTTGCCCCTGACTACGATCCTTGCTGCCTGCCCCGACCTTCTGCTACGTCCGACCTTGCTCTTGTCTACTCCCTTGTACCGCGCCTATCTTCAGCAGTCAGAGAGGTTGAGCCGTTGCTAGTGGATACGACCTGGTTACTACCGCCGCTGCAAGACCATCCCGCTTTGCGGCGGGCTCTGGTGAATACCAGTAGTAACTTAGAACCGGTCCACTAGCACGGTCCACGCCAATCCCTCTCTGGCACAGAGGATCCACCTCCTGCCAGCCGAATCGTGACAGTAGATCCGGCCATGGATCCCGCTGAAGTTCCACTGCCAGTTGTCGCCGACCTCACCACGGTGGTCGCCCAGCAGTTGCAACAGATAGCGCAACAAGGCCATCAGCTGTCTCAACTGACCGTGATGCTACAGCAGCTACTACCACAGCTCCAGCAATCATCTCCTCCGCCAGCTCCTGCACCTCCTCCGCAGCGAGTGGCCGCTTCCGGCCTACGACTATCCTTGCCGGATAAATTTGATGGGGACTCTAAGTTTTGCCGTGGCTTTCTTTCGCAATGTTCCCTGCACTTGGAGATGATGTCGGACCAGTTTCCTACTGAAAGGTCTAAGGTGGCTTTCGTAGTCAGCCTTCTGTCTGGGAAAGCTCTGTCATGGGCCACACCGCTCTGGGACCGCAATGACCCCGTCACTGCCTCTGTACACTCCTTCTTCTCGGAAATTCGAAGTGTCTTTGAGGAACCTGCCCGAGCCTCTTCTGCTGAGACTGCCCTGCTGAACCTGGTCCAGGGTAATTCTTCCGTTGGCGAGTACGCCATCCAATTCCGTACTCTTGCTTCCGAATTATCCTGGAATAATGAGGCCCTCTGCGCGACCTTTAAAAAAGGCCTATCCAGCAACATTAAAGATGTTCTGGCCGCACGAGAAATTCCTGCTAACCTGCATGAACTCATTCATCTAGCCACTCGCATTGACATGCGTTTTTCCGAAAGGCGTCAGGAGCTCCGCCAGGATATGGACTTTGTTCCCACGAGGCGTTTTTTCTCCCCGGCTCCTCTCTCCTCTGGTCCTCTGCAATCCGTTCCTGTGCCTCCCGCCGTGGAGGCTATGCAAGTTGACCGGTCTCGCTTGACACCTCAAGAGAGGACACGACGCCGCATGGAGAATCTTTGCCTGTACTGTGCCGGTACCGAACACTTCCTGAAGGATTGTCCTATCCGTCCTCCCCGCCTGGAAAGACGTACGCTGACTCTGCACAAAGGTGAGACAGTTCTTGATGTCAACTCTGCTTCTCCACGCCTTACTGTGCCTGTGCGGATATCTGCCTCTACCTTCTCCTTCTCCACTAAGGCCTTCTTGGATTCCGGATCTGCAGGAAATTTTATTTTGGCCTCTCTCATCAACAGGTTCAACATCCCAGTGACCAGTCTCGCCAGACCCCTCTACATCAATTGTGTTAACAATGAAAGATTGGACTGTGCCGTGCGTTACCGCACGGAACCCCTCCTAATGTGCATCGGACCTCATCACGAAAAAATTGAGTTTTTGGTCCTCTCCAATTGCACTTCCGAAATTCTCCTTGGACTACCGTGGCTTCAACGCCATTCCCCAACCCTTGATTGGTCCACAGGAGAGATCAAGAGCTGGGGTACTTCTTGTTTCAAGGACTGTCTTAAACCGGTTCCCAGAACTCCCTGCCGTGACCCTGTGGGTCCCCCTGTAACCGGTCTCCCTAAGGCTTATATGGACTATGCTGACGTATTTTGCAAAAAACAAGCTGAGACTTTACCTCCTCACAGGCCTTATGACTGTCCTATTGACCTCCTCCCGGGCACTACTCCACCCCGGGGCAGAATTTATCCTCTGTCCGCCCCAGAGACTCTTGCTATGTCTGAATACATCCAGGAAAATTTAAAAAAGGGGTTTATCCGCAAATCCTCCTCTCCTGCCGGAGCTGGATTTTTCTTTGTGTCCAAAAAAGATGGCTCCCTACGTCCTTGCATTGATTACCGCGGACTTAATAAAATCACGGTAAAGAACCGCTACCCCCTACCTCTTATCTCAGAACTCTTTGATCGTCTTCAAGGTGCCCACATCTTTACCAAACTGGACTTAAGAGGTGCTTATAATCTCATCCGCATCAGGGAGGGGGACGAATGGAAAACTGCATTTAACACCAGAGATGGACACTTTGAGTATCTAGTCATGCCCTTTGGCCTGTGCAACGCCCCTGCCGTCTTCCAAGACTTTGTTAATGAAATTTTTCGTGATCTCTTATATTCCTGTGTTGTTGTGTATCTGGACGATATTCTGATTTTTTCTGCCAACTTAGAAGAACATCGCCAGCATGTCCGCATGGTTCTTCAGAGACTTCGAGACAATCAACTTTATGCCAAAATGGAGAAATGTCTGTTTGAATGTCAATCTCTTCCTTTCCTAGGATACTTGGTCTCTGGCCAGGGACTACAAATGGACCCAGATAAACTCTCTGCCATCTTAGATTGGCCACGCCCCTCCGGACTCCGTGCTATCCAACGTTTTTTGGGGTTCGCCAATTATTACAGACAATTTATTCCACATTTTTCCACTATTGTGGCTCCTATCGTGGCTTTAACCAAGAAGAATGCCAATCCTAAGTCCTGGTCTCCTCAAGAGGAAGACGCATTTAAACGGCTCAAGTCTGCCTTTTCTTCTGCTCCCGTGCTCTCCAGACCTGACCCATCTAAACCCTTCCTATTGGAGGTTGATGCCTCCTCAGTGGGAGCTGGAGCGGTCCTTCTACAAAAAAATTCTTCTGGGCATGCTGTTACTTGTGGTTTTTTTTCTAGGACCTTCTCTCCGGCGGAGAGGAACTACTCCATCGGGGATCGAGAACTACTGGCCATTAAATTGGCACTTGAGGAATGGAGGCATCTGCTGGAGGGATCAAAATTTCCAGTTATCATTTACACCGACCACAAGAATCTATCCTATCTCCAGTCTGCCCAACGGCTGAATCCTCGCCAGGCCAGGTGGTCTTTGTTCTTTGCCCGTTTTAACTTTGTAATTCATTTTCGCCCTGCCGACAAGAACATTAGGGCCGATGCTCTCTCTTGTTCCTCGGATGCTTCGGAAGTAGAGGTCTCTCCGCAACACATCATTCCTCCTGACTGTCTGATCTCCACTTCTCCAGCCTCCATCAGGCAAACTCCTCCAGGGAAGACCTTCGTTTCTCCACGCCAGCGTCTCGGGATTCTCAAATGGGGTCACTTCTCCCACCTCGCTGGCCATGCGGGCATCAAAAAGTCTTTGCAACTCATCTCTCGCTTCTATTGGTGGCCGACTCTGGAGACGGATTTTGTTGATTTTGTGCGGGCCTTTACTGTCTGTGCCCGGGATAAGACTCCTCGCCAGAAGCCTGCTGGTCTCCTTCATCCTCTGCCTGTCCCCGAACAGCCTTGGTCTCTGATTGGTATGGACTTTATTACAGACTTACCCCCATCCCGTGGCAACACTGTTGTTTGGGTGGTCGTTGATCGATTTTCCAAGATGGCACATTTTATTCCTCTTCCTGGTCTTCCTTCAGCGCCTCAGTTGGCAAAACAATTTTTTGTACACATTTTTCGTCTTCACGGTTTGCCCACGCAGATCGTCTCGGATAGAGGCGTCCAATTCGTGTCAAAATTCTGGAGGGCTCTCTGTAAACAACTCAAGATTAAATTAAACTTCTCTTCTGCTTATCATCCTCAATCCAATGGGCAAGTAGAAAGAATTAACCAGGTCCTGGGTGACTATTTACGGCATTTTGTTTCCTCCCGCCAGGATGACTGGGCAGATCTTCTACCATGGGCCGAATTCTCGTACAACTTCAGAGTCTCTGAATCTTCTTCTAAATCCCCATTTTTCGTGGTGTACGGCCGTCACCCTCTTCCCCCCCTCCCTACTCCCTTGCCCTCTGGTTTGCCCGCTGTGGATGAAGTGACTCGTGATCTTTCCACCATATGGAAAGAGACCCAAAATTCTCTTTTACAGGCTTCATCTCGCATGAAAAAGTTTGCCGATAAGAAAAGAAGAGCTCCCCCCATTTTTTCTCCCGGAGACAAGGTATGGCTCTCCGCTAAATATGTCCGCTTCCGTGTCCCCAGCTACAAACTGGGACCACGCTATCTTTGTCCTTTCAAAATCTTGTGCCAAATTAATCCTGTCTCTTACAAACTTCTTCTTCCTCCTTCTCTTCGTATTCCTAATGCCTTTCATGTCTCTCTTCTTAAACCACTCATCATCAACCGTTTCTCTCCCAAACTTGTTTCTCCCACTCCTGTTTCCGGTACCTCTGACATTTTCTCCGTAAAGGAGATACTGGCCTCCAAGACGGTCAGAGGAAAAAAAAATTTCTTGGTCGATTGGGAGGGCTGTGGTCCTGAAGAGAGATCCTGGGAACCTGAGGACAACATCCTAGACAAAAGTCTGGTCCTCAGGTTCTCAGGCTCCAAGAAGAGGAGGAGACCCAAGGGGGGGGTACTGTTACGCCGAGCGCTCCGGGTCCCCGCTCCTCCCCGGAGCGCTCGCCACATCCTCGCTACTGCAGCGCCCCGGTCAGATCCACTGTCCGGGTGCGCTGCGATACCGCCTCCAGCCGGGATGCGATTCGCGATGCGGGTGGCGCCCGCTCGCGATGCACACCCCGGCTCCCGTACCTGACTCGCTCTCCGTCGGTCCTGTCCCGGCGCGCGCGGCCCCGCTCCCTAGGGCGCGCCGGGTCTCTGCGATTTAAAGGGCCACTGCGCCACTGATTGGCGCAGTTGTTCTAATTAGTGTGTTCACCTGTGCACTCCCTATGTATACCTCACGTCCCCTGCACTCCCTCGCCGGATCTTGTTGCCATTGTGCCAGTGAAAGCGTTTCCTAGTGTGTTCCTAGCCTGTGTTCCAGCCCTCCTGCCGTTGCCCCTGACTACGATCCTTGCTGCCTGCCCCGACCTTCTGCTACGTCCGACCTTGCTCTTGTCTACTCCCTTGTACCGCGCCTATCTTCAGCAGTCAGAGAGGTTGAGCCGTTGCTAGTGGATACGACCTGGTTACTACCGCCGCTGCAAGACCATCCCGCTTTGCGGCGGGCTCTGGTGAATACCAGTAGTAACTTAGAACCGGTCCACTAGCACGGTCCACGCCAATCCCTCTCTGGCACAGAGGATCCACCTCCTGCCAGCCGAATCGTGACAATATTAAAGGGGTATTCCAGTCAAAAACTTTTTTTATATATCAACTGGCTCTGGAAAGTTAAACAGATTTGTAAATTACTTCTATTAAAAAATCTTAATCCTTTCAATAGTTATTAGCTTCTGAAGTTTTCTGTCTAACTGCTCAATGATGATGTCACGTCCCGGGAGCTGTGCATGATGGGAGAATATCCCCATAGGAACTGCACAGCTCCCGGGACGTGAGTCATCAGAAAGCAGTTAGACAGAAAAAAACAGCTCAACTTCAGAAGCTACCGTATTTATCGGGGTATAACACGCACTGGCCTATAACACGCACCCTCATTTTACCAAGGATATTTGGGTAAAAAAAGTTTTTTACCCAAATATCCATGGTAAAATGAGGGTGCGTGTGTGCGCGTGTATACCCCGATACACCCCCAGGAAAGGCAGGGGGGAGAGGCCGTTGCTGCCCGCTTCTCTCCCTCTGCCTTTTCTGGGGTCTAGAGCCCTGCTGCCGGCCCTTCTCTCCCCCTGGTTATCGGCACCGCTGCCCGTTCTGTCCCCCTGACTATCGGTGCCGGCTGCCCCGTTGCCTCCCCCCATCCCCGGTGGCATAATTACCTGGGTCGGGTCTGCGCTGCTCCAGGCCTCCGGCGTGCGTTCCCTGCGTCGTTCCCTGCGTCGTTGCTTGCTGACGTCATGCGCCGTGCAGCGCATAGCAACGTCGCCGGGGACGCACGCCGGAGGCCTGGAGCAGCACGGACCCGACCCAGGTAATTATGCCACCGGGGATGGGGGGAGGCAACGGGGCAGCGGCACCGGCAATGGGCGCCGCTGCCCCTTCTCTCCCCCTGGCTGTCGGCGCCAGTACCGATAGTCAGGGGGACAGAACGGGCAGCGGGGCCGATAGCCAGGGGGTGAGAAGGGCCGGCAGCAGGGCTCTAGACCCCAGGGAAGGCAGGGGGAGAGAAGCGGGCAGCGACGGCCTCTCTCCCCCTGCCTTTCTTGGGGCGGTATCGGCGTATAACACGCACATAGACTTTAAGCTAAAAATTTTAGCCTAAAAAGTGCGTGTTATACGCCGATAAATACGGTAATAACTATTGGAAGGATTAAGATTTTTTAATCGAAGTAATTTACAAATCTGTTTAATTTTCCGGAGCCAGTTGATATATAAAAAAAAGTTTTGGCCTGGAATACCCCTTTAATAATAATACAGCCTCTATCATATGCAGGATTTCCTCAGGAATTAGTATCTGTTTCTGTTTATTATTTTGGAGTAATACAACAGATTTGTGATGCACATGGGGGCAGCAGATGCTACTTTATTAATCTTTATGTATATACATGAAGGTTTGGATTCAGAATGAGTAACACGATGTTTACGTTACATCAGAAAGGAACTATGCATTAAATGGGATGGGATCATTTATAAATTGGTATTCTCTAATGATAAGAACACCTTTGCATTTATGTTGCAACCTGCCTTGCTTGGGGAGAATAGCACAGGATATCTATGTATGCAAACCTATGCTCATTCTGGGCCAAGTAGTCTGAGCAATGGTTTAAATGGAGGTTCAACTCAGCTCTCTTATATACACAGCTGTCAATCACTGACCAGAACTGCCCACGTTACTACTTTGATCAGAATGATCAGGGATTTACATACAGTTCTCAATGCATTTACCCTAATAGGACATATAGAAAGAATCTATTAATGAGAAAGCATATTTAACCCTCAGAAAAAGTATTAATGATATATTAAAAAAATAACTGTTATATATAACATATTTCAGACGTTAACACAACATCAATTCCCATCCTATTTCTAAGTTGGTCTAAAATAAAATATTATTTTATGATTATGCTTTACCTTGCTATGTGCATAAACAACAGAACCTAGTAATTTCCAAGTCCCCCCTCTCCGATCCATTCGCACCATACGTAGAATTTGTAGAAATCGAAGACTTCGGAGTGCTGATGTAGCAAAAATATTTCCCTGAGATCCAGCAGACACAACTGCCACAGAAGCAATAAGGACTATGATATCTAGAAAATAAGCAATTCAACACAATGATAGTTAGTTGGTTCATATGCAAGGTATATTGGATTACATATAGTATAAATACTGGCAAGCTACAACTCAGAGAGAGGGATCTGGTGTGACTGTGAACTCAAAATAAAAATGCACAACTTTTATTACAAAGAGTTGTGTTATCTTCTTCACATCAAGCATGCTTGTGCCTTCTAGGAACCAGTCCCCAGAATAGACCACAGATCTGTAGACTCAACTGTATTATTTCTAGCTCATTATTGGTAATTCAGGGTCACATTTAGTGGGCACAATCATTTATTAAAATATGGCTGTAATTTCAATGTCGACCCAAATCCTCTTTCGTTCTTTTTTTTTTTATAGAGGCCATAGATCCTCTTGGAAAAAGACATGTCAGCTCTTCTGACATCTATATTCTGGAACGCCATTTATTGGAATGCTGTGCTGGTTCTCTGTTGTTTGAATCTATTGAATATATTGTCATTAGGTTGTGTCCGTATATAGTTGTATATTGTTTAACCAGTGTAGTGTAGTCAGACTGCAGTGACACATCCTATTGACAAGAGGAATTGTAACTCTCCTTTTTCAATTTATTTGACACTTTCAGGAAGATTATCAGGAAAATGTAGCATCTTGTCAGAAGACACTCTTTACATAGAAATTATTTTGTTTCTGACTTTGTTCAAGATTTGATTCACAGAAATAAAAGGACAACATATATTTGTTGCATTAATGACACAAATATCTCCCATTCTGACTTATGAACACCATGTTTAGCATTGTGTTTATGTTCCATCAAGACCAACTAGATGCATCATGTACAATCTTCATTGATATTTATGTAAGCTCCCCTACAGCTTCCTTTTAATAAGCTTCTTCAGGATACAACAGCCAGGGATTCTCTATATTGCTGTGAGCAGCTTTTTTTGTTTTGTTTTGCAGCAACAACATTGATTTAGAAATATAAGACACTTTTAGAAAATAAAAATTTACAGATTTGCCTTTGACATGACATATTGATAAAGAGGAGCCTCTTATACTTAAATGTTTCTCTTTATCAGCTGCTATTTAGATGGATAAATAACTATGGACCACTTATATCTATTATACATATCCATGAAGCTAATAGCGAGCGACTTTCCACTATTCCTGCCAATTAGTTGTGAAGAAAGGGCTTACCTATTACACAAAATGGTTTCCGGGCATATCTTAACCTTCCCTGCCATCCTCGATAGCGACAGCAGCAACCGGCAGACCATATACGAATAATGTATTCCAAACCGAACACAACAATCATCACAAATTCCTGAAATGGACATAAGAACAAAATGCAAATAAGGAAACAAAATGAAGGGAAGAAGATGTATGTCATTTTGTATTTCAACTGCATACAAGAAAAATCTTGGCACTGCTAGTGACTCAAGCTGCCCCAAGGAGTTAATTCAGTGCTCCCGACAGCTCACCTGCCAGGTCGTGCTCACTGCTCCAGCGATAGACTGATCCAACATCCAGTATAGAAAGGAAGTGCAGGGCACTCACCATATGAATTCTTCTTTATTCCATATTCAAGAAAAGGTGCTTACAGACACAAGAAGGGATGGACAAAGGTGCGGGGATGACTCCGCGGGCAACGGTGCCGTTTCACGCAGCAAGCGCTTCGACTGGCCCTAGTGGCCCAATATTATATGTGCAGTCTAGCTGGTTATTTGACAAGTGTCAGGATTATGTTCTCATCATATGCATATACTGTATACCTCTTTTGATGCATGTCTTGATCTTATTTGCCTTGGCAACAGTTGCCTGCCACTGGTTAATGTAATTAAATTTACTATCATATTGAAACTAAATGTTATTTTCCATGTCAGCTTTACCAAGTGTTTACCCTAGTATTACATGGATTTTTCCAGTCCATGTGTATATCTTTAAATTCATCAGTGGTAGATCTCATTTGCCACTTTTCAACCCAATTCTTCAACTGTTCCAGACTACTGCCCTCTACCTTGTTAACTACACAGTGTAGAATCACCTGGCACAAAATGTTATACTGTAGGGTCTAGCACTAACCAACGTGCCCCAGTAAACATCGTTGATAACCACCCCCTCTTTTCTATCACTGACACATTTACTTACCTACATACTTACATACATTTTTTACAAAGCATTTTCATTTTATGTACGACCTTTTACATAGCATAGTATCTTATACTTTGGAAAAATAAAGAACTATGACAACCAACAACCTCATACAATCTTCAACTAACCTCCTCATACAAGCTGAACCCTTATAATCCCATTATGATACAGATTAATATATTTATGTCCTTTGATTAATATATTTTTTTCCTTTTATTTACATCTCAATATAGCAAGTCTATAGTTTCCAGACACCTTTTTGAATATTGGCACCACATTTACTATGCACCAGTCCTGTGAAACAGACCATGTTACTGTACAGTCATTAAATATTACAAATAATGGTAGGTTTATCCCATTATGGTACTTAACTCCCTTAGAACACAGAGGTGAATGCTTTCTGGACCTGATGATGTGTCTGTTGTAATCTTAACTTTTAGTTTTGACCTTTTGCCTTACAATTTCAGTACTTAAAGGGGTATTCCAGGAATTTTTTTTATTTGACTTTATTTGACTATGCTACAGGGACTGTAAAGTTAGTGTAGTTCATAATATTGTGGTCTCACAATTCTTCTGTAATTTTTGCCCCACTATTTATTTTTAACAGCATACAAAATGACTCCTGTCCCGGGATTTCCCAGGTTGCAGTGCATCAAAACCTGACATCACTACTCAGGTGATCAGAGGGAGCCTGTCCTGATTCAATTTAGCAACAGCTGTAGACCCCATGGTTAGAAAACACTGTGTTTCAATGGGTGGGGGTGGCTGATGTGTGGGTGGAAGGAAAGTGATCTCAAACTTTCAAGCATAGAACTGTGGGATGTGTAGTTTAGAGAACAAAATCCGACAAGAAATACCCAGGTCTGGCAGGTATGTGCTAAAATCACCTTATGGTGGGTAACCACTTTAAAGGATCTCCTGCTTATGTCTTGCTGCCAGAAACCTCAAGATGCCATGCCTGTTTCGGTGGTATAATGGGGACTTACACATATTAGGCAGGTGGTTTTAATGTTAAAGCTGATTGTTGTATATATATATATTTATGTTTACACTCATATGCACACATTCATTTGAACATAGAAACTTCCAACATTTACATAATACTAAAATCGAGCAGTAGGCTTTTAAGAAAACATTTTGTAGAACTTTTGGATAACAAAACATCCATTATTTTCTTGTTCCTGTGAAAAGGTTGTGTGTCTGTAAGAAATGTTCGCCTGCTATGGTAAAAGTGCTTTTCATACATTTGACACAGGAAATGCTTAGTGAGAATAGTCATCATGGTCACAATGTCTGTAAAAATGAACCCAACCTATTCAGAATATAAAGTATTCACATACTCAATTTTACTGTATATAGTAAGTAATATCTTTTGAGAGGTAGAACATTATCGGGCTGATAAGGTCTACAAGAATCACATAATGTCCCCCTGCAGGTGAATATTAGAGATGAGCGAACTTACAGTAAATTCTATTCGTCACGAACTTCTCGGCTCGGCAGTTGATGACTTTTCCTGCATAAATTAGTTCAGCTTTCAGGTGCTCCGATGGGCTGGAAAAGGTGGATACAGTCCTAGGAAAGAGTCTCCTAGGACTGTATCCACCTTTTCCAGCCCACCGGAGCACCGGAAAGCTGAACTAATTTATGCAGGAAAAGTCATCAACTGCCGAGCCGAGAAGTTCGTGACAAATAGAATTTACTGTAAGTTCGCTCATCTCTAGTGTATATCTTTGCTTATCTAATATAATTGTAAATATCATGAACACGTTATTATACTTGTCCACACAATGTACATTGATGTCACCAAAAATAATCCCTGTGTTAGGGGTATGGTTAAATAAAAAGTAGTACATATGCTTTTGTATTTCTTTATTTGTACACCTTTATTTGCCTTCATTTGTGTTATTCACACTTAAATGGGCACTGTCACAAATTTTTTTTTTGATATGTTGTAGTACACATGTAATACTCATATATGATTAGCGCCGCGGCCATAACAAATGTATTGTTCGGGGGGGCTGCACAGGGTGCCTCCAGCTGTTTCACCACTACAGCTCCCAGCATATAGGGAGAGATGGGCAATAGGCAGGGACAGAAAGAAAAAAAAAAAGATGGTGGGAGCTACCCTTTAATTTATATTAGTTTTTCCTTAACTATTTATTCAATTGCAATAATAATAAAAAACAGTCCACTCTTTACAAGTAGCCATTGTATTATATATAAGAAAGATTTTCAATGGTATGAAGCTATATAGATATAACTTTCCTAGAATATTTAAAATTAAGTAGACCATTTTCATCATGTCGCGTAAAACAATGGAACAATAGGGGAGCAGTTAACACAATTGTTTATTTTCCTTTAACTATAAAGCATATAGTAAATGTTGTTGCACAATAACTATAAGTCAGAGCTCTTATATGTGTCTCCAGGGCTTTTACATTTTCAGTAAGACCTTATATAATGAAAGCTGACCATTTTCATTGAGAAGACCACCATCCTCACTTATCATAATGTATAGAGTTAAATATTGACAAAATATCACCTCTTTCAGAGGACCACCCCTTATTCAGACCAGATGTTATGTGATGGGTTTTGAGTCCACCATACTTTATGCACAGGGGACATTTCCTTTGAGAAGACCCCACCATTGAGGACTGCTTTTCATTGCAATATGGATGGTCATCTCATAGGCAATTTATCAAAATCTATGTAGAGGAAAAGTTAACCAGCTGCCCATAGCAACCAGATTGTTTCTTTTTTCCATTTTTCAGAGGCCTTGTTCAAAATGAAAGAAGCGATCTGATTGGTTGCAATGGGCAACTGGTCAACTTTTCCCTTCACAGGTTTTGAAAAATCTCCCCCATATAATTTTCATTGTATTTGTACCTTTTGAAAACTACCTTTTATCATTTCTTTTCATTTCACTATCTTCTTATATGCAAGTAAGATTTTCTTAGGCTACTTTGGGGAAGTCAACTTATCCCCGGTCCACAGGATAAGTGTCTGATCGAGGGGGGGATGGGCAGATCGATGGGACCCCCCAATATCCCTTGTATGGGTACCAGAAACTCGGGGCCCCATACAGAAGATATTCAGAGCTCTCCAGCCCTCACCTTCTGACATGAGTGGGACTGATGACTCCTGCAGCCAATCACCAGCTAAGAAAGGGGTCCCATATTAGCTGGGGATTGGCTCAGTGGGCTATAACTTCTCTTGGGGGCCAGAGAGCTCTGAATATCTTCTGTATGGGGCTCCCAGTTGCTGGGCCTCATACAGGAAATATCTGGGGATCCCAGTGGTCTACTCATTTAGTGTTAGAATTTCTTAATATCACACTTAAATGGGTTATTCACCATAAGGTGATTTTAGTACATACCTGGCAGACAGCAATGGACATGCTTAGGAAGGATCTGCACTTGTCTTGGGGCTAAATGGCTATGTTGTGAGATTAATACTGTGGCTAGCTTTATGTGAACTTGTATTTCCTGTTTGACTTTTCTTTTTCTGACTATAAATACCACAATTCCATTTTCCTCCCTCCCACACATCAGCCACCCCACCCATTGAAACACAAATGAGCTGCATCCATCAAAAGACCTGTGGTTTTCAATTAGGGTGCCTGCAGCTGTTGCATTAGTTGCAGATTGATCTCTCCCACCAAGCGATTGCTCCACCATTGAAGCAGACAGGCTCCCTGTCATCAGCTGACTAGTGAGTCGGGTCTCAGCCGCATTGCAAGCTGGGAAAAATCCGAGACAACAGTCATTTTGTATGCTGGTAAAAATAAATAGTGGGATGAAAATCACAGAAGAATTGTGAGAAAGCCATCACACACAGGTACAGACACTATGTTATGAACTACACTAACTTTACAGCCCTTGTAGTATAGTCAAATAAAAAAAAAATTCCTGGAATACCCCTTTAAAAGTGTTTTTTTTTCAGACCTAACACCCTGGAGGGCTCACTTAAGGTGTGGGATTTCCAACTATTCGAAACTCCCCTGTAAACAGTTCAGGAGGTTTACATTGTATTTAAACACTTAACTATTTTAGTTAAAGGGGTATTCCAGGCAAAAACTTTTTTTTATATATCAACTGGCTCCGGAAAGTTAAACAGATTTGTAAATTACTTCATTTAAAAAATCTTAATCCTTCCAAAAGTTATTAGCTTCTGAAGTTTTCTGTCTAACTGCTCAATGTGATGTGAGTCATCAGAAAACAGCAACTCAACTTCAGAAGCTAATAACTATTGGAAGGATTACGATTTAATAGAAGTAATTTACAAATCTGTTTAACTTTCCAGAGCCAGTTGATATATAAAAAAAAGTTTTGGCCTGGAATACCTCTTTAATAATAGCAGACGTTAACTGCATGGGAATTTTTTTATTGAGTTATATAAGATTTATAGAAATCCCTATGCAAAGAGCCTTCTCTAGTGGGAGCTTCAGGAAGACAGAAACGTATAAAACTTCTCGATGAGACAAAAGGAGCTCCAAGTCCTGTAAATAATTATAAATATATTTGGATGTTATGAAAATGACAGGTTATTTTTCTGCCTGTGATCACCATCCTAAATGATACAGTAAAACCATGCAAAACCATATAATTAAATTATTTTTTAATATTAGTGGTCAGTCATCAAAGCACCATAGATTTCAAGAGACATTACATATTAACCTATAACTACCCTAGGGCACCATGTATTAATGTATCTTTACCTTATGCCAACAGATATAACGCAGGAACAAAATAAAATCCTAGACCGTCTGGTCACTGACTACACATATCAGCATGCCCTGACTACTAACTGGTGAGCTACCCTCAGCCAGTTAAACATGTGCCTCCTGCAACCTGCTACTCACATTGGACCACTCACAGCTTTGGCTGTGTGTTTCCTCAACAGGGCCCGTGTCTCCCCCTTACAGCCAGACTGCTGTTTCCTAGGGAGAGCCAAGATTACACTGAATCTCTTCCTTATAAACACTTCCCCTCTCTGCTGACTCATTCATTAGGCCAAAGGTGAAGGTTTCTCCAGGGTGAGCCAAGGGAATACACGCTTTCCTTGCCGCAGTGTTACAATATATATATATATATATATATATATATATATATATATATATATATATATAATTATTATTACCCATTTAAACCTCCCCAGAGCACTGTGAGTATAACAGAAATACTATTATTAACCCTTTAAACAACACTTTAAATGACATCGCAAATCTGTCTCATTGCTGTTTTTGTTGTAGACTCCAATGCAGATTTTCCTTTCAAAATCCCACATTTGCACTTGCAATTGCTTTGTCTTTTTTATATTTCATTTTTTTGCTGATGGGAGATGTAGATAATATAATGACAACATATGTATACCTACCACAATCTACACCAAAGTTCTTAATACTCAATGTACAGAGATTTACAGTGTAACTATTTTATTTTTGCAAAGTGATACTTTCATTGAAGAAGTGTTTTGGCCGGTGCAACAATCTTACTTCAGCATTAATGGATCATTACATCTGTTTAGGGAGTAGCTGGATCTAGGCAATTCTAAATAAGGATAATAGATAAGAGAAAAAAAGATCCTGAAATCCTCACTGGCCAATACCGTTAGCCATAATTGCATGTTTAAATGAATGTGTAGGGAGACAGCACTGTGTACATACAGTAGAAAGTACACTAGGGCAGCTAACCAAAACCCAAAACTTTATGAGTGGTCAGGGACGAGAGGGAAGCCATAATTGTGTAACATCCGCGCTCCGGCCAGACACGCTGGCCATGAGCGCTCTGTCATGTCCCCGCTGCCGGTGGGGCTGGGATTCGCATCGCGGGACGTGCCCGCATGCGAATCCCAGCCCGTCACTCACCTCCCAGTCCTCACAGTCCCGGTGTGCGTGCCCCCACCTCCTAGGGCGCACGTGCGTCAGAGCTCACACTCTTAAAGGGTCAGTGCTCATTTAGTCAAGTGTCTACACCTGCACCCTGGTCCTTGAATATCAGCTCCTCCCTTGATTCCCTTCCGGATCTTTGGTTGTCTATTGCCATAGTGAAAGTTCTGTGTCTCTGTTACTGTGTACCCGTTCCTTGCTACCTTCCTACCCTGCACCTGGGTTCCTGCCCTGACCTGCTGCCATCTTGCCCTGTCCTGCCAGTCTCCTTCTGTGCCACGCCACCTCCCAGTTTCCTGTGTGGATGAGTCGTGCCAGGGGTAGTGACCTGGGTTCTGCCCGCCGCAGCAAGATCATCCCGCTTTGCGGTGGGCTCTGGTGAAAACCAGCAGTACCTTAGACTCCGCTCCCTGGCATAGCTCACGTCATAATCCACACAGGCCCAGAGGATCCACCACCTGCCATGACCATAACAAATTGACCTTTTATTTACTCACATTTCTGTGTTTCCCTTTGGACTGTCTGTTGCTAGAGTTAGCCTTACAACAGGCATTGGAAAGCAGACTGCATAGAAGTAAGACATCCAGTGGCCAAGATTTTGGCAGAGGTGCCTGTTGATATGAAGGCAGCAAAACACAATATGGAGCTGCCTGGAGTTACTCCAACTGTATGAAAGATGATTTATTACAATGGAACACTCCAGTTTTCAACATTTTCCTTTAAGCTTCTGAAGCTTATGTAAATGAGCCTGTTTTAAATAAGAGTAACAAAACAGTGTTTTGTTGCTATTGATGTGGCAGAAGGTCGAGCTTTGAAATACAGTATTTACTGAAAATTGTTCACATTAAGTTTCAAATTGTTGCAGAGGTTACTTCATGAATTACTTGTTCATGATTTTCTTCTTCGCTTATTGTAGTGCTAATTGTAATTAATTGTAGAACATCACAAAGAATAGCTGACCTTTTAGAATGACATTCTCATATTTGATAATAATCATATGAAAGCAGTGGTACATTTCAAATAAGGCAAAACTTCATTTTATGCAGACAATATAACCACAAAGAGAGATGCTGATCTTTCCCCCAAACCACAGAGCTGTTTGACCATATTGAAAGGTAAACAACAGTCTATTCATAGGACTTATAAATAAAGATGTTTATTAGAAGGCAGCTTATAATATTGCACTGGTTCATTGTGATAGTTATACAGTACTATCTATTCGGCCTCTATGAGCCCATGTTCATTTTTCAAAAATGTGTAAATGACATACCTAGGGACATACAGTACTATGACAATATCATTATTCATAGTGCAGGACACAGAGTGCATGTCATCTACTCAATATGAAAATGGTTTAATAATTATCATGACATTGTCATGATGGAGCGGGGTAATCCCTTTTTTATTTTTTATTTTTTTTAGAATGGATGACTTTACATTTGAAGATATGCCCTGACCTCCCTTCCCAACAAAATAGACAAAAACAACATATTAGTACTGATTTGCTATTGTAAACCCGACCTGTTTTGTCGGGTTGTGTGCCAGAATTAGGCGCATTGAGCCATAAATTGTGTCTGCGCCAGAACTTGCGCTAAAAAAATAAAAAAACCCGCCCAACTCTCCATTTTACTTAGAAAACCAGAGAAAGGGGCGTGGCTGCTAGGGAAAGGGGGAGTTGTTGCAGAAAAGGGGGAGTGCCCCCACCATTTTAGAAAAATCCCAACATACTTACTATGGTTTCCACAGAAAATATAGTGAATTTGAACTGAGGAAAACCCCAACGCTCAGAGCATGTGTAAAAAAAGCCAAAACTTAGGGAAAAGTGCAAAATTCAGGTAAAACCTTAGTACATATTGTGGAAAAATACTTGTAGGGAGTTAAAACCCATAAAGAAAACTATACTCCACTCTTAGTAAATCAGGGCCATTGATTGGTGACAAAACTATCCATTTAAGTGTGGCATACCTTACCACTGACCATCTGCACTAAATAATACAATTATTAAATTGTATTTCAGTCCTTATTCTCATTTTTGTTTAGTTCAATTTATTTACCCCACCAATATGGGATTTTCCATAACCCCCAATACTGCAGCATAACTATATCAGGTCTATGCACTTAATTAGACAGTGGGACAAAAAAGTATTTAGTCAGCCACCAATTGTGCAAGAGGCAAAGATGAGAGAAGCCTGTAAATTTCATCAGAGGTATACCTCAACTAGGCGAGACATAATGAGAAAAAAAAAAAAAAAAAAAAAAAAATCCATAAAATCACATAAAAGACGTATAAAAGACACTTGTCCACAGCCTCAAGCAGTCACACTCCAAACTCCACTATGGCCAAGACCAAAGAGCTATTGTAGGACACCAGAAACAAAATTGTAGACCTGCACCAGGCTGGGAAGACTGAATCTGCAATAGGCAAGCAGCTTGGTGTGAAGAAATCAACTGTGGGAGCAATTATTAGAAAATGGAAGACATACAAGACCACTGATAATCTCCCTCGATCTGGGGCTCCACGCAAGATCTCACTCCATGGTGTCAAAATGATCACAAGTATGGTGAGCAAAAATCCCAGAACCACACAGGGGGGGGGGGGGGGGGAACCTAGTGAATGACCTGCAGAGAGCTAGGACCAAAGTAACAAAGGCTACCATCAGTAACACACTACACCAGGGACTCAAATCATGCAGTGCAAGACGTGTCCCCCTGCATAAGCCAGTACATGTCTGGGCCCGTCTGAAGTTTGCTAGAGAGCATTTGGATGATCCAGAAGAGGGTTAGGAGAATGTAACATGATCAGATGAAACCAAAGTAGAACTTTTTGGTAAATACTCAACTCATCGTGTTTGGAAGAGAAGGAATGCTGAGTTGTATCCAAAGAACACAATACCTACTGTGAAGTATGGGGGTGGAAACATCATGCTTTGGGGCTGTTTTTCTGCTAAGGGACCAGGAAGACTGATTTGAAAGGAAAGAAAAAATGGAGCCATGTCTCATGAGATTTTGAGTGTAACCTTCTTCCATCAGCAAGGGCATTGAAGATGAAATGTGGTCTTTCAGCAGGACAATGATCTGAAACACACAGCCCAGACAATGAAGGAGTGGCTTTGTAAGCAGCATTTCAAGGTCCTGGAGTGGCCTAGCCAGTCTCCAGATCTCAACCCCATAGAATACCTTTGAAAGGAGTTAAAAGTCCGTGTTGCCCAGCGACAGCCCCAAAACATCACTGCTTTAGAGAAGATCTGCATGGAGGAATGGGCCAAAATACAAGCAACAGTGTGTGAAAACCTTGTGAAGACTTACAGAAAACGTTTGACGTCATTGTCATTGCCAACAAAGGGTATATAACAAAGTAGTGAGATTAACTTTTGATATTGACCAAATATATGTTTTCCACCATAATTTGCAAATACATTCTTTAAAAACCAGACGGTGTGATTTTATGGATTTTTTTTTCTCATTATGTCTCTCATAGTTGAGGTATACCTATATTTAAAATTACAGGCCTCTCTCATCTTTTTAAGTGGGAGAACTTGCACAATTGGTGGCTGACTAAATACTCTTTTGCCCACTGTATAGTTCCCACAAGTGACTATGTTTGGTCTGTTTTCTGTACATATACTTTTTTTTTTTTTTGCAAGACTGTGGTATCGGACCATACCTTTCAGCCCCACAAGTAGTGTACAACGGCATACCCTTCATACTACAAAACAGTTGTTCACACTGGTGTGGTGCTGTGCCGTAGCCATTATTCCTGTGGCACTGTGTCTGTGGGGTAGCTGGGAGCTGTGTCTGGCAGTAGGGGAGCTGCCAGATGACAGCATTGTTCCTCCCATCGGTATTGGTGTTGCAGCGGTGGTGGAGGCTGCCCGGCACTATGGGATTTTAAGTTTGGGGTCCACCTGAATCAGATGGCCGTCAAGTAGCAAGTGGGCTTCTGCACATTAATAAATATGAATACTAATACTAATAAATATGAATGTGCGACCATGTCTTTTTTTTTTTTTTTTACCTTTGTGTCAAAATAGTCTTGGCTGTCATGGCAGAGCACCCACTAATACCATTTATGAAGTGATTTCTTAATATATAAATATATATATAAATACAGTGGTCCCTCAACATATGATGGCAATTTGTTCCAAATGAACCATCGCTAGTTGAAACCATCGTATGTTGAGGGATCCGTGCAATGTAAAGTATAGGAAGTTATACTCACCTGTCTCCGCCGCTCTGGACCGTCACCGCTGCCCTGGATGTCGCCCTCCATCACTGTCGCCGTGTCCCCGCTGCTCCGGACCGTCTCTGGTGGCCGGGATCGTCGCTCTTCATCGCTATTGGATGACGGGACGGCATGAGCGGTGACGTGTTGACGATGAAGGAGAGTGACGGAGATGCAGTGGAGCCCGAAGAGGATGGTCCGGAACGTCAGGGACAGGTGAGTGACCATCACCAGACCACACGGGGCACCTTAAACGGCTATCCGGCGGCAGCTGAAGCAACCTGCGCTGCCGGATAGCCATTTATGCGATGGCCCCGACATACAAAAGCATCGTATGTTGATGCTGCCTTCAACATGCGATGGCCTCTGAGAGGCCATCGTATGTTGAAATTATCATATGTCGGGGCCATCGCAGGTCGGGGGATCACTGTATATCTATCATCTATATATATATATATATATAGAGAGAGAGAGAGAGAGAGAGAGAGAGAGAGAGAGAGAGAGAGAGAGAGAGAGAGGGGCAAAAAAGTATTTAGTCAGCCACCAATTGTGCAAGTTCTCCCACTTAAAACATGAGAGAGGCCTGTAATTTTCATCATAGGTATACATCAAGTATGAGAGACATAATGAGAAAAAAAAAAATCCTTACCTGATTTTTAGGCTAAGTTTCCACTTTTTTTTCTGGCAGTTTTTGGAAAACTGACACTGCAGTTTTTAAACTAAAGCCAGAAATGTATTCAAAAGGAATAGGACATATAAAGGAAGGACTTACCCTTCTCCTCCCCTATGGATCCACTTCTGACTTTGGCTCAAAAACTGCAGTGGCAGTGGAAGTGGAAACTTACCCTTAAAGAGTTTATTTGCAAATTATGGTGGAAAATAAGTATTTGGTCAATAACAAAAGTTCATCTCAATACATTGTTATATACCTTTTGTTGGCAATGATAGAGGTCAAACGTTTTCTGTAAGTGTTCACAAGGTTTTCACACACTGTTGCTTTGCTGGTATTTTGGCCCATTCCTCCATGCAGATCTCCTCTAGAGCAGTGATGTTTTGGGGCTGTCACTGGGCAACACAGACTTTTAACTCCCTCCAAAGGTTTTCTATGGGGTTGAGATTTGGAGACTGGTTAGGCCACTCCAGGACCTTGAAATGCTTCTTACAAAGCCACTCCTTCGTTGCCCGGGTGGTGTGTTTGGGATCATTGTCCTGCTGAAAGGCCCAGCCATGTTTCATCCTCAATGCCCTTGCTGATGGAAAGAGGTTTTCAGTCAAAATCTCACGATACATGGCCTTATTCATTCTTTCCTTTACATGGATCAGACGTCCTGGTCCCTTAGCAGAAAAAAAGCCCCAAAGCATGATGTTTCCATCCTCATGCTTCACAGTTGTTCAGGTGTTCTTTGGATGCAACTAAGCATTCCTTCTCCTCCAAACACGACAAGTAGAGTTTTTACTGAAAAGTTCTACTTTGGTTATATCTGACCATATGACATTCTCCCAATACTTCGGAATCATCCAAATGTTCTCTAGCAAACTTCAGATGGGCCCGGACATGTACTGGCTTAATCAGGGGGACACACCTGGCACTGCATGATTTGAGTCCCTGGTGGCTTAGTGTTTTACTGATGGTAGCCTTTGTTACTTTGGTCCCAGCTCTCTGCAGGTCATTCACTAGGTCCCCCCATATGGTTCTGGGATTTTTGCTCATTTTACACCACGGGGTGAGATCTTGTGTGGAAACCCAGACATACCAAATAAATTATACATTGATTTGCATATACAATATGTCTACTTTATGTTTGCATCATAAAGTTGCCATGTTTTAACTTTTGAAAGACATCAGAGGGCTTCAAAGTTCAGCAGCAATTTCAAATTTTTCAAAAGTATTTTAAAAATTAGAATTTTTCAGAGACCAGTTCAGTTTTGAAGTGGATTTGATATATTAGAAATACCCCATATTAGAAATACCCCATAAATGACCTCATTATAAAAACTGCACCCCTCAAAGTATTCAAAATGACATTCATTAAGTGTGTTAACCTTTTAGGTGTTTCACAGGAATAGCAGCAAAGTGAAGCAGAAAATTAAAAATCTTCATTTTCTACACTCGCATGTTCTTGTAGACCCAGTTTTTACATGGGGTAAAAGGAGAGAAATCTTCCTAAAATGTGTAACCCAATTTTTTGTTCATTTTCTCATCCAACTTTAACGAAAATTCGTCAAACACCTGTGGGGTGTTAAGGCGCACTATACCCCTTGTTACATTCCATGAGGGGTGTAGCTTCCAAAATGGGGGAACATGTGGATATTCATTTTTTTGCGTTTATGTCAGAAAGCTGTAAAATCAGCCACCCCTGTGCAAATCACCAATTTAGGCCTCAAATGTACATAGTGCACTCTCACTCCTGAGCCTTGTTGTGCGTCCACAGAGCCTTTTACGCCCACATATGGGGTATTTCTGTACTCAGGACAAATTGGGTTACAAATTTTGGGGGTCTTTTTTTCCTTTTACTTCTTGTGAAAATAAAAAGTATGGGGCAACACCAGCATGTTAGTGTAACATTTTTTTTTTTTTTTTACACTAACAGGCTGGTGTAGACCCCAACTTTTCCTTTTCATAAGGGGTAAAAGGAGAAAAAGCCCCCAAAATGTGTTATGCAATTGCTCCTGAGTACGGAGATACGTATGCCCTAAACTGTCTATGTTGCCCTAAACTGTTTCCTTGAAATACGACAGGGTTCCGAAGTGAGAGAGCACCATGCGCATTTGAGGACTATATTAGGGATTGCATAGAGGTGGACATAGGGGTATTCTACGCCAGTAATTCCCAAACAGGGTGCCTTCAGCTGTTGCTAAACTCTCAGCATGCCTGGACAGTCAGTGGCTGTCCGGAAATGCTGGGAGTTGTTGTTTTGCAATAGCTGGAGGCTCCGTTTTGGAAACACTGCCGTATGATACGTTTTTCATTTTTATTGGGGGGGGGGGGGGGGCAGTGTAAGGGGGTGTATATGCAGTGTTTCACCCTTTATTATGTGTTAGTGTAGTGTAGTGTTTTTAGGGTACATTCACACAGGTGGGGGCTTATGGTGAGTTTCCCGCTAGGAGTTTGCGCTGTGGCTCATATTTGAAGCAGGAAACTCACTGTGAACTCGCCCATGTGAATGTACCCTGTACATTCACAAGGGGGGTGGGGGGGCAAACCTCCAGCTGTTTCAAAACTACAACTCCCAGCATGCACTGACAGACCATGCATGCTGGGAGTTGTACTTTTGCAACAGTTGAAGGCACACTGGTTGTAAAACCTTCAGTTAGGTTCTGTTACCTAACTCAGTATTTTCCAACCAGTGTGCCTTCAGCTGTTGCAAAACTACAACTCCCAGCATGTACTGATCGCCGAAGGGCATGCTGGGAGATTTAGTTATACAACTGCTGGAGGTACACAACTACAATTCCCAGCATTTGCTGTTCATGCATGTTCGGAGTTGTAGTTTTGCAAGATTTAGAGGGCCACGGTTTAGAAACCACCACACAGTGATCTCCAAACTGTAGCCGTCCAGCTGTTGCAAAACTACAAATCCCAGCATGCCCAAACAGCAAACAGCTGTCTGAGCATGCTAGGAGTTGTAGTTTTGCAACACCTGGAGGGCTACAGTTTAGAGACCACTGTATATTCTCCAAACTGTAGCCCTTCAGATGTTGCTAGGCAACAACTCACCGGCTTCCGTAGTCTGCAGCACGCCGCACCAGGGAGAGGATAACCGCCGATTGCCGGTGGTAAGGGACCTTCACTGCCGCAGCTAGTCACACTAAAGTTCCCCCGTTCTGCCCTGACTACCGTGGGTGGGCAGAACGGGGGAACTGAACTGTAACTTTTAAACTTTTTAACTGAACTTTAACTTTTGGACATCCCCGATCCCCCTTATTTTCCGGGTCACTGGAGATCTGTATGACCCGGAATCGCCGCAGATCATTGGTCTGAATTGACCGGCGATTTTCGGCGATTGCCGACATGGCACCCCCCAGGGGTTTGCACGGGATGCCTGCTGAACGATTTCAACAGGCATACTGGTCAGGTCCCCGCCCGATGAGTGGCGGGGACTGGAATTCCCACGGGCGTACACGTACACCCTGGGTCCTTAATTGGTTAAAGAAGAAGTTACAGGTCTGTGAGAGCCAGAAATCTTGCTTGTTTGTAGGTGACCATGTGATTTTATGGATTTTTTTTCTCATTCTGTCTCTCATAGTTGAGGTATACCTATGATGAGAATTACAGACCTCTCACATCTTTTTACACGGGAGAACTTGCACAATTGGAGGCTGACTAAATGCTTTTTTTGCCCCACTGTATATTAAATCATTATATAATCACTATATACTGAGCTTTGTCTCAATATTTGTTGCTTTGAGTATTTACAGAGGTGATATAGTCTATTACAAGCCTAAGCAATTATTTGCAATAATTAAGTAATATTGACAGAATGATCTAAACATACATTTCATTTTATGTGATAACCCTTGAGATACTGTCATTCAATAAGACATGCATCTTAAATGTGGCATATTATACAGTAATAAATAATGACTAGATACTGAAATATTGATTAACAATATATTTTCCTAGATACAAAGGATGGGGCTGAAGGGTCTCAAAAGAGCATTGTGTCGCTCTGTGACATTTTAATTCCCATTTACTTATTCCTCTGAAGTAATTAACAGTATCCTGCTTAGCTGTAATATTATTGATGTCAACCAGTCCATGAAAACAGAAAGCAGAAACCTTTAATCTTACTGATGCTCATTATCTCTGAGCTGATAATATACGGTAGGTCCCATTTATGTACAGTTAGTGAGGGTGGGAAATAAAAATTAACAATCTCCTTATAACCTTTATAGTAAATCCATTTGGTTAGAAGTACTTTAAGTTGAGAATATGAAGGATTTAATTAATAAAAATGCAAGTAATACTAGACACTTTTGGACTAGGTCCACACAGGGCAATAATGGTGCATGAAAATACAATATGTAAAAACTTGCAACATAAAAAATGTGGTTTACCTATGATTGTGGGGATCACATGTGCAGTACCATATAAAAGGATATGCAAAGCAATTCTCACACATCCTATTTAGAGGGTTTCCCTTCAAGTCAGGGTTTTAATCTAGAATTTTCAAAACTTACTAAGAATGTATGCCAGGCCAGAGATTTCTCCAGAGGAAAGAAAACTCATCTGCAGACAGGCATTTGATCCTCATTTGTATATAGCAAGAGGCCTATCATAGTGGGCCTATCATTGACCGTGTCATAAAGATGTGTTCAGACTTATAGGCCATTGATATGTGGGAGCTGCTTTGCATAGCCTTTCCTTCTTGAATACACAGTGGAGCACCATGCATCTTTATGACACATTAATTCAAGGGGTAGTCCAGACAACTGAACTTTTTAGACACTTCTTCCCTATCTGACTGCCCCCCCCCATATTCTCCTGTATGGGACTGCGGCTACTTACACGTTTCTAGAAGAATGCAATTAAACTTCCTACTCAGCCAATCACCAACCGAAGCAATGCCCTGCCTCAGCCAGTCACTTGTGTTCATCCACAAAGATGGGGCCGGAGTGTGTTGAGGACTGGTAAGTAGCCGGGTTCCCCGTGGATAGAGGAGAAGTTTCTAAAAGGTCCAGTCCCCCCCCCCATATTCTCCTGTATGGGGCTGAAGCTACTTAAACGCTTCTAGAAGAACACAATTAAACTTCCTATTCAGCCAATCACAAGCCGAAGCGATGTCCTGCCTAAGCCAGTCACTTGTGTTCATCCACATAGATGGGTCCGGAGTATGTTGAGGACTGGTAAGTAGCTGGGTTCCCCGTGGATAGAGGATAAGTTTCTAAAAGGTTCAGTTCCCTGGATTAACCCTTTAAGGAGAAACATTACTCCTTTAGTCCTACAATGATAGGCCTTGGATAGCCAGCCCCCCCCCCCTTGCTCTGTACTGGCAAATAGTAAATCTTCAAAATAGCTGTCTGCATATGGGTTTTCTTTCCTGCTGAAGAGATCTCTAGCTTGGCATGCATACCTGGTTAGTTTTCAAGACCCCTAGTTGAAGTGAAAGACTGACTCTGAAAAGATGGTGTCACAGCTGCTTTGCATATCATTTCTTCCCAGAATTCTCAGTGAAGCATCAATGGCCTAGTCTTCACACGTCTTTATGACACTTATGACAAAAACGTTTTACTGTGTGAAGTCAATGTGGAAAGGAAAACAATAGCATCACCTTAGAGTATGCGTCCAAAGATCACTTTATAGATGGTTTGAATATAATTCTCATTTAGTGTTGAGCACGAATATTCGAAATGAAAATTTTTACCGCGAATATCGTCACTTCCCAATTTCGAGAATATTTAGAATATAGCGCTATATATTCGTGATGACCAATATTAGTTCTTTTTTCTTCACACTACACATCACAACAATGATGTACTACGTACAAAAAAAAGTGATCATCTCTCCCTACTTCCAGCTTGTGGTCGAAAGAAGGCTCCTATATAATTTACTGGGTGAGTCGGTGTGGAGCGTAAATATTTCGTATATGTGAATATGCAAATATTCACGAATATTGGCACTTCCAGAGGACACTGATCCCTCCCTTCTTTTAGCTTGTGGGCCAATGAGAAGGATGCAAATACAGTTGTCAGAGGTTAGCAACATACCTAGAAACCAATCGGAAAGTTTCCCACACCTTTACTATATAATCTTGCATGCGCACTATACGAATATTACAATTTTGAATTAAGAAAAATTTACGAACATAGCGATTATGCGAATTTCGCGAACATAGGACGAATATTCGTCCATATATTCGCAAAATATCGCAAATTCAAATATGGCCCCTGCCACTCATCACTATTCTCATTTACCAATATTGAGCAGAGGCTGCCAGCTAACTACTCTCAATTCACACTGTGCTGCCAATTCTGTAGTACTGGCAAAAAAAAAAAAAAAAAATAGTAAACAGTATAGTAAAAGTATCATAATAGTAAAAAGATTTCCAAAAATGTGTACCAGAATAGGTCTAACAGAAACCCTCCTTGCTTTGAGCTGGTTCCCAGTATTAAATGACATCAGAGATGAATACATGATTTGTATATGGGAGATCACAATCTAGATGGTGGCTTCATTATTCATTAACATTATCCAGAAGAGGAAAGGTGTCTCTTTGATAAAAAATTGAATGTTTATCCCCAAAATGCATTACATTTGAAGCAATTCTATTTCTATATTCCTAGAAGAGCTTCCATTCTGACCTACATCTTTGAATCCTGACACCACTATATAGATTGCTCCCTCTGTATATTTCTCTTAATGGAATGTGATATTTACCTAATGATCAGAACAGAAGTAATAATCCAATAGTCCAAATATACCCAGTGTGACCATAGACTTGTTAAGTTATGGTCAGCATTACTGGCTCTCCTGAATACTAATTATATTATGAGGAAAAATATTTCCTCATATTTAATACAGAAAAGTGTACAACACAAAAATAAAAGTAAAACCTTTTCTTGCAAAAAAGGATACAAAATGGAATCAATGCCAGGACAAAATTAAAATAACCCCTTGAGGATGCAGTCAATTATAGATTTTTTGCTTTAGTTTTTTGCCCCTTGGTATGTATATATGCTGAAAAACTCTGGATCCAGTATGGAGGTTTTCAAATTGCTGCCAGAGGCCTGCTCTTTTTCTGCTCAGCCACAGCTCACAGTCGTTTGGCACCACAGTGAAGGGAAGGGCCATTGGAGGGAGGAAGGCAGGACTTTTAAAATGCAATCAAAAAGTATATTTTTTGTGCATTGAAACATATACCTTTAATTTTCAACACATCTATAGTATATTTGAATAATAATAATTAAAAGGTATAAATGTTAGTTATAGTGGGGAGAAGGACTTTTCTATACCTCTCAAAACTTACTGTACACATGTATAAGAGACACAACTTGAATTTGAGAGATTGAAGGAACAACTGAGAGCAGAAGTAGTGGATACTGAAAAAGAGTTTGCCAGGTTCTCAGCACAATATGACAAATTGAAAAAATCCCCAAATAATTTTACAAAATTTATGCAAGAGAAGGCTCAGCAAGAAGCATTCTTCCAGGGGCAAAAACTGTTTATTGAGGGGGCAAACAGAGTAGCTTACTGGCTACCGATGGTATTCCAGTGGGGATTTATTGGGAATGGGAGGGAGTTTTGCTACCCACACTATTAAACATTTTTAATGAATCCTTGCAGTTTGGCAATCTCCCCCTCCAGGAGGCAAATCTTATATTAATCCCTAAGAAAGAACAGTCTATAATTGAGCTTACATAATTAAGGCCAATTTCACTATTGAACGTAGATGTGAAGATTTTAGCAAAAGTTTTGGCGCGTGTGTTGGTAGGGGTGATTCCGTCATTAATCCATACTGATCAGTCAGATTTTATCCCTGACATCCTGAATTCAGGATAATATTGCAAAAGTGTTGGCTAATATGCAGTTGGACGGGAATCCTCTCCATTCCGCCCTGTCATTAGATGCAATGAAAGCCTTTGACAGGGTGGAATGGGAGTACCTCTGGCGAATCATGGTTCAGTTTGGGTTCGGTGAGGGGTTTATTAATTGGGTAAAATTTTTGAATAATAATCCAACCGCTAGTATTATAATAAATGAAAGGCTGACTGACTCCTTTTCCCTGTCTAGGGGAACAAGACAGGGGTGCCCCCACTCCCCGCTTCTTTTTGTATTATTTATAGAACCGCTGGCGGAAGCAATTATGAAGGCAGTAGATATAAAGGGTTTTGGTCTGAGAGGTGAAGATAATTCAATTATTCATTATGTGGATGATATGGTATTATTTTTAAAGAGACACATGTGGATGATATGGTATTATTTTTAAAGAGACACAACTTAGACATAGTAACATAATTTGTAAGGTTGAAAAAAGACAAGAGTCCATCAAGTTCAACCTAAAACCCTACTATGTTGATTCAGAGGAAGGCAAACCCCCCCCCCATGAGGCTGTTGGCAATTGCCCCATGACAGAGGAAAAATTCCTTTCAAACTACAATATGGGCATCAGAATAAATTCCTGGATCAATGTTTTTAAAAGTGCCCCCTATGTTTACTATTCAAATCATTCAAAGTACCATTCAAATCTATGGGAACATTGAGGGATATGTTTTAATTAGAGATGAGCGAACTTTTGAAAAATTCGATTCAGCCTATTAAAAACGACTATTTCTGGCCTACTCAGAGCCTCAATAGGGGTGTAGAGCATTTTGCCTTGTGCTAAAAGTTTGCCTTGTCCTAAATTTTAATTTAATTTAATTTGAATAACATTTTTTGAGTACCCATTCTGGTGAGCATCGAGTTGGCGGTCCTCTGCCAGGTGAGATAGCTCCTGTTCCAGCCCCGGCCTCTCATCGCCCCCCCGGACTATGAAAGTGCGAATGTTTCATTTAATCATTTATGGTTCATTGTTATAGCTCCAGGCTGTTTCATTGGATTCTTGTGATAATTCCACAGGTAATATGACATTGACGACCATAGGGCCTCAGTTTTGAAAAGATTACATTCATTTCTTTAAATTTAAATTTAAGATTTATGTTAGATTTCCAAGTTTTATGTCAGGTGTTTACTTTGAACTAATGCTGTATGACCACAAAACCCAATCTAACAAGCAGTCACATGGAGGCACAATGACAGAGCCTAGAGTTGGCAGCAGCATGAGGAGACCATATTCTGGCAGAATGACACAGCCTTGAATTGGCATCAGTATGAGGAGACCATATAGTTGCAGAACGACCCAGTCTGGGGGTGGCAATAGCCTGACAAGACCATAGGGCCTCACAATAGAGAAGATTAAAGATATTTTAGAAAATTTTAATTGAAGATTTATGGTAGCTAGTGCAACCATAAAATATTTTTAGGTAATGTGCCAGGCCTAGCAGCATCAGTAAACCATATAGTGGCTGAACGGCACAGCATGGAGCTGGCGGCAGCTTGAGTAGACAATAGGGCTTTACAATCCCTAAGATTAAAAGATGAATTTAAAAATTGAAATTGAAGATTTTTCATAGCTAGTGCTACCATAACATATTTTTAGGTAATGTACCAGGCCCTGCTGCATCAGTAAACCATATAGTGGCTGAATGGCACAGCCAGGAGCTGGCAGCAGCATGAGTAGATAATAGGGCTTCACAATCCCTAAGATTAACCCTTTAAATGGGCACTGTCACCAACTTTATTTTTTTATATGTTGTAGTACTTATGTACTACAACATATCTCTAATATACTTTTATAATTTTTTTTTTCATTAAAAAGGTTTAATTTACATTTAAAAACCGGCCACTGAAAAAGGACTGATTTTGGAGTGGCAATCAGTCCTTTTTCAGTTAGGCTGCACTCGCTCCCTGCCTGTCAATCAGACAGGCGGGAGCGAGCGCATTGGCTCCCCGGCCACTGGCTGGGAGGCCACTCCTCCCGCACATCGCCGCCGCCACCTCGTTGCCACCGCTGTCCATGCACGCCCGCTGCCGGACTCTGCAGTAACTGCAAGTGTAATGAGGGAGCGGGGTATGCGGGGGGGGGAGGAGGTTGCGGGCTAGTGCCGTAGCGGGGGGGGGGGGGGGGGGGGAACGGGCTAGCAAAAAAAAATAGGATGGTGGGAGCTACCCTTTAAGGACACAGGATTTTTCAGTTGCATTTAAATTTTTTCCTCATCACCTTCATAAATCATATTGCTTTCAATTTTGCACATAAAATTCCATATGATGGCTTATTTTTTGTGCCACCAATTCTACTTCTCATTTTACCGAAAAACCCACGGCGAAACGGAAAAAAAATTCATTGTGCAACCAAATTTAAGAAAAAAATTTCATTTTGTAACTTTTGGGGGCTTACGTTTCTACGCAGTACATTTTTTCGGTAAAAATAACACCTTCTCTTTATGCTGTAGGTCCATACGGTTTAAATGATACCCTACCTATATAGGTTGAATATTGTCGTACTTCGGAAAAAAATCATAATTACATGCAGGAAAATTTATATTTTAAAAATTCTTATTTTTCTGCGTATGGGCCGGTATGAGGACTCATTTTTTGTGCCCTGTTCTGAAGTTTTTATCGGTGTCATACTTGTATTGATCAGACTTTTCGATCGCTTTTTATTCATTTTTTCATGACATAAAAAGTGACCAAATATACGCTATGTTGGACTTTGGAATCTTTTTGTGCATACGCCATTGACCGTGCGATTTAATTAACGATATATTTTTATAGTTCGGATATGTCCGCACACGGCGATACCACATATGTTTATTTTTATTTTTATTTACACAGTTTTTTTTATGGGAAAAGGGGGGCGTTTCAAACTTTTATTAGGGAAGGGGTTAAATTACCTTTGTTAACTTTTTTTTTCACTTTTTTTTTGCAGTGCTATAGCACTGCACACACTGATCAATCTTTGAGCAATCAATCTTTGAGCAATCAAACCCAGATCGGACGCGGTGGAGACAGGTAAGGGGACCTCCGCTCGCGTCCTAGCTGATCGGGACAATGCAATTTTATCGCGATGCCCCGATCAGCCCGACTAAGCTGCCGGGAAGCATTTACTTTCACTTTCAGACGCGGCGGTCAACTTTGATCGCCACATCTGAAGGATTAATAGCGCGCGGCACAATGATCGGTGCCATCGGTGCTATGAATAGCAGCCGGGACCGACCCGGTGTGATGCAGGTCACGCAATGTGTGTCACGGTGTGACCCCGTTTTAAACACCGGGACCAGGCGTAGGTAGGCCCTACAGGTACGCCCTACTTCCTTAAGAGGTTAAAAGATGAATTTTAAAATGTTTATTGAAGTAAACCCTAGCAGCATGAGTAGACAATAGGGCATCAAAATCCCAAAGATTAAAAGATGAATTATAAAATTTAAATTGAAGACTTTTCGTACCTAGTGCTACCATAACATATTTTTAGGTAATGTACCAGGCCCTGCTGCATCAGTAAACCATATAGTGGCTGAATGGCACAGCCTGGAGCTGGTAGCAGCATGAGTAGACAATAGGGATTCGTAATCCCTAAGATTAAAAGACGAATTTCAAAATTTAAATTGAAGATTTATGGTAGCTAATGCTACCATAAAATATTTTTAGGTAATGTCCCAGCCCTGGAGTTGGCTGAAGCATGAGGAGACCATATAGTGGCTGAATGCCACACCCTGGAGGTGGCTGAACCATGAGGAGACCATATAGTGGCTGAATGGCACAGCCTGAAGTTGGCTGAAGCATGAGGATATCATATAGTGGCTGAATGGCACAGCCTGGAGGTGGCAGCAGCAGGAGTCCCGAAAGAGACCCGGTGACAGAGTGGTACGGTGGGTGGCCATACCAGTACCTGGTGATGAGGAATTTTTGTAACTGGAGAGCAGTGCTTTAAATCTGTTTGGCACTATCCATATTTGTGAAGTGTTGGTGAGGCACCATGGTCAATCAACTCTGATACATAAGGTATTCGTGGGTAGAAATCCTGGCTGATCCATGCCTGATTCATCTTCACAAAGGTCAGTCTCTCCACATTTTTTGTGGACAGATGAGTTCTCCTTGGGGTGACTATGCCCCCGCCGCATTAAACACCCGCTCTGATGGCACACTACTGGCCGGACAGGACAACTTTTCTAAGACAAACTCTGCTAGTTGCGACAACAAATCAAGTTTGGCTGCCCGGAAGTCCAGCGGATGTGTTGGCATGGTCATGTCAAGGTATGCCACCACCTGCTGGTTCAGGTCCTGCTCCAGGTCTACCTGCTGCTGATCAGCGCCTGTAGACTCAGGCTGCTGCTGATGGAGCTGGTACTGCTCCTGCCACCCAACCCCTTCCCAGCAGCCATGGCAGTGGAAGGTGAGCGCAGAGGGCCCCCTGAGTCAGACCTGCGAGAGGATGGACAATGGCGCCGATAGGCATCAGCCAACTTACTATGTAGGATGTCTCTGTAGTAGGTCAGTCTGTCCTCCCTCTCAGAGGATATAAAAAAGGCCCCCATTTTGTGGCGGTAGCCATAAGGTGGAGAGCCAGAAGTTATCCCGCTGTCGAATGGTGACAATTAAGCGGTCACTACACAAGCAAGTGAGCATGCATCGTGCCATTTGTGCAAGTGACTCGGAGGGACTCCCTGCTTCCATCTCCACTGCATACTGCCACGGTGTGTCTGGGTCCTCATAACCCTCTAGCTCCTCTGGCTGCTCCTGCTCCTCCTTTGCTGTCAGATGACTAGAAAAAACGCCCATTTGGTGAAACCTAAACTATGCTCCACTTTGCCCCTCCTCCTCCAGTTCAGCCCCCACAGAGCTCATGTGGCCCTGAGATGTAGGTGGCACATCTCCATTGCCCTGATCAGCCATGGTTTCCAACATGTGTTTTAGGAAATGAAGCAGTAGAATGACGTTGTTCATCCTGTAATCCTGGCGACTTACTAATAATGTGGCTTCCTCAAAGGACCTGAGCAAACAGCAGGTGTAACATATGAGCTGCCACTGGTTCACATTGAAGTACAAGTACACAGGGGAGTACCCATATCCGCTTGGATCATGAAGAAATTGGTTGATGGCTTTTCTCTGTTCATATAGTCAGTCCAACATATAGAGGGTAGAATTCCAACGTGTGGCAACATCACAAATCAGACTATGTTGGTGGATACCGTTCTGACGCTGCAGCTCAAGGAGGGTGTGTTTTGCGGTGTACGAGTGGCTGATGTGCATGCAAAGTTTCCTTCCCATTGTTAGGATGTCTTGCAAATGGGGGGAACACTTCAGGAATCGCTTGACAACCAGATTGAACACGTGTACTATGCAGGGTGCATGGCTCTGCTTTCCCTGTTGCAGCGCAGACAAGATGTTCTTCCCATTGTCAGTCACCATAGTTCCCATTTCCAGTTTTTGTGGAGTAATCCATGCTACGATTTCTTTATGAATGACTTTTAGCAGTTCCTCCCCTGTGTTACTCAGTGCGCCAAGGCAAACCATGTGAAGAACACTGTGACACCGTTGTGCCCTGCACACATGGTATGCTGAAGGGGCACTGAGACTTGTCTGGGCAGTGGAGGCTGAGGACACGGTGGAGGATGCGAAGGCGGAGTTGAACACTGTCACAGGACCAACAGCCTGGAAGCGGCGTGACCTGGTACTGGTACTGCTTTCTTCGCAAAGAAATGATGGCTTGGCACTCTCCACCTTGGCTTGGCACAAGCCATCAGTTCTCTGAAAGGTGCAGAGTCCACCACTTGAAAAGGGAGGGACTGCAGCAACTTGGACAGGAGCACATTCAGCTTCTGCACCGTTGGATGAGTTGGTGCATATTGTTGTCTCTTGGACATGGCTTCGCCGATGCATTGTTGGCGGAATGACCGACTAAAAGTAGGAGGAGCAGGAGCATCTGGAGCACCAGAAGGAGGGTATGACACACAGCTCTCCTCCGGATGCTTGATGAAAAACTGCCACACCCCCGAGTAGCTGATTTTCCCACCAACAGTCTGCACTAATTGACTGCTACTGCCGCCGTCTCCAGGAACCCCTGTTCCACTACTTCCCATGAAGGTAGGCTGCCGCGAAGAAGGTGGTCTCCAGAATTTACACTTCGGCCACCATGCTGACTGCCAACCATACTATTACCTTGCTGGCTCAGTTGCTGCCTCACAGGCAACCTGCAACCCTCTTCTCCTGATGATGGTGAAGCCCCTTCTGCACCAGGCTCCCAATTGCGATCGGCTTCATCATCATCAAGTGCCTGCACGTCACTGATGTCCTCCTGAGGACACAGAATTGCGCTGAAAAATTATTCCCCCATCATCTTAAGGTCCATCAAGATGAGCCAGCTTGTTGAACTGTATGAGGCAACACACAGCTCTCTGCCCCTCTCTGTAATACAATGCTGTAGAAAGTGACTGGGAGGTTGATGGCTGCAGTAAAAATCTTTTTCAGTGGAAAAAAGCACTGCTCTCTGTCCACCAGAACGCTGTGACTAGGAGGTGAAACGCTGCTGGAAAAAGCTTTTCTGTGTGACACACACACAGGCTGTCTGTCCTATCTCTCTGCAGTGAAAGGATGAAGTGACGATCCGGAATTTGGCTGCCGATTATATTGGGCTGTTCAGGGCCTGCCTTTGGGGTGTGTGAGCAGCGGCCGCACAGGGCGCCATAGCAACAGGGGCACCGGGCGGCCAACACAGCTCGCAGTGTAACAGGCTGGTGTGAGGTGGAGAGACGAGGTACACGCCCCCTCCCTCATCTCCCCTCCCTGAGCTCGGGAGGACGCAGGTCTGCACGGGGAGAGAGTACAAGCCCCCTCCCTCATCTCCCTGAGCTCGGGAGGATGCAGGTCTTTATGGGGAGAAAAAAGCCAGAGCAGGGGGAGGGAGGAGGAGCACGGCTCACCATCTCCCCTCCCCTCGGAGGACACAGGTCTGCACGGGGAGAAAGAAGCCATAGCAGTGCTCCTCATCTCCCCTGCCTGAGCTCTGTCTGTGTTTACTGAACAGGATGACAAAGTACACGGGCTGGGGATTCATACATTGCAGGGACTGGGGAATAAATCTCTGACTGGGGATGATTTCTATGTGAGAAGGGGGGGGGGGGGTCACATGCTGGGGGTTGTAGTCCCTGTTATGTGTGTGTGTGTGTGTGTGCTAGTGGTTCAGAACCAGGGAATGCTGGGAGTTGTAGTCCCTGTTATATGTGTGTATGCTAGTGTTTCCCAACCAGGGAATGCTGGGAGTTGTGGTCCCTGTTATGTGTGTGTGTGTATGCTGGTGTTTCCCAACCAGGGAATGCTGGGAGTTGTAGTCCCTGTTATGTGTGTGTGTATGCTAGTGGTTCCCAACCAGGGAATGCTGGGAGTTATAGTCCCTGTTATGTGTGTGTGTGTGTGTGTGTGTATGTATGCTAGTAGTTCCCAACCAGGGAATGCTGGGAGTTATAGTCCCTGTTATGTGTGTGTGTGTGTATGCTAGTAGTTCCCAACCAGGGAATGCTGGGAGTTGTAGTCCCATTTATGTGTGTGTGTATGCTAGTGTTTTCCAACCAGGGAATGCTGGGATTTGTAGTCTGTGTGTGTGTATGGTAGTGGTTCCCAACCATGGAATGCTGGGAGTTGTAGTCCCTGTTATGTGTGTGTGTGTGTATGCTAGTAGTTCCCAACCAGGGAATGCTGGGAATTGTAGTCTCCTGTATGTGTGTGTGTATGCTAGTGTTTCCCAACCAGGGAATGCTGGGAGTTGTAGTCCCTGTTATGTGTGTGTGTGTATGCTAGTGTTTTCTCACCAGGGAATGCTGGGATTTGTAGTCCCTGTTATGTGTGTGTGTGTGCATGGTAGTGGTTCCCAACCATGGAATGCTGGGAGTTGTAGTCCCTGTTATGTGTGTGTGTATGCAAGGTTAGCTCGCACAGGGCGCCTGAACTTCAAAGGCTGGCCCTGGGGCTGTGACTTCACAGGGGTGACTGGCTGCTGATAGGCTGCATCCTGCATGTGATTCAGGGTCATCCCACCTACCCGCCTTCCCAGAGTTCCTTGATCCAAGTACTCACATGTGGATCCGCCATTTTAGATGCCCTGGAGCCTGGACCGCAATAAATGGAGTTTAATGAAACTGAGTTTGCTCGATAGAATCACGGCAATATTCGCATTCGTTGCAAATCAAAATTTTCATGAAATTCGTAACAAATTCGTATTTGTCAGCTTTGATTTGCTCATCTCTAGTTTTAATACATTTTAAATGTATCTTGGATAGTTGTGAATTATCTTCATTCTTCCGGTCAATACAAATGCAGAGATTTTTTATTTTTTTTTAAATAAAAATACTTACATTGCCATATTTTAATCCCTATATCCTTAGGTTTTTGTATTTCCATCTACAGAGCTAAGTGAGGCCACTTTTTATATCATGGTGTGTGGGTTATATTGGCAGTATTTCGGGGTGCACAGGACTTTTTGTTTCATTTAATTTTTTTTTCTGGGATGTGAAGTGACACAATATCAGCACTTCTGGCATTGTGTATATATATTTTTATTTGTAGCATTTACTGTGGGATCTAAAGCATTATATATATTTTTTTTTTACAGTTCTGACATTTCTGTTTATTTTTTTGTTATATAGATTATTTTATATTTGCCAAATGGATATAGGGATTATTTAAAATGTACCTGTTGTTAACAAAAAACTTTTGATATAATGTAGATAATACCATTATATGTATATTTGTACTATACATTGATTAAAAAATGTGTATATTTATGGGTGAAAAAAAAATGCTTTCCCTATTGCCTGTGTGTCTTTATGAGGAGTCCAAATACAGGAAGTGAGGGAAGGACAAGCAGGGCTCTTGTCAATCATTCTGATGTGTGAGCAGGGAGCTGTCACAGAGTCCTGCTTGTCCTCACTGCACAGAGCCCTGCTTGTGCTCAGTGTACAGGTCCCTGCTTGTCCTCCCTGCACAGAGCCCTGCTTGTCCTCAGTGTACAGAGCCCTGCTTGTCCTCAGTGTACAGAGCACTGCTTGTCCTCAGTGTACAGAGCCCTGCTTGTCCTCAGTGTACAGAGCACTGCTTGTCCTCACTGCACAGAGCCCTGCTTGTCCTCAGTGTACAGATCCCTGCTTGTCCTCACTGCACAGAGCCCTGCTTGTCCTCAGTGCACAAAGCCCTGCTTGCCCTCAGTATACAGAGCCCTGCTTGTCCTCACTGCACAGAGCCCCACTTGTCCTCAGTGTACAGAGCCCTGCTTGTCCACACTGCACAGAGCCCCGCTTGTCCTCAGTGTTCAGAGCCCTGCTTGTCCTCAGTGCATAGAGCCCTTCTTGTCCTAACTGCACAGAGCCCTGCTTGTCCTCAGTGTACAGAGCCCTGCTTGTCCTCACTGCATAGAGCCCTGCTTGTCCTCAGTGTACAGAGCCCTGCTTGTCCTCAGTGTACAGAGCCCTGCCTGTCCTCAGTGTACAGAGCCCTGCTTGTCCTCACTGCACAGAGCCCCACTTGTCCTCAGTGTACAGAGCCCTGCTTGTCCTCAGTGCATAGAGCCCTTCTTGTCCTCACTGCACAGAGCCCTGCTTGTCCTCAGTGCACAGAGCCCTGCTTGTCCTCAGTGTACAGAGTCCTGCTTGTCCTCAGTGTAGAGCCCTGCTTGTCCTCAGTGTACAGAGCCCTGCCTGTCCTCACTGCACAGAGTCCTGCTTGTCCTCACTGCACAGAGCCCTGCTTGTCCTCAGTGTACAGAGTCCTGCTTGTCCTCAGTGTAGAGCCCTGCTTGTCCTCAGTGTACAGAGCCCTGCCTGTCCTCACTGCACAGAGTCCTGCTTGTCCTCACTGCACAGAGCCCTGCTTGTCCTCAGTGTATAGAGACCTGCTTGTCCTCACTGCACAGAGCCCTGCTTGTCCTCAGTGCATAGAGCCCTGCTTGTCCTCAGTGCATAGAGCCCTGCTCGTCCTCAGTGTACAGAGCCCTGCTCGTCCTCAGTGTACAGAGCACTGCTTGTCCTCAGTGTACAGAGCCCTGCCTGTCCTCAGTGTACAGAGCCCTGCTTGTCCTCACTGCACAGAGCCCCGCTTATCCTCAGTGTACAGAGCCCTACTTGTCCTCAGTGCATAGAGCCCTTCTTGTCCTCACTGCACAGAGCCCTGCTTGTCCTCACTGCACAGAGCCCTGCTTGTCCTCAGTGTATAGAGACCTGCTTGCCCTCACTGCACAGAGCCCTGCTTGTCCTCAGTGTATAGAGACCTGCTTGTCCTCACTGCACAGAGTCCTGCTTGTCCTCACTGCACAGAGCCCTGCTTGTCCTCAGTGTATAGAGACCTGCTTGTCCTCACTGCACAGAGCCCTGCTTGTCCTCAGTGTATAGAGCCCTGCTTGTCCTCAGTCTACAGAGCCCTGCTTGTCCTCAGTGTACAGAGCCCTGCTTGTCCTCACTGTACAGAACCCTGCTTGTCCTCAGTGTACAGAACCCTGCTTGTACTCACTGCACAGAGCCCTGCTTGTCCTCAGTGTATAGAGCCCTGCTTGTCCTCACTGCACAGAGCCCTGCTTGTCCTCAGTGTATAAAGCCCTACTTGTCCTCAGTGTACAGAGCCCTGCTTGTCCTCAGTGTACCGAGCCCTGCTTGTCCTCAGTGCACAGAGCCCTGCTCGTAGGGACAAAAATATACAATTTTTTTTAACCAATGTATATTTCAAATATACATATAATGGTATTATCTACATTATATAAAACGTTTTTGTTAATGACAGGTACATTTTAAATATTTATTAGAGGGGGGATTTTTCTTTGTATTTGTACAAATGTTTTTTTTTGTTAAACGTTTTAGTCCTTCTTTGGGACTTGTTTACACAATCTTTGGATTGCTTTTACAATACACTTCACTACTACAGTATTGTTTAGTACTGTAAGAATAGTGATCTACCAGTACAGTCTGCCTGTGGCAAATTTAACATTGTTATTGACTGTGGCTTCTAGAGGGTTGAATTGCAGGGATTGAACTGAGGTCTGGTGAATTTCGGCTGTAGTCTACTTTATATTCCCAGACTACACTAATCCCGTACATGTACATGATTTTGCAGGAAGGAGTTAATGGCCTATGTGTTCAGCTTGAAAGAAAGGACAAACTCTGTAAACAATACCAAAAGCCAGGTGACACAATAACAATACCCTACAAAATATCTGGATATATGCCCCAAATCATGTAAACAAAAATTGAGTAAAAATCTAATTTTATTTATCAAATAAAACATTTTTACTACATAGAAAAAGAATAATAGGAGAATTTTACAATTTTTACATACAGCAGAATCCAAGAGGAGAACTGTTCACAGTTTCACTTTTCTACAGATTCATGCAGCCTTTATTTTTGGGAAACAAAGAGCTCCTTATTGTAGGGAAGTATTTTTTCAGACTGCAGCTACCAGAATGATATATTTGAATTTACCTAGTCAGGCAGATTTAGTAAAACTGTGCAACACCTATACAGTGTAAACTAAGGCTAGACAGTCTATGAATTAGCCTAATTTATCACAGTGGTTCATGCTGTTTAATAACTTTCTACTATCTAGTTGTACCTACCCATCAGCTGGCTTGCTTTGACCAAAATTTAGCTGCAATTGTGGGTGCATGATTTCCCATCCCATGCCACACCTTATTTCCACAATGCAATGCCTTCCTCTCACTTATTCATGCTCCTTTAAAGGGGTTATCCAGGAAAAAACTTTTTTTTATATATGAACTGGCTCCAGAAAGTTAAACAGATTTGTAAATTACTTATATTAAAAAATCTTAATCCTTTCAGTACTTATGAGCTTTTGAATTTAAGGTTGTTCTTTTCTAAGTCCTCTCTGATGACACGTGTCTCGGGAAACGCCCAGTTTAGAAGCAAATCCCAATAGCAAACCTATTTTTTTTAATAGAAGTAATTTACAAATCTGTTTAACTTTCTGGAGCCAGTTGATATATATAAAAAATTTTTTTCCTGGAATACCCCTTTAATGAGTAGAGCACAAAATGTGTCTAAAACACAAAAAGAAACAATCAAAAAAAAATTACAAATGTGGTCCAAGACCATTTATTTGGATATATTGTGCCAGAATTCTTATGGAAATATTAAATATTTCCCAATTTATTGAGTATATTTTCTGTAGGCCAATAAAGTAAAATGTATTTGATGCAAATGTTATGGATTTACTATTTTAATAAGTTCTAAAAAAAAAATTTGAACTTTCGGCCTGGCCGACACATGGTGGCGCAAGTTGACTACTTTTAGAAAAATTTAGTCCTTTAAGGACAAACACTAAAATGAAGTAACCTTTTACTGGTATAGCTTTGCATTGACTATAGTTGCATTATGACATTAATTTGCTATCTTGGTATCCTTCAGGGTGACATTCTGTGACATTTCTTTTGAATATTAAGTGTTTAGAAGGTTGTTTTGTAATCAAGCTGCATTCTTAAACTATAAAAGATTAGCTATTTTTGGAGAAGATAAACATGTCTCCTTCTGAAACTGTCCACACCCTCACATTAAAGAACAATTCATTCCACTCATCCCCCACCTCCGTAAGCTGGGCAAGGTAGTGGCCTGCTGAAAAGGGATTAAAAAAACAAAAAACAAAAACATAGCTGACATGTGTAGTTATTTCTGTCCCCCTTTCCCTTTTAAAACCCAGCTTATGGTATTATAGGGGCACCTCCTGACCTGGGGGAGGGCTAATTATAGTAAACCCTGTTCTAGCAGTCCTTTACATTCCTCCCCTCTTAGCACAGGGCACCTGTAAGAAAGGGTTTTCCCTGCCTGCCTTACCCGTATTACCACAGTGGTGGTAATCTGTAGGTGATCTGTAAAGCGGACTTGGATGTCAGATATTTTTGTCAGGACATGACACTTATATCATAAATGGTTTTCAAATGATGGTTTGTAAATGATACACAATAAAGCTGTAGCCAATAACTATCCACAAATAACAAGGTGTTGTGTGTGTTTCATTTAATACCGGTGGTAGGTAAAGGAAGCATGGTTGGGTTTGTTAGTAGGGTCTGCAGGTAGTCAGAGTGATCAGAATATGACCATTAGTTGAAACTATCTAAAGATAGGAGGTGGAACTGCCCACTGGACTGAAAGAGAACCTATAACGAGATTCACCAAGCCTACCAGGTATATTTGCTAAAAAACAAAACAAAAAAACAGATACATTGACTAAGAAGGCGGGGTATAGGAAAGCACTAAGGAAAGGAGGAGTAAAAGGGGGAAGTGGTCAAAGGATGAAGAAGACAGAAAGAGAAAAAAGGCCTTCTATAGACATAACTCCAAGATGTCAAAGGCAGAATTTATCAGATTTTTCAGTTCCTCCATGCACACAATGTGATTACTCTCCTTATTCTTTTCAGTACAGTAGGAGGTTGTGTTTTATTATAATGTTTTTGGGTCACCGCTCTAGCAGCAGCTAAGGGATTTCTTAAAATATCCTTTTTAATGATACACCTAGATCCTGGTATGACTAACAGAATAGTCTGATGGACACTGGTATGGAATGTCCTGTGACTTTTTTTTGAAAAATAAATAAATAATAATAATCTTTATTTCAAAAGGATTTCAGAACTGGACAGCTCCACACTTGGTTCCATGGTACATGGTATCATGAATTTTCACCCCTCCCCCACTCAGGCAGTTCTTGGAGACAGAAGATTAAACACCTATGCCACCTATTAGCAGCTTATAGTTCTTTTCTGGACCTCCGCACACAAAAGACGTTTCAATGGACTGGGCAAGTGTCTTATCCCAGTCAGCATCAGAAACCAAGACTAATAGCACCCTTTCCTAAAAATGGTACATGCAAGCTTACCCTGAGGACCAACTGCCTAAGAGTACATTGGAAAAGAAATTGGGTCGGGGGGGGGGGGGTCGGGTTCTTTCTATTGGAGAAGGTTTTCCAGAGAAGCATTTGTGGAGTTGTAATAAATGTTTTAAAATTCACATTGTGTGAAGAATGTAAGGGGAGTGTAAGGTTTCCACCTATGGGATAGCTCTGGGATTGTCCTGGACACTGACACGGGATACGTTTCCTCTCAATAAATCGGCAGACAACAGTTCATGATGCAAGTCTGGCACCTCACCAGCTTTATTTATACAGGCTGCAGGAAAAAACAAGCATAACACAGGAACAAAATAAAATCCTAGACCGTCTGGTCACTGACTACACATATCAGCATGCCCTGACTACTAACTGGTGAGCTACCCTTAGCCAGTAAAACATGTGCCTCCTGCAACCTGTTACTCACAGTTCACACCAGTACTTGGACCACTCACAGCTCTGGCTGTATGTTTCCTCAACAGGGCCCATGTCTCCCCATTACAGCCAGCCTGCTGTTTCCTAGGGAGAGCCTAGATCACACTTAGCCTCTTCCTTATAAAGACCTCCCCTTTCTGCTGACTTATTAATTAGGTGACGGTTTCTTCAGAGTAAACCAAGGAAATACACCCTTTCCTTGCCACTTTATCACATATCTATCCCCCTTTGCTCAGACAACTGGAAAAGAGCACTTGTGTTTGAAAGGCCGAGTCCATCTGCCTTTCCTTCTTCTTGGACAACTTTTGTCCAACAGGCTCTAGAGTCCTTGACCTCTTTCTTCCAAATTCTCACCAGCCACCAAGTACTCGTCTCCCGGTCACCCTTGACCAACTCCCTGACAGGGGTTCCACTCCGGTCACCCCTCTTCACCAGGGTTCTTGCAACTAAGTAGGGAGAAGACAGATGCTCCCAACCTTTGTCTTCTTCTGTCCTCGGCTTGCCGGACCTCTACTGTTACGTTAGGTCTAGGCTCTGCTTCAAATAATCTTTCGGCCTCAGTGACTTCACTAACCACCGTCCTTATCTCTGTAGCTTCAGACGACCTCCCACACGGTTTCACCTCCGTCACAGCTTCAGAGGACTTCCCACACGGTTTCATCTCAGTCTTAGCTTCAGAGGATTTCCCACCTGGTTTCACTTCAGTCTTAGATTCAGAGGACTTCTTACATGGCTTCACAGTCTCAGCTTCAGAGGACTTCTCACATGGCTTCACCTCAGTCTCAACTTCAGAGGACTTCTCACACCGTTTCAGCTCATGGCGTTCAGACTCAGCTTTCAGCTACTTTTAGAGAAAGCATCCCTGTATCCAGTAGCTTTTGCCTCAGAAGCCTTTCTTTAGCCAATTCCACAATAGCTTGGTCTCTGCTTTCTGTTAGGACCTTCATGTCATCTTCCATCGTTAAATATTTCCGCTGCTCACTCTTGAGCTTAGCAGAGTTCATCATCTCACTGTCCAGTAACTCTGTCAAGTCCCTGACAGTATCTTCCAGAGTTAGCAATTGTTCTCTCAACTGCTCATTGTCCGCCAGCAGAGCCTCTTGTTCGAAGAGTTGCTTTCCCAGCAAATCCAGGGAAGCTGCGTGGAACCTACTGTGCGTTTCATTCTGCACTTCCAGGCTCTGCACTTTATGAGCCATCATCACTTTATCTCTCTCCAGCTCTTCCATGGTTACCAACCTAGCCTTATGGTCACACAGTAGAGCCTGACATGCACCATGCAGAACACTCACTTTTTCCGCCTGGAAGGAGATCTGTTTGGCCAGACTCTCCACTTCATTCTTCTTGCTGGTCACCAGACTCTGGGAGAGGAACAGTTCATCCTGCAGAGCCACAAACTCACTTTTGTGGTGCTCCATGACTTTTTCCAGTTTAAGCTTTGCTTCCTGCTCTTTCTTAAAGTCTGCAAGCATTTTGTCCCTCTCCTCTGTCAAGCGCTGTACCTCTTCTTTGTTTTCCGTCAACTTAACAGAAACCATCTGCAGGGTTTCTTCCAAATTTTGCATCTGCTCCGGTTTCTTCCCAAGTCCAGCTCATCGTTTCCGAGACATTTTACTCACAGCTGTCTCCTCACTCTCGCTGACATTCTTAGACATTCTCTTGTCCTCTGTCAGATACTCGACCCGACTCTTCTCCATCTCTAGGTGAGTCTCCCCCTTTTTTGGGGTTGCGGCCACTTGGGTCTCAGGGTGATTCCCAAACAGTTCCTCTGAACTGTTTCTCGGCTCCTTGGCAGACTTTTCTTTCGCCTTGACACAGTCTCTCCACGGCCTGACAGAAACGACTAGGGCTCCTGGGTCTGCAACAATATCTGGTCCAGCGGTTCGACCTTCCTGGTTACGACCCCTCTCTGGTCAAGACGCCACATTTCCTTCACTTAGGACTGTCTGTGACAGTAAACGCAGCACCCAGCTCCACCTGTACTCTCTTCCGTAGTTTTGGTTTTTCCACAGCCATCTCCATAGCTTCTTTTTGAGTCACCTTTTTAACTTGACTCATGGACTGTCCTTCAGCTCCCCTAGTGGTCTTGCACACTCCCACCTGACATATACCTAGGGTCTGCTGACACTCTCCGTCCTCAGCCTCTGCTGAGTTACCTTCCCCTGCTGTGTGGTGCAAGTCAAGTGTTGTGAGCCTATAAGGTGTTCCTGCTCTAGTCACCTGACAATCTTCCCACAACTGTTGAAAAAACAGGAAATCCTTCCCCAGTACTACATCATACTCCAAGGATGGCTCTATTGCAACCTTTTGACCTATAGTATCATAGGGAGTAGAAATACATAAAAAGAAAAGAGCCTTAATTTTTTGAACAATTGTGCTGCTGCAATCTTCTTTTTTTGTATACTCAGTAGAAATACATACATTAACCCTTTATAACCTCATACACCGGCTTGTATAGACATTATAGCGGAGTCTGGCTTTCTGCAGCTGGTCTTTACCAGACTTATTACACATCTAGGTTCTAATAAAACCATCATCTTTTTACCCTCTATTGCCTGCTCACACAGGTTTTCTTTTGTTCTGTCAGAGGCGGCAACAGTACTCTTTACATCCGAATACATCAACAAAAGTTTTTCAACAAAAACATTATCAGCCTGCATGGGTTCACAATATACAGCACCATTCACACAGTCCGGTAGAGATACCCCAGTCTTCACTAATTCCGGAACCCTTGTGTGCGGATTCTCTGGTGTACTCTTGGCATTCCACAACTGCCAGAAATACGGAAAGTCTCTGCCCATTACAATTTTCACTGTAAGTTAGGCACACTCCATCATATGGTTCACTGTCCCAAAACATGTGTCAAAGTCCGGTCGGGACTTCACAAATGGAATTACATCGGCATAATTCGAGACAGAGTCTGATAACAATCCAAGTTCACTTGCAGTGGGATTCCGCCCACCAATAATTCACGGGTCCTCTGCTCCATCCTGGCGACCATCGGATGTGGCCCCCGTCAGTTGCTCCCAGCAATGGCCTCCGATGTCGACCCATTTTCAAAATGCAATCCGTTGCCCCTAGCAACTTTACGCCACAGGCTCAGTCCTGAGTTGGACTCCTCTGCTGGGCTCATCCGAATTGCAACATGCAGGGGGTTGCTCCTAGCAATGGCTTGACTGCAACTCGTCGGTTGGTCGCCCTTAGCAACGTGATATCCACATCTGCCACCAAATGGAAGGTTTAATCCATAGGGATAGCTCTGGGATCGTCCTGGACACTGCCACGGGACACATTTCCTCTCAATAAATCGGCAGACAACAGTTTATGATGCAAGTCTGGCATCTCGCCAGCTTTATTTCTACAGGTTGCAGGAAAAAACAAACATAACACAGGTAAAAAATAAAATCCTAGACCATCTGGTCACTGACTACACATATCAGCATGCCCTGACTACTAACTGTGAGCTCCTGCAACCTGTTACTTACAGTTCACACCAGTACTTGGACCATTCACAGCTCCAGCTGTGTGTTTCCTCAACAGGACCCGTGGCCCCCCCTTACAGCCACACTGAGTATCTTACTTATAAAGACCTCCCCTCTCTGCTGACTCATTAATTAGGCCCCAGGTGAAGGTTTCTCCAGGGTGAGCCAAGGAAATACACCCTTTCCTTGTAGCTTTATCATAGAAGTTTCAGGGAAGGAGTGTAGTGATTCCAGAGAAGGTTATGATACAACTATCAGAATGCATCTAAGACAAGAATCTATTAGAGTTTAGTCCTAGTGAAATGCTGAGTTATGAAAAAGTGGACTCAAAAAAAATTTCACCCAAATATCCCTGGTTGGCTGGAAGCCATGGTAAAATTAACATATGAAAATATGTTATCTCATGTCGACCAATTGCCTGGACCTTTTATGAAAGTGACAGTCCAAAAATCTAAGTAAGAGCCTAGCTGTATGGTACAACTTAGGATTGGGTAGCTTTGCTTCTTCTTTTGACTTGGGGCCAGATAGAGTGTTATGTTGAATTCTTATATTTACACCTTCCTATCATAGATGGCAAACTCTTTCTGCCCTACTACCATGCTCCTGTACTCTGCCTACCAAGATATTTGCTGGTATATATTCTGCCTATTACTATAATATGAAGCCTGGATACATCAGCTTTTGCTTTTGAAGACTATAATAGCTGTAATTCATTCACAAGGTGCTCAATGACAAGAGTATACATTACTTTATATAAAAAAAAAAATACCATACATTTGGTTCTGGAGAGCCTGATACTATTTTGTGTAAACTATCCAATAATGTAGGATCTAAACTTAAAATCAATACAATGATTTCATTATATGCATTGTATTTATTTCCATTGGACAGGAGCATCCTCTACCTATTAGGATAAAAGTCTGTGATATTAGAACAATATTCTGGAACATTTGATAATTCAGTACTTGTCGATTGGTTCAGAAACAATTTTTTAGTGCAGTTAATCATATAGACATTGAATTTCTAATCAAGAAAAATATCTTTAAAAAAAAACAACATCATTCCACATTATGTATAGTATAATAGATCTCTAAGTACACATGGTTCTGCAAACTCATTAGGTTAACTTGTCCTTCCATATAGTAATGCTGTTTGTTTACATAATGTGTTCTGATATGAATGATTAATAAATAATAAAAAACAATTTGTATCTGCTTAGTGATACATGGCTATGCAGCTATACATGATGTAAGGCACAATCTATTTTACTGGTTCTGTTTGTATTTTTAACAAATACAAAACTCTACTTTTTTTTTCAGTTTTATTATTTTAACTCCTTAACGTTAACGACCAAGGACAAGTATACACGTCCAAGCAGGATGCACGTTCCCGCACCAGGACGAGTATACAAGTCCATGGTTCTCATGGGTGCTGCCCGGTCACATTGCCAGGACCAAAAAAAACTTCGGTTCCGGCAGTTTAACCCTTACAGCCGCGGTTGTAAGTGACCGCAGGCTGTAAGGGTATTGACAGAGGGAGGGAGCTCCCTCTTTCTTCCCTGCAGCACTCAGCAGCGCAATCACGGGGTGCTGTGTGTGATCCCCAGTGGGTGGGGGCCTGCCGCACTGCCGGGACCGAAGTAAACTTCGGTCCCGGCAGTTTAACCCTTATAGACACGGTCGGAAGTGACCGCGAGCTGTAAGGAGTTTTGACAGAGGGAGGGTGCTCCCTCTGTCTCTCTCCTGTAGCATTGCGCAATGATCGCGGGTTGCTGAGTTACCTGGGCAGCCGGGGGTCTTTACATGGCAGACAGCATATAGCTGCAATGCTTCGGAATACTTAGTATTCCAAAGCATAAAAAAAAAGTGTCAATAAATAATATTAAATAAATAAAAGTGTAAAAAATAGAATTTTTTTTAAAAAAGTGTAAAAAGATAAAATAAAAAATAAAAATCTATTTATTAAATAAATATAATGAAAAATAATAATGCATAATGTGTAGGATCACATGGCGCACATCTGCAGCATATTACATGCTGCGGATTCCCACCAGCAGTCACAATAATGAGCTCCCTGCTGCGGCTGATTTCCTGCCGGCAGTCATGAGTGGACACACTGAGCTACCCGCTCTATGTGACCCTACACTGCGTCCGGTTCATACTGCGTTTCAGCAGTATGTTAGAGGTATCAGTCAGCATCATGTCAAAAAAAGGGATGAGTGATGAGTCTGCTACAGTATACATTGGCATCCCTTTTTTGACATGACAATGGACACCTATACTGCAGAAATGCAGTTTGAATGGGGACTATCACCCAACAAAATACGTTTTTTCAAGATTTTTTTTTTAACGCCCAGTGATGGATATATTGGCCATGAGTCAGAACGGTCCCTGGTTCAGCCAATACACCTGAAGGGGTGCTGTATTTTTCTGACATTGTAGGCATGGGGTGGGGTCTATAATTCATATAATGATGCCCTGAAAGCCAAAGGGGACTCCTCTCCTTCTTGGTCCTACCAGGCGGTCAGGCAACCAGATATGGCCTAAGTAGGGGTACTGGGATAAACAGGGTGATAAAATTTGGGGTGTATTTCCTCCATTTCAAAAGCGACTTACCAAAATGATGTCCCACAGATAAAGAATTTGTGGGAAAAAAAGCTAATTGCTATTTTATTCCACTGACTTTGAAATAATTCTAGCCACACAATAAGGGCTCAACGTACTCACTTTTCCCCAGGTGAATACTTAAGGGGGTGTAGTTTCGAAAATGGGTTCACTTCTGGGGGTGCAGTATTGTTGTGACAGCTAGAATGCTTTGCAAGATGAAGTGCGGCCTATAATTTGTAGAATGATATCCTGAAAGCCAAATGGTGCTCCTCTCCTTTCCCATGTATCTATGCAACCAAATATGGCCTAAGCCGGGGTATTACCATACACGGGACGAACAGCGTAATAAAATATGGGGCGCATTTTCTACTTTTCAGATGCAATGTACAAAAAATATGTCCCACAAATTATGCATTTGTGGGAAAAAAAAGAAAATGTTAATTTTTCCACTGACTTTGTAACCATTCCAGCCACACAAGACTCACTTTTGGTCTAGGTGAATACTTTAGAGGGTGTAGTTTCCAAAATGGGGTCACTTGTGGGGGTTCTGTATGGTTCTGGCAGCTAAAACCCTTTGCAGGCATCAAGTGCGGCCTATAATCCATTCGGCCTAAAATGATGCCCTGAAAGCAAAATGGCGCTCCTCTCCTTCTGACTCCTACCACAGGGTCAAGGAACAAAATAGGTCCTAAGCGGGGGGTATTTCCAAACACGGGCCGAGCAGTTCAATAAAATATAGAGTGCATTTCTTTCCATATCAAAAGCGATGTACAAAACATATGTCCCACAAATGATGCATTTGTGAAAAAAAGCTAATTTCGAATTTTTAACAGACTTTGTAATAATTCCTGCCAAAAAACTGTGGTGTTAAAATACTCACTGACCCTCTAGCGAATACCTTGAGGGGTCTAGTTTTTAAAAGGGGGTAATTTGGGGGAGGGGGTTCCTATGCTTTACCACCTTCAAATTTCTGCAAACCTTGCATTGCACATAAAAAAAGATGCACTTTTAACATTTTCAAAATCTCCAGTTAAATTGTTAGGCTTCTAATCCTTTAAAATGTTAATTAAAAACAAAAGAAATGCTTTCAAAATAAAGTAGACGTCTGAAAGTATAAGTTTCATAAACTATTTGGTCGGAAAGTATAAATATGCGAACATGCAAATATGCAACCTATTACTGTTAAACTAGCAAAAAATCATTATTTTTTTTTGCAGGATTTTTTGCATTGTAAAAAAACCCTACAAATTATATTGGCTTACTTTTACATGTGTATATGTACATGAAGGACAACTTAAAAAACCAAGAAGAACAAAACGGAGTCACTTTTGAAACAAGTTATGTGTGACATAGAACACCAGGATTATTATTTCCCTAGAAAAGAGCAGTGCAAATACAATAAAAAACATATATTGAGATGAGGAATACAGCAACAAAACGGTGTTATCACCAGCTGTGTAAGGTGTAGGTGGTGTAGCTGTGCAGTGATGAAAGGGTGTTGGATTAAGCCTTAACTGTCATGAGGCCAGGGTGCGGGTTCTTCCTCTGTATATATATATATATATATATATATATATATATATATCCTACCACCACCCGTCCCAGGAACGATAGGGAGGAATAAAGGATTGTCCACAACTGGAGATTTAGTAAACTGTGGATAACTTTACTGCACCTTTATTATGCAGGTTGATAACGGCAAACAGTCTATACAGCAGAGTAGTCTGTAAGTTCCTCACAGTTGGTTGGGACCGTGTAGTATATAAGCTCTGAGTCTGGAATTACGCTGTTCTTCTGGATTTAGGGGAATTATTTAGGTCCAGCAGTCACGCAGGATTAACAGGATTTAGATTTGGTAGGCTCACGGTTAGTAAGCTGCTGAATTGGTAGGCTTCAGGCCTAAGTCCTCTTGCAGAATTGTACAGAGTGATGCTTTCTCTAGAGATGATCAGGAGCAAGAGAGCGATCATGGGAGACAGTGCCCTTATATAGAAAGGGGCAGGCTTAGAGCTTATTGGTTCCCACCAGCTGTCAGTCCTTTCACAAAGCATAATGGAACATCATGTGACAATATCCTGTGCCCTGGAAGGTCCTTAACCCCTTAAGGACCAAGCATTTTTCTGTTTTTACACTTTCGTTTTTTCCTCCTCACCTTTTAAAAATCATAACCCTTTCAATTTTGCACCTAAAAATCCATATGAGGGCTTATTTTTTGCGCCACCAATTCTACTTTGGAATGACATGAGTCATTTTACACAAACATTTATGGCGAAACGGAAAAAAAAATCATTGTGCGACAAAATTGAAGAAAAAACACCATTTTGTAAATTTTGGGGGCTTCTGTTTCTAGGCAGTACATTTTTCAGTAAAAATTACACTTTATCTTTATTCTGTAGGTCCATAGGATTAAAATGATACCCTACTTATATAGGTTTGATTTTGTCGCACTTCTGGAAAAAATCATAACTACATGCAGGAAAATTTATACATTTAAAATTGTCCTTTTCTGACCCCTATAACTTTTTTATTTTTCCACGTACAGGGCGGTTTGAGGGCTCATTTTTTGCGCCGTGATCTGAAGTTTTAATCGGTACCATTTTTATTTTGATTGGACTTCTTGATCGATTTTTATTCCTTTTTTTTTGGTATGAAAAGTGACCAAAAATACGCTATTTTGGACTTTGGAATTTTTTTGCGTGTACGCCATTGACCGTGCGGTTTAATTAATGATATATTTTTATAGTTAAGACATTTACGCACGCGATGATACTACATATGTTTATTTTTATTATGGTTACATATTTTTAATATGGAATTTGGGAAAAGGGGGGTGATTTAAACTTTTAATAAAGAAGGGGTTAATGTGTGTGTTTTTAAACTTTTTTTAAACTTTTTTTTTTTACACTTTTAGTCCCCTTAGGGGACTTTTAGTAGGAATCATTTGATTCCTCATACAGATGAATGGGATTGCATACAATCCCATTCATCTGTGTGCTCTGCGCTCGATTGATAAAGCCTGGTCCTGCCAGGCTTTATCATTCAGAGAGCCGGAGCCGACACAGGAGGAGAGGTAAGCCCTCAGGCTACATCAGCAGTGGATCGCTCCCCCGCGATCGCGCTGCGGGGGAGCGATCCACCCCACTGGACCACCAGGGACTGTATACAGGCACCTTTAGACGCCGCTGTCAACTTTGACAGCGGCGATCTAAAGGGTTAATAGCCGGCCGCGGCGATCGCCGCATGTCGGCTATTAACGCCGGCCCCCAGCTACAGGAATCAGCTGGGGGCTGGCCGGTATGACGCGGGCTCGAGTCGGGAGCCCGCGTCATACCCCGGTAACGGCCATTGGACGAGTATAGACGTCCATGGTCGTTATCGGGTTAAGCTTAACTTAACCTTAGACTTAGTAGTCATGTGACCTAAGGTCCTGGAAGTACTATACATATAATAAAACATATACACTTTATATACATCAAACACAATAAAATTAAAGAAGGAAGAAGTTATCCCACAAGGAGGATCCTACCGGTACATAGGAACTCTGACTTTGGGGACTTAGCACACAAGGTACGGTACAAGGTACGGTACCGGGACACCACACATGCAATATAAAGTGTGATATGTACAGATATGTCGTATCCCAGGGCAACTATAGGGTTAAATATATCATGTAAACATAGAAAGTAGTGGCTACAGCACATTTATTGTACATATAAGTTATTGCACATCATCATATAGATATCCTATAAATCTCGAGTGAGGATAAGGTGCTACAAATAATAAAGGTGCAAGGTGCATGTAAACAAAGACCACAATAGCAAGTTAGCGGGATACAGACCAATGTAAACGTGCTGAAAGGTAAAGCAAAATGGATAGCACCACTCCAACGTACGTTACGGTACATCATCTTCGACTCCCAGACGAAGGTGACGTACCAGTCTCTGACATTTTGCTTTACCTTTTAGCATGTTTACATTGGCCTGTATCCGCTAACTTGCTATTGTGGTCTTTGTTTACATGCACCTTGCGCCTTTATTATTTGTAGCACCTTATCCTCACTCAAGATTTAAAGGATATCTATATAATGTTGTGCAATAACTTATATGTGCAATAAGTGTGCTGTAGCCACTACTTTCTATGTTTACATGATGTATTTAACCCTATAGTTGCTCTGGGATGCGACATATCTGTATATATCACACTTTATATCGCGTGCAGAGCCGGTGATATCACTGTTTTGTTGCTGTATTCCTCATCTCATTATATGTTTTTCTTGTATTTGCACTGCTCTTTTCTACGGAAAAAATAAACCTGGTGTTCTATGTGACACATAACTTGTTTCAAAAGTGACTCAGTTTTCTTCTTCTTGGTTTTTTGGTGTTCTATTTATGGAGTTCACATATTTATGGCCCATACTTGTAACTGGGGTACTATTGGATATATGATATTCCCAATGCCACATTGCTGGCTTGACTGCATTTGCTACAATTTTCTCCCCAGGAGTGTGGTCCCTTTGTGTTTCATAAAGGACAACTTGTAACAAAAATTTTTTCAGAATTATCATGATTGGCAAAACGTTACCAGAGTTACTCTCTAATAAAGTCAGACATCCCCGATTTGAAAAAAGAGGCCTGGTATTTTGGGGGCGTACAGGTTTACTTGTATTGGTCCTTAAGAGGTTAAAGGGGTTATCCAGGAAAAAACTTTTTTTTATAGATCAACTGGCTCGAGAAAGTTAAACAGATTTGTAAATTACTTCTATTAAAAAAAATCTTAATCCTTTCAGTACTTATGAGCTTCTGAAGTTAAGGTTGTGCTTTTCTGTCTAAGTGCTCTCTGATGACACGTGTCTCGGGAACCACCCAGTTTAGAAGAGGTTTGCTATGAGGATTTGCTTCTAAACTGAGCGGTTTCCGAGACACGTGTCATCAGAGAGCACTTAGACAGAAAAGAACAACCTTAACTTCAGAAGCTCAGAAGTACTGAAAGGATAAAGATTTTTTAATAGAAGTAATTTACAAATCTGTTTAACCTTCTGGAGCCAGTTGATATATAAAAAAAAATTTTTTCCTCGATAACCCCTTTAACGACGCAGGACGTATATCCTGCATCATATCGCGTCGGTCCCGGCGCTCATCAACAGCCGGGACCCGCGGCTAATACCACATATCGCCGATCGCGGCGATGTGTGGTATTAACCCTTTAGAAACGGCAGTCAAAGCTGACCGCCGCTTCTAAAGCGAAAGTGAAAGTGACCCGGCTGCTCAGTCGGGCTGTTCAGGACCGCCGCGGTGAAATCGTGGCATCCCGAACAGCTGGCAGGACACCGGGAGGGCCCTTACCTGCCTCCTCGGTGTCCGATCGGCGAATGACTGCTCCGTGCCTGAGATCCAGGCAGGGGCAGTCAAGCGCCGATAACACTGATCACAGGCGTGTTAATACACGCCTGTGATCTGTGTAAAAGATCAGTGTGTGCAGTGTTATAGGTCCCTATGGGACCTATAACACTGCAAAAAAAATGTAAAAAAAAAAGTGTTAATAAAGGTCATTTAACCCCTTCCCATAAAAAAAATAAAACAGTGTAAAAAAAAATGAAAAAATAAACATATGTGGTATCGCCGCGTGCGTAAATGTCCGAACTATAAAAATATATCATTAATTAAACCGTACGGTCAATGGCGTACGCGCAAAAAAATTCCAAAGTCAAAAAAAGCGCATTTTTGGTCACTTTTTATACCATTAAAAAATGAATAAAAAGTGATCAAAAAGTCAAATCAAAACAAAAATCATACCGATAAAAACTTCAGATCACGGTGCAAAAAATTAGTCCTCATACCGCCCTGTACGTGGAAGAATAAAAAAAGTTATAGGGGTCAGAAGATGACATTTTTAAACGTATACATTTTCCTGCATGTAGTTATGATTTTTTCCAGAAGTGCGACAAAATCAAACCTATATAAGTAGGGTATCATTTTAACCGTATGGACCTACAGAATAATCATAATGTGTAATTTTTACCGAAATATGCACTGCGTAGAAACGGAAGCCCCCAAAAGTTACAAAATTGCATTTTTTCTTCGATTTTGTCGCACAATGATTTTTTTTCCCATTTCGCCGTGCATTTTTGGGTAAAATGACTAATGTCCCTGCAAAGTAGAATTGGCGTTGCAAAAAATAAGCCATAATATGGATTTTTAGGTGGAAAATTTAAAGGGTTATGATTTTTAAAAGGTAAGGAGGAAAAAACGAAAGTGCAAAAACGGAAAAACCCTGAGTCCTTAAGGGGTTAAGGACGCAGGACGTAAATGTACGTCCTGGTGCAGTGGTACTTAACACACCAGGACGTACATTTACGCCCTGTGCATAACCGCGGGCATCGGAGCGATACCCGTGTCATGCGCGGCTGATCCCGGCTGCTGATCGCAGCCAATGGACCCCTCGGCAATGGCCGACGCCCGCGATCTCGCAGGCATCCGCCATTAACCCCTCAGGTGCCGGGATCAATACAGATCCCGGCATCTGCGGCAGTACGCGATTTCAATGAATGATCGGATCGCCCGAAGCGCTGCTGCGGGGATCCGATCATTCAGAACGCCGCACGGAGGTCCCCTCACCTTCCTCCTTCCGGCTCCCGGCATCTTCTGCTCTGGTCTGAGATCGAGCAGACCAGAGCAGAAGATAACCTATAACACTGATCTGTTCTATGTCCTATACATAGAACAGATCAGTATTAGCAATCATTGTATTGCTATGAATAGTCCCCTATGGGGACCATTCAAGTGTAAAAAAAAATGTAAAAGAATGTAAAAGTAAAAAAAAAAGGAAAAATCCCCTTCCCCAATAAAAAAGTAAAACGTCCGGTTTTTCCTATTTTACCCCCAAAAAGCGTAAAAAATAAATCTAATAGACTTATTTGGTATCGTTGCATGCGTAAATGTCCGAACTATTAAAATAAAATGTTAATGATCCCGTACGGTGAACGGCGTGAACGTAAAAAAAAAAAAAGTCCAAAATTGCTACTTTTTTAATACATTTTATTAAAAAAATTTTAAAAAATGTAATGAAAGTTTTTTATATGCAAATGTGGTATAAAAAAAAAGTACAGATCATGGCGCAAAAAATGAGCCATCATACTGCTGCTTATACGGAACAATTAAAAAGTTATAGGTCATCAAAATAAAGAGATTATAAACATACTAATTTGGTTAAAAAGTTTGTGATTTTTTTTAAGCACAACAATAATATAAAAGTACGTAATAATGGGTATCATTTTAATCGTATTGACCCTCAGAATAAAGAACACACGTCATTTTTACCATAAATTGTACGGCGTGAAAACGAAACCTTCCAAATTTGCTAAATTGTGTTTTTCTTTTTAATTTCCCCACAAAAATAGTGTTTTTTGGTTGCGCCATACATTTTATGATATAATGAGTGATGTCATTACAAAGGACAACTGGTCACACAAAAAACAAGCCCTCATACTAATCTGGCGATGAAAATATAAAAGAGTTATGATTTTTAGAAGGCGAGGAGGAAAAAACGAAAACGTAAAAATTAAATTGTCTGGGTCCTTGAGGCCCAAAAGGGGTTAAGGACACAGCCCACTGAGGACATAGGAAATTTTCATGTTTGCATTTCCATTTTTTCTTTACCGCATTTTTAAGAGCAATGACTCTTTTATTTTTCCATCCACAGACCCATTAGAGTTTTTTTTATGCACAACCAATTGTACTTTGTAATGACACCTTTCATTTTACCATAAAATGTTCGGCACAACCAGAAAATAAAATGAATTCAAAAGTAAAACGCAATTTTGGAACTTTTGGGAGATTTCGTTTTTATGCTGTTAATTTTAAAGTAAAACTGACATATTTTCTTTATTTTGTAGGTCAATATGATTAAATTATACCTATTTTACATACTCTGTTATTGCATCTGTAAAATCTCCCACCCCACTGTGAGGTTTTGTTTCCACACTGTAAATAAACCAAGTACCTGACTTCATGGAGTGTGGAGTTGCTTGTTTCTTGGTTTATACTCTGTTATTGTTCTGCATTCAAAACTTTTTTTTTTTTACAAAATAAATGTCAAAGTTTATTGTTTATAATTGTCCTATATTGACCTCCTATATAGATATAGGGATCATTAACATTATGTTTTAATAGTTTGGACATTTCCAGGTGCAGTAATATCAAATATGTTTATTTATTTATTTATTATAAAATGTATTTTTTTTGTAAAATGAGAAAAGGGGGCAATTTCATTTTTATTGGGGGGGGGGGGGGGGGGGGCTTATTCACATTTTATAAATATTTTTATAGTCCCCATAGGGAAATATTTATAGCATTCTTTTGATTGCTAATACTGTGCAGTTCTATGTAAAGGCATATCACTGATCAGTGTTATCTGCAATCTACTTTTATGGTCTACAAGAGGACTTCTGCTTGGAATGTCTGCACTAAAATTCCACTGCAGCAGAGTCCTACTGAATTAAACAGGATTCTGCTGCACTGTGCCGTATGTTTCCGCCACAGAAATTCCATTTTCCATGTCTGCAGAAAGAATGAATTTGTTCATTCTTTCTGCGGACACCACACGGAATGCATAGCTGTCTATGAGACGGTGTATTACTGTGCAGTCCTACAGTCTTCGGAATGTCCTCACAGAGATTTTCCATGCGGACATTCCAACATGTGAACATAGCCTTACTACTTCTGCTCAGAGATTAAATCTGCATGTAAGTTGACAGGGGTACTGCCTATTACACAACTGTTGAGGATTTTAATGCATGTTATAGAAAAGCACACAGTTCTATCTGACATGGTGCTCCACCACTTTTCTAATATAAATATCAGAGCCCTGTTTACTTTTCCAACAATATTTCAGAATTATGTTGCTGTTGTGTGTCACTTTTTGTCCCTTTCCTGGTACTGTGTGTCTACATGTCCATTAGGTAACTATTATCTAGGAACTGTACATAGATGGCACAGATCGTGTCTCTAAGGCATCTCCCGCGGTTTTTAGTGGTCCTTTGGGTTAGTATGGTTAGGCTTTCATGGTAACTTATTGCAAAATATGTGCACTCACAATGGGTCTCAAAGGTCCAGCAGACTACAACCCTATTTGGAGCCATTAATCTTCCACTAATGCCTATTTCTAAAAGTAGATTTATAGAATCATTATTAAAATATACTGTGTGCTCAATAATTAAATCCGAACATTTCCTATGGTGGTTGCAGAAAAATCTAGTCTTACACCCCATATGAACTATATTTAAGGACAACTGTAGTGGAACACTTTTATATATTCCCGTGCCCGTGCCTGAAAAATAAAGAAAATAAACTTATACATACCTTCCTACGAGCCCCCGTTGGTCCGGCACAGGCCTCACGGTCCGGCAGTGCTGACCTCATTCCACTTCCTGGGGACGGGGATGCCGCAGAGCCGTCGGCGTATCACCGGCCGCAGTGATGTCCCGCCCCGGCTGGTGATAGGCTGAGCCCACTGTCATGTAAGAAGCCGGCCAGAGCTCCTTACATGACAATGGGCTCAGCCTATCACCAGCCGGGGCGGGACATCGCTGAGGCCGGTGATACGCTGACGGCTCTGTGGCGTCCGCGTCCCCAGGAAGTGGAATGAGATCAGCACTGCCGGACCGTGAGGCCTGTGCCGGACCAACGGGGGCTCGTAGGAAGGTATGTATACATTTATTTTGTTTATTTTTTAGGCCTTGGCACGGGAATATATAAAAGTGTACCACTACAGTTGTCCTTTAAGGAAAACACATATAGCCCTGAACATACTTGCTGTGGAGATGGGTTAAGATTATGTTTTTGTTATTCTACCTGCTAAGAAATAAAGTGAGTAAATTGACCATATTGTAAAATATTCAAGAAGGATTATTAGTTCTACAGAGTTTTCTGGAAGCCATTAACAGGCACCATGCAAATGGCTAGAACGAATACAAGTGCTTCCTTCAACCTAAAGTACGGAAAAATACCATTCTCCCTTCCCTTGACATATATCATATTTAATCATCATTTCCAAGCGCTGTGTCTGCACTGTTCTTACTGGAATGTCTGACTACAACAAACTCATATTTATGCAACAATCCTCAGAGTGGTGTTTAGAGGTGAACGCTTATCAATAGGAACTGTCTTGGCAGCTGTTCAGAGGTTGTCAGAGATCGGAGCAAGCCAATACATGTGCCAATTTTTGACATGTTATTATGTAATTTCCATTATATTATGGTGATCTGTCAGTTCAGGAGCAGTCTCTCTGAACTATATAAATTGTGTCTTGGGTTTAAAAATGTGTTAAGAGAGATAATTTATACAATGAATTACAGACTACAGAGTAACAAATACCCAATCATCTGAACCAGAACCAGTCTTATTTATAATAGTTCATATTGTCTGTCAAGCGTAGCTGTAGGAACAATTTCTATTCTATTCTGCAGAGGAACTTTTTATGTGAAACCAATGAGTGAAGGATAATAAGAGAGAAATAACATGTATAATGTATACAATATTCCATACTTAGGAATGACGTGTATATTGACTGAGATGACTGCAATTAACAGGTGGAGGGTGACTTGATAAGGATCATACACTAGAGGGCAACATTCACTGTTAACTTCCTTGCTACATCCCTTTTAAAGGGGTACTTCGTTGATTTTTTTTTTAAATCAACTGGTGCCAGAAAGTTAAACAGATTTGTAAATTACTTCTATTAAAAAATCTTAACCCTTCCAGTACTTATCAGTTGCTGTATGCTCCACAGTAAGTTATTTTCTTTTTACATTTTTTTTCTGTCTGACCGCAGTGCTCTCTGCTGACACCTCTGTCTGTCTCAGGACCTGTCAAGAGAAGGATATGTTTGCTATGGGGATTTGCTCCTACTCTTGACAGTTCCTGAGACAGACAGAGGTGTCAGCAGAGAGAACTGTGATCCGACAGAAAAGAAGTTTAAAAAGAAAAGAAGTTTCTGTGGAGCATACAGCAGCTGATAAGTATTTGAAGGGTTAAGATTTTTTTATAGAAATAATTTGCAAATCTGTTTAAATTTCTGGCACCAGTTGATAAAATAAATAAATAAATAAATAAATAAATAGTTTTTCACAGGCGTACCCCTTTAACCCCTTTCCTCTTTTCATTTTTGCACTTTTGTTTTTTCCTCCTCACCTTCTAAAAATCATAACACTTTCAATTTTCCACCTAAAAATCCATATGAGGGCTTGTTCTTTGCGCCAACAATTTTACTTTGTAATCCCATTAACAATTTCGCCACAAAATCTACTGTGAAACCAGAAAAAAATTATTTGTGGAGCAAAATTTTAAAACAAAAAGACATTTTGTGATTTTTCTACGCTGTGCAGTTTTCTGTAAAAATTGCACCTAATATTTATTCTGTAGGTCCATACGGTCGCAAGGATTCCCGATTTATATAGGTTTGATTTTATTTTACTACTAAAAAAGAATTATAACTACATGCAAAATTAATACATTGAAAAATGTCCTCTTCACACCCCTATAACTTTTTATTTTTCTGTATACGGGGCAAGTATGAGGGCTCATTGTTGCGCCGTGATCTGAAGTTTTTATCGGTACCATTTTTGTTTTGATCTGACTTTTTGATCACTTGATTAATGTTTTTAAGGTATAAAAAGTGACCAAAAATATGCTATTTTGGACTTTGGAATTTTTTTTAACTTTACACCAGTGACCAAGCGTTTTAATTAATTATATATTTTTATAGTCCGGACATTTACGCACACGGCGATACCACATATGTTTATTTTTATTTACACAGTTTTTTTTTATGGGAAAAGGGGGGTGATTCAAACTTTTATTAGGGGAGGGGATAAATTATCTTTATTAACTTTTTTTTTTTTTACACTTTCTTTTGCAATGTTATAGCTCCCATAGTGGGCTATAACATTGCAAACACTGATTGGATACACTGATCACTGTTATGCAATAGCATAACACTGGTCGCTGTTATCACCACTTGACTGCTCCTGCCTGGATCTCAGGCACGAAGCAGTCATTCGTCCTGCAAGCTGTTTGGGACACCTTGATTTCACCGCGGCAGTCCCGAACAGCACCGCTGGGCTAACCGGCATTATTTCCTTTCGTTTTAGACATGGCGATCAAGTTTGACTGCCGCATCTAAAGGGTTAATGTCGGGCATCAGCCTGATTCGCGATGTACGGCATTTGCCGAGGGTCCCGGTTGCTTATAGCAACCAGGACCCACTGGGTATGATGCGCGCTCTCCTGCTGAGCCATACCTTGGGTGCCGCAAATGGACGTGAATGTATGTCCATTTGTGTTAGAAGAGTCTTCTGAGGATGCCCATGCAGTTAAATACTATGATGGAGCATAAACTCTCTGTCTCCTTGCACCATCATACACTCTTGCAGGCTTCATGTTTAAAGTGTCTGCAGCCTACAAGAGTGCTTAGCAGAGCAAGGAATCAAAGGCTTTGTACTCCTCTATGGTATTCAAATGTACAATGTCCATATAGTTGCAAAAGGACAGCTTACAAAAACCATTAGAAGCACACCTCCCACATCTGACCTCTCCCAGGACCAAAGGTCACTAAAGTTCCTCTCAGCTTGCTCCACCCAGTGTAATTTATTATATTTGTAAATTTGCGGCCCCCTAGTGACTTTGCTATACAATACTGCCATAACACATGGACCACAGACTTTATGAAGCACAAAACACTCATGTGCATCAGGGTCAGGCTCTTGTCGGGTCTATGAATCTCCAATAGTAAGCTGGAAACCAATATTTTCACCGTTAGCTGCATAGCACAATCTGCTATCCCATGAAATCTTGGACCTCTTGGTGCACAGACCGTGCTGGGCACATTACTTGAAAGTACAACAACACACGCACACACACACACACACACACACACACACACACACATATATATATATATATATATATATTCGTCAAACTTACAGTATATGTACCAAACACAACACAGAGAAAAAGCATGGCATCTGGTCAACCAACAATGTTTGTGCATGTGACCCCCCCCCCCCCCCCCCCCCGATTATAGTCTTTGAAACAAATACAAAGAGTTTTGAAGTAATGTTGTTACTTAAATATTATGATTCTAGTTCTACTGTGTATATCTGGTTGTACTAAAATAGTCTTATGTTCACATCAACAGCTAAAGTAGCCTAATGCAAATCATATTACAGATCCAAATCTGTTTCTTTTCCTGCTATCTTCCTGCTACTCCGATGTCTGCCAAGAAACACAAACTGCAGAGAAACACTCTAGACTCCCCAGATATCTATCAAGTGAACAGAAAGAAAAATAATAACAAACCTCTTGGATTGGGCCTCTGCAGAGGGATTATGTATTACTGTAAATTATGAACATTTTTTAACATGTCGTTCAGACAGTTGAGATAAAAGTTTAGATCGAACCGGGTGTTAGTCCTGAGACCTGCTGCAATTGTGAGATATAGCTGGGTGCCCGATCGGACTGATCCACTCCATTATTGTCTATGGAGTTAAAAGGGAGTGACGTGAATGGGAGCTTTAGGCACAGCTTTGGAGAAACCACGGCGCAGCATTGCATACTGACAACGTTTTATCCCCGTGTGCACATAGCCGAACAAACTGTTCATCTGTGTATCCCGTGTGACTAAACAATGAATGTTCATATTAAATGTCTGCAAGCACTTGGAAATAATTGGGATTTAATACAGAAAATTATGACTTTATATCTACTAGCTGCTTAATAACCCCTTTAGTCTGCCAAATATTTATCTATGGACAAACTTAGGAAAGGGGAAATTTGTCACAGCCTATTTTACATTCCTATTAGTCTCAGAAGACCTTTGCTCATTATGTCTACATCCCGTATTTACAACAAATATACAGCAGGCATCACATGTGTGACTTCATTAATGCAGGGCACTATCTGAAAGAGCAGCCAGCACTCCCTGATGGTAAAGGAGTAATACCACATCTTTATGTTGACCTATATTTTCCTCAATTAAACTGATGTTACAATGGACACATAGAAGCAGAATACTGTAAAAACCTGTTAGTCACAATCCAAGTAAAAAATAGAACAGAATAAAATATGAGTTTTAGGAGCAGCTTAAAGGGAACCTGTTATCAGATTTTGCCATACTGTATATTATTAGCAATGTGTTATATATGGTAAAATCTTCTTCCTCACCATCCCAGGGAGACATTCCTGCCAGCAGGGAGGGTGAGGATATGATGTTAGAAAAGTGTCCCCTGCCGGCCCTGTAAGTAGTCCCCTGGGAGGAGAGCTATACTTACCTAGTCCTGCTGCAGATGGAGCAGAGTGGTGATGAGGGCTGTCAATTAAGCTAAGGGGGAGGGATTACAGCGAGAGAAAGAGGGGCTAGGTGAGTACAGCTCCCCAGCCAAGGAACTACTTACAAGGTCAGCAGAGGACACTTTCTTGACCATCCCTGCCAGCAGGAATGTCTCTCGGGGATGGAGAGGAAGAATTTTTGCCACACGTTATATATAGTAAAATCTCATGACAGGTTCCCTTTAATGGTGAGCAATCCTCTGACTTGGTTCAGATATTGTTTTGTTATAGCTAATAACCATGGTCACTAAAGGAGATTTAATAATTGATATACGGCACTGTGTGAAATGTATTCAGTTTGTTATATTTAATAAATATGGTCACTGACAGTATTTGCAACCCTAGTGGAAATGTTTAGGGAAAGCGGAATGGTAGAGCTTCTAGATGTGAAGCCTGGAGTTATTTCACTCTTCTATGAAAAAAGATAAAGTGACACCACAGTGGAAGGTACCCGGCCGAATTTTTTTGCATAAAAGGCAATCCCCAACCTTTACTCCATTGTGCAATTATGGGAAATTATGGCATATCTGGCACACAGTGTAGGGGCAAGGGTCCATCTGACCACTGATACCTGGTCTGCAAAGTATGCTCAGGGTAGGTATATCACCTACACTTCGCATTGGGTAAACCTGGTGACGGCTCCCAAGCATGGAATGCGTGGCTCTGCAGAGGAGTTGGTGACACCGCCATGACTTGCAGGCAGGCCACCTCCTTTACTCCTCCTACTCCATCCTCTTCCATAACATCCTCGGTCGAGTCCTCTTCCACTGCTGCGTCTTGCTCCACATCACCGGCACCCCCCCTGCTCCCCAGGTGCTATTCCACATCTCGGATATAGCAGTGTCACGCCATCTTGGGGTTGACTTGCCTCAAAGCAGAGAGTCACACCGCACCAGCGCTCCTGTCGGCCCTGAACGCACAGGTGGACCAGTGGCTGACTCCGCACCAACTGGAGATCGGCAAGGTGGTTTGTGACAATGGAACAAATTTGTTGGCGGCATTGAGGTTGGGCAAGTTGACACATGTGCCGTGCTTGGCACATGTGTGTAATCTGATTGTACAACACTTTATGCTCAAGTACCCAGGCTTACAGGATATCCTGAAGCAGTCCAGGAAGGTGTGTGGCCCTTTCAGGCGTTCCTACACGGCCATGACGCACTTGCCAGATATCCAGCGGCGAAACAACATGCCAGTGAGGCGTTTGATTTGCGACAGCCCGACACGTTGGAATTAAACACTCCTAATGTTCGACCACCTGCTCCAACAAGAAAAAGCCATCAACGAATATTTGTATGACCGGGGTGCTAGGACATCATCTGCAGAGCTGGGAATATTTTTTTGCCACGTTACTGGAGGCTCATGCACAATGCCTGTAGGCTCATGCATCCTTTTGAGGAGGTGAAAAACCTGGTCAGTCGCACCGAAGGCACCATCAGCGACATCATACCGTTTGTTTTCTTCCTGGAGCGTGTCCTGCGAAGAGTGCTGGATAAGGCAGTAGATAAGCGTGAAGAGGAAGAGTTGTGGACACCATCACCACCAGAAACAGCCTTATCAGCATCGCTTACTGGACCTGCGGCAACGCTGGAAGAGGATTGTGAGGAAGAGGAATCAGAGGAGGAATGTGGCTTTGAAGAGGAGGAGGAAGACCAACCACAGCAGGCATCCCAGGGTGCTCTTTGTCCCCTATCTGGTTCCCGTGGTGTTGTACGTGGCTGGGGGGAAGAAGATTATACCTTCCCTGACATCAGTGAGGACGAGGAAGGGGACATGAGTAGCTTGGCATCTGTCCTTGTGCAAATGGGGTCTTTCATGCTGTCGTGCCTGTTGAGGGACCCTCGTATAAAAAGGATGAAGGAGAACGACCTGTACTGGGTGTCCACGCTACTAGACCCCCGGTATAAACATAAAGTGCCTGACATGTTACCGCATTACAGCAAGGCGGAAAGGATTCAGCAGGTCCAAAATAAATTAAGAAGTATGCTGTACACAGGGTATAAGTAATCCTCCTCCTCCTCCCACGAACACACCGGCAAGGACAGAATGCTTTACAGACATGCTGTTGATGGAGGACATGCAGAGCTTTTTAAGTCCTACGCATCGCTACAGCCGTTCGCGGTCCACCATCAGAGAATGACTTGACCGACAGGTAGCAGACTACCTGGCCTTAACCGCAGATATCGACACTCTGAGGAGCGATTAACCCCTTGACTACTGGGTGTGCCGGCTTGACCTGTGGCCTGAGCTATCCCAATTTGCGCTCAAACTTCTGGCCTGTCCCGCTTCAAGTGTCCTGTCAGAAAGGACCTTCAGTGCAGCAGTAGGTATTGTCACTGAGAAGAGGAGTCGCCATGGTCAAAAAAGTCTGGATTTCCTCACCTTTATTAAGATGAATGAGCGTTGGATCCCAAAGGGACTGACACTGGGCGATACATTTGACTGAACAAGGCCTGATCAGATGAGCTGCCTTGGCCTAAAAATGGTCCACACGCTGCTGTATTTGAACTCTGAATGCCGGATGACTTGCGTCACTTATCCGCCACCAAGTAGGGTTCAAGCCGCAATGTTTTTGGGCACTTTCTGCATGGTGAAACAAACAGAAATGTTTCTGGCCGCTGCTGTAGACACAGCAGTGCCTGCAACAATACCAAATTTTCATCCATGTGTACATGCCTAATTTTTCTGGCCTCTGCTGCTGCACTTGTTATGGTGCTGCAATTTTTCTGGCCGCTGCTACAGCTGCGACAATACCAAATTTTCCAGCCAGGTGTACATGCCTAATTTTTCTGGCCTCTGCTGCTGCACTTTTTCTGGTGCTGCAATTTTTCTGGCCGCTGCTACAGATGCGGCTGCGACAATACACAATTTTTCATCCATGTGTACATGCCTAATTTTTCTGGCCTCTGGTGCTGCACTTGTTATGGTGGTGCAATTTTTCTGGCCGCTGCTACAGCTGCGGCTGCGACAATACCCAATTTTTCATCCATATGTACATGCCTAATTTTTCTGGTACTCTCTGCTGACATCTCTGTCCATTTTAGCAACCGTGGATATTAGATGTATGCTAAGGGTAGCATGGTGGCTCAGAGGTTAGCACTGCTGCGTTGGGGCCTTGGGTTCAAATCCCACTATGTGCTGCCTCAAGGGGGGCTCTAACTATGTGCTGCCTAATATGGGGGAATCTTATGTGCTGCCCAAAGGGGAGCTCTAACTATGTGCTGCCTAACATGGGGGGATCTAACTATGTGCTGCCTAAAGGGAGGCTCTAACTATGTGCTGCCTAAAGGGGGGCTCTAACTATGTGCTGCCTAATATGGGGGAATCTATGTGCTGCCTAAAGGGGTGATCTAACTATGTGATGCCTAAAGGGGGGCTCTATGTGTTGCCCAAAGGGGGCTAAAGTACGTTATTCCAAACCATTTAGGAATGTTAGGTGATTTATGACCTTTATGGATTAAAACCAGACTCTGCATCAACTATGTAATTTTCCATGGGAATTTTGCCATGGATCCCCCTCCGGCACGCCACAGTCCAGGTGTTAGTCCCATTGAAAAACGTTTAAATCACTATTGTGCCCAGAAAGAGTCCCTGTGGGTTTTAAAATTCGCCTGCCCATTGAAGTCAATGGCGGTTCGCCGGTTCGCAAACTTCGCGGGAGTTCGCGGTTCACAAACCGAAAATGTTATGTTCGCGACATCACTAACAGGCAGCTCCAAACTCAAATCACCTCAGACACAGGCAGCTCCACACTCAAATCACCTCAGACACAGGCAGCTCCACACTCAAATCACCTCAGACACAGGCAGCTCCACACTCAAATCACCTCAGACACAGGCAGCTCCATATTCAAATCACCTAAGACACAGGTAGATCCATGCTCAAATCACCTCAGACACAGGCAGCTCCATATTCAAATCACCTCAGACACAGGCAGCTCCACACTCAAATCCCCTTAGACACGGGCAGCTCCACATTCAAATCACCTCAGACACAGGCAGCTCCACATTCAAATCACCTCAGACACAGGCAGCTCCACACTCAAATCACCTAAGACACAGGCAGCTCCACACTCAAATCACCTAAGACACAGGCAGCTCCACACTCAAATCACCTCAGACACAGGCAGCTCCACACTCAAATCACCTCACACACAGGCAGCTCCACACTCAAATCACCTCAGACACAGGCAGCTCCACACTCAAATCACCTAAGACACAGGCAGCTCCACACTCAAATCACCTCAGACACAGGCAGCTTCCCACTCAAATCACCTCAGACACAGGCAGCTCCACACTCAAATCACCTAAGACACAGGCAGCTCCACACTCAAATCACCTCAGACACAGGCAGCTCCACACTCAAATCACCTCACACACAGGCAGCTCCACACTCAAATCACCTCAGACACAGGCAGCTCCACACTCAAATCACCTAAGACACAGGCAGCTCCACACTCAAATCACCTCAGACACAGGCAGCTTCCCACTCAAATCACCTCAGACACAGGCAGCTCCACACTGAAATCACCTAAGACACAGGCAGCTCCACACTCAAATCACTTCAGACACCGGCAGCTCCACACTCACATCACCTCAGACACAGGCAGCACCACACTCAAATCCCCTTAGACACGGGCAGCTCCACACTCAAATCACCTCAGACACAGGCAGCTCCACACTCAAGTCATTTCAGACACAGGCAGCTCCACATTCAAATCACTTCAGACACAGGCAGCTCCACACTCAAATCACCTCAGACACAGGCAGCTCCACACTCAAATCACCAAAGACACAAGCAGCTCCACACTCAAATCACCTCAGATACAGGCAGCTTCACACTCAAATCACCTCACACACAGGCAGCTCCACACTCAAATCACCTTAGACACAGGCAGCTCCACACTCAAGTCACCTCAGACACAGGCAGCTCCACACTCAAATCACCTCAGACACAGGCAGCTCCACACTCAAATCACCTAAGACACAGGCAGCTCCACACTCAAATCACCTCAGACACAGGCAGCTTACCACTGAAATCACCTCAGACACAGGCAGCTCCACACTGAAATCACCTAAGACACAGGCAGCTCCACACTCAAATCACCTCAGACACCGGCAGCTCCATGCTCAAATCACCTAAGACACAGGCAGCTCCACACTCACATCACCTAAGACACAGGAAGCTCCACACTCAAATGACCTTAGACACAGGCAGCTCCACACTCAAATCACCTCAGACACAGGTAGCTCCACACTCAAATCACCTCACACACAGGTAGCTCCACACTCAAATCACCTCAGACACAGGCAGCTCCACACTCAAATTACCTCAGACACAGGCAGCTCCACCCTCAAATCACCTAAAACACAGGCAGCTCCACACTCAAATCACTTCACACACAGGCAGCTCCACGCTCAAATCACCTCACACACAGGCAGCTCCACACTCAAACCACCTCAGACACAGGCAGCTTCCCACTCAAATCACCTCAGACACAGGCAGCTCCACACTGAAATCACCTAAGACACAGGCAGCTCCACACTCAAATCACCTCAGACACCGGAAGCTCCATGCTCAAATCACCTAAGACACAGGCAGCTCCACACTCACATCACCTCAGACACAGGCAGCTCCACACTCAAATCCCCTAAGACACGGGCAGCTCCACACTCAAATCACCTCAGACACAGGCAGCTCCACACTCAAGTCATCTCAGACACAGGCAGCTCCACATTCAAATCACTTCAGACACAGGCAGCTCCACACTCAAATCACCTAAGACACAGGCAGCTCCACACTCAAATCACCTCAGACACAGGCAGCTCCACACTCAAATCACCTCAGACACAGGCAGCTCCACACTCAAATCACCTAAGACACAGGCAGCTCCACACTCAAATCACCTGGGACACAGGCAGCTCCACACTCAAATCACCTAACACACAGGCAGCTCCACACTCAAATCACCTCAGACACAGGCAGCTTCACACTCAAATCACCTCACACACAGGCAGCTCCACACTCAAATCACCTTAGACACAGGCAGCTCCACACTCAAGTCACCTCAAACACAGGCAGCTCCACACTCAAATCACGTCAGACACAGGCAGCTCCACACTCAAATCACCTCAGACACAGGCAGCTCCACACTCAAATCATCTAAGACACAGGCAGCTCCACACTCAAGTCACCTCAGACACAGGCAGCTCCACACTCAAATCACCTCAGACACAGGCAGCTTCACACTCAAATCACCTCACACACAGGCAGCTCCACACTCAAATCACCTAAGACACAGGCAGCTCCACACTGAAATCACCTCAGACACAGGCAGCTTACCACTCAAATCACCTCAGACACAGGCAGCTCCACACTGAAATCACCTAAGACACAGGCAGCTCCACACTCAAATCACCTCAGACACCGGCAGCTCCATGCTCAAATCACCTAAGACACAGGCAGCTCCACACTCACATCACCTAAGACACAGGAAGCTCCACACTCAAATCACCTCAGACACAGGCAGCTCCACACTCAAATCACCTCAGACACAGGCAGCTCCACAAGCAAATCACCTCACACACAGGTAGCTTCACACTCAAATCACCTCACACACAGGCAGCTCCACACTCAAATCACCTTAGACACAGGCAGCTCCACACTCAAGTCACCTCAAACACAGGCAGCTCCACACTCAAATCACCTCAGACACAGGCAGCTCCACACTCAAATCACCTCAGACACAGGCAGCTCCACACTCAAATCATCTAAGACACAGGCAGCTCCACACTCAAGTCACCTCAGACACAGGCAGCTCCACACTCAAATCACCTAAGACACAGGCAGCTCCACACTCAAATCACCTCAGACACAGGCAGCTCCACACTCAAATCACCTCAGACACAGGCAGCTTACCACTCAAATCACCTCAGACACAGGCAGCTCCACACTGAAATCACCTAAGACACAGGCAGCTCCACACTCAAATCACCTCAGACACCGGCAGCTCCATGCTCAAATCACCTAAGACACAGGCAGCTCCACACTCACATCACCTAAGACACAGGAAGCTCCACACTCAAATCACCTCAGACACAGGCAGCTCCACACTCAAATCACCTCAGACACAGGCAGCTCCACAAGCAAATCACCTCACACACAGGTAGCTCCACACTCAAATCACCGCAGACACAGGCAGCTCCACACTCAAATTACCTCAGACACAGGCAGCTCCACACTCAAATCACCTAAAACACAGGCAGCTCCACACTCAAATCACTTCACACACAGGCAGCTCCACACTCAAATCACCCAAGACACAGGCAGCTCCACACTCAAGTCACCTCAGACACAGGCAGCTCCATACTAAAATCACCTAAAACACAGGCAGCTCCACACTCAAATCACTTCACACACAGGCAGCTCCACACTCAAATCACCTGGGACACAGGCAGCTCCACACTCAAATCACCTAACACACAGGCAGCTCCACACTCAAATCACCTCAGACACAGGCAGCTTCACACTCAAATCACCTCACACACAGGCAGCTCCACACTCAAATCACCTTAGACACAGGCAGCTCCACACTCAAGTCACCTCAAACACAGGCAGCTCCACACTCAAATCACGTCAGACACAGGCAGCTCCACACTCAAATCACCTCAGACACAGGCAGCTCCACACTCAAATCATCTAAGACACAGGCAGCTCCACACTCAAGTCACCTCAGACACAGGCAGCTCCACACTCAAATCACCTCAGACACAGGCAGCTTCACACTCAAATCACCTCACACACAGGCAGCTCCACACTCAAATCACCTAAGACACAGGCAGCTCCACACTCAAATCACCTCAGACACAGGCAGCTTACCACTCAAATCACCTCAGACACAGGCAGCTCCACACTGAAATCACCTAAGACACAGGCAGCTCCACACTCAAATCACCTCAGACACAGGCAGCTCCATGCTCAAATCACCTAAGACACAGGCAGCTCCACACTCACATCACCTAAGACACAGGAAGCTCCACACTCAAATCACCTCAGACACAGGCAGCTCCACACTCAAATCACCTCAGACACAGGCAGCTCCACAAGCAAATCACCTCACACACAGGTAGCTCCACACTCAAATCACCGCAGACACAGGCAGCTCCACACTCAAATTACCTCAGACACAGGCAGCTCCACACTCAAATCACCCAAGACACAGGCAGCTCCACACTCAAGTCACCTCAGACACAGGCAGCTCTACAATCAAATCACCCAAGACACAGGCAGCTCCACACTCAAATCACTTCACACACAGGCAGCTCCACACTCAAATCACCCAAGACACAGGCAGCTCCACACTCAAGTCACCTCAGACACAGGCAGCTCCACACTCAAATCACCTTAGACACAGGCAGCTCCACACTCAAATCACCTAAGACACAGGCAGCTCCACACTCACATCACCTAAGACACAGGAAGCTCCACACTCAAATCACCTCAGACACAGGCAGCTCCACACTCAAATCACCTCAGACACAGGCAGCTCCACAAGCAAATCACCTCACACACAGGTAGCTCCACACTCAAATCACCGCAGACACAGGCAGCTCCACACTCAAATTACCTCAGACACAGGCAGCTCCACACTCAAATCACCCAAGACACAGGCAGCTCCACACTCAAGTCACCTCAGACACAGGCAGCTCTACACTCAAATCACCCAAGACACAGGCAGCTCCACACTCAAATCACTTTACACACAGGCAGCTCCACACTCAAATCACCCAAGACACAGGCAGCTCCACACTCAAGTCACCTCAGACACAGGCAGCTCCATACTAAAATCACCTAAAACACAGGCAGCTCCACACTCAAATCACTTCACACACAGGCAGCTCCACGCTCAAATCACCTCACACACAGGCAGCTCCACACTCAAATCACCCAAGACACAGGCAGCTCCACACTCAAGTCACCTCAGACACAGGCAGCTCTACACTCAAATCACCTCAGACACAGTTATCCATTTTCCTGGCAGATCACCGAGTCTCCTGTCAGTTGGTTACTTCTCAGCTTCGGCAGCCAGAGCTTTCAGTCAGGGTTCAGCTCCATTAAAAGACTGCTGCCATCTAGTGTTCATTTTGGATAACTACATTCAATATATTATAGTAATTACCGTATATACTCGAGTATAAGCCGACCCGAGTATAAGCCGAGACCCCTAATTTCAACCCAAAATCCCAGGAAAAGTTATTGACTCGAGTATAAGCCTAGGGTGGGAAATACCTCATCCCCCCCTGTCATCATCCAGACCCGTCATTAACATCCTCATCATCCCCTTGTCATCATCCCACACATCCCCCCTTCATCATCCCCTTGTCATCATCCCACACATCCCCTTATCATCCCACACATCCCCCCTTCATCATCCCCTTGTCATCATCCCACACATCCCCTTATCATCCCACACATCCCCCCTTCATCATCCCCTTGTCATCATCCCACACATCCCCCCTTCATCATCTCCTTGTCATCATCCCACACATCCCCTTATCCCACACATCCCCCCTTCATCATCCCCTTGTCATCATCCCACACATCCCCTTATCCCACACATCCCCCCTTCATCATCCCCTTGTCATCATCCCACACATCCCCTTATCCCACACATCCCCCCTTCATCATCCCCTTGTCATCATCCCACACATCCCCTTATCATCCCACACATCCCCCCTTCATCATCCCCTTGTAATCATCCCACACCCCCCCCCCTTCATCATCCCCACCCCCCTTCATCATCCCCACACCCCCCCCCCCCTTCATCATCCTCTTCTCATCATTCGCCCTCAGTGGTCTTCAACCTGCGGACCTCCAGAGGTTTCAAAACTACAACTCCCAGCAAGCCCGGGCAGCCATCGGCTGTCCGGGCTTGCTGGGAGTTGTAGTTTTGAAACCTCCGGAGGTCCGCAGGTTGAAGACCACTGCGGCCTTCAACATGCGGACCTCCAGAGGTTTCAAAACTACAACTCCCAGCAAGCCCGGGCAGCCATCGGCTGTCCGGGCTTGCTGGGAGTTGTAGTTTTGAAACCTCCGGAGGTCCGCAGGTTGAAGACCACTGCGGCCTTCAACATGCGGACCTCCAGAGGTTTCAAAACTACAACTCCCAGCAAGCCCGGGCAGCCATCGGCTGTCCGGGCTTGCTGGGAGTTGTAGTTTTGAAACCTCCGGAGGTCCGCAGGTTGAAGACCACTGCGGCCTTCAACATGCGGACCTCCAGAGGTTTCAAAACTACAACTCCCAGCAAGCCCGGGCAGCCATCGGCTGTCCGGGCTTGCTGGGAGTTGTAGTTTTGAAACCTCCGGAGGTCCGCAGGTTGAAGACCACTGCGGCCTTCAACATCATCCAGCCCCCTCTCACCCCCTTTAGTTCTGAGTACTCACCTCCGCTCGGCGCTGGTCCGGTCCTGCAGGGCTGTCCGGTAAGGAGGTGGTCCGGTGAGGAGGTGGTCCGGGCTGCTATCTTCACCGGGGGCGCCTCTTCTCCGCGCTTCCGGCCCGGAATAGAGCCGTTTCCTTGACAACGACGCATCTGCGTCGTTGTCAAGGCAACGTGACTATTCTGAGGCCGGGCCGGAAGCGCTTAGAAGAGGCCTCCCCGGTGAAGATAGCAGCCCGGACCACCTCCTCACCGGACCACCTCCTTACCGGACAGCCCTGCAGGACCGGACCAGCGCCGAGCGGAGGTGAGTACTGTACAGAACTAAAGGGGGTGAGAGGGGGCTGGATGATGTTGAAGGCCGCAGTGGTCTTCAACCTGCGGACCTCCGGAGGTTTCAAAACTACAACTCCCAGCAAGCCCGGACAGCCGATGGCTGCCCGGGCTTGCTGGGAGTTGTAGTTTTGAAACCTCTGGAGGTCCGCAGGTTGAAGACCACTGCGGGTGGGGGAGTTCACTCGAGTATAAGCCGAGGGGGGTGTTTTCAGCACGAAAAATCGTGCTGAAAAACTCGGCTTATACTCGAGTATATACGGTACATTTGTTCAGATTACTTTCTTCAATTCACACTACTAATGTCATTAAATTAATAATAAATATATGAATAGCTAAAGTCAATAAATAAATAATTAATTTACTAATAATTAAATTATAAATAAGACTAATAAATAAATAAAAATTATTAAAATTAGTTCATATTTATTCCTAAACAATTAATTATATGCATATATTTTATAATTACTATACAATTATATTTATCCTTACATTTTTTTAGATTATTTCCTATAATTTCTCTCATATATTTTTTCTATTCATACATTGAGAACGGGGAAACAACTAAATTGTAAAATGTCTAACATTAGTAATAGATGAAAATCTATTACAGCCTATAGTGGACCAGACAGTCAGTAAATCTTTACAGACAGCAGTTCTTTCTGCTATGTCTTCCATACATAATGTAATTGCTAAATCCGTGGCTTCAGCAATGAACCATAACACATTTCATGGTTCCCCTCAAATGGGTCCAGCCACCCCCTCTGAGTTGTTTTGGTCCGCAGAGGATTCCACGTCTCACATGGCGGGTGGATTTAAACAGGGTAAATCTACCCAAAAACAACGTCACCTCATTACCGATCCTTTTGCTTCCAAACAAAAGAGAAGGGCATCATAAGCAGGGGCTCAGGTTTCTATAAAGGCTTTATATAAAGTTCAATTCAAGAGGTCTCTAAGTTACCTCATAGACCCTCGGCCCCAGAGGAAGTATACCATAAGCGGGCAGCTAAGACCTCTTCCCAGAGAAAGCCTACCTCCTTAGGTACTAGTCCCTTATAGACCCTCGGCCCAAGAGGAAGTATACCATAAGCGGGCATCTAAGGCCTCCTTCAGAAAAAGCCTACTTCTTTCCCTACTTCACCTGTTCATTCCTGCTCTGATGGGACTGATATTTCGGACTCAGTTGACGAATCACAATACGCTTTACAACAACCTTTAAGGGGTTGCCCCCTGTCAGGGATAACCCTTTACTAGAACTCCCCCTAAAATATAACCTTTATTGATATGTTAAAATAATACCCCACACAAAGATTTAAAATTCCAGTGGAATTGGTATGATGTGTACACTTGTTGCCAGATATATACTCGTTAGGGATATAAGGGTCCAATTGCGCACTTTTATATTCGTGTGCTTTATATCCGACACACGTCAGCTATTGGTACCCCATTCCTACCCTGTAGTTGTCCTCCGCTGTACTAAAAACGAACGACTACTAGCCTCCCCGACGTTTCGCTGAACGGATCAGCTTTGATCCTTAGGTCCTGTCATTCTGGATAGATCGAGGAATCCATACTTTGACCCGGGTGAGATTAAACACCCGCGGTCAGGGGAATGGATTCCCCATCCATAAATTTCTAAGTTTGTTAGCCTGTGGGTTCAGAAACCTTTTGACAAAACAGCCAGGGACAAATTAAAATTGGTGTGCCCTAGATCCTATTGATCTATTTACTCTTAAAGGTTGGGCACAATGTGCTTTATGCATGTTTGGAAATGCCAATGCCTCTATATGTATGGAGCAGAAGCGATCTACTCTAATGAAACTGGATCCACATTTAATCCATTTGGCATCTTCAGACTCTACCCCATCTGCCGATAATTATCTGTTTGGGGACTCATACATTGAAAAGATAAACAAATACATCAGACAACCATACAGAGGCCTTCATCCACCTAGACCAGATAACTTCTCTTTTCCACAGGTTTGTTATCAACCAACCCCCTTCTTTTGAAGCATAGGGCATCCATGGAGGGCTAGAAGCCATAGAGGCTTCTCACGATCGAGACCCCCTACAGGTAAGTGTTCCTCCATATTCTTCTCAAATACCCTTAGAAGGGAGAATAGCACATTTTTTCCATGTCTGGTCCACAATAACCTTAGACACTTGGATTTTGAACATGGTTCAAGGATATCAAATATAATTTATTTGTCCCACTGTTCAAACTCAAGTACCTAAACCACTGATATTTTCAAAATCAGACCGCAACCTCGTTCAAATAAAAATCAAGGAACTATGTTCCAAAGGCGCCATAATTCCAGTACCCTTCAATACTCCAGGTTTCCTGAGCATTCCTTCTATTCTTGTTGAAAAAGAAAGACAGAGGTCACAGACCAGTCATCAACTTAAAAATTTTAAACAATTTAGTCCCTTACCATAATTGCAAGATGGAGGGAATACATATTTTATGAGATCTATTATTAAAAAATGACTGGCTGGCCAAGATAGATCTGAAAGATGCCTATGCACCCTATGTCTCTACCATACCTCCTGTTTTTTATGGGAAGGTCAAAGTGGCAATTCACCAGGCTGCCATTTGGTCAATCCTCAGCCCCTTGGTGCTATACAAAATTATTGAATCCAGTCATCGCTATTTTGAAGGCTCGAGGAGTTCATCTTATAATATATCTGGACGATATTCTTATTATGGTCGATTCTTTAAATCTCATTCATCTTCACATACATTGGACACTAACCTTACTTACTAATCTCGGATTTCTAATAAATCTCGAGAAGTCAGTACTCGAACCTTCAACAGAAGTGGAATTTTTAGGATTCCTGGTCAATATTCAATATTCAGTATAATTAGATAATACATTTTGGATAACACTTGTCTGTGGGTGGGATAGAATTCAATATATTACCTTTTATAAAGAAAAGTGTAAAAGTTGAATCCATTCATAATCAATGTTTATTTGCTATGGCCTGTCATTGCATCTATGTGCAATACTCGGGTATTATCCCCTTTGTGACCAACGACGATTCTAAACCATCATGGTAGGGCTAAAGGTGTATGGAGCGTGCTCCTAATTCGAGCCTGCTCCATGCCCGGCGACCCCCGCTGCTAATAGCCAACATGCAGTAATCCCCGAGGCTGGCTATTAACACTTTAAATGCTGCAGTCAAATGCATGTTAAGGCCATCATTGGTGGTGTAGTGGGTCGGATCGCCAGGCCACAGCACTATTTCTGGTACCAGTTGATTAAAAAAAAAATATTTCACCAGAGTACCCCTTTAAGATCAATAAAGATAACATGTCAATTGTGGATGTGTGGCTATGTTTCTGTTTCTCTATTTTTGTTTTTACATGTCAGTTTGAGTGTAAATAGTGTAAAAAAAAGAAGCCCTTTTTTCAATTTTATGTAATGTAAAAATGAAGAAAGACATTACAAAGTTCTATTAGTCCAGCAAAAAATAAAAGAGTTATAGATGGATATTAATGGGCAAGGAGGAAAGAAAAAACAATACAAAAAAAAAAATTGCCCCAGTCCTTAAAGGGGTACGCCGGTGGAATTTTTTATTTTTTTTCCAGTTGAACAAGTGCTAGAAAGTTAAACAGATTTATAAATTACTACTTTAATTAATAAAAAAAATCTCAATCCTTCCAGTAGTTAACAGCGGTTGTATACTACAGAAGAAGTTGTATAGTTCTTTTCTGTCTGACCACAGTGCTCTCTGCTGATACTGCTGTCCATGTCAGGAACTGTCTAAAGCAGGAGAGGTTTGCTATGGGGATTTGCTCCTGCTCTGGACAGTTCCTGACACGGATAGAGGTGTCAGCAGAGAGCACTCTGGTCAGGCAGAAAAGAACTATACAACTTCCTGTGGAGCATACAGCAGCTGATAAGTACTGGGAGGATTAAGATTTTTTTTAATAGAAGTGATTTACAAATATGTGGTGGTCGCCGATTTAGAGTGGTGGTTGCCGCTCGGTGCTGCGCCATTTTATGCTAGGGACGTTAGGGACCCACTCTAAATAGGTGGCCTTGACGTGGCGAGTGGGCTTGTACTTTTTGATCAAAAATGTATACTAACAACCTGTTAGTTTTTGATATTAGGCTGAGAAGCAATCAGATCATTATACAAGATTGTAGATGTGCACCATGTCTGTTTTTCTACCCGAATTCACACTGTGATTTACAAATACGTTAACTTCCTGGCACCAGCTGATTTGAATTTATTTCCAATGGAGTACCCCTTTAAGGGACTAAACACTGATGGAAACATGTTTATAAGTTAAAACATTATGTAGTAGGATAGTAGCAAACAAGAATGAAAGTAATACACACATAAAAGGAGACGTGGATATGAACAAGCAGCCATAACACTATCCCAAAAAAATATAAATGGTAATGTTTTTTAATTGATAAACCCGCAGAGAAAAGCATGTAACCTAGGTCTTTGTGGAACAGTTCTCAGCTAATGTGATTTGCATTTGCACACACATTTATTAACTGCAGTCTAATGACCTGCTTTCCTTGGGTTATTTCAGAATACATTTCCCTTAATGAATGTGGAGTTAACCCAGGAGACAATAATACATTATTAAAGTAGTATTTCCACAATTTAAGGCTTTTCAGTGAATCATCCCCTAACTCTTGCTTTATTTCTACAGCAAATACGAAAACGAAAAGGGTTATATGTTTTACAATGTACGGTACTTTTCCCACTGAGGGTTCTTAAATTATGAATGATAGACTTAAGTTTACTATATTTATAAACACCTAGATGTAAAAATACAGTCTGATAAATGATTTTATAGGATCATATAGGGGTTTCCCCCACTGATTAAAACTGTGCAAAAAGAAATAAAAGACAAGCAATACTTATCCATTTAATCCTCATTAGGTCCAATGCCAATGCCCCCTTGTAGCTTTGTTTACATGTTGGCAGTAACCACAGGCTTGCAGTGTATCGCAAGAGACCAATGATTGGCTTCAGATATATATGGGCATGAATGAGAACCTGAGCAACAGCGCTAGATGAGGGAAGGATTAAATGGGTCAAGATAGCTTTGGTTTTTCCCTTTTTTTTTCCTGTGTTTTTTCCTGTGCTAAAACAAAGTGCCATGATATTATGTGCTGCCTGTGGTGTATAGAAACATAGTGCAATTCCAAGATTAAGTATTGTAAACAGTAGCAGAATACATTGTGGGCAAAAAAACAATGCAGACAAAGCCTGGATAAACACACACATACATTCCATGCCCTCATCCTACTGTGCTTACAGGAATCTGGCTTACTGTACCTGTTCATGTTGTTTTTAGAGATGAGCGAACTTACAGTAAATTCGATTCGTCACAAACGTCTCGGCTCGGCAGTTGATGACTTTTCCTGCATAAATTAGTTCAGTTTCAGGTGCTCCAGTGGGCTGAAAAAGGTGGATACAGTCCTAGGAGACTCTTTCCTAGGAATGTATCCACCTTTTCCAGCCCACCGGAGCACCTGAAGGCTGAACTAATTTACGCAGGAGAAGTCATCAACTGCCGAGCCGAGAAGTTCGTGACGAATCCAATTTACTGTAAGTTCGCTCATCTCTAGTTGTTTTCTAAGGGTTCCCCTGCAGTCCTGTCTGTTCAAACGGTGCCTTTCTGCTTCCCTTCCGCAGAAAACCCAATTTTTTTGTGTTAAAAGCAATGCTCACAGTCCTGTATTACTAATGTCTTAAAGGGATACTCCACTGGAAAATATTTTTTTTTAAACTACTGGTGCCAGTAAAGTAAACAGATTTGTAAATTACTTCTATTTAAAAATCTCAATCCTTCCAGTACTTATTAGCTGCTGTGTGCTCCACAGGAAGTTCTTTTCTTTTTGAATTTCCTTTCTGTCCGACCACAGTGCTCTCTGCTGACACTTCTGTCCATTTTAGAAACTGTCCATAGTAGGAGCAAATCCCCATAGCAAACCTATCCTGCTCTGGACAGTTCCTAAAATGGACAGCGTTGTCAGCAGAGAGTACTGTTGTCAGACAGAAAGGAAATTTAAAAAGAAAAGAACTTCCTCTTTAGGATACAGCAGCGGATAAGTACTGGAAGGATTATGATTTTTTTAAATAGAAGAAATTTACAAATCTGTTTCGCTTTCTGGCACCAGTTGATTTAAAAAAAAATGTTTTCCAGCAGAGTACCCCTTTAAGAGCAATAAAACCTGTATTAAATGGGCACTTTGAGAATGAAAAACCTTTCATATGTTGTACATCTTGTCAAAAGTTTAACCTTTCTAATATACTTCATAAACATTTTTTTTTTTTATCTATAGAAATCATGGTTTATGTCCTAACTGAAGCACAGGTGGGGGTAAAGTCCAGTAAGTGAGAGCAGGACTAGCTCTGTGCTCACTCCTGTCCTGTCTATCAGATTACTGTCTGAGAACATAGGAAGGAGTTACAGAGCAGCCTGCAGTGATCGAATGAAGAGACTCAGCACAACACAGCAGACTCAGGGAGGAAGTGAATGCATGCAGAGTGACCCTTCTTGAGCAGTGGATGACAGAATGAGTGAGAAGCAGTACAAATGGACTTGTGAGCCAAATACAGAAGCTAGACACATAAAATAAACATGCATAGAATTGCATGACCTAGTAAGCAACATTTTTAAGCATTATTCTTTTTTTTTGTGGTATGACAGATACACTTTAAGTAGTAGATTTCTTAAACAAACAGAATAACATTTGTAAAAAAAAAAAAATATATTTTGGGATATAAAATAATCATTGATTTTTCATAAACTGTGACAATCTATCTTTTATAGTATATGAAGTTTACACCCATGCAAACACTAAGCCACTTTATTAGTGGATTCTGTGAAGACACATTAAGGCCATTGTTTATACTTTCTGCAGATTTCGCTCAGAAATGCTTTGCTGTCTATGAGACATTTTTGGGCAGCCCTAATGCCCACTGGATTATTCAAATGTACGGAATGTCTTTTTCCGGGTGGACATTCCGCACATTTTCTGTTTTGTGAACCCAGCCTAACAATGATTTGTGTATTATGTATTGCTGCAAAGCGCTAAGTAAGGAGTTGTGTGTCAAAAGTTTAGCCTTATTCTGAAAATTATAAAAAAGTGAGGAACTTGCACACAACAGAGACAGCCAAAATAAGCAACAACATATTCAAAATGCGGAAAATCTAAAGATTTTACATTACCATTCGCAAAAAGTAACTGAGTTTGAGTAATGGTGTTGGCTGAATTCCGCTTGCAGCAGGTGTCGCTAAATACCTCGTGGACGTGAGCTGTATAGACAGCAATAAGTATGTATGAACATTCTCATTCCTTGGGTGGATGTTTTTTGAATCTGCAAAATCCTGCTGCAGTGATTCTGCAGTTGGAATGGAGCTTCTGAATACTTTTGAGAACAATGGGACTCTGCTGGAAGCAGATTTCCGCAACGGAATTCCGACGGTGAAATGTCCGCAATGTAGACTGCTTTTAGTCTTGAAAGTGCGACAAATTTGTAACAATCTGCCCAAAATGTTGTTACATTCTGGATGTTTAAATATCTTTTATAGTCTGATATCTCAAAACCTCAGGTGGGTGTTGAGAGATATATTCTTTTGAAGGTAAATCTATGAAAGTGATAAAAACCTATAGCTTATGCCTCTAGGACCTCACCAATGGTGCATATTGGTGTGGACAAAGATAGATGTAACAGCGTTTGTTCAAAAATAGCTTTTAATTCAGATATAAAATGTAATATATATATAAATAAAATAGAAGCAAAATATCACAATGCACTGGCATTAATCTAATGAACATCTCACTGGGCCCTAGTGAGGTATCAAAGAATGTGTGAATTAATATTTAAATAAGTCCATGAATCTGCAGATAAAAAAATATAAAAATAAAAATACCAATAAAAAAATAATTCCGTAAAAAACGTATGGATTTGTGACAAAATGATTGTAACATAAAGTCAATGAAAAAATTAATAAAAAAGTTGATGAATGAATGATACGGAGTATCTCTCACCACTGCTTCTGGCTTGATCTGTTGTAGTAGATGGGTCGCAGCCTTATATTCCTCATGTGCCCCAATGAGTGGAAGGGGGGCACAGATGGATAGATCTCCCTTAGCAGCCCCGTTGGCAAGGGGGCGCAAATAGATGTTGCGTATCGTGAGCTCCGATGGCAGGGGAGCAAGCGGCAGTTGCAGCGGTCGGACCTCGTTCGCTTACCGGCTTAGCACAGGCGGCACTAGTCTGGCACTCCGGCAGGAGTGTCAGTCGGCTCTGGTGCGACAACGGGTCTGCTGGTGATGGTATTCCGGAATATGGTGATGGTATTCCATCTACTACAACAGATCAAGCCAGAAGCAGTGGTGAGAGATACTCCGTATCATTCATTCATCAACTTTTTTATTAATTTTTTCATTGACTTTATGTTACAATCATTTTGTCACAAATCCATACGTTTTTTACGGAATAATTTTTTTATTGGTATTTTTATTTTTATATTTTTTTATCTGCAGATTCATGGACTTATTTAAATATTAATTCACACATTCTTTGATACCTCACTAGGGCCCAGTGAGATTTTCATTAGATTAATGCCAGTGTAATGTGATATTTTGCTACTATTTTATTTATATATATATTACATTTTATATCTGAATTAAAAGCAATTTTTGAACAAACGCTGTTACATCTATCTTTGTCCACACCATTATGCACCATTGGTGAGGTCCTAGAGGCATAAGCTATAGGTTTTTATTAATTTACATTATTGTTGCCGGTGGGGTCCGGCCTTAGCTTCAACTGCCTCGGTCCTTCTGTTGTGAGCTGCACCTTATTTTTTAGTTTTTTAAATCTATGAAAGTGGTCAGGAGAAGTGGTCTGGGTGTCAGATTTAAACCAAAAACATTTGGGTTTCATTTTAGGTTATTATATTAATGACGATACAACACAAATTTATTTCCTAACAGAAGAGACTTGATGGCACTCACCATTGAAGCAGGTAACATTTATTTTCAGGTTTGGTTTGAGAATGCATACAATGGCTGACAGGCCGTTTCAGGCATTGAATACATTTACAGTACTTTATCATTCTCATTCTTTTCAGTATGAGTTAAAATTTATTTTTCCAACAGAATAGACTTGATGGCACTCACCATTGAAGCAGGTAAAATTCATTTTCAGGTTTGGTTTGAGAATGCATACAATGGCTGACAGGCCGTTTCAGGCATTGAATACATTTACAGTACTTTATCATTCTCATTCTTTTCAGTATGAGTTAAAATTTATTTTTCCAACAGAATAGACTTGATGGCACTCACCATTGAAGCAGGTAAAATTCATTTTCAGGTTTGGTTTGAGAATGCATACAATGGCTGACAGGCCATTTCACGCATAGCGTGAAACGGCCCGTCGGCCATTGTATCCATTCTCAGACCAAACCTGAAAATAAATTTTACCTGCTTCAATGGTGAGTGCCATCAAGTCTCTTCTGTTATGATTTGGACCTGCAATTCCATAATAGAGCACCACTGTAGCAGCATAGGAAAAAAGAAGTGGGAGGTGTTCAGGTGTATTCCAGATGGTGTTCTGCAGATTAGGAGGGCAGTACCGGTAGTGCTTTTCTCTATCCATGGGTTAAAATGTATTTCCTTAGAACATTTTAGGCACTTGTTTCGGCTTGTCATCATGGATAACAGGACAACATGAGCAACAGCTGATACGGTTTAATTCTTAAAGGGGTACTCCATTGGAAAAAAAAATGTAATCAACTGGTGCCAGATAGTTAAACAGATCTGTAAATTACTTCTATTTAAAAAATATTAACCCTTCCAGTACTTATCAGCTGCTGTATGTTCCAGAGAAAGTTCTTTTCATTTTGAATTTCCTTTCTGTCTGACCGCAGTGCTCTCTGCTGACACCTATGGCCATGTCAGGAACTGTCCAGAGTAGGAGCAAATCCCCATAGCAAACCTATCCTGATCCAGACAGTTCCTAAAATGGACAGAGGTGTCAACAGAGAGCACTGTGGTCAGACAGGAAGGAAATTCAAAAAGAAAACAACTTCCTGTGGAGTATACAGCAGCTGAAAAGTACTGGAAGGATTAAGATTTTTAATAGAAGTAATTTACAAATCTGTTTAAACTTTCTGGGAAGAGTTGATTTAAAATAAATGTTTTCTAGGGGAGTACCCCTTTAAACCAGATTTAGGGTAGATCTTCCATATACGACCAACACACAAGAGACTCTAGGACAATGTAGTAGGTCAATTGATATACAATACAATCAAACCTGTTGACAAAAAAAAAAAAAAAAAAAAAAAACATTTGAAGAACATTACATTTTTAGACAGCATAAGATTGGCAGAGATAGCATGATCACTGGCGAAAAGAACACTAACATGACATGTGTTTATTCCTGTATTATGTGCCTTGGGGCTATCAAATGTTCACTGAAGTGTTGATATTACAGGAAGAGTGAACATGAACCTTTACCTGTCAAAGAGCGGAAAAGGTTAATTGATCCCACAAGACTCTAGCCTACTGAAAGAAGAGGTGGAATGCAGAGGAAAATCACTGTGCATCTGTGTTGTAAGTAAGCGCAAAACGGAGACACCATAAGCCAGTTTTATAGCGATTATAGAAATCCCCTCCACATATCAGTCAAGACTGAAAGTGTGAGTACTCATCTTGTCTTACAAGTATCATCCAGCAACTAAAAGAACCCAACATGCCTGCCTAATCTCTTCCTTCACGTTTCAAATACCTTTACAAAAATGGAAGGCACTTTGGCAGTCACTCAACCAGAAGAGAACACAACATAACCAGAGTATTAGCGAGCTACGTAAACATAGTTCTTGCCCTTATCTCAGGTAATACTTATCCGAACTTTCTCAGAAGGAATTGTTTTATCCACTTATATCCTTTGGGAAAACACTATGCACAACTGATATGTAATGATTTTTAAGGATTGCTTTTGATAAACTATGTGTCCTAACATAATATTATTAGGAATGTTGCTGTTTACAATAGTCTATATTTTTCCAAGGTAATGCTGACACAGGCCATGACAATATACATCACGACCGCTCATAAGAAGGCTTGATGATTAGTCCTGCTTGTAAGTTAGTCTCTATAACAATATTACAATGCAATAGTTATGCAATTCCCTAAAATAAAGCTTCAGATAAGGAATAAAACTACTACAATAAGTTGCCTTTATTCATAAGAGACTAAGAAAGTGCATTACAATGGGTTATCCTTTAATTTCTGAAGGATTTATGTCATGCTTGATATGGTAAATGAATGCCGGCCAGGCAGTGGGGCCCACCCCCTGAATTATATTTCCGTTGGACAATACTTAATATTTTATTAACTCCTTAATAGCCCCTAGACATCTTATCCCGTATCCAAAGGATAGGGGATAAGATGTCAGATTGTCGGGGTCCCACTGCTGGGGACCCCCGGGATCGCCGCTGCGGCACCGCGCTATCATTACTGCACAGAGCGAGTTCGCTCTGCACGTAATGACGGGCAATACAGGGGCCGGAGCATCGTGACGTCATGGCTCCGCCCCTTGTGACATCACATCCCGCCCCCTCAGTACGAGTCTATGGGAGGGGGCGTGTCGGTCGTCACGTCCCTGCCATAGACTTGCATTAAGGGGGCAGGCTGTGATGTCACCAGGGGCGGAGCCATGACGTCACGCTGCTCCGTCCCCTGTATCGCCTGTCATTACGCACAGAGCAAACTCGCTCTGTGCAGTAATGATAGCGCAGTGCCGCAGTGGAGATCCCGGGGGTCCCCAGCAGCGGGACCGTGGCGATCTGACATCTTATCCCCTATCCTTTGGATAGGAGATAAGATGTCTAGGGGTGAAGTACCCCTTTAAGGACACAGCCCATTTTGGCCTTGAGGGCACAGCTTATTTTCCTTTTTGCGTGTTTGTTTTTCCTCCTTTCCTTTTAAAAGGCATAACTGTCGAAACATAAAAAAAAGTATTATTGTTATTTGTGGGGGTAAAGTGATGAGAAAACAGCAATTCTTGCAACTTCTTGAACCTGGGGGGAGGGGGGGCGGTTAGTATTTACACAGTGCACTTTATGGGAAAAATTACATGCTCTTTTTTTTTTGTTCTTTTTTTTTCTTTTATTCTGCAGGTCAATGCAATTGAAATTATACCCAGTCTATATAGTTTATTCATTACTGTACTACTTTAAAAAGTCAATCCTTTTTTTTTTTTTTTTACAAGTTCAGTATGCCTAAAATTGTCCCTTTAATATTTTTATTTTTACATATATGGGGCTGAGGGCTATTGCATATACAGCGAGACAGGGGCTCAGTTAATTGTTGATCCACTAGCCAGAGGCAGGTTAAAAGACTCTTTGTCCCTATTTAACCCCTTAAGGACCAAGGACGTGCGCGTACATCCTAGCTACCTGGTAGCTAAGGACCAAGGACGTACGCATACGTCCGTGGGAATTTCAGTCCCTGCCGTGCGCCAGGCGGGGCCTGGACCAGGGTGACTGCTGATATCTATCAGCAGGCACCCAGTGCAAATGCCCAGGGGGGTCATCAGACCCCCCCCCATGTCGGCGATCACGGCAAATCGGTGAATTCACACTGGCGATTTGCTGCGATTCCGAGTCATACGGGTCTATGGTGACCCAGAATATAAGGGGGATCGGGGTTGTCCAAGACACCCACGATCCCCCTGAAGGGATAGAAGTGAGGTGGCAGGGGTTCCACCCCTCCTATCCCTGCTATTGATCATCAAGATGCGACCACCAATAGCAGATCGGGGGCGGGGAGGTTAACTTTCGGTTTCCCCGTTCTGCCCACCCACAGTAGGCCGGCCACAATGGGGAAACCGACGAGGACCGCGCCGAAGTCCACTCACCCATTGGCGGCAGCACCAGGTGGTGATCGGCGGCAGAAGAGGACGACGATGTGGCTCTCTGGATCCTACGGGAACCGGTGAATTGCCGAGCAACATCTGGAGGGCTACAGTTTGAGACCATTATACAGTGGTCTCTAAACTGTAGACCTCCAGATGTTGCAAAACTACAACTCCCAGCATGCCCAGACAGCTGTTTGGGCATGCTGGGATTTGCAGTTTTGCAACAGCTGGAGGGCTACAGTTTGGAGATCACTATGCAGTGATCTCTAAACTGTGGCCCTCTAGATGTTGCAAAACTACAACTCCCAGTATGCCCACACAGCAGTTTGCTATCTGGGCATGCTGGGATTTGTAGTTTTGCAACATCTGGAGGGCCACAGTTTGGAGGTCACTGTGCAGTGGTCTCTAACTGCAAATCCCAGCATGCCCAGATAGCAAACAGCTGTCTCGGCATGCTGGGAGTTGTATTTGCATTCCTCCAGCTGTTGCATAACTACATCTTCCAGCATGCCCTTCGGCAATCAGTACATGCTGGGAGTCATAGTTTTGCAACAGCTGGAGGCACACTGGTTGTAAAATACTGAGTAAGGTAAAAGAACCTATCTGAAGGTTTTCCAACCAGTGCGCCTCCAGCTGTTGCAAAAGTACAACTCCCAGCATGCACGGTCTGTCAGTACATGTTGGTAGTTGTAGTTTTGAAACAGCTGGAGATTTGTCCCCCCATGTGAATGTACAGGGTACATTCACACGGGCAGGTTTACAGTGAATTTCCTGCTTCAAGTATGAGCTGAGGCAAATTTTTCGCCTCAGCGCAAACTCCTAGTGGGAAACTCACTGTAAACCTCCGCCCGTGTGAATGTATCCTAAAAACACTACACTAACACATAATACACTAACACATAGTAAAACACTACATATACAACCCTTACACTGTCCCCAATAAAAATGAAAAACGTATTGTACGGCAGTGTTTTCAAAACGGAGCCTCCAGCTGTTGCAAAACAACAACTCCCAGCATTTCCGGACATCCACTGACTGTCCAGGCATGCTGGGATTTTAGCAACAGCTGGAGGCACCCTGTTTGGGAATCACTGGCATAGAATACCCCTATGTCCACCCCTATGCAATTCCTAATTCAGTCATCAAATGTGCATGGCGCTCTCTCACTTCGGAGCCCTGTCGTATTTCAAGAAAACTGTTTAGGGCCACATATGGGGTATTTCCGTACTTGGGAGAAATTGCACTACAAATTTTGGGGTGATTTTTCTCCTTTTACCCCTTATGAAAAGGAAAAGTTGGGGGCTACACCAGCCTGTTAGTGTAAAAAAATTAACATTTTTCACTAACATGCTGGTGTTGCCCCATACTTTTTATTTTCACAAGCGGTAAAAGGAAAAAAAGACCCCCAAAATTTGTAACGCAATTTCTCCTGAGTACGGAAATACCCCATATGTGGGCGTAAAATGCACTGCGGATGCACAACAAGGCTCAGGAGTGAGAGCGCACCATGTACATTTGAGGCCTAAATTGGTGATTTGCACAGGGGCTGATTTTACAGCGGTTCTGACATAAACACAAAAAAAAAAAAAAAAACACATGTGACCCCATTTTGGAAACTACACCCCTCAGAGAATGTAACAAGGGGTAGAGTGAGCCATAACACCCCACAGGTGTTTGACGAATTTTCGTTAAAATGCTGGTGTTACCCTAAAATTTTCATTTTCACAAAGGAAATTAGGAAAAAACTAAATTTGTAACCCCATTTCTTCTGAGTAAGAAATGGAGTGAATGGAGAAAAAAAGAGGGAATTGGGTGGAGCCCTTCTGCTAGAAATGACGGAACTCAGAACACCACGATAGCACAGGACGTTATTTATTGGAAGATTTCGAACAACGCATTTCGGCGCACCAATAGCACAGCCACACACCCCAGGATGCACCAACTTGATTGTTTTGTGGACCTGAGGAAGGCGTGTGCCTGCTTTTTTTTGAAAAATTGGAAAATTGCTGCTGAACTTTGAAGCCCTCTGATGTCTTCCAAAAGTAAAAACATGTCAACTTTATGATGCAAATATAAAGTAGACATATTGGGGAAGATTTATCAAAACTGATCTGAATGAAAGGTAAAAGCATCCCAGAGTTATTAATGTTTAAAGTGACAGTGGTCAGATGTGCAAAAAACGCTCTGGTCCTACAGAGAAAATTGGCCTGGTCCTTAAGGGGTTAAGCTCAACGGTCCAATGAACCCCCTAAACTCACCAGCATCTATGATTTAATGTTTCAGATGCTGGGATTGGCATTGATCACAGAATCTAAAGGGTTAAAGATGGGGAGCTACAAGATTGTCAATTTCCATCATTAACAGTGAGTGTCCGGCTGCTTACAGCCGACACTCACTGCTATGAAGGGAGTGCAGCTCCTCTGCTCTCATCAAAGTCAATTAATGCTCCAGGGCATACACTGACACACTGTTACTTTATGTCCTGGGCATCAAGGATGTTAACTGGTCCGATGTCCTTAAGAGATGAAAGGAGTTATCCAGAAATAATAATAATAATAATAATAATAAAATTTAAAAAACAGAGCTACTTTCCTTCAAAAACAGCTCCACGTCTGTCCCCAGGTAGTGTGTGTTATTACAACTTGACTCCATTCATTTCAAAGGAATTGAGCAGCAGAACCACACCGAACCAGGAGACAGGCAGGGAACATTTTTTTGAAAGAAAGTAGCTCTGTTATTCTATTCCTGGATAAACTCTTTATGGGGTTTGTTGGAACCTTGATATTGATGGACTATTTGCAGGGTTGGCTATCATAATTTGATCAATGTGGGTCCAACACCTGGCAGCATTACTGTTCAACTTATTGAAAAGGCCACAGTGTCCAGCTAGCACTGCATTCCTTTCATTGTATACCTGGCACAGCTCCATGCCTTTTGTAGTGGTTGTGCCTGGTATTGCAGCTCATTACTGGTCAACCCATTTAGGATTATGGGCTCATTCACATCACTTTTGTGACCTCCATGCACAAATACATCAGCAAAATCTCAAAATGGAATTTCAACAGCCATGGGTCCTATTAATTTCAATTCAAATGTTCGGGTCATTTTCCAAGTGTATACTAATTTTGTCTTGGACTCAAAAGCATATATTGTAACACTTTTATTTCTGAGGCAAAACTCATTTATGCATGAAAAATGACCTGAAAGTAGTCAATAGCTGATTATGTTGAGGCCATTGATAATAATGGGTCATACAGTCTGTACACAGATCGGCATCAAATGTTAACATTTTGCCAGGCATCCATGCCGTGAAGGACACAAATGTGATGGTAATCCAGCCTTAGTTGCAGTATCAGTCAAAGATGCTACAAATTGTATAGAACTATGAAGGTGCATCCAATTTTCTACAAGATGACCACATTAAAAAGCTGTGTTAAATAAACACTGTCCAGTGGCAGTTTTTTTTTTTGCACTTAAATGAAAAGGAAAACTGTTACCCTGATCACTGATACTAAACCCAATACACTACGTTATAGTGTGGGTGACCAGGAGTCCAAAGAGGGGTCACTTACTAGAATCGGTGCCGAGGTTCGTGAGATATTGGCCAGCAAAGTTCCCCTTCTGAATGAATCACCCGCCCCCTTTATTAGCATATTCATATTCTGCGACTCCACGTCCTAGTGACATGAGTCGCATGTTACGTGAGCGCTGTGCTCTGTCGGTAGAGCGTATGCGCTGACAGATTACATACAGCTCTTATGTCCTGATGACGTGAGAGTTCTGACTGCTGAAAGCTTAGTGACTTAGTGACCCCTCTTTGGACATATTGGGTTTAGTGTGGGTGATCAGAGTAACAGTTTTCCTTTAAAGGGGTACTCCAGTGGAAAACTTTTTTTTTAAATCAACTGGTGCCAGAAAGTTAAACAGATTTGTAAATTACTTCTATTAAAAAAATCTTACAGGGGTTATCCAGCATAAGGGGATTTTAGTACGTACCTGGCAGACAGTAATGGACATGCTTAGGAAGGATCTGCGCTTGGGGCTAAATGGCTATGTTGTGAGATTACCATAACACTGTGGCTAGCTTTTGTGAACTGGTACTTCCTGTTTGACTGTTTTTTTTTTTACTACAAATTCCATAATTCAATTTTCCTCCCTCCCACACATAAGCCACCCCCCCCCCCATTGAAACATAAATTAGCTGCATCCATTCAAAAGATATGTGGTTTTCAATCAGGGTGCCTACAGCTGTTGCATTGGTGCAGATTGATCTCTCCACCCACTGAAGCAGACAGGCTCCCTGTCATCAGCTGACTAGTGAGTCAGGTCTCGGCCGCATTTTCTTTTTGGAACACAGAGCTGTCTGCTGAATCACGAGCACAGTGCTCTCTGCTGACATCTCTGTCCATTTTAGGAACTGTGCAAAGCAGAATATATTTGTTATTGGGATTTTCTCCTACTCTGGACAGTTCTTAAAATGGACAGAGATGTCAGCAGAGAGCACTGTGCTCGGGATTCAGCAGACAGCTCTGTGTTCCAAAAAGAAAAGAATTTCCTCTGTAGTATTCAGAAGCTAATAAGTACTGGAAGGATTGAGATTTTTTAATAGAAGTAATTTACAAATCTGTTTAACTTTCTGGCACCAGTTGATTAAAAAAATAAATAAAGTTTTCCACCAGAGTACCCCTTTAATGAAGTAGCTGTGGGAAATGTTATTTAATGTTTTAAAAAGGTCAGTGAAGAACACTGGACCAATACCACAAGATAAATGGTGACTGATAAGATATAAGTATATCCTTCTGTAGACTATTGGGAAATCTTATTTCTTCTTATACAGGAAGATAAAAAAGTATGCTGTTTCTCACGTCAGTCATTTTCATAACCCATTCTTTTGAGACTCATAAAAATTTATACCTTTTTACTTATTAAATGAATTTATTTGAAACTGAATACATCAGTGCTTTATTTTTAACCTCTGATAAAGATGAATAATTGAAGAATAGCTAGCTACATGATTAAAAATTCCCATTTAGTATATTAAATAAGTTCATAGCTATAACTCAAATATCAAAATACAGTGGGGGCTCATTTATCAATTGCACTGCGCAATTTTTTTGGTGGGTTTTGCTATTTTTTAGTCTAGTCTTTCTGTGTCAGGCAGATTTATCAAATATTTGCACTTTTTTAACTGTTTGGTGCCTATTTTTAAAACATTTTTTTGTTCTTGGCTGAAGCAGGTGTGGTTTCTGATTTATTTGAAATATTTTTTGCACAGTGGCACTCCAGGGAGGGGTGGGCATAGAATCAGCTGGACAGTAGATTTCTTGGACAGAGATGAGATGCAGGTAAGTATATTGCATGTGATATGGCTATATTTATATTAGGAATGGTCAAATTTTTTTCGTCTGGTTGTCACAACCGCCAGTCTTTACAAGAACTGTGAACCTGTGTTCAGTATTACAATGGATCTGCATTTTTTCCTGTTTTTACTGGAGAGACCTGAGGGCTGTAAGTCAGTACTATTTAGAAGTCAGTGTGTGATGTGGTTTGGAAATGTGGCTGATCTGTCCCACACAAATCCCAATGCTTTTTCTCTTTGTCAAGGGAGAATCAACCTCTGTGTTGCCAAATGTAAGACTACAAATAGCTCCAAATTATCACTCAGGCAAATGGTCAGATCTAAGGATCTTTTTTGGAGCAAACGACCAAGGACGTATATTAATGACCAAGGGCGTATATTTACGTCCTTGGCCAGCTCCCGTGATATAACGCAGGGTCACGCGGGGACATATCGGGTCGGACCCAGCATGTATCTGAAGCCGGGACCCGGGGCTAATAGTGCGCGGCAGCGATCGCGGTGCCGCGCGCTATTAGCCCTTTAGACGCGGCGTTCAAAGTTGAACGCCGCGTCTAAAACGAAAGTGAAAGCTGCCCGGCTGCTCAGTGGGGCTGATCGGGACCACTGCAGTGAAAATGCGGTGCCCCAATCAGCTGGGACACGAGCGGAGGTCCCCTTACCTTCCTCCAGCGTGTCCCTTCGGCAATTGATTGCTCCAAGCCTGAGATGCAGGCTTGAGCAATCGACTGCCCATAACACTGATGAATGCAAAGCTATGGCTTTGCAGTGAACAGTGTATAAGATCAGTGTGTGCAGTGTTATAGCCCCCTATGGGACCTATAACACTGCAAAAAAAATGTGTAAAAAAAAAGTTAATAAATGTCATTTAGCCCTTTCCCTAATAAAAGTTTGAATCACCTCCCTTTTCCCATAAAAAAAACCATGTAAATAAAAATAAATATAAACATATGTGGTATCGCCGCATGCGTAAATGTCCAAACTATAAAAATATATAATTAATTAAACCGCATGGTCAATGGCGTACGCGCAAAATAATTCCAAATTCCAAAATAACTTATTTTTGGTCACTTTTTATATCATGAAAAAATGAATAAATGGCGATCAAAAAGTCTGATAAATACAAAAATGGTACCACTAAAAAACTTCAGACCACGATGCAAAAAAATTAGCCCTCATACCGCCCCATAAGCGGTAAAATAAAAAAGTTATAGGGGTCAGAAGATGACAATTTTAAACGTATACATTTTTCTGCATGTAGTTATGATTTTTTCCAGAAGTACGACAAAATCAAACCTACATAAGTAGGGTATCATTTTAATCATACAGACCTACAGAATAAAGATAAGGTGTCATTTTTACCGAAAAATGTACTGCGTAGAAACAGAAGCCCCCAAAAGTTACAAAATGGCGTTTTTTCTTCATCATTTCACAATGATTTTTTTTTTCATTTCGCCGTAGATTTTTGGGTAAAATGACTAATGTCACTGCAAAGTAGAATTGGTTGGTGCAAAAAATAAGCCATCATATGGATTTTTAGGTGAAAAATTGAAAGGGTTATGATTTTTAAAAGGTGAGGAGGAAAAAACGAAAGTGCAAAAACTGAAAAACCTGTGGTCCTTAAGGGGTTAAAAAATTGTGCTATTATATCAGGACTTCTCTGACAATTTCCCCACAGGAAACATCTTGTTTTATGTGTGCCAAAAACAAAGTCAAACAATGGGGATGATTTATAATTTTTTCATAATTTGTAACACAGTTTATAACTTTTCGATAAATTTGCCACAAAATACAACAAAAAATCTAGGGATAAGAAGAACTAGAAATTACTTCAAAAATATCCTTATGATAAACGAGCCCCACAATGCTCCATCTTGGCTGAATTTCCCAGTGACATTTTTCTGTCAGATTTCGCTTGGAAATTTTGTTGCAGCAGACTCCCATTGTTTTCTTTGGGATTCTGCTGCACCATGCACACAGTGGAATTTCCATGCAGAAACTCCAAATCAGAACTCTGCAATCCTTTCTGTGAAATCTGCTTGGAAATGCACGTCAAATGTCGTCTATGAAGATGGCGCATTTCCAAGTGGTCCTAGCAATATCCTGTTGTGTCGGCGCTTGCAGCCTGGGGAATGTCTACCCGGAAACATCATGATGTGTGAATGGGGCCTGAGTGACTTTAAATGGAATGTATACTTACAAAATGACCTAGGGAGATATTTATCAAAACCTGTCCAGAGGAAAATTTGCTGAGTTGCCAATAGCAACCAATCAGATCGCTTTCATTTTGCAGAGGCCTTGTGTAAAAAAAAAAAAAAAAAAAGAATCACTCTCATTGGTTACTATGGGCAACTCAGCAACTTTTCCTCTGGACAGGTTTTGATAAATCTCCCCCTTCTGTTTAAATCAAGTTTTTATGTAATTTTTAATTTTTTTAATAATTATTGGTGATGTTTTTTTTCTGTCAGATTTCGCTTGGAAATTTTGTTGTAGCAGACTCCCATTGTTTTCTTTGGGATTCTGCTGCCTCCATTCTCTCCTTTGGCTGCGAGGTCACCATCCTGGGCCTCCATAGTGTCAGGTTCAGCCTCTCCCCCCTCACCAGCCTCTGGACCCCCCCTGTCCCCTGCACGGGATACCCCTCTGGATTGCATCTCTCCTCCCTCCCCCCAGTGTGAGGCCTGGGCTCTTCTACCTGCTGCCCAGGTCCCTTTGGCGTCTCCTCCTCCCCCCCGCAGGGTCCTCGGCTGCTGCACCTGCCCTACTCTGCAGCCTCTCCCAAGCCTCAAAGAATGCAGGCCTAAAGTAGACTGTCTGTGGGGGCCTCCCACTCTCAGAAGGGACCTGCTCCTTCACCTGGGGCTCGTTCCGCGCCTCCTGCTGTTGGGGCCACACAGTCATAGGATGTTGTGCCTGATGCTGATCTGGACTGCTCGGGAGTCCCCGCTGCCTCCCCAACTCCCCCTGATTGGAGCAAAGTTCTTTCTCAAATCCCCACCAAGGAGGATTTTTGCTCATTGATATCTGAGGTGAAGGACACTTGCCGAGCTGAGATATCTTCGTTCCGGCAGGATCTCCAATTGGCCTCGGATAGAGTCGAGGGACTGGAGGAGGCTCATGATTCTACCATGTCCTATGTTGTTCAGCTGCAGGCTACCCTGACAGCTCAATCTCACTGACCTCCATAACCATGTTGAAGATCTGGACAATCGGGGGAGATGTAACAACATCAGGGTGCGTGGTCTCCCAGAGGTGATGAGGAATGAGGATCTTCAGGTGACCCTGGAGGCTATCTTCAACACCATACTGGGGGAGCCCCCTACACATAGAATAAAGCTTGATCATGCCCATTGGGCCCTCTGTCCTAAGTCTTCTACTGGTGTACTGCGGGACGTTGTGTGTTGTGTCCCTGAAAGAGGCCATGATGGCGAAAGCCCGTAACCTGCAGAACTTTGACGGTGCCCCTATACAGCTCTTTCAAGATCTCTCCTGGATTACCCTCAGGAAGAGGCGAATGCTTCACCTCTTCTTGCAACCCTATGGAGCAACCAAGTGGCCTACAGATGGAACTTTCCGTTTGCCCTTCATGCTCGCAAAGATGGACGCTCTGATGTGCTGCAGTTGTATTCGGACATCCCTACTTTTTGCTCGACCTTGGAAGTTCCTGTGCCTCAGATGGTGGACTGGGGCCTGTCTCTCCCCCCCCCCTCTCTTCCCCAGTGTGGCAGCCGGTCCGCAATTGGCGGTCGGGCTTGAAGCGCTCCCCTGCTTCCTCTGGCCGACCGGGCCTACTCTCTTTGCCGCCATGATGGGACTTTCCTTACTGCTGTCTCCATTGCCATGCTCTGAGACCATTGTGTCTCATTGACCAGGTGGAACTTATTGTATTGGATTCTCCCCTGAGCTGCCTTGATTACAGGACTTATCTCTTGTTTAACATTTATCTCCTTATTGCTTATTTTTTAGATGTATCCTGTATTCTATATTGTCACATTTCAGCATAATTATTTGGCATGGCCTGGGAGGGGCGGAGTTGGCCCTTTTTGGTCGTTCTCTTTTTTCAGGTAGTCTCTCACTTCCCCACCGAGGCAAGCTTTTTGACATGTTGATTTTCATATTTATATGTTTTTGGTTCTCTTGGCTTTGTTGGGTCTCCTTTCTGACCTCAGGCTCATTGGTTTGTTTAATGGTGTGTTCTTTATTTTTTTCTTCTTGTCTTTCTTTCTTTGTGTTGTCTTGTTCTGTGTTGTCCTCCCTCTCCTCTGACCTCTACTCCCACCCTTGTTTTCCTTCTCTCCATTTCTCTTCTTCCCTGAAGTTTGCGGTGAACGCTCTCCCTCTGGGACCGTCCTACCCTGCTTCCTAGGCCCAGTAGAGTGTACTGGTTTATCTGCGTCATCCCCCTTTTGGTGTCTATTATGGTCAAGTGCGTTATCTTGAATGTGAAGAGTCTCAACTCCCCCCCCTAAGAGGTGCCTACTACAGCGGGAGTTGACTGCGCTGAATCCTGATGTTGTATTTCTCCAGGAGACTTTGACCACTTTGACCATACTGGGTATTTCCAATTTCTCCAACATCTCTACCCCCAAGTTTTCCCGGCCACTGGCAACCAAAACAATGCACATGGTTTTGGCGGACAAGACGCTGATTGCTAAACACTGGAAGCAGACGCTCCCAAAGACGGAGAATGAGCTTTTGGCCCGAGTCCGTGAGATCCGATCCCTCGAGTCCCTGACTGCTTCCATGAATAATACTATATCACTCTTCTTCTCTGTTTGGGAACCGTGGGATCGTTTTACTGATCATCAGCCTCCATGAGTCTGTTAGCCTCCTCCCCCCCTCCCTCTTTTTCCTTTCTCCATGTGTCTCCCCCTCCTCCCTCCCCTTCTCTCTTTGTTTTACTGATATGTTGTTTGTTGTCTTGTGTTTTTTATGTTTGTCTCGAGTTCTTTGTTATGGTGCTTTGCTCTCCATTTGGAGCTGTTCTCTGAATCATCTTCTACGCTTGTTTTTCATTCTTTCTTGGTTGTAAATTGTGGAGTTCAGATACTATATGGTTGTTTTGAGTAATCTCTGCATTCTGCTTTGAATTCTGATTGCCTGTTGTACTATTGACCAGGTATATTTTCCGGGAATATCTGGTATGGTTTCTCTTGATGCTCCTTATGTAATGTGATTTTGTATTCTAGTTTTGAAAATCTTTAATAAAAATTACAGTAAAAAAAAAAAAAGAAGTGAATAGGGTCCCATCCAGTCTTTTGTAAGCAAAAATGGAGGAAGTCAGCTCACTGCCAAAAACAAATGTCTTTCTCAGGGACTATATAGTAGATATAGTAGATAAAATAACATTAATGCTTATGCAGAATTATAAAACTACATCCCTTTCCCTTATCCCCTTACATCCTTCCCTTCAATCCCCTGGTTGGACTTGATGGACGTATGTCTTTTTTCAACCATACTAACTATGTAACTATATAGTAGCAATAACAAAGGACACCTAATCTTGGGTGGATTCCCAGTATCAAATGGAAAGAGAAGTCATTATGTCTTCAATTTCCAGCAGATAAAAAAAAAATACAAAGCTTATTATTATGGCATTGTTTAAAAGCAGAAAAAAATCTTGCTTAATTCATAAAAACTTTGCAAACAAAACACTTTTTGAACTATGAACAGCTCTTATTCATGGCATAAGTTACATGCATAATAGTATATGCTTATATAGTAAGAAGAAAATGGAGCACTAAAAGCATGAAACATGCCTCACTGATGTCAGATGCAAGGCAGAAAAAACAACAAGAGGTAGGCAAAATCTGGTTAGAACACACAGGGCAAAACATGTACATGTTGCAGTTTTTTGTTCCGTGTTCCCTGTGTGTAATAAATAAGTCGTACTTACCTCCTGCTGCTTTGTCTTTTCGGCATCTGATGTCCGTAACATGTATCATGTTTTTAGTGCTCCATTTTCTTTTTACTATAAAAGCATGTCGTATAATGACTGTAACTTACGTCATGAATAAGAGCTGTTAACAGTTCAAAATATGTTGGTGTTTCATTTGTACATTTTAATGGATTAAAAAAAGATTTGTTTCTGCTTTAACAATGTCATAAGAAGCTGGAAGCTGAAGACATAATCTCTTTCTCTTTGCATCCAGTCTTTTGTGCCTTTGTCCATGTGGCTGCTGTAAAGCATATCTCTAAATGTTGTTAAAAGAAATTTAGACAAGATGGCTTAAACCATAATAACATCCTAAAAATAAAAACATATTTCAATATCTCTAATAAGCTGTAATCATTAAAAATACCTTGTTGAAACTTTCATTTTAACCAGTAAAGGGATTTAGACCAATGCATGGATTTTGATACCTTTGAGTAAATCATTTCCATTAAGAACATCACTTTATTTATACATTTAGCTCTGTTTAGGTATTCCTAGAAAGAGTCATAACAAATAATGTTCTACAGCATTTTGCAATTTCTGGTGTAGACACTGCCTGCACAATTTATCACCATGAATAACATTCATTTCTCACCTACCAGGACAAAGAGGCAATATGACGCTTGCTCTTGATGTTCAGGGATAGTGGAAAACACTGACAAAATTAAGCAGCTGAAGACAAGAAGAAAGCTGAAAAAGATAGAAACAAACAATTCTTTAGTTTTTTTTTCTTTCTTTCTAATACTTAATTTCAGATTAAATATTATAAATGCATATTATTGCATATTAGCATCCAAAGTACTCAACAATAAAATCAAATGCACAGGAGTTTAACTAAAATGTATAAGGTCTCATAGCATAGTCATAAATGTGACCTCCACCTTTTAGACTGTAGACTGAATTAGTAATGCAGCATAACAAGCAACGGATCTATTTTTCCAATCTAGCCAATCTATTTTTCAGATGTTTTGCACAAAGAATTCACAAAGTGGAGCCAGCCAACACCAAAATGTGTGAGTGTGAATCAAAAATTGATAAATGAACCACAAAAAATATATAATAATAAAAGAAACATTAGTTACTTCTTCAATCCATTGACAATCAATCTCAAATGCAGTCTCTGTTTACAAGCTGCCAGCCATGGCATGCCATACTGAGCTGCAATACCATTGTACAGTGATCACTCAACTTACAATGGCCTGAACATACAATATTTTCATCATACAATGGTCTTTTTTGGACCATTGTGACTTGAAACCAACATTCACAAAGGCACAGAAGCCGGCACTGGCTCACCGGGTATTCCGAATCTGAGACTGTAGCGGGACTCGAGCGGTGCTGCAGGTGTATGGGACACTGAACACCTAGCCGCGGTGCTCATCCATATAGATCCAGCATAAGAAATCACAAGAGAGAAAAAACAGGAGGCATTCACGGTTATGAACGGTGCTAGTGCATCTTCTTTATTTTAGGTGCATATAAAATGCTTTGGCGGGGCGCCGGACAGCAGTCAAGCAGGAGCCATGGATGTTATAGCCATAACACGCCAGACACGCCTACTCCAGAACCGAGGGTCAAGTAAATACCTGTCAGCCTCTGATGTCACGGAGGAGGCGTTACATACCAGGCAACAAACATTAAAAACAAAAATGCATAGCAGAACACAATCATGAGGTAAGGAACAAGTTACAGTTTTAATATTTATGAAAAGTGACTAATACTACACAGCATAGAGGTCGGTGTAGGCAATGCAATGGAGAAACGAAGATTATAAAAAGGCGCTCACATCTAAGCAGTCATTCAGACCTAGATTGCCTTGTGCAACAGCTCTAAAAATCCATCGCACCTCTTGTTGTAACAAAATCTTACGTTTGTCCGTGCCTTCACTACCTGTTACCTTTTCTACTCCAAGAAACTAAATTTTTAGGGGTCACCACCATGGCATTCCCTCATATGGTCCATCAGCCTAGGGGATCCTTTCCCCTTTCTCAAAGAGGCGGCATGCTCTCTGATTCTGGTGAACATGGCACGAATAGTGCAACCTATATTGAACCTTTTACATTCGCATATGATAGTGTAAACTGTATAATTACTTTTACAGCACATCACGTCTTTGAACGGTACAGTGGTTCCTCCGATATTGAAATTTTTATCTATGAGTAATGAATCGCACCAATTACATGAAATACAGTGATGGTTACCTGGATTTAAGGTTCTCCCTAACCAATTTTCATTATTCTTCTTGTCCTGTAGTTTACTAGAAACAAATTTGTCTCTAATATTTTTTCACTTTCTAAACGCTACCGGTGGGCCTTGACTAAAATATGGTTTAAATCGGGGTCATTTTGCAAGAGGAACCAATTATTTTTAATAGATTTTTTAATACATTCGGCCATTGGGCTGAACTAAAACGAAAAACACAGCTTCTGTGTGTCTCGCTGTACTTTGGATGTGTTGGGGTTACATGTTGACCTTCTACCTTTCAATAATGTTAGCCTGTTCTGTTTGCTAGCTCTTTCCATAGCTCTATCTATAACGTTAACTGGGTAGCCTCAGATTATTAAAAGTTTTTTCAGATCCTCTGCTTGTGTAATATAATCTTGTTCTTCACTATTAATACGCCTTACTCTTAGAAGCTGGCCGTGTTGACATGATTGGGTGGTAGCTTTCATAGTACAAAAGCGAGTTGCACGCTGTTGGTTTGCAGTATCCCTGGGTAACAAGCTGATTGTTTTCTATCCTCACTACAATGTCTAAAAATCCCAAGCTGTGTGGTCCTATCTTCCAAGTGAATTTTTAATTCATGTTATTGGAAGTGTTTAGGTGTGTAACAAAATCTACAAATGTGGATTCTGTTCCTGTCCAAACTATGAATATATCGTCAACAAAGCAAAGATAACAGGCAACGTGTTTCAGGTATGGATTCAGCTGTGTAAAGACAAAGAGTTTCTCAAAGTAAACCGCATACAGGTTGGTCGGGGTACATGTCACTGGTGTACCCATGGCCACACCTCCCGTTTTTGCATACCAGTCATTCCCGAACCTGAACACGTTGCCTGTCAAGATGTTAGCAGATCTCTAATGACTCCCACTTTTTGTTTTTAATGTTTATTGCCTGGTATGTAACGCCTCCTCCGTGAAATCAGAGGCAGACAGGTATTTTCCTAAATCTCGGTACCGGAGTAGGCATGTCTGATGAAGCACCGTGTGTGGCGCATAATGGCTATAACATCCATTGCTCCTGCTTGACTGCTGTCCGGCTCCCTGCCAAAGCAGTTTATATGCACCTGAAATAAAGAAGATACACTTGCACTGTTCATAACCGTGAGTGCCTCCTGGTTTTTCTCTCTTGTGGTAACTTGAAACCAGACTCAACATACAATGCTACAGACAGTCCAGATCTGCAAAACATGTCAATTGCTGGAAGAACTGATAAATCAGAATGGGCATTCACTGGTAAAACCCCTGTATTCCTGAAGTGCATGCACTGACTGGCTGTCTGGTATTACCCCCTATAGTACAGGCAGGTATTACATGTTCTGTACTACTCTTTACCTGTGCCAGGGTTAGCTGCTCCTTTGGACACCAGGTGATGGCGGCTCCAATTTACTTTTTTAGGACACTGTGTGTACTGTACAGGACCCTGAAGAAGCTTCTGTCCTCTACATAGACAGTGATTTACAGCTCCCAGCAGCTCTTTCTTAGTTTTATATGTAAGGACTTGCTTTATCTGTATTAGTTATCTACTTATTTTTCTTTAATCCTCACTTTTCCTATTTTTGGATGACATTTTGGCCTCAACATACAATGGTCATCCTGGAACTGATTGATATTGTAACTTAAGGGACCACTGTATAAGTCCAATGGCTGTGTGCAGAGGTCACATGCACCCATAGCATGATATCACTTGCAGATGGCATACAAAGAATAGCGGTGACATCTGCACTGGATCTGTAGAAGATTTTAGAGGTGGGTAGTAGGACCATGGAAGCCAAATTCTCCCCATTGCTATCATAAAAAACATCTGTCAATGCTATGATTCATGCACCCTCATGCTATCCATTACACATCATAAACAACCTTTAAATTGGTGAGGTGGTGAGAACCTGCTGATATTGTACTATAGGTTCCAATTTTTGTTGTGAAACAGACGACCTTAAGACCAGCACAAAGGGTCTACCGTAATATGCCATCACTGTGCTAGAGAAATCGTATCCCGTAAAAATAGGTATGATATTATAAATCAAATACATGTAAGCAGGTACAAAAAGTTACTAAACCAGCAATTTTTTCAAATCAATACTAGTATGGAATACTGGAATATTTGCAATATCATCCCTTATTTATACCACTTCAAATCCATCTTTTGGTAAAGCCATGGAAATGGGGTGTCATAGTGTGGCAAAAAGAGCACCTTCTTTTGATAATTTACTGTCACCTAACTTGTTCTATTCTGAATCAACACTTACATGGTGACTGGTAAGTATTAAATCCAGGGTACGGCTATTGCAGGTGTATGTGCTGTACTATCATGCAACCTGGTGCTGTCTTCTCATCTTATTTTACGAGAGAGACATTCCCCATAAAGCAGTATGTGAACTGCAATACTTCTCATGAAATATATCTAATATCTTAGAATTCATGCTAACTGCAATATATGACATTTACCACTACAAAATTGAAGATATGGGTTAGAAAACACTTTCTGATATCCTACACTTCAGTTCACACCATGTGTCTACAGTGTGTTACACTGTGTTCAATGCTTATCAGTTAGTTTTTCATCAATTAAACTGCAAGGGATAGAGAAGGTGAATCTCCCTATTAAAGGGGGTGATTTTCAGCAAAAAAGTATTCTCCAAGGAGCTATATAAGATTGTGATTTTATCCATTAGAGTACCGTCAGGTCTGAACAAGAGGCAGAATGTGCTCTTACATTACTGAGAACCAATTGTACTGACCTTTCTCTGTTGGTTATAAAAGTTGAATCTGTTGTAGATCTACACTCTGTTTTGATCAGTAACTTTTGGGGGTATTTATGTATTTTTTAATTAAGTATATGTCTATACAATTGACAGTATTCACACACGTATATCCTCATACAATACTTAGTATTTTCTTCTCTGTTATGTTGAGTCGTTTTGGATGTCGGAACAAGTGTTTCCACTTTTTCTGTCATGTGATCTCTTTTTAAGAGAATGAAATATGTGTATTTTTAGTATGACTAAAGATGATGCACACCTGAAAGACGTGACCTTGTACGCACATCATGTATTCATGATTTTTATGGAATACATGAGACTTATTCACTGCATTTATTCTGCACTTCTGAGACTTGATGCAATCAACAACTTTTCGTTTTCTACTGAGAATCTGCATTTTGTTTATCTTTTTGTTATTAATTTGTTGTTATTTTGTAATGAATATAAGTGTGTACAACTATGAAAAAAGTCCAAGCAAGAACAGAGCAGAAACAGCAACTGCCATGAGAACAGTGGAGAAGATCTCTGCTCACAGTGTATTAAAGATTCAGGAATATGATGTTTTAAGGGAAGGTCTAAGATTCTATTATCTCTTTTCCATCTTATTTGCCACCTTTCTTACACCCTCCCAAGCCCATCACACATTCTTCCTATTTCTCACGTAACTATCATTATTCTTCCCTATCTGATAAAGTACAGGGATATAAACATTGAAATGTATTCAGACCACTTAGAACATTTTAATGTTACGTTAGTGTCTGTAAGTCTTTGCTTTATGACTCATGTTCATTGTTTGTGCTGTTCATTGTCAATGTAATGCATTCCTTATGCTATATAATGGTAAAAGGACAGAGCACAAGTAAGGGTACCTGTAAAAATGAGGATGACACACAACAGAAAGGGAACTATAGTTGTAAGAATATGTATAAATTGTGCATACAGACTATCCACTGAAGTTATCACATCCAAAACCAGTAGATATTTCTCTAGGCTACCACTTGCAACTTTCTATTTAGGTTAGGTGCACATGTACATGGAAGGCTCTGTTCCTCCAGCGTAAATTCTGTTAAAGATCAGTAAACAGAGCAGGACAGTTTACTGCATGGCAGACACCAATGGATCCCAAGAGATCACATTTACTTTAATGTATGCCCTCTGGTTTTTATTTGGTGTCCATCATTTTATGTTTTTTTACCTGGAAGAAAAAATACTGCTTGCCATGTTTTTTTTTTTTTTTTGTCAAGTTATTCAAATGGATTCTTTAATGGGGGCCTGTGACACAAATATGAACATAGACTTACAGTGTCTTTATGCAGATATTCAAGGTGGAGCATAGCCTACATTCAGCTAAGGATGATGATACAGTACATAGTAAAGCTTGGTCACATGGCACATTACCAACCCGCAATTGTAACTTGGGAACCAAGCCTTGAAAACTTTATATATACATATGTTGTATTGGGTATTTAACATTCTAAAGAGAGACACCTAAAAACAATAAAAATGACGCCACAGGGTACAATTCTGCAGGCGTAAAATGAAAGAAAAGGACTAAATAAACTAGATAAAGCTGAAAAACTAATAATAATAACATATTAACAACAATATAATGCATTTCACAATCGTGTTCTTTTTATTTCATTTGTTTGAAAAAGAGAGATTTAAGGATTATTACCTGACATCACCTTGTATACACAATAAGTAACTGGCTGACTGATCTTAGAAAGCTCACAATTAAAGTCATTTGAAATGGAGCATTTTGTTACATTTCATTTTTTTCCAGTTCTGTATTTCAAACAGCTGATGCCTGTATAGTGTAATGTAGTCATAACCTCAATCTTTAAGATATTGCAATTTCTATTGGATATTGCTCTACATATTCTGTGGCCCATGTGGTTAGTTTCAAAGAACTGTATGTGCTCCAATAGTGTAACCAAGCACAGAACCTGAATAACAAACAATTGCAGTGCCTCCATCACAGTGGTAGGTGTACTGATATAAAAAAAAAAACTACAAAAGTGTTGTTGCTGTAAGGTTGTATATGGAGCAATAAATAAGCCTTTGTTTCTAGAGTAACTTGATATTCTTGCCCAGTCTGTCTATTACTATGATGAACTTTTATTTATTTATTTTTTAAAGGAGAAGTCCAGCCAAAAATAACTTATCCACTATCCAGAGGATTGGTGATAAGCTGATCATGGAGGGTCTGACTGCTGGGACCCCCAGCGATCTCTGGAATGAGACCCCAACTCTCTCAGTGAGGAGCATGTGTCGGCTACTGGTAGACTGTTCGCCCTCCATTCTGTTCTATGGGAGGGCCAATGATGTCCGAGTGCTGTACTCAGATCTCTTCCGCCGCTCCATGTTCATGACTTATGGCATGAAGACAGATGAATTACAGAGGCGGATAATACAACAGGGATAGCCGAGAAAAATAATTGAAGAGGCAAGAAAAAAAGTTGAATTGATTCCAAGGAGACAGTTGTTAAAACCAAAACTGAAAAAAACTAATGAAACCAGAATGGTGTTCTCTTTTGCAAATTCCCCGTTAAATAATACAATCAAAAGTACCATTTTTAACAACTGGCAGTTCTTGCAGGAAGATGAGGATTTAAAACAAGTAACAGAATTAAAACCCATTATAACATGTAAAAGGAACATTACTATTAGAGATTAAATAAAAAATGTAAACAGAAAAAAGAAAGAGAGAAACAAGATTGGCTTTCTGAACAGAGACCAATCGGCAATTACTGCTGCGGTTCCTGCTCATTTTGCCATCTGAACTTGAAAGCGAAAAATCTCACGCTAATGGGTATGATATAAATATAAACCAACTAATAACCTGCCAATCCACTTATATTGTATATGCTTTAACATGTAGTTGTCATTTGTTCTATGTCGGGAAAACAAAAAGGCCATTATTCCACCGCATCCGTGAACACGCACGATCCTTGAAAAACACAAAGGAGAAAAACATGCTTTCCAATTCACCGGCATTGAAAGGGTCGAGCGTGCACACAGAGGCACCACAAAAGAAGAAATTCTGAATAAAAAAAGAAGTAAGGTGGATTTTACGGCTAGAGGCTATGGGTACAGCAGGTCTAAATGATAGAACTGAACTAAATGTACTGTTATGAGTCTCTCTAGTGTTTTTAGATATGTATTATGATCACTTACCTGTCCGATGTTGTTTACATGTAACCATGGACACTCAAGGCAGGGATTATATAACGTGTCTCGGAACACAATCACGTGTGGGCCAGTCCAAGCACAGCTAATGCGCGAAACGGCACTGTTGCCCTACGAGACACCCCTGCATGGATTCTCGTCTGCACAGCACTTGATGTTATGAGGATCTGCAAATAAACCCTTCACTGAAGCATCCAATCATGTGGTGAGTGCCCTGTTTTTCTGTTCTTATGGATTATACTTGTGGACTGCCATCCTTCATACAGTGAGCACAGCCCAGTTTTCCATGAAGGGGGGATCTGTATACCTGCATTAGCGTCCTTAAACAGGTGCCCTAATTACAACAGTGCTGAATTAGTGTATGTTGGTGGATTCAAAATCAAAATAAAACATTACCTAGAATGGCAAGTCTCTGTTACCATCTTCTGTGTTTCCATAACCCCCCCCCCCCCCCCCCCTTAAAAATCATCTTCACAATATTTCTCATAAAGCAGATAGTGGCTTCCAGACAGGGTGGAAAATCATTGTTTAACAGTTTTGATAATACAGGCCATGCAGCTTATATTTTCCACCATTTATAGTTTTAGCTGGAGCTGTTTATGTAGGAAATGAGATATGGCAAAGGTTATTACCATTTGTTAGAAGTGTTTGACAAGTGCTGTATAGAAGACAAGAGTTCTTCCATAGATGAAGCCTAGTAAATTTACATTACAGGTCTTCTTTTGGAATGACATGTACTCTAGCTTTTACCAGTCTAATAGCACGTAACAGAGTTCTGACTTGTAGGAAGAAATAATACTGCACAAGCTTGGGAAATAGATATATTTAAAGGAATTGTCCAACAAAGCAAATTTTGTAAAATCAGATGTGCACTACATACGTATGTGTCAAGGAGTATAAATGTGCTGTTTTTATGTAAAAAATCATACATCCCTGTAGAGTTCTTCTTCTCCATATATCTGATCATTGCCTGGTTTCTTCTCTCACCCTGCCGCTTTACAACAGAGCAAACACTTTCCCACAATCCCCCTTGCTTACATGTCCTGCCTCAGTGGGTCGTAACTAAGGGCAACAGTTATCAAAACAAAGTAGGCACATTAGTAATCTCTCAAACATTACATTTTCAGAAATGCTTGTACATTTGAAATATGTTTAATTTTACAAAATGCATCAGTATAGACTATTTATAATATCAGTGAGAGAAGGAAAAACCATAACAAGAAATATAATATAATCACCATCGTTATTGTTATCTACACATACTGTAGCTAACAATTAGACAAACTCATTTTGTATCTGCAAATTTTGCAGTTTAGCGGCAACTGAATTGCATTTTTTCTGGCCACATCACCTCCCAGAAAAAATCCCCCATCCAAAAAAAAACAAAAAAAAAAAAAACATTTTTTTAATTTTACCTCCACACATTTTTTTCGATTTTGGGTGTATTTCATAAAAATAAAAAATAAAAAAAGATTATTACAAAGTATGATTGGTTAAGCTTTTTGGGCTCTGCAGATGGAAAAGTATATGGAGATAGAAAAAAGGAAAATGGATAAATGGAACACTATGTACACTCTACAGAATGTACTGCTGTTATCACTATAAAGTATATGATATGGACTCCTAAAAGCCTTACTCCACCTATGGTTCCATTCACTGTAGCTATGTTCTAGCTTTCAGATAGTAATTTTCTATAATCCTGAAGAAAAAACTGTGAAGTAACTAACAAAAATCTACAAGGCAAGAAAAAAGCCCCCCCCCCCCCCCCCCCCCAGATTTTTTTTTTTTTTTTATAAAAATAAATAAAAATAAGAAAATAATATTTTTTTTTGGTTGTATCTTGTATAAAACATTTGATATTAACAGTAACACCAAGTTACCATTAGCGTTAAGCTCTGCTGAGATGAGTGAAGAAAAATATCCTGCATGTCCTAATTCTTTTTACTACTGTGAAACAATAGATCCCAGATGAAAACGCGGCGGACCCCCATTCATATTCAATGGGACCAGTTGGGACCCAGCGGTGTCCATTGTGCTTCGACCCGTTCAGGGTCTGTTCAGTGCAACAAACAAAAATGGAGTAGGCCTTTATAAAGTAAAAGTGGTCACACAAAAATTTGCCCATATATGGGTCTGTAGATGGAGAAATAAGAGAGTTATGGCCATTAAAAGGCAAGGAGGAAAACATAAAAATGCAAAAATAAAAATAAGCTGCGCTTGGTCACCGACTGAGTTTTCCTCTTTGGTGCTGCCTTTTTATAGCTTCCAGAATATGGGAGAGGAGGGGTTAAATATAGATACAAGTAAAAAACAAAACAAAACAAAAAAAAACATTTAATGACATGAACCCTACCTAAAAGGATTTCAAATGCTGATGTGAACCTAGCCTAATGGTTACCAGTAAACGGTTACTAAATGTAACCATTATATTGCTGCAATTCAGAAATTAAGGATCTCTCTTAATAGTAAATGTTTGTTTATTCTTATGGGCTCATCGTCTGTCATTCATCATTGCTTTTATATAACCAATCTGTACTAGAACCTCCAAGGGCTTATAACTTGTGACTCATAGTTTATTCCAGGAACCTAAATGTGTCATCAGGTTTTGACATACAGTAAAGTCACAACTGATAGGCGGGAGTGACCAAAGCATTTGGCTCTGAGACTGCCTGACCCCAGCTCCAGTCACTGCACACTTTAAAATATATCCCTAGTAGTACTCTATAACATGCTAATATGGTAAGTACATGTTCAGGAGCTTAAACAGCAAAAAGAGGATGCTATTGAAAAAAATTAAGTCACTAGACCAATTCCATCTTTTAAGAGCTGGGGGTCTCAGTGTTTGTCCAGCTACACTTTAACCTAAACCCTTTTCTGTAGAGATGTTTGACACTCAGGCCCTCTTGGCTTGTAAAATGTTATTGCCTATGGTAAGGGGGGGGGGGGGGGGGGGGGGCTATGGTGATTTACACCACCAACTCATAAGGGGAATATGACAATCTGAGCTACAACCACCTATAGGCTTTAAAGAAATGGTATGGTTGTCTATATATATGTGTTTGTATATATATGGACTGTAACTGTTATACAGTGCGCTCCGGACAGACACACCGGCCGTGAGAGCATCTACCCGTTCTTGTCAGCAGCCAGCGGGGCTGGTATTCGCATCTCAGGATGCGCCCACATGCGAGTCCCAGCCCGTCACTCACTCGTCCTCTGCCTCTGTTGCTCAGCTCTGGCACACTCTGGCTCTTTAAAATTTAAAGGGCCAGTGCGCCCATAATTAGTCTCACACCTGTACCTGTTATAAGTTCCAGCACCTCCCTCATACCCCTGCCGGATCTTTGCCTCATTGCCTTCGAGAAATCGTTATTCTGTGTTCCTTGCCGTGTACCAGACCTTGCATTCCATGGTCTGACCTTGTTCCTTGCCGCCTGCCTATTGACCTTCTGCTACCCTACTGACTACGCTCCTGTGCCGCCTGCCCTGACCTCCTGCTATCCCGACTACGTCCTGTCTCATCCCTTCTGTGCCACGCTTCACCTCAGCAGCCTGTGTGGTTGAGTCGTGCCAGGGGTAGTGACCTGGGTGCCGCCTGCCGCAGCAAGTTCATCCCGCTTTGCTGCGGGCTCTGGTGAAAATCAGCAGCACCTTAGAATCCACTCCCTGGTACGGCCCGCGTCATCTGCTACACAGGTCCAGCAGATCTACTACCTCTCCAGCTCCTGACCACCATGGTACAGCGAATCTACTACCTCCTGTGTTTCAGTCGACTGCGGTGAGTCTAACAGTAACATTGTTGCCCTATGTCACAGTCTAACAATGTTTGGTTGGTGGAGGTCTGACTTCTGAGGCCGCCAAAAATCTGCTCCATGGCACCTTCATGTGTTAGTTAAAGGGAGAGAAAAAAGGGGACAGCGCCTTGTGTATTACCCAAGGTATCAGTGTCAGCAGGGACAGGGTAAAATCGTCTCTTCAAGATGGCCGTTCAACTGATGGCAGAAGAATATACGCATATCCCCCCAAAGGGGTACTGTTGATCATCTGGAGATGAACTGTTGAGCCAAAGGCGGAATGGGAAAGAAGGAAACTTTTCCCATACAGGATCTGGAGAGTATGGCGGAAAAAAGGACCTTTTGCGAGCGCTGTTCCTGTTTACAGTAAATTCAAGCAAATGTTAAGGTATACTTCAAGTGCTACAAAGCACTATATTTATTTAAATGATAATAAAACCAATGACACGTTTCGGAGGGACAGACCTCCTTCCTCAGATTGGCATACACAAACATCTCAAAGTGACTCTTACAGTGTAAAATGGACGTCAGGAATAAAATAGACGTAAGGTTGCATAACTGACAAAACAATCCTTAGAAAATGGTAGAAACAGTAAAAGCGGACCTTCATTCATACAATTGGTTAAACTAGACATCATGTAATACAATATAATTATAAAATTAAATACAGTTTTAAATACAGTTCATGTGCGTGACTATAGGTCAGAGCAAGACCCGTTCTCATGCTCAGGTAGTAGTGCATGAGAACGAGGCCCACCGCGTGCGCACAATAAATAAACAATGGTGTCAGGGATCATGCAGCGGCACTTCTGTATTATGTCAACAGAAGCCGGGCTGCTGGGGACGCGTCGTCACAGCCGTAGGTCACGCGACGGCTCCCGGCCAATCACAACAGAGGAACTCGCTCGTAATACGGAGAGATTCGGTGACCCAATATTAACAAGCCGCATGTTGCTAGGAGGTGGAGTCACGTGACCCAAGGCAGCCACTGACGACATTCCTATGAAAAGATTATGAATGGAGACAATGTATGAGTGTACTGAAATGGCCTACCGACACTACTATATCACCAACAAATAAAGCGCATAATGCTGAGTTATCAGAGATCTTAAAACCATATATTAGGCATAGACTTAAGAAGGATGACACTATATTACAGGGTTTTAGAATAGTAAACATATGGCGGCAGTATATAATAGCAGCTTTAGTATATATTAGCAGCAGTATATAGTAGCAGCTTTAGGAATAGCAATGAGCAGCATAGCATAAATAGACAAGGGATATCAATGATTATGGGCAATGCACAAATACATACATATACATATATATATATATATATATATATATATATATATATATATATATACACACATACATGTGGAGAATAAATGAAGAGGGAAATAAATGAACATAAAGGGACATAAGAAAGGGGGCCTAAATAGATAGATAACATTTATAAAATGAGAGTACACACATAAAAAACTATATGTAAATTATACAGAGAAAAGTATACATCCAAGCACAGGATAAACATGCACACATTAAAGTGCTATAAAAATATAAATACATTTTCTACATAAAGAAAATATATAGATAAGTAGAATATAATAATATATAGTATATACATGTAGATAGTTATATATAATAAATATAATTGATAAATATATAAATGAATAAATAAATGTTATAAATTACCCAAATGGTATTCCAATTCATAATCTGGAGTGAAAGAGCAATAGTAAAAAAACATAAAAGTTGCATCATAAAATCATATAGTCATATTTACGCTTATAAAATAGCAAAAAAATAATTTATAAATGTATAGAGTGTATATAAAATAGTTCACACAATAAAAGGGCCATAACTCCATACTAATAAAAACATAGAAGTAATGTGGTGTTAAAGTGACATTATAGAGAACTCTCGATCATTTCATTGAGACCCAGGGGCATGAGGGTGCATAGTTTACAGATCCAGTAATTCTCCCTTCTTTTTAACATGGACAACTGCTGGTGATTTTCTTTGGGTATCTCTTCAATAGGGGTGATCAAAATTACCCCAAAGTCGGAGTTATGGACCTCTACTATATGTTTAGAGACGCTATGCAGCAGAAATCCTAGTTTAGTGTTGCTCCTGTGTTTACTTGCTCTATCCCTTAAACATTGAATAGTGTGCCCAATATATTGTAGACCACAGGAGCATTGTAATAGGTATATGACATACCTGGAATTACAATTCAAAACATACTTGATTGGAAAGGATTCCATGGGGACTCTAGATGTAAACTGTTTCACTTTGTTGGAGATGCTTGTGCAACATTTGCATCTAGAGATGCCGCACTTGTGGCTACCAACTGTGTTTAGGAACGTGGTTTTAGATGCATTATCCTTTTTTAGCCTACTAGGTGCTATTATGTTTCTTAATGTGCGATTCCTCCTAAATGTCAAGCCTGGTCTAGAGGGGAGACATTGGCTGAGATATGGATCTTTTAGCAAAATATGCCAATGTTTGCATAGAATTTTTTTGATATCGTTGTTCTCCCTACAAAAATTCATGATAAAGTTAATAGACCATTCATGTTTGGGCTCAATTGACTAAGTAGGTAATGGGGCTACACTGGATTTCCTCATGTCTAATTGGGACAGTTCACTCGCCTTCTTGTAAGAGGATTTATTTAGTTTTTTTGCTAATGTTTGGTGCGGAATCTGGCTTTCTGGATGTTGCTTTTTTCCTTGAAATCAGACTCCGCAGAACAATTCCACCTAATCCTTTTGAACTGGCCAAATGGAATGTTAGTGATCCATTTTTTGTAATGTGCACTTTTGAATTCAAGGTAGCTATTACTAACAACTGTTTTAAAATATGTTTTGCTTTGTAGTATGCCAGAGTCATGATGGAAAACTACAATGTCTAAAAATTCTACATAGTTGGAAAAAACTGATTGTGTGAAATTAAGACCCCAGTTATTAGTGTTAAGAACCATTTAAAACTCACTCAGGTCAGACAAACTTCCACTCCAGATAAAAAAAATGTAATCTATAAATCGTTTATAAAACTGGCAATGCCTAAAAAGGGGGTGGGGATATGTTATTTGTTCTTTGAAAAGGCTCACGAACAAGTTAGCAAAACTTGGTTCCATCTTGGACCCCATAGCTGTACCTATGTGCTGCGAATAAATTTGCTGCAAAAATTTGAAATAATTATGGGTCAAAATGAATGGTAACCATTTTATTACAAAATCCCTTTGTGCTGGTGGAATATCATCATAAAGATCACGAAAATAGGATATTGCACTTAGCCCTAGCTCATGGTCTATAACAGTGTGTAACGAGGAAATGTCCATTGTAACCAAAAAGTAATCATTCCAAGGTCCTACTAAAATATTTTTAATAAAATCTGTGGTGTCGTTTAAATGTGATTTTTGTTTAAAAACATGCTTTTGCAATAGTGCATCAATATAATGGGCTAGATTAGCTGAAAGGGAATTGATCCCCGAAATAATGGGGCAACCCAGGGGGTTCTTTGGGTCTTTATGAACCTTATGAAGATAGTAAAAAACAGCGAAAGTAGAACCTAGTAGACTTAAAAAGGATAATGCATCTAAAACCACGTTCCTAAACACAGTTGGTAGCCACAAGTGCGGCATCTCTAGATGCAAATGTTGCGCAAGCATCTCCAACAAAGTGAAACAGTTTACATCCAGAGTCCCCATGGAATCCTTTCCAATCAAGTATTTTTTGAATTGTAATTCCAGGTATGTCATATACCTATTACAATGCTCCTGTGGTCTACAATATATTGGGCACACTATTCAATGTTTAAGGGATAGAGCAAGTAAACACAGGAGCAACACTAAACTAGGATTTCTGCTGCATCTCTAAACATATAGTAGAGGTCCATAACTCTTACTTTGGGTATCTCTTCAATGGGGGTGATCATAAATGCCCCAAAGAAAATCACCAGCGGTTCTCCATGTTAAAAAGAAGGGAGAATTACTGGATCTATAAACTATGCACCCTCATGCCCCAATGAATCTCAATGAAATGGTCAAGAGTTCTTTTTAATGTCACTTTAACACCACATTACTTCTATGTTTTTATTAGTATGGAGTTATGGCCCTTTTATTGTGTGAACTATTTTATATACACTCTATACATTTATAAATTCTTTTATTGCTATTTTAAAAGCGTAAATATGACTATATGATTTTATGATACTACTTTTATGTTTTTTTTTTTTTACTATTGCTCTTTCACTCCAGATTATGAATTGGAATACCATTTGGGTAATGAAATTTATAACATTTATTTATTCATTTATATATTTATTATATATAACTATCTACATGTATATACTATATATCATTATATTATACTTATCTATATATTTTCTATATGTAGAAAATGTATTTATATTTTTATAACACTTTAAGGTGTGAATGTTTATCCTGTGCATGGATATATACTTTTCTTTGTATAATTTATATATCGTTTTTGAGGCGCATGCGCGCGGCTCACTAGGCAGGACGTCTCCTCTGTGAGCTCCGCACCACGGGCCAGGATAAAGCTTTCTCAGCGCTGATCTCTCAGCTTCTTTGCTCTGAATCTGCTCCAGACAGCACCCGGAACACGCCAGGATGGACAAGAGCAAGTCCGGAGGATCGCAAAGGTCATTATCTCAGACGCTTCCAGAGATTTTCCGAACGGGGCCTAAATTCAATATGGCGCCGACTCTATCTCACGCCGTGAGTCCCCCGCCTCCAGAGGAGGAGGACATCTCGGACTCCACACCGCTCCTGCCTCTATCAACAGACCCGCTGAACCCCGCAGACCTATACCGCTCCATACAGCAGATGTTCAAGCTGGAGTTGGGGAAAGCAATAGCCGACTTCACCAAGCAGGTGGGTGAATTAGGCCAGAGAGTAGACGACATAGAACTGCGGGCTGATGACCTCGCGGACGCCATTGAAAGCGACCGCACTGTTATAGCGGACCACACTGACCACATAGACTTACTTGAACTTAAGATTGAGGACCTGGAAAATAGGTCTCGGAGGGCCAATATACGCATCCGGAGATGAGCGGAGAATGTTACAGACCTCCCCGCTTCCGCACTGGACCTGTTTTCTAAGCTTCTGCCACAAATGGAGGTGGCCATGCTGCGGATGGATCGCATACATAGAGGCCTGTGACGCCCCAAGGGCCCTGATGTTCCTAGAGATGTGGTTCTCAAATGACACTACCCTGAAATGCGGGACAAGATCCTACAAGCTGGCCGTAATGTTTCTCCTCTACTGAACCTCCCGCCCTCGGTTCATCTATATGCTGATCTGGCACCCTCCACCTTGGAGAGAAGACGCAATATGCGCCCAGTGACTCTACCATTGCAAAAAGCGCAGATACGTTATAAGTGGGGTTTCCCCTTTAATCTATAGTTTCAGATCCGCTCCCATCTGTATGTTGCTTGGACCCCCTCTGAAGCCATGGAGATTTTACACAAGGAAAATATACCGTTTGAGGAACACACTGGACCGTCATAGAAATCGCCCGCGTTGAAACGTATGTGGCAGAGAGCTGAAATTCCTCACAAACGGCACTGCACTCACACTCAACAACCTGGCTGACTCTTTCTTCAGGCTTGCCTTCTGTTCTCTTGCTGCATTGGAGTCTGACTGGACCGCCCAGGACCCCTACTAATAGGGGATAATACCTGTTTTCTCCTCCCTACCTGTTGCAGGTTCATTGCACTTATTATATGTACCGTTTGACACCAGTTTATTTTCTACAATCTTACCTGACTGTTTGCTCTGGACCACTGCTTGCTTGGACAGAACTGTGAGTACTTGATGTTTCGTCACTACACCCCTTTTATGGAGGGGTTGTGCTCACTTGACCACGAATTGCAGCTTTGCAATGGTGCATACCACTCCGTGGAACTGACCCTACAAAGGTACTTGACATACAGTGACCGAGCTTCCCCCTTTTTTTTTTTTACTGAGTTGGTCCCCAAATAGTCCATGGTTGCTGGACTCTCCTGTTTTTCTACGGGATTCAGATCCCATATTGACTTTTGTCCTGGCCTACTGGACTACCATGTTGCCTCCGAATTGTGGGTTTGGACTGGCCTTGAATGGTCTCCTGTTGCATATCCTTTTTTGGCCCTTCCACCCACTGCTTCATGTGATGTCTCTATTATCTGTCATGGTCTTACCTGTTTGTCCCTCTGGTATTGTATAGTGAGTCTAGTCTGGGTCCTGATGTTTATTGTAATCATAACATTTGTATTGCTGATACTTTGCTTTTGCTGACGGTTGGGGATATGGGGAATTCCCTCCCCCTGTTTGGGTCGTGTTTCCTAAGCTTTTCAGTACTGAGTGGGTATGTGTAGAATCCTGTCACATAATGTCAGGGGTCTCAATTCTCCAGAGAAAAGAAGAAAAGCGTTCATAGATTATATCAAACACACACCCGATATACTTAGTCTCCAAGAAACGCACTTTACTGTTAGTTCATTCCCTAAGCATTTTCACGCTAAATATACCCGTACATGGCCTCCTTCATTACTAAATCTAGAGGTGTTATTACCCTTTTTCATAATGATTTCCCGTTCACAGTGCAGTCCACCTTTTCAGATCCTGAGGGACGCTTTCTTATTCTGGAGGGCATCCTTCAGGACCGCAAGGTCTGCATTGTCAACTCATACGCCCCAAATGAAGATCCCCTCACGTTTTTTGTTACTTTGGTGGCCAGGTTGAAGTCTCTCAGCTACGATGTTTTGTTTTGGACGGGGACTTCAACATGGTGGTCAATGGTCTGCTAGACAGGTCTCACACTGCAGGCTTTAGGAGATCTGGTACCCAACAGCGTCTCCTTCTACAACAATTCACTGATCTTGAGGTGGCGGATGTCTGGCGGGAGCATAATTTAGCACAAAGGGGATATTCGTACTATTCTCCATCTCACTGTTTATATACCCCCATAGACTGGATTCTAACGAACACTTCTTCTCTCCCATCATTGTTATATGCCAGGCATATTTGGTGTGCATGGTCAGACCATGACATGGTGTATGCACAATTTCGGCTTGGGGCATCGTGTTCTACCCCCTACACTTGGCGACTTAATGAGTCTCTGTTGTGCCGACCCCATTTGCGTACCCAGATTGAGACTTCCCTGTCTGACTATTTTGTTCTTAACTCCACCCCTTCCGCAGATGAGGGTTGGGTATGGACGGCCCATAAGGCCTACATTAGAGGGAAAATTATTGCTCTGGCTTCTAAACTCAAGAGGGATAGGACAAAGGCGGAAGCCACCCTAGAAAATAAACTGGCCCGCTTATCTACTGCTCACCAATTGTCCCCAACCCCGTACCTACTCCAGGCGCTCAGGACCACTAGGCTACAACTTGATGCGGTGTTGTCTGATTGCACGGAGAGGGCACTTAGATGGACCCAGGCCACTTATTATAAGTGGGCCAATAAGCCTGACCGGCTTTTAGCCTCCATGTTCAAGCAAAAACAGACACTTAATAGGGTACACAAAATACTTCTCCGCCCTGGAGTCTCCACTTCGAACCCTTCCAAGATTTACGAGGTCTTTCACTCATTCTATTCTTCCCTATACAGGGCTCCTGCTGTTCCTCCTTCTTCAGCTACTATCTCTGACTTTTTGAACTCTCTACCCCTTCCTAAACTATCTCCCTCGGATAGAGACTCTCTTAATTCCCCTGTTACCGCTGAGGAGGTAGCTGACGCTATTTCTAGACTGAAAATGGATAAAGCCCCAGGCCATTTATTATAAGAAATTTGAATCTCTCCTCACACCACACATTGTCTCATATTGTAATAAATTGCTCTCTGGCTCTCCCATGCCCCCTGCCTTTCTGCAAGCCTCCTTAGTTGTCATTCCAAAACCACATAAAGACCCCCTCCTCCCCGGTAATTATAGACCTATTTCCCTCATTAATTTGGATTCCAAGATTTTTACTTCCATCTTAGCCACTCGCCTTAATGCCATGTTGCCGAGCCTTGTACATAATGACCAGGTGGGATTTATCCCTGGCCGACAAGCGCCCGACAATATCCGCAAGATCCTTAATGTAACCCACTGGGCTTCTGCTTCCAATACCCCACTCACATTGCTTGGATTGGACATAGAGAAGGCCTTTGATATGGTCCTTTGGCCTTATCTGTTTGGAGTATTGCAAGAAATGGGATTTTCGGGGGCCTTTGTTCAGGCGTTGCACTCACTATACTCCAATCCTGTGGCGTACCTCAAATTACCATCATCTAGGGCATCTCCTATACCCATAGGTAGGGGTACTCGTCAGGGGTGTCCCTTATCTCCAGCTTTGTTTGCACTAGTTATCGAGCCCCTGGCGAGTGCACTATGATCCAGCCCAGATGTTTCCGGGGCCAAAATTGGGTCTCATGAATACCTAGTTAATTTATTTGCTGATGACCTGCTCCTTACAATTACTAATCCGTTGATCTCTCTTCCGAACCTATTTTGCATATTGAATAGATTCTCTAAAGTTTCGGGCCTAGTGGTGAACAGAGCTAAATCTGAGATGTTGTTCTGTAATACTCCTCAGCGTGTACAGGATCTGATATCTTCTACATTTTCTCTTAAACCCTCTTCTTCTTACTTACCTTACTTCTCTCTCTTCCCTATATAAACTGAACTTTCTGCCTCTTTATAGGGCTATTAGAATGGACCTTGCCAAATGGGATTTGCCGCACATATCTTGGTTAGGTCGTATCCATACGGTTAAGATGGTAATACTACCTAGACTCCTCTACCTGTTTCGTACCCTCCCCATTCCTATCCGGATGTCTGACCTACATAAGCTTCAGGCCGAGGTATTTCACTTCATATGGCGTAACCGCCCCTCCCGCATTCTAAAATCCATTATGCATTACCATAAAAGGGTGGGGGGTCTCTCGGTCCCTAATTTTGCCAAATATTACAAAGCGGCCGGATTGGTGCAACTGTTGCTCTGTAATGCCCCTTCGGCCTATCCTAGATGGGTTGAACTCGAAGATGCCCTCTTGGTCCCTTACACCTTATCCTCGCTCATGTGGGTCACATAGCCAGTATCTTCTTATCTTCCCTATGCTGCCACCATCTCTCTTTATTCCCTCCTTCTGTGGTGATCTGTCCGCTTCAAGCATACTTTACAATCTCCTGTCTCCCCTGTTCTGTCGTTCCTCAGAAACCCCAAGTTTCTACCGGGTCTCCAACTGACAGACTTCTCCTGGTGGACTTCCCAAAGAGTGACACTCCTTCATCACTTTCTGGTGGGTAAGAGTCCGATGACCAAGTTCATTTTTCAGACTAGATATAATCCCCCACCAGAGGAATTGTTCCGTCTTTCTCAAATTCTCTCTTTCTTTCGCTCCCTCATCTCACCTGCTCAGCAAATCACACCTACCTCCTACGAAGCCATGGCAATATAGTCCCCCCTTCGTACAGGCACTCTTTCAATCCTGTACTCCTCCTTTAACCAGCCTCCTCCTGATTCCAAACTCGCATTCATGTCACAATTGGAGACGGATTTGCACATTGATGTCCCTCTCTCAACTTGGCATGACTGTTGCACACATCTGAGTAGAGGTAGCTGGCAAGTCTCTCTGTCGGAGACTGCCCTGAAGATATTACACCGCACTTATTATGTACCTGCCAGACTCCATGCCATATTCCCATCGGTTTCTCCTGTGTGTTTTAGGGGTTGTTCAGAGATAGGCGACATGCTCCACATATGGTGGACTTGCCCCAAGGTTGCCGACTATTGGCGTCAAGTGGTTGATCTCATATCATCATTGACACATAGAACACTCAGGTGTGAACCGGCGCTGTGTCTACTGGGACAACGTCCCAGTGGAATCCATGGTCATTCGCTTAAACTTATACAATTTATTCTGTTAGCAGCCCGGATCCATGTTGCATTTAAATGGCAGTCACCTGTTCTCTCCCTAGCAATGGTTATTTCGCGGGTGAACAATATTATGCTGATGGAAAGGCTGAATGCTCTGAGGGCCGATACAGTGACACTCTTTGAAAAGGTGTGTGACCCCTGGATTTCCTCACCACATGCTCCAGACATGACCTACTACTTTACTTTGTAGACCACTAGAATGTACTCAATGTTGACCCGTATCCGAAATCAGTAATTCCGGATTCAGACTTTCACCTTATGTTTCATACCCCACCCCCTTCCCCTCCCCACCTACCTCATGTGTCTAGACCCGGAGGATGCCCCAGCTCTATTCTAGATTGCTCAGAATGTAGTTATGTTCATGACGTCTTAATTGCTCTTCACTGTTCACTGTTTGCGTTCTGATATTTGGAATGTTACCCACCCTGGAGGGACGCTTGCTAGCGACTGATTACTTGCTTGTATTGAATGTATATTTTATACTTGTTTCAATAAACTTTCTCATTTTGACACTAATTTATATATCGTTTTTTACGTGTGTACTCTTATTATGCCCACTTTTTTTGTCCCTTTATGTTCATTTATTCCCCTTTTCATTTATTCTCCACATATAGGTATATATATGTGTATATATTTGTGCATTGCCTATAATCATTGATATCCCTTGTCTATTTATGCTATGCTGCTCATTGCTATTCCTAAACCTGCTACTATATACTGCTGCTAATATATACTAAAGCTTCTATTATATACTGTCGCCATATGTTTACTATCCTAAAATCCTGTAATATAGTGTCACCCTTCTTAAGTCTATGCATAATATATGGTTTTAAGATCTCTGATAACTCAGCATTATGCGCTTTATTTGTTGGTTATATAGTAGTGCCGAAAGGCTGTAGCAATACACTCATACATTGTCTCCATTCATAATCTTTTCATAGGAACGTCGTCAGTGGCTGCCTTGGGTCCCGTGACTCTGCCTCCTAGCAACATGCGGCTGGTTAATATCGGGCCGCCAAATCTCTCCGTACTACGAGCGAGTTCCTCTGTTGTGATTGGCCGGGAGCTGTCGCGTGACCTACGGCCGTGACGACGCGTCCCCAGCAACCCGGCTTCTGTTGACATAATACAAAAGGGCCACCGCATCATCCCTGACACCATTGTTTATTTATTGTGTGCACGCTGTGGGCCTCGTTCTCATGCATTACTACCGGAGCATGAGAACGGAGCTTACTGTGACCTATAGTCACCCACATGAACTGTATTTAAAACTGTACTTAATTTTATAATTATATTGATGTCTAGTTTAACCAATTGTATGAATGAAGGCCTGCTTTTATTGGTTCTACCATTTTCTAAGGATTGTTTTGTCAGTTATGCAACCTGATGGTAACTCAGCCCACTATACCTGGCATCCATTTTACACTGTATATAAAGAGTCACTTTGAGATGTTTGTGTGTGCCAATCTGAGGAAGGAGGTCTGTCTCTCCGAAATGTGTCATTGGTTTTATTATCATTTAAATAAATATAGTGCTTTGCAGCACTTGAGGTATACCTTAGCATTTGCTTTAATTTACTGGAAACAAGAACAGCGCCCACAAAAGGTCCTTTTTTTCGCTATACTCTCCAGATCATGTGTTAGTTAGCAAGGTTGGACACCGACAGTCAGATCCCACCAAACAAATATTAGGTAACATGCCACATGTGCTATTTATACAGTATATGAAACCAACATAAAAAGTACCTAATAATAGCTATATTATCTAGGAAGGACTGAATGAATGTTATAGCAGTGCATAAATACAGTCAAGACACTTGGACTGAATAAAGTAATTCATTTATAAATAGCCCGTAGATTTAAAAGATGGATAAGCTGAAGGCTGCAGCTTTAAACATGGGAAACATAATGAATTATAGATCCTTTGTACATTTACTGCTCTAAATTAGTTAACGTTACCGTGTTGAAAGTCTGCAGGTTTTTTTTCCCATCTACTAATCTATTCTGTTTTTTTCTGTTCTCCAGCCCAAGTAAAATGTAATTGAAACAGATCAGTATTTATACTCCAGAGATAGTGCTTTGCATCTCTTTATAGAGATGGCAACTAAATTGAAATTTCTCTTTATTGCTAGGTTGACAGCACAGCAGTGTTATTTTAATGGAGGAAGGAGGAGGCGGAGGAAGAAAATACATCTTTACAACATGTGGGATGGGAATCAGACATATGTTGTGTATGGAGGGTGACAATGCATTATCCAAATTTCATCTACAGAGCAATGATCGACAGGAAAGTATTTGTGTACATTGATAAAGATAGATTTGTATGAATGATATTACTTAAGCTACAGGAACAGTAATGTCTGCTTATGTGATAAAAAAAAACGATATGGGGTAGTTAACCAATAATAAATGCACTACATCAGTAGGATCTACTAGGGTACAGTATGGGAACAGTCTTCAGTAAACTCTATGTCTTTTCACTAAATACTGTTCATAAAGCAAATTACAATTCAAAAAGGATGTCAAAAACTTGGTTTCAAACAAAAAGCATATGCCTATGATCAGGGGTCAAGTCCTGGGAAAAAAGTGTGGGAACTCAACCAAGATTTCCACTTAAGGGCTGGTCCTGCAGGACTCCTGCTAATAGGAACAGTGTTTGAGCTGTGGAAAAAGGGCAAGAACTCCGAGCCCTGAGCCCTGCCTATGATCTGCCAGGGTAATACTGACCCAATATACCAGAGTGTGTGACCACCATGACTTACATTTGTAACACTATATGAAAATACTGTAATGCTGGACCTATCTGATAATGACACCCACTGACAGGGGAATGGGGGTGGGGCAAGGTTCCTGAGAGGGTCCATGACCCCTTTGCCACCAAAGAAGACATAATATTATAAAAGGCATATAGGTCATATTACAGCTTGTTCATCTGGGTCCAGAAATTTAAAAGGAAACTGACAGCAGGGCCCCCCATACTAACCTGCTGGTACTGGGTCCTATTTTTTTTTTCATATATAACGTTTCGCCATTTAGGAGATATGAAAGAAAAATATGAATATGCAAATTACCGTATTTATCGGCGTATAACACGCACTTTTTAGGCTAAAATTTTTAGCCTAAAGTCTACCTGCGTGTTATACGCCGATAAGCCGCTGCAGTTCAATGATTTAAAGTGGGCGCTTTAAATCAATAAACTGCAGCGGCTTTGCAGGTGCAGAGACCTGCCATCGCTGCCGGCTTCTCTGCCCCTGCCTGTCCTGGGGTCTAGAGCCCTGCTGCCGGCCCTTCTCTCCCCCTGGCTATCGGTGCCGCTGCCCGTTCTCTCCCCCTGGCTATCGGTGTCGCTGCACGTTCTCTCCCCCTGGCTATCGGTGCCGCTGCCCCATTGCCGGTGTCAATAGCCAGGGGGAGAGAAGTGGCGCCGACAGACAGGGGGAGAGAATGGAAAGCGGCACCCATTGCTGGCACCGCTGCCCCGTTGCCTCCCCCATCCCCGGTTGTATAATGTCCTGTTGCCGGGGTCAGGTCCGCGCTGCTTCAGGCCTCCGGTGTGCGTCCCCTGCATTGTTGCTATGCGCTGCGAGACGCAATGACGTCACTCGTCATTGCACCGCGCCGTGCAGTGCATAGCAACAACGCAGGGGACGCACACCGGAGGCCTGAAGCAGCGTGGACCTGACCCAGGCAACAGGTAATTATACAACCGGGGATGGGGGAGGCAACGTGGCAGCGGCGCCAGCAATGGGTGCCGCTGCCCCTTCTCTCCCCCTGTCTGTCGGCACAGCTGCCCCATTGCCGGCGCCGCTTCTCTCCCCCTGGCTATTGGCGCCGGCAATGGGGCAGCGGCATCGATAGCCAGGGGAAGAGAAGGGCCGGCAGCAGGGCTCTAGACCCCAGGAAAGGCAGGGGCAGAGAAGCGGGCAGCTCTCCCCCTGCCTTTCCTGGGGGCTTCTGCGGGGTCAGAAACAGTGTATCGGGGTATACACACGCACACACACGCACCCTCATTTTACCAATGATATTTGGGTAAAAAACTTTTTTTACCCAAATATCCTTGGTAAAATGAGGGTGCGTGTTATAGGCCGGTGCGTGGTATACCCCGATAAATACGGTAATATATTTTTTTCCACTGGAGGTATTCCCTAGCCCCTAAGAGCCCTGCTATGCCCACCTGGCAGGTCTAGTAAGGACGCTCCCTAATAAATATGCTGAAACTAAATTACATAGCTGCTAAGTCACTGCTGAGGAAACGTATGCATGCTCTTTAGGGGGCATTCTTATTGGCTAGGGAGCGCCCCTAGTGCCCCAAAAATACTAATTTGCATACTAATATATTCATTTATATCTCCAAAATGGCGTAATGTAGGCAAGATATGATTGCTGAATTTAATAATATATATGTACATTTTTAAGATATTAGAACACACATTTCCCATTTGAAAAAATATAATAGTTTCCCTCTGTTTTGTAGGTCGGAGAGTCATTCGGCTTCAGCTAAATATATCCAGTGTAATAAAATGTAATGGTAAAACGCCAGCATTAATGTGTGAAGTCACGAATGGATCATTCAGAGTTTGCCATGGTACACATATACACTATTAGACTTTTCTCCTGTGACACAATGTTTTCAGAGAAGTCTATTACACTGTCTGTATTGCTTTTACTACTAGAAAATTATTTGTTGTCCCTTGGCCAAGGCTAGATATTTAGTTATAAGGCATTTCTAAAAGTTCATGAGACTTGTCTTTAGTCCACATGACATTTGCTGTAGTACAAGATCAAACGAACAGTTGCTATTGCATTGCTATGCAGAAAAACATAAAAGAAGACTAAATAAACACAATATATGACAACAGTATTTACTATGAAAAATGAACTGTTCATTAATAAGATTCTAGTTTTCTGGCTTTGAAAAAATGAGAGAGGTACATGTCTTCGACTTAAATATTGTTTTCACATCAACTGGTATCAGAAATGTATATAGATTTGTAAATTTCTTCTTCTTTTTTTATTTTTTTACCCTTTCAGTACTTAGCTGCTGTATACTCCAGAGGAATTTGTGTAGTTCTTTCCAGTCTGACCACAGAGCTCTCTGCCATGTCAGGACCTGTTCAGAGCAGGAGATTTTCTCCTGTTCTGGACAGTTCCTGACACGGACAAAGGAGTTTGCAGAGAGCATTGTGGTCAGACTGGAAAGAACTACTTCCTCTGGAGCATACAGCAGCTGATTAGTATTTGAAGGTTTAGAGTTTTAAAATAGACGTATCTGTATAACTTTCTGGCACCAGTTGGTTTAAAAAAAAAAATTCTCTTCAGAGTACCCCTTTAAAGAGGTTGTACAGGATTAGGCTCGGTTCACATTGATGCTACTGGTATTCCCCAGAGCCCGCCGCAAAGCGGGATGGTCTTGCTGCGGCGGTAGCAACCAGGTCGTATCCACCGGTAACGGCTCAACCTCACTGACTGTTGAGAGTGGCGTGGGACAGGAGGACTAGACAGAGGCGAGGTCAGACGTAGCAGAAGGTCAGGGCAGGCGGCAAGGTTCGTAGTCACAAGCAACGGCAGAAGGTCTGGTAACACTGGTAAGGCAAACACAGAAACGCTTTCACTAGGCACTGAGGCAACAAGATCCGGCAATGCTGGGAAGGGGAAGTGAGGTATTATAGGCATGGGGCAGATGGGAGCAAGTACACTGATTGGGCCAGGCACCAATTAGTGGTGCACTGGCCCTTTAAATCTTAGAGAGCTGGCGCGCGTGCGCCCTAGAGAGCGGAGCCGCGCACGCCAGGACGTGACAGCCGGGGAACGGGACAGGTAAGTAGATTGGGATGCGACCCACGAGCGGGAGCGTCCCGCTATGCGAATCGCATCCCCGCCGGCAGTGACAGTGCAGCGCTCCCGGTCAGCGGGTCTGACCGGGGTGCTGCAGAGAGGAGAATGCCGCGAGCACTCCGGGGAGGAGCAGGGACCCGGAGCGCTCGGCGTAACAGTTGTCTTCCATCCTGTTCAGGGTGTCCGTTCGGCTCTTTTCTTTTTTTCTTAAGCAGAACGACAGAACGGTCAAACACAAACTCTGAAAAGGGTCAAACACAACGGACTCTGCCGGGACCTGACATACCCCATTCACTCGAACGGGGTCTGTCAGGGATCCGGTAGTTTAGTGGAGAAAAAGAATAGTGAATGCACTATTACACTACACTACACTATATGCAAATTTTCTATCCGGTTAACTCATGTTGTTCTTAGGGAATTGCCGACTGAACTGTGCATAGCGGAGTCCAATGGCAATGTGAATGAGGCCTTAGCAAAACATGGCTACTTTCTTCAGAAAACAATGCCACACCTTTCTATGGGTTGCATCTGGAATTAGAGCTTATTCATTTAAAGCATAAGTTCCAAGTTTCAAGACTTTGCGATCTACAGCTTACTTTTGGGAAGATGATGGCCATGCTGGGTGAAAATTTTGGTGTAGGGCACATTTACCTGTTCTTTCTACAAGTTTTTTTGTGGATATGTCACACTTTCTTAAGGAGCCATCTCAGCTGCCTCAAAGACCAGAGTCCATCAAGTTCAACCTATAACCCTAATGAGTCCCTACTGAGTTGATCCAGAGGAAGGCAAAAAAAAACCTCATACTAGAGGTAAAAATTCCTTCCCGACTCCAAATATTGCAGTCAGAATAAATCCCTGTCCCTATAAATATAAAATAAATAACCAGCAATGTTCTTACTCTCCAAAAATGCATCCAGACCCCTTTTAAATTCTTTTACAGAGTTCACCATGACCACCTCCTCCGGAAGAGAATTCCACAGTCTCACTTCTCTTACAGTAAAGAACCCCCGTCTGTGCTGGTGTATAAACCTTCTTTCCTCTAAATGTGGAGGATGCCCCCTTGTTATCGATACAGTCCTCGGTATAAATAGATCATGGGTGGGATCTCTGTACTGCCCCATGATATATTTATACATAGTTATTAGGTCTCCCCTAAGCCTTCTTTTTTCTAAACTAAATAACCCTAATTCTGATAATATTTCTGGGTACTGTAATCCTCCCATTCCCTGTATTACCCTGGTTGCCCGTCTTTGAACCCTCTCCAGCTTCACTATATCTTTCTTTTACACTGGTGCCCAGTGCTGTACACAGTATTCTATGTTTGGTCTGACTAGTGATTTGTACAGCGGTACAATTATATCCTTGTCGTGGGCATCTATGCCCCTATTGATGCACCCCATGATTTTTTTTGCCTTGGCAGCAGCTGCCCGACATTGGTCACTACAGCTAAATTTACTGTTAACTAAGATTCCAAAGTCCTTTTCTACGTCAGTTGTCCCAAGTGTGCTCCCATTTAATACAAAATCCCAGCCCAGATTTTTCCTCCCCATGTGCATTACCTTACATTTATCAGTTTTGAACCTCATCTGCCACTTCCCAGCCCAAACCTCCAACCTATCCAGATCCTTTTGTAATAGTGCACTGTCCTCTATTGTGTTTACCGCTTTACAGAGTTTAGTATCATCTGAAAAGATTGCTACTTTACTATTCAACCCCTCTACAAGGTAATTAATGAATTTATTAAATAGGACAGGATCCAAGACTGTCCCCTGTGGTACCCCACTAGTAACAGTCACCCAATCAGAATAATTACCATTAATAACCACCCTCTGTTTCCTATCACTGAGGCAGTTACTTACCCACTTACACACATTCTCCCCCAGCCCAATCCCTCTCATTTTATGCACCAACCGTTTATGTGGCACTGTATCAAATGCTTTGAAAAAATCCAGATATGTGACATCCAGTGATTCCCCCTGGTCCAGTCTGGAGCTCACCTCCTCATAAAAGCTGATCAGGTTAGTTTGACAGGACCGATCCCTCATAAAGCCATGCTGATATGGGGTCATTGTCATATACCATGGCAAAATATGTATCCATGTTGCAGGGGGATTGTTGTCATTTGTGATATATATCCTGTAAAATGTCCATTTGTATGTACATCTTGTAAATTCAATTACCCTTACCTGTGAGTTTAGCATTTCAACAATAATTAATTCTCTTTTGATCAGGGCACCATGGAGCCTACATGTCTATCCAGCCTGGGTATAGGTGTGACTAATCCTAGCAGGGGGTTCATTAACACAGCTGCTCTATTACAGGAAAGGTAACACCATTTTAGCCAGCAAGGCACCAGCCTGGGTGTCAACAGATGTATGAAGTTGACCCAATTGGAAAATCCTATATTTTTCAATATTAAATATGGGAGTCAGGGAAGTGCGTCCCTGGCCCAATCATATATGGTTTGATTCTCCATCATATTACCTTTAAAATGAGTCCTCACATGACCCTTGTGTGTTGATCCCTGCCCAATCTGCCCGCACTGGGTAAACCGTACACAATAAGGGGGTCATGTCAGGTACCCCTAGAAAGAGGATTTGATGGAGAATCCAAATTTAACAAAATGATGTGGGTGCCTGATCCATGATAAAAGTTAGGGGTAATTTTCTATTCTTTAGGCATAAAGTTATCATGAGGAAGTGGGCAGCATCTATCTCTCCTCCGTGTCCTGCCCAGGGGCTAAACATAGAGGTGTCACCTGTGTATAGCAGAGTATAAAACTATGGACCTGGGGGGGGGGGGGTTGTTAAGGTGCGCTTGCATGGGGGACAAGATCTAATTATGGATGCCAGACGCCATTTCCTACCAGACCCCATGAGATAGAACTCTGTAACTTTTTGTAAGTAAGGATTCTATGTTTTTCCCATTTATTTTATTTTCTGTATGGTGAAACTTTGTCTTGTTAACATCTATTTTCACATGTACTGTGAATATTTTTCTTTCATAATAAATCATTCATTTATTAAGTACCGCCTTATGTCTGGTAAAACGGACGTACATTGTCCTTGAAGAGATTGAAGTTATAGTCTTAAATTTACTTACCTGTTCGGCTACATTATAGATTTGGATTAATCTTTTTCCTGTTTTTATATACTACTGGGGATAGTAGATTATATTTGGGAATTGTAGCATATCCAGATTGGATTAATAGCTTCCTGTCGACTTGAAATTGACAGGTGGTGGCAGCGATACCTTTTAAATTGGGTGGCGTAAGAGGGATTTTTAATCATTATTTTCGGTCTAGTGTAGACAAATAGTGATTTTATAGATAACCCTACCACCCGCACGTCTCGGTTCGTGACAGTCATACATTTATTTTTATCCAGATATTCCAAAATAGCATCTCTTAGAAAACCCTCAAACAATTTACAAACAACTAACATTCCTTATAATTCCCTGGGTCACCTTTTGTCCCTTTTTAAATATTGGCACCACATTTGCTATGCGCCAGTCCTTAGGAACAGTCCCTGTTACTATAGAGTCCCTGAATACAAAAAAATAGGGGTCTGTCTATTATATTACTTAATTCCTTTAGAACACGGGGGTGAATGCCATCTGGACCTGGTGATTTGTCTATTTTGATAATTCTCTATAATTCCCGGGGTCACCTTTTGTCCCCTTTTTAAATATTGGCACCACATTTGCTATGCGCCAGTCCTTAGGAACAGTCCCTGTTACTATAGAGTCCCTGAATATAAAAAAATAGGGGTCTGTCTATTATATTACTTAATTCCTTTAGAACACGGGGTGAATGCCATCTGGACCTGGTGATTTGTCTATTTTGATTTTTTGTAGGAGGCACAGTACTTTTCCCTGGGTTAGACAGGTGACCTGTACAGGGGAGTTTACTTTATCTTGCTGTATGGCATTTCATTTTCCTTGGTGAATACAGTGGAGAAGAATTTGTTTAATATATTTGCTTTTTCCTGATCCCTGTTTATAATTTCTTCTTTATAATTTTTTAAAGGGCCTACACTTTCATTTTTGACCTATTTGCTATTTATATAGTTAAAGTTCATTTTGGGGTTAGTTTTACTCTCTTTGGCAGTGAGTCTTTCTGTCTCTATTTTTGCGGCTTTGATCTGTTTTTTTGCAGATTTAAAATTTTTCTCTATAGCTTTTTAATGCTTCTTCACTGTCGTCCTGTTTTAGGAGTTTAATTTTTGTCATTTATTGCCCCCTTAACATTTTTATTCATCCATATTGGTTTTCTTTTACTTCTGACCCTTTTATTCCCGTAAGGTATATACATCTTACAGTGAGAGTTTAAGATATTTTTAAAAGTCTCCCCTTTAGTGTCAGTATTCTTGTTTTTGAGGACATTATCCCATTTTATATTGTTAAGGGCTTCTCTGAGTTGGTGAAACTTTGCCTTCCTAAAGTTCATTGTTTTTGTGGCCCCTCGAGAGATTCCCTTATTGAAGAACAAGTTATAATGTATTATATTATGATCACTATTTACTATGTGTCCTTCTACTTGCATATTAGTTACTCTGTCAGGTCTGTTGATTAATATTAAGACTAGTAGGGCGCCCCCTCTGGTCGGGCCCTGCACCATTTGGGACAGATAATTGTCTTTAGCTATAGTCAGAAGCCTGTTTCCTTTATGAGATTCACAGGTCGCAGTCTCCCAGTTTATATCAGGATAGTTAAAGTCCCCTATTATTATTGCATCATTTTGATTTGCTGCCTTGTTTATTTGCCTCATTAATTGATCTTCTGCCTCTTCCATTATGTTTGGTGGCGTATAGCAAACCCCTATCATAATTTTTCTTTATCTCCATATATTTCTACCCATAATGACTCCACATTATCATTTCCCTCCCAAATATCCTCCAGCAGTGCGGCCTTCAGACTGGACTTTACATAAAGACAGACTCCTCCCCCTTTCCGTTTTGTCCGATCCTTCCTGAATAGACTATAACCCTGTATGTTGACTGCCCAGTCACAGGTATCATCCAACCAAATCTCTGTTATACCCACTATGTCATAATTCTCCTCAGACATCAACCCCTCCAGTTCATCAGTTTTATTGGTCAGACTTCTGGCATTAGTCAACATGCAATTCAATGGTGTATGTTTTTTCTTCCTTTGAAGCCTATCCCTATGAACTATTCTAACCCCTCCCTCCGCTCCACCCCCAGGTACATGAATAAGTAAAGTGTTCTACTTTACTATTCGAATACAGGGGCATAAACAAGTCTTTCCATTCAATAATCCAGGGCCTGTAGCAAACTCATGTGTATGTGCTTTTTCCTAGGTCAGGGTAACAAGTTTGGAAATGGGTTTGCAAGCTCCACTTGTCCAGGACATTACGTTCTCACACCCCTTAGGCCAGCCCAGGTCAGAAGTAAAGTATGCTGTAATAACTTTGTGCCTCTGTTCTGCACGTGTCCCTGGGATTGTTGTAACATCTGGTTACTGCGGTGAACTAGAAAGCAATGCATGAACTTAGACAGTACACAATGTACAGTATAAAGGCCCAGCATATATAAATATATCATTGCTAAATATCACATTTTAAATTGTTTACGCAAAACACATTTTTGTTACAATCTTGACATCACTTCATTCAGCTGTTGAATGATAGGAATAAAAAGACAAATTGTGGAACAAGAGACAGTTAAGATAATCTAAACAAGTATTTACGGCACCACGCGTGCTTTCATACTGGCCAATTTTCCATGATGCTACTGACTTAGAAGCCTTTGATACATGGTGCCAAGAGCCTTTTCATATCTGGAATAAGAAAACAAAAAAGGAGATCTTTACATAAGTTAAATACAAATCCCTAGTTAACAGGATCCAGATAAAAAGGTAATAGTGGAGGACAAGATTAATAGTGTAGACCAGCACACGCAGCCTTGGCAGCAGGTTTCCATCAGCTGTAGTTCTAAAGTCTGCCCCTTATTTCCAAGCTACATAGAGTTGTTTTAAGCAGATGTCGAACAATATTTTACTGTTCAAGTGCAGCCAAACATTCACAAGCATCTTTCAGTAATAATTCTTTTTTTAGATGCAGATACTACGCTGCATTTCATAAAAGCCAATTTGTGTAATCATCGCCTACTCGGAATTGAGCAACTCGATCATGAGAACTATTCCTGTAAAATAACTGAGACAATTATAGAGGAAATATTTTGAAAGAATGGTAATACAGGTTTTCCTGCTAGCCGTATGTATAGGAGTGAGACTTAAAGAAACAATTGAATTGGAATAAGAAGAGAAACATTATTTAACCACATGATGCATTGAAATATAAGACTCATTTGTACAGTAATTGTTTCAGTTTAGACGTTATAAGTAATATAGTGAATAATGTTTATTTCGATAAGTACACTTATATAGTCTGCAGTAGAGATGAGCAAATCATTTCTCCTGATCTGTCATTCAAGAGAATAGAATAGGAGAATCACTTTGATTCATATTCTCATAAATTCACCAAAACCAATTCGCATATCTTACAAATTATCTTAATCTCTAGTCTAAAAACAGCTATGAGAGATCATGGCTCAAAGTTTTCCTGTATTTGGATATGGAAAACTTTAGTGTCTTCTACATTCTCCATGTAAGGACAGACAAATAGACGAACACCAAAGTCCCCATATATGTGCATGGTCATTTTTTGAGAACATAGGTGGAATTAATCATTGTCTTTACAGCTGTTTTTGTGTGTATACTCGTCTCACCGTTGATGCTATGCAGCATTTCAGACTCTTTTTTTATGACTTTTTGGTTCACACTTTTTTTTAAAAGTATGTACAGACCAGCTGTTAAGGTTAATCTTGTGCAGTGGTAATACAATGACTCAGACTTTTTGAAAAATTCACACATTTTTTTGCAAAAAACACCAAAAAGTTGCCAAAATACACCAGCCCAGACTTAGTCTAGCTTTTATTTTGTGTGTGTGTGTAGCGGGAAATGTCAGAAAATGTGTACCTGCACAACATTTATCAAATGTCCTGCGACCATTTAATAAATTTAGTGCATCTAGACATTATCAGCACACAAAAAAGGTGTACAAAAATGTTTCACTTACACCTACAATGATAAATGCCCCCTCCCCCCCATAGTCCAGAGAGGAGCACTAGTTTGCTACATGCTGCAAATGTCAGCATTCAGCACACAAAGTGTTAGTGGACACTACACAAAAATCCACACAACCACCACTACAAATAAACACAGCCAATGCTCCTAGACCAGTAGTGCATCAATTGGGGGAAGCCATATAGTATTTTTTTTCCTCTGGATATGGTCAGTTTAAAGAGGTAATACAAACATTATGTTATCACCTATCTGCAGGACTTCCATTGTAATTTTTTATACCGCTCATTAGTACTGTACAGAACAGCGCGTGCAGCCATAAATTTTGCTCCTTATTCTAGGATTGTTGTGGGTCTGGGTGCTAAGGCACTATGATACATGTTATTTCATAGAGCAGGTGATACATATATCAATTTTGCTATATACATTTTTTGACTAAAATGTTTATCTTTACATAAAAAATCCTGAAGTAGTAGCCACTAGGGTCCACTACCTGTCATCAAGGCAAATCTGTCTCTAGAAACTACTAGACTGAGACAGAATGCAGGAAGTTTGGGCAGCCCTGTCATTCCACTGTGTGAACTTAGCTTTCATTGACAATACAACAAGAAGTAACAAAGTAAACTGTAAATCAATCCCTGACCTCTGACAGGCTGTCAAGCTGTCCCTGCTAAGCATGTTAAAAGGCTGCAATATGATTAATAACAAAGATAAACTTGACAGTGGGTATTTTATTTCTACATTTACATGCTCAGATTTCATCTACAATTTTTAATAAAGAAAAGGGCATGGGACAGTAATATGACAGTGTTGAAATGATAAATCTGTCTCATGTGAAGACTCAAATCATTTGCATGGTGAAGACTCAAATCAGTTTGGTAAGCATTGTACCAGCATGGAAATCATAATGGTGATAATTCCCCTTTATACTTGGTAAATATGGTAAAATACTTGTTCTCTGTGTTGCTATTTTAATACTTCATACTGTAAATTGTAGCAAGAAAATATGTAAATATATTGTTGAAAACTGAAGAATGAGTCAAATGAATCCTGCTGGCAGCTCAGGTCAGGAAAAGAACAAACAGTCATTTTCTCAGAAAAAAAAAGTGCCGCAAGCAGAGTAAGGCTGGGTCCACACTACGTTTTGTCCCATACGGGAGCGCATACGGCAGGAGGGAGCTAAAACCTCGCGCTCCCGTATGTGACCGTATGCGCTCCCGTATGCCATTCACTTCAATGAGCCGACCGGGTTGAAACGTTCGGTCCGGTCGGCTCATTTTTGCGCCGTATGGGCTTTTACAACCGGACCTAAAACCATGGTTGACCACGGTTTTAGGTCCGGTTGTAAAAGCGCATACGGCGCAAAAATGAGCCGACCGGACCGAACGTTTCACTCCGGTCAGCTCATTGAAGTGAATGGCATACGGGAGCGCATACGGTCACATACAGGAGCGCGAGGTTTTAGCTCCCTCCTGCCGTATGCGCTCCCGTATGGGACAAAACGTAGTGTGGACCCAGCCTTAGGGAGAAACATTTGTTTTCAGAAGTAACACACTGCGACACATGGAAGACTATAAGAGAAAACTTAAATCCTATGAATAATGGACTGATAATTTTCCAGAAATGTTCTACTTTTGACTAATTAAATATAATAATAATTATTATTATTATTTTTTTTTAAATTAAGCCATGTTTTCTATAGATTGCATTTTCCTCTCCAAATCATTCAGCAGTGAAAATCCCCATAGAGTTGTGCAGAATTTCTGCCCCTCAGTTCACACTGAGGAATTTCCTCAAGCAGAATTCTGATGAGGAAGTCTGTTCCGCTTGAAGAAAGAACATGTTCTTTCTTTCAGGCGGAATCAGCGTCGTTCTCCCATAGAGATCAATGTTATTTTTTTTTCAGTCAGAAGCATTTCCACGCAGATACGCGCGGAATTCGCGCGGAATTTCCACATGAAAAAAAAAGAGGAGTATTTATGAATAAAAAAAATACATATATTAACGCAAAATTTTCACCAAAAATTTGTGGAAACGCCCCTGAAAATCAGTCTGTAGAAATGGCAGCTGGAACTCCACCAACTCTTCCTCCCACTCTTGATGCTCCTCCTCTTCTCCTCCTCCGCATGAAACCTGCATTTCCACGCGGTATTCCATGCGAAATCGCTGCTAATTCTGAGCGGAAAAAAAACTATATTTTGGGGTGGAAATCTTCAGCGTGATTTCTGCCCCAATTCCTCAGTGTGAACATACCCTATGGTGGATAACTCCTTCAATATCCATTATTATGAGTCATGCTAATTTTTCTCTGTAAATCAACATGATGGCATGACAGTAAATACATATCTTGATACCAAGCAGCATACAGTAAATGTGCCCATTTCAATAACATGTTTAGTCTATGCAGTTAGCATTTTCCGACCTTTATGCCAAGTGTCTGGCACTTGGTAAATGCTATCAGTGCCTTAGGTTTAATTTTCTGTTTACTTCAGCAATAATTCAATTCCAACTCAGCAGCAAAAAAAAAAAACATGTCACAACTAATTTCCGCACAACGGCATCACAAACTGGTGGTAGGTACAAAGAAGTCAGCACAGGTTAATTAGAAAATATCTGGAGAAGATAACAAGCTGCTCAGTGAAGGTAAACCGAAACAGAACTCGGAATTATGGGTCATCTTGATAGGTTTACGATAACATTCCATGAAAAACAGTCTGTCAAGAGGTTTCTCACACTATTTTACAAGTTATACCTTTACCTATAAATAAGGCTGGTCTTATACGTTCTGGCCACAAAGTGGCCGTGCAATTATTTTGAGCTGACTGCAGCTAGCTGTGATAAGATGAATGTGATAAATGCAACTCACCTTAGTTGAAATGATTCATGCAACATGATCAGGGTATTTAGATGACGTATATACTCGAGTATAAGCCGACCCGAATATAAGCCGAGGCCCCTAATTTCACCCAAAACCCCCAAGAAAAGTTATTGACTCGACTATAAGCCTAGGGTGGGAAATACATCATCCCCCCCATGTAATCATCCAGACCCCCGTCATCATCCCCCCCCCCCTTCATCATCACCGCCTGTCAGTCCCTTCAGCCATTGGCTGTCCAGGCATGCTGGGAGTTGTAGTTTTGAAACCTATGCAGGTCCGCAGGTTTAAGACCACTGCGTCCTTCGTCATCATCCAGACCCCCCCTTTAGTTTTCTACTCACCTTCCCTCGGTGGGAAGGAATGATGAGCTGGTCCGGGCCATCTATGCTGCAGGGACCGTCCGGTGGGGAGGGTTAGTCATTCTGGGCTCTCCATTTTCACCAGGGGGGCCCTCTTCTCTGCGCTACGGGCCTGCCCCGGACCAGTGACGTTGCCTTGACAGCGACACACAGGGACGTTCATGTGCGTCCCTGTGCGTCGTCGTCAAGGCAACGTCACTAGTCACTAGTGAGTAGAAAAAACTAAAGGGGGGGGGGGTCTGGATGATGACGAAGGCCGCAGTGGTCTTCAATCTGCGGACCTCCAGAGGTTTCAAAACTACAACTCCCAGCATGCCCGGACAGCCGATGGCTGTCCGAGCATGCTGGGAGTTGTAGTTTTGCAATATCTGGAGGTCCGCAGGTTGAAGACCACTGAGAAGGGAGTGACAGGCGGAGAGTTCACTCGAGTATAAGCTGAGGGGGGCATTTTCAGCACGAAAAATCGTGCTGAAAAACTTGGCTTATACTCGAGTATATACGGTATATCACTTCTGTTATATTTTTAATATGATGACAATATGACGACCAGACAAGAGCGTAAGGCTTCCATGCAAGCTGGTGAAGTTAGCTGTATGGAACCACAAAGTCGTAAACTCCTTGAATAAATCTAACATTGTTACACTGTGATTTTCGTTATATAAAAAAAACACACACATTATCATCAAAGAGCTTTGAGAACATCTGCAATGTGCTTGAAACAAGAAGTTCCCTATTGTCCCTCACCATCTGCTACAGAACTCACAAACCAGACCAGGTGAGCCTATTGTGTCAATGTTATAGAAAGAGAGAATCCGTGATAAAACAATCAGCAGATGAGATTTATTAGACTGATTTACAAACTGCTGCTCTTTAAACAGTATGCAGATGAACCATTTTGTGCAATCTCTTCACATATGTGGAGTTTTATAGAAAGCGTAAAAGCAGAAAATAGTTCTAGTTTCTACAGTAATTGCTATTTCTGTATTTAAAGGGGTACTCCCGTGGAAAACTTTTTTTTTTTAAATCAACTGGTGCCAGAAAGTTAAACAGATTTGTAAATCACTTCTATTAAAAAATCTTAATCCTTACAGTACTTTTTAGGGGCTGTATACTAAAGAGAAATCCAAAAAAGAAATGCATTTCCTCTGATGTCATGACCACAGTCCTCTCTGCTGACCTCTGCTGTCCATTTTAGGAACTGTCCAGAGCAGCATATGTTTGCTATGGGGATTTTCTCCTGCTCTGGACAGTTCCTAAAATGGACAGCAGAGGTCAGCAGAGAGCACTGTGGTCATGACATCAGAGGAAATGCATTTCTTTTTTGGATTTCTCTTTAGTATACAGCACCTAAAAAGTACTGGAAGTATTACGATTTTTTAAAAGAAGTGATTTACAAATCTATTTAACTTTCTAGCACCAGTTGATTTAAAAAAAAAAAAAAAAGTTTTCCATGGGAGTACCTTTTTAATGACTTATCTTATGTGGTGTTTAGACTATATGTACATCTCTAACAGAATAACACGTCTCAAAAACCATATTAGAGAAGCTTTGTTATTTAGGCCTTAGGTATGTTTATAATAATTATTAATATTGTATTATTAGTGAGCACTATCTCATTGACAAAAATGCTGATGTAATCTGTTTGCAGAAGCTCCAGTAGGGTAGTTTGTATACACTAGCTACAGAACGCATGGCTTACATATCCATGACAGTAGATTATTTTTATGATGTTTATCTACCAGTATACACAAAGCCAGTGAAGTATGTGCTGAGAACTACACACAAATGATGATTCTATTGGATACATAGAAAATTAGAGGATAATTCCTATTGATATGCTTTAATTATTAACTGGTACGTTCACCTAAAGGGTTCCTTTCCTATATTGTTAAGTTTATATACAGTACAGGGTAGTGATCACACATTAAAGTACAGCTGTGACTGACAGCAGTTCTTTAGCCCTAATGGCCAGGATCAGAGAAAACTCAGATCATGGCTGTTTTGTCCTCTAAGCAGTGTGGTCAGCGCTAATAATGTATTGAACAAAAGGAGAGGTCTCTATTTGTGCTGACCCTGTCAGTCCCAGCAACGTAATCACTCAGGCTGTTTCAGTACCTGAGAAAGCCCTCGTCAGAGTGTCTGTTAGGGTACGCCTCAGGTACGTAGATGCCCAGGCAGTAATGTTATATAAATCAATATTATTTAATCAAAGCCACAAAACATCAAAACATTATTTTTATTAATACAATATACAGGGTGTATTGGTGGGCCATTTATATGGATACATCTTAATAAAATGGGAATTGTTGGTGATATTAACTTCCTGTTTGTGGCACATTAGTATATGTGAGGGGGGAAACTTTTCAAGATGGGTGGTGACCATGGTGGCCATTTTGAAGTCGGCCATTTTGAATCCAACTTTTGTTTTTTCAATAGGAAGAGGGTCATGTGACACATCAAACTTATTGGAAATTTCACAAGAAAATCAATCATGTGCTTGGTTTTAACATAACTTTATTCTTTCATGAGTTATTTACAAGTTTCTGACCACTTATAAAATGTGTTCGATGTGCTGCCCATTGTGTTTGATTGTCAATGCAACCCTCTTCTACCACTCTTCACACACTGATAGCAACACCGCAGGAGAAATGCTAGCACAGGCTTCCAGTATCTGTATACACTGCTATATACTACTATATACACCGCAGGAGAAATGCTAGCACAGGCTTCCAGTATCCGTAGTGTCAGGTGCTGCACATCTCGTATCTTCACAGCATAGACAATTGCCTTCAGATGACCCCCAAAGGCTTTGTACCCCATATACCACACTATACCATCAATTTTTGTGTTCCAACAGTCTTGGAGGGATCTATCCAATGTGAGTTAGTGTCAGACCAATAGCGGTGGTTTTGTTTGTTAACTTCACCATTCACATAAAATTTTCCTCATCACTGAACAAAATCTTCTGCGTAAACTGAGGGTCCTGTTCCAAATTTTGTTTTGCCCATTCTGCAGCACCTGAACCTACGGATACTGGAAGCCTGTGCTAGCATTTCTCCTGCGGTGTTGCTATCGGTGTGTGAAGAGTGGGAGAAGAGGGTTGCATGGACAATCCAACACAATGGGCAGCACATTGAACACATTTTATAAGTGGTCAGAAACTTGTAAATAACTCATGAAAGAATAAAGTTATGTTAAAACCAAGCAAATCATTGTTTTTCTTGTGAAATTCCCAATAAGTTTGATGTGTCACATGACCCTCTTCCTATTGAAACAACTAAAGTTGGATTCAAAATGTCCGACTTCAAAATGGCCGCCATGGTCACCACCCATCTTGAAAAGTTTCCCCCCTCACATATACTAATGTGCCACAAACAGGAAGTTAATATCACCAACCATTCCCATTGTATTAAGGTCTATCCATATAAATGGCCCACCCTGTATTTGTGCTCTCTAATAATTTTTAAGTGCAAACGTTGTAAAATCAGATAAAAGAAAAAAAAACAATGGTCAGATTGTTTTCTCTGCATTAATAGTAAAAATTATTATCACATAAATGCTATCCTATAGTTGCTAAAAAGGTAAGCCTTTAAAATGCAACTCATCTTCTAAAAAACAAGATCTCAAATAGCTATATGGCCTGAATAATAATAATGAAAAAATTATGGCTGTCAGAACGCAAGGAGACAAAAACTAAAACATTCTCTTGGTCATCAAGAAATAGCTTGGTTAAAGGGGTTAAAGATTTCTATAATGTCCTATTTAAAGTAACTTTGTTCAATCTTTTTTACACATGAACTTGACTCCTTTTAGTATACATGAATGAGCAACCCATGTAGTGGTAAGAACATGATCACTAAGCTTCTTAAAGACATCTTATGGCAGTCGTGTAACAGCTTTCAAGAGACATCAGCATCAGCTCAGTGTCATAGTAACTGGTGTCCATACTGACACCTCTTTTTTAATCCTCCGTGGCACAGTTCAACATCTAGGCCTTTAAAAAGTAGTAGAAATAAAAATAAGAGTGATTTTAATTAAAGCCTTCTAAAGAACTTCTACTCCCATCTAATCCAGAAGCTCTCTATTTTTAGGACATTTAGTTTTGCATATTTGAATATCTTTAGTATATTTGGAAGTGTATTTAAGCCCATTTTATAAAACTATTTTAATTAAACCTCAGGAAATTGTAAATTTAATAGAGGGGATGTTTCCTATTCAAGGCCATAGACTATTGCACAAAGCAGCTTTAAAAAGTGTGGACCAACCGACATATCCATGCATTACCCCTAAAGCACACTTACCCAGATTTACTAAAACTGTCTAATATTTAAACATAGACTAGACAGTTTAGGAATATGCAGATTTATGAAAATGTATCATGCTGCTTGATAATTAAGTTGAATTCTTGGACTGTTTAGTCCAAATTTATATGAATCACCAGATCCACAATAAAAAGAGAACCGTGGAGCACTCACCGCAGTCTTTTTTTTTTCTTCATCTTTAATTCATTTCAACAACATAGGTATGCAGCAGGGTGCGTTTGTGCAGGGGAGCAGGATGACACACAGGCAGGGGGGACAATCAAAAGGACTGTTGATCTCCCCTTCCCCTCGTCTATGTGTCATTTCGTTCCCCTGCACAAACGCACCCTGCTGAATAACCATGTTACTAAAATTGTGATATGAGACAATTGTTTGGTGCAATTTACACAAAAATTTGGGAACATTTGTATTAGTAAATCTACCCTATTGTTTTCAGTTACAAACATTAGATATTTGCTGCACTGCCACAATTGATAAAATAAAGAGTTACACATTGGCAAATTTCAGATTTTATATTTTTAAGGCATACTTTAGTAATGGATTTGCAAAAGGCTCTGTGAGAAAGCAGAAACATTACCCGATTTTGTACATGGATGAATTCATCATCATTGGAAATGAAGTCTATTTGTAATGCTGTGGTTCAAAAGGGTATATAGATGACAAACTGCAAATGAAAACTGTTAAAGGGGTGCTCTGCCCCCTAAACATCTTATCCCCTACCCAAAGATAGGGGGTATTGTGATGTCCCAGTACAGGACATGGTCCTGCACTACACTTAGGCCTTGTCAGGTTGAGTCCCTCAGTAACATGGGGCTCTCCTGCAGTGTCTCCCTTGCTGTTACTATACTGTCATTTATTGTAATAGAATTGTAGTCAGTGTATTTATGTATAGTTAGTATAAAGGACCTGTGAGAAGTCATCTAAAGGACCTGTGTGTCAGGGTCCGGGCTGGCAGCTGGTGAGGATACTGGAGGTGGATCCTCTGAGGTGATGATGTGGGCCGTACCGGGGGATCGGTTCTAAGGAGTTACTGGTTTTCACCAGAGCCCGCCGTAAAGCGGGATGGACTTGCTGCGGCGGTAACTCCCAGGTCGTATCCCCTGATAGCGACTCGACCTCTCTGGCAGCTGAGACTGGTGCGGTACACAAGGACAAGGCTAAGGGAAGACGAAGCAGAAGGTCAGGGCAGGCCGCAATGGTTCGTAGTCAGGGGCAACAGCAAAGGGTCTGGATAAAAGGCTAGGGATTCACACAAAATGCTTTCTCAGGGCACTAGGGCAACAAGATCCGGCAAGGACAGGAAGGGGGAGTGGGTTTTTATACGTTTTACACAGATTGGACCAGGCACCAATTAGTGGTGCACTGGCCCTTTAAATCTTAGTAAGCCGGCGCGCGTGCGCCCTAGGGAGCGGGGCCACGCGCGCCGGGAAGAAGCAGCAGGCGTGCGGTAAGTGACATGGGACGCGTTACGTGAGCGAGCACGTCCCATCCCGCGGATCGCATCCCCTCCGGTGACAGAGGAACAGCGCTCCGGGGAGGCAGCGGGACCCGGAGCACTCGGCGTTACACTGTGAAATGTCACATGTTATGTTTATGTTATCACATGTTGCCCAGAGGGCACCAGTTTAACATATGACCTGCAGCTCCCCTCTATATAAGGGAGCGGCCATTACAAATCTTGCTCTTATGCTCCCTGCTGAGGAACAGTCAAGATCAGAGATCTCAGTGCTAGTGTCCAGTACCTGGAAGGCCTCAAATCTGCAGTCATTCCAGTAAGTCAAGTCTATGTCTGCTGTGACTATCTACAGTCTACTTAAGTCAAGCTTAAAGTCAATTATCTAAAGTCTATTACAGGTATAATTGGTCCCAGCAAGCTGTGAGGTCCTTCTGTGTTCCTAGCCACCTCTCTGGGATTCTGGCCTAGATGTGAAGATTATAACACCTGTCTTACTTCAGTAAAGCCTCCGATAAACCATAACTTGGTTGTGGACTCTCCGTTCACAGGCCTAGCCATTGGAATAGCGGAGATACCGTTCGTGTGGTTCCGGTACCCAAAAACCACTCTGGCGTCTCGAACATTAGGGATTAATAACACCTTGTCCCTGGGGTTAATACCATCTTGCCCCCTCCACCTACACCGCTACACCCTGTGGTCCCGCCATCACCATCGGTCACCACAATAAGATGTCTGATTGGATAAGTTGTCTAGGGGGTAGAGTACCCCTTTAAGTATTAAAATATTACTGACTTAATATATTTTTTGGCAAATATTTTTCCTCTCCCTAAAACTTTAGGAGAATTACAAAAAAATTATAATAATAACTTGTAAATAGGATAATTAATAATCAAAGGAAATGGAGACAATAGAAAAAGATAATAGCGTCCAAACTGTATAATTTATCATTATAGAGAATGGATTTCCATATTAACAGTGAGAATGACGTTTAAAAGTAATATCTAATGAATAGTTAACATCTCCATTTAATTATAGTGAAATACAGGCAGAATGATATAATGCAATATCGAGTTCTCAACAGGTTGTGTACAGGTGGTGTTCTCTTTTTATCTGGTCCAGCTGCATTAAAGGTTTTTCATGATCAGATAAAAGCGATGAGTAGCTATTAGTCTTTGTTTTGAAAGGGAATCATGAATCATGTTCTGCCTTCCCTATTAGCAACCTTTGTTAGACCTCTATGTAGTATGGCATCTCTCCAGCTTCCTGTAAACTTATATTGCTGTTACAAAAACACAGGGACAATTGACTTTAATTGGCTCTTTAACTGCTATTCTCAGATGAGATAAAATAGGCAGGAGAACTAAAATCGACTTGTTTGCTCTTTTATGTGGCTCCTCCAGAGAACAGTTGATACCTCCAGCTAGGGTAGTGCAAGCCGGTGTACACAAACATATCAGAATGGGATTACTTGTTTGGTGCCAAGCATGATGTCTGTGCTGCTTGGTTTTGACTGAGTTACCAACCTTCAGATTTTGGAATTAAGAAAATATTATAGAAAAAAAATCTAAAATTTAAAATGTTATTTAATTCCTGAATGTTTTTAAGATATCTCCTTGCACCCACTGAATAAGAAAACGCATTGTTTGTTTTCAGTAAATGGAAAACAGGCCTAGACATGGGGTGAGAACAAAGTTTCCGGGCTCCTTAAAATACCAGGTGCTTCTGCGTCTTTAGTATTGATGGTCTATAATAAGGACAGGCCACCAATATCAGAATGGAGCACAGTATTTGGAGGACAGGGTAAATGAGCACCATGTCTTCTTTATACAAACTATTTTGTGTCCTCCAGATCACAACCCCCCTGTTTACACCAAGCACGGGGATAGGCAAGAAATGAAAGAGCCGGAGAGAGAAGAAGTTTCACAGCTAAAAGACTATCTGAGCTCCCTCCCAACTTGTCCTCTCATCTCCATATATCATACGCTTTTATGGCTGCTGAGTGTTGGACCAAGTTTGGACTTCAATGAAGGAAGTAGGAAATACAGTGACCTCCTGGAACAGCACTTGCAATCCGGGCTTTCTCTTTGGGTCCAAGATAGTTTGGAGATATGGAGATAGATAAAAAAATGTCTTAATGTAAGTAGCATAAAATATCTCTGTACTTTATATTGTCCATCTAAGGTTTTAGTCTCACTATTATATACACAGAGATGATCCTGTCAGGCTCCTCCTGTATCCTAAGATCTGTGTGCTTATCAGTAGGGGATCCAGGGCTCAAATTCAGTTTTATCTCTGGTCCATAAGACAGCAGAAGAGTCCATTGATGGCAAGGCTGCTACTATACAAAAAGTTTCTTGATGCACATGCTCCCATCTTTGAGTTAGAAGGTCTTACTGTATGCTTACTAAGGCATGCTCCAGCCTAGAGTTGGATGAGTTCTTAAAGAGTTAGGGTATATTCACACTGACTAAACACAGCAGCATGTACAAAAAGGCTTCTTTAAGGAAGGGGGAACATCAGACTATCTCTTGCTATATACCCACCGTATGTTATATATAACCATAAAAAATATTTATAGTCTAGCATTTAGTACTTGCCTTTTTTAAATACTAGATGGATAAATAAGTGAATTGGCCCCCTAATGCAATGTAGACTCCTAACAATAGAATATATACCAAAAGGAAAAACGGAGCTACTCAAAGAGTATAATAAATGACAATGTCTTTATTGAATTACAACATGAATAAAATACATTAAAAAGGAGGAAAATGGACATCAGAAAAGGGAAGCATACTCGGGACTATGATGTACCGAGCAACAAAGAATTCTAAAATGTGCACATACAATCATGGGTCTGATGACTGAATGCATAGGGGGAAGTAAGTAATATGCAAAGTCACTGGTAAGTGTACTGGGCAGTATAAAGCAGCATAAAGTACATGTGCAGTAACAAAAACTGTATACAATAAGCCATGTGCGAAATTACTAGTAATTAACTGGCCAGTATACAATACAATGTGGAAGTTAAAGTGCAAGGTGCAGAAAATTCCATATACGGACAATGCATACCATATGAAGCAAACAAATGTAACAGCAATACAGACCACGCTGATGGCCGTGGGTGTGGAATTGAATTTGTGGTCCAGAAGAGCAGGGGTGGGGTTTTGGGGTCCAGAGGTGGCGTGTGTGTATGTACTGTATGTATGATGTATGAATGATTTGTGCATGTACTGTTTGTCTGATGTATGAATAATGTGTGTGTATGTACTGTATGTATGATGTATGAAAGATTTATGTATGTAATGTATGTATGATGTATGAATGATGTGTGTATGTACTGTTTGTATGATGTATGAATGTTGTGTGTGTATTAGAGATGAGCGAACTTACAGTAAATTCGATTCGTCACGAACTTCTCGGCTCGGCAGTTGATGACTTATCCTGCATAAATTAGTTCAGCTTTCAGGTGCTCCGGTGGGCTGGAAAAGGTGGATACAGTCCTAGGAAAGAGTCTTCTAGGTCTGTATCCACCTTTTCCAGCCCACGGGAGCACCTGAAAGCTGAAGTAATTTATGCAGGAAAAGTCATCAACTGCCGAGCCGAGAAGTTCGTGACGAATCGAACTTACTGTAAGTTCACTCATCTCTAGTGTGTATGTACTGTATGTATGATGTATGAATGATTTATGTATGTACTGTATGTATGATGTATGAATGATGTGTGTATGTACTGTATGTATGATGTATGAATGATGTGTGTATGTACTGTATGTATGATGTATGAATGATGTGTATGTACTGTATGTATGATGTCTGAATGATGTGTGTGCATGTACTGTATGTATGATGTCTGAATGATGTGTGTATGTACTGTATGTATGATGTATGAATGATGTGTGTATGTACTGTATGTATGATGTATGAATGATGTGTATGTACTGTATGTATGATGTCTGAATGATGTGTGTATGTACTGTATGTATGATGTATGAATGATGTGTATGTATGTACTGTATGTATGAATGATGTGTGTATGTACTGTATGTATGATGTATTAATGATGTGTGTGTATGTACTGTATGTATGAATGATGTGTGTATGTACTGTATGTATGATGTATTAATGATGTGTGTGTATGTACTGTATGTATTATCAGGGATGTGGAACTCCTATCGCCCCATGCCAGGGACATGCAGTTCCGGGCACCGGGCAGGTGAATTTTTGAAAGCCCCCGACAAGCGCGGCGGTGCTCACAGTGGAGTATGGAGCGGGCCTTCCTCTGCAGCCCCCAATAGCCAGAATGCAGCGATCCCAATCACCGCGGCTGGCTATTAACCCTTTACATTGCCCCTGTCAAAGCTGAAGCCATCTAAAGGGACATGCGAATGCTCCCTGGTGGGCTAGTGGGGTTGACCGCCCCCCGCCCCCCTGCATAGGGCATAGCACTGATTAGTGTTATCAGTCATCTTCTGCTCTGGTCTGCTCGATCTCATACAAGAGCAGAACACCCCAGAACACCCACCATTACAGATTATCAGATCCCCGCGGCAGCTCTGCGGGCGATCCAATCATCCATTTTTCTGACCGCACTGACCCAGATGCTGTGATCTGTATTGATCACGGCATCTGAGGGGTTAATGGCGGACTTCGGCGCGATTGCTGATGTCCGCCATTATTGGCGGGTCCCCAGCTGCTGATAGCAGCTGGGACCTGCCACGCATGACGTGAGTGGCGGTCTGGTTCTCGCAGTCATGTCCATGATGTAAATGTATGTCATGGTGCATTAAGTACCACCGCACCATGACGTACATTTTCATCTGATGTCGTTAAGGGGTTAAAGTGCAGCAGGCCTTAGATATTGCTAAAGTTGCTATTTTGTATTCACCTACTGAGCAATAGTTCTTTAATTTTTATTTAGATTGATTAATTATGATAAAATACCTTTAATCCGACACACAAATGGCGTAATAGATCAGAATATATAGATTAAAGTCAGGTTCAATGCTGGAAACTTTTATTCTTCAAAGGGAATTTCACACCAGGTTTATGCTAATGTCTCTGACAGCAGCATAAAGAAGCAACAGAGAGGCTGTGTACCTTATTTTTTTCTGCAGTAGATTCTACCTAAATCACATGTTACTAGCTGTTATTTACAAAGCACTCTTGCACTGTGTAATACACGATATTCATGAGTGGCAGTTCCCCCTGCCTACTCACCACTCATTGACAAAGTATAGGCAGAAAGCTGTCAGTCAAAGGTAGGTCTGCTTGGGAGCAACTGCTTATAAATATCATGGACGACAGAGCTCCAGTGTACCCTGCACTTTGCAGCTAAAAACAGGTATTTTAAGAAATGTACAGAAAAAAAGTAACTGCATAGTGCTGGAATGAAGGGCTCTGTCGGTAATTTATGCTGCCTATTTTTCTTTAAAGGAGATATTCGGCAGAACCTTTTTTTATCCATTGTGCCCGGGCTGCAAAAAATAACAAACAAACAAAAAAACTGTAACTCACCTACTGTCACTCCCCTGATATGCCAAAACTGGTCTTCTATCTTCTGGCCCCAGTCTTCTTCCACATCTTGGAGCCTGACATGTTACATTGCAATCAGCTTATCGCCGGCCACAACAATGTCCTACCTCAACCAGTGATACGCTGAGTCTCATGTAACAAGCCTGGGCCCGCCTTTTCCCTGCTTCCCGGGGCATCGTTGTGACCGTTGATAAGCTGATCGCAGTATGACATGTCAGGCTCCAAGATGCAGAAGAAGACCAGGCTCAGAAGATAGAAGACTGATATCGGCACAACGGGGGAGCAAAGGTAATTGAGTTACAGTTTGTTAATTTATTTTTTGCAGCCTGGGCACAATGGATACAATTAAAAATTCCACCAGATAAATTTTTTAAGTTAAGTGCAGGCGTACAAAGGAGTATATAAAAAAAAGGACTTCTATGTTTTCATTTTTTTCTTGTTCACTTCTTGTTTGGGCAAAAAAAAAAAAAAATCCACCATAAGCCACTTGAGAAATCCATCATAAGCCACTTGAGAAACCTTGGCGTTGGTGTGCGGGCTCAGGTATGTCCTTCATCTAAGGATATACTGGCTAATGTCTCAATTTTAACCTCAGTTTTGAGGGAAAGCCAATGTCATTGTTTACATCTACCACAGTAGTGCACCTAAATTCATGTTTTGTATTATTCTAAGTGTCATTCATCCACACCTTTTTATCTGGTGTAGGAGGCCATTGTGGTACTTGTGGTCTGCTGCAGGAATCCTCCATTGTATGCATTTTATGCTGGGGATCGCTCTAAGCAACGGACCACAAGTGTAGGATCTGCTCCCCCAATATATATGCACAACTGCATTAGGGGTTGAGCACCTCCTGCCATTTGAGGCAACGTCTTTGTTGTTTTTGTTGCTAAAATTTATACTAATGCACCTGTATCATCACTATGGGTAGCACTGATTTGCACATGTGAGGCCGGCAACATATCAGCCAACTTAAGTGGGGCTTATAGCCTTTCTCCCACCTCCCATTGTATGTGTGCCTAGCAACACTGGAGGTTACCCGGGAACAGTCTGTGTGCCGGACTTAATGCTGCCGTAATTGCCCACTGGCCCCTGGTTTTGCTTATCATGCACAGGTAGGTTTAGTGTTAGGTCCCGCACCACTTGAGAAACCTTGGCATTGGTGTGTGGGCTCAGGTGTCCTTCATATAAGGATATACTGGCTAATGTCTTAATTTTAACATCAGTTTTGAGGGTTAGCCAATGTCATTGTTTACATCTACCACAGTAGTGTACCTAAATTCCTGTTTTGTATTATTCAGAGTTTTGAAGTGGCCAGCAATGAGTCGAGATCTGAATCCCATTGAACACCTGTGGAGAGATCTTAAAATTGCTGTTGGGAAAAGGCGCCCTTCCAATATGAGAGACCTGGAGCAGTTTGCAAAGGAAAAGTGGTCCCACATTCCAGCTGAGAGGTGTAAGAAGCTTATTGATTTTTATAGGAAGCAACTGATATCAGTTATTTTTTTTCCAAAGGGCGTGCAACCAAATATTAAGTTAAGGAGTTAAGGGTGCCAATAATTTTGTCCAGACCATTTTTGGAGTTTGGTGTGACATTATGTCCAATTTGTTTTTTTCCACCCTTTTTTGAGTAGCCGTATTAGTAAATTTGAGTAGCCGTATTAGTCCAGTGATGCAGATGCAAATCATAAAATGTTGCAGTATCTTGTAATACCTTTTTTATTGGACTAACATAATTTTGTAGAGACAAGCTTTCGGGATTCCTCCCTTTATCAAGTCCAAGTTGGACTTGATAAAGGGAGGAATCCCGAAAGCTTGTCTCTACAAAATGCTTTTAGTCCAATAAAAAAGGTATTACAAGATACTGCAACATTTTATGATTTGCATCTATATATATATATATGTATATATATATATATATATATATATATATATGTATATATATATATATATATATATATATATATATATATATATATATTGTAAGAAGGTGAAAGGTATTGTGGTGGATGGGCGATACGTGTCACCAATGCTCCTGGCTTTGGTTAAGTAAGAGCCGGTATTCATTCAGTGTCTGTGCTGTGATGCAGACTAGTATAGCTGGAACCCCAATCTGGGACGGCTCTTACTGGGAATGATCAAGTGTAGGGTGGGGGTCATTCCCCACAATCCAGGCCGGCTTTTGTTGGCCTTAAAGCTAGGCTGCCTCACCAGCTGAGGGGGCTTTGCTAGTTGCAGCTCACAGTGCCTGAGAAAGATGTGTGTGGAGTTCTTCCCTATGGTTACTCCAAGAGTGGAAACTGTTGAACAGCCTAGCTGGAGGCCTGGAAAAGTCTTACTTGATGCCGAATGGCAGGAACTCAGGTGTGAACAAACACCTAGGAAATACAGGTGGATTTTTGTTACACTTTCCTTTTGTTCTTCTTCTTGTTCTTTCCTTTTGTGCTTAGTGTAAATAAAACACTGAACTTTGATTTGAAAAGCACTGTCTCCTTGCCTCTATACTGCAACCGTACCTATCTGCAAGAGCGAGTCATCACAATATATATATCCAAAGGAAAAGATCGCAGCACACAGATAGTAGAAAATCCAGGTGAAATTTATTCCATCCTCAGCACAGTACAAAAGTACTGAGGATGGAATACATTTCACATGGATTTGCTACTATCTGTGTGCTGCAATCTTTTCCTTTGGATATTACAACTTTGGATCTCTAACCAAGGTCCAGATGATGGAGAGCACCTATTAACTGAATTGATGTGGACTTGGATGTGCTGTTCTTTTCTTTCTTTTATATATATATATATATATATATGCCCCTATAATACCCCCCCCCCCCAAAATACTACAATTTATGAAGAAGTTACAATTTTAACATCCTTTTCCATGTCTAAATGTTAAGCCTGCATTTTCCAGAAAGAAGTCCCTTGCTACCGTCTCGATAAGCCTCATACTTGGTCAATTTTACATTAACAATTAACTCACATGACCACCTGAGCCAAGCATTGACACCTCTTTTTTAAATAAAGTTCACGCCCACCTGACCACAGGTCCTCTTTAAAGGGGTTATCCAGCCAAGGATATCTTATCCCCTATCCAAAGAATAGTTGATAATATGACTGACGGCGGGGGTTCCCAGCGGCGGAAAGCTCTTTGATTCCAGGACTGGGGGCGGGACGTCACACCACGCCCCCTCCATTCATGTCCATACTCACATACTGACATAGACATGAATGGAGGAGGCGTGGTATGACATCATGAGGCGGGCGTGGCATAACAAAGAGCTTTCCGAGACTGGAGACGCAGCCCCGCATGGAATGCAAGTGCTGCTCTTTGGCCGATAACCCCTTTAAGGAACTGAAGCATACTCCTCTGATAGCATAGACCAAGAACCAATGTAGCATTCACTCTGATCTGCCACCGATGTGCCAGTATGAGTAAATAAGCATGTTTCATTTAATCAAATATTTTGACTTTTACCTTTAACATAGTAACACTTAAAATGCCAGAATGTTCTACTTTCACTAGGATTGCTTTGAAAGCAGTGTGGTGTTTAAGGCCACTTTTCATTATAGAATAAATCAGACATATGTTTCTAAATATAAATGTTGCCTAGATAAATACCATTGTATGACCATATTTTTTCTGTAAGTCTTGCTAAATAACAAGCATTGTAACAGATGGCATCACCACTTCAAATGAAGTTTTAAACAAACCTTTGTCACTGAAGGGTGTTTGTTTTGTGACTTCAGCTCTTAAAGCACATGATACATAGTGCAAAATAATGTGTCCATTTGGAGAAGAAAGTTTGCAAATAAACTGGTAAACCCGTGTATTTTAATAAATCATTTGATTAATTATCATGTAAATGTTGTGCAAAAAAAAAAACAATGCACGCAGACTGAATCCACAATGTGCTGACACTTCGCATTTAGGTCAAGGGAGCATTTTCTCCTGATAAAAATCTCACTCGTTAATTATCATTAGAGCTAAAAAGACAAAGACAGACATCTCCTACTAAACATACAGTGGGGCAAAAAAGTATTTAGTCAGCCACCAATTGTGCAAGTTCTCTCACTTAAAAAGATGAGAGAGGCCTGTAATTTTCATCATAGCTAAACCTCAACTATGAGAGACAGAATGAGAAAAGAAATCCATAAAATCACATTGTCTGATTTTTAAAGAATTTATTAGCAAATGATGGTGGGAAATAAGTATTTGGTCAATAAAAAAAAGTTCATGTCAATACTTTGTTATATACCCTTTGTTGGCAATTAAAGAGGTCAAACGGTTTCTGTAAGTCTTCACAAGGTTTTCACACACTGTTGCTCGTATTTTGGCCCATTCCTCCATGCAGATCTCCTCTAGAGCAGTGATGTTTTTGGGCTGTTGCTGGGCAACATGGTCTTTCAACTCCCTCCAATGGTTTTCTATGGGGTTGAGATCTGGAGACTGGTTAGGCCACTCCAGGACCTGGAAATGCCACTCCTTTGTTGCCCGGACATTTGTTTGGGATCATTGTCATGCTGAAACACTCAGACATGTTATCTCTTCAATGCCCTTGCTGATGGAAGGAGGTTTTTACTCAAAATCTCACAATAAATGGCCTCATTAAATCTTTCCTTTACATGGATCAGTTGTCCTGGTCCCTTTGCAGAAAACAGCCCCAAAGCATGATGTTTCCACCCCCATGCTTCATAGTAGGTATGGTGTTCTTTGGATGCAACTCTGCATTCTTTCTCCTCCAAACACTACGAGTTGAGTTTTTACCAAAAAGTTCTACTTTGGTTTCATCTGACCATATGACATTCTCCCAATCCTCTTCTGGATCATCCAAATGCTCTCTGGAAAGCTCCAAACGGGCCAGGACATGTATTGGCTTAAGCAGGGGGACATGTCTGGCGCTGCATGATTTGAGTCTCTGGCGGCATAGTGTGTTCCTGATGGTAGCCTTTGTTACTTTGGTCCCAGCTCTCTGCAGGTCATTCACTAGTTCCCCCCGTGTGATTCTAGGATTTTTGCTCCCCCGTTCTTGTGATCATTTTGACACCATGGGGTGAGGTCTTGTATGTCTTCCATTTTTAAATAATTGCTCCCACAGTTGAGTTCTTCACACCAAGCTGCTTGCCTATTGCAGATTCAGTCTTCCCAGCCCGGTGTAGGTCTACAATTTTGTTTCTGGTGTCCTTCGACAGCTCTTTGGTCTTGGCCATAGTGCAGTTTGGGGTATGACTGTTTGAGGTTGTGGACAGGTGTCTTTTACACTGATAACAAGTTCAAACAGATGCCATTAATACAGATAACGAGTGGAGGACAGAGGAGACTCTTAAAGAAGAAGTTACAGGTCTATGAGAGCCAGAAATCTTGCTTGTTTGTAGGTGACCAAATACTTATTTTACCGAGGAATTTACCAATTAATTAATTAGAAATCCTACAATGTGATTTCCTGTATTCTTTCCCCCCATTCTGTCTCTCATAGTTGAGGTATACCTATGATGAAAATTACAGGCCTCTCTCATCTTTTTAAGAGGGAGAACTTGCACAATTGGTGGCTGGCTAAATACTTTTTTGCCTCACTGTATATTGTACAGGCTATAGCTATAATACCAGCATGACTAAGAATAATTTTCCTCACTAAAACAACAACATTTTTTTTGCACCAATGGAAGGGCCTAATAGCTGTAAAAGTATGACAGACTTTAGCATCTGCTTAGGCCCCCAGCTGCCATAACAACCTTAATAATTAGTTGGCACAAAATGGGTCCTGGGGACAACTGCCAAGATATCGCAAAGGCTATATACTGAGCCATCTAAGAGGTAAATGGGCCAAGACTGGAATTATCCCCAATCCTAGCCATGCAGAAGGATGGCAATTGTATGTTACAGTTTGCATCTGCTGGTGATGGTAATGTTATGTACAGCTTTTGGCAGGAACTTCTTTCTGCCAATTGTTTATATAAATGAAGTTACTAAAAAGCTTAGTGAAGTTAATATAAAAACTGACAACAAAAATACCAAATAAAGTCCATCAACCAAATATTACTTGTGTAGAGACTTTCATTTGTTCTTCTATACCAGGGGTCCCAAAACGTATTCAGCCTACTGCCCCCTTTTCAGAAAAAAAAACCTGAATGCTTTCTTCCCTGGAAATCTACCTTCTTTATTTAAGAAGATATGTAGTAACTCAGCTCACCTTCCTGGCCAGATGCCTGCCGCACGGCACCGTGTGAACCAACACCAAAATAGCAATGAAGAAATTGAAGGTCCAGCGCAGGATAACGTGCAATAAAAGCCAAAATTTTTTGCAGATTCAAGCCATAGGACAGCAGGACACAAGGTTACGCGTTTCAGCCGGTAAAACCAGCCTTACTAATACAAAGATACAAAGGAAGTGGCCGTTCCTTTATGGGAAGTGGTGAAAGGGAACGCCCAGGTGTACACCTGGCGTAATCAAACCCACCAGATCCCATAGTGGAAATACAAAAACATATGCATACATTCAAAACTGAACACATTGTAAAAAAAACAGCATAGTTACAAAAACAATGCATAACAATGCATAATTCCATGCCATCATTATTTTTATAGCTGTAATTATGCATTGTCTTTGTAACTATGCTGTTTTTTTACAATGTGTTCAGTTTTGAATGCATACATGTGTTTTTGTATTTCCACTATGGGATCTGGTGGGTTTGATTATGCCAGGTGTATACCTGGGCGTTCCCTTTCACCACTTCCCATAAAGGAACGGCCACTTCTTTTGTATCTTTGTATGAGTAAGGCTGGTTTTTCCGGCTGAAACGCGTAACCTTGTGTCCTGCTGTCCTATGGCTTGAATCTACAATATATTTTGGCTTTTATTGCACGTTATCCTGCGCTGGACCTTCAATTTCTTCTTTATTTAAGAGAACAAACAGAAGCATGCAGTTACAAATTTAAGTATCAGCAAGGTAGATACAGGAGGCACTCACCATCAGATTATGTGATGCATAAATTCTTCTTTATTTTACGAAATGCAGCAGCAGACAGGACATGTGTCGACACAGCACACTACACCGCGTGTAGTGTGCTGCGTCCACACATATCCTGTCTGCTGCTGCATTTCGTAAAATAAAGAAGAATTTTATGCATCACATAATCTGGTGGTGAGTGCCTCCTGTATCTACCTTGCTGATTTCCATATGAACTTTACTTGAAGGACTGAGCACCCAGAACCGATACGTGCACGAGGTCCAAGTTTACTATACCAGCTAACACCTGCCTATAAACTGTGTGTGCAAGCTATACCTGTGCTTAAAGCTGTGCCGGCTTCTCTTGCTTCTCTATTTGTACAAATTTAAGTATGTACCTAAATTATTACCTATGTCCTACATATACACACAAATCTGTTACCCCCCCACACACACACACACACACACACACACACACACACTCATTCAACAACAACAACAAAAAAAAAAAAACACATTTGGCTAATGAAATTTATGAGCACATTACAGTGCATTACAGTGAATTCCTTTTATTGTTCAAAAGACAGATAGCCTTATGTCTGTAGGTAGAATGTAAACATTATAACATTTAATAAGTAACTTGTAGCAAATAAAATAAAAAGGTAAAGCTGAAAATCACAAAATGTCAATTTATGTTTATGTTGCTACTTCAAATGGCTGAAAAGGAATTTATTAGCAGAAGATAGGGGATTGGTGTTAAAAGCACCACTTTCCTTATATATACTATTTTTGCCCCCAGTCTAGTTTTTTACATGTCAAACAAGGTCATTTTTAAAACCAATAAAAAAGGAGCTGTGTTGCCTGGAGACAAAGTAGAGGAACGAAATAAACATATTTCTCCAACCTCAGTCACTCTCACTGCAAAACTCAACATAACAGGGAAAGCTAAAGAACAGTCATTTTACACCCTTCATAGTGAATTCGTACACTAATGTAGCTTGGCAGTAGTACCATAACAAAAAGTGAAAGCGATCGAGACTGATTTTAATATCAAGTAAAAAGTGTGGTAAATATAGAATATAAACAATAATAAAAAGTAATAATTGGAAAAATAAAATAAAAATATTAAACAAACTAATAAAACCTTAGGGTATATAGGTTTGTCAGTGGAATACCAGGGTAAAAACAATAGGGGACATTTATCATTGTTTCCTTTGGTAAGCGTTTTCTGTAGGTATTTTTTTCTTGCTTTGGGTTTGCTTATGTGGGACATATTTCTCATACTTTCACAGGAGGTTGATAAATTTGCCTCACACAACCAAAACCAATAAAATCCCTTTGGAATACCATTTTCTTAGCACAGATAAGCAAAAAAAATGTATGTGTGTTTATTACATTTCTTTACCACTTTTTCCCCCTAAATGTACTAACCCATTTTTAGTTTTTTCTTTTCATTTCACTTCATATTAACAACATTTTGTAACGAGGGCTTGTGAGGGAGTGTTTTTTGGTAGAAAAGTTTTTGAAATTTTATTTATTTATTTATTTACTTTACAGGCTTTGTAGTGGAAGCCGTCTTATAGACAAAGTCCATTACTAAGCCAGAGCTTAGCGTTAGCCTCAAAAACAGGTAGCGCTAACCCCAATTATTACCCGGTACCCACCGCCACAGGAGTGTCGGGAAGAGCCGCTACCAACAGGCCCGGAGCATCAAAAATGGCGCTACTGGGCCTAGGTGGTAACAGGCTTGCGTTATTTAGTCTGGGGAGGGACACTAACAATGGCCCTCCCAACCCTGGTAATGTCAGGCTGTTGCTGTTTGGTTGGTATCTGGCTGAGAATCAAAATACAGGGAACCCTATGCGTTTTTCTTTTATTATTTAATTATTTATGGAATAAAAAAGCATAGGGTTCCCCATAATTTAATTGTCAGCCAAATACCAACAAAGCAGCAACAGCCTGATGTTACCAGGGTGGGCAAGGACCATGGCCCTCCCCAGCCTAAATAATGCCAGCCTGTTACCGCCTAGACCCAGGAGCGCCATATTTGACACTCCGTGCCTGTTGGTACTGGCTCTTCCCAGCACCCCTGTGGTGTTGGGTACCGGGGTAATAATAATAAAGAAAAACATGTTTTAAAAAAATTTATTCCCAAAAAACTCCCTCACAAGCCCTGGTTAACCATTTTATTAACATAAAAAAAAACACTGGTCATCGTCATAGTCCACAGGAGATACAGATCTGAAATGAGAAGGTAAAAAAGAAAACAAGGAAAATAGGTTAGTACATTTATTGTAAACCACCCGCACATTTCCCACCTGCACCACACCGCATGACTACAACTCCCAGCATGCCCTTACAGTAAGGACATAAAGGGAGTTGCAGTCATGCAGCAGGCCTGGGGGGAGATGTGCAAGCAGTTGACAAGCTTGTCACCTGCCCCCACTGCATGACTACAACTCCCAGCATGCCCTTGCAGTAAGGACATGCTGGGAGTTGTAGTCATGCGGTGTGGGCGGGTGACAAGCTTGTCATCCGCCGGCCCATCTAACACACTCCCCACGTGTCGCACAACTACAACTCCCAAAATTTCAGTTGTAGTAGTGTTGCATGAGCGTGAGATGTGTGGGCGGGTGAGAAGCTTGTCACCCTCCTGTACATCTCCTACCCGCTCGTCCCACTGTGCCTGGGAAAATGAAAAAAAACTGCTCCCCGCCCACCCTCCCACATCTACCATCCACCCACTAGCTATTGCAGGACTACAACTCCCAGCATTCCCTTACAGTGAGGAAATGCTGGGAGTTGTAGTCCCAACAGCTTGCAGGCAGGTGATAGATGTAAGTAGGTGGCGGGGAGCCGACTTTTTGAAAATGTTGTCATAGGCAAGTTTATTAGCCTGGTCTGACCTTGCTTACACTTGCAACTTTTTGAAGGGGGTTTGCGACTTTTATTTGCTTATGTGCGACTTTTGCAATTATAAATCCTGGACCACTGCAAAGTAAAAACAGAAAATTGCTTAGGTAGGGCAGATTGGTATTTTTTGTTTACTCACAAAAGTCACACAAAAAATTGCTTAGGCGCACGTGCAACTTTTTGTGCGACTTTTGTGAGCAAAAAAAGCTGCTTAAATCCCTCGATAAATCTCCCTCAATGATTCAACACCAATTACATGATTGTTGTATTCTTATAGTAAAGGAATCCAAATACAAATAAATATATATATATTTTTACCTTGGCATTAGGTTGGGTTTTAGGCCAGGAACCTGGTCTACCTTCTGAAATAGTAAATATGTGTCCATGCAGATGCGAGGGAAAGCACTATTCAACAGCTTTGATCGGTTGTGAAAGGATGGGTTATGAACTTTTGCAGTCCTGTCCAATACATGATTTTTCTGATGATAAACTGACCCATGCCAACACCCCATGGATTATTCTTGATACAAGTGACTACTTATTGCCCATTTTCATTACAGCATAGATTATGCATCTGTGTAATACAAAGAAAAGCCATGTCCAATGAAATGAAAGATACTCTTTCCAATGGGTCTGCTTCTTTAGATATTGGTGGCATGGATTAATATGCCCAAATCTAACCTGAAAGGGTTCATTTATTATGAGCAGCAGAGAATCAAGTCTCCCACTATGACATGTCAATATGACATTTCAATGTGGCTGGTAAAATTGGAGAAACCATCATGCACATAATATAGCAACACATCTTATCCTATGTTTATCTATATAGTGTTTGCCAATCAGAAAATATATGCACAGTAAAACGTTCTTTTGAGATTTGATAACTAAGCGGAGGAGAAAATGGAGGCTGATCAACTATGGAACTCAATAAGGAAACATCCCTTGGAAAAGGAACAAGCCTAACTCTGTCATAACCACCAAATTCACCATCATTTACAACTACAGTCCTGAGAACTATACCTCTTAGGCTGGGTTCACATATTTCAGGCATCCGGCATAGTTTCCCTCTGGCGTGCACCGGAGGGAAACTGATGCTAGAACTGATCCCATTGATTTGAATGGGACAGTTCACAATCATCCAGTGTCTCAAGTTTGATGCTGGATGGTTGGACACTCCAGAGAGCACCGTCCAGAAACAATGGACGCTGGATGCCATACAACTGAGGACAACTTGTATAAAAAAATATGGATTTCTGCATCCAAAAAAATAAAACTTTTTCATGACTGTTGCTTGATTCTTCATAGTACTAAAAAAGAGTTCCTCAAAGGCTAGAGACAATTTTGCCATTTTTATTAGTATTTTTGCTTTTGTACGCATTATGGTGCAAAAAAAAACTACTTATTTTTTTTATAAAAAATGATGTCAACTTTTTCTTCGGCAGCCTTTACAATTTGCTGTGTGAGCCCTATCTTTTTTCCATGTTTGTACATAGCCTATATGTTTCTCCCCTGCAGCCTTTCCTTGTATCTGGTCTCCCCTCTGTCTACTCTTTGAACAGGTGTCTAACTCATTCCCCCGCCTGCTGTTATCTCAACAGCGAGAAAGTAGTCTCAGAATGTGTCTCAGACTCTGATAGACTTATCTTACTCTGACTAAGGGTTCGTTCACACGGCCTTCTGTCCCCGTTTTTTATTTTTCCCCTTTTAGGTTCAGTTGTTGCTGCTTGAAAACGAATTACAAACGGTTGTAAAATAATCCCGTTGATGTCAATGAGATTTTTTTCAATCCTTTCACATCCGTTTGCACCTGTCTGAACTCATTTCCGTTTTTTTTACGAGAGAAAAGATGGTGCATGAAGTATTTTTTCTCCTGTCAAAAAGACTGAAGAAAAAATGGATACAGTATAATTAACATTGAAGTCTATGGAAAATGGATGAGCCTTTAATGTCATCCGTTTGCATCAGTTTTTTTCAATCCGTTTTTTGATCCATTTTTACTTCTGAGCATGCTCAGAACAACAAAACATTTTTTAGGGGTTTATTAGCTGAACAATAACGTATCCAAATAGATAACATCCATTTGCATCCGTTATTTTCCGTTTTTTTTTTTTTTAAAGACAGTTTTTTTTTTTGACGGGAGAAGAACGGGATGGGTCTAGACGGCCGTGTGAACGCAGCCTAACAACCAAAAGGCAGAGATTTTTTAATGAAGACTATTTGGAAATTTGTTTAATTTTGCACTCAGGAAAAGTCAAGAATGAAAAAAACGTCTTAAGTAGTTTAAAGGCGTAGGACTTGAATGAATGTATTTTTTAAGGGAATCTGTCAGCTGTATTTATTGCTTAGAGCTTCAGACACTGTAGAATAGCTGTTAAGGTATAAAAGCAAACTATTACTTCTCCTGGAGATGCTGGTGGTTGTCAAACCTATAAGATCTCCTTTTTATTTCTCAGGAAAGTGTCAAGTAGGGGTTACCAAACTGCTCCTGTGCCACAGCCTGACATGCCTATCTGCTCACCCTCATCTTCCAGCCTCTCATTGACTGATGCACAAGGCTGGAAGGTGATGGCAAATGAGGAGGCATACCAGGTGTAGCACTAGAGAAGCTTTTCTCCGCCTCCTTGACACTTGGCTAACAAATAAAAAGGCAGTTTTATAAGTTTGGCAACCACTACGGGCTCTGGGTACAGTTTGCTTTTATGCCCTACAGCTGACAGGTTCCCTTTAAATTCTTGCTCTACACTAATATGGTATAATAAGCCCAAAACAAAAATGTACAATGCATCCAAAATATATCTGTAATGCTTTGTTTGTTATGCTGTAGATATAAATACACTAATTTTAAAATAATATAATGGTGTGTGGCTGTAATAATGCAGGATTTTTGTTTAATGATGTAGACATCCTGTTAGCTGGTTATTAATGAAATCCACACCACAAAGATTGCTATATTCTATATATCACACAGCAGTTCATGTACTGGAATTATGCCTATGTATTGATCATGCTCAAGGCATGTCATGTGATACCGGATCTACAGCACCATGTGTTAGTGGGCTGGATTGTAAATCATTGATCTAGAGATTCACTTTGTATTAATGGGTCAAACTTTAATATTTGTGCATTACAAGTCTAATAAAAACTATTGGAGGGTCGGATGGACTACACATTAGTAGCTACAATATACATAAGGTGATAGACCACCAAAAACAGGGATCACTTCAGTACTGCCCAGATTTCACATGTTGCTGAGTTTTTTTTTCCTGACATAATTCATTTTTTATGTTTCTTTCGTAAAAAATACAATAATAAAAAAAAAAAGATGGCAATGATTGTGGCACAAATGTAATGTGTAAATACAGCCTTATATTTAGCGTTAAAGAGCGATAGTACTTGAGTAGGTTGCACAGATTACACTAATGTTATGTTAATGCATCATATACATCCACCCCACAGAGATACAAGTACTACGCGCCACACATGTAAATATATGCCTGCATGCACTTCATTACTTAATAATGAAATTAGATGTTTAATTGTATTTCCACTGACACTTGGATCACATTCCCTTATGTTAGCCAGATGTTTCAAGTACAGTGATTATCTGCTTTATATCAGCGAAATGAAAACGAACAATAAACATGCCTTGTTTTTAGCGTTCAGCTCACTGCTTTATTATATAAGACGCCTCTCAGGAAACCACAAGTGATATCATCATGGGAAAAAAATATTTAGTGCACAAATAAACATGGGATGAAGATGACTGAGGTTCCCCTGTGATTAACTGCACTCGTGTATACATAGGTCCAGGGCTGGTGCAAGGGTTTTTGCCACCCTAGGCAAAAGCTAATTTTGCCGCCCCCTTGACTCTACCTATTAACTCCGCCCTTTGACACGCCCCACCTTCTTACTGGGGTGACACACTGTAACAACCCCCTCCTCATATATTAGAGTATAATACCTGATGTAAAGGTACATGCACACTACAATTTGTGCAGCAGGAACCAAATTAAGAATTTCAAAACCGTCGCAGATCTGTGCCATACCCCATTCATTTCAATGAGCCGAACAAAGTCAGCTAGTGACCATACCCAGCTTTTGACCCGGACTGAGAAATGTGGTCTACTGCAGTTTTCAGTCTGGGTCAAAAGTTGTTTGGCTCATTAAAATAAATGGGGTAAGACACTGATCCAACAGGGATATAGCAGCAGGCAGTTTTGAAATTCTACCCCCGGATCCAGCTCCCAAATACAGAAATTGAGATGTGCATACACAGTATAATACAGGATATCATTTAGGATAAGTATTGTAATGTATCTATACAGAACCCCACATCAGAATAGTGAGTACAGCTCTGGAGTATAATACAGGATATAACTCAGGATCAGTACAGGATAAGTAATATAATGTATGTACACAGTGACCTCACCAGCAGAATAGTGAGTACAGCTCTGGAGAATAATACAGGATATAATTCAGGATCAGTACAGGATAAGTAATGTAATGCATTTACACAGTGACCTCACCAGCAGAATAGTGAGTACAGCTCTGGAGCATAATACAGGATATAACTCAGGATCAATACAGGATAAGTAATGTAATGTATGTACACAGTGACCCCACCAGCAGAATAGTGAGTACAGCTCTGGAGTATAATACAGGATATAACTCAGGATTTGTACAGGATAAGTAATGTAATGTATGTACACAGTGACCTCACCAGCAGAATAGTGAGTACAGGATATAACTCAGGATCAGTACAGGATAAGTAATGTAATGTATGTACGCAGTGACCCCACCAGCAGAATAGTGAGTACAGGATATAACTCAGGATCAGTACAGGATAAGTAATGTAATGTATGTACACAGTGACCCCACCAGCAGAATAGTGAGTACAGCTCTGGAGTATAATACAGGATATAACTCAGGATTTGTACAGGATAAGTAATGTAATGTATGTACACAGTGACCTCACCAGCAGAATAGTGATTACAGGATATAACTCAGGATCAGCACAGGATAAGTAATGTAATGTATGTACACAGTGACCCCACCAGCAGAATAGTTAGTACAGCTCTGGAGTATAATGGAGGATATAACACAAGATCAGTACAGGATAAGTAATGTAATGCATATAGACAGTGACCTCACCAGCAGAATAGTGGGTACAGCTTTGGAGTATAATACAGGATATAACACAGGATCAGTACAGGAAAAGTAATGTAATGTATCAAAACCTGTTAAGAGGAAAACTTGTCCAGTTGCCCATAGCAACCAAACAGTTCGCTTCTTTCATTTCTCAGAGGCAATTTAAAAAATGAAAGAAGTGATCTGATTGGTTGCAATGGGCAACTCAGCAACGTTTCCTTTACACAGGTTTTGATAAATCTCCCCCAGTGACCCCACCAGCAGAATAGTGAGTACAACTCTGTAGGGTATACAGGATATAACTCAGGATCAGTACAGGTCTCTGGTGGGGGCTCACTGCAGTGCTGAGCGAGCAGGGCAGCCTTTCCTTTCTTCATTCCCCGGGATCCAGCATGATATGGGGAACTGCAGGCACGGGACTGCTGGGAGGAGTCAATAGAAGCCAACTGGCACATGTCATGTGATGAGCCTGCTCCTCATTGGCTCAGTGTGCCTGCTGACATCTATTGACACTGCCCAGTGGTCCCTGTCTTGTGCCTGTGAAGCACTTCCAGCACTGGTCTGCATCTATGAGGGGAACAGTCTTGTATTTAGTTACATCTGATCTGTGCTGGTCGATCTTCTCCTTACTGAGTGTCTCCTTCTATTTTCCTGCAGAGAACGGGACACTTAGTAAGAAGAAGAAAACGGCACAGGGCAGCTGGAGGTAAATGAGGTAGAATGGTTGGAGGTAGACGAAAAAGAGTTCATGGTATCAATGTGGCCTCCAAATTCCTCAGATCTAAATAAGATGAAACACCTGTCTGATTTGCTGAAATCTCAGATCTAAAAAAATTGATCCCAGATCAGACCATTCATTTACATTCCTTGCACCTGCCACATCTTCAAGTTGTTGTGTCACTGCACCTTATCCAAATGGGATGTGTGCACTACCTAAAGTTGTCACTGTTTTCCAAAACAATTAGTTACATATATCTGGAAATGTCCTATTTGTCAGTATCCAATCGATCAGTCTCATATACCATCTGGATTATGTCCTGACATCTCATCATTGATCTTGATGAGATTCATGGCAACTAGTATTGCTGAAACTAGCTCAGTCAGTGAAAAAAAATAGATATGACATAATTTCAGATATATAAATGAAAAAAAAGGAAATTAAAACAAGGAATAACTAAGTTAAAAACAGAGGAAGGGAGATATATAAAAGAGGATAAAGGACTAGCCGACTGCCTTAATAAATACTTCTGGTCAGTTTTTACAGAAGAAAATGAAGTTAAAGGACCTCAGTTAGGGAGGAAGACTAATGAATCTTTTGATGCATGTTTCTTTACAGAGGAAGAGGTTCTAAATCAGCTGTCTAAAGTTAAGACGTATAAGTCACAAGAGCCTGATGGGATACATCCAAAGGTTTTAAAAGAGATTAGCGGCATACTAGCAAAACCGTTAACAGATTTAATTAACCAATCACTGTAACAGGAATCGTCCCAGAAGATTGGAAATTAGCAAATGTTGTCCCCATTCATAAGAAAGGTAGTAGAGAGGAATCAGGCAATTATAGACCAGTAAGTCTGACATCAGTAGTGGGGAAATTAATGGAAAGCCTTCTAAAGGATAGGATTGTGGGACATCTAAAATAACATGGATTGCAAGATGAAAAACAACATGGGTTTACTTCAGGGAGATCATGTCAAAATAATCTTATAGATTTTTTTAATTGGGTGACTAAATAATAGATGGAGGAGGTGCAGTAGACATTGCATATCTAGATTTTAGTAAGGCTTTTGACACTGTCCCACATAGAAGACTTATCAATAAACTGCAGTCATTGAGCTTGAACTCTCATACTGTAGAATGGATTAGGCAGTGGCTGAGTGACAGACAACAGAGGGTTGTAGTCAATGGAGTATATTAAGAGAAAGGTCTTGTTACCAGTGGGGTACCTCAGGGATCTGTACTGGGACCCATTTTGTTTAATATCTTTATCAGTGATTTTATAAAAGGTCTCAATGGTAAGGGTTTTTTGCTGATGACACAAAGATTTGTAACTGGGTTGATGTTCCTGGAGGAATACGCCAAATGGAAAAGGATTTAGGTAGACTAGAGGAATGGTCAGAACTATGGAGGGTATTTATCAACAGATTTATGTGTCTTTTATTGCTTTTCTTTGGTGCAGTGTCTTTTTGCTCCAAAGTTTGGCACATACTTCCTCTGTCATTTTATAAACTTGCTAGAACTTTGTCTTGTGTATAATTTTTGCAGTGGTCAGTAATTTAGCAATTGCATCAATTATCCTTTGGCGCAAAAATGTCAGTATTTGCCGCATGTTTGACGCAAATCACCACCAACAATATTCTGACATTGAAAACACACATACAAAAGGGAGAATATGGAAAGGCTCAATCCTACTATTAAAAAGGTTGATGCTTTTAACACGATTGCATCTTTCAACAATTATTCCTTCGTCCATTGCTTAAATTTTGTGTACTTCATAAATAAAATTTGGGCTTTATGTTTGATAATGCGATTCCCTGTCCTTAACCATATTCATCGCCTTTACTTCCTCTGTTTTGGACATTTTGGAGATTATCGTGTGGAAAAAAAAGGTTGGTAAAACTAAGCAATTAACTACAAAAACCAAAAAGGAATTTAAAAAACATATCAACCGAATGCAAAAAGTACACTTCATTTGACTAGGTGGCTACAAACCACCTGAAAAAACCACTCACGTCGCTTGCTGACCAGCTGAAGGAGAGATTTCGGAATCGCTGCTCTTCACGACTCTGTCCTCTGTGGCAGCTATTTCTGTGTAAAAGGCGCTGTCCACAGCTGAATAATGCGTTTGCGCCAAAATTACTAAAGGACGTGTGCCAAATGATAAATTTGATACACGTCCGTAAAAACCAAAGTAAAAAATAAATGGGTAAAAAGAAACTAACAACAGGTTAAAAATTATAAATACACCACTATGTGTCTAAGTTTCTAACTCTCAAACTACTGCTTCTCCACAGTATCAACATGCATGGTGGAAGTGGTAGTATGACACGCTACCTACACTGTGCTCTTCTTAGTATTTTCTCACAGTGCAAGTAAATTGAGAGGGTGTAAAGCATGATTTTTGATTATTCGGTTGTAACATGCAGACTTTATCATGCAAGGTACTGTACTATGGAGCTCTGAGCATACTGCATGGTTTATGCTACATGGTATTTTAAAGATGGTCTCCCCTAGATGCATACCTCCATAATACTGCATCTGATGTGCATCTGTGGGATTAAGATGAAGTTTGCTTGATTCATACAGTACAACTCCATAGAAGTCTATTGGACATTGTTCTATTATTGTTTCAGTGGTTCAGTGGTTGTCACAAAACAACAATTTGCATTAGACATAAAGATGAGTAAATCTGTGAAAATATGCCTTCACCAGTGTCTCTATTCATCGATATGTAACTTAGACAACCAACAAACATATTGCTGCAATACTCAACTAATTCATAGTAAATAGGTGCCAGAGTCCCAGATCCGATCAGGATCCACTTAAATGGGTACACAATTGCGCAGCACTCCAGATAAGGTGCAAATTCAAAACGTGGTTTATTCAACATGCATTGAATGCATTACACCAATGTAAAATCCTTTATTTGTGGAGGTAATCACCCCACAATATGACGAGAGATATAAGGATGTGGTAGCTTGTTTCTATTCCATATATATAGGAGCCTACAGACAGTGTGGGCCAAAAAAACAACAGAGCTATACTTGCACTAAAAGAAAAAAACTGGTAGTGTCAGGATCTATGGAATACATATCAGTAGGGTGTCAGAGGAAATAGGAGTATATATTCAATAGGCTTTACCTGGGAGGACCCTCGTCTGCCTTGCCTATCTCTCTAAATCCTGCCTAACACTGCAAGGTTGCTGCCCTAAGAAGGGCAATCTCACATTCATACCTCCTATAAAGCCCTAAATCTGGAGGTAAATCCCTAATCCAAGTAAGATTGAAAAAAGAGCTAGACAAAGCCTACTCTGTTATATACAGGAAAATTGACATGGTATAGGGTTTTCTTTTTTTTTTTCTTTTTTTCTTTACTTTTAATTGTAACATACAAAATGACATAGCTTTGCAAACATAATACTTTCAATGACTCTAGTCCCCTCTATTTTAATCCCTACCCACCCTCCCCCTACGGCCACGAGGGAAAAAAATAAATAAAAGTAATAAATCAAGAGAAACCTTCCTACTGTCCAATATTGAATTTTAAATCCATCTTTCCCATTCTTTCTACACTTTCTTCATCATCTTTTTCCCTTTAAACCAAATTAAAGGGGTTATCCAGGATATCAACTGGCTCCAGAAAGTTAAACAGATTTGTAAATTACCTCTATTAAAGAATCTTAATCCTTTCAGTACTTATGAGCTTCTGAAGTTAAGGTTGTTCTTTTCTGTCTAAGTGCTCTCTGATGACACGTGTCTCGGGAACCACCCAGTTTAGAAGAGGTTTGCTATGGGGATTTGCTTCTAAACTAAGCGGTTCCCGAGACACGTGTCATCAGAGAGCGCTTAGATAGAAAAGAACAACCTTAACTTCAGAAGCTCATAAGTACTGAAAGGATTAAGATTTTTTTTTATAGAAGTAATTTTCAAATCTACGGACTATAGATACAGAAACCAGCACTGCTGTATATGCGGCAATTGCAAAGCTGCCAGGTGGATATCAGAAGCCACAACTATTCCATATGGTGCTCAGTCCAGATGAAGCAAGTATATCCAATAATCCAAGTAGTGAGAAAAGAGGACGGCACTCACCCAGGAAAGTAGCTTTAAAAGGGCCTCAGTGTTCCTACCCTTGCACCTATCTGACACTGCCACCGTGTTCATAGAATAAAGGACTTTTGAAGCTACTGTTCTGGGTGAGTGCCGTCCTCTTTTCTCACTACTTGGATAATTTACAAATCTGGTTAACTTTCTGGAGCCAATTGATATATAAGATAAAGTTTTTTCCTGGAATACCCCTTTAACTCTTATGGCTTATGACAGAACAAGAAAAGTTCTGCACAAAAACACAACACGTGTTTCGCTGTGCTATCTACAAGATAGCGAAGCTCAACAGCATATCGATTGGTCTATTAAAAAAGTCTATAAAAGTGCAAAATACACAATACTCACTTGTCAACTGTTTCCTGTGTTTAGCAAAGCTGTTTAGCAAAGCCTTTGGTCCTCACTGATGTTTTTTATTATTTCCCTGAAGCCATGACATTCTAGACAGCCAATTACTAGCCTTGGTCATGTTCTGACTCCTGCTAAGGCCAATGATTGGCTGTTGAGTGCCCCAGGGATCGATCAATCCATCTATCTATCTATCTATCTATCTATCTATCTATCTATCTATCCATCAGACAAACAAAATAACACCACATAAAACAGAAACCAACAGTACACCTGCAGTAGGCTTAAAATTAGATGGACAGATGGTAAGTCAGAATATGTACCGTATTTTTCACCGTATAAGACGCACTTTTTCTTCCCCAAAACTGGGGGGGAAAAGTTGGTGCGTCTTATACGGCAAATACACATTAAAACCGGAGGTCCCTGCGGCCATCAACGGCTGGGACCCGCGGCTAATACAGGACATCACTTATCGTGGTGATGCCCTGTATTAACCCTTCAGACCCGGCGATCAAAGATGACCGCCGCGTCTGAAGCGAAAGTGACACTAACCCGGCTGCTCAGTCGGGCTGTTCGGGACTGCCGTGGCGTCCCGAACAGCTTACATGACACCGGGAGGGACCCTGCCTGTCTTCTCGGTGTCTGCTCCGTGCTGGGATCCCCTGCATGGCCAGCGCTCTCCTTCGCCGTCATCACATCGTCGCGCACACCGTCCCGTCATCCAATAGGAGCGGTGTGCGTAGTGGTGTGCGTAGCGACGTGATGGCGGCGTCGGAGAGCGAGGATACCGGGCAGCAAAGACGTTCCGGAGCGACGGGGACGTGGCGACAGCGATGGAGGGCGACATCCAGGGCAGCGGTGACGAGCGGTGACGGGTCCGGAGCGGCAGGGACACGTGAGTACTACCTCCTATACCAGTGGTCTTTAACCTGCGGACCTCCAGATGTTGCAAAACTACAACTCCCAACATGCCCGGACATTTTCTAGATTTTTATGCTTTAAAATTTGGGTGCGTCTTATATGCCGGAGCGTCTTATATGACGAAAAATATGGTAATCTGAACTCATATAAAATATATAGAACATTTTTAATATTTTTGGGTAAGGAAGACAGCTTTAGTCACATTGCCATAAGACATTTTCAGGTCTGTGTTAAATTACAGGACGATAGAAATAAAAGCCTACAAAAAGATATTATCCATCCAAATTAAAAGAAGGCAATTGATCGAAGTGTGTGCATGATAACATTGTTTCTGATATAAAACATCATTGCATTCCATACAAAATATTTTGTTGTGTACTTATTAAGTACAAGCCACACAGACACTAAAAGTATCCCCAGTGGTATTTTGCGCTCTCTGGGTTTCTCAATGCCTCCTTTCAGTGAAGTATATATGCAAGAAAATACTAAAACAAATGTCAATTATAAAGCTTAATGACAGCTTCACATAGCCGTAGGGACATGAAGATTCTAGATGTAAAAGATAAATAGATTCAGTGTTTTATTTATTAATATTTTTTTATATTATTACTAAATAGGCCCAGCCATGCATCACACTGGATTGGTATTTAAAGGGAACCAAGCATGATATTTTACCAAATATAACACTTGGCAATGCCTTATAAATGGTAAAATATTAACCGGTGGGTGTTTTTGCCCCAGAAAAGGAAAGGATAAGAAGTTTGTAAGTTACCCTTGCTGTCCTGTTAAAGAGGTCCTCTGGGCCGGGAGCTATACTTGTCTGGTTACGTTGCTCCGGCCATAGTGACACCCCCCACGGCATGATCAACAGCCTGTGTCATCGCTCTGCTCCGTCTGCTTAGGGAGTAGAGCGATGATGTGGGCATCCCTGGGGATGGTGAGGATAAAGATTTTACCATTTAATGCATTCTCAAGCATTACATATGATCAAATCTAATACTTGGTTCCTTTAAAGAAACACTGCTCTATTGTATTAAGGGTATGATTTAATGGTAGACATTAGCTAAACATAGAAGTCAATGGCCCATAAAGTAAAAGTATACGCTCAGCAAATAGACCAAATGTCATCTATGCTCAGTCCATCCAATTGAATAAACCAAATTAGTTATGCCAATGTATACCGCAGCATTCTATGCTGCAGTATACATTGGCATACCTATATAAGAGTGCATATTGACAATGTACTATACAGCTCAAACGTGGTGTAAACCCAACTTTAGTTTTGGGAACCAATAAGAAAGCTTGTATGACTGCGAAACAGTCTGTTGCCTAAAGGACTTTGGCGGCCTCTGGGTCTGTTTTTTGTTCCATTACAATGAGAACGTTTTTAGAGTGAAGAATTAAAAGTTACGTTTCAACAGGGTGAGTGCCCATTTCTTTTTATTTACCTACTGGTTTAAATAACGCTGGACTGCACGCTAAGAGAGCACCCCTCTTATGGTCACGTTTCCCCTCCAATTCACGGCATTATATATTCGTTGCAACTCTCTTCGTATCTCCAGCATTTTGACAGTAGTGCCGTCCACCTATTCCTTTATGCCTTTTGTATACTATCTTCTAAAGACTAGTTTTCCTAACTTAATAATTCATGGCTTTTTGCTACCACCATCTTAATAAGTCATGGCTTATTGCTACCACAACCGTTGGGGCTCCACTAATTGATATACAGTAAGCATTGTGAGGTTTTAACTGCAAGGTAATAATGCAATTGAATATTCTTGGAGTTCAGTAGCATCTTTAGCAATAGAAACTAAATTATTGCATTGTATACAATGATACAAATAACATCTATAATGGAGTATAAAATTATTTCAAGCCTTAGTGTACACAACTACTTTTATACATCTGACTTTAATGGAAGGAGTTAAGTAGTATATATATAGCCTGGGATTTGCAAAGCATGGCTATATCATACCGACTCATTCCTGCTTCTTTCTAGACATGCTAGAATTCAAGCCTGTTGGAGTAGTATGACAAATATTGGCACAAGAAGAACACAGAGGTTGCCAATTGGATAACCTTTCTAAAACTCAATAGGTCAAGTAGGGATTTTACTCATGGGTCAGATATGTTGAATGAAAACATCAAAAGTATTCCTGCAAGGTAGAAAACATCAGGAACTACATCTCTTGTCATCCAGCTGAAGATATTGGTGACTATATCATATTAAACATGTAAACAAGTTTAGAAATTTGCACATAAGATAAATAAAGAGTAAGAACATTATGGTGAAGTCCTGTCCTCAGCTAGCTTTGCAGTTTCGTGATAGTACGAATGGGTCCAAGAGATTAGATGTTCTCACTTAGGACTGGCTCCAGGTTTATATAATCCCTTGGGTGACAGAGCCTTAGTGGGCCCTTGTAAAAGTAACAAGAGCACTTGAATGCATCTGAAGGATCCGGCTGTGTTGTAATAAGCCCAGTCCATGTGTCTTTAGATATGAACAATACAGCTGTGTACTACACTATTCTATGAAATGGTGGAACTACCAATAAAGGCTCCAAACCTCCAACGATAGTGAGAACACAGTGTAAGTCAATGGGGTCTGTCAAACTGTCAATGAACCTTGTTTGGCAGATACAGTACTTCTATCATGGTGATCCAGATCATCAATAGCAATATGAACAGAACTTTATGATGAGGGCTGTGGGGCTCTCTTGTTTTGGTGGAATGAATAGCAATGCATGCTGCCTTATTTTTATCAGCCAATTTTAAAAATGGGACATTATGGAAATACAAGAGAACAAGTGGCATGCAAAAATATTTTCTATGCTCTGTCCAATTATGTTACCTTACATTGCTGCTTCTTTTTCCCAGAGCCAAATAAAGGGTGTCTAGGGAATGGAACTGTTTATCTATTAGGGCCGCTCAACTAAGACTGGTCCTCTATCATCTCTAGACTCTAAATCTCCTAGTGTGAGATGGAAAAACACCTATGCCTTTTGAGCTATGTGCTAAACTATTCACATCAGAGGCATTTCTAAAGTCTTGAAAGATCAGGAGCAAAAGCTTTTTGTGCCCACAGGCACTGTGCGAGGAGTCATTGGCTCTGTTCTCGCTACGCTGTCAAGCTGACTTTGGGATGCACCTACATTTAAAAGGTCTAAGTGAAGCACCAGGCAGCCACATGGGCCCACCAGTAGCAAGGTTTAATAGGTGCTGACACCGGCCCTGCCTTCATTGATCAAACATAGCCTACTGTCTACCAAAATAAATTACCAACAAAAATGTGCAGAATAAAAACTGATATAAAATAATGCACATCTTTAGTAAGTTGATCAATAGAAAAATACACATTAAAATAGAGCGAGTAAGCAAGGCTAGTGCTGGCCAACTGTCAGGGTAAGTACAGGGCAGGGGTCATCCTTATCAGGGGAGGTGTTCTGCCATTTCTCTGAGCGAGCAGACCTGGATGTAGGGAGGAGGTGCACAACTTACATGCGCACCTGGTTCTCATTCATGTGGTAAGACAGTTCATGTTTGTCTAGATCGGAGCATGGTAGTATATGGCATTGAAACCTGTATGCATACTCACAATATACCCCTCCCTAGGTTACTTGGAACATCACTTTATGTAGTATGCACTACAAAGAATAAAGAATATATGAAAGGTTAAAATTTTACTGTATGAAGGATTAACCATATGTTTTACATAATTTAATATACAGAGGGTGAAATAAGTATTGAACACGCTACCATTTTTCTTGCTAAATATATTTCCAAAGGTGCTATTGACTTGAAATTTTCAGCAGATTAAAAACTCCATGAACCCAAGTAATCCATACACGCAAAGAAACCAAAACAAGCTCAAACATTAAGTTATGTGTAGTTATTTGAAATAACACAGGGGAAAAGTATTGAACACGCTTACTGACATTTATTTAATACTTTGTACAAAAGCCTTTGTTGGTAAAGACAGCTTTAAGATGCCTCCTATATGGAGAAACTAGTTTCATGCATTGCTCTGCTGTGATTTTCCGTGGGCCTCTTCTATGAATCATGATTTTCAGTTCTTTCCATAGATGTTCAATGGGATTTAAGTCACGTGACTGGCTGGACCATTCTAGAAGCTTTATTTTCTTCCTTTTAAACCATTTAATAGTGTCTTTGGCTATTGGATCACTGTCTTGCTGAAATGCTCACCCTTGTTTCATCTTCATCATTCTGGTAGATGGCAGCAGTTTTTGTCAAGAATTCACCTATTCATCCTTCCTTCAATTATGTGAAGTTTGCCGGTACCATTTGCTGAAAAACAACCCCACACCATGATGTTCCTACTTCCAAACTTTACTATTGTTATGGTGTTTTTAGAGTGATGCAAAATCACTCTATTTTGACAACTTATAACTTTCTCTTTTTTCCATATACAGGGTGGTATGAGGGCTCATTGTTGGCGCTGCGATCTGTACTTTTTATCAGTACCACTTTTGCGTATATACGTAACTTTTTAATCGCTGTGACCAAAAAGCAGCAGGTTTGGCCTTTTAATTTTTTTTATGTACACTGTACAGGATAATTAACATTATAATTTGATAGTTCGGACATTTACAGACGTGACGATACAAAATATGTTTATTAATTTTCTTTTTAACGCTTTTTGGGATAACAAGGGTAAAAGGGACCATTTACATTTTTATTGGGGAAGGGGCTTTTTCAATTTTTTTCGAAAAACTTAAACTTAAACTATTTTTTTTTTTACACTTTTTAAGTCCCCATAGGGAACTATTTATAGCAATCAATTGACTGCAGATACTGAACAGTGCTTTGCATAGGTATAGCACTGATCAGTATTATGGGTGATCTTCTTCACTGATCTGATTGATGTCAGATCAGAGGAGAAGACCCCAGGTGATGGTCAAAGCAGGTAAGGGGACCTGCGGCCCCCATGTTGGATGGTCAGATCCCTGGGGCTGTGCCGTAGGCTATCAGATCATCCATTCAAATGACTGCATTGCCACAGATGCCGTGATCTGTATTGATCACAGCATTTGAGGGGTTAATGGTGGACATCAGCACGATCGATGATGTTCACCATCACTGGTGGGTCCGTGGCTGGTCCGGTGCTCGCATCATGTACAGGACATAAATGTACATCCTGGTGCGTTAAGTACCAGGGCACCAGGACGTACATTTACGTCCTATGTCGTTAAGGGGTTAAATGAGCTTCAGCATGCTTTTTACTCAGCAATGGATTCTTTCAAGGTGAGCATGCATACATGCCATAATGGCAGAGTGCAACACTGTTCTCTTTTTTGTATACTTTTTCACTAAATCACTGTGATTGGCTAAAGGGAGGATATAGACGGGGCTCTGTCTACTCCCAGAATGCCTTGACAAAGCGTGTTTGCACGCGAAACCAGCGCTCGTTGGTGTCTTGGTCCAGTTCCCTGTAGACCTGCAATGATGCAATAAAGATTTTTTAACCGCAAAGCTTATCCAGTACCGTGGCTTCATTTCTTTGTATGCATTTGCTAATAGATTTTTGTTGTTGTCTTGGCTTACCATGCCTTTTTATACCTCCCTTTTTTCATATGTTCAATACTTTTTTCCCCTGTGTCATTTCACATTATTACACATTAATTTCTGAGCTTATTTGTTTTGGTTTCTTTGTGTGTGTGGGTTAATTGCGTTTTTACTAACATCTGGTAAAATGTATTGTCAATAGCACCTTTGGAAATATGTTTAGTAAGAAAAATGGTGACGCATTCAATACTTATTTTACCTGCTGCAATTAAAAATGACTAGATACTTGTTATGATTTTATCCCTGATTTTCCATCTTAATTAATTGGACATTTAACAGCTTTATAGACAAGTATTTATTTTTGTCTTCTAAGAAAGAGATGTCACATTCTGTTTGGTTATCAGTACCTAACCAGCTGTAACCTTCACACTATATTTCATCTTGTGTAAGCTATTCAGGAACAATAATGCCTGTGATAGCATGAGGCAGAATTTTTATTTTTATTTTGTAGGAATTGTTATAGATCTCCATCTCTGAAAGCAGTGACGTTGTGTGGGTTGTCAGCACCAGGGGAAACCCTACCATGGTGAAAAAAGACTATAAATTAGAGGGCACAAGACTTGTTTTACCACTCCAGTTTTAGAACCAATTCTTTACACTGCTGTTTTCCACCTTAACCCCTTATTTTTTTTACCTTTCCAAATGTGATTCCATACTATCCAACTCAACATAATAATAATAACAAAAATAATAATTATTATTATTATCATATAGTGCCAACATATTACTTTGCACTTATCAATTCCGAGAGTACAAATAAAGACAAATATCAGATATTACAAAATTATACAATAATTATTCAAACAAAAGGAGCAAGTTGGTAATGTACAGTGTCAAATTCTGTAGAAAAATTACTGTAATGTCTGTTTTTGTGTTTTTATTTCTTGGGATCTGTTCAGACAATGGTATCCTTGTTTGAGCAGTTTATGTTCTAATTCTTCCTGTGCTTGGAAGAGTTAATGCTCTGAGCCAATTACAACTCGGGTGTGGCTATTTAAACCCTAGCTTTTCTACACTCTGTTTGCTGGTGATTGATCTACTTTGACTATGTTTAATTATGCAGATTAGCTATTGTGCTATGCTGTCCATGTCTGCTTAATCATGAACCTTGTATTTATATTGTAATACTTCTGAGTTTTTAACCATTATTAATAGTCCTGTTTATTACAGATTTTAGTCTGTAGTTTTTTGGATTATGTATGTCCATTCAGCTGTAGCCTTGTATCTTAGTCTGTGTTCACACTGTGAGTCTTGTTTATAATTATTTAGTGAATATATACAAATATGCAATTATGCAAATATTCGCATATATAAGCACTTCCAGCCAAAGGAGACTGATCCCTCCCTTCTTTTAGGTGAAAGATATTATCGCCCATGTGCACTATGCAAATTTCATTACAAATTTTCGCATGGAGAAAAAAAAGAGAACAAAAATAGTGAATATGCTAATTTCGTGAACATATATTCACAAAATATTGCGAATTTGAATATGGCCCCTGCTGCTCATCGCTAATCTGGAGTTATTATTGCTGTCTACTCTTTTTGTGGAGTGGGTTGTCTAATTTGTTCTTTGTATGTGTCCAGAGTTGTTTGCTGATTTTTTGAGTTTATGGGACATGCACTGATCATAGAGTTCATGATTACTGATCTAGTGTTTCCTCTGTGCTTTTCCATTGGTCTTTCGTGTCCTCTGTGCTTACTCACTGATCTGTGTCCTCTGAACTTAATCTATTTATGTTAGTTATCTGAGTCCAGTGTGAACAGTGTCCTATGTTCCTGATCAGTTTGGTGTTTAGCATTCAGTTTCTGATGTTTACTCCTTCTATACCTTGACTAGTTCATTTATTCATATTTGCCGTTTATCTGGATTCTGGTTTTTGAACTGTTTGTTAGTACACTATATTCTGCCCAATTTGCCTGTGTATATTCTGTCTTGTACATCTGCTTGTTGGGTAGTTTTCCCATTATGTTTCTGGCCTGTGACCGACTATGTACAGTGGGGCAAAAAAAGTATTTAGTCAGCCACCAACTGTGCAAGTTCTCCCACTTAACCTCTTAAGGATGTAGGGCATACCTGTAAGCCCTGCATCCGGTCCTGGTGGCTAATGAAAGCTGGGACCCTGGGCTAATAGCATGCAGCACCGATCGTTGTGCCATGCGCTATTAACCCTTTAGACGTGGCGTTCAAAGTTCATCGCCGTGTCTAAAATGAAAGGAAAAGCTTCCCGGCAGCTCAGTCGGGCTGATCAGGACCATCGAGGTGAAATCGCGATGTCCCGATCAGTAAGAACGTGAGCGGAGGTCCCCTTACCTGCCTCCATTGCGTCCGATCGGTGACTCATTGCCTGAAATCCTGCCTCCATTGCGTCCGATCAGTGACTGATTGCCTGAAATCCAGGCTTGAGCAATCGACTGCCGATTACACTGATCTTTGCCGTGTCAATGCACGGAAATTATCAGGGTAGCAGATCAGTGTGTGCAGTGTAATAGCCACTAGGGCGGGGGGGGGGGGGGGGGTTATAACACTGCAAAAACAATGTGTGAAAAAAGTTAATAAAAATCATTTAACACCTTCCCTAATAAAAGCAATAATCACCCCCCTTTTCCCATTTAAAAAAAAAACCTGTGTATTCAAAAATAAACATATGTGGTATCGCCGCGTGTGGAAATGTCTGAATTATAAAAATATATTGTTAATCAAACCGCACGGTCAATGGCGTACGTGCAAAAAAAATTCCAATATCCAAAATAGCGTATTTTTCTGCACTTTTTATTTCATGAAAACATTTATAAAAAGCGAAGAAAAAGTCTGATCAATAAAAAAATGGTACCAATAAAAACTTCAGATCACGACGCGAAAAATGAGCCCTCATACCGGCCCGTACGCGGAAAAATATAAAAGTTGTAGGGGTCAGAATATGACAATTTTAAATGTGTAAATTTTTCTTCAATTTTGTCACACAATGAACTTTTTTTTCACTTCGCTGTGGATATTTTGGTAAAATGACTAATGTCACTGCAAAGAAGAATTGGTGGCGCAAATAATAAGCCATAATATGGAATTTTAGGTGCAAAATTGCCGCTTGCGGAAATGTCCGAATTATAAAAATATATCGTTAATCAAACCGCACGGTCAATGGCTAAGGGGTCAAGGAGTAAGTTATTAGAGAGATAGCAGATTAGGTATGAATGAAGCAAGTGTTTCAGAAATTTGGAGATTAGAGACTGGTCTGTAGTAAGCTGCACAGGAAGGTACCATATATATATTTTTCAGCAATGGGGTTATTAGAGAATGTTTGAAGGATGAGGGGAAAATATTAGGGGAAAGGGAGGGGCAAGAGGAAGAGAGGATTTATCAAAATCTTGTCCAGTGAAAAAGTTGCTGAGCTGCCCATATCAACCAATCAGGTCGCTTCTTTCATTTTTGAAAAGGCCTCTGAAAAATGAAATAAAGGATCTGATTGGTAGCTATGGGCAACTGGTCAACGTTTTCTCTTGACAGGTTTTGATAAATTTCCCCCTTTTATTCTCCCTTACTGGCTCAAAAATTTAGAACAATGAAAGGGAAATGTGGTGGTGAATGGGATCAGCACTGCTAGGATCTTGTGACATCTTTGAAATAGGTGGCCAGGCCTTCAGCACAGAGATTAGTGATAGGCGCCTATGCTTTAGGCCTAAGGAGAGAGTTAAATGTATGGAAATGTTATTTTGGGTTGTTGGATAGAGAAAAAATTAGGATGGTGAAATAGTTTTTTTTGACAATGGTGAAGGGCAAAAAAATAGATTTGGTTTTCCTCCATAGACCTTCAGCACACCTTGAGCACTGTTGAAAAAAGCGAGTTCTTTGCATGAGCCAGGGTTGCTGCTGATGGCCAAATGTAAGGGGCGCTGCTTTTCCAGGGTATTCCTGATGGTTTCATGGTAATTTGTGACCAATAGGAGGCAGGTAAAAATAAGGAGTGGAGGATGGGCCAAAGTTAGAAAAGATATACCCAGAAGTTAAGAGCAGGAAAATAAAGAGGGAGAGCACTTCCCTGAAGTGGCTCACTTGAAGGAGCAACTTTATTGCTGTACGATAGAATTAGAGGTTTTTGGGTGATTCATGAAGGTTATTTGAGCAACACATGGGTGAGGAAAGTAGAGATGGGCTAGTGATAAAGTCCATTGGAAGGTTGGAAGGTGTTAGGTATGAAAACAGAAAATTCAAGGAGAACTTCAGGTAAAACTAACTTATTCACCATCCACAGGGTGCTCTGTGGGTGGTCCAGCCGCTGAAACCCCCCGCGATCTCTGGAATGGGACCCGGCTCCAAGGGATGAACACATGCTGCAGACAGACCCCAGCTGTCATTCATTTCTATGGGAGCACCAAAAAGGCCCAAGTACAGCACTCGGCATCACCAATGCTCCTATAGAAATTAGTAGATGACACACGCTTCTCACTGACAGTTGGGGTCCCATAACATTCCCAGCGGTGGGACCCCATGTGATCAGCTACCTATCCCCTGTCCTGTAGATAGTGGATAAGTTAATTTTGGCTGGATGTAGACAAAGACTGTTAACATGATGTTTGTTTGTCAGTAGAGAAATAAAGCTCTACTTACTTCTGGGCCAATTCTTGCATAATTTTGAATGAAGCACTAAAAACTATGCTCCAAAGAAAGTGTAGCCATGGTAAACTTATGGCTTTGGAGAAAACAATAATATTCCCAAAAGAGAAAACTAAACATTTTTGCCTCACACCCAGTATTGAAATTATTGAAAGTATTGAAATTACACAAAACATTCTCCTGTTTTTTTTATTTTTATTTTTTTAAAGGCTACAAAATGTTTAACCTTCTCTTCAACCTTAATAATATGAAAAATGTGCACATCTCAATATAATCACATTTTGCATTAGGTAACCTTTAAATATCATTGTAAAATAGCTAGAAAAATGTTTACTCCTATGTTTTAGAATTTTTTGGATAAATAAACTGTATTTTTCCACTGCGTGTGGAGAGTCAGAATCCCATAGCAAAAGTTAATAAGGAGGTGCACATCATAAAGGATCCTAAAGGGTAGTATAATAAACTACTTGTATAATATTAGTGTATATCCGTATTTTTCGTCCTATAGGACGCACCGGCGTATAAGACGCACCCTATTTTTAGGGGCAAAATCTAAAAAAATTAAGATTTTGAACCCAATAGTGGTCTTCAACCTGCGGACCTCCAGATGTTGCAAAACTACAACTTCCAGCATGCCCGGACAGCCGTGTCCCCGTCGCTCTGGAACGTCTCTGCTGCCGGCCGTGTATCCTCGCTCTCCGTCGCCGCCATCACGTCGTTACGCACGCCGACGCACGTACGTGACGATGTGATGACGAGGAAGGAGAGCGTCGGCCATACAGGGGATCCCTGAACGGAGAAGACACCGAGGAGGCAGGTAAGGTCCCCCCCGGTGTCCTGTAAGCACTAACCCTATTCAGTCGGGCTGTTCGGGACCACAGTGGTGAAATCGCGGCAGTCCCGAACAGCCCGACTGAACAGCTGGGTTAGTGTCACTTTGCCTTCAGACGCGGCGGTCAGCTTTGATCGCCGCGTCTGAAGGGTTAATACAGGGCATCACCGCGATCGGTGATGTCCTGTATTAGCCGCGGGTCCCGGCCATTGATGGCCGCAGGGACCGCCGCGATAGGGGTGTATTCGCCGTATAAGACGCACCGACTTTTTCCCCCCAGTTTTGGGGAAGAAAAAGTGCGTCTTATACGGCAAAAAATACGGTACATAGTTTTTGCATCCCAGTCATGTCACAGAGACATGTTTAATGCTTTAATCAGTCAGGGTCTGTTGATTCAGACCCCCCACAGATAATTCTAATGAACCACGAGAAGGTAAAATTGTGAGCTTCAGTCCCCAGCTCGCTGTTATCTTCATCCAGCTCCATATACCCTATGAGGAAGTCTGTCTCCTGTAACTGAATGGAGATCCCAACAAGCTAAGGAGTGAAGCGCAGAGCCTTGCACTTCTCCCTGTTCATCTGGTGAACACTCAGGCCACAATCAAAACTTCTGAAGTTTCTGTGACATATCAAAAGGTTTGTTAAAAGACAGGGACTCTTTAAATTTAGCATTTTTATCACTTCATGGATATGTTTTTTTATTTTACTATTATCATCAACAGTGCATAATGGTTTGTGTTTCCTTTTTCCCATATGGATATATAGTAGCTATAACTATATTTCATCATGACGGGTAATTCGATTTTTTTAGATATTGCTGTTTTTTAACATTAGTAACTGTTTGAATTGATTTTAATAATTTGTTTTGGTTTTAACAGATATTAATAACATACTATAGTACTGTCAGTAAAAATGAGTAGTACTGATCTGCTAGTTTTCATTGTTGTATTACCAAAAACAAAAAAAGATCATAAAGCTGTGAATGTAGTCTAAATAGTCAAATACTCAGCTGCCCATTACACGGTGCATGTAATATGAACTGTACATCTTTTTGCTTTGTTTTCCATTTCATGAACAAGTAGAACAAAGGTCATGGAAAGGTTCAGAACATAGCTAATGCAAGAAAATACAGAATTTAATACATACAACAAGGTCAACAAAGACTGAAACAGGAAGGTATAAAAAAGGACTATTCCCAATGCTGTCAACTCCCTGCTATACAAATCACATTAATAGAGTTTTCGGTGTGGAAATAATGTCATTTTTCATTTGCCGGCAAACAGACAGCTGTCATAACTTTCTAAATGAAATACAAAATAATGATGACACTTTTAAGTGCTCATGTATTAGTAATGGTGCACTCTATAGAAAACACTAAACAAGCCTAAGATGTTACAGTACCTAAAACTATATCTCAATCTGATAATTACGCACAATTCTAAAGCCATTGTTTGTTTTTCTTTGGCTCTTTTCCCATTCAATCCTTTTAAAGCAAACATAACATAAAGTATAATTTACAGCACATGTAAAGGGAACCTGTCATGTCAATCCTGTAAGGCCACATGCTGTGAAGTTGAGAGGAGCTTAGACAATTAATATTAGGTTTGTGGGAAAGGATTCAGCATAACTTGTATTTTTTCAGTTTAAAGGGGTTTTCCACCCCCTAGACATCTTATCTCCTATCCAAAGGATAGGAGATAAGATGTCTGATTACAGGGGTCCCGCTGCTGCAGCCCCCCCGAGTCATCACTGCACGGAGCAACATTTTCTCTGTGCGTGATGACTCACAATATAGTGGCGGGAGTATTGTGATGTCATGCTCCGCCCCTCAATGAAAGCCTATGGGATGGGGCGTGGTGGCTGCCACACCCCCTACCATAGACTTGCAAGCGAATTTAGCAAATATTAGACGAATATTCGTCCATATATTCGCGAAATATCGCAAATTCGAATATGGCCTATGCCGCTCAAAACTATCCACAACCAGTTATGGTTTAACGGAGTCTTTACTGAGTTAAGACAGATGGAATTATCTTCCCAGTCACCAAGGGACTCAACCTGACAGGGCCAAACTGCAGTGAAGGACCATGTCCTGTACTGGGACATTACAGGCCCATATCTGTGTCTGTATAGCAGCAACAAATCTCAACTAGACCTAATCTGAGTTCTCACTCAACTTGTCTTCACTTCCTCCCTGAGATTGCTCTGCTCTGCTAGGTCTCTTCATCCAATCACTGCAGACTGCTCTGCAATCTACTCTCTGTGTTTAAACAAGAGTTTGATAGACAGGACAGGAGTGAGCACAAAGAGTGGTAGCCCTGTCCTCACTTCCTGGACCTTTTCCTCGCCTGTGCTTCAGCTGGGACAAAAATGATGCTGCAGGGCAATCTTTTTTTTTTTAAGCCATGATTCCAGAAAAAAGGAGATTTTCTTATGAAGTATATTAAAAAAGGTTAATGTTTTGCCAAGATGTACAACATATAAAAAACTTTTTGATTCTGACAGTGCCCAATTAAGGGGGGACTTAGTGAAGTGCTTCTACATTTGGCCTTTTCCATATTACTGGGTGGTTAATCCTATGTGGTATTTTAGTAGTCAAGACTATTTAGACACTTATAAATATAGGAGTCAGACAAGCTGAAAAGAGTCTGCTTGACTTTAAGTGACGCTAATGGTGTCAGAATAAAAATAACCTGGCCCCAACTTTCACAACACACTACACCCAGTAAGACAGTCCTTGTGGCAGCTCCTTTAATACATGCTGTATTCCTGCAATTTGTTAAAGGAGCCTTACTAATACGCTTTCCCTGCTAGTGAACAAGATTTTTTTTTTTATAGGTTGTGAAAAGTTCTGTTGTAAATTTGTAATGATTTGTAATGTAATGAGTTATATGTGAGGCTTTGTAAAGCTTAAGTGTTGTACTGTTAATACTCTCTACAGAAACAATTTGGCTGCTGGTAATATCTGACCTTTACCTAAATATGTACAATAAAAAATGTTTAATCTTTTCTTCATGCTGGTTACCTCAGTGAGATGCACTGTTGCAAAACTACAACTCCCAACATGCCCAGACAGCCAGCATTACATTGCCTAAAGGACTCCACATGCCAGTTTGGTGCTCTTCTTGTAAAGAAATATACACAAATTTGTGTAGAGGCCCCAGTGCAAAATCTATTAAAGGACCCCAAATAATAATGTTTAAAGGACCTATCCAGTGGAATTTTGTAATTTTCTTTTGTCTCCAGCCTGCCTAAAAAATTAATATACTCTTTAAATCCCATTTCTCCGGTCCCCATAGCTCTAGGAGCAGGACACCCCATCTCCAACTAGGTCTGCTTCCCTGGGGTTGACCGAACAGTAGACATGACATCACAGTGCTGCTCTGCCAATCCCTGGCCACAGCGGTGTCCTGATTGGTGAGCGGTCAGCGGTCAGTGATTGGTGAGCGGTACTGTCAGTTCTCCCAGTTGTAGACGCAGGCTGGGGACTAAAGCAAATTACAGAATTCAACTGGACAACCCCTTAATTTATAGTACTGGTCTCCTTATCTAGGGAAGAGAGAACGAATGGGCTCCCAAATGCTTTAATGCCCAGGTGCAACCACATAATCTGCACCCCCAATAGTTATGCTCCGGCTTATATGTATACATTCACTGATCAGCAAAACCGACCTAGTAATAAAGCAATAAAAAAATCTAACCCCTTGTTACATTTTTCCCAAAAAGATGCCCTTACCAAAGCTTCCAAAGGGACCATATATTCCAGGGAACCCTGGTTAGGAAACACAGTGATAGGTTATGAAGTTGTTAGGAAATATTCTTTTGTAGAAGAACATATTTCTAGTTATCTTTAAGAAGAAGGATATTTTGCATTAGAATACTAATGTGTTTTACATTTTGCACAACAATGAATAGCCCCAGATGTCAGTTATAAAATAGTTCTACTTGTTAAGAGGCTTGAGTTATCTGCTATCTGGTGAGGATCAGGAGTATTTGCATGTCTAAAGGAATAATAGTGCACTTTGGATTGGCTGCAATATTTAGCATTAATTAAATTGAATTGAATTGAATTTCATTTGTTTCGGCAGAAGAACAAGAAGAACTTGGGTAACTGTGAATACATATTAAAACAGTTGCAATTGTAAACTCTATTGAAATCAACCCAAGATATGGAGGTTGTCTAAATGATATTATTTTTTATTACAATGCATATTCTAGTACCATAAAGTAACATTGTAACACTTAATATACAATGCAATGTATAGACAGTTAGTGAAAGAAATAAAAAATATGGATAGGCTACCACTTCAACTTTCTTCGGTGGCATGGTTTAATGATTTTCTTTTGTCGGCATAAACTTTTTTGAAGTGGGTGCACAGAAGTCTGGAGCTGCACAGATGAATGTACAGCTACAGGAGGAAAGCTGCCTGCAGATCCCCACACCTTTTTATTTCTATGTCCCTTCTTCTTAAAGTGTACCTCTCATTAGCAAAAACTTTTTATATAATGTAGATAATACAATTATATGTATATTTGTAATATAATGGTAACATTTTTAAAAATGTGTATTTTTTTGGTTAAAGAAATGCTGCCACTAAAGCTAATGCCTGTGTCTCTGTGAGGAGACCAAATACAGGAAGTGAGGGCAGGACAAGCAGGGCTCTGTGCAGGCTCCAGGCTTGTCAATCATCCTGCTGTGGGAGCCAGGGCCTTCCAGTACAGAGCCCTGCTTGTCCTCAGTGTACAGAGCCCTGCTTGTTCTTAATGTACAGAGCCCTGCTTATCCTCAGTGCTTAGAGCCCTGCTTGTCCTCAGTGCACAGAGCCCTGCTTATCCTCAGTGCACAGAGCCCTGCTTGTCTTCAGTGTACAGAGCCCTGCTTGTCCTCAGTTTACAGAGCCCTGCTTGCTTACAATATTTTCTACATACAATAGTCTTTTCTGGACCATTGTAACTTTAAAACATATTCAACATACAATGCTACGGACAGTCCAGATCTGTGAAACATGTCAATGGCTGGAAGAACTCACCAATCAGAATGGGCGGCTCCATTTAACTTTTTTGGGAAATCATGTGTACTGTACAGGACCCTTAAGGAGCTCCTTTCCTCTACTTAGACAATGATTTACAGCTTCCAGCAGCTCTTTCTTACTTTTATATTTAAGGACTTGCTTTATCTGCATTAGTTATCTTTTTAGTTATTTTCTTTAGTTCTCACAATGGTCGTCCTGGAGCCAATTAATATTGTAACTTGATAGATCACTGTATTATTTTAAATACATGTACATTATTCTAAATATATGTCAATTTGTAAGTACATATTTCTGAAAGTCCTTAAAGCTGAAAATAAACGATACAAAATGATTATTATGGGAATACATTTTCTTTGCTTCCTGTCACTATTAACGTATGCTATAGTGTCTGATCCCTTCTCAACTTTGAAAGGCTGCTCACATCCAACAACAAATAGCATTCATTTCATAACAAAAAGATTTAACATTCCTTTTAAAAAATGTTGAATGAAGAAAATCTCATAAATGTGCTTCTCTCCCCTTATATTTTTCTCATATTATAATCAAAACTATAAGTAAGATGTACACATTCTTCTATGTATTTAGGAAAACTGCCATATCAATAAATGCAACAAAAGTCTCATCTATTTCTCCACGAGCACTAGGACCTGTCCCTTGCAAAGCCCTGCTATTTTACTCATCTCCCAAACAAAGGACTGTAGACCAAAGCCCTGTATTCTATACAAGATTTCCGCAATACTTCTTTGGGACCATGCAGAACATCCTGAAGATTGACATACACAACAGGCAAGTTTATCGCCTGTATACTTGTAACATTAGGTTCTAGGTTTAGTGCCCCTTTAAGTTGCATTGTATTTTTTTTTCCAAACACCATTGGTTTTAGATTGGCCTCTTGAGAGCGATAAGCAAGTTAAATAGTCTAAATGTTCTCCAAACCATGAAGCATTTCCCTGAAACATGAGGTTTGATTGAAATTTGTTGCTGGCGCTTGGTGTGATGCCACATTAGGTTGGGCCACTGGTGTTTCTCTCCAATAACTCCTGTGGCTAATGAATTCTCAAACAATTAGCATGTGGGAGATTTTTTTGTGTTATCTAATAATAGAATTTGTTTAAATTTTGTTAAGCAGTAATCCAAATCCCTTTGTTCATTAGGAGTTTGAAAAAACATTTTGAGGAGTGAAGAAAACATAACAAAAACATGTACTGTATCGCAGAAGATATTTTATGTATTCTGGCAAAAAAGGTGGTAAAGATGGCGTATCAAGAACAACTGAGCCTGATTTCACAATAAAGGCTGCACACTAATCACAAGTGTTAGAAGTTTCTGCTAATTACCTTTACTTCACAGTTGGGTGAATGGTGATTATGATCAGCGTTTACATGTTTACATCAAATAGCCCATGTTGAAAATGTTAGGAAGAAATTACCTGACATGGTTTGGATAACAAGTATAGGAAAAACAAAAATATGCTATTAAAGGAGTATTCTGGTTTACTAAAATGTATCATCTAACCAAAGGATAGTGGATGAGTGTCTGATTGCAGGGGTTCCGACCGATTGAACCCCCCACTATTTTCTGCATGGCACCACGGCTCTCTGCATGAAAAGAGCTGTGTCGACCATAGCATGAAGTGGTGGTCAACACACCCCCTCCAGAGAGCCGGAGATACACAAACGTGTCAGTGCTTTATGTTGTGGTTAACACCGCTCTTTTCATGCAGAGAGCTGGGACACCATGCAGGAGATCACAGAGGGTCCTAGCAGTCGGATCTCCTGCTCTGGACAGTTCCTGATACGGGCATCAGTACTGGAAGGGTAAAGATTTTTTAATAGAAGTCATTTACATATCTGCTTAACTTTCTGGCACCAGTTGATTTAAAAAATATGTATATATTTTCCACCAGAGTACCCCTTTAAAGCAAATGTCCACTTTGTAATGGGTCTGGGAAATAAAGAAAAAGAAGAGGCTCACTCCTAGTGGAATACTGTATTATGTTTGGGTATCCTGTGCTAGATAATGCACCTTACCATATGCTGAGAGCACTTTGATATGCTTGTAGACTCACTCGGAGCTGGTAGATCCAGATGGTTGGCTGCCTCAGCGTCCTTGACCGTGACCTCCAGTTACGGTATATTCAGATAAAGGCAAAAAAAAAGGATGAAAAAAGTGGACGTTTTTGATGGCGCCATCCCTATTATTGGGAAGGCACCCTCAAACACATCCACTTTTTTTCATCCTTTATTTGCCTTTATCACTTTGTTGAACCTACTATGTTTACCAAGTTATCTGATCTGTCAGTATTATGTTATAAAGCATTTGGCTGGCATTTTTTTTTTTTTTTTTACCAGCCAACAAATCTGTATAATTACAATGCATAATGGACTAAAAATAGTTGGTCATTGAGTGTCTGGCAAGGTAAATGATTATTGGTCAATAGTTGTAATTGATAATAAATGTATAAGTAAACAAAAAATAATATAAAAATGCATACATGACAGACATTGCAGAGTTGTACATAAGCAAAATTATAATTTGGTAGTAAGCAGATGTTATTGTCACATCAAACAAACGTATGAACAAACTAGATTATAGGCTAGAAAAATTGGAAATATCTATGGAGATAACTCCTAGAAGGTGACAGCACTTATGATAAGTTCTAGAAGGACCAACAATTCGATGGTCCTTTTATTTAACATTATAGGTATCCTTAATAGCAATTTTATTAGCTAACAACTAAAGGAACAGACTCCAATAGAAGAATAAGTCATGATAAATGAGTGTGCGATCTCCTAAGAATCTCAAGGTAACTAATTGTCAACTGAACAAAACTTATGTAGTGACCAGTGTCAGGCAGCTGCTGCCAGGGCATATACTATCATGGGGTGCATCAAAAGGGGAATAGCCGCACATGACGGGCAACCAGAGTAATATGGGGAATGGGAGGATTACTGTTCCCAGAAAGATTATCAGAATTAGGGTTATTTAGTAAAAAAAAGAAGGCTTAGGGACAACCAAATAACTTTATCTTCATTTATCAGAGAAGTACAGAGATCTCTCCCATGATCTATTTGTTCCCAGAACTGTATCTATAACAAGGGGGCATCCTCTACGTCTAGAGGAAAGAAGGTTTCTACACCAGCACAGATGGGGATTATTTACTGTAAGAGCAGTGAGACTATGGAACTCTCTGCCAGAGGAATATTCATGAGAATCACTTTTTATGTAATATTTTAAAGCTTGAATTTCATTAAACAGTTGCTTTACCCATTACCTTTAGCTTCAGACATATTAAGTAAATCTCAATGCCATAAACTCGAGAGAAATTAGAATCACCGCTCAACAAAATAATTAAACAAGATGTTAAATTTTTTAGTCACTAAATTGCACATTTCTTCCTAGGCTACTTCAAGCTTGAAGTAACAAGTCATACAATGTGAAAGTGACAGCAAAGTCAAATCTCTAGTGTAGCCAATGCGGAATTCAAGGTAAGGTCAAGGTCTATGAAATACTTGCAGTTAACAATATCACTAACATGCATGGTGCCCATTATATAAATTATTAATGGGTGTTTTCCTCAGGAGCTTTCACATTCTGAAGAGTCAAACATTTCTATTTTCAGTCAGTATATAGGTCTGTCACTTTGTGGACTACAGTAGGTCTTTTCAAGTCTTTCCTGACATGACCCCCTTAATGAAATATGATGTGTACTAATAGGAAAAGCAGTAGTGAAATAAAATAGTAAAATGAAGAACAAATGTGCATGGAGAAGTCTCCTCTGGTCACCAAAATATGACCATCAATGTTTACTGAAGGAGAAACATTGTACTAAAGTATTAATTTATTTTTAGTTCACTTTCCACAAGTTTTGGATTGTTGAAACTATCATGTTAAAGGGGTACTCCGCCCTTAGACATGTTATTCCCTATCCAAAGGATTTCTCCTGCATGCCTGATGACTCACAATACAGGGGCTGGAGAATCGTGATGTCAGAGCCCCACCCCCTTGTGACTCCCTCCCTCCTTCTCAATGCAAGTTTATGGGAGGAGGCACGGTGGCCGTCACACTCCCTCCCATAGCCTTGCATTGAGGGGGCAAGGCCGTGATGTCACGATCCTCTGACCCCTGTATTGTACTGTATTGAGTCATCAGGCGTGCAGCTGATGACGGGGGGGGGGGGGGGGAGGGGGCTACAGGAGAGATCGTTGGGGTCCCTAGCAGCAGGACCCCTGCGATCAGACATTGTATCCCCTATACTTTGGATAGGGAATAAGATGTCTAGGGGCAGAGTACCCCTTTAAGTAAAAATGTTTGGTTGCATGGCATTCCATAATGTTGACCATACAAGACTGTCCACAACAGACCTTTAGAAGAGGTCCCCAGAGCATATCTGCTTCATAAGGGTCATGGCTGGATTGTGGATCATGTAATAATAGCTGCTGGGCAGTAGTAATATAAATCCACTTAAATGCATGTAATATAGTTCTTATAGGAACCTTAAAAATATTAGATTCACCTCCAACATAAACAATTTACATTACTCAAATCTATTTGTCACTGTCTTTTGAATGTGGTATTAAACAATGCAGTACTACTTGGATTGACATGACACCTGGAATCTAAGTGTTACCTAACCAGCTGTGGAAAACCCACTGTACATATTAGATAAAGGTTTCCTCAACCAAGCAATTTCAGCAAGCTTAGCCGAAATCCACAGGACCTAAATCTGTTAAAGTACTGGTGTGAGTGAGTTAAGGGACCAATTGAGACTACCTCGGGGTTATCATGGAGTCTTGATCCGCTGACATGATGGCCAGAGGGTCCCTACCTGCGTCTGCGTGTCCCATCCTATCTCTTCACAGCTGTCATGCCCCCTCCCATAGGCTTGCAATGAGGGGGCGGAGTGTGACCTCACACAGGGCGGAGCCTTGACCTCACAACGCTCCGGCCCTGTGATCGACAGTAATCAGACCTGGAGCGAACAGGCTCCGGGGACAGATTTTAATGGGGTGCAGCATGCAAGATCACGGGGGTCCCCAGCGGTGGGACCTCCACGATCAGGCATCTTATCCCCTATCCTTTGGATAGGGGATAAGATGTCTAAGCGCCGGAGTACCCCTTTAAGTTCCAAGCCTGAGATGCTAAAAAGCAAAGCAATGGGTTAGGAAAAGCAAGCCCACCCCCATCTTTTTGTCTCTGCAGATTTTCTAGCTTAAGTTTAGGCTTCTGGCCATTCCATATCAACTCTCTAAATTGGCCATTAATCTTTTGAAAAAGACTAAAGGGGAGCTAGATTGGACAGTTAAGTATAGATAAGTATAGAAGTTGTGGCATATAGACCATTTTAATTAGATTAATTCTGATTATGACAGAAAGAGGTAATCTACGCCAAGCCAGTGATTTACGTTTCAAATTATTTAAACATGGAGTTATATTTAAGGCTTCATATTGGAATAAATTTGTAGAAATTTCAATAACCAAATATTTAAGATGCATCACACATTTTATGGAAGTATTTTCATTAACCTCAACAGAGGAAGCTTCCCGATCCAACAACATAAGGAAAGATTTATTCCAGTTAATACGAACACCAGACAGGGACCCATATTTATAATGCATTAGTGAGGGACCACTATCATTTAGAAATAATAACGCATCATCTGCATACAAAGCAATTTTATTCATATAAGAACCGTATCAAGGAAGCCAGGGGTTCCATCACAACTGCAAATAGCAGCGGTGATAGTGGGCATCCCTGTCTGGTACCAAGAGAGAGTAAAATTTGAAGAAACCTCACCATTAGCACAAATTCTGGCACTAGGGTTGTTTTACCCCCTAAGGACTCAGCGTTTTTCAGTTTTTTGGGAATATATGAAGGCTCAATTTTTGCGCCATGTTTTGAAGTTTTTATCAGTACCATTTTTATTTTGATAGGACTTTTTGATCGCTTTTTATTTTATTTTTTTATGGTATAAAAAGTGAAAAAAAATACGCTATTTTTGACTTTGGAATTTTTTTTACGTGTACGCCATTGACCGTGCAGTTTAATTAATGAAATATTTTTATAGTTTGGACATTTATACACATGAAGATATCACATGTGTTTGTATTAATTTTAATTTACATCATTTTTTTATGGGAAAAGGGGGTGATTCAGACTTTTTTTTTGCAATGTTATAGCCCCCATAGGGGACTATAACATTGCACACACTGATTTCCTACATTGATCACTGCCATGCAATAGCATGGCATTGATCAGTGTTCTCATCGCTCGACTGCTCTTGCCTGGATCTCAGGCACCAAGCAGTCATTCGGTGATCGTACGTGCAGGAGGCAGTTAGGGATCCTCCTTGTGTCCGTACAGCTGATTGAGACGCCACGGTTTCACCGCGGTTTCATCCCCTCTGAGCTGGCGGGAAGGTTTAACTTTTCGTGATCGGTGATGTCCTGTATTAGCCGCGGGTCCCGGCCATTGATGGCCACTGGGACTGACCTGATATGACGCGGGGTCACTGTTATGGGGTTAAAGTAACCTAACCCAAGATATAAATCTGGGTCCAAAACCCATTTCCTCCAGAGTCGCCCATAGGTAGGGCCACTCTACACGATCAAATGCTTTTTGCGCGTCAAGTGAGAATATGGCCCTATCTGTGGGAGAGTCCGGAGGAATTTGTAAACTTAAAAAAATTAAAAACGACGAATATTGATAGAAGTAGAATGACCGGGAATAAAACCTGTCTGGTCCTGATGGATTATTGACGAGATAACCTTATTCAAATGAGAGGCAAGTATTTTAGCCAAAGATTTTACATCCATACATAATCTCCAATAATTGACTGTATGTTTTTTTTATAGAATATTTACTGCGCAGCACTATAATCTTTCTTCCAGCAAGTGATCTAAGATTTGTTCCAAACATAATTCATTTACCAGACTCTGATCTTTAGGAAAATACTGGATATTTATTACACTGCTACAGAGAAGATGATAAAATATTGTAAGTCATAATTACCAAATAAGTTAGAAATTCTTTGCAAAGCAGTACATAGTAAGGATTTAAAGCAGGAGACTTAGTGTACTGTATGAATAATAATCCAACATGTATTTGCATGGCACTGCAGAATATCCACACAACGGTTAACCATATTATCATAAAAAATAAAGGCATCAAGGTTTGGAATGAGGGACCGGATTGGACACTGGATCCAGATGTTGCATAATTCACCTACAGCTAGAACTGATCATCATGTTTTGGAGCCATTCTACCCTGTCTGTTCTTTAAAGGAAGAGTAACCAATTTGAGGGTTTTGGACCAGGAGGCAGCAAAGAAAAAACTTTACCATATGCTGACAACATTTTATTGTTTGTCAAGAACACAGAGGAAGCTATTGCAAGGATAATGAATCAGGAATGAAAATCAACTACAGTAAATCATGCCATCTTACCTTGGCAGGTGATCTGGAAATTACAATGGGTGAGCTGAGAATTTTAGAACAATCTTAATATTGTGATATCTGGAAAATAAGATTTCTAGGAATATGACATGCTTAAAAGGAATACAATGAGGGTTTAAATAAAAAAAAAAAAAAAAAACAGAAAGGTGGCACTATCTAAGTTCTGTACGATTGTTAAAATACTGATGATATAGGATACATAGGAGAGAAAATGTGGTGGAGATACACTAACCTATTCATGTTGTGGTATCAGGCACAACCCTGTGAAGAGCATATAGGTGAGTATCTTGAGCTCCTTGGGTCCTCATGGCTGCCATCTATGACCAATCATCCAAAAGAACGGTAGTAAGTGTACACAAGTAGAGATGGGGATCCCATGGGGTCCCTAAAACAGGATGCAATAGTGGCGCCTGAAGTGCTTGGAACGTAGTTTGAGGGCCTGTTATCCTGTGAGGCACACAAGGGATTCTCCACAGAGGTAGTGAAATGAAGGTTATTTTTTATGTATAATGTAATAGGCTGTATGGCTATTTATTAATTGTCCCTGAAGAAGGAATGGAAGGCCCCCGATATGCGTTGGATATGTTTTTTTTTTATGTTTTTTAATACATGTTGTTTAACTGTAATCATTGAACAACATAAAATATTTATTGATGCCTTGTTTGAAGCGGAGCTATCTACAACAAAAGCTGGTTATAGAAGCAACAAAAAGGAGGGCTGATCACAGGAAGAATGGAGCGCAGCTGAAACACCCTATGGAAGGGTAATGATCCGGAGAGTAGTAAATTTGCTCACCTCATAGAAGTAATTTTAACCAGTGTAAATTCGACCTGCCCACTGTTCTCTAGAGTCTATCTTTTTGTTTGCAAAAATATCTGTTCACTGGAATACCCCTTTAAGGACATCTTCAGTCAATAAACAAACTTACTGATACATTAAATACAAGGTCTATTTTGAAATACAATTTCTTTAGGAAAGCAGTTCTGATTTCATCTGTCTGTTTATTCTTACAAAATCGATCATTGAAGCAGGAGCATTCAAATTGACCTTGCATGACCCAGCATCTTTTTATCTAATGCACTGAGATACAGTTTCCAGGTGCATCAGCTACTTAGTACAAGGAATGGTTTTAAGGCACATCAATGTCACTTTTCTAACTCTCTTCCAACCACTAGCAGATCCCAGTCTCCTACATCGGCTGCAGGGCAAGAAATGCGAGCAACATAGTAATGGCTGATCTATTCATCCACCAAAGTTCAAAAGAAAGCTAAAATTAGAAGCCTTTCATCCCTTTTTTCACATTACAAAGTAAAAGTTAAGTGCAAAATCTGTTCAGGCAACACATTTGAAATATGTTTAGAACAACAGACCATGCATGCCTAAGGATAAGCAATACTTGGTTCATGAAAAACTTGTTCTTTTCAAATATATAATCCTGAAAAGGTTATTAGAACCACTAAATAGTCTACTTATTATACTCATTTCCTAATTTTCTCAAGGGTCTCTGTAATTGTCAAAAGCCTAGTAAGAAAAGTTCATTTGCAATGAGCATTCATGAGGACTGGATCAAGGTCTATGTAGGACCCTACGCAAAACATAGTTAGGAACCCCCTCATCTTTTGTGGTAACAGAAAAGGGGATGAAGTTGTCATAAATCCACTATGATACTACAGTACCTTGGCAGTGGTGCTATGATGTAAGTGTAATGTCCGTTTGTCTGTGTTTTGCGTTTTTCTGCTTGAGGTCCTGTTCAGACAATAGGTTTGTGTCTGAACAGTTTCTGTGTTTATTCTCCCTGTTTGGGAAGAGTTAACCCTCCATCACTGGGGGGGATATATAAGGCCTCTCCAGGTGGTGCTCTGGGCTGGTAATTACACCCGTAACTCTGACCATGCTTGCAATATGTTCACTTTGTCTGTCTGAGCACATGTATCCTGAGTTTGTACCATGGTCATCTGTCCTGTTTGATATATAGATTTTAGCTTGAATTGTTTTAGTACCTTTTTCAGGTTTTAGTAGTCTTGTATTATTTGTTCTGCTTTGTGTCGCCTAGTTCCTTTTTGTCAGTCCTGTTTTGACCCTTATTTGATCCCGGATCTCCTAGAATAGAATCCTGTTCTGAGCCTTGTGCTAACCCGTCTATCTAGGAGGGAGTTAGCCTTGTATCTGTACCCATGTTTGCTTGCATTTAGGATTTTTGTTTCCTCCTAGGCTGGTATCCTGTTTCACTGTGGAGTGTGCTTACTAGCTAGGAGCATTTTTGGCTTTAGTATTGTTGTCCCTCCATGATTGGAGTGGGGTGTGCAGTGTGTTTCTTGTTCGGAGTCCAGTGTGAACAGTGCTCTGTATTTCCTGACCTGTTTAGTGTTCTGACATTCAGTTAACCTGTTCATCCCCTGCATCTCCTTGTTTTGTCTGCTGTATACTTATCCTCATATCTAGTCTTGTTCATTTAACGATATCTGTCGTTCATTTAACGAAACCTTGATCCTGGTTTTTGAACTGTTTGTTAGTATGCTATATCCTGCCTAGTATATTTGTTTGTAGCTTTGAATTATTCCAGTTATGTACCTGACTTGTTTCCCAACATGTACAGTTTGGCTTGTTTTGTTTGACTCTTACACTGCATTTTAGTGCAGGAAGGGACCGGCGCCCAGTTGTCATTCACCGCTAGGTGTCTAGGCAAGTAGGCAGGGAGAGTAGTCTTAAGAACAGCTTTAGGGTGTACTACTCTTTGTTTCCTGTCCCCATTCATAACAGTAAGTCTAAGAAGATTAAGTTTAGACAGAAATGCATGATGTAGGTGGGATCACAGCTAAATGCTTGAGGTAGTTCCTCCTTTTGCCCATACTATTTCTACTTTTCTTCTTGACAGTCATATATATATACAGTAACCCCCCGACCTACGATGGCCCCGACATATGATAAAATCGACATACGATGGCCTCTCAGAGGCCATCGCATGTCGATGTCAGCATCGACATACGATGCTTTTATATGTCGGGGCCATCGCATTAACTGCTATCCAACAGCGCAAAATGCTTAAGCTGCTGTCGGATAGCAGTGTAATGTGCCCCAGCAGGTTCACTTACCTATTCCCGATGCTCCGGGTCCACTTCGCGATCCTCCGGTGTCTTGCGCATCTTCTCCAGGGTCCGGGCCTTGCTTTCCGGCGTCGTTATTACGTCACTACGCACGCCGCGCCGGCGCAGCAGCGTAATAACGTCACCAGAAAGCGAGGCCCGGCCCCTGCAGAAGATGCGCAAGACACCGGAGGATCGCAAAGAAGACACCGGAGCAGCGGGACAGCATCGGGAGCCCCTGGAACAGCAGTGGGAGCGGTGAGGACCTGGTGCGGAGCGGCGGGGACAGGTAAGTACAGCTTCCTATACTTTACATTGCACGGATCCCTCAACATACGATGGATTCGACAAACGATGGGTCATTTGGAACGAATTACCATCGTATGTTGAGGGACCACTGTATATATATTTTTGGGGGGAGTGGCTTCCTCTGTAGCCGTGCATCCCCTCCCATTTTTTCACAGGAGGTGGTTTGGATCGTTAGTGGATCCAACATGTCACCCAGCCTGAGGTAGGTGAGTGTTTAGGGACCCATCCGATAAGAGGCCACCTCCGCGTGGTGGATGAGGGACACGTTTTGATCAAAAAGTGCGCTAAGAGCCTCCATTTTGTTGACCAAGTGTGCTGCTGCCATTTTCTTTTTTTTATATATATATATATATATATATATACATATATATATATATATATATAAAAACCAAAAACAGGCGCAGCACTCTCAAAAAAATGGGTGATTTAATATCTCATGTCAGCATTACAACGTTTCAACTCCTCCTGGAGCCATTTTCAAGCATAGTGATATACAAACACCACAGGGCTTTTATGCCCCAAACAATTAATTAGTGCAAAGCAATTCATAAAGTGCCAATCAAATAAGTATAATATAAAAATATAAACAGTGCATTATATAATTATATAGCACATAGTGCATCAGTGTAAATGAAGTGCTATAGTGCATACAGTGCATAAAAATATACAAAAAGTTAAAATACAGCTTGAAAATACATATCAAGATATGATTGCATATAATCATGCAATCATAAACACCTGTGTACATAATGAACATCATAAAATAGTACATACTGCATGGTACGGAGGAAACATCCACCTGCTCCTACAATGGCGCCGCGAGCGTGGGCTCCTAGCTACTGCGTCTGCGCAGACAGACTGTGAGTACTTCCGCATACACACTCGCGGTCATGTGACTCACACGCTCACGTGATCCGCTACCACGGCAACGGCCACCGCTATCTGCGAGGCAGTATACAGAGGCAGCCGGAGCACGATCGCAAGCAACAATCCAGACCGCGAGATGTGCATGTATAGAAATGAAGGAAACAAGAACACAGGTATCAGCAAAGAAGGAGGTACAAACAGGACCGTGGATCCAGATGCCAAAACAAGGGGGTTACACAGCGCATAACAGAATAGAAGAAGATTAAGAGCAAAAAGCATGAAAGAACAATTAATAAAAAGAAAAAATGATAATGAAAATAAAAAATGAATAAAAAAATAAATAAAAAAATATATAATCCATAAAGCATTGTTTCTTTTTTGTTTCTTTTTTACAATAGTGTTTTCACTGTTTTTATAGAATCTTAGTAGGGTTACACCTTGTTGGGCCAGGGATAGATAACTGACTTAACCCCTAATAGGGCCGAGGAGTCATCCATCAAAGGGGGGACGCCTGTGTTCAGGACCGTCAAGCCCTCACCCCACTGGATTCACCCCACCTGGGCTATATTCAAGGGCGCCCGCTTATCCAGCAGCGCTGAACCCTAGGCATACTGCCTAATTTACTTCCAAATAAAAAAAACAAAAGATAAATAATAAAAAATGAATAAATAAAAAATATACAAAACAATATAAAAAAATGAAAAAATATAAAAACAGAAATGGAAAAAATAGAAATTTTTGGAAGATACCCAGAAAGATGTACTATGCGCATATATACTCCACATGATGGAATCCACCAACCACGGTCCAATCAGTACCACAACAGTGCTCAATCTGTGTAACTTTATTTAATTCATATAATAGTAATGATACAAAATATATAATTTAAAGATATTGTAGAAATTTATCATAATTCACATATGTTGGAGTAGGTGATGTCTCCTCCGGCGGTTGAAGAAATCTAAAAATAAAAATAAAAAAACATTGTTAGAATCGTGACATTATATTTGTATATCACATTACATATGCATAGAGGAGGTAAGTATAACGATGGATAAATGGAATTCAGGGGCTATTTATAGGCCACCTCTGTTTGTAAGTTTTCTACATAATATTGAAATCCGCATTAAGGCCATAAGGACGTAATGTTTTAAGTTTATGTATCCACCATAATTCACGTCGTTTCAAAATAGCTAATCTATCACCCCCTCTCACAGGATGTGGTATATGATCAATTGCCATAAAACGTAGGTCCTTCTCCAAGTGGCCAAGCTCAGTAAAGTGCTTGGACACCGGGAGATCTAACCGACGTTTACGTATGCTAAACCTATGGTTATTAATTCTAGTTTTCAAATTCAAGGTAGTTTGCCCCACGTAGACCAAATTACATGGGCAAGTCAGAATATAAATTACCCAGGTTGAATCACACGTGAGATAAAATTTTAGAGGGTATTCCACCCTGGTCTCTGGATGTTTAAAGCTAGATCCCTTAATCATGAATTTACAATCCACACATGTTAAACATGGAAAAGAACCAAAATTTCGTATACTGAGTACAGTCTGTCTAAGGGTTTGGGGTGGGTCAATAGTAGATTTTACCAGTTTGTCCCTCAAATTTCTTGATCTTTTATAAGACATCAAGGGAAATGTGGAAAACTCCTCAATTCCCTTGAAACTTTTTTGTAATATGGTCCAGTGTTTATTAATAACACCCGCAATTTTGCCACTATGGTTATTATACACTGATGTGAAAGGAATTCTTTTTGTTTTTTGTGTCTTACTAACTTTAGTCAAAGTAGATTGTCTGTCAAGAATCTGTAATTTATTTCGCTGTCTATCAACTATATCTTTTGGATACCCTCTTTCCAAAAAATTGGAAGAGATGGTGTCCAAAGTAGAGTCCAGAATTAATTCGTCACTTACGATACGTTTTGCTCTAAGTAACTGACTGTACGGGAGTGATTCAATCATCCGTCTAGGGTGACAGCTCTTGAAATGCAATAGCGTATTTTTGTCTGTTGGTTTAGTGTACAGGGATGTAGAAATCTGTCCATTCTTTTTGCCCACCCAGACATCAAGAAAACTGATGCCCTCTAGGGAGGAAGTCATAGTAAATTCAATGTTGGGGTCAATAGAATTTAGAAATTGGTGGAATCGATTTAGTTCCTCCATAGAACCATTCCACAGGAGGAAGATGTCATCAATATATCGCCACCATGCCAGACAATGTCTGGCATGGTGGGACGGGTAGATGACATCCTCCTCCATTGTGGCGACATACAAATTGGCATACATAGGCGCGACATTCGTACCCATAGCGGTCCCGACTAATTGTAGATAAAATTTTTCTTCAAACATAAAGTAATTATTGGTAAGTATAAGTTCTAATAAATCTAACATGAACTGTCGGGCCGCTATGGGGAATTCGGATGTCGCTAATACTCTAGAAATTGCCATTAAACCTCGTTCATGACTAATCGAGGTGTATAGACTCGTGATATCAAATGACACCAAAATTGTGTCTTCTCGAGTCTGTACATCTTGGATCTTATTTAAAAAATCAGTAGTGTCTTGTATATAGGACTGGGTCCTAAAAACAAAAGGTCTAAGAACCCTGTCGAGAAAAATGGAAGCATTACTGAGGAGTGAATTGCGCCCAGAAACTATAGGGCGGCCTGGTGGATTGACCAGAGATTTGTGTATTTTGGGGAGAACATAGATGACAGGTGTAACCGGATTCTTAACTACAAGAAATTCTCTAAGACTCTCATCAATGATGCCTTCCACAAATGCTTGTTCTACAATAGACGTAAGTTTCCCCAGTATAACTTTTTTAGGATCAAACTCTAATACCCTATAGGTCCGTACATCTAATAATTGTCGATATACCTCTTTCTTGTAATCTGCTAGGTCCATAACCACGACCCCACCCCCTTTGTCAGCGGGTTTAATGGTGAGGCCGTGGTTATGGACGAGCAGATCAATGGCTTCTTTTTCCTTTAAGGAGAGATTGTGCTGCACATTACCAGTTTGTAAAATTTTTTCTTTCAATAACTCCATATCATTCCGTACTAGTGTAATAAATGTCTCCAATGGATGGGAAACAAGTGCTGGGTTAAAAAAACTTTTGTTATATAAATCAAACTTCTTAAGTTGTAGCAAACCACCAGCTACCTGTTCTCCATGCATTGTCTCCCCACTACTTCTTACATCATTAAACCAAATTTTTAATTTAATCCGTCTGAAAAAATCCTGTAAATCACACTCTAGTTCAAACCAATTAACAGGAGATATAGGACAAAACGACAACCCTTTAGCTAATAAAGCCAATTCGCCATCAGAGAGTACATGGGAAGATATATTTACCACAGTCTGAGTATCATTCAGGTCTTTCTCTTGCTGTCCTGGAATAGGGCAGGTGTTAATTTCCCTTGTTTCTGTCTTCTGGTTCTTCCTTGACCGATGTCTTTTTCGACCACCTCTTCTGGTGGGTTTCTTGTAAGGTTCACAGATGGACCCTCTCCTAAAAAATCTTTGGAAGGAGCAGGATTATTTGTAACATTCCTAGAAAAAGATTTATTAGATTTACCCCGACGGGGAGAAAAAAACTGACTGTCCGTATTATTGGACCACTGTTGATTCCATGTATAGACTCTGCCTTTAGTATAGTCCATCTGATCACGATACCATTTCCTTTTCTTTACATCCATTACTTCACTTTTAAATTTATCCATGATTTTCTTATTACCCTCCATATATGTGGAGTATTCCTCTCCCGACAACATTTTAGCCAAACTCTGTTCCAATTCATTGACTCTTGTTTGTACACCAATTAACTCATTCTGAAGATGATCCAAATTCAAAAGAATAATATCAAAAGCATATCTATCCGAAATTTCCTCAAACCTCTTCTTAAACTCTGCACTTTCTGTGTATACTGTAGGTCGCAACCGTGACCTCATTCCTCTAGGGATACGTTTGTTCTTATAATATTCTCCCAAAGTGGTAAGATGTAGTTCCATATTAATAAACCGCTTAGACTCATACTCAAAACTTCTTTTAACATCAATGATAGTAGGTGTAGCTAAAAAGGTGGCGTCCCCTTTAAGACCTCCCAAAATCCTGTCAACTTCCTCCTCAGCATATGAAGAGACATGAGAGTTAGTATTTCTATTCAAATTCTCCATAATATCAGTGTGCCAGCAAACAAATCTTCACATAAAGTCCCAAAATAATGCAGCACTACTTATCCAATCCAGTAAACAATGGTGGTGCCAGCGTCCAAAAAAAAGAGACTTGATCAAGGTCCTCCATAGACAAAAACCAAAAACAGGCGCAGCACTCTCAAAAAAATGGGTGATTTAATATCTCATGTCAGCATTACAACGTTTCAACTCCTCCTGGAGCCATTTTCAAGCATAGTGATATACAAACACCACAGGGCTTTTATGCCCCAAACAATTAATTAGTGCAAAGCAATTCATAAAGTGCCAATCAAATAAGTATAATATAAAAATATAAACAGTGCATTATATAATTATATAGCACATAGTGCATCAGTGTAAATGAAGTGCTATAGTGCATACAGTGCATAAAAATATACAAAAAGTTAAAATACAGCTTGAAAATACATATCAAGATATGATTGCATATAATCATGCAATCATAAACACCTGTGTACATAATGAACATCATAAAATAGTACATACTGCATGGTACGGAGGAAACATCCACCTGCTCCTACAATGGCGCCGCGAGCGTGGGCTCCTAGCTACTGCGTCTGCGCAGACAGACTGTGAGTACTTCCGCATACACACTCGCGGTCATGTGACTCACACGCTCACGTGATCCGCTCAGAGGCCATCGCATGTCGATGTCAGCATCGACATACGATGCTTTTATATGTCGGGGCCATCGCATTAACTGCTATCCAACAGCGCAAAATGCTTAAGCTGCTGTCGGATAGCAGTGTAATGTGCCCCAGCAGGTTCACTTACCTATTCCCGATGCTCCGGGTCCACTTCGCGATCCTCCGGTGTCTTGCGCATCTTCTCCAGGGTCCGGGCCTTGCTTTCCGGCGTCGTTATTACGTCACTACGCACGCCGCGCCGGCGCAGCAGCGTAATAACGTCACCAGAAAGCGAGGCCCGGCCCCTGCAGAAGATGCGCAAGACACCGGAGGATCGCAAAGAAGACACCGGAGCAGCGGGACAGCATCGGGAGCCCCTGGAACAGCAGTGGGAGCGGTGAGGACCTGGTGCGGAGCGGCGGGGACAGGTAAGTACAGCTTCCTATACTTTACATTGCACGGATCCCTCAACATACGATGGATTCGACAAACGATGGGTCATTTGGAACGAATTACCATCGTATGTTGAGGGACCACTGTATATATATTTTTGGGGGGAGTGGCTTCCTCTGTAGCCGTGCATCCCCTCCCCTATTTTCACAGGAGGTGGTTTGGATCGTTAGTGGATCCAACATGTCACCCAGCCTGAGGTAGGTGAGTGTTTAGGGACCCATCCGATAAGAGGCCACCTCCGCGTGGTGGATGAGGGACACGTTTTGATCAAAAAGTGCGCTAAGAGCCTCCATTTTGTTGACCAAGTGTGCTGCTGCCATTTTCTTTTTTTATATATATATATATATATATATATACATATATATATATATATATATATATATATATATATATATATATAGCAAATAGATAGAGACAGCACTTCAATAGTCCAAAGTAGAAAAAAGAGATGGGGTGTCCGCATTTTTGGAACTTGGGTCCACTGGTTCCATAATCCAGATAAATAAAGATGTTGCAGCACTCCACAAGTATGCAAAAGGTGGTTGTTTATTCCATCATGTGCAAAGACAACGTTTCGCCAGTCTCACACTGGGAAAGCCAGTGTGAGACTGGCGAAACATTGTCTTTGCACATGATGGAATAAACAACCACTTATTGCATACTTGTGGAGTGATATATATATATATGTATAGAGAGAGAGAGCGAGAGAGAGTCTTTTCAAGTACATATGTTTGTGTTATGAATGCAAAGACCATAATTTAGCATCATCCTTTTTGAATCACACTGTAATGCTCTCTTCTTATGTAGTCTTTGGGCCTCCTCAATCTTAAAGGAGTACTCCAGAACAAAATCTTTTTAGACCATGATAAACCTCTGCTGAAGTTATATAAGTTTGTCATTTACCTACATTACGATATCTGCAGTAATACCAGACTTCTCCGAAACCGGAAGTTCAGCCACTGATTCTCCTTGATGAATTTCGTACCTACTGCATTCGTTCTGCTGCGGCCATCTTGGTAACGAAACGTCACCATTTCTAAGATCCTCCCTGCTGTTTGCCGGCCACCCCAGCCTCCTGTGGGTCACTCCCACACTTTGCATATTCATATGATCTTCGTTTGCACAGCCCCGATTTGCTGGGCTGTGCAAACTCCTCTGTATGCCCCCAGCCTATCAACCACGTCCGTCCGCGCCTGCGCACTGATCTCATGATGTGTTAATATTAGCCAATCATCTCCCCGTTAGTTACGTTGCCGTAACTAACAGGGAGATTCGCAAAGGAATTTAGGGGCGGCTTTAGTGGCATGGGCTGCAGTGAGGGGTGTGTTTATTGAAATGAATGGGGAGGGGGGATGAGGAGGGAGGCACGGAGGGACAGGAAACAGATGTAAGGGAGCTTGGGGGATGACGATTTTTACGTCATCCTCCAGGGCTCCATAACCCGGAAGTGCGGGAAATTTGCGGCGATGTGGCAGAGGAACGGCTGAACCAATTTCAGAAAGGAAGACATGCGCATAAAGGTAAAGCAGAGAGGATCGTTAGGGTCTTAAAAAAAGGTGCATTATAGAACTCCTTTAAGAGCCCTGAGGCTAAAGTCTCTGCACTCCCCCTCACTACTATGACAGTGACACTGTTTACAAAATGACTTGTACGTTGCACTTTAAAGGTTTACTTTAAAGATGAAGCTGTTCTGTAGTTTTACATTAGCACACTGGTAAATGAAGATATGTGCTAGATGTATTTAATCCATATTCATTTATATATTCCACACATCGTTCGAATCACTGTTTTACCAGAAGCTCTCTTAGGGAAAAATGTTCCATAGGAAAATAAATAAACAATTCATGAGGTATATCATTTCACATAACTGGCAGCTCATCTATTGCTCTCCTGGATGAGAACCACTGTTGTGTCACATTTAATATTTCAGATCACTTCATCTCCTGCTATAATTCACTTTGGTATAAGTCTGCTGTGGTGAGAGGGAGATTTGCCTTATCCTTCTTAAATGTGAAATGTTCCATTGGCTAATCCCGTAACCCGAAAGTCATATTTAGTTATCTCAAAATGGGTGTACTGTATGTGTAATGTTTTTTTCACACATGTGAAGACTCAGACACCTCACAGAACTCCCAATAGATTGGAATTCGTCCATTGTTTTGCTCATAGCCAACGATCATTAGACACTTTTGTGAACTACTAACTTACAAAAGAGATGCTTTTTTCAGACTTATCTCTCAGCTCTCTCACAGCTTCAGCCCATTGTCAGATATGTTTTGTAGTGCTTGAAATCTGATAGGAAGCAAAGATGATTTGCTCATTGTAAACGGACGTTTTGAGGCTGTCAGCAGGGCATACATTATATAGTATCTATGGAACCTACAAAACAGCCACATTGGTCCCTTATCCTTGAAGTGCCATATACCGTATATACTCGAGTATAAGCCGAGTTTTTCAGCATGATTTTTCGTGCTGAAAACGCCCCCTTCGGCTTATACTCGAGTGAACTCTGCCTGTCAATCCCTTCATCAGTGGTCTTCAACCTGCGGACCTCCAGAAGTTGCAAAACTACAACTCCCAGCAAGCCCCAACAGCCATCGGCTGTCCAGGCATGCTGGGTGTTGTAGTTTTGAAACCTCTGGAGGTCCGCAGGTTGAAGACCACTGCGGCCTTCGTCATCATCCAGCCCCCCCCCCCTCCTTTTGTTTTGTACTCACTTCCCCTCGGCGGGAAGTTAGGGTGAGCTGGTCCGGGCCATCTATGCTGCAGGGACTGTCCGGTGGGGATGGTTAGTCGTTGCGGGCTGTCCATTTTCCCCGGGGGGTCCTCTTTTCCGCGCTTCGGGCCCGGCCCCGGAGTAGTGATGTTGCCTTGGCGACGACACACAGGGACGTTCATGCGCAACGTCCCTGTGTGTTGTCGTCAAGGCAACATCACTAGTCCAGGCCCGAAGCGCGGAGAAGAGGACCCCCCGATGAAAATGGACAGCCTGTAACGACTAACCATCCCCACTGGACGGTCCCTGCAGCATAGATGGCACGGACCAGCTCACTTTAACTTCCCGCCGAAGGGAGGTGAGTACAATACAAAAGGGGGGGGGGGCTGGATGATGATGGAGGCCGCAGTGGTCTTCAACCTGCGGACCTCCAGAGATTTCAAAACTACAACACCCGGCATGCCCGGACAGCCGATGGCTGTCCGGGCATGCTGGGAGTTGTAGTTTTGCAACATCTGGAGGTCCGCAGGTTGAAGAGCACTGATGAAGGGATTGACAGGCGGTGATGATGAAGGGGGAAGGATGATGACGACAAAGGCCGCAGTGGTCTTCAACCTGCGGACCTCAAGATGTTTCAAAACTACAACTCCCAGCATGCCTGGACAACCGATGGCTGTCCGGGCATGCTGGGAGTTGCAGTTTTGCAACATTTGGAGGTCCGCAGGTTGAAGACCACTGATGAAGGGATTGACAGGCGGTGATGATGAAGGGGGGGGGGTGATGACGGGGGTCTGGATGATTACATGGGGGGGATGATGTATTTCCCATCCTAGGCTTATAGTCGAGTCAATAACTTTTCCTGGGTTCTTGGGGTAAAATTAGGGGCCTCGGCTTACATTCGGGTCGGCTTATTGAGTATATACGGTACTTAAGTGTAGGCAAATGATTTTGCAGTGAAGTTTTATATTTTTCGATCACCAATGTAAAAATAATTTCTTAATTTTTATTCACAGGACCAGAGGACAGGCAGTATTGTTACCCTGACATTACAGCTACGCCAGTCATGTACATAGAGAATATGGAACCCATAGCAAAGATGGGGGCCCTTTTCAGGTCCTTCTTGAGAGGTATTAGCAGTAGAAAAAGGGAAGTGCTCATGCCGCTATACAGAGCACTGGTGAGACCTTACTTGGTGTGTGCACAGTACTGGAGACCATATATAAACACAGTACTGGAGACCATTATAGGATATAAACACTTTGGAGAGAATTTAGAGAAGCCCTACAAAACTAGTACAAGGATAGCAGGATAAAATTTACCAGGAAAGGACCTTATCATGTATAGCTTGGAAGAAAGATGAGACAGAATGATATGATAGAAACTTTTACGGTAAATACAGTGCATAAAGGGAATCAACACGGTAAAGGAGGAGAATATATATATATATATAAATATATATATATATATATATATATATATATAAAAAGACAAACTCCCATAAGAGGATATAAGTTTAAATTAGAGGTACAAAGGTTTCTGCAGAAATATTAGGAAATATTACTTTACTGAGAGAGTAGTGGATGCATGGAATAGCCTTCCTGCAGAAGTGGTAGCTACAGATACAGTGAAGGAGTTTAAACATGCATGGGATAAGCATAAGGCTATTCTTCATATAAGATAGGGATAAGCATAAGGCTATCCTTCATATAAGATAGGGATAATCATAAGGCTATCCTTCATATAAGATAGGGATAGGCATAAGGCTATCCTCCATATAAGATAGGGATAAGCATAAGACTATCCTTCATATAAGATAGAGATAGGCATAAGGCTATCCTCCATATAAAATAGGGATAAGCATAAGGCTAGCCTTCATATAAGATAGAGATAGGCATAAGGCTATCCTTCATATAAGATAGGGATAAGCATAAGGCTATCCTTCATATAAGATAGAGATAGGCATAAGGCTATCCTCCATATAAGATAGGGATAAGCATAAGGCTATCCTTCATATAAGATAGAGATAGGCATAAGGCTATCCTTCATATAAGATAGGGATAAGCATAAGGCTATCCTCCATATAAGATAGGGATAAGCATAAGGCTATCCTTCATATAAGATAGGGCCAGGGACTATAGATAGGATTCAGATTATTGAGTAGAAAAATAAAAATAAGCTTTGAACTAGTCTGGTATTACCATAGTTTGAGGTGACAGAGTTCCTTTAAACAGAATGTGTCATATTGATCAAGCAGTCTGATCTGCCAGCACCATGGAGCAGAGCTTACAGATATATAGTTTTATTAAAAAGATTCAGTAGAACAGCGCAGAACTCCTCTGTCCAGGGAACTTCATTGTCAGCAATTTAATGGGGGGATGGGGGGGGGGGGTCCTAGCTATATATTTAATAGATGGGACTCTAATGGCTGGTATTCTCTTCACAACTACTTGTACAAACGTGGAATAAAATAGTACCAATGAATAAAGCGAACAAGCAAAGCTTTCTTGTCTTTCCCGCAGACCAACCTCTTCTCATACATCATACTGTGAATGCAGAGAACACTGCAGTAGAGATAAATTTAGTAAATCAATGAATGGCTTTTTTAATAATTACATTTTCTAAATAAATATAATCATAATCCGCAATAATCCGCAGCACATAGGCAAGTACAGCACCCGGTGGTCTTCAGCAGGTTCCTTCCTTACTGTTATTTTTGGACAGGTATTACTAATAGTTTCCTCCCAAATCTATTTCAAGCACAATAGCATAAGTGTTCTCAGGCCAGACACTCATTTTAATAGCAATTGGAAAAGCTGGAGGAATGCTGGCAATGCAGCTCTGTGTTCATGCCATGGTTCCACTGCAGAATAGTGACGCTATCGCAGGATCTCATCATCATCCTCATTCATTCTGGAGACTGATGGGAGCTTTCTGATGCCGCACAAGAACTAGCTGACATCATGGCAAACCTTGCTTATGTATATAGCTTCAAAATAAGGGCGTAGATCATTTCTATAGGGGCAAAGGTGTGAAAAAGTTACCTATTTAAAGAGCAGTTCCACCTAAAATCGGTGTCCCCAGCTCCCTGACCATATGGCAGCTCACGTACTTATTGGCACTGCAATTTATTAACCATGAGTCATAAAAGAAGCATTAAAGGCAATTCATTTTTCTATACAAAATATGACCCAATAGAGCTATATTTATAGCAAACTACTGCATCTGGATTAAAGCAAGAAAGAGAAAGCAAAAAAGCTTACATGTGATGTGAAAGATTTATAACAATTCTAGGTGGTACGATCAGTTATGTGTAAGGGATCAGTTATTTAGAACATATAGGAATCTAATGGGCAGTTACATATTAATATGGGGGAAATGGCTGATTTCGTTGTCATATAACAAAAAGTTCCCCCTGACCCTTTAGCCTTGCCTCCTTCAGATTAAATTCTATAATATCTATGAGCTCTGGTGGGGTCTTCCCAGGCTGTTCCATAATTACCATATTGTAACCTGGTCTTGTCTATATGTAATGACCTTTGTTTATTATTCTACGTACTTATATTTTCTTTGCTGTCAACTATCTGTTTTAAAGAAAAAAAATTTAATAAAAAAAACCAGTTGAACAATAATCTTGACCCCTTCCCATGACATAACTCTAAATCCCTTCCTTACTGTGGTAGGTCTTGTAGTTTAGAACTATGTGCAACAGAAAAACATATGAAGCCATGTCATTTTTTGGTATCCTGTGTCATTGTAGTTCCTATTGTTTATTAAAAAGAAAACTGTTTACTCTTGAATAATGCTTTATAATACTCAGCAGTTTCCTATATAGTTGGTTATATACATTAGATAAACAAGCCCCCACTACCCCCATACAGACTTAGTGAAGCTTGCTTATATTCTGGACAGGGAAAGGGGAGGTACCGTATATACTCGAGTATAAGCCGACCCGAGTATAAGCCGAGACCCCTAATTTCAACCCAAAATCCCAGGAAAAGTTATTGACTCGAGTATAAGCCTAGGGTGGGAAATACCTCATCCCCCCCTGTCATCATCCAGACCCGTCATTAACATCCTCATCATCATCATCCCCTTGTCATCATCCCACACATCCCCCCTTCATCATCCCCTTATCATCCCACACATCCCCCCTTCATCATCCCCTTGTCATCATCCCACACATCCCCCCTTCATCATCCCCTTATCATCCCGCACATCCCCCCTTCATCATCCCCTTATCATCCCACACATCCCCCCTTCATCATCCCCTTATCATCCCACACATCCCCCCTTCATCATCCCCTTGTAATCATCCCACACCCCCCCCCCCTTCATCATCCCCACCCCCCTTCATCATCCCCACACCCCCCCCTTCATCATCCTCTTCTCATCATTCGCCCTCAGTGGTCTTCAACCTGCGGACCTCCAGAGGTTTCAAAACTACAACTCCCAGCAAGCCCGGGCAGCCATCGGCTGTCCGGGCTTGCTGGGAGTTGTAGTTTTGAAACCTCCGGAGGTCCGCAGGTTGAAGACCACTGCGGCCTTCAACATCATCCAGCCCCCTCTCACCCCCTTTAGTTCTGAGTACTCACCTCCGCTCGGCGCTGGTCCGGTTCTGCAGGGCTGTCCGGTGAGGAGGTGGTCCGGGCTGCTATCTTCACCGGGGGCGCCTCTTCTCCACGCTTCCGGCCCGGAATAGAGGCGTTGCCTTGACAATGACGCAGAATTACGTTGGCAATGAACGCACCTCTGCGTCGTTGTCACGGCAACGTGACTATTCTGAGGCCGGGCCCGAAGCGCTTAGAAGAGGCCTCCCCGGTGAAGATAGCAGCCCGGAACACTATCCCACCGGACCACCTCCTCACCGGACAGTCCTGCAGGACCGGACCAGCGCCGAGCGGAGGTGAGTACTCAGAACTAAAGGGGGTGAGAGGGGGCTGGATGATGTTGAAGGCCGCAGTGGTCTTCAACCTGCGGACCTCCGGAGGTTTCAAAACTACAACTCCCAGCAAGCCCGGACAGCCGATGGCTGCCCGGGCTTGCTGGGAGTTGTAGTTTTGAAACCTCTGGAGGTCCGCAGGTTGAAGACCACTGCGGGTGGGGGAGTTCACTCGAGTATAAGCCGAGGGGGGTGTTTTCAGCACGAAAAATCGTGCTGAAAAACTCGGCTTATACTCGAGTATATACGGTAAGCGGGGGAAGGATCGAGCGAGGCGTGCCAGACCGCTGCACTGATGCGTCTCTGACTCTTCATTGAGGATCTAAAGTGCAATGTATGCAGTTTTGACATGGACAGCTATCACAAAGGTAATATGCAATTTATTGTATAAACAGCTATATCCGAATCCTGACAGAATTCCTTTAAAGGGGTACTCCGCCCCTAGACATCTTATCCGCTATCGAAAGGATAGGGGATAAGATGTCAGATCGCGGGGGTCCCGCCGCTGGGGACCCCCGGGATCTCGACTGCAGCACCCACCTGTTGCGGATTCTGGCAGCGCTGGAGGCTCTCATCCTAACGCCTCACGACCATGGTGACGGGAGATCGTGACGTCACGACTTTGCCCCCGTGTGATGTCACGCCCTGCCCCCTCAATGCAAGTCTATGGGAGGGGGCGTGACGGCTGTCACGCCCCCTCCCATAGACTTGCATTGAGGGGCGGGGCGTGACGTCACACAGGGGCGGAGTCGTGACGTCACGATCTCACGTCACCGTGGTCGGGAGCCAAAGCCTCCAGCGTTTCCGGAAGCCGCAACAGGTGGGTGCTGCAGACGATCTGACATCTTATCCCCTATCCTTTGCATAGGGGATAAGATGTCTAGGGGCAGAGTACCCCTTTAATACAGCTGGTGCCAATGTTAAAATCTGGGGCACTCTTAGACTAAGAACTAGACATTTTTTTTATTTTTTTTAAATTTCTCCTTATAGTCATATCGTTTTTTTTTCTTATGGCTACAGAATATTGCCATACAAAGCTTCCTTTCTGCATACCAAGGTTTATTCTTTCCTAATGTCCTCAATGTGCATTATCCACTTCCTAGACACTAATTCTAAATGATCTGATCATGAACGGCTGCAATTATTTCATTCTTTTGCTATAGATTTTCTCAGTGTCTTTAGATTATGATGGATTAGAGCAATCCTTTCAATGCAAAACATTTTCTCATTTACCCACAAAAAAAGGAAACATTACAGTAATGCTTCGCCAATATGATTTCATGAAAAATATGCACAAATCAATATAGAAAAGATAAAACTAATCTCAATACCAAACTTTATGATTGAAAATTAAAGATGAGAAGTCATGGTTTGACTGATAGGGCCTATACAGAAATATATAATGCTGATCTAATAGAGACCTTGGAAAAAGGAAAAATGCTTAGTTGGAAAGTGATTAATCCTTTCACATGTACTGTGAAATGGGGGGGGGGGGGGGTGTCACTTAAATTTTTCTTCTGTGGCTTCTGTACAGAATTAGGGATGTTTATGCATTTAATCCTATTGCGGTCTAGCCTGCAATGGAGCCAGCTCTTAGCTCTCCTCTCCGCCCAATGGGCCCCCCTGGTCTTGAATATTCATATTCTTCACTCTGACGCCACTAAAATGTGAGAGACAAGGCGGGGGAGATGATTACTCTGCTCTGAAAACAGAGCACAGGTGACCCTGCCATGCTACACCCAGAATTAATGGGTTAATTTGTCTAATAGATTAGCCTATGGAATTAAAAGGGTTATTCAGGAATAGAAAAACAGAGCTAATTTCTTTCAAAGCTGCTTCCCGTCGGTCTCCAGGTTGGGTGTGGTTCTGCAGCTCAGTTTCATTGAAGTGAATGGAGCCAAGTTGTAATACCACACACAACCTGGGGACAGACGTGGAGCTGTATTTGAAAGAAATTAACTCTGTTTTTCTATTCATGGATAACCCCTTTAAGATCAATAACAAGATATAAAAACTTTTAACCAGTCCATAAACTGGATTCATACAGTCTTTGGGTATCGGAAGAGAACCACATTCATGAGGTCAGGTCCAAGCCTGAGGTGGGCAACCTTTGTTTTGCCCAACCTATAAAGAAGCAGAATAGGCTATAGGAATTGTAGGTGTTTAGATCTTTATGTCATTTCAAGCATTTGTACCTATTTAGTTACTTTCATTGTTGTATACACAATATACTTTTTACATGAAAGCTTTAAATTTAAATACAATGAGCACTTTTATGTAGGATTCACATGTAGCTTTTAATCAGTATGGTGAAGCAGAAAGTATTGTGGGTTTGGTGTTAGTATGTTACTGCAGATTTAGGTGTGGATAATGTTAAAGGGTTACTATCATAAAAAAACAACAACCTTTTGACATGTTGCCACAAGAGCGCATTGGGTCTCACTCTTGAGACCCTCTGTGAATGCTACTTATATGCCAGAAGATCTGACCTTTTTTCTGCAGAGACTTATAAACAGAAAAGGTTGGTTTTGATTGACAATGGGGGAGAGAACTTCCCCAGCTTATAACTAACCATCACTAACAATGGGTCTCAGGTGTGACACCCAAGACAATCATAACTGGGTAACATGGCAACAGTTTTTTTTTATGATAGTAACCCTTTAATATTTTAGAATAAAAAAAAAAAAGATGTTTAACGTAAAATCCCTGGTTGTGAACTTTGCTGATCTGCAGCATTTTCACTGAAAAATCCAAAGCAATTTTGTACCTATTGCATATTTTGACTCATGCATTGAAGACTATTTGGAGAATCAGCAACACTGATCAATTTATGTGCAGTTTTTTGTGCAGCATTTGGACAAGAATCCAACATATCCCATTCACTTTGCTACTGTAATACACTTTCAGCAAGTGAATCTGTTGCAGAGAATCCACAGCATATCCATTCCCTGCAAACGTACCATTATGATTTTATAGTGTGAGCATATTAACTGTTTAACTACTGAAGATCAGTATGAGAGCGGTATAACCTTCTGGCCTAGTACCTGTTAAGTGCTAGCAAGGAAGGCATTGATGCTCAATTTGCAATAGATGATTTCTATACAGTCAGTCCCACATCACATGCCATCAATGTCAGTGTATGATCACTCCCACTGTAGGGCTTTTTACTTTATTATACAACATAAGAGTATTGTTATGTAACGTTGTCTGTAATAAATGTAGCATCATTTTTCATATATATATATATATATATATATATATATATATATATAAACACACACATATATATATATATATATATATATATATATATATATATATAAAATATTTAAATTAGCTCACCACACCACCTTCACAGGTAGTGTGTCCTGCAAAACAGCTCAGGCTCCATATAAGAAGTCTCATAACTGATTGGGATTTATGCCAAGCCAGAACTCTCTCCAGAAGGAAAGAGGACCCATCTGCAGACAGCTGTTTCGGGGTATTTGCCTCTTTCCTTCTGGAGAGAGTTCTGGCTTGGCATAGATCCCAATCAGTTCTGAGACTTCTTAAATGGAGCCTGAGCTGTTTTGCAGGACACACTACCTGTGAAGGTGGTGTGGTGAGCTAATTTAAATATTTTTTTACCCAGAAGCCCGCGGAGTGCTAAATGGCCTAACTTGAATCTCCGTTACACCTGAAGAGGTGTACTCTCCCTGAGGAAAGTACTGACGCCGTATTATATATATATATATATATATATATATATATATATATATATATATATTAGAGATGAGCGAACTTACAGTAAATTCGATTCGTCACGAACTTCTCGGCTCTGCAGTGGATGACTTATCCTGCGTAAAATTAGTTCAGCCTTCAGGTGCTCCGGTGGGCTGGAAAAGGTGTATACATTCCTAGGAAAGAGTCTCCTAGGACTGTATCCACCTTTTCCAGCCCACCGGAGCACCTGAAAGCTGAACTAATTTATGCAGGATAAGTCATCAACTGCCGAGCCGAGAAGTTCGTGACGAATCGAATTTACTGTAAGTTTGCTCATCTCTAATATATATATATATATATATATATATATATATATATAAAACTCAAAGTGTGTGTGTATGTATGTATGTGTGTATGTTCCAGCATCACGTCCAAACCGCTAAAGATATTAACATGAAACTTGGCACACATGTTACTTATATGTCAACAACAAACATAGGATAGGTGATTTAACCCTTACCCACCCCCATTTGCCAGGGGCGGGGTTTATGTTTAAAGTCCCATACAAATCAATGGGAAATATATGTTACTGCATAACTTCCAAACGGCGGGAGATATTTCGATAATACTTGGTCACATGTTACTTATATGTCCACTTAAAATATAGTAAAGTTAATTTAACCCTTAACTACCACCATTTGTGAGGGTCGGGGTTTTTGTTTAAAGTCCCATGCAAATCAATGGGAAATATATGTTCCCACATAACTTCCGTACGGCTGGAGATATTTCAATAACTGGTACACATATTTTACGGGTCGGGATAGGAGGTCGACATAGGAGGTCGGGATAGGAGGACGGGATAGGAGGAGGGGATAGGAGGATGGGATAGGAGGACGCGATAAGAGGACCGGGATAGGAGGACCGGGAAAAGAGGTCGGGATAGGAGGTCGGAATAGGAAGTTGAGATAGGAGGACGCGATAGGAGGACGGGATAGGAGGTCGTGATAGGAGGTCGGGATAGGAGGTCGAGATAGGAGGTCGAGACAGGAGGTCGAGACAGGAGGTCGGGATAGGAGGTCGGGATAGGAGGACGGGATAGGAGGACGGGATAGGAGGACGGGATAGGAGGTCGGGATAGGTGGTCGGGATAGGAGGTAGGGATAGGAGATCGAGATATGAGGACAGGGTAGGAGGTCGTGATAGGAGGATGGGATAGGAGGACGGGATAGGAGGTCATGATAGGAGGACGGGATAGGAGGACGGGATAGGAGGACGGGATAGTAGGACGGGATAGGAGATCATGATAGGAGGACGGGATAGGAGGACGGGATAGGAGGACGGGATAGGAGGTCGGGATAGGAGGTCGGGATAGGAAGACGGGATAGATGGACTGGATAGGAGGACAGGATAGGAGGACAGGATAGGAGGACGGAAAAGGAGGACGGGAAAGAAGGTCGAGATATGAGGACAGGAAAGGAGGACGGGAAAGGAGGACGGGAAAGGAGGACGGGAAAGGAGGATGGGATAGGAGGATGGGATAGATGGACGGGATAGGAGGATGGGATAGGAGGACGGGAAAGGAGTACGGGAAAGGAGGACGGTAAAGGAGGACAGGAAAGGAGGTCGAGATAGGAGGACGGGAAAGGAGGTCGAGATAGGAGGATGGGAAAGGAGGATGGGAAAGGAGGATGGGAAAGGAGGTGGAGATATGAGGATGGGAAAGGAGGTCGGGATAGGAGGACGGGATAGGAGGACGGGATAGGAGGACGGGATAGGAGGTCGGGATAGGAGGTCGGGATATGACAACAATATATGAGGAAGGGATATGAAGTGAAAAGCTTCCTCCTTTGTTTATTTTCCTCCCCAACAAGGATTAGGAAGGAAAAGCCGGGCAACGCCGTGTACTCAGCTAGTAATATATATATATATATATATATATATATATATAGTTATTGAAATATAGGTAAAATAAGAAAAATTTTTGTACTTAAAAGCTAATTAGGCTGCAAATATTCAACAATGCCATTAAGAATGACATTACATAGATAACAGCACTGACTTCCTAACTGTGTGAGACAAATCTGCGTTACTGCTCCAATCTATTTGTCACCGAAGGGTCCGTGTATTTGATTTTGTCATTGATGTGGACAAGGTAGTTATAATTATCTAAAGGCCAATACATGCCATACAGATCCCTGTTGATAGTTAATAAGGATTTATAAATAGATAAAATACATACATGCCACTTAATCAATGAAATCTCAGATTAGAAAAAAATGTCTTAAATATATTAAAGATGTTTTAAAAATTTCAGTTAGGGCAAAAAAAGCTGCTCACATATGCAAATTTGTCTATATTAGCTGTAAGAAGTAGTTTCCTTGCTTTTTTATGTTTTATTTTATAATATCTTAATTCCTCTTATGTTTTTTCTAAACTAACTCTAGTGGTAAAAGTAAATGATAAGAGCTTATAAAGCAAAGAGATTGACTTGAAGGGGTTATGCACCATAAGGTGATTTTAGTACGTACCTGCCAAACAGTAATGGACAGGCTTTGGAAGGATCCATACTTGTCTTGGGGCTAAATGGCTATGTTGTGAGATAACCATAATGCTGCTACTTTCTTTTTGTGAAATGGCTATTTTCTATTGGAGTTCCCTCTCTCCAACTACAAGTTCCAGGATCCCTTGTTTGTCAGTGTGTGGTCACTTTTCTTCCTCCCACACATATGTCACCCCACCCATTGCAGCACAGCTGAGCTATGTGTGCTGTTCATGAAACTACAATTCCCTGCAGCCCTGTGGAGAATGATCTCTCTCATACCCAGCGGTCGCTCCACCAATTGAAGCAGACAGACTCCTTTCAACAACTGACTAGTGATGTAATGTCTCGGGCTGCACTGCAACCTTGGAAAACCAGAGACAACACAAATTTTTTATGCTGCTAAAAATGAACATCGGGGCAAAGATCAGATAAGAATTGCGAGACCAGCCATCAAACACAGGTACAGACACTATATTATCAACTACACTAACTTTACAGAACCCATTGTATTCACCAAACTATTACATTAGCCTATGCACTTCTGGCATTAACTTGCATTCATGAATGTACTAGTGACAGTAACCTACTTCCAACAATGCTCTACAGAAGAGACCGTACCATTGAAAGTATCCTTTCCTCTTACATTGTCCTGACAGGAAGAATAACTGCACAATTTGGTATTCTAAGAAAAGATAAGTATACTAGTATTTGGAAAAGCCCTTGCATTTTCTTGGAAAATTTCAAGACAAGATTACTTTAAGTTGAACCTGCACTTTATGGTGTTAATATTTTAAAAGATGCTTTGCTCCTGAACAATGCTTTTGGGATTTTGGGACCTTTTAACAATTGTTTCCTTATAAGAAGCTCAATTCATCTTATACTTAAATCCAAGCACAGGACAGATTGAGCTTCCTAAACGGAAACAATTTTAAAGTCCAAATCCCAAAAAAGCATCTTTAAAGAGAAATCCATCTAGTAATATCATAACAAAAAGCACAATAATGTGTAATATCTCCCACCGTCATTCATGCCATGTATAGATAAAGAAATTAGTATTTTCAGCACAAGGCTTTCCATCTTATACCGCCATCCATTGTTATCTATTATCTAGCATTAATAAGAAATGCTGCAATATGATTGTCTAAACTAAGACTAAAACCTTCAGGGTGAAGGTATATTTTTGTACGGACATTTCTTCACAAAGTATACATGGAATAGTTGTGAATTGTTGAGGTATTACTAGCTATTCGCACATTGCCCGAGGTGTTGCTGTCCAAGCAGAACAGCAAATCATAGACATTTACCCTTCCCATAATTGGCAGTGGAAATCCTCATGTCGTATTATATTAAAGTGTGATCCATTCAGCATATTTCAATACACGTGCCAATTAGACAGCATGGCATCAGAGCCAACACAGAGACTTGCACTGAAAGCTGCTATGCTGCTCCAAAATGCAAGTCATCATTTCTAGATATATGATGTATCATCTTTATTGTATCGTTGCTCATAGAGTTTACACTGCATTATACTCTATTAGTACTATAAAATATTCGCAGCTTCAACACTATCTGTCTATTTATTTGACTTTTATTTTTAAATACCAGTACAGTTGTTTACATCCATATTTATAAAAAAAAAAAAAAAAATGGTAAAAAAAATGTATTAATGTAGTGAAAATGTATTCACCGCAGTGAAACAACAAACTGAAAGGACCGATATAGGCATGTTTGGTGGCATTTTCTAAACAAGCCCCACATATGATAGTCTCTCTCATCATTGGATATATATATATATATATATATATATATATATATATATATGTTACCCAGTGTGTGAGTGTATGTGTGTATGTATGTTTCAGCATAACTTTCAAATAGCTGGGGATATTTCAATAATACTTGTCACGATTCGGCTTCCAGGTAGTGGATCCTCTGTGTCAGCGAGGGATTGGCGTGGACCGTGCTAGTGGACCGGTTCTAAGAGGCTACTGGTTTTCACCAGAGCCCGCCGCAAAGCGGGATGGTCTTGCTGCGGCAGTAGCAACCAGGTCGTATCCACTAGCAACGGCTCTACCTCGCTGACTGCTGAGAAGGCGTGGGACAGAAGGACTAGGCAGAGGCAAGGTCAGACGTAGCAGAAGGTCGGGGGCAGGCGGCAAGGTTCGTAGTCAGGATGGGTAGCAGAAGTTCAGGTACACAGGCTTTGGACACACTAAACGCTTTCACTGGCACAAGGCAACAAGATCCGGCAAGGGAGTGCAAGGGAGGAGACTAGATATAGCCAGGGAACAGGTGGAAGCCAATTAAGCTAATTGGGCCAGGCACCAATCATTGGTGCACTGGCCCTTTAAGTCTCAGAGAGCTGGCGCGCGCGCGCCCTAGAGAGCGGAGCCGCGCGCGCCAGCACATGACAGCAGGGGACCGGGACGGGTAAGTGACCTGGGATGCGATTCGCGAGCGGGCGCGTCCCGCTGTGCGAATCGCATCCCCAACGGCCATGACAGTGCGGCGCTCCCGGTCAGCGGGACCGACCGGAGCGCTGCAGGGAGAAAGACGCCGTGAGCGCTCCGGGGAGGAGCGGGGACCCGGAGCGCTAGGCGTAACAGTACCCCCCCCCTTAGGTCTCCCCTTCTCTTTGTCCAGTAACTGCCTCCCCTGGGATGAGGACACCGGGAAAGAATGGAGGGTTTCCTCAACGGCAGGCAGTACAGCAGGAGTGGGAATGGGGAGGGAGGGCAGAGGGCGAGGCCTGGCACGGGGCAGTGTGACACCAGGACGGGGGCCATGGGATGGCACAGAGGCTTGCCTGACGGGACTGGGAGGGGGGGAGAGGCACTTCCTGTGGCAGGCAGAGTCCCAGTTCCTGATCTCCCCGGTGGTCCAATCAATGGTGGGGGAATGAAGCCGGAGCCAAGGCAGACCGAGGAGAACCTCAGAGGTACAGTTGGGGAGAATGAAGAATTCAATCCTCTCAAGGTGGGGTCCAATAGACATGAGGAGGGGCTCTGTGCGGTAACGCACGGTGCAGTCCAATCTGGCTCCGTTGACCGCGGAAATGTAGAGCGGCTTGACGAGACGGGTCACCGGGATGCTGAATTTATTAACAAACGACTCCAAAATAAAATTTCCTGAGGCACCGGAGTCCAAGCAGGCCACGGCTGAGAGGGAGGAGCTGGCTGAGGAAGAAATCCGCACGGGTACCGTGAGACGTGGAGGAGCAGACTTGGAACCAAGAGACGCCACACCCACGTGAGCTGGGTGCGTGCGTGCGTTTCCCAGGCGTGGAGGACGGATAGGGCAATCCACCAAGAAATGCTCGGTACTGGCACAGTAAAGACAGAGATTTTCTTCCCTGCGGCGATTCCTCTCTTCCTGGGTCAGGCGAGACTTATCCACTTGCATGGCCTCCTCGGCGGGAGGCCCAGGCGTAGATTGCAACGGATACTGTGGGAGAGGTGCCCAGAGATCTAAGTCTTTTTCCTGGCGGAGCTCTTGGTGTCGCTCAGAAAAACGCATGTCAATGCGGGTAGCTAGATGGATGAGTTCTTGCAGATTGGCAGGAATCTCTCGTGCGGCCAGCACATCCTTGATGCGACTGGATAGGCCTTTTTTAAAGGTCGCGCAGAGAGCCTCGTTATTCCAGGATAATTCTGAAGCAAGAGTACGGAATTGTACGGCATACTCGCCAACGGAAGAATTACCCTGGACCAGGTTCAACAGGGCAGTCTCGGCAGAAGAAGCTCGGGCTGGCTCCTCGAAGACACTCCGGAGTTCAGTGAAGAAGGCCTGGACTGTGGCTGTGGCAGGATCATTGCGGTCCCAGAGCGGTGTGGCCCAAGACAAGGCCTTTCCTGAAAGAAGGCTCACTACGAACGCCACCTTAGACCGTTCAGAAGGAAACAAGTCCGACATCATCTCCATATGCAGGGAACACTGAGACAAAAATCCACGGCAGAGTCTGGAGTCCCCATCAAATTTGTCCGGCAGGGACAAGCGGAGGCTAGGAGCGGCCACTCGCTGCGGAGGAGGTGCAGGAGCTGGCGGAGGAGATGGTTGCTGCTGTAGCAGAGGCAGAAGTTGCTGTAACGTGGCGGTCAACTGCGACAGCTGCTGTCCTTGTTGGGCAATCTGCTGCGATTGCTGAGCGACCACCGTGGTAAGGTCAGCGAGACTTGGCAGCGGCACCTCAGCGGGATCCATGGCCGGATCTACTGTCACGATTCGGCTTCCAGGTAGTGGATCCTCTGTGTCAGCGAGGGATTGGCGTGGACCGTGCTAGTGGACCGGTTCTAAGAGGCTACTGGTTTTCACCAGAGCCCGCCGCAAAGCGGGATGGTCTTGCTGCGGCAGTAGCAACCAGGTCGTATCCACTAGCAACGGCTCTACCTCGCTGACTGCTGAGAAGGCGTGGGACAGAAGGACTAGGCAGAGGCAAGGTCAGACGTAGCAGAAGGTCGGGGGCAGGCGGCAAGGTTCGTAGTCAGGATGGGTAGCAGAAGTTCAGGTACACAGGCTTTGGACACACTAAACGCTTTCACTGGCACAAGGCAACAAGATCCGGCAAGGGAGTGCAAGGGAGGAGACTAGATATAGCCAGGGAACAGGTGGAAGCCAATTAAGCTAATTGGGCCAGGCACCAATCATTGGTGCACTGGCCCTTTAAGTCTCAGAGAGCTGGCGCGCGCGCGCCCTAGAGAGCGGAGCCGCGCGCGCCAGCACATGACAGCAGGGGACCGGGACGGGTAAGTGACCTGGGATGCGATTCGCGAGCGGGCGCGTCCCGCTGTGCGAATCGCATCCCCAACGGCAATGACAGTGCGGCGCTCCCGGTCAGCGGGACCGACCGGAGCGCTGCAGGGAGAAAGACGCCGTGAGCGCTCCGGGGAGGAGCGGGGACCCGGAGCGCTAGGCGTAACAATACTCAGTCACAAGTTACTTTTCTGTCAAATAAAAAATAGGATAATTAAATTAACCCTAACCTACCCCCTTACATTAGGGTGAGTTTTTTTAATTTTTTTGTCTGAAGTCCTATGGAAGTCTATAGGAACTTCCGGTACCTTATTCTACAAGCACCGCTCTGCATCTCCGGGTGAGTGCGTCAGTCCGGCTTGCAAGCCATGCATCTCTAGCAAAACCATGCTCCCTCTTGCAAAGCCACACCCCCTTCTCTTTTCAACCCTTTTTGAGCGTTGATCTGGATTGCAAGTCACGCTTACTCCCACGCGCCCTTCTATTTTACAATCTCTTCATCTAAACTCAGCCCCACCTGAGGATGGGATATAAGGACAAGTTATGAGGACAAGATATGAGGTTGGGATATGAGTTCGGGATATGAGGATGGGATATGAGGATGGAATATGAGGACAGGATATGAGGTTAGGATATGATGAAACAATATGATATCGTTTTATGAGATTGGGATTAGGTAGGAAAAAACAGACAACACCAGGTACTCTGCTAGTATGACATAAATGCAGAAGATATTGTAGTAAAACACAACTACAGTCTCAAACAGATGCCAACAGATGCCATATGGCCTCCATTTGTTTAACAGTTTGATACAATAACCAATACCATGGTTCTTCTACTATCATATGATATGATGTGTTATATCACTAGGCCTACTATAGTATTAAACTCTACACATCTCTGTATAATATGGCTCTACGTGAGGAAGCCCCACTGGAAATTTTGTAAAGAGCTAACTCTGTAAATAGTAATATAAAGTAAAATCTCTTCACATCTGACTGTAATTCCTGAGGCCACAAAACTAATGAGCAGATTGTTTTACCACTATACATTTGTGTGCAAAGGTTCTTTATAGAATTTCCAGCTATAACCACACAGATCACAGTCATTTCTACTGCAGGTTTAGCCATTTCAATATTGTATAAAATGTAATAAAGCACGCAACACAAAGCACTGTAAAATAGGAGTCAAATGAGGTGAAACCCAAAGAATCATTTGTGATTAGGAAAGAACAAAATGCAATGTATTAATACATATTGAGACCTTTGTTGGACATAAGTAGCTTTTCGTTGTGATCCTGTGCCCTACTGTATACCGAGGGTCATCTTGACAACATGACAAGCCTTTCGATTCCAAAACCTCCAAAACACTTTTACATGTTCTCCATCTTCACATGTGACCATAACCTCCACAAGATACAATAAGTATTTATTAGTTACCGTATACATATTCCATGCTGACACTTGAGGGAATCCCACTCTGAGAAATGTTTGGCTTCAACCCTGAAGCCAACTGAGTCAATAATTGTAAACTATCTCAGCGTCCCCTGCTTTGTTTGGTGGCTGGTTCTTAGTAAACGTAACACTTGGGGGGATTGGCATTTCATACCCTAGTCTTATGTAAGATCCTGCCTCAGTCAGTAGCCCCGGATTTGTTAAGAGGGTAACCTCTCAATATATTCGGTGCTGCTGTGGCTGCCTATGTTTCAGCCTTAGTTATCTACTATTTATAAGAAAAAATGGTATCCTGACCAAAGCCTCTACTGTTTTAGTAACTTCCATAGACTAAAATAGAGACTGCTGATGCCTTTTCATCTGGATGGATTGACTGACGGCTTTCTTGGTTTGTGGAACAGGGGTCAGAGGAATCCTGTTTATCTGAAAGGTGGGACCTATCAGACATCAATAGCGTATTGTATGAATATGCCATACATGTCTAAAGTGGAAGGACCCCTTTAAATTTTCATTACTATTTACCAATGCTATATTACAAGCACAACTATATATAACTATGTTTAATCCAATTTTGGTCTCTACCAAACTCTGTCAGTCAATGTAATGTAGACAGTAAATGGCCGTGAATGAGTTCTTGAGACTATTTAGTAGAAATTATTTGAAGTTGTTAGCATCTGATGGAAGCACACATTATTATTGAAATGTTCAGTGATCTCATTTCTCCATGAAAATGCATCTTGACGGATGTCATCCATGTCTACAGTGTCTTGGGCTAAGCATTTGTCTCCCCTTCCTAGTATTTAATCCGATAAAGATACTATAGATTACCCTACTAATGATCCATTTAAAAATCTGCTACTGAGACATTAGGGACATGGTAAATAATGACTTCCTGGATGTACATTCCTTGCAACACTGTATCACACATATACCTAAAAATATAACTATTCTGCTAAGTATTCATATTATTTTGAAATGTATTACGGTACAAAATATAGTGTACAGGAACTTAAGCACAAAAGACCTTTTACAAGAATGTAGAATCCTTTGTACAAGATTCCCTTTCAGAAGCCTAAATTAACCATTAGTGCAGATCCCTCAATGTTCATTATTAGACGGGAAATTATTCAAGCAGAGACTTTATTCATGAACATTTTAGGCTAGATTTGAGATAAATTTTGTACTGTGAAGGGTTGTGTTCTTAGGAGTTTATTAAATCCTTATAGCCGGGGGAAGGGTAATGGGAAAATTTTTGCTGTCGGAATATTATCCAGAGTCTATCCTAAAAACATCATCTACCGATTTGTGTTCCTGTCACTGAGAGGTTTCCCTTTTTTTCATTCACATTTTAATCAGATGGAATAATGTAACTATTATACTAAAAATAGACAAAATACATGTTGTTCATCTCTAAAACATTAAGCTCTCAAAAATAATTTGCTCAGCGTTCTGTACTATGTTGCCAGACACTGCTATTTAAAGGGGTATTCCAGGAAAAACTTTTTTTTATATATCAACTGGTTCCAGAAAGTTAAACAGATTTGTAAATTACTTCTATTAAAAAATCTTAATCCTTTCAGTACTTAGGAGCTTCTGAAGTTAAGGTTGTTCTTTTCTGTCTAAGTAATCTCTGATGACGCCCAGTTTAGAAGCAAATTCCCATAGCAAACCTCTTCTAAACTGGGCGGTTCCCGAGACACGTGTCATCAGAGAGCACTTAGACAGAAAAGAACAACTCAACTTCAGAAGCTCATAAGTACTGAAAGGATTAAGATTTTTGAATAGAAGTAATTTACAAATCTGTTTAACATTCTGGAGCAAGTTGATATATATATAAAAAAAAGTTTTTTCCTCGATATGCCCTTTAAAATACATCTCCTCTTTGTCCATTTTATATTAGAGTACTTTTTATAGATGAAAAACAAAGGCCGTTGGATAGATCCAAAGACTGTTGGATAGATACAATAAATTGACTTCTAATGTTCTGCCACGTGTAAGTTGTCTGTTTGTAATACAATATTCAATGTAAAGTGATTCATATAAGTTAACACTAAAGAATTTAATTATATGTATCATTAAACCAAATAGGTTTGGTTGTGTTTTTTTTAGATCCTCCAGTGCAGATTTCATCAAGCATAGGACTCCACAATGGAATCAGACGCCGATGGGGTCTGTCATACATCGAATGAGGCATTGCATGGCGGTTTCTGCTATAAGAATAAGTTACACGTGAACGAACTGAAAGTTCCCATCAAAAGACCAATAGTGTAAAACCCTTTTTACAGTTCAATTTCATTCGATAAACACAGTCCATGTCCTCTCCATTCTATCAAGCAATAGATGGACCTGAATACTGCTTGTAGGTTTTAGGTCTGATCACAGCATGAAAGGAAATGAGAATAGAGACTGTTACTTATAGTCATCAATGATCTCCAAGGGCAGATCTGTTCATGTTGATGGCTGCAGCTAATGCCAATGTCTCTTCCCTGAGGAATATTTTCTAGCAGACAAGTATCTCCTCATCTCCTGCACAAACTCAATGCAGTAAATAGGAAATGCAGTTATCCTCAAAAAAGGACTTCAGCTGTCTAAACACTACAGTATACACATACACATCTTATTATTGGCCACAATCATTTCCTGAGTCTCAGATTAGACTTTAAATTAATGTTTTAGTATTTAAAGGGGTACTCCACTGGCCAGCGTGGAACTAAATGTTCCAAACCCTGTTTTTGCGCTGTGAGTGTAAGCCACACCCCCTCGGGACCTTGAAGCCACGCCCCTCAATGCACATCTATGGGAGGGGCTGTGACATCACACACACCCCTCCTATAGACTCGCATTGAGGGGACGTGGCTGTGACATCACGAGGGTGTGTGGCTGACCCCCCCCTCTGCAGCACGATAACAGCATTTGGAATTCCATGCTGGCCAGTGGAGTACCCCTTTAAAGGGAATGTATCACCTTTAAGACATCATGGTGACTAAGTATTTGAGATGCTACTAGGCAGCTCTAAAGCCATTGTTTTGAACCTGAGTTGGTGTATTTCCCATGATCTTCATACAATTTGAATCATTTTCTAAATATATGCATCTCATGACACACTACAAAAGGATATTTATTTCTTATTTATTTCTTATTAAGCCTGAAAAATAAAAGCTTTACAATACGCATGTGATGTACAGTATAATGTGATAAGTTGTGGATCTGTCATGTTACACAATGGAACTGTATCCCAGTCTCGATCACTTTGTCTACAAGCGTTGTCACTCCAACGCTTTCACCTCCCGCTTTGCAGAAAGAAGAAGAAAGCCTGCTGAAATCATTGTAATACAGCAATTATGGGACTTTGTTAGCTAGCAAGTTCCAGATACATACTTTGTAATTCCCTGTTTGGGTATATATTAAAGTTGTTTTTTTTTATCTATATTTATATCTCTCTCTGCGTGGAGGAAATAAAGGTTGCAGTCATTCTCCACCCCCTCTGCCCCATACTGAAATGAATGGAGTGTTCAGACTGAAAGAAGAAGCAGCTCATAAACAACACAGACAGCTCAACTTTTAATTCCAGATTGTAAGCTTGAAAAATCCCACTGGGGTGCATCTCCTTAGAGGGTTCTAAGTGGGTCACTAAACATATACATTAAACATTACTGTTATACAATACCTCTAGAATTCATGACAAATCTATTACAATGTTTTACTGAATGTAAACTCCCTCATTGTATAATTATCAGCGATGCTAAATATATATTAAATTGAGTCCCATAAATGGATCCGGCAGCCACCCTGGAGCACCCACATAAAGTAACAGACATAACTTAATGTTTGCACTGTGACTGCACAAGTTATGAGACAATGTTTATTCAATAAATGGAAGCATTCCTAATTAGAGTACATCCAATCATTTCACAATTCATATGCCTAGATACATATATAGTACCGTACATACTCGAGTAGAAGCCGACCCAAATATAAGCCGAGGCCCCTAATTTCACCCAAAAAAACAGGAAAAAAAAAAAAAAAAAAAAAAAAAAAAAAAAAAGTTATTGACTCGACTATAAGCCTAGAGTGGGAAATACATCATCCCCCCTGTCATCATCCAGACCCCCATCATTAACACCCTCATCATCATCACCCTGTCATTATCCCCCCAGTCATCATCACCCTGTCATTATCACCCCAGTTGTAGTTTTGAAACATCTGGAGGTCCGCAGGTTGAAGACCACTGCCGGGCCTTCATCATCATCCAGACCCCCCTTTAGTTTTCTACTCACCTTCCCTCGGTGGGAAGGAAGGGTGAGCTGGTCCAGGCCATCTATGCTGCAGGGACCATCCGGTGGGGAGGGTTAGTCGTTCCGGGCTGTCCTCTTCTCCGGGCCGACCCCGGACTAGTGACGTTGCCTTGACGATGACGCACAGGGACGTTCATGTGCAGGCACGTCTGCTGCGCATGGATGTCCCTGTGCGTCATCATCAAGGCAACGTCACTAGGCCAGAGCTGGCCCAGATGGTCCCTGCAGCATAGATGGCCCGGACCAGCTCATCGGCTGTCCGGGCATGATGGGAGTTGTAGTTTTGAAACATCTGGAGGTCCACAGGTTGAAGACCACTGCTGGGTCTTCGCCATCATCTAGACCCCCCTTTAGTTTTCTACTCACCGGGGGTCTGGATGATGGCGAAGACCCAGCAGTGGTCTTCAACCTGTGGACCTCCAGATGTTTCAAAACTACAACTCCCATCATGCCCGGACAGTCGATTGCTGTCCGGGCATGCTGGGAGTTGAAGTTTTGCAACATCTGGAGGTCCACAGGTTGAAGACCACTGAGAAGGGATTGGCAGGCGGAGAGTTTACCCCAGTATAAGCCGAGGGGGGCGTTTTCAGCATGAAAAATCATGCTGAAAAACTTGGCTTATACTCGAGTATATCATATATGATATGTCAGTTACCAGTAGAGTGTTACTCCTATATACTCTCTGTATACACTTCCTGGAACAAATAGCAACTCCTAGGAAGTAAAGTGCCCCAGATGCGTCCAACTTTTTATTTTTAAATCCTTTTCATAAATTAAATCCTGTAAACCATCCCCTTTATTCGGGATTGTCATGTTTAGAAAATACTTCATTGTATGACTTCGGAGACTTCTAGAGATGTCAATGAAGAGCAGAGGAAAGGTGTTGGGGAGGGTTTGTATTCAAGAACCCAGGACACTTTGATGGCTGATAAATTCCCAATAGGCACTTCAATTCTCATTAGTATATGACAAATTAGTTGAAAACTTGATTTTCTCTGTTAAGCCAACAGTGTGATAAGCAACCTGGAAACAATGCCTTATGAACTATTTAAGAGCACTATATGGCTTGCTGTCTTGTTTTGTGAAGGAAGAGCATGTCCATCCTGAACTGTCACAGGCTAATCTACAATCTGCTCATAGACCATGTAGGAAAGCCTAACCTTTCATAAAAAGGACTACTAACATCCCTTCCCTTCCCTCTTTCTCCCTTCCCTCTTTCTCCTTCTGTACATCTCAACACCCTCTATAACAAGTCTGGCCGGAGGAACACACTGTGGGTCATAAACAAACCATAGAGATCTATGTAACTTGAAATCTCAGGCTATAAAACAAAGTCGGTAGAAGTTCATTTTAAAGGGAACCTGTCATCAGTGCCATCCACACTAACTTGTTGGTACATGCTGGTAGTGCGGGTGACACTGATTATATCCATACTGACTTACCCTCGAACCGTGGTCCTGTTCAACTGTTACCTTCTTTTATCGGGCAGCACACTTGGTGCATGGCAGGAGCACGCTGATGTCACCACTGCTGCTTCTCCTCTGGGTCACGCTGCCGGCAGGCTTGGGGAAGCAGCAGTGGTGATGTCAGCATAATCCTGGAGCGCCACCCATGCACCAAGCCTGCTGCCAGATTAAAGAAGATAACTGGCAAATGGGACCATGACTGGCAGGTAAGAATTGTTATAATCAAGGTCACCTGAACTACCAGCCAGTGCAAGTGACACTGATGACAGTTTCCCTTTAAAGCCAAGCTCTAGAATTTTTTCAATGGGTGCAAAACTGCTTCATTTAGTTTGTTGGTAGGAAGCCAGGTTCCGATAGCAGACAAGTGCCATTGAAATGAATGGAAATGATTTGTAATACATGTTTGCACCCACAGACAGAACTAAAATGTTTCTAGAAATAAAGACCACAGACCATTTTATAACATATCCCATATATCAGTCAAACTTTCCATTTAGGACTTCAATCAAATGTGTCTTTAAATGCTGATCCTAAAGATGTCTTTTTCTAGAGTGATTTTTGTTATGATCTCTGTGTTACTCTGAGGTATTTGTGTTGTGTCGAGGCTATGGTAACTGAATAGGGTCAAGTGGCCACAACAGAGACCATCTTGGATTGATTTCTTGTGACTGCTTGTGGCCATTTGTGGTTCAAAATGCGATCCCATTAAAGTACTACATTTTAGGCATGCAGACGCTACATAGAGCTATAGATATGCATACAGACTAAATATAGACCCTGTGTAGTCTGATTCTGCAGATATATGTTATTTCTTCTCTCTGTTCCTTCTTTCTACTAACTTATTCACCATATAGTACATAATTTTACATAGTGGGACAAGTACAAGCACATACAGTGATACACAGACCTCAATAGCGTATTTCATATATTGCATATTAAGAATTCAAGGGAAGCTTTCAGTCTAACCCCAACATTTATTTCACCAGGGGCATAATGAAAAGTGAGCTCTCATTCATTCATCACATACGTGATCCTAGGAATCTGCATGCTGGGAGTGCTAAGAATGATCTTAATATGATATCAGAGAGTACAAATCATCTGAATAATAACCTGTGTAGGGAAGTGTCCTATTTGATGGATGAACCTACTGCATAAAGCTATTTTTGTGTGTGTTTTCTTTTTTTTTTTTTACTTTAGATTAATGGCTCCAAGCTGTTCCTTATAGCATAAAACCACAACAAATGTCTACTTGCAAATATGGCAAGGTTGAAAGGTTAAATGGATCAGTATTAATAACTTCATAAGCATATGGACATGAAAACTGTGACTAAATATGCCAAGGCCTTCTGGTATGAAAAAGTAAATCAAATATATACTTTTGGATGCTATTTGCTTATAAAAAGTACATTTGATTGTAAATAAATTAAGGATCTATGGGAAAGGTATAGCTGTGAAAGTGTTAACTAAGTTTTATCCCAGGGGCCCATAGGTTTCAGATACTACATAAAAGAACAATAGAACTGTGAGAGGGCATAGTGGAGACTTAGTAATTACCGCAGAACATGAAGTTTCCATGTATTAGGGCCCTATTACATGGCCTGACACGATCTCTGTAAATAAACACTCATCTTGTAGATCAGCATTTAAAGAGCCTATTACATGGTGGGGAGGGCCACAAAAACTATTGTTGGATTGTTCATGTTCATGTTTTTTTTTTTTTTTTTTTTGCTTTAATCATTCATAAGCTGAAAAAACCCGACACAGGGAGATGTGTGACCAATGAACAATGTCTAGGGCCCTTGGTGGGTTGAGCCATAGCTTTCATAAGGACGTCACGCTACAGCATTGTGTTGGTCATAGATGTACACGTGCAGATCAAAAACCAATGAACTCAAAGACATTTAGTACTCAGGAACAGTCTTATGTACCATTCACTACTTTATAAACTATTTCCTGGACTATTTTACTGTATATATGTATGTTCCACTCCAACATTGCTTGAAAATACCGCCATGTAAAAGTGTCCAGTGGTTACATTTCTGTCCACCCTACAGTCAATGTTGTTAGCCTGACCATGGGTCTGACCTGACAATGTCATAGATATCATAAAACGCTCATTTAAAACTGCCATAAATGTAAAGGTTCATTTACTTAAACTGATAAAACAGAGAACCCCTTTAAAATTGCCACACACAATAATCTAAACACAACCTGTGGTTCAATTTGCTTTTTGTCAAACACATGAATAGCCACAATAGTCATGATTAAAGGAGGAAACATCTATTATATACTACAGTATATGATAACTGATTTTTTGTTTAAACATAAAACAAAAATCAGAGCACCTTTTTTTCAAAATAATCAATCCCCAAAGTGGAGCTCCACCAAAAGCTTGTTAGGATCTGAAGTGACGTTTTGGGGGTCTACTTCTGTACTCTTGTGTCAGATCCTGACAAGCACCGTGATGTTAAAGGGGTATTCCAGGGACATTTATATATCAACTGGCTCCAGAAAGTTAAACAGTTTTGTAAATTTCTATTAAAAAATCTTAATCCTTCCAATAATTATCACCTGCTAAAGTTGAGTTGTTCTTTTCTGTCTGGCAACAGTCCTCTCTGCTGACATCTCTGCTTGTCTCGGGAACTGCACAGAGTAGAAGAGGTTTGCTATGGGAATTTGCTTCTACTCTGGACAGTTCCCGAGACACGTGTCATCAGAGAGCACTTAGACAGAAATATACAACTCAACTTCAGCAGCTCATACGTACTGAAAGGATTAAGATTTTTTTATAATGGACTTCAATATATAACACATGCTTATTCAATAATACTTCTGGGATATCCCAAATATATTATATTTAACTATTCTATATTTTTAGTTTATTATTTTTGCATCAAAGTGCTTTCTGAGGATAAGAGGTCGAAGTATCAGCAACTTTTGGACACTGAAATCTAAACACTAAAACAATAAAGAAAGAAAAAAAAATCCTGTTTACTTAAAATCTGCTTTAGACATGGGAAGTGAGTATTTATTTACATGTTTTGGCCTTCTTGTTTTCCTTTTTTTCTACAAAAAACTTTAATAAATCAGCTATGGCATGAAGTTTAGGACAAATGATAAATGCCTGCTTTTGTTATTGCTAGAAAATATTTATGTCTATTGGATTTTGCTTTGTGTGCGTGTATGTGTGTGTGTGTATATATTTGCTTCTCACAAAGAAGCATACATGTTCCTATAAAAGCAGCCCAAGTATAAGCTTGTGGACAGAGACTGAAGTGAGTGAAAACAACCTTTAGGATTCCTTTATACTCACCAGATAAACCCATTCTTAGGACTTAACCTCCATCCATAAATAAATAAGATAATTTATAAAATATGAGTTTAAAGGGGAACTCTAAGTAACTAAAATATACCCTCTATCCTGCGGATAGGGGACAAGTGTCTGATTGAAAGGGGTCCAACTGCGGGACCAAAACCCCCCACCATCCAGTGCGGCGATCTGCTGTATATAGTTAAGTGACTTACTCAGCACCCTCTGGCCCCATCTTCTGAGACTAGCAGGCGAGATAGCCCGCTCAGAAAATCCCCAACTGAGGTGGAACCTCATCTCAGCTGGTGATTTGCTGAGAGGGCATGACTCCCACTCAGGAGGGTGCTAAAGACGCGTAAGTCTGAACCCTATACAGGAGAGCGGGGGAGGGAGGGGGTGTTCTAAATCTGGAACCCACAGGATAGGGGACAAGTTTAAGTTACCCGGAATACCCCTTTAACACAATAGCTAGATTCAGCACATTGTTTATTCCCTTTCTAGAAACAGTTTTGCTCCAATGCTTTGTTGTAAGGAGATTGTGATATAGCTGTATTAATGATATGTATTCTAATGTAAGCCTTCTAGGAACCCTAAAGTATCATTACTAAGTAGTAGAAGCTGAGAGGCTTGTTGACCATGTCCAATAATAATGCAACATGATATAACTACAGAACAAAATCCCCTTTAATGGTTTATAGATGGTAGAAATAAGACATTCATTAGGCCATATTTTTCATCATTTTTGAGAATTATGCACTAATACATTTATGGGTTGAAAGTTTACCGGCTCAACAATCAGTTTTCCTAATATCTTCCAAATACTTCTGCTAAAAATGGCCATGATATCAAGAGCCGAGAAGCAAGCTATCTTTACTGTATTATCATACTCTTAGCTGATACTCAACATTTTAGCTGACAGTCTGCAAATTACATTTTTAAAGGAGTTACAATCTTAAATATGCTGAACATATATCATGGCTAAAAAAAATTAACAGAACGTCTCCAGCTAAATATCTGCATGTGATTTATGTTAAGGCAGTTAACACGTGGCCAAGCTGCACCTGGTGCTGGAAGCCAACAACAAGTAACATCAACCAGGGGCCCTGTAACACATTACTATGGACAATATTTTACAATCAATATGGCCAAAGCTCACTTAGAGTATGGTGGAAACAATGCATTTCTTACACCATACCATTTCACAACGCAACATTTTATCAAAGTGAAGCTTTCCCCTTAAATAATCAGGATGGCACTCAGGACGCCAGTACAGGACCAGAGTAAGGATTCACTCAGAATGTATTTCATGTATCTATGTCTATACTGTATGTGAATTGTAAAGTTGTATTGGAGCCCGTGTTGTACCTCATTAAAGATGTCTCTGGCCCAGTCATAAAACCAGGCCATGAAACTAAGGCTCATTATGGTGACAAGAATCGTGGTCTAAATGCGATGCTGGGTGCCAAAAAGCACAAAAGTTTGTGGCACATTTTGGGCTTGAAAGTATGCCATCGTAAACATGGCCTTAACTTAGTCTAAAGATGTGCAAAATGTTCAAACAGCCTGGGCCACGTTTGAAATCTTTTAACACTGCCTGAGAACTACATGCTCTTTATTCATCTCCCCATTGTGTTTTTTTTAAAACTGTTACAGCCTGCCTTATAGCTCAGAGCTGTACAGAGCTCTACAGATTAGACATTCTTATAATATGTCAACAAAAGTTAGATTTTATTTCCATCATTACACTTTCAAAATAACAGAAAACAAAAATGGTGTCTGCAAAAGTTTGGTCACATATATATATATATATATATATATATATATATATATATATATATATATATATATATATAAAGGGCAACCACTTTATGGTAATGTTCACACTACATATTTTTGGCCTGAAAAATCTGTGGTAACATTTATGAGTGAACTGCAAAGCATTTCTTTGGATTTTTGCCATGGATTTGAGACTTTTAAGCTATGGATTTGGCCAAGGTTTTGGACAAATATTCAATGTATTCGATAGTCAATCTATGTCCAAGATACACAATGCTCTAACCAGGGAGCCTCCTGCTGTTGTTAAACTACAACCACCATCATTCCCAGACAGCCTTCAGCTATCTGGGAATGATGAGGGTTGTACTTTAGCAACAGCTACCCTCAAGCTGTTGCTAAATTATAACCACCATAATTCGGATAGATTTGGGGGGCTCGGTCGACTCAACACTATTGCTATATGCACAAAACTCCAGGAGGCCAGACAGCCCCCAAAGGACTAATCCCCTATTTAACTCCCTTTAAAAGCTATATGCTTTATTATATTCGCAAAGAGCTCCAATAAATGTGTGGTAAAACACAGACTGCATAGACTAGTGTTCATTTGTTTCCAAATAATAGGGTTGTAGATCACCACATAAGGGGGAAATTTATCAAAGCCTGTCTAGAGGATAGGTTGCTGAGTTGCCCATAGCAACTAGTCAGACCGCTTCTTTCATTTTTCAGAGGCCTTTTCAGAAATGAAAGAAGAAATCTGATTGGTTGCAATGGACAACTCAGCAACTTTTCCTCTGGACAGGTTTTGATAAATCTCCCCCTATATTCATGCACTGGAAGCCCAGAATAGACCTAAATGTAGGTAATTAGTTCCACTATTTATTCTTTAGCCATACAGTCTTGCTGTTAAAACAACAAAAGTACGAACTTCCCTGACATTTCGCTGGGCCACACAGGCTTTGTCAAGGGCTGAGGCGCAAAGTTCTATTGCTAAAAATGATATTGCAAAACATCTAAAGACACTGACATAAGTAAAGGCATTGTTATAGCAAACTTATTTTTCATTTTTCCCATTCACAGTGTCTGCTCTGAATGCATCACTTCTCCCAGTAGACAATCATTTGCAATGTAATGACATTCTTAGAATGTATTAATATATGTTTTCACCCAGAGGTATTTGTTTACCGCTTGTCTCATATTTCTGAGATAGAGATTTCACATTTGAAAATAAGATTTTATTTCATTAGTCAGAATTATGATTAAACATATATTAATCTTGTGGAACATTCACTTAAAACAGTCAAATTGATTGCCGAGGAATTAGAAAGAAATATTTTGATTTGTTGTAACACAATTAGATGCAGGCATCATTCATTAAGAGTTAGCAGCTAATCAAATTAAAAGTCATTTCATGTGTCGCAGGCATCTGCTTCCATTTGGTTTCCATTTAGTAAAGTGAAAATCATAAACAAAACCCAATGATTTAAAAATAGGCTATTCTATTTTACTGCAAAAGTACATTGTGTTATTAAAATTCAGTCCAAGCCTTTCCCGATAACAAAAAACAGGTCAATGGGGTGAATAAGCAAAAAAAAAAATACTTAAAAAAAAAAAAAAATAAAAAAAATCTACTTTTAAACTTTTTTTTTTTTTTTTTTTTTTACCAAATAACAAAAAATTACAGTAGAGGAATATTTTGGAAAGATACAGAATTATATATAAGTCCTATGTGGGTATTTAGTTTAAGGTGTAGTTGGATATATTTGATATTTTACTTGTATTGATTGATATTCTGTAATCCTGAGTAATCCCTATTCTTGGGAAGTAGTGGAGCAGCAGACACTAAAGTGATCTGGTCATGTGCTTTGACCATTATAGTCCAAGCTTTATATTTCAGGGTCCCAGTTATAGAGAGCAAAACAGGTGCAGTTTGTATAATTTCATTTTTTGGATCTACAGTCATACTAAGACTAATTTGTTTGGAGCTTTATTTCGAGTCCTCAGCTTGGTGCAAGGATGGCACTCCAGGAGTACACTAACGTCACCACTGTTGTTTCTAAAAAGCGTACCTGTCAGATCCCAAAAAATAAAAACCTATATTGCTTATAACAACCTATCTCATAACTGCTTTCCTAGAGAAGAATTTCACCAGGAATTAAAGGGGTACTCCGGTGCAACTTTCTTTTGTTTAATCAACTGGTGCCAGAACGTTAAACAGATTTGTAAATGACTTATATTAAAAAAAAAATGTATCCTTTCAGTACTTATTAGCTGTTATATTGTCCACAGGAAGTTCTTTTCTTTTTCAATTTCTTTTCTGTCTGACCACAGTGCTCTCTGCTGACACCTCTGTCTGTCTCAGGAACTGTCAAGAGTAGGAGTAAATCCCCATAGCAAACCTATCTTGCTCTTGACAGTTCCTGAGACAGAGAGAGGAGTCAGCAGAGAGCACTGTGGTCAGATAGAAATGAAATAAAAAAAAGAAAAGAACTTCCTCTGGAGCATACAGCAGCTGATAAGTACTGGAAGGATAAAGATTTTTAAATAGAAGTAATTTACAAATCTGTTTAACATTCTGGCACCAGTTGATAAAAAATAAAAAAAATAATAGTTTTTCACCAGAGTACCCCTTTAATGATCAATTACACCCAGTGCATTGGGCAAGTTTTGAGCAGAAACAACAGACAACAGAACCCAGTAGTCCTCTCCATTATGAGTTTGCTATTTATGGTATAGAATAAAACGCTAGTATATTTATTAATTGTTTTTGCGCCATATCACATTAACCCCTTAACGACGCAGGACGTATATTTACATCCTGCGCCGGCTCCCGCGATATGAAGCGGGATCGCGCCGCGATCCTGCATCATATCGCTTCGGTCCCGGCGCTCATCAACGGCCGGGACCCGCGGCTAATACCACACATTGCCGATCGCGGCGATGTGCGGTATTAACCCTTTAGAAGCGGCGGTCAAAGCTGACCGCCGCTTCTAAAGTGAAACTGAAAGTATCCCGGCTGCTCAGTCGGGCTGTTCGGGACCGCCGCGGTGAAATCGCGGCGTCCCGAACAGCTGATCGGACACCGGGAGGGCCCTTACCTGCCTCCTCGGTGTCCGATCGACGAATGACTGCTCCGTGCCTGAGATCCAGGCAGGAGCAGTCAAGCGCCGATAATGCTGATCACAGGCGTGTTAATACACGCCTGTGATCAGGATGAGAGATCAGTGTGTGCAGTGTTATAGGTCCCTATGGGACCTATAACACTGCAAAAAAAATGTAAAAAAAAAGTGTTAATAAAGGTCATTTAACCCCTTCCCTAATAAAAGTTTGAATCACCCCCCTTTTCCCATAAAAAAAATAAAACAGTGTAAAAAATAAATAAATAAACATATGTGGTATCGCCGCGTGCGTAAATGTCCGAACTATAAAAGTATATCATTAATTAAACCGCACGGTCAATGGCGTACGCGCAAAAAAATTCCAAAGTCCAAAAAAGCGTATTTTGGTCACTTTTTATACCATTAAAAAAATGAATAAAAAGTGATGAAAAAGTCCAATCAAAACAAAAATCATACCGTTAAAAACATCAGATCACGGCGCAAAAAATGAGTCCTCATACCGCCCTGTACGTGGAAAAATAAAAAAGTTATAGGGGTCAGAAGATGACATTTTTAAACGTATAAATTTTCCTGCATGTAGTTATGATTTTTTCCAGAAGCACGACAAAATCAAACCTATATAAGTAGGGTATCATTTTAACCGTATGGACCTACAGAATAATGATAAGGTGTAATTTTTACCGAAATATGCACTGCGTAGAAACGGAAGCCCCCAAAAGTTACAAAATGGCATTTTTTTTCGATTTTGTCGCACAATGATTTTTTTTTCCGTTTCGCCGTGCATTTTTGGGTAAAATTACTAATGTCACTGCAAAGTAGAATTGGCGACGCAAAAAATAAGCCATAATATGGATTTTTAGGTGGAAAATTGAAAGGGTTATGATTTTTAAAAGGTAAGGAGGAAAAAACGAAAGTGCAAAAACAGAAAAACCCTGAGTCCTTAAGGGGTTAATATTCACTGTTATTTGATTAATTGAGACATATCATTTTTAATTAGATACATATAAGGCATACATACGCCCCAACGATGCTGTCTTCTTCTTGAGGGACTTATCTTTAGTAATTTATATTACATGTTTAAGATAACGTCTGGGCACTTAGCTCATAAGTGTTCAATATGTTTGGGCTAGCCTGGTAAACTGCTGCACACATGGTTAGCAAATAATTGGCCACTTAGACAGTGACTTTTCTGATACAGCAAGCAATCCAACATTCTTAATTAACACAAAAGCTAATTAAATCATTTATTTAAATCAATTATGCAATGTAAAACTGCTATATGTCATGGTATTTAGAAAGTGCACATGTCTAACGCTCTAGTTATCACCGAGTTTCCCTAAAATAATATGGTTGGTCACAGTCAGGTCTACAGATAATCATTCAGACTGTATATATTCCATTAAATGCTACCTAATGAATCCGTCTCTCTGGTTACCCTTTAGCAAAATTCTTGCACTTCCCACTCAAAGATCTTTTGGTACCTGTCTAATTACAGAAATAAATGTCAATAACATTGTAGATTGGCGTTTACATGAATGACTCATCGGGACAGTAATAATAATGATAAAACTATTATTAATGGATGTTGGGTTACTAAGTTTTACAAGGGAATGATCTTCTACCAGTTTAAACTATTTATTAATTTCTAAAAATAACCCAATTGAAAAACAGCTGTATAATGTGGTTAAAATATGCATCACATGGTATTTAGCCTCCTACTACAATAGCAGAGAACAGGCAGGATAATTTAATCGACCTTGTAATATAAAGGGATGGGAAAACATATCAAACACACTTCTTTTTATGGCTATATTACACATATCATTATATTCCAGGGCACAATAAAACAAGATATTATTTATTTCACAATAAAAGATAATAAAAGGAATAAAGAAAAACATGAAATTCAACTATTGTGTACAGATAAGATGTTTTATTCTGCATTGTTACCAGGATTGTAATTCCGAGCTGCATGATGTAGAACGAACTGTACTTGTTTCATGAGGAGGTCTTGGTTACATTTAGAGAATTATTATGCCTCTCAGCGTGTACTGTGGGATGCAGAGCTGTACTCACACAATGCAGTCAAAGTATGCACGTGCATAAGTATTGTTTGGGGCCTGGAGTGACTTGGAATGGATCAGTTCTCTTTAGCTTGCACTAGAGAGCATACCTGAGACATCCTCTAGTAAGGCCTAAACAGAAAACAACACATAACTTATATGTAAACTCTAAATATTCCGAGATGTACTATATGGGGCAAGACTACCAACTTTTCACATCAACATGATTTCCAGACACTTTATCACTAAGTTTGTACACTGTGTTTGCATATGTATAGACACCCAAGGATTGTTATGTAAAAGAAACCTTGTATGTTTCTAATAGCATGTCCTCATATCGTGTTAGAAATTAAAATCCTTAACTAAAGTAAAGTAAAATATGAGCTAGACAGAGAGACGTATCTGTAGATTGCTTGAATGTAACTTCTTGGCTGCTGATATTGGAGGACACAACAAGCATAAAGGAAATCTGTAACCAGTGTCACCTGCACTAACCTGTCGGTACCGACAGATAGTGTAGGTGTAACTGATGACAACAGTACTTACCTTGTCCTGGTCCGTGGTGGGGATCTTCCGTAATCTCCTCTGTCAGATCTGCTCCGGGAACCTGCCTTGGAGCACGGGCGGAGGTTACTGACGTCACCGCTGGGGGACCCAGCAGAGGTCCGCCGTGGCCCAAGCCGGCTGCCAGGACTGGAGCTAACAAAGGAAATTACCGAAGATACCCGCCACGGAACGGGACAAGGTAAGTACCTTTGTCATCAGTGTCACCTGCACTATCTGTCGGTAATGACAGGTTAGTGCAGGTGACACTGATGACAGATTTCCTTTAAAGCACTGATAGCATTACTATGAGGCTGACACTATACTGACAGTATTATCTCTATGATATTATTATGAGCGGTGTAGAAGATATCACCAGAGTACATAAGAATCCCTCACATCTGAAAATAAATCTCAGACCCTTCCTTTACACAGGTTTCAAAAAATCTCCTTCAATAAGCCACAATCCAGTTCACTATGTTAAAGGGGTTTCCCATTAAGATAGACAGGTCTAAATGGATGATTTATATTAAAGGGGTATTTTGAGGAAGTCAACTTATCCCTTATCATGTGGACTTCCCCCGAGTTCCTCTTTAACCCCTTAAGAACCGGGCCATTTTTAATTTTTGCACTTTCGTTTTTTCCTCTTAATCCTCTAAAAATCATAACACCTACAGACCCATATTAGGGATTGTTTTTTGCGCCAACAATTTTACTTTGTAATGACATCAATCATTTTATCCACAAAATCTATGGCAAAACAAACAAACAAAAAAAAAAAAACTTTTGAGGGCTTCCAATTCTACACAGTGCACTTTTTGGTAAAAATGACACCTTATCTTTATTCTGTAGGTCCATACGGTTACAAGGATACCCAATTTATATACAAGTTATTTATTTTACTACCAAAAAACTAATTATAACTACATGCACTACAATTAGTATGTTTCAAATTGTCATCTTCTGAAACCCTAAAACTTTTTTTTATTTTTCCGTTTACAGGCATGTACTAGGGCTAATTTTTTGCGCCGTGATCTAAAGTATTTATCGGTGCCTTTTTTGTTTAGATGGGACTTTTTGATCGCTTTTTATACTTTTTTTAGGTTATACAAAGTGGCCAAAAATATGCAGTTTTGGGCTTTGGTATTTTCTTTTTTTTTTTTTTTTACGTAAATGCTATTGACCGTGCAGTTTAATTAATGTAATATTTTTATAGTTTGGACATTTGCACACACGCCAATACCACATATGTTTATTTTTATTATGTTTACATATTTGTTATATGGAATTTGGGAAAAGGGGGGGGTGATTCAAACTTTTAATATGGAAGGGGTTATTGGGTGTTTTTTAAAAACTTTTATTAAACTCTTTTTTTACTCTTTATTAGTCCCCTTAGGACACTTTTTGGAGGAATCATTAGATTCCTCATACAGATCAATATAGTTCCATAGAACTACATTGATCTGTGTGCTCTGCCATAGATTGATAAAGCCTGGTCCTGCCAGTCTTTATCAATTTCAGAGCTGCAGAAACACAGGAAGATCCACCCCACTGGACCACTAGTGACTGGTTAAAGGTCCCTTTAGATGCTGCTGTCAGCTTTGACAGCTACGGTCTAAAGGGTTATTAGCTTGCCGCGGCAATCGCTGCATGTCGGCTATTAACGGTGACCCCAGCTACAGGAATCAGCTGGGGGCCAGGCTGGTATAGCGCGGCCTCGAGTCAGGAGCCCGTGCCATACACTGGTTGCCATCTCAGGACGAGCCAGTTAACCCTTAGATGGCAACCGGTTAAGTTAAACATAATTTAAATGTACAAACATCTTGAAAGTATAATATTTAATAAGATATACTTATTAACCCCCCATGTGACTACTTTGTTTTGATAACCATTGGTAGTATCCACATTATAGAATCTACTAAGGTGATCTCACACGATTTAACTGAAATCACTTTGACTGTACTTTATGTATTATTTAATTATGTTCTGTCCACTAAAAAACAACTGAAATGCATTCTATATTTCCAAAGCACCTGCTCTTTGTCCATTCTGGTTCAGACTTAATACAAGAACTTATTATTCCTGTTCTCCAAGGATGCGGCATCAGGATGATAACCCTAACCTCTCAATTTAATGAAAGTGAAAGGAAAGGCTATATGCACTCTTCTGTCTACATCACGTACTGTCAAAAGAAAGAGACCGGCTCTACAATTTTATCACATCTGTCTGTATCAGTGTCCTCTAATATTACCATGAGATCGCAAGAATTGTACTTTCACTGGTGCCGAAATAAACATGGAAGACAGCTGAGGTTATTGAGAAACTAATAACTAAAGCGGTCAGCTTCCTAAGCATGGCACTAAATAGGGGTCTTATTTCAAAGACAGCTGCTTACGGAAATCCTAGCTTTTTCTTTTTACCATCTAAGTGGCATAAACCAGTCGCTCCCTGTTTATAGCTATTAAAGCTCTGCCAAGTTGCATGGGACTGTGAGTGAATTGCTATTTTGAAGTACAGCCACAAATTCTCAATTTCTCAGTTGAACTGAGATTTGAACATTCCTGCATAATGTTAAAGGGGATTTTTCCATGAAGATAAATCGGTCTATACTGATGCAGCATAAGAAAATAAACATAGTTCAAAGATACAAGCATTTCTAAAAATGTACTTTTTGATATAGGTATACAGTATTTATGTTATACACGGCTAAAACACTTGTGACTTTATGTCACTATACGGGTAACTTTGTTTTCCTGTTACAGGTTGTTTTAGAAGAATTATATGTATTTTGTTACATTATTCTACCTCTGCTTTTATAAGCTTTCCAGCATTTCTATGACATGAAATAGCCAACCAGGTACCTTATAATAATATTTAAGTATCTTTCTTTGTGCACAATCCCATTAAGCTACACCCAGTTCTTTTATATAATCCAGTACAATCCTATGACGGCCATGTAAACATATCACCATTTAGCGTTGTTATAGGTCTCTCCTTTGCTTTCCACACTTTCCTTTCCATTTGTCATGGAACTTGTCTCCGTACCAAGATAAATTCAGGCACTTATAAAGTTTGTTTCATCACCTGACTGACACTTTTAATAACCCTGCCAGTAAGTTGTTTGGGTTGTTCTTTTACCTTCAAGGTAATGTTTTTGCAACCTTTCATATACAAATGTATTCATTTTATAAAATAGTACTATAATATGATTCCATTCAACGTTTCTATTATGGCAAAAAATGGGATTTCTTAAACAATAGTTTTTTTTGCAGTGATAACTTATAAAATATGTGTCAAAGTAATGTGAGTGAATAACAGAATATACTCTATCATTAGAAAAATAAACCTTTAATAAAGAGCACCTTAAAGGGGTACTATGGTGGATTATTTTTAATTTTTTTTTTCAAATCAACTGCTGCCAGAAAGTTAAACAGGTTTGTAAATTACTTCTATTTAAAAATCTTAATCCTTCCAGTACTTATCAACTGCTGTATACTAAAGAGGAAGTTGTATAGTTTTTTTTCTGTCTGACCACAGTGCTCTCTGCTGACACCTCTGTCCATGTCAGGAACTGTCTAGAGTAGAAGAAAATCCCCATAGCAAACCTCTCCTGCTCTGGACATAGCTAGCCGGGAGTAGTTTACTTTCACTTTAGACGGGGCGATTAGCTTTGAATACCGCATCTAAAGGGTTAATAGCACGTGGCACTGCGATCAGTGCCGTGCGCTCTTTGGCATAGGTCCCGCCTGTTGTTAGACTCCAGGCCCGACCCGCTATGATGCTGGGCCACGCCGTGAGTTAACCTCTTTCAAGCCTTAAAGGGAACCTGTCACCCAAAATGTATCCCTAAATAATTGGTGGCAACATGTGATATAGGGTAAAATAAGTTTTCTTAACATGTCCAGATGTTGTTTTGCCCATTTACGATAGTAAAAAAAAAGGTGAGTTTTAAAAATTATCCCTTGCTGTATGCTGATGGGGCTCAACTAGTCATATTGGCGTATGGCATCCTACAGCAGTAACTGAGGTTGGCATGATTACAGGCTGGGCACTGCTCTCCTCACTGAAATCTTATGCAGACCCAGAACTGGAGCGATATCCCCCCTGGGCATGAGGTGGCTTCTGAACCAGCGTAGTCTTTAGGGAGCAAAGCAATGATGTTGAGCCATGCCTGGGCTGTCAATCAAGCCTAATCATGCCTAAAGCCTGAATAGGCATGACTACAGCCCAGGGCACAGTGACTACTTTGGGATGCCACATATAACTACCTGAGCCTTATTAGTATACAGCAAGGGACACTTTTAAAACTTATGGGCTACACTATCGCAGACGGACAAGAGGTCACAGTGAGAAACCTTATTATACCCTATGGGGGCTATAACATTGCAAAATAAAGTGTGAAAATAAAGTGTTAATAAATGTGATCACCCCCCCCCCCTTTTTCCCATAAAAAAAATTGTGTAATTAAAAATAAAAATAAACATATGTAGTATCGCCGCATGTGCAAATGTCCAAACTATAAAAATATGTTGTTAAACCGCATGGTCAATGGCGTACATGAAAAATAGCGTATTTTTGGTAACTTTTTATACCATAAAAAATGAATAAAAAGTGATCAAAAAGTCAGATCAAAACAAAAATGGTACTGATAAAAACTTCAGATCATGGTGCAAAAAAAGAGCCCTCATACCACCCCCTATACAGAAAATAAAATCAAACCTATATAAATTGGGTATCCTTGCAAGCGTACAGACTTAACGAATAAATATAAGGTGCAATTTTTAACGAAAACTGCACTGTGTAGAAACGGAAGCCTCTAAAAATTACAAAATGGCTTTTTTTTTTAATTTTGCCCCACAAATAATTTTTTTCTAGTTTCGCCTTAGATTTTGTAGTGAAATTATTAATGGTATTACAAAGTAAAATTATTGTTGCAAAGAACAAGCCCTCATATGGATTTTTAGGTGGAAAATTGAAAGTGTTATGATTTTGAGAAGGTGAGGAGGAAAAAACAAAAGTGCAAAAAAAAGAAAAATCGCCAAAGAGGAAATGGGTTAAAGGGGTATTCCCTGCGTAGATATGCCACCCTATTATAATCTGTGGGAAGTCCTACTGTATTTCAGAGACCAATCACGAGTCTAGAAATAAAGGGGCTGCAATGCCAGGGTCCTTTTTTTCCCTTGCATACTGATGTCACCGAGCAGTGAACGGATCTGCATCTGTTCCCATAAACTTGAATGGAGCTGTGCTACAGTTCCCTGCACCGCTTGGTGGCCCGGCACAGCTGTGCAGAAAAAGACTTGAGGCTAGAACGCTGAATCAGAAACTGTGGCCTTTCCATTCCCAGGATTGATATGGATCACAGAGGTTGGACTCTCATTAATAAGGTGGTTGCATAATCTGACAATATGCCATTACTTTCTGAGATGGGAATACAATAGGGAACAATAGATTATACCATACTATATGGACAATATACAAAATATACAATGGATTTAGTGTCTCGTTGAAATGATATAGTGCTAGAGTGTATACAACTCACAATATGGTAATTTGCCAAGCAGAGAGTTATTGTGTTTCTACAATTTTGTATTGTTACATATTGTTATGGTAATTGTTGTGATAATTTGATATTATAAATATAGTATAGGATAAAGGCCTTAGCTTCTGCTTTTAAAGGACAGTGGTGGTACAGGAAGGTCTTGTTATTGTGAGGATACTTGACATTCTTGAAAGTATATGGACATTGGGCACTATTTGCATTGTGTGGGTACACTGCTTGGTATTCTTGGAATGATACAGGAGCTCAGTAAGTTTTATCTTATGTGGGTACTTGGTATTCATGGTATTCCTTTATATTTTCTCTGTCACAAAGCATTAGTATTGTCTTTTGCAAGTGCAGTAGACTATGAACTGAACTACTGAATATTTGTATTTTACACAAACAAAAAGAAAAATAGAGTACATTATGACAAAAAAGCTGGAGAAAACAGGGTATAGAATTCTAGAATAAGAAATAGAAACCAAAAACCACTGTTGACATATTTGGTTGAATCCCAAATAAATTACTTTTATCTTGTAACTAAATACATGGTGATTTAAAAAGAATGGTGCAAAATGATAGCCTAGGTATTCACTGATCCTGGAGGCCCGCATGACATTGGCCAATGTTTGTTTCTGGCACAGCCTATCCAACACTCCGGTTAAGCCTTATTCAAGGTTTCGGCAAACATTCAAATGGAAATGTGGAGGTCATCCTGCTAATGACCCCTCCGATATCATCCTTCTCGTTCATCTAGGTCAATTATGGCTATAGTCGGAAATGGGAGGGTCTGGGCAGGCATAGTGGTGCCCCTAGAGATACAGCCATGCTCACAGTGCACCTAAGACTTCACCATAGACCTAATTTGTAATTTAAATAAATAATGTTTTCCCAGACAAAGGTGCAGTACATCAAGATACTAAAAGTAGCATTCATTACACCATTATGTCCTATATTCAGTAATATCACCAAAAAGTGGTGGTAGACTCCTTTTAAGAATACATATGAAAGCAGTTATGCCACTGCTATCTCATAGCTCCACCATAAACATGCATGTTTGGATTGGTCAAATAAGTCACTGCCACAGCTGATCTATATGGAATGAATGGAATGTTCCTTCATTCCATTCATTCAAAGGAATTAAGTCATGTAATAGACAGGACCCTATTTTTAATATTCAAGGACTCTATAGTGACAGGGACGGTTCCCCAGGACTGGCACATGGCAAATGTGGTGTCAATATTTAAAAAGGGGTCAAAAGGTGATCCCGGGAATTATAGGCCAGTTAGTTTAACCTCTGTTGTATGTAAATTGTTTGAGGGTTTCCTAAGAGATGCTATTTTGGAGTATCTTGATAAAAATAAATGAATGACTCCATATCAGCATGGCTTTATGAGGGATCGGTCCTGTCAAACTAACCTGATCAGCTTTTATGGGGAGGGGAGCTCCAGACTGGACCAGGGGGAATCTCTGGATGTCGCATATCTGGATTTTTTCAAAGCATTTGATATGGTGCCACATAAAAAATTGGTGCATACAATGAGAAGGATTGGGCTGGGGGAGAATGTGTGTAAGTGGGTAAGTAACTGGCTCAGTGATAGGAAACAGAGGGTGGTTATTAATGGTACTTATTCTGATTGGGTGACTGTTACTAGTGGGGTACCACAGGGGTCACTCTTGGTCCTATTCTATTTTATATATTCATTAATGACCTTTTAGAGGTGTTGAATAGTAAAGTAGCAAACTTTGCCGATGATACTAAACTCTGTAAAGTGGTCAACACAATTGAGGACAGTGCACTGTTACAAATGGATCTGGATTGGTTGGAGGTTTGGGCTGGGAAGTGGCAGATGAGGTTCAACAGTGATAAATGTAAGGTTATGCACATGGGGAAGAAAAATCCGGACTGGGATTATGTATTAAATGGGAGCACACTTGGGACGACTGACATGGAAAAGGACTTAGGAGTCTTAGTTAACAGTAAATTTAGCTGTAGTGACCAGTGTCGGGCAGCTGCTGCCAAGGCAAATAAAATCATGTGGTGCATCAATAGGGGCATAGATGCCCATGACAAGGAAATCATTCTACCGCTGTACAAATCATTAGTCAGACCACACATAGAATACTGTGTACAGTACTGGGCACCAGTGTACAAGAAAGATATAGTGGAGCTGGAGAGGGTTCAAAGACGGGCAACCAGGGTAATACAGGGAATGGGAGGACTACAGTACCAGAAAGATTATCAGAATTAGGGTCATTTAGTTTAGAAAAAAGAAGGCTTAGGGGCGACCTAATAACTATGTATAAATATATCAAGGGACAGTACAAAGATCTCTCAAATAATCTATTTAACCCCAGGACTGTATCTATAACAAGGGGGCATCCTCAATTCTTTATTGTAAGAGCAGTGAGACTGTGGAACTCTCTCCCAGAGAAGGTGGTCATGGTGAACACTAATAGAGTTCAAAAGGGGCCTGGATGCATTTTTGGAGAGCAATAACATTACAGGTTATGTATACTAGATTTAAAGGGACAGAAGGTTGATCCAGAGATTTATTCTGATTGCCATATTTGGAGTCGGGAGGGAATTTTTACCTCTAGTATGAGGGTTTTTTGCCTTCCTTTGGATCAACTCAATAGGGATTCATTAGGGTTATAGGTTGAACTTGATGGACTCTGGTCTTTTTTCAACCTTATGAACTGTTACTATGTTACTTATTCCCTCTATATCTGACTTATGAGCCCCCTATACACATAAGAGCAATTCTCTCAAAATCATTGGGTTCACCCAACTTCTATTTCATGTGAATGTCCATCTTAGGAGGCTCATCTCCACCTGATTTACTCTGTGGCACTATTTGTTCAGTCTGGCTGTTGTGTATAAGGGCATGCCCACCACAAGTATTTGAAACCTAAATAGTGAGACATTTTACGCTTTGCCCCATTTTGCCCATGAATCCCCCAAATGCCCCATAGGATGCAAAGCTACCCAAGGAGTTGGTAACCAATATATAATTTTACATGAAGGCATATGATATATCTTTCCTTTGCAAAACATCATGTCATCCAACTCCTTCAACACTTTGTCTTCTGTTTCATCAGAGGCAGGGGATATCTAATGAATCCTGAGAAATACTTTACACATCAGAATATATGATAATGATAGCAAAAATATTCCACCACAGAGACTGTGCATCAAGTATTATGGGAACCATGTGGCAACAACATTAATTTTGCAAACTAAAAAATCTGTTAACTAAAAGTATTTAAAGGGGTAATCCAGGATTTTTTTTGACTGTGCTACAGGGGCTGTAAAGTTAGTGCAGTTCATAATATAGTGTCTGTATGGTTGAGAGGGGAGGAGCATGTGAGAGGTGTGTGCACGAGATGCCGCTCTGACCACCCGGCCAGCTGAGCTGAGCGAATCTCGTGCAGCTGATGTGTACCTGACGGTAAGGGCGCCTACTGCTGTAATGGTGCTGGGGTCACTGTAGAATCCCTGCAGCACTGAGAGGAGTCCTGGGGGAGATGACATGAGAGGCCGGAATGAGGAGGACTGACAGGAGCGCGTGGAGGAATGAGGAGAAGCTGAGGAAGCTGCGGTGAAACTGCGAGCAGAGAGCGAGAGGAGGCTGAAACCTCGTGACCCACGTAGGATGCCGGGCTTCGGGGAGAGTGAGAAGTGGTGAGAGGAGCAGAGCTCTAGAATGCAGTTTATGAATCCTTGAGACCGAGTGGGACAATTAAGTGCTAAAAACCTTTCTGGATTTGGATGCTTTCTTTTTTGAGGGGGGGACTCTTTATTTGGAGGTGGAATGTAGGGCGTTGTTGGACTCTAGAGAGGGGGTTGCCCCACTATTAGCGTCCCTTTGCAAGTTCTCATAAGAGAAGCTGAATGTATAACTAGTTGTACTTTTTGGACACTTTTGCTTACAGTGAAAAACTTGACTTTTGCCTTTAGGAATATTAGCCTGTGATTAATTGTTTTTTTTTTTTTCTCCTGGGATGGACTCTGGCATACTAATATAAACTTTTGGCTATAATTTAAAATCCAAAAGCTGCATTTAATCGCTGAATTTCAGAACTGACGCATGGCAAGGACTAACTATTCTTTTTCAGTGCTCTAACATTAATAGACTCTGGCGCCTCCTATAAATAACCTTTTACTAGCACCAACTTTTGACTATAATCTAACATCTATATAAAAGCTGCAACTTGCTGAACTTTAGAATGGATGCATTCCAATGGTTAACTATTCTATTTCCGAGCTCTAATAGCTAACAACAGATTTTTTTTGACAAGTTTCTATTTCTTGGCTATAATGTTCTGCATATTGAAGATCAAAATTTATAATATTGTGTCACTAGGGACCTGTATTATAGAATTTCACCTCAGTACCTGAATATTTAATGTATGATTTGTATGATCTGGAATGATGTATGGTAACTGAGGCTAATCGCTGTGGTAAAATAACGGTGGGGTTTGACCGGTCAACCTGTCAGGGCAGTTTGGTAGAAAGGTGAGGGAGAGAAAGAATGTAAGTGAACAGCAAGTGTGACAAAAGGAAGGTAAAAAAAAGGGGGAAAGAGAGAGAGAGAGAGAGAGAGGAGAAAGGGAAAAGAAAAGGAAAAGGGAAGGAAGGGAAGAAGAAAAAAAAGGAAAGAAAAAAAGTCAGTTCTGGAGGTTAGAACAATGGGGGGGGAAGAAGAATGCAGGGAAAGACGCGGCACCCAACCGCATGTCGGGGGGGGGGGTTGAACATCGACCCGTCAGAAGGAGGAGGGAGATGGTGCGGTGAGCGGAGGCTCAATAGAAACATTTTTTAGATCTCCAGGGATAAAGGGAGGAAAGGTGAATCAACAAGAGCTGGAAAAAAAAAAAGACAATAGTAGCAGAAAATTCCAAGGAGGAGGTAGAAGAAGGTAATCAGGAGGAAGAAGGAACTAAAGCAATGCTCAATAAAATATTTGAGGGTCTACAAAAAACAAATGAAGCAATAAGGGAGGTCCAAAATCAGCTAGGAGAGGTAAGACAGGATACTGTAATATTAAGATAGGACTTTCAGAAAATTAAAGAAAGGCTGAACGAGGTGGAAGAGAAAGCCAAAGGGAGAGAAGATAAGGTAGACGAGACAGAGAGAGAGGTGGGCAAATTGTCAAGGATGTGTCAGGAATGGAGTGCCAAAGTGAGAGATCTAGAGGATAGAGGAAGACAATCAAATGTAAGAATAGTTGGGATCCCAGAAAAAACGAAGGAGAAGATTGTTGAGGCTTTGTAAAAAATTGGATACAATTTTTTTTTTTATAAATATGGTCTATCCAATCTATTCAAAGTAGAGAAGGTGCGCAGGGTGCCGTCAAAACCTCCTCCACCTGGGGCCCATCCAAGAACAATTTTGGTCAGGTTGCTGTCAGCGGCAGACAGAGATGTGATTTTGAGGGCAGCCAGAGGAGCAGACAAAGAAATTGATGGTAACAAAATAATGTTGTATCCAGATTATCTGAGGGCAACACAGCAGTCGAGGTTAAATTTTTTGCACCATAAAAAGAGGTTAAGAGAAGCAAATATCAGGTACTCATTACTATCTTTGATATATATAAAGATAGGTGGTGTTTTTTTTTGCCTCAGTAGAGGAAGTAAATGTATGGCTGGAATAGGAGAGGATCAAGTAAAATGTAATAAGTTAATCTCCCTTGCAAACAAATACTGAAACACAGCTATGTTGTTTGAGGGGAGAAATGGATAAGATGGCTGACCAGGTGGGGGGGCTCAAGATAGAGGAATTGTCAGAAATGTTCATGGCAATTTCAATGGAAGGGGGTGGGGGTAGGATGGCAGAAGGGGGTAGGGGTTATTCCCTTCTTTTTTTTTCTCTCTCTCCCTCTCTCTCTCTCCTAATACTTGAATGAGGGTACTGATATGGAATGTAAGGGGGCTGGCGGATAGGGTGAGGTGGACAGCGTTCTAAGTTCTAAGTGATAGATAAACATTTACCAGGTATTATTTGTTGGAGACACATTTAATAAAAGATAAAACCCAGATTTTACAGAGAAAGTGGACTGCAAAGCAATTTCATTCAACACATACCTGTTATTCTAGAGGTGTAAGTGTGTTAATACACAAAGGGTTGAAGGTAGAAGTGTTAAACTCAAAAGTAGACAAAGAAGGAAGATATGTATTCCCGGTATTGAATTGGGAGGAAAGAAGACTGCTGTTCCCCTTCGTCTATGTGCCACCCCCCTTTTCGACCGGAGTATTTAAGGAATTGTGTGGGTATGCTAATGATAAAGGAGGTATTCCAATCATATTGATGGGTGATATTAATGTAGTAATGAATGAAGGAAAAGATAGATTAGGGATAGGGAGACAATGTCTGATTGGTGGAACAACAGGATTTCAAAAAAATTGTGGAGGAATTAGGATGGGTGGATTACTGGAGAGAGAGAAACCCAGATTCGAGAGTATACTCATATTACAATAAATCCAAGAAAACACTATCCCATATAGATATGATTATGGGTGATAAGGAGAACATGCCATGGAAAGAGGATATAAAATATGAAGCATATCCGATCATGCACCATTAATGCTTCAAATGACAAACAAAAAGAAGATAAATATGAGAATAGACCCATTCTGGATAGGAATATGGGGAGAAGATAGTGAACTAGGGGATAAAATACAAGCATATTTTGAGATTAATGACGGAACAGTGTCAGAGGGGATTGTCTGGGACGCCTTTAAGGCGGTATTGCGAGGTATCTGTAAGGAGAAAATTGTGAGGATGAAGAAAAAAGCAAAGTTAGAGGAAGAAGAGATGAGAAGGAAAGTAGAGGAGGCAGAACAGCACTTTGCAGAAACAGGATTAGAAAAGGATAGAAGAGAATGGGAGGAGGCAATAGGGAGGTTTAAAGAGCTACTAACAGCAAAAGCTAAAAAAAATTATAATATTACAGTCTGAGCAGAAGAGATATGTAGAAGGGGAAAGCCAGGAAGATGGTTGGCTAAGCTTATAAAACAAGAAAAAGATAAAAATGTTGATATCCACTGTTAAAGATAAAGGGGGGCGGCTTGTAAGAGAACAGGAAGAAATTACTGAGGTTCTTCTGGAATTCTATAAAGAGTTATATACCTCACAACTAAAAGTAGAACAAGATGATATACAAAGATATGTTGATGAATGTGAACTACCAAAATTAACAAAGGAGGCTGTTGAATTGTTGGAGGGTGACATTCTAGAAAGTGAGGTATGGAAAGTGGTAAAAGAAGCACCCAGATCAAAAGCCCCAGGTCCAGATGGGATACCATTTGAACTGTATAAAAAATATGCGAGTGTTCTTGTCCCCAAAATTGGTGAAACTATTTAGAGATATTTTGAAGAGAGGAACTTTACCACCCTCAATGAAAGAGGCAGTGATAGTGCTTATTTTAAAGCCTGGGAAAGATGAATATGAACCCGATATATATATGCCAATCTCGCTGCTAAAAACAGATATGAACATATTGGCAAAGACCTTAGCAGCGATATTGGCCAAGGTAATGCTCCTGCTAATATCGAATGATCAATGTGGATTTATGAGTGATAGAACAACGGCGGATAGTGTGAGAAGTTTGTTTAGAAATCTGCGGATGGAAGGGGAGGGGGGGGGCAACCACTTCCATCCTGTTATTGGATGCAGTTAAGGCCTTTGACGGGGTGGAGTGCTCCTACCTCTGGACTGTAATGAGGGTATAAAGGTTCAGCGAAGGGTTTATGAAGTGATTATGTAAGGGGAGGTGTTAGAAAAGAGAAAAGAAAAAGAAAAAAAATATGTAGTGTCTGTACCTGTGTATGACGGTTTTCTCACAATTCTTCTGTGATTTTCACCCCAATGTTTATTTTTAACAGCATTTTTCCCAGGTTGCAATGTGGCCGAGACCTGACCTCACTAGTCAGCTTATGACAGGGAGCCTGTCTGCTTCAATGGGTGAGAGATCAATCTGCAACTAATGCAACAGCTGGAGGCACCCTGATTGAAAACCACAGGTCTTTTGAATGAATGCAGCTAATTTATGTTTCAATGGGTGGGGTGGCTGATGTGTGGGAGGGAGGAAAATGGAATTATGGGATTTGTAGGAAAAAAAGAAAAACTCAAACAGGAAATACTAGTTCACAAAAAGCTAGCCACAGAGATTTAAATTGTAATGTTTACTGTCTGTTTTTGGCTGTTAATTTGTGAAATCCCTATAACTAGTATGGCCTCCATGTTGTAAAATGCAATCCGGTGTACATCCTGTTCAATGTATGCAATCCTTGAACAGCAGTTTGAGGGTGCATATTGTTGTGCAGAATGTGTGCGAGTTGTTCATTTGGAAGCCCAGATCCTGGACCTAGAGGAGCAACTGGCAACACTGAGATGCATTGACAACTTGGAGAGGAGTCTCCTGCTCACTGAGCAAGTACTCTCTGGGGTAGAGGTGGGGGAGGATAGTGGAATGGAGGTGCATGACAGTCAGGCAGTTAGCTGGATTACAGTTAGAAAATGGGGTAGAAGGAAAAGTGTCAGGGAGGCTAGTCCTGAACTGGCACATCCCAACAAGTTTGCCCGGTTGGCAGATGAGGGGGATGCCATTTCAGAGCTAGCAGTACTGCAGCAAGCTGACCGCCAGCTGGGTGTCTGCTCCAGTAAGGAGGGAGGGAGGAGTGCAGGGCAGGCCAGACAGGTACTGGTAGTGGGGGACTCAATTATTAGGGAGACAGACAGGGCAATCTGTCACAAAGACCGGGATCGCCGAACAGTGTGTTGTCTTCCTGGCATTCGAGTTCGGCACATCGCGGATCGGGTTGACAGGTTGCTGGGTGGGGCTAGAGAGGACCCAGCGGTCACGGTACATATTGGCAGCAATGACAAAGTAAGAGGTAGGTGGAGTGTCCTTAAAAATGATTTCAGGGACTTAGGCCACAAGCTTAAGGCAAGGACCTTCAAGGTAATCATTTCTGAAATATTACCTGTACCACGAGCCACACCAGAGAGGCAGCGGGAGATTAGTGAGGTAAACAAGTGGCTCAGAAGCTGGTGTAGGAAGGAGGGGTTTGGGTTCATGGAGAACTGGGCCGACTTTGCTCAGTGGGGAGGTGCAGCTGTGCTTGGGGAGAACATGGCTGGAACAGTGGAGGAGTGTTTAAACTAGGGACTGGGGGGAGGGAACCAACAACATAGAGGGGGAAGATAGTGTAGATAGAGAGGGGGAACTTATTAATGTACCTGGGGGTGGCGCGGAGGGAGGGGTTAGAATAGTTAATAGGGATAGGCTTCATAGAAAAAATAAAAAAAAATTAATCATTGAATTGGATGTTGACTAATGCCAGAAGTCTGTCCAATAAAACTGGATATATGGAGATAAAGAAAAAAAAAATTCTGATAGGGTTTTGCTATAAGCCACCAAATATAACGGAAGAGGCAGAAGATCAATTACTGAGGCAAATAAACAAGGCAGTAAATCAGAATGAGGTGATAATAATGGAGGACTTTAACTATCCTGATATAAACTGGGAGACTGAGATCTGTGAATCTCATAAAAGAAACAGGTACTCTGTAGTATTCAGCAACTAATAAGTACTCGAAGGATTAAGGTGTTTTAACAGAAGTAATTTACAAATCTGTTTAACTTTCTAGCACCATTTGATTTAAAAAAAAAAATAGTTTTCCACCGGAGTACCCCTTGAACCTCTGTTTTATGTAAATTGAGATACTATTTTGGAGTATCTTGATAAAAATAAATGTATGACCCCATATCAGCATGGCTTTATTAGGGAACGGTCCTGTCAAACTAACCTGATCAGCTTTTATGGGGAGGGGAGCTCCAGACTGGACCAGGGGGAATCGCTGGATGTCGTATTTCTGGATTTTTCCAAAGAATTTGATACGGTTCCACATAAAAGATTGGTGCATAAAATGAGAAGGTTTTGGCTGGGGGAGAGTGTGTGTAAGAAGGTAAGTAACTGGCTCAGTGATAGGAAACAGAGGATGGTTATTAATGGTACTTATTCTGATTGGGTGACTGTTTCTAGTGGGGTACCACAGGGGTCAGTCTTGGGTCCTGTCCTGTTTAATATATTTATTATTGAATTGAATAGTAAAGTAGCAATCTTTGCGGATGATACTAAACTCTCTAAAGCGGTAAACACTATAGAAGACAGTGAACTGTTACAAATGGATCTGGATAGGTTGGAGGTTTGGGCTGGGAAGTGGCCGATGAGGTTCAACACTGATAAATGTAAGGTAATGCACATGGGGAAGAAAAATCCGAGCTGGGATTATGTATTAAATGGGAGAACACTTGGGACGACTGATGTGGAAAAGGACTTGGGAGTCTTAGTTAACAGTAAATTTAGCTGTAGTGACCAGTGTCGGGCAGCTGCGGCCAAGGCAAATAAAATCATGGGGTGCATCAATAGGGGCATAGATGCTGACGACAAGGAAATAATTCTACCGTTGTATAAATCACTAGTCATACCACACATAGAATACTGTGTACAGTACTGGGCACCAGTGTACAAGAACGATATAGTGGAGCTGGAGAGAGATCGAAGACGGGCAACCAGAGTAATACGGGGAATGGAAGGACTACAGTACCCAGAAAGATTATCAGAATTAGGGTTATTTTGTTTAGAAAAAAGAAGGCTTAGGGGAGACCAAATAACTATGTATAAATATATCAGGGGACAGTACAGTGATTTCTCCCTTGATCTATTTATACCCAGGACTGTATCTATAACAAGGGGGCATCCTCTACGTTTAGAGGAAAGAAGGTTTCTACACCAGCACAGAGCAGTGAGACTGTGGAATTCTCTGCCAGAGGAGGTGGTCATGGTGAACTCTGTAAAAGAGTTCAAAGGGGGTCTGGATGCATTTTTGGAGAATAATAACATCACCGGTTATGTATACTAGAATAATAGGGACAGAACGTTGATCCAGGAATCTATTCTGACTGCCATATTTGGAATTGGAAAGGAATTTTTACCTCTAGTATGAGGGTTTTTTGCCTTCCTCTGGATCAACTCAGTAGGGACTCATTAGAGACTCATTAGGGTTATAGGTTGAACTTGATGGACTCTGGTCTTTTTTCAACCTTATGAACTATGTTATTATGTAATGTTATGGTGGACTCACAACATAGCCATTTAGCCCCAAGACAAGAGCAAATCCTTGCTAAGCATGTCCTTTACTGCCTGCCAGGTACGTACCAAAATCCCCTTATGGTGGATAACCCCTTTAACTTACCTGATTTTTATCCACAACACCAAAGAAAAATGTCCTTAATTTCTCCCAGAACAGTATATATTTCACTGCTGAAGAAAAATGCAACTGCCATATACATGTGGAACAAATCTGGTCCCCATTAACACAGCAAACAATTGTATTGTAACACAACTTTTTCTCACAAATTAAAACGTCTAATCTTAGAACAAATAAACTAGCAAAGATTTATTTTACCATTAGTTCCCATGACATGTTCATTTAGAGGACCACAACAAACTACTATTGTGTTAATTACTATATATAGCTAAATTCCATTTATGTAGCCTTTTGTGTTGGGGCTAAAATGTGTTCAGAATTAATACAGTAGTTGAAAGCTATGGCCATTTGTTTTAAGCTTGTTTATCCATTTTCTTTGCATTATGTGAACTTGAAATACACATAAACGTAGACAATTGGTATAAAAGTCCATGAAATAAATAAATCAATTTGCCCAATTTCCTTGCCTGTTTGGTTTTCATCATTCAGTAGCTGAAGTACTGCTGTAATAGACTACTACACTATACGATATTTAATGGTTTCCTGTAAAATGACAGAATGTACAACAAAGTTTCTGAGCAAGCCTCCAATGCAAGCCTTAAAGGGGTACCCTGGCGCAAAACATCTTATTCCCTATCAAAAGGATAGGGGATAAGATGTTAGATCGTGGGGTTCCCACCGTTGGGTGTCTGTGGTGTCTGGAACACGGGAATGTGTTTGTGACATCATACCACACCCCCTCGATTCATGTCTATGGGAGGGGGCGTGACATTGAGTATTTAGCCATCATGCCTCCTCCCATAGACCTGAATATAGGGGGCGAGGCGCTGCAAGCCAGTCATTCATGCACGGAGCGCATTCCGCTCTGTGCCGGATGACTGGCGACTACAGCCACCGCACCCCCTCCATTCAGGTCTATGGGAGGAGGCGTGATGGCTACGTACTAGCCATCACACCCCCTCCTATAGACATGAATGGAGAGGGCATGGCGTGACGTCACAAACATGGGAGCTCCACGCTCCCCTGTTCTGGACACCAATGCTGCCAGTCCGGAGATCCCGGGGGTCCCCAGCAGCGGGACCCCCGCGATCTAACATCTTTTGATAGGGGATAAGATGCTTTGCACCGGAGTACCCTTTTACTTTCAATTCAGAGACTTATGTGGTGGTGTATGTTTATTAAGGAAGTGAGAGACAAGCTGCTACCAGACACTACTGAAAATGGTTTCTCTTTTGGCAGAACATAGAAATGACCATATTTAAAGGAGATGTGCAGCTGCATATAACTTATCCCCTATCCAGAGTATAGGGGATAAGTGTTTGACTGCAGGGGGTCCGACTGCTGGGGCCCCCTGCGATCTCCTGTAAGGGCCCAGCTCATCCACGGCTCTCCCTGCATAGGAGGCATGTCTGCTGCAGCATGACGCCGCAGCCGACATGTCCCCACCATGTATCTCTATGGGAGATGCATCATGCATCCCTGCCTCTCCCATAGAGCTGAATGGAGCTGGCATGTCTGTCAACCTCAGTAAGGTCAACAACATGAGCACTAGCCGCCCAGAGCCGTGGCAGTGCCGAGTCCTGGTATGGAGATTGCGGATAGGGGATAAGTTGTATACCTCTGCAGTACTCCTTTAAATCCATATAAACAACTACCTGACAGTTTTACCACATTAGCATGGTGTCATCAGGGTCATTACAATATACAGGTTCTGTATTAATCTAATGCCCTTGCTGACATCCCTAATATGGTGAAACATGTAGGGTGAGTGGGTGAAGTCTACAGCAGGGCTACTCAACTACTTTTAGTGAAGGTCCACTTACTGGAGTCTGTTGTCACGTGAAGGTCCGAGCTGAACACTAGCTGAACACTTGTTGTCTTATAAACTTTAGTAAACCAGTTCCAGTGAAAATGACTGTCACGATCACACCCTATCGGTCCAGCTAAGACGCTAGAGAGAGTGTGATGGTGCAAGGGTTAAAGCCGCCAGACCGCCGCCAGACCTCTGGGTATCCACTACTAGTCCCAGCAAGTCACCAAATTAACCCTTTGATAAACGTGTTTCACCAGAGTTTCCTTCAGAAAGGTGAGCTCCTATATTTAGAGATCAAAGAACAGAGCTGATTAATTAAACATTTAATCTGATAAAAGGTATCACAGTGCTATGCATAAAAATAAACCAATGACAAACAGTTACAAAATGAAAGATTGAAAGAGTAGCAAGGCGAGTTCAGAAAACAAAAGATGAAGTATCCTTACAGCATAATGGTATAGCAGTCCATGAGAGTGAGGTTCCAGCTCTTCTTAGGATAGTCTTGTAAGCCTATCCCCTGACCAGTATCTCCGTTCTTATAATGGCCTTTCTGGAGGGGTAAACCTTCATCCTCCCCCCCCCCCCCCCTCTCCCTTATGATCCCACCAGGTGGGGGCATCTCTTATCTCATATATGGTACCAGAGACCCCTTACATTCTGCTGCTTCAAAGGGCCTTTGACTTCAAAAGAGAACACAGCAGACCGACCCCAATTGACTGCAATACACAAACACACAGTCTGAATGATCCCCCCCCCAGGTCTTAGTTTATACACAGATACAATTATGAAACACATGTATGTTTCCATAATCAGGCCTTGGGCCTGACAATGACACGTTGTCTTGTAAACTTTTTTCAAACATTGTCTAACTATTTACATACAGAAGTATTGCTTATTTGTGGGAAAACTGGCATTTCTTCTGCTTCACCAGCCCTTTGAAATTAGGAACAAACAGCCATTTGAACAGACTGATGAAAATGTATTTCTCTGATCCGAGTGCGGTATTTGTTCTTCACCAGATTCATAGTGGAGAATGCAGATTCACACGTATATGTAGAACCAAACATAGTAAGAACATGGATTACTATTTTATGCAGCAGGGGATATTTAGCAGAAATAACCAACTTTGTCCAGAATGTAGCAGGGTCAAAATTAATAGTTGTGAGTAGCAGGGGTTCCTAGGCCAAACTATGCCATGACAATGTGGCAATAATGGACCTACAGCTCAGCGAGCTGCAACTAGGGTTGATGAGTACAAATTGGCCTCCTAGAGATCTAAAAAAGGTGGACAGCAAAGCAGCAATAGCCGCTGCTAAGTTTTCAGCTTATTGCCTAAACTGCTCTGTCTCTGATGCTTCCTCTGACAGCGCTCTGCTATTCTGATGTTCTGCTGTCTCCTCTGACAGTGCTCTGCTATTCTGATGTTCTGCTGCCTCCTCTGACAGTGCTCTGCTATTCTGATGTTCTGCTGCTTCCTCTGACAGCGCTCTGCTATTCTGATGTTCTGCTGCCTCCTCTGACAGTGCTCTGCTATTCTGATGTTCTGCTGCCTCCTCTGACAGTGCTCTGCTATTCTGATGTTCTGCTGCCTCCTCTGACAGTGCTCTGCTATTCTGATGTTCTGCTGCCTCCTCTGACAGCGCTCTGCTATTCTGATGTTCTACTGCTTCCTCTGACAGCGCTCTGCTATGCTGATGTTCTGCTGCTTCCTCTGACAGCGCTCTGCTATTCTGATGTTCTGCTGCCTCATCTGACAGCGCTCTGCTATTCTGATGTTCTGCTGCCTCCTCTGACAGCGCTCTGCTATTCTGATTTTCTGCTGCTTCCTCTGACAGCGCTCTGCTATTCTGATTTTCTGCTGCTTCCTCTGACAGCGCTCTGCTACTCTGATGTTCTACTGCTTCCTCTGACAGCGCTCTGCTATTCTGATGTTCTGCTGCTTCCTCTGACAGCGCTCTGCTATTCTGATGTTCTGCTGCCTCATCTGACAGCGCTCTGCTATTCTGATGTTCTGCTGCCTCATCTGACAGCGCTCTGCTATTCTGATGTTCTGCTGCCTCATCTGACAGCGCTCTGCTATTCTGATGTTCTGCTGCCTCATCTGACAGCGCTCTGCTATTCTGATGTTCTGCTGCTTCCTCTGACAGCGCTCTGCTATTTTAAAGCTCTGCTGCTCCCTCTGTCTGAGCCTTGGTGCTACAATCCCTCACTCAACTTAGGGCTGGGCGATATCGTCTAAAAATAATAGGGGAGATTTATTATTTTATGTAGACAATACTTTGCTCTAAATTTGTTGCAGTTACTTTTTGTGACTTTTTTGTAACTTTTCAAGTAGACAATTTTCATATGATTGTGTAGGTATGTCAAGTGTCTTTTTTGCAGTAGTCATGAATTTATCATGTTTGATTTTTGGCGAAAAATTGCACATTTTGATGCAAAGCCCTAAATATGTTGCAGGTCTACACCAGCACTGACCTGGCTAACAAAACTGGCAGTGGACAACATTTGTTAAAAAATCACATATTTTGGTACAAAGGGTTTAAAAGTCATGAAAGTCTGTTGCAGCAGAGGGATCATACAAAGTGGTGGCCTGAAGTGTTATTTAACCTGTTGAGGACACAAGGCATACATGTACGCCCTGCGCCCACTTTCCTTCAATGACACACACTTAGGAGCCAATCACAGTGATGCCTGACATTAACCCCTTTGATTCTTTGATCAAAGTTGATAGTGGCGTCTAAAATATTTAAAAAAAAAAACACTCCTGGCAGCTCAATAGGAGCTGATCAGGACCATCACGGTGAAGTTGCGATGTCCCAATCATGGTGAATGGTGGGGGGGTTCTTACCTGCCTCCTCATAGTCTAATCAATGCTCCAAGGCTCCAGTCAGCCATGGCAGGCTGGAGCAATGGAGCACTGATAACACTGATCAATGCTATGTTATGGCATAGCATTGTTCAGTGAATGCAATCTAATGATTGCATGTTATTGTCCCCTATGGGGACTATACAATTATGTAATTGGTGGTGCAAAAAACAATATGGGTGTGTAGGTGAAAAATTGAAAGTGTTATGATTTTTAGAAGGTGAGGTGGAAAAAATAAAAATGAAAAAACCCTGTGTCCTTAAATGGGCACTGTCAGATACAAAAACTTTGGATATGTTGTAAAGCATGCAAAACCAATAGGTTTTGCAATTGCTTTCACTAGAAAATTTTCAGTATGTCATACTGAAAAAGCCAGTCAACCAACTGCCCCCCCCCCCCTGCCTGCTTGGACGCAAACTAGTCCTGCTGTGTCCATGCTTCATGGACACACTTCCTTGATTGACAGCTCTGAGTGCAGGGCTCACAGCTAGAGGAAAAATCCTCCCACTGTCAGCTTATGTCCCACTACTGTCAGTGAGGACAAGCTGGGAGTTGTAGTTTTGCTAATGCTAGGGGACATGTGAGCAGACAGCATACTGAGGGAGGGGGCGGAGACCTGCACAGTGAGGCCACGCCCCCGCCCTTTGAGAGAAATTCAGACTAGTGAGCTAGATTAAAAGTGTAATAAAAAAATAAATAGAGGTGATAGACACAAAAATTTCATGTACATGGTCAGGATTAGGTACTGAATGATATATAAAAACATTTTTGTTATTGGATCTGACGGGTACACTTTAAGGGGTTAATTAAGAGGTCTTTTTATTTTTTATTTATTTTTTTTTACACTTTTCAAGTCCTCATAAGTGACTTATTAGCAAGTGGATAACTTTTACGGATCTATCAGTTCCATTGGCGCTCTGCTAGGACACCTCCGTGTTATTTAGTTATTTAAATGCCACAATCTTTAATGATTACAAAATTTAAAGGGTTAAATAACTGGCATCAGTGTGATTGCAGATGTTGATCATTAAAGTGTACATCAAACCCATGAGATCTTTAGCTCCAGCGTGGGAAGACGCAGATCATATTGGGCAGCACTGTTGCAGTTGCTGAGGAAACCGAACAAAGCTCAGCTAATTAGAAAAGGGATCGTGCACGATCTTTGCCTTGGCAACCATATAACTCAGCATGGCCTGCGTCTCCCCACAGTGGGGCTGAAGATTGCGCAAGTCTGAAACTTTGGATGTGTGCTAGTGTTGGCAACTTATAGCACCTGGTAACTACGTTTGGGCTGCTTCCAGCTGCTTTACGCTAATTTAATGGCGTACAATAAAGTGGTCTGCTGTGCTATTGTCTTAGTTAATTAGCATAAAGCAGCTGGAAGCACTGGAAGAAGCCTAAACTTAGTCACTGTGGGGGGGGGGGGGGGGGATTTATCCAAAACTGTGCAGAAAAAAAGTGGTACAGTTGTCCATAGCAACCAATCAGATCACATCTTTAGAATTTAAAAGAGCCTTTGAAAAATTAAAAAAGCGATCAGATTGGTTGCTATGGGCAACTTCTCCGCTTTTCCTCTGCACAGAATTTGATAAATCTTCCCCTAGGTGACTGCATCTGGGTCATGATGACTGGGCAGACCGCCACAGTATGCATCAGCATTGTTTTCTTGGTGGGATGCCAACGGATAGGCAGTGTGAACCTAGGCTTAGGCTGGGTTCACACCATGATTTCACTCTACGGTTGCTGGATCCGGTTGGGGGGATAGAAAACCAGGCGCTCCCATATCCCAGCCTGACCTGGTACATATCTAATTCATTTAAATGAGCTGACCGGAGTCAACGTTGTCTCCAGTCCGCACATTTTTGCCCCGTATCCGGTTTTCTGACTGGACCTTGGCAAACCACATTTTTTTTTTTTCGGTCTGTCAGAAAACCAGATACAGGACAAAATGTGCTGACCTGAGTCACCTTTTGACTCTGGTTGGCTCACTGAAAGAATTAGACCTTGGATAAGGGAGCACCTGGTTTTCACTTCCCCCAACCAGAACCAGCACCCATACAGTGAAATCATGGGGTACTTATCTTTGGGGCATGTGGTGGAACTAATGATTTACCTTCACTTGAGTGTCACTGTATTATTGTATCTGGCTGTAGCTACTGCTGCTGTGTGGTTCTGAGGCCACAAATCCTGAGAAAGGTACACAGACTACACAGTAACACACCTCTGTGGTACATGGTCTCTTTCCACAGTGGCGCATTCCCGTAATGCCTGTGTAGCTCTCTCAGACAGCGTCTGCCTCCCTCCCTCCTAAGGAGGAGCATTCGTCCCATTCAGCTACAAATATGCAGGCTAGAGGAGCGCATTGGAGGGGAAGGATTTTCCTCTTCCCCTTCATTAGCACTTTTCATGCTGTTGAGAGGAGGGATTTCCCCCCTCCCTTCCATTGGCATCACGCAACGCTGTTGAGAAGAGGGACTTCCCCCTCCGCTCCTCATCGCACAGCGCTGTGAAGAGGAGGGACTTTACCCCTCTTCTCCTTCTGTGCAGCGGCGCTCTGCTTGTTAGTTTGCCTTCTTCACTACATCGGCAATTGTAGGAACCGTGCAGCAGAACGTTGCACAGCTGTTTGCCATAATCTGTTGAGCAGCAAAGGTCCGGACAACTGGCGTCTGTGGCCCGGATTTGGACCGCGGTCCTCCTGTTGAGGACCCCTGGTCCAGTGTAGTTTAGGAGGTGGGGTGGCTAGGAAGAGTCCTGGTTGTTCCAAACTTTCTCGATTTAAAAATTGTGCAGGCCTTTGTATCCTTTGGAATTTTCAATGCAGTAAAAAAAAATTATTGTCATGGGAGAAATGGAAGGCTTCCGGAGCAAAATTTCAAAGGGTCAGAATACTTCTGTCCATGCAAAATTTAAGTTTTTACTTTTTAGTAAATTAGCTTATTTTTTTAAATTCTATTTTTACATTCACATTATGGGGTATTGATTGCATAGTGATTGGGAAAAACTTGATTTTTTATTTTAGGACAAGGCTTCAACATAACAAAATAAAAAGTGAAAAGGTTCTTAGAACTTTCCGAATGTATATTCTATTCACCTGGGAATAAGGTAATAAAACACTAACAAACAGAAGCTAGATTCTTCATTATCTTACTGACAACCCTATCCTTAGATATTCCAATAATATTTTCACTACATTGCATTACATAAACATTACAATCCTACATTACAAAGTTCCATTTTTTATATCATGTTATCCAAATAAATAACTGGTCAACTTGTTGAAATGTCCCTGTATGGCAGGCAGAGTCCCTGCATGTCTTCGGGGCTCTCCTGCAGCAAATCTTATTGAATATACCAGTTATGTATAGTTATGTGTATAGTTATAAGTGTAATATACCTTTAAATCTTTGTATCACATCATTGTTACCCAGAAAACCCCTCCAGTGACCAGGTGACCTCCTAAGTGACCTATGGGCTCCTTTCACAGCCCCCTGTATAACATGGGGAGGAGCTGCAATCTCTCTCTTAGCTCATTGCTACTTCTGCTGAGGTCAATCCAGTCAAGTGTTCCAGTGTGTGTGTCCAGAGCATTGGAGGCCTCGAGCCTAAATTTCTGCAGCCACCAGTCGGTCCTGAGTAAGTCAAGTCATCTCAATTATCTGTCATCATTCCAAGTCAAGTCAAATCATTTATAGTCAGTGTGGCCTGCATCATAGTCTGCCAAGTCACTGCAAGTCCCAGCAAGCCTGCGAGGTCTCCCTGTGTCACTGGCCACCTCTCTGGGATATTGGCTGAACTGCATAGACTGTACCATCTGTCTTACCTCAGTAAAGCTACCATTACCCTTAACCTGGCTTTGGACTCTTTATTGCCCCTGCCTAACCTAGGATCAGTGGTACAACCTTCAGGTGGTTATATAGGACAAACCACGCCCTGGCTTCACAACAACAAGAAGGGGTTAATACCATCTTGGGTAATAACATCTGCCCCGAATCTACCACCTCACACCCCGACACCACATTGTCATCTGGTTTTATCAGTTTTCTGCCTTTATTCCTTTTTTTTTGTTCCACAAACAGCCCCACACCTCTGCACCCTATTCAGGCCAAAGGTAGTGGTCATAATTTTTCATATGTACCTTGGAGTACTTCTGGGGGAAAGTCACAATGGAAATGTACATGCATAAATACATAGATATATGATATATATATATTATCTGATAACATGCACAGACTATAGAGATGTTCTGCATTAACAGGAGAATCAGCTGTTCTCTGCTCAGTGCAACATCACATCCAGGCTGAGGAAATTCCACAAATTCTTCCTCACAAAATAGATTTAGTCCCACTTTCCAGCCAAGCAGCTTATTAAAAGACGCAATGATTTACTAGCTTTGGTGCTGATTTACTTAGATGCAACTGCTTGGCTCTTAGTATAATATTTAGAGTTAAACTACCGTACTTCTACATATAAGTGATGACAAAATAGGGATGCCCTCTCTACATATTGGGGCAATGAATAAAAACTGTGAAAACAAAAACTGTATGGGGTTCCCAATAGCAACCTATTAGAACAAAGAGAAATAAAACCAGAGCTCTGATTGGTGGATGTTGGAAAAAACAGATAGTTTTAGTTTTCAATGTTTTTTTTTTTTTTTTACTTATTTATTCCTTAAATTGTGTGCACTGTGTAACTCATAGGAAAGATATCACCCAATGTACCTACAGTCCCTCTAACTAAACAGTTCACAGAATAATCTGAATACATCTGAATCTATATTTATAAAACTCATGTATGTATGTGTGTGTGTGCGTGTATGTATGTGTATGTGTGTGTGTGTGTATGTATGTATGTGTGTATGTATGTGTGTATGTGTGTGTATGTGTGTGTGTATGTTCCAGCATCACGTTCAAACTGCTAAAGATATTAACATGAAACTTGGCACACGTTACTTATATGTCAGCAACAAACATAGGATAGGTGATTTAACCCTTACTCACCCCCATTTGCCAGGGTCATACAAATCTATGGAAAATGTATGGAAATTACAGGATATGAGGATGGGACATAAGGACGGGATATGAGGACAGCATATTAGGACAGGAAATGAAGTCGGCATATAAGGACGGAATATGAGGTCGAGATAGGAGGATGGGATATGAGGACAGGATAGAAGGTCGAGATATGAGGACGGGATATGAGGTCGGGATATGGGGATGGGATATGGGGACGGGATATGGGGACGGGATATGGGGATGGGATATGGGGACAGGATATGGGGTGGGGCTAGGAGGACGGGATATGGGGTTGGGCTATGAGGACGGGATATGAGGACGGGATATGAGGTCGGGATAGGAGGACGGGATAGGAGGACAGGTTATGAGGACGTGATATGAAGTTGGGATATGAGGACGGGATATGAGGTCGGGATATGAGGACGGGATATGAGGTCGGGATATGGGGACTGGATATGGCGTCGGGATATGGGGTCAGGATATGGGGGCGGGATATGACAACAATGTATGAGGATGGGATATGAAGTCAAAAGCTTCCTCCTTTGTTCATTTTCCTCCCCAACAAGGATTAGGGAGGAAAAACCGGGCAACGCCGGGTACTCAGCTTATATATATATATATATATATATAAAAATAAAACTCAATGTGTGTACGTGTGTATGTGTTTGTGTGTATGTGTGTGTGTGTGTATGTGTGTGTGTGTGTGTGTGTGTGTGTGTATGTGTGTGTGTATGTGTATGTTCCAGCATCACTTCCAAATCGCTAAAGATATTAACATGAAACTTGGCACAGATGTTAATTATATGTCAACAACAAACATAGGATAGATGATTTAACCCTTACTCCCCCCCCCCCCCCATTTTCCAGGGTCAGGGTTTTTATTTAAAGTCCCATACAAGTCTATGGGAAATATATGTTACTGCATAACTTCCAAACAAATGGAGATATTTCGATAATACTTGGTCACATGTTACTTATATGTCAAATAAAAATATATAATAGTTAAATTAACCCTTAACCTGCCCCATATGTGAAGGATGGTTTTTTTGTTTCAAGTCCCATGCAAGTATATAGTACTTCTGGTGCCTTACTCCACAAGCTCCGCTCTGCTTCTCCTTATGAATGCGTCAGTCCGGCTGGTAAGCCACACCCTCTTTGCATGCCATGTCCCATCTCACAAAGACATGCCCACCTTTTAAGCCACACCCCTTTTATTTTCAGCTTACAATTTCTTTACCACAACGCAGCCCCACCTGAGGATGGGATATGAGGATTAGAAACGAGGATTAGATATGAGGACAGGATATGGGGACGGGATAGGAGGACAAGATATGAGGTCAGGATATGAGGACAGGATATGAAGATTAGAAATGAGGATTAGCTATGGGGATGGCATATGAGGACAGGATATGAGGACAGGATATGAGGATGGGATATGAGGTCGGGATATGAAGACGGGATATGAGGATGTGATATGAAGTCGGGATACGGGGACAGGATATGGGGACGGGATATGGGGACGGGATATGGGGACTGGATATGAGGTCGGGATATGAGGTCAGGATATGAGGTTGGGATATGAGGTCGGGATATAGGGATGGGATATCGGGACGGGATATGAGAACGGGATATGAGGTTAGGATATGAGGTCGGGATATGAGGACAGGATATGAGGATCAGAAATGAGGATTAGCTATGGGGATGGGATATGAGGACAGGATATGAGGTCGGGATATGAGGTCGCGCTATGAGGAAAAGATATGAGGATGGGATATGAAGTCGGGATATGAAGTCGGGATATGGGGACGGGATATGGGGATGGGATATCGGGACGCATATGAGGACGGGATATGAGGACAGGATATAGGGATGGTATATGAAGACGGGCTATGATGATGGGATATGGGGATGGGATATGGAGTTAAGATATTAAAATCAAAATATGAGGACAGAATATGAGATCGGAACATGAGGAGGGGATTTAAGGGTCAGGATATGAGGAGGGGATATGGGGTCAGGATTTAGGGACAGGACATGAGGACAAAAGCTTCCTCCTTCTTTGCTTTTCCTCCCCCACAAGGATAAGGTAGGAAAAACCGGACAGCGCCGGGTACTCAGCTAATTATAAATAAATTCAACCAGACATACCCGAGCTTTACTACAACCCGCTGTGGCAATTTTAGTTGTATTGCTAATGCTTTGTTTTTCTTTCCCTTCTAAGATGAAATTAAAAAGAACTACAATTATGCAATTCTGTGGTGGTTGGGGTTCACTGTGTGGTCCGATAGGGAACTATTACATGTAATATTTGCATACAATGAACAATGCTGCACCATAGCACAGCATTGATCAGTATTATCTGCACTCCATCACTACAGGCTGCTAAGGCTGCCTATAGTATTGGAGCGCCAATCACACAATCATGATAAACTGATAGGGACCCCATGATTTTGCCAAGGTGAACTTGATCAGCTCCATTGAGCTACCGGGAATTAACAAAATCAACTTGATGTTAATGCAGGATCTCATCCTGATTGGGGTTTAAACCATAAGAGCTAAAATGGTATGAAACGGTATACATAACTGTGGTAGGACCCAGATTGAACTGAAACCATGCCAAACTGTGCAAAACATTTTTAATCCTGCTGATCTATAGAAATTATATGGTCCTATATGGTTTTATAATATAAAGTTACCGTATATATAAACTGTGTTGTGAATGCACCCAAAGAGAGGAGGACATTATTGCTTGATGGCTATCATGTACATAATGCCTGAAATAAGGACTTTTTTTTACATATCATTTAGTCATGATACAATCTGATTACTCAGGAAAGTATATCCACCTGTCTTCAGGCATCTATCATATCCACATCATAAGTCTGTAAACATCTCCTAGCTGTGCCTTAGACCTTGACACAGAATACACTTCATAAATAAAAAATGTAAAATGAGATTTATATTACTTTTCAACTATTCTTCAGGACCAGAATTTAAAGTCAGAATTTAAATATTAAAGACAAACTACATCTATATAGACTTTTAAAATGTGGTAATCTCATAGCAAATGGGGCCTATTCATACTTAAAATGATGGAATATGAATAACAGAATCTGTCTAAAGCTGACTCCAGAATTGAAAACTCTATTCTTTACTGAAAAAGAATAGAGAATAAATTGTTCTTGTGTGGGATATATAGATAATGGATAACTATTACAGGAAATGGAGAACTTAGAAGAGCCATAAGTATTTCATGTATGTACTTAAAGAAAATGTATCCCAAGTTTTTTTTATTTATTGATTAGAGCCAAATACCATGAGTTTTTTTCATCTAATCTATTTTCATTATTTTAATTTTATTATAAATTTTTGGTACATTATAGAAGCCGCCATAGTTTCTGGGCTGCTTTTAACATTTAGAGATATGCTTTACCGCAAGCCCCATGAGCATAGACAAAATAGGCTACATGGGATCCTATTTACTTTTATGGAAGAGATTTAAAGGCATGCTCTGTGATCCGTGTAGATGTCCTTGTGCACAGAGGGGACGGCTGAGCTGTGACATCACCTATTGTGAAACGCCTGATCACATCTTAGCTATAAACTGGTGTTACCTTTCACTGTAATCCTGTCTGTGATGATACAGAGGACAATGCTGGAGACATATCTCTACAGAACAAGAAGTATAAGCTTATTGTTAGGCTTAGTGGCCAGAATGAAAAAGATTTCAAGATTACATGATTATACAGATTGACAAGTAGAAAATTTGAGGGGAAAAAATCCACAAAAATGTGTATGTTTATGTTAAACATAAAAATTTGATACAATCAATAGATCACTATCTGATGGTACATTCCCTTTACAGGATTTTCCATGAAATAAATGTTTACCTATCCACATGAATATATGGATATTAATGAATGTCTGACCACTGATGGAAATTAACTCATTACTGGGAACCCATTGATCACTAGAATTCTATCACAGTGAGTTGGAGTTTGAAAAGTAAGGCTGGATTCACATATATTAGTTTTCCAGCACAGTTTCTCTCCGGTATGCATTGGAGAGAAACTGATGCTAGAACTGATCCTGTTCATTTGGATGGGACAGTTCACAATCATCCAGTGTCTCAATTTTGACGCTGGATGGTGGGACACGCCGGAGAGCACCGGACAGGGAAACACAGCATGCTGCGTTCCCCTGTCCAATGTCCATAAACAATGGATGCCAGATGCCATATACTGATGACAACTTGTCATCATTTGTGTCATCAGTTGCGTCCAGATCTATGCTGAGTTCACCTATGCCGGATGCCAGACATATGTGAACCCAGCCTAAGGCAACCACGCAAGCATCCTGCTGCTCCAGTCAATGTCTTTGGGGCTGATGGTGATAGCCGAGTACAGCAGGTTGTACAAGAATGAGTGGCTTAGAACCTCTGTTCTAATAAACGTTCTGGGTTCCAATAAGCAGACATTTCCTATCTTGCGCATAAGGGATAAATGTCCTTGTCACGACAATCTCTCTGCTGGGTACTGTAGCTGTTGTATGGAGGTTCTCTATTTGTGAAATAAATACTACTACTGTAGAGAGGATTGAGAAATAACAGCGTAAGACATTTTATAGACTTGTACTTGCCTCAGAAATTAAATGAAATGTACTGTACAATTCTTATTAGAAAGTGTCCTGTTGTCCGGCAATAAGATGTCAAAACAAGCTAATTTAATGTATTCTATATTTCATTGAGACATTTCAGCCTTTAGAAAAGGGAGCAATTTTCTAATTAACTTCACAAATATGTTGGCTCTTACGTCTGTCACAAGTAAACAGGAAGGAGAACATTTCCTCCTGCTGCTGGCAAATGAGAGGAGGAACATGTACTATGGAATAAACAAAATCAATTATTTATTGAAGGGAAGGGACTTCTGTGTGGCAGTATTCTATGAGGAAACCAAACAGATTTGCTGAGCAAAAAAGTAATAGAAAGGCCATATAGAAAAGTAAAACATAAATGCCGTGTCCACCTGTCCTTGTTTTTTAGGGGATTATCTGTACAAAAATACAAAGCTGAATTAACCAAAAACATCTTGCAATAATGTATTTGAGATTCCTGTGCACAGTGAAATTGGAATCTCCTTATGTCTAATTTGCATGTATAAACAAGAGGTGCATGAGAGTACACAAAGTAGTCTATTTTTTTTACCTCAAAAACAACACCTCTCTTATCAATGGATTGTGCCGGATGTTACAACTATATCTACTAGAATAAGACTGAGGTGCAATGCCTGACAATGACTCTTTCCACAAATCTGTCATTTTTCATATGCATTTAAAAACAAGTTTTACCCCTTAAAGACATATTTTAGCCTTTAGGACATGACCCATTTTCCTTGCCTTTTAGAAGCCATAACTCTTATTTTTCTATCCAAAGAGCCATATATGGGGGCTTTAGTTTCTACCCAGTACAAAGTAAAAATGACACTTTATCTTTATTCTGTATGTCCATACGATTACAACGATACCCAATTTTTATAGGTTTTACTTTGTTTTACTCTTTGCATGAAAATTAGTATGCTTCCAATTGTCCTCTTCTGACCCATATAACTCTTTTATTTTTCCATATATGGAGATGCTCATTTTTTTGCTCTGTGATCTGTACTTTTTATCAGTACCATGTTTGTTTTGATGGGACTTTTCAATCACTTTTATAATATTTTATGATATATTAAGTGATTAACAAAAATCACAATTCTGGACATGGATCGTGCAGTTTAATTAATGTTACACTTTAATATTTCAGACATTTACGCACTGCAGTGATCAGTGTTTTCGGCACTCCACTGCTTCAGGCTGCCATGGCTTTCCAGCATTTGATCACCGATCAGACAAAGAGGTGGCAGGTAGAGATCCCCCTGCTGTCCTCTCAGATGATCAGGACCCCGTGATTTCATTGAGGTGGTCCTGATCAGCACCCTAAACTACCTGGCACACATTTTTACAGCTTTAAGATGCCACAATCAATTTTGATAATGAAATCTAAAGGGTTAATGCCAGATATCAGACTGGCAATCTAGCAGTGATGGCTAAACTTATAAATGGTCTTTTCTTTGGTTTATGAATGGCAACTCCCTGCCATGCCACATTTTGTATACCACATTGGGGTCTATGGGACAGTTACAGGGCATGCACAGTCACCCTGAAGCTGTGCCATGGAGCAGGAGAATTACAGAGCTGTTATCCAGGTAATAGTGCAGTTCTAGAAAAAAGCAGCTGTATAAGGGTATGTTCACACAGACAAAAACTGCACACACACAAAAAAAAAATCTGAATCAGCTAGAATTTGCTTTGCAGTATTTGTTTCAAATTTTTCTTTTCAACGTGAGCTTCCAAGAAGAACCACTCTGAAAAGTGACACATCCCTTCTTTTACAGTGGTGTTTTCTATAAAACCACTTGGTTTTTTGAACATTCCCCAATAAATTAGGAGGAAGATAGAAGCTAATATCACACACAATAGTCCTTATTTACTATTGTAAACTTGACATGTAAAATTTTTTAAAACCCAACCCGAAAAGGGGCGTGGACACTGGGAAAAGCAGGAATGTCGCCAAAAAGGGTGCATGTCACTGACAATTAAAAAAAAAATCCCAACATAGTTTTCCTGTGTAAAAAAAGAAAAATGTAAGGAATAGTACAAAACATAGGGAAATCTAAGTAAATACTGTGAAAAAATACTCATAGGGAGTTAAAACCCACAAAGAAAACTACACTCCATTCTAAGTAACTCAGGGCCAATATCTTAGATATATAGAAGATGAATGAAGTATATTCCACTGGGTACTAATCCCTTTATACCCATAGCAATGTGGACACCTTTCATCTCCTTTGGTGAAGGCATTTATTTATTCTTTTGTAAAAACATTGATCTCCTACATCAGAGGTGTGAGGTTTTCTTTGTTTTAAAATTGCTAGAAATAAATTTGTAAAATCCATTTTTTATATATTAAAGCTCTCTTTAAAGTATTACTGTGTACAAATAAAGGAAAAGGAGAAAATATGCCTCTCTTATAAAATATAGCCAAAAGCAGGGTAAAACAGCCAAAAGAAGAAAATTGCTGCACTATTTTATTTGATATTTTTGGTATAACTTGTGGTTGAAGCATTCAATGATACCTCCAACACATGTGTGAATCTTACTAGAGATGGGCAAATTCTTCAAAAATTCCATTCGGCCGATTCGCCATATTTTCTAAAAAAAATGTGGTTCAATCCCAATTAATTTGCGGCAAATCACCATTAAAAACGGCTATTTCCAGGCTACAGAGAGCCTCAGCAGGGGGTGTAGAACACTTTGCCTTGCCGTAACACGCATAGGGAGTGTGCTGGGGGTAGTGAAATAGTACTGTTCGACTTCTAAACTCTCTCTGCCTGCCTGCAGTGATGTGGGCTTGAGGTCAATGGATTTCTCCTGTGCTGATCTATATTGTCAGTAACGCTGATTAGTGATCACACAGTGTCTGCTTTCTCTCTCTAGCCAGAACGAATGCGGGCTTGAGGTGACGGGATTCGCCGCAGTAAAGATCTGTATTGTCAGTAACGGGGATTAGTGCGCACACACAGTCTCTGCTCTCTCAGGAAATGCCCATCTTTGGCAATGGTTGCCAAATATATAGGGCTGTGACATCACAGGGCTGGCTGGCTGCTGATAGGCTGCATGCCGTCCTGCGATTCAGGGTGATCCCGCCTACCCGCCTTCCCAGACTTCCTTGCCCCATGTCCTCACACGTGTAGCCACCATTTCAGCCCCCCGGCCTACACAAAATGGTGAATGGAGCCATTTGTTACCACGAAGTGCGAGGAAATTTGGATTAGTTCAGAATCTAATTTTTCATGAAATTTGGAACGAACTCGACTTCCTCAGCTTCGATTCACCCATCTCTAAACCTTACATAAGCAACCCTAACACCTTTTGGATATTAAGCAACAAGCTTCAGAATTTCAAAAGTTGTCTACAAATGGATTGGTTAGCATCTATGGCAGATCAAGTATTTAATGCAAAATAGGCCTACAAAAATGGGAAGCACTGGCCAAGAAGGTACATTTCTAAGTATAGTTCTATAGTTCTAGGGCATCAAGAATGAATGCTGAACTTCCTTCTCAAAATAAACTATTCACAAGCGTAGAATTAGAAACTGGCCCAGATGTCACAGAAGGCATGAAGAGGAAAAAACAATATTTCTTCAACAATCTTCTTCTGTGAAGTCTGGCACTATAATTAAACTGCCTATGGGACCTCCTCTTCAATATATGTCACAACTTGCTACTGCTATGTTTTAGTAGCTAACTTTTTATTTTAACGCATACCTGTTTCAGGTAACTTTCAGGGTGGGCTGTTGTGTTTTTACATGGTTATATGAGTAGTATTACTGTGGACTGTGTATATTATATATCTTGTATATGGCATTGTCAACCATTTTTGTCTCTGTAGGCTACACCTATAAATGTTAGTTGTTCCTGAGCTAGCAGTTGGAACTCAGCTGCTATGATGTCTACCACACACAGAAGAAAGGATCCTGTTATATGTCTATACCATAACCGCAGAAGCAGCAGCACCTTGGAGGGTGATATAGGCAGTACTCAGCAGTGTAAGCTGTGAATCAAGCTATGGGGTGAGATATAACACTAAAACTTTCAGCAGCTTCTCTGTCTATATGTTTCTTTCACTCCGCAGCTCACTCCTCCCCTTCCCCCTCTATAGACGTCTATGATTAACCTAAAACATGATGCTTTATTGAGCTAGTTCATTTCCAGATAGATTTTATCAGGTAAGGAGGGAGGGGCATTTTTCTCTAATAAGATATATTACAAAGTTTATTTTATTCACTTCTTATATTCATTAATGCAAAGTTTGTTGAAAGGTTACTGACCATTTAATTGGATGTTTAAAAATGACTATTATTCTTGAAAATACCTTTCTATTTTATATAAATCTAGCAATAACTTATTTTACTACATTGAGTTCAAGAAAATCTATTCTTTAATTCTTTATGGCTTCACTGCAACATTACGTTTATTGGTTCATTGGTACAGCTATTTAATCTGCAGACATGAAAAAAAATGGTTTAAAGAAAAAAAAGAAAACATTTTTGGAATCTGTCTCACAAAGGGTCAGAGGTTTTTTCATTGTGCCAAGAGCCATGGTGACCTTTGGGTGCACTTTATGTGATAACAGGCTAGATTTATTATTATGTCCATTTAGATTAAAAGCTTAACATTTTAAGATCCATTAAAAAGCACAAACAGCAGTGACTTTTTAACATTTCAGTATGAGATAGTGGTATGTTTTAAGGGTGGCTTGTTTACAAACTAGATTCTGGTTGCAATGTACACACTGTACTCATGAATTACCTTATACAATAACAATCAGATAGTAGCTATGAAAATGGCCATGATCTTTGCCAGCCAGCCATTAACCCCAATGATCACACATGGATAAATATTAAAAATAAATATATCTTGCTGTGAAAGGAACCACTGTGGGCATTTCAAAACTTCACAACAAAGCTCAAAGAATATCTACAATGACACTATAAAGTGGAACCTAAAAAATATTTGAAGCCTTCTGCCATATGTCTATATAGCTGTTACATTGAATACATGCTGGAATAACAATTTGCAAAGGTGTTTATGATGTATCCAACAAATTCCAGATGCAGCATCCAGGTAAGAGACTAAATAAACTTCATATATTTTCCAAGCAGACAACATAACAACACATGGGTCCCGTGAACAGCCAACACTTTTTTGGTGCATTAAAAACCCTTAGTCATGACTACTGACCCTAGTAACCATTTGCTACTGTTAAAGCACTATTTCTTGGGCATATCACACAGGTAACATGGTGATGTCAGATAGAGGGCTTTATTAATAACAACACATATTAATAAGCAGCGCATGTATAGAGATTATCTACATTTGTATTCCATCCAAATGTTGAAGATTTATCCTATTAACTTTTACATCTTTATTGTTTACAAGCCTTTCAGTCACTAATACAAATTAGAGCAACAAAAAACCATTTAAGAATGGAACTTTGCCCCATAGGTAAGTGTGTGTTTAATTTAAAGGGAACCAATCAGCAGATTTTAGCGTATATAATGCTTGACAACGTGTTATAAATGCTAAAATCATTATCCTCACCATCCCTGGAAGACATTTTTGCCCCCAGGGATGGTGAAGATATTGTTATAAAGTCTGATCCTCCCCTCCCCCCCCGGGCGTGGACTTCTACTTACCAGCACCCGTCGCTTCCCATTGCTTCGGCCGTTGCTCCGCCCCGTCTGCTTGATTGATGGATTGTGTCATCGCTCCGCTCCCTAAGCAGACGGAGCAGAGGGGTGAAGTGAGCCGTCAATCAAGACAAGGGGACGGGGCCACGGCGGGAGCGTCAGGTGCGGGATGACTTTATAACATAATATCTTCACCATCCCTGAGGCAAAAACGTCCTCCGTGGATCGTAAGGATAACGATTTTAGCATTTATAACGCGTTTTCAAGTGTTTTACATGCTAAAATCTGATGATCAGTTCCCTTTAAAAGATCCATTATGCCTTTTGATGTAATTACCTACATTATATAAACGTTCTCATCTCACACATACACATCCCCTTACACATATACTTACTTTCACGTAGACTCAACAGGCATTTAAAGAGCTACTATGTTCCTTCAATAAAAGTATACTGTAAAAATATGTTAGCCGGTCATAGAAAGAAAAAAAACTAAACAAAATAAAACCAGTGAATCTTGACATAAAAAAACGGTTGTAACTTGCTGTTAAAAATGCATGAAATCCTTTGTTAACAGAAGCTACATTTGGTCTTCTCTGCATAATTTTGCTGTGGAACTGATCCCTACAACGTCAATGCTCTTGGAAGTCGTCTATAAAATCCATCATACATTACTGTCTGATGCAATGTTCTGTCTTATAATGTATATAAGCCATCATAAAACATTGACAAGAGCACTAAAACATAGTCCCATTTTACAGGTGTCAAGTTGTACATGAGGAGACAATGAGTACCATATATATATATATATATATATATATTATTATTATTATTATTATTATTTTTTTTTTTTTCGTTCTCTTTATTTCTCTCCCTATTCATTCCTGATAAGTATTATTCATGATTCAGATATATTCTGGAGTGGCTAGAACACATTAGGCTCCATTGTTAAAAATATCTTGTAACAGCTTGTTCATCCATTTCTTATTTTCACATTTGGCACTCCTCTTTAGCACACATTATTAAAATCCTAAATATAATTTACAGAGTAAAAGTAGTGATGAATATTAGAACTTTTTAACCAGAGATATATTTACTGCCCTTTAGTATTACACCTGTTATGTTTTTATATCCAAGATCTGACACATGGCACAAATTAAATAGAACTCTACAGATGATTAATACTCCATAACTCTGGTTTAGTTTCACAGCACTTGACAGAAAAGGCTGGTCAACTTGTCTGAGATTTTGAAGAATTCTGGAAACCTTCTTCTTAATTCCAAAGTAAACATTTTTTTAAGTAAAAATGTGTCCCATTGAACGTGCAATTTAAACTGTCAGCATCATGTTACAGAGCAGGAGAAGGAAAGCAGAGAATATATAATTCTGTAAGAAAAGGTTAAATAAGTATAACTTCATTTAAATATTTGGTCCTGTGGGTGGTGCTGCTCACAGCTACCAGTGTGTGTACTCATACAGGAAGGCTGTCAGTCATTGAGCAGGACCATCCATTGGACTCCTAAGCCAAGAAAAAGGAGAGATTTGAATGAATAAATTACAGGTTATACTGGAAATTTTCTAACAAAACTATATATCAATCTGCTTAGCAAATGCTGCTATATACATGATAGTGACAGATTACATTACTTATTTAGTGTGACAAGTTCCCTTAAAGGAAAACTGTTACCTGCACAAACCTGTTGGTACAGGTGTGTAGGGTGGGTGACACTGATGACAACCATACTTACCTGCCCCAGTTCCGTGGTCCTGCTGTCCCGCTTTCTTCCTCCATATCTTCCGTTTCGGCTTGGTGCACAGGCAGAGATTCCTGACGTCATGTCAGGTGATGTCAGGAAATTCAGCCCATGTTCCAAACCCACTGCTGGAACGTAAGATACAGAGCAAGATAGCTGAACAACGGAATCTCGGAACAGGGACAGGTAAGTATGGTTGTCATCAGTGGCATGCACACAACACACCTGTACCAATATGTTAGTGCAGGTAACACTGATAACAGGAACCTCAAAGCAGACAAAATCATTGAAGGGAACCTGTCAGCGGTTTCATGCTGCCTGAAATATAACTAAGCTTCATTGACTAGTGTCTCCTTATGTATAAACAGGTTAATTCAGCCCAAAAGGTGAGGAGAACATGGGCGGAACCTCACAGGTGACTTTTTACTCACATTTACACTATAATCATCTTCTGCAGAGTAAATGATAAATGGTCATAAACGTGTCTGACCTTGTTTCATGCTGTCTGTGGTTCAGGAACTAAAGCCAATTCCTTTTCTTATGGAAGACCTAAGGTAGATTTCACCTGCTTGCTTCAGGCAAATGGACAATCTTATCACCTAATTTGTAAGACTGCTCCAGTCTTGGCAGCAACATAGCTGACGCAGTGCAAGTAAGGAAGAGAGTCTCCTTCATAGCGTTTCCATAGAAACTACTGTTTCCCACCAGGACAAGATTGTTATATGAGCTGGCAAGGGTGGACATTACACATACAAGAAGATGTTGCTAAATTTAAGTTGCCTGCAGGACTTTCAAGCCATGCTCTATGATCAAAACCTTAATCCACCTTTAAAGTGAAAAGACAGGTATACATTGTTAACTCGAAAATGTAACCAAAGTCCCTGCTTAACAAAAGTATTCGTAAAATGATGCACTATGCACTATAATAAATTACCATAAACTAAGTAAAGCAGAAACTCATAGCAACCAATCAGGTTGCTACACTGAAACACTACATCTAAAAACTATCTGGTTGCATATAAGGACTCTTTCACACTACGGAATCTTCACACGGAAATGTTTCAGGCGGAGATTCTATCTGTAGCGGGCATCGGCAAAACAAACCAGCATCAGAACTGCATTGTCTCAATAGAAATCAATACATTTCAGATTAGGCTGAAAGAATGAACATGAGTCTGGGATCGAGAATTTTTGTGGAGGAGGATCAGCTGCAGATTCCATGAAGGGTGCAGCAGAATCCCATTGAAATCAATAGGAGGCTGCTACATTGTAATTTCCTAGCAGAATTCTACTCGGAAAGTACATAGCGTAAATGTGCTCTAAAAGTCTCTGAACCCTTCTTTACACTTATTTCCTATGAACTATTTTGAACATGAATAAAAAAAAAATGATCAAACCATTGTAGCCACCACCAAAATGACCCCAGTGGTGCAACATCAGTTAGGCTGGGTTCACACTACATTTTGTCCCCTACGGGAGCGCATACGGTAGGGGGAGCTGAAAACTTGCGCTCCCGTATGCCTTTGCATGCCGCCCCGTATGTAATTCATTTCAATGAGCTGACTGGAGTGAAACGCTGACTCCTGTCGGCTCATTTTTGCCCCGTATGCGGTTTTCCACCGGACCTAAAATCATAGTAGACCACGATTTTAGGTGCGGTGGGAAAACCGCATACGGAGCAAAAATGAGCCGACCGGAGTCAGCATTTCACTCCAGTCAGCTCATTGAAATGATTACATACGGCACCCCATGACAAAACGCAGTGTTAACCCAGCCTTATCTGTGTGCATCAATACATCAATGCTCACTCACATTAGCGGGGCCGGGTGTTCTCCAACCAGGCTTAGCAAATTTACAGTTCAGTGAGCAGCATCACACACATTACATATTGTGTGCTGCTACTTACTACATTTGGGGGGGCTAGGCACTCTCCAATCTTCCCTATATAAGTACAGAAAAGTGAGTGGTGATGCACATAGTACTGTGTGCATCACTGCTCACTCACTACATTTGTGGTGCCAGGTGCTTTCCAACCAGGTCTGTCAAATATATGGTACAATGAGCAGCAACGCACATAGGCCAGCATTTATCATTGTAGGTGTAAGTGAAGCATTTTTTTACACCTTTTTTGTGTGTGCTAGTAATTTTCTGAAATTTCTCTCTTCACATACACCAAAAAGCTAAGCTAAGTCAAAAATGGTGTCGTTTGAGAAACTTTTCAGTGGCTTTGCGCCTTTTTAGCGCCTTTTAAGCAGAAATGTGTAAACCAAAAGGCGCAAAAAAGGCGCAAATAAACCCTGCTTGTGCCTTTTTATGCGTCTTTTGTAGACACAAAAACAGTCTAAAGACAATGATAAATATTGGGCATAGTACTTTTAATGTGCTTTCAGTATACACATAAAGGGCTACCCGATAATTGCACAAATAAGGTGATCAGAAGCAGCGTTTTCAGTTCACTTATTCTTTTTATTCATATTTCTTTTCACCTCTTCCAAGACAAAAAGTGCAAATGCAGAATAGCAGAAATTATTCCAACTGCGTCTCCCAGGCCATGGCATGATGTTTTGGGGGAGGAGCCTTACTCATGTGCCATTGTGCCATGGCCTAACGTCGTGCCCTGGTCTGGGAGACATAGTTGATGTAAATCATTTCTGCTATCTTGCATTTGCACTTTTTGTCTGGACGTGACGTGAAAAGAAATATGAATAAAAAGAATAAGTGAACTGAAAACGCTCCTGATTGTGAGTAAATCTTCACCTTATGTGTGCAATTATCGGATAGACCATTATGTGTATACTGAAAGTTGTGGCTATCAATCTGATGGAACTCCTAATACTGGGACTGTCCACACCTGGTTGAGAGATTTTATAAGGGATTTGTGCAAGATTGTGTTCTATAAAATACTTTGAGTATGCTGCCCTTTACCGCATTTGGTGCTGGGCACTCTCCAATCTGCCCTATATATGAACAGAAGAGTGAGCCGTGATGCATATAGTACTGTGTGCATCACTGCTCACTATAGTACTGTGCCTACAGGAAAAGGGAGCCCGGCCACTGACAGGATTCCTAGTCATGTTTGTACTTTCTATAGAGTACTAAGCCAATAGCCAAGAACACTGAGTATAAAGGGTAGCACAATGACCCATCAAGCTATACATCTATATAATATGCATATATAAGAATAAAAAATACTCAGCAACTAAGTGATATTGTTTGTTAAACACATACAGTACACTGTACTTATATATGATTTTTCTTTTTATGCTAAATCCCTAATCCACTCCTTTGCTTGTTATTATTAATATTAGGATCAGGCACTGCAAAATAACTACTGTACAGAGTTTAACAATCACAAGAATGAACTTTATTCTGAAGTATATATTTTAACACTGATGAAATATGGGAACTAAGGGCTTTACCATCAATACATTGCTCCAAGGGATGAAGATCCATCACAAATCAATCTCTTCTTTTCAAGTAAGACATTGTAGAATTATCAGGTATCACTCGCTCAATACAAAATTTCCCACAATGATGTAAACAGAGGTTCTGTTCTGTAATTTACTAGCAAAATATACAGCTCAGCTAAATATTGTTAATTAAACTCTACATTCACAATGGGAAAACCATATTGCTGAGAGAGAAGACTATCCTCAAGAAGAGTGAACAAAATAAATTGCAGTGCCTCACAGTGGACCTTAGGGAGTAGAAATATGAATAAATAAAAGCCTTTAGTAAACATAAAGATGTCATGACATTGCTGTTCCTAACATGGAGAAATTATGTATTATTTTAGTTGAGAAATAATTAATTGCTTTCCTGGAATCCTCCCACTCTACACAATCTCTCCGACTATTAATCATTGGCTTACAGAAAGGAGCTGAGGGAGGCAAAAGAGATGCTGCCTGCCTAATTGTCATCACAATATATAGCAGAATATTCCATATTAGCCAGTCCAACTCCATTCTACTGCTATCAGCAGATCTACGAGGAAGCTGTAAATCATATTCTGGTGCAGACACTCTTGTCTTGATACTTCAAATATCACATGATTATTAGTTACAAAGCAAATTAACTGGTATGGTGAAGTGTAATGAATTATAATGGGTCAGGAGATCATTGTCTAAAATACCAGTTAATCATTAAGTGGAACCTTTATGTAGACACCAAGGAAAGATGATTGAATGTTTCCTTATAGCCGACTTAGCAAAGAACCGAGGATGCAAGCAGAGCATGGGTAAGTAGGTCAATTTAGAGCTATGATAACTGGCTGGAAACCTGTGTAGGTCCACAGTTCAAGCATAAAACGCACCATGATCCAAAATTGACTTGGCACCATATAACTATATACCACTTTTTCTGCACTAAGGTAACAGAATACAGGCAACTTTAAAATCTTCTATTTACTATTAAATAGATCTGCTTGTGCTGCCAAAACAGCTAATGCCTAGATTCTATAAAGTCTCTAAAGGTGTCCTAAACTGGCACCAAGGTAAAATCCTGTAAGTCCTGTAAGATACATCAGACTTGCATAATTACTCAATTGGATTCAGATATGAGGAATTTAAAGGCAAAGTTAACACTCTTTGTCAAGTTCCCCAAACCCTTCTTGATTCATTTTTGCAGTGTAGCACAGTGCATTGTCTTCTGAAATGAGGGAGTACCGGTGCCATGAAGAGGTGGACTTGGTCGGCAACAATGCTTAGGTAAGTGGTACGTGTCAAAGTAACACTCTCATGAATGCCAGGACACAAGGTTTCCTGGCAGAATCTTTTCATGGGCATGACACTGCCCTCATTGGCCTTTTCCATTGTTGTTTGTTTGGGCCATCTTTTCCTAAGGTAAAAGATGCATTCACCTTCAGCTGTCCACATGTTATACAAGAAAACTTGATTTAACAAACCAGGTCCCAAACACAACAAGCTAGGGTGCACGTGGGTTCTCATACCTTTCTATCATAGACAGTATACTTTTTAGTAATTTGGGCTATAGTAGCTCCTCTGTGCCATCAGACCAGATGGCTTGCCTTTGCTTCCCACATGTAGCAGTGAGCATGGGAAGCCAGAATCCTGTCAACAATTCACTGGTTGTCATTCTAGGTACTTATCACAGTTTACCAGAAAACTCCTTCCCTGCCCCTTCCTATGCCTGATGTCCTGGAGAAGAGCTAACACAGTCATCTAACCATCACAACTTGACCATTACTAATAAAATAGCTGACTCTACAACTTATTTCATTGCCATGCATTCAAATAGTGGCCAAACTAACACACTGACACAGGATTTAATCTTAAAGGGATTCTCCACCCCTAGACATCTTATCCCCTATCCAAAGGATAGGGGATAAGATGTCTCATCACAGGGGTTCTGCTGCTAAGCACCCCCACGATCTTGGCTGCAGCATCCCAGACATGCGATGTATGCAGCAAGGAGATCGCGGGGGTTCCCATCCGAGGGACCCCCGTGATCAGACCTCTTATCCCCTATGCTTTTTAATAGGGCATGTCTAGGAGGGAAGTGCCCCATTAAATAGCTTCAAATCAATGACCACAGTATATTTTTGATTAACATACTTGTGATTGAAATTTAAAGGGGTATTCCAATCTCTGATATTTATTTATCCTAACTTGCTCAGCTGCACATGTGCAAAGCCAATATCATGTTCTGTCTGTGGTTACATAGAGCTGCTACCGGCTAGAACCCATCATTTTACTATAGGTAATTCTAGAAGTTACTGTAGGTTTAGTCCTTTCTTCTCTTGTATAACACAATGAAACTGCAGAAATATCACTTTCATCATTTATCTTTCCTACCACAATTGCTCCCATAACTACTTAAGTCTATAATCTGTGCTGTTTTCTTATATATTATTATAGGCATATTAATAAAGATTAGCTTTGGGATCATTTAGATATTTGATATGTAAGAAATTGCTTCATAAAAAGGATAAAAATCACAAAATTGTTATAAGTATCTGAGGATCAAAATCACATAATTGTTATAAGTATCTGAGCAGTAAACTCACAAAACAGAGCAACCCTTTATCATCTTACTGTGCCTTACCAACAGCAAATTATGCCTGGCAAAGGAGACTCCCCGCACAATTGCGTTTTCTGTCAGTACACTGCTGGATATTTATGTTCTATATCAGAACAGATAAAGAACAACTGTTGCAAGGCAAGGTCTTAAAAAGGATGAAAAATTGCCTTTTATTAGGACAACCAGCAGCCGATGCACAATAACATGGCAGCTCTAGATTTGAGAACACATTTAGCTTTCATTCACTACACCCACAGTCCTGTTTCTCAATGTAGTCATTGACAATGATTTAAAGGGGTACTCCGCCCCTAGACATCTTATCCCCTATACAAATTATGGGGGATAAGATGTCTGATAAGACCCCAGACATCCGGTGCACGGAACAAACTTCGCTCCATGCCAGATGACTGGTGATGCGGGGCAGAGGCTTGTGACATCATGGCCACGCCACGCTCGTGAAGTCTCGTCCATGCCCCCTCAATGCATGCCTATGGGAGGGGGTGTGACATCCATCAAGCCCCCTCCCATAGACTTGTATTGAGGGAGCGTGGCCATGAAGTCAGGAGCGGGGTGCAGCCGTGATGTCACGACCCTCCGGTGTAGCACTCAAAATCAAAGTGGAAGACCACACTACAGGCTGAGTCAACTTTGATGTACTTTCCTTAAAACAAGTCAAAATGAGGCTTAGTAGTGTGTGTGGCTTCCACATGCCCGTATGACCTCCCTACAACGCCTGGGCATGCACCTGATGAGGTGGCGGATGGTCTCCTGAGGGATGTCCTCCCAGACCTGGACTAAAGCATCCGCCAACTCCTGGACAGTCTGTGGTGCAAGTTGGTGGATGGAGCGAGACATGATGTCCCAGATGTGCTCAATCAGATTCAAGTCTGGGGAACGGGCGGGCCAGTCCATAGCATCAATGCCTTCCTCTTGCAGGAACTGCTGACACACTCCAGCAACATGAGGTCTAGCATTGTCTTGCATTAGGACGAACCCAGGGCACACCGCACAAGCATATGGTCTCACAAGAGGTCTGAGGATTCATCTCGGTACCTAATGGCAGTCAGGCTACCTCTGGCAAGCACATGGAGGGCTGTGCGACCCCCCAAAGAAATGCCACCCCACACCATTACTGAACCACTGCCAAACTGGTCATGCTGGAGGATGTTGCAGGCAGCAGAACATTCTCCATGGCATCTCCAAACTCTGTGATGTCTGTCACATGTGCTCAGTGTGAATCTGCTTTAATCTGTGAAGAGCACAGGGTGCCAGTGGCGAATTTGCCAATCTTGACGTTCTCTGGCAAATGCCAAATGTCCTGCACGTCCTGCGGATGTCAGGCCCTCAAACCACCCTCATGGAGTCTGTTTCTGACCGTTTGAGTGGAAACATGAACATTTGTGGCCTGCTGGAGGTCATTTTGCAGGGCTCTTGCAGTGCTCCTTCTGCTCCTCCTTGCACAAAGGCAGAGGTAGTGGTCCTGCTGCTTGGTTGTTGCCCTCTTACGGCCTCCTCCACGTCTCCTGATGTACTGGCCTGTCTCCTGGTAGCGCCTCCATGCTCTGGACACTACGCTGACAGACACAGCAAACCTTCTTGCCACAGCTCGCATTGATGTGCCATCCCAGATGAGCTGTACTGCCTGAGTCACTTGTGTGGGTTGTAGACTCTGTCTCATGCTACCACTAGAGTGAAAGCACCGCCAGCTTCAAAGTGATCAAAACATTGGCCAGGAAGCATAGGAACTGAGAAGTGGTCTGTAATCACCACCTGCAGAACCAGTCCTTTATTGGGGGTGTCTTGCTAATTGCCTATAATTTCCACCTGTTGTCTATTCCATTTGCACAACAGCATGTGAAATTGATTGCCAATCAGTGTTGTTTCCTGAGTGGACAGTGTGATTTCACAGAAGTGTGATTGACTTGGAGTTACATTGGAGTTATTTAAGTATTCCCTTTATTTTTTTGAGCAGTGTACAACACTATTCTATATACCCATAAAGTTAGTAATATCAACTTTACTATTAATCTATGTAGCTCTTTCAAAGGGGGTAGCAGGTTTTAGAGTATGGAAGATGAACAGTTAAGATGATTATTAACTTCTGTCTTTGTTCATGCCAAAATGACTTTACTGCACCTGGTGTAAAGAGGACACTTTACAAAAAGACTCTTTGTGCAGCATCTCAGGCTTTTTTTTTTTGCAACTTTTTGCTTTTTTTTTAAAACTATTTTTGAAAGTGTGTACAGACCAGCTGTTACTGTTAATGTTAGTTTTCTGCAGTGCTAAGGCATTTATCAGCTAAACCAAAAACCACCAAAAAGTCACAAAAATACACCAGCCCAGACTTAGCTTAGCTTTTTGGTGTGAGTGTGGAGAAATATTTCAGGAAATGCCTCCCGGCACAAAATGTATCAAATGCCCTGACCATTTTATAAATGTGGTGTACCTACACATTACCAGCACAAAAAAATGTGTACAAAAATGCTTCACCTACACCTACAATGATAAATGCCTCCCAACGGCCCATTTTTTCCTAAGAGTGTTGGGTTTTTATAAGTGTGAAATCTTCTTTTCAGACTTACAGGACTCCTATGTATTTACTATGGGCATTCACAGATTTACAGGTCAGGAAAGTTCTGACCAGCTTTTTAGAGTTTGAAAGTTTATTAGGCTTTTTTATTGCTATGAGCCAAATTGTGGCACAATGTGCCTCAATTTAGTGCACAACCTGACAAAAGCAGGTTGGGTTTATAATAGTAAATCGGGGCCACTATGTCTTCCTTATCTGGCACATCAACCCCTTAGGGACTCAGCCTATTTTCACCAAAGGACTCAGCAAATTTTCATTTTTGCATTTTCGCTTTTTCCTCCTTCCTTTCTAAAAAATCATAACACTTAAAATTTTGCACCTACAGTCCCATATAAGGGCTTGTTTTTTGTGTCACCAATTGTACTTTGCAATGACATCACTTATTTTATAATATAACCTGCGGTGAAACAAAAAAAAAAAATATTTGTGGGGTGAAAAAAAACACAATTTTGTAAGTTTTTGGGGGCTCCCGTTTCTACGCAGTGCAATATTTGGTAAAAATTACACCTTATCTTTATTCTGTAGGTCCATACGGTTACAAGGATAAATGTAATACTTTAAAAAATTATAAACTACATGCACCAAAATTAGTATGTTTAAAATTGGCATCTTATGATCCTTATAACTTTTTTATTTTTCCATGTACGGGGTGGTATGAGGGCTCATTTTTTACGCCGTTATCTTTAGTTTTTATAGGTACCATATTTGTTTTGATGGGGCTTTTTGTTCGCTTTTTCTTAATATTTTTATGGTACAGGAAGTGACCAAAAATGCACAATTTTGTACTTTGGTATTTTTTTACGTGTACGCCATTGACCGTGTGGTTTAGCTAACCTTATATTTTAATAGTTTGGACATTTACGCACGCGGTGGTACCACATATGATTATTTATATTCTTTCTTACATTATTTTATTTAAAAAGTGGGAAAAGGGGGTGATTTAAACTTTTATTAGGGAAGTGGTTAATGAACTTTTATTAAAAAAAATGTTTACACTTATATATTTTTTTTGCATATACCGATCAGTGCTCTGCCATTGCAAAGCACTGATCAGTGTAACCAGCACTCTGCTCAGGCATGGAGAAGTAGATTGCAGATCGGACAACGGAGGGGCAGGTGAAGACCCTCCCGTCGTCCGGTAAGCTGATTGGGACATCGTGATTTTGTCGAGATAGTCCCGATCAGCTCCGTTGAGCTTCCGCGATTCTTTTACTTTAGTTTTAGATGCCATGATCAACTTTGATTGCGGTGTCTAAAGGGTTAATGCCGGGCATCGGCCCGATTGGCCATGCCATAGCAACCAGGACCCACCTGTTGATGAGAACGGTTTAAACCTGGTAAACGGGACCATAGCGTACAGGTACACCCTGAGTCCTTAAGGATCGGGGATGCAGGGCATATGCATACGTCCTGCATCCCCAAGAGGTTAAAGGGTTTGGATATTCCCCTTTAGGGTGTATTCATACGTATACTATTTGACATGCAGTATTTCAAGCTGTAGATTTTATGCTGCAGATATCAATGTAAAGTAACTGACTGAACACAGCTTCAAATCCTGTGCATTAAAGGGGTACTCCGGTGGAAAAACTATTTTGGAAAACTGGTGCCAGAAAGTTAAACAGATTTGTTAATTAATATGTCCACAAAAGAAAGAGAAAGTATCCGACACTGCCACTTAAAACCTATGTGTGTTATACCTCCGTAAATGTAGCTGGTGCTTGCAATCTGTATTCTCCTATGGGTGGTGCTGCACGCCAGACTAAGATAAATACACAATATAAACACTGAAGAGAGGATGCGGTGCAACTCACCCATTCAATCGGAGGCAGCGAGGCACTTGACATCACGGGGAGAATCAGGCGTCGGGCCACAGCCGTATCGCACCGTTCAGGCCTGACGAAGCACCGAACGGTGTGATACGGCTGTGGCCCGACGCTTTATTCCCCCTTCCATCTGCCACCTCCTACTTCACTATCGCTCGACCGTGATGTTACAAGCCTCGCTGCCTCCAATTGAATGGGTGAATTGCTCCGCATCCTCTCTTCAGTGTTTACATTTGTTAATTACTTTTACTTTAATCTTAATCCTTCCAGTACTTATCAGCTGCTGTATGCTCCACAGGAAGTTCTTTTATTTTTGGATTTATTTTCTGTCTAACCACAGTGCTCTCTGCTGATACCTCTGTCCATGTCAGGAACTGTCCAGAGCAGGAGCAAATCCCCATAGCAAACCGATCCTGCTCTGGACAGTTCCTGACATGGACAGAGGTATCAGCAGAGAGCACTGTGTTCAGACAGAATAGAAAATTCCCAAAAAATAATTACTTCCTGTGGAGCATACAGCAGCTGATAAGTGCTGGAAGGATTATGTAGAAGTAATTTACAAATCTGTTTAACTTTCTGGCACCAGTTGGTTTAAAAAAAATTCCCACCGGAGTACCCCTTTAAATATGTGCAGGATACTATACATGTGAATAAGCTTTCTTCTGTACATACAAAACTCATAATGCTAAAGGTTTTTTGCTAGTAGAGAGTAATGTTTTTTGGGGAGTTTAAATGATAGTGTCAGGGACCGACCAGGGGACAACGAGAGTGAGCCCTAAACTGACCCAAAAAGTGCTCTCCCTGCTACTTGTCCATCCACCCTAACCGGGGAATCGACAACTGGGCACTGGTCCCTCCCTGAACTAAAAACACATGCTAATAAATAGTCGGTTACAAACCAAAAACATACAGGAAGATAGAACTCCATAGTATAAAAGTTCAGAGGGCACAGATCAGAGAGTTAGTACAGAGGACACTATTTCAGCGGACATGAACAAAGGACTCAGTGGTCATGAACAGAGGACACTATAGATAAGCGGTCATCAACAGAACTACAAAGATCTGAATAAAGAGCTAATAAACATATAAAGTTCAAAACACCAGACAGGAAAACAGTTAAGTCTGAACATACTCGATAAACAAAACAGGAATATAGTATAATCCCCTAGAAAAACCTCCGGTAAACACAGGAATAACAATACCCTCTGAGTCCCCACGGACAGGTAAACGGGATCTATCGCTAAACAGGAATTATCGCAATCCCACATAAAACCTCCAGTAGACACAGAGTCTCCATGGACAGGTAACAGGGATGCCTAGATATACAGGATATATTTATAGAACACTGTTCACACTAAACACAAGACAGGAATAATCACAATATCTTCAGAACACCTCCAGTAGATGCAGGAATAACAATACTCTCTGAGTCCCCATGGACAGGTAACAGGGATGCCTAAATACACAGGATATAATTATAGAACACTATTCACACTGAACACAAGACAGGAATAGCAGTCCCTCCAAACACCTCCAGTAGACAAGGAGTCCCAATTGAGCAGTAACAGGGATACAACATAGGACACTGTTCACACTGGACACACAAACTGGCCTCTCCACTCCACTAATGAAGTAGCCATTAATAATAAATCCAAATAGACTACTGGCCAGAGGCACACTCCACAGTGTGGACAGAAGCTGACCCAGTAGGAAAACAGAAATATAAAACACAGAACTTCATATAAACGGATATAAGAGAAAACTGTGAAAACAGACACATAGCAAAAAGAACATACAAACACTAAAACTGACTAAACAAACACAGCTTAAAATCTTCTAGCATGCCACATAACATAGGCTAAAACCAGAAAATACAAAGTGCATGCTAAAACAGAGATAGTAGATTAAAAGCTCAAACAAAGAGTGTTTCACCAAGAGCTCCATGCAGCATGTCCAGCATCATAGCAAATCTCTATGTAATCAAGTATCACCAGCCCATAGGCTAGACTGGGCTGACATTAAATAGACACATCCTAGGAGCTATTGGCTAGCAAGCCAAAGGCTATTAACTATTCCCTTAGCAGGGAACATAAAACTGTTCACACACAGCCAAACCAATAGCTGTGTGTGAACACAGGCCAATACAGACAAGACAGATATTTTGGGGAAAGATTAGTGACATGTGACATTCAACAAAGTGGGGATGAACTACGGAGAATGTTATTGTAGCTTTGGAAATGACTGGATATAAACACAAAATCAGTAGATTTAAATGTGAAATGTGGTGTGAACAGCGGTTATTCCTGAAATGTGCAGGAGGCTTAGACACAGATTAGCAATGAAAAGAAGTTGCTTTATCATTACAGCAAACAATAACCAATCTAATTATCTAATAGCATGATTATAAATCAATTAAAAGGATAAAATATTAGCATTAATTTGGCTAATGAAAATATTAAACATTTAAATAAGGATGATAAAGATTTACTAATATATTCAATTACAAATAAAAAATAAATGAACAGAAAGGCAAATGCTCAGGGCAGAAGAATATAAATAATCACATGTCTGGACTAGATAAACACTTCATCAGGGGCACAGAAGCAGAAGGATCTTAATTGAAATGCATAGTCTTACATTAACATATATAGCACATGGTGTACACTAATGTGTTTTATATTTCAATACATAAATTTGCATCATAACTTTCTTTGTATGGCAATCAAGTGATTTTTTAAAATCCTTTTAACACCTTAAAGGGGTACTCCGGTGGAAATGTTTTTCTTTTAAACCAACTGGTGCCAGAAAGTTAAATAGATCTGCAAATTACTTCTATTTAAAAATCTTAATCCTTCCAGAACTTATCAGCTGCTGCATACTACAGAGAAAGTTGTGTAGTTCTTTTCTGTTTGACCACATTGCTCTCTGCTGACACCTCAGGTACTGTCCAGAGCAGGAGCAAATCGCCAAAGCAAACCAATCCTGCTCTGGAAAGTTCCTGACATGGACAGAGGTGTCAGCAGAGAGAACTGTGATCAGATAGAAAAGAAATTCAAAAAAAGAAAAGAAATTCCTCTTTAGTATACAGCAGCTGATAAGTACTGGAAGAAATACGATTTTTAAATAGAAGAAAATTACAAATCTGTTCAACTTTCTGGCACCAGTTGATTAGAAACAAATTATTTTCCACCAGAGTACTCCTTTAAATTTTGGCCTTCAAGACAAAGAGCTGTCCTTGTAATGGTTACAAGTGATTTTGAGACAGTTTTTCATGACACATTTCTGCATATTTATCAAAGCCGGTGGACAGGAAAAGTGGAGCAGTTGCCAATAACAACCAATCAGATTGCTTCTTTCATTTTTAAAAAGTCTTCTATAAAATAAAAGAAGTGATCGCATTGGTTGCTATGAATATTTTACACATAGGCCACATTAGACAACTCTGAATATGGCTCTTAACACCTCAACGACACAGGACGCAAATGTAGGTCCTGGTGAGGTGGTACTTAATGCTCCATCGGAGAAATGCTTGGGTCATGCGCGGCAGGTCCCTGCTGCTGATAGTAACTATGGACCCGCTGGTAATGGCCAACATCTGCGATCGTGCGGATGTCCGCCATTAACCCCTCTGCAGTGCTGCGATCACTAAAAAGGATGATCGGATTACCCGCAGCGCTGCTGCGGCGATCCATTCATCCAGTACGGTAGACGGAGTTCCCCTGCCCTGCCTCCGCTGCCTTCCACGGGTCTTCTGCTCTGGTCTGAGATCGAGCAGACCAGAGCAGAAGATCACCAATAACACTGATCAGTGCTATACCCTATGCATAGCACTGAACAGTATTAGCAATCGAATGATTGCTATAGATAGTCACCTATGGGGACTATTAAAGTGTAAAAATAAAAGTAAAAAAAAGTAAACAAAAAAGTAAAAAAATTTTCAAAATCCCCATCCCCAATAAAAATGTTAATTGTCCCATTTTTCCCATTTCACCCCCAAAAAGTGTAAACAAAAATTGAATAAACATATTTGGTATCGCTGCGTGCATAAATATCCAAAATATTAAAATATAATGTTAATGATACCGTACGGTGAACGGGGTGAACGTAAAAAGAAGTCCGTAATTGCTGCTTTTTATAACATTTTATTCCCAAATTTTTTTATATAAAATGTATTAAAAGTTTTATATATGCAAATATGGTATCAATAAAAAGGACAGATCACGGCACAAAAAATGAGCCCTCATATCGCCACTTATACGGAAAAATAAAAAAGTTAAAGGTCTTCAAAATAGAAGGATTTTAAACGGACTAATTTGGTTAAAAAGTTAGTGATTTGTTTTAAGCGCAACAAAAATAGAAAAGTATGTAATCATGGGTATCATTTTATATGTCGTATTTTATATGTCGTATTGACCCAAAGAATAAAGAACACGTCATTTTTACTGTAAATTGTACGGCGTGAAAACGAAACCTTCCAAAATTAGCAAAATTGTGGTTTTCTTTAAAATTTTCCCACACAAATAGTATTTTTTGGTTGCACCATACATTTTATGGTAAAGTGAGTGATGGCATTACAAGGGTCAACTGGTCACACAAAAAACAAGCCATTATACTAGTCTGTGGATGAAAATATAAAAGAGTTATGATTTTTTGAAGGCAAGGAGGAAAAAACGAGTCCTTAAGGGGTTAAAGGGGTTATCCAGGAATAGAAAACAGAGCTAATTTCTTTTAAAAAAAAACAACAACAAAAAACGCTCCCCATCTGTCCCCAGGTTGTGTGTGGTATTACAACTTGGCTCCATTCACTTCAATGGTACTGAGCTGTAGAACCACACCCAACCTGGAGACAGACAGGGAGTTTTTTTTATTTTTATAGTTAAAGAAATTAGCTCTGTTTTTTAATTCCTGGATAACCCCCTTAAGCCACCTTAGACTAACAATCTACTATTATGAACTTCATAAAATACAGCATATATAAGTTGCACAGTTTGATATTTTTCATCAAAGCATTTAGAACTCGCCTAGATAAATCCTAAATTTGCCCTTAAAGCCCCTTCAGTTTTGCATAACAAGTTGTAATAAATTATAAATGGTTTCGATGACTATGCCGTGGTAAGCCTGATGACTAGAACAATAAACACTTGGAAAGATTTAGTAAGCTAAATGTGCCAGAAATCTGTCTCAATTTATATCTAAAAACTGTTGTACAGTCCTTGCACTACATTTATTAAGTGTTTTAGACATATTATGTGCCTTACTAGACAATTGGAGGGAAAGGGGCATAAAATGTACATAATTAATTTTAGCTCAAAATGTTGGAGTGAAATAGGTGAACCAATAGATCATGTAAAGTTAGGTAAAAGTGTCTAAAAAGCCTCAAAATATGTACTAAATTTATCATTTAGCATAAATTATTGTGATACATTTGTTACATATTCAGACTGCCTGGTTTAAGTTTATGTTATCTAAATATTAGACTGAATTAGTAAATCTGTCCTGTGAGCTTTTAGTATGTCTGTCAATAGCAAATTCAGTAACTACTTTTTAGAAAATTACCTTAAATTACTTCTTGTCTATGTGTTAATAAAATGTAAATCTACCAACAGTGATGTACATAGAGGAGAAGGGACCCAATAACAAATACTAAAATGGGCCCTTATTATACTTATTATATGTCTGATTATGCCCCCAGATTAGAAAACTCTATAGTTTATCTACCCTTTCTTTCCATGACCAATTGGTCATTACCCCCGCCATTAATTTGCTGACAATGCACTTCCCTGGAGAGTAGAGTTCCTTGCTTTCTTACCAATAGAAAAAGCAATAGGACCTAGCAGGAAAGGACCCCCTCTCCTCATGGGCCCCAATGCAACGGCATGGTCTAACACTATGGCACCTACACCCCTTGTCTACTAAATGGTAAATTTTTACGTATACTTTAGAATGTTCTCTGTGCTTCTGCTACTTCAGATGGTGTGCTATAGAGATAAAGGGAAGCAGGATCCCTCTTCTTTGTGTGTGCAGCATATGGAATCCCTTATAACATCTCAGCCCAGCCCACTAGCTCAGGAACAACTGAAAATTTAGATGGAGCTGCAAAGGGGAAAACTGGTGAAAATGCTACGAACAACATTGGATTTATTTTATTTATTTATAGTGTGGCAAGTGTTCTTCTGTAGACAAGTTATATAATGGTTAGAAACACCTACTCGCGTACACACACACATCACTGCTTTTCCTGCATCTGGAAATTCAAGTATGCTCAAAATGCTGAAAAAAGTAAAAGAAGGTAAAGATATTCTATGTATAGATGTAGGGGACCTTGAGATGCTGGATATTCTTTTTTGAGAAATAAGAATTCTAAATGGTTGAATTTGGACAAAGCAGTATGCATTTCTACTGGACTAAACAAGGATGGAAGCAAGTGTATACACAAAGACATGGATTTTATTGATATAAAAGGGATACTGCTACGCAAGCCTCAATGGCTTGTTGGTTTTACCATAGATCTAAAAGGATCCCACCGTCCTCAACTTCCCTGTGGTCATAAGGGAGAACATCTCTACAATTAGGATGAGGCTTTATAAAGGACACACACACATTTATGAACACCCTTCCATGAAGACTTCACTGAAGGTATGTGACAAGCAGATTTCTACTAGTTATTCAATGACAAATTAGGATTAGGGTGTTTATCAATAAAACACAGGGAAGCAGTGAGTTGAAAGAATCCACTAATGCTCCATATCCACTCTTTGTAATCCAGTCTGGTTGCAAAGGCTTATCTGGCTGAGAACAATCTCATTACAGCTCACTGAATAGAACCCACTATTAGTACTTCTGGCACCTTAATCCTATTACATTTACTTGTTCATACAATAATTTGATTATCTAATCATTTTACATCATTGTTGTTACTGTATTTAGCATCGATAATAGACGCCCAGATTTTATGACTGGTTATATTTAGCGGATATCAGAAGTCTTTATTATGCTGCCATGACATTGCCAGTGTCATTTCGATGGAATGATAATACTGACAAGCAGAATCTTAATGTATGAGCAGAAAGCAAAGTCAGATGGGGAATCTTAATCCTAACATTGCAATGAAGTAATGCTTTCTGTATTGATACAGTTAGCTCCCTGGCTTTTGCTTTTTGTGAGCACAATACTCAATGAGTCTTATGTTGTAGCATTTCGTTTACATAGGACTGTATGGCCATGTTAATTCTAGAAGTTATTCTGAATTAGTAGAGGGGGGTTGACTGAGTGTGACATTTACATTGGAAACCCCAGTGAATCAAATGGATTTAGTAAAGTATAATGTTGCTATAGAATTCTGTTCTAGAAGCTGGTGTAGGTAAATATAAGACTAATTTTAAATTTATGGTGAAAGTTTCTGGTCAGTGTAATATGTGGCTTTACTTGTATGTATTTTATGCCTTGTAGTTTAATCCCAATATTTCCCAGTGCAGTGTTATGTTTAGCCTGTGGGCTTGTAGGTTCCAGTTTTGACACAAACTTGCTCTAGCTTTGAGAATCCATTATACATACAATTTAAAATCTCAACATAAGTTAAATGGGCACTGTCAGATTCAAGAACTCTCTACTGTCTGGTATGACAGGGGAGAGCATAGAGGAGTCCTATCAGACAGTAGAGAGCACAGAGGAGTCCTATCAAACAGGAGAGAACACAGAGGAGTACTATCAGATAGGAGAGTGCACAGAGGAGTACTATCAGACAAGAAAGAGCACAGAGGAGTACTATCAGACAGGAGAGAGCACAGAGGAGTACTATCAGACAGGAGAGAGCACAGAGGAGTACTATCAGATAGGAGAGTGCACAGAGGAGTACTATCAGACAGTAGAGAGCACAGAGGAGTACTATCAGATAGGAGAGTGCACAGAGGAGTACTATCAGACAGGAAGAGCACAGAGGAGTACTATCAGACAGGAGAGAGCACAGAGGAGTACTATCAGACAAGAAAGAGCACAGAGGAGTACTATCAGACAGGAGAGAGCACAGAGGAGTACTATCAGACAGGAGAGAGCACAGAGGAGTACTATCAGATAGGAGAGTGCACAGAGGAGTACTATCAGACAGTAGAGAGCACAGAGGAGTACTATCAGATAGGAGAGTGCACAGAGGAGTACTATCAGACAGGAAGAGCACAGAGGAGTACTATCAGACAGGAGAGAGCACAGAGGAGTACTATCAGACAAGAAAGAGCACAGAGGAGTACTATCAGACAAGAAAGAACACAGAGGAGTCCTATCAGAGAGGAGAGAGCACAGAGGAGTACTATCAGATAGGAGAGTGCACAGAGGAGTACTATCAGACAGGAGAGAGCACAGAGGAGTACTATCAGACAGGAGAGAGCACAGAGGAGTACTATCAGATAGGAGAGTGCACAGAGGAGTACTATCAGACAAGAAAGAGCACAAAGGAGTACTATCAGACAGGAGAGAGCACAGAGGAGTACTATCAGATAGGAGAGTGCACAGAGGAGTACTATCAGACAGGAAAGAGCACAGAGGAGTACTATCATACAGGAGAGAGCACAGAGGAGTCCTATCAGAGAGGAGAGAGCACAGAGGAGTACTATCAAACAGGAGAGAGCACAGAGGAGTATTATCAGACAGAAGAGCACAGAAGAGTATTATCAGACGGGGAGAGCACAGAGGAGTACTATCAGACAGGAGAGAGCACAGAGGAGTGCTATCAGACAGGAGAGAGCACAGAGGAGTATTATCAGACAGGAGAGAGTACAGAGGAGTATTATCAGACAAGAGAAAGCACAGAGGAGTACTATTAGTTAGGAGAGAGCACAGAGGGGTGCTATCAGACAGAAGAGAGCACAAAGGAGTACCATCAGACAGGAGAGAGCACAGGAGTCCTATCAGACAGGAGAGAGAACAGAGGAGAACTATCAGACAGATGAGAGCACAGAGGAGTCCTATCAGACAGTAGAGAGCAGAGAGGAGTATTATCAGACAAAAGAGAGCACAGCAGAGTACTATCAGACAGGAGAGAGCACAGAGGAGTTCTATCAGACAGGGAAGAGCACAGAGGAGTACTATCAGACATGAGAGAACACAGAGGAGTACTATCAGACAGGAGAGAGCACAGAGGAGTCCTATCAGACAGGACATCGCACATAGGAGTGCTAGCCCACTCTCACTTACTGGACTTTGTCCATACCTGTGCTTAAGCTTGGACAAGGCCATGATTTTATAAGCCATGATTTCTATAAAAAAGAAATAACATTTTCCTATGAAGTTCATTAGAACGGTTAATATTTGCCAAGATGTACAACATATAAAAGGTTTTTCAATCTGACAGCCCATTTAACTTATGTTGAGATTTTAAATTGTATGTATAATGGTTTCTCAAAGCTAGAACAATTTTGTGTCAAAATTGGAACCTGCGAGCCCACAGGCTAAACATGACACGACACTAAGAAATATTGAGACTAAACTAAAAGGCATAAAATATATAAGTAAAGTGTAATGTTTTGCCATGATGTACAACATATAAAAAGTTTTTATATCTGACAATGCCCATTTAAAGGGGTTGTGCGCTGCCCATCCTTTCGGAGCTCCGCACGCAGCGTCCGGACGCTGTGTGCGGGCTTCCGTGTTTGCGGCCGCCGGGTGTGACGTCACGCCCGCGCCCCACGTGATGTCACACCCGTCCCTTCAACGAAAATCTATGGGAAGGGGGCGCGCCCGCTGACACGCCCCCCTTCCCATAGACTTTGGTAGAGGGGGTGGGCGTGACGTCACGAGGGGGCCGGGCGTGACGTCACGCCCGGCGGCCACGAACACGGAAGCCCGCACACAGCGTTCGGAGTAAAGAACTTCCGGACGCTGCGTTCGGAGCTCCAAAAGGATGGGCAGCGCACAACCCCTTTAAGGGTTATTCCAACCTTTGAATGGTGGAAGATTGTGTGTGTTGGGGGGGGGTTCCAATGACAGGAACCCCCCATGATCTCAAGAATGGGGATTTAAGAAAGCAGTGGCAGGTTGTGCGTGCGCAAGGCTGCTTTATTCATTTTCTATAGAAGTGCCAGAGATAATCAAGCAGTTTACTCCACTATCTCCGATGCTCCATTATCCAAAGAACAGATGGTTTTACTTGAACTTTTTGTACAAAAAATTTTTATGCTCAAAACTGTCCTTTTCCGACCCATATTACTCTTATTCAGGAGAATGAGGCTCATTGGTGGCATTGAGTAAACACACATTTTCAGGGTATAGTATCGCAATCACATATCAGCAAAACAAGTTTAACTCTCTGCTGAAACCTCTGTCCATGTCAGGAACTGTCCAGAGCAGAGAGGTTTGCTATGGGGATTTGCTCCTGCTCTGGACAGTTCCTGACACGGACAAGGGTGGCAGCAGAGAGCACTGTGGTCAGGATGGAAAGAACTACACAACTTCCTCTGGAGCATACAGCAGCTAGAAGTAATTTACAAATCTGTCTAACTTTCTGGTACCAGTTGATTTGGAAAGCCAGTACTCAGCTAAAAAATGTAATCTATCTATCCAGTTCAGCACATTATCTTGCACCATTTATCTACAGCAGTGGTCTCCAAACTGCGGTCCTCCAGATGTTGCAAAACTACAAATCCCAGCATTCCCTCCCAGCTCAAAATCTGGCAGCACGCTAGAGCTATATTCACACTTACACAGGCTGAGACCATTCAGGGTTTGTGGAAAGCCACTCGACAATCTATAAACAGTTCTCACAGATTCTCTGAGATAAGAAGCATTCTATTACATTTTCTACTTTAAATGTTCTTTGGATTGGTGTTGTAATGGAACATTTGTATAAACTGCATACAGACTCTCTTCATTTTTTTCTGTCGAACATCATTATTGTTACTGTCCTCGGTGGTCAGGCTTCTGAGAATATAAAAATATATACATTTTTTTCCATCATCAATTCTTCCATAGAGAAAAGCCTTTGCAGTGTTCTTTCCTGTCAATGTGTTTTTCTGTTTCCTGCCTGTTGCTATTCTCTACACTTGGCTTAATCAGGAAGGATTATCTGTCCTTTGAATTGAGAATGCCAACCTTCGACAATAAAAACTATTTCATAGGACAGATTTTCCACTCTTATATAGAATCCATAAAGCAATGGCTTTGACTTAAATGATTCTGCCCCCTGCTGTCCATTAAGGCTTTTCTTTCTCCTTCAATAACATGATGATTTATACTGGCCTAGAAGAAATACTGAAGGGCATACCCACATGACTGTGCCTTATACCACAAAGCTGCTGCCGGTATTTGCTGCTACATTTTAAATATGATTTTTAATTTTGATAGAAAATATGAGTTAAACAAAATACTATGATATGAAACATGAATGTTAAAGGGGTACTCCGGCGCTTAGACATCTTATCCACTATCCAAAGGATAGGGGATAAGATACCTGATCGTGGGGGTCCTGCCACTGGGGACCCCCCGTGATCTTGCATGCTGCACCCCGTTTATAATCAGTCCCCGGAGCGTGTTCTCTCCGCGTCTGATTACTGTTGATCACGGGGCCAGAGCGTTGTGACGTCAAGTCTCCGCCCCGTGTGTCCCACTCCGCCCCCTCAATGCAAACCTATGGGAGGGGGCGTGACAGCTGTCACGCCCCCTCCCATAGGCTTGCATTGAGGGGGGAGCCTTGACGTCACAACGCTCCGGCCCCGTGATCGACTGTAATCTGACCGGGAGCAAACACGCTTCAGGGACTGATTATAAACGGGGTGTGGCGTGCAAGATCACGGGGGTCCCCAGCGGCGGGACCCTCGCGATCAGGCATCTTATCCCCTATCCTTTTGATGGGGTATAAGATGTCTAAGCGCCGGAGTACCCCTTTAAATAAGTACATGTAGGAAGTGTAGTGTTGGTCATCGTCACCGATGTCACATCCTAAATAAACATGAATGCAATACCTGCATGGTTTCCACTAAGATTATCATATAATGCATGTTATATACTACATTCCAGGAATACAGTATCCAGTGTACCAGGGTAAAAAAAAAAAATCCCAATAATCTTTCCATTAATGCATATGCTCCCCTTCATTCACCATAACCTTTTCTTCCTTGGTTAGACTTGATAGACATGTCATTTTTTTATCATATTAACTAACTATGTAATTATGTCATGCCTGTGGTTTTGTTGTAGTGGTCTTGGAATGATATGATAAAATGCCTTAAAGGGGTGGGAATTATTATTTTTTAAATCAACTTGTGCCACATAGTTCAACAGATTTGTAAATTACTTCTATTTACAAAATCTTAATCCTTCCAGAACTTATCAGATGCTGTATACTACAGAGGAAGTTGTATTTCTTTCTGGAGTTCTTTTCTGTCTGACCACAATGTTCTCACCTCTGACACCTCTGTCCATATCAGGAACTGTCCAGAGCAGGATAGGTTTGCTATGGGGATTTGCTTCTACTCTGGACACTTCCTGATACGGAAAGAGGTTTCAGCAGAGAGCACTGTGGTCAGACTGAAAAGAATTCCAGAAAGAAATACAACTTCCTGTGGAGCATACAGCAGCTGATAAGTACTGGAAGGATTAAGATTTTTAAATAGAAGTAATTTACAAATCTGTTTAACTTTATGGTGCCAGGTGATTAAAAAAAATGTTTTCCACTGGAGCACCCCTTTAAAGAAGAACTCCAGCCACAATAAACTTATCCCCTATTTTCAGGATAGGCTATAAGTAGCTGATCATGGGGGTCCGACCGCCGAGACCACCCGTGATCTCTCAGTGAGGAGTGGGTGTCGTCTAACAGTAGACGGCACATGCTCCATTCATTTCTATGGGAGTGCCGATGATGTCCGAGTGCTGTACTTGGGACTTTTCTGCACTCTTTATGGATCAAGTGGGGCATGTGCCATCTGCAGCACATGCCCCTCACTGACAGCCGGGTCCTGTTCAGGAGATTGTAAGGGGTCCCCTATAATTGTAGCTGGAGTTCCCCTTCAAGGAAGAAATCCTCCATGAATAAAGATAATAGGGAAATTATTTTGATTTAAATGACATTTTTTAATTCCTTTAAAATCTAGCCACTTTCCAGTTACCTAACATGAGGACGTTGTTCTTTTAGGGCAATGGACATGTTGGGAAGGCCAGTATGGAACTACATTCTAGTACATTGGGACCTTGCTTGAACAAGTAATTCTTCGCATTAATAGCTTCAATCTTTGGGAACCCTATGGATTATGTAATGCTGCATTGATAATTGCCATGTACAGGGGTCTCCTAGAATAAATAATGTAGCAATGATAGCTATGATCTATCTATGATCTATATAGGCCTCCTGGTATCAGTAATTCTACAATGCAATCTATGGAGCCTTCCAGAAATTGCACTTTTAAACCAAAATGCTTTGCTACTGTTTCTTATAAAAGATAAAATTATTCATGTTCCATGACTTGTACTGCCTTAATCGAATAAAACCATTTTTACCCTTTTTCTTGATTTTTTATATAAATTTTCCAGTCATTTAACAGATTTGACAGCCAAATGAAGCCAAGAGGAAAACTGTCAAAAGTTCCCATACTCCTGTGTCGTGTCGTGATGTGCGCTGCGTGTTCTCCCATAGAGAAGGGAAGAATTTAGTTATGCAAGACTAAAAATTGATCAACAATATAGTTGACAAATGATATAAGATATGTGACTAACCAACATTACTTGTAACATATACATGTTTTAACATAAATATTAATGTAAAATAAGAAAAGATTACTTGTGAAATAAGTTTTATCTTATATTTTATTCTTAATTTTTATTGATTAAGTAAAGGTTTTATAATTGCCCATGGGGGCTCTAGCAGGATAGATCAGCAGATTACATATGATTTATTTGTCCATTCAGATGAATTGTATGGGAAAGGCTTCCATGCTTTATTGTATTTCATTTACAGTAGTCGCACTTTCCATCCGGATGTGTAAATGCCTACATTAGTGTTTAGTTCAATGGGATCTAGACTACAGAATGTTTGCTTTCTGCTAATAAATAGAAAAGGTGGGGGATTTCAATTTGGCCTGCAATATTTCCAGTTGCTTAAACATAGAGATAATAGAAGTAATTGGGAAATCCTTCATTAAAAGTTACCCAGGACTTATGACTAAGGCGTAACCCCTCCGAGACTTGTCATGAATTTTGTTCTTGTTCTATGATGTCTGCATTGTTGTTTAAATGGATCTTACATAACCTAAAATGTTTTCACACAGGACCCCTGACTGAGAGCTGAATTTCTTTCACTCTTGCAAAAAGTAACCCATAAGCCCATTCATGCTGCCATAACCACTGGCAGCATAATACAGTGACAAATGACTAACCATTGCCATGGGCCAAAGGTCAGCCAAAGGACAAGTACTCTTAAAGGGGTAATCTGGATAGCAAAGATTCTTAATGGCCAGATGAACTGTAGTCTAGTATACACTTATTACCAGTTCTGGGTTGTTTTCCCTTTTTGGAATATGCTGTAACAGGCAGGAAGTAGGGAAACCTACCATTCTCTGTCCACTTTGTCTCCTTTCTCCCCTCTCTCCCTCCCCAACAGAGACAGACATCATGTGACTCTTTATTCTGGTTTCAGCCATGCCACCTCCCTCTCTATTATAACTTGTCAAGCCACGTTTGCTTCTGACATCATACTAGCAAGCCACTCCCCTTTTTTGCTGGTCTAAGCAGTGAGGACATCTGGGAAATGTAGGGTGTGCAGGAGGAAACTGCTGAGAGAAAATGGAGCATTGGGGAGAGGAGGAAGGTGCCATAAACATGCCAGGGGGACTATGCAAGTACATTCCACACCATGTGAAATGCTTTTTTTAGATCCCCGGATAACCCCTTTAAGTAGCTTTAGTAAATGCCAGGCATGGGTAGAAGTGTCTGCTGGGCAGCTCCTGATAATCGCCGACATATCGAGCTTGGTTGACACCTCCATCTCTATGCAGAAAAAGAAACCCTAAAGAAGGCATATATTATAATATTTGACCATCAGAAGATTCTTCAGGTATATTAAGGAAGTGAAACCTATGAATTTATAGAAAAATAAAGTAGCAAATCCGGTCATCACTGATCTACAAATGTAAAATATCAAAAAAAATTGGTGGCTCACTGGTTAATGCTGTTGACTGGTACACTGAATTTAAATATAACAAATGGTAAGGACTTTGTCTACTTTCCTGTTGTTTTTCATGATGGGCACCTATTCAATATTTTATTGGGTCATGATATGCTTATATCCATATATTGTAATGTCTGTCTGTACTGAATCTTGAAAGGCTGAGATCTTATGTGGTTCCTAAATCCGATGACCAGTTTGTCTTATTCTCTACTCAAACTGCTATGACAATGCACATGCTCCACATGTTGTAGGCTGATAGGTCCAATGCATGTTTACCTAAGACAACATAATGATTCCGGAAATGTATCTTTTTTTTTTTTTTTTTACTTCCAAACAGGATTATAGGTGAAGGCTTGCAATGAAAATACAACATCTAAGTATTTCTAGTTATGGCTTGGCTTTAATACATGCATTTGTTTCCCTAAAGCACTTGTATTTTCAGCCACATATCAATCACAAAACTTTTTTTTTTTTTTTAATATAATTAACACTGACACAAATCCAAAAAAGCGACCCAAAAAACACTTCTAAATGATTGGGCTGACAGAGAAATGCAATGATAAAGCAATGGTGCAGGCAATATATCCAGGCAAGAATCAATAGAAACTTTTCCCAGTTTGAAAAATAGGGAGTCATTGTAAAAACAAAATTGTCTCCGAATACAGTTATACTGTAATACTGCATATATTTGTGTACATATTCAAGCTGGTATATTCAAAGAACGAACAGGAAGAATATATAATTGTCTGCGATAGGTGCAAGCCTCTGCTTTGCAAAACAAAATTGGCAACTTGACGCTTTGCTCACCGAATGGGTGGAGCTTGGTGCAGAGTGGACGCGACAGGAGACAAGGCTTCTTGCAATTTACACTACAGACAAGTGCAATTTACACTACAGAGGTGGCGTAAATCTGTGCTAGCTCAGAGCTATCATACATTTCAGAAGCAAGGTGCATGGCGCACTACACTGCCTGATTTATTAAGAGCGAGCGTCTCTTAATAAATAAGGAAAGTGGAAAGAAGCAGCTGTCATATTAAGCGTGTGAAACACTGGTCTTGACAACTTCCCATCTCCAATAGAGTAATGTATAAGATGTTATCACAGAATGTCTAAACAGGATTCAGCCTTTAGGGTCTTCTGCTTTCACATTGTATTCATACTTTAAATATTTGCTGCTCCTCTGGGATTTAAATATGTCAGTACATGTCTTAAAGGACTTTACCTTAAAGCTTGCTGCTGTCTTAGAGGGGAAGTAGCTATATTCGAGACAGTTTAAAATAATAGCAGATATAACAATAGGAATTCACTACCCTACTCACTACTAGAAGATGATTCTCTACTGTAAGAGCAGTGAGGCTATGGAACTCTCTGAATGAGGAAACTGCCATGGTGAACTCACTTAAAAGGGAATATATCAACTGTCCTGGGTCTCCTCCCTCCTTCACCTCCCTGCCTTGCTTATCGATATACAGGGCTCATCTTCCAGCATTGAGTAGTGCATGTCAATCAGTCAAAACAGGGGAGTGGTCAGAGAGGTACGAGAGATGCACCACATTTATAGGCTTGTGACTCCTTGTATATCTGCTGGATCTCAGGCTAGCCTTCTTTTACTTGAGACCAGCATGTGAGATGCTGTCTTAATTTAATCCCCTTATTGTCTTTTTGCATGTACTTGGATCAACACTGCAGGATAATAGGCAAAAGTGGATCAACATAATTTTTAGTCTCACAAACTGTGGGGTGGTCAATTAATAATATGTTCGACTTTTGGGTCTTTCCGCCAAAGTGTTGCGCTAGTGTGCACCAGGTGAAGCTAGTCGGCATTCATTGTGATGCCTGCACACTTTAATAAATGGTGGCCAATGTTTATGTGCAACTTGTAGTTGAATGGGCACTGTCAGATATAAAAACTTTTTATATTTTGTACATCTTGGCAAAACAATAGTTTTTCTACTATACTTCTTTTAAAAATGTTCACATTTTATTAAAGAAAACTGCCTTTGAAAATACCACCACTAGGGGTCCCCATACCTCCTGGGACACTGATGAGTCCTACAGCAGCATGAGCATGTCCAAGGGTCATGGACACAAGATGGCTGATTGAGAAGGCTGCAGGAGGAACACAGACTGCAGGAACACTACTGTAACACAGAGTTTTAAAAATCATGTGCCTCCAGCTGTTGCAAAACTACAATTCCAAGCATGCCTGGACAGTCAAAGATGTCTGGGCATGCTGGGAGTTGTAGTTTTGCAAAAGCTGTAGGCACACAGCTTAAGGCAACACTGCTGTAAAAAGAATTATCCAACACTGTACCTCCAACTATTCCAAAACTACAAGTCCCAGCCATCACACCCCCTCCCATAGACTTGCATTGAGGGGACCGGGCATGATGTCACACGGGGGAGGAGTCATGATGTCACGGATTTCCGTTCCCGTGGTCGCGACCCAGACCCTCCAGCAATTCCGGACAAGAAACAGGTGGGTGCCGCATGCTATATTACGGGGGTCCCCAGCGGCGGGTCCCCCACGATCCGACATCTTATCCCCTATCCTTTGGATAGGGAATAAGATGTCTAGGGGTGGAGTACCCCTTTAACAAGTGGGAATTATAATGCATTTTTGTGGAAGGCTGTCCAAAGACATGTCTCATCTTTACTCGGCCCTAGGATCTTACATAGTGAACTGAGAATTATCAGTCTTTCTATATACACTGGATATTAGACAGATGATTACATGCAAGGTGAATAGTGTACACATTAACAGTGAGCAGAAGAATTGTATATATAAACAGTAGAGCTAAGGGCCTAATGTAGTCTGGAATCTATCTGATCTTCCATGTTCTAGCTGCATCAAATCCTCTAAACACATCTTATTGCTAAACCCCAGAACAACGTGCCGTAGCACTTCATAAACCTATTTAGAAACTACAGTCTGTCGTCTGTTTTATTTTTAACTTGATATTTTAATGGTATTTTACATACCAGGTACCTCTCATGAATATGAACAAAGGCTAAGAATCAGCCCATTTTTTTACAAAACTGAATGAGCCAACAAATGCTTCCTCCAGGATGCTCCCTCAAAGCATCACTACTGTAAACTGTTCCATGACAAAGCTTCAAACAAAGGTTGAGTTGTTAGATCTGTGAGGCAAAATAACTCCAGTTGTTTTCATATCGTTTACATTATTCAGTGGTTATTGATAACACATAACCAAACTGAGATCTACCAATTACCCTTTGTGTTATATTGGGCCAAGAAATGGTATACCAAGGATCAGAAAAACACAGATTATGAAGCCCCTTCCCTTAAATATATATAAAGTATGCAGAGAAATATACTGTAGAAGTTGACTATCTCTTGCCTACCATCACTGTCTAATATGTATCTAACATAATAACACAATTTGCTTAAGACTTTAGTTTATATGTTCATTTTTATGATATGACATACTGGAATGTTAGGCAAGGTAAAAGGATAAAAAGAATAAAAAGTATACAGCAGATCCATTTTCCATTAACATACATTATAAAAAAAATAGCAAAACAATGTCACAAAATGGAAACAATTGAAATGTAGACAAATGGAAATATTCTGTTTCTTGTCAGGGATACTTTTGAAACTTCTCTCTCTCTCTTTTTTTTTAACACTCCTTATACTGTGTGAACATATCCTTATACTGAGTGAATATAGCCTAATGGAAATATTTTCATCTTTTTTTGTTGCTTGAATTACTAGTTTCGATGTAAAAAAAAAACTCCCAAAAAGTGCCAAAATAAGCAACAAAATGAGCCCCAAAATACACTGTGTGAACATAGACTTAGAGTAAATATACATTGTGCACAGTTGCTGTAGATTCACTAGCAGTAAGAAGCCATTTCAAAAGTGGCAACAAATATGCTACACTCACTTTTTGTTCAGAATGAATAAATAAAAATCTGTAAATAAGAAACACATATATGTTACAGTTTGTTGACTCCTTTATGCTTTTATATACTAATAAATTGTCATTTCCTAACAATGTGGACCGACGTACTCATTCACGGCCATGTCTGAGACCATGTTCACATAGCATAAAATGTACGGACTGTCCAGACGGAAAACTCGTGAGGACATTTGTCCAATCCAGCGGGTGATATGTCCAGCGGGCAGGATTCTACACAGACATTCAACCATGTGAACAGAGTGTAAGAGTCACAATTATCCCTTATTGTGTGCTGCAATTATTTCATAAAATCAGGTGCTCTGGACACAGCCATGAATGTGTACTACATCTTAATAGACTACTGGAAAATGACCACTTTGCTACATATAAATGAATTATAATTGAATCTTCTTTGAGCTTCTTGCCAATCTTTTCTTTCCCTGTGACGTTAATTCTTCTATGTAGAAATCAGCGGTAATGTATTGAAACATCTTAGTCACAGGTGTTTGTGCTCAACTCATGAGAGTCTTAGCACCTGGCTCTTAAGAATGCTCTTTCCTAATGCATGTGGGGTCAAGAAAACACTGGGGATGCAGTCATGAAGGGCGCAAGATTGTATGTGAAGTGCATACATGAAACATCACAAGTGATGAAAAAAACAACCAAAAAGAAAACTACAACCAAAAAGAAAACTACAGACAATAACAGACAAAAGGAAAATCTTACTGGTTTCCATCTCAGTGCAAACAGTTTGCAGCCACCTTTACAAAAGTGCCTGTAGCCCATATTAGGCTGGGTTCACATATATCAGGCATCCGGCAGTGTTTACCTCTGGCGTGCACTGGAGGGAAACTGATGCTAGAACCGATGCTATTCATTTGAAAGGGACAGTTCACAATTATCAAGCGTCTCAATTTTGATTCTGGATGGTTGGACACGCCGGAGGGCACCGGACCGGGGGAACCCAGCTTGCTGCGTTCCCCTGTCTGCCATCCAGAAAAAATGGACGCCTGATGCCATAAAACTAATGACAACTTGTCATCAGTTACGGCATCAGTTTCTTCGAGATCTAGGCTGAGTTCATCTATGCCGGATGCCAGACATATGTGAATCAAGCCTTCCTGCTTCTGCCTACAATATTTACTCCGTTGTCATACCCAAGAACAAAATTTCAACAACAGCACGATCTTGTAGCCATGCATACATAATATAAGATATATGACTACCTTCTCACCAAGTCTTACATATTGATAAACAGAAGACTTAGACCGAAAACTACTTCTGGCAATTTATACTTAATGTAAATGTGTCCAATAATTTAAAGGTAAGCCATTGAAAAATACAATAGAGGAGATTTACTGTTCTAAATGCTCCAGAATGTGCACCAAGAAACTGGATTACAAGACTTGTACCACAGTTATTATGTGTTTTAGACACTTTGTATTAGAAAATTCCCTCCAATGTCTGCAGTATTCATTAAAGGGGTTATCCAGAAATAGAAAAACAGCTATTAAAAAAAAACAAAAACAAAAAACACTGCTCCCCATCTGTCTCCAGGTTGGGTATAGTTCTGCAGTTCAGTTACATTGAAGTGAATGGAGCCAAGCTGTAATACCACACACAACCTGGGGACAGACGTGGAGCTGTTTTTGAAAGAAATTAGTTCTGTTTTTTTTATTCTTTAATATATTCCCTTTCATTTTATTTCTACTCCATAAAGTTATGTTCGCAGAGGAAACATTTCACGCAAAAATTTCTGTGACCAACAAGTAGTTCTGTACATGTAAATAATTTTGTGACTCCAGTATGTGCCTGACGTCTGCCAACCCCAGCCAGATGAATGGGACAGTAATGGCCACATAGCATCTGCAGCTTCTGAACGTACAGTCAGATTCTCTGTTATCATGGCCTATTTGGCATCATAAAATTCATCTCAGAGAAGCAGTATGTTTGTCTACTTTAATTTGCTCCATTTGCTTCATATGTAAATTATATTTAGTGCATTAGATAAATAAATACGTGAGTACAGTAGTTTTCACTGGGTTTGCTGGATATGACAAGGGCTGAGTAACTGTTTGTATGTGTGTGGGAGAGTGAAGAAAAAAAAGAGGATTTTTGAACCTATAATTGTCACCCACACACACTTTTTGTGAACAGCCTATAGTTACCATATGTACAATTGTCCTCTAGCCACTCTCAGTAAATGATATTCTGGAGATACACAGAAGAGTGAAAAAAAACAGGCCGGCACAACAAATAAATATATAGGTTATCTGATCACAAGAAATACTAACAATGCTTAATTCAATTGACACTATTCTAACGTCTGCTCTGGAGCATATTCACACTCATTAGTATCAATTTGTCTGAAATTGTTATGGCCTACATATTAACTGTATATTGACTTATTGATATTTTATATAATATGTTTCATTTATTAAGTATATTGATATTCAAATACTATATATAATTTATAAAATATATTGATATTTTATATACTATATATCATTTATAAAGTATATTGATAGTTTATACTATATATCATTTATAAAGTATATTGATATTTTATACTATGTATCATTTATAAAGTATATTGATATTTTATATACTTTGTATCATTTATCAAGAATATTGATATTTTATATACTATGTATCATTTATAAAGTGCATTGCTATTTTATATACTGTGTATCATTTATAAAGTATATTGATATTTTATACTATGTATCATTTATAAAGCATATTGCTATGTTATATACTATATATATTTTATAAAGTATATTGATATTTTATACTATGTATCATTTATAAAGCATATTGATATTTTATATACTATGTATCATTTATAAAGTGTACTGATATTTTATGTATAGTTTATAAAGTGTTTTAAATGTTGTATTAAGTAATCATAACCTCTGGTCACATACATGTCATTGTTTCCAGAGCCATGACAGCTATGAGAAATCCATTTTCAATCATGATTTATTCCATCAATTTTTGACCGCAAAAAAAGGCTGATCCACTCATTGGTTAAAAAGATCAGTATTTTCTTAGCCTGGAATAAATATTTGGTGATTTTAACCTTGTAGTGTCTATACATCATACAGTATACATTTTTAAAATGATGTGCCTATGTATCAAGTGGCATCCATCATAAATTTATGTTGACAGTATATGTTGTAAAAAAAAAAAATGTCTGCATGTCTTAAAGGGGTATTCCAGGATTTTTTTTTAATTTTATTTCACTATGCTACAGGGGCTGTAAAGTTAGTGTAGTTCATAATATAATGTCTGTACCTGTGTGTTATGGTTTTCTCACAATTCTTATGTGATGTTCACCCCAATATTTATTTTTAACAGCATACAAAATGACTGTTGTCTCTGATTTTTCCCAGGTTGTGATGCGGCCAAGACCTGACTCACTAGTCAGCTGATGACAGGGAGCCTGTCTGCTTCCTATGGGTGGAGGGATCAATCTGTAGGCACCTTGATTGAAAACTGCAGGTGTTTTGAATGGATGCCACTGATTTATGTTTCAATGGGTGGGGTGGCTGATGTGTGGGAGGGAGGAAAATTGAACTATGGGATTTGTAGGCAAAAAAGAAAAACTCAAGCAGGAAATACCAGTTCACAAAAAGCTAGCCACAATGTGATGGTAATCTCACAACATAGCCATTTAGCCCCAAGACAAGCGCAGATCCTTCCTAAGCATGTCCATTACTGTCTGCCATGTACGTACTAAAAACACCTTATGGTGGATAACCCACCTTATATGGTGGATAAAGTTCAAGGGGTTATCCACCATAAAGTGACTTTAGTACTTACCTGACAGACAGTAATGGACATGCTAAGATGGATCCATGCTTGTCTTGGGGCTTGTAAGTCCACTATAACACTGCTACTTTCTTTTTGTGAAATGGATATTTCCTGTTGTAGTTCCTTCCCTCCAACTCAAACAAGTCCCAGGATCCCTTGTTTGTAAGTGTGAGTGTCACTTTTGAGGTCACTTTTCTCCCTCCCACACACCCTTTGCAGCACACCTAAGCTACAATTCCCTGCAGCCCTGTGGAGAATGATCTCCTTCCCATCCAATGGTCGCTCCATCTATTGAAGCAGACAGACTCCCTGACTAGTGATGTAATGTCTTGGGCTGAACTGCAACCTGGTAAAACCTGAGAAACACTCATTTTGCATGCTGTTCAAAATAAACATCAGGGCAAAGAGCACATAAGAATACGAGACCAGCCATCAGAGACAGGTACAGCCTCTGTAGCATAGTCAAATAAAAAAAATAATAATCCTGCAATAATTCTTTATTATGTCCCTTTAAAAACTTTTATGCACACTAACGCGTTTCAGACAATGTACATATTTGCATATTCCAGTTTTTCTTTTGGTGTCTTTTGTATTTTTATGATTTTTTGTGATTTTCATAGGGTTTAATTAAGAATTTGAATTTTATAATAGAACTGCAGAAAAGAGCCATAGTATTACCCTATGTCTAATGTCGGTACTTACTTTCTTTAGTCTTACAATTTTTTTTTTTACTCTATTAGATCAGCTCCAAAGGTCCTTAATGACTGTCCATCTCATAGAATTTTCCTTAAAATGTGCTCATGTGGCACAAATACCAACTGAATAAACTAATAGATTAAATAGCTTTGCATAAGGGATTACCCATCTATACACAGTGTGATTTTGGACAGGAGTCTATGAAGAACCCTCCAAAGTGACCGAGGTGATCAATCATCAGACACTTTAAACAAATTCAAACTCGTATGTACAAACAATGAATAGACAGTATTTCAACAAATGGTTGTTTGAGGAATATCTTATCTTTGTTCATTCATGCTGGCTTTATTCTTGGCTGTAGTCATCTTAAAGTGATTGTAACAAAAAGGTGTAATTAGGACTTACCGATAATTCTGTTTTCATGAGTCCATCACGACAGGTTAAAAGGCCCCCCCCCCTTCAGCCCCTCAGTGTTTATAAATTACTAAGAGAGCAACAACATATAAATATATAATATACATAATAAGGGTGGTATTATTGTGATAGACTGAAAACAGAATTATCAGTAAATCATAATTCCACCTTTTCATTTCGTTCCCACGACAGCACCAACAATGAGACATACCAGATAAATGGTGATTAGGGAGGGACCAAAGCCCACAGCACTTTTCTACCAAAACTGAGGTCTTGAGAAGAGGCCACATCCATCTTGTAGTGCTTGAAGAACGTGTGAGGGGTAGATCCATCGCCACTCTGCAAATCTGATCAAGGGAAGCAGAAGCTTTCTCTGCCCAGGAGGCCATAGCCCTGGTGGAATGTGCTTTCAGAACTTCCAGAACTTCTTTGCCTGAAGATTTGTATGCTTCTCTGATAGCGGATCTTAGCCATCTAGAGAAAGTATTTTTTGACACTTTTTTACCTTTGTTCGGTCCTTGGAACTGGATAAATAAGTTAAAGGGGTATTCCAGGCAAAACCTTATATATATATATATATATATATATATATATATATATATATATATATATATATATATATATATCAACTGGTTCCGGAAAGGAAATCTTAATCCTTCCAATAGTTATTAGCTTCTGAAGTTTTCTGTCTAACTGCTCAATGATGATGTCACGTCCCGGGAGCTGTGCATGATGGGAGAATATCCCCATAGGAACTGCACAGCTTCCGGGATGTGAGTCATCAGAGAGCAGTTAGACAGAAAACAACAACTCAACTTCAGAAGCTAATAACTATTGGAAGGATTAAGATTTTTTAATAGAAGTAATTTACAAATCTGTTTAACTTTCCGGAGCCAGTTGATATATAAAAAAAAGTTTTGGCCTGGATTACCCCTTTAAGATCCTTACGCCAAGACCTTGTAACATCAAGATATTGCAGTACAGACCTTCTTACATCAAGGGAATGCAATTCCTCCTCCTTCTTGGGGTTATTACAGAAAGTAGGAAGAACAATATCTTGCGACCTGTGAAAGTCTGTAACTACCTTGGGAAGGAAGGCAGGGTTTAACTTAAGGATGATTTTATCCTCCAAAACTGTGAAGTAAGGACAAAGCTTTCTATGGACAAAGCTTGCATTTCACTGACCCTTCAGGCCAAGGTGATTGCCACTAAGAATACTGTTTTCAATGTAAGGATGTTGATGGAAGACTCCTGTAGAAGTTCAAAAGGTTTCTTGGTTAGAGCTAAAAGAACTAAGATTCCACAGGAGAGCAAGGTTAGATATTTTTGGTTTTAATCTAGAGATTGCTCTTAAAAACCTTTTAACCCACTTATGCTCTGCAATAGGGAAATAAAAAAAAACAACGTACAGCTGCTGTTTGAACTTTTAGTGTGTTTAAAGAGTGGCCTTTTTCAAAGCCCTCTTGCAGAAAGTCATGAATTTTTGGACTATCCGGGTTAAGTATATCAGGAGGGGAGTTACCACACCATTATAGAAATGTTTTCCATTGCCTTAAATAAATTGAAGTTGTAGAGTCCTTCTTACTTTTCAGTAAAGTGTTTATAACGTTTTTGACAGTCCCTTCTGTTCTAAAGTGTACCACTAGTACTATGCCGCTACTTGCAGCTTCCCTGGATCCTTGAATTGAAGAGCACCCTGAATTAACAGGTTGGCACACTGAGGAAGGAAGGAATAGGATCTGTTAGAGACAGTTCTATCAACACAATGATCCAGCTCCTCTTTGGCCACATTGGGGCTATAAAGATGACCCAGCACTCCCCGACCAAATTTTTTGCAGAGATCTCATTATGAGAGGTATAGGGGGGAAAAGCATATGCCAGATGGAATGACTAAGTTTTCTGAAGGGCGTCTATTGCTTCTGGTCTGTATAGAGGATTCAGGGAGAAAAAGAGAGAAACTTTCCTGTTCTGATGATTGGCAAACAGATCTATTACTGGGAGACCCCAGATCTTTACTAAGGACTGGAATACTAGAGGATTTAGCTCCCATTTGCCCGGACCTACGGTATGCCTGCTCAGGAAGTCTGCTTCTGTGTTGTCTACACCTTTCAGATGGACTGCAGATAGAGAGGTTACATTTTGTTCGGCCCAGAGGAGAATTTTTTCTGTCAGGGATTTCAGGGGGGAATGTCTTGTCCCTCCTTGATGATTTATGAAGGCTACTGTGGTTACAATGTGTGAGTAGACTTTTACATGGCAATTGCTTATGATATCCTTTAAAGCTTTTAATGCTTTTTGGACCGCCTTCAATTCCCAATAATTTGAGGAACGATCCCTTATGTCCTGAGACCCAACACCCTGTAACTGAAGGTCTCCAACATGGGCTCCCCAACCCCTTAGACTGGCATCCGTCGTTGTAGATATTGACGGCTGCAGAATCCAAGGAACCCCACTGTTCAGGTTTTCCTTTTTAAACCACCATTTCAGTGACCATTTTACCTGGAGCGAAATTGTCATTTTGTTCCCCAGAGCGAACTGAGAGCAATTCCAAATCTTCAGAATTTGAAGAGACCTGGAATGGCTCTGACACCAAGAAACCATTGGGATACAAGCAGTCATGGACCCTAATACAGATATTGCCTCCCTTATGGTAACTGTCTTCGCTAGAAAGAGCTTTTTATTTTTAGTTGGAGAGAGGAAATTCTTTCTGGGGAAGGAAGGTTCTTTGTACTCCTGAATCTAGGATCATGCCAAGACATTTTTTTTATTTTGATGGAGTGAGATCCGATTTTTGGAAATTTACAATCCAACCCAGATCTAGGAGACAGTCTAATGTCTGACAGACATGCATGGATAGGAGATGATGGTAATTGGTGACAATCAGGAGATCGTCCAAATAAGGGATTATAATAATCCCTTTCAATCTTAGAAAAGCTACCACCTGTACCATCACCTTTGTGAAAATCCTCAGGGCTGAGGAGATCCCAAAGGGCAGAGCTCTGAACTGATAGTGGATGACCGTCTTGTTCATATGTATTACAAACTGTAAATACTTGTGGTGTGAGGATGTATGGGCAGGTGAAAATAGGCATCTTCTAAATCTATAGTGGCCATCCAGGCATCTTTTTGAATGAGGGGAATGGCAGATTTTATGATTTCCATTTAGAATGTTTTGTATTTTATTACTTCTGTTTAAATTCTTTAGCTTTATGATGGTTCTGAAGGAGCCATTTGGTTTTGGAACCAGAAAAAAACTGGAATAATGGCCCTGACCCTGTTCTGACTGGGAAACCTGGACAACAGCATGTAAGGCTGGAATGTATTTTAGCCCTGACCAAAGATGTTTAGCTTTTCTGAGCCTAGATCTGTAATACAGAATCTTTGAGGTGGGAGGAATGCAAACTCTATTCTGTAACCAAACTCCAAGGTGTTCAGAATAAATGGATTTGTGGTAATATTTTCCCATTGGCGACAGAATAGAGAAAGCCTCCCCCCGCCTGAAGAATGTCATTGTTTTTTGTTGGAGGAGGAGGTGGAAGAGGGGTTGAGAAGGAAGTCCCTGCCTTTGCCCCCCTTAGGATAGCTCCATCTACCCGTTTTACCTTTCCCTCTATATTGCTTATTTCTGGGAAAGGGGTAGAAATTACTTTTAGGATTTTTATCCTCCGGAAAACCCTTCTTTTATCAGCAGCCTGTTCTAGAATTTTATCTAGTACAGGACTAAAAACCTGGCTACTCTGAAAGGGAATGGCACATAACTTGGTTTTAGAGGTAGAATCACCCTGCCAGCTCTTGAGCCATAAAGTTAGCCTAACTGAATTAGATAAGGCTGCCGATTTTGCAGCTATCCTGACGGACTCAGCAGAGGAGTCGACCAGGAAAGTGATGGCCAGTTTTAGCATAGGTATGGAAGCTAAAATTTTATCCCTAGATATTGTATTTTCTAAGTTGTTCTCAAGTTCTCCTAACCACATAAACACTGGTGGAAGCAATATTAGGGTTAATCAAGGCTGTGGAAGAATCCCAGGCATTCCTAAGTAATCCATCCATTTTACGTTCCATAGGGTCTTTGGTTTGAGAACTGTCCTCAAAGGTTAAAGAGTAGAGATGAGCTGATTCGCCGAATTCTTTGGCCGATTCGCCGAATGGCAGCAGCATAGGTAGACACTAGGGCTTTACAATCCCTAAGATTAAAAGATGAATTTTGAAATTTTAATTGAAGATTTATGGTAGCTAGTGCTAGGCCCAGCAGCATCAGTAAGCCATATATTGGCTAAATCACACAGCTTGGAGGTGGCTGAATCATGAAGAGACCATATAGTGCCTGAATGGCACAACCTGGAGTTGGCTGAAGCATGAGGAGACCATATAGTGTCTGAATGGCACAGCCTGGAGTTGGCTGAAGCATGAGGAGACCATATAGTGTCTGAATGGCACAGCCTGGAGTTGGCAGAAGCATAAGGAGACCATTGAAATTTAAGATTTTGAAATTTTAAGTTAAGATTTTTACATTTAAATTTAGGATTTAGAAATAGAAATGTTAATTTCCCAAGTTTTAGTGTCCCGGGCCCGGCATGTGGGTATGTGGGTACAAAGGATCAAATTTAACAAGGAGTCACATGTCATATGGCAGCACACTGACAGAGCCTGGAGGTAGCATCAGTATGAGGCGACCATATGGTGGCTGAATGACTGCCTGGAGTTCGTGGCAGCATGAAGAGACCATATAGTGGCTGAATGGCACAGCCTGAAGTTGGCTGAAGCATGAGGAGGCCATATAGTGGCTGAATGGCACAGCCTGGAGGTGGCTGAAGCATGAGGACACCATATAGTGGCTGAATGAGACAGCATGGAGGTGGCAGCAGCAGCATCAGGAGTCCTGAAAGGGACCCTAATGCAGAGGAATTTCTGAAACTGGGGATCAGCACCTTAATTATGTTTTGCAGTATCCATGGCAGCACAATTAGAGAGCCTGGAGGTGGTAGCATCAGCATGAGGACACCATAGAGGAGCACAATTAGAGAGCCTGGAGGTGGCAAAATCAATATAAGGAGACTATATGGCGCCACAATGACAATGCCTGGAGGTGGTAGCATCAGCAGGAGGAGACCATATAGTTGTACAATTACAGAGCATGGAGGAGGTAGCATTAGTATGAGGAGACCATAGAGCAGCACAATGACAGAGCCTTGAGGTGGCAACAGCAGCATGAGGGCCATGCCAAGTAAGGTTTGAGTCTGACGAACCCACCGACTGTGGAATGGGGGTGTTGGATGTCACTTGGGATGAAGTGGATGACCGAGTGAACCGATCAATCATGGCTGCTGGGTTGCTGGTCGAGACACGACTGCTAGCTGACACTGGTAGCTCAGACCTCTTGCTGCTACTCGGCTGCCACACGCCCCTACTCTGCTGCAATCTCTGCCTGCACCTGATGAATTTAGGCCTCTGCCACTCCACTGTGCACATCCTGGCACTACTCTGCCTGACATACTTATTGCGTATATCAGGGGAGTACAATATGCTTCACTATGCTTAAAACAGTATTTGTCTAGAATAGCAGTAGGTGTGTACTATTGGCTGTTTTGTCACAGTATCTAGGCCCTTAAAAGATTAATAGGTACAAAATAGTACACTAATTAGATGTAGGTATGTGGTATGCAATTGTGAGGGCAGAAAAATGCTCTACAGTACACTTAAAATAGTACCTGTTAAGGTTTAGGAAGTTGAGGCAGCTTGTTGAAATGTATAAGGCAACAAACAGCTATCTGCCCCTTTCTGTAATACAATGCTGAAGAAAGTGACTTGGAGGTTAATGGCTGCAGTAATATTCCTTTTCAGTGAAAAAAACACTGCTCTCTGTCCACCAGAACGCTGATGTGACTAGGATGTGAAACGCTGCTGGAATGAGCTTTTCTGTGTAACACACACACAGCGATGTCCGTCCTTTCTCTATGCAGTGAAATGAATGATATGACTAGCTGCAAAACGGCTGCCGAATATATAGGGCTGTGACATCACAGGGGTGACTGGCTGCTGATAGGCTGCATCCTGTATGTGATTCAGGGTCATCGCGACTTCTTCCCTTCCCGCCTTGCCTTTCCGCCTTCCCAGTGTTCCTTGCCCCATGTACTGACATGTGGACCAGCCATTTTAGATGCCCTGGACCCTGGACCACAGTAAATGGAGTTTAATGAAGCAATTCCCGCGATAGAATCGCAGCGATATTTACTTTCGTTGCAAATCGAATATTTCATTAAATTCGTAACGAATTTGAGTTTGTCAGCTTCGAATCACTCATCTCTAGTAAAGAGGTTTTTTTTGACCACTTTGGAAACTTGAGCATCCATTTTTGGAATTTCATTCCAAAGCTTTACTCCCTCATCATCAAAAGGAAATCTGGACCTAAATTCTTTAGGGATTTGTAATCTTTTTTTCTGGCTCTTGCAACTCTTCAAGGATAAGATTTTTAATGTTCTCATGCACATTAAAAACTTGTCTCTTTTTTGGTTTGAGGCCAGCAAACATATGATCCTGAACAGAGGATGGCTCTGGAGCACCAGGAATATTCATTGCACTCCTAACCGCAGTTAGTAATAAATTCACATCCTCAGAGGAAAAATAATACTTCTTATCCTCAATCTGTGAAGGGGATTCCACAATTTCGCCTTTTTCATTAGAGCTAGAATTAAGGGAGATTGCCTCCAAACCAGAATCTGAGTGCACAATAATTTTACACTTTTTAGCTGGAGGAGGATCCAATGGGTTAAGACCTGCTGAAGAAGGAGGATCTATATGCTGCTATAGATGCATACACCTCCTTGTTTATAACAGACCAGAGATCCTCCATAAAGGGACTCCTGTTGCACAATTCTCTCTGTACAATGCTCACATATGGGCTTAGAATAACTTTTAGGTAAAGTCCCTGAACAAATTCCACATTCCTTAAGCTTTGTTTTTGGTTCCTTGGAACCTTCCATAGAAACCTCTTTAAGTTTCTTCGGGGCCTCCTTGTCTCCCTGAAAGGAGAGAAGGAAACCCATATGAATAAGGGCTAAATATGCAACCCCCCCCCAAGTAAATGAACCCCTGGGGGCTGGTACTCACTTGGTTGCTGGCTTCCAAACACTCCAGAGATGCAGAGCGTGTGGAGGCAGATCCATCCATGGGAACAAAGGGATGGAACAGAGGAAAGGTACTTCCTTAAGTACCCTCCTACTTTGAACTAGGCACCCTTTCTTCCTCCCAGCATGTTGGAGGCGGGACTTCCGGGGGCCAGCAAATCACAGCGCACGTACAAGTGACATCACATGCACAGGCGACGTCGCCGAGCCCAGCCGCAAACCGGAAGAGACTAGGGGAAAATCGGGAGACCTTCCACAGCGTGCCAAACAATACAGGTCCCCCGCATAAACGCCGTGGAGGACCAAGGGGGCCGGAGAAGTGCCACCGGAGAGGTGCGATCTGGTGCAGGAATGGAAAGAGGGAGACCCTGAGGCGCCCTACTATCCCCTGCCTGGATACCACCTGGAAAAACAACTCCACCAACCCAGGATCTACAGAGGTAATGACCTCTCTGCATCACTGCTCCATACAAACAGAAAACACTGAGGAGCTGAAGGGGAGGGGCCCTTTTAACCTCTCTGTATTTTCTGTTCCTGTAGAGGCCTACGGGGGCAATCTCATTGTTGGTGCTGTCATGGGGACGAAATGAAAATTACCAGTAATCAAAAGAACCATGTAGTTACTGTACAGGACAAGGCTGGATCAATCTCAAACCACTACCAGATTTCAAACACACACACACACACACATATATTTTTATATACATATATATATAGAGAGAGAGAGATATGTGTCACGATGCCGGCTGGCAGGTAGTGGATCCTCTGTGCCAGAGAGGGATTGGCGTGGACCGTGCTAGTGGATCGGTTCTAAGTCACTACTGGTTTTCACCAGAGCCCGCCGCAAAGCGGGATGGTCTTGCTGCGGCGGTAGTGACCAGGTCGTATCCACTAGCAACGGCTCAACCTCTCTGGCTGCTGAAGATAGGCGCGGTACAAGGGAGTAGACAGAAGCAAGGTCGGACGTAGCAGAAGGTCGGGGCAGGCAGCAAGGATCGTAGTCAGGGGCAACGGCAGGAGGTCTGGAACACAGGCTAGGAACATACAAGGAAACGCTTTCACTGGCACGATGGCAACAAGATCCGGCAAGGAAGTGCAGGGGAAGTGAGGTGATATAGGGAAGTGCACAGGTGATAACACTAATTGGAACCACTGCGCCAATCAGCGGCGCAGTGGCCCTTTAAATCGCAAAGATCCGGCGCGCGCGCGCCCTAGGGAGCGGGGCCGCGCGCGCCGGGACAGGACTGACGGAGAGCGAGTCAGGTACGGGAGCCGGGGTGCGCATCGCGAGCGGGCGCTACCCGCATCGCGAATCGCATCCCGGCTGGAGGCGGTATCGCAGCGCCCCGGGTCAGTGGATCTGACCGGAGCGCTGCAGTGAGGAGAGTGTAGCGAGCGCTCCGGGGAGGAGCGGGGACCCGGAGCGCTTGGCGTAACAGTACCCCCCCCCCTTGGGTCTCCCCCTCTTCTTAGAGCCTGAGAACCTGAGGAGCAGACTTTTGTCTAGGATGTTGTCCTCAGGTTCCCAGGATCTCTCTTCTGGACCACAACCCTCCCAATCCACTAAAAAAAAGGTTTTCCCTCTGACCTTTTTAGATGCCAGAATCTCTTTGACGGAGAAGATGTCCGAGGAGCCGGAAACAGGAGTGGGAGGAACAGATTTGGGAGAGAAACGGTTAATGATAAGTGGTTTAAGAAGAGAAACGTGAAAGGCATTAGGAATACGAAGAGAAGGAGGAAGAAGAAGTTTGTAAGAGACAGGATTAATCTGGCACAAAATTTTGAAAGGACCAAGATAGCGTGGTCCCAACTTATAGCTAGGGACACGGAAGCGGACATATTTAGCGGAGAGCCATACCTTGTCTCCAGGGGAAAAAATGGGAGGAGCTCTTCTTTTCTTATCCGCGAACTTCTTCATGCGTGATGAAGCCTGTAAGAGAGAATTTTGGGTCTCTCTCCATATGATGGAAAGATCACGAGAAATTTCATCCACAGCGGGCAGACCAGAGGGCAAGGGGGTAGGGAGGGGGGGAAGAGGGTGACGGCCGTACACCACGAAAAATGGGGATTTGGAGGAAGATTCAGAGACTCTGAAGTTATACGAGAATTCGGCCCATGGTAGAAGATCTGCCCAGTCATCCTGGCGGGAGGAAACAAAATGTCGTAAATAATCACCCAAGACCTGGTTAATTCTTTCTACTTGTCCATTGGATTGAGGATGATATGCAGAAGAAAAATTTAATTTAATCTTGAGTTGTTTACAGAGAGCCCTCCAGAATTTAGACACGAATTGGACGCCTCTATCCGAGACGATCTGCGTGGGCAACCCGTGAAGACGAAAAATGTGTACAAAAAATTGTTTAGCCAACTGAGGCGCTGAAGGAAGACCAGGAAGAGGGATGAAATGTGCCATTTTGGAGAATCGATCAACGACCACCCAAATAACAGTGTTGCCATGGGATGGGGGTAAGTCAGTAATAAAATCCATACCAATCAGAGACCAAGGCTGTTCGGGGACAGGCAGAGGATGAAGAAAACCAGCGGGCTTCTGGCGAGGAGTCTTATCCCGGGCACAGATAGTGCAGGCTCGCACAAAGTCCACAACATCCGTTTCCAGAGTCGGCCACCAATAGTAGCGAGAGATGAGTTGCACAGATTTCTTGATGCCCGCATGACCTGCGAGATGGGAAGAGTGGCCCCATTTGAGGATTCCGAGGCGTTGGCGTGGAGAAACAAAGGTCTTTCCTGGAGGAGTTTGCCTGATGGAGGCTGGAGAAGTGGAAATCAGGCAGTCAGGAGGAATGATGTGTTGCGGAGAGAGTTCAACTTCAGAAGCATCCGAGGAACGAGAGAGAGCATCGGCCCTAATGTTCTTATCGGCAGGCCGAAAGTGAATTTCAAAATTAAATCGGGCAAAGAACAGAGACCACCTGGCCTGGCGAGGATTCAGCCGTTGGGCAGACTGGAGGTAGGAGAGGTTCTTGTGATCGGTGTAAATAATAACTGGAAATCTTGATCCCTCCAGCAGATGCCTCCATTCCTCAAGTGCTAATTTAATGGCTAGAAGCTCTCGATCCCCGATGGAGTAGTTTCTCTCCGCCGGAGAGAAGGTCCTAGAAAAAAAACCACAAGTAACAGCATGCCCGGAAGAATTTTTTTGTAGAAGTACAGCTCCAGCTCCCACAGAGGAGGCATCAACCTCCAATAGGAAGGGTTTAGATGGGTCAGGTCTGGAGAGCACGGGAGCCGAAGAAAAGGCAGACTTGAGCCGTTTAAAGGCGTCTTCCGCTTGAGGAGGCCAAGACTTGGGATCGGCATTTTTTTTGGTTAAAGCCACGATAGGAGCCACAACGGTAGAAAAATGTGGAATAAATTGTCTGTAATAATTGGCGAACCCCAAAAAACGTTGGATAGCACGGAGTCCGGAGGGGCGTGGCCAATCTAAGACGGCAGAGAGTTTGTCTGGATCCATTTGTAGTCCCTGGCCAGAGACCAAGTATCCTAGGAAAGGAAGAGATTGGCATTCAAACAGACATTTCTCTATTTTGGCATAGAGTTGATTGTCACGAAGTCTCTGAAGAACCATACGGACATGCTGGCGGTGTTCTTCTAGATTGGCAGAAAAAATCAGGATATCGTCCAGATATACAACAACACAGGAGTATAAAAGATCACGAAAAATTTCATTAACAAAGTCTTGGAAGACGGCAGGGGCGTTGCACAGGCCAAAGGGCATGACCAGATACTCAAAGTGTCCATCTCTGGTGTTAAATGCCGTTTTCCATTCATCCCCCTCTCTGATGCGGATGAGATTATAAGCACCTCTTAAGTCCAGTTTGGTAAAGATGTGGGCACCTTGGAGGCGATCAAAGAGTTCAGAGATGAGAGGTAGGGGGTAGCGGTTCTTAACCGTGATTTTATTAAGACCGCGGTAGTCAATGCAAGGGCGTAGAGAGCCATCTTTTTTGGACACAAAGAAAAATCCGGCTCCGGCAGGAGAGGAGGATTTACGGATAAAGCCCTTTTTTAAATTTTCCTGGACGTATTCAGACATGGCAAGAGTCTCTGGGGCGGACAGAGGATAAATTCTGCCCCGGGGTGGAGTAGTGCCCGGGAGGAGGTCGATAGGACAATCATAAGGCCTGTGAGGAGGTAGAGTCTCAGCTTGTTTTTTGCAAAAAACATCCGCAAAGTCCATATAGGCCTTAGGGAGACCGGTTACGGGAGGAACCACAGAGTCACGGCAAGGGTTACTGGGAACCGGTTTTAGGCAGTCCTTGGAACAAGAGGGCCCCCAACTCTTGATCTCCCCAGTGGACCAATCCAGGGTTGGGGAGTGAAGTTGAAGCCAGGGAAGTCCAAGGAGAATTTCAGAAGTGCAATTGGGAAGGACCAAAAGTTCAATCCTCTCGTGATGAGGTCCGATGTGCATTAGAAGGGGCTCCGTGCGGAAACGTATGGTACAGTCCAATCTTTCATTGTTTACACAATTGATGTAGAGGGGTCTGGCGAGACTGGTCACCGGGATGTTGAACCTGTTGACGAGAGAGGCCAAAATAAAATTTCCTGCAGATCCGGAGTCCAAGAAGGCCACAGCAGAGAAGGAGAAGGCAGATGCAGACATCCGCACCGGCACAGTAAGACGTGGAGAAGCAGAGTAGACATCAAGGACTGTCTCACCTTTGTGCGGAGTCAGCGTACGTCTTTCCAGGCGGGGAGGACGGATAGGACAATCCTTCAGGAAGTGTTCGGTACTAGCACAGTACAGGCAGAGATTCTCCATACGGCGTCGTGTCCTCTCTTGAGGTGTCAGGCGAGACCGGTCGACCTGCATAGCCTCCACGGCGGGAGGCACAGGAACAGATTGCAGGGGACCAGAGGAGAGAGGAGCCGGGGAGAAGAAACGTCTCGTGCGAACAGAGTCCATATCCTGGCGGAGCTCCTGACGCCTTTCGGAAAAACGCATGTCAATGCGAGTGGCTAGGTGAATGAGTTCATGTAGATTAGCAGGGATTTCTCGTGCGGCCAGAACATCTTTAATGTTGCTGGATAGGCCTTTTTTAAAGGTCGCGCAGAGGGCCTCATTATTGCAGGATAATTCTGAAGCAAGAGTACGGAATTGTACGGCATACTCGCCAACGGAAGAATTACCCTGGACCAGGTTCAACAGGGCAGTCTCAGCAGAAGAGGCTCGGGCAGGTTCCTCAAAGACACTTCGAATTTCCGAGAAGAAGGAGTGTACAGAGGCAGTGACGGGGTCATTGCGGTCCCAGAGCGGTGTGGCCCAAGACAGGGCTTTTCCAGACAGAAGGCTGACTACGAAAGCCACCTTAGACCTTTCAGTGGGAAACTGGTCCGACATCATCTCCAGGTGCAGGGAACATTGGGAAAGAAAGCCACGGCAAAACTTAGAGTCCCCATCAAATTTATCCGGCAAGGATAGTCGTAGACCAGAAGCGGCCACTCGCTGCGGAGGAGATGCAGGAGCTGGCGGAGGAGATGATTGCTGAAGCTGTGGTAGTAACTGCTGAAGCATAACGGTCAGTTGAGACAGCTGTTGGCCTTGTTGCGCTATCTGTTGCGACTGCTGGGCGACCACCGTGGTGAGGTCAGCGACAACTGGCAGAGGAACTTCAGCGGGATCCATGGCCGGATCTACTGTCACGATGCCGGCTGGCAGGTAGTGGATCCTCTGTGCCAGAGAGGGATTGGCGTGGACCGTGCTAGTGGATCGGTTCTAAGTCACTACTGGTTTTCACCAGAGCCCGCCGCAAAGCGGGATGGTCTTGCTGCGGCGGTAGTGACCAGGTCGTATCCACTAGCAACGGCTCAACCTCTCTGGCTGCTGAAGATAGGCGCGGTACAAGGGAGTAGACAGAAGCAAGGTCGGACGTAGCAGAAGGTCGGGGCAGGCAGCAAGGATCGTAGTCAGGGGCAACGGCAGGAGGTCTGGAACACAGGCTAGGAACATACAAGGAAACGCTTTCACTGGCACGATGGCAACAAGATCCGGCAAGGAAGTGCAGGGGAAGTGAGGTGATATAGGGAAGTGCACAGGTGATAACACTAGTTGGAACCACTGCGCCAATCAGCGGCGCAGTGGCCCTTTAAATCGCAAAGACCCGGCGCGCGCGCGCCCTAGGGAGCGGGGCCGCGCGCGCCGGGACAGGACTGACGGAGAGCGAGTCAGGTACGGGAGCCGGGGTGCGCATCGCGAGCGGGCGCTACCCGCATCGCGAATCGCATCCCGGCTGGAGGCGGTATCGCAGCGCCCCGGGTCAGTGGATCTGACCGGAGCGCTGCAGTGAGGAGAGTGTAGCGAGCGCTCCGGGGAGGAGCGGGGACCCGGAGCGCTTGGCGTAACAATATGAAGTATAAATATATGTATATAAATATATATGTATGTACGTAGATACATATATGCATGTGTGTGATATATATATATATATATATATATATATATATATATAGTAAAAAAATTGGACACTAAGAACTGACAATGCATACTGATAAAATGAGGGATAGAGGGGCCAGGCCAAGCGTGGAAAACAACTCTCTCCGGCATTCTGTATGCCAGGATTGAGGGATTAGATAAGTTTTGACTGCTTCACTTCAACAGCTTCTTTTTAAATGAGTTCATCTGTTATTTCTACATTTCAAAATGCAAAAAGCAGAATAATGTGCCACCCAAAAAAAGCACAAGCCTTTTGTATGTAATGATACAAAGGAAGCATATTCCTTATTCATGATACAAAAAAAACTAAACAATCTCTTATTATACTGAGCATGGCACAGTGCCAGGATGTAGCAGGTGGTGGTGATGCTGGTCAAAATACTTAGCTTGAAAAAAAAAATTCCTTGGCTGTACTAAATATATGTATATTAATGGAAATTCAATGCATATTCATAACAATCGGAAATCTGATGTGTTGACAATGGGAAATCCTTACAATCATGTGCTCAATAAAAAACTATCAATAATTATTTCAGCTTCAATTTCCTGTTATCGTGTTTGAATAGAAAGTGGCAATTTAGGGGGAAAAAAAAAAAAAGACAGTAAAAAGCAGCGTACAGATATTCTGTTACCTTTCCAAGAATGACCAGATAAGGAAAGGCTACAACAAAGAACATTATCAAAACTAAAGACCATCATATATGCAACTCTTAAAGCGTACCTGTCATATCCCACCCAAACAATGTTATACAGTCGTGGCCGTAAATGTTGGCACTCCTGAAATTTTTGTAGAAAATGAAGTATTTCTCACAGAAAAGGATTGCAGTAACACATGTTTCGCTATACTCATATTACTGGCACCCTTCACTTAATATTTGGTTGCACACCCTTTAGGAAAAATAACTGAAATCAGTAGCTTCCTATAACCATCAATAAGCTTCTTACGCCTCTCAGCCGGAATGTTGGACCACTCTTCCTTTGCAAACTGCTCCAGGTCTCTCTTATTGGAAGGCGCCTTTTCCCAACAGAAATTTTAAGATCTCTCCACAGGTGTTCAATGGGATTTAGATCTGGACTCATTGCTGGCCACTTCAGAACTCTCTAGCGCTTTGTTGCCATCCATTTCTGGGTGCTTTTTGACGTATGTTTGGGGTCATTGTCCTGCTGGAAGACCCAAGATCTCGGACCCAAACAGGAAATGGTCATTTCACAAAAAGAAAGCCACAGTGTTATAGTGAACTCATCACAGCCATTTAGACCCGAGACAAGCACGGATCCTCTCTAAGCATGTCCACTTCCCTCTGGCAGGTAAGTACTAAAATCCCCTTATGGTGGATAACCCCTTTAATGTTCTATGCCATGATATTTCTGGTTATGTAGCCCTTTAACATAATGTTATACACAGTAGTCTTATTTGACAATAACCACCACACATTTTTTTAACTCTCCATTTCATATGTCCTATTGAATGCTATAACTGGGGGCATACATATTAGCATTCAGACCTGATATACATGGAGATATACCCTATCGGTTTGAGTTACAAAACAACTTTTTCTATAACGGTTTATTCTTTAAACATCTAGCCTAAAGGTTAAAATATATAGTTGCCCAAGTACAACTACCTAACCCTCCATAAAAAATTCTGCTTCACATTAATGGTCCAATATAACACTGCTGTACTCTCTAATTAACAAATCCCAGGGACTATGTTAGTCAATAGGGACTAATAATAATTGACAACTAATAGGTAGAATAAAATAATACATAAAGTCTAACCAGGACTAAACTGCTCTAAAAAAGCAAAAAAATAAAAAATCACAAAGAAACGTATGTTGTGGAACTTGGAAGCCTTGTAGTGTAAAAGTGTGCATATGGGTAAGCAGCTAAGTTCTGTGTGGATTTTATGTACATTGGTCCCTCAAGTTACAATATCAATTGGTTCTGGGACGACCATTGTATGTGGAAACCATTGTATTTTGAGACCATAACTCTATGGCAACCTGGTAATTGGTTCTGAAGCCTCAAAAATGTCATCCAAAAATAGGAAAAGGTGAGGATTAATGAAAAAATAAGTAGATAGGTAATATAGATAAAGCAAATCCTTCCATATAAAAGTAAGAAAGATCTGCTGGGAGCTGTAAATCACTGTCTATGTAGAGGACAGGAGCTTCCTCAGGGTCCTGTACATTGCGCGCAATGTCCTAAAAAAAGTAAAATGGAGCCGCCTGTACCTGGTGTCCAAAGGAGCAGCTAACCCTGGCACAGATAAAGAGTAGTACAGAACATGTAATACCTCCCTGTACTGTAGGAGGCGCTACCAGACAGGAATTCAGTGCATACACTTCAGTAATTCCGATGTTTTACCAGTGAATGCCCATTCTGATTGGTCAGTTCTTCCAGCCATTGACATGTTTCACAGATCTGGACTGTCTGTAGCATTGTATGTTGAGTCTGGTTTCAAGTTACAGTGCTCCAGAAAAGACCACTGTTTGTTGAAACTATTGTATTTTGAGGTCATTGTAAGTTGAGGGATCACTGTACTATATCGTTCTACCTACTGACTGGGTATACATAGACACTCAAGGTGGGACTAAAGCCATCCACTAGAGCCAAGTGTCAATGGTACTATTTGGCTCCTGTGTTCATATTTGGCCCACTATAATCATTGGCCAGTACATGACAGCCTGGGAAAAATCAAATGGCAAATTAACAACTATTGCATTTGTCTCTTCATTACAGTGGTCAGCAGTGTTCACAGTGGAATAGGATATGCTGTATGCTACCAATATATTCTTTAATACCCATTTAAGATAAATCAACATAACTAGCAGCCAGTGACATAATTCCCTGAGAAGAAATGTAACACCATACACTGGGTTTAACAACCAAAAGTAGCTTTTCCATTGCACAATCTACTGCAAATACGCTGCACAGTTTTGTTCAAATGTCTATAAAAATGCAGGTCGGATATGAATTTTCTGTGAAAAAAAGAGCTATACAGCTGAAGCAAGAGGAACTAACATATTTATAAGCAGAACTATTACTGACACTTCCTCCATTTTCATGACTGTATCCTATTTTCCTGCTGCTGAATGCTTAGCCTTTACATGCTGTACTAGAAGTCTAGGCACAGGCTGCTCTTCATCTCTTTGTTGTGCACATGACATAGAAAGTGCAGATTTACATAGGCTCTACCATTTTTATTAGGAAGAAAAGAGAAACCTTTTACAGTAGCATTACTGCAGCTAGAAGTATAATGTAAATGAGCGACTATACAGTATGTTTGTAGGAAAAAGTCAAGAGAGCGGAAAGACAGCTACTGACGTCATTCGCAGGGAGACCAGTGGCTTGAAATGTGGGTAGGCAAACAGTGTAACAGCGTGACGCGTGTAAGTAAGCAGAACAGCTTATTATTCAGGGACCAGATGAATGCCTGCTGGAATCTTGAGTGGGAAAAAACGGCTAAGGAATAAACCTGATAAGTGAAAGAAACATGTGACACTTGTCAACTTACAAAAGCTTTAAATTATCCTGCTGCTTCGGGGCCGCTTTGAAATCAATGTGGAAACATTATGTTTCATGTACCTTGGGTGAAACAGAACATAAAAACAGCAGCAGGAAGCAACATTATGTAAAAAGCACAAAATTATCTAAGCCCTGCAAGTAAAATGAGCTTTTTCAAAGAATGGAATTATATAAAAAATGAAACATATTCAAAAAATAAAAATAAATAATGAATCAATTACTTTCAAGTAAATGTAAAAACGTTAAACCACTTTATGACTACGGATCTCCAGGTTGTTTATTTGTCAGATCATGATCTTTTTACTTAGCTTAAAAACAAAAAATATATATTTTATTATTATAAAAAAAAAACAATAGTTTTCTAATTATAAAAGTGCTGATAAAATAAATACAGTAAGTGTAGGGTCATACATAGTGCATCCGCAGAATGTTTCATGTGTTGGGAAATACACTGCAAATTCTGCTATGAGCAGACACACAGGACTACTCGGCCGCAGTCCTGTGTGTGCAGTAATCTTCATAGCATTAGTGCACCATGAAGGGCATTTATCATTGTCTTTAGAGCTCTTGTATGTATTTTTGTTGCAGTGCTGTGTCTCAGGCTATTTTTTGAAACTTTTTGCAGCTAAAGTGTATACAGACTAGCTGTGGTAAGGAATTTATCAATTGCGACTTTTTGCTAATTTTTGAGCAAGAACCACCAAAAAGGCACAAAAATACACCAGCCCGGACTGAGCTTAGCTTTATGGTGTATGTGAAAAGGGAAATTTCAGAAAATGTGTACCTGCACAAAATGTATTAAATGCCCTGCGACCATTTATTAAATTTGGTGCTCCTACACATTACCAACTCACAAAAAGTGTACAAAAAAGCTTTACCCCCTATGTTCTTTTGGTGGATTTTTGCAATAAAGAACTTTGATGAACACAGAGAGGGTGAGTGCCATGGACTATATTTAATAGTATGAAAATTTGTCTATACCGTTGCAGTCATTGAGCAACAACCACATAGTGAATCTGTGTAGCGTGTTCTTGGGGCGATTAGTGCTGGAGTTTTTCACACTGGCATAGTGCCAGCAATGCAGGATACTTTCTCTCATATACTGTGTGTTCAGTAAGGTTTGGAGGTGGTGTACCAGGACCAGCCTCCAAACATTACTGCACATACAGGGCTGCCGCAGGGTAGCCCTGTGTTTCTGCTCGTAGAAGAAGCTGCAGCATATTTCCCACAATGTGAAATATGTTGTGGATGTGCTACATGTGACCCTACCCTAAAGGAGCATTTCCATTTCAGTATGTAAACCTACAGGATATCATATTACATGCTGATTGGTGAAGATTCGACTTCTGGGACCCCCACCGATCTGTAGACCATAGGACCAATATCCCTTTCATCAGGCATGAAATGTGTTGCATATAAATTATCATTAGACTAAATATATATATATATATATATATATATACAACCTGATTGAATTATTGGCAGTGTGGATTACACTTACAGCCTTTATTTATTGTTGTTCTGTTGCATCAGCCACCAAGTTCTAGCTAGGATCTCGGACTGCTCTGACAAACAAACGTCAATGTCCTTGTAGGGGGCCACTACGCCACCAATGACACATGTAACAATCATGCGATCACTCTTGATTGCGGGATATGTCGGTCATTACTAACAGCTATAGATATCAGCCAACACTTGCCAGGTATAGTGTGGCACTGTCTCCGTTTGCTGATTCCGCTACAATGACCCTACAATGACCCTGCTCATCAGGTTTTTTTCTCTGCTAAAACGTGCAAAATAACGGACATCTAATGCAAACCCAGACATCCAAATTCAAGGTGAATGCGACCTGTTGGGTTCTGTTGAAGTCAGATATGACACCATCTGTACCAGCAATGTTATTTAGTTTTTCAGCTGTTCAAATGGAGCTCTACAAAGCTGATTTGAACCCAGTCTAAATGGTATTTAATTGTGGGGCTATACTGAGCCTGTGTTAGTGTCTTATTTCATATGGAAGCATACGTGTTTTTTTACTGATTTCTGATTTCATATTGATCTAAAAGAAACAAAAATGAAAAAATTGCATATTTTAGCTAATCTCTCCAAGAAGCATTGCAAAGGAAAATGGCCAAGCAATACTAGCATCCTTAAAGGGGTTTCAATCATAGTATATATGGCCATACAATCCTTTTTAACATTGGACTTATTTTACTATTATTGGACTTATAATTTTTGAAGTTATTAAAGTAATGAAAGTTTTTTTGGGATAGGACAAACTGTCCTTGAGTTTGCCTTAGTATTTATATGTGAAACATATTACACATCTTCAAATTGAAATATAGCTGCAAGCAGCGATACAGGTGGCCAAATATAGCACATGATTGCCTGGACTTCCTGTGGTGGAGAAGGTGATTGTGGATGTGTGTGCTTATTTTCACGTTGATCTGACCAGTATTTTGAGAGAAAACTAGATATGCAGAAAATGTGAGAACATGTGATCAATTCTGGTACAGAAAGTGATCACTAACATGTATACTAATTTTCACCCTATTCCGACCAGAATTTTCAGAGAAAACTCTTTGCAGATTATTGCACAATCCAATATGGCTGCCAAACGATGTGATCAATCGATCTCGTAAAACCATGTCTGAGTCAGTATCTCACTATAGACCTTTACAACTGCAACTGATTTTATGAATATTTAAAATGTATGAAATCCAAAATGGCCGCCTACCGTGGTAACATTCGCAAATGATCCAAGTTTAGACACAGAAGGTAGGCCTAGACATGTGTGTCAAATTGTTAATTATTCTAACAAAAGGTTAAAAAATATTGTGCAATTCAATATGGCAGACACATCATGTGATTGATAGACTAGTAATAAATATATATACAGTGGTCCTTCAACATACGATGGTAATTCTTTCCAAATGAACCATTGTTTGTTGAAACCAATCGTATGTTGAAGGATCCGTGCATTCTTAAATATAAGAAGGTATACTCACCTGTCCCTGCCGCTCCGGACCGTCACCCCTGCTCTGGATGTTGCCATCCATTGCTGTTGCAGCGTCCCCGTGGTGTCCCTGCCGCTCCAGAGCGTCTCCGCTGCCCGGGATCATCGTTCCTTATCGCCGTCATCACGTTGCTACGCGCGTCGCTCCTATTGGATGACGGGATGGCGTGCGTGGCGACGTGATGACGACGATGGAGAGCAACGGCGATGCAGGGGATCCCGAAGAGGACGGTCCGGAGCGTCGGGAACATGTAAGTGATCGTCACCGGAGCACACGGGGCACCGTAAACGGCTATGCGGTGGCAGCTGAAGCAGCATTTGCCATGAAACAAAGATGGCTGCCTGGTCATGTGACCTAAGACCTTTATGTAAAAAAAGATTAAGCACATAATAGCACTCTACCATTGTGCCAAGTTTCAAAAGTTTATGGTCAGCAGTGTGCATATTATGTGCTTATTGGCTTGCAGTGATTGGCTAGCAGTGGCCAAATTGTTTATGCAACCAGCTTTAACAAAAATGGTACAGGAGGTTACCATGAACATGTCAGCCAAATTGTGAATGATTCTAACACATGGCTTTTAGAGATGAGCGAACTTACAGTAAATTCAATTCGTCACGAACTTCTCGGCTCGGCATTTGATGACTTTTCCTGCATAAATTAGTTCAGCTTTCCGGTGCTCCGGTGGGCTGGAAAAGGTGGATACAGTCCTAGGAGACTCTTTCCTAGGACTGTATCCACCTTTTCCAGCCCACCGGAGCACCTAAAAGCTGAACTAATTTACGCAGGAAAAGTCATCAACTGCCGAGCCGAGAAGTTCGTGATGAATCGAATTTACTGTAAGTTCGCTCATCTCTAATGGCTTTCGAAAGGAAGATGTTTGTAGAATATTGCACAATCCAATATGGCGGCTAAACCATGTGACGAATTGACTTGTAATAAACAAATAATCTTGGTCATGCTGTTACCACATACAACAGTTAATACATCTATATCTTTAGTGGTTGCATAGAAGCAGATATATGAATATTTTGCAAAAACATGCCAAAAAATTAATGAATTATAATAATAATTAGTGAACATCGTGTTATACAAAGATTAAATACATCTAATCATATAATAGGGAAATTGCAGGCTAAAGGAAATATGTGACATCTGTTCAAAGGATTAAAGTAAGGACAGCATATATTAATATATACTGTATATAGAGATATAATGTAAGAAGAATCTCTATGTAAATAAGTGTTTCTTAACCCCTTAAGGACCAAGCCCATTTTAACCTTAAGGACCAGGCCAATTTTATTTTTGCGTTTTTGTTTTTTCCTCCTCGCCTTCTATAATCCATAACTCTTTTATATTTCCATCTACAGACCCATATAAGGGCTTGTTTTTGCGTGACCAATTGTACTTTGTAATGAAACCTCTCATTTTACCATAAAATGTATGGTAAACCCCAAAAAATAATTTTTTTAGGGAGGAAATTTAAATGAAAACCTCAATTTTGTACATTTTGGAGGGTTTCGTTTTCACACTGTACACTTTATAGTAAAAATGACATGTTCTTTATTCTGTGGGTCAATATGATTAAAATGATACCCATGGCTAGATACTTTTATATTTTTGTACCGCTTAAAAAAAAACGAAAACTTTTTGTACAAAATCAGTAATCTAAAATCACACTATCTTGACCACCATCATTTGTACTTTTTATTGATACAACATTTGCATATATAAAACTTTTAGATAATTTTTTATAGCTTTTTTTTTTTTATAAAATGGGGCAAAAAAAGCTGCACTTTTGGACTTTACTTTTTTTTTAAGTTTACGCCGTTCACCGTACAGGATCATTAACATTATATTTTGATAGTTTGGACATTTACGCATGCGGTGATACCAAATATGTTTATATAAAAAAGAAATTACGCTTTTTGGGGGTAAAATGGGAAAAATTGAAAATTTTCATTTTTATTGGGGGAGGGGATTTTTTACTTTTTTTTTTTACATTTTTCTACACTTTTTTTTTTTACACTTTTTATGTCCCTACTATCTATAGCAGTCATTTGATTGCTAATACTGTTCAGTGCTATGCATAGGACATAGCACTGATCAGTATTATCGGCTATCTCCTGCTCTGGTCTGCTCGATCTCAGACCAGAGCAGAAGACCCCGGGAGACGGGGCAGGTGAGGGGACCTACATCCGCCATTACAGATGATCGGATCGACGCGGAAGCGCTGCGGGCTATCCGATCATCTATTTTAACTTGCGCATTGCCACAGATGCCGTGATCTGTACTGATCACGACATTTGAGGGGTTAATGGCGAACATCCGCGCGATCGCGGATGTCGGCCATTACCGGCGGGTCCCTGTCGTGTATGACGTGAGCACCGCTCCGATGCTCGCGGTCATACACAGGACGTAAATGTACGTCCTGGTGTGCGAAGTACCGCCAAACCAGGACGTACATTTACGTCCGTGGTAGTTAAGGGGTTAATATTGTAACAACATTTGTATTTGTGTAATACAGTGATATGCCAGTGTTATTTTTGTTGTGAAATGGACAATTTGTTAAGGTTATATCTTTAGGAAAGCAAATAGTTTTATAACATAAGAAAAGGCCTTGGTGCAAAGAATTATTAGTACCAGATAGTCTTGAGTTGGTAGATTAATGATCTCTGTATTAGTCATAGTCTTACTACAGGGTCACTTAGGTTCAAACTACAATTTCACATGTCAGCCTTGTTGAATGGCTACAAACAACATGTGAAAATAATTATTTTATGATATGTTAAGAACTTAAAGATTTTTCTCTGTTACTTTATTTTTATGTTTGTGTTTATTTATGTTCAAATTAGACAGGAGACAAAACTCAGATTATTAGAGGATGCTGGTCATAATAAAAATATTTTGTATCTGTACTTTAACCTGTTGGGGACAAAGGGCATACCTGTACGCCCTTGGTATTTCTGATCACTGCCGCTTCTCAGACAGTGATCGGAACGGGATGACTGTTGATATACAGTACAGTCCAAAAGTTTGGACACACCTTCTCATTCAAAGTTTTCTTTATTTTCATGACTGAAGGCATCAAAACTATGAATTAACACATGTGGAATTATAGACATAACAAAAAAGTGTGAAAGTATATCATTTTCTAGGTGGAAAGGATCCCCAAGTGCAGTCACAAAATCCATTAAGAACTACAAAGAAACTGGCTCACATGCCGACCGCCCCAGGAAAGGAAGATCAAGAGTCACCTCTGCTGCGGAGGATAAGTTCATCCGAGTCACCAGCCTCAGAAATCGCAGGTTAACAGAAGCTCAGATTAGAGACCAGGCCAATGCCAAACAGAGTTCTAGCAGCAGACACATCTCTAGAACAACTGTTAAGAGGAGACTGGGTGAATCAGGCCTTCATGGCAGAATATCTGCTAGGAGACCACTGCTAAGGACAGGCAAAAAGCAGAAGAGACTTGTTTGGGCTAAAGAACACAAGGAATGGAATGGACCAGTGGAAATCTGTGCTTTGGTCTGATGAGTCCAAATTTGAGATCTTCGGTTCCAACCACTGTGTCTTCGTGCGACGCAGAAAAAGTGAACGGAAAGACTCTACATGCCTGGTTCCCACCGTGAAGCATGGAGGAGGAGGTGTAATGGTGTGGGGGTGCTTTGCTGGTGACACTGTTGGGGATTTATTTAAAATCGACGGTATACTGAACCAGCATGGCTGCCACAGCATCTTGCAGCGGCATGCTATTCCATCCATTTTGCATTTAGTTGGACCATCATTTATTTTTCAACAGGACAATGACCCCAAACACACCTCCAGGCTGTGTAAGGGCTATTTGACCAAGAAGGAGAGTGATGGGGTGCTGCGCCAGATGACCTGGCCTCCACAGTCACCAGACCTGGACCCAATGAAGGCAAAAGGGCCAACAAGTGCTAAGCATCTCTGGGAACTCCTTCAAGACTGTTGGAAGACCATTTCAGGTGACTACATCTTGAAGCTCATCAAGAGAATGCCAAGAGTATGCAAAGCAGTAATCAAAGCAAAAGTCATGAAAATAAAGAAAACTCTTTGAATGAGAAAGTGTGTTCAAACTTTTGGTCTGTACTGTATATCAGCCGGTATCCCGTGGCAATGTCAATTCTGACCGGCGAATCAAGTCATTTCTGGGCCATTTGCTGTATGGGCATGCTGGGGTTTGTGATTTTGCAAGATCCGGAGGGCCACAATTTGAAGATCACTGTGTAGTGATCTCTAAACTGTGGCCCTCTAGATCTTGCATAACTGTGTATGCATGGACAATCAAAGTGCAGTAGTAGTTGTGTGCCTCCAAATGTGGCAAAACTACAACTCTGAGCATACCCTTCTGCTGTCCGGGCATGCTGGGAGTTGTAGTTTTGCTACAGCTGGAGGTACAATGTTTGAGAAACACAGAGAAAGGGTCTGTTACCTAATTCAGTGTTTCCCAACCCGTGTCCTCCAGCTGTGGCAAAACTACAACTCCCAGCATATATGGTCTGTCAGGGGATGCTGAGAGTTGTAGATTTGCAACAGCTGGAGGTCATGAAGGCTGTGGCTGCCCGTCATTGAGTTGAGTTTGCTCCGTGCATGACTTGGGGGACCACATGATCATATATCTTATCCCCTATCATTTAGATAGGGAATAATATGTTTATGGGCGGAGTACCCCTTTAACTTTAAAAGGGTTATCCAGGAATAGAAAAACAGAGCTAACTTCTTTGAAAAACACTACCCATCTGTCTCCAGGTTGGGTGTGGTTCAGCAGCTCAGCTCCATTGAAGTGAATGCAGCCAATTTGTAATACCACGCGAAACCTGGAGACAGATGGGGAGTGTTTTTTGAAAGAAACTAGCTATGTTTTTTCTATTCCTGGATAACCCCTTTAATTATGAATATGACAGGATCTACTTTCTTGGATTGCTAACATCTACAATAGTGGCCAGCAAACCCATTCGTTGTTTATCCAGGAACATCAGCCAAACCAGTTGGAAGAGCAGACTTTTTATATAGGAAAGGCACATAACATATGTTCTTAACCCTCTTAGTCTTTTTCTACAGCAATTTCATTAAAATTCTTTAAGCTAAGGGAACATTATAGTGTCCCAATGAAGTGTCCGTCCTCTGCTCTCTTTCGACCTCACAAAGAATACACTTCAAAATGCCCCCCCTAACCTACAAAACCTTATTCAAGTCTGCCAAATTAAATTTTTCTAACTGACAGGTACCATTCCATAAGCAACCTCTGTTCTGCCAATGGAAAGCTCCTTTTTACCAATCTAATCCCCTTACCTCCAAATAAGTCTTCTTTTTTTACTCCTTTTTCTGGAACTTCCTACCTTAGTTCATCCAAATCTGTCTAACCCTCACAACACAGTGAAAACTTCCAACAGCCACATAACCTGGACTAAAGAGTCCCAAATGTGCTAGGCCAACACCTACACCTGATGTGTCTAAAGCTGCGTACTCTTTTCTTTGCCTTTATATTCATCTATTTCCTATTCCTATTATTGATTGTAAATTAACATGGAATGGTCTACCCCAGTCGGTTGATGGTGTTTTATAGATGAATAATATACAAAGAAAAAAAAAGATGTTTCTTTAGATTCAAAAGGTATAAATTTTATTGACACAAAAATGCAAAAAAAATATTGGTATGGTGGTGGTTTACCTGTCATCTCCTTCCCATTTGGTAAAATAACTACATTTATGCACTTTATTTTGTAATTTTTTTCCCCACAGGTTCTTGCTATTAGTATACACACACACAATTGTTATTACTCCTACCTGTATTTGGATATATTGGGAGGCTAGGGATATATTCCCTATTTTGTTTTATTACTGTGTATACCCTGTTGGTATTGCAAGCCCCCTTTTGCTCTGTTTAACGTGTTGCATGTCTGTATACTCTCTGTTCTTATCATGCGAAGCAGTGAGTCTTTTAAAGTGTACCTGTCTTCAACAAATTTTTTTTTAGATAATGTACATAATACCATTATATGTATATTTGTAATATACATTGATAAAAAAAAATATTTACATCTTTGTCCCTGCAGCAATTGCCTATGTGTCTCTATGAGGAGTCCAAATACAGAAAGTTATGGTGGACAAGCAGGGTTCTGTACAGTGAGGACAAGCTGGGCTCTGTACACTGAGGACAAGCAGGGCTCTGTATACTGAGGACAAGCAGGGCTCTGTACACTGAGGACAAGCAGGGTTATGTATACTGAGGACAAGCAGGGATCTATACACTGAGGACAAGCAGGGTTCTGCACACTGAGGACAAGCAGGGCTCTGTGCACTGATAACAAGCAGGGCTCTGTACACTGAGGACAAGCAGGACTGTGTACACTGAGGACAAGCAGGGCTCTGTACACTGAGGACAAGCAGGGATCTGTACACTGAGGACAAGTGGGGCTCTGTACACTGAGGACAAGCAGGGCTCTGTACACTGAGGACAAGCAGGGCTCTGTACACTGAGGACAAGCAGGGTTCTTTACACTGAGGACAAGCAGGGCTCTGTACACTGAGGACAAGCAGGGTTCTGTATACTGAGGACAAGCAGGGATCTGTACACTGAGGACAAGCAGGGTTCTGTACACTGAGGACAAGAAGGGCTCTGTACACTGAGGACAAACTGGGCTCTGGGCAGTGAGGTTCTCTGACCTGCTATGGGCTCACACATGAGGATGATTGACAATTCAGGAGTGTGCACAGAGCCCTGCTTCTCCTGCCATCACTTCCTGTATTTGGACTCCTCACAGAGACACACAGGCAATAGCTGCAAGGACAGCATTTTTTCAGCCAAAAATATATAAATTTTTTAACCTATGTATATAACAAATATACATATATTGTTATCATCTACATTATATAAAAAGTTTTTGTTGATGACAGGTACACTTTAAATGTTTTCAAATGTGTAGTTTTTTTCATTTTTGTGTCAACAAAATTTTTACATTTGCTTTTTCTCTTCATATTCTTCATGATTATACAGTAACCCCCGAACTACGATGGCCCCGACATATGATAAAATCGACATACGATGGCCTCTCAGAGGCCATCGCATGTCGATGTCAGCATCGACATACGATGCTTTTATATGTCGGGGCCATCGCATTAACTGCTATCCGACAGTGCAAAATGCTTAAGCTGCTGTCGGATAGCAGTTTAAGCATCCCTGGCAGGTTCGCTTACCTATTCCCGCTGCTCCGGGTCCACTTCGCGATCCTCCGGTGTCTTGCGCATCTTCTCCAGGGTCCGGGCCTTGCTTTCCGGCGTCGTTATTACGTCACTATGCACGCCGCGCCGGCGCAGATGCGCAAGACACCGGAGGATCGCGAAGAAGACACCGGAGCAGCCGGACAGCATCGGGAGCCCCTGGGACAGCATCGGGAGCGGTGAGGACCTGGTCCGGAGCGACGGGGACAGGTGAGTACAGCTTCCTATACTTTACATTGCACGGATCCCTCAACATACGATGGATTCGACAAACGATGGGTCGTTTGGAACGAATTACCATCGTATGTTGAGGGACCACTGTACTGCGTTAGATCTGTTACTCCTTTTGAGGGACTTTGTGTGTTATAAATTAATAATAATAATTGAAATGATATAAATATATATGCCAATGCCTAAACACAGAAGCAGCTGCTTCTATCTTTTTGCTCTATTTTGCATTTCTAGTGAGGGGGGAGGGGGGCGCTGATTTCTTTTGCATTCCCTACAAGGGCCAGGCTGTCAGGTTTACATGATGACGTATTCTGCTATCAAATATTGGATGTGCTCTTACATCCTCATGGAATCCGTTCATCTTGATGTTAATTTACACCTGCCAGATAGAGAGTGACTTTTTCTCCTATTGTGTCTAATAGGGACTTGTCAGAAAGTAGGTACGAAAATCTCATAAGATAAATGGCATAAAAAGGAAATGTTTCCTACACGAGTGCAGTTAAATATACATGCGACTGCTTGTTGATATTAAAAAGCAATAAAAGCCTGTTTTCGGCCGTTACGTCTTGTGCATGATTTTTTGTCTGGCAGCTCTCACTGATAATTAGCTAAAAAGAAATTACACAGATTTTCTTATATAACAGATTATAAATCTGGTGTGTAAAACTGGAGGTTATCATCTTAGAAACAATGCATTATTAAGTGTGCCGTCAATCACGCTGCTTGCTTCAATAACCCAAAGATTGGATCAGCCGCACTCCAGATGTTAATAACGTAATTACAGTCAACTTTGATATAGAGTGCCCATCTGTATGATACATCACTGAAGATGACAATGAACAGTGTAGCCGTAATACAGATGTAATAGAGATGGACCAGCTACAGCTACCGTAATTAGGTACCTTAGTAAGAATTGGCACATTTACTTAAATAGATAGATAAGGGATGGGCACAGTCTGCCAGGCCCATGCTGAAGACCCGCAACACCAGGAGCGGTTATGTGTCCCTACAACAAGCTGCAGTGGGTAAGTATGAGAGCGCCATGGGACCTCGTCCGGACTGGTGAGAGTCGCAACAGTAACAAAGCTAATTGATAAATTGTATACTTTCTACCATTATACAAGAAAGACTTTTGCCTATTGAGATACATAGTATCAAAACTAAACTATGTGTCTTCACAGGAGACTATAGTATAGTGCATACATAGCACTTACTGGACCTGTATTTTACAACAACATTGTGGACAATCTCTATAAGAAATTCATACATTACTGTTTTAATATCCGTGCGGGTGCTTGATAAATATTGCTATTAATAACATAAATATTCCTCACAACGAACAGTGAATATCATGTGGATCTAAACGACATATTGTCCAGTTCATTATGATGTTTACCACAAATCATTAAGCTGTACAGTAAATGTCTTTTAACCCCTTAAGGACTCAGACAATTTGGGCCTTAAGGACATAGACAATTTTATTTTTTTACGTTTTCCTTTTTTCCTCCTCGCCTTCTAAAAATCATAACTCTCTTATATTTTCATCATCAGACTAGTATGAGGGCTTGCTTTTTGTGCAACCAGTTGTCCTTTGTAATGACATCATTTTACCATAAAATGTATGGCGCAACCAAAAAAATGCTATTTGTGTGGGGAAATTGATAAGAAAACCGCAATTTTGCTAATTTTAGAAGTGTTGTGTCCCGTTATAGGACCTGGTCCTGTCCCTGTCTAAAGTCCCCTCAGCCAGAGTCCCTTCATTCCCATAGGGCTCTCCTGCAGGGCTTACCCCTGGTCGCCTCATATAAATTGTATATTGTTTAATATATAAAGATAATATAAATGTTTTGAAAATATATGTATAGGACCTTTCCCGGGTCACGTGATGTACAGTTGTAATGTATAATTGTTCAAGGACCTTCCAGGGTCATGTGATGTACCCAGAGTTCACTGGGTTCAAGACTTACAGGTTTGCTGACCAATGAGCTTAGTCCAGCCCCTTATCATATAAAGGGCTGTAGCCACTAAATTCTCTCTCTTAGTTCCTGCACTAAGTTCCGGATTACGAAGCACGCACAAACATCTCAGCAGAAATTTCAATTCATCTAGGCCAAAGCCTAAGAACCTGCAGCCACTAAACCATGAGTTACAAAGCTCAATCTATCTAATCCTGTGTAACTACTACCAGCTAAAATATTATAATTAGTAGCACAGTGGCCTGCATCAAAGCTCATTGCTTCAAAGTCCCAGCAAAACCTGTGAGGAACCTGCATTCCGGTTACCTCTTAAGAGACTGTTATGTATAAAGACTGTTGCATAAAATCTTCAAGTAAAGTTCTTCAGTTTATTCATAAAGTCTGCTGTGGACATTCCGTTATTTTCCCTACCGTTTCTGGGACGTTTGGCGGTAGGACCATTGACACTAAGGAAACCACACCCTGGCGTCACGACATCTAAGGGTTAAAGGAGTACTCCGGCGCGCACTTTTTTCCTTTTATCCCGTCCGGGCTGCAAAATAAAAGAAAACACACTTTCTCTTACCTGCCAACGAGCCCCCGAAGCTCCGATACAGGTGTTCGGTCCCGGGCTGTATTCTTCTTACTTCCGGTTAGCCCGGCACGTCACACGGAGCTTCAGCCTATCACCGGCCGAGGCGGGACATCGCTGTGGCCGGTGATAGGCTGAAGCTCCGTGTGACGTGCCGGGCTAACAGGAAGTAAGAAGAATACAGCCCGGGGACCGAACACCTGTACCGGAGTGTGACGGAGCTCCGGGGGCTCGTTGGCAGATAAGAGAAAGTGTGTTTTCTTTTATTTTGCAGCCCGGACGGGATAAAAGGAAAAAAGTGTGTGCCGGAGTACTCCTTTAATACCCCCAGACATACACACAGAAAATATTTCAGTATCTGCCTTGAAAAAATACAAACCCTTTAAGGCAGGATGCACAGAAAAAGGTGATACTAAATGGCTCTGATCATCGACAACGGGGATAAACCAGGGCAGTAAAAGACAGTAATGTTTATTTTTATTTGTAAGCACAGACATGTTTTGAAGAGATTCACCCATGTTTGTCAGGTCATCAGGACACACTAGGGAACACAAGTTCAATATAGGAATATGTTGGCACAATATAGGAATATGTTGGACGTGTTTCAGCATGGGAGCCTTCCTCAGCTGTCTGCCTATAAGCAGAGAGCTGAGGAAGGCTCCAATGCCGAAACATGTCCTTGTACTACACTATGGCATAATACATCTTTACTGTGCATTACTCGTGAGTGCTGGGTATCATCTTTCTTCTACCCTAGGGAACACAGCAGATAGTATAGACAGGTAGTGTGCATTAGGGGAGTTGTACAACAAACTATTGTAGGGACTCCTCTACTAAATCACTGATCTCCTGTTAGGGTAGAAATTATATCTTCCGGAGCACTCTATGCACGGAAACACATATGGTGGGAAACAGAGATGAACAGGGAGCTTTTAAGAGAGAACTAAGAGGTGGCCTTGTAGTTAACAGGAAGTCAACCTCACAGGACTGAGCGTGGATCACATAACCCAGCAGCAACAATGAGGAGTGCTCACAATGACTAGACGACTATTTTTGTATTTTCTATGTCGACAGATAGAAAAAGCAGCTCATTTGGCTCATCTAAATTCAAAACAAGTTGTGCCTATGCTGCTTTTAATATTTTACTGAAATAGTAGAAAACCTTTTATATGAAACAGAAAAAAGCAGAACTGTTAGGGTTATTTTTTTCCTAGTGGAGCACTACAAAGCCATTTATAGTAAAATTCTTCTTGTTTTATTTATTCCCAATTAGCAATATGCTAATAATCTAATAATTAGTTTGCACTCAGACATAGTAATGTTATAGCACTTTACAGGGAAATTATATGTCTGGCCATATTTGTGCTCAGCTTGAAATGAAGAACAGCGTTTCAGAATGACAAATGCATTATGCCACAAATAGGAAGCCACATTTGTCTGAAAATGACAGAAAATGTGTTTATTTTAGCTTTAAGATAAAACAACCGTTTCTCCAAATCTCTGTTGTATCAATGCCTAGAAACCATTCTTTATATTGCTGAAATATCCTTTTTTAATAGAAATAGCTTTGATACTATTCCATTTTTATATTTGTTGCTATTATACTGTGATAAGGTGTACCTAACATAACTCACGTAAAGAATTTCACTTCAAACTATAAAGAAGGTGTCATCATGATAATTGACTGTCATGTTACAGATACAGTAGAGCTGCAACCTGGTCACTGTCTGTACAATCTTGCTGGCTGACAATATACTTGTCACAGCCTCCCCTGTTAGTATACGGCAGAAGAACTCTAACTACTTGACTTAGTTCCAATGCTTCTGTGATCCCCAGAATTTACAGGAGTCTACACACACACAGACATCCACAGCTATCTGTTTCGGACGTGCTAACTCTACCGGAACTGCTCATAAGGCAAGCCAATGGAAGCAGCAGTGACCAACCTGCTTTGCCTAGTGGGCAGCTCCTGCAAGGTTTGCACATCATTGGAAGCAGTAAGAAATTAAAGGGGTACTCCACTGCCATAGTCTCCAGAATGTTTTGTTCCGAACGCTGGGTGCAAGCTGCGGGGGTAGTGACATCACGGCCATGCCCCTCGTGATGTCACGTAATGCCCCCTCAGTGCAAGTCTATGGGAGGGGGTGTGGCAACTGAACTCGCTCTGTGCAGTAATGATAGCGTGGTGCCGCAGCGGACATCCCGGGGGTCCCCAGCAGCGGGACCCCGACGATCTGACATCTTATCCCTTATCCTTTGGATAGGGGATAAGATGTCTAGGGGCGGAGTACCCCTTTAAGCAGTTGTTCTACGCCTTCTTGACACTTCAGCTGCTTGGAAAAACTGATTTTATATAACTCATCCTTTTAACATCTTAAAAGACAGTGGTATATAAGTACTGTGGTCTATATTAGGAAATATTCAGCTTACTTGCTGACAATAAGGTTCCCTAACATTGGTAATAGTTTTTTTTTTTTTGGCTATTTGCATTGCTTAACTTAACAAAAAAGGCATTTGTTTATGGTACAGTCCTAATAACCGTGCTTTATTGCTTTACATAAAATCACACTGTATACTGTACTTTATTATTTATATGGTTTTTAGCATCAATATAGAAATATTTCTAAGCACATTCTTTATAGCAACATTAATTCATTGTGACATTCACAGGTAACTGAAAAATAAGCCTATTAACCTTTACATATGACGAAAGTACAGTGCACCCCCATACTAACACTCACTTTAACAAATGTGGTTAAAAATAAGTGAATATTATTAAAGGTAATGTACTGTAAGTGGCACGCATTTAAGGTGAAGTATGTAATCACTGTGACAAATGTGTCTATATTATAGGCTGCTTTTACTTGGAAGACTTTTTTTTAGAGGAGACAAAAGGCATCTAACAAATTTTTTTTATTCACAAAAGGGAAATACACAATTTAATAGCAATTTTAAGAGGTTTCTTTATGATGATTGTGAACTATGACAGGTGTAATTCAACCATTCTAAAAGGCTGCTCAATTATCATCTCAAAGCATTGCTGTTCACAGCGTACAGAACATGAAAAAGAATATGGGTTTTATTATATATTGTTTAATGGCGCAAAATGACTGAATTAACTTTTCTTAAAACAAGTTCCCAATTTCACCAGGGAGCCATTCCTCAAAATATCCAGATATCACACTACAACTTTATCAGAAGGTACAGTACTCACTTAAGTTACAATATTCATTGGTTCCAAGACGACCATTGTATGTTGTAACCAAAACTCTATGGAAACCTGCTAATTAGTTCTAAAGCCTCTAAAATGTCATCCAAAAAAGAGAGGAATAAAGAAAGTAGTTGACTAATACAGATAAAAGGGGGGGGGGGGGGTATTTATGAAGCATTTTACCCCTAGTTTGCTTGGGTAAATTTGTCGTAATAAATTGGTGCAGTGTGTTTTTAGTAACTTTTCATTTACCTTTGTTTATGATTGTTGCAGTGGTAGACGTGTTTTCGGTAGATTTTTTTTGCAGTGGTCAAGGGTTTATGAAACTGACTCTTTTTTAAAAGTCTAATACTTTTGGCGCAACCCACCAAAAAGGGCGCTAATCACCACCAAATAAAAAGAGCTTACAAAATAACTGTGAACAACGTTATTAAAAAGTTACATAATTGTCGCACGGGATAAAAAGTCACATAAAATGTTGCAAAGAAAGCACCATACAAAGTAGAGTACTGATGTAAGAAATGTGATCAGCACCAGATTTATCACATCCTGCTAAATTTGGTGCAGGTACACAGTTTCCACTACATGAATTAATGGAGTAAAAAGACATTCACCAACCCCACTTTTCATAAATACCCCCCAAAATCCTTGCATATAAAAGTAAGAAAGATCTGCTGGGAGCTGTAATCACTGTCTATGTAGAGAACAGGAGCTTCTTCAGGGCCCTGTACAGTACACGCAATGTCCTAAAAAAAGTAAAATGGAGTCTCCCTTACTTGGTGTCCAAAGGAGCAGATAACCCTGATACAGGTAAAGAGTAGTACAGAACATGTAATACCTCCCTGTACTGTAGGGGGCACTACCACTTTAGAGGGCACTACTACTTTTAAATGCAGCATGCGTGAAGGCTAAGTTTCCACTTGTTTTTTTCTTTTTTTTTCTTTTCTGGCAGTTTTTGGATATCTGCCACTGCAGTTTTTGAGCCAAAGTCAGAAATGGATCCATAAAGGAGGAGAAGTGTAAGTTCTTCCTTTATATGTTCTATTCCTTTTGAATACACTTCTGGCTTTGGCTCAAAAACTGCAGTGGCAGATCTCCAAAAACTGCCAGAAAAAAAAAAAGTGGAAACTTAGCCTAAGTGTGTCATTTTTCAACCCAGTTTGTGGCATTTTTCTCTCATGGACCTATATGTGATTTGTTTTTTCCTGATGAAAAAAATAAATAAATAAATAAAATATGTGTAAATGTGTGTTGCATTTTCTAAGCAATTTTCGTGGCATTTTTTCACAATTTTTCATTTGAAATTCTTTAATCACTAGATCAAAGTAACTTGTAAATAAAAAGCTATAACAATGCATGTACTAAAACACAATATTTTGGGGAAAAATGCTACATAAACTGCATCAAAAATGCAAAAAAATTTAACAGTTTTTATGCATTTGAAGCCAAGGAAACACTATGAAAAAGAAAGTATGAAGAAGGCCTTAGAGAAGCCACTTTGAGAAGATGGACCCATGGTGACCAGTTGATCTGTTTTACAAAGATTTGGGGAGATTTATCAAAACCTGTGCAGAAACAATGTTGATCAGCTGCCCATAGCAACCAATCAGATCGCTTCTTTCATTTTTTAAGACAAGCTCTAGCCAATTTATTTTTTCTTTCCTCCCTTCTACCTTTATACTTCAGGTCAGGCTCATATAAAATTGCATAACTGCACTGTGTAAGCAAAGTCTAATAATGTAACGTTCTAATAACAAAATCATCACCCAAATGTGTTTGTAAAAGCTTTTTAAAGTAAGCTTGGTAAACACAGCCACCCGATAAGGTACAAAAGAGACAAAACATTTATGACTAGATAAAGTAGACTTGTTACCTAATATTTTATAAGACTGGGTTCACATATATCAGGCGTCCGGTGTGCACCGGAGGGAAACTGATGCTAGAACTGATCTAATTCATTTGAATTGGATAGTTCACAATCATCCAGTGTCTCAATTTTGATGCCGGATGGTTGGACACACCAGAGGGCACCTGACCGGGGAATGCAGCTTGCTTCATTCTCCTGTCCGCTGTGCAGAAACAATGGATACCGGATGCCATACAACTGGTGACAACTTGTTATCAGTTGTGGCATCAGTTGCATAGAGATATAGGCTGAGTTCACCTATGCCGGATGCCGGACACATGTGAATCCAGCCTAACTGTCCTATTGATCTAAACGGGGCTTGCAAATATCTGTGCACATTCTTGAGAAACAACCACATTCAGATGAGTGGAACGCATTTTTAAGAAAATTTCTTTAGTACAGTGCTTAAAAGAGGCCACGTGCCAATGTCAGGGCATCCTCTGTTTTTGACTAAACCTACCTTCACCATCTAGCAATTATCTATATAAACAGAATACTTGTTGATCTATTCATATAAATATCTATACGAAAGCAAGCAAAAATGTAGTTGGTAAACACTTTCACATGCTTAGTTGTTACGCCGAGCGCTCCGGGTCCCCGTTCCTCCCCGGAGCGCTCGCCTCATCTTCGTTGTTGCAGCGCCCCGGTCAGATCCACTGACCGGGTGCGCTGCGGTCCCGCCTTCAGCCGGGGTGCGATTCGCGATGCGGGTAGCGCCCGCTCGCGATGCGCACCCCGGTCCCCGTACCTGACTCGCTCTCCCTCGGTCCTGTCCCGGCGCGCGCGGCCCCGCTCCCTAGGGCGCGCGCGCGCCGGGTCTCTGCGATTTAAAGGGCCAGTGCACCAATGATGGTGCCTGGCCCAATCTTCCCAATTAGCTTAATTGGTAATCACCTGTGCACTTCCCTATATTACCTCACTTCCCCTGCACTCCCTTGCCGGATCTTGTTGCACTTGTGCCTAGTGAAAGCATTCCCTTGTCTGTTCCTAGTCCGTGTTCCTGACCTCCTGCCGTTGCCCCTGACTACGATCCTTGCCGCCTGCCCCCGACCTTCTGCTACGTCCGACCTTGCTTCTGCCTACTCCATTGTACCGCGCCTATCTTCAGCATCTTCAGCAGCCAGAGAGGTGAGCCGTTGCTAGTGGATACGACCTGGTCACTACCGCCGCAGCAAGACCATCCCGCTTTGCGGCGGGCTCTGGTGAAAACCTGTAGTGGCTTAGAACCGGTCCACTAGCGCGGTCCTCGCCATCCCTCTCTGGCACAGAGGATCCACTACCTGCCAGCCGGCATCGTGACAGTAGATCCGGCCATGGATCCCGCTGAAGTTCCCCTGCCAGTTGTCTCTGATATCGCCCGACAGATCGCCCATCTAACCCACCAGCTGTCGGAAGTGTCCACCATTTTGCACCAACATTCGCAACTTCTTCAGCAATCATCTCCTCCGCCAGCTCCTGCACCTCCTCCGCAGCGAGTGGCCACTCCTAGCCTCTGCCTGTCCTTGCCGGACAAATTTAATGGGGACTCTAAGTATTGCCGTGGCTTTCTTTCGCAATGTTCCCAGCACTTGGAGATGATGTCGGACCAGTTTCCTACTGAAAGGTCTAAGGTGGCTTTCGTGTTCTGCCTTCTGTCTGGAAAAGCCCTGTCATGGGCCGCACCGCTCTGGGACCGCAATGACCCCGTCACTGCCTCTGTACACTCCTTCTTCTCGGAAATTCGAAGTGTCTTTGAGGAACCTGCCCGAGCTTCTTCAGCCGAGATTGCCCTGCTGAACCTGGCCCAGGGTGTTTCTTCCGTTGGCGAGTACGCCATTCAGTTCCGTGCTCTTGCTTACGAGTTGTCCTGGAATAGTGAGACTCTCTGCGCGACCTTTAAAAAAGGCCTATCCAGCAACATTAAAGATGTTCTGGCCGCACGAGAGACTCCTGCTGACCTACATGAACTCATTCATCTAGCCACTCGCATTGACATGCGTTCTTCCGGATGGCGTCTGGAGCTCCGCCTGGATATGGACTTTGTTCGCACGAAGCGTTTTTTCTCTCCGGCTCCTCTCTCCTCTGGTCCTCTGCAATCTGTTCCTGTGCTTCCCGCCGCGGAGGCTATGCATGTTGACCGGTCTTGCTTGACACCTCAAGAGAGGACACGACGCCGCATGGAGAATCTTTGCCTGTACTATGCCGGTACCGAACACTTCCTGAAGGATTGTCCTATCCGTCCTCCCCGCCTGGAAAGACGCACGCTGACTCCGCACGAAGGTGACACAGTTCTTGATGTCAACTCTGCTTCTCCACGCCTTACTGTGCCTGTGCGGATATCTGCCTCTACCTTCTCCTTCTCTACTATGCTCTTCTTGGATTCCGGATCTGCAGGAAAATTTTTTTTGGCCTCTCTCTTCAACAGGTTCTACGTTCCTGTGACCAGTCTCGCCAGACCCCTCTACATCTATTGTTTTTACAATAAAAGATTGGACTGTCTCGTACGTTTCCACACTGAACCCCTCCTAATTTGCATCGGACCTCTTCACGGAAAAATTGAGTTTTTTTTTCTCAGGTTCTTTGGCCCCAAGAAGAGGGGGAGACCCAAGGGGGGGGGTACTGTTACGCCGAGCGCTCCGGGTCCCCGTTCCTCCCCGGAGCGCTCGCCTCATCTTCGTTGTTGCAGCGCCCCGGTCAGATCCACTGACCGGGTGCGCTGCGGTCCCGCCTTCAGCCGGGGTGCGATTCGCGATGCGGGTAGCGCCCGCTCGCGATGCGCACCCCGGTCCCCGTACCTGACTCGCTCTCCCTCGGTCCTGTCCCGGCGCGCGCGGCCCCGCTCCCTAGGGCGCGCGCGCGCCGGGTCTCTGCGATTTAAAGGGCCAGTGCACCAATGATGGTGCCTGGCCCAATCTTCCCAATTAGCTTAATTGGTAATCACCTGTGCACTTCCCTATATTACCTCACTTCCCCTGCACTCCCTTGCCGGATCTTGTTGCACTTGTGCCTAGTGAAAGCATTCCCTTGTCTGTTCCTAGTCCGTGTTCCTGACCTCCTGCCGTTGCCCCTGACTACGATCCTTGCCGCCTGCCCCCGACCTTCTGCTACGTCCGACCTTGCTTCTGCCTACTCCATTGTACCGCGCCTATCTTCAGCATCTTCAGCAGCCAGAGAGGTGAGCCGTTGCTAGTGGATACGACCTGGTCACTACCGCCGCAGCAAGACCATCCCGCTTTGCGGCGGGCTCTGGTGAAAACCTGTAGTGGCTTAGAACCGGTCCACTAGCGCGGTCCTCGCCATCCCTCTCTGGCACAGAGGATCCACTACCTGCCAGCCGGCATCGTGACATTAGTTCTGGCCTTCAGAGAACAGTTATTTATTTTTACAGAAAAATAAAACCAATGATTTGTCTTTTTTAAGGTCAAGGAGATCTGTGTTAAATAAAATAAAAAATAATAAGACAGTATTACAATACACTGTTACACACAACTAAAGGATATTTAATTTTTGCAAAAAAATTCACATTCAGAAATATCGGATGGACACTTCCAACATGCAGTAACAAATGTCTAAATCCTACTGGTCCTAAATGGACAGATATGAAATCCTCTTTTGTTTATAGGGACATGACTACATATGTCTATATTATGACATACAAATTTACACATGTCTCCAGTTACATGTGCCTATGTATATATATACATATACAAAGATAGTTAGAAATGTAGATAGGTAGGTAAAAAAAGTAAAGAAGGTAGCAGCATTCCTAGTGATGAATAGATGCTGGGTGCACGTCAGAGGGGGGACCCCTGGCCACGGGACCTCAAAACTGGATACAAGCAGTTGGCGTGCATAGACCATGTGCCCAATGCCGTTCTGTCTGTTTACATGGCATGCTGATCCCGCCCACTCTCCGGTCTCTGTAAGTGTATTTTTACTATTCCTCACTATTGTATACTCGCACTGATAACTGTACACACAGTATATGATTTCATATGATGTATGTAAATTGATTTTGTCCCACTATTGCAATGATGTTCTGATCACTGTTTTATATGTTTGCCCACAGGGTGGGCAATTTATATGGATACACCTTAATTAAATGGGAATGATTGGTGATATTAACTTCCGGTTTGTGGCACATTAGTATATGTGAGGGGGGAAACTTTTCAAGATGGGTGATGACCATGGCGGCCATGTTGAAGTTCGCCATTTTGAATCCAACTTTTGTTTTTTAAATAGGAAGAGGGTCATGTGACACATCAAACTTATTGAGAATTTCACAAGAAAAACAATGATGTGCTTGGTTTTAACGTAACTTTATTCTTTCATGTTATTTACAAGTTTCTGACCACTTATAAAATGTGTTCAATGTGCTGCCCATTGTGATGGATTGTCAATGCAACCCTCTTCTCCCACTCTTCCCACACTGATAGCAACACCGCAGGAGAAATGCTAGCACAGGCTTCCAGTATCCATAGTTTCAGGTGCTGCACACCTCGTATCTTCACAGCATAGACAATTGCCTTCAGATGACCCGAAAGATAAAAGTCTAATGGGGTCAGATTGGGAGACCTTGGGGGACATTCAACTGGCCAAGGATGACCAATCCATTTTCCAGGAAACTGTTCATCTAGGAATGCTCGGACCTGACACCCATAATGTGGTGTTGCACCATCTTGCTGGAAAAACTCAGGGAACGTGTCAGCTTCAGTGCATAAAGAGGGAAACACATCATCATGTAGCAATTTTGCATATCCAGTGGCCTTGAGGTTTCCATTGATGAAGAATGGCCCCACTATCTTTGTACCCCATATACCACACCATACCATCAATTTTTGTGTTCCAACAGTCTTGGAGGGATCTATCCAATGTGGGTTAGTGTCAGACCAATAGCGCTGGTTTTGTTTGTTAACTTCACCATTCACATAAAAGTTTGCCTCATCACTGAACAAAATCTTCTGCGTAAACTGAGGGTCCTGTTCCAATTTTAGTTTTGCCCATTCTGCAACACCTGAAATTACAGATACTGGAAGCCTGTGCTAGCATTTCTCCTGCGGTGTTGCTATCAATGTGTGAAGAGTGGGAGAAGAGGGTTGCATTGACAATCCAACACAATGGGCAGCACATTGAACACATTTTATAAGTGGTCAGAAACTTGTAATTAACTCATGAAAGAATAAAGTTACGTTAAAACCAAGCACATCATTGTTTTTCTTGTGAAATTCCCAATAAGTGTGATGTGTCACATGACCCTCTTCCTATTTAAAAAACTAAAGTTGGATTCAAAATGGCCAACTTCAAAATGGCCGCCATGGTCACCATCCATCTTGAAATGTTTCCCCCCTCACATATACTAATGTGCCACAAACCGGAAGTTAATACCATCAACCATACCCATTTAATTAAGGTGTATCCATATAAATGGCCCACCCTGTATATATGCTAATGGGTGTATTTGCATATTCAATTGATGACATCACTTCCTATGTCTTATAAAATGTATCACTTGCACTATGTACTTTGCTTGAGAAAGGCTGTATTGTAGCAGCTGAAACATTGTCATGTGTTTCTGGATGGAATAAACACTTTTTCACCTTAACCACCACTTTGGAGTGCCGCAGTTATCTTCCTGTGCTTAGATAGGTAGGTAGATAGATAGATAGATCTATATATATACCCCGGGGGGGGGGGGAGAGAGCGAGAGAGCGAGAGAGAGAGACAGTTACTGGCAATACAACACCTGTAAAACGTGAATTAAGTGTTCCAAACTCATTAAAGTGCCTAAATGCATCTGGTTGCTCCCAAGATGATGCCAAAAAAGCTGAGAAGTAGCTACTTTATTTTGATTATCTTGTGTGTATCTATGCAGCCCCTTTGTTTTAATGCTGCCAGGGCTTGCTGTGGGCAGTAAAGGAATAGAGTTCCCCTAATTCCTCTCATAGGAATTGCTTATATATACAGCTGCACGTATGACCCTCTAATATAAAGTGGAAGGTAACGCTAACATTTCTCTTTGCTTTCACAGAGAATGCACCCTCTATTAATAATACATTGTTTTTCTCTTCTGCAGCTACAGAAATTCCATACATTTGCTGTCTGCTGTCCTGTATGGCAAAGACAAGAAGGGGGGAGAACCAGAAAATAATAAATATATCAGGGTGACAAAAAGTACAAAAGGATTGTACTTTTTTTTTTTTTTTTGGGGGGGGGGGGGGGGGTCAACAATAAAGTAGTTAGAACAACACTAGCATGGTTACCTGACTGCACGCAATATTGGTTTATAGAAGTATTTAGGCTACAGACAGCACATTGTAAGTGATATATATAGTGACTAATCATACAGCACCCAATTCGGGGACACAAGAAACATTCTTTAATCGTCCATGCGAATTACACCAGTGATACATGTCCCTATTATCACATTACCGTATCCTGAAGTCACTTAAATAGAAGTCTGCTTGTAAACTTTCACTCAAACTGTTAAGTAATCACCAACTGTTCCTCTTAGACTTCAACAAAAAAACATAGCCATAAGCTAGGAATGGTCTCCAATTTTTTGCCTACATAAAGTAGAGGCAAAATGCGTCTTGTTTCGTTGAAGCATGAATCAGCCAAAGTTAGTCAAGCTCTCGGGACTCCCTACAAATCTGACACCTTCACAGCTTGGCAACTGGTTCATATATATAAAGCAGCTAAGCCAAAATGAGTGCTCCCTTGCTTTTCAATGTCTGCATATGCTGAGTAATTTCTAATGACAAGATTCCCCGGAAGATGCAACGTCTTTTTTAGGAATTCATTTATTATAAATTCCATCCGGCTCTATTTAAGATATTACTGGGGTCAGCACAGACATGCTTGTTGGTGTACTTGCTATTCTATGCCGCCTTTTGTTTTTCTTTGTTTGCCACAAGATTACTTAGTGTGAACAAGAAATACTGAATAATATATGAACAACTAAAGCTGCAGCCATCTGCAATGCTTTTATAATAGGTAATGTGCTGTATCATGAATAGGTAGTAAGATTTATCATTTAAACACTCGAGGTCCCTAGAATCCTAATACTGCATAGTGTAGTCCAGCAATTAGAATCAGCACTCGGCACAGCTGAATATCCGTAGAACTAATGCAGTTGAATAACAGGATCCCCATACACGAAAAGTACCAGTGTGGGGTGCCCAATTTGGGAAACACAGTCCATCGACAATCTAAATATATAAAAAAAACAAGAATGGCACTCACCCATCTGGCGATTAACTGTGACATTTATTGTGCAAGTACAGTGGTCCCTCAACATACGATGGTAATTCGTTCCAAATGGACCATCGTTTGTTGAAACCATCATATGTTGAGGGATCCGTGCAATGTAAAGTATAGGACAGTGGTCTACAACCTGCGGACCTCCAGATGTTGCAAAACTACAACACCCAGCATGCCCGGACAGCCAACGGCTGTCCGGGCATGCTGGGTGTTGTCGTTTTGCAACATCTGGAGGTCCACAGGTTGAAGATCACTGGTATTGGAGGTTGTACTCAAGTGTCCCCACCGCTCCGGACCCATCACCGCTCGTCACCACTGCCCTGGATGTTGCCTGTTGCCGCGTTCCCGGGGTGTCCCCGACGCTCCGGCAAGGCCTCTGCTTCCCCGGCATCCTCGCTCTCCGTCGCCGCCATCACGTCGCTATGCACGCTGCTCCTATTGGATGACGGGACGGCGTGCGCAGCGACTTGATGATGACGAAGAGCGCCGACGATGCAGGGGATTCTGAAAAGGACGTGCAGGGTGAGAGGGCTGTGATGAAGAGAAGAGGGGAAGTAGTGCATTCTGGTAATTGTAGTACTGCGCAACTGCTCAAACTGGAAGTACGGTGATGATCTGGCCAGGAAAGATAAACTACAGAGCAACAAAATAAATACATTTTCTGTGGTTTCACAACTGAAGCAGATAGGTAAGCCGGTCTCTCTCTCTCTCTCTCTCTCTCTCTCTCTCTCTCTCTCTCTCTCTCTCTCTATATATATATATACATATATATACACACACACATACATATATATAGATATATATATCTCAATCACACACATATTGATATACACATATTCAATCACACCACCTTCACACCACTTTTCCCGGAGTGTCCAGTAGAGTGCTAATGGTCTTTGAATCTCCATACACCAGAAATGATGCCTCAACACAGAGGGTACTTACCCCTTTTGCCTAGGCAACAGGCCTCTCACCATCCAAGTCTGAACACCCTGCTCTGTACTGACGAGGGGCAACACCCGAAACAGCGCTGTCTTCAGATGGGTCCTCTTCACTTCTGGAGAGATTTCTGTCTTGCCATTAAATTCCGATCAGCTTCTAAGATTCCATTACTGGAACTACAGTACTGGAGCTAAAAGCTGACACTTTGGGAACGCTACCTGAGATGGTGGTGTGATTGAGCCGCTTTACAAACGCAAACATTGTATTTGTGTACAGATATCCTTCCTTTCATAATGAAATATTTTTCTTATTGGGTATATGACATTTTGTACTATGCTTCTCTATCCTTAAAAGCTGAGCTTACCGATTCTTTACAGAAGCCTTGAAAAGCCATCATTATACTTTTTTTCTGACTTGCATCTTAAAATATCACAGTAAAAATGTGAACAGATTTAATGAATTCAAAGTAGGACTAAGAAATCCTGTATGCTCATTGTGGTAATCTTTCAGCCTAATAACATCAGTGTTTTTATTTTTAGTGCCTGTATTTAACAGAGAGGAGTCTGAAATTCTTCAATTCCTCAATTTTGTCAAATGAAAACATGAATTACCTAAATAGGAATCTGCCTGTCTTAATCTTGTCTGTTATCTATCATATGGAATCTGTACACACAGGGCTATCAATCATTCATGTTATAGTGATATTCAGCCGATGTGGAAGACCGCTTGCATGAACTGATTTATACATCACAGCTAGAAATCTGTCCTCCGCTTCAACTTGAGTCATTCATTGAATCCAGGTCACATAACCTATTTGTTACTAATAGAGTTAGCAAGGCTTCATTTCCATTGCATAATACAGGATTATTTCCGAAAGAATAATAGGTAAAACGGGGATAAAACACAGCAACCAAAGCTGGTAGAACTAGATATAATTGTAGCATTGTGATATGTTGTGAAAGTATAACGCAACATGTCTGCAATGACAGCAAATTACATATCCTAGTGACGTATTATGGTTATGCAACAAGTGCTTTTTAGGAATTGTGCCAGGGGGTTTCGGCTTTCAAGGTGGCACCATTAATAGTCAAACATGTGTGACCGTGATTGATAGATTGATAAACAACTCCCTTATCCTTTTCTAGAAAAGAAGAAGGTCTGCAAGAACTGTAGCTGCTGAAGAAGCTCTTTAAAAAAATAGGATAAAACACTACATGTCAGTCTGTAAATACAGCAGAAGGAACTTCTTACAAAAAGCAATTTGTGACACCGCACCTCCAAGAAAAGAAAACAATATAGTGCGGTGTTTGCATATGTGAACAGAACATTACCAGTAATGAGTAATGACCAACAGTCCAGCATCTCTGTTTCTAGATCTAAAGTTCAATATTTCCATTAGCTACAGAATGCAAATGATAAAATATGAAATGCAATATTCTAACATTACTTTACACCGTGTTTACAACTACAGGGCATCATCTTTAGTCATCCTTTAGGCACAAAGCAGATTCTGCTTTTAAAAACACATTGCTGATTCCACGGCCAAAACGATTTTACTGATTTATTTTGGATTACATTAAAAGTGTCCACTGATGTAAACAGTAAAAGTGGCTGTCACGATCATGATATTAAACTTAATCTATGCCGTAAAATGAAAGAAAAACATCTTAAATACGCACAATGAGCTTTTCTTAGCTATATATATCGCAGAGATTGTAGTCTACTAACATATTTAGAAAACCACTAAATGAAGAAGTCTGTTCTTTTTACATTCTTCCATTTAAAGGGGTACTCCGGTGCTAAGACATCTTATCCCCTATCCAAAGGATAGGGGATAAGATGCCTGATCGCAGGGGTCCCCCCGTGATCTTCCCTGCCGGACCCTGTTAGAATCAGCCCCCGGAGCGTGCTCGCTCTGGGACTGATTACTGGCGATCATGGGGACAGATGTCACGCCCCCTCCATATGCTTGCATTGAGGGGGCGGAGCATGATGCCACATGGGGGCGGAGCCGTGACGTCACTATGCTCCGTCCCCGTGATCGCCAGTAATCAGACCCTGAGCGAGCACGCTCCGGGGGCTGATTCTAACGGGGTGGGCGTGGAAGATCACGAGGGTCCCCGGCGGTGGGACCCCTGCTATCAGGCATCTTTTATAAGATGTCTTAGCGCCGGAGTACCCCTTTAACATAGGAAGGTAGCAGATCCTTGCAAAAGGAAAAAATGTAAAGAAGTGCATTAGATAAATAAATAGATAGATAGATAAATAGATAGATAGATATGAGATACATTCTCCATATCTAATATGTCCTCCTTATCTAATGGCTGCCAGTCAAATGGAGAAGGTGGATGCAAGCGGGTGGCGGGCAGTGAATAAGAATTACCTGGGCTGGAGAACGTCCCCTGGACAATTCATAATTTGCATAATAAAAAGGCTTATATATTGCCAATGTAGAGGTCTATGAAGATGAAAAAGGTGTTCTCTTCTTTGGACTTGTTAGAAGGGTCCCTTGACAATAAACAGTTCATAAATTGTCGCCGTTGGTTCCTGTAGCCACCCACTGCTGGTGAGGAAACTTGCCGATAAGTATGCTCTACACCGGCACATGGTAACTGATGCATTACTCTTTACTTATTCAATATGTGTTGCTGGTGTAATGTGGTAGGACAGATCCTCCAGAGTAAGGATGGTTTACCCTTTGGCTAAGAGTTAAGGATCCCAAATAAGGGATTCCTGTCTATAGACTTAGAAGTCCTAAGAAGGTACAAGAAAATGGGTTTTCTAATTTGAACAACCCCTTTATGCTTGGGCACTGCTCAGAGATTTCTGATTAGTACAGAGACCTGTCTAGTAATCTTATGATCAATACTGTACCTAGAACTTGGGAACATCTCTTATGAATGGATCAAAGAAGGTTTCTAAATGAACCTAGAAGGGGGTTCTTTACTGTAAGGACCATGAGACTATAGAACTCTCTGTCTGATGAACCTGTCATCAGGGTTGGTGCAAGGATTTTTGCCACCCTAGGCAAAAGTGACCCCGCCTATTGGTTCCGCCCTTGACACGCCTGACCTTACTACTGGGGTGACACACTGTAACAAACCCCCTCCTCAGGCAACGGTGGTCCTGGGTGGGCGCGTGCTTCGGATGAGCGGTGGGTGCTTCAGATGTTGGCTGGTTACTAACTTACTTGCAGCGGGCAAAGCAGTGCCCCCATCAAGATGGTGCTCTTCCTATAGGCAGAACTGGCCCTGGTTGTCATGGTGAACTCGCAGAGTCATATTTTTTTGTTGATTTATAGATTTATTCAAAATGCTGTATTGAATTATTAGTGACCTAAATCCCTGCACATTGCAATTAGGGTCTAAATGCTCCATTTAGTGCTAGAAATCAAGTCTGAGAACACAGACTTCAATAATGTAATTTCCTCACATGTATTGATGCCCATTTTCAGGGGACTTTTGCTCACCTAAAAACATTTTCGGAAAATCTTATCGACGACCACAACCATATATGGGCAGTTGCATGGTACAAACCATTTATTTGCTTTGCTTTCAGCTTAGTACTAATCAAGTTCCTATAGAAAAAGTCATCACTGTACAGAACAAAATGTAGTTTAAAAAGTGAGAAAAGAATGGAAGAAAAAAAAATGTTGCTCAATAAAAGTGCAGATTTTAAAAATCTTAATCTTCTCTATATATTGATACCTTCAGAAGAACATTCCTAGGCAATGGGCAATTTTCACTGCAATGTTTGGTGATCTTAAAGAGGGGTTGGTATATAAGAAATAAATGACAAACATCAAAGCAAAATAAAGTATCTACCATCGTATACTGGTCCTAATCTATATATATAAAACTCAATGTGTGTATGTTCCAGCATCACGTCCAAACCGCTGAAGATATTAACATGAAACTTGGCACACATGTTACTTATATGTCAGCAACAAACATAGGATTTGTCATTTAACCCTTACTAACCCCCATTTGCCAGGGTCGGGGTTTTTGTTTAAAGTCCCATACAAGTCTATGGGAAATATATTTTACTGCATAAGTTCCAAAGGGCTGGAGATATTTCCATAATACATTGTCACATGCTACTTATATGTCCACTTAAAATATTGGACAGTTAATTTAACCCTTAACTACCCCCATTTGCGAGGGTCGGGTTTTTGTTTAAAGTCCCATGCAAATCTATAGGGAATGTATGTTCCCACATAACTTCTGTACGGCTGGAGATATTTCAATAATATATTACTTATATGTAAAATAAAAAGATATGTTAAATTAACCCTTTTATAAAATATGGGTTTTTGTTTCAAGTCCCATGCAAGTATATGGGACTTCCAGTACCTTACGCCACAAGCTCCGCTCTGCATCTCCTGGTGAATGTGTCAGTCCAGCTTGCAAGCCAAACCCCATCTCACAAAGACATGCCCACTGTTTAAGCCCCACCTCTTTTATTCTCTACCCTTTTTGTGCATCGGTCTGGCTTGCAAATCACGTCCAGTCCCACACAGCCACGTCCCCTTCTATTTTCAGCTTAAAATATCTTCATCACAAATTAGATTAGGACAGAATATGAGGATGGGAAATAAGGATGGGATATGAGGACAGCATATGAGGACGGAATATGAGGTCGGAATTTGAGGACAGGCTATGAGGACAGCACATGAGGGTGGGATATGAGGTCGGGATATGAGGACAGGATATGAGGATGGGATATGAGGTCAGGATATGAGGACTAGATAGGAGGACGGGACATGAGATCGGGACATGAGGATGGGATATGAGGTCAGGATATGAGGACGGGATACGAGGACAGGATATGAGGTTGAGATAGGAGGACGGGATACGAGGTCAGGATATGAGGACGAGATTTGAGGACGAGATATGAGGTTGAGATATGAGGTCGAGATATGGGGAAGGGATATGGGGACGGTATATGGGGTCGGGCTATGTGGAACGGCTATGAGGACGGGATATGAGGTTGGGATATGAGGATGGGATATGAGGATGGGATATAAGGACAGGATATGAGGTCGAGATAGGAGGACGGGATAGGAGGTCAGGATATGAGGACGGGATATGAGGTTGAGATAGGAGGTCGAGATATGGGAACGGGATATGGGGTCGGGCTATGAGGACGGGATATAAGGTCAGGATATGAGGACGAGACATGAGGATGGGATATGAGGACATGATATGAGGTCGAGATAGGAGGATGGGATAGGAGGTCAGGATATGATGGCGGGATATGTGGTCGAGATAGGAGGTCAGGATATGAGGATGGGATATAAGGTCGGGATAGGAGGTCAGGATAGGAGATCGGGATATGAGGTTGAGATATGAGGATGGGATATAAGGACGGGATATGAGGTTGAGATATGAGGACGAGATATGGGGTTTGGATATGACAACAATATTTGAGGACGAGATATGAAGTCAAAAGCATCCTATTTTGTTGATTTTCCTCCCCAACAAGGATTAGGAAGGAAAAAAGGGGCAATGGCGGATACTCAGCTAGTATATCTATATATATAAAACTCAATGTGTGTGTGTGTATGTTCCAGCATCACTTCCAGACGGCTAAAGATATTAATATGAAACTTGGTACACATGTTACTTATATGTCAGCAACAAACATAGGATCGGTACCTATCCCCAGGGTCAGGGTTTTTGTTTAAAGTCCAATGCAAATCTATGGGAAATGTATGTTCCAACATAACTTCCATACGGCTGGAGATATTTCAATAATACTTGATCACATGTTACTTATATGTCAAACAAAATATATATAATAGTTAAATTAACCCCTAACCTACCCCAATATGTGAAGGATAGGGCTTTTGTTTTATGTCCCATGCAAGTATATAGGACTTTTGGTGCCTTACTCCACAAGCTCTGCATCTCCTGGTGAATGTGTCAGTCCGGCCACACCCTCCCCACATTCCATGCCCCATCTTGCAGAGAAACGCCCACCCTTTAAGCCGCACAACTTTTATTTTACAATATCTTTACCAAAACGCATCCCTACCTGAGGACGGCATATGAGGATTAGAAACAAGGATTAGATATGGGGATGGGATATGAGGACAGCATATGAGGATGGGATATGAGGATGGGATATGAGGTCGGCATATTGGGTCGGGATATGAGGACGGCATATAAAGTCGGGATATGAGGATGGGATATGAGGACGGGATATGAGAACAGGATATGGGGTCCGGATATGAGGAGGGGATATGAGGATGGGATATGAGGTCGGGATATGAAGACGGGATATGAAGATGGGATATGAGGACGGGATATGAGGTCGGGATTTGAGGACAGGATATGAGGACGGGATATGAGGAGGGATATGAAGACAAGATATGAGGTCGGGATATGAGGAGGGGATTTAGGGTTGGGATATTAGGAGGGGATATGTGATCAAGATTTAAGGATGGGATATGAGGACAAAAGCTTCCTCCTTTGTTGCTTTTCCTCCCCCACAAGGACATGATAGGGAAAAAAAAGTGCAATGCTGCGTACTCAGCTAGTGGAACATAAAGTACAGAGAAGAATAACATTAATGTTACTGGTGATGCATATTTAAACAAAAATATGGGCATGATGTTTGGGTGCTTATATAAATGGTCTTGTTATAAAAACACCTGGTTGATCCAGGGAAGAAACTAATGGCATATCCAAGCAATATACCATTGATGATGATCCTGAGACAACCTCTTTATGTACTAGGCTTGAAATGACTGTAGCAAACTGTGCTGCAGCTATACTTTACCTGGGTTTTTCTTTGATTTTTTTTGTCAAAGGATAAGTAGAAAATGCTTCTTATATGTAACTATTGGTAGACTTCATGCTGCTTTAGTCCACACAACTGATCTTGGAGGCAACAGATATTAATCTCCTGATGTGAACTTTGAAAACTTTTAAATTCAATATTTGTGTCTCCACTTTAAAGCTTAATATTGATCTTTGCTCAGGGTCTTTGCACTGGCCATTTCCAATTAATATAGAAATGCAAGTTACATTGCAAATAGGGAATTGTATGGCATCGGATCCCAATAGGTAATGTCACTTTGTAAAGTTTTAAGCATAAAGCACTTGTCTGGAAAGTTAGCAATTATAACACTGGATATATATAGCAAATATGAAATCCACAGGTAGCAAGAATACTCTCAGATCCTAATGAAAACAGTGTAAGGTAATGATTGGCAGCAGGTCATGGCTCTGTTCAGGCTACAGTTAAAGGGGTTGGCCGCCTTTAATAGAATAAAATAAAATCCTGCAATGTTTTATTTACACATGCAGTGAGGTTTCCCTACAGCCCCATTCTCTCACATCAGACTGCTCATCGTCCATATATGGCTGGCTATGGAGGATCACATAATCATTCATGTTACTGTGCCTCCTTTACTGTGCATTCACTTCTTGCTTCATTTCAGTATACTGCTATGGAGGAGGCACAGTGACATGTATCATCACAAGCTCCTCTATAGGAAGCCATGTATGGACGATTAGCAGTCCGGCTGCATACATTGATGAGGGACCAAGCAAGAGCGGAGCTCCAAGATTTGAGACAACAGAGTTGCACAGAAGCCTCACAGTATGTGTAAGTATAACATTATACGCCCTGCAGTGTCTTATTTAAAAAAATGATAAAGGTGGCCAACCCCTTTAAAGAGGACCTGAGGCATAGCCAAGGCATCCCCTGACAATAAAAGCTGATTGAAAAGCTAGGCTTGCTTCTATACAACAAAGTGTTGTATTCATAGATCGTTTAAAAGGGGTTATCCAGGACTAGAAAAACATAGGATATTACAGAGGGTAGGGCTGGGCGGTATAACGGTTCATACTGAATACCGAAATTTTTGCCCTGCACGATATGAATTTTTCCCCATACCGCAATACCAGTTGGGCCCCTCCCCCTCGGGAATGAATTATCAGCCCAGCACTGCGCTGTCCCCACATCGGGGAACTAATCATATGTGACCCCCAAGCGCTGTTCTGCCCCCTTCCCCAATTAATTATCAGCCCAGCACTGTCCCCATCGGGGTAAATACTCACATATCACCCGCAAGCGCTGCCCTCCTGGTCCTCCTGTTTGTTGCGGGCCGCCGGCACTGACACTCTATACTGTACGCTGTATCCCTATGCCCGGGCTGCAAAAGGTAAACACAATAAACTTTAATTCACCTCCTGTTGGTCTGGTACCGGCCTCACCTGCTTCCTGGGGACTGGAACGTCGCACAGCCATAAGCCTATCACTGGCCGCAGCATTGTTCTGCCTCGTCGAGTGATAAGTTGAGCCCACTGTCATGTAAGAAGCCGGCTTCTTACATGACAGTGGGCTCAGCCTATCACCGGCCAATGTCGAACATCGCTGTGGCCAGTGATAGGCTGACGGCTGTCCGAAGTTACCGTCCCCAGGAAGAGCGTAAGGCTGACGGAGGAACGTGTGTTAAAGTTTATTTTGTTTACCTTTTGCAGCCCGGGCATAGGGATACAGTGTACAGTATAGAACGTCAGCGCCGGCGGCCCGCAACAAACAGGAAGATGAGGAGAGCAGCGCTTGCAGGTGATATGTGAGTATTTACTCCGATGGGGAAAGCGCAGCGCTGGGCTGATAATTAATTTGGGGGTGGGGGTGGGAAATACTGTTATATACCGTGGAACCGCCATAAGTTACAAAAATACAGTGATACACATATTTGGTCATACCGCCCAGCCCTAACAGTGGGTATTACATTACTGTATGGAAATCTTTGCTAATCTGTGTAATAACACTTTAGTCAGTACAATTTGTGTACTCCGGTCTATGTAAAGGTACTAATAAGAAAATCCCATCTCCAAAATAGTTTTAGCTCCTGGCTCCTAGCATCCTCATTTGTTGCTGGGTTAGCTGTGTCTGACCACATTTCTCCTACAATGCACATTAAAATGAAGCAGAGTTTGACTGAGCAGTTGAACCTCATTCTATGACATCTACAGTAAATGTCCAAGCCAGGAGACAGGCCGGCATTTCATGACATCTTCTCTCTAAGTGGATCTTTGTCCACCACATGGACCAATGAGAACATGATAAGACCAAAATGATGGAGAAATTCTGAAATAATACTAATATGTTTCAGTCAGGGAGCCTGATGAAGCAGTTAATGGTGCAATTTGGTCCGTGACCCAACGTCTGAACTCCCATTTCCATCTACTGCCTCCCTGCTTGACCACCGACTTGCCGTGATCTTAGAAGCTCTGCTGCAGTCAGCTGACCGGGGGAGTGCTCCATTACTCTTCTTACCGTGAAGCTGTTTCAGTAAAATGTTAACATTTTTGTTTCATGTCGTGTCTTTTTTTGAATAATAAATATAAAGCAACAAACAGTCCAATGACATAGAAAACCAGGTCATTCACCTGTCACTTAATATATTTTCCACTTGGGCTCATTGTATATTTGTCCTTCGCCTCCATAAATATTATACATAGTAGTGTTAAAGAAAACCTAATCTTGTTGGTCTGTCTGACAGTCTGCGAAAAAGTCCATTACATAGAATATCTAATCCCGTAATTACAACTCATTGGAAAAGTGTCAGCTCTTGAAGCACTTCCATTAACGCCTCATTGCTGACAGCAGTGTATCCAAATTTACCTGGAGCACAGTGCAGTAAAGACATTGCACTTACAAAGCAATATAGTGTATGTACAGTCATTAAAATGGATACAGAACTTTATGATGCTCCAGGTCACCACGCAGCATTATCACTCCTGGTTATTACACTGGGAACAAACATCAAAAGCTAAAACCAATCCTTTCCCTCTTCTCTAATTGTCTATTATGGTTAATGGTGTTGACACAGCGTAGATGTAAACGGTCATGCATTCTTACATTCTCACTTATATATAGTGGACACTGTATAATTTAAAAGGGTTTGGATGTACTTGCGCGCAATATCTAGTAACAAGAAAATGTTAAGGTACTAAAATTGTCACCCCTTTAAGGTGTAACTTGAAGCTCTTGAGACACATTGCCATAATGGCAATGAGGTCCTCCATCATGTCTTCATGGACTGTACCACTATACGTTGTCAGCAAAAAGAAATTCTGATGTATACAGCAGTGTACACATGACATGCCCATTGACTTTAATAGATCGAACTTAGTCCACTATTATGCTATGTTCACACGGCGAAATGTCCATACGGAATTATACCGGAATATTCAGCACTGACATTCTGCTGCAGCAGAGTCCCATTGATTTTCTGGTGAAATATCCGCATGGAATCCTAATGCCGGCATCCCCAGAAAGGATAGATTTGTCTATTCTTTCTGCGTCTATGAGATGGCTCATTTCCGAGCGGTCCTAGCACTTGCTGGATTGTGCAGATCAGCGGAATGTTCACCTGTGTTTTCCAGGCGGACATTTCACACTTTTACAGCTGCGTAAACGTGGCCTTAGACTTTCACTTTAAAGCAATATACCCCAAAAATTTGATGTGCATTGGGAATTAAATTAGTTTAACCCCTTAAGGCATTTTTTTCTCATCACCTTCTAAAAATCATAACGCTTTCAAGTTTGCACATAAAATTCCATATGATGGCTTATTTTTTGCACCACTAATTCTACTTTGCAGTGACATTAGTCATTTTACCAAAAAATCCACGGCGAAATGGAAAAAAAATTCATTGTGCCACAAAATTGAAGAAAAAATTTCATTTTGTAACTTTTGGGGAGTTCCGTTTCTACGCAGTGCATTTTTCGGTAAAAATGACACCTTCTCTTTATTCTGTAGGTCCATATGGTTAAAATGATACCCTACTTATATAGGTTGGATTTTGTAGTACTTCTGAAAAAAATCATAACTACATGCAGAAAAATGTATACGTTTAAAATTGTCATATTCTGACCCGTATAACTTTTTTATTTTTCTGCGTATGGGCCAGTATGAGGGCTCATTTTTTGTGCTACATTCTGAAGTTCTTACTGGAACCATTTTTGCATTGATCGGACTTTTGATTTTTATTCTTTTTTTATGATATAAAAAGTGACCAAAAATAAGCTATTTTGGACTTTGGAATTTTTTTGCACGTACGCCATTGACCGTGCGGTTTAATTAACGATATATTTTAATAGTTTGGACATTTATGCACTCGGCGATACCACATATGTTTATTTTTATTTACACAGTTTTTTTAATGGGAAAAGGGGGGTGATTCAAACTTTTATTAGGGAAGGGGTTAAATGTCCTTTATTAACTATAACACTGCACACGGGAGCTATAACACTGCACACACTGATCTTTTACCCTGATCCCTGCAAAGCCATAGCATTGCATGGATCAGCGTTCTAGGGGCTTGATTTCTCAAGCCTGTAGCTCAGGCTTGGAGCAATCAAACGCCAATCGGATGCGACGGAAACAGGTGAGGGGACCTTTGCTAGCATCCTAGCTGATCGGGACATTGCGATTTTATCGCGATAGTCCCGATCAGCCCGACTGAGCTGCAAGGAAGCTTTTACTTTAGTTTTGTACGCGGCGATCAACTTTGATTGCCGCGTCCGAAGGGTTAATAGCGAAGGGTTAATCTGTGCCCAGCAATCTGTGCCCTGGGATTAGTCCAGGGTCCCGGCTATCATTAGCAGCCAGGACCAACCCGGTGTGATGCGGGGTCACAGCGTGACCCCATTTTAAACACAGGGACCAGGCGCAGGGCGTACAGGTACGCCCTGTGTCCTTAAGAGGTTAATACCAGGTGTTTTCTTATGTGGCAGTGGGCCTTAGTATCAACTCTGACACAAAGGCCTCAGTGTCACTTCTATCTCTGCAACCCCTCCATATGACCTAACAGGTAGTATAATAAATAGAAAAAAATTAGTAATAAGAACACTGATGGATGGTTTTGTATCCTATTTTTCCATAACTACTTTAATTATGGATACATAACAGTGATAATCCTGTGTACCTACAAAAAAGAAATCCATTTCTATGGAAGCAAGAGTAATTCCCCCTCTTCTCCTAGTGATTTTAATGCCATAATTACTCTTTACCCAATGAATACAAACCGGCATCAAATACAACCGCAATCATACAAGTTACTCCAGAAAATATATAATGTAATATAATACGGTACGCATACCTTAATTACAGCCGCCAAGTAAAATCTACATTACCTCTATAATTATTTAATGTCATTTACTTTTGCAGCAATGGGATGCATAACGTATTTCTTAAAAGCAAAACATGCATTTCTCATGATTAATCCATGACTGAGGACATAAATATAGTAGTCTTTAAAAATACATAAGATGAATTAAAAATAGTTGTGAAAGTTAATTTAGTGTATATAGCGGCAGTAAAAGTTCTCGGTATGAACTTGGACTCTAAAATTGGTTCATTGAGTATCTACATTATTAGGCTTTACTTGTTATAAAGGTACTGAACATCATACAACTGTAAGGGTGCATTCACACCACGTTTGTGCAATACGGCCGCCGCAGGCGGCCGTATTGCACAAGCGTGATGTGAATGCACCCTAAGTAACACACTGTTCACATGACTTTTAATCATAACAGAGCCATTGGAGGATTGATTCTAATGAAACCTGACAGATCCCATATACTTATAATGGAATCCATAGGATTACCACTACTGATGGCGTGCTACAGCCTATTATTCTTGCCTTGCCCTTAAAGGGGTTATCCAGGAAAAAAAACTTTTTTAGATATATCAACTGGCTCCAGAAAGTTAAACAGATTTGTAAATTACTTCTATTAAAAAATCTTAATCCTTTCAGTACTTATGAGCTTCTGAAGTTAAGGTTGTTCTTTTCTGTCTAAGTCCTCTCTGATGACACTTGTCTCAGGAAACGCCCAGTTTAGAAGCCAATCCCCATAGCAAACCTCTTCGAAACAGAAAAGAACAACCTTAACTTCAGAAGCTCATGAGTACTGAAAGGATTAAGATTTTTTAATAGAAGTAATTTACAAATCTGTTTAACTTTCTGAAGTCAGTTGATATATAGAAAAAAGTTTTTTCCTGGAATACCCCTTTAAGACTATTGGAGCCCTTGGCAGAGCCTAAGGTTAATGGAGATACTGAAGTCCTTGTTTACATAATTTTTGCACTTAGGTAGGTTTAGATTTTGGCCCTGTATGTATAAAGCTTATTTTTATGTTTCAATCGTAACACGTTCATGGTATCCCAGCACTATGAATTGACAAGCTGAGTTATTCTGGTTATATACTATTCTACTATCTATTGTATGGTCATTTTGTTCTCTGTTTTTATACTTAATTGTTCAGTTGTTTTTGTTCTATATTTCCGCTTTCTATGAGTTTACTAAGACCACCTTAAGTTTCAGGATTCCTGTCAGATCAGCTGGAAAGCAATTTGCACATCTGCCACCTCCAGGCAGGGGGCCATTTGCAATATTGTCCCTCTCTGCCACCTGAATATCTCTTGTTGCCATCTGCATTTTCCGAAATAAAAAGCATTGTAGCGAACATAAGAAAAAAACTAGGCAATATATTTTGTTTCCATTATTAGCAGGTCTTTGACTAAATTTAGTAGTTTTCAGAAAGCTTTATTTATAGCAGTTCCAGAACAGTAGTCCTAATCTCAGAGAACACATACTAGAGCTGTTAAAGGGAACCAATCACTACATTTCACCATATCATACGCTTGGCAATGGGTTATAAATGGTAAAATCTGTATCCTCACCATCCCCAGGGGACGTTCCTGCCCCCAGGAACAGTGAGGATATGAAGTTACAAAGTCCCCCCCCCCCCCCGGTCGCCCCATAAGAAGTCCCCTTGGCTGGGACTTATACTTACCAAGGTCGCTCTGCATCGCTCCAGCCATAGTCATGCCCCACTTGGCTTGATTAACAGCCTGCGTCACGGCTCTACTCCGTCTGCTTAGGGAGAAGAGTAATGACACAGGCCATCAATCAAGCCGAGAGGGTATGACTACGGCCGGTCTGATGGGACCCTGGTAAGCCAGTAGAGGACTACTTACTGGGAAGCCAGGAGGGACATTATACCTTCATAACTTCACCATCCCTGAGAGGAGTAATATCCCCCGGGGATGGTGAGAATACAGATTTTTACCATATATAACGTGTTGGCAAGCGTTATATTTGGTAAAATCTAGTGACTGGTTCCCTTTTAAGGAGTTTTCTGGGCATCTAACATGATGGTCTCTTCAGTGGAGCTATGGTCGGCAGGGTGCTTACACCTAGCACCCCCACTTATCAGCTGTTCCTCAGAGTGGAGGCTCAGAAACATATACAATAAATTCCTGGAGGAGATCAGCTAAATTCTGTAGTGGTGGAATCAGATTACTGTAGTGGACCTCCCATTAAAGTGAATAGAAGCCACACTGCAGAAACCCTGCACCAACTCTACACAATGATGCCAAGTCTTCTGGCCATTTACTGTGTATATGCCCGATCCAGGGGCTGCACAATGGGGGTACTGGGTGTTAACACCCCACCAATCAGACATTAATAGCCTATCCTGTGGATAAATGTCTAGATGTTAAATGCCCCCCAAAAATCTTTAAAACATTTTTCCATCAAAGAAAGTGAAATTTTTTGTATACAACTTGCAGTGATTTGAATTAGGATATGCTATTATTTCTTCTTCCTGCTTGGATCTCTGCTGATTCATAGGATAAAGGGGCCTCAAGGCTGGTGCTTTTGGCCACCTTCTATGCAAAAAACATGCATGGAGCTGTCATCCAGTTCCCTGTACACTGGCTAACACAGAGGCCATAATTGTCACGATGCCGGCTGGCAGGAGGTGGATCCTCTGTGCCAGAGAGGGATTGGCGTGGACCGTGCTAGTGGACCGGTTCTAAGTCACTACTGGTTTTCACCAGAGCCCGCCGCAAAGCGGGATGGACTTGCTGCGGCGGTAGTGACCAGGTCGTATCCACTAGCAACGGCTCAACCTCTCTGGCTGCTGAAGATAGGCGCGGTACAAGGGAGTAGACAGAAGCAAGGTCGGACGTAGCAGAAGGTCGGGGGCAGGCGGCAAGGTTCGTAGTCAGGGTGGATAGCAGTAGTACTGGTACACAGGCTTTGGACACACAAAACGCTTTCACTGGCACAAGGCAACAAGATCCGGCAAGGAAGTGCATGGGAGGAGGTCAGATAAAGGCAGGGAGCAGATGGAAGCCAATTAAGCTAATTGGGCCAGGCACCAATCATTGGTGCACTGGCCCTTTAAGTCTCAGGGAGCTGGCGCGCGCGCGCCCTAGAGAGCGGAGCCGCGCGCGCCAGCACATGACAGCAGGGGACGGGAACGGGTAAGTGACCTGGGATGCGATTCGCGAGCGGGCGCGTCCCGCTGTGCGAATCGCATCCCCGACGGCCATGACAGTGCAGCGCTCCCGGTCAGCGGGACCGACCGGGGCGCTGCGGAGAGAGAGACGCCGTACGCGCTCCGGGGAGGAGCGGGGACCCGGAGCGCTAGGCGTAACAGTACCCCCCCCCTTAGGTCTCCCCTTCTCTTTGTCCGGTAACTGCCTCCCCTGGGATGAGGACACCGGGAAAGGATGGAGGGATTCCTCAACGGCAGGCAGTACAGCAGGAGTGGGAATGGGGAGGGAGGGCAGAGGGCGAGGCCTGGCACGGGGCAGTGTGACACCAGGACGAGGGCCATGAGGAGGCACCGAGGCTTGCCTGACTGGACTGGGAGGGGGGGAGAGGCACTTCTTAAGGCGGGCAGAGTCCATAACGACCTTAGGGAGACCGGATACAGGAGGAACCACAGGGTCACGGCAGGGAGTACTGGTAACCGGTTTAAGGCAGTCCTTGAAGCAAGAGGTACCCCAGCTCTTGATCTCCCCTGTGGACCAATCCAGGGTTGGGGAATGGTGTAGAAGCCAGGGTAGTCCAAGGAGAACTTCAGAAGTGCAATTGGGGAGGACCAAAAACTCAATTTTCTCATGATGAGGTCCGATGCACATTAGGAGGGGCTTCGTGCGGAAACGCACGGTGCAATCCAACCTGGCTCCGTTGACCGCGGAAATGTGGAGTGGCTTGACAAGACGGGTCACCGGGATGCGGAATTTATTCACCAAGGACTCCCGAATAAAATTCCCAGAGGCACCAGAGTCCAGGCAGGCCACGGCTGAGAGGGAAGAGCTGGCTGAAGAAGAAATCCGTACAGGCACCGTGAGACGTGGAGAAGCAGACTTAGAGCCAAGAGACGCCACACCCACGTGAGCTGGGTGCGTGCGTACGTTTCCCAGGCGTGGAGGACGGATAGGGCAATCCACCAAGAAATGCTCGGTACTGGCACAGTACAGACAAAGATTCTCTTCCTTACGGCGATTCCTCTCTTCCAGGGTCAGGCGAGACCGATCCACTTGCATGGCCTCCTCGGCGGGAGGCCTAGGCGCAGATTGCAATGGAGACTGTGGGAGAGGTGTCCAGAGATCTAAGTCTTTTTCCTGGCGGAGCTCTTGATGCCTCTCAGAAAAACGCATGTCAATGCGAGTGGCTAGATGAATGAGTTCATGCAGGTTGGTAGGAGTATCTCGTGCGGCCAGAACATCTTTAATGTTGCTGGATAGGCCTTTTTTAAAGGTCGCGCAGAGGGCCTCATTATTCCAGGAAAGTTCAGAAGCAAGAGTACGGAATTGTATGGCGTACTCGCCAACGGAAGAATTACCCTGGACCAGGTTCAACAGGGCAGTCTCAGCAGAAGAGGCTCGGGCAGGTTCCTCAAAGACACTTCGAATTTCCGAGAAGAAGGAGTGTACAGAGGCAGTGACGGGGTCATTGCGGTCCCAGAGCGGTGTGGCCCATGACAGGGCTTTTCCAGACAGAAGGCTGACTACGAAAGCCACCTTAGACCTTTCAGTAGGAAACTGATCCGACATCATCTCCAAATGCAGGGAACATTGCGAAAGAAAGCCACGGCAAAACTTAGAGTCCCCATTAAATTTGTCCGGCAAGGACAGGCGGAGGCTAGGAGTGGCCACTCGCTGCGGAAGAGGTGCAGGAGCTGGCGGAGGAGATGGTTGCTGCTGCTGTAGCTGAGACTGAATCTGCTGTAGCTGCGACTGGAGTTGCTGAGTCATGGTGGTCAAGTACGACAGCTGGTGATCTTGTTGGGCAATCTGTCGGGCTTGCTGGGCGACCAGTGTGGGGAGGTCGGCGACAACAGGCAGAGGAACTTCAGCGGGATCCATGGCCGGATCTACTGTCACGATGCCGGCTGGCAGGAGGTGGATCCTCTGTGCCAGAGAGGGATTGGCGTGGACCGTGCTAGTGGACCGGTTCTAAGTCACTACTGGTTTTCACCAGAGCCCGCCGCAAAGCGGGATGGACTTGCTGCGGCGGTAGTGACCAGGTCGTATCCACTAGCAACGGCTCAACCTCTCTGGCTGCTGAAGATAGGCGCGGTACAAGGGAGTAGACAGAAGCAAGGTCGGACGTAGCAGAAGGTCGGGGGCAGGCGGCAAGGTTCGTAGTCAGGGTGGATAGCAGTAGTACTGGTACACAGGCTTTGGACACACAAAACGCTTTCACTGGCACAAGGCAACAAGATCCGGCAAGGAAGTGCATGGGAGGAGGTCAGATAAAGGCAGGGAGCAGATGGAAGCCAATTAAGCTAATTGGGCCAGGCACCAATCATTGGTGCACTGGCCCTTTAAGTCTCAGGGAGCTGGCGCGCGCGCGCCCTAGAGAGCGGAGCCGCGCGCGCCAGCACATGACAGCAGGGGATGGGAACGGGTAAGTGACCTGGGATGCGATTCGCGAGCGGGCGCGTCCCGCTGTGCGAATCGCATCCCCGACGGCCATGACAGTGCAGCGCTCCCGGTCAGCGGGACCGACCGGGGCGCTGCGGAGAGAGAGACGCCGTACGCGCTCCGGGGAGGAGCGGGGACCCGGAGCGCTAGGCGTAACAATAATATTATGAAATATCCTAACAATATGCCATAATATTTGTAGATGGTAATATTTGGTGTACGCATTCTGTTAAAGGGAACAAATCACTAGATTCTACCATATATAACGCTTGGCAATGTGTTATATATGGTAAAATCTGTATCTTCCCCGTCCCTGGGGGATGTTATTGCCCCTGAGGATGGTGAGGATATGAAGTTATAAAGTCTCCCCCCGGCCTAACCGTAAGTAGTCCCCGAGGGGGTGGACTTATACTTACCAGGGTGAGTTTTGGGTAACCCCCCAAAAAACATAAGATGAGCATAGAAAGAGTTATGGTTGTTCAATGTCAATGGGTTCAGGATTCTAAGGTTGCAAGGCAACAATGGCAACACAATTGTTTATGTGAATGGTGTCAGCACCATTCCATTTAGAGTAATTTTATCTATATATATATAAAACTCAACGTGTGTGTGTGTGTGTGTGTGTGTGTGTATGTATGTATGTATATATGTATGTATGTATGTATGTATGTATGTATGTTCCACAAAAACTTCCAAACGGCTAAAGATATTAACATGAAACTTGGCACACATGTTACTTATATGTCAACAACAAACATAGGATAGGTGATTTAACCCTTACTCACCCCCATTTGCCAGGGGCGGGGTTTATGTTTAAAGTCCCATACAAGTTAATGGGAAATATATGTTACTGCATAACTTCCAAACGGCTTGAGATATTTCGATAATACTTGGTCACATGCTACTTATATGTCCACTTAAAATATAGGTTAGTTAATTTAACCCTTAACTACCCCCATTTGTGAGTGTCGGGGTTTTTGTTTAAAGTCTCATGCAAATCAATGGACAATGTATGTTCCCATATAATTTCCGTTAGGCTGGAGCTATTTCATTACCTGGTACACATATTACGAGTCAGGATATGAGGACGGGATGGGAGGTCGGGATAGGAGGACGGCATATGAGGACGAGATATGAGGTCGGGATAGGAGGTTGGGTAGGAGGTCGGGATAGGATGTCGGGATAGGAGGTCGGGATAGGAGGACAAGATAGGAGGACGGGATATGAGGACTGGATAGGAGGTCTGGATAGGAGGTAGAGATATGAGGATGGGAAAGGAGGTCGAGATAGGAGGATGTGATAGGAGGTCAAGATAAGAGGTCGAGATATGAGGACGGGAAAGGAGGTCAGGATAGGAGGACGGGATAGGAGGTTGAGATAGGAGGTCGAGATAGGAGGTAAGGATAGGATGTCAGGATAGGAGGACAAGATAGGAGGACGGGATATGAGAACGGGATAGGAGGTCTGGATAGGAAGTTGGGATAGGAGGTCAAGATAGGAGGTTGAGATATGAGGACGGGAAAGGAGGTCGTGATAGGAGGACGGGATAGGAGGTCTGGATAGGAGGTCAGAATAGGAGGTCGAGATAGGAGGATGGGATAGGAGGTCAAGATAGGAGGTCGAGATATGAGGATGGGAAAGGAGGTCAGGATAGGAGGTCGGGATAGGAGGACGGGATAGGAGGTTGAGATATGAGGTTGAGATAGGAGGACGGGATAGGAGGTCGGGATAGGAGGTCAGGATAGGAGCTCGAGATTGGAGGACGGGATAGGAGGTCTGAATAGGAGGTCGAGATAGGAGAACGGGATAGGAGGTCGAGGACAGGATAGCAGGACGGGATAGGAGGACGGGATAGGAGGACGGGATAAGAGAACGGGATAGGAGGTCGGGATAGGAGGACGGGATAAGAGAACGGGATAGGAGGTCGGGACAGGAGGTCGGGACAGGAGGTCGGGATTGGAAGTCGGGATGTGGGGTTGGGATATGACAACAATATATGAGGACTGCATATGAAGTCAAAAGCTTCCTCCTTTGTTTATTTTCCTCCCCAAAAAGGATTAGGAAGGAAAAACCGGGCAACGCCGGCTACTCAGCTAGTTCAAAATAAATTCAGCGGGAGAGCTGTACTTAGATAACAATTAAAATATAATAAAACCATAAAACAAATATATAAAATACAATGGAAACCAATAAGACAATCCTAAAGCAGTACATGGGATTCTATTGATTGAGGAATGCCAATAATCGGTAGCGCTGTATGGTTTGCAAAGCACAATATATTCTGGAATTAGCTAAATGAATTTTATGCATGACAATGAAATTCTTGAGGAAATCACAAAAGTAAATGATCTGACTAGAACAGATGGTTGCTATTACTTTCTACATCAAATTAAATAGCTTATGGTAATAAAATAAATACAGTATGTGTAACACAGGATCTAGATTTATTCAGAAAGACAACAGTGGTCTATGTCCATAACACTATTCTTTTTATATTACATTATTTTAAAAAGTAGGTGTGTGATCATTGTGAATCCAGGTCCTCTATCTCCAGGCAAACAACTATTATCAGCAATATATAAAAAAAAAAAAAGGACTGTGCACTATGGAGAATCCACGTGAATTCCACCTTGCAGCAATCTCCTATTGATTTCAATTGGAATTCCAAAGCGGAACTTCTGACATGGAATTGGATTCCGGTGGAAGATTGAGCATGTTTAATGGTATATAAAATGCCAGTCTTAAAAGAATCGCCCCCGATGTGTTTCCGGAATATCTGCTTCATTTCTATAGGCATGTGTGGTTATTTGTAAGTGTAGTCAATAAAACTGTACTTGACCACGTAGTCCTTCAATGTACTATTGTGACTAAGTGAAATAAAATGTTAAAGCTTCACATTGTATTTTATGCAAAGTAATGATGTAGCTTTTATCCACAAAATGCCATTTGCAATCCTCTATAATCTGTATATAATGCATCATTCATGTATTAGGATACAGCACTTTAATGCTCACTGTACAGGCCATATTGCATAACACAATAAGAGCCATAGTAAACTAAAGTACTCTAACCGGTATATCTTAGTAATCCACTAAACAACTGAACTCTTTTTCCTTGCTGATCTTCCTTTTTATAAGCCTTACGTGTTGCCAAGTCTGCTTTATTTAGGAATACATTAATAATGTTGATTAAAATATAGCAGAATATTTTCTTAGCCACAAAACCACAGTGCTCCATTAACTGGGAAAAGTTCTGCTCCGCTGCAGACACATAGACATCAATAATGGTTAAAGATTGAAGAATGAAACTGGTAGAAAAAGGACAAGGTACAAAAAAGGAATCAAATGTACCATATATTTCGCCATATAAGACGCACCAGCATATAAGACGCACCCAATTTTAAAGGATGAAAATCTAGAAAAAAAAGATTCAGAACCAAATACAATGTATAGTATAGGACAGTGATCTTCAACCTGCGGACCTCCAGATGTTGCAAAACTACAACTCCCAGCATGCCGGGACAGCCGTTGTAGTTTTGCAACATCTGGAGGTCCGCAGGTTGAAGACCACTGGTATAGGAGGTAGTACTCACATGTCCCCGCCGCTCCGGACCCATCACCGCTGCCCTGGATGTCGCCCTCCATCGCTGTCGCCGTGTCCCCTTCGCTCCAAAACGTCTCTGCTGCCCGGTATCCTCGCTCTCCGTCGCCGCCATCAAGTTCCTACGCACGTCGCTTCTATTGGATGACGGGACGGTGTGCACGATGATGTGATGACGATGAAGGAGAGCGCCGGCCATGCACGGAGCAGACACGGAGGAGGCAGGTATGGTCCCTCCCGGTGTCCTGTAAGCTGTTCGGGACGCCGCGATTTCACCGCGGCGGTCCCGAACAGCCCGACTGAGCAGCCGGGTTAGTGTCACTTTCGCTTCAGAAGCGGCGGTCAGCTTTGTTCACCGCATCTGAAGGGTTAATACAGTGCATCACTGCGATCAGTGATGTCCTGTATTAGCCGCGGGTCCCGGCCGTTGATGGCCACAGGGACCGCCGCGATAGGACAGGGTTTTAATGTGTATTTGCCGTACAAGACGCACCAAATTTTCCCCCCCAGTTTTGGGGAAGAAAAAATGCGTCTTATACGGCGAAAAATACGGTAACAATTATACCAAATTTTTCTTTTCTAAACTAAGAGATCTTTTTAACCATGATATTAGGGTCTCATGCACATGGCCATTTCAAAATCTGTCATCTGGTATATAAAGTCCTTGGCATACCATGGGCCTATAATATATCTCTGCGTGCATTCCATTTTTTACAGGTGCCAGGCTCCCTTGCACTCCATAACATAGACATTTTCTCCCTAGGAAGCATTGCTTGTTTGTGAGAATACAAGGGCTCAGAGAGAAACCATCTGGCAGTACACAGAGTGCCTACGGCTCTGAAATATAGACCTGTAGGGATTCAATGGAATACTGTACAGCATTTAGCTGTACAGCATGAGCCCCAAGACATTGGTTGATGTCTTACAATTGCCAGTTAAAATGTATGTAACACACAGTTCTATGGAACCTAGTCCCATCATAGGTATAACTATAGCCGCTTCTATGGGCCCAGTGATTTCGGAGCTAATTTTTTTTAGGAAATAACGAGTAGATTTCTCCTATCTTAGCACTACTATGTGGGTTCTGTAATATTTGGCATTATTATATGTCAATTATAGATATCGTTATTATGATTTTGTTATGGGACCCTAATAATTCTAGCTGAATTCCGTTATCTGTAAAGAAACAGCAAGGTTATAATCTAGCACTTTTCTACGAACAGTGAACTCTTTGGAGGCTTTCATAATATTATCGAAGACAAACTTCACATTTGGAGTCATATAACAAAAATAGATGGGAAGTGGGCGTTTTTTCTTTATTTCTGGATAGTATCTTCCAATAAAATTTGAGGTGTTGAATAGAAATAAAATCGTTTTTTCGACAAAAGCCAGATGCCTTTTCAATAAAAAGATCAGGTATTTGAAATCCAACATGTCTGATCCTTTTTCACCTGACATTATACCTGTATCTCTGGGCATAGTAAGTTGGTCCCAATATCATATGAGGGTTGTAAGTATTTTAAGTGATGTATATAGACAAATGGAAAGTTTTGTGCATATATCAGTAGAATAAGTAAATTCATAAAACTATGTAATATCGGATTAGAGGAAAATAATCTAAAACTATCCAACCAAAGCTGTGTCAGACATCAGAAGGACATGACTCTCAACTGGTAACACCCAGTTGACTATTAAGTTATACATTTCTAAAAGGAATAACCGATGAATGGCACAACACAGAGATAAAAAAAAAAAGATGTTCCAGAATTGTTATTTAATGGGTAATGTTGCTAGGACTGCTGTAAATATACAGCTCCTTCCAGTACCCCTTTGCAGGACCTGCCCATTCAGCCAATGACTGGCCAAAGTGATGTCTTGATCAGTGATTAGCTATGGGGTCAGCAGAGGAAAGAGATAAGCAATGTGGGGGGCAGAAAGGAGCTCTATGGAAGCTGCAGGGGACTGGGCTATATACATTTTTTTTTTTTATACCAGAATAGAACTTTAGATATGGAGGTCTCTCAGGTTCAGAAATATACTGAGACATAATACTAACAATTACATAATCTTTCATGCATATACTTAACCTTTTGTTTGTTATGTTTTTCTAAAATATTAAATTAAGTCAATGAAGCAAAAAAGACTTTTTTTATGAGAGCTATTATCATACATAATGCAAGTTAATGTAGATTTATTCCCACTACATTACCTATCGATTAATCACTGGGGCTTCTTCTTAATGCACCCTTTGCCTCATCTGTAATAACTCCGGAAGATACATCTCTGCTGTGGGATTCAGCATTGATTAAGGCTAAAATAACAAAGGTGGCATTGTCTGGTCCTCATAACAGATCAATTCTTCTTTATCTACATTGTTTGTATGGTCCCATGATGCTGCAAATGCTTTATACTTGCAAAAAGATACTAATATAAAGGCTTTAATAGACTTCTTTAAATGGCTCTCACAATGTCTTAAAGGGAATCTGTCATCAGTGTCACCCGCACTAACCTGTTGGTACAGTGTGGGTGACACTGATGATAATGACACTTACCTATCCCCAATCTGTGGTCCCATTTGCCATTGTCCTCCTTGTTCGGGTGGAAGGCTTGGTGCATCGGTGGCACTCCAGGAGAACGTTGATGTGTTTCGGGAGCGCTAATGTCACCGCTGCTGCTTCACCAAGCCTGCTTGCAGTGCGGCAGAGTGAAGAAGCAGCAGTGGTGACATTAGCATGCTCCGCCCATGCACCAAGCCTGCCACCGGAACAGGGAAGATAACAGATGAACTGGACCATAGATTAGGGATAGTGTCACCTGCACTACCTGCCTGTAACAACAAGGTTAGAGCGGATGACACTGGTGACAGATTCCCTTTAAAGATGGGTAGTTATAAGCTGTCACATATGTCAAGCAATCCGTCAGTACTGAGCTGGATCACTAGTCACAACTGATGGCGAAGTGTATCAATTGTGTATGATCCGGAGCCCAGTTATTTCTGCATACTGAAGGGGGAAAGCACTGCCAGATGTGTTCCCCTGTCTGTCCTGTCCAGCAATCCAGCTTTCAATTTTGGACGTCAGATAAATCTGTACTGTCTTTTTCAAATGAATGGGATCAGTTCAATGATCAGACTAAGCCAAATTACCAGATATATGTAATAGCACCCTGAGACTATGAGGTTCACACACACTGCAAAACTTTTTATTCCACAAGGTGTAAATAGGAGTTTACAAAACTAAAAATTTTTTAATGAAAGGTGTTTTTAGTAAAGAAATACATACCCAAAAACAAGAGAACTTAGCTTGTCTTTGAAGCATGCAACTTCCCAGCCCTAAACTTGCACAAGGCTTCAGAGACGTGGATAAGAATTTGCCAAAAGTTCCATGCATGGGACTTCTGGAAAATCTGTATTATGATCCCTGAAGCTTTGCGCAAGACTTAGGCTCAGAAGTTGCCGTAATATTTAAACACATAACCTGCTGCAGGGACTACATCATTGGATGTATGCTTTAAATCAGAGCTTAATAGGGTATCCACACAAGGCGTGTGTTTAGAAGACAACCCATATATAACCCTACAGCTGGATGAGATAAATGTTATGGTAGATGAAGTATAATACAGTACCAGTCACTTAACGGAGGTCATTCTTAACATATTTGAAACTGATGTTAACAAAAGTCAACAGTCGGTTATATTGAAAGATGTTGTTACAATTAAATATAAAATAACAGACCGGTGGTATTAATATTTAGTATCGCTGCAGGCAGAATTGATTGATGACCGGTTAGTGAATGACATATATGGAATTGAATTTTTTTTGGTCACATGACATCCTAGAAAAAATGAAATAAAATATGTCCAAAAAGTCAGATCAAAATGCTTTGATCATGAAAACTATACAAATTGGATATAGTTGTAATTATACTGACCTGAAGAATCAAGATAACATGTCAGTTGAGCTATATATATATATATATATATATATTTTTTTTTTTATAATTTTTTTTAATTACATTTTTTAACCCATTAAGGAGGCAGGGTATATGGGTACACCCTTGCGTCCTGTAGATAAGGATGCAGGGCGTAACTGTACGCCCTGGTCCCGTTACTGCTGATTGAAACACGCTCATGAGCTGAGCGTGCTTCATACGCTGTGGGTCCTGACTGCTATCAGCAGCAAGGACTCAGGGTTGATGCCGATTTATGACACAAAAAGGAGTCCTGAGGGTTAAAACAAAAAAATAGTGATCATGTTTGATAAACTCCTAAGTAGTTGTATTGGAGGTGCAGAAGAAGCAGTAGCATCTAATGGATGGTGTCTAAGAGGGCACACGAGGACACTATCATCTGCAGCAATCCCATGTAAAATGATGCTGAGCTGTCATAGTATATAATAATACTTGTACAATGATGTATCATTGTAGAGAGAGTTCACCATGGAAATGAATACTCCACTTTTTAAACACACAGTATAATATATACAGTGTATATTAAGTGCATATGACTTTGGAATTGGGCTAATACAGATTATATATTAGGGTCAAGGAGCTTCAGGATACACATCTGCTGGTAATTCACAATATCCAATGATATGACAACTGTCAAATCCTGTAGATGCTGGATTATGGTATAGGATGGACTGATAGCAGGGACCTGCAGAGCATTATAATAACTCATGCACTGCCATCTTTGTGAAATTCATCATGAATACTATCTTAGGGATATGCTACCCAAAGAAATGCCATCACCGAGAACATGAAAGCAAGGCAAACTATTTCATATCCATCAAATGACTATCTTTATGGCAAAGAAGAGATTGTGTCATAGTTCAAGGCTTACTAGAAATCCTCAATATATTTCGGTTGCCATGGAAATAATAACAGCTTGTAGACGAAAAAGTAGTGCCTTCAGCTCCTCAAAACTCTGCATAATGCCCTAAAAGAGGCAGATATTAATATGTAACGAATGATAGGAAAACCAATTATATATAATGAATAATAATTTAAAGAGTACATCTCATGAGCTTGATAAATTTTATAATCCTCCCAATTCACTGCCCTATCCTGATAAACCACCCCCTGACTTTATTTTTATTATTTTAAAATTTTTCTACCTTGATATTGCTCTGTATTTTCTGCTCAGTCTCAGTCGGATTCACAGACTGGGAAGGGGTGTTATCCAGCAGACGTGACATCATCTGAAGCCATATAGGGGAGAACTTCCTCCCTCACTCTGCTACACACAGCCCAGAACAGTTCAGTGTGTTAGATTCGCTATGATTGGCTAAGGCTGCACAGACACCCCTCAGCATTTCCTGATTTTGGACTTCTGCCAGGCAAGCAGGAGTCCAAAGTCTGTGCCAAAGATGGGGGAAAATGTCGTCTGGACAAGTACGAAGACACCTAGTGGCAGCTTTTTTAAACATGAAAAGGGCTATTATGGTAACTGTGCAGCACAGCTGAGCTCAATAAACTGTCATCAGGTACATGTACATGGTGATGCAGGAAGTCATCCCTAATCACCACGTACATGTACCTGAATTTGGGGTTAAAGTACATTAGAAAGATTTTTATTTACCATAAGAAGTGCAATATTAAAAATATATATTAAATATAAATATATGAAAACCAAATTGGTCTCCAAATTGTCAACCTCCAGCATGCTGGGTAGTCCAGAGAACTGAACATATCAGACTCTTATCTCCTATCCACAGGATAGGGGATAAGTGTCTGATTGCAGGGGGTCCAGGATAAGTGTCTGATATGTTTGGTTTCCCAAACTACCCCTTTAAAAGTGCACTGTCAGATTTTAAAAATTTTTATATGTTGTACATCTTTAAAAAACATTAACTTTTTTAAACATAGCATATTATACCATCCAGAACATAATTATGGCTGGCTGCAGTATCAATTTTTGTCCCAGATGAAGCACAGGCATGGACAAAGTCTAGGAATTGAGGGCAGGACTAGCACTCCTAAGTGCTCACTCCTGTCCTGTCTATCAGACTCCAGTCTGAAAACAGAGAGGACAGGGTTAAAGTGCAGCCTGCAGTGATTGGATGAAGAGATGCAGCACAGCACAACAGATTCAGGGAGGAAGTGAAGGCATGGTAAGTGAGGGTGGGCTCAGTGCTGTCTCCGACATCGAAATATATATATTACATTTTTTTTCTGTGATATATCAGGTACGCTTCAATGGACAGTTTTATAATATATCTTTGTAGGCATTATAGATTGAAGTTACAGTTTCCTGATACAGTGCTGCAAATCTCTGCTTCCATTCACAGTCAAAGGGGTATTTATCATGGGCGATTTTTTTTTTATTTTTTTTCGAAAGAAGTGAAAACGATAAATAACTTCACAAATTTTGCGCAAGCTCCAGAAGTTGTGCAAATATTTGCTGTATCAACATGGCCTCACGGGCTGGTTTAATTTATTTAAAGGTGCGTGCCTCTACATAAATCCAGCGAGAACATGCACTGGCGGGACACTTCTAAGACAGGCAGAAATCTTGATAAATGCCTCCCTGGTTGCAGCCATCACAAGTGGTTGCCTACTGAAGTCAGATTTCTACAACTCCTATTAATCTGAGTGGAATACACTCTGCTGCCACCTCTGTCTGTCTTGGGAACTGTCCAGAGCAGGAGAGGTTTGCTATGGGGATTTGCTGCTACTCTGGACAGTTCTGGGACAGACAGAGGTGTCAGCAGAGAGCACTGTGGTCAGACAGAAAAGAACAACTCAACTTCAGCAGCTGTTAAGTACTGGAAGGATTAATATTTTTTTATAGAAGTAATTTACAAATCTGTTTCACTTTCTTGAGCCAATTGATATGATAAAAAAAAATGCTTTTTCATGGAATACCCCTTTATTGCCGTCACTATATAAAGTAGAGCAGGGGATTTGCATCTTTAACAGAAAAAATTGGAGCACTGACCCCTATAAAGATATATGACGAAAGGAATCTCCAAATTCCCTTCCTAAAAATGAAATGATCTTTAAAGTCGGGCATTCGCTTTTAGCGCTGGAGCAGGCAGCTTAGTGATATGACAAGTCTATAAATAAAATAGTAACATAGGATTAAACAAAAAAGGACAAAATCTATATAGATCCTTCTTCACTTTGAGCAGTATTTCCCAGCTGTTGCGAAACAACGGCTGTCTGGGCATGCTGGGAGTTGTAGTTTTGCAACAGCTGGAGGCACCCTGCTTGGGAAACACTTAGAGTATGGCAATTAGAATAAATCCCAGAATCAATTACAAATGTTAAGTAACCTAATAGAAATTAATTAACTAAACTAAAAAAGAATAAAAAACAATTTACAGGTAAACTGCCTGGCACTCTATAGCGGGTAAATAGAATAGCCATTAGCTTGTCTATATTGGAACCGGAAAAAAAAACATTTACTTGAATAGGTTTGAACAGTTCTATACTCTAGATAATCTCTCTTCTTTCCATCCTTTGATATTCGTCATTCACCCAGCATCATTTTCTGCAATTTAGTTCTTTATTTAGCTCAAAAAGAAGGCATTATTCTAAATAGGTAGGGCAGTCACCCACTGGCATCAGTTAGGTTGCCCTTAGCAACCACCAATTGAAGGGCAACTTATTATTATTATGTTTTTAATACGATAATGTAATAAAAGACTGAAGGGCCAGGCATTGAACGCTTGTTAATAGTATTCTTTAGCTTTTTAGCTCACTTATAATACATTATTTCTAATTTTCCAAAATCAGCAAATAAAGCAAATAAAAAGGACATTCAAACAGCTTACTTTTATGAGCGTGTACTATCTAGGACAAGGAATAAAGGATTGTGTCACCTGTCACCGACGTGCAGGGCATCTCTCTAGGGGATGCCACAAAGTTGTCTAGTTTCTGATTCCAAGCAAAATAATAAAAGGAACTAACCAATGCACAATAAGGTTACAACTGCAGCTCCGGTGGTCGTATCGAGGGAAATAGGAGCAAACTCTACAGTCACGGTGGTAAATGAATGTAACAATAAGTGACTTGTTAGGGGATGTTTATAGGGCACACTTAAATACGTATTACTTATATTTTGAATTGAAATACACATGAAGGGTAGGGTCACATGCAGTGTTTCCGCAGCGCGAAAATGGGCCGGCGGCAGTCACAAGAGAGAACTCCCTGCTGCGGCTCGTAGTGGCGGACATACCTGTGGTGAGATTGCTTCTTTCACTTTGCACAGGCCTTCATAAAAATGAAAGAAGCAAGCTGATTGGTTGCTATGGGCAACTGGGCAACTTTGCCACACCATAGGTTTTGATAAATCTCCCCCAATGCTCATTTGTAGCAGATGTGCAGTGTGAAATCCGCCGCTATGAGCGGACATACAGAGCTGCTATGCATAGGCATAGTACTGATTAGTGTTATCTGCAATCTACTTTTCTGGTCTGCTAGAATGCAGACCAGAGGAGAAGATCACAGCACACGGCCGGGAGCAGGTGAGCAAAGCTCTGGCGGCCATCTTTACTGATCAAATCCCTGCAGGATTTCACCAAGGGTTGTCCAATCAGTCTCTGTATGACCACTGCATACTTCAGATGCCCTGATCTGTATTGAAGAGATAATGGTGGGAGGATATAGCAGCAGAGACCCGCAATCTGTGCAGTTCCAGCGATTCCTGCATAGATCGTAAACGCTGCAGGGCGTAAAAGTACCAGGCAGCGAAGGCATACATTTATGCCCTGCGTCCTCTAGAGGTTAAAGAAGCTTTACATGATTGAAAGTTATCAAAATAAGTTGGCTGTCCGGGCATGCTGGGAGTTGTAGTTTTGCAACATCTGGAGGTCCGCAGGTTGAAGACAACTGGTATATGAGGTAATGTTCACGTGTCCCCGCCGCTCCAGACCCATCACCGCTCGTCACCGCTGCCCTGGATGACGTGGCGGTCAGCTTTGATCGCCGCGTCTGAAGGGTTAATACAGGGCATCACTGCGATCGGTGATGTCCTGTATTAGCCGTGGGTCCCGGCCGTTGATGGCTGCAGGGACCGCCACGATATTCGCCGTATAAGACGCACCAACTTTCCCCCCCAGTTTTGGGGAAGAAAAAGTGCATCTTGTACGGCGAAAAATACGGTACATCCAATGTAAAACGGGTTAAGTCACTATAACCTGATATAAATAAAATTAAAATAAAATCAATAAGCACATCAAATTGTGTCCGTAGCAAAGAACAAGTAAAATTCTTTAACAGTATTTGGTTTGTTTTTTTCCTGAGGCACCATGGATCTTGAGGTTTTACAGGCTTCTATCACATTCTCACAAATGTAATGTTTCCAAAAAAGAAGCCAAAAATAACCTCGAATTTCTTCATTCCACATAGAAATATGACTATTTCCCTAGCAATAAATTATACAACTGTGATCAACAAATAAGCCAGGAATTTCTTCTATCGTTGGACTTTTCATGAGAACCTTAGTAACAAATATCACTTTTAATACTTGTCAAATACAATTAGTTTACTTGCAACTGAATAAGAGTCTTAAAATAGAACATGAACTTCCCCTCCAGCAAAGGAAGACGGCGGCTGTTGTCTGTCTACCTGCATATGATCTTTTCTGTACCTGTAATGCACATTACAGCTATAATCCGTCATTAAGAGGAAAAATAATGGGCAGTAAATCCTGTTTGTACAGTACTTGTAAATCAGACCCATTTCCTCTAAGCATCACCTATTGGAGGATGTAGAGAATCCATCTTATAAAGCTAATGAGGCATAAAGACAGCTGTTTCATCTCGTTCATCTGCTTTATTGGATTTCTCTTAGCAAAATGTTTATTATGAAGGTTTCCTGCTTAGACAAAAAGTATCAGACCTTCTTAACTTGCTTGTACTAGAGCCGTTACTACAGTAGGCCTTAGGCAATGCATAGAATAATAATGTTTTTTTAATACCTTTAAAAATAATTAAATAATAATCATAAAAATTATCATCGTGATCATGACAATATGCATTTATTTTAGGATACCGAAACAGACTGATACATTTCTTTTTATCATGTGTATAATCCATTCGTTTGGCAACCACTTTTAATTTTCTGACTGTCATGGGTCTGGCAAAGAAGAACCCCTTAAAGGGATACTCCGCCCTTAGACATCTTATCCCCTATCCCCTGCTGCACCCGGCGTTCGTTTATAGCGTTGGGTGCAGTGCCGGAGGCTTGTGACGTCACAGCCATGCCCCCTCAATGTAAGTCTATGGGTGGGGGCATGACGGCCGCCACGCCCCCTCCCATTGAGGGGGCGTGACCGTGATGGCACGAGCAGGGTGTGGCCATGACGTCACGAGCCTCCGCCCTGCATCGCTAGTCATCCGACACGGAGCGAAGTTCGCACCGTGTAACAGATGTCTGGGGTGCCGCAGCCAAGATCGAAGAGGTCCCACGCGACAGGACCCCTGTGATCAGACATCTTATCCCCTATCCTTTGGATAGGGGATAAGATGTCTAGGGGCGAAGTACCCCATTAAGGATCAGCCATAGTGGCCACTGCTGTTGAGATGTGGTATAACATTCTATAGAATATGGTTATGGTAAGTGCACCACAATAAGATTAAGTTCAAATACTATAGTAGCGGTTTTAAAATTTCCATAACGTTACACTGTATTAAAATTAAGTTTTTGATGGTTTTTTTGGTAGCACTTAAAAAAGTTAAAAGAATACATACTCTTATGATGTATTTTTTAAGTTAATTTATCAGATTTTAACACATCTTGGCCAAATAAATCATTTCAGGGATCTTCATGTGAAAAATGTATTGTTAACAAATTCTGAAATGCTTAGAATACTTCAGAAATGTCCTCCTTACTCTTTTTATTGTTTTTCTTCATTTATTCATGGCTGTTGTAGTTCTTTACCGTGATGAATGTCAGGAAATGGCTGGATTATTGCTTACTGCACCAAAATTGAGCGGGCACTGCAATGTACCAGAATAGTAAATACAGTGAAAAACAGCAAATGAAGGGAAAGGCATTAAACTGAACAGAAAATCAACTTCTAATTGTAACTTAGGGCCCTTGTCTTAATGACAAAACAAAACACAGTGAGGCAAAAATCAAAAACTAACCAAATACACAAAAGCAGATTGTTAGTAAATGTCCTTCATTTATTATCTGTTCCTGGATTTGTATTTAATAATCACAATTAAATAAACCCTTATAGACCGAAATCCTTAACATGGGTGCTGTTTTTTCCCATCAATGTCCCCTAATAGCACATACGCCATCCTAAAGGTATACCCCTGTGACATACACAAATGTCCTTTTCTTTTTCCAAAACAAAAGCTTTGCATGGATTTGGCTGGTAAAAAAAAAAGGCAGTTCTGTCCACATTAAAATGAATTGGATCCATCAGTAGTGTTTTCTTTTCTACTTATTGTAGGCCTCAACAGGTATAAATGAGACTTATGTTGTATTCATAAGATTACATTAGTCTACAATCTTTTAGATGATCTCTGTATATCTTTAAAAACTGTCTTATCAAGGATCCTTCTCAGTTAAGATGCTATTGCTTCTTTATTGCCCAGACATGGACATTTTAGCTCTATGTTCTACATTTGTAGTCACAGTCTATTACCTACCAGAGTGCACTGGACTTATGTAATCTAATGTTACGCTCCTTCAGGCTTTTGATCCACAATGCTGGTGTTAGGAACAATCCAAGAGGTGACTGACATCTTCTAGTCCTCTTGAAAACAAAAGCACAACTTTCAATAAAAAAAACTCTCAGTGGAACAATTTAAAGGCCTCAGTCTAATGATTGTAAACAGGGATATTTTGTAACATAAAGTTCTATTATCTTGGAGCTATAGTAAACATTTCTACAACATAAAATATAGTTTATTATTTATTAAAATATTTAAAAAGTTATATTGAACATAACAGGGATGTGGAATTCCTATCGCCCGACGCCCGGCATTTGCAGTTCCGGGTGCTGGGCAGGTGAATTTTTCAGGCCCTTAGCCCTGCTTCGGGCAAGCAGGGCTGGACCTGAAAGCCCCCAACAAGCCCGGCGGCGCTCAGGGTGTATGAAGCGCGCGCCAGATTCGTGCCCGCTCCATATTCTGCAGCCCTCCTGCTGTTTTCAGTAGCTGGGGATCACGGCTGCCTATTAGCCCTTTAGATCGCCGCTGTCAAAGCTGACAGCGGAATCTAAAGGGACATGTAAATGCTCCCTGGGGGGCTAGTGGGTGGATTATCCCCCCCCCCCACGCAGCGCGATCACAGGGGGGAGACGATCCACTATAGAGGTAGCCGGAGGGCTTACCTCTGCTTCTCTGGTGTCCATTACTCTGTCATTGATAGATCCTGGCTGGACTTGGCTCTATCAATGTATCGCAGAGCACATAGATCAATGGAGTTCAATAGAACTCTATTGACCTGTTTGATGAATCTAATGATTCCTCCTAAAAGTCCCCTGAGGGACTAATAATTTTGTAAAAAAAAAAAAATATATATATATATATTAATAAAATTTTAAAATACACACATTAACCCCTTCCATATTAAAAGTTAAAATCAACCCCTTTTCCTATATAAAAACTATGTAAACATAATAAAAATAAACATATTTGGTATCCCTGCATGTGTAATTGTACGAACTTTTAAAATATAACATTATGTATCCTGTACGGTAGTAAATGACGTAAATGTAAAAAATAAATAAATAAATAAGCCACAGAATTGCAATTTTTATAATATCCCAGAATAAAAGTTAAAAGCGGTTAAAAAGTCAGATCAATACCAAAATGGTACCAATACAAAAAAATTTTTAAAAGCTACAGGGGTCAGAAATTGGCAATTAAATCCAGGACAAGTGGGTCGTCATGAGGGACAAGTAGATTTTGCTCCGTTTTAGTCCAGTGGACAAGTAGTTTTTTATTAAATTTCCACACCCCTGTATAATATTCAATGAAACCTTAACTACTTTACATGTAAAAGTTGCTGAGTTTTCCATAGCAACCAATCAGATCACTTCTTTCATTTTTCAGAGACCTTTTCGAAAATGAAAGAAGCAATCTGATTGGTTGCTATAGACAACTCAGCAACTTTTCCTCTGGACAGATTTTGATAAATCTCCTGCATTGTTTAATGGTAATGAATTAAATACATATATAAAAAACTCCCATACACACATAGCCCCATGCCTAACTAAAAGGAACCTGGGTGTCCAGAAAAGTAGGCGTTATCAGTGGCATACAAACACTTTAGTTATGATACTTATGTGTTGGCAATGGTGCATACAATTGAGAATATTGCACACATTTCTAGTTAAACATTAATTCTGATCATCAGAGGAAATGCTTTACACTTCTTTTGATACCTAGATGAGGAAGTAAGATGAGGAAAGCAGGCGTATGCAAAAAGAGTGGTCTTGAGTAGAAATAAGGGAATATATGAAAGATTTTTTTGTGTCGCATCTGCCAAATAAAACTCAGATTAGTTATGGATTCAGATACTGAGTCCCTGCTCCTGTATAGTACATTAGGTGGCCGTACACATGCCCAGGAATGAGGTGCAGAGTGAGTGTAAGCTGGAAGCATATATGAAGCTGACTTACCCGCAGGTTGCTCAGTGTACAGCAGCAGGGACTACTACTTTTGACAAGAGTCCCTATTTCTTTATGAGCACATCATACTCAGTACCTGCATAATGTAATGTAGGACATAATGCACATAATGTAATGTAGGAATAACTAACTTTCCTACTGGATTGTCAGGTGTTAGTAAATTTAGTTGATTGGACATGATCTGGAACTGAGTTCCTGCACTTTTCCCAGAGCAGAAACACTCTTTATATAAGGTATTACATCTGACAATGCATATCAGAACAAAAACCAAGCTATGAAGATAAATAGAACTGCTTGAAGAGCACAAAGACAGGATTTGGGGGAGGAACTGATCTGGGGAAGGGTACAAACCATTTCTGCTGCACTGAAAGTTCCCAGAAGCACAGCGACCTCCATAATTCTTAAATGAAAGAAGTTTAGAACAACCAGGAGTTTTCCTGGACCTGGCCACCCCACCAAACTAAATAATTGGGGAGAAAGGCTTTGGTAAAAAAGTAACCAAGAACATAATGGTCCCTCTGGCTGAGCTCCAAAGATCCTGTTTGCAGATAGAAGAAACTTTTAGAAGGTAACCATTATTGCAGCCTCCACCAATTAAGGCTGCAATAAGTGGCAAGAAAGAGGAATCTTCTCAGTAAAACACACACAACGCCTGTCTAGAGTTTACAAAAAAAAAAAACTAAATGATTATAAGACTGATTTGATGTTACCTATTTGGATGAGACCACGATTGACCTTTTTGGCCTCAATTCTAAGCTTTATGTCAGGAGGAAACCAGACAATGCACACCACCTGCCTAATATCATCCCTACACTAAAACATGGTGGTAACAGCATCATATTTGTGTGTGTGTGTGTGTGGGGGGGGGGTCAGTGGCTTGTACAAGGACACTGACCAGGGTTGAAGGAAAGGTAATGACGCACAGTGATATTCTTAATAAAAACCTAATTCAGAGTGCTCTGGACCTTAGATTGGGCTGATGGTTGACAAGATGTTCAAAGGTAACCATACTTATACCTCAAAACTTCACTAGGAGAGATAAGCAAAAACTCTTTCCTTCTTAGACAGCGTGAAGTATAGAATAGTCAGTGTGATTTTGCACATCTTTAGACTGTCTAGTCTAAATTTGCACCATCTTTTAGTTGGCTTAGTTTTATACCAAAAATGTGCAGCAAAAAGTAACAATTTAGGCCCAGCTTTATCAGACTGTGTGAGAGAAAAAGTGGAGGGATTTTCCAACAGCAACCAATCACAGCTCAGGTTTCACTTTACCTGAGCTTGTTAGCTGAGCTGTGATTGGTTGCTGTGGAAAAATCCCTCCACTTTATCTCTCACACAGTTTGATAAATCTGGGCCATAGTTTTTACCACATATAAGCCAGATCAACTTTCAGCAATGCCACACCTACATGTCAGTTAGTCATGTCCCCTATTGAGCGGGGGGGGGGGGATAAAAGTGTCCAAAACACCTGTGGAACAAGTCTCATTAGCCAGTGTTTGGTGTAAATTTCCCCATATTTTTGGTGAAGGCAGTTTTGGTTATTATTCTTATTGGGGGAGATTTATCAAAACCTGTGCAGAGGTAAAGTTGCCCAGTTGCCCATAGCAACCAATCAGATTACTTCTTTCATTTTTAACAAGGCCTCTGCAAAATGAAAGAAGCTATCTTTTAGAAGGTAACTTTTAGAAGGTAACCATTATTGCAGCCTCCACCAATTAAGGCTGCAATAAGTGGCAAGAAAGAGGAATCTTCTCAGTAAAACACACACAACGCCTGTCTAGAGTTTACAAAAAAAAAAAACTAAATGATTATAAGACTGATTTGATGTTACCTATTTGGATGAGACCACGATTGACCTTTTTGGCCTCAATTCTAAGCTTTATGTCAGGAGGAAACCAGACAATGCACACCACCTGCCTAATATCATCCCTACACTAAAACATGGTGGTAACAGCATCATATTTGTGTGTGTGTGTGTGTGTGTGTGGGGGGGGGGGGGGGGGGGGTCAGTGGCTTGTACAAGGACACTGACCAGGGTTGAAGGAAAGGTAATGACGCACAGTGATATTCTTAATAAAAACCTAATTCAGAGTGCTCTGGACCTTAGATTGGGCTGATGGTTGACAAGATGTTCAAAGGTAACCATACTTATACCTCAAAACTTCACTAGGAGAGATAAGCAAAAACTCTTTCCTTCTTAGACAGCGTGAAGTATAGAATAGTCAGTGTGATTTTGCACATCTTTAGACTGTCTAGTCTAAATTTGCACCATCTTTTAGTTGGCTTAGTTTTATACCAAAAATGTGCAGCAAAAAGTAACAATTTAGGCCCAGCTTTATCAGACTGTGTGAGAGAAAAAGTGGAGGGATTTTCCAACAGCAACCAATCACAGCTCAGGTTTCACTTTACCTGAGCTTGTTAGCTGAGCTGTGATTGGTTGCTGTGGAAAAATCCCTCCACTTTATCTCTCACACAGTTTGATAAATCTGGGCCATAGTTTTTACCACATATAAGCCAGATCAACTTTCAGCAATGCCACACCTACATGTCAGTTAGTCATGTCCCCTATTGAGCGGGGGGGGGGGATAAAAGTGTCCAAAACACCTGTGGAACAAGTCTCATTAGCCAGTGTTTGGTGTAAATTTCCCCATATTTTTGGTGAAGGCAGTTTTGGTTATTATTCTTATTGGGGGAGATTTATCAAAACCTGTGCAGAGGTAAAGTTGCCCAGTTGCCCATAGCAACCAATCAGATTACTTCTTTCATTTTTAACAAGGCCTCTGCAAAATGAAAGAAGCTATCTGATTGGTTGCTATGGGCAACTGGGCAACTTTTCCTTTGAACAGGTTTTGATAAATCTCCCCCATTGTGTTTGCACTGACCTAATATGTAGCACATGATAGACAAGTTCAATAAGAGATACTGCTCAGATGTTTTACCTGTGGGGACACTTATATAAGCACACAGGACATTGCACATAGAATCCTCTGCCATATGCATTCTGAAGCAGTGGCTGATAAGAATGTTTCGGATTGTGTTTCAGACAAATGTGGTCAGTAAAAGCCATTCTTCTCTGTGGATCATCCTCTGATTAAGGTCTTATCTGTAATTGCTTTTTTTTTTTATATAACAAACAATCTGCTAGATCTGGTAAATACCACTTGCTTAGTTTCTTTCAATAGACCTGAACTGATAGCTACTAAATCTCCTGACCTCCTGAATAATGATAGCTATCCTTGTCAGCGTATATATGATACCAACATCAGATCATCATCAGGTCTTATCTGTAATGGCTCATAAAACAAAATTGTGATCAATTAAGCAATAAATAAATTGTTGAAAATGAAAAAGAAGACAATTTTATCAGTTTGGTCATTACATTACAAACCAGCACATATACTATAGGGTACTATACTTGGGCGATCCAATTGATAATGCTATGAATTTAGCAGAGTGGAAATAGAGTGAATGCAGCAATCCTTATCGCTTGGATATTCTTACTGACAGAAGTCATTTGACAAAAGAAATGATAGCACTGTTGATAAGAAGTAATATCATAAGAACACATCAATCTGTTTTATATACTGTAGTTCCCAAGAGAAGTACATACCAGCAGGCACACAACTCATATGAGAGCATACAGTACATTATGTGCAGAGAACTGCAGAATAACTAGTGATATATAAATAATAGTAAATAAAAGTAAAAACCCATCTATACATCAAACACATTCCACTCAAACTACTGTTAGAAAATCCCCTATATTTACAGCCAATCTACAGCTATTATATACCTGCAAACTATAATGTTTAGCTTTATTTGTAATGGAAGACAGATATACACTGGTCCTTAATAGATCAGTTCACTTCTCTGGGGGTTTGCAGTGCTGTTCCTGTCAATTTAAAGCATATCTGTCATTTCAGGTAATGCTTTCGAATAAGCTGTCATGTGTACATGAGGAGTAGAACAACTTCTAGCTATTACAGTATATCACTTGTATCTGGCATTTTTCAGCAGGTTTTCTCTCTGCAATATCTATATCTATTTATTAGTTTTCACTGAGCTCACTTCTCACTACATCTTCACCCACTCTCTCTATAGACTTATTTAGGCAGCATGTAAACCAATCCCTCAGTGAGCTGATAATCCATCATGTATCAAGATGGATTTTACCAGTGAATTGCAAGTGAATGCTAGCAAGGGGGAGAGATGGGGTGCAGCAGGTAATGGGGACAAGATGTGGTCAAAATACTTTTTAGTATAATTAGATAAACAACATCTATAAATTAAGTGTATTATATTTTCTTGTACAGAAATGTCACTACATTTCCTTAAAGTGTCCCTGTCACCTTACAGAAACTTTTGACATGTCCTAGAGACATGTCAAACGCTTTAATCGCTAGAATGAGGGGGAGAATAATGGCCAGGCGCTTCACTTCTTGCTCTCAGTCAACGTTCCTATAAACTTGCATTATGAGCCTTTTTTGGTTAGGTGGCACAGAGCCTGGAAGGAGCACACTTTGAACACTGACAATAAGAAGAACGAAACTGATCACTCACCACGACTTCAGATGCTGAGTACTTTATTCAATCAATGTTGACAATGGCTGTACAGACGTAACGGCAGGGCAGTTGGTTTTAGGGAGCCCCATCCGGCGCTCCGGACGGGGCTCCCTGAGACCAACTGCCCTGCCGTTACGTCTGTACAGCCATTGTCAACATTGATTGAATAAAGTACTCAGCATCTTAAGTCGTGGTGAGTGATCCGTTTGGTTCTTCTTATAGTCATTGTGGATGATTGCCTTGCTGCACCTTTCAGCATGAGCACTACCAGCGCATCGGATGATGCGAGCAAACGCCTGAATTACTGACAGCCCTCCGCACCTCACTAGATACCCTCTAGGTGTACTCTTTATTTGTGCTTCTTGAATACACTATGAACACTTCTGCCTTCTCTATCTAACGAATCTTTGGGGTCTGAACATATCAAAATCTTGTGTTAATGGAAGTTTCCATTTTAAGGGGTAACCCAAATCTAAATAGATAAAAAGAAAAACTGTATCACTTTGGTCAGTATTATCTGTGTATTATTTTTTAAGTAAATCTTTTTCCAACTTAACCTTATTCAATATCACATTGCAATTGTTTACATGAAAACACTGCCATGTGATTAAGTAAATACTAATGACATTTCAGCTACACAATTCATCTTCTGTTAAAACTTTTTGAAAAAAGCATTGCTAATAATACCTTAGTAATTCGTGGGCCACAGTAGTAGTGAAATGATAGAAACACTTATGTAATAGTTTTTTGTGAGAACCTTCTGTTTATATCCAAGGAAACATCTAATCTTCAAGGTTGTAATAGTCTGGCTCCTGAGTGTCATGTGATATGGTCCATCTTGCTCAATAGCCTCTAGAACTATGCAATGCTTTAATGTCAATGTTGTATAGTATTGTGAAGCAAATGCTTATTTGAATGTCTAGCATTCTTAGCAAGTCATTAAGAACCTTGAATGGGCACGTATACGCTTACGTTTCCTAGATAAGCTTCTTAGATAAAGCAAAGTATACCTTTGTATGTGACATTAGAAAACATAAAATGGGCCAGAGCAAGGAGCCACTGTACAGGGCAGTCTTACTATGGTGTATACAGTCTGTCCATGTTTTGTATAACAACCCATTCATTTGAATGAAAACCAATACGACATTTGTATGTAGCTGCACAGATTAGTTATCATCTGGGGGTTATGTTCTATTCATTATAATAATTCCTTATTACTAGCAGCTACAAAGAATGTTTTGAAGGCTCAATATTTATCAATAATATAAAAGTTTTCTGCCGATTTTCTAAACTAGAGAATGCTTAGCACAAAGACATTGCAGATAACTTTATGTTTTTGGATTGTATTTTGGATTTCCAGGTGTTGTTTTGACAATTCTGGGAATTAAACTAATCAAACATTGTTTTATGCCATCACTTCACTTCATTTTCTAAAGCTATAAATAGAAAACCATGAATTACAATGACAGAACCCTGTTTAATATGCACTTTCTCATTGTAAACACTTTGTCACAGAAAGTTCACAACCTCAGGGAATTTAATGAAGCCGAAAGAAAGGTTCCTAATTTATTGTAGCTACACATTGGTATTTCCATTTTTTTTTTTTAAACTAATAACAAAATAAACATTTCTAAAATATATAACATCACCTCCATCTATCTATCTAGACTACAAATGACTATAAATGTTTTATAAATATTTTTAGAAACTAAACAAGAACAAGGGGGCGTAATCTAAAATTATTTGGGGGAAGATAACTAGCAATGATGAATAATAATACTAGTTCAGAGAAAAAATAGTAGAAGAAGTAGTTGAACTTTTTGTTAATTAGTTTTCATTTTCTTATCCTCCCTTCTAGCTTTTGAGCCCAAGACATATTGTCAAAGGGTACATGTTCGTCCCCGAGGGGTTCAAGGGGTTATCCAGGCAGCAAGTACCGTATTTATCGGCGTATAACACGCATTTTTTAGGCAAAAGTTTTTAGCTTAAAGTCTATCTGCGTGTTATACGCCGATAAGCCGCTGCAGTTCAGTGATTTAAAGCGGACGCTTTAAATCATTGAACTGCAGCGGCTTTTGAAGGTGCAGAGACCTGCCGTCGCTGACGGCTTCTCTCCCCCTGCTATCGGTGCCGCTGCCCCTTCTCTCCCCCTGGCTATCGGTTTCGCTGCCCCATTGCCGGCGCCAATAGCCAGGGGGAGAGAAGCGGTGCCGGCAATAGGGCAGCGGCGCCGACAGACAGGGGGAGAGATGGGGCAGTGGCACCCATTGCCTGCACCACTGCCCCGTTGCCTCCCCCATCCCCGGTTGTATAATTACCTGTTGCCGGGGTCGGGTCAGCGCTGCTTCAGGCCTCCGATGTGCATCCCCTGCGTATAGCAATGACGCAGGGGACACACACCGGAGGCCTGAAGCAGCGCGGACCCGACCCCGGCAACAGGTAATTATACAACCTGGGATGGGGGAGGCAACGGGGCAGCGGTGCCGGCAATGGGTGCCGCTGCCCCTTTTCTCCCCTGGCTATCGGCGCCGCTGCCCCATTGCCGGCACGATTCTCTCCCCCTGGCTATCGGCGCCGGCAATGGGGCAGCTGCACTGATAGCCAGGGGGAGAGAAGGGGCAGCGGCGCCGATAGCCAGCAGGAGAGAAGCGGCGGTAGCAGGGCTGTAGACCCCAGGAAAGGCAGGGGGAGAGAAGCGGGCAGAGACGGCCTCTCTCCCCCTGCCTTTCCTGGGAGCTTCTGTGGGGTCAGAAAGAGTGTATCGGGGTATACACATGCACACACACGCACCCTCATTTTATCAAAGATATTTGGGTAAAAAACTTTTTTTACCCAAATATCCTTGGTAAAATGAGGGTGCATGCTATAGGCCGGTGCGTGGTATACCCCGATAAATACGGTAGTTTTTTAACTAACAGGTGGGACGCAGTGCCGGACTAGTATCTGTATCTGTCTTTTTTTAACTTCCAACAACATGAGCAAATGCATGATAATCTTGCTGATTGGATAGCCCCTTTATTGCTATTATTATTTAAAGCCCCATTCACTTCAGGGCACTGTACAGGGGGTTAGAAGAGGGGTTTAATACATAAGACAAAAATAAATACAAGAAACATGAATTTAATAATTGACACACTGGTACAGAAGAGAGGACTCTGTTCATAAGGGCTTAAAAGCTACAAAGAGAGGGGAGTCAGACAGTAGGCGAAGAAAGGAGCTGTTCATATAGCAGTGCAGTGGCGGCAGGGTTATTGTAAACTATAGACTTTTCTCAAGAGGTGGGTTTTCAGGGTGTTGTTTTAAAGCTTTTGAAGTTTGGGGAGAGTCTGATAAAGATGTTTCAGCGTATGAGAAGCATTAGAGATATCTTGGAAATGGTTGTGTTAGGAGCGAACAAGGGGAGAGAACAGAGAGATATTATGAGGATAGGGATAACATGAATTAGTGTAAAATTAGAGATGTTTAGAGGGAACAGTATGTCAATTCTGTAATTATTTAGGCTGAATTTGATTAACAGTAAGTAGCCGGTAAGGGGATGGGCAGAGGCAGAAATGGACTATGGCAAGGGCAGGAGAGGACTAAGGGGAGATGTGGATTATTCAGATAAGGGAGTCCAGGAAGGATTGTAGGGGTCCAAGAGTGTTTGATTGGAGGCCAGAATGAAGCATGTTGCAGTGGTATAGGTGGTAAAATGATGAGATAAAAATGGATAAGATATATATCTATAATATTCTACAACAAAAAGAAGATAATAAAAATGAAATTTATACAGAAAATGTGTTATTTTTCTGCAGATAATCTTCTACAATTACTATATTTCCAGTTAAACATCACCATCACAGGTGGCTATGACTTTCAGCCTTCACTTAGATCCTCCCAGCCTTAGTTTAGATTCTTCCATTGTACTTACACATTGACAAATACGGTTTTGATCTCCATTAGTTGTCTGAACTGAACAAAGCTGGGTAGACATGGTCAATAAGTTTGTATTGTTTATTGAACCTTATACAAGATATACAGTAGCTTAAATTAATTCTCAAGGTAGTTCAAAAGAATACACCGATACGCGCCCTTATTGAAAATAAAATGCTTCTGGAGCTTGGTATTCACACTGTAAAGTTAACAGGGACGGAACTAGCATATTCTATTTTTTTTTTTTTTTTTTTGGGGGGGGGGAATTAACTATTCCTTATGCGTCTCGTGGACAATGATGTATGAATACAGGTTGTGGAATACCCATTTGGGTGATTCCACATGTATCAGATTTTTTTCATTCAGATCTTTTACAAATACAAAGCAAATATCACGTAAGTTACCAGATTCAACATAGATCTTACCCCATATATACAGTGGTGAAATGAATCACAAATCTACAACATCCACAACCTTCAGGTAATATAAGGAGCAGTTCTGATTCTTGTGGATTCAACCAAAGGGGGTATTTTACTTATTTACTGCAGGTAACATCAAGGCAGCAGCAGCTACCTTAGAAGTACCGTATTTATCGGGGTATACCACGCACCGGCCTATAACACGCACCCTCATTTTACCAAGGATATTTGGGTAAAAAAAGTTTTTCACCCAAATATCCATGGTAAAATGAGGGTGCGTGTGTGCGCGTGTATACCCCGATACACCCCCAGGAAAGGCAGGGGGAGAGAGGCCTTTGGTGCCGGCTTCTCTCCCCCTGCCTTTCCTGGGGTCTAGAGCCCTGCTGCCGGCCCTTCTCTCCCCCTGGCTATCGGCGCCGCTGCCCGTTCTGTCCCCCTGACTATCGGTGCCGGCGCCCCATTGCCGGCGCCGATAGCCAGGGGGAGAGAAGCGGCGCTGACAACCAGGGGGAGAGAAGGGGCAGCGGCACCCATTGCCGGCGCCGCTGCCCCGTTGCCTCCCCCCATCCCCGGTTGCATAATTACCTGTTGCCGGGGTCGGGTCCGCGCTGCTTCAGGCCTCTGGTGTGTGTCCCCTGCGTCGTTGCTATGCACTGCATGGCGCGGCGCACTGACGTCATGCGCCGCGCCGTGCAGCGCATAGCAACGCCGACATCGATAGTCAGGGGGACAGAACGAGCAGCGGCGCCGATAGCCAGAGGGAGAGAAGGGCCGGCAGCAGGGCTCTAGACCCCAGGAAAGGCAGGGGGAGAGAAGCGGGCAGCGACGGCCTCTCTCCCCCTGCCTGTTATATCTATTATTGCCCACACCATTATGCACCATTTGTGAGGTCCTAGAGGCATAAGCTATAGATTTTTATTATTAGATTTGTAAATTACTTCTATTAAAAAAATCTTAATCCTTCCAGTACTTATTAGCTGCTGAATACTACAGAGGAAATTATTTTCTTTTTGGAACACAGAGCTCTCTGCTGACATCATGACCACAGTGCTCTCAGCTGACATCTCTGTCCATTTTAAGAACTGTCCAGAGTAGAAGAAAATCCCCATAGAAAACATATGCTGCTCTGGACAGTTCCTAAAATGGACAGAGATGTCAGCAGAGAGCACTGTGGTCATGATGTCAGCAGAGAGCTCTGTGTTCCAAAAAGAAAAATAATTTCCTCTGTAGTATTCACCAGCTAATAAGTAGTGGAAGGATCAAGATCTTTTTTAATAGAAGTCATTTACTAGTCTGTTTAACTTTCTGGTACCAGTTGATTTAAAAAAAAAAAAAAAGTTTTCCACAGGAGTACCCCTTTAATAAATTACCCCTTACAGTCTTTTAAATATTTTGAATGAAAATGTTTTCCATATATTTAAACTAGGGTCTGGTAAACTTATTTTGAAGAACCCAAAGAACCCCAAAAGCTATTTAAAATTAAACATTAATGTTGGAGCATAAATTCATTTTGTCATCTATTTTTTTCCAGCATGAAATTGTAACATTATGCTGAACCAATTTTCTTTGGACAAGTTAAAATAGATGACAAATTGTGTTTTGAAAGACAGTGTGTACTGGATGGCTTCCCTCCATGTGATTCGGAGAATGTAAAGCCTACACTCATTCTGTTACATGGAGGGCAATTAGGACATTGAACACTTTCCAGTCTAGAGCTAAGGAAATAAACCTTCAACTCCACATTTAGTTTGTATTTTTCTTTTGTATTATATGTATATACTGTGGAACAACCAATGAAAGATTTTGTACTGTTCCACAATCATATATTTATGCCACAGCTGCCATCTGCGCCTCCAGAATATTCAAGCATGGCCAAGAGTAGGGTCATGAACGCCTGGGTGCAGGTTTGTTTTGGGGGGCGCTGTTATATAATTAACTCCTTTCCTTTACCGAACTTCTATTTTAATGGAAAACAGGCAAGCTAATATGTAAAAATCCAAGTGTAGTGTATGAAAAGGATGATAAGGGGGGGAGGGGTAACTTTATACTGGAACTAAAGCAAACACATCCTCAATAAGTAAGTAATAAGTAAGTTAAAAAAAAGTAAGTAAGTCAGTAAATAAAATGGTGACTAGGCACCACAAACTTTATTCAGAGGTTAAGAATGGGGACAGAATATACTTCATTTAAGTTAAGGATGCATAAAGATGTTGGGAGGGGAGAATAAACTTTATTTAGGAGGGGAACGAATAGTAATAATAACTAATACTTTGAGCCAGTAACACTTTAATAAAATCCTGCGGGGAGATTTATCAAAACCTGTCCAGCGGAAAAGTTGCTGAGTTGCCCATAGCAACCAATCAGATCGCTTCTTTTCTTTTGCAGAGGCCTGTGAAAAATGAAAGAAGCAATCTGATTGGTTGCTGTAAGCAACTCAGCAACTTTTCTTCTGGACAGGTTTTCATAAATCTCCCCCCTGGTTTGGTTGGTTACTTGGCTGAGTTGAGTCTGGACACTGACTGCCTGCCACTTGGACTCCTGCTGCCACGCTGGTCCTTTCCTGTGCCCTGCTGTAAAAGCCTCAGGTCTTCCTCAAATGGACACTGTCAGATTCCAAAACTTTTTATATGTTGTACATCTTGCCAAAACATTAACCTTTCTAATATACTTAATAAGAAAATGTATTTATTGAGAGAGCCCAGAGGAGTCCTATCAGTCAGGAGAGAGCACAGAGGTGTACTATCAGACAGAAGAGAGCACAGAGGAGTACTATCAGACAGGAGAGAGCACAGAGGAGTGCTATTAGACAGGAGAGAGCACAGAGGAGTGCTATCAGACAGGAGAGAGCACAGAGGAGTCCTATCAGACAGGGAAGAGCACAGAGGGGTACTATCAGACAGGAGAGAGCACAGAGGAGTACTATCAGACAGGAGAGAACACAGAGGAGTCCTATCAGACAGGAGAGAGCACAGAGGTGTACTATCAGACAGGAGAGAGCACAGAGGAGTGCTATCAGACAGGAGAGAGCACAGAGGAGTACTATCAGACAGGAGAGAGCACAGAGGGGTACTATCAGACAGGAGAGAGCACAGAGGAGTACTATCAGACAGGAGAGAGCACAGAGGAGTGCTATCAGACAGGAAAGAGAACAGAGGAGTACTATCAGACAGGAGAGAGCACAGAGAAGTCCTATCAGACAGGAGAGAGCACAGAGGAGTACTATCAGACAGGAGAGACCACAGAGGAGTGCTAGCCCACCTTCACTTACTGGACTTTGTCCATGCCTGTGCTTCAGCTTGGATAAAGCCATAGTTTTATAAGCCATAATTTCTATAAAAAGGAAATAACATTTTCTTATGAAGTATATTAGAAAGGTTAATGTTTTGCCAAGATGCACAGTATATATATATATATATATATTTTTTGTATCTGACAGTGCCCATTTATGAAAGTATAGAAAATTACATGCATTTTATTTTTTAGCCTTGCTAAGACACATGAGAGATTTATTAATACCCTACTGGCATTGATCTGACTTTTTGATTGCTTTGAATTCCATATTTTGCAGTATGGAATGTGAATCAAAAAACACAATTCTGGGAAAAACTGTATTTGTTGCAGTTATAACTTAAAGCTCCTTTGCCTCAATGAAAATGTTTTAACAGGGCCCACACCTACCCTGAATCCTCTAAAATACCTACAGATGGGTATTTAAAGGGGTACTCCCGTGGAAAACTTTTTAATTAGCTGGTGCCAGAAAGTTAAACAGATTTGTAAATCCCTTCTATTAAAAAAATCTTAATCCTTTCAGTACTTTTTAGGAGCTTTATACTAAAGAGAAATCTAAAAAAGAAATGCATTTCCTCTGATATCATGACCACAGTGCTCTCTGCTGACCTCTGCTGTCCATTTTAGGAACTGTCCAGAGCAGCATATGTTTGCTATGGGGATTTTCTCCTGCTCTGGACCTCTGCTGTCCATTTTAGGAACTGGAGAAAATCCCCATAGCAAACATATGCTTCTCTGGACAGTTTCTAAAATGGACAGCAGAGGTCAGCAGAGAGCACTGTGGTCAGGACATCACAGGAAATGCATTTATTTTTTTGATTTCTCTTTAGTATACAGCCCCTAAAAAGTACTGGAAGGATTAATATTTTTTTATAGAAGTGATTTACAAATCTGTTTAACTTTCTGGCACCAGTTGATTTAAAAAAAAAAAAAAGTTTTCCACGGGAGTACACCTTTAAGTACCTTAGGTTCCAGAGCTTAGGTGTAACTGCTACCTCTGTACCCCCATTATCTATACCCTTGCCTCCAAGTCTGCAAAGATCAATTTTGTCTCTATCGATATGGTTGCACAATTCTTTTAGAGCTGTTTAATATGCAGACAAAGCAGTTCTGAAAGATTGGTGCCAACCTTAACAGAAGACCTACCTCCCACAGAACGACTCTGCCAGGTAACACAAAAAATGTTTTCATTCAGCTTCCATAAGATAGTATGTCACAATATATATATATATATATATATATATATATATATATATATATATATATATATATATATATATATATATATACCGTATATACTCGAGTATAAGCCGACCCGAGTATAAGCCGAGACCCCTAATTTCAACCCAAAATCCCAGGAAAAGTTATTGACTCGAGTATAAGCCTAGGGTGGGAAATACCTCATCCCCCCTGTCATCATCCAGACCCGTCATTAACATCCTCATCATCATCCCCTTGTCATCATCCCACACATCCCCCCTTCATCATCCCCTTGTCATCATCCCACACATCCCCCCTTGTCATCATCCCACACATCCCCCCTTCATCATCCCCTTATCATCCCACACATCCCCCCTTCATCATCCCCTTATCATCCCACACATCCCCCCTTCATCATCCCCTTATCATCCCGCACATCCCCCCTTCATCATCCCCTTATCATCCCACACATCCCCCCTTCATCATCCCCTTGTAATCATCCCACACCCCCCCTTCATCATCCCCACCCCCCTTCATCATCCCCACACCCCCCCTTCATCATCCTCTTCTCATCATTCGCCCTCAGTGGTCTTCAACCTGCGGACCTCCAGAGGTTTCAAAACTACAACTCCCAGCAAGCCCGGGCAGCCATCGGCTGTCCGGGCTTGCTGGGAGTTGTAGTTTTGAAACCTCCGGAGGTCCGCAGGCTGAAGACCACTGCGGCCTTCAACATCATCCAGCCCCCTCTCACCCCCTTTAGTTCTGAGTACTCACCTCCGCTCGGCGCTGGTCCGGTCCTGCAGGGCTGTCCGGAGAGGAGGTGGTCCGGTGAGGAGGTGGTCCGGGCTGCTATCTTCACCGGGGGCGCCTCTTCTCCGCGCTTCCGGCCCGGAATAGAGGCGTTGCCTTGACAATGACGCAGAAGTACGTTGGCAATGAACGCACCTCTGCGTCGTTGTCACGGCAACGTGACTATTCTGAGGCCGGGCCCGAAGCGCTTAGAAGAGGCCTCCCCGGTGAAGATAGCAGCCCGGAACCACTATCCCACCGGACCACCTCCTCACCGGACAGTCCTGCAGGACCGGACCAGCGCCGAGCGGAGGTGAGTACTCAGAACTAAAGGGGGTGAGAGGGGGCTGGATGATGTTGAAGGCCGCAGTGGTCTTCAACCTGCGGACCTCCGGAGGTTTCAAAACTACAACTCCCAGCAAGCCCGGACAGCCGATGGCTGCCCGGGCTTGCTGGGAGATGTAGTTTTGAAACCTCTGGAAGTCCGCAGGTTGAAGACCACTGCGGGTGGGGGAGTTCACTCGAGTATAAGCCGAGGGGGGTGTTTTCAGCACGAAAAATCGTGCTGAAAAACTCGGCTTATACTCGAGTATATACGGTAGGTACGTGCTGATTTGCCATTGGTTTTATCCACATTCCGGGTAAGAAAAATAGTAGCTGATTACAGCATAAACAGGCTTAACGTGGTCCAAATATTTGACACTTGTATTGCACGCACTTAAAACAATTCCCAAAAGGTCTGATGACGTTATCACCATATGAACCTTTATTTAGAAAATTACCAAGGTCGGGTCCCCAGTGTGTGCCAACAAACTTAAGTCAATGGATTATAGAAATGATTAACTCTATCTATGCATCTCTGACATGCACAGAGCTAGCAGTCAAGCCAAAGCCATTCAACATGCTTGTTGTGAACTAAAAGCTGAAGATTATATGATGAGTATTCTAGTGCCAGTTCTGACAGATGAAAAGGACCAAACCAGGTCCTGCTGACATCAACGATGAAGGAAAATAGAAATTCTCCTGGATCCAAGTCTCTGACACTTCCAAAAGGTATAAGACCTATGTGAAATCAAACCAACATTCAGCATCAAAGGGCTACTCACACCGGCAGAGAAGTAAATTGTTAGAGGTGGGTAGTAATGAATCCTCTACTGGACACCACTGGACACATGAGTGGTGACAGGGTGGGAGGGTGACAGTCGGTAAAGCACCCAGGACAGAATATAAGAAAGATGTACAGGCTTTGTTTACAGCAGTGATCATGTGAGGGGTCCTAATCATGGGGGGAAGAGGGGGGGGTTGTTTGTGCATACAGCTCCTGACTAGTGTTGGGCGCGAATATTCGCATTTCAAATTTTTATTGCAAATATTGCAAATTTGCGAATATTGCGAATATATTCGCTATATATTCAAAATTACGAATATTCGCTTTTTTCTGTATATTCGCATATTCCTTCTTTTAACTTGTGGGCAAATTAGAATGATGCAAATACACTTGTCAGAGGTTATTAACAACATCCCTTGGAACCAATAGTAAAGTTGCCCACCCCCTCACTGTTTTCTTCCTCGAATACGCAAATATGCAAATATAACGAATACGCGAAATTCACAAATATAGGAGAAATATTTGTTTATGTAATCATGAAATATCGTGAATTCAAATATGGCCAATGCCGCTCATCACTACTCCTGACCTTAAAACCATAGTGGGTGTTGGTATTAAAGAGTATTCTTCACTTAATTACATGTCATGAACCTGATTCTTAAGCACAAACACCAACTTGCATCTATTACATCTCATGAAAAGAGGTGCAGGCACCAAGCAGTCACAAACTAAACATAAACAGTCTCTCGGACAATAGTCTTGACATTATTCATTTGAATTAGGGGTTGTGCCTTCCGCCATACTGCTTAGATAAGATACTGGGTGCGGGACAGAGTTGGGATCAATCAGTTTCCAGTTCACAGTTTTAGGTATGTTGTTCTTTCACAAAATAAATTGCCTCTGGAAAAGTCTGTTCACAAGTTGTAGTTTGAACTCTACCAAAAGCACATGTGCCCAACAGTCTTAGTGCACTCATCTTCCCTGGAATGGGACCCTCTCTGTTTTCTTCAGGGCCGTGGGAATTGTTTACTACAATTCAACAAAGTGTTCTGCTGTCTTTCACACCAACCTTTAACTTTTGACCACAGCTGCTTCTGTCTGCAGTTGTTTTGCTAGTCTTTGTATACTGAGATGAGATCAAGGATACAGTAGACCTCGACACAGCCTTCCTTTAGCAACTCAGGCCACAGACTCTCATATCAAGCACGCACCAACAATGAGTCCCCTTTGGAACTCTGTCAGGTTTTTCGAACAGCACAAGTAACAGTTTACCCACAGTGGTTTATAGTTTATCCACAGTGATACATGTACAATGTGATACAGTGATACAAATAAAGGGCATTATGTGCTGGCAGGTGTGCCAGGAAGAATTCAACTTCACTATGTAAAAATAGGGTGTTCTAGTTATTTTATTAAACCAGTGTAGCTGCTTTTACTATGCCATTTTAAAGGGGCTATCTAGGGATAGAAAAACACAGCTACTTTCTTTCAAAAACAGCTCCAAGTCTGTCTCCAGGTTGGGTGTGGTTTTACAACTTGGCTCAATTCACTTCAATGGAACTTAGCTGCAGAACCACACCCAACCTGGAGACAGACAGGAAGCAGTTTTTGATAGAAAGTAGCTGTGTTTTTCTATCCCTGGATAACCCCTTTAAGGATTGATATGAATAAGTATAACAAGCACAAATAATTATGAAAATTGTTATGAAAACCTTTACATTGTAGAGTCATTTACAAAGACATGTTTTTCACCGTTATCTATTACTGGATTTTGCTACGGTTATGACGCTTGACAGACATCGAGTGATTATTATTTATCCCTTATGCATAATAATGTATATAAAAATAATAAACTTAAGATCAGAACCTAAACCTTTGTGTGTGTTTCTAGTTTCTTGTGTTCACAATATTATGCTGAGAAGTGAACCAGCTGTTGGCTGAAAATATCTGTAACATATAAAATATAATGAAGCAAAAATGTATATTGTAAGAGTGTTGTTAGGTACTTTAAATGATCTTGGCTACATACCAATACAATTGTTTGCTTATTAAGTAGACAATATGGAAACTCTGGTCTTAATGAATCTCCAGGCGGCACATAAGCACGCTGGTCTTATGTAGAGTGCATCATTGCGCCCTTGCTATAATCTTCATTAGCTCTGAGCCGGTGGCTGGTGTAGACTTCAACTACAGTTTATGCTTGCTTGCAGGTAGTACCCATATAAAATATGTTGTGCTGTTGATTACATAAATTTTGTGCAAAACCACACTTCCTGTCCACTCAGTAGAGAATGTGAAAAAGTCACAAAAGTCTTCAAAGCTGGTGCTTGCACAAAAAAAAATTGATGGAACTTTTTGCCAGTGTTTTCCAAGCACATGCATAATAATTGCCATCTTATATGCCAAGTTCAATGCAAGATTTTATCCATGGGTGGCTTAGATACCGTATTTTTTGCCGTATAAGACACACTTTTTCTTCCCCGAAACTGGGCGGAAAAGTTGGTGCATCTTATACGGCAAATACCTGTCCTATCGCGGCGGTCCCTGCGGCCATCAACGGCCGGGACCCGCGGCTAATACAGGACATCACCGATCGCGATGATGCCCTGTATTAACCCTTCAGACGCGGCGATCAAAGCTGACCGCCGCATCTGAAGCGAAAATAACACTAACCCTGCTGTTTAGTCGGGCTTTTCGGGACCGCCGCGGTGAAATCGCGGCGTCCCGAACAGCTTACAGGACACCGGGAAGTACCTTACCTGCCTCCGTGCCAGGATCCCCTGCATGGTCGGTGCTCTCCTTCGTCATCCTCACGTCGTTGCGCACGCCGTCACATCATCCAATAGGAGCGGCATGAATAGCGGCGTGATGGTGGCAACAGAGAGCGAGGATACCGGGCAGCAGAGACATTCCGGAGTGAAGGGGACATCGGCGACAGCGATGGAGGGCGACATCCAGGGCAGCGGTGACGAGCGGTGTCGGGTCCGGAGCAGCGGGGACACATGAGTACTACCTCCTATACCAGTGGTCTTCAACCTGTGGACCTCCAGATGTTGCAAAACTACAACTCCTAGCATGCCCGGACAGCCAACGGCTGTCCGGGCATGCTGGGAGTTGTAGTTTTGCAACATCTAAAGGTCCGCAGGTTGAAGATCACTGTCCTATACTTTACATTGTATTTGGTTCAGAATCTTTATTTTCTAGATTTTTATCCTATAAAATTAGGTGCATCTTATATGCCGGAGCGTCTTGCATGACGAAAAATACGGTACTTGCCTAACACATGCAACAGAACTAATCCACTGGATAACAACCGCTAAGAACAAAACCTGTTCCAAAGGGGTCACAATGGGAAAGACATATCAACACTAAATAAGCAGGGAAAGTACATAACTACTAAGAAACAACTGAGAAGATTGGGTACCAAAAACTAGACATTAAAAAAAGTTATAAAGAACTCTAAAGTAGGGGGATTATGAGAATATAAAACAATAATTACCAACCAAGGCATTATTGTTTATTAGTCATAATGTGCTTAATGTACACTTTATAAGCATATTGCCACCTTACATAGATATCCCATTTATCTATAGTAGATGCAGGCCCCATCTGTACATATCTCTAGATCGGGGGATCCCTGATTCATGAGTTGGCCGCCATTTTCTGTGTCCTGCTGGAGGTTGGACTGAGAGGTGTATGCATTCTGCTCCAGTTCTTGCAGTGTTCACTGATATTTGGTTAATTAGAATTTGTCATGAATCAGAGTCAATGTTGAGACACAACGCGACTAATCTCTAAATGTCTGATGACTGGCTACAGAATAGCAGCTCTGAGTGTATTTTCACTCAATTGATTTGTTGCCTTGTGAATAAACAAAGCCTTTAAAAGTTCTTACTGATCTAACATCCAGAGATTACGCCGCCCTTGTATAAATCTATTTTTCCAGTTTTTTTTATCCACATAACATTTACACGCTGTCAACTTTCTGTCACATAACAGCTTTCCTGTCATTAAATCAAGCATCATTCTCAGATCACTTGTGATAAGGTATCCTCGAATATACAGTAATACATATGGACAGCACAATACAACAAACATAACTCTGAAAACCGATACAAAGGGACTGGCATTGAATCTGCAGCACTGGAGGCACTTGAATCTGCCCAGGAAAACAATTCAGCTGGCATATGTTCTCTGCTTTACATCTTTTCCTCATGGTATCAAAGCTTTCTTCAGCAGTGCACTCCTGCAACATGTTTAGGTCATTTGAGGAATTCTTAGGACAATTCCTGTGCTATTGTTATTGGAATGGATATGTAATTGTGATTAGCGCGTAGAATGCGAGAGGACTCTGTACATCACTGTATATGGATAAGTCTACATAGGTCAAACTTGCAGCAGAACGTTTCCACAAACTGCAAATAATACACTGAAAACTTGCAAGACAAATCTGCACCTATAGTTTTATGCAGGGTTTCCTAAAGTCTCTGAGTGGAATATTTTCTGGATAATTTCTCTAACTCTATTGGAAGACATGGTCATGTGGAATGGTCTTCTCTCTCACCAAACCATAGCCCAATTGACTTCTGGGATATGCTAAAGGTGTACTTCAGATATGAGTTACCTGAAGGGTGTTGTGGAAATATTAAGTTGTCACATTGCCTTCATGGTGGGTTTCATATTGTGCGATATAACATAGATTCATGTGTTGTCAACTGGGCACCATAGCTGCAGATGTGGTGGCTATTGATGGCAAATGGAGGTGTGCCATGTCTTCTGTAGGCTGAATCAATACCTTGTAACCTAATGTTGACTGTATGTATGGTTGTGGCATTGTAGGTGGATGTGGGAGTGGCTTTGTACACCATCCCTTTGTGCTAGGAATAAATAGACATAACCCACACTAGCAAGGGGGATTCTTTCTGAAGCTGGTGGGAGTGTTGCTGGATCACAATATGTTGTTTGTGCTTCTTCAACTATGGCGAATTCGCTATCCTGGCAGACCACCCTGAGCCCGAATTATTACATGTCTGGATTCCTACAACAAGGAATGCATCATGAATGAATGTGCTCAAATTGATAAAAATGGGTAGTTACTGCATCAGATTCAAATGCACATTGGCACCGAGGAAAAAGTAAGAGGTGGGTGGAGGATTTTTTGAAATTATTTAAGGGATTTAGGCAATAAGCTAAAGGCAAGGACTACTAAGGTAGTATTTTTTACTGTTACCACTTCATACACCAGAGAGGTAGCAGGAGAATAGGGAGGTGAAGCGTTGACTCAGAAACTAGTGTAGCAAGGAGGGGTTTGGGGAGAAATGAGCCGACTTCAGATACAGGCTCTATGGACAGGCTGCACCTCAATGAGGAGGGTGCAGCTGGGCTTTGGGAGATGATGGCTAGAAGGCTGGAGGAGTGTTTAAACTAGGGACAGGTGAGAAGTTCATGGAGAACTGAGCCGTCTTCTCTGTCAGCTACAGGCTTTATGGTAGGGATTGACTGCACCTCAATGGGGAGGGTGCAGCTGGGCTTTGGAAGAAGATGGCTAGAAGGTTGGAGGAGTGTTTAAACTAGGGACAGGTGAAAGGGTACCAGAAGGGTTAACAATGTGATTGGAGAGATGTAATGACCTTAGGGGTGGAGCTGAGAGAGGTGTTAGATCAGACATAACTGATAAAATAACAGCAAACATGGATAAAACAATAAGGTGTATGTATACTAATGCCAGAAACCTTACTTATAAGATTGAGGAACTAGAACTAATAATGTTGGGGGGGGGTGGGGGGGACTATGATACAGTGGGGATAAGCAAGACATAACTAGATGAGAGCTATGATCTTGACTCAGAAATAAAAGTATACAAGCTAAATGGGACATTCTAAATAAATCTTGTAAATTACCCATATACTACAGGAATAAATGCACTAGAAATAGGAGAAAACAGGAAAAAATTTAAGTTAGATGACACAACTGCTTAACCAAACAGAAAATGCACAAATCACAATCACCAGGGGAAGATGGCATCCAATTCTGCAGGAACTAAGTACTGATCGAGATAGATATAACTCCTACAAATGATTGGCCATTGTGTGTAACATCAAAATCTTTATTAAATAATAAACAATAACAATACAATGCAGATAGCCCTCCCATGAAATGACCCACCCTTAAAAACACCCAACAAGCAAACCCAGCTGGGGAAATCCCTCAGGAGTATGTTTTCATACATAAAGTGCAAGCTCAAGTTGTGCAAATACCAGCTATTATATCAGCATGATTGTTACGCCTAGCGCTCCGGGTCCCCGCTCCTCCCCGGAGCGCTCACGGCGTCTTTCTCCCTGCAGCTCCCCGGTCAGTCCCGCTGACCGGGAGCGCTGCTCTGTCATGGCCGTTGGGGATGCGATTCGCACAGCGGTACGCGCCCGCTCGCGAATCGCATCCCAGGTCACTTACCCGTTCCCGTCCCCTGCTGTCATGTGCTGGCGCGCGCGGCTCCGCTCTCTAGGGCGCGCGCGCGCCAGCTCCCTGAGACTTAAAGGGCCAGTGCACCAATGATTGGTGCCTGGCCCAATTAGCTTAATTGGCTTCCACCTGGTCCCTGACTATATCTATCCTCCTCCCATGCACTTCCTTGCCGGATCTTGTTGCCCTTGTGCCTAGTGAAAGCGTTTTGTGTGATTAAAGCCTGTGTACCAGTACTTCTGCTATCTCCCCTGACTACGAACCTTGCCGCCTGCCCCCGACCTTCTGCTACGTCCGACTTTGCTTCTGCCTACTCCCTTGTACCTCGCCTATCTTCAGCAGCCAGAGAGGTGAGCCGTTGCTAGTGGATACGACCTGGTCACTACCGCCGCAGCAAGACCATCCCGCTTTGCGGCGGGCTCTGGTGAAAACCAGTAGTGTCTTAGAACCGGTCCACTAGCACGGTCCTCGCTATCCCTCTCTGGCACAGAGGATCCACCTCCTGCCAGCCGGCATCGTGACAGTAGATCCGGCCATGGATCCCGCTGAAGTTCCTCTGCCAGTTGTCGCTGACCTCCCTACGCTGGTCGCCCAGCAAGCTCGTCAGATCGCCCAACAAGATCACCAGCTGTCGTACTTGACCACCATGACACAGCAACTCCAGTCACAACTACAGCAAGTACAGTCACAGCTACAGCAGCAACAACCATCTCCTCCGCCAGCTCCTGCACCCCTTCCGCAGCGAGTGGCCACTCCTAGCCTCCGCCTGTCCTTGCCGGACAAGTTTAATGGGGACTCTAAGTTTTGCCGTGGCTTTCTTTCGCAATGTTCCCTGCACATGGAGATGATGTCGGACCAGTTTCCTACTGAAAGGTCTAAGGTGGCTTTCGTAGTCAGCCTTCTGTCTGGAAAAGCTCTGTCATGGGCCACACCGCTCTGGGACCGCAATGACCCCGTCACTGCCTCTGTACACTCCTTCTTCTCGGAAATTCGAAGTGTCTTTGAGGAACCTGCCCGAGCCTCTTCTGCTGAGACTGCCCTGCTGAACCTGGTCCAGGGTAATTCCTCCGTTGGCGAGTACGCCATACAATTCCGTACTCTTGCCTCTGAACTATCCTGGAATAATGAGGCTCTCTGCGCGACCTTTAAAAAAGGCCTATCCAGCAACATTAAAGATGTTCTGGCCGCACGAGAGACTCCTGCTAACCTGCATGAACTCATTCATCTAGCCACTCGCATTGACATGCGTTTTTCTGAGAGGCATCAAGAGCTCCGCCAGGAAAAAGACTTAGATCTCTGGACACCTCTCCCACAGTCTCCACTGCAATCTGCGCCTAGGCCTCCCGCCGAGGAGGCCATGCAAGTGGATCGGTCTCGCCTGACCCTGGAAGAGAGGAATCGCCGTAAGGAAGAGAATCTTTGTCTGTACTGTGCCAGTACTGAACATTTTTTGGTGGATTGCCCAATCCGTCCTCCACGTCTGGGAAACGCACGCTCGCACCCAGCTCTCGTGGGTGTGGCGTCTCTTGATGCTAAGTCGGCTTCTCCACGTCTCACGGTGCCTGTTCGGATTTCTACTTCAGCCAGCTCTTCCCTCTCAGCCGTGGCCTGCCTGGACTCTGGAGCTTCTGGGAATTTTATTCGGGAGTCCTTAGTGAATAAATTCCGCATTCCGGTGACCCGTCTTGTCAAGCCACTCCACGTTTCCGCGGTCAACGGAGCCAGGTTGGATTGCACCGTGCGTTTCCGCACGGAGCCCCTCCTAATGTGCATCGGACCTCATCACGAGGAAATTGTATTTTTGGTCCTTCCTAATTGCACTTCTGAAGTTCTCCTTGGACTACCCTGGCTTCAACACCATTCCCCAACCCTGGATTGGTCCACTGGGGAGATCAAGAGTTGGGGCCCCTCTTGTTCCAAGGACTGCCTTCAACCGGTTCCCAGTACTCCCTGCCGTGACCCTGTGGTTCCTCCTGTATCCGGTCCCCCTAAGGTCATTAAGGACTCTGCCTGCCACAGGAAATGCCTCTCCCCCCCCTCCCAGTCCCATCAGGCAAGCCCCTGTGTCCCCGCATGGCCCTCGTCCTGGTGTCACACTGCCCCGTGCCAGGTCTCGCCCTCTGCCCTCTCTCCCCATTCCTACTCCTGCTGTTCTGCCTGCCGTTGAGGAATCCCTCCATCCCTTCCCGGTGTCCTCATCCCAGGGGAGGCAGTTACCGGATAAAGAGAAGGGGAGACCTAAGGGGGGGGGGTACTGTTACGCCTAGCGCTCCGGGTCCCCGCTCCTCCCCGGAGCGCTCACGGCGTCTTTCTCCCTGCAGCTCCCCGGTCAGTCCCGCTGACCGGGAGCGCTGCTCTGTCATGGCCGTTGGGGATGCGATTCGCACAGCGGGACGCGCCCGCTCGCGAATCGCATCCCAGGTCACTTACCCGTTCCCGTCCCCTGCTGTCATGTGCTGGCGCGCGCGGCTCCGCTCTCTAGGGCGCGCGCGCGCCAGCTCCCTGAGACTTAAAGGGCCAGTGCACCAATGATTGGTGCCTGGCCCAATTAGCTTAATTGGCTTCCACCTGGTCCCTGACTATATCTATCCTCCTCCCATGCACTTCCTTGCCGGATCTTGTTGCCCTTGTGCCTAGTGAAAGCGTTTTGTGTGATTAAAGCCTGTGTACCAGTACTTCTGCTATCTCCCCTGACTACGAACCTTGCCGCCTGCCCCCGACCTTCTGCTACGTCCGACTTTGCTTCTGCCTACTCCCTTGTACCTCGCCTATCTTCAGCAGCCAGAGAGGTGAGCCGTTGCTAGTGGATACGACCTGGTCACTACCGCCGCAGCAAGACCATCCCGCTTTGCGGCGGGCTCTGGTGAAAACCAGTAGTGTCTTAGAACCGGTCCACTAGCACGGTCCTCGCTATCCCTCTCTGGCACAGAGGATCCACCTCCTGCCAGCCGGCATCGTGACAATGATCATAATCAAACATACACATAGGAAGTAAGTACTGTACCTAATTGTGACATACTGGTGTCCTGGGGATCCCCTGGCATCTTGACACATGTTTCGGGACAATCCCTTTCTCAAGTTGGTACCTCTTGAGAAAGAGATTGTCCCGGAACAAGTGTCAAGGTGGCAGGGGGTCCCCAGGACACCAGTATGTCGCAATTAGGTACAGTACTTACTTCCTATGTGTATGTTTGATTATGATCATGCTGATATAATAGCTGGTATTTGCACAACTTGAGCTTGCACTTTATGTATGAAAACATACTCCTGAGGGATTTCCCCAGCTGGGTTTGCTTGTTGGGTGTTTTTAAGGGTGGGTCATTTCATGGGAGGGCTATCTGCATTGTATTGTTATTGTTTATTATTTAATAAAGATTTTTGATATTACACAATGGACAATAATTTGTAGGAGTTAAAGGTGTGTTGATTGGTTGCTGGTCTATAGGTAATTGTACTGTTCTAGACAGACCCTTATTCCTTATATTTAAAGACTCTATTATGACAGGAATTGTTCCGCAGGACTGGCACTTAGCATATACGTGGTGCCTATGTAGTGGATTCATATAAACTAATATAAATACCGTATATACACGATTTTTCGTGCTGAAAACACCCCCCTCGGCTTATACTCGAGTGAACTCTCCACCCGCAGTGGTCTTCAACCTGCGGACCTCCTGAGGTTTCAAAACTACAACTCCCAGCAAGCCCGGGCAGCCATCGGCTGTCCAGGCTTGCTGGGAGTTGTAGTTTTGAAACCTCCGGAGGTCCGCATGTTGAAGACCACTGCGGCCTTCGACATCATCCAGCCCCCTCTCACCCCCTTTAGTTCTGTACAGTACTCACCTCCGCTCGGCGCTGGTCCGGTGCTGCAGGACTGTCCGGTGAGGAGGTGGTCCGGTGGGATAGTGGTTCCGGGCTGCTATCTTCACCGGGGAGGCCTCTTCTAAGCGCTTCGGGCCCGACCCCAGAATAGTTACGTTGCCTTGACAACGACGCAGAGGTACGTTCATTGCCAAAGTACTTCTGCGTCATTGTCAAGGCAACGCCTCTATTCCGGGCCCGCAGCGCGGAGAAGAGACCTCCCCAGTGAAGATAGCAGCCCGGAACCACTATCCCACCGGACCACCTCCTCTCCGGACAGCCTGCAGCACCGGACCAGCGCCGAGGTGAGTACTGTACAGAGCTAAAGGGGGGTGAGAGGGGGCTGGATGATGTCGAAGGCCGCAGTGGTCTTCAACCTGCGGACCTCCGGAGGTTTCAAAACTACAACTCCCAGCAAGCCCGGACAGCCGATGGCTGCCCGGGCTTGCTGGGAGTTGTAGTTTTGAAACCTCTGGAGGTCCGCAGGTTGAAGACCACTGAGGGCGGATGATGAGAAGAGGATGATGAAGGGGGGGGTGTGGGATGATGACAAGAGGATGATGAAGGGGGGGGTGTGGGATGATGAAGGGGGGTGGGGATGATGACAAGGGGATGATGAAGGGGGGGGGTGTGGGATGATTACAAGGGGATGATGAAGGGGGGTGGGGATGATGACAAGGGGATGATGAAGGGGGGTGGGGATGATGACAAAGGGATGATGAAGGGGGGGTGTGGGATGATTACAAGGGGATGATGAAGGGGGGTGGGGATGATGACAAGGGGATGATGAAGGGGGGTGGGGATGATGACAAGGGGATGATGAAGGGGGATGGGGATGATGACAAGGGGATGATGAAGGGGGGATGTGTGGGATGATGACAAGGGGATGATGACAGGTGATGATGATGAGGGTCTGGATGATGACAGGCGGTGATGATGATGAGGATGTTAATGACGGGTCTGGATGATGACAGGGGGGGATGATGTATTTCCCACCCTAGGCTTATACTCGAGTCAATAACTTTTCCTGAGATTTTGGATTGAAATTAGGGGTCTCGGCTTATACTCGGGTTGGCTTATACTCGAGTATATACGGTACTTATATAAAATGTCTATTTTCCTAATCTGCTTACTAAGATCCTCGCTGAGCTAAACTGCTCCCCCCTCCCATCGTGCATCGAAGATGGCACCCCAAGTTGGAATGTAGCAAAGATAAGAAGAAATTTATCTAGAGAAGAAAGACGTAGCTGCTTTTAACACCCAATTCACGCAACCTTTTGCAGACATAAAATAACCTAATACAGCGCCTACATGGGTTAATGCAAGATCGGTCCTGTCAGAATAATCTGATCAGCTTCTATGAGGAGGTCAGTAAAAGGTTGGACATTATTTTTTTAATTAATATCTTTTCCTTAGAATAATAATAATGAAAAAAAAACTTATCTAAAGTATACCTTATAAGTTTTCCCATGATACTATCACCCTATGGACCAGTGGTGCAGCTACTTGATGCAACTGATTGATTGTTAGCCATAAAGGTGTTCATCCGAGGTCTTCAGTCAGGCCACAAATTCAACCCCCAAAAAACCTTTAGAGGATTAATTGAGACAAGCTAAATGTTTTTTATAGGATTACGGTACAATGTCAAATCCTCTTAGATTGCCATTGAGAATTTACACTGTGAAACCATCATATTACTCTTGAAAAGGTAGAATAGAAATAGAAGGATGTATTTATTATACAGATACAAGATGCATTGATCCTCCTAGACAAAAGAGCAGAAAAAGAGGCCTCAGCAGCATTGTATATTGTATAGCCATGTCTGCGAAGGTTTACTTTGAATAGCAGTTACTCTATTAGGAAATAATTTATTGCAATGGAAATTGGTTCATTTCAAGCCTCATTTCACTCAGTAGTCTCAAATGCCTACATGTGAGTTTAATGGCTTTTATCCTATTCTGTGAACAACTGATTAGAAGGATTTTCTTTTATTGAATCAATACTTACTAAGGATGTATTTACAAGCAGGAGCGTCACTAGGGGGCTAACGGGGCTATAGCCCCGGGTGTCAAGCAGTCGCCCATTTTTAAATTTTTTATTTAGATATAGTCATTGCCACCGCTGCTTTATACAGTGGTGGCTTTTGAGACATACCGTAGCGTGGCATGGTGTGACGTGCCGCATGTAGGCTCGACATATGCAGCGTGTACTGGACACCGGGAGATGGGGCAGGAAGGAAGGCTGATGGGAACACACGTGCTGCACGGAGGCACGCACGTCTGCTCCTAGCCCCACCTGCATATACCTTTACATGGGCACCGAGTGAGGAGAAAGTGAAAGAGAAAGTGTCACAGTAGGCTGTTAGCGCTGCTGACTAGCGCTATATCCCCTGCCACTGAAGCTGCTGAGAGACGCTGATAGGTCAAAAATGGCAAGAGGTGGGTGAGAAGGGGGGTGAGAGGTGGGTGAGAAGGGGGTAAGAGGTGGGTGAGAAGGGGGTAAGAGGTGGGGGAGAGGTGGGTGAAAAGTGGTGAGAAGGGGGAGAGGGGGAAATGTGTGTGAGAAAGGGGGAATGGGGGGGGGGGAGAAGGGGGGAGAGGTGGGTGAAAAGGGGTTAGAGGTGGGTGAGAAAGGGGAGACGAGGAGGGGGGGTGTATAATAATGTATGCATGTATGATAGAAGTGTGCATGCATGATAGAAGTATGTGTATGTATGTATGATGGATGTATACATGAGTGCATGATAGATGTATGTATAAGGTCAGGTTTACACTTTGAAATATCCGAACGTAATTTCCGCTGTAGATCCCATTGGCAGCTTAAGGACCATGCATACTGCATTGCAGTCCCCAAAGACGGCAATGGATTTCTATTTATAAACAAATCCGTTAAAAAATGCATTGCCTGTATGGGGACAGCAATGAAGTAGTGCCGCCCATGGTATCTCCGGCAGAAATTCTGTCTGGAGATCTATGAATAATGGATGTGTGCATTCCTAGTAAATGTATGTAGAACAGATGTGTGCATGCATGGTAAATGTATGTATAGTAGATGTGTGCATGCATGATAAATGTATGTATAATAGATGTGTACATGCATGATAAATGTATGTATAATAGATGTGTGTATGCAAGATAGGTATATGTATTTATGCTAGATGTATGTATGATGGATGTGTGTATGTATAGTAGATGTATGCATGTATGTTTGATTTTTTTTTTATTGATCTTTAATGTAAAAGGTGAGGTTTTAACACCACAAGGACGAAGGGCATACCTCGTACGCCATTGCCATAAAAAAGCAGTGTCCCGATCAGCTTAGAGGACGGCGGGAGGGCCCTTACCTGCCTCCTCATTCAATAGTTGCTCTGAAGCTCCAGTCAGCCATGGCAGGCTGGAACAGCAGAGCACTAATAACACTGATCAATGCTATGCTATGGCATAGCATTGAACAGTGTATGCAGATACACTAAACAAAAAAAAACTGTCTAAAAAAACTGTGTAAAAAAGGTGGGGACTAAAAAAACTGTGTAAAAAAGGTAAGAAAAAAAAGTTAATAAAAGTATTTAATCCCTTCCCTAATAAAAGTTTGAATCACCCCCCTTTTCCCATTACATTTTCTTTTTAAACAAAATAATAATAAATATATTGTTACGCCGAGCGCTCCGGGTCCCTGCTCCTCCCCGGAGCGCTCGCGGCGTTCCTCTCTCTGCAGCACCCCGGTCAGACCCGCTGACCGGGAGCGCTGCACTGACATTGCTGGCGGGGATGCGATTCGCATAGCGGGATGCGCCTGCTTGCGAATCGCATCCCAAGTCACTCACCTGTCCCGGCCCCCGGCTGTCATGTCCTGGCGTGCGCGGCTCCGCTCCTTAGGGCGCGCGCGCGCCAGCTCTCTATGATTTAAAGGGCCAGTGCACCAATAATTGGTGCCTGGCCCAATCAGCCTAATTAGCTTCCACCTGCTCCCTGGCTATATTACCTCACTTCCCCTGCACTTCCTTGCCGGATCTTGTTGCCTTGTGCCAGTGAAAGCGTTTAGTGTTGTCCAAAGCCTGTGTTCCAGATCTTCTGCTATCCACATTGACTACGAACCTTGCCGCCTGCCCCGACCTTCTGCTACGTCTGACCTTGCCTCTGTCTAGTCCTTCTGTCCCACACCTTCTCAGCAGTCAGCGAGGTTGAGCCGTTGCCGGTGGATACGACCTGGTTGCTACCGCCGCAGCAAGACCATCCCCCTTTGCGGCGGGCTCTGGTGAAAACCAGTAGCAACTTAGAACCGGTCCACCGACACGGTCCACGCCAATCCCTCGCTGACATAGAGCATCCACATCCAGCTAGCCGAATCGTGACAGTAGATCCGGCCATGGATCCCGCTGAGGTGCCGCTGCCAAGTCTCGCTGACCTATCCACGGTGGTTGCTCAGCAATCGCAGCAAATCGCCCAACAAGGACAGCAGCTGTCGCAGTTGACCGCCACGTTACAGCAACTTCTGCCACTGCTACAGCAGCAACCATCTCCTCCGCCAGCTCCTGCACCTCCTCCGCAGGTCCAAGTCCTTAAGGTCCAAATGGGCTGAGTCCTTAAGGGGTTAAAGGAGTACTTCGGTGGAAACCTTTTTTTTTTTTTTTTTAATCAACTGGTGCCAGAAAGTTAAACAGATTTGTAAATCACTTCTATTAAAAAATCTTAATCCTTCCAGGACTTATTAGCTGCTGAATACTACAGAGAAAATGTACTGACATCATGACCACAGTGCTCTCTGCTGACATCTCTGTCCAGAGAAGCATATTTTTGCTATGGGGATTTTCTCCTACTCTGAACAGTTTTTAAAATGGACAGAGATGTTAGCAGAGAGCACTGTGCTTGTTGTTCAGCAGAGATCTCTGTGTTCCAAAAATAAAAGAATTTCATCTGTAGTATTCAGCAGCTAATAAGTACTGGAAGGATTAAGATTTTTTAATAGAAGTAATTTACAAATCTGTTTAGCTTTCTGGCACCAGTTGATTTAAAAAATTAAAAAAATTCCACGAAGTACCCCTTTAACCCTTAAAGCGCAACTGTCATGAGTTTTAACCCCCATAAACCAGCCCCAGCTTGACAAAGTTGTTAGAAAGAACAGTTAAATCATACCTTTTGCTTCTCTCTAGCAGCTTTAATGATGCTAAAAAATGCTTTTAACGATAGTCAGCAACAGTGGGATAGGCGTTGCTATGCCCGCAGCCGCAACGCCTATCCCCTGTATGTCAGTGCTGGGGACGCTATGTGATTGGTCCACAGGTCCCAGCACTGAGAGCCCTTATTACTGTACTGTACTGAAGAAGAATTAATGGCGCCCGTTCACCTATGCATTCTGGTGATGCAGGCAGTCAGCACTTACAGCAAGCACTAGCTCTCTTTCTGATAGTACTTGCTCCCTATAGCCCAATGCGCGGCGTAATGCTGTAGCGGAATGATCTGGCCGCTCGCATTGCATCACAGCAGTAGATGAGACCGGATCCTCACGCCCCCTCCCTTAGACATGAATGGAGGGGGTGTGGCGTGATGTCACGTCCCCAGTCCTGGAAACCCGGAGATTTCCGAAACTGGAGATTCAGCAGCCGCATATAATGCGGGTGCTGCAGGGAGATCGCGGGGGTCTCAGCAGTGGGCCCCCCGCGATCAGACATCTTATATATAAAATGTTTTTGCCCGGAATACCCCTTTAATATTCCTTTAATCTGTCAATGCTCAGAAACTGTAAGGCTAAAGAGGAACTGTAAGGCCCCCTTTCCTCTGTATTCCCCTGAGAAAAAGAATGGTACCTGGCACTATGTCTTAAAGCAGCTAAATCTAGCTTCACATTTAATTGAATACATAAAGGAAGGATAGCTCAGAATATACACAGGCTAATGTTATCTAAGAAAAATGATAAGGCAGAAAAGTCAATAGTTTTCTGGAAAGCTTCTAAAAAAGAGCGTAAATCACTCCTAATAAGTCATGCTTTTAATGCTTTCTTGCTGTCTGATTAACAGTCTACTTTGTTAATTGAAACAAGCGTTTTTATTCATCTGCAAAGGCAGCTAAAATGACATACAATTTTTCAACTATGGGTGGAATTTATCAATATATGTGCTGTTAAATGTACGCAAGTTATCTCTGCTACTCGCCAAATGTGCTGAAGGCCATATAAATGGTCTTTCCAAGCTACTATAGCTGCTGCACTTTAATTAGTGTGTCTAATATACTTGCTTTTTTACCACTGTTCTCAAATGCCAAAGATTATGTCCCTGTAATTTTCACATTTTTGTAAAGGTTTTCAATGTAAAATCTCTGTATTTCCACCTACGGGAATAAAAGGCAATAATAAGATGAAAGGGAATCAAAATATATGAAAAGGCGAATATATAGATATCAGCAATAAAGACACATAAGTCAAACATGCTACTTTCTAGGAAATATGTTAATGACATGAATGTAAGTATAATATACAGTGGGGCAAAAAAAGTATTTAGTCAGCCACCAATTGTGCAAGTTCTCCCACTTAACAAGATGAGAGAGGCCTGTAATTTTCATCATAGGTATACCTCAACTTTGAGAGACAGAATGAGAAAAAGAATATATAAAATCGCATTGTCTGATTTTTAAAGAATTTATTTGCAAATTATGGAGGAAAATAAGTGTTTGGTCCTCTAGAGCAGTGATGTTTTGGGGCTGTCGCTGGGCAACACACAATTTCAACTCCCTCCAAAGGTTTTCTATGGGGTTGAGATCTGGTGCCTGGCTAGGCCACTCCAGGACCTTGAAATGCTTCTTACGGAGCCACTCCTTTGTTGCCCGGGCGGTGTGTTTGGGATCATTGTCATGCTGAAAGACCCAGCCACGTTTCATCTTCAATACCCTTTACACTGATCAGTCGTCCTGGTCCCTTAGCAGAAAAACAGCCCCAAAGCATTATGTTTCCACCCCCATGCTTCACAGTAGGCATGGTGTTCTTTGGATGCAACTCAGCATTCTTTCTCCTCCAAACACGACGAGTTGAGTTTTTACCAAAAAGTTCTACTCTGGTTTCATCTGACCATATGACATTCTCCCAATACGCTTCTGGATCATCAGAATGCTCTCTAGAAAACTTCAGACGGGCCCGGACATGTACTGATCCAGTAAAATGACAGATACACGACACTGCAGCTGCCGATCCATGCTGAAGCTGCAGTGTCGTGTATCTGTCGTTTTACTGGATTAAAAAATAGTCCTTTGTATGGAGCTATAGTGATATGGCATGAAGAGTGCTCAGTCTTACACCACTTTCTGCCTATAGGTGTGAACTAAATATCTGGATATCATTAGCAATAGTTGTATCACACACAGGGCATTGTTTGCCTCAGAGGACCTTTGTTTACTGTTCCTTTGGGAGTATTGTAGTTTGGAATCCATGTATCCTGTGAAGATTTAATGTACGCCCTGTTGAGGCATATAGCATCTTTCTGACCATCTGACTTTTATGGTGTCATGCCCATCATTTCTAACAGAATTTTTTGTCCTAATCTACTGCCGTTTGGAGGACTTCCAGATTTTGGAAAGCCAGAAAGGACGCTTCAAGCTATCTATAGAGGCCCTTGATTTGGGGCGCACCAAGTGTCATATGTAACATTTTTCTCCTGCTGTAACTGTCCATAAATACACATTGTTTGCCTGCATATGTTGCTGGCTTGTGCTATATGGTTACACCTAGCTCCATATATATGTATACTTTCTTTTTGGAGAATCCCTGATCCTTTATGTAAATTCTTATACTGTGTTTTTTGATCCACTGATGAACCGTTGTATACTATAAGATACACAGGGAAACTCGTAGGGACATACAGGTGTTCATCATTGGAGAATTATATATATGTTTTTTCTGATAAATTAATGTTTAGGATTCATGCTGTAATAAGGTTTTTACACTTTAATAAATTGTTACATTAGCTTCATGTGGTTGTTTCTATTAGGTTTAAAAACCAAGTATACCAATTGCCACAGAATGGGAAAACGCTAAAGAAGTTTTCACCATTTAAAACTACAGCTGACAGTATGACTTAAGCAGTGGTAAGGTTATGCTGGGAGTTGTAGTTTCACTCATCATAACTTCAGAACTTACAAGTGACTCCAGCACTGATGGGACATAGTGAAGAGAATACACAATAAAATCAGTGATTACAGGTGAAGTCTTCTCTATAGTCTTTCCTTATCAAATTCAGTTGTACATACCGCCAGGACTTGTTCCAGCTAAATTTTCACTCTGTAGAACTTGAGTAGAACCCAGATGGTTCCTCACTATGTCAGCGGATTCTGAGCCACTATATGAAAACAATAATTAATATAACCCAACCAGACAATGTATCCTCTAAATCTAATACTACCACACACACTACGCTCCCTCAGAATATAACCCTGTCCCACACTGTACCCTCTAAATAACCCCCCAGCCCCACAACGCAGCACCTCCTCATGTCAGCCTCATCACCATGATGGGGGTTGTAGTTTAGCAACAGTTGGAGGCTCCTTGTTTGGGAACACACTGCCAAAATGTACTAACCAATTTTCTGTGGTTTTCTTCTCATTTTAGATATGTGTATGCTGAGAATTACTATGGATTTGGTGGACTACATCGATGACCAGCATTTTTATGAAATGTTAACAAGGACTTTTGTAATAAAATATTTTTTCTGTGTGTTGTTTTTTTAATTTACTTTTCAGGCTAGCCCCAAAACCAACTAGCGCTAACCCCAAATTATTATCCTGGTACCACCCCAGGGGTGCCATGAAGAGCTGGTACCAACAGGCCCAGAGCGTCAAATATGGCACTCTTGGGCCTAGGCGGTAACAGGCTAGAGTTATTTTGACTGGGGAGGGCCAGAAACAATGGTCCTCGCCCACCCTGGTAACATCAAGCTGTTGCTGTTTGGTTGGTATCTGGCTGAGAATGAAAAGACGGGGAACCACACACGTTTTTATTTATTTTTGAAAAAATAAGACGGCTTGAACTACTAAGCCTGTAAAGTAAAAAAAAAAAACACACAACACCTCAAGGAAAAAAATAGTTTATTACAAAAAACACTCAACCCACAACCTGCCCTCGTTAACAATTTCAATTACATTTTTCAAGAACTGCAGGTCAACGATGTAGTCTACAGGATACATGTATCTGAAACAAGAAGAAAAGCACAGAAAATGGTACAATACATTTTTTGGGCGCTCTCCACTGGGGAGCACCCATTAAACAGTGTGTTCCCAAACAGCCTTTGTCTGTCTGGGAATGATGGGAGTTGTAGTTTAGCAACAGCTAGGGGCTCCCTCTTTGGGAAGACACTGTAAAAAGAAAGGGTCCGTTCACATTATATATTTTTAACATGCCATTTTAAAAAAAAAAGGCATGCTAAAACATATAATGTGAACAGAGCTATTCTTACCACCGACATTGCAGGTTGTGAGTGTCTTCTTGCATATAGCCAATGCTATTACCACAGGGGGAAGGGGGGGGGGGGATTGGTGGTGTTACTGATGGATGATATGGGTGCTCCTTCATCATCCACCAGCAACCCCCACCCCCGGCATAAGTAGCACCCCCATCAGCAGATACTGCTGACAGATGATGAGGGGTGCTATTACCAAATGGAAGGGGGAGGGTGCGATGCTGATGGATGATGGGGGTGCTACTTCCAGGAGGATGATCCTGCCGATGGATGATGAGGGTGCTACTGCCCCCCCCCCCCCCCCCACATTAGAACCCTCATCATCACCTTTTTCCATGGCAGTAGCCTACCTTGGCTGGCTGGCTTGCTGGCTGGCAATACTGCATGCACAGGTACATGAAGGGTGGCACCGCTCGGTGGCGCAGCTGAGGCGGGGGTGCTTGCATACATGACACCGGGCTGCACCTGGTAGGACGGGGGGGGAGGGATTCAAGGGAAAGTGCAAGACGTACCGCCGGCCGGCGCAACTGAGGAAGGGGGGTGGGCGTTTGGTGCTAGTGGAAGGGTCGGACATGCCAACAACTGAGGAGCAGGGGGGGTAGGGGTGCTAGGGAAAGTGCAGGACGTGCCGCCAGGCGAGTGCCATGGGGCTGCGCAACTGTGGAGCCGGGGGAGATGTGCAGAGCAACTGAGGAGTGGAGGGGGGAGCTAGAGGAAGAGCCGGACGTGCTGCCGGGTGGCGCAACTGAGGGGGGTGCTGGATGTACCTGGTGTCACCCCATCAGGCCGGGGTCACCTGGTGTGGCCTGCACCCCCCGCACCCAGGTCGCTATGCCATGTCTATTGAGAGTAACATCTCATCTTGTAAGGTTGGCTACAAGTTCTCTTTCAGGTCATTGTGGTATGTTAGACTCCCCTGTAAGAGCAGGGTGTTGTCACTCATAACAGTATTCACAGGCAGGTTACACTAATATCACAAACATGTCTGGCTATCTGTACTGGTAATATACGAGCTGCGCCTCATTCTTTGTTTTGCTTAAAGAGCAATACACGATGCTAGGAAAGTATTTATATGCTAGGAGGGGAAAGCTTCATTAAAGTGTGATTGCTGCGATTACACCAAGATTACACATTATGTACCATTGACTTGAAAGGCAGTTGAAGGGCAATTGCAGCATTTACGATTAAATGAATTTCACACACAGATGCTAAAGGAATGTTTAACTATTTTAGCAGTTCTTTTTCTAGTGCTATTTTTCCATCCTCTCAAAAGTGTGGGACTTGCTACACCATTAACCTAACAATGTAGAATTTGAACCCATAATTCTGTCTCCAGGGCCGCCTTCAGGGGCGTACAGCCAGTACTCCAGTAAGGAGCCCGAGCTCCCAAGGGGCCCGGCCCACTGCACCCCCTGCAGCAACCAGGGTCAGAACATTGGCAGTGGCTGGAGGCTCGGTGTCCCGACACACATATTGATCAGTCAGCCTGAGAACTCAGGACCTGTATGCACTGCAGCTGCAGCATCACACACAGGTCCTGAGACTGACAGCTGACACAGTGACCGGAGGACCAGAAGCTACAGAGTCTGTACTGCATACTGTACAGACAAGATCCTCACTGCTGCCTCCTACTGTCTGCCCTCTCCTCACTGGTTCTGGCTCCTCCTGCTGACGGCACACAGGAACAGCTGCTCAGGGGAAGATCTGCTACATTGGGTAAGAGGAGAACCTGATCTTATTACTATGTGAGGAAGGGGGGCTGAGAGTCCTGCTGTGTGGGGAGGTTGGAGAGGGGAGACCTGTTATAAGGGGGTCTGGAGGGGGGAACCCTGTTATAAGGGGGGGGGCTGGAGAGGGGAAACCCTGTTATAAGGAGGGGGGTTGGAGAGGGGAGACCCTGTTATAAGGGGGGGGGGCTTTAGAGGGAAGACCCTGTTATAAGGGGGGGTCTGGAGAAGGGAGACCTGTTATAAGAGGGGGGGCTGGAGAGAGGAGACCTATTATAAAGGGGGGTGTTGGAGAGGGGAGACCCTGTTATAAAGGGGGGTCTGGAGAAGGGAGACCTGTTATAAGAGGGGGGGCTGGAGAGAGGAGACCTATTATAAAGGGGGGTGTTGGAGAGGGGAGACCCTGTTATAAGTGGGGGGGGGCTGGAGAGGGGAGACCCTGTTATAAGGGGGGCTGGAGAGGCGAGACCTGTTATAAGGGGGGGGCTGGAGAGAGGAGACCTGTTATAAGGGGGGGGGCTGGAGAGGGGAGACCTGTTATAAGGGGGGGGGGGGCTGGAGAGAGGAGACCTGTTATAAGGGGGGGGGCTGGAGAGGGGAGACCTGTTATAAGGGGGGGGGTGGATGGGGGGAGACCTGTTATAAGGGGGGGCTGGAGAGGGGAGACCTGTTATAAAGGGGGGGGCTGGAGAGAGGGGACCTGTTATAAGGGGGGGGCTGGAGAGGGGAGACCTGTTACAAGGGGGAGGGGGGGCTGGAGAGAGGAGACATAAGGGGGGCTGGAGAGGGGAGACCTGTTATAAAAGGGGGGTGCTGAAGAGGGCAGACCTGTTATAAGGGGGGGCTGGAGAGGGGAGATCTGTTATAAAGGGGGGGCTGGAGAGGGGAGACCTGTTATAAGGGGGGCTGGAGAGGGGAGACCTGTTATAAGGGGGGGCTGGAGAGAGGAGACCTGTTATAAGGGGGGGCTGGAGAGGGGAGACCTGCTATAAGGGGGGGGGGGCTGGAGGCGACCTGTTATAAGGGGGGGGCTGGAGAGGGGAGACCTGTTACAAGGGGGAGGGGGGGCTGGAGAGAGGAGACATAAGGGGGGCTGGAGAGGGGAGACCTGTTATAAAGGGGGGGTGCTGAAGAGGGCAGACCTGTTATAAGGGAGGCTGGAGAGGGGAGACCTGTTATAAAGGGGGGGGGCTGGAGAGGGGAGACCTGTTATAAGGGGGGTGCTGGAGAGAGGAGACCTGTTATAAAGGGGGGGCTGGAGGGAAGACCTGTTACAAGAGGGGGGGGCTGGAGAGAGGAGACCTATTATAAGGGGGGGCTGGACAGGGGAGACCTGTTAAAAGGGGGGCTGGAGAGGGGAGACCTGTTATAAAGGGGGGGCTGGAGAGGGGAGACCTGTTATAAGGGGGGGCTAGAGAGGGGGGATCTGTTATAAAGGGGGGGCTTGAGAGGGGCGACCTGTTATAAAGGGGGGGGGGCTGGAGAGGGGGAGACCTGTTATAACGAGGAGGGGCTGGAGAGGGGAGACCTGTTACAAGAGGGGGGGGCTGGAGAGAGGAGACCTATTATAAGGGGGGGCTGGACAGGGGAGACCTGTTATAAGGGGGGCGGAGAGGGGAGACCTGTTATAAAGGGGGGGCTGGAGAGGGGAGACCTGTTATAAAGGGGGGGCTGCTGTTACTACTGTATTAGGGAGGGGACACTTTGTTTCTCTTTTTTTTTTTTTTTTTTTTGCAATTCAAGTTGTTTATTGTTTTTTAAGTATATTTTAATATAGTTACCTACAGTTAAAGGAAACCTGCAATCAGTTTTATGCGGCCAAAACCACGGCCAGTATAAAGCAGGCATTGTGATTGCATGACACTATGATATACCGTATTTATCGGGGTATACCACGCACCGGCCTATAACACGCACCCTCATTTTACCAAGGATATTTGGGTAAAAAAAGTTTTTTACCCAAATATCCATGGTAAAATGAGGGTGCGTGTGTGCGCGTGTATACCCCCATACACCCCCAGGAAAGGCAGGGGGAGAGAGGCCGTCGCTGCCCGCTTCTCTCCCCCTGCCTTCCCTGGGGTCTAGAGCGCTGCTGCCGGCCCTTCTCTCCCCCTAGCTATCGGCGCATAGCAACGACGCAGGGGACGCGCGCCGGAGGCCTGCAGCAGCATGGACCCGACCCAGGTAATTATGCCACCGGGGATGGGGGGAGGCAACGGGGCAGCGGCGCCGACAGCCAGGGGGAGAGAAGGGGCAGCGGCACCCATTGCCGGCGCCGCTGCCCCGTTGCCTCCCCCCATCCCCGGTGGCATAATTACCTGGGTCGGGTCCGCGCTGCTGCAGGCCTCTGGCGCGCGCCCCCTGCGTCGTTGCTATGCGCTGCACGGCGCGGCGCATGACATCAGTGCGCCGCGCCGTGCATAGCAAGGACGCAGGGGACGCACGCCGGAGGCCTGCAGCAGCGCGGACCCGACCCAGGTAATTATGCCACCGGGGATGGGGGGAGGCAACGGGGCAGCGGCGCCGGCAATGGGTGCCGCTGCCCCTTCTCTCCCCCTGGTTGTCGGCCGATAGCTAGAGAAGAAGGGGAGAGAAGGGCCGGCAGCAGCGCTCTAGACCCCAGGGAAGGCAGGGGGAGAGAAGCGGGCAGCGACGGCCTCTCTCCCCCTGCCTTTCCTGGGGGTGTATCGGCGTATAACACGCACATAGACTTTAGGCTAAAAATTTTAGCCTAAAAAGTGTTTGTTATACGCCGATAAATACGGTATATCCTGTGTATAGGGGATAAGAAGTAAGGTAGAGGAGTACCCCTTTAAGCTCTGTAGTATACAGAATTAGGTCAGTAACAGTATGATGGTAATTTGTGTGGTGATATTTCCTCTTTCCTTCCTTCCTCATTGACCTCACAGGCTCTTGTTTTTCTTGTACTGTGTTTAAAAATGTTTTTTTTTATGGATGATGGGGAAGATGGCAGTCGTGCCCTGGGGGCGGCTACAAGAGATCGGGGGCCCAGGCTTTGAGCTGTGTAAGGAACCCCAACATTTCTGATGGCAGCCCTGTCTGTCTCTTTCTTATACATGAATCTTTAGGTAATGGTAAACAGGTCAACTATTAGGACTACTTGCATTTTAAACCAACAGAATGTCCTCTTCTTCCACCCTCGATACAAGAACATCACGGGCATATCTATCTATGTCACTGTTAAACATGTCAGCAGACAAAGAATGTTGCACAAGAAAAGTCTTTATATCTCATTGCTCAAATTGTAGCCTGAGGTGTGTGATATCCCTCCAGAGTTGATACTATTAAAATCTATTGTGGCCCCTGGCAGAAAGCAGCTTGTCGCCCCCAATTTATTAGCTATTTCTCCCTTTTTATGTTTTTCCTCTTTTTTCTCTCATATTATTTTGTTGTGGATATCTGAATATCTAAATCCATTTGAACCAAACAAGTGACACGTGTGAGCAAAGCAACCAGTCTACAGCCTAGTGGAATAGCACTGATGCCAGCGTCCAGGGCAAGGCATTTATTCCCCCCCCCCCCCCAAGCTGAGTAGTACACGTGTCCAGTAAATGGCTTGGAACAGAGGCTGTAGACTGGTGCAGTCGCCTTGTGGCCACTTTTTCTGAATACTGCAGTAATATTACACTTGCTATAAATATACACTGCTCAAAAAAACAAATAAAGGGAACACTTAGGCTAGGTTCAGACTACGGAATCTCCAGAAAATTTTGCCCGGAGATTCCGAGTGCGGCCAGCGCCGGCTGAATCAGTCGGCGCTAGGACCGCGCGGACACTGCAGTCTCCAAAAGACTCCAATGTGTTCCGCGAGTATTTCTGTCTGAAGAATGAGCAACGCCATTTTTCAGGCGGAAATTTCTAAGCGGATTTTCAAAGCGGATTTTCCGCTTCACAAATTCCGAAGTGTGAATTTGTGAACGGAAACCCATTCACTACACTAGACATTTTAGCAAGCGGAATTTCGGACGGAAATTTTATGACTGTCGGAAATTACGTAGTCTGAACCTAGCCTCAGACTACGGAATCTCCGGGCAGAAAGTTTCTGCCTGGAGATTCCTAGTGCGGCCATGGACGCTAGGACCGTGCGGACACTGCAGTCTCCAATAGACTCCAATGTGTTCCGCGAGTATTTCCGCCTGAAGAATGACCATTCTTCAGGCAGAAATTTCCAAGTGGATTTTCCGTTCACAAATTCCGCTGCACAAATTCTGAAGTGTGAATTTGTGAACGAAAACCCATTCACTACACTATACATTTTAGCAAGCAGAATTTCTGCCTGCAATTTCAAAGCGGAATTGCAGGAGGAAATTCCGTAGTGTGAACCTAGCCGAACATGTTCACTCTTCAAGCGGAATCTGCAAGCAGAATCGAATAGAAGCCAAGGGCTAAAAAAAATTCTGCCTGACTTCGTTTTCAAACGGAATTCAAGCGGAATTCAGAAAAGTAGATTAAATAGCCTCCTCCTTCATTCCCCTTCATTTCCGTATGGAAATTCCCCATGAATTCCGCTTGAATTTCGCTTGATGGATAAAATGACAGAAGGCAACAATTTCCTGACCGAAATATTCCTTGTGAATTCTTCTTGAATTCCTCAGTGTGAACACACCCTTAAGCAACACAATGTAACTCCAAGTCAATCACACTTCTGTGAAATCACACTGTCCACTCAGGAAGCAACACTGATTGACAATAAATTTTGCATGCTGTTGTGCAAATGGAACAGACAACAGGTGGAAATTATAGGCAATTACCAAGACACCCCCAATAAAGGAGTGGTTCTGCAGGTGGTGACCACAAACTACAACCCACACAAGTGGCTCAGGTAGTGCAGCTCATTCAGGATGGCACATCAATGCGATCTGTGGCAAGAAGGCTTGCTGTGTCTGTCAGCGTAGTGTCCAGAGCATGGAGGCGCTACCAGGAGACATGCAGGAGGCCGTAGGAGGGCAACAACCCAGCAGCTGGACCGCTACCTCCGCCTTTGTGCAAGGAGCAGGAGGAGCACTGCTAGAGCCCTGCAAAATGACCTCCAGCAGGCCACAAATGTGCATGTGTCCACTCAAATGGTCAGAAACAGACTCCATGAGGGTGGTATGAGGGCCCAACGTCCACAGGTAGGGGTTATGCATACAGCCCAACACTATGCAGGATGTTTGGCATTTGCCAGAGAACCAGGATTGGCAAATTCACCACTGGCGCCTTGTGCTCTTCACAGATGAAAGCAGGTTCACACTGTGCTTGCCAGAGGTAGCCTGACTGCCATTAGGTACCGAGATGAGATTCTCAGACCCCTTGTGAGACCATATGCCTGTAAGGTTGGCTCTGTGTTCCTCCTAATGCAAGACAATGCTAGACCTCATGTGGCTGGAGTGTGTCAGCAGTTCCTGCAAGAGGAAGGCATTGATGCTATGGACTGACCCGCCCGTTCCCCAGACCTGAATTCGATTGGACACATCTGGGACATCATGTCTCGCTCCATCCACCAATGCCACATTGCACCATAGACTGTCCAGGAGTTGGCAGATGCTTTAGTCCAGGTCTGGGAGGACATCCCTCAGGAGACCATCCACCACCTCATCAGGAGCATGCCCAGGCATTGTAGGGAGGACATCCCTCAGGAGACCATCTTCCACTTCATCAGGAGCATGCCCAGGCGTTGTAGGGAAGTCATACGGGCACATGGAGGCCACACACACTACTGACTCATTTTGACTTGTTTTAAGGACATTACATCAAAGTTGGATCAGCCTGTAGTGTGGTTTTCCACTTTGATTTTGAGTGTGCCTCCATATCCAGACCTCCATGGATTGATAAATTTGATTTCCATTGATCATTTTTGTGTGATTTTTTTGTCAGCACATTCAACTATGTAAAGACGAAAGTATTTCATACGATTAGTTCATTCATTCAGATCTAGGATGTGTTATCTTAGTGTTCCCTTTATTTTTTTTGAGCAGTGTATAAAGCCTTTCTATTCAAAGCTCAGTTATCAGGGTTGCCAACCGCCTGTAAAATTGGGCCAATATCTTCAGTATACATGAAATAAAAAGACATGCATCTGAGGATTTTTTTTTATTCATACATAATATTGTACTTATGGTTTTCTAGTTTGTCTGTAAAAATATTAACTGTGTGTCATTTTTTTTTTATATATATTGCCAAAATAGGTAATTGTCAGATATGCAACTCCATATACCTTTCCTGTTTCCTAGTGTACAGTAAGGAAGTGGCTGTATTGTCCCCAGCTCACCAGGGCTTCACCTCCCATCCTGCCCTTCTGATGTGAGCCACAGGGGGAGTTGCTTCAGTGTATCACACCACACCACTGTGTGAAAGGTCCAAGAGGGACAGTAGTCAAACAACAGAAATGAAATATTTGTTAAGAAGAAGAAGAAGTTAATGGTTGTATACACAGTAATATTTTCAGCAAACATAGTGATCTATTGTAAACATGTTATACTTATACTGGCAGTTTCCTGTTATAGTCACTGGAGTGAAACAATTTTTTTTTTATGTATAGACAGCACTTATGCCTATTACTATAGAAGTGATTCTATTCAGTGTATTTGGGTCATTTCTGTATCTATAGGGAGTCACCATCAGCCATAATTTTTATATGCATATATATTTACAGTGGGGCAAAAAAGTATTTAGTCAGCCACCAATTGTGCTCCCACTTAAAAATATGAGAGAGGCCTGTAATTTTCATCATAGGTATACCTCAACTATGAGAGACATAATGAGAAAAAATATCCATAAAATCACATTGACAGATTTTTTAAGAATTTATTTGCAAATTATGATGGAAAATAAGTATTTGGTCAATAACAAAAGTTCATCTAAATACTTTGTTATATACCCTTTGTTGGCAATGACAGAGGTCAAACGTTTTCTGTAAGTCTTCACAAGGTTTTCACACACTGTTGCTGGTATTTTGTCCCATTCCTCCATGCAGATCTCCTCTTGAGCAGTGATGTTTTGGGGCTGTCACTGGGCAACACAGACTTTCAACTCCCTCCAAAGGTTTTCTTTGGGGTTGAGATCTGGAGACTGGCTAGGCCACTCCAGGACCTTGAAATGTTTCTTAAGAAGCCACTCCTTCATTGCCCGGGCAGTGTGTTTGGGATCATTGTCATGCTGAAAGACCCAGCCACGTTTCATCTTCAATGCCCATGCTGATGGAAGGAGGTTTTCACTCTAAATCTCACAATACATGGCCCCATTCGTACTTTCCTTTACACTGATCAGTTGTCCTGGTCCCTTTGCTGAAAAACAGCCCAAATCATGATGTTTCCACCCCCATGCTTCACAGTAGGTATGGTTTTCTTTGGAATCGACTTAGCATTCTTTCTCCTCCAAACATGATGAGTTGAGTTGTTACCAAAAAGTTCTACTTTGGTTTCATCTGACCATATGACATTCTCCCAATACGCTTCTGGATCATCAAAATGCTCTCTAGCAAACTTCAGATGGGCCTGGACATGTACTGGCTTAAGCAAGGGGACATGTCTGGCACTGCATGATTTGAGTCCCAGGCAGCGTAGTGTGTTACTGATGGTTGCCTTTGTTACTTTGGTCCCAGCTCTCTGCAGGTCACTCACTAGGTCCCCCCATGTGGTTCTGGGATTTTTGCTCACCGTTCGTGTGATCATTTTGACACCACGGGGTGAGATCTTGAGTGGAGCCCCAGATCGAGGGAGATTATCAGTGGTCCTGTATGTCTTCCATTTTCTAATAATTGTTCCCACAGTTAATTTCTTCACACCAAGCTGCTTGCCTATTGCAGATTCAGTCTTCCCAGCCTGGTGCCAGTCTACAATTTTGTTTCTGGTGTCCTTCGACAGCTCTTAGGTCTTGGCCATAGTGGAGTTTGGAGTGTGACTGCTTGAGGTTGTGGACAGGTGTCTTTTATACTGATAACAAGTTCAAACAGGTGCCATTAATACAGGTAACATGTGGAGGACAGATGAGACTCTTAAATAAGTAGTTACAGGTCTGTGAGAGCTAGAAATCTTGCTTGTTTATAGGTGACCAAATCCTTATTTTCCACCATAATTTGCAAATAAATTCTTTAAAAATCAGACAATGTGATTTTATGGATTTTTTTTTCTCATTATGTCTCTCATAGTCGAGGTATACCTATGATGAAAATTACAGGCCTCTCTCATCTTTTTAAGTGGGAGAACTTGCACAATTGGTGGCTGACTAAATACTTTTTTGCCCGACTGTATATTTGTGGGGGGGGGGGGGGGGGGGGTAGTTTGCACAAATTAGAGCCAAAATACTGAAACTAGTTTCCAATCTGTTTCTATTTTCTGAATTAATTTTGTAGCGGCCATATAACAATAGCTGTTTTAATAGTATTTAGAGATGTGTTTTCCAGCATGCCCAATGAGCATAGACAACAGTAGAAAGGCCAAGACCCTATTTGTTAGAAGAGGTATGTGGACATGCTGTGTCATTCTGCAGGGAGGGCTAGGCTAAGCTCTAAGCATCATCTTTTGTGAACAGATGTCTTATCTATATACTAGTGTCTCCTTTCACAATAATCCTATCTGTAATGATAAGGGAGGACACTGCTGGACTGTACAGAAGAGGAAGTCTCATCTTAGCCTTAGGCTTAGTGGTCAGGTTGTAAATTGGAAGATTTCAGGATTGTTTTAAAATATAGATAATAAAAGGAAAAATCTGAAGAAGAAGAAAAAAAATGAGAAAAACCAAACCAAAGACTTCCCCAAAGATTCTTTAAAAAAAAATGTTTTAATATAGTAATTTGATTTAAACAATAGGTCATTTTCTGTCTTGCTTGCCTACAGTTAGGAAGGTAACAGGTAGCAAGAAGAGTAAAATTTAAATTAGAATTAAGAGAAAACAGCATAAAAATGGTAAAAAAAAAAAAAGATATAATACAAGTCTGTTAGATATTACATGACATATTTAGCCAGAATAAATCAAAGGCGGAGTGTGTCTTTACATACTGTAGTGCTGCTGCCCAGTCCACATTAAAATCTCCTTTCCTATTTTAAACAAACTTGCCTTGTGCAACCTTTGTATTATGGAGAGAAAAATGTCAGTATCTTTAAAGTTTCTGAAACAAAGCCAGAGAAAAGAATTGGTTTTTCTACCTGAAGCAATGTGAGGCCACAAGATTTCATTAACTTGAGCAAAACTGTATCTTAACAGGCAACACCTTGTTAGCAAACAGTCAATATTGGACAGGTTTTCCTCATCTGATATTGAATATATAATTTGTTGTACAAATATCACATGGAAATTGGGGCCCAATCCAGCCATTATAATCACTTCTTTCTCCTACACTTAAGGAGTAATCTTATCTCTAACATTAACTCCACACATAGATCTTTTAGATCATGTCTTCCATAGTAATAATCCCTTCCATAGGAAGCAGCAGGTACTTTTCCTTTGAAGGTAAGGTTCTCTTTGATCTTAATTTGAATACATTATGTTTGGTTCTAAAATTGTACATACATTTTTAGACTAACAGTTTCACTGGAGAATCAGAATTTCATGCGTACATTGAGTAAAGAAAATACAGGACATGGAAATGAAAAACCACTAAATAAGCACTACTGAGGACAGTGAGCAGCTGCAACACTACGGCTTTTATTGTACATAAAAGTAGTGGTAAGAAAAAGTGGTTGAAAAATTTTTAAGAATTTATTAAAGAGAATATTATAGCACCTCAGATGTGTCTGTCATAGCCTACTCTTTTAATTTAACTACTGTATATGTTTCTTTTTTCTTGGAATGCTGTCTTTTGCTGTTCCACTGATATTTCTACCAAAAACACTTTTGGCATTGTGGTGACCCACGGTGTATGGTGAGACCATGGGTTCTAGCGGTATAGATGGAAGGGCAAGATGGTATTAACCACCGGGGCCAGGTGTTGTTAAGCCCTAATGTTTGTGACGCCAGAGTGGTTTTTGGGTAGCAGAACCACACGAACGGTATCTCCGCTATTCCAATGGCTAGGCAGTGAAAGGAGAGTCCACAACCAGTTATGGCTTAATGGAGGCTTTACTGAGTTTAGATAGATGGTATTAAAATGTGACAAAAAAGCAGCAATTTTGCGCTTTTTTTTATGTTGAAGCCATTCACCATACGAAATCAATAACATTATATTTTAATTGTTCAGACATTTATGCATGCGGTGATAACAAATATGTGTATTATCTCTTTTTTTTTACACTTTATGGGGGTAAAATGGGGGAAAAAAAGGACAATTTACATTTTTATTGGGGGAGGGGATTTTTCTATTTTTTTTTTACTTTTTTTGTATTTAATTTTTTTACTTTTATTAAGCAGAAGACCCGTGGAAGGCGACGGAGGCAGGTGAGGGGACCTCCATGCGCCGTTCTGGATGACCGGACCGCTGCGGCATCGCTGCGGGTGATCCGATCATCCATATTTATGACCACACTGCCACAGATGCCGTGATCTGTATTGATCATGGCATCTGAGGGGTTAATGGCAGCCGCGGATGTTGGCCATTACCGGCAGGTCCCTGGCTGCGATCAGTAGCTGGGACCAGCCGTGCATGATCCAAGCATCGCTCCAATGCTCGCGGTCATGTACAGGACGTAAATATACGTCCTGGTGCGCTAAGTACCGCAGCACCAGGATGTCAATATACGTCCTTGGTTATTAAGGGGTTAAAGGAGGCTGCTGATGTAGGGGGCTGCTACTACTATATATGGGGGGCTTCAACTTAACAACAGGGGACTGCAACTATATAAAGGGGGGCTACTATCTACAATGGGACCTACCTAGAGGGAGTACTCCCTACCTATAGGAGGCTGGTATTGCTCATAGGAAGTAACTACCTACAGGGGGCAGCTATCTACATGGGGACCTACCTACAGATGGCACCTACCTAGTCAGGGCATGTCTGTAATGGGAGAAACCACATGAAGGGACCTGTCTACCTATAAGAGGGACCTATCTACTTAATGTGGGAGGACCTACCTACTCTTCCCCAACCCGCTTATCTACGCACTCTACTGTGGGACACTAAGGTGGTTATTATTACCATATAGAGTGCTATAGGTGGTGGAATAGTGCAAAGCCTAAAATGTTTGCCGTGCAGGTTCTGTGGAGACGAGTTTTGGCTGAAAGAGATCACCATGAAGGTGATATGTATGGTGATAATATTCCTCCTTGTATACTGGTATTATTGGTTATATTGGTCTCAGTATACAGGAATTGGTCAGTATCAGTATGATGGTAATATGTACAGTGATAATATTCCTCCTTGTATACTGATATTATTGGTAATATTAGTCTCAGTATGCAGGATTTGGTTAGTATCAGTATGATGGCAATACGTATGGTGAAAATATTCCTCCCTGTATAATAGTATTATTGGTTATATTAGTCTTAGTATACAGGATTTGGTCAGTATCAGTATGATGGTAATATATATGGTGATAATATTCTTTAATATATAAAAACATTTTGGTGACTTTTTTATCTAGATAATTTAAAAGTTCTCAAGGTATTCAGATCGGATGGAGCCCTACTCTAGGCACCACCACCGAACAGCTGTTTAAAGGATCCACATGTGCTTAGGTTAAATTGCCCATATTCTTGCATACCATACAGAATACTGAGAAAATTGTTAAAAAATAAAATGCCACAGAGGCCAGGATCCCTATAAAAAGGTAGAAAAGTGGAACTAATCTAATGGGAATGATATAATGTTTTGTTATGTTTTTTTCATTTTTTTTGCATAATTGAAAGTATAAATGAAATGTATAGTTCCACAGTGGAAGTGCACAGGGTGTAGTATTAGGACCTGGTGCTGATAATCCAGTCACATGTGGAGCTATACTATAAATTGCACATTACAGTTAGTTGGACCATGGAACAGATTTAGCTATGCCTTGGGTTACACAACATTCTGCAACAAGGCAGCGGATGTATATGGTTCTGTTATTGGTTGTAGGTTCAGTTTACTGAGAACTCAATAGTTCTCAAACATCATCAGTGCATTATTTCTGAGACAGCTATATATTGCCACAGAAATTTTATAAATATGTATAAACTAAACGGTATAACATAACAGTGCACATCCTTTTCTCTTTTTTTAACATTTTATGGAGCAACCTTGTACTAAAATAAATAAAAAGTTCCCCTTCGCCATTATTCTGCACTCAATACCTTTAAGTGATAACAGAATGTTAGAAATCTTTGCAAATTAAAAAAAAGGAGAAACCAACTATTGCAGTGACAGAAATATTCAGACCCATTACTCAGTACTCAGTTGAAGCACCTTTGGCAGCGATTACAGCCTGAAGTCTTATTGGGTATAAAGCCACAAGGTTTGCACACCTAGATTTGGGGAATTTCTGCTATTCCTTTTGCAAATCCTCTCAAGCTCTGTCAGGTTGGACAGGTAGAGTCAATCACTAGAAGCCATTTTCTGGTCTCTACAGAGATGTTTAATAGGGTTCAAGTCAGGAGTTCAGTGGTCAAGGGTTCGATAGGTCTCAAGTCAAGTCAAGTCTGGCTGGGCCTCTCAAGGATATTCACAAATATTCACAGGATATTCCTGTGTTGTTTTGGCTCTAAGTTTAGGGTCATTGTCTTGCTGGAAGGTGAAACTTCAGCCCAGTCTCTGAATCAGCTTTTCATTAAAAGTATCTCTGTACTAGCTCCATTCAGCTTTTCCTCAACGCTGACCAGTCTCCCTCTTTCCATGCTTCATTTTAGGGATGGTATTAGCCTGGTGATGAAGAGTGCCTGGTTTCCTACAGACATTACGCTTAGAACTAAGGCCGAAAACTTTCATCTTGGTTTCATGAAACCAAAGAATCTTGTGCCAATGGGAAGTTTTCTACTTTTTTCCATTTCGATATGCCACAAATTCTTTCTGAACTTATTAGAGCAACCAATAAGTCGATATTCATTTTCAAAACCAACATCTTTGCTGCTAAATATATGAAGCAAGCTGCTGTTCAGTGTGTAGTGGTAGATGCTGCAGGGCATCATAGCTACATATGCTAACGTTACTTCTCACCTGCTTTTGTCCATTGTGTACCAGAATGTATAAAAAAAAATACAGAAAAAAAGAAACACACTTGACTAGTCAGAGACAGCTCCACGGGCAACTGCAGGTGTTTCCCCAGTGATCTTTGACCTGAGATCGCCATGATAATAATAGGAAAAAAATCCCCAAATCTGTTCATTTTCTGCAATGATAGGTCATGCAGTGTATTCTCTATTGAAGATACTTGGGTTCAAGTTCTGATCACTATAATGAATTACTAGATAGGGAGATATTTATTTTCATGTAGTGCTCAGTATCAAGTCTATTACGTAAAATCTAGCAGGCACATTTAATCCTGTAACAAAGACCTTACAAGGTGTTATTTGGCACAATAAGTCAATGCGGCATGAAACCATGGAAAAAGGACATGCTAATCCTTTTATATTTAACCTAGAAAAAAAAATGGTCAGGTTAGCTAAATGCTTTCTTGTGCTTGTAGCTTTCTATTTAACAAGTTGCTTGTTCCAAGCGATCTTCATTGAGAGTTCTGTATTCCATTAAAGAAGACTTCCATGATTCTGGTGACACGAGGGACAGGAATATAATTTGCTGGTACACTATATATATAACTCCAGTCATGACAAAATGTTACTGCAGATTTGTGGTGGACTTCACTGTGACTTTGGCTTCTTTCACACTGGCGTTAGTGCACGGCAGTGTGACGGCCACCGGGAGAGCCAGGCAGAATAACGGGAGAAAAATTACTGCATGTGTCGTCTTTTTCTCCCACTATTTATAACGGCGCCCAGAGGCCCCCATAATAGTAAATGGGAGCCACCGGGACCCGTTGTTTGCCGTTGCTCCCCATCATGAGAGCGCTGTTAAAGTCAGGAGAATAAAAGAGGCTTTGATGTCCATTCTCGACGGGGAGCATTGGCAGTGTGTAAGGGGCCTTTCACATTAATTGAGTAACATTTATGGTGAAAATTTGCACTATAGGAAAAAATACACACACGTGAATGTACCCTGCAGGTCTTACCATTTGTAGTGTGTAGATGTGAGTTATAAAAATCTTCTTTACCTCCATGGTAATAGGATGTTGATATTTTATGCAAATATCTATATGGAAAATCCACAGCATTGCTGCTATAAGTTCATTAACCCTATTTTTGCCCAAAATGCTGAAAAAATAAATTTGTCAATGTAATAACTATTCATTTCTCTTTTCTATTGGTCTTTTGCTGCTGTTTGGGACACCATTGGCATTTTCTTACACTTTCATCTGCTGCATGTCACTTGAGCACTCAGTTTTGAAGTGATGTATCAGCCATTGTGTGTGCTGCCACAACAGTGAGGACCACGTGAAGTACTGTCCCTATTGAAAACATGCTATCATGCAGAAGTACAAAGAAAAAATACATTGGTGGCAAGTAGAGAACTGTGAAGAATTCTAAAGGTAAATATATTGAGAAATGTATTAGTCCATAGATGGCAGTGTCTGTGGAGGGGAGATTCGCCACAACCTTGAACGAGTTTGCCTCTAAATCTCTGCAGTGCGAACAGTGCAGGGGGGGGGGGGTTACCATTTCTAGCAATGGGACTGCACTAGAATTTCCGAGTAAAATTTTAAAACGCATTTCTGCTCGGAAATTCTGTAGTGTCAAGAGTAGGAGCAAATGTCCAGAGTAGGAGCAAATCCCCATAGAAAACCTCTCCTGCTCTGGACAGTTCCTGACATGGACAGAGGTGGCAGCAGAGAGCACTGTGATCAGACAAAAAATAACTATACAACTTCCTCTGGAGCATACAGCAGCTGATAAGTACTGGATAAGTACTGGATTCAGATTCTTAAATAGAAGTAATTTACAAATCTTTTTAACTTTCTGGCACCAGTTGATTTAAAAAAAATGTTTTCCACCGGAGTTCCTCTTTAGGATATGTATGGATGAAGCATGAGCTTATGTGGATAAAGCCTATCACAAACCTTAAAAAAACTAAAATACATAAACTGCCTTAGTCACAATCACTGTATGTGAACAACTGTGCTAGACCCTTCAGTTGTCAACTCAAACAAGACAAAGTAGCTCAACAAATGACCTCATTCTCCTCTGACATCAGCTACAAAACACTAATATACATAAACCAGCTTCTTATTCAGATACAACGCATTAAAATTCTTTAACCCAGACAGCCCCAAAAGGGAATTAACCATGCGGACAGGTCATTCCTTACCTGATCACTTGCCGCACTACTTACGTGGTCTATGCCCTTAATACCACTTAGTTGGTCTATAGCCCTACTCTTTTACATAGGGAAGACAAAAAAATGTCTATTTGTAAGAATAAGAGAGCACATACGTTCCATTGCCACTGGACATGGCGCTCCTAGGTTCATATCCCATATTAAAGAATTCCACAGAGGGAATGGGCGATGTATCAAATTTGCCGGGCTAGAAACAGTTAAAATACCGAGACAAGGAGGAGACAGACATCGTATGCTGCTGCAAAAGGAATCTAGATGGATTGTTAAGCTGAATGCCTTGGGACCGGCTGGTCTCAATGATAGACTAAGTGTCTTTTTATGAACTTTTGATATTTTTTGTGTTTTTTTTTTCCGCTATTGAAACTGTTGTATACCGGTATGTGGCTCTGCCCCTCCCTCCCTTCCTTTCCCCAGTATTCCCACTCACCTGTTCCATTAATAGGTGTACTTGGTGCATCAACCGCTTGTGTGGCTTGAGGAAGTGCCAGTAAGGCACGAAACTGCGCTGTTCCACGAGTACCCCCTGCCTCCCCACTTTCCCTCCCCTGCCACGATGTGTGCCATGAAGCAAGCTTTGGAATAAAGCCAACTTTTTTCCAAGTAGCAAAGATGAGTTTTTCTTACATTTCCGCATTGCCTTTGTATGGACTCTGTGCTCTGAGCACCGCCAGGCTGCCAGTATATTATCCGAATAGCATTCTTCCACGACTTGTATGCTACATATAGGTTCAGTAGTGCCAGTCTGTACGTTCTTTTCATGAGCTGTACTTTTTATTGGTACTATTTTTGCAGTACATGTTATCTTTTAGAATTATTTTTTTTTGTGCTCACCATGCAAAATAATTAACATTATCGTTATATGGCACGATAAAGATATTTACTTACTAAGTCATTACGAATGTCGCAATACCCCCTCCCCTTTTCAATCCTATAGATGCTGTGATCAGTACTGACCAGAGTAACTATGAGGTTAACACTGCCAAGACTATGATTGACAGCAGGGTCGTGCCCAGGGGTCAAGTCCTGGGAAAAAAAAGTGTTGGAACTTGCCCAATATTTACACTCAAGGGCTGGTCCTGCTTATGGCAATGGTGTTCCTGCTGTTCCTGCAGAACTTGAGCTCTGGTCCTGCCACTAAAAGAGCAGAAAAAGCGATCGTTGGTCGCTTTCTCTGCTCGAATTACTGCGTCACTGATCCATCACATGTCGGGAAGAGGTTAACTAGAGCATTACAATTTTTCCTAATACCACCCACTCTAGAAATACGCTTTATGTCCTTGTGGCATGCCCCACCACAACAGTCTTTAGCAGAATTTACTGTAAAATCATAATTATTAATCAAAATATATTTTGTAAACTTTTCCATGAAGACATCACTTTATTGTTAGGCAGAATTAAAAATAGTCTTCTATTCGTACTGGCCATCTAGGAATTTATACACAGATAGCAACCTTCTCTGTATGTGCACAGAATAATATATGTAAAATGGATATTTATATAAGGTAATGATGTCATGATGCTGATCTCATGATACTACAGTGCATAATGATGCTGTAGTATACTCTACTAATGTATAAGTACTCATAAGAAAATATTTCATTATTATAAGCACTATGAGGGGAATTTATTAATGCTGGTGTGGGTAAACTCTTTTTGTACATTTTCTTGTTTGTGTGTACATGTGCCAAATTTAATTAGTGGGTGCTAGTAGACATTTTTTGAGTGTTCCTTCTCTGCACAAAAATCTGCAACTTTATAAAAATGCTGCCCATAGAAGTTTTGTAAGCCAAGTACAAAACTTCAGTATAAGAATATTTCAGATCTAGAGCTGTTGAAAAGTCACAAATTTGCACAAAACTTTGTAACACCAAAAAAAGCTCTAAACCTATTAATATATTCCCCCCTATGTGTGAACTTTAGATTTACCTTAAAGGGGTACTCCAGTGGAAAACATTTTTCATATCAACTGGCTCCAGACAGTTATACAGATTTGTAAATTTCTTCTATTAAAAATCTTAACCCTTCCAGTACTTATCAGCTGCTGTATACTCCAGAGGAAGTTGAGTTGTTCTTTTCTGTCTGACCACAGTGCTCTCTGCTTACACCTCTGTCCATGTCAGGAACTGTCCAGAGTAGGAGCAAATCCCCATAACAAACCTATCCTGCTCTGGACAGTTTCTGACATGGACAGAGGTGTCAGCAGAGAGCACTGTGGTCAGACTGAAAAAGAACAACTCAACTGCCTCTGGAGCATGCAGCAGCTGATAAGTACTGGAAGGGTTAAGATTTTTTAATAGAAGTAATTTACAAATCTGTAGAACTTTCTGGACCCAGTTGATATTAAAAAAAAATTTTCCACTGGAGTACCCCTTTAAGTTACTAAGCTTTTTGTCTTAAATCTTTTGAGTAAAATGTATGTCAATTCTATCACCCTATCCGGTATCACAATAAGTATACGGGAACAGGCAACAAAATGACATGCTGTTCTGTCCCATAGAGGACTGTTAAGAAATGAATCATTTAATGCTAATTAGACACTTTGCTTCACATTCTTTGACAGTCCACCCTCACTGTAAAAGAGACTTGTCATATTGTTAAAAGATCTGCCACTGTAATGTTAATGAAGCAGAAAAGGGAATTCTTGTGATTGTAGGCGATTGATTTGCATTGTTTACATAATTTTGCCGTATGGGAAATAAGAGTTTTTTTTTCTTTTACATAATTTCCATAAAATCCAAAATTTTATTTTACACACAAAAAAAAAAAAAAAGGAAAGGAAAACCCAGACACTTCATTATGTAGTACATTGGATAAGATTGGTATAATCCATTTCTTTGCATTGTTTGAGCTGACAAGTGAAGGGTCTAGTACTCTTGTTCACATAGAATTGTTGCAGCTAGGCTGTGGATTTTAACTTATCTCCTATAGTGGTATTTTTTCTGTAAGCGATATTTGGCTTCCTCTTTACTGTATCTTTTAGATCAGGATCAGATTCCAGAATGAACCAGCTTTTATAGATAGCAGTTTTGATGATCTGGTTCATGTTGGAATTCGGAAAAGAAAACATAAAACGTTACTGTTCTGAAGTTGGTTTTGTTTTTTTCTTCTGAGTGAGGAGAGTATTTCGATCAATTTTCTGTGCTTTGTCAAAATCTTTATTGACAATATTACTAGGATAACCTCTGTCTTTTAACCTGATTTTCAGCTCATTTGTTTGTTCTAGATACCCAGTCTCTTTGGTGTTGTTACGCTTAAGTCTAAGGAATTCTTAATTCTGGGAATATGGGATGTCGTTTTTGCATTGGGAGGTTGGGAGCTGGAATAATGGAGAAGGGCATTCTTAGCTGTGTTTTTACGGAAATTGGAGGTGGTGATGGAATTATTGTCTATGGAGATCTGGATGTGTAAAAATTCTATGGTGTCTCCTCCGAAACTGTATGTATATAGCATGTTCTCTTTGTTGTTAGTATTTAGATACTGTATAAATTCCTTAAAGGTATCCTCCGAGCCCTCCCACACCACTAAAACGTCAGTTTAAGGACATATGGTATCGGCAGGAGACCGACACGGTGATGGGCACGCCGGTCTCCTGCACATATGCCAAACTGTTCCTTGACTCATTTGAGAGAAAATGAATAATCTCCAAATCCAACCCCTACGTATGCCATATTAAATCTTTTTTATGTTATGTCGATGACGTCTTTTAGTGGTGCGGGAGGGCTCGGAGGATATCTTTAAGGAATATATACAGTATCTAAATACTAACAACAAAGAGAACATGCTATTCACGTACAGTTTCGGAGGAGACACCCTATAATTTTTCGACATCCAGATCTCCATAGTCAATAATTCCATCACCACCACCAATTTCCGTAAAAACACAGATAAGAATGCCCTTCTCTATTATTCCAGTTCCCACCCCCCACAATGCAAAAACGGCATCCCATATTCCCAGTTCCTTAGTATTAAGCGTAACAACACCAACAAGGCTAGGTATCTAGAACAAGCAATTGAGCTGAGAATCAGGTTTAAAGACAGAGGTTATCCTAGTGACATTATCAATAAAGCTTTTGACAAAGCACAGAAAATTGATCGTAATACTCTCCTCACTCAGAAGAAAAAAAAAACTCACTTCAGAACAGTAAACATTTTATGTTTTCTTTTCCAAATTCCAACGTGAACCAGATCATCAAAACTGCTATCTATAAAATCTGGTTCATTCTGGAATCAGTAAAAATTAAGCCAATTATCGCTTACAGAAAAAAAATACCACTATAGGTGACACCAGGGACCGGATGAAACGCCTTATGGCGTGAAATAGCAGCTGTCGTCCGGGTGCAGGCTCCTGTTACTCCAGCTCTGCTCGGATCACGGGTGATGGGATGTCTCTGTTCTGCTAATGAACACTGAATAAACCAAAACAGCAGGACCTACAGGTGTGTGCTCCATTTTTCCTTTCTTCAATATTGGCCATTGTTCACACACACTTCTATTATCTTGTAGCACCACTGCACTGGACTGCAATTTGACACCCACCCCAGCTTTGAATATAGCCGTATTACTCCTGGAAGCTATTCACCCAGGCAGTGCTGAATCACCTCTTCCTTTGGACTTGTCTTTTTGTGAAATTTTAAACATTTTGTGTGATTTAGGTGTCAGCAGAGAATACTGTGGTCAAGGAAATTCAGGGAAATTCAAAAAGAAAAGAACTTCCTGTGGAGCATATAGCCACTGATAAGTACTGGAAGGATTAGGATTTTTAAATTGAAGTAATTCACAAATCTGTTTAACTTTCTGGCACCAGTTGATTAAAAAAAATAAAAAAATAAAAAGCTTGTATCCATGCCAGAAGAGACCCAACAAGGTACTAGAGCCTCCATTTAATTGGACAGTTTTTCCCCAATAAATTTATTGTTTCCATTTAATATTGTAGTTACATATAGCATCATTATATTCACACATATAAGGTTTCATTCAATTCCAACAACTCCTTCTCATTGCATTATTTTTCTTTTGTCAAGGACTGTAATGAAAAGATGAGGGGGATAAGTAATGGGTCTGTAAAATCAGTTTGGTTCAGTAGAAATTGGAGTCAGTGGAACTAGCTAGGTGTGAACTTGTAAGGTTGCAGCTTCTTTAGCTCTTTCATTACATGACCTGTATTGTCAAGGGTATATTCTCTTCTGACTATAAAGGATTCCATTCACTTATAAAGACTATACAGTACAGACACAATTCTGGCTGCTGTCTTTGTAAAAGAGTTAGATTTTAGTAATACACTTGGGTGATTTGTCCTTGGCCATCTGTTTTTAATCTGGTTATACAGAAACCATACATTAAATTAAGGCCAATCCATCCTTCAGTAAATCTATTTTAAAATGTGCAATTATCTTCTGAAAACCTGTCGAATGATGAGTAGCCATGCAAAAATAACTGTTCTGAGCTCCGTAACCTGGAATAGATTTCTGTCAGTATATACAAGGAGCTGTGACACAGCAAAGCCAGTGAAACAAGATGTTCCTCTAAATACATATAACAAATCACCTGAAAGTAAACAATTCCATTGACCTACACATCTATATATAACCCAGACTGACTACAAATGATTTCACTAGGAGAATTATAGGCTTATTGATGGGCCCACAATACTTTGCAGTAAAAAGTGGCACAATATGTTTGGTTTTATCCGGCCTGCTTATGAACCACACATTTTGTGGGGTCAATTGCCCTAAGTTTTTATGTTTTAAAGTGAGACGGTCATCACTCCCTGAATCATGCTCAACCAAAAGTCATCAGGGCAGGGTGATCCATGAAGTGTTTTTCCCCCGACCACCCCCTTCCCCCTGTGAGGGTATAAGAAGAGATCGATCAATCAAAGCCAGCAGTTTAAAGGGGTTCTCCGGTGCTTAGACATCTTATGCCCTATCCAAAGCATAGGAGATAAGATGCCTGATCTCGGGAGTCCCTTCGCTGGGGACCCCCGTGATCTTGCACGTGTCTGATTACTGTCGATCATGGGGCCGGCGGCGTGTGACGTCATGCCTCTACCCCGTGTGACATCACGTTCCACCCCTCAATGCAAGCCTACAGGAGGGGGCATGATAGCTGTCACACCCCCTCCCATAGGCTTGCATTGAGGGGCGGAACATGACATCACACGGGGGCAGAGGCGTGACATCACACGCTGCCGGCCCTGTGGTCGCCGGTAATCAGACCCGGAGCGAACACGCTCCGGGGACTGATTACAAACGGGGGGCCGCGTGCAAGATTACAGGGGTCCCCAGCGGCGGGACTCCCGCAATCAGGCATCTTATCCCCTATCCTTTGGATAGGGGATAAGATGTCTACGAACCGGAGAACCCCTTTAAGCAAAGTCACCAGAGACCACTTTGATTACTCCTGGTTCAGGAAGCATGAAAAAGATGACAGGTTCCCTTTATTCAGGACTACAGAAGAAAAGGGGCTATGAGTACGAAAGAAACATACTGTTAGGTTGGGTTAAAAACTGAGGAATCTCTGGACTGAGGTATCAAAGGGCAGGTGGAACCGACAAAATGAATCGGCGCTATGACTGCACAGATATTGTCGTCCCCATAGGTAACAATTTAGCAATAGGGTTCTACTGCATTTTCGTGCAGAATTTTAAAACAGAATTCCTCAGTTTGAACCTAGCCTTGAAGTTTTCTGCTTATCGCAATGAAAATGTGTGTTTTCTATGAGAAACCAGTGATCAATGATAAAGATCAGTGTGTGCAGTGTTATAGGTCCCTATGGGAGCTATAACACTGCAAAAAAAAAGTGAAAAAAAAAAAGTGATTAAAGATCATTTAACCCCTCCCCTATTAAAAGTTTGAATCACCCCCCTTTTCCCATAAAAAAAAAACCAGTATAAATCAAAATAAACATATATGGTATCACCGCATGCGGAAATGTCCGAATTATAAAAATATATCGTTAATTAAACCTTTCGGTCAATGGCGTACGCGCAAAAAAATTCCAAAGTCCAAAATAGTGCATTTTTGGTCACTTTTTATATAATTTAAAGTATAATAAGTCCTATCAATGCAATAATGGTACCGTTAAAAACTTCAGATCACGGCGCATAAAATGAGCCCTCATACCGCCCCAGACACGGAAAAATAAAAAAGTTATAGGGGTCAGAAGATGACAATTTTAAACGTATTAATTTTCCTGCATGTAGTTATGATTTTTTCCAGAAGTACGACAAACCTATATAAGTAGGGTATCATTTTAATCGTATGGACCTACAGAATAAAGATAAGGTGTCATTTTTACGTAGAAACGGAAGCCCCCAAAATTTACAAAACAGCGTTTTTTTTTTTCAATTTTGTCGCACAATGATTTTTTTTTCACCGTAGATTTTTGGGCAAAATGATTGATGTCATTACAAAGTAGAATTGGTGGCGCAAAAAGTAAGCTATCATATGGATTTTTAGGTGCAAAATTGAAAGAGTTATGATTTTTTAAAGGCAAGGAGCAAAAAACGAAAATGCAAAAACGGAAAAAACCCCGGTCCTTAAGGGGTTAAATAGGGGATAAGATGTCTTAACCCCTTAAGGACCAAGCCCATTTTCACCTTAAGGACCAGGCCAATTTTCATTTTTGCACTTTCATTTTTTCCTCCTCTCCTAAAAATCATATTGCTTTCAATTTTGTCCCTACATACCCATAGAAGGGCTTGTTTTCTGCACCACCATTTAAATAACAAAATGTACAGCAAAACCAAAAAATATATATTTGTGGAGTGAAATTGAAAAAAAAAAAACAATTTTTTAACTTTTAGGGGCTTCTCTACACAGTGCATTTTTTGGTAAAAATTACACCTTATCTTTATTCTGTAGGTTCATATGGTTACAAGGATACCCAATTTATGTAGGGTTTATTTTATTCTATAACTTTTTTATTTTTCTGCATACGGAGCTATATGAGGGCATTTTTTTTCCGCTGTGGTCTGTAGTTTTTATTGGTGCCATTTTCGTTTTGATGGGACTTTTGGATGAATTTTTATTAATATTTTTATGGTATATGAAGTGACCAAAAATGCACAATTTTGGACTTTGGTATTTATTTACGTGTACGCTATCAACCGTGCGAATTAGCTAACCTTATATTTTAATAGTTCTGACATTTACACACACAGTGGTACCACATATTATTATTTTTTATTACATAATTTTATTTAAAAAATGAGAAAGGGGGGGGGGTGATTTAAACTTTTAATAGCGAAGGAGGTAATTCACTTTTATTAACTATTTTTTTTTTACACTTTTTTTTTTTACACCCACAGGGGGCTAAAACATGCAATCTTCTGATTGCATATATTGATCAATGCTATGCCTTAGCATAGCATTGATCAGTGTAACCGGTGCTCTACTGCTGTAGCCTGCTGCACAGGCATGGAGCAGATTGCCGATAGGACAACAGAGAGGCAGGTGAGGATCCTCTCATCGATTATGTCACAATAGTAACGATCAGCTCCGCTGAGCTGCCAGGACAGTTACACTTTCATTTTAGATGCTGAAAACAACTTTGATCGCGGCGTCTAAATGGTTAATGGCATTGCCGGGCATCGGCCCGATCGGTGGTGCCCGGCATTGCCGTGGGTCCTGGCTGCCCGTAGCAACCGGGACCCATGGGATTTAACCCATTCTCCGATGGTGTGAACAGTTTAAACCCTGTTAACGGGACCAGGGTGTACAGGTACACCCTTGGTCCTTAAGTACCATGGTCCAAGGGCGTACCTGTACGCCCTCAGTCCTGGACGGGTTAAGGTCTCCAATTTCTCATAACAAAAATTCATAACAACACTGTGTCGTACTAGAAAACCCCTCCACAGGCCACAAAGCACATATAGCATATACATTTCCCAACAGAGTATCCCAAAATCTTTTTTTTTTTTTTTTTTCCGGCTAGTCATCTTGTGACTCATATTTTGGGATATTGTGAACCATGAGCAAAGATATGGACAGACATGTCTATAGCAAAAAAAAAAAAAAGTCTTGACTATAATATAAATTCTCAATGGAAAAATAAACTGAAACCCTTTAGGACCATTTCTTATTTGCCAATAGTAGGAAAGTTCTTTATGGTTTCACCCAAAACTGTCTTCACTGTGTTTAAATGGCAGGTATACTTTTATATTTATAGTATCAGCACCTGCTTAGCAAATTATTCAACTGCATTAGAGTTCCTTTAGAATCTTGTGTACATGATGATATTTTTTACAGAAATGTATTTTATAACCTAAGAGGTGCAGCTCTCTATTTTACTGAATAAATATACATGCCACAAAAGATTACTAAAGCTAAGAGTCTAAAACATGTCAATACACAACCCTCCCTTTTTTATAAATAATGTGAGTTCACTGGCTTGTGAGATATATTTTAAAATTTGTCAAAGCAAAACCAGTTTTCCCATAAGAACAGACAACACAGGTTTGCAGAACAGTATTTGCATCTACGGGAAGCAATGCCAGACCGGACTGATCTAATTTACAAAGAAAACACAAATATTCAAAGTGACTACAATGCCTTTGACTGTGCCAAACTGATTCACTCTTATTTTCATATTGTAAGGGAAGGCTTAAAAGGGTATTCCAGGATTTATTTATTTTTTTATTTGAATATGCTACAGGGCCTGTAAAGTTAGTGTAGTTCATAATATAGTGTCTGTACCTGCGTGTGACGGTTTTCTCACAATTCTTAAGTGATTATCGCCCCAATATTTATTTTTAACAGCATACAAAATGACTGTTGTCTCAGATTTGTCCTAGGTTGCAATGCGGCCGAGACCTGACTCACTAGTCAGCTGATGACAGGGAGCCTGTCTGCTTCAATGGGTGGAGGGATCGCTTGGTGGGAGAGAGATCAATCTGCAACTATTTGTATTTTTGCAACAGCTGATTGAAAACCACAGGTATTTTGAATGGATGCAGCTCATTTATGTTTCAATGGGTGGGGTGGCTGATGTGTGGTAGGGAGGGAAATGGAATTATGGGATTTGTAGGCAAAGAAGGAAACTCAAACAAGAAATACCAGTTCACAAAAAGCTAGCCACAGTGTTATGGTAATCTCACAACATAGCCATTTAGCCCCAAGACAAGAACAGATCCTTCCTAAGCATGTCCATTACTGCCTGGCAGGTACGTACTAAAATCACCTTATGGTGGATAACCCCTTTAAAGAGGATCATTCAAGTACATTCCCTTATTTATAGTTAACCCCCCTTGACAACACAATGGCTGTAAATTCACTCACTATATTATGAGATAACTGCTATGGAAACAGCTTATTCAGAGCGGCCATCTTGATATTTTGTGGACTACACAGCAGTCGCAACTTCCTATCAGTAGCAGGGTCAATGTTTTAGGCTGTATATTTTCTCCAGTGTATCTCAGCCTGTTATTTGTGATACTCTCTGCTGAAAAGGTGTACCTAAGCCTAGAATATCTGAACATTGGTACTATACTTCTCAGCCTGTGCACATGATTGAAAGGTAATTCTGATACTGCTACTTATCTGTTATATTAAAGACTATCATGTTTGATACAGTGTTCGTAAGCCAGTGTATCTAAACCCATGGGATTTTGGACTTTGCATCTGTCATGTGTGAAACTGTCTGCTGAACATGTGTATCTTTGCTTTTTATGTGTGATACTATCTATTGAGCCTATTGAAGTCTATTATGTTTGATACAGTTCCTCTGTGCCCGTGCATCTAATCTTTTAATAGTGATAATAACTATTTCTGATATCGCTATTTATCTTTTATATCTAGGCCTATCAGAATTATCATAGGATTAGATAAACAGGCATAGCAGTATACTATAAAAGATTGTTGTCTTATGTGCATAGGCTTGGCAGCACACTAACAAATAGCACAAGATTAGATACATCTGCTCAGCCAACAGTATCACACATGGCAGGCTTATGTTTATAAGAGATAGTTCATTCCGAAACATCATGGGCTCAGATACACTGGCTAACTAACATAACATAATATAAGATATAAAAGTGTGCCCTATACGTTACAACTAAGCCTATCATGTATAATACTGTGTTAATAAGTATTCATATTATATACAGCAACATAAAAAGCACTTTTTCCTTTTCATATGTCCTCACACATAACAAAATCTAGTCTTAGACATGGGCTTCTACAACGCTTCAGCATTTCATCAGTGTTTGCCAGCTTTTTAAACCCAATCCAGAAATAGATACTAAATATAGAAAAATATAATGGAAACATTTCAAGTTCTTCTCTTTCTCCAATATAGTTCTGATCTTGGCTTCTAAAAATGGATAAAACATAGGATTGAGTCCAATTGAGGTCAAAGTAAGTTTCATTTTATTTCACATGATCCAATATAATTGAAAAAATAACATTTTGGTAACTTAACACAACCAGGCTTATAGTGAGCCTTGACAACTTTAAGTATGACTTTAATTTTAATGTGATTTTAATGCAATTTTTAATTCAGCTCATTGAAGTCATCATGTCATAGTGTTACCCCAGAATAAGCTATTGCAGATTAGTGTTGATGACACCCCCAAAAAATCAGAGCAAAGATTGCAACCATGAGAAAACAACAAAGTAGAAACCACTCACTTCCCACAATAACATAAATGAACAATATATAAGAAAACAACAATAACTTGATGTCCTTTGAGCCATGTGACATCATTTACTAGGAACAGGTGAATCAAGTGGAACTTTTTTGAACAATACAGGTAATGTTATGTCTGACATAAAGCATGTACAGCATACGATATCATACCAATGGTCAACCACCAAATTAGGAAACATAGAAATAAAAATTCAGATTGAAACCTAAAGTATTTCTGGATTGCAGCAGGTTGAAGGAAATCTGTCATCAGTTTAACCTGCACTTATTTGTCCTTACAGACAGGTAATGCAAGTGACACTGATGACAACAATACTTACCTGGACCCATTCCGTGCTCTGGCTCTCCTGCCATATCCTCTGTCCCGGGGCCAACTTGGAGCATGGGTGGAGCTTAGTGAAGTCACTGCTGTTTGCTAGCAGCGGACCCGGGAGAGAAGCAGGAGTGGTGACGTCACTAAGCTCTGCCTATGCCTCAAGTCGACCCCAGAACGGAAGATACTATAGAGATTAGCCAAAGAACCGGAGCATGGAACGAGAACAGGTAAGTATCGTTGTCATCAGTGTCACCTGCACTACCTGTCTGTACCGACAGGTTAGTGCAGGTGACACTGATGACAAATTTCCTTTAATCGAGAGGTTAGTTGTTGACATTGGTGATATGGTTAGTGAATAACTTGACTCCATAAATGAATGCACTAAAAAAATTAAATAACCCTTAGTCCGTTTGCCTTCAAGTTCTATCACATTTTGTTTAAAAGTCACAAATAATTCAGGGTGACAAACTGTAATAATACTTTCTTTACAACTCTATGAATTTGATTTGTTACCAAATAATGTTACTTTCCCTTAGAGCAAAGGTTTTGTCTTTTTGTTATAGTTTTATTTATTTTTTTGTATTTTTTTAATTAGCTGTACAATGTTTTATCTATGTGTTTTTTATGTTGTTTTAGAGGGCTTCTAGTCTCCTATGTTCTTTATTTATTTTATATTTGTTATCTATGTGAAGCTGTATTTCTGGCAATTACATAACTTGTATATGGCATTTCTGCTCTCTAAACTTCATCTTTCATTTTCAGTTGCCCCTAAGCTAATGGGGAGAATCTTTAAGCTTGAAAAGAAAAGAAAGAAGCACTTTTCTCGGATAAGATATATTAGAAAGTCTGTTATATTCGCTCATACTATTTATTTATGCAAATTCTGTTGTAACAATGGTGACCATTTAAGGTTATGGTGCATCTTAGCAGTGCCCACTCTTTTTTTTCTTTATAAAAATGCCAGAAACCTGCATTAAGGAAATTACAAATACTAAAAAAAGAAATCTACATTTTACGCACCACATGCCTCTCTAACCCCTTTTGTTTGTGCTGTATTATGTCTTTACATGATGTAATTTCTTAAGATGTTGTATGTACTGATCGTGCTGTGTGCTTGAACGTGAGTGAGTGGGTGTTTTGTGGTACACACCAAGGAAGTGAGACATACACAAGAACATGTTTCTAAAACGCCTGCATATGTGAGACTATGTTGTAGACATTTAAACAAAAGCTTAAATATAACACTAAATGCTTTAGGGCACAATGCACAAAAACCTATATACCTGGGATTTTCTATGCACAATGTCATTGCTCTAAGGAGTTCATGCAGCTGTAATATACCAGGCAATGCGACTGTAATGCACAAATGAAATGTTACTAAGAAAATAGCAAATGTCTCAATAATCTATTATGTAAAGTAACTACCGTATATATATATTTCGCACAGTATAAAAATACTTATCCAGTAGTTAAAAGTATGTTTTATACGTGGTTCTTGATCATAGTCCACAAATAAGCGTGGGAGTCATTCCTCATTATTAGAGTTAGGCATTGGACTCTTTGAACTGTAAACTTATTGTTGAAGTGACTCATAATAGGCACATTCAACTGTAAGTCTGCTAATGTCTGTAAAACAGTGTATAAGGATGATAAAGTTGTTTATTCTCTAACAGTGGTTTATAACTTGTAGATTCATACATATCTGGAGTATATAAAGGTACCGTATTTTTCGCAGTATAAGACGCACTTTTTCTTCCCCAAAACTGGGGGGGAAAAGTTGGTGCGTCTTATACGGCGAATACACACCTATCGGGTCGGTCCCTGCGGCCATCGACGGCCGGGACCCGCGGCTAATACAGGACATCACCAATCGCGGTGATGCCCTGTATTAACCCTTCAGATGCAGCGATCAAAGCTGACCGCCGCGTCTGAAGCGAAAGTGAAAGTAACCCGGCTGCTCAGTCGGGCTGTTCGGGACCGCAGCGGTGAAATCGCGGCATCGCGAACAGCTTACAGGACACCGGGAAGAACCTTACCTGATTCATCGGTGTCTGCTCCGTGCCGGGATCCCCTGCATGGCGGAGCTCTCCTTCGGAGTCATCACGTCATCGCGCACGCCGTCCCGTCATCCAATAGGAGCGGCGTGCGTAGCGACGTGATGACGGCGACGTGATGACGGCGACGGAGAGCGTGGATCCCGGGGAAGAAGACGTCCGGAGCGTCGGGGACACCACGGGGACACGGCGACAGCGATGGAGCGACATCCAGGGCAGCGGTGACGGGTCCGGAGCGGCGGGGACACGTGAGTATTACCTCCTATCCAGTGGTCTTCAATCAGCGGACCTCCAGATGTTGCAAAACTGCAACTCCCAGCATGCCCGGACAGCCGTTGGCTGTCCGGGCATGCTGGGAGTTGTAGTTTTGCGACATCTGGAGGTCCGCAGGTTGAAGATCACTGTTGGGTGCGGAATCTTTTTTTTCTAGATTTTGCCCCTTGGGCGCGTCTTATATGCCGGTGCGTCCTATAGCGCGAAAAATACGGTATATTTTAGACTGGGGCTGGTTCAATATCTGTGACCCTCACCAATGTATATCATTATATGGTACATACACCATGAACTCCTGCACTAACATATTTTAGTATCAAGATATTAATATTCCCATCCATTAGAAAGAAGAATGTAAAACTTTTACTACACTAGTTAGGAGAGCCAAGAAATGTTTGCATTGTTTACACAGGCGAAATATAGGGCTGGGTTCCAGCATCACTGCAGGAGGTAGGTATTTGTTAAGTATACAAATGTAGAAATATGGAAACAAAAATAAAACAAGGAGCTGTATTTCGGTTCATTGCTTTATGGTTCATGCAAGTTATGGTTAACCATATTACCCAAGTTAAAGGGGAATGCGATGGGAAATTTTTTTTTTTAAATCAACTGGGGCCAAAATTTAAACTGGTTTGTAAATTACTTCTAATTAAAAATCTTAATACTTTCAGTACTTATCAGCTGCTGTTTGCTCAACGGGAACTTTTTTTCTTTTTGAATTTATTTTCAGCCTGACCACGGTGCTCTCTGCTGACACCGCTGTCCATGTCAGGAACTGTCCAGAGCAGGAGAGGTTTGCTATGGGGATTTGCTCCTACTCATGACAGTTCCTGACATGGGCAGAGGTGTCAGTAGAGAACACTGTGGTCAGACAGAAAAGAAATTCAAAAAGAAAAGAAATTCCTGTGGAACATACAGCAGCTGATAAGTAGTAGAAGGATTCATATTTTTAAATAAAAGTAATTTACAAAATTGTTTTCCACCAAAGTTCCCCTTTAAAGATTATTTTAGAAAGATGTGGGAAAAAAAGTGAATTAAGAAAGCTCCGCTATCACTTAAATCTATACAATTTCTAGTACTTCAGCAGGTTATTTTTAATAGTTCCTGGAACTTCAAATAAAACGCAAAACCCTAAACGGACATACTGAGGAGAAATCTGTGAAAGGATTTGTCAATAAAAGGAGCTCTGAAGAACATCTCTTGTCAGTTATTAGAACTTGTAAATGAAAGGTGCCCACACACATTATTTTAGAGTTGATAAAAGTGGAGAATTTCTATCAAAACAATAGGTCAGGTGAAATGTAACAAGAAAAGTTCATTTTAGCTGACCGATGGCATACTAAAGATATTTCCTTCATGAACTATATTTTAAGAAAAAAATATTCCCTAAATGTGCTCAGAACATTCTTTGCCCTCCGACTAATTGCATTGATCATATATGGCCAATCTGAACAACAGTAATGGCCAAAATAGAATAAAGACATAATAGTGCCTGTACAACTTCAATAGCTGTGAGCCAAACTCCTCCGGCAATGACATAACTCCCTGAGAACAAAAGAAATGGGCAATTAAACTCCAACATGCCCAATCCTTTTACCTGGTTCGAGTATGCTCCCCCTGTGGCTGTCAAAAGTAAATAAGGCAGGCTCTATACCCCCTGGCACCCGGCTGCTTTCATTAGTCGAGATTCAATGCTAGTGGCTCACACAGAGATCCCTCTTAATTGGCTATTTTAACTGTTTAGATGTCACAACATTGGTGGTTTGGTGGATTGGATCTGCTCCCCATGCATTGAGTTGAATTAAATTGAATAAGCAATCGAATGATTACTTATATGATTGCTAATAGAAGTCCCCATAGCGACATTAAATATTAAAATATATATATATATATATATATATATATAACCCCCTAATAAAATTTCAAATCACCCCCTTTTTCCATATTTTGTTTAACCCCTTAAAGACCAAGGACGTACCGGTACGTCCTTGGTCCTGCTCTTCTGATATAACGCGGGGTTACACAGTAACCCCGCGTCATATCACGGCGGGCCCGGCGTCATAGTGAAGCCGGGACCCGCCTCTAATAGCGTGCAGCGGCGATCGCGGCGCCGCGCGCTATTAACCCTTTAGCCGCGCGCTCAGAGCTGAGCCGCGCGGCTAAAAGTGAAAGTGAAAGTTCGGGATAGCCGCGGCTAATCGCGGCATCCCGAACAGCTGACAGGACAGCGGGAGGGCCCCTACCTGCCTCCTCGCTGTCCGATCGCCGAATGACTGCTCAGTGCCTGAGATCCAGGCATGAGCAGTCATGCGGCAGAATCGTTGATCACTGGTTTCTTATGAGAAACCAGTGATCAACATAGAAGATCAGTGTGTGCAGTGTTATAGGTCCCTATGGGACCTATAACACTGCAAAAAAAAAAAGTGAAAAAAAAAAGTGAATAAAGATCATTTAACTCCTCCCTTATTAAAAGTTTGAATCACCCCCCTTTTCCAATAATAAAAAAACACAGTGTAAATAAAAATAAAAATAAACATATATGGTATCACCGCATGCGGAAATGTCCGAATTATAAAAATATATCATTAATTAAACCGCTCGGTCAATGGCGTGCGCGCAAAAAAATTCCAAAGTCCAAAATAGTGCATTTTTGGTCACTTTTTATATCATTTAAAAATGAATAAAAAGCAATCAATAAGTCATATCAATGCAAAAATGGTACCGTTAAAAACTTCAGATCACGGCGCAAAAAATGAGCCCTCATACCGCTCCATACACGGAAAAATAAAAAAGTTATAGGGGTCAGAAGATGACAATTTTAAACGTATTAATTTTCCTGCATGTAGTTATGATTTTTTCCAGAAGTACGACAAAATCAAACCTATATAAATAGGGTATCATTTTAATCGTATGGACCTACAGAATAAATATCAGGTGTCATTTTTACCGAAAAATGTACTACGTAGAAACGGAAGCCCCCAAAAGTTACAAAACAGCGTTTTTTTTTTTCAATTTTGTCGCACAATGATTTTTTTCCCGCTTCACCGTAGATTTTTGGGCAAAATGACTGATGTCATTACAAAGTAGAATTGGTGGTGCAAAAAATAAGCCATCATATGGATTTTTAGGTGCAAATTTGAAAGAGTTATGATTTTTTTAAGGCAAGGAGCAAAAAACGAAAATGCAAAAACGGAAAAACCCCCGGTCCTTAAGGGGTTAAATGAAAAAGTAAAGGAAAAAATATATATTTAGTTTTGCAACATGCAGAATAGTTCGAATTGGTTAAATATGTTAATGAAATAATGGCGTAAATATAAAAACCAATGCCATATGCCATATTTGTAGGTCACAAAAAGTCATATCAATGCCAAAAAGGTACCAATAAAAATGGCAGATTATGGCACAAGAATGCCTCCTTACACTTTTGTAGACAGAGAAGTAAAAACAAAGTTATAGGAGTCAGAAAATGAAAATTTAAATATATTTTTTTAAGCTATTAAGACGTGATGAAAATTATACAAATTGGGTATTATTGAAATTTTACTAGTCTGAGGAAGGAATACAGATAACATGTCAATTTTACCGCATGGTGATCAGCATAAAATGATATGTTTACTTCTAGAAGATAATAATCTGTCCTGGTCATCTGAACTGGTCCTCAGCTATTAGGCTTGAGTCTACGGAATACATTGAAAAATGGAGGAACATTGTTTAACTTTTTATTATACAATGTGTATAAACTTAGTTTTTCAAAACCCTAGTACCCCTTTAATTCCTAGTACATCTGACTAGATTCTATGAAGCAGAAAATATACTTGAATATACTTGAAACAGAAAATAGTGCTAAAGCTTCCACATAAAAGCTCCTTGTCTCTCCCTCGCTTCCCCTGCACTCTGCTCATTGCTCATCAAAAGGTTACAAGTCCCTCTTTTGAAGTAAAGTCTCTGTTTCTAAGTGAATTCTGCTTCCAACTACTGAAAACAACCAGAGCTCTGCAACGTCTAGAGATCTCAAGCTTGTACATGGGCAATATGTTTTAGTAATACAGGGTGATTCAAAAAGGATGTTGCAAAATGATAGCCTCAGAATTCATAACAAAGAGAACAATAACACTCACATGGACATTTATGCAGGCGGCGGTACAACATATGAATATTTTTATTTTTCATAACATTATTTTATTTAAAAAATTGGAAAAAGGGGGGGCGGATTTTAACTTTTATTATGAAGGGGTTAAAAATTTACACTTGATTTACTTTTTTATTTATTTTCTAATCCCCATAGTGGGCTATACCATCTTTTGATTACATATACTGTTGTGCCATAGCATAGCATTGATCAATGTTATCGGTGCTCTGCTGCTCCAGCCTGCTGAAACTTCCTGGAGCAGCAAAGGACTTATCGGACGGCGAGGAGACAGGTAAGAGCCCTCCCGCCGTTTTACCGCAATACTCCGCTGAGCTGCCGGGATCGTTTCACTTTCAATTTAGATGCCGATCAACATTACCCATGGTAACTAAAAGCTTGCTAATGCCGGATATAAAAAGCTTCACTACCCTGTACTCAAACATGAAGGTTCTGCTGCTGCTGCCTCTTGCAGGGGTAGCACTGGTAGGGGGAGTGGAGCATTGACTCAGATGGTAGTGGAGACTGGATTCCTACTTGGCAGGTTTTGCTTTTGGAAAATAGTGGCATGCTGGCTGTGTAGCTGGTGCTTATAAAAATACAATTTAGCCACCTCGGAAGGTGAAAACATATTCACCCATTCTGGTTTAATACCAAGGGTCTAAGAATGGGACTATCCAATACTCTTCATGCACAGAATATGCTTTTCAGTGTCAGCAGGCAGGATTGGTGTCTCAAAATAGTGAAGAAATATCCTTTTTAAACACTGAAAAGTTGGAAAATGTTTCCAGATTTCTCCTTTTTGATAGTCGCAACATATTTTGTGGCTGGCAAGTTCCTTGCTTGGCTATAGCTTTCACCTCTACCACCTCTGCAACACACTGACACTGCTTCTACAACTACCAGGAGGCAGTGGATTGCTGCTGCTTCCTGTACTGGGCCTAGGAATAGTGACAGAGGACATGGCAGAAGTGCTGTTTCCTCTACCCCTTTCTCTGCCAACCATTCCTTTGTTGTTGTTTTGAAAAAATGTAGGCAATTTTTAATGTTTTGAGGTTATTGGGTACTAACCAAATAGTCAAATGGCCCAGAAACTGCCAGTCAAATATATGTAAAACATTATGTTTGTTTAAACCCAGAAAAGTCACATAACTTGGCTTATTCTTAGCTTATTCTGCATTCACTCTTAATGCTTTCAATGCATATTGATGTTAAACCAAGGTAGAAATACTATATATTTGATTAAAGGGGCAATCCAGGAATTTTTTTTATTGACTATGCTACAGGGGCTGTAAAGTTAGTGTAGTTCATGATATAGTGTCTGTACCTGTGTGTGACGGTTTTCTCACAATTCTTCTGTGATTTTCACTCCAATATTTATTTTTAACACCATACAAAATGACTGTTGTCTCAGATTTTTCCCAGGTTGCAATGCGGCCGAGACCTGACTCACTAGTTAGCTGATGACAGGGAGCCTGTCTGCTTCAATGGGTGGAGAGATCAATCTGCAACTAATGCAACAGTTGTAGGCACCCTGATTGAAAATCACACTGATTTGAATGGATGCAGCTCATTTATGTTTCAATGGGTGGGGTGGCTGATGTGTGGGAGGGAGGAAGATGGAATTGTGGGATTTGTCATCAAAAAAAGAAAAGACAAAGTTCACAAAAAGCTAGCCACAGTGTTATGGTAATCTCACAACATAGCCATATAGCCCCAAGACAAGTGCAGATCCTTCCTAAGCATGTCCATTACTGTCTGCCAGGTATGTACTAAAATCACCTTATGCTGGATAACCCCTTTAAACTCAAAAAATAAACATAACTAAAATGCAAATTCCACATACACAATGCAAGCTGATAACTTTTCTTTATTAGGCTTGTTCTGCAGTGACATTGCTGGGACCGATAGTGCACCAATTGAACACAGTAAGCAGGTGAAGGGATGTTACTGTGTGAGGTCAGCACATTGACCAATGCTTTGCTCATCTTGCTTTCTATTGGATTTATGAAGGCTTTCTGGGACCACTAGTTGTCTGCTTTCTTTCAACTTTCTCTCCAAGGTGGCGGTGGCAAAGCAGTGCATAGGGTTTTGTCAGCCTCTTAAGCCCATCCCTATGCTGTCTCCTGATTGCCCTGAGAACTGTATGTCACACAATGAAAGCAATTATTGGACAACCTGGGGTCATGTGAGCACATACTTTTTATGTACAATTTCATCTTGAAAAATACAGTTGTGCCACTCTCATAGACTTGCATAGGATACAATTAAAGGGGCACTCTGCTGCCAGACATGTTATCCCTTTCCGAAGGATAGAGGATAAGACGTCTAGCAGCGGAATACCCCTTTAATTTTCTACATCTGGCTTTCTAAATTGTAATTATTGTCTGTGTCAATGAGTTTAATAGGTTTTAAAAGGTTGTACTTAGCAGGACAGATACTGACCCATGGGGAGCAGAAAAGAACTGTCAAAAGACCTGCATTGCAAGGTAGTGGGATATAAAAAAAAAAATCCCAAACTTTGAGAATACCAGCCAATGCTGTTCAATCACTTAAGAAGTGGAAAGAAAGATTTCAGCTACAACTGTCAGAAGAATTGTTTGGGATACAAAGAAAAAACTACAGGAGAAATATAGGCTATCCCGGAAAAATTTGGTATGGTTGTTTTAAGAAGCACAACGCAAAGAAAAATTAGCTGTATTGTTAAGTTGGTAAAAACAAGCTTTTACTGCACCAATGTCACACAAAATGGTTACACTATGCCCAATAACACCTTGTCAAGCCTCACACCTTTTATCACACTGTAATTAGGAATTACATGACCAAAACAGAGTTTTATGGTCACATAAGCGCGATCTTTGCAGCAGGGGCAACAAGGCCTATAGTGAAAAGAATATCCCACTATGAAGCATAGTGGTGTCTCACTAATATTTTGCTGGTGTGTGAGCTTTAAAGGGATACTCCACTGGTCAGCGTTCTGAACTAAATGTTCCGAACGCTGATTTCACTATGCGGGGGTCGACCATGCCCCTCGTGACATCACAGCCATGCCCCCTCAATGCAAGTCTATGGGAGGGGGCTTGAAAGCCATCACGCCCCCTCCCATTGACGTCACAAGGGGCGTGGCTGACCCCCGCAGCGCAAAAACAGCATTCGGAACATTTAGTTCTGAACGCTGGTCAGTGCAGTAAGCCTTTAAAGGCATGGCAGAAAAAAGCTCTGCATAGGACACTCTTGGATTTTCCAGCATGACACTGACCCTAATCATAAGTGGCCCTAAGCACTCTCTACTGGTTACTCTAGATCAGTGGCCCTCACAGTCTCTTGACCTTAATATCATCAATCGTGTAATTCATGCAAGATAACCAAAGACTTTTCCTGACCTAGAGGGAGATTTCCAAGGCGAATGAGCAGCTATACCGCCTGTAAGAATTCTGGGTCTCATAGACAACTAATACAACAGACTGTCTGCTGTCATTGATGCTAAAGAGGTAATACACAACTTTAAGAACAAAGGATATGAAGACTTTTCAACTGGGGTCATTACATTATTTTATTTGTTGCCATGTTTTGTTTTATAATTGTGTCATTCCATTTTAACCTAGAGTTGAATATAAATCCCAAAAGATATATAGTTGGTCTGTTCAGTCACGTTTTCTTTAAAAGTAATTTATATATTACCAATTCTCCAAGGGTATGCAGACTTTGGAGCACAACCGTATATACCGTATCTTATAAATTCTAGGCTTTAATCTAACTGTATTTACCAGTATAGAAGTGTACTTAGATGAAAATGACTGCACCGCATGGCCCTCTGTACTGCGCTTATTACTTCAAACATTTACTTTTCTACCTGCTGTTGCCTGGAGTGGAAATAAGGTTGTCCAATGCCTAGAAAATGGTTCATACTTGGTGGGAAGATCAGAGGGAAAAAACAGAACTCAAGTTTGGGAGTTGCATGGCAACTACCCAACTGTAATTCAAAGGGCGAATAATATAAGGATGAAGGGATTTACGTACATTTTCATTTACAAAAGACAGCATGGGACCTTTTATCTACATGTGTTATTCCATTAAAAGCTAAAAAGTGGTAATTTCAAGCCTACACACTATGTAGAAAATAAGCTTCCCTATTGAAGTATGCCCTTAAGAATTCATCTGTTTTGCAGAACCTTCACCAACTTTCTTTCAAATAAATAAATAAATATATAGAAAGACAGACTAGACAGACAAATTGAGATATACACCAATTAGCCATAACATCAAAACCACGGTAGTGGACCACGGTTTTAGGTCCGGTGGAAAACCGCATACAGGGCAAAAATAAGCCAACCGGAGTCAGCGTTTCACTCCGGTTGGCTCACTGAAATGAATTACATACGGACGGCATATGGCATGCAGTTCACTGAGGGGGAATTCCCTTGCTTGCACTTACATTTCATGAGGGTACTTCTTCCTCACTCTTCAGAGCTGATGACTGGCTGTGCTGTGATCTGTGACAAGCAGGCTCACACAGCAGGCTGATTGACAAGCCCGAAGCCCTGCTTTTCCCATCTACACTTACTGTATTTTGTCGTGGCAATAGCTTCAGAGACAAGACAGAAAAGTAGTTTAAAGAAAGACAACCAGTAAATTAACAACAAGGTTATGGGCACCCAATTCCCATTATCATCCATGGAAAATTAAGGCTAGCTCTCCTAGTCCAAACACATTGTATATTACATTGTATATTACAGCTTATGTATGGGGCAGAATACCCGACTGGTCAAAGGGCACATGCAGATCCCCGTAGTAGGTAGAGTGTAGTAGGTGGTGTTAAAGTTATGGCTTATTGTTATGGCTTTTGATTGTACAGTACAACGCTACACTGTGCTTTAGCAATAGAGGGCCTTTGGAAAATAGAAGGAATTTTCAGCAGTAAGTTTACAAAAAGAGACTTTTAAGACTCCCTTATGGTGCATTCACACCACGTTTTTGCAAAACAGTTCCCGTATATGTTTTCAATTTAAAAACAGTATGGAACCGTATTGTAAACCATATGCATTGACTTTCCATTGAAAACCGTATGCCAAATGATGCATCAGGTTGCATCTGTTTGGTGTCTTGTACGGTTTTGTCCGTTTTTTTCCCGTAACCAAATCGTAGCCTACCACGGTTTTTGGTCCAGGTGAAAAAACGTATTGAAACTGTATACGTTATTTTTAATATGGAAGTCAATGGGAACCGTAGAGAACTGTATGTGTGTATGCTTCCATTCGGTTTGCACCATACGTTTTTTGACTTTGCACAGTTTTTTTCTTGGAATTTCAATCAAACAAGTGAAACTTTATTCATAATGAAGTGAAAAGTTAAAAACGTATACGTTGCAACTGGATATCATTTTTCAAACCGTATACGGTTTTTAAACATATACGGGTTCAAATTTGTACACACATTTTGATACAGTTTAGTACGGTTTTGAGGAATCTGTTTTTCATCAAAAGCCTGATACGGGAACTGTATTGCGAAAACATGTTGTGAATGCAGCCTAAGGCTGTCAACACACAGCAGGTTTTTTTTTGTGCAAACAGGGCCCTCAATCCTCTTGCTTAAATATTTAGTGTGTATTGTAATGTCTTATATTTGTTCTTATTTTACCCTCAGAACTGTAGAGTGTTGTGGAATTAATCTTAATTACCGCAATAGTGTTTTTGCATTCAATTTAGATAAGGAACAGGCTACTCATACGCTATACACATCTACTCTTTTATGTATAATCATTTATAGTTGGGTTATATAGGGTTTGTTGTTCTGGACAACGATAAATGAGAAAGTAATTTGGTGCAATCATTTACTACCAAAGACTTTCCTAGGGTGAGAATAGTTTTCGTTCCATGGCACTGAAACGATCAATAGACCTGTTAGCTTTTTTCAATTGTAAATACTTCCCGATTCTTTCTTTTTGTCACAGGAAATAACATGGCAGAGAAACTGGAGGAACCAGGGCAATGTAGGCACCAGAAAGCAAAGGTAGGTAAGTAAAGGTTTATTCCCTGTTCAGCCATTTAGGTGCTGATTTAAAAATGGATTATATTTGCACAAATGACTTACTGCACAATAGTCATCCGTGAAAAAAGTAGGGAAGCACCAAAAGGGAAACCAAAAATGTAGGCTGTGTTTGGCCGAAAATGCTTTGCCATGCCCCCTTTTTTTTATATAGTTTTTATTATGTTTTTTGGGATGTGATGTGGCCAAAATCAGCAATTTTTGCTTTTGGATTTTATTTGCGTTTACGCTGTGCAGGATCAGAAACACAATAATGTAATATTTTTATTTTTATAATTTTTTCAATTTTATTTATGGAAAAAGGGAAAAGGAGGGTGATTTAAACTTTTAATATGGAAGGGGTTAATGGGTGTTTTTAAACTTTTATTTAACTTATTTTTACCACTTTATTAGTCCCGTAGGGACTCCTGCAACACGCCACCCCACCCCCTACGCGCAATCAAGCTGGGGGGGGGGGGTTGATCATGTCCGCTCACCCGACCCATGACATACATGTATGCCATGGGTAGTGAGGGGGTTAAGCTAGGCCCACCTAAATTATCGACTGAAAATTTCCTTGGCCGAAAAAGCCGAAAGGGACATTTTTGGCAGCTAATTTTCGGCAGCCGAAATTTCGGTGCACTTCAGAATGAAATGCCATAATGCTGTGATATGGAAATATATAGCTTTATATTCATTTCACTGTCTATTTGCTTGCTAACTACATCTCGCAGCCATGCCCTGACTATTGTAGGTTAGATAAAGCTCATATACTGACGTGCTCTCTAGTAGCCCCAGTTTAGTCCATCTGGCAGATAATATTTAAAGCAAGGCCTTAATCTTCAGTACTGGAGCTGGTCATTGGGAATAGAGAAGTATATTAGTAATAGCCAGTTGTACTGGCATGGCTGAGGTATTGGAAATCTGCCCACTGAAACATAGACATGTTGTCTACTTGGCTCTGCTTTTCCTCAAGCTCCTCTACTAGATGACTACTACTGCAGCATTCGTAGAATTAGGATATATACTTTCCACCAAAATGAATATCAGAGTAAACTAGTCCTTATTCAATTGTACTTTAGTTCCAGCATAAAGTTTTCCTGCTATAATGCCCATCACCTAGGAAAAACAACAGGATATCATACACCTACTATCCACATTTCAAGCAAATGCATTAAGAAAGTAAGCTGCTTTTCTCAGCTCTTTTGCCATTTCTACTTGCCAAATATGCTATTTGCAATTTAATATTGGCACGCTTTCCCTATAGACAATTAGTTAAACGCAGTTGGCGATTACCCTTGTTTACCATGCTGTAATCTGGTGCATAACACTTTCTATGCTCACCCCCTTCATGTTTATCGCCTTTTCTAATGCTGTGTGTGGGTTTGTACAGATTATCTACAAACACGTTGAATCTGATAATAATATTAAAAGTAATACAGTTCCCTAAACAGATTATTGCTGGAGTTATCATTTAGGGAGTTATGAGCTCATCACACTTTTTGCATCAAGCAAGCAAAAAGCTGCTCTTGTATAAGACTGCAATATCACACACAACCTGTGGACATGAGTGGCACTGTTTCTAGAAATATCCTTTTTTGCACTAAGAATGAACCCATAAGATCTCCCGGGTTAACAGGTAAGTTTGCTTTGTGTGTGTAAAATACTTCTTAAAGGGTACCTCTCATCAAATAAACTTTTTATATATTTTTGATTAATGGATGTTGAATAACTTTCCAATAGCGTGTTAATGAAAAATACGCTTCTCTCTATTGTATTTTTCCCGATCAGTCCTGTCAGCAAGCATTTCTGACTCATGCTGGAGTCCTAAACACTCAGAGCTGCCAGCCTGCTTTGTTCACAGCCAAACAGGCTGTGAACAAAGCAGGCTGGCAGCTCTGAGTGTTCTCCTTTGTGAACAAAGCAGACTGGCAGTGTTTAGGACTCCAGCATGAGTCTGAAATGCTTGCTGCCAGGACTGGTAGGGAGACCCTGTCACGCTGCCGGCTGGCAGGAGGTGGATCCTCTGTGCCAGAGAGGGATTGGCGTGGACCGTGCTAGTGGACCGGTTCTAAGTCACTACTGGTTTTCACCAGAGCCCGCCGCAAAGCGGGATGGTCTTGCTGCGGCGGTAGTGACCAGGTCGTATCCACTAGCAACGGCTCAACCTCTCTGACTGCTGAAGATAGGCGCGGTACAAGGGAGTAGACAAAGCAAGGTCGGACGTAGCAGAAGGTCGGGGCAGGCAGCAAGAATCGTAGTCAATAAGGCAAGCAGGAGGTAAAGTACACGGTATGGATAATCACAGTAACGCTTTCACTAGGCTCTAAGGCAACAAGATCCGGCAGGGGAGTGCAGGGGCAGAGGTAAGATATAGTCTGGGAGCAGGTGGAAGCCAATTAAGCTAATTGGGCCAGGCACCAATCATTGGTGCACTGGCCCTTTAAGTCTCAGGGAGCTGGCGCGCGCGCGCCCTAGAGAGTGGAGCCGCGCGCGCCAGCACATGACAGCAGGGGACGGGAACGGGTAAGTGACCTGGGATGCGATTCGCGAGCGGGCGCGTCCCGCTGTGCGAATCGCATCCCCGACGGCCATGACAGTGCAGCGCTCCCGGTCAGCGGGACCAACCGGGGCGCTGCGGAGAGAGAGACGCCGTAAGCGCTCCGGGGAGGAGCGGGGACCCGGAGCGCTAGGCGTAACAGTACCCCCCCCCTTAGGTCTCCCCTTCTCTTTGTCCGGTAACTGCCTCCCCTGGGATGAGGACACCGGGAAAGAATGGAGGGATTCCTCAACGGCAGGCAGTACAGCAGGAGTGGGAATGGGGAGGGAGGGCAGAGGGCGAGGCCTGGCACGGGGCAGTGTGACACAAGGACGGGGGCCATGAGGAGGCACCGAGGCTTGCCTGACTGGACTGGGAGGGGGGGAGAGGCACTTCTTATGGCAGGACGGCAGACCGGTTACAGGGGGAACCACAGGGTCACGGCAGGGAGTACTGGGAACCGGTTTAAGGCAGTCCTTGAAACAAGAGGAACCCCAGCTCTTGATCTCCCCTGTGGACCAATCCAGGGTTGGGGAATGGTGTTGAAGCCAGGGTAGTCCAAGGAGAATTTCGGAAGTGCAATTGGAGAGGACCAAAAACTCAATTTTTTCGTGATGAGGTCCGATGCACATTAGGAGGGGCTCCGTGCGGTAACGCACGGTGCAATCCAACCTGACTCCGTTGACCGCGGAAATGTAGAGTGGCTTGACGAGACGGGTCACCGGGATGCGGAATTTATACACCAAGGACTCACGAATAAAATTCCCAGAGGCACCAGAGTCCAGGCAGGCCACGGCTGAGAGGGAGGAGTTGGCTGAAGGGAAAATCCGCACGTTCACCGTGAGACGTGGAGAAGCCGACTTAGACTCAAGAGACGCCACACCCACGAGAGCTGGGTGCGAGCGTGCGTTTCCCAGATGTGGAGGACGGATAGGGCAATCCACCAAAAAATGTTCGGTACTGGCACAGTACAGACAAAGATTCGCTTCCCTACGGCGATTCCTCTCCTCCTGGGTCAGGCGAGACCGATCCACTTGCATGGCCTCCTCGGCGGGAGGCCTAGGCGTAGATTGCAACGGAGACTGTGGGAGAGGTGCCCAGAGATCTAAGTCTTTTTCCTGGCGGAGCTCTTGATGTCTCTCAGAAAAACGCATGTCAATGCGAGTGGCTAGATGAATGAGTTCATGCAGGTTAGCAGGAATTTCTCGTGCGGCCAGAACATCTTTAATGTTGCTGGATAGGCCTTTTTTAAAGGTCGCGCAGAGGGCCTCATTATTCCAGGATAGTTCAGAAGCAAGAGTACGGAATTGTATGGCGTACTCGCCAACGGAAGAATTACCCTGGACCAGGTTCAGCAGGGCAGTCTCAGCAGAAGAGGCTCGGGCAGGTTCCTCAAAGACACTTCGAATTTCCGAGAAGAAGGAGTGTACAGAGGCAGTGACGGGGTCATCGCGGTCCCAGAGCGGTGTGGCCCATGACAGGGCTTTTCCAGACAGAAGGCTGACTACGAAAGCCACCTTAGACCTTTCAGTAGGAAACTGGTCCGACATCATCTCCAAGTGCAGGGAACATTGCGAAAGAAAGCCACGGCAAAACTTAGAGTCCCCATCAAATTTGTCCGGCAGGGACAAGCGGAGGCTAGGAGTGGCCACTCGCTGCGGAAGGGGTGCAGGAGCTGGCGGAGGAGATGGTTGCTGCTGTAGCAGAAGTTGCGACTGAAGTTGTTGCACTATGGTGGACACTTCCGACAGCTGGTGGGTTAGATGGGCGATCTGTCGGGCTTGCTGGGCGACCACCATGGTGAGATCAGAGATAGAAGGCAGGGGAACCTCAGCGGGATCCATGGCCGGATCTACTGTCACGCTGCCGGCTGGCAGGAGGTGGATCCTCTGTGCCAGAGAGGGATTGGCGTGGACCGTGCTAGTGGACCGGTTTTAAGTCACTACTGGTTTTCACCAGAGCCCGCCGCAAAGCGGGATGGTCTTGCTGCGGCGGTAGTGACCAGGTCGTATCCACTAGCAACGGCTCAACCTCTCTGACTGCTGAAGATAGGCGCGGTACAAGGGAGTTGACAGAGCAAGGTCGGACGTAGCAGAAGGTCGGGGCAGGCAGCAAGAATCGTAGTCAATAAGGCAAGCAGGAGGTAAAGTACACGGTATGGATAATCACAGTAACGCTTTCACTAGGCTCTAAGGCAACAAGATCCGGCAGGGGAGTGCAGGGGCAGAGGTAAGATATAGTCTGGGAGCAGGTGGAAGCCAATTAAGCTAATTGGGCCAGGCACCAATCATTGGTGCACTGGCCCTTTAAGTCTCAGGGAGCTGGCGCGCGCGCCCTAGAGAGCGGAGCCGCGCGCGCCAGCACATGACAGCAGGGGACGGGAACGGGTAAGTGACCTGGGATGCGATTCGCGAGCGGGCGCGTCCCGCTGTGCGAATCGCATCCCCGACGGCCATGACAGTGCAGCTCTCCCGGTCAGCGGGACCGACCGGGGCGCTGCGGAGAGAGAGACGCCGTAAGCGCTCCGGGGAGGAGCGGGGACCCGGAGCGCTAGGCGTAACAGACCCCTAGTGGTCATTTCTTCAAAGTGGAAAATTAAATAGAAAGAAGCATATTTTTTAATAACATGCAATTGTAAGGTTATTCAGCATACATTAATCTATAATATATCAAAAGTTTTTTTGATGAGAGGTACCCTTTAATATTCCTCATATAAGCAGAAATGTAATTTACAGTCGGTAAGTGGAGTTATGTTGGTTTTATAAGAGCATATTTGTAAATATGCAAAATAAAGATCTGCTTCACGAATGTATGAGAGATGATAATCTGTATTTATATGACAACAATATACTGTATTTCACAGCACAGTACTACTAGGGAGATTACCGAACAGTGAGGCTAACGTGAGAGACTCTATCTATTAAAGCTTACAATCTAAATGGAACAGTGACACATATGAGGTACATGGTGTTAATTTAATTTGGGAGCTGGCCCCTTGTGTTAGCAATGCTCCATGGGAGTTTACATTAGCCATACCAGAGTCTTCTACAAAAGGAAGTATACACTTATTTGTAGACAGCTGTTTCGGGGTTCTTCCTACTTGTCAGTACACAGTATAGTAGAGGTTAAGTACAGAAATACCTTAAATGCAGCTTCAGAAATACTCATTGGGAGAGATTTATCAAAAGCTGTCCAGAGGAAAAGTTGCCCAGTTGCCCATAGCAACCAATCAGATTGCTTCTTTCAATTTTAACAAGGCCTCTGCAAAATGAAAGAAGCGATCTGATTGGTTGCTATGGGGCAACTGGGCAACTTTTCCTCTGGGCAGGTTTTGATAAATCTCCCCCATAGTCACTGAAAAAAACACTACTGGTGTACAAAGATGTATTTTAAAGGGATATTCCAGCCAAAGACATCTTATCCCCTATCCAAGGGGATATAAGATGTCTGATTGTGGGGGGCCTGCCGCTGGGACCCCCCGCGATTTCCCTGCAGCACCTGCATTCTATGCTAGGCTGCTGCTCCAGTCTTGGAAACCTCTGTGTTTCATGGACTGGAGACGTGATGTCAACCCACTCCCCCTCGTGACGCCACGCCCTCTCCATTCATATCTATGGGAGGGGACATGTCTTCCCAAATACATGAATGGAGGGGGCGTGTCATGACATCACGTCTCCAGTCCAGGATACAGAAAGTTATATAGATTTGTAAATTACTTTTTAAAAAATCCAAGCCTTCTACTACTTTGCAGCTGCTGTTTATCTGTGAATATCTATTTAGTTCTACCCAGTGCTCTCTACTGCCAACTGTGTCTGTGTCAAGAACTGTCCCAAGAAGAAAAATGAAAAAGTAGTAGAACGCTTGGACTTTGTATAATAAAAGTAATTTACAAATATATATAACTTTCTGGAACCTTTTGATTTAAAAACAAATTTTCCCTCCGAAATACCATATTAAGCTCCCAAGAAATAATAAAGTAAAAGACTATACTAGACCATGAAACTGTTCATCAGTCAATTGTCCAATTACTTTTGAGCCTGTAAAAGTGACAAGGCTATGTGAAAAATGTGTTCCGTTTCTCTAGACAAGACAGTAGATTTTAATAACTAAAATTGTTTTGCCCTTGCTAGACTGGGGTGTAAGTCTAAGGGATCCCATCATTATCATCCTTAACCCTTCCCATTCCCAGGTTGCGCTACCCAAAATAGTCACAAGTGCAACAAACGCACAAGTAAATCTGTCAACTTCGCCCGGATTTGTAGATAGGATTTCCCTGTGACTTTAAAGGGGTACTCCTGTGGGGAAAAAATTATTTTTATCAATTGGTGCCAGAAAGTTAAACAGATCAGTACATTTCTTCAGTTAAAAAGTCTTAACTCTATCAGTACGTATCAGCTGCTGTATGCTTTACAGGAAGTTCTTTTCTTTTTGAATTTATTTTCTGTCCGACCACAGTGCTCTCTGCTGACACCTCTGTCCATGTCAGGAACTGTCCAGAGCAGGAACAAATGGCAATAGCAAAGCTATCTTGCTCTGGACGGTTCCTAACATGGACAGAGGTGTCACCAGATAGCACTGGGGTCAGACAGAAAGGAAATTAAAAAAGAAAATAACTTCCTGTGGAGCATACAGCAGCTGATAAGTACTGGAAGGATTAAGATTTTTAAATAGAAATAATTTACAAATCTGTTTAACCTCTTAAGGACCCATGACGTATGCATACGTCATGAGTCCCGGTCCTGCGATATAACGCGGGGTCACACGGTGACCCCGCATTATATCGCGGCGGGCCCGGCATCATAGTGAAGCCGGGACCCGCCTCTAATAGCGCGCGGCACTGATCGGTGGCTAAAAACGAAAGTAAAAGTGCCCGGCTAGCTCAGGGAGCTGTTCGGGATCGCCGCGGTATAATCGCGGCATCCCGAACAGCTGTAGCACAGGAGGAGGTCTTCTTACCTTCTCCTGCGCTGTCCGATCGCCAAATGAATGCTTCAAGCCTGAGATCCAGGCTTGAGCATTCAATCGCCGAAAACCCTGATTGATCCATTCCTATGGAGATGGATCAATCAGTGTAAAAGATCAGTTAATGCAATGTTATAGCCCCCTATAGGAGCTATAATATTGCATTAAAAAAGTGTAAAAAAATCATTAACCCTTTCAATTATCCCTTCCCCTAATAAAAGTTTGAATCACCCGGCATTTCCAAAAATAAAAAAAACATTATGTAAATAATAATAAAAATAAACATATGTGGTATCGCCGCGTGCGGAAATGTCCGAATTATAAAAATATACCGCTATTTAAACCGCTCGTTCAATGGCGTACGCGCAAAAAAATTCCAAAGTCCAAAATAACGCATTTTTGATCACTTTTTATACCACTAAAAAGTGAATAAAAAGTGATCAAAAAGTCTGATCAGAACAAAAATGGTACCGCTAAAAACTTCAGATGACGGCGCAAAAAATTAGTCCTCAAAGTGCCCTGAACACAGAAAATTTAAAAGTTATAGGGGTCAAAAGATTACCATTTTAAACGTATAAATTTTCCTGCATGTATTCATGATTTTTTTCGGAAGTGATACAAATTCAAACCTATACAAGTAGGGTATCATTTTAACCGTATGGACCTACAGAATAAAGATAAGGTATCATTTTTGACAAAAAATGTACTGCGTAAAAACAGAAGCCCCCAAAACTTACAAAATAGTGTTTTTTCATCAATTTTGTCGCACATTGATTTTTTTTCCCGTTTCACCGTAGATTTTTGGTAAAATGACTAATGTCATTACAAAGTAGAATTAGTGACGCAATAATTAAGCCATTATATATAATTTTAGGTGAAAATTTTTAAGAGTTATGATTTTTTAAAGTTAAGGAGGAAAAATTGAAAATGAAAAAACGGAAAAAGCCCGGGTCCTTAAGGGGTTAAAGGGGTACTCTGCCCCTAGACATCTTATCCCCTATCCAAAGGATAGGGGATAAGATGTCAGATCGCCGCAGTCCCACTGCTGGTAACCCCGGGATCGCCGCTACGTCACTGCGCAATCATTACTGCACAGAGCGAGTTCGCTCTGCACGTAATGACAGGCAATACAGGGGCCGGACCATCGTTACAGCATGGCTCCGCCCATTGTGATGTCATGGCCCGCCCCTTTCAATACAAGTCTATGGGAGGGGGCGTGGCGGTCGTCACGCCCCCTGCCATAGACTTGCATTAAGGGGACGGGCCGTGATGTCACGAGGGGCGGAGCCATGACATCACGCTGCTCCATCCCCTGTATCGCCCGTCATTACACACAGAGCGAACTCGCTCTGTGCAGTAATGATAGCGCAGTGACGTAGCGGCGATCCCCGGGGGTCACCAGCAGCGGGACCGCGGCGATCTGACATCTTATCCCCTATCCTTTGGATAGGGGATAAGATGTCTAGGGGCGGAATACCCCTTTAACTTTCTGGCACCAGTTGATTTAAAACAAAAAGCTTGTATCCATGCCAGAAGAGACCCAACATGGTACTAGAGCCTCCATTTAATTGGACAGTTTTTCCCCAATAAATGTATTGTTTCCCCTTAATATTGTAGATAAATAAAGCATCATTATATTCACACATATAAGGTTTCATTCAATTCCAACAACTCCTTCTCATTGCATTATTTTTCTTTTGTTTTCCACCGGAGTACCCCTTTAACCTCACATTCTCTTCATTAGTCATACTGCAGTATTTTATCCTGGATTGGAGTAACTTAATATGTCAGGCTTAAAATGCGAGTTGTTTTGATAACCTGACTTTTTACAAATGGCAAGTGTTTCTCTTGATGGGAGACTAAGCTATTTATTTGTGATTTGCTAAAATTAAAAAAAGAAGAAATGCATGTAAAAAGGAAGCAATTCCAATAAAAATAAAATTACCACTCCAGAGTCACTAAGGACATTAATTCTAACCACAGACTACATAACATGACAAGCAAACATTGTGGGAAAACAGTAGCACCCCTTCGAATCACTGGAAACATTTGTGTCTTCAGGGCAAAGCAAACATTTGTTTTCAATCAGTGGCTCATTATTTCTCGGTTTGATCATGGAGCCTTTTCTACCAACATCACTCCAACGACTCTCAAACCCTCATTCCGTTTACACAGGTTTAACCAAGCATTTTCTTTGTAAAATCTCCACGGTTTGATAGGAACCAATGCACTAACATTACAATTACAGCTCAGCCATAGATTCTTGGCTGTGAGAGAGAAGGCCTGTGGCAGCCAGGAGGTGACATTAACTATGGGTCATCATGCATACTAACACCCGGACTAGAGAAATTCTACCTTACGGAAGCAGCAGCTTCACAAAACAAGAACAGATAAAATACAGTAACTCACTACATTACCTATCCTTAGAATGTTACACATATGAGACGTACTAGTGTACAGAGCTGAAGCTGCTGTTTAACTCTTTTGTGTTAACAGGGTACTCCGATGAAAAAACATCTTATCCCCGATCAAAAGGATAGGATGGGACCCCCGCAATCTCCGACTTGGCACCCCAGTCATCAGCACACAGAGCGAACTCCGCTCCATGCCGGATGACTGGCGACTACGGCTGCTAGCCCCCTCCATTCATGTCTATGGGCGGAGGCGTGACGGCTACGTAGTAGCCGTCACGCCGCCTCCCATAGACATGAATGGAGAGGACGTGGCGTGGCGTCACGAACACGGAAGCTCCAATATTCCATTTCCGGACGCCGCCATTGCAGACCTGCAGATCACGATCAGACATCTTATCCCCTTATCCTTTGAATAGGGGATAAGATGTTTTTCGGCGGAGAACCCTTTTATGTACACATTTAGTGTTCTGTTGTTATGGTTTTGCTCCAATTGCTTACTGGAAGCTTCCTAGTAGCTTCTTAGAACTGCTTTACTGAAACCATAATTGGGTACAGCATAGAAAAACAACATTTCCCCTATAGAATTAATATAGCTCGTGCACATGGCCATATTTTAGCTCAGTACAACCTCTGAATTGAATGGAGAGTCTGACTTATGCATCTCTGCTCTACCTGTACCCATTCAATTGTGCCTGAATCAGCCACTGACATGTGAATGCATATGATTGTTCCAGAGGCAGCAACAATGAGAATCAGATTGAAAATAACTAACACATGGTAAGAGAAAGTAATTAGACGTCATTATTTCTTGTAAACAGGAAATTCCTCCTGACATAGATAAACTATAGTGTTTGGTAAACAACATCCACAAAGTACAGCACTATTATACCTGAGCCTGTGTGAGTGATTCCCCATGAGCCTTCTATATGACAGTAAGCACATGATTTGCTAGTGCTCTCTTATATTTTCTAAACTAATCAGGTTCAGCTTTGTCTTTTTTCTTTATAAAAATCTAGAAATCTGCTAAAAATGTAATCTAGCCCATTATCTCTAGACCATGGCAGTAACTTTTATCTCCAATTTACAGAAGGCTTCAATAGGTTATTGATAGTAAAGAATGTTGAGACAATAAACGATCTAAACAATCGGATATCTTCAATCCATTTTCTTTCAAAATGAAAAGACTGCCCCATGCCCCCTCACACAGACTGCCCCATGCCCTTTCACACAGACTGCCCCATGCCCCCCCACACAGACTGCTCCATGCCCCCTCACACAGACTGCCCCATGCCACCTCACACAGACTGCCCCATGCCCCCTCACACAGACTGCTCCATGCCCGCTCACACAGACTGCCCCATGCCCCCTCACACAGACTGCCCCATGCCCCCTCACACAGACTGCCCCATGCCCCCTCACACAGACTGCCCCATGCCCCCTCACACAGACTTCCCCATGCCCCCTCACACAGACTGCCCCATGCCCCCTCACACAGACTGCCCCATGCCACCTCACACAGACTGCCCCATGCCCCCTCACACAGACTGCCCCATGCCCCCTCACACAGACTGCTCCCATTCCCCTTTCCAAACAGACAGTTTCTTTTGCCCATCCTTTTCACAGAATGCTTCTCCCCTTCACACAGCCTGCTGCCTATGCCCCCAATACATTTCTTGGTCCATAACAGCAAGCTGAGTATTGATGATTTAACTTCTGTGCAGCCATAACTGTATGGTTGCACAGTTCTCTATGCCCAATCATAAACCCAGGGGAGCTGCATAGCCATAATGCTTACAAGCTTAAAGAGTACCTGTCATTAAAAAAAGTTTTTAAATGGTGTCGATTATTGTGTTACAAACAACTTTCTGTTAGGATGTCATTAAAAATAATGTGTATTTATATCTTTAATTTCACTTTTAAAAACTGACCACTAGGGGTCTCCCTACATGTCCCAGCCGCAAGTCTCTAATAGAGTTCGGACTCATGCAGGCCTGGCATGAGTCCGATCTCTCATAGTACAGCCGCTGACAAGCACAGCGCAGCTCCCTGCCTGTCAATTAGACAGGTGGGAGCGAGTGCTGTTCCCCTCAGCACGGTGCTCCTGACATGGCAGGCAGGTTCCTCCTCTCTGTATAGCACATGCAGTGCTAAACAGAGAGGAGGAGACGCTTCCTAGAGGGATCGCAGAATAGAGGAAGAAGGGCAGATGTGAGTGAAGGCAGGCTTCAGATGACGTTGCGCCTGCCAGGCCATGCCCCCTTCCTCCCTCACACATGGACAGCTGCATGAGCAGCCATACAGGGACAAGATAAGGTATTTAGAAGGTGTTTTAGGGGGAAGAAATGCAGGGATAGTGTCAGTAAGTCAGGAACAGATGGGGGGGGGGATTAGGGACAGTTTAGTTCATGATAGGTACTCTTTAAAGAAAGCACTGCTGGTTTCCTTGGGTAGCTGCCCAGATTGCACCCCATTATGTAGGTCCTCCTTACACATCTGCCTAGTAAAGCAGTGATAAAGTGAATCACACATATATCTGTATAACTAGTTAACTATACAGAATTGTTATTTAGGCATCATCTATGTGTAACAACCCTAGTGGTAGCAGCAACAACAGGCATATTGGCTGTTATCTAGATTTCCTACAAGCAAATACAGATTAAATAAACTTTTATATACGAGGACAGCTTAGAGATATTTAAACACCTTTACAAACAATTTCTTTTATTGTCCGAGTCATTTTTAAATGAGAAATGAAGTAACTTTTTTAAGATGTCTTAATTAAAAAATGTTCTATTACTTTGTTTCTACGGCTCCTATGCAGACTAAGCGTCTCCATGGGAACAGACAGCAAACAAGTTCTGTGTAGTGTAATCTTGCAGTCTTGTAGTCTCATACTTGCTTCCATTTGGGTGCAGTGAGATGTGGTGGATTTGTACTGTATATATGCTGTGGATTCCACACCCCAAATATTCAGCAATTTACAATACTATGCATGCAGGAAAAGGGTTTTCACAACTTGTGGAGATTTTCCACCCATAAAAACTAGCAGGCTGTGGATTTTGAAGTTATATTGTGGAAGTAATATGGATTTGTAATCCCCCCCAATCTTGTGCTGCAGCGCCATATGTTGACTGACATACAGAGCTGAAAGCTGAGCCCTGTACATCAATCATGCAGGACAGGGTGGAGTAGAGAAAACTCTACAGCTGCTTAAAAAAAGGCTATTTTATAACTTTACAAACAGAGATCAGCAAAACTAAAGGTATGTTTAGTTGTATCACTCCAGCACCTAACTGCCGGGATCTGCAGCTTCATACCTGGTACAGAGCGGATGGATTTCTTCTAACAAACCTATTGCAAAGCTGCTACAGTTACAGATGTATGACATTTATTAGACTATTAAAAAACATGTTGGCAAAGGTGTACCTAGTCTTTAAATCTTAATATTAGGAAAATGTACTTATGCATGTATACAAATTTAGTTATGTGTGTCTAAACCCCACCTCATGCAGACAACCCCTTTTTCTAAATGTCTTATCAGGGCATATGTGGGTCATAGATTGGTGACCTCCCAGCTAGGATCCTTTCACTATGAGTCCGAGTAGAAAAAGGCAGATTTGGCCCGTCTGTATAACTGTATAACATGGTTGGCCTTATATTTCTATGGTCGACATTTCAGGCACAGGATGTGTATGGCCAGAAATTGTATCATCCAGTGATAACTACTGGTCGCTGGTGGTAAGAGAAGCTAAAGAATCAGCTGATCACTGAACTTTTTTTGGTTTAAAGGGGCACTCCACCCCTAGACATCTTATCCCCTATCCAAAGGATAGGGGATAAGATGTCTGATCGCGGAGGTCCCGCCGCTGGGGACCCCCGCAATATAGCATGTGGCACCCACCTGTTTCTGCTCCGGAAGCGCTAAAGGGTCTGGGTTCCGACCACGGGAACGGAAGTCCGTGACGTCAGGACTCTGACCCCGCGTGACATCACGCCCCGCCCCCTCAATGCAAGTCTATGGGACTTGCATTGAGGGGGCGGAGCGTGGCATCACATGGGGCGGAGTCGTGATGTCACAAAATTCCGTTCCCGTGGTCGGGACCCAGACCCTCCAGCGCTTCCGGAGCAGAAACAAGTGGGTGCTGCATGCTATATTCCGGGGGTCCCCAGAGGCGGGACCCCTGGGATAAGATGTCTAGGGGTGGAGTACCCCTTTAAAAGGGTCTAACAAGACAACTGCTTAAATTTTACACCTGTTGGCAATAACTGGATTTTTTTGCATCCAATGTCCCATCCAGAGCCCCATAGGTTCCATTGGTCACAGTGCCTGGTGGAGCTTCCCCTTTGCCTTTGACATGAGCTATCTGCAAGTGGAATATCGATCATGCAATGAGCTGACATTACAGCACTAACTTCATGACTTGGGGATGCCAACAGACCACCCTAGTGACTTTAGGTGGGCAATGTACATACAGCACCCATGTCAATAAAGATAGATTATTCAGACAGACATGGTATGGGCATGTCTGGAATGCATTTTAAAAGATCTACACCATGGTGACTGCAGTTTAATGTCTGAAATACCGGTCGCAGGCTCCCTTCAAGGTTCCATTATATACCAGTAATAACATACGTTCTTCCAGTCTTCACATTGTAATTGAAATTTAGTCATAAGCCTGGCCTTGTTTCTCCCATGTACTGTATGAATCAGTCAGGGCTAAGCATTTGTGAAGGGATGTGTGCTCATGCATAACAACAATTTATCCAGGATATGAATATTGCATATGTTTCAGTGTTTTTCTGAACTTGTAACATTATATATTTAGCAAGACCTCCTTTTGGCAGTCAGTTCACTAGACAGTTTCTAGACGCAGTCTTCCAAGGATTGTACTCACATATCAAGTAGGATAGTTATCAGCAAGGAATATACAAAAATGTCTACCGTATATACTCGAGTATAAGCCGAGTTTTTCAGCACAATTTTTCGTGCTGAAAACACCCCCCTCGGCTTATACTCAAGTGAACTCTCCGCCTGTCAATCCCTTCCTCAGTGGTCTTCAACCTGCGGACCTCCAGATGTTGCAAAACTCCAACTCCCAGCATCGGCTGTACGGGCATGCTGGGAGTTGTAGTTTTGAAACATCTGGAGGTCCGCAGGTTGAAGACCACTGCGGCCTTCGTCATCATCCAGACCCCCCCTCCCTTTCGTTTTCTACTCACCTCCCCTCGGTGGGAAGGAAGGGTGAGCTGGTCCAGGCCAACTATGCTACAGGGACTGTCCGGTGGGGAGGGTGAGTCATTCCAGGCTGTCCATCTTCACCGGGGGGCCCTCTTCTCCACTCTGCACCCGACCCCGGACTAGTGGCGTTGCCTTGATGACGACGCACAGGGATGTTCATGCACAGGGACGAATGTCTCTGTGCGTCGTCGTCAAGGCAACGTCACTAGTCCGGGGCCGGGCCTGGAGCCGAGAAGAGGGCCCCCGTGTGAAGATGGACAGCCCGGAACGGCTAACCCTCCCCACCGGACAGTCCCTGCCGCATAGCTGGCCCGGACCAGCTCACCCTTCCTTCCCACCGAGGGGAGGTGAGTAGAAAACTAAAGGGGGGGGGGTCTGGATGATGACGAAGGCCTGACAGGCGGTGATGATGAAGGGGGGGTGTGGGATGATGACAGGGGGATGATGACAGGCGGTGATGATGAAGGGGGGGATGATGACAGGTGGTGATGATGACAGGCGGTGATGATGAAGGTGGGGATGATGACAGGGTGATGATGACGGGGGTGTTAATGACAGGGGTCTGGATGATGACAGGGGGGATGATGACATGGGGGGGATGATGTATTTCCCACCCTAGGCTTTTTGGGGTGAAATTAGGGGCCTCAGCTTATATTCGAGTATATACGGTAAGTAATACTGAAAACCACCAGTAGATTATAAATAGCCATACAAAGGATTTGTGGCATTATTTGTTTAGGAATTTGGGTTGTACTCAAATCATTATAATTCAAGATCTGAAGACAGGAGGCAAAATGGTGACTGATGGTAACACACACAATAGCTGGAGCATACGACATTTACATAGCAGGTGTGTGCACTGTAGGATAAATCAAGTGTACAGAACATAAATACGGCACTTATACACGTAAATAATGGCATATTTATTACTGCAGACAGTGATGGCAGCGATTTTCATGGCTGGGTTATGTTAACATGTATTAGTGCGTTGTGGCATTTGTTTATTTATTTATATACACTCTTTTCCTTAAACTGAAAACCGCAAATGCACAGATAAATATAAACACTAACAACAGGCCGCGCAAAGATAAATATTGTATGTCACAGATTCAGCACCATCGCAATAAAATAAAAAAAAAGTGTTGTACAACCAACACTGATGATGAAAGCCTGACAGTGTATGAGCTTTACAGTAACATGAGAGCAGTGATAATGAAAGCTTTAGTGTTTCTAGACACTTTAAAAGTAGAATGTGAGTCACACAGAAGAGCCCATCAGCAACCGTCAGTGGTTTCCTCCTTCTCAGCCAGAACAGAAATCGAATTATGGATAATAACACGTCCATTACTATTTCAGAAACTTATCTCACTTGTCTCACACAGGTGACAGAGCTTCCACTCCAAATACACATGTCTGCAGTAATCTCCATTCATCTGGTGCACAGTCAGCAACCTTCAAGCTGGTGCCCAAATTTAGTGGGGGGGCAGAACTGGAGTTCAGTAAAATAATAGATTTTTTTTCATATATATACTATACAGAATAAGACTATACAATGTATACAGAAGAAAGATGACAGTCAAATTGAGAGAGAGAGAGAGAGAGAGAGGAGAGAAATGGATGCATAAAAGAGACAGTGCAATGTGATGCTACAGTATATCAAAATGAACAAATTATCACCTTCTGCAAGAAAGGGGCTAGAACGAGTAACACTGAAGGACCCTTTTAAGAAATGACCATGGTAATAGTGTTCATTTTACACAGTGTTCATCTCTTGAACCAATTGCCAAGCTCCTCAACAGTCATTTGAGACAGATGTTATTCATGTAAGTGCTTATTTTCCATTATGGCCAGTGGGTTGAGCCACTGTCAGAATAGTCGAAGCAAATGACTGGTGACCATAAAATTACACATATAAATGAATACCCAACCGAAAAATAGTTTGTTTAAAAAAAACAAAAATTCACAGAATATATGAATGACCATGTTAAGAAGCTTCGCTGGCAGATACTTATCTTCTTTCTAAAGTGTGACAGTGCACGATTCATACATAAACTTGGTACTTGACTTGTTGAGGCAGCATTCTGGCAGTACTGTATAGTGCCCTGGGAGATGATGACATGATTCATCAATGGGAAAGCCCATAACTGCCCTCACTTCCCAATTGTATAGAATACCCTGTAAGGTGCCAAGACTTTCTCTAAATACCTTGTGTGTAAACATGTTATAATGCTTCTCTCTTTTCAGATCTATAAAGTATACTGTTAAAATTATATACAGCTTTCCACACTATAAATCACATGGTACAAAACATAACACAGCGCACAGAACTACATAGTTTCCTATAGAATACCAGGATTCTCTACCTGATCATTTAACTAAATACATAGAAATTAATACAGTTATAAATAATACACTATAAGATGCCAGGACTGTGTCTATATGTGATCCCATGGGACTGCAGATTAAAAGGGTTTCACATGCATTATATCTTATTGGATTTATTTACCAGTTTATTGGTTATTATAGAGCATAACACTTCTCTCCTGATACACAAAAACCCATTAGATGCCAGGGCTGTGCCTATAGCTCATGTGACTATTCTCGTTGTCAGGACTCAGTGATGCATTATGTACAATTCATTTACTTTAAATGTTTACATAAACAGTGTAGCATTTATAGAGTATAGAACAGCTCTCACTGATATAAAATGCCCTTTTAGATGCCAGGGCTGTGCCTACATGTGAAAACCCATGTGACTGTGCAGATTGTCAGGGCTCCATGATTCCTTATACAATACTTGTTTTCTTTAGAAGTTTTTATAAAGTATGTAGTAAATATAGTGCATAACATTGTCCTCACTGATACATAATGCCCAATAAGATGCCATGACTGTGCCTATATCTGAAAGTCCATATAAAGGTGCTAGTTGTCTGGGCTTCACCGTGCATTATATGCCACAGGTTTCCTATAATATATAGTAAGTGCACAGCACATCCCTCACTGATACATAATGCCCAATAAGATGCCATGACTGTGCCTATATGTGAAAGTCCATATAAAGGTGCTAGTTGTCGGGGCTTCACCTGCATTATATGCCACAGGTTTCCTTTAGAGGTTTTCCTATATTATATAGTAATAGTGCTCAGCACAGCCCTCACTGATACATAATGCCCAATAAGATGCCATGACTGTGCCTATATGTGAGAGTCCATATAAAGGTGCTAGTTGTCTGGGCTTCACCATGCATTATATGCCACAGGTTTCCTATAATATATAGTAATAGTGCTCAGCACAGCCCTCACTGATACATAATGCCCAATAAGATGCCATGACTGTGCCTATATGTGAGAGTCCATATAAAGGTGCTAGTTGTCTGGGCTTCACCATGCATTATATGCCACAGGTTTCCTATAATATATAGTAATAGTGCTCAGCACAGCCCTCACTGATACATAATGCCCAATAAGATGCCATGACTGTGCCTATATGAGAGTCCATGTGACTGTGTAACTTGTCAGGGTACCACCGTGCATTAAATACTATAGGTTTCCTTCAGAGGTTTACATAAATGATCTAGTAATACAGTGCACAACATAGACCTTCCTGGCATATATGCCCTGTTAGATGCCAGGGCTGTGCATTCATGTGCAGGTGGTCGGAGCTCCATCAGACATAGTATCATGACATAGTACAGAACAGTGTCTCGTACTCACACGAAGACGTGGTAGACGAATGCCCAGCCCCGGGGTCTCTCCAGCACGTTGTACAGATAGTTCTGCAGTTTTCGGTACTTGACGTTTCTCCGGCAGCTTTGGCTGCTGTTATAAGACAGCGGCTTCCCCAATAAGCTCATGCGAGCGCCCTGTTTCCCCCTGCGGCTGTCCGGCAAGCCCCCTCCCGGCCCCGCACCGCCGCCTCTGCCAGTGTCACTTGTGCCCAGGAGAAGCAGTCCGTCCCCTCTACTGGAGTTCAGCAGCACCCTACTACTCCGACCCGACTCCACATCCTTCATGCCGTAGTAGCGGTCCCTGCCTCTGCCTCTCCCTCTGGAGCTGCTTTTCATCCAGAGCCCGGAGCCTCCCTCGTCGCCTCCACTATGGTTGCGGGGCATGGCATCACCGGCGTGGGCACAGAGGGCAGAGCGAGGCGCTCCGGGTGCATGCACAGAGCAGACCTGGGGACAAGGTGGCAGCGCTTTCCGTTTTCAGACTTGACGACTGTCAGATCAGATCACAACTTGGCACAAGACATCTATAGAGGAATAAAGGTCTGTGTGCAGGATGCCAGGGGGTGTATCTGTCACTTGGAGATGTTAGGGGCAGAGCTCGAGTAGACAGGACATATCCTCAGCGACACCACAGTAGTAGTTCCACTCTGCTATGCGATCACGCTGCTCTGTCACATGAAGCCACATATTCTCCTCCAGACTCACAGCCAACCTCAGTCAGTCTGATTCCCTGCTATGTGTGGAGGCACCATGCCCAGCAGATCGGATGTACAGCACTGTGACACCAGGTTAGTCCCAGCCCCTGCCAACCTGTGTGACACCCCTGTCACCAAGTGCCACCTCCAGCCAGAGCCCCTGCCATCAGCTGCTCCAATCTCCTTGCTGTGATGAATAAACAGGCATGTGATGGTCACAGATCACCAGCTGCTGAGTGCCCATGTAACACAGATCCCACAAGATGATCTCCTCAGCTGATGTCACTCCTGGAGCTCAGCACTGTGGAATTCCCTTGCTGCTCTTTGTACAGGAGGGGCCAGTGATCACACAGCTCTGTGCATCCAGCAGGCTGCTGCACCTCCACACACAAGAGATCACACAGCTCTGTGCATCCAGCAGGCTGCTGCACCTCCACACACAAGAGATCACACAGCTCTGTGCATCCAGCAGGCTGCTGCACCTCCACACACAAGAGATCACACAGCTCTGTGCATCCAACAGGCTGCTGCACCTCCACACACAAGAGATCACACAGCTCTGTGCATCCAGCAGGCTGCTGCACCTCCACACACAAGAGATCACGCAGCTCTGTGCATCCAGCAGGCTGCTGCACCTCCACACACAAGAGATCACACAGCTCTGTGCATCCAGCAGGCTGCTGCACCTCCACACACAAGAGATCACACAGCTCTGTGCATCCAGCAGGCTGCTGCACCTCCACACACAAGAGATCACACAGCTCTGTGCATCCAGCAGGCTGCTGCACCTCCACACACAAGAGATCACACAGCTCTGTGCATCCAACAGGCTGCTGCACCTCCACACACAAGAGATCACACAGCTCTGTGCATTCAGCAGGCTGCTGCACCTCCACACACAAGAGATCACACAGCTCTGTGCATCCAGCAGGCTGCTGCACCTCCACACACAAGAGATCACACAGCTCTGTGCATTCAGCAGGCTGCTGCACCTCCACACACAAGAGATCACACAGCTCTGTGCATTCAGCAGGCTGCTGCACCTCCACACACAAGAGATCACACACCTCTGTGCATCCAGCAGGCTGCTGCACCTCCACACACAAGAGATCACACAGCTCTGTGCATCCAGCAGGCTGCTGCACCTCCACACACAAGAGATCACACAGCTCTGTGCATCCAGCAGGCTGCTGCACATTCATCCATATTAAGGTTAGGGGCTGAGAGGTCCCCAAAACTGTCACTCCTAGCCTGCTGAACCTCAACACATCATAAGAACAGTAGAAGCTATGAGAAGCAGGGAGCCCAACACTTTAAGGCAGCTGCACTCCCACCACTCTCCAAAAACTTTTCCAGGAGAATCCAGTAACTCTGAAGAGGTTGCTATCACTTGTCCCTGTGCCGCTTGCATCTACAATACTTCTCCCAGTGCTGCTGCTGACATACAGGCTGATGTGGGAGTGGAGGAGGGGGTATAGGGAAATGAACAGAAGCTGTTAACACTGTACTGTGGGGGAGAAGCAGCTGGCCGCATTCCTCCTTACCCAGACAGCAGCAGCTCTTTCCTTTTTTCCTTTCCCTTTTCTTCTTCACAGGCTATATACAGTATGCTCCTCACTGTGCGACTACATGTCTGCGCTGGCGTTCTGAGGCACAGGTGCAACCACCAGTCTAAAGTTGGGGGTGGAGATCTTTGTGGAGTGAGCAGCTTCTACATCAGTGTTTCCCAACCAGGGTGCCTCCAGCTGTTGCAAAACTACAACTCCCAGCATGCCTGGACAGCCTTCGGCTGTCCAGGCATGCTGGGAGTTGTAGTGTTGCAACAGCTGGAGGCACCCTGGTTTGGAAACACTGTCTGTCCCACGTACACGTTTTGGAGGCAGAACCAAAAGCAGCTGCAAAAACTGCAACTTATATTTCACATACGTACATATTCGGCTGTCCAGGCATGCTGGGAGTTGTAATTTTGCAACAGCTGGAGGCACCCTGGTTGGGAAACACTGTCCCACGTACACGTTTTGAAGGCAGAACCAAAAGCAGCTGCAAAAACTGCAACTTATATTTCACATACGTACATATTCGGCTGTCCAGGCATGCTGGGAGTTGTAGTTTTGCAACAGCTGGAGGCACCCTGGTCAGGAAACACTGTCCTATGTACACGTTTTGGAGGCAGAACCAAAAGCAGATGCAAAAACTGCAACTTATATTTCCCATACGTACATATTCGGCTGTCCAGGCATTATGGGAGTTGTAGTTTTGCAACAGCTGGAGGCACCCTGGTCGGGAAACACTGTCCTATGTACAAATTTTGGAGGAAGAACCAAAAGCAGCTGCAAAAACTGCAACTTATATTTCACATACGTACATATTCAGCTGTCCAGGCATGCTGGGAGTTGTAGTTTTGCAACAGCTGGAGGCACCCTGGTCGGGAAACACCGTCCTATGTACAAATTTTGGAGGAAGAATCAAAAGCAGCTGCAAAAACTGCAACTTATATTTCACATACGTACATATTCGGCTGTCCAGGCATGCTGGGAGTTGTAGTTTTGCAACAGCTGGAGGCACCCTGGTCGGGAAGCACTGTCCAACGTACACATTTTGGAGGCAGAAACCAAAAGAAGCTGCAACAACTGCGCCTTATATTTCACATACGTACATATTCGGCTGTCCAGGCATGCTGGGAGTTGTAGTTTTGCAACAGCTGGAGGCACCCTGGTTAGGAAACACTGTCCTACGTACACATTTTGGAGGCAGAACCAAAAGCAGCTGCAAAAAGGGCAACTTATATTTCACATACGTACATATTCGGCTGTCCAGGCATGCTGGGAGTTTAGTTTTGCAACAGCTGGAGGCACCCTGGTCGGGAAACACCGTCCTATGTACAAATTTTGGAGGAAGAACCAAAAGCAGCTGCAAAAACTGCAACTTATATTTCACATACGTACATATTCGGCTGTCCAGGCATGCTGGGAGTTGTAGTTTTGCAACAGCTGGAGGCACCCTGGTCGGGAAGCACTGTCCAACGTACACATTTTGGAGGCAGAAACCAAAAGAAGCTGCAACAACTGCGCCTTATATTTCACATACGTACATATTCGGCTGTCCAGGCATGCTGGGAGTTGTAGTTTTGCAACAGCTGGAGGCACCCTGGTTAGGAAACACTGTCCTACGTACACATTTTGGAGGCAGAACCAAAAGCAGCTGCAAAAAGGGCAACTTATATTTCACATACGTACATATTCGGCTGTCCAGGCATGCTGGGAGTTGTAGTTTTGCAACAGCTGGAGGCACCTTGGTTGGGAAACACTGTCCTATGTACACATTTTGGAGGCAGAACCAAAAGCAGCTGCAAAAAGGGCAACTTATATTTTAAATACGTACATATTCGGCTGTCCAGGCATGCTGGGAGTTGTAGTTTTGCAACAGCTGGAGGCACCCTGGTTGGGAAACACTGTCCTATGTACACGTTTTGGAGGCAGAACCAAAAGCAGCTGGAAAAACTGCAACTTATATTTCACATACGTACATATTCGGCTGTCCAGGCATGCTGGGAGTTGTAGTTTTGCAACAGCTGGAGGCACCCTGGTCGGGAAACACTGTCCTATGTACAAATTTTGGAGGAAGAACCAAAAGCAGCTGCAAAAACTGCAACTTATATTTCACATACGTACATATTCAGCTGTCCAGGCATGCTGGGAGTTGTAGTTTTGCAACAGCTGGAGGCACCCTGGTCGGGAAACACTGTCCTATGTACAAATTTTGGAGGAAGAACCAAAAGCAGCTGCAAAAACTGCAACTTATATTTCACATACGTACATATTCGGCTGTCCAGGCATGCTGGGAGTTGTAGTTTTGCAACAGCTGGAGGCACCCTGGTCGGGAAGCACTGTCCTACGTACACATTTTGGAGGCAGAAACCAAAAGAAGCTGCAACAACTGCGCCTTATATTTCACATACGTACATATTCGGCTGTCCAGGCATGCTGGGAGTTGTAGTTTTGCAACAGCTGGATGCACCCTGGTTGGGAAACACTGTCCTACGTACACATTTTGGAGGCAGAACCAAAAGCAGCTGCAAAAAGGGCAACTTATATTTCACATACGTACATATTCGGCTGTCCAGGCATGCTGGGAGTTGCAGTTTTGCAACAGCTGGAGGCACCCTGGTTAGGAAACACTGTCCTACGTACAAGTTTTGGAGGCAGAACCAAAAGCAACTGCAAAAACTGCAACTTATATTTTATATACGTACATATTCGGCTGTCCAGGCATGCTGGGAGTTGAAGTTTTGCAACAGCTGGAGGCACCCTGGTTGGGAAACACTGTCCTACGTACACGTTTTGGAGGAAGAGCCAAAAGCAGCTGCAAAAACTGCAACTTATATTTCACATACATACATATTCGGCTGTCCAGGCATGCTGGGAGTTGTTGTTTTGGATGTGTGGATATTCCGCCTGGACATTTCACCATGTGAACATAGCCTTATTGTCGGCCTCCCTGGTCGTCTAGTGCATTCCAATGGTCAAAGGCAGAAAAGGAGTTGACACAACTACATCGGGTAGTCTAGGACGCTGAGGAGTTATTGTCAGTAAACCTGGTAGTCTAGGGCACAGAAATAGTTAATATCAGTATACCTGACAACCTAAGGCAGTGAAAGGGTTAGTCAATCTACCTGGTAGTCTAGGGCACGTAGTGGTCATTAAGAGTATACCTGGTGGTCTAAGGCAGCGAAGAAGCTAGTTAGTATACTGTACCTGGTAGTCTAGGGCACAGACGGGGCCAATGTCAGTATACTGGGTAGTGTAGGGCACAGAGGGGGTCAATGTCAGTATGCCTGGTAGTCTATGGCACAGAGGGGGCCAATGTCAGTATGCCTGGTAGTCTAGGGCACAGAGGGGGTCAATGTCAGTATGCCTGGTAGTCTAGGGCACAGAGGGGGTCAATGTCAGTATGCCGGGTAGTCTAGGGCACAGAGGGGGCTAATGTCAGTATGCCTGGCAGTCTAGGGCACAGAGGGGGGCCAATGTCAGTATGCCTGGTAGTCTAGGGCACAGAGGGGGCCAATGTAAATATGCCTGGTAGTCTAGGGCACAGAGGGGGCCAATGTCAGTATGCCTGGTAGTCTAGGGCACAGAGGGGGCCAATGTAAATATGCCTGGTAGTCTAGGGCACAGAGGGGGCCAATGTCAGTATGCCTGGTAGTCTAGGGCACAGAGGGGGCCAATGTCAGTATGCCTGGCAGTCTAGGGCACAGAGGGGGCAAATGTCAGTATGCCTGGCAGTCTAGGGCACAGAGGGGGCCAATGTCAGTATGCCTGGTAGTCTAGGGCACAGAGGAGGCCAATGTCAGTATGCCTGGTAGTCTAGGGCACAGAGGGGTCCAATGTCAGTATGCCTGGCAGTCTAGGGCATAGAGGGGGCAAATGTCAGTATGCCTGGTAGTCTAGGGCACAGAGGGGGCCAATGTCAGTATGCCTGGTAGTCTAGGGCACAGAGGGGGCCAATGTCAGTATGCTTGGCAGTCTAGGGCACAGAGGGGGCCAATGTCAGTATGCTTGGCAGTCTAGGGCACAGAGGGGGCCAATGTCAGTATGCTTGGCAGTCTAGGGCACAGAGGGGGCCAATGTCAGTATGCCTGGCAGTCTAGGGCACAGAGTGGGCCAATGTCAGTATGCCGGTTAGTTTAGGGCTATTGTTCTCAACCTGGGGTGCAAGTACCCCCAGGGGTACTAAGCAGTTCTCCAGGGGGTACTTGAAAAAAAATCAGTAAAGGCAGCCACAGCCACTGGTCACTGGCCTGGACCACTTATAAAGAAATGGAGGGCTGACGTCACTGCACTGAGGAGCGGAGCAGGAGGACAGCAAAGGAGAAGCGCAGGCACTGGGCTGCTGTGGGTAGTAACTACAATAAGCTTTGTTGTTCCACTGTCCCTGCAGACCGGGGACCTACTGCTATGAGCCATAGCAATAGGTCCCCAGACCAGAAGAGCAGTGGGGCACCAAAGCAGGACAGTATGGTGACTGACAACTATATATGGGGGCAGTTTGAGGGCCTACAGCTATATTTGGGGGCACAGAGGTGGCTAACTTTATGGGGAGGCAAAGTGGGTATTATTACTGTGTGTGACGATAAACATGGGGAGTTTATAAATAGGTGGGTATTGTACGGCAGAAAGAAGCCTAAAATGTTTGTTTGGCTGGTTCTGTGGAGAAGTCTTGTACAGGAGAAATCTTAATGGCGGTCTAGGCCAGATAGTGAAGAAAAGAAAAGTGACTACAGTTAGAGAAGACGTCATCGGGGGACTGGGGAGATAGGGAGAGGAACAGGGGGCCTGGTATAGAGGAAAGTAAAGCATATGAATTATACTATAATCATTACAAAATGTCTTTAATATGGGGGGGTACAATTTTTTGGGAATGGGCTGTCAAGGGGTTCTCAGGCAAAAAAGGTTGAGAACCACTGGTCTAAGGGGACAGAAGTGGTTATTGTCAGTATATACTTGTTGGTCTCGGAAAATATGAGGGTTTATTTCAATATCCCTGGTAGACCATGGCAGTGATAGGGAAAATGTAATGATCCCTGGTGGTCAAGGGCAGTTAAATGGTAAATCTGATAATTCCTTCCGGAGTGCACAGGTAGGGTTAATGCTGAATTCCCAGCGTATCGTTGTTAGTCATCTCTATAGTTTATTGTTACACTGTCTGTATCTTCCTATTGCCTCCCTGTGCAGATGGAATTGTGTGGCTTTACAGTTCTCTCTACATTTGGCAGAGTGATTTCCAGAGTGATGATGGTTTTCCGTCATGAACATAAAAGCCAGAATAAATTTGGTGAGGAGGTCATGTCTATGATACTGATACCAGGACCCAGTTCAGATGTTTTTGTGTCATTATGCCCAGGCAGCCAGCATCTAAAACAACAAACTGGACTCACATGCCCCTGCTTCCTCAGTACCCTGCTATCACTAACTTCTTCTTCCTGGTTGTTGGTGATCAACGCTTCACACTGTCCCTTCAGTACCTGACATTTGACTTGCCCGTTCCACTGGGCCGCCTACTATCCCCACCAAGACCACTCTTGAGGTGGCAACGTGGTTCCCCCCTTCCACATCCTGCTTAGATTCCACTTTCAAGTTTGGCTCAAAGTAAAACCAGTTGGGTAGCACAGTGAATCCTCACCCATTGCCTATTACAATAATTCCTATGTGTAGCCATTTGGTCTCATGTCGAGTTTGTCATTCTTCTTTCCACACATTAGAGTTCCAAAGAAAACCATTAGGCTAAGTTTCCACTTTTTTTTTTTTTTTCTGGCAGTTTTTGGATATCTGCCACTGCAGTTTTTGAGCCAAAGCCAGACGTGAACTCAAAAGGAATAGGACAGATAAAGGAAGGACTTACACTTCTCCTCCCTTATGGATCCACTTCTGACTCTGGCTCAAAAACTGCAGTGGCAGATCTCCAAAAACTGGCAGAAAAAAAGTGGAAACTTAGCCTTAGGCTCCTACATGTGTATAACTGGAATAAATCTAGGTCATAATTAACTTTTAAAACACATCAAATTCAGATATCTCTTGGAGTCAGTGGGGATGCGAGGAAGGGGAGTATATATATATATATATATATATATATATATATATATATTTTTTTTTTTTTTATGTTTTTTATCACCTGTCTGGGCACTATTTAAAGGGGTACTCCAGCAGAAAACATCTTACTCCCTATCCAAAGCATAGGGGATAAGATGTCTAATCACGTGGGTCCCACCGCTGGGGGCAGTGGTGGTGTCCGGAACATGGAAGCTTGGAGCCATCACGCCTCCTCCCATAGACATGAATGAAGGGGGCTTGCAGCTGTAGTTGCCAGTCATCCAGCACGGACCAGAGCTCACTACGTGCATGGTTGACTAGGGTGTCGCACCAAAGATCGCTGGGGTCCCCAGTGGTGGGTAGAGGATAAGATATTTAATCAAGGGGGTTCCTCCGCTGGAGACCCCAGTGATCTTTGGTGATGTTTTTTGCCGGAATAACCCCTTTAAAAATAAGTTACTCATCAGAATTTCCAGTCTAGATAGATACCATTGCTTTTAATGGGACATTTTTTCTACCTCGAAATAGCATAAAAGGTTCAGTATACTTTCTGCCTAACAGGAAAACATTCCAAGACACTTTTGTCTTTTCATCGGGGAAGGTGAATGTGTATAAAAGTGGAAAGAGCTGCATTATTTTCAACTCTAAAAGAGTCATCGAATGAAGAAAGCCTTATAGACATGAAGCAAAGGTAGTAACATGGATGTGCCCATAGCCAACTAGATAGCTAAGAGTGCATAGTTAACTTATTATGGGATTTAATGGGGCAGAATAAGTGCAAGCGTAGATAACAGTGAAGCATTCTCACAGATATTTGCTTATAATTAAAACAGTAGATCAGCAGGCACATTGTGTGCAGATAGAATGACCCTTGTATTCCGGGAAATGCCCATAGAGACCGGACCCAATAACTGCGAAGACATATCACAGCAGACACAGCACTACATCTCCATCCTAGAAGCTCCGTTTCTGTACAGTCAAATGCTTTGCCTTCCTGCAGATCAATTAGACATTTTTAACATCGCCTGCTATTTATAGGAAAAGCTGCCTTTGTTCTAAAAGCAATTTAAATTAACCTTATTTAATAGGATAAAGACATTATACACTGTAACGGAATAAAGTATTCTGGTGCCCAAGGGAAAGCCAGTGAGCTTCATCCGTATATCTGGACCCATTTAACGTTTAAATTGTATTATTACTCTTCATCTGGAATCTTTTATGGGCTTGAAAAGTATGTTATGTCGACCACTGATAGCTGAGGGGATTCTAAGGCACAATGTTAGGATACTATGTCCACTATGTCCACTACTACTATGTGAACCACTGTAAATGCCAAATTTCTATTGTGTCGGGGGACTAAACATTCTGAATGACTGAAAATGGATTTTGCTCTCTGGGTGGTCTGGCAGAAGACAACTTATCCCCTATCCACAGAATAGCAGAAAAGTTTCTGATTGCGGGGAGTCTGACTGCTTAGACCCCTGAACGGGCCCCTGCTCTCTGTATGGAGCATGTGCAGCAGACAGCATGTGCTTCATTCATTTTCTATGGGAGCGCCAAAGACACCTGAGTGCTGTACTTTGGTCTCTTCAGTGCACCCATAGAAATGAACCCCCCTCCCCACCCACCCATGACCAGACACTCATCCCCTATTCTATGGATAGGGGATAAGTTGTCTTCTGCCAGACTACCCCTTTAATGCCAACCTGCAAAGCTGCACAACCTAGTTCTTGTTGTCCACTTTGGTCCTATAGCTCTGGCAGATAAGCTTTCCCAAGAAATGTAAACTTCTACAATGTAGGAAACCTCAGTGATGCCCCCAATAAATCTAAATTCTGCGTATTTATAAACTGTCTTTCCACTTTCTTCCCTAAAATGTAGAGGCTATGATTTTTTCCTTTATCTAAACAGTGGTCCCAGGTAAATACGGTGATAAAGTCCTCACAAATTTATACTAAAGAAAAAACACAGGCCAGCAGAGTTTCTTCACCTGTTTGTACGCATTTGGCCAAGTTCACCAAGTTCAGTGGGTCATTTTCCACTGTGTTCTTCGCAGCAGACAGATCTTAAATTAATGCAGATGGGATTTGTCAATTTATTCAGTTTTGCATTTTCAGAACATTACTATGAGATATCAAGACTGACACATACGTCCTGGTTGTGCATGAACGAATATTGACAGGTCTGGAGGAAACATTGGAGAGAGACAAACTCACTACAGATTTTGAAGCATTGTAAGATTTTCACCTCTGTCTTTAAAGGGTCCCACAGGTGCAAATCAGAACAAAAACCAAGCCATGAGGTTGAAAAAAATGCCTGTAGAGCATAGATACTGTGTGGATTTAGGATTGTGTGGTGGCACAGAGCTGAAGAAGGGTACAAAAAAAGTTCGTAGAGAGACAAAATTACTACAGATATATATTCCGGAGTATTATAAGGTTTTCATTTTGGGCTGTAAGTATGGTTTAAGAAATTATTTTTATTTTTTTATCAAATAATTTAGTGCTGCATTTCCCTTAAGAATGTTGCAGCTGTGATATGGTCAAGGTTATAGCTCGAGGCATGGGCAAAACTCTGTTGACAAGACAGCACAGTTTTCAAACGTTTCTGAAGACCTTCTAAAACTATTTTGTAGGAATAATAGGCAAGCTCGATCAACAATATTCTTTGATTCCAATGCATTTGGAAAATTGTCACACCGTCTGACAAAAAAAAGGAAAAACTTAAAATTTGTATGGACATAAATATTCAGACCCTAATAAACTAAGTGCTTCTGTCATATACTGGTTAGAGATAGATCGATCATCAGGCTCAACTCTTAGCTTATCATGTCCCTTCTCAAAAACCACAATAAACACCTATATAAGGTATCCAATAGGTGTACTTTGCCTGAGACACACATTTATGTTCTCCAATGCTGACGTAGTACCTGCATGACCTCATTTACTTGAGCATCATAAGTACCTATACAATGGATGGTGCGTTCGCCCGACTTCCGGATAGGGTTTTCTCATAAAACAGTATTGCTGCCACTCTGACATGCCCTATTATAGGCTTTTTTTAATGGTATTTTTTGGATAATCCCTGTCTCTGAATCTACAACACGAGGTGTAAACTTCATTCATTTTGGAAGTGTTGTTTACTGCCTTGCCCATAGGTAGTGTGCAATTGGTATGCCTTGGCGTAAAGGCTCTGGATGCCAACTTTTTATGAAAATTGTTGGTTTGTATAATCAAATTATTATCTATAAATATGGTCAGGTCCAGGAAATTGATTGCTCTCCTATGTATTCCATGGGTAAAGTGCATCCCGATTTCATTAGTGTTCAAAATGTCATCAAGTGATCCGAAAAAGTAAAAAAGGGAAAAGGTGTGTGCTCTTGTGTAGTACATTTTGTTAGTGAATGTAGATGCCAAGTAGAGGACTCCTTACCAGATCATGTTTCCCTGAGGGTACAACACCTGGATAGGCACATAGTATAATGAAAGATAATCATCCGCCAACAAATCTCACGTGGATCCACCTCGGAATCCCCTCAGGAACAATATAGAAAGGCACTGGACAGTCCTAAAAAAAAGACCGATGTCGGGCGCTTTTTGGTAATGACAATATCTCAGGTAAGTATGAAATCCTCATACAGGATTCTTACACAAACACAGACAAAGACACCATTTAAATAGCCAAATTCACTACCAGGTCAGTGTAGGTCAATAGGAGACATCATCAGCCCATCAGTAAAGTAAAATGTCATCAAATCAATGCCATCTATAAAACATCTGGAAAATAAAATGTGACTTGTGATAAAAAGTAAATCATCCTTGAAAACATGTTCAGACACCTACCACTCTAAAGAAAGACTAGCATAAGTAGGTGCACTTGTGCTCCCCATCACGATTCCTTTTTATTGGTGGAAGGAATTGCCTTGAAATTGCTCCAGTGAACAACATTTCCCAAAAAAATTATTCTAACTTGTATTGTAAATTCAGAGATACCCCCAAAAAGACCCTCAAAAAGACCTATAGTAGGTCATGTCAGAGGGAAATAATACTCTTTTACAAGAAAACTCTGTCCAGGAATCCAGAGTGTGCAACATCCATTGTATGTCCCTTTGATGCTCAAGTAAGTGACGTCATGCAGGTACTTCGTAAGCATTAGATGATATCAACATTAAAATACGTTTTCAGCTTTTGACCAAATGTGACATTTAGGAGACGTCAAAGTCTCAGGGACATTCTAGTGCACAGCCATGTGTAGATAGATCGACCAATGACCTGGCTGAGGTCAACATGGAGTCACACTGATGTGTAGTTTCTACCAATAACAAAGAAATTTACTAACCCAGGGTATAGAAATAAATACGAGGACAGACAGTTTATAAACTGTTGAAGTAAGGGAATAGTAAATGTTGCGAAAAGGTTTTCCCAACTATATGTTGGGAAAACCGTACAGGAGGTACAGAGGAAAATATACAAACATTTCAGGTGTGTCAGAACACATGATGATACTCTGCTATCCTGATGTGTGTGGTTCCATCATGGAGGTCATACTTATAATGTGACTTTTTGGAGTATTAGTCAGATCAAACTGGGCCCTCACAAGGGCAACTTAGTTAAGCTGCTTCTAAAATAGGAGGCAAGGTGGATTTTTCGCTTAGCCAGCCTTAGCCCAAATTTTCTTTTACTGTTTTGTTTTATATGTGTATATAGTCCGTGTTATTTATTTATACTTGTGATTATTGAAGAGGTGTAACCCTCTATGGTATATGATGGGAAATGTATTATTCTCTTACAGTTATATGGCATCTATTTCTGATCCTTTAATGTAATACTATATTTACAGTATGTAAGGCCCTATGTTATATATGGTCCCACTTCTAGGACTGAGCTATTGGTCTTTTTCACCTTTTTTTATGGATCAGTATATTTATGTTCCTATGTAGGACACTTGTGTAGTTCTTCTATCTCTCTATGTGTACACCAAACAAAGAACCAATTGGAGTCACTTTATCATAAAATATAATATTTATTGGTATACATTAAGAGCGTGTTCACACTGAGTAATTCGAGAGGAATTTACTCGAGTAATTCCTCTTGAATTCTTCGCTCCATATTAATTCACATCTCCTCTGCCCATTGACTTTTAATGTTATTTCTGCTGTCCTGTTCACACTGCGGAAATTCTGCTAGCCGAATTCCGACGCTGAATTCCTTTCCGCTTGAAGAAAGAACATGTTCATTCTTCAAGCGGAAGCCGCTAGCAGAAATCAATAGAAGTCAACGGTAAAAAAAAATTCTGCCCGACATCGTTTTCAAGAGGAATTCAAGCGGAATTCGAGCGGAATTCAGAAAAGTTGATTAAATAGCCTCCTCCTTCATTCCTCTTCATTTCCGCATGGAAATTCCACTTGAATTCTGCTTGATGGAGAAGGCAACAATTTCCTGACCGAAATTATTCCTCATCAATTCCTCTTGAATTCCTCAGTGTGAACGCTCCCTAAAAATCAAAGAGTTAAAAAAGGGGGGAATAGCATCACAAAAATTCAGCGACATCACTAGCACATCTGCCAATCATAGATGGTAGTGGATGGGTATATTACTAACAAAAGTGCATGTTATGTAGATAGCATCAATATGGAACAAAATTTGTGCAACAATTAATCATAATGTAATATAAGTGCCATATGCATAAAGTGCCTTAAACATGAGAAAACTGCATCAGTGTAATAACATGATACATATCAATACCCACAAGAGAAAGATGCCAGGCAAAGACTAGGATGGCGCCACTCTCTCTATGTGACACAGCTCAATGTTGAGGGTTAGGTCAAGCACTACTAGGGCCGCTAGGCCACTGGGTCTTCTTCCCTATGGGCACTGGTGTCACGGCTGTGGTGCTCACCACCCAGTACTGTGCCATTCTAACTTAGAGACATTAGGGACTCACTGTATCCAGGTGGCCATGACATGACTTGCATATTTTAATCAAAATACTTATGTTCAGGTAAAATTTGGGTTTTTCCTTTTTTAATACATTTGCATACATTTCTAAAATTTAACTTTCCTATTCTCATTATAGGGTATTGAGAGCAGAATGATGAGAGAAAACTTGAATTTTGCTTATTTTAGCAAAAGACCCTAACAAAATATTATGAAAAAAGTTAAAAGATCTAAAGGCTTTTGAAATGCCCTATAGGTCCAATTGACTTTTTTAAGGTATGCCCCCATTGCAGTGGTGCCAGCATAATTAAACCCCTTCACGCAAATGGATGTACATGTATGTCCCTTTGAAATGCTCTAAAGTGTGCCAAAGTGCAACTTCTCTGAAAGTAAAAAATCACATCCTGAAAATATGTCAAAAACTGTGTGAAAATTGTTATAAATTACCTGAATTGTGGAAAAAAAAAAAAAACTCAACTACATTTTGGAAAATAAGCATAAAGTGATGTATTGGTCAGAAAAAAAACTCTACTTTTTGGTGCAAGTTTGGCGCATGCCACTGTTAATAAATAGAGGTAAATGTGGTTTCCCATTTTTCCACCAAAATTTTAAGGGAATCACAATAGCACATGAGGCCCATCATGTGAATGGGAAGATCTGCTCATTATACAATTTACGCTTAGGGTTTACATACATTGGGGATATACAGGAAGCTGCAAAGCATTTCAAATAGTCTATTAAATTTTTAAGCCAGAGGAAAAAGATTGACTCTTCCTCTTTATGCTGGGATACCAGGTCAAGAAGTACTACTCTTAAAGCAATTAGAATGTTTTCTTTAGGATCAAATTTTCCATTTTTTCATTTTTCTCAGACCTCTCCGAATGCTAAGCTGGACATCTGCAGAATACATATATATGAGTGTAGGCGAAAAGTAAAGGGAAGTATGTTTAAAAAGTTAGGACAATAACATTTGTTTATGGGATATATGGGAATATTGCAGTTTTGTCAAAAAATATTTGCATGAGGGAAATGTAAAAACTAAACAAGCAGAATCAAAATGCAACATACATGGTCTGCTGGATGGCCTGATCACACACAATGCAGCATATGGGTTTTAGTGGAGTGGCAGCCACAAGGATATAAAATATGACTGTCAATTGTGAGATTGCTTCATTAAAAAACAATATGCCATAGTAAACTTCCTTTGGGCAGAGGGATTAAAACATGTAGAAATTCACCATTAGATGAGCAATGAAATGAACTTTAAAGGAGAGCTATTGTGTACAAAAAGTTTTATTTCCCAGGGGTCTGACCGCTGGGACTTCCTGCAATCTACTGCTCGGGACCTGGCTCTCCCAGAAAATGGAGCATGCCAACCCCTGCATGAAGTGGCAGCTGACACGCCTCTTCCATGTGTCTCTATAGAATAGCATGCCATAGCTGAATGCTGGATCTTCAGCTCTCCCATAGAGATACATGGAGGAGGCATGTCGGCCGCTGCTTCATGCGGGGTAGACATGCCCTGTTCCTGGGCAGAGCCTGTGTCCTGTGCAGGGGATCCCAGCGGTCGGACCTCCCGCAATCTACTGCTCGGGACCTGGCTCTCCCAGAAAATGGAGCATGCCAACCCCTGCATGAAGTGGCAGCTGACACGCCCCTTCCATGTGTCTCTATAGAATAGCATGCCATAGCTGAACGCTGGATCTTCAGCTCTCCCATAGAGATACATGGAGGAGGCATGTTGGCCGCTGCTTCATGCGGGGTAGACATACCCCGTTCCTGGGCAGAGCCTGCGTCCTGTGCAGGGGACCGAAGGGGATCCCAGCGGTCGGACCTCCCGCAATCTAAAACTTATCCCCTATCTTTTGAATATGAAATACATTTTTGTGCACAATAGTTCTCCTTTAACCTGCCCTTGGCAAAAAAAAAGTAATGCTGTCCAGAGCAGTCTTGCTGCACCATGACAATGCATGTCTTTACATAGTAGCTGCAACAATAGAGACAGTTTGGGTTGGAGTGTCAACTACATATCCTTACAGTTCACCAGAGGAGGCACTGCATGGCAGAAGAGTCATCTTTAAAGATGAAGTTAAGGAAGCTATGTTCACCCGGCTTTCAAAGCAGCCAAAAAAGCTCAGTTACTAAAGTCAATAAAGGAATAGCCTGTTGAACTTTCCCCTACAAATTGATATAGTAAAACATATATATATAAACATTTATATATTTTACAATGGGAGTCAGTAGCCACTAGTGATGAGCGGCAGGGGCCATATTCGAATTTGTGATATTTTGCGAATATATGGACGAATATCCGTCCTATGTTCGCGAAATTCGCATATTCACTATGTTCGTTCACTTTTTTTTCCAATGCGGAAATCGTAATGAAATTCGTATAGTGCGCATGCGCGATTATATAGTGAAGGGGTGGGCAACTTTCCTATTGGTTGCTAGGGATGTTGCTAACCTCTGACAACTGTATTTGCATCCTTCTCATTGGCCTACGAGCTAAAAGAAGGGAAGGATCAGTGTCCTCTGGAAGTGCCGATATTTGCGAATATTTTCAGGGAGGGATGATCACTTTTTTTTTTTTACACAGTACACATTATTGTTGTGATGTGTACTGTGAAGAAAAAAAAAGAATATTCGTCATTACGAATATATAGCGCTATATTCTAAATATTCGAGAAATATGGACACCTCTCACGAAATAATCATGGCATGCAAATTGTTTGTATAAGTCCCCCAGGGGGACTAAAAATGTATAAGGTATGTTTACACAGGCGGGTTTCTCACGAGTGGGGTTTGAGCCACAGTAGCTATAACCTGCAGCTGGAAAATTAACAGGTAACCTACTCATGTGAACATACCTTTAACCCCTTAAGGACGCAGGGTTTTTCCATTTTTGCATTTTCTTTTTTCCCTTATTACCTTTAAATTTTGCACCTAAAATTCAATATTATGGCTTATTTTTTGCACCACCAATTCTATTTTGCAGTGAATTAGTCATTTTACCAAAATATCCAAGGAGCAGATGAAAAAAATTAATTGTGCCACAAAATGGAAGAAAAAAAGGCATTTTGTAAGTTTTGGAGGCATCCGTTCCTACGCAGTGCATTTTCCGGTAAAAATGACATCTTATCTTTATTCTGTAGGTCCAAACGGTTAAAATGATACCCTACTTATAGGTTTGATTTGGTATTACTTCTAAACAAAATCATAACTACATGCAGGAAAAATGTATACGTTTAATATTGTCATCTTCTGACCCCTATAACTTTTTTGTGCCGTGATCTGAAGTTTTTATCGGTACCTTTTTTATAGTGATCGGACTTTTTCAGCGCTTTTTATTCATTTTTCATGATATAAAAAGTGACCAAAAATACGCTATTTTGCGATGCCACATATGTTTATTTTTATTTACACAGTTTTTTTTAAATGGGAAAAGGGCGGGGGGGGGGTGATTCTTACTTTTATTAGGGAAGGGGTTAAATGATCTTTATTCACTTTTTTTCCCACGCTTTTTTTTTTGCAATGTTATAGCCCCACCTAGTGGCTATTACACTGCACACACTGATCTGCTACACAGATCATTGGTGTGCATTGACACGACAAAGATCAGTGTTATCGGCGGTCGATTGCTCAAGCCTGGATTTCAGACTTGGAGCAATCAATCGCTGATCGGACGCGACGTAGGCAGGTAAGGGGACCTCCACTCACATTCTAGCTGATTGGGACATCGCAATTTCACCGTGATGGTCCTGATCAGCCCGACTGAGCTGCCAGGAAGCTTTCACTTTCATTTTAGACATGGCGATCAACTTTGAACGCCACGTCTAAAGGGTTAATAGTGCGCGGCACAATGATCGGTACCGCAACCTATTAGCCCAGGTACGCCCTGTGTCCTTAAGAGGTTAAAAAAATGGTAAAAGTTGTTTTAACCCCTTAACGACGCAGGACGTATATTTACGTCCTGCGCCGGCTCCCGCGATATGAAGCGGGATCGCGCCGCGATCCCGCATCATATCGCGTGGGTCCCGGCGCTAATCAACGGCCGGGACCCGCGGCTAATACCACACATCGCCGATCGCGGCGATGTGCGGTATTAACCCTTTAGAAGCGGCGGTCAAAGCTGACCGCCGCTTCTAAAGTGAAACTGAAAGTATCCCGGCTGCTCAGTCGGGCTGTTCGGGACCGCCGCGGTGAAATCGCGGCGTCCCGAACAGCTGATCGGACATCGGGAGGGCTCTTACCTGCCTCCTCGGTGTCCGATCGACGAATGACTGCTCCGTGCCTGAGATCCAGGCAGGAGCAGTCAAGCGCCGATAATGCTGATCACAGGCGTGTTAATGCACGCCAGTGATCAGCATAGGAGATCAGTGTGTGCAGTGTTATAGGTCCCTATGGGACCTATAACACTGCAAAAAAAAGTTAAAAAAAAGTGTTAATAAAGGTCATTTAACCCCTTCCCTAATAAAAGTTTGAATCACCCCCCTTTTCCCATAAATAAAATAAAACAGTGTAAAAAAAAATAAAAATAAACATATGTGGTATCGCCGCGTGTGTAAATGTCCAAACTATAAAAATATATCATTAATTAAGCCGTACGGTTAATGGCGTACGCGCAAAAAAATTCCAAAGTCCAAAAAAGCGTATTTTGGTAACTTTTTATAACATTAAAAAATGAATAAAAAGTGATCAAAAAGTCATATCAAAACAAAAATCATACCGTTAAAAACTTCAGATCACGGCGCAAAAAATGAGTCCTCATACCGCCCCGTACGTGGAAAAATAAAAAAGTTATAGGGGTCAGAAGATGACATTTTTAAACGTAAAAATTTTCCTGCATGTAGTTATGATTTTTTCCAGAAGTGCGACAAAATCAAACCAATATAAGTAGGGTATCATTTTAACCGTATGGACCTACAGAATAATGATAAGGTGTAATTTTTACCGAAATATGCACTGCGTAGAAACGGAAGCCCCCAAAAGTTACAAAATGACGTTTTTTTTTCGATTTTGTCGCACAATGATTTTTTTTTCCGTTTCGCCATGCATTTTTGGGTAAAATGACTAATGTCACTGCAAAGTAGAATTGGCGATGCAAAAAATAAGCCATAATATGGATTTTTAGGTGGAAAATTGAAAGGGTTATGATTTTTAAAAGGTAAGGAGGAAAAAACGAAAGTGCAAAAACGGAAAAACCCTGAGTCCTTAAGGGGTTAAGCATATCTTAAAAATCTCTTTATAATAAAAAAATACTTTTTTAAATAAAAACTAAAGTACAACAAAAATAACATGATTGTAAATTTTATTAGAGAATTTACATGCCAAGGGATCTGCTATAGTCTCACCAGGCACTTCTTGATAAATATTTATTACTAGGGATAAGCGAGCAGCATCCTGCGAATACAACCTTTTTCAGAACTTTCAGGTGACAGTGATTTGCCGAGCTTTCGAACATTGCCAGGCTCAGATTGCGCAAGCATCAGTCATAATAGCAGAAGGGAGAAGCAAACAGCGTTTTTGTACCTGAATACAAGGAGAAAGTACTGGGAACACTGAGATAACATCAGGGTAGCCCAGCATACCTTGTAGCTATCAGTAAGATCACATGACCCAAGGTTATCCAGTCACTTCTTATATTGCTTATTATGTGTCATACAGCTCCAAGAACAATGAGGGCACAGCATAGGGGTGGGTTTGAGAGGCTTATAAAGCGCTATGCATAGCACTGCAGCTGCCATTTTGGAGACAGAAAGCTGAAAGAGAGAGGGAGATGGAGAAAAAGGACTACAAATCCCAGTCAGCAGTAAACAAGCCCATAAAAGCTATTATATTTCAAGCAGAGCATTGATCAGTGGACTGGCCTCAGATATTGACCTCCTGTCACCTGCATTTCTGTGTACAGCTGGTGCACTACTAATCCCAACCAGCAGTGAAGGATCCCTTAAAAGATATCACATTACAAGCAAAGCATTGAGCAGTAGGCTGATTTCAGACAGTGACCTCCTGTCACCTGCAGTGCTGTGTCTAGTTTGTGCACTAAAAATCCCATCCAGCAGTGTTGTAACATAAATGACCTGTGTTGTAACATAAATACGCATTAAATGCGATGTGAACATGGAATACGCATTTCAGGCCAGGTTACGTGTATTTCTGCGTTTAATGGAACATATAGGGGGAGATTTATCAAAACCTTTCCAGAGGAAAAGTTCACCAGTTGTCCATAGCAACCAATCAGATTGCTTCTTTCATTTGTAACAGGCCTTGATAAAAATGAAAGAAGCAATTTGATTGGTTGCTATGGGCAACTGCACCACGCAGGTTTTAATTAATCTCCCCATAGTATTTATTCCTAAGTTTAACATACCTATGCATTAAAAAAAACATTGCGAGTGAATGCGGCATTGCCATCTAAGGTCAATTTATGTGTATTTTTGGGGGTTTAATCAAACATATAGCATTTTTACCTGGGTTTAACATAAATACGCATTTAAATTTGTTCCAAGTAAACGCAGCATAGCCATCTAAGGACAAGTTAGGTGTATTTTCTGGGTTTAATTGAACATACAGTATTTCTACCAAGTTTTAATATAACTCTGCATTTAAGAGAGTTGAAAGTAAACGTGGCATAACCATATTGGGCTAGTCCACCACTGCCTGCTGTTCGTTGACTACTACAGTTTTCACCAGTCCACCACTGCCCTCTATCTGTTGGCTACTACAACTCCCACCAGTACACCACAGCCTGTTGTTCGCTGCATGTTTCAATTACCACCAGTTCACCACTGCCTGCTGTATGCTTGCTACTACGATTTCCCCACCAGCCCACCAATGCCTTCTCTTCCCTGGCTCTACTACCAGCCAGGCCTACACATACACAACCAATGATCCCCAAAAAGGGATTATTTCTTCAACTTTTGATACTAAAAACTATTTCTTCTTTACTATTTTGGAAAACCAATCCTATTTCCAAGAGGTAGACTGTTTGGAACACTTTTTTTATTTTCAACTTTGCAATGTTTACAAAAGCTATTTCTTCACTGTTTACAGTTTCTTCAATATTTTGATACATTTTAACTTATCTTATTGCAACTCCAAAATAGGAAAAACATTTTTTTTTTTAAATATTTACAGCAATTTCTTCACTATCTACAAGTTCTTCACTATATCAAGACGCCATCATCAATCCTGTTGCAATTCCAAAGAGAGAATTTTAAGAACGCTTGGAAAAAGCCATTGTGTCTTCAGATATGTTGTGTTTATTTTAAAGGGGTACTCCACTGGAAAACAATTTTTTTAATCAACTGATGACAGAAAGCCTAACAGATTTGTATATTGCTTTTATTAAAAAATTTTAATCCTTCTAGTACTTATCAGCTTCTGTATGCTCCACAGGAATTCTTTTCTTTTTGAATTTCCTTTCTGTCTGACCACAGTGCTGTCTGCTGACACCTTTTTCCATGCCAGGAACTGTCCAGAGCAGGATAGGTTTTCTATGGGGATTTGCTCCTACTCTGGACAGTTCCTAAAATGGACAGAGGTGTCAGCAGAGAGCACTGTGGTCAGAAAGAAATGAAATAAAAAAGAACTTCCTGTGGGGCATACAGAAGCTTATAAGTACTGGAAGGATTAAGATTTTTTAACAGAAGTAATTTACAAATCGGTTTAACTTTCTGGCACTAGTTGATTTAATTTTTTTTTTTATTTCATCTGAAGTACCCCTTTAACACTGGCAGGCATCTGCCAATAAAAGGAAATACTTTATACAGCTTTATTTTAGCTACTTACCATATGTTACCTCATGTCACCATAACTTTGACCTTAACCTGTGTGGGACGAAGGGCATATGCATGCGCCCTTGCATCCTGGTACTTAAGGACGAAGGGCGTATCCATACGCCCGTGGGAATTTCGGTCCCCGCCGCGCACCGGGCGGGGACCGGACCGGGGTGACTGCTGATATCGATCAGCAGGCACACCGTGCAAATGCCTAGTGGGGTCATTAGACCCCCCATGTCGGCGATCGTCGCAAATCGCAAGTGAATTCACACTTGCGATTTGCGCCGATTCCTGGTCATACGGGTCTATGGTGACCCAGTGACCAGGAATATAAGGGGGATCGCGGTTGTCTAAGACACCTACGATCGCCCTGAAGGGATAGGAGTGAGGTGGCAGGGGTGCCACCCCTCCTATCCCTGCTATTGGTGGTCTAGACGTGACCACCAATAGCAGATCGGGGGTGGGAGGGTTAACTTTCGTTTTCCCCGTCCTGCCCACCCACAATAGGCGGGGCAGGATGAGAAAACTGGCGGGGACCGGCGCCGAAGATCCACTTACCCATCCTGAGGCTGCGGGCGACGACATCGTGCGGCAGAAGAGGACGGCTCCCTGGATCCTACGGAAGCCGGTAAGTTCCCTAGCAACATCTGGAGGGCTACAGTCTGAGACCATTATACAGTGGTCTCTAACCTGTAGCCCTCCAGATGTTGCAAAACTACAACTCCCAGCATGCCCAGACAGCTGTTTGGGCATACTGGAATATGTAGTTTTGCAACAGCTGGAGGGCTACAGTTTGAGACCATTATACGGTGGTCTCTAAACTGTATCCCTCCAGATCTTGCAAAACTACAACTCCTAGCATGCCCAAACAGCTGTTTGCTGTCTGGGCATGCTGGGATTTGTAGTTTTGCAACATCTGGAGGGTCACAGTTTGGAGATCACTGTGCAGTGGTCTATAAACTGTAGCCCTCCAGATGTTGCAAAACTGCAAATCCCAGCATGCCCAAACAGCAAACAGCTGTATCGGCATGCTGGGAGTTGTAGTTAAGTACCTCCAGCTGTTGTATATCTACATCTCCCAGCATGCCCTTCGGCGATCAGTACATGCTGGGAGTTATAGTTTTGCAACAGCTGGAGGCACACTGGTTGGAAAATACTGAGTTAGGTAACAGAACCTAATTTCAAGGAAACAGTTAGGGCCACGTATTTCAAGGAAACAGTTTAGGGCCACATATGGGGTATTTCCGTACTCGGGAGAAATTGCACTACAAATTTTGGGGGGCTTTTTCTCCTTTTACCCCTTATGAAAAGGAAAAGTTGGGGGTTACACCAGCCTGTTAGTGTAAAAAAAAATAATTATATTTACACTAACATGCTGGTGTTGCCCCATACTCTTTATTTTCACAAGCAGTAAAAAGAAAAAAAGACCCCCAAAATTTGTAACGCAACTTCTTCAGAGTACGGAAATACCCCATATGTGGGCGTAAAATGCTCTGCGGGCGCACAACAAGGCTCAGGAGTGAGAGCGCACTATGTACATTTGAGGCCTAAATTGGTGATTTGCACAGGGGTGGCTGATTTTACACCGGTTCTGACATAAACGCAAAAACATAAATACCCACATGTGACCTCATTTTGGAAGCTACACCCCTCACGTAATGTATTAAGGGGTGCAGGGAGCATTTATGCCCCACAGGTGTCTGACAGCTTTTTTTGGAACAGTGGTCAGTGAAAATGAAACATTTTATTTTTCATTTGCACAGCCCACTGTTCCAAAGATCTGTCAAACACCAGTGGGGTGTAAATACTCACTGCACCCCTTATTAAATTCTGTGAGGGGTGTAGTTGCCAAAATGGGGTCGCATGTGGGGGGGTCCACTGCTCTGGCACCACAGGGGGGCTTTTTAAATGCATATGGCCCCTGACTACCATTCCAAACAAATTCTCTTCCCAAAAGCTCAATGGCGCTCCTTCTCTTCTGAGCATTGCAGTTCGCCCGCAGTGCATTTTACGTCCTAACATGGGGTATTTCCATACTCAGAAGAGATGGGGTTACAAATTTTGGGGAGCATTTTCTCCCATTACCCTTTGTAAAAAATGGTAAATTTTGGGGGGAAAAACTGCACTTTAGTGAAAAAATTTTTTTTTTCATTTACACATCCGACTTAAACGAAAAGTCGTCAAACACCTGTGGGGTGTTAAGGCTAACTTGGACCCCTTGTTACATGCCTTGAGGGGTGTAGTTTCCAAAAGGATATGCCATGTGGGGTTTTCTGCTGTTCTGGCACCATAGGGGCTTTCTAAATGTGACATGCCCCCCAAAAACCATTTCAGCAAAATTCACTTTCCAAAATCCCATTGTCGTTCCTTCCCTTCTGAGCCCTCTACTGCGCCGGCCGAACACTTTACATACACATATGAGGTATTTCCTTACTCGAGAGAAATTGGGTTACAAATTTTGGGGGGCTTTTTCTCCTATTACCACTTGTAAAAATTCAAAAACTGAGTCTACAAGAACATGCGAGTGTAAAAAATTGAAGATTTTGAATTTTCCCCTTCACTTTGCTGCTATTCTTGTGAAACACCTAAAGGGTTAACACATGTACTGAATGTCATTTTGGATACTTTGAGGGGTGTAGTTTTTATAATTGGGTCATTTATGGGGTATTTCTAATATGAAGGCCCCTCAAATCCACTTCAAAACTGAACTGGTCCCTGAAAAATTCTGATTTTGAAAATTTTGTGAAAAATTGGAAAACTGCTGCTGAACTTTGAAGCCCTCTGATGTCTTCCAAAAGTAAAAACATGTCAACTTTAAGATGCAGATATAAAGTAGACATATTGTATTTGTGAATCAATATATAATTTATTTGGAATGTCTATTTTCCTTACAAGCAGAGAGCTTCAAAGTTAGAAAAATGCAAAATGTTAAAATTTTTCATAAAATTTTTGAATTTTTCACCGAAATGATGCACGTATCGACAAAAATTTACCACTACCATAAAGTAGAATATGTCACGAAAAAATAATCTCGGAATCAAATTTATAAGTAAAAGCATCCCAGAGTTATTAATGCTTAAAGTGACAGTGGTCAGATTTGCAAAAAATTCTCACGCCCTTAGGGTCATAATGGGCTCCGTCCCCAAGGGGTTAAAGGGGTATTCCAGGAAAAAACTTATATATATATATCAACTGGGTTCAGAAAGGTAAACAAATTTGTAAATTACTTCTATTAAAGTGTTTTAATGCTTCCAGTAATTATCAGCTGCTGAAGTTGAGTTGTTCTTTTCTGTCTAACTGCTCTCTGAATACACCTATCTCAGGAGCTTTCCAGAGTAGGAGCGAATCCCCTTGGCATTTGCTATGGAGATTTGCTCCTACTCTGGACAGCTCCTGAGACAGGTGTCATGAGAGAGCAGTTAGACAGAAAAGAACAACTCAACTTCAGCAGCTGGTAACTATTGAAAGGATTAATATTTTTTAATAGAAGTAATTTACAAATCTGTTTAACTTTCTGGAGCCAGCTGATCTAAAAAAAAAAAAAATTTTTTTTTCCTGGAATACCCCTTTAACTTAGCTTTAAATACCACTTTAAAAGTACTTGAATATACTTCTAGGTGACCCCAGCAGTGTTAGGCCATGTTCATGTGGCAAAATTTCTGAGCAGAATCAGATGAAACAAATGAGTTTTAAATTTTTTTACTTTTTTATGAATATGCTAAGAGAGTACTTTTTATTAAACCATTTTTTTTCTAAAATAACTCAAATTATATTCCCTAACTAGTCCTAACACACCTCCTGCCCATAAAACACATTTCTGAGCTTTAAAAAGCTCTGTATCATACCTTTCCCCTTGCTCACAGTGTGTGAGATCCCGGCAGGAAAAAGTGGGCGTTCCCCAACAGGCACAACATCACTGAAGCCTGCGAGAGCTGTGCCTCGCTATGCACTGCACACACTTCCTGAATTTGGTCTCCTGCCAGGCTGGGAGGAGACCAAACTAACTGTTTGACTTGCGCAGGGAACAGAACAGAGCCACCCAGTGGCTGTTTTTTAATCACATTAAAAACATATAAAGGTTGAGAATTTTAACAGCAAGAGAACAGCAAAATGTCTTATTAATACATAAGGAACAATTTATTAAAAGTTTAGTTTGGTGACAGGTACTCTTTAAAATTGCTCTGTTCTGACCCATATAACTGTTTATTTATTTTCCACCTAAAGAGCTGTGTTGGGGCAAACTTTTGGGCACTGTTATCTCTAGTTTCTATCAGTACCAATTTGACATAGATCAGACTTTTTGATAGCTTTTTATTAAAAAATGTTCCCCGGTCTGAAAGAAATTCAAATACCAGATTCCAATGCAATTCCAGAATTTGGATTTTTCTTTTTTCAGTTACACTGTTTGCTATCTGTGTTCAATAATTTTTTATTTAAATAGTTCGGACGATTCTGCATGTGGTGATACCAAATATGCTTCTTTTTTATTTTCTAACTTTTTTTGTTTGTTTTGAAAAATAAGAAAAAGGAGTTGATTTGAAATTTTTTTTTGTATGGGAGTTTTTTTTATATTTCTAAAAACATTTTTTAAATGTATTTATTTTTTCACACTTATTTAGTCCCCCTAAGAGACCTGTATGGGCAATAGATAGATTGATCATACAGATCAATGCAGTATGTACTGTATTGATCTATGGGATCTGTGTTCTATTGATAGAGTCTGCCACAGGCATACTCCATCAATAGAAGAGACTGGCTGTCACAGAAAGCTAGGTAAAGTCTAGGGCTTCCATGGCACTAGGTCAGCTCCCTGTGATCACTTCCCTACCACTGAACAAACACAGATCAAATATGAAACCTCATACATCCCTGTATACGAAAAAATAAAAAAGTTATAGGGGTCAGAAAAGGCCAAAATTTGCATTTTTTTTTTAAAGTAGTACAACAATAGAAAAACTATATAAATTGGGTATCATTTTATTCACCTACAGATTAATTTCTGCCCGCAAATGTTTTTTGTTTTTGTTTCATGGTACATCTCAATGTACAATTGCCCTTGCAAAAAACAAGCCACATATGGGTCTGTAGGTGAAAAAATAAAAGTGTTAGGGATTTTAAAAGGAGAGCAGGAAAAAACACAAACTCAAAATTGAAAATTTGTCTGGTCCTTAAGGTCAAAATGGGCTTCGTCCTTAATGGGTTCATCCCAAAGGATAGGGGATAAGATGTCTATGGGTGGAGTACCCCTTTAAGAGGTTAAAATATTATCATTGGTTCACTATATATTGAGTTTGCCCTCTACATGGCTTATATAAACACATCCTTTATTATTGAGTGGAAACCAGTGGTTTCTGTTTCACATCTTGTTTATTTTCTTAATGAAGTGTTAGAAAACAACACTTAGAATTACCACCTGTAACAAAAAAGTTGCAACCATCATCTCTTTATATACATGAAGATAAAACAGTACGCCTTTTCATGTGAGAGTTCTTTGGAAACTCGCTACATGCTTCATGGGGAGGTGGAAATTGAATTGGACCTGAAAGCAGAAAAACAGTGTAAATCACATGACCAGATAAAGTTTATTATCAGGATTCTGGACAAACCATTTTTTTTTACATTAGAAAGAAATGAGCACTCCATATAAAGTGTATGCTTGATGTGCTAAAATTACATTATCCATATCACTATGTATAAGCCATATGCTTAGTACGGATACACAGGCAAACTCAGTACAGTCAGATGCACACGTATGTGGCTGTGCATGTCTCTGCTCCTAGTGTACATGTTTCCCTGACTGTACAGAACATGTATGTGTCTCTGTAGTAAGCTTATGTATGCACCTGACTGCACTGGGTGTGCATGTGTCTCTTAGTCTACTGTGCATGTATGTGTGTGTCTCTGTATTGAGTGTACCTGTTTAACTAACTGAACTGAGCATGCCTGTGTCCATGACTGTACTGAGGTTTTGTATGTACCTGACTGTACTAAGCGTGCATGTGTGTGTCTCTCTATTGACTGTACATGTGTATCTGACTGTACTGAGCATGAATGTGTGTGTCTCTGTATTGCACGTACAAGTGTTCCTGACTGTATGTCTGTCCCTAATTGGGTCGCTGCAGACTGACTGTGGTGGGAGAAGTTTACACTAGACTGTGAACCATAGATTAGATATTTACAATGTTAACATCTTTGCTGGCACTGTAACATGCTGCAGGTTTTTACCTGGAAAATTCAGATGGAAAATCTGAATTTACCTATAGTCTGTAGCATCTGCACTTTACCACTGTGCAGACACCAACAAAATGGCACGGCACCGTGGAATTTCTCCCCCTCCTCTTTCACAGACACAAGAAGTAGGGAGGTGTGAGGTTACCAGCAGGGAGAGGGGTGAGGCCAAATTTGCAGCAGCCATGTTTCAAATTACTTGCTCGCCACATTCTCATTTTAGCTCCCTCTACTGGTCAGTGGGAAAAAATAATTTGGTGACACATTACCTTTAAATGTTCAATATGTTCAACAACAATAACAACGTTTTGGGCTAGACCCTTCTTCAGGCTTGGGTGAAGAATTTGTGTAGGGTACACAATGCCACAGGATTCCTGAGAGTCGAGCATGAGAGACAAAACACCTAACCGGTATGTGTATGTAGGACTCACGGTAGCTTAGTGGACAAATGGAGCCCAATGCATTATAAGAACAACCAAGTCTTGCTGCCCCATTGATAATTAGAGGTTGTCAGCTAAACAGGGTAGGTGAATTCAAGCAAGTGGGTGTTGATAAAGAGGACATGGGTTAGATTTACTTGGGCTCTTGCCATGCTGGAGAATGCCACCTGTGCACTTTAGCCTCCTTTGCATAATAACAAAAATGCTTATATCTCACTGATGGAGAGGACTTTGGACCTAATAAAAAAAAAGATATGTCCAGAATCTTGATGACTAGATCTCTGGATTTCAAGGTTGCCTTCATATCATGTGGACTCGAAATCAAAGACTGCAACTTTAAATCTTATATTTTTTGTTAGATTGAAACATAGGCTTTTCTAGTCGGAGCGTGACGTAGTTTGTATTGATTACAAGACTCTATGGACAGATAGAAAACCAGGAGGGGGATATTTACTCGGCATAGTTCTAATAGGAATAGCCTTGTCTTTGGAGTTATTTGTTCATAAGGACAGTGTGTGCCTCAAATAAAGAATAGCTAATGTCTCATAGAAGGAAGCTAGCTTATTTTACTACCGTGATACAGCATCATCCAAACAAAAAATGTGATCTATGGGACTTTATGCACAAAAACAATTTTTTTCTACCTACTGCCTTTGTGCCTTTGGTAGAACAGCTTCATGCATCAATTGAGATTTTCTTATTTTAATATATTATTTCAATACAAAGCTTCATTTCAATAATGAAATCAATTGGAATGCTCTCTGGCAGTTTGTGCAGATGGAATGAAACACCCTGTCTTATAGCCACATTACAATCTATTTATAATGTGCACTGTCTTTGGTTAGACACAGGAAATCTTGTACAGCGTTTGACAGTGTATAAACTACAAATATTAAAATAAGTCAATTAAGCTGTAGAGAAATGCAATGAACTTGTGTTTGGAAGCTAAAAATACTGTGCATTAAATGCAAAGGAATGTTTAAAGTGTACCTGTCATCAGCAAACACTTTTTATATAATGTAGATAATATAATTATATGTATATTTGTAATATACATTGGTTAAAAAATGTATATATTTATGGGTGAAAAAGTGCTGTCCTTGCAGCTATTGCCTGTGAGGAGTCCAAATACAGGAAGTGAGGACAGGACAAGCAGGGCTCTGTGCAGACTCCTGGCTTGTCATTCATCCTGATGTGTGAGCTTGTAGGATGTCACAGAACCTCACTGTACAGACCCCTACTTGTCCTCACTGCACAGATCCCTGCTTGTCCTCACTGCACAGACCCCTGCTTGTCCTCACTGCACAGAGCCCTGCTTGTCCTCACTGCACAGACCCCTGCTTGTCCTCACTGCACAGACCCCTGCTTGTCCTCACTGCACAGAGCCCTGCTTGTCCTCAGTGTAAGGAGCCCTGCTTGTCCTCAGTGTACAGAGCCCTGCTTGTCCTCAGTGCAGAGAGCCCTTCTTGTCCTCAGTGTACAGAGCCCTGCTTGTCCTCAGTGTACAGAGCCCTGCTTGTCCTCAGTGTACAGAGCCCTTCTTGTCCTCAGTGTACAGAGCCCTGCTTGTCCTCAGTGTACAGAGCCCTGCTTGTCCTCAGTGTACAGAGCCCTTCTTGTCCTCAGTGTACAGAACCCTTGTCCTCAGTGTACAGAGCACTGCTTGTCCTCAGTGTACAGAGCCCTGCTTGTCCTCAGTGTACAGAGCCCTGCTTGTCCTCAGTGCACAGAGCCCTGCTTGTCCTCAGTGCACAGAGCCCTGCTTGTCCTCAGTGTACAGAGCCCTGCTTGTCCTCAGTGTACAGGGCCCTGCTTGTCCTCAGTGTACAGAGCCCTGCTTGTCCTCAGTGTACAGAGCCCTGCTTGTCCTCAGTGTACAGAGCCCTGTTTGTCCTCAGTGTACAGAGCCCTGCTTGTCCTCAGTGTACAGAGCCCTGCTTGTCCTCAGTGCACAGAGCCCTGCTTGTCCTCAGTGTACAGAGCCCTGCTTGTCCTCAGTGTACAGGGCCCTGCTTGTCCTCAGTGTACAGAGCCCTTCTTGTCCTCAATGTACAGAGCCCTGCTTGTCCTCAATGTACAGAGCCTTGCTTGTCCTCACTGCACAGAACCCTGCTTGTCCTCCCCCACTTCCTGCATTTGGACTCCTCATAGAGACACACAGGCAATAGCTGCAGGAACAAAAATATACATATTTTTTAACTAATGTATATTACAAATAAACATATAATGGTATTATCTACGTTATATAAAAAGTTTTTGTTGATGACAGGTACACTTTAAGGAATAACTCTTTGTATACAGATGAACAGTCCCTTTTTATATTTGCTTTGTCAGTCATTAAAAAAGTTAACTAACTTTGCAAATCTTAAAAGGAGTACTCCGGTGGAAAATAAATGTTTTCAAATCAACTGGGGCCAGAAAGTTAAACAGTTTATTAAATTACTTCTATTTAAAAATCTAAACCCTTCCACTACTTATCAGCTGCTATGTGCTCCAGAGGAAGACCACAGTGCTCTCTGCTGACACCTCTGTCCATGTCAGGAACTGTCCAGAGTAGGAGCAAATCCCCATAGCAAACCTCTCCTGCTCTGGATAGTTCCTGACATGGAAAGAGGTGTCAGCAGAGAGCACTGTGGTCAGACTGGAAAGAACTACACAACTTCCTCTGTAGTATACAGAAGCTGATAAGTACCGGAAGGTTTAAAGGAGCGCTCCCGGATGTAAAAAATTTGTTCCAGACTGCCAGCAGTAAAAAAAAAAGGCATACCTACTTGCCACCGCTCCCCCGGTCCCTTAGGTAACCCGCTCCGGCCTCCACTGCGATCCTCTTCCGGGTTGCCGGTGGTCGGTGAGTCATTCTGCACTCAGCCAATCACAGTGTGACATTTTCAGCCCCAACACCAGGAAGAAGACAAGTGGCTGGGCCAAAAACATCACGCTGACGCTCAGCCGGCCAAGGCAGGACTTCATTGCGATCGGTGTTTGACTGAGTGCAGTATGACTCACCGACCACCAGCAACCAGGAAGAGGATTGTGGTGGAGGCTGGAGTGGGTTACCAAAGACGCTGGAGCAGCAGCGGCAGGTATGTATCCTGGTTTTTTTTCACTGCCGGCATTCTGAAACAAAATTTTTAATTCTCATAGTACTCCTTTAAGATTTTTAAATATAAAAAATTTACAAATCTGTTTAACTTTTTGGCACCCGTTGATTTTTTTAAACATTTTTTCACAGGAGTACCCCTTTCAGTATCTGTCCATCCATGCCCTCTGATCTTCAGTGACCAGCTGTCAATGATGTGAAACTATAAATCTAAACCCTCTCTCTCCCAGTTTATATTATGGTATTGATGAGCGGCTCATGTTTCATGTGCAGAAGAACGATTATAAATTTATAACGTTAAATTTGGCCCTTTATGTTGTTGGTTTCGATATGCTAAAATAATAGCACCATCTCTCATAAAAGGAACTGAAGACAAGGTCAGAGTCACAGTCGTTTCTAAGTAGCAAGGAAGCTATGATCGAAAAGTATGAAGAATGATTCTATGTAAATGATACTGTAGCTTTAAAGTTGAAGTATACATTTGACAGACTGAAAATCTTACATTTAAGGTTCCTTGAGGCTTTAATAGTATTCCCAGATCTGCAGGGTATGCTATAAATGTCTGAGAGATGCATATCCTACCCAGACCCCATCCTGTCCAATAAAGTGACTATCGCAGCCAGTTAGATAGTGAATGGTGCACCACATGCATGGCTCTTTCCATTTATGCATGGCTCTTTCATTGGAATTACAGTAACAGCTTGTTATGAAAACAGCTTATTAAGCTTGTTTTGTAACTCAAATAGATTAGAATGGAAAGAGCCACACACATGTGCAATGACATCTGCATTCTTTCCTTGGCCAACCTATCACACGGTATTGAGGTCTGGAGACATATGCAATACATGTCTGAGTGTCTGAGATGGAAATCTATCCCTTAAAGGGGTACTCCAGCGCTTAGACATCTTATCCCCTATCCAAAGGATAGGGGATAAGATGTCTGATCGCAGGGGTTCCGCCACTGGGGACCCCCGCAATATAGCACGCAGCACCCACCTGTTACTGCTTCCGGCAGTGCTGGAGGTTCTGGCTCCTGACCACAGGAACGGAAGATTGTGACATCACGACTCCGCCCCCGTGTGATGTCACACCCCGCCCCCTCAATGCAAGTCTATGGGAGGGGGCATGACAGCTGTCACGCCCCCTCCCATAGGCTTGCATTGAGGGGGTGGAACGTGACGTCACAATGCTCCGGCCCTGTGATCGACAGTAATCGAACACGCTCCGGGGACTGATTATAACGGGGTGCGGCGTGCAAGATCACGGGGGTCCCTAGCGGCGGTACCCCCGCGATCAGGCATCTTATCTCCTATTCTTTGGATAGGGGATAAGATGTCTAAGTGCCGGAGTACCCCTTTAAATAGTTCAGGGATACAGGCAGATTCAAGTAGACAGTCTGTAAGTATTTATTAACAAGGATATAGATTCCAATCCTGTCTACACCTGCATCAGGCAGATGACCAGCATCTTTACCTGACATGAATTCTCATAAGCAATATTGTAACATTTGATCAGGTTTGGATGTACTTTAGCAGCAAGAAGAAAGTAACAAAGGAAGACACATTCGATATAGACGGTTTGGTGAAATTGATGATTCTTGATCTTGTAAAAGTGTAACAATTCTCTGGGAAATGGCTGTAGTAACCTGGCAAAAGTGAACATATGGCCAATACATCTTCTACATTTCCAGCAATGATGCTTTTTGCAATTATTTGCAATTTTGGAATATTAAAGTGCAGGATACTCGTTCTCATGTATTAAATGTCTAACTTCAGACAATATTGGCATCTGGATGTTGCTCTATTTCCTTATCATTGATAGATGAGGAAAAATGTCATGGACAAGAGGAGTAAGAATATTCTGAGAAATGACACATGCAGGTCAAATGCGCACTTTCTATAGAATGTGTCAGTGGAAAGATATACATTACATTATGTAACACTAATAATTAAAATGTAATTGATTACAGCTTATAATACCCACAGCTTTGACAAAGAATAGAGAAGGTCAAGACTCAAGTATACTATTATTTATCTCCCTGAATAATGGTCTTGCAGACAGGAGCCCAACATTACTCTAGATCCAGCTTGTAAAAGCCACTGTCACATTGTATTCGCTCTGTACTCCAGTGCTGCTGTCCTCTTGTGTCCTCTAGGTGGCCATCCTGCATTGCCAGGCAAATTACATGCACAGTACCTATATTGTGGTGCCTTGGTGGGGTGTAGGGTAGTTGGGGTGTTGCTGTTCGGGATAATAAAGGGCGCTGTTAACCCTTGTCACTCGTGACGCCAGGGTGAGGGTTAAATACTGTAATGTTGCTAGGGCCTATCGCCACCCTTCCCAAGAGCGATAGGTGAGTGCGAAATAAATGGATTGTCCACAACCACTGTTTAACGGAATATTTGCAGGAACTTTTACTGAAGATTTTCTGAAGCAGGCAATAGCAACAGTCCAGATAACAGTCTATTTCTAGTTGATCAGCAATTGACAGTTGGTTGGGATCAGATAAGCTCAATTTAGCTATTAGAAGATTCTGTAGCATAGATCCGCTGGATTTAGGGGTGCATTTACATCCAGTGATCTTGTGGAGAGTAGCGGGGAATTATTGAAGTATAACCGCTTGGTATAGGCCGAGGCCGTAAGGCTTTGGCCTAGTAAACGTACTTGAAAGTTGTGGAGGTCCTACCTCGTTCAGTGACAGCAACCCAAGAGAGTGAATATATCGGCAGGGGCTGGCCATTTTGGATTGGTCCATAACAACTGTCACTCACCATTACACGGCATTGTGGGTGAACATGTGACACAAGAACCACCTAAGGTCCTTCAACATACCATAGAGTTCTAAGTAAAGGGTCACATGACCTAAGGTCCTGCGACGCCAAACAAGTGAGTAATGCAATAAACATATTTACAATGATAATGGTTATAAATATTAACTTACTAAGGGGTGACTAGAGGCTAACTAGGGAAGCGGACCCCGATAGTCCTAGGGACTCTGACTTTGGGGACCCCCCCCCTACCAAGGCAAAGTATGAAATACGGTGCCGGGACACCACAATATCATCTAGTAGCCAATACAACTGTAAGCCATTTGATCCTTAAAGCCTATTTAAAGGAGTATCCCCTATCTACCTGCAGCAAAGTCCATACTTTCTTGTCAGGTTAAGGGTAAAAATAAGGGGACCATTTAGATTCCACACCGCACTTTAGCCAGCAGGAAATCAGTAGCAGCCTATGGAAGAACTCTTCAAGTCACTAGAACTGTAAAAGCCCAACATTGGATTCCACTTCTTTATGTACATGACACCAAATTGATCTAGCAGATAAGGACATATGTCCATCAGTCCCCATGTTTGTAATTCACTTAAATTAAATCAAAGAGAAAAACACTGAGAATCTCGTTATCCTTATTGACTTATCATATCTCTGCTAAAGAAGGCAACTGGGTATTTTATTTTAACCAATATTTTGTAATGATGCGCTCCTGTTGACATTCCACATGTTTAGGCTCTATGCTGTTTAAATCTGTATATAGCACAGTATTCACTCCAGTGATTGATAAATTATTTATAAATGACATAAAGTCACTCAACCCTAGGTTTTGTACTTCACGCTATCAAGTTAATATCTATTTTTTTCTGCAGTTTCTGCATTTTCACTTAGAATGTGCTGACTAAGAGAGGAAAGCATTTCTAAGAAAATTTATTCCACAAACTAAGCATATTATTTTACTGTATACTACACATAGAGATCTAGGCTGTACATGTTTTGTCTATTTGATTGAAATGCAGATCAACCTTGATCTCTGCTGAACCTACAGTACATATCAGTAAAGTAAGGTATTAAGCAGATCCAGCCGCTTTAGGAGGAAAGAAAGAAACTTGCTCCCCCTAGTGATGTATAATATGTATTCATCACTGACAAATTTTACAGTGCTACTAGTTCTCTATATTTTTTGTTACAACCTTTCAGCATATTATACCAGGAAAAATAAGCCCAAAATAACGTAAAAGAAGAAATGAGTAGTCATGTACAAGTTTTATAGGTTATTTAAACAATGTTTAACCCCTTAGGGACTCAGACCATTAGGACACAGCCAATTTTATTTTTGCATTTTCATTTTTTCCTCCTTGCCTTTTAAAAGCCATAAAGCTTTTATATTTCCAACTACAGATCCATATCAGGGCTTGTTTTTGCATGACCAATTGTACTTTGTCATAACATCACTCCTTTAACCATAAAATGTATGGCAAAACCCCCATATAATTTATGTGGGAAAAGTAAAAAGAAAACTGAAGTTTTGCAAATTGAAGGGTTTTGTTTTTAGGCTGTACACTTTACAGTAAAAATGACATGTTTTCTTTATTATGTGGATAGATACAATTAAAATGATACCTATGTTGAAATGCGTTACTATTATTATACTGCTTTAAAAATAAAAAACCTTAACTTTCTTTGGTTCAGAAAAGAACTATGTTTAAGGCTGCATTCACATCTCGGTTTTACACTACGGGTGCCGGATCCGGCTAGGGGAGGGGCAAACCGGGCTCTCCCGTACCCCAGCCGGACCAGCGCTGAACTCCATTCACTTTAATGAGCCGACCGGAGTCAAACGGTGACTCCGGTCGGCTCTTTTTTGACCCGTATCCAGTTTTGTGACCAGACCTAAAACCGTAGTATATGGTAGTTAAAAAAAAGTTTTAAAAAAGTGTGAAAAATCCCCTCCCCAATAACCCTTTTCCCCCATATTAATACATAAAAGCGAAAAAAAAAAAAAATAAACATTTTTGGTATTGTCGCGTGTGTGAATGTCCGAACTATAAAAATATAATGTTAATGATCCCCATGCGAATGGCGTGAACGTAAAAAAAAAAAAGTCAAATGAGCCCTCACAAATCCCTGAACACGGTAAAATAAGAAAGTTAGAGGTGGTCAAATTAGGGCAATTTTAAACATACTGAATTAGCAAAAAAAGTTTGAGATTTTTTAAAAGCAGTACAATACAAGTATGTAACCATGGGTATAATTTTAATCGTATTACCATAAAGTTTACAGCACAAAAACAAAGCCCCCCCCCCCCCCAAATTAGCAAAATTATGATTTTCATTTAAATTTCCTTACACAAAAAATAATTTTTGGGGTTTACCATACATTTAAGGGTAAAATGAGTTATGTCAATACAAAGTGCAACTAGTCATGCAAAAAACAAGCCCTCATATGGGTCTGGGAATGGAAATATAAAAGAGTTATGATTGTTAGAATGCGAGGAGGAAAAAACAAAAATGCAAAAATAAAATTGGCTGCATCCTTAAGGTGAAAATCATTAAGGGGTTAAAATTGCCCCATTTTGACCACCTTTATTTTTCGTATATGGGGCTGTATGAGGGCAAAATTTTTGCACCGTGATCTATAGTTTTTATTACATATATGTGACTTTTAATGACTTAACATTTTTTTGGAATGTGTACTACAGACACTAGGGTGCAATGCTCTACACATACCCCCATGTGTATAGCAATGTATAATGTTAGCGAGAGAGGCTGGTATTGGGCACAGATGTTAGCGGGAGCAGGCGGGATATGACAAATATGTTGCAGGAGCGGGCAGGAGTTGAGAACAGACCCTGCGGGAGTGGGTGGTAACGGACAGAAATTCACCAGAAGCGGGTGGGAGCGGAATTTAAAATAAAACAGTCCCGCGCAGGGCTCTAAATGAAAATTGGCCTGGTCCCTAAAGGGGTACTCCATCCCTGGACATCGTATCCTCTATCCAAAGGATAGGGGATGAGATGTCTGATCGAGAGGTCCCGCCGCTGGGACCCCCCGCAATCTTCCTTCAGCACCCGACGTTTGTTTAGAACGCCAGCTGTGGCACTGGAGGCTCATGACATCACGGCTGCACCCCCGTGATGTCACACCATGTCCCCTTAATGCAAGTCTATGGGAGGGGGCATGGCTGTGATGTCACGAGCCTCCGGCACCACAACGCCAGTTATCTGGCACAGAGTAAAGTTCGCTCCATGTCCCAGATGACTGGGGTGCCGCAACGGATATCATGGAGGGTTCAAGCAGTGGAACCCCCACAATCTGACATGTTATCCCCTATCCTTTGGATAGGGGATATGATGTATAGGGGCAGAGTACTCCTTTAGAGCCAAAATGTGCTTGGTCAATAAAGGGGTACTACCCCCTAGACATCTTATCCCCTATCCAAAGGATAGGGTATAAAATGTCTGATTGCTGAGATTCTGCCGCTGGGAACCCCTGCGATCTCTTCCGCAGCACCCTGTGTCATCTGCTGCATGGAGCGAACTTCGCTCTGTGCCAGGTGACAGGCGATACAGGGGCCAGAGTATCATGACGTCACGGCCCAGCCGCCTTGTGACATCCCCTCAACGCTATCTATGGTCTATATGGGCGTGGCCATGACATCACGGTACTCCGGCCCCTGTATCGCCTGTCATCAGGCATGGAGCGAAGTTCGCTTCATGCAGCAGATGACACAGGGTGCTGTGGGAGAGATCGCGGGGGTTCCCAGTGGTGGGACCCCGCAATCAGACATTTTATCCCCTATCCTTTGGATAAGGGATAAGATGTCTAGGGGCAGAGTACCCCTTTAATGGGTTAAATGCACATCCTGGTGTATTAAATACCAGGATGCCAGGGCATACATATATGTCTTGTGTCCTTAAAAGGGTACTCCGCCCTTAGATATCTTAGGCCCTATCCAAAGGATAGGGGATAATATGTCAGATCGCCGCGGTCCCGCTGCTGGGGACCCCCGGGATCGTCTCTCTGCACATAATGACGGGCAATACAGTGGCCGGAGCATCGTTATGTCATGGCTCCGCCCATTGTGATGTCACGGTCCACCCCCTCAATACGAGTCTATGGGAGGGGGCGTGGCGGTCGTCATGCCCCTGCCATAGACTTGCATTAAGGGGGCGGGCCATCATGTCATGAGGGGCGGAGCCATGACGTCATGCTGCTCCGTCCCCTGTATCGCCCGTCATTACACACAGAGCGAACTCGCTCTGTGCAGTAATGATAGCGCAGTGCCGCAGCAGCGATCCCGGGGGTCCCCAGCAGCGGTACTGCGGCGATATGACATCTTATCCCCTATCCTTTGGATAGGGGATAAGATGTCTAGGTGCAGAGTACTCCTTTAAGGGGTTAAATAGTAAAGTTAGAGTTCACAGGAAAAATTTTTGTAGATTGCTTCATTATAGTTCAGTATTCAATACATTTACAGAATGTGTGATCAAAATACATCTAGTCTATGCTCACTGTAATCATTAAAACAGGCTGCAAATAGCAAATGCAACACATGGGAATATAAATGTTACTTTTATAAATGTGGTTAAACACAAAGAAGACACAATGACTAATATATAGGAAACAATATAGTGTACAATGTGTATGTCCTTTTGCTTGGGGGGAAAAAAACAGGCCGCCTTCTGCTTGTGCCTCCTCAGCGTCATCTGCATGTGCCTATGTTATTACATTGTGAAAGACATAGTAGTGTCTTTCAAGAACTCCTACTCAACAGACCCACTTCCAATATTTCTTTGCAAAATGAGCTCACAACAGATGTACCGATGGCCGCAAATGCTGTTTAGCATTAGTGTTGAAGCGAATATTCGAAATGCTAATTTTTACCGTGAATATCGGCACTTCGCGATTTTGCGAATATTTAGAATATAGCGATATATATATATTCGTAATGACGAATATCATTTTTTAAATGCGAATATATGCAAAAAATATGCAAATATACGAAAATATGCAAATATTTGCGAATATTCGCAAATATGCGTGAATATCTGCAATTCCAATCAAAGGACACTGACCCCTCCCTTCTTTAAGGTGAAAGATATAATCCCACATGCGCATTATGTGAATTTCATTACGAATTTTTGCATGAAAAAAAAAAAGAGAATGAACATAGCTAATATGCGAATTTTGCGAACATAGGACATATATTCGTCCATATATTCGCGAAATATCGCGAATTCGAATATGGTCCCTGCCGCTCATCACTATTTAGCAGACTGAGCTAAATGGATTTGCAGCTTCTTTAACTAGGTTCAGGGAAAGGTATTACATTTGCCATTATATTCTTAAAAATAACTTTGTTTTTTGAAATGACCAGACCTTAATGCATTCAAGGTGAAGACTACAATATTAAAAGAAGTATTATAAATGTAGATGCCTTGCTGGATCATCATGGGGTCATATTACTGACAGCCCTGCCGACCAATCGGGCGATGGAGGTTCTAGGCCAATTAGCTCAGTGCTGGCACTTACCTCTTCTAAGGGAAGGGGTATTTTAACCTGCATTTGCACTGCTGCCTGATTGGTCTTTCTTAGCCTTCGCCAGCATTTTGTTTATTATTCTGCTTTCCCTGGATTCTGACAATTTGCCTGTTCGCTGACCTTGCTCTTGTTTTCTGTTTTTGATTGACATATACTCCTGACATGCCCTCATTCAGTTGCTCAGTCTGATTTTGTACTAGGCTCCCCACTAGGTTCTGGCTTGTTTTTGGTTTTACCCCTTGTCTGCTGATTTTGTGCTTAGTCTGCCTGTTTGTCTCCCACCCGGCCTTTCTTACCATCCTGACGCCCATGCACTCACTTCTGAGTAGAAACTGTCACCCGATTAGAGCCCGCCATGTATGGTGGATTGTAGTAATGGAGAGTGGGTGAGGTGAACATTAGTGTATAATGTTCCCTATCAAGACATGACAGGTATCATCAGGGCAAAAAATGCATTTAGTTATGCCTAATGCAGGGCCTGAAAATATTAAAATTGATTTAACTATATGAGGATGAGTAATATATCCCAATTATACCATTTACTGCACCACAATATCTGGCCCAACATTTAGACATACGTATAGGACCTCTTATACTAATTAAGATAAGAAAAAAGTATTGCAGGATTGCATTTCACTTTATTACTTAAGGTTTTTTTATTCCTGAAACTCCCGGTTTTCCATTTCAGCTAGTTTCTACACCCTGTTCCAAATTATTATGCAAATTCAATTTAAGTGTCACAAAGATTAAATATTTTGTTTTTCAGTTTTAAAACAATCTCGGACACCTGTGATAATTAGAGGTGAGCTCAATTTAAGAAAAACTACTAATGGTGGGTGTTCCACATTATTAAGCAGAGCACCATTTTCAAGCAATATGGGGAAGAAAAAGGATCTCTCTGCTGCCGAAAAAGAGTGAAATAGTTCAATGCCTTGGACGAGGTATGAAAACATTAGATATTTCACAAAAACGTGAGTGTGATAATCGCACTATTAACCCCTTAAGGACTCAGGGTTTTTCCGTTTTTGCACTTTCGTTCTTTCCTCCTTACCTTTTAAAAATCATAACCCTTTCAATTTTCCACCTAAAAATCCATATTATGGCTTATTTTTTGCATCGCCAATTCTACTTTGCAGTGACATTAGTCATTTTACCCAAAAATGCACGGCGAAACGGAAAAAAAAATCATTGTGCGACAAAATCGAAGAAAAAACGCAATTTTGTAACTTTTGGGGGCTTCCGTTTCTACGCAGTGCATATTTTGGTAAAAATCACACCTTATCATTATTCTGTAGGTCCATACGGTTAAAATTATACCCTACTTTTATAGGTTTGATTTTGTCGCACTTCTGGAAAAAATCATAACTACATGCAGGAAAATTTTACGTTTAAAAATGTCATCTTCTGACCCCTATAACTTATTTATTTTTCCATGTACAGGGCGGTATGAGGACTAATTTTTTTCGCCGTGATCTGAAGTTTATATCGGTAGGATTTTAGTTTTGATCGGACTTTTTGATCACTTTTTATTCATTTTTTAATGGTATAAAAAGTGACCAAAATACGCTTTTTTTGACTTTGGAATTTTTTTTGCGCGTACGCCATTGACCGTGCGGTTTAATTAATTCATTATATATTTTTATAGTTCGGACATTTACACACTCGGCGATACCACATATGTTTATTTTAATTTTTTTTTACACTGTTTTATTTTTTTTATGGGAAAAGGGGGGTGATTCAAACTTTTATTAGGGAAGGGGTTAAATGACCTTTATTAACACTTTTTTTTAACATTTTTTTTGCAGTGTTATAGGTCCCATAGGGACCTATAACACTGCACACACTGATCTTTTACACAGATCACCGGCGTGTATTAACACGCCTGTGATCAGTGTTATCGGCGCTTGACTGCTCCTGCCTGGATCTCAGGCACGGAGCAGTCATTCACTGATCGGACACCGAGGAGGCAGGTAAGGGCCCTCCCGGTGTCTTGTCAGCTGTTCGGGACGCCGCGATTTCACCGCGGCGGTCCCGAACAGCCCGACTGAGCAGCCGGGTCACTTTCACTTTCACTTTAGAAGCGGCGGTCAGCTTTGACCGGCGCTTCTAAAGGGTTAATACCGCACATCGCTGCGATCGGCGATGTGTGGTATTAGCTGCGGGTCCCGCCGTTGATGAGCGCCGGGACCGACGCGATATGATGCGGGATCGCGGCGCGATCCCGCTTCATATCGCGGGAGCCGGCGCAGGACGTAAATATACGTCCTGCGTCGTTAAGGGGTTAAGAGATTTGTGGCTGATTCAGAGCACAGACGGGTTTGTGCAGATAAATGCACATTGAGGAAGATTTCTGCCACATCCATGGATCGGATCAAGAGAGCAGCTGCTAAAACACAATTACATAGCAACAAACAGATATTTGAAGCTGCTGGTGCCTCTGGAGTCCCACGGTCATCAAGGTGTAGAGTCCTCCAGAGTCAACTGTGCATAAACCTTCTGTTCGGCCACCACTAACCAATGCTTACAAGCAGAAACAGCTGCATTGGGCAGAAAAATACATGAAGACTAATTTTCAAACAGTCCTGTTCACTGATGAGTGCCATGCAACCTTGGATGGTCCAGATGGATGGAGTAGTGGATGGTTGGTGAACGGCCACCCTGTTCCAACAAGGCTGTGCCGTCAGCAAGACAGTGGTGGAGTCATGTTTTGGGCCGGAATCATGGGAAAAGAGCTGGTCGGCCCCTTTACGGCCCCCAAAGGTGTAAAGATGACCTCTGCAAAGTATGTTGAGTTTCTGACTGACCACTTTTTTCCATGGTACAGAAGGAAGAACTATAATCTTCATGCATGACAATGCACCATCTCATCTGCAAAGAATACCTCTGCATCAATGGCTGCTATTGGGATAAAAGGAGAGAAAGTCATGGTGTGGCTTCCATCCTCCCCTGACCTCAATCCTATTGAGAACCTTTGGAGCATCCTCAAGCAAAAAATCTATGAGGGTGGGAGGCAGTTTACATCCAAACAGCAGCTTTGGGGGCTATACTGACATCTTGCAACAAATTCGAATATAAACTGTCCAAAAACTCGCAAGTTCAATGGGTGCAAAACTTGTGAAGCTGAACATAAAATAAGGGGTCCTATGTGAAAGTGTAACATGACCTGTTAAAATGTTTAAAAAGTTAAAATGTTGTTAAAAGTTTGATTGAAATAGCTTTTGATTTCAGTAAATATGCTGCAAACACAACATATGACAATTTTCAGTTCTTTACAACCTATAAAGTGTTTTGAAACTTACTATGCTTAATAATTTGGAAAAGTGGATTATAGGTTTTTTATGTTTAAAAAAAATACTGTTATCATTAGAAGGTTTGTTCAATAAAATTTGAATTGTACTCTTAATAGTTGATAACATGAGAATTATGCTGACATACATCAGTTATTTAGGTAAATGAGAAAAATATCATTTGCATAATCATTTGGTACAGGGTGTATTGTTTTTTCAGGCTGTAATTTTTCCCTTTAAACCTCTTGGGGACACAGGGCGTATGTATACGTCCTGCATACCCGATCCTTAAGGACTCAGGGCGTACCTGTACACCCTGAGCGTTTCCGGTCCCCGCTGCTCACCGGACCGGACCGGGATGCTTGCTGAAATCATTCAGCAGGCATCCCGTGCAAATGCCTGGGGGGGTCCACAGACCCACCCTATGTCGGCGATTGCCGCAAATCGCTGATTCAGATCGGCGATTTGCTGCGATTCCAGGCTGATCGGGTCTCTGATGACCCGATCGCCCGGGAAATAAGGATAATTGGAAATGTCAGTGACAGCTCCGATCATCCTAAGGGATAGGAGCGAGGTGGCAGTGGTGCCACCTCGCTCCTATGCCCTGCCAATGGTCAGGACTGACTGACCAATGGCAGTTGGGGGCAGGGGGGTTAAAGATAAAATCCCCACTCTGCCCGCCCCTGGATGTCGGGCAGAGCAGGGGAAGAAGATGGCAGCGGTACCTGAAGGACTTACGGCAGGGACCGGCGACCATCGGCGGGATGAGCGGGGGATCAGCGGCGGCGGCGGCGGGGGATCAGCGACAGCGGTGAAGGTAGCAGTCAAGATCGCCGTAAAGCAATCTTGACTGCTGCCTTCTAGGGGTTGCCAAACTACAACTCCCAGCATGTCCAGACAGCCAAAGGCTGTCTGAGCATGCTGGGAGTTGTAGTTTTGCAACATCTGTAGGGCCACAGTTTGGAGACCACTATACAGTGGTGCCCAAGCTGTAGCCCTCCAGATGTTGCAAAACGACAACTCTAAGCATGCCCAGACAGTCCAGTCCTGCTGGGAGTTGTAGTTCTGTAACATCTGTCCCTTCAGATGCTGCAAAACTACAACTCTCAGCATGCCTGGACAGTCTCAGCATGCTGGGAGTTGTAGTTTTGCAACATCTGCAAGAGCACAAATTGGAGACCACTATACATTGGTGTCCAAACGGTAGCGCTCCAGATGTTGCAAAACTACAACTCCAACATGTCCAGACTGCCCAATGCTGGTAGTTGTAGTTTGGCAACATCTGGAGGGCTACAGTCTGGACACCACTGTATAGTGGTCTCCAAACTGTGTCCTTCTAAATGTTGCAAAACTATAACTCCCACCATGCCGGAGACTGTCCATGCATACTGTGAGTTGTAGTTCTGCAACATCTGAAGGGCCACATGTTGCCGAACAACAACTCTCAGCATGCCTTGACAGTCTCAGCATGCTTGGAGTTGAAGTTTTGCAACATCTGGAAGGCTACAGTCTGGACACCACTGTATAGTGGTCTCCAAACTGTGTCCTTCCAAATGTTGCAAAACTATAACTCCCACCATGCCGGAGACTGTCCATGCATACTGTGAGTTGTAGTTCTGCAACATCTGAAGGGCCACATGTTGCCGAACAACAACTCTCAGAATGCCTTGACAGTCTCAGCATGCTTGGAGTTGAAGTTTTGCAACATCTGGAAGGCTACAGTCTGGACACCACTGTATAGTGGTCTCCAAACTGTGTCCTTCCAAATGTTGCAAAACTATAACTCCCACCATGCCGCAGACTGTCCATGCATACTGTGAGTTGTAGTTCTGCAACATCTGGAAGGGCACAGATTGGAGACCACTGCACAGTGGTGTCCAAACTGTGGCCCTCCAGATGTTGCAAAACTACAACTCAAAAAACAAAGAGACCCACAATACTAATAATATTTCAAAAAAATATGACAATCTTTATTAGACAAAATAAGACAAACAATTAAAATGATTAAAAAGGCAGAGGATAGCCTTAGGCAGGAGACAACAAGTGCCAGTGAATCTGGTATGGGTAATGTAGGTATTCAGTAGAGAGCATATACAATAAAAAAACTGACAAAACTGCAAACTCCTAGCATAGTACAATGTAGATATAACATCTAACATACATAAATATGAGATAGGGAGCAGCAATACAGTATTATAGACAAAATGGAAACCCAAAAATTGGAAACGGGAAATACCTAAAGAAACTACCTGTCATATACCCACAAGCCAGGAACACCAAGTACCAACACCCCAACGCACGTTTCGCGTATGGGCTTCGTCAGGGGGCGTATGGGCTTCGTCACACGCCCCCTGACGAAGCCCATACGCGAAACGTGCGTTGGGGTGTTGGTGCTTGGTGTTCCTGGCTTGTGGGTATATGACAGGTAGTTTCTTTAGGTATTTCCCGTTTCCAATTTTTGGGTTTCCATTTTGTCTATAATACTGTATTGCTGCTCCCTATCTCATATTTATGTATGTTAGATGTTATATCTACATTGTACTATACTAGGAGTTTGCAGTTTTGTCAGTTTTTTTTATTGTATATGCTCTCTACTGAATACCTACATTACCCATACCAGATTCACTGGCACTTGTTGTCTCCTGCCTAAGGCTATCCTCTGCCTTTTTAATCATTTTAACTGTTTGTCTTATTTTGTCTAATAAAGATTGTTATATATATTGGTACCCCTGGGACCTACATACGGCGCTTAAATGTTTGCCGTGTTGTTGTTTGGCTAAACCAAAACTACAACTCACAGCATGCCCAGAAAGCCAAAGGCTGTCTGGGAGTGCTGGGAGTTGTAGTTTTGAAACTCCTAGAAGCAGCACTTTACAGCGATCTTCACTGCTGTCTCTGATGTTGCCGCCGCTGCCTCCACTTGCCTGCGCCTCCTTTCTGCCGCCGGTCCCCGCGTGTCCTCATTTTGGAATGATCAGGGCTGTCTCTGATAGGGCAATCAGTATGGAATCGCCGCAAATCGCTGATCTGAATTGATCGGTGATTTGCAGTGATCGCCGAGATGGAGGGTCTCAGGAGGGTCTCTGGTCCGGTCCCCGCCGCGTGCCTTAAGTACAAGGGCATCAGGGTGTACCTGTATGCCCTGGGTCCCTAAGTGGTTAAGGACTGAGCGTTTTTCCATTCTTTCACTTTTGTTTTTTCCTTCTCACATTTTAAAAATTTAGAGTCTCTGTGCATTTGAGAATGTCCATACATGCTCTGTAACTTTCGCAAACAGGATGGAACAGGAAGATAAGGAATAGACTTTTTCTTAAGACTCACTAAATATTAACATTCCTCAATAACATGACTATTATGTTATGTTTTATCTTTTATCTTTAGTATAGGCATACTTATTTTATTTGATTATGCACCTCTAATGACTATGCATGAATTATGAATAGCTATCACCTCTGACTATAGCTAACAATCTTACTGACATTGTACTATGACTGATATTTGACATTTGACTATGAATGACATTTGACATTTGACTGCTATATATGGTATGTATAATGACTACAATGCTACTACATACTTTACATTATCTCACTGTTACTTATTATTTATTTATTTTCATTGATATGCAGTTGATATTATACCACTCATTATTTCCTTTGTTATACACTGGTTGCAGATTGGGTTGCCTGAGGATTTCTGCCCAATGCCTTAGCTTTTAGGGTCTATCGGTACCACACACTTACCCCTTGAACTCTTTATTTAGATAACATTTACACATACTGTTACCTTTACTGAATGCTTGCGTTTTTAGTTAGCTACAGGAATATTTTCTGGCCACAAAAGCATCCTGAACACGTGGAGACAAAAAGAACACTTTAGTACACAACATTTTGTGCATAACAGTGGTATTGACTGGTATAGCACAGGTTACAGTCCCTAATACACCTTGACTTGTGTGCTGGTGAGATAGATATATTAATTTAGTAAATTATGTGTACTAGACTTTGTAGATGTACACTACTTGGATTTTGTATGTACTGAATTTTATGTGTACTGAATTTTAAGTACATGTATGAAGTCAGTCTTGATATCTAACTGGTATTTGGCCCAGTGTCGACCTTTGAGACCGATGCAACACCACCTCTTGGGTCTCAGGAGTGCCTTCTTCTTCTGGAACTCTTGTTGCTTCTGGTAGGTCCTCTCTGAGGGACAATTTGATTCTGTTCCAACTAACCACCTGCAGTTCAAATCCAGTCTTCTGAACCTCGTAGACATCTGAGTCCGGGTATGGCATGGCGGTTATAGTATAAGGTTCCGTCTCCCAGATGGAATCCAACTTGTGTGTTCTCGGAAATTTACTTAGCCAAACTCTGTCTACCAGTTGTAACGGCTTGCCAGAGGCATGGCGGATGCAATCTCTCTGCTGTCTTTCTTGGGCCTTGCCCATCTTCTTCCCTAAAATCACCTTAGCTTCCTGAATTCTCCTCTGATGATCAGAGACCCAGTCTTGCGAGACTTGAGGATAGTTGTTGAAGGGTGCTTGTAACCCAAACGCTCAGTCTTTTGGAAGTTGTCTATGCTGTCCCATCATTAGGAAGAAGGGAGTGTACCCTGTGGAGCAGTGGATGGTGTTGTTGTATATCTCCAACAGTTCAGGCAATAGCCGAGGCCACTCTTCATGCTTGGATACTGATGCTGCTCGCAACATATGTATGAAGACCTGATTGATGCGCTCACATAATCCATTCCCCTGGGGGTGGTAAGCTGTGGTCCGGAGCTTCTTGCAGTCATGAATCTGACACAATTCCTGGAACAATTGAGCTTCAAAGGCTGTTCCCTGGTCCGTGAGGACCGATTCCGGACATCCCAGGGTCTGGACTCAGTTGGAGTAGAACATCGGCGCAGCCGTCTTTGCTGTGAGGTCCTTGGCAGGTACTACCACCACCCACTTGGAGTAGTGATCTACCAAGGTGAGGGCATAGGTGTATGCAAACCGAGTAGAGGACAACTTGACATGGTCCAAGACGACCAGCTGGTTAGGCATTTCAGTTTGGATGGAATGAAGGGGTGCTCTTGCGTCCTTGCGGAGATTCTTGGTGACATTACAGACAGTACTTTTGCCGCACCACTTTTCAATGTCTCCTCGCATCCCGATCCAATAGAACCTCTGTCTGATGGTGGCTTTGGTCTTGTGGATTCCAAAGTGTCCCGACTGATCATGGTAAGCATTCAGGACCATTGCAGCATCTCTTCTGGGAATCAGGATCTGTTGGAGTCGTTTACCAGAGACTGGATCCAAGGAATTCCTGTACAGCAGTCCTTTATGTACAAACAGTCGGTTTCTTTGTCGCCACAACCTTTTAAGTTCAAAATCACATTGAGACCGGTGTAGACGGGTTGGTACCTTCTTCATTAGTAGGTAGTCCAACAGATCCCCCATGACTTGACTTTCGTCCTGGAGAGTCTTCCAAGTATAGAGGTCTTCTTGAACCCTCGTAGACCTGGGCTCTCCGTCTTCCCGTGTAGGCAAGACATTCTGACTCACGAACCTCTGATAAAATTGGGGCACCTCCACGTCTTCCCACTCGTCCTCAACAGGTGGTTCCTCGTCAGGGGCTATGTGGGATAGCACATCCGCATTCACATTTGACTTGCCGCTCCGGTATTTGATGTTGAAGTCATAGTTGGCTAGCCTGGAGGCCCACCGCTGTTCAATGGCTCCCAGCTTGGCCGTGTTCAGATGAGCCAATGGGTTGTTGTCTGTGTAGACGGTGAAGGAAGTAGCGGCTAGATAGTCCTTGAACTTTTCAGTCACTGCCTAGACCAGGGCGAGGAGCTCCAGCTTGAATGAACTGTAGTTGGAGTCATTCTTCTCCGCTCCTCTCAGATGTCTGTTGGCATAGGCTATCACCCTTTCTTTACCTTCTGTACAACCTGAAGGGCTGACCATAGTCGGGATACGCCAGGATAGGCGGTTCAGTAAGCAGGTACTTCAGAGCCCGGAACGCTGTTTCCTGCTCCTCGGCCCACTGGATAGGCAGTCTTCCATTATAGTTTTTCTTTGTGGTACCCAGGAGGAGAGCTGTAAGAGGTCCAGCAATCTGTGCGAAGAGAGGGATGAAGCGGCGGTAGTAACCAGCAAATCCCAGGAAGCTCCTGACGTCCTTCACCGTGCGTGGGGTAGGCCGGTCCTTGACAACACTCACTTTTCCTGGATCAGGCTGAACGCCCTTCGTGCTGATGACATGGCCCAGATAGTGGACCTATGGCTTCAGCAGATGACACTTAGAGGGTTTAATCTTCAGTCCATGCTGAATCCGAGTTTAAACACCTCCGTCAAATGGTCCAGATGCTCTTGATAAGTCTTGGAGTAGACAATTTCATCATCCAAATATAGTAACACGCTTTGGAAAGGTAGCAGGGGCGTTGCATAGCCCAAAGGGCATATTCTTGAATCTGTATAACCCCATCAGGGTCACAAAAGCCGTCTTCTCCATGTCTTCTTCTGCCATCGGCACTTGCCAATTTCCACTGGTCAAGTCCAGAGTAAAGAAGTATGCGGCTGATCCCAGTGCAGTCAGAGACTCTTCACTCCGAGGTAGACGGTATACATCTTTGTGAGTGACGTTATTCAGCTTCCGGTAGTCCACGCAGAAACAGATAGTCCCATCTTTTTTCTTGACAAGGACCAAAGGAGCGACCCAGGGACTTTGGCTCTCCCAGATGACGTCAGCCTCCTTCATCTCGGTCAGCATTTTCTTGACTGTCTGGTACATACCCGGGCCACCGGGCGGTGCCTCTCCTTGATTGGAGGACTATCACCTGTTAGGATCCGGTGCTGGATCATCGTGGTCTAGCCAAAATCGGTGGGTTGCTTGCTGAAGGCCTCCTGGTATTGTTTGGCCACTTGAATGACTCCACCAACCTGGTCTCTTGGGGTATTCTCATCCTCTATTGGCAGCTGGGTCCACCATGGTTCTGGATGGCTGCTGTCAGCTCCATGGATGGTCTGAGCGGTCCGCTGTCAAGCTACTTGCGAGTTGGTCAGTATGTCCTTAGGCCCAAGATGATATAGCTGAGCGACAGGAGTATATTTGGCAGCCTGGTGGCAAAATCCGACAAGTTAACTACCCGGACCGGGACTCTTCCGTTAGACACTGTAACTAGGCTCCTAGGTGCACAGACCAAGGGGTAGTGATAATCCAGATTCTTCACTCCTGGTCGGGCACAGCACCATATGATTGTCTCCATTTGAGGCTGTAGGATTACGGACCGTATATCTTAAATCCTCACTCGGCAGATTTCCCCTTGGCGGTTGACAAATTTCTGTTCTGCTTGCAGAGACTTCAGATGGTGTTGCGCAGCTCGCCGGCCTGAGGGTGACATGTGAGGGAGAGATGCATGCAAGGACCCTACTATCTCCTCAAAACAATGTCTCATAATGTTCATACCTAGGATGAACTCCGATGCCCCTTTATCCATTACATTAGTTACAATTACACCTTGTCCCCGGAGGACATACTCTCCAACTTGAATGGTGGGCTCCTAGTACCCATGCCTGGGTACTGGTTTCCCGTTCCCTGCCATCACTTTTAAGTCCACATCATCAGGTTCACATAATACTTTGGGACCTCAGTATCTCTAAAAAAACATCTTTAGGTGTTGTAGACACCTGGGAACCTGTATCAATGATGGCCTCTAACTGCACTCCTTCCACAGCAACCTTTACATAGGGGCATAGGGCGACGTACAGGGAAAGTCCTGACTTGGTGTATGTTGCATCTGGACCTGGTGACGATGCTCATGAGGGCCGGTCCTGCAGAACCGCCTTTGAGTCCCTGGAGGCCTGACAGGGGGTAATTAGGTGGATTAGCATGACGGGGAGCAGGTTTTCTGGGTGTCTCTTGGCTAGATTGGCTAGATGAGCTAGTTCTTTAACGGCCTTAGTAAACTGGTCAATGTTCTGTCGTACACTTTTTAATTTGGAGGCCGCAGGGATTGTAGGGGCAGGTAATGGTGCAGGAGCAGGCGGTGATGGTGGTACTGGCCTAGCAGATGCTCCTAATGTTTCAGTGGAAGAGACACTAACTTCTTCTGCCTCGGGCCTTGACTCAATGACTTGTATGGCCAATCTCTTAAAGGCAGAGAAAGACAAGCTAGGATTCTGCACCGCGAGCATTCTAAGTTGTGCCTTGTCCCACTTATTTTGCACCCCGTCTATAAATCTGTCCATGAGCACTTTGTTACCCTGCTTGGGCATGATGCCTTCTAACCTTTGGACCATCTCTAACACATTTTGCAAAGCTACAGCATAGGCCCGAAGAGTATCACCTGGATTCTGCCGTCTTTCATACAGGCGGAGACTGTACAGATGGGGAGTGAGACTCGAACACTTGATATAGTCCCTCAAAGATCTGCTCCACTGTTGCCTTGTCAGAGGCTGGCCAGGTGCGGACCTCTTCCAATGCTGATCCCTGTAGCTGTCCTGTAAGTAACTGCACATGCTGGTTAGGGGGAAAATAAGAAAAACCAAAAAGACTCTGTATCTTCTTCTTGAAGTCTCGAAGGGTGAAGGGGTCCCTGTTATAGGTAGGGAGCACGGGATTCCCCAGGAAGACAGGTGTGGCTACAGGGGCTCCCATGCTGTAGTGTGGAGCTGGAGGTGAAGAGGGTAACATTCTTCTTGCGGACTGTGGTGACCCCCTTGGCGGGGTCGCAGGAGCACCTTCATCCTGTGGGTCAGGTGGTGGACTGGGTGCTGACATCTTGCAGACTTGATTAGGTGCGCTGGCCCGTAGACTGGATGGGGTGCGCTGTCCTTCAAGCAGGTTGAGTGCACTGGCCCGTAGACTTGATGGGGTGTGCTGTCACTGCTGGGCAGTTAGGGTACGCTGGCCCTTTAAGACAAGTTGAGGTGTGCTGCGGCGGGTCGTGCGGTCTGCTGCTGAAGTACCTGGTAGCAGCTGCACTATCTGGATCCTTCTTCGGGTCACTGCAGGGTCTGTGCAGCGGAGGTTTTCTATAGCAATGCAGGTGCAGCTGCCAGAACTTAAGATTTTTTGCTGCGCCCGGAGGACTCTTGGTTTGGTCTGGGCAAGAAATCCTTCCCCCCAACAACACAGGAGGGAACTTTTTGCTCCTTCCGGCCTGCACTGGAGGCGTGACTTCGGAGGATCAGCAGGGCAGAGCGACGGCTGTTCGCGCGCAGGAAGGTCTGTAACTGACTTTAACCCTTTCAGGTATCCCAGCAAACACACAGTATTCTTCACCTCCCCCCTTACTTTTTCCAATGACACGGCAAAGTACAATTTCAGCAACAATGTCCTGTAAACTTGTCGGTGCAATTTCAGTCGCGGCACGCGACAATCTTGGACAGTTTTGCAAACACTGTTCTGAATAGGGGGTGGATTAGTGGCACTTGCAATAACGGTATACACCCATTTTTCGTTGCGGGTGGTCTGGGTAGCTGAGTTATTAAAGGAACACACCCGTATCCTGTTTGTAGGATGCCAAAAGCTATGTGGTGACTGGGGTGTTGCAGTATGTAGCAGGGTCTGGTGGTATTAACCCTGGGGGGCAAGATGTTATTAACCCCTTAGTGTTTGTGATGCCAGGATGTTGTTATTCCGGTATGGTAATCGCCGTCAACCAACCCAAAACGGTTTTGTAATGAAGGAATGTCCACAGCAGGGATTATGAATAAACTGGAACTTTTACTTGAAATGCTTAGGAAACAGTCTTTACAATTACGCAGTTCCTTCAGAGGTAACGGGACACAGGATACCTCACAGGCTTGCAGCGACTCGTAGTGAACGGTGATGTCTGGCATTAGCCATGGGTCCTGGCTGCTGATAACAGCCTGGACCGTGTGGGTATGATGCGAGCTCAGCTCCTGCCAGCACATGGGTTTATGGCCAGCACACAGGAAAATCTGAACACGACACTATAAAAGTGAGTATTATACTTCTCTTACAACTACAGCGATCTCTTAACTAACCACATTGATACCTCCCCCTGGACATACTCCAGCTCCAGAGCCTATCAAAAGCAGTTCTCTATTTATTTTACCTTGGGTCTCCAAACGACCTGGTTTATATATCACTGGTTTATATATCACTTTCAATGGGCTTTACGTACCTTGAATGGACACCATACCATTTCAATGGCATTTTTTTGTACTATAACTTCTTTTATTCCATTTCCTTTATTTTTATGTACTTATGTACCTTTTATTTGTATTCATTTTAAACATGTATACATGTGCATATTTTTACAGTTATCTTTGTGGACCTGAGGAAGGCGTGAGAACATGCTGAAACACAATGTCCAGTTGTTACTTTGATCTATAATAAAAAAGTTCCTGTATACCTTTGGCATCTTGGTATAATTTCATGATAACAGTAGCGCTAGGAGGTCAGAATCCCTGCATTTTCTGTACTTCCTTTTTATATTGGCTTTTCCTTACCCCGGTTGGGTCGATGGACAAGGGGGAACCGAGCAGCAAGCTGAAATATCCCACCATTAACCAACATCTCCCTCAGAGCTGTGCTGCATCCTACGCACAGCTCCCAGAGGTCAGTACCACTACATAGGCTTGGTGGTGGGCATCTTTCCTTCTCTTTCTTATTTTCCATCAAGAATAAACCTACTACGCCAGAGAGGGCCCAGTATCTTTTTTCCTTTGTTTCCTCCATTTCTTAAAGAAGAAGTTACAGGTCTGTGAGAGACAGAAATCTTGCTTGTTTGTAGGTGACCAAATACTTATTTTCCACCATAATTTGGAAATAAATTCTATAAAAATCAGACAATTTGACTTTACAGATTTTTTTCTTTAAAAGAAAAAGAAATATTCTGTAAGGGACACTTAAAAGTGTGGGAAACAGCAATAACCGTTGAAGTAAGAGGCTGACCCTGATCCTAAGAGCCTAACTCCTCTACAAACTTCCTCCGACCTGTAACTATGCTTACCGCTCCATCTAATAGGTGGGACAAGTACACCATCTCAGGCACCATTAAGTTAACCCTTTCCTGCCACTCAACGTCTACATAGTCTGCCTTACCAAACCCAATACAGCTCGGTACCCTACACAGATTTTTAATAAAAGTAGATAATCCTAGCAATATAAATTGGTATCCCTATAATCATTCTAACCCACAGGACAAAGTTGACATGTAACCTTTGCAGCATAGTCAATGTTGTAACAGTAAAAGGAAACAGTAGAAAATGTTATTTTACACCAGGTTGTTTCAATCTGTTTATTACAGTTAAAAATATTCTATAATAAATTATATTTGAGGGGATTACTTTAAAAGGATTTTATACCTAGTGCAACATGTTCCATAGCTGTTCTGTGCTTGTCAAATAGGAAATAAATCTAAGTGGTCACACTAGTGATAGCTTCATTTGAGAATAAATAGGACACTTTGTCATGATCGGACATGACATTATAGTGGCCAATAAAAAAAAACATATGGCTTTTGTAAATGTGAAATTATAATATAGAAAGTGTCTTCAGCCTCTGAATACTCCTCAGGAGGTGTTATATGGAGACTCTGCATGTGGCGGCCATAGAAACTATTGCCCATGTGTAACTAATAAGGGCTTCTTATACTCCGTTCAATACGCTGTCCTGTTACTTGTCCAGATGTGAAACTATCAATGTGCATAAAAGCATTTTCTCCATATGCTTCTACTAAAAAGCAGAAGATGTTCTTTTAAGAAACCTAACTTTGGTTATAACTTTATTCTCAATCTCCATGTCAACAAGCCAATATGAAATAATTTCTACCCTACAATGAGTTCAGCAAGTTGCTGAGTCAGCGAAAATGTCATTATATTCTTTACCATTTGCAGACAAGGCATTATTTTTCTTAAACTCCCTGGCATCGTGTATTGCAATAACAAAAGTATGAGATCATTCAGACCTGAACAGAGGTAGCCAACAAAGACACAATAGTCAAAGGCTCGAGGCTGAGAAATACTGAAGTATTTTCTTACAGCTCTAAATAGACTGGTAGACGTCAATGGAGAGCTGCATTATCATTTTAATAAAGACTGTTTACTCTTGTCTTTAATGTTTACACTTCTTATAGAATTATATCACATACCAAAGCACTGTGTGTTGTAGAGGTCTTAATGTGTCAAGTCGCTCAATTTTTATATGTGGATCTGGATCCATGCCTGTTCTTCAATGGGCACAGACAAGTAAAGCCCTATAGTAGTGTGTGTATGTGTAATTTCTCTTCACATAATATTAAAATGACATCTACTGTATATTATTCCAGAGGTGTAACATGTTCTTGGACCCAATGCACAATTTGTAAGAGGGCCCTCCATCTATCAGGTATAATTCATAGTATTACAGTAGCAACAATGTGGAGTGAATTTGTAGAACTCCCACCCACATATGACAAACAATTCTGAAAACTTGTGCATACATTGACCTTTTAAATCCTCAGCATGTCAATTTATGATGTGGAACTATTACAGATTATATTGTGCATTTTCCCCATAGACTTCAATACTGCACAAATGTGTGTGTATGATCATTCATGTATCTTTTTTTTTTGCGACATCTGCTGTGAGTTTAGGGTGGCTCATGAGCTGAACACACTCCAAATATTGCATTGCTGACTCTTGCTGTAAGTGACCGGCATAAAAGTCACCTCTGGACTTAGTCAATTAACTCATTAGATGCTGTGGGCAATAGTATAGATTGTGACATGTGGGTGGTTAGTTGTAACTTATCCTTGTCCCCGATGGAACATTATTTTTGGAGTTGTGGATGATTAGAAGACCACACAGTGCAATCACAGTGTGCTGATCAGTTGTAATGGCAGCTGGGGGGTCTTCTGAAGGCTTCTGTGGCTGACATAATTACAAAACTACAAATCATGGCATAAAAAGTTAGTCACTAAACAGCTTCATAGACAGAAAAATAAAAAAGTTATTAAGGTCAGAATTGGGCGATAGAAAGAAAAAGAAAAAAAATAACAACGACACATAAAGAAAGTATATACCGTAAGTTTGGTAGCTTATATCATGCTGAATAGAACCAAAGTGTCCAGAATTACGAAAAAAGTTGGCCGTCTGTACTGGATAGAAAAGGAAAGAATATGTCCCTTTGAGTCACTGGATGTAACTGCACAGTAATAACTTATGTGGTCTGCAGAGCCTTTGTAGAGCTGGTATATGCTAATTTAAAGCCATTGTATGGGGGTCATTGGAAAATGGTTTATTAGTATCAGTATGAAGGTATTAGCCAGACTTTGGGGTTTATTTACTAACGTGATCTCGACTCTTTTTTGGCGGGTTTTGTGCCCAAATTGTGTCACACGTCCCTTGTGACACAATTTGCGACCAAAAAAACCAAAGCCCTCCATTTTACTAGAAAACCAGAAAAGGGGGCGTGGCCACGGGATAAAGTGGGCGTAGTCTGACAAAAGGGGCGTGGTCCCGACAGTTTTGAAAAATCCTAACAATCCCTTTACTAAGGTTTCCACAGAAAGTGTTGTATTTGAGCTGAGAAAAACCCGACAGATCAGAGCAGTTGTAAAAAAAAGCAAAATGTAGGGAAAAGTGCAAAATGTAGGGAAACCTTTAGAGATGAGCGAACTTACAGTAAATTCGATTCGTCACGAACTTCTCGGCTCGGCAGTTGATTACTTATCCTGCATAAATGAGTTCAGCTTTCAGGTGCTCCGGTGGGCTGGAAAAGGTGGATATAGTCCTAGGAAAGAGTCTCCTAGGACTGTATCCACCTTTTCCAGCCCACCGGAGCACCTGAAAGCTGAACTCATTTATGCAGGATAAGTCATCAACTGCCGAGCCGAGAAGTTCGTGACGAATCAAATTTACTGTAAGTTTGCTCATCTCTAGAAACCTTAGTAAATATCTTGGGAAAATACCAGTGGGAAATCAAAACCTACAAAGAAACCTACACTACACTCTTAGTAAATAAACCCCTCTATGTTGTAATGTGTGATCATGGTGTAGTGGTATTATTTATTCCTGGTAGTACAGTGGTCCCTCAACATACGATGGCAATTCGTTTCAAATGAATGTTCGTTAGTTGACACCATCGTATGTTGAGGGATCCGTGCAACGTAAAGTATAGGACAGTGGTCTCGAACCTGCGGACTTCCAGATGTTGCAAAACTACAACTCCCAGCATGCCCAGACAGCCAACGGCTGTCCGGGCATGCTGGGAGTTGCAGTTCTGCAACATCTGGAGGTCCGCAGGTTGAAGACCACTGGTATAGGAGGTTATACAGTACTCACCATGTCCCCGCCGCTCACCGCTGCCCTGGATATCAATCTCCATCGCTGTCACCGGACCGTCTCTGCTGCATCTCTTCATTGCCGTCATCACGTCGCTGCGCAAGCAGGTCCTATTGTATGACGGGACGGTGTGCACAATGACGTGATGATGACGATGGAGAGCGCTGGTGATGCAGGGGATCCCGAAGAGGACGGTCCGGAGCGTTGGTACAGGTGAGGGACACCCACCTGACCACAGAGGGCACCTTAAACGGCTATCCGGCGGCAGCTGAAGATAGCCGTTTATGCGATGGCCCCGACATAAAAAAGCATTGTATGTTGATGCTGCCTTCAACATGCGATGGCCTCTGAGAGGCCATCGTATGTTGAAATGATCGTATGTCGGGGCCATCGTAGGTCGGGGGAGGGTTACTGTATTGGTAATATTGGTCTTAGTATACTGGATTGGTTCAGTAACAGTATGGTGGTTATATGTATAGATAATAATACTTTCTCCTTGTACAATGGCATTATTGGTAAAATTGATCACTATACAGGATTTGGTCAGTAACAGTATGATGGTAATATGAATAGTTATAATATTCCTACTTGTATACTTGTCGTATTGGTAATATTGTTTTCAGTATACTGGATTTGGTCAGTAACAGTATGATGGTAATATGTATGATGATAAAATTTTTCCTTGCATACTGGTATTATTGGTAATATTGGTCTCAGTATAGAGGATTTCAGGATTTTGTCAGTTACAGTATGATGGTAATATGTATGTTGACAATACTTTTCCTTGTGTATTAGTCATATTGGTAATATTGGTCTCAGTACACAGGATTTGATCAGTAAATTTATGATGGTAATATGCATGGTGATAATACTTCTCCTTGTATACTAGTCATATTGGTAATATTGGTCTCAGTATGCAGGATTTGGTCAGCAACAGTATGATGGTGATATGTATGTGATAATATTCCTCCTTGTTTACTGGCAATATTTTTCTCAGTATATAGCATTTGGTCATTAACAGTATGAAGTAATACTGTATGTATGGCGATAATATCATTTCTTGTATACTGATTCCTCTTACCATGAATGTTTCCTTTCTAAACAACGATGAAACGTTGACCACTCAGAGTCACCAACTATGAAGTAAAGATAAATGTCTTAATCTAAAGTCTGCTAAATTATAAATAGTGCTGGGAATTCTATCAGATTCTTGCTATTAGACATTGAGTCTGTACTCTTCTCAATCTTAATAGTTTTGCAGATAGAATGTACTTTGATATAAGGGTGCTATGACTACAGGAGAGCAGGGAATTGTATTTGTACTGATGGCTTTATCCGTTAATGGTACATTTAATCTTGATACCCAATGAAAATGTTTTTTTAGAGAAGAGACTTATTTATTGCATAGCTTATCACAAACAAAGAACACATTTCTCTGGAGCACCGAGTACACACAGACAGAAGGTAGTTTATAGTGTTATCCGCACTCTCTCTGTCTAACGCAATTACTGCTGTGGGATTATTTAAGGATTCTATCAAGTTCATTTTTGCACGAACACCAGCCTTTGAGTTCCTATCTGCATTTCTCACCATATGTGATGATCATGGAGGTCAGTTTAATGATGCATATGCTGGCATATTAACCAGTTGTCCAATCTCTCCTTGATATAACAGAACATATGGTCATTAATAAAGAAATATTGTCTTCTTCCAATAACAAAAAGATGGTCTGGAACCCAAAAGCCAGAAAACAAAAAGTATAAACATTCAAAATAACTGTAAAGACAGCCTGCTACCATCAATAGAATAGCTCTCATCAATGGACTGAGAAATCTGCCAAGTAACTGAGAAACATATGTGGCATGTCGTACACAGTGATAATGCCCAAGGTAATCCCAGAAATTCAGTCATTTTTATGTCATCAGAACAATTGTCATGGTTTCTATATATGAATTCCTGTCATGTATTCCACCCAGGTGACCCCGAACAGTATAAACCCGAACCTACAGTACTTTGTTATTCTCTGTAGACATAGAATTTCACAAGGACAAGATTGTAAAACAGTGACATTACATTGAATTACTTTCATGATACTATTTTATAAGGTATTTATGTTGGAACGGTTTATTGCTGTGTTATATCTAATACTAATGCCAACCGGCTGCTCGAGTGACATTTTTGCTTCATTAAAAACATGGCTAAAGTGTAAATACAACAACCACCCATCTATTTCTTCACAAGCCATGAGAAGCATGTCCGCCTTGATTTATTTATGCTGAGACTACAATGAACACAGCTAACAGCACTATTTTATGTCATACTCGGTTGCAGCCCTAAGGAGTTGTGTGTGCTGTTAAGCAATACTATTTAAAATCTTTCGAGACAACATCAATTTTATGTGCGCAAGCACCGCATGATTTATAGATCAGTTTGCTGCAAGGAAAAATTGAAAGCATTGAAATCTTGATCAGTTCAGATGTCAAGAAAATAAGACTTTATAATTTGTTGTAGACAAGGTTCTACGACTTCCTTCAGTTCTGTGTAATATGTGAAATATAATGTTATATATCTATTATTAACCTATTATTTCTGAACTGAAATTCTAACCCTTGATTCTAATTTTGAACTTCATATTATAAGGTGGATTCATTTAGTAATGCTGGTAAATTATTCTATGCGGTGTCCTAGAGCAGGAACACCTAGTTCTATTCAAACTCTGTTTGGGTTGCTGTTGACTGTCATGTCTCTGGCTCTGACTCTGGTCTTTACTTCTAATATGTCTTGTTATTAAAATATATTGCATATGCATTCATTTGTTCTACCAAATTCTATCTGTCAATATAGTGCAAGTGTTAACCGTGTGCAATCTGGAATTCTCTGTAAATGCCAGTAAGAGGTTACATGTCACCCTTCAGCCAACAGAGGTCGAAGGAGAGTTTTGTCTCCACCCCACTTTCCAGGAACAGAAAGGAGACCCAAGGGCACGTGTGAGAGAGTATGCCCTAATCCAGAGAAGTAGCAACAACTCACTACTGCAGTTGCTAGACCTTCTGTGGGAATCAGCCTTAAAGCACAAGATTTGAGTTCCAGACATAGCTGCAACCTCACTGGCAAGTTTCATTGCAGGCATAGAACCATCTCAAGTGGAGCTATAGGGAAAACAGTAAAGCTGACAGGCCCTTCAACCAATACAGACTAGGTCAGGAATCCTCTGGGCTAGCCTGTCCAGATGATGGACTAGCATCTGGGGTCTCTCTGCTGGATGCCTCCAGGTCAATGGTGTCACAGCTAAACTCAAGGAAATGTAGGTGATAGAGACTCTGCAAGTATACCATGGACCACCCTTACGATAAGCACTTGCACTGGTTGACCGCCATCATAGTAAGTCCGCTCAAGTGACTAGTTACTCTGTTTGTGGTGACCCAGTATGGAATACCATATCCTGCCCATCCTGTCAGGCAGATGTTGCCCTCAGTGTCCGCCTTGGACCCACTACTCAGGACTCAATATAATATATTGTTATGCCATTGTTGTTATTTTTTTTATATGTTATTGTTTCTTTAAATCTGTTAGCAGAGAAAGTACAGAGTGGATCAGGTGACCTGTCTGCCCCAATGGGAGTACTCCAAATTGCCCTGTATTAGTGAGGGGGGTAGGAGCTGCCCAGACTAGCTCCAGTGCAAGTTATGAGCTGAACCTCTGAGGTACAGTGTGGAAAAGTCAAAGAGAAGTGTGAGGTGATCTGAGGAAGCCTCAAGCTAATCAAAAGTCTAATCCGGCAACCATGCATCTTCTAAGGAAAATCTTCTACGCTCAGGTGAATGTCAAAGCCTAGCAATAAGCACTAAACCCTGGGGGGGGGGGGGGGGGGGAGTAATAGTCTTCAGTCAGTCTGCAGCACCAAAGTCAGCGTGGGTTGCCATTCATCACAGGTCCGTCATCATACAGCACAGCACAAACAACTACAAGTCCCAGCAAGGCGATAGGCTTACAAGGTTTACTCTGCACCTTCCTTTGCACCGATCTATGCTGTAAATGAATTACCATCTATCCTGCCTCAGTAACTCAGTATCCTTAACCATGTATCAGAGTATTTATTGCCCCGTGGCTGGCCCAGGAGAAGCTGTCTCAAACATCGGACCTGTATAGGCTAACAGTGCCCTGGCATCACAAAAAGGAAAATTTCACGTTATCCACCTCGTAGACACAACATTAGTCTAGTCAGTCTAGTCTGTCAGCAATCAAGTCTCTCTACAGTCAATTTAAAGTCCGGTAAGGCAAGTCAGACATCAGTATAGTTAAAATCAAAGTTACCAAGAAGTACTACAAGTCACATAGCTAAGCAAACTTAGTCTGTACTAAGTGTAAAGTCTGTACTAGTGTAAACCAAGTGTCAGCTATTTCTGTCTACATCAACTGTACTGTATGCTGTACATTGGACCTGCAACTACAGTTAAGTTTAAAGCTGTTATCCAACTTCCTGTCTTTTAAGGTGGTTTATTTTTCCAGGGCTTTGATGTGGGCAAACGCAATTACACTTTCAGACGCGGCGATCAACCTTGATCGCTGCGTCTAAAGAGGTAATGCCGGACATCTGCCCGATCGGTGATGTCCGGCATTAGCATGGGTCCTGGTTGCTAATAGCAACTGGGACCCAGCGGCTATGATGCGCGCTCGCCTTGTGCCCCCACCCAGGGGCCGCCACCCAGCAGCAGCCACCCAGGGGCCGCCACCTCCAGAGACGGAGGGGACAACAGGTGGGGGGAAAGGAGACGGAGGGGACTGCACAGGGGGGGGGGACAGGAAGGAAACCAGAACATGCTCATAAGGAGCACGCGTGGGGAGAGGGATCAAGGTACAGGCAGGGGAGAGGGCTCGGGGCAGGGAAGAGGGCAAATGGAACAGGTGGGACAGGGACTACAGGGGAAAGGAGAGCGGGACTGAGGAGAGGTCCGCCAGCCTCCCGAACCCAATGCCGACGCAACAGGAGGGGAGGCCAGCTCAGCCACAAGCGAGCATGCCAGCCCTCACCCTCCTGCTCCATCCGGGCCATAAGGGGGCAGACACTTACCAACTGGCAGCAAAACTCCGGGTCCTGGGCAGATTGAGGGGGGAAGGGAGGCACCACAGCTATAAATACCCAGGGGAGGGCCCCTGAAAGCCCGGGAAACTATTAAACCCCTGATTGGTGCACTCCTTCCCCCCCACCCATGGGACATACCACTATAGCCACTGACAAGTTTTACAGGTGGGGGAGGGGGCTAAAAACTTTGCCTGTATATTTCTTAACCCCTTAACTGCTCACCAGTCAGGGGGCAAGCTAGTTATGCACAGCTTGCCCCTCCATTACTATGACATTTCCGACTAGAATTCCACTTAAGAATTTTGGGTGGAAATTCCGCTGCTTGAAAGGTAACATGCAGGTGAATAGGTTTTCGGTTAATGCATTCGCACTGCAGAATTTTCTGGGCATAATTTACCTCAGAAAATAAAAAAAATTCTGCCAGAATATGAAACCTGCTCAATGTTCTGGAGAGATCTGCGCTGCAGACATTGCCGTCAATCAGAACGGCATTGTCTGTGTGGTCCTAGCGAGAATGGAGTCATCCTGCCCTGGCCGCACTCGGAATCTCTGGACGGACAAAATCTGAAGTGAGAACCCAGCCTAACTGCCAATACTTCCAAGAAAGACTGTATATAGCAGTTGAGCAGAGTATGCATGAACTTCTTAGTGGATGCCATAGGTTATCAAACAAAGCAAGGGAATTGGAATGCTGGTTACATTTTGGGTATCTATGGTTACACTGGGCAGAGGGTTTCTATGACTTAAAGTCATCTGTGCTTAAAATGTGTTAGATTCAGGGGTTTCCACAGGTACTCCTCACCCTTCTTGAGCTGGCACAGTGAAAGGAGGGTTGCACTAACTAAAAGCGGTCTGACAGTTTGCTATGTCACAATTATAGACAACACATTTTAACCAAACGAATAACACACAAGCAGATTATGTCATTTATTGAGCACATTGAGTAAACATTCATACACAAATAATGCAATAATCCAGGTTCACTTACTTTTCCTTTGCAACGGTGCATTCCAATAGTTTAAACCTTCTAAAAGCATTGGTATCTTAAAGGCATGTTTTATTGTATTACCACATGGATTAAATTATTGTTGCGAATGGTCCAAGTCAATTACAATTGGGAATAATTGCCATGCTTAGCCTTTTCATTAAGTTATAATGTGACAACTTAAATACATGACATTTAAGTAGTGGGAAAAGAAACAAAAAATTGTCTAAGAACAACTATTACCCCTGAAGTTCAAGCATATCAGAAATACTCACACAGTATCATTTTTACTGGCAAAAACATTGTTTTTCCTTTACTGATCTCATAGGAAAACTCAATGAACACTATTTTGGGTCAGTTCCAAGTTACTTGCTTTCAATATTTAATTGAGGACCATTAAGGTTTTAAAATGGCCTCAGGGCATAGTTCAATGGCCAAGGGACTGAGCAAAATGTGAAACTCTTATGTCTATGTGTATATGGATGTACTCTAAATCAACTAAGTTAGCTGAATCAGCATCCAAATAAGAACGTAAATGAGTAAATAGCTCTCCACCTTCGGCGGTACGGACAGCTTCACTCAGTACATCTGGCTAGCAGCCTCGCTGACAATCATATTTGGCACTGGCATTCCAAGCTTCCTGAAGACCACTGATTTAACCCCTTAAGGACCAGGCCATTTTACACCTTAGGACCAGAGCGTTTTTTGAACATCTGACCACTGTCATTTTAAACATTAATAACTCTGGAATGCTTTTACTTATCATTCTGATTCTAAGATTTTTTTTTGTGACATATTCTACTTTAACATGGTGGTAAATTTTTGTGGTAACTTGCATCCTTTCTTGGTGAAAAATCCCAACATTTGATGAAAAAATAGAAAATTTAGCTTTTTTCTAACTTTTAAGCTCTCTGCTTGTAAGGAAAATGGATATTCCAAATACATTTTTTTTATTCACATTTCCAATATGTCTACTTTATGTTTGCATCATAAAATTGACAAGTTTTTACTTTTCGAAGACACCAGAGGACTTCAAAGTTCAGCAGCAATTTTCCAATTTTTCACAAAATTTTCAAACTCACTATTTTTCAGGGACCAGTTCAGGTTTGAAGTGGATTTGAAACTACACCCCTCAAAGTATTCAAAATGACATTCAGTAAGTGTGTTAACCCTTTAGGTGTTTCACAGGAATAGCAGCAAAGTGAAGGAGAAAATTCACAATCTTCATTTTTTACACTCACATGTTCTTGTAGACCAAATTTTTGAATTTTTACAAGGGGTAAAAGGAGAAAATTTATATTTGTATTTGTAGCCCAATTTCTCTCGAGTAAGCACATACCTCATATGTCTATGTAAATTGTTCGGAGGGCGCAGTAGAGGGCTCAGAAGGGAAGGAGCGACAAGGGGATTTTGGAGAGTACGTTTTTCTGAAATGGTTTTTGGGGGGCATGTTGCATTTAGGAAGCCCCTATGGTGCCAGAACAGCAAAAAAAAAAAAACACATGGCATACCATTTTGGAAACTAGACCCCTTGAGGAACGTAACAAGGAATAAAGTGAGCCTTAATACCCCACAGGGTACGACTTTTGCATATGTAAAAAAAAAAAATTTTTTTTCACTAAAATTACAATGCTCAGAAGAGAAGGAGTCATATTTGGCTTTTTGAGAGCAAATTTTACTCGGGGGGCATGTCACATTTAGGAAGCCCCTAAGATGCCAGGACAGCAAAAATAAAAAAAAACACATGACATACTATTTCGGAAACTACATCCATCAAGGAACATAACAAGGGGTACAGTGAGTCTTCACATCCCACAGGTGTTTGATAAATATTCATGAAGTGGGATGTGAAAATGAAAAATTGGATTTTTTTACACTAAAATTCTGGGGTTACACCAAATTTTTCATTTTCACAAGTGGTAGAAGGAGAAAATGTCACCGTAAGTTTGTAAATACATTTCTTTGGCGTAAGGACATACCTCAAGTCTGGGCGTAAACAGCTTGCACACTGGTCTAAGAGGAGCAGGTCCCATTCAGGGGCCTTGAGCTTCTGCGTTGCGGCCTATGGAGCCAGAACAGTGGGACCCCCCCTCAGGGGGCATTACATGGGGTAAATAACTTGGGTACACTAAATAACTAAAATGGGGTACAGTGGGACATAAAATTATAAAACAGGTTATGTTCCCAGAATGATGACCCAGAGCATAGCCAAAACTAAAAAATATGCCCGCCCCAAACCCTATGCTCTGAATCATCATTCTGGGAATGTGACGTGTGTGGCCGTCCCTAAACTGTTGCCTCAAATGCGCAAACCCGCTCAGGTGGAGAGAGAGCGCTGCGCATTTGAGGCAACAAAAAAAGTCCCCCATGATAGTGACTCAGTGACCCATGACCCAGAGAAAAAAATACCCCCAGAGGTCTCATCAGTTTTGTTTTTTTAGATGAGTTTTTTTAGGCAATTTAGTGGTTTTATGGTGTTAAAATTTGGAATGTACTCTGGACATGGTACATTGGGGTCAAATTAAGGAAAATTAAAATGAAAAGGGAAAATTTTGTACTGCATGGAAGTGTGATACTCCCTGAAGCAGTTTTTAATGCAGAGGCCCGGATGATCGGGGCAAGTGTCACATTGAGTGGTGGTGTCCTTCCGAATCCCCCTCCTGTTACACACTCTGCATTTTTTCTGTTATCGTCCCTTCTTTCCAGTGTGGGGGACCTCACCTGGAAAGTGTTGGCCTGGGACGATCCTGGCACCTATAACTCCAGTTCCTTGGGAAGTCCGGCCTGCTCTTTCCCGGTCGCCAAAGATCAGGACCTTTAGGACTTCTTCTTGGAACTGGAAGAATGTCCCTGTGTTGCCAGCGTACTGGGACAGTACAAAAGCGTTGTACATGGCAACCTATACCAAGTAGACCGCAACTTTTTTGTACCATACCCGTGTTTTCCGCATGGCCACGTATGGCTTCAGGACTTGATCAAAAAGATCAACTCCCCCCATATACCGATTGTAGTCCAGAATACAATCGGGCTTGAGGACCGGTGTTGTGGTACCTCGCACAGGGACAGGTGAGCTGCCGTTACCATGAATAGTGGTCAGCATAAGGACATCCCTCTTATCCTTATACCTGACCAGCAACAGGTTTTCATGGGTAAGGGCACGGGACTCACCCTTGGGCATAGGTGTCTGCAGAAAATTTAGAGGGAGGCCTCTCTGGTTTTTCCGCACAGTCCCACAAGCGGACGTGGATCTGGCGGCAATGGATGTTAAGAGAGGGATGCTGGTATAAAAGTTGTCCACGTACACGTGGTAACCCTTATCCAGCAAAGGGTGCACAAGCTCCCAAACGATTTTCCCGCTAACACCCATAGTGGGGGAACAATCTGGGGGTTCAATACGGGAATCTCGTCCCTCATACACTCTAAACTTGAGAGTGTACCCGGAGGTACTCACACAAAGTTTATAGAGCTTCACGCCATACCGCGCCCGCTTCGAGGGAATATACTGGCGGAAGATGAGTCTCCCCTTAAAACTGATAAAAGACTCATCAACCGAGAGCTCCCTGAGGGGTACGTAGGCCTCCAAAAATTTGGCCCCAAAGTGATCGATGACCGGCCTCACTTTGTAAAGCCAGTCATGGGCGGGATCACCTCGGGGCGGACATGCCGCATTATCTGCATAATGCAGGCATTTCCGAATGGCCTCAAACCGCCTCTGTGCCCTGACCATCCTGTAAAGCGGGGTCTGGTAGAGGATGTCCCTGCTCCAGTACTGTCTGACACTTGGTTTTTTGACCAGGCCCATATGCAGCAAGAGGCCCCAAAATGTCCTCATCTCTGCTGCATCAATGGCGTACCATTCATTGGGCCTGGCCAAAACAGAATCAGGGTGGTGGGCGATGAACTGCCTGGCGTACAGATTCGTCTGCTCCAGCATGTGATTGACAAAACTGTCACTGAAAAAATAACTGAAATAGTCAATTTCATTGAATACAGAATTGTCAATCCGGATTCTGGAGTTGCCAACAAACTCCGGAACCCGTGGCTGATAAGCCTCTGGGGGTCTCCAGACAGGTTCACCGGAAGGGGGCTCCGGTAAACTTGTCTGGGGGGTCGGACTCCTAGTACGAGCAGCATCACCACTCGCACTAGTGCGAGCCACTGGGCCACTATCATGGGGGGTGCGTGGCCTCGCCTGGCGGCGTCTCTGCCTCCGTGCAGGGGGCTCATCATCAGTACTAGATGATGAGGAGGACGATGAAGAACACAGGAATGTTGGATCTTCATCGTCCTCACTGACAGATTTGGAGTCGGAGGCAAGAAAAGCGTATGCCTCCGCTGACGAAAATGCCTGGCGAGCCATCGCCTTTTTTTTACGGTGGTGGGGGGGGGGTGGCGGGTGTGTGTGTGTGGGGGGGGGGGTGAGTATGTAGTGTGTGTGATTGGTGTAACTAACTGTATGGGGGGGAAAAAAGTGCTGCGTCAAAAAAAAAAAAAAAGGCCAAATGCAGCGCCCTGAATCCCTAATAGGGCCCGGGTCACACTAAAAAAAATTGTGGCGGACCCTATAAGGGGGTCAGGGGGGGAAAAAAAATGTTAACTTTTTTTTTAAACTTTTTTACTTTATTTTACTGGTTAACCCTACCTGTCCCTGGCGCTGTACTATCTCCCTGCTCTAAGGGGGGTCTTCCTCTGTGAGGGGCTCCGATCTTCACAGAGAGGGGGTCCCTGGCTCTTTCTCGCAGCTCTGGCCGCTGAATGAACTCAGGGAGCAAGCAGAGCCGCGAGAAGGGGCTGTTAACCCCTCCCCTGCCGGCTGCTATCGTCCGGCCAATAGCAGCGATCCTGGGGGGGTGACGAAATTGCCACCTCCCCATAGATACAGAAGGTGATAGGGGGTGTATCCTACACCCCCGATCACCTTGTATCTCCGGGTCAGCGGGTCACATGTGACCCGCATCGCCGGAATAGCCGAAAATCGCAAGTGTGAATTCACTTGCGATTTTCGGCGATCGCCTACATGGGGGGGTCTGATGACGCCCCTGGGCATTGGCGCGGGGTGCCTGCTGATCGATATCAGCAGTCACCCCGGTCCGGTCCCCGCCCGGCGTGCGGAAGGAACCGAAATTCCCACGGGCGTACAGGTACGCCCTTGGTCCTTAAGTACCAAGGAGCAAAGGCGTACCTGTACGCCCTTGGTCCTTAAGGGGTTAAACAGGCATCTTCTGGCCACAGACGCCTGTGATTAGTATTACTATAAGTATTATATATCTTGTTATTGTGTCTTGACCCCCTGCCTGACTACCTTGGTTTCTCCTCTTGTTTCTTGATTCTGGTTTTGTTGTTTCCTCCTGGCTATCTAACCCAGGTATCTGACCCCTGGCTTGGCTCCTGAACCTTCTATAGTTCAGAGTTAGAGTTCTATCTAACTCTGCTGCTGACTTTACCTCTTTGCTTTTGACCTTTCTTTGAGGGCAGCATAAACTAGTGACAGAGACACTGGTTACAGCAAGGAATTACTTTCATTGCTTTGTGGTGTCGGGGTGTGAGGTGCAGGGTAGATGCAGGACAGATGTTATGACCCAAGGGGCAGATGGTATTAACCCCTTCTTGTCGTGATGCCATTGCATGGTTAAGCCTTAACCACCTGAAAGTAATACCGCTGATCCTGGTTTAGGCAGGCACAATGAAGACACCAACGCCAGATTTAAGGATAATGGCAGCTTTATAGAGGCAAGACAGCTGATATAGTCTTTGCAGTACAGCCAAATATCCCAGGGAGGTGAACAGTGACACAGGGGGACCATGCAGGCTTGCTGGGACTTGAAGTAGTTAGACTGACATTAGTGCAGGCCACGGTGACTACAGATGGACTTAACTTGACAGAGATGGTGACTGACAATAAGATGACTTGACTTACTGATGACCGACTTGTAGCTGCAGGACTTTAGGCTTGAGGCCTCCAATGCTCTGGACACAGACACTGAGACGACTTGACTGCACTGGACCTCAGCAGGAAAGAGAGAGATTGCAGCCCCTACCCTGGTTATATAGGGGGCCTGTACAAGGAGCCCATAGGTCACTTGGGGGGGTCACCTGGTCACTGGAGCCCTCTAGATAGCAATGATGTGATACAAATATTAAAGCAACAGTAAATTAAATGAGGCAAACCTATATACATAATGGGGGGTATGCTGCAGGGGAGCCCTGGGGACATGCAGGGACTCTGTCTGACATGGCAGGAGGACAGTACGGGGCCGTATCTTGTACTGGGACATCACAACTTCATGCAGCTGTTTTTATAAAATGCTAGATATGAACCAAGAGCCATACCATTTTCCTGACCAAACCACCACTGAATGACAATCTTTTGTCTCTACATAGTGTTGTCAGTCAGTATCAGATGGGTAGGGGGATTGGCAACTAGTGCACATAATGAAGAGGACCAAGAGCCGAGGGACCAAGGGCATATCCACCATAGTGGCAGTTCATGCAGCTGCTATGGAGCCCATGGATAAAGAATTCCTCATCCTGGTTGGATGAAAAACACAGCAGAGTTTAAATAGCCCACCCAGGAGGCGTGCATACAGCACTCCTGCAGCAGATAGGACAGGAGGAGCTATCATTTACCCGTGCACAGCTCTGTATAGTTCAGAGCTGCTACCACAGTGGCCCCTGATGCTGCTGCCTCTGGGCTCAAAGAGAGCAGGCTGTACAAATGAATCGTGCTGGAACGTGACCTTAACTCTTTCTCAGCCTTTCTTGTGGTGATCTTTTTTAGAGCCTGTTTCATCATAATGTTTAACAATTTCTAGACTAGAAAGTTCTTGTAATTTTCTGAACTTGACCTGCATTTCTTAGTAGTAATGATAGTTTGTGTTTGCTTTGCTTTGGTTGGTTTTTAGGGTTCAAGCACTCTGTTTAGGACCACTTTTACTTTTGGGGGACACTCAAAGTTATTTTGGGGGACATATATGGCATTATTAATGTTGAGAGAAAATTGCACTAGACTTGTCAGTAAAAGCAGAAAAGGGAAGAGACCACTGTGGTACTCAGCAGAAGTGGCCAAAATCATATAAAAACAAAAAAAACTAGCATTTAGTAATTATAAAACAACCCAGAGCAATGAAGATAGGGAAATCTACAAGACTAGGCAGAAAGAGGCCAAGCAAGTTATAAGAACTTCTAAAGCACAGGCAGAAGAAAAACTAGCTCAGTCTGTGAAAAAAGGGGATAAGACATTCTTCAGATATATAAATGAAAAAAGGAAATCAAAACAAGGAATAACTAAATTAAAAACAAAGGAAGGAAGGTATGTAGAAGAGAATAAGGGGCTAACCGACTGCCTTAAAGAATACTTCTGTTCAGTTTTTACAGAAGAAAAAGAAGGAAAATGACCACCATTAGAGAGGAAAACTAAGGAATTGTTTGATGCATGTGTCTTTACAGAGGAAGAGGTTCAACGTTTGCTTTCTAAAGTAAAGACAAATAAATCACAGGGGCCTGATGGGATACACCCAAAATTATTAAAAGAGTTTAGTGGTGAGCTAGCAAAACCGTTAACAGATTTATTTAACCAATCAATGGTAACAGGAGCCGTCCCGGAAGATTGGAAATTAGCAAATGTTGTGCCCATTCACAAGAAAGGTAGTAAGGAGGAATCAAGCAACTATAGGCCAGTAAGTCTGACATCAATAGTGGGGAAATTAATGCAAACCCTACTAAAGTATAGGATTGTGGAACATCTAAAATCCCATGGATTGCAAGAGGAAAAACAACATGGGTTTACTTCAGGGAGATCATGTCAAACATGTCTAAAATAATAGATGGCGGAGGGGCAGTAGACATCGCATATCTAGATTTTAGTAAGGCTTTTGACACTGTCCCACATAGAAGACTTATCAATAAACTACAGTCATTGAGCTTGGATTCCAATATTGTTGAGTGGATTAGGCAGTGGCTGAGTAACAGACAACAGAGGGTTGTACTCAATGGAGAATATTCAGAGCAAGGTCTTGTCACCAGTGGGATACCTCAGGGATCTGTACTGGGACCAATATTGTTTAATATCTTCATTAGCGATATTACAGAAGGTCTCGATGGTAAGGTATGTCTTTTTGCTGATGACACAAAGATATGTAACAGGGTTGATGTTCCTGGAGGGATCCCCCAAATGGAAAAGGACATAGGCAAACTAGAAGAATGGTCAGAACTCTGGCAACTGAAATTTAATGTGGACAAGTGCAAGATAATGCACCTGGGGCGTAAAAACCCTCAGGCAAAATATAGATTATTTGACACAGCCCTGACCTCAGTATCTGAGGAAAGGGATTTAGAAGTATTTATTTCAGAAGACTTAAAGGTAGGAAGACAATGTAATAGAGCAGCAGGAAACACTAGCAGAATGATTGGATGTATAGGGAGAGGTATAAGCAGTAGAAAGAGAGAAGTGCTCATGCCGCTGTACAGAACACTGGTGAGACCTCAATTGGAGTATTGTGCGCAGTACTGGAGGCCATATCTCCAGATGGATATAGATACTCCAGAGAGAGTTCAGAGAAGAGCTACTAAACTAGTACATGGATTGCAGGATAAAACTTACCAGGAAAGGTTAAATGACCTTAACATGTATAGCTTAGAAGAAAGAGACAGAGGGGATATGATAGAGACTTTAAATACATAAAGGGAATCAACATGGTAAAGGAGGAGAGCATATTTAAAAGAAGAAAAACTACCACAAGAGGACATAGTTTTAAATTAGAGGGGCAAAGGTTTCTGCAGTAATATCAGGAAGTATTACTTTACTGAGAGAGTAGTGGATGCATGGAATAGCCTTCCTGCAGAAGTGATCGCTGCAAATACAGTGAAGGAGTTTAAACATGCAAGGGATAAGCATAAGGCTATCCTTCATTTAAGAAAGGGCCAGGGACTATTCATAGTATTCAGATTATTGGGCAGACTAGATGGGCCAAATGGTCCTTATCTGCCGACACATTCTATGTTTCTATGTAGGACTAATGCTTTACATGGTTATTTTGGGACAAAACAGTCAATGTTACTGTTGGGGGTATGCTGTTTTATAGTGTGTGTGGCTACTCTGACTTTTAAGCAGTATAAGGCCACTATGATTAGTACAATTATTTTTGTAGTATCTGCATGGTTACTACAGAGATCTTTCCTGACATCTCTTTTATACCAAGGCCTATAAGCATGACAAGTGGGCAGTCTTTTACTCTAGAGGAAAGAAGGTTTAACCATTATCATAGAGGAGTACTCTTGGTATCCCAGCCTCTTGTATCCCAGTCTCTGTTGTGATCCTCTTCCTTGTTCTGGTGTCTGATATTCCACAGTGCAGCTCAGTGAATTGCTATGTGACATATATTGGGCGTTTGCTCTGATCTTCTTCTTCCTGTTCTGAGGCCCAATATGTCACATTGCCGCTCAATCAATTTTCGAAGCAGGACGGCGTTGCAGTCAGTATTCTAAATGCATTCAACATGGGCATATTGATAAAAAAAGATTTTTGCTGGAATACCCTTTTAAAGGTTGAAATTGATGGACTGTAGTCCTTTTTCAATCTTATAAACTTTGTATCTATGTAATTACATGGGCACTTCTACTGGTACTATGCTTATGTGGGTACTATGTAGGCACTATTATCGGTTGAGGACAGATTTATGAGGGAGAGGCACTATTACTATTAGGAGGATAAATCTGTGTGTCATGGTCAATGGTATGGTTATTGTTGGGAGCACTATTGATGTGTGACTAGCAAGCAAACTGAAGAAGAAACAGTAGCCGGCACTCACCATTCAGGGGTCTTTATTGTGGATATTAGAGAGGAGCGAATCGAAGTTGACGAACCTGAATTCATTACGAATTTCATGAAAAATTCGATTCACAACTAATACGAATATCGCTGCGATTCGATAGCGCAAAACGCTTCATTAAACTCCATTTTACAGCGTTCCAGGCTATCGGAGACCTAAAATGGCGGATCCACATGTGAGTACATGGAGCAGGGGATTATGGGAGGGCGGGAAACAGTGGCGGGAATGAAGGTAGGCGGGCTGACCCTGAATCACATGTGAGATGCAGCCTATCAGTGTTCACTGACCCCTGTGATGTCACAGCCCCTATATAATCGACGGCCATCTTGTCTCTCTTCATTTCATCTATGCACTCAGATGGAGAGGACGGGACTGTGTGTGTGTGAACAGCTCATACCACAGTGTTACACTGCAACTGCTAGTCACCTCAGCATTAGGGAAAGGCAGGAGTGCAGAGTGCTTTGCCGTTCACACTGAGAAGGATCATTGATAAACCTCCTATTCACGTTATTGATCATTGCAGCAGAGAGGGGCAGATACCTGTCAGCTGCCTCATACAGATCTCCAAGCTGCCTGAACTTTCTGAAGCATCTTACCACCTCATTTTTCAGCCCAATTTAATATTTTTTCTTTTGCTCCACAAATCTTCTGCTGCTCAGAATTGTGTGACAGAGTGCAATTTAGGGTTTAATCCCTGTATTTTTAGTTTTTTTTGTTGTGTTGCACTGTTGGGTCCTGCTGCTGTTCAGAAATACATGATTGTTCAGTGGACTGTAGTGCATTTCTATCATTTTGTACCTGTTAATCTGTCAAGGGGCTACATACTGTGCAAGTCCAAACAATAGTATTCACCGTTTTTCTTTTTTTTTCTTCTTTTTTTAATACAGAGTTTTTTCTGCGTATAGTTACGCATATTACTGCCCTCATCAGTGCATACCGCCTAGGTACATCCAAGTTTTGTAACATTAAGTACCTGTTAATCTGTCAAGGTGCTCCATACCATCAAAGTCCAAACAATAGTATCCACCGGCTGGTATTTTTTAAAAATACAGAGTTTTTTCTGCATATAGTTACGCATATTACTGCCCTCATCAGTGCATACCGCATAGGTACATCCAAGTATTGTACCATTTAGTACCTGTTAAGCTGTCAAGGTGCTCCATACCGTCAAAGTCCAAACAATAGTATCCACCGGCTGGTGTTTTACAAAAATACAGTTTTTTCTGCGTATAGTTACGCATATTACTGCCCTCATCAGTGCATACCGCATAGGTACATCCAAGTATTGTCCCATTTAGTACCTGTTAAGCTGTCAAGGTGCTCCATACCGTCAAAGTCCAAACAATAGTATTGACTGGCTGGTGTTTTACAAAAATACAGAGTTTTTTCTGCGTATAGTTACGCATATTACTGCCCTCATCAGTGCATACCGCATAGGTACATCCAAGTATTGTACCATTAGTACCTGTTAATCTGTCAAGGTGCTCCATACCGTCGAAATCCAAACAATATTATTAACCGGCTGGTGTTTTTAAAAAAATACTGAGTTTTTTCTGCCTATAGTTGCGCATCTTACTGCCCTCATCAGTGCATACCGCATACGTACATCCAAGTAGTGTACCATCTCGTACCTGTTAATCTGTAAAGGGCCTACATACTGTGAAAGGATAGCCATAAGCAATCACCTGCTGCTGTTCTAGACAAATACTGTTTAAAGAGTAGTGTAGCGTATTGTAACACCCTCATAAAGGCACTAAGTATGTCATGCAGAGAAGAGCCAGGACGTGCACAGAGGAGTGACAGAGGCCTAAATACTTCAGGCAGAGATGGCAGCAGACTTGGGGCGAGTGGCAGCAGGAGTCGAAGCGAGAAGCCTGAGCTCCCGTTATCAGCCAACGGTCGTGTCTCCACCAGCAACCCATCTGCCGTCGTCGATTGGTTAACACGCCCATCCACATCATCACAAGTGACATCTGACACCCCCAGTCAACAATCCTCAGGTTCCTCAGACACAACCCTCAGTTGGCATGGCCCGGGAGCAGTCCCTGTCCTTCAATTGCCTTTGTCCTATGCTGTTCCCTCTCCTAAAGAAGTATCTTATGCTGTGGGTCCAGCTCCACTATTTACTGAGGACGATCTAATAGAGGACAGTCAGCAGCTACTGCCCAGCCAAGAAGGGGAGGAGACATGCGCCTCTTGCTCTGCTAGGCGGCCAAGTAGTGATGCGGAGAGTGACGTGGGAGGCGGTGTTGCAAGTGTTCAGGGTCCTGAAGCAGACATTGTTGGGGAACCTGAGGAGGACATCAGTGACGTGCACACACCTGTTGATGATGATGAAGCCGATCACAATTGGGAGCCGGGTGCCGAAGGGGCTTCATCATCATCAAGAGAAGAGAGTTGCAGGTTGCCCTTGAGACAGCAAGACGGTAGCACGGTTGGCAGTCAGCGTGGTGGCAGGAGTGGAAATTCAGGAGCCAAACGTGCCCGGGGGAGACCAACTGCTTCGCGGCAGCCTAACTTTCCGGGAGGTAGTGGAACAGGGTTTCCTGGAGACGGCGCCAGTAGCAGTCAATTAGTGCGGACTGCGGGTGGGAAAATCAGCTACTCGGCGGTGTGGAAGTTTTTCATAAGGCATCCGGTGGAGGTTCACGTAGCCACATGCAAGATCTGTCGGCAGAAGGTGAAGCATGGCCAGGGTCCCAATGTCAGCACCACGGCCCTGCGTCAACACATGCTTCGTCACCATAAAGCGGCCTGGGAGAACCGTGACTCCGATGTAGTGGTCCAGCCTGCTGCATCACCCAGTGGCCATCCGCTCCCTCCTTCATCCAGCCAAGGCTCCACCACCTCAGCCGAAGGGAGCTGTGTGTCAAACCCTCCTTCTGTTGCTCCTGCTTTTCCCGCTTTTAGTCAGCCATTTCGCCAACAATCCATCGGCGAAGCCATGTCCAAGAGACAACAGTATGCACCCACTCATCCAACGGCGCAGAAGTTGAATGTGCTCCTTCTCAAGTTGCTGGTGTTGCAGTCCCTCCCTTTTCAAGTTGTGGACTCTGCACCTTTCAGAGAATTGATGGCTTGTGCCGAGCCGAGGTGGAGAGTCCCAAGCCGTCATTTCTTTGCGAAGAAGGCAGTGCAAGCACTGCATAAGTTTTTACAAGAGAAGATGGGCTAGTCCTTGAGCCTGTCGGTGTGTTCAAAAGTGCACGGCAGCGCCGACGTGTGGAGCTGTAACTACGGGCAGGGACAATACTTGTCTTTTACGGCCCACTGGGTAAATGTGGTTCCTGCCCAGCCACAACAGCAATTTGGACAGGTCACACCGCTTCCTCCTCCACGCTCTCGCTCCCAGGCAGTTGGTCCTGTTACAGTGTGTGACGCCGCCTCCTCATCCTCCACCGTGTCCTCAGCCTCCATTGCACGTCCAAATCTCGGTGGCCCTTCATCGTACCATGTGTGTAGGGCACGGCGGTGTCAAGCTGTTCTTCACATGGTTTACCTTGGCGAACGGAGTCACACAGGGGAGGAACTGCTAAAGTTCATTCGTAAAGAAATCCGAGTATGGCTTACTCCACGAATTCTGAAAATGGGAACCATGGTGACCGACAATGGGAAGAACATCGTGTCCACGCTGCGACAAGGAAGTGTGAAACATGCGCTATGCATGGCACACGTGTTGAATCTGGTTGTCAAGCACTTCCTCAAGTCTTCACCCCATTTGCAAAACATCCTGAAAATGACAAGGAAACTGTGCATGCACTTCAGCCACTCGTACACCGCCAAGCACACCTTCCTTGAGCTGCAGCGTCAGAACGGTATCCCACAACATAGTCTTATTTGTGGCGTTGCCACATGTTGGATTTCCACTCTCCATATGTTGGACAAACTATACGAACAAAGAAAAGCCCTCACTGATTTCTTGATGATCCAAGCAGATAGGAGTACTCCCCTGTGTAACTTCAATGTGAACCAGTGGCAGCTCATATGTGACACCTGCTGTTTGCTGAGGCCCTTTGAGGAAGCCACATTATTTGTAAGTCGCCTGGATTCCGCCATGAATGACGTAATTCCACTCCTACATTTCCTACAACAAATTATTGAAACCATGGCTGGTCACGGCAATGGAGACGTTGCACCTACATCTCAAGGCTACATGAGCCCTGTGGGAGCTGAACTGGAGGAGGAGGATGATGAGGGGCAGAGCGGAGCACAGTTTAGTTTGGATGAGATGGCCGGTGTTTCTAGTCATTGTAGAGGAGGAGCAGGAGCAGCCAGAGGAGCTGGAGGGTTATGAGGAAGGCGAGACAGAGGACCCAGACACATCGTGGCAGTATGTAGTGGAGATGGAGGCAGGTAGTCCCTCCGAGTCACTGGCACAAATGGCACAATGCATGCTCAGTTGCTTGCGTAGTGACCCCCGAATTGTCAAAATTCGTCAGCAGGATGACTTCTGGATCTCCACCTTATTAGACCCTCGCTTCCGTCCCAGAATGGGGGCATTTTTTACACCCACTGAAAGGGAGGACAAACTGACCTACTACAGAGACATTCTACGTAGTCAGTTGGCCGATGCCAATCGGCCACATGGTCCATCCACTCGCAGGTCTGACTCAGGGGGCCCTCTCCACTCACCTTCCACTGCCATGGCTGCTAGGGAGGGGAGGGGTGGCAGGAGCAGTACCAGCTCAATCAGCAGCAGCCTGAGTCTACAGTCGCTGATGAGTAGCTTTCTTCACCCGCATAGTGAAGCAACTCATCAGCAGCAGGTAGACATGGAGCAGGACCTGAACCAGCAGGTGGTGGCATACCTTGACATGGCCATGCCAACAACCATTGAAGATCCGCTGGACCTCTGGGCAGCCAAACTTGATTTATGGCCGCAACTAGCAGAGTTTGCCCTGGAAAAGCTGTCCTGCCCGGCCAGTAGTGTGCCATCAGAGTGGGTGTTTAGTGCGGCCGGGGCCATAGTCACCCCAAGGCGAACTCATCTGTCCACTAAAAATGGGGAGAGACTGACTTTTGTCAAGATGAATCAGGGATGGATCAGCCAGGATTTCCAGCCACCAATGACAGATGCCTAAGAGTAGATTGACCATGCTGCTACACCAACATTTCCCAATTATGGTTGGTTATGAAACCCTCTGGGGTTATCAATTAGGGTTATGGAACCCACTTTGATACTGCCATTGCCTGCTCCTGGCTCATCCTGTGTCTTTCAGGAACTACTTGCCTCACTGATGCTTCTGGCCTTGGGCCTTTCATTTTTGGAAGTTTAGCAGAAGCTAAATACATACTTAATGCAAATGTCAACATTGATCTTTAAATGTAAGGGGTTATGAAACCCTCTTGGGTACTGCGAATGCCTGCTCCTGACTCATCCTGTGTCTTTCAGGAACTACTTGCCTCCCTGATGCCCCAGGCCTTGGGCCTTCAATTTTTGGATGTTTAGCAGTAGCTAAATACATGCTTAATGCAAATTTCAACATTGATCTTTAAATGTAAGGGGTAATGAAACCCTCTTGGGTACTGAGAATGACTGCTCCTAACTCATCCTGTGTCTTTCAGGAACTACTTGCCTCCCTGATGCCTCAGGCCTTGGGCCTTCAATTTTTGGATGTTTAGCAGTAGCTAAATACATGCTTAATGCAAATATCAACATTGATCTTTAAATGTAAGGGGTTATGAAACCCTCTTTGGTACTGAGAATGACTGCTCCTGACTCATCCTGTGTCTTTCAGGAACTACTTGCCTCACTGATGCTTCTGGCCTTGGGCGTTTAATTTTTGGAAGTTTAGCAGTAGCTAAATACATGCTTAATGCAAATGTCAACATTGATCTTTAAATGTATGGGGTTATGAAACCCTCTTGGGTACTGAGAATGACTGCTCCTGACTCATCCTGTGTCTTTCAGGAACTACTTGCCTCACTGATGCTTCTGGCCTTGGGCGTTTAATTTTTGGAAGTTTAGCAGTAGCTAAATACATGCTTAATGCAAATGTCAACATTCATCTTTAAATGTAAGGGGTTATGAAAATCTCTTGAGTACTGCGAATGCCTTCTCCTGACTCATCCTGTGTCTTTCAGGAACTACTTGCCTCCCTGATGCCTCAGGCCTTGAGCCTTCAATTTTTGGATGTTTAGCAGTAGCTAAATACATGCTTAATGCAAATTTCAACATTGATCTTTAAATATAAGGGGTTCAGAAACCCTCTTGGGTACTGTGAATGCCTGCTCCTGACTCATCCTGTGTCTTTCAGGAACTACTTGTCTCACTGACACTTCTGGCCTTGGGCCTTTAATATTTGGAAGTTTAGCAGTAGCTAATACATGCTTAATGCAAGTTTCAACAATGATCTTTAAATTCTCGGCGCTCTGCCAGGGCCTTCTCCTACCCCGCCGGGGACGATCTGAAGACCTCCGAAGAACCATTCAATCGGTAGTAGAGACATGCGGTGTGTACAAAGGGCAGGGACTTAATGAACCCGAGCTTATGACCCGCACTTAGTTGTGATTCTTCTTTCCTGGCAAATAATTGCAATCCCTGATCCCTATCACGAACGGGGTTCAGCGGGTTACCCGCACCTGTCGGTGAAAGATAGACACACGCTGGTCTGTTCAGTGTAGCGCGCGTGCAGCCCCAGACATCTGAGGGCATAACACACCTGTTATTGCTCGATCTCGCGATTGATCGTGCAATGTAAGGGGTTATTAATGCCTCGTGGGTACTGCTGATGCCTACTCCTGACTGCTCCTGTGTCTTTCAGGATGCTTCTGGGCTTGGGCCTTTAATTTTAGGATTTTTGAAATACATACATACATGCTTAATTTAAATTTTAACATTTATGTTGCAATGTATGGGGTTATTAAACACTCTTGGGTAGTGTTTTTTTTCACATTTTCTGATAATTATCACTGTAATAAACTTGAATTTTCCAGAATAATAACCATTACACTATTGAACGCTTGTTGCGTGTGATTTTTTAAGTAAAATTTTCCCAAAAAATACGGAGGGATGAACTCTGCTTCTTTATTTCTTAAAAATTTTTTTTATAGAAGAATGTCTTTTGGTGGTCCACCGTCCTGCATTATAGAGTCTTCTGGACTCTTGGATATGCACTTGTTCTTAAACAAAGGTACAAAAAACAAAAGTGGCCGGTCAGGGCTATGGAGACGTTGTGCCTACATCTAACGGCCACATGACCCCTGTGGGTGCTTGTGAGATTAGGTCCTTTGTACCCACACGGCGGGCTCCGGGATACAAATTTTGATTTAAATTTCAAATAAAAAAATCACACATGGTCTCCTCATGCTGCAGCCAACTCCAGGCTGCGTCATTCTGGTAATATATAGAGAGCACTCGCTGTCCTAAATTTTCGTTTAAATTTTTATTAAAAAATGCTTGTCTTTTTTATTAGGGATTGTGAAGCTTTGGTGCGTACTCATGCATTAGCCAACACCAGCCTGTGTTATACAGGCAATAAATGGTTTACTGATGGCGCTGCTGCACCTGGGTCTGGGAATTTCAAATTTTCTCATAGGTAGCACCCGCTATCCAGAAGTCTTCTTCAGAAATTTCTACAATTGTTGTGTTTTTGGGGGGGATTGTGAAGCCCTAATGTGTACTCATGTATCAGCCAACTACAGGCTGTGTCATTCAGGCAATATATAGGTAGCACCCGTTGTCCTTAATATTCTTAAATTTTTTTTTTAAATGGTTGTTTTTTCTTTGGGATTCTGAAGCCCTGGTGTGTACTCAATGCTGCTTCCTGCTACACTCTGTCAGCCCGTTGGTCCTGTGACAGTGTGCTACTCCGCCTCCACATCCTCCACTGTGTCTTAAGCCTCCACTGCCCGGAAAAGTCTCAGTGGCCATTCAGCATACCATGTGTGCAGGTCACGGCGGTGTTCACCACATGGTTTGCCTTGGCGAGAAGTCTTGGAAACAATGGCCGGTCAGGGCAATGGAGACCTTGTGCCTACATCTCACGGCCACATGAGCCCTGTGAGGGCTTCTTGTATTTGGCCCTTCCTACCCACACGCTGGGGTCTGGGACACGCAAAGGTTGTTTTAAATTTAAAATAAAAAAATGATGACGCTGCTGGGCCTGGGTCTGGGAATTTCAAATTTTCTCATAGGTAACACCCGCTATCCAAAATCTTTTTCAAAAATTTCTAAAATTGTGGGGTTGTTGGGGGGGAATTGTGAAGCCCTGCTGTGTACACGTTCATCAGCCAACTCCAGGCTGTGTCATTCAGGCAATATATGCTTAACTTATGTTGCTGTTGGGGCTTGTTGGATTTGGTCCTTTGTACCCACACGATGGGGTCCGGGACACTAAAAGTTTGTTTTAATTTTCAAATAAAAAAATGATGGCGCTGCTGGGCCTGGGTCTGCTAATTTCAAATTTTCTCATAGGTAGCACCCGCTATCCAAAATATTTTTCAAAAATTTCTAAAATCGTGTGTTTTTTGGGGGGGGATTGTGAAGCCCTGGTGTATACTCATGCATCAGCCATCTCCAGGCTGTGTCATTCAAGCGATATATGGGTTACTGATGCCACTGTGGGGCCTGGGAATTTAAAATTTTCTCATAGGTAGCACCCACTATCCAAAATATTTTTCAAAAATTTCTAAAATTGTTGTGTTTTTTCGGGGGGATTGTGAACCCCTGCTGTGTACTCGTGCATCAGCCAACTCCAGGCTGTGTCATTCAGGCAATATATGGGTTACTGATGCCGCTGTGGGGCCTGGGTCTGGGAATTTCAAATTTTCTCATAGGTAGCACCCACTATCCAAAACCTTTTTCAAAAATTTTTAAAATTGTGTTGCTTTTTGGGGGGAATTGTGAAGCCCTGCTGTGTACTCGTGCATCAGCCAACTCCAGGCTGTGTCATTCAGGCAATATATGGTTAACTGATGACGCTGTGGGGCCTGGGTATGGGAATTTTAAATTTTCTCATAAGTAGCACCCGCTATCCAAAAATCTTCGGTTAAAATTTCTTAATTCATATTTTAATCTTAGGGATTGTGAAGGCCTAGTGCCTACTCATGCTGCTGGCAACTCCAGGCTGTGCCATTCATCCACTATATGGTCTCCTCATGCTGCCAACACCTCCACGCTGTGCCATTCAGACACTATATGGTCTCCTCATGCTGCCAACACCTCCATGCTGTGTCATTCAGCCACTATATGGTGTCCTCATGCTTCAGCCTCATCCAAGCTGTGTCATTCAGCCACCATATGTTGTCCTCATGCTGCCAACACCTCCACGCTGTGCCATTCAGCCGCTATGTGGTCTCCTCATGCTGACAACACCTCCACGCTATGTCATTCAGTCACTATATGGTCTCCTGACACTGATGCCACCACCAGGCTCTGTCATTGTGCTGCTGTGCGGCAGTGATTCTAAAAGCGATGCCGGTAATCTGCATGTTATTCTGAATAACAGTATTATTTCACTACCCCAGCACACTCCATATGCGTTTTAGAACACAGCAAAGTGTTCTATACCCCTATAGAGGCAGTATGTAGGCTAGAAATAGCCTTTTTTAATATAGATTCGGCGCAAAAAAATTTGGATCGAAGCGAACTTTTTCGGAAAATTAGGCGAATCGGCCGAATCGAATTTTTGAAAAGTTTGCTCATCTCTAGTGGATATCAGTGCACATACATGACTTCGGCGGGCAGGGTCAGGAGGCAGGGGTCTTGGGAAAGCACTGTTTCGCGCACCACAGGCGCTTCCACTAGCCGTCTATATGCACTTTAAATGGGTGTAAAGGTGGGGGTGCTGGGTGGGAAGAACAGCAGGCACCAGGATTGAGAGTTTGAGGTTAAGATGGTAGGATGCAAAAAAAAAGAAAAAAGTGAACAGGCAAAAATGTACTCTCTGCAGAGATAAGTTGTGGATAGAAGTACAGTTCTTGATGGTGTGAGCTAAATGGAAAAGTTCAGGAAAGGAAAATCCTACATTCATGGAAAATATCACCTGTGAATCCTTGCATTTTTGTGCACTGTGTTTTGCCTGTGACTTTATCTGAAGAGAATTGTATTCTTTTGTATGGTCAGTAGAGCTGAATTTAATTAAAAATGGAATTGTTCATTCAGGGGCAGTGTGCATTTAGGTCTGTCATGTAAAATGTCTTTCACCTGGAGGAGATTAGGAAATATTCACTAAACATTCAATAATGTTAAGCAAGCCTTCAGACCAAATGTATCTGCTGGTGTGTCAGGTGTGTCCAAACCTTTGATTGATATTGTATATCAGCTTTAAGACAGCTTGTAAGACATAATAGAGAATCATTTACAGTTGCAGACCAAAGTAGGTTAAAACACAAAATGTACTTTCCTCCTTTGTCATAATACAGAGTGGACAGTATGCTTTTGTGGTTACAACTGTCACTGATGACAAACATACTTGATGGTTGCAGTTCATTCTAGAGGGTGCCGATAGTTGACTGTTTCGGAATCCCCTTGAACAATTTATAACATTTTATTGTTAGAACTCTAACAGAACACTGGTCAATGCTGTTATTACATGATACCATGAAAAGTGTTGGTTTCACACTGCTCCACTGAACTCCCCAGAATCAATCAGCTACTTAACTTTAACTTAACTTTAAGGTGACATTTTCCACATGACGCCTACTTGGTATGAATCTGCTACATTTAGCCTAGCATTGGCTTATCATGTTTCAGGACCAAACCAAAAAGTTTTGAAGATCTGAGAGTAGCCAGCCATACACTACATTCTATGTACCAACGAATCTAAGACTGATGCCTCCAATGATTGTTCTTCATAGCGGAATTATTTTTTAGGTCAATGGTTAAACAACCTCTGAGCATGCGATTACCTGAAAAACAATTGTTTTACATATACAGTAACCCCCTGACCTACGATGGCCCCGACATATGATGAAATCGACATACGATGGCCTCTCAGAGGCCATCGCATGTTAATGTCAGCATCGACATACGATGCTTTTTTATGTCGGGGCCATCGCATTAAGTGCTATCCGGCAGCGCCAAATGCTTAAGCTGCTGCCGGATAGCAGCTTAATGTTCCCCGTGTAGTGCAGTAAGTATTATTTACCCCTCCACGATGCTCCGGGGTGCCCTCCGGGTCCAGCGCTGGTCTTCCGGTGTCTTCTCGGCCCTCTCCGATGACGTCAATACGCTGCTGCGCACGCCATCCAATAGGAATGGCGTACGCAGCGGCGTAATGACGTCGCTACGCAGGCCCAGTAAGGCCTTGCGGAAGACAGAAGAGGATCAGAGAAGACAGAAGAGGACCGGAGAAGACAGAAGAGGACCGGAGAAGACAGCGGAGAGCCCAGCGGAGGCCCGGGATCACCATCGGGAGCGGCGGGGACACCATCTCGAGCGGCGGGGACAGGTGAGTACAGCTTCATATACTTTACATTGCACGAATCCCTCAACATATGATGGATTCGACAAACGATGGCTCGTTTGGAACGAATTACCATCGTTTGTTGAGGGACCACTGTACAGCCTTACATATTTTAGTCCAGTCATGGCCATGGTCAATGTCACCAGGTAAAGGACAAGCAATCTTTCTAAGGATATTCTGGAAATATTCTGGGAAAATTCTGAGAATAGTTTGAGAATATTCTTTTCTAGAAGATCATTTTTAATGAAAGAGCTTTCTTGAACAAACAATTTTCTGTCTGACTATTGTTTCAAAATGTGCAACATGACCAACTTTTCAGGTGATAACACTGCGATCAGCTGGCAACAACAATCCTTCATTGTAAAATTTCACCCAATGAATAACTGTTTTGGTTAAAATTGTTTATCTTTTATCAACGTTCTTCAGGTTTATTTTTATTCTCTCAAAGCCCCAGAAGAATTCCCAGAATTGACCCCTACCGGGGTTAACAAGTGTGGTCCGCCACACCACCTCAGTGTCAGCCCAGACATGCCTGGTTTGAGGGTCTGTATTATAGAGGGTTTGGTTTGGGGCTTTTATAGGGATTTACTATATATTTGGAAAAAATATGCTACATTATGCCATAACCTCTGTGTAGGATCCAGCCTTACTGTCTTGTCTTAAAATAAAAAAGTAAAGAACAGATATGGTGCATACAAAAGGAAAACAAATGATATTATTAAAGTAATAAATCTCTGTCTGTATCCAAAGGAAATAAGCAAATTCTACCACTGGAAATAACTTCAAAATTAGAAACTGTCAAAACCTATTTTGAGAGTGTTATTCATATTTCTATTCATAAACTACTATTAAATGTACGTTAAATTTGGAATATTTATGCCAGGGAACAAATCCTGTAGAGAAAAAAGAAAAAACACATGTAGCTGTTGCCTTAACCCTTCAGGAAAATTAGTTCCTTTTTACACAGTGCACCTCTGTCCTCGACAGGGGCTGGAATTTGTCCTTGAACATAAATAGTAGCACTTTACAGGGCAACAAGTCAAAATTGTGAAGTATTAAATGGGAAGAAATAAACGTAGAAAATTAGGCCATCTAACCCTGTCTCTGTTCATGAATGCCCAATGCTGCCCAGTTTAGTGTATGTGCAGGAAGGGTATACAGGGCGACAACAGTAGTACTTACTTTTTTCGGGGATCGAAGACATACAGAGTTTTTCTCTTTCAAATTCTGCATGAATTAATAGGATAATAATATGGCTAGTTCTATTGGACTTCATAAAGTAAGTAGGGAAAACATCTCAGCATGGGCGCACCCAAAAATTTTTTCAAGGGGGCATAATTTTTATGTCATACATGCTTAGGCTCTTCTTGACAATGCCATACTGTTATTCAATTATTTATTTTTTATTTTTCGGAGTAGACAGTTTAAACAAAAAGAAAAGAAAAAGTATGAAACCTGCTAATGAAACTTTTTCTTTTTTTTTCTCAGGAGTCAGACACTATTTTTACTCACACAAATTCCCATCTACTGAGCCATATGTGGGCATGTTTTATGCGAGAGCGATTGTATTTTGTAATGACTCCATTCATATCACTGTACAATTACAACAATATCCAATTTGAATAGTTTACATAATGTTTTACTACTTAAAAATAAATAGACAAATAAATACATTTTCTAACAGCAACAGTATGGTTCCAATCACCCTGTCGGGCGGCGCACTGATTGCAGAATGGCGTAACGTACATGTACATCGCTGTACGCTAAGTTCCAGGGCACAGCGATGTACAGGGTGGGCCATTTATATGGATACACCTTAATAAAATTGGAATGGTTGGTGATATTAACTTCCTGTTTGTGGCACATTAGTATATGTGAGGGGGGAAACTTTTCAAGATGGGTGGTGACCATGGTGGCCATTTTGAATCCAACTTTAGTTTTTTCAATAGGAAGAGGGTCATGTGACACATAAAAACTTATTGGGAAATTCACAAGAAAAACAATGATATGCTTGGTGTTAACGTAACTTTATTATTTCATGAGTTATTTACAAGTTTCTGACCACTTATAAAATGTGTTCAATGTGCTGCCCATGGTGTTGTATTGTCAATGCAACCCTCTTCTCCCACTCTTCCCACACTGATAGCAACACCGCAGGAGAAATGCTATCAGAGGCTTCCAGTATCTGTAGTTTCAGGTGCTGCAGAATGGGCAAAACAAAAATTGGAACAGGACCCTCAGTTTACGCAGAAGATTTTGTTCAGTGATGAGGCAAACTTTTATGTGAATGGTGAAGTTAACAAACAAAACCACCGCTATTGGTCTGACACTAACCCACTTTGGATAGATCCCTCCAAGACTGTTGGAACACAAAAATTGATTGTATGGTGTGGTATATGGGGTACAAAGATAGTGGGACCATTCTTCATCAATGGAAACCTCAAGGCCACTGGATATGCGAAAATGCTACATGATGATGTGTTTCCCTCTTTATGCACTGAAGCTGACACATTCCCTGAGTTTTTCCAGCAAGATGGTGCACCACCACATTATGGGTGTCAGGTCCGAGCATTCCTAGATGAACAGTTTCCTGGAAAGTGGATTGGTCATCGTGGGCCAGTTGAATGGCCTCTAAGGTCTCCCGATTTGACGCTCTTAGACTTTTATCTTTGGGGTCATCTGAAGGCAATTGTCTATGCTGTGAAGATACGAGATGTGCAGCACCTGAAACTACGGATACTGCAAGCCTGTGCTAGCATTTCTCCTGCGGTGTTGCCATCAGTGTGTGAAGAGTGGGAGAAGAGGGTTGCATTGACAATCCAACACAAGGGGCAGCACATTGAACACATTTTATAAGTGGTCAGAAACTTGTAAATAACTCATGAAAGAATACATTTACGTTAAAACCAAGCACATCATTGTCTTTCTTGTGAAATTCCCAATAAGTTTGATGTGTCACATGACCCTCTTCCTATTGAAAAAACAAAAGTTGGATTCAAAATGTCCGACTTCAAAATGGCCGCCATGGTGGTCACCACCCATCTTGAAAAGCCCCCCCCCCCCCCCCTCACATATACTAATGTGCCCCAAACAGGAAGTTAATTTCACCAACCATTCCCATTTTATTTAGGTGTATCCATATTAATGACCCATCTTGTATATATATATATATATATATATATATATATATATATATATATATATATATGTTGCATGTCCTCTAGGGGTTAACAATGTTCTTGTAAAATATATATTTGGTTAGGCAAAATAAAAAGAGATCAAAAGCTCAGGAAAGTATGGCAATTCCTGACCTGGGGCTACATAACATGTTATTACTCACCAGATAAATGTGTAAATAGCTTTAATACTACAAGAAATACACTAACCTAGAATAGGAGCAAGGACTAGTAAATACTATCAAAATTACAGGCCTTCCATATTCCAGACAAACTGACCTAAATAAAGCCATAGGGGGACTTTTATCAAGCTTTTACACTGCTTTTTGGTGTAAATCTGTCACAGATTTGACGCACTTGCACATAAAGTGTGAACATTTTTGTGGACAGAGATTTATGAAGTGCGACTTATATTTGTTGCTTAGCCCTTGATTACACTACAAACCCGCAAAGAAGAGATCATACAAAGTGGTGTCCTGAAGTGAAATGAAAAAAGAAAATGTGTACTAGCTCCTTAAGTATCACGTCTTGTACCATTTAATAGATGTGGGTCATGTATGCTCCAACTACATCATCAAAACCTGTGGATAGCATCAGTGCACCTACACTGACTTTGATAACCTCCCCTATTACCATTTAATAATATTTATTGACATGTAGCCTAAATCGGCCATATATTGTATTCTTCCCTACGCATATGTAAAGCTAAATTCAGACTATTCCAATTTTGGTCTGCAGGAAGCAGTGTATAGTTAGAGCCAGCATCATGGCTTCCATTTAAATGCAAAAACAATTATGCCGGATCTATTCTCAAATATATACAGGCAGCTTAGACCGGTTATGGGATCTATTGGGTTTTTAATATATATTTTTTTAATAATCTTAAAATTCTAAACAACACATGTCCATAAATAAATAATATGACACAACTTAGACAGGAGAGGAGCCAGAGTGATGCAGTTACTACACCGCACTAAGAGGGAGGTAATTAATTGGGTGGGTAGCGACTCAGCTACTAGCCAGGAAGCGGGTGTGAGTGGTAGTGTGCATTGCACATCAAGAAGGCATTTACTTCTCTTTATCTGAACACCATCACTTGAGCTGCTGCAGATCTCTACCACACCTCACTACTGACATCTGGTGGTCCTGTGCAGCCAACTAAAGAGCACTTTAACATCTCCCCAGAAGCACTTTTCAGTTGTCTACATTTCTAAGTTGTCTACATAGGCCCCACCTAACACACTGCTTTGTTTGCTACTTTATTGATTGAGGAGACTGTGGTTTTAAAAAGCAATCTCCATGCAGTAAACAGATTTAAGAGAGACAGTGATACCTTCTGGCTCTTCTAAACCCTTAAACTGTTTTTCAGCTCAGCAATGTGAAAGTGATGAAGACTAAGAATGAATCTTGTTAGGGGACTGCTACACAAAAATGCAGGAGCTTGGTGCACAGCAGGAGCATACTGACATCACCGCTGGTGCTTCAGTATCGCGATCTCGTTGATGTCCGTTAGAAATGAACGAATCGAAGATGATGAACGCGATTTCATCCCGAATTTCATGAAATATTAGATTCTCAACTAATGCGACTATCGCCGCGATTCTATCGCGCAAATCGCTTCATTAAACTCCATTTACTGCGGTCTAGGCTCCAGGGCATCTGAAATGGCGGATTCACATTTCAATACATGGGGCAAGGAACGCTAGGAAGGCAAGGCGGAAAGGGAAGTAGGCGGGATGACCCTGAATCACATGCAGGATGCAGCCTTTCAGCAGCCAGTCACTCCTGTGATGTCACAGCCCTATATATTCGGCAGCCATTTTGCGGCTCATTGTATCATTCATTACACTGCAGAGAGATAGGACGACATCGCTGTGTTTGTGTGTTACACAGAAAAGCTCATTCCAGCAGTGTTTCACATCCTAGTCACATCAGAGTTCTGGTGGACAGAGAGCAGTGTTTTTTTTTCCACTGAAAAGGATTTTTACTGCAACCATTAACCTCCCAGTCACTTTCTTCAACATTGTATTACAGAGATGGGCAGATAGCTGTGTGTTGCCTCATACATTTCAACAAGCTGCCTCAACTTCATAAACCTTAGCAGAGGAGGCAGGAATAATTTTTCAGCGCAATTCTGTGTCTTTGTTCAACAACAAATCATCTGCTGGTTATACTAGTCTGTAGACTGTATAATATCCAGCAGACCATTCCTAAATGTCTTAGAAAGAATGCAATTATGTGTTTAGTACACAACTTTTTTGTGCTGCAGCACTGTTGTGTACTGCTGGTGTTGTGCAAAAATAAAAAACATTTTAAGCGTACTGAAGCGCATTTTTCTGCCCTCATAAGTGCATACCTCATTCGTACATCTAAGTAGTGTACTATTTTGTACCTTTTAATCTGTCAAGGGCCTAGATACTGTGAAAGTCCAGGCAAAAGTAATCACCGGCTGGTGTTTTACAAGAATACGTTTTTTTAAGCGTACAGTAGCGCATTTTTCTGCCCTCATAAGTACATAGATACATTTAAGTGGTGTACTATTTTGTGCCTGCTAATCTGTCATGGGCCTACATACTGTGAAAGGGCAGCCAAAAGTAATCACCGGCTGGTGTTTTACTCCAATACGTTTATTAAGCGTACTGTATCGCATTTTCTGCCCTCATAAGTGCATATCACATAACTACATCTTAGTGGTGTACTATTTTGTTCCTGTTAATCTGTCAAGGGCCTACATACTGTGAAAGGACAGCCAAAAGTAATCACCGGCAGGTTTTTTTCTCAAATACATTTTGAAGCGTACAGTAGCGCATTTTTCTGCCCTCATAAGTGCATACCACATACCTACATCTAAGTAGTGTACTATTTTGTACATGTCAATCTGTCAAGGGCCTACATGCTGTGAAAGGACAGCCAAAAGTAATCAACTGCTGGTGTTTTACTCTAACACGTTTATTAAGTGTACTGTAGCAGATTTTTCTGCCCTCATAAGTGCATACCAGATAACTATTATAAGAATGTCTAATCTGTAATTTGATGCCTTTTGGAGATTTTTCCATCTTTCCTTGGCTTCTTTATGCACATTAATAAATTTTTTTACCAGGGGTGCCCAAACTTTTGATCCCCATTGTATGGTCTCCTCATGCTTCAGCCATGCATCCAGGCTCTGTCATTGTGCTGCCATGTGACATGTGACTCCTTGTTAAATTTGGTCTTTTGTACCCACACGCTGGTGCCCGGGGCACTAAAATTTGGGAGTTAAAATTTCAATTTCCAAATCCTCAATTTCAATTAAAAAATTTAAAAGTCTCCTCGTGCATATTCGAATTTGCAATATATTGCAAATATTTAGATGAATATTCGTCCTACCATAAATCTTCAATTTCAATTTCAAAATGTATCTTTTAATCTTAGGGATTGTGAACCATAGTGTCTACTCATGCTGTTGCCAGTTCCAGGCTGTTTCATTCAGCAACTATATGGTCTCCTCATGCTACCAACACCTCCACACTGTGTCATTCAGCCACTATATGGTCTCCTCATGCTGCCTACACCTCCACGCTGTGTCATTCAGCCACTATATGGTCTCCTTATGCTTCAGCCACATCCAAGCTGTGTGACTTAGACCACTATATGGTCTCCTCATGCTGCCAACACCTCCACTCTGTGTCATTCAGCCACTATATGGTCTCATGTTGCCAACACTTCCATGCTGTGCCATTCAGCCACTATATGGTCTCCTCATGCTTCAGCCACATCCAAGCTGTGTCATTCAGCCACTATATAGTCTCCTCATGCTGCCAACACCTCCACGCTGTGTCATTCAGCCACTATATGGTCTCCTCATGCTGCCAAAACCTCCACGCTGTGTCATTCAGCCACTATATGGTCTCCTCATGCTGCCAACACCTCCGTGCTGTGTCATTCAGCCACTATATGGTCTCCTCATGCTGCCAACACCTCCACGCTGTGTCATTCAGCCACTATATGGTCTCCTCATGCTGCCAACACTTCCACGATGTGTCATTCAGCCACTATATGGTCTTAAGTTCGCTCATCTCTAACTACAATGGTACAGATAAAAACTATTAGACCTCATAGAGCCCGGTAACCAAATGTAAAAAAAAAAAAAAAAAAAAAAGTTATAATGGTCAGAAAATGGAAATAAAAATATATATTTTTTAAAAATAAGTTTAGAGTTTTTTTTAAATTAGTAAAACATGAGGCAAACTATACAAATTTGGTATTGTTTAACCCCTTAAGGACCAAGCCCATTTTGACCTTAAAGGGGTATTCCAGGATTTTTTTTGGACTATGCTACAGGGGCTGTAAAGTTAGTGTAGTTCATAATATAGTGTTTGTACCTGTGTGTGACGGTTTTCTCACAATTATTCTGTGATTTTCACCCCAATATTTATTTTTACCAGCATACAAAATGACTGTTGTCTCAGATTTTTCCCAGCTTGCAATGCAGCCGAGACCTGACTCACTAGTCAGCTGATGACAGGGAGCCTGTCTGCTTCAATGGGTGAGGGATCGCTTGGTGGGGGAGGATCAATCTGCAACAGCTGTAGGCACCCTGATTGAAAACCACATTGATTTGAATGGATAAAGCTAATTTATGTTTCAATGGGTGGGGTGGCTGATGTGTGGGAGGGAGGAAGATGGAATTTTGGGATCTGTAGTCAAAAAAAGAAAAGTCAAACAGGAAATACTAGTTCACAAACAGCGAACCACAGTGTTATGGTAATCTCACAACATAGCCATTTAGCCCAAAGACAAACGCAGATCCTTCCTAAGCATGTCCATTACTGTCTGCCAGGTACGTACTGAAATCACCTTATGGTGGATAACCCCTCTAAGGACCAGGTCAATTTTATTTTTGCATTTTCATTTTTTCCTCCTCGTCTTCTAAAAATCGTAACTCTTTTATATTTTCATCCACAGACTAATATGAGGGCTTGTTTTTTGCGCGACCAGTTGTCCTGCATAATGACATCACTCATTTTACCATAAAATGTATGGCACAACAAAAAAAATACTATTTGTGTGGGGAAATTAAAAAGAAAACCGCAATTTAGCAAATTTTGGAAGGTTTCGTTTTCACGCCGTACAATTTACGGTAGAAATGACATGTTTTCTTTATTCTGTGGGTCAATACAATTAAAATGATACCCATGATTAGGTACTTTTCTATTATTGTTAATTGAAAAAAAATTGCTAACTTTTTAATCAAATTGGTATATTGAAAATCCTTCTATTTTGATGACCTATAACTTTTTCATTTTTCCGTATAAGCGGTGGTATGAGGGCTCTTTTTTTGCGCCATGATCTGTAATTTTTATTGATACCACATTTGTGTATATAAAACTTTTATTAAGTTTTTTTATAATTTTTTTTTAATAAAATGTGACAAAAAAGCTGAAATTGTGCGCTTTTTTTTAAAAAAAAATTACGTTCACGACATTCACTGTACGGGATCAGTAACATTATATTTTAATAGTTTTGGACATTTATGCATGCGGCGACACCAAATATGTGTATTATTATTATTTTTTTTTACACTTTATGGGGGTAAAATGGGAAAAAAGGAAATTTTACATTTTTATTGGGGGAGGGGATTTTTCAAATTTTTTTCCTTTTTTTTTTTTTTTTACTTCTTTTACTTTCATATTTACACTTTATTAGTCCCCATAGGGACAATTCTTTGATTGCTAATACTGTTCAGTGCTATGCATAGGACATATCACTGATCAGTATTATCGCTCATCTTCTGCTCTGGTCTGCTCGATCTCAGACCAGAGCAGAAGACCCCGGGAGACGGCCAGAGCAAGGTGAGGGGACCTCCAGCCGCCATGCTGGATGATTAGATCACAGATGCAGTGATCTATATTGATCACGGCACCTGAGGGGTTAATGGTGGACATCCTCGCAATCGCGGATGTCCACCATTACTGGTGGGTCCCTGGCTGCTGATAGCAGCCGGGACCTGCCGCGCATGACACGAGAACCGCTCCGGTAAATGTACGCCATGGTGCGAGCACCGCTTCGGTAAATGTACGCCATGGTACCACAGCACCATGACATACATTTACGTCCTTTGTCATTAAGGGGTTAAATGACGGCGACCTTATAGGCCATTTTCACCTTAAGAACCAGGCCAATTTTATTTTTGCGTTTTTATTTTTTCCTCCTCGCCTTCTAAAATCCATAACTCCTTTATATTTCCATCTACAGAACCATATAAGGGCTTGTTTTTTGCGTGACCAATTGTACTTAATTTATTTACTCTTATTTTACCATAAAATGTACGGCGAACCCAAAAAAAAAATTTTGGGAGGAAATTTAAATGAAAACCACAATTTAGAGCATTTTGGAGGGTTTTGTTTTCACACTATACACTTTACGGTAAAAATGACATGTGTTCTTTATTCTGTGAGTAAATACGATTAAAATGATACCCATGGCTAGATACTGTTATATTTTTGTACTGCTTTAAAAAAATCTAAAACTTTTTGTACAAAATCGCCCTATTTTGACCACCTATAACTTTTTCATTTTTCCATATATAGGGTGGTATGAGAGCTCATTTTAGACGTCAGGGCAAGCTGAGAGTTGTAGTGGGGAAACAGCTGGAGGGACGCTGAATAGGTGAACTAAGGGGGGGTGGGGAGGGAGTTGCGCAACGGGGCCAGGGGGTGGGGCGGTTGCGGGCTGCGCGTCGGGGAGCGGGATGTGCGGCCATCACAGTGTGCCTCCAGTTGTTTCCCCACTACAACTCCCAGCATGCCCTGACAGCCAGTAGATGTCAGGGCATGCTGGGAGTTGTAGTGGTGAAACAGCTGGAGGCACCCTGTTAGGAGAACTAAGGGCGGAACACTACCAGGCAGACTAAATGCCATTTTTAAAATAGTAAAAAAATAAAAATAAAGGCAGGGAGGGTGTTAGGGATAGAAGGGCAATAGGCAGGGACAGAAAAAAAAATCATGATGGTGGGAGCTACCCTTTAACAGCTCAGTGTAAATGTCTTCTTGACACTGAATAATAAAACTTTTGGTGGCACTAGTTTTGATGAAATGATACATTTTCCATAGTACAAAATTGAATGCAGCTATTTGAGTGCATAGAGCCATCAGCAGGAAGTTACAATTTCCTATGGGCACAAACTGGTTTAACTGCCACCGTAGTTTTTGATCCAAAGCCAGAACTGGATTCATGATGAAGGAGGAGAATATGTCTTTTTATTATATTCCTCATTCCCTTTGAAGCCACTTGTGGCTTTCGGTCAAAAACTGCAATGGCAATTTTCCAAAAAAACTACCTTGTGGAAATCTAGCCTAGTGGCCATAGTAGTGCTGCACACAGATTCATGGAGTTGCAGAAGATACATATTTCTTTTGCACATTGTTCTAGTATAATCCTACCCTGTACAAAAAAAAAATATTACACGTAGAGAATTTACCACTCATTGGCCCAGATTTACTATTCACATCCTGACAGTTAAGTGGCAGCTTTTGCAACACAATAATTTTATTTAGAAAAACATGACACTTTACAAGCAGAAATCCCATTCGCTTTTGTGAGTATGTCCACTGTCTTTTCTCTAAACTCTACAGATTTTTTTTTACAACTAAGGTGGTCAGAAAAATCCAACAGAATTTTGTAGGTAGAAAAATAACTGTATTCTTGTATTTTTTGGGGTTCTTGTCTAATTTTTCTGTTAGTGGTTTGTTTAAACCAAATTGGAGTGCAATGCGCCACTTATTATCTGTATGACATAATTTCCCGAAACATCCACAAAACTAGTAAATCTGGTGAAGAAAAACTCAGCCGGATAAAAATCAAAAAGGTAAAAGAAAACCTACAACAATAGTAAATCTGGGCCATTGTGTTAAACCATTAGTTACATCAGGGTATAGTCAAATGAGGCAGATTTGTTACAAAAACTTATGAAACTATCTCAATTATCTGTAAGGCAGTTGCAAAACAACATGTTCTTGTAAAAAAAAAATACATTCTGATGAATAGAACTGATATTAATTTGCAGAATTCTCTGTATGGGTACGGTCCCACGTGTTGCTTACATCTGCTGCACAGTGGGAAATACGCTGCGTAGTCGCTAATCAGCATAGACATAGGGCTACCTAGAAGCAGCCCTGTGTGTGAGGTTTGGAGGTGGGGCTGCCGTCACACTCACGCTGGCGGGCAGCTCTGCCTCCAAACACACAGGGCTGCTGCCAGGTAGCCTTGTATGTATGCTGATCCGAAACTATGCAGTTTATTTTCCGCTGCGCAGGAGATTTTGTGCAGCATGAAATACGCTGCGGAAGTGCTACCGCTATGTGGTACCGTATCCTAAGGGTATGTTTACACGTACAGGATCTGCTGCATATTTTTGCTGTACATTTTCTGCAGCTGATTTTGCTACCCATTGAAGTTGATGAGTAGCAAAATTAGCAGTACGTGTGAACGCACTCTAATACAGTACATTTTCCATGTAAGTGTCCCCTTATAGGTTATCTGTGTATGGCTAGCTTTAGTTTATACCTTTAGATAGTGTGTATTCTGCTGACTAGTCTCATGTTACTGTGTACATCATGTTCCTAAAGGAATTATTTCTGATATTATGTTATATTATTGTCACACAGTGCGCTCCAGCCGCAAGCACTGGCCATGAGCACTGGCCGCATGGTTCCATAAATCCATGACTGCCGGCGGGGCTAGGATTCACACCGCAGGACGCGCCCGCATGAGAATCCCAGCATGTCACTTACCCTACTCCGCTGCTGCCTCCTCCTCTGTGTCTCAGCCCTGGCGCGCGCGCCCCTCGTCTCCTAGGGTGCGCACATGCCAGAGCTCTGAAATTTAAAGGGCCAGTACACCCATGGTTAGTTGTTGCACCTAACACTACATTATAAAGTCCCTGCACCTCCCACACTTCCCAGCCGGATCTTCAGTGTCCCCAGCCTGAGATTAAGTGACCCTTATAGCCTGTTAGCCTTACCCATGTATCCAGACCTTCCGTTATTAGACTACGCATCTTTGCCGCCTGCCTTGACCTTCTGCTGCGTTTGACTACACTACTGCCTTATCCTTCGGTACCTCACCTAGCCCAGCTACCTGTGTGGTCGAGCCGTGTCGGGGGTAGCAACTAGTGTTGCTCACGAATATTCGCAATTCGAATATTATTTGCGAATATCGCATATTCGCGTATTCGCGAATTTCGCGAATATAGCGCTATATATTCGTAATTACGAATATTCGTTTTTTTTTTTTTTTTTTTTTTTTCACAGTACACATCACAGTGATCACCCCTCTCTGCTTCCAGCTTGTTTGGTGTAAAGAAGGCTGTAATACTACTGTGTGAGACTGGCGTGCGAAAATTCGCATATGCGAAAATTCGCATATGCGTATTTTCGCATATGCGAAGTTTCGCGCTTGTTAATTTTGTATACGCTAATATTCGCATATGTTAATTTTCGCATATGCGAATTTCCGCATATGCGAAAATAAAACGAAAATATAACGAATATGCGAATATTCGCGAATATATGACGAATATTCGTCCATATATTCGCGAATATTCGCGAATTCGAATATGGCCTATGCCGCTCAACACTAGTAGCAACCTGAGTGTCGCCTGCCACAGCAAGCCCATCCTGCCTTATGGCAGGCTCTGGTGAAGACCAGCAGAACCTTAGATTCGGCTCCCCGATATGGTCCGAGTCATCAGCCACACAGGTTAAAGGATCCACATCGAGCTTTGCTACAATTATGAAACTGCCTGTCTCCTAACATTAACTACATTTTATTAAAAACACGCATAATAAAAACCTTACCTAAACATACAAGGATTTTATTACTTTTTAACTGATGTAAGTCATATACAATACAGATCCCTTGGAAATCCATAGAGAGTATGAATGCTTCGGTGCACCATTTATAAATCACAAGGTATGAACTTTAAGTCCACATGCATCCAATTTTTCTGCTGTGTCACGAATCCTCTGCATGTGTTCTGTGCTGAGGTGGCTGGATATTTTGATGCAGCTTCACCTTAAATTTAACCTATTTACAATGAAAAGGTTGAAATCTGCGACAGAAATTGATGTGGTGCGAGTCATAAATAGATGTTTTATCCACATACCTGGTCCAGTAATCTACAACAAACGACAGTTTATATCTGCTGAGAATAGTGTGAATTTACCCAAACAGTATCTGCCAACCTCTCTTGTATTATGTAGTCAGATGAGATGACCTTTATATTTAAATAGGAAATTCACTGAATAGTCTCTTGATTTCTTGAGAAACAAAAATGATGTAGAGTCCTAGAAGAGCAAAAAAAAAAAAAAAAAAAACAGATAATGAACTATGTAGACGTATGAACCAAGAGTTTTTTTTCTTGTTAATTATCTTGGCTCCTACTGTCATGTGCTCCAGTTTTATTCTGTGTCAGTTATTAAAGGGGTTCTCCAGTGGAAAACATATTTTTTTTAATCAACTGGTGCCAGAAAGTTAAACAGATTTGGATATTACTTCTATTTAAAAATCGTAATCCTTTGAGTACTAATTAGCAGCTCTATGCTACAGAGGAAATTCTATTATTTTTGAATTTCTTTTTTGTCTTGTGCACAGTGCTCTCTGCTGACACCTGATGCCCGTATCAGGAACTGTCCTGAGCAGGAGAAAATCCACATAGCAAACCTATAGTGCTCTGGACAGTTCCTGACACAGACAGAGGTGTCAGCAGAGAGCACTGTGGACAAGACAAAAAAGAAATAAAAAAAGAATAGAATTTCCTCTGTAGCACACAACTGCTAATAAGTACTGAAAGGATTAAAGGATTAAGATTTTTAAATAGAAGTAATTTACATATCTGTTACAAAACTTTCTGGCACCAGTTCATTTAAAAAAAAAGTTTTCCACCGGAATACCCCTTTAACCCCTTAACCATGCAGGGTTTTTCCGTTTTTGCATTTTCATTTCATAATGCTTTCAATTTTGTACATTAAATTCCATATGATGGCTTATTTTTTGCACCGCCAATTCTACTTTGCAGTGACATTAGTCATGTTACCAAAAAATCCGTGGCGAAACGGACAAAAAAAATCATTGTGCGACAAAATTGAAGAAAAAAATGACATCTTATCTTTATTTTGTAGGTCCATACGGATAAAATGATACCCTACTTATATAGGTTTTATTTTGTCGTACTTGTGAAAAAAATCATAACTACATGCAGGAAAATGTATACATAAAAAATTCTCATATTCTGACCCCTATAACTTTTGACCCCATTTTATTTACCTGGACCGGGCATAGGACGTGCAGGTATGCCCTACATCCTTAAGAGGTTAAGGACTGAGGGCTTATACATACGCCCCCGTTTTAGAGACCTTAAGGACTGAGGGCGTATGGGTACGCCCGGGGAAATTTTAGTTCCTGCCGCTAGCCGGTTGGGGACCGGACCAGGATGCCTACTGAAATCATTCATTCATCCCTGGCACATCGCCGAGGGGGGGTCCTAAGCCAGTCAATTCAGACCAGCGATCTGCGGCAATTCCGGGTCAAATGGGTCTCCGGTGACCCAGATAAATAAGGGTTATCGGGGCGGTCCAAGTGTTACACCTTGTGCTCCGGCCATTTCCCCTGGCCGTGAGTGCACTGTTCCCCTGTCTCCTGCATGCGAATCCAGGCCCGTCACTTACCTCTCAGCTCTGGCACACGCATCCCCATCTCCCAGGGCACGCGCACGCCGGAGATCTGAAATTTAAAGGGCCAGTACGCCCATAATTATGTGATACACCTGAAGCTTTTTTATAAGTCCCTGCACCTTCAACTCTTCCGTGCCGGATCTTCAGTGCCATTTGCCTGAGATTAAGCGTTCCATACTGTCTGTTTGCCTTGCCCATGTTCTGACCCTTCCGCTACTTTATTTGACTACGCACCTTTGCCACCTGCCTTCCCTTCTGCTAAATCCGACTACGCCTCTGCCTCATCCTACTGTAGTTCGCCTTGCCCAGCTACCTGTGTGGTCGAGTCGTATCGGACGTAGCGACCTGGGTGTTGCCTGCCACAACAAATCCATCCTGCCTTGTGGCTGGCTCTGGTGAAGACCAGCAGCACCTTAGACTCTGCACCCCGATACGGCCCGTGTTATCAGCATTCCAGGATCCAGCATTGTTACTCCAAGACACCCCGATCCCCCTGAAGGGATAGGAGTGAGGTGGCAGGGGTGCCACCCCTCCTATCCCTGCTATTGGTCGGTCAGAAGGGACCGACCAATAGCAGATTGGGGGAGGGGTTAAAGTGTTCTGCCCACCCAAAACAGTACGGGCAGAATGGGGGAACCGATGGTGATAGGCGCCGGAAGTCACTTACCATTGGCGACAGCAGCGGGCGATGATCGGCGGGCGTTGATGACATGCGGCTGGCTCCCTGCTGCAGACTGCGGAAGCCAGTGAGTTGCCTAGCAACATCTGGAGGGCTACAGTTTAAACTGTACAGTGGAGACGTAGTTATACAACAGCTGGAGGTACGCAACTACAACTTCCAGCATGGCGAGACAGCCGTTTGCAGTTTGTGCATGCTGGGAGTTGTAGTTTTGCAAGATTTAGGGGGCCACAGTATAGAAAACACAGCACAGTAGTCTCTTAACTGTAGCCCTCCAGGTGTTGCAAAACTACGTTTCCCAGCATGCCCAGACAGCTCTTTGCTGTTTGGGTATGGCTGGGATTTTTAGTTTTGCAACAGCTGGAGGAATGCAGTTTGGAGATCACTGTGCAGTGTTTTCTAAATCGTGGCCCTCTAAATCTTGCAAAATGACAACTCCCAGCATGCACGAACAGCAAATGGCTGTCTCGTCATGCTGGGAGTTGTAGTTGCGTACCTCCAGTTGTTGTATAACTACATCTCCCAGCATGCCCTTCGACGATCAGTACATGCTGGGAGTTGCAGTTTTGCAACAGCAGGAAGCACACTGGTTGGAAAATACTGAGTTAGGTAACAGAATCTAACTGAAGGTTTTCCAACCAGTGTGCCTCCAGCTGTTGCAAAAGTACAACTCCCAGCATGCACAGTCTGTCAGTGCATGCTGGGAGTTGTAGTTTTGCAACAGCTGGAGGTTTGCCCCCCCCCCCCCCCATGTCAAAGTACAGGGTACATTCCCCCGGGCGGGTTTACAGTGAGTTTTCTGCTTCAAGTTTGAGCTGCGGCAAATTTTCCTCCGCAGCTCAAACTCCTAGGGGGAAACTCACTGTAAACCCCCACCTGTGTGAATGTACCCTAAAAACACTACACTAACACATAATAAAGGGTAAAACACTACATATACACCCCCTTACACGGTCCCCCCAATAAAAATTAATTCCAGACAGCCACTGACTGTCCAGGCATGCTGGGAGTTTAGCAACAGCTGGAGGCACCCTGTTTGGGAATCACTGGCATAGAATACCCCTATGCAATCCCTAATTTAGTCCTCAAATGCGCATGGCACTCTCTCACTTCGGAGCACTGTCGTAATTCAAGGAAACAGTTTAGGGCTACATATCGGGTATTTCCATACTTGTAGCAATTGCACTACAAATTTTGGGGGGCTTTTTCTCCTTTTACCCCTTATGAAAAGGAAAAGTTGGGGGCTACACCAGCCTGTTAGTGTAAAAAAAAAAAATGACACTAACATGCTGGTGTTGCCCCATACTTTTTATTTTCACAAGAGGTAAAAGGAAAAAAATTTGTAACGCAATTTCTCCTGAGTACGGAAATAACCCATATGTGAGCATAAAATGCTCTGCGGGCGCACAACAATGCTCAGGAGTGAGAGGCCTGAATTGGTGATTTGCACAGGGGTAGCTGATTTTACAGCGGTTCTGACATAAACGCAAAAAAATACCCACATGTGACCCCATTTTGGAGACTACACCCCTCTCAGAACGTAACAAGGGGTATAGTGAGTCTTAACACCCCACAGGTGTTTGAAGAATTTTTGTTAAAGTTGGATGTGAAAATGAAAAAAAAATTGCTGGTGTTACCCTAAATTTTTCATTTTCACAAGGGAAAATAGGAAAAAAGCCCCCCAAAAATTGTAACCCCATTTCTTCTGTGTAAGAACATACCCCACATGAGGATGTAAAGTGTTATGCGGGCGAACTACAATGCTCAGAAGAGAGTGAGCGCCATTGGGCTTTTGGATACATAATTTGTCTGAAATTGAAGGCCATGTGTGTTTAGAAAGCCCCCATAGTGCCAGAACAATGGACCCCCCCCCCCATGTGACCCCATTTTGGAAACTACACCCCTCATGTAATGTAATAAGGGGTGCAGTGAGCATTTACTCCCCACAGGTGTCTGACAGATTTTTTGGAACTGTAGTACATGAAAATGAAAAATTTAATTTTTCATTTGCACAGCCCACTGTTCCAAAGATCTGTCAAACGCCAGTGGGGTGTAAATACTCACTGAACCCCTTATTAAATTCTGTCAGCGGTGTAGTTTCCAAAATGGGGTCACATGTGTAAACGCACATGGCCCCCGACTTCCATTCCAACCAAATTCTCTCTCCAAAAGCCCAATGGCACTCCTGAGCATTGTAGTTCACGCACAGAGCACTTTACATCCACATATGGGGTATTTCCATACTCAGAAGAAATGGGGTTAAAAAAATTAGGGGGCTTTTTCTCCTATTACCCCTTGTGAAAATGAAAATTTTGAGGTAACACCAGCATTTTATTGAAAAAAAAAATTCCCAATTTTATGAAAGTTCGTCAATCACCCGTGGGGGGGGGGTCAAGGCTCACTGTACCCCTTGTTAGGTTCCTTAACCCCTTAAGGACTCAGGGTTTTTCAGTTTTTGCACTTTCGTTTTTTCCTCCTTACTTTTTAAAAATCATAACCCTTTCAATTTTCCACCCAAAAATCCATATTATGGCTTATGTTTTGCGTCGCCAATTCTACTTTGCAGTGACATTAGTCATTTTACCCAAAAATGCACGGCGAAACGGGAAAAAAAATCATTGTGCAACATAATCGAAGAAAAAACGCCATTTTGTAACTTTTGGGGGCTTCCGTTTCTACGCAGTGCATATTTCGGTAAAAATTACACCTTATCATTATTCTGTAGGTCCATACGGTTAAAATGATACCCTTCTTATATAGGTTTGATTTTGTCGCACTTCTGGAAAAAATCATAACTACATGCAGGAAAATGTATACGTTTAAAAATGTCATCTTCTGACCCCTATAACTTTTTTATTTTTCCACGTACAGGGCGGTATGAGGACTAATTTTTTGCGCCGTGATCTGAAGTTTTTATCGGTAAGATTTTTGTTTTGATCGGACTTTTTGATCACTTTTTATTCATTTTTTAATGGTATAAAAAGTGACCAAAAATGCGCTTTTTTTGACTTTGGAATTTTTTTGCGCGTATGCCATTGACCGTGCGGTTTAATTAATGATATATTTTTATAGATCGGACATTTACGCACGCGGCGATACCACATATGTTTATTTAAATTTTTTTTTACACTGTTTAATTTTTTTTATGGGAAAAGGGGGGTGATTCAAACTTTTATTAGGGAAGGGGTTAAATGACCTTTATTAACACTTTTTTTTTCCTTTTTTTGCAGTGTTATAGGTCCCATAGGGACCTATAACACTGCACACACTGATCTTTTACACAGATCACAGGCGTGTATTAACACGCCTGTGATCAGTGATATCAGCGCTTGACTGCCCCTGCCTGGATATCGGCGCTTTGACCGCCACTTCTAAAGGGTTAATACCACACATCGCCGCGATTGGCAATGTGTGGTATTAGCCGTGGGTCCCGGCCGTTGATGAGCGCCGGGACCGACGCGTTAAGGGGTTAAGGGGTGTAGTTTCCAAAAAAGGATGCCATGTGGTTTTTTTTTTACTGTTCTGGCATCATGGGATCTTCCTAAATGTGACATGCCCCCCAAAAACCATTTCAGCAAAATTCGCTCTCCAAAAGCCCATTGTCGCTCCTTCCCTTTTGAGCCCTGTAGTGCGCCCACAGACCACTTTACATCCACATATGAGGTATTTCCTTACTCCAGAGAAATGGGGTTACAAATTTTGTGGGAATTTTTCCTATTACTCCTTGTGAAAATGAAAAGTTTGGGGTAGCACCAGCATTTTAGTGTTAAAAATCTAATTTTGAATTTTCACGTCCCACTTTAACTAAAGTTGTGGGGTGGGGTGTTAAGGCTTACTATACCCCTTGTTACGTTCCTTGAGGGATGTAGTTTCCAAAATGTTATGGCATGTGTTTTTTTTTTTACTGTTCTGGCATCATGGGGGCATCCTAAATGCGACATGCCCCCCTAAAACAATTTCAGCAAAATTCGCTCTCCAAAATGCCATTGTCGCTCCTTCCCTTCTGAGCCCTCTAGTGCACCCAAAGAGCACTTTACATCCACATATGAGGTATTTCCTTACTGGAGAGAAAATGAATTGCAAGTTTTGCAGTGCCTTTTTACCTTTTACCCCTTGTAAAAATGAATAAAATGGGGCTACGATAACATTTTAGTGTAAAAAAAAATTGAGATTTTGATTTTCCTCCTCCATTTTGCTGCTATTCCTGTGAAACACCTAAAGGGTAAACAAACTTTTTGAATGTCATTTTGAATACTTTGAGGGGTGCAGTTTTCATAATGGAGTCCATTATAGGGAATTTCCAACGTAAAAACCCTCAAATTCACTACTAAACTTAACTGGTCCCTAAAAAAAATTCTGATTTTGAAATTTTCGGGAAAAATTGGAAAATTGCTGCTATACTTTGAAGCCCTCTGATGTCTTCAAAAAGTTAAAACATGTCAACTTTATGATGCAAACATAAAGTAGACATATTGTATATGTGAATCAATATGTTATTTATTTGACATGTCCCTTTTCCTTACAAGCAGAGTGCTTCAAAGTTAGAAAAAGGCAAAATTTTTGAATTTTTCACCAAGAAATGATGCAAGTATCGATGTAAATTTACCACTTTCATAAAGTAGAATATGTCACGAAAAAACTATCTCGGAATCAAATTTATAAGTAAAAGCATCCCAGAGTTATTAATGCATAAAGTGATAGCGGTCAGATTTGCAAAAAAAATGCTCCCGTCCTTAGGGTTATAATGGGCTCCATCCCCAAGGGGTTAAATACATTATTGCATCGGTTATCCAATCTATACCCATTACTTATTTTTCCCATCTCACTTTCTAAGGGCCATAGTTTTTAACCCTTTCAGGACCGGGCCTTTTTTTTTTTTAGTTTTTTTTTTTTTCCTCCTCACCTTATAATAGACATAATTTTTTTATTTTTCCATCTAATGATCAGTATAAAGGCTTGTTCTTTGTGTCACCAATTGTACTAATTATAATGACAAAAAATTATTTGTAGGGCAAAATTGAAAAGTAAAAACCCACCATTTTGCTAATTTTGGGGCTTTCTACCCAGTGTACCTTTTGGTAGAAATTACACATTATCTTTATTCTGTAGGTAAATATTACCCAATTTATATACAATAGGTTTTGTTTTATTTAACTACTTTTAAAAAATTCTAACTTTTTGTACGAAAATTAGTATGCTTAAAATTTACCAATTCTGACCCCTATAACTTTTTAATTTTTATGCATATAGGGATGTATGAGGGCTAATTTTTTTCACCGTGATCTGTAGTTTTTGTCGGGACCATTTTTATTTTTATGGCACCTTTTTCGCATTTTATAAATATTTTTTCTTGTATATGAAGTGACCAAAAATATGCATGTCTGGACATTGGAATTTATTTACGCTTGCGCCTTTACCCGTGCAGTTTAATTAACATTATATTTTTATATTCCGTACATTTATGCATGGGGCGATACCACACATTTAGGTTTTATTTTTTGTAAATATTTTTTATTTGAAAAATGGGAAAAGGAGGGTGATTTAAACTTTTATTAGGGAAGGGGTTAATGCATATTAATTATTACTTTTTTATATATATATTTTTTACACTTTTTTTAGTCCCATAGGAGACTATAACATGCAATCTTTAGATTGCATACACTGAACTATCCATAAAGTACAAGAGAAAAGGCTTGCACTCAGCTTTCCTGTAGAAATACTTCATACAACAATTCTGTTCCGGCAAGGAGACTCCGGTGATGCGGGATGCTCAGAGGCAAACAGCCATTTTAGCACACAGTTGTGTGCTTCTTCCGGCCTCCATTACGTCACTGCACCCATGTGTTTAAATTAAGAGTGGGAAGCTGTCACCAAGGGAACATGTAAACAAAAAATCCCAGGTGTATTAAAACAAGTTAAAAAACTACAGCAAAGAAATAAGAATAGCATACTACTACAGACAGCAAAAATAATATGGGAATAACTTTACAGAAATGGCAACAGGTCTACTCTGTCATTTAATCCTGTAGGACCCTGTGCATCCACCTGAAGGATCCAATGCACCTCCCGTTCAAGTAGGAGATCATGTTGATCACCACTAGGTGGGGTATTAACTTTTCTAAACCTCCGAATCTCATTACTTCGGCGTTTCTACCATGTTCATTCCTAACATGCTCTACAAGCCTAGTAGCACTGATTCCCATTTTATTGAATACATATGTTCTCTAAATCGCAGTGCCAGTTGTCATTTTTTTTCCCTATATAATACCTGTGGCAGGGACAGATAATATAATACACAACATAGTTAGATTTGCACGGGATAAGTTCCCGTACCATGTGTGAATAACCTCCTAGATTACACCATGCGTTATTCACATTAAAACGGCAATAGTTGCAGTGTCCACATTTTTTATTTCCTTCAGGGAAGTTTTTAGTGAGCCAGTTTTCTTTCTTTTTTTTGCTTTTCAAGTTGTTCTTCCTGTTGTTAATATAATCCTGAATAGTTTTATTTCTTCTGTATGTTACTATAGGTTTTCTTTCTGCGACTTGTTCTATCATATACCAGTTTTTTTTTATTGTTTTGTTAATATAATTATTCATTTGTGTGTTCTTAAATGAAAAAAATTACTTTTTTTCATGTTCTTGTGATTTGCTTTTGGATCCTTGTAAAAGTTCTCCCCTTGTCATGCGTTACACTTTATTGTAGGTTGTTTTTATTGTTGCGTCAGGATAACCTCTTCTTCCCAACCGTTCTTTTAATTCTATTGCTTGTGTTTGATAAGTATTTTCATTGGTATTATTCCTTTTTAACCTGATGAATTGACTAAATGGTATGCCATTCTTCACATGGATCGGATGTGAACTTGCATAATGTAATATGGATTTTTTTTATATCGGTTTTCTGTATCCTTATATTTCAAGACAGTTATCATTAGCTGTTAGTTCAATATCCAGGGATTCTAATTCTTTATTACCATAGATGCTCGTAAAGATCATATTAACTTTATTCACTTCATTTTGGTATCCAACAAAATTGTCAAAATCTGATTCTGTGCCCTCCCATATTAAAAACACATCATCCACGTATCTGTGGTATGACTTGATGTTGCAAACAAAGGGATTTAGTTCTGAATAAATGTACTCTCTTTCCATTATTGCCAAAAAAAGATTTTCATATGTGCATGATATCGGTGATCCTATAGCACATCTTGATATCTGCTTAAACCATTGCTCCTCATATCTGAAATAATTGTTATTGAGTATTAGCAAAACGGCATCACATATTAAATTGATACAATCAGGGCTTTTATCTGTTGAGGTAAGGAGGGTACGCATAGCCTGTACACCCGCATCATGTGGGATGCGGGTGTACAGGCTTTCAATGTCACTAGATGCCAATGTGAAGGAGTTCTGCCATGCATAATCTTCAAAAGAAATGTATTACATCCCCTGTATCCTTTACATAGGAAAGCATTGTGTTGAGTAATGGCCGAAGCATCCAGTCAATATATTTGGATAGGTTCATAGTCGCAGAGCCAATCCCAGCCAGGTAGGGCGGCCAGGAGGCTGGCTCTGAGACTTATGCACCTTGGGAAGCAGATACCACTTAGGTTTTGCCGGATGCAATGGGATCATATTCTCTGCTTTCTTCTCACTAATCACTCCTTTGCTGACAATGTCTCTCAAAAATGAACGTAGCTGAGAAAGCATCTTACTTGTGGGATCAGTCTTAATTTTTTCATACACTAGAGTATTGTTTAGTTGGCGTTCTGCTTCTACATTATATTTCAGAGCATACCAAACCACCACTCCTCCTCCTTTATCTGCCCTACTGACTAAAATATCTTCCTGATCTGCTAGCCATTTAACTTCTTTCAGTTCTTGTACAGATAAATTATTGGGGCATTTAGGGTAAATCTGGCATTTTAACTCTTTGAATATTGCTTTATTGAATAGATCCAGAGAGCTCCCTTGTTGTTTGGGAGGGTTAAACTTTGAGGGCACTCCTCCTATGAATACATTCGGTTTCTTTTCCATCACTTCAATTTCTTTTTCATCTGCAAGATGCGCTAATGTATGTATATTTTCTAAATCCTGTGGATCCTCATCTTGTATGACTCTAAAGCCTAAAGGGCCTATATGGCATTGTGCCTGACCTGCTTTTTTGGGAACGGATTCTTGTTGTACATGTTTTTTCCTTGGAAAAATTTATACCAATTAATTTTCCTAATGGACTTAAACATATCAATCTCAAATTGTGTATAATCAAAACTCTCTGTCATCCCGAAGTTAAGGCCTTTTGCTAAAGCTCCAATACAAGTGGGTGACAAGGGTACAGTCGTGAGATTAATTACATTGTTATCTATCTCCAAGAAACGCTCTTGCGCTTCTGGTACCTCTTCCCTTCATACTCTCTTTTTGCGTTTTCCTCTCCTTGTCTAATGCCCAAAGGGGGTAACGACTCACTAATTTCCATCTGATCCCTACAAGATGCGGTTTTGAAATTATCATCAGACACATTGGTATCGGAATCCGTTGTCTAATAATCATTACTTCTTTTTTTTGTTAAAACATGTTCTTCTATTCCCTTTATTTCTATTTCTGAATGGTATATTTCTTTCCATAAAAAAATGGCTCCTGTTTCGTAATCTTTCTTGTCACGTAAAAACTTGTCGCGTTTTTTCTCTTTTTCTTCTGCTTGAACTATTGCGGTCTTCTTCTCCAAACTTTAAAACATGGCTTATATTTGAAATATGAAAGTAAGGGGAGTGAGTAAAACGTAACTTTAATATATCACTAAAAAGTAATAAACATATAAGTGATTACAAGATCTTGACGATAGAGAGATGTTACTAGTTTCTCTCCATGATGCAATCACTTATATGTTTATTACTTTTTATATTAAAAGTTAAGTTTTATTCACTCCCCTTACTTTCATATAAGATTATTGACAGGGAGCCGTCTATTGTATGTGGTGGGTAGATACCCGATACCTTTCTACAAATATTTCTCATATTTGAAATACAAAAAAGGTGATACCTAATGATACTTAAAATAGAGCAAAGTGAAGCAGCAATCTAATTAAAAAGGACCCCAGAAAAACAAAACTTATCTCGGGCAATCTCGGGTTCTCCCATAGAGTTGCATTGAGGAGGCATGTCATCTGCCACTTAGCATGGTGGTCAAAACGCCCCATTCAGGAGGAGACCTAGGGCCACGTACAGGAGATTGCGGGGGGTCCCAGCAGTCGGACGATCTGACACTTATCCCCTATCCTTAGGATAGGACATACCTTTTGCTATCCCAGAGTTCTCCTTTAACCTCTTGGGGACGCAGGGCGTATGCATACGCCCTGCATTCCCAATCCTTAAGGAGCTTAAGGACTCAAGCCGTGACCACGCATCACACTGGGTTGGTCCCGGCTGCTAGTCATAGCCGGGACCCTGCGCTAACAGCGCGTGGCACTGATCGTTGTGCCGCGCGCTATTAACCCTTCAGACGTGGCGGTCAAAGTTGACCGCAGCGTCAGAAAGTGAAAGTAAACGCTTCCCGACAGCTCAGTCGGGCTGATCGGGACATTGCGATAAAATGACGATGTTCTGATCAGCTGGGACGCAGGCGGAGGTCTCCTTACCTGTCTCCGCGGCGTCCGATCGGGGTTTGATTGCTCCAAGCCTGAGCTACAGGTTTGAGCAATGGAGCCCCTATCTCACTGATCCGTGCAAAGCTATGGCTTTGCAGGGATCAGCATAAGAGATCAGTGTGTTCAGTGTTATAACTCCCTATAGGAGCTATAACACTGCAAAAAAAAAGTGAAAAAAAAAGTTAACAAAGGCCATTTAACACCTTCCCTAATAAAAGTTTGAATCACCCCCCTTTTCCCATAAAAAATTAAAGTAAATAAAAAATAAACATATGTGGTATCGCCGCGTGCAGAAATGTCCGAACTATAAAAATATATAATTAATTAAACCACACGGTCAATGGCGTATGCGCAAAAAAATAGCGTATTTTTGGTCACTTTTTATATCATGAAAAAATGAATAAAAAGCGATCAAAAAGTCTGATCAATACAAAAAAGTACCAATAAAAACTTTAGAACACGGCGCAAAAAATGAGCCCTCATACTGGCCCGTATGCGGAAAAATAAAAAAGTAATAGGGGTTAGAAGATGAGAATTTTTAACATAGAAGTTTTCCTGCATGTAGTTATGATTTTTTGTCCGAAGTACGACAATATCCAACCTATATAAGTAGGTTATCATTTTAACTGTATGGACCTACAGAATAAAGATAAGGTGTTATTTTTACCATAAAATGAACTGCGTAGAAACGGAAGTACCCAAAAGTTACAAAATGAAATTTTTTTCTTAAATTTTGTAGCACAATAATTTTTTTTATCCATTTTGCCATGGATTTTTGGGTAAAATGACTAATGTCACTGCAAAGTAGAATTGGTGGTGCAAAAAATAAGCCATCATATGGAATTTTATGTGCAAAATTGAAAGCGTTATGAATTTTAGAAGGTGATGAGGAAAAAATGAAAATGCAAAAACGGAAAAACGCTGAGTCCTTAAGGTGAAAATAGGCTGAGTCCCTAAGGGGTTAAGACCAACAAAGTCAAATAGGCCAGGGAAGTAACCTTCTACGAAACATCAACAGGCACAGTAGCTTTTGTGACCCCTGACCATGCCACTATCTTGTTTTTTTTATTAGTAAGCATATAGAAAGCTCATTTGTCTGCTGTATTTTATGTACCCTGTAACCTGAAGAAGGGTTTTTTTTTACCCCGAAACGCGTTATTGCTATAAATAAACAAGAAACTTTATTTTCACATCTTTGACCTGGTTGTGCTATTTCCTTGGATGTCTAAGCGCCTGGCTAAGGTAATTTTCACTTTTGCCTACAATGAATTCCTAATGGGCAATTTGAAAGTAATTTTCTTAGGGCCAGGTTTATAAATAATAGTGGCTGTAAGGCCCTGTTCCACCTTTGAATGTCACTAATTCATACTCCAAAACAAAATCTGTAGCAAAAAATCTGTAGTCCAATACATGGCAGAAATCTAAGTGCATGCTGTATGTTTTATGGTCATTTTTTCCAATGAAGAAAACCTGTGGAAACGTAACACAAAAGCAGATATGTACAATGTATTGTTGTGTCCTAATTTATCAAACTCCAACTTGATCTGCAGAAAGCAACCTCCTGTTTGCAATATCGACATGAACAGCTTGAAAAGTTTAATTGCTGGAAATTATCCGCTGACATTTAATATCTATTAATATCTATTCTTCATTACATATTGATTTTTATGATAATTATTTGAATAGGAACATTTAACCACTTAATGTGCAAAAAAGAGCTTTGGGGCTTCAGGGCAGCTCTGCACTTAAAGTATTTAGTGTTATGCAAAAAAAAGAGTAGCAGCAAAAGAAATGTGAGAAAAAATATTGATGGGCTCATGCATATGGCCTTCTTAGATCTAAGGACAGGACTGGTATCCATCTTCCTCTGAGATCAGGAAAGCTTTTTCCAAAGTGTGCTATAGGAAAGGGTTTCTTGGTCTTCCATTATTAGATTGATGTAGCTAGACTCAGTTCTGTATTTGTTGGCTTTGTATGTTTAATCAAAACCTTATCATTATTAAGATCTAAGAGATTAAGGAAGTAAATCAAATTTAATTGGATTTTTGAATTTTTTTAGGCTTTTATTATACACAGCAGTTTTTTTTTTCAAAACGCCAACTACCATTTTGGAGCCAAAGAGAGAAGTGGATCCGTGAGAAAGAAGATGTATAAATCCTTCCTTTATATTTCCTGTTCCTTTTGAATACGCTTCTGGCTTTGACTGAATAACTGCAGTGGCAGTTTCTTGCTAGATCAACTTCCAACTGCCTAAAAAACTGGTGTGGTATTTTCCAAAATACTGCGGTTTGTGAAACCAGCTTTAATAAAGGAGCTATGTATTAGGGAAAAGAAATAGGTCCAGATGTAATAAAGTCAATTATCAGCATAGATTGTAAAACAGTTATGTGGCAACCTGGGTTGCATAGCCATTGGGATGGCTGGGGACTGAAGGATGACAGATGTTGTTGGTGCACATCACAAATGGAACACTCCCTTACCCTGTCGATTGGCATAGTGGCATGGAAGTGCATAGTGTAGTGTAGGTATACCCTATGAAGTGTCTAGTGGCAAATAAATGGAGGGCCCTTTGAAGTAAATGTGCAGTCAGTTAGACACCAGGTTAGACAAAAGTAACATGGTCCTTTATTTGCTGAACTTAATTAATCTTCCACAATATACATATATATGGTCTTTTATAATGTTACAAGTACACAATGGCAAGAGAGAGGAAGCACCATTTTGGGTACAAATTAGAAAGTTAGGTGGGGTTCTTGCAACAAACTATGTTCTCCTTCTTTTGAGTTAAATGCACTAGTAGTGAGAAAATTTATGGAAGTATATTCACTTACTAGTTGGTTCCAAGTGGGCTGAAGAGCAGGGTAGGTTGTCAGCACCTGCGGCAAGGCAAAGTATTGTGCTCCCACCCTGTAAATGTAAGAGAGTGGTGATACACATGTATGCATTGCCACTCACCAGGCACACACATGATTTTCTAAAAGACTGGGATTTGAAAAAATTAAATAAAAAAATATTACTACTGCAGTGAAAGAATAATACCATCGTACTGTTATTAAATGAAAACACTATATGCAGCTTAATATTACCATACAAGGGATACAAAATACTGCCATACAATGACTACATATTATCCCAACATAATAACTGGGCAATACTACCACGTATAAAAGGTTATGTCGCAGTTGCATGCATCATGTTCTTTCCTTTTCTATTCTAGCTGACTCAGAACACCATGAGAACTTTTTCCGATCATGGCTCATCTCCACAGAATGTGCCAGACAAACATCTTAGGCTCTGCACTTTTCTAGAACATTCCTTGCCTCCTCCTCACCCTCAGTGTCCCAAATAATGTCCCCCTTAATACCCTGCATTGCATAAGTTAGTAGATAGATAAGTGTGTTCGGTAGGGGTAAGGTGATTGGGTGGGGATGGGTAGGTAATTCCCCCGAGTCCAACAGTACTGGAGTCCCTGCTTCTGTACATATATTTTGTAGTATGCTAAGCTATTAACATAGAATGTTTCGGATTGTTTGTAAAGGAGCAGGGAGTCCTGTCTACCACCGGAATCACTCCTCCTGTACAATACCGAGTGGCAATGCGTACACTCACCTTACATTCTTAGGGGAACAAAATGCACACTGGTTTGGATACTGGATTTTGTATTGGCTTTGATGTATATTCTGACTTCCTGGTATTGACCCTTGGCTCATATGTTTCACTTTTATCTATCATCTCTACCAGTCAGAGACTACTATGCAGGTGCAACATTCTCATTGTCTCTTCTAAAGAGAGTGGCCAGAGCAAAGACTGATTATGAAAAGGCAATTTCTCGACAGGTTATTTTCTCCATTCTCCATTACGATAGCTTTATATGTTATTTCAGCATGTTAGTAGGTATAATCTTTACTGATCACATAATTTATAACATTTCATTGCAACTTTTATATAACCATATATGTGTCATACAGCTACAGCCTTATGTAACAATCATGAACGTGTAGCCAATTTTATCAGTTCAGGTGTTAATAATGTCATAAAGTGATGTAAGAAGTCATATCAACATACGTTTGATTTGCAAAGTACCGTAAGAATACTCTTTTTATAAAATTTTATAGAATTCTCAAAAACTGAGACCATTTTCTCTAGAAATCTGGTCAGTCCACGATCACAGGCCCCACCATCTATGACATATGAGAAGATCACTGGATTTTATCATAGATGATCATACAGATAAACATTGTAAGGATATTCTTTATATCTGTGATTGAAACATGTCAGGAGCCATGGCCACTCTATAACAACCAGTGCATAGAAGATAGAAGTCTGGATGTGGAGAAAGAACTCTAAAAAGGGAAATACATTGTGTCAAATACATGTTTCTATCTCTTGAAGAACTATGTTATATTGGCAGTGAAAAAGTATTTAAAAAAAACAAGAAACTAAAGCATTGAACTAGACTACCAGGTATATGTATTGCCTGCCAATCAATATAGTATTCATCAAAGCAGTAATAAAAAGCTTTCATGTAATCTTTGGCTGCTGTTACCTATTATAAATCAGGGCAGGATTTGCCTGATATAGCAAAAAGTACCGTATATACTCGAGTATAAGCCGAGTTTTTCAGCACGATTTTTCGTGCTGAAAACACCCCCCTCGGCTTATACTCGAGTGAACTCCCCCACCCACAGTGGTCTTCAACCTGCGGACTTCCAGAGGTTTCAAAACTACAACTCCCAGCAAGCCAGGGCAGCCATCGGCTGTCCGGGCTTGCTGGGAGTTGTAGTTTTGAAACCTCCGGTGGTCCGCAGGTTGAAGACCACTGCGGCCTTCAACATCATCCAGCCCCCTCTCACCCCCTTTAGTTCTGAGTACTCACCTCCGCTCGGCGCTGGTCCGGTCCTGCAGGGCTGTCCGGTGAGGAGGTCGTCCGGTGGGATAGTGGTTCCGGGCTGCTATCTTCACCGGGGAGGCCTCTTCTAAGCGCTTCGGGCCCGGCCTCAGAATAGTCACGTTGCCTTGACAACGACGCAGATGCGTCGTTGTCAAGGCAACGGCTCTATTCCGGGCCGGAAGCGCGGAGAAGAGGCGCCCCCGGTGAAGATAGCAGCCCGGACCACCTCCTCACCGGACCACCTCCTCTCCGGACAGCCCTGCAGGACCGGACCAGCGCCGAGCGGAGGTGAGTACTCAGAACTAAAGGGGGTGAGAGGGGGCTGGATGATGTTGAAGGCCGCAGTGGTCTTCAACCTGCGGACCTCCGGAGGTTTCAAAACTACAACTCCCAGCAAGCCCGGACAGCCGATGGCTGCCCGGGCTTGCTGGGAGTTGTAGTTTTGAAACCTCTGGAGGTCCGCATGTTGAAGGCCGCAGTGGTCTTCAACCTGCGGACCTCCGGAGGTTTCAAAACTACAACTCCCAGCAAGCCCGGACAGCCGATGGCTGCCCGGGCTTGCTGGGAGTTGTAGTTTTGAAACCTCTGGAGGTCCGCAGGTTGAAGACCACTGAGGGCGAATGATGAGAAGAGGATGATGAAGGGGGGTGGGGATGATGAAGGGGGGGGGGGTGTGGGATGATTACAAGGGGATGATGAAGGGGGGATGTGTGGGATGATAAGGGGATGTGTGGGATGATGACAAGGGGATGATGAAGGGGGGATGTGTGGGATGATAAGGGGATGTGTGGGATGATGACAAGGGGATGATGAAGGGGGGATGTGAGGGATGATGACAAGGGGATGATGAAGGGGGGATGTGTGGGATAAGGGGATGATGAAGGGGGGATGTGTGGGATGATGACAAGGGGATGATGAAGGGGGGATGTGTGGGATGATGACAAGGGGATGATGAAGGGGGGATGTGTGGGATGATAAGGGGATGTGTGGGATGATGACAAGGGGATGATGAAGGGGGGATGTGTTGGATGATGACAAGGGGATGATGAGGATGTTAATGACGGGTCTGGATGATGACAGGGGGGATGAGGTATTTCCCACCCTAGGCTTATACTCGAGTCAATAACTTTTCCTGGGATTTTGGGTTGAAATTAGGGGTCTCGGCTTATACTCGGGTCGGCTTATACTCGAGTATATACGGTAAATGTAATATATTATTGCTCCAACACTAATGTTCATGCATTATTGAACCATAAACCATAGTGTATTTAATCAAATGGAGACTGTAGCATGGACCTCTATACATGGATTGTATACAGATACTTAAAGGGGTACTCCACCCTTAGGCCAAAAGATAGGGGATAAGATGTCTGATCGCGGGGTACCGCCGCTGGGGACCCCCGTAATATAGCACGCAGCACCCACCTGTTACTGCTCCGAAAGCGCTGGAGGGTCTGGCTACCGACCATGGGGACGGAAGATCGTGACATCACGACTCCGCCCCCCGTGTAATGCCATGCCTTGTCTCCTTAATGTAAGTCTATGGGAGGGCCGTGGCGGCCGTCAACCCCCCCCCCCCCCCCTCCCATAGACTGGCATTGATGGACGGGGCGTGACATCATGTGGGGCAGGACGGTGATGATCTTCCTGCCCCTGCATCGCAAGTCATCAAGCACGGAGTGAAGCTCGCTCCATGCACCAGATGACAGGGGGTGCTGCAGGAGAGATCGTGGGGGTTTCTAGCGGCAGGACCCCCGCGATCAGACATCTTATCCCCTATCCTTTGTATAGGGGATAAGATTTCTAGGGGCAGAGTACCCCTTTAAGAAAGCAGCTCAGCTGCAAAGTGCCCATGGAAATGAAATCATGCTGGCTGTATAGAAGCAGTAGCATCCTTGTTTATATTAAATATCATTACTTCCAACTCTGCTCAGTTTTTACCATTCTGTAAATGTACATTTCAAATGCTTGGTAGAACAATAAAGCAAGTAAGGTATTATATAATGGTAAGCTGCTTGGGCTGTTCCTGCCACAAGATGACAAGATCAGCAAGCGCATAGTCTCTACTTCTGTATATTGTAATGATTATATGCTAGCTGACAGAGACATACAGCACACGTCACAATTCCAAAGACATAGAACAAATTCTGTCAGCACAGTGACAGTTTAATAAATAATAGGACAAGGGAACTGATATCTAAAAGCTTGTAAATAAGAATACTATAGCAACCTTGGCATCTTGTGAAACTTGTGTTCTTTATTCTGTGGTGTCCCGGTACCATATTGCATACCGTACCTAGTGTAGAGGTCCCCAAAGTCAGAGTAACTACATTCAGGTAGGGTTCCTCAGGTGGGACAGCCCCTAGTCGCCTCTCCTCAAGTCTAATTCTCTAATGATAATACATGTATATATTTAATAATTATATATATTTTATGATAATGTATAGTACTTACCTTGTTTAGTGTTGCAGGACCTTCGGTCATGTGACCATGCTAGTAACCTCTATGGTATGTTGGAGGACCTTTGGAGGTCCTTGGGTCACGTGTTACCCACAAGTCTTTGTAATGGTGATTGACATCAGTATGGACCAATTAGCACTAGTCCAGCCCCTGCCCATATAAGGGAACTGCATCCAATTATCGCTCTCTTGGGTTGCTGCTCTCGTGGATGCCGGACTAACAGGACGGTTCTGTGCAACTTTCAAAGACACGCTAGGCCTGAAAACCTACGGCCTCAGCAGAATCAAAAATCGTGAGTTCAAATCTAAATCCCTGCTAATGCTAGCGTGACTACTGGACCGCAACTACACCCCTAAATCCAGTGGAACAGCGCACAATACTAAAAGACTCTAAATGCTAAAGTCCCAACCTTTGTCAATCTCCAAGGAAAGCCGTTGTTATGCTTAGAGACTGTTCTGTTATTGAAGCTTGCAGAAATTCTTCAGTTAAAGTTAATCCTGTTCCAGAAAACTCTCCAGTTGTGGACAATCTATTATTATATACCTCCCTATTGCTCTTGGGAAGGGTGGCGGTAGGACAAGCGTTACTGAGTAGCCCTCAACCTGGCGTCATGAATAGCAAGGGTTAACAAGCGCCCTTTAATTACTGCACAGCTACACTCCCCATACCCTACATCCCCCTGGCTATAATAGAATTTCTAAAAATAGAGCATTTTGTTAACATTCTTAAGCTTACAAATTCATTTTAATTGATCTAGAATTTTTGGGCCTGAAACTTCTTTGTGTAAATTTTGAAACATAATCTAAAAATGTTGAAGAAAAGAAATAAAATAAAATAAAGTACATTGTCACTCACATTATACCTCCACTGTGCCCTCTCCAGAGTAGGCACCCTGAACTGAGCGATCCTGTGCAACTACTCTGACACGAGCGCTATGACAGCTCTACACATACTGTAAATTGCATTAACTAGCATACACTTAGTCTGTAGATAAAAGGGAAATGTCTGACAGACATTACTGAACTGTGGGCTTAGCTCATTGAAAGAAAACATCCAGAAACATCCTTGCTGTCACGATGCCGGCTGGCAGGTAGTGGATCCTCTGTGCCAGAGAGGGATTGGCGTGGACCGTGCTAGTGGACCGGTTCTAAGCCACTACTGGTTTTCACCAGAGCCCGCCGCAAAGCGGGATGGTCTTGCTGCGGCGGTAGTGACCAGGTCGTATCCACTAGCAACGGCTCACCTCTCTGGCTGCTGAAGATAGGCGCGGTACAAGGGAGTAGGCAAAAGCAAGGTCGGACGTAGCAGAAGGTCGGGGCAGGCAGCAAGGATCGTAGTCAGGGGCAACGGCAGAAGGTCTGGAAACACAGGCAAGGAACACACAAGGAACGCTTTCACTGGCACTAAGGCAACAAGATCCGGCAAGGGAGTGCAGGGGAAGTGAGGTGATATAGGGAAGTGCACAGGTGAACACACTAATTGGGACCACTGCGCCAATCAGCGGCGCAGTGGCCCTTTAAATCGCAGAGACCCGGCGCGCGCGCGCCCTAGGGAGCGGGGCCGCGCGCGCCGGGACAGAACAGACGGAGAGCGAGTCAGGTAGGGGAGCCGGGGTGCGCATCGCGAGCGGGCGCTACCCGCATCGCGAATCGCATCCCGGCTGGCAGCGGAATCGCAGCGCCCCGGGTCAGAGGACGTGACCGGAGCGCTGCCGCGGGGAGAGTGAAGCGAGCGCTCCGGGGAGGAGCGGGGACCCGGAGCGCTCGGCGTAACAGTACCCCCCCCCCTTGGGTCTCCCCCTCTTCTTAGAGCCTGAGAACCTGAGGAGCAGACTTTTGTCTAGGATGTTGTCCTCAGGTTCCCAGGATCTCTCTTCAGGACCACAACCCTCCCAGTCCACTAAAAAAAAATTTTTTCCTCTGACCTTTTTGGCAGCTAAAATTTCTTTGACCGAGAAGATGTCCGAGGAGCCAGAAACAGGAGTGGGAGGAACAGATTTGGGAGAAAAACGGTTGAGGATGAGTGGTTTGAGAAGAGAGACGTGAAAGGCATTAGGGATACGAAGAGAGGGAGGAAGAAGAAGTTTATAAGAGACAGGATTAATTTGACACAAAATTTTGAAAGGACCAAGATAGCGTGGTCCCAACTTGTAGCTAGGGACACGGAAGAGAGCCATACCTTGTCTCCAGGGGAAAAAACGGGGGGAGCTCTTCTTTTCTTATCCGCGAACTTCTTCATGCGTGATGAAGCCTGTAAGAGAGAATTTTGGGTCTCTCTCCATATGATGGAAAGGTCACGAGAAATTTCATCCACAGCGGGCAGACCAGAGGGCAAGGGAGTAGGGAGGGGGGGAAGAGGATGACGGCCGTACACAAAAATGGGGATTTGGAGGAAGACTCAGAGACCCTGAAGTTATACGAGAATTCGGCCCATGGGAGGAGATCTGCCCAGTCATCCTGGCGGGAGGAAACAAAATGTCGCAAATAATCACCCAAGATCTGGTTAATCCTTTCTACTTGTCCATTGGACTGGGGATGATATGCAGAAGAAAAATTTAATTTAATCTTGAGTTGTTTACAGAGAGCCCTCCAGAATTTAGACACGAATTGGACGCCTCTATCCGAGACAATCTGCGTAGGCAACCCGTGAAGACGAAAAATGTGTACAAAAAATTGTTTAGCCAACTGAGGCGCAGAAGGAAGACCAGGAAGAGGGATGAAATGTGCCATTTTGGAGAATCGATCAACGACCACCCAAATAACAGTGTTGCCACGGGAAGGGGGTAAATCAGTAATAAAATCCATACCAATCAGAGACCAAGGCTGTTCGGGGACAGGCAGAGGATGAAGAAAACCAGCGGGCTTCTGGCGAGGAGTCTTATCCCGGGCACAGATAGTGCAGGCTCGCACAAAGTCCACAACATCCGTCTCCAGAGTCGGCCACCAATAGAAGCGGGAGATGAGTTGCACAGATTTCTTGATACCCGCATGACCTGCGAGATGGGAGGAGTGACCCCATTTGAGGATTCCGAGGCGTTGGCGAGGAGAAACAAAGGTCTTTCCTGGAGGAGTCTGCCTGATGGAGGCAGGAGAAGTGGAGATCAGGCAGTCAGGTGGAATGATGTGTTGCGGAGAGAGTTCAACTTCTGAGGCATCCGAGGAACGAGAGAGAGCATCGGCCCTAATGTTCTTATCGGCAGGACGAAAGTGAATCTCAAAATTAAATCGGGCAAAGAACAGAGAGCACCGGGCCTGGCGAGGATTCAGCCGTTGGGCAGACTGGAGGTAGGAGAGGTTCTTGTGGTCGGTGTAGATAATAACAGGAGAACTTGATCCCTCCAGCAGATGCCTCCATTCCTCAAGTGCTAATTTAATGGCTAGAAGCTCTCGATCCCCGATGGAGTAGTTCCTCTCCGCTGGAGAGAAGGTCCTAGAGAAAAAACCACAAGTGACAGCATGCCCGGAAGAATTTTTTTGTAGAAGAACAGCTCCAGCTCCCACTGAGGAGGCATCAACCTCCAATAGGAAGGGTTTGGAAGGGTCAGGTCTGGAGAGGACGGGAGCCGAAGAAAAGGCAGACTTGAGTCGTTTAAAGGCGTCTTCTCCTTGAGGAGGCCAGGACTTGGGATCAGCATTTTTTTTGGTTAAAGCCACGATAGGAGCCACAATGGTGGAAAAATGTGGAATAAATTGCCTGTAATAATTGGCGAACCCCAAAAAGCGTTGGATAGCACGGAGTCCGGAGGGGCGTGGCCAATCTAAGACGGCAGAGAGTTTGTCTGGATCCATCTGTAGTCCCTGGCCAGAGACCAAATATCCTAGAAAAGGAAGAGATTGGCATTCAAACAGACATTTCTCAATTTTGGCATAGAGTTGGTTGTCACGAAGTCTCTGAAGAACCATACGGACATGCTGGCGGTGTTCTTCTAGATTGGCAGAAAAAATTAGGATATCGTCCAGATATACAACAACACAGGAGTATAACAGATCACGAAAAATTTCATTGACAAAGTCTTGGAAGACGGCAGGGGCGTTGCACAGTCCAAAGGGCATGACCAGATACTCAAAGTGTCCATCTCTGGTGTTAAATGCCGTTTTCCACTCGTCCCCCTCTCTGATGCGGATGAGGTTATAGGCGCCTCTTAAGTCCAATTTAGTGAAGATGTGGGCACCTTGGAGGCGATCAAAGAGTTCAGAGATGAGGGGTAAGGGGTAGCGGTTCTTAACCGTGATTTTATTAAGACCGCGGTAGTCAATGCAAGGACGTAGGGAGCCATCTTTTTTGGACACAAAGAAAAATCCGGCTCCGGCAGGAGAGGAGGATTTACGGATAAAGCCCTTTTTTAGATTCTCCTGGACGTATTCGGACATGGCAAGAGTCTCTGGGGCAGAGAGAGGATAAATTCTGCCCCGGGGTGGAGTAGTGCCCGGGAGGAGGTCGATAGGGCAATCATAAGGCCTGTGAGGAGGTAGAGTCTCAGCTTGTTTTTTGCAGAAAACATCCGCGAAGTCCATATAGGCCTTAGGGAGACCGGTTACTGGAGGAACCACAGAGTTACGGCAAGGGTTACTGGGAACCGGTTTTAGACAGTTCTTGGAACAAGAGGACCCCCAACTCTTGATCTCCCCAGTGGACCAATCCAGGGTAGGGGAATGAAGTTGAAGCCAGGGAAGTCCAAGGAGAATTTCCGAGGTGCAATTGGGGAGGACCAAAAGTACAATCCTCTCATGATGAGATCCGATGCTCATAAGAAGGGGCTCCGTGCGGAAACGTATGGTACAGTCCAATCTTTCATTATTTACACAATTGATGTAGAGGGGTCTGGCGAGACTGGTCACCGGGATGTTGAACCTGTTGACGAGAGAGGCCAAAATAAAATTTCCTGCAGATCCTGAGTCCAAGAAGGCCACTGTAGAGAAGGAGAAGGCAGAGGCAGACATCCGCACAGGCACAGTAAGACGTGGAGAAGCAGAGTAGACATCAAGGACTGTCTCACCCTTGTGCGGAGTCAGCGTACGTCTTTCCAGGCGGGGAGGACGGATAGGACAATCTCTTAGGAAGTGTTCGGTACTAGCACAGTACAGGCAGAGGTTCTCCATACGGCGTCGTGTCCTCTCTTGAGGTGTCAGGCGAGACCGGTCGACCTGCATAGCCTCCACGGCGGGAGGCACAGGAACAGATTGCAGGGGACCAGAGGAGAGAGGAGCCGAGGAGGAGAAACGCCTCGTGCGAACAGAGTCCATATCTTGGCGGAGTTCCTGACGCCTTTCGGAAAAACGCATGTCAATGCGAGTGGCTAGGTGAATAAGTTCATGTAGATTAGCAGGAATTTCTCGTGCGGCCAGAACATCTTTAATGTTGCTGGATAGGCCTTTTTTGAAGGTCGCGCAGAGGGCCTCATTATTCCAGGACAATTCTGAAGCAAGAGTACGGAATTGTACGGCATACTCGCCAACGGAAGAATTACCCTGGACCAGGTTCAACAGGGCAGTCTCAGCAGAAGAGGCTCGGGCAGGTTCCTCAAAGACACTTCGGATTTCCGAGAAGAAGGAGTGTACAGAGGCAGTGACGGGGTCATTGCGGTCCCAGAGCGGTGTGGCCCATGACAGGGCTTTTCCGGACAGAAGGCTGACTACGAAAGCCACCTTAGACCTTTCAGTGGGAAACAGGTCCGACATCATCTCCAGATGCAGGGAACATTGGGAAAGAAAGCCACGGCAAAACTTAGAGTCCCCATCAAATTTATCCGGCAAGGATAAGCGTATCCCAGGAGCGGCCACTCGCTGCGGAGGAGGTGCAGGAGCTGGCGGAGGAGATGACTGCTGAAGCTGTGGTAGTAACTGTTGTAGCATAACGGTCAGTTGAGACAGCTGTTGGCCTTGTTGAGCTATCTGTTGTGACTGCTGGGCGACCACCGTGGTGAGGTCAGCGACAACTGGCAGAGGAACTTCAGCGGGATCCATGGCCGGATCTACTGTCACGATGCCGGCTGGCAGGTAGTGGATCCTCTGTGCCAGAGAGGGATTGGCGTGGACCGTGCTAGTGGACCGGTTCTAAGCCACTACTGGTTTTCACCAGAGCCCGCCGCAAAGCGGGATGGTCTTGCTGCGGCGGTAGTGACCAGGTGGTATCCACTAGCAACGGCTCACCTCTCTGGCTGCTGAAGATAGGCGCGGTACAAGGGAGTAGGCAAAAGCAAGGTCGGACGTAGCAGAAGGTCGGGGCAGGCAGCAAGGATCGTAGTCAGGGGCAACGGCAGAAGGTCTGGAAACACAGGCAAGGAACACACAAGGAACGCTTTCACTGGCACTAAGGCAACAAGATCCGGCAAGGGAGTGCAGGGGAAGTGAGGTGATATAGGGAAGTGCACAGGTGAACACACTAATTGGGACCACTGCGCCAATCAGCGGCGCAGTGGCCCTTTAAATCGCAGAGACCCGGCGCGCGCGCGCCCTAGGGAGCGGGGCCGCGCGCGCCGGGACAGAACAGACGGAGAGCGAGTCAGGTAGGGGAGCCGGGGTGCGCATCGCGAGCGGGCGCTACCCGCATCGCGAATCGCATCCCGGCTGGCAGCGGAATCGCAGCGCCCCGGGTCAGAGGACGTGACCGGAGCGCTGCCGCGGGGAGAGTGAAGCGAGCGCTCCGGGGAGGAGCGGGGACCCGGAGCGCTCGGCGTAACACTTGCATTGTTAACTGCGGGTCACCCGGATGTTTACAGTCACCAGGCAGTGCGCAAGTCATAACAGGGGTTGTCCGGGGGAAAAAAATTACATGGGTTGTAGTGTAGTAAAAAACCTCCATGTCTATTTTGCTTGGGGGCCCCAAATTCCTTCAAACGGCCCTGTTCACCCACCCTGTTTCCCAACCACTGCAGTCACAGTGACTCCCTTTTTGCATTAATTTAAGTTACGACCATGCAGGAACTGCCCCACTCTGTCAATTAGTAGTCACAATGGTGTCCCACCTCAGCAGTTTTGGCATAGTCTTGAAGTCACAAGAAGTGGGAAGAAGCTGAGAGGACAAGAGAATAGAAGCCGCCATGACTACAGTGTCAGGGGAACAGGAAGAGTGTTTATAGCATGTTTTTATGTTTACTACATCATAAGCAATGGAGAATTTTTTGTCCCTTGTTTGTTCAAGGGTCTACTCACACGTACAGTATCCTATGCATTTGATGCGCAGAATTTTATGCTGCAGATTTGATGCTGTGTTTGGTCATTTAGTTTACATTGAGCTCTGCAGTATAAAATCTGCAGCTTCAAATCCTGCGCACCAAATATGGTGATACTGTACAAGTGAATAGATCCTCACAGATATGTAATTTTTATATGTCATATATGTGATTTATTTTCCACACACAGTGTTTGCTAGAGATTTGTTGCTTTGTATAATCATTTAGTTACATTGATTTACAACGCATCAAATCTGCAGCAAACACTATACATATGCATGTAAAGTTCGCTGAGACTCAGTTTTTTTTTTTTATCTCTTCTCGTCCTGTTCTAAACATACAAAATGAAGGCACTTTGGGTGAGTGCAGTATCCTCTGCACAAGTGCAACTCTTTCCAGACAATATATATAAGCGTTTCCCAACCAGGGCGCTTCCAGTTGTTGCAAAACTATAACTCCTGGCCTGTCCAGGCATGCCGGAAGTTGTAGTTTTGCAATAGATGGAGGCACCCTGGTTGGGAAACACTGATATACCGTATATACTCGAGTATAAGCCGACCCGAATATAAGCCGAGGCCCCTAATTTCACCCCAAAAACCCAGGAAAAGTTATTGACTCGACTATAAGCCTAGGGTGGGAAATACATCATCCCCCCATGTCATCATCCCCCCTGTCATCATCCAGACCCTTGTCATCATCCAGACCCCCGTCATTAACACCCCCGTCATCATCACCCTGTCATCATCACCCTGTCATCCCCCTCGTCATCATACCCCCTTCATCATCACCGCCTGTCAATCCCTCAGTGGTCTTACACCTGCAGACCTTCAGATGTTGCAAAACTACAACAACTCCCAGCATGCCTGGACAGCCATCGGCTGTCCGGGCATACTGGGAGCCGTAGTTTTGAAGTATCTGGAGGTCCGCAGGTTGACGACCACTGCGGCCTTCGTCATCATCCAGACCCCCCTTTAGTTTTCTACTCACCTCCCCTCGGTGGGAAGGCAGAGGGAGCTGGTCCAGGCAATCTATGCTGCAGGGACCGTCCGGTGGGGAGGGTTAGTCGTTCCGGGCTTTCCATTTTCACCGGACTAGTGAAATTGCCTTGACGACGATGCACAGGGACGTTCATGTGCAGGGACGTCTGCTGCGCACGGACGCCCCTGTGCATCGTTGTCAATGCAGCGTCACTAGGCCGGGGCTGGCCCGAAGCGGAGAAGAGGGCCTCCCGGTGAAAATGGACAGCCCGTAACGACTAACCCTCCTCACTGGACAGTCCCTGCAGTATAGATGGCCGGGACAGCTCACCCTTCCTTCCCACTGAGGGGAGGTGAGTAGAAAACTAAAGGGGGGGTCTGGATGATGACGAAGGCCACAGTGGTCTTCAACATGCGGAACTCCAGATGTTTCAAAACTACAACTCCCAGCATGCCCGTACAGCCGATGGCTGTCCGGGCATGCTCGGAGTTGTGGTTTTGTAACATGGTCCGCAGGTTGAAGACCACTGAGAAGGGATTGACAGGCGGATAGTTTACTCGAGTATAAGCCGAGGGGGGGGGGGGGGGGCGTTTTCAGCATGAAAAAGCGTGCTGAAAAACTCGGCTTATACTCGTGTATATACGGTACATGATAGTGCATAAATGCCGAGTACAGCAGAAAAGAAGGAGAAGCTAGCATGGCTGAGTGTGCAGAGCAGACTGTGCAGCGTTGTATGTCAGAAATTGTCGTTTTCAGTGTCATGTTAAACCTACAGACATGCCCTACAACAACAGCAAGATACTAAAAATAAAGTTGAACCATCTCAACAGCAATAAGGGAAAATAAGGAAAGTTTTGATTGAAATGGCTTTAGCTTAACATATAAGGGATAATAAACAGTATTTTTTTTATAAGAATAATAGTTTGTAGTGTCTTTTTATAAACAAAGTATTCATACAACCTTATTCCAAAGCTGGAATGGAAATTCTTTCTGGGCTTTAATATTAATCATTCTATTTTACTTTGACACTATGTTAAACTTTTTTATGTTTCCACCTCTATGAGATACAGCGCCTTGCCAGACAAAGCAGATTTACGGCAGGGAAGGCTCCTTGTCACACATGATATAGCTGTCATCTTTCCTGAACCCTCCATACTATAAACAAGTAAGTGCTGGCAGTGGATCATAAACAGAAATGTAATCTCTATGCCTCGCTTTTCCACATGTCTCGCCAAGAAAGGTATCTCTCCATGACATCATTTCATCTCGTCTACTTTCCTGTATATCTTCCCTTCAATTCATTTTAATTTACTACCATTATTATTGTTCTTCCCGGAATGATTGACTATTATTAAAACTATTACAAGGAAATGATATTCCTGACTAAAGACATATTTTTATTTACTTTGTAAATGCTGACTGGAAAGAGAAGAGTAAGAAAAAAGCAATAAATATATAGCCATGAATCCTATGTCCCCATCACACTGCTGGCTACTTCCTTTTTCTGTGGCCTCCCTTAGACTACTATCCCCAGGATCCTTGTTTCAAGGTGTTAGAATATGCTCTAGAGGTAATAGAAGGTGCTAAATTTAATTAAAGGAAAGCGGTCATCCCGTTCACCCACACTAAACTCGATACACTGGGTTATAGTGTGAGTGAACAGGAGACTTATGCAGGGTCTCTGACTAACACATGTACCTGTAGCCCTAAGCTGTGTCCCTCTGAAGGTCCACTGCTTTCTTCAGTGAATTGCGCACTGGATGCGGGCTCGATGAGCGAAATTGAATATTCATGGGCGCTGGTCACATGAGCACTCAGTAGGCACAAGCACTCATGTGACCAGCGCCACATGAATATTCAAATTCACTCAGCAGGTCCGCCTCCAATGCGCAATTTGTTAAAGAAAGAAACGGACTTTCAGAGTTATACTTGGCATGCCAAGTAAGTCCCAAGAACTGTCCAGAGTAGGAGAGGTTTGCTATGGGGATTTCCTCCTACTCTGGACAGTTCCTGACACGGGCAGAGGTGGCAGCAGAGAGCACTGTGATCAGACTGGAAAGAACTACACAACTTCCTCTGGAGCATACAGCAGCTGGTAAGTACTGGAAGGATTAAGATTTTTTAATAGAAGTAATTTACAAACCTGTTTAACTTTTTGGAAAAAATATATATATATTCCACCGGAGTAGGGGCTTTACTAAAAAGACAGATAAGTCTAAACTGATGCATTATGTGAAATTAAACATATTTGTATATACTAAAGTAATTATCAGAAATCAACCGTTTTTTTATTTTTTGTTTTTGTTTGTTTTCAAAGGCTGCCCTACCAATATAGGCTGGATGCTCTCTTGTTGTTCTTGTGTTTTTGCTTTTTATGCTTGTTGTCATGGGATATGTCTTGATATGTCTTCTGGTCAGGCATGCTCAGTTGCTTCGTTCTCCTCACACAAAGTGAATATTGAGCCAAATAGACTTCAGCAAACAGCTGCTACACTGGTCTATTAGAAGCTTCTAGAAGTACAGAACTGCAGTAAATATGTATAAGTAAGTCTGGCTGACCAGGATTAGGTAAATATGTATTATGTATGGCTATAATTGTCTATTACATTCTGGTATGTATAACGGACTATATTATGTATAACTATAAACTTCTGTTAAAGTATGTTATGTATAATGGACTATATTATGTATGGCTATTACTGTCTATTACATTCTGGTATGTATAACGGACTATATTATGTATAACTATAAACTTCTGTTAAAGTATGTTATGTATAATGGACTATATTATGTATGGCTATTACTGTCTATTACAGTCTGTTATGTATAATGGAGTATATTATGTAAGGCTATAACTGTCTATTACAGTCTGTTATGTATAATGGACTATATTATGTATGGCTATTACTGTCTATTACAGTCTGTTATGTATAACGGAGTATATTATGTATGGCTATAACTGTCTATTACAGTATGTTATGTATAATGGACTATATTATGTATGGCTATAACTGTCTATTACAGTATGTTATGTATAATGGACTATATTATGTATGGCTATTACTGTCTATTACAGTCTGTTATGTATAACGGAGTATATTATGTATGGCTATAACTGTCTATTACAGTCTGTTATGTATAATGGACTATATTATGTATGGCTATAACTGTCTATTACAGTATGTTATGTATAACGGACTATATTATGTATGGCTATAACTGTCTATTACAGTCTGTTATGTATAACGTACTATATTATGTATGGCTATAACTGTCTATTACAGTCTGTTATGTATAACGGACTATATTATGTATGGCTATAACTGTCTATTACAGTCTGTTATGTATAACGTACTATATTATGTATGGCTATAACTGTCTAAAACACTAAAGCTAAGTTTCCACTTTTTTTTTTTTTTTTTGCAAAACACAAAGAAAAACGCAAATTCTGCCACATGGCGTTTTTTTGGTCAATAAACGCTGCGGCCAGATGTTAGCTGTAAGTCAATGAGAAATCGCAAATTTCGAATTTCACTTTGCGTTTTTTCACTGTGGCGTTTTTTTAATCCTTTTGGCGTTTTTTTCACTTTTTCTGCGTTTTTTTCCGCTCTTTGGCATTTTGAAAAAAACGCTGTAGTTTGTCAAAATCGTGGCGTTTTGCCCCAATAGAAGTCTATGGGAGTGAGAAAACACCAAGAAAAACACTATGTGGATTTTAACTTTGGCATTTTTGCAGGCGGTTTTTAATCTTTTTTGGACTTTAGCGATGCAAAAAAGTGATGTAGATAGCTGTTTTTAATAAAATTTCGTAGGGTACCATTAAAATTTTTTTTCCAAAAATATACAGTAGTGAAGGAAAAAATTGTATCTAATGAAATGTATATTATTGAAAAAAAAAACTATTACTTTTTAAACAGGGATCAATTTATATGTGCGGGAAAATAAAAATGTAGCCGACAATTATAAAAATGTATTGTGTGTGTGTTTTTCCCTTTTTTGCTTTATTTTTTCCTTTTTTTTTAGTTAGTACTACTACTCCCAGCATGGAACACACTGTTCCATGATGGGAGTAGTACTACCTGTACAAATAGACAGATCGCTCGCCGTGATCTTTCTGTATAATATATAGATGCGGCGGCCGCTCTTCTATGGTCTCCTGCCCTGACGTATATTTACACTTATTCATATTTCCCACAGAGCTGTGATTGGCCAGATGGTTCCAGCCAATCACAGCTCTCTGTGAGAAATAGGAACATGTGTATATATACGGCCGTGCAGGGGACCATAGGAGAGCGGCCGCCGCATCCATACATTATACAGGAGCATCGCAGCGGGTGTCAGGAGTGATACCCTCTGTGATCTTTCCATAACTGCAGGTAATACTACTCCCAACATGGAGCACACTCTGCCTCATGCTGGGAGCTGTAGTACCTGCATTAATAGACAGATCAAAGTGGGTGTCAGAAGTTACACTCACTGCGATCTGTCTATTAATACAGGTACTACAGCTCCCAGCATTGAGCAGAGTGTGCTCCATGTTGGGAGTAGTAGTGCCTGTTTAAGGACACATCGCAGTGGATGTCACTACTGACACCCTCTGTGATCGTCCTGTCTATAGCAGAGATGGAGCGGCTGTTTACATCGCTCGCATCCCTGCTCTGCACTATACTCCGGGCCGGCCACTCATTCATTCATCTTTTCCTCAGAGCTGTGATTGGCTGAAACCATCCAGTCAATCACAGCTCTGGGTGGGAAATATGAATTTCTGTTGACATCAGTGGCCGGAGTATAGTGCAGAGAGGCAAGCGATGTATAGACCCGCTCGCTTCTCTGCTATATTATGGATGATATATGTCTATAGTACAGGTACTATCACTCCCAGCATGGAACAGTCTGTTCCATGCTGGGAGTAGTAGTACTACATAAAAAATGTTAAAAATGTATTTAAAAAAAAAAAGTGAAACACACACTTTATTAAAAAATAATAAAAATTGGGTTATAAAACATATACATTGTGTTTAATTAAACAATTTTACATCACTGCTGCATCCTTTTTTTTTTTTTTGGTACCAAGAAATTTTGGGTACCAAAAAAAAACTGGCAAGGTGCAATTTCCACACAAATGAAAAAAACGCCGGAAAAAACGCCAGAGAAAACACAAGAAAAACCGCATGATGACGTCACTTGCACTGGCGATTTTTCTGGCGTTTTTTTAATCCCTAAAAACGCAGTGCAAAAAACCAAGTGGAGACTTAGCCTAAAGAGGGGATGTTACACACTATAATAACGCTGTATGCTGTGTGAGGAGTGAAGAGATACAATAGCTTTACTATTATAAATATTAGATTCTCTATGGATAACCAACATTATGCAGCACATGAATGAGTATCTGCACTAATGACTGCTGGGAAATGAAGTTCAAAGCAAATAATGTGATGGTCTGAAGCTCTACCCACCACACAGAATTTTATATGAATAGGGGAGTGGATAGAAAGAAGACAGCGAAAATAAGCATCATTTTTCAGCAGCAGCAAAAGTGAACAATGGTAAAATCCCATAAGCCTGCCTGAACTTACCATACTGGTGTATCAGTGTATCAATATGTCTTCAGAACACTTAAAATCATGAAAGTGTTTCTGTCATTGTACACATAGAACAATTATTTCATTATAACCTCAAATTATCTTCTCAATCCCCAGATTCTTAGCAACAAGTAAAAGTAAACAGAAATATAAAAATTGCAATTCTGGAGAACATGTACAAGTTATGACTCCCATGGTATTTATATTAATATTGAGGATTTAATATATGGAAATAATTTGTAAGAATTTTTTATTTTCTCCATCAACATATCTTTAGCTATTAAATACACCATGCCTGGAAATGTATTGTGCTATTCATTGCATAAACAGAGCAATAAACACTAGCATAGTAAGTTATTTCTCAGGGAGATGGAGGACTACATACATGTTGCAAGGTCTTTTTTTATTTTTCAAACAACTGTTTTTCTTAATTTTAATTTGCTACGTTATGCGCTCCGGCCGCACACGCTGGCCGTGAGCACATGGTCCCGTTACCTGCTTCTGCCGGCGGGGCTGGGACTCGCATCGCGGGACGCACCTGCATGCGAGCCCCAGTCCGTCACTCACCTAGTGCTTCTCCTGCCCCCACCTCTGCCTCTCTGCTCTGGCGGGTGTGTCCCCGTCCCCTGGGGCGCACGCGCCAGAGCTTTAAGATTTAAAGGGCCAGTGCACTCATTAATGTAATTCCCCTGTGGCTTATTGATAAATTCCTCCACCCTCCCCACTTCCCTGGCAGACCTGCTGCAGTAAGTCCATCCCGCTTTGTGGCAGGCTCTGATGAAAACCAGCGACACCTTAGACTCCGCTCCCTGGTACGGTCTGAGTCATCTGCCACAAAGGTCCAGCGAATCCACATCCACCAGAGTTCCTATCTTCTGAAACGTGAGTGTTACAGTAAGATCCGGCCATGGATACAGCTAAGGTAACCCTGCCTGAAGTCGCTGATCTTTCCTACGTCAGTCTCTGCAATTGGCGTGACAGGCAACTTACCCAACTGTCTGCTATAATACAACAGCTTTTGGCCTTGCAACAGCAGCAGCACCCACATCCTGTTCCACTCCCTCCAGCTCCTGCAGTGTCTTCTGGCTCCCAGCTATGTCTACCATTACCCTCTAAATATAATGGTGATTCCAACTCATGCAGAGGCTTCGTTACACAGTGCTCCATGCATTTGGAGCTCATGTCTGAACAGTTTCCCACGGAACGTGCTAAGGTGGCCTTTGTTATTAGCCTACTGTCCGGAAAAGCCCTGGCCTGGGCTACACCCCCTTGGGACCACGGTGATCCAGTAGTTTCCAACTTGACGGCTTTCTGGCAGAATTTTGCTGTATCTTTGAGGAACCCGCAAGTGCCTCTTCTGCTGAGATGGCTTTGCTGAACCTCTGTCAAGGTAATTCTTACGTTGGTACGCGGTTCAATTCCGCACTCTAGCCATAGAACTTGCATGGAATGATGAGGCCTTGTGTGCCACATTCAAAAAAGGACTGTCAAGCAGGATTAAAGATGCCCTTGCTGCACGTGATTCTCCCTCTTTTCTGAATGAACTTATCCACCTGGCCACACGTATTGATGTGCGTTTTGCTGAGAGGCCGGAAGAACTGTGATTAGAGAGGGAACTTGCTCGAACATGGAGATATCCTTGCCTGGCACTCATGTTTCAACGTCCCCCTCTACAGTTTCCTGCGCCTCTTGCCGAAGAGGCTATGCAAGTGGATTGTTCCTGTCTTACGCAACAGGAGAGATCACAACGACACAGTGAGAATTTGTGTTTGTATTGTGCTAGCCCGGAGCACAGTATCTGGGAATATGCTCACACCTAGGGCACGTAGGAGAGGCGTCCCTAGGTGTAAATACCACCTCTCTTCGCTTGACCATTTCTGTACAAGTCTTCACTTATGCCAAGTCTTCCTTTAGCGCTACAGCATTTTTGGATTCTGGATCTGCAGGTGACTTTATTGATGCTTCTTTCGTCCACAAATATCATCTTCCTGTTACTCAGCTTGCCAAGCCTTTGTTCATCTCCTCTGTTAATGGACAAAATTTGGACTGTAAGGTGCTATTCTGTACTGAGCCTCTCGTCATGCAAGTGGGTGTCTTGCATAAAGAAAAGATTGAATTCTCTGTACTGCCTCACTGTACTTCTGAGCTTCTTCTTGGCCTTCCTTGGCTCCGATGTCACTCTCCGCAACTAGATTGGAGAACTGGAGAAATTATTCACTGGGGACAGTTCTGTCAAAATCTTTGTCTAGGTCCAGTCCAGCCTAAAGTTGTCTCTCGTCACTTCTCCTTTGCCTGGTCTGCCTCCACCTTTCCAAGATTTCTCTGATGTATTCTGCAAGAAACAGGCTGAGTCTCTGCCTCCACATCGTCCTTACGACTGCCCAATAGATCTTCTGCCTGGTACCACTCCTCCTTATGGAAGGATATACCCTCTATTGGTTTCTGACACCAAAGCCATGGCTGAGTATATCCAGGAGAATCTCCAAACGGGATTTATTCATAAGTCCACTGATATCTTCCGGGATCTTCTCTACACCGGTGCTGTCGTATACCTAGATGACATCCTGATCTTTTCTTCCAACTTAGAGGAGCATGGTACTCATGTTCGTCTGGTTCTTCAGCAACTACGGAAGAATCATCTTTATGCCAAACTGGATAAATATTTGTTTGAGAAGTCTAGTCTTCCTTTTCTTGGCTACATTGTCTCTCATCGGGGACTGCAGATGGATACAGATAAATTGTCTGCAGTGTTGGATTGGCCCCATCCTTCGGGCCTACGTGCTATTCAATGCTTTCTGGGATTTGCTAACTATTATCGTCAATTTATCCCACATTTTTGTCCTTGGTTGCTCCAATTGTGGCTCTCACTATGAAGGCTTCTAATCCTAAATCTTGGCCTCAAGAGGCTGAAGAGGCCTTCTTGCATATAAAGTCTGCATTTGCCTCTGCTCCTGTGCTTACAAGACCTGATCCGGAGAGGCCCTTTGCTTTGGAGGTTGATGCCTCATCTACTGGAGAGGTTGCCGCTCTTACTCAGAAAAACGCCAAGGGCAAGACTGTTATTTGTGGGTTCTTCTCCAAGACATTCTTTCCTGCTGAGAGGAATTACTCCATTGGAGATTGTGAACTCCTCGCTATCAAGCTAGCTTTGGAGGAATGGCGACATTTATTGGAAGGTTCTTCTCATCCAGTCAGCATCTACTCCGACCATAAGAATCTTCTATACCTTCAGTCTGCTCAGCGTTTGATCCCCCACCAGGCAAGGTGATCACTGTTCTTTTCTAGGTTCAACTTCTTCTTCCATTTCCGTCCAGCAGAAAAGAACATCAGAGCAGATGCTCTCTCCAGGTCCATTGATGTCATTGGTTTGGACTCCTAGGCATATTATTCCTCTTGAGCGTTTGATTGCTGCCACTCCTGCTAAAATTCAGCAAGTTCTTCCGGGAAAATCCTTTGTGCCAGCCAGATTGAGACGCAAGGTACTGATATGAGGTCATTCTTACTTGACAGCAGGACATCCTGGAATACGCAAGACTCTACTTCTAATCTCCTGGCATTACTGGTTGGCCCCATCTTGAACGTGATGTTTCTGATTTTGTTCGCTCCTGTGAAACTTGTGCCCGTGACAAAACCCCTCGACAGAGACCTGCAGGACTCTTACAGCCTTTGCCCATTCCGGAGACTCCCTGGTCCCATATTGCCATGGATTTCATTACAGATTTGCCACCATCTCATAATAACACTGTCATTTGGGTCGTTGTAGATCGGTTTTTCAAGATGGCTGATTTCATTCCTCTACCAGGTCTTTCTTCTGCTCCACAGCTGGCAAAGTACTTCTTGCTGCATGTCTTTCATTTACATGGTCTTCCTCAGCATATCGCTTTGGATCGGGGTGTGCAGTTTGTCTGTAAGTTCTGGCGAGGCCCTTTGTAACCATCTGGACATCAAGCTAACTTCTCCTTGGCCTACCACCCTCAGTCCAACGGTCAGGTGGAGAGGGTTGATCAAATCCTTGAGACTTATCTTCGGCATTTTGTTTCAGCTCGCCAAGACGATTGGGTCGACCTTCTCCCCTGGGCTTAATTCTCTTATAATCATAAGGAGTGCACGAGGTCGTCTTCCTTTTTTGTTGTCTACGGACTCCATCTCCCTTCTCCTCTTCCTCTCCCAGTTTCCTCCGGAGTGCCTGCTGTTGATGAGCTGGTCTGAGACTTCTCCACAATCTGGCAACAGACCCGAAAGTCGTTATCCAAGGCATCTTCACGTATGAAGGCTTCAAGCTGATTAAAGTAGAAGACCTCCGTCCTTCTCTCCTGGTGACATGGTGTGGCTTTCATCAAATTCAATCGCTTCAAGATCCCGTTAACAAGCTCGTCCTCGCTGCCTTGGTCCCTTCCAGATTCTATAAAAAATCAACCCTGTCTCCTACAAACTGCCTGTCTACCTGCTATGTTACATATTCCCAATTCCTTCCACATCTCTCTCCTCAGGCCTCTTGTCATAAACCGGTTTTCTCAGAAGAATCTTGTCTCCGGCTCTTCTGACATCCTCAAGGTTAAAGAGATTCTTGCTACAAAACTGTGAGAGGTAAACAATTTTTCTGGGTCTCGGAGGTTTACAGTCCTGAGGAGAGATCTTGGGAGCCTGAGGAGAATATCCCAGACCGTGACTTTCTCAGGAGTTTTCTGACTCATAAAAGGAGGGGAAGACCAAAGGGGGAGGTACTGTTACGCTATGCTCTCCAGCCGCAGACACTGGCTGTGAGCGCCTGGTCCCGTTACCAGCTGCTGCCGGCGGGACTGGGACTCGCATTGCGGGACGCGCCCGCTTGCGAGCCCCAGTCCGTCACTCACCTGGTGCTTCTCCTGCCCCCCGCCTCTGCCTCTTTGCTCCGGTGCGTGTATCCCTGTCCCCTGGGGCATGCACGCCGGAGCTTTAAGATTTAAAGGGCCAGTGCGCTCATTAATGTAATTCACCTGTGGCTCATTGATAAATTCCTCCACCCTCCTCACTTCCCTGCCAGATCTTTGTTGCCTTGTGCCTGAGAGAAAGCATTCCTGAGTATTGTCTTGACGTGTATCTGATCCTTTGCTCTGTGACTTGACCTTGCTCCTATGCCATCTGCCTATTGACCTCCTGCTATGCCCTGACTTCGCTACTGTGCTGCCTGCCTTGACCTTCTGCTATCCTGACTACGAGCTGCTTTATCCCTCCTGTGCCTTGCATCTCCTCAGCCACCTGTGCGGTCGAGCCGGGCTAGGGGTAGCGACCTGGGTGCCGCCTGCAGCAGCAAGTCCATCCCGCTTTGTGGCAGGCTCTGGTGAAAACCAGCGGCACCTTAGACTCCGCTCCCTGGTACGGTCTGAGTCATCTGCCACACAGGTCCAGCGGATCCACATCCACCGGAGTTCCTGTCTTCTGAAAAGTGAGTGTTAAATAATTGTGCTGTATATATTGGAAACCTTACATACAGTATTTTGTTGTTTTTCTATATTCAGTAAGGTTATATGACTTATCCACTGGGGACATCATGATTAGGCTGCATAATCAATTGGTAAGTTTCCATATACATATTCAAAATAATAACTTGTAAACAGGAAATCAAAAACCTCTTGGCACATGAACAACATTAAAATCAAGGCAAAGACTAAAGGAACAAATTACAGGAGAATGTTCAGTTTCTTTATGATGAAAATGTCCCTATTCATCAAGGCAAACATGGTACTTTTCAGTGTTCATCTTTTACAATAATAATAGTTTTATCAAGTCTAAAATAAAATAAGCGTACTAAAGTGAGGTTCAGACATGCCAAGTCAAAAACACACATATATTCCAATGACAGAATCAAAATACAAAGAGGAAAACTAAAAACAAGGCAGAGGGTCAAAACCAGGAGGACAGTACAGTACAAATTTTTAACCAGAATCAACATAATACAAGCACGAGTCAAACCAGGAGAGTTAGGGTATGTTCACACTACGGAATTCCGTGGTGTGAACTTAACATTAGTGTGAATGGGTCTCCGCGAGACCCATTCACACTGCGGAATTTCAGCGGCGGACAATTCCGCCGCTGAAATTGTTCCGCGCAAAGAAAGAACATGTTCATTCTTTGCTCGGAAGTCCGCGAGCACTGTATAGCCGTCAATGGTGACGGCGCAGTGCCGCTTGGTCCTACCGCAGCCGCCGGCTGCCAGTCTGAATCTCCGCTTGCTGAATTCAGCGAGCGGAGATTCCGTTCACACTCCGTAGTGTGAACATACCCCTAGGGTCAGGTTCAAATTAGCAGGCAAGAAGCAAGGTCAGAAGACAATAGTCAAGGTGTAATGTCCGTTTATGTGTCTTTGCATTTTTCAGTTTTTGGTCCTGTTCAGACATTGTTTCTGTCTGAAGAGTTACTGTGTTAATTCTCCCTGGTTTGGGAAGAGTTAATACTTGCAGCCTATGGCATCCTGGATGGGGTTATTTAGACCCTAGCTATGCTGGAACTCTCTACTGGTAATTAGACCTGTACTCTGTTCATGTCTTGTTTATTATGCACCTTAGCGTTGTCCTGAGTTTTACCTTGGTTATCTGTCCTTAACATGTAGATTTTAGTACTTTTGTCTGGTTTTAGTATTTGTGTGTTCAATCTGCATTTGCTTAGCGTTGCCTTATAGTGTTGAGCGGCATAGGCCATATTCGAATTCGCAAATATTCGCGAATATATGGACGAACATTCGTCATATATTCGCAAAATGTGCATATTCGTAATATTTGCGTTTTATTTTCGCATATGCGAAAATTCGCGTATGCGAAAATTAGCATATGCGAAAATTCACACGCCAGTCTCACACAGTAGTATTAGAGCCTTCTTTACACCACACAAGCTGGAAGCAGAGAGGGATGATCACTGTGATGTGTACTGTGAAAAAAAAAATACTGAATATTCGTAATTACGAATATATAGTGCTATATTCGCGAATATGCGATATTCGCGAATAAAATTCGCTTTTGCGAATATTCACGAGCAAAACTATTGCCTTAGTCTCTATTCCCACTGTGCATTTAGTCAGTCCTGTTTTGACTTTATTTGATTCTGCAATTCTGAGGATAGAATCCTGTTATGAGCCTTGTGCTAATCCGTCTATCTAGGAGTGAGTGAGTCTTGTTCCTGTACCTGTATTTGCTTGTATTTAAGATTTTTGTTTTCTCCTAGGCCAGTATCCTGATCACTCAGTGGAGAGTGCTCACTGGCTAGGAGCCTATTTGGCTTTTGTATTGATGTCCCTCCATGCTTGGAGTGGGGTGTCTAGTGTGTTTTTTGTTCTGAGTCCAGTGTGAACAGTTCTCTTGATTTCCGGACCCATTTAGTGTCCTGACATTCAGTTTACCTGTTCATCCCCTGCATCTCCTGGTTTTGTCTGCTGCTTATCCCCATATTGTATTTAGATATCTGTTTGTTGGTTATTGTATTCCCATTATGTTCCTGACTTGTTCCCCACTTTGTACAGTTCCATTTGTTTAGTTGATTTTGACGCCCAAGCACTTTAGCGCAAGGAAGGGTCCGGCTCCAAGTAGGGTGTTTGGGCAAGTAGGCAGGGAGAGTGGTTTCTAGGGACAGCTTAGGGCTCACACAGGGTCTAGGAATGTAGATATACAGAATAACTCCAGTAAGGTTAAAGACCATAATCACAGATGTCCATGACAACCAGAGGCCTGTGTAAATGTCCTGTGAGTGCCAGCATCTCATCTGATCAGACCGGAGTTCTCATCTCCTGATAGGTCGGTCCAGAATGTCTCACAGTATTTCTCACACTAACATAAACACTTGCTTACATCCCACTCAGAGTAGTCCTTGAGTTTATGGTAATAGCAAGTAGTAGCAATAAAGGGTAGCACTCCTTATTAATCAGTGATCCAGCGTGTACATACTGTAGGTATATGTCCTTTCATTTTCATTTTATAATAAGGATCTGATTCTTGCCATGGCCAGTGGTGCAGAGCCATAGTTGCAAGTTCGTACTTAGATCCAGACATTACTTTGAGTTACATTGCTTGCTTTTGGCTCCAAGCATGATATCTACTGTAGTTTCCTACACTTATGACACATGGCTGCCTTCATCAGGGTTAATCCACCATGTCTTCCAGCTCCTATTTCTGCAGTAAGGCACAATCTTTGGTGTGTCCAGAACTTACATACAGTCATGGCCGTAAATGTTGGCATCCCTAAATTTTTTCAAGAAAATGAAATATTTCTCACAGAAAGGGATTGCAGTAAACAATGTTTTGCTATACACATGTTTATTCCCTTTGTGTGTATTGGAACTAAACCAAAAAAGGGAGGAAAAAAAGAAAATTTGACATGATGTCACACCAAACTCCAAAAATGGTCTGGACAAAATTATTGGCACCCTTAACTTAATATTTGGTTGCATACCCTTTGGAAAAAATAACTGAAATTAGTCACTTCCTATAACCATCAATAAGCTACTTACACCTCTCCGCCAGAATGTTCTTCCTTTGCAAACTGCTCAAGGTGTCTCTTATTGGAAGGGTGCCTTTTTGCAACAGCAATTTTAAGATCTCTCCACAGGTGTTCAATGGGATTTAGATCTGGACTCATTGCTGGTCACTTTAGAACTCTCTAGCACTTTGTTGCCATCCATTTCTGGGTGCATTTTGCAGTATGTTTGGGGTCATTGTCCTGCTGGAAGACCCAAGATCTCTGATGCAAACCCAGCTTTCTGACACCGGGCTGCACTGTGCAACCCAAAATCAATTGGTAATCCTCAGATTTCATGATGCTTTGCACACATTCAAGACACCCAGTGCCAGAGGTAGCAAAACAACCCCAAAACATCATTGAACCTCCACCATATTTCACTGTAGGTGCTGTGCTCTTTTCTTTGTAGGCCAAATTCCATTTTCAAATGCATTTCCTGGGATGTCCTGACCACAGTGCTCTCTGCTGACCTCTACTGTCCATTTTAGGAACTGTCCAGAACAGGAGAAAATCCCCATAGCAAACATATGCTGCTCTGGACAGTTCCTAAAATGGACAGCAGAGGTCAGCAGAGAGCACTGTGGTCAGGACATCATAGGAAATGCATTTCTTTTTTGTATTTCTCATTAGTATACAGCCCCTAAAAAGTACTGGAAGGATTAAGATTTTTTAATAGAAGTGATTTACAAATCTGTTTAACTTTCTGGCACCAGTTGATTTAAAAGTGTATCTGTCAGATCCCACAAAAATAAAAATATATCAGTACCTATTTCTGACTATGTACATCTAATTTTTATGCATCTATCACCTACATTTATTATAGAAATATCTCTTTTCATTAGCTTACAGTGATAGAAATCTCTCAGGGGAAGGGGGCATGTCCCTCCCTTGTGGTGGTGGTGGGAGGTGATTGGTGTGTGGTGGGAGGGGACGTGTCCCTCCCTTGTGGTGGTGGGAGGTGATTGGTGTGTCTACTCATGCAGCTTTGTCCATGAGTCATCTCTTGTCCATAACTCATGGACAAGCCTGATGCTGCTGCAGCAATAGTTAGTGTCCAAGAAGGTATAGGGACCCCTAGTGGTCGGATTTTCAGGAACCATTTTCTTTATTAAATATTTTAAAAAAATTAAACAACCATAGTATGAAAGGTCTTTCATTTTCATCAGTTACAAAACATGCATTGTGTTTAGATCTGACAGTGCCCATTTAATACCTACAGACAACATATTTATAAAGCTCTATATATATAATGCTATTCTGAGAGTTGTTTCCATACAATTAAAATTTGATATTTATTCTAAATAGTTTAAAAATACATATTATCCAAAAAAGATGAAATGCCACATAAAAAAATAATGTAAGCAATGTATAAAACTAATGCATAAATTATGTAGTTATTAACTTGTGCCTCACTGTAACAAAAACATGCATTAAAAAGTTATAATGCTCTTTTGCTGACCACTAAAATGCAGAGAGCTCTACTACACTATTGAGACCCTAAGGTAATAGCACATATGAGTTCAAACCCATTTAGATTCACACCTGGACATTCTACCCTACTCTGCCTTCCTAAATATAAATTTCCCATTCATAGGGTGTCACGATGCCGGCTGGCAGGTAGTGGATCCTCTGTGCCAGAGAGGGATTGGCGTGGACCGTGCTAGTGGACCGGTTCTAAGCCACTACTGGTTTTCACCAGAGCCCGCCGCAAAGCGGGATGGTCTTGCTGCGGCGGTAGTGACCAGGTCGTATCCACTAGCAACGGCACACCTCTCTGGCTGCTGAAGATAGGCGCGGTACAAGGGAGTAGGCAAAAGCAAGGTCGGACGTAGCAGAAGGTCGGGGCAGGCAGCAAGGATCGTAGTCAGGGGCAACGGCAGAAGGTCTGGAAACACAGGCAAGGAACACACAAGGAACGCTTTCACTGGCACTAAGGCAACAAGATCCGGCAAGGGAGTGCAGGGGAAGTGAGGTGATATAGGGAAGTGCACAGGTGAACACACTAATTGGGACCACTGCGCCAATCAGCGGCGCAGTGGCCCTTTAAATCGCAGAGACCCGGCGCGCGCGCGCCCTAGGGAGCGGGGCCGCGCGCGCCGGGACAGAACAGACGGAGAGCGAGTCAGGTAGGGGAGCCGGGGTGCGCATCGCGAGCGGGCGCTACCCGCATCGCGAATCGCATCCCGGCTGGCAGCGGAATCGCAGCGCCCCGGGTCAGAGGACGTGACCGGAGCGCTGCCGCGGGGAGAGTGAAGCGAGCGCTCCGGGGAGGAGCGGGGACCCGGAGCGCTCGGCGTAACAGTACCCCCCCCCTTGGGTCTCCCCCTCTTCTTGGAGCCTGAGAACCTGAGGAGCAGACTTTTGTCTAGGATGTTGTCCTCAGGTTCCCAGGATCTCTCTTCAGGACCACAACCCTCCCAGTCCACTAAAAAAAATTTTTTCCCTCTGACCTTTTTGGCAGCTAAAATTTCTTTGACCGAGAAGATGTCCGAGGAGCCAGAAACAGGAGTGGGAGGAACAGATTTGGGAGAAAAACGGTTGAGGATGAGTGGTTTGAGAAGAGAGACGTGAAAGGCATTAGGGATACGAAGAGAGGGAGGAAGAAGAAGTTTATAAGAGACAGGATTAATTTGACACAAAATTTTGAAAGGACCAAGATAGCGTGGTCCCAACTTGTAGCTAGGGACACGGAAGCGGACATATTTAGCGGAGAGCCATACCTTGTCTCCAGGGGAAAAAACGGGGGGAGCTCTTCTTTTCTTATCCGCGAACTTCTTCATGCGTGATGAAGCCTGTAAGAGAGAGTTTTGGGTCTCTCTCCATATGATGGAAAGGTCACGAGAAATTTCATCCACAGCGGGCAGACCAGAGGGCAAGGGAGTAGGGAGGGGGGGAAGAGGGTGACGGCCGTACACCACGAAAAATGGGGATTTGGAGGAAGACTCAGAGACCCTGAAGTTATACGAGAATTCGGCCCATGGGAGGAGATCTGCCCAGTCATCCTGGCGGGAGGAAACAAAATGTCGCAAATAATCACCCAAGATCTGGTTAATCCTTTCTACTTGTCCATTGGACTGGGGATGATATGCAGAAGAAAAATTTAATTTAATCTTGAGTTGTTTACAGAGAGCCCTCCAGAATTTAGACACGAATTGGACGCCTCTATCCGAGACAATCTGCGTAGGCAACCCGTGAAGACGAAAAATGTGTACAAAAAATTGTTTAGCCAACTGAGGCGCAGAAGGAAGACCAGGAAGAGGGATGAAATGTGCCATTTTGGAGAATCGATCAACGACCACCCAAATAACAGTGTTGCCACGGGAAGGGGGTAAATCAGTAATAAAATCCATACCAATCAGAGACCAAGGCTGTTCGGGGACAGGCAGAGGATGAAGAAAACCAGCGGGCTTCTGGCGAGGAGTCTTATCCCGGGCACAGATAGTGCAGGCTCGCACAAAGTCCACAACATCCGTCTCCAGAGTCGGCCACCAATAGAAGCGGGAGATGAGTTGCACAGATTTCTTGATACCCGCATGACCTGCGAGATGGGAGGAGTGACCCCATTTGAGGATTCCGAGGCGTTGGCGAGGAGAAACAAAGGTCTTTCCTGGAGGAGTCTGCCTGATGGAGGCAGGAGAAGTGGAGATCAGGCAGTCAGGTGGAATGATGTGTTGCGGAGAGAGTTCAACTTCTGAGGCATCCGAGGAACGAGAGAGAGCATCGGCCCTAATGTTCTTATCGGCAGGACGAAAGTGAATCTCAAAATTAAATCGGGCAAAGAACAGAGACCACCGGGCCTGGCGAGGATTCAGCCGTTGGGCAGACTGGAGGTAGGAGAGGTTCTTGTGGTCGGTGTAGATAATAACAGGAGAACTTGATCCCTCCAGCAGATGCCTCCATTCCTCAAGTGCTAATTTGATGGCTAGAAGCTCTCGATCCCCGATGGAGTAGTTCCTCTCCGCTGGAGAGAAGGTCCTAGAGAAAAAACCACAAGTGACAGCATGCCCGGAAGAATTTTTTTGTAGAAGAACAGCTCCAGCTCCCACTGAGGAGGCATCAACCTCCAATAGGAAGGGTTTGGAAGGGTCAGGTCTGGAGAGGACGGGAGCCGAAGAAAAGGCAGACTTGAGTCGTTTAAAGGCGTCTTCTGCTTGAGGAGGCCAGGACTTGGGATCAGCATTTTTTTTGGTTAAAGCCACGATAGGAGCCACAATGGTAGAAAAATGTGGAATAAATTGCCTGTAATAATTGGCGAACCCCAAAAAGCGTTGGATAGCACGGAGTCCGGAGGGGCGTGGCCAATCTAAGACGGCAGAGAGTTTGTCTGGATCCATCTGTAGTCCCTGGCCAGAGACCAAATATCCTAGAAAAGGAAGAGATTGGCATTCAAACAGACATTTCTCAATTTTGGCATAGAGTTGGTTGTCACGAAGTCTCTGAAGAACCATACGGACATGCTGGCGGTGTTCTTCTAGATTGGCAGAAAAAATTAGGATATCGTCCAGATATACAACAACACAGGAGTATAACAAATCACGAAAAATTTCATTGACAAAGTCTTGGAAGACGGCAGGGGCGTTGCACAGTCCAAAGGGCATGACCAGATACTCAAAGTGTCCATCTCTGGTGTTAAATGCCGTTTTCCACTCGTCCCCCTCTCTGATGCGGATGAGGTTATAGGCGCCTCTTAAGTCCAATTTAGTGAAGATGTGGGCACCTTGGAGGCGATCAAAGAGTTCAGAGATGAGGGGTAAGGGGTAGCGGTTCTTAACCGTGATTTTATTAAGACCGCGGTAGTCAATGCAAGGACGTAGGGAGCCATCTCTTTTGGACACAAAGAAAAATCCGGCTCCGGCAGGAGAGGAGGATTTACGGATAAAGCCCTTTTTTAGATTCTCCTGGACGTATTCGGACATGGCAAGAGTCTCTGGGGCAGAGAGAGGATAAATTCTGCCCCGGGGTGGAGTAGTGCCCGGGAGGAGGTCGATAGGGCAATCATAAGGCCTGTGAGGAGGTAGAGTCTCAGCTTGTTTTTTGCAGAAAACATCCGCGAAGTCCATATAGGCCTTAGGGAGACCGGTTACTGGAGGAACCACAGAGTTACGGCAAGGGTTACTGGGAACCGGTTTTAGACAGTTCTTGGAACAAGAGGACCCCCAACTCTTGATCTCCCCAGTGGACCAATCCAGGGTAGGGGAATGAAGTTGAAGCCAGGGAAGTCCAAGGAGAATTTCCGAGGTGCAATTGGGGAGGACCAAAAGTTCAATCCTCTCATGATGAGATCCGATGCTCATAAGAAGGGGCTCCGTGCGGAAACGTATGGTACAGTCCAATCTTTCATTATTTACACAATTGATGTAGAGGGTCTGGCGAGACTGGTCACCGGGATGTTGAACCTGTTGACGAGAGAGGCCAAAATAAAATTTCCTGCAGATCCTGAGTCCAAGAAGGCCACTGTAGAGAAGGAGAAGGCAGAGGCAGACATCCGCACAGGCACAGTAAGACGTGGAGAAGCAGAGTAGACATCAAGGACTGTCTCACCATTGTGCGGAGTCAGCGTACGTCTTTCCAGGCGAGGAGGACGGATAGGACAATCTCTCAGGAAGTGTTCGGTACTAGCACAGTACAGGCAGAGGTTCTCCATACGGCGTCGTGTCCTCTCTTGAGGTGTCAGGCGAGACCGGTCGACCTGCATAGCCTCCACGGCGGGAGGCACAGGAACAGATTGCAGGGGACCAGAGGAGAGAGGAGCCGAGGAGAAGAAACGCCTCGTGCGAACAGAGTCCATATCTTGGCGGAGTTCCTGACGCCTTTCGGAAAAACGCATGTCAATGCGAGTGGCTAGGTGAATAAGTTCATGTAGATTAGCAGGAATTTCTCGTGCGGCCAGAACATCTTTAATGTTGCTGGATAGGCCTTTTTTGAAGGTCGCGCAGAGGGCCTCATTATTCCAGGACAATTCTGAAGCAAGAGTACGGAATTGTACGGCATACTCGCCAACGGAAGAATTACCCTGGACCAGGTTCAACAGGGCAGTCTCAGCAGAAGAGGCTCGGGCAGGTTCCTCAAAGACACTTCGGATTTCCGAGAAGAAGGAGTGTACAGAGGCAGTGACGGGGTCATTGCGGTCCCAGAGCGGTGTGGCCCATGACAGGGCTTTTCCGGACAGAAGGCTGACTACGAAAGCCACCTTAGACCTTTCAGTGGGAAACAGGTCCGACATCATCTCCAGATGCAGGGAACATTGGGAAAGAAAGCCACGGCAAAACTTAGAGTCCCCATCAAATTTATCCGGCAAGGATAAGCGTATCCCAGGAGCGGCCACTCGCTGCGGAGGAGGTGCAGGAGCTGGCGGAGGAGATGACTGCTGAAGCTGTGGTAGTAACTGTTGTAGCATAACGGTCAGTTGAGACAGCTGTTGGCCTTGTTGCGCTATCTGTTGTGACTGCTGGGCGACCACCGTGGTGAGGTCAGCGACAACTGGCAGAGGAACTTCAGCGGGATCCATGGCCGGATCTACTGTCACGATGCCGGCTGGCAGGTAGTGGATCCTCTGTGCCAGAGAGGGATTGGCGTGGACCGTGCTAGTGGACCGGTTCTAAGCCACTACTGGTTTTCACCAGAGCCCGCCGCAAAGCGGGATGGTCTTGCTGCGGCGGTAGTGACCAGGTCGTATCCACTAGCAACGGCACACCTCTCTGGCTGCTGAAGATAGGCGCGGTACAAGGGAGTAGGCAAAAGCAAGGTCGGACGTAGCAGAAGGTCGGGGCAGGCAGCAAGGATCGTAGTCAGGGGCAACGGCAGAAGGTCTGGAAACACAGGCAAGGAACACACAAGGAACGCTTTCACTGGCACTAAGGCAACAAGATCCGGCAAGGGAGTGCAGGGGAAGTGAGGTGATATAGGGAAGTGCACAGGTGAACACACTAATTGGGACCACTGCGCCAATCAGCGGCGCAGTGGCCCTTTAAATCGCAGAGACCCGGCGCGCGCGCGCCCTAGGGAGCGGGGCCGCGCGCGCCGGGACAGAACAGACGGAGAGCGAGTCAGGTAGGGGAGCCGGGGTGCGCATCGCGAGCGGGCGCTACCCGCATCGCGAATCGCATCCCGGCTGGCAGCGGAATCGCAGCGCCCCGGGTCAGAGGACGTGACCGGAGCGCTGCCGCGGGGAGAGTGAAGCGAGCGCTCCGGGGAGGAGCGGGGACCCGGAGCGCTCGGCGTAACATAGGGCGTGAATTGCCAATAATTCCATGCTCACAAAGAAAAGAGCTATACTCATTTACCATTCCCTGTGTACTTTGTAACAATGACAATATTTGCAAAGTCTTTCTCCACTACATTGTCCTCCTTCTTTTCCTCTTTTTTCCTCTTACAAGCTATTCACTATCAATAGCCTCACATATTCTTTGACCTCTCCTACTATACTTTTATTATAGGCTTTCATTAGGAATTGTTGTCCTAATTTATACGCCTCCTAAAAGTAGTTCCCCACACGTGGAAGTTCCATGAATTGACCCTTTGGAATATTTTTGGACCATATTGGAATTTGGCAGCTACTCCTCTTTATATAGGTGTAAGAATCAACCCATTTCTGATAACTTCTGGTTAACAATTGCTTATCATCCACAAATATGTTTTTAGTTTTCTTCATCGATTTAGAGGTTTAACCCGTACAGGACTCAGGGCGTATGGATACGCCCTGTGTACCTGGGTCTTAATTTCGGTCCCCGCCACACGCCGGGCGGGGACCGGACCGGGGTGACTGCTGATATCGATCAGTAGGCACCCCGCGCAAATGCCCAGGGGGGTCATCAGACCCCCCCATGTTGGCGATCGGCGCAAATCGCAAGTGAATTCACACTTGCGATTTGCACCGATTCCAGGTCATACAGGTCTATGGTGACCAGGTGACCCGGAATATAAGGGGGATCGCGGTTGTCTAAGACACCCATGATCCCCCTGAAGGGATAGGAGTGAGGTGGCAGGGGTGCCACCCCTCCTATCCCTGCTATTGGTGGTCTAGACGCGACCACTAATAGCAGATCGGGGGCAGGGGGTTTAACTTTCGTTTTCCCCGTTCTGCCCACCCACAATAGGCGGGGCAGGACTGGGAAACAACGGAGGACCGGCGCCGAAGATCCACTTACCCGTCGGTGGAGGCTGCGGGATGGGATCGGCTGCGGTGATCGGCGTGGGCGGCGATGTCGTGCGGCAGAAGAAGACGGCTCCCTGGATCCGACGGAAGCCGGTAAGTAGCCTAGCAACATCTGGAGGGTTACAGTCTGAGACTGTAGCCCTCCAGATGTTGCAAAACTACAACACCCAGCATGCTCAGACAGCTGTTTGGGCATGCTGGGACTTGCAGTTTTGCAACAGCTGGAGGTCTACAGTTTAGAGACCACTGCCCAGTGATCTCTATACTGCCCTCTAGATCTTGCAAAACTACAACTCCTAGCACGCCCACACAGCAGTTTGCTGTCTGTGCATGCTGGGATTTGTAGTTTTGCAACATCTGGAGGTCCACAGTTTGGAGATCACTGTGCACTGGTCTCTAGCTGTAGCCCTCCAGATGTTGCAAAACTACAAATCCCAGCATGCCCAAACAGCAAACAGCTGTCTCTGCATGCTGGGAGTTGTAGTTGCGTACCTCCAGCTATTGCATAACTACATCTCCCAGCATCAGTACATGCTGGGAGTTGTAGTTTTGCAACAGCTATAGGCACACTGGTTGGAAAATACTGAGTTAGGTAACAGAACCTAACTGAAGGTTTTCCAACCAGTGTGCCTCCAGCTGTGGCAAAACTACAACTCCCAGCATGCATGGTCTGTCAGTGCATGCTGGGAGTTGTAGTTTTGAAACAGCTGGAGGTTTGTCCCCCCATGTGAACTTACAGCGTACATTCACATGGGCAGGTTTACAGTAAATTTCCTGCTTCAAGTATGAGCTGTGGCAAATTTTTCGCCACAGCGCAAATTTCTAGCGGGAAGTTCACTGTGAACCTCCACCAGTGCGAATGTACCCTAAAAACACTACACTACCACAAAATAAAGGATAAAACACTACATATACCCCCCCATTACACTGTACCCCCAATAACAATGAAAAACCTACTGTACAGCAGTGTTTCCAAAACAGAGCCTCCAGCTGTTGCAAAACAACAACTCCCAGCATTTCCGGACAGCCACTGACTGTCCAGGCCTGCTGGGAGTTTAGCAACAGCTGGAGGCACCCTGTTTGGTAATCACTGGCATAGAATACCCCTATGTCCACCCCTATGCAACCACTAATTTAGTCCTCAAATGCGCATGGCGCTCTCTCACTTCGAAGCCCTGTCGCATTTCAAGGAAACAGTTTAGGGCCACATATGGGGTATTTCCGTACTCTGGAGAAATTGCACTACACATTTTGGGGGGCTTTTTCTCCTTTTACCCCTTATGAAAAGGAAAAGTTGAGGGCTACACCAGCCTGTTAGTGTAAAAAAATACAAAATTTTACACTGACATGCTGGTGTTGCCCCATACTTTTTATTTTCACAAGTGTTAAAAGGAAAAAAAGACCCCCAAAATTTGTAACGCAATTTCTCCTGAGTACTGAAATACCCCAGATGTGGGAGTAAAATGCTCTGCGGGCGCACAATATGGCTCAGGAGTGAGAGTGCACCATGTACATTTGAGGCCTAAATTGGTGATTTGCACAGGGGTGGCTGATTTTACAGTGGTTCTGCCATAAACGCAAAAAAAAAAGAAATACCAACTTGTGACCCCATTTTGGAAACTACATCCCTCACGGAACGTAACAAGGGGTATAGTGAGCCTGAACACCCCACAGGCGTTTAATGAAAATTCTTCAAAGTTGGATGGAAAAATTGAAAAAATAATTCACTAAAATGCTGGTGTTACCCTAAATTTTTCATTTTCACAAGGAAAAATAGGAAAAAAGCCCCCCAAAATTTGTAACCACATTTCTTCTGAGTAAGAACATACCCCATATGTGAATGTAAAGTGCTCTGCTGGCGCACTACAATGCTCAGAAGAGATGGAGTGCCATTGGGATTTTAAAGAGAAAATTTGTCCGGAATTGAAGGCCACGTGTGTTTACAAAGCCCCCATAGTGCCAGAACAATGTACACCCCCCCATATGTGACCCATTTTGAAAACTGCACCCCTCACGTAATGTAATAAGGCACACAATGAGCATTTACGCCCCACAGGTGTCTGACAGATTTTTGTAACAGTGGTCCGTGAAAATGAAAAATTTAATTTTTCATTTGCACAGCCCACTGTTCCAAAGATCTGTCAAATGCCAGGGGGTGTAAATACTCACTGCACCCCTTATTAAATTCTCGGAGGGGTGTAGTTTCCAAAATGGGGTCACATGTGGGGGGTTTCCACTGTTCTGGCACCACAGGGGGCTTTGTAAACGCACATGGCCCCCTACTTTTATTCCAACCAAATTCTGTCTCCAAAAGATCAATGGCGCTCCTCCTCTTCTGAGCATTGTAGTGCACCAGCAGAGCACTTGACATCCACACATTGGGTATTTCCATACTCAAAAGAAATGGGGTGACAAATTTTGGGGGTCATATTCTCCTATTACCCCTTGTAAAAATGTAAAATTTGGGGGGAAACCAGCATTTTAGTGAAAAAAATTTTTTTTTTTCATTTACACATCTGACTTTAACAAAAAGTCGTCAAACACCTGTGAGGTGTTAAGGCTCACTGTACCCCTTGTTACGTTCCTTGAGGGGTGTAGTTTCCAAAATAGTATGCCATGTGGTTTTCTTTTTTGCTGTCCTGGCACCATAGGGGCTTCCTAAATGTGACATGCCCTCCAAAAACCATTTCAGCAAAATTCGCTTTTCAAAAGCCAAATGTGACTCCTTCTCTTCTGAGCATTGTAGTGTGACAGCAGAGCACTTGACGTCCACACATTGGGTATTTCCATACTCAGAAGAGATTGGGGTTACAAATTTTGGGGTGCATTTTGTCCTATTATCCCTTGTAAAAATAAAAAATTTGGGGGAAAACTAGCATTTTAGTGAAAAAACTAAATCATTTACACATCCAGTTTTAACAAAAAGTTGTGAAACACCTGTGGCGTGTTAAGGCTCACTGGACCCCTTGTTACGTGCCTTGAGGGGTGTAGTTTCCAAAATAGTATGCCATGTGTGTTTTTTTTGCTGTTCTGGGACCATATGGGCTTCCTAAATGTGACATGCACCACAAAAACCATTTCAGAAAAACTCACTCTCCAAAATCCCACTGTCGCTCCTTCCCTTCTGAGCCCTCTACTGCGCCCGCTGAACATTTGACATACACATATGAGGTATTTCCTTACTCGAGAGAAATTGGGTTACACATTTTAGGAAGATTTCTCTCCTTTTACCCCTTGTAAAAATTCAAAAACTGGGTCTACAAGAACATGTGAGTGTAAAAAGATGAAGATTTTGAATTTTCTCCTTCAATTTGCTGCTATTCCTGTGAAACACCTAAAGGGTTAACAAACCTTTTAAATGTCATTTTGAATACTTTGATATTTTGAATACTTTGACCCTTCAAATCCACTTCAAAACAGAACTGGTCCCTGAAAAATTTCGATTTGGAAATATCTGCTATACTTTGAAGCCCTCTGATGTCTTCCAAAAGTAAAAACATGTCAACTTTATGTTGCAATCATAAAGTAGACATGTTGTATATGTGAATCAATATATAATTTATTTGGAATATTAATTTTCCTTGTAAGCAGAGAGCTTCAAATGTAAAAAAAAAATGCTAAATTTTCAATTTTTTCATCAAATTTTGGAATTTTTCACCAAGAAACGATGCAAGTATCGACAAAATTTTACCACTAACATAGAGTAGAATATGTCACGAAAAAACAATCTCAGAATCAGAATGAAAGGTAAAACCATCCCAGAGTTATTAATGCTTAAAGTGAAAGTGTTCAGATGTTCAAAAATTGGCCGGGTAGTACAGTGAACATTGGCTGGGTCCTTAAGGGGTTAAAGGAGTATTCCAGCCATAGATGTTTTATCCCCTATCCAAAGGATGGGGATAAGATGTCTAATCTCGGGGGCACCCGCATTCTATGCTGGGCTGCTGCTCCAGTCTCGGAAATCTCTGTGTTTCTGGGATTGGAGACGTGACATCACATCATGCCCCCTTGTGACAAATGTGGGTGCGGCACAGAGATCGCGGGGGATCCCAGCAGTGGGCCCGCCGTAATAAGACATCTTATCCCCTATCCTTTGGATAGAGGATGAGATGTCGTCTATGGCCGTAATACCCCTTTAATGTTCCTTTAACTGTTTAGGGTGCTAAGAAAGAATAATACCATATGCAAGCAGTTCTTGCTACTTTTATTGCATAAAAATCAATACATTTAAAATTTCAAATACCCTTTTAAAAACCCTGATAAACAGCTTTTACCTCTTTTATGGATATAAAATACCAGTGTAAGCCTTTTGCTACAAAGTACTTCATAATTTATATTATTGCTGATGATTTTGTGGTCAGAAGTTCATCAAATTTGTTTCAAACGGTATTTAAATGTGTTTTATTCCGTACAGAATACAGTGACTGCACCTGCACTTAGCTGGAGTAAGTGTTTGATGGAATTTTTGATCCATTTTCATGCCCTTTCCATCTGGAAAATTCATATAATTACACTTCTGTACAGGTTGTACATCTACATCATGTTCATGTGCATTTATTGGATGTTCCATTTAAGCCCACAACACAAATAATACAATACAACAATTTATTCTAAATACTGCAAAGCACTTTTTGTTACTGTAGTGGAAATAGCTTGGCTTTGACTTTTGTATTTTTGCATTCTTCAATCGACATCTAAAGTTCTTTTAATATAAACCTGCATCATAAAGAAGTTTGCTGTTTTTAAGACACGTGTTATTTTTTATATTCTAGTATAAAGAAACAAAAGGCATCCAGCACTCACAGCAAGGCTTCAGTCTGACGACTCCGCTTCACCTCTTCCACCAGATCTGGCTAGCGACTTCCTGCGGTTTCAAGGCTGGTGTGCGCTTCTTCCGGCCTTCTTTCCATCATAGCGCTGTGCACGTGATAAATGGGAAACAAGTGTCATGTGATTGGTCCGTGCTGATGGAGAATGAGAAAGGACAAAAAGGCTACCAATAAGGAAGCAAAGCATATGGAAACTAACATCTACTCTGTAAGGCAGTTAAACCAGAGGAATGAGGAGAACATTTCATACAGGTAGAATCTATCATACCTAGGGGTGGATCAACTCCTTATAAAAATGATGACATTTCGATTCTATCATTGAGACCGATCGGACCAAGCGCATTCATGTGCATAATCCAATATGTCTCGGCTCTGAGAAGTAAGGTTTTTCTATCATATCCAAACTTGGCTTCTTTCACCACCTCTAAGTCACCAATGCCAATGTAAAACTTTTGGCAATCTCATATGATGTAATACACTAAAAACGACACTCGGCAGGTAATCAACTCATTGACTGAAAAAAAGACACCTCCTAATCTTCCCATGTTCAAACAGCTGTTCTACTTACATTGTGGGCAACTACCACATTTTTGTTGCCCTTCGGGATTGCTTGCATCAGCCAATTACTGTGTGACTGCATACTTGAGATCTGTTTTTTACGCTCCTCCTTTTTACCATTCAATAATTCACCGATGGAGCTATTTCTCCTATACGTGATAATAGGGCCCCTAGATGCCACCCCACTCAGTCCTGGTTCTTGTTGCAAGAGGTGCCAGTTGTTATAGATCACGACCTTAACTCTTTTATTCATGGCACTATTCTTGAAAGCAAACACAAATTTTTGCTCTTTAACACTCTTGCATGAAGCCCCCCCCCCTCCCAGTCGCCCTATTGTGGCCGGGAGGAGGAATGTCACCGAATTTCTTTCCAAGTTCGTGGACTGGTCACTGAGACTGCTTCTTTCTGCAATGCCCTCCTTTTAGAAGCACACCGGGGACGTGTTACGGTTTGTCCAAGATTTTCAATGGAGGGAAGGATATTACCTTGCCTCCATGGAAATCGAGAGCCTGTACACCCGCTTCCCTCATGATGCGGATGTACAGGCTGTAAGGACGATGATGCAACTATTAGACAAGTCACCAATATTCGTGGACTTTATTTGTAATGCCCTTCAATTTATACTCACACATAATACCTTTTGTTTTGAGTCCGAGTGGTGCAACCAGTCAACTGGGACCGCCATGGGCAGTCCTACTTCTTGCTCCTATGACAATTTGTTCTTGGCAGCATTTAAGTCTGAGTATGTATACAGTGTTGGCGAACTCCTACGTACAATACGACAAGGCATACATGAGATATGTGGACGACATTATTATAGTGTGGGAAGAAGAGGAGAGTGAATTTATCAAGTTTGTTGACTACCTCAACAATATCAATCGAGTGAACATGACTTTCACCACTCAATTCGGAGGTGAATGTCTCAAGTTTTTGGACCTTATGCTGTATGTCAAAGAAGGGAATCTTTGCACCAAGGGACATAGGAAGATGATAGCCAAGAATTTCATCCTACAATATGGAAGCTCACATCCTGTTCAAGTCAAAAACGCAATCCAATTCAGTGAGATCCTCAGACTGAAAAGGAACAATCGTGATGAAGCCACTCTTCAAGTACAGGCAAATGAGATGACATCTAGATTAAGAAGGAGGGGCTATCCACACAAAGTGGTAAATACAGCCTTCTTAAAAGTGAAGGATGGAAAAAGAGAGGAATTACTAGTAGAAAAACGCAAGAATGTTAAAGAGAAAAACATTTGTGTTTGCTTTCAAGAATAGTGCCATGAATGAAAGAGTTAAGGCCATGATCTATAACAACTGGCACCTCTTGGAACAAGAACCAGGACTGAGTGAGGTGGCATCTAGGGGCCCTATTATCACTAGTGATGAGCGGCAGGGGCCATATTTGAATTCGCAATATTTCGCAAATAAATGGACAAATATTTGTCCCATGTTCACGAAATTTGCATATTCGCTATGTTCGTTCTCTTTTTTTTCCATGCGAAAATTCGCAATGAAATTTGCATAGTGCACATGCGCAATTTTATCTTTCTCCTAAAAGAAGGGAGGGATCAATGTCCTCTCCTGGAAGTGCCGATATTTGTGAATATTTGCATATTTGCATATTCACATATTTGCAAATAAAAAAAGGCTAATATTCGTCATTACGAATATATAAATCACTTTATTCTAAATATTCGCGAAATCGCGAAGTGCCAATATTTGTGGTAAAAATTTGCATTTCGAATATTTGTGCTCAACACAGCTGTATCAACATGGGGCGACTAGGAGGTGTCTATTTTTCCATTAATGAGTTGTTTACCTGTTGCACATCGTTTTTAGTGTATTACATCATATGTGATTGCAAAAGGTTTTACATAGGCAAAACCATACAACAACTTTTAATAAGAATGTGTGAACATCTGCACTCAATACAAACTGGGGTAGGAGCCCCACAATTAATAGAACAAGTCAAGGAAGCATATGCTGGTGACGTATGTACCCTAAAATTTGGTGACTTAGAGGTGGTGAAAGAAGCCAAGTTTGGATATGATAGAAACACCTTACTTCTAAGAGCGGAGACATATTGGATTATGTGCACGAATGCGCTTGGTCCGATCTCAATGATAAAATCGAAATGTCATCATTATTATAAGAAGTTGATCGACCCCTAGGGGTGATAGTGTGGTGTCCCAGTACATAACATGGTTCTGTACAGTCCTGGGGTCCCCTAGGGTGGAGTCCCTCAGGTCCACAGGGCTCTCCTGCAGGGTCCCCCCTAAATCATTTTATGGTATTGTATTGTATGTTAAGTATGTACATCTATAGTATGTATTGTAAAGTAAATGTAAGTAATATATGAAGGTTGTTAGGATGTTTACCCTGTATAGGACCTTCCTAAGGTCATGTGATATGTCATGTGCTATGTGATCACATGATTTACCCAGAGTTCCAGAGGCACAGGTAACCCCAGGCAACCAGCTACCAATGGGCTTAATTCCAGCCCCCTGATATACAAAGCGCTGTAGTCTCCACATTCGCTCTCTTGGTTCCTGCTCTTACTACCTGGACCTTAAAGCAAGCACAAGTCCTGTACAAGTCAAGTCCAGCAAAGCTAAGCCAAAGCCTAAAAACCTGCAGCCACATCAAATCTGTGAGTACAAGTCAGGTACAATGATGGTCTGCATCATTATTATAGCAACTACAAGTCAAAGCAAGCCTGAGAGGTTACCTGGGTCCTGTCACCTCTGTGGAAGTTGACTAATTCTAAAGACTGTTATACTTCCTTCTTCAGTAAAGTTCCAGTGGCATCAAAACCCTGCTTTGGACTCTCATTGCCGTTTTGGGTTGGTTGTCGGCGGTGCCCTTCACAATACAACCACATCCTGGAGTCACGAATACTAGGGGTTAACAACATCTTGCCCCAGAGGTTAATACCATCTGGCCCCGCTACCTACACCGCTTCACCTCGTGGTCCCACCATAACATCGGTGGCTCACCACATATTTTGGCATCAACGAACAGGATACGGGTGTGTGCCTTTAACTATTCCACCAGGCCACCTGCAATGAGATACGGGTGTATACCATTGCCGAAAAAGCCACTTGTCCTCCCCTATTCAGAACTGTAATTACAGAATTGTCCGGAGCTGCGACATGGATTGCGAACACAAGTGTACGGGTCATTGTTAGTGAAATTGCGCTTTGCCAGGGCACTAAAAAAATTAAGGGGGGAAGTGAAGAGTACTGCTGTTACCAAGGTTGAGCAGGGCAGCAAGGTACTGATGTACAGATTTATTGATGGGGCTCACAACAAATGGGACAAAGCCCAGCTTAGAATGTTTGTAGTACAGAATCCTAGTTTGTCATTTCCCGCTTTTAAGAGACTAGGCATCCAAGTTATTGAGTCTGGGGCCGAGGCCGAAGAAGTTAGCGCCTCAGAGAAACTAGGAGCATCTGCTAGATCAGTGCCACTATCACCACCTACTCCTGTACCCGTATCACCTCCTGTAACCGTATCAACCCCTGCGGCCTTAGAATTGCAAAGTGTTAGACAGGACATTGATCAGCTGACTAAGGCCGTCAAAGAACTTGCTAGCCGGACCAATCCGCATAGCCGGGAAGAACCTCCGCCTAGAAAACCTGTCTCTGCTCCCCATCCTGCTAATTCCCATAATTTCCCCTCCAACAGACCTGCAGGGACTCAGAGGCCCTTCTGTAATCATTGTAATAAGACTGGATATATGAGAACACAATGTTTGTCTTTAAACGGGAATCCCCTGAGGTCGAGGATTGGCCCTCAGGAGAATCGTCACCTGGTCCAGATTTAGCATGTTCCAAGACAGGACTCTCCCTTTACATTGCCCCATGCCCCTATGTAAAGGTTATTGTGGAAGGAGTACAGTTAGAGGCCCTAATTGATACGGGATCACAGGTGTCTACCATACCCAAGGATGTCTTTAATAAGTATTGGAGTGCTGATTTGTTATGTGAACCTGATGATGTTGACTTTAAAGTAATGGCAGGGAATGGGAAACCAGTACGCAGACATGGATACTGGGAGCCAACCATTCAAGTGGGAGAGCATATACTCAGGGGACAGGGAGTGATTGTAACCAATGTATCCGAAAGGGGGGCGGGAGAGTTTATATTGGTGATGAATATCATGAGACACTGTTTTACTGAAATAGTAGGTTCTTTACATGCCTCTCTCCCCTCCATGTCACCTTCAGCCAGCGAGCGGCACAACACCACTTAAAGATTCTTCAAGCGGAGCAGAAGTTTGTCAACCGTCAAGGACAAGTTTGCCGAGTATGAATTCAGAACATCCGGTCAGTAGACTTACAGCCTCATACGGAGACCATCCTCTGGTGCCATGCCCAACCTGGAATTAGGAATAATGATTACCAAGCATTGCTGGAGCCGATACAGCTGGAAGATTATCCTTTAGTCCGGGTGGCAAGAAGTCTAGTCACTATCTCCGATGGGAAAGTCCCAGTCCGTCTAGTCAACCTATCTGACACTGCCACCATCCTGCCGAAGTATACTCCAGTTGCCCAGTTGTATCTCATCGGGACAAAAGACATCCTCACTGGGGCATAGGTGGCCCAGCAGTCGACAGCCCAGGCAGCCCGGGGCCTAGCACAAGTCATCCTGAACCTTGGTGGACCCAGCTCCAACTGGGGGACGAAAACACCCCAAGAGTACAGGTAGTGGAGTCATTAAAGTGGCCAAACAGTACCAGGAAGCCTTCAGCAAGCACCCCTCCGACTTCGGCCCGACTACTATAATACAACCGGCGACAGTCCGCCAATCAAGGAGAGGCACTGCCCTGAAGCACTGGGTATGTACCAGAAAATCAAGAAAATTTTGGCTGAAATGAAGGATGCTGATGTAATCCAAGAGTGTCAGAGTCCCTGGGGTGCTCCTCTGGTCCTCGTTAAGAAGAAGGATGGGACTATCCGTGTGGACTATCGGAAGCTGAATAACGTCACACATAAAGACGCCTTGCCTCTACCTAGGATTAAAGCGTCCTTAACTGCCTTAGGTTTGGTCACATACTTCTCCACGTTGGATTTAACCAGCTGATATTGGCAGGTATATAGTTATGGATCCAGTCTCTGGTGAGAGACTTCATCAGATTCTGGTTCCTCAAAGAGACGCTGCGATGGCCCTTAAAGGAGATGTCCGGTGCTCACTTTTCTTTTTGTATCCGTTCCGGGCTGCAAAAAAAAAAGAAAATAAGCTTTCTCTTGCCTGCCTACGCTCCCTCGGTGCTCCGGTAGAGGCGTTCGGTCCCCGGGCTGTATTCTTCTTACTTCCTGTTAGCCCGGCACGTCACACGGAGCTTCAGCCTATCACTGGCCGAGGCGGGACATCGCTGCGGCCGGTGATAGGTTGAAGCTCCGTGTGATGTGCCGGGCTAACAGGAAGTAAGAAGAATACAGCCCGGGGACCGAACACCTGTACTGAAGCACCGAGGGAGCCTAGGCAGGTAAGAGAAAATGTGTTTTCTTTTATTTTTCAGCCCGGAACGGATAAAATAAGAAAAGTGAGCACCGGACATCTCCTTTAATGCCTACCATGATCAGTCGGGACACTTTGGAGTCCACAAGACCAAGTCCACTGTCAGACAAAGGTTTTATTGGATTGGGATGCTGAGGGACATTGATAAGTGGTACAGTGAGTGTGCTGTCTGTAATGTCACCAAGAATCTACGCAAGGATGCAAGAGCGACCATGTCAAGTTGTCCCCTACCCGGTCTGGGTGCACTTACGCTCTCACCATGGTGGATCACTACTCCAAGTGGGCAGTAGTAGTGACTGTCAAGGACCTCCCAGCCAAGACTGCTGCCCAGATGTTCTACTCTAACTGGGTACACACCCTGGGTTGTCCGGAATTAGTCCTCACGGATCGGGGAGCAGCCTTTGAGGCCCAACTGAACCAAGAATTGTGTCAGTTCCACGACTGCAAGAAGCTACGGACTACAGCTTACCACCTCGGGGGAATGGATTGAGTGAGCACATCAATCAAGTCTTCATCCACATGCTGCGAGCAGCGTCAGTGTTCAGGCATGAAGAGTGGCCCCAGCTGTTGCCAGAATTGTTGGAGATCTACAACAATACCATCCATTGCTCCACTGGGTACACCCCATTCTTCCTGTTAATTGGTAGACATGGGCAACTGAACGGAAGTTCCCAAGGACGCATAAGTTGGACTCCATTTGGGAAACGGAACCCTACACTATCACCGCAATGTCCTATCCGGACTCCGATATCTATGAGATTCAGAAGATTGGTTATAAACAGCAGGTGGTACATCAAAATTGCATTAAATTTTGCCTTAGAGAGGATCTGCCTAAACCTCCTGCACCTTCTCGCACAGCTGCCAGACCCGTGAGGGAGTATGTACCTGGAGAGGGGATTCACCCGTCAATGGATGTACCGATGTTCTCCCCTAGCCAGCCTGCAGTCTTCTGTGCTATGCTGTACCAAGGAGCGGTGCAGCCATCCCTGGTCTCCTCACCAGCTCCTGTCTCCCATGGAATCTGCTTACATTCCGAATTCCAGTTCATCAGTCCATGTGGATCCAGCAAGTCCAGGACGTATTCCAGTTCCAGAGTTCAGTCTGAAAGAGTGTCCTGCTACTCCAGAAACACCAAGAGCTCTGGAAGCTCCTGAATATATTCTACCTGTATGATATGTTCTCCTCATTTCTCTGGTTTAACTGCCTTACAGAGTAGATGTTAGTTTCCATATGCTTTTCTTCTTTATTGGTAGCCTTTTTGTCCTTTCTCGTTCTCCTTCAGCACGGACTAATCACAACACTTGTTTCCCATTTAACACATGCACAGCGCTATGATGGAAACGAACCCAGAAGAAGCACACACCAGCGTGAAACCGCAGGCAGTCGCCTCTGAGCGTCCTGCATGAAGTCGCTAGCCGGATCTGGTGGAGAATGTGAAGCAGAGTCGTCAGGCTGAGGCCTTGCTGTGAGTGCGGGATACTGTTTGTTTCTTCATACTAGAATACTACAGTGATTTGTGTACATTTCTTGTTCTCAGCACCACCGTAGCCACGTATCCAGAACCTTTGTCTCCCTACGTGTGCTAGAAACTAGGGTGTTAGAAGTTCTTTCAGTGCTGATAGGAGTAGTGCCACTTATTTGTCTTCCTGTTTTTAGTTATTTTTTATATAATAAAGCACACAATACACCATTTTCCAATATCATTTTGGTATTTGTTTCTTATGATTTTCAAAATCTTCACTTGCAGGTAAAAGATTACAAGGATCTTTGTTAAGGCCCTTTTACACAGGCTGCCTATCGGGCAAATGAGCGTTCCTAGGGACTCTCATTCCTGATAATCTGCCCATGTAAAAGGACCAGCAATTAGCCAAACAGCAAGTTAATGCTCATTTCACGTCTTTTAAGTGGCTATTTAAATTATTGTTATTAGCTTCACATCGCCCTGTCTGAACAGGGAATCTGTGGCTGATAATGATGTGGCTGATAGTTGACAAATAAGGGCTTTTTGTTGAATATTCATTATTGACCTACACCAGTGGTTTCCAACATACATCAGCTCAGCTGTTGCAAACAACAACTCCTAGCAGAGTTACATATTTGATAAGAGTGAAAAAGACCAGAAACCATAAAGATCAACCTAAAACCTTACTGTGTTGATCAAGAGGATGGCAAAAAATCCTTATAAAGCAGATGCGAAATGCCTCATACTAAGGGAAAAATAACCTCTAAGTATGGTAATCAGAATAAATCCCTAGATCAGCAACTCTCCTATAAAAATCTAGTAGCTGTCACTTTTAAAATGTTGTTTTTCAAGATAGGCATCAAAGCCCCTCTTGAGCTTGTTCAGGAAATCATCCATCAAAACATCATGTGGCAGAGCATTTCAAAGTCTCACTGCTCTTACAGTAAAGAATCCGGGGAGTATTTATGAAAAGTGCGGTAGGTGAACATCTTCTTGACTGGATGGGATTTTAGATACATCCCTTCCCTTCTAATCCCACTCCCAACTGAATATAACCCCCGTTTCCCCAAAAATTGGGCCGTGGGGCCCGTTTATTTAACAACCAAAATAAATAACAGTTAAATATCTTATACATATAAACATAACCAAAATTCACTGGAGGGCACTCCCCTCTCCCAATCAGACTTGGGCACCATGCTCTTACCCCTGACCGCGACCACCTGGCCCAGGGGCACCCAGATAGCCTTCTGCACCCTCAAGCTCCTGATCCCTCAAACTCCTGAGGCCTAGAACCACCACCAGGAGGCCCAATTGAACAATCTCAAACAAGCATTTATATTTCAAACTACTACCTGCCCTTACACACGTTACAACACCTATCAAAACCCAACCAACCAGATAACAACAAAAAGAGGGCAGGTGGGTAGGACCTTCTTCCTGCTTCCACATGCCGACTGGAGTACCAACCCCCATAGTACCCCCTTATATACACTCCCCCTTCCCCTCCAGATGACCTCCCTGTCACCTCACTTACAGGCCACCTGCTGCCGACCCTTAAAGGGGCAATAGTAAATTAACCCCTTATACCCCCCATTACCTGCCATCCCTCCTGTAACCCAAATTATCCCCTATTCCATATGGAAAGGGCCACTAAAACCCTCTTCAAGGAGCCACTATGCCAGGGGTTCCCCCCGCTCCGTTTGCTCCCACACTCCATTAATTCATGTAGTGGAAACTGTGTACCTGCACCAAATTTAACACATATGCAGGACATGTGATAAATCTGGTGCTGATCACATTTCTTACATCAGTACTCCACCTTGTATGGTGTTTTCTCTGTGATTTTTTTGTGTGACTTTTTAACCTGTGCGGCAGTTATGCGACTTTTTAATAACGCTGTCAACAGTTAGTTTGTAAGCTCTTTTTTATTTGGTGGTGATTAGCGCCCGTTTTGGTGGGTTGCGCCAAAGTATGCAACCTTTCAAAAAAAAATTAGCAGTTTCATAAATCCCTGACCCCTGCAAAAAATCTACCAAAAGCATATCTACCACTGCCACAATTAAAAACACAGGTAAATGAATCGCAGGAAAAGTCACAAAAAACACACTGCTCCAAAATATTGTTACTAATTTACCCAAGAAAACCAGGGTAAAATGCTTCATAAATACCCCCCTCCCAGTCTGTGATGATGGTGAAATCTTCTTTCCTCTAAACGTAAAGAATGCTCCCTTGTCATTGTTACCGGCCTAGGTATAAAAAGATCACTAGAAAGATCTCTGTACTGTCCATTCAATTATTTGTACATTTTAATCTGATCGCCTCTAAGACGTCTTTTCTCCAAATGGATTGACCCCCAAGTCTTTGTTCAAAACTCCCCCCATTACTGTACTCTCATCAATCACCCTCCTGTGCACTCGCTCTAGTTCAGCCATGTCCTTCTTATATACAGGTGCCCAAAACTGTACATAATACTCCATGTGTGATTTGTATAGAGGCAGTAGCTGCCAGGAACTGGCCACTAAAGTTGTATTTACTGTCTGTACATCAATACCCCTAAGTCTTTTTTAGTGGTAGGTTTACCCAGCGTTTTACTATTTAGCGCTTAATTGTACATTTGTTATTTCTCTGCTTGTGTATACAGCTTGCTCAAATTCCCTTGTAGTATATTGTACTTTTCTGTGTAAGTCCTCCTACATAGCTTAGAATGTTTTGCAAATAATGCAATTCTATTCTGTAAGTCACCTACATGGTTCTTAGTAAAGATAATGCAAAGAAGAAGGCCCAATAAAGCTATATGCGGTACCTCCCTTGTAACTGTGACCCAATCAGCATATGTTCTATTCATAACCACCCTTTGTTTCCTATCTCTTACTGACCACTGCATGATGTCAAATGAAATCACAAATTAGCATGTTTTTATTGAAAAACTTTCTAAAGCAAAAGTCGCATCTGAGACAAACTGTGCAACAAATGTACACCACAAATCCAGGGAAAAACCAATGATAAGTCCCCCCCCCCCCCCCCCCATGTCTCTATGTGAGCAAATAGAGCAGCATCACAAAGCTGTGAAAGCTGGGACAGTCGAGGCACCCTACAATGTGAAGAAAACCTTGTCCCTGCTACTGCAGCTGTTCCTCAAATTCCTCTGTGCACACTATGGAAGACACAGTGTGCGGTAGTGTTATTTTTAGAGGGCATGATGATTGACAGTGTAATATTTAGGAAGCACAGTCTCTTGAAGGGTTATAATGATTGTTGTCTTTATACAGAGGATCAGGATCGTTTGGCAAAGTGAGGAACCAATGATGTCAAGGCATCAAACTTTACAGAGGAAGATGGAGGTGGAAAAAGACATGGCGTCTGGGCCAGATGAAGAAGAAAAGGAAAGACAACAGAGAAGATGTCTCCTGTGAGTCATTTTATGTTTGTGTATTCTCCTGACTGTCCCGTTAAATCTCTCGTCACTTCTAGGTTTTGCAGTAATAATGGATGAAACTGTACCCTAACTTGAGGCTCTAGTTGTTACAAAACTACAAGCTCTCCAGACATAATGCGGTATCTTTTTTGTCGGGTTTTGCGCCCAAATTGTGTCCAAATTGTGTCCCTTGCGACACAATTTGCAACCAAAAAAACCAAAACCCTCCATTTAAAAAAAAACTGGAAGGGGGCGTGGTCATGGGATAAAGTGGGCGTGGTCCCAACAAAAGGGGCGTGGTACCGACAGTTTTGAAAAATCCCAACATATTTACTAAGGTTTACACAGAAAAGTGTTGTATTTGAGCTGAGAAAAACCCGACAGATCAGAACAGTTGTAAAAAAAAGCAAAATGTAGGGAAAAATGCGAAATGTAGGGAAACCTTAGTAAATACCAGTGTGAAATCAAAACCCAGAAAGAAACCTACACTCCACTCTTAGTAAATAAACCCCAATGGGTGTTGTAGCTTTGCAACAGCTGGAAAGAGTGACTTGAACAGAAGTGATTTTAGACTGTGAAGCCCATTTTATTTTGGGCCTGACTCCTGTAACATCCACCAAAAAAAAGGGCGACATAGTCTAATATGTTCAGGCCTATTTTTGGTCTCAGTCTATTCCTTACTAGACAGGCCCGCAACATGTCTCAGTGGAAGGGAAGGGGGACTGTCGGGGGGCATCATAATGAAGTGCTCCGTCTTCTAGGCAGCCTTAATCTGGCCCTGCCTAAATGATTTTATAAGTAATTCTACTTACATCTAAAAATATTACAATGATTTTACTGTACAGTTTGGATGTATAATGGTCACCGAGATCTCTGGTCATAAATGATCTTTTTGCAAAAGAATCAAAATAAATTTTATCAGGTCTTACTAAGAGTGTAGTGTAGGTTTCTTTGTGGGTTTAATTCCCTACAATTTATTTTCCACGGTATTTACTAAGGTTTCTCTAAATTTTCCACTTTCCCTACACTTTGCTTTTTTGTTACACATGCTCTGATCTGTCTGGTTTTCCTCAGCTCAAATCCACCACATTTTATGTGGAAACCTTAGTAAATATGTTGGGTTTTTGTGAAAATGTCCCATTTCCAAGACCATGCCCCCCTTTCCCAGCGACCACGCCCCTTGTTCATTTTTTGGGGGGGCAAAATGGAGAGTAAATCGTGTTTTTTCAATTCTGGCGCAAATTCTGGCGCAGACTCTGGCACAGACAGAATTTCTGGCGCAATGCGACAGAATCTGGCGCAATAGTGAATGAGGGCCAGTGTAGTAATCTCAGTACGGGAACTGATGACATCATTTCATTCATTAGCCAACACCTTTACAACTAATGTTCAGTCTGCTATTGAGTCTGCATAGTAGGTCTGATTGGATCAGTAGTAGTAGCTAGTGTTGAGCGGCATAGGCCATATTCGAATTCGCGAATATTCGCGAATATATGGACGAATATTCGTCATATATTCGCGAATATTCGCATATTCGTTATAGCCTCGTTTTATTTTCGCATATGCGACAATTCGCGTATGCGAAAATTTACAGATGTGAAAATTAGCATATACAAAATTAGCATAAGCTAAAATTCGCATATACGAAAATTAGCATATGCTAATTTTCGCATACGCGAATTTTCGCACGCCAGTCTCACACAGTAGTATTAGAGCCTCCTTTACACCACACAAGCTGGAAGCAGAGAGGGGTGATCACTGTGATGTGTACTGTGAAGAAAAAAAAAACAAAAAAAAACGAATATTCGTAATTACGAATATATAGCGCTATATTCGCGAAATTCGCAAATTCGCGAATATGCGATATTCGCGAATAATATTCGAATTGCGAATATTCGCGAGCAACACTAGTAGTAGCCACTAATGAATTGAAGAGATATCCTATATAACAACACGAGCTGTTATCATTAGCGTTCAACTGCCATCAGAGTCGTACATAGCAGAAAAGCTATGTACAAGTAAAAACAACACCGGGTATCTTTTAAAAAGGAAGCTGCATCCCGATGCTCATGTGAAGGAAAGCAAAACAAAGGTTCCTGATGAATTTTGGCTAAAGGAACCGCATTAACAACCTACTAGATGTCTGAATGGACTTGTAACATTGAGAAGCCATCAGGCTATTCTTCATATTATACACGCTGGATAATGTGCAATATGGTGATTGAACTATAGTTTTGCTAAGGGCACATGAGAGTTGCATACTCTGAATAAATGTCATAAGAAGGAGCACTTTAAACTAACACTTGAGAGGGAAAGGAACAGCTAATGTGCTTTATATCTTACGCATCTAACCCTGAAGAACTGTTCAATCTAACTTTAAGGAATCATGTAAAAAAAATTTTATAATAATTCACACAATTGCGTTTTTTCCGCTTAACACACACAACTATCAATATTGGCTAACTGACCATTTGCGGAGGTGATATATATGTATGGACAGTGTTGCAATACCACTGCTCCAATATTCACACTAAGGAATTGTTAAAACACACAAACATCGAAATTGACACTATTCCGGGATCCTTTGGGCATGTTGCCAATAATGCACGGAGATCTGTAGGTGAATTCTGACTAACTGAATATATAATGAACTGACATTGACACACGTAAGGACATTGCTACAATGCTCAGGATTTAATGTGCAATATATCCAAAAAGACAGTACTAAGGCAAGCAAGTGTTGAGAACATATATGCACAAGTATTGCATTTCTGATCAAAGTGTGAATATAAGTTTATTATCAGTACCAACGTAAGAAGTGTTGATATTGCTCGACAGTATAAAATAAACTGTGTCTCCATTAACAGTATTGCCTGCTGCACGTTATGTCTCTCTAAACGGACACTGCTACAGGATTTGGACTAGCGGCTAGCATTGATAATGTGAATATCGCGGACCACAGATGGGAATTTAAGACTGCTGATTACAAAAGTCCGCAATTTGAGACAAGAAACTATGAGAAACAGATACTTTTTGCACAATACTCACCATTGTAACAGGAGGGTGTTGTTTAAGATGCTGCAATACACTCAAAGACTCTATTGAATGGTGATCAACAGTAAGTGTATTTTTGATACAGTGTTTTTTTCTTTATAAGTTTTTTCCATATATTTTTTCATATTTTAATAGGAATCAATAAAGAGTATTTTTAGAAAGGTTCCCTGATATTTCAGTTTTTGTCAGACTCTGGATGTACTAAGTATTAACCACAGAGGTGATACCACCACTCCACTGGACCTATACCATGCTATGATCAACGTTAGTGCATAACTACATATGGTGCCAAAGTATTCTCACCCATTATGCTGGTGCCTTACCGCTCCACCACCCAACAGCTACTGTTTCGGCTCCTTCCTCAGGGGGCTCTAAAGATTTATTTTGTGCATACAGTGAGATAACCTCTTAACAATCAAAACATTTACCATAAGGAATCATGTCTTACTGATACAAATAAAGCTAATTACTTTCTCTAACCTAAAACTTCCATTCCCTTTATGAATTTATAGTACCAGACGCTGGTTCCTTTCCAGCTTCATAACATCTTTTCCATGAAATGGTGCCCGGATTGTAAGGTGATATTAAATGAAGGGTCTGATTATTGATTTGAGTAAAATAATACATTTCATTATTGTATTTATACAGTGAGAACATTCCCTGCCTGCAGCAGTAGAGCAAGAGAAAATTTAACCATTTAACCATGCACGGTACTAAAGGAGAGACAAATTCTAAAAGTCTGTTTATGTATGTGTAATATTGGGGCATGTACTATTTAAGTCCTGAATAGTGTTGAGCGTGAATATTCGAAATGTGAATTTTTACCGCGAATGTCAGCACTTAGATTTAGAATATAGCGCTACATATTCGCATAAAGACGAATATACGTTTTTTTTTTCTTCACAGTACACATAACAACAATGATGGGTACTGTGTAAAAAAAAAGTGATTCCAACTTGTGGTTCAAAGAATGCTCCAATATTATTTACTGTGTGAGTCAGCGTGGAGCGCGAACATTTTGCATATGCAAATATGCACTTCCAGAGGACACTGATCCCTCCCTTCCATTAGCTTGTGGGCCAATGAGAAGGATGCAAATACAGTTGTCAGAGGTTAGCAACATCCCTAGCAACCAATAGGAAAGTTGCCCACCCCTTCACTATATAAGATTCTTCCCAGCAGCGTTTTTTTTGCAGTTTCATGAGGTAGTGAGAGGAGATTGAACACTGTCGGTGCTGGGCAAATAAAATGATATACTGAATCGATAGTTACTGTTAGATAGGGTAGGTTAGTTTAGCAGATAGGTTCTAGTGTAGCGTATAGTGTTAGTTAGTTGAAAGATATAATCGCTCAAGCGTACTATACAAATTTCATTATGGTTTTCGCATGGAAAAAAAGTGAACGAACATAGCGAATATGCAAATTTTGCAAATTCGAATATGGCCCCTGCCGCTCATCACTAGTCCTGAACTTTATCCATTAATTCAGCAATTATTAATGCATTTTACCCTAGGACTGGAAACCTGCTAAGAACTGATCAACATCTGTTCCTAAAAAGGTAAAGTGGTTATTTCACGAAGATAACCTCTTTTAAAAGGGTCCAGCCACACATTTCCCCTTCAGCAGAAGAAAATAAAACATAGCATGATGGACAGGCAGATGAATAGCTGTCAATTTAATTCTTGGACACAAAAATGGAGGAAAAAGAATTGCTTGAGAAAGGTTCCCTGAGACCTGAATCATTGCATGGGCCAACAAATGATCTCCATTTGGAATGCTGCCTGGATCTCCATTTCTGTATACATATGGGATTTTGGGATTATATTTTGTGAGGCATACACCAATTTTATTCAATTCGTTTTATGCTACTGGCTTCTGTGTTTAATGCACAGACAAGCGGAGTCTGCTAAAGTGTCAGGATTATGTATTTGTTTTTCAGAATTGACCACTAGTTTCAATAGGTTTATTAAATTCAGATAGATGCTGGCATTGTGGCTCAGGGTTGGGGACTTTGTCTCATATATTGTGCAATTGCCTATCAATTATTCAATATTTGAATGAAAATGAAGCACATATAAATAGGCATTGCCAATCTCATCTTATTTTGACTCCCCAATTAGTAATATTGGCAATGCCAGATAAAAAATCTTCAACCCTTGAGACATTCTCTGGCAACGCATCTTATAGCAGCAGCCAAGCTTCTAATACAGTTGCTTTAGCTCCAACAAGTTCCACCAATGATCACTTGGGGTTGATAAAGTTAATGAAATAGTACGCTTAGAGGAGCTCACTAGCTGGATACCAATAGATATGAGCTATTTATAAGAAAATAAGAACCCTGGTTCTTAGCTTAAAGGTGTACTTCATGATAGAAAGGATAAGGGATAAGGATAAGACTACGGGTGTCTGGCCGCTGGGACACCCTTGATCTCCTGCATGGCCCCGGGCTCTCCTCCTAAATGGAGCATGTCAACCACTGACAAAGTGGTGGCCGACATGCCTTCTCCAAGCAGCTCTATAGGAGAGCCAGAGATACTCGAGTACAGTGCTCCGGCTCTCCCATAGAAATGCATGGAGGGGTGTATCGGCCACAACTTCGTGCGGTGGTGGACATGACCCATTCAGGAGTAGAGCCAGGGTGCCAGGAGGGAGTTATTGTGTTAACAATTTGCTTTTCCGATTTAGGGTGCGTTCACACTGCGGAATCTAAATTCAGTTAGCGGAGATTCTGTCTGGCAGCCGCCGCCAAAAATACTTTGTCGCTAGGGCCGTGGGGCACTGAGCCATCACCATTGATGGCTGTGTAGTGCTCGGGGAATCCGCGCAAAGAATGAACATGTTCTTTCTTTGCGCTGAACAATTTCAGCGGCGGAATGGTCTGTCGCTGAAATTCCGTAGTGTGAACGGGTCTCGCGGAGACCCATTCACACTAATGTTAAATTCACACTGCGGAATTCTGTAGTGTATATATTGTATGAACTTTCACATGCCAAAATGTGCAACATTATGAGATATGCTTTACTGCAAACCCCATAGACATCTCTCTGGCCACAATATTAGGCACACCTGTTCAATTGCTTGTTAATGCAAATATCTAACCAGCCAATAACATGGCAACAACTCAATTCATTTAGACATGTTAATATGGTAAAGACAACTTGCTAAAGTTCATACCAAGCATCAGAATGGGGAAGAAAGATGATTTAAGTGACTTTGAATGTGGCATGGCTGTTGGTGCCAGATGGGCCGGTTAGAGTATTTCAGAAACTGCTGATCTCCTGGGATCTTCAAACACTGGGGTCTTTACAGAGAATGATCCAAAAAAAATATAATATATAATATATAGTATAATAGTATAATAGTAACTTAAATAATCACTTCTTATAACCAAGGTATGCAGAATCTCTAAATGTGCAACACCAAATCCTTGTAGCAGATGGGCTACAGCAACTTTGCCTGGTCTAATGAGTCTTGATTCCAGCTACAACATTTAGATGGCAGGGTCAGAATTTGGCATAGACAACATGAAAACATGGATCCATCCTGGCTTGTATTACTGGTCTAGGCTGGTGGATGTGGTGGTGTAATGGTGTGGGGGACATTTTCTTGGTATACTTCGGGCCCCATAGTACCTATTGAGAATCACTTAAAAGTGACAGCCTCCTGAGTATTGCTGATGACCATGCCCATCTGTTGCTGACCATAACCGCCCTCGCCCCTCCCCCCACCCCCACCCTCAGCATGATCGCGGGGGAGCAATCCACTTTTGAGGTAGCCGGAGGGCTTACCTCTCATCCTGTGCTGGTCCCGGCTCTGTGATTGATCGAGTGCAGAGCACTACTAATCAAGTGTAAACAAAAGTTGAATAAAAATTAAAAAAAAAAGCCCCCGCCCCCCCCCTTTCATAAATTCCATATAAAAATATGTTAACATAATAAAAATAAACATATGTGATATCTCCGTGTGCGAAAATGTCCAAACTATAAAAATATCAAAAGTCACCAGTAGACCAACCAGTGTGGAGAAGGTGCTCTTAAAACTTAACCTTTAACATGTCACTTAAAAGGACTACCAATTGTGATACTATAATGAGTATTCAGGTTGTACTCCAGTGTTCACCCCAACAACAAGTGTGCATCATTGGATGTACACGAGTGAATAACACATCTCTCAGCGTGTTTCTGTCACTAATTATCATGACGTCATCAGGGGAGTTATAAACATAGGGGATTATATATTATAGTAATCCGGCTTCCATGCAGAGTGGGTTGGGGAATTTCACCCCCTCCATAGGATGCATATGAGTCGATCCGTGAAAAGAAGATGCCGTCAGTGCACGCCTGCAGTGGCAGACTGGTCGGCACCGTATTGGGTCTGGCAATACAGTGACAACCAAACGCGTTGGAAGATGTGTTTTTTACTTTTTTACTTATTTTTTTACTTTTGTACATCCAATGATGCACACTTGTTGTTTGGGTGAATGCTGGAGTATAACCTAATACTCATTATAGTATCACAATTGGTAGTCCTTTTTTAACTGTGCATTATCGAATTGGCTGCAGACGGAACATCTGCTGCAGATGATTTCTGTTTATGATACGACACAATAACATTATTTTTATACTTTTTAAGTGCATATTAAAGGTTAAAGGGGTATTCCAGGATTTTTTTTATTTGACTATGCTACAGGGGCTGTAAAGTACGTGTACTTCAGAATATAGTGTCTGTACCTGTGTGTGACGGTTTTCTCACAATTCTTCTGTGATTATTGCCCCAATATTTATTTTTAACAGCATACAAAATGACTGTTGTCTCAGATTTTTCCAAGGTTGCAATCCAATCAATAGAAAAATAAGCCTTCATACCGCCCTGTACGTGGAAAAATAAAAAAGTTATAAACGTATTCATTTTCGTGCATGTAGTCATGATTTTTTCCAGAAGTAAGACAAAATCAAGCCTATATAAGTAGGGTATTATTTTAATTTTATGGACCTACAGAATAGAGATAAGTTGTCATTTTTACCGAAAAATGCACTGCGTAGAAAATGGAAGCCCCCAAAATTTACAAAATGGCATTTTTTCTTACATTTTGTCGCACAATTAATTTTTTTTCCATTTCACTGTGGATTTTTTGGTAAAATGACTAATGTCATTGCAAAATAGAATTGGTAGTGCAAAAAATAAGCCATAATACAGAATTTTAGGTGGAAAATTGCAAGGGTTATGATTTTTAAAAGGTAAGGAGGAAAAAAAAACGAAAGTGCAAAAATGGAAAAACCCTGAGTCCTTAAGGGGCTAAAGGAGTAATCTAGTGCAGACTACTCCTATTCCATTGTGCACGAGCTGGAAAAGAAATGAAAATAAACTTTCACTCACCTTCCTGCGTTCCTGCAGAACGCCGCTACAGTTGATCGGTCCTCCGGGCCGTCTTCTTCCTACTTCTGTGTACACGGATCATCACATGCAGCGATATTCCACCTCGGCCAGTGATAGGCTGAAGCACCGTGTGACACACGGAAGTAGGAAGAAGACAGACCGGAGGGCCGAACAGCTGTATCGGCGCTCCGCGAGAACGCAGGAAGGTGAGTGAAAGTTTATTTTCATTTTTTTTTTCAGCCCTGGCACAATGAAACAGGAGTAGTCTGCACTAGACTACTCCTTTAAGTTTACACCAACTATTATTTTGCACAAACATGCACCAGTATTTGTTGCACTTTTGTGTGTTTCTAAAGCAATGCCCTGTTTCCACAAAAGCACGCCCCCTTTTACAAAGGTCACACTCCTTTGTCGGACAAGACATAAAACTAACAAAAAAGATTAAGAAAATCCATAGTAAACGTGATGAAAGTCCTCAAAGACAATTTTTGCTTGATAATATGCAAAAACTGCACAAAAATGCTGGCGCTTTTGGAATGGTAAATCTGGGCAAATATGTTTAACATTAGAAAAAGTATTTAAGCATCCAGATTTCCTGTAAGGCAAGTCATATGGTGTGGCATTTTTTTTTTTTTTTTTTTTTGTTTGTTTTTTGCCTATGGCACCAAAATATCGTTTCCCAGCCATATCTATGAAGAGTATCTTAGGCATGCCTTATGCATACCTAAAGAAAGGGGGGGGGGGGAGGTAAGCTGTGACCATCACCTATTGTTGATAATGTGATCCAGTGTCCTCTATATACAGTATAGGTGTTACTTTTCTGAAAATTGATCACTATAGGAAAAACATTGTTATCTTTGAACAATATGTTTAGCATAAAAACATGATAATAACAATAGGACTAATTTTCTAGATATTGTCTAGTTTTCTGCAGTCTATAGATTCTTAACCATACAAATAAAGATAAATACTTAACTATGGAATTGTAGTGATGGTAATTTTGTTACTTATTTCTTAACACTTAACAGACATTTGTTGTCACAATGTAATCTTAAAGGGGTACTCTCCTGCAGCACCCTGAGTCATCAGCTGTATGGAGCTAAGTTTGCTCTGTGGCTGATGACTCACAATACAGGGGCCAGCAGTTTGTGACATCCTAGCCCTGCCCCCTCGTGATGTCACTCCGCAGTGGCCCCCTCCCATAGGCTTGCATTAAGGGGGCGTGGTGTGACATCACGATGGGGCAGGGCTGTGACATCATGAACTGCTGGGTCCTGTATCGTGGGTCATCAGCCAGGGAGCAAACTTAGCTCCGTACAGCTAATGACTTGGGGGGGGGCCTTCTAGCAGACCAGAGAAGTAGATTGCCGATAACACTGATCAGTGTTATGCCTATGCATAGCACTGATCAATATTTGCAATCAAAATATTGCAACAAACAGACACCTGTGGGTACTAAAAATGTGTAAAAAAAATAAAAAAAAGTCAAAAATATAAGTGAATAAGCAAATCCCCAATAAAAAATTGTATTCCCCTTTTTTTCCATTTAACAAAAAAAAATATAATGATGTTAATAAACCCATACAATAAACAGCGTAAACGTAAAAAAAAAAAATATATCAGTTTTCTTTTTAATTTCTCACCATAAATGTTAGTTTTTTTGCACCATGCATTCTGTGGTAAAATGAAAGATGTCATTACAAAGTACAGTTGGTCACACAAAAAAACAAGCCGTCATATATGTCTGTGGAAGGAAATATAAAAGAGTTATGGCTCTTAGAATGTGAGGGGGGTGAAAACGCAAAAAGAAAAATCCTGTGTCTTCAAGAGTGTTGCTCGCGAATATTCGCAATGCTAATTTTATTCGCGAATATCGCATATTTGCGAATTCGCGAATATTCGCAAATATAGCACTATATATTCGTAATTACGAATATTGGTATTTTTTTTTCACAGTACACATCACAGTGATCACCCCTCTCTGCTTCCAGCTTGTGTGGTGTAAAGAAGGCTCTAATACTACTGTGAGACTGGCGTGCAAATTTTTGCATATGCTAATTTTTGTCTATGCTAATTTTTGAATATGCTAATTTTCGCATATGCGAAAATAAAATGCGAATATTACGAAAATGCGAATTTAGCGAATATATGACGAATATTCGTCCATATATTCGCGAAATATCGCAAATGCGAATATGGCCTATGCCGCTCAACACTAGTCTTCAAGGCCAAAATGGGCTCTGAGCTTAAGGGGTCAAAATGCAATGGGCTTTTTAGCTGAACAGAACTATACATGAATAATATGAACACATGAATGTAACAAAGAGTGTTTTGCTTAAAAGATATTCTGAAAATCAACAATGACTTTCTGTTTTACAGGAATGGCTAAGTGATGACACCTAGTGGCATCAACCAATGAGTAATAACAATAATTTTTTTTTTAATAACACATTAGAATATTTAGAGGAATATCTAAATATCTAATTATAATGGAATAAATACTGTCAAGTTATATAACAAGTCTACAGTTTAACATTATCCCGCAGCTTGTCAGATAATCCTGGAGCTGCTATAGTAAACTGAAGTATTCACCAGTTAAGATTACTAGTATTTTATTGTCATAGATATGATGACATGCCATGTTTTTATAAATAGAAAAATATTTACCATTTCTATAATATTCCTTAAGTAGATTTTAAAAGAATTTCCCATTTTTTATTTTAAATGATTTCTGACATTTTTTTTTTTTTATGTTTTATTGCTTTAAGTTGGGTAAACTTTTGAACAGTTTGGTTTGGCTTGGTCTGACTCGAACAGGCAATGAAATAAGCCCCAAAACACATTTAAAACACTGCCTAACAGCTCTAAACCCCTGTCTAACACTGATAGGAATGTATTCAAGTAGTTTTAAAGTGTTTCTAAGGATCAGTTATGGCGACATGCGGTAACCCATGGCAACTATTCCAGCTCACCAATTTTTTTGGGCTTATTCACATAAAAATAAAGTGGCATAAAGTATCCCTAGCTGTTGGTAGATGCCTGCCAGTGTTAATAAGCACACAGAGGCATGGGAGGACGCTGTGACTTTATCTCAGAGTGCCAACCATTATTCCTTTTTTGGGAGTAGTAACAGAATTGGCAATGTAAAATAGTGGAGACTGAAGATGGTAGCCCACATACAGCAGGAGGTGGCTGACTGATGTTAATAGCGTACAGCATGAGATGGATGACAAATGTTTATAGTGTACAGCACAAGGTGGCGGACTGATGTCACTAGGGCACAGCATGAGATGGCATTCTGATGTCACTAGCATCCAGCAGGGGTGGTGATTGTACTGCCTAATCAGTGGCATTTGACACAGGAGGTTTAAATTCCTCACTGATCCATGACTGATTCATTTTAGTAAAAGTCAGTTTTTCCATGCTGCTGGCTGACAATCTTGTTCGATTCAAGGTGACCACGCCACCTGCTGCGCTGAACACTCTCCCTGAAGCCACTCTAGAGGGTGGACAAGACAGAATACTCATGGCAAACTGGGAAAGTTCTGGCCAATGATTAGACACAAAGGTCCTTTTGGACAGAAAATCTCAATATGCATTTCTATTTTTCTGTCTACATTACTGCCATAATAACAGAATCCTCTATTCATAACATTGTATACTAAAAAACACAACTAGAGTTTATGATTACATATAATTATCAATTTTAATACATATAAAATCTATAAACAACACATTATATAAAATATTACAGGCAGGAATTCCTATATAATGCAGAGCCAGAAAACACAGAAGAAAATCTTACTATTTATAATACATATGCAGAGTTGAAATAAACCACAATGTGCAAAAATATGGTGAATATTTATATCCCACTGTTGCCAAAATATGTATACCCTTATGTAAACTATGTGCTACTCATGAGCCTATAATGGTCTATATAAGCCCAACTCTAGTAATAGTAACTGGGTAACACATAGTGAACTAGTAAACATATACACTGATATTGCAACATCCAACTTGCTAAATGATTGGTGTCTTACCTATAATGGATATGTGTTCACTCGCCACCGCTATCCCTACAGCTGTTTCAGCTCTTTCCTCAGGGGGCATGCCTGGCCAATGGTCTAATCTGGTTAATAAGTCTGGCTGGAGGGAGCAGGTTTGCCAAAAATTCGATTTTATTTTGGCCAGCAGTCCTGGCTGGCCGCAAGGGGATTGCAAAAGTAAAGGCAACAAATTTGAATTTGGCCAGCAGCCCTGGCTTGCCGCAGCAAAAGCAAACACAGTTAATTTGAATTTTGCTCCAGCCAGGCAGCCCAGGCCTAGCTGGGAAATCCCACTGATACAACAGAAATGGAGCAAGGCTTTTTTCGGCAATGTATTGCCCCTTGCCGTAGGTACTACTCCCTATATCAACTGTGGCATGCATGGTATGGCTGTCTCAGCAAAATAGTGGCGATCAGATACGTGCCACCTTGGCTGGGCAAACCCCATTAGTTGCCTAAAGGCCATGGAGTCCACAAGATGGTATGGGAGGCCTGTGCCACCAACAACTTGGCCAAGTAGGAATTGAAGCACACTACAACAGGGCGACTGAGAGAATACTGTTGTCTGGAGGACATGGATTTCCCATTTCTTTACCAGACATACTTTTTTAAGGATGGTTTTCTTTTTTGGGCTTTTTCACCAACCTACTTGTCAACTTTAAGTTTCAATGCTTTGAACTGTTTTTATCTTACAACAAGGTACGTATAAGACAAGGTTAATAAAACCAACATTTATCAAATACAATCGCTCTAGAAGCTCAATGTGTTTGGAATGCACAGGCTTTTTAGTATAATCCATGTTTGCGTGTACGCAACTAGAAAGATTTAGGGTGTGTTTGCATTAAAATATGAAATTCAACAAAACTGTGTGAACAGGTCAGATATGAGTCAGAGGAACACACTTTTGCATGCCAAAGATGACAGCACAATGAGTACTGACAGTGTTTGTGAAACTATATGAAATGTACCAGACCTGTATGAACACTGCAGGCTAGATATGTATAACATTAACATGTGTTTCGACTGGCAGAGATGACTGCACAATACACACTGAGAGTGTTTGTGAAACAATATGAAATGTACCAGATCTGTATTAACACTAAAGGCTAGATATGTATTACTTCAACACGCTTTTTGATTGGCAGAGACTACTGCACAATGCGTACTGACGGTGTTTGCGGAACTATATGAAATGTAACAGACCCGTATGAACACTACAGGCTAGATATGTATTACTTCAACAGCTTTTTGACTGACATAGATTACTGCACAATGCATACTGACTGTGTTTGCGGGACTATATGAAATGCAACAGACTTCTATTAACACTAAAGGCTAGATTCGTATAGCTTCAACATGCTTTTTGACTGTAGAGATTACTGCACAATGCGTACTGACAGTGTTTGCGGAAATATATGAAATCCACCAGAACTACAGGATAGATAGAGATCACGGCACTGGCTACTGTAGCTGGTTGAAGAACACTATTCAATTCGGGTATTTTCAGGTATGAGCCTTGAAAAAGGCTTTGGATTTGTGGTAGCAAAAGATGAGCCCTTCAGAAGCTGTGAGAAGGATGTCCCCTTATCTGCTGTATAGGAGCCCCTATAGGTTTCTTGTATGGGGATTGACTCCTGTTCACACACACACACACACAAGGTCTCTCTTTCTAATCCGTATCTATCTATCTATCTTTCTCTCTCTTTCTAATCTGTATCTCTATCTTTCTAACCACTAACTGTCCCTATGTCTGGCTCTCTCACTCTCTCTGTCTCCTCTCTACAGAACTTCCGAGCGCTCTGAACATTGTGAGTGCTGTCAATGCCCTTTTATCTGTTTCCCTGGCTGTGTCCTTTTGGCCTTTGTGGTTGATTGACACAGTAAATAACATGATAGACCTGGACTATCATGTGATCTGCTGCTTTCCCTGCATCATCTCACCATCCCTCGCACCCTGAACCCGCAAAAGCGTGTGTGTTCACTGAGCCGGAAAGATCCAAAAGTTTGGGTAATTATTATTACAGGAGAAAAAATGTTGTAAAGTTTTGTTCAGTCCACCTGATATTATCTCCTTTTTCAGCAGTCCAATAGTCAAAATGAACTTAAAGAGTCTGAAAGCAAAAATATTTTTCAATTTTATGGTTTTAACATAGTGGCCCTCATTTACTATTGCAAACCCGACATGTTTTGTCAGGTTGTGCGCCAGATTCTGCCGCATTGTGCCAGAAATTCTGTCTGCGCCAGATTGTGTGCCAGAATTTGCGCCAGAATTGAAAATAAAACCCAGACTAACTCCATTTTGCTAAGAAAACATGAAAAGGGGGCAAGGCTGCTGGTAAAAGGGGGAGTGGTCTCCAAAAAGGGGCGTGTTCCCGACATTTTCACAAAAAACAACATATTTACTAAGGTTTCCACATAAAATGTGGTGGATTTGAGCTGAGGAAAACCAGACAGATCAGAGCATGTGTAAAAAAAAAAAAGCTAAGTGTAGGGAAACCTTAGTAAATACTGTGGAAAATACATTGTAGGGAATTAAAACCCACAAAGAAACCTACACTCCACTCTTAGTAAATGAGAGCCAGTATGTGTAATTTTGAAAAATAATGTATTAGTCTGTCGCCACTATAGCCACAATAAGCACTATTAAGATTGTGCTCATTATATGTGCTCTTTTGCCTGAAATATGCATGTATAAGCTGTCATTGAATGGCTCAGAAGGTTAATAGGTACAGTCATACTAGGCAAACAGTATAGAATATAACAGGATTCATAAAGGTTGGCCTTGTCAAATTAGGAACGCTATTACTATGCAGCTCAATTACCTGACCTTATATAGTCTAGATCCAAGCGGTGTTGACAGGACATTTGACCTCTTTGTATTTTTCCCTATGCATTTTCAGTAATGTCGATTTCATTGAAGACAGTCAATTAAAAAATAGCACTCCAGAGAACATCAAGTAACCTACCTCAGAAAGCTTGAGAGTTTATACAGACAATATTCAGGTATGTATAATACATATCTAATACAGCAGAAAAATACATTTTCACATAACAAAACTAAAACAAAGAAAGTTTACTGTAAGTGTAACATTAGGTGGGTAATACCCAAAGCTACACAGTCACTGCTGGCACCACCTAATTAATTCCTGTCACCCTACACTGCCAGGAAACTGTGTGTATCCAAAATTCCCTAGACAGGCAACAATATTCAGGCACAACAGTAATGTCAGATCTGTTAAAAAAAAAAAAAAAGGAAACAGTGAGTAAGTAAATCTACTGACAGGTTTCACTTAGTCATAATACTGCTGGGGTATTTTATCATTGCAAACAAAAAGAACTTATAGCAGACAATGCATTGTACAAAAATGAACTCATAAAAGTCACATGGGTGGTACCAGTCTTTCAAGGAGGCAGGCAGTCCTGGAGTGTTAATTCTGAGTTGTCAGATCTCAGTGATGGCAGGAGCCCGCTTAGTCATGGCTAGTGTTGAGCGGCATAGGCCATATTCGAATTCGCGAATATTCGCGAATATATGGACGAATATTCGTCATATATTCGCGAATATTCGCATATTCGTTATATTCTCGTTTTATTTTCGCATATGCGAAAATGCGCGTATGCGAAAATCAACATATGTGAATATTAGCACATACAAAACTAAGATACGCGAAAATTCGCATATGCGAATTTTCGCACGTCAGTCTCACACAGTAGTATTACAGCCTTCTTTACACCACACAAGCTGGAAGCAGAGAGGGGTGATCACTGTGATGTGTACTGTGAAAAAAAAAAAAACGAATACTCGTAATTACGAATATATAGCGCTATATTCGCGAAATTCGCGAATTCGCGAATATGCGATATTCGCGAATAATATTCGAATTGCGAATATTCGTGAGCAACACTAGTCATGGCACCAGCATACACTTCACTTTCACTATTCTGAGCACACACCTCAAAGTGCCCGTCCTTCTGGATGAAATCTTTTGGGATGGAACATTTATAGATCTGGCCAGATCCTGGGGCCATAATGGGGTTATCCAGCATTACAAAAATTAGCTACCTTTTTCCAGAATAAGCACCACACCTGTCCACAGGTTGTGTGTGGTATTACAACTTGGCTCCATTAACTTTAATGGAACTGAGTGACAATAACAGACACAAACCAAAGACAAGAGGGGCACTGTTTCTGTATGAAAGAAACTAACTGCTGTGCCCCTGTGGGAAGTCCTTATGGAGGTTTAACCCCTTAAGGACCGGAGGTTTTTCCGTTTTTGCATTTTCGTTTTTTGCTCCTTGCCTTTAAAAAATCATAACTCTTTCAAATTTACACCTAAAAATCCATATGATAGCTTATTTTTTGCGCCACCAATTCTACTTTGTAATGACGTCAGTCATTTTGCCCAAACATCTATGGTGAAGCGGGAAAAAAAATCATTGTGCGACAAAATTGAAAAAAAAACGCTGTTTTGTAACTTTTGAGGGCTTCCGTTTCTACGTAGTACATTTTTCGGTAAAAATGACACCTGATATGTATTTTGTAGGTCCATACGATTAAAATGATACCCTACTTATATAGGTTTGATTTTGTCGGACTTCTGGAAAAAATCATAACTACATGCAGGAAAATTAATACGTTTAAAATTGTCATCTGCTGACCCCTATAACTTTTTTATTTTTCCGTGTATGGGGAGGTATGAGGGCTAATTTTTTGCGCCGTGATCTGAAGTTTTTAACGGTACCATTTTTGCATTGATAGGACTTATTGATCACTTTTTATTCATTTTTAAATGATATAAAAAGTGACCAAAAATGCACTATTTTGGACTTTGGAATTTTTTTGCGCGCACGCCATTGACCGAGCGGTTTAATTAATGATATATTTTTATAATTCGGACATTTCCGCACGCGGTGATACCACATATGTTTATTTTTATTTACACTGTGTTTTTTTTTTTATTGGAAAAGGGGGGTGATTCAAACTTTTAATAGGGGAGGAGTTAAATGATCTTTATTCACTTTTTTTTTTCACTTTTTTTTTGCAGTGTTATAGGTCCCATAGGGACCTATAACACTGCACACACTGATCTTCTATGTTGATCACTGGTTTCTCATAAGAAACCAGTGATCAACGATTCTGCCGGATGACTGCTCATGCCTGGATCTCTGGCACTGAGCAGTCATTCGGCGATCGGACAGCAAGGAGGCAGGTAGGGGCCCTCCCGCTGTCCTGTCAGCTGTTCTGGATGCCGCGATTAGCCGCGGCTATCCCGAACAGCCCGACTGAGCTAGCCGGGAACTTTCACTTTCACTTTTAGCCGCGCGGCTCAGCTTTGAGCGCGCGGCTAAAGGGTTAATAGCGCGCGGCGCCGCGATCGGCGCTGCGCGCTATTAGAGGCGGGTCCCGGCTTCACTATGACGCCGGGCCCGCCATGATATGACGCGGGGTTACTGTGTAACCCCGCGTTATATCAGAAGAGCAGGACCAAGGACGTACCGGTACGTCCTTGGTCCTTAAGGGGTTAAGGGAGTTGTGTGTGGTCATTAGGTTTTTCTCCTCCCTACAACCCAAGTTCTCTGTATATAGAGGCCAATCAGTGTCTGCCCTTTTGTCCTGGACCCTTGTGCATATCTCAGGCTCTTAAAAGTAATAAAAAAAATAGTCCTGGCTCAATTGATATCCCACAGACCAGGATACATCATTACAAGCCAGCCTCGGAAAATCATTTTAAGGGTGGGTTGACCACGGTTTTAGGTCCGGTTGTAAAAGCGCATACGGCGCAAAAATGAGCCGACCGGACCGAACGTTTCACTCCGGTCGGCTCATTGAAGTGAATGGCATACGGGAGCGCATACGGTCACATACGGGAGCGCGAGGTTTTAGCTCCCTCCTGCCGTATGCGCTCCCGTATGGGACAAAACGTAGTGTGAACCCAGCCTAACATAGAGAGGTGAGAAAGGTAAGCCTGCCTGAGCTCCAAAGATGCTGTATGCAGATGGATCAAACCTGGAGAAGGTCAGCCATCATTGCAGCACTCCACCAATGGCCAGAAAAGGTTTGCATAAAAGGACCTAAAGGATTTTTAGGCTGTGAAAAACAAGATTCTCTAGTCTAATAAAACCAAGATTGACTTTTTTGGCCTCAGTTCTAAGCATTATTTCCGGAGAAGAACAGGCACTGCTCATCACCTGCCCAATATCTCCCTACAGTGAAGCATAGTGATGATAGCATCTTGCTGTGGGGGTGCTTTTCAGCGGCTAGGACAGGGAGACTGGTCAGGGATGATGGAAAGCTGAATGGAGTACAGGTACTAAGTACAGGGAGGTTCTTACAACATACAACAGGAAAATGACCATAACTCCTTAAAGGGGTACTCTGCCCCTAGACATCTTATCCCCTATCTGATAGGGGATGAGATGTCTGATCACTAGTGTTGCTCGCGAATATTCGCAAAGCAAATTTTATTTGCATATGCGAAAATTTGTTTATGCGAATTTTCGCATATGTGAATTTTTGAGTATACGAAAATAAAACGAGGATATTACGAATATGCGAATATTCGCGAATATATGACGAATATTCGTCCATATATTCGCGAATATTCGCGAATTCGAATATGGCCTATGCTGCTCAACACTACTGATCACTGGGGTCCCGCTGCTGGGGACCCCCACGATCTTGGCTGCACCACCCCAGACATCCGGTGCACGGAGCGATGCGGGGCGAAGGTTCATGATGTCACAGCCACGCACCACTCATGATGTCACGGTCACACCCCCGTCAATGCAAGTCTATGGGAGGGGGCGTGATGTCAGTCATGCCCCCTCCCATAGACTTGCATTGAGGGGGCATGACATCATGAGCCTCTGGCACTGCACCCAATGCTCTAAGCGAATGCCGGGTGCAGCAGGGAGGTCCCGCCGATGGGATATGGGATAAGATGTCTAGGGGGGAGGGAATGCACCAATTTTTCGTTTTGCGTTTTTATTTTTTCCTCCTTGCCTTTTATTAGCCAACTTTTTAAATTTTCCCTCACAGGGCCATATGAGGGCTTGTTTTATTATTTTGCAATGGCATCACTCATTTTACCACAAAATATCGAATAAACCCCCCAAAAATTACCAAATTTAAATAGGGTTTGTTTTAGTTTATTACTTTAAAAAATTTTTTTTTAACTTTTTCTAAGAAAATAAGGATGCTCAAAATTGCCCTATTCTGATCAAAAAAAAATTTTTATTATTATTTTTTTTGTCTTTTTTGGTTTATTAGGATTTTTTTTTCTTTTTCCGCCTATGCCATTCACCATGCGGGGTCATCAACGTTATATTTTAATAGTTCAGACAATTTCACATGCTGCGATACTGTTTAAAAACAACATACAGAAATCCTTGATTGGAGATACCTTCTTTATAACCTAGACAAAATTCACACCAGGAAATCCATATACTTACCTGCATTAAAAGACACTATAAACGTTTGGCTAGAACAAAATAAAAATGGTGAAATGGAAATAACTAACTACACAGCTTACCCTTCAGCACATTATTATTATCATCATTTCCAATGTTGAAGACACATGTATGGGTTAATTCAGGTTTAACCCCTTAAGGACACATGACGTTCTCATACGTCTCCATTTCCGAGCCTTTAAGGACACATGACGTATGAGAATGTCATGCACTTTCCCAGCCCCCCGCAGCCATCTGGAGCAGAGCCGGTGCCCGATGCCTGCTGAAATCGATCAGCAGGCATCGCGGCATATCGCCCAGGGGGGTCATGATGACCCCCCATGTCGGCGATCACAGGGCACCGCTCGTCAATTCGGACGAGCGATTCGCTGCGATTCCGTTCCCCGCCGCTCGCTGGGCGGGGATCGGAGCCAGATGTCTGCTGATTTCATTCAGCAGACATCCTGGCAGTGTGCCGGAGCCGGACCTCCTATACCTGCGATCGTTGCAGGGCCCGGGTAACTACTTACCGTCGTTCTGCAGCGGTTCTGGGTCATCAGGGTAACGTGTGACCCTGTGACCCGGATATAGATGGTGATTGGTGGTGTAATATTCACCACCAATCATCATCCGTGCTGTACTGGGGGCTGGCATTGTGGCCACCCCCCTCAGTACAGTTGTGATTGGGTGGCCAAAGTGGCCACACCAATCACAGTGTAATAGGAGGGGATGGTGGGGGCTAGGAGCATGTTGCTCGGTTCTGCCCGCCATTCCACAGAGATCTGGTGAGCAGGACGGAGCCCAGTGCTGCCCACCATCCCCTCAGTTAAAAAAAAGGGCCCCTTGCCCCCTTTCTGTGGCCCCTTGGCACAGAAATCCCCCAGGGTTAGCTTTAGATTTAGGTAGGGACAGGTTAGGTTTATTTTCTGTTTTTCTTTTTTTGCGTACCTCAGTGGGTGTCCATTGGTCTGTAGCCCTTTTAGCTGCGTGACCCCGGCCCTGCTTGGTCGCTGAGGTCTGCCGCCAGCCTTTTTTTTTTTGGCGCAGATCTTTTTTTTCCTAAGCGTGTGTGCGGACCCTCTTAGTCATAAAAGAGTGGTCCGCCACCGTTTGTTAAAGCCCACCCGCCGCTGATCAGTCCCGTAGTACTGATCAGCGTTTTTTTTTTTGTGGTGCCGGCACTTTTTTCACGTTTTCTATCGCTTTTTTTGCACCCATAGGCGGTCCGTGCTACCAGTAGCAGGCGTGTACTGTGTGGCCGGACCTTACCTGTGTGTGTGCGGCGTGCCTCACAGCTGTCAGTGATTTATCACTGATCAGCGGTTTTTTTTGTGGTAAAGGCACTTTTTTCGGTTAACACGTTTGTTTTTTTTGCACCCATAGGCAGTCCGTGCTACCTGTAGCAGGCGTGTACTGTGTGGACGGACAGTACCTGTGTGTGCAGCCTGTCCCACCGCTGTCAGTGATTTTTCACTGATCAGCTTTTTTTATTTTGTTCAGGTGGGTGCATTTTTTGGGGGGGTAAAGCGTTTTTTTTTATTTCATTTTTCGTTTTTTTTTATGTGGGGGGGTCTGTGTACAAGCCACCAGCCACTGTTCTGGGCTGAGTGGCCGGACCCCCCACTGACTTCTACGCCCCCTGCCGCCACAAGAGCTAATCAGTGCGCACACCACTGATTAGATAAACGCTTTTTTTTTTGGCGCAGGGGTTTTTTTTGGGCTAGAAGTCCCCTTTTTTTTTTTTTGCTTTTTTTTTTTTTAAAGTCCCCTTTTTATTTTATATATTTTTCTGTTAGGGTGGGTTAGTTTAGTTAGGTTAGGGAGGGTTAGGGAGGTAGTCTTGCACCACACAACACACAGCACACACACCAATAAAGTTTTCCCCCACACACACACACACACACACACACCCATCCCCATTAGAGTAGGGAAATGGCCCGCAGAGCGTTTTCGGCGGAGGAGGCATATGCCATAATTGCCTCCGACACCGAGAGCGGCTCAGAGGACGATGAAGACCCCACCTTCCTTATTTCATCGTCCTCCTCATCATCTAGTTCAGATGATGAGCCACCAAGGCGGCGAACTCGCTGCCATGCGGTGCCACAAACCTCCTCTGCCCTTGACCCTGTGCCCCATGCTAGTATGAGTCCCCCTGGCGCTCATACTAGTGAACCTCGTACCGGAGAACTTGACTGGGCTGAGCCAGCGGACCTGAGTTTCCTGAGTTTGTTGGCGACTCAGGAATCAAGATTAACATCGCCGGGTTCACTGAAAAGGACTTTTTCGGTAATTTTTTCAGTGACGACTTTGTTAATTTGATGGTTACACAGACGAATCTGTATGCCCAACAGTTCGTCGCCGCTAACCCGGGCTCACTTTTAGCTAGACCCGGCGGCTGGACTCCAGTCGATGCAGCCGAAATGAGGACCTTTTGGGGCCTCGCGCTGCATATAGGTATAGTTAAAAAACCCAGTGTCAGGCAATATTGGAGTGGGGACGTCTTTTACCAGACACCCCTCTACAGTATGGCCATGGCACGTTCCCGGTTCCAGGCCATTCGGAGATGTTTGCATTATGCTGATAATGCGGCATGTCCCCCCTGAACTGATCCCACGTATGACCGCCTGTATAAAATCAGGCCGGTCATCAATCACTTCGGGGCCAGATTTTGGGAGGCCTATTTCCCGAGGCAGGAGGTCGCTATTGATGAGTCTCTCATCAGCTTCAAGGGGAGACTCAGCTTCCGGCAATACATCCCTACCAAGCGAGCGCAGTATGGAGTGAAGATGTATAAACTTTGCGAGAGTACCTCCAGGTACACTTGCAAGTTTATAGTGTATGAGGAACGAGATTCCTGTTTGAAACCCCAGAATGTCCCCCCACTCTGGGTGTTAGCGGTAAAATCGTTTGGGGCCTTTTGCACCCATTGCTAGATAAAGGTTACCACCTTTACGTGGATAACTTTTATACTAGTATCCCTCTCTTCACATCCCTCGCCACCAGATCCACAGTCACTTGTGGGACAGTCCGGAAGAATCAAAGAGGCCTTCCGCCCCATCATTCCCTACATGCTCCTATCCCCTGGGGTGAGTCCCGTGCCTTTTCCCATAAGAACCTGTTGTTGGTCCGGTATAAGGACAAGAGGGATATCCTTATGCTCACTACTATTCATGGAAACGGCAGCACCCCTGTCCCTGTGCGAGGTACCGCGGGACCGGTCCTCAAGCCCGATTGTATTCTGGACTACAATCGGTATATGGGGGGAGTTGATCTTTCTGATCAAGTCCTCAAACCATATAACGCCATGCGGAAAACACGCGTATGGTATAAAAAGGTTCCGGTCTACATGGTACAGGTTTCCATGTACAACTCTTTTATACTGTACCAGAACGCTGGCAACACAGGGACATGCCTGCAGTTCCAGGAGGTAGTTCTAAAGGCCCTCATCTATGGTGACCGCCAAAGAGCGGGTCAGAGCACCTCTGGAACTTCAGGTCCCCGGATCGTCCCCGGCCAACACTTTCCAGGTGTGATCCCCAACACTGGAAGGTCGGGACGAACCCAGAAAAGATGCAGAGTGTGTCACAGGAAGGGGAGATGGAGGGACACCACCATTCAGTGTGACACTTGCCCCGATCATCTGGGCCTCTGCATAGGCTGCTTCAGGGAGTATCACACTTCCATGGAGTACTACATTTTCCATCCTTTGCCCTAAATTTCATTCCCCAGAATTCGGCTCCAATGTACCAGTCCAGGGTACATTGTCTTCCAAATTTTATACCAAAATACCCTACCCCCAAAAAATCTAACCCAAAACCTCTTTCCCAATGCCCCTCATAATATCGTTGTCCCCCAAAAAACGGGTCATGGGACACAGAGTCAACAGCATTGGAGGTTTGCAGTTGCCTCAAATGCGCAACGCTCTCTCCCCACCTGAGCGGGTTGCGCATTTGAGGTAACAGAATAAGGGTGGCCCAACACATCCCCTTCCCAGAATGATGATTCAGAGTATAGGGTTTGGGGTGGGCATCATTTTTACTTTTGGCTGTACTCTGGGTCATCATTCTGGGAAAATAATTGGCATTTAAGTAAAATAAAATTGCAATTTTCTTCCCCCCATAGTACACTTCATCCATTCCTGGAAAATAAATGAAGGGAACACCCATCTGTTCCAAATCTCCACTTCACCATATACACCATCCCTAGGCGGTGTACTGTTTGTAATAGCTTCACATGTGGGTGTTCCTTTCTGGTATTTTCCTCTGAATGTATGTAACTGTTTGGTCCGTAACAAACATCCGCCTAAAATGCGAAGAGTTCTCGCTGAGCTCTGTCGTATTTCCAGGCGACAATCCGGAGTCACATGTTAGTTTTTCCCAGAAAAATGAAGCAGAGCATAGGTTGAAAATTGCAATTTTCAAAAGCTACCCTTCATCCATTCCTAGAAAATACATTTAGGAAACACCTGTGCATTCAAAATGTCCTCTTTACCCCTATACCCATTCCTCAGGGTGGGTACTTTCTGTAATATTGTCACATGTGGGTGTTTCATTTTTGTATTTTCCTCAGAATGTATGTAACCATCAGCTACTGATATGCCATAGGCCACAAATACAAAGTGACCTCTATGACTTCTGAGCCTTGTTGTGCGCCCGCCCAGGACGTTACCCCATATGTGGATGTGTTTTTATAGTCAGGGGGAAAAGCCCTCCAAAATTTGTAACCCAATTCCTCATATTACCCCTTGTGAAAATGTTAAAAATTGGGTAATCCCAGCATTTTACTGTTAAAAAATCAAATTTTTCCAAATCATGGCCCACTTTTCAAAAAACCTGTGAGGTGTTATTTCCCACTGTACCCCTTGTTACGTTCATTGAGGGGTGTAGTTTCTAAAATGGTGTCACATGTGTTTGTTTTTTTTGCTGTTATTGTACAATGGGGGCTTTATAAATGCACATGACCCCCGACCTCAATTACAACAAAATTTTCACTCCTTCTATTCTGAGCATTGCAGTGCGTCCACAGAGCAATTTACATCCACATATGGGGTATTTTTTTTCTCAGACAAAATTGTTCAACACATTTTGGGGGCCTTTTGCCCTATTACCCAATGTGAAAATGAAACATTTGGGGTAACACTATCAATATAGTGCAAAAAAATCTAATTTTTCACTTTTACGGCCCACTGTTCAAAAAACCTGTGAGATGTAAGTACTCACTGTAACACTGTTACGTTCCCCGAGGGGTCTAGTTTCCAAAATGTAATGCCATGTGTTTTATTTTTATTTTTTTACTGTCCTGGCACTTACTGTCCTGGCACCATAGGGGCTTTTTTTTTACATATGCAAAAGTCGTGAAACCGCTGTGGGGTATTAAGGTTCACTTTACCCCTTGTTACGTTACTCAAGGGGTCTAGTTTCCAAAATATAATGCCATGTGTTTTTTTTTTTTGCTGTCCAGGCACCATTGGGGCTTTCTTAATGCGGCATGCCCTCAGAGCAAAATTTGCTTCCAAAAAGCCAAATGTGACTACTCCTCTTCTGAGACCTGTAGTGCGCCAGTAGAGCACTTTTCACCACCATATGGGGTGTTTTCTGAATCGGAAGAAATTGGGATTCAAATTTTGGGGGGTATTTTCTGCCTTAACCCTTTGTAAAAATGTCAAATTCTTGGGAAAACAAGCATTTTAGGTAAAAAAAAAATTTTTTTACATATGCAAAAGTCGTGAAACCCCTGTGGGGTATTAAGGTTCACTTTACACCTTGTTACTTTCCCCAAGGGATCTAGTTTCCAAAATATAATGCGGTGTCAGGTTTTTTTTTGCTGTTCTGTCACCATAGGGGCTTCCTAAATGCGGCATGCCCCCAGAGCAAAATTTGCTTCCAAAAAGCCAAATGTGACTACTACTCTTCTGAGACCTGTAGTGCACCAGCAGAGCACTTTTCACCCCCATATGGGGTGTTTTCTGAATCGGGAGAAATTGGGCTTCAAATTTTGGGGGGTATTTTCTGCTTTAACCCTTTGTAAAAATGTAAAATTTTTGGGAAAACAAGCATTTTAGGTAATTTTTTTTTTTTACATATGCAAAAGTCGTGAAACCCCTGTGAGGTATTAAGGTTCACTTTACCCCTTGTTACGTTCCCCAAGGTGTCTTGTTTCCAAAATATATTGCCATGTGTTTTTTTTTGCTGTCCTGGCACCATAGGGGCTTCCTAAATGCGGCATGCCCCCAGAGCAAAATTTGCTTCCAAAAAGCCAAATGTGACTACTCCTCTTCTGAGACCTGTAGTGCGACCGTAGAGCACTTTTCACCACCATATGGGGTGTTTTCTGAATCAGGAGATATTGGGATTCAAATTTTGGGGGGTATTTTCTGCTTTAACCCTTTGTAAAAATGTCAAATTCTTGGGAAAACAAGCATTTTAGGTAAAACACATTTTTTTTTACATATGCAAAAGTCGTGAAACCCCTGTGGGTTATTAAAGGAGAAGTCCCATGTAGAAAAAGTATTGTGTTTTAAATGCAGAAGCAAAAGTTATATCACTTTGTAAATCACTGACTTTACCCATCTTGTAAGTAAAACCTGTTTTTCTAGCTTCTTTGTTCAGAGAGGAAGTTCAGCAGCTCCCTGTTCTGATGACTTGCGACCCCCCATTGAGCTGCATTATGCTGGGGGCCGTGATGTCACAATTTCCCATAGTTCTGCAGCTTAGCCAGCTCTGTGCACGGCAAGGGAACCTCCCATGTGCAGCTTCAGCCAATCATAGAAGCCCCAGTGAGCTGAGCTCACGTGTCTTCATCTCCTTGGCAGGGAAGCATCTGACAGCCAGCTCAGTGTTTATAAGAGCAAGAACGATGTCCCAATGTCCCGAGAAGAAGCAGAGGGGGAGGGGGAGATCCCTGCTTTGCCCTGCACTGATCACAATCTGACAGCAGGTCAGCAATGTCCTGAGAATAGAAGCAGGGGGAGGGGAAACACTGAGCCTGCTGTTAGGAAAGTGATCAGTGTCTAGGTCAGTGTATCCCAACCAGGGTGCCTTCAGCTGTTGCAAAACTAAAACTCCCAGGCATGCTGGGAGTTGTAGTTTCACAACAGCTGGAGGCACCCTGGTTAGGAAGCACTGGTCTAGGCTGGGCTACTTCTATGATGAACTGAAAGGCATTATGGGAGACAGGAAGTCAGGGACCTCCATGGACCAGGAAGTAGCGATCTTTCAGAGGGGATTGCAGGAGAAGGGAGAGGGTGAGATACATGAGGAGCAGATTGTCAGAATGATGAGCTCATGCACTTTCACATGATAGAAAAAAAAATTGTGACTTGGTCCATGATACTTCTTCTTTAAGGTTCACTTTACACCTTGTTACGTTCCCTAAGGGATCTAGTTTCCAAAATATAATGTGGTGTCGAGGTTTTTTTTGCTGTCCTGTCACCATAGGGGCTTCCTAAATGCGGCATGCCTTCAGAGCAAAATTTGCTTCCAAAAAGCCAAATGTGACTACTCCTCTTCTGAGACCTGTAGTGTGACAGTAGAGCACTTTTCACCACCATATGGGGTGTTTTCTGAATCGGGAGAAATTGGGCTTAAAATTTTTGGGGGTATTTTCTGCTATTACCTTTTTTAAAAATGTAAAATTTTGGGGAAAACAAGCATTTTATGTAAAAAATTTTTTTTTTTTACATTTGCAAAAGTCATGAAACACCTGTGGGGTACTAAGGCTCACTTAATTCCTTGTTGCGTTCCCCGAGGGGTCTAGTTTCCAAAATGGTATGCCATATGTTTTTTTTTTTTTTTTGCTGTTTTGGCACCCTAGGGGCTTCCTAAAGGTGACATGCCCCCCAAAAACCATTTCAGAAAAATGTTCTCTCCAAAATCCCCTTGTCGCTCCTTCCCTTCTGAGCACTCTACTGCACCCAACGAACACTTTACATAGACATATGAGGTATGTGCCTACTCGAGAGAAATTGGACTACAAATGCAAGTGAAAATGTTCTCCATTTACCCCTTGCAAAAATTCAAAAATTGGGTCTACAAGAACATGCGAGTGTAAAAAATGAAGATTTTGAATTTTCTCCTTCACTTTGCTGCTATTCCTTTGAAACACCTAAAGGGTTAAAACACTTACTGAATGTCATTTTGAATACTTTTGGGGATGTAGTTTTTATAATGGGGTCATTTATGGGGTATTTCTAATATGAAGACCCTTCAAATCCACTTCAAAACTGAACTGGTCACTGAAAAATAGTGAGTTTGAAAATTTTGTGAAAAATGTGAAAATTGCTGCTGAAATTTGAAGCCCTCTGGTGTCTTCCAAAAGTAAAAACTCAATAAAATCAATTTTATGATGCAAACATAAAGTAGACATATTGTATATGTGATCAATTTTTTTTTATTTTAAATATCCATTTTCCTTACAAGCAGAGAGCTTCAAAGTTAGAAAAATGCAAAATTTAAATTTTTTTCATCAAATTTTGGGATTTTTCACCATGAAAGGATGCAAGTTGCCACAAAATTTTGCCACTATGTTAAAGTAAAATATGTCACGAAAAAACAATCTCGGAATCAGAATGATAACTAAAAGCATTCCAGAGTTATTAATGTTTAAAGTGACAGTGGTCAGATGTTCAAAAAACTCTCTGGTCCTAAGGTGTAAAATGGCTGGGTCCTTAAGGGGTTAAATCACATAGATACAATAGACTTAGCAACATACACCAAATTACAATAGAAATCCAACATTTCTGAGTCTTAAAAAGAGATATAAATGCATCTCCACCCATCTGTGCAGGTATCCAAACAAATGTATTATACTCCCCAAATGTTTGAATGATCCTGTCACAGGTACATATATATATATATATATATATATATATATATATATATATATATATATGTGTGCCTTGGGGGAGTGTATGGCAGTTGGAGTGTTGCTGTGAGGTATATCACGGTTATAATTAACTCTTGTCAGTCGTGACGCCAGGGTGAGGGTTAAATGCTGTATGGCTTGGCCTATTGCCACCCTTCCCAAGAGCGATAGGTAGATGCAGAATAAAGTATTGTCCACAACCAGAGCTTTGCTGAAAACTTGCGTAAACTTTACTGAAGATTTTCTGTAACATGCGAATACAGGAACAGTCTTTATATGTACAGCTTGGCTGAGTCTATGTACAGATTAGCTGAGATTTACTTTAGTAAGTTCTGTAGGTTAGTAGGATTTAGTATGTGCAGATCCGCTGGATTTAGGGTTTTATTTAGGTCCAGGGTCCTTGCTAGAAGTAGCGGGGAAGCTTTAAGAACTCACTGTTTCGTTTCAGGTCAAGGCCGGCAGGCTTTGGCCCAGTAGCGGTCGTTGTAAGTTGCGGAGGTCTTTCCTCATGAAGTGTCAGCAACCCAAGAGCAGAGAGATGCTGCTTGCTTTGCAGCGCAGGAACAAGAGAGCAAGAGAGCTTCTATTGGCTGTAGCTCCCTTATATGGGCAGGGGCTGACCGTTTTAGGATTGTTCGCCACCATCTGTCAATCAGCTTTACAAGGCATTGTGGGTATCACATGACCCAGAACCTCCAAAGGTCCTTTTACCTACCATAGAGACTAAACCACAGTCACATGACCCGCAGGCCCTGCGACGCTATGCAAGGTAAGTATACACTTTCTATACAGTATTTACATTTATTTTAGCAATATATTAACTATATGAGGGGTGACTAGGGGATGACCAAAGAAGCGGAACCCCACAGTTACTAGGAACTCTGACTTTGGGGACCCCTAACCAAGGTCAGGGGTATGCAATACGGTACCGGGACACCACATATATATTTATATAAATATATATATATATAGTAATAAAGGCATGAGCCCTGTCTATGCATTGTTTAACAATGATTGTGATATAAGAAAGCTTCTGTATAAGACTAAGTGGGAAAGAGACCTGAACTAACAGTTCTATACGATTTAATGGCAAAAAGCTATTGCATGCATCAGGGGGTCAACCAAGAATGTTTCCTCATGGAAACAACCTCCCAAAACCATAATATATACCCAATGTATAATCTACCCCAATGTATCAGTCAGACACTAGAGAGGCTACGGGGAAGCTGGGAAAAACTTTAAAATCTGTGGAATCCAATAAAGAAACTCACAAGTTCACTATCTGACAGCATGTACACACTGAATATTTCTAGAGTTCCCATTTTCCACACATTTCTAAGCTCTGGAAAACTGATAAGATACCTATGTTTGAAGAGATCATTAAAGGGATACTCCGGTGGAAAACTTTTTTTTTTTTTAAATCCACTGGTGCCAGAAAGTTAAACAGATTTTTAAATGACTTCTATTAAAAAATCTTAATCCTTCCAGTACTTATCATCTGCTGTATGTTCCAGAGGAAGTTCTCTTCTTTTTGAATTTCTTTTCTGTCTGTCCACAGTGCTCTCTGCTGACACCTCTGTCTATTTTAGGAACTGTCCAGAGTAGGAGCAAATCCCCATAGGAAACCTATCCTGCTCTGGACAGTTCCTGACATGGACAGCGGTGTCAGCAGAAAGCACTGTAGCCAGACAGAAAGGAAATTCAAAAAGAAAATAACTTCCTGTGGAGTATACAGCAGCTGATAAGTACTGGAAGGATTAAGATTTTTAAATAAAAGTAATTTACCAATCTGTTTAACTTTCTGGCACCAGTTGAGGTAAAAAAAAAAAAAAATGTTTTCCAGGGGAGTAACCCTTTAACATTGTGACATTAAGTATGAAGAATTTCTAGCCTATTGTGCCAATAGAGGGGATAGATGTAAAGCATCATGGAACGTTTGACATGAAATGAAACACCTGCCGTAATGGTAATGATAATACATGTTACCACAAACTTCAAATGTACAGCATGTCTATGGCTTACATTTTGGCTACATACACATACATTGCATCTCAGTAAGATGGAGGTCTAGAGAGGAGGAAATGGGGGAGATGAGAGAGAGACGCACTGTGGAATACCCAAAGACTGACAAATGGCGGTCCAAGGTAAATTTACACTATGGTACTAGATGCTTTATTTTCATAGCTAAGCCATCCATGCATTACTCCTCACAGTGAAAGAAGGGGATAGGGGCACGGTGTCTGTTAACATAATAAGGCCAGGTTCACACTGAGGAAGCTCCGGACTGAATTTTTTTCTGAATCAGTTGGCGGTAGTGCCTCACGTCTGTCTTCGGCTTGGATTCAGCCTAAAGAACAAGCAATATCCTTGTCATGACGGCAGAATTTCAGTGGCAGAATATCCACCACTGAAATTCTGTACTGTGCACTGTGCAGTAGAATCCTATTGCCAGCAATTGGATTCTGCTGCACCAGAATTTTCGACTAAAATTCCTAAGTGGAATTCCAGATGGAAATTCCATAGCATGAACCTAGGCTAAAACAGGGATGCCGATTCACGCAAAGCAACATATTCTATTCTTGCTATCACTAAGATATTTAGTTAAAATGTTTAGTGACTATTGTATACATCAATACATGACAATAATGGAGTACCAGACTGTTCCAAACAATATAGCTTCTCCACATACAGTAATATCTCCTGCTCTAAAATTTGCAACAGCAAATCTGCATCAAAATCTGCACAATTTGGCAATCCACAGAAATTCCATCCCTGGTCACCTTTCCCTAAATGTGAAGATCATCGTTTGGAATCCTGCATGATGGCTTTCAATATATTACAGCAGACATGAGCTTATACTCATTATTAACCCTTTCCTAGGAATATTGACAACTAATCCTGCAAATACTGGCCCTAGAGATACAATTAAGCAAATTCTGGGAATTTTGTATGAATCAGTAAACAAATTAAGCATATGACAGTAAAATACAATGTAAAGTTGTAGGAATCATAACAATTCCATGACCTCTAATGGATATACAGTGTCAAAGTTTCCCTACTGTATGTAAGAAATTGCTGATTGTAATGCAGGCAGCATTTTTGTTGCAATGTATACTTATAACCAGTTAAGTATAACAATAGCCCCCAATATATCATTTCATGAGCTATACATCACACTCTACAGCAGCCTCCGTAACCATATTGAAACTATACCCAACGCACATACTCAATCAGGAATCCCCCTACAGTCAAATGGTTTATCATTAGCTGCATTGCAAATAGATCAATTCAGTAATACAATTCACATTTCTATTGACATTTTTGAAAATATGTTTAAGAGAAATTCTACCTGTAAGATCCAACTCAAAAGTAAAAGTACAATAAAATAAATTATAATATTATACTTAAAGGAGTTATCCAGGATTAGAAAAAAAAGAGTGGATTTCTTTAAAAAAAAAAAAAAAACTACACCACACCTATCCTCAGGTGAAGTGTGGGATTGCCAGCTTAGTGTCGATGAAATGAATGGACCAAAGTGGTAAAATCAAGCACAACCTGAGGAGAGGTGTGGAGCTGTTTTTGGAAGAAATGAGCTCTGTTTTTATATTACTGTATAACTCTTTTACAGCTGCATAATGAAAAGAAAAGAAAGACTAAGGCCTTTCTATCCGGCAATGTTCGGTGGCAGATTTTCTGCAGTGGAAAATTTGCAGCAGATTACATTGACCTCAATGGAGCTTGCTGCGGATTTCAAGCAGTATAAAATCTGCCACAAAACACCCTCAAAATCAGCTTAAACTCATGGCAGCTCAAACTCGCAATAGGAAACTTGCTGTGAGCCTGCCCATGTCAACATACCCTAACTTATTCCATGCAGTGTTGATCCAGAGCAAGCCAAAAGATATGCGATGATCTAGTTCCTGAGGGCAGTGGATGAAATAGTTTCAAAGAGTGCGCCATAGTTTTTTATTACTTTTACATGTTGTCTATGTCCCTTGATATATTACAGCCCAAAAAAATTATTGGACTGATTTTTGTATTGACTATTGATACATTTATAAACAGTAAAAAACGAAATAACCTCCTTTTTAAGAATGTTTCTTGGTACTACAATCTACCTTTCCGTTTAGTAACTTTGATTAATTTGTACTGAGTGTTTTGGCTGCATAGTTTGTGCCGATTTTTAACATTCTTTCCTTGTATAGACTCTACAAGCAAAAATGCACATTGGGAAAATTCATACCAACGCACTATAAATCTGCACACTAATGTGGCCTAAAGAGGTAGTGGAAGCAATCTAGGCTCTTTGGATATTCTGTACCCCACAATTTTACCTGCCTTTGCAGTAGCTGTCTTCCATTGAATATTAAAGCTAAATGTATGTACATCACGTTTTTCAAGTTTCTTTTGATACCAGTCTTAACCAGTGTTTAATGTGTGTCTGCCATTTTAAGAAATTTTTGACACGTCCTAGAGACAAAAGTCAAAAGTTTTTGTTTGTTGGGGTTCAACTGTTAAGACCTCAACCGATCACTAGAACAAGTGGTAAGAAGCGCACAGTCCCGTGTTTCTCTCCCTACACTCTGTGAGTGAGACAGTCCCATAGACTTACATTATGAGACAGCAACACTCACGTGACATAGAGCCTGAATAGAATGTGCCAAGCGTCCACTACTCCCGGCTTGTGCTACATATCAGTTGGGGTCTAATCTTTAGACTAAAAGAAAGACGTCAGCCACAAGAAACGCTTATCACCTGAGTGCCCTCGTGCATCTTTAAGCAGCTCCTCCACAACATCACCTAAAGAAGTAAAGATCCACTCAATATCTTAGCATCAGTGAGTGCTGTGTATTTCAGCTTTTTTATTTTTATTATTTTTTTTGCTTTTTTTTGTAATTAAAAGTCTATATCTTTAATTTAAGACACTAAGCACTACATGCCTGTATATTAGTTTTAGATATTCGTTCCAACACAATATCTACACTACAGCTGCATATCGGCAGTGTGTGTCAGTGTGTCATGTAGGGAATCAGCCAACAGAGCTCTGAACATTGATGTAAACCCAGACTTAGTAGGGAATAGCGTCTGGTCCAGACAACTGTGTGTATGTCTATGGGACTTGCTGTAAAGCACATCTCTAAATGCTGTTAAAAACAGCTCAGGCAATATGGCTGCCTCTGTGGGGTCCCAGTACCGGAGTGCTGTCAGGTAAACATTGCTTCAGGTAATGCTTTAATATTCATTGTAATATTTGTTCTGTTAATTTGTATTATGTTGCACTGTACATTTAAGGAGGAATGTTCTGGATATCTGTGAGGAGCTATGATGCAGATTACCCATGTGACCCTGATTGCCCAATGGTAACCCCCAAATTACCCTACATTTAGTGTCGGGGGGGGGGGGGAGAACAGCTTTTCAGTAAGTGTTTAGTTTCAGTTTCTGCTGTGTGCAGAGCTCCATGTGAGCTGCAGTGTGGGAAGGAGTCGGAAGAATTGTAATGTAATTACAAAATATCTTATCAAATCAACCCCCCACCATTCTGCAAGGGTTCCCCACACAGGAGTTAGTGAGTTCATACCCTGGTGATGTCAGTAAATTGGACCTTAGCAGAACCCTAGTCAGTGTGGGATACCTCCCAGTTTCAAGTCTCAAGTCTGTCATATCTAATAGCAAGTCAATTCAAATGGGTGTAAAGCACAATACGTCCCAGCAAGGTCACAGGGCTCCCATGCTCTGTACTGCGAGTATTGTACCATCTGCTCCTGCCTCAGTAAAAAGACAGTTATCTGTAACCTGACATCGGTGTGTTTATTGACCTGCGCCTGGCCCAGGAGAAGCTGTCTATACCTCTGACCGTGTAGGTTAACGGTGCCCTAGTGTCATGATTTGACAAGTATATCTTGCACTCCCATGTCACCACACCTTCATAATAATGTACAAAAATAATTAAATAAACTTAATTCAGAAAACAGAAATCCGGAATTTTAGAAGGCAGCATTTTTTTAGTACTGCACAGACAAGCATAGAAGTCGTTGACTAAGGATGTAAGTGATTGCAATGGGCTTTAACTACAGACCTAAGACAGGACCAGATATATCTATTATCGTTCTGCTTGCTCCTGTGCTTTCATGTCCACTTCTACAGCAAAATAGCCTTCCTTTCAAGAAAACAGTACTCTAAGCAAACAAAATGTCCTGGAGAATGTGGATTCATATTGACATATATTTATTCTATTAAGAACTTAAAATTCCAGGTAAAACAGTTCACTTAAAGGGGTTATCCAGCATAAGGTGATTTTAGTACGTACCTGGCAGACAGTAATGGACATTCTTAGGAAGGATCTGCACTTGTCTTGGGGCTAAATGGCAATGTTGTGAGATTACCATAATACTGTGGCTAGCTTTTTGTGAACTAGTATTTCCTGTTTGACTTTTCTTTTTTTGACTACAAATACCACAATTCCATTTTCCTCCCTACCACACATCAGCCACCCAACCCATTGAAACATAAATGAGCTGCAAAAGACCTGACCTTTCAAAAGACCTGAGGTTTTCAATCAGGGTGCCTACAGCAGTTGCATTAATCTCTCTCCCACCAAGCAATCACTCCACCCATTGAAGCAGACAGGCTCCCTGTCATTAGCTGACTAGTGAGTCAGGTCTCGACCGCATTGCAACCTGGGAAAAATTTTGGGACCTGGGACAACATTTTGTATGCTGGTAAAAAAAAATTGAAGTGAAAATCACAGAAGAATTGTGAGAAAACCATCACACACAGGTAAATACACTATATTAGGAACTACACTAACTTTACAACCCCTGTAGCATAGTCAAATAAACAAAATTCCTGGAATACCCTTTTAATGAAAAAACTGATCGTTGAAGAGGTTATGCAGGATTCGAAAAACAGAGTGGATTTCTTCCATAAACAGCACCACATTTATCCGCAGGTTGTGTGTGGTATTGCAGCTCAGTGGTAATACCTCAAACAACTTGAGGACAGGTGAACATAGTCCATAAATATCAACAAGATGTATCAAAAAGATAAAACACTTATCGTTCACCCAGGGTGCACCAACTAAATACACCTGACACTCCTCTTTTGCCGGAACATTTTCACCCACATTCGGGCATCCTGCAGCAGAGGCTCCTTCCTCTCATGAAGGAGAACAGCTGAGACCGTGTCGAACACTGACGACGTTTCAGAGGTCACACCTCCTATCCATAACGTGCTCCCACCACCACATTACATAGAACATCAACTCTCACAAGACATCAATTCTGTAACAAGAAATTCACATTAAAATCATATAGACTTACAGTCATGGCCATAACTGTTGGCACCCTTGAAATATTTCAAGAAAATGAAGTATTTCTCACAGAAAAGGATTGCAGTAACACATGTTTTGCTATGCACATGTTTATTCCTTTTGTGTGTATTGGGACTAAACCAAAAAGGGAGGAAAAAAAGCAGAGTGGACACATGAAAAATGGGCTGGACAATATTATTGGCAACCTTTCAAAACTGTGGAAAAATAACATTGTTTCAAGCATGTGATGCTCCTTTAAACTCACCTGGGGCAAGTAACAGGTGTGGGCAATATACAAATCACACCTGAAAGCAGATAAAAAGGAGAGAAGTTCACATAGTTTTTGCATTATGTGTCTGTGTGTGCCACACTAAGCATGGAAACCAGAAAGAGGAGAAGAGAACTGTCTGAGGACTTGGAACCAAAATTGTGGAAAAATATCAACAATCTCAAGGTTACAAGTCCATCTCCAGAGATCTAGATTTGCCTTTGTCCACAGTGCGCAACATTATCAAGAAGTTTGCAACCCATGGCACCGTAGCTAATCTCCCTGGGCGTGGAAGGAAGAGAAAAATTGATGAAAGGTGTCAACACAGGATAGTCCTGATGGTGGATAAGCAGCCCCAAACAAGTTCTAAAGATATTCAAGCTGCCCTGCAGGCTCAGGGAGCATCAGTGACAGAGCAAACTATCCATCAACATTTAAATGAAATGAAATGCTATGGCAGGAGACCCAGGAGGACCCCACTTCTGACACAGAGCCATAACAAAGCAAAACTACATTTTGCCAAAATGAACTTGAGTAAGCCAAACTCCTTCTGGGAAAACATCTTGTGGGCAGATGAGACCAAGATAAGCTTTTTGGTAAAGCACATCATTCTACTATTTACCGAAAATGGAATGAGGCCTACAAAGAAAAGAACACAGTACCTACAGTGAAATATGGGGGAGGTTCAATTATGTTTTGGGGTTGTTTTGCTGCATCTGGCACTGGGTGCCTTGAATGTGTGCAAGGCATAATGAAATCTGAGGATTATTAACAGATTTTGGGTCTCACTGTACAGCCCAGTGTCAGAAAGCCGAGTTTGCGTCTGAGATCTTGGGTCTTCCAGCAGAACAATGACAACAAACATATACATCAAAAAGCACCCAGAAATGGATGGCAACAAAGTGCTGAAGAGCTCTGAAATGGCCAGCAATGAGTCCAGATCTAAATCCCATTGAACACCTCTGAAGAGATCATAAAATTGCTGTTTGGAAGAGAGGCCCTTCCAATAAGAGAGACCTGGAGCAGTTTGCAAAGGAAGAGTGGTCTAACATACCGGCTGAGAGGTGTACGAAGTACGGGTGCCAATAATTTTGTCCAGACCATTTTTGGAGTTTGGTGTAACATTATGTCCAATTTCCTTTTTTCCCTCCTTTTTTCTGGTTTAGTTCCAATACACACAAAGGGAATAAACATGTGTATAGCAAAACAGCAAGACAAGGAAATAGGGGGAAAAAGAAAAATAATAAAAAAGATGATGGTATTCTCTTTATCTCCACGTATGATAAACATGCCCAAATTATTAAAAAGACAGTGGCAAAATACTGGGGATTACTTAGGGGAGATCCCAAATATGGTAAAATGTTTGAGAAGATCCCTAGATTTGTATACAGGAAAGGGAAATTGCTGGCAAATCGCTTAGTGTGAGCAGACATCAAGAAAGAGGAGTTGTCTAAACAGCAGTTCATTGGTTCCAAAAAGAAAGGAACGTTCCCATGTCTATCCTGCCGCAATTGCAATAGTATTATTTAAAGTGATCATGTAGTGCACCCAATGCGGGGAACAAAATTTCCGATTAATGGATGGTATAGTTATGATACTAAACAAGTAGTGTACTTACTTAAATGTCCGTGAGGCAGGATATACAAGGGACAAATGTTGAGAAGTGTGAAGTTCCAGATTAATGAACATCGGGGTGCTACTCACTTAATCTTGTAATGACAAAGAAAAGATAGAGGTGACTAGTAAGTACGGTGCGACAGGAGTGGCCAGACACTTTGCGGAATGTGGCCATCAGGTCAGTGAATTGCGGTGGATGATCATTGAGCAGGTCAGGTACAACAGAGGAAGGGATTGAAACTTTAAATTCATTAAGTCCGGATGGGCTGAATGAAGTTTGTGACTTCAGTGTTTTTCTGTGAGATAACATCATTGTATTACTCTTAGTATTGTGTAGAACTTGAAACTTACCTTATGTAAAGCAGATTTAAGTCTGTATGATTTTAATGTGAATTTCTCTTTTCTCTTGATGTCTCGCGAGTAGAGATGTCGCGAATTGTTCGCTGGTGAACAGTTCCCGGCGAACTTAGCATGTTCGCGTTTGCATCGCCGGGCGAACATATGTGAATTTCGATTCGCCCCCTATACTTTAACATTGCAGTAAACTTTGACCCTGTGAGTCAGAGTCAGCAGACACATTAACCCCTTAACGACGCAGGACGTATATTTACGTCCTGTGCCGGCTCCCGCGATATGAAGCGGGATCGAGCCGCGATCCTGCATCATATCGCTCCGGTCCCGGCGCTCATCAACGGCCGGGACCCGCTGCTAATACCACACATCGCCGATCGCGGCGATGTGCGGTATTAACCCTTTAGAAGTGACGGTCAAAGCTGACCGCTGCTTCTAAAGTGAAACTGAAAGTATCCCGGCTGCTCAGTCGGGCTATTCGGGACCGCCGCGGTGAAATCGCGGCGTCCCGAACAGCTGATCGGACACCGGGAGGGCCCTTACATGCCTCCTCGGTGTCCGATCGACGAATGACTGCTCCGTGCCTGAGATCCACGCAGGAGCAGTCAAGCGCCGATAATGCTGATCACAGGCGTGTTAATACACGCCAGTGATCAGCATAGGAGATCAGTGTGTGCAGTATTATAGGTCCCTATGGGACCTATAACACTGCAAAAAAAATGTTTAAAAAAAGTGTTAATAAAGGTCATTTAACCCCTTCCCTAATAAAAGTTTGAATCACCCCCCTTTTCCCATAAAAAAAATAAAACTGTGTAAAAAAAAAAAATAAACATATGTGGTATCGCCGCATGCGTAAATGTCCGAACTATAAAAAATATATCATTAATTAAACCGCACAGTCAATGGCGTACGCGCAAAAAAATTCCAAAGTCCAAAAAAGCGTATTTTGGTCACTTTTTATACCATTAAAAAAAAATGAATAAAAGTGATCAAAAAGTCCGATCAAAAGAAAAATCATACCGATAAAAACTTCAGATCACGGCGCAAAAAATGAGTCCTCATACCGCCCTGTACGTGAAAAAATAAAAAAGTTATAGGGGTCAGAAGATGACATTTTTAAACGTATAAATTTTCCTGAATGTAGTTATGATTTTTTCCAGAAGTGCGACAAAATCAAACCTATATAAGTAGGGTATCATTTTAACCGTATGGATCTACAGAATAATGATAAGGTGTCATTTTTACCGAAATATGCACTGCGTAGAAACTGAAGCCCCCAAAAGTTACAAAATGGCGTGTTTTTTTTCGATTTTGTCGCACAATGATTTTTTTTCCATTTCGCCGTGCATTTTGGGGTAAAATGACTAATGTCACTGCAAAGTAGAATTGGCGATGCAAAAAATAAGCCATAATATGGATTTTTAGGTGGAAAATTGAAAGGGTTATGATTTTTAAAAGGTAAGGAGGAAAAAACGAAAGTGCAAAAACGGAAAAACCCTGAGTCCTTAAGGGGTTAAAGCCAATCAGCAGCAGTCCCTCCCTTCCAGACCCTCCTACCTCCTGCACGGACGCCATTTTACCCTCATTCGGCATGCTGCAGGCTTAGAAAGTGGAGGGACAGAGAAGCTGCTCCTGCTGTATAGGGAAAGTGATAGCTAGGTTGCTGCTAGGTGGTGTATTCAGGGTCCACTTTACTCCTAAAGCACTAGTCTAACATCTGCTTTAAGGACAGCCCTTTTTAGGGCTCAAATATCAGTCCGTGTCTTGCAACAGCTGGAGGCACCCTGGTTGGGAGGGAACCACTGGTTAAAAGGTGTACTCCAGTGTAAAACTTAAGTTCCTTCAAGCAACTAACTACAGTATTAAAAGGGCTATAAGTTCAGTCCGTGTGTCTTGCAACAGCTGGAGGCACCCTGGTTGGGAGGGGACCGCTGGTTAAAAGGGGTACTCCAGTGTAAAACTTAATTTCCTTCAAGCAACTAACTACAGTATTAAAAGGGCTATAAGTTCGGTCCATGTGTCTTGCAACTGCTGGAGGCATCCTGGTTGGGGACCTCTGCTTAAAAGGGGAACTCCGCTTGCAACCTTTTTTGCTCATTGTCACACTAGTGCAAATCACATTTGGTGTGACAGTTGTTCAAATAAAAATTTAAAAAATACCTTTCTTGGCTGTGAAATAAAACCAGTGCTGCCTAAAGGGGGGCTCTAACTATGTGCTGCTTAATATGGGGGAATATATGTGCTGCCTAAAGGGGGGATCTAAATATGTGCTGCCTAAAGGGGGGCTCTAACTATGTGCTGCCTAATATGGGGGAATCTATGTGCTGCCTAAAGGGGGGCTCTCTGTGCTGCCTAAAGGGGGGCTCTAACTATGTGCTGCCTAACATGGGGGAATCTATGTTCTGCCTAAAGGGGGGGATCTAACTATGTGATGCCTAAAGGGGGGATCTAACTATGTGCTGCCTAAAGGGGGCTCTATGTACTGCCTAAAGGGAGGCTCTACCTATGTGCTGCCTAAAGGGAGGCTCTACCTATGTGCTGCCTAAAGGGGGGCTCTAACTATGTGCTGCCTAATATGGGGGAATCTATGTGCTGCCTAAAGGGGGGATTTAACTATGTGATGCCAAAAGGGGGGGCTCTATGTGCTGCCTAAAGGGGGCTAAAGCACATTATTCCAAACCATTTAGGAATAATAGGTGATTTATGCCCTTTATGGATTAAAACCAGACTCTGCATCAACTATGTAATTTTCCATGGGAGTTTTGGATCCCCCTCCAGCACGCCACAGTACAGGTATTAGTCCCCTTGAAACAACTTTTAAATCACTATTGTGGCCAGAAAGAGTCCCTGTGGGTTTTAAAATTTGCCTGCCCATTGAAGTTAATGGCGGTTTGCCCGGATCGCCGGTTCGCGAACATTTGCGCAAGTTTTATGTTCGCGACATCACTACTCGCGAGTTGATGTTCTATTTAATGTGGTGGAGGGAGCACGTTAGGGATACTTGAGAAAGGAGGCGTGACCTCCGAAACGTCGTCAGTGTTCCACACGGTCTCAGCTGTTCTCCTTAGTGAGAGGAAGGAGCCTCTGCCGCAGGATGCCCGAATGTGGGTGAAAATGTTCCGGCAAACGAGGAGTGTCAGGCATATTTAGTTGGTGCACCCTGGGTGAACAATGGGCAAACGAGGAGTGTCAGGCACATTTAGTTGGTGCACCCTGGGTGAACAATAAGTGTTTAATCTTTTTAATACATCTTGTTGATATTTATGGAGTATGTTCATCTTTTTTAAAGAAAGAAAATACTAAAATTGCATAAGAAACAGAAATGAACTGTGTGGTGTGTAGTGTTGCTCGCGAATATTCGCAATGCGAATTTTATTCGCGAATACCGCATATTCACGAATTCACGAATATAGCGCTATATATTCGTAATTACGAATATTGTTTTTTTTTTTTTCACAGTACACATCACAGTGATCATCCCTCTCTGCTTCCAGCTTGTGTGGTGTAAAGAAGGCTCTAATACTACTGTGTGAGACTGGTGTGCGAATTTTCGCATATGCGAGAATGTGCATATGCTAATTTTCGCATATGCGAATTTTCGCCTATGTTAATTTTTTTATATGCAAATTTTCACATATGTTAATTTTCGCATACGCGTATTTTCGCATATGCGAAAATAAAACGAGAATATTATGAATATGCGAATATTCGCCAATATATGACGAATATTCGTCCATATATTCGCGAATATTCGCGAAATTCGAATATGGCCTATGCCGCTCAACACTAGTGGTGTGAAGCTTTTTACTATTTGCTATATGAAGTTAATGAAGTGGAAGCCTCCAGTATTATTCCCACTGTAGACACCCGGGTGCGACAAAGTGGTCACTGTCATTTTTCTATTGAACCCGGGGACAGGTGTGGTGCTGTATTTGGAAGAAATTATCTCTGTTTTTCTATTTCTCGATAACCCCTTTTATAACCATTAGTTAAAGCTTTACATAATAAATAGGATAAACATATATTTAAAAAAAAATCTAAGCACTGCTTAAAAATACAAACCCCAAATATGAGGCTATGTATAAGTTCTGTTTTTAGATTCCAAGTAAACAAAATAAAGCTTTGTGCAGTTGTTGTCATAGTAACACATTACAGGTCAACATAATTCTTTATCAGCTCCAAGCAAAAAACATGAAATGAATGAAACAAACCATGCTATACTAGGAACTATAAAAAGCAGTAGTATTTTTCCATTGCTAAATAAGTTCCCTGTAAGGTGATTTTAGTTTTCACTCACTTTTACCCTTTTTAGGCTGAAGGCAAGTCTTTGGATCATATGCAGCCCTGGTACAAAATAAAAAGTAAGGCTGAAAATATTGAAATATGCCAACATCATAGTCACTTACTGTATACTATAGTAAGTCACTATACAACTAGTATTACCAATAATACCACTATATAAGCCCAAAATAATACAAGTAATATTATACATCACTTTACACCATACAGTGACCTTATAGCAGTAGACACCAGTTGTATACAGGCACTCTGCAGACCATAGAAAACATTTAGGGGGAGATTAAAGAAAAGTTGACCAGTGCAGAATAAAAGTTGACCACTTGCCCATAGCAACCAATCAGAACGCTTCTTTTTTCATAGGCCTCTTTAAAAATGAAAAAAGAAATCTGATTGGTTGCTATAGGCACCAGGGCACTCCTCTGCACAAGTTTTGATAAATCTCCACTCAGTGGGGGTGATTTATCAAAACCTGTGCAGAGGAAGAGTGGTGCAGTTGCCCATAGCAACCAATCAGATTGCTTCTTTCATTTTCCACAGGCCTCTAAAGAGGCCTGTGGAAAATGAAAGAAGCAATCTGATTGGTTGCTATGGGCAACTGCACCACTCTTCCTCTGCACAGGTTTTGATAAATCTCCCCCAGTGTCCATATAGTGGTAGATACCAGTTCCAGTAGATACACAGTACAACTGATCAGAGGTGACATCTTCCCTGATGTTGTTCACTTTTCCAGCTTCTCCATCCCACCCAGACCACCATAATGACTTCTTCTAGCAATAACAAGCATCTTAGGCTCCTTACTTTTTCAACACCTTTCCATCTTTTTCCCACCTATACAAGCTTTTCATCCATAATACTCTTAATGGTAATAATACCCCCATTGATGTCCTGCACTGTAATACACCCCCTTTGTGCCCCACATATTAAGACTAGTTAGGTAGATAAGTTAGGTGGGGGTATGTAGGATCTTCCTCATTAGGTAGCTTTTTCCAATTTGGTAGGTAGGTTGCCCCCTCATTCATAATCTTGGTAGGTAGGTCCTACCCATAAGGTAGGTCTCTCCAGCAGGTATGTACCCCAATTAGGAAGGTAAGGCCTCTGATAGGTAGGTACCCACAATTAGGTAAGTATAAGCTATTATCCAAGTATTGTAAATGTGTCTCTTTCCCCTTCTGACACCAGTACACACAGGTCTGTTTCTTGATCCCAGACAGCCAATTATCTCTGCTGCTTTTTGACTTTTGCTAGCATACTTTCAGTCGAACTATACATCAGCTTTGGCTCTCTTTTAGCCCACTGGCATTCTCTCATTGTTACTTCAGAGACTTTACTGTATATAATTCCTTGATCTTACAAAACCCACAGGGCCCACCTCCAGCATGAACTGGGAATCTCATCACAGCTGATTATGGACCTCTTCCCTGCACAGGTTCCCACTATCGCACTTTTTTTTGCCTTAGCCCAACTGCTCCCCAGAGATTGGAATACAGGCCTTCTTTCTGCACACCTTTAGAGCAGGTTAATTCCAAACACCATACCTTCAAAGACTCTTCTCTGCTCCCTCTAATTCAGATTGTGGTGCAATGTTAAGTATAACCATCATGTCATGGCTGAGCTCTAAGTAGCAACCCCCACTAAGGTAACTCCCGCTGCCCATTTTCCTGTGGTGAGTCAGCCTGTACTACCATGGGCTATACAAAAAATATATTAAGTGTGTCTTATCTCACCACAATAATACAAGTCCAAGCACAGTTTTCAGGAAAGACACAGGACATTGGCTTAAACAGGGGTTCCAAATGTAGCAAAAACATATTGCTTGGCACCCTCCCGTAAAATTCAACTTCTTTGGAAGAACAACATTAAAATACAAACAATTGGCATCTTGTAGCTAGGTCACAGAACACACTGGCGCATTTCTAGAAACGAGTGCTATTAGTCATAGTCTGAAATTATGACTAAAAGATATATTCTGTAATACAAAATATTGTCCGTATTTCTGAACAAGTACTGAATTGGGATTACCACTGATCCAGACATAACTAAATACGCTTCTATTTGTATTTCTTTCTCCCTTATCTTAAAATAAAACACAGTAGCCTCTTGTTTATATGTCAATTATGAAGTAACAAATAAGACCAGCTTCCTGTTATTTGCCACATTATTCTGAAATTGTCCACTTCAGGGAACTTCTGTCCTCACACACAAGATGCCACATGCATTAGGGTTCTTGATGGTCAAGATCAAGGTCAATGACATTTACCCCTGTGAAAAATTTGTCAACAAAGTATAGAGTTTGGGCTGCTGTGAGTTTTTGTCTCAAAAGAACGTCTATATAAACAGGCATGGCTTCTGCTCAAGTCGTGTGATTGAATTATAAACATTATTTTTAATGTTGCAGTGAGTACAACCTGGATCAGGAGTTCTCTCCATATTTCCACATACAGTATTTAGTTAGCAGCCCAGAATAATTCTAATAAAACTTCCCTACAGTATTTTATGTAGTGCGAAAAATATCAGATTATTCCAGAGGAAATTGTGCCTAGTGTAACACTCACGTTTCTGAAGACAGGAACACCGGTGGATGTGGACCTGTGTGGCAGATTACTCTGACCGTACCAGGGAGCGGAGTCTAAGGTGCCACTGGCTTTCACTAGAGCCCGCCGCAAAGCGGGATGGACTTGCACCCAGGTCGCTACTACCACGGGTGGCATAAGGCTGATGCGAGGCACAGGCGGGATAGGGCAGCTGGTAGTCAGGATAGCAGTAGCAATAGGTCAGTAGGTAGGCGGCAAAGGAGCAAGGACAGGTCACAGGGAAAAGGATCAGATACACGGCAAGGCAAAAACAGGAATGCTTTCACTCAGGCTCAAGGCAACAAAGATCCGGCAGGAAAGTGAGGAGGGTGGAGGAATTTATCAATGAGCCACAGGTGAATTACACTAATGAGCGCACTGGCCCTTTAAATCTTAAAGCTACGGCCTGTGTGCACCCTAGGGGACGGGGACACGCGCGCTGGAGCAGAGAGGCAGAGGCAGGGGCAGAAGAAGCACCAGGTGAGTGACGGACTGGGGCTTGCATGCGGGCGCGTCCCGCAATGCTAGTCCCAGCCCTGCCAACAGCAGCAGGTAACGGGACCATGCGCTCACAGCCAGTGTGTGCGGCCGGAGCGCATAACTTAACACCTAGCATTATTATTGTGCATAGCATTGCACTGTTCTTTCTTCAAAAAAAAAAACATAACATTAATACCATGTTCCCATTTGGTGGAATTGATCAAAACCTATACAGTAATTTAAAGGGAACCTGTCATACTGACAATTCAGGCCAATCTGCAGGCATCATGTTATATAGAGCAGGAGGAGCTAAGCATATTAATCTATAGTTTTTTGGGAAAAGTTCCAGGATAACTTGTAATTTATTCATGTACATCGCTGCTCATTCTGGGCTAAGTAGTCAAGTGGGTGGTCTTAATCAGTGATTGACAGCTATACACAGAGCTGTAAATCACTCAGTAGGAGTGATTTACCGACTTAACTACTTAGACCAGAATGAGCAGAATACAAATACAATACATTTACATGAATACAAAACAAGTTTTCTGGAACTTCTTCCACAAAGCTATATATCATTTTGCTCAGCTCCTTCTGCTCTATAACATCATGCAGATTGGACTGTATTTTTAATAAGACAGGGGTTGTGGGATGCCAGCACCAATGGTTGTCCTGTGGGCTAAAGATTGCCTCAGGCATCCCTGCTGTCTCTATGTTGGGTCCACTGTTCCATTGTTATTGTTACGCCGAGCGCTCCGGGTCCCCGCTCCTCCCCGGAGCGCTCGCTACACTCTCGCTCCCGCAGCGCCCCGGTCAGATCCACTGACCGGGTGCGCTGCGATACCGCCTCCAGCCGGGATGCGATTCGCGATGCGGATGGCGCCCGCTCGCGATGCGCACCCCGACTCCCGTACCTGACTCGCTCTCCGTCGGTCCTGTCCCGGCGCGCGCGGCCCCGCTCCCTAGGGCGCGCGCGCCGGGTCTCTGCGATTTAAAGGGCCACTGCGCCGCTGATTGGCGCAGTGGTTCTAATCAGTGTGTTCACCTGTGCACTCCCTATGTATACCTCACTTCCCCTGCACTCCCTCGCCGGATCTTGTTGCCATTGTGCCAGTGAAAGCGTTTCCTTGTGTGTTCCTAGCCTGTGTTCCAGACCTCCTGCCGTTGCCCCTGATTACGATCCTTGCTGCCTGCCCCGACCTTCTGCTACGTCCGACCTTGCTTCTGTCTACTCCCTTGTACCGCGCCTATCTTCAGCAGTCAGATAGGTTGAGCCGTTGCTAGTGGATACGACCTGGTCACTACCGCCGCAGCAAGACCATCCCGCTTGCGGCGGGCTCTGGTGAACACCAGTAGTGACTTAGAACCGGTCCACTAGCACGGTCCACGCCAATCCCTCTCTGGCACAGAGGATCCACCTCCTGCCAGCCGGCATCGTGACAGTAGATCCGGCCATGGATCCCGCTGAAGTTCCTCTGCCTGTTGTCGCCGACCTCACCACGGTGGTCGCCCAGCAGTCACAACAGATAGCGCAACAAGGCCACCAGCTGTCTCAACTGACCGTGATGCTACAGCAGCTACTACCACAGCTTCAGCAATCATCTCCTCCGCCAGCTCCTGCACCTCCTCCGCAGCGAGTGGCCGCCTCAGGCCTACGACTATCCTTGCCGGATAAATTTGATGGGGACTCTAAGTTTTGCCGTGGCTTCCTTTCACAATGTTCCCTGCACTTGGAGATGATGTCGGACCAGTTTCCTACTGAAAGGTCTAAGGTGGCTTTCGTAGTCAGCCTTCTGTCTGGAAAAGCTCTGTCATGGGCCACACCGCTCTGGGACCGCAATGACCCCGTCACTGCCTCTGTACACTCCTTCTTCTCGGAAATTCGAAGTGTCTTTGAGGAACCTGCCCGAGCCTCTTCTGCTGAGACTGCCCTGCTGAACCTGGTCCAGGGTAATTCTTCCGTTGGCGAGTACGCCGTGCAATTCCGTACTCTTGCTTCAGAACTTTCCTGGAATAATGAGGCCCTCTGCGCGACCTTTAAAAAAGGCCTATCCAGCAACATTAAAGATGTTCTGGCCGCACGAGAAATTCCTGCTAACCTACATGAACTCATTCATCTAGCCACTCGCATTGACATGCGTTTTTCCGAAAGGCGTCAGGAGCTCCGCCAGGATATGGACTTTGTTCGCACGAGGCGTTTTTTCTCCCCGGCTCCTCTCTCCTCTGGTCCTCTGCAATCCGTTCCTGTGCCTCCCGCCGTGGAGGCTATGCAAGTTGACCGGTCTCGCCTGACACCTCAAGAGAGAACACGACGCCGCATGGAGAATCTCTGCCTGTACTGTGCCGGTACCGAACACTTCCTGAAGGATTGTCCTATCCGTCCTCCCCGCCTGGAAAGACGTACGCTGACTCCGCACAAAGGTGAAACAGTCCTTGATGTCAACTCTGCTTCTCCACGTCTTACTGTGCCTGTGCGGATATCTGCCTCTACCTTCTCCTTCTCCACTAAGGCCTTCTTGGATTCCGGATCTGCAGGAAACTTTATTTTGGCCTCTCTCATCAACAGGTTCAACATCCCAGTGACCAGTCTCGCCAGACCTCTCTACATCAATTGCGTTAACAATGAAAGATTGGACTGTGCCGTGCGTTACCGCACGGAACCCCTCCTAATGTGCATCGGACCTCATCACGAAAAAATTGAGTTTTTGGTCCTCTCCAATTGCACTTCCGAAATTCTCCTTGGACTACCCTGGCTTCAACACCATTCCCCAACCCTGGATTGGTCCACAGGGGAGATCAAGAGTTGGGGTACCTCTTGTTTCAAGGACTGCCTTAAACCGGTTACCAGTACTCCCTGCCGTGACCCTGTGGTTCCCCCTGTAACCGGTCTCCCTAAGGCCTATATGGACTTTGCTGATGTGTTTTGCAAAAAACAAGCTGAGACTCTTCCTCCTCACAGGCCTTATGACTGTCCTATTGACCTCCTCCCGGGCACTACTCCACCACGGGGCAGAATTTATCCTCTGTCCGCCCCAGAGACTCTTGCTATGTCTGAGTACATCCAGGAAAATTTAAAAAGAGGCTTTATCCGCAAATCCTCCTCTCCTGCCGGAGCTGGATTTTTCTTTGTGTCCAAAAAAGATGGCTCCCTACGTCCTTGCATTGACTACCGCGGTCTTAATAAAATCACGGTAAAGAACCGCTACCCTCTACCTCTTATCTCTGAACTCTTTGATCGCCTCCAAGGTGCCCACATCTTTACCAAACTGGACTTAAGAGGTGCTTATAATCTCATCCGCATCAGGGAGGGGGATGAATGGAAAACGGCATTTAACACTAGAGATGGACACTTTGAGTATCTGGTCATGCCCTTTGGCCTGTGCAACGCCCCTGCCGTCTTCCAAGACTTCGTTAATGAAATTTTTCGTGATCTCTTATATTCCTGTGTTGTTGTGTATCTGGACGATATTCTGATTTTTTCTGCCAACCTAGAAGAACACCGCCAGCATGTCCGCATGGTTCTTCAGAGACTTCGTGACAATCAACTTCATGCCAAAATGGAGAAATGTCTGTTTGAATGTCAATCTCTTCCTTTCCTAGGATACTTGGTCTCTGGCCAGGGACTACAAATGGATCCAGACAAACTCTCTGCCGTCTTAGATTGGCCACGCCCCTCCGGACTCCGTGCTATCCAACGTTTTTTGGGGTTCGCCAATTATTACAGACAATTTATTCCACATTTTTCCACCATTGTGGCTCCTATCGTGGCTTTAACCAAGAAGAATGCCAATCCTAAGTCATGGCCTCCTCAAGCGGAAGACGCATTTAAACGGCTCAAGTCTGCCTTTTCTTCTGCTCCCGTGCTCTCCAGACCTGACCCATCTAAACCCTTCCTATTGGAGGTTGATGCCTCCTCAGTAGGAGCTGGAGCGGTCCTTCTACAAAAAAATTCTTCCGGGCATGCTGTTACTTGTGGTTTTTTTTCTAGGACCTTCTCTCCGGCGGAGAGGAACTACTCCATCGGGGATCGAGAGCTTCTGGCCATTAAATTAGCACTTGAGGAATGGAGGCATCTGCTGGAGGGATCAAAATTTCCAATTATTATTTACACCGATCACAAGAATCTCTCCTATCTCCAGTCTGCCCAACGGCTGAATCCTCGCCAGGCCAGGTGGTCTCTGTTCTTTGCCCGGTTTAATTTTGAAATTCACTTTCGCCCTGCCGATAAGAACATTAGGGCCGATGCTCTCTCTCGTTCCTCGGAGGCCTCGGAAGTAGAGCTCTCTCCGCAACACATTATTCCTCCGGATTGCCTGATCTCCACTTCTCCAGCCTCCATCAGGCAAACTCCTCCAGGGAAGACCTTCGTCTCTCTTCGCCAACGCCTCGGAATCCTCAAATGGGGTCACTCCTCCCATCTCGCAGGCCATGCGGGCATCAAGAAATCCGTGCAACTCATCTCTCGTTTCTATTGGTGGCCGACTCTGGAGACGGATGTTGTTGATTTTGTGCGGGCCTGCACTGTCTGTGCCCGGGATAAGACTCCTCGCCAGAAGCCCGCTGGTCTTCTTCATCCTCTGCCTGTTCCCGAACAGCCTTGGTCTCTGATTGGTATGGACTTTATTACAGACTTACCCCCATCCCGTGGCAACACTGTTGTTTGGGTGGTCGTTGATCGATTTTCCAAGATGGCACATTTTATTCCTCTTCCTGGTCTTCCTTCAGCGCCTCAGTTGGCAAAACAATTTTTTGTACACATTTTTCGTCTTCACGGGTTGCCCACGCAGATCGTCTCGGATAGAGGCGTCCAATTCGTGTCAAAATTCTGGAGGGCTCTCTGTAAACAACTCAAGATTAAATTGAACTTTTCTTCTGCTTATCATCCTCAATCCAATGGGCAAGTAGAAAGAATTAACCAAGTCCTGGGTGATTATTTACGTCATTTTGTTTCTTCCCGCCAGGATGACTGGGCAGACCTTCTACCATGGGCCGAATTCTCGTACAACTTCAGAGTCTCTGAATCTTCTTCCAAATCCCCATTTTTCGTGGTGTACGGCCGTCACCCTCTTCCCCCCCTCCCTACTCCCTTGCCCTCTGGTTTGCCCGCTGTGGATGAAATAACTCGTGATCTTTCCACCATATGGAAAGAGACCCAAAATTCTCTCTTACAGGCTTCATCACGCATGAAGAAGTTTGCTGATAAGAAAAGAAGAGCTCCCCCCATTTTTTCTCCCAGAGACAAGGTATGGCTCTCCGCTAAATATGTCCGCTTCCGTGTTCCCAGCTACAAATTGAGACCACGCTATCTTGGTCCTTTCAAAATTTTGTGCCAGATTAATCCTGTCTCTTATAAACTTCTTCTCCCTCCTTCTCTTCGTATTCCTAATGCCTTTCACGTTTCTCTTCTTAAACCACTCATCATCAACCGTTTCTCTCCCAAACTTATCTCTCCCACTCCTGTCTCCGGTTCTTCGGACATCTTTCCTGTAAAGGAGATACTGGCCTCCAAAAAGGTCAGAGGAAAAACCTTCTTTTTGGTTGACTGGGAGGGCTGTGGCCCTGAAGAGAGATCCTGGGAACCTGAGGACAATATCCTAGATAAAAGTCTGGTCCTCAGGTTCTCAGGCTCCAAGAAGAGGGGGAGACCCAAGGGGGGGCGTACTGTTAAGCCGAGCGCTCCGGGTCCCCGCTCCTCCCCGGAGCGCTCGCTACACTCTCGCTCCCGCAGCGCCCCGGTCAGATCCACTGACCGGGTGCGCTGCGATACCGCCTCCAGCCGGGATGCGATTCGCGATGCGGGTGGCGCCCGCTCGCGATGCGCACCCCGGCTCCCGTACCTGACTCGCTCTCCGTCGGTCCTGTCCCGGCGCGCGCGGCCCCGCTCCCTAGGGCGCGCGCGCCGGGTCTCTGCGATTTAAAGGGCCACTGCGCCGCTGATTGGCGCAGTGGTTCTAATCAGTGTGTTCACCTGTGCACTCCCTATGTATACCTCACTTCCCCTGCACTCCCTCGCCGGATCTTGTTGCCATTGTGCCAGTGAAAGCGTTTCCTTGTGTGTTCCTAGCCTGTGTTCCAGACCTCCTGCCGTTGCCCCTGATTACGATCCTTGCTGCCTGCCCCGACCTTCTGCTACGTCCGACCTTGCTTCTGTCTACTCCCTTGTACCGCGCCTATCTTCAGCAGTCAGAGAGGTTGAGCCGTTGCTAGTGGATACGACCTGGTCACTACCGCCGCAGCAAGACCATCCCGCTTTGCGGCGGGCTCTGGTGAACACCAGTAGTGACTTAGAACCGGTCCACTAGCACGGTCCACGCCAATCCCTCTCTGGCACAGAGGATCCACCTCCTGCCAGCCGGCATCGTGACAGTTATACTGTGATACATTTGTGTGTTATTTTATGTACTAATTTATGCACTAATTTATGGGGACACGTTTTGATCAAAAAGTGCACTAAGAGCCTAAATTTTTTGACCAAGAGAACTGCTGCTGCAACCTTCTTTTTTGTATACTTTATATACATACAACTGAAATTATATTGTTCATAAAATGGTGTAAATCTCTTTTATTGAGTAAAGAAAACTGAGATTGGGAACCTTTTCAAAAATTTCTTTTATTTCTTTCCTTATTAAAAACTATATTTAAGCAGCAGTGTGCGCCGAACAAAACTCTGCACAATAGTAAAATCATAAATATTTATAAAGTACACAGAGGGGAGATTCTCAAAGAATTTTGCGGCACAAAAAAATAAATTTTGCCCCAAAATTTTGGCACAAAAAGTATCGAACACATTTTCAAAGAGCTTTGTGCCGCGGTTTACACCGTTCGCGTCAGTTTTGTAAAAGTGGGCGTGTCCATGTATATTTTCTGCTTTACATGATATTTTCAAAGGGGTGAGAGTCCAGTTTACATCAAAAATTTCACACCAGAAATCACAGAAATTGTGTTCTCGTTTTACTGTTTTTTGTTTTTTGTTTTTCTTAGTTTTTTGGGGAAAAGGTGTTATTTAAGTATTTATAAAAGAAAAGAAAAAAAAAAGAAACAATTATTAATGAAAAATGGTATTAAAAAAATATATATATATATATATTTTTTTTTTTTCTTGGTCAATGCACCTGCACTCACATTTAAGCTCAAAATTTTTTTATTTATACAGTTATCACTGGGCACTAGTAACCATGGAATATTTTGTATAATTTGGCACAAAAAAAATCCAATATGGCTGCAAAAAAAAATTTGGGCTGCGAAAATGAATTTTCACTTATTTTCAAAGCAGCACAAGAGACCTTTGAAATGTGAGGAGAAAAAAAAGTGTGAATAATATCGCTGGAACAGAAATTACATTCGTTTTTGAGAATCTCCCCCAGAATGTCTGGGTTTAAAAAATATGTAATTTTGCTGAACAATCTGTCCCCTTACCTCTATATCAGTGTTTACCAATCACAATGTCTCCAAGTGTTTGGCATGCTGGGAGTTGCAGTTTTGCAAAAGCTGGAGGTACCCTGGTTGGTAAACACTGTGTACATGTACCAGAGCTGAGTGTGTGATCATGTACATGTAGCAGATATTAGTGTGCGCAATGTGTATGGAGCAGAGCTGAATGTGTGATTATGTTTAAGCATGACCACGCACACACTCAACTCTGCTACATACACCTGATCACTCACTCAGCTCTGCTGCATTTACAAAATCACACACTCAGCTCTGCTATATATACACAATCACACACTCAACTCTGCTACATACAACTGATCACCCATTCAGCTCTGCTGCATTTACACAATCACACACTTAGCTCTGCTGCATAAACACAATCACACACAGCTCTGCTACATACAACTGATCACGCACTCAGCTCTGCTACACATACACATACTCACACTCAGCTCTCCTGCATATACACAATCACACACACAGCTCTGCTACATACACCTGATCACACACTCACCTCTGCTGCATATACACAATCACACACTCAGCTCCTGCTACATATACACACACTCAGCTCTACTGCATATACACACACACTCAGCTCTACTACATATATACACAATCACACATATACATTGGGGGAAATTTATCATTGTTGTAGGTACAAGTATTTAGTAGATTGTTTTGGTTGGTCAAAATTTGGTACAATTGCAAGGCACATGATACATTTTGTGCAAAGTTCTAAATCTCCACACAGTTCTAATTGTACACCTGAGCTGCACCTCACAGGAAAAGTGGACGTAGGGATTTTGTTCTATTGCTTTGAGGCTTGGATTACATTGAGGTTTTTTGTTCACCAGCAAAAACGCCAGAAAAACTGTCACAGCTTTTTCCTGCGTTTTTTCAGTTTTTCTTGTGTTCTTTTCTTGCGTTTTTGCTGGTGTGTAGAAACAATAATTTTTGTATCAGTTGGCAATTTTTTTACTGCCTTCAGGTACCACTCCATGGGTCGGATGCAGAGCGCCTAGTCCACAGAGTGTAAGGAGGTGAGGAGTGATATATAGCATATACAGGGTGCAGAGCATCACTACTTACCTACGCCAGCTGTATAGAAGACTGAGGTGCATAATGTACCCATGTATACCATTCAGGAGCCCAGCAAGGAAAGAGTTAACTCACACTGCTGAGCAGCAGAACTACGGTTCCAAGTCCGGTCAGGAAACCGCATGCGGGTCAAAAATGAGCCGACCGAAATGTAAAAATGAAGTGTGAATGCAGCCTAAGATAGATCAAATGTTCTCATAGCCGAGGGCTCAATAATCTTAATACTAGTTCTAGGCCCTCGTAGCAGGGGCAGACTATTATAATATAACCTCTTAATCTCTCTCAGATGATCCTACTTCAGGGTTAAAGGGGTACTCCGGTGCTTAGACATCTTATCCCCTATCCAAAGCATAGGGGATAAGATGCCTGATCGCGGGAGTCCCGCCGCTGGGGACCCCCGGGATCTTGCCTGCAGCACACCGTTTGTAATCAGTCCCCGGAGCGTGTTCGCTCCGGGTCTGGTTACCGGCGACCACACGGCAGTCGGTGCGTGACGTCACGCCTCCGCCTCCGTGTTATGTCACGCTCCGCCTCTCAATGCAAGCCTATGGGAGGGGGCATGAAAGCTGTCACACCCCCTCCCATAGGCTTGCATTGAGGGGCGGAGCGTGATGTCACAAGGGGGCGGAGGCGTAACATCACACGCCGCCGGCCGTGTGTTCGCCGGTAATCAGACCCGGAGCAAACACGCTCCGGGGACTGATTACAAACGGGGTGCCGCGTGCAAGATTCCGGGGGTCCCCAGCGGCGGGACTCCTGCGATCAAGCATCTTATCCCCTATCCTTTGGATAGGGGATAAGATGTCTAAGCACCGGAGTACCCCTTTAACACTCTGTAGTCCCTGTGCTGCTTCAGCAATTCTCATTCAGGTGCTATTCATATCACGGATGGTACTTGTCTGTCCCCCGGCTCCAGCTGTCACCTCTGCTGCCCTCTCTAAACTAGTGTTTCCCAACCAGGGGTGCCTCCAATTGTTGCAAAACTGCAACTCCCAGCATGCCGGACAGCCAACAGCTGGGAGTTGCAGTTTTGCGACAGCTGGAGGCGCTCTGGTTGGGAAACACTGGTGTAGTATATGGTGCAATATTCCGGGAATCTGATTGGTTGGATCCATTCCAGGATTCGGATTGGTTGGATAAATACCGACCATTGCATTGCCAGTATCTTTAATATAAAATACTGGCCTGGTGGCTGATGTCGCTCCATGTGACTCTATGGTGGCTGATGTCGCTCCATGTGACTCTATGGTGGCTGATGTCGCTCCATGTGGCTCTGTGGTGGCTGATGTCGCTCCATGTGACTCTATGGTGGCTGATGTCGCTCCATGTGGCTCTGTGGTGGCTGATGTCTCTCCATGTGACTCTATGGTGGCTGATGTCGCTCCATGTGGCTCTGTGGTGGCTGATGTCGCTCCATGTGACTCTATGGTGGCTGATGTTGCTCCATGTGGCTCTATGGTGGCTGATGTCGCTCCATGTGGCTCTGTGGTGGCTGATGTCGCTCCATGTGGCTCTGTGGTGGCTGATGTCGCTCCATGTGACTCTATGGTGGCTGATGTCGCTCCATGTGGCTCTGTGGTGGCTGATGTCGCTCCATGTGGCTCTGTGGTGGCTGATGTCGCTCCATGTGGCTCTATGGTGGCTGATGTTGCTCTCACATGTCTCCACCAGTGGTGTGTCCTCACACAAGCCACGAATGCTGATGTCTCTCTCAACAAGTCACAGCTCACACCGGCAGTACACAGTCATCACTTTACGCCTATTTTAAAATAAGCATATAGACCGGGGGTCTCAAACTGGTGGCCCTCCAGATGATGCAAAACTTCAACTCCCAGCATGCCTGGACATGCCCAGACAGCCATTTTCTGCAGCTAATGGCTGTGGGGAATGCTGGGAGTTGAAGTTTTGCAACATCTGGAGGGCCACCAGTTTGAGACCCCTGATGTAGACCCAACAATGTAATAGTCATAGAATAAGTTCCTCATGCTATTGCCTGTTTTGTACCAAATAGCCTCATGGTCAGACTTCCCTGCCACCGTGTTTTGTTAAACAGCCCGCATACCCCAGCAATAAACCACATATACGTTGTGCACAGTACTTTGAAGGGGTATTCTGGTGGAAAACTTTTTTTTTTTAGTCAACTGGTGCCAGAAAGTTTAACAGATTTGTAAATTTCGTCTATTAAAGAAAATCTTAATCCTTCCTACTTATTAGCGGCTGTACTCTCCAGAGGTTCTTTTCTTTTTGGATTTCTTTTCTGTCATGACCACAGTGCTCTCTGCTGACACCTCTGTCCATGTCAGGAACTGTCCAGAGGAGGAGAAAATCCCTATAGCAAACATAATCTGCTCTGGACAGTTCCTAAAATGGACAGAGGTGTCAGCAGAGAGCACTGTGGTCATGAAAGAAAAGAAATCCTAAAAGAAAAGAATTTTCTCTGTAGCATATAGCCGCTAATAAGATTTTTTAATAGAAGAAATTTACAAATCTGTTTAACTTTCTGGCACCAGTTGATAAAAAAAAAAAAAAAGTTTTCCGCCGGAGTACCCCTTTAAACGTTTTGTATATAACAGTCTGAAATCTTTCCTGCAATGACCCGAATGGTTAACTCAAATGTTCTATTTCTTGGCATTGCAACAAATAAGCTTTTTGTATGGAAGGCACCTGTCAATACAAGGGGTTCTTGCACATTTTGCTGCCCCCCCCCCCCCCTCCTGACATTTCTTCCTCTCTAATGTTCACTGTCCGCAGTGGTCTGTTGGTGATAGCTGGCCCTTGATTGTCCCTCACCCTGTCCTATCTGGTCACCAGTGCTCTCTCTGACGTGCCCACTGGCAGAAACCCTGACAGACAAAATAGGCCTCCAGGTTCCCCCACGTTGACTGCCCCATTGCTCAGTACATTTTCCACCAACACAAACTGTACTCTTTTGGTTGGTAGCATGGTAGACATAAAGATAAGGCATAACCTCCCATGGACACACATAAGTAACTGTGCTTCTCCCATAAAGAACTTCACACCCTAAAGGGGTATTCCACTGGAATTTTATTTTTATTTTTTTTTTTTATCAACTGGTGCCAGAAAGTTAAACAGATTTGTAAATTACTTCTATTAAAAAATCGTAATCCTTCCAGTACTTATCAGCTGCTGTATACTACAGAGGAAGTTCTTTTCTTTTTGAATTTCCTTTCTGTCTGACCACGGTGCTCTCTGCTGACACCTCTGTCCATGTCAGGAACTGTCTGGAACAGAAGCAAATTTCCATAGCAAACCTATCCTGCTCTGGACAGTTCCTGACATGTAAGGAAAAAAGAAAAAAAACTCCAATGGTGGCGCTATCCCATATATAGGTAACAATGACTGGTAAGGTGAACACAGTCGTAATTTTCCCCACCTGCACCATCTGTGATAACCTGATAGAAGGTTATCACAGACGGTGCAGGTGGGGAAAATTTGCCACAGATCCCGGTCAAGCTCCTGCAGCCTGCAATCCCTGATTTATACCCCAGATATAGGGGTGATATGCCTGATACCTGATTTTACCAGGTGAGAATTTATAATGTAGAAGCTCACCTAAACCATATATACTCGCAGGATTACACGAGGCGCTGTTCTCCTTCCTTTTTTTCTTTTATCACTTCTATATAGTTCCTGACATGGACAGAGGTGTCAGCAGAGAGCACTGTGGTCAGACAGAAAGGAAATTCTAAAAGAAAAGAAATACTTCTAGAGCATACATCAGCTTATAAATACTGGAAGGATTAAGATTTATAAATGGAAGTAATTTACAAATCTAATCCGATGCAATCCACAAAGAGGTACCCGACACTGCCCGGCTCAAGCACTGATTCAATGCACGCTGACACCTTCCTACAGATCCCGTGATTAATATTCAGCATATAGGTGGTGCTCACCGTAATCCAACAAACAGTTCACTTCTATAAAACTTCCAAGATGAGAAAGAAATCCACAGGGCACTCACCAATGCTGCAAAATATGTCCTTTATTTCACGGGTCCATAGATCAGTGCGGAGACGCTCATACAGGTGTGTTTCTACAAACTACGGTCTGTTTCTCGCGATACTTCTCGCTTCAACAGGTTTACAAATCTGTTAAACATTCTGGCACCAGTTGATTTAAAAAAAAAATCTAGTTTTCCACCGGAGTACCCCTTTAATGGAATGAGTAACCTCATCTTTACAGAGAATTGCAGTGACCATACAATGTGAGAAGAAATGGTAAAATATTGTCAGAAGGTTCCTCAGTAAGATTGTAAGAAAGCTCGGCTAACATCTTAAAGGGGTACTCCGGCCCTGAGACATCTTATCCCCTATCCAAAGGGTAGGGTATAAGATGTCTCCCCGTGGGAGTCCCGCCGCTGGGGACCCCGCAATCTTGTATTCGACATCCACCTGTTTGAGCTGCACACTGCGGTGCCAGCTCATGGCAACCATGGGGTCGGAGTATCATGACATCATGACTCCGAACCCCGTGTGATGTCACCCCCCCCCCCCCCCCCCCCGCTCCCACTTTGCAAGTCTATGGAAGGGGGGGTAGAGGACTGTACATGGGTCTAGAGGAGTGTACATGGATGACTAGTGTGTAGAGGGGTGACAGAGGAGTGTACGTGGGTGAGAGAGGGGTGTAGAGGAGTGAACATGGGTGACAGAGGGGTGTAGAGGAGTGTACATGGATGACAGAGGGGTGTAGAGGAGAGTACATGGGTGGCAGAGGGGTGTAGAGGAGGGTACATGGGTGACAGAGGGGTGTAGAGGAGGGTACATTGGTGACATGAAATCGTTCAGCAGGCATCCCGGCATATAGCCCAGGGGGGTCATTATGCCCCCCCCCCCCCCCATGTCGGCGATGGCCACAGATCGCTAAACAATTCAGTCCAGCGATCTGCGGCGATTCCGGGTCAATCGGGTCTCCAGTGACCCGGTGACCCGTAATTACTGGCTGATCGGGGCCATCTCTGACGGCCCCGAACAGCCAGAGCCTGCAGGGGTGAGGTGGCACTGGTGCCACCTCACGATCGCCCTGATTCGTCGGCCGGATTACCGGCCGACCAATCAGGGCGCCTGCTACGGGTGTCACTCCCGCAACCCGCTCCGCCCCTCTTTCGGAGGACGTGAGCGGGTGCGGGACGTGCACCCCGGGTGCTGGGGACCCTGATCCCCGGCGTCAATGTTGGGATCGGGGCCCCAGGAGCAGCGGCGGCGGTGGCGACGACGAGGGACTGACTTTCCGGCTTGGATCGTTGGAGGTGAGTGACAGCCTCCTGCTGTTGCTTAGCAACAGCTCCCAGCATGCAAAAAGGGCATGCTGGGAGCTGTAGTTATGCAACAGCAGGAGGCAGACCACCACAACTCCCAGCATTCCCTTATGGGCATGCTGGGACTTATGGTTTTGCAACAGCTGGAGGCACATTTTTTCTATGGAAAAGTGTACCTTCAGCTGTTGTATAACTACAACTCCCAGCTTGCACAAACAGCTAAAGTGCATGCTGGGAGTTGTAGTGGTGCATCTGCTGGTTGCATAACTACAACTCCCAGCATGCCCGTTGGCTGTCGGTGACTGCTGAGAGTTGTAGTTTTGCAACAGCTGAAGGCACACTGGTTGTGAAACACAGAGTTAGGTCACAAACTCAGTGATACATAACCAGTGTGCCTACAGCTGTTGCAAAACTAAAACTCTCAGCATGTACACTCTGTCAGCGCATGCTGGGAGTTGTAGTTTTGTAGATGTCCCCCCCCCCCATGTGAATGTACAGGGTACACTCACATGGGCGGAGGTTTACAGCAAGTATCTGGCTGCAAGTTTGAGCTGCGGCAAATTTTCTGCCGCAGCTCAAATTGCCAGCGAGAATCTACTGTGAACCCCCGCCTGTGCGACTGTACCCTAAAAACACTACACTAACAAAAAATAAAATAAAAAGTAAAAAACACTACCCAATAAAAATGAAAGCGTCTGGTACGCCACTGTTTCCAAAATGGAGCCTCCAGCTGTTGCAAAACAACAACTCCCAGTATTGTCAGACAGCCGTTGACTGTCCAGGCATGCTGGGAGTTTTGCAACAGCTGGAGGCACCCTGTTTGGGAATCACTGGCGTAGAATTCCCCTATGTCCACCCCTATGCAAGTCCCTAATTTAGGCCTCAAATGCGCATGGCACTCTCACTTTGGAGCCCTGTCGTATTTCAAGGAAACAGTTTAGGGTCACATATGGGGTATAGCCGTACTCGGGAGAAATTGTGTTACAAATTTTGGGGGGTATTTTCTGCTTTTACCCTTTTTAAAAATGTAAAATTTTTGGGAAAACAAGCATTTTATGCAAAAGTCGTGAAACACCTGTGGGGTATAAAGGTTCACATTACCCCTGGTTACGTTCCCCGAGGGGTCTAGTTTCCAAAATGGTATGCCATGTGTTTTTTCTTTTGCTGTTCTGGCACCATAGGGACTTCCTAAATGCGGCATGCCCCCAGAGCAAAATTTGCTTTCAAAAAGCCAAATGTGACTCCTTCTCTTCCGAGACCTGTAGTGCACCAGCAGAGCACTTTTCACCCCCATATGGGGTGTTTTCTGAATCGGGAGAAATTGGGCTTCAAATTTTTAGGGGTATTTTCTGCTATTACCCTTTTTAAAAATGTAAGATTTTTGGGAAAACAAGCATTTTAGGTGAACATTTTTTTTTTTTTTTTACATTTGCAAAAGTCATGAAACACCTGTGGGGTATAAAGGCTCACTTTATCCCATGTTACATTCCCCGAGGGGTCTAGTTTCCAAAATGGTATGCCATGTGGGTTTTTTTTTTTTTTTTTGCTGTTCTGGTACCATAAGGGCTTCCTAAATGCAACATGCCCCCCAAAAACCATTTCAGAAAAACGTACTCTCCAAAATCCCCTTGTCGCTCCCTCCATTCTGAGTCCTCTACTGCGCCCGCCGAACACTTTACATAGACATATGAGGTATGTGCTTACTCGAGAGAAATTGGGCTACAAACACAAGTAAAAATTTTGTCCTTTTACCCCTTGTAAAAATTCAAAAATTGGGTCTACAAGAACATGTGAGTGTAAAAAATGAAGATTGTGAATTTTATCCTTCACTTTGCTGCTATTCGTGTGAAACACCTAAAGGGTTAAAATGCTGACTGAATGTCATTTTGAATACTTTGGGGGGTGTAGTTTTTATAATGGGGTCATTTATGGGGAATTTCAAATATGAAGACCCTTCAAATCCACTTCAAACCTGAACTGGTCCCTGAAAAATACCAAGTTTGAAAATTTTGTGAAAAATCTGAAAATTGCTGCTGACCTTTGAAGCCCTCTGGTGTCTTCCAAAAGTAAAAACTCATCAATTTTATGATGCAAACATAAAGTAGACATATTGTATATGTGAACCAAAAAAAATGTATTCGTAATATCCATTTTCCTTACAAACAGAAAGCTTCAAAGTTAGAAAAATTTACGGATTTTTCACCAAGAAAGGATGCAAGTATCAACAAAAATTTACCACTATGTTAAAGTAGAATATGTCACGAAAAAACTATCTCGGAATCAGAATGATAACTAAAAGCATTCCAGAGTTATTAATGTTTAAAGTGACAGTGGTGACATGTGCAAAAAACGCTCCGGTCCTTAAGGCCAAAATGGGCTTGGTCCTGAAGGGGTTGATATTGGAAGACATCAGAGTGCTTCAGAGTTCAGCATCAATTTTCCAATTTTTCACAAAATTTTCAAAATCGAAATTTTTCAGAGACCATGTCAGTTTTGAAGTGGATTTCAAGGTCCTTCATATTAGAAATACCCCACAAAGGACCCCATTATAAAAACTGCACCCCTCAAAATGACATTCAGAATGTTTGTTTACCCTTTAGGTGTTTCACAGGAATAGCAGCAAAGTGAAGAAGAAAATTCAAAATCTAAATTTTTTACACTAACATGTTCTTGTAGACCATGTTTTTGAATTTTAACAAGGGGTAAAAGGAGAGAAATCTCCCCAAATGTGTAACCCAATTTCTCTCGAGTAAGGAAATACCTCATATGTATATGTAAAGTATTCGGAGGGTGCAGTAGAGGGCTCAGAAGGGAAGGAGCAACAATGGGATTTTGGAGAGTGAATTTTGCTCAAATGGTTTTTGGGGGGCATGTCACATTTAGGAAGCCCCTATACTGCCAGAACAGCAGAAAAGCCCCCACAGGGCATACTATTTTGAATTCTACACCCCTCAAGGCACATAACAAGGGCGGGGGTTTACATAACAAGGGCGGGGGTTTACAGCAAGGAAACTTGCTGTAAAACCCCACCCATGTGAATGTACCCTGTACCCTGTACATTCACATGGGGGGGGGGGGGGGATTCAGAGGCAGATCTCTAATTAGGCGATTTAGGCGGCACCTAAGGCCTTGTGCTAAATGGGGCCTCGCTGCCACCTAAATCGTATAATTAGAGTAGTGCTTTCCCTCCCCGGCGCCGCAGGGGAAGGGAAGTTTGTGAGCGCTGGCCTGAGGCTGTAACAGGACCTGCCATGATGTCACCGTCATCACATGGAGGAGGAGGAGCCACACGATCAGCACTGTGCAGGTATTCAATCACTGCAAACATTGAAGCTAATGGCCGGCTGCCATCACTTTTATTTTTTTAATTATCTGGCCGGCAACAGTAATTACACATGAGATATTTACTTATGAGGGCTGTGTGTATGGAGGGCTGTATATATGGGGATAGGCTATGTGTATGGAGGGCTGTGTATATGAGGATAGGCTGTGTGTATGGAGGGCTGTGTATATGGAAATAGGTTGTGTGAATGGAGGGCTATGTATATCGAAATGGGGCTGTGTGTATGGAGGGCTGTGTATATGTGTGTATGGAGGCCTGTGTATATGGGGATAGGCCGTGTTTATGGAGGGCTGTGTATATGTGGATAGGCTGTGTGTATGGAGGGCTGTGGATATGGGGATAGGGCTGTGTATATGGGGATGGGGCTGTGTGTATGGAGGGCTGTGTATATGGGGATAGGCTGTGTGTATGGAGGGATATGTATATGAGGATGGGGCTGTGTGTATGGAGGGCTGTGTATATGGGGATGGGGCTATGTGTATGGAGGGCTATGTATATGGGGATGGGGCTGTGTGTATGGAGGGCTGTGTATATGGGGATAGGCTGTGTATATGGTGGGCTGTGTATATGGGGATAGGCTGTGTGTATGGAGGGCTGTGTGTATGGGGATGGGGCTGTGTGTATGGAGGGCTCTGTATATGGGGATAGGCCGTGTGTATGGAGGGCTGTGAATATGGGGGATAGGCTGTGTGTATGGAGGGCTCTATATATGGGGATAGGCTGTGTGTATGGAGGGCTGTGTATATGGGGATGGGGCTGTGTGTATGGAGGGATATGTATATGAGGATGGGGCTGTGTGTATGGAGGGCTGTGTATATGGGGATGGGGCTATGTGTATGGAGGGTTATGTATATGGGGATGGGGCTGTGTGTATGGAGGGCTGTGTATATGGGGATAGGCTGTGTGTATGGAGGGCTGTGTTTATGGGGATGGGGCTGTGTGTATGGAGGGCTGTGTATATGGGGATAGGCTGTGTGTATGGAGGGCTGTGTATATGGGGATGGGGCTGTGTGTATGGAGGGCTCTGTATATGGGGATAGGCTGTGTGTATGGGGGATAGGCTGTGTGTATGGAGGGCTCTGTATATGGGGATAGGCTGTGTGTATGGGGGATAGGCTGTGTGTATGGAGGGCTCTGTATATGGGGATAGGCTGTGTGTATGGAGGGCTGTGTATATGGGAATAGGGCTGTGTGTATGGAGGGCTGTGTATATGGGGATGGGGCTGTGTGTATGGAGTACTATGTATATGAGGATGGGGCTGTGTGTATGGAGGGCTGTGTATATGGGGATGGGGCTGTGTGTATGGAGGGCTATGTATATGGGGATGGGGCTGTGTGTATGGAGGGCTGTGTATATGGGGAAAGGCTGTGTGTATGGAGGGCTCTGTATATGGGGATAGGCTGTGTGTATGGAGGGCTGTGTATATGGGAATTGGGCTGTGTGTATGGAGGGCTGTGTATATGGGGATGGGGCTGTGCATATGGGGATAGGCTGTGTGTATGGAGGGCTGTGTATATGTGTGTATGGAGAGCTGTGTATATGGGGATGGGGCTGTGTGTATGGAGGCCTGTTTATATGGGGATGGGGCTGTGTGTATGGAGGGCTGTGTATATGGGGATGGGGCTGTGTGTATGGAGGCCTGTTTATATGGGGATGGGGCTGTGTGTATGGAGGGCTGTGTATATGGGGATGGGGCTGTGTGTATGGAGGCCTGTTTATATGGGGATGGGGCTGTGTGCATGGAGGGCTGTGTATATGGGGATAGGCTGTGTATGGAGGGTTGTGTATATGGGAATAGGCTGTGTGTATGGAGGGCTGTGTATATGTGTGTATGGAGGGCTGTGTATATGGGGAAAGGCTGTGTGTATGGAGGGCTGTGTATATGGGGAAAGGCTGTGTGTATGGAGGGCTGTGTATATGTGTGTATGGAGGGCTGTGTATATGTGTGTATGGAGGGCTGTGTGCGTATATGGGGGGCTGTGTGCGTATATGGGGGGTTGTGTGCGTATATGGGGGGTTGTGTGCGTATATGGGGGGTTGTGTGCGTATATGGGGGACTGTGTGCGTATATGGGGGGCTGTGTGCGTATATGGGGGCTGCGTGTTTGTGTATGGAGGGCTGTGTATATGTATATGGGGGCTGCGTATGTGTATATGGGGGCTGCGTATGTGTATATGGGGGCTGCGTATGTGTATATGGGGGCTGCGTGTGTGTGTGTATATGGGGCTGTGTGTGTGTACATGGGGGCAGCGTGTGTGTGTATATGGGGGCTGCGTGTGTATATGGGGGCTGCGTGTGTGTGTATATGGGGGCTGCATTTGTGTGTATATGGGGGCTGCATTTGTGTGTATATGGGGGCTTCGTATGTGTGTATATGGGGGCTGCGCATGTGTGTATATGAAGGCTGCGCATGTGTGTATATGGGGGCTGCATATGTGTGTGTATGGGGGCTGTGTATGTGTGTATATGGGGGCTGCATATGTTTGTGCATGGATGGTTGTGTATGAGGGGGCTGCATATGTTTGTGTATGGAGGGCTGTGTATATGGGGGCTGCGTATGTTTGTATATGGAGGGCTGTGTATGTGGGGGTGCGTATGTTTGTGCATGGAGGGCTGTGTATATGGGGCCTGTGTATGTGTTTGTATGGAGGGATGTGTATATGGGGGCTGCGTATGTTTGTGTATGGAGGGCTGTGTATATGGGGGTTGTCTCGGCATGCTGGGAGTTGTAGTTATGTGAAACCATATTCAACTGCGGCTCTTCATACATTTGGGGTACCTTACTCCGAGATATTTTTGTTTCTCACTGACATATAAAACACTGATTTATAATAAATTCCCTATTTTGTCTATTATAACAATAATTACAACTATTGGAATATTTGTCAAATAAAAAGGTTTATTCATCTTTTCCAGTGTTCATACATACAGGTTGGTGGTGAATACCCATAGTATACTGGCGATGATGGTAATGACACCTTTAATCTCGGGGATATTGACAATTAGGATGGCAACGGTGACCCGTCCCAGGAACTGTCTGACCGAGTTAATATAGTTCATCGGTCCGGTGATGCTGGTCACTATCCCCCTTGGCATAACCCACGTCAGAAGCTGGAGTGTGATGGCGATCCAGGTGAGCCTGTCACTGAAGAAGCCGATCCAGCTGATGGCGGTGGGGTTACAGATCACGTAAAGAAGCTCTATAGTGCTGTTGGTGGTAATCCAGGTCACAAACTCATTGACTGGGTTCATCCAGGCAAGCAGGGAGCTGCTGGTGATGGTGGGGATCCAGAATATCAAGTCAGTGGTGGTGTCTATCCAGGACAGCAGGTCACTGATGATAGTAGCAAACGAGATCAGATCGTCAACAGCATCTATGAACCGGTCCAGCAGGTTGTTATTGATGGGGATATAGCATAGCAGGCAGATGATCATGTCACCATAAGTGCTGATCCAGCCAAGATAGTTTTTGATGATGGCTGCCCCGCTCTGCAGGTTGTTGGTAATGGAATCCCAGCTGATCGTGTCGTTGCTGGCAGTGGTGTCATTACTCCCCAGGACAGGGGGGATCTTTCTGATCCTGGTCCTGGTCCAGATGGGACACTTCATGTCGCTGCTGGCAGAGGTTTGATTACTCACCAGGACAGGGGTGATCTTTCTGATCCTGGTCCTCGTCCAGATGGGACACTTCATGTCGCTGCTGGTAGTATTCAAGCTGGGCAGATCTCTGATGGTATTGTTCTGCCCTTGCAGGTGGCTGGAGGTGATATTCCGGCTCGGTTGGTTGCTGGTGATTTCAAACCAGAAACTCGGGCCGGTGGTGAAGAGGGAACCCAGGAGGATGGTAACTGTCCAGCACATGCTACAGGCCAAATTGACCTCATCCCTGCTGATGTGGTCCCCTCGAATCATGATAAAATAAAATAAAAAGCGCAAGGAAACAATATAGAAACACTAGTGCTCGCTAGATTGCAGTCCTCAGAATAAGGCCTCTGGGGCTCTGCACCTCTTTTTCCAGCTATCACCATTTGTGAAGTCACATGTGTGATGTCATACGGAATGTCACTGCTCTGAGGACAGGTGTAGACATGGACATTTACATCCATTTGTTTTATAGGGTGAAATAAGCTTTTTATTATTAAATAAAGGAATAGAAAACTCTGGGTGAAGGGTGTTTTTTTTGGGGGGGCAGTGACTTTATAAGGAGGACTGGGTATTTGGGTGGGAAGGAACGTCACTTTATAACATAGAAGACAAACAAATATAATATATAATAATATACAAATATAAATATTAATAAAATTCTGACAAAAAGTCCAACGTTATCTACAGATTTGGGTATTCTGGCAGGAGGATTCCTCATTTTTGAGAATAGGAGGAGGAGGAAAGTGATGGTGGGGGAAGAATACACAGCTCCCTGATTGATCAGAACACTACAGCCCTGCTTCATTGGGCGTAGTCACCTGCACTCCAACCCCCATGTTTCTTTTTTTCCCCTATATATTGCAACTTATCCCTTCTAAATATATACCTACAAACACCAAAAGCGTAACACATTGTAACCCTGACACCAAATAAAGTACAAATCGATTTATGGAAATACATATTTTTTTTATTAATAAAAGAACATGATTCAAAAAATGTACATAATAGATAGAATAAAATAAATATATATCAAAATATGTTAAAAATGTGGCTGCAAATAATGGCTACAGGTACGGTATTTATATAATAGTGACCCAATAGAAAAGGAATAACACACCTGCCGCTGGGTCGGAAGTGACGTTGGACACAGCGGCACTCGTGTGATGGAGCACGCAACGCGCATTCACATTATAAAGCATGTGCGGCCACGAAAACATGGCCACAGTCACTCATACTGCGCATGTGTGCACGAAAAAATTCTAGGGAGAAAGACAAGCTTCCCCAAAATGGCCGCAGATCGCTGCTAATAGAGGGATATACAAAATAAGCTGAACATCGGACCCAGGGCTAAATAATACAAAGAATGAAAATATATAGTGGGAGAACTGACTGTGGACTGTGAAGGCAATAACATGGCTATAAATAATACATATACCTTAGAGATAATAGCAATAATGATTATAATAATAATCCGGGGGCAAATGAAAGCATAAAAAAAATTACAAGGATGTGATCACATGCATAATGTAAAACAAATAAATAGTGCATGCAACATATACAAAAATGAGAAAAATATTTTTGTAAAAAATTTTGTAAAAAATTTTGTAAAAAAATATATTTATAGAAGTGTATAAATGAATATTGATTAGTGTGCAGGAATGATGTATACTAAAACCAAATGGATAGGAGCAGTGCCTGCAGAGTGCAAGAATATATAGAGCATGCAATACAATACATACATATACAAAAGATATAAAAAGTGCAGAGATATAGTGCATATGGTACAATGCATATATATATATACATATATATATATATATATATATATGTATATATACAAAACATGCATAATATAAAAGGATCCTGCATGTCAGAGGCCATATGCCCAGCAGAGGGGAGTGGATTAGGCATGTTAGGGTCTCATCCGACAAGAGGCCACCTCTGTGTGGTGGATGGGGACACGTTTTGATCAAAAAGTGCACTAAGAGCCTCTATTTTTTGACCAAGAGAACTGCTGCTGCAACCTTCTTTTTTGTATACTTTATATACATACAACTGAAATTATATTGTTCATAAAATGGTGTAAATCTCTTTTATTGAGTAAAGAAAACTGAGATTGGGAACCTTTTCAAAAATTTCTTTTATTTCTTTCCTTATTAAAAACTATATTTAAGCAGCAGTGTGCGCCGAACAAAACTCTGCACAATAGTAAAATCATAAATATTTATAAAGTACACAGAGGGGAGATTCTCAAAGAATTTTGCGGCACAAAAAAGTCAATTTTGCCTCAAAATTTTGGCACAAAAAGTATCGAACACATTTTCAAAGAGCTTTGTGCCACGGTTTACACCGTTCACGTCAGTTTTGTAAAAGTGGGCGTGTCCATGTATATTTTCTGCTTTACATGATATTTTCAAAGGGGTGAGAGTCCAGTTTACATCAAAAATTTCACACCAGAAATCACAGAAATGGTGTTCTAGTTTTACTGTTTTTTGTTTTTCTTAGTTTTTTGGGGAAAAGGTGTTATTTAAGTAATTATCAAAAAAAAAAAAAAAAGAAACAATTATTAATGAAAAATGGTATTAAAAAATATATATATTTTTTTTTACTTTTTTCTTGGTCAGTGCACCTGCACTCACATTATACTCAAAAATGTTTTATTTATACAGTTATCACTGGGAACTAGTAACCATGGAATATTTTGTATAATTTGGCACAAAAAAAAATCCAATATGGCTGCAAAAAAAAATTGGGGCTACGAAAATGAATTTTCACTTATTTTCAAAGCAGCACAAGAGACCTTTGAAATGTGAGGAGAAAAAAAAGTGTGAATAATATCGCTGGAACAGAAATTACATTAGTTTTTGAGAATCTCCCCCAGAATGTCTGGGTTTAAAAAATATGTAATTTTGCTGAACAATCTGTCCCCTTACCTCTATATCAGTGTTTACCAATCAGAATGCCTCCAAGTGTTGCAAAACTTGGCATGCTGGGAGTTTCAGTTTTGCAAAAGCTGGGGGTACCCTGGTTGGTAAACACTGTGTACATGTACCAGAGCTGAGTGTGTGATCATGTACATGTAGCAGAAATTAGTGTGCGGCATGTGTATGGAGCAGAGCTGAATGTGTGATTATGTTTAAGCATGACCACGCACACACTCAACTCTGCTACATACACCTGATCACTCACTCAGCTCTGCTGCATTTACAAAATCACACACTCAGCTCTGCTACATATACACAATCACACACTCAACTCTGCTACATACAACTGATCACTCATTCAGCTCTGCTGCATTTACACAATCACACACTCAGCTCTGCTACATTTACGCAATAACACACTCAGCTCTGCTGCATAAACACAATCACACACACAGCTCTGCTACATGCAACTGATCACGCACTCAGCTCTGCTACACATACGCATACTCACACTCATCTCTCCTGCATATGGACAATCACACACACAGCTCTGCTACATACACCTGATCACACACTCAGCTCTGCTGCATATACACAATCACACTCAGCTCTACTACATATATACACAATCACACATATACTTTGGGGGAAATTTATCATTGTTGTAGGTACAAGTATTTAGTAGATTGTTTTGGTTGGTCAAAAGTTGGTGCAATTGCAAGGCACATGATACATTTTGTGCAAAGTTCTAAATCTCCACACAGTTCTAATTGTACACCTGAGCTGCACCTCACAGGAAAAGGGGACTTAGGGATTTTGTTCTATTGCTTTGAGGCTTGGATTACATTGAGGTTTTTTGTTCACCAGCAAAAACGCCAGAAAAACTGTCACAGCTTTTTCATGCGTTTTTTCAGTTTTTCTTGTGTTCTTTTCTTGCGTTTTTGCTGGTGTGTAGAAACAATAATTTTTGTATCAGTTGGCAATTTTTTTACTGCCTTCAGGTACCACTCCATGGGTCGGATGCAGAGCGCCCAGTCCACAGAGTGTAAGGAGGTGAGGAGTGATATATAGCATATACAGGGTGCAGAGCATCACTACTTACCTACGCCAGCTGTATAGAAGACTGAGGTGCATAATGTACCCATGTATACCATTCAGGAGCCCAGCAAGGAAAGAGTTAACTCACACTGCTGAGCAGCAGAACTACGGTTCCAAGTCCGGTCAGGAAACCGCATGCGGGTCAAAAATGAGCCGACCAAATTTGTAAAAATGAAGTGTGAATGCAGCCTAAGACAGATAAAATGTTCTCATAGCCGAGGGCTCAATAATAATTATTATAATATAACCTCTTAATCTCTCTCAGATGATCCTACTTCAGGGTTAAAGGGGTACTCCAGTGGTTAGACATCTTATCCCCTATCCAAAGGATAGGGGATAAGATGCCTGATCGCGGGAGTCCCGCCGCTGGGGACCCCCGGGATCTTGCATGCGGCACCCCGTTTGTAATCAGTCCCCGGAGCGTGTTCGCTCCGGTTCTGGTTACCGGCGACCACACGGCAGGCGGTGTGTGACGTCACACCTCCGCCTCCGTGTGATGTCACGCTCCGCCTCTCATTGCAAGCCTATGGGAGGGGGCATGATAGCTGTCACGCCCCCTCCCATAGGCTTGCATTGAGGGGCGGAGCGTGATGTCACACGGGGGCGGAGGCGTGACATCACATGCCGCCGGCCGTGTGGTCGCCGGTAATCAGACCCGGAGCGAACACGCTCAGGGGACTGATTACAAACGGGGTGCCGCGTGCAAGATCCCGGGGGTCCCCAGCGGCGGGACTCCCACGATCAGGCATCTTATTCCCCTATCCTTTGGATAGGGGATAAGATGTCTAACCACCGGAGTACCTCTTTAACACTCTGTAGTCCCTGTGCTGCTTCAGCAATTCTTATTCAGGTGCTATTCATATCACAGATGGTACTTGTCTGTCCCCCGGCTCCAGCTGTCTCCTCTGCTGCCCTCTCTAAACCAGTGTTTCCCAACCAGGGTGCCTCCAATTGTCGCAAAACTGCAACTCCCAGCATGCCGGACAGCCAACGGCTGGGAGTTGCAGTTTTGCGACAGCTGGAGGCGCTCTGGTTGGGAAACACTGGTGTAGTATATGGTGCAACATTCCAGGAATCTGATTGGTTGGATCCATTCCAGGATTCAGATTGGTTGGATAAATACCGACCATTGCATTGCCAGTATCTTTAATATAAAATACTGGCCTGGTGGCTGATGTCGCTCCATGTGACTCTATGGTGGCTGATGTCGCTCCATGTGGCTCTATGGTGGCTGATGTCGCTCCATGTGGCTCTGTGGTGGCTGATGTCGCTCCATGTGACTCTATGGTGGCTGATGTCGCTCCATGTGGCTCTGTGGTGGCTGATGTCTCTCCATGTGACTCTATGGTGGCTGATGTCGCTCCATGTGGCTCTGTGGTGGCTGATGTCGCTCCATGTGGCTCTGTGGTGGCTGATGTCGCTCCATGTGGCTCTATGGTGGCTGATGTTGCTCTCACATGTCTCCACCAGTGGTGTGTCCTCACACAAGCCACGAATGCTGATGTCTCCCTCAACAAGTCACAGCTCACACCGGCAGTACACAGTCATCACTTTACGCCTATTTTAAAATAAGCATATAGACCGGGGGTCTCAAACTGGTGGCCCTCCAGATGATGCAAAACTTCAACTCCCAGAATGCCTGGACATGCCCAGACAGCCATTTTCTGCAGCTAATGGCTGTGGGGAATGCTGGGAGTTGAAGTTTTGCAACATCTGGAGGGCCACCAGTTTGAGACCCCTGATGTAGACCCAACAATGTAATAGTCATAGAATAAGTTCCTCATGCTATTGCCTGTTTTGTACCAAATAGCCTCATGGTCAGACTTCCCTGCCACCGTGTTTTGTTAAACAGCACGCATACCCCAGCAATAAACCACATATACGTTGTGCACAGTACTTTGAAGGGGTATTCTGGTGGGAAACTTTTTTTTTTAAATCAACTGGTGCCAGAAAGTTTAACAGATTTGTAAATTTCGTCTATTAAAAAAAATCTTAATCCTTCCTACTTATTAGCGGCTGTATTCTCCAGAGGTTCTTTTCTTTTTAGATTTCTTTTCTGTCATGACCACAGTGCTCTCTGCTGACACCTCTGTCCATGTCAGGAACTGTCCAGAGGAGGAGAAAATCCCCATAGCAAACATAATCTGCTCTGGACAGTTCCTAAAATGGACCGAGGTGTCAGCAGAGAGCACTGTGGTAATGAAAGAAAAGAAATCCTAAAAGAAAAGAATTTTCTCTGTAGCATATAAGATTAATAAGATTTTTTAATAGAAGAAATTTACAAATCTGTTTAACTTTCTGGCACCAGTTGATAAAAAAAAAAAAGTTTTCCGCCGGAGTACCCCTTTAAATGTTTTGTATATAACAGTCTGAAATCTTTCCTGCAATGACCCGAATGGTTAACTCTAATGTAAGATTTCTTGGCATTGCAACAAATAAGCTTTTTGTATGGAAGGCACCTGTCAATACAAGGGGTTCTTGCACATTTTGCTGCCCCCCCCCCTCCTGACATTTCTTCCTCTCTAATGTTCACTGTCCGCAGTGGTCTGTTGGTGATAGCTGGCCCTTGATTGTCCCTCACCCTGTCCTATCTGGTCACCAGTGCTCTCTCTGACGTGCCCACTGGCAGAAACCCTGACAGACAAAATAGGCCTCCAGGTTCCCCCACGTTGACTGCCCCATTGCTCAGTACATTTTCCACCAACACAAACTGTACTCTTTTGGTTGGTAGCATGGTAGACATAAAGATAAGGCATAACCTCCCATGGACACACATAAGTAACTGTGCTTCTCCCATAAAGAACTTCACACCCTAAAGGGGTATTCCACTGGAATTTTTATTTTTTTTTATTTTTATCAACTGGTGCAAGAAAGTTAAACAGATTTGTAAATTACTTCTATTAAAAAATCATAATCCTTCCAGTACTTATCAGCTGCTGTATACTACAGAGGAAGTTCTTTTCTTTTTGAATTTCCTTTCTGTCTGACCACGGTGCTCTCTGCTGACACCTCTGTCCATGTCAGGAACTGTCTGGAGCAGAAGCAAATTCACATAGCAAACCTATCCTGCTCTGGACAGTTCCTGACATGTAAGGAAAAAAGAAAAAAAACTCCAATGGTGGCGGTGGCACTATCCCATAAATAGGTAACAATGACTGGTAAGGTGAACACAGTCGTAATTTTCACCACCTGCACCGTCTGTGATAACCTGATAGAAGGTTATCACAGACGGTGCAGGTGGTGAAAATTTGCCACGGATCCCGGTCAAGCTCCTGCAGCCTGCAATCCCTGATTTATACCCCAGATATAGGGGTGATATGCCTGATTTTACCAGGTGAGAATTTATAATGTAGAAGCTCACCTAAACCATATATACTCGCAGGATTACACGAGGTGCTGTTCTCCTTCCTTTTTTTCTTTTATCTCTTCTATATAGTTCCTGACATGGACAGAGGTGTCAGCAGAGAGCACTGTGGTCAGACAGAAAGGAAATTCTAAAAGAAAAGAAATACCTCTAGAGCATACATCAGCTTATAAGTACTGGAAGGATTAAGATTTATAAATGGAAGTAATTTACAAATCTAATCCGATGCAATCCACAAAGAGGTACCCGGCACTGCCCGGCTCAAGCACTGATTCAATGCACGCTGACACCTTCCTACAGATCCCGTGATTAATATTCAGCATATAGGTGGTGCTCACCGTAATCCAACAAACAGTTCACTTCTATAAAACTTCCAAGATGAGAAAGAAATCCACAGGGCACTCACCAATGCTGCAAAATATGTCCTTTATTTCACGGGTCCATAGATCAGTGTGGAGACGCTCATACAGGTGTGTTTCTACAAACTACGGTCCGTTTCTCGCGATACTTCTCGCTTCAACAGGTTTACAAATCTGTTAAACATTCTGGCACCAGTTGATTTAAAAAAAAAATCTAGTTTTCCACCGGAGTACCCCTTTAATGGAATGAGTAACCTCATCTTTACAGAGAATTGCTGTGACCATACAATGTGAGAAGAAATGGAAAAATATTGTCAGAAGGTTCCTCAGTAAGATTGTAAGAAAGCTCGGCTAACATCTTAAAGGGGTACTCCGGCCCTGAGACATCTTATCCCCTATCCAAAGGGTAGGGTATAAGATGTCTCCCCGTGGGGGTCCCGCCGCTGGGGACCCCACAATCTTGTATTCGACATCCACCTGTTTGAGTTGCACACTGCGGTGCCAGCTCACAAACAGTCGGCTGGCAACCACGGGGTCTGAGTATCATGACATCATAACTCCGAACCCCGTGTAATGTCACCCCCCGCTCCCACTATGCAAGTCTATGGAAGGGGGGTAGAGGACTGTACATGGGTGTAGAGGACTGTACATGGATGACTAGTGTGTAGAGGGGTGACAGAGGAGTGTACGTGGGTGAGAGAGGGGTGTAGAGGAGTGAACATGGGTGACAGAGGGGTGTAGAGGAGTGTACATGGATGACAGAGGGGTGTAGAGGAGAGTACATGGGTGGCAGAGGGGTGTAGAGGAGGGTACATGGGTCACAGAGGGGTGTAGAGGAGTGTACATGGATGACAGAGGGGTGTAGAGGAGAGTACATGGGTGGCAGAGGGGTGTAGAGGAGGGTACATGGGTGACAGAGGGGTGTAGAGGAGAGTACATGGGTGACAGAGGGGTGTAGAGGAGAGTACATGGGTGGCAGAGGGGTGTAGAGGAGGGTACATGGGTGACAGAGGGGTGTAGAGGAGAGTACATGGGTGACAGAGGGGTGTATAGGAGTGTACATGGATGACAGAGGGGTGTAGAAGAGAGTACATGGGTGGCAGAGGGGTGTAGAGGAGGGTACATGGGTGACAGAGGGGTGTAGAGGAGGGTACATGGGTGGCATGAAATCGTTCAGCAGGCATCCCGGCATATCGCCCAGGGGGGTCATTATGCCCCCCCATGTCGGCGATGGCCGCAGATCGCTGGACAATTCAGTCCAGCGATCTGCGGCGATTCCGGGACAATCGGGTCTCCAGTGACCCGGTGACCCGTAATTACTGGCTGATCGGGGCCATCTCTGATGGCCCCGAACAGCCAGAGCCTGCAGGGGTGAGGTGGCACTGGTGCCACCTCACGATCGCCCTGATTCGTCGGCCGGATTACCGGCCGACCAATCAGGGCGCCTGCTACGGGTGTCACTCCCGCAACCCGCTCCGCCCCTCTTTCGGAGGACGTGAGCGGGTGCGGGACGTGCACCCCGGGTGCTGGGGACCCTGATCCCCGGCGTCAATGTTGGGATCGGGGCCCCAGGAGCAGCGGCGGCGGCGACGACGAGGGACTGACTTTCCGGCGTGGATCGTTGGAGGTGAGTGACAGCCTCCTGCTGTTGCTTAGCAACAGCTCCCAGTATGCAAAAAGGGCATGCTGGGAGCTGTAGTTATGCAACAGCAGGAGGCAGACCACCACAACTCCCAGCATTCCCTTATGGGCATGCTGGGACTTATGGTTTTGCAACAGCTGGAGGCACATTTTTTCTATGGAAAAGTGTACCTTCAGCTGTTGTATAACTACAACTCCCAGCTTGCACAAACAGCTAAAGTGCATGCTGGGAGTTGTAGTTGTGCATCTGCTGGTTGCATAACTACAACTCCCAGCATGCCCGTTGGCTGTCGGTGACTGCTGAGAGTAGTAGTTTTGCAACAGCTGAAGGCACACTGGTTGTGAAACTTAGAGTTTTTTTCTTTTTTTACCTAACTCAGTGTTTCACGACCGGTGTGCCTCCAGCTGTTGCAAACTCCAACTCTCAGCAGTCAATGTACACCATGCACCGTACATGCTGGGAGTTGTAGTTTTGCAACAGCTGGAGGCACACTGGTTGTGAAACACCGAGTTAGGTCACAAACTCAGTGATACATAACCAGTGTGCCTACAGCTGTTGCAAAACTAAAACTCTTAGCATGTACACTCTGTCAGCGCATGCTGGGAGTTGTAATTTTGCAACAGCTGGATGTCCCCCCCCCCCCCCCATGTGAATGTACAGGGTACACTCACATGGGCGGAGGTTTACAGCAAGTATCTGGCTGCAAGTTTGAGCTGCAGCAAATTTTCTGCCGCAGCTCAAACTGCCAGCGAGAAACTACTGTGAACCCCCGCCCGTTCGACTGTACCCTAAAAACACTACACTAACAAAAAATAAAATAAAAAGTAAAAAACACCACATATACACATACCGCTACACAGCCCCCCTCCCCTCCCCAATAAAAATGAAAGCGTCTGGTACGCCACTGTTTCCAAAACGGAGCCTCCAGCTGTTGCAAAACAACAACTCCCAGTATTGTCAGACAGCCGTTGACTGTCCAGGCATGCTGGGAGTTTTGCAACAGCTGGAACTTTTTATTAGAAAAATATAAAACTTTTACAAAACACAAATACAATGCTTAATCAGCTGAAACATAAGCAATGAAAAAGTAACAAATATAAACTCTTTGTCACAGAATAAAAGGACCTACCTAACCGATCAGCCCAGCTTAACTCAACTAACAAATAATGCCTGATACTACTAATTCTTACCTATTATCCTTCCAAACACACACACACACACACATTAATTACCAACAAAACATAAATATAGCTTTCCTTAATTAAGTTTTAACTGAAAACATCCGAATAGGAAACTTATCCCCACATACCATACACAAAATGCATTAAACAAAAATAAATAGGGCTAACTGCCATAAAAATAATAAGGAAATAAATAAAATAATTCCATCTTGGAAATACCATTAATTTTACACACATACAACAATAAATACTCACATAACATATTATATCATAACAACGAAAAAAATAAAAAAAAATAAATAAAATAACTTATAATAAAAAGAGGGCTTATTGCCATAACTAAAATTAATTCCAACTTGGAAATTTTTTCTTGTTTTTTTTTTTCTTTTCTTTTTTCCCTTCTCTTTAAACTATAGTAACACACACATGCATGGATACATTACCATAAGGGGGAAAAAACCACGATAATATCAACTAAAAGCTGGTCTGACTGCCTTTACCCTACAATGAGGTATAACACTATACAAAAATACATAAAACTATTTATACTTATGAAATACATGTAAACAAGAATAAAACCTAAAGATAAAGAACCTACACAATGAACTCTCCCATCACACACACCACCACCACTGGACATGGTGAGAGTTCGTGTATCACAGTTTTGTTTTTTTGTTTGTTTTTTTTAACTGAAACAGTCATTGTCCATAAACTGACCCAAGTCAGACCCAAAACATCACCCCCTCCCCCCAACAACCCCCATCCAACCTGAAATTAATCCCCCCCACTATTATTAACTAACTCAACTATGTACTAACTCACTACAACCACAGAAATAATATGAAAAACAAAGTAATACAGTACTACAAATTCCCACCAGGCCCAAGATTGGTTGCCTGCAAGCCCTTTACATTCAAATTACAGAAAACAAAACAAAAAGCTAGAGTGACATGCATAGCCCACCACCAGGAAGAAGGATGGCAATCCTGATAAAACTAAGTTTCAAAATGCTTACCCTATGAACCTTACTTCTAACCCTATCGCTATCCCTTCATAAAACTGACCCTATACTCACCCTAACATCTATATACTGTCCCTAACCAAAATTAAGGTACATCAAAAGAAAAACCTCTCCATAGGAGAGAAGCCCTACTGGTACCAAGACTGCCATACTCCAAAGACCTGATCTTCCCGAGGTCACCGGTGATGTTCCTACAGACCTCCACCTCGGAGAGGATTTTCTGTTGGGTCGACACTAAACACTGTGCATTCCACGTGTAGTACCCTTCCACTAAGCTAACTAAGAATAAAGTGCCCCGATCACTGCCACCCAGGTTCCTGAATGCCCCATAAGCCCACTCCGGATAGGTAAGGCCGGCAAGTTGACTCCAGCCGATGGAAGCACCCACCCTGTTGTAAACCCCTATATTAAAGGGACACTGAAGCAGGAAGTGGTCCATGCTTTCCAGCGTGTCCCCGCACTCTTCTCGGGGACATCCCCGGTCATCAGAGTTCCTGTACTTCAGGTTGTCCCTCACATATAGCTTCCCCTGAAAGCAGCGCCAGGCCAAGTCCCAAAACTTCTGGGGAATCCTTTTCATATTTAAAAGATACAACCCCACCCTCAGATCCCGACCTGGGCAGTCCCTGAGCGCCAGAGGCTTCTGGAAGTTGGTCAACAGAACCCGTTTGTCAAGGAACTGCCTTGACTGGGTCCTGATCTCCCACACTCCCAGACCCCACCAACGTATCGCCTTCAGAGTCAGGGTAGGGTAAGCCGGAAGATATCCATGTGGTGTACGGAGGTCCTTCACTTGCCCTCCTGTCTCCCATTCCTGGAAGAAAGGCCGAAACCATTCCCTGCAGGAGAGTACCCACGGAGAAGCCCTCTCTGACCAGAGGTTTGCAATGTTGGCTTTCAAGAAGGTATTCGTTAAGAACACCACAGGGTTTACCATAGATAAACCCCCTAGTCTCCTCGTACGGTACGTAACCTCCCTCTTGACTAGGTTCAACCTGTTCCCCCATAACAGTTGGAAAAACAGGCTGTAGATCCTAGTGTAGTAAGCCTCTGGTAAGATACATACACTGTCCAGATAGATAAACAAGGGGAGCAGGTACGATTTGATCAGGTGTACCCTTTACCTGAGGGTCATAGACCAACCCTTCCACTGGTCCACCCTCTGAGTGGCATCCTGGAGCTTACCATCCCAGTTTTTGGTGGGATAATCATCCTGGCCGAATGTGATGCCCAAAACCTTTGCTGACTCTTGGGGCCCTGGAAGGGTGTCCGGAAGATCAAACGTGGGGTCTCCCCCTCCCAGCCAGAGACTCTCACACTTATCCTGGTTGATCTTAGACCCGGATGCCTCCGAGTAGCGTTCCACTTCTGACATCACCACATCGTCCTCCTCTCTCGAGGAGACGAAAATGGTGACATCATCAGCGTACGCCACCACTCTCTGGGCGACACCCGGCTCCGCAAGAATCATCCTGACTCCCGCCAATGGTCTGCAACTCACCCTCCTAAGGAAGGGATCGATCGCAAATACATATAAGAGCAGGCTCAAAGGACAACCCTGACGGACTCCGGACCCCACCTCAAAAGAGCGGCTAGACCAACCGTTCACCAGCGGGAAACTCTCTGCCCCTGCATACAAGATCTTAAGCCAATTAACAAAAGTACTCGGTAAGCCATATCTCAGGAGGACTGACCAGAGGTACTCGTGGTTCACCCGATCAAATGCTTTGGCCTGATCCAAGGACAGTAAGTACCCCTTCCAGAGACCCGCATTACTCCGCTCCACTGCCTCCCTGACACTGAGGACAGCACTTAAGGTGCTTCGGCCTGGAACAGAGCAGTGCTGGGCCCCCCAAAAGGAGCCGGGGTGCAAACTTTACCAGCCGATTAAACAGTATCTTGGCCAGAAGCTTCCTGTCTGTATTGAGAAGAGCTATGGGCCTCCAATTCTCAATACGGCTGGGATCTTTACCCTTTGAGAGAAGAATCAGGGCTGACCTCCTCATTGACTTTGGTAGAGTGCCCGAGGAGAGACACTCATTGAATTCCTCAGTCAAGAGGGGAGCTAAGGACTCCTTAAAGGTCCTGTACCACTCGGATGTTAAGCCATCCGGACCTGGCGACTTCTTAGGGGCAAGCCCCTCGATCGCCAGTCTCACTTCCTCTTCCCTGATTTCTTCTGCCAAAATGCCAAGAGAGGGGTCTACCCCTGGCTCAGTAATGGCTTCAGCCAGGAAAGCCGACATCCCTTCTCGATCTAGATCCTTCCTCCCCAAGAGGTGCGAGTAGAAGGATCTGACGACCTCCAGGATCCCTGATCTGGACTGATTCAGAGATCCCGTACTATCAATCAGTCCTGAGACTACTTTACTACTCACTGACATCTTGCAGTTCCTGTAAGGGTCGGGCGAGCGGTACTTCCCGTAATCCCTCTCAAAAACCAAAGATGCGTGCCTATCGTACTGACACCTCATCAGCAAGGACTTCACTCTGGAGATATCCTCCCAGCTACCTCCAGTTGAGACAAGGAGCTCGAGTTTCCTCCTCAGACCCTGATACAAGCGATACCTGTTCAGGGACCTGAGGCTCGAGAGCTGGCGGAAGAACCCCGCAACCCGCTTCTTGAATATCTCCCACCACTCAGACTTACTACTACAAAAGTCCAGTAAAGGTACCTGACTCTGAAGAAAATCCTCAAAGGACTGTCTTATCTCCGCTTCCTCCAGGAGGGACGAATTCAGCTTCCAATAACCTTTTCCCATCCGGGGGGTCTCTGAAACATTCAGGGAAAACAAAATCATACAGTGGTCGGAGAACTCCACCTCAACCACGGACACTGTGGAAGAGACGGCTTCCTCCTTTAAATAAAACCTGTCTATCCTAGACCTGCTGCTACCTCGATGAAAGGTGAAACCCGCGTGGCCTGAGGGGCTCCGGATGTGGGCATCCTCTAGGCGAGCTTCCCTGACTATATTACTAAGGGCCACACAGTCATAAGCCAGACGATCATTGGAACCTCTCCTATCTTGGGACCTCATGACATTATTGAAGTCCCCTCCAAAGATCACTTGCCGGCTAGTAAAAAGAAAGGGCTTAATCCTCATAAAGAGATCCTTACGGCCCCACTTTGTTTGTGGGGCGTAGATGTTAATGAGCCGGAGCTCTTGTCCCTTCATGAAGACATCTAAGATCAGGCACCTCCCCATTTCAATGACCCGTCTGCATTCGACCGGAGCGGTAAAAAGGACCGCCACCCCACTATACAGCTCAGCCGCAAGAGACCAGTGGGAGGGCCCGCGCCTCCACTCTCTTCTGGCTTTCACCAGAGAGGCTAGATCTGACAACCTGGTCTCCTGTAAAAAGAAAATGTCGGCTTCAACACGGCCGAGAAAATCAAAGGCTGCGAATCTAGCCGTATCAGACTTTATACTGGCACAATTAATAGATGCCAATGGGGTGAGTGCTGCCATCCTGGGTAATTGAGTTAGACGGCCTTACCCATTATTTTTTCTTGCCCTTCTTCTTCACCGCCTCATCCCCTGAAGAAGAAGGAGCATTCTTACTTTCTTTAGATCTCTTTTTTGACTCAGATTGATCCATCTGGCTCCCATCTCCATCTGGCCCTGAGTTAGCCTTGCCCTCCGAGGAAGATGCCTCAACAGGACAGGACCCAGTTCCCCCCGGAGGCTCCAATCCCTCAGGCACCCCATCCTCGCCACCCCCCTCCAATGAGGGGGAGGAGATGGTATCAAGGACAAGGTACCTGTTCGATAGGTCAATCAGAAGGGGGGCAGGTAAGCTTCCTTTTAGGACCTGGCCTTTAGCACCTGAAATAGAGGACTGAGACTTCCCCTTTACAACTTTTTTGCCCTTGTCTTTTTTCGGCCTTTCCCTTCCCTCCTCATCCACACTTTCATAGTGGGAGGAATCAGAAAGATCAGCCTCTTTGCCTTCCTCTCCGCGAATCCTCCTAATCTCCTCATCCAACACATCATCCCCCAGGGTCTCAGCAACATCTGGTCTAGTGACAGGAGCAGGGCCAGGAGCTACCCCCGCCACCTGAGAACTCTCCAGCTCCCTGCTCCTTCTGCGGTTTTCCTCTCGCCTTAGTTTGGCAGGCCCCTTCTTGCTCTTCATTAACCCTGTTGCTCCTTCACCCATGCCCGTACCCTCCCCAGCCAGGGCAACCCTAAAGCTCTCCCCAGCTGGATCGGCCGCCACACGGGAAAAGGTGCTGGGGCAACGGCTGAAAGGGTGTCCTAGGACATCACACAGATGACACCGGATCTGCCCACAGGATGCAGCCAAATGACCAGCCCCACCACACAAAGCGCAAACCTGCACAGTGCAGGCTGCGCTAAAATGGGTAGGACTACCACACCTGTGGCAGACTTTAGGCTGCCCCTGGTAGAAGACTTGGATTCTGTCACGTCCGAGGAAGGCTGCCGATGGGATGTGGGCAACTGTGCTCTCTGAACGCCTAAGTTTGACGTAAAACGTCCAGGCCCCAGACCAGATCCCGTGCTCATCAAGATTTTTCTTTGACATGTCCATCACATCCCCATAACGACCGAGCCAGGTCATGATGTCGTAGCAAGAGAGCGACTCGCTACGGGTCAAAACGGTCACTCTCTTGGTTTGGTTCTGCCGGGATATCGCTTTTACAGCGAAATTCCGCCAGCCGGGCTCCTTCTTCACCATCTCGTAATTCGACCAGAAAAGTTCAAGACCCTCTGGCCGAACAAAGCTGATGTCGAACTCAGAAGAACCATAGGGGTGAATCAGGGCAAAGATGTCACTCGCCCTGAACTCCACCTGAAGGAGGAGCTCAACCACCCTTGCATGGGGCGGGCACGCATCTTTACCCCTCCAAATCAGATGGGCCACATTCCTACGGTTACTATCCTGCCCGGGTGTCAGGAGGGACCACATCACCTCCCCATTCTGTTCTCGGAAGGCACCCAGACCATGGCTCTCTATCCAAAAAGACAGGTCAACCGAACCCCTCCCTTCTACCTCAATTGACCTATCACCCTTACGCAGAGCCTCCAGGAGGCGCCGCTGCAAGTGACCCCCAGAACCAGATGGAGACGGGGACCCTCTTGATTCCCCGGCAGCGACGCTGGCATAGCTTCTAGCAGTCACCACCGGGGGGCAGCCGAACCAGCCCCTACTTCCTCAATACTCTTTACTGATCCAGTGACATCCCTTTGCCCGCCTCCAGCACTCTTCTCTTGCACACTGCTAGCATCCCTCTCTTGCACACCGCTAGCACCCCTCTGTCTCACACCTCTAGCACCCCTCTCTCGCACACCTCTAGCACCCCTCTCTTGCACACCGCTGACACCCCTTTCTTGCACACCGCTAGCACCCCTCTCTTGCACACCGCTAGCACCCCTCTCTTGCACACCGCTAGCACCCGTCTCTTGCACACCGCTAGCACCCCTCTCTTGCACACCGCTAGCACCTCTCTCTTGCACACCGCTAGCACCCCTCTCTTGTACTCCTCTAATGCCCCACTCTTGCACACTGCTAACATTTTCATGCAACATTCCATCACCAAAATTTTCACTCTCTTTTGCACTCTTTCCTTTCACACTATTATCCTGGCTAAACTTTCCTGAGCTGGCCGGGTTATTTGTGTATGCCACGGGGGTTTGTGCTGCTGGTCCCGCCCCCGATGACCGCTTTTTCGGTTCTGGCGATGTTACTTCCAGTTCCAGTGATGTCACAGTGTCAGTGCAACCTTCAGGAGCCACCTCACTGACCGCCCGGGCTTTTCTACCAATCCAGATGCATGGACACTCCCCCCCTCACAGAGGAGTGCCCTGCTACGCCCAGATCGCTCGGGGGACCGCCCCCCGAGCAGACAGCAACATCACCAAGCTCCGGCACGAGGACATGCCCCCTGCCCACCTGTGGTGGTCCTGCAGCATCGGAGTCGCCCACCTTAAGCCTGTCCTGCCCTTCCCTACCGGCAGGACAGACGGGCTCCTTGGCGTCTGCAGCCATCTTAGTAACCTTATCCACCATGTACCCCCCATGCTGGCCCCGCTTTACAGCAAAAGTGGGGTCGGGCAGACTGGGGGGCCCACCAGCATGAACCACCTTTTCAGATGGCCCAGACTGCTGGAGAGAAGAATAAACAAATCTGGTGACCTCTCTTTTTTTCCTTTTATTTCTCCTCTTCCTCTTGCCCTTCACCTCAGTATCTGGGCCCAAGTCATTTCCAAATGAGAAGTTCTCAAAATGGGTAGGTGACTCTTGGAGCACAATCGCCTTCAGCAATCCACCACCAATTAACCCATTGCTGCTGCCGCTGTCGTCCCTGCTGTCATCTGACGTTACAGGCAGGGCTACCTGAGCAGGATTTATGTATGAACTCTGGGTTGTGTCCTCCTCCATTTCACTCTCCTCTGCACCACCATCTTGCTTCTCTTTAGCACCTTCCTCAGCACTGTCCTCTCTTTCTCCACCACCATCTTCCTCCACACCGTCCTCCTCAGCACTGTCCTCTATTTCTTCTCCACCATCTTCCTCCACACCGTCCTCCTCAGCACTGTCCTCTCTTTCTCCTCCACCATCCACCTCCACACCGTCCTCCTCTGCACTGCTTTCGATGTGACTTACCTCCTCCTTTCTGGGTCCTGCTGGCCTGTGAACCGACTTTCATTGCAGAGTTTTTCTCTGAAGATACCAGCCCCTTCCATGATCTCCATCCTCACCCTTTCTACCTCCTCAACCTCTTTTTTCAGGGTGCGCACTTTAGCCGAATACACTGGCCTTAGATTTTTCGAGGTGTAATCAGCCTGGTAACGGGCAAATTTTAAGTCCTCTCTTAGCCCACAAAGCATTTTGCCAAGACGCTCATACTCCGCCATTTTTGCTTGGAGTCGGGACCCAAAAGTGGCCAAAGACTCCCTGGGACCCAATACCCCCCATTGCTGGGGTTCAGAGGTACCTTGCCTCCCCATGTTTCTCCTCAACTCCTCACCTTCATGCAGGCCTTTACCTGCAGCCTTGCTTGTAGCCTTACTTGCAGCCTTGCGGCTTCCAGATATGGACGGTGGAGTTGGTTCTGCATTTCTGCGGATCCTGGAGGATCTCCGTACCCCATCCTGGGAGTTGGCCGTTGCAATGTCACCTCCACCTCCCGCCGGCCTGGAACGGGAGGTGGGGCGTTGGGGTTCATGCAGGGAAGCCCTTCCCCGAAGGCTGCCACAAACCTGGGGGGGGGGAGGGCTGGTGAAAATCCTGCTGCTCTCTGGTTCTCCCGGAGCTGACGATCACACAACCACACCCTGAACAGGAAGTAGTGCAACAGCTGGAGGCACCCTGTTTGGGAATCACTGGCGTAGAATTCCCCTATGACCACCCCTATGCAAGTCCCTAATTTAGGCCTCAAATGCGCATGGCGCTCTCACTTTGGAGCCCTGTCGTATTTCAAGGCAACAGTTTAGGGTCACATATGGGGTATCGCCGTACTCGGGAGAAATTGTGTTACAAATTTTGGGGGGTATTTTCTGCTTTTACCCTTTTTAAAAATATTAAATTTTTGGGAAAACAAGCATTTTAGGTTAAAAAAATTTTTTTTTTACATATGCAAAAGTCGTGAAACACCTGTGGGGTATAAAGGTTCACTTAACCCCTTGTTACGTTCCCCGAGGGGTCTAGTCTCCAAAATGGTATGCCATGTGGGTTTTTTTTTTGCTGTCCTTGCACCATAGGGGCTTCCTAAATGCGGCATGCCCCCAGAGCAAAATTTGCTTTCAAAAAGCCAAATGTGACTCTTTCTCTTCCGAGACCTGTAGTGCGCCAGCAGAGTACTTTTCACCCCCATATGGGGTGTTTTCTGAATCGGGAGAAATTGGGCTTCAAATTTTTAGGGGTATTTTCTGCTATTACCCTTTTTAAAAATGTAAGATTTTTGGGAAAACAAGCATTTTAGGTAAAAATTTTTTATTTTTTTTTACATTTGCAAAAGTCGTGAAACACCTGTGGGGTATAAAGGCTCACTTTATCCCATGTTACATTCCCCGAGGGGTCTAGTTTCCAAAATGGTATGCCATGTGTTTTTTTTTTTGCTGTTCTGGCACCATAGGGGCTTCCTAAATGCGGCATGCCCCCAGAGCAAAATTTGCTTTCAAAAAGCCAAATGTGACTCCTTCTCTTCCGAGACCTGTAGTGTGCCAGCAGAGTACTTTTCACCCCCATATGGGGTGTTTTCTGAATCGGGAGAAATTGGGCTTCAAATTTTTAGGGGTATTTTCTGCTATTACCCTTTATAAAAATGTAAGATTTTTGGGAAAACAAGCATTTTAGGTAATTTTTTTTTTTTTTTTTTACATTTGCAAAAGTCGTGAAACACCTGTGGGGTATAAAGGCTCACTTTATCCCATGTTACATTCCCCGAGGGGTCTAGTTTCCAAAATGGTATGCCATGTGTTTTTTTTTTTGCTGTTCTGGCACCATAAGGGCTTCCTAAATGCAACATGCCCCCCAAAAACCATTTCAGAAAAACGTACTCTCCAAAATCCCCTTGTCGCTCCCTCCATTCTGAGTCCTCTACTGCGCCCGCCGAACACTTTACATAGACATATGAGGAATGTGCTTACTCGAGAGAAATTGGGCTACAAATACAAGTAAAAATGTAGTCCTTTTACCCCTTGTAAAAATTCAAAAATTGGGTCTACAACAACATGTGAGTGTAAAAAATGAAGATTGTGAATTTTCTCCTTCACTTTGCTGCTATTCGTGTGAAACACCTAAAGGGTTAAAATGCTGACTGAATGTCATTTTGAATACTTTGGAGGGTGTAGTTTTTATAATGGGGTCATTTATGGGGTATTTCTAATATGAAGACCCTTCAAATCCACTTCAAACCTGAACTGGTCCCTGAAAAATACCGAGTTTGAAAATTTTGTGAAAAATCGGAAAATTGCTGCTGACCTTTGAAGCCCTCTGGTGTCTTCCAAAAGTAAAAACTCATCAATTTTATGATGCAAACATAAAGTAGACATATTGTATATGTGAACCAAAAAAAATGTATTCGTAATATCAATTTTCCTTACAAGCAGAAAGCTTCAAAGTTGGAAAAATGCAAAATTTTCAAATTTTTCATAAAATTTACGGATTTTTCACCAAGAAAGGATGCAAGTATCGACAAAAATTTACCACTGTGTTAAAGTAGAATATGTCACGAAAAAACAATCTCGGAATCAGAATGATAACTAAAAGCATTCCAGAGTTATTAATGTTTAAAGTGACAGTGGTCAGATGTGCAAAAAACGCTCCGGTCCTTAAGGCCAAAATGGGCTTGGTCCTGAAGGGGTTAATATTGGAAGACATCAGAGTGCTTCAGAGTTCAGCATCAATTTTCCAATTTTTCACAAAATTTTCAAAATCGAAATTTTTTACACTAACATGTTCTTGTAGACCATGTTTTTGAATTTTAACAAGGGGTAAAAGGAGAGAAATCTCCCCAAATGTGTAACCCAATTTCTCTCGAGTAAGGAAATACCTCATTTGTATATGTAAAGTGTTCGGAGGGTGCAGTAGAGGGCTCAGAAGGGAAGGAGCAACAATGGGATTTTGGAGAGTGAATTTTGCTAATGAAATGGTTTGGGGGGCATGTCACATTTAGGAAGCCCCTATACTGCCAGAACAGCAGAAAAGCCCCCACATGGCATACTATTTTGAAATCTACACCCCTCAAGGCACATAACAAGGGCGGGGGTTTACATAGCATGGGCGGGGGTTTACAGCAAGGAAACTTGCTGTAATCCCCCACCCATGTGAATGTACCCTGTACCCTGTACATTCACATGGGGGGGGGGGGCATTCAGAGGCAGCTGTCTAATTAGGCGATTTAGGCGGCACCTAAGGCCTTGTGCTAAATGGGGCCTCGCTGCCACCTAAATCGTATAATTAGAGCAGTGCTTTCCCTCCCCGGCGCCGCAGGGGAAGGGAAGTTTGTGTGCGCTGGCCTGAGGCTGTAACAGGACCTGCCATGATGTCACCGTCATGTGATCAGTCACATGGAGGAGGAGGAGTCACACGATCAGCACAGTGCAGGCATTCAATCACTGCAAACATTGAAGCTAAGGGCCGGCTGCCATCACTTTTTTTTTTAATAATCTGGCCGGCAACAGTAATTACACATGAGGTTTTTACTTATGAGGGCTGTGTGTATGGAGGGCTGTGTATATGGGAATGGGGATGTGTGTATGGAGGGCTGTGTATATGTGTGTATGTACTTTTAAGGGATTGTGACAGAGTGACCTGGTGACCCTGTCACCCCAATGGGGGGACCCCCAAACCTAGCCCTAATGTAGCGTAGGGGGAAGGAGCTGTTTAGTTAGGAATAGAGATCAGCGAATTTTTGAAAAATATGATTTGGCCAATTTGCCGAATTTTTCAAAAAAATATGTTTCGATCCGAATAAATTCATGGCAAATTTGTATTAGTAATGTATTTTAATAATGTGTGAGTGTGTGTTTCTAATTTTTTTTCCTCTATTTTTTAAATTGTTTAGGTAGTACTACTACTCCCAGCATGGAACAGACTGTTCCATGATGGGAGTAATAGTACCTGTTCTAATAGACAGATCGCCCTGGGTGTCACTCCTGACACCCGCTGCAATCTTCCTGTATAATGTATAGATGCGGGTGGCTTTCTTGAATCTCTGCAATAGATAGGACGATCGCATCGTGTGTCAGGAGTGACACCCGCTGTGATCTGTCCTCAACTGCAGGTACTACTGCTCCCAACATGGAGCACACTCTGCTCCATGCTGGGAGCTGTAGTACCAGCACTAATAGACAGATCACAGCGGGTGTCACTTCTGACACCCATTGTGATCTGTCTATTAATGCAGGTACTGTATATGCAGATGTGTATATGCCATATATATACCTGTTATTCATATTTCCCGCAGAGAGCTGTGATTTGCTTGAACCATCTGGCCAATCACAGCTCACTGTGGGAAATATGAATAAGTGATGTGAATTTTATTTACCTCTCTCTCTTTCTCTCTCTCTCTCTCTCTCTCTGTATATATATATATATATATATATATATATATATATATATATATACAGAGAGAGAGAGGTACATATAGATATATGGCTAGCTATATATATTTATTTATTTACATATATAACAAATACACATATATATATATATATATATATATATATATGTGTGTGTGTAAATATATATATATATATATATGTAAAAAATGTTTATGATCTAATGTGAAAGTTCACATCTACATATATCTACAGTACATATTATTACATATTATCCATATGGTACATATATTCGATATGCTGGATCCTGCAACAGTATTGAGATATGCTGCGGGACCCACTGACAGTCAGTTTGTAAACAGTGCAAAATATATTTTGGCTTTGGTGAAGTAAGAGCCGGTATTCATTCAGTGTCTGTGCTGCAATGCAGACTGACACTATGGCCATGGTATGGCTGGAAAGCCAATCCGGGACGGCTCTTACTGGGAATGACCAAGTGCAGGGTGGGAGTCATTCCCCACAATCCAGGCCGCCTTTTGTTGGCCTTAAAGGCAACCTGTTTCACCAGCTGAGGGGGATTTGCTAGTTACAGCTCACACTGCCAGAGAAAGCTGAGAGGGGAGTTGTTTCCTATGTTTGCTCCAAGGTTGGAAGCTGAACCTGGAAAAGACTTGCTTGATGTCGCATGGCATGGTCTGAGGTGTGAACAAACACCTAACGAATGCAGGTGGACTTTTTGTTAAGTTTTCCTTTGTTCTGCATTTAAAGACTGCTTGCTGTGTGACAAGTGTGAATAACACTGAACTTTGATTTGGAAAATACTGCTTCCTTGCCTCTATACTGCAACTGCACCTATTTGCAAGAGCGATTGTCATCATAATATATATATATATATATATATATATATATATATATATATATATATATAGCTGCAAGTAAAGGAGAGTATCCTACCATGAGGCAATAAACACTTTGTTATTCACCATCTTGGAGTGCTGTGGGACAACTTCTTTGCTTTGCATCATCACTGCTGCCAGTAACCCGGGCTGCGACTGGGCCCACTTGCACCCGCCTCATCCATACACCTGGTGTGCTGCTTCTCTCCTTTACTTGAAGCTATACAGTGGTCTTGGAGCCTGCACCCGCTACCTACCTTGACGCCTCTACCAAGGTCCAAGGATGGATTTTTCCACGTCCACTACCTTTTCTCCGGAGCCTCAGGTGTTTGCATACACTGAAAGTGAGATCGACAGGATCATGGGGGCTGTAGATGAAGATGCCTCTTTATTACATGCCCCGTCAGCACTGGATCTACAGAGGCAATACGAATTCGAGACCAAGAGATTGCTTTCTTTAAAGTTACACCTTACAACTCTCAGCGAATACTACAAGTCCCAGAAGATCCCTAGAGGGATGCGGGTGACACCACCAGACAACGCATACAAAGGGGACCGGGACTTTCGCATCAAGTTTGAGAGCATCGCTAACAAGTTCGCCTTAGATGTCTTAATCCTGAACATTGAATTCCTGCAAAAAGACATTGTGGTAACCAGTGAAAAAGTTAAAACCCTGGAATCCGCCTTGGGAACCACACTAACAAGTGAGGAGTTTTCCAAACTACAGTCCAAAAAAAAACACATTTCTGGCTTAACTCAAAACTGAACAGGAGAACACTAAACGCCATAAATGGTTTTGTGATTCACAGGACTACCAGAATGGACGCGTTTACAACTGGGGTACGGTCTCTACAAGTTCAAGAAGAACCAGAAAACCACGGGAACAGCCGAGCACCTCTCACCAGAATACGCATCTAAATGAAGCTACACCAAGTTCGCCTACTGCACCCAATTTTTTAGGGGCGCGACAGACTCATCAGCACGACCCACCAGAAGGGGAGGCCACAAGTGGAAGCGACTCCTCAAGAAACAGAAGCCGAGGAGCGAAGAATCCACAACAGAAAACGAGACCTCTGAGAAAACAGTGGTAAATATTTCCTCCATTTCTTTGACAGACACTCAATGCATGTTACTTGCCAATGGTTTAAGTTTCTGCCCCATGAACCATACAAACTGGTTTCAGCTAGAGTTGGACCTTATTCAATTTTTTAGGAAACTTAAATTACATATTTGGTTTAATAACCCTGCACAGCAGAATGCCAATGTTGTTGATGTTGTTAATCATGTTCAATTTCGTGCATATGATTACACCTTAACTATACCAAGTAATTTTTCACCACAGATGCTGGTACCAGCCATTGACACCTTTTACACATTGATCAAAAGAGAAATAGACAAATTGCGTCATACAAACAATACCCACTCATCCCACAACATCCCCCGTGAACAACTTCTGGCTATAGACGAACTGGTCCATGGTCATAACTTGATCATTAAACCCGCCGACAAGGGGGGAGCGGTGGTAATCATGGACCGTTCAAAATACATAGCCGAAGCACTACGACAGCTGGGGGATGGTAATACATATGCTCCACTTCACAAAGATCCGAAATTTGACTTACAGAGGAGGACCAACACTGTCTTGGTAGATGCACTAACCACACAAATCATAGACCGCCCCCTTTTCAATTTTCTACCGGTTTTGAACCCCAAGACACCGATGATATACTTTCTTCCAAAAATACACAAGAGTCTGGTGGACCCTCCTGGGAGACCGATAGTCTCTGGGAGGGATTCGCTCACCAGCAACATATCCATCTTTCTTGATCAAATTCTTCGCCCATACGTTCACAGGGCCAAATCATATATCCAAGACACATCTGATTTCCTCCGCAAAATCCAACAAGTCTCAGCACCACACAATAGTATACTAGCATCTTTAGATGTCACAAGCCTCTACACATCAATCCCACATGACCTTGGTATTCAGACCATACACAAAGTGATTTCCACTGACTTCTCTCCCACACAGATTTCATTCATCCTTCAGTTGCTGGAATTGGTTCTACAATGCAATTACTTCACATTCAATGACCGCTTTTACCTGCAGACGTCTGGGACCGCCATGGGGATCAGCGTGGCGCCCAGTTACACAAATTTAGTCATGACGGAACTGGAGGAGGCATTCGTCTATGTGTCCCACCACGCCAGACATGTACTGGCGTGGTGACCATACATAGACGACATCTTCCTCATCTGGACGGGCACGGTCGACCAACTACACGATTTTTTGACATACCTGAACAACATCAACGACCATATCAAATTCACTCTCACACCACACATTCCAAACATTCAGTCCAATTTCTAGATACACTCGTGACAATCCATGATGGCAGACTTAACACAGACCTATATGTCAAACCCACAGACAGTAACTCCATCTTGCGCTACAACAGCAACCACCCACGCCCAATGGTAAAGTCTCTCCCTAAAAGCCAGATGCTCAGGGCACGACACATAGTGAGTACTGATGACAAAATAGAACCCACCCTCAACAAAATGATCAACAACTTCACACAAAGAGGGTACACCAAAGCACTGACAGAGAGGAGCAAACACGAAGTTCTAACCCTGAAACGTGAGACACTCCTACAACCACCCAAGGCCAAGGAACCTAACAAACGCATCAGCTTTGTCTCCACCTATAATGACAGATCCACATCTATAGCCAGAATAATCAATCGACATTGGCATATCCTCAAAAACAGTTTTCCCCAAGTGGAAGAATTCCAGAACCACCCTATGATGTCATATCGTCGCCCCCCCCCCCCCCCCCCCCCCAACCTCAGAGACAGATTAGTGAAAACAGAGGTCTCGAAGGGTCTGGGAGGGCGACAACGTTACTTTAGCACACAAAACAAGGGGAGTTACCCATGCCGAGGTTGCATTAACTGCAACCGCATGGATAAGGGCCCACATTTTCAACACCCCAGTACCAATAAAATCTATAAACTCAAATGGTACCTAACATGCACCTCTGAATACGTTACTGTATGTGCTCATCTGTCCATGCCACCTACTCTATGTAGGTGAAACCACACTTGAATTTCGTACGCGATTTAATCAGCACAGGTACTCTATCCGGAAAAAATGGTTAGATTTACCTGTGTCCAAACATTTTACTGAAGCTGGACACCAAGAACACAAACTCAGATTTACTCTACTGGACCATGTACCAGTACCCAAAAGGGGAGGCGACAGAGTGAGCATACTCAAGCGATGTGAACTACGCTGGATCCATGAACTGGGCAGTCTTCGCCCCCCATGGACTTAACGTAGATTTTACAGTCACTGCCGGCATCTATAAATTATCTAGATAACCTGTCGTGTACTGACTTCGTGTGTATATAATGTGTGACACACCATAACTCTCTTAAGTTGCATTTTCTTCCGATTTTTGTATATATTATACATTTACTCTGATTTTGTTTCATGCAGATTTTCCGGGGAGACCTAGATCAAACACTACCATCTACCTCCATCAAGTTCGTGTACATCTACACCCCCCTGCCAGGGCACAGCCAACCAGGACAAGTGACTCATGTGTCATTTTTTTGCCTGCTGCTTTACATTCCGTAATACTACAGAGTATCCAGTCGTCTTTGTAGACTTTTACCACTACTACAGGTCTTATACTGCCCCCGGGCATTCATATTTCCTATGTGCATAATTTTTTGATTTTTCCCCATTTTCTTCCATTTTTAATTTCTATTTTTAACTAAATTTTTCACTTTTTGTCATCTCCTCCATATAATCACCATATTTTCTTCACTATTCACTTCATCCCACTACACACTGTACACATATACTTTCATCCCCCTCCACTCCTCTCTATCCCCCACACTTATTCCATCCCTTCAACCCTCTACCCATTTCCATGAACTTTCCCTCCCCCCCTCCCTCTTACCCTCCCTCCCCCCTTGTCCTTCCCTCTCCCCACTTTCTTTTTCACATATAGTTCACTCAGATCACATACACATCCTTTGCCCACATCACAGTATTACTCCCCCACTGTACATTTGTACTATTACATATACGCCCCACACATATGTTCACCAGTTCTTACACTCTTTATTTACACATATTATGACCATTCTCAGGTACACACTTTTTCACCCACCCACAGATCCTCATACATATACAGCCCCCCGCTCAGCATCTACACATGCATCGGGTTTACTGCCCGACACCTACATGGCCGCCGTAACTTCACCACCCTCAGACACGCATGCGCGCCTGTACGCGCATGCGCACATTTCGGGCATCACCAGCCCTCAAGCAACATGGCGCACACGGCAGCCGGAAGCACAGTGAGTGTGCGTGGACCGTGCAACGCAGCGGCGTTGCCCAGCAACGCCATACGCGACCCTGTGATTGGCTGTGCTCCTGTCTAGCCTGCGGAATCCTGTACAGCCGTGTACACACACGGCAGCAGGTAATGGCCGCCATTGACTGCAGATGGGTGAGTGTTTGATCATCAGGATTTCTCCTTGATTGCTTTTAACCATGCACCTGCACAGCAATTATGTATTTAACACTGTACACGACATGGGACACTTATGTATATACTGTACAGCAGCTCTGCCACTGTATTATCTGTGCACTAGAAACAGCACTCACCGTGATATGTTCCCTCATATGTTTTTTGCATCAATACTGTTATGTATTTCACTTACTTTGCTTTATTGTTCACTGATTGTAATTTGTGTGTAACCCATATAAAAATGGGATGTGTGTGTCACATTGCATGCTTGAAAAAGACTGTGGTGATGGTCGAAACGTTGTATCCTACCATGAGGCAATAAACACTTTGTTATTCACCAAAAAATGTATCCTACCATGAGGCAATAAACACTTTGTTGGAGTGCTGTGGGACAACTTCTTTGCTTTATATATATATATATATATATATATATATAAATATATACACTTACAATATATATATATATATATATATATACATACAGACATACATATATATATATATATATATATATATATATATATCTACATACACTCACACATACACACACAGGGTATATATATATATATATATATATATATATATATAATAACCCCCTATCCATGGGGAATATATACTGTATGTAGATATATAAAATGTATCAGTGTTTACCAACCAGGGTGCCTCCAGCGTGCTGGGAGTTGTAGTTGGTTGAGAAACGCATTTATATATATATATATATATATATATATATATATATATATATATATACACGCCATGGATTGATGCAGGGATTACATATATACCCTGTGTGTGTGTGTGTATATATATATATATGGCTTGCTGTGAAAAATACTTTTTTATGGAATAAAACAGTAGTCTTTTCTCACAATCATCTGTCTGCTGCGGAGATATTTCGTTTTTTGCTATATATATATGTATATATATATAATCTATCACTACGATATTACAGCAGGGGAAAAACTGTAAAACTGTTTTTCTGTCATGGTATGGTGGTATTGTTCTGTTCTGTTATAGCGGTGTTATTCAGTCATGGTATGGTGGCATTGTTCTGCTCTGTTATAGTGGTGTTATTCAGTCATGGTATGGCGGTATTGTTCTGTTCTGATATGGTGTTGTTATTCAGTCATTATATGGTGGTATTGTTTAGTTCTGGTATGGCGTTGTTGACCATTCACTGTATGGCACTATTGTTCTGTTCTGGTATAGTGGTATTTTTCTGTTCTGTTATGGTGGTGTTATTCAATCACGGCATGGAGGTATCGTGCTGTTATAACCTTGTTATCCAGTCATGGTAAGGTGGTATTGTTCTGTTCTGGTATGGCTGTGTTATTCAGGCACAGTATGGCGATGTTGTTCTGTTCTGGTAAACCCTATATGTGTATGTCTGTAAATATACACTGCTCAAGAAAATAAAGTGAACGCTTAAACAACACAATGTAACTCCAAGTCAATCACACTTCTGTGAAATCACACTGTCCACTCAGGAAGCAACACTGATTGACAATCAATTTCACATGCTGTTGTGCAAATGGACCAGACAACAGGTGGAAATTATAGGCAGCTAGCAGGACACCCCCAAAAAAGGAGTAGTTCTGCAGGTGGTGACCACAGACCAATTCTCAGTTCCTATGCTTCCTGGATGATGTTTTGGTCACTTTTGAAAGCTGGCGGTACTTTCACTCTAATGGTAGCATGAGATGGAGTCTACAATCCATACAAGTGACTCAGGCAGTACAGCTCATCCAGGATGGCACATCAATGCGAGCTGTGGCAAGAAGGTTTGATGTGTCTGTCCGCGTAGTGTCCATTGCATGGAGGCGCTACCATGAGACAGGCCAGACATCAGGAGACATGGAGGAGGCCGTAGGAGGGCAACAACCCAGCAGCAGGACCGCTATCTCTGCCTTTGTGCAAGGAGGAGCAGGAAGAGCATTGCCAGATCCCTGCAAAATTACGTTCAGCAGGCCACAAATGTGCATTTGCCAGAGAACACCAAGATTGGCAAATTCGCCACTGGCGCCCTGTGCTCTTCACAGATGAAAGCAGGTTCACACTGAGCACATGTGACAGACGTGACAGAGTCTGGAGACGCCATGGAGAACGTTCTGCTGCCTGCAACATCCTCCTGCATGATCGGTTTGGCGGTGGGTCAGTAATGATGTGGGGTGGCATTTCTTTGGGGGGGGGGGGGCGCACAGCTCTCCATTTGCTTGCCAGAGGTAGCCTGACTGCCATTAGGTACCGAGATGAGGTCCTCAGACCCCTTGTGAGACCATATGCTGGTGCAGTTGGCCCTGGGTTCCTCCTAATGCAAGACAATGCTAGACCTCATGTGGCTGGAGTGTGTGTCAGCAGTTCCTGCAAGAGGAAGGCATTGATGCTATGGACTGGCCCGCCGTTCCCCAGACCGGAATCTGATTGAGCACATCTGGGACATCATGTCTTCCTCCATCCACCAACGCCACGTTGCACCACAGACTGTCCAGGAGTTGGTGGATGCTTTATGCCACCTCATCAGGAACATGCCCAGGAATTGTAGGGAGGTCATACGGGCACGTGGAGGCCACACACACTACAGAGCCTCATCTTGACTTGTTTTAAGGACATTACATCAAAGTTGGATCGGCCTGTAGTTTGGTTTTCCACTTTGATTTTGAGTGTGACTCCAAATCCAGACCTCCATGGGTTGATAAATTTGGTTTCCATTGATAAGTTTTGTGTGATTTTGTTGTCAGCACATTCAACTATGTAAAGATGAAAGTATTTCATACGATGTGTTATCTTAGTGTTCCCTTTATTTTTGTGAGCAGTGTATATATATATATATATATATATATATATATATATAGATAGATAGATAGATATGTGTGTATTTATATACAGTGTATATATAAAAAGCAAAATCATCGGTAGTTGCAGTATCTTGTAATACCTTTTTTATTGGACTAACAAGATTTTGTAGAGACAAGCTTTCAGGATTCCTCCCTTTATCAAGTCATAAGAATTTCTGAGCTCACAAGGAGAAAACACACGTTCTATCTCACAAAATATGCAGGGGTGAAAACAACATATGTGGAGAATGGACATTAAGTTGGGCCATAAATTGTATAGCTATAGGACAATGGACAGCAACAAGAGAATACAGCAGCACACTGCTAGCACAAAGATATAGATAAAACATGAGTATATAGATGAAACATGAGTATATAGATAAAACATGAAAAGCTATATAGCTGTAGTGCAATAAATGAAAATATGAAATTACGAAATTATGAGGTACTTAGTTTGCAAATTTGGCGGCCAAATAGCTTGGACCGTCCCACTACGGTAAGGTTACCTCATTTTGGGACGGACCCTACACTAGGAATATGCCTCTGTGTGAACAGTTCATGCAAGCATTGGATGAGGAGGGGGGGGTCTGGAGAGCAGAGGTGAGAATGGTGATTACACTGGACAGAGGAGAAAGGACAATTTTACTACAGAACCATAGACTGAAGATAAGACTTAGACAGGGGAGGGGGAGCAGGGGTGTAATGGTGCTAGAGCAGGGAGAGGGAAGACAGTTTAGCAAAGGTTATAGGAAATTTTGATAATGGGATAAGAAGCTTAAATCCACATTAAGTCCTCTGTTCTTGGAGTCATAAAAAACTATCATTTTGGCTTCAAATGTCTTTCTTTCCTGGGTGTTCTTGAAGTTTCCTTTCAGGATCTTGATTTTGAGGTCCTGTAGGGAGTGACCTGTTTGGGTGAAATGGTGTCCAACTGGGGTGCAATAGTCCTTTTCTCTATGGTTGTTGATGGACGATCTGTGGAGGTTCATCCTTTTATTGAGTGGCTGACTGGTCTCACCAATGTAACATCCCAGGTCACACTTGGTGCATTGTATCATGTAGACTACATTCTCTGTGGTGCAGGAGTATTTTCCCTTAATGTTGTATGTCTTGTTGTTGTGGGAGGCCTCAGAATTTGTGCAGATGTGTTGATAGAGTTTACAGCGCGGTTTGGTGCAGGGTTTGGTCCCATTGTCTGTATCTGATGTTTCTGTGGATAGTTTCCTATTGACCAGTAGTGTTGAGCGGCATAGGCCATATTCGAATTCGCGAATATTCGCGAATATATGGACGAATCTTCGTCATATTCGCGAATATTTGCATATTCGTAATATTCTCATTTTATTTTCGCATATGCGAATATTCGCGTGTGCGAAAATTAATATATGCGAAAATTTGTATATACAACATTCGCATATGCGAAAATTCGCATATGCAAATTTTCGCATGAGCGAAAATTTGCACACCAGTCTCACACAGTAGTATTAGAGCCTTCTTACACCACATAAGCTGGAAGCAGAGAGGGATGATCACTGTGATGTGTACTGTGAAAAAAAAAAGAATATTCGTAATTACGAATATATAGCGCTATATTCGCGAATATTCGCGAATTCGCGAATATGCGATATTCGCGAATAAAATTCGAATTGCGAATATTCTCGAGCAACACTATTGACCAGCTTTTGTTTTAAGTTGGGTGGTTGCCTGAAGGCCAAGATGGGTGGTTCAGGAAAGATTTGCTTTAACACCTCATCTTCTGCTAGTATTGGCTGCAGGTCCTTGATGATTTCGCGTATTTCCTCAAGGGTGGGATTGTATGTGGTTACCAGTGGTATGCATGATGAGGTTTGTTTCTCTCTGTATTGCAGCAGGTGTTCACGTGGTGTTTGAAGAGCAGAGTGGATTTTCTTATGGATGGTCCTTGGTTTGTAACCTTTTTGTTTAAATTTCTCAGCTAGCGTTTGTAGATGTGTGTCTCTGTGGTACCTGATGGCTTGGCTGTATATGATGCCTTTCTTGGTGTGGGACGGATGGGAACTTGAATTGTGTAGATAGCTGGATCGGTCTGTGGGTTTTCTGCATACAGATGTCTGTATTGTGTCCTTGTTTATAGTTACAGTGGTGTCCAGAAAGTTTACACTTTCTGTAGAGAAGTCCATTTTGAGTTTGATGGATGGATTAAATGTGTTGAAGGCATCATGAAATTGTTTGAGTTTGTCCTCTTCTTCAGTCCAAACAATGAAAATATCATCAATGTATCCTTGTGAGCTCAGAAATGCTTATGACTTGATAAAGGGAGGAATCCCGAAAGCTTGTCTCTACAAAATCTTGTTAGTCCAATAAAAAAAGGTATTACAAGATACTGCAACTACCGATGATTTTGCTTTTTGCATCACTGGACTAATACGGCTACTCCTAACTACTCTACTATGGAAGATACCGCATACAGCCGCTTAACAATGCAAATCTTCAAGCTCACCAGAAAGGAAACACAGCTTCACAGCGATATATACTTCTTGTCTCACTGTAAGAAAAGAAGACTCATCCCCAAAGGACTAAGGATCAAAAATCCAGTTGCTACAACGCATAACTCGCAATATGCTCAAGATCTCTGCCAACGCACCAGCGAAAAACTTAGGAACCATCTTATCCACCTTCTATACAGGAAAATACAAGACATTCAAAATACAAAACAATCCCTACTTCAGGTTTTACAAGAACAGGATCAACACATGGCCAAACAAGTGGGAATGGATATGCAAAACTTCCACAACCACCAAATGAGAGATCTTTTCGTGAAGAAAAATAAAAAACTGGGCAAACTCTCCCAATATTTCTACAAGCACCAAACAGAGAGAAATTTTAGGATCACTACAAACAATAGAAGGGCTGAAACAGCCAATGGTCCCACAACTACGCCTGACATCAATGCAGACAACTCTGGAATTATAAACATTTCAGATTATGAACTTTCCAAGCCTGAGAGATCTGTTCTCTCTATAGGACTCTCATTCTGTCCAAGCACAAAACTAGATGACATTAAACTATACTCAGACTTGGAAGAATTCTTTAGAAGACTACGACTTAAAGAATTCTTTCATGACAAAAGGGGCACAACCACTACCACCTTGGATTACAACATCAAGAAAAATAATTCCCACTTCACCCCAGCACCAGGACGTAACAGCAAACTGGACAGCTACATTGCAAGCTTCAGACTAACAACAGCATCCTTAGTCACTAAACACCACAATAAAACCTACTACAACCTCTCAGTATTGGAAAGAGAGGCCATCAAAAACTTAAGAAATAATCAAGCCATCACAACCAAACCAGCAGACAAGGGAGGAGCAGTAGTGATCATGAACACCCAAGACTACATCAAAGAGGGAAACCGACAATTGTCAGACACTACATACTACAAGAAACTGACAGAAGACCCCACCAAAGAATACACCATGGAACTAAGAAAATTGATTCAATCCTTCCCAAAGGACTCACAAAAAGGATTAGAGACACTTATACCCACCGATCCCAAAACAGGGACATTCTACATGCTCCCAAAAATCCACAAATCTAGAAACCCTGGCAGACCAATAATAACAGGTATGGACACACTAACTGAACAGATATCTGGTTTGGTAGAAAACACACTAAAACCCTTTGTTACACGCACCAGCAGCTTCATACAGGACACCACTGACTTTATTAACAAACTGAGTCAGATTACAAACTTGCCTGCCAACTCCATATTGGTAACAAACAATGGATGTAGAATCTCTGTATAGTAACATCCCACACAGAGATGGAATTGAGGCCTGCTCACTGTCCCTCTCCTCCCAGACCCACAACCAGAAATACAGCCCTCAGATCATCACCAAACTTATAGAATTCATTCTCACACACAACTACTTCAGCTTCAACAGTGAAATATACCTACAGATGATGGGAACTGTTATGGGGACCAGGATGGCACCACAATATACCAATCTGTTCATGGCTGACCTTGAAGAGCGATTCCTGAATACCCAAACTCACGAACCCTACAGATACTACAGATACATTGATGATATTTTCATTGTTTGGACTGAAGGAGAGGATAAATTAAAACAATTTCATGATGCCTTCAACACATTTAATCCATCCATCAAACTCAAAATGGAGTTCTCTACAGAAAGTGTAAACTTTCTGGACCCCACTGTAACTATAAACAAGGACACAATGCAGACATCTGTATACAGAAAACCCACAGACCGATCCAGCTATCTACACAATTCAAGTTCCCATCCGTCCCACACCAAGAAAGGCATCATATACAGCCAAGCCATCAGGTACCACCGCATCTGCTCCTACCCTGATGACAGAGACACACATCTACAAACGCTAGCTGAGAAATTTAAACAAAAAGGTTACAAACCAAGGACCATCCATAAGAAAATCCACTCTGCTCTTCAAACACCACGTGAACACATGCTGCAATACAGAAAGAAACAAACCTCATCACGCATACCCCTGGTAACCACATACAATCCCACCCTTGAAGAAATACGCAAAATCATCAAGGACCTGCAGCCAATACTAGCAGAAGATGAGGTGTTAAAGCAAATCTTTCCTGAACCACCCATCTTGGCCTTCAGACAACCACCCAACTCAAAACAAAAGCTGGTCAATAGGAAACTACCCACAGACACATCAGATACAGACAATGGGACCAAACCGCGCTGTAAACTCTGTCAACACATCTGCACAAATTCTGAGGCCTCCCACAACAACAAGACATACAACATCAAGGGAAAATACTCCTACACCACAGAGAATGTAGTCTACATAATACAATGCACCAAGTGTGACCTGGGATGTTACATTGGTGAGACCAGTCAGCCACTCAATAAAAGGATGAACCTCCACAGATCGTCCATCAACAACCATAGAGAAAAGGACTATTGCACCCCAGTTGGACACCATTTCACCCAAACAGGTCACTCCCTACAGGACCTCAAAATCAAGATCCTGAAAGGAAACTTAAAGAACACCCAGGAAAGACATTTGAAGCCAAAATTATAGTTTTTTATGACTCCAGGAACAGAGGACTTAATGTGGATTTAAGCTTCTTATCCCATTATCAAAATTTCCTATAACCTTTGCTAAACTGTCTTCCCTCTCCCTGCTCTAACACCATTACACCCCTGCTCCCCCTCCCCTGTCTAAGTCTTATCTTCAGTCTATCGTTCTGTAGTAAAATTGTCCTTTCTCCTCTGTCCAGCGTAATCACCATTCTCACCTTTGCTCTCCAGACCCCCCCCCCCCATCCTTATCTGTAGTCTATCGTCCTATTGCTATACAATTTATGGCCCAACTTAATGTCCATTCTCCACATATGTTGTTTTATCCCCTGCATATTTTGTGAGATAGAACGTGTGTTTTCTCATTGTGAGCTCAGAAATGTTTATGACTCTCTACGACTTGTTAGTCCAATAATAAAGGTATTACAAGATACTGCAACTACCGATGATTTTGCTTTTTGCATCACTGGACTAATACGACTACTCCTAACTACTCTACAGTGTGTATATATATATATATATATATATATATATATATATATATATTAGGGATGCACCGATATATCGGCGGCCGATACATATCGGCCGAAAATAGCTGTTTCGGGGAAATGCCGAAACAACTAAAAATGTGCCGATAATGAACCACCTCCCCTGCCCGCCCACAGCACAAGTTGCAAACACTGCCAGTGGCAGAGGCACTCATGGGCGGTGCAGGGGGGGCCGGCCGCAACATCTGAGGGGGGGGTGTCGCGCTCTCCGGGATAGGAATACTTCTTTTTATGTGCCCGGGCCGGCTCCCGTGTATGGCTGCAGGCGGGGGCCGGCCAGAGCATATAAAAACGAATACTGTATACTAAAAACCAGGGGGCCTCCAGCTGTTGTGAAACTACAACTCCCAGTATGCCCGGACCGGCAAAGTCTGTCCGGACATGCTGGGAGTTGTAGTTTCACAACAGCTGGAGGCCCCCTGGTTTTTAGTATACAGTATTAGTTTTTATATGCGCTGGCCGGCCCCCGCCTGCAGCCACACAAGGGAGCAGGCCCGGGCACATAAAAAGAAGTAATCCTATTCCGGACATCCCTGTGTCCCGAAAAATCTTTTCGGGACATAAGGATGTCCGCCGGTCACTCACCATTCCCTGGCGTCCTCCCGCGATCCTCCTTCAGTCCTTCGCTTCTCCGCCTCTATGGTCGTACGCACGGGACGTCACTGACGTCCCGTGCGTACAACCATAGAGACGCAGGAGGACCGCAGGATCGCCGCAGGAGAACGCGCGCTGGCCGGGGCCTGGTAAGTGATCGCGTCATCTTCTTCAGTGTTCCGGTCACCGCTCCTTGGGTGGGGCTTATAGCCTGCCTATAGCCAGCTTGGGTGGGGCTTATAGCCTGTCTCCCCCTTCCATTGTATGTGTGCTCAGTCACACTGGAGGTAACCTGGGAGCAGTCTGTAGATCGGACCTAATATTGCTGTAATTGCCCACTGGCCCCTGGTTTTGCGCACTGGTAGGTTTAGTGTTAGAGCCCATGCCACTTGAGAAACCTTGGCGTTGGTGTGCGGGCTCAGGTATGTCCTTCATATAAGGATATACTGGCTAATGTCTCAATTTTACATCAGTTTTGAGGGTTAGCCAATGTCATTGTTTAGATCTACCACAGTAGTGCATCTATATTCCTTCATATATTATTTTGATTATTTCACATCCACACCTATTTATCTGGTGCAGGATGCCATTGTAGTACTTGTGGTTGTTTGCAGGCATCCTCCATTGTATGCATTTTATGCTGGGGATCACCCATAGCAATGGACAACAAGCGCAGACTCTACCCCCAGTATCTATGCACATCTGCATTCAGGGGTTGAGAACCTTATGCCATCTGATTCAGTTGTTTCAGTAAAGATAGTTATCCGTAACTTCGCATTAGTGTATACATTGCCCGTGCCTGGCCCAAGAGAATCTCATCCTCAGAAACTTTATCTTACACCCTACCATCAATGATGATGCCATAATTGCAGGTCAGAAATTCTGTAGGAAGTGGGGTGGTCATAATAGATTTAGCTTAGTGAATAATGAGAGACGTCATATCTTCACACATAGGGTTTGTGACAAGCTGAGTATAGCTACCAGCTGAGCATCATCAAATGAGGAAAGTCTCTATCAACATCAACCAATGCTAACTGATTGTAACAAACAATTGTGTGCAGCTAACAATAATCCTTAATCAGAAATGCTGAGGTTTACGCACAAACACCCTATGTGCAGAAAGACTGAAAATAGAGAAAACTAAGCGAACCGATCGCGGCGATGTGCGGTATTAACCCTTTAGAAGCGGCGGTCAAAGCTGACCGCCGCTTCTAAAGTGAAAGTGAAAGTGACCCGGCTGCTCAGTCGGGCTGTTCGGGACCGCCGCGGTCAAATCGTGGCATTCCAAACAGCTGACCAGACACCGGGAGGGCCCTTACCTGCCTCCCCGGTGTCCGATCGGTGAATGACTGCTCCGTGCCTGAGATCCAGGCAGGAGCAGTCAAGCGCCGATAACACTGATCACAGGCGTGTTAATACACGCCTGTGATCTGTGTAGAAGATCAGTGTGTGCAGTGTTATAGGTCCCTATGGGACCTATACACTGCAAAAAAAATTTTTTTTTAAAAGTGTTAATAAAGGTCATTTAACCCCTTCCCTAATAAAAGTTTGAATCACCCCCCTTTTCCCATAAAAAAATAAAACAGTGTAAAAAAAAAAATAAATAAACATATGTGGTATCGCCGCGTGTGTAAATGTCCGAACTATAAAAATATATCATTAATTAAACCGCACGGTCAATGGCGTACGCGCAAAAAAATTCCAAAGTCCAAAAAAGCGTATTTTGGTCACTTTTTATACCATTAAAAATGAATAAAAAGTGATCAAAAGTCCGATCAAAACAAAAATCATACCGATAAAAACTTCAGATCACGGCGCAAAAAATTAGTCCTCATACCGCCCTGTATGTGGAAAAATAAAAAGTTATAGGGGTCAGAAGATGACATTTTTAAACGTATAAATTTTCCTGCATGTAGTTATGATTTTTTCCAGAAGTGCGACAAAATCAAACCTATATAAATCGGCTATCATTTTAACCGTATGGACCTACAGAATAATGATAAGGTGTAATTTTTACCGAAATATGCACTGCGTAGAAACGGAAGCCCCCAAAAGTTACAAAATGTCGTTTTTTCTCTGGTTTGAGTCCTGGGGTGTGACAGTGTTGTGTTGTGGTTAAACTTTACTTTCCTGGAAAAGCTGCTGAGTTGCCCATAGCAACCAATCAGATTGCTTCTTTCATTTTTCACAAGGCCTCTGCAAAATGAAAGAAGCGATCTGATTGGTTGCTATGGGCAACTGCACAACTCTTCCTCTACACTGGTTTTGATGAATCTCACCCATAGAGGGAGATTTATCAAAACCTGTCCAGAGGAAAAGTTTCTGAGTTGCCCATAGAAACCAATCAGATTGCTACCTTCATTTTTAAAAAAGGCCTCTGAAAAATGAAAGAAGCGATCTGATTGGTTGCTATGGGCAACTCAGAAACTTTTACTCTGGACAGGTTTTGATAAATCTCCCTCTATGGGGGAGATTCATCAAAACCAGTGTAGAGGAAGAGTTGTGCAGTTTCCCATAGCAACCAATCAGATAGTTTTATTCATTTTTGAAAAGGCCTCTGAAAAATGAAAGAAGCAACCTGATTGGTTGCTACGAGTCCTGGGTCACACCCCAGGAATCGAACCAGATGTGGTCTCCCATTCCACTGTGCTGCAGAGACAGTCCTGCTTACCTTACTGTTTTACATGCTGTGAGATCCCCATGGACCACAATGGGCCTATTGGTCTCAATGGGCAAAAAAATCACAGAGTTGATGCACTAGTCACAGTTCTCTATACCATTAAAGAAGGGAGGGCTCAATATTCACGAATATGCGCATATGCGCATACATTTTCGCATATGCGGGGGAAAAACGCATATATAGTGCTATATTCGCAATATTTGCGAATTCGCGAATATGCGATGTTCGTGATTAAAATTTGAATTGCGAATATCCGCGAGCAACACTAATAACCATATGTAATCTTACAGCCACAAGGGCCCTGTGGCATGACACAGTACTGTTATTTCTTATGCTAAGCTCTTACGGTTTTCTATTTTATTTCAATAAACCACTATTATCATTTTAGTATCATGAAATGTGACATTTCTAGGAATGCTTTGAGGACTGTTCACTTTGCTTTTTTTAATGTTAAGTGATGCTGATGAAGGGACATGTTTGCTTGTTTATTGGATGATGGTCAGCTTGCTGGGAGGCTCAGCTGGTCCCCCCCCCCCCACGAGAAGTGTGGTGTCCCAGTATCAATAGCTGCCCTGTGGCTTTGGAATGCTTTGGGCAGCACTGCAGCACAAGTGTTGTGCCCACTGGAAGACTTTTGATTGTATTGATTATGTTTGCACTCTATGGGAAAATGTATATATTTTTCTAATTAATTAATAGAATTAATTAATATATAGTATAATTAATATATATTAAAATATATATATATATATATTATTATTATCTTTATAATTTTCTAATTATTGGTGTCACTCAGTTGTATGTTAACTGTGTTACTGTACCCTTAAGAGAGGAGCTGTGTGACCCTGCCCGCCAATGGGAACCCCTAAATTCTTCCCCATATAGTGTAGTGGGGGGAGGAGTTGCCCCAGTTTCTGCTGAGACACTGTGTGGTTAAGGTGCGTTGTGTGTGGAAGCCTCAAGGGACGGCCCAGATCAAATGTATTCAATCCGGTCATTCTCCAAGGATCACCCACACGGTGGAAGTTCATGCCCTGGCAGAGAAGACCACAATACCTTGACAGAACCCTAGCTACCAGGATCAATCTACCCATCTTACAAGTCAGTATCAATTAATTTGGTGAAAGCACCACAAGCTCCAGCAAGGCAACAGGGCTCCCAAGGGGTTACCCTGCATACTCTTACCCAACACCAGACTTTCTGTGTAATACCATCTGCACCCTGCCCAGTAAAGACAGTTATCCGTAAACTGACGTCCGTGTGTTCATTTACTCCCAGTGTCTGGCCCAGGAGAAGCTGTCTCCAACCTCGCACTGGTGTCACAAAGTGATAAGGTATTTCCCTACACTACCCGTGGTACCACAGAAGTACTGCCTTAGACTCATCAGGCAACTGTCGCAATTTCAGGAGTACCAATATCCCAGCGGAGGGGGTTGTCCAAAGTTGGTGGCAGCAACCACAAAAAAAAGTTAATCCTGTGCCCAGCTGCTGCTCCCTCCCTGATAAAGTACTGCCCTGGGTCTGAGCCTTGTTGGCCTAGTTAAAGATACAGGACTCATAATATATTAGTACTTATATATTAGTACTTAATTTGAATTAGTCCGTATCAACAATCTACTTTTTTACTGTTAAAATAGCTATTAGATTTAATGAGTTACATGTGTATATATCACATCATAGGTGTCTTAGCATCATATATTTTGCAGGAGTGACCTATTTCTTCACAATAAGGGAAATATATTTGTGCAGTATTGTGCTATAGTTCTATGTTATTGATGCTGTATAAAGTCTGTGGTTTTATAGACAGAATGAAGGTCGGTTTTGCTGAACTATAAGAAAAATATGACAAATCACATGTCATGTGTGCATGAAGACAAGCAAATATTGATTGATTGATTGATCCTGTGGCTCTATGGGTCTTCAGAACATGAATGTGATTATACCGTAGAAAGCTTACAGAACAATTTCTAAGTGGTGTACGTTTATTGAACATTGACTGATTCTTTGAAGTTGCTATTCTATGCCGTTACAATTGCAGTATGAACAGATGGTTTTCACCACAGTGTCTGGATCAATGCTATTTACAGTTGGTTTAAACATCCAATTTTTTTCAATTTTTTTAAGAATACTGTACCTAGAGTAGAGCAGGCTGGGGAAGCTTATCAGAACAAGAGCAGTTTAATTTCACCTCAGGGGGGCAGTGGAAAACAGAACAGTACACTAGTAAGGAAAACAAAATTGACAATTATTAAAATTGGCAAATGGCCTAGTAGTCTCATACTGGCATGTAAAAGTAAGGCGTAAAGGTTTCCAGAAACCTAATTGTCAATGTGAAATGGCACTGCTGGAGTGTGCTAAATAACTGCAGGAAGCTTAGATGAGAGGGAGGGGAAAATAAAGGAAATTGCAATTATACACAAAAACTATTCTTTCTGCCATACTTGTTGGTGCATTTCTCCTTTAGTGACCTGTTTCTGTAGGATTTCCTGATGTAGGCCTTCTCAGTACTGAAAGACACTTAAATCGACTTTTTATAGTACAGTTTCCTAAACAAACAACAAACTTTATGGGCATAAACTAACCCATAGTATTGGTTATTCCGCATAATTGCCTTTATTATTGCAAAAACATAGCAGTGGGGAAGGTCCCTTCTGTAGCTACTTGTTTGACAGGATTCTGAAGGGAAGGAGAGGGCTCATTAATATATCACATTATTTCTTGTTTATTTTTTTACCTTTATTGTACCCTGTTAAAATATGTGAATGTTGCTCTTGCATAGCTGTATAAATTAGTATTCTCATTAAAGCTTAATTCCACAGCATCAACCAGGTCTTTAGGGGCTTTACCATGACATTGCTCCTCTTGTCCAATGGTCCTAAAGGGTTTAACAGACTTCCTGAAGGGTCTTTTCTTGTGCAAACTAACCAGTGCCCAAATAGCTGCCCTAAAAACCCCAAGCAAGCTATTCAGGACATGCCAAAGGGGAAAACGCCGGGCCTAGGCTCTCTGGTGGGGAAAGGTTACAAAGCAAATTGTGGGTTTCTAGTTCCAAAATTGCAGAGTATTTACTTGCCTGCTACGGAATGTTGTTATCTGCCAGACTTCATGGGAGAGGCCTTCATAGTAGTTCTATTGAAATCTGGCAAGGAACCCTTGTTGCCAGACTCTTACAGGCCTCCCTCCCTGCTTAATTTTTATATTAAAAGGGTATTCCAGGATTTTATTTATTTGACTATGCTACAGAGGCTGTAAAGTTAGTGTAGTTCGTAATATAGTGTCTGTACCTGTGTTTGATGGCTGGTCTCACATTTTTATGTGATCTTTGCCCCGTTGTTTTTTCTTTTTAACAGCATACAAAATAATTCTTCCCAGGTTGCAGTACAGCCCGAGACATTACATCACTAGTCAAGTGATGAAAGGGAACCTGTCTTTGCTTCAATAGATGGAGTGACCACTGAGTGGGGGGGAGATCATTCTGCAAGGAATTGTAATTGTGCAACAGCTGGAGGTACCCTGGCTAGAAAAAGCTGGTCTATTGCATGGAAGGGAGCACAGGTGAGTGAGGTGGCTGATGTGTGGGAGGGAAAAAAGTGACCTTACACTTACAAACAAAGAATCATAGGACTTGTAGTTAGAGGGAGGAAACTTCAACAGGAAATAGCCATTTCACCAAAAGATAACCACAGTGTTATGGTAATTTCACAACATAGCCATTTAGCCCCAAGACAAGCACAGATCCTTCCTAAGCATGTCCATTACTGTCTGGCAGGTACGCACTAAAATCACCTTATGGTGGATAACTAAAATACATGCCAAATGGCATATTGAATAAGTTTTATTTATTATTAATAATAATAATAATAATATTATTATTATTATTATTATTATTATTAATAATAAGAATTAAATAACTCTTTGAATCACCCCAACCAGACTGGTTTCATGCCTCGTAGTGCAACTGACATTAACATACAGTGTCTCTTAATATTGTTGCTTCTAAGAATGATGTAGCTCCTAGTTTTGTGGTTATTTTTTTTTTTTTTTTAAAGCATTGGATTCCGTGGAGTGGCAGTGTATTTGGAGCCTGCTATACAAGATGCAGTTTGGCCCTGTGTTTAGTGCTTGGGTTAGGCTATTGTTTGGTCAACCTCAGGCTTTGGCTTCCCTTTGGGTGGAGGCAAAACGACAGGGCTGCCCCCTTTCTCCACTTCTGTTTGCCATTACAATTTAGCATTTGGCTATGGCTGTTTGGATTCATCCACTATAAGGGGCATTCTTCAGGCTTTCCTGACTGAAAAATATCTCCCTCTATGCAGATGACCCCCTAGTGTATCTAGTAAATGTGTCTCGATCGTTGTCTTCCCTGTAGCAACTATTTCCCCCTTCCCTCCGGCTTTAAGGTCAATTGGGCAAAATCCTCCTTAGTGCTTCTGTCTGTATGGTCCCAACTCCCCTTCTCGCTCTTGATTTCTCTTCAAATAGTTACCCAAATTATTTATTTAGGTGTAGAGGTGACAGCTGCCATTGACACTTATCTTTCCCTTAATTTAGATCCCCTGCAAATTAAAACAGAAACACAACTTCAGGCCTGGTCCTGTCTCCCCTTGTCCCTGGTGAGTAGGGTCAACCTCTTTAAAATGATATACCGTCCTAAAAATGTTTACCTTTATTTTATGTCTCATAAGTCAAACCCCAAATAGTTTTGACATGATCTCATGGGTTCATATGAAAGCCTTACTTATACCTTGTATAACTTCTCTACTTCCTCATCTCTTGAGGAAACGGTGGATGCTGTATGGTCCATGATCTCCAGGTGGTTCCCTATTTCCTCTGTTTCTTCTATAACCCTTTTTATGGGAAAATGTCAATTTAACTCAACTTTTTGGAGGAGACGTGGGAGAAAATTTATGCTACATTTTCTGAGGATCACATATTTTGTTCCTTTGAGGCTACGCAAACTAGATTTGCTGTTCCTCACATCACCTCCTTTTATTAATTACAAAGGTGGCATGTTGTGCAGGCTCCGTTTTGGATGTTTCAAATTAAAGGGGTACTCTGCTGCTCAGCGTTTAGAACAAACTGTTCTGAACGCAGGAGCCGGCGCCGGGAGCTTGTGAAAAAGCCCCGCCCCCTCAATGCAAGTCTATGGGAGGGGGCGGGTACCCCTTTAATGCTGAAATTTCTAAGATAGAGCAGCTTCTCAGCACCACGGACCTATTTAACCCAATAACAACCATGGATGTCTATGCTCGTCAAATGGTTAACGGGGTATGACGCGGGCTCCCGACTCGAGCCCGCGTCATACCGGCCGGCCCCCAGCTGATTCCTGTAGCTGGGGGCTGGTGTTAACACTTTAGATCACCACTGTCAAAGTTGACAGCGGCATTTAAAGGTGCCTTTATCACGTCCCTGGTGGTCCAGTGGGGTGGATCGCCCCCCCACAGCGCAATCACGGGGGGGGGGGGGGGGCGATCCACTGCTGAGGTAGCCTGAGGGCTTACCTCTCCTGCTGTGGCAGCTGCAGTGCTCAGAATGATAAAGCCTGGCAGGACCAGGCTTTATCAATCGAGCGCAGAGCACACAGATCAATGGGATTGTATGTAACCCCATTGATCTGTATGAGGAATCAAAATCCAGATTCCTCCTTTCCTCCTAAAAGTCCCCTAAGGGGACTAAAAGTGTAAAAAAAAAAAAAAGTTTAAAAAAAGTTTAAAACACACACATTAACCCCTTCCTTGTTAAAAGTTTAAATCACCCCCTTTTCCAAAGTTCTATATAAAAAAATATAGCCATAATAAAAATAAGCATATATGGTATCGACACGTGTGTAAATGTCTGAAATTTAAAAATATATCGTAAATTAAACCGCATGGTCAATGGCGTAGGCGCAAAAAATTCCAAAGTCCAAAATAGCGTATTTTGGTCACATTTCATTCCATAAAAAAAGGAATAAAAAGTGATCAAAAAGTCTGATCAAAACAAAAATGGTACCGATTAAAACTTCAGATCACGGCACAAAAAATTAGCCCTCATACCACCACGTACGCAGAAAAAAAAAGTTATAGGGGTCAGAATAGGACAATTTTAAATGTATTAATTTTCGTGCATGTAGTTATAATTTTTTCCAAAAGTACGACAAAATCAAACCTATATAAGTAGGGTATCATTTTAATCATATGGACCTACAGAAAAAAGAAAGTGTAATTTTTACCGAACAATGTACGGCGTAGAAACGGAAGCCCCAAAAATTAATAAAAAAAATTTTTTTCTTCAATTTTGTCGCACAATGATTTTTTTCCCCGTTTTGCCATACATTTTTGGGTAAAATGATTGATGTCACTACAAAGTAGAATTAGTGGCACAAAAAAAATAAGCCCTCATATGGATTTTTAGGTGCAAATTTGAAAGAATTATGATTTTTAAGAGATAAAAGGAAAAAACTAAAGTGCAAAAACAGAAAAAAGCTTGGTCCTTAAGGGGTTAAACAACTAACTTAGGCCTACTTACTGTTACAAACAATTGGGCCCAGCCTATTTGCCAATGCTTTTCTGAAGTGGGTGAAGGATGTACCTAGTCTTACCACTGATCAATGGAAGGAGTTAGAGGAAACATATTTGTTACAAGTAGCGCTGCTGGCCGTGGGTGCTCTCCCTGCGCGACTCCCCGCACGGACTGTACTGCGCTTCGCATGATGCGATGCGAAAGTGCGCAGTCCACTGCTTCTCATCTGCCCCACCATCTTCCTGCATCCTCCGTTCTCCCTGCTAGCTGGCGTGTGCATACCATCCTCCTAGGGCGCGCGTGCGCCGGTTCTCAGAGATTTAAAGGGCCAGTTCACTATTGATTGGTGCTTGTCAGGAACTGACCCTATTTAACCCTGGACTTCCTTCTGTTCCCTGCCGGATCTTTGTGCCCTGTTGTCTTAGAGAAAGCCTTCCCTGTTGTATCAGCTATTCCGTGTACCAGTTCTCATGCTACATTTCCTGACCACTGTTCCTTGACGCCTGCCCGGACCTACCTGCCTGGCTCCGACTCTGAGTACATCTCATCCTTCTGTGCCACGCATCACCTCGGCTGCCTTTTTGGACAAGTCATTCTGGGGGTAGCGACCTGACAGCCACCTGCCACAGCAAGTCCATCCCGCTTTGTGGCGGGCTCTGGTGAAAGCCAGAAGTTCCTTAGACTCCGCTCCCTGGTGCGGCTCACGCCATCGTCCACTCAGATATAGCGGGTCCCTACCACCAGCCGTTACAATATTACAACACGGTTTGAAGTTTAGGAATATTGGGGTTCTTGCCTTCAATGCTCAGCTGAAATGGAGGCACTTGCTTTCAATGCTCAGCTGAAACGGGTTCCTTTTTTCACGCAATATTTTTTATCAGCTGGAAATGTCCTAAAAGGTTTGACAAGATGTGAGTGCCCATGCTTTTCTTAGAGGTCTCAGTTAGTGACATGTACCAGGCTACCCTGAGTGCCTAAAGGGGTATTCTGCTGCTAGACATCTTATCCCCTATCCCAGCGGCCAAACCCCCTTCAATCAGATATCTTATCCCTAATCCTTTGTATAGGGGATAAAATGTCTAGCAATGGAATACCCCTTTATTTTAGCCATACTTACTTTTTACTGTAGGAGAGGGAGTGTTGGCATGGATAAGTGAGTGTGTGCATGCATGGTCTTTTTATCATGGGCACTTGTGTTGAACACCTGCTTCGTGTGTTTGGTTGCTCTGACTGTTCTGATGCTTTCTTTGCCCATCATGCTACTGAGTTGTCATGCTGTCATTAAATTGTTTGTTTTCTTCCTATACCATTGGACTGCTCCATTGGAATGTTACATTAAAATTGCAAAAATGTATTTTTCTACTGGATTACAAGTAAAACCTCTTACCGAATCAGGATATGGGAGTCAAACAGAGGGACTTATGGACCTATCAGTAATTTTTGACATATTAATGTGATTTCATAATTGTACCATTATTATTTATCAGTGATGTGGTAGCAACAGGGATTTGTTCTGTACAGATTTGTGCAGTCTATATGTCCTATGTGCACAGTTGGCCTGGTCACTGGTTGTATTGGTATTTGTCTGTAGGGTCTGGTCTGACCTATGATGGGCAGTACATTTTAGGTAGTTAGGGAAAACCTTAGTAGGTCTCATTAGCCAGGAGTTACCTTAGAACATGGAAAATAACAGGGCCTGTAAATCTATCTTATAGAATGGGTCTGATATTTTTAGTGCAATAACTCTGCCTGGGTGTAGGGCACATAAGATAGCGTGTAGTGAGGACGGAGATAGGTCCATAGGTCCCTCTGCTCATCTACCACATCTTAATCCAGTAAGAGGCCTCATTTCTTTACTGACATGGCTTATTTATTTAGGCAAGCATCTTTTTTGTATATGGCGTTGAGTTTAAATATAGTATCTAAATGAATTGGAAATAAAGGTTATGTTTTAGCTTGTTTCTTCTGTAGCTGATATTCTGTTTATGCTAGCCTATTCTATTGTTTTTCTGTGATGCTTTTGTACTTTTTTATGGTGGAACATTTTTTTATTCAAAATCAGCTGTAACTGGAAGATGTGAGGGTTTATTTGTATATATACAACTATAAAGCTTTATTTAAATTACTAGTGGTCTTATATTGGAAACAGGGCTAATTTAATGTTATATTAATTTAATGGCGATTAAAACGATAGGCAATTTTTCCCTCATGTGTACACCAATGGCCAATTTTTCATTTATTGAACACATTATTAACTGATTTGTTCTTACCAGAAAAAAACAATTTTTGGTTGTTATACAGTTGAATAAATGGCCAATGTTATTGTGTGTGGACATGGCCTACAGATTCAGTTAAACTGCTAGGTATTTGTCAAAAGGATTTTTTACAACAGCTGAAATGCTAAAGAAGTCTAGGTTATAAGGGAAAGGGGCATTTACACAAATCTTTTTTGTGGCGATTTTCCATTCAGTTTTTTGAGCCAAGGCCAAAAGGGGATTTAGTAGGAAGAAGTACAAGTCCTCTCTTTATTTCCTATTTATTTTGTCTCTGCTTTTGGATATGGCTAAAAAAATTAAAAAAAATAAAAACTATAAAAATGTGTTACAAAAAGCAAAACACGGACTGTAGCTTGGGTTTAACACATGACAAATTATTTATTTAGACTGAGCTTTTTAAAAAAAAAAAAGTAATTGTATGTAATATAATTATTACGTACATGCCTTGGTTCCAGGGCACTGTACATATGAGGGGTTAAAACACATATCATAACACAAACATAAGTACAATGAGTGTGAAATAGAGTAAATTGTAGTCTGTAATAAAGGGAGACAGGGCGCTTCTCGCGAGAGCTTACACTCTAAAAGGGTAGGGAAACAGTGGGTAAGGGAGAGAGCTGGTCATCCGTTAGCCGTTAAGGAAGCAGCCGTTCTCAATGCAGTACAGTGTTGTAGATTTTAACAGGGTTATTTTAGGTTGTACATTTTCCTGAAGAGATGGCTTAAAAAGTTACTTTTGAAGGTCTAGGTGAGAGTTGTGCCTCCAGCTTCCAGAATACTTGGAAACTACTAATTTATTAGGAATACATTTAAAGTCAAACAAAGAAATAATGACTGGTTAAAACAACATAAAAGGCAATGTAATGCCAATTCCTTTCAAACTATATATAGTTCTTAGTCATTGGACAACTAAGAATTATGCATAAAAACACTTTGGCATCTTTTTTGTTGTTTTATCCAGTTACTTTTTTTTGTTTTGTTTTGTTGGACTTTAAATGTATACCTAATAAATTAGTAGTTTTTAACTATTCCGGAAGCTGGAGACATAATTTTCTCAACTGAATGTACTAGATTGGCATTCAGCCTGCAATTCCTTGCCATCTAGGCTTCTGATGCCACATCACAGCAGTTTGCCCAGGTACCTTGTGCACATTTTCTCCATGTTGAGGTTTTGAAAGCGGGAGGAGAAAAAGGAAGATATAGTCAACAGACTTTCTGGGATCCTGTATAGGAGAAAGATGACATTCAGACCAGAGAGGTAGATTTGAGTGTCATCAGCATAGAAGTGGTACTTGAAGCCATGAATTCTATGATCTGTCACAAGCCAAAGCTATAGATGGAGAAGAGATGGAACCATAGCACAAAAACTTGGAGGACTCCAACAGTAAGATTTGGGGTTAGGAGGTGGTGTGTGAGTGGGAGACTCTTAATGTATGGTTGGTGAAGAAGAGGAGAGCCAAGGGAGGTCCAAATTTGGGACACTGAGAGATGAGAGTGTTTGTAGCAGGAGGGTAAGGTTGACTATGTGAAAGTCAGGGAAAGGTGAAGGAAAAGAAGCACAAAGTTTTGGTGTGAGGCTTTGGCAGTCAGCAGATGATTGGTCACTTTGGTAAGAGCAATTGTAGCAATTAAGGGGTATGAATGGAAGCCAGATTGTAGGTGGTCAAAAAGTGAGTTGGATCAGTGGGAGGACAGTTTAAAGGGGTATTCCAGGCAAAACCTTTTTTTTTATATATATATATATATATATCAACTGACTCCGAAAAGTTAAACAGATTTGTAAATTACTTCTATTAAAAAATCTTAATCCTTCAAATAGTTATTAGCTTCTGAAGTTTTCTGTCTAACTGCTAAATGATGATGTCCCGGGAGCTGTGCATGATGGTAGGAACTGCACCGGGACGTGAGTCATCAGAGAGCAGTTAGACAGAAAACAATAACTCAACTTCAGAAGCTAATAACTATTGGAAGGATTTAGATTTTTTAATAGAAGTAATTTACAAATCTGTTTAACTTTCCGGAGCCAGTTGATATATAAAAAAAAGTTTTGGCCTGGAATACCCCTTTAAGGTTGACATGTTCCTTAACCCCTTAATGATCAAGCCCATTTTCACCTCAAGGACCAGGCCAATTTTATTTTTGCGTTTTCATTTTTTCCTTCTCGCCTTCTAAAATCCATAACTCCTTTATATTTCCATGAACAGACCCATATAAGGGCTTGTTTTTTGCGTGACCAATTGTATTTTGTAATGAAACCTCTCATTTTGCCATAAAATGTACGGCGAACCCCAAAAAAAAATTTTAGGGAGGAAAATTTTGCACATTTTGAGGGTTTTGTTTTCACACTGTACACTTTACGGTAAAAATGATAGGTGATCTTTATTCTGTGGGTCAATACAATTAAAATTATACCCATGGCTAGATACTTTTATATTTTTGTACCGCTTAAAAAAAATCTAAAACTTTTTGTACAAAATCAGTTGTCACGTACCGGCAGGACTGGTAGTGGATCCTCTTGACCAGAGAGGCGATGGCGCGGGTTGTACCAGAGGACCGGTTCTAAGTGGTTACTGGTTTTCACCAGAGCCCGCCGCAAGGCGGAATGGACTTGCTGCGGCGGTAACCACCAGGTCGTATCCTCCAGTAGCAACTCGACCTCTCTGGCAGCTGATATGGTGAGGTACACAGGGAGCAGGCAGGAGCGTAGTCGGACGTAGCAGAGGTCAGGACAGGCGGCAAGGGTACAGAGGCGAGTAGGCGGTAGCAACGGGTTCGGCAACAGGCAAGGCAATACACACAATATGGAACGCTTTCTCAGAGGCACTAGGGCACAAAGATCCGGCAAGGGCAGGAAGGGGCAGGTAACTTCTATGGGGAAGGAGCAGGGAACAATTAGCCAGCGCATCAATCAATGGTGCGCTGGCCCTTTAAATTTACTAGAGAGCGGGGCCGCGCGCGCCGAGAAGCAGAGTGAGTCGGCGTATGGAGCGAGGTGCAGGGTGAGTTAGACAGGGACGCGGCGCGTTAGCGGGGACCAGCTGCCACGGCAGCCGCGTCCCTGACACAAGGAATCCCGTGCTCCCGGTCGATATGTCCGAGCGGGAGACGCCGGGATCCTGGGGAGAGGAGGAGAGGACGCGGGCGCTCCGGTCCAGAGGCGGGGACCGGAGCGCTTGCTGTGACATCAGTAATCTAAAATTGCCCTATTTTGACCACCTATAACTTTTTCATTTTTCCATATATATGGGGCGGTATCAGGGCTCATTTTTTGTGCCGTCATCTGTACTTTCTTTAGATACCACATTTATAGATAGAGAATTTTTTATAAATTTTTTTTTTTTAATAAAATGTGACAAAAAAAGCAGCATTTGTGGACTTTTTTTTATTTTTTACGTTTACGCCATTCACCGTACGGGATCATTAACATTATATTTTGATAGTTCGGACATTTACGCACGCGGCGATACCAAATATGTTTATTTTAAAAAATGTTAATGCTTTTTGGGGGTAAAATGGGAAAAACGGACAATTTTCATTTTTATTGGGGGAGGGGATTTTTCACTTTTTTCACTTTTTATTTTTACATTTTTCAACTTTTTTTTTTTAACACTTTTTATGTCCCCATAGGGGACTATCTATAGCAATCGTTTGATTGCTAATACTGTGCAGTGCTATGCATAGGACACAGCACTGCTCAGTATTATCGGTGATCTTCTGCTCTGGTCTGCTCGATCGCAGACCAGAGCAGAAGACCCCGGGAGACAGCCGGAACTAGGTAAGGGGACCTCCGGCTGTCATGCTGGATGAACGGATCCCCGAGGCAGAAGCTGCGGGCGATCCGATCATCCAATCAAAGTGCCGCAATGCCGCAGATGCCGTGTATTGATCACGGCATCGGAGGGGTTAATGGCGGACCTCTGCACGATCGCGGATGTCGGTCATTATCGGCGGGTCCCCGGCTGCTGCTAGCAGCCGGAACCTGCCGTGTATGACGCGAGCACCCTTCCGATGCTCGCGGTCATACACAGGATGTAAATGTACGTCCTGGTGCGGGAAGTCCCGCCAAACCAGGACGTACATTTACGTCCGTGGTCTTTAAGGGGTTAAGAATTAGTTGTTCAAAGGATGGTTGGAGGGATAGCTCTTTGGATGGATGTTCTAGTTCCATGTTTTTAATGAAGAAAGAAAAATGCCAGTGTGTAGTGATAGACTGAAGAGATGGGTTAGGGATAAACAAAGTAGTAGGTTTGGGGATAAGGTGGGATAGGATTGGGTCAAGTGCACATATAGTGAGCTGCGATATGGAGTGTACTTTGTGTATGTCCCAATACATCTGTTCCAGTACTATCCTAAAAGAGTTGTCTGGTGGGAGTCTAAAGGTTTACTTAATGCATAAAATATGTATCAGGTACTAGAGAGCTTGGCAAATGTATTTTGCTGCACTTCAATCAATAGAGTAAAGGGTTAACACAACTGCATTTGTTATACAGTTTGGTGCTTTGTTCACATGATGCTCCTAGCCAATGACTGCAGGAAAAAAAGTGCCTAGTCCAACTTCTCTCTCTTAGGAGTAGGGGAGGGCCTAAATCTATCGGGAACCTGCCTAGGCCTGTCATTTGCCAGAGTGACCTCTCCTAACCCAGCATTTTCTGAGAGTTTTAGTCAGCCAGCAAAGTGTACATTTCCTAGGCTCTTTTATCGCTAGACACATGAACGCTTAGGCCACGTATCATATACCTATGTCTACATCAAGCCTCTGTTTTTCTTCTCCTGATCCCGTCCTCGCTGAAAGTATATTTCTTTTTCAAATTCCTGTTACAAAGGGAGAACTTCGCCTTTGCAAGAGAAAGGGCTAAACGGTCCTCTCTGAAGTACACAGATTTCTTTGTTAGCCTACAGTCGGATCAGTGCTGCGATTTTTCTGGATGTGCCTCTCCTGGATGTGTCATGTCACAGAAGCCACCACAGAATGAGTAAAGTCTACCTTTTACACATAACACCACAGTTAACCAACCTGTAAAGATCTTCATGCAGCAGTTTCAGTCATTAGTCATTATAAGTACGCATGCCAAGAAGCACATAAAGGTTACTAAATTCAGTAACGCTGCAAATTAAAGAGAAGGTGACCAGCTTTTTATTCCTCTGACTCTGAAGCTATAACCTTCTATGCTGTATCAAAGTTTCTGTGTTACATTGGATTTGTACAAGACGTTAAGTAAAGTTAACAAGTTGTTTTACAGAATCCTAGTGTATTGAGGTCCGATTCCTGCAATTTGTATATAGGAACTGCTTCACTGACAAAGAGTTGTAGGGCCAGAGAGGAACATTAGGTTAGTTACTAACTGGTGACCCATGTAGATAGATAGATAGATACTGGGGACTACTGCATCCTGCATAACTCTCATCACCTTTGCAGAGGCTACCGCATTTGGATAGTTTGTATTTGGTTATGGTGGAGAAGTAAGTTATTGGGTAGAACACTGGGCAGGTCATAGGGACTGCCAATAAAGCCTTCTCTGATGATGTTGATCTTGTGTTTGAAGTATGTGGCAAAGTCTTTCACTGAACTGAGAGATGGAGAAGGGTATTACAGAGAACATACAGTATGCCAGTAGTAAAGTAGTCCTGTTTAGTAGAAGTGAGTGCATATGGCAGTCCTAGAAGCTTGCTGCAGTTGTTTTGTACAATTGGTGTGCCAGGGCTGTTATCTATTGGTACACTAAGTTCTGCTGTGTGTGAGAGGGGTGACTGAGACTCTTTGATTTCAATGAAACTCTAAAGTGAACATTATCTGTCATCATTTAGATCTATTAAAATAAAGACCTTTGCATGGCACCCTTAAAAGTTATACAATGTGAAGAATAAAATGAGAGTCTGCATGTTTTTCTAAATGTGTGGGTCAAACATGTATGTAATACAGTGTCTGAGATTTTCTTATCCCATTAGACTTCCTGAGAGAGTTTTGTGGTGTGGTGTGGTGTGTGAGTATGAGAGATCCAGGGACCAGGTTGACAAAGTACAAAACGGGAAATGAATTATATTTGCACAGTAGGCAGTTTTCTTAACTGAAGTTAGAAATGGCAGAATTAACATTATGAGCAATACATCCGACTTGTAACATATGCTTTTGTGTTGGACGAGGTGCTTCTTGCTGCATGCACACAGGTTTAATGATGTATACCTCCAATAAATCACTGGGATGAGTAAACAAAAGGTGGCATTGATAAATCAGTGTATGTGCAGACTATATCATGCTAAAATGGCTCCAGTATGCATTCGTCTACTTTAAAAGAAAATCCTGTAAAAATACTTGAAGACCAAGTCTTTATTTCAGAATGTAAAGTAAAATGACTTAAAAAAACACTTTCATGACCAAGACATTACTTTGGATTGTAATATTAAGTAATGTGCATGTCTTTCTTATCTGAGTGGCAATTCAAATGTCAATTAAAATAAAATATGAAAATTGAAATCACAGAGGCAAGATAAGAATGTCACCCATAATGGTAAAATACTTATTCAAGCACTCTGCAAGCTTTAAATATACAGCAATGTACATTTTCTAATCCATCACTAGCTTTCTGTATAGTAGAGGTGATTGTGCAGCATTTCATGTGAACTCCCACACAAGCATGTATGTCAGATAAGACATTGGCTTCTAACCATAAAATAAAAATCCTTAGTTTCTCCCGTAGGTTAAAATCTTTTACACAGGGTCTGCCTGACCCACCAGAACATCATCCAATCCTCCAGGGGGTGCAGGCTCTGACTCAGTAATCGGACCCTAAAACATTGTGGTGAGATTGTGACCTGTTTGTCTTCCTTTTTTTCCCCCCAGAAAGTTATGCGACCAGTATAACAGTGATTTTTGTATGCCAGAATACGGACATACAAGGAATGATAAATTCCCTTCTAAGTGCTTTGAGCCACACTTTGGACATGCAGTATGTAGGAATGGTCTGCTCTACAGGTTGTAATTTAAAATCTCTAGTTGTAGCATGAGCTCTGGATAACTACCATAGCTGTCATCCTTTAGGGAACACCCCTGCAATAGAAATGAAACAATTGGTATGCAGTACTGGATCTACATCTGAAGAGCAGATTGTCTGGTTTCTTTGATTCCACCCATCTAGTGGGCCCCATCTGTTGTTCTGTATGATTTTAAGAAGTTTGTTCTTAACACATCTGGAGCTTTCTACAGCTTTGTCCCTCTTGGGCGTCTTCCTCTCACTTACTGTATGTAACAGTGTAATTGCCAAGTTAGCATGAAACCTCAATTACCTTAAAATGCACATAGTTTAGTCTATTCTTTTGTAAATTCTACTTTTAGAAGGTGCAATTTTGGTTTCCCAGCACCAAAGGCTGTCCTGTGGGCTAAAGACTGACTCAGGCATCCCTGCTGACGTTATGTGGGGCCCTCTGTTCCATTGTCTGACCTGTAATAATGTAAAACATTGTTGTGTCATGTTATGTGTTAATTTATGCTCTGTACATTTAAGGTATTGAAGGATTGAGGGACCAGGTGACTCTGATGCCCCAATGGGGGACCCCTAAACCTAGCCCTTATGAAGTTAAGGGGGCGGAGCTGTTCAGTTAGAAGGAAAGCTTAGTATGAGCTGAAGTGCAGTTCATTTGGAGTGTGAGTCCAGTCAGAGAGAAGAGAGTGTGCTCCAGCTAGCAAGCTGAGGAGAAGCCTTGGAAGAGGAGGTCTGCTGGATTTCACAGCCACACCAAATCTCAGGAAAAGACCCCGACGCTCAGGTAAATTGTGAAAGCTGGCAGTAAGCAAACCTCTTGGGGAAAATCTCTACTTCAGTCAGTCAAGCTCAAGTCACCGTGTGCTGCTACTAAATCTTAAAGCTGCATTCAACAGCCACTACAACTCCAAGCAAGGTGACAGGCTCCTCAGGTTCCACTCTGCCCATCCCTTTGCACAAGATATTGTATTGTTTGAGTTCTGTTACCTCCAGCAAAGTAAAGAGACATTTATCCATAACCTGCCATCGGTTTATTTATTATACTGCACCTGGCCCAGGAGAAGCTGTGGTATCCTCGGAGCGAATAGGTTAACGGTGCCCTGATTCGCCAAGTGATACATCTAACCAACCCGAGTCATGCACATGATCTATACATCCTGTACCCCAGTCAGGACCACTAGTGTCCACCACCCCACACAATTCTCCCAGGATAACCTATAAGCATTTGTCTTTACATGTGGTTAAAAACACATGCAAAGACTGCACAGAGACCTCCTTTAAGTGGGTCCCTACTCTATTAAAAAGGGAAGGCAGCACTACATTATGACCTCACCCTAAAGCAATGCAGTACTGTATGGTGGCCTAAAATGTTTAGCCCCTCACACTGTAGCCAATGCTGAGTGACTTTATAGAAAAAAAAAATTCCACCATACAAAATACTTTATTAAACCTAACCTAATTGAAGATGATTAAAAATGCTTGGGTTCTTAGAATGTGGTGATACAAAAGTAATAAAAAAAAAGTTTTAAAATTTGGTTTCTAGTTAACCCCCAGCAAATTTAGTTTCTTTTGGCTTACGTTTTCTTCCTCCTCAAATTCTAATATTTTTCCACTGATACAGTTTTATTAGGGCTTATGTTTTGTGGGACAATGTATACTTTTCACTGGTGTGCTTGATTTTATCATATAATGTATTACAGAGCCAGAAAACATATATATGTAAGGCAAAATAGAAAAAAATATGGAAAAGCTCAATTTTGTGGGGCAATATTTGGGGCAATATAGTAAATCTGACATGCTATCTTTATTCTATGTGTCAGTATAATTTTAACTTGCATAATATCAAACGTGCACCTGGAAAGAGGGGGAGGAGGCCTCGCCAATTCCTGGAGGAGGTGACCCCCCCCCCCCCTCTGGAACCTTTAAAAGGATTAAATCTACTTGTAAATGTTGTATGACTAAGGCCCTCTGGTGGGCTGAAACGCGTCCCCTGTGACTGCCTTGTCTTCTGTACCCATGGTGTATATGTTTGAATAAAGAATTCCATTTTTATATGGGAGCAGCGCTGGACATCAGTTTTTTCTCTATAATTTCAGTATAATATCAACTTGAACTCAGAAAGAAGGGAGAAGAAACATCAAAGTTAGTGAGAATGTGGGCCCTAATAACCGAACCCCAGCACAGAATCGGGGGCCGAACCCAAATGCACCTTAGACCTCCCATAAAAAGGGCCCCCCCCACCGAATCAAAGGCCTTATAAACATCTAGACTAACAACTACTCCACTAGGAAAGCCCTCCCCCACCGCTGCAATATTGAGTTGGAGGTGCTTCCCATTCACATCAGTAGCTCTACCCAGCATAAAACCTGTTTGGTCAGGATGAATGATAGAGGATATGACCCCACATAGCAACGGGTCCTTTCCAGGCTTGGGAAGTACCATGATCAACGCCTCCCTCATTGAATCTGGGAGAGACTCTTCAAAAGCCATTGAATGGAATAATTTAAGGAGTACAGGGGCCAGGCGCTCCTCATTCATCCTATACCAATCGCCAATCATCCCATCCAGACCTGGGGTTTTCCCATGGGAAAGCTCACGAATAGCCTGCTCTACCTCCTCAACTCCAAAGAAGGCATCTAGAACCTCTGCCTGAGCACAACTTAGCTTGGGGAGGAATAGCTCCTGTAAGAAATACACTATTTCCCCCTGACAGGGTCTAGGAGGGGCAGAATACAAGGGAGAGTAGAAGTCCTTAAAGACATAATTAATCAAATGGGGTCGGACACCACAGAACCATCCCCAACCCTAATGCAAGGGATAGAGGCAGTAGGGTGACTAGCCCTCTCTAAATAGGCCAACAGCTTCCCATTCTTGTCCCCAAACTAAAAAAAAACAGCTTCCCTGTCTGCCAACCTCAACTGGACTCTATCCTTCTAAACTACCAACAAAGACCGCTGAGCCTTGGCCCACGCCCTTTCATTATAAGGAGAGGGATCCCTAATATATGCTGCCTCCAAAACGCTCACCTCCTGCAACAACTTACGCTCCATAGCTGACCTAATTTTCCGTTGGCCCGCTACACCTGCTATAAAGACACCCCTGATCATAGCCTTGTATGCATCCCATTGAACTAAAGGGTTAGGATAAGAAGCATTATACTCCCAGTTCTCAGTATGGGCGACCCCCAGAGCCTCCACAACAACCTCGGCCTGTAACCAGTCAGGGTGCATGCACCAAAAACGGGAAGGGTGACTAGGAGCCAGGTTGAGAACTACCAGTAGCACAGAGTGGTCTGAGATCTCCCTAGGGGTGTAGGAAATATCTTGTACCGCCTGGAGGAGATTCTTGGACACCAGAGAAAAGTCAATGCGAGAGAAGGACCTATGGGCCACAGAGTAAAAGGAAACGGAAGATGCATTCAGATACTTCCATCTCCAGAGGTCAGTCAGGCCCAAAGCCAGATGCCAAGTGTTAAAGGAGGAGGAGCCAGGGTCAGCAGCAGTGGTGCAATCGAGTACAGGATCAGGAGCCACATTAAAATCCCCTATAAAAAGGACAGGGTCAGAAGGAAAAGACAACAATTTGTTAGTAATCAACTCCAACACAGAGAGCTGAAAATAGGGGGGGGGGGGGGAGGGGGACATAGACTGAGACAAGAACAAAGGAGAAGGAAACCATGGAACAATGCAATATTACAAACCTTCCAAAATGATCACAGGCTGTCCGGGAAACAACCAACGGCAAGGACTTAGTAATTAAAACAGAGACACCCCTAGCATAATTAGAAAAGGAGGCATAATAGCCATGCGCGATCTATGCACGCTTCAGGGCAAGAACCTTCTGGCCTGTAATATGGGTTTCCTGTAAACAGATAATATGAGGAGACTGATATTTTACAAAGTCCCCAACATACTGCCCTCTTAAACTTGGAGTTAAGCCCCTGGACATTCCAACTAACAACCTTTAGGTTCCCCATCACTAAAGATAACCATAGAGACAAACAGGAGGGAGCAAGGGAGGACCAAGACCCGAGACCACACACACCACACACAACCCACAAACAGACAGACAGGGCACTAACATAAAACAAATGCAACAAAGCATAACCAATACGATCCCCCCAAAAAACTACAACTACAGCAGGTGTCAAAGAGACACCAGGTAAACCTAAACTACAAGTACATAAAACTCCCCTGTCACCCCACCATAAACTAAAATTGGCCAGGAACTAAACATACTACCCAGAGAGACCTTAGGAGAGTTGGAACCTATGGAGACCCTAAAGAACCTATGTCCCTAACTGCTATCTAAGGGACAATGTGGGAGGGCAGCCATGAACAGGACAGTCCAGGACAGTTCAATCCGGGGGTCTGACAGGAGGGGCTGCATTAACCCAATAAAGGGCCCCAGTCGGAGAGGTGAAGAATTTAGTAGAGGCCCCATCCACCACACACAGAGGGGCAGGATACAGCATCGAGTATCGGTAGCCCTTGGCACACAGCTTCGATCAGACCTCAGTGAACTGCACCCATTGCTTATGGAGCTCCACGGAAAATTCAGGGTAGAAAGACACTCTGCTCCAATCACACATGACCTCCACTTGATCCTTACTGCACGGAGAACAGCATCTCTGTCCTTGAAGTGTAGAAGTTTGGCGAGGAAGGGACGAGGAGTACCCCCGGGGGGAGGAGGCCTAGCTGAGACTCTATGAGCCCGCTCAATGGAGAAATAAGGAGAGAAGGTGTCCGCTGGAAGAATCTCCTTCAGCCATGTTTCAAGGAATATCATATTTGCAATTGGTCACTATTGTGACCGCTAAATCATAATTTTACCATCCACCAAATAAAGTAAAACTTAGCTTTTCAGATTAAAATCACTTCCACCAATTCAATCTCAGTATAATGTATGTCAGTGCAATATCTGTGCTTGTTACGTATTTAGCATACTAAAAGGCATTGTGGCTGCAGTTTACTTTCCACCTATCTAATCATTAGAGTGTCGGTGGAATTATTAAAGTCGCTAACACAAATACCTGTCCGACGTTTCAACACATCAGCGGCTTTGTCAAGGACACAAATGGCATCCAAACAAGCCTGTCCTGGGTTTTTATAACCTCCTATTGATGATGTCACAATTTCCTTTGCCCAATCCTCATCACTGAGATTTTTTATTTTACTTCACTGGTCAATTTGTGATTGGCAGCATGAATGTCTAAACCATTTCTGTCATTTCCACTTATCCTTTGCTCCCATAATCCATTTCATTACATGATAATCGAGATTGACACTCCATTAGCCCAATTGAACATACTTACGTTCAGTCCTGCACATCATTGTAGCGGGGCTCCCGTGACGTGCCTGCGCTGCCGGAGGTGCGCAGACTAATAGTTGTTTGTTTCGTCGCTAAGTAGTAACAATTGTATAAATAAAAACACTGTAGATCTTTATCAAAGCCCCCAGTGCATCAAATAAATAGATATCAAAACCTGTGGAGTTTAAAATAGGGACAGTCATACCAACCATATTATCCCTAATAATATGGAAGGTTTTCATACCAGCTATAAATACAGTTAACTCTTCAATATGAAGTACGGTACTATGATTAAATAGAGATGACAGTTAGCTAAGCGGGATCAGTTTGATCTACTAATACAATTTTATATTAAATAAAATCCTGTGAAGTTAGAAATAGGGTTAGCCATATCAACTATATGATCCCTGATAATATGGAAGGTTTCAATATTAATTATAAATAAAATTAATTCTTCAATATGAAGTACGGTATTATGGCCGAATGGAGATGACAGCTAGTCATGCGGGATCAGTTTGATTTACTAATACATTTTAATATAAAACAAGATGATAAAAAATGTTTTTGTCTAATAAACATATAGCTACATATAGCAAAATGAAGCAAATCATAAAACAAGGATAGTTCATAATAATCTTTAATGATCCATGTTTTAGATATGATAAACGTTATACAACATCCTGAAAATGCTGGAAAACAATTCTTATATAAATTTTACAAACTATAGGACTGTCCTCTGTGATTGAGCTGAGCTGCGAATGAGCAAGTACCAGGATGAAATTAATAGATTCAGGAGACTAACACTTTGCACAGAACCCGGAGGCGCAGTCATGCACACATACTTACAATGACATACTGGAACAAACAGTTCACGCAGCTCACTACTGCGCAGATACACATTGGAACAAACAGCTTGCGCAACTCACTACTGCGCAGACATGCGCAATACTACTTAGCGATGGAACAAATGTGGTGTCCCGGTACCGTATTGTATACGTTACCTATATAGAGGTTCCCATAGTCAGAGTCCCTAGGACGTCGGGGTCCCTCTTTTGTAGTTTTCCCCTTGTCACCTCTCACTTAGTCAATGACTATATAGCAGTTCTTATTAATATTAATATAAGTATAAATATGTACATATTTAGTTATCTACCTGTTCGGAGCGTAGCAGGACCTGCGGGTCACGTGAATAGGTTAAAACTCTATGGTTTTGCTACAGGACCTTTGGAGGTTCCCGTGACTTGTTCACCCACAATGCACTGTAACGGTGAGTGACAGTTGTTACGGACCAATCCAAAATGGCCAGCCCCTGCCCATATATGGGACCTGCACCATATTGATCCCTCTCTTGGGTTGCTGACTCTGGAAGAGGAAGGACCTCCGCAGCTTACAAGACAATTTACTAGGCCAAAGCCTTGCGGCCTAGGCCTCTAACATAGCGGATAGACTAAGCAATTCCCCACTACTCATCGCAAGATCACTGGACCTAAATACTCCCCTAAATCCAGCGGATCTCTGCTATACAATCTTTAAGAAGCTAAATTGGGCTTATCTGATCCCAACCGACTGTCAATCGCTGCTCAAGCTATATGTAAAGAGACTCTGTTATCTGGACTGTTACTATTACTACATGTACAGAAATTCCTCCGTGAAAGTTCCTGCAAGTTTTCAGTTAACAGCGGTTGTGGACAATCCTTTATTTCTGCATCACCTATTGCTCTTGGGAAGGGTGGCTATAGGCCTATCAAGAAACACAGCATTTAACCCTCACCCTGGCGTCACGAGTGACAAGGGTTAACAGCGCCCTTAACTATCCTGAACAGCAACACCCTAAATACCCTACATCCCCACAAGACAGTATCCTCTCATCCGCCACCACACAAACAACTATTAGTCTGCGCACCTCCGGCAGCGCAGGCACGTCACAGGAGCTCTGCTCCAATGATGTGCAGGACTGAACGTAATTATGTTCAATTGGGCTAATGGAGTGTCGATCTCGATTATCATGTAATGAAATGCATTATGGAAGCAACTGATAGGTGGAAATGACAGAAATGGTTTGGACATTCATGCTGTCATTCACAAATTGACCAATGAAGTAAAATAACCGATCTCAGTGATGAGGATTGGGCAAAGGAAGCTGTGACATCATCAATAGGAGGTTATAGAAACCCAGGACAGGCTTGTTTGGACACCATTTGCCCCTAGTCCTTGACAAAGCCACTGATGTGGTGAAACGTCGGACGGGTATTTGTGTCAGCGATTTTAATAATTCCACCAACACTCTAATGATTAGATAGGTAGAAAGTGGACTGCAGCCACAACGCCTTTTAGTACGGTAAATAAGTAGCAAGCACAGATCTTGCATTGAGATACATTATACTGAGAGTGAATTGGTGGAAGTGATTTTAATCTGAAATGAGACAATAAAAAGCAAAGTTTTACTTTATATGGTGGATGGTAAAATTTGGATTTAGTGGTCACAATTGTGACCAATTGTAAATATGATATGAATTTGATCCTCCATCCACTGGTCTGTAATTTGTGTGGAATTTAAAATGTTTGAAGGAATAACACAGGATCATTCCCTTCCACCTTTTCAGGAAGGCTCACAAGACAAATATTATTGCGCCTTAAGCGGTTCTCCATGTCAACCATACGGCTCAAAACTAACGTAACCTGGCGTTGTAGAGAATAGACCCACTCCCGCAAGGGATGGACAGTATCCTCCAGTGTAGAGACTCTGCGTTCCCCCTCTTCAGTGCGCTCACGTAACTTTTGGGTCACATGTAGCAGAATAACAAACTCCTGCTACAGTTCATCTACTTGAGTCACCATAATGGATTGACAGGAGGTAAAGGCAGCCAATAGCTCTGAGAACCGATGGTCCATAGCTGTACCATCATAGACAGGCCTTTCGGGGGATTATTGCTGCTTGGGAGTCAGAGACCCCTCAAACAATGACAGACGCGGATCAGGAGAATCGCCCCTAGGACGGTCTTGACGTCTAGAGAACTGGCTCAGCACTTTCTCCGCTTGCGCAGAAACTTTGGTAGCAAGCGGGGTTTGAGCACCAGGATCCAGCTGAGAAGGGCCACAGGAACAGGAGGACCCGTCATCAGAAGAGGCTTCCTCATCCGAGGTCGGCCATAAGGCCTCAGCATATTGTTTGGATTTCTTGCTCCTGTGACTACCGCGGGGGCCACCCATGGTTGACAGGGCCACACAAAGAGCAGGTAGGAAGGCACCAGAAACATTCCAAGGAGAGAGGGTCACCTCTGTAGATAGAGCAGTACTGAGGCACCACAAGACCCAAAGAGCAGGTAGAAAGGCACCAGGTATATAGAGCAGGCCTGGGGGGAGGCACCCCAGGGGATGAGGCAGTCCACAGAAGGCAGCGAAAGCACCACAAGTCCCAGCAAGTCAGGGACACCCAGAGAGCAGGTAGAAAAGCACTAGTTATATATGGCAGGCAGTCATCTAAGAGGGCCAGGCAATCCACAGAGGAAAGGAAGAGCACCACAGGTCCCAGCAGGGCAGGTTCCAACAGAGAGCGGGTAGAAAGTCCCTATGGATATTATGTGCACCAGGAGCCTGCAGCTAGGATCCGGGAGATGCAGAAGGCTCCAGCTCAGTCCCCAGGATGATGTCAGCACAAGATGGGCCCGCCCACGAAGGCTGAAGATTGCACCCGCACTTCAGGGTGCCCAAGGGTCCAGATGCCGAGGAGATCCAGTAGAGGCTCCTCCACAGCCACCACCACACAACCTGGGCACAGACCCGGCACCAGCCCGCTCCAGCACCGGACCACCTCCGCAGTCCACTGGCCAGCACTGCAGGCCGCAATCACTGGAGACCGCCCGCTCCATGCAGGATCACCAGAGTCGGAGCGACAGCCTCACCCTGCGATCCTGCACCCGGGAGGGAGCAAAAACAGGAACACCCATGAAAGGGTGAGTTATCAGGATAATTAGCAGCAAGGCAGCGGGAGCTCCCAAACTTATTAAATGGTTGCAGGGCATTTGAAAAATTTTGTGCAGTTGCATGTTTCCTGGAATTGTGAATTTCCTACACATACACCAAAAAGCTAAGCTGAGTCTGGGCTGGTGTATTTTGGGGAATTTTTGGGGTTTTTGTGCAAAAATGTGCACATTTAAAAAAAAGTCTAATCTTAACAGCTGAAAAGACTAACCTGAACAGCTAGTCTGTACACACTTAAGTATAAACCAAAAAGTCACAAAATAGAGCCTGAGACGCTGCGCAGAACCAACTGTGAGACGCATGTACACACAAAAATTGCTCTAAAGACAATGGGGGAGATTCCTCTAAACTTGTCCAAAAAGTTGACCAGTTGCCCATAGCAACCAATCAACTTACTACTTTAACCCCTTAAGGACATAGGGTGTACAGGTACAGTGGGGATCAAAAGTTTGGGCACCCCAGGTAAAAATTTGTATTAATGTGCATAAAGAAGCCAAGGAAAGATGGAAAAATCTCCAAAAGGCATCAAATTACAGATTAGACATTCTTATAATATGTCAACAAAAATTAGATTTTATTTTCATCATTTACCCTTTCAAAATAACAGAAAACAAAAAAATGGTGTCTGCAAAAGTTTGGGCACCCTGCAGAATTTATAGCATGCACTGCCCCCTTTGGAAAGCTGAGACCTTCCAGTGTCATGGATTGTTCTCAATCATCATCTGGGAAGACCAGGTGATGTCAATCTTCTAAGCAGTTGTCTAGAAATCTGAAACTGAAAATAGTTGACGCTCACAAAGCTGGAGAAGGCTATAAGAAGATAGCAAAAAATTTTCAGATGTAAATATCCTCTGTTCGGAATGTAATTAAGAAATGGCAGTCATCAGGAACAGTGGAAGTGAAAGCAAGATGTGGAAGATCAAGAAAAATATCAGACAGGACAGCTCGCAGGATTGTGAGAAAAACAATTCAAAACCCACGTTTGACTGCACAATCCCTCCAGAAAGATCTTGCAGACACTGGAGTTTTGGTACACTATTCCACTATAAAGAGATACTTGTACAAATATGGTCTTCATGGAAGAGTCATCAGAAGAAAACCTCTTCTACGTCCTCACCACAAAAATCAGCGTTTGAACTTTGCAAATTAACATATAGACAAGCCTGATTAATTTTGGAAACAAGTTCTGTGGACCGATGAGGTTAAAATTTAACTTTTTGGTCGGAATGAGCAAAGGTACATTTGGAGAAGAAGGGGAACAGAATTTAATGAAAAGAACCTCTGTCCAACTGTTAAGCATCGGGGTGGATCAATCATGCTTTGGGGTTGTATTGCAGCCAGTGGCACAGGGAACATCTCATGAGTAGAAGGAAAAATGGATTCAATAAAATTTCAGCAAATTTTGGATGCTAAGTTTATGCCATCTGTGAAAAAGCTGGAGTTAAAGAGAGCATGGCTTCTACAAATGGTAGATCCACGGGGGATTACATCAAGATTCGTAAACTGAAGGTTTTGGCATGGCCTTCACAATCTCCTGACCTCAACAAAATAGAAAATCTGAGCAGTGTGTGACAGACAGCCCAGAAATCTCAAATAACTGGAAGACTTTTGTAAGGAAGAATGGGCAGGCATACCTCAAACAAGAATTGAAAGACTATTGGCTGGCTACATAAAGCGTTTACAAGCTGTGTTACTTGCCAAAGGGGGCAGTACAAGATATTAACTCTGCAGGGTGCCCAAACTTTTGCAGATGCCATTTTTTTGCTTTCTGTTATTTTGAAAGTGTAAATGATGGAAATAAAATCTAACTTTTGTTGACATATTATAAGAATGTCTAATCTGTAATTTGATTCCTTTTGGAGATTTTCCCATCTTTTCTTGGCTTCTTTATGCACATTAATACAAATTTTTGCCTGGGGTGCCCAAACTTTTGATCCCCACTGTACGCCCTGATGTACCTGTATGCTCATGGGAATTTCTGTCCCCACCGTACACCGAGCGGGGACCGGACCGGGGTGACTGCTGATTTCTATCAGCAGGCACCCTGCGAAAATGCCATGGGGGGGTCCTGAGACCCCGACATGTCAGCGATCGCCGCAAATTTGCGGAGATTCCGGTCCTACGGGTCACGTGTGACCCGATGACCCAGAGATACATGGTGATTGGGGGTGTAAAATACACCCCCAATCACCGCCTGTATCTATGGGGAGGTGGCGATTTAGTCACCCCCCAGGAGCACTGCTATTGGCTGGACGATCGTCCGACTAATAGCAGCCGGCAGAGTAGGCGTTAACATACCCTTCTCACAGCTCTGCTAGCCCACTGAGTTCAGTCAGCGGGCAGAGCTGTGAGAAGGAGCCAGAGACCCCCCCTCTGCCGAGATCTGAGATGAGAGCTTGTAACAGGACCTGAAGGGTCAACTGATCACTTCCCCGTGAGGCCTCCTTCTCTGATTACGCTGAAGGAGGTCTTGGTCCAGGCTGGTCCCATGGGTCAAAAGTACCAAGGCAGGGACACTGCCACTTTAAGAGAAGCAGACATCCATGTGCAGGCATGCCCCTAACATCACGGATGTATCCCTGCCTTCTCCGCTCTGAGCAGGACAAGAACCCAGAGCCTCATTCGCTGGCGTAGAGAGCTGCAGCCTGGCGCTCCCATGGAGCATAGAGCCTCCTCTAAAATATAGGGAGGATGACGCAAGGGTCTAGGGAGGGCAGAGCTATTGCACTATACACTTTTTCAGCATGGCTCTTTATGTGTGTGGGAAGGGACTTTACATGGTTTTGGAATATGTACAGTATGTCGATAGAAAGTGTTCAGTTTCAAACATTTATTCATCATATATTTAAACAGTGCCATACCATGACTTTCTATCTGATTATACAGAATATGACCTGAATAACAGGTACATCAGTTTTTATATATGTTGGAGCAAACATCATTCTCTGATGCACGTCTTCCTATAGACATAATATTAGTCTGAAGGTTGTGACTGATGTCAAGGCTTATGACGCTGACCATATGGAACATTTTAAAAGCCTGTGTTTGCTTCAGACATACATAGCAGATTTTTCATAAAGTACCTTCTCAAACACACCGTGTATAGCTTGCGAGGGGAATCTGGCCTTTTTGGGGTTATTTAGAAAGCTTTGAAAATAGTTTTTTTTGCGCTGCACAGCATCCATTACTACAAGATGTACAGGTGTCTGCAAAATGTATGTTACAGCGGGACAAAATAATTTCTAGTAGTAATAACAGTGACAGCAGCAGCAGATAATAATGTGATGTTTTTGCTATAGAGTGATGTATGAGAGGAAAATGTTCAAATTGCGGAAACAATAATCTGCTGGTAAGTGTGATAAGAATTTAATAGCTCCCATAGAAAAGGTTCTAGTTTCCATCCCCTTCCACTGTGAACGGTGCCTAAGTAAAAAAAATGTGCATTTATTTCCTCCACACAACAAAACAGTCACCAAGAGCCAAATAATACAGAACTGTAGAAATATCTTAAGTTCTCAGCTGGAACTTGCTTTCTCAGGTGGCAATGCACCCACACTGCGTACCCATGTAGTGATGTGATAGACTATTATTATCCATTCCATCACTGACCAAGCTAAAGATTCTATCTCTCTGTCCTTCTGTCTATCTACAGATGTGTTCTCCTTCCCTTTCTCCTAGGTTCAATGCATTCGGAGATGTTTGGTGTGAGATAACCAGCTTTGGGGAAAAAATCCATATGATTTCACAATGCTCTGATTGGAGATGTATATGCTACTAGCAGAGTACCCTGTGTTGCCCGGTCTTCCTACCTAAACCCAATGGGAAAGGAAAAGCAACAATGATGCTCTCATCCTTTTATACTGTCCTTATATCCTGACTAGTGATGAGCAGCATATGCCATATTCGAATTCGCGATATTTCGCGAATATGAGGACAAATATTCGTCCCATATTCGTGGAATTCGAATATTATTGATATTCGTGATGTTTTTTTCCATTGCGAAATTTTGTTATTGCGCAATTTCACTATTGCGAAATTTCGCTCATCTGCGCATGCGCGCTATCATAGCGGAGATCATTTCCTGGATCTTTGCCAGTTGCTTTTCGCATCGTGATTTTCTGCTGCCCTGTGAAGCGAAGATGGTGGGGAGTAACTTTTCACCAAGTGAGGAAATACTGCTGATTTGTCTAAGTAATGTCACGACTGTTATTTCATTATATTTAAAGGAGTAGTCCAGTGGTGACTCAGTGGTGAGCAACTTATCCCCTATCCTAAGGACAGGGGATAAGTTGCAAATCGCCGGGGGTCCGACCGCTGGGGCCCCCTGCGAGCTCCTGTACGGAGCCCCGACAGCCTGTGGGAAGGGGGCGTGTCGACCTCCGCACGAGGCGGCGACCGACACGCCCCCTCAATACAACTCTATAGCAGAGCCGAAGCGATGCTTTCGGCAATCTCCGGCTCTGCCATTGAGATGTATTGAGGGGGCGTGTCGGCCGCCGCTTCGTGCGGGGGTCGACACCCGCTATCTGGGCCGAGAGCCGGGGCCCCGTACAGAGAGATCGCAGGGGGCCCCAGCGGTCGGACCCCCCGCGATCTCAAACTTATCCCCTATCCTTAGGATAGGGGATAAGTTTTTCACCACTGGACTACCCCTTTAACTGCATTTTAGACTAATTTAAAAGTTATGATATAAGATCAGATAGCAGCTGTCGCAAAACTACAACTCCCAGCATGCACTGACAGACCATGCCTGCTGGGAGTTGTAGTTTTGCAACAGCTGGAGGCACACTGGTTGTGAAACACTGAGTTAGGTAACGAACTCTCAGTGTTTCGCAACCATTGTGCCTCCAGCTGTTGCTGAACTACAACTCCCTGCAGGCAACTCGCTGCACCCCCCCCCCCTCCCCTAATGTTAATGTATTCACATGGGCAGGGGCTTACAGTGTGTTTGTAGCTGAAGCAAATTTTGCCCTGCAGCTCAAACTCTCAGGGGGAAACTGCTTTGAACCCCCGCCCATGTGACTGTAACCTAAAAACACCACATTACACTACACTAACACGAAATAAAAAGTAAAAAACACTACATATACACATACCCCTACACAGCCCCCCTCCCCAATAAAAATTAAAAACGTCTGGTTATTACCGGACAGCCATTGACTGTCCAGGCATGCTGGGAGTTTAGCAACAGCTGGAGGCACCCTGTTTGGGAATCACTAGCGTACAATACCCCTATGTCCACCCCTATGCAATTCCCTAATTTAGTCCTCAAATGCGCATGGCGCTCTCACTTTGGAGCACTGTGTTATCTGTGGTATTACATAGGACTGCAGGTCACATCTACTACATTATCTGTACTCATAGAGTTATCACTGTGTTATCTGTTGGTGTTACATAGGACTGCAGGTCACATCTACTACATTATCTGTACTCATAGAGTTATCACTGTGTTATATGTGGTGTTACATAGGACTGCAGGTCACATCTACCACATTATCTGTACTCAGATAGTTATCACGGTGTTATCTGTGGTGTTACATAGGACTGCATGTCACATCTACTACATTATCTGTACTCAGAGAGTTATCACAGTGTTATCTGTGGTGTTACATAGGACTGCAGGTCACATCTACTACATTATCTGTACTCAGAGAGTTATCACTGCGTTATCTGTAATGTTACATAGGACTGCAAGTCACACCTACTACATTATCTGTACTCAGAGAGTTATCACGGTGTTATCTGTGGTGTTACATAGGACTGCAGTTCACATGAACTACAATATCTGTACTCAGAGAGTTATCATTGTGTTATCTGTGGTGTTACATAGGACTGCAGGTCACATCTACTACATTATCTGTACTCAGAGAGTTATCACTGTTATCTGTGGTGTTACATAGGACTGCAGGTCACATCTACTACATTATCTGTACTCAGAGAGTTATCATTGTGTTATCTGTGGTGTTACATAGGACTGCAGGTCACATCTACTACATTATCTGTACTCAGAGAGTTATCACTGTGTTATCTGTGGTGTTACATAGGACTGCAGGTCCCATCTACTACATTATCTGTACTCATAGAGTTATCACTGTGTTATATGTGGTGTTACATAGGACTGCAGGTCACATCTACCACATTATCTGTACTCAGATAGTTATCACAGTGTTATCTGTAGTGTTACATAGGACTGCAGGTCACATCTACTACATTATCTGTACTCAGAGAGTTATCAGTGTTGTCTGTGGTGTTACATAGGACTGCATGTCACATCTACTACATTATCTGTACTCAGAGAATTATCACAGTGTTATCTGTGGTGTTACATAGGACTGCATATCACATCTACTACATTATCTGTACTCAGAGAGTTATCACAGTGTTATATGTAGTGCTACATAGGACTGCAGGTAACATCTACTACATTATCTGTACTCAGAGAGTTATCATTGTGTTATCTGTGGTGTTACATAGGACTGCAGGTCCCATCTACTACATTATCTGTACTCATAGAGTTATCACTGTGTTATCTGTGGTGTTACATAGGACTGCAGGTCACATCTACTACATTATCTGTACTCATAGAGTTATCACTGTGTTATCTGTGGTGTTACATAGGACTGCAGGTCACATCTACCACATTATCTGTACTCAGATAGTTATCACGGTGTTATCTGTAGTGTTACATAGGACTGCAGGTCACATCTACTACATTATCTGTACTCAGAGAGTGATCAGTGTTATCTGTGGTGTTACATAGGACTGCATGTCACATCTACTACATTATCTGTACTCAGAGAGTTATCACAGTGTTATCTGTAGTGTTACATAGGACTGCAGGTCACATCTACTACATTATCTGTACTCAGAGAGTTATCACGGTGTTATCTGTGGTGTTACATAGGACTGCAGTTCACATCAACTACAATATCTGTACTCAGTTATCATTGTTATCTGTGGTGTTACATAGGACTGCAGGTCACATCTACTACATTATCTGTACTCAGAGAGTTATCACTGTGTTATCTGTGGTGTTACATAGGACCGCAGGTCCCATCTACTACATTATCTGTACTCAGAGAGTTATCACTGTGTTATATGTGGTGTTACATAGGACTGCAGGTCACATCTACCACATTATCTGTACTCAGATAGTTATCACGGTGTTATCTGTAGTGTTACATAGGACTGCAGGTCACATCTACTACATTATCTGTACTCAGAGAGTTATCAGTGTTATCTGTGGTGTTACATAGGACTGCATATCACATCTACTACATTATCTGTACTCAGAGAGTTATCACAGTGTTATCTGTGGTGTTACATAGGACTGCATGTCACATCTACTACATTATCTGTACTCAGAGAGTTATCACGGTGTTATCTGTAGTGTTACATAGGACTGCAGGTCACATCTACTACATTATCTGTACTCAGAGAGTTATCACGGTGTTATCTGTGGTGTTACATAGGACTGCAGTTCACATCAACTACAATATCTGTACTCAGTTATCACTGTTATCTGTGGTGTTACATAGGACTGCAGGTCACATCTACTACATTATCTGTACTCAGAGAGTTATCACTGTGTTATCTGTGGTGTAACATAGGACCGCAGGTCCCATCTACTACATTATCTGTACTCAGAGAGTTATCACTGTGTTATATGTGGTGTTACATAGGACTGCAGGTCACATCTACCACATTATCTGTACTCAGATAGTTATCACGGTGTTATCTGTAGTGTTACATAGGACTGCAGGTCACATCTACTACATTATCTGTACTCAGAGAGTTATCAGTGTTATCTGTGGTGTTACATAGGACTGCATATCACATCTACTACATTATCTGTACTCAGAGAGTTATCACAGTGTTATCTGTGGTGTTACATAGGACTGCATGTCACATCTACTACATTATCTGTACTCAGAGAGTTATCACGGTGTTATCTGTGGTGTTACATAGGACTGCATGTCACATCTACTACATTATCTGTACTCAGAGAGTTATCACAGTGTTATCTGTAGTGTTACATAGGACTGCAGGTCACATCTACTACATTATCTGTACTCAGAGAGTTATCACGGTGTTATCTGTGGTGTTACATAGGACTGCAGTTCACATCAACTACAATATCTGTACTCAGTTATCATTGTTATCTGTGGTGTTACATAGGACTGCAGGTCACATCTACTACATTATCTGTACTCAGAGAGTTATCACTGTGTTATCTGTGGTGTTACATAGGACCGCAGGTCCCATCTACTACATTATCTGTACTCAGAGAGTTATCACTGTGTTATATGTGGTGTTACATAGGACTGCAGGTCACATCTACCACATTATCTGTACTCAGATAGTTATCACGGTGTTATCTGTAGTGTTACATAGGACTGCAGGTCACATCTACTACATTATCTGTACTCAGAGAGTTATCACTGTGTTATATGTGGTGTTACATAGGACTGCAGGTCACATCTACCACATTATCTGTACTCAGATAGTTATCACGGTGTTATCTGTAGTGTTACATAGGACTGCAGGTCACATCTACTACATTATCTGTACTCAGAGAGTTATCAGTGTTATCTGTGGTGTTACATAGGACTGCATATCACATCTACTACATTATCTGTACTCAGAGAGTTATCACAGTGTTATCTGTGGTGTTACATAGGACTGCATGTCACATCTACTACATTATCTGTACTCAGAGAGTTATCACGGTGTTATCTGTAGTGTTACATAGGACTGCAGGTCACATCTACTACATTATCTGTACTCAGAGAGTTATCACGGTGTTATCTGTGGTGTTACATAGGACTGCAGTTCACATCAACTACAATATCTGTACTCAGTTATCACTGTTATCTGTGGTGTTACATAGGACTGCAGGTCACATCTACTACATTATCTGTACTCAGAGAGTTATCACTGTGTTATCTGTGGTGTAACATAGGACCGCAGGTCCCATCTACTACATTATCTGTACTCAGAGAGTTATCACTGTGTTATATGTGGTGTTACATAGGACTGCAGGTCACATCTACCACATTATCTGTACTCAGATAGTTATCACGGTGTTATCTGTAGTGTTACATAGGACTGCAGGTCACATCTACTACATTATCTGTACTCAGAGAGTTATCAGTGTTATCTGTGGTGTTACATAGGACTGCATATCACATCTACTACATTATCTGTACTCAGAGAGTTATCACAGTGTTATCTGTGGTGTTACATAGGACTGCATGTCACATCTACTACATTATCTGTACTCAGAGAGTTATCACGGTGTTATCTGTGGTGTTACATAGGACTGCATGTCACATCTACTACATTATCTGTACTCAGAGAGTTATCACAGTGTTATCTGTAGTGTTACATAGGACTGCAGGTCACATCTACTACATTATCTGTACTCAGAGAGTTATCACGGTGTTATCTGTGGTGTTACATAGGACTGCAGTTCACATCAACTACAATATCTGTACTCAGTTATCATTGTTATCTGTGGTGTTACATAGGACTGCAGGTCACATCTACTACATTATCTGTACTCAGAGAGTTATCACTGTGTTATCTGTGGTGTTACATAGGACCGCAGGTCCCATCTACTACATTATCTGTACTCAGAGAGTTATCACTGTGTTATATGTGGTGTTACATAGGACTGCAGGTCACATCTACCACATTATCTGTACTCAGATAGTTATCACGGTGTTATCTGTAGTGTTACATAGGACTGCAGGTCACATCTACTACATTATCTGTACTCAGAGAGTTATCAGTGTTATCTGTGGTGTTACATAGGACTGCATATCACATCTACTACATTATCTGTACTCAGAGAGTTATCACAGTGTTATCTGTGGTGTTACATAGGACTGCATGTCACATCTACTACATTATCTGTACTCAGAGAGTTATCACGGTGTTATCTGTAGTGTTACATAGGACTGCAGGTCACATCTACTACATTATCTGTACTCAGAGAGTTATCACGGTGTTATCTGTGGTGTTACATAGGACTGCAGTTCACATCAACTACAATATCTGTACTCAGTTATCACTGTTATCTGTGGTGTTACATAGGACTGCAGGTCACATCTACTACATTATCTGTACTCAGAGAGTTATCACTGTGTTATCTGTGGTGTAACATAGGACCGCAGGTCCCATCTACTACATTATCTGTACTCAGAGAGTTATCACTGTGTTATATGTGGTGTTACATAGGACTGCAGGTCACATCTACCACATTATCTGTACTCAGATAGTTATCACGGTGTTATCTGTAGTGTTACATAGGACTGCAGGTCACATCTACTACATTATCTGTACTCAGAGAGTTATCAGTGTTATCTGTGGTGTTACATAGGACTGCATATCACATCTACTACATTATCTGTACTCAGAGAGTTATCACAGTGTTATCTGTGGTGTTACATAGGACTGCATGTCACATCTACTACATTATCTGTACTCAGAGAGTTATCACGGTGTTATCTGTAGTGTTACATAGGACTGCAGGTCACATCTACTACATTATCTGTACTCAGAGAGTTATCATTGTGTTATCTGTGGTGTTACATAGGACTGCAGGTCACATCTACTACATTATCTGTACTCAGAGAGTTATCACTGTGTTATCTGTGGTGTTACATAGGACTGCAGGTCCCATCTACTACATTATCTGTACTCATAGAGTTATCACTGTGTTATATGTGGTGTTACATAGGACTGCAGGTCACATCTACTACATTATCTGTACTCAGAGAGTTATCACGGTGTTATCTGTGGTGTTACATAGGACTGCAGTTCACATCAACTACAATATCTGTACTCAGTTATCACTGTTATCTGTGGTGTTACATGGGACTGCAGGTCACATCTACTACATTATCTGTACTCAGAGAGTTATCATTGTGTTATCTGTGGTGTTACATAGGACTGCAGGTCACATCTACTACATTATCTGTACTGAGAGAGTTATCACGGTGTTATCTGTGGTGTTACATAGGACTGCAGGTCACATCTACTACATTATCTGTACTCAGAGAGTTATCACGGTGTTATAAGTTGTGCTTCTTCTGTTTTAAAAAAAAACAATTGGGTTCTCTTCTGCTTTAAAAAAAGCAATTGGTTGTCATAGGATACAATGCACAAAGGACGCAAGCAAAAGCACAAAAACACTCTCCTCTCTAAACCACCATGTGAATCTGAAAAGGAATGCTGGTGGGGAGTGATGTTATATACTGGTCGTGCCAGCAAGTTTCTATTGGTTGCTAGGGACGTTGCTAAGCTCTGACAACTGTGCTTGCAGAACTCTCATTGGCTCACAGGCATAAGTAGGGCAGAATTTCAAAGAATATTCGCATGCATAAACCTTTCGCCTCACAGTCTCATCCCTGGGTCTTTAATGATACAAGCATTGCATTTATCAGTCGAAGGAGATCCCTACAATGTGCTCAGTTTTTAAAACAGTTTGAAAAAAGACAAAAGGCGAATTTTTAGCATGAAATTCGTAATATTCGCAAATTCGCGAATATACGATATTCGCTGCGAATATTCGAAATGCGAATAATCGTGAGCAACACATATCCCATCCTAAAATCCTGACCACATATCCCATCCTCATATCTTGTCTTCCTATCCCGACCTCATACCCCGTACACTTCTCCCGCCATCCGATCCTGTGCACCTTTCCCACCCTCCTATCCTGACCTCATGCCGCATCCCCTGTTCTTACTATTCTCTGCACCTGCCTTCCGGACAGGTGGCAAGATATTAAAACAGTCCTGGGCTATCTCTGCAGCCTGAGAGGCCCGAAAGTAACAAGATCAGAAGATGCACTGAAGGTACCATTGGCTTGCTTGGGACTTCAGACAAAAAAAAAACCCACCCGTGCAAATAGGGGGTGGGTTAGGGTTCATTAAACTCTATAATATTTTTTGTTGAAATAAAAGTAACACATCTACCAAGTTTTACTAAAATATCTCTATACATTTAAAGTTAAGCTAGAACATACATACAAATAAGTATTGAACATGTTACCATTTTTCTTAAAGGGGTACTCCGGTGGAAAACTTTTTTTTTTTTAAATCAACTGGTGCCAGAAAGTTAAACAGATTTGTAAATGACTTCTATTAAAGAAATCTTAATCCTTCCAGTACTTATTAGCTGCTGAACCCTACAGAGGAAATTCTTTTCTTTTTGGAACACAGAGCTCTCTGCTGAATCACGAGCACAGTGCTCTCTGATGACATCTCTGTCCATTTTAGGAACTGTCCAGTAGTAAAAAAATCCCCATAGCAAACATATGCTGATCTGGACAGTTCCTAAAATGGCAGAGAGCTCTGTGTTTCAAAAATAATTCCCTCTGTAGTATTCAGCAGCTAATAAGTACTGGAAGGATTAAGATTTTTTTTTAAAAGAAGTAATTTACAAATCGGTATAACTTTCTGGCACCAGTTGATTTAAAAAAATAAAAATAAAAAATGTTTTCTACCGGAGTACCCCTTTAAGGAATATATTTCTAAAGGCACTACTGACATGAATTTTCACCAGATGTTGGTAACAACCCAAGTCATTCATACATAGAAAGAAACCAAAACAAATAAGCTAAGAAAAAGTATTGAACACACTCACTGATATTTATTTAATACTTTGTACAAAAGCCTTTGTTGGTAATGACAGCTTCAAGACACCTCCTGTATGGAGAAACTAGTCTCATCCCTTGCTCTGGTGTGATTTTGGCCTATTTTTTTACACAATAAGTATTCAAATCTTGAAGGTTCTGTGGGCCTCTTCTATGAATCAGGGGGGGACATTTATCATTGTTGTTTTTGGTCTTTTTTTTATTTTAGCTTTGGTTTTGATTATGCGCAAAATATATTTATCACACTATAACAGGAGGTTGATAAATCTGGCGCCCATAAGCAAAAAAACAATGAATCACGTGAACTCTATTTTGTATGTTTCCTCCTCTCCTCTTTTCTTCAATAAACGTCTGTGTCAAAATAGTTTTTATTCACATTTTTCAATAAAACATACAGTTATGATATGGAATTAACCAGAATATAGAATTCTTCGTTTCACTCAACATACATACAAACAAACAAGAGAACAGTTTGTTACTATGTAATGATAAAGCAAAGAATCATTTATCTGTTATTCATCAAAGAAAACCTAAATATATAAAATAAAGGAAGTAACTGAAGATCATAGTCTTCAAGTTAGGAAAAAATATTATAATACAATTTGGACAAACTAGAACTATCGTATAGCCTATTAGGCATAAGTATGAGTAGAGTTTGTATATTTAGGTTTTTATTCGGTAGCAAGGGTAAATATACAATTTGTAATCTATAGCATTATATTTAACTACATTTGGGTCTATGGCATAGATCTTCCCTGTTAACTTCACAGGAAGTGATCATATGAGCAGAAAAAAAACATTCATAATTACTAGAATAAAATGTACCTGAAGGTATTTGCCTGAACCACCATGTCACTGTGACCATGATGTGCCATGGGTATCAATGATAAAGTGTAAAATATAGGCAGTATATTCATTCCATTTTTTCCATTTCTGATAACATGAATCTACTCTGTCAGCTAGCATAGCAAGGATATTTTCATAGGCATAGTTCAAAGACACCATATCTTTTATGTTTGTGAAAGTGGGGATTATGTCAGACTTCCAATTTCTCGCAATTAACAATTTCGCTGTGAGGAGTAATTGACAAATAGGAATTGTGACTGCAAATGGGACTTTATGTATGCCTATACCCAATAGTGCAAAGCTGGAGAGACGGTTATGGTTGAATTGGACAATATATTTATGTGTTGGGTCATCTCGTTCCAGAGAGGTCGTAATCTAGAGCAATTCCATAAGATATGAGATAAAGAGCCAGATTCACCACTAGTTCCATCTACTGGAGGTAGTTCTGTACAGTATATATAGTGGTCCCCAGAGGCGGAGATGGCTTTTCAAAGTAAATAACTCATGATTTTGTAAAGAAATTTCTAGCCAAGATGCTTCTCATGAAGATTCAGAGGCAAGTGTGAGTAGAATGCTTACTCCTCTAGAGAAAAATAATACAATAAAGGAACACAGATGCTTTGCAATCAAGTGGACATTTGACTCACTGAAATGCTATCTATTTGGCAGAAGAAGGATAACACTGCTGTCAGACCATGCCCCTCTATTTTGGATAAAACAAATCAGTGCAAGGGTGACCCTTTGGTTTTTGTTAATACAAAACTTTATTCCTCAGTAAATCAAACCACTAGGGCAGGGCATCTCAAACTTATTCAACTGGGGCCTCACCAGTGAACCAATACTACCATGCTGGGGAAATGCCCTCAGTGCCAAAAGAATTGCCATGCAGATCATATAATGCGTCCCAGCAGCAGGAAATGTAACAATGCAAACAAATTACCTCCTCGGCAGTGCCAAACAAATACCATAGGGCAGTGTAAAATACCACTGGCAATGGCACAACAATTGATGCCTGATGAAGCTGCATATGCGCAGCGAAACGCGTTGCATATTGGTCACAATAAAGCTCTTCTCTTGAAGCATCAGTGGATCCCTTTGCTTTGTTCCGGACAGGGCCGGGTTATCCTGTCTTCCGTTGAAATATTTTGCTGCATTGTTGCTATCTTTGGACAGGACGGCTGCAGTTGGAATTTATCACACATGTGCTTCCACACAACCAACTGTGGTAAGAGGCTACTCTTCCTCCCCCCCTGTGGGATAACTTGGAATCCTGGACATGAAAGTGCCTTCTCCCCTTTCTATTTGCAATGGCACAACAATGGCACTGCAGGAGAGGTATTTTGTGCTGCATTGCAGTGTTTGGTGCTACTAAGGAGGTATTACGTGCTGCAAACACCACAATGCAACAGAACCTCTCCAGCAGCACCCAACACCACAGTGCAGAACAAACTATCTCTTCAGCAGCAATAAACAAATTCCACAGCATACAGCAGCACAAAAATACACCACACACCACAGTGCAGCACAAAATACCACTACACAAAGTACTCCAGCCAAAGCCAAATATCGCAGTGCAACAAAAATGCTTTCCTAGCAGCATAAACTACATCACCATAGCACTAAATACCGTATATACTCGAGTATAAGCCGAGTTTTTCAGCACGATTTTTCGTGCTGAAAACACCCCCCTCGGCTTATACTCGAGTGAACTCTTCACCCGCAGTGGTCTTCAACCTGCGGACCTCCAGAGGTTTCAAAACTACAACTCCCAGCAAGCCCGGGCAGCCATCGGCTGTCCGGGCTTGCTGGGAGTTGTAGTTTTGAAACCTCCGGAGGTCCGCAGGTTGAAGACCACTGCGGCCTTCGACATCATCCAGCCCCCTCTCACCCCCCTTTAGTTCTGTACAGTACTCACCTCCGCTCGGCGCTGGTCCGGTCCTGCAGGGCTGTCCGGTGAGGAGGTGGTCCGGTGGGATAGTGGTTCCGGGCTGCTATCTTCACCGGGGAGGCCTCTTCTAAGCGCTTCGGGCCCGGCCTCAGAATAGTCACGTTGCCTTGACAACGACGCAGAGGTGCGTTCATTGCCAACGTACTTCTGCGTCGTTGTCAAGGCAACGCCTCTATTCCGGGCCGGAAGCGCGGAGAAGAGGCGCCCCCGGTGAAGATAGCAGCCCAGAACCGCTATCCCACCGGACCACCTCCTCACCGGACAGCCCTGCAGGACCGGACCAGCGCCGAGCGGAGGTGAGTACTCAGAACTAAAGGGGGTGAGAGGGGGCTGGATGATGTTGAAGGCCGCAGTGGTCTTCAGCCTGCGGACCTCCGGAGGTTTCAAAACTACAACTCCCAGCAAGCCCGGACAGCCGATGGCTGCCCGGGCTTGCTGGGAGTTGTAGTTTTGAAACCTCTGGAGGTCCGCAGGTTGAAGACCACTGAGGGCGGATGATGAGAAGAGGATGATGAAGGGGGGGTGTGGGATGATGACAAGGGGATGATGAGGGGGGGGGGGGTGGGATGATGAAGGGGGGGGTGTGTGGGATGATGACAAGGGGATGATGAAGGGAGGTGGGGATGATGACAAGGGGATGATGAAGGGGGGGATGTGTGGGATGATGACAAGGGAATGATGAAGGGGGGATGTGTGGGATGATGACAGGTGATGTTGATGAGGGTCTGAATGATGACAGGCGGTGATGATGATGAAGATGTTAATGACGGGTCTGGATGATGACAGGGGGGGATGATGTATTTCCCACCCTAGGCTTATACTCGAGTCAATAACTTTTCCTGGGATTTTGGGTTGAAATTAGGGGTCTCGGCTTATACTCGGGTCGGCCTATACTCGAGTATATACGGTACCTCTCCTGTCACTCTAAACACCACAGTCCAGCACAAAATACCTTTCCTGCAGTATCAAACAAGTAATATAGCATGGCACAAAATACCTTTCCAGCAGCACCAAACATAACAATGCAGCACAAAATAGCAATAGATCTTTAGAAGCCCTAAATAGAAATCAGCACACAGCTCTCAAGCTGCACTAAACAATGCTACACCAATGTCAACCGTTTTGTGCCTATTCCTACCCCTCTGCCACTGGAAACAGTAAGGGTTTTGTGTGGACTCCTTGCTAAGCTTAGGTAAAGCTGTTGGGCTCAATAGTGGACTATACAGTAACTAGAGTCTGTAACTAGATGTCTGTCTGCGTTTCAAAGAGGCACGAAAACCACGAGACACAATTTAAGCATTTTTGTGCACCAGAAAAAACCTTCTTATGTTTAGTTAGAGCCCAGATAGGCCAGTATTTTTTTTCTGTTGTGTTGTATATACAGTATAAACGCTGACAAAAAAAAATGCACAAAGAAGATGTTGAAACCGAATGACACATATGTGTAATGTAATGATGATACTTTATATAGTATTGGGGAAAACTGGACAACTGAAAGGATTCCCTAGTATTCTGTTGATCTGCCTTTAGCCTGGATACAAGATAAGATACGGTTGGCCATGGAGGAGTACAGGTTTTATATGGCATCCTACAGCGCATTTGCCTACAGATATTGCAGCTGGTCCTGTAGATTATGCACATTCATAGGTTGCCAGATCTGGCTACCATGAATGTTCGACTTGGTCACCAGACAAAAATCTGGTGACCAGACAGGCCAAGGAAGCATTTTAATCTGTGGTTCTAACCCACCCTCGCTTGCCAACTATAGATATTTTCATCAGCTGCCCCCATGCTCGAGGGCATAATATGGTTCACTTATAGCCATCCTTCTCTTTACCAGCACTGTCATACAGGAGCACTATAATTTATTGTTACAAGCGAACATTTAGCTTTGTACATCGCCTTCATTGCAAACATTAGCTTTGGCATTCAGCCTCTTCCTCATTTAGGCCATTACGGTTATGTCAATGGCAGTGCCATTCCTGAGGTCAATCCCGGTCTTGGAAGCCCCGATATATGAGAACAGCAAACCTTCAGCTGTAGGCCAAGGGGGTCCCAGAGAGAGCCTCATGCAGTCCCCAAGATTCCAATCCCAGAAAAGGAACAGGGCTGTTTATCTTATAGTAATCTAATGCACTGAAGCTGCCGGTGGCCTGTATATTAAGAGAATACATCCAGTTAAGTCTATCACTCAATAGTGTTGATCCATTAAAAGGCAAAAACATCATGGAGTCAAAGACAACTTTTTAAGTTTAGGGAGAATAATTTGTTTCTGACTCCAAATCAGATCAGAATAAATCCCTGGATCAATAACCATTGTCCAGAATCTAGTGACTATAAACTGTATATTTTTTTCTCTCTACAGAAATGCTCCTTTTGAACTCTTTCATTGAGTTCACCATAACCACTTTGTCTAGTAGAGAGTTCCATAGTCTCACTGGGGGACATTTATCATTGGCTTTACACCACTTCAATGTTCTAAATGTCCCTGCAATTTTTTTGTGCAATTCTTGGTAGAACATCTTTCAAAGTTGTCTACTGTTTGGTGCACCATACCCCACTTTTTGCAGTGGGGCTGTATTTATTATTTGCGCAAATTAAATTTAGAACTGTAAGTTTAGTAAATTTTGAGCAACTGCGCAAACAATACACCAAGCAAACGGGTAAAGTCCATTCTACCTCACACCAACATTGATAAATGTCCCCCACTGCCCTTACAGTAAAGAACCCCCGTCTGTGCTGGTGTAGAAACCTTCTTTCCTCTAAACGTAGAGGATGCCCCTTGTTATAGATACAGTCCTGGGTATAAATAGATCATGGGAGAGATCTCTGTACTGCCCCCTGATATATTTATACATAGTTATTAGGTCTCCCCTAAGCCTTCTTTTTTCTAAACTAAATAACCCTAATTCTGATAATCTTTCTAGGTACTGTAGTCCTACCACTCCCCGTATTACTCTGGTTGCCCGTCTTTGGTCCCTCTCCAGCTCCACTATATCTTTCTTGTACACTGGTGCCCAGTACTATACACAGTATTCTATGTGTGGTCTGACTAGTGATTTGTACAGCGGTAGAATTATTTCCTTGTCGTGGGCATCTATGCCCCTATTGATGCACCCCATGATTTTATTTGCCTTGGCAGCAGCTGCCTAACATATTTATATCAATTTGATGGACAAGACTCAGAGTTAACAGTTCTAGTCATGTAATTGGGGTGCATAGTTTGTTACAGTGGCCTTGATTTACTATTGTAAACCCGACTTGTATTGTCAGGTTGTGCGCCAAAATGTGGCACAGTGCGCCAGAATTTTGCACATTGCTCCCCAAATTTTCACGTTAGAATTTGTAGTGCAATGTGACAACATAAAACTACAAACCCGAAAAAAGGGCATGGTCTGTCGGAAAAGTGGCTTGGTTGTCCGAAAAAGGGGTGTGGTTTCACAACCCGACCTATTTACTATTGATTTCTCAGTAAATCCTGTGACTAAATGGCTAGTCAGGTACCTTAGGATGTCACAAAACAAGGGCAGATTTTTATTTGCAGGAAGTAAACAATCATCTGTATTGAATGACAGGAAGTGGAGAGATAGTAAATCATATTAAAAAATTGTATACCATTTAATTACTCAATAAAAATCTTGCATTTGTAAAGATCCCTTTAACCCCTTCAGGACCGGGCCAATTTTGGCCTTAAGGACCAAGGCTAATTTTTCAAATCTGACCTTTCCCACTTTATGTTGTAATAACTTCGGGGCACGTTAAATTATCAAAGTGATTCTGAGATTGTTTTTTCCTGAAATATTGTACTTAAAGGGGTACTCTGCCCCTAGACATCTTATCCCCTATCCAAAAATAAGATGTATCCAACGCTGGGGACCCCCGCGATCTCGGCTGCGGTACCCTGCTGTCATCACTGCACAGAGCAAACTCGCTCTGTGCGCGCAATGACGGGAGATACAGGGGCCGGAGCATCGTGATGTCAAGGCTCCGCCCCCTCATGATGTCATGGTCTGCCCCCTTAATGCAAGTCTATGGGAGGGGGCGTGACGGCCACCACGCCCCCTCCCATAGACTTGTATTTAGGGGGAGGGATGTGACATCACAAGGGGCAGAGCTGTGACGTCCCGATGCTCTGGCTTCTGTATCGCCCATCATTATACACAGAGCGAGTTTGCTCTGTACAGTGATGACAGCAGGGTGCCGCAGCTGATTCTTTGGATAGGGGATAAGATGTCTAGTGGCAGAGTACCCCTTTAATGTTAGTGATACATTTTGGTCCATAGATTCTGTATTTTTGTGTGCATTTTTTCTGAATTCTAGATTCTTTACTTGTAAGAAAACGGAAAGAACTCTGGTGGATCCACCAGTTAGATACATTGAAGCCACGGGGACTTAACGTGGACTTCAACATTTCTCATGTTATATGTAATGCATGATTTTCCGGAATACCTAACTGTCTGTGTATGAGATTGTTATAAGTAACTTTTAATTTATCTTCATTCTATTTTTTAGTTTCACAGAGATGGGCTAGGAATTGATAGAACACTCGAGTCATCACTTCTTGATCGCAAAATGAATATGTGGACCACCCTTGTACCCTCAAGTGATATACAATAATTGTGGAGAAATACATCGATGCCAAGAACAGCTGCCGTCCTCAAGCCTAAGCCACACTTCTTCAGACAGAGGCATGCACCAAGAGCGGCCCAGGTCCACTGCCTATGGTTGTGATAAGGACTGCTCTAGTATATGGGGGTTGATACACCAACAGATTCCGTGACACTTCAGGCCCCATTGTGCTCAATACCAAAGACAAGAATACTGTGTGACTATTCCGGGATAAGGGCACTGTCTTCCCATATGCAAGATGGCGCCGTGACCCTCCAAAGCTGTCGTGCGCACGCCCAGAGGTCAGCATCTCAACTCCACAGTAACACTTATCACATGACCAAACACATGACCGCCGGACATGTGGCCATTTCCGGTTTCACGGATGGAACCAGGAAATACCTGGATCCACGCCACACACCATCTAGCGATCTATGTCGAGTGATCCTGACCCCCTGACCATCTCATCAACACTAATACACAGACCACCTGCGTCACGATTACGGTATGCACTGTATATATGAATCTAATACTTGCACAGTAAATCAAATGTCATGCTGATTATTGTAAATGAATGTATATGGCTATTCCTTATGTTTGCACTATATGTATGCACTGTAACATGTTTTTTATACTTTGTATAATTATGCAAATTTTCTAATTGGCCCTGCGTGGCCATAAAAAGTCACATGATGTAACACAAGTTGCTTGAGAAAGATGGTGTGAGACCATCGTGTTACGCCGAGCGCTCCGGGTCCCTGCTCCTCCCCGGAGTGCTCACGGCGTTCCTTTCTCTGCAGCGCCCCGGTCAGACCCGCTGACCGGGAGCGCTGCACTGACACTGCCGGCGGGGATGCGATTCGCATAGCGGGACGCGCCCGCTCACGAATCGCATCCCAAGTCACTCACCTGTCCCGGTCCCCGGCTGTCACGTCCTGGCGCGCGCGGCTCTGCTCCTTAGGGCGCGCGCGCGCCAGCTCTCTAAGATTTAAAGGGCCAGTGCACCAATGATTGGTGCCTGGCCCAATCAGTTTGATTAGCGTCCACCTGTGCACCTGTCTATATAACCTCACTTCCCCTTCCATTCCTTGCCGGATCTTGTTGCCTTGTGCCAGAGAAAGCGTTTACAGTGTTTGCCTTACCAGTGTTCCTGACCTCTTGCTATCTCCATTGACTACGAACCTTGCCGCCTGCCCCGACCTTCTGCTACGTCTGACCTTGCCTCTGTCTAGTCCTTCTGTCCCACGCCTTCTCAGCAGTCAGCGAGGTTGAGCCGTTGCCGGTGGATACGACCTGGTTGCTACCGCCGCAGCAAGACCATCCCGCTTTGCGGCGGGCTCTGGTGAATACCAGTAGCAACCTAGAACCAGTCCACCGACACGGTCCACGCCAATCCCTCGCTGACACAGAGGATCCACATCCAGCCTGCCGAATCCTAACACATTGAAACGTCGCTGCACACAGAGATGAATAAATAGTCTCTTTTTTTCACGACCTGGAGTGCCACTGCCTTTTCCTTAAATTACTTGTAAGAAAGATATTTATGCCACAAAAATTAGTTGTTAATTCACATTTACAATGGGGGAGATTTATTAAAACCTGTGCAGAGGAAAACTTGCCCAGTTGCCCATAGCAACCAATCAGCTTGCTTCTTTCATTTTGCAGAGGCCTTGGTAAAAATTAAAGAAGCGATCTGATTGGTTGCTATGGGCAACTGGGCAACTTTTCTTCTGCACAGGTTTTGATAAATCTCCCTTAATATGTCTACTTTATGTTTTAGGACATTATGGGGCTTAGAACCTTGGCAGGACCAGTTTGTTAGATACCCCCATAAATCACCCCATTATAAAAACATTTGGGAAGTTTATTAACCCTTTAGGTGTTTCAAAATTGAAGTGGAATTAAAAAAATGCTATTTTCTTGCAAATATATTACTTTGCGACATTTGTTTCTGTAACACAGCGGGTGCTGATAGAGAATTCCAAATAAAAAATCTATTCCCTTAATTCTGATGTCCCATACAGTGGGGCAAAAAAGTATTTAGTCAGCCACCATTTGTGCAAGTTCTCCCACTTAAAAAGATGAGAGATGCCTGTAATTTTCATCATTGGTATATCTCAACTATGAGAGACATAATGAGAAAAAGAAATCCATAAAATCACATTGTCTGATTTTTAAAGAATTTATTTGCAAATTATGGTGGAAAATAAGTATTTGGTCAATAACAAAAGTTCATCTCAATACTTTTTTATATACCTTTGTTGGGAATGACACAGGTCAAACGTTATCTGTAAGGCTTCTTTCACACTGTAAAAACACTTCCGTTATGAACGCCTGTTAGGAAATCGGCAGTTATATGACCGGTACAAAATAACTAACGGCCGTTAGAAAATCCGTGCGTACAACCATAGAGACACAGGAGGACCAGGAGGACGGCAGGATCATCGCAGGAGGATGCGCTCCGGCCGGGGCCTGGTAAGGTACCAGCGGCGCGTTATCTTCTTCTCTTCAGCGTTCCGGTCACCGCTCGACCGGTCCTGGCACCCACTGCTATGGTCCATAGGCCATAGCAGTAGATTGTGACCCCGGCCCAGAGGAGCGGTGACCGGATCGCAGTGGGGGCAGCACACAGACATACAGCCTACAGCCATACACTGTATATGGCTGGAGGCTGTATGTCTGTGGGGAGGGAGGGAGGGGGGGTGCTGCCAAACTAATGTGGGGGGAATTATACTGCCAACTAATGTGGGGGAACATGCTGCCAACTAATGTGGGGAAACATGCTGCCTACCTAATGTGGGGGAACTATACTGCCTACCTAATGTGGGGGGAACTATACTGCCTACCTAATGTGGGGGGAACTATACTGCCAACCTAATGTGGGGGAACATGCTGCCTACTAATGTGGGGGAACATGCTGCCTACCTAATGTGGGGGGAATTATACTGCCTACCTAATATTGGGAGAACTATACTGCCAACCTTATGTGGGGGAACATGCTGCCTACTAATGTGGGGGAACATGCTGCCTACCTAATGTGGGGAGAACTACAAGGTACTGTACATTGCGGTAGGAGGGGTAGTCATATATGGCGAGTATATCCCAAACTCTACATTTTAACTGTAAAAGTTGGGGTTCGTCTTATACACCCAGTCGGTGCCATTATTCTGACTATGTTTCTGCTTTCAGAGCTAGTTATTACTTACATTATTACAAAAAACAGTAATAATTGAATGCAGTGACAATAATTTATGATAATAAAGAGTGGACACATAGTCGTACAGATACAACCGGCCCTTTGAGGATGACCAAACTGCTGATGCTGCCCCCGATGAATTTGAGTTTGACACCCCTGGTCTATGGGATTTTTCTAATAGCCGTTTTAACCTGTTATCAATAACGGCCGTTATTGTGTGACGGGTGAATGAACGGGAGAAATAGTGCATGCACTAATTCTCCCGTTACTATCGCCCATCACAAAATAACGGCCATTTTTAATAACGGGTGCTAACAGGTTAAAACGGCTATTAGAAAAATCCCATAGACTATAATGGGATTTTCTAACGGCTATTAGTGATTTTGTATCGGCCGTATAACTGCCGATTTACTAACGGGCGTTCATAACGGAAGTGTTTTTACAGTGTGAAAGGGGCCTAAGTCTTCACAAGGTTTTCACACACTGTTGCTGGTATTTTGGACCATTCCTCTATGCAGATCTCCTCTAGAACAGGGATGTTTTGGGGCTGTCGCTGGGCAACACTGACTTTCAACTCCCTCCAAAGGTTTTCTATGGAGTTGAGATCTGGAGACTGGCTAGGAAACTCCAGGACCTTGAAATGCTTCTTACAAAGCCACTCCTTTTTTGCCTGGGCGGTGTGTTTGGGACCATTGTCATGCAGAAAGACCCAGCCACGTTTCATCTTTGCTGATGGAAGGTTTTCACTCAAAATCTCATGATACATGGCCCCATTCATTCTTTCCTTTACACAGATCAGTGGTTCTGGTCCCTTAGCAGCAAAACAGCCCCAAAGCATGATGTTTTCACCCCATGCTTCACAGTAGGTATGGTGTTCTTTGGATGCAATTCAGCATTCTTTCTCCTCCAAACACGAGTTGAGTTTTTACCAAAAAGTTCCACTTTGGTTCCATCTGACCATATGACATTCTCCCAATCCTCTTCTGGATCATTCAAATGCTCTCTTCAGACGGGCCCTGACATGTATTGGCTTAAGCAGGGGGACACAACTGGCACTGCATGATTTGAGCCCCTGGCTGCGTAGTGTGTTACTGATGATAGCCTTTGTTACTTTGGTCCCAACTCTCTGCAGGTCATTCACTACCCCCGTGTGGTTCTGGAATTTTTGCTCACCGTTCTTGTGATAATTTTGACACCACGGGGTGAGATCTTGTGTGGAGCCCCAGATCGAGGGAGATTATTAGTGCTCTTGTATGTCTTCCATTTTCTAATAATTGCTCCACAGATGTTTTCTTCCCACCAAGCTGCTTGCCTATTGCAGATTCAGTCTTCCCAGCGTGGTGCAGGTCTACAATTTTGTTTCTGGTGTCCTTCGACAGCTCTATGGTCTTGGCCATAGTAGAGTTTGAAGTGTGACTGTTTGAGGTTGTGGACAGGTGTCTTTTATACTGATGACAAGTTCAAACAGGTGGTTTTAATACAGATAACGAGTGGAGGACAGAGGAGACTCTTAAAGAAGAAGTTACAGGTCTGTGAGAGCCAGAAATCTTGCTTGTTTGTAGGTGACCAAATACTTGTTTTCCACCATAATTTGCAAATAAATTCTTTAAAAATCAGACAATGGGATTTTATGTATTTTTTTTCTCATTATGTCTCTCATAGTTGAGGTATACCTATGATGAAAATTACAGGCCTCTCGCATCTTTTTAAGTGAGAGAACTGTCACAATTGGTGGCTGAATAAATACTTTTTTGGGGGGGAGGGCTTTTTAGGGGGGAAGGGGGATTGTGTTTATTTATATTTTACTTATTTTTTCACTTTATTTTGTCTTTTTTTTTTTTACTGTCCCACTAGTGGACTTGACACAGATCTGTACTGCAGTGTATTATGCCTGACAATGTAACACTGACAGCTATCAGTGTTTCACTGACACCCATAGCAGATCAGACTCTGCCTCGGCAGAGCCTGATCAGCTTCCATAGCCAGGTAACAAAGGGCCGTTCAGAGGGCTCTGGTTGCCATGGCTACCAAATGAGACCCTGCGATTGAATCTTGGGGTCTCATTGGAGAACAGAGGGAGCTCCCTCCCTCTGTCACTGGTGATTGGTGCTGAGGTCACAATGACCATGGCACTGAAGGGGTTAACTGTCAGGATCGGAGCTCTACTCCATTCCTGACAGTTGTGGCTGGTGCCCGGCGATATGCGGTCTGGTGCATGGCACCGTGATTGGACGTATATATACGTCCATTTGCGTTAGTGTGGCACACACAGACACACAATGCAAAGTGAACTTCTCTCCTTTTTATCTGCGTTCAGGTAATTTTTATATTGCCCACACCTGCTATTTTCCCCAGGTGAGGTTAAAGGAGCATCACATGCTTGAAACAATCTTATTTTTTTCACAATTTTGAAAGGGTGCCAATAATTTTGTCCAGCCCATTTTTGGAGTTTGGTGTGACATTATGTCCAATTAGCTTTTTTTCCTCCCTTTTTTGGTTTAATTCCAATACACACAAAGGGAATAAACATGTGTATAGCAAAACATGTGTTACTGAAATCCTTTTTCTGTGAGAAATACTTCATTTTCTAGAAAAGTGCCAACATTTATGGCCATGACTGTATATATACGTCCATTTGCGGGAAGTGGTTAACAGTCACAGAATTTTATGTTTGAAATTCATATTAAATTTTTAATACTAATCCTGTAAACTGTTTAGCAGAATTCAAGACAGCTGCTATAACACAACATATGATGGCTATTGAGCCTATATATATATATATATATATATATATATATATATATATACTTACAATTCTCCCCCGAAATTTTTTTTTTTTATCAGTAGCAAACTTAGTTATGTTTCTTAGTTAAAGTATTAATAAAAGTATCGGCTAGTGGAAGCGCAGGTGATGCATAAAACAGTGCTGTCCCGAGACCCCGACCCTCTCAACCCTGCCCGCTGAATTGATGCACCGTATCTTGCAATAAAATGACCCCTGAATGGTGAGTGCTGGCTTCTGTATTTTCTTCTTTTCGTTAAAGTATTAAATAACAATAATATTTGCCACCCGGTAGGGGTCAGTACTGGGTCCACTTCTTTTTAATGTTTATTAATGACCTTGCAGAGGGATTACAGAGCAGAATTTCTATATTTGCGATGACACTAAACTGGGTAAGGTGATCAACACAGAGGAGGATAACATAATATTACAGAGGGATCTGGGAAAGCTGGAGGTTTGGAGTACAGACATAGCAAATTAAATGTATTGGGGATAAATGTAAGGTTATCCACTTGGGCTGTAAAAACATGTACAATTATGTGCTAAATAATTAAACATTAGGTAAAACTTTTCCTGAAAAGGCTCAACTTTAGTGATCAGTGCCAGGCAGCTGCTGCCAAGGCTTATAAAGTCATGGGATGTATCAAGAGAGGCATAGAGGCTCAAGATAGTATCTTGATCTGGGGATTTATTCTGATTGCCATATTGGAGTCAGGAAGAAATTCTTCCATTGTCATGAGGTAACTGGCATCAACCTCATGGGGGATCTACAAAGGAGGGTTTAGGTTGAACCTGAAGGATTACTTAACTATAAAGTGGATTTGTGGTTTCTCCTCATCTGTCCTTTTTAGTAAATATTTGATTTCTTCATGAAATACCAATTCTGAAACATATTTTCTTGGAACTCTAATGTGCTGTTTCTCTGTTATACTGTAACTTGCACTGAGAGCTTTTGTTTGGTCTTGTTGCTTGGTTACGCCTATCTGCTGAGGCTGGTCATTTGACTGATTGAGCACCTGTGGCCTAACTATTTAACCTGCCTGTGAAACGGTCTTCTGACCTAAATAGCTAGCGTTTGTACCCTGTATCTTTGTATTACCTGGCATCCTTGACTACTGGCTTCCTACTCGACTTCCCTCTGGTTATAGCGATTCGGTACTTCTGTCCTTTCCTGGCTTTGACGCAGTTTGCTGACTTTGACTTTTGTGTGAGTGTTTAGTTTTATATTTGTTAGTTGCCTGTATCCGACTGGTCCCGGACTTTGACAGATTCTTTGTATTTTATTGTGTTGACATTTACTACCCTCACGTATTCAGCAAGGGACTGTCTTCGTGGTTACGGACCTGTAGGTTAGGGCAGGTACGTAAGTAGGCAGGGATAGGGGAACGGGCGAGATCAGAGTGCACTCCTTCCCTGCCCCTACGTGACATATACCTCTCAGAAGGGAGGGAGTTACCAATTGAGGGTTTGTTACGGCACATTCCATTACTGTAAAGTATCAGACTGCATAGGGGGCATACCACTTTACTAGGGGAATCATAACACCTAGATGTTGATCTACTTCATACAGTCAGGTCCATAAATATTGGGACATCGACACAATGCTAACATTTTTGGCTTTATACACCACCACAATGGATTTGAAATAAAACAAACAATATGTGCTTTACCTGCAGATTGTCAGCTTTATTTTGAGGGTATTTACATCCAAATCAGTTGAATGGTGTAGGTATTACAACAGTTTGCATATCTGACTCCCACTTGTTGAGGGACCAAAAATAATGGAACAGAATAATAATCATAAATCAAACTTTCACTTTTTAATACTTGGTTGCAAATCCATTGAAGTTAATTACAGCCTAAAGGCTGGAATGCATATACATCCCCAAACGCTGGGTTTCATCCCTGGTGATGCTCTGCCGGCCTCTACTGCAACTGTCTTCAGCTCCTGCTTGGGGCATTTTCCCTTCAGTTTTGTCTTCAGCAAGAGAAATGCATTCTCAATCGGATTCCACTTCTTTCCTTAAAAAACTCTTTGGTTTCTTTTGCAGTATGCTTTGGGTCATTGTCCATCTGAACTGTGAAGCGCCGTCCAATTAGTTCTGAAGCATTTTGCTGAATATGAGCAGATAATATTGCCCGAAACACTTCAGAATTCATCCTGCTGCTTTTGTCAGCAACCAGTTTCATTGGCAGCCATACATGCCCACGCCATGACACTACCACCACCATGCTTCACTGATGAGGTGGTATGCTTAGGATCATGAGCAGTTCCTTTCCTTCTCCATACTCTCCTTTTTCCATCACTCTGGTACAAGTTGATCGTTGTCTCATCTGTCTATAGGATGTTGTTCCAGAACTGTGAAGGCTTTTTAGATGTCGTTTGGCAAACTCTAATCTGGCCTTCCTGTTTTTGAGGCTCACCAATGGTTAGGCTCACCCATGGTTTCCATCTTGTGGTGAACCCTCTGTATTCACTCTGGTGAAGTCTTCTCTTTAAAGAATTCTTTGGTCATCCACCACAGTTGTTTTCCTTGGTCTTCCGGGTCTTTAGGTGTTGCTGAGCTCACAGATGCGTTCCTTTTTTTTAAGAATGTTCCAAACTGTTGTGGTGGCTTTCACTCTGATGGCTTTGTTTTGTTTTTTCAGCCTAATGATGACTTGCTTCACTGATAGTGACAGCTCATTGGATCTCATCTTGAGAGTTGACAACAACAAGTAGCACACTTGACATGAACTCTGGCCTTTTATTTGCTCATTGTAATTGGGATAATGAGGGAATAACACACACCTGGCCATGGAACAGCTGAGAAGACAATTGCCCCATTACTTTTAGTCCCTTAACAAGTGGGAGGCACATATGCAAACTATTGTAATTCCTACACCGGTCAGCTGATTTGAATGTAAATACCCTCAAATTAAAGGGGTACTCTGGCCCCAATACATCTCATTCCCTATTCAAAGGATAGGGGATAAGATGTCTGATCGCAGGGTTCCCGCTGCTGGGGACCCCCCCATATCTGTATTTCAGCACCCACCTTTTCAAGCTCTCCGCATCGCTGGAGGCTCAGAGTGTGCAGCGTGACGACAACGGGGCCAGAGTATTGTGATGTCACGACTCTGCCCCCATGTGATGTCACGCCCCACCCCCTCAATGCAAGTCTATGGAAGGGGGCGTGACAGCCATCACGCCTCCTCCCATAGACTTGCATTGAGAGGGCAGGGTGTGATGCCACACGGGGGCGGAGTCATGACTTCACGATACTCCGGTCCGTGGTCATCACTCTGCACACTTGGAGCCTCCAGCACTGCGGAGAGCTTGCAAAGGTGGGTGCTGAATGACAGATTGCGGGGGTACCCCTTTAAAGCTGAAAGTCTGCAGTTAAAGCACATCTTTTTCGTTTCATTTCAAATCCACTGTGGTGGTGTTTAGAGCCAAACATTTTAGAATTGTGGCAATGTCCCAATATTTATGGACCTGACTGTATATATTTAGTAGGAATAACATACAGTGGGGATCAAAAGTTTGGGCGCCCCAGGTAAAAATTTGTATAAATGTGCATAAAGAAGCCAAGGAAAGATGGAAAAATCTCCAAAAGACATCAAATTACAGATTAGACATACTTATAATATGTCAACAAAAGTTAGATTTTATTTCCATCATTTACACTTTCAAAATAACAGAAAACAAAAAAATGGCATCTGCAAAAGGTTGGGACCACTGCAGAGTTAATATCTTGTACTGCCCCCTTTGGCAAGTATCACAGATTGTAAACGCTTTTTGTAGCCAGCCAAGAGTCTTTCAATTCTTGTTTGAGGTATCTTTGCCCATTTTTCCTTACAAAAGTCTTCCAGTTCTTTGAGATTCCTGGGCTGTCTGTCACGCACTGCTCTTTTAAGGTCTATCCATAGATTTTCAATTATGTTGAGGTCAGGGGATTGTGAAGGCCATGGCAAAACCTTCAGTTTACGCCTCTTGATGTAATCCCCCGTGGATTTCCATGTGTGTTTAGGAACATTATCCATTTGTGGAAGCCATCCTCTCTTTAACTTCAGCTTTTTCACAGATGGCATCAAGTTAGCATCCAAAATTAGCTGAAATTGTATTGAATCCATTTTTCCTTCTACTCGTGAGATGTTCCCTGTGCCACTGGCTGCAATACAACCCCAAAGCATGATTGATCCACCCCCATGCTTAACAGTTGGACAGAGGTTCTTTTCATTACATTCTGTTCCCCTTCTTCTCCAAATGTACCTTTGCTCATTCCAGCCAAAAAGTTCAATTTTAACCTCATCGGTCCACAGAACTTGTTTCCAAAATGCATCAGGCTTGTCTTATGTTCATTTGCAAAGTTCAAACGCTGATTTTTATGGTGAGGACGTAGAAGAGGTTTTCTTCTGATGACTCTTCCATGAAGACCATATTTGTACAAGTATCTCTTTATAGTGGAATAGTGTACCACAACTCCAGTGTCTGACAGATCTTTCTGGGGGAATTGTGCAGTCAAATGTGGGTTTTGAATTGTTTTTCTCACAATCCTGCAAGCTGTTCTGTCTGATATTTTTCTTGGTCTTCCAGATCTTGCTTTAACTTCCACTGTTCATGATGACTGCCATTTCTTAATTACATTCCGAACAGAGGATATTGACATCTGAAAACGTTTTGCTATCTTCTTATAGCTTTCTCCGGCTTTGTGAGCGTCAACTATTTTCAGTTTCAGATTTCTAGACAACTGCTTAGAAGAACCCATGGTGCTGATTGCTGGGGCAAGGTCAGATGAGTCTGGGCATTTAAAACCTTTGAGATTGACATCACCTGGTCTTCCCAGATGATGATTGAGAACAATCCATGACACTGGCAGGTCTCAGCTTTGCAAAGGGGGCAGTGCATGCTATAAATTCTGCAGGCTGCCCAAACTTTTGCAGATGCCAGTTTTTTTCTGTTATTTTGAAAGTGTAAATGATGGAAATAAAATCTAACTTTTGTTGACATATTATAAGAATGTCTAATCTGTAATTTGATGCCTTTTGGAGATTTTTCCATCTTTCTTTGGCTTCTTTATGCACATTAACCCCTTAAGGACCAAGGACGTACCGGTACGTCCTTGGTCCTGCTCTTCTGATATAACGCGGGGTTACACAGTAACCCCGCGTCATATCACGGCGGGCCCGGCGTCATAGTGAAGCCGGGACCCGCCTCTAATAGCGCGCAGTGCTGATCGCGGTGCCGCGCGCTATTAACCCTTTAGCCGCGCGCTAAGAGCTGAGCCGCGCGGCTAAAAGTGAAAGTTCCCGGCTAGCTCAGTCGGGCTGTTCGGGATAGCCGCGGCTAATTGCGGCATCCCGAACAGCTGACAGGACAGCGGGAGGGCCCCTTCCTGCCTCCTCGCTGTCCGATCGCCGAATGACTGCTCAGTGCCTGAGATCCAGGCATGAGCAGTCATGCGGCAGAATCGTTGATCACTGGTTTCTAATGAGAAACCAGTGATCAGCATAGGAGATCAGTGTGTGCAGTGTTATAGGTCCCTATGGGACCTAAAACACTGCAAAAAAAAAGTAAAAAAAAAAAAGTGAATAAAGATCATTTAACTCCTCCCCTATTAAAGGTTTGAATCACCCCCCTTTTCCAATAAAAAAAAAAAACACAGTGTAAATAAAAATAAACATATATGGTATCACCCCGTGCGGAAATGTCCGAATTATAAAAATATATCATTAATTAAACCGCTCGGTCAATGGCGTGCGTCCAAAAATATTCCAAAGTCCAAAATAGTGCATTTTTGGTCGTTTTTTATATCATTTCAAAATGAATAAAAAGCGATCAATATGTCCTATCAATGCAAAAATGGTACCGTTAAAAACTTCAGATCACGGCGCAAGAAATGAAAAATAAAATAAAAATAAAAAAGTTATAGGGGTCAGAAGATGACAATTTTAAACGTATTAATTTTCCTGCATGTAGTTATGATTTTTTCCAGAAGTCCGACAAAATCAAACCTATATAAGTAGGGTATCATTTTAATCGTATGGACCTACAGAATAAATACCAGGTGTCATTTTTACCAAAAAATGTACTACGTAGAAACGGAAGCCCCCAAAAGTTACAAAACAGCGTTTGTTTTTTTCAATTTTGTCGCACAATGATTTTTTTTCCCGTTTCACCGCAGATTTTTGGGCAAAATGACTGACGTCATTACAAAGTAATGGCGCAAAAAATAAGCCATCATATGGATTTTTAGGTGCAAAATTGAAAGAGTTATGATTTTTTAAAGGCAAGGAGCAAAAAACGAAAATGCAAAAACGGAAAAACCTCCGATCCTTAAGGGGTTAATACAAATTTTTACCTGGGGTGCCCAAACTTTTGATCCCCACTGTAGCAACACATCTTTTTCTTTTTATAAGATGCTCCAGAATATATATATTTTTTTTATGGGAAATACAAGTATTTACTAAAGTAGACATGACACGACAAGAGAACTGAGACAAATCATCTTTAAAAAGTCATGGAAGACAAGATATAGCAGTTAAATTATTGTTCTAATCATTATGGTTGTCATTACTATAATATTATTATTATCTTGTCCAGCTTTCAAAGAACTGGAGTTCGGTAAGGCTAAGGTTACACATCAATGGAACATTCTATACAATTGTTAAGATTATGCAATTATTATTATTTAAGATAAAGAATAAAGGTCAACATTTTTATATTTATTAAATCTGTCTAATAGAAAAACTGTGCTTGCTGCTCTTAACAACCAACCACAGTGGGGGGAGATTTATCAAAACCTGTCGAGAGGAAAAGTTGCTGAGTGGCCCATAGCAACCAATCAGATTGCTTCTTTCATTTTTCAGAGGCCTTTTCAAAAACGAAAGAAGAGATTTGATTGGTTGCTATGGGCAACTCTAACTTTTCCTCTGGACAGGTTTTGATAAATCTCCCCATTGAGAAATGAAAGCTGACATCTGATTGGTTGTTTTTGAGCAAGTTTTTCTTTTAAGACATTTTTAATAAATGATCCATTGTAGATCAATTTTATGTTGTTTTTGCCATTTATGTTAATAATAATTGTACATGACATTTTATATTACAGTAGAAAAGAAACTGTCTTCTTCTTCGCTTCGCTCTGAACGCCTGGAAAGTGTGACAAGTGTTATAAAGTAAAAGACAACAATAATAGACATGAAAAGTAAATTTTATTAAACATGTTTACATAACATGAGTTGGAAGTTTATTTAAAAGCACAGGGGGGTGTTAAGACAAGTGGTCAAATAGAAAGATAGTACCCAATTATAATTAGTTCAGTTGTTTTGGCCACTAAGACAGTACATAATCTAGTAGTGCACCAGTGCTTCAGTTCTTCCTGCTCAGCAGGTCAAGCAGTAACCTACCTATGCCCTCCACAAATATGGGCATAATGGTTTCAGCCTGTAATAAATAATTCACTTGGTGCAGGCAGTATGTCTATGAATCAAAACCTAGTGTGTACACAATTTCTACATGTGTTACAGCCCCACAGTAGGAATTTACACCAAAATATTTATTATAAGGAATTTGGTCCGAACTACATTACGTTTCCATAGGGTAGAAAATAATGTCCATCTATAGGCATTTAGCACCAGACTAACATATCTAGTCTGGTTAAAAACCTGCAAAATGTCTATCAGAAAAATGGATGGCTTAAATTTCTTGATTATGTCATTATCATTACGGTCAAACTGTACAAGTACATGCAACATACAAGCCAGCCTATGTGGAACTAACACACATTATTATTTAACCTTTTTTTTTTGTCTCTTTTTTTTTATACAAAACATGCATGCAGCGTTGAATTACTCCATGACATGCTGCTCTACTCGTGTGATCACAAAATTGAATGGCCCAAAAAAGGAGGGAAACATTATCAATGCACCTGCACAGTCTGCAGCTTTTAGCACACATACAGAGATCACGAGGAACTTCAAGGCCAAAAAAACGGAACAAAGAAATGAAAAATGCTAATTGAAATTTAAGTATATTCTCTTTTTTTTTTTCTCCCAAAAAAGTAAAATATTTTGCGTTAAAAAATCAAGCCTTGTGCTTGCATCAATCTCAAATAAATGTAAACGAAAATCTGATAAAAATATTAGTAAGTGCAGAATATCTCAACTGGAATTTCCAGTGATTTTTAAACAGCTCATACCATGCTCTACCCAGGACAGACACAGGTGTCTAAAGTGACACATATCATAGAGACCTGGATACAGCTCAAAGTGTCATATGCTCATCCCCACCATTGGTCAGCATTACGGCATGTAAACTATACAATTTATACACAAAAACAAGTACAGCAATTGGCTAATGGGAAAAGAAAAACAGCTCAGACGGCACATTATCTGGAAATGCCAAAGAAAGGAAATCTCTTGCAGCAGCCTAGCATTGGTTGCAAACAGACTTCTTCACATCTCTCCCATGCACAGAGTCAAATCAGAAAGGAAAACATTAACGCCATCATTTGTACGGCAATCCAAAATTTACAAATGAAAAGTGCAAAAAATATTGATAATATTTTAAACTCTCTTTTTTTTAAAAACATTTATTAATAAAGAATAATGTTACGCAATCATTCTACAGTTTCCCATACTGCAAAAGGGAATAACACAAACATGTTGGCATTAGTATTATCAGATGAGAGAATGTTGGCAAAACAAAACGTATCCTGTATGGATGAAATAATGACAGCTATTGCATCCATGGCCATTCTGTAGTGTTAGTCACATCATATAAGAACATAGATGCATTTCATTGCACCCGGACCATTTCTAAAGGGGTCTGCATCATGCGACTGCTGCACTGCAGCATCTCTCCCTAGCCCTGATGCAGCCGTATGGGGTTAGTGCTGACAATTGATGTGATCCATAAGAATTGCAGCATGCAGTATAATACATAAAATCCATCTGTGGTTCCCAGTGGTGAAACACTACATGAAAAAGCTATGTCAGTAATAAGAGGAAAGCACTACATAGCAGTGCTCTTCTAAGTCACTGTCAGTATTTCAGGCAGCAGGGAATATTACACGGAACCATAGCCATCAGCACTTCTGCAATGCTCGGCTCTTAGGAAATCAATAAAAAAAGGACAAAAAAGCGGTATGTGAGAATTATAACAAATGCTTTTATGAAACTGGCAGATTAACACATTATAAAAAAAAAAAAAAAAATGGAATTAACAAGTATAAAATATGCTGAAATACCAATATGATAACACTGCTTATGGTCTGTAAAAATGTATCACAAACATTTCTAACAGAGTGAAAGCTTCCAGTTTGTAATTCAATGTCACCCTTACTATCCCACTGAGCATGTGTGACTTCAATAGTGCTGAACTGTATATTAATTTACAGTACTCATATTCTTTCTTTTCTCTGACAATAAGACTCATGTTCAGATCTTTTTTTTTTTTTTTTGGATCATTACTACAGGCAAAAATAAATAAATGATTGTCTGTCTCCAGCAATGCTTTTGATCATACATACACCGTTCAGAATCTTTTATTGGGCATTAACATTGTGATTACATCAGGTTACAATGCCTTCCGGGTCGCTATGACCTAATGGAAGGAGGACCTGTTGAACTTTCCAGAGATGATTGGGAAGCCCTGCGAGTAAGGGGTGTCATTGTTGGATCCACCAACGATGAGGGCGGAAACAACTTGTACCATCCGATCACCACACTGGACAGATCAAGTTCTTCCAGGAGAATCTGTGCAACACCCATGAAACTTTTGTGATCCATTCGGCCATAGTCTCCCCAGACAATAACCTTGAGAAATGTCAGAAAACAAGAATGTTATAAATACATAGAACTATATTGTACATTGTTTTTACTTATTGTGCATCATAATGGGGTTTTCCATCCCTTTACCTTGTCTCTAAACCTGATATACTTGATAGATGCATAGATGGTAGCCATCAGTCTAACATCTGTTGACCAAGTGCCACCCTTAGGCTAAAAAAAGAAACTGACCCCTTTAACATACATTATATGATTTTATTTACTGGATGGCTGTGATGGTTCCATCAATCATTCATCACCTATTGATTCCCATGATAAAAAGTATACATTTAACATATATTATTTTGTACTGGATTGGTATCATAACAAATTGTATGCCAATATAATTTAAAGTAAGGTTAAGGGTAGACACATGTATTTACATAAAAAGCATAAATAAATCTTACTCATAACCAACGTTACACATTCACACCTACATGTTCTTGTTTTTTCTAATTATTAAGATGTCATATTTGCCCAGATTTGTATTAGTTTTAATCACACGTAAAAAAAATTTTTTTTTTACAAAATATAAAAAAATATAAAAGAACCTTAACCCCTTAAGGACCGGAGGTTTTTCCGTTTTTGCATTTTCGTTTTTTGCTCCTTGCCTTTAAAAAATCATAACTCTTTCAAATTTACACCTAAAAATCCATATGATGGCTTATTTTTTGCGCCACCAATTCTACTTTGTAATGACGTCAGTCATTTTGCCCAAAAATCTATGGTGAAGCGGGAAAAAAAATCATTGTGCGACAAAATTTAAAAAAAAACGCTGTTTTGTAACTTTTGGGGGCTTCCGTTTCTACGTAGTACATTTTTCGGTAAAAATGACACCTGATATGTATTCTGTAGGTCCATACAATTAAAATGATACCCTACTTATATAGGTTTGATTTTGTCGGACTTCTGGAAAAAATCATAACTACATGCAGGAAAATTAATACGTTTAAAATTGTCATCTTCTGACCCCTATAACTTTTTTATTTTTCCGTGTATGGGGCGGTATGAGGGCTCATTTTTTGCGCCGTGATCTGAAGTTTTTAACGGTACCATTATTTGCATTGATAGGACTTATTGATCGCTTTTTATTCATTTTTTCATGATATAAAAAGTGACCAAAAATGCACTATTTTGGACTTTGGAATTTTTTTGCGCGCACGCCATTGACCGTGCGGTTTAATTAACGATATATTTTTATAATTCGGACATTTCCGCACGCGGCGATACCATTTATGTTTATTTTTATTTACACTGTGTTTTTTCTTTTATGGGAAAAGGGGGGTGATTCAAACTTTTAATAGGGAAGGGGTTAAATGATGTTTATTCACTTTTTTTTTGCACTTTTTTTTGCAGTGTTATAGGTCCCATAGGGACCTATAACACTGCACACACTGATCTTTTACATTGATCACTGGTTTCTCATAAGAAACCAGTGATCGATGATTCTGCCGCATGACTGCTCATGCCTGGATCTCAGGCACTGAGCTGTCATTCGGCGATCGGACAGCGAGGAGGCAGGTAGGGGCCCTCCCGCTGTCCTGTCAGCTGTTCGGGATGCCGCGATTTCACCGCGGCTATCCCGAACAGCCCACTGAGCTAGCCGGCATGCTTTCGGTTTCACTTTAGACGCGGCGTTCAACTTTGAACGCCGCGTCTAAAGGGTTAATAGCGCGCGGCACAGCGATCAATGCCGCGCGCTATTAGCCACGGGTCCCGGCCGTTGTTAGAACAACGGGCCGGGCCCGAACCGCTATGACGCGGCTATCCCGAACAGCCCACTGAGCTAGCCGGCATGCTTTCGGTTTCACTTTAGACGCGGCGTTCAACTTTGAACGCCGCGTCTAAAGGGTTAATAGCGCGCGGCACAGCGATCAATGCCGCGCGCTATTAGCCACGGGTCCCGGCCGTTGTTAGAACAACGGGCCGGGCCCGAACCGCTATGACGCGGGGCCACGCCGTGGCCCCGCGTTATAGATCGGGAGTGGACACATGACGTTCCAGTACGTCATGTGTCCTTAAGGGGTTAAACTACAGGGTGGGTCATTTATATGGATACACCTTAATAAAATTGGAATGGTTTGCGATATTAACTTCCTGTTTGTGGCACATTAGTATATGTGAGGGGGGGAACTTTTCAAGATATGTGGTGACCATGGTGGCCATTTTGAAGTCGGCCATTTTGAATCCAACTTTTGTTTTTTTCAATAGGAAGAAGGTCATGTGACACATCAAACTTATTGGGAATTGTACAAGAAAAACTATGATGTGCTTGATTTTAACGTAACATTATTCTTGAGTTATTTACAAGTTTCTGACCACTTATAAAATGTGTTCAATGTGCTGCCCATTGTGTTGGATTGTCAATGCAACCCTCTTCTCCCACTCTTCACACACTGATAGCAACACCGCAGGAGAAATGCTAGCACAGGCTTCCAGTACCTGTAGTTTCAGGTGCTGCAGAATGGGCAAAACAAAAATTGGAACAGGACCCTCAGTTTACGCAGAAGATTTTGTTCAGTGATGAAGCAAACTTTTATGTGAATGGTGAAGTTAACAAACAAAACCACCGCTATTGGTCTGACACTAACCCACATTGGATAGATCCCTCCAAGACTGTTGGAACACAAAAATTGATGGTATGGTGTGGTATATGGGGTACAAAGATAGTGGGGCCATTCTTCATCAATGGAAACCTCAAGGCCACTGGATATGAGAAATTGCTACATGATGATATGTTTCCCTCTTTATGTACTGGAGCTGGCACATTCCCTGAGTTTTTACAGCAAGATGATGCACCACCACATTATGGGTGTCAGGTCCGAGCATTCCTAGATGAATAGTTTCCTGGAAAGTGGATTGGTCATTGTGGGCCAGTTGAATGGCCCCCAAGGTCTCCCTATCTGACCCCCTTAGACTTTTATCTTTGGGGTCATCTGAAGGCAATTGTCTTTGCTGTGAAGATACGAGATGTGCAGCACCTGAAACTACGGATAGTGGAAGCCTGTGCTAGCATTTCTCCTGCGGCGTTGCCATCAGTGTGTGAAGAGTGAGAAAAGAGGGTTGCATTGACAATCCAACACAATGGGCAGCACATTGAACACATTTTATAAGTGGTCAGAAACTTGTAAATAACTCATGAAAGAATAAAGTTACGTTAAAACCAAGCACATCATTGTTTTTCTTGTGAAATTCCCAATAAGTCTGATGTGTCACATTACCTTCTTCCTATTGAAAAAACAAAAGTTGGATTCAAAATGTCCGACTTCAAATTGGCCACCATGGTCACCACCCATCTTGAAAAGTTCCCCCCCTCACATATACTAATGTGCCACAAACAGGAAGTTAATATCACCAACCATTCCCATTTTATTAAGGGGTCTCCATATAAATGGCCCACCCTGTAGATGGGCTTCAAATCTGTTGGACAGAATGTCTCCTCTAAGTGTAGACCAACTATTAAGGTATGTCCACACAACTAATAACCATGTGGTTTCTAAGGTAAAAACTCTCATTCTGTGTCAACAATCATGTGGTGTCACTGTTTAAAAAAAACAGCTTCCATTATCTTCAATGGGGGTGGGAAGAAATGTGCAGAGAAAAACTAAAAACATGTTGCACCACCACTAGGTAAAAGCTGTATAAATATGTCTTCAAAACCCCCCTAGCAGTGGCTGCAGGCAAATAAATGCATAATTTAGGCAATATTGACATACTGGACCATCAAAATAATATTTTTTTCCATAAAATAGGTATAAAAGTTTTTTTTTTTTTTTTTTAATCTAATAAGGTGTTATTTTAAAGTCAAAGGAAAATTGGCCATCGTGTGTGTGTGCAGTGTTATTTAACCTCTTAGGGACACAGGCAATTTAGATTTTTGCGTTGAGACCCTGAATGTGTAAAAATGTGTCCATGTCTTCAAAGTATTGCAGGCATGATTGTGAATAAGGGACAGTGAACTTTAGAATTATTTTAAGCTTTTGGTGCTTAGATGACCATATGATATAAAACATATAAAGGAAACAAAAGCCTGATGCTCAAAAAGCTTTGGGTGCTAGTTTCAGCCAATCACAGTAAACATTACTATAATAAAGACAGTAGCCAATATTATCAATCAATTGGCTTTAACCCCTTAAGGACTCAGTCCATTTGGGCCTTAAAGGGGTACTCCGCCCCTAGACATCTTATCCCCTATCCAAAGGATAAGTTATACGATGTCAGATCACCAGGGTCCCGCTGCTGGGGACCCCCAGGATTGCCGCTGAGGCACCCCGCTATCATTACTGCACAGAGCGAGTTCGCTCTGTGCGTAATGACGGGCGATACAGGGGACGGAGCAGTGTGATGTCATAGCTCCGCCCCTCGTGACATCACGTCCCGCCCCTTTAATGCAAGTCTATGGTGGGGGCGTGCCCTCCCATAGACTTGTATTGAGGGGGCAGGCCGTTTTCATTTTTCCGTATAAGCGGCGGTATGAGGGCTCATTTTTTGATCTGTACTTTTTATTGATACCATATTTGCTTATATAAAGCTTTTTTTTTTACGTTCACCGTACAGTATCATTAACATTTTATTTTAAAGGGGTTATCCAGGAAAAAAACTTTTTTTTATACATCAACTGGCTCCAGAAAGATAAACAGATTTGTAAATTACTTCTATTAAAAAATCTTAATCCTTTCAGTACTTATGAGCTTCTGAAGTTAAGGTTGTTCTTTTCTGTCTAAGTGCTCTCTGATGACACGTGTCTCGGGAAACACCCAGTTTAGAAGAGGTTTACTATGGGGATTTGCTTCTAAACTGGGCGGTTCCCGAGACACTTGTCATCAGCGAGCACCTTAACAACCTTAACTTCAGAAGCTCATAAGTACTGAAAGGATTAAGATTTTTTAATAGAAGTAATTTACAAATCTGTTTAACTTTCTGGAGCCAGTTGATATATATATAAAAAAAAGTTTTTCCTGGAATACCCCTTTAATAGCGGCGATACCAAATATGTATATAAAATACTTTTTTTTACACTTTTTGGGGGTGAAATAGGGAAAATGGGACAATTTACGTTTTTATTGGGGGAGGGGGTTTTTCAAATTTTTTTTACTTTTATTTCTACACTTTAATAGTCCCCATAGGGGACTATTTATAGCAATCATTCGATTGCTAATACTGTTCAGTGCTATGCATAGGACATAGCACTGATCAGTATTATCGGTCATCTTCTGCTCTGGTCTGCTCGATCACAGACCAGAGCAGAAGACCCGTGGAAGGCAGCGGAGGCAGGTGAAGGGACCTCCAGCTGCTATGATGGATGATTGGACCCCCAGGGGAGTGCTGCGGGTCATCCCATCATCCATTCAAAGTACTGCGATGCTGCAGATGCCGTGAACTGTATTGATCACGGCATCTGAGGGGTTAATGGCGGACATCCGCGTGATCGCGGGTGTCCGACATTACGGGTGGGTCCCTGGCTGCTATCAGCAGCCGGGACTTGCCACGCATGACGCGAGCATCGCTTCGATGCTTGCGGTTCTGCATAGGACGTAAATGTACGTCCGGGTGCGTTAAGTACCACCTCACTAGGACGTACATTTACGGGGTTAAAGCATTTTAGATAATATGTCACATGACCTTCAGAGCTGTCCAAAGGTATAGTTTGTGTTGTGTTTCACTCTAATATATGTTATGTAAAATTGGTGGCGGCTTAACTTACACTTCAAATCAGTCACCAAACTGTCCCAAATTACAAGAATCTAAAAGATAATAATCCCTGTCCACAAATGATGCACATGTTAAAAGACACCATTAACAACTTTACCTGGAGGACCTTTCCATGAGGGCTATCTTCAAAAACCAAAGTCTGTTGATAGAGAGGGTCAAGGGTTTTCCGTGCTATTCTTGTCTTCTTTTTAGCTATACAAGCTCCATTTTCTAAAAGGTACACCTTCACATATGGTGCTAAAAAATAACACGTTTCATGTTAGTAAATTTCTAATGACACATTTTACCAAATATAAACACACTTTATTCCACTATGCTGTTTTCCTTTTACATGATGTGTACAGTTTAGAGTCTCATCTACCCTTCTATTAGGGCATACGGATGTCAAAGAGTGGAGTTTGCCACTAAAGACCTATTAGCCAGAGCTGTTGGAAAGAATGTATCTAGATCTGCAGCATTCAGTGTGACCATACATTCATAGACAAACATTGATTGAATCAGCAATGTGTCATATCTCTATCTACACTCACTCTAAGGCTATGTTTACACATCGTAAAATAAAATACATCTATATAACAGGAATAAAATATGTCCAGATTGTTAATCTAATAATGTGAACAATGAAAGTATATGGAAGAGTGGCTGTCCATGCATACACTGTTAAACATATGGGCATAATTCCAACATTGAAGTTAGGGATTCTTTTTCAGTGTGGGTACTGACAACCACTTTTCCATAGCCTTTCACTGTACACATTATTAGATTAACAATCAGGACATATTTTATTCCTATCTTACTGCTGGTTCTAGTAAGGCAGTTTTCACTTGCCATACGCATTGGTCTACATTCCCACCAAGTCTGTCCTTTGGTCTCCATAAGGCTGCTATATGTTTTTTTGCTGAAGGGAATAGTGCAGCAGCCTACAGAAATATCCAGGAAAATTTCAAAAAAATTAAAAAAACTGCACAATGGTTTATGATTTTTACAATGTTAGCTAATGGGCAAAGATATAACTGTATGCAGGCTCTGTTTTTCTTTCTGTGTGCTGTATACTGGCGACATTATAGACATCACAGATGAAACCTGTCGACTATAATCCTGAGTCCAAGGTAAGTGGAAACTTAAAAGTGGAACCTGTATGGGGGAGGAAGCTGTTGCATGCACATCATATAATGGCCAGATATACAGTTATTTCTCGTGTTCACGCACATGGCAATTTATTTAACACTACTTGCTGAGAAATTCCGGACCTAGGTGTAATGTACTTACCTGGAATGCGTTTCAGCGCTGATGTTTTCCTCGCGGCTTCTGCAGCGCTGCTCGGTTGCTGTGACAGCAGATCTGTTCATCCTATCAGGAGGCAGGGATGCCAGGCCAATCAGGCTCAGCACCAACCTTCCACACTTACTGAATGGCGGCACAGTGATCGCCTTTGTTTCTGCCTACTTCTGGACCTTGGTTTGTGTTCTGATTTTGCCTATGACATTATCCCCTGGTTTTGACCCCACTCCTGCCCTCTGATCTTGGTACTGTTACTGTCCTTGACATTATCCTTTGGCTCTGATCTCATCTTGTAACATGACTTTGTTTCTGATTTTGTCATTTTGGTATCTATCTGGTTCTGACTTGGTCTGTCTCTCATCCTGTCATTATGTATTAGCAAAGCCCTGTGCATTTAGCTAGGTAAGTTAATGGCCACCATTTAGTGTGTATTGTCCAAGCAGGTGGGGACAGGGGTGTGGGTGGAGATCAGGGCTGCACTGCCTCCACCCCCACCCCACGTTTCAATAGGGAAAATTGATATCATCTAATGCTAACTGTATGGTGATACTGTAAAGGACACTGTTGAAATGGTAAGGCTGAACTGTGTCCTGGGTGGTACTGTAACCTTTGCATCACTTCAGATGTTTAACACTGGATTAAAAGCCATCTGTATTTCCGTGGCAGAAATTAAAAATAATAATAATAATTAATTCCTGTTTAGAGCTACAGATGGGTACTTTAAACTGTTCCTGATTTACATTTTTCGTGTGGAGTCGACAAAATTAAAAGGGTACTTCGCTCACAGACATCTTATCCCCTATCCAAAGACACATCTGCTCTTAAAAGACCAGTATTATAAATGGCACAAGGGGGTATTTATTAAAACCTGTGTGATTCAATTGCCCATAGCAACCAATCAGGTGGCTTATTTCATTTTTCAGAGGCCTTTCTGTAAATGATAAAAAAAAGCAATCAGATTGGTTGTTATGGGCAATTGCACTGCTTTTGCTCTACATAATTTTTGATGAATCTCCACCATGGGGCATTGTTGCAAATTTAGTTTTGGGGGCCCAGAAGGTACAAGTTATGCCTCTGATTTGGGGTACTCAGGTTTGACAGAACTGAAGCATTGTTACTTTGGTCAATATGAAGGAAATAATAGTTATTGGGAAAAAAAAGTTACCAATTCTTACCTGGTGTAGATTTGGAGCCTGGCTTTTGTATGAGACCTCGAGCTCTTATTACTTCAACCTCTAACTGCCCTTTCTTATCAACCATTCCTATCTGTATGTCACCTGGAAGACATGTGATTATAATATAACTTCATATACCGTGTTAGCTTTCAAAGCAATGTACTAGTATATCAAAGAGAAACTGAATGTTTTAGTCATGGCATAAATCGTAGACAATTCTCACTGAATTCATCACACAACACATAGCTCGGAACCACTTTAATTATTATGCACTACAGCATATGCAATACTTACTTAATGGAATCTTAAGTGTTTGGCTTGGGAATAGATAACCATAAGCTCAGTGGGGTAGAACACTAAAGTTCTCTATAAGTATATAATATGTAATTGTTGACACATTTAATTAATCAAGTATTCCATTACATTCACTAGGGTACCCCAAGTCTCCTAAGTCTAACTGGCAGATGAATAGCTTATTGGAAGAGTTTCTAAAAATGGTTTTACAGAACAAAGACATTGAAAAAAAAAGATATACCAGAAAAAAGAGAAAGACGTCAGAAAGGTAAAGTGTATGGGGCACTCAGGCCTATAGTGTACTGTGTTGTGTGTGAATTCTAACTTCATAACTAATGGGTATGGCTAGGCACGAACTGCAAATGGATACAAGATGAAGGAAACTGTACCATTATATACAAGCAGGACTGTGCTATCAATAGACACCTGTAGAGAGAATGACACAAAATGATCTCAATACATAACTATTTTCCTTTATTTGTTAGTTGTGTATGCCAAAGAGACTTGTGTCTTAAGTGGAGAATACCTGAGTTGTACAGTACCAAAGGTATAATACAGTCCTATACACTTCTATGGATGCCATACTAAGACACCTTACAAGTTGAAGAAAAGAAAAAAGAAAATCAATCTGAGGTTTGAGTTGGAGGATTTGTCCAATGATGAAACCTATTTTAAACTGTCTAGTAAATAAACATACCTTTATTTACCAATGACAATAGACAGACCCCTATTTTTAATATTCAGGGACTCTATAGTAACAGGGACTGTTCCCCAGGAGTGGTGCATGGCAAATGTGGTGCCAATATTTAAAAAGGGGTTAAAAGGAGACCCCGGGAATTATAAAAAAAAAGATGCTATTTCTAAAAGATGCTATTTTGAAGTATCTTGATAGAAATAAATGTATGAACCCATATCAGCAAGGCTTTATGAGGGATCGGTCCTGTCAAACCAACTTGATCAGCTTTTATGAGGAGTTGAGCTCCAGACTGGACCAGGGGGAATTGCTGGATGTCGTATATCTGGATTTTTCCAAAGCATTTGATATGGTGCCACATAAAAGATTGGTGCATAAAATGAGAAGGATTTGGCTGGGGGAGAGTGTGTATAAGAAGGTAAGTAACTGGCTCAGTGATAGGAAACAGAGGGTGGTTATTAATGGTACTTATTCTGATTGGGTGACTGTTACTAGTGGGGTACCACAGGGGTCAGTCTTGGGTCCTGTTCTATTTAATATATTCAGTAAGGACCTTGTAGAGGGATTGAATAGTAAAGTAGCAATCTTTGCAGGTGATACTAAACTCTGTAAAGCGGTAAACACTATAGAAGACAGTGCACAGTTACAAATGGATCTGGATAGGTTGGGGGTTTGGGCTGAGAAGTGGCAGATGAGGTACAACACTGATAAATGTAAGGTTATGCACATGTGGAGGAAAAATCCAGGCTAGGATTATGTATTAAATGGGAGCACACTTGGGATGACTGACGTGGAAAAGAACTTAGGAGTTTTAGTCAATAGACTAAAATTCTATGGTTTTGTTTCCCCACAGCAGGTGAATACATATGGTCGTCTTCCTAGCAAATTATAGAATACAGGAGGGATGTGACACCCATAGGAAGTGCTATTAAAAATTAACTTTTATTGGTAAAGTATGAAAACCACCAAAAATAATAATTGTGACCCGAGTAAAATAGTATTAATTACTCTGATTGCATCAATAGTAATGCCCAACGCATTTCCACTGCTTTCAGCAGCTTCCTCAGGGGACAGTGTTGATACAGACACTAATCTCCTATTATCAAGACGCAGATACAGGGTCAGTGTAAAATAGTGAGACACAGTTAACTGTACTTATGCGGCCAATATTTTATTTGCTTATGACCCCACATCATGCAATGTACAAAGTAAACAAGAGTATACAGAGATACTTAGCGGACTGATCAAGCTCCCCACTGGACCACCTTTTGTCCAGGGGAAAATGTTTAAGATGTCCACGTGCCTAGCCTTGCGCTTGCCTGAGCGCAACCTACAATGTTAGGGAGCCACGCTACAGCTAAATTTACTACAGCTAAATAGTAAATTTAGCTGTAGTGACCAGTGTCTGGCAGCTGCTGCCAAGGCAAATAATATCATGGGGTGCATCAATAGGGGCATAGATGCCCACGACAAGGAAATAATTCTACCGCTGTACAAATCACTAGTCAGACCACACATGGAATACTGTGTACAGTACTGGGCACCAGTGTACAAAGATGTAGTGGAGCTGGAGAGGGTTCAAAGACGGGCAACCAGGGTAATACGGGGAATGGAAGGACTTCAGTACCCAGAAAGATTATCAGAATTAGGGTTATTTAGTTTAGAAAAAAGAAGACTTATGGGAGACCTAATAACTATGTATAAATATATCAGGGGACAGTACAGAGATCTCTCCCATGAGCTATTTATACCCAGGACTGTATCTATAACAAGGGGGCATCCTCTACGTCTAGAGGAAAGAATGTTTCTACACCAGCACAGACGGGGGTTGTTTACTGTAAAAGCAGTGAAACTGTGGAATTCTCTGCCTGAGGAGGTGGTCATGGTTAACTCTGTAAAAGAGTTCAAAAGGGTCTGGATGCATTTTTGGAGAATAATAACATCGCTGGTTATGTATATTAGATTTATAGGGACAGAAGGTTGATCCAGGGATTTATTCATACTGACATATTTGGAGTCGGGAAGGAATTTTTACCTCTAGTATGAGTTTTTTTTTTTTTTTTGCCTTCCTCTGGATTAACTCAATAGGGTTATAGGTTGAACTTGATGGACTCTGGTCTTTTTTCCTCCTTATGAACTATGTAATGTATGTTCATTTATTAGATATTTGAAAATAGGCTCATAGCGGGGCCCAGCGGAGAAGCAGCAGTGGTGATGTCAGCATGCTCCATCTATGCACCAAGCCTGCTGCCGAAATAAGGAAAATTACAGACGAAACAGACCACAGTTCAGGGGTAGGTAAGTATAATTTTTACCAGTGTCACTTGCACCAGTACCAACAGGTCTCCAATACTCCAATGACCCTGAGAATGAAGCAGCCTTCAATGTTGTTGTTTTTTTTTTTTTTTTGGGGGGGGGGGGGGGCAGGCCCTTTATTCCTTTATACAGTCGTGTGGCTGGAAGCACCAATATGTAGGAAAAGGCAGTAAAGGGCACACAGTGCTAGGAGAGTGCTGCAATCCCTTCATTCTTAAGATTAATGGAGGTCATAAAAGTCAGACTATTAGAATCATAAAGTGATGGCCTATCCTAGTGATCATTTTAAAGACAAGGTCAGTAAACCCTGTATTCAGTGTTCAGGAAATATGTATGTCAGATGTTATGACCCTCATGGACAATTATGGATAATGAAATACTTGATATTATGAGCCTTGTAATTGTTATAAAAATTGCATGGTTTTAATTTTCATGATGGTTCTTAAATGTAAACATCCGTGGTCTGTAGTGTTTAGTCTCACATTCCAGGACTGAATACACTTGTAAAATACTGACATCCTAAAGTAGTCACTTGTCTTCTACACACTGCTAGAAGCGATTCTGAGCCCAGTGTGTTAAATAGACAGTAGATGGTGCCAGTACAATACAATAGAACAAGCACTTATAAACATTGTAACTAAATTACCATGAGAATTGTTCTATTTTTATTGGGAAAGTCTGCAGTGCTTGCAGTTGATTTAAGAATAGTTGAGCCCAAATCAGATAATGTATATTATTCCACTGCATACATTGGGGAATACACACACTGAGAAACCACAGAGCAATACCAAAGTTTTAAATCATTAATATTTTATAGTTTAAAACACTATAGCCAAGAAGGAAACCTGCTAAGTTAAATATGTGTTTTATATATGCATCCAAGGTTCTTTTCACATACAGTACGTCAAAGGTTTCTTCAAGAGCCTTTGTTGCATATTCCTTATTTTATTACAGTAATGTATACTGTACATGTAGCTGATTGCAGCACTGTTTTCCCCATCAAAATGATTGGCACCATAGCAAAATCACAAGGCCCCATCAATGGGATCCATGAGTCGCAGACGGTATCTGTCACACTGCATCGTGGCTTGAAATGCCGATGGCTGTCCGGGCATGCTGGGAGTTGTAGTTTTGCAACATCTGGAGGTCCGCAGGTTGAAGACCACTGGTCATTGACTGGCGGAGATGATGAAGGGGGGGGGGGGGGTGGGATGATGATAGGGGGATGATGACAGCCGGTGATGATGAAGGGGGGTGTGGGATGATGACAGGGGGATGATGACGGGCGGTGATGATGAAGGGGGGGGGGGATGATGACAAGGGTATGATGACAGCCGGTGATGATGAAGGGGGGTGTGGGATGATGACGGGCGGTGATGATGAAGGGGGGGATGATGACAGGCGGGGATGATGAAGGGTGGGATGATGACAGGCTAATGATGAAGGGAGGGGATGATGACAGGCGGTGATGATGAAGGGGGGATGATGACAGGGTAATGATGAAAGGGGGGGTATGATGACAGGTGGTGATGATGAAGGGGGGGATGATGAAGGGGGGATGATGACAGGGCAATGATGACGGGGTCTGGATGATGACAGGGGGGATGATGACATGGGGGGATGATGTATTTCCCACCCTAGGCTTATAGTCGAGTCAATAACTTTTCCTGGGTTTTGGGGGTGAAATTAGGGGCCTCGGCTTATATTCGGGACGGCTTATACTCGAGTGTATATGGTATATTGCTGGCACCTGCAAAATGTTATTTGTCCTTCTCAGCATAACTGTGGTGCCAATGTTATTGCCTATCTCTTCTAAAATACATCTTTTCTACAATAAATGCTAATTTATAATGCCACACTGAGAAACTCCTGTTTCATAAATACTTGTCATATCAAAATGTTTGTTGCATACATATGCAACATAATTTTACTACGCAAAGCATATGTTAGAAACCTGCCTTGATTCAGGCTATGTATAGTTTTCTATCATGGTTGAAGAGATTATAAAGAATATATCCATAGCTGCTCAACTATGTAATTTCCTATTTAGTTCTGTAGTAATTAAAACCATGTCAACCTACTCAACAACGTCATTAAAGGGGTTTTCAGGGACTTTAACATTTAAGGGGTCCTTTTTTTTAAAATGAATTGGTGCCAGAAAGTTAAACAGATTTGTAAATGACTTCTATTAAAAAATCTTAATCCTTACAGCAGTGGCGTACCAAAGGGGGGGGGGGCGGGGGCCCGCCCCGGGTGCCACTCTGAAGGGGGGTGCCAGGAGTGGACTGACCCGCCGCCGCAACTACTGAGGATCTGGGACACTCGTCCCAGATCCCCAGCAGACAGCGCTACATTCTCCTGTATGAGCGATACACGCACATACAGGAGAAGGCGTCCCCTCTGTGTGAGCCGCATCTGCAGCTACACAGAGGAGACGTGACCTCTGCCCCCACGCAGCACACAGTACAGGCGCCGATGATGTCACTTATCAACGCCTGTACTGTGGAGTTGAGAAGACACGGGCCCTGCAGCTGAGGAGATCGCTGCGTGGGATAATCAGGTGAGCATCCTTTTTTCTTTTCTTTAACCCTTCCTATACCTACAGGGAAGGGGGGGGGGTGCTCTGCATATACCTATGGGAAAGGGAGGGAGGGGGGTGCTCTGCATATACCTATGGGAAAGGGAGGCAGGGGGGGTGCTCTGCATATACCTATGGGAAAGGGAAGGAGAGGGGGGGCTCTGCATATACCTATGGGAAAGGGAGGGAAAGTGGGGGTGCTCTGCATATACCTATGGGAAAGGGAGGGAGAGGGGGGTGCTCTGCATATACCTATGGGAAAGGGAGGGAGAGGGAGGGTGCTCTGCATATACCTATGGGAAAGAGGGGGGTGTAGCTCTGCATATACCTATGGGGAAGGGGGGGTGTAGCTCTGCATATACCTATAGGAAAGAGGGGAGGTAACCCTGCATATACCTATGGGAAAGATGGGGGTAGTAGCTCTGCATATACCGATGGGAAAGGGGGGGGGTGTAACTTTGCATATACATATGGGAAAGGGGAGGGGTAGCTCTGCATATACCTATGGGAAAGAGTGTGGGGGGTGTAACTCTGCATATACCTATGGGAAAGAGGGGGGTGTAACTCTGCATATACCTATGGGAAAGAGGGGGTTACCTGGCTACCTACCTACCTGCCCTTTTACTGTGCAGGACACCAAGGAGGGTATTATTACAGTTTGTGGGCCTATAGATGGGAAGATTGTGTAGAGAAGGGGAGGGCACTGAAAAAATGCAGAGTCTGACATGTTTTTCCTGCAGATGTTAAGAGATCCACATGGCGGTCTTAGCCGGACGGAGAAGAAAAGGAAAGAGGACGCCGCTGATCAGAAAATACGTAATTGTGAGTCCCAAAATGTAACTGTAATTACTTATATGGTATACAAATCCTGTGTGCAGCTGATATCTACCGCCATATGGTCCTGTATATAATCACTTTTATTGTATACAGATTCTTTATAGTATAGTGGTCTGTGTATGGTGGTTTTATTCAGTACAGTATGGCGGTATTATCCAGTTATTGAGTGGTGGTATATATTTACTCCTTGTATACCAGTATTATCGGTCATGGAAATTTACCTACGTTAAAGTGTTTCTTACATTTATAAATTTTAATCTATTGTGTGTGGGATTTGGGTGGAACAGGAGCGTGGCAGAAGATTGACGAGCTGCAGAGCCTAGCAGGGGCCCTTGCCTTTTTCAGTCCGCCCCTGGGGAGAGGGTGTGTGTGTGTGGGGGGTGTGTGTGTGTGTGTGGGGGGGGGGGGGGGGGGGTGCCAACCGCCCCGGGTGCCAAATGCTCTAGGTACGCCCCTGCCTTCCAGTACATTTTAGCAGCTGTTTGCTACAGAGGAAAATCTTTATTTTTAGAATTTCTTTTTTGTGTTCTGCACAGTGCTCTCAGTGCCAGGAACTGTCCAGAGCAGGAGAAAATCCCCATAGCAAACCTATGCTGCTCTGGACAGTTCCTGACACAGACAGAGGTGTCAGCAGAGAGCACTGTGGACAACACTAAAAGGAAATTCAAAAAGTAAAGAATTTCCTCTGTAGCATACAGATGCTAAAAAGTACTAAAAGGATTAAGATTTTTTAATAGAAGTCATTTACAAATCTGTTTAACTTTTTGGCACCAGTTCATAAAAAAAAAGTATTCTACCGGAGTACCCCTTTAATATTCTATCCTAAAAGTGATAATATAGCCAGAGGGTTGTGCTCCTCTGGTATCTTGCTCCTGTCCCCTGCTTCTGGAGTCCATTACATCATAATTCCATTAGCAATTCCTGAGCTGCAACAGGATATACTGAGCCCCAGAAGCAGGAAGAGGAACGCACTGGGAACTGAAGCAGGATACCAGAGGCATTGGAGGAGTGCAAGAGGTGAATGGGCAGATTTAAAAAAACAAAACAGAAAAAAAATGCTGTGAAACCCCCAAAGGTAGGTCTCCAACAACCAATATGTGTAGGGTCGGCTCCTTGCACCCCAGATGGGCAGCTTTCCCATACATTCAGTAGTGGCTGTACCTGGTTTTACAGTTCTGCGAAACCAGGTACAGGCGCTATTAATTGTACAGAACTGTGCCAGGTAGGAAAAAAAGAGGCACCAATTTCAGAAGGGAATCAGCTCTTCAGCGATATAATTTTAATAGCTTATAGGTTAAGACAGTTATATACATTTTCTGGAAAACATCATTAAATATTATATACTCCTGTGATTTTACATAAGCTAACACGATTTCAATGCCTAGGAGCATCACTAAGGTCAGGCCTGGATTACAGTTTATACAGTTTAAGTTTTTTTTAAAAATTACTTTTAAATTATAAAATGTAACTGTGAGCATAACAGGGTTTCCTTTATGTAAATCTTACCCATTGCTGGCGTTGCCAATGTCTGTCGACCAACTAGCTGAGCAGGTCCAAGTCCATCTAAAAAGTCACTAAACTGGTTGTCGACCCCCAATCTTACTCCTGGAAATATTAAACTGAAAAATAGTAAGATACGGTATGTTATTTTACTTTTTATGTCATCCAGTCATGGCTGTAAATGTTGGCACCCCTGACATTTTTCAAGAAAATTAATTATTTCTCACAGAAGAGGATTGCAGTAACACGTTTCGGTATACACATGTTTATTCCCTTTGTGTGTATTGGAACTAAACCAAAAAAGGAAGGAGAAAATGCAAATTGAACATAATGTCACTCCAAAAATGGGTTGGACAAAATTATTGGCACCCTTAACCTAATATTTGGTTGCATAGCCTTTGGAAAAAATTACTGAAATCAGTCGCTTCCTATAACCATCAATAAGCTTCTTACACCTCTCAGCCGGAATGTTGGACCACTCTTCCTTTGCAAACTGCTCCAGGTCTCTCTTATTGGAAGGGCGCCTTTTCCCAACATAAATTTTAAGATCTGTGCACAGGTGTTCAATGGGATTTAGATCTGGACTCATTGCTGGCCACTTCAGAACAATCCAGCGCTTTGTTGCCATTCATTTCTGGGTGCTTTTTGACGTATGTTTGGGGTCATTGTTCTGCTGGAATACCCGATGTCTCAGACGCAAACCCAGCTTTCTGGCACTGGGCTGTACAGTGCGACCCAAAATCCATTGGTAATCCTCAGATTTCATGATGCCTTGCACGCATTCAAGGCACCCAGTGCCAGAGGCAGCAAAACAACCCCAAAACATCATTGAACCTCCACTATATTTCACTGTAGGTACTGTGTTCTTTTCTTTGTAGGCCTCATTCCATTTTCTGTAAACAGTAGAATGATGTGCTTTACCAAAAAGCTCTATCTTGGTCTCATCTGTCCACAAGACATTTTCCCAGATGGATTTTGGCTTACTCAAGTTCATTTTGGCAAAATGTAGTCTTGCTAATTTATATCTCTGTGTAAGCAGTGGGGTCCTCCTGGATCTCCTGCCATAGCGTTTCATTTCATTTAAATGTTGACATAGTTTGTGCTGACACTGATGCTCAGTGCCATAGGTTGCAAAGTTCTTGATAAAGTTGCGCACTGTGGACATGGGAAAATCTAGATCTCTGGAGATGGACTTGTATCCTTGAGATTGTTGATATTTTTCCACAATTTTGGTTCTCAAGTCCTCAGATAGTTCTCTTCTCCTCTTTTTGTTGTTCATGCCTAGTGTGGCACAAACAGACACACAATGCAAAGACTACATAAATTTCTCTCCTTTTTATCTGCTTTCAGGTGTGATTTTTATAGTGCCCACACCTGTTACTTGCCCTGGGTGAGTTTAAAGGAGTATCACATGCTTGAAACAATCTTATTTTTCCACAATTTTGAAAGGGTGCCAATAATTTTGTCCAGCCCATTTTTGGAGTTTGGTGTGACATTTTGTCCAATTTGCTTTTTTTTCTCCCTTTTTTGGTTTAGTTCCAATACACACAAAGGGAATAAACATGTGTATAGCAAAACATGTGTTACTGCAATCCTTTTCTGTGAGAAATACTTCATTTTCTTGAAAAATTTCAGGGGTGCCAACATTTACGGCCATGACTGTATATGTAATATGATTATTTTTTATCACTTTATGTATGATAGACTAATGACAACTGTAGGGTTATTCCAATATGAACATTTAGGGGTACTTGGCCCCTAGACATTTTATCCCCTATCCAAAGGATAGGGGATAAGATGTCTGACCATGGGGTTGCCGCTGCTGGGACCCCCGCGATCTCTGTGCAGCACCTGGCATTCATTTAAAATGCTGGGAGCGGGCGGTGGGGGTCGTGATGTCAAGACCATGCCCCCTCGTGACATCATGCCAGCGCCTCCTCAATGCAAGTCTATGGAAGGAGGTGTGAAAGCAGTCATGCCCCCTTCCATAGACTTGCATTGAAGGGGCGTGGAGTGAAGGCATGAGGGGCGTGGCTGTGATGTCATGACCTCCGCCGCCCACTCCAAGCATTTAGAACAAAATATTCTGAATGCTAGGGTAGCAGAGAACCCCTTTAATGTATATTCACAGGCTATGCCATAATCATCTGACAGATGGGGATCCCACCTCTCTCTAGTTTGAGGGTTCCTCTACCCACTTTAGCCTGGTTGCCTCCACTGGAAGTGGTCAGGAAGCCAAAAACATCAGAAGCAGCTGATTTATACAGTTTTCACAACTTCAACAACATTAATAGGAGTTGCACAAATAGTGTAGTACTGTGAAGCAGTGCATTACAAATTATATTAGAAATATGTATTACTCCTAAATATTGTTGGAATTTAAAATCTTTAGAGATGCAGAGAAAGTCACACTTTTTCTACTATAACTATATAAAGAAAACTTTATAAACACTATAGTATTTTCACATTAAAAAGTACTGATCTTCTTAACTGGGAAAGCGATGATTATTGTGACCAAATGTTTTGAGACTGACCCAAATTTTGATTTTTTGGAAAGTTTGCTTCTTCAGTGTTCTAACACAAATACATGAAGTTTATGCAAAGACTCAATATTTACAGTGTTGACTCTGCAATTTACCCTGGTATACTAGATATCAGTTTCTGGACCAAATCCTGACTGATGACAACCCATTCTTGCCTAATTCGTGCTTGCAGTTTATCACAATACCTGTGTTTGTTCACCCAATTTTGAGGATTGTCCACAGGTTATCAATGGGAGATCTGGGGAGTTTTTTGGCCAAGGGCCCAATATTTAAGTATTTTGTTCACCGAACCATTAAGTTATCATATTTGCCTTTTGACTTGGTTCTCCATTATGCTGAAACTGGCAAATATTGAGTCTTTGCATAAACTTGATGTATTTGTCAATAAATGTATTTTAAAAAAATGAGCAAAGAGCAAATGCTTAAAATTGTAATTTGAACATTGAAGCAGAACACTTTGAGAAAATCTAAATTTGTTTCAGTCTCCACATTAAATGTATCGAAACATTGTTAACTTAGCTCATGACAGTTTGACATTCATCCTACATTAAGAAGTTTTACAGGTTCCCAAGTTTGAAAGATAATTGCATAAGACATGAATCTATCTGTCAAATGTAAGGGGGGAAAAAAAAAAAACACTTTTGTTATGTGTTTTTACAATAGATGCCTACTGATAATCTATATTATCCATCTGTCGCAGGCAGATTTCAAAGTGTGATACAATGCAATTAATCTTGTTTTTGGTTTAAAAAATGTGAAAAAGATGCATTTCAAATCACATGTTATTCTCTGCTGTGGTGCATAGTGGGCAATGCAGTGTTTATCATATTAAATGGATGTTCACATCTAGACAATACTTTTTTTTTTTTTAAAGAAAAGTCACCATGAAGATAAGTTCTTGGGGGGAACACTGTGTATCCACTTACTTCCCCTGCAGTGGCCACTGCAGGAGAAGATTAGTATTACACGTGAGCAGGTGACAAGGAAATACATAATCTCATACATAGAGACAGGTTCCTCTTGAAGGACTTACTTCTCTAAAGTCAACGGGGGAGATTTATCAAAACCTGCCCAAGGGAAAGTTGCTGAGTTGCCCATAGCAAGCAATCAGATCACTTCTGAAAAATGTAAGAAGCAATCTGATTGGTAGCTATGGGCAACTTAGCAATGTTTCCTCTGGACAGGTTTTGATAAATCTGATATATGGGAAATACACTTGCTGGTAGCAAATGAATGGAAAGTTAGCTAGGATTACAGAAAAGGCTAAGCTTACCGTGTTCCATTGTTTCTGTAACTAACATAGAAGTGAATGGAAATAATGGAAACAGTGGAGCTCACTTTTATGGAAACAGGAATTAATAGAAACAGTAGAACATAGGAAGCTAAGTGGTTTCTGTAATCCTGGCCACATCTCCATTGATTTTCTGCCAGCAAATGTGTCACCAGAACAACAGGGACAGGTGACCCTCAATCTGGTGATAGATTTGGCATTCCTCTCTGGGACCCACACCTATCAAATAGTTATGGCATATCGTATGGATAGATGGCTATTATCCTTTATAGGGGAACTCCAGTGGAATAAAACATTTTTCTAAATCAACTGGTGCTAGAAAGTTAAACATATTTGTAAATTACTTTTATTAAAAACATATTAATCCTTACAGTACTTACAGCTGCTGTATACTACAGAGGAAGTTGAATTGTTCTTTTCTGTCTGACCACAGTGCTCTCTGCTGACACTGCTGTCCGTGTCAGGAACTATCCACAGTAGGAGCAAATCCCCATATCAAACCTCTCCTGCTCTGGACAGTTTCTGACATGGACAGAGGTGTCAGCAGAAAGCACTGTGGTCAGACTGAAAAGAACTACACAACTTCCTCTGGAGCACACTGCAGCTGATAAGTACTGGAAGGATTAAGATTTTTTTTATAGAAGTAATTTACAAATCTGTTTAACTTTCTAACATCAGTAGATTTGAAAAAAATAAACCAATAATGAAATAAAACAAAAAAAATTCCACCAGAGTACCCCTTTAAGGCTTTAGTCTGCACAGTGCTGACTGCTCCAAAACCACAAGTAGCATCATTTTGAATGTATTTCTGAATGTGACAGACAACTTCCACATGGTGCAACTAGACATCAGTACACGTTTTATGAACGTGCACGGTTACATAATATTGCAGAGAGGAGATTGATGTTCAGAAGTGCAGCTAAGCTTTATTGTCCCCTAAAGGTTATAACACTAAAGTCAGTGACCTAAATACCCTATGAGCAGCATGAGTATAATGCAATATTCTTTGTACGTGATCTTTTTCATTCAAATGCACAAAGGTGGAAATCTACTCAGCACACAGAAAAACATGTGATGTCAAATTGGTTTCATAAGAGTCAGGAACCACAATTGCTGTTTCTTTCTTGTATGGGATGAAAGGGAATGTGGAGTGATAGCAGACATATTGCTTTTAATCTTCCTCCGACATGCACTTACTTTCCCTCAGAGCTGTAACTGTTAATACTTCCATCTGTCGACTCTCTGCTTGGCTGCCGTACCATACGACTCCTCATTTCAGCTGCCATTCCTGTCTCTGTGCTTCTCTGAATTGTACTTTTGAATTTCTTGTTGCCAGAATCTACAGAAATAAATAAAGATTTAGTTAAGTGACACTTAGCCAAGACCCTATTACTAAAGCCATCAACCAAATCCACTGAATTAATACAGAAGCAAAGGATAAATAGTAATGTTTATGTGATAGTATTATTTTACATCAAAGACACTGCAATAATTGCCTATTAAGCTGATTTAAAACATTAGAATGACATAGGTAAATATAACAAAGATTTGCACAAATGCTTGTTCATTTTAGATCAAATTAAATCCAAGATGGCAGCCTTCAATTTCTTTATAGACAAACTATATGGTATTGATCCATTGGAATAGATAAGTTGTCTTCACATATTTGGTTGCTTCAATGTTTTTGACTCAGCATCCTCCTATTCATTCCTTGGTCCATTTCTGCCATGATGACAAAGAGAGAAGATATTTGACACTTATATATCAAGCTGAAACAGGCAACCGGGCTACCCTATGGCTAGAATCATTGCCAATTTTACTAAGATAAAGCCCTCCTCCCACGGCGTCTCACAGTGTCAATCAGACATTTAGTGAAAATTATTTTAGACCACCAATATAAACTCCAGGTAGTCTTTTCAAAGTATGCATAATATATGTGGAAATAAAAAAATCTTTCACAAGAAATCTGGTCCGGGTAAGGGGCTGAGTCTTCTCAAAGAGGTGGTCTTCCGCTGTATATGTCAAGGGTTCTCCCAAATGTATATGTATGATGGAGCCTGCTCTGCTATTCCACACAGCAAAGAACAGCATATACCAACCAAACATAGGGCACTGCAAACTTTTTCTGCTTCCGATGAGTAAAGAAGGCTTATAAATATGTAAAAATACGTAGCATTTTACTTATTTCTGTTACTTTCACAAAGAAAAGCTAAGAATTAGCCTCACTGAATTGCACAATATCCATACCACCTACAGGGTCAGCCTTGGATTTCTGCTGCAGACAAACATGTTGAATTTGAAAGCACCATACCCTTTAAAAACGATGTAAATAATGGCCCTGATTTGTCAATATGTTGGAGACAAAAATTGGAGTGATTTGTCTATAACAACCAATCACAGCTTTGCTTTCATAGCTTAACTAGCTCTAGTAAAATGATAGATGAGCTGTGATTGGTTGTTGTGGACAAATCTCTACAGTTTTTGTCTCAGACACATCTGGGCTAATGTGTGAATATGAGTACAAGCCATGAAAAAAATTCAGCCACTAGCCATTGATACTGTTAAAGATGCTGTCCTTAAAGGAGATCTGCAGCGGTATATAACTTATTCCCTATCGGCAGGATAGGGGATAAGTGTCTGATCGTGGGGGGTCCGATCACTAGGACTCCCTGCGATCCTGTACAGAGCCCCGGCTCCGTCATGCTGTGGCCGACACGCCCCCTCCATGTATCTCTATGGGACTGGTGGAGATGCAGCGTTCATGCATCCCCGCCTCTCCCGTAGAGCTCAATGGAGGGGGCGTGTCTGTTGACCTCTTAGTGAGGTCGACGACACAGGCACTAGCCGCTACTAGCATATTCACTGAATATTACTAGCATATTCCCAGCTCTGGAATGGTGGCTATGCTAAGTAGATTTTCTTTTATTCCAGTTACTGATCAAATTAGTTGTCTGACTGATATATATTAACACCTCATCAAAATAAGTTGGGTCTGGGCACTGAAACCTTCACTGCTGTTGTGCCCTCTCAGTACCATGATTCCAAATGGCATTTCTCTGCTCACCACAGAGTCCTTTATATAGTACTGACTATGGAGAAACCAAATTAGGGAAGTAATGGTGACTCTTACAGCTCATGGCAAAGGAACTGTAACTGTAACCCTAAAGGCTTATTGGCAGAATGGCTCCTGTCTGCAAATTAGAATATTACATTATTTATATTATATAAAATGATATATATAATTACATTACATTAGTTATAGTGAACTGATCTTCATGGTATTCATAAAATAATATACAAACTGGCATGTGGTCTCCCAACATTGTAAAAACTGTGTTAGGGCTTACAAAAAGTAAGCCCTAACACATCTTCGTAAACAACAGACATAAAAAAAAGTTATAACTCTCTTATGGTAACATAAAAGAAATAATTTTTTAAGTGTTTTTATTTAGCAGTAGAAATAGAATGTAAAAATGTATACACTGATCAAGCTGACCACTGCTTTCTGCCAAAATAGATTACATTAAGCGCAAGCATACCAACTGGATTGCGGAACAATGGAAGAAGTTGGCCTGGTCTAGTTACTGATGTTTTATTTTACATTATGTGCATGGCAGGGTGCGTGTGGTCACTTATCTTGGAAAGAGATGGTAGCAGGTGCACTATGAGGAGGGCAAGCCAGGCATGTTAAACATAATATCTGGTTGGGATCCCCTTAACCCCTTAAGGACTGAGCGTTTTATCGTTTTATGCACTTTAGTTTTTTCCTCCTAACCTTTTAAAAATCATAACCCTTTAAATTTTGCACCTACAGACCCATATGAGGGCTTATTTTTTTGAGCCACCAATTGTACTTTGTAATGATGTCAGTCATTTTACCCAAAAAATCTACGGTGAAACCGAGAAAAAATCATTGTGTGACAAAATTTAAGAAAAAAAGCCATTTTGTAACTTTTAGGGGCTTCCGTTTCTACGCATGAAATTTTTTGGTAAAAATGACACCTTCTCTTTATTCTGTAGGTCCATACAATTAAAATGATACCCTAGTTATATAGGTTTGATTTTGTCGTACTTCTGGAAAAAAATCATAACAACATGCAGGAAAATTTCTGACCCCTATAACTTTTTTATTTTTTCATTTTTTATTTTCTCATTTTTTGCGCCGTGATCTGACGTTTTTAGTGGTACCATTTTTATATTGATTGGACTTTTTGATCGCTTTTTAATCATTTTTTCATTATATAAAAAGTGACCAAAAATATTTTGGACTTTAGAATTTTTTTGCGCATACGCTATTGACCATACGGTTTAATTAACAATATATTTTTATAATTCGGACATTTCCGCACCAGGCGATACCACATATGTTTATTTTTATTTACACTGTTTTATTTTAAATGGGAAAAGGGGGGTGATTCAAACTTTTATTAGGGAAGGGGTTAAATGATCTTTATTCACTTTTCATCGATTTCATTGTGGCGGTCCCGAAGAGCCCCCAGAGCTAACCGGCAGCGTTTTACTTTCACTTTAGACGCGACGATCAACTTTGAATGCCACGACTAAAGGGTTAATAGTGCTGATCACGGTGCCGCGCGCTATTAGCCACAGGTCCCGGCCGTTGTTAGAGGCCGGGCCCGACCCGCTGTGGCCCCACGTTATAGAACGGGAGCGGACTCATGGCGTAGAGGTACGCCCTAAGTCCTTAAGGAGTTAAGGGTACGTTCACACATACAGGATCCTGCGCAGATTTGATGCGCATGATTTGTAACTGCCAATTAGAAGCTGTGCACAGTCATTTAGTTTACATTGACATTTGCAGCAGAAAATCCTGTGAATCAAATCCTGCACATCAAATCTGCATCTGTGTGAATGTACCCATAAGAAGTTTTTCAGGAACCGAAATAATTGATGCGACTATCCACAGGATAGGCCATCAATAACTGATCAGCGGAGTGCAGACAGAAAGAACCCCCACTGTTTGATGACCACATTATACCGGGAAAGGAGTCAGAAGCAGTTTGCTCAGTACTCTATGTAGCGGCAACACCAGGGTACCAGTTGCACTATCCTGTTGCCGCAGCTACACAGACTACCCAGCATGATCTAAAATTTTGAAATGTCTCAACAACATATTAAACGTCTGTATAAATGACATTTGTGCTTTAAGGAACTACTCATAATGTAGTGGATGTAGCTGGATATAGCCGGTAACTACTATAGCCAATGTTTGGCTGCAATGGTCTGATTTTAAGGAAGTAGAAAAAGACATTTTTTATTTTTTTAATACATCACTCAGTACCTAATCCTGACCATGTAAATCTAATTTTTGTGTCTAGTACCTTTAATTATTTTTTTATTACACTTTTAATTTAGCTCACTAGTCTGAATTCCTCTCAAAGGGAGGGGGCGTGGCCTCACGGTGCAGGTCTCCGCCCCCTCCCTCAGTCTGCTCACATCTCCCCTAGCATTAGCAAAACTACAACTCCCAGCTTGTCCTCACTGACAGTAGCGGGACACAAGCTGACAGTGGGAGGATTTTTCCTCCAGCTGTGAGCCCTGCGCTCACAGCTGTCAATCAAGGAAGTGTGTCCATGACATAGGTGATGACGCATGGACACAGTAGGACTAGCATGTGTCCAAGCAGGCAGGGGGGGGGGGCAGTTGTTTGACTGGCTTTTTCAGTATGAAATAGTATGAAATACTGAAAATTTCTAATGGCAGCAATTGCAAAACCTATTGGTTTTCCATGCTTTACAACATATCAAAAGTTTTTGTATCTGACAGTGCCAATTTAAAGTTGCTTTTAAAATAATTTAAGGGGTCAGACAATTCTTTAAAGGGTATATATATATATATATATATATATATATATATATATATATATATCAATACATAGATCAATTGGTAGATCTTCCAGAAACATAAGCGATATCTGCAGGGCTCAAGTCCTGCAGGAACGCATGGGAACTGAGTTTCTGCACTTTTTTCACAGCAGGAACACCATTCCCATTAGCTGGAGTCCTGCAAGACCAGCCCTTGAGAAGAAATCTTGGGTTAGTTCTCAAACTTTTTTCTCCAGGACTTGACCCCTGGATATCTGGTACTGCATGTCATGTAACCCCAATTCTGAAGTGATTTGGGCTGGCATGCAATGTCAGATACAGGCTATGGAAAAGAGTTCTGTTTCTGGAAAAAAAAAGAGCTAGATCATTTTTCCTAAACCATGACAACCCCGAAAAATTTTAAAAGTCTACAATATATAATTCAAAAGAGACATATTTGTAATATTTATACAGGAAAAATGTGATCCAATTCAAAATCCCACACATACAGCAACAAGGCCTAGTTGTTCCCACTGTGTTAACGCTTTATCATCATCAGATTCCGTATTCCCAGGCTTGTAACAATACTTTCATGTTGTTTTTTTCAGAGGCTTGAGATGAATTTTAATTTACTAATTTGGTAAACAATACCGTTAGTTACAAACATAAGATGTTCAGAGATCTAAACATGGATACATGGAAACAGGACTTATTCTGATGTAAGTATAGAAGATTAGAAGTGATGTTTATCCCCAAGTGCACGTCAGTTCCTTTGGACATTTCTGTATCAAATTTCTCTTCCCACAGAGAGAAATTATTTCAATTTATTCTGTGGGGAAATTCAGAAAATAAATATTTCTTATTTTTCTTTTTTATCTGGAAGTTGTATACTAATTCACTTGAATAAATATTTACAGTGATTACAATTAGGGGTTTTCCCATCTCATAAAATAGTTGCATTTCACTGGAATGTGCCTTAAACCTAAACCACTGAGGGTCTGATTTCTGGGACCTCTACTGACTGAGTATAACGTGAGCACAGGTATAGTGTAGTGCTTCGCTTCACTGTTTTCCCCTGAACAGTGTTCCCCAGCCATGTGGCTGTACAGGACTGCAATTCCCTTGACAACTGGATGGCACGGTGCACTGCTATGCAGGACAAAGCTAATGCAGTGCTACACCAGAGTTGTCTACCTTTTTTGTGTACCATTTTTACGATCAGTGGGGGTCCCACAGATCAGACTCCACTGATCCTAGCAATATGCCACCATTTTATGAGCTAGTAAAACCCCTTTAAAAACTTTAACATTTTAAATCATTTTTCTATAATGGATACAAAGTAAGTTTGTTTTTTACTTTTAGTACATTAAGATCGTAATATACCGTATTTATCGGTGTATACCACGCACCGGCCTATAACACGCACCCTCATTTTACCAAGGATATTTGGGTAAAAAAAGTTTTTTACCCAAATATCCATGGTAAAATGAGGGTGCGTGTGTGCGCGTGTATACCCCGATACACCTCCAGGAAAGGCAGGGGGAGAGAGGCCGTCGCTGCCCGCTTCTCTCCCCCTGCCTTTCCTGGGGTCTAGAGCCCTGCTGCCGGCCCTTCTCTCCCCCTAGCTATCGGCACCGCTGTTCGTTCTGTCCCCCTGATTATCGGTACCGGCGCCCCATTGCCGGCACCGATAGCCAGGGGGAGAGAAGCGGCGCCGACAGCCAGGGGGAGAGAAGGGGCAGCGGCACCGATTGCCTGCACCGCTGCCCCGTTGCCTTCCCCCATCCCCGGTGGCTCCGATAGCTAGGGGGAGAGAAGGGCCGGCAGCAGGGCTCTAGACCCCAGGAAAGGCAGGGGGAGAGAAGCGGGCAGCGACGGCCTCTCTCCCCCTGCCTTTCCTGGGAGTGTATCGGCGTATAACACGCACATAGACTTTAGGCTAAAAAATTTAGCCTAAAAAGTGCGTGTTAAACGCCGATAAATACGGTAAGTACTTTAGCATAAGTGAAGTCCTCAAGAGAAGTTAAAGGGGTATTCCAGGATTTTTTTTATTTGACTATGCTACAGGGGCTGTAAAGTTAGTGTAGTTCATAATATAGAGTCTGTACCTGTGTGTGATGGTTTTCTCACAATTCTTATGTAATTTTCACTCCAAAATTTATTTTTACCAGCATACAAAATGACTGTTGTCTCAGATGTTTCCCCGGTTGCAGTGTGGCCTGATGACAGGAAGCCTGTCTGCTGCAATGGGTGGAGCGATCGCTTGGTGGGAGAGAGATCAATCTGCAACTAATTGTATTTTTGCAACAGCTGTAGGCACCCTGACTTAAAACCACAGGTCTTTTGAATGGATACAGCTCATTTATGTTTCAATGGGGTGGGGGGGGGGGTGGCTGATGTGTGGGAGGGAGGAAAATGGAATTATGCGATTTGTAGGCAAAGAAGGAAACTCAAACAGGAAATACCAGTTCACAAAAAGCTAGCCACAGTATCATGGTAATCTCACAACATAGCCATTTAGCCCCAAGACAAGCGCAGATCCTTCCTAAGCATGTCCATTACTGTCTGCCAGGTACGTACTAAAATCACCTTATGGTGGAAAACCCCTTAAAGAGATAGACCCAAGGTAATATTTATTCCCTAACAAACCCCTCCCCCCACCACCTCCACCTTCATATATACAAATACAATAAATATTTAATTTAAATATTAGAAAAACATGACAGAAACTATTCAAATTAGGTATCATAATCGTACCAATTTGAGCAATATGGATAATATGTCTATAAAACCAGTGAATGGCATAAAAATGACTGCTTTTTTTCCAAAATATTCTTTTCTTTTTTATCTTTTTGTTTTGAAGTACATTTTATAGCAAAAATTTAAGGTGTCATTACAAAATATCATTAATCACCACAAAAAACAAGCCCTTATATGCCTCTGTAGATGGAGAGAGTTATGGCACTTGAAGAGGAGAAAAAATAATTCAAAATTAAAATTGCCTGTGTCTTCAAGGGGTTAAAAATTATGTTGAAATATGCAAAACTTGCACAATCTAACCCAACATCACATCATCATCTACATCCGGATGCTAGTTAAAAATTTTCTTTACAACTCTATGATAGAGCCGCAAATAATTATTGACTGAGTAACTTGCGTGTCAGCTATGATCACTTACATCATTATGTGCATTGGTTGGGGTATTACCCCTCCCCATTTTCCCTTAAATAACTGCAATTTTTTTTTTGTTTTGCAATGAATTGTGAATAAACTACAGCCTACTATACAAACTTGCACGAGAGCTGGCTGCTGACTCTAACACTACAGTGTTAATCTCACATATATGTCAGTTAGATTGGCTGCCCAGCCCTTCAATGAGTCCCTCACCAATGGCATCCCAACCAGCTGAGCCGCCTTGCTGTGTCTGAGTATAGTCTGATTATCTAAAGGTAACAATATTCATTAGAATAAAATTTCGAACAAAAAAAAGGCCCCGACTCCTGAGTAAAAAAAATACATTAAGAAATAAGGTTTAGAGGTTTTAATTTAACCCCTTAAGGACTCAGGGATTTTCTGTTTTTGCACTTTCGTTTTTTCCTCCTTACCTTTAAAAAAATCATAATTGTTTCAATATGATGGTTTATTTTTTGCGCCACCAATTCTAATGGAAAATGGAAAAAAAACATCATTGTGCGACAAAATTGAAGAAAAAGCGCAATTTTTTTGCAAGTTTTTGGGGCTTCCGTTTCTACGCAGTACATTTTTCGGTAAAAATTACACCTCTTTATTCTAGAAAAAATCATATCTACATGCACGGAAATTGATATGTTTAAAATTGTCATCTTCGGACCCCTATAACTTTTTTATTTTTCCGCGTATGGGGCGTTATGAGGACTCATTTTTTTGCGTCGTAATCTGAAATTTTTAGCGGTACATTTTTGTATTGATCAGACTTTTTGATCGCTTTTTATTCATTTTTTCATGATAAAAAAAAGTGACCAAAAATACGCTATATTGGATTTTGGAATGCTTTTGCGTGTACGCCATTGACCGTGCTGGTTTATTTGGGAAGGGATTAAATGGTCTTTATTAACTTTTTTATTTCACTTATTTTTGCAATGTTATAGCCCCCATAGGGGGCTATAACACTGCACACACTGATCTTTTACATTGATCATTGTTATGCCATAGGATAACATTGATCAATGATTCTGCTGCTTGACTGCTCATGCCTGGATCTCAGGTACTGAGCAGTCATTCGGCGATCGGACACGCAGGAGGCAAGTAGGGGACCTTCTTGTGTGTTTCAGCTGTTCGGGACACCGCGATTTCGCTGCAGTGGTCCCGAATAGCCGACTATGCTAGCCGGGAGTAGTTTACTTTCACTTTAGACGCACTTCTGTTTCTTTGGCGGATACCCATGTGTATTGTATTACCGCTTCTTTCCATATAAGGTGTACTCTGGTGGCTAATTTTGTTAGTGAAGTAGCCCCATTTTGTTATTGTGAAGGTTTTATTAATTGATATGTGTTATTTTTTTCTGCAGGATGTTTGTGTTTTTATTACTTGTATCTTGGGCCGGATGTGCTGTAGTTTTTCAATGTATCTGTGACTTTTGTCCACACTGTTGTCCACGCGTAGCTGCCTGAAAGAGTGGGCATTCTTTTACATGCCTTTCTTTTGAATATGTATGTTGTTTGTTCGCCGGCTGCCTTGATTGGTGTTCCGTTTTGCTCGGCCAGTTAACTCCAAATTTATGCCCCCGTGCATATTTATAATAAATCACTGGCCCCAGTGTGCAAAATAAGTTTATTTCCCCCCAGTGTCCTTATGCCCCTGTTTCCTCCCCCCCCCCCCCCCCGTCCTTATCTGGGAGAGCTCACTGCCGGGACCAGAGCGCACCATGTCATATCATTATCCATATCCCCCGCTGCCTGATGCTCCTCATCTTCTTGGAGAGGGGCAGCAGTGGGGACATGTCGAGAACCGGCGGCAGCAGTGAATGAAACCGACAAGTCGTGCATGTAGGCTCCATTCATTCATTTGCCGCCACCGCTGCCCATGTCCCCGCTGCTGTCATGCTCCTAGCAATCAGAGCACACCGCCGGGACCTTTCTATTCTCCGCTGCTCATCTTCGCCGGGTATGGAGATGAGCAGCGGAGAATAGAAAGGTCCTGGCGGTGCGCTCTGATTGCTAGGAGCATGGCAGCAGCGGGGACATGGGCGGCAGAGAATGAATGGAGCCTACAGGCAGGACATGTCGGCTTCATTCATTCATTCGCTGCCGCCGCCGATCAGCATGTCCCCACTGCTGCCCTGCTCCAAGAAGATGAGGAACATCAGGCAGTGGGGGATAAGGATAATGATATGGACACGGTGCGCTCTGGTCCCGGAGGTGAGCTCTCACAGATAAGGAAGGGGGGTGGGCATAAGGACACTGTGGGGGAGTAAACTTATTTTGCACGCCGGGGCCAGTAATTTATTATACATATGTATGGGGGCATAAATTTGGGGTTAATACAGTAGTAGTTTAAAAACCCCGCCGTTAGCCCTAAATGGCTCCTTGTGCTGGTCATTCAGGGCTCCCAGTTGGGGGTTTAAAAATGAAAGTATACACTGTACAGACATGGCAGGGGAGGGCAGTGTGGTGCCCGCTCCTCTGCTTCATAACTGCTGATCGCATCGGGTCTCAGAAATGAGACCCGATGTGATAAATCCCTTATCCCCTGTACTATTACCCCCACCATGGAACAGACTCTGTTCCATAATGGGGGCAGTAGTACAAACACTAATCTAGCCTCCCAGCTGCCTGAAGACTCCCACAGCCAGGGAAATACTACTCCCATCATGGAAAGGAGTATGTTCCATGATGGGAGTAGTAGTAGTAGTTGTTTCAGCTGCGGGAGTCTGCAGACGGCTGATATTAACGGATGAAAAACTGATGTGTGTGTGTGTGTGTTACGTGAAACAGACACTCCTGGTTGGCCAATACCCCACAAACATAAGCAAACACTGACAGGGCAACATAGCAACCAAACACCTAGCCATGTTAGAGACAGAAAGCTAAACAAAAGGGGTGGGAACTATGCGTCACCACAAAACAAAGGGGAAGTACTGGGGCAGACAAACAGTAAGACGGGTGGAACACAAACGAAAGTAAAGTACATGCCCCAAACGAAAAAACCAGGGCATGTGGCCTGGTGGGATTTGTAGTTTGGAGCCCAGCACCAAAAGGAAACAGCAAAAGTTAAAAAACATCAACTTGCAGACAAAAAAACACTGACAATAGCAATCAAGACATAAAGGAAACAAACAACAACAAGGTTAAGTTAAGATGACCACAACACATTGACCACCGGAGTACCCCTTTAAATAGGATAAAGCTGTAATACCATGCACAGAAACTATGAATGTGACAATGTTACCTAATATGATGCAATGAAGATGAAGATGTTGCAGTACTTACACTAGACTAGAGCCACAACATCATCAAACAGTAGGTTAATAGGGGAATCCTCCCTACATTAATCTCATATTGATGGCTTATCCCATAAAAAATGCCATTTCTTTCAAACAATACATTCTCATTCAAGAGAGCAAATACATAAGACCACCTCCTTGTAGTAAATGTAACTATCTTACCAAACCAGCTTTATGTTTGGCAATTTTGTAGTATCACTATATATAGATATATGCATTATTTGGCTTGTTTCATAATGATAATGGATAGCATTTACAACTAGTGCACATGGTCATTTTTTTCAGTGCTAATGACTCTTATCAAATAAACAATTCCATTTGGTTTTCTGGTACTAGGAGCAGTTCTGCAGTTTTTAGTGTATAATTCTAGCTTTCTAAATAAGAGCAGCTGAAAATGATATCATGTAAAACAAATATGGCAATTTGTATAGAAAAGGGTATATATACTGTATGACTGTGATAAATATGTTCCAGGATAATTTTTTAATAAAAAAAAATCTGCAAATCGATACAAAGTGAAAGTAACCTCTACATGTTTGTTCATAATGTATTGAATAACAGGGTACAACACAATCAACTGAAATCTTGATGTGTTTTTTTTTTTGCCTATTATAGTGCAACTGTCATGACTTTTGACCCACTCATACTAAGCCCAGTATGTGAAAATTGGTAAAACGTTTACTGCAGCCATATCATTGGAGTCACCAACAATTGGAGTCCCCAACAGTTGGATAGACATCACCCAGATTTTCAATGCCCCGGGGCCAAAAGCCTCCCGACTCGAGTAGACTTGCATTATGCTTGAGAGCTGGCTGGCACAGGCACGTGGAGCAGGGAGGTATCACGAGCAAGCTATAACAGAGGGAGCCAGCCCCGGATTATGGAAATCACCACATGGAGAATAGATGGAGAGCACATGTGCTAAGAAAAATGGATCTAGTACTTATATAAAGGAAAAAAAGAAGGGTATTAACGTTCCCAAGCTAAATCCTGTAAATGTGTGCATATGTGTTAATGAGAATGGTTAGGGCAATGAGTGCTAAAGAAATGAGTTTAAAATTATTTATATTTATTATTTCATAAAAAATGCACATCAGTGCTTTATGTGTGGTGTCTGCAGGGCCCATGAGATCATTCACAAAGCACTGTACAATAAAAGTTTTTAAATAAAATCTAAAAGATATAGTGCAAAATATGTACACCGCTGGCTATGAGCCTGTATACTGTGGAGCTGTACGTGTTTGCCGCAATGAGCATATATTGTGGCGTTTGTTAGTATACCATGTGTACAGCGTTTGTTTTGCCGTTATATGCGGCTACTGGTGGTTAGCATATTTAAATATACAGGTAAAATATGTAAAAATGGAACACAGATGTCTCATCAGCACCTATTGAAAAAGAGACTAAGAAAGTCTCGAAACGCGTCTAGCCAGGTTACTCAGTACACCACCATATCAGGAGCACATAACCGATTATATCTATCAAGAAGCACAATTGAATTTCCATAAAAGTCAGAGAGCGATCATCATCTGTTAACGTCATCATCTACTTCCAGCGACAGACCTCCACCACCTGACCTCTACCTCCCTAGGCCCGCCGTGATCTTACCCCCGCAAGCCAGACATCGAGGAGAAGATCGGCTTGAGCATACAACAGGTCAGTGTAAGAGCTATGTGGGATCTCCATCGGGTGAGCAGTGCGAGCAGCACACACATATTACACTAACTGAATGCATAGCATAACTTTTATTCCACACTTGTAAAGATCAGCGTATCAGCAGGTTAGCGTCTCTAAATAAACTGATAAGCAGGTTACTGTCTCTAAATATACTGATACGCAGATTAGAGTCTCTAAATATACTGATACGCAGGTTAGATTCTCTAAATATACTGATACGCAGGTTAGATTCTCTAAATATACTGATACGCAGGTTAGAGTATTTTTTTCACTTTGTGACATGCTGTACATGAAAAAAGGGGAGGAAATTAAAACACCTCCGCTATGGTGCTCACCTGTAGGCCCATCGCTACAGAACAGGCAAACCAAGAAATAGCTTGAGGCCACGAGCTGGCCCGGGGCCCCAAGCAGAAGCGGTGCTTATTGTGCCGGCCGTCCTCTTGCCCCTATCCCGGTTCGGCAACTCGCCCTGTCGGCCGGCTGGGCCAGCAGTGCGAGAGCCTGGAGCGGGAGGCAGAGGCTCACCTGTAGTTGCCAGGAACTCAGGATGTCCCCGCTCCCAGTTAAATGCCATACAGCTACACGCATCGGCCTCGTATTGACGTTCGCTCACATCACGTCACACTCCCAGAATTCAAGGGCCGGCGTTACTAAGCCCTGATGCTTGCCTTAGGTATTCTGAGAGCGAGAAGTGCGCAAAAATCATTACCGCACGTTACGCGTAGCTGTGCAAGCCCTTATCTGGGGACTGGGGAAGGTTCTGCCCTGAATTCCCGGCAACTGCAGCAGCAGAGGTACAAGCCGGGGGGGTCTAATCTAGGGGTACTGCCTGCCTACTGGGGGGAGGGGGTTAATCTGGGGGTACTACCTTCCTACTGCGGGGAGGGGGTTAATCTGGGGGTACTACCTGCCTACTTGGGGGAGGGGGTTAATCTAGGGGTACTACCTGCCTACTGGGGGGAGGGGGTTAATCTGGGGGTACTACCTTCCTACTGTGAGGAGGGGGTTAATCTGGGGGTACTACCTGCCTACTCGGGGGAGGGGGTTAATCTGGGGGTACTACCTGCCTACTGGGGGGGAGGGGGTTAATCTGGGGGTACTAGGGGTGAATTTAAACTATATGGCTATGCTGTGGTTCCTTTGCGTGCGTAAGGCGGGGAGGGGGTGAGGGGGGCCAAATTCCTTCAAACGGCCCTACTTACCTGGCTCTGTTATGCTAAGAGTCATAACAGATAGTAGAACTTATCAGATGATAATACAGCTGCTGCTTTCTATCTTGGAAAAAAGAAAGGGATAGGGAAAACAGAGGCTCACTATGGACAGCGCTGTGGACTATAGGAATACCACTGACTCCAGGGATACAGTCAAACAAGTTTATTACAGTATTTACAGATGCAATAACATTTATGCTTTATAACCTACACTGGTTGTTTTCTCAGGACTGATACACAGGCATATATTATCTGGTACCTGTCTAAAATAAACTTGATCAACTGTATCCCTGGAGGGCTGGTTCACATCACGTTTTCTCCCATATAAGAGCGCATACGGCAGGGGAAGCTAAAACCTTGCGCCGTATGCGCTTTTCCCCCGGACCTAAAACTTTGGTCAACCACGGTTTTAGGTACGGTTGTAAAAGCGCATACGGCGCAAAAATGAGCCGACCGGACCAACATTTCACTCCGGCCGGCTCATTGAAATGAATTACATATGGGAGCGCATAGAAAGGCATACGGGAGTGCGAGATTTTAGCTCTCCCCTGCTGTATGTGCTCCCGTATGGGAGAAAACGTGATGTGAACCCAGCATAATTCACAGTGCTATAAAAAGTGAGCCTCTGTTTTTCCTATTTCTCTGTAGAAGTTATATTGTGGAATATTTGAGGAATGTTTGTATTTTAAATGTTGTATGTGGCATATTTTAAATGGCATATGCATGATCTAATAGATATACACTGCTCAAAAAAAATAAAGGGAACACTAAGATAACACATCCTAGATCTGAATGAATGAACTAATCTTATGAAATACTTTCCTCTTTACATAGTTGAATGTGCTAACAACAAAATCAGACAAAAATGATCAATGGAAATCAAATTCATTAACCCATGGAGGTCTGGATATGGAGTCACGCTCAAAATCAAAGTGGAAAACCACACTACAGGCTGAGCCAACTTTGATGTATTGTCCTTAAAACAAGTCAAAATTATGCTCAGTAGTGTGTGTGGCATCCACGTGCCCGTATGACCTCCCTACAATGCCTGAGCATGCTCTTGATGAGGTGGCAGATGGTCTCCTGAGGGATGTCCTCCCAGACCTGGACTAAAGCATCCACCAACTCTTGGACAGTCTGTGGTGCAACGTGACGTCGGTGGATGGAGCGAGACATGATGTCCCAGATGTGCTCAATCGGATTCAGGTCTGGGGAACAGGCGGGCCAGTCCATAGCATCAATGTCTTCCTATTAAAGGAACTGCTGACTGCTCCAGCCACATGAGATCTAGCATTGTCTTGCATTAGGAGGAACCTAGGGCCAACCGCAAAAGCATATGGTTTTACAAGGGGTCTGAGGATCCATCTCAATACCTAATGGCAGTCAGGCTACCACTGGCAAGCACATGGAGGGCTGTGAGGTCCCCAAAGAAATGCCACCCCACACCATTACTGACCCACCGCCAAATCGGTCATGCTGGAGGATGTTGCAGGCAGCAGAACATTCTACACAGCGTCTCCAGAAGCTGTCACGTGCTCAGTGTAAACCTGCTTTCATCTGTGAAGAGCACAGGGGGCCAGTGGCGAATTTGCCAATCTTGGTGTTCTCTGGCAAATGCCAAAAGTCCTGCATGATGTTGGTCTGTAAGCACAACCCCCACCTGTGGACGTCAGGCCCTCATACCACCCTCATGGAGTGGACCCATGCACAATTGTGGCCTGCTGGAGGTAATTTTGCAGGGCTCTGGCAGTGCTCCTCCTGCTCCTCCTTGAACAAAGGTGGGAGTAGCAGTCCTGCTGCTGGGTATTTGCCCTCCTACGGCTTTCTCCACATCTCCTGATATACTGGCCTGTCTCCTGGTAGCGCCTCCATGCTCTGGACACTACGCTGACAGACACAGCAAACTTTCTTGCCACAGCTCGCATTAATGTTCCATCCTGCACTACCTGTGTGGGTCTGAGAAGTGGTCTGTGGTCAGCACCAGCAGAACCACTCCTTTATTGGGGGTGTCTTGTTAATTGCCTATAATTTCCACCTGTTGTCTGTTCCATTTGCACAACAGCATGTGAAATTGATTGTCAATCAGTGTTGCTTCCTGAGTGGACAGTGTGATTTCACAGAAGTGTGATTAACTTGCAGTTACATTCTGTTGTTTAAGTTTTCCCTTTATTTATTTATTTTGTATTAGGATGGAAGACCTTGGGCCTTTAGTAGTACCCCAACTGCCATGATAACCCATCATCATTACAAGATTGGGCTTTGGGGGGTTTGTGAGGCAATAGAGGGAGCCCCCTACCCTTGTCTAACCATTATATATGCAGAGTTATAACTTACATCACTGCTTAAATTACTATATCATTGCAGTCCAATGTGATAGGAATAAGAAAAAGGCCAAACTACATTCAACTCAATGGGCCTCATTTAGAGTGGAGTATAGTTTTCTTGGTGGCTTTTTGTTTCCGACTGGTATTTTTCTTTAACCACAATTTATAGAAATTTGTTTATAACAGCTCCGTCTTACTCCACAAGCTCCGGATCTCCAGGTGAAAAAGTACGAAATATTAGAACGGGATATGGAGACAAAATACAAGGTCTGGATGTGAGGATGGGACATGAGGTAGGAAAATAAGGACGGCATATGAAGACGGGAAATTAGGTTGGGATATGAGGACAAGATATGAGATGGGAATGTGGGACAAAGCATGAAACATGACTTGAAACTTCATTGTTGTTTTTCCCCTATCACAAGATTTAGGTCGGAAGACTAGGCAACATGGGGTACTTCTCATATTGCTTGTCACCAATATGAGAAGAAAAAACATACAGTCTGAATTGCCAAATCGGAAACAAAAGCATGGTGTGGAAACAATCAGTAGTTCCATTAATAATACTTTTTTTTTTTTTGCTCTGATGCTGTCTATTATATATATATATTTAATCATTGTTATTTCTAATTATTCTTTTTTTGAATCTTTTATCACATGGTATGGATTTGTACCATTTCATACCAAATGCATGGTTTGGTATACTATTTATTGCAGACCCACAAATGCGTAATTTACAACTGCGGACCCACAACTTTATATCCATGGCGGATCCAGTGTGTGTGAATGCATCCTTAGAACAGATTTGTTAATCAACTGCATTGCATAAAGTGCTTAGTTTCAAACATGCTGAAACCTTTCTTGTGGGATAACTCCTGGGGTAGTTGACATCTGGCCTCATTTACTAAGCTGAAACCGACCAGTTTTTGTCTGGTTATTTTGTCTGAGACATGTCTGAGACACGTATGCGCCAGTGTGCACCTAAAAAATCCGGCAAACCCGAAAAAGGGGCGTGGTCTGTCACAGAGGGGCGTGGTCAACCAAAAGGGGGCGTGGTTTCGCAACCCCACCGATTTACTATGGAATTCACAGAAAATCCTGTGGGTAAATGGCTGGAAATATCGACCTAGAAAAAGCTGGTCAGAAAATGTTCCCGACTTTTCCCAATAGTAAATAGAGAGGAATCCTGCATGTCTGAAACAACTTTTCCCACTAGTAAAAACCCGAAACTCTTAGTAAATGAGGCCCATTGCCTTATTTAACTTTAAACCTGCAAGATTTGCAAGTGAAAAGTCATCAGAAGCAGGAAGAAGTGGACAGAGCAAAAGCAGCAGGGGATCAGAAGAGGTGATCATGTACTTAAAGGCATATAAAAATATTATTTTGGCCTTAAACTACTTAACGGTATGTTTATACTACACGCGATGTGGCTCCGCCTAGGGGACTTGACAGGTTCCCTTTAACACTCAGATTTCCGTCATTTCTCCACCAGCCAGTCAGGATTGTGTCACATGGTACGTCAGCTGATTAGGTAAATACTACTTACAATGGGACTATACAGAGGATTTAGTAGTAGGTACTATAGAAATATACCCAGTGTTCACTATATGGCAGTATAGGACACATTGTACAGGAACATAGAAAATGCCAGATATGTGTATCCTTGTAGCCATATACATCAAGTGTCACACGCATATATTTTGCATTATAGCCTATGCAAACACTGTGAATATACACACAGACACAGAATAATGCATAAAAATACATCAATCATAGCCATAGTTCCATGCGTTGCATGTCAGGCAATCTGCTATTCAGAAGTCTGGGAAAGCTGAATGACACACACATGGCGACAATCATGTTGGTCATCCAGCTTTCCTAGGAAATTAAAAAAAAATTTAAGGTGACACTAATGACTGTGAAACAGGGAGAGATGAGGGAACAATAATGACTGATCATATGACATAATGTTGCGTGACGTTACGTAACATCATGTTGTGTAACACCTGCATCCTGGTTCCTAACTCTTTTTGTCGGCTCCTAGTTTCGCAACAAATTTGTCAAACCCCGATGCGCAGCATATATGACAAAAAGGTTCTCTATGTTGTTGTTTATCTTTCCTATTTTTATTATTTGCTGTTTACAAGTTCAAGAGTAGAGGGAATTCCCTCAAATAAGTGTCAAAAGGAAGTGGTGTAAATCAGGACAACACAGGGCTACCTTTCTGTTTTTTTTGTTTTTTTCATTTTTATGTTTTTTTTTTTTTTTTGTTAACAGACCCCACAATTATAAACCAATGTTTTGTACTTCCTGTCTACTTTACCTTTCCAGAACTAGGCACTGACATCTAAAATATGGTTTTCTTGAAATTTCTTAGGCCCCTTTCACTCTGCCGTTGCTCCCCGTTGAGAACGGCCATTAAAGTCTCTTTTTTTCCCCTTTCTTGGTGACTTTAACGGCTGTTATTGTGACAGGGAGCAACGTGCAACAACGGGCCCCGATGGCTCTCATTCATTATTATGGGGCCGCCAGGTACAATTATTTTTTGTCAGGAATAGTGGGAGAAAAAGACGGCTCAAGCATTTTCTCCCGCTATTTCCCTGGGCTCCCTCGACGGCCGTCACACTGCTGTGTGCCAACGGCAGTGTGAAAGAAGCCCTACAATTAAAAAACTGCCAAGCTTTTTTACTTAGTGTATGTGTCAAAAATGAGAAATGATACAGCACTTATTTCTTGTTACTTATACCATAGAATATTATGATAATTAAGGCACCACATGCATAATAGATAACAACCCTACAGTCATGTTATAAAAAAATAACAACCCTACAGTCCTTTAGAATATTTTTTTGCAATACACATTAAAATATAATAAAAGCAATACTTTATATGAAAAAAAGGGGAAAATGGGGATTTGTTTCTATAGAATTTGGAATATTCAGCCAAAACTACCACTGCATCAATCTTATTAACGCTATCAACCCCTGCAACACTAAGCTTAGGCTGTATGCAGACTGTTTTATTTTTTTTAAACGATCCTGTGAAATGTAGACACCAAACATAACTATATATTACTATGGGCCTCATATATGCTTAAAAAGTCAGTCAGGATATTTTTTTTTTTTACATACTGAATATAGGAAATCACACATTATGCATTGTTTACAATGGAAGTTCTTAGGCAGTACTCATAAATCCTAAATATAAAGTGAAATTTATACATTTAACCTCTTAATTACCTGATACAATATACTCAACAATATTTACAATATATGGGCTACATTGCTACTATATATATATATATATATATATATATATATAGGCTATAAGTACATTTACTGTTGAATGTTATTCTTACAAAACATAAAACTATATTTCATAAAAGAAAATAGTAAACAATTTCTATTAGTTCAAAGGACCTCCATTGACGCTTCTACAGCTGGAACATACTGCTAACAACATCAGAACTCCAGCCAGAAAATGATGTTTGGCTTTCATTACAAACATGAAGACCTCAAACAAAGAATCCAAAAATAGAAAGTTCTTCTCACTGTTGAAGTGGGTTAGATGCCTTGCAGTCTCTTATGAAAAGCTTCATAAAACTAGAGCTATTAGAAGCAGTTTTCCTTAAAAGTTCACAAAACTGTCCTTCCTTTTGTAGATTACACAATATTATATTGCCATGAATACATTTTATCCAAAGTAAACATTCCGCACAGTATGCTACACATCATTTGTACGCCTTATAAAACATGTAAATTACACAGCAATTAACATGCACTTATGTAATTAACGGAGCAACACCAAAGATGCAAATCAATACATATCTTCATAGTAGAAGATACAAAGGTCAGCATTATAAGAACCATAATCAAGGCTAGATACTTCTCTCTAACAAGTTTTTAAAAGTATAACATGCAGGCTGATTCGATTTTTCTTTCTGTGATCTTTTTCCTCCTGATGGCCATCATTCTAGTGCCTACATAACATAACTTGTGTGTCAGATCACATTCTACAGTACAATGTGTCCCAACCAGGGTTTCCTAGAAAATAGCAACAGCTATATGTGCCTCTTACAGTAGACACAATGTAGTTGTAAGGTGTACCCTTTCAGCCTTAATTTTTTCTAGGTTTTCTCCTATAGTGAAAAGGTTGAGAATTACGGCTGTAAGCACAGGGCTATGACAACATTGCCCTCAATAACACAATTCGGGGAATGGTATGCGGCACATGCTGAAGTAAAGTAATTCAAACTTGTCAACATTAATGAAGACTGGAGAATAATAAAACAAACAAAATCTACTAACAAAAGTATAACTGCAATGACTCTAACATAAGCCTTACAGGGCGGTATTTATATATCAGGATTTATAATCTATGTTACAAAACCACATATAAACTTTATAGGAAATATCTCAAGGGAAGAATCAAAAAGTACACTGTTCCAATGGGCACTTTACTGTAGGTTGCAATTACCATTGATGTTAGCTAGTCCCAGGTTGTCTACTGTCCATACCACACCTTGTAAAAAATGTCCAACAAAAAAATCTGCGCAAAAGACCTACCTGACTGTGCTTATGAAAACAGTTCTGCTGAGTTGCACACAGAATATTCCATGGAGGAATGAAAGCTTCACCTTGCTACATGTGGTATTCTGCTGCCAAGTGCAACAATTTCAAAGGCTCCTGTGGTATGTAGCATCTTTTTTTCCCCTTAATCTTGGCACAGGAGGGGATGTCCGGGTTGTGTTAACACTAGATCTCTTTACAAGTGACTATATGTGGAGCCATGAAATAAAAACTACACAGCATCACCACAGTTAATATATCAAGAGATATGATTGAAAATCTGAGGTGTTACATGTAGACTTCATATTTCATAGTGTCAAGTGTGTATCACAGCAAAGTCTGCCAACTTTTGTCTTTCAGACTCAACTTGCCATGTTTGTGTATTTGCATGTGAAGTCCAATTTTTCACTGTTCCTCAAAGTTTATTCTCGATATAGACAAAATAGCCTGTCTCCTCCACATCAGACACTAACTGTAAGCAACATGACCACAGCAGATAACCACTAAACATTATTGAGGGGATTAACTAAGACTGGTCTTAGTTAATACCCAACCAGCGCACAGGCATGCTAGATATATGTAGAAGCACACATTTCTACATTTCTCCCAATATATGCAAGGCTGCCTGTGTGCCCTTACAGTGGGAATGCCAGCTTGGTGGCCATGCCCCCTTCCTGCAATACAATGGCCATTTTTGCACAAAGCAGGTATTTGTGCAAAAATGTTGCAACTTTTGTAAAATATATACCAGCTACAAGGAAGGTAAATCCCCTCCCCCCATTGTGTATGTTACTAAAATTAACAGCTTCTCCAAAATTGGGTGCAATGCTGTGGTCAGTACATTTATATTCCTAATGGAGCACTAATAGTTGTGGTATGGTTCTTTAGCAATTATACACATTTCTTTAAGGTTAAATGTATGCTTGTTCCCAATAACTTGGCCATGTAAAAGGGACAGTAATCAGCCAATGCTTGAGAAAACTCTTGTTTATCAACAAATCAGATATAAAAATCATAGAAAATTATTCTTATTAGCCGCACATTACCTCCATGAAAAAGGGAAATGAGCGGCCAACAATGATTAAAAGGGTTATCTAGCCAAAGACATCTTATCCACTATCCATTTACCACTGCTGGGACCCCCCACAACCTCTGTGCAGCACCTGCATTCTATGCGGGGCTGTGTCTCCAGTCTTGAAAAGCTCTTTGTTTTCGGGACTGGGGATGTGATGTAATGCCATGCCCCTTGTGACGTTACGCCACGCCCCCTCCATTCATGTTTATGGGAGGGGCGTGACGCCTGCCACGCCCCCTCCCATAGACATGAATGAAGGGGCATGGCGTAACATCACAAGGGAGCGTGGCATTACTTGATGTCCCCAGTCCCGGAAACAAAGAGCTTTCCGAGACTGGAGACACAGCCCTGCACAGAATGGGGGTGCTGCACGGAGATCACGGGGGTCCGTGAACAGACATCTTATCCCCTATCCTTTGGATAGGGGATAAGATGTCTTTGGCCGGATAACCCCTTTAAGGGCCACATGAAAGACCCTTGCATGATAACTGAGCCATGTAAAGGCTCTAAAAACAAGCCTAATTAATAAGTTTGACGCTTGTAAAAAGGGCCTTGAATGGGCAATGTCAGATTTAAAAACTTTTTATATGTTTTACATCTTAGTAAAACATTAACCTTTCTAATATACTTGAGGCATGGACAAAGTCCAGTAAGTGAGGGTGGGCTAGCACTCCTCTGTCTGACAGGAGATAGCAAAGAGGAGTATTATCAGACAGGAGAGAGCACAGAGGAGTACTATCAGACAGGAGAGTGCACAGAGGAGTCCTATCAGACAGGAGAGAGCACAGAGGAGTATTATCAGACAGGAGAGAGCACAGAGGAGTACTATGAGACAGGAGAGAGCACAGAGGAGTACTATCAAACAGGAGAGAGAGCACAGAGGAGTACTATCAGACAGAAGAGAGCACAGATGAGTGCTATCAGACAGGAGAGAGCACAGAGGAGTACTATCAGACAGGAGAGAGTACAGAGGAGTACTATCAGACAGGAGAGAGCACAGAGGAGTACTATGAGACAGGAGAGGGCACAGAGGAGTATTATCAGACAGGAGAGAGCACAGAGGAGTACTATCAGACAGGAGAGTGCACAGAGGAGTCCTATCAGACAGGAGAGAGCACAGAGGAGTATTATCAGACAGGAGAGAGCACAGAGGAGTACTATGAGACAGGAGAGAGCACAGAGGAGTACTATCAAACAGGAGAGAGAGCACAGAGGAGTACTATCAGACAGGAGAGAGCACAGAGGAGTGCTAGCCCACCCTCACTTACTGGACTTTGTCCATGCCTGTGCTTCAGCTTGGACAAAGCCATGATTTTATAAGCCATGATTTCTATAAAAAGTAAGTAAAATTGTCTTATAAAGTATATGAGAAAGGTTAATATTTTGGCAATGATTGTTGTAATTAGAGATGAGCAAATTTTTAAAAAATTCGATTAGGCCGCTTTGCCGAATTTTCCCCCAAAATTTGGTTCGGTCTGAATTTATTTGTGGCGAATCTCTATTAAACACTATTTCTGGCCTACAGAGAGCCTTAATAGGGGTGTAGAATGCGGAACAAAGAGGAGGAACTGGAAGCTTGGCGTCGCACTGCTGAGAACTTCTTACAGGAACAGATAAGTCGGTAAGTTTAAAACGTTTATTGCAACACACACAACGCGTTTCTGCGTATTAACAACCCTTTCGAGAAGTTCTCAGCAGCGCAACACCAAGCTTCCAGTTCCTCCTCTATGTTCCTGCATTCTACACACGCCGGAGATCCAGCGTGGGAAGCCGCTGCAGCTGATATTCCTGTCTTCTCCATTTTCGTTATTGTCAGGGTGTGCCTGGAGTATGCACAACCGCACCAGGTGAGTGTGTTCTTGTACTCCCATTAAATCAACGCTTGCAACTAGGATCTTTCACAAGGAAGCGCTCCTGCGTATTTTTTATATTCAACAGAGGTGTAGAACACTTTGCCTTGCTGTAACAAGCATAGGGCGTGTGCTGGGTTAGTGAAAAAATACTGTTATTTAGACAAGCAGATTAGAGGCGTCGCTATTAGAATCACTGTCGCAGCGTGGTACAATGACAGAGCCTGGAAGTGGCATCAGTATGAGGAGACCATATAGTGGCTGAATGACACAGTGTTGACGTGACGGCAGCATGAGTAGACCATATAGTGTCTGAATGACATAGCGTGGAGGTGGTGGCAGCATGAGGAGACCATATAGTGGCTGAATTACTTAACCTGGAGGTAGCAACAGCCTGAAGAGACCACAGGGCCTCACAATTAAAAGATAAAAAATATTTTTAACATTTAAATTGAAGATTTCATATACATGAACCTAAAAATGTTATTTAATGTGCCAGCTGCATGAGGAGACACAGCATGGAGGTGGCGGAAGCATGAGGAGACCAAATAGTGGTTGAATGACACAGCTTGGAGTTGGCGGCAGAAAGAGAAGACCATATAGTGGCTAAATGACACAGCCTGGAGTTGGCGGCAGCAAGAGGAGACCATATAGTGGCTGAATGACAGTCTGGAGGTGGTGGAAGCACAAGTAGACCATACAGTTGCTGAATGACACAGCCTGGAGGTAGCGGAAGCAAGAGGAGACCATACAGTGGCTGACTGGCACAGACTGGAGTTGGCGGAATCATGAGGAGACCATATAGTGACTGAATGGCACAGCCTGGAGTTGGCGGCAGCATGAGGAGACCATGTAGTGGCTGAATGACACAGCCTGGAGGTGGCGGCAGCATGAGGAGACCATATAGTAGCTGAATGACACAGCTTGGAGTTGGCGTCAGCATCAGGAGACCATATAGTGGCTGAATGACACAGCCTGGAGGTGGCGAAAGCATGAGGAGACCATTTAGTGGCAGAATGAGCTCAGGCCTCTCGCTGCGACTCTTGCTGCCACTCGCCCCTAGTCTGCTGCAACTTCTGCCTGCGCCTGATGAATTTAGGCCCCTGCCACTCCTCTGTGCACGTCCTGGCACTTCTCTACCTGACATCCTTAGTGCGTATATGAGAGGAGGACAATACGCTCCACTATGCTTATGTAAGATTCACGGCAGTAGACTGTAACACTCAGGGAAGAAGTGGATCCGTAGACCTGTGTGATAGATAACGTCGGTGGAACCCAGGTCGCTACCCCTGACACGACTCGACCACACAGACAGCTGGGGAGGTACGAGGCACAGGAGGGATACAAAAAAGTGATCCCTGTGAAGGATTGAGGTGCCTTATTAAAATGTAACTTTTAATAGTTATACGCTTAAAAATCTTAACCAAATAATAGTGCTCTAATAGTGCAACCAAAAAAGAAAAAACGCTAGAGAGCTAGTTGACTAGCGTATGGCGCTCATATATCAGCCTCGTGTCACGATAAAGGCTGATTAATACTTGTCAAACTGCTTCTTAGTACTTGTCAACATGTCACCATATCAAAACTATTACTGAAAGAACAGAATAATTGTATTTAGAATAACTGTTATAGAGTCCCTTGTCCCAACGCGTTTCCATGGGTGGAACTGATAAGTAGATTTGTTCCCACCACTTCATCAGGGGACTCACTATCTAGAGAATAGGGGGGTGGGAAGATCTGTCCATGCCGATTAGGCATAGGTCAAACAGAATAGATCATAATAGGGAATATGTAGGTCTCACTAGGCCCTGTACTATACTCTCCTCACCTCCTGACAGATCTTCCCACCCCCCTATTCTCTAGATAGTGAGCCACCTCTCTCTATTCCCCCTTCCCATTTTTCCATCTAACTATAAGAGAGCCCAGATTATACCATTGGTAGTTATTATCACTGCTTGAACTCCTCTACTTATAACTGTGGAATCTCAATATGCCTTTTACTGATGTCTCGTCATTTCCATACTAGGATCTAAAAAAGTAGCGTCAGATGATGCTCCAGTTTTTGACTTCCCCCCCCCCCTCATTTCCAACCCCCCCCCCTTTTTTGTTTGCGTGTAAGTACCACACCTGTGTCCCTACCTCCAGCCTCTATACACTAACAATTAGGTGTCACATCAAGATTTCTCTTAGTTAAATGCTCTATAAACAAAAGAACAAATATAAGATCTAGATATAAGACATATTCCGTTCTATAAATAAAACAAAAGGAATTAGTGGTAGCTATACTACATAAAAGCTGGCACTTGAATTCTGGTTGAGAAGGAGATGGTTTTCATATGTAGGTGCTATCTACCCGACATATGCTTTTGCGGAGAATAGTTTGCCCATAGTTACTAGTCTAATGGTTAACCTAAGTCAGGATTGTCGTTAGTATAATAATTTACTTTATTTAACGTACCTCTGATACCTACCGCACCTGACGTCTGAACATGTTCCAATCCTAGGAACGGAGTTCTAATGATTGACAGGGAGGTAGCGCCCCTATTGACGGCGTCATGGGGAGCGCCCTCCGGTGATGTAAATAAGGTGCGCGCAGGCTTCAGGTAGACGCCGGCGTGTTCACCATACACGCACCAGCTCCGGACACCGCTCCGGCACTCGCTGCCATTGCAGCGTTTCATGCGTGCATCTCTATCAACAAACTGTAAGTGCGTCTGTAACTATATTATGGTCTCCTTATTATACACCTATGGCGTCTCTATAGTTATCTAATTTGGGCATATTGCCATTACAGCACCCGGTGGTCTCTCAAACTAGCCCAGTATCCACACTTAATCGTGAGTACAAGCACTATATCCGTCAGGCACGATCCCTGGTGAGTTACAATATGTTGCTAAGGGAGATTTCTATGTTTATTCTAGGTTGCGCCCAGGACCCTGAGGGGAATGAATGGTGGATTACTGATCGCTTTAAGCTTCTAGAGAGACACGGGTAGTGATAGTCCATTTTTTTGCATATCATTTGGAGTACAATGTATCTGTTCTCCATTCTATTACTTGGATACATATAAATACAATAAGTTGATTTCTAGTCCCCTGATGAAGTGGTGGGAACAAATCTACTTATCAGTTCCACCCATGGAAACGCGTTGGGACAAGGGACTCTATAACAGTTATTCTAAATACAATTATTCTGTTCTTTCAGTAATAGTTTTGATATGGTGACATGTTGACAAGTACTAAGAAGCAGTTTGACAAGTATTAATCAGCCTTTATCGTGACACGAGGCTGATATATGAGCGCCATACGCTAGTCAACTAGCTCTCTAGCGTTTTTTCTTTTTTGGTTGCACTATTAGAGCACTATTATTTGGTTAAGATTTTTAAGCGTATAACTATTAAAAGTTACATTTTAATAAGGCACCTCAATCCTTCACAGGGATCACTTTTTTCTACCTTTAATTGCCGTGAGGTAATACCTAACTAAGGTTTTTGTATAGCCCCTTACTATATACAATCTATCTAAAATACAGGAGGGATACAGCAAGTCGTGGTCTGGACAGTAGGAGGTCAGGGCTGGCGGCACAGGTGCGGAGTCAGGAACATAGCAGGAGGTCTATAGGCAGGCGGCAGAGGAGCAAGGTCAGGTCATGGAACAAAGGGGTTAGAAACACAGCAAGGCAAGACACAGGATAGCTTTCTGTAGGGCACAATGGCAACAAAGATTCGGCAGGGGTATGTGGGAGGTGCAGGTACAGTGGTCCCTCAACATACAATGGTAATCCGTTCCAAATGGAACATAGTTTGTAGAAACCATCGTATGTTGAGGGATCCGTGCAATAGGACAGTGGTCTACAACCTGCGGACCTCCAGAGGTTGTAAAACTACAACTCCCAGCATTCCCTGTACAGCCGATGGCCCTGGATGTCGCTGCCCTGGATGTCGCCTTCCATCGCTGTTGCCGCGTCCCCGGGGTGTCCCCGACGCTCCAGCAAGGCCTCTGCTTCCCCGGCATCCTTGCTCTCCGTTGCCGCCATCACGTCACTACGCACGCCGCTCCTATTGGATGAACGGGACGGCGTGCGCAGCGACGTCATGACGAAGATGGAGAGCGCAAACGATGCAGGGGATCCCGAAGAGGATGCGCCGGAGCCCCGAGGACAGGTAAGTGGTCGTCAGCGGACCACACGGGGCACCGTAAACGGCTATCTGGTGGCAACTGAAGCAGTCTGCGCTGCCGGATAGCCGTTTATGCGATGGCCCGACATACAAAAGCATCGTATGTTGATGCTGCCTTCAACATGCGATGGCCTCTGAGAGGCCATCGTATGTTGAAATGATCGTATGTCGGTGCCATCGTAGGTCGGGGGTCACGGAACTTATAAAAAAAAGGTGCAGGTGCAAGACATTAATACGGGAGCACTTGCCCTTTAAATCTGAGAGCTCTGGCGCACACGCGCCCTAGGAGGCAGGGGCAAGAACGCCGGCGCTGAGGGAGTACGGAGTGGGCAGAAGAGAATGGAGGTTAGTGACAGGCTGGAATTTGCATGCGCGCACGTCCAGCGATGCGAATCCTTCCCTGCTGACTGAAGAGCTGTAAGGAAAGCGTTCACGGCCAGCATGTCTTAAAACAGCTTAAAACAGTATTTGTCTACAACACCAGCAGGTGTGTACTTTTGGCTGGCCTTTTACAGTATCTAGGCCCTTAAGACTTTAACAGGAACAAAATGTTACACCACGTACACCATTTTAGATGCCCTGGAGCCTGGACTGCACTAAATGGAGTTTAATGAAGCGATTCGTGTGATCAAATTTTGACGATATTTGCATTTGTTGCAAATTGAATTTTTCCTGAATTTGTAACGAATTTGGAATTGTCAGATTCGATTCACTCATCCCTAGTTGTAATTATTAGTATGACAACATATTAAGTTGCCATTTTAGAAAGTTCATGTGCTACAGTGTCTATCCTTAGACTATGTTCTCAAACTATTTTCTGGGGCTGAGAAGAGCAATTCTATGGGCTTTTTTCCCAAAATTTTATTAAAATATTATATATTTCAATGGCAGAAAGGCTGATGGTTCTCACACACTTTACTTTTGCAGCCACAGTTGTTATGGTTGTAAAATGAAGCCCCTGGGACATTTTTGAGGTTTTTACATGCCAAAATACAGACTTATTTTAGCATGTATTGTGGCACATAAATTAGGAAATATTTTTACGACATAAATTTCACCAAAACACGTAAATTATTTTGGGGCTATAGCTTAAAAGAAGGTCAAAACTATTGCAAGAAACGGACTAACAAACAGCTCAAAAGCAAGGAAAAAAACATTTTAAATTTTCAGATTTTCTTGCAGGTAAAAGGGAAAGGGGCTGTTTTTAAGGCTCAAAATAAGTTTATGAACATAGTATTACCCTTCTTGAATTATGGCAAAGCATTACTGTTAACAAAAAAAAAAAGCTAAACTTTCAACATGTCATACGATTTTGAGGCACCCTGATTAGAAAACACTGGCCAATTGCATGGAGGGGATCACAGGTGTATTTCAATGGGTGGGATGGCTGATGTGCGGGAGTGAGAAAAGGGACCTCACACTTACAAACAAGGAATCATGGGGCTTGTAGTGGGAGGGAACTCCAACAGGAAATAGCCAGTTCATGAAAAAAAAAGCAGCAGAGTTATGGTAATCTCACAACACAGCAATTGAGCCCCAAGAAAAGCGCAGATTCTTCCTAAGCATGTCCATTACTGTCTGGCAGGTAAGTACTAAAATCAACTTATGGTGGATAACCCCTTCAACAGTTATACATTTTTTTTTCACAATACTTAATACCATATGTATTCACTAAACAAATGTTGTTTGTGCTTTTTGTCACTCTCTTAACCTGATAACTACCATGGACGTCTATGCTCGTCCAATGGCCGTTACCGGGGTATGACGCGGGCTCTCGACTCGAGCCCGCGTGATAACGGCCGGCCCCCAGCTGATTCTTGTAGCTGGGAGCCAGCGTTAATAGCCGACATGTGGCGATCGCCGCGGGCAGCTATTAACCCTTTAGATTGCCGCTGTCAAAGTTGACAGCAGCGTCTAAAGGTGCCTGTATCCCGTCCCTGGTGGTCCAGTGGGGTGGATCGCCCCCCGAAGTGCGATCGCGGGGGGGCGATCCACTACTGAGGTAGCCTGAGGGCTTACCCCTCCTGCTGCGGCGGCTCCGGGGCTCTGAATGATACAGCCTGGCAGGGCCAGGCTTTATCAATCGAGCGCAGAGCACACAGATCATTGTGGTTTTGTGAAACCACAATGATCTGTATGAGGAATCTAATGATTCCTCCTAAAAGTCCCCTTAAGGGGACTAAAAGTGTAAAAAAAAAAAAAAGTTTAAAAAAAGTTTAAAAACACACACATTACCCCTTCCTTATTAAAAGTTTAAATCACCCCCCTTTTCCCAAATTCCATATTAAAAATAAAAATACACATATGTAGGTATCGCCGCGTGCGTAAATGTCCAAACTATAAAAATATATCATTAATGAAACCGCACGGTCAATGGCGTACACGCAAAAAAATTCCAAAGTCCAAAATAGCGTATTTTTGGTCACTTTTCATACCATAAAAAAAGGAATAAAAAGTGATCAAGAAGTCCGATCAAAATAAAAATGGTACCAATTAAAACTTCAGATCACGGCGCAAAAAATTAGCCCACAAACCACCCTGTACGCAGAAAAATAAAAAAGTTATAGGGGTCAGAAGAGGACAATTTTAAATGTATAAATTTTCGTGCATGTAGTTATGATTTTTTCCAGAAGTACGACAAAATCAAACCTATATAAGTAGAGTATCATTTTAATCGTATGGACCTACAGAATAAAGATAAAGTGTCATTTTTACCGAAAAATGTACAGCGTAGAAACAGAAGCCCCCAAAATGTACAAAATTGTGTTTTTTCTTCAATTTTGTCGCACAATGATTTTTTTTCCGTTTCGCCGTTAATTTTTGTGTAAAATGACTGATGTCATTACAAAGTAGAATTGGTGGCGCAAAAAATAAGCCCTCATATGGATTTTTAGGTGCAAACTTGAAAGGGTGATGATTTTTAAAACGATAAGGAGGAAAAAACGAAAGTGTAAAAACAGAAAAATGATTGGTCCTTAAGGGGTTAACCCCACTGTTACTTTTGGTTTAACTTTTTTATTTTTTTCTCCTCACCTTCTAAGAGACATAACTCTTATTTTTCCATACACAGACCCATATGAGGGCTTGTTTTTGTGCCACCAATGTAATTTGTAATTACATTTTTATTTTACGCTAAAATGTATGATGCAACCACAAAATATATTATTTTGTAGGGAACTTGAAAAGGAAACCGCAATTGTGCAACTTTTGGAGTTTTTTTCTTTTCTTGCAGTGTACTTTACATTAAAACTGGCATGTTCTTTATTCTGTGGGTCAATAAGATTAAAATGATACCCATATTTACATACTTTACTATTACCTTATATACTCGAGTATAAGCCGAGTTTTTCAGCACGATTTTTCGTGCTGAAAACCCCCCCCCTCGGCTTATACTCGAGTGAACTCTCCACCCGCAGTGGTCTTCAACCTGCGGAACTCCAGAGGTTTCAAAACTACAACTCCCAGCAAGCCCGGGCAGCCATCGGCTGTCCGGGCTTGCTGGGAGTTGTAGTTTTGAAACCTCCGGAGGTCCGCAGGTTGAAGACCACTGTGGCCTTCGACATCATCCAGCCCCCTCTCACCCCCTTTAGTTCTGTACAGTACTCACCTCCGCTCGGCGCTGGTCCGATGCCGCAGGACTGTCCGGAGAGGAGGTGGTCCGGTGGGATAGTGGTTCCGGGCTGCTATCTTCACCGGGGAGGCCTCTTCTAAGCGCTTCGGGCCCGGCCCCAGAATAGTCACGTTGCCTTGACAACGACGCAGAGGTACGTTCATTGCCAACGTACTTCTGCGTCATCGTCCAGTGAAGATAGCAGCCCGGAACCACTATCCCACCGGACCACCTCCTCTCCAGACAGTCCTGCAGGACCGGACCAGCGCCGAGCGGAGGTGAGTACTGTACAGAACTAAAGGGGGTGAGAGGGGGCTGGATGATGTCGAAGGCCGCAGTGGTCTTCAACCTGCGGACCTCCGGAGGTTTCAAAACTACAACTCCCAGCAAGCCTTGCTGGTAGTTGTAGTTTTGAAACCTCTGGAGGTCCGCAGGTTGAAGACCACTGCGGGCGGATGATGACAAGAGGATGATGAAGGGGGGGGGGGTGTGGGATGATGAAGGGGGGGGGGTGGGATGATGAAGGGGGGTGTGTGGGATGATGACAAGGGGATTATGAAGGGGGGTGGGGATGATGAAGGGGGGGTGTGGGATGATGAAGGGGGGGTGTGGGATGATGACAAGGGGATGATGAAGGGGGGTGGGGATGATGAAGGGGGGTGTGTGGGATGATGATGAAGGGGGGTGGGGATGATGACAAGGGGATGATGAAGGGGGGGTGTGGGATGATGACAAGGGGATAATGACAGATGATGATGATGAGGGTCTGGATGATGACAGGCGGTGATGATGATGAGGATGTTAATGACGGGGGTCTGGATGATGACAGGGGGGGATGATGTATTTCCCACCCTAGGCTTATACTCGAGTCAATAACTTTTCCTGGGATTTTGGGTTGAAATTAGGGGTCTCGGCTTATACTCGGATCGGCTTATATTCGAGTATATACGGTACTATATTACAGTTAAAAAAAAAACTACTGTAAATGTTTTTAACAAAATTAGTATGGTTAAAATCGCTCTATTCTGACCTCCATAACGTTCTCATTTTTCTGTATAAAAGACTGTATGAGTGCTCCATCATTTGTAGTTGTTGGTTCAATTTTTGTGTATATGTGACTTTTTGATCACTATGTGATGTGACCATAACGCAGAAACTTTGAACTTTTATTTTTTTTACGTTTACTTTTAAGTTCACCATACGCGATTATTAGCATTATCATTAAAATTGTATTTCAATCGTTTATGAAGTTCACCATACAGGATTATTAGCATTAGCATTAAAATTGTATTTCAATAGTTCAGACATTTACGCATGCGGTGATACCAAATATGTTTATTTTATTTATTTTTTATTTTTTGGAGAAAAAGGGGGATTTTAATTTTTATTTGGGGAGGGGCTTATTCTCATAAAAAAAATTATATATTTTTTTTTAACAAACTTTATCTATAGCAGTCATTAGATTGCTAATATTGAGCAGTAATATTGGTGATCTACTTCTCTAGTCTGCTAGGAGGAGGAGAACGCTGGAGCTGCATCGAGGCAGGTGAGGGGACCTCCAGCGGCCATTTTGACTTATCAAATACTTACAATTATGTTGAAGGTTGTCTGAAGAGTCCCCCCGAGCCCTGATAATGCTGTGATCAGTATTGATCGCAGATGTCCGTCATTATCGGCGGGTCCCTAGCTGCTGATTGCAGTTGAAACCCACCGTGCATGAAATGCATGCAGCTTGTGTGCTCGCTTTATATACAGGACGTAAACTAATGTCCTGGTGCTTTAAGTACCAGCACATCAGGAAGTACATTTACGTCCATTGTCCTTAAGGGGTTAATGGGTTGTTTGATGAAGATTTTAATTTCACGTACCCAACCTGCCTAATGAACCAATAAAAGCTTTAACTCCCTTTCTTTGATCCTGATCCTGTTGTAGCTTCCGGTATCAGGGTGACCCATTAGCTGGAGCTGCAAATGAGATGTCACAGCACGCTTAGCCAATGATTGTCAAACACCTCAGCTGCAAATACTACCATTTGAAGCTCAGGTAAAAGGAGTTTCACCGGCCACACACAGGGTACCCTGATACCTGAGGCTATGAGGGATTAAGCACGGTGAGTTTAAGCTCTAACTGTTTTATTAGGCAGTCTGAGCATAATAATTATTGAACTCAAAATTTTCACTGGACAACCTCTTTAAATATGTGATGACCGCCACGCCCCCTGCCATAGACTTGCATTAAGGGGACGGGCCGTGATGTCACGAGGGGCGGAGCCATGAAGTCACGCTGCTCCGTCCCCTGCGAACTCGCTCTGTGCAGTAATGATAGCGGGGTCCGCAGCGTCGATCCCGGGGGTCCCCAGCAGCAGGACCCCGGCGATCTGACATCTTATCCCCTATTCTTTGGATAGGGGATAAGATGTCTAGGGGCGGAGTACCCCTTTAAGGAGGATATCATCAATTTATTTAAGTATATAGTTAGTGCATTTGGAGAAATATAATATCCCCTCCCCTACATCCATTCATACCCCTTCCCTTCACTTCCTTTGGTTAAAGTTGATGGACATATGTCTTTTTTCAACTGTACTATGTAATTATGTAACATGTCACGTTATTCACTTTTCTTTCTACCTCCACCGAGCTCACATTGCCATGATGATGTCCTTACAACTACAAAGTTTGCCTCTTTGGCCCCACATTTCTGTATCTCTCTTCCCCAACATAATACCCATATTATGCTTGCCTGCTGCCCAGGAGCCTCTATTACCGCGCTTAGAGCATAGCCAAATGCCTCCGAAAACCATAATGCCAATATTGTGCCAGTGGGCATTGATACATAGTAATGCAGGGGCATAATTATAAAAAGCTGGGTCCTGTAGCAAATTCTTAGACCCCGAAAGAACCATAACCTAGACCCCACATCATACCCCAATATAAATTTAGACCCAAGACAAGACCCGCTTAATTAATCAGACCCCAGACAAAACCTCTAAATTAACACAGATGCCAGACCAACCCCCAAAATGGAATTTACTACAGATGGCCTGACTCCTAATTTAATTTGGTACCCTAAATATAACATATAACACTGTTGTACTACCTTTTACAGCATGATCTAAAACAAAGTTAGTTTTATACTAGTTAAAGTGGCAAGACACTATTAGGAGTATGAAACCCTTGGAAAGTAATATTATTTACTTTTCATTTGTAGGCTTTTCAAATAAAACTTCCTTAACTTAAAAGATTTTTCTTAGTCTCAACTTATTGTAGCAATGACGAATTAACAAGGCCCATAGAGACTCTATTTCCCACTTTACCTGCATAAGAAAAATACTGCTTTTCTCATTCAAGCTTTGAAGTGTATACAGTGCCTGCAGCATTAAGATATCCAGTACTTCTTGAGTGTTTTTTAAGAAACACATAGGTACATTTTTTATGTTAAAGGAGTATTCCGGTGAAAAACAATTTTTTTCAAATCAATTGGCTCCAGAAAGTTAAACAGATTTGTAAATTACTTCTATTAAAAAATCTTAATCCTACCAGCACTTATCAGATTCTGAAGTTAAGTTGTTCTTTTCTGTCTGTCTAGAGTGCTCTGCTGACACCTCTGTCTGTCTCAGGAGCTGTCCAGAGTAGGAGCAAATCCCCATAGCAAACCTCTCCTGCTCCGGACAGTTCCTGTGACAGAAAGAGGTTTAAGCAGAGAGCACTGTGGACAGACATAAAAGAACAACTTAACTTCAGTAGCTGAAAAGTACTGGTAGGATTAAGATTTTTTAATAGAAGTAATTTACAAATCTGTTTAACTTTCTGGAGTCAATTGATATGAAAAAAATATTTTTTTACCGGAGTACCCCTCTTACCCTAACCTGTTAAAAATTCAACCAATACACTTTCCCTTTGTTCAATGGATTTTACAACATATAACAATTCCCTAAAATATAGGAATCTGTGCAGCTCCATACACAAAGAAATAAAAATATGTATGTTTTATAAACAATTAACCGGTTGCTGTCTAAGGACGGGCCGGCTCATCCTAAGACGGCAAGCAGTGTATAGTGTGGGCTCCTGACTCGAGTCCGCGCCATAGATCGTCGCTGACAGTGGTGTCTAAAGGGACCTTTAACCAGTCTCTGGTCGTGGGGGGGGGGGGGGGGGGGGGGGGGGCGTTCAACTGCTGAGGTAGCTGGAGGGCTTACTTCTGCTTCCTGCTCGCCTACAGCTCTGAGATTGATAAAGCCTGGCTGGAACAGGCTTTATCAATCCAGCGCAGAGCACATACAATAGAGGTTGGGGGTCCAGCTCACAAAAATGGATAAAACTTAGCTTTTACTTCACATAGGTAAAAAATATGGACAAAAAAAGAAAACAAAAACCTATAGGTGCATTGAAAACAAACGCTGACGCGTTTCGAACTTGCTACGAGTTCTTAGTCATGGCAAATAATATATAAAAGAGAAAAGGTTTTTATACATGAGTAACTACCATGTACTCAGGTACACATGTATAAAAACCTTTTCTCTTTTATATATTATTTGCCATGACAAAGAACTCGTAGCAAGTTTGAAACGCGTCAGCGTTTGTTTTTAATGTACCTATAGGTTTTTGTTTTCTTTTTTTGTCCATATTTTTTACCTATGCGAAAAAAAAAATAAGTTTTATCCATTTTTGTGAGCTGGACCCCCAACCTCTATTGTTTGTTCCATATCTTTCGGGATACGGCCCGCTTTGTCCGTGCTCCAAGTCTATCTGCAATGCCGCATGAGAGCCGCAATCCTATCCATTGATGTCCATAGCGAGTAATGAGCTGAACAATGTTCTTCTCTTTTTGTCTATTTGCAGAGCACATAGATCAATCTAGTTCTACAGAACTACATTCACCTGTATAAGGAATCTGTTGATTCCTCATAAAAGTCCCCTAAGGATTAAAAGTAAAAAACTAAAGTTGAATAAAAATGTAAAAAAAATACCCATTAACCCCTTCCATATTAAAAGTTTAAGTCACCCCCCCTTTTGCAAAATTCCATATAAAAAATATGTAAACATAATAGAATAAACATATGTGGCATTTCCACATGCACTAATGTCCAAACTATAAAAATATAATGTTAATTAAGCCATACAGTCAATGGCGTACACATAAAAAAATACCAAAGTCTAAAATTGCATATTTTTGGTCACTTTATATACTCTAAAAAAAATTGTATAAAAAGCGATCCAAAAATCCTATTAAAATAAAAATGGTACTTCAGATCACAGCGCAAAAAATGAGCCCTCAAACATCCCCGTATGTGGAAAAATGAAAAAAAAATATTTTTTTAGGAAGTAAAATAAAACCAATATAAATTAGGTATCCTTGTAATTTTATGGACCTACAGAATAACGATAAGGTGTCATGTTTAAAAGTGCACTGCGTAGAATCAGAAGCCCCAGAAAGTTACAAAATGGCCTTTTTTCAATTTTGCCCCACAAACATTTTTTTCTGGTTTCACCGTAGAAAAAAAATGATTGATGTCATTACAAATGAAAATTGGTGGCGCAAAAATTTTTTTTTAGAAGGCGAGGAGGAAAAAAACAAAAGTGCAAAAATGAAAAATGGCCTGGTCCTTAAGGGGTTAAGTATGTAAAACATGAATAAATGAAGAAAAATATTTAAATAGCCCTAGACATGTCTGAGACCTATTTGTTTGACCTTATAGAAAATAAATCATACATTCCCTAGCCAATTTCCTAAATTTTGCCCAATGGCAGCTTTTTGTCTTAATTAAAAATCATTTGTTGCCTTATAGATTACAATCCTCAATATAATTGTCATTTAATGGGCATGCGCCTATATTTTAAATATTGCCATACACATACAGCAGAGAAAAAGAAGGGAGGGAGACAGACAGGAGGCGCAACCTGTGCCGTTATTCCTATAGGAATCAATAGTTATAATGCATACAACATGGTGCTAACCTGGTGATGTTGTACGCAGAGTACAACATCTAATCAAGCATGTCACCCGATTCCGGGATAGAGAGCCAGGAGCTGCCCGAGGTGATCCTGTGTCGGAGGAGATCTCAGACCGGTGATAGGTAGCTGAATGTATCCCGTAGAAGCAGGAGAAGGGAAACCTCGTTGCGGCGCTCGCTCGGCAGTAGCTTGCAGTAGCCAGAGGAGATGTGTATATCCTCAGTACTGTACTATACACAGATGAGGATATACACATCTCCTCTGGCTACCGCAAGCTACTGCTGAGCGAGCGCCACAACTAGGTTTCTCTTTTCCTGCTTCCACGGGATACATTCAGCTTAAATATTGCCATAGCATTCATATTTAAGGCAGAGACCATTATAGTTTGACTACACAACTTGCAATGAACCCTTTCCTAAATCAATTTTTGGCCCCCACATGTAAAAAACAAACAAACTGAAAATGTTTTGACTATATTCCAACATATACCCATGGTGTACAGCCACAACCTGATTTAGCCAGCTAGTCTGGTTAGTCATCACATAGTAAAAGATAGCCTAGGACCACCCATGCAGAAAGCAAATACCAATGCTAGGCTCTGGCAGGACAATGCACAGGATACTGAAACAAAATTTAGCAGGTCTAGAGATTATTTACCAAAAAGTCATGCCTGCTAGCAGAGAGCAATAAGAACTGTGGAAAGTGCTGGGAAGACTGCACAGCACAAGAAATCAGCTGCTAGTAATATTTCTGACTATATTTAGACCGTCATGTCTTCTTATAATCAACATCTACGTAAATGTTTAACTGCAGGAGATAAATGCTCCTCTTCTGTTAAAACCATCTTGTGTTAATGAACAGTAGAATACAGGCACACGGCTACAGCTTGTATAAAACACTTAGGTTCAAACATTTTAAATGGGATCTATTTTTACTTACCTGATCTGTTTTATTTCTTGGCAGAACTGATGGTAGAATAGACACTTGGTGTCATAAAACAATGGCTTCTGGCCTTTTAAAGTCTTCAGATTGTAATCTTTGCTTATATTTTTTCAGCACAGATTTTATTCCTATTTTTAACTAATATTCTCTAGTGAAGACTCTTTATCTCAACTTGTGTTGGAGCTCTAGTTCCTGTAGCTTAAAGGGGTATTCCAGGCCAAAACTTTTTTTTATATATCAACTGGCTCTGGAAAGTTAAACAGATTTGTAAATTACTTTGATTAAAAAATCTTAATCCTTCCAATAGTTATTAGCTTCTGAAGTCGAGTTGTTGTTTTCTGTCTAACTGCTCTCTGATGACTCACGTCCCGGGAGTTGTGCAGTTCCTATGGGGATATTTTCCCATCATGCAAAGCTCCCGGGACGTGACATCATCAATGAGCAGTTAGACAGAAAACTTCAGAAGCTAATAACTATTGGAAGGATTAAGATTTTTTAATAGAAGTAATTTACAACTCTGTTTAACTTTCCGGAGCCAGTTGATATATAAAAAAAAAGTTTTTGCCTGGAATACCCCTTTAAGATGCAAGATTTCTAAAGCCTAAAGTCTCAATGAACAACTAAGGTTGTTTTACGCTTCCTCTGGCTTTCTTGCACCATTCACACGGACTGAATAAATATTTAAAATTGCATCTGTAACCATTCATAAAAAATTGGAGACTTTTAAAAACTGTAAATATTTCTTTATAACTAGCCATTTATGGATCCGGTACTGGTATAATAAGAATCGGGTACAAATATATATGCTGTAATGAACCTGACATCCATGGACAACAATCTATTACAGGTGTAAATGTGTGAAATATTAAGATTGGTCAATGTTATCAATGTTAATATAAAATTACTACAGCATGTATCCAGAGCTCAAACATATTTGGAAAACAAATTTCTGACACCTAGGAACTAACCAAAACATTGGTTAAAGTTTTCAGTGATCTCTGTGCAAATACAGTTGTGGTCAAAAGTAAGCATTACCTGGTATGAATTAAGAAACCAAACTAAAGCGATGGTTTGGAAAATATGACTGATGATGTATTTTATTTACATGTCGTGCATCCTGCCAAAACATTAACCTTTATGATATACTTTATAAGAAAATGTTATTTCTTTTTTATAGAAATGATGGCTTATAAAACTATGGCTTTGTCCAAGCTGAATCACAGGCATGGACAAAGTTCAGTAAGTGAGGGTGGGCTAGCACTCCTCTGTGCTCTGTCCTGTCCTATCAGACAGAGCACAGAGGTGTACTATCACACAAGAGAGAGCACAGAGGAGTCCTGTCAGACAGGGGAGAGCACAGAGGAGTGCTATCAGACAGGAGAGAGCACAGAGGAGTCCTATCAGACAGAGCACAGAGGTGTACTATCAGACAGGAGAAAGCACAGAGGAGTCCTATCAGACAGGAGAGAGCACATAGGAGTACTATCAGACAGGAGAGAGCACAGAGGAGTCCTATCATACAGGAGAGAGCACAGAGGAGTACTATCAGATAGGAGAGCACAGAGGAATTCTATCAGACAGGAGAGAGCACAGAAGAGTCCTATAAGACAGGAGAAAGCACAGAGGAGTATTTTCAAACAAGAGAGAGCACAGAGGAGTCCTGTCAGACAGGAGAGAGCACAGAGGAGTCCTATCAGACAGGAGAGAGCACAGAGGAGTCCTATCAGACAGGAGAGAGCACAGAGGAATACATTCAGACAGGAGAGAGCACAGAGGAGTCCTATCATACAGGGGAGAGCACAGAGAAGTCCTCACTTACTGGACTTTGTCCATACCTGTGCTTCAGCTTGGACAAGGCCATGATTCTTAAGCCATAATTTCTTTAAAAATGAAATTTTCTTATGTAGTATATTAGAAAGCTTAATGGTTTGCCAAGATGTACAACATGTACAAAGTTTTTGTATCTGACAGTGCCCATTTAAGGATAGTGACCATATGAAGCCATTTACTATCACATAGTTGTTTGGTTCCTTTTTAAATCATAATGGTACCAGAAATCACCCAAATGGCTCTAATAAAAAGTTTACATACCCCTGAGTATTTGCCCTGTTACAGATACACAAGGTGACACACACAGGTTAAGTGGGCAATTAAAGGTTAATTTCCCACACCTATGTTTTTTTTATTGCAATTAGTGCAAGATGTAAATTAATATAAAAATGTATCCAAAGTCTCAAAAATACCAGTCAGTACTGTTTAATCACTTATCAATACGTGGAAAATATGCAGGTCTCTTGAGACCAAACCAAGGTCAGGTAGACCAAGAAAGATTTTAGCCACAACTGCCAAAATAATTGTTCAGAATACAAAGGAGAAATAAGGCTGGTCTGGAAAAAAGACTGTGTGGTTGTTTCAAGGAGCACAATATGATGCTACTTGAACAAAGAATGAGCTGCATGGTCAAGTTGCCAAAAATAATTATTCACTGTGCCAAATCCACAAAAAAGCCTGTTTACATTATGCCAGACAACACATTGACATGCCTCACGGCTTCTCGTGAAACCAAATGAAGCTTTGTGGTCACAACCATAAGTGCTATGTTTGGAAAAGAATACCATCCCCACTGTGAAAAATGGTGGTGGATCACTTTTTTAAAGGGTATGAGCTCTAAAGCACAGGGAATCTTGAGAAAATGAATGGTAACATGAATGCAGCATGTTATCAGAAAATACTGGCAGACAATTAGCATTCTTCTGCATGAGTTGTGCACATGGAAGCTTCTGGACTTTGCAGCACAACAATGATCCTAACTAAGCACAAGACCAAGTGGTACAACAGAAAAAGTAAAGGTTCTGCAGTGGCCATTACAGTCTCCTGACCTTAATATCATTGAGCCACTCTGGAAAGAAATGAAATGTTTACTTTACATGATAAACAGAGTAGATCCAACCTGTAGGTGGCCCCACTGTATAAATGAAATCCTTTTTTTCTGACTGCCACAGTTCAGTCATGGTATATACATCTGGGCCATGTTATGCTGTTTATAAGGAGGACTAACAAAGGGTTAGCTATACATTGATGCAACCTTGATTCAGGTGTAAATAAATACATTTCTAATAAAACATTGAATGAATGAATGAAAACATTAACATGGATTAATGGACATCTAAATACAGTTGGAATTATATGTTTCCATACTCTATAGACCTATTCATAAAAACACAGTTTTTATCCTAATTTAATCCTAGTGCATATTCCCTTAGGTAGGTCACTATCTTTTCTATATTTTAACCCCTTCCCTCTTGGGCGATTTTACATTTTTGCACTTCTCTTTACCTGTTAAAAGTCATAACCCTTTCAATTTTGCACTTAAAAATCCATATAATCGCTTATTTTTTGCGCCACCAATTCTACTTTGTAATTACATCAGTCATTTTACCCAAAAATTTATGGCAAAACGAAAAAAAAAAATCAATGTGCGACAAAATGGAAGAAAAAAGGCCATTTTGTAACTTTTGGGGGCTTCCGTTTCGGTAAAAATGACATGTTATCTTTAATTTGTAGGTCCATACAATTAAAATGATACCCTACTTATATAGGTTTGATTTTGTCTTACTTCTGAAAAAACATATATTCTGACCCTTATAACTTTTTATTTTTCCATGTACGAGGCGGTATGAGGGGTCATTTTTTGTGCCGTGATCTGAGGTTTTTATCGGTACCATTTTTGATTTGATCTGACTTTTTGATAACTTTTTATTCATTTTTTTAATGGTATAAAAAGTGACCAAAAATGCGCTATTTTGGACTTTGGAATTTTTTTGCACGTCCTCCATTGACCGTGTGGTTTAATAAACAATATAGTTTTATAGTTCGGACACTTACGTACGTGGCGATACCACATATGTTTATATTTATTTACACAGTTTTTTTTTTATGGGAAAAGGGGGTGATTCAAACGTTTATTAGGGAAGGGGTCATCTTTATTAACTTTTTTTTTTCACTTTTTTTTTGCAATGTTATAGCCCCCATAGGGGACTGTAACATGCAGTACATTGATTCACTACGCTAGTCACTGCCATTGCATTGCAATGCAATGCATTGATCAGTGTTATCGGCGGTTGATTGCTCAAGCCTGGATTTCAGGCTTGGAGCAATCAATCGCCGATCGGACGCACAGGAGGCAGGTGAGGAACCCTCCTGTTGTGTTCTAGCTGATAGGGACATTGCGATTTTCCCGAAGCTTTTACTTTCACTTTAGACGCGGCAATCAACTTTGATCACCGCGTCTAAAGAGTTAATGCCTGACATCAGCCCGATCGGCGATGTCTGGCATTAGCCATGGGTCCCGGTTGCTTGTAGCAACTGGGACCCACCGGGTAGGATACGCACTCACCTGTTGAGCGCGCGTAATAACTCGGGAGCTGCTTATGGGAGTTTATAAACGTCCATATGCGGAAAGGGGTTAAGGATAGAAGTTGTCAGCATAATACTAGAGACATAATGAAATAATGATTTATTTCAGCATTTACTTATTGCACATGAGGAGTAGCACAACATTCTGCTCTGCAGCTTTCATCTCTAATTTTCAGTAGTCCCTGAGATAGTGGGGAATTCTAATATATATGATAGCTTCCATACACTGCACATACACAGAAAAGGCAATCCTGCTCTTTATAGTATACCATTAATAACAGCAGAAGGGATGAGTGAATCGAATCTGACAAATTCTAATTTGTTACGAATTTCATGAACAATTCGCTTCGCAATGAATCCGAATATCGCAGCGATTCGATCACTTCATTAAACTCCATTTAGTGCGGTCCAGGCTCCAGGGCATCTAAGATGGCGGCTTCACATGTCAGGACATGCGGCAAGGAACTCTGGGAAGGCGGAAACACGGGTAGGCGGGATGACCCTGAATCTCATGCAGCATGCAGCCTATCAGCAGCCAGCCACCCCTGTGATGTCACGGCCCTATATAATCGTCAGCAATCTTGCGGCCTGTCACATCAATGTTCAATTGCTGAAAGAGAGGGTCAGAGAGCAGTGTGTGTTGCACAGAAAAGCATTTTAATAGCAGGGATTCACCTCCCAGTCACATCAGCGTTCTATTGCAGAGTGAGAGGGGGACAGAGAGCAGTGTATGTTGCACAGAAAAGCATTTTTACAGCACCGATTCACCTCAAGGCCAAATTCATCCTAGAAGCACTGATAGGGAAGAGAGAGATTGAGAAAGAAAGAGCAATTTTGGGTGTACTACACAGCGACTGTGTGCTGCAGCACTGGTGTGTACAACAACTGGAAAGCTAATAGTAGCCAGCCGGTTAGGGTGAGCAGAGCACTAAAAGCCATAATCACCTGCTATTAGAGCCTAATACAGGTTGTGTGGCAGAGCGTATTGTTCTCTATCAAGTGTAACCTGTGCGTACATAGGTGTTGAATGATTTTGTTCCTGTTAAAGTCTTAAGGGCCTACTTACTGTTAAAGGCCAGCCAAAAGTACACACCTGCTGCTGTTGTAGACAACTACTGTTTTAAGTGTAGTGTAGTGTATTGTAGTTCCCTCATAAGTGCATACCACGTACGTACATTTATGTGGTGTACCATTTTGTTCCTGTTAAAGTCTTAAGGGCCTACTTACTGTGAAAGGCCAGCCAAAAGTACACATCTGATGGTGTTGTAGACAAATACTGTTTTAAGTGTTCACAAGGCTTCATAACAGAAAGTGAAGTGCTGGCACTGCTCTCCCTCTATATATTCTCCCTTAAACAGTCTATATGCGTTCTCTAGCTAGCAGCGTATCTTCATGTGGTGGTGCTCATGTACTGCGATAGTGATAGGATGAATGCAAATCCAAATACTTAAGAAGAAAGTACAGGCAACTCACCACGTTGTAGTAACTTCGTGTTTATTGCTGGGACATGCAGGTAAAGCGGCTCCACGCCACACCGGGATGCCGAACACTAGTGCGTTAACCGATTTGTTAACCGTTAACCGACTGTTTTAAGTGTAGTGGAGCATATTTTACTCCCCTCATGAGTGCATACCATGTATGTACATCTACGTGGTGTACTATTTTGTTCCTGTTAAAGTCTTAAGGGCCTACTTACTGTGAAAGGCCAATCAAAGGTACACACCTGCTGATGTTCTAGACAAATACTGCTTTAAGAGTAGTGGAGAGTATTGTACTCCCTCATATTTGCACTAATCATGTCAGGCAGAGAAGTGCCAGGACATGCACAGAGGAGTGGCAGAGGCCTAAATTAATCAGGCGCAGGCAGAGGTTGCAGCAGACTATGGGCGAGTGGCCTGAGCTCCTGGTATCAGCTAGTGGTCGTGTCTCTACCAGCAAACCATCATCGAATGGTTAACTGGGTCATCCACTTCATCACAAGTGACATCTGACACCCAAAGTCAACAGTCGGTGGGTTCCTGAGACACAACCCTCAGTTGGAATGGCCCTGTCCTCCCATTGCCTCTGTCCTATGCAGTTCCCTCCCCCATAGAAGTATCCTATTCTGTGGGCTCAGCTCCACTATTTAGTGAGGACGATCTACTAGAGGACAGTAAGCAGCTACTGCCCAGCCAAGAAGTGGAGGAGACATCTCCCGCTTCCTCCACTATGTGGGCAAGTAGTGATGAGGAGAGTGGCGTGGTAGGTGGTGTTGAGAGTGTTCAGGCACCTGAAGCACACACTGTTGAGGAACCTGAGGAGGACATCAGTGACGTGCAGACACAACTCGATGATGATGAAGCCGATCGCTCTTGGGAGCCGGTTGCAGAAGGGGCTTCATCATAATCAGGAGAAGAGGGCTGAAGGTTGCCCGTGAGGCAGCATCTGAGCCAGCAAGGTGGTAGCATGGTTGGCAGTCAGCATGGTGGCAGAAGTGGGAAGTCTGGAGCCAAAAGTGCCCGGGATAGACCACCTGCTTCGCGGCAGCCTACCAGATCGAGAGGGAGTGGAACAGAGGTCCCTAGAGTCGGCGGCAGTAGCAGTCAGTGTGGACTGTTGGGTGGAAAATCAGCTACTCTGTGGTGTGGCAGTTTTTCATCAAGTATCCGGAGGATGTTAACATGGCCATATGCAATTAAAAAAAAATTCTTTAATCTTTGCAATTGTGAGGACCTATGGTCTTGTCAGGCTGCAGTCACCTCCAGGCTGTGTCATTCTGTCACCATGTGTTCTCCTATTGCTGCTGCCACCTCCAGGCTTGGTCATTCTGCCACATTTTGGACACTTCATGCTGGTGCCACCTCCAGGCTGTGTTATTGTGCCACCATATGGTCTCCTCATGCTGTTGGCACCTTAAACTTTTAAAATGTTAATCTATTTTAAATATTCAATTAAAATTTTACAAAATATCTTTAAACTTTTCTATTGTGAGGCTGCTGACACCTCTAGGCTCTGTCATTGTGCCACCATGTGACTCCTTGTTATATTGGGTTTTGTGGTCATACAATATTAGTTGAAAGTAAACACTTCGGTCACCCGGGATATTAAACTTGTGACTCTAATCAAAATCTTAAATTTAAAAAAATCGATGTAATCTTTTCAAGACTGAGGCACTATGGTCATCGACACCATATATTATCGGTGGAATTACAAGCTTTTTCACTGCAGCCACTTCTAGCTCTATGTGCCCACTTATCCAATGGCACAGAAGCTGAATATGCTCCTGTCCAAGTTGCTGGTACTGCAGTCCCTCCCTTTCCAAGTGGACACAGAGCATGGGGGTGCGCTGAGAGGAAGGGGCTGGAACAGGTGGTAGCTTGCCTCCAATTACTCCTGCAGCAAAGCACCCCCACAACATCATGATGCCACTGCTGAACTTCATGGTCGAGTTGTTTTTATTTAGTTTGAAAGTACATAACCGTAGTCATTATGGCCAAACATTTCCATTTGTTTTTTAGACCTGGTGGCATTTCTACAAAAAGGAACATCTTTGTTCCCATGAGCAGTTGCAGACTATAACCTGGCTTTTTAGATTGTGGTTCTGGAGCAGTGGCTTCTTCTTTGCAGAGCAGCCACATGTCATGTAAATATAGGACACATTTTACTGTTAATATAAATATCCATCTCCTATGTGAACAAAATAATCACTACATGGTCTGGTCCTGTGGTTTTTCATCTATACATAGAAACAGGCATTCGAAAATTGCTTCCACCCCATGATGTCATACATAAAGGCAAGCAGACCTTGAAATCATTCTACAGGTACATCTCCAATTTCCTCACATGATGTCAAGCCTATCCGAAACTTCAAAAGCAAGGTATCCTTTAAAGGGATTTTAAAGAAGATATCCTAAACATCTAGCTAAACTATAGTTTGTTGACATGGAATCCGTAGAAAGATAAATATGAGTTTTAATGACGTCAACATGTAAACACAATTCCATCTTTTATCGATACACAGAAGATAGATACTTGTACATTTTATTTTTGGTTTAATTTTCCTTCAAAGAGAATAGGTCAAAGTTATTAAATTAGTAAGTTCTGCCCTGTGTAGAAGCTTGAACCGTTTAAAGGGGTACTCTGCCCCTAGACATCTTATCCCCTATCCGCTGCTGGGGAACCCCGTGATCTCGGCTGTGGCACCCCAGACATCCAGTGCATGGAGCGAACTTCATTCTGTGCTGGGTGACTAGCAATTCGAGGTGGAGGCTCATGACATCACAGTCACACCCCGCTTGTGATGTCACAGCCATGCCCCCTCAATGCAAGTCTATGGGAAGGGGTGTGACGGCCATCATGCCAACGCTGCACCAGATGATCTAAACGAACACCAGGTGCAGCAGGGAGATTGTGGGGGTCCCCAGTGGTGGGACCCTGGCAATCAGATATCTTATCCTTTGAATAGGGGATAAGATGTCTAGGGGATAATATGTCTAGGGGAAGAGTACCCCTTTAAACCAGGAATATGCAGCTCCCAGCACCAGCATACAATTCACTTTGCCCTACAAAATAGAGGTTAAGTAGGCATTTTTCCTTTTCAAAAAGTGTCCAAATGCTCCACAGGGGTTGTCTTTATGAGAAAACCCCTCCAAAGAGGATCTGTTTCCATTTTTTATAAGCCATTTACAACTCCCTTAATGGAATAGGTGTGTGTATATATGTATGTATATATATATACATATATATATATATATATATATATATACACACACACATGTAAATATCTCTTTTTTTTAATACCAAATTTTATTACATTTTTTTAATTTATTTTAAACAATAGTTTTTTTTATTGAGTTTTAAGTATAATACAAAAAAGTCCAGGCTGACCTGGTGTAAAATATACTTAAGAAATGTATAAACATTAGTGTAAGAACCTTTACTGCTACACTGCCTACTGTGACAGAATTAAGTTGGATATGATAGCTCTGTACAAATAACTATAGATGGACCAAAGAGGGCTTCAAAAGAAGAATGTAAGCTCTAATCTTTAGGGTATGGTCCCATGTAGCATATTTGATGCTGCGTATTTGTTGCTGCTGCGTATTTTGCTACCCATTGACTTCAAAGGGTAGGAAAATAAGCAGCTGCATCAAATATGCAGCATCATATATGCTACGTGGGACCATACCCTTAAAACGAGGAGTGATATGAGGAGGTGAGCCAGTGATGATATATGGAAAGAAATCTTCGATGGGTACCACCACCAAGGGAGATCAATTTTTCAAAAGAGCAGATAAGGTTAATCGCTAGGACTAATTTCATTGGGTCTGGAATTTACGCAGTTTTCCATTTCCTAAGTAGGACTATCTTAGCTATCACACAGCTTATGCTTAAGAGAGCTCTCGCTTTAGATGGGAGTTGGTCAATTCCTAGCAACAGAAGGACCAGTTGCGTAAACCAGTCAATAGAATAAGGTGCAATTGTGGACAAAAGTTGTTTACAGAAAGACCAGTATGTCTGTATGACTGGGCAGGTCCATAAGACATTTATTAATTTTTTTTTAGTACCTTATTGATCAATTAATTGAAAATGTTAAATTGCCACATCCTGATAGACGAAAAAATAATTGGAATTCTTATTTTCTTTATAATCATGCTTTAAGTTGGCTTATTCGGAAGATAGAGCACCACAGGTGGAGCAGTAAATGGACTTTGGAAAAGGGGTGTTGGCTGCAGTATACATTCACATGGCCAAGTTAAGCAGCATAGCAGACTACATTTTATTGTCAAAATGTGTACATTCTTTGTAGTGCTTACACTATTTCACTATATACTTTTATGTAACATCTAGTTGCAGCTGAAAAAAATCTGTAAAAATGGCATCCAAAAAATTCTGTGTGATTACAAAAAAAAGCTGTTTAAAAAAAAAATTATTTATGTATTTATTTATTTATTTATATACTGATTTCTTAAATGGCATTTTTTGGCTCTAATAAAAATAGGGAGATTTATTAAAATCAATCAGATTGCTTCTTTCATTTTTCATTCCAGTTTTGATTAATCACCCCCAATGTGTAAAGTCAGGGAACCATGTGCATCTACACCGGGCCAGATTATATTTGGTGGAGACCCCAGGACAAAAAATCTGGTAGGGGCTCCCATACATACCTGGTGGTATGCCTCTGCAACCACTACAGTATCTTTCAATCACTTAAATTATCAAATAAACTTTTTTTCCCTATAAAATGCATCTTTTAGCTGTTGTAGGACTCGACACCCCCCCCCACACCATGTGAATGCTAAGGGTTGTAGTCCTAATATACAAACACCCTATAGATGGTGGGTTACCTGTAATTCTTGAGCGCAGGGATGAGACCACTAAACAGCCTCCTAAGTAAGCATTATTCAGTGCAGCCAAAGTTGCCAATAATCCCAGAAAGGGGTGGGGATTACCTATGAGTAGTTAGGGTTTCAGCTGTCAAGGGAACGGGCTTAAATGACTCTGGATTCTTTCGGAAGTCTACCTTAGCAGTGAATAGTTAGAAAGGTAACATGTAGTACTAACAAACAGAGAGCTAAAGTAGCCTCTCTCCTCCCTATATTACAGAGAGGGGCAGCACTGTCCTGCTACTGTAGATATTTACAATACAATAATAATGATAATTTATTTATTCATATATCACCAATTTTGTTTGCAGTGTACTGAGATTGTCATCACTTACACTGGTACCTGTCCCCAATGTGGCTCACAATCTAAACTTTAAATTGAACAATCAATTTTGTAGTGTTGGATAAAACCCAAGCAAACACGCAGAGAATATACAATCTCCTTGAATACTCCAGCTTGCATGACAACAGTGCTAACCACTGAGCCACCATGCAACCCTCAAGATAGTTATTTGCCCCTGGTCTCCTGCACATCATGTTACAGCTTCCACAAAGGCTTTGATGCTCAGAAACCGGCCTAAAATCTATAAGTAATGCTAGTCAGTCTATGGGGGATACTTGTCCCCATTTGATGACATATCGTTCACTGAAAGTAACAGAAAGTAAGGGTGCGTTCACACGAAGTAAATCAAGAGTAATTCATGCCGAAAAATTTACGGGCGGAAAAAGGAATTTTATTTTCACGGAAATTGCGCACGGAAATGGGGGAGAAATAAGTGAAGGGTTTTTCAGCCATTTCCACTCGGATTCCACGCGAAAACGAAGTCAGACGGAATTTTTTTTTACCATTGACTTCTATTGATTTCTGCTAGCGGCTTCCGCTTGAAGAATGAACATGTTCATTCTTCAAACGGAATGGAATTCAGCGTCGGAATTGCGCTAGCAGAATTTCCGCAGTGTGAACAGGACAGCGGAAAAAACATTAAAGTCAATGGGCAGAGGAGATCACTACAATGTGAGCGGGCTCAGCCACATCAATTAGAAAAGGGGTGCTGCTATACGTATCAATGTAATAAAATATCCAGAAAGAAAAAGAAACACGCAAAACAGCGCACACCCATAAATATCAAAAAAAAATTTTCTTTATTAATACATGAATCAAAAAAGACAGACAAGGTTCTTAAAAACATTTAAAACAGGCCTAAGCAGCCAAAGCACAAAACAGGGTGAGCTCCCTCAGCAAAGGGATCCCCACCCAGGGCACATGCCTATTACAGTATATCAATATCGTCCCTATGTCATACAAATAAGCTACCGCATAACACTAGACTCATCACAACAGCCCATATACAACCTGTATTCTCATGTAGCAAGTAGTGGTGAAGTGACACAGGACGGTTAATGGAGGTGTTACCAGGCAAGTGCCCCCCTAAAGACCCCACGCGTTCCGTTGCCCGTCGGCAACTTCCTCAGAGGAAGTTGCCGACGGGCAACGGAACGCGTGGGGTCTTTAGGGGGGCACTTGCCTGGTAACACCTCCATTAACCGTCCTGTGTCACTTCACCACTACTTGCTACATGAGAATACAGGTTGTATATGGGCTGTTGTGATGAGTCTAGTGTTATGCGGTAGCTTATTTGTATGACATAGGGACGATATTGATATACTGTAATAGGCATGTGCCCTGGGTGGGGATCCCTTTGCTGAGGGAGCTCACCCTGTTTTGTGCTTTGGCTGCTTAGGCCTGTTTTAAATGTTTTTAAGAACCTTGTCTGTCTTTTTTGATTCATGTATTAATAAAGAATTTTTTTTTTGATATTTATGGGTGTGCGCTGTTTTGCGTGTTTCTTTTTCTTTCTGGATATTGGGCAGAGGAGATGTGAATTAATTTGGAGTGGAGAATTCAAGAGGAATTACTCAAGTAAATTCCTCTTGAATTACTCCATGTGAACGCACCCTAAGAGTGAACGTAACAGGAAATAAAGAGCTGTCGTGTGACCCAGCCTGAGAACACAAGAAGAGCTGGAAATAAAAAATAAAAGTGTACATACAAATAAATGCAACACTAGTATATTGAAAAGTCATGGACAACATATCATAAAGATTTGATGGCGTTGCCTAAAACTGTCATGGTTTGCACAAAACCATAGAAAAAAAGATCTGTAGTGTGTAAAATCTACCTTGAAATGATCCTTAATAGGCAAGTAGGTGTGAACACAACATAAACATACTGTATATGCAACATACAGCAAAAATCACTTCTTCAGCATAAGTACAACGGCGGAAGTATTTATTACAGTAGTTTTGTTTTATAGAAATGGCACATTGTGTTGTGTTTTAAAGTAATATATATTAGAGTATGTTACTACATCCCTATACAAATAATAAATTCTAACACCCAATGTTTGATGACGCGTGTAGCACCTGCATCTGCTCTACTACTTTACATAAACAGGGATGGCATGATTATGATAGCACATGCTTTCCGTGCATGCATTGAAATGAATCAGCAAACTATCATTTATTTTCATCTAAATCTCAAATGTATTTCTAGATTTAAATAAAATATGTTCAGGTTATTTCACTGAAACAAACTCAATAACATTACAATTTACAAGAATAAGACAAAAAAAAAACATTATGCTTAGCACATGTGGTAACAGCTTTTAAATTTAAAGGGAACCAAGCATCAGATTTTACCATATAAAATGCAATGCAACACGTTATATATGGTAAAATCTTCATCATCACCATCCACAGGGGATGTTTCTGCCCCCAGGGATAGTGAAGATATGAAGTATATATATGTAAGTCCTCTACGTATGATTGAAAACCTGCATCACCACTCTGCTCTGTTTGCTAAGGGAGCGGGGATTGACGTGGACTCAGGCTGTCAATTATGCGTAGAGGGCGGGATTACAGCGCAGTCGACAGGGCTAGGTTAGTATAGCTTCCCTGCCAAGGGGACTACTTACAGAGATGGCGGGGAGACTTACAAACTTCATTTCCTCACCATGCCTGCAGGCAAGAATGTCCCCCGGGGATGGTGAGGATGAAGATTTTACCATACATTACGCATTGCCACGCATTATATATACCATAGTAATATCTGATGCTTGGTTCCCTTTAATTGTTATACCTCAACAAGAAGTCTAACTTAACGTAACCTGCATGATATTATTCATAAAACTTATAAGCCTATTAAACAACTAGGAACACAATGGGTAAAATAAGTAAAAACTGTGCAAACCAAAACTGTCAGTTTTTGCTCATAGCAACCAATCACAGCTTAGCTTTCATTCTCCCACAGCTCATTAAGATGTGAAAGCTGAGCTATCATTAGTTGCTATGGACAATAACAGACAGTTTTTTTTTACACAGTTGGTAATTATTCCTCCCTCCACTGCGTTTAGTGCTTCTGTCAGATGTATCAATCGGCATTCCACCAACAATGGAATGACGGCGTATACTGCGGTGGACAGCAGCCGATGCCATTTATTGGCCAAAACGGGGTTACTTAGTGACACTGTTCAGGCCACTTCCCACTAGCACTTGCTATTTTAATAGGACTCAATAACATAGTCTGCTGCGCTACCGTCTGCTGCAATGAAGTTTACGCATAGCACTGTGCATTTTCTGTAGGCGCTGCTATAAAGTGAGTGCAGGAGCTGCTTTCACTTCAAAGATACCTGCAATCACTCCCCCCCCCTATAAAAAATGTAAATCATCCCCCTTTTCCACACACAGTTTTTTAAACAAAATATCTAGTAATGAAAAAAATATATCAAAAAGTGCAATCAAAACAAAAATGGTACCAATAAAAAGGACAAATCATGGCACAAAATGTGAGCCCTCATAAAGCTCCATATACGAAAAAATAAACAAGTTATAGTGGTTAGAAAAAGGACAATTTTAAACATACTTATTTTGTCAAAAAAGTAGTTTTTTCTTAAGTGGTACAAAAATAGAAAAGTATGTAAATATGGGTATCCTTTTCCTTATATTGACCTACAAAATAGTCAGTTTTACCATAAAGTGCACTACGTAAAAACAAAATCCCATAAAGACCGTATTTTCCCATCCACTGATAGAATTGTAAACGTAAAAGATAACTTTTATTTGAGCCAAAATGGTTAATAATCTCAACCCACTGGTCTCATCGATAAACAGGACTAGAAATACATATGAAACAAGCATGGAGCTGCATGTCTACCTAAGTTGCATACCGTATATAATTTTTTCTTTAATTTCCACCCTCGAGGGCAGTGTACCTCTATGGAGGAGGCAGAATGACTGGTATCAACACATGCTACTCTATAGGCTGCCATGAATGGACAAATGAGCCGTCAGGCTGCGTACAGGGATGGGGGACCGATCGAGGGCACGATAAGAGCGAAGAGGACAAAAAGGCTTATTTTATAAGTTAGTAATATATTATACTCACTGCAGTGCTTTGTTTAAACATGTTAAAGGGGTATTCCGGGATCTAAGCTTTTAAGAAACTATAAAATCATGTAATATGAAGCTAATGAAATACATCATTTACAACATTCCTTTATAAAGCTAGGCCACTCCAAAGTCCATTTATATTCTAGCTATTTGAAATTACTTTCTCACAATAGGTGGAAGAATAAAGCCAGTGACAATGCCAGGTCTATCCACTTCCTAACAATGGCAACTTAATAAAAAGGCTGTTATAACAGAAAATATGACTCTAGCTGAGATTTTTACTTTAATCATGTTTGTCAGTCACTTTTTGCCCATTTTGGTTTTCATGTTACAAAGTTGATCAACACAAAAAGCAGAGTACTTTGAAAGTGTCAAATTCCTTTTATTTTCACAAAAAAGTTGACATCAGTTGTTGTCTTGCTATTGTGCCATATTCTTTCCATTTCCTGATAATGGATTTTATGGTGAGATTTTCAAATCTTGCGATATTTTTTTAGAACCTAATCCTTCTTTGTATATCTCTATAGCTTTATCTCTGACCTGTTTGGTGAGCTAATGGTCTTCATGTTGCTATTTGTTCAGTAATGCTCTCCAACAAACTCTGAGGCCTTCACAAAATTGTTGTATTTGCATTAAGATTAAATTGCAGACAGGTGGACCCTATTTATTAACCCCTTAACGACCAAGGACGTATATTTATGTCCTTGGCCGGCTCCCGTGTCATATCGGGTCGGTCCCGGTATGTAAATGAAGCCGGGATCCGGGGCTAATAGCGAGTGGCAGCGATCGCGGTGCCTTTAGACCCTTTAGATGCGACGTTCAAAGTTGAATGCTGAGTCTAAAACGAAAGTAAAAGCTTCCCGGCTGCTCAGTGGGGCTGATTAGGACCACCACAGTGAAAATGTGATGTCCCGATCAGCTAGGACGCGAGCGGAGGTCCTCTTACCTTCCTCCGGGCGCGTCCGATCGGTGATTGATTGCTCCAAGCCTGAGATGCAGATAACACTGATTAATGCAAAGCTATGGCTTTGCAGTGATCAGTGTAAAAGATCAGTGTGTGCAGTGTTAAGTTAATAAATGTGATTTAACCCTTTCCCTAATAAAAATCACCCCCCTTTTCCCATTAAAAAAACAAAAACATGTAAATAAAAATAAATACAAACATATGTGGTATCGCCGCGTGCGTAAATGTCCAAGCTATAAAAATATATAATTAATTAAACCGCATGGTCAATGGCGTACGCGCAAAAAAATTCCAGAGTCCAAAATAACATATTTTTGGTCACTTTTTATATCATGAAAAAATGAATAAAAAGTGATCAAAAAGTGCGATCAATACATAAATGGTACAGCTAAAAACTCCAGATCAAGGCACAAAAAAATGAGCCCTCATACGGCCCCATACGCGGTAAAATAAAAAAGTTATAGGGGTCAGAAGATGACAATTTTAAACGTATACATTTTCATCATATGGACCTACAGAATAAAGATAAGGTGTCATTTTTACCAAAAAATGTACTGCGTAGAAACGGAAGCCCCCAAAAGTTACAAAATTTTTTCTTCAATTTCGTCGCACAATGATTTTTTTTCCCGCTTCGCCATATATTTTTGGGTAAAATGACTGATGTCACTGCAAAGTAGAATTGGTGGCGCAAAAAATAAGCCATTATATGGATTTTTAGGTGCAAAATTTAAAGGGCTATGATTTTTAAATGGTGAGGAAAAAACGAATGTGCAAAAACGGAAAAACCTGTGGTCCTTAACGGGTTAATTATGCAACATTCAAATGTGACTTGTAAAGGCAGTTGGTTGCACCAGATCTTTGTTAGGGGTTTTACAGTAAAAGGGGTAAATTCATATGCACTCAACACTTCTTAGATTTTTATTTGAAAATTATTTTGAAATCCATGTAATATTTTCCTCTACTTCCAAATAATGAAATATTATGTGTTGGTTTATTACATAAAATCTCAATGAAATAAATTTGAATCTGTGGTTATACCAAGACAAAATGTAGAAAAGTCCAAGGCGGTGAATACTAGGCAATGCACTGTATGTTCTGCTTCAATTGCATTTTATTAGTCTGACAATTATAATACTTCTTTTTGTCTGGTTTTCAGTGCTTTTTAACAGATTATTAGAGCTTATGCTAGCAGTAGTATTTTTTCTAGTAAAATAAATCAATGGTTCTTTAACACATATCAAATTTCTTATAACAACAGAAGCCATGATGCCAATATGAAAGAAGAGAATTGCTATATATGCTAGTCTTGGGGTAGAAACATACAAGCTGTTTTTCCCTCAAAAAAAATAAGGAAGTATTATCATCATCTATATTTCCATGTATACATATCTCCTTTTCAGGTAGAAAAGTGCATCTTATTACGAGAACCATAGTTTAGTTGTCAAACACAATCTGAAAGAGGAAGTAAAAACGAATTCCAGAGAGGCGGTGGAGAAGCTTGTGACACAGATTACAGACAGAAAGATGAAAGTACTAAAAGATTGGCCAGATTCATTAACTTTTATGATAAACATGCATAAAAAACTAAAGGAAAGAATGAAGAGCTGTTTTCTAAATGCAGTAAAATAATAATAAAACCCTTCATACAAATATGTGTAATAAAATAAATGTTGTATTGTAATAAGATGGCATTCATTTTACGTGGATCTATCCTGTATGTACTGTTACAACCTGATTAATGTGAGTTACAGCAAATACTTCGGCACCAGTTTAAATAAATATTGTGTTATCTGCATTTCTCAAATCACAACAGAGTTTCAGAATATTGGAAACCATCTGCAAGGAGAATATAAAAGAATACAAAAATTTAACAGCTAAAAAAGATATTACTAATACTGTTCATACTATGCAGCTTGTATAAAGATGCAATGGAATTCAGATACAATACACAATCTGCAACTCATAAGTCATTAGAGTAGAATATGTACTCACTTGTGCTGACCGTGAAACAAGAGCAATCAAACACTTAAAGCAGAGAGGACAAAAAAAAGAAACCAAGACAGCAAAGTAACATAAAATCCAAAACATTCGTTGTGTTCCTGCCACACGTTCCTTTCTAGAGGAAGAAAAGAAAAATATGCACCATGCGTTATACTACTCAGAAAGGTTTGTTTAGAACATGAGCCCTTATTAGGTCATCTTTTTTTGAAGATGAGTTGGTAGAATCAAACTGTGTCTGTAATCTATTAATGGCAAGGAACTCTCCAACTACACATAAACATAAAGGAACATTTGCTTACGACAATTCTGAGAGAGTCTGGCAAATTATGCATATTAAAAGTAGAAAAATATGTAAAAAAAAAAGTTAAAAGTAAAAAAATATGAATTAAACTTAACCAACAAATGATACTATGGGTTTATGTACTGTTCATGTTGAGATTACCTCGGAGCTGTACGGAGCAGTAATAAAGTAAGTATAGAAGTAAGGACATACTGTACCTTCTATTTCAAATGTTTTATTATGTAAGAATTTATAAGAATTAAGAGGGGAAATAAATCATGGCAAGCTACAAAAGACATGAGGCCTAATAATGTGCACTGACCCAAAAGGAAGAATATGCATCAATTCCACATAAAGTTGACTACAGTGTTGTCATTTATTGCAGGAGTAATGGAGCAGAGATAGTGTAACTGCATGCCATAAAATATTCGGTGTATAGGCACTGTACTGTCTGACGCTTTAAAATAATCTAGCCTATGGTTGTTGCATGGCCACTGTTCAGTCTTCATGATAATCTGATTTATGATTGTTGTATGGCTACTGTACTGTCTTCATGATAATCTGACCTGTGGTTATTGTATGACCGCTGTCCGCCTTCTTGATAATCTGACCTATGGTTGTTGTATGGCCACTGTACTGTCTTCATGATAATCTGATTTATGATTATTGTATGGCCACTGTTCAGTCTTCATGATAATCTGATTTATGATTGTTGTATGGCTACTGTTCTGTCTTCATGATAATATGACCTGTGGTTATTGTATGACCACTGTCTGCCTTCTTGATAATCTGACCTACAGTTGTTGTATGGCCCTGTACTGTCTTCATGATAATCTGATTTATGATTGTTGTATGGCTACTGTTCTGTCTTCATGATAATCTGACCTGTGCTTATTGTATGACCACTGTCTGCCTTCTTGATAATCTGACCTATGGTTGTTGTATGGCCACTGTTCTGTCTTCATGATAATCTGATTTATGATTATTGTATGGTCACTGTTCTCTCTTCATGATAATCTGATTTATGATTGTTGTATGGCTACTGTACTGTCTTCATGATCATCTGACTTATAATTATTGTATGGCCATTGTACTGTTTTCACGATAATCTGGCTATTATTATTGTATGACCCTGTACTGTCTTCATGATAATCTGGCTCATGATTGTTGCATGTCACTGTACTGTCTTCAAGATAATCTGGACTATGATTGTTTTATGGCCACTGTATTGTCTTTAAATGGGCACTGTCATTAAAATAAATTTTTGCTATTGCACTCTTTATGGTAAATAGAAAATCTTTCTAATGTACTTTGTTTAAAAAATGAAGTTTTCTAGGTTTTATTTGTGTTTAAAAAAAATGCTACCAGGTGTCTCCCTACTTGTCCAGAGCATACTCCCCCCATCTCTTGCACAGACCTTGCACTCCTGCTGGCCTGGCAGAAGTCCAAAATCAGAAAATGCCGTCTGGAGTACTGAAGGGGGGGGGGGTGCAGCCTTAGCCAATCATAGCTTATCCCACACTGAACTGCTCTGGGCTGTGTGTAGCAGAGTGAGGAAGGGAGTTCTCTTCAAATTATGTCTAGCCTGCTGGGGAATGCCCTTCCCAGTCTGTGAATCTGACTGAGACTGAGCAGAAAATATAGAGCAATATTAAGGTAGAGGAAAAAATAAAAAATAGGGGGTGGTTTATCATAATGGGGGCAGTGAACTAGGAGGATTATAACATTGAACAAGATCATGACAGGTACTCTTTAATGATAATCTGATTTATGGTTATTGTATGGCCACTGTACTGTTTCCATGATAATCTGGCCTACAATTGCTGTGTGGCCACTGTACTGTCTTCATGATAACCTGACCTATGATTATTGTATGGCCACTGTACTGTTTTCATGATTTTCTGTCCTATGATTGTTGTCTGGTCACCGTACTGTTTTCACATTAATCTGGCCTATGAACGTTTACTAAATTTCGTGCTCAATATACACCACTACATTCAAAAACTATGTGGTAAATGACTGTGATGGCTTACTAGAAACTTGCAGTTACTATAGATTAGCAACAAATGCTTTAACCTGAAAAATGTACTTACAGAGTGAAGCCAGTGTTTTCCCATGGAATATGTACGCTAGTCATCCCTAAAATGTCACTCTTAAGTAAATTATTGATCTTTCGGACAAGAGTAGCCTCCTTCCACACAGAGCCATCAACCACAATCATATACGTCTTACAATATGTGATTATCATCATCCTTGTCTGTGTGATCAAGGAGGAACATTCTTTATAGATATTAATTGGTGGAATATACATGAACTTTAAGTAGGGTTATTTCGGATTTATAAATTCCATTTTCAACATTTTTGCATTTCTCTTACCAACTGCTTTCCTCTCATAACAATACTGGAAGAGTAAATTAATAATACAACAAAAGCACCTTCTTTGGACACAGCCATTTACAGAATACCTGTCTTATCCCACAAATAACTTCTATCTGTTGCTCACTTTGATTGTCATTCTGTGATTTGGAGGGGGCGTGTTCTCACGCTCTATGACTCATCTTCCTCCCTGAATTTGCTGTGCTAGTTCTCTTCACCGAATCACTGCAGGCTGCTCTGTAACCTCATCTTATATGATTTCATGCTGCAGTCTGATAATACAGGAGTGAGCACAGAGGAGTGCTAGCCCCACTGTCATTACTGGACTTTGTCCCTGCCTGCCTGTGTTCCAGCTTGGACAAAGATGATGCTGCTGCAGCCGCACAGATTTATGTTCTGGATAACAGAAGAGTTTTTATAAGCCATGATTTCTATAAAGAGGAATTCATTTTTTTTTTTATGAAGTATATTAGAAAGGGTAGTGTTTTGCCAAGATGTACAACACATAAAACGTTTCTGATTTTGGCAGTGCCCATTTAAGGCTTATGGTCTATTCTCAACAACATATAAGGATTAAAAAAGTTTCCATCAGATATTCAAAATGTTTTATATAACAATGATCCAAGGTTTACACTAGTCAAACAGTTTGGCAAAAGTGGGGGTGGTTATGTAAATTACATGTTTTACATAATATTTTTAAAAGGATGAGAGTCCATTTTACATGCGTAGAAATCACAGAACTGATTGTATTTTTATTTTTAGTTTATTTTTCTATTTGGGGGGGAGTTACTTAATCAATTATTGAAAAATAAATACATATTATTGGAAAATGTTAATTAAAAAAGAATATTTTTTTTTTTCATAGTCACTGCACCTGCACTCACATTTAACCCCTGGACATATTTTATTCATACAGTTATCACTTGTATGCGCACTGGTAATCGTGGAATATTACATGAGATGCTTCCTCCAGAATTTTCCGTGATTTACAATTTGGCAAAAAAATCTGCAATTTTGAAGTGAAAAAAATAAAAAATTGCGGCAAAAAAAAAAATTTTGGCGCCAAACTCATCAATTTTGGAGCGAAAAAAACAAAAACAGAAAAAAAGGGGAAGAAAGATGAACATATTTTCAAAGCAGCCCAAGAGAAAAGGTGAGGAGTAAAAAAAAAATTTGATTAATATCATTGCAACAGAAATTACAGTTGTTTTTGAATATCTCTCCCATCATGTGAAATTAAAATGCAGTACAGCAGTTTTGTCTTTAAAGGGTATTCCAGGAAAAAAACTTTTTTTTTCTATCAACTGGCTCCAGAAAGTTAAACAGGTTTGTAAATGACTTCTATTAAAGGGGTACTCCGCCCCTAGACATCTTATCCCCTATCCAAAGGATAGGGGATAAGATGTTAGATCGCCGGGGTCCCGCTGCTGGGGACCCCGGGGATCGCTGCTGCACGTAATGACGGGCAATACAGGGGCTGGAGCATCGTTACGTCACGGCTCCGCCCCTCGTGATGTCACGGCCCGCCCCCGTCAATACAAGTCTATGGGAGGGGGTGTGGCGGTCGTCACGCCCCCTGCCATATACTTGCATTAAGGGGATGGGCCGTGATGTCATGAAAGGGCGGAGCCATGACGTCACGCTGCTCCGGCCCCTGTATCGCCCGTCATTACACACAGAGCGAACTCGGTCTGTGCAGCGCCGATCCCCGGGGTCCCCAGCAGCGGGACCGCGGCGATCTAACATCTTATCCCCTATCCTTTGGATAGGGGATAAGATGCCAGGGGCAGAGTACCCCTTTAAAAAAATCTTAATCCTGCCAATAATTATCAGCTGCTGAAGTTGAGTTGTTTTCTGTCTGGCAACATTGCTCTCTGCTGACATCTCTGCTTGTCTCGGGAACTGAACCGAGTAGAAGAGGTTTACTATGGGGATTTGCTTCTACTCTGGACAGTTGCCGAGACAGATGTCATCAGAGAGGACTTAGACATAAAAAAACAACTCAACTTCAGCAGCTCATTAGTACTGAAAGGTTTTTTAATAGAAGCAATTTACAAATCTGTTTATCTTTCTGGAGCCAGTTGATATATAAAAAATGTTTTTTTCCTGGATAACCCCTTTAAGCTTGTAAAGTAAAAGACTGGACACTCATCCTCATGCCTTTACAGAGCAAACTGTCCCACACTCCCATAAGAAAATAATTTAGATTTTTACTATGAAGACACTAAAGTGACAATAACAACAGTAACTAAAATTTTTCATCAGTAAACTAACTTTGCATCTAGACGTTAAATGAAAAGTATAAGGGTCTCCAGAGAGTAATAATTTATGATGTCTGACTGCTTTACAATTTTTCCTACAAGTTTTACAACAACAATAGACACTAGGGACAAATTATATACTACATAAATTCATAGAAAATCAATATAACTAGAGCAGAGTAAAATTATGGGTAAAACACAATAATGCACTTAGCAAGTGTATATATTATGCTGTGAAGTTTGTTTTTAACTCCTAAAGAGCATATACGTTGTTTTTCTCACTCCTGGCAAAATCACTACACTGTGGACATTCCGCTAGTATGAAAGACTGCATCAGAGTTCTATTGTTATCAACTGGATTCTGCTGCTCTGTTCAGACTGCGGAATACCACCAGTGGAAAGTACATCTGCTCAAAGAATGAATATGCCAAAGCACGTGGCGTCACCTGCTGCGAGCTGACACTGAATGTCCGCAGCATGGACAAATATAGCGGATGGTGATGGCTACCACGGTAGCTGTCACTTAGAGGGATAAAAAAAAAAAAAAAAAAAAAAAGTTAAAATAAGGTTATTAAAAAATCACAGAAAAAAAAATGGGATCACCGCAATTATAATTGCCCAACAAGCAATACATTTATTCCTCTTAAAAAAAAAGAGAAAGTGCCCTAAGAATTACACTAAAATCTCCAGTTTTTTTAAGGACCCTGCATGGTTATAGAAAGTCACTATCACCACTAGATAACATCATTACCTTTTATTTTTCCTGTGACAACACTATGATGGTAAGTAAGAAGGATGTGATAATAATCTCTTACACCACTAGATGGTGTTTGTGTAATCTTCAAATAACATTCACTCTTTTAGATTGTACACATCATCAAAACCTGTGCAAAGGAAAAGTTGCTGAGTTGCCCACAGCAACCAATCCGATCGCTTCTGATTGGTTGCTATTGGCCTTATTAAAAATGAAAGAAGCGATCTGATTGGCTGCTATGGGCAACTGGGCAAGTTTTCTTCCCCACAGGTTTTGATAAATCTCCCCCCATATGCGCTTTTCTCACTGTATCTCAATGATCACTGCGTCTCTAAGTGGCGTTTGTTATCCTCTTTTTTATTTGCCAATCACTGGCATTGTGCCATCACGTATAAACCAAACGGTTCCTACAAAATGCCCTTAGCAACATCTGTTCTAAAAGCGCAAGACAGCCTCTCCAACGTTTTGCTATGATAAAATGAGGGGAATGGCTATGATGAAATAAAGGGAATGGCTATGATGAAATGAGGGGAATGGCTATGATGAAATGAGGGGAATGGCTGTAATGAAATGAGGGGAATGGCTATGATGAAATAAAGGGAATGGCTATGATGAAATGAGGGGAATGGCTATGATGAAATGAGGGGAATGGCTGTAATGAAATGAGGGGAATGGCTATGATGAAATGAGGGGAATGGCTATGATGAAATGAGGGGAATGGCTATGATGAAATGAGGGGAATGGCTATGATGAAATGAGGGGAATGGCTATGATGAAATGAGGGGAATGGCTGTAATGAAATGAGGGGAATGGCTATGATGAAATGAGGGGAAGGGCTATGATGAAATAAAGGGAATGGCTATGATGAAATTAGAGGAATGGCTATGATGAAATGAGGGGAATGGCTATGATGAAATGAGGGGAATGGCTATGATAAAATTAGGTGAATGGCTATGATGAAATGAGGGGAATGGCTATGATGAAAAGAGGGGAATGGCAATGATGAAATGAGGGGAATGACTATGATGAAATGAGGGGAATGGCTATGATGAAATGAGGGGAATGGCTATGATGAAATGAGGGGAATGGCTATGATTAAATGAGGGGAACGTCTATGATGAAATGAGGGGAATGGCTATGATGAAATGAGGGGAATGGCTATGATGAAATGAGGGGAATGGCTATGATGAAATGAGGGGAATGGCTGTAATGAAATGAGGGGAATGGCTATGATGAAATGAGGGGAATGGCTATGATGAAATGAGGGGAATGGCTATGATTAAATGAAGGGAATGGCTATGATGAAATGGGGGGAATGGCTATGATGAAATGAGGGGAATGGCTGTGATGAAATGAGGGGAATGTCTATGATGAAATGAGAGGAATGGCTATGATGAAATGAGGGGAATGGCTATGATGAAATGAGGGAAGGGCTATGATGAAATGAGAGGAATGGCTGTAATAAAATGAGGGGAATGGCTATGATTAAATGAGGGGAAAGTCTATGATGAAATGAGAGGAATGGCTATGATGAAATGAGAGGAATGGCTGTAATGAAATGAAGGGAATGGCTATGATCAAATAAAGGGAATGGCTATAAAGAAATTAGGAGAATGGCTATGATAAAATGAAGGTAATGACTATAATAAAATGAGGGATATGGCAATAAAGAAATGGCTATGATAAAATAAAGGGAATGGCTATAAAGAAATTAGGTAAATGGCTATGATAAAATGAGAGGAATGGCTGTAATGAAATAAAGGGAATGGCTATGATAAAATGAGGGGAATGGCTATGATGAAATGAGGGGAATGGCTATGATGAAATGAGGGGAATGGCTATGATGAAATGAGGGGAATGGCTATGATGAAATGAGGGGAATGACTATGATGAAATGAGGGGAATGGCTATGATGAAATGAGGGGAATGGCTATGATGAAATGAGGGGAATGGCTATGATGAAATGAGAGGAATGGCTATGATGAAATGAGGGGAATGGCTATGATGAAATGAGGGGAATGGCTATGATGAAATGAGGGGAATGGCTATGATGAAATGAGGGGAATGGCTATGATGAAATGAGGGGAATGGCTATGATGAAATGAGGGGAATGACTATGATGAAATGAGGGGAATGGCTATGATGAAATGAGAGGAATGGCTATGATGAAATGAGGGGAATGGCTATGATGAAATGAGGGGAATGGCTATGATGAAATGAGGGGAATGGCTATGATGAAATGAGGGGAATGGCTATGATGAAATGAGGGGAATGGCTATGATGAAATGAGGGGAATGGCTATGATGAAATGAGGGGAATGGCTATGATGAAATGAGGGGAATGACTATGATGAAATGAGGGGAATGGCTATGATGAAATGAGGGGAATGGCTATGATGAAATGAGGGGAATGGCTATGATGAAATGAGGGGAATGGCTATGATGAAATGAGGGGAATGGCTATGATGAAATGAGGGGAATGGCTATGATGAAATGAGAGGAATGGCTATGATGAAATGGGGGGAATGGCTATGATGAAATGGGGGGAATGGCTATAATGAAATGAGTGAATTGGTGAATGTAGTTAGGATTTTTTTAAAGTAGGAAAATAAAATAAAACCTACAGAAATTGGGTATCATTGTAATGGTATGGACCTACAAAATACAGATAAGGTGTCATTTTTACCGGAAAGTGCACTGCATAAGTTTTTTTTTGGTCGCAGATTTGGTTATAAAATAGGTGAAGTAATTACAAAGCACAATTGGTTATGCAAAAAACAAGCCCATATATGGATCTGTAGGTGCATATTTGAAAGCGTTATGATTTTTAGAAGGGGAGGAGGGAAAAACAAAAGTGCAAAAATGAAAAAAACAATCGTCGGGTCCTTAAAATGGTATTGGTCCTTAAGCGGTTAATTAAAATGTATTCAAATCTATGGCTCAGTATAAACTTTATTTATTCTGCAAATCCAGACCCTGTTCTAAAATTTTGGGAACAACTGCTGCATGGACCATGTACATATGCTTTTCAGCTACGATTACTCTGGTTAATCTGCGCTCATTATAAGCATACACAATAAATCTATAAATTGTATTACAAGCATAGGTTATCAAATGCATACTGTCTACACAGTTCAACTCATTGAAAAACAACTTCTCTAAAAGGAAGAAAACTATCTCTAGTGCCAATTTTGGGTAGCTACCCTGTAAATTAAAGGGGTATTCCAGGAAAATATTTTTTTAGATCAACTGGCTCCAGAAAGTTAAACAGATTCCTCTACTGAGGAAAGGGTCGTCTACAAAGTACCCTGAAACGCATCTAGAGAAGGAAACTATTACCGCATGACCACCGCAATCCACAAACCGCTATTTTCCTACCTCCGATACCACTCCTGCCAAACTCCGTTATTCGCTGCTTCTACACCTGGCTGTATTTCATCTGCTTTACCACCAGACGCCGAGAGATCCTCCACGAGGCTTTCCTTTGTTTCCGGAGTAGATCAATCTGTCTCCGAGTGTGCTTCCATCTCCGGAGTTACTCTGTGACCGATGACTTCTCTTCGGCCTGTGGCAACCGGGCCCATCACCGCAAGCGCATGCCAGCGCTGGACACAGCCTCCACAACACTTGCCATCTATCTCTCGGACGTCCAGCCACAAAATCACATCATCTATGGGAGTTGGTAATTATACTAATTTATGAACTGTTTGAAACTTTACGATCATGTTTGCACAAAATTGGAGTAGCGGAAGAATATACTATACATGCGGATTTTAAAATATTAATCCATCTTATTACAACACTATCACCTCCCCACAAGGGCCCTGTGGAAGGAGATATTTATGCATTTGATTATTATTTATATTATTTTTATTTTTATGTCTCATTTGTAATTATTTTATATTAAATTTTGTACATCATTTAAAGTGAAGCACAGTCCGACTTTATTCTTCTGTAATTTATATAATCATGTACCATTTATGGTATTAGTCTAGAGGCATTTGGTACCCCCTTTCATTCTTTATAAATTATTTTATATTTGTATTTTTTGGTGTAAATACTTTCCATATAGCCTTGACTAATTTATTTTGTGAGCTGCACATACCCCAATTTTTCCTAATTTACAAATCTGTTTAACTTTCTGGAGCCAGTTGATATATATATAAAAAGTTTTTTTCCTGGAATACCCCCTTTAAAGTCCAATCCATGAAAGAGCCTTGAGACATGACTTGGGATTTTAGACAAAAAGATAACCATCTGTATCAGTACATAGATGCTGCTTGGCTGGGTGAGAGACCATTCATTTGGCTTTAAAACAAAAGACAGACAGCTCTCTATAGTGTGATACTGTTGTTGCACAGAGAAATTAAAGCTGGTGGGTATTACACTTACCCCAATGGGTTACACTCCACCAAGTCCAACAATGGATCAAGGCGTGGAATATAAATAAGGTGTCCGGCAGCCACTCCTAGTCTCCTCAAATATAGACAAAACGTAAAAAAAAACTCCAGGGTGTGGACGGGATAAATAGGTGCTCAAACACCAGGTAACAGGATAAAAAATGTTATTCACCCATAATGCAACATGTTTCACAGCACAGCTGCTTCATCAGGCATCATGCCTGATGAAGCAGCTGTGCTGTGAAACGCGTTGCATTATGGGTGAATAAAACTTTTTATCCTGTTACCTGGTGGTTGAGCGCCCGTTTATCACGTCCACACCCTGGAGGTTTTTTTACATTCATGTAGCTTTGGAACATTAGAAGGGAGGAGGATTAAAAGACCCACGATCATGCATTTATATTCATCTAGCCATGAATCTAAACAAGACTGGGCCACCATAGTGCAGCACCATAGAATATGAAGCTTGGCAGACACTTCAATGTCTACACAATTGTAGAAGCTCCACATACACTTTACATATGAAACTAGCAATCCACAGCTGTCCCAGATGAGAATACCAGATGCATCATGCTGAATCCAATGTACCTGTCATACCATAAGATGCTCCATAGGCCAAAATAGGGGACAACAGTAGACATATGCATAAATTCACCACAGCTGCCGAGAATTTTTTTTTTGCAGCATGCGACCTTCTTTGATCTTATGCCACCATGCCACAGAGCAACTATGCTGGTTCGCTGTAGACAGATTAAACAGTAAGACGAGGTTTTACACACACAGGGTTTTTCATTTAGTTTTTTGAGCCACAGCCCTTTCTTTACATTTCTTTTTCAATCCACTTCTGGCTTTGGCTCAAAAGCTCAATATAAAACAGCCACAAAAAAGACAAGGATAATAAAAAAAAAAAAAAAAAACTCAAGAAGCAGCTAACCTGTTTGTTTATTTATTTTCTTTTTTTATAAAACAAAGATAAGTAATAAAATTGCATGTATATAATATATGTTTTTCATTTAATGATTATTTATGATTATTCATTATTATTATTCACTTCAGCTAAATAACCTAAATAATACCCATTTGTAAATATCCATATGTAAAAAGACAGATATTGTACAGTCAGTTTATTATAGGGACTTTTATGGATGAGCTTTGGAGTTGTAGTTTTGCAACAGCTGGAGGCACACTGGTTGGGGAAACAGCGTTGTACTGTATACTCCCCCGCTGCTGTCTATCACAGCTCTGCACTACAGGGGATGAGGAGTCAGGGCAGCAAAAATGTCTCCATTCACCCCATCCTGCCCCTCTTTACATTCACCCCCCTGCACCCATTAACTCCCCTACACCCATTAACCCTATCCTGCCCCTCATTCCATTAACCCCCCTGCTTCCATTACCCCCCTGCACCCATTAACCCCCCTGATCCTTTCATTTATCCTATCCTGCCCCTTATTCCATTACCCCCTCTGCTTCCATTAACCCCCCCTCCTCCTCACCTGTGCGCTGATGCGGCTGCTGGGAAGTGCCCCTGTCATCAGTGCAGTAAGGTGGGCGCTTCCCGCCCGGACACAGGATCCTCTCTGGCGGAAGCGTTCAGCGCAGGATGCTGACGCTTCGACCAGGAGGGAATTTGAAATTTTCATCTAAAGTGCCCAATGCGCTATTATGCGCCACGGCCACTTTAGAACAGTGAGCAGCAGCGGAGCAGCTCACGTGCGTTGTGTGAGGGGCCCCGCCGCTCTTTCAAAGATCAGCGGGCCCCCTCACAGGCGGTCTGTCCGCCCCCGAAGCGCTCGCTCCCCTCGGTCCTGTGGCGTGCACTAGGGGCCTCAGGAGCAGGCGCCGGAACTAGAAGAAATGCGGCGCAATGCTCTGCCTTACGCCGCAGGACCAAGGGGAGCGGGCGCTTGTTATGAACACTCCCTGAAGTAGGTGAAGAGAGGGGAGAGGTGGACTGGAGCAGGGAGCCAGCTCGGGGCTCCGGGAAACATCAGAGCCAGGGGATGCAGTTTCTGCGCTTTCCCCTGGCTCTGATTGCAAAGAGGAGCTGGCCTGAAACTGCAGGGGGAGTGGGGATGAGGAGTCTCATCCTGCTCTCCCCTGACAGAGCGGAGCCGTGAGCTCTGTAATTCATTCATGGGTGGGGGGAGGGGCCCCACCGGTATAGCGGTATGGGGCAAAATTCATACCATTGGAGAAAAAAAAACGGTATCCGATATGAACCGGTATACCGCCCAGCCCTAGTTTGTACTCTCTGGCGACACTATCAGATAAGAGCTGCAGAAATTCATCTTGGGAATAGTACAAGAATGTCCTTTAGTAATCGCTACATGAGGATACAACATTTGATTAGAAAAAACAAATGTAAAATTTGGTGATCACTGTAAGAATGTGTTTTCCAAAAAGAGCACATTGGCAGCTAACTATATTTTTTGAAGAATATAAGAGTAACAACAAATATGGCCTCCATTATGCCTCAAATAAGCGCTGATAGATTCCTGAGGCTAGACTGATTCTCCACTGGAAAAACTATCTATACAATGTCATAGCCCCGCCCCCTCATGATGTCACATCACGCCCCCTCAATGCAAGTCTATGGGAGGGGGCATTTTTTGTGCCATAATCTGAAGTTTCTAGTGCTACCATTTTGATTGATTTTTATTCATTTTTTCATGATATAAGAAGTGACCAAAAAGAAGCTATTTTGGACTTTGACATTTTTTTTCCCCTACGCCATTGACCGTGAGGTTTAATTAATTATATATTTTTATAATTCGGACATTTTTGCACGCATCGATACCACATATGTTTATTTTTATTTACACTGTTTTTTTATGGGGAAAGGGGGGTGATTCAAACTTTTATTAGGGAAGGGGTTAAATGATCTTTATTAACTTTTTTAAAACTTTTTTCTTTTTTTTTTGCAGTGTTATGGCTCCCATGGGGGCTATAACACTGCACACATCTGATCTTTTACATCAATCTTTGTTATCTCATATGATAACATTGATTGATGATTCTGCCACTTGACTGCTCATGCCTGGATCTCAGGCACTGAGCAGTCATTTGGCGATCAGTGACGCAGGAGGAAGGTAAGGACCGACCTTGTGTCTGCTAGCTGTTCGGGATGCCGCGATTTAGCCACAACATATAGTTACATAGTTTGTAAGGTTGGAAAAAAAGACAAGAGTCCATCAAGTTCTATCTAAAACCCTACTGTGCTGATCCAGAGGTAGGCAAAAATCCCTCATGAGGCTGATGCCAATTGTCCCATGAAAGAGGAAAAATTTATTTCTGACTCCAATATGTCAATCAGAATAAAACCCTGGATCAACGTTCTATAACCCATAAATCTAGTATCCCTAACTTGTAATATGATATTTTTCCAGATTTTCGGCAGCGGAAATTCCACAGCAGATTTAGTTGATTTTAATAGAGTCTGCTGCTGATTTTTTGCTGCGGAGAATCCGCTGTGGCTAAAATAAGTGGAATAATTCTAATAACAGAAATGGATTAAGCACTGTCAGATTCAAAAATGATTTATATGTTGTACATCTTGGAAAAACCTTAACTTTTCTAATATACTTCATAAGAACATTTTATTTCCTTTTTATTGAAATCATGGCCAAAGTCCAGTAAGTGAGGGAGGGCTACCACTCCTCTGTGCTCTCTCCTGTCTGATAGTACTCCACTGTGCTCTTCCCTGTCTGATAGGACTCCTCTGTGCTCTCTCCTGTCTGATAGGACTCCTCTGTGCTCTCTCCTGTCTGATAGTACACCTCTGTGCTCTCTCCTGTCTGATTGGACTCCTCTGTGCTCTCTCCTGTCTGATAGTACACCTCTGTGCTCTCTCCAGTCTGACAGTACTCCTCTGTGCTCTCTCCTGTCTGATAGGACTCCTCTGTGTTCTCTCCTGTCTGATAATACTCCTCTGTGCTCTCTCCTATCTGATAGCACTCCTCTGTGCTCTCTCCTGTCTGATAGTACACCTCTGTGCTCTCTCCTGTCTGATAGGACTCCTCTGTGCTCTCTCCTGTCTGATAGGATTCCTCTGTGCTCTCTCCTGTCTGATAGGACTCCTCTGTGCTCTCTCCTATCTGATAGGACTCATCTGTGCTCTCTCCTGTCTCATAGTACACCTCTGTGCTCTCTCTTTTCTGATAGCACTCCTGTGTGCCCTCTCCTGTCTGATAGCACTCCTCTGTGCTCTCTCCTGTGTGATAGCACTCCTCTGTGTTCCCTCCTGTCTGATAGGACTCCTCTGTGCTCTCTCCTGTCTGATAGGACTCCTCTGTGTTCTCTCCTGTCTGATAATACTCCTCTGTGCTCTCTCGTATCTGATAGCACTCCTCTGTGCTCTCTCCTGTCTGATAGTACTCCTCTGTGCTCTATTCTGTCTGATAATACTCATATGTGCTCTCTCCTGTCTGATAGGACTCCTCTGTGTTCTCTCCTGTATGAGAATACTCCTCTGTGCTTTCTCCTGCCTGATAGTACTCCTCTCTGCTCTCTCCTAATAGTAGTCCTCTGTGCTCTCTCCTGTCTGATAGCACTCCTCTGCGCTCTCTCTTGTCTGATGGGACTCCTCTGTGCTCTCCTGTCTGATAGGACTCCTCTGTGCCCTCTCCTGTCTGATAGGGCTCTGCTGGGCTCTCTCCTGTATAATAGCACTCCTCTGTGCTCTCTCCTGTCTGATAGGACTCCTCTGTGCTTGCTCCTGTCTAATAGTACTCCTCTGTGCTCTCTGCTATCCTATCAGACAGCACAAAGGAGTTGTAATGTCCCAGTACAGAACATGGTGACCTGGGGGCTCTCCTGCAGTGTCTCCCCTGCTGTTATTATAAGTGTCATTTATTGTCATAGGATGATAGTCAGTGTATTAATGTATAGCTAGTCTAAAGGACCTGTGGGATGTCTGAAGGACCTGTGGAAGGTCACATATTATGTTTATGTTATCACATGATGTTACCCAGAGGGCACCAGGTTAACACATGACTCGCAGCTTGACCAATGGGCTTTGGCTCAGCACCCTCTATATAAGGGGGCCGCCATTACAATTCACTCTTTTTCTGCTGAGGACCGCAAAGCACAGACATCACAGACCCTGAGTCCAGTACACCTTGAGGCCACAAATCCTGCAACATTGTCAGTAAGTCATCTCATCTATGTCTGCTGTCTCTACTATAAAATCAAGACATTGATCGAGTCTATTCTAGTCTGCGTGGCTGAACTAAAGTCTATTACAATAACTACTGCAGGGCCCTTTCCGTGTTACTGGTCAACTCTCTGGGATTCTTGCCTAGATGTGAAGATAATAACACCTGTCTTAACTCAGTGAAGCCTCCGTTAAACCATAACTTGGTTGTGGACTCTCTTTTCACTGCTTAGCCATTGTTATAGTGGAGATATCGTTTGTGTGGTTCCGGTACCCAAAAACCACTCTGGCGTCACGAACATTAGGGGTTAATAACACCTTGCCCCTGGGGTTAATACTATCTTGCCCCATCCACCTACACCGCTACACCCCGTGGTCCCACCATTCACCGTGGATCCTTTCGATAGGGGATAAGATGTTTTTGCCCGGAATACCCCTTTAAGGCTAGTAGTGAGAATTATGTTACATGCATAGTCCAAATGTCCTGTTGTTATTAATTCACTGTTTTGCATAGTCAAGTCATCAACTGCATAGTCAAAGGTCCTTAAAGGGGTACTCCGTACGACCGCCACGCCCCCTCCCATAGACTTGTATTGAGGGGGCGGGCCGTGACATCATGAGGGGCGGAGCCGTTACGTCACGATGCTCTGGCCCCTGTATTGCCCGTCATTATGCGCAGAGCAAACTCGCTTTGTGCAGTAATGATAGCGGGGTGCCGCAGCGGCGATTCCGGGGGTCCCCAGCAGCGGGACCCCGGCGATCTGACATCTTATCCTCTATCCTTTGGATAGGGGATAAGATGTCAAGGGGCGGAGTACCCCTTTAAAGTAAAGCTATGTATTGGCCCAAGTCATTATTAATCCTGTTCTTGGTTGAACACCAAAAAAAAATCAGAGCATGTATGGACAATATTACAGAGACTCTTATGTTATCAGTTTTACCAAAGAAAATTTACCAGCCTGGAATGGACGTTTGTGTGTAAAAATGCCTCAGGACTGCATCCGGCCCCAGGGCCACCTCGACCCTCAACTCTAACAGAACCTACATTGAGGGCGACTTGTGTTAAGTAGGGGGGTTTGTAATGTCCTAGTACAGGACATGGTCCTACACTATACTTAGGCCCTGTCAGGTTGAGTCCCTCAGTGTCCTGGGGGCTCTCCTGTAGTGACTCCCCTGCTGTTATTGTAAGTGTAATTTAATGTCATAGGTTTATAGTCAGTGTATTAATGTATAGCTAGTCTAAAGGACCCGTGAGATGTTGTCTAAAGGACCTGTGAAATGTCACATGTTATGTTGTCACATGATGTTACCCAGAGAGCCCCAGCTTAACCTATGACCCGCAGCTTGACCAATGGGCTTTGACTCAGCCCCCTTCTATATAAGGGGGCGGCCATTACAATTCTCTCAGACTCTTCTTTACTGTGACCAGCAAACACCAGATACCTCAGTGCTAGTGACCAGCACCTGGAAGGCAAAGCTACAGTCATTCCAGTAAGTCAAAAGTCTATGTCTGCTGTCACTACCCATAGTCAAGTCCAGTCTAAAGTCAAGCCTCAATATAATTATCTAAAGTCTAATTGGTCCCAGCAAGCTGCAAGGTCATTCTGTGTTCCTGGCCACCTCTCTGGGATTCTGGCCAAGCTGTGAGGATAATACCATCTAAACTCAGTAAAGCCTCCATTAAACCATAACTTTGTTGTGGACTCTCATTTCACTGCCTAGCCATTGGAATAGTGAAGATACCGTTTGTGTGGTTCAGGTACCCAAAAACGAATCTGGCATCATGAACATTAGGGGTTAATAACACCTTGCCCCTGGGGTTAATACCATCTTGCCCCATCCACCTACACTGCTATACCCCATGGTCTTGCCATTCACCATGGGTCACCACAGAGTGCTAACCCATCTTCACTTACTGGACTTTGTCCATGCCTGTGCTTCAGCTTGGACAAAGCCATGATTTTATAAGCCATGATTTCTGTAAAAAGGAAATCAAATTTTCTTATAAAGTATCTTAGAAAGGCTAATGTTTGCCAAGATGTACAACATATAAAACATGGCCATTTAAAATATATTATTGAAAGTCTTCCTTTATTGATATGTTTTCTAAATGGTGAATGAAATGTTAAATTAGTATGCACCCTCCTAAATTAATACAGTACTATTTAAATTCCATAATCATCCTTTATATGAAAGATTTGATTTACCTGTGTTACTAACATTGAAAAGACATGGAAAACACTGGACAGATGTTTGCATTTTTGCTGCAACAGCACAGAAGACAGTGACCTTCCTATTTGTTGGGAGCTGTCAAGTATATAAGGCAGTGTTTCCCAACCAGGGCACCTCCAGCTATTGCAAAACTACCATTTCCAGCCTGCCGGACAGGTTTTGGCTGTCTCGGCAGGCTGGGAGTCTTAGTTTTGAAACAGCTGGAGGCACCTTGGTTGGGAAACACTGATATGAGGTGTGTATTACTAAAGATACTATACAGTTAATGGATCTTTTGGTCACCCCAAAGTTACATTACATGCAAAGGGCACTAGGTTCCTCACATCCCAATTTCATCCTCTGTATCCTTCACATGTCAGAAAACAGCACCTCAGTGTGGGCTAATAAAAATGCAGATATAAGTGCTGAAAAAAAAAGACTTTACTATTTTCTAAGCTTAGGGTTAGACACATATCTTTAACCTCTATTTAATACTGAGACTATTTGCCTGAACTGCCTAAAATAGATAACTGGATAAATGGACAGACTGATATTTCCCATAAAAAGTGAACTTTCTTTTTCCCCATAAAAAGTTTGTGACATCACAGGTGTAATATTTTAATTTTAAGTATCTATTTACATAAACCAACATACAATAAGTTTGTTCTGACTGGAGACTATGGTTAGCAAACCCAAACTACAGACCACAAATACGCGGTATAACAAATGAAAATTCAATCTAATTGTAACATTTACGGTAAGTAATGTCACTTAATAAAGAGTATTTTTTGCTGACTGCTAACAGCTCATCATGTGAAGCCCTAAACCTCGGAGAAAAAAAAACCATGTCAGATTTGATAAAACAGCGATAACATACCCAATGATAGGGATTTTCTTACCTTTTCCTTATCTCTCTAGCCGTGTACGGCATTCTGCAGTGTAGCCAAATATCTCAGAGTTTTATTGCAGATTAACAAGGAGGCCACTTAAAGCCTGTCCTCATCCGTAGCTTCATTCTACTCCAATTTGCTTAGGGCGATGACATACCAAGCTTTTAAGATGTTTGAATTGAAACTTATATAATCGTACGTAGGATGAAACTCACTGACCTAATTTTGATAACAGTTTTTTTTTTTATATATTTGCTTTTCATCTGGATGTGATGAAACCCTCTCCGGAGAATATTTTATTAAAATGGGTCCAACTTTTAACTTAGTTTGCAGATTCAAAAATAAATAAATAAAATACTGAAAATATTTTTTAGCATGGATCATTAAAAGAGTTTTCTGGGATAATGATAAATTATGCACTAATCCAATATACTATTTATCTCACTGTTATAGAGACCTAAATGTATGGAAGGAAGTTCCGCTGTCTGAATGGGACTGCAAAATCCCATTAAAATCAGGGGGCAGTAAAATATGGCGGAATTCCGCATGGAAATTCCACTATGTGAACACTGCCTTACTGGTGCTTGTTGTGAATTTTGGGCTTTTCCTGATGTGATGTAAGTGCATGTGGTCTCTTAAAGGGGTACTCCGGCGCTTAGACATCTTATCCCCTAGCCAAAGGATAGAGGATAAGATGCCTGATCGCGGGGGTCCCGTGTTCACGCTCCGGGATCTTATTTTAACGGGGTGCAGTGTGCAAGATCACGGGGGTCCCCTGTGGCGGGACCCTCACGATCAGGCATCTTATCCCCTATCCTTTGGATATTTATTTCTGAAATACCTTTATCTGAAGTACTCACTGTGATAAAGACTCCCCCTCCTCCCTCACCTCATGCAGTGCTTCCCAACCAGGGTGCCTCCAGCTGTTCCAAAACTACAGTTCCCAGCATGCCCACACATCATTTGGCTGTGCAGGCATGCTGGGAGTTTTAGTTTTGCAACAGCTGGAGGCATATGATTGTAGTCCCCCTTTATTACACACACACACACACACACACACTGGCTTCATATATTCGTACACATACACATTAGATAGACACACTGATATACAAACATACACATATATCCACACACACATACATGCAGGGACACTAACTTTTTTGTCTGCAATGCAATGTGTTTCTGCCTCTCTCACACAGCAGACATCAGTGAGAGCCCGGCAGCAGCCTTCGTGCCCCTCCCCTTCCCCTTCTCTTCACATGAGTCTGCAGTGTGTACAGCCCCAACCCCCCTCCAACGTCCAGAATGGAGTAGTGTACACAGAAGGACTGAATGCATTCCAGAAGGCAGGGGGGCAGTTGTTTGACTGGCTTTTTCAGTATGAAATACTGGAAATTTTCTAATGAAAGCAATTGCAAAACCTATTGGTTTTGCATGCTTTACAACATATCAAAAGTTTTTATATCTGACAGTGCCTATTTAAAGGGGAATTCCGGGATTTTTTATTTGACTGTGCTACAGGGGCTGTAAAGTTAGTGTAATTCATAATATAGTGTCTGTACCTGTGTTTCATGGTGGCCTAGCAATTCTTCTGTGATTTTCGCTCCGATGTTTTTTTTTAATAGGATACAAAATGAGTGCTGATCAGAGGGAGCCTGTCTGCTTCAATGGGTGGAGCGACCGCTGGGTGGGACGAAGATCATTCTGTTTTGCAACAGCTGGAGGCACCATGATCAGAAAACAGCGGTCTATTGCATTGAAAGCATATCAGGTGTGTTTCAATGGGTGGGGTGGCTGATGTGTGGGAGGGAAAAAAGTGACCTCACAATTACAAACAAGAAATCATAGGATTTGTAGTTTAGGGGAACAAACTCCAACAGGAAATAGCCAGTTCACAAAAAGCTAGCCTCAGCGTTATGATAATCTTAAAACATAGCAATTTAGCCTCAAGACAAGTGAAGATCCTTCCAAAGCATGTCCATTACTGTGTGGCAGGTACGTACTAAAATCACCTTATAGTGGATAACCCCTTTAAACTTTTCTTCAGTCAATGTGTTATTGTTTTTATTTGGCTTTTCTGTACATTAATTCCATTTCATTTTGCAACTTTCTTTACAATTCTGTTACAAACAATGGCTTCCTCCTGCCCAATTATTTTATGGAGCATTTACAATCGCATATTGCTTTGTGTTTTCTATCCTGATGCTTTGACATCTTCCTTGGACGACCTATATATTTACCTTTTATAACACAAAAAGAGAAAAAGTCGGCACTATCTTATAGCTCCTCAATAAACGTGGCAACAGCTGTAGGTCCTCCGGAGGTGCTCAGCTTCTAGTACAGATAAGTCCAATCAGCAAGCAACAAAGAGGCAGAAAATGCGGCTGCTCACCGGTAAGGTGCAAATCAAGCTTCTTTATTCTTTAAAACATGTTGCAGATACAGACATGTCAAATCGGGAGTGAATGGATGCTTCACAACTTCATGCAGCAAACAAACAGGTAACGCTGTTTAACATAACACATGTGCTTCTATAGACCTGCCCACTTCCTGCACAGCGGCCCTGAAGTACTCGCCCCCAGTGACGTGTGCAGGACAGGTGAGTTACAATTAAAACTTCAACATGAAAGAGAAAGTGACAATATTAAAATCATAGAAAAGCACTAAAATCCACCTTGTCATTCAGACCTAACATATATTGGAGCAAGAAGAAGAAAACACGAGGGCACTCACGGTACTTCGGTCAAAGCAGGCTTCTTTATTCAGGTAGCGACTGAACACATGAACACCTGAGGAAGTGCTGGGATAGTCACGAAATAGCTATCGTCCCACACACTTGCTCCTGGCGCCCCGCCAGAACATGTGTTCAGTCGCTACCTGAATAAAGAAGCCTGCTTTGACCGAAGTACCGTGAGTGCCTCCGTGTTTTCTTCTTCTTGTTTTGTTGAGATGTTTTGTTGAGATTGCCATTTCTCTATATTCGGGTTGTGCACTAGGAGAAGCCTATCACTGCAGGAGTTGCTGTCTTACCGCTGCACTAAGTCAAGTACCTTGTTGTTTACCATTACCGATATCCACCAGTGCCAGCACCTCTACCTTTTTTAATGCTAACATATATTGGGCTCTAGTTTTCAAGATGAGCTTCTCGTTGCAGCAACTTTCTATGCCTTTCTTCTCCATTGTCAGCAGTAACGCTTTCCAAACCTAGGAAGCGCAAGTTAGAAGTATCACTATTACGTCTCACTCTGACATGATTCAGAAATATGGGTGAACCTTTTCCGGATTTTGCAGACCAAACAATCTCCCTGAATCAAGTGAAAAGTGGGGTCGGTAACAGAGCCTCTCTCACACTATTTGGATTGGTTCCTCCGCCCTTTGCTTAAACATGTCCCTTCCCTAATTAAGGACACCAAGGAATTTTTGGTAGCTCTGGAGGGATTACACTGGCAGGAAGGCTTTCTTCTTGCATCTGTTGACGTAGAAAGTCTTTACACCAGAATCCCCCAGACAAAGGGCACAGAATGCATTAGGGACATCTTACTGAAAACAGATAAGGATAGGGATTTCATTGATTTCATTAGTGATGCCCTCCATTTTGTACTAAGCCACAATGCCTTCATATTTGATGACACCTGGTACGCCCAGGTAAACGGGACAGTGATGGGCACGCCTGTGGCGTGCACTTTCGCCAACCTTTACCTGGCTGCGTTTGAGAAGAAATTAGTTTTTTCTTCTTCTAATCTCTACCTCAGACACTTACAATGTTTTTTCAGGTATGTGGACGATATCTTCATTCTCTGTACCGGGCCGGTCCAAGAGTTTGAAGACTTCATCGATTACCTAAACACCCCTAACGACTTCAACATGCGCTTCACCCATAAAGTTAGCAGTGATACTCTAGATTTCCTGGACGTGCAGGTTTTTGTAAAGGAGGGACATCTTACTACAAAAGGTTTCAGAAAACCAATTGCGTCAAATAAGTTCTTGCACCATGAAAGTTATCATCCCCAGCATACAAAAAGGGCCATCTCTTATAGCCAATTTTTAAGGTTAAGGCGTATACAGTCATGGCCGTAAATGTTGACACCCCTAAAATTTTTCAAGGAAATTAAGTTTTTCTCACAGAAAAGGATTGCAGTAACACATGTTTTGCTATACAAATGTTTATTCCCTTTGTGTGTATTGGAACTAAACCAAAAAAGGATGGAAACAAAGCAAATTGGACATAATGTCACACCAAACTCCAAAAATGGGCTGGACAAAATTATTGGCATCCTTTCAAAATTGTGGATAAATAAGATTGTTTCATGCATGTGATGCTCCTTTAAACTCACCTAGGGCAAGTAATAGGTGTGGACGATATAAAAATCAAACCTGAAAGCAGATAAAAACGGAGAGAATTTCACTTAGTCTTTGCATTGTGTGTCTGTGTGTGCCACACTAAGCATGGACAATAGAAAGAGGAGAAGAGAACTTGAGAACCAAAATTGTAGAAAAATATCAACAATCTCAAGGTTACAAGTCCATCTTCAGAGATCTAGATTTGCCTTTATCTAGAGTGCGCAACATTATCAAGAAGTTTGCAACCCATGGCACTGTAGCTTATCTCCCTGGTGGTGGACGGAAGAAAAATATTGATAAAAGGTGTCAATGCATAGTCCGTATGGTAATCAATAGTCCGTATGGTAGATAAGCAGCCCCAAACAAGTTACAAAGATATTCAAGCTGTCCAGCAGGCTCAGGGAACATCAGTGTCAGCGTGAACTATCCGTCGACATTTAAATTAAATTAAACACTATGGCAGGAGACCCAGGAGGACCCACTGCTGACACAGAGACATAAAAAAGCATGACTGCAATTTGGCAAAATGAACTTGAGTAAGGCCAAAATCCTTCTGGGAAAACGTCTTGTGGAAAGATGAGACCAAGATAGAGCTTTTTGGTAAAGCACATCATTCTACTGTTTACCGAAAACGGAATGAGGCCACAAAGAAAAGACCACAGTACCTACAGTGAATTATGGTGGAGGTTCCATGATGTTTTGGGGTTGTTTTTCTGCCACTGGCACTGGGTACCTTGAATGTGTGCAAGGCATCATGAAATCTGAGGATTACCAACGGATTTTGGGTCGCACTGTACAGCCCAGTGTCAGAAAGCTGGATATGTGTCTGAGATCTTGGGTCTTCCAGCAGGACAATGACCCCAAACATACTTCAAAAAGCACCCAGAAATAGATGGCAACAAAGCGCTGGAGAGTTCTGAAGTGGCCAGCAATGAGTCCAGATCTAAATCCCATTGAACACCTGTGGAGATATCCAGAGACCTGGAGCAGTTTGCAAAGGAAGAGTGGTCCAACATTCCGGCTGAGAGATGTAAGAAGCTGATTGATGGTTATAGGAAGCAACTGATTTCAGTTATTTTTTACAAAGGGTGTGCAACCAAATATTAAGTTAAGGGTGCCAATAATTTTGTCCAGCCCATTTTTGGAGTTTGGTGTGACATTATGTCCAATTAGCATTTTTTCCTCCCTTTTTTGGTTTAGTTAATATACACAATAAGGGAATAAACATGTGAATAGCAAAACATGTGTTACTGCAATCCTTTTCTGTGAGAAATACTTCATTTTCTTGACTGTAAATAGTTACAATGGTACTTTCATGGAGCAAGCGTTCAAACTAATAGAACATTTAAAACAAAGAGGCTATTCTGGGGGTCCACTTTACCATGCCCTGTTAAAAACAAGGGACCAGAGTCGCTCTGATCTCTTATATAAGAAGAGAAAGAAAAAATCTTTAAGTAATATAACAGGTGCCCTGATTCACCCGACTCCAGGTCCCCTTTTGGAAGAGGAACAAATCTGCTCCCATGATACCTCAAGAGAGGAGGGTGAACGCTTTTGTTTCTCCTTCAAATTTAGCCCCGTAGCTAATACTATTGAAAAAGCAATTCTGAACAACTGGCCTTTGATCGAAAAAGACCCTAGTTTAGGTCCAATTCGCTTGAAGAGAGTAGATTTAAAAGTGCTACACCAGAGAACTGGCTATCTGGATTCAGACCCAGAGGTAACTACAAGTGCGGCCCTATAACTGGTGCTCCAGTTTTCAACCCTGCAAAAACATTAATTTAGGAGGGGTGGACTTCAAAATTATGGATTTTATGTGCTGCAGATCTAAGTTTGTAGTTAATGCTATACTATGTAGCTGTGGTTTTTTTTTTTAATATGGGCAGCACTATTAGACCACTTTTCACTAGATTCAGGGAGCATGTTTGGTCTGTAAAATCTGGAAAAGGTGCACCCAGATTTCTGAATTATGTCAGAGTGAGGCATTATAGTGATACTTCTAACTTGTGCTTCCAAGGTTTGGAAAGCGTTACTACTGACAACGGAGAAGAAAGGCATAGAAAGTTGCTGCAACGAGAAGCTTATCTTATCTTGAAAACGAGAGGCCAAGGTATGTTAGGTCTGAATGACAAGGTGGATTGTAGTGTTTTTCTATGATTTTAATGTTGTCACTTTCTCTTTCATGTTGGAGTTTTAATTGTAACTCACCTGTCCTGCACACGTCACCGGGGGCGAGTACTTCAGGGCCGCTGTGCAGGAAGTGGGCAGGTCTGTAAAAGCACATGTGTTGTGTGAAACGGCGTTATCTGTTTGTTTGCTGCTTGAAGTTGTGAAGCATCCATTCTCTCATGATTAGACATGTCTTTATCTGCAACATGTTTTTAAAGAATAAAGAAGCTTGATTTGCACCTTACCGGTGAGCTGCCGCATTTTCTGCCTCTTCGTTGATTGCTGATTTACCTTTTATAACGTTACCATTTTGTGCCAAATTTACATACAGTTTCATTAAGTCAGAATGTACAGCTATTAAATAAACATAGTGAACGGTGTATTTGCTACTAAGTATGGTGTTGCCATGTTTTTGCAAGAGACAGGTAGAATAAAATCTGTTTCAGTATTTCATGCATACGCTGACTTGGTACTATCCTGGCACTGTTTGGTAAACACGGTAACAAAACAAAATAAGGGCATAAATGTGCTACATTACATATTACTAAAGCCTAAATACCACCCTTTGCAAAATTCCAAAACTGCTATTTACAGTAAAAACATCATCACACCCTACTACACATCCGCCTATGATATTATTTTGTTTTCAGTTGTGATTTTTACCACTCACTTATAAGTACATACCACTGAAAAATTGCCAGCAGTCCTTATTCCAACCGGTCATAACACAATTATGGTATACCAAATTGATAGTGTTAGCCAACTAAAAAATGTAACACATGTGTTGCTAATACAGTGATAAGCAAAAGAATGTTACATATGATAAGAATTAAAAATGTTTTTAGTAGATTGTAGGTTTTTTATATTTGGTAAGTTTTTAAAGGCTATGTACACTTTTGCAAACAGCTTTTTTCTGCCACTACGTATAAATGAAAAATGATGTAGCTGCAATAGGTTTTTATTGAAACTTCCTGAAGTTTATTTATACAGCACCTATGCAAACCTATTGTTACGCCGAGCGCTCCGGGTCCCTGCTCCTCCCCGGAGCGCTCGCGGCATTTCTCTCTCTGCAGCGCCCCGGTCAGACCCGCTGACCGGGAGCGCTGCACTGACACTGCCGGCGGGGATGCGATCCACCTCCAGCCAGTCGAATGGTGACAGTAAATCCGGTCATGGATCCCACTGAGGTGCCGCTGCCAAGTCTCGCTGACCTATCCACGGTGGTCGCTCAGCAATCGCAGCAAATCGCCCAACAAGGACAGCAGCTGTTGCAGTTGACCGCCACCTTACAGCAACTTCTGCCACTGCTACAGCAGCAACCATCTCCTCCGCCAGCTCCTGCACCTCCTCTGCAGCGAGTGGCCGCTCCTAGCCTCCGCTTGTCCCTGCTGGACAAATTTGATGGGGACTCTAGACTCTGCCGTGGCTTTCTGTCTCAATGTTCCCTACATATGGAGATGTTGTCGGACCAATTTCCCACAGAACGGTCTAAGGTGGGGTTCGTAGTGAGTCTTCTTTCTGGAAAGGCCTTGTCTTGGGCCACGCCGCAATGGGACCGCAATGATCCTGCCACAGCCACAGTCCAATCCTTCTTCGCTGAAGTCCGTAGTGTCTTCGAGGAACCAGCCCGAGCTTCTTCTGCCGAGACTGCCCTGCTGAACCTGGTCCAGGGTAATTCTTCAGTAGGCGAGTACGCCATCCAATTTCGTACTCTCGCTTCCGAATTATCTTGGAATAACGAGGCTCTCTGCGCGACCTTTAAAAAAGGCCTATCCAGTAACATCAAGGATGTGCTGCCAACCTGCAAGAACTTATCCATTTGGCCACCCGCATTGACATGCATTTTTCTGAGAGACACCAGGAGCTCCGCCAGGAAAAAGACCTTGATCTCTGGGCACCTCTCCCACAGTATCCTTTGCAATCTACCCCTGTGCCTCCCGCCTAGGAGGCTATGCAAGTGGATCGGTCTCGCCTGACCCTGGAAGAGAGGACTCGCCGTAGGGAAAAAAATCTTTGTCTGTACTGCGCTAGTACCGAACATTTCTTGGTGGATTGCCCTATTCGTCCTCCACGTCTGGGAAACGCACGCACCCAGCTCACGTGGGTGTGGCGTCTCTTGGTACAAAGTCTGCTTCTCCACGTCTCACTGTGCCCGTGCGGATTTCTCCTTCTGCCAACTCCTCCCTCTCAGCCGTGGCCTGCTTGGACTCTGGTGCCTCTGGAAATTTTATTCTGGACTCTTTGGTGAATAAGTTCTTCATCCCGGTGACCCGTCTCGTCAAGCTGCTCTACATTTCCTCGGTCAACGGAGTTAAATTGGACTGCACCGTGCGTTACCACACAGAACCCCTCTTAATGTGCATTGGACCCCATCACGAAAAGATTGAATTGTTCGTCCTTCCCAACTGTACCTCTGAAGTCCTCCTCGGTCTGCCATGGCTCCAGCATCATTCTCCCACCCTTGACTGGACCACCGGGGAGATCAAGAATTGGGGCCCTGCTTGCCGCAAGAAATGCCTCACGTCTCCTCCCAGTCCCGTCAGGCAAGCCTCGGTGCCTCCTCCTACACCTGGTCTCCCCAAAGCCTATCAGGACTATGCTTTGCCTCCTCATAGCCTCTGTCCTGGTAACACTCTGCCCCGGGCCAAGCTTCACCCTCTGCCCTCCCTCCCCATTCCCACTCCTGCATTTGATGAGGAAACCCTACAATCGCTCCCAGTGTCCTCGTCCCACGTGAAGCAATTGCCGGACAAAAAAAGGGGGAGACCTAAGGGGGGGGGGGGGGGTACTGTTACGCCGAGCGCTCCGGGTCCCTGCTCCTCCCCGGAGCGCTCGCGGCGTTTCTCTCTCTGCAGCGCCCCGGTCAGACCCGCTGACCGGGTGCGCTGCACTGACACTGCCGGCGGGGATGCGATTCGCACAGCGGGACGCGCCCGCTCGCGAATCGCATCTTAAGTCACTCACCTGTCCCGGCCCCCGGCTGTCATGTCATGCTGCGCGCGGCTCCGCTCCTTAGGGCGCGCGCGCGCCAGCTCTCTAAGATTTAAAGGGCCAGTGCACCAATGATTGGTGCCTGGCCCAATCAGCCTAATTAGCTTCCACCTGCTCCCAGGCTATATCACCTCACTTCCCCTGCACTTCCCTGCCGGATCTTGTTGCCTTGTGCCAGTGAAAGCGTTTAGTGTTGTCCAAAGCCTGTGTTCCAGACCTTCTGCTATTCCTATTTGACTACGAACCTTGCCGCCTGCCCCGACCTTCTGCTACATCTGACCTTGCCTCTGCCTTGTCCTTCTGTCCCACGCCTTCTAAGCAGTCAGCGAGGTTGAGCCGTTGCCGGTGGATACGACCTGGTTGCTACTGCCGCAGCAAGACCATCCCGCTTTGCGGCGGGCTCTGGTGAATACCAGTAGCAACATAGAACCGGTCCACCGACACGGTCCACGCCAATCCCTCGCTGACACAGAGGATCCACCTCCAGCCTGCCGAATCGTGACACCTATAAGTCTCCAATCACCTATAGTCCAACCTTGCCCTCACACTTGCATAGAATTGTAGATCAAAACCAACAGGACATTTTTAATTAAGACCTATTGAAAAGCTATTTCCTTGTAATTCATTTAAGATGCATAACGACAATAACAAAATGGTTGGGAATTTGGGCAAAGCCTTTAAAGATGTATTTATCATAAATAGGTGCGCAGTCACAATGAGTAAGATATACGGAGACTGGTAAATTCCTGTACTGCACACAGCTGTTTTCAGTCTTGGACAGTAATATATACCGTAATTCTACTTCAATCTAATTTACAGCTAGTAAAAAAGTAAGCCAAATCTGCCAAAACACTGTAGGAGGAAATGGTGAAACAACACTTATACTCATCCTTGCTCTTTCCACCTCAAATATTTAAGTCATATATTGCATGCATGACTAAGCAACAGTAGGAAATTGTACATATACCATAAGTCCTATAAACAGCAGCTACAACATGCGGTATGGTCATCAATGCATAGCTTATGTCTTCTTTTGTTTTTCCTTAACCTGCTCCTATAGAATAATAATGGCAAGTACTGTTCACTGGAAATGAATGAGGAAGAAAACAGTACCACTCACCTGTTTGGCTAAGCTGTGATGTGCTTCTACTTCTCCGGGACACCATGGCAACAATTTTGCCACTCAAACTTGGTCTTCTTTTCTTTCCACATGTCATAACTGTACCCACAGCTGTATCAGACTGGCTTCCGTCATTGTGTTCTAGCTTGTAGATCTCTCCACTTACACTTGTGCTCTTAGTAATGGTTCTCCCTGAATATCCCATCCGTCGGCCTTGCATCCTACATGGAAAGTATTCATAAATTAAACTGAACGTGCGATGATCTAGAGCCGTTAAACATGCTGAGAAGTATATTATGTTATAGTATAGCTTATAATAAAATATGGCATCATACAGTCATATTCATTGTCTTTTAAGGGAAATTTACAACATTCAGCATATATCTGATACTGCTGTTAACATGTCATTTGCAATAACATTAACATAATAACCATATTTCTAAAATACATTGTATAACAAATGTGTATATGTGCAGAGACAAAATACAGGAAGTGAGGGAAGGCAAGTAGGGCTCTGTGCAGGCTCCTGGCTTGTCAATCAGCCTGCTGTGTGAGCTGGGGGTATGTCACAGAGCTTCAGTGTACAGAGTCCTGATTGTCCTCAGTGTACAGAGCCCTGCTAGTCCTCACTGCACAGAGCCCTGCTTGTTCGCAGTGTACAGAGCCCTGCTTGTCCTCAGTGTACAGAGCCCTGGTTGTCCTCAGTGTACAGAGCCCTGCTTGTCCTCAGTGTACAGAGCCCTGCTTGTCCTCAGTGTACAGAGCCCGGCTTGTCCTCAGTGTACAGAGCCCTGCTTGTCCTCAGTGTACAGAGCCCTGCTTGTCCTCAGTGTACAGAGCCCTGCTTGTCCTCAGTGTACAGAGCCCTGGTTGTCCTCAGTGTACAGAGCCCTGCTTGTCCTCAGTGTACAGAGCCCTGCTTGTCCTCAGTGTACAAAACCCTGCTTGTCCTCAGTGTACAGAGCCCTGCTTGTCCTCAGTGTACAGAGCCCTGGTTGTCCTCAGTGTACAGAGCCCTGCTTGTCCTCACTGCACAGAGCCCTGCTTGTCCTCAGTGTACAGAGCCCTGCTTGTCCTCACTGCACAGAGCCCTGCTTGTCCTCAGTGTACAGAGCCCTGCTTGTCCTCAGTGTACAGAGCCCTGGTTGTCCTCAGTGTACAGAGCCCTGCCTGTCCTCACTGCACAGAGCCCTGCTTGTCCTCAGTGTACAGAGCCCTGCTTGTCCTCACTGCACAGAGCCCTGCTTGTCCTCAGTGTACAGAGCCCTGCTTGTCCTCAGTGCACAGAGCCCTGCTTGTCCTCAGTGCACAGAGCCCTGCTTGTCCTCAGTGTACAGAGCCCTGCTTGCACACCAACATTTCCTGTATTTTGTCTCTGCACAATCAATAGCTGCAGGGACCAAAATATACACATTTTTAACCAATATATATATTACAAATACATATGTTTTTATCTTCATTATATTAAATGTTTTTTCCAAATGGCAGCACCCATTTAACATTAAGTGAAATGCAGTCACCATCCATATACAGTATACATTCAGAAATGTAGCATTCTGCAAAAAATTAAAGACCAGTCAACACCAGGAAAAGACCACTTAGCCAATCATTGGCTGAGGCAAGTCAACACTATGGCTAGTGATTGGCTAAGTAGACATGCACTATTACACAGTAGTATATATCAGAGGGCACACTTGGTCACCAATGAAACTGGGTTGTGCAATGAGGAGACTACTGCATTTTTGTTTTCTTAACCCAGTGTTCCCCCTTATTTTCTTAAATTTTATCCTAATAGACAAGCCCTTTAAATATGCCCTGTCACTTTAAAAACTGTTGAGATACATCAAAAGTTTGTTGATTCATTAAGGTCTAAGGGGGATATTTATCAAGGTATTTAGAGTCTTTTTTTTTTTTTTTTGCTTACTCCAAGTGCACAAAACTTTTTTGCCTGACTTTTGTGGGTAAGTTACAAACAGCCATACCTAAGCAAATTTCAGTTTTCAATTTGCAGTGGTTACGAATGTATGATGTGCGACACGTATGTGTCACACGTAGGCAAAAAAAAATAAAAAATCAGAAACCTCTAACAAAAATTTGCAAGTCTGCTCCAGGTCTGTATTGGAGTACAAAACTTCCGTACGTGAGCAAATTAAAAAAGTCCCCAAAAAGTCTCACAAAAGTTTCGGCTGCCACTTTTTTGTTTTGCTTATGTGCTTCAAATTTATCAACCCCCTGTGTTAGTATGATAAATATGTCACATAAGCAAAACTAAAGAAAAAAAATAATTCAAACAATGATAACCGTCCCCCTAAGTGTTCAGACTGTGACTGATAGCTAGAACTAGCTGGGAGAAGAACATGATAAGCAAAATAATAATAATAACAATGTTAGTCTATGGGAGCAGTCTTCAAACTGTGGCCCTTCAGATGTTGCAAAACTACAACTCCCAGCATGCCCGGACAGCCAACGCCCGGACAGCCAGCCAGTTTTAATATTATATGTCACACAATTCTATGTACTGTAGTTCCTGACATTTAAGTTTTATTAACCATTGGGTTTTCTCCACTAAAGACATAGTCTAAAGACTGAATAGGATCCATAGTATCATTTTTTCACTATGACTGTACAATCATGCTGTGGGGCCACCTCTCCACTGAGACAGGTTACACACCCTTGTTCCTGCAGTATGCAAAATGAAAAATAGAAAAACCTTAATTTATTGGCTAAAATATTGATCCAGTAGGTTGCCTAAGGCAGACCACAGATTATGGTGGCTAGTTGTGGTAATGGAAAAACTGCATCATCTAAATGATGTACAGTATAATAGGACAATCATATAAATACATACATTGTGCATTCTTCAATTTTTCAAGTGCTCTACTTGCAGTAAATGAATGCAAACATCAAATAAACTGTGCTCCTCTGCTGCAAACACCACACTGTCAAAACATATGTTCAGTCCCCTGCATGTATACAAGTAATATTCTATTCACTGAGAGCAAGCAGGGATCTTGAAAAATTGGGAACCTCAACATAAAGCATATTAAAGAGAATCTGCTCTTCCATCTGCACAGTACGAGCTGCAGACATGGGCTGACAGATAATCCTGCAATAATATGAATGTTACTAAAACTTAGGGCTTTTGCAGAAGACTTAAAATTAACGTTTTTCTTTTTTTAGGACTGAAGTGTCAAGGAGGCAGGGCCAAACTGCTGGCATCGACATTCACCAGCTCTGTATCGCCTCCTTGAGACTCTAGTCCCAAATAAAAACCTTATTTTATGACTTCTGTAAAAGCCCTCAGATTTAGAATAGGTAACCTTCATGTTTTTGCACAGTTATCTCTCAGTCCACGTCACCAGCGGAGATTTATCAAAACCTGTCCAGAGGAAAAGTTGCCCATAGCAACCAATCAGATCACTTCTTTCATTTTCCAGACACCTTTTCAAAAATGAAAGAAGCGATCTGATTGGTTTCTATGGGCAACTCAGCAACTTTTCCTCTGGACAGGTTTTGATAGATCTCCCCCATAGTGTGTAGGTGGGCTGACAGATTCACCTGCATACCTTTGCAACTAGACACTCACTACACTTTTTGCTTACATATAAAAAGTCTACATTTTTACAGAAAACATTTCATTTTACTCACCAGAGCCTTCTGCTTGGACGCTCAGATTGCTCGGACATAAAGCTTGTGCTGCTGAGACGTGAGGCACTACTGGTTCGGGAAATGGCTGACACATCGCTGACATCACTATCAGATGATTTGGCTGAGACATTGTCACAACTTCGATATTGATCTTTATGCATGTTGTACTGCAGGGAAAAAAGAAAAATCTTTTAGTGTATGGTCACACATTGCGTTTACACAGTGTAGTTTACACTGCCTAAAATCCGCTGCACAGTGAAAAATACGCTACATATTCTCCTATGAGCAAACACACAGGGCTTTCCCACAGAAGCCCTATGTGTGCAATGAAGTTTGGAGGCGGGCCTGGATGTCCCAGTCCGGTTGGGGGCCTGGCCTCAGCTAAAAACCTTAGTGTGCACAAAGCCCTGCCGCGGGGAAGCCCTGTGTGTTTGCTCATAGAAGAATATGCAGAGTATTCCCCGCTGCACAGCGGATTTTTGGCAGCATGAAATACAGTGCGTATACGCAATTTGTGACCATTCCCTAAAAATACCAGTTACAAAATACATATCTAGATCATTATACCAAAACTTAAATGGGTACTGTCACTTTAAAAAAACTTATGACATAGATATGTCAAAAGTTTTTATTGTGCTGAGACCCCCACTGATCAGGGGAACAAGCGGGGATAGGCATGCTTTACTTCCCGGCTCTCTGCTCCAATATAAATATATGGGGCAGAGAGACAAAGATTGCTGAGAGATGGGAAATAAAGCACACAACCGCACACTTATCCCTGCTTCCTGCTTGTTCTCCTCATCGGTGAGGGTCTCAGCACATTCAAAACTTGCTACTGCATGCTTATCCCAGGTTGTTTTCTGGATCGTTGAGAGTCTTAGCACTCAGACCCCGACCAATCAAAATGTGTTTATGTCTCTAGGAGACAAGTGACATTGACACTTTAAAAAATAAAAATAAATAAAATTACAGTCGTACAATCTAAAAGTGGTCTTCACAATTCAGCTGGTATCACAAACCATAAGACTAAACCAGTATCCAATAATAGCTTTGACTGTCTCTTTACGACTGGCTGAGGTTCAGCACTGCACAAACTGGCAGATGAAGACTACTATACATACTTTGGGCTTATGTATGCTGTCTAACTGCACAGTGAAGCTAAAAACTAGTATAAAACTACTATTTTTAGAGTATCCAACACCTTACCTGTACAAGGGCGACATGTTACAGGCTGAATGGAAGGTACAACTCAGCACTTGTTATGTGGCCTGTAAACAGTACAAACTCTCAGCCAGGGTTCATGAGCCCCAACAGTATAATAAATCATAAAGTAATATCATAATTATATAAAAATATCATAAAGTTTATTTTGGGCTTCTTTAATATATGAGGACATTACATTTTAAGCAATTACTAGAATTAGGAGGAAAGGGGATGAATAAAATGTGTCGACATGCATAAAAATATTCCATCTCATTTCTCTCTTTACAAAATATGAGCTAAGCTAAGTTATAAGCAATACTCACCTGCCTTTTCCCCCCACAGTTGCCATTTTGGTGATGCCCATTCCCTGCAGTTTGGCACTTTCCAGGCCACATATCAATACCCAGGAAATGCTTGCTTGGCCAATCACTGACTGTCACTGCTGTGGCTAGTGAATGGCTAAGCAGGCATTACCTATGTATAAAGACATTAGCCAGAAGTGCGGAGCGAGCTGTGCTAGAAGGGCAGTGGCAGGCACTGGGTGCATGAGTATATTTTAAAGCCATGAGTACATGAGTATATTTTTAAGCCAGTCTTAGGGTGTATTCACAAACAGAAAAAATACACCCACACATTTAAGTTTACAGATGCATTTTCAGCCGAATATGGTAAAAAAAAACTGATCATTTTCAGTGGATGAAAATACGGTCGATTTCTTTTTTTCCAGTGCCAAACAACCTCTTTTTCCTGTGGATGTCCCCTTCATTACCCTCAGGAAAAAGAAAAGCTTTACGGAATTGCTTGTACTACAATAACACAATATATATAGTATAATGTGTTAACAAATTGTGAAAATCGGTTTAATTTGCTATAGATAAGCTGGCTATATTTTTTATTGAGTCCCATGTTTATGATGATAAAGAAATCTAATTGGTTGTGCTATCAGTAGAAAGGTGACTTCATTAACTACGGATGAACTCTGCCAGTAAGTTCTTAAAGCTGTTTACCTGTCAGGCGAGGAAACATTTTCTGCTTTGTTGTATGGGTGCAATGTGATGACAATGATGATTCTTTCACTCAACAAAAAATACTAGCACCCGGCACAATCTCCTAATGACGTATATTATACAAGGCAGTGGATTAGTGGGCAGAATCTATTAAGCATGTAATAAATCAGGCATTCCTAATCACGAGAGCTTCAGAAGATAAATCACAATTCCATGGTATTGTCAAGAGGGAATCAAGATTCTCCTTAATAAAAAGGCCTTAAATTTTATCACAGGGGATGTTTACAGGCTGATCTCTCAACTAACCTCAGACTGAGCCTGCTTGTTCTTTTCTTTAGTTACTTATTAAAACACTTCCTTTCTAAACCTTACCTAAAGGAGTTTTCTGTCTATTTACTATTGATGGCCTATATTATGGATAGGCCATTGCTTTCTGATTAGCAGTGCCAATAACCAGCAACCCCACCAATCAGTGTGCAGTGCTGTTTATGTTTTATTGATACACCCCTTCCCAACTCCTTAAAGGTGTACACCCGTGGAAAACTATTTTTTTTAAATCAACTGGTGCCAGAAAGCTAAACATATTTGTAAATCACTTCTATTAAAAAGTCTTAATCCTTCCAGTACTTTTTAGGGGCTGTATACTAAAGAGAAATCCAAAAAAGAAATGCATTTCCTCAGATGTCATGACCACAGTGCTCTCTGCTGACCTCTGCTGTCCATTTTAGGAACTGTCCAGAACAGGAGAAAATCCTCATAGCAAACATATGCTGCTCTGGACAGTTCCTAAAATGGACAGCAGAGGTCAGCAGAGAACACTGTGGTCATGACATCAGAGGAAATGCATTTCTTTTTTTGATTTCTCTTTAGTATATAGCCCCTAAAAAGTACTGGAAGTATTAAGATTTTTTAATAGAAGTGATTTACAAATCTGTTTAACTTTCTGGCACCAGTTGATTAAAAAAAAAAAGTTTTCCATGGGAGTACCCCTTTAAGGGGTACTCTGGCCCTAAGACATCTTATCCCCAATCCTAAGGATAGGGGATAAGATGTCTGATAGCAGGGGTCCCGCCGCTGGGGACCCACGCTATCTCGCATGCAGCACCCACCTCTGGGAGCTGCACGCAGCGCTGCAGCCTCTGAGTCTGCCACGTCACAACTACGGTGCCAGAGAATTGTAACATCACGACTCCACCCCCGTGTGATGTCATGCCCCGCCCCCGCAATGCCCCCTCCCATAGACTTGCATTGCGGGGGCGGGGCATAACGTCACATGGCAGACTCCGAGGCTGCAGTGTTGCATGCAGCTCCTAGAGGTGGGTGCTGCATGCGAGATAGCGGGGGTCTCCAGCGGCAGGACCCCGCTATCAGACATCTTATCCCTATCACCTGTTCCAGCCCCTGCCTCTCAGTGCCAACCACCCCACCCCCCCCCCCCCCACGACTGTGAAAGTGTGAATGTTTCATTTAATCAGTTATGGTTCATTGTTATCACTCCAACCTGTTTGATTGGATTCTTATGGTAATTCCACAGGTAATATATGGCGTTGACGACCATAGGGCCTCAGTCTTGAAAAGATTAAATCAATTTTTTTTCATTTAACTTTAAGATTTTGATTAGATTCACAAGTTTAATGTCCCGGGTGCTCGAAGCGTTTACTTTGAACTAATATTGTATGTCCACAAAACCCAATATAACAAGAAGTCATATGGCGGCACAATGACAGAGCCTAGAGGTGGCATCAGCCTGACGAGACCATAGGGCCTCACAATAGAAAAAAATTAAAGATATTTTTGAAAATTTTAATTGAAGATTTTAGATAGATTAAAATTTTAAAAGTTTAATTTAAGCTGCCAACAGCATAAGGAGACCATATGGTGGCACAATGAGACAGTCTGGAGGTGGCAGCAGCATGAAGAGACCATAATCTGGCAGAATGACACAGCCTGGAATTGTCGGCAACAAGAGGAGACCATATAGTGGCAGAATGACCCATCTTGGAGGTGGCAACAGCCTGACGAGAACAATAGAGAATATTAAAGAAAATTTTTAAAATTTAAATTGTAGATTTTAGATAGATTAACATTTTAAAAGTTAAATTTATGGTGCCAACAGCATAAGGAGACCATATGGTGGCACAATGACACAGCCTGGAATTGGCGGCAGCAAGAGGAGACCATATAGTGGCAGAACGACCCAGCCTGGAGGTGGCAACAGCCTGACGAGACCATAGGGCAGGGGTCCTTAAACTTCTTAAACAGGGGGCCAGTTCACTGTCCCTCAGACCGTTGGAGGGCTGGACTATAGTTAAAAAAAAAAAAAACCGATGAACAAATTCCTTTGCACACGTATATATCTTATTAGTGGACTACCCCTTTAAGTATGCAGCATAGTTCCCCCACATTAGGTTGTAGTTCCCCCACATTAGGCTGTAGTTCCCCCACATTAGGTTGGCAGTATAGTTCCCCCACATTAGGTTGGCAGTATAGTTCCCCCCACATTAGGTTTTAGTTCCCCCACATTAGGTTGGCAGTATAGTTCCCCCACATTTAGTTGGCAGTATAGTTCCCCCACATTAGGTTGTAGTTCCCTTACATTAGGTTGGCAGTATAGTTCCCACCACATTAGGTTGTAGTTCCCCCACATTAGGTTGGCAGTATAGTTCCCCCACATTTAGTTGCCAGTATAGTTCATAGTTCCCCCCACATTAGGTTGGCAGTATAGTTCCCCCACATTTAGTTGGCAGTATAGTTCCCTCACATTAGGTTGGCAGTATAGTTCCCCCCCCCACACATTAGGTTGTAGTTCCTACACATTAGGTTGGCAGTATAGTTACCCCCACATTAGGTTGTAGCTCCCCCACATTAGGTTGGCAGTATAAATCCCCCCACATTAGGTTGTAGCTCCCCCACATTAGGTTGGCAGTATAGTTCCCCCCACATTAGGCTTTAGTTCCCCCACATTAGGTTGGCAGTATAGTTCCCCCCACATTAGGTTGTAGTTCTGTATGGCTGGAGGCTGTATGGTCCCCCACAGACATACAGCCTCCAGCCATACAGTGTATGGCTGGAGGCTGTATGCCTGTGTACTGCCCCACTTCAGTGCTCCGACCACCACTCCTCCGGTCCGGCCACAGCAGTAGGTCCCGGGACCGGAGGTATGGTGCTATGTTGTAGGGCCAATAACCACTGTCAGCATACTGACAGTGGTTATTGGGCCTACAACATAGCACCATACCTATTGGATTGGTGATACTGTATTATATTCTCTCATGTGTCTTTACATCTATGCATTGGTAACCTTTGAGGTGTGTGAGTAGACTGGCATATTATATGATTAATTGTCCCGTGGTTACACCTGCTCTTATATATTTGTCATTTTCATATGACTTGTTAGCTGCTTTATGTGTATATCCACTTAGGGATTTATCTAGTTAGGTTTATCCATTATTGCCACTCAGTTTAATTCCACTTTGAGATGCCTATATTTGTCTGTTTGTACCTGTTCCATTTTATCTGTTTTTAATCTATCACTCTAATAAAGTTTGCACACTTTTTGCATAATGGCTGTCTCTGTGGTTATATGATTTGATTTCTGGTAGTTTGCGATACACAGAAACATTTGTTCTTTTTGACTTATTCAGTGCCCAATTGTTGGTTGGTGACCAGCATGTTAGTGTATAAAAATAAAAAATTTTACACTAACATGCTGGTGTTGCCCCATACTTTTCATTTTCATAAGAGGTATAAAGGAGAAAAAGACCCCCAAAATTTGTAGTGCAATTTCTTCTGAGTACAGAAATACCCCATATGTGGGCGTAAAATACTCTGCGGATGAACGACAGGCCTCAGGAGTGATAGAGCGCCATGTACATTTGAGGCCTAAATTGGTGATTTGCACAGGGGTAGCTGATAGTTACAGCAGTTCTGACATGAACACACACAAAAAAAAAAGCAACCACACGTGACCCCATTTTAGAAACTACACCCCTCATGGAATGTAACAAGAGGTATAATGAGCCTTAACACCCCACAAGTCTTTGATGAATTTTCGTTAAAGTTGGACGTGAAAATAAAATAAAAAAATTTCCCTGAAATGTTGGTGTTACCCCAAATATTTCATTTTCACAAGGGGTTATAGGAAAAAAGCCTCCCAAAATTTGTAACCACATTTCTTCTGAGTATATAAATACCCAATGTGTGGATGCAAAGTGCTCTGCAGGCGAACTACAATGCTCAGAAGGGAAGGGCCGCCATTGGGCTTTAGGAGAGAGAATTTGGCTGGAATTGAAGGCCATGTGCGTTTACAAAGCCCCCATGCTGCCAGGAAAATAAATGAAAAATTAAATTTTTCATTTGCACAGCAACCTGTTCTAAAGATCACATGTGGGGGGTCCACTGTTCTGGCACCATGGGGGCTTTTTTAAATGCCAAACAAATTCACTCTCCAAAAGCCCAATGGCGCTCCTTCTCTTCTGAGCATTGTAGTTCGCCCGCAGAGCACTTTATATCCACATATGAGGTATTTCTATACTCAGAAGAAATGGGGTTACACATTTTTGGGGGCTTATTTTCCTTTTACCCCTGGGTGAAGATGAAATATTTGGGGTAACACCAGCATTTTATTGAAAACTGTTATTTTTTTATTTTTACGTCCCATTTTAACGAAAGTTAGTCAATCACCTGTGGGATGTTAAGGCTCACTGTACCCCTTGTTACGTTCCTTGAGGGGTATAGTTTCCAAAATAGTATGCCATGTGTTTATTCTTTTTTTTTTTTTACTGTTCTGACATCATGGGGGCTTCCTAAATGCGACATGCTCCCCAAAAACCATTTCAGCAAAATTCGCTCTCCAAAATCCCATTGTTGGTCCTTCCCTACTGAGCCCTTTATTGCACCTAATGAGGTATTTCCTTACTTGAGAGAAAATGAATTTCAAGTTTTATGGGGCCTTTTTATCTTTTACCCCTTGTAAAAATGAAAAAAAATGGGGCTACAAGAACATGTTAGTGTAAAAAATTTAGATTTTGATTTTTTTCCTCCATTTTGCTACTATTCCTGTTAGGGATGTCCTGATACCATTTTTTTAAGACCGAGTACGAGTACCGATACTTTAATTCTAGTACTCGCCGATACCAAGTACGAGTACTTATATTTTAAAGGGAATCTGACACCAGGGTGACCCGGTTTCTGGCGCTGTTTACCATATGATATGTGGGTCCTTGTTGTGTACAATGGAGGCGGCTGCTGTAGTATGAGCCAAGATTTCTCTCTTCTCCATTGGACAGAACAGGGAATTTGCATTGGCGGTGAGACCGATGACCACATGGTGAGCAGCGGTAGAAACCGGGTCACCTGCACTGTCTACCCATAAATTCAAGTTAGTGCAGGTGACAGCAGGGCCCCCCCCCCCCCGTTTAGACAGCAGCAGGGCCCCCCCCATTTAGACAGCAGCAGGGCCCCCCTTTAGACAGCGGCAGGGTCCCCCTGCTTAGACAGCGGCAGGGTCCCCCTGCTTAGACAGCAGCAGGGCCCCCCCTTTAGACAGCAGCAGGGCCCCCCCTTTAGAAAGCAGCAGCCCCCCCTTTAGACAGCAGCAGCCCCCCCCTTTAGACAGCAGCAGGGCCCCCCTTTAGACAGCAACAGCCCCCCTTTAGATAGCAGCAGGGCCCCCCCGTTTAGACAGCAGCAGGGCCCCACCCCCGTTTAGACAGCAGCAGGCCCCCCCCCCCCCCCCCGTTTAGACAGCAGCAGGGCCCCCCTTTAGACAGCAGCAGGGCCCCCCACTTAGACAGCAGCAGGGCCCCCCCGCTTAGACAGCAGCAGGGCCCCCCCGCTTAGACAGAAGCAGGGCCCCCCCGCTTAAACATTAGTAGCAGCCCCGTCCTTGCAGGCAGCTCACCTTCTCGGGTCGGGTCAGGTGCTGGTGCTGCCGCTCCACTCCCCCTTTCACCCATCCTCTGGTCCACATTGTGTCGTCCTATGGAGGAGCATGTGACATACACGTCACTCTGCTTCCTGCGTAGCGTTACGCTGGGCGCAGGGGAGGAGGCGGAGTGACGTGTGTGTCACATGCTCCTCCATGGAACACTATAATGGGGACGGGAGAATGGAAGAACGGGGCAGCAGAGCGGCACCAGGTATCGGGCATGGTATCGGGGACATTAAACGAGTCCCCGATACCATGCAAATGGCTAGTATCGGCCCCAATACTGATACCAGTATCGGTATCGGGACATCCCAAGTTCCTGTGAAATGCCTAAAGGGTTAAAAAAAACTTTTTGAATGTCATTTTGAATACTTTGAGGGGTGCAGTTTTCATAATGGGGCCCATCATAGGGGATTTCCAACATAAAGACCCTAAAATTCACTTCTAAACTTAACTGGTCCCTGAAAAATTCTGATTTAGAAATTTTCGTGAACAATTGGAAAATTGCTGCTATATTTGAAGCCCTCTGATGTCTTCAAAAAGTAAAAACATGTCAACTTTATGATGCCAACATAAAGTTAAAATATTGTATATGTGAATCAATATGTAATTTATTTGACATGTCCCTTTTCCTTACAAGCAGAGAGCTTCAAAGTTAGAAAAATGCTAAATTTTCTAATTTTTCCTGAAATTTTCTAATTTTTCACCAAGAAATTATGCAAGAATCAACGAAGATTTACCACTAACATAAAGTAGAATATGTCATGAAATGTATTTATGATTTATTTATGATTTATTTATAATTAATTTATCTCGGAATCAAATTTATGAGTAAAAGCATCCCAGAGTTATTAATGCATAAAGTGATAGAGGTCAGATTTGAAAAAAATGCTCCCGTCCTTAGGGTCATAATGGGCTCTGTCCCTAAGGGGTTAAGACTGTTACCATGTGACTTGTCATATGATTGTTACCCAGGAGGTACCAGTTACCAGGTGATTCCAGGGGTGACCTATGACCTATAAGCCCTGGGTGGAGCTAGCTCTCTCTTTCCTTAAAAGGCTTTGCTGAGGTCACGTGGAGTCCTAGAGAGTGTCCAGAGTCATAGGAGGCCTCAAGTCCAGTCTGCAGCCACAAGCAGCTACAAGTAAGCCACAGTCTCAGTATTGTCAGTCATCAATCAAATCAAGTCAGTCACAGTCACCATTTGTCAAGTCAATGTGGCCTGCGTTAAATTGACCCCATCTACTTAAAGTCCCAGCAAGCCCTTAAGGTCTCTGAGTCACTGGTCACCTCCGTGGTCCCTGGCTGAACCGTATGAACCTTTACCATCTGTCTACCCTCAGTTAAGCTACCGTTATCCTTAACTTGGCGTTGGAGTCTTTATTGCCCACCGTGCATAGCCCAGGATCAAGCGGTATACCTTCGGGTGGTATTGAGGATAAACCACGCCCTGGCATCACAAATACAAGGGGTTAATGCCATGTGCCCCTAGAGTAATTCCCTCTGCCCTTTGCATCACACCCTCTACCACACTAAAATGTACATGCATGTATATTTTCTGCCTGAAGAATACTATGTTTTTATAACAGACAGTACAGTGATCTGCACAACAACTACACAAACTACACTGAATAACGTGTAGCATAGAGCTCTGCATAATGTATCTAATATCATAATTAAGATTAGCACTGATGTGTTTCACTAGGGTTCTTCTTTTTTACAGTAGACTTATAGTAACTACACATAAAATACCAGTTTATGTGAGTAGATAAAAAGTGCCCTGTTTGGTTAAAATCCAGCATCATATTTGTGATGTTCCTTACTGATTCTGAATAAAGCTGCCTAAGGACCTTTCTTCCATTACTGCACACACTGTAGTGCCTCCTGGACCTTCCACACAGTGATGTCACAGTTCAAAAGAACCTTGCTCTGAGGTGCGACAATCGAAAGCAACTTTAAATGTGACCCGTAGAAAAAGGGCTGGGATTGAGGAGAGGGGTTGTGCAGTCCATGGGGCTTGTTTTTTGTCCGGAGGTGTGTTTAAAGCTAACCTAGCCATTTCCTTACTGTAAAATGGAGTGTAAATAATCTAGCACAGGGGTCCTCAAACTTTTTAAATGGGGGGCCAGTTCACGGTCCCTCAGACCATTGGAGGGCCGGACTGTAGATAACAAAACATGAATAAATTCCTATGAACACTTATATATCTTATTAGTGGACTACCACTTTAAGTACACAGCACAGTTCCCCCCACATTAGGTTGGCAGTATAGATCCCCCCACATTAGGCTGTAGTTCCCCCACATTAGGGTTGGCAGTACAGTTCCCCCACATTAGGGTTGGTAGTACAGTTCCCCCACATTAGGTGCAGTACAATTCCCCCACATTAGGTGCAGTACAATTCCCCCACATTAGGTGCAGTACAATTCCCCCACATTAGGTGCAGTACAATTCCCCCACATTAGGTTGGCAGTATAGTTCCCCCACATTAGGTAGTAGTTCCCCTACATTAGGTTGTAGTTCCCCCCCCCCCCACATTAGGTGCAGCATAGTTCACCCACATTAGGTTGTAGTTCCCCCCCCCCACATTAGGTGCAGTATAGTTCACCCACATTAGGTTGTAGTTCCCCCACATTAGGTGCAGTATAGTTCCCCCACATTAGGTGCAGTATAGTCCCCCACATTAGGTGCAATATAGTCCCCCACATTAGGCTGGCATTATAGTTCCCCCACATTAGGCTGGCATTATAGTCCCCCACATAAGGCTTGCAGTATGTTCCCCCACATTAGGTGCAATATAGTCCCCCACATTAGGTGCAATATAGTCCCCCACATTACGTTGGCAGTATGTTCCCCCACATTAGGTGCAATATAGTCCCCCACATTAGACTGGCAGTATAGTTCCCCCACATTAGGTGCAATATAGTCCCCCACATTAGGCTTGCAGTATGTTCCCCCACATTAGGTGCAATATAGTCCCCCACATTAGGCTGGCAGTATAGTTCCCCCACATTAGGTGCAATATAGTCCCCCACATTAGGCTGGCAGTATAGTCCCCCCACATTAGGTGTAATATAGTCCCCCACATTAGGCTTGCAGTATGTTCCCCCACATTAGGTGCAATATAGTCCCCCACATTAGGTGCAATATAGTCCCCCACATTAGGCTGGCAGTATGTTCCCCCACATTAGGTGCAGTATAGTCCCCCAAATTACGTTGGCAGTATAGTTCCCCCACATTAGGTGCAGTATAGTTCCCCACATTAGGTGCAGTATAGTTCCCCACATTAGGTGCAGTATAGTTCCCCCCACATTAGGTGCAGTATAGTTCCCCCCACATTAGGCTTGCAGTATGTTCCCCCACATTAGGTGCAGTATGTTCCCCCACATTAGGCTGGCAGTATGTTCCCCCACATTAGGTGCAGTATGTTCCCCCACATTAGGTGCAGTATGTTCCCCCACATTAGACTGGCAGTATAGTCCCCCAAATTATGTTGGCAGTATGTTCCCCCACAAGCATACAGCCTCCAGCCATAAAGTATGGCTGGAGGCTGTATGCCTGTGTACTGCCCCATTTCAGTGTTCCGACCACCGCTCCGGCCATAGCAGGACCGGAGGATCGGTGGTCAGAACACCAAAGGGACGCACCGCTGGTAAATACTTACCTACTACCAGCGCGCGCGTCCTTGCTTCTTCTCTTCTGCTCCGCGCTCGGTTGCCATGGGCGCCTGCTCCCGGCGGTCCCCGCGTTTTAAAAGTAAACACGGGCCACAGGGACTTCAGAGGCATCCTTGTGTTCCGAAAGCATCTTTCAGAACACAGGGATGTTCTAAGGCAAAAACACCCGGCGGGCCTTAGTTTGAGGACCCCTGATCTAGTATCTTTCGGGTCTGAGTATTAGCTAGAAGAAACACTTTTCCTGACAAAGCAGAAACGCGTTGCCTGTCTATATACCAAATAAACCATTTTAAAGGGATACCACAGTGTTCCTAATCTTTTGACATCCAGATTACCAGCACGAGTACCGGCCTATTTTTCCACTACACCTTCCTTTGCCAGAAGAAAGGAATTTTAATGCACATTTAAACAGAAAATCTAAATGAATACTTTCAAGGAAAATTTCAGTAAATATGGAGCCCTTCATTGTAACTATTAGCAAATAATAAAAAAAAAAAAAAAGAAACAGAATGAGGTCACAAATGCTATGCTGCTGCTATTCCAATGCTGCAAGGATGCCTGGGTGCCAAAAACGCGTCAGTGTTATGGTGTAGGTGTAATTTAACCCATGACCTCTCGAGTTGACACAGGATCTGTGCAAACAATGTGTTGAAACTCCATCTGGTGAGCTGGACATTACCTTTCTTTTGTTACTCCACTTTGTGGTCCATGCGCACAAAATGCCACTCAGCCAATTAATATCTGCAATGGTGACCTACCTCCGCCACTAAATAGATGCCTGGATATTTCCTGTGTGTCAAGATAATGGCACAATCGCTGAGTGAGGTGGGTTACTAAGGCAGGCAGTGATTGGAAGAGGCTTTTTTTTTATTTTAGCACACATCCTGGACACATGTCTTTAAAAATACATTTTGCCAGATAACATCTATACTTAAAGGCTATGGACACCTCTGCGCTAAATTTGTTTCCTAAATGCAAACTTAAGCAACCCTAAGGATGGGTTCACACTATGGAATTTCCAAGCTGTCAATGTGATTCTGCTGCATAGTGCTCACAACAGAAATTCAGTGACAGGGCTTTAAGCTGCTGAAATTCATCCATCGAAAGTATAAACATGTTCATTCTTTTGGCAATCCCCATAGACAGCCCCATAGACATTCATCACTTTCCGAGCACTGAATGATTCAGTCGGCTCCAGCCGCCCTTGGAATCTCCAGCTGGAATTTTTTTTCAGCTGGAGATTCCATAATATAAACTAGAGAAACTAGAGGTGGACCGAAATGGAAATTTCAGAACCGAAACCGAAATAAAAAAAAATGTCCGTCCGAAACCGATACCGAAAATGACTTCTACCCGTCTTCTGGTAAAATGCAGCACCCCGCTCATTAGATTAGATTCACCCACATTAGATTGCCAGCTCCCCCACATTAGGTCGGGAGTTCCCCCACATTAATAGGCAGCTCCCCCACAATAGTAGGCAGCTTCCCCACAATAGTAGGCAGCTCCCCAACAATAGTAGGCAGCTCCCCACAATAGTAGGCAGCTCCCCACAATAGTAGGCAGCTCCCCCACATTAGGTCAGCATTTCCCCACAATAGTAGGCAGTTCCCCCACAATATTAGTCAGCTCCCCCAACAATATTAGGCAGCTCCCCCCACATTTGTAGGCAGCTCCCCCCCCCCACATTAGGTCAGCAGTTCCCCCACAATAGTAGGCAGGTTCCCCCACAATATTAGGCAGCTCCCCCCAACAATATTAGGCAGCTCCCCCCACATTTGTAGGCAGCTCCCTCCACAATATTAGGCAGTTCCCCCAACAATATTAGGCAGCTCCCTCCACATTTGTAGGCAGCTCCCCCCCACAATATTAGGCAGCTCCACCCCAACAATATTAGGAAGCTCCCCCACATTTGTAGGCAGCTCCCCCCCACATTAGGTCAGCAGTTCCCCACAAATTAGTAGGCAGCTTCCCCCACCCCACAGACATACAGCTTCCAGCCATATACAGTGTATGGCTGGAGGCTGTATGTCTGTACTGCTGCCCCCACAGTGAGGCTGGGTTGACACTACGTTTTTGCCATACTGTTGACCACGATTTTGTCTCCGGTTTAAAAACCGTACTGAAACCACATACGTTTTTTTTAACATGGACGTCAATGGGAAACGCACATGTATACGGTTCCATATGGGAAAAACGTATACGTTTTTACTTTGCATATGCGCATTTAAATCCTAAAGGCTCCCGTGTGGCTGCAGGCGGGGGCCGACCAGAGCATATAAAACCTAATACTGTATACTAAAAACCAGGGGGCCTCCAAATGTTGTGAAACTACAACTCCCAGCATGCCCGGACAGACTTTGCCGGTCCGGGCATGCTGGGAGTTGTAGTTTCACAACAGCTGGAGGCCCCCTGGTTTTTAGTATACAGTATTCGTTTTTATATGCTCTGTGGTCAGAACACCAAAGGGACGCACCGCTGGTAAATACTTACCTACTACCAGCGCGCGCGTCCTTGCTTCTTCTCTTCTGCTCCGCGCTCGGTTGCCATGGGCGCACGTATGGGACATCAGTGCGCCTGCTCCCGGCGGTCCCCGCGTTTTAAAAGTAAACACGGGCCACAGGGACTTCAGAGGCATCCTTGTGTTCCGAAAGCATCTTTCAGAACACAGGGATGTTCTAAGGCAAAAACACCCGGCGGGCCTTAGTTTGAGGACCCCTGATCTAGTATCTTTCGGGTCTGAGTATTAGCTAGAAGAAACACTTTTCCTGACAAAGCAGAAACGCGTTGCCTGTCTATATACCAAATAAACCATTTTAAAGGGATACCACAGTGTTCCTAATCTTTTGACATCCAGATTACCAGCACGAGTACCGGCCTATTTTTCCACTACACCTTCCTTAGCCAGAAGAAAGGAATTTTAATGCACATTTAAACAGAAAATCTAAATGAATACTTTCAAGGAAAATTTCAGTAAATATGGAGCCCTTCATTGTAACTATTAGCAAATAATAAAAAAAAAAAAAAAGAAACAGAATGAGGTCACAAATGCTATGCTGCTGCTATTCCAATGCTGCAAGGATGCCTGGGTGCCAAAAACGCGTCAGTGTTATGGTGTAGGTGTAATTTAACCCATGACCTCTCGAGTTGACACAGGATCTGTGCAAACAATGTGTTGAAACTCCATCTGGTGAGCTGGACATTACCTTTCTTTTGTTACTCCACTTTGTGGTCCATGCGCACAAAATGCCACTCAGCCAATTAATATCTGCAATGGTGACCTACCTCCGCCACTAAATAGATGCCTGGATATTTCCTGTGTGTCAAGATAATGGCACAATCGCTGAGTGAGGTGGGTTACTAAGGCAGGCAGTGATTGGAAGAGGCTTTTTTTTTATTTTAGCACACATCCTGGACACATGTCTTTAAAAATACATTTTGCCAGATAACATCTATACTTAAAGGCTATGGACACCTCTGCGCTAAATTTGTTTCCTAAATGCAAACTTAAGCAACCCTAAGGATGGGTTCACACTATGGAATTTCCAAGCTGTCAATGTGATTCTGCTGCATAGTGCTCACAACAGAAATTCAGTGACAGGGCTTTAAGCTGCTGAAATTCATCCATCGAAAGTATAAACATGTTCATTCTTTTGGCAATCCCCATAGACAGCCCCATAGACATTCATCACTTTCCGAGCACTGAATGATTCAGTCGGCTCCAGCCGCCCTTGGAATCTCCAGCTGGAATTTTTTTTCAGCTGGAGATTCCATAATATAAACTAGAGGTGGACCGAAATGGAAATTTCAGAACCGAAACCGAAATAAAAAAAAATGTCCGTCCGAAACCGATACCGAAAATGACTTCTACCCGTCTTCTGGTAAAATGCAGCACCCCGCTCATTAGATTAGATTCCCCCACATTAGATTGCCAGCTCCCCCACATTAGGTCGGGAGTTCCCCCACATTAATAGGCAGCTCCCCCACAATAGTAGGCAGCTTCCCCACAATAGTAGGCAGCTCCCCAACAATAGTAGGCAGCTCCCCCACAATAGTAGGCAGCTCCCCCACAATAGTAGGCAGCTCCCCCACATTAGGTCAGCATTTCCCCCACAATAGTAGGCAGTTCCCCCACAATATTAGTCAGCTCCCCCCAACAATATTAGGCAGCTCCCCCCACATTTGTAGGCAGCTCCCCCCCCCACATTAGGTCAGCAGTTCCCCCACAATAGTAGGCAGGTTCCCCCACAATATTAGGCAGCTCCCCCCAACAATATTAGGCAGCTCCCCCCACATTTGTAGGCAGCTCCCTCCCACAATATTAGGCAGTTCCCCAACAATATTAGGCAGCTCCCCCCACATTTGTAGGCAGCTCCCCCCCACAATATTAGGCAGCTCCACCCCAACAATATTAGGCAGCTCCCCCACATTTGTAGGCAGCTCCCCCCCACATTAGGTCAGCAGTTCCCCCACAAATTAGTAGGCAGCTTCCCCCCACCCCACAGACATACAGCTTCCAGCCATATACAGTGTATGGCTGGAGGCTGTATGTCTGTACTGCTGCCCCCACAGTGAGGCTGGGTTGACACTACGTTTTTGCCATACTGTTGACCACGATTTTGTCTCCGGTTTAAAAACCGTACTGAAACCACATACGTTTTTTTTAACATGGACGTCAATGGGAAACGCACATGTATACGGTTCCATATGGGAAAAACGTATACGTTTTTACTTTGCATATGCGCATTTAAATCCTAAAGGCTCCCGTGTGGCTGCAGGCGGGGGCCGACCAGAGCATATAAAACCTAATACTGTATACTAAAAACCAGGGGGCCTCCAAATGTTGTGAAACTACAACTCCCAGCATGCCCGGACAGACTTTGCCGGTCCGGGCATGCTGGAGTTGTAGTTTCACAACAGCTGGAGGCCCCCTGGTTTTTAGTATACAGTATTCGTTTTTATATGCTCTGGTCGGCCCCCGCCTGCAGCCACACACGGGAGCCGGCCCGGGCACATAAAAAGAAGTATTCCTATGCCCAGTGGCGTTGCGACCGGGGTGCGGGGGGTGCGGCCCGCACCGGGTGACACCATCCTGATGGGGTGACACCAAGTACGCCCCCGTCCTCACTTGCGCTGTCTCTGTAATAGCAACCACCCTCCTCCTCCCCCCCACTCGCGCTGTCTCACTAGTCTCCGTACTAGTAGCACACCCCCCCCCCCCCCCGTCCCCCGTCCCCCGTCCCCCGTCACCTGCACAGTGAACCGGCCTGCGACCCACCGTCTTCTGTTGCGCCGGCCCGACGTCACTCCGCACAGGGCCGCGCAGGAGGACGTGAGTGACGTCACTCGCAGAGCGCCCGCAGAGAAGGAGCGCTTCGCTGGATGAGTAAGTGAGTGTGTGTCTGTTTCACTCAATCTCTGTTTGTGTGTCTCTCTCTCTGTCTGTGTGTGTGTGACAGTGACTCTGTGTGTGTGTGACTCTGTGACTGTGTGTGACTGTCTGTGTGTGTGTGTGTGTCTCTGTCTGTGAGTGTGTCTCTGTGTGTTTGTGTGTGTGTGTCTGTCGCTATCTCTGTCTGTATGTGGCTCTCTGTCTGTGTGTGACTGTGTGTGTGTGTGTGTGTGTGTGTGTGTGTCTCTGTCTGTGAGTGTGTATCTCTGACTGTGTGTGTGTGTGTGTGTGTGTGTGTGTCTCTGTCTGTGAGTGTGTATCTCTGACTGTGTGTGTCTCTCTCTATCTATCTGTGTGTGTCTCTGTGTTGTGTGTGTGTGTGTTTTTTTTTTTTGTGTGGGGGGAGGGGGGGTTTGTTTGAACCAGCGATCTAATGTGGGGAGACTTTGACCTATTGTGGGGAACTTGCAAGGGAACCTGCGGCCTAATGGGGGGAAACTATTACCAAATGTGGGGAATTTATGCTACCTAATGTGGGGAAACTGGTACCTAATGTGGGGAATCTGTGCTACCTAATGTGGGGAAACTGCTACCTAATGTGTGAAATCTGTGCTACCTAATGTGGGGAAATTACTACCTACTGTGGGGTAACTGGTACCAAATGTGGGGAATCTATGGTACCTAATGTGGGTAAACTGATACCTACCTAATGTGGGGAACTGCTACCTACCTTAAGGGTACGTTCACACGCGCTGATTTTTTTGCGGGTTTTCCGCTGCGTATTTGAAAGTGGGCGGGTTCTTCTCGGCTGTCCGCAGCAGATTTTCTGCGGCGGAATGTACACTGCAGAAAATCCGCCACAAGCCCCATTGGAGTCAGTAGGGACTGTGGCGGAATTTCCGCAGCGTAAATTCCGCCACGGAAAATCTGCTGCGGACAGCCGAGAAGAGCCCGCCCATTTTCAAATACGCAGCGGAAAACCCGCTAAAAAAAATCTGCCCTTGTGAACGTACCCTAAAGGGGTAGTCCAGTGGTGAAAAACTTATCCCCTATCCTAAGGATAGGGGATAAGTTTGAGATCACGGGGGGTCTGACCTCTGGGGCCCCCTGCGATCTCTCTGCACGGGGGCCAGGCTCTCCGGCCAGATAGCGGGTGTCGACCTCCGCACGAAGCGGCGGCCGACAGGCCCCCTCAATACATCGCTATGGCAGAGCCGGAGATTGCCGAAGGCAGCGCTTCGGCTCTGCCATAGAGTTGTTTTGAGGGGGCGTGTCGGCCGCCGCTTCGTGCGGAGGTCGACACGCCCCCTTCCCGCGGGCTGTCGGGGCTCCGTACAGGAGATCGCAGGGGGCCCTATCCTTAGGATAGGGGATAAGTTTTTTACCACTGGGTTCACCACTGGACTACTCCTTCAAGTGGGGGAACTGCTGCCTACCTAATGCTCCCCCCCCCCCCGGCAGTAGCACCCTCATCATCCACCAGCAAACCCCTCCAGCAGCAGCAACTCCATCAGCAGATCCTGATGGTGGATGATGGGGGTGCTCCTGCCAGGAGGATGATGCTGCCGATGGATGATGGGGGTGATACTGCCAGGGGGGATGGCCAGTAGCACCCTCATCATCCTCCAGCAACACCCCCCCAGTACTAGCACCCCCATCATCCACTAGCAACACCACCAGATTTATATTCAGAGGGTACAGTATGTGGCAGATTAATATTCAGAGTGTACAGTATGTGTTGGGATTATATTCAGAATGTACAGTGTGTGGTAGTATTATATTCAGTGGGTACGGTGTATGGAAGGTTTATAATCAAAGAGTGTAGTGTATATTAGTATTATATTTAGAGGGTACAGTGTGTGACGGTATTATATTCAGAGGGTACAGTATGTGGCGGTATTATATTCAGAGTGCACAGTATGTGTTGGTATTATATTCAGAATGTACAGTGTGGTAGTATTATATTCAGTGGGTATGGTGTATGGAAGGTTTATAATCAGAGTATAGTGTATAGTAGTATTATATTTAGAGGATACAGTGTCTGGCAGGTTTATAATAATACTTGTTTTCATATAGAGGATGAGAATGCGCTGACATAGTGAGGAGACATCTGGGCGTCACATTCTACAGACAGAAGTTTTAGCTGGACCAGGCGGTATGTACCATCTGAATTAGATAAGGAAAGACTATAGAGAAGACGTCACCTGTAGTCACTGATAGAGATGAGCGAATTTACAGTAAATTGGATTCGTCACGAACTTCTCGGCTCGGCAGTTGATGACTTATCCTGCATAAATTAATTCAGCTTTCAGGTGCTCCCGTGGGCTGGAAAAGGTGGATTCAGTCCTAGGAGACTCTCTATTAGGACTGTATCCACCTTTTCCAGCCCACCGGAGCACCTGAAGGCTGAACTAATTTATGCAGTAAAAGTCATCAACTGCCGAGCCGAGAAGTTCGTGACGAATCGAATTTACTGTAAATTCGCTCATCTCTAGTCACTGATATCATTGTACATTCTCCTCTCTATGTCCCATCAGAGCTGTAGTCACTTGTCAGTTCTACAGTTATGATGAGTGAAACTACAACTCCCAGCATAACCTCACCACTGCATAAAGGGGTACTCTACTGGAAAACATTTTTTTTAATCAACTGGTGCTACAAAGTTAAACAGATTTATAAATTACTTCTACTTAAAAATCGTAATCCTTCCAGTACTTCTTACCTGCTGTATAAGTGATTCACAGGAAGTTCTTTTCTTTTTTAATTTATTTTCTGTCTGACCACAGTGCTCTCTGCTGACACCTCTGTCCATGTCAAGAACTGTCCATAGTAGGAGCAAATCCCCATTGCAAACCTATCCTGCTCTGGACAGTTCCTAACATGGACAGACAGAGCACTGTGGACAGACTGGAAAGAACTACACAACTTCCTGTGGAGAATACAACAGCTGATAAGTACTGTAAGGATTAAGATTTTAAATGGAAATAATTTAAAAATCTGTTTAACTTTCTGGCACCAGTTGATATAAAAGTAAATGTTTTCCAGTGGAGTACCCCTTTAAGTATTTCTGGGAGCTGTATATTTAAATGGTGAAAACTTCTTTAACACTTTCCTATTCTGTGGCAACTGGTATATCTGATTATTATACTGGAATTTCTCACAGTGCGCTACAACAGTGGTGTCTGTCACAACAGGCTAAAAACTTACTGGGGGGGGGGAGGTATGGGGTGACACCATTTTCTACCGCACCGGGTGACACCAACCCTAGCAACGCCACTGCCTATGCCGGAGAGCGCGCCCCCCCAGATGTTGCGCCCGGCCCCCCCTGAACCCCCCACGAGTGGCAGTGTTTGTAACTTGTGCTGTGGGTGGGCAGGGGAGGTGGGTCATTATCTGCAAATTTTTTGTTGTTTCGGCATTTCCCCAAAATAGCTATTTTCGGCCGATATGTATCGGCCGCCGATATATCGGTGCATCCCTAATATAAACTCAACTCAAATAAGTTTCCCTACATACTATCGATCATTTTACTTCTGATCAAAGAAAGATTAAGACATATCTCAGTTTCAGTAATTCACATAATTTCATGTTACGGATAACAATACACTAATGGGGTATTCCAGGATTTTTTTCAGCAGCCTTTGAGCCCATGATGCCAAGTTATAATACGGTGGAATATGCTTCTATTACCTCTGTGCTCTGCTTTTATTCATTTACATGAACGCGACTCTCACCCAGAAGCACTATAGAAGTCCTTATATTTTACTTTTGTCTTGGATCTTTCTCAGCTTTACATGCAGCCAGAAACAATATGTCATAAGTCACATGGTCTCCAGGGTGTGTGGCTATGCTGCTCTGCTATCCACCCACCGACTGTAGCATAGTCATGCCCCCCCCCCCCTCACCAGAGACCATGCAACTTATGACATATTGTCTCTGACTGCATGTCTTGCAGGGAAAGGTAACAACAGTAAAATAAAAAAGTTACCACAAAAGAAAAGAAAATCCGGCACTTCCACTATGTATCCTATTTGAATCTTCTAGCATATAGTGAAAGTGTAAGCAGCTGGTGGTGGTGCTGCACACGGGAAATAAATGAATGAACAATGCAAACACTCGAAAGAAAGGTGCGGAGCAACTCACCCAGTAATCTGATAGCAGCAGAATGATTCACTTCACGTCCATTCGGTGAACAAGCAGGGAGGCGGCAAATGGTAACAGGGGAATCAGGCGTCAGGCCACAGCTGTATCACACCATAAGGTGCTTCGTCAGGCCCTATGGTGTGATATGGCTGTGGCCCGACTCCTGATTCCCCCGTTTCCATCTGCCGCCTCCCTGCTTGTTCCCCGAATGGATGTGAAGTGAATCATTCTGCTGTTATCAACTTACCGGGTGAGTTGCTCCGCACCTTTCTTCCATGTGTTTGAACAGTAAAATAAAAAGATTTGCACTACTGCACTTAAAGATGTGGGTCCCGTGCATGAAAACAGGACAAAGTGCCACACGCAGGTAATAGAAGCATATTACACAGTATTATAACTTAGCATCATTGGCTCAAAGGCTAAAGAAGAAAAGAGCCCGGAATACCCCTTTAAGATCGATACATCTGTACTAATTAAAAACATTCTAGGAAGGAGTGCACAACCAAGATGGCAGCAGTCATCAACTTTAAAAGTACGATTCAAAAAGCTAACAGTCATCACTTCCGAAAAATATGAAAAAAATTGTTGGGCATCTACAGTCTGAGGTGATCCTTAGTCATGGCATGATTAAGTATCTTGGATGATCCGAAATGTGTCAGCATTACTATCCTGTCTGTTGTATCCTGCTATATGGTTAAATAAAGAGCTCCTGTTTTATCACATCACAAGCGCTGAACATTACTTTTCTAAACAAGAACTCTGGACCCGAGATGCTGCCGGCCAGTCCGAGCGAAGGAGTAATTACCGGTAAAGGCAAGAGCAATTGTTTGCATCTATTGGAACTACCTTTGTCCAAATGGTACAACACAGTTAAGTATTTTTCATGAAGTCAGTGTCAGACGTATTTAGATGTCTAGTCAAACAGCTGCACACACTTTAGAGAACGCTTCTCTCTATATATAATGCCCAAATTCCATGTGAACCTGGAATGTTCTTATATTGGTTGTCTTAATTTCAGAATTTACAGATTTCACGGAAATAACACCCATCACAACACCTTTAACTTATATAAACTTAAATCTATCAAATAGAAAGCATACATTTAAAAGAATGTACTTACCTTGGTAAATTGCTCTCTTTCGAGTTCTTGACTGGAGCTCGAGCCAGCTGTCTGCTTATATCGCTGAACCTTTATTTTCATTTGTCTTGCACGTTCTTCCACTAACAAATTTGCTGAAAAAATATGGGTGCAACTTATTTAATAAGCAGTAATGACAGGCAGTATAAACTGAGTGGTTTGATGTTTTTAGCTTTATGCGTTTTAGACAAATATTTGATGTGTTTCCATAACCTCCCAGTCCAGCATATATGTATTAATTTTCATTTATAAGACGGCAGAATCTCACATAAATGCCATCAGCCAATTGAGTTTATTAGGCAACATAACCATTAGAAAACATATTATCTTTCCCTGGGCTATACTAATAAGAACATTTAAAATGTAAAATGATTCTCAAGCAACTTATAATACCCCAAACTTCATTACTTATAATGGCATTAAATCCACATTAGTCTTTCTGTCACAGAGTTTATTGGAATTTCATACATACATAGTTTTGTTTGGGTCCATGGAAGAAAAAAAACATACTGCAAATTGAGAGCATACAGGCAAAATATGGAAGGACTGTTTTCTATTACAGTACTGTAACATCAAAATTGGTAGTTTATGCATTAAATGGCAATTCTATAATACAAAATATAGCATTTTCATTTCATCAAATACTGTCTTGACTATGTTTCCAGTTAAGAAGCCTATGTATTTTTGGATTGTTCAGATCTGCTTCTCTCCTGCAACCTGGGGCAAGATATTCACGGATAAAATCTAACTTTTAATATTCAATATCAGGGTAAAATATATATATATAAAAAAAATAAAAAAAAACACTACATATACAATACTGCCAATGCATATAACCCATCTGGGTAATGGCGTATATAATTCACAAGCACCACCTTTCCCTCAGTGGGACTTTATAATGTTGGTTTCACTAAATGACCAATTATTCCAAGGTATAGTCTGTATTCAATGAGAAGGTTATGCTTCAAAAGGGTTCATTGGTACCTCTTTTCCCCGTTCTTTCTAATTCCACCTTATACCAACAAAAATGCCTATGTATGGCACTTTTTCTAGGGCAATATTACACCCTAGCTGTCAGGTGTATAGTTGCCCCAATAAGAGTGACCCCTGTGCCTCTGCTAGTAATTCCTGCACTGAGATGGCCCTAAGTCACATAAGTGCTAAAGTCAAAGGCAACATATCTGATTATTATTTCCTCCAACATCATCTGTCAGAGGACAATTGGGAGACCCTTATAAACATAAAATAGTTGGATGGTCCAAACACGTGTGTATGGGCCTTTACTTTTACATATCTTTTGATTTGTTGGCTAATAACAGTATTAGAAAGCATAAATATGCATGTGCTTATACAAAAGCCCTGTTCCCATCATGCTTTTTGTTTATGTTGGCAAATAGACTGGAGAAAGCTGCTAACATATACAACAAACACAGGCTGTGACAGATGACGACTAACCTTGGCATCTGTCAGTCAAAGCCTATAAAAAGTATCCTTACAACATATGTAATGAGCATCTCAAAAGCTTTTCATAACATATTTTTTAAATGATCACTACTATAGTTTATGGTTGACAGATGTCATAGTTAAGTATCTGTAAGGCTTCTTTCACACTGCCGTTAGGACACAGCAGTGTGACGGCCGTCGGGGGAGCCTGGAAGAATAACAGGAGAAAAATTACTTTTTCTCCTGCTACAAAATAACGGCACCCGACGGACCCCCCATTATAGTAAATGGGATCCATTGGGACCTGTTATTGCCCATTGTACCCCGTCCCGATAACAGCCGTTAAAGTCTGAAAAATAAAAAAGGGTCGTTTAAGGACGGGGCACAACGGAAGTGTGGAAGTAGTCTAAAACGCATAGGTCATCTATGGCTTTTATGGCCTGAAATAAACATTATGACTTATTCATACCCACTGAAAGCTTAGGGTACCCGAGTCCAGAGTTGTTCTTTTACTAATTCACCCCCTCCCCCAGATTTTTGTACCCCATCTTACATCAATGCATCTGTCAGATGGGCATACCCTTCATTACACTTCTATGTGCTGATACTGCAGTAAGGTGATTTACATAAGGGGCATATTGGAGCAGGCTTGGTGATCTCAGGCAGCAGATGCTTGTGATCTCATACCATCCTGCAAGTGTAGGGGATGATGGGGGTAATAGTACCTGCACAATTCTTGTCTGTTCCCATGTTGTTTCAGCTCCCTGGCTGCTCGAATCACGATACTCGTGCTGAAAATAATGTGTAGTGTAAGGGTGCGGTCAGTTTGCAGAGTGGAAGCAGGAGCGATGTTCTGGAAAGTACTCAATGTGGGCTCCACACTGACCTTTAAACTAAAATTATTTTTCAGCATGGGAGCCGAAACACGATAGGAATTTTTGAAAAGAGTGGAGGTACTATTACCCCCATCATCACCTTAACTTGCAGGATAATATGAGATGACATACATCTGTATCACCTCCGACACCTATCATCTCCAGCACTTTACAGCCTTTCACTGCAGCATCAGCACAGAGTATTTTAAACAGTAGCTGTCACCAAGTGGACAAAAATATTTTCTCCTTCTATAACTTCCCTTTTTTTTTTAGACTTACTTTGGGGCTGTTGTCTACTCCACACTCACGGTGAGCTGAGGGCTACAGGAGGGGGGGGGGGGCATTCCCTAGCAGGTGCAAAGTCATCTGAGGCTCTGCTGGGGAGAACTCCCACCCTCACTGGTCTATGCTGTGCTGCGGTGCACATCGCTCACTCTTGCCGGCTTAATTGACAGGCAGAGACCAAGTGCTGAGCAGAGCCACAGCTTTCGGACTCTTGTCTCCGCCAAGCTGCTGCAAGAGACAATCCTGCAGTGCTGGCGGACACAGCGTACAAAAGAAAGAAATCTAGAGGCCAAAAGTTTAAAGCCTGAATAAGGTCATAAAACAAAAAAAATTACGGACATCAATTAGGAAAGTTATGAACATTGCATTAGCTACAACATATCACATTTTATTGATGGTGACAGATACCATTTAAGGAACGGTATGCCCATCTGACGGATTCACTGACAATAAGAGGGGGAACAAAATCCTTCATATTTCGTGAATGAGGGGGGTGGGTGTGAATTACGGCATCCTAAGATTTCTGTGGGTATTAAAAATGTATAATGTTTGGGGAGGCCACAGGTCCTCTTTAAAAGAGAATGGATAGTAAAACTAAAACCCTAGTACAGGCATAGGCAACCTTCAGCACTGCATATGTTTTAGACTACATCTCTCATGATGCTAACTTATAACATATTGTGCGACACATTCGACTTAATAAGTGGTGTGTGCCGTTAATACTACAAAATTACGCAAAAATTTCACATTGTTAAAGGAATGCTTGTCATTTTTCCTTTTTATTTTTTTTATTTTTTTTTTTAACAGAGGTGCTTAACATGCACTAACTTTTCCACTTTTTAGATGCAAATTTTTGGCATAAATTAAGCCAACTAATAGGTATTGCAGCTTAAAGTAAACAGCTTCAAAACAGCCTGAGCCACTGTTAAAATGATCCTCCATTATCATCAGGGGTCAGTGTGACATAGTGTTGTACTGTAAGAATGTAATTGAGGACAGCCACTAGTGACCTGCATGGTATCTACACAGTGATTTACAATCGCCTCAGCTCTGTGTGGGATCCAGAGAATGGGAAACTAAGGATTTACTATATTTATAGTGATATCATTATTTTATAAGTTAGAGTCATCAAAAGGTCTATAGAATCCTAACAGCCTTTGGCTAGACCCAGAATGCAGTCCTCACTAATGGGAAGTAATGACAAAAAATTTCTAGACCAGTTACTGTTCCTTTTAAGTCATACAGCCAGTGGCCTGAAGGAATCAGTACTATACCAATGTTAATGAACCCCTTAAGGACTGACCTATTTGGTGCCTTCAGGTTCGAAGTATTTTTTTTTATTTTTTATTTTTTATTGAATCATTCAATCATTCAAGAAACATAACTTTACAACAATAAAACAATGTTGAATGATGACTATTTCATGGGAGAAAATGTTTATAAGGGTACCATTTACTGATTAACCTTTCCAAATTTAGTTTTTTTATACCATGCAGAAGATACAATAAATGCAATTTCAAAAAAATATACTGCAGCTTATGTTTTTAAAGCATGTATGATGCCACATTCAGGGACCAATATCTTTTTTAATTTCTGTTTAAAAAGCCGTATGAGTACTTGCTTTTTGTGGGACAGGTTGTAGACCCAGCAAGTACTATGTGCTGTTACGCCGAGCGCTCCGGGTCCCCGTTCCTCCCCGGAGCGCTCGCCTCATCCTCGTTACTGCAGCGCCCCGGTCAGATCCACTGACCGGGTGCGCTGCGGTACCGCCTCCAGCCGGGATGCGATTCGCGATGCGGGTGGCGCCCGCTCGCGATGCGCACCCCGGCTCCCGTACCTGACTCGCTCTCCGTCGGTCCTGTCCCGGCGCGCGCGGCCCCGCTCCCTAGGGCGCGCGCGCGCCGGGTCTCTGCGATTTAAAGGGCCACTGCGCCGCTGATTGGCGCAGTGGTTCTAATTAGTGTGTTCACCTGTGCACTCCATATATATACCTCACTTCCCCTGCACTCCCTCGCCGGATCTTGTTGCCCTTGTGCCTAGTGAAAGCGTTCCCTTGTTTGTTCCTAGCCCGTGTTCCAGACCTCCTGCCGTTGCCCCTGACTACGATCCTTGCTGCCTGCCCTGACCTTCTGCTACGTCCGACCTTGCTTTTGCCTTATCCCTTGTACCATGCCTATCTCAGCAGTCAGAGAGGTTGAGCCGTTGCCGGTGGATACGACCTGGTTGCTACCGCCGCTGCAAGACCATCTCGCTTTGCGGCAGGCTCTGGTGAAAACCAGTAGCGACTTAGAACCGGTCCACCGACACGGTCCTCGCCAAACCCTCTCTGACACAGAGGATCCACCTCCAGCCTGCCGATCCGTGACATGTGCAGGGGAGAGTGAGAGCCTGAACTGTGCACCTACAAGCTGTAAGCCTGTCAGTCACTTCCAAAGGAATCATGCTGTGAATAAAAGGTAAAATACTCTCTTATCTCTGGCTGCCCATAATGGTAATGTCATTTTTTATTTGTTTTTTTATTTATTTTAATTTACAGAAATGTTTAACCACTAAATTCTTGGCAAAGCAAGAATTTTCTAGCCAAATGTTTAAACAAATGGCAAACCTCAATAACAAGGTTTTTTAAAGGTACCAGTCAGGAATGGAGACAGGACTGTTTCCACATTACTTTTCATTCTGTAAAGCAAAGGCAAGTCAATTCTTAAAGGGGTACTCTGGAGGAAAAAATATTGTTTTCAAATCAACTGGTGACAGAAAGTTATACAGATTTGTAAATGATGTTTATTTATAAATGTCTCAAGTCTTTCAATACTTATCAGGAATGGCCAAGAACAGTGGAGGTTTGGTATGGACGTTTGCTCCTGCTCTGAACAGTTCATACAAATGTGGAAGAAAAGAAAAAAAAGAGGAGAAAGAAAAAGCGCCTTGCATAATTCTGTGAGGTATCGGTCCCCAGGTACCCTTGAGAGGTGTAGTGCTCACCTGTGATGACCCTTGAGTTCATGCATATAACCCCTCCGTATGGGGTACAGACGTGGGATCTCGAGCTGCAGCCTGCGAATTTTCGGACTGGTTTCCTCGTGGCAGCGAAAAGTCCAGTAATTAAGAGAACTTGAAGATCAGGAAAAAATCCTTTGCACTGGCGCTGCTCTCAGGCGATCACTTTCAGGCATCAGTCCAGTATTATGTATCAAATGTTTTTTTTTATTGACACATTAAAATCAATAAAATATAACAGACAGTGAGGCAAAACGCGTTTCGGGAGTAAGTTCTCCCTATTTCAATTGCAAGAAAGAGACAGCTCTTTCTTGCAATTGAAAAAGGGAGAACTTACTCCCGAAATGCGTTTTGCCTCACTGTCTGTTATATTTTATTGATTTCAATGTGTCAATAAAAAACATTTGATACATAATACTGGACTGATGCCTGAAAGTGATCGCCTGAGAGCAGCGACAGTGCAAAGGATTTTTTCCTGATCTTCAAGTTCTGAACAGTTCATGACATGCACAGAGGTGGCAGCATAGAGCACCATGTCTGATTGGAAAATACTACACAGCAGCAGTAGATAATACAACAATAGATAAGTATTGGAAGGTTTGAGTTTTTTTTATCTTAATTTAAGAAATCATTTAAAAACCTATATAACTTTTCATCACTAGTTTATTTGAAAACTAGAAAGAGTACATTAACACATAGCAGATTTTCTGCAGATACAGGGCTAAAAATCAGTTCCATTCATCTAAATGATGTTGTTTGGGTGGAAGCACATGTATTTCTGCTAGCTACTTCTACACAAATTGGATAATCATAGAATTTCTGCAACAAATCTGCAATTTGTGAAAATACTCTTATCCCCTTTTGTGGCTGAGATGGGAGAAACTGTGCACAAATCTGTTTCCCTATGCTTTAGGAAGCTCAGCTTTATCAAGAGAGGAAGCCATGCTTCGAAAACACATATAGGATGCTTTGAGATTTCGTAGACATAGCATTCCCTGGTCTGAGTCTTTTGGACATACAAATACTATGCTGCAAGTGAAGCAACGCAAACCATCAAGAACACACACATTCTTAACATATAGCATATAATCAGTAAGGTAAGCCTGTTGAAGTTCAAGTATACTGCAAATCAGAAAAAAAGGCATTTCCCAGCAATAAAAAATCCTCAAACTAAATAGTCATGGTTTAATAACAGGTATGTCTATGCATTGGGGTACTTAAATAAGCACTGTGACAATAAGATTTTTTTTTTTACTATATGTTGTACATCTTGTATAAACATTACCCTCTCTAATTTAATCCATAGAAAAAAAAAATCTCCTCTTAATAGAAATCATGGCTTATACAAAAAAGACCACTAGGGGTCCCCATACCACCCAGAACATAATCCTGTCCAGCTGCAGTATCATCTTTGCCCAAGCTGAAGCACAGGCAGGGACAACATTTAGGAAGTGAGGGTGGACTAGCACTCGTCTGTGCTCACTCTTGTCCTACCAGACTGCAGAATGAAAGCAAAGAGGAGGGGTTACAGAGCAGCCTGCAGTGATTGGATGAAGAGACCCAGCACAGCAGACTCATGGAGGAAGTAAAAGAATAGTGAGTGAGAACGGGTTCAGTGTTTGCCTCGGACACACCACTTGTTGAGCAATGGATGCCAGAATGACTGAGAAGCAGAACAGAGGGATTTATAAGCTAAGTACAGAAGCTAGACACATAAAAAAGACATGTATGACGATGCCTGTTTATTGATGGTATTTTTGTACCTTACTTGAACTTTGAACTTTGAAAAATTAATAAAACGTTAATTTAAAAAAGAAAAAAAAAGACATGTAAAGAATCTGCATGACCTAGTGAATAACAAAAAAAACAAATATTTTTTTTTCTGTGATATGACAGGTTTGCTTTACAATGTGTCCAGCCCTCTGTCCATACTAAAGTTTAAAAATAGTTGTTTGCTCACAGTTCCCATACAAATTCACACAGACGTAACACAGCAAGTACCATAAAATACATACCTGAAGGAGTATACATAGCTAAGTATAAGTAATGAACATAGACCATCTATTTATCTTATAGCATAGCCTTTTTATTTCAGCAAGATTTAGCACATGAAATTTTGTTAGTTGGTCTTCAGCAGCCAACTGGATGCTACCACTTTTCAGGTTCATCTAACATCACATCTGAACCCTCCATTCACCCTGACAAAGTCCAAAAGTATATCTATTTGGCCTTCACCTGCCTGGTATTTGTTTTTTTTCCAACTGTAGAAAACATAGTCGGCTATACTTTGTTTAAAAAAATGTTTGACTACCTTTAAATGGGCACACCTTTAAATGTGCTTCTTATGATAAATAGAAAAATATTGTTTTATTTGTGTTTAAAAAAAGCTGCCACTAGGTGTCTCCCTACTTGTCCAGAACAAATTTCCCAACATCTCTTGCACAGACTTTGGACTCCTGCTGGCCTGGCAAAAGCCAACAATCAGGAAATGCAGTCTGGAGTGCTGAGGGGGATGTGATGCCTTAGCCAATCATAGCTCATCTCACACACTGAACTGCTTTGGGCTGTGTGTAGCAGAGTGAGCGAGGAAGTTCTCCCCTGTATGGCTTCAGATGATGTCACACCTGCTGGGGAACGCCCCTTACCATTCTGTGAATCTGGACTGAGCAGAAAATACAGAGTAATATGAAGTGTTATGATGTAATTATGAACATATATCTTCTCTGCGGCCCCGTTCCCTTTTTATCACAGAGCTCTGCGCCTGTACGGCCTCCTTTCCCTGTATGCAGCCAGATGGCTGATTGTCCATACATGACTACCTATGGAGGAGCACACAATCATACACATCACTGTGCCTCCTCAACAATGCCTGCGCTCCCTGCTTGAGCGCAATGTACTGCTATGGAGGCAGCACAGTGATGTATATCATTATGTTCCCCTCTATAGGCAGCCATGTTTGGATTATGAGCTGTCTGGCTGCATACAGAAATGGGGACCATGAAGAGCAACCTCACAGTATGTGTAAGTAATATGTCTATAGTTCACACTAGTTATTTATTTTAAAAAAAATTATTAAAGGTGGCCAACCCCACCAGAGGAATCCTGTGCAAAGGATCGGAGCAGTTAACCATAGCAACTTATCAAATTGCTTCTTTTATTTTTCAGAGGCCTTTTTAAAAATGAATTAAGCAATCTGATTGGTTGCTATGGGCTACAGCACCACTCTTCCTCTACACAAGTTTTGATAAATCTTCACCTATGACCCTAAGCATAAAACCAAGACAATACAGCAATGGCTTACAGACAGCTTTGTAAATGTTCTTTAGTGGCCCTGCCAGAGTCCTAACCGATGGACCCCATCTAACTTGACAGACTTTGAGAGTATCTGCAGAGAATAATCAACAGGTGAGGATTTCCAAGGGCGGTGGGGGGTATCGGCACTGGCCAAGATCAGACACGTCCGGTGAGTAAAAGATTTTTTATTCAAATGCAATGCGTTTCACCGCACTTAGGCGGCTTCATCAGGCATGGCAAACAGGATGAGGAGGGGGTTTATATACAAAATAGTATTAACCCTATCAGATCAAAATACAGCATTTAAAACGTTAACCCATTCAGGGCAAATAACATCACTGCATGAGCATTAAAAAAGAGATTGATATCAGTATAACAAATACAAACAAGATAAACATGTTATTTTAACAGCACCACAGACAATAAATTCTATGGGTGCGCGAGTAGATGTGCAAAAGAAAAATGTATAGATATAGATAAATGAAAAAATATAAAAGAAAAATTCATTTATCTATATCTATAAACTTTTCTTTTGCACATCTACTCGCGCACCCATAGAATTTATTGTCTGTGGTGCTGTTAAAATAACATGTTTATCTTGTTTGTATTTGTTATACTGATATAAATCTCTTTTTTAATGCTCATGCAATGATGTTATTTGCCCTGAATGGGTTAACTTTTTAAATGCTGTATCTTGACCTGATAGGGTTAATACTATTTTGTATATAAACCCCCTCCTCATCCTGTTTGTCATGCCTGATGAAGCCGCCTAAGTGCGGTGAAACGTGTTGCATTTAAATAAAAAATCTTTTACTCACCGGACGTGTCCAATCTTGGCCAGCGCCGATACCCCCACTGCCCCTAGGAAGTCCTCACCTGTTGAATATTGCCCAGGACGGGGAGGCTGCAGACCAGATATACTCTCTCATCCACGCAGACCATTGTTGTGTGTGAGTTCACACAACAGCCTTCGGTATGGGGTTTTTACCACTTTAAATTGGACCCTGGAGTGGCGGTTTTACGCTATGGAGCGCTCTTCTTCTTGTTTTAGTTTTGCAGAGGATAATAATCCCCAAATCTAGGTATGCAAACCTTGTGGTATCATGCCAAAGAAGAGTGGAAGCTGTAATCGTTGTCAAAAGTGCTTCAAGGACAAAGTAAAGGCTCTGAATACTCATGTCAATGCAATTTTTGAATATTTCTTTTTAAATAAATGATCAAATATTTATAACATTCTGTTTTCTCTTTGTCATTATGGGGTATTGAGTGTAGAATGATGAGGAAAACTTAATTCATGTAGTATGCTTATGTAGTATGTTTCCGTATACATACAGATATAACAAACACACTCAAGAGAACACAAATATAATCCACCCATTGAGATACACATCCACTGCTCAGCCACATTAAACCTATTTCTCTGTAGGTGCGCTAACACAGCTCTGACTTCTTCAAACCTAAACGACACAGGACCTTGGATTGTCTTGGATTTACCATCAGATGCTTTAAAGGGGTACTCCGCCCCTAGACATCTTATCCCCTATCCAAAGGATAGGGGTTAAGATGTCAGATCGCCGGGGTCCCGCTGCTGGGGACCCCCGGGATCGCCACTGCGGCACTGCGCTATCATTACTACACAGAGTGAGTTCGCTCTGCACGTAATGACGGGCAATACAGGGGCCGGAGCATTGTTACGTTATGGCTCCGCCCCTCGTGACGTCACAACCCGCCTCCTCAATACAAGTCTATGGGAGGGGGCATGGCGGTCGTCACACCCCCGCCATAGACTTGCATTAAGGGGGAGGGCCGTGATGTCACGAGGGGCGGAGCCATGAGGTCTTGCTGCTCCGTCCCCTGTTTCGCCCGTCATTACGCACAGATCAAACTCGCTCTGTGCAGTAATGATAGGATAGGGGATAAGATGTCTAGGGGCAGAGTACCCCTTTAAATTCTGAAAGTTACAAAGTGAAGTCTCCATGGATTGGCCTTGTTTTACCAGCACAAAGAGACAACTGCTATCAGGAAATACCACTGTCATGTACTCCTTTGGATATGGGATAAGATATTTTCTGGTGGAGTACCCCTTTAAGGAAACTGCTGGGGCTCAGGTTATCAGCCACTGGGGTGGGTCTGGGCCATGGCTCTTTAACTATGAATTCTCTGGAGTTTCAGAGTAAAGCACAGTGTTCCCGGACCTTACTCCCCGCACCTGTTTTATGCTACCTGTGGTTTAGCCAGCATGAAACAGGTGACAGATCCTTTTAGCATGTGGCACAAGCATTAAAAATAGCCCAAATGGGAGCTCAGGGAATCACTGAGTAAAAGTAACACAGAATAAAGCATGTTATCACATGCATATTATAAATGCTATTTATTAAAAGGGTATGAGTAGTAAAAGACGCCTTAACATGTAAATGTTAAGTGTTCTGGATCATAGTTGATATGACTAAAGTTGACATTTACATGGAAAACATTTTTGGATCACACAAACTTGAAATAGAGGACAGTATATAATAGTTCAGACTTACTGAGAAAGACGACTAAGGAACATTTAGGATGATTTGTGGTTAGTGTGGACAAAGGATGAGTACAGTGGTCCTTCAAGTTACAATACTAATTGGTTCCAGGACGACCATTGTATGTTGAAACCATTGTATGTTTAGACCATAACTCTATGGAAACCTGGTAATTGATTCTGAAGCCACCAAAATGTCATCCAAAAATAGGAAAAAGTGATGATGAAAGAAAAATAAGTAGATAACTAATATAGATAAAGCAAGTGCTTAAATATAAAATTTTGAAAGAACATGCACTTCAGTAATACAGGTTACTGTTTTATCAGTGAAAGGTCTATTCTGATTGGTTGGTTATTTCAGCCATTAACATGTTTCGCAGATCTGGACTATCTGCACCATAGTATGTTAAGTTTCAAGTTACAATGGTCCAGAAAAGACCATTGTATGTTGAAAATAGTGTAACCTGAGGACATTGTAAGTTAAGGGACCACTGTATATGCTTCTACCTGATTGCATGGACATGGGTGGTCTATTTACATGTCTACCAGGCCCATATTAGCTTTTGGAGGACCTTGTTGGACACATGAACACTTGTAGTGGGGGGTTATTAAGGGTTCAAGGGGTTATCCAGTTTCCAGTAAAAATAAAGTACCTTCCTCGTAGCTCCAGTATCATGGTGCTCTGTTTGTGGCCAGTGACAGGAGCCCCTACAACCAGGGGAACTGACAGTGCCACTCACCAATAACTAGCCAAAGTGGGAAACCTGTGAGGCCAGTGATTGGTTGAGCAGTGCTGTGACATCACATCTACAGCTTCGGCTGGCTTCATAAAGCAGACTGTCAGTGGAGACATCCGGATATTGGAGGTTATGAGAAGCGAAGGAAGGTATGTTAAAGTTTTTCTTATTTTATTTTATTATAGGCAGTCTGGGGACATAACTGGAAAAAGGGTTTTCATCGGACAACTCCGTTAAGTTTTAATAAGCATATATCCCCCTGTAAATTTCTGTGCTACTGCCTAAAAGAATGCCTCATACATACAATGAAACCTCCTTGAGAAAAACACCTAGAACTGTTCTTTTTAAAGGAAAACTGTCAGATATTTTCTCCCGCACTAGCCACAGGTACTAATGGATAGTCGAGGAGGCGCTGATTCCAATGAGCCCTACCTTGCCCAGATCAGCCTGGCCGTTCGCCCACAATTGTAGTTTTATTCTATGTGGAAATCTTGCTGTACCTGGCACGGGCGGGGCCTCTGCAGCTATTCATCCCCCTCCCCTTCAGTTCTCCCTCTCTTCGCTGCTCCTAACTGAGGGAGGGGGGATGAATATTCATAAGCGCCGCTGACCTCAGACCTCAGGACATTTCCGCATTGCGGCGATACCACATTTGTTTATTTTTATTTACAATGTTTATTTTTTTTAAAGGGAAAAGAGGGGTGATTCAAACTTTTATTAGGGGAGGGGTTAAAGGACAACTGAAGCGGTATGACACTTATCCCCTATCCACAGGATAGGGGATAAGTGTTTGATTACGGGGGGTCCGACAGCTGGGACCCCCCGCGATCTCCCTAACGGGGCACCGCCATTAGCGCTCATGATGAGGTCGACGGTGACGCCCCGTCTCCTCCCCGTCCCCATACAGTTCTATGGGGGAGACGGGGAGGCACGTACGCTGCCTCCCCACCTCTCCCATAGAGATGTATGGAGGAGGCATGCCGGATGCAACGTCATGCTGCGGCCGGCACGCCCCCTGCACGGGACAGCTGCGGCCCCGTACAGGAGATCACAGGGGGTCCGACTCGGACCCCCCGCGATCAAACACTTATCCCCTATCCTGTGGATAGGGTATAAGTGTTAATCATGCTGCAGATGTCCTTTAAATGATCTTTATTCACTTTTTTTTCCATTTTTTTTTTCAGTGTTATAGCTCCCATAGGGGGCTATAACACTGCACACACTGATCTTTTACATTGATCAGTGGTTTCTCATAGGAAACCAGTGATCAATGATTCTGCCGCTTGACTGCTCATGCCTGGATCTCAGGCACTGAGCATTCATTCGGCGATCGGACACCAGGAGGCAAGGTAGGAGACCCTCCTCATGTCCCAGAGCTGTTTGGGATGCCGCGATTTCGCCACGGACATCCCGGACAGCCCCCTGAGCTAACCGGCAGTGATTCACTTTCACTTTAGACGCAGTGTTCTACTTAATAGCGCACAGCACCGCGATCATTGCCGCACACTATTAGCCACGGGTCCCGGCCATTGTTAGAGGCTGGGCCCGACCAGTCGTGGCCCCGAGTTATAGGAAGAGAAAGGACTCAGGACGTACCGGTACGTCATTGGTCCTTAAGGGTACTCCGGTGGAAATTATTATTTTTTTTTTTTTTTTTTAAATCAACTGATGCCAGGAAGTTTAACAGATTTGTAAATTACTTCTATTTAAAAATCTTAATCCTTTCAGTACTTATTAGTTGCTGTATAAAACAGAGGAAGTTAATTTATCTTTGAATTTCTTTTCTGTTTGTCCACGGTGCTCTCTGCTGACACCTCTGTCCATTTCAGGAACTGTCCAGAGGAGGAACTATTAACCATAGCAAACCTCTCCTGCTCTGGACATTTCCTGACAAGGACCGATGTGTCAGCAGAGAGCACGGTGGGCAGGCAGAAAAGAAATTCAAAAAGAAAAGAACTTCCTCTGTATTATACAGCAGCTGAAAAGTACTGGAAGGATAGGATAACATTTTTTTATAGAAGTAATTTTAAAATCTGTTCAACTTTCTGGCACCAGTTGATTGAAAAAAAAAATGTTTTCCACCGGAGTACCATTTAAAGGGGAGTTTCAGTGCTGGTTAGACATAGCTCCCGGCCCCATACAGCCTCTTTTCGGTTACAAGAGATGGTAGGGAAGCCATAAACAGACCAGCCAGTTCAATTACACAATTTGTGTAACGTCATTGGCCCACATTTATCAATGTGTTTACACCGTTTTTTCTTCTATATTTGGCGCTGATTTGGCGCAAAGTATGGTTTTTGCGCCTTCTTGTTTAGAAGTTTCTGCTGATTTTGAGTTACGATCCACTGATTTGGGCAGTACGCATGATATAGACGTGTTTTATCAATTGCGCCTTTTATAAAAAGGCGCATGAAAAGGCGCAAGGACAAGAAATACGGCAAAAATTTACTTCAAGCTCAAGGTGGTGTAGGAAATCCTTCTACATGTCCACTGCGCTATCACAAAAACCAGTGTAAGAGAAAGGTGTAAGATAGAGGTTTGAGGATATTACCGTGCTTGCGCCAAAATCATCAAGATGCGTGCGCCTTTTTAATAAAAAAGGAAATATACAGGGTTTAAAAAGACGCAACAAAAACACGGAGGTAGACAGCTAATGATAAACGTGGGCCATTTACTTTAATGGTAGTTGCACAAAAGGCATAGCCCCACGAGCTACGATGTATAATGAGCTCTAAGTTCTAATTAATAAAAAGTTTTTTTTATGAGAGCTAGAGTATGTTTAAATAGGTTTTACTACAAAGATTAATATGTCTAAACTGATGCATTATGAGAAATGAAACAAATTTGTAAACACAAGTAATTATAAGAATTCAATTATTTTTAAAGTGGTACTCCGGTGGAAAACAATTTTTTTTTATCAACTGGTGCCAGAAAGTTAAACAGATTTCTAGATTGCTGCTGTATTCTCCACTGACCACATTGCTCTCTGCTGACATCTCTGTCCATGTCAGGAACTGTCCAGAGTACAAGCAAATCCCCATAGCAATCCTCTCCAGCACTGGACAGTTCCTAATACTGACAGAGATGTCAGCAGAGAGCACTGTGGTCAGGCAGAAAAGAACTCCAGAAAGAAATACAACTTCCTCTGTAGCATACAGCAGCTGATAAGTACAGGGATGATTAAGATTTTTAACCGTAAGTAATTTACAAATCTATTTAACTTTGTGGCACCAGTTGATTTAAAAAATAGTTTTCCACTGCAGTGACCCTTTAAGAGGCCGTCTTACCAATATAGGCTGGATGCCTTAATTTTTTGCATGTTGCCATGATATACATCCTATAGGCCGTTTCCTCTTCTGGTCAGGCATGCTCAGTTCCTCGGTTCTCCTCACACACATTGATTATACAGCCAAAAAAGACTGCAGCATAGACATCTGCCACAATGCATAAACTTACATACTTATGTATGAGTGAGTCTGCTTGTCTGCCTGAATATTCACTGGCCAGGATGAGGTAAATATACATCATACAATATTATGTACTGATATATCTGTCTATGTTACAGTCTGTAGCACTAAATTCACTTGGCAGGGAGTATATTATTTACTATAATAACACTATGCGCTGTGTGAGGAGAGAAGAGGTAACTACCACTATGAAGATTAGATTCGAGATGCAAAACAGGAATAAACATCTGCACTACAGATAGCTGGTAAATGAAGTTCAAAGCAAATCATGTGACAGTCAGAAGCTCTGCCTACCACATAGATTATCATATAAAAACGGTAGAGAATAAAAAGTAGGCAGAGACAAGGAAATAAGGTCATGTCTGTGTTATTTTTCAGAAGCAGTTATGTAATTTCATTCAAGGGAATAAAATACTAAGTTTTAAGTGGTGCATAGCAAAACCCCTTTAAAGTCAAAGAGTGTTAATTGAGATGTATTTTAAACTTAGGTTTAACGAGTACAGTGTAATTTCATGGCAAGGCTGGTTACATCTATATCCTTGAGGGATACTAGGAGATACATGTACTACTCCACAAATGTAGTCTCACCAATCACCTTCACTACACTTACATGTATCAGAAGGAAAATAAAAGCAACAACAATTTCATCCCCTTCAACCCTGAAATATATTCTTTATATGATTACATCCCTTTCAAACCAAAGAACACCATGTCTTTGGTTTATCATTTAGATAATTTATCATTTAGCAGCAATGGTTCCACATTATGTCGATGTTTATTAACAAGAGTTTGGCATTACGCCCATACTGTATTCAAAAAGTCTTATTTTCCTACAGCTATTTCTTTTTTACTGTCTAGTCACTGCAATCTGAAAAAATAAGCCTGCTTGAAATACGGTAGACATTATATGCTGCTAAACCACAAATCTGACCAGAGCTGTTATTTTTACCATTATCTACCCATATGTATAGTAGATAGCCACTAGGAGTGGGTTGTTTAATGCACTTTACAGACACATTATTGTTCTATTTGTTGTGCTACATGTTATAAATTCAAATCAGCTGGTTTTGACTTATTGGGGGACATTTATCATTGTTTGCTTTGGTAAGTGAGTTCTGTAGGCATTTTGTTTTTGTTTTGGGTTTCCTTATGTGTGACATATTTATCATACTTTCACAGGGGGTTGATAAATTTGCCTCACATAAGCAAAAACCAATAAAATCACTTTGGAATACAATTTCCTCAGCACACATAAGTAAAAAAAATGTATGTTTGATTATTAAATTTTTTTTACCACTTTTTTCCCCCTAAATGTACTAACCAATTTTTTTTTCTTTTCATTTCAGATATGTCTATCCTGTGGGCTACGATGACCAGCGTTTTTTTTGTTTAATATTAACAACATTTTGTAACGAGGGCTTGTGGGGGAGAGTTTTTTTTTTAATTACATTTTTTTAAATGTGTTTTATTTTAATTACTTTGTCAATGGTCCTCACCCACCCTCGTAACGTTAGGCTGTAGCTGTTTGATTGGTATCTGGCTGAGAATAAAAATACAAGGAAACCTATGCGTTTTTCTTTTATTATTTAATTATTTAGGGTTCCCTAAATTTCCATTCTCAGCCAAATACCAGCCAGGCAGCAACAGCCTGATGTTACCAGGGTAGGTGAGTACCAGCCTAAATAATGCCAGCCTGTTACCGTCTAGGCCCAAGGGCCTGTTGATATCTGTTCTTCACGACACCCCAGTGGCAGTGGGTACTGGGGTAATAATTGGGGGTTAGCTCTAGCTGTTTTTGGGGCTAATGCTAAGCCCCGGCTTAGTAATGGACTCAGCCTATAAGATGGCTTCCACTTCTAAACCTGTAAAGTAAATAAATAAAGAAACAACTATAATTCCCAGCATGTCCTTACAGTAAGAACATGCTGGGAGTTGTAGTAGTGTTGTGTGGGCGGGAGATATGGGGGCGGGTGACAAGCTTGTCACCCTCCTGTACATCTCCTATCCGCTCGTCCCACCGTGCCTGTGAAAATGAAAGTAAAAAAAAGTTGCACAAAAAGTCTCACCTGCGACTTTGTGTGCGACTTTTTGTGCGACAGCTTCACTCCCCGACCACCCGCCCACATCTACCACCCACCCGCTAGCTATTGCAGGACTACAATTCCAGCATACCCTCACAGTAAGGACATGATGGGAGTTGTAGTCTCCAAAACTTGCAGGCAGGTGGAAGTGAGTGATGTGAGTGGGTGCTGGGGAGCGGAGCTGTGCAAAAAGTTGCACAAAAAGTCTCACATGCGACTTTTTTGTGCGACTTTTGCAAGCAAGAAAACTGCCTAAATCCCTTGATAAATCTCCCTCATTGTTATTTCTGGGAGGCTACTTATTGTTCTCTTTCTGAGGAGGATTCAAACACATTTTTTTTCTATTGTTTTTTTCTTTTTAGTAGTTTTTTTTTGGAGTCGGAAATGGATTCAAAAGTAATGAGGAATTTAAAGAAGTATGTGTCTCCTTCTGTGGGATCCACATTCAGATTTTGCTCAATGGAAATAACTGTGTGTGAAACCACTTCTAAAACAAAAATAGGTGATAGAATGAAACTTTAACCCCTTAAGGACCAAGCCCATTTTCACCTTAAGGACCCAAGCATTTTTTGCACTCTGACCACTGTCACTTTAAGCATTAATAACTGTGGGATGCTTTTACTTATGAATTTGATTCTGATACTGCTTTTTCGGGACATATTCTACTTTAACATAGTGGCAAATTTTCGTCAATACTAGCATCATTTCTTGGTGACAAATTCTAAAATTTCATGAAAAATTTGAAAATTTAGATTTTTTTTGCTTTTTATTTAAGCTCTCTGCTTGTAAGGAAAATAGACATACCAAATACATTACATATTGATTTACATATACAACATGTCTACTTTATGTTTGCATCATGTTTTTACTTTTGGAAGACATCAGAGCGCATCAAAGTTCAGCAGCAATTTTCAAATTTTTCACAAAATTTTCTAATTTTCTAATTAAAAATACCCCATAAATGACCCCATTATAATAACTGCACCCTCAAAGTATTCAGAATGAAATTTAGAAAGTGTATTAACCCTTTAGGTGTTTCACAGGAATAGCAGCAAAGTGAAGGAGAAAATTCAAAATCTTAAAATTCTAAATCTTAATCTTGGAAAGCAAATTTTGCTGAAATGGTTTTTGAAGCATGTCACATTTAGGAAGCCCCTATGGTGCCAGAACAGCAAAAAAATGGTTTACTATTTTGGAAACTACACCCCTCAAGGAACGTAACAAGAAGAACAGTGAGCCTTAACACCCCACATCCCACCTAATTTTTTCTGAGTATGGAAATACCCCATATGTGGATGTAAAGTGCTCTGCGGGCGAACTACAATGCTCAGAGGAGAAAGAGCGCCATTGAGCTTTTGGAGTGAGAATTTGGTTGGAACAGAAGTCGGGGGCCATGTGCGTTTACAAAGCCCCCATGGTGCCACAACAGTGGACCCCCCCCACACGTGACCCCATTTTGGAAACTACACCCCTCACAGAATTTAATGAGGGGTGCAGTGAGCATTTACACCCCACTGGCATTTGACAGATCTTTGGAACAGTGGGCTGTGCAAATGAAAAAACATTTTTTCATTTTCACGGACCACTGTTCCAAAAATCTTAATTAAAAACCTTATTACATTACATGAGGGGTGTAGTGTCCAAACCGGGGTCACATGTGGGGGCGTTGGACACATTCTCTCTCTCTAAAAGCCCAATGTCGCTCCTCCTCTTCTGAGCATCGCCCACAGAGCACTTTACATCCACATATTCAGAAGAAATAGCGCTAGAAATTACCCCCCCACACCCTATTTTCCCTTGTGAAAATGAAAAATGTAGGGTAACATCATCATTTTAGTAAACATTTATTTTTTTCATTTTCACATCCAACTTAAACGACGAAAATTTGTTAAACACCTGTGGGGTTTTAAGGTTCACTATACCCCTTGTTACGTTCCGTGAGGTGTGTAGTTTCAAAATGGGGTCACATGTGTGTATTTATTGTTTTGAGTTTATGTCAGAACCACTGTAAAATTAGCCACCCCTGTGCAAATCACCAATTTAGACCTCAAATGTACATGGCGCTCTCATTCCTGAGCCTTGTTGTGCGCCCGCAGAGCATTTTACGTCCACATATGGGGTATTTCAATACTCAGGAGAAATGGTGTTACAAATTTTGGGAGTCTTTTTTTCCTTTTATCGCTTGTAAAAAATTTAAGTATGGGACAACACCAGCCTGTTAGTGTAAAACATTTTTTAAATTCATTTTTACACTAACATGCTGGTGTAGACCCCAGGAGTAAAATGAGAAAAAACTAATTAAAATTTGTAACGCAATTTCTCCCAAGTACGGAAATACCCCATATGTGGCACTAAACTGTTGCCTTGAAACACGACAGGGCTCCTAAGCGAGAGAGCGCCATGCGCATTTGCATCCACCACCAAAATACCCTGCGGCAGTGTTTCCCAAACAGGGTGTCTCCAGCTGTTGCAAAACTCCCAGCATGCTTTGACAGTCCGTGGCTGATTTTCAGCTGGAGACTCCGTTTCGGAAACAGTGCCGTACAAGACGTTTTTTATTTTTATTGGGGGGAGGGGGGACTGTATAAGGGGGTGTATATGTATTTTTTTACTTTTCATTTTGTGTAGGTGTAGTGCTTTAGGGTACATTCACATAGGTGGGGGTTTACAGTGATTTTCTCGCTGGGAGTTTGAGTTTGAGCTGCATCTCAAACTTGCAGCAGAAATCTCGCTGTAAACCCGCCCGTGTGAATGTACCTTCAGGTTCAGCAAACCTTCAGCTGTTGCAGCTGGAGGCACACTGGTTGCGAAACACTGAGTTAGGACACAAACTCTGTTTCACAACCAGTGTGCCGTCAGCTGTTGCAAAACTGCAACTCAGCATGCATTGACAGCTGAAGGGCAAGCTGAGAGTTGTAGTTTTGCAACAGCTGGAGGCACACTGCTACAACCCCCAGCATGCACAGACTACAAAAGGGCATTTTGGGAGTTACTCCAGCTGTTGCAAAAATATAATTCCCAGCATGCCCTTTGGCTGTGCATGCTGAGAGTTGTTGCTAAGCAACAGCAGGAGGTGAACAGGCCTCACCTCCTGCTGTATCCTTCCACCTGCACCGCCACCGCTGCTGCCACCGCTCCTGCTGCTCCTGTCCACCGCCGCTGCTCCGGAGGGGACGCTCGCCAGGCCAGGCAAAGTTAGGAGACCCCCGCCAGCCCTGATCACCACCCCGATCGCCGCCCCTATCATCGCCCAGCAGGGTAGTGATTGGTCAGTCCTTCTGACAGATCAATCATGTGATCGTGAGGTGATCGTGAGGTGGCACCCATGCCCCCTCCCTCCTGCTGAGTAAGGGTGAATGGGGCTCGGACAGCCCCATTCACCCTTTTTTTCTGGGTCATCGGAGACCCAATTGACTCAGAATCGCTGCAGATCGCCAGTCTGAATTGACCCAGGGGTTTGCACGGGGTGCCTGCTGAATGATTTCAGCAGGCAGGGCCACCGTAAGGGGGGTACAGGCCGTACTCGAGTATTGGGCCTGAGCTCCCAAGGGAGCTGCCCCTGCAGCAGCCAGGGTCGGAACACTGGCAGTGGCTGGAGGCTAGGAGTCCCGACACACATATAGATCAGTCAGTGTGTCAGCCTGAGAACTCAGGATCTGTGTGCACCGCAGCTGCAGCATCAAACACATGTCCTGAGACTGACAGCTGACACAGTGACCGGAGGTCCAGAGGCTACAGAGTCTGTACTACGTACTGTACAGAAAGGACGCTCACTGCTGCCTCTACGCTCAGCCTTTTCCTCACTGGTTCTGGCTCCTCCTGCTGACAGCACACAGGAACAAAAGCTGCTCAGGGGAAGATCTGCTACACTGGGTAAGAGGAGAACCTGATCTTATTACTATGTGAGGAAGGGGGCTGAGAGTCCTGCTGTGTGAGAGGGGGGTGGTGGAGAGGGGAGACCTATAATAAGGGGGGGCTGAAGAGGGGAGACCTGTTATAAGGGGGTGGGGGCTGGAGAGGGGAGACCTGTTATAAGGGGGGGTGGAGAGGGGAGACCTGCCATAAGGGGGGGGGGGGGCTGGAGAGGGGAGACCTGTTATAAGGGGGGTGTCTTGGGAGTGAAGAGTCTGCTGTTATTACTGTGTTAGGGAGGGGGGCACTTTGTTTCTCTTTTTTTTTGCAATGCAAGTTGTTTATTGTCTTTTAATTAAGTATATTTTAATATAGTTACTTACAATTAAAGGGAACCTGTAATCAGTTTTATGCTGCCAAAACCACGGCCAGTATAAAGCCGGAATTGCGATTGGAGGACACTATGATATATATCACTTAAGCTCATATACCCCTTTAACCCCTTAAGGACCAGGGGTTTTTCCGTTTTTGCACTTTCGTTTTTTCCTCCTTACCTTTAAAAAATCATAACCCTTTCAATTTTGCACCTAAAAATCCATATGATGGCTTATTTTTTGCGCCACCAATTCTACTTTGTAATGACATCAGTCATTTTACCCAAAAATCTACGGCGAAACAGAAAAAAAAATTGTTAGACAAAATTGAAGAAAAAACGCCATTTTGTAACTTTTGGGGGCTTCTGCTTCTACGCAGTAAAATTTTCGGTAAAAATGACACATTCTCTTTATTCTGTAGGTCCATACGATTAAAATGATACCCTATTTATATCGGTTTGGTTTTGTCGTACTTCTGAGAAAAATCATAACTACATGCAGGAAAATGTATACGTTTAAATTTTCTGACCCCTATAACTTTCTTATTTTACCGCGTATGGGTCGGTATGAGGACTCATTTTTTGTGCCGTGATCTGAAGTTTTTAGAGGTACCCTTTCTGTATTGATCGGACTTGTTGATCACTTTTTATTCATTTTTTCATGATATAAAAAGTGACCAAAAATACACTATTTTGGACTTTGGAATTTTTTTGTGTATACGCCATTGACCGTGCGGTTTAATTAATGATATATTTTTATAATTCTGACATTTCCGCACGCGGTGATACCACATATGTTTTTTTTTATTTACACTGTTTTTTTTTTTTTTAAATGGGAAAAGGGGGGTGATTCAAATGTTTAATAGGGGAGGTGTTAAATGATCTTTATTAACTTTTTTTTTCACTTTTTTTTTTGCAGTGTTATAGCTCCCATAGGGACCTATAACACTGCACACACTGATCTTTTACATTGATCACTGGTTTCTCATAGGAAACCAGTGATCGATGATGCTGCCGCTTGACTGCTCATGTCTGGATCTCAGGCACTGAGCAGTCATTCGGCGATCAGACACCAGGAGGCAAGGTAGGAGACCCTCCCCGTGTCTAACAGCTGTTCGAGACGACACGGTTTCGCCGCGGCCATCCCGAACAGCTCCCTGAGCTAACCGGCATGGTTTCACTTTCACTTTAGACGCAGCATTCAACTTTGAACACCGCGTCTAAAGGGTTAATAGCGCGCGGCACCGCGATCACTGCCGCGCGCTATTAGCCACGGGTTCCGGCCGTTGTTAGAGGCCGGGCCCGACCCGCTATGACGTGGGGCCACGTCGTGGCCCCGCGTTATAGAAAGGGAAAGGACTCAGGACGTACCGGTACGTCTTTGGTCCTTAAGGGGTTAAGCTCTGTAGTATACAGGATTTGATCAGTAACAGTATGATAGTAATATGTATGGTGATATTTCCTCTTTCCTTCCTTCCTAGAAAAAGCTACCGATGTGCTGAGTCTGATATTGCAGCTCTATTGATGTGAAAGAGGATGATACAATACCACACACAACCAGTGGACAGGTGTGGAACTGTTTAAGAAATAACCCAGCCATGTCTTTCTAATCCTGGACAACTCCCTCAAATAAAAATAATGTATAATAAATATAATACATGGTTATTATGGCTATGGCTATAAGGCTATGTAAGCTATGTTTCGGCGTTTTTGTAGCGATTTTGCCCTTATATCGGTAAAATTACAGACAAAAATGGCACTATTTTGTTGCAATTTGTTTGACCGTGGTAAAATAGCTTTATTTATTGCACCAACTTCCCAAATCATTGGAGAAATGCATCAAACATGGTTAAAAAATGCACTGTATGAACACAGCCTAATGGTGTGTTCATTATAATCAGGTTTTAATTGGATTTACGAGCACAAAACCAGAAATGGATTTTTAAATCGGAGAAGTCTCAGCCTTTTCTTTACACGTGTCCTCCATGTATGATAATTTTTTTGGCTTCGTATTCAATATTTCAATTAAAAACCATAACTTGTGAACACAGCCTACCTCTGTAAACTCACTACCACTTGGTCATATCTAGCTTGCTCATAGTCCAATTTTAAAATAAATGGACAAATCAGGTTGGTCAAATGGAATATCTGCTACATTACACTGACTTGAAGATATTCAATATTAATTCATAATTACCTGTTGAAGATGAGCTATAACTCTCTCGTTCTTCAATGATATAATGCATAGTATGATGAGAAACAAAAGAAAGAAATCAGCAGAGTATACATTAGACAAATATGTGCTACAGAAAACAAATGAGAAACACAATACAAGGAAAACCAAAGTAGTATGGTAAATTGTTTAAACACACACAATGTGAAATAAAGGGAAACTACAACAAGAATGTAATAAAGCCAAATCTAAATAACTTCTAGAAGTTCATGAATATAATCTCAGTAAACATTTACTCAACAGTTCACAGTTTAAATCGACAGTCTATATATCTATATACTATAGGCCCCACTTATCACAATTGTTCAACAAATGAAAGGTCAGCTTCCATTTGTTATACTGTGCTCCACAGTTTGATTCATTGCATGGGCAACCAACATTTTAGATAAATGAAGAACACTGGGCAGACATATCTGTTATACACTAATATTAAAGGGATTTTCCCACAAAAAACCTAACCTATCCACAGGATCAGTGATCTGTCTGATTGGTGGAGGTATGTTTGCTGGAACACCACTGATCTTAAGAACAGGAGTCCAGTGTTCCCCTATTTAAATAGACCACCAATTGGGCTGTAGCTTTATTAAACTACATGGGTCAGACATGAATGGTGATTGCTGTATCTAGCTAGGTTTGGTCCAGCCCATAGAGATGAAACCACCATGTGATTTAACATAGGGCTGCCTTGTCTTTTAGTAAATTTGTCCTGTTGCATATTTTTACTCCAGTTTTCTTTTAGTGTGTTGTGCTCCATAAAGTATATTACAATTCATCTCCACACACTAAATATATTTACTCAAAACTAGAACTCATAGGTGGGTAAGCCTAATATGCATTAGCTGGAAACAATAGCATTTTTTGGCTCATGATAATAAAAGTGTAGGTCGTAACATGTCAAAAAACAATGTGCAGATAGCATTTATTGGTCCAGTTACCAATGGTGAATTCCTTCCCATTTCTCCATGTTTATTATCCTTATTTCAGTCCTCACATCTGTCTATTTTACCAAATCCAGAAGTAGAAGCAACACAATCCTGGTTTTGGTAAAAAAATACTATTTAAAATGAACACCAAAATGAGGCTCAAAAATGAGTGAAACACAGCCTTAAAGGGGTACTCCACTGCTAGACATCTTATCTAAGTTGTCTGATCGCAGGGGGCTCAGCCCCTGGGAACCCCTCCATCTCTGTGCAGCACCCAGCATTTTGAACGAATGCTAGGTTCTGCCGGATGTGGTCGTGACGTCACAGAACTCGCAGGGGCCCTGCCACTCTTCAGTATTAAATACAGTATTACAGTAATACAGTATTAAAAAGTTGCAGATTTTAGCACCAATACACTGTGTGCAAAATTGGCAACTTTTTGATACCAAATGGTTAGATTTCCTGAACAAAATAAACCTTATTATTGACAACATTTATCAGCTTTTTATGTAGATTTACACTGTGAGATGTTGTAAGATATTAAAAAGTGATTTTTAATTTCAAGTATCTTAACATTTGTCCTTTCTGATTTTCTATTACATTGCATGAACTGTGTTGTAGTTTTCCTTGAAAACATATTACCAAAGTTAAATAAAGTAATACAAACAGCATAAAATAATGCACTAGCCATTAATAGTATCCTATCCTAAAACACCTGCTGTCATTTGAGATATCTTTTTAACTATACCAAGGTTCGTCTCTTTAATCAAATGATACAACTGTTAATTAACATTTTATAATGAGTTCTATTATTTTACTATCTGAAATGACACAATTAAAGCATGAATGTACAAAACATCAAGAAGATAACTCAGAGCATGCGGAAATTGAGACAACATGCATAGATATAAAGACCATGCTATACAAACATTTCATTTAACATTCTATACTACATCCAGAGAACCAAACTATAGGACGACTACTGTTTAGCAAGTATCACTAAGATGTATTAAAATGAGTTATATATTGCACACTGACTAATACAGTAACTATAAAAGACAGATGGTAAATTAACACAATCAAGTAAAATGTTGGTCAAGGCAAAATATTTGTTCTAAATTATAACAGTATGAATTGGCTGAAATAAACTACTCAAATCAATGAACATAAAGAGATTTAGCCATTTCACTAATCTCTGCAACAAAAAATAAAGATGTACTGTAAGATTCCAACAGCATAGTCCTAACCTACATCCCCAGATTATAAGCAGAACATAAGAGAAGGATAGGAATATGTTGATCAAGACTAGGAAATACAACCATTTTCCGCTATTAAGAATTAAATTATGGTCTGCAGGCACAAAAGATATTGTAGTGTCTAAGAATATTGCTACGATTAAAGGATGCAAACAACATACATATAACAAATATAGAACCTCGTGTATTATTATTTAACAAGAGTAACACTGAAAATGTTGACTAAATCCTGAACTCAAGGCTACACACTTCCATACAAAGCCATTCCGGAGATGAGCTGACCATCGCAGGTCAGCTGTAGAAGTTGAAAATGGCCATACCAACGACTGACTAACCATGAAATACATGGCTGAACTGGACCTGGTAGGGCTGTTCTTTGTTGGCAGCTCTTTTAACCCTTCTCTATGTCTATGTGCCCTAATGGGGCATATAGACAGGAAATGTCTTATTGTCAGAACCCTGAAAAGATTTTCATACCTTTTTATTCATGTGATTTAGAGATTAGCCGGGAGGAGAGCTAACATAAAAGCTTATGTATAAAAACTGTCCTAATAAAAATTGTGTCATCATTGTTGTTCATACTGTATTTGTACTTTTATCTAAGGCCTATTTAAAAAAAGATAAAATCTGATTGGAAGCAATAGAAACAATGACCCTTTTTTTTTTTAGAAGACCCATTTAAGCTCTAAAGACTATTGGATATGTAGGACCAGCATCAACCTGAGCATACATGGTTATTCACAGCTTATAAAGCTACAGAATATATCATGGACCTAGTGGTTGGACCCCCATCAACCCTTAGAATGAAGGGGCTGTAGCACTGATTTTGCACTTCGTCTCTTTTTAACCTTTACACAACTGTGCTCTCTGCTTCTCGGCTGTGGTGACAACTGGGGTTGGCCCTATTTACTTGAAATCTGTGCTGCAGATTCCCTGCACAGCAAGTAGTAGGGTCATCATTGTGAAAGGAAAACCAGAGAATGGGACACAATAATGGATTGCTATGGCTTCTTCATTCCAAAGATTGGTAGAGGTCTCAGAGGTTGATCCCAATGATCATAAAGTCATGGCATATACTAGCTAACTGACTTGCAGATAAACTACACATGTACTTAACACATTGCTAGAATTATTCGCAGAGACACAGCAAACATAAATAAGAAAATGTTTAGTTTTTTTGAAATATCTTATGAATAAAATCTATACTATCCCTTAAATACTGTTATTAGGTAAATGTCAGTTTAATATTATGTTTTACAAAACACATAGGAAATAATAATACAGAGATGTTCTCTCTTTAGGTTGCCTAAGCATTTAAGTTGTATAAATTGGCAGAACATATTGAAACTAATCTAATTATTCAGAATAAGAGACATCACACAGGTCAGAGGCCAAGAAGTAAGAGATAAGTAGGGAAAAACATAGTGGTGGCCCACTGGAGCTGAGAGTGGAGCTAACAACAACATATAGATGATTCTCTTTTATGTTACAGCTGTAAACAGTATGTCATAGAGGGGTTTTCCTAAGCAAGTCATTGTCTAAATCTACACTTTTCCGTGTACTGTAGTTGCAGGGAAAACTTATTACCGCCTGTACGTTTTTTCATTCCATTTCTTCTCTCCATTAATTTTATTTCCCCAGCTTCTGTTCTCTATTACCCTAATTGCCAATGCTGTTAAATGGGCTGTGCGCGATGTAAGTCAGCTTTTTTCACATACATTGCTACTCTTGCCTATGGGTTGTGTTTGGTAATACATCATAGCCCTGCAAATCCCAGACACAGTTCAGGAACAAGCATAGCGCATAGCTTTTCTTTTACCCTATTTATAAAACACGGTTGAACCATTGTACCAATAAAGCATCTTCTGTCTTTTGTCTCAATCCCATCCCTCATAGACTGTAAGATCTGACGAGCAGGGCTCTCACTCCTCTTGTATAAATATGTAGTGTGTAATATTGTAATGTCTGATAATTGTTTTTATTTTCACCTTACATAATTGTTAACAGTTGTGGAATCTGTTGGTTATATAAATATCATTATTAAAAAAAAATATTATTATTATTGTTATGGTAATATTATTATTAATCCCATACAATCACATGTTAAGGTTAAAGGGGATTTATCTGGGGATAGCTCATAACGGATATAAAGTATAAACATTGATTCACCAATGGTAAACCTTAGCTTTAAGACTGCCCGAGTGGAAGTGGAAGCAATGAGTAAATAATGGAGGAGGGAGACAGTGGAATGACTCTGTGCTCTTTATTTAACTTAAAAATTAATTTTGTGTTTTGAAGAAGTCTCGCAGGGCCAGGATTGTTCAGGATCAGTAGTACATCACTAATGACATCTGTGAAGTCAACAAGCCATCACTTTAATTAATTAGTTTCAAGTAAATTGCTCAAGCAAGGACGGTACACTGCGAGGAGGTGCCAGGATTCCTCCTGAGTACTTATGCATCACTAAGCAATCTTTTCAAAAATACTCTGCTGTTTCCTTGGTGCTTCTCGGGTCTGAAAAATCCATCTAATGATCTGTAACCAGCACATCAGTGCCACGCAAAGTTTAGGGTATTCACAGTACACTAATTGTACTTCACATTACCCACATCATAATAAAACTCCCAAAGCCATTTTCAAGAATCACAAAGATGTCAAGTGCACCTAGAAGGTCCTGAAATGTTATTAATCTGAAAGTTGTTGCTGATATTTTATTTTATTTTATTTTTTAACTCTAAAAGAAGTTATCTCACTCAGACCTGCGGTACAACTGTCAAATTATTTTCCAGTCTTGAATTGCCAACCTTGCAAATACATGAATGATTCAGGTCCACCAAAGCTGGTGCTGGTCATGTTCACATAACTTCATAGGAAATATGCAAAGAGGGTTTGTGTCATAAGACAACCCCTCAAAGCCATCAATAAGGAGTTTAGGTACAGTGGAATAAACATTTTACAGATTGGTCACATGATGCTCGGTAAAAAAAATACTATATTTTTTCAATGCATAAGCAAATATTCCAAAATTGAAAAAAAAAAAAAAAACATAAAAGCAACGTTATGTTTAAGTTGCAGATAAATCATATTATAAACTAGGCCACAATTGTTGGATCATTTTTAGAATCGGCAGTGATGCCATTACAATGGATCAGTCACATGCTTGTGGACAAGTATTACATAAGTAACCATATATATGCAAGCCTAACACTTGTAAGAAAATATTTCCACACAGTCACATGTAGTGTAATCGGAACAACATAATATCATTACCCACTGATTTTACTGAGATGTAAGTCGAAATATCTATTTTATCTATTTTTATAGATATTTACAAAACAAACAGGCAAAATATTTTCAGACTAAATGCTCTATAGGAAAGTATGATTCAAATGGTTACAGCACTTCATTCTATGTTTCTCTTTGATCGGTTATGTGCAGTTCATTTCAATATATATGTATATGAGGCATTTGGCACACACAAGCACACAGTCAGCCAAGCAACGTTCAGTAAGAAATACTGTACAAACTATTATTTCATCTCAACATAAATTTGTGGTCATTTTCGAAAAAAAATCTAATCCAAAGAATATCCTTTCCTATACACTGTATATGCTGAAAAACATAAAGTAGCACTATATTATTATATTGGCAACAAGATAAACATCACTAACCACTAACCTAAGAGACATTTACTGCATAGTTTAAAATATAAATTATCTCTAAAGCATAAGGCAAAATGCACCTTCTATGTCCAACTTTTGTTATATTACACGTATATGAGGTCTTTCCATCAGGGCATCAAATATTGAAATATTTTGCACGGCTTCGGTATGACTTGTATACAGCTTGTGTTACACACTGTACATGTTTATAATTTCCCAGCACTGCTCAGAGTCATCTTATCAGGAAACTATTAAATAACAGGTAGCATCCACCAATGGTCATCATCATTCAGCAAAACATTGCAAAAAAAATAAAAAATTATCTCATAAAAGTTGTTTTTAGGATTAATAATCAAAATTCTTCATATAACAAATAACAATGTGATGTACCTAAACTGTATTTGACAGCATTGAAGCACAGCAAAGTGGTATTTAAGACAGCAAAGTTATAGAGCATTTGAAGAGTATAGATATTGCAAACACTATGACGGGAATACACTGTACTTAATGATACTAGAACTAATGAATTGCCATAACCTCACCCAGATAAAAGAATCCAAGTTGTAAATTTGATCAGATCCTTATATGTTAAAATACAATGTAACTAAATCAATCAAAATATGTTCCAAACTAACCAGCACATGATTTTGATATATTTCACAGTGCCTTAATATAAAAAATAAAAATAAAATAAAAATAAAAACATTGTTCCTTAAAACAGTTTTGCTTCTGTATCAAGTTCATGGTTTGGTTGTGGTAAGGTCTTACTAGCAACACATGGGTTAGTAATGTTACATGTATCATCACAAAAACTAACAGAAAAGCACAGTATTAAAGTATAAAAAGTGCAGCCATTACTGGACATGAAATCTTACTGAATGGTAAAGAACACAGTGAGTACATTAATAATCCACCAATCCACAGCACTTCAAAACTCATTGAACATACAAAAGCACAAAACACTGTTTGCAAGTGTGGCTGGTCACTTGGGCTACCTTGTTCTACACTGTTGCTTCTTACAGGGACCTGTGGAAGTTGCCTTCCTCTCCGACTAAATGAAGAGTCTACCGTAGATGACTGATTTCCTACTTGATGGTTTCTGTAAAAAGAAAAAGAAAAGAAAAGTTAGCTGGGAAACAGGTACAAGGCCTTGTTCTGGACCAACAGGGTGGGCAAGAAATTCATTAAAAAAAATATATATATTTTAACACCACCGTTTTCAGTTCAAAGTCTAAACTAACAAAAGCACAGTGATGTAGAAGTTTAAAGTGTATTATAACATATCTATCTACCATCTGGGATTAGCCCTTTCTGATGCCAAACCAGTTACAAACCAAAGCAATCTATTGGGAGGTAAAAGGACCAGTCCTTCTAAGTTTTATGGTGCAGCACATTTCAATGGACATTAACCTTTTTTTATGTATTTGTACTTTATTAATTATTTCACCAGTTAGGCTGGGTTCACACTGTGTATTGTTTACTGCTTCCATTTCATTACATAACATTTTGCTGTTAACGAAAGTGTAGTCAACTAAGCTATTGTGTACAGCAGAAAAAAAAATATATATCATAAATACCTATAATGTAAGCCAATAGGAAATGGGTTCTGTTGTATGGCATACAGCAGAATCCGTTTTTTGGCATTCAGTTAAAAGCGGTACTATTCCGGAAAACATCTTATCCCCTAACCAAAGATAGGGGATAAAATGTCTGATCATGGGGGTCCCGCCACTGGGGACCCCTGCGATTTCCGGGACGGCAGCGGTGGCACCCAGAACTCGGAAGCTTGGAGCCTCCGTGTTCATTACGTCACGCCACGCCCCCTTTATTCATGTCTATGGGAGGGGGAGTAATGGCTAGTATGTAGCTGTCACGCCTCCTCCCATAGACATCAATGGAGAGGGCGTGGCAGCTGTAGTCACCAGTCATCCGGAACGGAGCAGAGTTCGCGATTAGACATGTTATCCCCTATCCTATGTATAGGGGATAAGATGTTTTACGGCAGAGTACCCCTTTAATGTGTATGTTGTCATCCTTTTCAAGAGTATAAAATGTATATTTTGAAAGTAAACTCAAACACAGTGTGAACTTAGCTTCAACAGAGTACATTATGCCCATAAATATTTAATTATTGTTGGACAAAATATTTTTTATACAACAAATAAAACCCTTATTCTAGTAAGAGAGTTTGTGAATATGGACTTCACAGAGATTATACTTTGTTAGACTCAAGTATTTCTTGTACTATTCATATGAATGGACAACATACAACACCCTCTAATAAAAATGAGCAGCTAGCAATATCATAAACAGTAAAAACAAATGTTTGTTGTGACCTCGGGAGCTGGACCTTCAGATTAAAGGTGTCCGTGATGAGACAACCTGAATACACTGGTTATTTCTGTGAGGGCTTAGAAGATTAGTTGCTAAAGTCCCCCAACTACATTGGTTAGACATAAGGCGTCACATAATTTTGTCAGGTTTATTTATATGAAAAAGTTTGAAAATATACAGTAATATATATGACAAGGCGATATTTTGACTTAGTAAGGAGTAGACGGCACATATTCAGATATAGTAAAGACAACAAATAACAAGGTGGCAGCTAAATAATGTTACTCAGGGTTTGTTTAGAGCATCCAAAGAAGGGTAAAATGCAAGGCCAGGATTACAGGGAAAGTGAAAGGGGCAAAAGTTCTAAAATCTGTTCCACCATCCAAAGAAGGATTTTTCTGTAGGATCTAGCCACAAGTTATGAATGATTGACCTGGTAAAAAGTGTGCACTGACCGTTAATGCCATTTAGGCAGTATATGTTGGTATTAATAATGCACTCTATAGCATTATTACTACTCTGTACTTTGGGGTTTCAGTGCCTGGTTTCTGCCAGTGTATCATGGTAGCGGTAGTCATTTTAGTGTTTTTTTTTACATAGCAGCTGAACAAAAAGTAGAGCTCCAAAAAAGTGTCTTGCCCAAGGAAGTCTATTTTCATAACACATTGGCCGACATTTATCATTTTCTTTAGACAGTTTTTTGTGTCTACAAAAGGCACAAAAAAAGGCACAAGCAGGGTTTATTTGTGCCTTTTGCTTTACACATTTCTGCTGATTTTGAGTTGCAATCCACTGATTTCAGAAATACTCATGATATGGAAGGGTTTTATGAACTGCGCCTTTTTGTGAAAAGGCACAAAAAAGGCACAAAGCCACTGAAAAGTCTCTAAAACTACACGAGCCCAGACTTAGCTTAGCTTTTTGGTGTATGTGAAGAGAGAAATTTCAGAAAACGTTTACCTGAACAAATATTATCAAATGCCCTGAGACCATTTAATAAATTTGGTGTTCCTACACATTACCAGCACACAAAAAAATGGTGTAGAAAAATGCTTCAGTTACACCTACAGTGATAAATGCCGGCCACAGTCTCATGGTACACAAAACCAAAGGGCATTTATTGAACTAGGGCTAGAGCCGCAAAAAGGAGCAACAACATGCAACTGAATTCACTTACTGGGACACAGAAAGGTAAAGGAAGAGAAAAACTAGGAGGAGACTTTCTACAGAACAACACTCTTACAGTGAAGCTACACAAAAATGGGTTGTGCAATAGACTGCAGCATTCAGGCCCAAAACACAGATTACATATTTGAATATACAATCTACGAAATGCAACAGCTGAAAGACAGTGGAAGTATTGAGACAGAGACCCAAGGAGGTATATTATGTATGCACCTTTATCTGCCAGTCTAATTTATATTTGTTAATGTTTTACATGAGAGAGCGGGTTTCACTTATCAGAACATTCTCCAACAAAGTTCAACCTTGTTGTCTATATAAACCAATGTTGTTTTTTCTTTTATACTAAAAAGCTTTCATTTTTCCTAGGACATTTAGGGAATTAAAGTGCAAATCTGATTGGGTGCTATGGGCAAAAAAGCCTTGTTTGTTCTGTTTAAAGGACAAGTTTAGTGAATTTTAAAAGAAACTAAATAAATATAAAATTCAAAAAGTTAAGTCCTCAATTACTTCAACTGCCTTTAAAGATGCCAACATATCTGGAGGACAATCCCTGTTTATTCAAATGGTTTCTCAACAATAAACTTGTAACAGAGAACTCAATTGTGCCAGAGATCTGCTGGGGAACCTGGCAGCAAGTGTTCAATGTCCCTTCAGGGCTATTACAGGGAAAAGAAACATTAAAAGGTATTAGAATCAATGTGCTGACATGTCGGGTCCTCATTGTAGCAACTCTTCGCAATGGATAATAGGTAAGGATTGAGGGTGAATTTTGGCAGCAAGTTAGCAAGGATTGGCTCACTTCTGTATCAGCACATTCGAAATTGTGTTTTAAAGTCGCAAAAAAAAAACTGCAACCTTCCTTACTACTTCTGAAGGCTTTATTTGTAACGCCATCATAAGACTGGGGTTGCATGTTTATTACTGCAGTCTATTATGTACATAATAGGTCATAAGTCTAAACGTCTATTATCCATTGAAAACCGCATACCTTTTTACTTCAGAAACACCGCATTTATTGTTTGGTTTCTGGTTACTAGATTTTTCCATTTTTCTGGGCTGCCTGAGATGAAGTGATAAATAAAAAAAAGAAAAAGAAAAGCCAGAGCAAAAATAAACAAATAAAAAATAATAACAACAATAAAAGGAAACAGTTATGAAAAATGAGATTACATGTAAAGCATTGAAATGGTGAACACTACAAGTATACAAGTATACTATTCACTGTACATGCAGAAACTTATATTAAAAAAAGAAAGAAAAAGAAGCAAAATCCCCTTTAAAATAAGCAGACATTTCCAAAAGACTTGAACACACTACAGAATACATGGCTGATAATACAATGATTAGAAATAGTCAGCTTTCAAACGACACTGGACAGACTCACTTCCTCCTATGACTTTTTTCATTAAAAGTTGGAATGGATCCAGTATAAAAAGAGAAGCAACATGTTCCCTAAGGAGGTGTTTGGGAATGTTGCCCTTTCTCTTTGTACTAGGATCTGTTCCCACTTTTCTTGGAAAAGGGAACATAAGAGCGCCGATCTCCCAAACACTGTGTGAAAAATACAGGCTGGAACGCAATTTATGAATATTAGTAAAGCAAAAAAGAATAATACTCAAAAACATAAACTGATGCTTTTCCATAAAAGTCATACACATGCAATAAAAAAACAGTAACGTTGAAATGGTTATATAGTTGAGACATACATTTTTTCAGAAAGTTTGTTCTTCTGGAGCAAAGCTGAAATCAGCTGTTGTTGCCAGGAAAAAACACAATATATACAACCATTTTACCACCAAATATCACTTATTTACCGAATTAGGCTTAGGGTACACAGAGAAATATTGCAGCGTAACAGCTTAAAGGGGTACTCCGGTGGAAAACTTCTTTTTTTTTTTTTTATTGACTGGTGCCAAAAAGTTAATCAGATTTGTAAATTACTTCTATTAAAAAATCTTAATTCTTCCAGTACTTATTAGCTGCTGAATACTACAGAGGAAATTCTTTTCTTTTTGGAACACAGAGCTCTCTGCTGAATCACGAGCACAGTGCTCTCTGGTTGCATCTATGTCCACTTTAAGAACTGCCCAGAGTAGGAGAAAATCCACATGGCAAACATATGCTGCTCTGGACAGTTCCTAAAATGGACAGAGATGTCAGCAGAGAGCACTGTGCTCGTGATGTCAGCAGAGAGCTCTGTGTTCCAAAAAGAAAATAATTTTCCTCTGTAGTATTCAGCAGCTAATAAGTACTGGAAGGATTACGAATTTTCAATAGAAGTAATTTATAAATATGTTTAACTTTCTGGCACCAGTTGATTTAAAAAAAAAAAAAAAGTTTTCCACCGGAGTACCCCTTTAAAGAGTTACAGCAGTTTTCCTAAACTTCTGACATAATGTCATAGAAATAGGTCAGAGGTTGTTATAGATGAAGGTTGAGAAGTCAAAAACCCCACCAATGGCTAGATAAAAAACATTCTGTGTACATTGTGGACGGTCCTTTGGCTCTCATTTGCAGTCCTCTCTTCTACCCAGAGACCAGTGTATGGGAAATATCATGACACAGGCAGCGGCTGCTCCGGCGAAATCTCTGTGAAATATTAGTGATTTTGTTAGCTGATGGCTGATTGCACCGTTTTGTTTCAAGCTTAAAGGGGTACTCCACTGCTCAGCGTTTGGAACAAACTGTTCCAAATGCTGGAGCCGCACCGGGAGTTTGTGACGTCATAACCCTGCCCCCTCATGATGTCACGTCCTGCCCCCTCAATGCAAGTCTATGGGAGGGGTCACGCCCCCTCCCATAGACTTGCATCGAGGGGGCGGGGCATGATGTCACGAGCTTCCGGCGACGGCTCCAGTGTTCGGAACAGTTTGTTCCAAACTCTGAGCAGCGGAGTACCCCTTTAAGTGTTAAGGATGACATGCTGAGCTTCAGCATGAAAGCCTCTTCCCTCCTCCACCCTTTTCTGCTTGGCTTCAGGCATTGAGCCCTGTACATCAACCTAGCAATTGTACAAGGATATGTGGGGATGGAAAAATGCATACATGCTGAGCTTGGAAGGAAACTTTGAATGTAACAAATTATAACTTTGTAAGCAGCCATCAGGTAAGAGACAGGCCTCATTTGTTTTATCTTCCCATCAGCTATCTACATATGACTGCAACTCTCAATATATAGTTGGAAGATTCCCTCTAAGCTAATAACTTATCTTGAACAGCCACATACTGTTTGTGTTTGAAAGAGAGCTAAATCTACACCCCCATAGATTTGTATGACTGGCTTATCTCTCGTGTGATCAGAAGGACTGGGCATCCTAAAATCCAAATGCCTAAACCTTATCTCCTCTAACATCTACCAATGGGGGGGAAAAGCCCCATGCACATTAGATGGTCAGTCCATCCAGTTGAAATTAATAAGCTTGCCAGACATCAGCCTAAGGTGCCTGGCCAGCTTTAGCATGTACAGAATGCTTGTGTTTTCGCAAGTATTATATAAGCACAGTTGTCAAATACAATTTATACAGGCTTCATTAGCAGATCAACAGCAAATAAGGTTGAAGCTGCCAGCTGAAACAACATTTTCTATAAAAAAAAAATGTGTGCACGTAGTCTTATAGTGTTGTCTAGATTCGTGGTCTCTCTGATGCAGAAGAACTTAACTAGTCAATTAATAAATAAAAATGTAGATATCTCATTGTGCTATCACATTATCTTCTGTAGAAGTAGAATTTCTAACAAAGAATCTATTAAACGCATTTAAAATGTATAAAAAATAATGGTAAATACATAAAACTAGTCATGTGGCTTTTACATAAAAAAACACTGCTACTATGGGAATAAATTGATGCTGTGGTGTGTTAGAGAATATATCGGTGGACTTGGCTTAGGTTCTCTAATATGAAGGTCATGAAATGTTTCAGTCCGAGGACTGTTCTCTGCACGTTGTGATGAACACAGCAATATATCAGAAACGTGGTTTACAATATCTGCACAAGTCCTAGCACACTGTAAATTCAGGGGGTTCAGACATCAAGTAATACAACGCAGTAATGAATTATATCTTTTATTGCTTCACTGCAGGTTGGACTTTAGGTGCTAAATATTTTACTGCATATACCATTTTAAAGGAGTACTCCAGCGCTGCTTTTCTTTATCCTATTGTGGCCGGGCTGATAAAAGACAAAAAACAAACAAACCTTAAAGGAAAACTATCAGATTTTTTCTCCTGCACTATGCAAAGTACTGGTGGATAGTGCAGGAGACGCTGATTAAAACGAGCCCTACCTTACCCGGATCTGCCCGGCCGTTCGCCCGCAATTGTAGTTTTATTCTATTTGTATATCTTACTGTAACTGGCACGGGCGGGACTTCTGCAGGTTAATTGGCACTGATGTCAGCGCCGCTTATGAATATTCATCCCCCCTCCCTCCAGTTAGCAGCGGCGAAAAGAGGAAGAGCTGGAGGGAGGGGGGATGAATATTCATAAGCGGCGCTGATGTCAGTGCCAGTTAACCTGCAGAAAGCCCGCCCATGCCAGTTACAGCAAGATATACACATAGAATAAAACTACAATTGCGGGCGAATGGACGGGCGGATCTGGGTAAGGTAGGGCTCATTTTAATCAGCGTCTCCTGCACTATCCACCAGTACTGTGGATAGTGCGGGAGAAAATATCTGACAGTTTTCCTTTAACTCACCTTCATCTATTCCCCTGTTGCGCCGCTACCGGTCTTTGGTCCTCCGGACTTCTTCCTGCTTCCGTGCACACAGATCGTCACACTGCGGTCAGCAAATCGCCGGCGGTAGCGATGTCTTGCCTCGGCCGGTTATAGACTGAGCGCAGTGTCCTGTAAGGAGCCTGAGCAGCAGTGAGAAGGTGGGGCCCAGGATCCTTACATGACACTGCGCTCAGCCTATCACCGGCCGAGGCGGCACATCGCTGCGCAGTGTGACGATCTGAACACACGGAAGCAGGAAGAACAGTACGACCAGAGGATCAAAGACCGATAGCGGCACAACGAGGGAACGGAGGAAGGTGAGTTAAGGTTTGTTTGATTTTGTCTTTTTGCAGCCTGGGCACAATAGGTTAAAGAAAAGCACTGCTGGAGTACTCCTTTAACAAATAAGCAACGTTATAGGAAAAAAAACTAGGCTTTACATTGCACAGTGTGTTTGACTTATCTGAGGTAATAAATAGTAAATTCTTTTCTATGCCAGTGAAGAGCTACATGAATTTAGTAGCAGACACTCGTTATGGTCACATTTTAGTAAAGTGGATAAAAATAGAGAAACACAATCACTGTTGCAAAATGTAGTCTTAAGCAAAGTTCCAACTGCTTAAATTTTCCCGGAGTATTTCACTTTACATGCGCATTTTCATGTTATAATCAGAAAAAATCAGCCACTTTTTTTTTTCAGATTAAGAACACAAATGTACATGTAAAATGAAATATGTCGGGAAAACAGCACATTTATTATTATTTATTCATTTATTTATTATTATTTCCCTTTCTACATTCTCCTTCTAACATACCATCCTCTATTATTTCTGCCTTTCACATTACAGGCAAAAATCAAGCAAATGGTAAAATAAAAGTTTATTATATTGATAGATCCATATTTCGTAACAATATATTATATTTTACTATAATGTATTATGTTATATATTATAATATATGTTATAGGAAGGATGTGTTGTTTGTGTGGGACTGGTAAGGATTCAGGGCCAGCTATTATAGGATGTGTTGTTTCTGTGGGACTGGTAAGGATTCAGGGCCAGCTCTGCCTATAGGCAAAGTAGGCAGCCGCCTAGAGCCCACTCTTGATTGGGGCACCACTCTGCCCACAGCAATAAATTTAGCCAATATCTGAAGCACCCGCTCATCCAGCAAAACCCTGTCATCCCAACAGTAAGGTGACTACATGAGGAGGGGGTTTGTTATAGTGTGTAACCCAGATAGTAAAATAATTACATGAGAAGGAGGTTTGTTACAGTGTGTCACCCCAGTAGTAAGATGGGATGTGTCAAAGAGCAGAGTCAATGGGTGGCAAAATTAGCTTTCGCCTAGGGTGGCAAAAATCCTTGCACCAGGCCTGTGAGGATTAGAATAAGGTTATCCTGGCATGGGGCTGTGTCCTGCTGAAATGTCTGCATTTGCCTCATTTATCTTGCAGAAATCATATATATATATAGTGTAGAAACAACCTTATTCACATTTGTAATATATATTTTTCCTGACAAGAATTACAGCAACAGATTTGCCCATAATGCTCCAACATCCACTAGTTCAAGGATACAAGTTATTCGAGTGAACACAATTCACACATGAAAACTAAACAAATGTCAAACAACGCTGTGAATGGGGAGGCAAACATTATATTTTACTAGGCCATGAATCCTATAGTATCCTCACATTTCAGTATCGGTTAATTTGAACACTTTTTGCATTTAAGTACAAATACAATATTTTTATCATCAACTGTATGGCTATGTAAAAATGTAGCCAGGGCTTTGGAGCTCTAAAATAGCCACAGCAAATACCAATATAGAAATGAAAATGAAAGGATTTAGCACAATCTTTTTTAAAAGGGAACCTGTCATCACTTTCACGCTAGTCCCCTGTGACTTCTCCCTGCATGCCGGCCGGCCTGGATTAGTCGATCTCTCCTTATACCCACAGATATATTAAGCAAGGATGATGGGGTGGGCAGCTTGATGGCTTGTGGTTCAAGCAGCATGAAAGTGATGATAGGTTTCCTTTAACAAAGATTGTGCTTAATCATTTTATAATTATTTTTTACCAGTTTTTTTTTCCTGAATTTTTTCCCATAGCCATAAATAATAACATTTTGTCTGCCTACAGCTGCCACTAAATAAGCCTAGGAGCTTACTTAAAAGGGTTATGGTATGGGAGATATGTCTGTCCTCTGTCTATGCCTGTGTGAGCATCATGTCAGAATGCTTGATACAAAAAGTCTGGCTTAGATTTCCCCATACTACAATAGGTAACCTGTATTAAAGAGGTTGCACAGCATTTTTTTTTTAAGAAATGTGCCCAAAAGCATTTACTTACCTGCCTCCCTCACTCCACCTAAGACTCCATTATTGCAGTGTCTCCACAGCACTCCACTTCTCGGAGCTGTAGACCTCATATTGCTTTTCAGACAATGACTGGTGAGGTCGGACACTGCTGCACGGCAATGTGAAGTATTGTCTGTAGCATCGGGAAGTGGAGCGCAGTGGAGACCAGATGCCGCGATAATAGAGGTTTCAAGGGAGCAAGGGAGGTAAGTAGAGGCTTTTTTCATTTTATCAGACAGCTTGAGCTGGATAACCCTTGTAGACATGCTCATTAATACATATGGCAATACTGATAGTTCTCGGGAATTTCTGACTTCATGAAATGGTACAAGAGAATTATTCACACTTTACACTAAGACACAAATTTATTAGTGGTATAAAAAAAAATCAATGACATGAAAGAAAAAAAATGAAATCACTAAGACACATGATAAGAATGAAAAAGTCTGTTTTATACCTTTCTCGTTCTGGTGAATGCAAACTAGTATCTGGTCTCAAGCAGTTGGTACTAGCACTTCGAGCCCTGTCAAGGGAGGGCTGTAGTTCACTAGTGCCAGTGCATTGCATCCAATGGTAGAAGAGAAAGAAGAATAGAAAAGAAAACAAAGAAAGGAATACAATGTTAGAGAGAAAATCATAAAAAGTAATGTTTTCTTAGCATAAGATGTAAAATCATCATGACAGTTAATGTTAGCAGGAATATGAATGTGCCCTTCTCAGTATAAACACACTAAGTTATGAAGCCAATAAACTTCAGGCGCAGAATCCACTTGGACTCTAAACTTGACTGGGGAATATTAAACTAGAAAATGTGTTTGCAGATAAAGACTCTACGGAGTTAGCATTTACTTTTCATTTTTAATACACACTAGGTTGAAAGCAAGAACTTTAAGGAACTTTCAGAATGATAAAAGGATTTAAAGGGAACATGCTCCCTTATTACATGTCTTCTATGATGATGTTTTAGAGAAATCACCTATGTAGGAACAGGGCTTTGAGTTACTGTGCGGTTTCCAGGCAGATTCTTCCCACTCCAGTTCTCTCCCTATTTTTATATAGAGAGAGATCTATCAATTCCAGGGTCGAGAAGCCTTATGGGACTTAAATCCTTTTTACTAGATGGACGATTTCTCTGAAATACCATCATAAAAGGCTGTGATAGAGAAGCCTGATCTTGTTTCATGTTGCCCATGGTTCAGGCAGAAAGGAACTGATAAAAGTTTCCCTTTAAAGGGGTACTCCTCCCCTAGACATCTTATCCCCTATCCAAAGGATAGGGGATAAGATGTCAGATCGCCGCGGTCCCGCTGCTGGGGACCCCTGGGATCCCCGCTGCGGCACTGCGCTATCATTACAGCACAGAGCGAGTTCGCTCTGTGCGTAATGACAGGCGATACGGGGGACGGAGCAGCGTGACGTCATGGCGCCGCCCCTCATGACATCACGGCCTGTCCCCTTAATGCAAGTCTATGGGAGGGGGCGTGGTCGCCACACCCCCTCCCATAGACTTCTATTGAAAGGGGCGGGCCGTGACGTCACGAGGGGCGGAGCCGTGATGTAACGATGCTCCGGCCCCTGTATTGCCCATCATTACGTGCAGAGCGAACTCGCTCTGTGCAGTAATGATAGCACGGTGCTGCAGCGGGGATCCCAGGGGTCCCCAGCAGCGGGACCGCAGCAATCTGAAATCTTATCCCCTATCCAAAGGAGATGTCTAGGGGCGGAGTACCCCTTTAAGTTCACTATATTATGTATATATATATATATATATATATATATATATATATATTATGGCAATTTCCCATATATTGTCATATTATGGTTGATTTCTGTTTATATTTTCTATTATACCTACTGCAGTCACTATATTTAAAATAAAGGTGCACTGAGTTACATATAGGCCAGGGTGATGACACCCATTCTGTTGTCAATACAAACATATGATATGACCAACAGTTTGGTAAAACTAGTGTTTTATTGCTTTTTTTATTCTCTTCTCCAATCATATGTGAATCACTAACCATGAAAAACTAATTGGTGGGAAATGATAACAACTGACCTAGGTTGGAAAAAAAAACATGAAAGTATGACATGTCATGATGGAAAAAAAATATGTTGGGATCTAAATGTCCTTTCTTCTGCATGTAGCTTACTTGTAATCTCTAGAGCTTATCAACAATATTAGAGTTGCAGTATCATTTCAGTTTGTCCCAGGTTATGAAAGACTTAAATCATATAGACAACTTAACATCATTTTACAGTTCAGATATAGAACTGCTCTACATATAAAGTTGAAATATTTGTAAATACATTTCATTACAGCCTGTGTTTTAGCCCAGAGCTGCATACACAGTTCTGCAAGTTGGTCATTTACAAGCATTTCTTCCTGACTAGCCTGATATTAGCAAACAGTTGTATTGTGGGAATTTTATTACTGTATATCAGTAATATGACAAAGGAAAAAACTAAAAGTTCTGCTGTCTTGCCAAAGCTAAGCTACACAGGGATCTATCTGACAACAGATAAGTGAGAACTGTGACTATAGCTTTACACAATATCCATGATACAACTTGGCATCAGTAAAAAAAAGTTATGTATTTACACAGGTATTTAACTGTTTATATAGTCTATGTACAGTTCTACACACTGTATATTATTTACTCCTCAACATTGAAATTGCAACACCAATAAGAAAAAGTAATGGAATTATGGAAATCACTGAAACAACAAACATGTTAATGATATGCAAAAGATGAAAAAATGGACACACAATATTCAAAACATCTTGATTTATTCAGTATTGAGTATATGGAATTACGTTGTGGGGTGGCATAATGTACGGTGACCGGACCCCTTTAGTGTCCATTTCATGTACCCTAACAGTGCTTTCCTTACTTTCTCTTGTCCTTTTATCTTTAGTTACTTCCTCAGTACAATACAGAGTGGGAGGATTCCCGGTCATGGCCACACACCATTAGTCTCATTATAAACTAGGTATTCTCTGTACACACCTTTTAGTGTCGGGCCATTTATTTCACAACATTATTTTATTAATTATTTTCTCTTTATGCTAGGGTATAACAGGGTAATATGGTTAGGGTAAGGTTCCTGGCACGGTTGCCCTTTTTATGGTGGGTGCTCCGCATTAGGTAAGTAGGGCTCATAAATAGGGACAGGTTCTGGGCAGGGTTGCCCTTTTTAGGGCGAGTTCTCTGCATTTTAGATAATTTTTTTTTTTTTTTAGGTTAATTTTGTTAGGGATTTCTAGGGTAAGAATGCCTCTATTTATAACAGCCCTGCCCCTCTTATCTTGTTATTCTGTTAGCAGCCCCATCCGCTATCTTTAATTGGTGTTTTAGTCTGATACCCACTCTTTCCCCTATATATTATTGTCACCATATTCCTGCAATTGGGATACCTTTCCCCTCCCTATTAATTAACCCTCTTACATACTGGAGTGTTTCCTACTCCTTCTACCCATGCCCCTTCCAACATATATAGTTCTCTTTGTATATTATGTTTATTCATCAACTAGTAGGACACATAAGACTAATGTAATATATAGCTGGGCTAGTTACCACATATTACTAATGTACTGTATCGCAGGGCTAGTTACCACTTTATTTATCATTTAAGTATCATTATGTTTTTTACTTTTATCTTTAAAATACATTGCATCGTTCATACCTATCATGTTAATTACCATTCTCCATACTATAACCAATTATCGCCATTTTATTTACAAGTATCCATACCAGTATTTATATCTAACAATGTGTATGCATATCTAACAATATGGATAGCATACTTGTCTTCTTATCAGCTTGGCTAGTGCTGCTGTCCTAACTGGGTGTGAGCTTGCACGCGTGATGGGCTATAAGTGGCTTGCATATCCTAGCTTAGCCGTGGTGTGTGGTATGTTAGCCTGGGGGCAACTCCCTGCTCCCTGCTTAATCGCAGTGTGCACGTGCCTACTATCTAGCTTTACCAGAACAATCGCGCATGCACCAATCATTCACAAGCCCTGCGTTAGCAGTGCTTTCAGTATGGCTGACAGAAATTGTTAACTGTAGTCCTGACCCCCATTGTGGACGGCACGTCAGGTTAGTTTTTGGCACCAATTAACCTTTGTCATAAAGCGTGGGATACCAGTATCGCGCTGCTGCCGCTCGGTGAGAAGGTTTAACCGCCATCAAGGACCCCCCTCTTCACATTTCACTATGATCATTGGTACCTGAGTGAGTGGTCCCCAGTGAACCAAATACATTTTCTTTGGCAGTTGATATTATTTTCAGCCATAAAGCTTTGCATTGCTTTTCCTGCTTAGCGGTCCCCAGAGGAAATCCGCATTGTTGTGTCTGAATAATAAGTGGGGGAAACACGTCGGAACTTGTGACAATACATTGGGATTACGATTCATATTGCAGGAATGGATGTATTTGCCAGGTTAGTTAAGTGACAGTCAATGTATTTTTGGTATTGTGATTGTGGCTTTTTCTTGCACATACTATTTTCTTTTTTTTTCTTCTCTTTTTTTGGTATTTACTATTTTGTTATGTTGAGGACAATTTATCTTTGAAAATAATTAAAAGATAAGTTCTATCTGAGTTAATACCACATTTTTCTGCGACACTAACAACAAGGCGCTGCATTGATTTAGAGGTAGAATCAATTGTATGGCCATTTCTCCAGTGTGGTCTAAATGTGTTACCCTGACCTGCTGTGCCTTCAAACTTGTTTCACATCGAGCATATTTGGGACAATGTTGGTCGGCAGTTGCACGTGGAGCTTTCAGCACCGGATCTTGATGATTTGCGATCCCAAGTGAATTCAGTGGGGCAAAACATTCCCCAGGCAACCATTAACACCCCCATGCAAAGGCCTGTATTTCTAAGTGGTGCTCATACTCGACACTGAATAAGTCGAGATGTTTTTAATACTTTGTTTCCATTTTTTCATCATTTGCATATGCATAATTATTGTTCCTGTGATTTCCATAACTCCATGTATTTTCCTTCTTAGTGTTGCAACTTCAACGTTGAGGAGCGAGTTTTTTTATATAACTGAGTTGAACAGATGGTAATAATCTTTAAATACGGAACCTAATGAAGGTCATCCATTCATATGACATGTAAACATATTATTCTATAGATAATAACAGTAACCAGTGATCAGATGGCTGTTGCAAATACAAAGTGCAATACAAAATAAATCTAGTAAAACACAAAAAGAACAAATAGATTAATTAATTTAATAATGTTTGGTAGAGAATCTATAGAAACTGTCAGGGCTCATCCACACTACAAAATCTCCACCCCGAAATATTACAGGCACATATTCCGTGAGCAGTAGGCACCAGCAAAACAAGTCCACACTAGGACCAATCGGATATGCAAAGCCTCTATAGATGGCATTACATTTTGAGAGGATTCTGCCAAAAGAATGAAAAAGTCTTTTGGCAGAGTCTGGGATCAAAAATTTCTGCATCGGAAAATCCATAATGTGAATGGTGCAGCAGAATCCCATTAAAAAAAATAATATATAAAAAATAAATACATAAATAAAAAAAACTATTTAAACAATGGGAGGCTGCAGCACCAGATTTACCACTTCGGAATTTCAGAAAATACATTGTGTGTATGGGCCCTTACAAATGTTCTTACTGATAAGTATTGGGAATGTATCGATATCTGTGGACATTGTTCAACATGTGTTGTACATTTGCATATTACCATGTACCTTACATTTACTTGAGTGTTTCTTTAAACAGAAAAAGCTTAAGTCTTTACTTCTTCGACATTAACATAAAATTTTACTAGAACAGGGCTCTTCAACCCAACAATCCCTTAACAATACAGCTCAATAGGTCATTGAGCAGACATAAGCAGATATAATAAGTAAAATGTCAAGTCATATGTACATTTATTGGGAATTAAAGACAAACATTCCCATTTGATATTATAATAGTTCAAGAGCCCTGCTCTAGCCCACAAGAATACAAGACCAGAAGTTCATACAGTACTGTACATAGCAGACAATAGAGAGCATAGAACAAGGACAAGGCGTACTAAAAAAAAAAGCAAAACACAATAGTTGCTCCTGTACAGAGAGATGCCAACAAAATTTGTTTTTCGTAGAAAAACATAGTGACTGAAACATGGACAACATGACTGTTAACTCCACAATGACATTCTTACCTGTACAGTCTCCAATTAGAACCAAACTCTAGCAAAGGCATCTTGGGTGGCAAAGTTTTACTGTGCCTAACAGTATTTCTTGTGTATTGCAAAACACAGGAGGACACAAAGAAAGAATGCAATAGTACTTCAGCAAAACAGGATATGTAGTCAGAAATATAATAGTTGTACAGCTATTACTGGGTTTCTCTTTTTGATGGCGGCTACATGGAATATATGCACAGGGAACACCAACTTTTATAAGGGGAGGAAAAATTCATTGAAAAGCGCAGACTGGGCCGATTTACTCACCTCACAGATCCCCTGTCGCTGCCATTCTGAAGCTCATCAAGTCTCTGCTAATCTCCTCTTAAATTGGTACTATGCTGCTAGACATCTTATCCCATAGTCAAAAGATAGGGGATAAGATGCCTGATCGTGTGGGTTCCGCCGCTGGGGCCCCCACGATCTCCCAAAGCACCAGGCGTTCTAAACAAACAGCGGGTTCCAGTGGCAGTGGGCATGATGTCATGGCCACGCCCCTCATGATGTTACACCACACCCTCTCATTTCATGTCTATGGGAGGGGGAGTGATGACTGACAAGCCCCCTCCAATAGAAATAAATGGAGGAGGCGTGGCCGTGACCTCAAGATCACGGCCGCCCGCTCCAAGAGCTCTGAACAAAATGTTAGAACATTGGGGCACGGGAGTACCCCTTTAGGACAAGTGATTATAGGCTTTTTCTGTGGGGATCAGCAGAGATCCAGTTGAGATCAGAAGGGCAGTGGCAGGAGATCAGTACGGTGAGTAAAGCCTATTTTTCTTTTTTTCAAAGTATTTATCATGGGTGCAAGTGTCCAGGAGGAGAGACCAAGCTGCTGAAGTGCCACAACATCTCCCACCTCCTGGCTCCACCTTTCTCTGTTGCCCTACATAATTACATATAGGGCCCAGTGTGTCCCGTTATAAGTAAGCACAACAGAAGCATATGGTCTGTAGATAGAGTTCAACACTGTAAGCCATGCTATGTATGTTAATCATGCAGGGAAGGAAGGGCCAGCCCACAATTGAATTTATAAATGAATTTATATATACTATACTATATATACTATATATCCTAGAGATTAATATATATTAAAAAAGAGAGATTTATGCTAACAGCACACTATTATCCGATTGCTCTCAACTGGCTGAATTTGATGAACGTAACTGATTTTTTAACTACATTAAAACATACTAACTTTAAACACTGTTATTAAGCAGTAACATTTTTCCTTAGCATCAGATCTGGTTTTGCTTTATATATATATATATATATATATATATATTTTTTTTTTTTTTTTTTTTCCTGTATCCAATTGGCTAGCATACATTCTACAGTACAACCATTACCTGTGGATCAACTGCATGAGGGTGTAAAGCTATCATGATACAAATGGCATGCACATCTGATTTAAAAAATTCACACATATTTGCACTTTCTTGCTGGCTTTACCAACTTTTGATCTTATCATTACAATGACTTGTATTCCTACGAGCAATCAAAAAATTGCTGAAATTCAGATCTCAAGGTGCAGACAGAATTAATAAATTAAAACTATAACATATAAAAGAATAGGATGTAGCTGGTTTCTCTATAATCAAGTTTTTTTTTATTAATGATTAGAGTCAGTTAGTCTCAATTAAAATTGCATAAGAATTAATGCAGGCAGTGTGACTAATAATATCTCAATAGTAACAGGTAAATGTAGAAAGGTGGCAATACTGGTCAAAGTAATAGGGTGGATAATTCCAGACGTGTTTCGGGGAGGTCCCCCTTTATCAGTGGCTTAATAGGACTGACTTGGACATGGTGGACTTATTTACTGTGCCCTTTAATTGGCACACCTCTGTTGGTAATTTGAATGTCTGTCCTGGAACTTGCTGGTCAGGAACAGGACTTGCATGGTAAATAGAAAAACCTGGTTAGACCATGTATATATATATATATATATATATATATATATATATATATACACACACACACAAAATAAGGTGGTTTTTACCATCAATGTATGATAATATTTTAGGGAAGAATATATGGAAAATGAATGTTAAAAGAAGAAGATTACAAGCTAAAAGCCTAATTATTTTTCTGATGTTTTGAAATGGCAGCAGTAAAAGAGCAAATGGATAAATATAAATATACCTTCAATTAATGCAGTGTAGTGGGTTGTTAGATAAGTGCAGTTTTGAAATAACAAATAAGTGTTAAATGTAATGATGTTGAATAAAATGACAATCATAATAATGAATAAATAGGACTGGAAAAATGAATGTTAATGAAAATAAAATTAAATTAAAAGTAAGGATATAGGTGAAAAATTAAAATAAGAATAAAAGTAAAATAAAGATAGAAATAAAAATGAAGATTTTTTTTAATAAAGATATAAATAAAAATAATAAAAAAAATAGAAAAAAAAATAAAATAAAAAATAAGTAAAATAAGGATAAGAATGAAAATAAATGATGATAAGTATTAAGGATAGGAATAAGTATATTAGAATTAGTAATGTAGGTGGAAATAAAAATAAAGGATAAAATGTAAAAATAGAGATGAAACCACTATCCAAATAGATAAAAAAACGAGGGCATCTAAACTAATGGTAGGTGACCTGCTTGATGGAGAATCCTGTGTGCTAGGGTCCGGATGCTGTCCAAGCGATGGGTATACAGCGTGGCATTGGATGGGGAATGGATCAAAGCCCAACAGGAGTACTACAGGAACCCGAATATCTCCAATTCAGAATTAAGACTCTTGGGTTCTATTGACTCAAATTCATATATCTTGTGTGATTCAGCTCTCGACATTCTTGCTAAAAAGTTGTCTCCTCTCCAATCTCTCCTGATAACCTGAATTCTGTAAAATGTCAACTGTGTTGGATCCTGTTTAGGAAATCTGAGGAAATAAGCTGAAAGGGGATGTTTTTCATTGCCTTTTTTGATGTTGTATATGTGTTTTCCGAAATTCGTGTTTTTAATGTTCTTTTGGTTCTCCCCACTTACTGTTTATTGCATGTACATTGTAAAAGGTAGATAACTTGTTTAGTATTGCATGTTATGGTTTCCGTTATATTCCACTTAAAGCTATTTACTGTGGATTGAATTTCTGTAGTGGTTTTAGAGAAATGTGTAAGTTTGCAATTGGGGCAGGTTCTAGAGGGTGGGCCATTTATATGGATACACCTTAATAAAATGGGAATGGTTTGTGGCACATTAGTATATGTGAGGGGGGAAACTTTTCAAGATGGTTGGTGACCATGGCGGCCATTTTGAATCCAACTTTTGTTTTTCCAATAGGAAGAGGGTCATGTGACACATCAAACATATTGGGAATTTCACAAGAAAAACACTGGTGTGCTTGGTTTTAATGTAACTTTATTCTTTCATGAGTTATTTACAAGTTTTTCTTTGTTTACAGAACATGTAGTCCCACCCGATACTGTAGGGGGCGCTACCAGACAGCCAGTCAGTGCATGTACTTCAGTAGTACAGGTGTTTTACTAGTAAAATACCCATTCAGATTGGTCAGTTCTTCCAGCCATGGACACGTTTCACAGATCTGGACTATCCGCAGCATTGTATGTTGAGTCTGGTTTCAAGTTACAATGGTCCAGAAAAGACCATCGTAGGTTGAAACTATTGTATGTTGAGGCCATTGTAAGTTGAGGGATCCCTGTATATGATTTTTGGAACAGGTGATATTAAATAATGTAAAGACTTATCCTGAATAAAAAGGTGCCAGTTGTTACGGATAATTTTTTGAACTTTTTTGTGTATATTATTAACCCCTTAAGGACCCGGACATTTTTGCACATCTGACCACTGTCACTTTAAGCATTAATAACTCTGGGATGCTTTTACTTTTCATTGTGATTTTCGTGACATATTCTACTTCATGTTAGTGATAATTTTTTGTTAATACTTGCATCATTTCTTGGTGAAAAAATTCAAAAATGTGATGACATTTTTTTTAATTTGCAGTTTTGCAACATCTGGAGGGCTACAGTTTAGAGACCACTGCACAGTGATCTCCAAACTGTGGCCCTCCAGATGTTGCAAAACTACAAATCCCAGCATGCCAGACAGCAAACTGCTGTGTGGGCATGCTAGGAGTTGTAGTTTTGCAAGATCTGGAAAGCCACAGTTTAGAGATCACTGCACATATTGTCCTGCCAGAATATTCAGAAGCCATCTTGGTAAATGACAGCTGGAGAAGAGAATAAAACTGTTTGTAGAGGTGGGCTTATGATATGTGCTACATTCAAGTTTTCCTGAGGAACTGGAGATGATAAGGTCTAAAAATTCTATCTTAGTGGAATCAGTAGATGATTCATTCACAACCTCAACACCAATAACTGCAACTTAAAATTCACATCATCTACTGATTACACTAAGATATAATTTTTAGACCTTATCTCCAGTTCCTCAGGAAAACTTGAATGTAGCACATATCATAACCCCACCTCTACAAACAGTTTTATTTTCTTCTCCAGCTGTCATTTACCCAGATGGCTTTTAAATATTCCGGCAGGACAATACAGAAGAATTAAAAGAAACTGCACTGAAACTGAAAAATACAAAATTGAGGCGCAAGACCTCACCACTAAATTTCAGGAACATGGTTACCCACCCAATATTCTTCAAATAGCCAAGTCTAAGATATCACAACAAACCAGAACCTCTTACTTTGAAAACACTATAAAAATAAAAAACTACACTGATAATGAAATTTGTCCTATTTTACCCTTTAATAGTACACACAAAAAAGTTGAAAAAATTATCCGTAACAACTGGCATCTTTTACATCAGGATAAATCTTTACACTATTTAATACCACCTGTTCCAAAGCCCCAAACCTAGGCCTTACTGTTGCCCCAACTATTCAGAACTCAAATACAGACAGAAATAACACGTGTGTGACGCCTTGCGAGCCGGCCGCATGCACTGGCCGTGAGAGCATTGCCCCCTCTCCCCTGCTGCCGGCGGGTGTGGGATTCGCATCGCTGGATGCGCCCACATGCGAATCCTAGCCTGTCACTTACCTCGTTCCTCTGCTGCTTCCTCTCCTGCCTCTCAGCTCCGGTGCGTGTCCCTGTCTCCTAGGGACTAGTTTTATAGGGCCAGTACGCCCATAATTATTTGAAACACCTGTGCCTCTTCTATAAGCTCCTGCACCTCCCACACTTGCCTGTCGGATCTTTTTTGCCTTGTGCCTGAGAGAAAGCGTTCCAGAGAGTTGCCTTGCCGTGTTTCTGACCTGACCTTGTTCTTTTGCCGCCTGCCTACTGACCTCCTGCTACGTCCCTGACTATGCTTCTGTGCCACCTGCCCTGACCTCCTGCTATCCTGACCACAAGTTGCCGTATCTGCCTACCTGTGCCACGAATCTCCTCAGCCGCCTGTGTGGTCTAGACTTGCCAGGGATAGCGACTTGGGTGCAAGTCTATCCCGCTTTGCGTTGGGCTCTGGTGAAAACCAGTGGCACCTTAGACTCCGCTCCCTGGTACGGTCCGAGTCATCTGGCACACAGGTCCAGCGGATCCACTAGCGCAAGTGTTCCTGTCTACTGAACCGTGAGTGTTACAGTAAGGTCCGGCCATGGATCCCGCTGGGGTACCCTTCCTGAAGTTGCAGATCTTCCCCGCCGTTGTGGTGCGACAGTTGCAGCAGTGGGCCCGACAGGCGCAGCAGCTCACACAGTTGTCTGCAATGATGAAGCAGTTATTGGCCATACAACAACAGCAGCAGACGCAACCAGCTCAAGTTTCTCCACCTACTCCTGCAGCATCTTCTGGGTCCAAGTTATGATTACCTTTACCCTCGAAGTACGATGGCGATCGGAAGTTGTGTAGAGACTTCATTACACAGTGCTCCTTGCATCTGGAGCTCGTGTCTGACCAGTTCCCAACGGAACGAGCTAAGGTGGCCTTTCAAAACAGATTTAGTTCAGCTCACCATCCAACATGAATACTGGCTGTGGCTGTAGCGCGGCACTGTAGAAGTAGCAGGAGCACGGACAATACGGGCCGTATCCCATAGGGTCCGGCTCCCAAAAAAAGGAAAAATTAAAACATAACCTCTACTGGATCATTAAAACATGGGTAGTAAAAAGGAAAAAAACATGTGCAGTAAAAACACAACGCCGACGCGTTTCAAGCTTCAAGCAAGTTCTTAGTCATGGCAAAATAAAAGTTAAATAATGAAGGTTTAAATACATTCATACCTGAGTGTTCTACAGGTGCCGGTCAATGGATCCGGCGTGTGACGACAGTTCCGATTCAGCCGGCTGCATGGACACAAAGTAATATCAGGTGTGGAGCCGCACCCCGCAGCCGGGGGAACTCAGGAAATGCAGTAGCCAATAGCAACCAAATGACTGGCTTGACAGATTAGACCATAAATGAAATGTAAGATGTATTTATCACTGCATTATTGTTAGAGTAAATAAATATTAGTGAATCTAGAGCTTATATATCAGACAATAGCATTTTAAACACAGGAACAGGACATAATCGCTGCCGTAAATATCATTGAAACTGCATAATGATGTATATAGACATGACTATCCCCTCCCAAGGTGATCCTCCGTCCTCCTTGACTGAACTTATCGACCTGGCTACATGTATTGATGTGCATTTTGCTGAGCGACAGGAGGAGCTTTATTTGGAGAGAGAACCTGTCTGAACACGGCGATATCCTCGCTTGGCGCCTGTATTCCAACGTCCTCCTCTACAGTCTCCTGTGCCTCTTGCTGAAGAGGCTATGCAAGTGGATCATTCCCGCCTGACGCAACAGGAGAGGTCTCGACGTCGCAGAGAAAATTTGTGCCTGTATTGTGCTAGCCCGGAACACTTCCTCAAAGACTGTACTGTTCGTCCTCAGCAACCGGGAAACGCTCACACCTAGGAAACATGGGAGAGGCCTCCCCAGGTGTGAATACTACCTCTCTTCGCTTGACCATTACTGTACAAGTCTCCACTTCTGCAAAGTCTTCCTTCAACGCTACAGCATTTTTGGACTCCGGTTCCGTAGGCGACTTTATTGATGCTTCTTTGGTCCATAAACATCATCTTCCTGTTACTCGGCTAGCCAAGCCTTTGTTCATCTTCTCTGTTAACGGACAAAACCTTGACTGTAAGGTGCTTTTCTGTACTGTGCCTCTCGTCATGCAAGTGGGAGTCTTGCATAAAGAAAAGATTGAATTCTATGTGCGGCCTCACTGTACTTCAGAGCTTCTTCTCGGGCTTCCTTGGCTCCGACATCATTCTCCGCAACTAGATTGGAGAACTGGAGAAATTTTATGCTGGGGACAGTTCTGTGAAAATCTTTGTCTCAGGTCAGTCCAGCCTAAAGTTGTGCCTTATCCTCCTCCTTTGCCTGGTCTGCAGGTCTTACCAAGACTTTTCAGATGTACTCTGCATTAAGCAGGCAGAGTCCCTGCTTCCACATCGTTCTTACGATTACCCCATTGATCTACTGCCTGGTACCACTCCTCCTCAGGGAAGAATTTACCCGTTGTCGGTTCCTGAGACCACAGCCATGACAGAGTATATCAGGGAGAACCTCCAAAAGGGATTCATCCGTAAGTCCTCTTCTCCTGCCGGAGCAGGTTTCTTCTTTGTGGGGAAAAGGATGGTTCTCTCCGCCCATGTATTGACTACAGGGAACTTAACAAAATCACGGTCAAAAATCATCATCCACTTCCTTTTATCTCTGAACTTTTTGACCGTCTCCGTGGAGTCAAGGTCTCCTCCAAGTTGGACTTGCAGGGTGCACATAACCTTATTCGTATCCGCGAGGGAGATGAATGGAAAACGGCCTTCAATACTCATAATGGACATTTCAAATGCCTTTTGGTCTTTGCAATGCTCCTGCCGTTTTTCAAGAATTCATTAATGATATATTCTGAGATCTTCTCTGCACCTGTGTTGTCGTGTACCAAGATGACATCTTGATCTTCTCTACCAACTTAGAGGTATATTGCACTGAAAATAACCTTATTTTTAGTGCAATATACTTTATTCTTAAAGGGTAGTTTCCACCATCCCTTTATTTTTTTCTGTCCCTGCCTATTGCTCATCTATCCCTAACCACCTCCCTGCCTTTACATTTTTTTTTTACTATATTAAAAATGCTTTTTTTTCTGCCTGGTAGTGTGCTCACTACCAGGCAGACTTTCCCGGCAGGCATGACGTCACTGACGCCTGCTGGGGGGCCTGACTTTCGCCCTTAGTTCAACTATACAGGGTGCCTCCAGCTGTTTCACCACTACAACTCCCAGCCTGCCCTGACATCTATTGGCTGTCAGGGCATGCTGGGAGTTGTAGTGGGGAAACAACTGTAGGCACCCTGTGGTGAAAAACAGTCTCAGCCGCAGCTGCCACAGATCCCGCTCCCCCAGGCCCCCGCCGCGCAACACCCCCCACCCTTCTCCCTCCGCCCGCCCGAAAAAGACATTCCGCTCCCCCAAACTCCATCACCCTCAGACCCCGCCGTGCAACAACCCCCTCCCTCCAACCGCCCGAAAAGAAGACATTCCGCTCCCCTTATAAGACCTCAGATCAGACTTGCCCATCCGGAGGATCAGCGCAGCAATGAGTGTGCGCTCTGCCTCCGGACAGGGTAACGGGGGCGGGGCCACGCGCGAGGCTAGTGGAGCAGCCTGACAGTGGGCAGTGCAGCCCCAGCTATCAGCGTGCTCGCTCTCGCCTGTTTGATTGACAGGTGGGAGCGAGCACCGCAGTGACTGGATTTCGACTCATTGCCAGGCTGAAATGAGTCGAAATCCAGTAGTGACGTCACTGCTGGATGCATTCGGCCACTAGCAGGGCGACCCCTAGTGGCCGAATTTAAAAGTGATTTTAAACTTGTTTAAAATCCCTTTTTTTTAATTAAAGTATATTAGAGATATGTTGTAGTACTTAAGTACTACAACATATCAATTTTTTTACTTCATGACAGTGCCCATTTAAGTGCAATATACCTTGCTGTGCAATATAATCATAAATCTTGCAGCCTTTGTTAATAGTGCAATATTATATATTATTGTTTACATACAGCTTTCTTTGCTATGCACCTTATGTATGGTGCAATATTACATTTGTTTACATGCCATATATATTGAACAATTGGTTAAATGTGGCTCTTCTATATACATATTCAGTATCCTAGTTGATGAATTATTTATTATTATATGTATATATAGATTAATTATTTTTGATAAATTGTCCTGCACTGTACCCCTCCATCCTATCAAAAATATTTTAATGGTCTTATGTGTATGTGTTTTTATGGGTTAATATTGGGTAAACTTTATGTCTAAATAAAAATTAATTTTGTATAATAAAGTGTATTGTATATCATTTTGGACTTATTCTATAGGAGATATATTTAGTCTATAAGTCTTGCTTTGATGAAATTTGAGGGTTACTAACCTACCTCTTTTTGGGCATAATTATTAGTCACACTGCCTGCATTAATTCTTATGCAATTTTAATTGAGACTAACTGACTCTTAGTCCAGCAAGGTGGCATTTCACACTGTTCAATTATTTCTATTACCTTATATGTTGTGACCAATTTTATTGTTCTATTGCTGATATATATCATTTGAATCTGTAGCAAGGGCCCTGCTTGGATTCCAGCTTTTGATATCTGCTTTTTATCATTAATAAAAATACGTGATTATAGAGAAACCAGCTACATCCTATTCTTTTATATGTTCTAGTTTGAATTTATTAATTCTGCCTGCACCTTGAGAATTTCAGCTATTTTTTGATTGCACATATCTATGGCACTATTGGGTATAGTGTAACTCAGTACAGACACTAATTGTATCTATTTTGGTGTGTAACCACTCAATCTCTAAATATTCGGTATTCCTATGAGTTCAGAGATCTCAAAACGTAACCATCAGCTCTTTACTGATATCAATGTTAATTCTGGTTTTGCATCTTTTAAGACTTTAAAGCATAGGTTTAATTAACACATCTATTGAATTCAGAAGAGGATCTTCTGGGGGACATATCTCAGAACTACTGGACATATTTAAAGGGGTACTCCGGTGAAAACCTTTTTTCTTTTAAATCAACTGGTGGCAGAAAGTTAAACATATTTGTAAATTACTTCTATTAAAAAATCTTAATCCTTCCAGTACTTATTAGCTGCTGAATGCTACAGAGGAAATTCCTTTCTTTTTGGAACACTGATGACATCACGAGCACAGTGCTCTCTGCTGACATCTCTGTCCATTTTAGCAACCATGCATAGCAGATGTATGCTAAGGGCAGCATGGTGGCTCAGTGGTTAGCACTGCTGCCTTGCAGTGCTGGGGACTTGGGTTCAAATCCCACTAAGGACAACAATAAATAAAGCATTATTATTATTATAATAACGTCAGCAGAGAGAACTGTGTTCGTGATGTCATCAGAGAGCATTCCAAAAAGAAAATATTTTCCTCTGCAGTATTCAGCAGCTAATAAGTACAGGAAGGATTAAGATTTTTTAATAGAAGTAATTTACAAATATGTTTAACTTCCTGCCACCAGTTGATTTAAAAGAAAAAAGGTTTTCACCGGAGTACCCCTTTAAGTAAGTGACCCCTTGTTGGACTCCTGTTCACCTGCATTATAACCCAGTGTATTGCATTTAGTGTGGGTGAACAGGCTGACAGTTTTCCCTTAAAATAGAGAAAGCATGTTGGGATCATGTGGACAACATTATGTGGGAGACACATAGTTTAGAGTGCTCTTACACACTTTTTGTGTAAAAAAACACCAAAATCTAAAAAAAAATGTACCGGTAATTCAAAACTATTATTATTTTGTACTTCTCTAACTCTTCCCTACATTTCTATAATATCAATAGTAACCATACAGTATGAGTTTAGGTTTTGATGGAAATGGCTTTTAATTAACCTAAATTCTCTTTAAAAGAAATATACAATTTTAGGGGAAAAAAATTATATCAGCTCATAGGACCTAGAATGATAATGACTTACAACTAACAGCAACAAAGTATGGTATTGATAGTGTATGGTTTTGATAGTATTCTCTAAATAGAATGATCTACCTGAAATGTCCTTTATGTAATCTAAAAACTAAAGATATAAACGTCTTTATATATCGTGTTTGTCTCTTGTCTTTATGCCTGCTCAGCCAATCACTGGCTTCAGCATTTCCTTGTGTCAGGAGGAGGGCAGGAATTGGTAAACAGCATGGATCAGGCACTGTGGGAACAGCAGCGGTGGGGGAATGGGGCAGGTGAGTACATAGTTTTATATATTTTTTTCAGCCCAGCCTTGTCACATTGATAAATAAACATAAATCACCTGGCAACAGAACATCATTGATTTTATAAATACTTTTGTTTTTCTACAGGTTTTAAAATACTTGTTGCCTTTTTGCCATTCATATACATAGGTGTATGTGCAGCTTGGCAGCAAGTCAATTTGAACATTAGCCGTGTCTGAATATCGTATGTTTACTATATGTGTTTCCAGCCTATACTTTCCAGCCTATACTCTCAAAATATCCACAGGCCTTCATTAATAGAGTAGTAATACGGCCAAAAGGGTATCATTTTGGCCCTATTCCACTCACAGGAATACAGCAAAACCATCAAGTCCCCGCTAATCGCCTCTTAAGCCTAGTGAATGGCTAAGTAGGCATTTTATGTGTGTCAAGATGGGACCGATAAGCAGGGATCAGCAGAGACCTGGTTGAGCATCAGAAGGGTGACAGTCTATCTAAGCATTTATCATGGGTGCATGTGTCCAGGAGCAGAGGCCAAGCTGCTTAAGTGCTGCATTCCACTCAGAGGAATATAGTAAAACCAACTGCGCAGTACCTTTATTTTTTTTTATTTTGTTTGTTTTTTAAATTAAGCCATTTTTTTTCTATTTAAAATGTAAGGAGGATTTTTAATATATATATATATATATATATATATATATATATATATATATATATTTTACATTTTATTAATCCCCCTTGAAGACTTGTATGAGCAGTCACTCGATAAACTTAATAATGTAATACTATAGTATTACATAATTTAGTACAATCATTGACCTGCTTTTACAGCTACCTATGGCAGACTATAGAATCAGATCAGCCACAGCAACCACTAAGGCCTAGTACAGGCTGCCATATCAACAGGAGCCAATCCGATCCTGTTTACCACCAATGATGAGGCACTGTTTAAATGCTGCTGTCAGCAATGGAGATTGCTCCGTACTGACTATTAGTGCTTGATGTTCGCTGCTAAATGCCGCTGCCAGCCACTGTGTGTAATAAATAAGAATGTATAAAAAAATAAAAAAAATAATTTACAAGTATGTGTAAGTGAATGAGGTCTTTCTTACGCCAGATAGTACTTGTCACCGTTATAAATCAGGTCTTGTACAATTAAACACAGGTATATTTGTGTAATAAAGGAGATTAAATATTACAGCTAGCTAAATTGCTTAAGAACATAGTAAACTAATGAGAAGATGGACAGTGGAAGCATATTACACATTTTATTAGATATGCGACTATATTTTACTTAGTAGAACTATTTTACTCAAGTGTTTCTACATAAAACTAAATCAAACTTTACTTGAATTGGCCAACAATTTGTTCACTGGTATTTTTTTTACTACAAATAAAAGATGGTAATGTATGTTGTAGCATCTTGCTATATGTCATAACTTAGGGGTCAGCATGGATCAAACTGCTGAGAATTAAACAGATCAATAGGACAAGGGAGCAATGGTCCATTTGTTCTTGTGAATGGTGGAGTCCGAGAGAAGGACAAGAACCAATCAGTGAGTTACGGCATATTATAAAAATATGATAAAAAAGGTGGCAACCCCCTTTAACTGCTAACTGTAGAAAACAGTTAACTTTTAGGTACTTTACTTGCTCCACTTGGCAAGTCAGATCATTTGTGCGTTTTACACAGCTAAGCCCCCTTCTAGACAATGCTCAGTACATTTTCCCATCCAACACTTAATCCTTGAGTCAAGGTCGTTAATTCTTACATTATTACTGATCACACTATTAAGAGTTAACATAACTCCATGAAGCCTCAAATGGGTAAGGTATCCTAGTAACATAAAGGGGCTCACAAAGTTTTATAGTAAAAAGGCTTTACATTTTGACTGTGTATTACTGCAGACCCGTCATCTAGACCATATTATCAAGGAGCACATTTCATTGGAAATCTGAATTGCTCTCATATTGTTTATTTATCTATTGTAAAAATAGGATATTTTTTGTCTAGGATAGGTGGTCAATTGACATAATTTAAGAAATGATAAGTGCTTGCTTAGAAATGTATGGTACCTGATAGTATGTAGGCACTCAGCACTTCGTCCACGTTTTGCTCTGGGCAACATAAGGAGTTCACTGAAAAAAGAGAAATCAGCAGATAATTTTAAAGCATCTACTTGCAGGTTTACATAGTAACATAGTTCATACGGTTGAAAAAAGACCACAGTCCATCAAATTCAACCTATAACCCTAATCAGTCCCTACTGAGTTGATCCAGAGGAAGACAAAAACCCTCATACTAGAGGTAAAAATTCCTTCCCGACTCCAAATATGGCAGTCAGAATAAATCCCTGGATCAACGTTCTGTCCCTATAGATCTAGAATCCATAACCTGTAATGTTATTATTCTCCAAAAATGCATCCAGCCCCTTTAAAATTATTTTACAGAGTTCCCCATGACCACCACCTCCTCAGGCAGAGAGTCCACAGTCTCACTGCTCTTACAGTAAAGAACCCCCGTCTGTGCTGGTGTAGAAACCTTCTTTCCTCTAAACGTAGAGGATGCCCCCTTGTTATAGATACAGTCCTGGGTATAAATAGGTCATGGGAGAGATCTCTGTACTGTCCCCTGATATATTTATACATAGTTATTAGGTCTCCCCTAAGCCTTCTTTTTTCTAAACTAAATAACCCTAATTCTGATAATCTTTCTGGGTACTGTAATCCTCCCATTCCCTGTATTACCCTGGTTGCCCGTCTTTGAACCCTCTCCAGCTCCACTATATCTTTTTTGTACACTGGTGCCCAGTACTGTACACAGTATTCTATGTGTGGTCTGACAGCAGAGGGTCTGGAGCTGTGTGTCCTGCAGCAGAAACTCTGGAATAGTGGAGCCTCCACCTCATCTACAGCTCCAGACCCTCTGCTGCCCGAGAACAAGGACACACAGCTCCGGACCCTCTGCTGCCTGAAAACAAGGACATACAGCTCCGGACCCTCTGCTGCCTGAAAACAAGGACACACAGCTCCGGACCCTCTGCTGCCCGAGAACAGGCCGGGAGTCTGCACATCTGTCCCGACAGGCGGAGGAGCTGCTGCGGGGAGTGGCAACAGTAAGTGTAGTGGACCTGAGGAAGGCGCCAGCGTGTGCCGAAATGTGTTGTCCTTTTTGCCTAAATGAAACAAGTCCTGTGTAACTATTGGCAGTAGGCAGAGTCTTCCTAGCATTCCAATACAGTAGCGCTCAGAACCAAAACCCCCACTTTTGCCTTTACCTTTCCACTATTTCTTATTCCGTACCCTGCAACATCACGGATAGAGGGGTTTGAGCAGCAGACTGTCTACAACCACCACAAAATCCCAAAAACCTACGGTATAGTTGTGCTAGCTTTATTGCACAACTTGAAAAAGTCAGTGCGACACCATAGGTGTGGTGGTGGGTTTTATATTTCCACTAAACTCCTCTGTAAATACTACACCAAGGAGCACCCCGTATTTTTTCTCCCCTTTCTCCTTTTCCATGAACCATGTGATTATTCATCCTGGCAACTTATACCCAACACCTTCCCACCCAGCTCTGCATCCCTTGTTGCTCTCTATATCCGCCATGTACAGAATGCTGCTGAAGATATAATGTCTGTCCTCTCTAAAAGACCAGGACAGAAGTAATATAATAGGTGACTCCATAAAACGATTTGCTGCAGAGTTATTCAATTCCCCTGGGGGCCGATTATCTATTGTGCCCTGTTAGATGAAGCCCGGTTTAGGGGGCAGAAGTTCTATAGCAGTGCTCTATAATTTTCTGCATTAAGATAAGACTCAGAGCCAAGGTACTCATAAGACACTACCCCCATTGTTTCAGAAGCATCATGGGAAATGTATGCTGCATGGAAATTATATCAGAGGGGAAATAGAAACTATGAGGGCAAACAACCCATGCATGCCACATTATCTTAAATAGCTACGCACATAGCATGCACATAAGCCTCTGCCTTATTCTTTAAATAGGCACTGTCCTTTTGAGCAAGTTATGTTTATTGAATAAATACTATAAATATATGATTACTTGTAATATACTTTTTTTTTATATATTTAAAAAAAAAAAAAAAAAATATATATATATATATATATATATATATGCTTTTATGTGTAAAAGCGTATAATACACTTTCCTCCACAAGGTGCCTCCCTTCTGTTTATAATGCTGTCTAGTGCCGAACCACTATTCCCTGCTTCCCTCAGCCAACAGCTGTGCTGAGACAAAATCCTGCCCACCAGAAGTGTGGGCACGACTAACAGGGTTCTATTCTTGCTCCTAACTTGTCAATCAGCCTGTTCAGAGAGAGCACGACACAGAGTATCCGTGAGTGCACAGCTCTCCTTAGACCCAGTTCAGCACGGAGGTGTGAGGACAGAAGTTCATGCATGTAATGTGAGGGCAGGTGCCACGCTTGCTAAAGGGAATGCCCCCTCCTTTGCAGTGTACAGCTGGAGAATGAGTATTAGAAGCCCAAAAAAAAAAAAACGAAAAACTAAGCTAGAATCTGCCAGGGATAAAAAGTAAGTCAGCAGCATTTTTTTTTATTTTTTGTAGTTCATGACAGGTACACTTTAATAAAAGCTATGCTTCTCTATATGTGTGCATTAGACCAGTGCTCTGTGTGCCACATGTCGTACTTCCATTTCATTCTATATTACATACCGTAGTTAAACTCCTCCAGCGGACAATATCTCTTTAACATAGCATTTAATGGAGCATGCCACAATTTTCAGATCAATTCTAGTGCAGAAGCTAGGTCTGCAGCTCCTTAAAGGGGTATTCCAGGCAAAAACTTTTTTACATATATCAACTGGCTCCAGAAAGTTAAACAGATTTGTAAATTACTTCTATTAAAAATTCTTAATCCTTTCAGTACTTATGAGCTTCTGAAGTTAAGGTTGTTCTTTTCTGTCTAAGTGCTCTCTGATGACACCTGTCTCGGGAAACGCCCAGTTTAGAAGAGGTTTGCTATGGGGATTTGCTTCTAAACTGTGCGTTTCCCGAGACATGTGTCATCAGAGAGCACTTAGACAGAAAATAACAATCTTAACTTCAGAAGCTCATGAGTACTGAAAGGATTAAGATTTTTTTAATAGAAGTAATTTACAAATCTGTTTAACTTTCTGGAGCCAGTTGATATATAAAAAAAGAGTTTTTTCCTGGATAACCCCTTTAATTCTGAGGATGACTGCACTGTTGGTCCTCCATTGAACTGTATATCATAATATGGAACTTGTCACTGTACATAATACTAGAGATAAATGCATTAAAAGGGGTATTCTGGTGGATATTCAAAAACAAATACAGTACTTGCATGTACAATACTTAGCAAAACAGAAAAGTACAACAGTGGCAATTGCAAACGCAAGAATGCAAATATAAAATTATCACAATAATTGCCAAAAAGCTTTTTTTTCATTTTTTTTTTGTATGTTGGATTGTTTTTTAAACAAAGATGGAAAACAAGGTCTTCTAACAGAAACTAGGGCGGCATTAAACACTTTTAATAAAGCCAGACTTAACACCGCAGTATCAGGGGAGGTACGTATATGTTTGTTTGTTTTATTTTACATGGAGCTAAGTCTAGATTTTTTAAACAAATACCCACTGGAATACCCCTTTAGTAAACTAAATGTAGCTGAAAGTGACAGATCAATTCACGATCTCCCTGCAGCACCCCTGCATTCATGTCTATGGGAGGGGGCGTGACGGCCATTACACCCCCTCCCATAGACATGAATGGAGGGGGTGTGACGTCACGTCTCCAGTCCCGGGAAACACGGAGGTTTCCAAAACTGGAGACGCAGCTCTGCACAGAATGCGGGTGCTGCAGGGAGATTGAGGAGGGGTCCAAGCGGCAGGCACCCCACAATGAGACATCTTATTGCCTATCCTTTGGATAGGGGATAAGATGTTTTTGCCCTGAATATGCCTTTAATAAAACATCCATACAGTATTTTGACTAATGCCAGGCAGCCCTATATGTATAAACCACACAAACTTACTTTTCTTGATCAGACAAATACTGACTGTCTGAGTCCCTGGACCTATGAATAACTGGACTGCGGGAGGCATCATGGTGTCTTGTTGGAGAGCGTGATCGTCTCATTTGATGAATTTCATCTAGGCTCCTAAATAATTGCACAAGGGAAATAATAGAAGTTCTATTTATATAAAAAATGAATTAATTAATAAAACATTATTAACATTATTAATACAAAAATGGTTAAGAAAGTGAGGACAATTTTTTTTTTACAGATCTGTTATAACATTTCAGTTACAACCATGTGCAAATACTTTGCATTCAATACATTTTCTGTAATAAAGCTTGCAAACAGCATTTTTTGAAATTCCATACCTTTTTAAGATCACTGATTGCTGTTGGCTGCCGTACAATTTTTTGGTATGAGCATATGTGTCCCTTTCTTACACTGTTACATGTTTAATTCATTGAGAGCATGCAGTTGTGCTTAAAAGGATTACTTTTACAGTGGGGATCAAAAGTTTGGGCACCCCAGGTAAAAATTTGTATTAATGTGCATAAAGAAGCGAGGAAAGATGGAAAAATCTCCAAAAGGCATCAAATTACAGATTAGACATTCTTATAATATGTCAACAAAAGTTAGATTTTATTTCCATCATTTACACTTTCAAAATAACAGAAAACAAAAAATTGCATCTGCAAAAGTTTGGGCACCCTCAGAGTTAATATCTTGTATTGCCCTCTTTGGCAAGTATCATAGCTTGTACACACTTTTTTTTAGCCAGCCAAGAGTCTTTCAATTCCTGTTTGGGGTATCTTTACCCACTCTTCCTTACAAAAGTCTTCCAATTCTTTGAGATTTCTGGGCTGTCTGTCACACACTGCTCTTTTAAGGCCTATCCATAGATTTTCAATTATGCTGAGGTCAGGAGACTGTGAAGGCCATGGCAAAACCTTCAGTTTACGCCTCTTGATGTAATCCCCCGTGGATTTCGAGGTGTGTTTAGGATCATTATCCATTTGTTGAAGCTATGCTCTCTTTAACTTCAGCTTTTTCACAGATGGCATCAAGTTAGCATCCAAAATTTGCTGAAATTTTATTGAATCCATTTTCCTTCTACTCGTGAGATGTTCCCTGTGCCACTGGCTGCAAAAAAAAACCAAAGCATGATTGATCCACCCCCATGCTTAACAGTTGGACAGAGGTTCTTTTCATTAAATTCTGTTCCCCTTCTTCTCCAAACGTACCTTTGCTCATTCCGGCCAAAAAGTTAAATTTTAACCTCATTGGTCCACAGAACTTGTTTCCAAAATGCATCAGGCTTGTCTATATGTTCATTTGCAAAGTTCAAACGCTGATTTTAGTGGTGAGGACGTAGAAGAGGTTTTCTTCTGATGACTCTTCCATGAAGACCATATTTGTACAAGTATCTCTTTATAGTGGAATAGTGTACCACAACTACAGTGTCTGCCAGATCTTTCTGGAGGGATTGTGCAGTCAAACGTGGGTTTTGAATTGTTTTTCTCACAATCCTGCAAGCTATTTTGTCTGATATTTTGCTTGGTCTTCCAGACCTTGCTTTAACTTCCACTGTTCCTGATGACTGCCATTTCTTAATTACATTCCGAACAGGGGATATTGAGATCTGAAAGCGTTTTGCTAACTTATTATAGCCTTCTCCAGCATTGTGAGCGTCAACTATTTTCAGTTTCAGATTTCTAGACAACTGCTTAGAAGAACCCATGGTGCTGATTGTTGGGGCAAGGTCAGATGAGTCTGGGAATTTAAAACCTTTGAGATTGACATCACCTGGTCTTCCCAGATGATGATTGAGAACAATCCATGACACTGGCAGGTCTCAGCTTTGCAAAGGGGGCCGTGGATGCTATAAATTCTGCAGGGTACCCAACCTTTTGCAGATGCCATTTTTTTGTTTTCTGTTATTTTGAAAGTGTAAATGATGGAAATAAAATCTAACATTTGTTGACATATTATAAGAATGTCTAATCTGTAATTTGATGCTTTTTGGAGATTTTTCCATCTTTCCTTGGTTTCTTTATGCACATTAATACAAATTTTTACCTGGGTTGTCCAAACTTTTGATCCCCACTGTAAATCCTTGAAACTTGGTATTGTTGATGAAATCCTCAACCAATTTCCATCCATTATTATGGAACATAAACAGTAATGAGAACTCTACCAGAAGTATACTATAATGTACTTATTTCTTCTCATCTCTTCAGGCCATTAAAAAGGACTCCTTTGCCATTTCTGTTGGAAAATTACTGATAGGCAGAATTAGACCAAATAGCTTGGGCTCAACTTAGCTGATATTCCACTGTGGACATAGCAAAGGAGGGACAGGTATTTGCTGCAGAAACTTGCCTACTTGTTAGTTGTAAGGTCTGTCAGGAGTGGTGTATCTACCATAGAGGGAACATACACCACTGTTTTCAGGCCGGAGAATAAGGAGGGCTCAGTCACTGACCAAATGGTAATGGTAAAATCTACCCAGTGGATTATAATGTAGGCCCATGGCCATCCAAACTGCCCACTTTATCATCCGCTCAATTGCTCGCTTCAGGCTATGTGGCCTTCCCCGAGATTGGAGTGTGGCATCTGCCCTGGCACAGGCATTAAATGAGTACAAATGCTGGTACCCCCCCGCGATATCCTGTACGGAGCCCTGGCCACGGCTCTCCCCATGCAAGAGGCGTGTGAGCAGCCAACATGCCCCCTCCATGTATCTCTATGGGAGAGGCGGAGATGCAGCGTTCGTGCATCCCCGCTTCTCCCATAGAGCTGAATGGAGGGGTGTGTCTGTTGACCTCTACAACTCCCAGCATGACCAGACAGCCGTTCACCGTCTGGGAATGCTGGGAGTTTTAGTTTTGCAACATCTGGAGGACCACATTTTTGAGAGAACTGTATAGTCCCCATAGAGGACTATCTATAACAATAATTAGATTGCAAATACTGAACAGTGCTATGAATAGGCATAGCACCGATCAGTATTATTGATCTACTTCTCTGGTCTGCTGGAAGACCAGAGAAGAAGACCTCGGGATGCTGGTCAGAATAGGTGAGGCGAACGATCATCCATTACAAGTACCACATTGCTGCAGATGCCGTGATCAGTATTATTGATCATGGCATCTGAGGGGTTAATAGTAGACATTAGCATGATCGCTGATGCCCGCCATTACCGGTGGATCCTTGGCTGGCTTCGGTGCTCACGTCATATACATGATGTAAATGTACTTCCTGGTGCGTTAAGTAGCAGGACACCATGACGTACATTTACGTTGTTTAAGGGTTAAAGAGTGTATTCTGATTTACAAAAAATGTGTATATGTTGCTGGGGCAAAAATTATGAAGTTCAATTATCCTGGTCCCCCACAACTCCTGTAGCAGCTTATTACGGTACCCGTCTGTCTCTTTTCCCTGCTTCTGAGAGGAGATTTCTCAACACAACCTGCACACTCTAAATCACTGGCCACAGCGTTGTCCAGTCTTGGCCAATGACTAGCTGAGTGGGCAGGTCCTGCTCCGACATCTCATCCTGTAAGTGGGGAGAAGAGAGGAGCAGTGGGGGACAATAAGGAGCTGCAATGAGAGCTGTGGAGGGACCAAAGTAGTTAAGTATCACTTTCTTCTTCTTCTTTTTATTTTTTTGCCCCAACCCCCAGCAACACTTACATTTTTATTACTGGGATATTCCTTTAGGGAGATGTGAAATTCAGTACCAATGGCATGCATATTATCATGATTTAAATTCTAAAAAGGAGAGCAGTCATATAAATGGTCTGTATATTTTTGGAGAAGAGGTTGGGAACCATGAAGAAACAAGGTTCAAAATTGTGTTATTATGCCCAGTATGTAATGCAGATATAATATGTACAGTACTTGGTAATATTAAAGGAGAAGTATCATACCTGGAAGTACAGAAATACTTATTCCTTAGATCACGGAGCGGCGGCCCCATCAGTTGGACCCCATGCCATCTAAAACTTATCTCCTATCCTGTGGATAGGGGATAGGTTTTTCTGTACTTCCAGGTATGAGACTTCTCCTTTATGGTCTATTCACACGTACAGTATTCTGCACAGATTTGATGCGCAGGATTTTCTGCTGCAGATCTCAATGTAAACTGAATGACTGAGCACAGCTTGAAATCCTGTGCATCAAATCTGCGCAGAATACTGTACGTGTGAATAGACCCTTAATGTGCAGGGTAAAGACAACATACCTCTGTAATGGCACATTTGGTAACCGTGAGCGGGTCCTGCCCTGATCATCAACACGGTGAGGAGATACGGAACGGGAACGATGATGGGTCACTCTTTGCTGTTCCGGCACTGTTAATGTTGTAGATCGGCTTTGCCTATTATTAGACCTTGAGCCTAGCAATACAAAAATTTTTAGCATGAAAAACTTAGATTTACCTAATAACTTGACAGGTAAGATTTGGCAATACTCTTTTTTATTTTTAGTCTATGAAACTTAGATAAAGATTTGATAAGATGAAAACTACACCATTAGTTGGTATGGCTATTCTTAATCAATACAAACATCAACTTTAAATTTCTAAATGACTGACATAATATTACATTAAACAAACATTTATTTTGTATTTCACATGAAAAAAAATGTCTACATATAATATATACAATTAAATAAATACACCTTTACCAGCTGTGTGCATTAATTAAGTATATAATAAAAGCAGGATGAATGTATCCATTACCATCATTGGTTTACTTAATAGCTCGTGGGCTCTGCTCTATAAGCTGCATTTCAGCCGCCCTCCTGTCCCTACTATACATAAAAAAGTCACACAATGGCCCTCATTTACTAAGCCAAACCCCACAGTTTTTATTGTTTTTTGTGGACTAAATTTAGACGCATGCCTGTGCAACACTTTTTGTGACATATTTGGACTAAAATTGTCTACATTCTCACACATAACTCGGACAGTTTCAGAAAACCCTACAAAGGGGCACGGCGTATCAAAAAATGGGCGTACCCAGACAATTTTCAAAAATCACCCAGTTTTCTTGTCCACAAACCGACAAAAAGAGGAGAATAGTGATTTCTGAATAACCGACTGCCAGAGGCTAGTGCAAAAAACTGCTAAAATGGTTAGTTTTTCACAAAGCATGGTTATCATGGGCAATATGCCTAAACTATGTAAACTAAAATTAAAAAGACTGGTTCACTTAACACGCCTTTCATCGGGACTTATATTCCTGACTTCATATTATATATGGTCTTTTTTTTCCCTTTAATGTGTTGAAATTTAAAATAAATGTATTTTTATAATACAGTTTACTTTGATGTTTGCATTGTTTCATGTTATTACTTTTTTAATGTTATCTCGGATTTATTCAATATCTATTGCCCAACTTTATTACTTACATTGCTAACATAATCAATGTTCATCCTTTTCTTTCATCTGGTATCTAGAATATTGTCGCTATGGATGGCAGCCTCAGTGTCCAAATTAATGCTTTAAACTTTTTAAAATATTTATTGATTAAATGTGTTATTTCTTTCATAAAATCAACAGGTTTCTTAGACAACAATTTTCTGCTAAATTTTTAACTCCGGTTGAGCACAACTGGCTCCATATATTTAAATGGATTTTAAAATTACTTCTATTTACAAATCTTTACACATCCAGGACTTATCAGCTGTTCAGACAAAGAGGGGAAAAAAGGCACACGTGCCCCTAGTGTGGTACGTTTATAGTAATAGATAAGTGCAATAAAGGTCACACTTACCAGAAGACAGCGTATTGATCAAAGAAGGTCTGTTAGCAGCCATGATCCTCCAGTCGATACTAGCTCATTGGTCCAAACAGCAGAAGCCAAAAAGGTATAGCAAACATGGATCTTCACAGGCGCATAAACAGCAATGAATTAAGTGGAATGAATCCTCAAGTTCATATTAATAATTTATCGCAAGCACATAAAAGCAACACGTTTCCTGCCCGTAGCGGGCACTTCATCAGGCAAGTGTGCCTGATGAAGTGCCCGCTACGGGCAGGAAACGCGTTTCTTTTATGTGCTTGGAATAAATTATTAATATGAACTTGAGGATTCATTCCACTTACGGTAATTCATTGCTGATTTTTTATATAATTGTTTATTTATTTTTTCCAAAAGTTATTTATAACAGTAACAAAGATAAGAAGAAATAATATACACAATACAAAATAATAGAAAAAATAATACATAAAATAGAGATTAAAAAGAAAAACAGAAAAAAAAAAAGCATCAAGTTGTGCTGTTTATGCGCCTGTGAAGATCCATGTTTGCTATACCTTTTTGGCTTCTGTTATCAGCTGTTCAATCCTACAGAGCAAGATTAGTTCTTTTTTTGTCTGACCACAGTGCTCTCGGTTGACACCTCTGTCTGTATTCAGAAATGTCAAGATCAGGATTAAATCCCCAAAGCAAACCTCCCCTGATCTGGACAGTTCCTGACAGGGACAGAGGTGTGAGCAGAGAGCACTGTGATCAGACAGAAAAGAAAAACTCAACTCACTCTGGAGCAAACAGCAGCTGATAAATCATGGAAGGATTTAGATTTTTTTAGAGAAGTAATTTACCAATCTCTTTAACTTTTTTGTCACCAGGTGATTAGTCATATGAGTAGACGATATCTGGCACCCAAAGCCAACTTAATAAAGATGTCCCTTGGTGAGACAAAATAATAAATAATCATAGAAATTCAATAATTAGGCTCTTGATGCATTAAAACTTGGTTTTACTAGAAATAGATCAATGTAAATATAATATTGATATTCATATTGATGCTTGGATAGGGAAATAAAGGATACAGGTGAGTACCTACACTAGATGGCCTACCTATCTAGGGAGGGAACTCCTATTACTAAGTGTGGATAGGGGTAGGGGAAAACAAAAAATGACAGTACATACATATAGTCAGTTAGTCAACCTCTTTTGCCAACGCATTTCGCCCATTGATTGCAAGGGCTCATCAGGGATTGAGAGGGGACCACAGTGGGGAACAGAAGACAATAATTATACAAACTACAAATATTAGAAGCACAAAAAAGATAACAATATTAGTGCAGCGTTAGTGAGTTAGTGGGTGTCAGCCAGTATATGTGGATGAAAACCAAAGTCACAGTCAATATGATGCCTGAGTATGTCAATGACAAACAATAGATAGGAAGAGAGTAGGGTCAGTTACATAATTGCATAGATGAAATAACAGACATGTAGCCCAATGATATTACACAAGAAGAAAATATTGTCTCAATTGGACTCCTGAAATATGTTCATGCCCACAATCATAGTAAATTATTGAGAGCACAGCAACCAATACTCGTTCCTTAAGATACAGTTAGGCTAACAGCTGAATGATCCAAGATAGAGACCATGTAGCTAAGAGCAATGGCCCCAAGATAGAGGGCAAAAATGAAAAAGAACAGGGCCAGAAAGTATATCCTGCCTGTACAGGATATACTTTCTGGCCCGGTTCTTTTTCATTTTTGCCCTCTGTTGCAGTGTCCTCAATAATTTACTGATTGTGATGATCATGAACATATTTCAGGAGTCCAATTGAGACAATATTTTCATCGTGTAATATCATTGGGCAACATGTCTGTTATTTCATCTATGCAATTATGTAATTGACCCTACTCTGTTCCTATCTATGGTTTGTCATTGACATCATATTGACTGTGACAGTGGTTTCCATCCACATAGACTGGCTGACACTCACTAACTCACTAACGCTGATCTAATATCATTAACATTATTATCTTTTTTGTGCTTCTAATATTTGTATTTTATATAATTATTGTCTTCTGTACCCCACTGTGGTCCCCTCTCACTCCCTGATGAGCAATCAATGGGCGAAACGCGTTGGCAAGAGAGGTCCACTAACTGACTATATGTATGTACTGTCATTTTTTTTCCCTACCCCTAGCCACACTTAGTAATAGGATTTCCCTCCCTAGATAGGTAGGGCCTCTAGTGTAGGTACTTAATTTCCCTATCCAAGCACTTTTTGTACATTATATTTACATTGATCTATTTCTAGTAAAACCACGTTTTAATGCATCAAGAGCTGATTGGTGAATTTTTATGATTAGTTATTCACCAGGTGATTAGCTCAAAAAACATCTCCCACAGGAGTATAAGTTTAAATATTTTTTTTTATGTGAAATGTATTATCATTTGTCAAAAACTGGAGCTATGCCTTAAGTGTACCAAAATTATTTTTTTCAATTCTTTAGCAAAACTAGGGGTTTGTACTATAAAAAATAAGGTTTGCCTGTTCCATTTCGGAAAATGGCTGCAAAAAAAAGCTATAATGCTGTAAAAAGATGTGAAAAACGCAGGAAAGATTTAACATGTGAATACAGCCTGAAGACGTCAAATCTTCATAAAACACCTCAATTGTGATTATATGTCAAATAACTTTCTCCCCATGGCAATATTTCTCTAAAAACGCACTAAGTAAGACAGTGTGAACTGGCACCAACCCACTTATGAGTCTAATGAGTTCACCTGGGTGATCTCCAGCACTAGTAGCCTGATGAGATCACCAGCTACAATAATCAAATTCCCTAGCCAAAGCCAGAGGATTCCTGGGAAATGTAACCCATATCATTGTGAATTTGTAAACCAAATTTGAGCCAATCCCAAGCATACACAAAAACCTCCACATTATTCTGTAATGAAAGCCTATTCTGCACTATATAAGCAAAAAATAAATGTAATGCTTCTTTAAAGGGTACCTCTCATCAAAAAAACTTTTGATATATTATAGATTAATGTATGCAGAATAACTTCACAATTGTATGTTATTAAAAAATATGCTTCTTTCTATTTAATTTTCTACTTTGAAGAAATGACCACTAGGGGTCTCCCTACCAGTCCTCGCAGCAAGCATTTCAGACTCATGCTGGAGTCCTAAACACTACGAGCTGCCAGTCTGCTTTGTTCACAAAGGAGAACACTCAGAGCTGCCAGCCTGCTTTGTTCACAGCCTGTTTGGCTGTGAACAAAGCAGGCTGGCAGCTCTTAGTGTTTAGGACTCCAGCATGAGTCAGAAATGCTTGCTGACAGGACTGATCGGGAAAAATACAATAGGAAGAAGCATATTTTTCATTAACATGCTATTGGAAAGTTATTCAACATTCATTAATCTAAAATATATCAAAAGTTTATTTGATGAGAGGTACCCTTTAATCAATTCTTGCATAGTAATGAACCAGATGATTTCCACAGATGTATATTTGTTGTGAATACAATTATTGGATGTAATTAATGTACAAATGTAATGTATGATGTAAATCACTCCGTATAGCTCTGTAGTTACAAGTGTAGGTGCACTGGTTTCATATAAGGCTGGGTTCGCAAAGCAGAAAAAATCGGTGATGTATTTTATTTTACGTGATGATTTTTGTTTGCAATTGGTAAAAAATTGGCTGGAGAGGGGAGTGAATAGAGAATTAAACCTCATCAAAATGCTCAATTCACAGCTCAAACTGCTCAGTACTTCTCTATAATGTCCTCCACGCTGCCTCTGCTTCTTAGGTTGTGATATAGAGAGGTATTCCCTTTTCAGTGAGTGTAATGTAGTGTATGGGACACATCATAGAGCAGAGATTTCCAAACTTTGCAACTCACATCGGGATAATAGTATCGGTATTACAAATATGGCTGTTACCCCCCTGTGCCATTTCACCCCACTCCCGATCGCCCTCTGTGCCATTTCATCACCCCCTCCATCCCCCTGTGCTATTTCATAACACCCCTCATAACCCCCCTTGATCACCCTGTTCCTTCTCATTTTCCCCTTTGATTACCCCCCTGTGCCACTTCATTACCCCCCCTTGATCACCCCTTGTGCCACTTCATCCACCTTTGATCACCCCTGTGCCTCTTTATCCCCTCCTTACACTTCTGTGCTACTTCATTCCCTTCCCTTGATCACCTCCTGTGTCATTTTATCCCCTCCTTGGTCACCGCCTGTGTTATTTCATTTTACCACCTTGATCCATCACTGTGCCACTTCATCTATTTCATTACCACCTGACTATTTCATTACCACCTGGCCTAAGTCCAGCTTCATTGCAGGTGCAGGCTCGGCGAGTGTGACAAGTGACTCCTGCTCCGCTTCTAGGCACAACGTCAGGGGCGTTACTCATCAGGAGTCCCAACTCACTTATTTAAAGAGACCACAGTGCCCGCTACCCGTTCAAGATCAGCAGCATGAGCCATGGCCACTTAAAGATAAAGACCAGCAGCAGCTGCGGGATGGGACTGTCTGCAACACACCTGGGGACTGCCGTCGACAAACTAATGTGTTGTGACATCCAGTTTGGAAAGCACTGTCATAGAGGATAGTTTCCTTCTATTAGTTCAGGAACAACTGAAAAATAGAGCTAAAGCCATCTGATGAAAATGCCATATATAAATTATACAATGGCCAGAAGTAGTGCTAATCCTGATGTGAACACATGGGGCAGCTTATTCTAAAAATGTTGTAGATACAACAGGTAAACTTTAACCTGTTCAGGACACCGGGCGTATGCATACGCCCTGCATCCCAAGTCCTTAAGGACGTGGGGCGTATGCATACGCCCCAGGGAATTCCGGTCCCCGCCGCTAGCCGGTTGGGGACCGGACTGGGATGCCTGCTGAAATCATTCAACAGGCACTCCGGCACATCGCCCAGGGGGCTGCGTCCTTAAGGGGTTAAGTAATGGAATGGAATACATGTCTAAATTGATTATTAACAATTATTTTAATTGTAAAAATTTAGTTGAGCGTTACCATGTTGGAGAGATACACACACACACCCGTTATTTCTCTATAATCTGATAAGAGTCTATTAACTGCAGTTTCTATATAGAGGACTTATCCTTCCCCCCAAGAGCCTGGTGGACCAGGGTTAGAACTGTGGCATTGCAGCACTGCAGTGCTTGGTCGTAATTCATCTATATGCAATCCTCGTACTTGTGTGGGTGTTCTATGAGTACTCCAGTTTCCTCCAACACTCCAAAACAGGTTAATAGGCTTTTTATTAAATCGGCTCTAATGTGTGTGTGTATTTTGTCTGTGGAATATATTGGTATTATTTTCTGGTCAAAAGAAAATAACATAATTCGCTAGGGATAAAAAGGATGAGCTTTCTCATTGAAAAGAGAAATGTACAAAACAGGATGTTGTATCAGTCTATTTAATGCTCTATTGTTGTGAGTGTTAAATATTCCTGAAAAAATATTAAACAGAAGATCACAATAGATATTTTTTTAACCTGAAAGCATAAGTCTTTTTGTGATGATAAACTTGCCCCAAAAATGTAGGTTACAGGTTAATATATGCATATATTTGATTTATGTTTGTATATCACTGTACCACATTGAATAAGCAAATACAAAAGACAATAACACCATTAATATAGTTTAATTTCAGTGTTTTGCAAAGCTGCTTTCAAACCTATTACCATAATGTTCAATAGCGCATGCAGTTGAGAAGTTGAGGCCAGGTTTTTCCATTGGGATTATACAGGAGATATATGTTTTTTAAAAAGCACAAAAAGTAGGACATACAGTGGGTCAGCCACCAATTGTGCAAGTTCTCCCACTTAAAAAGATGAGAGAGGCCTGTAATTGTCATCATAGGTATACCTCAACTTTGAGAGACATAATAAAAAAAATCCATAAAATCACATTGTCTGATTGTTTAATAATTTATTTGCAAATTATGGTGGAAAATAAGTATTTGGTCACCTACAAACAAGCAAGATTTCTGGCTCTCACAGACCTGTAACTTCTTCTTTAAGAGTCTCCTCTGTCCTCCACTCGTTACCTGTATTAATGGCACTTGTTTGAACTTATCAGTATAAAAGACACCTGTCCACAACCTCAAACAGTCACAATCCACACTCCACTATGGCCAAGACCAAAGAGCTGTCGAAGTACACCAGAAACAAAATTGTACACCTGCACCAGGCTGGGAAGACTGAATCTGCAATAGGCAAGCAGCTTGGTGTGAAAAAATCAACTTTGGGAGCAATTATTAGAAAATGGAAGACATACAAGACCACTGATAATCTCCCTCGATCTGGGGCTCCACGCAAGATTTCACCCCGTAGTTTCAAAATGATCACAAGAACAGTGAGCAAAAATCCCAGAACCACATGGGGGGACCTAGTGAATGACCTGCAGAGAGCTGGGACCAAAGTAACAAAGGCTACCATCAGTAACACACTATGTCGCCAGGGATTCCAATCATGTAGCGCCAGACGTGTCCCCTTGCTTAAAGGGGTTGTCCGGTGCTTACACATCTTATCCCTTATCCAAAGGATAGGGGATAAGATGCCTGATCGCGGGAGTCCCGCAGCTGGGGACGCCCGTGATCATGCATAGCTATCATGCCCCCTCCCGTAGGCTTGCATTGAGGGGCGGAGCGTGATGTCACACGGGGGCGGAGGCGTGACGTCACACGCCGCCGGCCCTGCGGTCGCCCGTAATCAGACCCGGGGTGAACACGCTCCGGGGACTGATTACAAACGGGGTGCCGCGTGAATGATCACGGGTGTCCCCAGCTGCGGGACTCCCGCGATCAGGCATCTTATCCCCTATCCTTTGGATAGGGGATAAGATGTGTAAGCACCGGACAACCCCTTTAAGCCAGTACATGTACGGGCCCGTCTGAAGTTTGCTAGAGAGCATTTGGATGATCTAGAAGAGGATTGGGAGAATGTCATATGGTCAGATGAAACCAAAGTAGAACTTTTTGGTAAAAACTCAACTCGTCGTGTTTGGAGGAGAAAGAATGCTGAGTTGCATCCAAAGAACACCATACCTACTGTGAAGCATGGGTGTGAAAACATCATGCTTTGGGGCTGTTTTTCTGCTAAGGGACCAGGATGACTGATCTGTGTAAAGGAAAGAATGAATGGGGCCATGTATCGTGAGATTTTGAGTGAACACCTCCTTCCATCAGCAAGGGCATTGAGGATGAAACGTGGCTGGAAGAAACGTGGCTGGGTGCATGACAATGATACCAAACACACCACCCAGGCAATAAAGGAGTGGCTTTGTAAGAAGCATTTCAAGGTCCTAGCCAGTCTCCAGATCTCAACCCCATAGAAAACCTTTGCAGGGATTTGAAAGTCCGTGTTGCCCAGCAACAGCCCCAAAACATCACTGCTCTAGAGGAGAGCTGCATGGAGGAATGGGCCAAAATACCAGCAACCGTGAGTGAAAATCTTGTGAAGACTTACAGAAAACGTTTGACCTCTGTCATTGCCAACAAAGGGTATATAACAAAGTATTGAGATGAACGTTTGTTTTTGACCAAATACTTATTTTCCACCATAATTTACAAATAAATTCTTTAAGAATCAGACAATGTGATTTTATGGATGTTATGGAGAACTTGCACAATTGGGGGCTGACTAAATACTTTTTTGCCCCACTGTACATTTCTATACATGAGTGTATGTGTTTGTTTATTAGTGATTAGTCATGCATAAGTTAGGAAACAAGGTAATGGACAACCTACCACACTAGCATAGAAGAAATAGTCTGTTTGTCAGGATTTGTTCTTCTTAGCTAGTGTAGTATACCACTTTTTGCTTGTTTGAATTATTTAACAACCCATTTTAGGGGAGCACACATTACCTGAAAGAGACAATAATTTTAGGACACCTACAGTATGTCCTAACACACAGGGACAAATGATCCCTTGCTCCTCTGTAAGGGAAATAATGCAAGTTCTGCGCATATACGCACTCTCAGCTACTTAGATATACCCCAGGGGCTCAAGAAATCAACTTACATTTACTGTAATTAATCTGGCACCTGGGGAGACTTGTGCTGGCCTAGAAGGCTACCAAGATAGTTATCCTATTACTCCCTCCCATAGTCTCCATAGGAGCTCAGCAAATTAACAGTACACTGCAATATAACTACATATTGCAGTGTAATGCACAAGCTATTGCATATTCAGAATTAACAGTAATTTTAAATTTTTGAAATATAAAAAATGCCCTTTAATAAATATTCAAATCCGCCCCCTTTTCTCACTTTTCAAAAAAAAAAAAACTACTGTAAAAAAATAACATAAATGGCATTGATTCATGAAGAAATGTCTGAACTATTAAAATATGTTATAAATTTTGCATGGTGAATGTTAGAAATGAAAAAAATAAATAAATAAACACTTGATTTCTGGACACAGTACATGCCAAAGAAAAGTGATCAAAAAGTCATCCTAAAAGTTATAGGGGTCAAAATATGGTTATGCAAGGCAACTTAAAAAAATAAAAAAAATACATACATAAAAATACATACATAATATAACATAATAATTTTTAAAGAATAATATATATATATATATATATATATATATTATTCTTTAAAAGTACCAACCCTCATCTCCCCCCAAATGTCTTAAAAAATAAGCTCTTTTACAGCTTACAGGCTCTTAGAAGGCGATGGGGAAAAAATTAAATGAAAATTGGCTGTAAAATTTAGGGATTAAGCAATCTGGAAATTCTCAGTTTTCTTGAAAAATGTGTAACAATAAAATAGAGATCAGAAGGGCAAAAGTTCACAAGGTCTGTAAGTAATCCCACTAGGACTGCATTCAACTTGTTACCAAGTAGATATGCCATATTCTTTAGGTTTAGTACTCATTTTTTATATTTTTATAGATTATAAACGAACCACCCTCATTCCCCCATCACTACCGCTATATCGGCTACATTTTGGTTTTCTGCCATGCTGCACTTCCTTGTGTCGGCACAAGGACCTTTTAGCGCTCAGCCAATCAGTGTGGCTGAGCAGAAAAGTCCTTGTGCAACAGAGATAAGGAAGAGCTGCATGGAAGGGGACAAACACTGAAATTGTGGTAGGGAGTCAGAGGGGTTAGTATAGGTTTTTTTTTTTTTCTATTTACCTGCACCATGAACACATATACATTTGTACAGACTACTATCTATATTTAAGAAGGCAGTGATAATTTCACCAAGCAGTCATCATATGCCCAATGGAAAAAAAGCCTGTGGGCAATGTCATGTCATGTGCTGGCACTTGCATCTAAACATCTCCTATAGAGATAATCCATTTCCATTATGTGTACTAATAGAGAGGTTTGGGATAGGTTTGAAAGCCGTAGCTATAAGCATTAGTGTGGTGGTAGATTAAAATCTCTATATTTTATCCTAATAGCAAAATATAAATTGGCAGCCATGCATCATGCACTGTTAACACTTCCGTGCAGCAGCAGATCCATGAGAACCACAGACTAGTTAATTCAACAAGCAGAACAAATAAACAAATAGGACAAATCTATGTATCTTGGAACGTTAATTGATGTCATGGTGTTCACGCTCTATTAACAATGTTGCATTTATTAGCTCAGAGCATTGTGAAGTCAAATATTTAATAACCCCGTAGTTTGATAATGAATCAAAGCCTTGGAAATGATTTAAAGTGCGTGGTTGGTTGCTGGAAACGTAAATCAAATGATGTTCTTTAGTGTTAGAAAGCTCTCCACAATACACTGAATCTCCAAAATGAACATCCTTCTAAAAATTTGGATTAGTGAAAAGAAGCAGAAAGCAAAGAGAAGATGGGACCATGCCTTTTACCAACGCACCTGGAGGCACAACTCCAATACCATCATCAACATCAAAATCTGAGAAGTCACTATCAATGATTCGCTGAGATCCTGTACAACAGCAAACCATAGGTGGTCATTTCATGAAGCACAAGAGGGCACACAATAATAAGAAGACATGACATTGCTGTATTGAGGACAGGGTACTTACTTTGTAGTTTTTTGCTAGAACTCTCTCCATGTACATGTCTCCTTGGCATGAAAGGTGATGGCTGAGGCAGAGGTAGCGAAGACTCATCATGTGTTTGCAGTTTATACCAGTGAGGTTCATCATCTAATAGTGCAGTCTCTAGCTCTATAAGAATCTAGGAGGAAAGTTACACCATGAGAGGGGAAGCCAAATAACTAGCCCACTGATCATCGCTATTAACTGATCACTGATCATCGCTATTAACACCCTACATCTGAAAAGTCTACTGTGTGTAACAGCTGGTAAAAGACTGGCATCTACTTCAAGAAAAGACACACGCTTTTATGCTTTATCTATTAAAGTGTATTTGTAAGCCTGTTTGTTATCCGTCATTGACTAATTTATTTATTTTAAACTACCAAACGTTTTGCAATATAATAATATAACAAAAGTCAAGTCTGGTGACATTTGACGTCACCTGATATTGCAAGAATATCTTGTTTATTTTGTCTTTGCAAGAACTTGTTTTAAATGGACTGAAGCAAAACAAACAGTTGAAGTGATGAGCACTGAAGTTTTCTTTCAAACTTGGATAATAATAATAATTTTTAATCAACATGTCAGTAAAAGAAAGAGAGACATGTAGTTGTTAGTAGCTTAGTGTCAACTTAGCATAGAACCAAAAATTTAAGTAGCCATTTTCCTTGTCCGGGGGTTATCCAGTAAAAGAAAAATGTGTTAAAATTGGTCAGGTTGCCTTAAAGGGGTACTACCGTGCTGACAACTTAGCCACTATCTAAAGGATAGGGGATAAGTTGCCTGATCGCGCGGGGTCCCGCCGCTGGGGACCTCCGCGATCTCGCACGCAGCACCCCGCTCTCATCAGGCCCCAGAGCGATGTTCACTCTGGGTCTGATGACTGCTGATCACGGGGCCGGAGTATTGTGACGTGCGGGGTCCCGCCGCTGGGGACCGCCGCGATCTCGCACACAACGCCCTGCTCTCATCAGGCCCTGGATCGTGACGTCACAGCCCACCCCCATGTGACGTCATGCTCCGCCCCCTCAATGTAAGTCTATGGCAGGGGGCGAGACAGCTGTGTCGCCCCTGCCATAGACTTGCATTGAGGGGGCGGAGCGTGACGTCACACGGGGCGGAGCTGGGACGTCACGATCCGGGGCCTGATGAGAGCGGGGCGTTGCGTGCGAGATCACGGGGGTCCCCAGCGGTGAGACCCCGCGCGATCAGGCAACTTATCCCCTATCCTTTAGATAGTGGCTAAGTTGTCAGCACGGTAGTACCCCTTTAAGGCAACCTGACCAATTTTAAAACCTATGCTTTAGATAGGGGTTAAGTTGTCAGCACGGTAATACCCCTTTAAAGCAACAACTTTAAAACAACAAAATACACTCTAAAACCCTGCCCGGTCAGTCCCGATACCTCTCTTTACTTCCCCTGATAACACATTCTCCTGGCTCTGCTAATTTCACACTTCACAGAAAAGGAGGTAAGTCCAGCACCTACATGAATTATTAAAACACCAATCCTTTAACTAAAAATAAAGTTAAAACTGCAGCTAGGCATCCCATCGACATGTTTAGAACACTAAGGGGGAGATTTATTAAAATCTGTTCAGATGAAAAGTTCAGATTGCTGAGTTGCGCATAGCAACCAATCACATTGCTTCTGTTATTTTTTTTTAATAGTCCACAGTAGACACAGTCCAGAAAAATAAAAGTAGCGATCTGATTGGTTGCTGAGGGGCAACTCAGCAACTTTTCTCTAGATAGGTTTTGATAAATCTCCCCCAAAGTGTTCATGTTCATAATATCAGAACCCAATGGGGCCTCAGTAATGGCTGTAATATGTTTGGATGTGTACAGGGAGAGTGGACCAGAGTGCTAGGCAGACTGGGCACGGAAAGTATGCTTAATTTTAGCTATCTTACAGCCCCAGAAGACTGTTATATATTAAAAGGAACACCCCTTTAATAGTAAAACAAAAAAGGAATACTCACCTGCCTGATCCCCCTCACCACTGCTGTTCCACTGGTATCTGGAGCCCCACTCCACATCAATTCATGGTAATGTCTGGACATGCAGAAAATGGTAACTCTGGCCGAGATGTGTCACCACAGCATTTCCTGCATATTGGCATGTCATCTGAAAGCAGTGGGCCCCAAAACACCAGCAGTGACAGCAGTGGGTTGAGATCGGAACCATAAGTTTTTTTTTTTTTTTTTAAAGCAACCTGACCCCTATTAAACTTTCCCTTTTTTAGATAACCCCATTAACAAACATCTTCCGGTTTTATGACAAGTTTCACTTTGTGTTCTGTTATTTAATTAGTGGAAATGTGTACTGATCACAGTTACACAATATTTTTTGTAAAATCATGATCTACAATTGTGATTTCTACATCACTATAATCTGAATGCTCTTACTATACAGGTTATTTGACCATATTTACAAGTGTACTGACATTTTTCTGAAAGAATCAGTTTAGAAGAAGTAAATCCTGCATCCCTTTTGTTACCTATCAGATATACAAAATATATTAAGGTAAAGACCTCTATAAGTTAGGCAATTAAAACATTAAATTGGTATTTTTTTGTGTTTGGTTGGGTAAGTGGCACTTTAGTTAATTTTATAAACATTAAACATATATCATATATGCATGTATATATGAACTCTTACTGTCCTCTAGGGAAAAATGATATATATATATATATATATATATATATATATATATATATATATATATGTGTGTGTATATGTACATACATACATATATAGACTGAGATAGTAGAAACAAAAGCTACTATATAACTAACTCATTTAGGAAGAATGATATGATTAATTACTGAGGTTTTCAGTTTAGTCTCCCCTTGTAGACACAGTCCAGAAACAGTATAATCCAATAAAGGAACTAACCTCATGGAGAAAATCTAATATGGACAAAGCATAATTCTTGGTGAATAGCTAATGAAGAATTCTTCCACTATAGTAACTCCTGTCGGCCGCTGTAGTCATTCATTTATTTAGCTGTTACAACCAGAGCAGTTTATGCTTTTTATTGCAATGAGGAAAAAGAAGAAATAACTCCCAGCAATGTTTACAATGAGTGAATGGTAATATGTTCAGATTACATTGCACTGATTTGATTCTTTGTCTATGACACAATGGCCCACATTTATCATTCTGCTCCAAACCAAAATTGTCTGGTATTGCCCAGAAAAAAACAATCACAGCTCAGCTTTCATATCATAGCATCTGGTTATAAAAAAAAAAAAAGCTGAGCTGTGATTGGTTGCTGAAGGCAAATCAGACAGTTGTGGTTTCAGGCAGATTGATAAATATGGACCTTAGTTTGTATAGGGAAATCTGTTTTCCCATGTTAACTATAGATGCCATATTTATTAGCTACAGCATCAAGGTCTGCTGACTGCTGGCACTGAATTTTGGATTATTTACAAAATACCCTCCTTCCCAGGGCCACACAAAGGCACCTTTGGCTTAAGAACATCAAAGGGGCTTCAGCTTTTTACCGTGTGGCCTATCTACTTTATTGTATGTACAGTAGGCTTTAAAACATTTGCGATCATACATTGATTTTAGAGATGAGCGAACTTACAGTAAATTCGATTCGTCACAAACTTCTCGGCTCGGAAAGAGTCTCCTAGGACTGTATCCACCTTTTTCAGCCCACGGGAGCACCTGAAAGCTGAACTAATTTATGCAGGATAAGCCATCAACTGCCGAGCCGAGTAGTTTGTGACGAATCGAATTTACTGTCATCTCTAATTGATGGTATACCTAGCATGCAATATGCTATGATGTAAATGTTTATTGTGATAGAGCTCCTAGATAAAACAAAATTAAATTTTGTTTTGGTGCAGTTATTAACCTCTTGAGGACAAAGGGCGTACCTGTACGGCAGGCGGGACCCATGGCTAATGTTGGACATGACCAATCAAAGTTGATTGCGGCAACTAGAATGTTAAAAAGAACACTTCCCGGCAGCTCAGTGGTGCTGATCGGGAACAGTCCTCAAGGGGTTAAGGTAAAATCCTTGACTAGTTTGGCAGCCAGTATAGGAAGAACTGGCTTTCTGCCAGCCTGCTAACTTAAAAGATAGCGTGCTTCCAGGTGTCCATTAGATCACATCTCAAGAATTATGCTTATTCCTTCCCAACCATTCATGTTGTACTGGTGGACTGGTGCACTAGTGAGGGTATCTGTGGAGGTCCAAGAATGTGGTGGTCCATGACTAGCACTCGGGTATATCAAATAAATAGTATGTAAAAAAGACTTCCATATACTGCTATAAGGTTTCAATGTTTTTGGTGTTCAAACATGTAAAGCAGAATAGTTGCCTAGGATAGAAACCTTATACTAAACTGCTTAGAATTCTGCATCTATAAATTTCCAAAAAATAATTTGAACTCTGTTTTCTTATTATGTAGAACTAAAACAAGGCTCATGCGGATATATTGTACAGTAAATGTCCTTATCATACACATATATAAAATGCAGTCCCTGATTCTTTAATGGACTGAAAGGAATACCTCTCCAAGAAATTCACTTTCTTCTTCTTGTACTCTTGGCTGATCCCATACAGTTATTTCTAACATTCGCTCTCTAAAGTTTTTTCGATGCACATGGGAGTAAACAAATGTTTGGTTCCATTTTGGTTCGGAGCTTTTCTTCACTGTTTTGGTCCTCCGCTTACTTTTATCGCTGCCAAAAGATATTTTAGAGTACAGTTACTTACTGCCATCTAGTGGCAACTGATAAGATTGCAATCTGGTGATTACTGTTCTCTAGTTACAGAAAATAACAAACAAATGCCTGCATAAAAATCATCTTTAGATTCTGACAACATAATAAACAATGCAAATAAAAAATAAAATAAAAAATAAAAAAACAAGATGGATTATTACCTTCTATCCGGAAGAAAATACATTTTAACATAGGGATTCCTGGGGCGCCCATCTGGTCTCGGTGGGAGATCTATTGCTTGTAGCACAGTGACTATTAGATGATGTTCTACTTTATCATACAATAATTTTACCTAAAGTAAATGAAATATAATTACTACTATTGTAATAATAGTATCCTAATTATATACACAGTGTTACACTGTACAGAACACAGATATGCTCCCACATGCATTCAACTGTGAGTTCGTACTATGAGATTTCAAGCTTTCATATTCCCAAAGTGATTTGTAAATTAAGTCAGTGATCAGACTTGTTGTTAAAGGAGTACTCCACCCCTAGACATCTTATCCTTAAAGGGGTTATCCACCATAAGGTGATTTTAGTACGTACCTGGCAGACAGTAATGGGCATGCTTAGGAATAATTAGCTATGTTGTGAGATTACCATAACATTTGTGAACTAGTATTTCCTGTTTGACTTTTCTCTTTTTGACTACAACTCCCACAATTCCATTTTCCTCCCTCCCACACATCAGCCACCCCACCCATTGAAACATAAATGAGCTGCAGACCTGTGGTTTTCAATTAGGGTGCCTACAGCTGTTGCATTAGTTGCAGATTGATCCCTCTCCCACCAAGCGATCCCTCCACCCATTGAAGCAGACAGGCTTCCTGTCATCAGCTGACTAGTGAGTCAGGTCTCGCCCCCATTGGAAGCTGGGAAAAATCTGAGACAACAGTCAGGTACAGACACTATATTATGAACTACACTAACTTTACAGCCCCTGTAGCATAGTCAAATAAAAAAAAATCCTGGAATACCCCTTTAATCCTTTGGATAGGGGATAAGAGGTCTAATGGCAGAGCACCACTTTAAGGGGAACAATTCCACATTTCTAAAAACAGGTTTTGACCACGTATCATTCTTTACAGAGTACATCCAAGAGTACAACTTTCTATAAATGAACAGTACAAGTCAGGATAAACAATTAGGTCATACATTTTATTACAAGAAAATGCATTTTTCTTAAAACGTTACTGTTGTTAGAAACAGCTTTTTTTCTTTTTTTCTTTTCTTAAATACTTCATATAAAAAATTTGATTGCTAAAGATGTGAAATTTTTTATTTTTTTTAAAACACCACTAGGGGTTCCTGTCTCTTAATTTTGTTACTAATGACTAGTGAAACACATTGAGGTTGGGAAACACTGCCTTAGGCTGGCTGTTTCTATGTATAGTCTGGTTTAAAGGGGTACTCCGCGAAAACTTTTTTCTTTTAAATCAACTGGTGGCAGAAAGTTAAACATATTTGTAAATTACTTCTATAAAAAAAATCTTAATCCTTCCTGTACTTATTAGCTGCTGAATACTACAGAGGAAATTCTTTTCTTTTTGGAATGCTTTCTGATGACATCACGACCACAGTTCTCTCTGCTGACGTTATTATAATAATAATAATGCTTTATTTATTGTTGTCCTTAGTGGGATTTGAACCCAAGCCCCCAGCACTGCAAGGCAGCAGTGCTAACCACTGAGCCACCATGCTGCCCTTAGCATACATCTGCTATGCATGGTTGCTAAAATGGACAGAGATGTCAGCAGAGAGCACTGTGCTCGTGATGTCATCAGTGTTCCAAAAAGAAAGGAATTTCCTCTGTAGCATTCAGCAGCTAATAAGTACTGGAAGGATTAAGATTTTTTTAATAGAAGTAATTTACAAATATGTTTAACTTTCTGACACCAGTTGATTTAAAAGAAAAAAGGTTTTCACCGGAGTACCCCTTTAACTATGCCACCAAAAAAATGGCAACCTTTTGGAGAAGATTCTGGGGAAGATTTATCAAAATATGTGCAGGAAAAGAGTGGTGCAGGTGCCCGTGGCACCAATCAGATTGCTTCTTTTATTTTTAAATGGGCCTCTGAAAAATAAAAAAAGAAGAAATCTGATTGGTTGCTATGGGTTACTGCACCACTCTTCCTTTGCACTGGTTTTGATAAATATCCCCCTCTGTTTAGGATGTCGTGATTCAAGGCCCTTTGAGGAGTCGAGTATTGAATCAGAAAGTGTTTACCTGCAATTGATGGCACTGGAGAGCCAACTTCTGCTCCTTCTGGAGGACAGCTACTTGTATTGCATTTAACTCAATAAAAGAAGAAAATGTCTGCAGACTCCTCTCTGCTTCTCGCCCTACTACCTGCACTAGTGTGAACAGTGTAAACCTCAGGGCATCTACCCTGCACAAACAATACAGTGCTATCATACAAGTGAAAAGGTCACAGCACTGGCAAGTTTGTGAATAGAGGCTGTGGGGAAGGGGGTTGAACTGGTGTGAAATAGTTCTAGGAGAGGCCAATAGAAATGTTTCATAGTGGGCCTATCTCCACTAAGTACTTTATCTGTATAGCACAGAAGGTGAAATATTGCACAGTGCCAGTAACAACACCATGGCCCTCATTTACTAACAGGATTCTGACTCTTTTTTGTCAAGTTTTGCACCTAAATTCAGTCACACGGAACGTATGACAGAATTTGCAACAGAAATAACCCGACAGAATCTGAATCACTCTGAGTGGAAAAAAAAAAACCTACAAAATGGGCGTTGTTTTTGGGAAAAGGGGTGTGTTCCCTACATTTCATCCAAAATCACTCGTCTTTTCTGAAAAACACTCCGAAAATCATGTGAATTTTCTGGGAAGAAAACCGTACACTTTAAAGCGTGTATAAAGTTTCAGAAAGTGGAGTAAATTGTCTGGCTGTTTGTTCCTTTGCCTGCCTCGTCTTTTTCAAGTGATTCTGTTTTATTTTTTTGCACAATTTATTTTTTAAATAATTTTTACCTTTATTTTCAAATTTTTTTGGAGTCCTTCAAACACGTTTTTTTTCTTTCTATTGTTTGAGTAATAATGGTGAATACATTTTTTTAAAAAAGTATATACCGTATTTATCGGGGTATACCACGCACCGGCCTATAACACGCAACCTCATTTTACCAAGGATATTTTTTACCCAAATATCCATGGTAAAATGAGGGTGCGTGTGTGCGCGTGTATACCCCGATACACCCCCAGGAAAGGCAGGGGGAGAGAGGCCGTCGCTGCCCGCTTCTCTCCCCCTGCCTTTCCTGGGGTCTAGAGCCCTGCTGCCGGCCCTTCTCTCCCCCTGACTATCGGCGCCGCTGCCCGTTCTGTACCCCTGACTATCGGTGCCGGCGCCGATAGCCAGGGGGAGAGAAGCCGCGCCGACAGCCAGGGGGAGAGAAGGGGCAGCGGCACCCATTGCCTCCGGCGCGCGTCCCCTGCATCGTTGCTATGCACGGTGCGGCGCACTGACGTCATGCGCCGCGCCGTGCAGCGCATAGCAACGACGCCGGGGACGCACGCCGGAGGCCTGCAGCAGCGCGGACTCGACCCAGGTAATTATGCCACCGGGGATGGAGGGGAGGCAACGGGGCAGCGGCGCCGGCAATGGGTGCCGCTGCCCCTTCTCTCCCCCTGGCTGTCGGTGCCGCTTCTCTCCCCCTGGCTATCGGCGCCGGCAATGGGGCGCCGGCACCGATAGTCAGGGGGACAGAACGGGCAGCGGCGCCGATAGCCAGCGGGAGAGAAGGGCCGGCAGCAGCGCTCTAGACCCCAGGAAAGGCAGGGGGAGAGAAGCGGGCAGTGACGGCCTCTGTCCCCCTGCCTTTCCTGGGGGTGTATCGGCGTATAACACGCACATAGACTTTAGGCTAAAAATGTTTGCCTAAAAAGTGCGTGTTATACGCCGATAAATACGGTATGTATATATATATATAGAGAGAGAGAGAACAGAAGGTAGCAGCACACCGTCAGAGTAATTGTAGGTGGGTGCAATTCACTGCAAAAACACTGCAGCACTCCAGTTCTTAAGATGAAAAAACTTGTAAAAGTAGTTTTATTCCACTAAGGTGCAATAGGCTATGTTTCAGCTGCGAGCATGCAGCCTTTTTCAAGCCTTGAAAAAGGCTGAGTGAAAAAAAAAAATACAAAATGGGCGTTGTTTTTGGGAAAATGGGCGTGTTCCCTACATTTCATCCAAAATCACTTGTCTTTTCTGAAAACCACTCCGAAAATCATGTGAATTTTCTGGGAAGAAAACCCTACACTTTACAGTATGTATATACAGGGTGGGCCATTTATATGGATACACCTTAATAAAATGGGAATGGTTGGTGATTTTAACTTCCTGTTTGTGGCACATTAGTATATGTGAGGGGGGAAACTTTTCAAGATGGGTCGTGACCATGGCGCCAATTTTGAATCCAACTTTAGTTTTTTCAATAGGAAGAGGGTCATGTGACACATCACACTTATTGGGAATTTCACAAGAAAAACAATGATGTGCTTGGTTATAACGTAACTTTATTCTTTCATGAGTTATTTACAAGTTTCTGACCACTTATAAAATGTGTTCAATGTGCTGCCCATTGTGTTGGATTGTCAATGCAACCCTCTTCTCCCACTCTTCACACACTGATAGCAACACTGCAGGTGAAATGCTAGCACAGGCTTCCAGTATCTGTAGTTTCAGGTGCTGCACATCTCGTATCTTCACAGCATAGACAATTGCCTTCAGATGACCCCAAAGATAAAAGTCTAAGGGGGTCAGATCGGGAGACCTTGGGGGCCATTCAACTGGCCCACGACGACCAATCAACTTTCCAGGAAACTGTTCATCTAGGAATGCTCGGACCTGACACACATAATGTGGTGGTGCATCATCTTGCTGGAAGAACTCAGGGAACGTGCCAGGTCCGAGCATTCCTAGATGAACAGATTCCTGGAAAGTGGATTGGTCATCGTGGGCCAGTTGAATGGCCCCCAAGCTCTCCCGATCTGACCCCCTTAGACTTTTATTTTTGGGGTCATCTGAAGGCAATTGTCTATGCTGTGAAGATACAAGATGTGCAGCACCTGAAACTACGGATACTGGAAGCCTGTGCTAGCATTTCTCCTGCAGTGTTGCTATCAGGGAGTGAAGAGTGGGAGAAGAGGGTTGCATTGACAATCCAACACAATGGGCAGCACATTGAACACATTTTATAAGTGGTCAGAAACTTGTAAATAACTCATGAAAGAATAAAGATAAGTTAAAACCAAGCATTTCATTGTTTTTCTTGTGAAATTCCCAATAAGTTTGATGTGTCACATGACCCTCTTCCTATTGAAAAAAACAAAAGCTGGATTCAAAATGGCTGACTTCAAAATGGCCACCATGGTCACCACCCATCTTGAAAAGTTTCCCCCCCCCCCTCACATATACTAATGTGCCACAAACAGGAAGTTAATATCACCAACCATTCCCATTTTATTAAGGTGTTTCCATATAAATGGCCCACCCTGTATATATATATTTTCACAAATTATATATTTTTTTCTTTTCTGGTTTTTATTTTCATTGCGACAGATTTATGCATGCACCAGATTTTAATGTGCGAAAGTATTAACCATGTGACAGATTTTACCATGCGACAGATGAACCCTGCGACAGAAATAACCGTGCAACAGATTTTTTACCTGCGACAGATTAGTAAATACCAAGAGAAAAAAAGGTCGGAAAAGCAAAAGTCAAACACAAACCGACACTCCACTCTTAGTAAATGAGGGCTCATATGTTGTTCGCAGAGTCAAATGTTCACTAAAAGGGTTTGTTCACATGTGCTTATTTTATGCTGCAGATTTTGCTATCCATTGAAGTCAATAGGCAGCAAAATCTGCAGCAGATCAGCAGCAAAAATACACACATGTAAACATACCTTAAGGGTTTACATCACAGTTTTTACCAGGGCTGTGGAGTCGGAGTCGAGGAGTCGGACGAAATTTTGGGTACTTGGAGTCGGAAAACAATGCACCGACTCCGACTTCTACTAAATTTAGATTGGAATTTAAAAAAAGCAAGTTAAAATGTCCCAATTCACAAAAAGTTATAATTAATGACTTCTCTACAGTAAGAGTAAAGACAAATGCATGCAGTGCCTCACGTAACCGCAAAATGAACACGTTAAGTGATCGTGAAGAAGCATGCTTTTCATGTGCTTCACTATATGGCATGCAACGCACAATTAGGAGCGGCAATACTTATACTTTCCATAGTGTTGTGTTCTGCTGTTACAGGGAACCCATGGGTAACCTAGCCTCTCACTGATAAGGGATTAAGTAAATACGTTTTTTGCAGGACTAGAGACACTTGTATAAGTGAAGGGAATGGAATGGAGGGTTAATAGTTCAAGACTGAAGCTGTAAACCATTGGAAAAACTGCTGCCATTCAGCTAAGGCTATATAAACTTGTAAACTCCGATTGTTAGCTTAAACTTTAAACATTACTTTGGGATTCTACTAGGGAAATAATGTTTTATAATAAATGCCCCTTCCTGGATCCTCCCACTGCCCTATCTTCAGCAGCAGATCAGCACATAAAAAGGAGAAGGCAGCAGCTTCTGCCCAACTACCTCTCTCTGCTACAAGAGCTTAGAAGAACTTGGTGGAACAGCTTCTTGGATTCAACTGTAAGTGTTTATAAATACATTTGCATATTAATACAGAGGAGTCGGAGTCGGGGAGTCAGAAGTACAAAAAACTTTGGAGTCGGAGTCGGAACATTTATCTACCGACTCCACAGCCCTCATTTTTACATCCATTGAATGGATTGTAAAAATGGATGGCTCAAAATTGTAAAAAATAAAATAAAATGGATGTGTCTAAAAATCCTCTCTCACAGTCGGATGGTAGTAAGTTTTCATGGATCTTTGTCTGTTTTATTAAAAAAAAAAACCTGTCTCCATTTTTATGTTTTTCAATCTTTCTAGACTATTTAAAAGCCTAAAAAAATTTTTTTTAAATGCGGTCAACCACAATTTTCCACCTGACTGAAAATCTGACAAAAGGTAAATGGACCAAAACAGATGCATGTGTTAGATACAATTTTGTTTATAGAGATCAATGGATATGTCGAGATATACAATTCTATAAAATGTTTAAGGATAAATTGTATGAACTAGATGAATTTAAAAATAATAATGTGAAAAAATGTATAAAATCGTATGAACTAAATGGATGTATAAATAATGATGTTTCTGTTTCCCTGGCATAATTACACCTTTATGGTACAGTGTTCCCTATTTTCAATGTCGGCAACAAATCAAATATCATATCCTACTGTGACATGATATACTTACAGACAGCTGTCCTGGCAAGACCTGAGGTGCATCTTTAAGAGCTCCAGGACTAGTTGGAGATATAACAGATATTGAAGGCCTGTCCATCTTCTGAGATTCAAAGGAACTAGAACCTTGAACAAAAAGTTTATTGAATTAATGACCTACCACCTAAATATTCATTGACACAATCCATTACACAAAGGCACTAAAGAAAGATAAGTCATTGTGATACTCCTTATGTGATACTATGGAATATGAAGAAGATTAACATGGATAAATGTAAGGTTATGAGCTTTGTCAAGGAAACAAAATGTACAATAATGTACTAAACAGAAAAACCGTGGTTAAATCAGCCACCGAGAAGGACTTGGGGATATTAGTAGACAGTCTCCTGTTCCGATATTGCTGCTGAACATTAAAACAAAACAACCAGAAGTGCCCTAGAAGAGCAGTGCCCCCTACACTCTGAACCTCCCTACACAGGCAGAGCAACCCTTGTCACACATCTCTAACTCATTTTCTTCAGGGGTGCTCTAGGTGTGACAATCACACATGTCAGCAGGTTTCCTCAATTAGAGTTTATAGAGTTTATCATAACTTACAACTCTGCCCTTTACCATGCCAAAAACCTAAAACCTAAAACAGCTCTTTGATAATATTCATGCCCTGCTTAGGCATAAAGTGCAGGCGACTTTCACAGATCTCAACAGTGAAGGCCTAGCCACTTATTTCAAAGTTGGCATGAAATGAGCTCCCAATCTCTAAGCAGCATTGATCCTATTCCATTCCCCATGTCCTTTTGTTCACTTTTATCATGCATCCTTTCGGAGGAGATTCTGATTTGGCTGATAATTTATTGTCATGTTTCAAGGCTCTTAAAGTAGTCAAGGGTTGATTTAGAAAGTGTTTCCCGTCAATAGATGGCACTAGAGAGCCAACTCTGTTCATTCTGGAGGACAGCTACTTGCTTTGAATTTGACCCATTAAAAGAAGAAAATGTCTCCACACTATTCTTAGCTTCTCCTTCTATGACCTGTACTAGTGACCCTATCACCGTACACCTTATCCAGTCTCTCTCCTCAACTGTATAATATAGATATAAATGGATATGATTCACTTCTTATCCCCAACCAATGTCCCAGCACAATTGTCAACCAATACCCACAGTGGAAAACAAGAAAAAATACTAAACAAATATTGTGCTATGGGATCTATGGGTGTCTTGAAACGCGTTTGTTGTGGCGGTTATTTACTGTACAGCAGAGTTTTTATTACACTGTTTCCATGAGTCCGAATGATCTAATCCATATGCCAGAGTTTGTCTGAATAATGCCAGCTCATTATTCTAACCTGAGGCTGACTGGGCTTCCCTCTATAGTATCACCAGTGAGACATATGGCTTCCGATACCTGAAATTACTTATAGCCCTATTATTAGCTCATCTGGATGCTACCAGTGAATTTCTAGCCAACTGTATGGCCATGTAGCCAGTCTGTGATTCCATCTGGCAGTGGCAGAACAGCACAGTTAACTTCTCAGGATAGCCGGTCTGCAAATCGATCAGGCAACGGCGGAGCGGCACAGCGAACACGGTAGTAAAGGCGGTCTGCGACACCACCAGGCAGCAGATGACTGACGTACAAACCACTGCTTTCTAGAGCTCCAGTGATGCCGAAGTGGTGAGCTGTATCTTGTATCTACTATCTGTAGCATTTTCCTTGACAGGCAGCACAATCTGCATTTTGACAGATGGCATCTTTGAACATTTTCTTTCATACAGGATTTTACGCACGATTTGGATGGATTTTATTTTTCAGGACATTTATTTTCAGGATTTTTTTTTACAGGTTTTTTTATTTCCAGGATTTTTTAGATACTGGATTTTCGTTGAGAACAGTGCTATACATTCTGCTTTTTTAGATTTATAGTGCACCCACAAGGGCCCTGTGGAGTGCAGGTTTATATATGTATGTCTATATTGACTAGTTTTAATAAATTAGTTTTTATTGATTTTATGTGTCCATTTAATCTTCGAGCCACAATATTTATTTGTTTTTTCTCTCCCTACTGTCACTAGTCAACCTCTGTTTGTTTATCTTTATTACTGGCAAAGAATCTCTTTTTCTCTCCCTACTGTCACTAGTCAACCTCTGTTTGTTTATCTTTATTACTGGCAAAGAATCTCTTTTTCTCTCCCTACTGTCACTAGTCAACCTCTGTTTGTTTATCTTTATAATAATCTCCAAAGCCACAACACTTCCTGAATATGTTTCCTGTAAACCATCCTGCCTGATATGCATGGTTCCTGTGGCCTCTGTTGTCTTCTCTGGCTGCTTGATATTTTTTGCCATCCCATTCTTCTATCCCCTTGCCTAGATCTCCCAGGAATCATTGCAGCTCTGCTTTGCCAGCCCCCCCCCCCCCTCCTTTTGTTCTGAGCAGAGAAAAAGGCTCAGTGTCTGATTGGCTGAGGCTGCACACAACTCACAATTTTTAGCACTAAAGAGAGCATGACTCATCAGTGCAGGGCAGAAACCACATGGTCTGTGTCTCTAATTAGGGTTGGGGCTGCTTTCAGAGAGGGATATGGACAGAGACAGACTGAATGGCTGGATAATTACCTCACTTTATGCATGTAAGTGACAAACAAAGAGGAGGAACTGCTCTATTTAGCTAATGAATTATATTTAGACAATTAAATAGGTTGATGAGAGAGAAAGGATTGGATATGGGTTACCTACGCCTCAAAACATCTCCAGGCTATGTTCCCACTCAGTTTTCTAGGACATGTTTTGAGCCTAATTTTGCTCAGGATTTTTTCCAGACAAAGAGACAACTATAATGGATAGATTTTGTAATTTTTTCAGTGTTTTTGACACACTGCTGGTTTTGGTAATAACATTGATCAAAATAAGGAAAAATATAAGGTTAAAAAAATAGCTGCAAAACTGAGTGGGAACATAGCCCCAGAATCCATCCTTTTCTTACTCTTCCTGTTTCATTGCAAAAAGAGGCCAAAAACTCTGATTTGTTTTGTCTTGTAAGGGCCCATTCACTACAGAATTTCCCCCAAAATTCTGTCTGTCACTGGATCATTCCTCCTGTGATGGGATCATATAGTACCAAGCCATTGTCATGAAAGGTGGGCTTGCAATGATTGCACTGCTATTAAACCTGCCATCCTAGTACAAATGAGAAGAGGTTAAATAGTAGTGCAAGGGGTTACCACAGTATAGAACACATTTGGCATATCATAAAAGTCAGGAAGTACCATAAGACTACATTTTTTATGTATCAAAATTATTTGAGCATCATTCTTAAGATAATAACCCCCCCTTTAAAGTTGCACACTTCCTTTAACATAAGTGATAATAATAATAAAAAAAACACCTACTAGATTCTAATGGAGGATGGGAGCTTTCTGGGATCCTTGGAATGTCACTGGAAGTAAACAGCAATAAAAGAGACCATTACAACCATTAGAGGGCACTGGTGGCAACAAAAAACAGATCATGTTTTACTGAATTTAGGAGAGTTCTAGGATACAATAATTCTATAATACTGTATGGCATTCCACTAAGCATGTCACAATCATTTATTTTTGGAATTGTATAGATTCTGACCGTTAAAAGCCCTTGATGCCTTTCTATAAACATAAGCATATGGAACTATAGTAAGGCACACATTCAAAACAGTTAAATATGAATTAGCTATAGAGTTCCATACACAGAACAAATATAAACAATAACATACCCAATGGGTCGTGACACAATGATCTCAACTTGGGGTTCTGATTTTGATTGTAAAATTATGTTGTAAACATCTTCATTTGTGGCTCCTGGCAAAGGTTTTCCATTCCATTCTAGAACTTCATCACCTTCAATGTAGAACAGACAGAAGTCTTTAAAAATGATTTTAATAGCAAACACATGGTTATTAAAACTTTAATGACAATATACAGAATATGATGCAAGGCAATCAGATGCAAAGCCCTTCTTTCAGCAAGATAGGCCTTAGGGTTCATTCACATGGCACTGATGTGTGCACAGGAACTGTATTTGCTTCTAGTGGAGAACACCTCCATTATACAGCATGCAATGGAGCATACCATGATCAAAATCGGATACAAGTTCTTACAATCACATGGTGCTGTGATACGGAACATTGCACAAACACTACACTGTGCAGGAGCCCTTACAGTATGTCAACTTTTTCCCAGAAATATGACCAAGACTGTCTGCTAAAAGTAATAAATCCTGTACTTATCTCCTAAGCTCCTCTGCAGCCTCAGATATTGCGGCACCCAGTCTACACCACGCTGCACTTCCTGGTGCTGAGGTCAATAAATCACATTACTGCACATCCAATCACATCCAGACAGGACTCAAGGCAGTGAAAAGTAATGATAAGATGCTACTTATTAATCCAGTCTGCCTCACTCTCCGCTTCCTCTTTTACATTTTACCCTGCTAAACAGCCCCTTTAACTATCTAGGGAATGTGGAGCACTGTAAAGAGTGCTTTCCACTGAGATAAATTTAAAAATTAATACATTTGACTATACTTAAAATTAAAGACTTTTGAGACTTCTCATTTGAAATCCAATCTTGACTTTTAAATTAACAATTGCAACTAAAAAGTGGGCATTCACGCTCAATAATGTTTACATAACATATCTCAAAGTATAGGGAACAAAAATGAACTGCAGAAAGGCACTCTAAGTGCTGATAACCCAATAACACAGGTGTGTGTGTGTGTGTAAGAAGTGGATGTAACCACTCACCTTGCAGCGTTGTGCTGAGGGCACAACACAAGAAGCACATTGACACAACTACTGGTGTGTCGTCAGATGCATAGGATCAGCCAGGTGTCCGGCCGCTGCTTAGATAAGCTTGGCGGTAATATAATCAATCAAGATGGACTCACGGTGAAGCCTCCGATGTGTCTGAAAATTCCCCCCAGGAGGCAACAAAACGAAGTTAGGACATCTACTAGGCGGTGCTCCTATTGCTATTGAGAAGTGTTAAACTACCCTAATTAAAACTAGAAAATAATAAATAGTAGAATTTATTGCTAGGGACAATGCATTTTAAGAGCGTACTGCTCTCTTTGTCAGGTTTGTGACAAAAAGTGTTAAACTCATACATATAAATACATATAAGATGGCATTTGACCCAGAAGGGTTAGTGATGTCACTAGAATAAAATGCATACAGGTCCAGGTTGATATCAGATAATACACTGTAAAATATAAAATACAGTGTAAAAATAAATATAATTTCTATGTAATTACATGTATGCTTTTCACACTTTTTGTCACGGACCTGACGATTAGTACACTTTAGAAATGTGTTGTCCCTAGCAATAAATTCTACTATTTATTATTTTCTAGTCTGGTCCATTTTAATCAGGGTAGTTTAACCCTTTTTATATCAATAAGATCATCCTATGAAGCTGTCCAGTCTTCGTTTGTTGGCTCCCATGGATCTTCTGACACATCAGAGACTTCACCTGGATCGATTAAATAACATATTTTATTAATATATTTTTTAAGGTTGTGCTCACATGTTCAGGTTTTTAAAAGCAACTATTAAATATAAGTAGTGTAAGTTGGCATGTAAGTAGACATAACCTTTAACCAGCACAGTGATCATTTACTTATTTCAGATAGCAAGTGTAGTCTCGCGGGATCTCATTGACGTCATTTCGGGTTCTCACGATCCCCGTGATAGGGACGTACTTCAGCACTAGCGTCCTGTGATTGGCTCCTACCATATATAAATAGAAGGTCCTGTACCCCCGATAGACTACGCCCCGGAAGAAGCTGGGATAGTGAAACGTTGAGTGTCGGAGATCCTGGTGTATTTCCATTATGTAAGGCTCCTTTCACACTATACTGTTGCTCTGTTACAAATGGACGCTATTGGCTCTTTTTTTTCTACTTTGGCTGCCATTTACATCTGTTATTGTAATGGAGCAAAACGGGAGTTATAACGGGTAAAGAGGATCCCATAGCGTGAGAAAAAGACGTGACATGCACCGACCAGAAAGTGAAAGGAGCCTAACTACTATCTTGCTGTTATGCAATAGGCACACTGAAGTGATACTCCAGTTGGGGTAACTTGCTTTATTTCGGTAATTGTGCTTGCGGGCTTTGAAATTTCCACTAGGGGTTTGTAACACTGTTAGTTATTAGGCTGGCAGTGATCACTATATATAGTATTGTTTTGATACTAATTACTCATCTGTATACCCCTGGGGACCTCCGTCTCTGCACCATGCAGTTCTATCTCTGATTGCAATTCCTTGCATGATCATTATGTTCTTACTTGTTTTTTTGTTTTGTTTTTTTTTTATGTATGTCCATTATTGTAGGTATGTCTAATAATGTGACTTCATTTGTATTTGGTCCATAAACGCTTCTTTTTCATTGTATTGTAGTAATAATTGCAACTAACAAACTGAATGTGTGAACACACCGGAAGATCTGATTGTTAATAAGAAATTTATCAGAAATACAGTATATGTGTGAGATGGATTAAAGAATAATGTGCCTAATAACAATCAATCAAAAAGTTTTTTCCCCTTTGAAGAGGATATCCAGGAATAGAAAAACAGTGCTAATGTCTTTTAAAAACAGCTCCACGTCTGTCTCCATATTGGGTGTGGTTTTACAACTTGGCTCCATTCACTTCATTAGAACTGAGCTGCAGAACCACACCCAACCTGGAGTCAGACAGGGAGCAGTTTTTGATAGAAAGTAGCTGTGGTTTTTTTATTCTTGGATAGCCACTTTGTAGTGTGAGGTATAAGACCTGTAAGAAACACTCCAGGTTATTAATGCACACTTAATAATGCACACCTAAATAATGCACACTTACTATTTCAACTGTGCCATCTGTTCCCCTGAGTCCACACACATTCAAAAACTACTGTAATTTGAGTTAAAAACAATGTCAATAACTTTTTTTTTCTCCTTACATTTTCAAAGGTTCTTTGTGCTGCTTTGAAAATATGTGAGTTTGTTTTCGCACCATATTTGGCTTTTTTGCACCCCTTTTGTTTTTTTTAGTGAAAAAATTGTCCAAGTTAGCAGACAAATTGTAAATCTCTGAAAAATTCTGGTGTAAGCAAGTTAATCTTACATAATATTCCATGATTACACTATTAGTGCCCACACAAGAACAACTGTGTGGATAAAACATGTCTGAAGACATGTTTAAAAGAAAAATTGCTTTAGCTATCAGTATTGACCAGAGTGTCTAAAGGGTTAATGGCTGACATCAGTGTGATCGCTGATGTCCACCATTAGTGGCGGGTGCATGGTTGCTGACAACAAGCAGGACCCGCAGTCTATAAGTCAAGTGCAGCTTCAGCACTCGCTTCATAGACTGAAAACCCACTGCAATGTACATGAACCATGGCACAGCCATTTACAGTACATTGTGAGTCCTCTAGGGGTTAAATGTGAGTGACGGTGTAGTCAGGTAGCACAACCTAGCCTGCATTTTTAATTGAAACAACCATGATGACAGATGGATGTGTTGTTGCAACCCTTTGAAGAAAAATGTAGGCAAAGCTTAAAAAGTTGTTTGTTTTTATAATTTGCCCAAAAAATTATTTATATTTCAGTTGGTGTGAAATTTTTGATGTAAAATGGACTCTTATCCTTTAAAAAAATATAATGTAAAACTTGAAATTTACATCACAACATCCACTTTTGAATATTTATTAAAAACTTTTTGTGCCAAAATTTGGTCCCCCATTGTATTTTGGTTGTGTCTTCCCAAAACTACAGAAAATAGGGCAAATCTACTTTGAGTGCAATAATGTAAGTAAAAACACATACTTTTTTACCATTGTATTGGAAGAAAAAAGGTTATAGAAATCTGTCAAAAATACAATCTGTGAACATAGCCTAAAAATTACAAATCTTCAAGTGTGATTATAGGTTACCGTAAATCACTTTCGTCCCACGTCAATAAAAAGTGCACTTTGAACAAGTAAACACATCAAGTACATTCAAGTAATGTGAATGGACCTAAAAGCCACTTGAGTCTCCGCAGTTTAGGCTGTTATAGTCTAGCAATGTGAACTCATTGGGGGTATAGGGGTACTGAAGTGATGGAAATTTACCCCCTCTCTCTGCAAATTCAGAGGATTTATTGAAAATGTAGGCAACATTAGAAAATAGAAATATGGCTGAAAAATCATGCCTGCCACATTAGCTGAAACAAGTAAGCTCAAGGTTTACACAAGAACCTTTACATTATCCTCTAATATTAGCTTATGCTGCACTATATAAGCAAAATAAATCCCAGAGTGCTTCTTTAAGGTTTAGAAAGCAATGTTCTGTACAGCAGACCAAAGCCTGGAAAAAACATACAACACAAATGAAGTGCTGACCCAGCAAAGAAAACCCTTTACTTAGCAATACTAAACACAGCTCCAGCAGCTTGCAAGACTGATTTGTTATCTATTGATATATATTTATTTTTGTGCAACCTAATGTCCCGTGGGAACATCTATTATTGCACCATCATCTGCAATTTGTAACTAAACACAGACAGGGAAATCTTAGCAGTGTTGCCTTTTAGAGGCTGACAGTATTTAAATTAAATGTTTTAATAAAATATTATCCACGCTCTGGGGCTCATACACACAGCGACAAATGTGCAAGCTAATAACCCTGTCAATCTGCACTCCCAATATGCAGTTTTGAGGCAATATTTAAAAAATGGTGGGTTTAAGTCTTTGTTTTCTTTTTCCTTTGGCGTTTTTTCTCCTGTATTTTTATCATTTCCTCTATTGAAGAAATGGGGGGCGAAAAAAAATACACAGAAAAAAAGGCAATGCTAAACCCACTCTGAGTTTTTCATGGTGTTTTTTTGCTTCAATATACTTTTAAAGGAGAAAAACGCCAATATTTTGTAAAAATAAATAAATAAAAGCTGTAGTTTCAGCATGCTGTGATTTTTGAAAACTGACAGTGAGCCTGAAACTGCAGAAAGATGCAGAAAAATCTGGAAAAACAAAAAAACAAAAAACAGGGACTTAAAACACGCTAACTGCACAAAAAAAGGCATGTAAAGCACACGGCAGAATTTACAAGCAAAATTTTGCTGGAATATATTCCACTCAGAAATTCCGCAGCAACAAAGCCATATAGATTTCAATGGGATTCTGTGGACACTGTGCACACACCGAAATCTGTGGCGGAAATCCTGATTCTGGCGTCTGCAGAAACACTGAAGCAGTTGAATGTTTCTGGGGATTCTGCCCGGAAATGCATTGCCGTCTATGAATAGGCACATTGCCATTGCCGTCTGAGCGTTCCTAGTGCTGCCAAATCAAGCATATGTCGGCCCGTGCTTTCCGGGTGGACATTCCGCACATATTCTGCCTGACTGAAGACGTGGATATTATTGCAAATGTAGATGATTTGGACTATAGTAAGCCATGAATAGACAAACGACTCAGGAAACGTGCAAGCCTGTAGCTTGGCTTTTGAATACCTGCTCTTAAATGACCTACAACGTCCGCCAGACTTCCCTTCTTTACTTTGGTGATGAAGGCTCCGAGACGTCCTGTATCTGTCATCTTTCCACCAACAACCTGAATGTAGAATTCAAGCAGTACAGACAGTTAGTGAAAATAGGATTAACACTCTATATCAAGATGAAGTAGGAGATTTCTCAAAACCTGTGTAGAAGAATGGTGGTGCAGTTGCCTACAGTAACCAATCAGATTTCTTCTTTTATATTTAAAGGACCTTTTTAAAAATTAAAGAAGCAATCTGATTGGTTAATATGGGCAGCTAGTCCACTTTTCCTCTGTACAGGCTTTGATAAGTCTCAACCATAGTTCCAGTTAACAACAATCAAAAGTAACACATAGAAGTGCTCTGTTTCCCCCAAAAAATTAATTTTGTAATTGTACTATGCTGCCTATCATATGCAGAAATGTTTCATTTGAGAGTATGTTCACATAGGGAAATACAAACTATCAGTGGATTTGCGTTGGACCATCCAAAGCATATTACAATACCTGCAAAGCGAATGAGACTTTAAAGGGAGTCTGTCAGCTCTGTATAGGGTACTGACCTTTCATTGTTTTGATGGCCATTTAGTTGCAGCTGAAGTATCACATACAGCCCACTCATTACATTCCAGAAGGCCTTAGGTGGGGTTCACACACGTAATGTCCACCCAGAAAACTCTGGATGGACATTCTGTGCATAGCAGCTAGGGCTGCGTAGATATACACCATCACCACTGTCAGCAATTTCCAAGCAGAATCTTGATGCGGTGTAATCCCAGCCGTAGGCTAGGTTCACACTACAGAATTTCTGAATGTATTTACACTTAGTAATTACACAATGTAGCAGCCTCCCATTGTTTTGAATGGGATTCCGCTGCGCAGTGCACACTACAGAGTTTCAGCAGCGGACATTTATCTGTTGAATTTCTGCCACCAGAAAAATGATCTTGCTCACCAGCGGTGCAGTCCACACTCAAAATCTTTGGACGAATTTTCTGGAAATTTTTGTGCCACACTCCTATAGCAGTTCATACATTCGTTAAAGGAGTTGTCCACTTTCTATTTTTTTTTCTTCACTGTGTATACAGTAGGAAATCATACAGTTTCCTAATATACATGTATAAAAAATTCTGTTTCTAGTAAACATAAATGGTACAATCTAAGGGTCAGTTTGTAGTAGCACATGCCATGGACCAAAAAGAATCCAAAGTGAGATTGCACTCACCATCCACAGACTTTATTCAGCAGCGTGTAAGCATAGACAAGCGGAGGCAGGGGCAAACCGGGACAAGTTGGCAAGTTGTTTCGCGCTGGCAAGTTGTTTCGCGAGTGTACTCCGGCCAGAAGAAGTGCAAACCAGTGCGAAACAACTTGCCAACTTGTCCCGGTGTGCCCCTGCCTCCGCTTGTCTATGCCTACGTGCTGCTGAATATAGTCTCTAGATGGTGAGTGCAATCTCACTTTGGATTCTTTTTTGTTCTATTACGTTGCTTTTGCTGAGGGGCACCACCTATGTCCACATCTTTCCTTGTCTGCATTCACACCTGTCTCCGCTTCAATACACTGCCCTAGTCCTGCAAGTGCCGAATCCTCACCACTCCAGTTTCCAACAAGCCATGGACCGTCATGTGACCCTCCAAGGACATTCACATGAACCGTAATAATCAGTTAACACCATGTAGCCAGTATTGGGATCAGTATTACATTGAGGAGCAGGACTAATACAATATTAGCGCTTGCTGCAGCATCGTGCACGTGTAATAGCTGCTCTTACATTCTTCTGTCTCATCTGCGTAATTTTATACTTTATTGACAACATGACAACCTCACATAACATTGTCACCTATAGACAGAAAGTTGTCATCCAACCCTGTAGTCAACTGAATGTCAGGGGTCATGTGTGTGTATTTGGGTAGCAGGTACCATTCTACTGTACAGAGAAGGGGGTTGTTACACTGGTATAAGAAAGGTATGCAAGCAAAATGTTTATTACAAGTACCGGTATTTTAGAAAAAATTTTGATTTCTAATTATATGCATAATAAAATAAAAAAACATGTAAAAGTGGACAGTCCCTTTAGGGTGATTTCATAAATTCAGGGTTTTAATTGCAATTACTGGAAGCAAAGACAGGGACAGATCAGAAATGGAGGAAACATATAAAAGGAAAGACTGAAACTTCTCTTTTTTTTATCCATTCCTTGTTTTGTATTCATTTTGTATTGATTGCAATTAAAAACCTGAATGTGTGAACACAGCCTTAAACGTCCAGGTTTATTAAATATTTTAATCAAATCCTAAGGATGATACAGAAATGAGTGCTATGGACTGGACGTCTATTGTACCACATCATTTAAGTACCATAAAGATTGCGATATGTACTCATGCACAATAAGTAACTGCTTCCTTTCATATGCTTGCCTCAAGGGTTTACTGTAATCCTCCCCCCACTTTCCTTTTCCATAAAATAGGCTCTCCTTTTTCTATTATTGTTCCCAAACTTCTCTCTTCCTGTTTCTTTCAATCAGAAATATACTGACCCTGGCTTGATTTGTATAAACTATATGTACATTATAGAATTCATAAATAAAATTCTTATTTGCGCCAACTTTTTATTAACATTGCGATACCTAAACAAAAATGTCAGTATTTGTGACTGTTACATATAGTCTAGCCGCTCATACATGTGCTGGATGTTTTTAGTAGACAACTGATGAAATACAGTGGTAAATATTCAGTATGAGAGAACTGGAACACATTGTTAGTAAGTACACTGCTCAAAAAAAATAAAGGGAACACTTAAACAACACAATGTAACTCCAAGTCAATAACACGTCTGTGAAATCACACTGTCCACTCAGGAAGCAACACTGATTGATAATCAATTTCACATGCTGTTGTGCAAATGGAACAGACAACAGGTGGAAATCATAGGCAATTAGCAAGACACCCTCAATAAATAAGTGGTTCTGCAGGTGGTGACCACAGACCACTTCTCAGTTTCTATGCTTCCTGGCTGATGTTTTGGTCACTTTTGAATGCTGGCAGTGCTTTCACTCTAGTGGTAGCATGAGACGGAGTCTACAACCCACACAAGTGGCTGAGGTAGTGCAGCTCATCCAGGATGGCACATCAATGCGAGCTGTGGCAGGAAGGTTTGCTGTAGTGGCCAGAGCATGGAGGCGCTACCAGGAGACAGGCCAGTACATCAGGAGATGTGGAGGAGGCCGTAGAAGGGCAAAAACCCAGCAGGACCATTACCTCTGCCTTTGTGCAAGGAGGAACACTGCCAGAGCCCTGCAAAATGACCTCCAGCAGGCCACAAATGTGCATGTGTCCACTCAAACGGTCAGAAACAGACTCCATGAGGGTGGTATGAGGGCCCTACGTCCACAGATGGGGTTTGTGCTCGCATCCCAACACCGTGCAGGATGATTGGCATTTGCCAGAGAAAACCAAGATTGGCAAATTCGCCACTGGCGCCCTGTGCTCTTCACAGATGAAAGCAGGTTCCCACTGAGCACGTGACAGACGTGACAGAGTCTGCAGACGCCGTGGAGAACGTTCTGCTGCCTGCAACATCCTCCAGCATGACCAGTTTGGCGGTGGGTCAGTAAAGGTGTGGGGTGGCATTTCTCTGGGGGGCCGCACAGCCCTCCATGTGCTTGCCAGTGGTAGCCCGACTGCCATTAGGTACCGAGATGAGATCCTCAGACCCCTTGTGAGACCATATGCTGAGGTGGTTGGCCCTGGGTTCCTCCTAATGTAAGACAATGCTAGAGCTCATGTGGCTGGAGTGTGTCAGCAGTTCCTGCAAGAGGAAGGCATTGATGCCATGGACTGGCACACCCGTTCCCCAGACCTGAATCCAATTGAGCACATCTGGGACATCATGTCTCGCTCCATCCCTCAACGCCATGTTGCACCACAGACTGTCCAGGAGTTGGCGGATGCTTTAGTTCAGGTCTGGGAGGACATCCCTCAGGAGACCATCCACCACCTCATCAGAAGCATGCCCAGGCATTGTAGGGAGGTCATACGGGCGACGTGGAGGCCACACACACTACTGAGCCTCATTTTGACTTGTTTTAAGAACATTACATCAAAGTTGGATCAGCCTGTAGTGTGGTTTTTTAGCTTTGATTTTGAGTGTGACTCCATATCCAGACCTGGGTTGATAAATTTGATTTCCATTGATAATTTTTGTGTGATTTTGTTGTCAGCACATTCAACTATGTAAAGACGAAAATATTTAATACGATTAGTTCATTCATTCAGATCTAAGATGTGTTATCTCAGTGTTCCCTTTATTTTTTTTGAGGAGTGTGTATATGAGCTGTTCATGAAGATATACAAACTAACACCAGTATATCAAATTAATGAAATAGACCTGGCAGATCGAGACTCACTTTTCTTGCACATCATTCCCTGTATACTAGGATTGACCCCCTATTTGTCCTCACAAACTTAGCCTTCATCCTGTGAGTAACCTGGTGGGACCAAATAGGGGGTTTATGGTTGACTTTTGTTTTCTCCCTCACCCGATTGTTGGTGCGAATACTACTGCAAGTGAAACACAGCATTGCCACGCAAACTGGGATTTTAGTGTCCCTTTCCCTACATCTCCTCTCTTTCCTACCGTGCCATGCTTACTGCAGCCCTTCTCCTCTCCCTAACATGGCTGCCAGCTGCCCAACACCCCTTGGTTAGTCGATATCCACGTGTCAATTTTAGTGTAGTAGGGCAAAAGGTAGGGCCTGGTTGTCCGCTACTGGGAAGTTAATGCGTCCGCATCTGCTATTGTGAGTGTCCGCTATTCGGAGGGTGCAAATACATTAAATGGCCACGGTCATTAAAATTATTTTTTGCATATGATACAGCAGGTAAAATAAATAAGATTTGCAGACATTCCGTCTGCTCAAAAGCACAGACTTTGGTCTCCTGCTGGATTGGCAGGAGACCAAACTCAGGAAGTGCTGTCTGTCCATAGACAGTGAATAGCACTTGCTCTCTGCCTGTGTATGAAACAGGGATAAAACAAGAAGAGAAAGTGCTATTCACTGCCTATAGCCTGATCGCACTTCCTGAGTTTGGTCTCCTGCCAGTCCAGCTGGAGACCTAAGTCTGTGCTTTTAAGCAGACAGAATGTGGTCTGGACCAGAAGGGAGACCCCTAGTGGCCAGATTTATAAGGCCATGAAAGTGACATAAAAATAAAATTTTTTACAGGGAGTAAATTACAAATCTTATTTATTTTACCTGATGTATCATATGCAAAAACAAATTTTTTATGACAGTGCCCATTTAAGTCTTATGGGACTATTTCTGCTATTGGGAGGTATCCGCTATTGGGAGGTATCCGCTAAGGGAGATTTTTACTGTATAGATATGATTGCATGGAAATCCATAGAGCTATTTAGGAGGGATGGTTTTAGTTGTTTTGTATGACTTTTTTTGTAGAATTTTAATAAAAAGATTATAAAAATCGCTTAAAAAGTGCTTTATTGTTAATTTGGCCTCTGAGTCTACCCTGCACTCTATGTGGGAAGCCTATAAAACTGCTATGTATTGGAGCTTGAAGCTAAAGAAAAACTCCACAAACTCTTGGTTCCTCAATTTCCAATACCTAATGGCTTCAGGTCAGGGAAAGCTTTATATAATGTGCTGTTGTTGGTGTATAGTACCAGGCCATATTTCATCTCTGAATGCTCTTCCACTTGTTTTTGGGGCTGTGCCTCCTCTAGCAACATGTTCCACACTTGGTGGACTTGCACAAAAAAACAACAGGTAGTAGATACGGTTTTACCATATTTTCTGTCATCAGCTATAATCTAATTAAAAAATATGGAATGACTTTCCTAGCATGAAAGAGGACTGTCAATAACAGGTAGAATTGCTACGTTTTACAGAGTTATCTGGGTCAATCGGAAATAACCAAGTTTTAGAGTCATCTGGTGAAGATACTCCCATATTATCATTTGAAAATGTAACCACTTGAGCCTATAAACTGTGGATCTGGGGACAGACTATATGAATACTTTTCTCTTAATAGTTGTGGGAAAAAGACTACTCCAAAAGTATGATCTGTAACGTGTAACCCAACAATCTTCAACCCCCTCCCTTTTCTTTCCTTGTGAACTTTAATTTGGTTGTTGTTATTGGTCTTTGTTTTATGGATTCTCATTTCCATTATAGTTCAATACCTGATAGTTCTGTAGAGGTCGCTAACCTTGTTCCACAGGAATATAACTTTTACTCAGGATTGTAACAATCATGTATTTCCTCCAGCACTGCCACAGTAAATTAGGGGATCAGGGCTGGATGGGAGAAGTTTGTAACTTTTGCTTTGTTGTTTTCATGAATTTGGATCCATTTTACAACTTTTTTAAAGCCTGCAAACCTGAAAACATGCTTTTGAAAAAGCATTGCTGTGCCGTTTCTTAACTGCAGCTAAAATGGTCATACTTCATCACTGGAAATCAACTGCGGTCTTTGGATGAAAGGGCCAATGAGGAATTATAATAAAAATAATGTCTTTCTTCTATAATCAGTATACTATTATCACTATGAAAGACTCAACATCAAGACCAAATAGAGAGCATCAATATTTGTGTGAACCACATGATTACCATTGCTTCTGACTGCATGTATTCTTTGCTTGGCAAAATGTGGTACACTTGTTTTTGTTCCAATATTACCTATATTACATGTCGGCCTCCATTTTACCAAGTATTATTTAATGTCTGTATGTTATACTTCTTACTAGGATACCTTCCCATTTACCTTGCGTACTACAGATTTTGAACACAAAAATCTGCAGGTAATCTTAAAGGGGTTATCCAGGGAAAACTTTTTTTTATATATCAACTGGCTCCAGAAAGTTAAAAAGATTTGTAAATTGCTTCTATTAAAAAAATCTTAATCCTTTCAATACTTATGAGCTTCTGAAGTTGAGTTGTTCTTTTCTGTCTAAGTGCTCTCTGATGACACGTGTCTCGGGAAACACCCAGTTTAGAAGAGGTTTGCTATGGGGATTTGCTTCTAAACTGGGCAGTTCCCGATGCGCGTGTCATCAGAGAGCACTTAGACAGAAAAGAACAACTCAACTTCAGAAGCTCATAAGTACTGAAAGGATTAAGATTTTTTAATAGAAGTAATTTACAAATCTGTTTAACTTTCTGGAGCCAGTTGATATTTAAAAAAAAGTTTTTTCCTGGATAACCCCTTTAAGGGTAGGATCACACATGCCGAATTTTGCTGCTGAGTATTTTCCTACCAATTAAAGTAAATGGGTAGCAAAATACACTTGTGATTTTGCGACCTTCTGACTTCACTGGGTAGGAAAATACTCATTAGCAAATACGCAGCAAAATATGGCACATGTCACCCTACCCTAAAGCTTGTAAACAGAGGTTGAATCCGTAAAATCAAGACTTATACACTGCCTAAAGTGTCCAATTTATGCACTAACACTTGATGATTACACGCTAATAGATTGCCTGCATATTGTCTTGTGTGAAATCTGTAGCAACTGTAGCAATGGAACAATGTGTGAGTACACCCTTACTTAACATAACTGTACACGTATTGCGTATTGTACAGGTGAAACTCAGAAAATTAGAATTTCGTGCAAAAGTCTATTGTATTTCATTACTGCAATTGAAAAGGAAAGGAAGCATGAAGTGTTCCAAAATCTCCTGGTAGACGGATGCGTTGACCCTGGACTTAATGAAGCACAGTGGACCAACACCAGCAGATGACATGGCTCCCCAAATCATAGTAATTGGGGGGGCTTTGGGGTTTTCATGAGCTGTAACCATAATCATCCCAATTATGACAAATCACGGCTTAAACTATCTTGCTTTGCATGTAATGAGTCTCTCTCATATGTTAGTTTCACCTGTATAAGTTTCATATTATTTTTCATAAACACATGCTTTACATACAACTATGCCAGGATTTATGATTCTGCCTGAAAGCAATACTGTCCTGATTTGTCCATAACAACCAATCACAGTTCAGACTTCAGTCTTAACAAACTCAATCTTAACAAGCTCTGGTACAATACAAACTGAGCTGTGATTGGCTGCTTGCTTTTCGTAAAACAAGACAGTTTTTGTTTCAGGCAGATTGATAGATCTGCACCCTCTGTTTTTCTTTCTTTTGATCTCAAACTATCTGTTAATAAAAAGATATAGGGGGAGATCTATCAAAACCTGTCCAGAGGAAAAGTTGACCATAGCAACCAATCAGATCGCTTCTTTCATTTTTAACAAGGCCTCTGCAAAATGAAAGAAGCAATCTGATTGGTTGCTATGGGCAACTCAGCAACTTTTCCTCTGGACAGGTTTTGATAAATCTCCCCCATAATGTGTACATGTCATAAAAAAATTACTTTTGAAATGTCCTACAGACCTGCTAGGCTGAGTGGGGACAGAAGCCCGCGGCTGAGCACTTCTCTCCAATTTCTATGTTTATGGGACTGAGACAGTCCCATAAATTTGCACTGTGACTTTCTCGGGTACATGGTTTAGAGCCAGAAGAGAATGTGTTTAGCTTGCATCTAATCTATTGAACAGAATATCTCTATGACATGTGGAAAGTTTTTTATTTTTTATTCAAGTGTCCATTTAAAGTTTACTTGTAATTTCAAAAGAATAAAAAAAAATAGCATGTTTTTATTACATTAACCCCTTTATGACCTGGCAATTTTTCGGTTTTTGTGTTTTCATTTTTTCCTCCTCTTCCAATTTTTCATCAATTTTCCATCTATTGGGCTTGTTGTTTGCGGGACTTACAGTAACGTTTATTTGGTGAGAATATGTGTAACTTATCAAAACGAGCACAACCCATAATAAACCCGGTGTATTTGGAATTGTCTGCAATTCTTTTATGACTGTCACAAGCAGGTGTACATTTGCACCCTACATATAAGCCATTCTTACCATTTTTCTTTACTAAATGAGTAAAATTAATAAAAACACATGACCGCACCCATTATTACATCCTGTTATCTTTTTTGTTGTAAAAAGATCAATGACTGAAATTTTATATGCAAATTGTACAAAAGTCAGCAGTAAACTGAAAAATAATTTGGATCTATGTGCTTGTTAAGAAAAGCTGCTTACTTACTTTCAGTCCTAGAAGTGCTCCAGATTCTTTTGGCATACTTGTTCTCTTATTTAATATAACACGTCCAATTAAACGATCACCCTCCTTCGATGGCTGCCAGGTAACAGGGTGCTGGGGGAGAACATCAAAGACTAAGTGAGGATGTGCTTACTGTTCCGTTCTTTATTTCAACACTTCATACAATAACCATTTTATTTCAACAGGATATATTATGCAGAGTTCGTCAATTCAACAAGATTTCACTATACATGGGAATGAGAGTACGACAGGTCAGAGTGTCAGATTTCATAAGAATCTTTATACTTTCTACTGCACATTTTCCCAGAATTAAAAGGATAGAGTAGAAAAGCAATTTAGAAGCAAAAAAAAAATCAACATGAATATTCTGTTAACATCTAAATAAAATTGTGTGCAGATTTGTTTTATAATCTAAATAGCGCATGGAGCTTTGATTTTCTGGTACTGTTGAACAGACTAGAACTCTACTGCCCATATTAAAAATATTGACCTGACTATGCAAGCTATAAATGTGGCCCTTGAAATGCTGCCAGGGGATACAACTCACTGCTGGGGAGATACCTGGACTCTAGTTTAATATTGTAAACAATCTTATTACCGCTGAGAGAGGCACTGAGTCAGCTATAAACTTTACTTAGTAAGCTTGGTTGACTTTTCAGAACTTGTCAGACTATTGTTCTTTAAAGAGGTACTCCGCCCCTAGACATCTTATCCCCTATCCAAAGGATAGGGGATAAGATGTCTGACCGCGGGGGTCCCGCCGCTGGCGACCCCCGTGATCTCTCCTGCAGCACTCCCGTTCCCCAGCTGCACGGAGCGAAGAACGCTCTGACAGGCGATACAGGGGCCGGAGTATTGTGACGTAAGGGCCCGCCCTCTCGTGACGTAACGCTCCGCCCCATCAATGCAAGCCTATGGGAGGGGGCAGGCCGTGACATCACGATACTCCGCCCCTGTATCGCCTGTCATCAGCCTCGGAGCGACCCCCACGATCAGACATCGTATCCCCTGTGCTTTGGATAGGGGATAAGATGCCTAGAGGTGAGTACCCTTTAATCTCTATGAAGGGTAAAACCAGGGCTCATGTCCTCCTGGAACGCCACTCCCATTAGCAGGAGTCCTGCAGAACCTGCCTTTAAGCGGAACCCTTGGGTGAGTTCCCACACTTTTTTTTCCAGGAGTTGACCCCTGGGTACAACTCTATCCTGTCCAATGACTTACTCTTTTGCTTTCTCCCTTCTCTGCAAGCACTATACCACCTCTGCTGTCCACACTTTTCTTGCTTTCTTTACCTTCTGCTTTTCTTCTTGTCTCCATACACAAGGTTTTGCCTGCCTACTTCATATTTATTTTGCCTTCTTTACTTTCTGCTTTTTCTTTTCTCCATACACAGTCCTGTCTGCCAGTTTTAAACTTTAATTACCTTCTTTACTTTTAGCTTTTCTTTGGGTCTCTATACACAAGGTCCTGTCTGACAACTTTATACTTTTCTTTACTCCTTTATGTTCTGCTTTTTCTCGTTTCCATGTACTATGCCCCCTCTGCTCCTTTCTTATTTTTCTTGCCTTCTATATTTTTTTTTCCGTTGTCTCCATGCAGAAGGTCATGTCTGCCCTCTTCATACTTTTCTTGCCTTCTTTATTTTTTGCTTTTACTCTTGTACTCATTTATAGTGTCCTGTCCTGTATTCATATGTCTTCTCTTTTTCTATTGTCCTCATGCACAGTGTCCTGTCTGCATCCAACATACTTGTCTTGCCTTCTTTACCATTAGCTTTTTCTCTCCTCAGCATCCACTGTCCTGCCTGTTCTCTTCTAACTTTTTTTGCCCTTCTAATTTTCTGCTTTACTTCTGTAAATTTATGCAGTTGCTGTGAGCTCTTTGTTTCACTGGTATACATGGTATTGCATACATAAACTAAAATGTTACCTCTTTTATTTAATTGGCATGTGTCGAGTGGTTGACAAGGTAATAATATATAATTTCATAGAGGTTTGCTTATTCTCAATCTCCTGCACCATCAAAAAGGATAAACTCCAAAATAGTCAACACGTTACAAGCAAAAAAAAATGTATTAGACAATTTATAAGGTAACACCCAATATTAAAAAGAAATGGTTATGCTCACGTGACAAAAATGGAAACATGTAGTCCAATCCAAGTATGAAATGATTTTTAGATGTGGTGGTTTGTGCTTAATTAATATATATATTCATACCACAACATGACTGTATACCTCTATTTATACTGGTTTTACAAGATAATTTTAAGTTTTAAAGAATCTTATCCTCTATGTTGGTGGCTTCCAGCCACTTTACCATACCAGAAGCAACAGTAAACAATTTCACACCCTTGATTCCCCCTACTCCAACCCTAGAGTTTTACACATGATGAGCCCAATTTAATGGACAACACAAACTTCCCATGGTTCCTGCTATATGCCTGTATTCTACAACATTGGGTTAAACTAATCACAATTTGCATTGTACATGTCTTAGCATGAAGACATATGGTCAATGTGAGGAGGGGAAAAGCATTAAATGGATCAGACTTGTTGAATGTTTTGGCCGCACTGGGTTAAACATCTCTGTACAATCTGACAGACAGTTCACCATTTGTTCATTCAATTTGAAGGTTTCTGTCAGGGAACCAATAACTGGGAACTCTACTCAAGAAAAACTGCTTTATGTAATTTCTCACTAAAAGGAATGCTTCTTAGCACAGTGAGAAAAATATATTTTTGGGAGAATAATTAATTGTCTTACCGAACCAAGAGGGGATGTGTCTCTAGTGTGCCATGTTGCAGGGTCCAGCCAGTAATAGTCCAAGTCACCTGTAACAATAGCAAACATAAAGATAGATATACTCACAAGACTTTGTCTATGCATTTTTGTATGAATACCTTTTCTTTTGCCAGCTGTTAAAAGCGTTTAATAAACAGTTCATAGTTTGACTGAAACTGAAATTGTACTGCAGAAAGAAGCCTAAAATGTTTTTTTGGCTGGTTCTGTGGAGAAGTCTTGTATGGAAGAAATCTTATTGGCGGTCTAGGCCAGATAGTGAAGAAAAGTAAACAACTTCGGTTAGAAAAGACGTCACCTGTAAATCGGGGGACTGGGGAGATAGGGAGAGGAACAAGGGGCCTGGTATAGAGGAGAGTAAAGCATATGAATTATAATCATTACAAAATGTCTCTAATATGGGGGGTACAATTCTTGGGAATGGGCTGTCAAGGGGTACTCAGGCAAAAAAGGTTAAGAACCGCTGGTCTAGACAAATCATCTGTGTGCTAAACTGCCTGAACTAACTGAAACATATTAGCAAACTATCAGGACAGAAGAAAGATAGGTGTGTTACTGATGTTTCGATCTCACAAGGATAGCCTAAACTAGATTAAACTGTAATAAACTCACAGTATTAGGTTTGTATGGATGTCAGGCTCTGGATGTAAATAAGGTCATATTCATCCACTAACAGCAAGAAAGGATGGTGAAGAATTAGGAAATTACAACCCTCAATATGGAAATTGCAACATCAAGAAGAAAAAGTTGTAGAATTATGGAAATCACAGGATTGATAAACATGTTAAAGGGGTATTCCAGGAAAAACTTTTTTTGTTATATCAACTGGCTCCAGAAAGTTAAACAGATTTGTAAATTACTTCTATTAAAAAATCTTAATCCTTTCAATAATTATCAGCTGCTGAAGTTGAGTTGTTTTCTGTCTGGCAACAGTGCTCTCTGCTGACATCTCTGCTTGTCTCAGGAACTGCACAGAGTAGAAGAGGTTTGCTATGGGGATTTGCTTCTAAACTGGGCGGTTCCCGAGACACGCGTCATCAGAGAGCACTTAGACAGAAAAGAACAACTCAACTTCAGCAGCTCATAAGTACTGAAAGGATTAAGATTTTTTAATAGAAGTAATTTAAAAATCTGTTTAACTTTCTGGAGCCAGTTGATATATAAAAAAAAGTTTTTTCCTGGATAACCCCTTTAATGATATGTAAAAGACAAAATATGAATCTCATTTTATTCAGTATTGAGTATGAGCACCATGCACAAAATATCAAATCTGGAGACACTACAGACATGTAAGCACATTTACATGTGGCCTGGCATTATAGTCTTTAAAATGGTTCCTGCAACACTTCAGAGAAATGGTCGTACCACATTTTCCATGACCAAATCAATGTAATGCCAAGCTTAGTGTTACTGGAATGAAGACTATCGGGGTCCAGCTACAGTAAATCATAAAAAAAGTTAGTAGGACTGGTGTGAAACTACATTGTAAAGGTATCTTTATGGCATTGCCCATGTGGTCTCAAGACCTCCATTCCAGCCTCCATTGCTGTCTTTCTATGCACCTTTACAGACTGTGAGCATCAAAAAGCAGCAGTATGAGGTTAGTGGGAAAATTTACGGATTATACGGATTATTTCCAAACGGGGTTCCCTGGAACCTTGGGGTTCCGTCGAGAACCGCTAGGGTCTCCGCGGGTTCCAGTAGGCATTTTGTTTTTTTTAAATCTCCTGCCCCAGCCTGCGCGTCACTGTGGCGCAGGGGGGAAGGGAACCCTGTGTGCGCATTGCGTGTAAGTGCGCACTGCACACACAGCATCCCCCTCCCCCATGCGGTGCCGTTAGTGAGTCATAGGAGTGCATGCCGGGAGGGGTTGAATGCAATGGTGATGGGGATTGTTCCCGGCCCGCCTGATGTTACCCGGCCCACCTCATGTTAACCAGCCCCCCGCAGAAGTACAGCTCAGCTCTGCTTAAGTAAGGTAGTGCACCCTCTCTCCTCTGTCACCCCTGCCCCCCCCTTGTCACTAATCTGTTACCCCCTTTCACCCATGTCGACTTTCCTGTCCATCCATGTCTACCTTGTATGCCCGTCACCCATGTTCACCACCCCTCTGACCACCCCCCAATCTACCCCCCTATCACCAATGTCCAACACCCAATATTCACCCCTCTGTCCCTTTGTCACCCCTGTCCACCCCTCTGTTACTCCCTTTCACCCTTGCCCACTTTCCTGTCATCCATGTCCACCCCTCTCACCCATGTTAACCACCCCTCTGTCCCTTTGTCACCCCTGTCCACCCCTCTGTTACCACCTTGTCACCCCTATGTCACCCCTCTATTACCCCCTTTCACCCTTGTCCACTGTGATCCAAGTCCACCCCTGTCACCACCCCTCTGACCACCACCAATCTACCCCCCTATCACTAATGTCCAACCCCCAATATTCACCCCTCTGTCCCTTTGTCACCCTTGTCCACCCCTCTGTTACCACCTTGCCACCCCTGTCCACCCCTGTTACCATCTTGTCACTCCTGTCTACCCCTATTTTACCCCCTACACCCCCTGTTACCCATGTACTCTTCTACACCGCTCTGTCACCCATGTACACCCCTGTCACCCATGTACACTCTGCTACACCCCCAACACCCCTGTCACCCATGTACACTCCTTGACACCCCCAGCACCCCTCTGTCACACATGTACACTCCTCTACACCCGTCACCAATGTACACCCCTCTGTCACCCATGTAAACCCCTCTGTCACCCCCTATGCCCTGTCCCCCATACACTCTTCTACAACCATCTGTCACCCTGTACCCCGTCACCCATGTACACTCCTCTACACACCTCTGTCAGCCATGTACACTCCTCTATACCCCTCTGTCACCCACGTACACAGGCCTTAAAACCTTACCCCTTTACATGTATATGCCCCTGTAGTCCTCCTCACTTCTAAAAGGGTAATCTGGAGGCTGATGCTGGTAAAGAGCGGAGCCTAATAGGTTTGTTTTGCAGGTTTAACGGTGAAGAATTGTGGCTGAAAGAAATTGACAGCGCGGACCAGATGAAGAAGTGAAGGAAACTACGGTGATTTTAGAAGACGTCACGTGTGAGTTGCTATATAAAGCAGCACTGTAATCTACATACCCACAGATAAATTGATGTTGCACATTGCATTGTGGCTTTCCTTTTTTTGGCTTGTCAAGGGTTCAAAGGGTTCCCCGAGCCAAAAAGGTTGGGAAACACTGGATTATACAGATTAATATTACAAGCCATTTGGATTTATTGGCACTAGATAAAACTTTAGTAGCCAGAGAGGAAGAGAGAGATTTTTTTTTTAACTAGCACTAACAAATATACACTTAATTACACAGCTTTAAAGCATCATGGAAAAAACTTTTCAGATCAGTTCTAATGATCAGTCGGGGTCTCAGCAATGAGATCCCGACTAAATCAAAACTTTCAACATGTCTGCATGATACTCAAAAAGTATTTTTTCAAGGCAGTAAAGGGATATTAGGGTGGATAATTATGTTTTCTAATTGACTCTGGGTAATGTAAAGATAGAAAAGCAACTATACAAACCTTAATCCCCTGCAGCAGGCTTCTGGTCCTTGCTGCTCTCAGCTGCTACCTGGTTCCTGTCACATGCCCGCTCAGCTTATCACTAGCTGAGGTAGGTCAGCTGTGGGGGATCAGGGCAAGTGAGTATAGCTGCTTTTATTTTTACAGCAGATATTTATTTTTACAGCAGATATTTATTTTTACAGAGATATTAACAAAAATCTTTATGCTGCTGGAATAGCCCTTTAGGATATTAGAAGGCTTCATAGTTATAAGCTTTCTTTACCATAGGAATCGTTCTCATTATAATATCACACAATACCTACATTCTACACTAACAGAATACTCAGCACATTATCTACAATTGCTCAATGTAACAGAGATCAGAGTCTTTACCACTCACCTCACCTACAATCCCAGGTATGTTTATATGGGTCTCTGTGGGACAATGCAGTCTTCCCTGGGACTGTTTAAATAGTAATGGGTAATCCACTTAAATAATCCGGAACAAGAGAAAAGCATTCAAATGACACTCACTCATCAGCTGTAAGGCCTTATAACCACTAAAAGGCCATTGGGCGCTATTGTAGATCTTCCTCCTATAGATGTATAGATGTTTCTGATGTGTACTAAAATATTACAATAAAGTAGGCAGACTAGATGGACCGACAAATTCTATGTTTATAAAGCAACTAACATTAGAAAGGATTTACCGTATCTAGATGTCCACTTTCCCTTTAAAAAACAATCTGCCATTCTTGTTAGACTATACATTAGTAGATATGGTAAAACAGTCAGTGACTAGGGATTTCTAGTCATAAGAAACTTCAGGTTTTAAAATCATTAATGCAGATATTCAACTTTAAATACTTTAATCCCTCTTAAATGTATCTCTAAATAAAAAGGTTTTTGATATTATCATACAACTACATCTGAAGGGCAAAATCCTATAGGAGACAGATAATATCCTAGGTGAACATTTTTTTTATTATGACACCCCATCTCAAAGCTTCCTTGGGTGGCACAGGATTGATCCTCAATTGCTGTACTCAGTAATGCTCCTGCAAATAGCTATGCTAACCGCAGACTCCTTCCATCAAAGCTCTGTCTCTTTCTCCTGTTAATCACAGCACAGAAATAGGCACTCATTGCTTTTCAATAGGCTCTTAAAATGTACTAACCACAGCACGACTGAGGGGACACAGGACACTCCAATTGTCTTCTGCCAAACACAGCGGCTAAAAATAACCCAGACAATCTGTATGAATGTTATCCAAGACAGTACAGTCTACGAGGTGCCTGACATGCAGTTCATTTATGATAATGCACAGTAACCCATTCCAAGGCATGCTTATTCACTCCACCCAGTCCAATGAATTATGGTGGATCACTGCTATTTGGCTATAACACATACTGCATAAAGCTCTATATACAAAGCCGGAGCATTTCTCGGTGGCATTTAACTAGCAGGCCAAGCACGTTACAGGCAAGTCCTATTAGTCTGCTGAATCATGCAACAACACACTACTGTAAAGGCTGCATTCGGTGTAAAGATTAGCATACAAAACCTGCAGTCCCACAATGGTTACCTGTCCCTGAGTGCAGCGTCTGGAGCAGAAACTGGACAAGCCCAGAGAACATATCAGAGGCATAGGAATGCTCATAAACCGAGCTGCCGTCAAGATTGTAGCTGGTGTGCGTCGTATAAACGTAATAGCAGTGGTGGAATATAACCATTGACGGAAATGTTCAAGTAAAACCCATCAGCGTCTGCTTTCTTTGAGGTCTGAGCCAAAATACTCTGCAGTGTCAAACAACTCGCGTCAAAGAGGCCAGAGCAGCCATATCCAGCGTGCTGCTGTCATCAAAACAAATCTCTGCAGCGGATTGCCCTCATTGATCAGCACATGAATCGATAGCTACTCAGTGCAATGCTAACTAGATCTCGGCTTCCCTCATACATCTGCCCTGATGACTTCAGATTAACAGCCTCATGGAGGGGGATGCAAATGCTGGTCATTTGTAGTCAGTGGCATGAAATAAATATTGTACCTCATAAAAGCTGACGTGAGAAAAACTAGGCTCAGGAAATTCTAGAATCAATAGGACTGCCGCAACCATTATTCCTGTGCAGCTGGGTTATTCTGACTGCCTTCTAATGCACTACATATTAATAGTGGGGAAAAAATGTTACTCCTGCTTCACCAAAAAAATAGTCACACGATGAAGAAGAGGGACTCAAAGCACAGAACTGAAAATAGATTGCAAAATCCTATACAGTGATCCCTCAACTTACAATGGCCTCAACATACAATAGTTTCAATATACAGTGGTCTTTTCTGGACCATCGTAAGTTAAAACCAGACTCAACATACAATGGACAGTCCAGATCTGTGAGACATGTCAATGGCTGGAAGAACCGACCAATCAGAATGGGCATTCGCTGGTAAAACCCCTGTATTACTGAAGTGTATGCACTGACTGGTGTCTGATAGCGCCCCCTAGGTACTACATGTTCTGTACACTTTTCCTGTACCAGGGTTAGCTGCTCCTTTGGACAGCAGGTGAGGGCGACTCAATTACTTTTTTAGGACACTGCATGTACTGAACAGGACCCCGAAGAAGCTCCTGTCCTCTACATAGACCAGTGTTTCCCAAGCAGGGTGCCCCCAACTGTTGCAAAACTACAACTCCCAGCATGCCCGGACAGCCTTTGGCTGTCCGGGCATGCTGGGAGTTGTAGTTTTGCAACAGCTGGAGGCTTCCTGCTTGGGAAACACTGACATAGACAGTGATTTACAGCTTCCAGCAGCTATTTCTTACTTTTATATGTAAGGATTTGCTTTATCTATATTATTTTTCTTTAATTCTCACTTTTTCCTATTTTTGGATGACATTTTGGTGCCTTTAGAACCAATTACCAGGTTTCCATATAGTTCTGGTCTCAACATACAATGGTTTCAACATACAATGGTCATCTCAGAACCAATTAATATTGTAACTTGAGGGACCACTGTATATCTAGTGTCGTTCACATAAACTAGCTAACATATCGGCAGGATTGGAGTACAGGAGTATTCTATTATACATAATATTACATCATTATTACTTATCACTTGGTTATGCCAGGACATAAAGGGGTGTGAACCTCTAGAGTCACGGATGATCATGAGAAAGAGACCAATATTTTGTTATTTCTTGTACATTAGCATTTCTGCCCACTCACAATATAGAAAACTGTAAACTACCCATAAAATGCTAACTCACCACCAGCAGAGACGTAACAAAACAGGGGAGTAGAGGTAGCAGTTGCATTGGGGCCCTGGTGCTTAAGGGGCCCTAGGGCACATCTGCCCCATAAAGAGACCAGCAATATAATTGGCACATGAGGCCATGTTTGCATTGGGTCCCAGAAGCTACAAGTTACTCCTGACTACCAGTATTTTAGAAATGTAATTAAACCCTTACTGTGTCATGTAAACCCCACCAGAACTTCACTGCACAGAGCCCTGCTTGTCCTCAGTGCACAGAGCCCTGCTTGTCCTCAGTGTACAGAGCCCTGCTTGTCCCCAGTGTACAGAGCCCTTCTTGTCCTCACTGCAAAGAGCCCTGCTTGCCCTTCGTGTACAGAGCCCTGCTTTTTCTCAGTGTAAAGAGCCCTACTTATCCTCACTGCACAGAGCCCTTCTTGTCCTCAGTGTACAGAGCCCTGCTTGTCCTCACTGCACAGAGCCCTGCTTGTCCTCAGTCTACAGAGCCCTGCTTGTCCTCAGTCTACAGAGCCATGCTTGTCCTCAGTGTACAGAGCCTTGCTTGTCCTCAGTGTACAGAGCCCTGCTTGCCCTCAGTGTACAGAGCCCTGCTTGTTCTCAGTGTACAGAGCCCTGCTTGTCCTCAGCGTACAAAACCCTGCTTGTCCTCAGTGTACAGAGCCCTGCTTGCCCTCAGTCTACAGAGCCCTGCTTATCCTCAGTGTACAGAGCCCTGCTTGTCCTCAGTGTACAAAGCCCTGCTTGTCCTCAATGTACAGAGCCCTGTTTGTCCTCAGTGCACAGAGCCCTGCTTACCCTCAGTGTACAGAGCCCTGCTTGTCCTCAGTGTACAGAGCCCTGCTTGTCCTCAGTGTACAGAACCCTGCTTGTCCTCAGTGTACAGAACCCCGCTTATCCTCAGTGTACAGAACCCTGCTTGTCCTCAGTGTACAGAGTCCTGCTTTTCCTTAGTGTACAGAGCCCTGCTTGTCCTCAGTGTACAGAACCCTGCTTGCCCTTCGTGTACAGTGCCCTGCTTTTTCTCAGTGTAAAGAGCCCTGCTTATCCTCACTGCACAGAGCCCTTCTTGTCCTCAGTGTACAGAGCCCTGCTTGTCCTCACTGCACAGAGCCCTGCTTGTCCTCAGTCTACAGAGCCCTGCTTGTCCTCAGTCTACAGAGCCATGCTTGTCCTCAGTGTACAGAGCCTTGCTTGTCCTCAGTGTACAGAGCCCTGCTTGCCCTCAGTGTACAGAGCCCTGCTTGTTCTCAATGTACAGAGCCCTGCTTGTCCTCAGCGTACAAAACCCTGCTTGTCCTCAGTGTACAGAGCCCTGCTTGCCCTCAGTCTACAGAGCCCTGCTTATCCTCAGTGTACAGAGCCTTGCTTGTCCTCAGTGTACAAAGCCCTGCTTGTCCTCAATGTACAGAGCCCTGTTTGTCCTCAGTGCACAGAGCCCTGCTTACCCTCAGTGTACAGAGCCCTGCTTGTCCTCAGTGTACAGAGCCCTGCTTGTCCTCAGTGTACAGAACCCTGCTTGTCCTCAGTGTACAGAACCCCGCTTATCCTCAGTGTACAGAACCCTGCTTGTCCTCAGTGTACAGAGTCCTGCTTTTCCTTAGTGTACAGAGCCCTGCTTGTCCTCAGTGTACAGAACCCTGCTTGTCCTCAGTGTACAGAGCCCTGCTTGTCCTCAGTGTACAGAACCCTGCTTGTCCTCAGTATACAGAGCCCTGCTTGTCCTTAGTGTACAGAGGCCTGCTTGTCCCCAGTGTACAGAGCCCTGCTTGTCCTCAGTGTACAGAGCCCTTCTTGTCCTCACTGCAAAGAGCCCTGCTTGCCCTTCGTGTACAGAGCCCTGCTTTTTCTCAGTGTAAAGAGCCCTGCTTATCCTCACTGCACAGAGCCCTTCTTGTCCTCAGTGTACAGAGCCCTGCTTGTTCTCACTGCACAGAGCCCTGCTTGTCCTCAGTCTACAGAGCCCTGCTTGTCCTCAGTCTACAGAGCCATGCTTGTCCTCAGTGTACAGAGCCTTGCTTGTACTCAGTGTACAGAGCCCTGCTTGCCCTCAGTGTACAGAGCCCTGCTTGCCCTCAGTGTACAGAGCCCTGCTTGTTCTCAGTGTACAGAGCCCTGCTTGTCCTCAGCGTACAAAACCCTGCTTGTCCTCAGTGTACAGAGCCCTGCTTGCCCTCAGTCTACAGAGCCCTGCTTATCCTCAGTGTACAGAGCCCTGCTTGTCCCCAGTGTACAGAGCCCTTCTTGTCCTCACTGCAAAGAGCCCTGCTTGCCCTTCGTGTACAGAGCCCTGCTTTTTCTCAGTGTAAAGAGCCCTACTTATCCTCACTGCACAGAGCCCTTCTTGTCCTCAGTGTACAGAGCCCTGCTTGTCCTCACTGCACAGAGCCCTGCTTGTCCTCAGTCTACAGAGCCCTGCTTGTCCTCAGTCTACAGAGCCATGCTTGTCCTCAGTGTACAGAGCCTTGCTTGTCCTCAGTGTACAGAGCCCTGCTTGCCCTCAGTGTACAGAGCCCTGCTTGTTCTCAGTGTACAGAGCCCTGCTTGTCCTCAGCGTACAAAACCCTGCTTGTCCTCAGTGTACAGAGCCCTGCTTGCCCTCAGTCTACAGAGCCCTGCTTATCCTCAGTGTACAGAGCCCTGCTTGTCCTCAGTGTACAAAGCCCTGCTTGTCCTCAATGTACAGAGCCCTGTTTGTCCTCAGTGCACAGAGCCCTGCTTACCCTCAGTGTACAGAGCCCTGCTTGTCCTCAGTGTACAGAGCCCTGCTTGTCCTCAGTGTACAGAACCCTGCTTGTCCTCAGTGTACAGAACCCCGCTTATCCTCAGTGTACAGAACCCTGCTTGTCCTCAGTGTACAGAGTCCTGCTTTTCCTTAGTGTACAGAGCCCTGCTTGTCCTCAGTGTACAGAACCCTGCTTGCCCTTCGTGTACAGTGCCCTGCTTTTTCTCAGTGTAAAGAGCCCTGCTTATCCTCACTGCACAGAGCCCTTCTTGTCCTCAGTGTACAGAGCCCTGCTTGTCCTCACTGCACAGAGCCCTGCTTGTCCTCAGTCTACAGAGCCCTGCTTGTCCTCAGTCTACAGAGCCATGCTTGTCCTCAGTGTACAGAGCCTTGCTTGTCCTCAGTGTACAGAGCCCTGCTTGCCCTCAGTGTACAGAGCCCTGCTTGTTCTCAATGTACAGAGCCCTGCTTGTCCTCAGCGTACAAAACCCTGCTTGTCCTCAGTGTACAGAGCCCTGCTTGCCCTCAGTCTACAGAGCCCTGCTTATCCTCAGTGTACAGAGCCTTGCTTGTCCTCAGTGTACAAAGCCCTGCTTGTCCTCAATGTACAGAGCCCTGTTTGTCCTCAGTGCACAGAGCCCTGCTTACCCTCAGTGTACAGAGCCCTGCTTGTCCTCAGTGTACAGAGCCCTGCTTGTCCTCAGTGTACAGAACCCTGCTTGTCCTCAGTGTACAGAACCCCGCTTATCCTCAGTGTACAGAACCCTGCTTGTCCTCAGTGTACAGAGTCCTGCTTTTCCTTAGTGTACAGAGCCCTGCTTGTCCTCAGTGTACAGAACCCTGCTTGTCCTCAGTGTACAGAGCCCTGCTTGTCCTCAGTGTACAGAACCCTGCTTGTCCTCAGTATACAGAGCCCTGCTTGTCCTTAGTGTACAGAGGCCTGCTTGTCCCCAGTGTACAGAGCCCTGCTTGTCCTCAGTGTACAGAGCCCTTCTTGTCCTCACTGCAAAGAGCCCTGCTTGCCCTTCGTGTACAGAGCCCTGCTTTTTCTCAGTGTAAAGAGCCCTGCTTATCCTCACTGCACAGAGCCCTTCTTGTCCTCAGTGTACAGAGCCCTGCTTGTTCTCACTGCACAGAGCCCTGCTTGTCCTCAGTCTACAGAGCCCTGCTTGTCCTCAGTCTACAGAGCCATGCTTGTCCTCAGTGTACAGAGCCTTGCTTGTACTCAGTGTACAGAGCCCTGCTTGCCCTCAGTGTACAGAGCCCTGCTTGCCCTCAGTGTACAGAGCCCTGCTTGTTCTCAGTGTACAGAGCCCTGCTTGTCCTCAGCGTACAAAACCCTGCTTGTCCTCAGTGTACAGAGCCCTGCTTGCCCTCAGTCTACAGAGCCCTGCTTATCCTCAGTGTACAGAGCCCTGCTTGTCCTCAGTGTACAAAGCCCTGCTTGTCCTCAATGTACAGAGCCCTGTTTGTCCTCAGTGCACAGAGCTCTGCTTACCCTCAGTGTACAGTGCCCTGCTTGTCCTCAGTGTACAGAGCCCTGCTTGTCCTCAGTGTACAGAACCCTGCTTGTCCTCAGTGTACAGAACCCCGCTTATCCTCAGTGTACAAAACCCTGCTTGTCCTCAGTGTACAGAGTCCTGCTTTTCCTTAGTGTACAGAGCCCTGCTTGTCCTCAGTGTACAGAACCCTGCTTGTCCTCAGTGTACAGAGCCCTGCTTGTCCTCAGTGTACAGAACCCTGCTTGTCCTCAGTATACAGAGCCCTGCTTGTCCTTAGTGTACAGAGGCCTGCTTGTCCTCAGTGTACAGAGCCCTGCTTGTCTGTCCACACTTCCTATATTTTGTATCTGCACAAAGACACACAGGCAATAAGTGCAAGGACAAGACAGCATTGCACCCAAAAACATACACATTTTTTAACTAATGTATATTACAAATATACATATAATGGTATTATCTAATCTGATTAATAGGGGATAAGTGTCTGATTGCAGAGGGATGATCCTGTGTTGCATGCAAGGGGAGATTTGGGGCCCATTATGGAGATGACGGGGGTCCCAGACATGAGAATCTGAAACCCCTAAACCCCCACTGCCCCTTCGTCCCTGTAATCAAACACTTAACCCCTATCCTACTTATACAGAATATGTTTTTAAACACATAAATATCCATTTAAGACACCTTGCAGTATGGTATATATTTTAGCCTTCAGATGTATCCAGAGGACTCCCGACAGTACTCTAAGGTAAAGAATTATCTCCTAACATCTTGTGGCATGTCACTAATAGTAATCTGGGGACTATGGGGGACATTTATCAATGTTTGCTTATGTATTCCTTTTTTAAGTTATTTTTTCCTTACAATTTTTTTTTGCTTATTTGCGACTGGTTTCAGCCTGTTGATAAATTTCTTTCACGTAAGAATTATTTTTATTTTTTTGCTTTGGTAGTGGCTCCATATCTGAGCTGTAGTAAATAGAGATGAGCGAACTTACAGTAAATTCGATTCGTCACGGACTTCTCGGCTCGGCAGTTGATGTCTTTTCCTGCATAAATTAGTTCAGCTTTCAGGTGCTCCGGTGGGCTGGAAAAGGTGGATACAGTCCTAGGAGACTCTTTCCTAGGAATGTATCACCCTTTTCAAGCCCACCGGAGCACCTGAAAGCTGAACTAATTTACGCAGGAAAAGTCATCAACTGCCGAGCCAAGAAGTTCGTGACGAATCGAATTTACTGTAAGTTCGCTCATCTCTAGTAGTAAACTTAGTAGTTTTTTCATGCAATGCAACTTTTTTGCAACTTTCGCACTTGATAAATCTCTGATCACTGAAAGTCAAAAATCACTGTTTGATTTGGTAAGCAAGTTTCTTTTTTTTTTTGCTTAGAATGCTGCACAATCAAAAAGTCGCACAAACAATAGTGTAGACGCACATACGACTTTTTTGGGACAATTTTAAGCAAAAAAAATAACTACTAAATGCTTTGATACACGTCCCCCTATAAAACCATAAATTAAAAAGCATTTCTGGGAAGACCGGAACAAAAGGAGAGCAACTCTTTGTTAGCTTGGTTTGTGAGCGTACACAATGATCCAGGATCTCGACAATTACACCATGTAGGAGCTGTTAATCTCATGTCTTCCTTGTTTTCTCATTCCCTTTGACAAGATCCACAAATATTTTATTCTGGGGCTGTAGCCATTTCAGTGCTAATGCATTTAACCCCTGCTATGCCTTATGAAGCATGTAAAAACCTTATCAAGTAGGAGGCTGCAACTCAGGGTTGTTTCAGGACATGGCTTCTTAGTTTCCAGATATTTGGATTCTTTTTGGTTTATAAATTGAGACAATAGAACAGGATTATACAGGGCCAGTAAATGACAATCTTCATGTACATACATCTCCTTATAAACAAATTGGCACATACACAGCTAGCATCTCTGTGGTAGAATATATCAATGACTCTTTACTCATACTACTGTAACACACTGAACCACTCAGCAGTGGAATATTTGTGGAATGTTCGCCTGGAAAACAGCTGTACATTCTGTAGTGGGCTAAGATAGGGGATAAGATGTCTATCAGCAGAGTACCCTTTTAAAGTCATCTCCATTATAGGAGCTTAACCAAGCTGTTGAAATTTGTTCAGTGGCAAACTTAACATGCTTTCTTATTTATACGGGTTGATTTCGTCAACCATTTACCAGTGCCCTTTTTTGTAGATTTAGCCAATATAGACTGCTACTTAAGCACTCAAGTAATTCCCCACTTTCCTTCCACTTTCCTTCCCATGCTCAAGGACTGGAGCTCTGTAAACTAATATCCAAGTTTTTACTGTACCTCAGCTATTGTATTGTAAAAAGCTCATAATAACTACTTATGTCATCTCAATAGGCTAAGTAAAAAGAAAATCTTCACAGTAATTCAATACAGTCATTTTTGGAGAAACTCTCAATTCTTCAGTCAGCCCCTTCACACATTAGATGGTTGATCTGTCATCATGTATAGATGTGTTACGGCTGAGGAAGTGGATCCATTGTAACTGTGTGAATGATGAAGTGGGCCATACCAGGGAGTCTAAGGTACCGCTGGTTTTCACCAGAGCCCGTCGCAAAGCGGGGTGGACTTGCTGCGGCAGGCGGCACCCAGGTCGCTACCCCTGATACAACTCGTCCACACAGGCTGCCGAAGTGTAACGTGGCGCAGGAAGTATGAGACAACTCGTAGTCAGGACAAGTAGGAGGTCAGGGCTGGCAGCAAAGTAGCAAGGTCAGGTCACGTAGCAAGAGGTCAGAAGGCAGGCAGCACAGGAGCAAGATCGGAATACGTAGCAAAGGTCAGATGCAAGGCAAGACACATATGAACTCTTTCTTTAAGGCAATGATGACACAAAGTTCAAAGAAAGAGTCTCTGTGTAGACTGTGTGAAAAGCCCAACTGTGGAGATTCATCGTCTCCACCACAAACATATGTATAAGCAAGAGTGGGCTACACTTTCAATTCAATAAATTACAGCACTCACGGTTAGATGATTAATTTTTTCTTTTATCCCTTATTCCGGACCTTTTCCGCAGTACAAAACATTAGTAGAAGATAGGATGTCGGCACACATCCAGTATAGCAGAGGTCTTGGTTTACTACCTGGGAGCCATCAGGGTCATGATGCCACAAAGACACAAAGATCCGGCAAGGCAATAGAGGACCTGCATACACTTATAACATCACTAATTAGCAAGAGCCAATTAAGGGCATACTGGCAGCGTAACCCCTAACAGTACCACCCCCCACCCCCCTTAGGTCTCCCCCTATTTTTTGGGCATCAAAACCCTGAGAACCAGGTCCCGATCTAAGATGTTCTTTTCCGGCTACCAGGATCTTTCCTCAGGCTTAAAACCTTTCCAATCAACCAAGAAAAAGAATCCTCCCTTAACAGTCTTGGTGGCCACGATTTCCTTCACTCCAAAAACGTCAGAAGCATCGGTAACAGGAGTTAAAATTAAATTTTTCGGGGAGAACCGGTTGAGGACCAACGGCTTAAGGAGGGAGACATGGAAGGAGTTCGGAATGCGAAGGGAAGGAGGCAGATGGAGTTTGTAAAAAACAAAAAAAAGGGTTAATTTTGTGCAAGAATTTGAAAGGACCCAAGAACCGAGGACCCAGTTTGTAAGAGGGTTGCTTCAGACGAACATATTTTGCAGACAACCAAACCTTGTCCCCTGGAGAGAAAAATTGTGGTGACCTACTTTTCTTGTCTTCCTGGGACTTCATAAGGGAGGAGGCGAGAGCTAAAGAGTGGCGAGTATCCTGTCAAATTTCTTGGAAGTCCCAAACCGGAATATCAACTGCAGCTACTCCAGAAGAAGCAGGTAGAGGAAGAGGTGGACGAGAATGGCGACCTGAATTTCGATGGTTGTAGGAGAACTCCACCCATGATAACAGATTGGACCAGTTGTCCTGCCGGGCAGAAACAAAATGGCGAAGATACTCCCCAAGAATTTGGTTCGCCCGCTCAAATAAGCCGTTGGTTTGCGGGTGGTATGCCGATGAAAAGTCCAATCTGACCTTGAGGCGAGAACAGAGGGCTCGCCAAAAATTGGAGATGAACCCCTCTGTCAGAGACAATGTGAAGCCCAGGAGCCGCGGGAAGCCCAGGCAGTGGAATATGAAATGAGCCATCTTAAAGAATCGATCAACGACCACCCAAATGAATGAGCAATTGGAGGAGAACGGCAGATCTGTGATGAAGTCCATGACTATGTGGGTCCAAGGACACTCAGGGACGGGCAGAGGCTGTAAAAGACCCGCCGGCTTGTTACGAAGTATTTTGACACGGGCACAGATAGCGCAGGAATGGACAAAATCAGCAACATCACGCTGCAGTTTCGGCCACCAGTAATGACGGGAGATGAGCAAAATAGACTTTCGTAATCCAGGGTGCTCGGCCAGAAAAGAGGAGTGTACCCAGTTCAACACCTTAGCTCTAAGGCGAGTTGGCATTGAAGGCTCTGGAGAGTGCATCGGCTCTGACGTTCTTGTGAACCGGTCGAAAATGAATGAGGAAATTAAACCAGGAAAATAAAAGTGACCATCTGGCCTGCAGGGGGTTCAGACGTTGTGCGGACTGTAAATAGAGAAGATTTTTATGGTCCGTATAGATATTGACAGATAGAGCTGACCTTTCTAACAGGTGACGCCATTGTTCCAGGGTGAGCTTAATGGCCAAGAGCTCACGATCTCCAATTGTATAATTTCTCTCAGCAGGAGAAAACGTTTTCGAGAAGAATCCGCAGGTCGCCGTTTTGCTCTTGGAGGATTTCTGATCTAAGACTGCTCCGACCCCTACGAAGAGGCATCCACCTCGAGGTAGAGGGACTTGTCAGGGTCAGGTCTTGTCAGGACAGATGCAATGGTAAATGCCGACTTCAACCGAGAGAATGCTTCTTCTGCTGCAGATGGTCAGGACTTGGGGTTTTCACCCTTCCTGGTAAGTGCTACTATCGGAGCTACCAGTGTTAAGAAGTGAAGAACAAACTGCCGATAGTAATAGGCAAAGCCAAGTAAGCGTTGTATAGACTGCAGACCCGAAGGTCGTGGACAGCTTAGAACTCAAGACAGCTTGTCTGGGTCCATCCGGAGACCTTGGTTGGAGACAATATAGCCTAGGAATGGCAGAATGGTCTTCTCGAAGAGGCATTTCTCAAACTTTGCATAGAGGCGGTTGCCCAGAAGGCGTCGCAGGACCAGTCGCACATGAGTGCGATGAACTTCTAAGTTGGGCAAGAAGATCAAGATGTCGTCCAAGTACACCACAACGCAAGTGTAAAGGAGGTCCCGAAAGATATTGTTAAATTCCTTGTCTCCTTCCCGGATTCTAATAAGGTTATACGCCCCACACAAGTCCAGCTTGGCTCCCCGTAGGCGATCAAACAGTTCAGAGATCAGTGGAAGGGGGTACCGGTTCTTGATGGTGATCTTATTTAGTCCCCGGTAATCAATGCAGGGACGGAGAGAGACCGTCCTTTTTCTCTACAAAGAAAAAAACAGCTCCAGCTGCAGAGGTAGACTTCCTAATGAAGCCCTTCAGAAGATTCTCCCTGATGTATTCTGACATGGCCTGCATCTCAGGAGTCAACAAAGGATAGATTCATCCCGAGGGGGCGAATAACCAGGCACGTGCCCTAGGTGTGTGCGTTTCCCAGTCATTGAGGCCAAAGAGGTTAGTTATTGCGAAAATGCTCCGGGCTGGCACAGTACAGGCACAGATTCTCTTCCCGACGGCGTGTCCTCTCTTGTGGCGACAGGTGAGCATGATCCACTTGCATGGGCTCTTCTGAAGAAGGCCAAGAGGTAGGCAGAGGAGGGAGCTGAAAGACCGGAGCCAAACGGGGAAGATGACGTGGACGGGCAGGTTCATGTTCTTGATGGAGCTCCTCTTGCCTCTCAGCAAAACGCACATCAGTGCGGGTAGCCAGCAGAATCAATTCAGACAGAGATGGTGGATCCTTTACTCTACTAGATATTCCCTTCTTGAAGGTGGCACACAGGGCCACATCATTCCAGTCCAATTCAGAAGCTAAGGTATGGAATTGGATCACGTAGTCTCCAACAGAGGAATTCCCTTGACGGAGATTCAGGAGCGCGGTTTCTGCCGAGGAAGAATGTGCTGGCTCCTCGAAGGCACTGCGAAATTCCGACAGGGAAGCTGGCAGATTGGACGTCACTGGATCTCCTTTGTCCCACAGAGGGGTAGCCCAGGCCAGAGCCTTACCAGAAAGAAGGCTCACCACAAAAGCCACTTTAGCACGCTCAGAAGGGAATTGATCGGACAAAAGTTCCACGTGCATAGAGCACTGGGAAACAAATTTAGGGTCCCCTTCCTACTTGGTGGGTAGAGACAAGCGTAGCTTAAGTCCAAGAAATGCCCCAGAAGTTGCTGTCCCTGAAGGAGCCACAGGAGCGGGTTGTAGCTGTTGTTGCTGCTGTTGCTGCTGCTGTATGGTGAGGAGCTGCTGCATCATGGTGGACAGCTGATTCAGCTGCTGAGCCTGCTGTGCCAGCTGTTGCGACTGCTGAGCCACAATTGAGGAGAGATCCTCGACACTAGGCAGTGGCACCTTGGGAAGTGGATCCGCTGTACCTGTGTGGATGATGACGTGGGCCGTACCACGGAGCGGAGTCTAAGGTACCGCTGGTTTTCACCAGAACCTGTCGCAAAGCAGGATGGATGGCAGGCGGCACCCAGGTCGCTACCCCTGATACGACTCGTCCACACAGGCTGCCGAGGTGTAACGTAGCGCAGGAAGGATGAGACAATTCGTAGTCAGGACAGGCAGGAGGTCGGGGCAGGCGGCACAGTAGCAAGGTCAGGTCATGCAGCATGAGGTCAGAAGGCAGGCGGCACAGGAGCAAGATCGGGATATGTAGCAAAGGTCAGATACACGGCAAGGAAGACACAAATGAACGCTTTCTCTAAGGCAATCATGGCACAAAGATCCGGCAAGGCAATAGAGGAAGTGCCGACACTTATAATATCACAAATTAGCAAGAGCCAATTAAGGGCGTACTGGGCCTATAAATTTCAGAGAGCAGGCACACGTGCACCGTAGAAAGCGACCACACGAGGGAACAGGAGCCGGCGGTTGCCTGCGACCGCATACAGGCATGCGTACAGAGGCGGCACCGGCGCCGAGGGACAGAACAGGGGTGAACTAGTGGCCAGCATGTCTGGCCGCAGAGTAACCCCTAACAAAATGACAGAAGACTAAATGTTGTCTGAGAGTAGGCTCACTCTTGACGTATATTGCTGTGTATTTACTGCTGCATATTTTTCTACCCATTGAAGTTAATGGGTAGCAAAATACACAGCTGATTTTGCTAATCATTGATTTCAATGGGTAGGAAATATGCAGCAGCAAATATGCAGCAAAATATGGCATGTGTGACCCTACCCTAAATGTAATCTTAAAGGTGTAAGTAACAATGTCTGGGTAATGCTTACCTGCAATTTACTTTTCCAACTGTTGGTTTTATTGCTGCTTTTTAGCGTTGCTCACAAGGGAATGATCTCAGACGATTTCCCTAAATCCATCACATATTTCAGCTGCAAATTTGCAGCAGATCCACAAACAATCCATGCGTTTAAGTGCAGATTTTAACACAGATTTTCCCCTATATACTGCAAAGTGTGAACTCTGTATAAAGAATTGACATTCTGCTGATTTCAAATGCTGCCATATAAAAATTTATGTACAGGTACAAGTTCCGCTTTGCTGCTTTATGCTGGAAACACAGGTTTTGATGCAATTTGCTTGAGAGAAAGCCAGAAGTAGATCCGGCAGGAAGGAGACGTATAAGTCCTTCCTTTTAAAGGGAACCTGAGGTAGGCCGAAGTCCATCTCCTTATCAGTGGTATGGGCTACTGATCCGTTTGCTGCTTATTCTTTATGGCCCTATTACATAGGGTGATTAACAATATAATACATGGGCAGTTCAGGCTGCTGCGGACGGGATTAAAGTTGCTAAATAGACACGAATATAATGCAAAGTATACTTAGCCCTATAGGGGTATGTAGTCCTATAGGGGCATGTATGATATTACAATATTACATCTTCTTTTGCAGAATAGTAGATAAAACATTATGAACAATCTGAAAGTGGTAAAAAATGTATAAAAAGGTCCATGATTAAAGTGTACGCTCCCACATAATTATAGGGGAATAGATGTAGTATTACAATTCCTATTATTAAGCAGGATAATAAATAAAACATTAGGTGTGCACAGAAATTATTCCTAGAAGATCATCCTGAACCATTATATGGTGGCACATATAGTAAAACACTTCTATTATTACATAAGGCATAATTGATACATTGCATCTGGCATATTGAAAATTGGGATAACTTTTATTTTCTCTTTTGTCTGATAACTCTTCTCTCTGATATTCCTCCTTCCTCCCTGGATCTTCATTAAAGCTGTTTTCCATATCTGCATCTTTAGTAGCCAGTAATACTTACTCTGCTCTCTTCATCCTTAAAGGGGTACTCCAGCCCTAATGCATCTTATTCCTTATCCAAAGGATAGGGGATAAGATGTATGATCGCGGGGGGTCCTGCTGCTGTGGACCACAGCAATCTGTCATTCCGCACACACCTTTGTGAGCTCTCCGCAGCGCTGGAGGCTCCGATTGTGAAGCGTGACAACCAGGGGGCCGGAGTATCGCAACGCCACGATTCCGCCCCCGTGTGATGTCACGCCCCGCCCCCTCGATACAAGTCTATGGAAGGGGGTGTGACGGCCGGGACCCCCGCAATCATACATCTTATCCCCTATCCTTTAGATGTATATCCTTTAGATGGATAAGATGTATTAGGGCCGGAGTACCCCTTTAAGCCCAGGCACTTCATTGGGTTCAGCACAGAAAAGTGTTGGTGACTACAGATACAGTGTGGCTGGATGGCAGTGGGTAAGGTCTGCCAAAATGTGGGACCACCTAGTGCTTAAAGGGGTACTTCGCCCCTAGATGTCTTATCTCCTATCCAAAGGATAGGGGATAAGATGTCTGATTGCAGGGGTCCTGCCATTTCTCCTGCAGCACCCCCGTTCATGAGCTGCACTGAGCGAAGATCGCTCCATGGCTGATGACGGGCGATACAGGGGCCGGGGTATGGTGGTGTCATGGCTCCGCCCCTTGTGACATCAAGCCCCGCCCCTTAATGAAAGTCTATGGGAGGGCCGTCACGCCCCCTCCCATAGACTTGCATTGAGGGGACAGGAAGTCACGTCATGAGGGGACGGGGCGATGAAATCCCAATCCTCCAGCAGGTGGGATCCCCGCGATCAAACATCTTTTCTTCTATCCTTTGGATATTGGATAAGATGTCTGGGGGTGGAGTACCCCTTTAAGGCCTACTTAATCCATCACCGATTACAGCACACAGCTCTCAACAACGTAAAACATTACCTTCACAGATGTGCATGTGTGTAGTCTGGTGCTGCTTTCTTCACACTCATTTCACACAGAACATCATTGTGTGTTTGCATCTCTAGGCTTAAAAGGGGTACAATTGTCCAGAGCAGGATAGGTTTGCTATGGGGATTTGCTCCTGCTCTGGACAGTTCCTGACATGGACAGAGGTGTCAGCAGAGAGCACTAACAGAAAATAAATTCCTGTGGAGCATACAGCAGCTGATAAGTACTGGAAGGGTTACAAATCTGTTTAACATTTTGGCACCAGTTGATTTAAAAAAAAATGTTTTCCACCGGAGTACCCCTTTAAATACCATATACTGGTTTGAATACAGTACTGAAGTACATTTTTGTGGAAGCACAATAAAGGCTATAAAAACATTTTCTACATTGGTCTTTATTAAAAAAAAAATTGTCAATTTCTCTTCTACAGCTTATGAAGTTTGCTGTGTGAGCTCTGTTTTCTCTCTACACTTGTACACAGCCAAATAGATTCTACCCTTCAGGCTGCCTTGAATATGCTTTCAACCCTCTCTACAGTCTGTGTAAGCTGCCCTCCAAGGATTCTCCCACTGGTCCTCAATATGTGAGGTGTGTAAGAGCAGAAAGTCTGTCTGACAGATTTGTTTGTTCAGATCAAAGTAGCAGCAAAACGATGGGACATTTTTAATGAAGACTATTTAGAAAGTTGCTTACTTTCGCATTTAGAAAATAAATAAACAATAAAAAAAATGGTGCATGGTTTACTATAGCCAATATATCATAGAGAAGAAGAATTAGGCATTATTGTCAACATGTCCGATCCTTTATACATAGATAATCCAGCAGAGTAGTCTGGCAGTGGCCACTGGTGGCTTGCTCCCTTCTCCCCATTCAGAGCACATTCAGCTGAGCTGAGCCTACATTCACATAGGGGGCAATTTGGGAGAGCCAAGCTAGAGTAGTAATGTTTTTACCCTTTAGGAGATTGTTTTTTCATATCTCTGCCTAGTACATACTGGCCTTTCAACGGAAACTGACAGCAGCATCACCTGCACTAACTTGTTGGTTCTGCCTGTATTTTTCTAGCTGCCGCTTTTCCTGATATAGCTAAAAATCGTAATATGTAAATGAGGCTTGTGGTGCATTCTCACGCTCCGAGATGCACTGGTTCTTCCTGGGCAGCCCCTGATTCACACCCCCAATGAATATTCATACTCATTCTCTGCTGCACATAGCTTCTATGCAATGAGATCTAGCGTGTATGCGGTAATAGTCAGGGCTGGCCATGCTGCAGATCAGTGCATGCACGTGCAGGATCGCAGCATGTAACAGCTACATGTAGAAGAGGGGGAGTATGATTATTAAACAATACTATGTAGGTATTCCTAGTCGCATTACACTCTACAACTCAAACTGCATTATTACACTTAAAATTATAATAAGAAGTAATTATTTGGTCTTTGGATCAGTTGGGTTTACTAGGGGTGTAACAATCTTTTTCCAGAATAACTTTAATGCGAAAGAGAAATAAGATTGCCTTTGTTTCTACATAATTGCTTTTTTTTCCAGAATAACTTTCCCTAAGATTAACTACTAAAATAATATCTACCTAGATCTCTGATTGAAGATCAGAATATCAGTACAGTATAGTAAATACATCTAAATACAGAACATACTACTTTTTGGTGTGACAGTGCTAGTTATGCTTGTGTCAGTATAAATTCCCTCCTTGTTAGCTCATTTTCACCTCTGCATGAAGTGAAGGCTAAGGAAAGGTTGTGTTATAGTGACCCCTAGTGTTCAATAGAATAATGTTTTGGCCATTGAGCACAGGAAGAGACAAGGCCCCATTCTGGATGTTGAAAGGGGGTCCCAGAGGTCAATCAGACACGTATCTCCTATACTGTGTGTGGACTACCCCTCCAGCTGATCAGCTGACTCAAATTTGGGCATTTATGCAATTGTATGCTGTAATGCTGGAGCTGCAGTATATAAAACAATTCCTAATCTAAAGAGAGGTAGCTGGAGTCTGGTTTTTATGTCAGCTGTCATCCACTGATTACATGCCTAAAACCCCCCACACGCACTAGGGACACACAGTCCATTTAACCACCTAAAAAGGGAAAGAAGAGTGCTCCATAGCATAATACCGCAGGGTATGGGGTCCACAAGTACAATAGGAAATGCCCTTACCATAAGCGGTTGTGTAAGCTCACACACAACAGTGGTTAGAGCGGGTGAGAGACAGGTCCAGTCTGCAGCCTTCCCATCCAAGCAGGACAATGGCAAGAATGGACTTCTAGGTGTGATGGGATTCAATGGCGCTGAACAGGAGCAGACACATCAGGTAGGACAGGGAATGGCTTTATTAAAACAATGCAACGCGTTTCACCGCAGGTGCGGCTTCATCAGGCATCTGATGACGCCGCACCTGCGGTGAAACGCGTTGCATTGTTTTAATAAAGCCATTCTCCGTCCTACCTGATGTGTCTGCTCCTGTTCAGCGCCATTGAATCCCATCACACCTAGAAGTCCCTTCTTGCCATTTAACCACCTGACCATCAGTGCTAAACACAGAAGAACGCTGCACACCTCCATCCCCTCCCTCCCGCCAGTTGCTATATCTCCTAATGCCCAAAGCAGTTCTCCTGTAATACACTACAACAGTTTACGCCTGCTCTTGTAATGGCAGTTATGGGAGCTCAGAAGTTGGGACAGGAAGGGAGCATGTCACCAGAAGATCTAGGGATTGGCATTTGTTCTCAGGTCTCTGTGTCCATTTCCTGCTACAATTTTCATCTACTCCTCATCCACCGCTGTCCTGGGATAGGGCAGGGAAGTAATGGCTTCTCTTAAGGAGGCTGCAAAATAGGTTGGTATAGTTGTATAATGTGTGTGTATGTGTCGGTTATGTGTGTGTGTGTACTTTATGAGCATGGTGGGGGAGATTTATTAAATCCTGTGTAACCAATCAGATCACTTTCATTTTTAAAAAAGGCCTCTGAAAGATAAAAGAAGCAACCTGATTGGTTGCTGTGGGCAACGGGTCAACCTCTCCTCTGCACGGGTTTTGATAAATCTCCTCCATTATCTTTATATGCACAGCATATAGCCATATTATTAGTGTGTGCAGTATATGGAGCTATTATTTAAATAATTATTATTATAAAGAATTTGACAAGTGAATCCAATTTGTGTGAATTTAATCATGGCAACTCAGTAGTGTGTATGGCCTCCATAAGCCTGTATGCACACCCAACAAAGTCCGAGCATGCTCCTGATGAGATGGCAGATTGTGTCCTGGGAATTCTCCTCCCAAACCTGGATCAGGACATCTGTGAGTTTCTGGACAGCCGCAGAACCAGTCATGCCAGATGATGCTGCAGGCAACATAACTTTCGCCATGGTTTCTAAACACTCTTTCACAACTGTCACAGCATTCGAGCCACATTTGGAAAAGGAGTCAATGGGAGACCTGCCAATTCTGTTGTCCTTTGGTGAACGCCAATCGAACTGTGCTGGACCTGGTCCCACTATAGAATGTCTAGCCCCTATGATGCCACCCTTATGGAGTCTGTTTCTGACACACTGGTCAGAAGTTTGCCTCCTTTTCCAACAAGCACAATGGAGAAGTCACTGGTCCTGCTGCTGGGTTGATGCCACTCTGCATCCTCTCCTGAGTATAAGTGTCTGATAGCAGAGGATAAGACCTCTGGGACACACTGAGATCACAAGAAAGAAATCCCTGCGTAGGATTCTGAATTGGAGCAACAGAGTGTAGACAGGCAAGAGAGTGGCAGTTGAGTTTATGCAGTGCTGCTCCATCTGTCCCTTGTAATCATACACATATACTCTATCATGTGGATAGGAGATAAATGTCTACCGTGGTAAAAAAAAAAAAAAAAAAACCTTTAAGTAACTATTATGATGTCACTCTTATAAAACTCATCATAAGGGAAGTGTATATCTAGCATTGTGATTCTACCACATACAAATACAAGAAACAGCTCCAAAGCCTTACAACCAATAATCTCCTAATCTGTTAAAGGGGTACTCCGGTGCTGAGACATTTTATTCCCCATCCAAAGGATAGGGGATAAGATGCCTGATCGCGAGAGTCCCGCCGATGGGGACCCCCGGGATCTTGCACGTGGCACCCTGTTTGTAATCAGACTGATAGCTGCCAAGCCCCCTCCCGTAGGCTTGCGTTGAGGGGCGGAGCATGACGTCACACGGGGGCGGATGCGTGGCGTCACACGCCGCCAGCCGTGTGGTCGCCGGTAATCAGACCTGAAGCGAACACGCTCCGGGGACTGATTTCAAACGGGGTGCCGCGTGCAAGATCACGGGGGTCCCCAGCTGCGGCACTCCCGCGATCAGGCATCTTATCCCCTATCCTTTGGATAAGGGATAAGATGTCTAAGCACTGGAGTACCCCTTTAAAGATAAATCAATTTTGTTTATAGGGGACGTTCTTATATTTAATAGAAAACTACGTTAGCACTGTAACCCCTTCATTATCACAATCAGTGGGAATGCAGAGAAGCTTAGAAAACCGGTTCCTGTCTCCATTGCACAAAAAAGGATTCATACCGTGTGTATCTCCAGAACCTGAGCACAGCTCCGGGTGAATCATACATGAATTCTTTTAAAAGGTTTTATTTTATAACTTTTATGTTAACAACACAATACATAAGTAAACCATCATACAGCTGGAGATAAAGCCCAAACCACCCCCGGAAAAAGGAGTAAATGACCCGCAGCACATCACCATTACAGCAGGCAGACGGAGATCCACCCCCAGCTGACAACACAAACACACACTGGCCCTCATTTACTAAGAAAATCGGGTTGTAAGTCTATCTTGCTTTCTTACCCGACTGCTTTTTTCCCCTGGTATTTATTATTATGTCGCATCCTGTTTGTCGCATGTGGGTTTTGTTGGTTTTGGTTTCCAACTCCTCTGAGCTGTCGGGAAAAAATCCACAACAATACAACAAATCCGGGTTGGAAACCTTTATAAATACGTGGGAAAGCTCAGAAATGTCGGGTAACGCACCTTTTTCGGGTTTGGGAGAATCCACATCGGGTCCGTCGGGAAAAAATGTTGCATCGTGTCGCAGACTGGCGCACGATGTCTGCGACATGGCGCAGACAAAGATGCGACAAAAAAACCCGACAAAAGAGGTCGGGTTTAGAATAGTAAATGAGGGCCACTCTCACACTTACATTTCCCGGAGGATTCCCACCTTCCCTACAAAATAGAGACAATCATCCTACCCACAAGAACTTGTCCAGGGGGACAACCGACCCCCCTATAAGGAGCCAGGGCATCCAAATTTTATCAAACTTCTTAGGACATTTACTGCTAATGTACAACAACATATACATCGGTTCATACTTGTTAACTAGGTTGAACCACCGTGTAATGGGGGGAGTAGAAATATCCTTCCAGGCCATAATCAGAACTTTCTGAGCACAAAACAGTAGAAATCTAATAAGAAGGCGCCTATGGGAACCCGAGGCTAGGTCATCAATAACCCCTAACAGACAACAGGGTAAAGCACATAGGGGAATTCCAAGTGATCCGACAAGAACTGTAGCACCTCCCTCCAGAAGGGTTGCACACAGGGACAGCTCCACATAGCATGGAGCAGAGTGCCCACATCTACAATGGGGATCAAAAGTTTGGGCTCCCCAGGTACAAATTTGTATTAATGTGCATAAAGAAGCCAAGGAAAGATGGAAAAAAATCTCCAAAAGGCATCAAATTACAGATTAGACATTCTTATAATATGTCAACAAAAGTTAGATTTTATTTCCATCATTTACACTTTCAAAATAACAGAAAAAAAAATGGCATCTGCAAAAGTTTGGGCACCCTGCAGAGTTAATATATTGTACTGCCACCTTTGACAAGTATCACAGCTTGTAAATGCTTTTTGTAGCCAACCAAGAGTCTTTCAATTCTTGTTTGAGGTATCTTTGCCCATTCTTCCTTACAAAAGTCTTCCAGTTCTTTGAGATTTTCGGGCTGTCTGTCACGCACTGCTCTTTTAAGGTCTATCCATAGATTTTCAATGATGTTGAGGTCAGGAGATTGTGAAGGCCACAGCAAAACCTTCAGTTTACGCCTCTTAATGTAATCCCCCGTGGATTTCGAGGTGTGTTTAGGTTCATTATCCATTTGTAGAAGCCATCCTCTCTTTAACTTCAGCTTTTTCACAGATGGCATCAAGTTAGCATCCAAAATTTGCTGAAATGTTATTTAATCCATCTACTCGTAAGATGTTCCCTGTGCCACTGGCTGCAATATAACCCCAAAGCATGATTGATCCACCCCCATGCTTAACAGTTGGACAGAGGTTCTTTTCATTAAATTCTGTTCCCCTTCTTCTCCAAACGTACCTTTACTCATTCCAACCAAAAAGTTCAATTTTAACCTCATCGGTCCACAGAACTTGTTTCCAAAATGAATCAGGCTTGTCTATATGTTCATTTGCAAAGTTCAAACGCTGATTTTTGTGGTGAGGACGTAGAAGAGGTTTTCTTCTGATGACTCTTCCATGAAGACCATATTTGTACAAGTATCTCTTTATAGTGGAATAGTGTACCACAACTCCAGTGTCTGCCAGATCTTTCTGGAGGGATTGTGCAGTCAAACGTGGGTTTTGAATTTTTTTTTCTTACAATCCTGCGAGCTGTTCTGTCTGATAATTTTCTTGGTCTTCCAGATCTTTCTTTAACTTCCACTGTTCCTGATGACTGCCATTTCTTAATTACATTCCGAACAGAGGATATTGACATCTGAAAATGCTTTGCTATCTTCTCATAGCCTTCTCCAGTATTGTGAGCGTCAACTATTTTCAGTTTAAGATTTCTAGACAACTGCTTAGAAGAACCCACGGTGCTGATTGTTGGGGCAAGGTCAGATTAGTCTGGGCATTTAAAACCTTTGAGATTGACATCACCTGTTCTTCCCAGATGATGATTGAGAACAAGTCATGACACTGGTAGGTCTCAGCTTTGCAAAGGGGGCAGTGCATACTATAAATTCTTCAGGGTGCCCAAACTTTTGCAGACGCCATTTTTTTGTTTTCTGTTATTTTAAAAGTGTAAATGATGGAAATAAAATCTAACTTTTGTTGACATATTAAAAGGGTACTCCAGTGGAAAACTATTTATTTTTAATCAACTGGTGCCAGAAAGTTAAACAGATTTGTAAATTACTTTTGTTTAAAAATCTTAATCCTTCCAGTACTTACCAACTGCTGTATGTCCCACAGGAAGTCCTTTTCTTTTTGAATTTCCTTTCTGTCTGTCCACAGTATTCTCTTCTGACACCTCTGTCCATGTCAGGAACTGAGCAGAAGCAAATCCCCATAGCACATCTCTCCTGCTCTGGACAATTCCTAACATGGACAGAGGTGTCAGCAGAGAGCACTGTGGTCAGGCAGAAAAGAAATTCAAAAAGAAAAGAACTTCCTCTGGAACATACAGCAGCTGATAAGTACTGGAAGGATTAAGATTTTTTAAATAGAAGTAATTTACAAATCTGTTTAACTTTCTTGCACCAGTTGATTTAAAAAAAAAAAAAAAGTTTTCCACTGGAGTAACCCTTTAACTTGCCATCCACAATCCCTATGGAGTGGCTGCTCTCTGCAGACAGTATGATTCCCCAAGTGAAGCTGTAAACGTAATGTCAGAGTCATTGCTGTCCAGCCTCGGCCAATGCCTGGCATGCGGCACTGTCAGTTTCCAAAAGAATTGTTACCAACCGCAGACAGATCGCCCTGTTACTGGTGTGTACAAGGAAGCGGAGAAGGGCAAATTAAAGTTTTAGCAGATGTCATCCTCTGTAGCTCCCCCTCCCCTTTCAAGTCTTACACACAGTGTTACTTCAGTGCTGTTACTACTGACCAGTATACTGAAAAAAAAATTAATTCATAAAATATTCCAAATAAAATGTCACATTACCTTTTTCACTGACACTTTCGCTTTCGATTTCCACATCTTCACAACTGGTATATTCTGGTGTAGAAGCTCCTTCTTCTTCTGAGCTACTGACTGACATCTGTCTTCTCTTTCCACCTCTTTTAGACCTGTGGGGCTTTGGTGGGGATGGCCTAACAGATTCTGATTGATCTGAACTAAGGGAATCATTCCTCGACATAGTCTCCATTTTTTCACGGTTAGTCTTTCTCATTAGAAGAGCAGAGCTTGGGTCTAACCGTGTTTGTTTTTTGAAGGAATCATGGTTTTTAGCCTCTATGTGCTCTGGTGGCACGGGGCTACGTCTAGGACTAGGTGGGCTGTGATTTGATACTTGTTTTGGCTTTGAAACTATCCCATCCCCATTCCTATCAATAGAATGAGATTGCTGACTTTGTAAAACAGTTCTTTTGTCCTGGGTTCCCTGCCCTTGAGAATTTTTCCCTAATTTGTTCTCAGGGACTTCTGGTTCATCTAATTCTGTATGTGGTAGTGATGCGTCACTGTGTCTCCTTTCATGCCGAGCCTTTGAAACCTTGGCATGCATACGCATCTGTTGTTCCTCAGGCTGTGGCTTTACCGGGTACCTGGCTAAGTTGGGGTCACTTCTATACCGTGTTTGATACTCTTCATCAACCCTTTCTTTCTCATCTTCCATGTTTGTTGCCTCCTCTGATTTTTCTGGAATGTCCTGTGATCTCCCCTTTCCCAGTCTTCTACTTTCTCTTCTTTCTTTGTGTTCATCTGTATAAGCCTGCCCTTGTTGGTTAGGGAATTTCTGGTTTCTCTTACGATCACTTTTTGCAATTTTTCCATTCTGTTCAGAAACTGACATGACCTTCTTCCTATAAACAACCATGTAGAAAAGAAAAGACTTAAAGACAAAAGGTAATATTTAACTTACATTGCCTGTCCTTATCATGGTACTCAGAACTTTATTACCAAAGTAAGGAAAATATATATATATAGTGCAGCTTTATCAATGAATTTACACCAATTCCATGGTTTAAATACAGAATGCAATATAATGTTCAGTCCCAGTTTATGAAGCCCCTGCACCACTAATAAGTAGAAAAAGAAAAATTAAGAAAAATGTAAACATGTCAGGTCCCACTTGCTACTAGTCCTAACTTGTGCATATTTATCAACAATGTATGTGATGTTTGCTGCATCCAAGTGTGCCAGTATTGATCAACCTTATCCTGGGTCTTCAATAATTCAACATTTAATGCTCATAGGACAACAATTAGTTACATAACAGCTATTTAACCCCTATTTTTCATGTTAGCATTTTTCTTTTTTCTTCCTTGCTTTCTAAAAAGCCATAACATCAAATTTTTGACCTACAGACCCATATAAGTGTTTTTTTTGCCACAACTGTAATGACAAACTAAATGTATGGTAAAGCAATACAAATTATTTATAGGGCGAAATAGAAAAAACAAACAAAATAAAACGCTATTTTTACCAAGTGCAGTTTTCGGTAAAAATGATTTGTTATCTTTATTCTGTAGGTCCATTAAATTATACCCTACTAATATAGGCTTTGTTGTACTACTTTTAAAAAATATATACCCTTTTGTATGAACAAATGTATGCTTCTAACCCCTATAATTTTTTATTTTTCCTTATTTATTTTTTATTGGTACCATTTTTGTTTGGATGGGATCTTTTGATCGTCTTGTTATTAATTTTGTTTCTGGTATAGAATGTGCTCTTTTCTACACTTTATTATTTTTTTACGTTTATGCCATTTACCATCCGGTTTAAATAATGTCATATTTAAATAGTTTGGACTTTATGTGGTATTGCACACGAGGCAATACCACATATGTTTATTTTTGTTTACTTTATTTTATTTAAAATGTAAAAAGGGGGTGAGTCAAACTTTTATTAAGGTGAGGCTTACTGACAATTAACTTTTTCTTTTTTTTTTTCACAGTTTTCTTAAGTCCCCATATTGGACTATTACTTTAGATTGCAAACACTGAACAATGCTGCTTCATAGAAGAGTACTGATTAGTGTTATCAGTGCTCCATTGCTCCAGGCTGCCATGGCTTCCTGCAGCATTGCAGTGCAAATTGGATGATGAGGAGGAAGGTAAGGGACATCTCAACCATCCTCTCAGCTGATCAGGAAGTTCTTTTCTCTTTGAATTTCCTTTCTGTCTGACCACAGTGCTCTCTGTTGACATATTTGTACATTTTAGGAACTGTCCAGTATAGCAGCAAATCCCTTGTTACGCCCAGCGCTCCGGGTCCCCGCTCCTCCCCGGAGCGCTCGCTTCTCTCTCGCTACCGCAGCGCTCCGGGCAGCTCCACTGACCCGGTGCGCTGCGATACCGTCTCCAGCCGGGATGCGATTCGCGATGCGGGTAGCGCCCGCTCGCGATGCGCATCCCGGCTCCCGTACCTGACTCGCTCTCCGTCTGTCCTGTCCCGGCGCGCGCGGCCCCGCTCCCTAGGGCGCGCGCGCGCCGGGTCTCTGCGATTTAAAGGGCCACTGCGCCGCTGATTGGCGCAGTGGTTCCAATTAGTGTGTTCACCTGTGCACTCCCTATTTATCCTCACTTCCCCTTCACTCCCTCGCCGGATCTTGTTGCCATTGTGCCAGTGAAAGCGTTTCCTTGTGTGTTCCTAGCCTGTGTTCCAGACCTCCTGCCGTTGCCCCCGACTACGATCCTTGCTGCCTGCCCCGACCTTCTGCTACGTCCGACCTTGCTTCTGTCTACTCCCTTGTACCGCGCCTATCTTCAGCAGTCAGAGAGGTTGAGCCGTTGCTAGTGGATACGACCTGGTCACTACCGCCGCAGCAAGACCATCCCGCTTTGCGGCGGGCTCTGGTGAAAACCAGTAGTGACTTAGAACCGATCCACTAGCACGGTCCACGCCAATCCCTCTCTGGCACAGAGGATCCACTACCTGCCAGCCGGCATCGTGACATCCCTATAGCAAACCTATCCTGCTCTGGACAATTTCTGACATGGACAAAGGAGTCAGCAGAGAGCACTGTGGTCAGACTGAAAGGAAATTCAAAAAGAAATGAACTTCCTGTGGAGCATACATCATCTGATAAGTACTGGAAGGATTAAGATTTTTAATTAGAAGTAATTTACAAATCTGTTTAACTTTCTGGCATCAGTTGATTTAAAAAAAAAGTTTTTCCAGTGGAGTACCCCTTTAAGGAACAAGCCCTGGCTCCTTGGTACTTGGTACTGGCTCCTTGGTACTTAAGGACCCAGGGCGTACCTGTACGCCCGTGGGAATTCTGGTCCCAGCCGTGCACCGGGTGTGGACCGGACCGGGATGACTGCTGAAATCATTCAGCAGGCACCCCGTGCAAACCCCTGGGGGGGGGTTCTGACGCCCCCCATGTCGGTGATTGCCGCAAATCACCGATCAATTCAGACCAGCGATCTGCAGCGATTCCGAGTCATACAGGTCTCCGATGACCCGGAAAATAAGGGGGATCGGGGGGGGTCCAAGACACCCCTGATCCCACTGAAGGGATAGGAGTGAGGTGGCAGGGGTGCCACCCCTCCTATCCCTGCTATTGGCCGTCAGAAGCGACCGACCAAAGGCAAATCGGGGTGGTGGGGGTGGAGTTTAGAGTTCGGTTCCCGGCGCCGGAGAACACTTACCGGTAGCGATCAGCAGCAGACAGCTGTTTGGGCATGCTGGGATTTGTAGTTTTGCAAGATTTAGAAGGGTACAGTTTAGAGATCACTGTGCACTGGTCTCTCAACTATGGCCCTCTAGATCTTGCAAAACTACAACTCCCAGCATGCCCACACAGCAGTTTGCTGTCTGGGCATGCTGGGATTTGTAGTTTTGCAACATCTGGGAGCCACAGTTTGGAGATCACTGTGCAGTGGTCTCTAAACTGTGGCCCTCTAAATCTTGCAAAACTTCAACTCCCAGCATGCACAAACAGCAAACTGTTGTCTCTGCATGCTGGGAGTTGTAGTTGTGTACCTCCAGCTGTTGCATAACTACATCTCCGAGCATGCCCTTCGACGATCAGTAAACATTCACACGGGTGGGTTTACAGTGAGTTTCCTGCTTCAAGTTTGAGCTGCGGCAAAATTTGAGCTGCCCAAACTCCTAGCGGGAAACTCGCTGTAAGAATGTACCCCCGCCCGTGAGAATGTACCCTAAAAACACTGCACTACACTAACACATAATAAAGGGTATAACACTACATATACACCCCGTTACACTGTCCCCCCCCCCCCCCCCCCAATAAAAATGAAAAAAGTATCATACGGCAGTGTTTCCAAAACGGAGCCTCCAGCTGTTGCAAAACAACAACTCCCAGCATTTCCTGACAGCCACTGACTGTCCAGGCATGCTGGGAGTTTAGCAACAGTTGGAGGCACCCTGTTTGGGAATTACTGGGGTAGAATACCCCTATGCAATCCCTAATTTAGTCCTCAAACGCACATGGTGCTCTCTCACTTCGGAGCCCTGTCGTATTTGAAGGAAACAGTTAAGGGCCACATATGGGGTATTTCCATATTCGGGAGCAATTGCATTACAGATTTTGGAGAGCTTTGTCTCCTTTTACCCCTTACGGAAAGGTAAAGCTGGGGTCTACACCAGCCTGTTAGACCCCCAAAAATTGCAACACAACTTCTCCACAGTGCGTAAAATACTCTGCAGGTGTACAACAAGGCTCAGGAGTGAGAGCACACTGTGTACATTTGAGGCCTAAATTGGTGATTTGCACATGGGTGGCTGATTTTACAGCGGTTCTGACGAAAAATAATAAATACCCACATGTGACCCCATTTTGGAAACTTCACTCCTCACGGAACGTAACAAGGGGCATAGTGAGCCTTAACACCCCACAGGTGTTTGACAAATTTTTGTTAAATTGGATGGGGAAAAAAAAAAATGTAACATGATTTTCACAAGGGAAAATTGGAAAAAAGCCCCCTAAAATGTGTAATCCCATTTCTTCTGAGTAAGAACATACCCCATATGTGGATATAAAGTGCTCTGCGGATGAACTACAAAGCTCAGAAGAGAAGGAACGCCAATGGGCTTGTTATGTATCTTGAGGGGTGTAGTTTCCAAAATAGTATGCCATATGTTTTTTTTTTTGCTGTTCTGACACCTTAGGGGCTTCCTAAATGTGACATGCCCCCCAAAAACCATTTCAGCAAATTGTCGCCCCTTCCCTTCTGAGCCCTCTAGTACACCCACAGAGCACTTTACATCCACATATGAGGTATTTGCTTACTCGAGAGAAATGGGGTTACAAATTTTGGGGGGATTTTTCTCCTTTTACCCCTAGTAATAATTCAAAAACTAGGTGTTCAAGAACACGCGAGGGTATAAAATGAAGATTTTCTCCTTCACTTTGCTGCTATTCCTGCTGAACTTTGAAATTCTCTGATGTCTTCCAAAAGTAAAAACATCAACAGTCAACTTTATGATGAAAATATAAAGTAGACATATTGTATATGTGAATCAATATATACTTTATTTGCTATGTCTATTTTCCTTACAAACAGAGAGCTTCAAAGTTTGAAAAATGCTAAATTTTTACATTTTTCAACAAAAATTCAACGAAAATTTACCACTATGTTAAAGCAGAATATATCACGAAAAAACATTCTCAGAATCAAATTCATAAGTAAAAGCATTCCAGAGTTATTAATGTGACAGTGACAGTGGTCAGATGTGCAAAAAATGCTCGGGTCCTTAAGGTGAAAATGGGCTGAGTCCTTAAGGGGTTAAGGACCAGGCCAATTTTGTTTCTGCTTTTTAGTTCTTTCCTCCTCGCCTTCAAAAATACATAACTCTTTTATATTTCCATCCACAGACCCATATGAGGGCTTGCTTTTTGCGCAACAAATTGTACTTTGTAATGATATCACTAATTTTACCATAAAATGTAAGGCGAACCCAAATTCTTTTTATTTGCGTGAGGAAATTTAAATGAAAAGCGCAATTTAGCAAATTTTAGAGGGTTGCGTTTTCACGTTGTACACTTTACAGTAAAAAAATAAGTTTTCTTTATTTTTTGAGTAAATACAATTAAAATAATACCAATACTTTTCTATTATTGTACTGCTTAAAAAATGAAATATCAAACTTTTTTTTTTTTTTTTACAAAATAAGTATGTTTAAAATGGCCCTTTTTCGACCACCTATACCTTTCTAATTTTTCCATATACGAGCACATTTTACATATACGGGTAAATTGTTTGCGCCATGACCTGTAGTTTTTTTTAGTACCACTTTTTATTTATTTATTTATTTATTTATTTTTTACGCCATTCATCGTACGGGATCATTAACCTTACATTTTGATAGTTCAGACAATTACTCACCTGGCGATACCAAATATGTTTGTTAATTTTTTTTTTTTTAATCCTTTTTGGGGGTAAAATGGGAAAAAGGGGTGATTTACATTTTTATTGGGGGAGGGAATTTTTCACTTTTTTTAAAACTTAAAAATAGGCTTAGCACTAATCAGTATTATCGGCGATCTTCTGCTCTGGTCTGCATTTTGTTCTTCCAATCTCAAGTACCATACAAGCTACAGAAGCTACATATAACATCTCCCCCACCCTATGGTGGCTTCTAGCATTGAGCGATGAACATCAATCATGAACAAAAACCAATCCATTGTCATGGCAGTCTGAGGCCTTTACTGCCATAGGCAGGTTGTAACAGTAGAGTGCCGTCTGAATGGATCAATGCAATACAGTAGTATTGCATTTATTTATTTAACCCCTTAAACGGGAACTCCGGCGCTTAGACATCTTATCCCCTATCCAAAGGATAGGGGATAAGATGCCTGATCGCGGGGGTCCCGCCGGTGGGGACCCCCGTGACCTTGCACGCCGCACCCCGTTAAAAAACAGTCCCTGGAGCGTGTTCGCTCCCGGTCTGATTACTGTCGATCACGGAGCCGGAGCATTGTGACGTCCGGCTCCGACCCCGTGTGATGTCACGCTCTGCCCCCTCAATGCAAGTCTATGGATTTGCATTGAGGGGGCGGGGCGTGACATCACACAGGGGCAGAGTTGTGACACGCCCCCTCCCAAAGACTTGCATTGAGGGGGCAGGGCGTGACGTCAAACAGGGCAGAGTCGTGACGTCCCGATCTTCCGTTCCCATGGTCGGGAGCCAGAACCTCCAGCGCTGCCGGAAGCAGATACAGGTGGGTGCTGCATGCTATATTGCGGGGGTCCCCAGCGGCGGGACCCCCGTGATCAGACATCTTATCCCCTATCCTTAGGTTAGGAGATAAGATGTCTAGGGGTGGAGTACCCCTTTAAGGACTTAGCCCATTTTCACCTTAATGTCCAGGCCAATTTTATTTCTGCTTTTTGATTTTTTCCTCCTTGCCTTCTAAAATCCATAACTTTTTTATATTTCCTTCTACAGACCCATATAAGGGCTTGTTTTTTTGCGTGAACTTTGTAATGACACCTCTCATTTTTCCCCCCCCAAAAATTTTTTTAGGGAGGAAATTTACATGAAAACCACAATTTTGCCGGGACCTGCAGTACATGACACAAGCACCGCTCCGATGCTCGCGGTCATGTACATGACGTAAATGTACGTCCTGGTGAGCGAAGTACCTCCGCACCAGGACGTACATTTATGTCTGTGGTCATTAAGGGGTTAAGCAAATGAATAATGCATCAAAAAAAAAAAGTGAGAAAAAGTTTAGAAAAGGTTTTAAAATATTTATAAAAAAAAAAAAAAGAAAAGTCAAAACACCCACCCTCTGCCAAATTTTCAAGTGTATTCAAAAGGAATGGAAAATATAAAGGAAGGATGTACACAACCCCTTCCTCATGGGTCCTCTTATGACTTTGGCTCAAAAACTGTAGTGACACCCCCCCCCCCCCCACCCCCCCCACCACATCAAAAAAGCCTGAAAAAAAATAACTAGCTTTAAGGGGTTATACCAAAATTAAAAGTTATTCCATAAGATGTGGGTGACCAGCTGATCAGAGGGGGTCCAATCACTGGGACCCACATCAATCATGAGAAAACTAAGGTCAAATGTCCCCTAAGTTAAGACAGCTCAAATGCTCTACCTCTGCTGCATCCATTGTCTAAAAGACTTTAAAAAAACAGCAGAGTTTAGTGCACGGCAATGTTTGGAAGTCCCATAGAGATGCATGCATGCTGCTTTTCCATTCGCCTAGCTGGAACAAATGATCTCCATAAAATGTACTGATATATTCCTTTAACATTTTCATTTAACAATTAATTTACAATCTTATCTATGATGTTGATTCACATATCATGCCTACATAATTGGTAGTGCTGTACAGAGACTGTGCTTGCTCACATCTCAGCAATACTTAGGTGTACACATGAGCCTACATATGATAATGGGAATAAATATCATCATGTCAAACAGATCTGTATTCACATGAACATGTGAGGCACCATAATATTACCTGTCTCGTGGTGGTTCACTTCTTGACCTTGAAGACTGTTTTTGTTCTTGGACTGCAGCTTGTAATGATGGTTCTGACCCTTTGCTTAGATCAGACTGTAAACTAGTAGGTGAGGTCTCTTGAGAACCAGCTGTAGCGGCAGTACTTAAAGGTGTTTGAGATCTAGATCTCTCTTGAAGTCTGGCTTTCTTTTCCCTTGGTGCATCAGAACCAGCTCCAGTACCAGTGTCACTTAATGTTCCATCCTGACATGGAGGCTGCTGCGGCCCACTTCCAAAAAACCAAGCTCCCGATTTTGTAAGAATTTCTTGTTGCTTCCGGCACAGATTACAAACCCACATAACCTATTTAAAAAAAAGTTAAAGACAATGTATTAAAGAAAAAAAAGAAAAAAATTTAACATTATTTAACATAATATTTTTATATTCTATTTTACTTATATATCTGAAAAGTTATCTTTAAAGGGAATCTGACAGCTGGCTCACCTGCACTAAACCCAATACACACTGTTATAGTGTGAGTGAACCAGATACTCAGCATCCCGGGTCCTACCTCCATTGCACAAAGTCGGCTATTAGTAACGGAGGCTAATGCAACGGGTATCTCTGCAACCGGACCGTAGATCTGAGTAAGTAATCCGGTTCCCTTGCACTATAACCATGTGTATTGGGTTTAGTGCGAGTGAACTGGCTGTCAGTTTCCTGTTAGGGGAAGGGTAACACATACTGCATTAGCAGCATATCTCACACTGCAGGCTGCAGAAAATCTGCTGCGGATTCTGCTAGGAGAAGACACACCGGAGCCCTGTATGCACAGTAAATTTTGGAGGCTGGTCGCATGCACTGTCGCCAGTCACTAGGGCTGCAACCAAATGTGGTATGTTTGATCCTACCTTAAAGGAGTATTCTAGTTTCAACAAAAATGATTATACATTGTATAAATAAAAGTTTTACAATTTTCCAATACACTTTATGTATCAATTCCTTGTATTTTACAAGATATTTGCTTGTAGTAATTCCAAAGTAACATTCTGTCCAGCCCATGTCCTGGTCATTTAAAGGACAGGTAAGTGACAAGCTTGTTACAGTCAAAGTAAGGGTATGTTCGCACTAGGTGGTACTGTGAAGATTTTCTGCAACAAGATCTACAGCACATTACAGAAGCAGTAATAACAAATCTCAGCCACGTGCTGCTGAAAATTTTCACACAGAATTCATTATTCGGTATCTATTTTAACTGTCATTTATGCTGTGGAAATGCTGCAGTTTTGTTGAACATTTTACTGTACTACCTGCAGAATTTTCCCTTTCAGCACTACCACATAGGCCACATCCACATTAAGAAATGTGGCAAGCATAACATTAAACGGCTGAATGGTCACAAATTTAGTTTTGCTACTTTTGTACACCAGTTTTCTGTTGTAGAAGTTACAGCTAATAAGTCCCAATGGGGCAGATTTATGAAGCCATCTAAACTAAGTAGTGTCTATGTTACCCTCTGCAGTCAAATACATCATAGCTTTCATTTCATATACTGCTCTTAAAAATTAAAGGTCAGCTGTGATTGGTTGCTATGGGTTACAGAAACAGTATTTCTTTCAGACAGCTTCACTGGAGTAGTCCTAAAAGATTGGAAATTAGGAAATGTTTTGCCTATGCACAAAAAAGGTAGCAGGGAGGAATATATAAAAGTAGAAGTAGTAGTAGAAATCGTGCAACTATAGGCCAGTAAGCCTGACATTAATCGGATAGGATTGTGGAACATCTAAAATCCCATGGATTGCAAGAAGAAAAACAATATGGATTTACTTCAGGGAGATGTCTAATCTTATTTTTTTTTTTATTGGGTGGCTAAAATAATAGATGAAGGAGGTGCAGTAGACATCTAGATATTAGGAAGGCTCTTGACACTGTCCTACATAAAAGACTTAAAGCGTACCTGTCAGATCCCACACAAAAAAAAACTGTTATAGGTTACTCAGTACGTCATCCTGATCATGTACATGTAATTTTTATGTATCTATCACCAATATTTCACAAAAAAAATTGCATATTACAGCTGCTCGATGTCTTTTCTATCTTGTCAAAGGGAGGGGGGGTATCTCTCTTGCCTGCACTGTGATGACTCCTCCCCCCTTATTCTGCCTACAGCTTTTGCAAAACTACAACTTCCAGCATGCCCAGACATCCTCTGACTGTCCAGGCATGCTTGGAGTTGTAGTTTTGCAGCAAATGGATGCACATGTTTGGTAAAACTGCAGCCTTGTCAATCAGCCATCTCCTTTCCATGACCCTTGGACACGCCCATGCTGCTGTGGGACTCAACAGTGTCCCAGGAGGTATGGGGACCCCTAGTGGAGGGATTTCCAAAGGCAGTTTTCTTTAATAAAATGTGAAATAAAAAAGAAAAAAGTATATTGTTTTGCCAAGATGTACAACATATAAAAAGTTTTATATCTGACAGTGCCCATTTAACAATACCCAAGGACAGAATATAAAAACCCAAGGGCAGAATATAAAATATATGATACAGTCCTAATCACAGTACGTGAGGAAAGGGATTTAGGGGTCATTATTTCAGAAGACTTAGGCTAAGTTTCCACTTGGTTTTTTTACTGGACAAAAAAATGTAACCCCTTAAGGACCAAGGGCGTACAGGTACGCCTTTGCTCCCTGGTACTTAAGGACCAAGGGCGTACCTGTACCGGCGCGCGGCGGGGACCTGGCCGGGGTGACTGCTGATATCTATCAGAAGGCACCCCGCGCAAATGCCCAGGGGGGTCATTAGACCCCCCCATGTCGGCGATGGGCGCAAAATCGCAAGTGAATTCACACTTGCGATTTGCGCCGATTCCGGGTCATTACGGGTCTATGGTGACCCGGTGACCCGGAATAGAAGGGGGATCGCGGGTGTCCTAGACACCCACGATCCCCCTGTAGCGATAGGAAAGAGGTGGCAGGGTTGCCACCCCTCCTATCTCTGCTATTGGTGGTCTAGACGCGACCACCAATAGCAGATCGGGGGTGGAGGCGTTTACTTTCGGTTTCCCCGTTCTGCCCTCCCACAATAGGCGGGGCAGAACGGGGAAACCGACAGGGACCGGCAACGAAGATCCACTTACCCATCGGCGATGGCAGCGGGCGACGATCAGCGGCGGCAGCGGGCGACGATCGGCGTAAGAAGAGGACGGCGACGCAGCTTCATGGATCCAACGGAAGCCGGTGAGTTACTTAGCAACATCTGGAGGGCTACAGTCTGAGACCACTATAGTGGTCTGTAAACTGTAACCCTCCAGATGTTGCAAAACTACAACTCCCAGCATGCCCAGAGAGCTGTTTAGGCTTGCTGGGAGTTGCAGTTTTGCAACAGCTGGAGGTCTACAGTTTGAGACCACTGCAAAGTGATCTCTATACTGTGCACCTCCAGATCTTGCAAAACTAAAACTCCCAGCATGCTCAGACATCAGTTTGCTGTCTGGGCATGCTGGGAGTTGTAGTTTTGCAACATCTGGAGGTCCACAGTTTGGAAACCACTGTGCAGTGGTCTCTAAACTATAGCTCTCCAGATGTTGCAAAACTGCAACTCCCAGCATGCCTAAACAGCAAACAGCTGTCTCTGCATGCTGGGAGTTGTAGTTGCGATCCCTCCAGCTGTTGCATAACTACATCTCCCAGCATGCCTTTCGGCGATCAGTACATGCTGGGAGTTGAAGTTTTGCAACAGCTGGAGGCACACTGGTTTGAAAATACTGAGTTAGGTAACAGAACCTAACTGAAGGTTTTCCAACCAGTGTGCCTCCAGCTGTTGCAAAAGTACAACTCCCAGCATGCACGGTCTGTCAGTACATGCTGGGAGTTGTAGTTTTGAAACAGCTGGAGGTTTGCCCTCCCATGTGAACGTACAGGGTACATTCACACTGGCGGACTTACAGTAAGTTTTCTGCTTCAAGTATGAGCTGCGGCAAATTTTTCACCGCTGCGCAAACTCCTAGCGGTAAATTCACTGTAAACCCGCCAGTGTGAACGTACCCTAAAAACACTACACTTACACATAATAAAGAGTAAAACACTACATTTACTCCCCCTTACACTGCCCCCCTAATAAAAATAAAAAACGTATTGTACGGCAGTGTTTCCAAAACAGAGCCTCCAGCTGTTGCAAAACAACAACTCACAGCATTTCCTGACAACCACTAACTGTCCAGGCATGCTGGGAGTTTAGCAACAGCTGGAGGCACCCTGTTTGGGAATCACTGGCGTAGAATACGCCTATGTCCACCCCTGTGCAATCCCTAATTTAGTCCTCAAATGCGCATGGCGCTCTCTCACTTCAGAGCCCTGTCGTATTTCAAGGAAACATTTTAGTGCCACATATGGGGTATCTCCGTACTCAGGAGAAATTGCACTACTAATTTTGGGGGCTTTTTTTCCTTTTACCCCTTATGAAAAAGAAAAGTTGGGGTCTACACCAGCCTGTTAGTGTAAAAAAAATTTTTTTTTACACTAACATGCTGGTGTTGTCCTTTACTTTTTATTTTCACGGGAGGTAAAAGGAAAAAAAGACCCCCAAAATTTGTAACGCAATTTCTCCTGAGTACGGAAATACCCCATATGTGGGCGTAAAATGCTCTGTGGACGCACAACAAGGCTCAGGAGTGAGAGCGCACCATGTACATTTGAGGCCTAAATTGGTGATTTGCACAGGGGTGGCTGATTTTACAGCGGTTCTGACATAAACCCCAAAAAATAAATACCCACATGTGACCCCATTTTGGAAACGACACCCCCCACGTAACGTAACAAGGGGTATAGTGAGCCTGAACACCCCACGGGTGTTTGACAAATTTTCATTAAAGTTGGATGGGAAAATGAAAAAAAAAATTTTTTTTCACTGAAATGATGGTGTCACCCTAAATTTTTCATTTTCACAAGGGAAAAATAAAAAAAAGCCCCCCAAAATGTGTAACCCAATTTCTTCTGAGTAAGAGCATACCCCATATGTGGATGTAAAGTGCTCTATGGGTGCACTACAATGCTCAGAAGAGAAGGAGCGCCATTGGGATTTTGAAGAGAGCGCCATTGGGACTTTGTTTACAAAGCCCCCATGGTACGAGAACAATGGACCCCCCCCCCCCCATATGTGACCCCATTTTGGAAACTACACCCCTCATGTAATGTAATAAGGGGTACAGTGAGCATTTACGCCCCACAGGTGTCTGACAGATTTTTTGGAACAGTGATCCGTGAAAATGAAAAATTTAATTTTCCATTTGCACAGCCTTTGGAACAGACTGTTCCATGATGGGAGTAGTACCTGTACTAATAGATCATCCCAGGTGTCACTTTTGACACCTGATGCGATCGTCTTTTATATTGCAGAGATGAGGAGCGGCTTTCTCCTGCGCTCGCATCTCTGCACTATACTCTGGCCGGCCAGTGATGTGAATAGAAATTCACATCACTGATTCATATTCTCTGCCCAGAGTGGTGATTGGCCGGATGGTGGCAGCCAATCATCGCTCTCAGCGAGAAATATGAATCAGTGATGTGAATTAATATTCACATCACTGGCCGGAGTACAGTGCAGAGATGCGAAGGGCAGGAGAAAGCCGCTCCCCATCTCAGCGATGAAAGACGATCACAGCGGGTGTCAGGAGTGACACCCGCTTGATCTGTCCTTAACTGCAGGTACTGCTGCTCCCAACATGGAGCACACTCTGCCATGCCACCCACTTCTATACATTATATAGGAGGATTGCAACGGGTGTCAGAAGTGACACCCGGGGTAATCTGTCTATAAGTACAGGTACTACTACTCACATCATGGAAAAGTGTGTTCCATGCTGGAAGTAGTAGTACCACCTAAAAAATGTAAAAAATAAAGTTAAAAACAGGTCAGGTCACAGAGCAAAAGAATCAAATACACGGCAAGGCAATAACAGGAATGCTTTCTCTCAGGCTCAATGCAACAAAGATCCGGCAGGGAAGTGAGGAATTTATCAATGAGCCACAGGTGAATTACACAAATGATCGCACTGGCCTTTAAATCTTAAAGCTCCGGCGCGTGCGCCCTAGGGGACGGGGACACGCGTGCCGGAGCAGAGAGGCAGAGGCTGGGGCAGGAGAAGCACCAGTTGAGTGACGGACTGGGGCTCGCATGCTGGCACGTCCCGCAATGCGAGTCCCAGCCCCGCCGGCAGCAGCAGGTACCGGGACCATGCGCTCATGGCCAGCATAACGTAACAGGTCTCCTTCCGGCCTGGCAGGAGACCAAACTCATGAAGTGCGTGCAGGGCATGGCAAAGCACAGCTCTCGCAGGCTTTAGTGATGTCGCGCTTGTTGGGGAACGCACACTTTCTCTTGCCGGGAGCTCCCACAATGTGAGCAACAGTAAAGGCATGATACAGAGCTTTTTAAAGCTCGGAAAATTTTTGTAAGGGTAGGAGGAGTAGTTAGGGAACATAATCTGAGTTAGTTGAGAAAATATGTTTTGATGACAGGTACTCTTTAACCCCTTCCCACAAATTGACGTATATATATATATATATATATATATATATATATATACGTCCATTTTCCCTGTGACTTAACACAAATGGACGTATATTTAGTCCATTAGTGATCACGGTGCCACGGGTGTGCGGGCGGTGATCGGCGGCGGGGGCCGGCAATTGCATATCACCGGGCACTTGCAGCAACTGTCAGGAGCGGAGCTGCGCTCCGATCCATACAGTTAGCCCCTTCAGTGCTGAGGTCAATGTGACCGCAGCATTGATTGCCGGAGACAGAGGGAGAGAGCTCCCTCTGTTCTCCAATGAGACCCTGCAGATCTCATAGGTAACCATGGCAACTAGGGACCTCCGAACGGCCCCTGGTTACCTGGCTATGGAAGCCAATCAGGCTCTGCCCAAGGCAAAGCCTGATATGTCAGGCATAATACACTGCAGTACAGATCAGTACTGCAGTGTATTATAAGTGTCATGTCCCCTGGTGGGACAGAAAAAAAATTTAAGTAAAAAAAAGAAAATTCACTAAATATATAATAAATAAAAACAATTAATAAATAAACATACACAATCTCCAATTCTCTCCCCTCCAAAAATATATACACATATTTGGTATCGTCGAGTCTGTTACAAACCAAGCAATAAGACTATCTCATTATTCAACCAACACGATGAACGCCATAAAAAAAAAATAGAAACCCTGCCAAATTTATGGCTTTATATCAATGCCGCCTCTGTTAAACTAAAATAAAAAGTGATCAAAATGTCCCATGTACCCCAAAATGGTACCACTAAAAACGCCAACGCTACCACACAACATTGTGAGTATAAAAATAATAAAAATATACACCTCTCAGAACATAGCGATGCACTAACAATAAAAATAGTTTTTATAGTGTAGAAGTAATAAAACATCAAGTAAAGTACATAAATGAGGTATCGCCATAATCGTACCAACCTGCAGAATACAATTACCATGTCATTGATGCTGCATGGTGAACACCGTAAAAAATAAAACATTAATCTTGCCAAAATTACTTTTTTGGTAATCCCACCTCACTAAAAATTTTATAAATAGTTATCAAAATGTCAGACAAACCCCAAAAACCACTACTTATCCCACAAAAAATGAGCCCTCACACAGCAAATTTGGTAAAAAATATTAAAAAGTTTACAGTGCTCAGAATATGGTGACACTCCAAAAAATATTTTTACAAAAAAAATATTTTTGTGATGTAAATGGTATAAACCATAATAAACATATATAAATTAGGTATCGCCTTAATCGTACCAAATGGCAGACCAAAAATAACAAGTAATTTATACTGTATGAAAAATGACTGTAACATTTTTTATAAAAAAAACAATAGCAGAACCGTGTTTCTTTTTATTCGTACCACCTCATAAAATATGGAATAAAAAGCGATCAGAGTGTCACATGTACCTCAAAATGGTACCCATGAAAACATCAATTTGCCTCGCTAAAATATGTTGCAACCCAAAGGCCCCTCCCTGCATCTTGATAAGGTGTTTACAAAATATCCTAAATAAAAGGAAGACCCAAAATCGACACGGTGCTTTGTCATGGGCCACATATGGGATATTTCTAAATACCGTATATACTCGAGTATAAGCCGAGTTTTTCAGCACGAAAACACCCCCCTCGGCTTATACTCGAGTGAACTTTCCGCCCTCAGTGGTCTTCAACCTGCGGACCTCCAGAGGTTTCAAAACTACAACTCCCAGCAAGTTTTGAAACCTCTGGAGGTCCGCAGGTTAAAGACCACTGCGGCCTTCGACATCATCCAGCCCCCTCTCACCCCCTTTAGTTCTGTACTCACCTCCGCTCGGCGCTGGTCCGATGCTGCAGGACTGTCCGGTGGGGAGGTCGTCCGGTGGGATAGTGGTTCCGAGCTGCCATCTTCACCGGGGAGGCCTCTTCTCCACACTTCGGGCTCGGCCCCGGAATAGTCACGTTGCCTTGACGACGACGCAGAGGTACGTTCTTTACCAACGTCCCTCTGCATCATCGTCAAGGCAACGCCTCTATTCTGGGCCCGAAGCGCGGAGAAGAGGCATCCCGGTGAAGATGGCAGCCCGGAACCACTATCCCACCGGACAACCTCCCCACCGGACAGTCCTGCAGCACCGGACCGGCACCGAGCGGAGGTGAGTACAGAACTAAAGGGGGTGAGAGGGGGCTGGATGATGTAGAAGGCCACAGTGGTCTTCAACCTGCGGACCTCCAGAGGTTTCAAAACTACAACTCCCAGCAAGCCCGGACAGCCGATGGCTGCCCGGGCTTGCTGGGAGTTGTAGTTTTGAAACATCTGGAGGTCCGCAGGTTGAAGACCATGATGATGACATGTGGTGATGATGACAAGGGGATGATGAAAGGGGGGGGTTGTGGGATTATGACAAGGGGATGATGAAGGGGGGGGATTATGGCAAGGGGATGATGAAGGGGGAGGTGGAATGATGACAGGGGGATGATGAAGGGGGGGGGTGGGATGATGACAAGAGGATGATGACAAGAGGATGATGACAAGGGGATGATGAAGGGGGTTGGGGATGATGACAAGGGGATGATGAAGGGGGGGTGTGGGATGATGACAAGGGGATGATGACAGGCGGTGATGATGAAGGGGGGATGATGACAGGCGGTGATGATGAAGGGGGGATGATGACAAGGTGATGATGACAGGGTGATGATGACAGGGTGATGATGATGAGGGTGTTAATGACGGGGTTCTGGATGATGACAGGGGGGATGATGTATTTCCCACCCTAGGCTTATACTCGAGTCAATAACTTTTCCTGGGATTTTGGGGTGAAATTAGGGGCCCTGGCTTATATTCGGGCCGGCTTATACTCGAGTATATACGGTATGTAAGAATTAGGGGAATACATTTTGAGTTGTAATTACCTGTCAGCACCCACTGTGTTGCAGAATTTTTTTTTTTTGCAAAATGGCATATTTGCAAAAAATAAAATAAAAAAATAAAATTTTTGAATTCCACTTTGCTTTAATTTCTGTGAAACACCTAAAGGGTTAATAAACTACCCAAATGTCATTTTGATTACGCTGAGCGGTGCAGTTTTTATAATTGGGTGATTTATAGGGGGTTCTTACATACAGGCCCCTCAAATCCACTTCAGAATTGAACTGGTCCCTAAAAAGATCTGATTTAGATTTAGATTTAGAAGTCCCATAACGTCCTAAAAAGTTAAACAACATTTAACAAATTATGCCAACATAAAGTAGACATATTGTAAATGTGAATTAATAACTGATTTATGTTTTATGACTATTTTTCTTAAGGCTAGGTTTCCACTTGTTTTTTTTTTTTTTTTCAAAAATGGCAATAAAAACGCCTATTCTGCCGCATGGCGTTTTTTTTTTTGTGAAAAAACGCTGTGGCCAGATGTTAGCTGCAAGTCAATAGGGAACTGCAAAATACCATTTACACTTGGCATTTTTCAGTCTGGCGTTTTTTAAATCCTTTTGGCGTTTTTCTACTATTTTGGGCTCCTTGGCAATCTTTCAAAAACAGCCTCTTTTTGAGACTTTGGAATTTTTTGGGAAAATCCTGGCGTTTCCCTCCCATAAAAATCTATTTAAAGGGTACCTTTCATCAAAAAAAAACTTTTGATGTATTATAGATTAATGGATGCAGAATAACTTTCCAATAGCATGTTATTAAAAAAAATATACTTCTTTCGATTAAATTTTCCACTTTAAAAAAATGACCACTAGGGGTCTCCCTACCAGTCCTTTTTTTTTTATAGATTTCAGACTTATGCTTGAGTCCTAAATCTCAGACTGCAGCCGGGACACAGACAAGCTCAGCACTGCTCCCTGCCAAGGAGTTTGTCTGTGTCCCGGCTGCAGTCTGAGATTTAGGACTTCAGACTCCAGGGTTTTAACTTTCTTTTTTGGACTTTAGCGATCCCAAAAAGTGATGGAGATACCCTTTTTAATAAAATTTCGTAGGGTACCATTAAAGGGCTACTCCGGTGAAAAACTTTTCTTTTTTTTTTTAAATCAACTGGTGGCAGAAAGTTTAACAGATTTGTAAATTACTTCTATTAAAAAATCTTAATCCTTCCTGTACTTATTAGCTGCTGAATACTACAGTGGAAATTCTTTTCAGTTTGAAACACAGAGCTCTCTGCTGACATCATGAGCACAGTGCTCTCTGCTGACATCTCTGTCCATTTTAGGAACTGTCCAGGGTAAAAGGAAATCCCCATAGCAAACATATGCTGTTCTGGACAGTTCATAAAATGGACAGAGATGTCAGCAGAGAGCACTGTGCTCGTAATGTCAGCAGACAGTTCTGTGTTTCAAAAAGAAAAGAATTTCTGCTGTAGTATTAGGAAGCTAATAAGTACAGGAAGGATTAAGATTTTTTTAATACAAGTAATTTACAAATCTGTTTAATTTTCTGGCACCAGTTGATTTAAAAAAAAAAAAAAAAAGGTTTTCACCGGTGTACTCCTTTAAACAAAATTTTTATTAATTTTTAAAACAGGGATCATTTTATGTGGGTGGGTGGGGACCTAAAAATGTAGCCGACAATACAAAAAATTTAGTGTGTGTGTGTTTTTCACTTTTTTTCTTTATTTTTTTGCATTTTTTTAGTTAGTAATACTAGTCCCAGCATGGAACACACTGTTCCATGATGGGAGTAGTAGTACCTGTACTAATAGACAGATCGCCTGTTGCAATCCTCCTGTATAATGTATAGATGCGGCCGGTCGCTCTTCTATGGTCCCCTGCACTGCCGTATATATACACCTATTCATATTTCCCGATGGTTCCAGCCAATCACAACTCTCAGTGAGAAATATGAATAGGTGTATATATACGGCAGTGGAGGGGACCATAGAAGAGCGGCCGCCCACATCTATACATTATACTGGAGGATCACAGCGGGTGTCATGAGTGACATCCGCTGTGATCTTTCCTTAACTGCAAGTACTACTACTCCCAACATGGAGCACACTCTGCTCCATGCTTGGAGCTGTAGTACCTGCATTAATAGACAGATCGCAACAGGTGTCAGAAATTACACTTGCTGTGATCTGTCTATTAATGCAGATACTACAGCTCCCAGCATGGAGCAGAGTGTGCTCCATGTTGGGAGTAGTAGTACCTGCAGGTAAGAACAGATCAAAGCGGGTATCACTACTGACACCCGCTGTGATCGTCCTGTCTATAGCAGAGATGGTGCCGCTCTATACAGTGCTCACATCTCTTCTCTTTACTTCGGCCAGTGATGTGAATAGAACATCACTCATTCATATTTCCCTCAGAGCAGTGATTGGCTGCAATCATCCGGCCAATCACCACTCTGGGCGGAAAATATGAATGAGTGCTGTTCTATTCACATCACTGGCCGGAGTATAGTGCAGAGATGCGAGCGCTGTATGGAGACGCTCCACATCTCTGCTATATTATGGACGATCGTATCGGGTGTCACAACTGACATCCGGGGCGATCTGTCTATTAATACAGGCACTACTACTCCCATCATGCAACAGTCTGTTCCATGCTGGGAGTAGTAGTACTACCTAAAAAATCTAAAAAATTTAGAAAAAAAGTGAAACACACACACACTTTATTAAAAAATAATTAAAATGTTGTTATAAAATAAATACATTTCGTTAAATAAAAATTTTTCCATCACTACTGCATCCTTTTTTTATTTTTTTTTTTGGACCCAACAAATTTGGGGAACCAAAATAAACTGGCAAGTTGCAATTTCCACTCAAATGAAAAAAAGCCAGAAAAAACGGCATAAAAAACGCCAGACACAGGAAATTGCACTGCGTCCGCACGGAAAATGTTGTAAAGTCTTGTTCCACATGCTGGAGTGCCAGCTGGGCATGATGGCGCAAGGACCACTTGGAAAGGCCACGTCTCATAGACATTTTCGTATGGACTCCGCAGAAAGAACAGATACGTCTATACTTTCAGTGGACACCGGTGTTTGAATTTCTGTGCCAGAAACATCTGGCACAGAAATTTTGTCATGTGACCAGTGCAGCAAAATCCCATTGCAATCAATAAGACTCTGCTGCTGCGGAATGTCCATGCGAAATTTTGCATGAAAATTCCATCAGCTGAACATAGCCCTAAAGGAGGAGCCTCCATTACCAGTTGAGTTTTGTTATTTGGAGTGTAATGTTTGGTATAGCTTGTATTGTTCCGTGTGCCACAATATAAGAATACAAAGAAAAAGTTAGTTTAGAGGACCAAGGCCAGAAAAATGCATTCCCAAACTATTTTGAATACTAAACTGCAACAGTATGCATACATACTGTGCTGACGGTATAAAGATAGTCATAATGTGCATCTAGGTCAGATCATTTCTAAAAATACACAGTATTTTAATCCTGCCATGGAATGCAGATGTCTATGCTAGCAAGATAATACAGATTACATGTATTCCTGGTAATAATACAGCTGCTTTTCTAATCAACCTTTATAAGAACATATCTGTTACAAGCACGACAATCCCTTTCAGTGAAGGCTTCCATTAGGCTCCATTTTCATCACATTTAGAGCTTAAAGGGGCACTCCCGTGGAAAACTTTTTTATTTTAAATCAACTGGTGCCAGAAAGTTAAACAGCTTTGTAAATTACTTCCATTAAAAAATCTTAATCCTTCCAATACATTTTAGGGGCTGTATACTTCAGAGGAAATGCTTTTCTTTTTGGATTGCTCTGATGTCACAACCACAGTGCTCTCTGCTGACCTCTGATGTCCATTTTAGGAACTGTCCAGAGCAGCATATGTTTGCTATGGAGATTTTCTCCTGCTCTGGACAGTTCCAAAAATGACAGAGATGCCAGCAGAGAGCACTGTGGTTGTGACATCAGAGAAATCCAAAAAGAACAGCATTTCTTCTGAAGTATATAGCCCATAAAAAGTACTGGAAGGATTAATATTTTTAATAGAAGTAATTTACAAATCTGTTTAACTTTCTGGCACCAGTTGATTTAAAAAAAAAAAAAAGTTTTCCAATACCCCCAATACACGTCCTGTTGCGGGAACGTGCATCCTGCCTGAACGTGTATAAACGTCCATGGAGGTTAAGGGGTTAAATCTTAATTAGGGAAGGATTTTTTTAACTTTTAAAAACATCCTTTTATTTATACATTTGATTGCTTATACAGCTCACTGCAATGCTACTGAATTGTACTGAGCTGTAAAATCAGCACTCTATTATTACAGTCTGCCTGAGGCAGAATGTATTAGTAGAGTTAACATGTATGGCAAGGAGGCTTTCAGAAGGCCACTAGCTGCCATGGCAACGATTAGCACCCAACAATTTCATTACATCTGACAGCCCCCTTAATCCTGCGATCGCTATTGATTGTGGCATTTAGGGGGTTAAATAGCCAGCATCAGTGTAGCTGGGACCCGCAGTGTATGGAGCAGGCTCAGATCCCCCACATATATTGCTGTATGACGATTGTGAAAGGGTTAAATTTACTTACTGTGAATTTACCAACCACATCTTCAGGAAGTTTGTTTCAAGTAGTGACTACTCTCAATGCAACTTCTATCCTACCCAAAACAATTAGTTTTTTTTGTTTTTGTTTTTAACTCCATAAATACTTTTTTTTTTTGTTTCTCAAAGCACTATGCGGTTTAATAAAGGGCGTTTTTAAAACATATTTGCCACAAATCACAGTGACAAGAAGGGATTAATTCAATATTCTATAAGCTTCCCAACTTGACCACCCAACAAATATAGATGAAACAATACACCTTTTTAAGTAAAAAGGAAGTAATGTACTTTTATAGAGTGTTTTTCTTCTTTCTCCTTATCTCTCTAAACAATGCTGCAATTTCACAGTAGTAATATTTTTCTGGTACGATTTATACATGTTGTTTGCGGTTGCTTCCCACGAGGAAGTAAGATTGCTACAATGATTAATCACTGTTCTGTAATAAGATTGCAATCTCCATAAAAAAAGAGTAAAAAACTCTACAGCTAAGCAAACATGCTCCCTTGGTGATCCAGGATTATGCATTCCTCTAAGCATCTATTTGTAAAATCAAACCATTTGATTAGCTGTTCAGTTGGCCAGATGCACATTAATAAAATTCTATTTTAGTTACCTAAATTAGGGCCAAATTCCTAATAAGGTAAGCTCACCCACTCTGCTTCTTTTTCTCTCTCACCAAGTGCCCAGACATACTGTATCATGATCAAGCTCCATGACGCTAATGTGCTGTACACCATGACATATGAGTAGCTATTCTCATTATAGTATGAACCTATTCTCAATTCTTCCTTTCCAAAATGACTTGGAAAAACATGAATCGACCAATGAAGCAGAATCGGATACCTTCCCGACTACCCAATCAGTATGTACTATTGATTGCATTTCATAACTTGACCTGGGTACTTTTTGGTTTTATTTCCTATATTAAAGGAGTACTTCAAGATACGAAAACTTATCCCCTAACCTAAGTATAGGTGATACGTTTCCGATTACAGCGATCTCCCGTAAGGGGCCCTGGGCTATTTGCCAAAATAGCGAGTTTCGACCACCACATGATGTGGCAGCCGACACGCCCCCTCAATACTCAATCAGTGTCCGCCTCTGCCATAGAAATGTATTTAGGGGGCGTGTCGGCTGCCACATCATGTGGTGGTCGGACACGCCACCTTGCCGCTGACTGCCGGGACCCGTACGGGAGATTGCGGGGGGGCAGCAGTCAGACCCCCCCGCGATCTGAAACTTATCCCCTATCCTTAGGATAGGGGATAAGTTTTCTTATCCTGGAATATTCCTTTGAGACAATTTGATAATATTGGGGGAGGGATGTAATTCCCAATGTAGAGGATTTATCACATTTATGCATTGGGATTTCAGTGTATACGGTATGTGTGAACAAACTCCTACTTAATTTAAAGGGACAAAGGCCTCTGAAAAATTTAAGAAGCCACCTGACAGGTTGCTATGGGCAACTGCACCATTCTTCTTCTACACAGAGGTTTTGATTATTCCCCCATCTGACCCTGGGACATGTAAAAAGTTTTTTTTATTTTTTATTACCTTTTAATAAAATACATACAATACAAAAAAAAATTTGGAAAATGTGTTTGCAGTCTTTATTAATATGCTCATTGAATATGCTTATTCCTTCCTGTCCTTGACGGATCTTTGTGCTCACTAGCTCTAGAGAAAGTGTTCCAGTTGTGTGTTGTCTAACAGTGTTCCTGACCTCTTGCTCTGTGACCTAAACTTGCTCCTGTGCCGCCTGCCCTCTGACCTCCTAGCTTCGTTCCTGACCACGCTCCTGTGCTGCCTGCCCTGACCTCTTTCCTGTCCAGACTACGAGTTTGCCTCATCTTACCTGTGCCACGTACACCTCAGAAGTCTGTGTGGATGAGTCGTATCAAGGGTAGTGACCTTGGTGCCTCCTGCCGCAGCAAGTCCATCCCGCTTTGCGGAGGGCTCTGGTGAAAACCAGCGGCACCTTAGACTCGGCACCCTGGTACGGCCCACGCCATCATCCACACGGGTTTAGTGGATTCACTGCTTCACTGCCATTTCAGAAAGATCCTGCCATGGATCCCGCTGGGGTGCCTCTGCCTGATGGTATGGATCTTTTCACCATCATGGCTCAACAGTCGCAACAGTTAGCTTGCCAGGCACAACAGCTGAATCAGTAGTCTGCTATGATGCAACAGCTTCTTTTTGTTCATCAGCAACAACAGCAGCAGCCGCAACCTGTTCCAGAGGCTCCTTCACTCCCTGCAGTTTCTTCCAGATCTAAGCTTCGTTTACCCTTGCCTACGACGTATGAAGGAGATTCCAAGTTGTGTAGAGGTTTTGCGACCCAGTGCTCTATGCATTTGGAACTCATGGTGGATCAGTTACCGACGGAGCGAGCTAAAGTGGGGTTTGTGGTCAGTCTGCTGTCTGGAAAAGCCCTGGCCTGGACTACTCCTTTTTAGGATCGTAATGATCCGCTGTCTTCTAACCTGCAGGCCTTTCTCTCTGAATTCCGCAATGTCTTGGAAGAAATGGCAATGTCTTGGAAGAACCTGCACGGGTTTCCTCTGCCGAGACTGCTTTACTGAATCTCCGTCAAGGGGACTCTTCAGTTGGCGATTACGCGGTTCAATTCTGCACCTTCCGAATTGGCCTGGAATGACGAGGCCTTGTGTGCTACATTCAAAAAAGGACTTTCTAGTAGAATCAAGGATGCTCTCGCTGCACGAGATCCTCCGTTTACCCTAAGTGAACTAATCCTTTTGGCCACTCAGATTGAAGTGCGTTTTGCCGAGAGGCAGGAAGAACTTCATTTGGAGAGGGAACCTGACTGAACACGGTGATTTCACCGTCTGGCACCCGTGTTTAACGTTCTACTTTACCGTCTCAACTGCCTTCTGTCAAAGAGGCTATGCAGATGGATCGGCCAACACAGCAGGCAAGAATCTGTTGACGCAGTGAGAATTTATGCCTCTATTGTGCCAGTCCGCAACACTTTCTCAAAGACTGTTCGTAACGTCCACAGCGTCCGAGAAACGCCAGGGCACGTAGGAGAGGCGTCCCTGGGTGTGAATACTACCTCTCCTTGTTTGACCATGCTAGTCCAAGTCTATACCTCTTCTAAGACATCTTTCTTTGCCTCAGCCTTTTTGGACTCAGGTTCTGCAGGAGATTTTATTGCTGCTTCCTTGGTCCATAAACATCGTCTCCCAGTGATTCGGCTTGCTAAGCCTTTGCATATCTCTTCTGTCAATGGAGAAAACCTTAATTGTATGGTGCTTTTCCGCACTGAACCTCTCATCATGCAAGTAGGAGTCTTACATAATGAGAAGATTGAGTTTTATGTGCTTCCTCAGTGTACTTCAAAGCTTCTTCTTGGTCTTCCTTGGCTTCAATGACACACTCCGCGTCTCGACTGGAAATCTGGTGAGGTCACTCGTTGGAGACCTTTTTGCCAAAACCACTGTCTTGAGTCTACCCAACCTAAGACTGTCTCTTCGCCTCCTTCTATGCCGAGCCTGCCTCTTCCTTACCAGGATTATTCAGATGTGTTCTGCGAAAAGCAGGCCGAGTCTCTTCCACCAAATTGTTCTTATGACTGTCCTATTGATCTACATCCTGGGACTACACCTCCCCGGGGAAGAATTTATCCTTTGTCAGTCCCAAAGATGCAAGCTATGGCTAAATATATCCAAGAGAACCTCCAAAAGGGTTCCATCCAAAAACCATCCTCCCCTGCCGGTGCTGGAGTCTTCTTTGCCAGGAAGAAGGATGGTTCTCTCAATCCTTGTATAGATTACCGGGGATTAAACAAAATCATGATCAAGAATTGCTATCCTCTACCTTTGATCTCTGAACTCTTTGATCATCTACGGGGTGCCAAGATTTTCTCCAAATTGGATTTGTGGAGAGCATGTGATCTCATTCGAATACGTGAAGGAGACAAATGAAAACGGCCTTTAATACCTGTGATGAACTAAAACAAGAAGGAAGAGCGCTCCATAGTGTAAAACCGCCACTCCAGGGTCCAATTAGTAATAGTAAAAAACCCTTACCGAAGGCGGTTGTGTGAACTCACACACAACAATGGTCTGCGTGAATGACAGAACAAGTCTGGTCTGCAGCCTCTCCAACCAAGGCAATATTCAACAGGTGAGGACTTCCAAGGGGCGGTGAGGGATATCGGCGCTGACCAGGAACGGACAAGTCCGGTGAGTAAAAGATTTTTTATTTAAATGCCATTTAAATAAAAAATCTTTTACTCACCGGACTTGTCCGTTCCTGGTCAGCACCGATATCCCTCACCGCCCCTTGGAAGTCCTCACCTGTTTAATACCCATGATGGACACTTTGAGTATCTTGTAATGCCTTTTGGCCTTTTTAATGCTCCTGCTGTCTTCCAGGAATTTGTTAATGACATCTTCTGCGATTAACATGTGTAGTGGTGTATCTTGATGATATTCTGATTTTCTCTCCCAATTTGGAGAAGCATCACTCTCATGTCCAACAGGTCCTTCAGTGCCTCAGGGATAATCATCTCTATGCCAAGCTTGGGAAATGCCTATTCGAGAGATCAAGTCTTCCATTTCTTGGTTACATTGTCTCCAACCAAGGTTTACAGATGGACCCTGATAAGCTGTCTGCAGTTTTGGACTGGCCTCGACCTACTGGAATTCGAGCTATACAACACTTTTTAGGCTTTGCCAATTATTATCGTCAGTTCATTCCACATTTTTCTTCCTTGGTCACCCCGATTGTGGTTCTCACGAAAAAGAACTGTAATCCCAAGTCTTGGTCTCCTGAAGCCAAAGCGGCCTTCTCTCGTTTAAAATCTGCATTTGCCTCGGTTCCTGTCCTCTCAAGACCTGATCCTGAGAAAGCCTTCTTTTTGGAGGTAGATGCTTCATCCGTAGGAGCTGGTGCCGTCTTGACTCAAAAAACCTCCAAGGGCAAAACTGTAACCTGTGGTTTTTTCTCCAAGACTTTTTTGCCTGCAGAAAGGAACTACTCTATCGGAGATCGGGAACTCCTCGCTATTAAGCTTGCCTTAGAAGAATTGCGACATCTATTTGAGGGTTCTTCTCATCCAGTCAGCATCTATATGGATCATAAGAATCTCTTATACCGTCAATCTGCTCAGCGCCTGAACCCTTGGCAGGCTAGATGGTCTCTATTCTTTTCCAGGTTTAACTTCTTTATACATTTCCGTCCTGTGGATAAGAATGTTAGAGCCGATGCCCTCTCTAGGTCCTCCAATGTGGTTGGGCTGTATTCCACTCCACGGCATATTGTACCACATGAGCGTTTGATTTCTGCTGCTCCAGTTGACCTCCAGCATGTTCCACTTGGGAGATCCTTCATGCCACCTCAACTGAGACATAGAGTTTTGAACTGGGGACATTCTTCTTTACTAGCTCGACATTCAGGAGTACAGAAGTGACTCACTCGGGATTATTTGTGGCCACACCTAGAATGCGATGTCACAGATTTTGTCCATTCCTGTGTTATCTGTGTTCGCGGAAAGACTCCTTGGCAGAGACCAGCTGGATTCTTACAGCCTTTTCCTATTCCAGAAACTCCCTGGTCTCACATTGTTTTGGAATTTATCACTGATCTGCCACCTTCCTGTAACAATAGGGTCATCTGGGTGGTTGTTGATTAGTTCTTTAAGATGGCTCATTTCATTTGTTTACCTGGTCTTCCATCTGCTCCTCAGCTGGCGAAACACTTTCTTCAACATATCTTTCACCTACATGGCCTTCCTACTCACATCGTTTCAGATCGCGGTGTGCAATTTGTTTCCAAGTTCGGGCGGGCCCTCTGTTCACGTCTAAAAATCAAGCTAGACTTTTCTTCTGTTTATCATCCTCAGACCAACGGCCAGGTAGAAAGAGTAAATCAAATCCTGGGAGATTATCTTCGTCATTTTGTCTCGGCCCGACCGGATAATTGGGTTGATCTCTTACCCTGGACAGAGTTCTCGTACAACCACAAAGACTGTGAGTCCACAAAGAAGTCTCCATTCTTTGTAGTCTATGGTCATTTTCCTAGTCCTCCCCTACCTCTTCCAGCCTCTTCTGGTGTGCCAGCTGTTGATGAACAAGTTTGAGATTTCATGTCCAACTGGCAGGAGACGCAGCGTTCTTTGCTTCACGCCTCCTCCCGTATGAAATCTCAGGTGGAAAAGAAGAGAAGGCCGCCGAATTTCTCTCCTGGCAACAAGGTCTGGCTCTTGTCCAAATACATCTGTTTCAGGGTTCCCAGCTACAAATTGGGCCCTCAATTCCTGGGACCCTTCGAAATTTTGCAAAAAATTAATCCGGAGGCTTACTGTGAGGCTTACTGTGAGGGTCTATCCACACGGCAGAATCTCCACTAGCAGAATTTCAGAAGGTTGAATTGGAGTGCAGAATCCCATAAAAGTCTATGAGCTTTAATTTGAGGCGGAATTCCGCAAGCATGAATTCCGCAATCGGAATTTTCGTCATGTAAATAGACCCTTAGGCTATGTTTACACGCTTAAATGTCCGCCCCTGTGGACATTCCGCAAAATGCAAGCGCCGATATTAACATGCTGCCAATAGGTCTGCACAGGAATGGCCGTCTCTATGCATTCTGCACAGAATTCGCAGAAAGAATGAACATGTTCATTCCACCATGTGCATAGCACAGCGGAATCTCCGTGTCGAATTCCAATGTGGAATTCCAAGTTTAATGCCATATCCACTGAGTTAATTAAAAGTTAGAAATGTAACAGACTTATTCCACAATGATCTAGAGTGATGTTTTAATAAAAACTAAGAACCCAGGTAATCCACTAGCACTGTATAATCTGACACAAAAAAAGCAATGATAAAAGTACAATAAAATGTGCAAATATTTATCCATTAAATACAATTAACTTTCTAAAAAAAAGAACAAGGGAATCTCATAGCAGCATAGAAGCAGCAGCTAACACCTATGAAATGGTACGTGGGAAGTGTGCGTTACAGCAATTAAACACATGCTAATGTTGTGAAGCTCGGGAAGATCTATATTAAATGCTGGAAAAATAAATAATTTTAGCAGTACTTTGGAAAACACCATATTGTTAAAAAGAGCAACAACATGTATCTTAAAGTATCTAATGTAGTTGGGAATGCACACAAGTGCCTGGCAGCAAATTGAGGCATTTTGTGTACTTTCTTTTTAAAGTGAATCAGTTTAAAACAGTGGTCTCCAAACTGTGGCCCTCCAGCTGTTGCAAAATTACAACTCTCAGCTTGCCTGTCAGGGCATGTTGGGAGTTGCAGTTTTGTAACAGCTGTATCATTTCTGTACATACTTCTTTCTTTTCTAGATTACTTGGATAGCCTTGCTATGCCTTAATAGCCATCATGTAAAAGGTACTTTATGCTGCATAGATAGTAGTCCAGTAAGTATTACAATTGTTTATCTTAAAATATGTTTTATAATCTAATAAAAATTTATCTTTTTGCTGCATTTCAAGTTATTGCCAATATTGTATCATAACTGTTAGGATATAACACTGCTAGAATTACTAATATTAATAGGCTGATCTTTGGGGGGGCTTATATATGCATTTGGGCTCCAGAAATTTTGCATAGTTGGTGTCTAATGTACCTCTGCTCTATGGGGGAGATTTATCAAAACCTGTGCAGAGGTAGAGTGGTGCAGTTGCCCATAGCAACCAATCAGATTGCTTATTTTATTTTTAAAGAGGCCTAGGAAAAATTAAAGAAGGAATCTGATTGGTTGCTATGGGCAACTGCACCACTTTTCCTCTAGACAGGTTTTGATAAATTTGCCCCTATGAGTATACTGCATTTACTAAAGCACATGGTCGGTGGCCATTTTGGGGGTAAACACAGACCATATGGCTGGTGGACATCTTGGGTCTGGACTGACTACATGGTTGGCAGCCATTTTGGTGATGGCTCTGAGAACATGGCCTACAAACATTGACTTAGCAGGTACCATATAGCCTCTTGCGCCAAATCTACCCCAAGCCACATATAACAACACATTCTTAGACCTGTAGATAGCACTTACATTGTCTCAATATTTACACTGATGCTTATGTTGTATATTACATAGGGTCAGATGCATGTCAGTGGCTTTCTTTATGATCTTTTTGTGTACACTATGGCCATCATTTACTAAGAGTGTCGGGTTTTTCAGACTTGCAGTATTCCTCTCTATTTACTATGGGGATTCTCCGATTTACAGTGCGGGAAAGTTTTCTGACCATCTTTTTCTTTGTTGAAATTTCTAGCCATTTATTCACAGGATTTTCTGTGAATTCAATAGTAAATAGGTCGGGTTGTGAAACCACGCCCCTTTTCTGACTGGCCACACCTCTTTTTCTGCCAGTCACCCTTTTTTGGGTTTATCAGGTTTGGCGCACAACCCGAGAAAAGCAGTCGGTTTTTCCCAGGCTGGGGTGAAGACCTGACTAAACATAACAATAACCATTACAGTTTGCTTCTATTAATTGTTGAGATTATTGCTGTTCAGTCACTTGTTTATTGTTAATTGATTGTCCACTTATCACCCTTTGGCCCACCAGAGCCCTCCATTATGCAGACAAATCACTGCTTAGAATAGGTATTGTGTAATGCTTTATTTCCCCTGTGCTGTCACTGCCGAAAAACTGAATGCTTGCTATGATCACAGTTGAACGCAGGGAGTACCAAAAACAGGACAATTTTTCATATATTTATTGTCCAGAGATTTCCCTAACAAACACTGTAGGAAAACCCCTTTAAAAAGTATCATAGTATTTAAAGGCGATCTGTGAGGTTATTTTTGTTGCAAAAAGTATAAGCATCATGAAATCCCACCAGACTCCATTTTAACAAAAAACTACGGTAAGTGTTATTCTGAAATGCTGTAGTGTTTTAAAGAGAAACAGTTTAAAAGTGAGCCAGGGCACCAGGGAAGAGTCAAGGACATGGTTTTCCCAGCTTCTTCGCGTACAGCTCAGCTTGAGTAACAGGTCTCTTCCTGTACCCAAAGCCGAGAGAGATGGATCAATCATGCCGTGCAGGGAGGAACCAAGAAGGCGGCCTCCTAGACACTTCCCTAGTGCCGAAGTGCCATAGTTTGATTTTAAATCACACTTTGCTCTAAAATGCATCAGTGCTTCACAGTAAAACATAATTAAAGCAAGAAGGGAGAATATTGGGTTATCATGCTTACCATGGTTCGGTCATGCTGCCCATCAAGTGACAGACTCTTCTTAACAAAAAATTACAAGCAAGCCTTTTTAAGTTTGTCTAAGATAATGAAACATTATGTGCAAAAAATATGGAACATACTTAAAATACTGATCCTATCATTCTTCATTATCTACAGTATTACAGCATATAATATGCATATATACACACCTAAAAAAAAAAAAATCTTCCAATGTTATGATTTCCCCAACAAAATCATCTGGGAGGGACCCAAAGGCCACCCCTATAATATACTTACTACACAGGGACTGTCTTATTGGGAATCAACCACTGACTTCTTCCTATAAGGTGACTATAATAACTATGTCAACAATGCTCAAAACAGTAATATAAAACCTAAACTGTACTTTATGGGCTCACTCACCTTCTATATTTCTGAAATGAGGCTTCATAAATATGCTATGAAGTCTGACCCACTTTAGGAGTCAAAAGCCATTGTCAAATATGATAAATAACTAGCAGTACCTTACTTTGCATATGCGTCCTTTTTAATACAAGTGACAGTACTACCTGTGAGTATACTGTTAGAGCAGAAACACAGCAATCCATCAAGGTTTTATATATTCACTGAACAGAAGGTTTATTTGTTAAATTCTGTTAAAAATAGAACACAATGAAAACATGGTGCAAATGTAAAGGCTAAGGAATATACATATAACATACTGTAATAGTTGTAAAACGATGACAAGAATGATGGTTAGGAAATGCTATATTTCCCCAAGGTACCTGTTTATGTGACAACCAGGTTTCAGGAAGCACATATCTTATTCAGGGAATGCTACATAAGCTATGAGAAATCCAGGACATAGTTAAAGGGGTACTCCGATGCTTACACATCTTATCCCCTATCCAAAGGATAGGGGATAAGATGCCTTATCGCGGGAGTCCCGCAGCTGGGGACGCCCGGGATCATGCACACGGCCCCCCGTTTGTAATCAGTGCCCGGAGCATGTTCGCTCCGGGTCTGATTACGGTTGACCGCAGGGCCGGCGGCGTGTGATGTCACGCCTCTGCCCCCGTGTGACGTCACGCTCCGCCCCTCAATGCAAGCCTACGGGAGGGGGAATGACAGCTATCACGCCCCCTCCCGTAGGCTTGCATTGAGGAGCGGAGCGTGACGTCACACGGGGGCGGAGGCGTGACGTCACACGCCGCTGGCCCTGCGGTCGACCATAATCAGACCCGGAGCGAACACGCTCCGGGCACTGATTACAAACGGGGGGCCACGTGCATGATCCCGGGCATCCCCAGCTGCGGGACTCCCGCGATCAGGCATCTTATCCCCTATCCTTTGGATAGGGGATAAGATGTGTAAGCACTGGAGTACCCCTTTAAATCTCTGACAAGACTTAGTTTGCTAGGGCTTTTGGTAAGTCTTATTATCAGTCTTGAATATTAATGGGATGAAAGGCAGGCTTGGAAGTGTGGTCTTTCACTCCCTTCCTGGGCCACTAAAGGTTTCAGATTAGCCTAGGTCAGCACAGAGGCTGAAAACATTGGGCCTATAAAGAGTACCTGTCACCAAACAAAACTTTTAATATAGTGTTCCTTGTGTAATTAGCACTCTCCCTTTCACTTGCATTTAAAATGATCAACATAAATATGTTTAAAATGTAATAGGAAAAAAAAGGCAACTAGGTGGCTTTGTTCTGTTCCCTGTCACAATTAATACAGTGAGTTTGTTCTCCTCCCGGCCTGGCAGGAGTCCAAACTCAGGAAGTGTTTCTCTGCACTGAGCTTGATTGACAACTGCATAGAGCCTCAATGAAAGCTGCAAAGAGCCTTACTGAAAGATGGATAGAGCCTCACTGAAACATGCACAGAGCTTGAGGTGTTGTATTCCTCACAGCACAGCAATGATGTGAGGGGCAGAAGTGGTCCTCCAGCAGGCTTCATTTATGTCATGCCTGCTGGGAAACTCCCACATTCTCCTGCTGGGAGATTGCACTGGGTGGGAGGAGTGTTAGGAGAAGTTAAGGAACATAGCCTGAGTTAGTTTAGAAAAGTTCATTTGGTGACAGGTACATTTTAAGGGGTAGTCTGGTGGAAAATAATTTTTTTCTAATCAACTGGTGCCAGAAAGTTAGAGTGCATTTACACCATGTTTGCAAGGTTTTGAAATTTCCCTGCCAGATCTTGCAAAAAAAAGATTGGCACCAAATCTCACTCATTTAAACTCACCGACTGGAGTCAGATAGCGACTCCGATCGGCTCATTTTTGCTCCGTATCTGGTTTTGTGGCCTGACTGAAAACCGTAGCATACCCACTGAGGCCAGATACTGCATGGCCAGACTGGACACAATCCAGTGTTTGCCTCTTCAGCAGGATTACTGCAGTTCCATTAGAGGTTATTAATGCGTAAAAAAATATGACTTCATACACTTGTCGATAGACTGCCAACCAATTTCCATTGACTCAAATAAATATTCTGTCACCTAGAGATAAAGCAAATGTTTATGTGAACTGTGCATTATCAGCCAGCGACAAGGAGAATCAAACTGGCAAAAAGAATGTCCCTTAAGGGTACATTCCCACACGGCGTATTTGCTGCGTATTTGCTGCTGCGTATTTTATTTTCTCTGTTGAAGTCAATGGGTAGGAAAATACGCAGCACCAAATACGCAGAAAATACGCAGCAAAATACGCCGTGTGGGAACGTACCCTAAAAAAAAAAAAATCACAATATTCCCATCCACACTTACCCTGCTATCTTTATTTTCTCTTTAAAGGGGATGACCACTTTGGATACATACAGTCATGGCCGTAAATGCTGGCACCCCTGACATTTTTCAAGAAAATGAAGTATTTCTCACAGAAAAGGATTGCAGTAACACATGTTTTGCTATACACATGTTTATTCCCTTTGTGTGTATTGTAACTAAACCAAAAAAGGGAGGGAAAAAAGAAAATTGGACATAATGTCACACCGAACTCCAAAAATGGGCTGGACAAAATTATTGGCACACTTCAAAATTGTGGAAAATTAAGATTGTTTCAAGCATGTGAAGCTCCTTTAAACTCACCTGGGGCAAGTAACAGGTGTGGGCAATATAAAAATCACACCTAAAAGCAGATAAAAAGGACAGAAGTTCACTTAGTCTTTGCATTGTGTGTCTATGTGTGCCACACTAGGCATGGACTACAGAAAGAGGAGAAGAGAACTGTCTGAGGACTTGAGAACCAAAATTGTGGAAAAATATCAACAATCTCAAGGTTACAAGTCCCTCTCCAGATATCTTGATTTGTCTTTGTCCACAGTGCGCAACATCAAGAAGTTTGCAACCCATGGTACTGTAGCTAATCTCCCTGGGCGTGGACGGAAGAGAAAAATTTATGAAAGGTATCAACGCAGGATAGTCTGGATGGTGGATAAGCAGCCCCAAACAAGTTCCAAAGATATTCAAGCTGTCCTGCAGGCACAAGGAGAATCAGTGTCAGCGCAAACTATCCATTGTCACGATGCCGGCTGGCAGGTAGTGGATCCTCTGTGCCAGAGAGGGATTGGCGTGGACCGTGCTAGTGGACCGGTTCTAAGCCACTACTGGTTTTCACCAGAGCCCGCCGCAAAGCGGGATGGTCTTGCTGCGGCAGTAGTGACCAGGTCGTATCCACTAGCAACGGCTCACCTCTCTGGCTGCTGAAGATAGGCGCGGTACAAGGGAGTAGGCAGAAGCAAGGTCGGATGTAGCAGAAGGTCGGGGCAGGCAGCAAGGATCGTAGTCAGGGGCAACGGCAGAAGGTCTGGAACACAGGCTAGGAACACACAAGGAACGCTTTCACTGGCACAATGGCAACAAGATCCGGCAAGGGAGTGCAGGGGAAGTGAGGTGATATAGGGAAGTGCACAGGTGAACACACTAATTGGAACCACTGCGCCAATCAGCGGCGCAGTGGCCCTTTAAATCGCAGAGACCCGGCGCGCGCGCGCCCTAGGGAGCGGGGCCGCGCGCGCCGGGACAGAACAGACGGAGAGCGAGTCAGGTAGGGGAGCCGGGGTGCGCATCGCGAGCGGGCGCTACCCGCATCGCGAATCGCATCCCGGCTGGCAGCGGAATCGCAGCGCCCCGGGTCAGAGGACGTGACCGGAGCGCTGCAGCGGGGAGAGTGAAGCGAGCGCTCCGGGGAGGAGCGGGGACCCGGAGCGCTCGGCGTAACAGTACCCCCCCCCTTGGGTCTCCCCCTCTTCTTAGAGCCTGAGAACCTGAGGAGCAGACTTTTGTCTAGGATGTTGTCCTCAGGTTCCCAGGATCTCTCTTCAGGACCACAACCCTCCCAGTCCACTAAAAAAAAATTTTTCCCTCTGACCTTTTTGGCAGCTAAGATTTCTTTGACCGAGAAGATGTCCGAGGAGCCGGAAACAGGAGTGGGAGGAACAGATTTGGGAGAAAAACGGTTGAGGATGAGTGGTTTGAGAAGAGAGACGTGAAAGGCATTAGGGATACGAAGAGAAGGAGGAAGAAGAAGTTTATAAGAGACAGGATTAATTTGACACAAAATTTTGAAAGGACCAAGATAGCGTGGTCCCAACTTGTAGCTAGGGACACGGAAGCGGACATATTTAGCGGAGAGCCATACCTTGTCTCCAGGGGAAAAAACGGGAGGAGCTCTTCTTTTCTTATCCGCGAACTTCTTCATGCGTGATGAAGCCTGTAAGAGAGAATTTTGGGTCTCTCTCCATATGATGGAAAGGTCACGAGAAATTTCATCCACAGCGGGCAGACCAGAGGGCAAGGGAGTAGGGAGGGGGGGAAGAGGGTGACGGCCGTACACCACGAAAAATGGGGATTTGGAGGAAGACTCAGAGACTCTGAAGTTATACGAGAATTCGGCCCATGGGAGGAGATCTGCCCAGTCATCCTGGCGGGAGGAAACAAAATGTCGCAAATAATCACCCAAGATCTGGTTAATTCTTTCTACTTGTCCATTGGACTGGGGATGATATGCAGAAGAAAAATTTAATTTAATCTTGAGTTGTTTACAGAGAGCCCTCCAGAATTTAGACACGAATTGGACGCCTCTATCCGAGACAATCTGCGTAGGCAACCCGTGAAGACGAAAAATGAGTACAAAAAATTGTTTAGCCAACTGAGGCGCAGAAGGAAGACCAGGAAGAGGGATGAAATGTGCCATTTTGGAGAATCGATCAACGACCACCCAAATAACAGTGTTGCCACGGGAAGGGGGTAAATCAGTAATAAAATCCATACCAATCAGAGACCAAGGCTGTTCGGGGACAGGCAGAGGATGAAGAAAACCAGCGGGCTTCTGGCGAGGAGTCTTATCCCGGGCACAGATAGTGCAGGCTCGCACAAAGTCCACAACATCCGTCTCCAGAGTCGGCCACCAATAGAAGCGGGAGATGAGTTGCACAGATTTCTTGATACCCGCATGACCTGCGAGATGGGAGGAGTGACCCCATTTGAGGATTCCGAGGCGTTGGCGAGGAGAAACAAAGGTCTTTCCTGGAGGAGTCTGCCTGATGGAGGCAGGAGAAGTGGAGATCAGGCAGTCAGGTGGAATGATGTGTTGCGGAGAGAGTTCAACTTCTGAGGCATCCGAGGAACGAGAGAGAGCATCGGCCCTAATGTTCTTATCGGCAGGACGAAAGTGAATCTCAAAATTAAATCGGGCAAAGAACAGAGACCACCGGGCCTGGCGAGGATTCAGCCGTTGGGCAGACTGGAGGTAGGAGAGGTTCTTGTGGTCGGTGTAGATAATAACAGGAGAACTTGATCCCTCCAGCAGATGCCTCCATTCCTCAAGTGCTAATTTAATGGCTAGAAGCTCTCGATCCCCGATGGAGTAGTTCCTCTCCGCTGGAGAGAAGGTCCTAGAGAAAAAACCACAAGTGACAGCATGCCCGGAAGAATTTTTTTGTAGAAGAACAGCTCCAGCTCCCACTGAGGAGGCATCAACCTCCAATAGGAAGGGTTTGGAAGGGTCAGGTCTGGAGAGGACGGGAGCCGAAGAAAAGGCAGACTTGAGTCGTTTAAAGGCGTCTTCTGCTTGAGGAGGCCAGGACTTGGGATCAGCATTTTTTTTGGTTAAAGCCACGATAGGAGCCACAATGGTAGAAAAATGTGGAATAAATTGCCTGTAATAATTGGCGAACCCCAAAAAGCGTTGGATAGCACGGAGTCCGGAGGGGCGTGGCCAATCTAAGACGGCAGAGAGTTTGTCTGGATCCATCTGTAGTCCCTGGCCAGAGACCAAATATCCTAGAAAAGGAAGAGATTGGCATTCAAACAGACATTTCTCAATTTTGGCATAGAGTTGGTTGTCACGAAGTCTCTGAAGAACCATACGGACATGCTGGCGGTGTTCTTCTAGATTGGCAGAAAAAATTAGGATATCGTCCAGATATACAACAACACAGGAGTATAACAGATCACGAAAAATTTCATTGACAAAGTCTTGGAAGACGGCAGGGGCGTTGCACAGGCCAAAGGGCATGACCAGATACTCAAAGTGTCCATCTCTGGTGTTAAATGCCGTTTTCCACTCGTCCCCCTCTCTGATGCGGATGAGGTTATAGGCGCCTCTTAAGTCCAATTTAGTAAAGATGTGGGCACCTTGGAGGCGATCAAAGAGTTCAGAGATGAGGGGTAAGGGGTAGCGGTTCTTAACCGTGATTTTATTAAGACCGCGGTAGTCAATGCAAGGACGTAGGGAGCCATCTTTTTTGGACACAAAGAAAAATCCGGCTCCGGCAGGAGAGGAGGATTTACGGATAAAGCCCTTTTTTAGATTCTCCTGGACGTATTCGGACATGGCAAGAGTCTCTGGGGCAGAGAGAGGATAAATTCTGCCCCGGGGTGGAGTAGTGCCCGGGAGGAGGTCGATAGGGCAATCATAAGGCCTGTGAGGAGGTAGAGTCTCAGCTTGTTTTTTGCAGAAAACATCCGCGAAGTCCATATAGGCCTTAGGGAGACCGGTTACTGGAGGAACCACAGAGTTACGGCAAGGGTTACTGGGAACCGGTTTTAGACAGTTCTTGGAACAAGAGGACCCCCAACTCTTGATCTCCCCAGTGGACCAATCCAGGGTTGGGGAATGAAGTTGAAGCCAGGGAAGTCCAAGGAGAATTTCCGAGGTGCAATTGGGGAGGACCAAAAGTTCAATCCTCTCATGATGAGATCCGATGCTCATAAGAAGGGGCTCCGTGCGGAAACGTATGGTACAGTCCAATCTTTCATTATTTACACAATTGATGTAGAGGGGTCTGGCGAGACTGTTCACGGGGATGTTGAACCTGTTGACGAGAGAGGCCAAAATAAAATTTCCTGCAGATCCAGAGTCCAAGAAGGCCACTGTAGAGAAGGAGAAGGCAGAGGCAGACATCCGCACAGGCACAGTAAGACGTGGAGAAGCAGAGTAGACATCAAGGACTGTCTCACCATTGTGCGGAGTCAGCGTACGTCTTTCCAGGCGGGGAGGACGGATAGGACAATCCCTCAGGAAGTGTTCGGTACTAGCACAGTACAGGCAGAGGTTCTCCATACGGCGTCGTGTCCTCTCTTGAGGTGTCAGGCGAGACCGGTCGACCTGCATAGCCTCCACGGCGGGAGGCACAGGAACAGATTGCAGGGGACCAGAGGAGAGAGGAGCCGAGGAGAAGAAACGCCTCGTGCGAACAGAGTCCATATCTTGGCGGAGTTCCTGACGCCTTTCGGAAAAACGCATGTCAATGCGAGTGGCTAGGTGAATAAGTTCATGAAGATTAGCAGGAATTTCTCGTGCGGCCAGAACATCTTTAATGTTGCTGGATAGGCCTTTTTTGAAGGTCGCGCAGAGGGCCTCATTATTCCAGGACAATTCTGAAGCAAGAGTACGGAATTGTACGGCATACTCGCCAACGGAAGAATTACCCTGGACCAGGTTCAACAGGGCAGTCTCAGCAGAAGAGGCTCGGGCAGGTTCCTCAAAGACACTTCGGATTTCCGAGAAGAAGGAGTGTACAGAGGCAGTGACGGGGTCATTGCGGTCCCAGAGCGGTGTGGCCCATGACAGGGCTTTTCCGGACAGAAGGCTGACTACGAAAGCCACCTTAGACCTTTCAGTGGGAAACAGGTCCGACATCATCTCCAGATGCAGGGAACATTGGGAAAGAAAGCCACGGCAAAACTTAGAGTCCCCATCAAATTTATCCGGCAAGGATAAGCGTATCCCAGGAGCGGCCACTCGCTGCGGAGGAGGTGCAGGAGCTGGCGGAGGAGATGACTGCTGAAGCTGTGGTAGTAACTGTTGTAGCATAACGGTCAGTTGAGACAGCTGTTGGCCTTGTTGCGCTATCTGTTGTGACTGCTGGGCGACCACCGTGGTGAGGTCAGCGACAACTGGCAGAGGAACTTCAGCGGGATCCATGGCCGGATCTACTGTCACGATGCCGGCTGGCAGGTAGTGGATCCTCTGTGCCAGAGAGGGATTGGCGTGGACCGTGCTAGTGGACCGGTTCTAAGCCACTACTGGTTTTCACCAGAGCCCGCCGCAAAGCGGGATGGTCTTGCTGCGGCGGTAGTGACCAGGTCGTATCCACTAGCAACGGCTCACCTCTCTGGCTGCTGAAGATAGGCGCGGTACAAGGGAGTAGGCAGAAGCAAGGTCGGACGTAGCAGAAGGTCGGGGCAGGCAGCAAGGATCGTAGTCAGGGGCAACGGCAGAAGGTCTGGAACACAGGCTAGGAACACACAAGGAACGCTTTCACTGGCACAATGGCAACAAGATCCGGCAAGGGAGTGCAGGGGAAGTGAGGTGATATAGGGAAGTGCACAGGTGAACACACTAATTGGAACCACTGCGCCAATCAGCGGCGCAGTGGCCCTTTAAATCGCAGAGACCCGGCGCGCGCGCGCCCTAGGGAGCGGGGCCGCGCGCGCCGGGACAGAACAGACGGAGAGCGAGTCAGGTAGGGGAGCCGGGGTGCGCATCGCGAGCGGGCGCTACCCGCATCGCGAATCGCATCCCGGCTGGCAGCGGAATCGCAGCGCCCCGGGTCAGAGGACGTGACCGGAGCGCTGCAGCGGGGAGAGTGAAGCGAGCGCTCCGGGGAGGAGCGGGGACCCGGAGCGCTCGGCGTAACATCCATCAACTTTTAAATTAAATTAAATGCTCTGGCAGGAGACCCAGGAGGACCCCACTGCTGACACAGAGACATAAAAAAAAGCAAGACTACATTTTGCCAAAATGAACTTGAGTAAGCCAAAATCCATTATGGGAAAACGTTTTGTGGACAGATGAGACCAAGAGAGAGCTTTTTGGTAAAGAACTTCATTCTACTGTTTACCAAAAATGGAATGAGGCCTACAAAGAAAAGAACACAGTACCTACAGTGAAATATGGAGGAGGTTCGATGATGTTTTCTGATTGTTTTGCTGCCTCTGGCACTAGGTGCCTTGAATGTGTGCAAGGCATCATGAAATTTGAGGATTACCAACGGATTTTGGGTTGCACTGTACAGCCCAGTGTCAGAAAGCTGGGTTTGCATCCGAGACCTTGGGTCTTCCAGCAGGACAATGACCCCAAACATATTTCAAAAAACACACAGAAATGGATGGCAACAAAGCGCTGGAGAGTTCTGAAGTGGCCAGCAATGAGTCCATATCTAAATCACATTGAACACCTGTGGAGAGATCTTAAAACTGCTGTTGGGAAAAGGCACCCTTCCAATATGAGAGACCTGGGGCAGTTTGCAAAGGGAAAGTGGTCCAACATTCCGGCTGAGAGGTGTAAGAAGCTTATTGAAGTTTATCCAAAGGGTGTGCAAACAAATATTAAGTTACGGGTGCCAATAATTTTATCCAGCCCATTTTTGGAGTTTCGTGGGACATTATGACCAATTTGCTTTTTTTCCTCCCTTTTTTGGTTTAGTTCCAATACACACAAAGGGAATAAACATGTGTACAGCAAAAAAATGTGTTACTGCAATCCTTTTCTGTGAGAAATACATCATTTTCTTGAAAAATTTCAGAGGTTTACGGCCATGACTGTACTTTTTGTTGGAAAGGTGCCCCAATAATAGATTACATTACAGGATGATACCGACTGGGATCCGTATGATCTATAAATAGTGAGGAATTCTGGCATTGAACGTTTATTTCTCCAACTGCAGCACCACAGGACAAAGGTCACATTACACAGTGCCCAGTCTGTATAATGCAAGAATGTGTAAAATATCCCAGAGCAAAACATAGCTTTGTAGCCGCATGGCCTAGGACATCCCCTTATAGGATACCCCGGTCCTTGACATCTTATCCCCTATCCAAATGGGGGGGGGGGGGGCTGCAGCTGGGGACAGGGGCTTTCAGTTTTTTCAGCAGACGTAGCCAAATGAGGGCATTGGTTTTTGGGTTTCATTCTTACTAAGTTCACTATGCAGTATAAAGGACATGTTAACTTTATTCAGCAAATCAGGGAAATGACTACATATCAATATCATTGATATGTTATATGTTTTTTTTATGAATTTCAACTGTTTTTTTATTTTTGTTTTTTTCTTTAATAAAACCTATGTGTTGATGGAAAGCATATTTGCTTGTACAGTACACTGCAAACCTTCGGTTTTGTTTTGCATTGTTCAGCAGGGTGTATTAGAGGTACTAAGATGTTGGGCCTGAGAGGTCTTCACAAGGCAGCCAGCTGCCATGTTAATTACGTGACATCCAATGATCACACAGAGGTTGGAGGGTAGGTGGCAAATGGGTGACATAGGATCCCAATTCAACTGCTCAGATGCTATGGTTGCTATTGAATGCAATATAAAGTGGACCTGTCATCAGGAAAACAGGGATGTAAATAAAATAAGCCTGTGGCTAGATAGCACTAGTCATCAGGATTCCATGCATACCTTTTTATCTCTACAGTCTTTTCCAGCACTTAGATATTAGCCTTTATGTTGTTATGCAGATTAGGCTTAAAAGCCAGGGAGGGCGTTCCCCACCTGGAGCAGGTAAGTCCAGCCTATGTCTTCTTTATCTAGTGGCTGTCGGTCAAACAGTGACTGGTAATAAAGAGGACATTGGCTGGACTTACTTGGTTTCTTTCTATGCAGGTAAATGCTCCCTTGGAACTTGACCCTCATTTGCATGATAACAAAAAGGCTTACATTTCTATGCTAAAAAGTTCTATGAAGCTAACAAATAAAGATATGCCCAGAATCCTAATGACCAGCCCCATTTAGCCATGTGCCTGTTTTCCCAATGTTTGTCATCTGACAGGTCCCCTTTAAATGGCTAAGATTGGCGTCATCTTTGATATGGTCGATTCCCACCATGTATAGAATCATAAAGCAAAAATACAACTGCATGAACAGTCCCTTAAAATTCTGCAAGTACGGGGGCGTGGAAGATGGCCGCTTAAGTTGTTCGCTCCTGCTCCCTGAGGCGCTACATAAGCTTTATCTCGCAGAAGCCAGAAGCCCTCTCCTGCTTACCGGCAGCCCTGCGCCTCCTGGGGGTATTGTCCACTTCTTCTAGCAGCCTCCACTCTTGGCCCTGGGCAGTCTGCCCGCCATTACAGGCCCTGCCCTAGGCCTCTGCTCCCGCTCAGTCAGCGCAGCTCACCTACGAGCAGACTGCCTTTCCACTGCTCCGTTGGCATCCTCGGCGGGCTAGGTGGACATGTCGCGGCAGCGGGCACTTCCTCCATCGGCACCGGAAGGTCGGGACCCGGATCGCGCGGCTGGCCAGCTACCATCAGTCTGTTCCTCTGCCTCTACCACAGGGGAACTCATGGCAGAAGCCCCTCCTGTTTCAGCCCAGGACTCCTCTCTAGCTCCGCTTCACAGGCCCACAGGTGGGTCCTTGGTGCAGCCGACAGTGGAGGTGAGCAATTCTGGTGAAGCACTTCGGGGCCTCTGCTCTACCCGTCCTCCATGGACTGTGGCCCGCCATCTTGGGCAGCCTTAGTGAAGGGTACTCAATCCCCTTCTTCCTTTGCCCGGGCTCCTTCTGCTGGACCTGCTAGCCCTGTGGTCCTGGGTAGTGGCCCCTTACGCTCAGTTGCTCTTGGAGACAGGACCTTGCCACCTGGTCCCCCTCCCACGCCTCTGGTCACTCTCCTGTGAGCCCTTCTGCACCTGCCTCTCCTAAACCACAGAGGGCTTTGTCCTCCACCAAGCTGAATGCAGGGAGCCCTTGTTTTGCCCCTCAAAGGGGCTCCTATGCCTCCCCTGAGACCCTGGGGACATCTCCGCATGTGGTGGATAAACTGCCCCGGGATGCCTTCTCAGAAGCTGACCAGCCCTCGGGTGTTCATGCTCCTCTCTCAAATTCCCACTAAGGAGGACTTTCCTTCCCTCATTGCTGAAGTTAAAGATACCTGTAGGGCGGAAATTTCCTCCCTCCGCCAGTACCTGCAACATGTTTCTGACAGGGTTAAGGGTTTGGAGGATGAGCATGATGCTACCCGGGCCTATATAGCTCAACTTCAGCCTACTATTGCCTCCCAATCGGAGTTCCTCAGTGACCTATATGACCATGTAAAGGATCTGGATGATCGGGGTAGGCTTAATAACATCTGGGTGCGTGGTCTCCCTGAGGCGATCCGGAGGAGGACCTCCAGGTGACCTTGGAAGCCATATTTAACCTCATCTTGGGTGAACCTCCATCTCACAAAATCAAGCTGGATAGGGCCCATAGGGCCCTCCGCCCTAAGTCCGCCACTGGTTCCCCCAGAGACGTTATTTGCTGTGTGCATGATTTCTGGCTCAAGGAGACGATTATGACTAAAGCCCGTTCTCTGAAGAACTTTGATTTTGATGGGGCTTATATCCAATTATATCAAGACCTGTCTTGTATCACCCTTCATAAGCAGCGGCTGCTTCAACCTCTCCTGGCTGTTTTGCGGACCCATGAAGTGCCTTATAGATGGAACTTTCCATTTGCTCTTCATTCCTGCTGTTCTGCGCTCCTTTACCAGCTTTACTTAGATTTACCAGCCTTCTGCACCGCCCTGGAACTGCCTGTCCCTCAGATGGTGGACCCCCCCTCTCCCTCCAGTGTGGCAGCCTGTCCGTAATCGTCTGTCCGGTCAGGGGCGAAAGACTGCATTTCAGGGCTCGAGGGGCTCTCCATCCGTGCCTCCTTGGGAGGCTTCCTGTGGACTGATGCTGTTTTTGGGCTTCTGTTTTTGGGCTAAATTGAGTTTTTGGCTCTCTCTTGCTTTGTAATGTTAATTTCTGTGTTTATTGCATAGTTTACTTGAATATTATACTTTTGCATTTTTGGTCACCTTTTTGTCTGCAGTTTCCTTTTGGCACAGCCTCAGGGGCGGGATTACTCCTTCTTTAGTGGTTTATTTCTTGCGACATTCTCCCATCTCCCCCGCTGGATTGGGTCTTTTTGACTTGTCTGTTAACTTTGTTTCCCTCTGGTGTTTTGGCCTCCTCATTGACCGGATGGTCACTGGTTCAATTTTGGATTTGTTGTCTTTTTGTCCTGTCTTTTGTTGTCTTGTCTCTGTTGTCTGCTTTGTCTGCCTTCCTGCTGTCTTTGAGTGTTCTCTTCCTTGTCCCTTTGGTTGTTTTTCAGTTTTCTCTGGCATGGACTTTTGTCGATCAGGTGGTTATGGCTGTTTCCCTTTCTTTTGATCTTGAGCGGTCTCGCTGGGGAAGGGGGTGAGTGTTTTTCATTATTAGCTCTGTTTCTTCTTTCTCCCTCGCCATGGTAAAGTGTGTTTCCTTAAATGTTAAGGGCCTTAACTCCCCCCCTAAGTGGTGCCTTTTGCAGCGGGAGTTAGTAATGCTGCGTGCCGACATAGTGTTCCTAATGGAAACACACTTTGATCATTCCAGCTTCTTTAAGTTTATTCACCATCTTTATTCCCAGGCTTACTCTGCTATGTCTGATCAGAAGGTTGCTGTGGTGGCTATTTCTCGGTCCTGTCCGCTTCAGGTCTCCTCTTCCTATACTGATCCCTTGGGTATTGTGTAATTGTGGAGGGCTCTCTTGGAGGTAAACCTCTCCTTCCTGTAATATTTATGTGCCCAATAGCTCCCAGATTCCCGTTCTGCGATGTGTTCTTGCTAGACTTCATAAATATCCTCCTTCTGCTTGGCTTTTTGGGGGGGACTTTAATCAAATTTTTTGCCCTCTATGGACCGTCTTTCTCTTACTGCTACCTCTCCCACTCCTGTCCAGCTGCGCTTAGCCTCGATTTTTCGGCGTGTTCTTAGAGCCTCATCGTTATACGATCTCTGGCGGATTAATAACCTCACGGATCTTTTTTTTGTTTTTATTCCCATCCTCATAAATTGCATACGCGCATCAGATAATTTTTGCGGTAATCTCCCGATGCTCCGTATGCTTTCGGATTCCTCTCTGGTCTGACCACTGTCCGATTCTTCTTTCTTTCGCTCCTTCCTCTTCTTTTCCCCAGCGCTGTCATTGGCATCTCAATGACTCCTTACTCAAATCCCCACCCTCCCGGGAGTCGATCCAGGCATGCTTGACTGAGTATTTTGTTAATTATGAACATTCAGTCGCTTCCCAGGCTGTGCTGTAGAAAACCCATAAATCAGTGGTTCGGGGGCCTTGTATTGCTCTGGGATCCTGTTTGAAGCGTGATGCTCTGGCTCATTCCCGGGAGCTCCGTGTGCAGATTGCAAGGCTGGAAGCTCTTTTGCTGTCTTCCCCTTCTCTTTCTGTGCTGAGGCGCTTGGTCACTGCTCAGGCTTGTTTGTCTGATCTGGCTCTCCATAAGGTTGAGCGGCAGTTATTGTTTGCTCGGCAACGCTTTTATGAAAAAGGCAATAAAGCCCATACTATGTTGGTCACACGTCTGCGCGACCGTGCAGTGGCTCAGTCTCCCTCAGCTCTGAAGGACTCCTCTGGCACTCTTCACTATCACCCAGATGAAATCTCCTGTCTTTTTGTGAACTATTACTCTGGTCTTTACCCTCTTCCGTCTCAGCTTCCGTCTGACCCAGTAGAGCGCGACGCAGTTCTTGACTCTTATCTCTCTCGCGGTCATCTGCCGACTCTTTTTGCGACTAATCATGAGACTATGAATGCTCCTATCACCCTTGAGGAACCCTCTGAGGTCCTTAAAGGGGTACTGCGGTGGAGTGCGTGATGTCAGCAGAGCAATGTGTTCCAATAAAAAAATAATTTCCTCTGTAGCATTCTGCAACTAATAAGTACTGGAAGGATTAAGACTTTTTTCATAGAAGTAATTTACAAGTCCGTATACCTTTCTGGCACCATGTGAAAAAAAAAGTTTTCCACCGGAGTACCCCTTTATGTCTCTTCCTGCAGGGCACTCTCCCGGACCAGATGATTTTACCTACTTATATTATAAGACTTACTCTTCCATTCTTCTCCCTAAGCTTGTTCCTCTCTTTAACTATTTCATGGGGGGGATCCCACAGTCCTTTTTGCACTCTTTGATTACACTTATACCTAAGCCTGGTAAAGACCCTCATGATTGCTCCAGTTATAGGCCCGTTGCTCTTCTTAATTCTGATTTGAAATTGTTTTCTAAAGTTCTGGCAACTCGCCTTAGCTCTTTTCTCCCCTCTCTTATTCATAAGAACCAGGTCGGCTTTATACCTTGCCGCCAGGGGGGTGATAACACTAGACGTGTGGTGGTTCTAATTGACTTGATCAATTGGCTGTCTGAGCAAGCTCTGGTTCTAAGCTAAGATGCGGAAACAGCCTTTGATAGGCTGGGCTGGCCGTTCCTTTTTGCAACCCTTCAGAAGTTTGGTATTGGTGGTAATTTTCTAACTGCACTGCAGGGTTCAGTCTTTATTCTTCTCCTACTGCCTCTCTCAAGCTTCCTCGTGTTTCCTATTCAACTTTTCCTTTGTTTAAAGGGGTAGTCCAGTGGTGAAAAACTTATCCCTTATCCTAAGGATAGGGGATAAGTTTGAGATCGCGGGGGGTCCGACCGCTGGGGCCCCCTGCGATCTCTCTGTACGGGGCCCCGGCTCTCCGCCGAGATAGCGGGTGTCGACCCCCGCACGAGGCGGCGGCCGACACGCCCCCTCAATACATCTCTATGGCAGAGCCGGAGATTGCCGAAGGCAGCGCTTCGGCTCTGCCATAGAGTTGTATTGAGGGGGCGTGTCGGCCGCCGCCTCATGCGGAGGTCGACACGCCCCCTTCCTGCGGGCTGTCGGGGCTCTGTACAGGAGATCGCAGGGGGCCCCAGTGGTCGGACCCCCCGCGATCTCAAACTTATCTCCTATCCTTAGGATAGGGGATAAGTTGCTCACCCCTGAATCACCACTGGACTACTCCTTTAATAGTACTAGGCAGGGTTGTCCGTCATACCCTTTGATTTTTGCGCTATGTATTGAGCCGCTTGCTGCCATGATCCGGGGAATCAGGACATCTCTGGGATATCTCCTCATGATAGGGAATTCAAAATCTGTCTCTTTGCGGATGATGTTCTCCTTACTCTTTCTAATCGGTTAATTTCTCTTCCTAATCTTTATAGGGTTCTTCCTTCTTATGGCGTGGTTTCTGGTTATAAGGCCAACCTCTCCAAAACGGAGGTGATTCTTTCAAACCACTCCCCACCTATGTATGCCCTTTTACGTGCTAACTACTCTTTTAAGTGGTCCCCCTCTGCTATTAAATATTTGGGTGTGCTAGTTACCTCTCGCTACACTTCCCTTTATTCTGCTAATCCCCCCCCCCCTCTTTTTCGGGAACTTCGGGTTTTTATGGAGAAGTTGTTATGATGGTTAGTCGGTCTATGGGTGGGTTAGCTGTCCTGTATTGGCTAAATACTATTGGGCTGCTAACTTACGTCACCTGTTCGCGTGGTCTATGTACCATGCATATAGTAGATGGATGGAGTTGAAGAAACTATGCTTGGCTCTGACCCATCCGAATTTTCTCCTCTGGAGTGTCGCTCCCCCTTCCCCCTTTCTAGGTCCGATCTCCTTCTCGCGGTATGTGTGGGGGTATTGTTCTGGAAGTTTAAGCTGTTCTCTTCCTCCTCTGCCTTGCAGTCTTTTCTTTATCACCCTGCTTTTCCCTCTGGCCTGTCTTCGGGTCTGTTGGGCGGACGTAGTGGATCCTCTCTCTTGCACTCACTTATCTTTTGACCAGCTAGTTTCTTGCAGGGATCACCCCTCCTCTGAACGGTTCCACTACCTGCAACTTAGCCATTTTATGTCCTCTACGCTGTGTTCTTTGGTAGTGTCCCTGCCTACGAGCTTTGAACGTTTGTGCCGTGGTGGACCCCAGACGAGGGGACTCCTCTCAGATATCTTCTCTATCCTTCTAACCTCTCCTACTGGTGTTGCCCCATATAACCGCTATATGCACCGCTGGGGAGGAGGTCCTGGGTACTACCATTACTCTCCCTCAGTGGCGAATAATTTAGGAATGGGCTTCTAAGGCTTCTGCATATAAGAAAACTCAGTTGAAAATGCTTATGGGTGGTATCATACTCCAGAGTAATATTCTACCATTCCGCCTGAGTGTTGGTGTTGGGGGATGGGTTTGGGAACTGTTTTCCATATTTTCTGGTCCTGTCCACTTATAATGGACTATTGAAGAATGGTAAGGCAACTGATTCATGAAATGTTGGGTGTGCCTGTCCATCTTGACCCTCTGACCTATTTTCTCCACCTATCTTATAGGGCCTTATCTAAGAAGCCGTTTAAGCTTTTCATGCACATTATCTTCGCAGCTAAGACCCCCATTGCTAAGTATTGGAAAAGGTCTCTTTTCCAAGATTCCTTCTCTCGCTTTCGGCCTCCTTCATTAACTCCATTACCTTATTTCTTTCTGTATGAGAGCCGTTGGACCTCTGTGACTTGCTTTAACTTATGTTTTCCTCTCTCTCTCTCCTTCTCTCTTATCTAGTCCCCCTGCCCCTTCCTCTTTAGTCTTTTTCCGTTTTGTTGTGTGTCCCTTAGTGTTGATTTTGTTGGTCCTTTGTGTGCCTTTTTATTATACTTTCTATGTTCCCTTTGATGGTATTTGGATGTTCCGCCTCATGATTGGTCCCCATGTGAGGACTTACTGCTTGGATAGTCTTTACTTTTTTGAGGGGAGATTGTACTTAGTGGTATCACTTTACTGTTAATCAGGGTTTTTTTTTGTGTGTGTTTTTTCCTGTATTTGGGCCTTTGGGACCCTTTGTGGAATTTGTTTGATGTCTTTACCCTTGTATTGAAAAAACAAACTCTTTAATAAAAATTTATAGTTAAAAAAATACTGCAAGTACTAGGGGGTCTAAACTGATGACTAGTCAAATATTTAACAGGATATTTATTCTTTATACAACTGCTCAAAGTAGGGTTGGAGGAGGGGGGTTGTATTCTGTCTGTAAAACTACATCAGTAAAAGCAACCATTTACTAGCATTCTAAATATAAAAGACTCCATCCACTTGATTTCTATTAGGTGGTAAATGAAAATGTCCCTATTTTGCACATTAGCATTGGCTATTTATATTCCTTTTCATAAAGTGAACAGCTGTAGTTTTTGCCTAACCCCTATAAATATAGGTTACCTGACAGAAGTCATTTACATTGCAAATTACAGCTAATATAATTTGGTGAAGGGATGATTGAAGAGCAGCGACACTGCGATTGTCAAAACCACACAATCACAAAACCCACGCATTTGGCACCATAGCGTCTAGAGAAATATTCCAACATTGTATCATATACAAGATAAAAGAAAGAAAAGATTCTAACCACTTTGTCCTCCTTTGGGAAAGCATCCAAGAAAGCAGAATAAAAAGAGGAAAAAAAATTGAAAATTAATAATAAGCAAGTAATAATGAGCAAAATGAAAAAGGTCAAGGTTAAATTAAATGAAGGCATTCTTACTTAACACAAGAAGAAGCATCTTACTTTCATTACTGTTCCCTACAGCTTAGAGAAAGTGATTCACTCTATACAGTGCAATGTCTGCCTGAGAACAGCAAGGTCCAAAATCCTGTGCTGATGAATTTCTTTACATATCTTTACAGCTGTGAGGGCTCCATTCTTATGATACAGAGCTTTCAATCCTCTGTATAGACGTAGCGGTAAATTATAAATGCCTGGATACCTTCAGTGCCACTAAAAGAAGATAAGTTTGTTTAAAGGGGTATTCCAGGCAAAAACTTTTTTTTATATATCAACTGGCTCCGGAAAGTTAAACAGATTTGTAAATTACTTCTATTAAAAAATCTTAATCCTTCCAATAGTTATTAGCTTCTGAAGTTGAGTTGTTGTTTTCTGTCTAACTGCTCTCTGATGACTCATGTCCCGGGAGCTGTGCAGCTCCTATGGGGATATTTTCCCATCATGCACAGCTCCCGGGACGTGACATCATCATTGAGCAGTTAGACAGAAAACTTCAGAAGCTAATAACTATTGGAAGGATTAAGATTTTTTAATAGAAGTAATTTACAAATCTGTTTAACTTTCCGGAGCCAGTTGATATATAAAAAAAAGTTTTTGCCTGGAATACCCCTTTAATTTTTTGGCACCAGATGATTTGAAAAATGTTTTGTTCCTCCGGAGTACCCCTTTAAAATATGGACATCCATTGCATAGTAAAGCATTATAGTAATTTAAAAAAAGTTAATTTTTTGAAATGTTGCTAAGATATAACAAAACTGCGTTCATGGAATAAAAGACAGGAAAGCAGAAGACAATACGCTCCAATTCCCAGCCGGCTAGCAGATCCAACCTTTTCTCTGCATAGACCATTTTAGGCTTATATCACACGAACGCAGCAGGTCTCAGGAGCGATCAACAACTTTTGACATGTCTGGACAACATGGTGAAAGTTGTTCTTAATGACAGAAATGCTTAGTAAAGCAAAGTTAAGCGCGAATCTGATGATGGTCCCGGCGGCAGAATATCTGTTTATATCTCTAAATAACTTTGTAGCCCAAGAGTCTAAAGCGATCAGGATATATATTTGCTGGAAATCTATGGGACTTCAGGCATATTCGTTTGCTGATCACTTTAGACTCCGGCAAGTCTTTGGCTACAAAAGTTGCCAGGAGATTTAAACAGATATTCTGCCACCGGGACCATCATCAGACTCACACTTTAAATCAAAAGGGAGATACCAATGAAGAACACCTGTTTGAATAGAGCAGTGGTTGGACATGCATGCTGCCCCCTCTATTTAAAGGGGTATTCCAGGATTTTTTTTTTTTATTTGACTATGCTACAGGGGCTGTAAAGTTAGTGTAGTTATAATATAGTGTCTGTAGCTGTGTGTGATGGTTTTCTCACAATTCTTATGTGATTTTCACACCAATATTTTAACAGCATACAAAATGACTGTTGTCTCAGATTTTTCCCAGGTTGCAATGCGGCCGAGACCTGACATTACTAGTCAGCTGATGACAGGGAGCCTGTCTGCTTCAATGGGTGGAGCGATCGCTTGGTGGGAGAGAGATCAATCTGCAACTATTGCAACAGCTGTAGGCACCCTGATTGAAAACCACAGGCCTTTTGAATGGATGCAGCTCATTTATGTTTCAATGGGTGGGGTGGCTGATGTGTGCGAGGGAGGAAAATGGAATTATGGGATTTTTAGTCAAAAAAAGAAAGTTCAAACAGGAAATACCAGTCCACAAAAAGCTAGCCACAGTGTTTTGGTAATCTCCCAACATAGCCATTTAGCCCCAAGACAAGCAGAGATCCTTCCGAAGCCTGTCCATTCCTGTCTGCGAGGTACGTACTAAAATCACCTTAAGGTGGATAACCCCTTTAACTCTATAGGTTTCACAAAGATAGCCAAGTACACCTGTCAGAGCTGCACTCCATCCAAACAAGCTATCATAGGAATCCCCACTCAAAAGAAAGTTTGGGATGTTACGTACCGGTCAGGAGGCAGGTGGTGGATCCATTGGACCAGAGGGGCGATGACGTGGGCCGTACCAGGGGAACGGAGTCTAAGGGGCTACTGGTCTTCACCAGGGCCCGCCGCAAAGCGGGATGGTCTTGCTGCGGCAGGTAGCCCCTAAGTCTTTCCACACAATAGCGACTCCACCCCTCTGGTTGCTGAGATGGACGCGCTACAGGAGGAGCAAGCAAAAGTGTAGTCAGACGTAGCAAAGGTCAGGGCAGGCGGCACAGGTTCACCGGCGATAGTCAGGCAACAGTTCAGGGCAGGCAGCAAAGGTTCACAAGGCGGTTGTCAAGGGCAACGGGTCGGCAACGGGCAAGGGCAAACACAGAACTATGGGAACACTTTCACTAGGCACAAGGCACTAAAGATCCGGCGAGGGCAGGAAGGGGCTGGGAACCTGCCTCCCAGTGCTCCCAGTCAGCATGTGTGACCGGGACGCGCAGGGACACCGGAGACTGGGGCAAGGAAAGCCAACACTTCTGTCCAGAGGAGGGGACCGGAGCACTCACCGTTACAGTACCCCCCCCCCCCTTTGGTCTCCCCCTCCTTTTGGTACCAAGGAAACTGAGGATAAGGCTGCGGTCCAAGATGTTCTCCTCAGGCTCCCAAGATCTTTCATCAGGCCTGCAGGTCTCCCAGTCGACCAGAAAAAATCTTCTGCCCCGCATGAACTTGGACGCCAAAATCTCCTTGACAGAGAACACATCCATTGTGTCGGCCACAGGGGTAGGAGTAGAGACCTTGGGGGAGAAGCGATTGAAGATGGCAGGCTTTAGGAGGGAGACTTGGAAAGAGTTGGGAATCCTGAGGGAGGAAGGAAGATGGAGTTGATAAGACACTGGATTGATTCGCTTCTTGATTCTATAGGGTCCCAAGTAGCGGGGACCCAACTTGTAGCTTGGGACCCTAAATCGGATATATTTGGAGGAGAGCCATACCTTGTCACCAGGGAAAAACTCAGGAGGAGCTCTGCATTTCTTGTCTGCCTGAAACTTCATGCGGGCAGAGGCTTTGAGGAGAGCGGTGTGGGTCTCTCGCCAGATAGAAGAGAAATCCCGGACATGGTAGTCAACTGCAGGTACGGGAGAAGAGGACGTCAGCGGCAGAGGTGGAAGAGGATGGCGACCAAAAACTACAAAAAATGGAGACTTGTTAGAGGCAGAGGAGTGCTTGTAATTATAGGAAAATTCTGCCCAAGGAAGCAGATCAGACCAGTGATTGTGGCGAGAGGAGACGAAGTGGCGTAGATAGTCTCCCAAAATTTGATTCACCCGTTCCACCTGGCCATTGTACTGAGGATGGTGGGAAGATGAGAAGTCCAACTTGACCCCTAGCTGCCCACATAGAGCCCTCCAAAATTTAGAGACAAATTGTACCCCACGGTCTGAGACAATGTGCTTGGGAAGACCGTGGAGGTGGAAAATATGCTGGAAAAATTGTTTGGCCAACACTGGTGCAGACTGAAGACCAGGTAGAGGTACAAAGTGGGCCATCTTCGAGAAGCGATCTACTATGACCCATATGACCGTCATTCCATGGGAGGAGGGGAGATCGGTAACAAAGTCCATGGCGATGTGAGACCACGGAGCCTCAGGAAAAGGGAGGGGCAAGAGGAGACCAGCAGGCTTCTGGCGATGTGACGTGTCCCGAGCACAAATCATACAAGCTTGGACGTAATCCGAGACATGCCTCTCCAAAGTAGGCCACCAGTATCATTGGGAGATAAGCTGGAGAGTTTTCTGTACCCCAGGATGACCTGCAAATAAAGAGGCATGGCCCCACTTGAGTACTTGTAGGCGCTGACGTGGAGGCACATAGGACTTGCCTGGAGGGAGAGAGCGTAGATCCACTGGAGCAACGGCAATTAGGCGTTCTGGCAGAATTATAGGCTGAGGAGTTGTTTCGTCGCCCACCACATCGGAAGAGCGGGAAAGGGCATCCGCCCTGATGTTCTTGCTCGCTGGACGAAAATGAATCAAAAAATTAAAGCGAGAAAAGAACAACGACCAGCGAGCCTGACGTGGATTCAGCCTTTGTGCGGATTGGAGGTAGGCCAGGTTCTTGTGGTCCGTGAAAATGCTCACAGGGTGGATGGAGCCCTCGAGAAGATGCCTCCACTCCTCGAGCGCCAATTTTATAGCCAGCAGTTCCCTGTCACCAATAGAATAGTTTCTCTCGGCGGGAGTGAAGGTCTTGGAGTAGAAGCCGCAAGTGAGTGTCTTGCTCCTGGGTGACTTTTGGGTGAGTATGGCTCCGGCTCCCACGGAGGAGGCATCCACTTCCAGGGAGAATGGCTTAGTGGGGTCAGGTCTGGAGAGTACGGGTGCGGTGGCAAAAGAGGCTTTCAAAGACTGGAAGGCTTCTTCAGCATGAGAAGGCCATGATTTAGAATTAGCCCCTTTCTTGGTCAAAGCTACTATGGGAGACACCAGAGTGGAGTAATGGGGAATGAATTGCCTATAATAATTGGCGAAACCAAAAAATCTTTGAATAGCACGGAGACCTGAGGGACGTGGCCAGTCAAGTACCGCAGAGAGCTTGGCCGGGTCCATCTGTAAACCCTGGGCTGAAATTATGTACCCTAGGAAAGGCAGACTGGACCGCTCGAACAGACACTTCTCGATCTTAGCATAGAGGCGATTCTTTCTAAGGCGTGAAAGAACTAGACAAACATGGACTCGATGTTGGTCCAGGTTGGAGGAGAAGATGAGGATGTCATCAAGGTATACAACCACGCAGGTGTAGGGCAAGTCTCTAAAAATGTCATTGACAAATTCTTGGAACACAGCAGGCACGTTGCAAAGACCGAATGGCATCACTAAGTATTTGAAATGGCAATCCCGTGTGTTAAAAGTAGTGTTCCACTCGTCACCCTCTCGGACTCGTATCAGGTTGTAAGCTCCTCGCAGATCCAGCTTGGTGAAGATCCTAGCCCCACGGAGATGGTCGAATAGCTCAGAGATCAAGGGGAGAGGGTAACGATTCTTGGCAGTAATCTTGTTTAGCCCTCTGTAGTCGATGCAAGGACAGAGGGATCCATCCTTTTTGGTAACAAAGAAAAAGCCGGCCCCAGCAGGAGAGGAAGATTTCCTTATGAAACCTCTCTGAAAATTGTCACAAATGTATTCCGACATGGCGAGAGTCTCTGGTGGAGAGAGTGGGTAGATTCTACCCCGGGGTGGTGTGGTTCCGGGTACCAAGTCAATAGGACAATCATAGGGTCTATGAGGAGGAAGAACTTCGGCTTGCTTTTTGCAAAAAACGTCAGCGAAGCAGTGGTAAGGCTCCGGAAGACCAACGGGGACTTGCTTGACAAAAACAGACTTAAGGCAACGGCCGGAGCAAGAGGAACCCCACCTCATGATCTCTCCGAAGGACCAATCCAGGATGGGACAGTGATGCTGAAGCCATGGCGAGCCCAGGAGGAGTTCCGAGGAGCAGTATGGAAGGACCAGGAACTCCAAAGTTTCTGTATGCGAAAAGCCGATGTCCATTTGTAAAGGCAAAGTGCGGTACTGCACTGTGGCAGAAAGTCTCTCTCCGTTGACAGTAGAAATGAAGAATGGCTTGGGCAAAGGGACCACAGGGATTCAAGGCTTTTCAATCAAGGAGGCATGGATGAAATTGCCGGCAGATCCAGAATCCAAGAAGGCGGTGGCAGTGAAGATAGACATGGGGGAAACGGAAAGCTGCACTGATACCACAAGACGTGGAGAGGAGGAATCCACACCTAGCAATGCCTCTCCCACATTTACTAGGTGCGAGCGTTTCCCGAACGCAGTGGACGAAGAGTACAGTCTCTGAGGAAGTGCTCGTCTCTGCGACGGCTCCGTTCCTGCGGGGTCAGGCGAGACTGGTCCACCTGCATGGCTTCCACGGCGGGAGGCCCAGAGACGGGTTCCGGTGGATGCTGAAAAACAGGAGTCAAACGAGGATAGCGTCTAGGACGAGCTCTCTCCTTCTCCTGAAGGAGTTCCTCTTGTCTCTCCGCAAACGTTTGTCAATCCTAGTGGCCAATAGTATAAGGTCACTGAGGGTCGCTGGTATCTCCCGTGCAGCTAGGGCATCTTTAATTTCACTGTTTAGTCCCTTCTTGAAGGTGGCACAAAGGGCATCATTGTTCCAATTCAACTCAGAGGCGAGGGTGTGGAATTGGATGGCGTATTCACCCACGGTAGAACCTCCTTGGGTCAGGTTCAGCAAACCAGACTCTGCAAAGCAAACCCGGGCAGGTTCCTCGAATACACTCCGGAACTCATGACAAAAACTCTGGACGGAGGTAGTTGCTGTATCAAAGCGGTCCCAGGCCAGGGCCTTCCCAGAGAGCAAGCTGAGAATGAAGGCCACCTTGGCTCGTTCAGACGGGAACTGGTCGGACAGTAACTCGAGATGGAGTGAGCATTGTGACAAGAACCCTCGGCACTGCTTAGGATCACCAGCAAGGACAAGCGGATTCTGGCACCGGAGACGACTGCAGGCTGATGAAGCAGCGGGTGCTGGCGGAGGTGACGGCTGTTGCTGGGTAGGCAGGAGTTGCTGCATCATGGCGGCCAACTGGGCCAGCTGTTGACCTTGCTGGACAATCTGCTGGGTCTGTTGAGCCACTACGGTTGTAAGATCCGCAAGGCTAGGAAGCGGCGTCTCAGCGGGATCCAGGGCTGGATCTTACTGTTACGTACCGGTCAGGAGGCAGGTGGTGGATCCACTGGACCAGAGGGGCGATGACATGGGCCGTACCAGGGGAACGGAGTCTAAGGGGCTACTGGTCTTCACCAGGGCCAGCCGCAAAGCGGGATGGTCTTGCTGCAGCAGGTAGCCCCCAGGTCGTTCCATCCGATAGCGACTCAACCCCTCTGGTTGCTGAGATGGACACGGTACAGGAGGAGCAGGCAAAAGCGTAGTCAGACGTAGCAAAGGTCAGGGCAGGTGGCACAGGTTCACAGGCGATAGTCAGGCAACAGTTCAGGGCAGGCAGCAAAGGTTCACAAGGCGGTTGACAAGGGCAGCGGGTCGGCAACGGGCAAGGGCAAACACAGAACTATGGGAACACTTTCACTAGGCACAAGGCACTAAAGATCCGGCGAGGGAAGGAAGGGTCTGGGAACCTTTATAGAACAGTGAGGGCCAGGCACCAATCAATGGTGCGCTGGCCCTTTAAATTTCATGAAGCCGGCGCGCGCGTGCCCTAAGGAACGGGGCCGCGCGCACCGGGGGACAGAGGCAGCGCAGGAGGATGGAGCCGGGGGTAAGGAGATACGGGGTGCGGCGCGTGTGCGGGGACCGGCCGCCACGCTAACCGCATCCCCCGATGGAGGAGACCATGCGCTCCCGGTCAGCGTGTGTGACCGGGACGCGCAGGGACACCGGAGACTGGGGCAGGGACGGCGAGCGCTCCTGTCCAGAGGAGGGGGCCGTAGCGCTCACCGTTACATGGGATCACAGCAGTCAGACTATCCTGAGAATGGGTGAGGGTTATCCTTTGTGGGGGAAAAAAAGTTATTTAACAGACAACTTTCTATAATGCTTTCAATTGCATTAGTTCTGTTCTGGTCACTGAGCTGTGTGATATTAATATTATACAGACTTACAGGCTGGTAGTGTTGTAATTGTCATATGATATTTCGTCACATTTTCATATACACTAAATACCTTTCATAAAACTTGTTTCATAGATGTATACAGTGTATACTGATCAGTGAAAACATTCAAACTACCTGCCTACTGCATGATATAGTGTAGGTCCCCAGATCAAGAAAACACCTTTGACAGTCAAGGCATGGACTCCACAAGAATTTTAAAGGTGTGGTATCCGGCATCAAGACATTATTAGCAGATGCTTCAATGTCAGAGGGGGTATCCAAAAATCACACACTTTGAATTCTTTGCCATGTTCCTCTACTATTCCTCGGCTATTCCTGAACAATTTTTGCAGCAGGCCACATTTTCTTGTTAAATAGGTTATACCCATTAGGTAAGACCCCTGACAGGGAGGGGTGTACTTTGTCTGCAACTATATTTAGATCTTCAATGGCTATAATACATGGTGGTGACATCTCTTCCTCAGCTTTGGGTGCCCATGGCCTTGTTTAGGGTATGCCAGTTATTCACTTTTGATAGGTACTCACCAGTGGATACCAGGGACACCCACACCCTGGAGATCTACCCACCTCAAATTAACCCTTGTCAAAGTCACTCAGGTCCTTAACATTTACCCATTTTCCCTGCTTCCAACACATCAAATTCTAAAACTGACTGTTCATTTGCTGTCCAACATATTCCAGAGGTGCTATTGTTCCAAGATAACATTAATCACTTCACCGGCCGGTGGTTTTAAATGCTATGGTCGATCGGTGTATATCACCACTCTGTTACAAGTTCTTGTTTGTAGAAAATCTTTAAAAAATAATATTTATTTATTTATAAAATGGGAAAAAAGGGGTGATTTAACTTTTTAGTTAGGGAGGGGCTTATTCACTTTTTTTTTTAAATTACTATAGGGACTTTATTGTATATCATACATATTACTTGTATTTGTATACCTTTTTTTTTAGATATGTAAGAAGTATGTTTTATCATACTGTTCAGCACTAATGCACAATATCACTTTCTTAATTTGCTTGAGAATGGTTCTGTTGTAGAACTGAAATTCTGCAACTGATATGGAATAAATTCACTATTTTATAACTTATCCTGGAGCGCTGCGCTAGAAATTGTGGACTCTAATCCAGTCTGGAATGCTGGCTCCCTTTTCATTTGGATAATTAAGTAGTGCAGCATTTTTTTGTTTGAGATAAAGATACAAATAAATATATATATATATATATATATATATATATATATATATATATGTATATATACATACACACACAGTCATGGCCGTAAATGTTGGCACCACTTAATTTTTTCTAGAAAATTAAGTATTTCTCACAGAAAAGTATTGCAGTAACACATGTTTTGCTATACACATGTTTATTCCCTTTGTGTGTATTGGAACTAAAACAAAAAAGGGAGGAAAAAAAGCAAATTGGACATAATGTCACACCAAACTCCAAAATTGGCTGGACAAAAATATTGGCACCCTTACCTTAATATTTAGTTGCACACCCTTTTGAAGAAATAACTGAAATAAGGTGCTTCCTATAACCATCAATAAGCTTCTTACACCTCTCAGCCAGAATCTTGGAAGGGCGCCTTTTCCCAACAGCAATTTTAAGATCTCTCCACAGGTGAACTCATTGCTGCCACTTCAGAACTCTTCAGTGCTTTGTTGCCATCCATTTCTGGGTGCTTTTTGACGTATGTTTGGGGTCATTGTCCTGCTGGAAGACCAAAGATCTCTGACACAAACCCAGCTTTCTGACACTGGGCTGTACAGTGCAACCCAAAATCCGTTGGTAATCCTCAGATTTCATGATGCCTTGCACACATTCAAGGCACCCAGTGCCAGGGGCAGCAAAAAACAACCCCAAAACATCATTGAACCTCCACCATATTTCCCTGTAGGTACTGTGTTCATTTTCTTTGTAGGCCTCATTTCGTTTTCGATAAACAGTAGAATGATGTGCTTTACCAGAAGGATTTTGGCTTACTCAAGTTCATTTTGGAAAAATGTAATCTTGCTTTTTTATGTATCTGTGTCAGCAGTGGGGTCCTCCTGGGTCTCCTACCATAGCGTTTAATTTCATTTAAATGTCGACGGATAGTTCGCGCTGACACTGATGCTCCCTGAGCCTGAAGGACAGCTTGAATATCTTTGGAACTTGTTTGGGGCTGCTTATCCACCATCCGGACTATCCTACGTTGACGCACTGTGAACGCAATCCTACGTAATGTTGCGCACTGTGAACAAAGGCAAATCTTGATTTCTGGAGATGGACTTGTAAACTTGAGATTGTTGATATTTTTCCACAATTTTGGTTCTCAAGTCCTCAGACAGTTCTCTTCTTCTCTTTCTGTTGTCCATGCTTAGTGTGGCACACACAGACACACAATGCAAAAGAATAAGTGAACATCTCCCTTTTTTATCTGCTTTCAGGTGTGATTTTTATATTGCCCACACCTTTACTTGCCCCAGGTGAGTTTAAAGGAGGATCACATGTTTGAAACAATCTTATTTTTCCACAATTTTGAAAGGGTGCCAATAATTTTGTCCAGCCCATTTTTGGAGTTTGGTTTAACATTATGTCCAATTTGCTTTTTTTCCTCCTTCTTTTGGTTTAGTTCCAATAAACACAAAGGGAATAAACATGTGTATAGCAAAACGTGTTAGTGCAATCCTTTTCAGTGAGAAATACTTAATTTTCTAGAAAAATGTCATGGATGCCATAATTTACGGCCATGACTGTGTATATATCAGGGGTGTGGAAATTAAAAAAAAAAAAACTACTTGTCCAAGGGACTAAAGCAAAACACAATCTACTTGTCCCTCAAGAAAATTGTCTTGTCCTGATAGATAAAATAATGTCAACCAAAATAGTACATAAATAAGGTCTTTATTAGTTTCTGCACTTTAATTTTTTCCTCCTCGTCCTATAATAGCCATAACCCTTATTTTTCCATCTACAGACCCATATGAGGCTTGTTTTTTGAGGGGAAGTATACTTTGTAATGACGCCTTTCATTTTTCCATAACTTATGCTCTGAAACAAAAAAATTACTTGTGAGGTTTTCTTTTTTTCGCCATTCACCTTGTGGTCAAATTTACATATTATTTTGATACTTTACATCGGCCTGATTAAACCAATACCAAATTATTTTTTTTAAACTTTTTAATTTAAAAAAGAAAATCCCTGACCCCTATAATATTTTAATTTTTCCGTACACTGGACTGTGTGAGGGCAAATTTTTTGGGCTGTAATCTGCAATTTGTATCGGTACCATTTTGGCATTGATCAGACTTTTTGAACTTTTTTACTTTATCTTTTCTGGGATATAATGTTATAAACATAAAAAAGCAATTCTGTGATTTGGTATTTTTTTTACGTTAATGCCATTTACCGTGCAGGATATAATTTTTTTTTTAATAGTTCAGTCAATTATGCATGCGCCAATACCAAATATGTTTATTTTTATTATGTATACATATTTTTATATGGAAAAAGGGAGTGATATGAACTTTAAGGGTATGTTCACACGGACGGATTTATTTGCGGGTTTCCCTCTGCATATTATAAAGGGGGCAGGTTCTTTTCAGCTGACCGCAGCAGATTTTCCGAGGCGGAATTTACGGTTCGGAAAATCCGCCGCAAGCCCCATTGAAATCAGAAGGATCTGCGTCGGATTTTCTGCGGAGGAAAATCTGCTGCGGACAGCTAAGAAGAGACCGCCCCCTTTCAAATACGCAGCGGGAAACCTGCAAATAAACCCGCCCGTGTGAACGTATCTCTAATATGGAAGGGGTTAATGGGTGTTTTTAAACTTTTATTAAACTTTTTATTTTTTAATACATCATTTAGATTCCTCATACAGATAAAAGCATTTCTATTGAACTCTATTGATCTGTGTTCATTTGGTTGAGCCTGCTCACGGCAGGCTCAATCAAATGCAGATCTATGGGGGCAGCCATGGATGCAGAGGTAATCCCTCGGGCTACCTCCACAGGGGACTGCCACCTGCGATCCACCCCACTAGACCACCAGGGATGGTTAAAAGATCCCTTTAGACACCGCTGTCAACGCTGACAGCGGTGATCTAAAGGGTGAATAGCCTGCCGCGGCAATCGCCGCATGCCCGGTTATTGGCTGCGCCGAGTATGGAACGGGTTTGAGTCGGGAGCCCAATCCATACACCCTGAGCGCCGGTGTGAGGTGCAGACTTGCATCCCATGCAAGTCTGCGCCCGCTCCTCCCGTCAGTCTGCACTTCACTGCGCCCACTCCTCCCGTCAGTTTGCACTTCACACCGGCGTTATATAAAAAAGTCGGTCCAGCCCTGCTAGCCAGATACAGGGCTAAAGCTATGAAAAATTAACATGCCCGGCGCCCGGAACTACGTCAGGCGATAGGATTTCCACATCCCTGTTTATATATATATCTATATCTATATATACATACACACACACACACACAGATAGATAGATAGATAGATAGATAGATAGAGACATAAGCAATAAAAGTGATCAATCAGCTCAGTATAAGGGTACAACAGTGCTCTCTGCTGACCTCTGCTGTTCATTTTAGGAACTATCCAGAGCAGCATATGTTTGCTATGGGGATTTTCTCCTGCTCTGGACAGTTCATAAAATAGACAGCTGAGGTCAGCAGAGAGCACTGTGGTCATGACATCAGAGGAAATGCATTTCTTTTTTGGATTTCTCTTTAGTATACAGCCCCTAAAAAGTACTGGAAGAATCTGTTTAACTTTCTGGCACCAGTTGATTTAAAAAAAATGTTTTCCATGGGAGTACCCCTTTAATAAGGTGTATGCATAAAACCCCATCATGTTTGTAGATATGCTCATGCCTCCATATCCTTCCAGTTATAGTTTACATAACCAATGAGTGAAATCTGGCCTTTTTGTGTTTTATTTATTATAAAAAAAATATTAAAAGAGTGGAAATATAATATGCTAACTAATCGATTATGAAAATAATGGCATAGCATTGAGCAACATAAACAAAAATTTATAAATATAAACATATGTGGTATCACCGCGTGCGTAAATGTCCAAACTATAAAAATATAATGTTAATTAAACTGCATGGTCAATGGCGTACACGTAAAAAAAAAATCCAAAGTACAAAATTAAATATTTTTGGTCACTTTGTCTACCATAAAAAAATGTATAAAAAGCAATCAAAAAGTCCCATCAAAACAAAAATGATACAGATAAAAACTTCAGATCATGGCACAAAAAATGAGCCCTTATACCGACCTGTATGTGGAAAAATAAAAAAGTTATAGGGGGTCAGAAGAGGACATTTTTAAACATACTAATTTTTGTACAAACAGTTATCATTTTCACCAGAAGTATAACAAAATCAAACCTATATAAGTTAGGTATCATTTAAATCATATGGACCTACAGAATAAAGATAAGGTTTCATTTTTACCGAAAAGTGCACTGCGTTGAAACGGAAGCCCCCAAAAGTTACAAAATGGCATGTTTTTTTAAATTTTGTCCCACAAATATTTTTTTTTTCTGTTTTGTCGTAGATTTTTTATTAAATGACTGATGTCATTACAAAGTACAATTGGTGGGGCAAAAAACAAGCCATCATGTGGGTCTGTAGGTGAAAAATTTCAAGAATTGAAAAAACTAAAGTGAAAAAATGGAAAAGCCCTGAGTCCTTAAGGGGTTAAGCTTTTATTAGTACAAAAGCCTAAAAAAGATTTAAAAATTCCCAAAAAGTTAGAAAATGTGAAACTCATTTACCTTGTAAAATGAGCAGTTTCTTGAGTCTCAAAATACAGTGAGTGAACATAGCAGTGTGTCTGAAAAATATGAAAACTTGCTGAATAGAGGTAGGAGTGGCATTGCCTACACTCACACCAGGGTTTCATCCACAATCATCTACATTCTCGGTATGTCAGATCACATCTTATTCTCATTGGTCTAGATTTATCTGTATGAGACCAAAACTGTCTGCTTTGTCCATAGCAAACAAACAGCTCTGCTTTCATATCTTACCAAGCTCTGGTAAAGTGAAAGCTTAGTTGTGATTGGTTGCTGTGGGCAAAGCAGACAGTTTGTGTCTCATTCAGGTTGATAAATCTGGGCCAAGTTGTTTTATTCTTGGAAAAACCCTTTGATAATAAACAATGGTCTTCCAACCCCGATTCCTTCATGATCAGTATAAAATAAAGGCCATAGCCTTTTTTTTTTACCTTAGAATTCAACACAATGCCGTTCTTGTTCATGTTGTTGTGTCTAGTACTGCTGCTCAGCCTTGTGCGTATTCACAATATACCATCAGTATTGCTTATACACAACCTGCAGCTTTTTTCCATGCTGTGCAAAAACATGTAGAAACAAAGAAGTCTCAAGTAAAGCAAACTTACATTGTTTGACCGAAGAGAAACACGACCACCACAACGGGCACAAAATTTTGTTCGACAGTAAGAGCATAAATGTCCGCAGCCATCCGCAAACTTTGTTTTGTGACAGATTCCGCATGTTGGTGCATCATCCTTGTGTTCTCCAGGATATCGACGGGGGTCATCTCCTATTTTTTGGATTTGTTCTTTATAGCTTTCAAACTGTTGATGCAGCCTCCTGTAAGGAAAGAGAACATGGGTCATAGGATGAGAAAATGGAAAAATAATATTACAAGGTACAGACATCAGTAAAAACAGAAAAAGAACACAAAGCACAATAATACTAAAGAATGTGCACTTTACAGCAAGGTGTCTGTGGCCGTCAGACAGTTTTTGTTGGGGAAATTTCTGGGTCTGAGATCTGCATCATAAATGTGAATAGATCAATTTTTGCTTGGATATCTGCAAACCTCAAATGTGTGGAACAGTCACATACGTTTTACCAACCCACATGTGAACATACACTTAGAAAGCACATTTTCCTATGTACAGAACAATACTGGATGACAGTCCGCTCTATACATTTGGACTTAGCACATATAATGCTGCTGTAAAATATCCCTGAAAGTAAAAACCCACAGCAGAATAGGTGCATGTCAAAATGTCTGCCACAGATTCCACAACAAAGTTTACAAACACTTATTTATTTATTTTTTGCAATCAACTGGTGCCAGAAAGTTAAAGGGGTACTCCGGCACTTAGACATCTAATCCCGTATCCAACCGCTGGGGACCCCCGTGATCTTCCCCGTCGCACCTCGTTAAAATCAGTCCCCTGGAGAGTGTTCGCTCAGGGTCTGATTACTGTCGATCACGGGGCTGGAGCATTGTGACGTCCCAGCTCCGCCCCCGTGTGATGTCACGCTCCACCCCCTCAATGCAAGCCTATGGGAGGGGGGCGTGACAGCTGTCAGATACAAAAAAAATTTATATGGGAGAGAGCACAGAGGAGCACTATCAGACAGGAGAGAGCACAGAGGAGTACTATCAGACAGGAGAGAGCACAGAGGAGTGCTATCAGACAGGAGAGAGCACAGAGGAGTGCTATCAGACATGAGAGAGCACAGAGGAGTGCTATCAGACCGGAGAGAGAACAGAGGAGTGCTATCAGACCGGAGAGAGCACAGAGGAGTGCTATCAGACAGGAGAGAGCACAGAGGAGTATTATCAGACAGGAGAGAGCACAGAGGAGTGTTATCAGACAGGAGAGAGCACAGAGGCATCCTATCAGACAGGAGAAAGCACAGAGGATTACTAACAGACAGGAGAGAGCACAGAGGAGTCCTATCAGCCAGAAGAGGGCACAGAGGAGTACTATTAGACAGTAGAGAGCACAGAGGAGTACTATCAGACAGGAGAGAGCACAGAGAAGTGCTATCAGACAGGAGAGAGCACAGAGGAGTACTATCAGCCAGAAGAGGGCACAGAGGAGTACTATTAGACAGTAGAGAGCACAAAGGAGTACTATTAGACAGGAGAGAGCACAGAGAAGTGCTATCAGACAGGAGAGAGCACAGAGGAGTACTATCAGACAGGAGAGAGCACAGAGGAGTACTATCAAACAGGGGAGAGCACAGAGGAGTACTCTCAGACAGGAGAGAGCACAGAGGAGTATTATCAGACAGGAGAGAGCACAGAGGCATCCTATCAGACAGGAGAGAGCACAGAGGAGTGCTATCAGAAAGGAGAGAGCACAGAGGAGTCCTATCAGACAAGAGAAAGCACAGAGGAGTACTATCAGACAGGAGAGAGTACGGAGGAGTCCTATCAGCCAGAAGAGGGCACAGAGGAGTACTATTAGACAGTAGAGAGCACAGAGGAGTACTATCAGACAGGAGAGAGCACAGAGAAGTGCTATCAGACAGGAGAGAGCACAGAGGAGTACTATTAGCCAGAAGAGGGCACAGAGGAGTACTATTAGACAGTAGAGAGCACCGAGGAGTACTATCAGACAGGAGAGAGCACAGAGAAATGCTATCAGACAGGAGAGAGCACAGAGGAGTACTATCAGACAGGAGAGAGCACAGAGGAGTGCTATCAGACAGGAGAGAGCTAAGAGGAGTACTATCAAACAGGGGAGAGCACAGAGGAGTACTCTCAGACAGGAGAGAGCACAGAGGAGTATTATCAGACAGGAGAGAGCACAGAGGAGTGTTATCAGACAGGAGAGAGCACAGAGGCATCCTATCAGACAGGAGAAAGCACAGAGGATTACTAACAGACAGGAGAGAGCACAGAGGAGTGCTATCAGCCAGAAGAGAGCACAGAGGAGTACTATTAGACAGTAGAGAGCACAGAGGAGTACTATTAGACAGTAGAGAGCACAGAGGAGTGCTATCAGACAGGAGAGAGCACAGAGGAGTACTATCAGACAGGAGAGAGCACAGAGCAGCACTATCAGACAGGAGAGAGCACAGAGGAGTGCTATCAGACAGGAGAGAGCAAAGAGGAGTACTATCAAACAGGGGAGAGCACAGAGGAATACTCTCAGACAGGAGAGAGCACAGAGGAGTATTATCAGACAGGAGAGAGCACAGAGGCATCCTATCAGACAGGAGAGAGCACAGAGGAGTGCTATCAGACAGGAGAGAGCCCAGAGGAGTGCTATCAGACAGGAGAGAGCACAGAGGAGTGCTATCAGACAGGAGAGAGCACAGAGGAGTGCTATTAGACAGGAGAGAGCACAGAGGAGTGCTACCGGACAGGAGAGAGGACAGAAGAGCGATAAAGAGGAGGCTACTGGAAAGAAATCAGTAGAGTAAAAGATGACACTAGTGAATAGATGAGGGCTTGTTTACATCACAATAGGATCCGTTCCATTAAAAGTCAGTTTGGCCCTAAAAAAGGGAGTCAAACTGTCCCTTTTCTAGAACTAACACAGCCAGGTCCTGCCGAATCACATTGATTTGAAGAGGGTTTGTTGGGTGTCTGGTATTTTTACAGGAGTTGAGTGGTGAAAAACAAAATAAGATATGCACTGTTTTTTCCTCCTCCTCAAGTGTCTTCCTTTTTTAACAGGATTAGCAACAAAGCTCTTTTACAAAAGTCCAGCAGAAGTCTAAACTTAGCCCAAGACAGAATCTTTATAATAGCTTAAGTTTAGAGCTCAGCCTCCTCTCCCTGTAGAATGACCTCTTTTAAACAATACCTGTTACTAAACTTTTAATATATCGTTCCTTATGCAATTATAAGACACTATTATACTTGCTATTTGCTATTTACGTGCTGATAAAATTCTCAACCTTCATATGTTTGTAATGTGATTGAAAAAATGGCCACTAGGTGGCTCTGTTCTGTTCTCTGCACAAGTCAAACAGTTAGTTTTGTCTCCTCCCAGCCTGGCAGGAAGCCAAGGTGAGGCACAGCTCTCACAGGCTTCAGTGATGTTGCGCCTGCTTTTAGGGCACTTGAGTTGTAAGTGCCCTAAAAGATTTGACAAAATGTTGCTCCCCAGCTGGTTTTGGATGCCTCGGTGGATAGCGTGCAGCCTAATGTCATGTAAAGTACTCTGGGTGAAGGGGATATTGGGGGGGTGGGTGTTTTGCATGGGGAATTGCTTGTCTATCTGTCTGTCTGTCCTTGTTTGGATGTATTGTTGGGCAAGTTTTGAATGATTGGCCACCTCGGCTGTTCACCTGCTCTTAAGTTGCTCGCCATTTGAATATGTAGTTCCTGAACTGTAGACTGATTTTACCTCCCTTCCCACTCAGTTATGTAATACTGTGTATGCACAGCCCACCCGATATGCTGTTTATTTGTGGAGGGACAGCTGTTGTGGCTGTATTTTTATTTTATTTTTTTTGTAGTTATATTACAAATGCCTAAATAAAGTCTTTAAAAAAATGTTCAGGCCACATAGCGGCAGCCATAATAATGAATTAAAATAATAATAAAAATAAAAAAACTAACATGTTTCATTATCTTGCTGTGAACAAAAAATACAGGCAATACATTCCTTTTAGCACAGCAGAGTTTTGTTCGGTGTGTTGTTGTAATTTATAAGCTAAAACCAGAAGTCTAAAACACAAGAAGTGCAAATCTTTTCATTATTGTTTGTCTGCATGCAAGACAGACAGACAATACATAGCCTTAGAAACTCCTAAAAAATAAATAAATCTTGGACCCGGCCAATTTAAATATTTTCCCTTCTTTTCCTCCTCTCCGAAAAATCTTAACGCTTTCAATTTTGCATCTAAGGACCCATATAAGGGCTTGTTTTTTGCATCACCAATTGTACTTTGTAATGACATCACTTATTTTATAACATAATCTGCGGCGAAACAAAAAAAAAATTAGTTGTAGTGTGAAATAAAAAAAAATATGCCATTTTGCTACTTTTGGGGGCTGTAAAAATGACAACTTATCTTCTTTCTGTAGGTCCATACGATTACAAGAATGCCCAATGTATGTAGGTTTTATTTTATTTTACTACTTAAATTTTTTTTATAACTACATGCACCAAAATTAGTATGCTTAAAATTGTCATCTTCTGACCCTACTTAAAACTTTTTTTATTTTTCCGCATACGGGGCTATATGAGGGCTCGTTTTTTTGCGCCATAGTGTGTAGTTTTAATGGGACTTTTTGATTGCTTTTTATAAAAAATGTTATGGTATATGAAGTTACCAAAAATGCACAATTTTAGACTTTTACATGTACGCCATTGACCGTGCGGCTTAATTAATCTTATATTTTAATAATTCAGACATTTACGTACGCAGCCATACCACATATGTTTTTATAAAAAAAAAAAAAGGAAAATGGGGGGTGATTCAAACTTTTATTAGGGGAGGGGCTTATTCACATCTATTAACTTTTATTTTATCCTTTTTATTTTATAATTTATTCCCCATAGAGGGCTATACCATGCAATCTTTAGATTGCATACACTTTTCTGAGCTGAGCTTTGGCTCAGCATTGATCAGTGTTATCGGTGCTTTGCTGCTCCAGCCTGCAATGGCTGGCTGGGGACATCAGAGCTCTGATCGGACAGGCAAGGAGGCCGTTAGGGGCCCTCCTGCCGTCCTCTCAGCTTATTGGCATATTGTGATTTCACCGCGATGGTACCGATCAGCTCCGCTGAGCTGCCGGGATAGTTATTTATTTTTTTGACATTTCAGATGCCGCAATCAACTTTGATTGCGGCATCTAGAGGGTTAATGCCGGGCATCGGCCCAATCGGCTGATTGCAGTCAGGACCCACTGCGTATGAAGCACGTTCAGATCGTGAGCGTCCTTTAAACAGCAGCAATGGGATCCAGGGCGTACAGGTATGTCCTGTGTCCTTAACTACCAGGGCTCAAGGGCGTACCCATATGCCCTGCATCCTTAACGGGTTTAGGTTCTATGTGGAAGCAACCAGTTTTCACTGCCTCAAATTACTACATAGCTGGTTACATAGAACTGCCAGTGGATCTGTCATCAATCTAATGTTTATGAGGGAATCCCAACAGAACACCAATGTACAATGTTTTGCTTTCATAATCGTCAGTGGATCTGCCAGCAATCTAATATGTATGAGGGAAACCCAACTGTACAAGGCCATACGCTGTCAAAGAAAACACAAATTCCTGATCTTTTTCTCACTATGGCAACAAATATGCATTTCTGCCCATCCAAGCATGCATGTTTGAGTCAGCAGTCAAAAGTGTTTGATCAAAGGGGTTTTCCAGGAAATGTGAAAGGTTATATGCCTGGCAGCTCTATGACTGGCTGAGCAGGGATCGGAGTGCCGTCAGGAAGAAGAATAACCACACAGGAGCATAAACTGGAAGATCTGACAGCTGCAGTGCCAACTGAATAAGGGGGGGTAAGTATGCCGTTTTTTTTAATTGTTTCAATTCAGGGGGAGAAAACAGTAGCCTTGCAATTTCCAGGAAATCTTTTTTAAGTGTATAGGAATAAAGAAAGCTACATAAACAACTCACAGGTGTGGGGGGGGGGGGGTATCAGTTATTTAACAGTTTTTTGTTTTGGTTTTTTTTTCCTTACCAATTTCGAAAAGTTTTGAAAACCTGGGTGGACTTTATCTGGAGGAGGCATTCTCAACAACTTTTGGACAAAGTTCTCAATTCTGGTGCCTGAAAATTGATCATTTTGTGCAAATCTGTGCCTGCTTATAGCAGGGGTAGATTTCATTTTCTGACTAAAATGAAACTAAAGTGAACAGACCAAAATGAGTTAAATTATTAAGATTTTTATTTGTTGAAGACTGGTTGATCTTAAAGGGGTTATCCATATATAAATTTTATATATATCAACTGGCTCCAGAAAGTTAAACAGATTTGTAAATTACTTCTATTAAAAAATCTTAATCCTTTCAGTACTTATGAGCTTCTGAAGTTAAGGTTGTTATTTTCTGTCTAAATCCTCTCTGATGACACCTGTCTGGGGAAACGCCCAGTTTAGAAGAGGTTTGCTATGGGGATTTGCTTCTAAACTGGGCGTTTCCCGAGACAGGTGTCATCAGAGAGAATTTAGACAGAAAAGAACAACCTTAACTTCAGAAGCTCATAAGTACTGAAAGGATTAAGATTTTTTAATAGAAGTAATTTACAAATCTGTTTAACTTTCTGGAGACAGTTGATATATATATATATATATATATATATATATATATATATATATATATATATAAAAGTTTTTTCCTGGAATACTCCTTTAAGAAATGTGGACCAAAGTATGGGATTTTTGTGAAAGTTTTATACAACATGTCAATAACGTCTTATGACATATCACATGGGTGTACAGGGGGGTTTGTACCCTGGAACAAGGAATCCCTATGGTGTTGTAGCACAAAGTCATAGTACTTTCATGTGCTGCTGTACGATGCCTCTACTTATAGTGGACACATCTGTAGTCCAATCTCTCTAGTGGCTAATCCATATTAGTTTATTATATGTGATTGATTTTGGCACAATAGTTTTTCTCTTGATTCTGTATAAATTCAATAAAAAATAAAAAAAAACATTAAAGGGGTATTCCAGCCCTAGACATCTTATCCCCTATGCAAAGAATAGGGGATAAAATGTCTGACCCCCAATATCTCCATTCACCACCTGGCATTCTGCAGCACAGGGCCATTACACACCATACCACAGACATGAATGGAGGGGGCTTGACATGACGTCACGTCTCTGTCTCAGAAAACCAGCGTTTCCGAGAGTAAAGCAGCACCCGGCACAGAATGCCGGTTACTGCACGGAAATCGTGGGGGGTCCCAGTGGCGGGACCCCAGTAATCAGACATCTTATCCCCTATGCTTTGGATAGGGGATAAGATGTCTACGGCCAGAATACCCCTTTATAAAAAATGTCTCTGTATGAAATTAGTCATACGAAACACAGAGGCATTTACATGTATAGTAGGGCCCTACAGAGTTCTTTGGGTCTTAAATTATCGCTCTGTACAACTCAGACCTTTTACTAGGGTAATAAAACTGCTATATGCATTAGGCATGGGCTGAAAAAAAGCGGCTTGCGGCTTTTCATCAGACATCAATATACCCTACTGAATTGCCTTAACTCTAAAGTTAATAGGATTCCCAAAGAGACAGATAACAGCAAATTCAGCTCTGCTACATCTGTTTATGAACATACACACAAACATCACCTATGTGGCATGGCATTAAAAAGAGACAAAATGGCTTTTGGACTCTGATTATTCCCTTGTGGATCCCGAGTGAGTACTGACATAAATAGAAGCCCTGTGGAGGAAGAGCTTCGCACATTCCTTATAACAATGCCAGCTCATACAAGGCTGGTAATGACTCTATAAATAAACCGCAATTCTTTTATTTTTAAACAATCCATCCCATTCTATTCTTCTTCGTAGCTTCTACTAAATGACATATTTGATGTGCTCCATATTCTAAAAGTGTATGCAGATACTGCCACAGCCAACAGCAACTCACACTTCCTGTAATGTAAAAAATTCATGGCCTTGCAATGTAAAGCAGAAACGGAAAAAAATGGATCAATAAAACTTAATGTAAAGTAGCTGAGACTTAAATAATTTAGGTGCGGCACATTATGACTAGAGGTCTTGTAGTATTATGATTGAGGAACTGCTGAGAACAGCAATTTTTGCATTGTGTTGTGTTTCCATTTCTTGCCCATAACCTACTTACTAAACACAGTATCTAAAATTGTCCTGCTTTCCTACACTACACCAATAAAGTTACTTCAACTTGCTACAGGATCAGCTCTTTTGAGAAAATTATAGTATACGTATACGTTAAACAGGGTATCTCGTAAGGTGGCATTTTCAGATTTTTTTCACACTGAATTTATAGACAGTACTTATGTAGCTTGCCACACCAGGAAATCGTTCATTTATTGTTAGTTTTCATGCTTCCGTGCAGAACTTTCATTAACATACTCTTCCAAACGTCACCAATTCTGCCAGGAAGGATATGCAGTAATCCCAAAATGCCCATATCTAGACATTATCATTTACATCACTTTGCCAATGTATAAATCATTGAGATTAAGAATAATGTGATTGAACACGCGCCATTGCTCTGTTCTTCGGAGCAATTTAAAGCTACATTTCTCCATTTATGAGTTATATTTAACTTGAGTACATTTATAATGCATGGCACAGCAATTATCCTGGCACACTGATACCATGTGGAAGATCAGTGGTTCATTAAGCCTACTACTCCACATTACACATAACTTTACTCAGCTAAAAATCATGCTGCTTCTAGAACAATCACTGATTCATATGTACACTACAAGTACACTACAAGGGAACACTTAAACAACACAATGTAACTCCAAGTCAATCACACTTCTGTGAAATCACACTGTCCAATCAGGAAGCAACACTGATTGACAATCAATTTCACATGCTATTGTGCAAATGGAACAGACAACAGGTGGAAATTATAGGCAATTAGCAAGACACCCCCAATAAAGAAGTGGTTCTGCAGGTGGTGACCACAGACCACTTCTCAGTTCCTATGCTTCCTGGCTGATGTTTTGGTCACTTTTGAATGCTGGCAATGCTTTCACTCTAGTGGTAGCATTAGACGGAGTCTACAACCCACACAAATGGCTCATACAGGATGGCACATCAATGCGAGCTGTAGCAAGAAAGTTTGCTGTGTCTGTCAGCGTAGTGTCCAGAGCATGGAGGCGCTACCAGGAGACAGGCCAGTACATCAGGAGATGTGGAGGAGGCCATAGGAGGGCAACAACCCAGCAGCAGGGCCGCTATCTCAGCCTTTGTGCAAGGAGGAGAAGGAGGAGCACTGCCAGAGACCTTAGTCCAGGTCTGGGAGGACATCCCTCAGGAGACCATCCACCACTTCATCAGGAGCATGCCCAGGCGTTGTAGGGAGGTCATACAGGCACATGGAGTGATTTTGAGTGTGACTCCATATCCAGACCTCCATGGGTTGATACATTTGATTTCCATTGATAATTTTTGTGTGATTTTGTTCTCCGCACATTCAACTATGTAAAAACAAAAGTATTTCATACAATTAATATGTAGAAAGAAGGATATCCAAGGATCAGCACCACCTTCTTAGCAGCCAGGTGGAGATTACTCCCAGTTCATGCTGGAAAGTAGGTGCTCCGTGGGTCGTAGTCAGTAGTAACTATTCATCAAAAAGGTAGAAGGAACCACAGCACTCAAAGGTATCCAATGCACTTGAAAACTCTTTATTGCGGCACACAGGTTACATAGGCGAGGTGTGAGCTCACTCCAACGAGCGCTAGTTTCACGTCATGTGACACATCGTCAGGGCATGGTAGGAGGAGACATTATTGTGTATTTTATCCCCCTGGTTTAGTGTTACAATAATAGCAGATTTGTACAAAAACAGATTAAAACCCACAAAGTTTACATCAAATGACATAATAATCATGGATAACAGTATCAGCATACGCTATTCATAAGAACAAAGATAAATTATTACTGTCATTAAGACCCAATATTCCTGTTGCACCTGCACAAATAATCCAGACTGCCTCCGCCTGGAGGAGTCTGGTATGTCTATCTATTTTTCTGTCTGAATGCAAGATTCGCAGGAGCCCCAAGAATCTTAACCCCTTCAAATCATTAGCATGTACATTCTGGATATGAGAGATCAATCTTGGGCATCCCTTTCCGGTTTTCACTGAATTGATGTGTTCTCGGAAGCTGTGAAACATAGGACGTATTGTTTTACCAATATAAAAGTGGATACAAGAACATATTAATGCATGAACCACGTAGTCCGAACGCCATGTGATGAAGTCCGTGACCACATGGTTTATGCATCCCAACTGAATGGTAAGTGAGGTCTCCAATGATTCGCAATAGGGACAATGTTTGCATGTATGATTACCCTTGGGCAGCCTTCTCTGGATCCAATTCTTCCTACATTTGGTCAAGTTGTTTCCTATCTTGTTTACATGCACGTTGAAAACCATTATATATAGTCTGTATCTGGCTATGATACGAAGGGGTTAAGATTTCTGGGGCCCCAGCAAATCTTGCATTCAGACAGCAGAGTAGATCAACATATTAGACTCCTCCAGGCAGAGGCAGTGTGGATTATTTGTGCAGGTGCAACAGGAATATTGGGTCCTAATGACCGTAATGAGATGGTGCCGATCCTTGAATATCCTTCTTTCTACGTATTACACATAGTATGTCTTTGGAAAAGAGCACACCTGCCCCAATTATGGAAGATAAAAGCAGCATGGATGCAATAGCAGAATTGGGGATTGACTCATATAGTTTAGCGGCCATAGAAGCAGGACGGGAGGATGTGAACATGTTTTTTGCCCAATGTAACCTGCAAGATGAATGTAAGGTTCTGAGCAGCAGAGCCCTGGAAAATAAGGTAAATGTGGAGTGTAATCCATCACCTAGGGGCCTCTGAGTTTATAAAGAGGTCTCGCAATTTCAGCAAGACAAGACATTTGAGGCCAAGTGGCAACAAGCGCACCTGAAACATGTAATGAATCTAACACTTCTGATTCTGGATCGATTAACATTGGAATATAACATTGTACAAGACAACTTGGAACAAGCTAGGAAAGAACTAAGAAGCAGGATGACTGAGGATCAATGGACTTCTTTCCAATGAAAAGGAGACATACGATTAGTCCCTATTCAAAATGAAATAAAGAAAGAAAGAGGGACAAATGTCTAAGTAACAAACTGGACTTTGACTTAGATCGAGTCTTTTCTTGGAAAAAACAACAATCCCAACAAAAGCAGAGACACCCGAGATGCAATTATGGGAAGGGTAATAAGAGTCAACGCCCAAAAGCGGATTACTGGATGACCGATTCTGGATCGGATTCAAGTAACACTGAGGAATATCGGATGAATCGAGTCCCAAACACTAAGATGGGAGGTGCTGGTTCCTCACTGTCCCCTGTCCCCTTTAGGTGAGGACACGCCGAGTGTAGAAAGAAAACAAACGCCTCAGGGGACTGGAGCAAAGCGGAAACAGGACTCTTGGAGATCCTAAGAGATGCTGTACCCCAAGACTCCAGGACAAGTAACACTAATTCTAATATAGTGAATTTATCCAACATACATATCTCTGATGACTGCATGTCCCTTTAGTCTAAAAGTTTGAATTATTGCATTAATAATACATTCGATGAGGTACGTTTTCATATAGATTTGGCAAAATCTTTGCGAAAGTTAAACTTGTATAAGATTTTTAAAAACAAACATATTAATACCTCCTAAATGCCCCTGACAGGGTAAACTGCGGTGGACATCGGCCCATTAGGGTTTTTATATAATGAGCAATATTCTGAAACAGACCATACAGTAGTTACTAAACTTTTTGAATTAGTCAATGAAGGTTGTGAATATGTGGAGAATAAAGAAGATAAATTTACAGGTGGAGTTAAATCCCGGGACTTCCCCCCTTTATCCCCAGGCTCCAGTCTAGATATCTTTAATGAAGTAGTACTGTCAGAAATTAAAAGTTTGATATATCCTACAGCCACAGACAATCTTACACCTGCAGAGAAAAAAGCATTACAGTGGCTTAGGAATCATGATAAACTGATAGTGAAGCCTGCGGATAAAGGGGGTAATATCATGATTTTAAATAGGAGTGACTATATCCAGGAGGCTCACTGACAACTTGGAGATATGGAGACATATACACAACTAGACAAAGACCCCACAAACATATACTCTACCAGACTACAAACTTTACTTCGGAAAGGAGTTGAAAAGAATATAATAACTAAAAAGATGGCAGAAAAATTATATCCAACAAATCCTCATAAACCATATTGGTATCAGGTACCTAAAATACATAAAACCTGTGAAAAGCCACAGGGTAGACCTATAGTGGCAGGCAGGGGCTCCCTCACGGAGCCCCTGTCCCGCTACCTAGATTGGTACCTCCGACCATTGCTTAAGTCAGTTCCCTCCTATTTGGAGGATACTAAATCCCTCCTACAGATGGTGGAAGATCTTGAATGGCATCCTGCATCTCTATACCCGGATTCACCATCAAGACACAGTCAGAGCAATTAGGTCCCTATTGGAGAGATCAGACATGGGTCAAGAATGTATTGATTTTATCTGTCAAGCCTTACTTTTTGTTCTTGAGCATAATGCCTTTTGTTTTGGTATATTATATATTTACAACCCAAATAATCCATATTGTTATCTGTTAAAACACTGGTCCTGATACTTGGATGATTGTTTGATAGTATGGGGGGGGGGGGTACAAAGTCTGAGTTTGATGGATTCTGTAGCTACATCAATCAAAATAATGTGAATATGCAATTTACTGCTAATTAAGGGAAATCAAAGGTGGAATTCCTGGATGTGACCATATAAGAAAGTACTGAGGGTTTAAAGGTAAAGGGATATAGAAAGCCAACTTCAACCAATTCTCTCTTAAACTTTAATTGGTTCCACCCTAATCATTTCTGTAGATCTCTAACTTGCGGACAGTTTCTAAGTCTTTATAGAAATAATTCTGAGTATGGCTCATTTTTGGAACAATCATGTGATTTAATGAACCGCTTGAGAGATTGAGGTATTAGGAACAGACTATTTATAATGCTTTTTAACGTACATGTAAACAAGATAGGAAACAAATTATCTATAGGAAAATAATGAAAACTAAAACTAGAACACAGAATAGAAGTGCCATTTTTTCATTCGAATATAGTCCTATGTCGGAGACAATCAAGAAGGTCATTAGGAGAAACTGGCATATCATTCAGGCAGACAAGAAATGTACAGGTATAGCCCCCGAACCTCCCCTAATAGCATTCCGCAGAATGACGAATCTGCGGGACGTGTTGGTGAAAGGTCAGGTGACCAAATGTAGGGAGAATTGGATCCACAGAGGGCTGCCTAAGGGTAATCATAGATGCAAACATTGAGGGGAATTTATCATTGTATATAGAGCTTTTTTTGGTGTATTTTTTAACACAAAAATTTGTGCATGAGGTTTTTTGCGCATTTTTTGGCACAAAATATGAATTTTTCATGGCCATGTCTACGGTTAAGTTTACCATAGAACACTTTTTACTGTGGAATCGAATTTATTAACTGCGTTTTTTTATTTACGCAAAAAATAAAATGCGCATAAGCACTTTTCTTACGCAAATATACACCACCTCGGAGGACATGTGCCAAAGTGTCTATTTTGGGACAGTAAGGACTGCTACTCCTATCATGGACAGACTCTGCGCATGATGAGAGTTATAGTCCAGAGGCTGAGGAGCAGATCTCACTGGGTCGTTATGCAGAGACCGACTGCGATCCGCATTTATTAACTGTAAAAGCCGGCGGCACATGTGGCTACAGTGCGCTGCCCGCCGGCTCCTGTATACACTGTCATAATTTAGAGCTCCCGTCTCCCGGTGGGGATCATGAATTATAAGAACTGTATATAGGAGCCGGCAGGCAGCGCAGCCGCATATGCTGTCGGCTTGTATAGTTAATAAATGCGGATCGCAGCGGATCTCCGGAGAATGATCTGCTGCGATCTGCCCCTCTGCCCTTGGACTACTACTCCTATCATGGGACAGAGTCTGTCCCATGGTGGGAGTAGTTGTAGTACTGCGGGGCTGCTGAGGGATGGCACTTGCACATCCCCCGGCTGCGGGACTTTATAGGACTACTACTCCCATCATGGACAGACTCTGCCCATGATGGGAGTTGTAGTCCAGGGGCTGAGGTGCAGATCGCACCTGGTCATTCTGCAGAGACCCACTGCGATCCACATTTAAGTTAACAAGCCAGTGGTACATGCGCCTACATGTGCCGCCGGCTCCTGTATACACTGTCATAATTTATAATCCCTGCCGCTGGGAGACGGGAGCTCTGATTGGTGAAAAGCTATTTACCAATCAGAGCTCCCGTCTCCCGGTGGGGATGAATTATGACAGTGTATACAGGAGCCGCATGTACCGCCAGCTTGTTAACTTTAATGCGGATCGCAGCGGATCTCTGCTGAATGACCCGGTGGGATCTGCACCTCAGCCCCTGGAGTACAACTTCCATCATGGGCAGAGTCTGTCCATGATGGGAGTAGCAGTCCTCAGCAGCGCTGAGCATCCCTCAGCAGTGCTGCGGTACTACAACTAGACTCTGTCCCATGATATGAGTAGTAGTCCAAGGGCAGAGGGACAGATCTCTGTTCACATTATGCGTTTTGCGAGTAGTGTGTTCCCAAACAGGGAGACTCCAGCTGTTGCTTAACTACAGCCCCCCATGATGGAAGTTGTAGTTTAGCAACAATTAGAGGCTCCCTGTTTAGGAACACGCTGCATTATGTGCGCTCTTCCCAGGGGAGAGCCCAAACTATTTACTAACCCATATTTCTTGTTTTTATTTTCTTCTCATTTGAGATATGTGAATGCGGAGGACTACGATGACCAGCGTTTTTTTTTTATTTCAATAAAATTGTTAACGAGGGCTGTGGGGGGGTGTTTTTTTTTTTTCTATGTGTCGTGTTTTTTATCATTGAATTTTCAGGGTTGGTAGTGGAAGCTGTCTTATAGACAGAATCCATTACTAAGCCGGGGCTTAGCATTAGCCCCAAAATCAACTAGCGCTAACCTCCAATTATTACCCCGGTACCCACCGCCACAAGGGGTGCCAGGAAGAGACAGAGCCAACAGGCCCGAAGCATCAAAAATGGCGCTGTTACCGTGTTATGTCTGTTAGTTTCAGCATAAGTTCCGCCTACTTATTACTACTGCCGATATGTTACACTTAGCTATAATAGCATTCGTAACACATACGTTACCGAGTCTTATTACTACAGCCGATATGCTACGCTTAGCTATAATAGCATTCGTAACACATACCTTACGGAGTCAGTCTTACTCATTTGTTACCATTTGAATCAGCTTGACATGTTACATGCAACTTCTACCTTACAACCTTTCCAAAGGTATGCACTACCCTAGTAGTTGTTGACATCATAGTTTTCATCATGTCTGCAGGGGCACGATCTGCATACTTACTGTTAGTGACATGTTTTCACAACGATAACAATATCACACATAAGCAGTTGTATACCCGTCATACCTGCCACGTCTGCAGGGGGATGCATTGTGTAGTTGTTGTTACTGACACGTCTTCGGAGCAACAACATCCTGACACATAGGTGGTTGTATACCCTTCATACCTGCCACATCTGCAGGCACGATGGTTCGCAAAGACCTGTTACGTCTACAGGCTCAATGGTTATGCAAAGACCTGTCACGTCTACAGGCACGATGGTTATGCAAACACCTGTCACGTCCTCAGGCACGGTGCTTACAAAAGACCTGTCACGTCTACAGACACAATGGTTGCAAAAAGACCTGTGACGTCTACAGGCATGACGATTAAATAAAGACTTGTCACCTCTACAGGCTGTATTTGTGCAGGGGGCGTGGGTATCCTCCACTCCCAGCACTTCTAGGAGGGGTATTGGGAGTTGTGTGGCATTTTGCAGACCCCTCCCAACCGTCCCTTTTACAATTCATTCATTGTAGGGCATGCCATCTAAAGGCGTGCCCTCGTCGCGGTTATGGGCACAAGTCTGACCGCTTTGTTAAGTTTATGTTATTGCATACAGGTATGTATGTATGCATAGTTGCAATTACGAGCACGAGTATGAAGCCTCGAGCACAAATATAGTATCTCACAATGGAGTACACCCCTCACATTTTTTGTAAAGATTTTATTCTATCTTTTCATGTGACAACGTTGAAGAAATGACACTCTGCTACAATGGAAAGGAGTGTGTGCACAGACTGTATAAAGTGTTTAATGTTGTCCCCTCAAAATAACTCAGCACACAGCCATTAATATCTAAACCTTGGCAACAAAAGTGAGTCCACCCCTAAGTGGAAATGTCTATATTGGGCCCAAAGTATCAATATTTTGTTTGGCCACCAATATTTTCCAGCACTGCCTTAAGCATCTTGGGCATTGAGTTCACCAGAGCTTCACAGGCTGCCACTGGAGTCCTCTTTCACTTCTCCATGACCTTGCGCTCCCTCGCCTTCCATTTGAGGATGCACAATAGATGCTCAATAGGGTTTTGATCTGGAGACATAGCTTGTTATCACGTTTACACTCTTTAGCAAGGCAGTGGTATTCTTGGAAGTGTGCTTGGGGTGGCTATCATATTGGAATACTGCCCTGTGGCCAAGTCTCCTAAAGGAGGGGATCATACTCTGCTTCAGTATGTCACAGTACATGTTGGCATTAATGGTTCCCTAAATGAACGGTAGCTTCCCAGTGTCATGCAGGCCCACACCATGATACTTCCCCCATAATGCTTGACTGTAGACAAGACTCACTTGTCTTTGTACTCCTCACCTTGTTGTGCGACACACACTTGACACCATCTAAACCAAATAAGTTTATCTTGGTCTCATCAGACCACAGGGCATGGTTTCAGTAATCCATGCCCTTCATCTGTGTGTCTTTAGGAAACTGTTTGCGGGCTTTCTTGTGCTTATCGTTCTGCGACAACAGCCATGAAGATCAATTTGATGCAGTGAGCGGCATATGGTCTAAGTACTCACAGGCTGACCCCCCACCCCCACCCCTTCAACCTCTGCAGCAATGCTGGCAGCGCACTTTTCCGTGGAGGGAAAATAGCTAATTGTGCCCAATTTTGACATTTCCACTTAACTTTTGTTACCAAGGTTTAGGCATTAATGACTGTGTGTTGAGTTACTTTGAGGGAACCTCAACATTAAACACTATTATACAGGTTGTGCACTCACTACTTTACATTGTAGGAGAAAGTAATTTCTTGAGTGCTGTAACATAAAAAGATATTATAAAATAATTACAGAAATGTGAGGGGTGGAGTCACTTATCTGAAAAACTGAATTTAAATTTTTCAATTAAAAAGTAACATTTACGGAAGGGAGGTTTCAAATTTAATATGACTGCTGTTAACATAAAAAATTGCATAATTTTACAACAAATAGTGCAATATATTATCACAATTATGCAAATCACCATAAAATTGCACAATTTTACAAAATATTGGTAAAACACACGAGGTAATTAGAGCTGATACCGCTTATTAAACACCTTTTGTGAACACACCCTAAGTCCCTTTCCTGAACATATACTTTGTTTTGTGTGGAACCTAAAAGCTTAGTCTAATGCACCTCGGTATGGCAGCAGAGTCTGCTGTCCTATTCCATACAGAAAAAAAGGTATTCTATCATATACTGGGCCACAAGGATACTCTTTTGGACTAGTATCAGGATAATTTAGGAATGTCAGGTTTAGGCACGGTTGCAAACGTAGAAAAATATACAGTGCTACAGTAGCCTATGTCGTGCATTCAAGACATCTTGAACTTAAAGGGGTACTCTGGTGGAAAACATTTTTTTTTTTAATCAACTGGTGCCAGAAAGTTAAACAGATTTGTAAATGACTTCTATTAAAAAATCTTTACCCTTCCAGTACATTTTAGCAGCTGTATGCTACAGAGAAAATTCTTTTCTTTTTTAATTTCTTTTTTGTCTTGTCCACAGTGCTCTCTGCTGACACCTCTGTCCGTGTCAGGAACTGTCCAGAGCAGTATAGGTTTGCAGTGGAGATTTTCTCCTGGTCTGGACAGTTCCTGATACCGGCATTATGTGTCAGCAGAGAGCACTGTGGACAGACAGAAAATACATTCAAAAAGAAAAGAATTTCCTCTGTAGCATATAGCTGCTAAAAAGTACTGGAAGGGTTAAGATTTTTTAATAGAAGTCATTTACAAATCTGTTTAACTTTCTGGCACCAGTTGATTTAAAAAAAAAAAAAAAGTTCCACCGGAGTACCCCTTTAAGGATGTTTCTCCACTCTTATATACTTATATACGCCGATACAGAAAACAAGCCAGGAATGTCAGTGTACTGGTGATAGTCCTACCTGGGATTTGACAAATTGATCTTCTATAATAATTAGAGTCATTGCCTTCTCTAAGGTTTATTATCAGTCTCCACGGAAGTCTTAATAGGAATCCATTTATTATTTTCACATTAGTGACTTCTTGGTAGAAATTGATTTTAAAGTCTAATAAAATAATAGGAGAATAATTTATTGCTACCATGACAGGATTTTCTCCCATGTACTTGCTTACTTTCTCATACATATATTTTCCTATTACCTTGAACTAAATATAAAAATATAAACAAATTATTATGTTGTTTTAAAAATAAACATAATTGTTATCAAAAGGATACAAAAAATGTGAGAGTGAATGGTTTTTAAAGTAAAATTACACAATCTTGGCTGTTGTTATTTAAAAAGTAGTTGTCATGATCTTGTTACATTTTACAATCCTCCCAGTTCACTGCCTCCATGATGATAAACCACCCCCTGCCTTTATTTTTATAGTTTTTTAGTTTTCTTCCTTGATATTGTTCTGTATTTTCTGCTCAGTCTCAGTAATATTCACAGACTGGGAAGAGGCATTCCCCAGCAGGGAAGACATCATCTGAAGCTAGGGATGTCCCGATACCGATACTGGTATCGGTATCGGGGCCGATACTAGCCATTTGCATGTTATGGGGGACTCATTTAATGTCCCCGATACCATGTCCGATACCTGGTGCCGGTCCTGCTGCCCCGTTCTCCCATCCTCATCATAGTGTTCCATGGAGCATGTGACACGTATGTCATTCCACCTCCTCTCCTGCGCCCAGCGCAATGCTACGGAGGAAGCAGAGTGACGTGTATGTCACATGCTCCTCCATAGGACGACATGATGCAGACGGGAGAACGGGACAGTGGAGCGGCAGCACCTGACAGAGGACAGCCACAGGTGAGCTGTCTGCAAGGAGGGGGCTGCTACTAATGTCTAAACGGGGGCCCTGTTGTCTAAACGGGGGGCCCTGTTGCTGCTGTCCAAAGGGAGCCCTTCTGTCTACAGGGGGAGGGAGCTACTGTCTAAATGGGGGGCCTTGCTGCTGCTGTCTAAAGGGGGGCTCTGCTGTCTACAGGGGGAGGGGTGGCTGCGGTCTAAATGGGGGCCCTGCTTCTGCTGTCTAAAGGGGGGACCTGCTGTCTACAGGGGAGGGAGGGGGCTGCTGTCTAAACGGGGGGCCCTGCTGCTGCTGTCTAAAGGGTGGGCCCTGCTGCTGCTGTCTAAAGGGGGCCCAGCTGCTGTCTAAAGGGGGGCCTGCTGCTGTTTAAATGGGGGCCCACTGTCTAAAGGGGGGCTGTGGTCTACAGGGGGGCTGCTACTAATGTCTAAAGAGGGGGGGGCGCTGCAGTCTACAGGGGGGCTGCTGTTTACAAGGGGGGCTTCTATCTACAGGGGGGGTGCTACTAATGACTGCCGGGGGGGCTGCTGCTAATGTCTGCAAGGGGATACTACCTACTATTAAAGACAATCTTACAGCAGAGTCACGTGCACTAACTTGAATTTATAGGCAGATAGTGCAGGTGACCCGCTGCTCACCATGTGGTCATCGGTCTCGCCGCCAATGCAAATTCCCTGTTCTGTCCAATGGAGAAGAGAGAAATCTTGGTTCATACAACAGCAGCCGCCTCCATTGTACACAACAAGGAACCCACATATCATACGGTAAGCAGCACCAGAAACCGCGTCACCCTGGTGTCAGATTCCCATTAAAATAAAAGTACTCGTACTTGGTATCGGCGAGTACTAGAATTAAAGTATCGGTACTTGTACTCAGTCTTAAAAAAAACTGGTATCGGGACATTACTATCTGAAGCCATACAGGGGAGAACTTCCTACCTCACTCTGCTACACACAGCCCAGAGCAGCTCAGTGTAAGATGAGATATGATTGGCCAAAGCTGTGAACCCCCCCCCCCTTCCCCTCAGCACTCTAGACTGCATTTCCTGATTTTGGACTTCTGCCAGACCAGCAGGAGTCCAAAGTCTGTGCAAGAGATAGGGGGAAATGTGCTCTGAACAAGTAGGGAGACATCTAGTGGCAGCTTTTTTGAACAAATAAAACATAGAAAACATCATTTTTTTAAACAAAGTACATTAGAAATATCTTTTCTATTTACCATAAGGAGTGCAATAGCAAACATTAGTTTTCATGACAGTGCCCATTTAAGGGAATATGTCAGCTGAAACTCACATTTAAAACTGCTGACAATACCCAGGCAGTCTGATTAAAAAAAACAAGACAACAACAACCACAAAAATGCCTCTACTTACCTCCCTTGCTCTCTCAAGCCTCCATTATTGCTGTGTCTGGTGTCACACTCCACTTCCAGGAGCAGCAGATAATACGTCAATGTGAGGTACTGTCAGCAGCTTCTGAAAGTGGAGTGCGGCAGAGACCAGGCACCGTGGTAACAGAGACTGTGGGAGAGAAAGGGAGGCAAGTAGAGGATTTTTTTATTTTAGTAAGGACAGTCTGTGCTCATTTCTTAACCCCTTAAGGACACATGACGTACTGGAACGTCATGTGTCCGCTCCCGATCTATAACGCGGGGCCACTATAGCGGGTCGGGCCCGGCCTCTAACAACGGCCGGGACCCGTGGCTAATAGCGCGCGGCATTGATCGCTGTGCCGCGCGCTATTAACCCTTTAGACGCGGCGTTCAAAGTTGAACGCCGCGTCTAAAGTGAAACTGAAACCGTGCCGGTTAGCTCAGTGGGCTGTTCGGGATAGCCGCGGCGAAATTGCGGCATCCCGAACAGCTTACAGGACAGCAGGAGGGTCCCTACCTGCCTCCTCACTGTCCGATCGCCGAATGACTGCTCAGTGCCTGAGATCCAGGCATGACCAGTCAAGCGGCAGAATCATCGATCGCTGGTTTCTTATGAGAAACCAGTGATCAATGTGAAAGATCAGTGTGTGCAGTGTTATAGCCCCCTATGGGAGCTATAACACTGCAAAAAAAAAGTGGAAAAAAAAGTGAATAAATATCATTTAACCCCTTCCCTATTAAAAGTTTGAATCACCCCCCTTTTCCCATAAAAAAAAACACAGTGTAAATAAAAATAAAAATAAACATATATGGTATCGCCGCATGCGGAAATGTCCGAACTATAAAAATATATCGTTAATTAAACCACACGGTCAATGGCGTGCGCGCAAAATAGTGCATTTTTGGTCACTTTTTATATCATGAAAAAATGAATAAAAAGTGATGAATAAGCCCTATCAATGCAAAAATTAAAAACTTCAGATCACAGCGCAAAAAATGAGCCCTCATACCGCCCCATACATGGAAAAATAAAAAAGTTATAGGGGTCAGAAATGACAATTTTAAACGTATTCATTTTCCTGCATGAAGTTATGATTTTTTCCAGAAGTACGACAAAATCAAACCTATATAAGTAGGGTATCATTTTAATAGTATGGACCTACAGAATAAATATCAAGTGTCATTTTTACCGAAAAATGTACTACGTAGAAACGGAAGCCCCCAAAAGTTACAAAACTGCGAGTTTTTAAAATTTTTGTCTCACAATGATTTTTTTTTCCGTTTCATCGTAGATTTTTGGGCACAATGACTGATGTCATTACAAAGTAGAATTGGTGGCGCGAAAAATAAGCCATCATATGGATTTTTAGGTGCAAAATTGAAAGAGTTATGATTTTTTAAATGCAAGGAGAAAAAAACGAAAATGCAAAAACTGAAAAAACCCCGGTCCTTAAGGGGTTAAAACAATGTTTGCTGGATAACCTCTTTAAAGGGGTTATGCAGGAAAAAACTTTTTTGTATATATCAACTGGCTCCAGAAAGTTAAACAGATTTGTAAATTACTTCTATTAAAAAATCTTACTACTTTCACTACTTATGAGCTTCTGAAGTTAAGGTTGTTCTTTTCTGTCTAAGTCCTCTCTGATGACACGTGTCTCGGGAACCGCCCAGTTTATAAGCAAATCCCCATAGCAAACCTCTTCTAAACTGGGCGGTTCCCGAGACACGTGTAATCAGAGAGAACTTAGACAGAAAAGAACAACCTTAACTTCAGAAGCTCATTAGTACTGAAAAAATAAATATTGTATTCTCTGGTGCCAAGATTCAAAGTTAGTTTTTGAAATTATGCTGATAAGGAAGTAGATCAAAATACAATTTGTGGATGTGCGGCTATGTTTCTCTTTATGTTTTACATTTGTAGTCTCTCCCTTCTTCCATGGCCAGCACTCCACTCCACCCATTCGGCCCAGGCATTTTTAATTAGCAGGAGACTGCATAAGGGTTTCCTCCTAGCATTCTCCCAACCCTCTGACAGGGAGCACATGGTAGGTTTCACACTGGGTGGTTCTCTGTGGAGGTTGTTGTTACTGTGATGCTTTGTCTGTGGGCTGGTGTGGCCCGGAGCCAGGGGCTTGATCGGGAACAGTGGGGCTGCCAGGCCACTGGGTAATTCCCCCTGCGGGCTTGGTGTCGAGGGGGTAGTGTTTGCTGCCTGGCGCTATGCCAGTGTTAGGATAGGGACCCACTCTGACTAGGTGACCTTGATGGGGCGAGTGGGCTTGTACTTTTTGATCAAAATGTATACTAACAAGTTTTTGAAATTATGCTGATAAGCAAGTAGATCAAAATACAAATGGTGGATCTGCGGCTATTTTTCTCTTTTTGTTTAACATAAGATTCACAGTGGATCATCCAGTGGTCTAATAATGTACAACTAATTTGGAGACCAAAGGTCTAGTAGAAATTAACCTCAATTAGAGCAGAGTTTAAAATCAGACATCTTATTAAGCTCAAGGAACTACAGTCTAATGGTGGTGGCAAGACATTTGTGGCTCCCAAGCCACTTTTTGGTAACAACTGCTTTAGGTTAAAGGGGTACTCCGCTGTAAGACATCTTATCCCCTATCAAAAGGATTGTGACGTCACGGCCCCACCCCCTCACCATGATGTCATGGCCATGCCCCCTCATGACGACACGTCCGCCCCCTCAATGCAAGTCTATGGAAGGGGCGTCACGCCCCCTCCTATAGACTTGTATCGTCAGCCTCAGAGAAAACTTAGCTCCGGGCTGCTGAGGTATCAGGCTACTGCAGGGGGGGATCGCGGGGGTCTCCAGCGGTGGGCCCCCCGCAATCAGACATCTTATCCCCTATCCTTATCCCCTTATCGCTGTAGGGATAAGTGTGGTCCAAACAGTACCCCACTTAGACATTGATAGCACATCTCAATGTCATTCATGGAAATGCTTTGGTGCACTGGGGCACTCAGGCCCTTGGTGTACTCTTGTGCACACCTGGATTGGCCCTGTGCAATGCCCCCTTCATAAATATTCAAAACCTGAGCTGCATTCTATACAGGGAATATGTAACTCTGACATCATCACAGATCATACACATCCAGCATGTAGGAGATACAGAGCAGGTTTATATATATATATATATATATATATATATATATATATATATATATATAGATATATTAAATGGGGCCAGATAGGAAAAACTGTTAAACAGCATTGAAATCAGTGTCACCAAAACTATTACCCTGTAACAGTAGGTTAGTGTGGAAGAGGCTGATGACTAATGACGGTAACTATTTAACTAATCATAGGAAACATATAATCCCCAAAAGTTCTCTACTGCCCGGGACTCAGTTTTGTCAGCCTTGCTTGTTGTAGCATTGTCAGCCAGAAAAATGTGTTAATGTAAACATACTATACAATCCTACTTAAAAAAATCTTCATTTTAATTTACAAAATTTTGAGAAACTATGCCTACACTTTGAGAATAGTTTGACTAATATATACAGTGATGGGCTCTTTCTGAATAAAACTACTGATTAAACTTTAATCTAAATGGAGGATGAGGGATTTTAAACAATTAAAACATTTAAGAGGGAGAATAATGAGATAGTTATAATCTTTCTCTATGAGGGCTGACAGTGCCTATAATTAGGACTACATTAAATGCCATTCCCAATTTTTCTTTAAGTTACTGTCACAGCAGTTTGGGCGTCTGCCAAGGCAGTATTTACTAATAAGGAAATAATAGTGTTCTGTTTAATTACAGAGCAATGTCAAATCCCCAGTTCTTGGTGAGCAAGTTTCGGTTTCTAAACATAAAAGTTATGAGTTGCAATGAGTATGAGTATGCTATTCATACCTCCATTCAGTTCCTGTTTCCACTCAAATATGAATGTAAATTAAAGTCACCAAAAATTACAAAACTACAATGAACAACAACGCTGTATGGCAGTTAACTGTTAAAATCAGTGATCTTTAAAGGGTAGCTCCCACCAAGTACTATATAATCTAATATGTCCCTACCTAGTAGTAATCTAGCCCTAACCCCCTACCTGGCTTCAAACATTTTTTAAATAGCTTTAATAGAGCAGATTTAGTGCTTCTAATTCTGCTCTATAAAGCAGGGCAGGAAGCAGCGCTTCCCAACAGGCGCGACGTCACTGATGCCTTGCTTCCGCCCTCACATCGTCTATGCAGCGCTCCTGTCGGAAGCGCGCATAGATGATCTGCCAATAGCACTGCAGGCAGCTCCGGGGTCTCCTCCTTCCTGTTTAGCTGTGCATGTGCTATCCAGGGAGGAGGAGTAGAGGAGCATCGCCGGCCTGCCGTGCACTTTGAAAAACTACAACTTCCAGTATGCCCATACAGCTGTCAGGACATGCTTGCTGTTGTAGTTTTTCAGCAGCTGGAGGCACACTGTTTGAGAAACACTCATGTGTAATCAGGGTGCCTCCAGCTGCTGCAAAACTACAACTCCCAGCATGCCCTGAAAGCTGATGACTGTATGGTCATGCTGGGAGTTGTATAAAGTATTATAAGACCTCAGATCAGATTTACCCATCCGGAGGATCAGCGCAGCAATCCGGACAGGGTAACGGGGGCGGGCGGGGCCACACGCAAGGCCAGTGGAGCTGGCCAATGCGCGCAGCCACAGCTATCAGCATGCTCGCTCTCGCCTGTTTGATTGACAGGTGGGAGCGAGCACCGCAGTGACTGAATTTCGACTCATTTGCCAGGCTGAAATGAGTCGAAATTCTGTAGTGACGTCACTGCTGAATGCATTCAGCCACTAGGAGGGCGACCCCTAGTGGCCGAATTTAAAAGTGATTTTAAACTGGTTTAAAATCCCTTTTTTTAATTAAAGTATATTAGAGATATGTTGTAGTACTTAAGTACTACAACATATCAATTTTTTTATTTCAAGACAGTGCCCATTTAAGAACAGCCTACCTGAGGTAGACTGTACAAGACTACCTTCCTATGACCGGCACAGAGGTCTTCAAAAGGCATCCATAGTAACAGATCAGCACCCTGCAATTGTGTGGCAGGGGTGCAGATCAGAAAGAAGAGGGTTAAACTCCTGGTGCGAGTAATTGCAAGCAGCTGTCACCTGTAAGATAACCCCAGTAAAAAAGCATGTCGGCAGTCATAAAGAGTTTAAATGGGCACTCTCATTAAAACTAATTTTTGCTATTGCACTCCTTATGGTGACAAGGGGGGGGGGGATGTGACAAGGGGAGAAGAATGTGACAAGGGGGGGGGAATGTGACAAGAGAGAAGAATGTGACAAGGGGGGGGATGTGACAGGGGGGAGGGGAATGTGACAAGGGAGGAAGAATGTGACAAGGGGGGGAATGTGACAAGGGGGGATGTGACAGGGAGGAGGGGAATGTGACAAGGGAGGAAGAATGTGACAAGGGGGGGAATGTGACAAGGGGGGATGTGACAGAGGGGAGGAGAATGTGATAAAGGGGGGGGGGGAATGTGACAAGGGAGGGGGAATGTGACGGGGGAGATGTGAAATGGGCGGGGGGGGGGGGGGGAGATGTGAAATTTCAATGCAAAAATTGTACCACTTTTGGTACAAATTTCCAGACATAACAACAGGGAGGTTAACCATGAATTACTTATTTCTTACTGCTGAAACATACTTCTGTAATAAAAAATACAATTAGGTTTAATTGTTTTAATGAAATTATGGAATACATGGAAAGTGTAATGAATTTCTCAGTCGTTTTTTAATGAATCCGAGTGCTTTAACTAAAGGAACGAATAGCAAGCAAGACAAGGTGCCAACTGAAAGAGTATAAAACATACATTTTTTTATATGGCAAACTGTAAAACATTAAGTTCACATTTTCTTCCAGTGTCATTCTTTAAGTTCTTGAAGTTGCATAAAAACTTAACATCCCACAGCAGGAGGAAATCATTATTTTCCAATTCTTTCAATAATGTCTCTTCAACTTTTAGAACTAGTTGCCTATTCGACAATCTCTAACATAAGCGACCGATTGCCCTGCGCTGTGTTTCTGCGAGGCTAGTTCACATTGATTTAACAAAAGTAAAGGTGTTCTGCTATTTCCAGCTGTGCAGCTATATGGAATTACTGAAATAAGAAACCTGCTAAAATACACGTTACACAGCATTGTATTTTTGATCACAGCATCGGGAAAAATGTAAAAAGAACCAGATATTCATTGCAAATCCCTTGAACTATTTTCCAATGGATCTTTCCTTTACTTCACAATGTTATAGAAGAATAATGAGTCATAGGAAGAGCAGCATCCTGCTATATATTAGTTAGGGACACACTGCTTCAGCCCTACAAAATCCTGCTAAGTTAAAAAGGATAAATAAAACAAAAGTTTGTATTGAACAGCGCTCTTCATAATAACAAATTCTAATAAAAGTAAAATTTAAAAGAACAGTACAGAATGTTTCAGACTATTAAACACTATAATACATTTTTCTCTGCAGCAATCTGCTGGTACCCTTAGGCTAGAATTACGCAGAGTATTTTCAGGCGTATTTCATTGTAAAAGAAACTAACATTTTTAACATTATGTGCTCTATGTAAGTCTATGGGAAAGTGGTTGTGCACACAATATATAAAAAAGTGGACACATTTTTTTCCATCTGCATAAATGACGGGAAGAAACACACATTTTTTCCATCTGTATAAATAAGTGACAGGAAGAAAAATAATTTTTTTTTACATATTGTTTGCACAGACAACCACTTTCCCATATGCTTACATAGAGCACTTAAAGGGGAACTCCGGTGGAAAAAAATTTTTTTCATATTAATTGGCTCCAGAAAGTTAAACAGACTTGTAATTAAAGGGGTTATCCAGGAAAAAACTTTTTTTTTATATATCAAATGGCTCCAGAAAGTTATCTACACAGGGTGCCTCCAGCTGTTTCACCACTACAACTCCCAGCTTGCCCTGACATCTATTGGCTGTCAGGGCATGCTGGGAGTTGTAGTAGTGAAACAGCTGGAGGCACCCTGTGTAAATAAACTAAAAGCTAGTTATAAGTTAATGCGGCACTATGGCGCTAGCCCGTTCCCTCCTTCAAACCCCCATACCCCGTTCCCTCCATCACCCCGTTCCCTCCATCACAAACCCCCCACCCGCATATCCCGTTCCCTCCATCACAAACCCCCCGCCCGCATACCCCGTTCCCTCCGTTCTGATACCTGCAGAGTCCGGCAGGGGGCGTGCAGGGACAGCGGCGGCAACGACATGTGCGGGAGGAGTGGCCTCTCAGCCAGTGGCCGGGGAGCCAATGCGCTCGCTCCCGCCTGTCTGATTGACAGGCAGGGAGCGAGAGCAGCCTAAATGAAAAAGGACTGATTGCCAGGCCAAAATCAGTCCTTTTTCAGGCTGCAGCCGGCCACTAGGAGGGTGACCCCCAGTGGCCGGTTTTTAAACGTAAATTTTACCCTGATAATAAAAAAAAATTCTGACAATATATTAGAGATATGTTGTAGTACATAAGTACTACAACATATCAAAAAATATAGTTGGTGACAGTGCCCATTTAAGATTTTTTTATATAAATAATTTATAAATCTGTTTAACTTTCTGCCACCAGTTGATTTGAAAAAAAAAAAATTGTTTTCCACTGGAGTACCCCTTTAATGTTAAAAATACAGAAAAAAAATTCGATTTTGTGGACGCATTTTTTGCTATAAAATATGCTTGAAAATACAATGTATAAACCTAGCATAAGGCTGGATTGTACATGGTGCATTGTTTTGTGGTTCTATGGAATTTTGAACATCAGGGTAAAAAAATTACTGTAAATTGCCACATGGTAAAGAGTAAAATAAAATGAATGCCATGCAGTATGTAATAGTTCTGGGCCTTTTTTTGTTTCACTAAAGGCAGAAAACACGATTTTTGCCTAATATACCCACAATTACAGGTCTTTTAACCACAGTCTCTTCCTCACTGCTCAGCCCCACCTTACACCATAAGCTACAACATCTCCAGGGGAATGTATTGGTCCAGCTTGCAAGCCATGCCCCCTTCAAAAAGCGACACCTCAAAAAACCACGCCCTTTGTATTTTTGGCATCCAATATCTTCATTACAGCTCAGCCCTACCTGAGGTCAGGATATGAGTTTGGGACATGAGGATAAAAGCATGATTGTAGTTTTTCCTCTCCCACAAGGTATATATAGGTAAAAGGAGATCCAAGAAAGGGAGATGAATCGCGCTGCCACAAGATGTATAAGGTAAATTTAGTGCACACAAAGGATCCACGCAACGCGATTCAAAGCCGCTCTGGCTTTTTCATCAGGCGTCAACGACGCCTGACGAAAAAGCCAGCGTGGCTTTGAAACGCGTTGTGTGGATCCATTGTGTGCACTAAATTTACCTTATACATACTTCTTGTGGCAGCGCGATTCATCTCCCTTTCTTGGATCTACTTTTACCTATATTTGCGCCTGGACGCTGGGAGCCACAGCAGCCGCTAGCACAGGATTCCCGATCAAGCGCATTGAGTGTTGTGCCTCCATTCGCACAAGTCGCACAGGTGAATGTATTTTGTTTGGGCTCGTCATGATCTCATCCATCAGGTTCCATCCAGGGGCGCACACCCTGTACTCTTTTGTATTTTCACAAGGTTTAGGTAGGAAGACTGGACAAATGACAAGTACTCTACTATTAAACTTTTAACTTACTGCTTACATGTTGGATATCTCAACAATATTAACAAAATGTCAGGAATCACATGACATCTGTGAGGGTGACATTACAGATGTCATGTTGAGTCTTATTCAGTTCTTTTAAAGGGGTAGTCCAGTGGTGAAAAACGTATCCCCTATCCTAAGGATAGGAGATAAGTTTGAGATCGCGGGGGGTCCGACCGCTGGGGCCCCCTGCGATCTCTCTGTACGGGGGCCAGGCTCTCCGGCCAGATAGCGGGTGTCGACCCCCGCAAAAAGACAGACACGCCCCCTCAATACATCTCTATGGCAGAGACGGAGATTGCCGAAGGCAGCACTTCGGCTCTGCCATAGAGTTGTATTGAGGGGGCGTGTCGGCCGCCGCTTCGTGCGGAGGTCGACATGCCCCCTTCCCGCGGGTTGTCGGGGCTCCGTACAGGAGATCGCAGGGGGCCCCAGCGGTCGGACCCCCGCGATCTCAAACTTATCCCCTATCCTTAGGATAGGGGATAAGTTGTTCACCACTGGGTCACCACTGGACTACTCCTTTAAGGATACATTATATCTGACCCATTAGAGCCATATATTTTATTACATTTTTTAAACAGACAACTCCACAGATTTAACAATATATAAAACAGAATGTTAAATATATATATATATTTTAGATAGGTCATTTATATTAAAGTGCAACAAGGTACGGAGGTGCAGACACCAGCAGTTAGAGCATTAGATGTTTTCTAATCCAGCCCAACAGTTGGAGTGGCTGGTGAAGTCACAGCGACTTGCCTCCTCTCCTGACCTGCAAGACTGAGGTAAATGGCTTCATGCTGGAAGCAGCTCAGGGCAGGGAGGAGGAGTGCCGCTGCTGCTTGGCCAGCCTCTTCTATTTGTTAGATTACAGTGATGACCAGCATTATTTTATATTTAAAAAATTCACAATGCTTTAGTGAGTCTCAGGTGAAGACCTCCTCCCAAGGAATGCTGGACTACAGAGCGTGAGGACAAAGGTTCATGAACTTTTCACTTAAGATGTAAGATACTGCTTCAAGGTGGCTAAGGGGATTAGTATTAGTAGTTTATAAAAAAAAATATGTAAAAATATAAACAAAATGACTATTATTCTTACCTTCCCTTGGTATATAGTTGTACAGTTGTAAATTAACTCAAGTATCATAAAACATTGATAACAAACCTTAAGATAATAATCAAGAGAGCACAATAGGGCAAATTCTTTTTATCGGTGTTCTCGACAAGAATATACAGAAAGAAGGTTCACGTTTCTACCTTTGTGTCCTTGGATTCTATGTCGTTTATAAATTGTTAATACTTGTGATAATACCATGTTAAATTTGATAAAGTTACAAAAAGTATTACGGTACTTCTTAAACAGGCAGTTTCTGACCTTAAGCAGTGATCCTGAACAGTGTTATAAGGAAATAGGCATTTTTCATACTAGCTTAAAAATTCCTATTTACTCAAGAGCCATGAGAGATGATCAGTCATGATCAGCTATGACTCTTGATGAGTCAACTTGGTTTCCATTAACAAGCCACACTATTTTAACAGCCAAAAAGAAAATGAGGCCTTCAATGATATAAGTCATAAGAAAATTAACTATTGTTTTTATGTTAAACATATTTTTAAGAAATGGTAATGTTTTCTTACATTTTCCATCTATTGTATCAATATTTTAAAGGAGTACTCCGGCGCGCACTTTTTTCCTTTTATCCGGGCTGCAAAATAAAAGAAAACACACTTTATCTTACCTGCCAACGAGCCCCCGGAGCTCCGGTACATTCCGGTACAGGTATTCGGTCCCCGGGCTGTATTCTTCTTACTTCCTGTTAGCCCGGCACGTCACACGGAGCTTCAGCCTATCACCAGCCGAGGCGGGACATCGCTGCGGCCAGTGATAGGCTGAAGCTCCGTGTGACGTGCCGGGCTAACAGGAAGTAAGAAGAATACAGCCCGGGGACCCAACACCTGTACCGGAGTGTACCGGAGCTCCGGGGGCTCGTTTGCAGGTAAGAGAAAGTGTGTTTTCTTTTATTTTGCAGCCCGGATGGGATAAACTCCTTTAATAAACTCCTAACATCTTGCAGTTTTCATTCTGACACTAAGCCTAAAACTAATCTGAAACTTTCTGTTCTGTACAGAACTCTTTCCAGCAGTGTCCTCCTTATCATCAAATACAGGATTACAGTAAAAAGTGTCAGATAGGTAAGACTCTGCAGGAATAACCTTAGAACCAAGAAGCCTCTCCCATTAATATGAATAGAGTCTGGGAGAGTCTATTGGGCCTATGTCTATGGGGCTTGCTGTAAAGGATATCTCTAAATTCTGCTAAACATAGCTCCTGGTAAGACATATGTCTCCATTATAATATTCAAAAAGTGAAATAAAAAAAACTTTACAATCAGTAAATAGAAAAATATTTGAAATAATTGAGCAAAATTCAGTATTTGACACTAAAAAGTAAAATAAAAATCTTGTTGATATATTCACTTTAAAGGGGTACTCCGGTAAAAAACAATTTTTTTTAAATCAACAGGTGCCAGAAAATTAAACTGTTTTGTAAATTACTTCTATTTAAAAATCTTAACCTATCCAGTACTTATCAGGTGCTGTATACTACAGAGGAAGTTCTTTTCTTTTAAAATGTATTTTTGGTCTGGCCACAATGCTCTCTGCTGACACCTCTGTCCATGTCAGGAACTGTTCAGAGCAGGAGAGATTTGCTATGGGGATTTGCTCCGTCTGGACAGTTCCTGACATGGACAGAGGTGTCAGCACTGAGCACTGTGGTCAGACTGGAAAGAACTACACAACTTCCACTGTAGTATACAGCAGCTGATAAGTACTGGAAGGATTAAGATTTTTAGAAAGAAGCAATTTATAAATCTGGTTAACTTTCTGGCAGCAGTTGATTTGAAAAAATGATTTTCACCAGAGTACCCCTTTAAGGTTGTAGGTACAAAGACTTGGACAATACAGGGCCCTGCGCTAAGGGACTTTGAAGCAAGCTCAGGAGCCAAGTTTGCTTCAAAATCTTAGCATTCAGGACTCACTGCTAATGCTGTACTTCAGCAATCACGCTGATGTCTGGCATTTATCCTTTAGATGCCATGACCAATTGAAATCATGGCATCTAAAACAGGTAAATACAGTTGCAGGAGGTTTTAGGGCACCCATCCCTACCAGAATAAGGACATTTTAAGCATAATTATTTTCTTACAAAAGGTAGAAATTTTTAGAAGTAGTAAAACATAACCTATATTTATTGGGTATCGTTTTAATCGTATTGACCTACATACAGTATCTCACATTTTTGTAAATATTTTAATTTATCCTTATTTTATCATTTAATGTTGTGTCCCCTCAAAATAACACACAGCCATTGGCAACAAAAGTGAGTACACCTCTAAGTGGAAAACTTTTAACTCCTCAGTGTTACAAAGTCTTAGGTGTAAAGATATCTTAAAAATTGGTGTTATTGCTCTCACACTCTCTAATACAGGTCACAGGTCACAGGGAGTTAAATATGTCAATATGTCATTTTTGCTCTATATTAAAGGGGTACTCCAGTGGAAAACTTTTTTTTTTTTTTTTTTTTTTTTTTTTAATCAACTGGTGCCAGAAAGTTAAACAGATTTGTAAATTACTTCTATTAAAAAATCTTTATCCTTCCAGTTCTTAATTCTTCCAGTACTTATTAGCTGCTGAATACTACAAAGGAAATTCTTTTCATTTTAGAACACATCGCTCTCTGCTGACATCATGAGCACAGTGCTCTCTGCTGACATCTCTGTCCATTTTAGGAACTGTCCAGAGCAGCATATGTTTGCTATGGGGATTTTCTCCTACTCTGGACAGTTCTTAAATTGGACAGAGATGTCAGCAGAGAGCACTGTGGTCATGATATCAGCAGAGAGCTCTGTGTTCCAAAAAAAAAAGAATTTCCTCTGTAGTATTCAGCAGCTAATAAGTACTGGAAGAATTAAGATTTTTTAATAGAAGTAATTTACAAATCTGAATTCAGGTAGAAGAAACAGACATGGTGCACATCTACAATCTTGTATAATGATCTGATTGCTTCTCAGCATAATATCAAAAACTAACAGGTTGTTAGTATACATTTTTGATCAAAAAGTACAAGCCCACTCGCCACGTCAAGGCCACCTATTTAGAGTGGGTCCCTAACATCCCTAGCATAAAATGGCGCAGCACCGGGCGGCGACCACCACCGCCGCGACACCAATGCCCACAGGGGGGGAAACGACCCACTGGCAGAGCGGCCCCAATGCCACTCAAACCAGTCTATGGGCCGCACCTCCCAGTAGACACGGCAGCAACGGACACCGCACGGCACCACACCAGTGTGAACAAGGTGTAATAGCTCACTTACCATGCTCTCCCAGTCAGACTGGGAGGCTGCTAGGAAAGAAATGGCCCATGTGTAGCTAATTACTACTAATATAGGGTTAGGCTGAGGGGGTGGGGAAGAGTGCAAACAACATGTTCAAAAAGAGAAAAAAAAAAAAAAAAAGGAGGGGATAGAAATCACAGTGTGAATTCAGGTAGAAGAAACAGACATGGTGCACATCTACAATCTTGTATAATGATCTGCTTGCTTCTCAGCATAATATCAAAAACTAAGAGGTTGTTAGTATACATTTTTGATCAAAAAGTACAAGCCCACTCGCCACGTCAAGGCCACCTATTCAGAGTGGGTCCCTAACGTCCCTAGCATAAAATGGCGCAGCACCGGGCGGCGACCACCACCGCCGCGACACCAGTGCCCACAGGGGGGGAAACGACCCACTGGCAGAGCGGCCCCAATGCCACTCAAACCAGTCTATGGGCCGCACCTCCCAGTAGACACGGCGCCACGGCAGCAACGGACACCGCACGGCACCACACCAGTGTGAACAAGGTGTAATAGCTCACTTACCACCCTCAGCCTAACCCTATATTAGTAGTAATTAGCTACACATGGGCCATTTCTTTCCTAGCAGCCTCCCAGTCTGACTGGGAGAGCATGGTAAGTGAGCTATTACACCTTGTTCACACTGGTGTGGTGCCGTGCGGTGTCCGTTGCTGCCGTGGCGCCGTGTCTACTGGGAGGTGCGGCCCATAGACTGGTTTGAGTGGCATTGGGGCCGCTCTGCCGGTGGGTCGTTTCCCCCCCTGTGGGCATTGGTGTCGCGGCGGTGGTGGGCGCCGCCCGGTGCTGCGCCATTTTATGCTAGGGACGTTAGGGACCCACTCTGAATAGGTGGCCTTGACGTGGCGAGTGGGCTTGTACTTTTTGATCAAAAATGTATACTAACAACCTGTTAGTTTTTGATATTATGCTGAGAAGCAATCAGATCATTATACAAGATTGTAGATGTGCACCATGTCTGTTTCTTCTACCTAATTTACAAATCTGTTTAACTTCCTGGCAACAGTTGATTTGAAATAAAAAAAAGTTCCCCTTTAAAGATGGCCTAGGCTGTAAGAAGATTGCCAAGACTTTAAACCTAAGCTGCAGCAAGAACATACAGCGTCTCATATAACAGGTTTAACGCAGAACAGGCCTCGCCTTTGTCGACCAAAGAAGTTGAGTGCACGTACCTATTGTCATATCCAGAGGTTGTCTTTGGGAAATAGACATATGAGTGCTGCCAACTTTGTTTTCCTGTGGTTGTAAGCATCCCTGTTCTCCTGCAAAGGCATCTGTTGTTCTCCTAAGATCTGTAGGCATTCCCAGGCAGTGATGATGCTGTAAACTGTCAAGACTGATAACAGTAGCCAATCAGCTGCAGTCTACTCCCTACAGCTCTCCTCTTTGTTTACCTCAAAGCTACACATCCCATTCCATTCAGCGCCCCCCTGGTGGAATCGACAGCCAGGGACCGCAGTTAATATCCTGCAGTGGAAATCAATGCTGTAAGGCTATTAACCCTTTTTATATACAGGTAGGCCATTGGTACTTAAGAGGTTAATTATACCACACAGTCAATGGTTTTAACGTAAAAAGAAATATACCAAAGTCCAGAATTGCACCTTTTTGCTCACTTCATATAGCAGAAAAAAAATTATAAAAAATGATTAAAATGTTACATCATCAAAGCAAAAATGGTACAGTTAAAAACTACAGATCACAACGCAAATAAATTAGCCCTCATATAGCCCCACATATGAAAAAATAAAAAAGTTATAGAGTCATCTCCCTAAAAGTTGCATAATGGAATTTTTGTTTTAATTTTTTTTCCCAATTTTGTGGTCTTTTGTGATGTCATTACAAAATACAATTAGTCCCACAAACAACAAGCCCTATAAATGGAAAATTGATGGAAAATCTGAAGCGTTATGGATTTTAAAAAGGCAAGAAGAAAAAATAACATAAAAAACAAAAAATTGATGCACCATAAAGGGATTAAAAGGTAAAATGGCCAAAAAAAGTATGCAAATATATTGGTAGGGTTTATATATTCCCAAGCGCTTATCAACATGCACAATGATCTAATGCTTCTCAGCAACATTTATTAAACTAACAGGTCGTTAGTGTACTTTATGATCATGAAGTGCAAGCCCACAAGCCACGTCACAGCCTCCTGTAAGTAACGGGTCCCTAACATAAAATGGCATAGCACTTAGCGGCGACCACCAGAGCTGCAACACCAGTACCCACAGGGGGAATTACCCACTGGCAGAGCAGCCCCAGTGCCACTCAAACCAATCCCAGGGCTGCGCCTCCCCACAGACACGGCGCTGCAGCAGCAATGGACGCTGCACAGCACTATACCAGTGAGAAAAAGGTGTAAAAGCTCACTTACCATGTGCTCCCAGTCAGACTGGGAGGCTGCCAGAAAGGAAGGGGCCCTGTGCAGCTTCCTGCTAATTTATATAGGGCTGGGCTGAGGGGGAGGGGCAGAGTACAGACCAAGTAAAAACTAAAAAAAAAAAAGAGGGGGATAGAAAACACAATGTGAATTCAAATAGAGAAAACAGACACGGTCGCACATCTACAATATGCACGATGATCTAATACTTCTCAGCAACATTTATTAAACTAACAAGTCGTTAGTGTACTTTATGATACGACCTGTTAGTTTAATAAATGTTGCGACGAATGTGCAACCATGTCTGTTTTCTCTATTTGAATTCACATTTAATAAATATTGTGTGTGCTAGTGATGCAAATAGGTCCTTTCTTTTCAGTTGTATTTGTCCCTTTTTGTAATCATTTTTTTAACACAATATTGTATGCGAGTAATTTACTAATAAAGGTTATGGGAACAAAAGCCATCTAAAAATTCTGCAAATGTCCGCTGATTCAGAGTATTCTTTAGGAGGAAACATATCCTAGCAAAAACCGTCATTCCATTTCATAGCCAGCATTGCAGTAACCCTTGTAATCATATTTGATTATGTAAAGCTCCAGCAAACTGCTCAAATTCATTTTCATTTTGACTCCTCCTTTCCCGACTGTGTTTTTTTATGAATGACTAGCAATCAATGACAAAGAATGACTGCCAACTGCCCACTCAACCTTCTCTACACTCTGCACGTACACACTGTGGCATGGAGCAACACTCGCTGACTGCAGATGAGGCATCAAGTAATTGTACACGGTACTTATCAAGTGAGCTAAATGCTTTTTATAATACATGAGGCAATAAAGGCAGTCAGTGAAAGAGAATTAGGGGATGGAAATACGGAGTTTGTTTAGCAACAATTCAGTCACTGTAGATAGTAAATGTATACATGCATGCATTCTCCACTAACCACAGTGTATGGGAGTTGTAAGCAAGCAGCAGGAAAAGTACTTCAGGAAACATGTCTCACCCAAATTGTTTGACTGGGTGACATATCACAGTCTGGGAAAGCTGGGTTTGTGCGTTGTAAACCTAGTTCACTAAATCCTTGAAGGGGTACTCCGCACCTAGACATCTTATCCCCTATCCAAATGATAGGGGATAAGATGTATGATCGCGGGGGAACCGCCACTGGGAACCCCCGCGATCTCTCCTGCAGCACCCTGTGTCATTAGGTGCATGGAGTGAAGTTTGCTCCGTGCCTGATGAAGGGGAATACAGGGGTTGTAGTATTGTGATGTCACAGCCCCACTTCCTCGTGACATCACGTCCCACCCTCTCAATGTAAGTCCACGGGAGGGGGTGTGGTGATGGTCACGCCCTCACCCATAGACTTGTATTGAGGAGGCGGTGCGTGACATCACGAGGGGGCGGGGCATGATGGCACGATACTCCGACCCCTGTATCGCCCGTCATAAGGCATGGAGCAAACTTCACTCCATGCACCTAATGACACAGGGTGCTGCAGGAGAGATCGCGGATCGCGGGACCCTCGTGATCAGACATCTTATCCCCTACCCTTTGGATAGGGGATAAGATGTCTTGGGTGCGAAGTACCCCATTAAGAAGTACTCCAGTGCAGTAAAACTTATTCCCTATTTAAAGGATAGGGGATAAGTTTTAGATCGCTGGGGTTTCAACCATTGGGACCCCCCGCGATCTCCTGCACAGTACCCCGGCAGTCCCCAGGAAGGGAGCATGTCGACGACCGCAAAAGGTGGTGGCCAACCTGCCCCCATATATCTCTATGGGAGAGCTGGAGATACCGGAACGCTATATCTCCTGAACTCCCACAAAGATACATGTACGCTGTCACTTCATGCGTGGGTCCATGCCCCCTTTTTGGGGACTGCTGGGGTACTGTGTGTTGCTCCCCCCCCTTTGGATAGGGAATAAGTTTTACTGCACTGGAGCACCTCTTTAAAAGAGTGTATTGCCTGGCTTTATGGAATAATGGAATGGATAGAAGTCAGCCCACTATTTCTTCTCACTTCAGTATAGGTTTTGTGTAAGGCCCTAGTTAAAAGTGGATTCCAGCATAATAAAATGTTTCCTGGAGGACTGAAAAAAGAAATTAAAGGGGTACACCACTGAAAAATATATATATATTTTTTTTTTTTTTTAAATCAACTGGTGCAAGTAAGTAGAAAAGATTTGTAAATTAATTTATATAAACATCTTAATCCTTCTAGTACTTATCAGCTGTTGAAGGCTCCAGAGGAAGTTCTTTTCTTTTTGATTTTTTTTCTGTCTGACCACAGTGCTCTCTACTGACACCTCTGTCCGTGTCAGGAACTGTCCAGAGTAGGAGAAAATCCCCATAGCAAACCTATCCTGCTCTAGACAGTTCCTGACACGGACAGAGGTGTCAGTAGAGAGCACTGTGGTCAGACTGAAAAGAACTATAAAATTTCCTCTGTAGTATACAGCAGCTGATAAGTACTGGAATGATTAAGATTTTTAAATAGAAGTAATTTACAAATCTATTTAACTTTGCAACAGTTGAGCCACAATGGTGTCCAATTTCAGGATCTGCAGCGGCACCAGTGTAGGTAAGAATCTTGGCTTGTTTTTTTTTTAACATCCTAAGCAAATACAGTGTCCACCTTGTGCACTCTGGGTCAAAGAGGCAGGAAAGCCAAGCTACAGGTATTTAACCCCTTAAGGACCAAGCCCATTTTTACCTTAAGGACCACTGACCACTGTCACTTAAAGGAAATCTGTCATCCTAATCACCTGCACTAAACCTGTTACACAGGCTTGTAGTGCGGGTGATCCTGATTAAAACGCTTCTTATCTCATTAAAACTGTGCAGCGGTTCGCCAGATATCTTAATTTTTAGTTATATGGTATTCCCAGGCTTGGGACTCAGTGGGAGGTCCGCAGCATCAGCACGGACTCGCTTACATCATTTTCGCCGGGCGGAGCGGCTGCCCGGCTCATGAATATTCATGGCTGCCTCATCGCAGTCTTCCTCCTGGTGTAGGTCACGTGGGTAGCGCCGCTATCTATGCAGGAGAACGCCGCTTCCGGGTGTACGGCGCGTGGCGTGCCTCTTGAGAAAGCGAAACGATCGTAGGGGTCGAGGCGGTGGCTGCTCTCCCACATGGGTAAGGTTATTTCAGTACGCTGATGTGATCGCTCATTTTCTTCTGTATGGACTATGTCTGCATTTACCCAGTACTTATCTTATACATGTGATGCATTTGCACTTTATGGTTAAATATATTTTGAGCTCTGGATAGGAATAACTAATGGTTATCCCCACAGATATACTATACTGACATAAGCCCATATCTAATGTATGTATATTATAAAGGAAATACTTTTGTTGTACTTGAGATTTTGCATGTTCATACATGTTATTCATTTTTCAGTTGGATCATGAGCGGTTATAATAATATATTTTTCTGAGCAACCATTTATTGCCCCTTTTGTTGTATTGGATACCCATCCTTGTCACTTCTCCATTGCTGCATGATACATGTTTTTAATTGAATATGTGTTTAATAAAGTAAAGACGTATATATTTTTTATATAGGTGCTGTTTGAACTCTTTTTTTCTATGGTGTTTAATAATATTATTGAGTTCCCCTGTTGATGACAGGATTTTTTTGCACTCCCTTATGGGTGTCAATATGACACAAGGGAGATATTTTTACAATAAACTAGAACTGTGGTATTTAACAGTTTTTAATGAGGTAAGAAGCGTTTTAATCAGGATCACCCGCACTACAAGCCTGTGTAACAGGTTTAGTGCAGGTGATTCTGATGACAGATTTCCTTTAAAGCATTAATAACTCTGGGATGCTTTTACTTTTCATTCTGATTCCGAGATTGTTTTTTGTGACATATTCTACTTTATGTTAGTGGTAAATTTTCGGCGATACTTGCGTCATTTCTTGGTGACAAATTCCCAAATTTGATGAAAAAATTTAAAAATTAGCATTTTTCTAACTTTGAAGCTCTCTGCTTGTAAGGAAAATAGACATTCCAAATAATTTACCGTATTTATCGGCGTATAACACGCACTTTTTAGGCAAAAATTTTTAGCCTAAAGTCTGTGTGCGTGTTATACGCCGATACACCCCCAGGAAAGGCAGGGGGAGAGAGGCCGTCGCTGCTCGCTTCTCTCCCCCTGCCTTTCCTGGGGTCTAGAGCGCTGCTGTCGGCCCTTTTCACCCCCTGGTTATCGGCGCCGCTGCCCGTTCTGTCCCCCTGACTATCTGTGCCGGCACCGATAGCCAGGGGGAGAGAAGGGGCAGCGGCACCCATTGCCGGCGCCGCTGCCCCGTTGCCTCCCCCCATCCCCGGTGGCATAATTACCTGAGTCCGGTCCGCGCTGCTCCGCTGCACCAGGCCTCCGTCGTGCGTCCCCGGCGTCATTGCTATGCGCTGAACGGCGCGGCGCAAGACGTCAGAGCGCCACGCCGTGCATAGCAATGACGCTGGGGACGCACGACGGAGGCCTGGAGCAGCGCGGACCGGACTCAGGTAATTATGCCACCGGGGATGGGGGGAGGCAACGGGGCAGCGGCGCCGGCAATGGGTGCCGCTGCCCCTTCTCTCCCCCTGGCTGTCGGCGCCGCTTCTCTCCCCCTGGCTATCGGCGCCGGCACCGATAGTCAGGGGGACAGAACGGGCAGCGGCGCCGATAACCAGGGGGTGAAAAGAGCCGACAGCAGCGCTCTAGACCCCAGGAAAGGCAGGGGAGAGAAGCGGGCAGCGACGGCCTCTCTCCCCTGCCTTTCCTGGGGGTATATCGGGGTATACACGCGCACACACGCACCCTCATTTTTTCATGGATATTTGGGTAAAAAACTTTTTTTTACCCAAATATCCTTGGTAAAATGAGGGTGCGTGTTATAGGCCGGTGCGTGGTATACCCCGATAAATACGGTATTTATTGATTCACAGATACAATATGTCTACTTTATATTTTCATCATAAAGTTGATATGTTTTTACTTTTGGAAGACATCAGAGGGCTTCAAACTTCAGCAGCAATTTTCAAATTTTTCACAAAATTTTCAAAATCGGAATTTCGTCAGTTTTGAAGTGGATTTGAAGGGCCTTCATTTTAGAAATACCCCATAAATTACCCCATTATAGAAACTGCAGCCCTCAAAGTATTCAAAATCACATTCAGAAAGTTTGTTAACCCTTTAGGTGTTTCACAGGAATAGCCGCAAAGTGAAGGAGAAAATTCAAAATCTTCATTTTTTTCATTCGCATGTTCTTGTAGAAGCCAGTTTTTGAATTTTTACAAGGGGTAATAGGAAAAAAAAAAAAACATTAAATTTGTAACCAAATTTCTCTCGAGTAAGGAAATACCTCATATATGTATGTCAAGTGTTCGGCGGGCGCAGTAGAGGGCATAGAAGGGAAGGAGCGATAATGGGATTTTGGAGAGTGAATTTTGCTGAAATGTTTTTGGAGGGGCATGTCGCATTTAGGAAGCCCCTATGGTGCAAGAAGAGCAAAAAAAAACAACACATGGCATACTATTTTTGAAACTACACCCCTCAAGGCACAGAACAAGGGGTCCAGTGAGCCTTAACACCTCATAAGTGTTTGACGACTTTTCGTTAAAGTCAGATGTGTAAATGAAAAAAAAAAAGTGCAGTTTTTTCCTCAAATTTACCATATTTACAAAGGGTAATGGGAGAAAATGCCCCCCAAAAGTTGTAACCCCATCTCTTCTGAGTATGGAAATACCCCATATGTGGATGTAAAGTGCCCTGCGGGCGAACTTCAATGCTCAGAAGAGAAGGAGTCACATTGAGCTTTTGGAGAGAGAATTTGTTTGGAATGGAAGTCAGGGGGCATGTGTGAATGACCCGCCCCTGACCCGCCCGTGTGAATGTACCCTGTACATTCACATAGGGGGGCAAACCTCCAGCTGTTGCAAAACTACAACTCCCAGCATGTACTGACAGACCGTGAATGCTGGGAGTTGTACTTTTGCAACAGCTGGAGGCACACTGGTTGGAAAACCAGGTTCTGTTACCTAACTCAGTATTTTCCGACCAGTGTGCATCCAGCTGTTGCAAAACTACAACTCCCAGCATGTACTGATTGCCGAAGGGCATGCTGGGAGATGTAGTTATGCAGCAGCTGGAGGTACGCAACTACAACTCCCAGCATGCTGAGACAGCTGTTTGGGCATGCTGAGATTTTTAGTTTTGCAAGATCTGAAGGGCCACAATTTAGAGACCACTGCACAGTGATCTCCAAACTGTGGCCCTCTAGATGTTGCAAAACTACAAATTCCAGCATGCCCAGACAGCAAACTGCTGTCTGGGCATGCTGGGAGTTGTAGTTTTGCAAGATCTAGAGGCCCACAGTTTAGAGACCACTGCACAGATGACCTCTAGATGTTGCAAAACTACAAATGCCAGCATGCCCAGAGCGCAAACAGCTGTCTGGGCATGCTGGGAGTTGCAGTTTTGCAACATCTTGAGGGCTAAAGTTTAGAGACCACTGTATAGTGGTCTCAAAACTGTAGCCCTCCAGATGTTGCTAGGCAACTACTCACTGGCTTCTGTAGGATAGTCGTACCAGGGAGCCGCATCACCGTCCTCTGCCGCCCGCTGCCGATCGCCGATGGGCGAGTGGACCTCTGTTGCCGGTCACAGTCGGTTTCCCCGTTCTGCCCGGACTACTGTGGGTGGGCAGAACGGGGGGAACAGAACTTTAACCCCCCTCCCCCCCAATCTGCTATTGGTCGGTCGCTTCTGACAGACCAATAGCAGGGATTGGAGGAGTGGCACCTCACTCCTATGCCTTCAGGGGGATGGGGGGTGTCTTGGACAACCCCGATCCCCCTTATTTTTTGGGTCACCGGAGACCCGTAATCACCGCAAATCGCCGGTGTGAATTCACCGGCAATTTGCAGCGATCGCCAACATGGGGGGGGCGGGGGTGTCTCAGGACCCCCTGGGCATTGGCATGGAATGCCTGCTGATAGATATCAGCAGTCATCCCGGTCCGGTCCAGTCCCTGCCTGGCGCACGGCGGAGACCGAAATTCCCACGGGCGTACAGGTTTGCCCTTGGTCCTTAAGTACCAGGGCGTCAGGGCGTACCTTTAAGCTGGTGGTCTCTAAAAGGTTAATTACAGTTTTGCTGCTTATGTGATATGCTGAGAAGTGCATGCACAACTTTGCTGCCAGTGTTTGTTCAGGACTAAACAAAGCCAAGTATGGAATTTTGACCCCATTAACCCTATGAAGTGTCATTGGAAATCATGATTATAACCCGACACAGTCTATACAGTATGTTATGTACAACAGAGGCTATCTATTTTTAACTGTGTTCAACGCAGCATAAGCTGGCAAGACTCCTTGTTCTTTCTCTGTTCTCAGATAAGAGTTAGTTCTATCTCAAGCTTAAAGGGAATCTGTCAGCTGCATTCGCTGCTAAGATCTGCAGTCGCCATTGGATAGCTGAGTCTCTCAATCAACTCATCAACCCTTGACATCGGGTACACATCAAATTTTGACACTTCATTTAACTTACGGAATTCATTACAAAACTGCAGCGTGCCATCTGGTTTTAGAATCAGGACAATGGGACTTGACCATTCACTTTTGGATTTCTCAATAACACATAGGTCTAACATCATGTTGACCTATTTAGAAATGGCATGTCTACAAGCTTTTGTTACTGTATGGTTTCAAATGATCTCGTACATGCAGCACCGATAAAAATGTAAGGCAATTCGGAAAATAAGTCAATTTTTTTTATTTTTTTTTAAAGAAAAATATCTTGCTTTTGGACCCTGAATATATATCCTTTTAACTTATTCTTACAAGGGGTGCTTACTGCTGACACAGGGGTTTCTGGAACACCTTACTAGGAAAGCTCACTGCTGACAAAGACTCTTGTCCTTTAAAGGAGTACTCCGGTGGAAAACATTTCTTTTATTTTAATCAACTGGTGCCAGAACATTAAACAGATTTGTAAATGACTTCTATTTAAAAATCTTAAAGGGGTATTCCAGGCAAAACCTTTTTTTATATATAGCAACTGGCTCCAGAAAGTTAAACAGATTTGTAAATTCGGGTAGAAAAACAGACATGGTGCACATCTACAATCTTGTATAATGATCTGCTTGCTTCTCAGCATAATATCAAAAACTAACAGGTTGTTAGTATACATTTTTGGTCAAAAAGTACAAGCCCACTTGCCACGTCAAGGCCACCTATTTAGAGTGGGTCCCTAATGTCCCTAGCATAAAATGGCGCAGCACCGGGCGGCGACCACCACCGTTGCGACACCAATGTTGTATACTAACAACCTGTTAGTGTTTGATATCATGCTGAGAAGCAAGCAGATCATTATACAAGATTGTAGATGTGCACCATGTCCTTTTTTCTACCCGAATTCACACTGTGATTTCTATCCCCTCCTTTTTTTTTTTGAACATGTGCTGCACTCTTCCCCACCCCCTCAGCCCAACCCTATATAAGTAGTAGTTAGCTACACATGGGTCATTTCTTTCCTATCAGCCTCCCAGTCTGACTGGGAGAGCATGGTAAGTGAGCTATTACATCCCTGTTCACACTGGTGTGGTGCTGTGCGGTGTCCGTTGCTGCCGTGGCGCCGTGTCTGCGGGGGGGTGAGGCCCATAGAATTGGTTTGAGTGGCATTGGGGCCGCTCTGCCGGTGGGTCGTTCCCCCCTGTGGGCATTGGTGTCGCGGCGGTGGTGGTCGCCGCCCGGTGCTGCGCCATTTTATGTTAGGGACGTTGGGGACCCACTCTGGATAGGTGGCCTTGACGTGGCGAGTGGGCTTGTACTTTTTGATCAAAAATGTATACTAACAATCTGTTAGTTTTTGATATTATGCTGAGAAGCAAGCAGATCATTATACAAGATTGTAGATGTGCACCATGTCTGTTTTTCTACCCGAATTCACAGATTTGTAAATTACTTCTATTAAAAAATCTTAATCCTTCCAATAGTTATTAGCTTCTGAAGTTTTCTGTCTAACTGCTCAATGATGATGTCACGTCCCGGGAGCTGTGCATGATGGGAGAATATCCCCATAGGAACTGCACAGCTCCCGGGACGTGAGTCATCAGAGAGCAGTTAGACAGAAATAGCAACTCAACTTCAGAAGCTAATTAACTATTGGAAGGATTAAGATTTTTTAATAGAAGTAATTTACAAATCTGTTTAACTTTCCGGAGCCAGTTGATATATAAAAAAAAGTTTTGGCCTTGAATACCCCTTTAATCCTTCCAGTACTTATCAGCTGTTGTACGATTTTTAAATAGAAGTAATTTACAAATCTGTTTAACTTTCTAGCACCAGTTGATTTAAGAAAATTTTTTTCCACTGGAGTACCCCTTTAAGAGGTACAACTGTTCTGGTTTTCTCCTACACGGCTCATACAGTTTTTAATTTACTTCTCCTCTCCCCCTCTCTTGTAATAGCACAAACACTGGGTTCCCTAAGTAAAAGGTTCCAAATTGCCAGAAAGTTAAACAGATTTGTAAATTACTTCTATTAAAAAATCTTAATCCTTCCAGTACTTTTTAGGGGCTGTATACTACAGAGGAAATTTTTTTATTTTTGGATTTCTCTTGTCACGACCACGGTGCTCTCTGCTGACCTCTGCTGTCCAATTTAGGAACTCTCCAGATCAGGAAAAAATCCCCATAGCAAACATATGCTGCTCTGGACAGTTCCTAAAATGGACAGCAGAGAGCACTGTGGTCATGACATCAGAGAAATCTAAAAAGAAGAAAAAAAATTCCTCTGTAGTATACAGCTCCTAAAACTTTCTGTCACCAGTTGATAAAAAAAAAAAAAAAAAGTTTTCCACGGGAGTAACCCTTTAACAATGCCCAGGAGTCCTGATGGTTGTCTGCCACAAACACACTTTAATGTGAAAAACTTGCAAATATTCAATAAGGCAAAAGACAATCTTAATCCTTCCCATCCTTGCTAACCAAACTTTCCTACATGTCGTTCAAAGTCTCACAGTGGAGCACCTGTATCAAGGTCACCAAGCTACCATAGTCCAACAGTCAGCACAACATAACATCCTTTGGACACAGTACACACCTTAGGTCTGCAGCAATACCTGTAAATAGGGATACACAGATGGAGGTGTTGAAATCCATAGACCCAGTCGTCACGGGACAATTTGCAGCTATATGCCCAAGTTTACAACCTTTCCAACACTTTATGTGTTCTACTGGTTCTAAGCCTAACTGCTAGTTCCCCCTCGGAGCCAACTGGAACAATTTTACCAGACATGTGGGACAACTTGTCACTGGCGCTGGTATGTCTGGAAGACGCCTGGCATAGTTCCTCAGTAGTGCTGTACCTCTTTACAAATTTTATCATGCATTTGTAACATCCATAGCAAACTCTCTGAAAAAGTCCAGGGGAGCTACCCGCACACATGCAGGTTTACTCCGAGTCTGGCAAGGATATTACCATCGAGTGTGATGTATTCTTTGGCATATTGCTGGTTGGCCGGTAGCTTCTTACTCGCTGCTGCTGCTGCTGTAGTATGGCCTGGGTAAACGATTGTAGTGGTTTCTCTCTCAGCCTGGATCATCACGTATTCCATAAATTCCTCTATTACAGAAGCCTCTTTATGAAGCCTGTCTGCAGCTTTTACCTAAGACATGAATGTGCAAATCTGTGCATATCTCTTATCTCTGTGCATAACTTTATATGTTTATGTGTCCTTCTTGATCAAGCACTAACTATACAATATAAAAAAGCAAAAAATGTGCAGCTCACAGCTATACTGTCCGAGGTTTACCTGGATGTTCATCAATACCCTATGGTGCAAAAAATCATGCGTGACTAAAGGGTCATTGATATGCCTCAAGTACCCTGAAACGCGTCTACTCTGAACTATTACCTGATATTTACTGCTACTACTTTTACTCCAATTGTGACCATCTTCCAAGTTCTTTTGGCCACTCCGGGTAAGCTGCTACTGCCACTGTGCCATCAGACGGTGTCTCGACCTCACTTACAATCTGGGAGCGGGGAAGATACGAGCCTCATTGCTGGATGCCGTCACTACCAGCTGCCATGACCCCGCAGGCTCTGCCAAGCCTGCCATTTCCAGCTAAGAGGTCCGGTCGGGTGAGAGGTACAGTGTACCATCTACTTTGCGGTGAGCATACTGCAGATTTATTGCTTACAATAGACTGCCTAATTCTTTTGCCCCGATCAGGACTGAATTTGAACTCTCTTATTTTACTGCCAAGTTACCCCACTGTTGGAGAGCTATTTTGGATTATCAGATGCCGGATGACAGGACACCCTTGTAATCGAATTTTACCATCTAAATCTGCAAGAACATATATCTGAGCTATTTGTTTATACTATTGTCCATTTATATGAATAACATATATACTGGATCAGCCATTGTATTTTGATATGTTGCATACTTTTTTTTGGAGTAAACTGTTTACAAGTTTATCTATACACTATCCGAATTATTAATCTTATCCTCTGTAGTTAGCAGTTTTATATGTAAATTTTTTTATGCCAATTACTACCCTGTTCACAAGGGCCCTGTGATAGGGTAGCACTTCACATACTTACCATATTTTATGTTTTTTTATAAAATTAATTTGTAATTGAAGCACGGTCTCTCTGCAAATAATTCACAATCCACTATATATATTAGTCATCATGTACCAGTCCTTTTAGTTCTGGTTACGTCATTGAAGTCTGGATCCATAATTTTTTTATATACAATAATCTTCTCTATCTTTACTGCTGGCTTACTACCAGCCACCAATAAAGCCAACAAAAGGGTCATCAAATGTGTTACTTGTCAAAATGTCTCCTTTGAGTCTGCAGACCTTGGGACTACAACTCCAATTAAGAGTACAGTTTCCTAATAGCCTTAGCCCACAGACTGTGTGTTACATCTTTTAAAGGGCTATTATCATATAAAAAAAATACAAAAAAAGCTGTGATCGCTATTTATAAGCCGGGAAAGTCCTTTTCTCTCTCTCGGATCTGCAGTCTGGCAAGTCGAGCACAATGTTGTCCACTTACTAGAAATCTCAGCAGGTCTCAAGAAGATCTGGGCAACATGTTGAAATTTTTTTTTTTTTTTGCGTCAAACAAATCAAATTTAATGAGGCACAAACAGATAAGCAGAACGAAAACAGTGTATACATGCAGCCGAGCACTAGATAACTTATTATAATAGAGTACATAACAAGCGTCCATAACAAGTAAACAGGGAAAAGGCATGGCAGGTAGCAATCCAGGAATATCAGGTAAAAGACCAGAAGGGATAAATGACAAAATCAAGGGTATAAAGATAATGACAAGCAGTAGTGTAGGTCTGGAGAGATGACAATAGAGTTAACTTGGGCAATGACACAATCCCGGCACAAATCAGGGCTGCCAAGGAGTATGGCTGTGCCAGGACAGATTCCAAGGAAACCCACAACAACGCCCCCTTAGAAGCATTTACTAATTTGAGCTGGGCCAGTCGAGCTACATGGTAATATTTTATGAAGTTTGGTATCGAGAGGCCACCCAATCGTCTTTGGTAATGCATAATCTTACCGAAGATGCATGATCGCTGGCCTCGCCATATAAAATGAAACATGTCTTTCTGCAGGGCCCTTAGGTAACTGAGGTTAGCAGGAATCAGCAGGGCATGAAACACGTACAATAGGCATGGCAGTACCACCATCTCAATAGCATGTACCGTGCCAATCCTTGAGATATACGGTAGATCTCATACTTTGAGGTCGGCCCTAATGGCCCTGTAGAGCTTAGGGTAATTGGCTGAGTATAATGACGAAATGGAGTTGGTAAGGGATATCCCAAAATAGGGGAGACTAGAGTGCGACTTCTGGAACCAAAAATTCAACTCAATACGTTCCTGGGTAAAGAGGGGGAAGTCGCTATAGAGGACCTCAGATTAGAGGACCTCAGATTTTGAACTGTTTACTCCCCGAGAGCTAAAAAAAAAAAAAAAACAATGGCAATGCCTAAAACAAGTTAAGTAAGGATCAAAAGTTTATTTAAAATGATAGTTACCCTTTCAAGCCCATTAACCTGCTGTCATCAGCACCTGTGCTGATTTTGGTCACACTAAAACCTGGACCGACCAAAAAATGTAAGCACTACCAAATGCATTCCATTCTATAAAATTTGAGGCCTGAAAACTTTACCTCATCGGATATGGTCTCCTAGGGATTCAACAATTTTTGGACTTCTTATATCTCACTCAGCTTTTCCTAGAAGAGATATGTGCTTCCTGAGACCTGGTAGCAACATATGACAAGTACCTTAGTGAAATTTAGGCACCAACCAACCACCGGAGCCCAGCACAGCACAGCTCAAAATGATCCCAAGGATCAGCGACCCAAATGAGGGGTGGACTAAACATATGTTTATTATACACTACAACTCAGCCCTGAATGGACTGAGTAAAAAAGTCCACTGTTTATCCCTCACTGAAAATAGTTAAAACTTAACTCTTATTTTCACCTAAATCATATAGAAAAAGTGATCTGATATTGAATTAAAAACCCAGCATCATCAGTGCTCTATTCATTTTGTGTATACATGTCCATCAGGACTAGGAATGGACTGGGTATAAACAGCACACCTGCAGAATGTGCTCTTAACTGTGCTGATGCTGTTATAAAATTACAATACCCCCTCTAACATGTTTCGTCACAGATGTAATGTCTTCAGAGGTTAAGGGGCACTAACCACGAGGATGTCACAAAGGGGGTAAATATAACCTCCCCAATCAAGATTCAATCACTCCCTCTCTCTCACAGCCAATGAGAAACTCAATCATAAGATTGACAGGTCATAAAACCTGTCACTAGGTAGATAAGATTAACCAATGGAGAGAACACTTACCTGAGCAGGTAACACCTGCTCAGTCAATGGTTCCTACAGTTGTCAATCACCCTATCTGAATAGGTGATTGGTTCGCTTACATCTCACTCAGCTTTTCCTAGAAGAGATATGTGCTTCCTGAGACCTGGTAGCAACATATGACAAGTACCTTGGTAAAATGTAGGGATCCCGACCACCAAAGCCCAGCACAGCACAGAGCCCACAGACAAATATCCCTGCAGATTTCATATTACAACCTGAAAGAAATCTAAATGTATACAGACAAGGATATACATATGCATAGAATGCAATCTGAAGTACAATTCTGAAAACCTTAGCTATGAAAAGATCTTCTATCCTGTTAGCGCCTACACATCATGACATTGCTCATCATGAGAATAGGAGATGAAAACAAAATGTTGCTTATTTTTACACCCAGCTGTCCCTTGTTTTTGCCAAAGACTGAACAAAAATACTTCTGTCATTTTTCCAATTACTGACAAGAAAGTTGTAACACCTTAGGCTTTACATGTTTAACACAATGTATATTTCTATTAATATCAATAAATATATACACATATATATATATATATACATATACATACAGTGACCCCCCGACCTACGATGGCCCCGACATATGATGAAATCGACATACGATGGCCTCTCAGAGGCCATCGCATGTCGATGTCAGCATCGACATACGATGCTTTTTTATGTCGGGGCCATCGCATTAAGTGCTATCCGGCAGCGCAAAATGCTTAAGCTGCTGCCGGATAGCAGCTTAATGTTCCCCGTGTGGTGCGGTAAGTATTACTTACCCCTCCACGATGCTCCGGGGTGCCCTCCGGGTCCAGCGCTGGTCTTCCGGTGTCTTCTCGGCCCTCTCCGATGACGTCAATACGCTGCTGCGCACGTCATCCAATAGGAATGGCGTACGCAGCGGCGTAATGACGTCGCTACGCAGGCCCAGTAAGGCCTTGCGGAAGACAGCAGAGGACCGGAGAAGACAGCAGAGAACCGGAGAAGACAGAAGAGGACCGGAGAAGACAGCAGAGAACCGGAGAAGACAGCAGAGGACCAGAGAAGACAGCGGAGAGCCCAGCGGAGGCCAGGGACAACATCTCGAGCGGCGGGGACAGGTGAGTACAGCTTCCTATAATTTACATTGCACAAATCCCTCAACATATGATGGATTCGACAAACGATGGCTCGTTTGGAACGAATTACCATCATATGTTGAGGGACCACTGTATATATATATATATATATATATATATATATATATATATATACACTGCTCAAAAAAATAAAGTGAACACTTAAACATTACAGTGTAACTCCAAGTCAATCACACTTCTGTGAAATCACACTGTCCACTCAGGAAGCAACACTGATTGACAATCAATTTCACATGCTGTTGTGCAAATGGAACAGACAACAGGTGGAAATTATAGGCAACTAGCAGGACACCCCCAATAAATAAATGGTTCTGAAGGTGGTGACCACAGACCACTTCTCAGTTCCTATGCTTCCTGGCTGATGTTTTGGTCACTTTTGAATGCTGGCGGTGCTTTCACTCTAGCATGAGACGGAGTCTACAACCCACACAAGTGGCTCAGGTAGTGCAGCTCATCCAGGATAGCACATCAATGCGAGCTGTGGCAAGAAGGTTTGCTGTATCTGTCAGCGTAGTGTCCAGAGCATGGAGGCGCTACCAGGAGACAGGCCAGTACATCAGGAGATGTGGAGGAGGCCGTAGGAGGGCAACCACCCAGCAGCAGGACCGCTACCTTCGCCTTTATGCAAGGAGGAGCACTGTCAGAGCCCTGCAAAATGACCTCCAGCAGACCACAAATGTGCATGTGTCCACTCAAATGGTCAGAAACAGACTCCATGAGGGTGGTATGAGGGCCCGACATCCACAGGTGGGGGTTGTGCTTACAGCTAGGGATCGACCGATATCGTTTTTTTAGGGCCGATACGATAATCGGTGGAGGTTAGGGCCAATAGCCGATAACTTATACCGATATTCCGGTATAAGTTATCGGCTATTTATCCCCCCTCGACACCGCTGCAGAGCATTGATTTAAAGCGGGCGCTTTAAATCAATGCACTGCAGTGGCTTTTGCGGTGCCATAGGCCGCCGCCGCCACCACCACCCGCTTCTCTCCCCCTACCTGTCAGGGTGGTCCGGGCCATCCATCGTTCCTGTAGTGTCCGGGGGCATTCCGGGTGGAGGGTGAACCGGTCCGGGCTGTTCTTCTTCTTCTTCTCCGGCGGTCATCTTCTCCCCTCTGGGCGGGCTCCGCCCTAGTACGCTGCATAGACGCCGCTGCGCAGTGACGCCCGTGCGCAGCGACGCACCTGACGTCACGGTGTCTATGCAGCGTACTAGGCCGGAGCCTGCCCGGAGTGGAGAAGAAGACCGCGGGAGAAGAAGGACAGCCTGGACCGGTTCACTCTTCACCCGGAATGCCGCCGGACACTACAGGAACGATGGATGGCCCGGACCACCCCCATTACGGGTAAGTTTAATTTTTTTTTATTGACTCGGAGGGTGGGGGAGGGTGGGGGAGGGGCCCGACCGGTATAGCGGTATGGGCAAAAATCCATACCGGTATACCGCCCAGCACTACGGTAGGGGGTGCGAAGCGGTGCGGTGGGTCGGCGGTCACGGTGCGGCGGGTCGGGGGGGGAGGGTCGGTCACAGTGGTGTGCGGTGCGGCGGGTCGGGGGCGGTGCGGGGGGCGGGGCATTATCGGCTTATCGGCAAGGTAATTGCCGATACCGATAATGCCCAAAATCGTGATTATCGGCCGATAATATCGGCCATACCGATAATTGGTCGATCCCTACTTACAGCCCAACACTGTGCAGGACGTTTGGCATTTGCCAGAGAACACCAAAATTGGCAAATTCGCCACTAGCGCCCTGTGCTCTTCCCAGATGAAAGTAGGTTCACACTGAGCACATGTGAAAGACATGACAGAGTCTGGAGACACTGTGGAGAACGTTCTGCTGCCTGCAACATCCTCCAGCATGACCGGTTTTGCGGTGGGTCAGTAATGGTGTGGGGTGGCATTTCTTCAGGGGGCCGCACAGCGCTTCCTGTGCTTGCCAGAGGTAGCCTGACTGCCATTAGGTACCAAGATGAGATCCTCAGACCCCTTGTGAGACCATATGTTGGTGCAGTTGGCCCTGGGTTCCCCCTAACGCAAGACAATGCAAGACCTCATGTGCCTGGAGTGTGTCAGCAGTTCCTGCAAGAGGAAGGCACTGATGCTATGGACTGGTCCGCCCGTTCCCCAGACCTGAATCCAATTGAGCACATATGGGACATCATGTCTTGCTCCATCCACCAACCATTCGCGGATGCTTTAGTCCAGGTCTGGGAGGACATCCCTCAGGAGACCATCCGCAACCTCATCAGGAGCATGCCCAAGCGTTGTAGGGAGGTCATACGGGCACGTGGAGGCCACACACACTACTGAGCCTCATTTTGACTTGTTTTAAGGACATTACATCAAAGTTGGATCAGCCTGCAGTGTGGTTTTCTACTTTGATTTTGAGTGTGACTCCATATCCAGACCTCCATGGGTTGATAAATTTGATTTCCATTGATCATTTTTGTGTGATTTTGTTGTCAGCACATTCAACTATGTAAAGACGAAAGTATTTCTTACGATTAGTTCATTCATTCAGATCTATGATGTGTTATCTTAGTGTTCCCTTAATTTTTTTGAGCAGTGTATACAGTCACGGCCATAAATGTTGGCACCCCATGAAGTATTTCTAACAGAAAAGGATTGCAGTAACATGTTTTGCTATACTCATGTTTATTCCCTATGTGTGTATTGGAACTAAACCAAAAAAGGGAGGAAAAAAACCAAACTGGACATAATGTCACACCAAATTCCAAAAATGGGCTGGACAAAATTATTGGCACCCTTAACTTAATATTTGGTTGCACACCCTTTGGAAAAAAAATAACTGAAATCAGTCGCTTCCTATAACCATCAATAAGCTTCTTACACCTCTCAGCTGGAATGTTGGAACACTCTTCCTTTGCAAACTGCTCCAGGTCTCTCTTATTGGAAGGGTGCCTTTTCCCAACAGCAATTTTAAGATCTCTCCACGGGTATTCAATGGGTTTTAGATCTGGACTCGTTACTGGCCACTTCAGAACTCTTCAGCGCTTTGTTTTCATCCATTTCTGGGTGCTTTTTGACATATTATTGGTTTTTGATGTATGATTGGGGTCATTGTCCTGCTGGAAGACCCAAAATCTCGGACACAAACCCAGCTTTCTGACACTTGGCTGTACAGAGCGGCCCAAAATCCATTGGTAATCCTCAGATTTCATGATGCCTTGCACACATTCAAGGCACCCAGTGCCAGAGGCAGCAAAACAACCCCAAAACATAATTGAACCTCCACCATATTTCACTGTAGGTACTGTGTTCTTTTCCTTGTAGGCCTCATTTTTGGTAAACAGTAGAATGATGTGCTTTACCGAAAAGCTCTATCTTGGTCTTATCTGTCCACAAGACGTTTTTCCAGAAGGATTTTGGCTTATTCAAGGTCATTTTGGCAAAATGTAGTCATGCTTTTTGTGTCTCAGTGGGGTCCTCCTGGGTCTCCTGCCATAGCGTTTCATTTCATTTAAATGTCAACGGACAGTTCGCGCTGACACTGATGCTCCCTGAGCCTGCAGGACAGCTTGAATATCTTCGGAACTTGTTTGGGGCTGCTTATCCACCATCCGGACTATCCTGCGTTGACACCTTTCTTCCATTTTTCTCTTCCGTCCATGCCCAGGGAGATTAGCTACAGTGCCATGGGTTGCAAACTTCTTGATAATGTTGCACACTGTGGACAAAGGCAATCTTGATCTCTGGAGATGGACTTGTAACCTTAAGATTGTTGATATTTTTCCACTATTTTGGTTCTCAAGTCCTCAGACAGTTCTCTTCTTCTCTTTCTGTTGTCCATGCTTAGTGTGGCACACACAGAAACACAATGCAAAGACTAAGTGAACTTCTCTCCTTTTTATCTGCTTTCAGGTGTGATTTTTATATTGCCCACCTTTCCCCAGGTGAGTTTAAAACGGCATCACATGCTTGAAACAATCTTATTTTTCTGCAAATTTGAAAGGGTGCCAATAATTTTGTCCAGCCCATTTTTGATGTTTGGTGTAGCATTATGTCCAATTTGCTTTTTTCCTCCCTTTTTTGGTTTAGTTCCAGTACACACAAAGGAAATAAACATGTGTATAGCAATCCTTTTCTGTGAGAAATACTTCATTTTCTTGAAAAATTTCAGGGGTGCCAATATTTACGGCCATGACTGTATATATATATATATATATATATATATATATATATATATATATATATATATATATAGTGGGTAGAGATGTCCCGATACTGATACTAGTATCGGTATCTGGGCCGATAGTAGCCATTTCCCTGGTATCGGGGACTCGTTCAATGTCCCCGATACCAAATCCAATACCTGCGGACGCTCCGTTGCCCCATTCTCCCATCCTCCCGTCCACATCATGGCGTTCCATGGAGGAGCATGTGACACACACGTCACTCCACCTCGTCCACTGCGCCCAGCGTAACACTTCGGAGGAAGCAGAGTGACGTATATGTCACATGCTCCTCCATAGAATGCCATTATGCGGACGGGAAGACGGGGCAGCAGCATCCGTCAGAGGACAATCGCAGTTGAGCTGTTTACAAGAGTGGGGGCACGCAGAGAGGCGTGTAATCAGGCCAATCGGTCACCGATGGGCCTGATGACACGCCTCTGTGTGTGAAACTGACTCCGTCACCCGGTGCAAAGTGCAGTTGGTTGTAAATGGCCGTGTCATGTGTCCCCCATAACGTTGCTGGCTTCTGTTTGGGAACTGGATACTTCCTGTTTCTGTGGCCTCCCTCAGACTACAATCCCCATGATCATTTGTTACAAGGTGGAAGGTAACTTATTTCCCTCCCACACATTGGTCACCCCACCCAGCACAGTCACTATTCCTCTGATCACAAGCTGTGGATCTGTGTCATGATGAATGCATACATGTGCACCAGTAATGTCATCAGGAAGATGGCTTTACACACAACAGACAATGCAGCAGCCCCCTTCCAGCATCTGACTTGTGATGTATTGTCTCGGGCTGCACAGCAAGCTGGAAAAGATCGAAGACAACATTCATTTTGTAGGCTGCATAAAATGAACTTCCAGGAAAAGGAAGGACAAAGAAATTAGATACCAGCCACCAAACACAGGTAAGTGAAGTATGTTAGTATTAAATATGTTGTTGCTCCTGTCTCACATTCAAAGAACCAAAAATACAGGAATATGCCTTTAACTAAATAACATATATTATTTACATATGCAACTAACAAGCTCCAAGATTAGCTACTAAAATATAAAAATAATCTTTTTATCCTTTTGATTTTATTACATTTTATATTACAATTAAAGCTGAGAAATCCCAAAAGATTGTATTTCCCCTTCTCCTTTTCACAATCCTGTGAATAGCTGTAAAACAACTGCAGAAGGAGCCTCCCCCGACTGCTTTTTCTGCAATAGGAGATCAAGGGCAATAACCATTGCGCACTGGATAAGCCCCGCCCATTCCATATTCTGTCAGCTAAAAATGATAAAGATATTTTTGTGCTCTGCACGATTTCCTGTTAACCAAAACACAGACAACAGAGCTTTATTTTAGGGGTTACAGCTATACTGATGTTCCTGACTATTGTAACTGTAATCAACTGGTGCCAAAAAGTTAAACAAATTCGGACAATGGACCTAACTGTACGTCCTGATGCGGTGGTACTTAATGCACCAGGACGTACATTTACATTCTGTACATGATGCAAGCACCATGCACGGCAGGTCCCGGATGCTATCAGCAGTCTCGGACCCGTCGGTAATGGAGGACATCAGTGATCGCGCTGATGTCCATCATTAACCCCTCATATGTCGTGATCAATACAGATCACGGCATCTGCAGCAGTGCGGGTGTTTGAAAGGAAGATTGGCTTGCCCACAGCACTGCCACGGGGATCCGATCATCCAATATGGTGTCCAGAGGTCCCCCTTAACTACTCTGGCTGTCATCCAAGGGGCCTTCCTCTATGGTCTGATATCGAGCATATGCATTGCACTGAACAGGATTAGCAATCCAATGATTGCTATATATAGTCCCCTATAAAATAGTAAAAAAAAAGTTTACATTTTTTTTTAAAAGCCCCTCCCCCTATAAAAGATTGAATGGCCCCGTTTTCGCCACTTTATCCTAAAAAGTTTTTTTTTTTAAATGAATAAACATATTTTGTATCACTGGGTGGCTAAATGCCCAATCAAAATACACTGCTCAAAACACATTCTAGATCTGAATGAATGAACTAATCGTATGAAATACTTTCGTCTTTACATAGCTGAATGTGCTGACAACAAAATCACACAAAAAAATTTAAAAGTAGTGTGTGTGGCCTCCTCATGCCCGTATGACCTCCCTACAACGCCTGGGCATGCTCCTGATGAGGTGGCGGTATGTGAGGTGGACAGTCTGTGGTGCAACATGGCATTGGTGGATGGAGCGAGACATGACGTCCCAAATGTGCTCAATCGGATTCAGATCAGGGGAACAAGCGGGCCAATCCATAGCATCAATGCCTTCCTCTTGCAGGAACTGCTGACACACTCCAGCCACATGAGGTCAAGCATTGTCTTGCATTAGGAGGAACCTAAGGCAAACTGCACCACCATGTGGTCTCACAAGGGGTCTGAGGATCTCATCCCGGTACCTAATGGAAGTCAGGCTACCGCTGGCAAGCACATGGAGGGCTGTGAGGCCCCCAGAAGAAATGCCATCCCACACCATTACTGACCAACCACCAACCACTCATGCTGGAGGATGTTGCAGGCAGCAGAACGTTCTCCACGGCATCTCCAGACTCTGTCACATGTGCTCAGTGTGAACCTTCTTTCATCTGTGAAGAGCACAGGATGCCAGTGGCGAATTTGCCAATCTTGGTGTTCTCTGGCAAATGCCAAACGTCCTGCACGGTGTTGGGCTGTAAGCACAACCCCCACCTGTGGACGTTGGGCCCTCATAACACCCTCATGGAGTCCGTTTCTGACCGTTTAAGTGGACACATGCACATTTGTGGTCTGCTGGAGGTCATTTTGCAGGGCTCTAGCAGTGCTCCTCCTTGCACAAAGGCGGAGGTAGCGGTCCTGCTGCTGGGTTGTTGCCCTATTATGGCCTCCTCCATGTCTCCTGATATACTGGCCTGTCTCCTGGTAGCGCTTCCATGCTCTGGACACTACGCTGACAGACACAGCAAACCTTCTCGCCACAGCTTGCATTGATGTGCCATCCTGGATGAGCTGCACTACCTGAGCCACTTGTGTGGGTTGTAGACTCTGTCTCACGCTACCACTAGAGTGAAAGCACCGCCAGCATTCTAAAGTGACCAAAACATGAGCCAGGAAGCATAGAAACTGAGAAGTGGTCTGTGGTCACCACCTGCAGAACCACTCATTTATTGGGGGTGTCTTGCTAATTGCCTGTGATTTCCACCTGTTGTCTGTTCCATTTGCACAACAGCATGAGAAATTGATTGTCAATCAGTGTTGCTTCCTGAGAGGACAGTGTGATTTCACAGAAGTGTCATTGACTTGGAGTTACATTGTGTTGTTTAAGTGTTCCCGTTATATTTTTTGAGCAGTACATAATGTTAATTATTCCGTATGCTGATCGGCATAAACGGAAAAAAAAGTCCAAAATGGCTGCTTTTTTGTGCAATAATAGAAAAGCATATAACATGGGTATCATTTTAATCATACTGACCCACAGAATAACGAAAACATGTCATTTTTGCTGTAAAGTGTACGGTGTGAAAACAAAACCTTCCACAATTTGCTAAATTGTGGTTTTCTTTCCAATTTCCCCACACAAATAATATTTTTTGGGTAGAGCCATACATTTTTATGGTAAAATGAGTGATGTCATTACAAAGGACAATTGGTCACGTAAAAAACAAATATGGGTCATATAGGTCTGTGGATAAAAATATAAAAGAGAAACAAAATTGGCCTGGTTATCTGCTTTTAGTTGAAAATGTCAATCTCCAGGCAGAAAGCAGAAACGTGTTAAAGGGGTACTCCGGTGAAAAACTTTTTTTTTTTTTTTTTTAATCAACTGGTGCCAGAAAGTTAAACAGATTTGTAAATTACACCTTTTTCTACCCGAATTCACTGATTTGTAAATAACTTCTATTAAAAAATCTTAATCCTTCCTGTACTAATCACCTGCTGTATACTACAGCGGAAATTCTTTTCTTTTTGAAACACAGAGCTGTCTGCTGACATCACGAGCACAGTGCTCTCTGCTGACATTTCTGTCCATTTTAGGAACTGCCCAGAACAGCATATGTTTGCTATGGGGATTTCCCTTTACTCTGGCAGTTTCTAAAATGGACAGAGATGTCAGCAGAGAGCACTGTGCTCATGATTCAGCAGACAGCTCTGTGTTTCAAACGGAAAAGAATTTCCACTGTAGCATTCAGCAGCTAATAAGTACAGGAAGCATTCATATTTTTTAATAGAAGTAATTTACAAATCTGTTTAACTTTCTGCCACCAGTTGATTTAAAAAAAAAAGTTTTTCACCGGAGTACCCCTTTAAATAGTGTGTAATATAGCTAGAGAAGTAAGACTATGACCACTCTAAGATGCTTCAGAGTTTGGTGACGCAATGTCACATGCCCATTCATACAATCAGTGGCCGCAATGGTGTTCACTAATTGGCATCCACTGATTAGCCGAGCAGGCATGCAACATCATGTCTCCAAACCCAGAAGTGCGGTTGGCAGAGGAGTTCCGTTATACCAGCGGTGACACACAAACACGACAGAAAAGAGACAGTTCTTTTCTTTTACTTACAACCTCCCAGTCCATATTTTAAAGTTCTACAAGTTGACTAAAATATTTTACTGTTAAACTACAAATTTCAGTTTTGCTGTGTCTGTCAAAGCTATATGTCTGGAGGATTTCCCAACATATGTCTTTAATAGATGCCACTGTATAGATGTACAGGGTGGGCCATTTATATGGATACATCTTAATAAAATGGGAATGGTTGGTGATATTAACTTCCTGTTTGTGGCACATTAGTATATGTGAGGGGGGGAAACTTTTCAAGATGGGTGGTGACCATGGCGGCCATTTTGAAGTCGGCCATTTTGAATCCAGCTTTTGTTTTTTCAATAGGAAGAGGGTCATGTGACACATCAAACTTATTGGGAATTTCACAAGAAAAACAATGATGTGCTTGGTTTTAACGTAACTTTATTCTTTCATGAGTTATTTACAAGTTTCTGACCACTTATAAAATGTGTTCAATGTGCTGCCCATTGTGTTGGATTGTCAATGCAACCCTCTTCTCCCACTCTTCACACACTGATAGCAACACCGCAGGAGAAATGCTAGCACAGGCTTCCAGTATACGTAGTTTCAGGTGCTGCAGAATGGACAAAACAAAAATTGGAACAGGACCCTCAGTTTACGCAGAAGATTTTGTTCAGTGATGAGGCAAACTTTTATGTGAATGGTGAAGTTAACAAACAAAACCACCGCTATTGGTCTGACACTAACCCACATTGGATAGATCCCTCCAAGACTGTTGGAACACAAAAATTGATGGTATGGTGTGGTATATGGGGTACAAAGATAGTGGGGCCATTCTTCATCAATGGAAACCTCAAGGCCACTGGATATGCGAAATTGCTACATGATGATGTGTTTCCCTCTTTATGCACTGAAGCTGGCACGTTCCCTGAGTTTTTCCAGCAAGATGGTGCACCACCACATTATGGGTGTCAGGTCCGAGCATTCCTAGATGAACAGATTCCTGGAAAGTGGATTGGTCATCGTGGGCCAGTTGAATGGCCCCCGAGGTCTCCCGATCTGACCCCCTTAGACTTTTATCTTTGGGGTAATCTGAAGGCAATTGTCTATGCTGTGAAGATACGAGATGCGCAGCACCTGAAACTACGGATACTAGAAGCCTGTGCTAGCATTTCTCCTGCGGTGTATATAGTAGTATATAGCAGTGTATACGGATACTGGAAGCCTGTGCTAGCATTTCTCCTGCGGTGTTGCTATCAGTGTGTGAAGAGTGGGAGAAGAGGGTTGCATTGACAATACAACACAATGGGCAGCACATTGAACACATTTTATAAGTGGTCAGAAACTTGTAAATAACTCATGAAAGAATAAAGTTATGTTAAAAACAAGCACATCATTGTTTTTTTTTTTTTGTGAAATTCCCAATAAGTTTGATGTGTCACATGACCCACTTCCTATTGAAGAAACAAAAGTTGGATTCAAAATGGCTGACTTCAAAATGGCCACCATGGTCACCACCCATCTTGAAAAGTTTCCCCCCTCACATATACTAATGTGCCACAAACAGGAAGTTACTATCACCAACCATTCCCATTTTATTAAGGTGTATCCATATAAATGGCCCACTCTGTACAGTGAAATCTCTTGGTCACAGGCTCTTATTGCGAAAAAATAATACTACATGATATACTCTTTTTCCCACTGGATACCTCTGTATGGTCTCTGCTGTGTTATGACATGCCCTTATGTATACCAGCCCAGCGGAGGCCATCAGAACAAATCTATCAGGTAAATGAGAAAATTATGGATACATTTTATGTATGCAACAGGAGCTTTCCCAGTACATAAAAACATACACTGAAAAAGCAGTGTAAAAGTATCCTATAGTTAAAGGAGTAGTCCAGTGGTGACTCAGTGGTGAGCAACTTATCCCCTATCCTAAGGATAGGGGATAAGTTGCAGATCGCGGGGGGTCCGACCGCTGGGGCCCCCTGTGATCTCCTGTACGGAGCCCCGACAGCCCTCGGGAAGGGGGCGTGTCAACCTCCGCACGAGGTGGCGGCTGACACGCCCCCTCAATACAACGCTATGGCAGAGCCGAAGCGCTGCCTTCGGCAATCTCCGGCTCTGCCATAGAGATGTATTGAGGGGGCGTGTCGGCCGCCGCTTCGTGCGGGGGTCGACACCCGCTATCTGGGCCGAGAGCCGGGGCCCCGTACAGAGAGATCGCAGGGGGCCCCAGCGGTCGGACCCCCCGCGATCTCAAACTTATCCCCTATCCTTAGGATAGGGGATAAGTTTTTCACCACTGGACTACCCCTTTAATAGCAACAAAAATGTTAGGAAAGCTACTTTCATGCTGCAGTGTACATGTATAAAAGTAAATGATCTTAAAGAGATTAGAACATGAAGTTTATAAAGCACAGTATCTAGGATGCCTAGAAATGGGAAGGAGGGGATAGGGGAACGGAGAAAAAGAGGAAGGGACTAAAATAAAAAAAGGAGAGGGGGGACCCAGAAAACATCGGCACATGGACTTCTTATATGCCTAAGCAGGGATCTCACAGTGATGGAGAAGAAAAAGTTCAAGGCTCAGATCAATTGTCTTTTAACTCTAAATCAAGAATAGTCGTTTTAATGACAGCTATAATGAATGCTTCTGAGATGTATCCAACTGTACAGATCCTACTGCCAATAACTTGTCAATCTGTTGGAAATTAAAGAACAGAACTGATCAGTTGCTATGATGCCCAGTTTAAGGATCTGCCTCTATGAGCTACAGAGAAAAACCCGTAGAAAGACAGGCTCTCACTCTTGCAGCCTAAATGTAACATGGTTAAAGGGGTACTCCGGTGAAAACCTTTTTTCTTTTAAATCAACTGGTGGCAGAAAGTTAAACATATTTGTAAACTACTTCCTGTACTTATTAGCTCCTGAATACTACAGAGGAAATCCTTTTCTTTTTGGAATGCTCTCTGATGACATCACGAGCACAGTTCTCTCTGCTGACGTTATAATAATAATAATAATAATAATGTTTTATTTATTGTTGTCCTTAGTGGGATTTGAACCTAAGTCCCCAGCACTGCAAGGCAACAGTGCTAACCAGTGAGCCACCATGCTGCCCTTAGCATACATCTGCTATGCATGGTTGCTAAAATGGACAGATATGTCAGCAGAGAGCACTGTGCTCGTGATGTCATCAGTGTTCCAAAAAGAAGGGAATTTCCTCTGTAGCATTCAGCAGCTAATAAGTACTGGAAGGATTAAGATTTTTTAATAGAAGTAATTTACAAATATGTTTAACTTTCTGCCACCAGTTGATTTAAAAGAAAAAAGGTTTTCACCGGAGTACCCCTTTAACTATACACCACATTACCCCTGGTTCTCCCCAACAATATCGTCTCATCACCAGAGAAGCTGGACTGACATCTCCATTATAAAAAATGTCCGACTGTACTACAATCATTGCCCTGTAATTGGGGAATATAATATAGGATTCTTTACGATATTCTACTGTGTGGCTTACAGAACACCCTGAATGTTGGTTCTCACCCAATAATAAAGCATGGTCAAAATTGTTTGCAACATAACGAAGAATCATTTCGTCCAAATCAACATTGGTATGTCTCCGACTACCTTTTAACTACAATAGTTGGCACCTAAATGGGTATGTACAGTATACAAGCCTTAGGGTAATATAATGTGACATATTTCTCACACTTTCTAACTTGTGTAGCATGTGTCCTGTTTTTTTTTATTTTTTTTATGTGCTATGGTGAACGTATTTTTTTCTATGTGGATTTTAAATATGTATACATAGGTGACATGTTACATATTTACGCATATTCCACAAGGAAAACATGTGGGGAAGCCAGAGCGTGGATTAAATACATATGCAAAATCTTGGCAATATACACAGGTAAATCTTTCCAAGATCTTTGTGCCTGCACTATATATATATATATATACAGTGGTCCCTCAACATACGATGGGTAATCCATTCCAAATGAACCATCGTTTTGTTGAAACCATCGTATGTTGAGGGATTCGTGCAATGTAAAGTATAGGACAGTGGTCTACAACCTGCAGACCTCCAGATGTTGCAAAACTACAACACCCAGCATGCCCGGACAGCCAACGGCTGTCCGGGCATGCTGGGAGTTGTAGTTTTGCAACATCTGGAGGTCCGCAGGTTTAAGACCACTGGTATAGGAGGTTATACTCACGTGTCCCCGCCGCTCCAGACCTTCACCGATGCCCTGGATATCGCCTTCCATCGCTGTCGCCGCATCCCCGGGGTGTCCCCGCCGCTCCGGCAAGGCCTCTGCTTTCCCGGCATCCTCGCTCTCCGTCGCCACCATCACGTCGCTATGCACGCCGCTCCTATTGGATGACAGGACGGCGTGCGCAGCGACGTGATGATGATGCAGGGGATCCCAAAGAGGACGCGCCGGAGCCCCGAGGACAGGTAAGTGATCATCAGCGGACCACACGGGGCACCGTAAATGGCTATCCGGTGGCAGCTGAAGCAGTCTGAGCTGCCGGATAGCCGTTTATGCGATGGCCCTGACATACAAAAGCTGATGCTGCCTTCAACATGCGATGGCCTCTGAGAGGCCATCATATGTTGAAATGATCGTATGTCGGAGCCATCGTAGGTCGGGGGGGTCACTGTATATATATATATATATATATACATATATATATATATATATTATGTATATTGTGCAGGCACAGAGATTGTTTCAATAAGTAAGCTTTATGCAGTCTATCAGGCAGGCTGATGGTCTGATCGCTTTGAGACAGCTTACACATCTTTACACATCGGCTGCCATTGATATGAAGCTGCGCTGCGCCACTTCTGGGTGTGCCCAGGAAGTAGCACATGCGCAGTAGGAGTAAATACAGGAGTGGGGAGGCGGAGAGGATTGTGTGACTATATAAGTGGATAAGAAGATAACATAAGAATGCAGCAATGGATCCAGGCATGGTAAGCATTGTTTTAATCAATGTCACACACACTACCAGCCAGTACCACTGGTTGGTGCGCATGACACTGCTGACAGTTTTCTATAACTTTGTGTTATGTTCTCTTGGTTATTAATATTGAGGTTAGCATTTTGCAGCATCTTTTTCTTTTTCTTGATAGAAGCAAGGCAACAGGACGCCAATAGAAAATTGTCCACCTGACCATGTGTGACCAGGACTAATCATAGATGGGGATACTTATTCACTGTAAGAGGGAGAAAAGAGAGGGGGTCGGGGGAAGGAGAAGAAAACTCCAGGTGCCAGACCTGCTAAAAAGAAAGCAAAAAACCTCAACAAAGATTTAGGTAGAGGAAAACAGATAATGTGGTCGATCCTTCCAATCTCCGAATTTCCTCTACTTTTTGTATGTGAAAAGGGGATTTTCAAAGTCCAAAACTGTGCCATTCTTTTTGAACCACCCTGTATTACTTATTTTTCCATGCATAAGTAAATGCGTGATATATATAGAACTATTTCTTCAATGGAATCTTTAAAAAAAAGCTGATGGCATATGACTAAACCCATTCTTGGCACTGTAGATTGATGCGCTTAGGAAAATACTTGGGAGCAAATCTTATTAAGCGGAAACACATGACAGCAATACCCTGCATGGTTACAGGTTGTGAATCCATGTTCCTAATACTTTCCGATTTTGCTAACATTAATGGGAGTGACAGTGTATAATGTTATGTACCAACAATGCCCTCCCCATTTGCATATGTATTCTATAGGATTAATTTACCTTAATTACTGATCTTCCTATCATAGCAGGTTCATAAACATAGATTTCCATTTTAAAGGCTGGACACAGACATGTAGAAGAATAAGCAGATGGGCACAGACAGATTGACATTGGAACATTTTTTCTTTTCTGGGTACGGTTATAAATAAGCAAAGCAACTTGAAACATTAAATGTCGATGTTGTCAAAAGAGCTTTTTATATAGTTGCATGTTTTTCTATAGATCATGGCATGCTAAATATTTCCTTTTCGGTAATTGCTCCGAGAAATGTACATAAAATACATAAAAGCAAGAAAGAAAGGGTTGTCAAGATTCTAATAAATAAAGTTTAATAGCTGCAATCAACCAGATAAACAACTTAGTAAAGTAAATCAAGGGGAATTTATCATGACTGTTGCCAACAGCAAATGCCCATAGCAACCACGATGTGTCTAGCTCACAGAGATTTGTGAAAGCAGCAAGTTGTTCCTATATACAGCTTTCCATTTGCTCTATTACAACTGTGTCAATGACAAAATAAAAGTAGTATGGCTTTTTAAAGGTCAGGAGAAATAAATAAAAACTGGTTGCGTCCTTAAGCGGTTAAAATGCTTTTTGTTTTTTTCAATTTGTACACATGGCAGACAACTCTTCAAATACAACCAAACTGTGCTAATAAACCAAAGCAACACGGAGAGCAGTTTGACATGTCTACAGGACCATGGTCAGCTCCATCTAAATGTTTACCCAGGGTTTCCCAGCCAGTTCGCCTCTAGCTGTTGCAAAACTACAACTTCCCGCATGCCTAGACCGCCCTAGATGGACAGTGGTCTGTGTATTTACTCTACATGGTTGAAATATTGATACAATTATTGCCCTGTATTAAGAAAATTGCAAGAAAGATGATCAAACAAACTCACTGCAGAAGGAACATAATGTTCTCCTGATCACCCCAACACCACTATTGTTTTCTTTATGGGTTTTCTGATTTCTTGTAAGAAAAATGCTAATAATTTGCCAATTCAGTCACCAAGGAACCTTCGAAGTATTGGACATCAAACCTCACATTGTTAAAGGGGTACTCCTGTGGAAACTGGTGCCAGAAAGTTAAACAGATTTGTAAATCACTTCTATAAAAAAATCTTAATCCTTCCAGTACCCAAGCAGCTACCCAATGGTAAATCTCCTGGACCAGACAGCCTACCTTACATTTATTATAAAACATTCGTGGAAGTCCTATCTCCGCACATGCAAATTCTATTTAATTCCTTTATGTCAAATACAACTGTACCCTCTTCCATGCTAGCCTCATACATCACAGTACTGCCAAAGACAGACAAAGACCCCACAGAATGTGCAAGTTATAGACCAATATCCTTGCTTAATTCGGATTTGAAGATATTTACTAAAATATTAGCAAATCGTTTGAGTGAGGTCCTTCCTACTTTGATCAACAGAGATCAGGTGGGTTTCATAAAGGGCAGGCAGGCGGGAGACAGTACGAGAAGGAATATAGATATAATAGACATGTTGAATAAGACCAACACGCCCGGGGTAATAATCAGCCTAGATGCTGAGAAAGCCTTTGACAGGCTAAGCTGGCCATTTTTTATGAATACACTCCGCACATTTGGAATCACTGGTCCATTCTTCTCAGCTGTCTCCAACCTATACACGACGCCATCCGCCCAAGTACGGCTTAAACATGCAACCTCAAAATACCTTCCAATTTTCAATGGGCCACGTCAGGGATGCCCCCTCTCCCCTTTACTTTTTGTACTTAGCATTGAGCCCCTAGCAGCTTATATTCATAGAAATACAGATATTACAGGGGTTGTGGTGGGCTCCAAGGAATTTAAGATATCATTGTATGCAGATGACGTTCTTCTTACATTGACTAAACCCCATAAGTTATTACCCAACCTTCTTAAAGTTATTGAAAAATATTCTAAAATGTCTGGTTACAAAATTAACTCAGATAAAACCGAAATACTGCCAATTAATATATCACCTGAAGATTTGGACATTTTTAAATCTAATTTTAATTATAGATGGCAAGAGACTACCTTAAAATATCTCGGCATTAATCTTACTCTAAACACTACACTTCTCTTTAAACATAATTTCCCTCCTTTGGTCCAGGAGATCAATACCTTACTGAACAAATGGAAGTTGCTTCCTCTATCCCTCCTTGGAAGGATTACAGTGATTAAGATGACGGTACTGCCCAAATTATTATACATGATGGAAACTCTTCCAATTTTTATATCTAAGGGGGCCCTAACAAAGTTCCAATCGATGTTACTTAAGTTTATTTGGAAAAAATGGCCGTCACAGAATCCCTATTGCAGTCTTAACTATGCCTAAAAAATATGGAGGTCTGGCGTATCCAGATATATACAAATACTACCTGGCAGTACATTTAAGAATGATTCCTTCTTTGACTGCATTTAAACCGACCCATAGATGGTTGGAAATTGAAACAGAATGGATGTCAACGGTTCATCCTAACTCCTTAATCTGGACATGGCAGACACCCAGAATTCCTAAGAAAACACTAAAATCTACTGCGTTAACGCTCAAGGTGTGGGAGACCACTTGGTCATCATACGGACTTAAATCTTCAAAGTCTCTATTAACCCCACTGATATATAATCCCTCCTTCCCATCTAGTTATAGGAGTGATGTGATTGCACACTGGATGTCAGCCAATCTCTGGTATTTGAAGGGCTTGATAGACCCGTTAAGGCTTACATTACTCCCCTTCTCTGCTCTACAGTCTAAATACAAGCTCCCAGACTCCTCATACCCATTGTATCAAGAAATGCTCACACAACTGACTTCCCTCACTTCAACAGCAGCCCTTCCCTCTATGACACCCTTTGAGTCTTTATGTAAAAATTCCACATCGACTAGGGGACTTATTACTGACATTTATTCTATGTTACTCATACCACGAGACATAGCTAAATTACGACACTCATATATGGACAAATGGGAGGCATACCTGGATCGGACTTTGACCATGGGACAATGGCAGGCGATCTGGTCGAGTGCGGCTAAATCCTCTTTGTGTATAAATTACAGGGAAAATCAATATAAAGTACTCACCTTTTGGTACCACACATCTGATCTATTGAATCGCATTTTTCCCCAGGTTCCTCCCTTATGCTGGAGGTGTCGACACACTAGGGGCACGCTTCCACATATTTTTTGGGATTGCCCAGCCCTGACTGACTATTGGAATTTCGTGAGAACTCTAGTGAGACGAGTATTAGGGATTTCTCTCCCCCTAGATCCATCTATATTCCTTCTAAATATGTTCCCTGGAAACCTAAATAAAATACAAACTAGACTTATATTACATGTCCTGACTGCAGCAAAATGTGTAATAGCTGGTTGGTGGAATGAGAATACACCTCCACCTATCAATGTATTATTGGATAGAATTAGAGAAATACGGAGAATGGAATATTTTTCAGCATCTTTGGGGAACTCAGTATCTACATTTTATAAAATTTGGCAGGTATGGGATGAATACGATACATAGCGAAGACACCAACGACAAAATAACAAAAAAGATAAAAGGGTTGAAGGGGACCGTGCAGATTGTCCTTTTAGTCTGTGTTTATTTAACTTTTCCTATTACTATTTTTATTTAATTTTTCTCTTACTTTTCCTTTTTTTTCTCTCTTTGTCTCTATTTTTCTTCTTTCTCTATTTAATGTGGAATGTATGCAGCAAGATTGTCATAATGCTCATGTAGAAATGTTAGCTTGCCATGTGGAGAATGGCATGCTCGTTCTACTTTCTACTGATCGACTTAAATGGGTGTAAAATAATGGCTTAAATAGTACATTGAAGCTTAATGACAATGATATTAATTGTTATTACGACCCCATGATTTTGCTGTATTTACATGATTTTGATAAGTTTTAATTTCCTTTATTGTCGCTATACCTTATATCTATTTTGTTTTAATTTTGATTTTGTAAAATGGCAAAACTTACAAATATACAGTTTTATAAAAAATAAAAAAATAAATCTTAAAAGGTAGCTCTAACCATCATGTTTTGTTTTTCTGTCCCTGCCTATTGCCCTTCTATCCCTAACACCCTCCCTGCCTTTATTTTTATTTTTTTACTATTTTAAAAATGGCATTTAGTCTGCCTCGTAGCCTCTTCAACCTCTGCAACTCTCTTCTCCCACTCTTCACACACTGATAGCAACACCACAGGAGAAATGCTAGCACAGGCTTCCAGTATCCGTATACACTGCTATATACTACTATATACACCACAGGAGAAATGCTAGCACAGGCTTCCAGTATCCGTAGTTTCAGGTGCTGCACATCTCGTATCTTCACAGCATAGACAATTTCCTTCAGATTACCCCAAAGATAAAAGTCTAAGGGGGTAAGATCGGGAGACCTTGGGGGCCATTCAACTGGCCCACGACGACCAATCCACTTTCCAGGAAACTGTTCATCTAGGAATGCTCGGACCTGACACCCATAATGTGGTGGTGTACCATTTTGCTGGAAAAACTCAGGGAACGTGCCAGCTTCAGTGCATAAAGAGGGAAACACATCATCATGTAGCAATTTCGCATATCCAGTGGCCTTGAGGTTTCCATTGATGAAGAATGGCCCCACTATCTTTGTACCCCATATACCACACCATACCATCAATTTTTGTGTTCCAACAGTCTTGGAGGGATCTATCCAATGTGGGTTAGTGTCAGACCAATAGTGGTGGTTTTGTTTGTTAACTTCACCGTTCACATAAAAGTTTGCCTCATCACTGAACAAAATCTTTTGCGTAAACTGAGGGTCCTGTTCCAATTTTTATTTTGCCCATTCTGCAACACCTGAAACTACGGATCCTGGAAGCCTGTGCTAGCATTTCTCCTGCGGTGTTGCTATCAGTGTGTGAAGAGTGGGAGAAGAGGGTTGCATTGACAATCCAACACAATGGGCAGCACATTGAACACATTTTATAAGTGGTCAGAAACTTGTAAATAACTCATGAAAGAATAAAGTTGAGTAAAAAAACAAGCACATCATTATTTTTCTTGTGAAATTCCCAATAAGTTTGATGTGTGACTTGACCCTCTTCCTATTGAAAAAACAAAAGTTGGATTCAAAATGGCCGACTTCAAAATGGTCGGCATGATCACTACCCATCTTGAAAAGTTTTCCCCCCTCACATATACTAATGTGCCACAAACAGGAAGTTAATATCACTAACCATTCCCATTTTATTAACTCCTTAAGGACACATGACGTACCGATACGTCATGAGTCCGCTCCCGATCTATAACGCGGGGCCACAGCTCTAACAACGGCCAGGACCCGTGGCTAATAGCGCGCGGCATTGATGGCGGTGCAACGCGCTATTAACCCTTTAAAGTGAAAGCATGCCGGTTAGCTCAGGGAGCTGTTCGGGATAGCCGCGGCGAAATCACGGCAACCCGAACAGCTTACAGGACAGCTGGAGGATCCCTACCTGCCTCCTCGCTGTCTGATCGCCGAATGACTGCTCAGTGCCTGAGATCCAGGCATGAGCAGTCAAGCGGCAGAATCATCGATCACTGGTTTCCCATGAGAAAGCAGTGATCAATGTAATAGATAAGTGTGTGCAGTGTTATAGGTCCCTATGGGAGCTATAACACTGCATAAAAAAAGTGGGAAAAAAAAGTGAATAAAGATCATTTAACCCCTTCCCTATTAAAAGTTTGAATCACCGCCCTTTTCCCATAAAAAAAAAAACACAGTGTAAATAAAAATAAACATATATGGTATCACCGCATGCGGAAATGTCCGAATTATGAAAATATATCGTTAATTAAACCGCATGGTCAATGGCGTGCGCGCAAAAAAATTCCAAAGTCAAAAATAGTGCATTTTTGGTCACTTTTTATATCATGAAAAAATGAATAAAAAGCGATCAATAAGTCCTATCAATGCAAAAATGGTACCGCTAAAAACTACAGATCACGGTGCAAAAAAATTAGCTCTCATACCGACCGATACGCGGAAAAATAAAAAAGTTATAGGGGTCAGAAGATGACAATTTTAAACGTATTAATTTTTCCTGCATATAGTTATGATTTTTTCCAGAAGTAAGACAAAATCAATCCTACATAAGTAGGGTATCATTTTAATCGTATGGACCTACAGAATAAAGATAAGGTGTCATTTTTACCGAAAAATGTACTACGTAGAAACGGAAGCCCCCAAAATTTACAAAACAGCAGTTTTTTTTTTCAATTTTGTCTCACTATGATTTTTTTTTTTTTTTGTTTCACCGTAGATTTTTGGGCAAAATGACTGATGTCATTACAAAGTAGAATTGGTGGCACAAAAAAAATAAGCCATCATATGGATTTTTAGGTGCAAAATTGTTATGTTTTTGTGAGTTATGATTTTTTAAAGGCAAGGAGGAAAAAACGAAAATGCAAAAACGGAAAAACCCTCGGTCCTTAAGGGGTTAAGGTGTATCCATATAAATGGCCCACCCTGTAGTTTAGAATGAACACAGCCCAACCGGTCAATAATGGAACAGATGGGTGCACCTAGAGCAGAATCCACCTTTTCTTATCAGCTCTCCTTTTTTGGCTCATAGATACACTGCTCAAAAAATAAAGTGAACGCTTAAACAACACAATGTAACTCCAAGTCAATCACACTTCTGTGAAATCACACTGTCCACTCAGGAAGCAACACTGATTGACAATCAATTTCACATGCTGTTGTGCAAATGGAACAGACAACAGGTGGAAATTATAGGCAATTAGCAAGACACCCCCAATAAAGGAGTGGTTCTGCAGGTGGTGAAAACAGACCACTTCTCAGTTCCTATGCTTCCTGGCTCATGTTTTGGTCACTTTTGAATACTGGCGATGCTTTCACTCTAGTGGTAGCATAAGACGGAGTCTACAACCCACACAAGTGGCTCGGGTAGTGCAGCTCATCCAGGATGGCACATCAATGCAAGCTGTGGCAAGAAGGTTTGATGTGTCTGTCAGCGTAGTGTCCAGAGCATGGAAGTGCTACCAGGAGACAGGCCAGTACATCAGGAGATGTGGAGGAGGCCATAGGAGGGCAACAACCCAGCAGCAGGATCGCTACCTCCGCCTTTGTGCAAGGAGGAGCAGGAGGAGAACTGCCAGAGCCCTGCAAAATGACCTCAAGCAGGCCACAAATATGCAAGTGTCCACTCAAATGGTCAAAAACAGACTTTATGAGGTTGGTATGAGGGCCCGACGTCCACAGGTGGGGGTTGTACTTACAGCCCAACACCGTGCAGGACGTTTGGCATTTGCCAGAGAACACCAAGATTGGCAAATTCGCCACTGGCGCCCTGTGCGCTTCACAGATGAAAGCAGGTTCATACTGTGCACATGTGACAGATGTGACAAGAGTCTGGAGATACCGTGGAACATTCTTCTGCCTGCAATATCCTCCAGCATGACTGGTTTGGCGGTGGTTCAGTAATGGTGTGGGGTGGCATTTCTCTGGGGGGCAGCACAGCCCTCCATGTGCTTGCCAGAGGTAGCCTGACTGCCATTAGGTACCGAGATGAGATCCTCAGACCCCTTGTGAGACCATATGCTGGTGTGGTTGGCCCTGGGTTCCTCCTAATGCAAGACAATGCTAGACCTCATGTGGCTGGAGTGTGTCAGCAGTTCCTGCAAGAGGAAGGCATTGATGCTATGGACTGGCCCACCCGTTCCCCAGACATGAATCCTATTGAGCACATCTGGGACATCATGTCTCACTCCATCCACCAACGCCTCGTTGCACCACAGATTGTCCAGGAGTTGGCGGATGCTTTAGTCAAGGTCTGGGAGGACATCCCTCAGGAGACCATCCACCACCTCATCAGGAGCATGTCCAGGCATTGTAGGGAGGTCATACGGGCACATGGAGGCCACACAAACTACTGAGCCTCATTTTGACTTGTTTTAAGGACATTACATCAAAGTTGGATCAGCCTGTAGTGTGGTTTTCCACTTTGATTTTGAGTGTGACTCCATATCCAGACCTCCATGGGTTGATAAATTTGGTTTCCATTGATAATTTTTGTGTGAATTTGTTGTCAGCACATTCAACTATGTAAAGACGAAAGTATTTCATACGAGTAGTTCATTTATTCAGATTTAGGATGTGGTATCTTAGTGTTCCCTTAATTTTTCTGAGCAGTATACTAAGGTCCAGCTATGAAGACCTTATACCTTAGTATGGCCTATGGAAAGAGTCTGAGCATTTCCTAACCAGGGTGTGTGTGTGGGGGGGGGGGAGGGACGACACCAAGCAGCAACTGGGCAGTGGTGGGCACTATTCGCTCTCTGTCCCCTTCTTACAGTGGAGGAAGATGACGTTCTGCACAGCTCCCAGTCTTACATCTTGTCTCCTAAATAGTGATACAGATTGGCACAATAACATCATGACACCAGACTGCACCAGCATTTCAGACTCAGGATTCACCTATCTGGACCAGGATTCACCTATCCTCTCATGAAGAACAAGGTAGTCAAGAGAAGATGCAAAGTAAAAGATCTTATCACCTGAAGGTCTCTAGGCGGGATGGTAAGGAGTAGGGATCGACCGATTATCGGTTTGGCCGATATTATTGTACGATGATCACGATTTTGGACATTATCGGTATTGGCAATTACCTTGCCGATAATGCCCCGACCCCGGCCAGAGACGACCATCGCCGCCGCTGCCCCATTGCCCCCCCCCCCCCATCCTCTGCCCACATACCGCCGCCGCTGCCCCATCGCCTCCCCACCCTACCTCTGCCCACATATCGCCGCCACCGCCCCATCGCCTCCCCCATCCCCAGTGTTATAATTACCTGTTCCCGGGGGTCCGCGATCCTTCCGGCTACTGCACTATTGCTGCGCCCTGGGCTGCATAATGACGAGTGACGTCCCCACCGCGACGTCACAGTCAGTACGCACAGAGACAGCGCAGGACGCGGACGGAGTCAGAAGGATCGCGGACCCCCGGGAACAGGTAATTATAACACCTGGGATGGGGAGAGGCGATGGGGGGGGCGGCGGTATGTGGGCAGAGGATGGCGGGGAGGCGATGGGGCGGCGGCAGTATATGGGCAGAGGATGGGGGGTGAGGCAATGGGGCAACTGTGGTGGTTAGACTCAGGACCCCAGGACAGGCAGGGGGAGAGAAGTGGGTGGCGGTGGCGGACTCTGGCACTGCAAAAGCCGCTACAGTTCATTGATTTAAAGCGCCCGCTTTAAATCATTGAACTGCAACGGCTTCTGCCCTGCCGGGGAGGGGTTTGAAATAGCCGATAACTTATACCGGAATATATCGGTATAAGCTATCAGCTATCGGCCTGAAAGGTGACCGATTATCGGTATCGGCCCTAAAAAATCGATATCTGTCAATCCCTAGTAAGGAGTGCCATTCCTGGCTGCCAGCCCTGTGTACCCCAGCAAAGGTGGTCATCCCGCAGGTCATGTGTATTCCTCTACAAAAAAGTATTTTAAACTATACAAATACAACTATTCTGAAAGTGGTCAGCTGGGTAAGGTGTATGTGAGCAGGAAGGGGTAAATGGCAGGTCTTGTCAATGGGTAAGGACGGGGACATCCGATTCATAGGAATTGCAGGGAAAGAATACAATGTTGCTTTTAGGCTAAAAACACATTTGAAAAATACAGTTTTTTGGGTTTTTTTTAAACGCATGCACGGTTTGCATTTCTGATCAATAATTATTAAATGCATTGATTAAAAAAGCAAAATACATGTTCATTTTCAAAATACGCAAGCGTTTATACACACATTACAAAAGATTACCAGCACCCTTACAAGTTCTGCTAAAAGAATTACTGGGAAGGGGTTACCTATGGGTGGTAAGGGGTTACTTGCAGATGTTATAGAAGAGACCAATGAGAGGTGCAACAGGCTGTTAACCCTTCCACTGCCAGGAAGCTGTGTCCAGTACCAATTCTATGTATAATGTAGACGCCGAATTATGTGCACAGCTGAAGAACAAGCTGCGATCTGCAAGACGATCTTGTATCTTCTGCTGCTGCTGTCAAATTTTTACAAGAAGCTGAAAATGTCAGTTTCAAGGGGGCAATAAGGAAAAGAGGTTGTGTCGCGCTTGGACCACTAACATCCAGAGAGCAAAAGCATGAACTGCTCTTCTGCCCACCCTTCATTAGACCAGTCTTGTAATATACCAGTGTTTCCCAACCTAAGTGCCTCCAGCTGTTGCAAAACTACAACTCCCAGCATGCCTGGATAGCCAAAGGCTGGAGGCACACTGGTTGGGGAACACTGTTATACTGTTCCACAAAGGGACATTGACTCTCAAGGTTTTTTTTTGTTATTTTTACTTGATAGGGGAGGATTTTGTTTATCTCTGCAAAATTGTGGTTAAATTGTGTTGGAATGTTTGCAATAGCCTCAGTTGTATTGGCACTTTGGCATTAGGCAAAATTTCCCAGAAAAAAAATAATGCACCCCGATAAAAAGGTCTGCTATCCCTAAACTACAGAAACAGTCTGGGACAGTATACTTCTACGGACTGAAGATGGATCTATAGGATTATTACAAAGAAAAGAAGTAGGGCTGGGCGGTATACCGGTTCATACCGAAATTTTTGTGCTGCATGATATGAATTTTAACCCATACCGCAATAGTGGTTTGGCCCCTCCCCCTCGGGAATGAATGAATTATCAGCCGCAGTGCTGCGCTGTCCCCACATCGGGGAACTAATAATATGTGACCCGCGAGCGCTGTTCTGCCCCCCCCCCCCCAATTAATTATAAGCCCAGCGCTGCACTGTCCCCATCGGCGTACTACTCACATGTGTCACCCGCAAGTGCTGCCCTCCTCACCCTTCTGTTTGTTGCGGCCGCCTGCGCTGACACTCTATACCAGTGGTCTTCAACCTCCAGATGTTGCAAAACTACAACTCCCAGCATGCCCGGACAGCCGTTGGCTGTCCGGGCGTGCTGGGAGTTGTAGTTTTGCAACATCTGGAGGTCCGCAGGTTGAAGACCACTGCTCTATACTGTATCCCTATGCCCGGGCTGCAAAAGGTAAACAAAATAAACTTTAACTCACCTTCCCCGTCAGTCCGGACCAGCTTGCGAGGAAATGGAACGTCGGAAATGAATGTGGGGGTTGTGTGCACTGTCATGTAAGAAGCCGGCTTCTAACATGACAGTGGGCTCAGCCTATCACCGGCCGAGGCGGAACATCGCTGCGACCTGTGATAGGCTGACGGCTGTCCGACGTTCACGTCCCCAGGAAGAGCGTAAGGCCAACGTAGGAACTAGAGATGAGCGAACTTACAGTAAATTTGATTCGTCAGGAACTTCTCGGCTCGGCAGTTGATGACTTTTCCTGCGTAAATTAGTTCAGCCTTCAGGTGCTCCAGTGGGCTGGAAAAGGTGGATACATTCCTAGGAAAGAGTCTCCTACAACTGTATCCACCTTTTCCAGCCCACCAGAGCACCGGAAAGCTGAACTAATTTATGCAGGAAAAGTCATCAACTGCCGAGCCGAGAAGTTTGTGACGAATCTAATTTACTGTAAGTTCGCTCATCTCTAGTAGGAACGTTTGTTAATGTTTATTTTTGTTTATCTTTTGCAGCCCGGGCATAGGGATACAGCGTACAGTATAGAGCGCCAGCGCCGGCGGCCCGCAACAAACAGGTGGACGAGGAGGGCAGTGCTTGCGGGTGACAAGTGAGTAGTACCTCGATCGGGACAGCGCAGCGCTGGTCTAATAATTAATTTGAGGGGGGGATACCGTTATATACCATGGAACCGCAATAAGTTACAAAAATACCGCGATACACATATTTGGCCATACCGCCCAGCCCTAAAAAGAAGTATCCTGCACGCACTGCAATGACATAACGATGCCTATACTTCACATCAGTGGTCCCCAACCAGAAACTCAGGACCCCCCGTTGTATGACTTTTCCTTGCAGTTTTGACCAAATGTGCTGGCAATTGACAGTACTGCAGACATATCCAATCCAATTTGGGTAGTATAATACAAGGGGCAAATGTCACACTGAAATATGACAGCAAATGTCTGCAAATTCCTGGTTTCTTGTTTCTACATATTGATTACAGATCCATTTTTTAGTTTAATGTGACTCCCAACCATCTCTCACACATTGTCACGAGAGACAAGAGATTGGGGACCTCCACTGTATATGGTACACAGAAGAATGAAGGAAAAGAACAAAAGAAAGAATAATGACGACAAAAAGCATTGCTTGTAGACCAAAAAGGATCTACCTCCTGTATGCCACCCCAATGGATTAGAGTCCAATGTATGTCATCACAGTATGGTACGATGGTACGATCAGGTATGTCCAACACCGTAAAATCAATGTCCTTATTTTGTCTTCCTTAATGAACAAAATACATTAAAGGGGTTATCCAGGAAAAAACTTTTTTTTATATATCAACTGGCTCCAGAAAGTTCAACAGATTTGTAAATTACTTCTATTAAAAAATCTTAATCCTTTAAGTAGTTATGAGCTTCTGAAGTTAAGGTTGTTCTTTTCTGTCTAAGTGCTCTCTGATGACACGTGTCTCGGGAACCGCCCAGTTTAGAAGAGGTTTGCTATGGGGATTTGCTTCTAAACTGGGCGGTTCCCGAGACACGTGACATCAGAGAACACTTAGACAGAAAAGAACAACCATACCTTCAGAAGCTCATAAGTACTGAAAGGATTAAGATTTTTTAATAGAAGTAATTTACAAATCTGTTTAACTTTCTGGAGCCAGTTGATATATATATAAAAAAAAGTTTTTTCCTGGATAACCCCTTTAAGAACAGAAGAATCTAGATAGGGTTACCTGTGTTCCGTGTTGCCAGTGTGTCACATTCCCACACTGTTGACTCAGAATTAACATTTAACACCTACCCTAAGGTGATAAGAGTATGATCAATGGTGGGCCCATCACAGGACACCTCTCACTGATCATCAGAACAGGGGTTCAGTATCTCCCATTCCTCCTCACTGCAGGGCAGCAGTGCTCGGATGTATCTGTACGCCCATAGCCTGTGAACGGATCAGCAATGTACATGCTCAACCGGTGCTACGTTCAAACTCCACCACGACCACACAGGTGATCAGTCTGTGTGTGTGTTGGGGGTGTCTCAGTAGTGCGGACCCAGTGATCAGGCACTGTCCTGTGGATAGGAGATCAATGCGATTCTGTGAGTGTGCCCCTTTAAAATGTGCCACACCCTCCCACGACTGGATGAACAGCCATGCTGTATGTCATCTATAACGGTTTCATTCATAAGAGATCATCTTAATCCTAATCTCATCTATATAGGCTACATCATGTTCTTGCCTTAGATTTCACAATATAATGAGAACAGGTTCATTCACGTCAAGATCCATTTCACCAAACATTGAAGATGTATTCTTTTCTCCAATTCTCGAAAGTTCCTTACTTTTATTCTTTTTTTCTAAGAATAACCTTTTTAAGAGATACCGGACACCATTGGACACTTGTAGTCTGCTGCTTCTTCTATAGGCCACTGAGGTCACCAGCTACAGTACATTTCGGCCGTGGTGGCCAATTTCTGGCCAGGTTAGACGTCCCTACTCTTTTACTGAAGATGTCCAATGATCGTATTCCACTAAAACAGTGGTCTTCAACCTGTGGACCTCCAGATGTTGCAAAACTACAACTCCCAACATGCCCGGACAGCCGTTGGCTGTCCGGGCATGTTGGGAGTTGTAGTTTTGCAACATCTGGAGGTCCACAGGTTGAAGACCACTGTTGAGAGTTGTAGTTTTGCAACATCTGGAGGTCCATAGGTTGAAGACCACTGTTGGGAGTTGTAGTTTTGCAACATCTGGAGGTCCGCAGGTTGGAGACCACTGCACTAAAAGGACGAAAGGGCACGTGAAGGCAGGATCCCAGCTCTTCTTAATGCAATCTGATTGTGCTTTATGACAGTACTTTATGTTCTCTTCCTGCAAGGCCCGTGGATTATAAAACACCAGGGGATTAATGGCACACCAACAATTACATACCATTTCATTCATTCAATCTACTGCCAGTCTATGCCATGGGGAGGAATCGGGACAGATATGATTGAGATACAACGACATGCTCAATGTATGGCATATTTTATACACTCTAATGGGCAACTCTGATACCATCCGTCAGCTGAAATGGGGAATACAAGGCACAAATGACAGATTAAGATGGCTACAGCTTTTCTTGTCAATAAGAGGAGAACACTTCGACATTTTACACCATCAGAAAAGGCAACCACACCCCATGCTTCCTGGACCAGCGAGTCAAGTGCTGCCAGGAAGGAGTCCGCTGCCCACTTCCCCTCAATCACCCAGGGACATGGGTGGGCTAGGAGAGGGCACACACTAGGCTGAGGTGTCCAAACATCATCCCATGCCACATCTGTAAGCCATGGCGACGCTGCCCGTAGACCTTCCATGCATTGGTTCCCATGAATGAGATCCAGTAGATAGAGTGCCTAGGTGACAATGGGGCCAGGATGGATAGGCCCAGGACAGGTCTCCTACAGGCCAATGATCTCACACTGGCCATTGCAGCACAGGAAGACACCTCTTCCATTGGCAGGCAGTGCAGTGAATCACAGCTGTGCTACCTGTCAATGGATGGAAATGCCAGCTGACAAAGATGAGAGGCAAGATGAAGGAGCTCCTCCGGCAGGCAGGGGGTTAACCCAAGCCCTCCACCTGGCTTACAGTAAGAAGTGAATGAATGTGATGTCCTTACTTGAGCATGGCCTCTTCCTTCTCCTCCTCCTCCTTCTGTCGGTTCATCACTGCCATGATCGTGTTCCTCTCGTCCTCGGTCAGATGGCTGAGATCGGGCAGATCTGGCATCGGGGGAGGCACTATGTGTGGCCGGGGGCCCCTGGGCCCCATTGAAGAAGACATGGTGTGGGTATGGAGGGCGGGAGGAGCGGCCACCTTCAGCCTCAGCCACAAGCGAGCTATGGACCACTAGTCTCCCCCACCCCACCTTCTTACTGGAGCTCTAGCGGCCAGTCACACCGGGGCTACGGCACATCCCTACTAGCGGCCGGGAGCAGAGGGAGGGGGCGAGTCCCCCCAGGTGTCACACAGCTGGAGGCGTCATCCCCGGCTAGTGGGCGCAGCGCTGCCGTCCTCCTGTCCGTGCTGTCCCGGCTGCTGATGCTGCTGACATACAGGCTGATGTGGGAGTGGAGGAGGGGGGGGGGAATGAACACAAGCTGTTAACACTGTGCGGTGGGGGAGGGGCGGATGACTGCATCCCTCCCTGGCAAGACAACAGCAGCAGTAGCATCCCTCATCCCCTTCCTTCCCTGGCATGCATCATATGACCGGCCTGTCATCCTGGCTGCACCGTGTACATGTGTGTGTCTGTGGAATCCCTCCATCTGCATTACATGCACAGCTCCACCCTTCATCACTGCCATAGCCTGTGTGTGGGGCTAGCGACCAGTCATGACTGCTTAGTGAGAGGAATTCACCACATGGATAACCCTGCAGCGAGGGGGCATAGGTCACATTACTACACAGGATGTGGTCAGCTGCACATACACATCCTCATGGAAGGAAACACCTGGACATCACAGCCATAGGTGCATGCCAAACATAGTCCCCTAAAGATGGAGTGGGTCATATACCTACCCTCATAGAAGGAAACACCTGGACATCACATCCATAGGTGCATGCTAAACATAGTCCTCTAAAGATGGAGTTGGATCATATACCTCCCCTCATAGAAGGAAACACCTCGACATCACATCCATAGGTGCATGCTAAATATAGTCCCCTAAAGATGGAGTGGGTCATATACCTACCCTCATAGAAGGAAACACCTGGACTTCACAGCCATAGATGCATGCTAAACATAGTGCCCTAAAGATGGAGTTTGATCATATACCTACCCTGATAGAAGGAAACACCAGGACATCACATCCATGGGTGCATGCTAAACATAGTCCCCTAAAGATGGAGTTGGATCATATACCTACCCTCATAGAAGGAAACACCTGGACATCACATCCATAGGTGCATGCCAAACATAGTCCCCTAAAGATGGAGTTGGATCATATACCTACCCTGATAGAAGGAAATACCTGGACATCACATCCATAGGTGCATGCTAAATATAGTCCCCTAAAGATGGAGTTGGATCATATACCTACCCTGATAGAAGGAAACACCTGGACATCACATCCATAGGTGCATGCCAAACATAGTCCCCTAAAGATGGAGTTGGATCATATATATATAGATAGACACAGTAGAGAAAAACCGCAGGACTCAAAAAGTGTCTCAAGTGCAAAAAAGGTGCAATTTATTCCATTTTAGCAAGATATACAAAAAGTGCAACGTTTCGGTAGTCTCACACCACCATCTTCAGGCATGTGGTGTGAGACTACCGAAACATTGCACTTTTTGTATATCTTGCTAAGATAGAATAAATTGCACCTTTTTTGCACTTGAGACACTTTTTGTGTGCTCTAGTTTTTCTCTACTGTGTTGAAGTTGGAGTCCCTTACCAAGCCTCCTATGACTGCATGCACCAGTATACTTTTCATTGACTGTGTGAATGTGCTGCTTCTTTGGACTTTTTTTTTTTTAGATAGATAGATAGATACACACACACCTTCATAGAAAAAAAAAAACACCTGGACTTCATATTCATAGGTGCATGCCAAATCTAGTTCCGAAAAGACAGACTTGGATTACATACACACCCTCAAAGAATTAAACATCTGGACATCACATCCATAGGTGTATGGAAAAGATAGCCCTATGAGAATGAAGTTATCCCAATTACAATGAGCAGATAAAAGGTCTAGAGTTAAAAGGACAACTGTAGTGGTACGCTTTTCTATATGCCCGGGCCTCAAAAATAAACAAAATAAACTCATACATACCTTCCTACGAGCCCCCGTTTGTCCGGCACAGGCCTCACAGTCCGGCAGTGCTGACCTCATTCCACTTCCTGGGGATGGGGATGCCGCAGAGCCGTCGGCTTATCACCGGCCGTAGCAATGTCCCGCCCCGGCCTGTGATAGGCTGAGCCCACTGTCATGTAAGAAGCCGGCCAGAGCTACGGCCGGTGATACGCCGACTTCCCGTCCCCAGGAAGTGGAATGACGTCAGCACTGCCGGACCGTAAGGCCTGTGCCGTACCAACAGGAACTCATAGGAAGGTATGTATACGTTTATTTTGTTTATTTTTTAGGCCCGTGCACGGGCATATAGAAAAGCGTACCACTACAGTTGTCCTTTAATTTCTAGTGTGTTCTATTTGCATTTGGAATCTGTTGCTGTCAACTCTCAAGATGAGATCCAAAGAGCTGACACTATCAGTGAAGCAAGCCATCATTAGGCTGAAAAAACAAACCCATCAGAGAGATAGCCAAAACATTAGGCGTGGCCAAAACACCTATTTGGAACATTCTTAAAAAGTAGGAACGCACCTGTGAGCTCAGCAACACCAAAAGACCAGGAAGATCAAGGAAAACAACTGTGGAGGATGACTGGAGAATTCTTTCCCTGGTGAAGAAAACCCTCTTCACCAGATCAAGAACACTCTCCAGGAGGTATGTGTATATGTGTCAAGAGAAGACTTCACCAGAGTGAATACAGAGGGTTCACCCAGGGCTGCCATCAGGAATTTTGGGGCCCCATACAGCTAAACTTCCTTCCCACTCACCCCCCCCCCCCCTCCAACTAAGACCCCCCCCCCCCCCCCCCGCCACATCAGTAACATCCTGATCTTAACATTATCAAGCCACTATTACTCAGGATCAGTACAGGATAAGTAATGTAATGTATGTACACAGTGACCTCACCAGCAGAATAGTGAGTATAGCTCTGGAGTATAATACAGGATATTACTCAGGATCAGTACAGGATAAGTAATGTATGTACACAGTGACCTCACCAGCAGAATAGTGAGTATAGCTCTGGAGTATAATACAGGATATTACTCAGGATCAGTACAGGATAAGTAATGTAATGTATGTACACAGTGACCTCACCAGCAGAATAGTGAGTATAGCTCTGGAGTATAATACAGGATATTACTCAGGATCAGTACAGGATAAGTAATGTAATGTATGTATACAGTGACCTCACCAGCAGAATAGTGAGTGCAGCTGTGGAGTATAATACAGGATATAACTCAGGATCGGTACAGGATAAGTAATGTAATGTATGTATACAGTGACCTCACCAGCAGAATAGTGAGTACAGCTCTGGAGTATAATACAGGATATAACTCAGGATCAGTACAGGATAAGTAATGTAACGTATGTATACAGTGACCTCACCAGCAGAATAGTGAGTACAGCTCTGGAATATAATACAGAATATAAACTATTATAATTACTAGGTTCACACTGAAAAATCTCCAGACAGCAATGCATTTCTGAGCGGATCTGCAAAAAGATCTGCACGGTCCTAGCGCCACCCAAAGGGATCGCTTCTGGAGATTCATCAATGTGAACCAAGCCTTATACATGTGAGAAGGGGATTATACATGTGAGCAGGGGATTATTATAATCCTCCACTCACATATATGTAACATCTCCCCATCACATGTATAATCTAATAATCTCCTCCTCACATTTATAATCGCAAAATCAGATTATACATGTGAGGAGGGGATTATAAATGTCAGGAGGGGATTATACACGTTAGAGGATTATTATAATCCTCCCCTCACATATATTTATCATATCTCCCTCACATGTATAATCTGATAATCCCCTCCTCAAATTGATAATCCCCTCACATATATAATATCATAATCAGATTATATGTGAGGGGATTATACATGTGAGGAGGGGATTATACATGTGAGGAGGGGATTATATGTGTCAGGAGGGGATTATACACGTTAAAGGATTATTATAATCCTCCCCTCACATATATTTATCATATCTCCCTCACATGTATAATCTGATAATCCCCTCACATATATAATATCATAATCAGATTATATGTGAGGGGATTATACATGTGAGGAGGGGATTATACATGTGAGGAGGGGATTATATATGTCAGGAGGGGATTATACACGTTAGAGGGATTATACACATGTGAGGGAGATATATTTGTCATATCTCCCTCACATGTATAATGTGATAATCCCCTCCTCACATTGATAATCCCCTCACATTTATAATATCATAATCAGATTATATGTGAGGGGATTATACATGTGAGGAGGGGATTATTATAATCCTCCCCTCACATATATGTATTCTCTCCCCCTTACATGTATAGTCTGATAATCTCCTCCTCACATTTATAGTCCCCTCACAAGTATAATCTCCTAATAAGATTATATGTGAGGGGGTTATCAGATTATACATGTGAGGGGGAGATTATACATACATGTGAGGGGAGGATTATTATAATCATTATTATCCTCCACTCACATGCACAATTTCTCCCCCCCACCCACACACACACAATTGCAACCCTGCACCACCCCCCTCCAATCCTCACCCCACCCCCCTGCCAAACAACCCCCTACCCCTCAACTCACATGTAATCCAGATGATATACCGGTCCATCTGGCGGTGAGTGACGCTGCAGCCTGGAGGCCGTGTGGGGGCTGTAAATCACTGATAGAGAGGAGCGGAGGACTCCTCTCTGCTCCGCGCCTCTCATCTCTATGATGCCCGCCGTGATGTCGCACGTCACATCAGCGGGCGTGACTATTTCCCAGGCAGCCACAGCGGTCCTGGGATAGTGGCTGCCTGTGGAAGATTGACGGGGAGGCGGCGGCAATAAGTAAAAAAAAAGGTAGCGGGCTGCAGCAATGAATTAGAAAAAGGCCCCCTCCCTCCCAAAAAAAGGTAGCGGTGGGGCAAAAGGGGCTAGCTGCTTTTGGGCTCCAGGAATGAGAGGGCCTGGGGCAGCTGCCCCTTTTGCCCCGCGTTAAAGACGGGCCTGGCCCCAGCAGTCAGTGAGGGACTGTCACTCACTGACTCGCTAACAGTTTCAGTTCTGGCTGGGGCCCCCTAGGCTCCTGGGCCCCTGTGCAGCTGAACAGGCTGCACATATGGTATGTCTGCCCCTGCAGTGACCTCACAAGCAGAATAGTGAGTACAGCTCTGGAGTATAATACAGGATCAGTACAGGATGAGGCCGGAAGAAGTGCACCTGCACAAAACCTACTGGTTTGTAGCCTCTGAGCTCCCCGCACCATCCCGATCCTCCATGATGGCTTCAAGACGCTGATTTCAGACATTGCGGTGAGTTGCTGGATTTCATCTTTTCTTCTTTACCTGCATTTTTTTTCTATGGACTTCCTTGCACCACTGCTATATTCAGTTTTATTAGTGAACCGACACTCACCATGGAGCCTTATCTGCATGCGCTAGTCTTTATTCCCATGGTGTGTTACTCAGGTGCCTCCATTTTCTATTGTTCTACGTTACCTGCATTTCATTACAGGATAAGTAATGTAATGTAATAGCCTTAAAGCACAACTGTCACCTCCGTACAGGTATGGAGTTGCAGTTACCATTGCATAGAGCAGAATGTGAAGTGAAAGAGGGTGCTTTTACTCATATTCGCCGCAGTCTGTAAAGGCACCTTCTTACTTTAGTCTTATGCTGGGCAACAGTCAGATGGGCCGTCAGAAACCCGCAGCAGCACGCCCCCTACCCGCCTCCTCTCCGCTCCTAACATGGAGGGCTGCACTTCAATCATGGAGGATCAGGTTTGTGGCACTCCTCTTCTTCACACTGAATTGGAGGCAATTACATGCAGTGCCTGCAGACAGTGATGTAGTGTAGAATGTAGAATACACCAAATAAATGATATATTGATTCACATATACAACATATCTATTTTATGATTGCATCATAAAGTTGATATGTTTTTACTTTTGGAAGACATCAGAAGGCTTCAAAGTATAGCAGCAATTTTCCAATTTTTCAAAATCGAAATTTTTCAGGGACCTGTTACGCCTAGCGCTCCGGGTCCCCGCTCCTCCCCGGAGCGCTCACGGCGTCTTTCTCCCTGCAGCGTCCCGGTCAGTCCCGCTGACCGGGAGCGCTGCACTGTTTTGGCCGTTGGGGATGCGATTCGCACAGCGGGACGCGCCCGCTCGCGAGTCGCATCCCAGGTCACTTACCCGTCCCGGTCCCCTGCTGTCATGTGCTGGCGCGCGCGGCTCCGCTCTCTAGGGCGCGCGCGCGCCAGCTCTCTGAGACTTAAAGGGCCAGTGCACCAATGATTGGTGCCTGGCCCAATTAGCTTAATTGGTTCCCACCTGTTCCCTGGATATATCTAGTCTCCTCCCTTGCACTCCCTTGCCGGATCTTGTTGCCTTGTGCCAGTGAAAGCGTTTAGTGTGTCCAAAGCCTGTGTACCTGAACTTCTGCTACCCATCCTGACTACGAACCTTGCCGCCTGCCCCCGACCTTCTGCTACGTCTGACCTTGCCTCTGCCTAGTCCTTCTGTCCCACGCCTTCTCAGCAGTCAGCGAGGTGAGCCGTTGCTAGTGGATACGACCTGGTTGCTACTGCCGCAGCAAGACCATCCCGCTTTGCGGCGGGCTCTGGTGAAAACCAGTAGCCTCTTAGAACCGGTCCACTAGCACGGTCCCCGCCAATCCCTCGCTGACACAGAGGATCCACTACCTGCCAGCCGGAATCGTGACAGTAGATCCGGCCATGGATCCCGCTGAGGTGCCGCTGCCAAGTCTCGCTGACCTTACCACGGTGGTCGCTCAGCAATCGCAGCAGATTGCCCAACAAGGACAGCAGCTGTCGCAGTTGACCGCCACGTTACAGCAACTTCTGCCTCTGCTACAGCAGCAACCATCTCCTCCGCCAGCTCCTGCACCTCCTCCGCAGCGAGTGGCCGCTCCTAGCCTCCGCTTGTCCCTGCCGGACAAATTTGATGGGGACTCCAGACTCTGCCGTGGATTTTTGTCTCAGTGTTCCCTGCATATGGAGATGATGTCGGACTTGTTTCCTTCAGAACGGTCTAAGGTGGCGTTCGTAGTAAGCCTTCTCTCAGGAAAGGCCTTGTCTTGGGCCACACCGCTCTGGGACCGCAATGATCCTGCCACAGCCACAGTCCAGGCCTTCTTCACTGAACTCCGGAGTGTCTTCGAGGAGCCAGCCCGAGCTTCTTCTGCCGAGACTGCCCTGTTGAACCTGGTCCAGGGTAATTCTTCCGTTGGCGAGTATGCCGTACAATTCCGTACTCTTGCTTCAGAATTATCCTGGAATAACGAGGCTCTCTGCGCGACCTTTAAAAAAGGCCTATCCAGCCGCATCAAGGATGTGCTGGCCGCACGAGAGATTCCTGCCAATCTGCAAGAACTCATCCATCTAGCTACCCGCATTGACATGCGTTTTTCTGAGCGACACCAAGAGCTCCGCCAGGAAAAAGACTTAGATCTCTGGGCACCTCTCCCACAGTATCCGTTGCAATCTACGCCTGGGCCTCCCGCCGAGGAGGCCATGCAAGTGGATAAGTCTCGCCTGACCCAGGAAGAGAGGAATCGCCGCAGGGAAGAAAATCTCTGTCTTTACTGTGCCAGTACCGAGCATTTCTTGGTGGATTGCCCTATCCGTCCTCCACGCCTGGGAAACGCACGCACGCACCCAGCTCACGTGGGTGTGGCGTCTCTTGGTTCCAAGTCTGCTCCTCCACGTCTCACGGTACCCGTACGGATTTCTTCTTCAGCCAGCTCCTCCCTCTCAGCCGTGGCCTGCTTGGACTCCGGTGCCTCAGGAAATTTTATTTTGGAGTCATTTGTTAATAAATTCAGCATCCCGGTGACCCGTCTCGTCAAGCCGCTCTACATTTCCGCGGTCAACGGAGCCAGATTGGACTGCACCGTGCGTTACCGCACAGAGCCCCTCCTCATGTCTATTGGACCCCACCTTGAGAGGATTGAATTTTTCATTCTCCCCAACTGTACCTCTGAGGTTCTCCTCGGTCTGCCTTGGCTCCGGCTTCATTCCCCCACCATTGATTGGACCACCGGGGAGATCAGGAACTGGGACTCTGCCTGCCACAGGAAGTGCCTCTCCCCCCCTCCCAGTCCCGTCAGGCAAGCCTCTGTGCCACCCCATGGCCCCCGTCCTGGTGTCACACTGCCCCGTGCCAGGTCTCGCCCTCTGCCCTCCCTCCCCATTCCCACTCCTGCTGTACTGCCTGCCGTTGAGGAAACCCTCCATTCTTTCCCGGTGTCCTCATCCCAGGGGAGGCAGTTACCGGACAAAGAGAAGGGGAGACCTAAGGGGGGGGGTACTGTTACGCCTAGCGCTCCGGGTCCCCGCTCCTCCCCGGAGCGCTCACGGCGTCTTTCTCCCTGCAGCGTCCCGGTCAGTCCCGCTGACCGGGAGCGCTGCACTGTTTTGGCCGTTGGGGATGCGATTCGCACAGCGGGACGCGCCCGCTCGCGAGTCGCATCCCAGGTCACTTACCCGTCCCGGTCCCCTGCTGTCATGTGCTGGCGCGCGCGGCTCCGCTCTCTAGGGCTCTTTAGGTGTTTCACAGCAATAGCAGCAAAATGAAGGAGAAAATTCAAAATCTTAATTTTTTACACTGGCATGTTCTTGTAGACCCAGTTTTTGAATTTTTACAAGGGGTAAAAGGAGAGAAATCTTCCTAACATGTGTAACCCAATTTCTCTCGAGTAAGGAAATACCTCATATGTGTATGTCAAGTGTTCAGCGGGCTCATTAGAGAGCTCAGAAGGGATGGAGCGACAGTGCGATTTTGGAGAGTGAGTTTTTCTGAAATTGTTTTTGGGGGGCATGTCACATTTAGGAAGCCCCTATGGTGCCAGAACAGCAAAAAAAAAAAAAAAAAAAAACACATGGCATACTATGCTGGAAACTAAACCCCTCAAGGAACGTAACAAGAGGTACACTGAGCCTTAACACCCCACAGGTGTTTCACGACTTTTCGTTAAAGTTAGATGTGTAATTTATTTTATTTTTTTCACTAAAATGCTAGTTTTCCCCCAAATTTTACATTATGGAAAAAACACATATGTGGAGGTCAAGTGCACTGCTGGCGAACTACAATGCTCAGAAGAGAAGGAGTCACATTTGGCTTTTGCTAAGCAATTTTTGCTGAAATGGTTTTGGGGGGCAAGTCCCATTTAGGAAGCCCCTATGGTGCCAGGAAGGCAAAAAAAAAAACATGGCATACTATTTTGGAAACTACACCCCTCAAGGAACGTAACAAGGGGTACAGTGAGCCTTAACACCCCACATGTGTTTCACGACGTTTCGTTAAAGTTGGATGTGTAAATGATTTTTTTTTCACTAAAATGCTAGTTTTCCCCGAAATTTAACATTTTTTACAAGGGGTAATTGGAGAAGATGCCCCCCAAAATGTGTAACCCCATCTCTTTTGAGTATGGAAACACCACATATGTCGAGGTCAAATGCACTGCTGGCGAACTACAATGCTCATAAGAGAAGGAGTCAAATTTGGCTTTTGCTAAGCAATTTTTGCTGAAGTGGTTTTTGGGGGGCATGTCCCATTTAGGAAGCCCCTATGGTGCCAGTACAGAAAAAAAAAAAAAAAAAAAAAGGCACATGGCATACTTTTTGGGAAACTACATCCCTCAAGGAATGTAACAAGGGGTACAGTGAGCCTTAACACCCCACAGGTGTTTCACAACCTTTCTTTAAAGTTGGATGTGTAAATGATTTTTTTTTTCAACTAAAATGCTGGTTTCCCCCAAATTTACAATTTTTATAAAGGGTAATGGGAGAAAATGACCCCCAAAATTTGTAACCCCATCTCATCTGAGTATGGAAATATCCCATGTGTGGACGTCAAGTGCTCTGCTGGCACACTACAATGCTCATTTGCAAATTTTGCTGAAATGGGGGGGGGGGGGGGGGGGCATTTCGCATTTAGGAGGCCCCTATGGTGCCAGGACAGCAAAAAAAAAAAAAACACATGGCATACTATTTTGGAAACTACACCCCTCAAGGAACATAACAAGGGGTACAGTGTGCCTTAACACCCCACAGGTGTTTGATAAATGTTCATTAAGTGGGATGTGAAAATGAAACATTTGATTTTTTTTTACACTAAAATGTTGGGGTTAACCCAAATTTTTCATTTTCACAAGTGGTAAAAGGAGAAAATGTCACCGTAAGTTTGTAAATACATTTCTTTGGAGTAAGGACATACCTCATGTCTGGGCGTAAACAGCATGCACACCGGTCTCAGAGGTGCCGGAGATCAGTCAGGGTCCTTGAGCTTTGGCTTTCTCCTATGGAGCCAGAACAGTGGGACCCCCCCTCAAGGGGCATTAGATGGGGTACACTAATTACTAACAAGGGGTACAGTGGGACATAAAATTATAAAACAGATTATGTTCCCAGAATGATGACCCAGAGCATAGCCAAAACTAAAAAATATGCCCACCCCAAAGCCTATGCTCTGAATCATCATTCTGGGAATGTGATGTGTGTGGCCATCCCTAACCTGTTGCCTCAAATGCGCACCCGGAGAGAGAGCGCTGCGCATTTGAGGCAACATAAAAAGTCCCCGATGATAGTGACTCAGTGACCCATGACCCTTTTTTTTTTTTTAAATACCCCCAGAGGTCTTATCAGTTTTTTTTTTTTTTTTTAGATGAAACATTATTTTGGGCAATTTAGTGGTTTATGGGGTTAAAATTTGCAATGTACTCTGGACTTGGTACATTGGGGTCAAATTATGGAAACTTAAAATGAGAAGGGAGAATTTAGTACTCCATGGAAGTGTGATACTCCCTGAAGCAAACCTTAATGCAGAGGCCCGGATGATCGGGGCAAGTGTTACATTGAGTGGTGGTATCCTTTCGTATCCCCCTCTTGTAACACACTCTGCATCTTTTCTGGGTTCGTCCCTTCTTTCCAGTGTGGGGGACTTCACCTGTAAAGTGTTGGCCTGGGACGATCCTGGCACCTATAGCTCCAGTTCCTTTGGAACTCCGGCCTGCTCTTTCCCTGTCAGCAAAGATCAGGACCTTTAGGACTTCTTCTTGGAACTGGAGGAATGTCCCTGTGTTGCCAGCGTGCTGGGACAGTACAAAAGCGTTGTACATGGCAACCTGTACCATGTAGACCGCAACGTTTTTGTACCATACCCGTGTTTTGTGCATGGCCATGTATGGCTTGAGGACTTGATCAGAAAGATCAACTCCCCCCATATACCGATTGTAGTTCAGAATATAATTAGGCTAAAGGACCGGTGTTGTGGTACCTCGCACAGGGACAGGTGAGCTGCCGTTGCCATGTATAATGGTCTGCATAAGGACATCCCTCTTATACTTGACCAACAACAGGTTTTCATGGGCAAGGGCATGGGACTCACCCTTGGGAGTAGGTGTCTGCAGAAAATTTAGAGGGAGGCCTCTCTGGCTTTTCTGCATGGTCCCACAAGCGGACGTGGATCTAGTGGCAAGGGATGGGAACAGAGGGATGCTGGTATAAAAGTTGTCCACATACACGTGGTAACCCTTATCCAGCAATGGGTGCATAAGGTCCCAAACGAGTTTCCCGCTAACACCCAGAGTGGGGGAACAATCTGGTGGTTCAATATGGGAATCTCGTCCCTCATACACTCTAAACTTGAGAGTGTACCCGGAGGTACTCTCACAAAGTTTATAGAGCTTCATGCCATACTGCGCCCGCTTCAAGGGAATATACTGGCGGAAGATGAGTCTCCCCTTAAAACTGATAAGAGACTCATCGACCGAGAGCTCCCTGACCGAGGCCTCCAAAAATTTGGCCCCTAAGTGATCGATGACTGGCCTCACTTTGTAAAGCCGGTCATAGGTGGGATAACTTCGGGGTGGACATGCCTCATTATCTGCATAATGAATGCATTTCCGAATGGCCTCGAACCGCATCCGTGTCATGACCATACTGTAAAGCGGGGTCTTGTATAGGATGTCCCCGCTCCAGTACTGCCTGACACAGCTTTTTGACCAAGGCCATATGCAGCAAGAGGCCCCAAAATGTCCATATCTCTGCTGCCTGCATCAATGGCGTACCATTCATTGGACCTGGCAAAAAAAGAATCAGGGTGGTGGGCAATGAACTGCGTACAGATTCGTCAGCTCCACCATCAGATTGACAAAACTGTCACTGAAAAAATAACTGAACAATTTCAGTGAATCCAGAATTGTCAATCCGGATTCCGGAGTCGCCAACAAACTTCGGAACCCTTGACTGATAACCCTCTGGGGGTCTCCAGACAGGTTCACTGGAAGGGGGCTCCAGTAAACCTGTCTGGGGGGTCGGACTCCTAGTACCAGCGGCAGTGTCGCTTGTACTAGTGCCAGCCACTGTGCCACTTTCATGGGGGGTGCGTGGCCTTGCCTGGCGGCGTCTCCGCCGCGATCCAGGGGACTCATCATCAGTACTAGATGATGAGGAGGACGATGAAGAACACAGGAATGTAGGATCTTCATCGTCCTCACTGGCAGATTCGGAGTCGTAGGCTAGAAAAGCGTATGCCTCTGCTGCCGAAAATGCCTGGCGAGCCATCGCCTTTTTTCTACGGTGGCGGGGGGGGGTCGTGGGGGGTTGGCAGTGTCGGGGTGAGGGTGTGTGTGTGTTGGGGGAGTATGTACTTTGTGATTGGTGTAAGTATAACTTTTGGGGGGGGGAGCGCTGCGGCCCCAAAAAATGGGGGGCCAAATGCAGCGCCCTGAACCCCTAATAGGGCCTGGATCATGCTGAAAAATTGCGGCGGACCCTTGGGGACCTATTAGGGGGTCGGGGGGGGGGGGAAATTTGCTACTTTTTAACTTTTTTTTAACTATTTACCCTACCATTCCCCGGGCTGTATGCTTTCCCTGATCTATGGGGGGCTTCTTTTCTTCTGAGGGGGCTCCAATCTCAGCAGACTGAACCCAGCCAGCCGCGGGAGCTGCAGGAGGCTGCCGTTAACCCCTCCTCCAGCCAATAGCAGCGATCCTGGGGTGGTGACGAAATGGCCACCTCTCCATAGATACAGGAGGTGATTAGGGGGTGTATCCTAATCACCTTGTATCCAATCACCTTGTATCTCCGGGTCAGCGGGTCACCAGTGACCCGCATCACTGGAATCGCAGCGATTCACAAGTGTGAATTCGCTTGCGGTTTTCTGTGATCGCCAACATGGGGGGGGGGGTCTGATGACCCCCCCCCCCCCCTGGGCGTTTGCACAGGATGCCTGCTGAATGATTTCAGCAGGCATCCTGGTCCGATCCCCGCCCGGTGGGGACCGGAATTCTCCAAGACGTACGTCATGACTTACGCGTACGTCAAGGGTCCTTGACAGGTTAAAAAGGCCCATAGCACTGTGTGAGCATATGACGTAAAACATGGAGAGAGTTTCACTTTAAATATAGATCATATACACATACATGTATATACATATTGTAAGCGTTGGGGCAGCGGGTTGGTCATCTCCTTGGGAGAGGGGGAGAGAGAGAGAGAGAGAGAGAGAGAGAGAGAGAGAGAGAGAGAGAGACTGTACTCCTGGCCTTATATCAGGCAAGCACACCTTGGACTGATCAGACAGCCCAAGACCCGGACTGTCCGGGTGGAGTGGGGGTCCACCCTCTCTTCCCCACTCCAGCAACACAGGCCCTGTAAACGGGTTTTTGCTCAAACCCTGTCAGCTTTTACCTGACAGACACAAGAAATCTTGGGCAGATATACACAACCTCTATGACTTGTCCAGACACTCTGTCACAATATACACATACATGCATGCTTTGTACACACAACACACATACTGTACACATTACATACTTTACATGCATGCATCATATACACACACAACACATACTGTACATCACCACAACACAATGTACACTTTACATTCTGTACATGCATCATACACACAACACACATACTGTACACATTACATACTGTACATGCATGCGTCATATACACACACACAACACATGCTGTACACAATAAATACTGTACATCACCACAACACAATGTACACTTTACATTCTGTACATGCATCATACACACAACACACATACTGTACACATTACATACTGTATATGCATCATACACACAACACACATACTGTACATGCATCTTACACACAACACACATTACATACACACTTTGTATAGATACACACACACATGCACACACAAATAGAAACATTATATAGACACAAATATGCACACAGACACACACATTTGCTCACTAGTGTTGACAGAGAGTATTCGCAATTGGAATATTTATTGCGAATTTTGCATATTCACGAATATGGTGAATATAGCACTATATATTCACAATTACGAATATTCATTTTTTTTTTCCCCCACAGAACACATCACAGTTGTCAGGGTCCGGACTAGCGGCTGGTGAGGACACTGGAGGTGGATCCTCTGTGCCAGAGAGGCGATGACGCGGGCCATACTGGGGAATCGGTTCTAAGCAGTTACTGGTGTTCACCAGAGCCCGCCGCAAAGCGGGATGGACTTGCTGCGGCAGTAACTACCAGGTCGTGTTCCCCAGTAGCGACTCGACCTCTCTGGCAGCTGAGATTGGCACGGTACACAAGGACTAGACAGAGGCGAGGTCAGACGTAGCAGAAGGTCAGGGCAGGCAGCGAGGTTCGTAGTCAGGGGCAACAGCAGAAGGTCTGGGTACACAGGCTTGGGAACACACTAAAACGCTTTCTCAGGGCACAAGGCAACAAGATCCAGCAAGGAGAGGAAGGGGAAGTGGTTTTTTATAGGAATGGGAGTGATTGGGCCAGGCACGAATTAGCAAGCCGGCGCGCATGCGCCCTAGGGAGCGGGGCCGCGCGCCGGGAGGAAGCAGACGGGGGCGAGAGGTGAGTGACATGGGGCGCGATCCGAGGGCGGGCACGACCCGTGCCTCGGATCGCGTCCCCTCCGGAGACCAAGGAGCAGCGCTCGCGGTCAGCGATGCCGACCGGAGCGCTGCAGACAGAAGCACGCCGTGAGCGCTCTGGGGAGGCAGCAGGACCCGGAGCGCTCGGCGTGACAACAGTGATCTCATCCCTCCCTGCTTCCAGCTTGTGGTCTAAAGAAGGCTCCTATACTATTTACTGTATTAGACTGGAGAGTGAATTCTCACGAATATAAGAATATGCGAATGTGCAAATATGAGAATATTCGCGAATATCCTCATATTCGTGAATATCGTCACTAAAGAATATTAGGAGATAGATAGGTAGATGGATAGATAATATAGATAGATAGGTAGATAGTTATCCGCATACGCGCATGCAAAAATAACCGCAAATATATTAAATATGCGAATTTCACGAACATAGGACGAATATTCGTCCATATATTCGTGAAATATCGCGAATTCGAATATGGAATATGCCGCTTATCACTATTGCTCACACACATATATACATGCAAGGACACTTACTTGAGTCAGGCCCCATGTTGTACAGCCTCTGCGGGGCTCTCTCCTCACCCTTCCCCCTCCTCCTCAATCGGCAACAGTGATTGTAGTGTAGTAAAAAGAGGGCCCTGTTGTCTTGCAAATGGCCCCTTTTTACCACAGAGAACTTCAGGAAGTGCAGTGGTCAGGCCCCTTAACCCCTTCCCGCTGAATGACTTATATAAACGTCAGGATATGCAGCTAGTTCGTGCAGTCATTCGCAAGTCATTCAGTTAACCCGGCGATGCGCAGCATCACACGGGTTAACAGGCAGAAGTTCCGCTGTTACCGGCAGGAGACAAGTTCTGCAACACACCGAAGGACCATCTGTGAATGGTCCTGGTCAGTGATCACTGTGATTGGTCCCTGTGGACCAATCACAGTGTCTCAGCTATTTGGTGGGGGGTGAAAGTTCAGATCGTCCACTCTGCCCGCCCCAAGAAGTCCGGGCAGAGCGGGGGAAGAGGACCCCGAGGGCTGTCCAATGCTGTCCATTTTGCATTGTGACCCAGGCCCTATTAGGGTTTCAGGATGCTGCATTTTGGCCACCTTTTTTTTTGGGCCGCAGCATTTTTACATTTTTTTTTATAACAGTATTTGATATTTTATCACACGCAGTTATATAAAGTTTGCACCCAACACACATACATACACACTTGAGGTCAGTCATAGATCACTTTGGGGCCAAATTTTGGGAGGCCTACGTACCCCAAAGGGAGCTTTCTGTAGAAGAGTCTCTTATCAGTTTTAAGGGGAGACTCATCTTCCACCAGTATATTCCCTCGAAGTGGGCGCGATATGGTGTGAAACTCTACAAACTTTGCGAGAGTACCACCAAGTACACATACAAGTTTAGAGTATATGAGGGATGGGATTCCCGTATTGAACCCCCAGAATGTCCCCCCACTCTGGCACCTTGTGCACCCATTGTTGGATAAGGGTTACCACGTGTACGTGGACAACTTTTATACCAGCATCCCTCTGTTCACATCCCTTGCCGCCAGATCCACTTCCGCTTGTGGGACCGTGCAGAAGAACCAGAGAGGCCAACCTCAAAATTTTAATCAGAAACGTATGCCCAAGGGTGAGTCCCGTGCCCTTACCCATGAAAACCTGTTGCTGGTCAGGTATAAGGATAAGAGGGATGTCCTTATGCTGACCACAATTCATGGTAAAAGCAGCTCACCTGTCCCAACGGTCCTCAAGCCGATTGTATTCTGGACTACAATCAGTATATGGGGGGAGTTGATCTCTCTGATCAAGTCCTCAAGATATACATCACCATGCGGAAAGCACGGGTATGGTATAAAAAAGTTGCGGTGTACATGGTACAGGTTGCCATGTACAACCCTTTTGTACTGTCCCAGTACACTGGCAACACAGGGACATTCCTCCAGTTCCAAGAAGAAGTCCTCAAGGCCCTTATCTTTGGCGACCTGGAAAGAGCAGGCCGGAGTTCCCAAGGAACTGGAAATATAGGTGCCAGGATCGTCCCAGGCCAGCACTTTCCAGGTGAGGTCCCCCCACACTGGAAAGAAGGGACGATCCCAGAAAAAATGCAGAGTGTGTCACAAGAGGGGGATACTGAAGGACACCACCACTTAATGTGACACTTGCCCCGATCATCCGGGCCTCTGCATTAAAAACTGCTTCAGGAAGTATCACATTTCCATGGAGTGCTAAATTTTCCCTTTTCATTTTAATTTCCCATAATTTGACCCCAATGTACCAAGTCCAGTGTACATTCCAAATTTTTACCTCATAAACCACAAAATTGCCCAAAAAACTCTTTTATTAAAAGAAAATAAAAAATGATAAGACCTCTGGGGTTATTTTTTCCAAAAATGGATTATGGATCACTGAGTCACTAGCATCGGGTCTTTTTTATGTTGCCTCAAATGCGCATGCGCTCTCTCTCCACCTGAGCGGTGTGCGCATTTGAGGCAACAGGTTAGGGATGGCCACGCACATTACATTACCAGAATGATGATTCAGAGCATAGGGTTTGGGGCAGGCATATTTTTTACTTTTAGCTATGCTCTGGGTCATCATTCTGGGAACATAAATGACATATCAGTAGTAAAATTTTAATTTACCCCCCCCCCCCATAGTACACTTCATCCATTCCTGGAAAATAAATTTAGGGAACACCCGTCCATTCCAAATGTCCAGTTCCCCCCTATACACCTACCCCAGGGGGTGTACTGTCTGTAATGGTGTCACATGTGGGTGTTCCTTTCTTTTATTCTCCGCTGAATGTATGTAACCGTCAGCTACTGATATGCAAACATGGATCTATGACTCTTGAGCCCTGTAGTGCGCCCGCACAGCATGTTATGTCCACATGTGGGGTATTTCCATACTCAGAAGCAATGGTGTTACGACATTTGGGGGGCATTTTCTCATATTACCCCTTTTGCAAATTGTTTGGGAAAAAATTGAGGGGGAGTCCAACTGTTCTGGCTCCATGGTAGCTCTGTAAACGCTCAAGGCCCCTGACAAAATTCTCCAGAAGCTGAATGTTCTTCTGAGAACTGGTGTGCACCTGCAGAGCAGGTCAAACATGAGGTATGTCCTTACTCCGAAGAAATGTATTTACAAATTTACAGTGACATTTTCTCCTATTACCACTTGTGAAGATGAAAAATTTGGGGTAATCCCAGCATTTTAGTTTAAAAAATCTAATTTTTCCTTTTCACATCCCACTTTAATGAACATTTATCTAACACCTGTGGGGTGTTAAGGCTCACTGTACTGCTTGTTACGTTCCTTGAGGGGTGTAGTTTTCAAATTATTATGCCATGTGTTTTTTGCTGTTCTGGCACCACAGGGGCTTCCTAAATGCGACGTGCCCCCCAAATACTATTTCAGCAAAATTTGCTTTCCAAAAGCCAAATGTGACTCCCTCTCTTCTGAGCATTGTAGTGCGCCCGCAGTGCACTTGACGTCCACACATGGGGTATTTACGTACTCAGAAGATATGGGGTTACAAATTTTGGGGAGCATTTTCTCCTATTACCCCTTGTAAAAATGTAACATTTGGGGAAAAAGCTGCATTTTAGGGAAAAAAAATTCATTTAAACATCCAACTGTAACGAAAAGGCTCACTGTACCTCTTGTTACGTTCCTTGAGGGGTGTAGTTTCCAAAATAGTCTGCCATGTGGGGCTTTATTTTGCTGTTCTGGCACCATGGGGTCTTCCCAAATGCAATATGCCCCCCAAAAACTATTTCAGCAAAATTTGCTTTCCAAAAGCCAAATGTGACTCCTTCTCTTCTGAGCATTGTAGTGCGAAAGCAGTGCACTTGATGTCCACACTTGGGGTATTTCCATACTCAGAAGAGATGGGGTTACAAATTTTGGGGGGAATTTTCTCCTATTACCCCTAAATTCATTTACACATCCGACTTTAACGAAAAGTCGTCAAACACCTGTGGGGTGTTAAGGCTCACTGCACCCCTTGTTGCATTCCTTGAGGGGTGTAGTTTCCAAAATAGTATGCCATGATGTTGTTTTTTTTTTTTTTGTTTTGATTTTTATGTTCTGGCACCATAGGGGCTTCCTAAATGTGACTTCTCCCTGAAAAACCATTTCAAAAACATACTCTCCAATATCCCATTGTCACTCCTTCCCTCCTGAGCCCTCTAGTGCGCCCGCCGAACACTTTACATACACATGAGATATTTCCTTATTCAAGAGAAATTGGTTTACAAATTTTGGGAAGATTTTTTTCCTTTTACCCCTTGTAAAAAAATAAAAAAATTGGGTCTACAAGAACATGCGAGTATAAAAAATGAAGATTTAGAATTTTCTCCTTCACTTTGATGCTATTCCTGTGAAACACCTAAAGGGTTAACACACCTTTTGAATGTCATTTTGAATATTTTGAGGGGTGCAGTTCTTATAATGGGGTAATTTATGGGGCATTTCTAATATGAAGGCCCTTCAAATCCACTTCAAAACTGAACTGGTCCCTGAAAAATTCAGATTTTGAAAATTTTGTGAAAAATTGGAAAATTGCTGCTGAACTTTGAAGCCCTCTGATGTCTTCCAAAAGTAAAAACATGCCAACATAAAGTAGGCATACTGTATATGTGAATCAATATATCATTTATTTGGTATGTTTACTTTTAGAAATGAGCGAATTTTTCAAAACCAATTCGGCCGATTTGCCGAATTTTTCGAAAAAGTTTGTTTCGATCCGAATTTTTTCGCGGCGCATCTATATTAAAAAAGGCTATTTCTAGCCTACATACAGCCTCTATAGGGGTATAGAACACTTTGCAGTGTTCTAAAATGCATATGGAGTGTGCTGGGGTAGTAAAATAATACTGTTATTCAGAATAACATGCAGATTACCGGCATCGCTTTTAGAATCACTGCCGCACACACAATGACAGAGCCTGGTGGTGGCATCAGTGTCAGGAGACCATATAGTGACTGAATGACATAGCGTGGAGGTGTTGGCAGCATGAGGAGACCATTTAGTGGCTGAATGGCACAGCGTGGAGGTGTTGGCAGCATGAGGACACCATATAGTGGCTGAATGACACAGTTTGGATGAGGCTGAAGCATGAGGACACCATACAGTGGCTGAATGACACAGCTTGGAGGTGTTGGCAGCATGAGGAGACCATATAGTGGCTGAATAGCACAACGTGGAGGAGTTGGAAGCATGAGGAGACCATATAGTGGATGAATGGCACAGCCCAGAGCTGCCAGCAGCATGAGTAGGCACTAGGCCTTCACAATCCCTAAGATTAAAAGATGAATTAAGAAATTTAAACCAAAGATTTTGGATAGTGGGTGCTACCTATGAGAAAATTTAAAATTCCCAGACCCAGGCCCCACAGCGGCATCAGTAAACCATATATTGCCTGAATTACACAGCCTGGAGTTGGCTGATGCATGAGTACACAGCAGGGCTTCACAATTCCCCCCAAAAAACAACACAATTTTAGAAATTTTTGAAAAAGATTTTGGATAGCGGGTGCTACCTATGAGAAAATTTGAAATTCCCAGACCCAGGCCCAGCAGCGCCATTATTTTTTGATAAGAAATTTAAAACAATCTTTCAGTGTCCCGGACCCCAGCGTGTGGGTATGAAGGATCAAATCCAACAAGCCCCCACAGGGCTCATGTGCCCGTGAGATGTAGGCACAATGTCTCCATTGCCCTGACCGGACATTGTTTCCAAGACTTTTCGCCAAGGCAAACCATGTGAAGAACAGCGTGACACCGCCGTGCCCTGCACACATGGTATGCTAAAGGGCCACTGAGACTTGTCCGGGCAGTGGAGGCTTAAGACACAGTGGAGGATGTGTAGGCGGAGAAGCACACTGTCACAGGACCAACGGGCTGACAGAGTGTAGAAGGAAGCAGCATTGAGTACACACCAGGGCTTCAGAATCCCAAAGAAAAAACAACCATTTAAACATTTTTTTTTTAGAATATTTAGGACAGTGGGTGCTACCTATATATTGCCTGAATGACACAGCCTGGTGTTGGCTGATGCATGAGTACACACTAGGGCTTCACAATCCCCTGCAAAAAACACAACATTTGTAGAAATTTATGAAGAAGACTTTTGGATAGCGGGTGCTACCTATGAGAAAATTTTAAATTCCCCGACCAAGGCCCAGCATCGCCATCAGTAAACCATATATTGCCTGAATGACACAGCCTGGAGTTGGCTGATGCATGAGTACGCACCAAAGCTTCACAATCCCTAATAAAAAAGACAAACATTTTTGAAGAAAAATTTTTACGAAAATTTAGGACAGCGGGTGCTCTCTATATATTACCAGACGCAGCCTGGAGTTGGCTGCAGCATGAGGAGACCATTGAAATGTGTGATTTTTTTATTTGAAATTTAAATAAAAATTTGTGTCCGGACCCCGCTGTGTGGGTACAAAGGACCCAATCTCACAAGCACCAACAGGGCTCATGTTGCCGTTGTTACGCCGAGCGCTCCGGGTCCCTGCTCCTCCCCGGAGCGCTCACGGCGTCTCTCTCCCTGCAGCGCCCCGGTCGGTCCCGCTGACCGGGAGCGCTGCACTGACATGGCCGTCGGGGATGCGATTCGCACAGCGGGACGCGCCCGCTCGCGAATCGCATCCCAAGTCACTTACCCGTCCCGGTCCCCTGCTGTCATGTGCTGGCGCGCGCGTCTCCGCTCTCTAGGGCGCGCGCGCGCCAGCTCTCTGAGACTTAAAGGGCCAGTGCACCAATGATTGGTGCCTGGCCCAATTAGCTTAATTGGCTTCCACCTGCTCCCTGGCTATATCTGCTCACTGCCCCTGCACTCCCTTGCCGGATCTTGTTGCCTTGTGCCAGTGAAAGCGTTTAGTGTTGTCCAAAGCCTGTGTTACCTGAACTCCTGCTATCCATCTTGACTACGAACCTTGCTGCCTGCCCCGACCTTCTGCTACGTCTGACCTTGCCTCTGCCTAGTCCTTCTGTCCCACGCCTTCTCAGCAGTCAGCGAGGTTGAGCCGTTGCTAGTGGATACGACCTGGTTGCTACTGCCGCAGCAAGACCATCTCGCTTTGCGGCGGGCTCTGGTGAACACCAGTAGCCTCTTAGAACCGGTCCACCAGCACGGTCCACGCCAATCCCTCGCTAACACAGAGGATCCACTACCTGTAAGCCGAATCGTGACAGTAGATCCGGCCATGGATCCCGCTGAGGTGCCGCTGCCAAGTCTCGCTGACCTTACCACGGTGGTCGCTCAGCAATCGCAGCAAATTGCCCAACAAGGACAGCAGCTGTCGCAGTTGACCGCCACGTTACAGCAACTTCTGCCTCTGCTACAGCAGCAACCATCTCCTCCGCCAGCTCCTGCACCTCCTCCGCAGCGAGTGGCCGCTCCTAGCCTCCGCTTGTCCCTGCCGGACAAATTTGATGGGGACTCTAGACTCTGCCGTGGATTTCTGTCTCAATGTTCCCTGCATATGGAGATGTTTTCGGACTTGTTTCCTACAGAACGGTCTAAGGTGGCGTTCGTAGTGAGCCTTCTTTCAGGAAAGGCCTTGTCTTGGGCCACACCGCTCTGGGACCGCAATGATCCTGCCACAGCCACAGTCCAGTCCTTCTTCGCTGAAGTCCGTAGTGTCTTCGAGGAACCAGCCCGAGCTTCTTCTGCCGAGACTGCCCTGCTGAACCTGGTCCAGGGTAATTCTTCAGTGGGCGAGTACGCCATCCAATTTCGTACTCTTGCTTCCGAATTATCATGGAATAACGAGGCTCTCTGCGCGACCTTTAAGAGATTCCTGCCAACCTGCAAGAACTTATCCATTTGGCCACCCGCATTGACATGCGTTTTTCTGAGAGACATCAGGAGCTCCGCCAGGAAAAAGACTTAGATCTCTGGGCACCTCTCCCACAGCATCCTTTGCAATCTACGCCTGGGCCTCCCGTCGAGGAGGCCATGCAAGTGGATCGGTCTCGCCTGACCCAGGAAGAGAGGAATCGCCGTAGGGAAGAAAATCTTTGTCTGTACTGTGCCAGTACCGAGCATTTCTTGGTGGATTGCCCTATTCGTCCTCCACGTCTGGGAAACGCATGCACGCACCCAGCTCACGTGGGTGTGGCGTCTCTTGGTTCAAAGTCTGCTTCTCCACGTCTCACGGTGCCCGTGCGGATTTCTCCTTCAGCCAATTCCTCCCTCTCAGCCGTGGCCTGCTTGGACTCTGGTGCCTCTGGGAATTTCATTTTGGAGTCTTTGGTGAATAACTTCTGCATCCCGGTGACCCGTCTCGTCAAGCCGCTCTACCTTTCCGCGGTCAACGGAGTTAGATTGGATTGCACCGTGCATTACCGCACAAAACCCCTCTTAATGTGCATTGGACCCCACCACGAAAGGATTGAATTTTTCGTCCTTCCCAACTGCACCTCTGAGGTCCTCCTCGGTCTGCCATGGCTCCAGCTTCATTCTCCCACCCTTGACTGGACCACCGGGGAGATCAAGAACTGGGACTCTGCTTGCCACAAGAAATGCCTCTCCCCCCCCTCCCAGTCCCGTCAGGCAAGCCTCAGTGCCTCCTCATGGCCCCCGTCCTGGTGTCACCCTGCCCCGTGCCAAGCTTCACCCTCTGCCCTCCCTCCCCATTCCCACTCCTGCTGTACTGCCTGCCGTTGAGGAAACCCTCCATTCTTTCCCGGTGTCCTCGTCCCAGGTAAAGCAGTTGTCGGACAAAAAAAGGGGGAGACCTAAGGGGGGGGTACTGTTACGCCGAGCGCTCCGGGTCCCTGCTCCTCCCCGGAGCGCTCACGGCGTCTCTCTCCCTGCAGCGCCCCGGTCGGTCCCGCTGACCGGGAGCGCTGCACTGACATGGCCGTCGGGGATGCGATTCGCACAGCGGGACGCGCCCGCTCGCGAATCGCATCCCAAGTCACTTACCCGTCCCGGTCCCCTGCTGTCATGTGCTGGCGCGCGAGGCTCCGCTCTCTAGGGCGCGCGCGCGCCAGCTCTCTGAGACTTAAAGGGCCAGTGCACCAATGATTGGTGCCTGGCCCAATTAGCTTAATTGGCTTCCACCTGCTCCCTGGCTATATCTGCTCACTGCCCCTGCACTCCCTTGCCGGATCTTGTTGCCTTGTGCCAGTGAAAGCGTTTAGTGTTGTCCAAAGCCTGTGTTACCTGAACTCCTGCTATCCATCTTGACTACGAACCTTGCCGCCTGCCCCGACCTTCTGCTACGTCTGACCTTGCCTCTGCCTAGTCCTTCTGTCCCACGCCTTCTCAGCAGTCAGCGAGGTTGAGCCGTTGCTAGTGGATACGACCTGGTTGCTACTGCCGCAGCAAGACCATCTCGCTTTGCAGCGGGCTCTGGTGAACACCAGTAGCCTCTTAGAACCGGTCCACCAGCACGGTCCACGCCAATCCCTCGCTAACACAGAGGATCCACTACCTGTAAGCCGAATCGTGACAGCCGTAAGATGGCGCAACGTCTCCATAGCCCTGACCGGCCATTTTTGGTTTTTGTACCTTTGTTTAAGAACAAGCACATATATACAAGAGTCCAGAAGACTCAATAATGCAGGACGGTGGACCACCAAAAGACATTCTTCTCTAAAATATTTTTTTATGAAATAAAGAAGCAGAGTTCATCCCTCTCCGTATTTTTTTTGAAAATGTTACTTAAAAAATCACACGCAACAAGCGTTCAATGGTGTAATGGTTATTATTCTGGAAAATTCAAGTTTATTACTGTGATAATTATCAGAAAATTAGAAAAAAAACACTACCCAAGAGTGTTTAATAACCCCATAAATTGCACCATAAATGTTGACATTTAAATTAAGCATGTATGTATGTATTTCAAAAATCCTAAAATTAAAGGCCCAAGCCCAGAAGCATCATGAAGTCAAGTACTTCCTGAAAGACACAGGAGCAGTCAGGAGTAGGCATCAGCAGTACCCAAGAGGCTTTAATAACCCCTTACATTGCACGATCAATCGCGAGATCGAGCAATAACAGGTGTGTTATGCCCTCAGATGTCCGGGGCTGCACGCGCGCTACACTGAACGGACCAGCGTGTGTCTATCTTTCACCGACAGGTACGGGTAACCCGCTGAACCCCGTTCGCGATAGGGATCAGGGATTGCAATTATTTGCCAGGAAAGAAGAATCCCAACTAAGTGCGGGTCATAAGCTCGGGTTCATTAAGTCCCTGCCCTTTGTACACACCGCATGTCTCTACTACCGATTGGATGGTTTAGTTAGGTCCTCTGATCGTCCACGGCGGGGTAGGAGAAGGCCCTGGCAGAGCGCCGAGAATTTAAAGATCATTGTTGAAATTTGCATTAAGCATGTATTAGCTACTGCTAAACTTCCAAAAATTAAAGGCCCATGGCCAGACTTGTCAGTGAAGCAAGTAGTTCCTGATAGACACAGAATGAGTCAGGAGCAGTACCCAAGAGGGTTTCATAACCCCTTACATTTTAAGATCAATGTTGAAATTTGTATTAAGCATGTATTTAGCTACTGCTAAACATCCAAAAATTAAAGGCCCAAGGCCTGAGGCATCAGGGAGGCAAGTAGTTCCTGAAAGACACAGGATGAGTCAGGAGCAGGCATTCGCAGTACCCAAGAGGGTTTCATAACCCCTTACATTTAAAGATCAATGTTGACATTTGCATTAAGCATGTATTTAGCTACTGCTAAACTTCCAAAAATTAAAGGCCCAAGGCCAGAAGCATCAGTGAGGCAAGTAGTTACTGAAAGACACAGGATGAGCCAGGAGCAGGCAATCGCAGTACCAAAGAGGGTTCCATAACCCTAATTGATAACCCAAGAGGGTTTCATTACCAACCATAATTGGGAAATGTTGGTGTAGCAGCATGGTGAATCTTCTCTGAGGCATCTGGCATTGGTGGCTGGAAATCCTGGCTGATCCATCCCTGATTCATCTTGACAAACGTCAGTCTCTCCACATTTTTAGTGGACAGACGAGTTCGCCTTGGGGTGACTATGGCCCCGGCCGCACTAAACACCCGCTCTGATGACACACTACTGGCCGGGCAGGACAGCTTTTCCAGGTCAAACTCTGCTATTTGCGGCCATAAATTAAGTTTGGCTTCCCAGAAGTCCAGCGGATCTTCAATGGTTGTCGGTATGGTCATCTCAAGGTATGCCACTACCTGCTGGTTCTGGTCCTGCTCCATGTCTACCTGCTGCTGATGAGTTGCTTCACTATGTGGGTGAGAAAGCTACTCATCAGCGTAGAATCAGACTGCTGCTGATTGAGCTGGTACTGCTCCTGCCACCCCTCCCCTCCCCAGCAGCCATGGCAGTGGAAGGTGAGCGCAGAGGGCCCCCCCCCCGAGTCAGACCTGCGAGTGGATGGACCATGTGGCCGATAGGCATCAGCCAACTGACTACGTAGAATCTCTCTGTAGTAGGTAAGTTTGTTCTCCCTCTCAGTGGGTGTAAAAAAGGACCCCATTTTGGGACGGTAGTGAGGGTCTAATAAGGTGGAGATCCAGAAGTCATCCCGCTGACAAATTTTGACAATTCGGGGGTCACTACGCAATCAACTGAGCATGCATCGTGCCATTTGCGTCAGTGACTCGGAGGGACTACCTGCCTCCATCTCCACTGTCTTGCCTTCCTCATAACCCTCCAGCTCCTCTGGCTGCTCCTGCTCCTCCTCTCCTGTCCGATGACTAGAAACACCGGCCATCTCATCCAACCTAAACTGTGCTCCGCTCTGCCCCTCATCATCCTCCTCCTCCAGTTCAGCCCCCACAGGGCTCATGTAGCCTTGAGATGTAGGTGCAACGTCTCCATTGCCGTGACCAGCCATGTTTTCAATAATCTGTTGTAGGAAATGTAGGAGTGGAATTATGTCGTTCATGGCGTAATCCAGGCGATTTACAAATAATGTGGCTTCCTCAAAGGGCCTCAGCAAACGGCAGGTGTCATGTATGAGCTGCCACTGGTTCACATTGAAGTTACACAGGGGAGTACTCCTATCTGCTTGGATCATCAAGAAATCGGTGATGGCTTTTCTTTGTTTGCATAGTCTGTCCAACATATGGAGGGTGGAATTCCAACGTGTGGCAATGTCACAAATAAGACTATGTTGTGGTATACCGTTCTGACGCTGCAGCTCAAGGAAGGTGTGCTTGGCTGTGTACGAGTGGCTGAAGTGCATGCACAGTTTCTTTGCCATTTTCAGGATGTTTTGCAAATGGGGTGAAGACTTGAGGAAGTGCTTGACAACCAGATTGAACACGTGTGCCATGCAGGGCGCATGTTTCACACTTCTGCAGTGCGGACACAATGTTCTTCCCGTTGTCGGTCACCATGGTTCCCATTTCCAGATTTCGTGGAGTAAGCCATACTCGGATTTCTTTACAAATGAACTTTAGCAGTTTCTCCCCTGTGTGACTCCGTTCGCCAAGGCAAACCATGTGAAGAACAGCTTGACACCGCCATGCCCTACACACATGGTACGATGAAGGGCCACCGAGATTTGGACGTGCAGTGGAGGCCGAGGACACGGTGGAGGATGAGGAGGCGGCATCGCACACTGTAACAGGACCAACTGCCTGAGAGCGAGAGCGTGGAGGAGGAAGCTGTGTGACCTGTCCAAGTTGCTGTTGTGGCTGTGCAGGAACCACATTTACCCAGTGGGCCGTAAAAGACAAGTATTGTCCCTGCCCGTAGTTACAGCTCCACACGTCAGCGCTGCTGTGCACTTTGAACACACCGACAGGCTCAAGGACTGGCCCACCTTCTCTTGTACAAACTTATGCAGGGCTGGTACTGCCTTCTTCACAAAGAAATGACGGCTTGGGACTCTCCACTTCGGTTCGGCACAAGCCATCAATTCTCTGAAAGGTGCAGAGTCCACCACTTGAAAAGGGAGGGACTGCAACACCAGCAACTTGGACAGGAGCACATTAAACTTCTGTGCCGTTGGATGAGTGGGCGCATACTGTTGACTCTTGGACATGGCTTCGCCGATGGATTGTTGGCGGAATGGCTGTCTAAAAGCGGGAGAAGCAGGAGTGACAGAAGGAGGGTTTGACACACAGCTCCCTTCGGCTGAGGTGGTGGAGCCTTGGCTGGATGAAGGAGGGAGCGGATGGCCACTGGGTAATGCAGCAGGCTGGACCACTACATCGGAGCCACGGTTCTCCCAGGCCGCTTATGGTGGCGGAGCATGTGTTGACGCAGGGCCGTGGTGCCGATATTGGGCCCTGGCCACGCTTCACCTTCTGCCGACAGATCTTGAATGTGGCTACGTGAACCTCCTCCGGATGCCTGATGAAAAACTGCCACACCGCAGAGTAGCTGATTTTCCCACCTGCAGTCCGCACTAATTGACTGCTACTGGCGCTGTCTCCAGGAACCCCTGTTCCACTACCTCCCGGAAAGGTAGGCTGCCGCGAAGCAGGTGGTCTCCCCCGGGCACGTTTGGCTCCTGAATTTCCACTCCTGCCACTATGCTGACTGCCAACCGTGGTACCGCCTTGCTGCCTCGAGGGGCAACCTGCAACTCTCTTCTCCTGATGATGATGAAGCCCCTTCTGCACCCGGCTCCCAATTGCGATCGGCTTCATCATCATCAACAGGTGTGTGCACGTCACTGATGTTCTCCTCAGGTTCCTCAACAGTGTCTGCTTCAGGACCCTGAACCTTTGCAACACCGCCTCCCACGTCACTCTCTGCATCACTACTTGGCCGCCTAGAGGAGCAAGCGGCGCATGTCTCCTCCCCTTCTTGGCTGTCCAGTAGCTGCTGACTGTCCTCTATTAGATTGTCCTCAGTAAATAGTGGAGCTGAACCCACAGCATAAGACACTTCTTTAGGAGAGGGAACAGCATAGGACAAAGGCAATGGGAGGACATGGACTGCTCCCGGGCCATGCCAACTGAGGGTTGTGTCTGAGGAACCCACCGACTGTTCACTGGGGGTGTCAGATGTCACTTGTGATGATGTGGATGAGTGTGTTAACCAATCGACGACGGCAGATGGGTTGCTGGTCGAGACACGACCGCTGGCTAATAACGGTAGCTCAGGCCTCTTGCTGCGACTCCTGCTGCCACTCTCCCCAAGGCTGCTGCCAACTCTGCCTGAAGTAATTAGGCCTCTGCCACTCCTCTGTGCACGTCCTGGCACTTCTCTGCCTGACATACTTAGTGCGTTTATGAGGGTATTACAATACGATGCACTACTCTTTAAACAATATTTGTCTAGATAAGCAGCACGTGATTACTTATGGCTGTCCTTTCACAGTATGTAGGCCCTTTACAGATTAACAGGTCCAAGATGGTACACTACTTGGATGTACGTATGCGGTATGCACTGATGAGGGCAGTAATATGCGCAACTATAGGCAGAAAAAACTCTGTATTTCTTAAAAACACCAGCCAGTGAATACTATTGTTTGGACTTTGACAGTATGGAGCACCTTGACAGATTAACAGGTACTAAATGGAAAATACTTGGATGTACCTATGCGGTATGCACTGATGAGGGCAGTAATATGCGCAACTATAGGCAGAAAAAACTCTGTATTTTTTAAAAACACCAGCCGGTGAATACTATTGTTTGGACTTTAACAGTATGGAGCACCTTGACAGATTAACAGGTACTAAATGGTACAATACTTGGATGTATCTATGCGGTATGCACTGATGAGGGCAATAATATACGCAACTATACGCAGAAAAAATAAGTATTTTTTAAAAACAACAGAAGGTGATTACTTTTGCCAGGAGTCAGGACTTTCCCTGTATCTAGACTTGTTACAGAATAGTAGACTGCTTTGATGTAGGCATGTGTTAAGCACGTATGAGGGCAGACAAATGCACTACAGTCCGTTGAAAAAGAAATTATTTGTGAACAGCAGCAGGACCAGACAGTGCAGCACCACAATAAAAAAAAATACAGGGATTAAACCCTTAATTGCACTCTGTCACACAATTCTGAGCAGCAGATTATTTCTGGAGCAAAAAAAATACTGACTTGCGCTGAAAAATTAGGTGGTAAGATGGTTGATAAAGTTCAGGCAGTTTGTTAATCTGTATGAGGCAGCTAACAGCTATCTGCCCCTCTCTGCTGCAATGCTCAATAACGTGAATAGGAGGTTTAGCTATCAATGATCCTTCTCAGTGTGAACAGCAAAGCACTCTGCTCTCCTGTCTTTCCCCAATGCTGATGGGACTAGCAGTTGCAGTGTAACGCTGTGGTATAAGCTAGTCAGACACACGCAGTCCCGTTCTCTCTATCTCTGAGTGCATAGACGAAATGAAGAGAGGATCCGCCACACGTGGATCCGCCATTTTAGGTCTCCAATAGCCTGGAGCGCTGTAAAATGAAGTTTAATGAATCGATTTTTCATTAAATTCGTCATGAATTTGGGTTCGTCAACTTCGATTCGCTCATCTCTATTTATTTTCCTTACAAGCAGAGAGCTTAATCCCTTAAAGGGTACCTCTCATATAAAAAAAACTTTTGATATATTATAGATTAATGTATGCAGAATAACTTTACAATTGCATGTTATTAAAAAATATGCTTCTTTCTATTTAATTTTCCACTTTGAAGAAATGACCACTAGGGGTCTCCCTACCAGTCCTGGCAGCAAGCATTTCAGACTCATGCTGGAGTCCTAAACACTACAAGCTGCCAGTCTGCTTTGTTCACAAAGGAGAACACTCAGAGCTGCCAGCCTGCTTTGTTCACAGCCTGTTTGGCTGTGAACAAAGCAGGCTGGCAGCTCTGAGTGTTTAGGACTCCAGCATGAGTCAGAAATGCTTGCTGACAGGACTGATCGGGAAAAATACAATAGAAAGAAGCATATTTTTCATTAACATGCTATTGGAAAGTTATTCAACATTCATTAATCTAAAATATATTTTAAAAGTTTATTTGATGAGAGGTACCCTTTAAGGACCCTGCCCATTTATACCTTAAGGACCCGGCCATTTTTTTTTGAACATCTGACCACTGTCACTTTAAACATTAATAACTCTTGGATGCTTTTACTTTTCATTCTGATTCCGAGATTGTTTTTTCGTGACATAATCTACTTTATGTCAGTGGTAAATTTTTGTCGATACATCATTTCTTGGTGAAAAATTCAAAAATTTGATGAAAAAATTGTCATTATAAGCTCTCTGCTTATAAGGAAAATGGACATTACAAATACGTTATATATTGATTCACAAATACAATATGTCTAATTTATGTTTGCATCATAAAGTTGACATGTTTTTACTTTTGGAAGACATCAGAGGGCTTCAAAGTTTTAATTTTAAGATTTTTCAATTTGAAGGGCCTTCATATTAGAAATACCCCACAAATGACCCCATTATAAAAACTGCACCCCTCACAGTATCCAAAAAGACATTCAATAAGTGTGTTAACCCTTTAGGTGTTTCACAGGAATAACAGCAAAGTGAGAAAATTTAAAATCTTCATTTTTTACTTTTGTATGTTCTTGTAGACCCAGTTTTTGGATTTTTACAAGTGGTAATAGGAGATAAAGCCCCCCCAAATTTATAACCCAATTTCTCTCGTGTAAGGAAATACCTCATATGTGTATGTCAAGTGTTCGGAGGGTGCAGTAGAGGGCTCAGAATGGAAGGAGCAACAATGGGATTTTGGAGAGTGAATTGTGCTGAAATGGTTTTTGGGGGACATGTCGCATTTAGGAAGCCCCTATGGTGCCAGAACAGCAGAAAACTCCACATGGCATACCATTTTGGAAACTACATCCCTTAAGGAATGTAACAAGGGGTTCAGTGAGCCTTAACACCCCACAGGTGTTTGACGACTTTTGTTAAAGTTGGATGTGTAAAGGAAAAAGATTTTTTTTTCACTAAAATGCTGTTTTCCCCAAATTTTACATTTTTACAAGGGGTAATAGGAGAAAATGACCCCCAAAATTTGTAACCCCATTTCTTCTGAGTATGGAAATACCCCATGTGTGGACGTCAAGTGCTCTGCTGGCACACTACAATGCTCAGAAGAGAAGGAGCGCCATTGAGCTTTTGGGAAGAGAATTTGTTTGGAATAGAAGTCAGGGGCCATGTGCGTTTACAAAGCCCCCCGTAGTGCCAGATCGGTGGACCCCCCCCCACATATGACCCCATTTTGGAAACTACACCCCTCACAGACATTAATAAGGGGTGCAGTGAGTATTTACACCCCACTGGCGTACAGATCTTTGGAACAGTGGGCTGTGCAAATGGAAAAAAAAAAAATTTCATTTTCACAGACCTCTGTTCCAAAAATCTGTCAGACACCTGTGGGGCGTAAATGCTCACTGTATGCCTTATTACATTACGTGAAGGGTGTATTTTCCAAAATGGGGTCACATGTTAGGGGGTCCATTGTTCTGGCACTATGAGGGCTTTGTAAACACACGTGGCCTTCAATTCTGGACAAATTTTCTCTTCAAAATCCCAATGGCGCTCCTTCTCTTCTGAGCATAGTAGTGCACCCGCAGAGCACTTTACATCCACATATGGGGTACTTTCTTACTCAGAAGAAATGGAGTTACAAATTTTGGGGGGCTTTTTTCCTATTTTCCCTTGTGAAAATGGAAAATTTAGGGTAACACCAGCATTTTAGTGAAAACTTTTTTTTCATTTTCCCATCCAACTTTAATGAAAATTTGTCAAACACCTGTGGGGTTTTAAGGCTCACTATATCCCTTGTCACATTCCGTGAGGGGTGTAGTTTCCAAAATGGGGTCACATGTGGGTATTTAGTTTTTTTGCGTTTATGTCAGAACCGCTGTAAAATCAGCTACCCCCTGTGCAAATCACCAATTTAGGCCTCAAATGTACATGGTGCGCTCTCACTCCTGAGCCTTGTTGTGCGTCCACAGAGCATTTTACGCCCACATATAGGGTATTTCCGTGCTCGGGAGAAATTGCGTTACAAAATTTGGGGGCCTTTTTTTCCTTTTACCGCTTGTGAAAATAAAAAGTATGAGGCAACACCAGCATGTTAGTGTAAAAATGTTTGTTTTTTTACACTAACAGGCTGGTGTAGCCCCTAACTTTTCCTTTTCATAAGGGGTAAAAGAAGGAAAAAAAATAAACATAATTTGTAGTGCAATGTCTCCTGAGTACAGAAATACCCCATATGTGGCCCTAAACTGTTTCCTTGAAATACGACAGGGCTCCAAAGTGAGAGAGAGCGCCATGCGCATTTGAGGACTACATTAGGGATTGCATAGGGGTGGACATAGGGGTATTCTGTGCCAGTGATTACCAAACAGGGTGCCTCCAGCTGATGCTAAACTCCCAGCATGCCTGGACAGTCAGTGGATGTCCGGAAATGCTGGGAGTTGTTGTTTTGCACAGCTGGAGGCTCCGTTTTGGGAATTGCTGTAAAAAACGTTTTTCATTTTTATTGGGGGGACAGTGTAAGGGAGTGTATATGTAGCATTTTAACCCTTTATTATGTGTAGTGTAGTGTTTTAAGGGTACATTCGCACTGGCAGGTTACGGTGAGTTTCCCGCTAGGAGTTTGCGTTGCTGCGAAAAATATGCCGCAGCCCAAACTCGAAGCAGAAAACTTACTGTAAAACCTGTCCTTGTGAATGTACCCTGTACATTCACATGGGGGGGGGGGGGGGGGGGGCAAGCCTCCAGCTGTTTCAAAACTACAACTCCCAGCATGTACTGACAGACCGTGCATGCTGGGATTTGTACTTTTGCAACAGCTGGAGGCACACTGGCTGGAAAACAGTGTGCCTCCAGCTGTTGCAAAACTACAACTCCCAGCATGTACTGATCGCCAAAGGGCATGCTGGAAGATGTAGTTATGCAACAGCTGGAGGTATGCAACTGCAACTCCCAGCATGCAGAGACAGCTGTTTGCTGTTTGGGCATGCTGGGATTTGCAGTTTTGCAACATCTGGAAAGCTACAGTTTAGAGACCCCTGCACAGTGATCTCATAGCTGTGGCTCTCCAGATGTTGCAAAACTACAAATTCCAACATGCCCAGACAGCAAACTGCTGTGTGGGCAAGCTAGGAGTTGTAGTTTTGCAAGATATAGAGGGTCACAGTTTAGAGATCACTGCAAAGTGATCTCCAAACTGCAGCCCTCCAGCTGTTGCAAAACTACAAATCCCAGCATTCCCACACAGCAAACAGCTCTCTGGGCATGCTGGGAGTTGTAGTTTTGCAACCTCTGGAGGGCTACAGTTTAGAGACCACTGTATAGTGGTCTCAGACTGAAGCCCTCCAGATGTTGCTAGGCAACTCACCGGCTTCCGTAGGATCCAGGGAGCCGCATCGCTGTCCTCTTCTTCTGCAGATCTCCGCCGCCGATCGCCACCCACAGCCTCCACCGATGGGTAAGTGGAGTTTGGCACCGGACCTCTGTCAGTTTCCCCGTTCTGTCCGGCCTATTGTGGGTGGGCAGAATGGGGAAACCAAAAGTTAACCCCCCCCGCCCCCGATCTGCGCGGGGTGCCTTACCAACGTATGGATACGTCCTGGGTCCTTAAGTACCAGGGAGTATCTATACGTCCTAGGTCCTTAAGGTGTTAAAAGTTAAAAAAAATGCAACATTTTAACATTTTTTACAAATGACAAATTTTATCAACAAAAATTTACCACTATGTTAAAGTAGAATATGTCACGAAAAAACTATCTCGGAATCAGATTCATAAGTAAAAGCATCCCAGAGTTATTAATGCTTAATGGAAAACTGTCAGCTTGCTCACCCTGCACTAACCAGCGGTACTGGCTGGTGGTGCACGGGACGCTGATTAGTTTGATGCCTACCGTGCCCGGATCCGCTTCGCCGTTCGGCCAAAATCTTTCCTTAAGGAAGATGCCTACCGTGCCCGGATCCGCCACACTGTTTGGCCGAAATCTTTGATTTTCTGTATATGCTAATTAGGTGCTAACTGGCACAGGTGGGGTTACTGGCACTCTGACATCAGCGCTGCTCGTCCGCAGCATTGCCCAGCACATCAATATTCTTCCCCTCCCTCTGCCTCTCCCTCTTCATTACAGAGCAGGGAGAAGAGGGAGAGGCGGAGAGAGTGGAAGAATATTGATGAGCTGGGCGGCACTGAGGACAAGCGACGCTGACGTCAGAGTGCTAGTTACGCCGCCTCTGCCAGTTAGCACCTAATTAGCAAATACAGAAAATCAAAGATTTCGGCCGAACGGCGTGGCGGATCCAGGCACAGTAGGCATCTAACTGATCAGCGTCCCCCGCACTACCAGCCAGTGCCGCTGGTTAGTGCGGGGGGAGCAAGCCGACAGTTTTCCTTTAAAGTGACAGTGGTTAGATGTGCAAAAAAAGCTCTGGTCCTTAATGGGTTAATGGCCATTAAAATGGGACTGTGAAATCCCATCTGCCGGAGTACCGAGAAGGAGAACGACCAATGGAGTCTATTGAACGCCTTCTTGGCGTCTAGCGCCAGGGCCAGCATAGGAAGTTTATGTGTATCTATATGATGAAATACAACCTACATGCTTCTAGTGTTGAAATAGGTCTGGTTTGTTGGGACGAAGCCTGTCTGATCTACGTGGATGATGGATGGGAGAATTGTCGCTATGCAGTTGGCCAATAATTTAGTGTAAATCTTAATGTCCTGATTTAAAAGGGAAATGGGCCTAAAGTTTTGTTGTCTATCAGGGGACTTGCCAGGTTTGGGAAGGGTAATTATAAGGTCTTGCATGTTTTCTTTAGGAAGGGAGCAGGAGGTAATAGCAGAGTGATAAAAATCGCGTAGATAGGGAGAGAGGATTTGTGTAAAATGTTTGTAGTAATGATTGGCAAAGCCATCAGGGCCGGGGGCCTTATCTCGAGGTAATATTTTAATCACAGCCTGACCCTCCTCCTGGGTGGCAGGAACATTTAGTGTGTGAAGCTGAGAGCTCTCTAAGACAGGAAATCGCGAGACTGTAGATATTTTTGGGTCATTTCCTCCAGCCCGACAAGGTGCAGGGTTGGAATCCTGTAGGTTGTATAAATTAGCATAGTATGCTTGGAATCCATTCGCTATATCATTAGGAGAGTAAACTTTATCATGAGAGGAAGGGTGAATTAGGTGGGGAATTCTACTTTTAGTGTGATGAGATTTAAGCCTGGCCGCTAGGAGTTTCCCTGCTTTATTATCCTGAGAGAAGTATGTCGCTTTTGTCTTGAAAAAAGCTTTTTTCATAAGAGGCAAGCATGTGACATCTAAGATCATGTCTAAGTCATCTAAGCTCATCTGCTAACGAGGTGGTGTGATTTGTTTTATTATGGGTCACTTGCTTGTAATTGAGATAGGAGTGTCGATATTTCTGCCTCCTGCTGTATTTTACATATCGCACCTTGCTTTATGAAAGACCCGCTTATGGGCATTCCAGAGAGTCACCGGATCAGTGTGGGAGGAATTGTTAAATCTGAAGAAATCCCTCTGGTCCAATTCTGTGCATGACTTATGTTGAGGATGTGAAAGCAATAAGGGTCTGCTCCTCCAAATATATGTTGGAAGGGTATTAATAGTTTCGGAGATCGACAATGTTATAGCTGCGTGGTCGGACAAATTGATTATTTATAGGGAGGAGTCTATAGCGTGAGGAAGAAGGGTTCTGTCTACAAGAAACATGTCAATTCAGGAGTACACATTGTGAAATGTATAATCTTTAGCGGAGGTGTGGTGTATACGCCCAACATCATATAGTTCCTTCTACCAGAACGCTATAGATAGAGATGGCACATTCCTAATCTGGGGCAAAGAGTTGTCCACAGAAGGGTCTGAGGTCAAATTAAAGTCCCCACAAATTACTAGCCTTCCCTGATGTTTCTTATTTATCAGTTTAATCAGTTAGTAAAAAAAAAGTAGTTGGCCCGTACTGGGAGCATATGCAGACACTATGGTGTATAATTCGTTGAGTGCATATCAGGATAACAAATCTCCTTTGCGGATCTACATGTTCTTCTATGTGGGAGAAGGCTACCATGTTTTTAATAGCTAACATAACTCCTCTAGATTTAGAGTGGAAGTGCGACTGGTAAATATAAGGAAACTGTGCAAGCTTCAGCCAGAAGGCATCATGTTGAAGCAAATGCGTCTCCTGGACCCCTAATACATCACAGTGCAAAACCTTGGTCTCTTTCCAAAAATGCGCTCTGCGCATTGGACTGTTTAAAGGGGTTATCTAGGAAAAAACTTTTCTTTATATATCAACTGGCTCCAGAAAGTTAAACAGATTTGTAAATTACTTCTATTAAAAAATCTTAATCATTTCAGTACTTATGAGCTTCTGAAGTTAAGGTTGTTCTTTTTTGTCTAAGTCCTCACTGATGACATGTGTCTCGGGAACTGCCCAGTTTAGAAGCAAATCCCCATAGCAAACCTCTTCTAAACTGGGCAGTTCCCGAGACACGTGTCATCAGAGAGCACTTAGACAGAAAAGAACAACCTTAACTTCAGAAGCTCATAAGTACTGAAAGGATTAAGATTTTTTAATAGAAGAAATTTACAAATCTGTTTAACTTTATGAAGCTAGTTGATATATATAAAAATAAGTTTTTTCCTGGATAACCCCTTTAAACCATTGGTATTTATACTAGCAAAGAGATAAACCATGGCAAACTAAGATCTATAACATTATGTAACTAGTAGATAATAAAACATGTATGGGATACATAGCGCCACCCAGCAAGGGCGTCTGCATCCAAATGACTAAGGCAGTAAGGAGAAAATCAGGCATTGAATGAGCACCATTTAACCCATTAAGGACCCAGCCCATTTATACCTTAACCCCTTAAGGACCAGGCCATTTTACACCTTAGGACCAGAGCGTTTTTTGAACATCTGACCACTGTCACTTTAAGCATTAATAACTCTAAGACGCTTTTACCTATCATTCTGATTCCAAGATTGTTTTTTCGTGACATATTCTACTTTATGTTATTGGTAAAATTTTGTCGATACTTGCATCGTTTCTTAGTGAAAAATTCCAAAATTTGATGAAAAAATTAAAAATTTTGCATTTTTCTAACTTTGAAGCTCTCTGCTTGTAAGGAAAATGGATATTCCAAACAATTTTTTTCTATTCACATATACAATATATCCACTTTATGTTTGCATCATAAAATTTACCAGTTTTTACTTTTGGACGACACCAGAGGGCTTCAAAGTTCCGCAGCAATTTTCCAATTTTTCTCAAAATTTCCAAAATCACAATTTTTCAGGGACCAGTTCAGGTTTGAAGTGGATTTGAAGGGTCTTCATCTTGGAAATACCCCATAAATAACCCCATTATAAAAACTGCACCCCCCAAAGTATTCAAAATGACATTCAGTAAGCGTTTTAACCCTTTAGGTGTTTCACAGGAATAGCAGCAAAGTGAAGGAGAAAATTCACAATCTTCATTTTTTACACTTGCATGTTCTTGTAGACCCAAATTTTGAATTTTTACAAGGGGTAAAAGGAGAAAATGTATACTTATATTTGTAGCCCAATTTCTCTCGAGTAAGCACATACCTCATATGTCTATGTAAAGTGTTCGGCGGGCGCAGTAGAGGGCTCAGAAGCGAAGGAGCGACGAGGGGATTTTGGAGAGCACGTTTCTCTGAAATGGTTTTTGGGGGGCATGTTACATTTGGGAAGCCCCTATGGTGCCAGAACAGGAAAAAATACCCACATGGCATACCATTTTGGAAACTAGACCCCTTGAGGAACGTAACAAGGAATAAAGTAAGCCTTAATACCCCACAGGTGTTTCACGACTTTTGCATATGTAAAAAAATGTTAAAAAAATTTCACTAAAATGTGTGTTTCCACCCAAATTTCACATGTATGCAAGGGTTAATAGCAGAAAATACCCCCCAAAATTTGTAACCCCATCTCTTCTGAGTATGGAGGTAACCCATAAGTTGACCTGAAGTGCACTACGGGCGAACTACAATGCTCAGAAGAGAAGGAGTCATATTTGGCTTTTTGAGAGCAAATTTTGCTCGGGGGCATGTCGCATTTAGGAAGCCCCTATGGTGCCAGGACAGCAAAAAACACCCACATGGCATACCATTGCGGAAACTAGACCCCTTGAGGAACGTAACAAGGAATAAAGTGAGCCTTAATACCCCACAGGGGTTTCACGACTTTTGCATACGTGAAAAAAAATTTTTTCACTAAAATGTGTGTTTCCCCCCCAAATTTCACATTTTTGCAAGGGTTAATAGCAGAAAATACCCCCCCAAAATTTGGAACCCCATCTCTTCTGAGTATGGAGGTACCCCATAAGTTAACCTGAAGTGCACTATGGGCGAACTACAATGCTCAGAAGAGAAGGAGTCATCTGTGGCTTTTTGAGAGCAAATTTTGCTCGGGGGGCATGTCGCATTTAGGAAGCCCCTATGGTGCCAGGACAGCAAAATAACCCCCACATGGCATACCATTTTGGAAACTAGACCCCTTGAGGAACGTAACAAGGGGTACAGTGAGCATTTACCCCCCACTGGTGTCTGTCAGATCTTTGGAACAGTGGTCTGTACAACATTTTTAATTTGCACAGCCCACTGTTCCAAAGATCTGTCAGACACCAGTGGGGTGTAAATTCTCACTGCACCCCTCATTACATTCCGTGAGGGGTGTAGTTTCCGAAATGGGGTCACATGTGGGGTTTTGTTTTTTTTGCGTTTGTCAAAACCGCTGTAACAATCAGCCACCCCTGTGCAAATCACCTCAAATGTACATGGCGCACTCTCCCTTCTGGGCCTTGTTGTGCGCCCCCAGAGCACTTTGCGCCCACATATGGGGTATCTCCGTAGTCGGGAGAAATTGCATTACAAATTTTGGGGGGTGTTTTTCCTTTTTACCTCTTGTCAAAATGAAAAGTATGGGGCAACACCAGCATGTTAGTGTAAAAAAAATTTTTTTTTACACTAACATGCTGGTGTAGACCCCCAACTTCACCTTTTCATAAGGGGTGAAAGGAGAAAAAGCCCCCCAAAATTTGTTAGGCAATTTCTCCCGATTACGGCGATACCCCATATGTGACCCTAAACTGTTGCCTTGAAATACGACAGGGCTCCAAAGTGAGAGAGCGCCATGCGCATTTGAGGCCTGAATTAGGGATTTGCATAGGGGTGGACATAGGGGTATTCTACGCCAGTGATTCCCAAACAGGGTGCCTCCAGCTGTTGCAAAACTCCCAGCATGCCTGGACAGTTAACGGCTGTCCGACAATACTGGGAGTTGTTGTTTTGCAACAGCTGGAGGCTCCATTTTGGAAACAGTGGCGTACCAGACGCTTTCATTTTTATTGGGGAGGGGCGAGGGGCCGTGTAGGGGTATGTGTATATGTAGTGTTTTTTTACTTTTTATTTTATTTTGTGTTAGTGTAGTGTAGTGTAGTGTTTTTAGGGTACAGTCACACGGGCGGGGGGGTTACAGCGAGTTTGAGCTGCCGCGCAAAATTTGCTGCATCGCAAACTTGCAGCCTGATACTCACTGTAAGCCCCTGCCCATGTGAGTGTACCCTGTACATTCACAGGGGGTGGGGGGGACCTCCAGCTGTTGCAAAACTACAACTCCCAGCATGCACAGTCCATCAGTGCATGCTGGTAGTTATAGTTTTGCAACAGCTGGAGGCACACGGGTTGGGAAACACTGAGTTAGGAAACAGACAATGTTTCCCAACCAGTGTGCCTCCTGTTGTTGCAAAACCACAACTCCCAGCATTCTCAGGCATGCTGGGAGTAGTAGTTCGGCAACATCTTTAGAGCCAGATGTTGCCGAACTACAACTCCCAGCATGCTTGGAGTTGTAGTTTTGCAATATCTGGAGGACTACAGTTTGCAGACCACTAATACAGTGGTTCCCAATCTGTGCCCTTCCAGATGTTGCAAAACTACAACTCCCAGTATGCCAAAACTGTCCAGGCATGCTGGGAGTTGTAGTTCTGCAACCAAGGGCCAGATGTTACAGAACTACAACTCCCAGCATGCCTGGACAGTAAGGGCATGCTGAGGATGTGTAGTTTTGCAACATCTGGAAGGGCACAGTGGTCTCCAAACTGTGGACCTCCAGATGTTGCAAAACTACAACTCCCAGCATGCCCAGACGCCAAGGGCTGTCTGGGCATGCTGGGAGTTGTAGTTTACAGGGTCCCATTACAGCAATGCATGTCGCTTTACGGCGACGTGCATTGCTGTAAAGGGCCCGACCGCGGCTGAAGATCTACTCACCTGTCGCCGCTGTCGCCGCCTCCGCCGCCGGGATCCGGGTCTTCAGGGACGAGGTAAGTACCGGGGCTGGGCCCCAGCACTCCCCCGTCCCCCGCCGCATCCTCCAGTCTTCCTCCCGTCCTCTCCGGACTTCAAGGGGCCGGGCAGGACGGGAGGAAGTAACCGCCCCCCCCCCCCCCCCCCCCCCCCCCTGCGATTGGTCGGTTGGTTAACCGACGGATCGCAGGGGATCGGAGGAGGTGGCAGGCTTGCCACCTCGCTCCTAGGCTCCAGCATGGTCCTGGCTGTCTGTGACAGCCGAGATCATGCGAAATTACCGGGCGGTCGGGTCCCAGAGACCCGATCAGCCCGGTATCGCCGCAGATCGCAAGGGCGATTTCCCTTGCGATTTGAAGCGATCGCCGACATGGGGGGCCTACATGGCCCCCCTCGGCGTTTGCCCTGGATGCCTGCTGAAGGATTTCAGCAGGCATCTGGTTCCGATCTCTGCCCAGCGAGCGGCAGAGACCGGAAAACGCCATGACGTTGTGGAACGTCATTGGTCCTTAAGGCCCAGGGTGCCATGACGTTCCACAACGTCATTGGTCCTTAAGAGGTTAAGGACCCAGACATTTTCTGAACATCTGACCACTGTCACTTTAAGCATTAATAACTCTGGGATGCTTTTACCTTTCATTCTGATTCCGAGATTGTTTTTTCTTGACATATTCTACTTTATGTTTGTGGTAAATTTTTGCCGATACTTGAAAAAAATTGTAAATTTAGCATTTTTCTAACTTTGAAGCTCTCTCTTGTAAAGAAAATAGACATTCCAAATAAATTATATATTGATTCACATATACAATATCGCAACAAAAGAAGTAGAGAAATAATCGGCAACTCACCGCGGCCAGCTGAGTAAATCTTCTTTTATTTCATACTCACAAAAATCTCATATGGGAAGAGGGTAGTGGGGGGACACAGGATGGCGACCAAGCTCCGTTTCGCACGATGTTCGGCCGGAGGAAGCAAGCTCCGTTTCGCACTATGTTCGGCCGGAGGAAGCACGAACATCGTGCGAAACGGAGCTTGGTCGCCATCCTGTGTCCCCCCACTACCCTCTTCCCATATGAGATTTTTGTGAGTATGAAATAAAAGAAGATTTACTCAGCTGGCCGCGGTGAGTTGCCGATTATTTCTCTACTTCTTTTGTTGCGATTCCATGCACTATCGCTAGTCAGAGCACCACCTCCAGCAATCCTTAGTCCTAGTCTGCTGTGTCATCACCGTTCTGCACCTGAAGGGAAAGTAGTGCCGTGCTGTCCATCTATGAACTGCACATATACAATATGTTTACTTTATATTTTCATCATAAAGTTGACATGTTTTTACTTTTGGATGACATCAGAGGGCTTCAAAGTTCAACAGCAATTTTCCAATGTTTCCCAAATTTTTCAAAATCGGAATTTTTCAAGGACCAGTTTAGTTTTGAAGTGAATTTGAAGGGCCTTTATATTAGAAATACCCCATAAATGACCCCATTATAAAAACTGCACCCCTCAAAGCATTCAAAATGACATTCAGAAAGTTTGTTTACCCTTTAGGTGTTTCACGGGAATAGCAGCAAAGTGAAGGAGAAATTCAAAATCTTCATTTTTTACACTGGCATGTTCGAATGTGTAAATAAAAAAAAAAAAATTTCCACTAAAGTGCAGTTTATTCCCCAAATTTTTCATTTTTACAAAGGGTAATGGGGGAAAATGCCCCCCAAAATGTGTAACCTCATCTCTTCTGAGTATATAAATACCCCATGTTAGGATGTAAAATGCTCTGCGGGCGCACTACAATGCTCAGAAGAGAAGGAGTCACATTTAGCATTTGGAAAGCAAATTTTGCTGAAATGGTTTTTGGGGGGCATGTAGCGGCGTTTAGGAAGCCCCTATGGTGCCAGAACAGCAAAAAAAAAAAAAACCACATGGCATACTATTTTGGAAACTACACCCCTCAAGGAACGTAACAAGGGGTACAGTGAGCCTTAACACCCCACAGGTGTTTGACGACTTTTTGTGAAAGTTGGATGTTTAAATGAAAACAAATTTTTCACTAAAATGCATTTTTTTCCCCAAATTTTACATTTTTACAAGGGGTAAAATGACCCCCAAAATTTGTAACCCCATTTCTTCTGAGTATGCAAATACCCCATGTGTGGACGTCAAGGGCTCTGCTGGCGCACTACAATGCTCAGAAGAGGAGAAGCGCCATTGAGCTTTTTGATAAAGAATTTGTTTGGAATGGAAGTCTGGGGCCATGTGCGTTTACAAAGCCCCCCGTCGTGCCAGAACAGTGGTCCCCCCCACATGTGACCCCATTTTGGAAACTACACCCCTCACAGAATTTAATAAGGGGTGCAGTGAGTATTTACACCCCACTGGCATTTGACAGATCTTTGGAACAGTGGGCTGTGCAAATGAAAAATAAAACTTTTCATTTTCACGGATCACTGTTCCAAAAATCTGTCAGACACCTGTGGGGCGTAAATGCTCACTGTACCCCTTATTACATTATGTGAGGGGTGAAGTTTCCAAAATGGGGTCACATGTGCATTGTTCTGGCGCTATGGGAGCTTTGTAAACAGACGTGGCCTTCAATTCCAGACAAATTTTCTCTTTTTTAAATCCCAATGGCGCTCCTTCTCTTCTGAGCATTGTAGTTTGCCCACAGAGCACTTTACATCCACAGAAGAAATTGGGTTATAATTTTAACTTTTTTCCTATTTTGCCTTGTGAAAATTAAAAATTTAGGGTAACACCAGCATTTTAGTGATAAAATTTTTTTTTTTTTCATTTTCCCATCCAACTTTAAGGAAAATCTGTCAAACACCTGTGGGGTGTTAAGGCTCACTATACCCCTCGTTACGTTCCGTGAGGGGTGTAGTTTCCAAAATGGAGTCACATGTGGGTATTTTTTTTTTTGCGTTTATGTCAGAACCGCTGTTATATCAGCAACCCCTGTGCAAATCACCAATTAAGGCCTCAAATGTACATAGTGCGCTCTCACTCCTGAGCCTTGTTGTGCATCCGCAGAGCATTTTACGCCCACATATGGGGTACTTCCATACTCAGGAGAAATTGCGTTACAAATTTTGGGGTCTTTTTTTGCTTTTATATCTTGTGAAAATAAAAAGTATGGGGCTACACCAGCATGTTAGTGTAAAAAATCCTTTATTTTTTTTTTTTACACTAACAGGCTGGTGTAGCCCCCAACTTTTCCTTTTCATAAGGGGTAAAAGGAAAAAAGCCCCCCAAAATTTGTAGTGCAATTTATCCCAAGTATGGAAATATGTGACCCCATATTTGACCCTAAACTGTTTCCTTGAAATACGACAGGGCTCCAAAGTGAGAGAGCGCCATGCGCATTTGAGGACTACATAGGGGTTGAATAGGGGTAGGCATAGGGGTATTTTACGCCAGTGATTTCCAAACAGGGTGCCTCCAGCTGTTGCTAAACTCCCAGCATGCCTGGACATTAAGTGGCTGTCCGGAAATACTGGGAGTTGTTGTTTTGCAACAGCTGGAGGCTCCCTTTTGGAAACACTGCCGTATGATACGTTTTTCATTTTTATTGGGGGGAGGGGGACAGTGTAATGGGGTGTATATATAGTGTGTTACCCTTTATTATGTGTTAATGTAGTGTAGTGTATTGTTTGTAGGGTACATTCACACTGGTGAGCGTTTACGGCGAGTTTCCCACTAGGAGTCTGCACTGCGGCAAAAAATATGCCGCAGCCCAAACTTGAAGCAGAAAACTAACTGTAAACTCGCCCATGTGAATGTACCCTGTACATTCACATGGGGGGGGGGGGCAAACCTCCAGCTGTTTCAAAACTACAACTCCCAGAATGTACTGACAGACCGTGCATGCTGGGAGTTGTACTTTTGCAACAGCTGGGGGCACACTGGTTGGAAAACCTTCAGTTACCTAACTCAGTATTTTCCAACCAGTGTGCCTCCAGCTGTTGCAAAACTTCAACTCCCAGCATGTACTGATCGCCAAAGGACATGCTGGGAGATGTAGTTATGCAACAGCTAGAGGTACGCAACTACAACTCCCAGCATACCAAGACAGCTGTTTGCTGTTTGGGCATGCTGGGATTTGCAGTTTTGCAACATCTGGAGGGCTACAGTTTAGAGACCACTGCACAGTGATCTCCAAACTGCAGCCCTCCAGCGGTTGCAAAACTACAAATCCCAGCATGCCCAAACAGCTGTCTGGACATGCTGGGAGTTGTAGTTTTGCAACATCTGGAGGGCTACAGTTTATAGACCACTGTATAATGGTCTCAGACTGTAGCCCTCCAGATGTTGCTAGGCAACTCACCGGCTTCCGTAGGATCCAGCGAGCCAGCCGCACGACATCGCCGCCCGCCGATCCTCGTTGCCCGCAGCCTCCGAATGGGTAAGTGGATCTTCTGCCGTCAGTCCTCTTCAGTTTCCCTGTCCTGCCCTGCCTATTGTGGGTGGGCAGAACGGGGAAATCGAAAGTTAACCCCTCCCCCGCCCCCAATCTGCTATTGGTCATCTTGTCTTGATGACCAACAGCAGGGACAGGAGGGGTGGCACCCCTGCCACCTCACTCCTATCCCTTCAGGGGAATCGTGGGTGTCATGGACAACCGCAATCCCCCTTATATTCCGGGTCACTTGGTCACCATAGACCCGTATGACCCAGAATCGGCACAAATCGCAGTTGTGAATTCACTTGCGATTTGCGCCGATCGCCGACATGGGGGGGGGGTCTAATGGCCCCCCTGGGCATTTGCGCAGGGTGCCTGCTGATCGATATCAGCAGTCGGGGACCGAAATTCCCACGGGTGTATGAATACGTCCTGGGTCCTTAAGTTACAGGGCGTCAAGGCGTGTCCATACGCCCTAGGTCCCTAAGTGGTTAAACAAAGCCCCCAGGAACAGAAGTGGCAGAACGACAGCAAAAGGAAAGAGCAGAACATATAGAACCTATATAAGGCTCTACAGAGAGAATAGGGCAAATGTCCCATCTACGGCCCACACAGTATGATGACAGAGCCTGTCTAAAGTACAGCACCTGAAAGCGTGAGTCACCCGCTTGGCAACCAACAGTCAATGGACTTCTGACCATTCTTTTCGGACTTTGGCAGCAGCTGGTGGCCGGGCTTCCTCAGTAGGTGTGATCGAGATGTTCCATCCTCGGAGAAGCTTTTGTCCCTCCTCAAGGAATTTGATGATATGAAGTTTTCCCTTATGAAGCACCAAGAGGTGAACCGGGAATCCCCAGCAGTAGGGCATCTTGGCACGTTGAAGAGCCAAGGTAAGGGGAGAGAGGGTTCTCCGCATCTGTAGCATGGTCGCTGAGAGATCAGGGGGCTGGCAAGCCACCATTCTTCCTGGAGAAGGCCATCAGTTGCTCCTTAATCTTAAAAAAGTGTACCCTGGCTAGCACATCTCGGAGTACCGTGTCATCTAGATGTCACGGTCGGGGCACACCTGATCTATCTCCAAGTCGCGGTCAGAACAATCTGGTAGAGCTGCTTTTTTAAACACAAATAAAAAACATAGAAAACATAATTTTTTTTTTTTTTAACAAAGTACCATAAGGAATGCAATAGCAAAAATTAGCTTTAATAAGCGTGCCCTTTAACTTGGACTTTTTTATCCCTTTTTATAAATTTTTTTTGAGTATATGAAGTGACCAAAAATTAGCAATTTTGGACTTTGGTATTTTCTTACTTGTACGATATCGACCGTGGGGTTTAACCAACCTTATATTTTAATAGTTCGGCCATTTCCGCATGCGGCAGTTTCACATATGATTATTTTTACATTTTTATTACATAATTTTATTTAAAAAAAATGGGAAAAGGGGGGGTGGAGGGATTCAAACTTTTATTAGGAAGGGGTTAATTCACTTTTTTTTTAAAGTCCCCATAGGGGGCTATACCATGCAATGCTTCGACTGCATACACTATTCAATGCTATGCCATAGCATAGCATTGATCAGCGTTATCAGTGCTCTGCTGCTCCAGCCTGCCTAAGCTTCCTGGAGCAGCAGAGGACTGATAGGACAGCGAGGAGGCAGGTAAGTGCCCTGCCGCCGTCCACTCAGTTGATCGGGACATCGTGATTTTACCGTGATGGTCTCAATCAGCTCCGCTGAGCTGCCAGTGTAATGAAATATTCTGTGATGTGATGGCAAATGTGCAAGGGCGTGCGCAGCCTATTGCATTAGGATATGCACCCTTAAGCACAAACTCATGCCACGCGTGTGCATGTGTATGTGTATATATATATATATATATACACACACACACACACACACACACACAAATACACTCTTGCTTGCATGCACACATACATAAACAGACCTGCCCTCATACAGGTGCAGTATAAGTCCCCACACATTAGGTTGGTAGTATAGTTCCCCCACATTAGGTTGGCAGTATAGTTCCCCCACATTAGGTTGGCAGTATAGTTCCCCCTACATTAGGTTGGCCATGCAGTTTCCCCCACATTAGGTGCAGTACAGTTCCCCCGCATTAGGTGCCACCTAATGTAGGGGAACTGTATTGCACCTAATGTGGGGGGACTGTACTACACCTAATGTGGGGGAACTGCACTGCACCTAATGTGGAGGAACTGTACTGCCCCTAATGTGGGGGAACTGTACTACCCCTAATGTGGGGGAACTGTACTGCCCCTAATGTGGGGGAACTGTACTGCACCTAATGTGGGGGAACTGTACTGCACCTAATGTGGGGGAACTGTACTGCACCTAACGTGGGAGAACCCCCCCCCGCCCCCCCATGTCGGCCCACAGGTGTTTAATGAAAATTCTTCAAAGTTGGATGAAAAAAAAATGTTTTTCACTAAAATGCTGGTGTTACCCTACATTTTTCATTTTCGCAAGGGAAAATAGGAAAAAAGCCCCCCAAAATTTGTAACTCCATTTCTTCTGAGTAAGAACATACCCCATATGTGGATGTAAAGTTCTCTGTGGGTGCACTACAAGGCTCAGAAGAGAAGGAGCGCCAATGGGCTTTTGAAGAGAAAATTTGTCCGGAATTGAAGGCCACGTCTGTTAACATAGCCCCCATAGTGCCAGAAAAATGGACCCCCCCCCCCCCCACATGTGACCCCATTTTGGAAACTACACCCCTCACAGAATGTAATAAGGGGTACAGTGAGCATTTACACCCCACAAGTGTCTGACAGATTTTTGGAACAGTGGTCATTTGCACAGCCCACTGTTCCAAAGATCTGTCAAATGCCAGTGGGGTGTGAATACTCACTGCACCTCTAATTAAATTCTGTGAGGGGTTTAGTTTCCAAAATGGGGTCACATGTGGGGGGATCCACTGTTCTGGCACCACGGGGGGCTTTGTAAACACACATGGCCCCTGACCTCCATTCCAAACAAATTTTCTTTCCAAAAGCTCAATGGTGCTCCTCCTCTTCTGAGCATTGTAGTGCGCCAGCAGAGCACTTAACGTCCACACATGGGGTATTTCCATACTCAGAAGAAATGGGGTTACAAATTTTGGGCCTCATTTCCTTCTTTTACGCCTTGTAAAAATGTAAAATTTGGGGAAAAAACTGCATTTTAGTGAAAATTTTTTTTGCATTTACACATCCAAATTTAATAAAAAGTCGTCAAACACCTGTGAGGTGTTAAAGGGGTATTCCAGGTAAAACCTTTTTTTATATATATCAACTGGCTCCGGAAAGGTAAACAGATTTGTAAATTACTTCTATTAAAAAATCTTAATCCTTCCAATAGTTATTAGCTTCTGAAGTTTTTTGTCTAACTGCTCAATGATGATGTCACGTCCCGGGAGCTGTGCATGATGGGAGAATATCCCCATAGGAACTGCACAGCTCCCGGGACGTAATTTACAAATCTGTTTAACTTTCCGGAGCCAGTTGATATATAAAAAAAAGTTTTGGCCTGGAATACCCCTTTAAGGCTCACTGGACCCCTTGTTACGTTCCTTGAGGGGTGTAGTTTACAAAATAGTATGCCATGTGTTTTTTTTTTGCTGTTCTGGCAGCATAGGGGATTCCTAAATGCGACATGACCCCCACAAACCATTTCAGCAAAATTTGCTTTCCAAAAGCCAAATGTGACTCCTTCCCTTCTGAGCATTGTAGTGCGCCAGCAGAGCATTTTATGTCCTAACTTGGGGTATTTCCATACTCAGAAAAGATGGGGTTACAAATTTTGGGGGGCATTTTCTCCTATTACCCCTTGTAAAAAAAAATTAATTTGGGGGAAAACTAGCATTTTAGTGAGAAAAAAAAATTATTTACACATCCAACTTTAATAAAAAGTCGTCAAACACCTGTGGGGTGTTAAGGCTCACTGGACCCCTTGTTACGTGCCTTGAGGGTGTAGTTTCCAAAATAATATGCCATGTGTTTTTTTTTGCTGTTCTGGCACCATAGGCTCCTCAAAAACCATTTCAGAAAAACTCACTCTCCACAATCCCACTGTCGTCCCTTCCCTTCTGAACCCTCTGGTGCACCCGCCGAACACTTGACATACACATATGAGGTATTTCCTTACTCGAGAGAAATTGGATTACACATTTTAGGAAGATTTCTCTCCTTTTACCCCTTGTAAAAATTCAAAAATTGGGTCTACAAGGACATGCCAGTGTAAAAAATGAAGATTTTGAATTTTCTCCTTCAATTTGCTGCTATTCCTGTGAAACACCTAAAGGGTTAAAAAAAAACTTTTGAATGTGACTTTGAATACTTTGAGGGGTGCAGTTTTTATAATGGGGTCATTTATGGGGTATTTCTAATATGGAAGCCCTTCAAATCCACTTCAAAACTGAACTGGTCCCTGAAAAATTTTGATTTTGAAAATTTTGTGAAAAATTGGAAAATTGCTGCTTTACTTTGAAGCCCTCTGATGTCTTCCAAAAGTAAAAACATGGCAACTTTATGATGCAAACATAAAATAGACATATGGTATATGTGAATCAATATATAATTTATTTGGAATATTCATTTTCCTTATAAGCAGAGAGCTTCAAAGTTAAAGGGGTATTCCAGGCAAAAACTTTTTTTTTTTTGGCTGGCTCCGGAAAGTTAAACAGATTTGTAAATTACTTCTATTAAAAAATCTTAATCCTTCCAATAGTTATTAGCTTCTGAAGTTTTCTGTCTAACTGCTCATTGATGATGTCACGTCCCGGGAGCTGTGCATGATGGGAAAATATCCCCATAGGAACTGCACAGCTCCCTGGACGTGAGTCATCAGATAGCAGTTAGACAGAAAACAACTCAACTTCAGAAGCTAATAACTATTGGAAGGATTAAGATTTTTTAATCAAAGTAATTTACAAATCTGTTTAACTTTCCAGAGCCAGTTGATATATAAAAAAAAAAGTTTTGGCCTGGAATACCCCTTTAAAAAAAATGCAACATTTTCTATTTTTTCATCAAATTTTGGAATTTTCACCAAGAAATGATGCAAGTATCGACAAAATTTTACCACTATCATAAAGTAGAATATGTATCGAAAAAACAATCTCGGAATCAGAATAAAAGGTAAAAGCATCCCAGAGTTATTAATGCTTCAAGTGACAGTGGTCAGATGTGCAAAAAATGGCCGGGTCCTACACTGAAAATAGGCTTGGTCCTTAAAGCAAAACAGTCACATGTTTTCTCCTGCACTATCCACAGATACTGATGGATAGTGCAGGAGATGCTGATTCCAATGAGCCCTACCTTGCCCGGATCCGCCAGGCCGTTCGCCCGCAATCGTAGTTTTATTATATGTGATAATCTGTCTGTAACTTGCATGGGCGGGCTTCTGCAGCTTAACTGGCGCTGATGTCAGCACTGCTTATGAATATTCATCCCCCCTCCCTCCAGTTAGGAGCGGCGAAGAGAGGGAGAACTGGAGGGAGGGGGGATGAATATTCATAAGCAGTGCTGACATCAGCGGATCCGGGTAAGGAAGGGCTCATTGGAATCAGCATCTCCCGCACTATCCATCAGTACCTGTGGATAGTGCAGGAGAAAACATATGACAGTTTTCCTTTAAGGGGTTAAAATAACAGAAATTCTACAAAACTGATGAAAACAAAGTACAACGGAAAAAAAAGCCTCATAGGAATGAATGAGATCTGTAATCCATTACGTTTCTCTAATGGGAATAGAGCAACGGAATTGAAAAACGCTGATGTGAACCTACCCTTAGGGGTTAAAAAAAATCCTGAATAACCTGCAGTCAACTAGTCATGAGGTTCAGCCCATTCCCTACATTTATTTAGCAGAAGACAGTAGTGACCTGCTGTGATGACGGCTCCATGCACATGCAGGAAATGGAGCAAATCTTAGGGTATGTTCACACGAGTGGACCAACAGCGTATTTTACACTGCGGATCTGCCGCTGAGGGACTGCTGCATGGTGGATTTACATGTTCCTGCTCGGAGCTGCAATACGCCGCTACGAGCAGACACACTGCAATGTGTAAGTTGCAGCGTGTATGCGCAGTATACTCGCACATCACGGCAGCTCTCAGCCTAGCTCACGGAGTAGGGGGAGTCGCGCATGTGCGGGGAGTCACACATCGCTTCAGTGTGTCTGCTCGTAGCAGCGTAATACTGCTCCGAGCAGGCATATGTAAAGCCACCATGCATCGGCCCTTTAGCGGCGGATCTGCAATGTAAAAAATATGCTGTCGGTCCGCTCGTGTGAACGTACCCTTAGGCCATTATTCTCAATGGGCTTGCTGACAGGACTCCACAGTACACCAGCATACATACTGACAGGACGTCCAAGTATAGCCCCATACTGACAGGACGCCCAAGTATAGCCCCATATGTCTAAGGTTGGTGTGAACAACCGCAAAGATGCTCGGGACATTCTCCTCATAGACTGGGAGTCATGTCTGTGTATAGACTGGGAGTCGTGTCTGTGTATAGACTGGGAGTCGTGTCTGTGTATAGACTGGGAGTCATGTCTGTGTATAGACTGGGAGTCATGTCTGTGTATAGACTGGGAGTCATGTCTCTCTCTGTATAGACTGGGAATCATGTCTGTGTATAGACTGGGAGTCATGTCTGTGTATAGACTGGGAGTCATGTCTGTGTATAGACTGGGAGTCATGTCTCTCTCTGTATAGACTGGGAGTCATGTCTCTCTCTGTATAGATTGGGAGTCATGTCTGTGTATAGACTGGGAGTCATGTCTCTCTCTGTATAGACTGGGAGTCATGTCTGTGTATAGACTGGGAGTCATGTCTGTGTATAGACTGGGAGTCATGTCTCTCTCTGTATAGACTGGGAGTCATGTCTGTGTATAGACTGGGAGTCATGTCTCTCTCTGTATAGACTGGGAGTCATGTCTCTCTCTGTATAGACTGGGAGTCATGTCTCTCTCTGTATAGACTGGGAGTCATGTCTCTCTCTGTATAGATTGGGAGTCATGTCTGTGTATAGACTGGGAGTCGTGTCTGTGTATAGACTGGGAGTCATGTCTGTGTATAGACTGGGAGTCGTGTCTGTGTATAGACTGGGAGTCATGTCTGTGTATAGACTGGGAGTCATGTCTCTCTCTGTATAGACTGGGAGTCATGTCTGTGTATAGACTGGGAGTCATGTCTCTCTCTGTATAGACTGGGAGTCATGTCTCTCTCTGTATAGATTGGGAGTCATGTCTGTGTATAGACTGGGAGTCATGTCTCTCTCTGTATAGACTGGGAGTCATGTCTGTGTATAGACTGGGAGTCATGTCTGTGTATAGACTGGGAGTCATGTCTCTCTCTGTATAGACTGGGAGTCATGTCTGTGTATAGACTGGGAGTCATGTCTCTCTCTGTATAGACTGGGAGTCATGTCTGTGTATAGACTGGGAGTCATGTCTCTGTATAGACTGGGAGTCATGTCTCTCTCTGTATAGATTGGGAGTCATGTCTCTGTATAGACTGGGAGTCATGTCTCTCTCTGTATAGATTGGGAGTCATGTCTGTGTATAGACTGGGAGTCATGTCTCTCTCTGTATAGACTGGGAGTCATGTCTGTGTATAGACTGGGAGTCATGTCTCTCTCTGTATAGACTGGGAGTCATGTCTGTGTATAGACTGGGAGTCATGTCTCTCTCTGTATAGACTGGGAGTCATGTCTGTGTATAGACTGGGAGTCGTGTCTGTGTATAGATTGGGAGTCCTGTCTGTGTATAGCCTGGGAGTCCTGTCTCTGTATAGATTGGGAGTCGTGTCTCTGTATAGGCGGCTCGCACAAAGACGCTTCCAGTGACCTCGCGGCAGCGCCTCCACACTTACACCACACGTTCGTTGTGAGGCGCGTTAGTGGGCGTAGCGGAAGACGGCGGAGAACGCGGCGGTCAGCTGACCAGCTAGTTCACTCTATACCGTGACGTGACCGTGAAGGCTCGTGTCTTGGCGACTGTTGCTTCCTCTGGCTGCAGGGTAAAGCCCGTCATATTAGTGGTGTCCGCGTGCAGGTGAGTGTGGCCCCGCTATAGCGCCCTTCCTATTTTTAACGGCATCCAATCCAATGGTATCCAATGCATGCCCAGCTAGCAGCAGCAGTATTCTAAACTTGCCATGGTCGGGCTGCATTTCTATTCCGTTTTTGGGATACAATGCAGATATCTCGTACCTGGGTATATTTGTATGTATTATGCAGTAATCCCATGGCATCATATCTGGGCTTCAGAGTAAGGACACTTTCACATTGCTGTCTCCTGACATTCTGCAGGGAGCTCATTCAGTTTATTGGCCTAAATGTAGCTACTTACTATGTTTAAGTCCCTAAAGTGCACTGTTCTACATGGTGGTATACGTTTTTGCTATGGCTATGCAAGTCTATGGGAGGGGACGCTTGTACAGATCACGGCATCTGCGGCAATGCGCATAATAAAATAAATGATCGGATCGCACGCAGCGCTGCAATCCGATCATCTGTAATGGCAGACGGAGGTCCCCTCACCTGCCTCCGTCCGTCTCCCGGCGTCTCCAGCTGTGGTCTGAGATCGAGTAGACCAGAGCAGGAGATAGCCGATAATACTGATCAGTGCTATGTCCAATGCATAGCACTGATATCAGTGCTATGTCCAATGCATAACACTGATCAGTATTATCGGCTATGTCCAATGCATAGCACTGAACAGTATTAGCAATCAAATGATTGCTATAGATAGTCCCCTTTGGGGACATAAAAAGTGTTTAAAAAAAAAAATGTAAAAATAAAATGTGAAAAATCCCCTCCCCAATAAAAATTGCTGTTTTTTTCCATTTTACCCCCAAAAAGTGTAATTTTTTTTGTAAATAAACATTTGGTATCGCCGCGTGCGTAAATGTCCGAAGTATCAAAATATAATGTTAATTATCCCGTACAATGAACAGCGTAAACGTAAAAAATTAAAGTCCAAAAATGCTGTTTTTTATCACATTTTATTAAAAAAAAATAACAAAAAATGATATAAAAGTTTTATATATGCAAATGTGGTATTGCTAAAAAGCTCAGATGACGGCGCAAAAAATGACCCCTTATACCTCCCTATATACGGAAAAATGGTCAAAAAAGGGCGATTTTAGATAACTGATTTTGTACAAAAAGATTTAGATTTTTTTTCTTTTTTAAGCGGTACAAAAATATAAGTATCTAGCCATGGGTATCATTTAATCGTATTGACCCACAGAATAAAGAACACTTGTCATTTTTACCGTATATTGTACAGTGTGAAAACCCCTCCAAAATGTGCAAAATTTTGGTTTTCATTTAAATTTCCTCCCCAAAAAAATATTTTTATGGGTTCGCCGTACATTTTATGGTAAAATCAGAGGTTTCATTACAAATTACAATTGCTCACGCAAAAAACAAGCCCTTATATGGGTCTATAGATGGAAATATGAAAGAGTTATGGATTTTAGAAGACGAGGAGGAAAAAACTAAAATGCAAAAATAAAATTGGCCTGGTCCTCAAGGTGAAAATGGGCTTGGTCCTTAAGGGGTTAAACTTGAGGGTCGCAACATTATCTCATCATAATGTTTGCCAACTTGTTCATTAAAATTGAACTGGCATTTCAAAGGGAATAGGGAAAAAAGCAGAAATAAGCAAGAATAATCGGTCACATCTGAGATGAGTTTGTTTTTTATATACGCAAACAGGAATGATCTCCCTCCCCCCCCCCCCCCCTTTTTTATCCTCAACTAGTGCAACCAGCTAAAATATAGATATGAAGCAGAGTATATGAAGACAACGAACTGGGTGTACTGCTAAGTAAAACCTAAACAATGTGTTTTATCTGGGCTCAGAGGTTGAAAAAAGAGTGAACTCAGCAGTTATTTATAATCCCTTGTATAATACCTTGCTAATTATTAAGCCTGCACTGTTACACCATGCATGGTGTGCTGAAGGCTTCCTAAAAGTATCTATACTACAGTTTTCAGTTTCGAGGTAAAAGCCTGCACAGTACATATGGTTGGGGGGTGGTGTTAAAATACAAACAAACAAGTAAATAAAGACATAACCCTTTTAATCCCCCGCAACTTCAGGTCTGACATCATCCGGACCTCACTGGTCTTTTTCCTGCTTCCAAGACAAGTCGTCTGAGCAGAAGTTGCCTGCTCAGCTCATTTCTGGCTGCAGTGGTGGCACACTGGCTGAGCGGGCAGTTCACAGTGGCACACGGGGGCGGAGCCGTGATGTCACTATACTCTGTCCCTGTGATCGCTAGTAATCAGACTGGGGCTGATGCTAACGGGGTGCGGCGTGGAAGATCACGAGGGTCCCCAGCGGCGGGACCCCCGCGGTCAGGCATCTTATCCCCTATCCTTTGGATAGGGGATAAGATGTCTTAGCGCCGGAGTACCCCTTTAAAGGCCTTTGTGCTAGTCAGCCAACACTCTGAGAATGTTTTTTTTTTGTAACATATTCCACTTTAGCATAGTGGTAAATTTTCGTCGATACTTGCATCATTTCTTGGTGAAAAAGTCAAAAATTTCATGAAAAATTTGAAAATGTTTTATTTTTCTAACTTTGAAGCTCTCTGCTTGTAAGGAAAATAGACATTCCAAATAACTTTATATATTAGACATTCCATATAACTTTATATATTGATTCACATATACAATATGTCTACTTTATGTTGGTATCATAAAATTGACCTATTTTTACTTTTTGAAGACATCAGTGGGCTTCAAAGTTCAGCAGCAGCCATTATAGAAACTGCACCCCTCAAAGTATTCAAAATGACATTCAGAAAGTTTGTTAACCCTTAGGTGTTTCACAGGAATAGCAGCAAAGTGAAGAAGAAAATTCTAAATCTTCATTTTTTACATTTGCATGTTCTTGTAGACCCAGTTTTTGAATTTTTATAAGGGGTAATAGGAGAAAAAGCCCCCCCCCAAATCTGTAACCCAATTTCTCTCAAGTAAGGAAATACCTCATGTGTGTATGTGAAGTGTTTGGTGGGCGCAGTAGAGGGCTCAGAAGGGAAGGAGCAACAATGGGATTTTGTAGTGAATTTTGCTGAAATGGTTTTTGGGGGGCATGTCTCATTTAGGAAGCCCCTATTGTGCCAGAACAGCAAAAAAAAAAAAAAAAAAAAACACATGGCAGACCATTTTGGAAACTACACCCCTACAAGGGGTCCAGTGAGCCTTAACACCCCACAGGTGTTTGATGACTTTGTTAAAGTCGTGATGTGTACATGAAGAAAACATTTTTTTTCACTAATATGCTGGGTTTTCCCCCAATTTTTAAATTTTTACAATGGGTAATGGGAGAAAATGCCCCTCCAATATTTGTAACCCCATTTCTTCTGAGTATGGAAACCCCATGTGTGGACATCAAGTGCTCTGCTGGTGTACTACAATGCTCAGAAGAGAAGGAGCGCCATTGGGCTTTTGGAGAGAGAATTTGTTTGGACTGGAAGTCAGGGGCCATGTGCGTTTACAAAGCCATCCCCCCCCCCCCCCCGTGGTGCCAGAACGGTGGACCCCCCCTCCCCACACACACACGTTACCCCATTTTGAAAACTAAACCCCTACACATAATTTAATAAGGGGTGCATTGAGCATTTATACCCCACTGGCATTTGACAGATCTTTGGAACAGTTTGATGTGCAAATGAAAAATTACATTTTGCATTTTCACGGACCACTGCTCCAAAAATCTGTCAGACACCTGTGGGGCGTAAATGCTCACTGTACCCCTTATTACATTACGTGAGGGCGGTAGTTTTCAAAATGGGGTCACGGGGGGGGGGGGGGGGTCCATTGTTCTGCCACTATGGGGGCTTTGTAAACACACGTGGCCTTCAATTCTGGACAAATTTTCTCTCCAAAAGCCCAATGGCGCTCCTTCTCTTCTGAGCATTGTAGTGCACCCGCAGAGCAATTTACATCCACATATGGGGTATGTTCTTACTCAGAAGAAATGGGGTTACAAATTTATGTCATCTGCATTTATGTCAGAACTGCTGTAAAATCAGCCACCCCTGTGCAAATCACCAATTTAGGCCTCAAATATACAAGGCGTTCTCACTCCTGAGTCCTGTTGTGCGTCTGCAGAGCATTTTACGTCCACATATGGGATATTTCCTTACTCAGGAGAAATTGCATTACACATTTTGGGGGTCTTTTTTTTTTTCCTTTTACCTCTTGTGAAAATAAAAAGTATGGGGCAACACCAGCATGTTAGTGTAAAATGTTTTATTTTTTTACACTAATAGGCTGGTGTAGACCCTAGCTTTTCCTTTTCATAAGCGGCATGCTGGAAGTTGTAGTTGCGTACCTCCAGCTGTTGCATAACCACATCTCCCAGCATGCCCTTCAGCGATCAGTACATGCTGGGAGTTGTAGTTTTGCAACAGCTGGAGGCACACTGGTTGGAAAATAGGGAATTAGGTAACAGAACCTAACTGTAGGTTTTCAAACCAGTGTTCCTCCAGCTGTTGCAAAAGTACAACTCACAGCATGCACTGTCTGTCAGTGCATGCTGGGAGTTGTAGTTTTGAAACAGCTGGAGGTTTACCCCTCACCCCCATGTGAACGTACAGGGTACATTCACAAGGGCGGGTTTACAGTGAGCTTCCTGCTTCAAGTTTGAGCTGCGGCAAATTTTCCTCCACAGCGCAAACTACTAGCAGGAAACTCTACACTACAACTCTAAAATCTGAAAACACTACAGTGATCTCAAAACTGTGACCCTCCAGCTGTTGCAAAACTACAAATCCCAGCATGCCCAAACAGCAAACAGCTGTCTGGGCATGCTTGGAATTGTAGTTTTGCAACATCTGGAGGGCTACAGTTTAGAGACCACTGTAGGATTCCCCACACCAGGCAGCCGCATCGCCGTCCTCTGCTGCCCGCCGCTGATGGTAAGTGGACCTCCGGCAACGGTCACCGCAGGTTCCCCTGCTCTGCCCGGACTACAGTGGGTGGACAGAGCGGGGAAACCGAACTTTAACACCTTGACATGGGGGGGGGGGGGGGAGGTTTCAGTCACAGGATGCCTACTGGATCATTTCAGCAGGCATGCCGGTCCGGTCTGGATAGCTGGAGGTAAGTTCAGTGACCCATTTGCAGTCAGCTGTTAGAAGGAAGTTGTGTGCAGCATCTCAGTTCCCCGGTGTATTAAGTAACAGATAAAAAAAAATCCAGTGTGTAAAATTTGCTGCAGATTAACATCAGGACAGGGGTGTTGCTAGGTCTCCAAATGACCAGGGGCTAGAGCCCATAGCCCAGCCATGCTCCCCCAAAGCACACCCTCAAACACACCCATAACCACCCCTCAGGCACGCCCTAATCATACACTCAGATACACCCATAAGAGATGCATGTAGCATTATCAGGGACATTACTCCTCCATGTTGGTGATCAGTGGGTGTCCTAGCAGGCAGACCTCACAGATCACCTAGCTGTCCCCTATCTTGAGGATAGGGGATCATTTAAAATTTTGGGAATACCTCTAAGAGCAATAATGTTGCCAGCCTGTCACCTGAGTAACTGACTGACAACCACCATCATTACCACCACAGAGCATATCCTGTACCGTATACAGTATATGTATTAAATATATATATATATATATATATTTGTGGTCGGAGCTCCATACGTGACCGGCAAGACTTGCCTAAACCAGTAGATAATACTTCTTCAGTGATTCCTGTAATGAAACTAATAACACACATGCATAACACTGTATAGTAAAGCGGTTGAACTGTTCCCAAAAATCGTGACCGAGGGTTAGCTTTTAGAGGGCATACCCTATTAATTGATAAAGAAAAGAAGGGGGGGGGGGGAAGGGGGGGTTTCATTCATTTTTCATTATTGCATAGTGAGAGGGCTTATTGTTTGTGGGACAAGTTCTACTTTTAATTTTGGTACTTTATGGCCCTCATTTACTAAGAAAATCGGGTTGTAAGTCTATCTTGCTTTCTTACCCGATTGCTTTTTTCCCCAGATATTTATTATGTCGCATCCTGTTTGTCGCACGTGGGTTTTGTTGGTTTTGGTTTCCAACTCCTCTGAGCTGTCGGGAAAAAATCCACAACAATTCAACAAATTCGGGTTGGAAACCTTTATAAATACGTGGGAAAGCTCAGAAATGTCGGGTTACGCCCCTTTTTCGGGTTTGGGAGAATCCACATCGGGTCCGTCGGGCAAAAATGTCGCATCGTGTCGCAGACTGGCGCATGATGTCTGCGACATGGCGCAGACAAAGATGCGACAAAAAAACCGACAAAAGAGGTCGGGTTTAGAATAGTAAATGAGGGCCTATGTCATTATATAATGCATTACTTAACCAGAAAAATACTATATTTGGGGCTGAATCCCCCAAAAAATTGGAAATTGTGCAATTTTGTGGGGGCAATAAGTTTTTTGACTTCACAATACAGTAATACTAACATACCAACTTTATTCTATGGGTCAGTTTGATTCCAATGACTTAGATAACTTTTTTTTGAGCTGTTAGGCTAATTTTCCACTTTTTCCCCCCCCCTGTGTTTATGTGAAAAAAACGGCAGAAAAAAACGCCAGTGTAATTTCTTGCGTCTGACATTTTTTCTGGTGTTTTTACATTTGAGTGGAAATTGCAATTTTGGCCCCTTTGGCGTTTTTTATAAATTTGTTGGGTACCAAAAAAAGGATGCAGTAGGGATGGGAAAAAAGTTATTTAAAGGAAATCTGTCATCAGAATCACCTGCACTAAACCTGTTACACAGGCTTGTAGTGTGAGTGATCCTGATTAAAACGCTTCTTACCTCATTAAAAACTGTGCAGCGGTTCGCCAGATATCTTCATTTTTAGTTATATGGTATTCCCAGGCTTGGGACTCAGTGGGAGGTCCGTAGCATCAGCACGGACTCGCTTACGTCATTTTCGCCGGGTGGAGCGGCTGCCCGGCTCATGAATTTTCATGGTTGCCTCATCGCAGTCTTCCTCCTGGTGTAGGTCTCGTGGGTAGCGCCGTGCATGCGCCACGCTCCGTACACTCGGAAGCGGTGTTCTCCTGCATAGATAGATATGCAGGAGAATGCCGCTTCCGGGTGTACAGCGCGCGGCGCTACCCACGTGACCTACACCAGGAGGAAGACTGCGATGAGGCAACCATGAAAATTCATGAGCCGGGCAGCCGCTCCGCCCGGCGAAAATGATGTAAGCGAGTCCGTGCTGATGCTGCGGACCTCCCACTGAGTCCCAAGCCTGGGAATACCATATAACTAAAAATGAAGATATCTGGCGAACCGCTGCACAGTTTTAATGAGGTAAGAAGCGTTTTAATCAGGATCACCCGCACTACAAGCCTGTGTAACAGGTTTAGTGCAGGTGATTCTGATGACAGATTTCCTTTAATGAAATGTATATTTTTTGAAATTGTAATTCATTTTTAAACAGTGATCAATTTATGTGGGGGGCTATATTTTGCAATATAGCGATATGGGCCCCCGGGAAAACTTGCAATTATCTGCTCGGGCCGGCTCCCGTGTGCTGCTGCAGGTGGGGCCGGTCAGAGCAGATTAAAACAAATTTAAATACTAAAATTCAGTGTTTCCCAACCAGGGTACCTCCAGTTGTTCCAAAACTAAAACTCCCAGCATGCCCGGACCGGCAAAGGCTGTCCTGGCATGCTGGGAGTAGTAGTTTCACAACAGCTGGAGGCACCTTGGTAGAAAAACACTGAGCTAAGTAAGGCTGGGTTCACACTACGTTTTGTCCCATACGGGAGCGCATACGGCAGGAGGGAGCTAAAACCTCGCGCTCCCGTATGTGACCGTATGCGCTCCCGTATGCCATTCACTTCAATGAGCCGACCGGAGTGAAACGTTCGGTCCGGTCGGCTCATTTTTGCGCCGTATGCGCTTTTACAACCGGACCTAAAACCGTGGTTGACCACGGTTTTAGGTCCGGTTGTAAAAGCGCATACGGCGCAAAAATGAGCCGACCGGACCGAACGTTTCACTCCGGTCGGCTCATTGAAGTGAATGGCATACGGGAGCGCATACGGTCACATACGGGAGCGCGAGCTTTTAGCTCCCTCCTGCCGTATGCGCTCCCGTATGGGAGAAAACGTAGTGTGGACCCAGCCTAAAAGAGCACAGGGAGAAAAAAAAAAACTTCTGCTCGTCTACTTCCAGTCCCTACAGATGCCGTTTCCCTCCGTGTGGTCCGATGTCTCAACAAGCAGTAGGACCTTTTCCCTTTTCAGCCAATCACTGGCCACAGCGGTGTCACGTGTCAAGCCAGTGATTGGCTGAGGGGGAAAGGTCTTTTTCAGCAGCAAACACACTAGGTTGGTGATTTGAAAACCTGTACAAAATGTGACCGGGGGGGGGGGGAAAGATGTGATGGGAGAAGATGTGACCATGAGTGGAGAATGTGACAGGGGGAGATGTGAAATGGGCGGTATGCATAAAATGTGTGGATAATTGTAAAAGGGAGGAGATTGGACATGAAATGGCGGGATTTCATCATTTATTTATTATATCGCATCGCATATCGATATCGCAATATTTAGGCCCATCATCGCAATCGCACATTTTTCCCATATCGTGCAGCCCTACTCTGCACTATACTCCAGGCCGGCCAGTGATGTGAATAGAAATTCACCTCACTCATTCATATTTTCCGTCCAGAGTGGGGATTGGCCGGATGGTGGTAGCCAATCACCGCTCTCAGAGGGAAATATGAATGAGTGGGCGGCCAGCCGGAGTACAGAGCAGAGATGCGAGTGCAGGAGAAAGCCGCTCCACATCTCAGGGATGAATTATGATCGCAGTGGGTGACAGGAGTGACACCCGCTGTGATCTGTCCTTAACTGCAGGTACTACTGCTCCCAACCTGGAGCACACTCTGCTCCATGCTGGGAGCAGTAGTACCTGCATTAATAGAGAGATCGCAGCGAGTGTCACTCCTGACACCTGCTGTGATCCTCCAGTATAATGTATAGATGTGAGCGACCACTCTATTATGGTCCCCTGCACTGACGTGTGTATATATACACCTATTCATATTTCTCACAGAGCGTTGTGATTGGCTGGAACCATCTGGCTAAACACAGCTCTCTGCGGGAAATATGAATAGGTGTATATATACGGCAGTGCAGGGGACCATAGAAGAGCGACCGGCCGCATCTATACATTATACAGGAGGATCGCAACGGGTGTCAGAAGTGACACAGGCGATCTGTCAATTAGTACAGGTACTACTACTCCCATCATGTAACATTATGTTCCATGATGGGAGTAGTACTACTACCTAAAAAAAAGTGGGAAACACACACACTACATTTTTATTATTGTCGGCTACATTTTTAGTGCCCTGCCTGCCCACATAAATTGATCCCTGTTTAAAAATTTATAAAAATGTCGTTAAATAAAAAATTTTTCATCACTACTATATCTTTTTAAATATTTTTTTAATGGTACCCCACGAAATTTTATTAAAAAAAGGTATCTCCATCACTTTTTTGGATCACTAAAATCCAAAAAAGAATAAAAACCACCTGCAAAAACGCCAAAGTTAAAACACACATGTTGTTTTTCTTGGAGTTGTTTTACCCCCATAGACTTCTATGGGAGAAAAACGCCACGATTTCAGGGAAAAAATTGCCATAGGCTCAACATGCTGCGACTTTGCAAAACCGCCAAGGAGCTGAAAAACGCCAAAAGGAGAAAAAAAAGCCAAACTGAAAAACTCAAATTGAAAAAAGAATTTAGCGATTTCTCATTGATTTACAGCTAACATCTGGCCTCAGTGTTTTGGCCGAAAAAACGCCATGCAGAAGAATTTGTGTTTTTTCTTGGTGTTTCACCCCCAAAATAAAAAAGTGGAAACTTAGCCTTAGGATTTATTCTTTGCACCATGAGCTGTAGTTTACAATAGCACCACTTTTGTGCAGATCTGGCTTTCTGATCACTTTTTATTCCATTTTTTCTGGGATGTGTTGTGATCATAAATCAGTTTGGCGTTTGTAATCTTTTAAGTTTACTCTATTCACTGCGTGGGATAATAAACATTATATTTTTTAAAGATCATTTGCGCATGCGGCAATACCAGATATATAGTGTTTTTTTACTTACATTTTTTTATGGGAAAAGGTGACATCTGCCGCCAGAAAGACTTGTGTGTATGGTTAGCGAGGGATACACATATTTCCCACTGCTGGTGCAGGTTTTGGGCAGCGGGAAATACGCTGCGTATGCGCTAAGTGGGAATGTACCCTTAGTAGTTTTTCCTTAAATTGGGCTCACCTGGTAATCTAATTATCACAGGTGTCTGAGATTTTCAGTGATCAAAAGAGCCCCGAGACACAATGCCATCCATGAGTTAAACTGAAAAACAAAATATTTAATCTTTGTGACTCTTAAATATCATTTGCATAATAATTTGGAACAGGGTGTATTTGCTAACCTGCCAGGTAAAAAAAATAAAAATATGTTTTTTATTTATTTACACACATATATATATATATATATATATATATATATATATTTATATATATATATATATATAATATCTGACCATAGACTTGAATTAAGGGGGAGGGGTTATTATGTCACAAATCCCAGCGACGGCTCCAGCGTTCAGAACGGTTTGTTCCAAATGCTGAGCAGCGGAGTACACTTTTAAGCAGAACACCATTTTCAAGCATTATTGGGAAGAAAAAGGATCTCTCTGCTGCCCAAAAGAGTGAAATAGTTCGAGGTATGAAAACTTTTGATATTTCATGAAAACTTAAGCGTGATGATCGCACTATTAAGAGATTTGTGACCGATTCAGAGCACAGACTGGTTCCTACAGATAAAGGCACATTGAGGAAGATTTCTGCCAGATCTATGCATCGGATCAAGAGAGCAGCTGCTAAAATACCATTACATAGCAGCAAACAGATATTTGAAGCTGCTGGTGCCTCTGGAGTCCCACGGACATCAAGGTGTAGAGTAGGGATGTCCCGATACCGGACATTTGCGCGAGTACTTTGCACGGGACTCCTGCCTGCAGGCATCACGGAGGTGTGTAAGCCACCTGCACCCTCCACTCCCAAGCTATGAAATGCGCTCAACAGCTGAGCAGACATCATAGCCGGTACCTGCATTAACCTTTAGACGCCGCAATCAAAGTTGTCTTAAAGCCCTGAAATTAATCGCCGGTTAGCTCAGGGATGCGGTTTAATCGCGGTGTCCCGATCAGCTGTGAGGACGGCTTTTCAAAAAAGTTTAATAAAATCAAAAATATATTTTTTATATACAAAAAGCCTTTTCTCTTATAGAAACTAAAAAAAACACCCCTTTTTCCCAGTGGCTTATATGCAGCGTGTTTCACGCTGCGCAAAATCTGCAGTAGCAGCGTGAAATACGCTGCATATCCCTCGCTCACTATTCACACAAGGCTTTCCGGCAGCAGCCCTATGTGTGTAGTGAGTTTTGAAGGCGTAGCCGCGTGTCAGTCACGCCGGCACAAGGTCCCGCCTCCAAAACTCACTGCACACATAGGGCTGCCGCTGGAAAGCCTTGTGTGTATGGTGAGCGAGGGATATGCAGCGTATTTGCCTCAGCTGCTGTAGATTTTGTGCAGCGTGAAATACGCAGTGTATACGCCAGGTGGGAACATACCCTTAAGGGGTATTCCAGGATTTTTTTTTATTTTGATTATGCTACAGGGGCTGTAAAGTTATTGCAGTTAGTGTCTGTACTTGTCTCTAATGGCTTATTCTTATGTGATCTTTGTTCTGGATGTTCATTTTTAACAGCATGCAAGATGACTCCTGTCTTGGGTATTTTCTAGGATGCAGTGCGGCAGAGACCTGACATCACTAGTCGGGTGATGACAGGGAGCAGGGGTGTGGAAATAAAAAAAAAAAAAAAAAAAAATACTTGTCCAAGGGACTAAAGCGGAACACAATCTACTTGTCCCTCAAGAAAATCCACTTGTCCTGGTAGATAAAATAATTTCAACCAAAATAGTACGATTCCCCCCCACTAGACCACCAGGGATGGATATAAGATCCCTTTAGACACTGTTGTCAACTTTGACAGCGGTGATCTAATGGTTTAATAGCGGCCACGGTGATCGCAGCATGCCAGGCTATTAGCGGCGGGAGAGTTGTAGCTAGCTCCTTTTACGCCCGAGGCAAGCCCAGAAAAGTCTAGATGTAACTTTTTGATCACCTTATAAAAACTTTCTCATATGAAGTGAACAAAAATGAGCATTTCTGGACAATTTTTTTACATTTACACCTTTCACCGTACGGTTTAATTAACATTATATTTTAATAGCTTGGACATTTCCACATGCAGCGATACCACTTATGTTTATTTTTGTACATAATTTTTATTTAAATAAAATTGCAAACTTTTATTAGGAAAGGGGCTTATCCACATATATACGCACGTTTTAAAATATTTTAATCGCTATTTTTCAGTCTTCATAGGGACTTATATATGGAGTCTTTTGATTGGAAACCACTGAATGCCGCTGTGTTACTCGGGGTGTTCTGCTTCTCCAGTTTATGGGGTGCATTTTATTTACTCTAATTTATGTGTCAGAAAATGCTGGAAGGTGCATTCAGTTACTAGATAACTACAACACCCAGCATGCCCTGATATAGTCTATGGTTGTGTAGGTGTTGCAGCATGTTGCACTCTATAGTAGTACAGTTAAAGGGGTACTCTGCCCCTAGACATCTTATCCCCTATCCAAAGGATAGGGGATAAGATGTCAGATCGCCGTGGTCTCGCTGCTGGGGATCCTGAGGATCGCCGCTGCGGCACCCCGCCATCATTACTGCTCAGAGCGAGTTCTCTCTGTGCGTAATGACGGGCGATACAGGGGCCGGAGCAGCGTGACGTCATGGCTCCGTCCCTCATGACATCACGGCCCGTCCCCTTAATGCAAGTCTATGGCAGGGGGCGTCACTCCCCCTCCCATAGACTTGTATTGACGAGGGCGGGTCGTGACGTCACGAGGGGCGGAGCCGTGATGTAACGATGCTCCGGCCCCTGTATTGCCCGTCATTACGTGCAGAGTTATCTCGCTCTGCGCAGTAATGATAGTGGGGTGCTGCAGCAGCGATCCCCGGGTCCCCAGCAGGGGGACCCCGGCGATCTGACATCTTATCCCCTATCCTTTGGATAGGGGATAAGATGTCTAGGGGCGGAGTACCCCTTTAAGGTTATTGTGTAAAATTCTGGGAGTTGTAGTTTTGGTTTGTGTCAGCTACAGAGCCATAGGCTGTGTCAAGGAATACTGGAAATTGCAGTTAGTAACTACAACACCCAGCATGCCCTGATGCAGCCTATGGCTCTGCAGCTGACCCGAACCAAAACTACAACTCCCAGCATGTAACACTTTATAGTTCTACAGTTCAGGTTATGGTGCAACATGCTGGAAGTTGTAGTTTTGGTTTGGGCGTGTTTGCGTGCATCCGTGGGGCTCTTGGTTGGCGGGCGAGTATGAAGGGGGTGGGATTCTGGGGGTGCAATTTAGTGCGAGTAGCCAGAAGCCACTGAAAATAAAGACACAGGCCCTTGGGCACTGCCCTAATGCCTGACGTGTCAGTCCTCCCCTGTACAAAACATTCATGCATACACATATACATACACTGGCCACTGCCCCCATATCATTCATACATACATACATACATACACACACACACACACACACACACACACACACACCCCGCCACTGCCCCCCCCCACATCATACATTACATACATACATCACAGATACATCATACACTCACAGCATACATATGCACACATCATACATACACCCGCCGCTACCCCCTTCATACATTACATACACACATCACACATACAAAGACATCATACACACATCACACATACATCATACACATACACACATCACAGATACATCACACATACACAGACATACACACATCACACATACAGACATCATACACACATACATCATACACACATCACACATACATCATACACACATCACACATACACAGACATCATACACACATCCATGCACACATCATACATACACCCGCCGCCCCCCCCCCCAAATCATACATTACATACATACACACATCACACATTCACTCACACCATACATATACAACCATCCTTCCTGCCGCCTGCATTCTCGGCCTCCTCACCTGAGCTGGCCATGAGTGGACATTAGAGCTGTAGTCCCGGCACAATAAAGACCCGCCGGCCGGTGTGAGGTTGCATGGGTTTGAAAATCTCACCTCACACCGGACGTCTTCTCCCCCGCCCCCTGCTCTGTGTTTTCCCCGTGCAAATTTTTAACCTCCCCATGGAAGTTTAGGTCCTGTGGAGACAGAGCAGGGGGAGGGGAGGATCTGTGTGCGGGGGATGGAGCTGTGTGCCGAGCTGTGTACGTCCTCGCTCTCCCCCTGTCTTGTTGTGTAATGTGTAGCTGTGTCCTCTATCCTCCGGGAGGGGAGATAAAGGGGCGTGGCTAAATTATGTCATGCAAGCCTCGGGCTCTGCGGTCAGCTGGGGGCCACCGCCCCCTCCATACACCCTGAGCGCCGGTGTGAGGTGCAGTCTTGCATCCGCTCCTGCGCCTCACACCGGCATTAAAGAAAAATATGGGGAAGTCGGTCTGTCCCTGCTTGCCCGATACAGGGCTAAATCTATAAAAAATTAAAAAAAATTCACCTGCCTGGCGCCCTGAACTACTTGTCCCAGGCGTCGGGCGATAGGATTTCCACATCCCTGGGGGAGCCTGTTCTGCTTCAATGGGTGGAGCGACCACAGGGAATTAGCAACAGCTGGAGGCACCCTGATTAGAAAGCACTGACCTTTTTCATTGAATCTAGCTTGTTTGTTGTTCAATGGGTGGGGTGGCTGATGTGTGGGAGGTAGGAAAGTGGAATTCTGGGATTTCTAGTAAAAAAGAGAACTTCAACAGAAAATACTGAGGTTCCCAAAAAGAAAGCCACAGCTTTATGGTAATCTCACAACATAGCCATTAATCCCAAAGATGGGCAGATCCTTCCTAAACATGTCTATACTCTCTGGCAGGTAGGTGCTAAAATCCCCTTATGGTGGATAACCCCTTTTAAGGGTACATCCACAGCATATTTTACTCTGCGGATCTACCGCTGAAGGTCCGCTACATGCTTCCTTTAGATGTTCCTGCTCGGAGCATCAATACGCCGATACGAGCAGGCACACTGAAGCGATGTGCGAGTCGCCGCGCATGCGCAGTGTACTTGCACACATCGCGGCTGCTCCCCCTGCTCCATGAGCTAGGCCGAGAGCAGCCGCGATGTGCAAGTACACTGCACATGCGCGCTGCGCCTCGCACATCACAGTGTGTCTGCTTGTAGCAGCGTATAGCCGCTCCGAGCAGGCACCTCTAAAGGCACCATGTAGCGGTCCTACAGCGGTGGATCCGCAGCGTAAAATACGCTGTGGATCCGCCCCTGTGAACGTACCCTTAAGGGGGGAAAAAAAAAACTGTCACATGACATGGAAAAAAGTATTGGGACATCCCTAGTGTAGAGTCCTCCAAAGTCTTGCAACTGTGCATAAACCTTCTATTCGGCCACCACTAACCAATGCTCACAAGCAGAAACGACGGCTGCATTGGGCAGAAAAATACATGAAGACTCATTTTCAAACAGTCCTGTTCACTGATGAGTGCCGTGCAAACCTGGAGGGTCCAGATGGATGGAGTAGTGGATGGTTGGTGGACGGCCACCCTGTTCCAACAAGGCTGCGATGTCAGCAAGGCGGTGGTGGAGTCATGTTTTGGGCTGAAATCATGGGAAGAGAGCTGGTCGGCCCCTTTAGGGTCCCCAAAAATGTAAAGATGACCTCTGCAAAGTATGTGGAGTTTTTGACTGACCACTTTCTTACCTGGTACCGAAGGAAGAACTATGCTTTCTGTAATAACATCATCTTCATGCATGACCATGCACCATCTCATGCTGCAAAGAATACCTCTGCATCAATGGCTGCTATGGGGATAAAAGGAGAGAAAGTCATGGTGTGGCCTCCATCCTCCCCTGACCTCAATCCTATTGAGAACCTTTGGAGCATCCTCAAGCAAAAGATCTATGAGGGTAGGGGGCAGTTTACATCCAAACAGCAGCTCTGGGAGGCTATTCTGACATCTTGCAAACAAATTCAAGCAGAAACTGTCCAAAAACTCACAAGACAAGTTCAATGAATGCAAGACTTGTGAAGCTGCTATCAAATAAAGGGTACAATGTGAAAATGTAACGTGACCTGTTAAAATGTTTAAAACGTTAAAATGTTGTTAAAAGTTTGATTGAAATAGCTTTTGATTTCAGTAAATATGCTGCAAACACAACAAATGACAATGTTCAGTTCTTTACAACCGATAAAGTGTTTTGAAACTTACAGTGTGTAATAATTTGGAACAGTGCATTGTAAGTTTTTTATGTTTAAAAAAAAATACTGTCAGAAGGTTTGTTTAATAAAATTTGATAGTTGATAACATGAGAATTATGCTGTCTGTTATTTACATCAATTATTTAGGTAAATGAGAAAAATGTCATTTGCATAATAATTTGGAACATCATGCATTTTTTCTTCTTTTTTTTTTACCCCTTAGGGACATGCGCCGTAAATGTATGCTGCAGCGAGTAAATTTGCGCACAGCACTGTACATTCATGGAGCCTATGACTCCCCAGCTGTCTCAAAACAACAATCCCCAGCATGTCCTCACTGTCAGGGCATGCTGGGAGTTGTAGTTTTGCTAATGCTAGAAAGCCAAAGGTTGGACTGCTTTGTTAGGATGCAGCAATCCCCAACCTATGACTCTCCAGCTGTTGTAAAACTACAACGCCCAGCATGTCCTCACTGTCAGGGGTTGCTGCGTGAGTGGTGGACTGGCCAGGAGATGTGCGGCGCAGGCAAGAGGGAACAGGTCTGTGGAGTGCTCCTTCTGGAACATCGCATCACTTACCAGAAGCCAGTCTTAAAGCAGTGGTGGCAATAAAAAAAAATAAAAACCAATAGCTATGGGCCTGAGACCGCCCCCTAACCCCCCCCCCCCCCTCCCTAGCAACGCCCCTGCTACAGGATAAAATATCATAAAAATATGCCTGAATATCAGCAGGATCAGTTGGCATTCTTTACCTTGGCTTATGTAATTGCGATGTTTAACAAAATAATATAGAAAATGTAATCCAAGTTCCAGCTTAAAACACATGTAAGATCAGGTACGATAACTGCATTGTACATTGATACTTTAATGAGTTCTTCATTTCACTTCCAGTAAATATGAAACCAGTTATTGTTGTCCATGGTGGAGCGGGAGCCATTATGAAGGAATATGTAGACTTGTATCGTTCTGGAGTAAAGAGAGCTGCACGGCAAGGTTATAATATACTGAGGGAAGGAGGAGATGCAGTTACAGCTGTACAAGAAGCTGTGGTGGTGCTTGAAGACAATCCAATTTTCAATGCAGGTAAAGCTTTGTTTCAAGAAGTTACAGACACATGTTGGTGATAGCATCATGGTTTGGCCATGTTTTCCTACTCCTAGGCCAGGACAGCTCACCATTATTGATGGAGCAATGAATCATTTCTAGCACATTCTAAAGGGAAATTTCCGAACATCAGGGGGAATTTATCATTGTATTTTTTTGTATGAATATTTGTTGCACAGTTGGTGCTGCAAAGAGTTTATGGCTATTCTTTGTGACTTTTTTATTTACACTTTTCTTGTTTAACCCCTTAACGACCAAGCCCGTTTTTCGTTTTTTCCTCCTCGCCTTCTAAAATCCAGAACTCTTTTATATTTCCATCTACAGACCCATATAAGGGCTTGTTTTTTGCATGACCAATTTTACTTTGTAATGAAACCTCTCATTTTACCATAAAAGATACAGCGAACCCAAAAACATATTTTTTTAGGGAGGAAATTTAAATGAAAACCCCACTGTTTCGTTTTCACACTGTACACTTTACGGTAGAAATGACGTGTTCTTTATTCTGTGGGTAAATACAATTAAAATGATATCCATGGCTAGATACTTTTATATTTTTGTACCGCTTTAAAAAAATCTAAAACTTTTTGTACAAAATCAGTAATCTAAAATTGCACTATTTTGACCACCTATAACTTTTTCATTTTACCGTATATAGGGCACTATGAGGGCTCATTTTTTGCGCCGTCATCTGTACTTTTTAGTGATACCAAATTTGCATATATAAAACTTTTAGAAAATTTTTTATAATTTTATTTTTTTATAAAATGTGACAAAACAGCATTTTTGGATTTTAATTTTTTTACATTTATGCCATTCACCTTACGGGATCATTTAACGTTATATTTTGATAGATCGTACATTTACTCACGTGGTGATACCAAATATGTTTATTAAAAAAAATGTTTATGCTTTTTGGGGTAAAATGGGAAAAACTGACAATTTTTATTGGGGGAGGGGGTTTTTAACTTTTTTTTTTTTTTTCCTTTTTATGTCCTATAGGGGACTATCTATAGCAATCATTTGATTGCTAATACTGTTCAGTGCTATGCATAGGACATAGCACTGAGCAGTATTATCGGCTATCTCCTGCTCTGGTCTGCTCAACCTCAGACCAGAGCAGGAGACGCCGGGAGACGGACGGAGGCAGGTGAGGGGACCTCCATCCGCCATTACAGATGATCGGATCGCCGCAGCAGCGTTGCGGGCGATCCGATCAACTATTTTAACGTGTGCATTGCCGCAGATGCCATGATCTGTACTAATCTCGGCATCTGAAGGGTTAATGGCGGACATCCGCACGATCGCGGATGTTGGCCATTACCGTCGGGACCAGCTGTTTCGGTTAGTCTTTTGAAGTGGTAATTAATTTATCAACTGCAGGTTTTTTAAATATGTTGTGAATTTTTGCACATACACATTATGAAAATCTACAATGATAAATTCACCCTATCGCCCCTGAGCTTAACCCCTTAAGGACCAGGCCAATTCTCACTGTAGGACCAGAGCGTTTTTTTGCACATTTCACCAATTTCACTTTAAGCACTAATAACTCTGGGATGCTTTTACCTTTCATTCTGATTCCGAGACTGTTTTTTCTTGACATATTCCTCTTTATGTTAGTGGTAAAATTTTGTCGATACTTGCATAATTTCTTAGTGAAAAATTCCCAAATTTGATGAAAACATTGAAAATTTTGCATTTCTCTAACTTTGAAGCTCTCTGCTTGTAAGGAAAATAGACATTCCAAATAAATTATATTTTGATTCACAAATACATAATGTCTACTTTTTGTTTGCATCATAAAGTTGACATGTTTTTACTTTCGGAAGACATCAGAGGGCTTCAAAGTTCAGCAGCAATTTTCCAATTTTTCAAAAAAATTTCAAAATCGGAATTTTTCATCGACCAGTTCAGGTTTGAAGTGGATTTGAAGGGCTTTCTTATTAGAAATTCCCCATAAATGACTCTATTATAAAAACTGCACCACTCAAAGTATTCAAAACAACATTCACTAAGTGTGTTAACCCTTTAGGTGTTTCACAGGAATAGCTGCAAAATGAAGGAGAAAATTCTAAATCTTCATTTTTTTACACTCGCATGTTCTTGTAGACCCAGTTTATGCAAGAATTTTTACAAGGGGTAAATGGAGAAAAATCCCCTCAAAATTTGTAACCCAGTTTCTTTCGAGGAAGGAAATAACTCATATGTGTATGTCAAATGTTCGGCGGGCACAGTAGAGGGCATAGAAGGGAAGGAGTGACAATGGGATTTTGTAGAGTGAGTTTTTCTGAAATGGCTTTTTGGGGGGCATGTCCCTATGGTGCCAGAACAGCGGAAAACCCCCCACATGGCATACCATTTTGGAAACTACACCCCTCAGAACACGTAACAAGGGGTCCAGTGAGCCTTAACATTCCACAGGTGTTTGACAACTTTTCGTTAGTCGGATGTGTAAATGAAAAATAATTTTTTTTCACTAAAGTTCAGTTTCCCCCCCCCCCCCAAGTTTACAATTTTTATAAAGGGTAATGTGAGAAAATGCCCCGCAAAATTTGTAACCCCATCTATTCGGAGTATGGAAATACCCCATGTTAGGACGTAAAATGCTTTGCGGGCGAACTACAATGCTCAGAAGAGGAGTCGTCACATTTGGCTTTTGGAAACCAAATTTTGCTGAAATGGTTTTTGGGGGGCATGTCGCATTTAGGAAGCCCCTATGGTGCCAGAACAGAAAAAAAAAATAGCATACTATTTTGGAAAATACACCCCTCAAGGAAAGTAACAAGGGTTACAGTGAGCCTTAACACCTCACAGGTATTTCACGACTTTTTGTTAAAGTTGGATGTGTACATGAAGAAAAAAATATTTTTCACTAAAATGCAGTTTTTCCCCCCAAATTTTACATTTTTAAAAGGGGTAATAGGAGAAAATTACCCCCAAACTTTGTAACCCCATTTCTTCGGAGTATGGAAATTCCCCATGTGTAGACGTCAAGTGCTCTGCTGGCGCACTACAATGCTCAGAAGAGGAGGAGCACCATTGAACTTATGGGAAAGATAATTTGTCTGGAATGGAAGTCGGGGGCCATGTGCGTTTACAAAGCCCCCCCCGTGGTGCCAGAACAGTGGACCCCCCCACATGTTACCCCATTTTGGAAACTAGACCCCTCACAGAATTTCATAAGGGGTGCAGTGAGCGTTTATAACCCACTGGTGTTTGACAGATCTTTAGAAGTGGGCTTAGCAATTAAAAATTTTATTTTTCATTTTCACGGACCACTGTTCCAAAAATCTGTCAGACACCTGTGGGGCGTAAATGCTCACTGTACCCCTTATTACATTACGTGAGGGGTGTAGTTTCCATGGCCGCAGCTCATACTTGAAGTAGGAGACTCACCGTAAACCTGCCCGTGTGAATGTACCCTGTACATTCACATATGGGGGGGGGGGGGGGGGCAAACCTCCAGCTGTTTCAAAACTACAACTCCCAGCATGTACTGACAGACCATGCATGCTGGGAGTTGTACTTTTTCAACAGCTGGAGGCACACTGCTTCGAAAACCTTCAGTTAGGTTCTGTTACCTAACTCAGTATTTTCCAACCAGTGTGCCTCCAGCTGTTGCAAAACTACAACTCCCAGCATGTACTGATCTCCAAAGGGCATGCTGGGAGATGTAGTAATGCAACAGCTGGAGGTACGCAACTACAACTCCCAGCATGCCGAGACAGCGGTTTCCTGTTTGGGCATGCTGGGATTTGCAGTTTTGCAACATCTGGAGGGCTACAGTTTAGAGACTACTGCACAGTGATCTCCAAACTGTGGCCCTCCAGATGTTGCAAAATTACAAATCCCAGCAAGTCCAGACAGCAAACTGCTGAGTGGGGATGCTGGGAGTTGTAGTTTTGAAACATCTGGAGGGCTACAGTTTAGAGACCACTGTATAGTGGTCTCAGACTGTAGCCCTCCAGATGTTGCTAGGCAACTCACCGGCTTCCTTAGGATCCATTGAGCCAGCCACACGACATAGCCGCCCGCCGATCACCGTCGCCCGCAACCTCCGGATGGGTAAGTGGATTTTCTGCTGCCAGTCCTCTGTCGGTTCCCCTATAGTGTTAGTAGGGTAGAATGGGGAAACCGAAAGTTAACCCCCGCCCCCCTTAAGTACCAGGGAGCAAAGGCGGACCTGTACGCTCTTGGTCCTTAAGTGGTTAATCGCAATTGGATGCGGGTTATGCAGCAACAGAACGACCCTAAGCATACAAGTTTTCTACCAAACAATGGTTAAAGAAGGATAAAGAATGGTCAAGTCCTGACCCTAATCCAAAAGAAATATTGTGGAAGGATCTTAAAGGAAATCTGTCATCAGAATCACCTGCACTAAACCTGTTGCACAGGCTTGTAGTGCGGGTGATCCTGATTAAAACGCTCCTTACCTGGTTAAAAATGGTTCAGAGGTTCTTAAGATATCTATATTTTTAGTTTTCTGTTATTCCCTGGCTTGGGACTCAGTGGGAGGTGTTATCATCTCGGACTCGGCCACACGTCATTTTAGCTGGGCGCAGCTGCCGCCCGGCTCATGAATATTCATGAAGTTATCCACACAAATATATCTATATATAACCTGCTTGTTCCTTCAGTTTGTGAATAAAAACACCCTCCGTCCCTCCCTTCCTCCCACCCCCGGCTTTTCACTCATGCAGCCAGTCTTCTTACTTGTATAGGGCCGCAGCTCGAGTGAAGCCGGGGGGAGAACGCCGCTTCCGGGTGTACGGAACGCGGCGCATGCGCGGTCCTCCCCACCAGACCGAGAAAAAGGAGTTAGACCACGAGGATAAGTTCATGAATATTCATGAGCCGGGCGACAGCTCCGCCCAGCTAGAAAGGCGTGTAGCCGAGTCTGAGATGATAACACCTCCCACTGAGTCCCAAGCCAGGGTATAACAGAAAACTAAAAATATAAATATCTTAAGAACTGTTGAACCATTTTTAACCAGGTAAGGAGCATTTTAATCAGGATCACCCGCACTACAAGCCTGTGTAACGGGTTTAGTGCGGGTGATTCTGATGACAGATTTCCTTTAAAGTGTACCTGTCAGATCCTACAAAAAAAAGGGTTACTCAGTAGCTAATCCTGACCATTTACATATAATTTTTATGCCCCTATCAACGGTTTTCCTTCCTAATCCTTGTTGGGGAGGAAAATAAACAAAGGAGGAAGCTTTTGACTTCATATCCCGTCCTCATATATTGTTGTCATATCCCAACCCCACGTCCCCACCTCCTGTCCCCACCTCCTGTCCCCACCTCCTGTCCCCACCTCCTGTCCCCACCTCCTGTCCCCACCTCCTGTCCCCACCTCCTGTCCCCACCTCCTGTCCCCACCTCCTGTCCCCACCTCCTGTCCCCACCTCCTGTCCCCACCTCCTGTCCCCACCTCCTGTCCCCACCTCCTGTCCCCACCTCCTGTCCCCACCTCCTGTCCCCACCTCCTGTCCCCACCTCCTGTCCCGTCTTCCTATCCCGTCTTCCTATCCCGTCTTCCTATCCCGTCTTCCTATCCCGTCTTCCTATCCCGTCTTCCTATCCCGTCCTCCTATCCCGTCCTCCTATCCCGTCCTCCTATCCCGTCCTCCTATCCCGTCCTCCTATCCCGTCCTCCTATCCCGTCCTCCTATCCCGTCCTCCTATCCCGTCCTCCTATCCCGTCCTCCTATCCCGTCCTCCTTTCCCGACCCGTAATATGTGTACCAGTTATGTGGGAACATACATTTCCCATTGATTTGCATGGGACTTTAAACAAAAACCCTGACCCTCACAAATGGGGGTAGTTAAGGGTTAAATTAGCTATCCTATATTTTAAGTGGACATATAAGTAACATGTGACCAAGTATTATCGAAATATCTCCAGCCGTTTGGAAGTTATGCAGTAACATATATTTCCCATTGACTTGTATGGGACTTAAAACATAAACCCTGCCCCTGGCAAATGGGGGTGAGTAAGGGTTAAATCACCTATCCTATGTTTGTTGTTGACATATAAGTAACGTGTGCCAAGTTTCATGTTAATATCTTTAGCCGTTTGGACGTGATGCTACATACATACACACACACACACACACACACACACACACACGTTGAGTTTTATATACCGTATTTATCGGCATATAACACGCACTTTTTAGTCTAAAATTTTTAGCCTAAAGTCTATCTGCGTGTTATACGCCGATAAGCCGCTGTAGTTCAATGATTTAAAGCGGGCGCTTTAAATCAATGAACTGCAGCGGCTTTGCAGGTGCAGAGACCTGCCGTCACTGCCGGCTTCTCTGCCCCTGCCTATCCTGGGGTCTAGAGCCCTGCTGCCGGCCCTTCTCTCCTCCTGGCTATCGGTGCCGCTGCCCGTTCTCTCCCCCTGGCTATCGGTGCCGCTGCCCCATTGCCGGTGCCGATAGCCAGGGGGAGAGAAGTGGCGCCGGCAATGGGGCAACGGCGCCGACAGACAGGGGGAGAGAAGGGGCAGCGGCACCCATTGCCGGCGTGCTGCCCCCATTGCCTCCCCCATCCCCGGTTGTATAATTACCTGTTGCCGGGGTCGGGTTCGCGCTGCTTCAGGCCCACGGTGTGCGTCCCCTGCGTCGTTGCTATGCGCTGCATAGCAACGACGCATGGAACGCACACCGGAGGCCTGAAGCAGCGCGAACCCGACCCCGGCAACAGGTAATTATACAACCGAGGATGGGGCGGGCTTTGCAGGTGCAGAGACCTGCCGGCTTCTCTGCCCCTGCCGTTCCTGGGATCTAGAGCCCTGCTGCCGGCCCTTCTCTCCCCCTGGCTATCGGTGCCGCTGCCCGTTCTCTCCCCCTGGCAATGGGGCGCCGGCACCGTCAGGGGGAGAGAACGGGCAGCGGCGCAGATAGCCAGCAGGAGAGAAGCATAGGATAGGTGATTTAACCCTTACTCATCCCCATTTGCCAGGGGCGGGGTTTATGTTTAAAGTCCCATACAAGTCAATGGGAACTATATGTTACTGCATAACTTCCAAACGGCTGGAGATATTTTGATAATACTTGGTCACATGTTATTTATATGTCCACTTAAAATATAGGATAGTTAATTTAACTCTTAACTACCCCCATTTGTGAGGGTCGGGTTTTTTGTTTAAAGTCCCATGCAAATCAATGGGAAATGTATGTACCCACATAACTTCCGTACGGCTGGAGATATTTCAATACCTGGTACTCATCTTACAGGACGGGATAGGAGGACGGGATAGGAGGACGGGAGTGGAGGTTAGTAATTGCCGATACCGATAATATCGGCCATACCGATAATCGGTCGATCCCTAGATATGACAACAATATCTGAGGACGGGATATGAAGTCAAAAGCTTCCTCCCTTGATTTTCCTCCCCAACAAGGATGAGGAAGGAAAAACCGAGCAACGCCGGGTACTCAGCTAGTATATATATATAAAACTCAACGTGTGTGTATGTATGTGTGTATGTTCCACAAAAACTTTCAAACGGCTAAAGATATTAACATGAAACTTGGCACACATGTTACTTATATGTCAGCAACAAACATAGGATAGTTAATTTAACCCTTAATCACCCCCATTTGCTAGGGGCGGGGCTTATGTTTAAAGTCCCATGCAAGTCCATGGGAAATATGTTACTGCATAACTTCCAAACGGCTGGAGATATTTCAATAATACTTGGTCACATGTTACTTATATGTCCACTTAAAATATAGGATAGTTGATTTAACCCTTAACTGCCACCATTTGTGAGGGTCGGGGTTTTTGTTTAAAGTCTCATGCAAATCAATGGGAAATGTATGTACCCACATAACTTCCGTACGGCTGAAGATATTTCAATATCTGGTACCCATATTACGGGTCGGGATAGGAGGGTCGGGATATGGGGCTGGGATATGACAACAATATATGAGGACGGGATATGAAGTCAAAAGCTTCCTCCTTTGTTTATTTTCCTCCCCAACAAGGATTAGGAAGGAAAAACCGGGCAAAGCCGGGTACTCAGCTAGTAGATATATATAAAACTCAACGTGTGTGTGTGTATGTTCCACAAAAACTTCTGAACGGCTAAAGATATTAACATGAAACTTGGCACACATGTTACTTATATGTCGTCAACAAACATAGGATAGGTGATTTAACCCTTACTCACCCCATTTGCCAGGGGCAGTGTTTATGTTTAAAGTCCCATACAAGTAAATGGAAATATATGTTACTGCATCACTTCCAAACGGCTGGAGATATTTCGATAATACTTGGTCACTTGTTACTTATATGTCCACTTAAAATATAGGACAGTTAATTTAACCCTTAACTACCCCCATTTGTGAGTTTTTGTTTAAAGTCCCATGCAAATCAATGGGAAATGTATGTTCCCACATAACTTCCATATGGCTGGAGATATTTCAATACCTGGTACACATATTACTGGACGGGATATGAGGACGGGATATGAGAACGGGATAGGAGGTCGGGATAGGAGGACGGGATATGAGGCCTTGATAGGAGGATGGGACAGGAGGTTGGGATATGACAAGAATATGAGGACTGGATATGAAGTCAAAAGCTTCCTCCTTTTGTTTATTTTCCTGCCCAACAGGGATTAGGAAGGAAAAACCGGGCAACGCCGGGTACTCAGCTAGTATAGATATAAAACTCAATGGGGGAAATTTATCAAAACCTGTGTGTAGGAAAAGTTGCCCATAGCAACCAATCAGATTGCTTCTTTCATTTTAGAGGGGCCTTGTTAAAAATGAAAGAAGCGATTTAATTGGCTGCTATGGGCAACTGGGCAACTTTTCCTCTGGACAGGTTTTGATAAATCTCCCCCAATGTATGTATGCATGTATGTATGTATGTTCCAGCATCACGTCCAAACGGCGAAAGATATTAACATGAAACTTGGCACACATGTTACTTATGTCACCAACCAACATAGGATAGGTGATTTAACCATTACTCATCCCCATTTGCCAGGGTCAGGGTTTTTGTTTAAAGTCCCATACAAGTCTATGGGAAATTTATGTTACTGCATAACTTCCAAATGGCTGGAGATATTTCGATAATACTTGTTCACATGTTACTTATATGTCCACTTAAAATATAGTATCGTTAATTTAAAGGGGTACACCGGCGCTAAGACATCTTATCCCCTATCCAAAGGGGATTAGATCCCACGCCCCTTCCATAGGCTTGCATTGAGGGGGCGGAGCAGGATGTCACACGGGGGTGGAGCCGTGATGTCACTATGCTCTGTCCCCGTGATCGCCAGTAATCAGACCCGGAGCGAGCACGCTCCGGGGGCTGACTCTAACGGGGTGCGGCATGGAAGATCACGGGCGTCCCCAGCGCGGGACCCCCATGATTAGGCTTCTTATCCCCTATCTTTTGGATAGGGGATAAGATGTCTTAGCGCCGGAGTACCCCTTTAAGGTCGGGATAGGAGGTCGGGATATGAAGTCAAAAGCTTCCTTCTTTTGTTGATTTTTCTCCCCAACAAGGATGAGGAAAGAAAAACCATTACTCCACAAACTCTGCTCTGCATTTCCTGGTGAATGTGTCAGTCCGGCTTGCAAGCCAGACCCCATATCACAAAGACACACCCACTGTTTAAGCATCACCCTTTTATTCTCTACCCTTTTTGTACATCGGTCTGGCTTGCAAATCACGCCCAGTCCCACAAAGCCACGTCCCCTTCTATTTTCAGCTTACAATATCTTCATCACAAATCAGTCCCATCTGAGGACGGGATAGGGGGTTGGGATATGAGGTTGAGCTATGAGGACGGGATATGGGGTTGGGATATGATAACAATATATGAGGATGGGATATGAAGTCAAAAGCTTCCTCCTTTTGTTGATTTTCCTCCCCAACAAGGATTAGGAAGGAAAAACTTGAAAACGCCGGTTACTCAGCTAGTTTATTATAAAAATACCTCATTTCATTAGCTCACATTGTTAAAAATACTCTCAGGGGAAGGGACGTGTCCCTCCTTTGTGGTGGTGGGAGGTGATTGGTGTTTCTGCTCATGCAGCCTTGTCCTTGAGTCATCTCTTGTCCATAACTCATAGACAAGCCTGATGCTGCTGTATTACAAAAGGTGTTTAATTTTCATCAGTAACAATATGTAAAGTTTTTGGATCTGACAGTGCCCATTTAAGCGAGAAATTTATGGGAGGAATCCTACCAACAGAACAAGGTTGAAGTTGTTTGGGAGAATGCTTTTTAAGGAGATCTCTGACCATAAAACTTAAAATGTAACTGACTAGCCCAATCCACAGGATAGAGGATAAGTAGCTGATCGTGGGGGGTCCAAGTGCTGGGACCCCCGTGATCACCAGGATGGGACCCGGTGCTATGGGAGCGCCAAAAGGACCAGAGTACAGCACTTGGGCATCATTGGCGCTCCCATAGAAATGAATGAAGCGCCTCACTGAGAGCGCCGGAGTCCCGCCTTGGTGATCGTAGGGGGGCCCCAGCGGTTGGACCCCCTGCGATCAGCTACTTATCCCCTATCCTGTGGATAGGGGGATCAGTTACATTTTAAGTTTTATTGCCAGAAATTTCCTTAAAGCCTGTTCCCGAGTTATGCCTAAAAAGCAGTGTATGGGAACTGTTAATTTAACTGCTTTGGTGCTCTGGGGGTGTTCCCAGTTCCTTGGTGCACTCTTCTGCCCTGTGCAACAGCCCCTTCATAAATATTTGTTAACCTGAGCTCAATTTTGTACAGAGGACATGTAACTTCTAGAACCCTCAGTCCACTCCTGTCACATGATCATCATCAATACAGCTCCTTCAGGCACATTCTCTTCTATCCTGCACTGCTGAGCTTTGCCCCTACATGTACTGCATTTAGCTGATACAGAGCAGGTCCTGCTCAACCAGGACCTGCTCTGTATCTGCTACATGGAGGAGGTGTAGGACCTGTGATGATGTTACAATCATGTGTTCAGTACATGTGCAAGCGGAGCTCCACAGTGCAGGATAGAAGAGAATGTGGCTGAAGGACTTGTGATGATCATGTGACAGAAGTGGGCAAACTGGATCTAGAGTTACATGTTCCCTGTATAAAATAGAGCTCAGGTCCATGAATATATAAAAGAGGGGGCTGTTGCTCAAGGCTGAGCCAGGCAGGCAGAAGAGTGCACCTAGGGACTAGGAATGCACCAAAGCACTTTATTTGCATATTTAGGTTTTATGGAACAGGGCCACATATAAAAATTCAGCATCACCCACACTATTACTTAGTACCATCAGGTTAGTGCGGTTAATGCTGGTGTCAAATTCCGTTTAAGGGTAGGGTCACACGTAACGGATCCGCTACGTATTTTACACTGCCGATCCGCTGTGCCTGCTTTGTCTGCTTGTAGCAGCAGTCCCCCTGATACAAAGAGACACATAGGGACCTGCGAGTTGCCGTGCAATGTACTAGCAGGTGTCGCGGTCTCTCCCCCTTCCCCCTGAGCTAGGCTGAGAGAGGCCGCGATGTCTTGTTACAATGTGCGTGGCGACTCACAGGTCCCTGTGTGTCTGCCTGCAGTGGCAGATTGCAGACAACTCAGGCACACTTTAGGGTTGGCAATCGGCTGCAGATCCGTTACGTGTGACCCTACTCTTAATCTCTCCAAGCTGATGTGTAGGATTAATCAACAATTACCAGAAACATTTAGATAGTTATTGCTATCCAATATTGGAACGTATTCCTTAATAAATAAATGGCCAAATCTAATATTTTTGACTCGTTTCTTTAAGTTGTTTCTCTTTTTCTACTTTCAGGACCTGTAGGTAAATCTGATGTAGTTATAGGTTAAATTTAAGCAGAAATATAGAATTTCCTGGAGTGTTCTCAAACTTTCAAGCACCACTGTATGTCATTCATCTTTCAAGCACTATAGAAATTGCACATGACATGCATGGAAATTACATCAGTCTCAGATTATTTGAAGGAAGAAGTTTGTCATCTATATTTGCTGCAGACCCTTTGGATAGCTGGTAGGATTTAAAACAAAACTGTACCTTTCCTGGGGCTGATAGTGGTTGCCAAACTTATAAAATTGTGTTTTAGTTCTCAGCCAATTGTCAAGGAGGCGGGCTGAGCAGTGTTTAGTGCCAAAGCCTGGCATGCCTTTTTGCTTGCCCACTCCTCCTAACCCCTCTTTGATGGACATACAGAGTCCTATAAATACAAAAGTCTTTAAAGGGGTACTCCTGTGAACACTTTTTTTTTTTTTTTTTTTCAAATCAACTGGTGCCAGAAAGTTAAATTGATTTGCAAATTACTTTTATTAAAAAATCCTAATCCTTCAGCTGCTGTATTTTACAGAGGAAGTGGAGTTGTTTTTTTCATTCTTACCACAGTGCTCTCTGTGCCACCTCTGTCTGTGTCAGGAACTGTCTGGAGCAGGAGAGGTTTGCTATGGGGATTTGCTCCTACTCTGAACAGTTCCCGGAATGGACAGAGGTGTCAGTAGAGAACAGTGTGGTCAGACAGAAAATAACAAGTCAACTACCTCTAGAGCATACAGCAGCTAAGTACTGGAAGGATTAAGACTCTTTAATATAAGTAATTTACAAATCTGAAAAGAGGAATGTCCAGCGCAGATGGTCGTGCAAAGATGAATGTTCTTTAATGAATAAAAGCCATGACAGGAGCAAAGTAACGCGTTTCAGGTGCGTTAGCACCCTTAGTCGTACATAAAATAAAACCACAAATGTCTGTATATTTATAGGGGAAATGACGTGGCTCACAGGGAAGGCAGCAGGTGAGATTAATCAAACAGCCGCCCTCCCCGAGCCCGTAACTTAACCCTTTACAATAATAGTAGAGATATACAAACTTAAAATCTCGATATAGAACAAAGAAAATGTGCAATAACATACATACAAATCTCAAGGTGAACGTATAAATTATACAAGTAGAAAAAATATATATTCACCAAAATAGAACATAGGTGATTGCACAAAAACCGCATATGTCACAATCGGTCTGTCTGAATATGTATCAAGCAAAAATAACAGACCTGTACCAAACAGATACATATTGACAGAACACCAGGATAAAGAAAAAATTTATATTAAATGTTAAGGTGAGTGGTTACCAACATATCTATATATCATTTAGGTTTAAAATGTATGCATTTAAGTTATAAACCACAGGCCCAACATATAGAGAAAGTCACTCTTACACAGGTCTCACAAATATAAAAATATATAAAAAAGAGAATTACTTAGTATATTAAATGGGAAACTTGTAAAAAAAAATGGCATGTGTTAACAATGTAGGATGACATCCTGTCGTTTATTAAGACCTTGAGTTGTTCTGGTTGCATGTTTGATAATCCAGTACACCTCTCGGTTGAGTAATTTCTGTTTATGATCACCACCACGTATGGGCAAAAAAACTTTTTCAATTGCAGATAAGCGAATGGACGAGAAATCTCCACCATGGTGTTGAGCACAGTGAAGGGATACTGCAGATACGTTCCTGGAGTTAAAATGGGGAATGTCAGATAGATGTTCCCTATTGCGTATTTTGAGGCTATTGGTCGTGCATCCCACATACTGTAATTTACACGCTGTACACGACAGGAGACCACATATTTAGTATTGCAATTGATGTATTGTTTAATATTATAGGTGGCTCCTGTCGCGTACGACGTGATAACAGATATGGGAGACAGAATGTTACAACAGATACATCGTGTGTGTCCACACTTGTATGTCCCCACAGTTTTTAACAAAGTAGAAGATGATGTATTGTGGGAAGAAAACAAAGAAGGTGATAGGGTCTGACCAAGAGTGGGAGCATTGTAGGTTGTAGTTGAGGATCAGATGTAGTAAGTGGTATGTATTTTTTTCAAGATGTTGCATATTTGGGAATATTGAGCACTGTACTGAGTAGAAAAAGTTATAGTGTTAGAGCTGGCTTTAGCAGACTGTTTGACTTTAAGTAGATCATCTCTGGTCTTAGATATAGCAATTCTTTTAGCGCGGTCTAATGACCACGGGGGGTACCCTCTGTGATGTAAGCAACGAGATGATGTCTCCATCTCCATAGAAAAATCTTGAACAGTAGTGCAGTTGCGTCTAGCTCTAATAGCCTCCCCTATGGGGAGATTATTGACCACTTGTGAGGGATGACACGAGCGTGCATGTAAAGTAGAATTTACTGCAGTGTCCTTGCGATAAGTTGTAGAAAAAATTATTTTGCATTCTGTGTCACACCTCAGAGTTAAGTCAAGATAGGACACTGTTTGAAAAAAATGATTAATAGTAAAATGTAGATTGCAAGTATTTGAATTAATAAAGTTTTCAAACAAGTTAACATTTTTGACGTCACCACTCCATATAAATATCAGATCATCAATATATCTGCCATACCAAATGATGTATGGCTTGAAGACATTAGATGATGAAAACAAATAGAGATGTTCCCAATATGACATGTAGATATTTGCTATGGAGGGGGAGAAACACGTACCCATAGATGCCCCGGTGATCTGCAGGAAGAACTGATCATCAAACATAAAAAAAATTGTGAGTAAGTAAATAATCCAAAACCATGATCATATATTCCTGCAGACCAGCGGGGTATTGGGAATACACAGACAAAAACCATGCCAATGCTGTTTTAGCATGGCTATGGGGGATAACAGAATAAAGGGAAGTAACGTCTGCAGTAATCCACGAAAACTGTTCGGACCACTCCAAATTCTCAACAGCTGATAAAAGATGTTTGGTATCTTGAATAAAGCCAGGAATTGTTAGAATGAGTAGCTGAAGGAGGTTGTCCAACCAGGCGGATAGGTTCTCATTAAGAGAACCTATCCCGGCAACTATGGGTCTGACTGGTGGGGGAAAGCAATTCTTATCTATCTTGGGGAGCGAAGGAAAAATTGCTGTTATAGGATGTTCAATTTTAATGTAATCTGTTTAAAGGGTACCTCTCATCAAATAAACTTTTGATATATTTTAAATTAATGAATGTAGAATAACTTTCCAACAGCATGTTAATGAAAAATATGCTTCTTTCTATTGTATTTTTCTCGATCAGTCCTGTCAGCAAGCATTTCTGATTCATGCTGGAGTCCTAAACACTCAGAGCTGCCAGCCTGCTTTGTTCACAGCCAAACAGGCTGTGAACAAAGCAGGCTGGCAGCTCTGAGTGTTCTCCTTTGTGAACAAAGCAGACTTGGCAGCTCGTAGTGTTTAGGACTCCAGCATGAGTCTGAAATGCTTGCTGCCAGGACTGGTAGGGAGACCCCTAGTGATCATTTCTTCAAAGTGGAAAATTAAATAGAAAGAAGCATATTTTTTAATAACATGCAATTGTAAAGTTATTCTGCATACATTAATCTATAATATATCAAAAGTTTTTTTGATGAGCGGTACCCTTTAACTTGCTAGAGCCAGTTAATAAAAAATAAAATAAAAAAATGTTTAAAATAATATATATATATTCTCCCCCCCCCCCCCCCACACACACACACACAAAGGGGACTATTTATAGCCATCTTTTGATTTCTATTACTGTTCAGTGCTATGCATTGGCATATTACTGTTCAGTGATATCAGCAATCGACTTCCATAGTCTGCCAGAAAGCAGACCACACTAGATCAATGGAGCCATCCATGGAGCAGGTGAGTGGAGCTTTAGCTGTCATCTTGACTAATCAGACTCCGATAATCGCACTGCGAATGGTCTGATGAGTATTTCAACGCCCCCTAATACTTCAGATGCTGTAATCAGTATTGATCAAGACATCCAAATGGTTAATGGCAGGCATCATTTCATAATCCAGATGAGACTCAAGATATACATGTATGTCCTGGTGTGTCAAGTACCAGGCAGCCAGGAAGTATAGGTACATCCTGAGTCCTCTAGGGGAAACTTGACAAAACAATTCATTGGGTTGACTTTGCTTTTAGATCTCAATCCAGATGAGCATCTGTGAAATGTGCAAGAATAAAAGTCCAATCTATGGAGGCCCATATAGTACTTAAAGGATCTGATATTGTGACTACTCTTCCCTGATCCTACAGTTCACACAATAAAACATAGGAAATCAAATTGCAATTGCATATACTGTAATAGTTTTGAAGCAATTTTTTTTTTTTTTTTAGAAACTGAAGCTCACCTTTCAGTTTAGAAATTGTAGGCCTGAATCCATCTGGGGTCCCTAGATTAATACATTTGGTTTGCCATCCTCATATTTGCAGCATACTCCGATGGAGGCCTATTACGGGGGGTTGGGAGTCCCTGGGAGAAGGCAGCCTGTATTTTTCTGTGGCTGAACACACCTGGGTTTGACGGTTAGTTTGTGCATTTTTGTCTCTCTGTCTCCATATCATTCAACTCTCCTCTCTTCATTCTGTATCCTGTTTTTGTCTTGCCTGTCTTGGGGATACAATGGGGTGGGTCACACGCTCTGTATTTCCTAGTGCCTTGCTATGTCCAGTATGGTGTGCTTCTAACTGTATGCCGGCTACGTACTAAGGGACTCTCTTTTAGGGTATGTTCACACTACGTAATTCCTGCGGTATTCCGTGAGCGGAATTACACGCTGTGAACATAAACATCAGTGTAAATGGGTTTCCGTGAAACTCGTTCACACTAAGCAATTTCAACGGCAGACAATTCCGCCGCTGAAATTATTCAGCGCAAAGAAAGAACTTGTTCATTCTTTGCGTGGAAGTCCACGAGCACTACATAGCCATCAATGGTGCAGGCGCAGTGCCGCGTGGTCCTACCACAGAAGTATTTCGGCGCCGGCCACCAGAATGGAATCTCCGCTTGCGGAATTCTGCGAGCGGAGATTCCATTCAAACTCCATAGTGTGAACATACCCTTATGCCACTTGTTCTTTATTGATTGGTATTTTTTGTTGCACTATTGTGCCAAACTGAGAAACGTGCTGTTTTTATTCATTGATGTACTAGCCTAGTTGGGATAATGGGGTGGGGGGGTTGTTGTTTAGGGAGGGGTTGTTGTTTAGGGAGGGGTTGGGGGAGGGAGTGGGATGTTGTTCGTATTTTTTCCTTTTGTTTGCAAAAGTTGTAAAGTCAATACAAATTTCAGATAAAAAAAAAATTGTAGGGGCAGAGTCCCAGCAGCTACATCCCAGCAGCTATATGGGCAGCAGATCTTGATCACTACACTACCAATGTAACATTTAAGGCCATTTAGATGTTGCTGTCAACATTGACAGTAGCATCAAAATGGTTAAAAGCCTACTTTGGGATCACTTGCCTGGACATTAGACAATCTTCTCCACTATACTATCCAAATACAGCAGGATAAGGTAAACTCCCCAGTAGAGGGTGGTTTCAATGGTACATTCTCTGATTGGGTGACTGTTACTAGTGGGGCACCATAGGGGTTAGTTTTGGGTCCTACGCTTTTTAATATATTTATTAATGACCTTGTTGAGAGATATATTATATACACCATTTATAACTAACCTATATTTTACTTCATTTTACAGCATTTTCATGTCATTCTAGCAGTTCATTAAGTTGCACAGAAAACATCTCATGTTGATCATTTGCTCTAGGTTTTGAAATGAATGAAGATGTAGACTTTTAGTTTTTTTCCTTGCTGCACAGATCTCAGAATTTAGTCTTTTGTGTGTTAACCTTACAATATGTTTCCTTAGGCCACGGGTCTGTTTTGAATGAAGAGGGAGAAGTTGAGATGGATGCTATTATCATGAATGGCAAGGATTTAACCTCAGGAAGTGTTTCTGCAGTAAGATGCATTGCTAACCCAATAAAACTGGCCCGTCTTGTAATGGAAAAGGTATTTCAGTGAAGATATCTATGGGGGATATATATGGTTTATCTGCTGCATCTGTCAGTTATCACCTCTATATGCTGTAGTATTGTCAATGTACTGAGACTAGAACTATATTAAGTGTCCCAAAAATTAGTGCTGTTTCCCAGTTATTGTTTTAATGCAGAAAAATATCAACAGTTAAGCGTGCCTGTACTTTCTAAACATTTAGAAAAAATCTGTGTGGTGGAAAGATGATTTGGGTGTATTCATTGCTGTTAATGGGCCCCTGAGAGCCCCCTCCATGGTGCACATCTATTGCACCATAAAGGGGCCGGAAATCTGATTTGTTGTCATGGGCACCTGCTCCACTGTTCCTCTGCACAAGGTTTGATAAATGTACCCAATAATGTCTGATTAATTCAAAACTCTAGAGGAAACTCTGTGTACATATATTAGTTGAAACACTAGTATTTACACAAGGGACAGCTGTATAGAACTTTGTGGGTGGTCAGAGATGAGAGGGTAGCCTTAATTAGCCTTATAGCCACAGTGTGGACCCTCTAGAGAAGGCAAACAGTTTCACAGATTGCAGATACATAGCCCGGGCTCTCTCCTGCATGCAGTGTTAAGTATGTTGCAGGTTGGGACAGGCATTCAAACACTACACCTGCGTGGTCCCGCAAATCCTGCACACTCTCGCATTGCAGGGCAGACCCTTCTTTATATGTCCCTGCAAAAATGCAGCTGCAGGCAGGGGCCAGATTAGCCTGAAGTCACTTTCCCTTAAAGCGGTAATCCAGTGGAAATTATTTTTAAATCAACTGGTGCAAGAAAGTTAAACAGATTTGTGACTTAAAAAAGTTAAGCCTTCCAGTACTTATCAACTGCTGTATGCTCTAGAGAAAGTTGTGTAGTTTTCTTCCAGTCTGACCACAGTGCTCTCTGCTGCTACCTCTGTCTGTGTCAGGACCGGTCCAGAGCAGTAGAGGTTTGCTATGGCGATTTTCTCCTGCTCTGGACAGTTCCTGACACAGACAGGGGAAACAGCAGAGAGCACTGTGGTCAGACTAGAAAGAACTACACAACTTTCCCTGGAACATACAGCAGCTGATAAGTACTGGAAGGATTAAGATTTCTAAACAGAAGTCATTTACAATTCTGTATAACTTTCTGGCACCAATTGTTTTGAAAACATTTGTTTTCCACTGGAGTACCCCTTTCATTAAGCTCACCCAGTATCAAACTTATTGACAAGAGTCACACACTTAAGTCATGCTGTGCAGCCTCTAGTGTATGACCCTTGACTGTGCTGCTGCTGAATCCTCCCCCTGCCGTATATGTACATCTTGTTGGTGCGGTGGCATGGTGCTGCACCACTTAGGTTCATCCAAAGAGTTAGGAGGACTTCCATCAATTGTGAACTCAAGGACCACCAGGTACGCAGCCACCTCAGTGCCCACCAGTGCCCTGTGCAAACACAAAGTACTCTACTCTATTGTGTTGTTTAACACTTGAGGATGCCACCGTGTACTGTCTGACTGTACTCCCAGTCCATAGTGATCAACAGCACCCTGTGCACACATAATGGCATGTATTGTACTGAATTACATTTCTATCGTACCTGAGAGTGCAGGTGTGCCATTCAGGAGCATAGAAAAGCTAGATGAGAATGTCTTACCTAACTTTCCCACGCTCCTGAATAGCATTTCTGCTTATAGCAGTGTGTGACAGTCAGACATAGAAACATAGGTCTGTAGATATGAACAATTCAGCCCATCTAGTCTGCCAAATACTGTTGATAGTCACTGGCTGTATCTTTATGAAGGATAGCCTCATGCCTATGCAAAGCATGTTTCAACTATGAAGCCTGTGATAATTAGTCATTAGAGGATTACCAAACTCCAGAATTAAGAAGACCCATCTAAATCCAAATGGTACCGATGAAATCTACAGATCACAGCCCAAAAAATAACCCCCACAGAGCCCAACAGACTGAAAAATAAGAGTTATAGGGGAATAGGGGAATTTTAGGAAGGCCAGGCTGGGGCCTTTTACATTACATTACCGTTTGGCTAATCAGCCAGCCAAGACGGGACATCGCTGCACCCGGCGATTAGCTGAACACAGTGCGACATGTCGGGCACCAAAAACAGGAAGAAGATCCTCCCAGTACACTGCACCCTTCATGATAAACAACCCCTGCTTTTATTTTCATTATTTTTTAGTTTTATACCTTGATATTGCCCTGTATTTTCTGCTCAGTCTCAGTCAGATTCACAGACTGGGAAGGGGTGTTCCCCAGCAGGCGTGACATCATCTCATAGGGGATATAGGGGAGAACTTCCTCCTTCACTCTGCTACACACAGCCCAGAGCAGTTGAGTGTGAGTTGAGCTATGATTGGATAAGGCTGCACACACACCCTCAGCATTTCCTGATTTTGTACTTCTGCCAGGCCAGCAGGAGTCCAAAGTCTGTGCAAGAAATAGGGAAAAATGTGCTTGTGACAAGTAGAGAGACCCCTTTGTAAACACAACTAAAACAGAAAACTTTTTTTTTTTTTAAACAAAGCACATTATAATTTTTTTTTAGTTGACCATAAGGAGTGCAATAGCAAAAATAGTTTTAATGACAGTGCCCATTTAAGGTTTTATTATTTTGGTTGTGGCAGCCTGGGCATAATGGAAAAATTTTAAGGCCCAATTCGTACTTAAGGGGTTAAGCTGAAGAGTTACAAAAGGCACCATGAATATCTGTCTTGTTTGTAAATAAAGATGAGGGAGCTATTTCTGTAATAGCAGTTGAGGGCCTGCTACCAAAGACCATAAATGACATGGTAAAGGTTAATAAATGTCTTTGTCAATTTAAAATGACATTTCACATTCGCTAAGAGAGTGCTGTGAGAAATAGATTTACAAATCTGGTTTGAAGTGAAATTGCACAATGGTTCAGAGCTGCTTAGGGCCTGTGCACTGTAGTATAAGCAGACTTTGACTTCTGCGTTTTACAGGTACTAGGTGATAGAGCTTATTTTCATGGGAATGTGCTGGAAACCTCTACAAATGTTGATGCAGGAGGCACTAACCAAATTACAATCTGTGACTCAACATTTCATCTCTATGTTATTAGCTGCTCTACAATAATAATCTTTCTGTCAAAACAGTGGGCACCATAACTGTGTCTGACAGACCCCAGTATAAGTCATTGGGGGCCACTAGGCTCTTTACAGGCCCAGATTTATCATACTGTGTGAGAGAAAAATTTACCAGAGCTCATTAGCTGAGCTGTGATTGGTTGCTGGGGGAAAATCACTATTTTTTCTCACACAGTTTGATAAATCTGGGTCTGTTGTGTCTTTTTGTGTGCACTCCACAGTGCAGATATGAACGGAGCCTAAGATGAGCCAGTTATGAACCCGTTAAGGACCAAGCCCATTATGACCATAACTTGTTGGGGACAGAGGGCGTATGGATATGCTCTCGCATCCCGTCACTAAAGGATGGAGGGCATACCTGTACGCCCTCCGCATTTCTGATCACCGCAGCTCGCCGGGCGGTGATCGGTACATGATGCCTGCGGGAATCATTCACCAGGCAACCCGTGGCCCCCCCCCCCATGATTGCCGCAAATCGCTGGTGAATTCTTACTGGCGATTTGTGGAGATTCCGGGTCATACGGGTCTCTGGTGACCCAGAAAATAAGGGGGATCAGGGTTGTCCAAGACACCCATGATCCCCCTGAAGGGATAGGAGTGAGGTGGCAGGGGTGCCACCCCTCCTATCCCTGCTATTGGTCGTCCAGGTCACGGTCTGTCAGTGCATGCTGGGAGTTGTTGTTTTGAAACAGCTGGAGGTTTGGTGTGAATGTACGGGGTTCATTCACAGGGATGGGTTTACAGTGAGTTTCCTGCTTCAAGTTTGAGATGTGGCAAATTTTCCTTCGCAGCGCAAACTCCTAGCGGGAAACTCACTGTAAACCCCCGCCAGTGCAAATGTACCCTAAAAACACTATACTACACTACCACAAAATTCAAGGTAAAATACTACATATACACCCCTTTACACTGTACCCCCCCCCCCCCCCCAATAAAAATGAAAATGTATCGTATGGTAGTGTTTCCAAAACGGAGCCTCCAGCTGTTGCAAAACAACAACTCCCAGCATTTCCGGACAGCCACGGACAGGCATGCTGGGAATTTAGCAACAGCTGGAGGCATCCTGTTTGGGAATCACTGGCGTAGAATACCCCTATGTCCACCCCTATGCAACCCCTAATTTAGTCCTCAAATGCGCATGGCACTCTCTCACTTCAGAGCCCTGTCTTATTTCAAGGAAACAGTTTAGAGCCACATATGGGGTATTTCCGTACTCGGGAGCAATTGCACTACAAATTTACCCCTTATGAAAAAGGAAAAGTTGGGGTCTAAATCAGCCTGTTAGTGTAAAAAATTAACAATTTTACACTAACATGCTGGTATTGCCCCATACTTTTTCTTTTCACAAGAGGTAAAAGGAAAAAATGACCCCCAAAATTTGTAACGCAATTTCTCCTGAGTACGGAAATACCCCATATGTGGGCGTAAAATGCTCTGCGGACGCACAACAAGGCTCAGGAATGAGAGCGCACTATGTACAGTTGAGGCCTAAATTGGTGTTTTGCACAGGGGTGGCTGATTTTACAGTGGTTATGACATAAACGCAAAAAAATAAAAAATACCCACGTGTGACCCCATTTTGGAAACTTCACCCCTCACGGAACATAACAAGGGGTATAGTGAGCCTTAACACCCCACAGGTGTTTGATGAATTTTCATTAAAGTTGGATGGGAAAATGAAGAAAAAAAAATGTTTTCACTAAAATGCACCAAACTGTTGCCTTGAAATACGACAGGGTTCCGAAGTGAGATGGCGCCATGCGCATTTGAGGCCTAAATTAGGGATTTGCATAGGGACGGACCCAGATGCAAGAATTACACTTGCCTCAGATACCAAAAATACCCTACGGTAGTGGTTCCCAAACAGGGTGCCTCCAGCTGTCAATGTCTGCCTGGCAATACTGGGAGTTGTTGTTTTGCAACAGCTGGAGGCAACGCTTCGGAAACCGTGCTGTAAGAGACATTTCTCATCTTTATTGGGTGGGGGGTGAAACTGTAAGTTTGTGTATATGTAGTGTTTTATGTTTTATTATGTGTAGTGTAGTGAAGTGTAGTGTTTTTAGGGTATATTCACACGGGCGGGGGTTCACAGCGAGTTTCCCGCTGGGAGTTTGAGCTGCAGCAAAAAATTTGCCACATTTCAAACTTGTAGCGGGAAACTCACTGTAAACCCCCGCCCATGTGAATGTACCCTGTACATTCACGGGGGGGGGGGGGGTTCAAATCTCCAGCTGTTGCAAAGCTACAACTCCCACCATGCACTAAGACTGTACATGCTGGGAGTTGTAGTTATGCAACAGCTGGAGGCACACTGGTTGCAAAACACAGATTATGTTACTTAACTCAGTGTTTCGCAAACCAGTGTGCCTCCAGCTATTGCAAAACTACAACTCCCAGCATGTACGGTCTGTCAGTGCATGCTGGGAGTTGTAGTTATACAATAGCTGGAGGCACACTTTTTCAGAAAAAAAAGAAAAGTCAAACCGTTAACCTCCTGCTGTTGGATCCTTCCACCACTTCACCGCCAGGACTGCTGCAGCTGAGACCACTGCTGCTCGGGGGACTGCTGCTTCACAGGTGACAGTCCCCTCCCTCCACCCACCGCTGACCACCCGGTGATACCGCCCAGCAGGACACTCTATTGGTCGGCCGACTAAACACTCCAATTAATCACACCTCACTCCTGCTGGGCAAGGGTGATTGGTGCCATCTTGGACGCAACCAATCGTCCTTTTTTTCTGGGTCACTGGTGACCCGATTGACCTGAAGTCACCGGTCTGTATGGACCCCCTCCTAGGCATTGGCACGGGATACCTGCTGAATGATTTCAGCAGGCATCCTGTTCCGTTCACTGCCTGGTTACCGGCAGTGAACGGAAACGCCAAGGGTGTACAGGTGCGCCCTTGGTCCTTAAGTACCATGGAGCAAGGACGTACCTATACGCTCTTGGTCCTGGAGAGGTTAAACAAGCATCTGTTGCCTGTGGCAACTTTAAGGTAAGAACATATCTCTCTGTGTTATATCATCTAGGAAGTGTAGTGTCAGCACCAGCATACCCATTTTATAACATAGCAGCACTTGCCATGCCTCCACTTGGGGGACATTTATCATACCCTGTGCAGATTGGCAAAATTGCAAAAAATTTTCACACAGGCTCTGTGGTCGTGCAGGAAATGTTGCACAAACTGCCACTTTGCACAAAACATTGTGCACAAAAATGAAGCTTACAAGAAAATTATGCATCATTTTGACCCTCTGTGCTGCGCATGGAATGATACATTTTCACCCTTTCTTTAAAGGGGTACTCCACCCATAGACTTCTTATCCCCTATCCAAAGGATAGGGGATAAGATGTCTGATCGCGGGGGTCCCGCTACTGGGGACCCCCGGTATCTCGGCTGCAGCACCCCGCTGTCATTACTGCACAGAGCAAACTCGCTCTGTGGGTAATGACAGGCGATACAGGGGCTGGAGCATCGTGATGTCACGGCTCCGCCCCTCGTGACATCACGGCCCGCCCCATTAGTGCAGGTCTATGGGAGGGGGCGTAACGGCCACCACGCCCCCTCCCATAGACTTTATATTGAGGGGGAGGGCCGTGACATCACAAGGGGCGGAGCCGTGACATCACGAGGGGTGGAGCGTGACTTCACAAGAGGCGGAGCCGTGACGTCACAATGCTCCGGCCCCTGTATCGGCGGTCATTACGCACAGAGCGAGTTTGCTCTGTGCAGTAATGATAGCATGGTGCCGCAGCCGAGATCCCGCGGTCCCCAGCGGCGGGACCCCCGCGATCAGACATCTTATCCCCTATCCTTTGGATGGGGGATAAGATGTCTGGGGGGCAGAGTACCCCTTTAAAGAGTACCTGTCGCCAAATACAACTTTTAGTATAGTGTTCCTTTAGCAGACCCTTTTTTATTCACTTGCTTTTAAAATTATCAACATAAATATGTTTAAAATGCAATAAAAAAAACGGCCACTAGCTGGCTCTGTTCTGTTCCCTGCCACAATTAATACAGGGAGTTTGGTCTTCTCCCGGCCGTGCAGGAGTCCAAACTCAGGAAGTGTTTCTCGGAACTGAGCTTGATTCACAGCTGCACAGAAAGTGAAAGCTCCACAGATTCTCACAGGAACCTGCAGGAAAGCCTCACTGATAACAGGAACATAACGGGAGAAGGACTTCCACAGGGCGGTAGGGGATGTGGGCGCTGACCAAGATCGGACACGTCCGGTAAGTAAAAGAACTTTTTTTTATTTTTCAAATGCAACGCGTTTCACTGCACTTGCTCGGCTTCATCCGGCCTGTTGAAGCCGCACAAGCGCGGTGAAAAGCGTTGCATTTGAAAAATAAAAAAAGTTCTTTTACTTAACGGACGTGTCCGATCTTAGTCAGCGCCGACATTCCCTACTGCTCTGGGGAAGTCCTTCTCCCGTTATGTTACGTCCAGGTCGGGGAGGCTGCAGACCAGGCTTATTCTCTCACCCACGCAGACCATTGTTGTGTGTGAGTTCACACAACCGCCTCTGGTAAGGGTCTCTTATTATGCTAATCTTAACCCTACAGTGGTGATTTTATGCTATGGAGCGCTCTTTTATCTTGTTTTCACTGATAGCAACACAGACTGAAACATGCACAGAGCCTGAGGTCATTCATCACAGCACTGCAACCATGTGAGGGTGGAAGTTGTCACCCAGCAGACTTCAGTCATGTCATGCCTCATTCCGCCTGGATAACGCCCACTTACTCCTGCTGGGAAATTGCACGTGAGCAAGAAGAAAGATATGATACACAGGAGGGGTGTTAGGAGTAGTTAGGGTACATAGCCTGAGATAGTTTAGAACAGCTTATTTGGTGACAGGTACTTTTTAAAGGGAACCTGTGATTACCATATATAGTGCATGGCACATATGGTGTATTCACATGTTTTAGGTTTTTAATTGCAATTATTGAATTCAAAGCCAGGAATTGATTTGAAAAGGTGGGAACCCTCAGTCTTGTCTTAAAGGGATACTCCGGTGGAAAACTTTTTTTTTTTTAATCAACTGGTGCCAGAAAGTTAAACAGATTTGTAAATTACTTCTATTAAAAAATCTTAATCCTTCCAGTACTTGTTAGCTGTTGAATACTACAGAGAAAATTATTTTCTTTTTGGAACACAGTGCTCTTTTCTGACATCACGAGCACAGTGCTCTCTGCTGACATCTCTGTCCATTTTTTTTTTTTTTTAAATGATATGCTTGTTTGCTTGGATATGTCTTAGTCTAGCCTACATAAATACGCATACACCTGAAAATATAGTCTGACATTGTAGTAGAGCTTGAAATTGTCTTCCTGGATTTCTGGCAGTGATATGTTAATGTGTAAAAAAAAAAAAAAAAAAGTGTGTGTGTGTGTGTATATATATATATAATGTATATATAAATGCATGTTTATTAAGTAAACTTTCCCTTCCAGCAGCCTTATCTATGAATTTGGTGACATCTTGTGGACAAGTCTTTATGTGTAGGTTTCATATTTTTTTATTTGATCTCTTTAGTCTACATACAATGCCTTCAGAAAATTTTCAGACCTTCTTTTTCACATTTTATGTTGGGACCTTTTACTAAAAGGAAAAAAAATTATGTTCTCCATTATTTCATGCTCAATACTCAATAAGGACAATGTTTTAGAAATGTTGGCAAATGTATTAAAATTTTGCATGCACATAAGTATTCAGACAATTTTCTATGGCACTTAAAATTTTGCTCTTGTTGCTGCAAATTTCTCTTGATCATCTTTGAGATTTTTCTACAGACAGTAGTGTGATGGCCGCCATAATTTATAAATGGAAAAAGTCTGGAACAAGCAGGACTTTTCCTAGAAGAGTTGGCAGCCATATCAAACTAATCGGAGAAGATGACCAAGAACCTAATGGTCACTGTGACTGAGCGCCAAAGCTCCTGTGTGCAGATGGGAGAAACTTCTAGAAGGTCAATTGTTACTACAGCACTCTACCAATCCGGGCTTCATGAGTGTGAAGAAAGAAGCATCACGTACAGGATCCTGCGCAGATTTGATGCACAGGATTTTTAACTGCAGATTAGAAGCTATGCCCAGTCATATAGTTTACATTGAAATCTGCAGTAGAAAATCCTGTGCATCAAATCCTGCGCATCAAATTTGCGCACGTGTGAATGTACCCTAAGGGTAGGGTCACACGTAATGGATCCGCAGCGTATTTTACGCTGCAGATCCGCCGGTGACCCGACCCATTTTGTGCCTCCAGCTGTTGCCACCCCCGTTCCCCCACTTCGCTCCACCCCTGGCCTGCTCGCAGCGGCAATCCGCCGCTACGAGCAGCCACACCCCCTGCGAGTCGGTGAGTGCACTCTGATATCATGGTGCAGTGTACTCTGACATTGCTGCTCCTCCATGATGTTTGAGTTGAGGCCATGTGCAGTGTACATGTCATTACAAAGTAGCTGTTCTGCGATGTCAGAGTGTACTTGCCGACTCGCAGGCCCTCTGTGCGGCTGCTTGTAGCGGCGGAATGCCCCTGCGAGCAGGCCAGGGGCAGAGCGAGGCGGGGGAAATGGGGGTGGAAACAGCTGGAGGCACAAAATAGGTCATGTCACCGGTGGAACTGCAGCGTAAAATACGCTGCGGATCTGTTTTGTGTGACCATACCTTAAAGGAGATATCATAGAATAGAAAAACAGTAATTTTTTCCAAAAACAGCACCAAACCTGTCCTTAGGTTGTGTGTGGTGTTACAACTTGGCTCCATTTACTTCAATGTAAGGCTACGTTCACACATTCTGAAAATGTGCAGTATGTCCAAAAAGAAAACACTTGCGGTCATTTCACACATTTGCCCAATCTGGCGGGTGCTAGGACCACTCGGAAATGTGCGTATAGGCTGCAATGCATTTCCTTGCGAACTCCACAGCTAGAATAGACTTGTCTATACTTTCTGTGGATGACGGAATCAGAATTTCCGTGGCAGAAACATCCACTTCCACGATCCTCGCCGATCGTCTCTGCAACACTGATCATATTTCTCCAACATTGGGCCGCAGCTCCCAAGCTATTATATATTAAAAAGTGCATATCCGTGTTGTTCCCCCTTGTGCAACATTTAAAGGGGTTATCCAGGAATAGAAAAACTGTTTATTTTTTTAATTTTTTTCCCAAAAACACCACCAATCCTGTCCTGCGATATTACAACTTTTCTTCATTCGCTTCACTGGAACTGAGCTGTAATGCCACACACAATCTGAGGACAGATGAGGGGATGGTTTTTTAAATTAATTTAAAAAATTTTTTTTTTATGGAAATCTGCTGTTTTTCTAATCCTGGATAACCCCTTTAAGCCCGTTTTTTCCTCCTCGCCTTCAAAAAATCATAACTTTTATATTTTCATCCACAGACTAGTATGAGGGCTTGTTTTTTGCACGACCAGTTGTCCGTTGTAATGCCATCACTCACTTTACCAGAAAATGTATGGCGCAACCAAATAAAATACTATTTGTGTGGGGAAATTAAAAAGAAAACTGCAATTTTGCTAATTTTGGAAGGCTTTGTTTTCACGCCGTACAATTTGCGGTAAAAATGACATGTGTTCTTTATTCTTTGGGTCAATACGATTAAAATGATTCGATGATAATATACTTTTCTATTACTGTTGCGCTTAAAAAAAATCGCAAACTGTTTAACCAAATAAGTACGTTTAAAATCCCCCTATTTTGAAGACCTATAACTTTTTCATTTTTCCGTATAAACGGCGGTATGAGGGCTAATTTTTTGCGCCGTGATCTGTATTTTTTTATTGATACCATATTTGCTTATATAAAACTTTTAATACTTTTATTAATTTTTTTGGAATAAAATTTTATAAAAAAGCAGCTATTTTGGATTTTTTTTTTTTACGTTCACGCCATTCACCATATGGTATCATTAACATTTTATTTTAATAGTTGGGATATTTACACATGCGGCGATACCAAATATGTATATAAAATATTTTTTTTTTTACTCTTTTTGGGGGTGAAATAGGGAAAATGGGACAATTTACTTTTTTATTGGGGGAGGGGGTTTTTCACATTTGTTTTTACTTTTATTTTTAACTTTTTTATATTTTTATTTTTACACTTTAATACTGTAGTCCCCATAGGGGACTATTTATAGCAATCATTGGATTGCTAATACTGTTCAGTGCTATGCATAGGACATAGCATTGATCAGTATTATCGGTCATCTTCTGCTCTGGTCTGCTCAAAGTACCGCAATGCTGTAGATGCCATGATCTGTATTGATCACGGCATCTGAGGGGTTAATGGCGGACATCCGCGCGATTGCGGATGTCCGCCATTACGGGCGGGTCCCTGGCTGCTATCAGCAGTCTGGCCCTGCCGCGCATGACGCGAGCATCGCTCCGATGCTTGCGGTTATGCATAGGACGTAAATGTACGTCCTGGTGCGTTAAGTACCAGCTCACCAGGACGTACATTTACGTCCTGCGTCGCTAAGGATTTAATGGTTAGCATAATACCGTTGTTCTCACACCTCACTTACATATATAGCACTTCTCTTCTTCTTTTTCTTTATGCCTGGTTCATTTCTTTAGTAATAGACACACAAAAGCCCACCTGAAGTTTGCAAAATAAATACCTAAGGATACTAAGGATAAAGAAACAAGATTCTCTGGTCTGATAAAAACCAAGATTGAACTTTAGGCCCCAATTCTGAACATCATAAGCATCATGTCTGGAGAAAAAGACTGCCGAAAACCTGCTTAATACCATTCTTGCAGTTAAGCATGGTGGTGCCCCCCCGCGAACAGACATTATATCCTCTGGATAGGGGATAAAAGCTTAGATCCCAGAATAGCCCTTTAATAAAAACCTTTTCCAGAGTGCTGGAAACCTGATCCAGACTAGGCCAAAGGTTAATCTTCCAACAAGAAAGTGACCCTGAGCACACAGCCAAGACAATTTTGTGAATGTCCTTGAGTGAGTGGCCCAGCCAAAGCCCTGATTTGTACCTAATCAAACTTCTTTGGAGAAATCTGAAAACGTCTGTCCACAAACTGTGCCATCCAACCTGACAAAGCTTAATAGGATCTGCAGAAGTTTGGCAGAAAAAATGCAAATCCAGGTGTGTAAACCTTGTGGCATCATATCCAAGAAGAGTGGATAGTAATGGGCCTGAATACTTATGTCCATGCAATAATATAGTTTATCTTTTTCAAATTAGCAAAGATTTATAACATTCTTTTTCCCTTTGTCATTTTGACGTATTGAATGTCTAATGATGGGGGGGGGGGGGGGGGGGGAGAATGTAATCTTTTTAATTTTATTTTACCACTAGGCTGGTACTTAGCAAAATGGGGAAAAAAAAGAGTCTGAGAAGTTTCCAAATGCACTGTATGCCAGTCCAATGGAATGGATTATTTGTACCTTTTGCGTTTACACCACTTTATGGGCCGCTTCTGTATCCCCATTGGACCTGCACTGCACCACATTTATTTCAATGAGCCAATGATCACAAATAATTAGATTAGTGATTTCGGTCGGCTCATTTTTGGACTGTCCGTTTTGTTGCCGGACTAAAAACCGTGGCAGACCACGGTTTTCAGTCCGACAACAAAAGCCAATATGGTCCAAAAATTAACCAACCTGAGTCACTATCTGACTCGGTCTGGCTCATTGAAGTGTATGAAGTACATCACGGGTCTGGCACAGTTAAAGGGGTATTCCAGGCAAAAACTTTTTTTTATATATCAACTGGCTCTGGAAAGTTAAACAGATTTGTAAATCACTTCTATTAAAAAATATGAATCCTTCCAATAGTTATTAGCTTCTGAAGTTGAGTTGCTGTTTTCTGTCTAACTGCTTTCTGATGACTCACGTCCCAGGAGCTGTCCAGCTCCTATGGGGATATTTTCCCATCATGCACAGCTCCCGGGACGTGACATCATCATTGAGCAGTTAGACAGAAAACTTCAGAAGCTAATAACTATTGGAAGGATTAGGATTTTTTTTATAGAAGTAATTTACAAATCTGTTTAACTTTCCGGAGCCAGTTGATATATAAAAAAAAAAAGTTTTTGCCTGGAATACCCCTTTAAGGCAGCGGACGGTTTTTAACTTCTCCTGCCGGATCAGTCCAAAACGTGGTGTGAATGAGCCCTAAGATCACAAAGCAACATTTGCTTTGATTGTAAATATCTGCTAGAGTATTGAAAAAATGGTGATGGACACAGCTCTACAAATAGGAGTATCAACAAAAGCCAGTCTTCAAAATAACAGTCAGAAAGTTCAAACAACTTGAACTTCTTCTCAAAAACACTTTGCCAAGAGCAGATTGCTCTGTACATTGTGTAGTGGCCATGCCAGGCTATTGCAACTCAGTTCCTAATTACTTGAATTAGAGCTAAAGTTGCCATGGCACAGCACCTACATCAATTCTGGCTCTGTGTACATCTGGGCTGCTCTGCTAAACTGCTAATTGGCGGGGGTGTCGGGTGTCTATTGAAGTCCTGAAAAAACCCTTTTAACAGTACACATATCTTTTTCTTATTGGAAAGCCTAATGGCTAATATTAAAGGGGTATTCCAGGCAAAAACTTTTTTTTATATATCAACTGGCTCCGGAAAGTTAAACAGATTTGTAAATTACTTCTATTAAAAAATCTTAATCCTTCCAATAATTATTAGCTTCTGAAGTTTTCTGTCTAACTGCTCAGTTATGATGTCACGTCACAGGACCTGTGCATGATGGGAGAATATCCTATGATGGGAGAATATCCCTATAGGAGCTGGACAGCTCCTGGGACGTGAGTCATCAGAAAGCAGTTAGACAGAAAACAGCAACTCAACTTCAGAAGCTAATAAATATTGGAAGGATTAAGATTTTTTAATAGAAGTAATTTACAAATCTGTTTAACTTTTCGGAGCCAGTTGATATATTAAAAAAAGTTTTTGCCTGGAATACCCCTTTAAGCTTCTTACAAACATCTAATTTAGTATAAAATTATAAAATGGCCTATATATAATCCAGCATTTCATTTATTCAGCTTTGTGTTTTTTTTTTTTCTTAGACAGATCACATGCTTCTGACTTGTAAAGGAGCATCCATGTTTGCTAAGGCACAAGGCATTCCTGAAGTTCCAGGTGAACAACTCATCACTGAACGTTCAAGAGAAAGATGGAGGAAAAATCTGATACCTGGTTCAAACCCAGTGGCATGTCAATTGTAAGCCCAACTTGTGTTTTTAAAGTGTACTTGTCATCAACAAAAACGTTCTATATAATGTAGAAAATAACATATGTATATTTGTAATATGCATTGGTTAAAAATATGTATTTTGTATAATAAGTATGTATAACATGTATTTTATTGTCCCTGCAGCTATTGCCTGTGTGTCTCTGTGAGGAGACAAAAAACAGGAAGGGCTCTGTGCACTGAGGACAAGCGGGGCTCTGTGCACTGAGGACAAGCGGGGCTCTGTGCACTGAGGACAAGCGGGGCTCTGTGCACTGAGGACAAGCGGGGCTCTGTGCACTGAGGACAAGCGGGGCTCTGTGCACTGAGGACAAGCGGGGCTCTGTGCACTGAGGACAAGCGGGGCTCTGTGCTCTGAGGACAAGCGGGGCTCTGTGCACTGGGGCTCTGTACCAAGCTCCCAGCTCACACAGCAGGCTGATTGACAAGCCAGGATCCTGCACAGAGACAATAGCTGCAGGGACAGCATTTTGTCACCCAAAAATATACACATTTTTTTAAACCAATATATATTACAAATATACATATAGTGGTGAGTGTATGGTTACTAGACATGCATTTTAGTGTTGGCAGCAGTATACATGAAATCAGTTGCATTCTTCATTTATAAAGTCTACTTGTAGGATATTGTGCCTTCTTTTCCTTATTTCTTGAATGACATTGAATATCTTTGTTGGTAGAGGTTTGGGAACTGTTGGTGCAGTTGCCATTGACAGTCAAGGTAATGTGGCCTGTGCAACATCTACTGGTGGAATGACGAATAAAATGGTTGGACGTGTTGGAGATACAGCTTGTATAGGTAAGAGGAAATTTACCTGGTAAGCATTTGTTCATACACTTTTTTTTTTTTCCCATTTGTCTACTACTTGTTAAAGGGGTACTCTGGCCCTAAGACAGCGGTGGGACCCTCGCGATCAGACATCTTATCTCCTATTCTTAAGATAGGGGATAAGATGTTTTAGGGCTGGAGTACCCCTTTAACATACCAAATGTATTTTAGTAGGAATTAGGAGCAGGTGGAAGAAAGTTTGTCAGCGGGATCAGACTACACAGGATTTATTTGTAATCTTTTTCCATAAAGACACATAAACATAAAGACACGTAAACATAAAATGGTAGTCTACGTTAAACTAATGCTATTTGCAAAGGTAATTCATTTTTTATATTAGATTTAGCAATTAAGCTATGAAAATTTGTTATGGTGAATATTTCTTATAATCCAGAGTTGAAAAGGTAATACTTGGTTCTAAAATCAATATAACGAACATACCTGGCACCATACATTTTTGATATAGGGCTGTTGGAAAAATAAATGAAAAACAAAAATATTTGTAATATATATTTTGTCCACCAGATGTTAGTATAACTAGAATGGCACAGAACGCTGGAAAGTTCAGAGCGATTCTCAGCCCTACTGTATAATATTTGCGAAATAATAATGCCAAATAGTAGCAAATAGTGACCTCTTTTATATCTGTGCCTGCATATAGTCATAATACAATATTTCTGGTGTGTTCTTTATATTTTTATTTTATTTCATCTGGATCCTTAGACTGATCAACCAATGTTGTATGGGCAGCTACCTCTGTTGAAGATCTATGTACTTTAGGTGGGCACTGTACATGCAGCTCATAAAGTTTGTAAAACAACCAAATTAGATGTTTTTGGTTTCATGATCACCTCTGGGGGCCTTATTCTGGAGATTGAATGCCTCCTGTGGATATACCATGAATATAGAGATGGGAATTCCCCTTTAAGTTACTGTAATTTTTTATATGTCAGCAGTTCAGTGTCGGCCCAGGTGATGAGTCCTCTATTGATCACAAAAACAAAGTGCCCCTTGGTTTACTGATTAAAATTTCCTACATTACCCTCTGGCGCACTCAAAAGATGGTGATGGCCACAAAATTGCCTAAAAAAAAAAAGTTTAGGTCAAAATGTGGGTTAGGGTGCATTCATATTACATTTCCATTCTGCAGCAGCCGAGAATGGAAAGTAAAGAATTTCAAAACCGCCTCCTGCCATTCTTCTTTTCAACGAGCCAAAGGCAGTTAGTGACTCCAGATGTCTAACTTTCTGACCATATTTGTTTTTTGAGACAACTAAAAACCGTGGCCTGCTGCAGTTTTCAGTAAGGGTTAAAGGCCAGATACAGTCAGAAATTGAGCTGTCCAGAATCACTAAATGGGGTCAGCTTATTGAAATATATGGGGAATGGCATGGATACAAAAGTGGCGTTTTTTTTAATTCTTCCTGACAGCAAAAAAAGGTGATGTGAATGCAGACTTACATAAACGTGATTCCCTGAGTTTAAAACTGTTTTATTTTGATCATCCATGTTTAGTGTCAAGAGTATAAGACTACATAGTACAGAATGCAAAATAAATATCTCTTTTATAGAAGATGTCTGTTTCTAAGAATTACCACTAGATGTCATTGTAGTGCGCTGAGAAGGTGCTGGTCTTTTAGTGCATACCTATCGTTAAGAGAGTTCCTGAACAGTATTCAGCTTTAAAATAAAAGTACATGTAATGTATAGCCACTATTTATTTGGTCAGGTATGCCAGGGTTTATTTTACAAAATATACAGACTGATGAACTTATGCTTGTCTGCTGTGGCTCATCTGTGGTGTATAATGCCTGCATATTGTATTACACAATGAATATGCCATTGTTTTCTTGAAGTAATCTTTTATTTACTCTATATTTAAATGTTCTACATATTCCAGAAAAGCAAACAAAGAAATAACTTCCTTCTGTTGAAGTGCTATTCCTAGTCATTTAGTTAAACATATCATATTTTATTGACTGCTTGCTGTTGCTAGCTGTTACTGAACATTCTATTATAAATTAAATGTACATTTAAAAAGTGTATGTTGACTATTGCTTAATTTCTTTCAGAATTGCCCATTTTGATAGTTGGACTGTCATGATAAAACACCTTATAAGATGCAGGACCTTTCTAAGGCTAAGATTACACGAGCATTGTGCTTCAGTAAAGTGAGCACCGCAGTCTGTCGGGAGCGGGCAGTCCATTGGAAAGAAAGGAGTTGAGCGGAGAAAAAAAATACTGCATGTCCAGTCTGTTTTTTCTCCGCTTAACTCCCTTTAAAATACCAGACATCCGATGGACCCCAATGCGGTGACAGTTGTGCTTCAAACTGTTGAGGGTTGGATCATCACACAAAAAAAAAAAAAACACTGAACGGGTCGGAGCACAACAGCTGTCTTAACTTAGCTTAAGGGTGCGTTCACACGCTATTACTAGCAGCGGGTTTCCTGCTGTGGGAAACCTGCTGCGAGTTACACTACCATTGATTTGAATTGGTTCACAGACAGTCCACAAATCTGACACTATTGCGGACTGTCCGCGGACCCATTAAAATCAATGGTAGCGTAACTCGCAGCGGGTTTCCCTAGCTGCTAGCTACTAGCGTGTGAACGCACCCTAAAGGGGTTATCCAGCGAACGTAATAAAAAATAAAATAACTCAGATCAGCATAGGACATTAACCTTGCATCTATTCTACTGTGACCTCTGTATCTCCTGTACGTGGCTCTAATAAACCTTTTTTCCCTCCTGCTTGTTCCCTTTCCTGCACACTGTGTCTTTAAACTACAGGTCCCAGCATTCTTTGCTGCCGCTATGTGCTCACTTCCTCCTAACAGCCGTTTTCTGCCCCAGTCACCTGACCAGCCCCAGCACTCAGAATGTTACTAAGCAACCATTCACATCCTGCTTTCATCTGCTGTACTAAATAGCAATGATTCACAAAATTGGGGCCTCCATCTGTTGCAAAACTAAAACTCCCAGCATGCCCAAAAAGTCAGTCCATCTGTGCATGCGTGGAGTTGAAGTTTTAAAGTAAAAAAAAAAAAAAACTGAAGGCAACCTTTTTGGGAAACACTGCTACATAGTATGTATATAGAGATAGTGAGAGATCTCCCCAATGAAGCTCTACTAAAGCATTATATATATATATATATATATATATATATATATATATATATTTTACATATGCACACATACAAGTAATTGTGCATGTTAGATATATTTTATATGTACATATAAAAATATTTGTATATATTTTATACTAGCTGAGTACCCGGCGTTGCCCGGTTTTTCCTTCCTAATCCTTGTAGTGGAGAAAAATCAACAAAGGAGGAAGCTTTTGACTTCATATCCCATCCTCACATATTGTTGTCATATCCCAACCCTATATCCCGTCCTCCTGTCCTGTCCCGTCCTGTCCTGTCCCGTCCCGTCCTGTCCCGTCCTGTCCTGTCCTGTCCCGTCGTCCAGTCGTCCTGTCCCGTCGTCCAGTCGTCCTGTCCCGTCGTCCAGTCGTCCTGTCCCGTCGTCCGGTCGTCCTGTCCCGTCGTCCGGTCGTCCTGTCCCGTCGTCCGGTCGTCCTGTCCCGTCGTCCGGTCGTCCTCCTGTCCCGTCGTCCAGTCGTCCTGTCCCGTCGTCCAGTCGTCCTGTCCCGTCGTCCAGTCGTCCTGTCCCGTCGTCCAGTCATCCTGTCCCGTCGTCCAGTCGTCCTGTCCCGTCGTCCAGTCGTCCTGTCCCGTCCAGTCGTCCTGTCCCGTCGTCCCGTCCCGTCCTGTCCTGTCCCGTCGTCCTGTCCTGTCCCGTCGTCCACATACATTTCCTGTAGATTTTCATGGGACTTTAAACAAAAACCCCGACCCTTACAAATTGGGGTAGTTAAGGGTTAAATTAACTATCCTATATTTTAAGTGGACATAGAAGTAACATGTGACCAAGTATTAAAGGGGTACTCTGGCCCTGAGACATCTTATCCCCTATCCAAAGGATAGGGTATAAGAAATCTCACCGCGGGGGTCCTGCGTCACCCCCTGCTATGCAAGTCTATGAGAGGGGGCGAGACGGCGTCACACGGGGGCAGAGTCATGATGTCACGATACTCCTACCCCGTGGTTGCTACCCAGCTGTTTGTGAGATGGCACCGCGGCGTGCAGCTCAAATAGGTGGGTGGCGAATACAAGATTGTGGGGGTACCCAGCGGCGGGACCCCCACGGTGAGACATCTTATCCCCTATCCTTTGGATAGGGGATGAGATGTCTCAGGGCTGGAGTGCCCCTTTAACGAAATATATATCTCCAGCCATTTGGAAGTTATGCAGTAACATATACAGTATTTCCTATAGACTTGTATAGGACTTTAAACAAAAAACCCTTTTTCACCCCTTTAAGGGTTGAATTTTGAAAAATCCTTTCTTATTCCTTGTCTACTTCTTAAAAACAACACCTGTGAAAAAATTCCGCTTTCTAGGTCCAAGGGTTTAGGCTGGGCGTTGAGGAGTCAGTGAGTCAGGCCTTCTATTTATAGATAATCAGTGTTTCCCAACCAGGGTGCCTCCAGCTGTTGCAAAACTAAAACTCACAGCATGCCTAGGCAACCAGAGGCTGTCTGGGCATGCTGGGAGTTGTAGTTTTGCAACATCTGGAGGGCCACAGTTTGGAAACCACTGTACAATGGTCTACAAACAATGCCTCTGCAGATGTTGAACAACTACAACTCCCAGCATGCCAAGACAGTCCATGCATGTTTGGAGTTATAGTTCTGCAACATTTGGCTCTTCACATGTTGCCGAACTACAACTACCAGCATGCCTGTACAGTGTGGACATGCTGGAAGTTGTAGTGTTGCAACATCTGGAGGGAAAAAGTTTGGTGACCACTACACAGTGGTTTCAAAACCGTACACTTCCATCTGTTGCATAACTAAAACTCTTAGCATACACTTCAGCTGTCAGTGCATGCTGGGAGTTTTAGTTTTTCAACAGTTTGGAGACCACTGTGCATTGGTCTACAAAATGCACTCCTTCAGATGTTGTGAAACTACAATTCCCAGTATGCTCAGACAGTCCAGGCATGCTAAGATTTGCAGTTTTGCAAGATCTGAAGGGGCACAGTTTGGAGACCAACTAGAGTGTTGTTTCCAAAATGAGCCCTTCCAGCTTTTGCATAACTACAATTCTCATCATGCCCTTCGGCTGTCAGTGGTCAGTGCATGCTGGGAGTTGTAGTTGAAAAAAAAAAAAAACATTAGGTAGGCAGCAGTTCCACCACATTAGGGGCATAGTTTCCCTACATTGGGTAGCATAGGTTCCCCATGTTAGGAGCATAGATTCCCCACGTTGGGTAGCATAGATTCCCCACGTTGGGTAGCATAGATTCCCCACGTTGGGTAGCATAGATTCCCCACGTTGGGTAGCATAGATTCCCCACGTTGGGTAGCATAGATTCTGCACATCGCCAGACCCGGTGAGCGGCGCAGTAGGGGAGCGGGAGCTTCAGCAGGGGACTGGGAGCTGCAAAGAAATAAAAGCAAAACAGAAAGTCATACTCACCACCACTATTACTGCTCTGGTCAGTGTGACTGCCGCGGCTCACCCGAGTTTCTCCGGCCGCTCATCTCCCTCCTCTGCACTCCAGAGCAGTCATCAGTGCCAGGAGCTTAAGGGACCAGATGTGCTGCCTCACGGGTGTTGCTAGGCAGAAGAGGTCTCCCGCTCTCCCTCGCAGATGGAGAGTCCTCTGATCTCCGTCTTGGAAGATGGAGGCTGTAGGAGGAGGGACAGCAGCCGAGACGGAGATGCCAGAACAGGGAGGCAGAAAAGGGTTTTAATGACATTACACCATAGGAATAGTGGTGGAAGGAGTGTAAATTTTTATTGGAGGTTTATTGCAAAAATTAAAAACTATGAAGGAGGAAACTAATAATAGATAAAAATTATTAACTGAACTACCCATTTTAAGCATGCAGTAGTTGTATAGCAATTATTGGGAAAAACATGCTGCTTTGGGAGGGGAAACAGTGGAGCAAAGCCAGATACTAGCTATAGGTCATCAGAATTTCATTGGGGCATTTGGTAAAGAAATTATATTTTAATGTAGTAACACAAGTGAACTTCAGCACAAAGGTTATTGGTATATAATTAATAGCAAAATATTACAAGTATCTATAAGAATGTCACATTTATAACAGAATGAATAAAATGCACTTATTTTGCACCTGTCTTGTAATCCTATCCCTATGGCATACAGGTTCTGGTGGTTATGCTAGTAATGAGGTTGGTGCAGTCTCTACCACAGGGCATGGAGAAAGCATTATGAAAGTGACTCTAGCAAGACTTATTCTACATTATATGGAACAAGGTAAGTTGTAATTTGTAAACCGTTGTATGTAACCTTGGTTATTCCTAAAAAGAGGAACTTTCTTGTATGTTTGTGATTTATTGTAGCATGGAATCGCATTTCTTTTATTGATTGGCGATATGATGGGGCTTCTTTAAATACTTAGCCATTTTCTTGTGTAGCAGGTTTTTGGGAGCGCCCCCTAGTGTCTCTGGCGTCCCTTACCCTAGCTACCTCACTACGCCTGACAGGCGGATCCTGAGCCTCCGCTATCTGGGAGCTGGGGTACAAGTCTGCGACGGTGCCTCCACCCAGTGGAGCATCCAGGGTAGGGCTGTGGGGTCCCACTGGGAACTTACTTGGTACAATGAGACTGACACCGCCTAATGTGTAGTAAGTAGCAAATGAACAACATACATAGGATAATAAAATAGTCTAACACAGATAGGAATGTAATGTGGATTTTCCTCACCCACCCGCTAGCACACCTGCCCCCTTATCTTCGCCCTAATGGCCGTTGGTGCACATAGGAGTGTTTGGGCCCTTTTTATAAGTCCTGCTCCGCAGAGTCACTAAAGCAGCCTGCGCTGTGTAATATCCACCACTGAACCTCAGAGTCTTTACTTTGAGTAAGGAGACAGATGCCCTATAGTGGAACAGGCAAAATGCTTTAGGCTTACCCTCACAACACCATTAACCATGTCAGTCCAGCAGCAGTCTCCTCTCACTGTATTCACCTGACGTCTGGACTCAGTGCTTGTCTCTGCCAGCAGGTCTCTCTCTCAGCTAGTCTGGTCCATTGTGAAGCAATTTCTCTCAGCTAGGTGCTGTCCCCTCTCACAGCTAGAAGCACGTCTTTTCTCTAGCTAAGCTTGTAGTCATCTGAGCAAATTATGTCACAATCATGTGACCAAAGTCTCCACCAATCAGCATTATCTCTCATGAAATGGCTGCTAATCATGTGATCACAGCTCCAGTCTTTATTAACAGCATACTAGTTCATTTGTGGTCTCCATCCGCCATCTATTGGGCATTTCAGAAAATGCAGCCAGCTCCACAGGGGTTACATGCTCCCCCTTGAAAAATACTTGCGTTCCACTGGCAAGTCCTAGCCAGGAGGCTAACAAAAAAAAAACAAGGTATAGCACATATACATCCTAAAACAGTACAACTAGCACAATAACATCCTAGCTAGCTATTGATCTAGGCAAAGTGTGACTAACATTTACCACATGAGCTAGTGCTTGTAGGAAAGTGATCATTTTAGATGCTGCCTGTGTCAGTGGGGCATAACTGGGCTCTCCTATATTATCATAAACTAGGGCCCTAGGGGGTTGCCACACTCTGGTGCTGTGTCACAGTTCTCGCTGTGGGAGAGGGTCTTGGGACCGCAAATGTGGAACTTTGGCTCCTGCCCTCGAACTAGAGTCTAAGGAGAGTTACAGGCACAAAACAGGGACTTTCTGGGTTTAACCTAGGAGAACTTCGTGACCCAGGAGGGGTTCCAGGACTTTGTGAAATCACAGGAGTTAAAGGAGGCAATTGCTGTTCTTCCTCAGCAGAAGATGACCGCCACTGATCCTCTGTACTGGGGGTTCCCAGGGTCTCCTCTGCTCCATTCACAGGACTCTCTGTTATGTTTTCCTCCAGTTCCTCACTACTCTCTTCCTCTTCATCAGCATACACAACTGGAAGCAGATGATTTCTTTGCCAAGCTTTTATTCGTCCCTCTGGGCCCTTGATGTTTTCCTTGCAGTCCTTCCAGTTTAGACACAACTTTGAACAGGGTATCTTTCCATCGGTCAGCCAGTTTGTGTTTTCCAAGCACTCCTAAATTCCGGAGAAGAACTTTATCTCCTGCTCTAATCTCCCGATGTCCCCCCTAGCATCATACCTTCATTTGTTTCGTTCTTCCATTTTTTGCTGCAGCTTGGGTGGCCAACTCATAGGCCCGATGAAGGTTTTGTTTATGGTTCCTCACATATTGAAAGTGTGAGGTTGGGTCTATTCCATCAGCAGACACTCCCAATCGGACATCTATCATTAATAGGGCTTCTCTTCCGAGCATTAGGACATAGGGTGAAAACCTTGTAGATGGCTTCCACATGCTTACTCCAAGATCGTTTCTCAATTTGCTTGAGAGTCCCTAGCATGTCTAGGAGGGTCTCATTGAACCATTCTGGCTGTGCATCACCCTCCGGATGATAAGGTGGGGTTCTGGACTTATGCATGTGTAATATGTCCAACAATTCCTTGATTAACTTGCTCTCAAAGTCTCTACCTTGATCAGAGTGTATCCGATTGGGTAGTCCATAGTGTATAAAATACTTCTGCCAAAGGACTTTGGCTACAGTCACAGCCTTTTGATCTTTCGTGGTGAAAGCTTGAGCATACCTTGTAAAGTGATCTGTTACCACCAGTACATTCCCAATCCCTGCTGTAGCGTTTTCAATGCAGAGGTAGTCCATGCAGAGGTCCTGTACTTTTCAGATGACCCATAGGGGCAGCTCTCACAGGCAGGGTCTTCCTCTGGATACTCCTGCAGGTATTTACATGTTGCTCGACATGTTCCCTCATGCGAGGCCAATAGAACCGATCTTGTACTAGGCCATAGTTCTTGTCCACCCCAAGATGCCCATGTTGATTGTGGAGGGCTCTCAGGATCATGCCCCGGTATCTGTGTGGTAGTACCAATCATTTTCTGCCAGTGTGATGAAGATACTTCACAACCCTATAGAGGACTCCATCTTCCAGGCTTAGTTGGCTCCATTCTCTTTGGTATAACTCTCTCGGACTCACAGGGACAGAAGTTAGCAATTTATGATTCTTAGTCTTCATTGCCCTGAGAACTGTCCCAATATACCAGTCCTGCGCTTGAGCCTTCCTCTTGTCTTGTGTGGTTATGCTGGACCACTGTTGAAGCATGACTGGAGCATGGAACACCTCGGGCACTGCTCCTGGGGAGTGACTTATAGAGCAAATTCCTCTTGACTCTCAGCCACTACATACATTTGACAAAAGGCTCCCACCCCTGGTCCAGGGATCTCTTCCCATTCCTCTTCTTCTTGGTGAGGAGGTAGTCCAGGTCTGCGTGACAGGGCATCCGCACTAACATTCTTGGGGCCGGGCTTGTATTTCAGGCTGAAACTGTAGTTTAACAAGGCAGCCAACCATCTATGTCCCGTGGCATCCAGCTTGGCTGTAGTCTGAATGTAGGTTAGGCGATTATCAGTCCTTACTTCAAATGTTGCTCCATACAAATAGTCATGCAGCTTATCCACAATGGCCCACATGAATTCCAGAAATTCCAACTAATGGACTGGATAGTTCTTCTCAGCACCCGTAAGACTTTTACTTATGTAAGCCACTGGTCTTAATCCTTCTGGATAACTTTGTGCAATACGCCCCCTAGGCCTTCCATACTGGCATCCACATGGAGGATATATAGTTTGTCAGGGTCTGCATACGCCAAGACAGGAGCTTCTGTAAGTCTCTTCTTCAATGTCAGAAAAGCCTCTTCACATCCTGAAGTCCATTTCTCTCCAAAGGCATCTTTAAGACATGGTGCCTTAGCACCCCCTACGTCGGAGGTAATCTTCAGCAGGTTATGTAACTCTCGAGCAATCTGTGACTAGTCTTTCACGAACCTTCGATAATAACCACAGAAACCAAGGAAGGATCGCAATTTGCTGATGTTATTTGGTCTTGGCCAATTCAACACTGCTTCAGTCTTAGCTGGGTCTGTGGCTACTCCTTCAGCAGAGACTATGTGCCCTACGTAAGTGAAAGAATTCTGGGAAAACCGGCATTTGTCCACTGATAGCTTCAGGCCCTCTGCTTGAAGTCGATCCAACACCTTCAACAACCTCTGCTCATGCTCCTCTGGTGTCTTCCTGAACACAATTAGGTCATCCAGATACACTAGACACTCTTTGGGATTCATATCCCCACAGTTTTCTCAATCAGTCTCTGAAAGGTAGCAGGAGCTCCTGTGACTCCTTGTGGCTTTCTGGTAATCTGGAAGAACCCCAAGGGACAGATGAAAGCTGTCTTCTCCTGATCCTCCTTCTTGATGGGTACTTGATAATACCCAGATCTCAGGTCAAGCACACTGAACCATTGGCTGCCAGATAGAGGATCTGCTGAACGCCCTATCTGGGGCAAGGTGTACTGATCGGGCACAGTCTTCTTGTTCAGAGTACGATAGTCCACGCATAGACGAACTGCACCATTCTTGTTCCTCACTACTAAGATAGATGAAGCATAGAGACTCCTGGACTCTGTGATGATGCCAGCTCCTTCCATCTATTGGAGTATGTCCTGGACATAACAATTTCACCGTACAGGAATATACTTAGCGAGCAAATGAAAAAATCACCAAAAAAACACTAAGACTTAACCTTTATTGAGCCATTAAAAAGAGGAAACCCCAAGGGTCCTCAGAAACCATCCAAGAAAATTAATTATAAGCCACAAGACAACAGGAACCAGAATTATGGTCCAAGTCACGATGATTGGACAAATGTCCTGGACATCTTCCACATCTCGAGGGGGGATTCTTCTTGACTGTTCTCTAAAAGGAGTAGGATCAGAAAGTCTTATAGCATGGGTGGCACTCTTGGAACACCCCACATCCATTTCTGCTCTGGAGAAAACTCCCTCTTGAGTAGCTAGTTTAGAACAAAGGCAGTCTTTCCACTGTTGTGGTAGAGAAGAATCTTCCAAATGAAAATCTTCCAGTGCTTTTACATGATCCTTTTGTTCTGCACTCACGGACATGATGGACGAAACTTGATCTAATAGGTGTATCACACCAATCTTCTGATGACGATCAATCCAGACTTCTGTGGTGGTTAAGTTCTGTACCATCACAGGAAAGCTATGACACCAATTTTTGCCCCAATCTTTCACCTCAGGTATGATTGTCCACCCCTTCTTCTGATCCTCTTCAGGTAGAGACTCGATAAGATATTGTCCAGTTCCCCCCCAACATTTCACGGTGCATTGAGGCTATGGCTCGTAAGGTTTTGGTTTCATCGGGCTTCACAAATACAGGTTTTGTCCCTAAATAGTGGCACGACCCTGGTTTCGTTTCAAGGGCTTGTTGTTGGCACACTCTCCCTAGGAGAGGGCTGACCTCCATCAGTCGGGCTAAGGAAAAATGTCCCACTTCTGTTAGGTAGGCCCTGAATACATCCTGTACCATCTTTGCATTAGTACCCAAGATTATTGGGGCGTACACTCCCGCTGGAAATGCCCTGACTTTCCACATTTAAAGCAGTCCCCTCAGCGGGGTGAATCCTCAGGAAACAGCTTCCTTGGAGTCTTTCTGTGTTGCCCCCCACTTCCTGGAGAAGGATCTGCTCTCTCGCGCGGTGATTTGCAGAAAAGCTCCAATTCAGCCACTTTCTTCCTAAGGGCTGAAACTTCTTTATCCTCTTTCTCTTTCCGAAGAGGAGGTGGACACATCTGGTCTTCCAATTTCCTGGCTGTATTTATTAATGTGGAATAGGGCAGAACTTTATCATCCAACTTGTCTCTCAGCAGAATCATAACTGGATTATTGGTCAAACCACCTCTCTGAATTAGCTTAGATAGCCGAGCGTCCAACTCAGAGGTGGCGTTTACTCCTTTATGGAATAACTTTCCCAGCGATAGCTGTAAACTGTTGATATAGTCAGTGGCTTTTTCATGTTCCTTCTGCTTAGTGGTTAGGAACTTAACCAGCAGATCATCCAAATCTTCTGATTTTCCATAAGCATCCTGTAAAACTTGCAGATAGTATTGCGCATGCGCAGTAGCTTGTCCATTCACTCCCTTGCACAGTCTTATCATGTCTGTAGCTGGAAAACGAATACTCTCCACCAACCGCTGTTTCTTTATGGTATCAGTACAAGACCATTCCTCCAACAATTGCATAGCATTATCGTTCCAGACCCTAAAGGCTCTTCTCCTGGAGGGACAGGCTGATTCCCGGAAAACACCTTTAGTTTTCGGAAACTATGGGTGTGGTTTGCTGTCACAAATGGCCTCTGAGAGCTTTTGTAGTATGTCAGACTTCCTGTAGACTTGCTACCCAATACAGGGTTGTCTTGTTTCTGTAGTGCTGGAGATGGGGGAGACTCTGTTTTAGGAGTAATCATCCCTTATTCTCTAGTAAGGCGGTCAGCTCACGGCCTTTCCAGAGATGTGAGTCAGGGGCTTTTCTGCATCATAGCCTTTTGGTCCTAAACCAAAGGGTTGTTGTGGTGAGACCCTTTCTTTCTTATCAGGGAGGGCGTACACTAAGGAGCATCCTTCATCTGTGGCTCCATACAAATGAATGTTGAAAGGCCTCTCATGGTCTCTCAGATCTGTATGACAATATATTAACATGTACATTTGGCCATCAGGATCTTGAAGGATATCTCTGAAAGTCACCATTTCTATTCCCAGTCGGATTTCCATACACAAGATTACAGGACTCATCTGACAGTAGGTTGTTACTTGGCATAATACTACGGCTTGCTGTAATGGTACATTCCGTTGCTGGGCCCACTCTGTTGCAAAGGAGCGAGTGGCATGGGGACTTAACTTATTCCCACTGGCTGTACTCCAATTTACGATCTCAGCAGTGCCTCCATATGTAGCAGGTTTTTGGGAGCACCCCCTAGCTACCTCACTACGCCTGACAGGCAGATCCTGAGCCTCTGCTATCTGGGAGCTGGGGTACATGTCTGCGGCAGTGCCTCCACCCAGTGGAGCATCCGGGGTAGGGATATGGGGTCCCACTGGGAACATACTTGGTACAATGAGACTGACACAGCCTAATGTGAACTAACTTTATATAGTAAGTAGCAAATGAACAACATACATAGGATAATAAAATAGTGTAACACAGATAGGAATGCAATATGAATTTTAATCAACCACCCACTAGCACACCTACGGCCCACCCCCTTATCTTCGCCCTAATGGTCGTTGGTGCACATAGGAGTGTTGGGGTCCTTTTTAAGTCAATGAAGAAGCCTGCGCTGTGTAATATCTGCCACTGAACCTCAGAGTCTTTACTTTGAGTAAGGAGACAGATGCCCTGCAGTGGAACAGGCAAGAGTCTTTAGGCTTACCCTCACAACACCATTAACCAGATCAGTCCAGGGGCAGTCTCCTCTCACTGTATTCCCCAGACGTCTGGACTCAGTGCTTGTCTCTGCCAGCATGTCTCTCTCTCAGCTAGTGTGGGCCTGTGCGAAGCAAGTTCTCTCAGCTAGGTGCTGTCTCTGTGGTGCAGTCTCTCACAGCTAGAAGCACGTCTTTTCTCTAGCTAAGCTTGTAGTCGTCTGAGTAAATCCTCAGGGCACAGGACCTGTGTGATGTCACAATCATGTGACCGAAGTCTCCACCAATCAGCATCATCTCTCATGAAATGACTGCTAATCATGTGATAACAGCTCCAGTCTTTATTAACAGCATACTAGTTCATTTGTGGCTTCCATCCGCCATCTACTGGGCATTTCAGATAATGCAGCCAACTCTACAGGGGTTACACTTGTATGTTCACTATAGCAGTTGTTATGATTTAAGTTCTTATATGTGAATGTAGGGACTGAAGGACAAATTCAGTCACTTCTACCAATAATATGTACAGTATTAGTACAGACTCTTTTGGTTGTATACACGACCACCTTTATTGAAGGTAAACTGAAAAGGATTATCACAATAATAGCTCTCACACAAATTGTTTTGGATTTGCATATGGATGTTATTAACCCCTTAAGGATTTAGCCCTTTTTCACCTTAAGGACTCGGACGTTTTTTGCAATTCTGACCACTGTCACTTTAAACATTAATAACTCTGGAATGCTTTCACTTGTCATTCTGATTCAGAGATTGTTTTTTCATGACATAGTCTACTTTAACATAGTGGTAAATTTTTGTCATAAATTGCATCCTTTCTTGGTGAAAAATCCCCAAATTTGATGAAAAAATGAAAATTTTGCATTTTTCTAACTTTGAAGCTCTCTGCTTGTAAGGAAAATGGATATTCAAAACAAAAAAAAATTTGGGTTCACATATACAATATGTCTACTTTGTTTGCATCATAAAATTTATGTGTTTTTACTTTTGGAAGACACCAGAGCGCTTCAAATTTCAGCAGCAATTTTCCCATTTTTGACAAAATTTTCAAACTCACTATTTTTCAGTGACCAGTTCAGTTTTGAAGTGGATTTGAAGGGCCTTCATATTAGAAATACCCCACAAATGACCCCATTATAAAACTGCACCCCCCCCCCCCCCACCACCACCAAAGTATTCAAAATGACATTCAGTAAGTGTTTTAACCCTTTAGGTGTTTACCAGGAATAGCAGTAAAGTGAAGGAGGAAATTCAAAATCTTAATTTTTTACACTCGCATGTTCTTGTAGACCCAATTTTTGGGTCTATGTAAATTGTTCGGCGGGCGCAGTAGAGGGCTCAGAAGGGAAGGAGCGACAAATGGTTTTTGGGGGGCATGTCACCTTTAGGAAGCCCCTATGGTGCCAGAACAGCAAAAAAAAAACCCACATGGCATACCATTTTGGAAACTAGACCCCTCGGGGAACATAACAAGGGGTAACGTGAACCTTAACCCGTTATGGACCAAGGACGTACTGGTACGTCCTTGGTCCTGCTCCCGTGATATAACGCGGGGTTACACGGTAACCCTGCATCATATCACGGCGGGCCCGGCGTCATAGTGAAGCCGGGTCCCGCCGCTAATAGCGCGCAGCGCCGATCGCGGCGCCGCGCGCTATTAACCCTAGCCGCGCGGCTAAAAGCTAAAGTCAAACCATGCCGGTTAACTCAGTGGGCTGTTCGGGATAGCCGCGGCGAAATCGCGGCATCCCGAACAGCTTACAGGACAGCGGGAGGGCCCCTACCTGCCTCCTCACTGTACGATCGCCGAATGACTGCTCAGTGCCTGAGATCCAGGCATGAGCAGTCATGCGGCAGAATCATCGATCACTGGTTTCCTATGAGAAACCAGTGATCAATGATAAAGATCAGTGTGTGCAGTGTTATAGGTCCCTATGGGACCTATAACACTGCAAAAAAAAAAGTGGAAAAAAAAAAGTGAATGAATATCATTTAACCCCTCCCCTATGAAAAGTTTGAATCACCCCCCTTTTCCCATAAAAACAAAACACAGTAAAAATAAAAATAAACATATATGGTATCACCGCGTGCGGAAATGTCCGAATTATAAAAATATATCATTAATTAAACCGCCCGGTCAATGGCGTGCGCGCAAAAAATTCCAAAGTCCAAAATAGTGCATTTTCGGTCACTTTTTATATCATTTAAAAATGAATAAAAAGCGATCAATAAGTCCTATCAATGCAAAAATGGTACCGTTAAAAATTTCAGATCACGGCGCAAAAAATGAGCCCTCATACCGCCCCATACACGGAAAAATAAAAAAGTTATAGGGGTCAGAAGATGACAATTTTAAACGTATTAATTTTCCTGCATGTAGTTATGATTTTTTCCAGAAGTACGACAAAATCAAACCTATATAAGTAGGGTATCATTTTAATCGTATGGACCTACAGAATAAACATAAGGTGTCATGTTTACCGAAAAATGTACTACGTAGAAACGGAAGCCCCCAAAAGTTACAAAACGGCGGGTTTTTTTTCAATTTTGTCGCACAATGATTTTTTTTCCGTTTCACCGTAGATTTTTGGGCAAAATGACTGACGTCAGTTAGAGTTATGATTTTTTAAAGGCAAGGAGCAAAAAACGAAAATGCAAAAACGGAAAAAACCCGGTCCTTAAGGGGTTAATACCCCACAGGTGATTCACGACTTTTGCATATGTAAAAAAAAAAAAAAAAAAAAAACATTTACCTAAAATGCTTGGTTTCCCAAAAATTTTTCATTTTTAAAAAGGGTAATAGCAGAAAATAACTCCCAAAATTTGAAGCCCAATTTCTCCCGATTCAGAAAACACCCCATATGGGGGGTGAAAAGTGCTCTGCTGGTGCACTACAGGTCTCAGAAGAGAAGGAGTCACATTTGGCTTTTTGAAAGCAAATTTTTCTCTGGGGGCATGCCGCATTTAGGAAGCCCCTATGATGCCAGAACAGCAAAAAAAAAAAACACATGGCATACTGTTTTGGAAAAAGTGTTTCATGACTTTTGCAAATGTAAAAAAAAAAATGCTTTGTTTCCCAAAAATGTTACATTTTTCAAAAGGGTAATAGCGGAAAATACCCCCCAAAATTTGTAACACAATTTCTCCTGAGTACGGCGATACCCCATATGTGACCCTAAACTGTTGCCTTGAAATACAACAGGGCTCCAAAGCGAAAGAGCGCCATGCGCATTTGAGGCCTAACTTTGGGAATCACTGGCGTAGAATACCCCTATGTCCACCCCTATGCAATCCCTAACAGGGTGCCTCCAGCTGTTGTAAAACTCCCAGCATGCCTGGACAGTCAGTGGCTGTCTGGCAATACTGGGAGTAGTTGTTTTGCAACAGCTGGAGGCTCCGTTTTGGAAACAGTGGCGTACCGGACGTTTTTCATTTTTATTGGGGAGGGGGGCTGTGTAGGGGTATGTGTATATGTAGTGTTTTTTACTTTTTCTTTTATTGTGTGGTAGTGTAGTGTAGTGTTTTTAGGGTACAGTCACACGGGCGGGGGTTCACAGTAATTTCACGCTGGCAGTTTGAGCTGCGGCAGAAAATTTGCCGCAGCTCAAACTTGCAGCCAGATACTTACTGTAAACCTCCGCCCATGTGTGTGTACCCTGTACGTTCACATTGGGGGAGGGGGGGGAACATCCAGCTGTTGCAAAACTACAACTCCCAGCATGTACGGTCTATAAGTGCGTGCTGGGAGTTGTGGTTTTGCAACAGCTGGAGGCATACTACTTTGGCTGGGGATGCTGTGGATTGTAGTTATGCAACAGCTGGAGACACACTGGTTTGCTACTTAACTCAGTGTTTCACAATCAGTGTGCCTCCAGCTGTTGCAAAACTACAACTCCCAGCATGTACGGTGCATGCTGGGAGTTGTAGTTTGCAAAAGCTGGAGGCACACCGGTCGTGAAACACTGAGTTAAGTAAAAAAAACAGTGTTTCACAACCAGTGTGCCTTCAGCTGTTGCAAAACTACAACTCTCAGCAGTCACCGACAGCCAACGGGCATGCTGGGAGTTGTAGTTATGCAACCAGCAGATGCACCATGACAACTCCCAGCATGCACTTCAGCTGATTGTGTAAGCTGGGAGTTGTAGTTATGCAACAGCTGAAGGTACACTTTTCCATAGAAGAAATGTGCCTCCAGCTGTTGCAAAACTATAAGTCCCAGAATGCTCATAAGGGAATGCTGGGAGTTGTGATGGTCAGCGTCCTACTGTTGCATAACTACAGCTCCCAGCATGCCCTTTTTGCATGCTGGGATCTGATGCTAAGCAACAGCAGGAGGCTGTCAATCACCTCCAACTGCTGCTCCCGCACACGTCAGTCCCTTGTCGACCACCCTGGGGCACCGATCCCAACATTGACGCCGGGGATCGGGGTCCCCAGCTGCCGGGGTCCACTACCCGCACCCACTCACGTCCTCCGGAAGAGGGGCGGAGCGGGTTGCGGGAGTGACACCCGCAGCAGGTGCCCTGATTGGTCGGCTGGTAAACCGGCAGACGAATCAGGGCGATCGTGAAGTGGCACCAGTGCCACCTCACCCCTGCTGGCTATGGCTGTTCCGATCAGCCAGTAATTCCGGGTCACTGGAGACCCGATTGACCCGGAATCCGCCGCAGATCGCTGGGCTGAATTGAACAGCGATCTGCGGCCATCGCCGACATGGGGGGTCATCGTGACTCCCCCGGGGCGATATACCGTGATGCCTGCTGAACGATTTCAGCAGGCATCTGGCACCGACTCCTCTTCAGCTGGCTGCGGGGGGCCGGGAAAGCTCATGACGTTCCCATACGTCATGAGTCCTTAAGGACTCTGAAATGAAGACGTATGAGAACGTCATGAGTCCTTAAGGGGTTAAAGTAGTCTTATGTGAAATGTTTTTTTTTTTATTTTTTTTAACCTTTTTAGAAGAGCCTATGCCCCTATAGAGGTCATTACATCCCACAACTCCTCCCCCCCTTGTGTTCTTATGATGTACACATCAGTGACTCTGTTTATAGCGGCAAAGGGCAGATGCTTGGACGGGCAGGAGGCTTGTTAGTCGGACAGTGAACTGCGAGGGCAAGAGAAATCATAGCGTGAAGGAACAGTGAAAGGGCTAACTGTGTGCAGATACTAGACACAGAAGTCTAGTCTTAGACATGCACAGGAGAGAAATGTGGCAGGGACAGGGAGGAGGAAGATAACTGGGCATGCGCGACCCACAATTCTAAGTAACGCTGTGGGACTACTATATAGGTAACAAGACAGTCATATAGGCCACTGGTAGGGGAATATCTTTTAAGGCAAATAAAAAAAACTAAGCCCTATATAATGAAATACAATTTAGTTGGTGGAACAACCCCTTTATTTATATAACTGATAATGTAAATATATATATAGATTTTTTTGTCAGTAATATGCAGTGCAATCCATCAGGAAGAACTTTGTCCTCATTCCTATATCATCATTTATTCATTCTGCAAGACAACTACCGTACTACTTAAGATGAAGCAGTGCATATTGTAGCACTAATCACAGTTTAGATTTATATGTAACAGTTGTGCCAAGAGAAAGTAGCATAGTTGAGCTGTAAAAAGTGCCAAATGTGCTAAACACTTACCTTAGAACTGTGATGCTATTTACATCATAGGCCCCTTTCACACTATAAATTCATCCGTTTTAGAGACCTGTTATAATGTTCCATTATGAAAACCCTTAAAATCAGCCGTTAGACGGCTGTTACAAAATCCCATTATAGTCAATGGTATTTTTACATTTCCGTTTTAACCTGTCATAGCCTGTTATTAATAACGGACGTTATTTTGTGTAACGGGAGAAAGAACGGAAGAAATAGTGCATGCACGTGTTGGCTTGGTGAAGATGGCTGTTTTGAGGACCTGTACAAATCAACCCAACAGTCTGGCGTAACTACTCTGGAACATCATTTAGAAAGGTGGATCAAGCTAAATTAAGTCTTTATTTAGAAACAAATGCAAATGATCCCCCCCCCCTAAAATGTTGTATTATTCAGACCTTTTGTCTTTGCTTTCGTAGAAGTTTCAGTTTTAATGGTGTTTATTGATCAACTGCTATTCTTTACTTATAATTACAAAACATCATTATTAAGGGTGTATTCACACACACACACCGAACCAGCAATGGCAGATTAGCTATTGCGAATCTGCGGTTGTAAAATTTGCATTTGTGGATTTTACAATGTAGTCACAAGGACATTAGAATTGCTTTGTAAAATCCGCAACTTCAAATTTTACCTCTTTAAATCTGCAGCAGATCCGGTGTGTATGTATGCACCCAAAGACTCTATTTACGGCATCACAATAGCATAAGAATGATCTAGTCACATTATTGCAGTTTTTCTGATATGTATAGGATTACTTGACCGCTCTAAATAAATGTTTCTTTCCATTTCAGGGATGTCTACAGAAGAAGCAGCAGAAGCAGGTCTAAACTACATGAAAACAAGGGTAGATGGGACTGGCGGTGTCATAGTGGTAAACAGTACAGGTGAATGGACAGCAAAGTTCTCTACTAAGCAGATGTCTTGGGCTGCAGTTAAAGATGACCAGCTACACTGTGGAATTTATACTGGAGAAGATGAGATTGTGTCCGTCACAGTACCCTCAGTAGCAGCCACTGCCATTGGAGAATCTAATCCCACAATGTGACAACAAAATAATTTCCACCTATAAAACTGTATAGGAACCATTGATCACAATCAGTTATATTTCCTTTTTACAGAAACATACTTTGGATCTAGCTAAAGGCTGTAAAATGTACCAGATTAGTTAGCCCAGCAATAAGTGTCTGTAAATTGTGATAACAATATACGCGGTAAGAAAGTGTGATTCCATCCTTAATTTCACCTGATCCCACATGTTTAAAAAATAAACAGCAATATACTGTATATAATGATAGCTTGTATCCTGACCTAATCCTGCTCGAGGCTGTGATTTTGTGGCAACATACAGTACATTAACCCCTTCATGACCCAGCCCATTTTCACCTTCATGACCTGGGCATTTTTTGAAAATCTGACCACTGTCACTTTAAACATTAATAACTCTGGAATGCTTTTACTTATCATTCTGATTCCGAGATTGTTTTTTCGTGACATATTCTACTTTATTTTATCGGTAAAATTTCACTGATATTTGTATCCTTTCTTGGTAAAAAATCTAAAAATGTCATGAAAATTTTGAAAATTTTGCATTTTTCTAACTTTGAAAGTCTCTGCTTGAAAGGAAAATGGATATTCCAAATAAATTACATATTGATTCACATATACAATATGTCTACTTTGTGTTTGCATTAAAAAATTGACAAGTTTTTACTTTTGGAAGACATCAGAGGGCTTCAAAGTTCCGCAGCAATTTTCCAATTTTTCTCAAGATTTTCAAAATCGTAATTTTTCAGGGACCAGTTCAGGTTGGAAGTGGATTTTAAGGATCTTCATATTAGAAATACCCCATAAATGACCCCATTATAAAAACTGCACCCCCCAAAGTATTCAAAATGACATTCAGTAAGTGTTTTAACCCTTTAGGTGTTTCACAGGAATAGCAGCAAAGTGAAGGAGAAAATTCTAAATCTTCATTTTTTACACTCGCATTTTCTTGTAGACCCAATTTTTTAATTTTTACAAGGGGTAAAAGGAGAGAAATCACCCTAAAATTTGTAACCCAATTTCTCTCGAGTAAGGAAATACCTCATATGCGTATGTAAAGTGTTCGGCGGGCGCAGTAGAGGGCTCAGAAGGGAAGGAGCGACAATGGGATTTTGGAGAGTGAGTTTTTCTGAAAGGGTTTTTGGGGGGCATGTCCCATTTAGGAAGCCCCTATGGTGCCAGAACAGTGGACCCCCCCACATGTGACCCCATTTTGGAAACTACACCCCTCATGGAATTTAATAAGGGGTGCAGTGATCATTTACAACCCACTGGCGTTTGACAGATATTTGAAACGGTGGACTGTGCAAATCAAAAATTTTATTTTTCATTTTCACAGACCACTGTTCCAAAAATCTGTCATACACCAGTGGGGTGTAAATGCTCACTGCACCCCTTATTACATTCCGTGAGGGGTGTAGTTTCCAAAATGGGGTCACATATGGATATTTATTGTTTTGCGTTTGTCAGAACTGCTGTAACCATCAGCCACCCCTGTGCAAATCGTCTCAAATGTACATGGTGCACTCTCCCTTCTGGGACTTGTTGTGCGCCCTCAGAACACTTTACGCCCACTTATGGGGTATCTCCGTACTCAGGAGAAATTGCGTTACAAATTTAGAGGGTCTTTTTTCCCTTTTACCGCTTGTGAAAATGAAAAGTATAGGGCAACACCAGCATGTCAGTGTAAAAAATTTATTTTTTTACACTAACATGCTGGTGTAGACCCCAACTTCACCTTTTCATAAGGGGTTAAAGAAGAAAAAGCCCCCCAAAATTTGTAAGGCAATTTCTCCCGAGTACGGCGATACCCCATATGTGTCCCAAAACTGTTGCCCTGAAATACGACAGGGCTCCAAAGTGAGAGAGCGCCATGCGCATTTGAGGCCTGAATTAGGGATTTGCATAGGGGTGGACATAGGGGTATTCTACGCCAGTGATTCCCAAACAGGGTGCCTCCAGCTGTTGCAAAACTCCCAGCATGCCTGGACAGTCAATGGCTGTCCGGCAATACTGGGAGTTATTATTTTGCAACAGCTATAGGTTCCGTTTTGGAAACAGTAGCGTACCAGACGTTTTTCATTTTTTGGGGGGAGGGGGGCTGTGTAGGGGTATGTGTATATGTAGTGTTTTTTACTTTTTATTTTAGGTCAGTGTTAGTGTAGTGTAGTGTTTTTAGGGTACAGTCACATGGGCAGAGGTTCACAGCAAGTTTGCCGCTGGAAGTTTGAGCTGCAGCGCAAAATTTGCGCCATCTCAAACTTGCAGCACTCACTGTAAACCTCCGCCCATGTGAGTGTACCCTGTACATTCACATTGGGGGCAGGGGGCAAACATCCAGCTGTTGCAAACTCCGAGCATGCCCTTTGGCTGTCCGTGCATGCTGGGAGTTGTAGTTTTGCAACAGCTGGAGGAACACTGGTTTGGAAACACTAAGTTAAGTAATAAACTTTCAAGTGTTTTGCAACCAAACTTAGTGTTTCCAAACCAGTGTGCCTCCAGCTGTTGCAAAACTACAACTCCCAGCATGCATGGTCTGTCAGTGCATGCTGGGAGTTATAGTTTTGCAACAATTGCAACAGCTGGAGGCACTGAGGTAGGAAACGGACAATGTTTCCCAACTAGTGTGCCTCCAGATGTTGCAAAACTACAACTCCCAGCATGCCCAGACTGCCAAGGCATGCTGGAAGTTGTAGTTCGGCAATATCTGAAGGATCAGATGTTGCCGAACTACAACTTCCAGCATGCTTGGGCAGTCTGGGCATGCTGGGAGTTGTAGTTTTGCAACATCTGGAGGTCCACAGTTTGGAGACCACTGTATAATGGTCTCCAATCTGTGCTCTTCCAGATGTTAGAGAACTACAACTCCCAGCATGCCTGGACAGACTGAGCATGCTGAGATTTGTAGTTTTGCAACATCTGGAAGAGCACAGATTGGAGACCATTATACAGTGGTCTCCAAACTGTGGACCTCCAGATGTTGCAAAACTACAACTCCCAGCATGCCCAGAAAGCCAAAGGCTGTCTGGGCATGCTGGGAGTTGCAGTTTTGAAACTCTCAGAGGCAGCAGTGAGATCGCTTTACGGCGATCTCACTGCTGCCAATGAAGATGCCGCACTGCTGCCGGAAACTCACCGCCGGGACGCAGCGCAGCCGGGACCGCACGGAGGACGTCGGGACCGCACGGAGGACGCCGGGACCGCTCGGGACACCGCTCCGACGGGTAAGTGACGCCGGGGGACGGGACAGGGACACTTAGCAGAGCGGTGTGTGTCCCGATCCCCGTGATCGGGACTCACACACCGCGCTGCTATCAGCTAGTCAGATTTGACCAGCTGATAGCAGCGATCGCTGGGGGGTGTGGGGGACGAAACCCCCCGTGGTCGCACGGTAAGATGGCTGGCTATCAGTGATAGCCACCATCTTTCCGTGCGCTGCGGGATGCCGCGAGTAGCGGCAGTAATGTCCATGACGTACCTGTATGTCATGGGTCGGGAACACCTTGCCACCCATGACGTACAGGTATGTCATAGGTCGGGAAGGGGTTAAAAGTGTTGGCAATATTCTATTCATTACACACAGCATCAGCACACATATTTATTGTACATGGGTCTCCAGTTGTATAATGGTGCATTCACATCACAATTTTGCCGTACTGGAAAACATATGCTTCAAAAACTGACAAAACAGTATGCAAACTCATGCTCATAATTTAAACTATATACAGTTTTAAAACAGCATGCATTTTGAATTTTGATGTTAGGTTGTATCAGTTTTTGTAAAAACAATTAATAAAAGTATACATTTTTTAGTTGAGAAAATTAATTCCAATAAAGATTCCATTGTTTTATTGAAATTCTAAGGAAAGAAGCAAGTTCTAGTACTTTTCAGATGAGTCAACACTTCTATTGAGCATCTGCAAGACAAAACCGTATACCAAAAAACCGAATGCCACTGCGGACAAAATCGTGATGTGAATGCAGCAAGCCAATCAGAAATAAAGACACTTTTTACTCTTTGTATGGGGGGGGGGGGGGGGGAAGCAAGCAAAGTATTTGGACAAACTGTTCTGTATACAATATTTAAAAAAGACAATATATATGAGAACTCCAAAGAACTGGTTAAACATGCCTACTCACATTTTGACCGCTAGAACTGTTAACACTCCATTATTTTTTTTTTTACTCTTTGCTATTATGGCAACTAAGTTTCTGGTGGTTTGTGAGGCATTAGACATAAAACCTGGTTAATGATCAGACTGGCACGGTAATTAAGTGTGAGTGAATGTTGTTGCCAAGGATTTTCTATTTGATTGGTAATATGTTCTGCTGTTTTCTCAGAAAAGCCTTGAGGCTTTAGTCATTTAGCATGATTTCATTATTTGCTTTATCTATGTTTGTACCATTATTTTGTTATTTATAAATAAAATCACAATACATTGAAATAAAGCAACATGGTAGTTATTAACTCTTTGTTCTTGCTCTTTTATTTGCTTTGTTCTTCATACATTTATGCTACAGGCATTCACATGAGTAAATGCCATCTGTTATAACACGTGGAAAGTTATATCTGGATGTAAAGAAAATCTGTCACTATTAGACTTAAAAATTGGATACAAATTAATAAATGTTTCATTCAACCCCTGGTTTCACTAAGGAACCCCAGAAAGATACTTTATACCTGACTGACAGGAATTATTTTGTGAGTATAAAGTTTGCTCTTTATTTTTATACTTCATTTCAGTCTTTACAGCTCTATTAGAAAAAAGTCTGTCCTAAGCTCACTGTGGCCGACATTTATCATTGTCTTAAGACTTTTTTGTGTCTAGAAAAGATGCAAAAAAAAGGCTTAAGCAGGGTTTATTTGAGCCTTTTTTGCGCCTTTTGGTTTACACATTTCTGCTGATTTTGAGTTGCAATCCACAGATTTTTGGCAATACACATGATATAGAAGGGTTTTATGAACTGTGCCTTTTTGTGAAGTCAGAAAGCCACTGAAAAGTCTCTAAAACTATACCAGCCCAGAAAATGTTTACCTACACAAAATTTATCAAATGCTCTGCGACCATTTAATAAATGTGGTGCTCCTACACATTACCAGCACACAAAAAAAGTGTAGAAAAATGCTTTACTTAGATCTACAATGATAAATGCCGACCATTATCCCGTTAATATATATATAGTCAAAAAAGGAAGAAGCTGCACCCCAGAATAGGTAGAAAAAAGTGGTGGTTTATTCACCCATCTTGTGAATGGTGCTACGTTTCGGTCTTCTCAATGAGACCTTTTTCAAGTTCATATATGTAATTTTTTTTAATTTATTTATTTTATACATAGATACAATACAAAATAGAAAACCCCAAAAAACCATCCCCAACCCCAAAAAAATAGAAAACCCCAAAAAACTAATTTTTATCTCTTGGAAAATGTAAGAGTCTTGTTTGGAGTTCATTAATAGAGATGAGCGAAGTTACAGTGATTCAATTCGTGAAAAAACTTCTCGGCTCGGCAGTTGCTGACTTTATCCTGTATAAATTAGTTCAGCCTTCAGGTGCTCCGGTCGGCTGGAAAAGGTGGATACAGTCCTAGGAGAGAGTCTCCAGCCCACCGGAGCACCTGAAAGCTGAACTCATTTATGCAGGCTGAAGTCAGCAACCGCCGAGCCGAGAAGTTCGTGACAAATCGAACCACTGTAACTTCGCTCATCTCTATTCATAAACATGTGTGAACATGTTGTTCTCTAGCAGTTAGATTTGAGGTTCTCTTCTATTGTGGAAACTAGATGCATTTTCTTGACTTGATATACAAGAATAATTTCAGATGTAAATTTTTTCTGAAAAAAAAAATATAACTTTCAATTTTGTAACAAAAGGCTTGTGAGGTTAGAGTTTCTTTTTATGAACACATGGTATTTCCATATAGCTTTGTTGACAAAAATGCAGTATTTTATTAGTACTGACCATTGATGTATTTTCTGTTAAGATACAACTGTTTGTCATTGTATGGTTTTAGTGGTTCATTGTCTTTTTTTAATGGCAATAAAACATGTATGTGTTGCTATGGCCTTCACCTTCCTCTCCCAGATCAATTATCCTCCAATATTTAGTCCTGCTCACTGGGGTTTTGGAGACCCATACAGCTTTAACGCTCTCTTCTTTGTATGATGAACTTTTAGTGGACTCAGATCCCAGATGATTGCCCTAGCTCATGCTCTAACCATCAGGTATACTCAGAGTTTGTAACCCCATCAGCTTACTGAGATCAGGGCAATGAGCTCACTTTCTACAGGAATAGACTTTACCTTTGGGTAGAGAGCTCTTTTAGCAGCTCCAACACTATGGGTCTCTCCAGATGTTACAACATTTTACGTACGTTCAACGGACAATCTCCTCTACCATCTGAAGATATGAAGTAGTGGAGGGATCCAAGTTACACATTTCTTGGTACTGGAATAAACAATACTTTTTTTTCTGACATAAGTCGTGAAGCAAGCATTCAGATTTTAACATATAGTAACATTTCTTGACTTGAATGTGAATCAATATGGATACAGCTGGCTTGGTGCTCACTAGACTGGGGTGAACGGTCTATAATCCTTGCTATTCACCCTAACTCTTGCAGGAAGCTGTAGTCTTTGCTGGAGAAGTAATCCCTTAGTAATAGTTCCTAGAATAGTCACCTACTGGCAGCCAAGGTCAGTGAATATGACAGAAGGAAAATGTAGAGCAGGACAGACCAGGAGTACAGACATCAGAAAATGGAACCAGTGCCATATGCTAATGCACCCTAGGTAGTCATCAGGTTGTTCGGCAACCTGTATTCGTCACCATGTTGGGGGAGCCAGATTAGTGACGTGGCCATGCCCAGGCTGTCAATGACGCCTGATTAGGAGTGGTTACAACCTGCAGCAAGTTGACTACTACAAGATGTGGCACAACGCAATGACTACATATGGGGCATTAGCATGTGGCACAAGACAATTTTAAAAGTCATTTTCTTTGAGCGAGGACAGGCAGAAGGACATGACCGCATGGTAAGAAAGCTGATATAACAAGTTATATAGGGCAAACGTTTGTTGGCAGAATTTCTTTTAAGGATACATGTAAAATGGGTTAAAATATTTCGGGAAATAAACTTGGTAAATGTATGCAGCCTAATGGAAACTATGTCAGGTTATTTTTTACCTATTTATGGAGATGTGACTGGTAGAGTGAAAGCACAGTGATCACTTCTTCATAATCTCACATAAGTGAGTCTACCTCTCACATTTTTATATCTTCTCATGGGACAACACAGAAGAAATGACCCTCTGCTACAATGTTAGGCGATGTACAGCCTGCATAAGGGTTTACTTTTGCTGCCCCTTAAAATAACTCAACACACAGACATTAATGCCTAAACCTTGTTAACAAAAGCGAGTACAACCCTGTGTGGAAATGTCCAAATTGGGCCCAATTAGTCATTTTCCATCCCAGATGTCATGTGACTTGTTAGTGTCACAAGGTCTCAGGTGTGAACGGGGAGCAGGTGTCTTAAATTTTGTTATTGGTCTCGCTCTCTAATCACTAGAAGTTCAACATGACACATCATGGTAAAGAACTCTCTGAAGATCTGAAAAAGGAATTGTTGTTCTATATGGCCTAGGCTATAACAAGATTGCCAAGACCCTGAAACTGCAGCATGGTGGACAAGACCATACAGTGGTTTCACAGGACAGCTTTAATTTAGAACAGGCCTTGCACATGCTTAGCATCACATCCAGAGATTGTCTTTAACCCCTTAAGGACCCAGCCAATTTTCAGTGTAGGACAACTGGAAGAAAGAGGTGTGCTCCTAGTGTGATACTGCGAGATCTTAATGTAAGGTGTGTGGGTAAAATGCACCTTACCGTGTGATGTTGTACTAAGAGTACAACACCATAAACTGCATGTAAACTCGCTTGAAGAAGGTGTCAGCCTAGGCGTCCTATTCCCGTAACTTCTCAGTCCGGTGGATACAATAAAACAAAGATAAAAAATTTAGACAATCCGAATGGCGCCTTCCTTTAAAGAATGAGAATTGCCAGGATTTTAAAAGGCAATTTTTATTGGAGATGGTGCAACTTAAAAGTTTTGAATCCGGGCCGGATTCTTCGTCAGGCAGGATGGGTTACAGAGAAAACGCACCAGTTTTTTAAATGTACAAGTAACAAAACTGCCGCCGGGTCACAAGGTCAGGGAGGAGGGAAAATGCTAAAACATTTTAATAAAATATATATATATAAATATGTGCATGAACATCTCAAAACATTTATATAAGCAAGTATTTAAAATCCTGATTGGATTAGGTATATGTCAGCAGCGCTGAAATGCATTGATACATCAGCGTAGTGAAAACAGTTAAGCGAGGGAGTCAGTTGTTACAATGTAGCAATGCAGCAAAGAGGCTGATTGCTAGATACAAGATGTATTACTATGTCCTCTGCTAGCCTCACAGAGTTAGGATGGGACATGATACACTAGTTTGAAAAGCACTGGGGCTATACACCTTGCCGCTTTTTGCAGCGCTGGAGACACTAAGATAGCGGCCCACTCTTGATCGGTACATAAGAAAAAAAGCTTCAGATCCGGTACAGTTGTAGAGGAAGTAGCGCAATCTTATCTTATTTGTAATTGAAAGGATATTCGGGAGTCATGTATATTGTAAGTACTGTGACTTCCACCTCGGTGTTCTATGAAACCAGTCCCATTACGGGCCAAATATATCTCTGCATTCGGCCCGTAATGGGACCGGGTTCATAGAACACCGAGGTGGAAGTCACAGTACTTACAATATACATGAGTCCCGAATATCCTTTCAATTACAAATAAGATAAGATTGCGCTACTTCCTCTACAACTGTACCGGATCTGAAGCTTTTTTTCATACGTCCCGATCAAGAGTGGGCCGCTATCTTAGTGTCTCCAGCGCTGCAAAAAACGGCGAGGTGTATAGCCCCAGCGCTTTTCAAACTAGTGTATCATGTCCCATCCTAACTCTGTGAGGCTAGCAGAGGAATACATAGTAATACATCTTGTATCTAGCAATCAGCCTCTTTGCTGCATTGCTACATTGTAACAAATGACTCCCTCGCTAAACTGTTTTCACTTCGCTGGTGTATCAATGCATTTCAGCGCTGCTGACATACACCTAATCCAATCAGGATTTTACATACTTTCTTATATAAATGTTTTGAGATGTTCATGCACATATCTTTATATATAGATTTTATTAAAATGTTTTAGCATTTTCTTTCCTCCCTGACCTTGTGACCCGGCGGCAGCTCTATTACTTGTACATTTAAAAACTGGCATGTTTTCTCTGTAACCCATCCTGCCTGACGAAGAATCCGGCCCGGATTCAAAACTTTTAAGTTGCACCATCTCCAATAAAAATTGCCTGTTAAAATCCTGGCAATTCTCATTCTTTAAGGCAGTGTTTCCCAACTAGTGTGCCTCCAGCTGTTGCAAAACTACAACTCCCAGCATGCCCGGACAGCCGTTGGCTGTCCGGGCATGCTGGGAGTTGTAGTTTTGCAACAGCTGGAGGCACACTAGTTGGGAAACACCGCTTTAAGGAAGGCGCCATTCGGATTGTCTACATTTTTTTATCTTAATATTCAGTGGAGGACCTGGCACATCTGACCACTGTCATTTTAAGCATTAATAACTCTGGGATGCTTTTACCTTTCATTCTGATTCTGAGAATGTTTGTTTGTTTTTTAGTGACATATTCTACTTTATGTTAGTGGTAAAATTTTGTCAATTCTTGCATCATTTCTTGGTGAAAAATGCCAAAATCAGATGAAAAAAATTGAAAATTTTGCTTTTTTTTTTTTACTTTGAAGCTCTCTGTTTATAAGGAAAATGAATATTCCAAATTAATTTTATATTGGTTCACATATACCATATGTCTACTTTATGTTTGCATAATAAAGTTTACATGTTTTTACTTTTGGAAGACATCAGAGGGCTTCAAAGTATAGCAGCAATTTTCCAATTTTTCACAACATTTTCAAAATCAAATTTTTCAGGGACCAGTTCAGGTTTAACCCCTTAAGGACACATGACGTTCTCATACGTCTCCATTTCCGAGTCCTTAAGGACACATGACGTATGAGAACGTCATGTGTTTTACCGGCCCCCCGCAACCATCTGGAGCGGAGCCGGTGCCTGATGCCTGCTGAAATCGTTCAGCAGGCATCGGGGCATATCGCCCAGGGGGTCATTATGAACCCCCATGTCGGCGATGGCCGCAGATCGCTGGACAATTCAGTCCAGCGATCTGCGGCGGATTCCGGGTCAATCGGGTCTCCAGTGACCCGGTGACCCGGAATTATTGGCTGATCGGGGCCGTAAGAGACGGCCCCGAACAGCCAGATCCAGCAGGGGTGAGGTGGCACTGGTGCCACCTCACGATCGCCCTGATTACCGGCCGACCAATCAGGGCGCCTGCTGCGGGTGTCACTCCCGCAACCCGCTCCGCCCCTCTTCCGGAGGACGTGAGCGGGTGCGGGACGTGCACCCCAGGTGCTGGGGACCCCGATCCCCAGCGTCAATGTTGGGATCGGGGCCCCAGGAGCAGCGGCGGCGGCGGAGACGACGAGGGACTGACCTGTGCGGCGAGGATCGTTGGAGGTGAGTGACAGCCTCCTGCTGTTGCTTAGCAACAGCTCCCAGCATGCAAAAAGGGCATGCTGGGAGCTGTAGTTATGCAACAGCAGGAGGCAGACCACCACAAGTCCCAGCATTCCTTTATGGGCATGCTGGGACTTGTAGTTTTGCAACAGCTGGAGGCACATTCTTTCTATGGAAAAGTGTACCTTCAGCTGTTGTATAACTACAACTCCCAGCTTGCACAATCAGCTAAAGTGCATGCTGGGAGTTGTAGTGGTGCATCTGGTGGTTGCATAACTACAACTCCCAGCATGCCCGTTGGCTGTCGGTGACTGCTGAGAGTTGTAGTTTTGCAACAGCTGAAGGCACACTGAGTTAAGTAGCAAACCAGTGTGTCTCCAGCTGTTGCATAACTACAATCCCCAGCATCCCCAGCCAAAGTAGTATGCCTCCAGCTGTTGCATAACTACAACACCCAGCATGCCCTTCCGCTGTCCGTACATGCTGGGGGTTGTAGCTTTTGCAACAGCTGAAGGCACACTGGTTGCAAAACACTGAGTTTGTTACCAAACTCGGTGTTTCACAACCAGTGTGCCTCCAGCTGTTGCAAAACTACAACTCCCAGCATGCACTGATAGACCGTACATGCTGGGAGTTGTAGTTTTGCAACAGCTGGATGTCCCCCCCCCCCCCCCCCCCCCAATGTGAATGTACAGGGTACACTCACATGGGCGGAGGATTACAGTAAGTATCCGGCTGCAAGTTTGAGATGCGGCAAAATTTCTGCCGCAGCTCAAACTGCCAGCGAGAAACTACTATGAACCCCTGCCCGTGCGACTGTACCCTAAAAACACTACACTACACTAACACACAATAAAATAAAAAGTAAAAAACATTACGTATACACATACCCCTACACAGCCCCCCTCCCCTCCCCAATAAAAATGAAAAACGTCTGGTACGCCACTGTTTCCAAAACGGAGCCTCCAGCTGTTGCAAAACAACTACTCCCAGTATTGCCAGATAGCCGTTGACTGTCTAGGCATGCTGGGAGTTTTACAACAGCTGGAGGCACCCTGTTTGGGAATCACTGGCGTAGAATACCCCTATGTCCACCCCTATGCAAGTCCCTAATTTAGGCCTCAAATGCGCATGGCGCTCTCACTTTGGAGCCCTGTCGTATTTCAAGGCAGTTTAGGGTCACATATGGGGTATCGCCGTACTCGGGAGAAATTGCCTAACAAATTTTGGGGGGTATTTTCTGCTATTACCCTTTTTAAAAAATGTAAAATTTTTGGGAAAACAAGCATTTTAGGTAAAAAAAAATATATATTTTTTTACATATGCAAAAGTCGTGAAACAGCTGTAGGGTATTAAGGTTCAAATTACCCCTTGTTACGTTCCCCGAGGGGTCTAGTTTCCAAAATGGTATGCCATGTGTTTTTTTTTTGCTGTCCTGGCACCATAGGGGCTTCCTAAATGCGGCATGCCCCCCAAAAACCATTTGTCGCTCCTTCCCTTCTGAGCCCTCTACTGCGCCCGCCGAACAATTAACATAGATATATGAGGTATGTGCTTACTCGAGAGAAATTGGGTTTCAAATACAAGTAAAAAATTTCTCCTTTTTACCCCTTGCAAAAATTCAAAAATTGGGTCTACAAGAACATGCGAGTGTAAAAAATGAAGATTTTGAATTTTCTCCTTCACTTTGCTGCTATTCCTGTGAAACACCTAAAGGGTTAAAACACTTACTGAATGTCATTTTGAATACTTTGGGGGGTGTAGTTTTTATAATGGGGTCATTTATGGGGTATTTCTAATATGAAGACCCTTCAAATCCACTTCAAAACTGAACTGGTCCCTGAAAAATAGTGAGTTTGAAAATTTTGTCAAAAATTTCAAAATTGCTGCTGAACTTTGAAGCCCTCTGGTGTCTTCCAAAAGTAAAAACTCATAAATTTTATGATGCAAACATAAAGTAGACATATTGTATATGTGAACCCAAAAAAATATATTTTGAATATCCATTTTCCTTACAAGCAGAGAGCTTCAAAGTTAGAAAAATGCAAAATTTTCATTTTTTTCATCAAATTTTGGGATTTTTCACCAAGAAAGGATGCAAGTTACCATAAAATTTTACCACTAAGTTAAAGTAGAATATGTCACGAAAAAACAATCTCGGAATCAGAATGATAACTAAAAGCATTCCAGAGTTATTAATGTTTAAAGTGACAGTGGTCAGGTATAAAATACCTTAAGGTATAAAATGGCCTGGTCCTTAAGGGGTTAAAGTGGATTTGAAGGGCCTTCATATTAGAAATACCCCATAAATGACCCCATTATAAAAACTGCACCCCTCCAAGTATTCAAAATGACATTCAAAAGGTTTGTTAACCCTTTAGGTGTTTTACAGGAATAGCAGCAAATTGAAAGAGAAAATTAAAAATCTTCATTTTTTACACTGGCATGTTCTTGTAGGCCCAGTTTTTGAATTTTTACAAGGGGTAAAAGGAGAGAAATCTTCCTAAAATGTGTAACCCAATTTCTCTCGAGTTAGGAAATACCTCATAAGCGTATGTCAAGTTATCGGCGGGTGCACTAGAGGGCTCAGAAAGGAAGGACCAACAGTGGGATTTTGGAGAGTGAGTTTTTCTGAAATAGTTTTTGAGAGGAAGGTCACATTTAGGAAGCCCCTATTGTGCCAGAACAGTAAAAAAAAAAAAAAACACATGGCATACTATTTTGGAAACTACACCCCTCAAGGAACATAACAAGGGGTAAAGTGAGCCTTAAAGTTTGATGACTTTTCGTTAAAGTTGGATGTGTAAATGTTTATTTTTCCACTAAAATGCTAGTTTTCCCCCAAATTTGAAATTTTTACAAGGGGATAAGATGTCCAAAGGATAGGGGATAAGATAGTCAGATCGCCGCGGTCCCGCTGCTGGGGGGCCCCGGGATCCCCGCTTCAGCACCGCGCTATCATTACAGCACAGAGCGATCGCTCTACACGTAATGACGGGCAGTACAGGGGCCGGAGCATCGTTACGTCACATCCCACCCCTTTCAATACAAGTCTATGGGAGGAGGCGTTGCGGTCATCACGCCCCCTGCCATAGACTTGCATTAAGGGGACGGGCCATGATGTCACGAGGGGCGGAGCCATGATGTCACGCTGCTCCGTCCCCTGTATCGCCCATCATTAAGCACAGAGCGAACAGCGCGGTGCCGCAGCAGGGATCCCGGGGCTCCCCAGCAGTGGGACCGCGGCGATCTGACATCTTATTCCCTATCCTTTGGATAGGGGATAAGATGTCTAGGGGTAGAGTACCCCTTTAAGACCCAGGGTCCCATGACGTAGCGGTACATCATGGGTCCTTAAGGGGTTAAAGGGTTACTCCGGTGGAAAACTTTATTTTTTTTAAATCAACTGGTGCCAGAAAGTTAAACAGATTTGTAAATTATAGTAGAACGAAGATAGAAAAATGTCCGCACTCACCATGCCATATCAAATGATTCGCTTTATTGGATTCTTCAGATTTCCATAAAAAAGCATAAGACAAAAACACCCGAGTGCAGGGAGGGGGAGCAGCTCCGGGCAAGGAGACTAGGAGCGGCTGTCAGGAACAACAGCACCATTTCGCGTTATTCACGCATCTTCCGGTTCCGGCTCCCCGGTCACTGGCTGGGAGGCCACTCCTCCCGCACGTGTCGTCGCCGCCGCTGACCCTGCACGCCCGCTGCCGGACTCTGCAGTATCAGTAAGCATCAGGAGGGGGAACTGGGTATGTGTGTGATGGAGGGAACGGGGTATGCGGGGGGCAGGGTGTTTGTGACGGAGGGAACGGGGTATGCGACGGCGGGCGTAGCGCCGCATGGCACTAAGTTATAGTTCATCTATACAGGGTGCCTCCAGCTGTTTCACTACTAAAACTCCCAGCATGCCCTGACAGCCAATAGATGTCAGGGCAAGCTGGGAGTTGTAGTGATGAAACAGCTGGAGGCACCCTGTGTAGATGAACTAAGGGCGGAAGTCCCCCCCAGCAGGCATCAGTGACGTGGTGCCTGCTGGGGAAGTCTGCCTGGTAGTGAGCACACTACCAGGCAGACAAAAAGTTATTTTTAATATAGTAAAAAAAAAAAAAAAAAAAAGCAGGGAGGGGGTTAGGGATAGATGGGCAATAGGCAGGGACAGAAAAAAAAATATTGGATGTTGGTAGCTACCCTTTAAGGACTCAGGGTTTTACTGTTTTTGCACTTTAGATTTTTCCTCCTTACTTTTTAAAAATCATAAACCTTTTAATTTTGCACCTACAGACTCATATGATGGATTTTCTTTATTTTTTTTTTGCACGACCAATTATACTTTGTAATGACATTAGTCATTTTACCCCAAAATCTACAGCGAAACACACAAAAAAAATCATTGTGCGACAAAATAGAAAAAAATAAACATAAGAGCCATTTTGTAAATTTTAGGGGCTTCTGTTTCTACACAAGGCATTTTTTTAGTAAAAATGACACCTTCTCTTTATCCTGTAGGTCCATATAAATAAAATGATACCCTACTTTTTTGATTGTGTCTTACTTCTGGAAAAAAACATAACTACATGCACAAAAAAAAATTATTTTTTTTCAACTGTAATTTTTATATAAGAAGTTTTCATGGATACAAATCCCAATATAGGAAAAAGGACATGCAAATAACATCATAGAGGGTCGAGACCCATTAACTGGCAGAGTGTTATGAATAAGAAAATAAACAATAGGGAGGACCACCGTAGGCCAAAAAGACATCTAAGTAAAGGCCTTTCATATCAAGGTACTAATAGAATAAAAGCCCATAACATTATCCATAAAGATGCATGAACAAGCATAAGTCTGCACACCAACAAACACAGGCAGTGAGGCCCAGAGGGCCACATACACCGGGAGGGGTGGGAGGAAGAAACAGAAATGGACCACAAAGACAAACACATAACGAACCACGAGACCCGAGAGGGGGGAAAGAAGAGGAGGTAGAAGAATCAAGGTGGTTGTCGATCAGAAAAGCGGTCCCAAGGTTCCCAAACAGAGAGAAATGAGGGGATAAAATTATTAAAGAGGCCGTGAGGGATTCCAAGGAGCAGATCTCATGTATACGGGTTTACAGGGTCCTCTTCCAACACTTAGCAATAAGAGTTTTAACGGCCAAGGCAATATGCATGAAAAGCTTTAACCCCTTAAGGACTCAGCCCATTTTGGCCTTAAGGACTCAGACAATTAAATTTTTACGTTTTCATTTTTTCCTCCTCGCCTTCTAAAAATCATAACTCTTTTATATTTTCATCCACAGACTAGTATGAGGGCTTGTTTTTTGCGCGACCAGTTGTCCTTTGTAATGACATCACTCATATCATAAAATGTATGGCGCAACCAAAAAACACTATTTTTGTGGGGAAATTAAAACGAAAAACGCACTTTTGCTCATTTTGAAAGGTTTCGTTTTCACGCCGTACAATTTATGGTAAAAATGACGTGTGTTCTTTATTCTGAGGGTCAATACGATTAAAATGATACCCATTATTACATACTTTTATATTATTGTTGCGCTTAAAAAAAATCACAAACTTTTTAACCAAATTAGTACGTTTATAATCCCTTTATTTTGATGACATCTAACTTTTTTATTTTTCCGTATAAGCGGCGGTATGGGAGCTCATTTTTTGTGCCATGATCTGTACTTTTTTTTGATACCACATTTGCATATGAAAAACTTTTAATTAATTTTTTATAATTTTTTTTTTTATAAAATGCATTACAAAAGTAGGAATTTTGGACTTTTATTTTTTTTTTCGTTCACGCCGTTCACCGTACGGGATCATTAACATTTTATTTTAATAGTTCGGACATTTACGCACGCGGCGATACCAAATATGTCTATAAAAAATGTTTTTTACGCTTTTTGGGGGTAAAATAGGAAAAAACTGACGTTTTACTTTTTTATTGGGGGAGGGGATTTTTCACTTTTTTTTTACTTTTACTTTTACATTTTTTTAAATTTTTTTTTACACTTGAATAGTCCCCATAGGGGACTATTCATAGCAATACCATGATTGCTAATATTGATCTGTTCTATGTATAGGACATAGAACAGATCAGTATTATCGGTCATCTCCTGCTCTGGTCTGCTCGATCACAGACCAGAGCAGGAGACGCCGGGAGCCACACGGAGGAAGGAGAGGGGACCTCCGTGCGGCGTTATGAATGATCGGATCCCCGCAGCAGCGCTGCGGGCGATCCGATCATTCATTCAAATCGCGAACTGCCGCAGATGCCGGGATCTGTATTGATCCCGGCACCTGAGGGGTTAATGGCGGACGCCCGCGAGATCACGGGCGTCGGCCATTGCCGGCGGGTCCCTGGCTGCGATCAGCAGCCGGGATCAGCCGCGCATGACACGGGCATCGCTCCGATGCCCGCGGTTATGCATAGGACGTAAATGTACGTTCTGGTGCGTTAAGTACCACCTCACCAGGACGTACATTTACGTCCTGCGTCCTTAAGGGGTTAATGGCTACTTAGATAGAGAGGGGTGAGAGAGGTGAAGAAGGTAAACAAGGGGATCAAGAGGGACCGTAACACCCAGGGCGTCTGATATTAAGCACTGCACTTTTTTCCAATAATCTACTATGAGAGGACAGGACCAGAAAATATGAAACACCGTACCCAGCCCCACCCCACAACGCCAGCATTGAGGAGGGATGTCAGGGTTTAGTCTATTCAATAGTTCCGGAGTGTGATACCAGCCCATAATCAGTTTATATTGGGTTTGCTTGGCAGTGCAAACGGATGCCTTCAAAGCCCTCTCCCAGATAACATGCCACTGAGGCAGGTTAATGGTGGTATTCAGAACATCCTCTCAACAGCCCATTTAACGGTGCAACAGAGGGTCCCCATCAGGGGGCTGGAGAAGTAAGGAATAAATATCAGAGAGAACGCCCCTCACCTGAGGCCTACCACGGCACAACCTTTCGAAGCCAATGGGTAGAGAGACCACTGCGGAGCCAGTCATGGAAGACATAAATTGCTGCAATTGTAGATAGTGGAAGCGCTCAGACGAGGGGAGCTCCCATCGAGCCATCAATTGGTCAAAAGGCAGGAGGGAACGAGATATGGGGTCCACTACATCAGCCCAGCAGAAAAGGCCCCGAGACCCCCATTCCTGCACTATAGCAGAATACAGACCAGAGAGGAAGTCGGATGATAGAGAAAAGACCGCAGAGGGGAAGAGGTTTGAATTTTACCGAGCAATACCCCACACGTATTTAGAGAAAGACATGGGGCCTAGTAGAGGTGAGAGAGAAATAGTAGAAGCCGGAGAGGACCAAAGGAACCAGCCAAAGCTTCTCCCGCTCCATCCAGTGGCTATACGTGTGGTACGAGGACCATGCCGCTAGATGGTGTAGGTGAGTGGCCCAGTAGTATTTTGTCACACCTGGAACCGCCAGTCCCCCCCATAGCCCTACTAGCCATCATGACAGACATTGGCAGACAACGTCTCTTACCGACCCAGATGAAATGAAAAATAGCCGATTGAAAAGGGCGAAGGGCCGATAATGGTATGCGGGTAGGCAACATCTAGAAAAAAAATTGTGGTTTTGGAAGGATCACCATTTTAACTGCTGCAATACGACCAAGTAAGGAGATATATTGTGACACTTCTCCAAAAGAGCCCGAAGTTCCCGGAAAAGGGGAAGATAGTAGAGTAAAGAGAGGAGTAGTGAGAGGTGATGTAAACCCCCAAATACTTAATAGCAGAGGTAGACCATTTAAAGGAATACTTAGAGTGCAAGAGGGTAGACAGAAACGGGGAGATTCAGAGGAAGCGCTTCAGATTTAAAGAGATTGACCTTGACGCGCCCGCAAGTTAATCCCAGCCCGTCACTCACCTCCCTCATCTTCCACCTCTCCGTGTCCTTGGAGTCACGGCGCATGTCCCCCCGCCTCCTTGGGCGCGTGCATGCTGGAGCTCTTTCACTTAAAGGGCCAATGCTCTATTAATCAAGTGTCTACACCTGTCCCCTGTCCTTAAATATCAGCTCCTCCTTTGTTTCCCTGCCAGATCTTTGGTTACCTTGTGCCATAGTGAAAGTCCTGCGTCCCTGTTACCGAGTCCCTTTTCCTTGCTACCTTACCTCCCCTGAACCTGTGTTACCTTCCCTGACCTACTGCCATCTTGCCACGTCCTGCCAGTATCCTTCTGTGCCACGCCACCTCCCAGCCACCTGTGTGGATGAGTAATGCCAGGGATAGCGACCTGGTTGCGGCCTGCCGCAGCAAGACCATCCCGCTTTGTGGCAGGCTCTGGTGAAAACCAGTGGCACCTTAGACTCTGCTCCCTGGCATTGCTCACGTCATCATCCACACAGGCCCAGAGGATCCACCACCTGCTGTGTCCCGTTACAATAGAGGCTAGGGAGAGAAAGTAAAGGACTGGAGAGTGTAAGAAGGACATCATCAGCAAATAAGCATATCTTGAATTCCAGTGATGTCCGGATCCCCCCTTATCATGGCGGCTAGAGGCTCAATGCATAAGGCAAAAACCAGTGGGGACAACAGACATCCCTGACGGGTCCCATTAAACAAAGGAAAGGTTGGGGAGGAAGCATGAGGAAGTTTGAGAGAGGCAGTAAGAGAGGAATGGAGGACAGCCTGCGAAGTAACGGAACTCTAGTTCGTAGCAAAGTAATCAGTCAGACACTTCTGTATCGACTCCTGGGAAGATAGTAATTGAAGAAGAGAATCGATAAGCCTCCAGTGACAGCTCAGGAAGGAAGAAGGAGAGGAAGAAAAAGAAAGGAGAATGGGGCAGTGGTCAGACCAGGAGATCGGCTCAAGAGAGACATCTGAGAGCATGTGTACCATGGGGAGGTTGCCAAAGAAATAGTCTATGCGCATATGGAATTTATGGATGTGGGAGTAAACGTTCCGTCAGGTGGTTTATCCGCCATAAGTCGTATAACGAGGAGTCCCTAATAATCCGTCGGAAAATGGTAGCTAAGCACAGTTGGGCAGGAGTAGGAGGGGTAGTTGAAATAGAGTGGCGGTCCATAGAAGGAGAAAAGATACGATTAAAGTCCCCCCATAGCAGCCAGGCAGAGGATGGGTATTTATGAAGCTTGGCTTCTGAGAGGGCATCCCAGGAGGAAGAGGTAGGTGCGGACAGAGGAGGCACCAAGAACCCAGAGGGGAGATCATGAGTCCCCTGAGAGGGCAGGCGGGAGGTACAAGCTGGCATCATGCAGCCGTGTAGCGGAGGGAGGTTTTCTAGCCCTTCGGGAGGTCCTCCCCATCTAAACAAGCAGGGTCACCAGGTTTTTTTTAGGCTGATTCACGGCCTCTGGAGCGAGTGTACAGCCATTACAGTCGGCGCCAAGCCACGCCCTTCCAAAAATGTATATGTTTAAAAATGTCCACTTCTGACCCCTATATATATTTTTTTTTCCGCATATGGGGATGTATGAGGGCTAATTTTTTGCACCGTGATATGAAGTTTTTATCGGTACCATTTTTGTTTTGATCAGACATTTGATTTTTTTCTATAGTATAAAATGTGACCAAAAATATGCAATTTTGGACTTTGGAATTTTTTTTTAGGTGTACACCATTGACCGTGCGGTTTAATTAACTATATATTTTTTATAGTTTGGACATTTATGCACGCGGCGATACCACATATGTTTATATTTATTTTTATTTACACAGGTTTTTTTTTAAATGAGAAAAGGGGGGTGATTCAAACTTTTATTAGGGAAGGGGTTAAATCATCTTTACTAACTTTTTGTCCCACTTATTTTTGCAATGTTATAGCCCCCTATGACATGCATTACACTGATTTCCTACATTGACCAATGCTATGCCATAGCATTGATCAGTGTTTTCAGTGCTTGACTGCTCCAGCCTGGATCTCAGTCTGAGCAGTAATTTGGTGATCGGACAATGAGGAGGCAGGTAGGGACCCTCCTCGTGTCCGTACAGCTGACCGGGACACCGCGGTTTCACCGCGGTTGTCCCGATAAGCCCGACTAAGCTGCTGGGAATGTTTTTTTTTTTTACTTTAGACGCGGCGATCAACTTTGATCGGCACGTCTGAAGGGTTAATACCAGGCATCACCACGATCGGTGATGTCCAGGATAGCCACGGATCCCGGCTATCGTCAGCCGCCCGGACCGACTCGATATGGCGCGGGGTCACCATTATATTGTGGGAGCCGGCGCTGTACGTAATATACGTCCTGTGTCGTTAAGGGGTTAAAAAAGTAGACATATGATTGCTGCAGAGGTTAAAGGGGTGGCAAGTCAGCCTGAGAGTGGTCAGTCAATACACTGGACACTGTCTCGAATTGGTCTGCATGGCTGTTGTTCGAGAAGCATGTCTTTTCTAAAAATGAAGCACTAGAAAGCCTTCAAACTGTTTGCTAAAGACAAACAGACTGGGGGCATGGATTACTAGAACCATGTCCTGTGCTCCGATATGACCAAGATTAGCCTATTTGGTCCAAGTGTTTGTGGCACTACCAGATGAGGAGTACAAAGACAAGTTTGTCTTACAAACAGTCAACCATGGTGGTGGGAGTGTCATGGTCAGGGCTGCATGAGTGCCGCCGGCACTGGAGAGCTACAATTCATTGAGGGAACAATGAATGCCAACATGTACTGTGACATAATGAAGCAGAGCATGATCCCCTCCTTTTGGAAAAATGTCTGCAGGACAGTATTCCAACATGATAAAGACTCCAAACGAAAGGTGGGGGAGCGCAAGGTCTTTAACATCCACCAGCTTCGTGATGTCATCATGGAGGATTGGAAGAGGACTCCAGTGGCAACCTGTGAGGATCTGGTTAACTCTATGCCCAAAAAGCTTAAAGGAGATATTTCATTAAAAAAAAGTATCTGCAGGATAGGGGATACGTTTTAGATCGCAGTGGGTCTGAGCGCTGTAAACCCCCCTCCCCCCTGCGATATCCTGTACGGAGCATCGGCCCTTCCCAAGAGCGGCATGTCACGACCCCCTCAATATGTCTCTATGGGAGAGCCGTTCTGCTATCTTTGGTTCTCCCATAGAGATATATGAAGGGGCTATTGTGGCTCCTGCTTCGTGCGGGGTTGTGACGCGCTGCTCCAGGGGCGAGCCAGGGCTTGTGGGGTGCCCCAGTGCTCGGACTCCCGTGATCCAAAACTTATCCCCTATAAGTTTTTAGTTTTTTTTCAAAAAGGAGTAGTCCAGTGGTGACTCAGTGACTCCTAAAGATAGGGGATAAGTTGCAGATCGCGGGGGGTCCGACCGCTGGGGCCCCCTGCGATCTCCTGTACGGAGGCCCGACAGCCCACGGGAAGGGGGCGTGTCGACCTCCGCACGAGGTGGCGGCCGACACGCCCCCTCAATACAACTCTATGGCAGAGCCGAAGCGCTGCCTTTGGCAATTTTCGGCTCTGCCATTGAGATGTATTGAGGGCGTGTCGGCTGCCGCGTCGTGCAGGGGTCGACACCCGCTATCTGGGCGGAGTGCCGGGGCCCCGTACAGAGAGATCGCAGGGGGCCCCAGCGGTCGGACCCCCCGCGATCTCAAACTTATCCCCTATCCTTAGGATAGGGGATACGTTTTTCACCACTGGACTACCCCTTTAAGGCAGTACTGGAAAATAGAGGTGACTACCCAAAATATTGACACTTTGGACATTTCCACTTAGAGGTGCACTCACTTTTGTTGCCAAGGTTTAGGCATTAATGACTGTGAGTCATTTTGAGGGGACAGCACATAAGACACTGTTATACAGGCTGTGCACTCAGTACGTTACATTGTTCATTTCTTCAGTGTTGCCCCACTAAAAAAAAGATATAATAAAATATTTACAAAAATGTGAAGGGTGTACTCTTATATGAAATACTGTATGTGTGATTCTTGTAATAATGATCAGTGTCTGACATGGTTTTATTTTTAGCACAAGGTAATTAAAAGTTGTGTTTTCTTTAGTCCAGTGTGTAATGTAATGAAACAACTTTATAATAAAGCAAAGCGTTGACATTGAGTTGACCTCTGAAAGTTCATTGAGTTAATCACAAATCTCCAAGCGCAGCAGTCATGGCTGGCTAATCTTCTGTTTTGATTTAATTAAGTATTAACTGAAGGAGTTGTTGGCTCTCAGTTATGAAACCAGCGCACACAATAATGGAGTCACTTAGCATTGAAATGGAGGAATCAACAATTTACACATGCATTCCACATAACAAAGTAGCTTTTTATGCCAAATCTGATGACAGATGCCTGTAGGAATGAACAACTTACCTGTGACTTATTAGTGTTACACTTTACTGTGCTGTATGTATCTTTATACACTTTTTGTCCAATGTTTACACACATCTATAATGGCTCAAATGTAGCATGATAGTTTTAAGCTTTTATAGGTTTTTCCACTATTAAAAGGAATAGTATATGTGATTACTTCTGGGTTACAAGGGTCTGACCGCCGGGACTTTCACAGATTCTTATAATGAAGAATCTGGTGCAGTTGTGCTTAAAATCTGTGGCACCTTCACAGTTACTTCTTGTACATCAGTACTCCCATTAGCCTACCATTCACTGATGTAGTTGTATTGAAATCCACCTCACAGATGGTCCACGCTACTACACTACTGTGAAGAAAAAAGTTAAAGGAACTTTTAATAAATCTGTCAGGTATCCATTTCTGGTGGATAGGATAACATTATCTGACCACCAAAAAGCAACTTCAACCTGACAGTAAGCAACTTTTGAGTTGGATTGTTTATGACACATAGACATGGGTCTCATTAAAAAATTCTCTGTAGGCCCTATTAAAATAAAATAAAATTAATGTTATTTTCTTCCTTGCCTTCAAACAATCAGTAGCCTGCTTCTTGAAGACTTTCAGTTTCTGTTAACTGAATGAAAGCTAACATTAAATGGTAAATGAAAAATAATTTAAGACTAACATTTTACAAGATCTGGTCTTTTGAAACCCATTACATGAACCATGTACCACTTAAACCACTTAAATTGGGTATTCCCATCTTCAAACGGAAATGCCATAAATTTCGGACAGATGTGGGTCTAATCTCTGGGGCCCATACGTATCTCGAGAATGAGGGCTTCTGGTCCTGTCTGGCCTGCTCGTGGCAACCAGAGATGGTCAGAATGCTTTTTTCTTTTATGACAAAGAGGAGTTGTACATCATTGTTGAAAATAAAATTAGTTGAGTCTTCTTATAATATGTCCAAAGTAAGATAACACTTTTAATCTGGCCATATGTCAGCAAGGATGACAAGAAGGGAAATTTCCCAAGTATGCCTGTCATCGTGGAAGCCTTGTAGAAATCCAATGAACAACCATTTGTATGTATTTGCATAGGAAAAGAGATTACAGATGCAAGAAAAAGCAGGTGAACCATTTGGAATGACACTGATTTTTTGCATTGATTCCTAATAAAAAGTACTGTAGTCTGATTGTTAACTAAGTCACAATTATAGAGCAGCACAATCTAACCGAACTAATAGCACAACAGTTGTCCTGTGTTTGTCTTGAAGTAAGCACATTTAGTACACATTCACAGTCTAGGGAGAATACTTGATTTTAGTAACCAATAAATCCCCTGATAGTATCAAGCACATGCAACAAATGTTTTCTGAAGCTGCAAATAAGATTTGCCCAATGTTTAGAAGTAGAGATTAGTGAGTTCAGCCCGGCAAACCCGGTGTTGTGCCAAACTTTGGAGTGACGGTGGCTCGCTGAACTTTCGAACATTGCCAGGTTCGGCTCACATGAACATGGCAATGGCAATAATAATAGGAGAAGCAATGAGGAACACATAGGTGGAGATTCATCAAAACCTGCGCAGAGGAAGAGTCGTGCAGTTGCCCATATCACCAATCAGATTGCTTTTTTTTATTTTTAATGAGGCCTGTGAAAAAATGAAAGAAGGGATCTGATTGGTTGCTTTGGGCAACTGGTCAACTTTTACTCTGCACAGATTTTGATAACTCTCTCTGATGGAGTTTTGACACCTAAATGAAAGGAGGAAGTACTGGGAACACTAACACCTTCTAAAAAGATCCCCTGTTTTTTAAAAAGACCTCCTAGCTTAAGTAGCTACATTTCAGTATATACACGATAACATTACTAACGACCAATCAGTCTCTTTATGTATATCAAGCATTTTCCCACCTTCATTCTCACAATTTTCATTCATCCGTTTTTTTTTTGGTTTTTTTTTTCTGTTTACCTTGTAACATGTAAAAAAGTAGACACACATAAAGTGATTAAAATATATATCACATCAATTTCACCTCATTTGCACTTTCATAATCCTTCACCCTATTAACTAAACATTAATTAACCTTAATTAACATTAATAAACCTTATATTGCAAAATACTGATTCTAAAATTACCCCCTGGTCCGGTCCTAGTTTTCCAGCTCAGCTTTTGAAAAAGAGACCAAGAGGGTACCGCACCAGGATTACACTATCACACCAGGAGTACTTTGCTGCACGGTAAGTGTGAGAGCTTCGTGGGACCAGCACACGGTTGAATTGCGCACACCAAGTTTTATGTACAGCAGAACTTTCTATTCACAGCATTGAGGAATTGCACACAACGCCGACACTGTAATAGTCTTCATAGAAGACAAAGAATGTACTTTTGCTTGTACAGGAATCCCCCAGGAACGGCGCATAGCGCTACTTTCATTTTTCCCACAGGAGAAGTGTACCATAGCGTACACCCACGACACACTGTGTCTTCAGACGCATTTTCCCTTCACATGCATCAAGACAAAACGGCAGTAATTCGACACACAGTGTCATTAACTTTCTATCCACAGGATATATTTTCTAGTCTCCATAGAAAACAATGGGGGAGATTTATCAAAACCTGTGTAAAGGAAAAGTTGCACAGTTGCCCATAGCAACCAATCAGATAGTTTTTTTCATTTTGCAGAGGCCTTGTGAAAAATGAAAAAAGGGAGCGGATTGGTTGCTATGGGCAACTGGGCAACTTTTCCTCTGGACAGGTTTTGATAAATCTCCCCCATTGTGATACAAATGTAATCTTTAGTGTTTGCTAAATAAGACGTTTTATATTTTTTGCCTGTATATTCTAACATGTGAATTGCACCTTAACTTTGGAAGCATTACCTACCAGATATAGCGGTGCAGCAACATCGTGTACGCATACTATTGACAAGCTCTATATCCTATTATATACTCACTGCAGTTAGTATATCTAATTGCTACACTATACATAGTTCCGTAACACATTGTTTAAGATTATATGGACAGTGGTACACACACTTGTAGGATATACTCATTTTCCAGCAGAGAAAATCATTGTTCGGTGGGCTGACCTCCGACAGTGCCCTCCTGTCACCTGCAGTGTTTTGTACAGTTGGTGGTGCACTACAAATCCCAGCCAGCAGTAAATATGCCCATAAAAGCTATCACATTACAAGCAGTGCAAAGCATTGATCAGTGGGCTGACCTCAGACAGTTACTTCCTGTCACCAGCAGTACTGTGTCCAGTGGTGCACTACAAATCCCAGCCAGCAGTGAACGAGCCTATAAAAACTACTACATTAAAAATACCTAGCAAACTGAGCAAAGCAGTGACCTGACCTATATTTTAGCATAAATACTAATTAAAAACACTGTGAACATGGAATAGCCAAGGCTGAGTTACTTGTATTTTATGGTCTTATGGGTTTATTTTCTGGGTTTAATCAAACATATAGTATTTCTACCGGGGTTAAACAAAACTATGCAGTTAAAAGCATTGAGAGTGAAAGTTGACGAATAGGTGAGTGACAAATAACCCCAAAAACATAAAAACAACCTCCAAATCATTTTCAATAAATAAACAAAGTTTAAACAAGTAGTAAGTTATCACAGGTTACTGAATATTGCCATAATGTTGACATTAGCCTAAAGCCTATGCATACGTTTCAGTTGCTAACATGTTAGCGCAAATGGACGTATGCATACGTCCCGGTGATATCCTGATCAACGCAATGTGCTGCAGGAGATTGCCGGTGGAACCCAGCTGTTAATCACAGCCGGGGTCCCGCTGCAGTTGCCAGTCTCAGCAGCATTAACCCAATAGATGCCGTAATCAGTCCAGATCACAGGCTCTATGGGATTAACGGGGGGGGGGGGCTCTCCTTGTTCACCAACAGCTATCCCGCGATGCGATCGTGTGATCCCAATGGTTGCCATGGCAGCAGGAGGTCAGCTGATGGCCTCCTGTCTGCCTAGTACGGCAGCCTGTGAGGTCCAGCCACTGGCTGGATCGAACAGGCTTTATGTCAGTGTAGTACTGAGAGTTAATCTGTGCTGCAGTACAGATGTACTGCAGCATTGTATAACAGGTAAAAAGTGAAAAGTAAAAAAATAAAAGGTTTTTAAAGGGGTACTCCAGTGGAAAATGTAATTTTTTTTTTTTAAATCAACTGGTGCCAAAAAGTTAAACAGATTTATAAATTACTTCTATTAAAAAATATTAATCCTTTCAGTACTTATTAGCTGCTGAATATTACAGAGGAAATGCTTTTCTTTTTGGAACACAGACTCTGTGCTGAATCACGAGCACAGTGCTCTCTGTCCATTTTAAGAACTGTCCAGAGTAGGAGAAAATCCCCATTACAAACATATGCTGCTCTGGACAGTTCCTAAAATGGACAGAGATGTCAGCAGAGAGCAGTGTGCTCATGATGTCAGCAGAGAGCACTGTGTTCCAAAATGCAAATAATTTTCTCTGTAGTATTCCGCAGCTAATAAGTACTGGAAGGATTAAGATTTTTTAATAGAAGTAATTTACAAAACTTTCTGGCACCAGTTGATTTAAAAAAATAAAAGTTTTCCATCGGAGTACCTCTTTAAATAAATTAATAAAGTGTAAAAAATAAAAATAAAACCCTATATTATCACCCCCCCAAAAAACGCCCAAATCTATACAAAATAGATATTACCATGTCCATGATGACTTGTACAATAAAAAACAACAACAAAAAACCCCACAAAAAACACAAATTTTGGTCCAAAACATTGAATAAGAAAGTTCAAACGGTCGCATAAATCGCAACAATGGTACCAATAAAAAGTACAGCTTGTCCCACACAAAAAATAAGCCCTCACACAATGCGGTTGGACGAACAATAAAAAAAGTTATGGCTGTCAGAACATGACAATGTAAAAAAAGGGGGGAAAAAAAGGATTTTGTTGAGAAAAGGAAAAAGAACATGAAAAGCTATATAAATTAGACATCGCTATGAGTGTGCCGACCGACAGAAGAAAAATAACATCATTTCTTCCATACAGTGAATGCATAAAATGTTTAGTTTTTTTTAAACGCCAGACATTTTCCAATTTTTCACAATATTTTGAAGTTTTTCACAAAAAGTGCTGCATGAATCAACCAAGATTTACCACTAAAATAATGTACAATATGTCATGAAAAAACGTTTTTAGAATCGTGTTGCTAAGTAAAAGCATGTTGTCAGGATCCGGGTACTGTGAGGATACTGGTGGTGGATCCTCTGTGTCAGTGGGGTGATGACGTGGGCCGTACCAGGGGAACGGAGTCTAAGAGGTTACTGGTATTCACCAGAGCCCGCCGCAAAGCGGGATGGACTTGCTGCGTCAGGTAACCCCCAGGTCGTTCCACCTGATAGCGACTCAACCCCGACTGACGGCTGAGATAGGCGCGGTACAAGGGATTAGGCAAGAGCAAGGTCGGACGTAGCAGAAGGTCAGGGCAGGCAGCAAGGATCGTAGTCAGGGGCAACGGCAGAAGGTCTGGAACACTGGCTTGGGACATACAAGAAACGCTTTCACTGGCACAATGGCAACAAGATCCGGCAATACTGGGAAGGGGAAGTGAGGTAATATAGGCTTAGGCACAGGTGAAGTTACTAATCGGGCCAGGCGCCAATCAGCGGCGCACTGGCCCTTTAAATCGCAGAGAGCCGGCGCGTGTGCCCTAGGGAGCGGGGCCGCGCGCGCCGGGACTGGACAAACAGGGAACAGGTCGGGTAAGCAGGCTGGAATGCGAACCGCGAGCGGGGGCGCGTCCCGCATCGCGGGTCGCATCCCCGCCAGAGACACTAGCGCAGCGCTCCCGGTCAGCGGGTCTGATCGGGACGCTGTGAGCAGGTAAACGCTGCGAGCGCTCCGGGGAGGAGCGGGGACCCGGAGCGCTCGGCGTAACACATGTCAGTTATTACTTAACAAGACAGGCCAGATTAGGCTTGGTCATTAAGGTTAAAAAAAGACGGCATCCTTAAAGGGTTAAAACTACTTTAAAACAACTTGACCCTAGCAGTGTTATACATGGCATTTGAACTCTTAGGCAGTGTTATACATGGGTTTTAAGGCTTATTTAATTGCAAGTTTGCCGAGAACCTGTTTGCAGAGAACCAAACATTTTCCGAAAGTCCAGTGAATCGAACTTTTGAATATTTAACTCGTCATTAGTAAAAAGGAATTGTGGACAGATGTGCAGATTTGTTACTAAACCAAATTGTCTTTAATAGAGAACATTCTGAACTGTTGATACTCTCTAGGGGTGGGGTCCTGTTGTGGACTCCAATAACACAATGGGCAATCTTTAAGGAGGTTGGAAATAACTCATCAGTAACAGTAAAAGATATACAGAAAACTCTACAAACTGCAACAACATTTGTTTATGAGTCCACTGAAAACATTGTGTCCCCTAAACATTGCCTCATCTGAGATTATCTGAGTGTTCTACAATGCTTTGTGGAAAATATTCTAGGCACACAATTCCCAAAAGTATTACTGTTTGGAAGAAATAGCCAACACTATGTTTGGAGAACAAATAACCCCGCACACTAAAACCTCATTCCAACTGTGAAGCATGGTGGAAGGGACATCATGCTTTAAGGATGCCTAGGGGCATTGACCACTTAAAACTATAAAAGCAGTATTACGTCTTGAGAAAAATAATGGTCAAAAAAAGTAGCAAAGGACTACCAAAGTACAACATCCCTCTGTTTGGCAGAATCTAAGTACATTTGAGCCCACTATCAGGCAGGATGGACTTTGCTGCTAGGCACCCAGGTCGTTTCTGCGAAGTCAGGTGGCAAACAGATGATGCAGAAAAAAGACTGTAAACAAACCCAGAGAGTCCAGGATGGGTGAGTAGTCAACTAGCTGGGGTCAGAACTAGGAGGGAATGGATAAACCAATACAACAGGCAAAGAGTTAACCAATAAACAGTCCAGAGTAAGAAATTAAAGGAAGCATGGAGAACCAATAATCATTAGGCAAAGGGTTGACCAAAGTATTTATACAAAGTCAGAAGCCAGAGTATCCACTAACCACCAAGGCAGAGTTAAATAGCAACAGGTAGGAGCCAGGAAGCATAAAGAATAACAGGCATTGACACTCTGTAAGTGCGTGTCTTTAAGAGGACCGGTGGTCAGTCCAAATTATAGCACTGGGAGTCATTATTAAATTGGTGTTTTTACCTTTTTGTTACACCCCCCCCCCCCACCCTCTCATTCACAAGATATATGGGTTTCACTTTTTAGTAGACTCTTCACTGAATAGCCAGGTGGGTGGCAACTTTATTGCAAATGGGGTGTGATTACTCGGCTCAGGGGGTGTAATTAGGACCTTATACATAATTCAGACTCCTAATCATCAACCCCCCCCCCCCACCCAACCCTAGCATTCCCATGTAGCAATATGTGTTTAGACGCTTTCACTTTTTCACATTTTGTTAGGTTGCGGCCTTGTGTTAAAATAGTAAAAAATCATGAAAGTTTCCCCCATCATTCTGCACTCATTACCCTATAATAACAAAGTGAAAACAGAATGTCAGAAATGTTTGATAATTAATTGAAAAGAAAATGCTTATTGCATTGCCAAAGGTTATCAGACCATTCACTCAGTTCTTAGTTTGGCAGAGATTCTTCTAGGGTACAATGCCACAAGGTTTGCACACTTGGATTTTGGGATTTTCTGCCATTCCTATCTGCAGATCCTTTCTAGTTTTTTCAGGTTGGAATGGGGCCCATTGGTGGAAGCCATTTCACGGTATCTCCAGAGATGTTCGACTGGTTTAAGTCAGGGCTCTGGCTGGGCCACTCAAGGACATCCACAGAATGGGACACTCCTGTGTTGTCTTGGCCGTGCACTTAAGGACATTATCTTGTATAAAGGGGATTCTTTGGCCCAGTATGGTCTTTAACTTTTTTTTTATATATCAACTGGCTCCAGAAAGTTAAACAGATTTGTAAATTACTTCTATTAAACAATCTTAATCCTTTCAGTACTTATGAGCTTCTGAAGTTGAGTTGTTCTTTTCTGTCTAAGAGCTCTCTGATGACACGTGTCTCGGGAACTGCCCAGTTTAGAAGAAAATCCCCATAGCAAACCTCTTCTAAACTGGGCGGTTCCCAAGACACGTGTCATCAGAGAGCACTTAGACAGAAAAGAACAACTGAAATTCAGAAGCTCATAAGTACTGAAAGGATTAAGATTTTTTAATAGAAGTTATTTACAATCTGTTTAACTTTCTGGAGCCAGTTGATATATATAAAAAAAAGTTTTTTCCTGGATAACCCCTTTAAATTGGCAGATAAAATGCGCTCAGTCTGGTGTAGCTTCTGTCATTCATTACAATAAAATTCATGCATAAATTAAACAGGTGGAATGTAATGCAGGGAATGAGTTATGAAGAACATAACACTCTTTCCAAGTTTCCACACAGTTCTCACAATGTTTTTCTTTTTTCTTATGAAGTTACTTTGGTGTTTTGCATTTCCATCACTCAAAGTCACTTTGAATCCTAAACTCTCTTGATTTGTATACATAAGATGGCTGTGACTAAAGGCTGCTTCCTGAGCTATGCAGGTGCAATATTTCTAAAAGTCTTGTATATTTTTGCATTGAGCACTGTTCTCTTTCTCTAAAGTCAAGAATTACAGAGTTGGTTACATGAGACCAGAGTGATATTGTCAGTTGTCTAAGTGTCATTGTGTTATCCTTTTAATGCGACTAACATCTAGAAATTATATCATTGTTTTACACTCTAAATATCAGTCAAGCTACAATAAAACCATACTTTAGCAAGATTCTGAGATGGACTGTATACATTTTTGGCATCATGCTTTGAAGACATGCCCTTAACCTATAGCATTTCACAAATACGAAATAGTGCATATGGCCCCTTCATCAAACACCAAAATTAACCCCTTAAGGACCAGGCCATTTTACACCTTACGGACCAGAGCGTTTTTTGCACATCTCACCACTGTCACTTTAAACATTAATAACTCTGGAATGCTTTTAGTTATCATTCTGATTCCGAGATAGTTTTTTCGTGACATATTCTACTTTAACTTAGTGGTAAAATGTTATGGTAACTTACATCCTTTCTTGGTGAAAAATCCCCAAATTTGATGAAAAAAATGAAAATTTTGCATTTTTCTAACTTTGAAGCTCTCTGCTTGTAAGGAAAATGGATATTCAAAATATATTCTTTTTGGGTTCACATATACAATATGTCTACTTTATGTTTGCATCATAAAATTGATGAGTTTTTACTTTTGGAAGACACCAGAGGGCTTCAAAGTTCAGCAGCAATTTTGAAATTTTTCACAAAATTTTCAAACTCACTATTTTTCAGGGACCAGTTCAGGTTTGAAGTGGATTTGAAGGGTCTTCATATTAGAAATACCCCATAAAAGACCCCATTATAAAAACTACACCCCACCAAAGTATTCAAAATGACATTCAGTAAGTGTATTAACCCTTTAGGTGTTTCACAGGGATAGCAGCAAAGTGAAGGAGAAAATTCAAAATCTTCATTTTTTACACTCGCATGTTCTTGTAGACCCAATTTTTGCAAGGGGTAAAAAGGAGAAAATTTTTACTTGTATTTGAAACCCAATTTCTCTCGAGTAAGCACATACCTCATATGTGTATGTAAAGTGTTCGGCGGGCGCAGTAGAGGGCTCAGAAGGGAAGGAGCGACAAATGGTTTTTGGGGGGCATGTCACCTTTAGGAAGCCCCTATGGTGCCAGGACAGCAAAAAAAAAAACACATGGCAAGGGGTAAAGTGAACCTTAATACCCCACAGGTGATTCACGACTTTTGCATATGTAAAAAAAAAAAAAAATTTTTTACCTAAAATGCTTGGTTTCCCAAAAATTTTACATTTTTAAAAAGGGTAATAGCAGAAAATACCCCCCAAAATTTGAAGCCCAATTTCTCCCGATTCAGAAAACACCCCATATGGGGGTGAAAAGTGCTCTGCTGGCGCACTACAGGTCTCAGAAGAGAAGGAGTCACATTTGGCTTTTTGAAAGCAAGTTTTGCTCTGGGGGCATGCCGCATTTAGGAAGCCCCTATGGTGCCAGAACAGCAAAAAAAAAAAAAACACATGGCATACCATTTTGGAAACTAGACCCCTAGGGGAACGTAACAAGTGGTAATGTGAACCTTAATATCCTACAGGTGTTTCACGACTTTTGCATATGTAAAAAACATATATATTTTTTTTTACCTAAAATGCTTGGTTTCCCAAAATGTTTTCAATTTTAAAAAGGGTAATAGCAGAAAATACCCCCCAAAATTTGAAGCCCAATTTCTCCCAATTCAGAAAACACCCCATATGGGGGTGAAAAGTGCTCTGCTGGCGCACTACAGGTCTCAGAAGAGAAGGAGTCACATTTGGCTTTTTGAAAGCAAATTTTGCTCTGGGGGCATGCCGCATTTAGGAAGCCCCTATGGTGCCAGAACAGCAAAAAAAAAAACACATGGCATACCATTTTGGAAACTAGACCCCTCGGAGAACATAACAAGGGGTAATTTGAACCCTAATACCATAGAGGTGTTTTACGAATTTTGCATATGTAAAAAAACTAATTTTTTTTTACCTAAAATGCTTGTTTTCCCAAAAATTTTACATTTTTAAAAAGGGTTTACACAATTTCTCCCGAGTACGGCGATACCCCATATGTGACCCTAAACTGTTGCCTTGAAATACGACAGGGCTCCAAAGTGAGAGCGCCATGCGCATTTGAGGCCTAAATTAGAGACTTGCATACGGCTGGACATAGGGGTATTCTACGCCAGTGATTTCCCAAACAGGGTGCCTCCAGCTGTTGTAAAACTCCCAGCATGCCTAGACAGTCAGTGGCTATCTGGCAATACTGGGAGTAGTTGTTTTGCAACAGCTGGAGGCTCCGTTTTGGAAACAGTGGCGTACCAGACGTTTTTCATTTTTATTGGGGAGGGGAGGGGGGTTGTATATGTAGTGTATATGTAGTGATTTTTACTTTTTATTTTATTTTGTGTTAGTGTAGTGTTTTTAGGGTACAGTCGCATGGGCGGGGGTTCACAGTAGTTTCTCGCTGGCAGTTTGAGCTGCGGCAGAAAATTTGCCGCAACTCAAACTTGCAGCCGGATACTTACTGTAATCCTCCGCCCATGTGAGTGTACCCTGTACGTTCACATTGGGGGGGGGGGGGGAACATCCAGCTGTTGCAAAACTACAACTCCCAGCATGTACGGTCTATCAGTGCATGCTGGGAGTTGTAGTTTTGCAACAGCTGGAGGCACACTGGTTGTGAAACACCGAGTTTGGTAACAAACTCAGTGTTTTGCAACCAGTGTGCCTTCAGCTGTTGCAAAAGCTACAACCCCCAGCATGTACAGACAGCGGAAGGGCATGCTGAGTCTTGTAGTTATGCAACAGCTGGATGCATACTACTTTGGCTGGGGATGCTGGGGATTGTAGTTATGCAACAGCTGGAGACACACTGGTTTGCTACTTAACTCAGTGTGCCTTCAGCTGTTGCAAAACTACAACTCTCAGCAGTCACCGACAGCCAACGGGCATGCTGGGAGTTGTAGTTATGCAACCAGCAGATGCACCACTACAATTCCCAGCATGCACTTTAACTGATTGTGCAAGCTGGGAGTTGTAGTTATACAACAGCTGAAGGTACACTTTTCCATAGAAAAAATGTGCCTCCAGCTGTTGCAAAACTACAGCTCCCAGCATGCCCTTTTTGCATGCTGGGAGCTGTTGCTAATCAACAGCAGGAGGCTGTCACTCACCTCCAACGATCCAAGCCGGGCAGGTCAGTCCCTCGTCGTCGCCGCCGCCGCCGTCACTCCTGGGGCCCCGATCCCAACAGGGACGCCGGGGATCGGGGTCCCCAGCACCCGTCCCGCACCCGCTCACGTCCTCCGCAAGAGAGGCGGAGCGGGTTGCGGGAGTGACACCCGCAGCAGGCGCCCTGATTGGTCAGCCGGTAATCAGGGCGATCGTGAGGTGGCACCAGTGCCACATCACCCCTGCTGGCTCTGGCTATCAGCCAATAATTCCGGGTCACCGGGTCACTGGAGACCCGATTGACCCGGAATCCGCCGCAGATCGCTGGACTGAATTGTCCAGCGATCTGCGGCCATCACCGACATGGGGGGTCATCATGACCCCCCTGGGCGATATGCCCCGATGCCTGCTGAACGATTTCAGCAGGCATCGGGCACCGGCTCCGCTCCAGATGGTTGCGGGGGGTCGGTAAAACACATGACGTTCTCATACGTCATGTGTCCTTAAGGACTCAGAAATGGAGACGTATGAGAACGTCATGTGTTCTTAAGGGGTTAAGAAAGGTGAGGTAATCCAGACTTTTTTGACCAAGGCAACTCCTCTTCTCAGTGACAATACCTCCTGCTGCACTGAAGGTCCTTTCTGACAGGACACTTGAAGCGGGACAGGCCAGAAGTTCGAGCGCAAATTGGGATAGCTCAGGCGACAGGTCAAGCCAGCACACCCAGTAGTCAAGGGGTTCATCGCTCCTCAGAGTGTCGATATCTGCGGTTAAGGCCAGGTAGTCTGCTACCTGTCAGTCAAGTCGTTCTCTGAGGGTGAACCCCGAAGGGCTGTGGCGATGTGTAGGACTTAAAAAGCTCCGCATGTCCTCCATCAACAGCATGTCTGTACAGCTTCCTGTCCTTGCCGGCGTGTTCGTGGGAGGAGGAGGAGGATTACTTTCACCTCTTCCCCTGTTAGATCCCTGTTGTGCTGTGATATGACCCTTATACGCTGTGTACAGCATACTTCTTAATTTATTTTGGACCTGCTGAATCCTTTCCACCTTGCTGTAATGCGGTAACATGTCAGGCACTTTATGTTTATACCGGGGGTCTAGTAGCGTGGACACCCAGTACAGGTCGTTCTCCTTCATCCTTTTTATACGAGGGTCCTTCAACAGGCACAACAGCATGAAAGACCCAATTTTCACAAGGACGGATGCTTAGCTACTCATGTCCCGTTCCTCGTCCTCAGTGATGTCAGTGAAGGTATAATCTTCTTCCCCCCAGCCACGTACAACACCACGGGAACCAGATAGGTGACAAGGAGCACCCTGGGATGCCTGCTGTGGTTGGTCTTCCTCCTCCTCTTCAAAGCCACATTCCTCCTCTGACTCCTCTTCCTCACAATCCTCTTCCAGCGTTGCCGCAGGTCCAGCAAGCGATGCTGATAAGGCTGATTCTGGTGGTGATGGTGTCCACAACTTTTCCTCTTCACGCTCATCTACTGCCTGATCCAGCACTCTTCGCAGGGCATGCTCCAGGAAGAAAACAAACGGTATGATGTCGCTGATGGTGCCTTCGGTGTGACTGACCAGGTTTGTCATCTCCTCAAAAGGACGCGTGAGCCTACAGGCATTGCGCATGAGCCTCCAGTAACGTGCCAAAAAAATTCCCAGCTCCGCAGATGATGTCCTAGCACCCCGGTCATACAAATATTCGTTGACGGCTTTTTCTTGTTGGAGCAGGTGGTCGAACATTAGGAGTGTTGAATTCCAACGTGTCGGGCTGTCGCAAATCAAGCACATCACTGGCATGTTGTTTCGCCGCTGGATATCTGACAAGTGCGCCATGGCCGTGTAGGAATGCCTGAAATGGCCACACACCTTCCTGGACTGCTTCAGGACATCCTGTAAGCCTGGGTACTTGAGCACAAAGCGTTGTACAATCAGATTACACACATGTGCCACGCACGGCATATGTGTCAACTTGCCCAACCTCAATGCCGCCAACAAATTTGTTCCGTTGTCACAAACCACTTTGCCAATCTCCAGTTGGTGCGGAGTCAGCCACTGGTCCACCTGTGCGTTCAGGGCCGACAGGAGCGCTGGTGCGGTGTGACTCTCCGCTTTGAGGCAAGTCAACCCCAAGATGGCGTGACACTGCCGTATCCGGGATGTGGAATAGCACCTGGGGAGCTGGGGGGGGGATGTCGGTGATGTGGATCAAGACGCAGCAGTGGAAGAGGATGTTATGGAAGAGGATGGAGTAGGAGGAGTAGAGTAGGTGGCAGCAGGCCTGCATGCAAGTCGTGGCGGTGTCACCAACTCCTCTGCATAGCCACGCATTCCATGCTTGGCAGCCGTCACCAGGTTTACCCAATGAGCAGTGTAGGTGATATACCTGCCCTGACCATGCTTTGCAGATCAGGTATCAGTGGTCAGATGGACCCTTGCCCCTACACTGTGTGCCAGACATGCCCTAATTTCCTTTTGCACAATGGAGTAAAGGTTGGGGATTGCCTTTTGTGCAAAAAAATTTCGTCCGGGTACCTTCCATTCCGGTGTCCCAATGGCTACAGATTTTTTAAAGGCCTCAGACTCCACCAGCTTGTATGGTAAAAGCTGGCGGGCTAGCAGTTTCGACAAGCCAGCTGTCAGACGCCGGGCTAGGGGGTGACTATGAGACATTGTCTTCTTGCGCTCAAACATCTCCTTGACAGACACCTGACTGTTGGCAGATGTGCAGGAACTGCTCAAGGCGAGAGACGGAGAGGCAGATGGTTGAGAGGGGGCAAGGAGGGCAGCAGTGGTTGACCTAGCTGAAGATGCTGGACCAGGAGGAGGATGGCGGCTTTGACTTTGTGTGCTGCTTGTACTGAAGTGTTGATCCCATAGGCGTTTGTGATGTGACATCATGTGCCTTCGCAAAGCAGTTGTGCCCAGGTGGATGTTGGACTTCACACGACTCAGTTTCTTCTGGCACAGGTTGCAAATGGCCTCGCTGTTGTCAGAGGCAGACACACAAAAAAAATGCCACACTGCTGAGCTCTGCGATGACGGCATTCTGGTGGTGGCAACAGCATGCGTTGATTGGCGTCCCGTCTTACTGACCCCGTGTGCCCATGCATGCTGTCTGACTGTGCCACTAGCTCCTTGTGACAACCTCCCCCTGCTTCCAACTCGTCTCCTCCTCCTCTCTGTCTCCCCATCCGAACTTTCCCCCTCTTCTTCTCTTCTAGCGGGCACCCACGTGGCATCCACGGACACATCGTCATCATCAACACCTTCACCGCTATCTCACACCTCAAGAAAGGAAGCAGCAGCGGGTACAACATCATCATCACACCGTACGTCCATGTGTGTAATGCTGCCTGACTGAGACATATCCCTGTTAACTACATCCTCTGGCAATAATGGTTGTGCATCACTCATGTCTTCAAACTGATGTGTAAATAACTCCTGACGGATCAAGTATAACTGCTGTGGTGCTAGTGTTAGTGGTGGCGGCAGGCGGGCAAGTGGTAGCATGAAAGGTGCCCGAAGCTAAGCTAGAGGAGGAGAAGGACGGTCCGTCAATGTTCCGAGCGGAAGCTTTAGTAGTAGATTGGGTGTCTTGTGATAGTCCTCAGAACTTTGGGGGTTCAGGGTACGTGGCCTCTGAACACTGGCCATTCTAGGGCCAAAGGAATCCCAGCACCACGACAGCCCCTGCGGCGTGGCTGTCACGATTCGTCTTCCAGGTAGTGGATCCTCTGTGTCAGCGAGGGATTGGCGTGGACCGTGCTAGTGGACCGGTTCTAAGAGGCTACTGGTGTTCACCAGAGCCCGCCGCAAAGCGGGATGGTCTTGCTGCGGCAGTAGCAACCAGGTCGTATCCACTAGCAACGGCTCTACCTCGCTGACTGCTGAGAAGGCGTGGGACAGAAGGACTAGGCAGAGGCAAGGTCAGACGTAGCAGAAGGTCGGGGGCAGGCGGCAAGGTTCGTAGTCAAGATGGATAGCAAGGGTTCAGGTAACACAGGCTTTGGACACACTAAACGCTTTCACTGGCACAAGGCAACAAGATCCGGCAAGGGAGTGCAGGGGAAGTGAACAGATATAGTCTGGGAGCAGATGGGAGCCAATTAAGCTAATTGGGCCAGGCACCAATCATTGGTGCACTGGCCCTTTAAGTCTCAGAGAGCTGGTGCGCGCGCGCCCTAGAGAGCGGAGCCGCGCGCGCCAGCACATGACAGCAGGGGACCGGGACGGGTAAGTGACCTGGGATGCGATTCGCGAGCGGGCGCGTCCCGCTGTGCGAATCGCATCCCCGACGGCCATGACAGTGCAGCGCTCCCGGTCAGCGGGACTGACCGGGGCGCTGCGGGGAGAGAGACGCCGTAAGCGCTCCGGGGAGGAGCGGGGACCCGGAGCGCTAGACGTAACAGTGGCCTTCCTCTGCCTGTCATTTTTTTGGTTAAATTTGCACAAGTGTCACACCTAATGTGATTTGCACTAGGTTGACACAATTTGCCCTGCAGGCAAGAAAAATGGCAACTGTGACGTGAACTAACAGTGACGACTGATTTTATTTAACAGCCAAAAAAGGTATTTTTTTTTTAATTTGCACAACTGTCACACCTAATGTGATTTGCACTAGGGTGACACAATTTGCCCTGCAGGCAAGAAAAATGGCAACTGTGACGTGAACTAACAGTGACGACTGATTTTATTTAACAGCCAAAAAAAGTATTTTTTTTTAATTTGCACAACTGTCACACCTAATGTGATTTGCACTAGGGTGACACAATTTGCCCTGCAGGCAGGAAAAATGGCAACTGTGACGTGAATTAACAGTGACGACTGATTTTATTTAACAGCCAAAAAATGTTTTTTTTTTATTTGCACAAATGTCACACCTAATGTGATTTGCACTAGGGTGACACAATTTGCCCTGCAGGGAGGAAAAATGGCAACTGTGACGTGAACTAACAGTGACGGCTGATTTTATTTAACAGCCAAAAAAGGTAATTTTTTTTAATTTGCACAACTGTCACACCTAATGTGATTTGCACTAGTGTGACAATGAGCAAAAAAACTTGCCAGCGGAGTTCCCCTTTTATGCAGTGGTCCCCAACCAGGGTGCCTCCAGCTGTTGCAAGACTAACGGACTGATATCTTTCAGCCCTTTGAATACTGTAGTAGTTAGTTGCTTTAAAGAAAAAAAACTTGCTAGCGGAGTTCCCCTCTTAAGCAGTGGTCCCCAACCAGGGTGCCTACAGCTGTTGCAAAACACACAGACTGATATCTTTCAGTCCTTTGAATACTGTAGTAGTTAGTTGCTTGAAGGAACTTAAGTTTGATTCTGGAGTACCCCTTTTAACCAGCGGTTCCCTCCCAACCAGGACTGATATCTTTCAGCCCTAAAAAGGGCTTTTTTGGGTACTGTCCTTAAAGCAGATGTTACACTAGTGCTTTAGGAGTAAACTGGACCCTGAATACACCACCTAGCAGCAACCTAACTATCGCTTTCCCTATACAGCAGGAGCAGCTTCTCTAACCCTCCACTTCCTAAGCCTGCAGCATGCTGAATGAGGCTAAAATGGCATCCGTGCAAGAGGTAGGAGGGTCTGGAAGGGAGGGACTGATGCTTATTGGCTGTAATGTGTCTGCTGACTGTGACTCACAGGGTCAAAGTTTACTGCAATGTTAAAGTATAGGGGGGCGGATCGAACTTCACATATGCTCGCCCGGCAATGCGAACGCGAACATGCTAAGTTCGCCGGGAACTGTTCGCCGGCGAGCAATTCGCGACATCTCTACTCTGAATTCCAAATATAGACTATAGGAAAGTTTCTCACTAAATAGAGAAACCAAACTAGGCCCCCATTTATACAGATATCATACCAGGCTACCCCTGAATACAGACTGCAGAACAGAATAACCTTAAAGCGTACCAGTCAGATCCAACAAAAAAGCATTTTTTTAATATATCACTCAGTACCTAATCCTGACCATGTATTTTTATGTGTCTAGCACCTTTTTTTTTTTATTACACTTTAAATTTAGCTCACTAGTCTGAATTCCTCTCAAAGCGAGGGGGCGTGGCCTCACTGTGCAGGTCTCCGCCCCCTCCCTCAGTATGCTGTCTTCTCACATCTCCTCTAGCATTAGCAAAACTACAACTCCCAGCTTGTCCTCACTGACAGGAGCGGGACGCAAGCTGACAGTGGGAGGATTTTTCCTCTAGCTGTGAGCCCTGCGCTCACAGCTGTCAATCAAGGAATTGTGTCCATGACATAGGTGATGATGCATGGACACAGCAGGACTAGTATGTGTCCAAGCAGGCAGGGGGGGCAGTTGTTTGACTGGCTTTTTCAGTATGAAATACTGAAAATTTTCTCATGAAAGCAATTGCAAAACCTATTGGTTTTGCATGATTTACAACGTATCAAAAGTTTTTGTATCTGACAGTGCCCATTTAAATGCAGGCAACAGACCAGGCTAAACTAGACTACAAAACAGACTACCTCTTAATAAAGACCCCAGACCAGACAAGACCACATGCATCACAAAGTCACACACAGGTAAAAATGGCAAATAAAGGTTAAAGGGGTTATCCACCATAAGGTGATTTTAGTACATACCTGGCAGACAGTAATGGACATTCTTAGGAAGGATCTGCGCTTGTCTGGGGGCTAAATGGCTATGTTGTGAGATTATCATAACACTGTGGCTAGCTTTTTATGAACTGGTAATTCCTGTTTGATTTTTTTAATTTTTTTTTTACTACAAATCCCATAATTCCATTTTTCTCCCTCACACATCAGCCACCCCATCCATTGAAACATAAATAAGCTGCATCCATTCAAAAGACCTGTGGTTTTCAATCAGGGTGCCTACAGCTGTGGCATTAGTTGCAGATTGATCTCTCTCCCACCAAGCGATCCCTCCAGCCATTGAAGCAGACAGGCTCCCTGTCATCAGCTGACTAGTGATTCAGGTCTCGGCCGCATTGCAACCTGGGAAAAATCTGAGACAACAGTAATTTTTTATGCTGGTAAAAATAAATATTGGGGTGAAAATCACAGAAGAATTGTGAGAAAACCGTCACACGCAGGTACAGACACTATATTATAAACTACACTAACTTTACAGCCCCTGTAGCATAGTCAAATAAAAAAAAAATTCTTAAGCTAAGTAGTCCTCTCAATGCATCAGTATTCCTCATTTGTGGGTTTGCTGCAGGGGGATTGAAGTTAGTAAAACGTTAAAAATTACATATTTGGAATCACTGGGAAAGAGTTACCGTATATACTCGAGTATAAGCCGAGTTTTTCAGCACGATTTTTCATGCTGAAAATGCCCCCCTCGGCTTATACTCGAGTGAACTCTCCGCCTGTCAATCCCTTTCAGTGGTCTTCAACCTGTGGACCTCCAGATGTTGCAAAACTACAACTCCCAGCATGCCCGGACAGCCATCGGCTGTCCGGGCATGCTGGGAGTTGTAGTTTTGAAACATCTGGAGGTCCGCAGGTAGAAGACCACTGCGGCCTTCGTCATCATTCAGACCCCCCTTTAGTTTTCTACTCACCTCCCCTCGGTGGGAAGGAAGGGTGAGCTGGTCCGGGCCATCTATGCTGCACGGACTGTCCGGTGGGGAGGGTTAGTCGTTCTAGGCTGTCCATTTTCACTGGGTGGCCGTCTTCTCCACTCAGGGCGGGCCGATGGCTGATTTTTAGTTTTGCAACTTGTGGAGGTCCGCAGGTTGAAGACCACTGATTGACAGGCGGTGATGATGAAGGGGGGGATGATGACAGGGGGATGATGACGGGGTGATGATGACGGGGTGATGATGATGGGGTGATGATGACGGGGTGATGATGACGGGGTGATGATGACGGGGTGATGATGACGGGGTGATGATGACAGGGGTGAAAATGACAGGGTGATGATGACAGAGTGATGATGACGGGGGTGTTAATGATGGGGGTCTGGATGATGACAGGGGGGGATGATGTATTTCCCACCCTAGGCTTTTAGTCGAGTCAATAACTATTCCTGGGTTTTCGGGGTGAAATTAGGAGCCTCGGCTTATATTCGGGTCGGCTTATACTCGAGTATATACGGTATATAAACCTGTGTAGAGGAAGAGGGGTGCAGTTGACCATAGCAACCAATAAAATAGCTTCTTTCATTTTCATAGAAAATTAAAGAAGCAATCTGATTGGTTGCTATGGGCAACTGCACCCCTCTTCCTCTACACAGGTTTTTATAAATCTCCTCCAGTATCTTTTGAGTTTTTGATCACTGTAGTTTAGGATTGTTTTTGGAGGTCATGACAAATGTTGACAAATGACAAAGTCATTGATGACAAATGTTCTTGCAGATAGCTAGGCTATGCCCATGTGATTACCATAGGCTGCCAATGTCACTTGCACAAGTATGATATATTTTAAGCTGTAATTTAGAATAGTATTAGCTGTATATTGCTACATAAAGATCAGTACCCGGATGATTATAGTAACATTCTGAGTAATAGCTATTATTGAAAGGATATAGGCAAGGACTGTCAAAAAACAAAACAGTCTGATTTGTCTATTCCAACCAACTACAACTAAGGTTTCATTTTTCCAGAGCAATTTAAGAAGTGAAACCTGTGCTGTGATTGGTTGTTATGGACAAATCAGACCGTTTTTTGTTGCTAAGACAGATTGATACATCTGGGTCATAATGCACCTCTTTTATCAATAAAGTTATTTAAAAAAAAGGCATGGTTTGTTACACTGACCCTTCAGTGATGAAAAAGTGATGTTAGGGCCCTCACTGCTTTTAGTAGGCCCTGAGAGTCCTCTTCAAGGTGCCCAGCTATTACTCATTCTCTCCTTTTGAGAGATTAAGACCAGAGCTGTGCTATTTGCCATTAGTACACACAAGCACTTCCATTTACCTACTTCTCTGGCCAATCACAGAAATTACTCCTCTCTGCTATGCTATGACATGAAAAAATGCTCTGGATTGAACCTGCTGGCACTGGGCTGTGGGGTGATTTACAGTACAATACTATAAATAACACGTGGAAGGAAAAGGGAATGTGGTGGCTTTGCAAGGTGTTATGTGAGCACAGCATCAAAACACTGCAGGGGATACAAAGCATCACAGCACTGCTGCTGCAGGTGACAAGCTAAAGGGATGATGAGTGGAGATTATAGCAAGTTAGGGGTTATATTTCAAAAGGAGCACTTGTTTAACCCCTTAACGACGCAGGACGTAAATGTACGTCCTGGTGAGGTGGTACTTAATGCACCAGGACGTACATTTACGTCCTATACATAGGCGATGCTCGTGTCATGCGCGACAGGTCCCGGCTGCTGATAGCAGCCAGGGACACGACGGTAATGGCTTACATCCGCGATCACATGGATGTCCGCCATTAACCCCTCTGATGCCATGATCAATACAGATCATGGCATCTGCAGCGCTGTGGTCACTAAAATGGATGATCGGATCGCCCGCATCGCTGCCACGGAGATCCGATCATCAAGAACGGCAGATGGAGGTCCCCTCACCTGCCTTTGCTGCCTTCCACGGGTCTTCTGCTCTGGTTAGAGATCGAGTAGACCAGAGCAGAAGATGACCGATAACACTGATCAGTGCTATGCCCTATGCATAGAACTGAACAGTATTAGCAATCAAATGATTGCTATAAATATTCCCCTAAGGGGACTATTAAGTGTAAAACAAAAAAAAGTAAAACAAAAAAAAAATCAAAAAAATGTGTCCCATTTTACCCCCAAAAAGTGTAAAAAAAATAATTTTATAAACATATTTGGTATTGCCACATGCATAAATATCCGAATTATTAAAATATAATGTTAATGATACGTACAGTGAACTGTGTGAATGTAAAAAAAAAAGTCCAAAATTGCTACTTTTTTTTTATAACATTTTATTCTAAATAAAATTGATAAAAAAATGTATTAAAAGTTTTATGTATGCAAATATGGTATCAATAAAAAGTACAGATCACGGCACAAAAATATGAGCCCTCATATCGCCGCTTATATGGAAAAATGAAAAAGTTATAGGTCTTCAAAATAGAGGGATTATAAACATACTAATTTGGATAAAAAGTTTGCGATTTTTTTTAAGCCATTATCGCAAACTTTTTATCCAAATTAGTATGTTTGTAATCATGGGTAACATTTTAATCAAATTGACCCAAAGAATAAAGAACACATGTAATTTTTACAGTAAATTGTACGGCGTGAAAACGAAAGCTTCCAAAATTTGCAAAATTGCTGTTTTCTTTTTAATTTTCCTACACAAATAGTATTTTTTGGTTGCACCATACATTTTATGGTAAAGTGAGTGATGGCATTACAACTAGAGATGAGCGGACTTACAATAATTAGATTCGTCACAAACTTCTCGGCTCGGCAGTTACTGACTTTATCCTGCATAAATTTGTTCAGCTTTCAGGTGCTCCGGTCGGCTGGAAAAGGTGGATACAGTCCTAGGAGAGAGTCTCCAGCCCACCGGAGCACCTGAAAGCTGAACTAATTTATACAGGATAAAGTCAGCAACCACCGAGCCGAGAAGTTTGTGACAAATCGAATCACTGTAAGTTCGCTCATCTCTCATTACAACCGACAACTGGTTGTGCAAAAAATAAGCTCTCATACTAGTCTGTGGATGGTTATATAAAAGAGTTATGATTTTTTGAAGGTGAGAAGGGGTTAAGCAATAAACTGCTGCTGAAGATGATGATGACAAGCTCCACAAGTGATCAGAACTTTGAGAGTCAGAGATAAAAGGTGAGCCTTGATTTTAACTTTCAGGCACATCATGGACCCACTTAAAGAGGTACTCCGGTGGAAAACTTTTTTTTTTTTAATCAACTGGAGCTAGAAAGTTAAACAGATTTGTAAATTACTTCTATAAAAAAATCTTAGTCCTTACAGTACTTATTGGCTCCTGAATACTACAGAGGAAATTCTTTTATTTTTGGAACACAGTGGGGGAGATTTATCAAAACCTGTGGAGAGGCAAAGTTGACCAGTTGCCCATAGCAACCAATCAGATCACTTTTTTCATTTTTCACAGGCCTTGTTAAAAATGAAAGAAGCAATCTAATTGGTTGCTATGGGCAACTGGTCAACTTTGCCTCTCCACAGATTTTGATAAATCTCCCTCAGTGCTCTCTGCTGACATCATGAGCACAGTGCTCTCTGCTGACATCTCTGTCCATTTTAGGAACTGTCCAGAGCGACATATGTTTGCTATGGGCATTTTCCCCTACTGGACAGTTCTCAAAATGGACAGAGATGTCAGCAGAGAGCTCTGTGTTCCAAAAAAGAAAATAATTTCCCCTGTAGTATTCAACAGCTAATAAGTACTGGAAGGATTAAGATTTTTTTTAATAGAAGTAATTTACAAATCTATTTAACTTTCTGGCACCAGTTGATTTAGCACATACTTCCTTATCTTTCGGTCTTTACTGTTAGAGATGGAATTCCACTAGAAGTGAGACACCTAGAGGCAAAGACTTTAAAGCTTTCATGGGCAGGGGGATAAGGAGTACATATTGGTAAAAACAGTGATTCACTTAAAGGGGTACTCCGGTGTAAAACTTTTTTTTAAATCATCTTGTGCCAGATAGTTGAACAGATTTTTAAATTACTTCTATTAAAAAATCTTAATCCTTCCAGTACTTATTAGCTGCTGAATACTACAGAGGAAATTCTTTTCTTTTTGGAACACAGAGCTCTCTGCTGACATCACGAGCACAGTGCTCTCTGCTGACATCACGAGCACAGTGCTCTCTGCTGACGTCTCTGTTCATTTTAAGAACTGTCCAGAGTAGGAGAAAATCCTCATAGCAAACATATGCTGCTCTGGACAGTTCCTAAAATGGACAGAGATGTCAGCAGAGAGTACTGTGCTCGTGATGTCAGCAGAGAGCACTGTGTTCCAAAAAGAAAATAATTTCCTCTGGCAACACACGCTGGCCGTGAGTGCATGGTCCCCTTACCTTTTGCTGCCGACGGGGCTGGGACTCGCATCGCGGGACGCGCCCGCATGCAAGCCCCAGTCCATTACTCTCCGGGTGTTTCTCCTGCCTCTGCCTCTCTCCCCCAGCGCACGTGTCCCCATCCCCTAGGGCACACGCGCTGGAGCTTTAAAATTTAAAGGGCCAGTACGCTCATTAGTGTAATCCACCTGTTGCTCATTTATAAATTCCTCCACCCTCCTCAGTTCCCTGCCGGATTTTTGTTGCCTTGTGTCTTTGAGAAAGCGTTCCTCAGTATTGCCTTGCCGTGTATCAGATCTCTTGTGACTTGACCTTGCTCCTCTGCCACCTGCCTCCTGAACTCCTGCTACGCTTTGACTATGCTACTGTGCTGCCTGCCCTGACCCTCTGCTATCCAGACTACAAGCTGCCTTATCCCTCCTGTGCCTTGCATCTCCTCAGCCACCTGTGTGGTTGAGCCATGCCAGGGGTAGCAACCTGGGTGCCGCCTGCCACAGCAAGTCCATCCCACTTTGCGGCGGGTTCTGGTGAAAACCAGCGGCACCTTAGACTTCGCTCCCTGGTACGGTCCAAATCATCTGCCACACAGGTCCAGCGGATCCACATCCTCTGGGGTTCCTGTCTTCAGAAACGTGAGTGTTCAGCAAGTAATAAATACTGGAAGGATTACATTTTTTTAATAGAAGTAATTTACAAATCTGTTTAACCCCTTAAGGACCCAGGACGTACTAGAACGTCCTGGCACCCTGGGCTTTAAGGACCCAGGACGTACTAGTACGTCCTGGTGTTTCTCCGGTCTCTGCCGCACCCCGGGCAGAGATCGGAAGCGGATGCCTGCTGAAATGCTTCAGCAGGCATCCAGGGCAAACGCCGAGGGGGGCCATGCGATCTGCGGCGATACCAGGCTGATCGGGTCTCTGGGACCCGACCGCCCGGTAATTTTGCATGATCCCGGCTGTCACAGACAGCCAGGACCATGCTAATGTATAGGAGCAAGGTGGCAAGCTTCCCACCTCCTCCTATACCCTGCGATCCGTCAGTTAGTTAACCGACCAATCGCAGGGGGGGGGGCGGTTACTTCCTCCCGCCCTGCCCGGCCCCTTGAAGTCCGGAGAGGACGGGAGGAAGACCGGAGGACGCGGCGGGGGACGGGGGAGTGCTGGGGACCAGCCCCGGTACTTACCTCGTCCCTGAAGACCCGGATCCCGGTGATGAAGACGGCGGCGGCGACAGGTGAGTTCCTCTTCAGCCGCGGTCGGGCCCTTTACAGCAATGCACGTCGCCGTAAAGCGACATGCATTGCTGTAATGGGACCCTGTAAACTACAACTCCCAGCATGCCCAGACAGCCCTTGGCATCTGGGCATGCTGGGAGTTGCAGTTTTGCAACATCTGGAGGTCCGCAGTTTTGGGACCACTGTGCCCTTCCAGATGTTGCAAAACTACACATCCTCAGCATGCCCTTACTGTCCAGGCATGCTGGGAGTTGTAGTTCTGTAACATCTGGCCCTTCAGATGTTGCAGTACTACAACTCCCAACATACCTGGACAGTTTTGGCATACTGGGAGTTGTAGTTTTGCAACATCTGGAAGGGCACAGATTGGGAACCACTGTATTAGTGGTCTGCAAACTGTAGTCCTCCAGATGTTGCAAAACTAAAACTCCAAGCATGCTGGGAGTTGTAGTTCGGCAACATCTGGCTCTAAAGATGTTGCCGAACTACTACTTCCAGCATGCCTGAGAATGTTTGGGAGTAGTGGATTTGCAACAACTGGAGGCACACTGGTTGGGAAACATTGTCTGTTTCCTAACTCAGTGTTTCACAACCTGTGTGCCTACAGCTGTTGCAAAATTATAACTACCAGCATGCACTGATAGACTGTGCATGCTGGGAGTTGTAGTTTTGCAACAGCTGTAGGTGTTACAGTGGGGGGCTTACAGTGAGTATCAGGCTGCAAGTTTGCGATGCAGCAAATTTTGCGCAGCAGCTCAAACTCGCAGCGGGAAACTCGCTGTAATCCCCCGCCCGTGTGACTGTACCCTAAAAACACTACACTACACTAACACAAAATTTAAAAAAAAGTAAAAAAACACTACATATGCATATACCCCTACACAGCCCCCCTCCCCAATAAAAATGAAAAATGTCTGGTACGCCACTGTTTCCAAAATGGAGCCTCCAGCTGTTGCAAAACAACAACTCCCAGTATTGCCGGACAGCCGTTGACCCTGAAGACCCGGATCCCGGCGGCGGACACGGCGGCAGCGGCGACAGGTGAGTGGATCTTCGGCGGCGTTGCGGGACCTTTGCAGCAGTCCAGACCGCCGTAAAGCGATCTGGACTGCTCCAACTGGTCCCCTTTCACTACAACTCCCAGCATGCCCAGACAGGCCTTGGCATCTGGGCATGCTGGGAGTTGCAGTTTTGCAACATCTGGAGGTCCGCAGTTTTGGGACCACTGTGCCCTTCCAGATGTTGCAAAACTACACATCCTCAGCATGCCCTTGCTGTCCAGGCATGCTGGGAGTTGTAGTTCTGTAACATCTGGCCCTTCAGATGTTGCAGAACTACAACTCCCAGCATGCCTGGACAGTTTTGGCATACTGGGAGTTGTAGTTTTGCAACATCTGGAGGGCTGCAGCTTGGACACCACTACACAGTGGTCCCCAAACTGTTCTCCTCCAGCTGTTGCATAACCACTACTCCCAATATGCCCTTCGGCTGCCTGGGCATGCTGGGAGTTGTGGTTTTGCAACAACTGGAGGCACACTGGTTGGGAAACATTGTCTGTTTCCTAACTCAGTGTTTCCCAACCCGTGTGCCTCCAGCTGTTGCAAAACTATAACTACCAGCATGCACTGATAGACTGTGCACGCTGGGAGTTGTAGTTTTGCAACAGCTGGAGGTTTCCCCAACCCCCCCCCCCCCCTGTGAATGTACAGGGTACATTCACATGGGCAGGGGGCTTACAGTGAGTATCAGGCTGCAAGTTTGCGATGCAGCAAATTTTGCGCGGCAGCTCAAACTCGCAGGGGGAAACTCAATGTAATCCCTCGCCCGTGTGACTGTACCCTAAAAACACTACACTACACTAACACAAAATAAAATAAAAAGTAAAAAACACTACATATACACATACCCCTACACAGCCCCCCTCCCCAATAAAAATGAAAAACGTCTGGTACGCCAATGTTTCCAAAATGGAGCCTCCAGCTGTTGTAAAACAACAACTCCCAGTATTGCCGGACAGCCGTTGACTGTCCAAGCATGCTGGGAGTTTTGCAACAGCTGGAGCCACCCTGTTTGGAAATCGCTGGCGTAGAATACCCCTATGTCCACCCCTATGCAAATCCCTAATACAGGCCTCAAATGCGCATGGCGCTCTCACTTCGGAGCCCTGTCGTATTTCAAGGCAACAGTTTAGGGTCACATATGGGGTATCGCCGTACTCGGGAGAAACTGCCTAGCAAATTTTGGGGGGCTTTTTCTCCTTTCACCCCTTATGAAAAGGGGAAGTTGGGGTCTACACCAGCATGATGGTGTAAAAAAAAAATGTTTTACACTAACATGCTGGTGTTGCCCTATACTTTTCATTTTGACAAGAGGTAAAAGGGAAAAAAGCCCCCCAAAATTTGTAATGCAGTTTCTCCTGACTACGGAGATACCCCATATGTGGGCGCAAAGTGCTCTGGGGGCGTACAACAAGGCCCAGAAGGGAGAGTGCACCATGTACATTTGAGGTGATTTGCACAGGGGTGGCTGATTGTTACAGCGGTTTTGACAAACGCAAAAAAAAAAAAAAAACGTGACCCCATTTCGGAAACTATACCCCTCACGGAATGTAATGAGGGGTGCAGTGAGAATTTACACCCCACTGGTGTCTGACAGATCTTTGGAACAATGGGCTGTGCAAATAAAAAATTTTGTACAGCCCACTGTTCCAAAGATCTGACAGACACCAGTGGGGGGGTAAATGCTCACTGTACCCCTTGTTACGTTCCTCAAGGGGTCTAGTTTCCAAAATGGTATGCCATGTGGAGGTTATTTTGCTGTCCTGGCACCATAGGGGCTTCCTAAATGCGACATGCCCCCGAGCAAAATTTGCTCTCAAAAAGCCAAATATGACTCCTTCTCTTCTGAGCATTGTAGTTCGCCCGTAGTGCACTTCAGGTCAACTTATGGGGTACCTCCATACTCAGAAGAGATGGGGTTACAAATTTTGGGGGGTATTTTCTGCTATTAACCCTTGCAAAAATGTGAAATTTGGGGGGAAACACACATTTTAGTGAAATTTTTTTTTTTTTTATACATATGCAAAAGTCGTGAAACACCTGTGGGGTATTAAGGCTCACTTAATTCCTTGTTATGTTCCTCAAGGGGTCTAGTTTTCAAAATGGTATGGCATGTGTTTTTTTTTGCTGTTCTGGCACCATAGGGGCTTCCTAAATGCAACATGCCCCCCAAAAACAATTTCTGAAAAATGTACTCTCCAAAATCCCCTTGTCGCTCCTTCGCTTCTGAGCCCTCTACTGAGCCCGCCGAACACTTTACATAGACATATGAGGTATGTGCTTACTCGAGAGAAATTGGGCTACAAATACAAGTATAAATTTTCTTCTTTTACCACTTCAAAATTTGGGTCTACAAGAAAATATGAATTTTCTCCTTCACTTTGCTGCTATTCCTGTGAAACACCTAAAGGGTTAATATGCTGACTGAATGTCATTTTTAATACTTTGGGGGATGCAGTTTTTATAATGGGGTCATTTTTGGGGTATTTCTAATATGAAGACCCTTCAAATCCACTTCAAACCTGAACTGGTCCCTGAAAAATAGTGAGTTTGAAAATTTTGTGAAAAATTTGAAAATTGCTGCTGAACTTTGAAGCCCTCTGGTGTCTTCCAAAAGTAAAAACATGTAAATTTTATGATGCAAACATAAAGTAGACATATTGTATATGTGAATAAAATAAAATAAATATTTGGAATATCCATTTTCATTACAAGCAGAGAGCTTCAAAGTTAGAAAATTGCCCTCAAAAAGTTACATAAAATAAGTTTCATAATTAATCCAAAGGACATTTCCGCTAAGAGCAATATACAAAATTATTCTGTTACATCATAGGCACAGAACACATGATCACTAGGATAGCAGGATGTTTTCTCTTTATGTATTTACATTACATTTATTTTGTAGTTGGTAATGAGGTATTGCCATCTTGGACAATCATGGCTCAGTTGAGCTGGTTGTTCTTCACTGTTTTCTTTACTTCCATAGGAGTGAATTACAGTTAAGGAACCAGCCAGCTTGACTGCTTGTGGAATCCTAGCCACTTCTGCCCGTCAGATCCAGGTTGGACAGAATTGGGGAGTCCCTGTTCTATAGGTTTAATCCACATCTGTTGGACATGTATGGTATTTTCTATGGATGGGAGATAGAAATTCCCCTTTGAGGGCAGGGTCACACGGGGCGCAACTGTAGCGTAATTCACACTGCGGATGGGTCGTCGGCAGTCACAGAGGTATGGCAAAGCAGGCTCCCGGCTGCGGCTGGGAAGCTCTGTGTCTGCTTGTAGTGGTGGACTTCCAGCAAGAGTTTGCCCTGCAGTCTGTAGTGTGGATGTGCCCCGTGTGACCCTTCCCTAAAAGAAAACCGACAGCAGCGTCACCCGCACTAACCTGCTGGTACTACCCATTAGTGTGGGTCACACTGATGAAAATAGATTCTATCTTATTATTTAAGGTGCCTATGTTTTTGATATATTGCTAAAAAATCGAACATGTAAGTGAGGCTCTTCCGAAGCCCTGAAATGCATTGTTTTTTTTCATTCTGGCTTTTCCCTGAATAAATATTAATTGATCCAATATGCTCCCTTTTCTGCACATAGCTAATATGTGCTGAGATCCTTCACGTATGCACACAGAACTCCAGCATGGCTGGCCCTCACTATCACTGTGCACATGCAGCATCTCAGCATGTAGCATCTACGTGCAGAAGAGGGAGAATATGAAAATTCATTAGGAAGTGTAATTCTGGCACCAGTTGGGAGTAATGCCCCAAGTGCACCAAGAGCCTCATTTACATATTAGAATTTTTAGCTATATATTAGAATGGCAGCACCTAGAAAAATAAGGTAAAAATCATTTTGATCACCGTCACTCACCCTAACAGGCAGGACATGCAGGTTAGTGTGGGTGATGTTGCTGTCAGCTTTTCAATAAAATCTAATAAAGTAACAATATGCGCTATTCTATTTTCTGGTACTATACAATATGTTATATACGTATCACTTGTACTTCTGTAATGTGTTAGCTTCCTCATGGAACTCAAGCAAAACAAGATAAGATAACAAAAATTTACACCAGGGGTAGGCAATATATTGATGTACTGTGTAAAATTCCCAACAATATTTTCAGACCACAGAACAACCAACTTTTAAAAAAGATTTACAGGAAACACTTACCCGGTCACAGATCTTTGCCCTTGCTTGTCCTTGCTTAGTTCCTCTATGTCAGGAACATACCCTGTAACTAAGTTTCACACAGGTTTCTGAATGAACAGTTGTGATACAGCTTCGATGTAACATCTGAGACTGCTGTCTGGTAATGATATTGATACAAAATGAGCCACACAGGGCAGCACATACTTAAATCACCTAGGATAGTTATTATTGTAATAGTTATATAACGTATAATTATTGAACATTATACAGCAATTACATTGTACATTTTACATTGTACTTGAGCAAAAAACATCCAAATGAAAATACGCCTTATCTTTTATATATAAAACCTGAGGCTCTGTTAGTACTTCCAGTCTTGTGGTCATGTGGTAATACTGCGCAGTTATCAACTTTCCCCCTTCCCCCGCTCAGTGGTCACAGCATTCCCTCACAGCTGCGCTTTGGCTGCGGCTCTGAATGTGAAAGTGTTGTCAGTCCTCACTAAAATGCGACTTGCATGCCAGGTGTTGCCAACCTGTGTTCTATACTCTTGTGGGCTGTGTGCATAATATGATGAGTGAGGTCTCCTGCGGCTCCTCTGCGCGGCGTCAGGGACGTCACTCATCATTTCCTGCAGCGCCGGCCGGACTGGTAAACTTAAGCAGCCGTGGCTGCAGGGAATGATGGGTGATGTCCCTGATGCCGCGCAGAGGAGCCGCAGGAGATGTCACTCGTCATACTATCCATACAGCCCACAAGAACCGCCGCATTACCTGAGCCTGCTGAGCACGGCCAGGTAAGGAAATATGAAAAATAGAAAAAGTAGGGGGAGAGGGGGGAGCAATGAGCAGGGGAACTATACTACCAACCTAATGTGGGGGAACATACTGCCAACCTAATGGGGGGGAACTGATACCTAATGTGGGGGAACATACTGCCTACCTAATGTGGGGGAACTATACTGCCAACCTAATGTGGGGAAACTATAGTGCCAACCTAATGTGGGGAAACATACTGCCAAGCTAATATAGGGAAACATACTGCCAACCTAATGTGAGGAAACATACTGCCATCCTAATGTGGGGGAACTATACTGCCAACCTAATGTGGGGAAACATACTGCCAACCTAATGTGGGGAAACATACTGTCAACCTAATGTGGGGGAACTATACTGCCAACCTAATGTGGGGGAACATACTGCTAACCTAATGTGGGGGAACTATACTGCCAACCTAATGTGGGGAAACATACTGCCTAGCTAATGTGGGGGAACATACTGCCAACCTAATGTGGGGGAACTATACTGCCAACCTAATGTGGGTAAACTATACTGCCAACCTAATGTGGGGAAACATACTGTCAACCTAATGGGGGGGGGGCTGCAACCTAATGTGGGGGAACATACCGCCTACCTAATGTGGGGGAACATACTGCCAACCTTATGTGGGGGAACATACTGCCAACCTAATGTGGGGGAACATACTGCCAACCTAAGGTGGGGGATCTATACTGCCAACCTAATGTGTAGAAGCTATACTGCCAACCTAATTTTGGGGAACTATACTGTCTACCTAATGTGGGGGAACTATACTGTCTACCTAATGTGGGGGAACTACAACCTAATGTGGGGGAACATACTGCCAACCTAATGTGGGGGAACTACAACCTAATGTGGTGGGAACTATACTGCCTACCTAATGTGGGGGAACTATACTTGCCAACCTAATGTGGGGGGACTATACTGCCAACCTAATGTGGGGGAACTATACAAAAATTGGTCAATAACAAAAGTTATTGGTCAATAAAAAAAGTTCATCTCAGTACTTTGTTGGCAATGACAAAGGTCAAAGGTTTTTTGTTAGTCTTCACAAGGTTTTCACACACTGTTGCTGGTATTGTGGCCCATTCCTCCATGCAGATCTCCTCTAGAGCAGTGATGTTTTGGGACTGTCGCTGGGCAACATGGATTTTCAACTCCCTCCAAAGGTTTTCTATGGGGTTGAGATCTGGAGACTGGCTAGGCCACTCCAGGACCTTGAAATGCTTCTTACGAAGCCACACCTTCGTTGCCAGGGCAGTGTATTTGGGATCATTGTCATGCTGAAAGACCCAGTCACGTTTCATCTTCAATGCCCTTGCTGATAGAAGGAGGTTTTCACTCAAAATATCACGATAAATGGCCCCATTCATTCTTTCCTTTACACGGATCAGTCGTTCTGGTCCCATAGCAGAAAAACAGCTCCAAAGCATGATGTTTCCACCCCCCATGCTGCACAGTAGGTGTGGTGTTCTTTCGATGCAACTTAGCATTTTTCTCCTCCAAACACAACGAGTTGAGTTTTTACCAAAATGTTCTACTTTGGTTTCATCTGACCATATGACATTCTCCCAATACTCTTCTGGATCATCCAGATGCTCTCTAGAAAACTTCAGATGGGCCGGACATGTACTGGCTTAAGCAGGGGGACATGTCTGGCACTGCATGATTTGATTTCCTGTTGGTGTAGTGTGTTACTGATGGCAGCCTTTGTTACTTTGGTCCCAGCTCTCTGCATGTCATTCACTAGGTCCCCCCGTGTGGTCCTGGGATTTTTGCTCTTGTCATCATTTTAACACCATGGGGTGAGATCTTTCATGGATCCCCAGATCGAGGGAGATTATCAGTGGTCTTGTATGTCTTCCATTTTCTAATACTTGCTCTCACAGTTGATTTCTTCACACTAAGCTGCTTGCCTATTGCAGATTCAGTCTTTCCAGCTTTTTGGTCTTGGCCATAGTGGAGTTTGGAGTGTGTCTGTTTGAGGTTGTGGACAGGTGTATTTTATACTGATAAGTTCAAACAGGTGCCATTAATACAGGTAATGAGTGGAGGACAGAGGAGACTCTTGAAGAAGAAGTTACTGTTACGCCGAGCGCTCCGGGTCCCCGCTCCTCCCCGGAGCGCTCGCAGCGTTCTCTCATTCGCAGCGCCCCGGTCAGACCTGCTGACCGGGTGCGCTGCGATATTACTCCCAGCCGGGATGCGATTCGCGATGCGGGACGCGCCCGCTCGCGATGCGCATCTCGGCTCCCGTACCTGACCCGTTCCCCGTCTGTGTTGTCCCGGCGCGCGCGGCCCCGCTCCTTAGGGCGCACGCGCGCCGGGTCTCTGCCATTTAAAGGGCCGCTGCGCCACTGATTGGCGCAGCAGGCCTACTCAGTATTCTCACCTGTGCACTCCCTACTTATACCTCACTTCCCCTGCACTCCCTCGCCGGATCTTGTTGCCATTGTGCCAGTGAAAGCGTTCCCTTGTGTGTTCCTAGCCTGTGTTCCAGACCTCCTGCCGTTGCCCCTGACTACGATCCTTGCTGCCTGCCCTGACCTTCTGCTACGTCCGACCTTGCTCTTGTCTACTCCCTTGTACCGCGCCTATCTTCAGCAGTCAGAGAGGTTGAGCCATTGCTGGTGGATACGACCTGGTTGCTACCGCCGTTGCAAGACCATCCCGCTTTGCGGCGGGCTCTGGTGAATACCAGTAGCAACTTAGAACCGGTCCACCAGCACGGTCCACGCCAATCCCTCTCTGGCACAGAGGATCCACCTCCAGCCAGCCGAATCGTGACAGTAGATCCGGCCATGGATCCCGCTGAAGTCCCACTGCCAGTTGTCGCCGACCTCACCACGGTGGTCGCCCAGCAGTCGCAACAGATAGCGCAACAAGGTCACCAGCTGTCTCAACTGACCGTGATGCTACAGCAGCTATTACCACAGCTCCAGCAACAATCTCCTCCGCCAGCTCCTGCACCTCCTCCGCAGCGAGTGGCCGCTTCCGGCTTACGATTATCCTTGCCGGATAAATTTGATGGGGACTCTAAGTTTTGCCGTGGCTTTCTTTCGCAATGTTCCCTGCACTTGGAGATGATGTCGGACCAGTTTCCAACTGAAAGGTCTAAGGTGGCTTTCGTAGTCAGCCTTCTGTCTGGGAAAGCTCTGTCATGGGCCACACCGCTCTGGGACCGCAATGACCCTGTCACTGCCTCTGTACACTCCTTCTTCACGGAGATTCGAAGTGTCTTTGAGGAACCTGCCCGAGCCTCTTCTGCTGAGACTGCCCTGCTGAACCTGGTCCAGGGTAATTCTTCTGTTGGCGAGTACGCCATCCAATTCCGTACTCTTGCCTCCGAATTATCCTGGAATAATGAGGCCCTCTGCGCGACCTTTAAAAAAGGCCTATCCAGCAACATTAAAGATGTGCTGGCTGCACGAGAAATTCCTGCTAACCTGCATGAACTTATTCATCTTGCCACCCGCATTGACATGCGTTTTTCCGAAAGGCGTCAGGAGCTCCGCCAGGATATGGACTTTGTTCGCACGAGGCGGTTTCTCTCCCCGGCTCCTCTCTCCTCTGGTCCTCTGCAATCCGTTCCTGTGCCTCCCGCCGTGGAGGCTATGCAAGTTGACCGGTCTCGCTTGACACCTCAAGAGAGGACACGACGCCGCATGGAGAACCTATGCCTGTACTGTGCCGGTACCGAACACTTCTTGAAAGATTGTCCTATCCGTCCTCCCCGCCTGGAAAGACGTATGCTGACTCCGCACAAAGATGAGACAGTTCTTGATGTCTACTCTGCTTCTCCACGCCTTACTGTGCCTGTGCGGATATCTTCCTCTACCTTCTCCTTCTCTGCTACGGCCTTCTTGGATTCCGGATCTGCAGGAAATTTTATTTTGGCCTCTCTCATCAACAGGTTCAACATCCCGGTGACCAGTCTCGCCAGACCCCTCTACATCAATTCTGTTAACAATGAAAAATTGGACTGTACCGTGCGTTACCGCACGGAACCTATCCTAATGTGCATCGGACCTCATCACGAAAAAATTGAATTTTTGGTCCTCTCCAACTGCACTTCTGAAATTCTTCTTGGATTACCGTGGCTTCAACGCCATTCCCCAACCCTTGATTGGTCCACAGGAGAAATCAAGAACTGGGGTACTTCTTGTCACAAGGACTGTCTTAAATCGGTGCCCAGTACTCCTTGCCGTGACCCTGTGGTTCCCCCTGTATCCGGTCTTCCTAAGGCTTATATGGACTATTCTGACGTTTTTTGCAAAAAGCAAGCTGAGACTTTGCCTCCTCACAGGCCTTATGACTGTCCTATTGACCTCCTCCCGGGTACTACCTCACCCCGGGGCAGAATCTATCCTCTGTCTGCTCCAGAGACTCTTGCCATGTCGGAGTACATCCAGGAGAATTTAAAAAAGGGGTTTAACCGCAAGTCCTCCTCTCCTGCCGGAGCTGGATTTTTTTTTGTGTCCAAAAAAGATGGCTCCCTACGTCCTTGTATTGATTACCGCGGACTTAATAAAATCACGGTAAAAAACCGCTACCCCTTACCTCTTATCTCGGAACTCTTTGATCGCTTACAAGGTGCCCACATCTTTACCAAACTGGACTTAAGTGGTGCTTATAATCTCATCCGCATCAGGGAGGGGGACGAATGGAAGACCGCATTTAACACCAGAGATGGACACTTTGAGTATCTGGTCATGCCCTTTGGCCTATGCAACGCCCCTGCCGTCTTCCAAGACTTTGTTAATGAAATTTTTAGTGATCTCCTATATTTCTGTGTTGTGGTTTATCTGGACGATATTCTGATTTTTTCTGCCAACTTAGAAGAACACCGCCAGCATGTCCGCATGGTTCTTCAGAGACTTCGTGACAATCAACTTTATGCCAAAATGGAGAAATGTCTCTTTGAATGTCAATCTCTTCCTTTCCTAGGATACTTGGTCTCTGGCCAGGGACTACAAATGGACCCAGATAAACTCTCTGCCGTCTTAGATTGGCCACGCCCCTCCGGACTCCGTGCTATCCAACGTTTTTTGGGGTTCGCCAATTATTACAGACAGTTTATTCCACACTTTTCCACTATTGTGGCTCCTATCGTGGCTTTAACCAAGAAAAATGCCAATCCCAAGTCCTGGTCCCCCCAAGCGGAAGACGCATTTAAACATCTCAAGTCTGCCTTTTCTTCCGCTCCCGTGCTCTCCAGACCTGACCCATCTAAACCCTTCCTATTGGAGGTAGATGCCTCCTCAGTGGGAGCTGGAGCTGTCCTTCTACAAAAAAATTCTTACGGGCATGCTGTGACTTGTGGTTTTTTTTCTAGGACCTTCTCCCCGGCGGAGAGAAACTATTCCATCGGGGATCGAGAACTACTGGCCATTAAATTGGCGCTTGAGGAATGGAGGCACCTGCTGGAGGGATCAAAATTTCCAGTTATCATATACACTGATCACAAGAATCTCTCCTACCTCCAGTCTGCCCAACGACTGAACCCTCGCCAGGCTAGGTGGTCGTTGTTCTTTGCCCGTTTTAACTTTGAAATCCATTTTCGCCCTGCTGACAAGAACATTAGGGCCGATGCCCTCTCTCGTTCTTCTGATGCCTCTGAAGTAGAGGTCTCTCCGCAACACATCATTCCTCCGGACTGTCTGATCTCCACTTCTCCAGCTTCCATCAGGCAAACTCCTCCAGGGAAGACCTTCGTTTCTCCACGCCAGCGTCTCGGGATTCTCAAATGGGGACACTCCTCCCACCTCGCAGGCCATGTGGGCATCAAAAAATCCTTGCAACTCATCTCTCGATTTTATTGGTGGCCAACTCTGGAGACTGATGTTATTGATTTCGTGCGGGCCTGTACTGTCTGTGCCCGGGATAAGACTCCTCGCCAGAAGCCTGCTGGTCTCCTTCATCCTCTGCCTGTTCCTGAACAGCCTTGGTCACAGATTGGTATGGACTTTATTACGGACTTGCCCTCATCCCGTGGCAACACAGTTGTTTGGGTGGTCGTTGATCGATTTTCCAAGATGGCACATTTTATTCCTCTTCCTGGTCTTCCTTCAGCGCCTCAGTTGGCAAAGCAATTTTTTATACACATTTTTCGCCTTCACGGTTTGCCCACGCATATCGTCTCAGATAGAGGCGTCCAATTCGTGTCTAAATTCTGGAGGGCCCTCTGTAAACAGCTCAAGATCAAATTAAACTTCTCTTCTTCTTATCATCCCCAATCCAATGGGCAAGTAGAAAGAGTTAATCAGGTCCTGGGTGACTATTTACGGCATTTTGTTTCCTCCCGCCAGGATGACTGGGCAGATCTTCTACCATGGGCCGAATTCTCATACAACTTCAGAGTCTCCGAATCTTCTGCTAAATCCCCATTTTTCGTGGTGTACGGCCGTCACCCTCTTCCTCCCCTCCCTACTCCCTTGCCCTCTGGTTTGCCCGCTGTGGATGAAGTGACTCGTGATCTTTCCACCATATGGAAAGAGACCCAAAATTCTCTTTTACAGGCTTCATCCCGGATGAAAAGATTTGCTGATAAAAAAAGAAGAACTCCCCCCATTTTTGCTCCCGGAGACAAGGTATGGCTCTCCGCTAAATATGTCCGCTTTCGTGTCCCCAGTTACAAACTGGGACCACGCTATCTTGATCCTTTCAAAATCAAGTGCCAGATCAACCCTGTCTCTTACAAACTCCTTCTTCCTCCTTCTCTCCGTATTCCCAATGCCTTCCATGTCTCTCTCCTTAAACCACTCATCCTTAACCGCTTCTCTCCCAAAGTTGTTTCTCCCACTCCAGTTTCCGGATCTTCTGACGTCTTTTCTGTGAAGGAGATTCTAGCATCCAAAACGGTCAGAGGTAAAAGATTCTTCTTGGTCGACTGGGAGAATTACGGCCCTGAGGAGAGATCCTGGGAACCTGAGGACAACATCCTGGACAAAAGTCTTATCCTCAGGTTCTCAGGCTCCAAAAAGAGGGGGAGACCCAAGGGGGGGGGTACTGTTACGCCGAGCGCTCCGGGTCCCCGCTCCTCCCCGGAGCGCTCGCAGCGTTCTCTCATTCGCAGCGCCCCGGTCAGACCTGCTGACCGGGTGCGCTGCGATATTACTCCCAGCCGGGATGCGATTCGCGATGCGGGACGCGCCCGCTCGCGATGCGCATCTCGGCTCCCGTACCTGACCCGTTCCCCGTCTGTGTTGTCCCGGCGCGCGCGGCCCCGCTCCTTAGGGCGCACGCGCGCCGGGTCTCTGCCATTTAAAGGGCCGCTGCGCCACTGATTGGCACAGCAGGCCTAATCAGTATTCTCACCTGTGCACTCCCTACTTATACCTCACTTCCCCTGCACTCCCTCGCCGGATCTTGTTGCCATTGTGCCAGTGAAAGCGTTCCCTTGTGTGTTCCTAGCCTGTGTTCCAGACCTCCTGCCGTTGCCCCTGACTACGATCCTTGCTGCCTGCCCTGACCTTCTGCTACGTCCGACCTTGCTCTTGTCTACTCCCTTGTACCGCGCCTATCTTCAGCAGTCAGAGAGGTTGAGCCGTTGCTGGTGGATACGACCTGGTTGCTACCGCCGCTGCAAGACCATCCCGCTTTGCGGCGGGCTCTGGTGAATACCAGTAGCAACTTAGAACCGGTCCACCAGCACGGTCCACGCCAATCCCTCTCTGGCACAGAGGATCCACCTCCAGCCAGCCGAATCGTGACAGTTTCAGGTCTGTGAGAGCCAGAAATCTTGCTTGTTTGTAGGTGACCAAATACTTATTTTCCACCATAATTTGCAAATAAATTCTTAAAAAAATCAGACAATGTGATTTTTTTTTCTCAGTATGTCTCTCATAGTTCATGTATACCTATGATGAAAAATTACAGGCCTCTCTCATCTTTTTTTTAAGTGGGAGAACTTGCACAATTGGTGGCTGATAAAATACTTTTTTGCCCCACTGTATGTGGCGCATGATGACCAACTTTAGCACAAAAATATGTTTTGTGTTAATCTACCCTCACGATAGATAATATTATTTTTTTTTAAATCTTGCTAACCTTGTGCAACACATCGTGAGATATCTTGAACAAGCAGGTAAGTTAAAGGAGAACTCTGGTGAAAGTAAACTTATCCCCTATCCACAGGATAGGGGATAAGTAGCTGATCGCGGGGGGTCCAACCACTGGGGCGGGACCCCGGCTCTCTAAGTGAGAACAGCAAGTTGTCTACTGGCAGATGGCATGCCCTCCATTAATTTCTATGAAAGTGCTGATGATGCCTGAGTACTGTACTCGGGTCTTTTCGGCACTCCCATTGATATGAATGGAACTCCTCACTGAGCACCGGGTCCTGTCCCAGTGATCACGATGGGTCCTAGCGATTGGACCTCCTTGCCCCCCCCCCCCCAATCAGCTACTTATCCCCTATCTTGTGGATAGGATACGTTTTTGTTTTTTTTGCTGGATTTCTCCTTTAAAGGGGTACTACGGGGGAAAACAAGTTTTTTTTTTTTTATTTCAAGTCAACTGGTGCCAGAAAGTTAAATAGATTTGTAAATTACTTCTATTTAAAAATTCCTTTTCTTTCAGTATTTATCAGCTGCTGTATGCTCCAGAGGAAGTTTAGTTGTTGTTTTCTGTGTGACCACAGTGCTTACTGCTGACACCTCTGTTCGTGTCAGGAACTGTCTGGAACAGGAAAGGTTTGCTATGGGGATTTGCGTCTACTCTGGGCAGTTCCTGACACGGACAGAGGTGTCAGCAGAGAGCACTGTTGTCAGACAGAAAGGAACAACTCAACTTTCTCTGGAGCATACACCAGCTGATAAGTACTGGAAGGATTAAGATTTAGAAATAATTAGCAAATCTGTTTTACTTCCTGGAACCAGTTGATTTTGAAAAAAAAATAAAAAAAAAAGTTTTCCACCGGAGTACCCCTTTAAGGAAGGACACACCTACACCTGCCTACCTTTAGGCTGGAATTCCACTGAGTTTTTTTTGCAAAAACGCTGTAAAAAACGCCAATTTTACAGCACAGCGTTTTTTTCAGCGAAAAAACGCTGTGTCCAGATGTTAGCTGCAAATCAATAGTAAACTGCAAAATGCCAGATCCACTTGGCGTTTTTCAGTGTGGCGTTTTTTTTAAATCCTTTTGGCGTTTTTCAGCAATTTTGGGCTCAGAGGCTGGTTTTTCAAAACGCCCGACAAAACTTAGTTTGGCGTTTTTTCAGGTGTTTTTTATTCTTTTTTTTAGACTTTAGCTATCCAAAAAAGTGATGGAAATACCTTTTTTAATAAAATTTCGTAGGGTACCATCAAATAATAATAATAAAAAAGATACGGTATTGATGGAAAAAAAATTGTATTTAACGAAAGTTTTTTTTATAAATAAATGTTTATTAATTTTAAAACAGGGATCAATTTATGTGGGCGGGTAAAGCACCTAAAATAATGGAATTTTTACCATATCTAAATGGCAAACCCATCACTGTTGAAGAGGCTTAGGATTTTAATTTTTTTTCTGGTTTAAGGGCCACATGTTCAGATCATATTACTCTTGCAATAAAACTTAAAAGGGTATACTCCAGATGATCCAGAGACTGATGCTGGGATCTCACATAGTTTTTGGTTAGAAAAAACTGCCTCCTCATTTTTCAATTTCAAGATGCAGTTTTTGTGGCATCTCCCCTAGACTAAGGGCATCATGTAACTCAAGAATTTCTTTTAATACACATTGTCCCTGATTTATGCTTTTTTTACAACTGCTTTGAGCTGTCAGGTTTTTCAGAGTGCAAATCCACCACAATTTGTCTGGGAATATTAGTAAATTTATTGGGATTTATGGAGAACACACCCTCTTTCCCCTGGGGACGCGCCAGTTTTTAAGGTTTTCCAAGTAAGGCAGAGAGTTGGTCAGGTTTTTTTGGTCACAAATTCTGGTGCACAAAACGTGCAAGACAATTTGGGCACAAAAAAAAATCAGAATCAAACTAGTAAATGACCCGCATTGTGTTTTTGCTGGCATTTTTCCCCCGTTATGTTTACACCAGGGCTGTGGCATCGTGCTCCAGCATACAACATAATCCCAAAAAAAAAAAAAAAAAAAAAAAATCAAATGAAACCCAACAAAAGGGGCACGGCAACATATCTGCATAAGAAACCTACATATTTATTAATGGTTTCTATTGAAAAATGAGAATTCTGTGGGAAAAATTTCTGACCAAAATAAAAATGGTCTGAAAATAACCCTACAAAACCACATTACCCAATCCCTTCCATTCTGTCCCTTGGAAATGTTGGTTGTTTTTACTCTACAAGTCTGTTCCATGATGGGAGCAGTAATAGTCCTGGCTGTAGGAGTCTGTAGGCAGAGGTGTTTGGCCATACATGAGGGATAACAGTAACGGATGAATATTTATTCAGCCATTAGCACCCTTTATTTCATCCGTTATTAAACGTCCGTTTTTACACAGAAAACAGACATTTAATAACGGATGAATGCTCATAGTGTGAAAGCAGCCTAAGTGATTTTGCTTGGTAAAAGGCTACCTAGGTAAAATGTGTGTACAAATACTTATAATTATAATTTTTCCTGCGTGTGCCAAAAAAACAAACAAACAAAAAAAAACAACAGTGTGTGCCAAAGTTGCACCAAAAAATCCCCCACAAACGCAGGGATTGGTAGATCAATGAGGAAAAAAAACACATGGATTATTTAACCTAAAACAAACCCTAAATGAGTAAAGGAGGGCCACAATGGTTATTATATTTATGCTTTATATTAAATCTACAGGAATTTATAAGTTTCCAGAGGGCACATGGACATTACAATAGATTTATCACGAAATCACTTCCACAGTCCAGCCTACATTTACTAATAATAGATTGCGCACCATGTACCATATAGATTTGCACGTTCCACATTTTTTATTCATACATCTAAATGCCCCTTTATTATTTCATTTAGTTTTGTCAACTTTTTTCATTTTATTTAAACATGAATTTGACAGGGCAACTTATTTTTTTTGTTATCCGGCCAGGTAGGTTAGTGATTATGTCCTGTACCACTTGAGAAACCTTGGCGTGGTGTGCGGGCTCAGTTATGTCTTTCATATAAAGTTATACTGCCTAATGTCTCAATTTTACATCAGTTTTGAGGGTTAGCTAATATCATTGTTTATATTTACCACAGGAGTGAAACCATATTGTGGTCCACAAGTGCAGGTCCTCCCTCCAACGTAGGTGCACAACTGCACATGGGGATGAGCACCTCCTATCACCTTTGACTACGTTAATGCAACTTGTTGTTTTTGCTCTACAGAAAATCATTGTTGCTTTTGTATTTTCCCAATCACTTCTTTCAGAACTTAATCATTCTCTAGAATTGCCCAGTTTTTATTTAAAGGGGTACTACGCCTCTAGACATCTTATCCCCTATCCAAAGGATAGGGGATAAGATGTCTGATCGCGGAAACCCCGCCGCCTGCTTCAAGCGGAGTACCCCCTTTAAGATATTTTTTTTCTCTCTCTCTGCCATTTCTAGAGAACCTTGTGGGCTGTTCCATAATATCACCTTTTCCCATTTATTTCCTTTTTGTTCTGATTTTTTATCTGTATTAATATGATCCTTTCTCCTAGCTCCTATTACTACTGCAACAGGATAATTTTTCATAAAAAATCTATTTTCTATAACTGTAGCTTGCTTCTCATAATTTTCCATCTCTGAACAATTTTGTTTTATTCTTGCTAGGAATACAGGGATCAGGAACGCTAGTGATGGGTGAGAACCTGTGTCATGGACTACTGCACTAAGTGAGCCACCCAATAAAATCTTCCGTCGCTGGGAGGTGTGAGTGCCAGGGCCACAGCAGATTGGCCTGGCGTTCCCAGGACGGAGTGGAAAAGTCATAAACTTCTGTCTCCAGGACAACGTGGAACGCCGCCGACCGCTGGAGAGAGGATCGGAGGCGGTACTGAAGCCAAGCCAGGTAAGTTCATTATACATTGGGGGAGATTTATCAAAGTATTTAGACTGGTTTTTCCTGTCTAAATTTGTCGCACAGAAAGTTGCAGTCTAAATATGTGCGACTTTTGCTGTAGAGGATTTTTAGAACATGATGCATGCAAGTCTATTTTAGATGGAAATGCATTGGAAAATGCATTGGTGCTGAATTTATCAAGCGCGACTTTTGTGCGGCAAGTCGCATCTGCCCAAAATACGCTGAAATGTCAGACCATGTTGGAGCAGGTCTAAATGCAGTTTAAGCTGTAGACCCTGAAGTCTGAGCACAGAATCTATCAAGGCCTGTGAGACCTTTGATAAATTAGGAGCACAATAGACAGGAGACTACCACATACGCTGGTCTATAAGCATACCCAGAATAGACTAGTTTAGTAAATGTCCCCCATTGTGTCCAATAACTTTTCTGAAATGCCTTATAAGTTATTTTGAACTAACTTTTTGCCTTCAAAAATGATTTCGATATCTCGCACTTGCAGCCATATTGCCGCTCTGATAACGAATAATATTTTAAAGTTTTACTAAATGCATCCCAATACTTGTAATAAGTAAATTTGAGGGATGCAACGAGATCTTCATTTTATATTCTGGCTTTACATAGAAGCCCTGGCAAGTCAGCTGCACTGGATTTAATGGAGAGGTGCATGGTTAAATTTTTTCTGTTTTTGTCAAAAAATTCCCAAAAACGTGCCATACTTGCTGCATGACGTTATTTTTGGCCAAAGATGCTACGGACAGATGTTACCTGAGGATAGCTCTGTTCACAAGGCAGAATTTCTGCAGCAGCAACAATTGTCGCGGAAATCCTGATTCCGACATTCGCAAAAACACTGAACATGTGTGCGCGGATTCCGCAAGGAAATGGATTGCCGTCTATGAGACAGGGCATTTCCGATCAGTCCTAGCGTTCAGACATTCCACTGTGTAAACATAGCCAAAGGATATTAGAGAGGTTGCTTGAGGTCATGAGGGTGGGGGATTTTCATTTAATGATTTCCGTTGATAAATAGGCAAAAGAGTAGATTTAGTTGTGTGCTAAGAGTCTTTTTTGTATTTTTCGTATCATGTAGGGGTTAAGCGTCGATACGTGCCGGATCAGTATGATTTTGTTGTTTTAATCTTTTGTTGTGCTAACAATAAATGTCTAAAAATTTAATTATTAACAGGAAAAGGAGCTTTTCTGAAAACTCTAGTAATGTGCAGTGAAGACTGAGAGAGATGCCAGTGGGAGTGGAATAAGCTTCAGTGGATTGGAGCAAGAGTATACAAGATACCAGCCTGGGGGGGAATAGTCGTTGCCGCACTCCCCCAAGTGATGTAAATTAAATCTGCTTTGATAAACGTATTAGACTTTTTCCATAGACAAATGAGCCTGGTGTTCGCTCTCCTTATTATTCTTGTTTCATTTATCATTACACTGTTCTGGTGGAACGAGAGTCTATTTGAGAGGATAGTAGCGGATATCAGGATCTATTCCGACTACTATGCTCACCAATTATGAGTTGAAATATATTTTGTTTGCCGTCAGTAATAGTTCACAGTGATGGGATAGAAGGCTGCTCTCAAAAAACTTGTGTTTTTTTGTTCTTTTTTACATTTCATATTTTCTGATGATGGATTTTATGGTGCTCTGTGAGATGTTCAAAGCTTAGGACATTTTGTTTTTATAACCTAATCTTGCTCTGTACTTTTCCACAACTTTATTCCTGGCCTGTTTGGTGAGCTCCTTGGTCTTCATGCTGCTGTTTGTTTGGTAATGCTCTCTCAAACATTTACAATTTCCCTCAGGGCCAAAGCCCCTACGGGACTAAATCCCCTATTCTTGGGGACCCCCCCCTTAAGGGGATTAAGTCCTGTAGGGGCTTTGGCCCTGAGGGAAATTGTAAATGTTTGATATTTAACCCTGGGTACCCCTTGGGATATTGTTTCTTGATTTAAATGGTAATGCTAACAAACTCTGAAGCCTTCACAGAACAGATGTTTTTGTGCTGAAATTAAAGGGGTATTCCAGGCAAAAACATTTTATTAGGGGATAAGATGTCTGATCGCAGGGGGCCCGATCTCCCTGCAGCACCCGCATTCTATGCGGGAGCTGCATCTCCAGTTTTGGAAACCTCCGGGTTTCCGGGGACTTGTCGTCACGCCACGCCCCCTCCATTCATGTCTACCCCTTTAAGTTGCACAGAGGTGGATCCTATTAACTAATTAAGTGACTTGCAAATGTGACTTGTGAAGGCAAATAGCTGCACCAGATCTTTGTTAGGGGTAAAAGAGGTGAATACATATGCATAAAACACTTTTCAGATTTTTGTTTGTAAATAATTTGGAAATCCATGTCATATTTTTCCCCACTTCCAAATGATTGACTCTTTTGTGATGTTACATTATAAAAAAATCACACAAAAATAAAATGATATCTGTGGTTATACCACGACAAAATGTACAAAAGTCCAAGGGCATAAATACTTACGCAAGGCACTGTACAAGAAGTCAGCTGATAACCTACTTTATTGTAATCACAAATACAAATCAATGATTATAACTTACTAGCTGAGTACCCGGCGTTGCCCGTTTTTCCTTCCTAATCCTTGTTGTGGTGGAAAATCAACAGAGGAAGCTTTTGACTCATATCCCGACCTCCTATCCTGTCCTCCTATCTCGACCTCCTAGCTCGACCTCCTATCCCGTCCTCCTATCTCGACCTCCTATCTCGACCTCCTATCCTGACGTCCTATCCCGTCCTTCTATCCCATCCTCATATCTCGACCTCCTATTCCGTCCTCATATCCCGTCCTCCTATCTCGACCTCCTAGCTCGACCTCCTATCCCGTCCTCCTATCTCGACCTCCTATCTCGACCTCCTATCCCGACGTCCTATCCCGTCCTCTTATCCCATCCTCCTATCTCGACCTCCTATTCTCCAGCTGTACAGAAGTTATGTGGGAACATACATTTCCCATTGATTTGAATGGGACTTTAAACGAAAACCCCAACCCTCACAAATGTGGGTAGTTAAGGGTTAAATTAACTATCCTATATTTAAGAATAGCAGCAAAGTGGAGAAGAAAAGTCAAAATCAGCAGAACCCTCCCCTCACATGTGACTCCATTTTGGAAACATCATCCCTCAAGGAATGTAACAAGGGGTGCAGTAAGCATTTACACCTCATAAGTGTTTGACACAAGATAAAGCCCCAGACTCTAACAGATATCCTGGCCGCAATAGCTCCGCAGCCGGGTGGCGACCACGGGGCCGGAGTATCGTGACGTCACGACTCTGCCCCCCGTGTGACGTCACGATACTCCAGCCCCGTGGTCGCCACCGGGCTGTTTGTGAGCTGGCACCGCGGCGTGCAGCTCCAACAGGTGGGTGGCGAATACAAGATTGCGGGGGTCCCCAGAGGCGGGACCCCCGCGGTGAGACATCTTATCCCCTATCCTTTGGATAGGGCATAAGATGTCTCAGGGCCGGAGTACTCCTTTAAATGCTGCTGTCAACTTTGACAGTGGCATTTGTAGTGTTAATAGCTGCTGTGCCGAATATCAGATATTTGCGGCAGCCCCAACTACTGAAATCAGCTAAGGGTCGCTGGGTATGGAGTAGGCTTGAGTCAGAAGCCCACTCCATACACCCTTAGCGGCACCATGACTGATCAGATGCGTCATAGGTCGCCAAGGGGTTTAAATAAAACATGTAGCATCAGCAGCAGAGCAGCTGAGACCTCGGGCACAGGTAGTGTCAATATACAACGCTGCTTGCGCCAGAGACTCAGCCCACCAAAATGCTCTGCACCAGGCCCATGATGCTCTTAATCAGAGAACCTGTGAGTTACTAGATAAAATAGCACTGTAATCTCCTATAGTGTCTGTAGTGGTAGTGATAATGGTCATGGTTTGGTGGTATTATTTATGTAGCAGTATCATTTGTAATATCTTTCTGTATATAGGATGTTTTCTGCAGTATAGAGGTAGTATTTGTTTCTTATGCATAGCAATAATGTTATATGATAACTATTTATGTATATACAGGAATGTGGAATTCCTATCGCCCGACGCCCTGGACATGCAGTTCCGGGCGCCAGGCAGGTGAATTTTTCAGGCCCTTAGCTCGGCTTCAGGCAAGCAGGGCCGGACCTGAAAGCCCCCGACAAGGACAGCAGCACTCAGAGGGGTGTATGGAGCGGGCTCCGGACTTGTGCCCACTCCATACTCTGCAGCCCCCCGCTGTTTTCAGTACCTGGGGAATGCCGCTAATAGCCAACATGCAACGATTGCCCCGGCTGGCAATTAAGAACTATTAAAATATAACATTATGTATCCCGTATGGTAAATTACATAAATGTAAAAAAAATATATATATTAAAATACCAAACCACAGAATGTAGATTTTACTCCGTTTTGGTCCCATGGACAAGTAGTTTTGTATTGAATTTCTACACCCCTGTATGTGAATAAATCTCTCTGTGTGGTGAAGGGAAAGAGCATGTGCTTTGAGGCACTTTAATAATATACAGGGTGCAATCTACCCTAAAGCCAGCCCTGTGCAGCTTCTTCTCAGGACATACACCATCTCACTGACACATAGCCGCACCCCCACAACTTTATCAACGAGTTAAGCGCCTCAGTAGGACAAAGCATGGGAAATCCCCACCCCCCTTATCTGCACTTGGTACCGCCCTAAGCGCTTACTGGCTCGCTGTCTCTTAGAGACCGTCCCACTTTGGGGGGCGCGCGCTGTATTCCGGAGTTCATTGACAGTAGTGAAGGGGGACATGGGGTCACATCACATGGGGCAGTGCGAGCAGTGAGGAGCCGAGGACCTGGCGCACAGGTGAGGATGCCATGCTGAGCTGCTTGTGTGGTGTGCGCTCATGTTACACCGTGTGTTCTCTCGGGTGCCCGCCACAACTTCCTCACGTGTGAAAGCGCAGGACGGAGAGCCCGTGCTGTAGGAGAAGGCGGCCCGGCTGCTGGAACAGCTGTGACAGCGCGGTGGGTGCCCGGCCGGGGAAGGGTTAAACACAGAGGGAGGGAGTTCATGGACTCCAACAAAGAATATGGCGAGAGCGGCGGCGGCGGCTCCTCACAGTGCTGCTGTATCCCACAGGAAGCTGCCCCGCCAGTCCCTATGCCCTTCACAGGCGCTCCGGTAAGTGACCTTCCTGCCGCCGCTATACCGTCCGCCCCGCCTGGGAACTTTGTGAGCTAAGTAGGAAACTTGTGGGAAACCGGAAACCGTGTCTGCTGGGCGGCTGATCCCTGCTAGGGAGAGTGCGGGCTGTCAAGGGCACGGTGCGAGGAGGAGGGTGTCCGCGGCTCCTACCCTCCCCCATCCAGCGGCCGTGTAACCCTTTACTTGCTGCACGTCTTCTCGGTGACCTGGACGGCCTTCAGAAGGCCACATGCTGCTCACTGATGGCTATTTTCCTTATAGCAGGATCTTTGGAATGCTCTGTAGCTTCCTAGGCCTTAGGGTTTCCATGGTTACAGACTACAAACAGTGTAGTCTGGTTATGTACTCTTAGCTGCTTCCATGTAAATTGTCAAGGAGTAGATCAGACTACACCACTCCAGATGTTGTGGGCTACACATGGGCTCATCTTTATTGGGTGAGAGGTGCCCTTGACCTCCATTCCCCTTCACTGCCTCTGATCACCAGTGATCTGTCTCCTCGCTTTTCTACAACATCTTCTGGGAAAAATTGAATTATTTTGTGTTCAGTCTTGTAATGCATGGCAGTGTGTATGTGTGTGTGTATATGTATATATATATATATATATATATAATGCCATTTACCCTGCAGTAAAACTAACATGTAATCTTGAATCTTTAGGTCAGTCTGATAAAAGCAATCTACCCAGTTTGAAATTCTAAACTTTTTTAGAATTTATTTTTAATTTTTTTGCACTGATCTGTAATTTTTATGGGTACCATTGTGGTATTGATCACTTTTTGATTGCTCTTTCCTTTTTTTTTTTCTGGGATGTGATAAAAAATAATTTTTTATTTATATTTTTTTATAAAAATTTTTGACATTCACCGTACAGGACAAATGTTAGAGTACCTGTCACCAAATAAAACTTTCAATATAGTGATCTGTGTTTAGACACTTTCCCATTCGCTTGTTTTTAAAATTATCAACAAAAATGTTTAAAATATAATATAAAAAACAGCGACTAGGTGGCTCGGTTCTGTTCCCTGCCACAATTAATAGTGAGTTTGGTCTCCTCCCAACCCGGCAGGAGTCCGAACTCGGGACGTATTTTTTATTTTTTTTTTTCTGCACTGAGCTTGTCAGCTGCGCAGAAAGTGAAAGCTCCACAGATTCTCACAGAAAGCTGCAGGAGAGCCTCACTGATAGCAACACAGACTGAAACATGCACAGAGCCTGAGGTCTTCTATTCATCACAGCACTGCAACCATGTAAGGGCGGAAGTGCTCTCCCAGCAGGCTTCAGTGATGTCATGCCTGCTGAGAAACACCCACTTTCTCCTGCTGCAAAATTGCACTATGTGAGCAAGAAGAACAGTATGATACACAGCTTTTTAAAGCTCTGAAATTGTTTTTAAGGGCAGGAGGGGTGTTAGGAGTACTTTGGGAACATAGCCTGAGGTAGTTGAGAACAGTTTATTTGGTGACCGGTACTTCTTAATTTTTAAAAGTTCGTACAATTACGCACACGCTGCGATACTAAACTTGTTTATTTGTATTGTTTACATATATTTTTTTATGCGGGAAAAGGGGGTGATTTTATCCTTTTGATATGGAAGGGATTACTCTATGTGAGTTAAACCTTTATTTACATTTTTTTTAGTTTTTTAGGAGGAATCATTAGATTCCTCAAACAGATCAATGCAGTTCAACAGAACTGCATTGATGTGTGTGCTCTGCGCTTGATTTATAGAGCCTCTCTGCAGCCGGCTCTATCAATCCCAGCTATCAAGCCACGTGCCGGCTATTAGCCAGCTACTGCTATCAGCTGAGGGCTGCCATTACTCGAGCGCATGCTATACATCCTTAAAGGGGTATTCCAGGATTTTTTTTATTTATTTGACTATGCTACAGGGGCTGTAAAGTTAGTGTAGTTCATAATATAGTGTCTGCACCTGTGTGTGACAGTTTTCTCACAATTCTCATGTGATTTTTACCCCAATATTTATTTTTACCAGCATACAAAATGACTGTCAGATTTTTCCCAGGTCACAATGTGGCCGAGACCTAACATCACTAGTCAGCTGATGACAGGGAGCCTGTCTGCTTCAATGTGTGGAGGGATCGCTTGGTGGGAGAGAGATCAATCTGCAACTAATGCAACAGCTGTAGGCACCCTGATTGAAAACCACAGGTCTTTTGATGGATGCAGCTCATTTGTGTTTCAATGGGTGGGGTGGCTGATGTGTGGGAGGGAGGAAAATGGAATTGTGGGATTTGTAGTCAAAAAAAGAAAACTGAAAAAGGAAATACCAGTTCACAGAAAGATGGCCACAGTGTTATGGTAGCTTCACAACATAGCCATTTATCCCTAAGACAAGCGCAGATCCTTCCTAAGCATGTCCATTACTGCCTGTCAGGTACGTACTAAAATCACCTTATGGTGGATAACCCCTTTAACAATGTCATGACATGTATACACATTAGGGGTTAATAGCATGCTAAAAGGGCTTTCTCATAAATGACATTTAGGGTATTATTCAAACTTATTGCAAAAAGTCTTCCAACTAAAAGTGGCTTCATACACTTGAATAGGGCTTTGTATAGAGCATGGGTGTGGATTTTTGTGAACATGGGAGGTTTATCAAAATCTGTGCAGAGGGAAAGTTGACCAGTTGTCCATAGCAACCAATCAGATGGCTTTTAATCTTCAGAGGCATTTAAAAAAATTGCTATGGGCAACTGCACCACTCTTCCTCAAAAGTTTTTGATCTCTAACCCCCCCCCTCCCCTGTATGTGTAACTAGTGGGGGTATAACTTACACATGCCTGTTATTTAGAAAAACTTTTGAGATGTTTAGATTGCACTAGTTCTCTATTCTGAGACCCACTGCGATCACTATTTAGAGTGCTGTGAAGTGCTTTTTTTTTTTTTTTTTTCTCAGTTGACTACTCCATCCAAACTCATTCACTGCATTGATGCATTGATCTATTGGGAATGAGTCGGGTTTGGGTGACAGCCAGCAAGTGAGATGTGCTGCCTCCCACTTCACATGGCTTTAACTCATGATTGCTTCAGGTCTCTGACGTGGGTGAGCTGGTACTAGGACCGCTCAGAAAAGCACCATGTCCATAGATGGCAATGCATTTCTAATGTGGATTTTGCCTAAATAATGAACAAGTTAATTCTTTTGGTAGAGAGCGTAATCAGAATTTTCATGGCGGAAACACCTGCTGTAGGAATTCCGCCACGTGGACATTGCAGCAGAATTTCATTGAAAACAATGGGAATCTCCTGCAACAAAATTTCCAAGTGGAATTTTTCATGCAAATTCTGCTGTGTGAACATACTCTTTGGAGATACTACGGGATATTAAAATTGTCATTCAAACTGCCGTCAGTAAAAAAAACAATAAAAAAAACCTGCTGTCGCTCCTCCGGTAACCTGCTCCGGCCTCCGCCGTGATCCTCTTTGTTGCTGGTGGTCGGTGAGTTATACTGCACTCAGCTAATCACTGGCCGCAGCAAAGTCCCATCTCGGCCAGCCATAGGCTGAGCAGCAGTGTGACGTCTTCAGCCCCAGGAAGAGGATCGCGTCGGAGGCCGGAGCGGGTTACCGGGGAAGCAACGGCAGGCATGTATCTCTTTGTTTTGTTTACTGCCAGCAGGTCTGACAATTTTTATATCCCGGAAAACTCCTTTTAAAAAGGTTATCCACCATATGGTGACTTTAGTACCTACCTGCCAGACAGTAATGGGCATGCTTAGGAAGGATCCTTGCTTGTCTTGGAGCTAAATGGCTATGTTGTGAGTCCACCATAATGCTGCTGCTTTCTTTTTGTGAACTGGCTTTTTCTCCCTCCCACACATCAGCCACCCCACCCATTGAAGCACACCTGAGCTTCCACGCTGTGCTGTAAACAATAGACCAGTGTGTTCTAACCAGGATGCCTCCAGCTGTTGTAAAATGAAAACAATTCTGTGCAGAATGATCTCCCTACCACCCAGCAGTCGCTTCACCCATTGAAACAGACAGGCTCCCTTGAACACCTGACTCGTGATGTAATGTCTCAAGCTGCACTGCAACCTGGGAAAACCTGAGACGACACACATTTTGTATCCTGTTAAAAATAAACTAGGACATAGATCACAGAAGAATTGTGAGAGCAGCCATCACACACAGGTACAGACACTATATTATGAACTACACTAACTTTACAGCCCCTGTAGCATAGTCAAAGAAAAAAAAAATCCTTTAACTTGAAAATCTAGGGGCCTGTCTTGCACACAAAATGGGAAAATTGTGGGGCGTCTGAATAGAAACTTTCTATGTGTTCTAAGGAAATGTTTTTCTTTTTAATAATTGATATAAAGGAGTACTGTATAGTGCATTTTATTTTCCCACAGAAGCACCTGAAATCTGCTGCCTGTGAAGACACCTATTTGTCTCACTTTTCAGTAAATGTCTTTGTTTCCATCTTTCGGTAACATATGCAAGTTAGTTGCATATATCTGTCTGTAGATTTAACCTAAATTGTTTGGTGGGAGATGATAGGGAGGTAATGAATCAATATTCAGACTAGCAATATAACAGAACTATGTAAACCTATGGTCTAAGGTCTTTATTTTGTATGTAGCTGAATACAGCAGAGGCAGCCTGTTTGTATAGGCCAAGGCTACGCTACCTATTTTAAAGTCGCTTCTTTGTGCTGACAACATGGGTGTGGTTCATGAGAAGCGTGGCGCGCCCCCCCCCCCCATAATTTTCTCTATATTGTCCTTGCTGGGAGGGCCTTGCAGTTAGGACAATACAGGTTAATGGGTCCCCCACAGTTGGCAGATAGTCTCCAGGTTGGAATACCACACAATAGTCAAATTGTTCCCTCATTTTTGTAGAACCCCCTCTCCCCATAGGCTACCTACCTACGGACATACCTGGGCATTAGTTGCTGAGGTTGCCACAAGTGGAGATACCTTAAGTGTCTGTCTTCTACCATCCTTTTTCCCCTAGGCAAATTTATTTGTGAAGCCAGAGAACCCCTTTAAGCCCTGTCAGGTGAGCCTCCATGTTTTTCCTCCACATAACAGATACAGACTGATAGCTAAAGAATTTGGAGACGTTAACACCCTGAACTGAACAATGGGGGAGATTTATCAAAACCTGTGTAGAGGAAGAGTGGTTCAGTTGCCTGTGAAAACCAATCGGATCGCTTCTTTCATTTTTAGAGACCTGTGAAAAATCAAAGAAGCCAGCTGATTGCCATGGCAACTGCACCACTCTTCCTCTACACAGGTTTTGATAAATCTCCCCCACTGTTTGCAGTGTGGCGGGGGTGGGGAGCATTATTTTGCTGAAATAGGCCAGTGCCATGGAATACATCTGTCATGAAGGGTTGCACTTGGTCTGCAGCAGTGTTTGAGTAGGCAGTATGTGCCAAAGCAAGATCCAGAGAGTTTAATGTTACGTAGGTATGTCCACACAGCACTGAAATGCTGCAGATTTTCCTAATTTCAATAGGGAAGTCAAAATCTACTTTAAGTCTGCAGCAAATCCTCAACAGTCTTTATCAAATCTGTAGCATATGTAGTCCTGTGTGAACATGCCTTTAATGTTCTGCCTATTGAGAAAATCTTACTGCCCTTAACAAAGTACAGAATTCCTGACTTCTAGATATGCATCTTGCATTTTGTGTGGCCTGACCTTGTTGTTGCTTAGTCAGCCTTCGACTGATACGTTCTGCCGTAACATCGCAGATATCAATCACTGCTTTTCTATGATGTTGTAGAAAGGTTCAAGTGTAGTTCAAGGTTAATGGAGCCTTGTAGAAAGTTAGGATATATTTTGTAGCTTTAATGTGATGCAGGGGCCCTAAATAATTAGTCAAGTACTGTAATCCTCCAGGAATTGTTAGATTCCTATCAAAGCAGAGGAATATATGTATCTAAAGCGGCTGGGGGAATGAACACTGTAAGGCTATGTTCACACGATGGAATTCCGCACGGACATTCCACAGCAGCATAGTCCCAATGATTTCAATGGGATTCTGCTGCACTGTTCACATGACAGAATTTCAGAAATTCAGATTTCAGCGTCCGCGGAAAGAACAATCATGTCTGTTCATTCTGCGGTGTCCATACGGAAATTTTCCATCTCTACATTCCATTGTGTGAACATAGCCTAATAGAGCAGACAAAGGTGTTCCTCTGACTTTACTTGTTGTTCAGCTGTTACATGTCGTATTTAGGTTAGTAGGACATTATATCTGTACTGATATGTGAATGAGAGCCCCACAATTTGAAGTCATTCTTTGACCTTTCCTCTAAAGGCAGTCCAGATGTTTGACCGATGACAGGATGTGTTGGGCTAAAATTAGTTTCCTTTCCATCAGAGTATTAGGCAAAGCTCGGACATGCAGGCAGCTGAAAAGAAGCTCTGCTGGATGCACATTCAAAGCCAGTGAAAGGAATACATGGCTGGACCTAATCCGCTGAAGAACCAGCTTGACATTTGGTGAGAATTGCCCCATGAAATAGGTTTAATAAGGTTTTCTCTCTGTTCACACTAACATAGGCTGTGTTCACACTGGCATTTTCTCTTTGCTTCCATTGCTGCTAGTTAGAAACACTTATTTCAGATTGATAAATCTGAGCCAGTGTCTGAGTTTTGTTTTTTATACAGCAACCAACTAAAGCTCCACTTTACCAGAGGAATTTGCGAAAGGAGGCAGAGTTGTGATTGGTTGCTATCTGTCTGAGACAAAAACCAGACTCCCTTTTTGTCTCAAGAAAGCAACAACAGCATGTACCATAATTGCCAATCTTTATTCAGTTCATATGTAAATGGCCAAGGACACACTTGTGAAAGATGAACTTTCGAGCCCTGGTTTACCAGACCTGTACTCTTACCACTTAACCATTGTGCTGAGCGAAAGTTATATATACTCACACCCATATAGACACAAGTAATCCCAAAGTAGATATAACAGTAAGCTCCTATTAAAGTGTACCTGTCACAAAAAAACAAAAACTTTTTATATAATGTAGATAATACGTGTGTGTGTGTGTGTGTGTGTATGTATGTATGTATGTGTGTATGTATGTATGTACCCCCGTCGAGAATGGCCCTTAGTCGTGTTGTTTTTGTTGTTGTTGTTGTTTTTTGCATGTAGTACAGACACACTAGGGCGCTAATGTTCTGCACATACCCCCCCCCCCCCCCATGTGTATAGCAGTGTGTGTAGTACACACACTGCTATGACCATGGGGGTGTGTGCTGAGCATTGCATCCTAGTGTCTGAAGAAGACACTAGGGTGCAATGCTCTACATGTACCCCCCCCACCCCCCAAATGTGTATAGCAGTGTGTACTACACACACACTGCTATACACATGGGGGGTATGTGCAGAGAATTGCACCCTGGCGTCTGCAGAAGACACTAGGGTGGAATGCTCTGCATGTGTCCCCATGTGTATAGCAGTGGTGTGTAGTACACACTATATACTGATACTGGCACCACCAGACCCATGCCATGATGTCACATACTATATTCACATAGTAGGGACACAGCAGTGGTGACACATGCCACCTTACATTATATACTGATACTGGCCCTACCAAGCTTACTATTGCAGACTATGACGGAGACACACACCAACATGACTTCCACCCTACACATCCCAGTGTAGTATCGGGGCAGCCACCATTCTGTCACTATCTCCTTACACACCGGGAATTTCCACAGCCCAGCTGACAGCTGGCCCCAGCACGCCCTGTCCACTGCCGCTGGGGTTACTAATGCCCGCTATGGGTGGAGTCCCTGCCGTTGGCCTCTCGAAATTGCCATGATTGGAGAAATGATCCTGGAGCCGGGGCAGCTCCCTGCCAGTCTCCAGCAGCTCAGTGTGCAGCTACAGAGTCGGGAGCAGCAGCTGATCCCGCAGCAAATTAATCCAGTGGCCCCTTCCGGGCTCTGGGGCTGGGGGTCAAGTACTGTTAACTTAAAGAGGCTGCAGTGGTGTGGGATTTGGAGGACTTGCAGACATAGTGCCTGATCGACCGAGCCCTCATGCAGCAGCTTCATGATTTCCGGTGTCCCTTTGCAACGAATCTCCCTTTTATTCGATAACTGGATTCGTCGACAACAAATCCTGTTATCGAATTTTATCGATTTCTTGGATTTAATTGTTGCAGCCCTAGAAAAAATGCTGTCCCTGCAGCTATTGCCTGTCTGTCTCTGTGTGGAGTCCAAACACAGGAAGGGCAGGACAAGCAAGCCTCTGTGCAGGCTCCTGGATTGTCAATCATCCTGCATTTCACAGAGCCTCAGTCCACGGGGTCCTGATTGTCCTCAGTCCACGGGGTCCTGATTGTCCTCAGTCCACGGGGTCCTGATTGTCCTCCTACACTTCTTGTATTTGGACTCCTAACAGAGACACACATGCAATAGCTGCAGGGGAAAAAATAGAAATTTAACTAATGTATTTAAAAAATATACATATAATGGTATTAGCTACATTATATACAGTGGTATTAGCTACATTATATACATTTTTTGTTAATGACAGGTACACTTTAATATGTACAAGATCACACCATTAACAACCAACTCATACCACCGTATTCAGATATGGACAAGAAAACTGTAAGAGGAGGGACATCAATAAGAGTATAATTTGCCCCGGAAGAATAGTTTGGGGTTCAGGGGCTTAGTGGATCAAGGGTCCGTATTAGTCCTGAGTTATAATTACGAAAATAAGACTGTCCTAAAACAGTCCATCCAGTGACGGCCCGATGAGGTCAGTTATCAACCAGTCTTCCAGGAGACTGTTGTCTGACTTATTGATAAATCTTGGCTGATGCGTTTGCCGTTCAACATATAGAAACCCCAATGTAAACGTGGCAGTCTCACTAAAAGTCTATGGGATGTATTGAGATCCAGTCAAAAAATAAAAATCATTCCTAGCTGTTATGAACAGAAGCTATGATGCTCGTGTGAACAGAACCTAATTGTGGAGAGATTTCAGGATTGGTAAAACCGATTGAGATCAGATGATTGTCTATCACTGAGTCATAAATATGCAGCACAAGTTATCAACTCTTCTTGCTGCTTAACAGTACAATATAAGCTAATACTACGTGTCTGTTAGGCATCTCCTAATGTTGACTGTACATAGCTATGAAGCATATGGTACAAGTGACGGCTCCATCAGCTGTCATAGGCTGGGTAGCGGCTGCCTGCAGTATGCTTTGATAGGAAGTCTGTGGTATGCTACGAATAAAATCCTACATTCAAAACTTTACCTTTAAACATTCAACTTTCCTAGAGATTATGGCTCTTTTTAAGCCTGTTCTCCTTTCAGGATTAGTGTCCTGTCATGTGGATGCTGCATCTTTTATTATTCATGTCACTCAAAAACTCCTACAGCTGCCTACAGCTTGTCCACTTCTCATAGGCTGTGTGTAAGGTGGTGCTTTTCTGTCATCATCTGAGCATGCATTCACACTGAACCATGGCCTTTTAGGCTGCACCCACATGGAATTTGTTGTGGCTTTTCCATGCTGTTACCTTAAAGGGGTACTCCAGTGGCAAAAATTTTTAATCAACTGGTGCCAGTGAGTTAAACAGGTTTGTAAATTACTTAATCCTTCAAGTACTTATTAGTGGCTGTATACTACAGAGTAAATTCTTTTCTTTTGGGATCACTTTTCTGTCACTACCACAGTGCTCTCTGCTGACACCTCTGTCCATTTTAGGAACTGTCCAGAGAAGCATATGTTTGCAATGTGGATTTTCTCGTGCTCTGGACGGTTCTTGACATGGACAGGTGTCAGCAGAGAGCACTGTGGTTGTGACAGAAAAGAAATATAAAAAGAGAAAAATATTTCCTGTGTAGTATATAGCCGCTAATAAGTACTGGAAGGATTAAGATTTTTTAATAGAAGTAATTTACAAATGTGTCTAACTTTCTGGCATCAGTTGATTTAAAAAAAAAAATAATTCTACCAGAGTACCCCTTTTAAGATATGTTCACACATAGCATATATGCTGTGGATTTCATGCATGTGTTTGTTCCCCCCCCCCCTTCAATTAGTGGCCAGGGCATAACATCTAAACTTGAATAGGCTAAATGTGAACATACCCTTAAGAGATTATCTGTACTTAAATCTGCTGTAGAAAGTTGTCTTTTAGGTTCAGATTTGTCTTTGATGGATTTAACCCTTTGCAATGCCAAACATGTACATGTAGTTTGCAGGTTTTATTGTGGCCTTTTCCTAGCAGTATTCCTGTCCTGTGTGAGCGTAATAGCTTGACATGCAAGATGTTGGAAGCCAGGCAAGAAGTCCCTTAATAACAAGTCTGAGCTATTATTTTAGGCTGCTTTCACACTAAAAAATTCATCTGTTTTAAAGATCAGTTTGATGTTCTGTTATAAAAACCCTGAAAATCAGCCATTAAACGTCCGTTAGAAAATCCATTATAGTCTGTGGGATTTTTACATTATCCATTTTAATCCATTATAGTCCGTTATTAATAACGGACGTTATTTTGTGACGGAAGAAATAGTGCATGCAGTATTTCTTCCGTTCATTCTCCCATCACAAAATAACTACCTATATTAATAACTGACCATAACGGATTAAAACGGATAATGTAAAAATCCCAAAGACTATAATGGGATTTTCTAACGGACGTTTAATGGCCGATTTTAAGGGTTTTCATAACGGAACATCAAACGGATCTTTAAAACGGATGAATTTTCTAGTGTGAAAGCAGCCTTAGTGACACACATACTCTTAAGCCATTTCCTGCAGCAGTTTGACATGAAACCACTCTTTGTGTGACTGCAGGTAGTTTACACATGCTACACTGCCCGTGAATGCCAATGAAGGCAAAAGTGCTCTCCTCACATAATTGTCATTTTTAGTGTTGTGTAAGGCGCACTGTTGTGACAACATGTGTCCTGTCCTCTGCTTGTCCTTGAATAACTCCCATGCTCTGGTCATGGAGTGGAAATTTCTCCTCTGAACCTCGCTTTATGCCTGTATTGCGTCCAGGATTCAGCATGAAATTACACCACCGTATGTCACACATGCTTCTGCATTTTGTCAGGTCAAATCTTTTGGCTATGAGCCATATCCTATTGTGATCAAAGTTCACTCTTTGGCATACTGTTCCCATCTCCGCCACATAACATGACCGCTCCATGCTAATTCGACCTGAAATAATCTGAGAAGTGTAATGTGGTCTTCTTTTGAACTATATAATCTACCTAACAACTTAATCTTTTGGTTCGCAATGAGAAATATAACAGGATTCTTTGTCTAGGCAAAATAAAGTTTATGGCAGTTCTCTTTGCACTCAGATGGCATACCATTAAAGGGGTTCTCCCTTGTTTATACAGTTTTTTTATTATGTTTGTGTGTTGTGTGTATAAGTATGTGTTTTTTTTTTTTGTGTGTTGTGATTATGTATATATGTATTTTCTTACCTTTTGTGAAGATCCGGAAGCTGGCCTCTTTTTCTTCCAGCGGCTTGCTGTGTAACCTCGGCCTCCGCCATGTTGTGTTCGGTCAGTGGGATGTCGGGGGGTGTGTTCTTGCTTCTGTCCTTCCTATCTTCTGACGTCCGGGGCGAATCTTTTCTTCTTGTTTCTTCCGTGGCTCAGCGACGAATCTGCGGCCTCTTCCGGCGCATGTGCAGGTAGTTTGTTTTTTACCAATAATTCTTGACAAACTGTCTGCGCAAAGCTACGCTGTTAGCGTAGACCTAACGTAGGCTACGCTGTTAGTGTAGCACTTGCGTACTCGCGCATGCGCAGACAGTTTGTCAATTAGACAAAAAAAACTTTATTGGTAGAAAAACTACCTGCGCATGCGCCGGAAGAGGCCGCAGATTCGTCGCTGAGCCACAGAAGAAACGGGAAGAAAAGATTTGCCTCGGACGTCAGAAGATAGGAAGGACAGAAGCAAGAACACACCCCCTGACATCCCACTTACCGAACACAACATGGCGGAGGCCAAGGTTAAACAGCAAGCCGCTGGAAGAAAAAGGGGCCAGCTTCCGGATCTTCACAAAAGGTAAGAAAATACAAAAATACATAATCACAACACACATAAAAAAAACACATACTTATACACACACAACACACAAACATAATAACAAAAAACAGTATAAACAAGGGAGAACCCGTTTAATACAAAGTCAGTTTGGACTCTTTATTATTTTTCTTTTGTGTACTTAAAGTATAACAAGGAAAAAAATCAATTACCAACAAAATATTAACGATCGGAATAGCTGGCAATCCATTCTTGTAAAGTCTTCTTCATATACACTTTATTTTTTTTGCGGAATTTTATGCTAACCTTAGATCCATTTTGGGTGCACAATTTAACAGGTCTTGCATAATTGGATACAAAAAACAGTTATATGACTTTAGCCACATTTTTAGTTTTTTACCCCCTTGATCAGAGTGTGGCTAATAGTCTAATATTGTGCCAGATTTATTAAAGGAGTAGTCCAGTGGTGAACCAGTGGTGAACAACTTATCCCCTATCCTAAGGATAGGGGATAAGTTGCAGATCGGCAATCTCCGGCTCTGCCATAGCGATGTATTGAGGGGGCGTGTCGGACGCCGCTTTGTGTGGAGGTCGACACCCGCTATCTGGCCGGAGAGCCTGGCCCCTGTACAGAAAGATCGCAGGGGGCCCCAGCGGTGGGACTCCCCGCGATCTCAAACTTATCCCCTATCCTAAATGTGGCCTCATCTGTCTAGTCTAAATTTAGATTATGTAACCCTTAGACAGACAGTACTGTATTAGTAAATCTTGGCAATTGTTCCAGGATTCACTGCATAAGGCAGACAACTGATATATGGTTGTACAGTGTTCACTTCAATCTGTGATCCTAAGGCTGGGTTCACACCACGTTTTTCAAATACGGTTACTGTATACGGTTTTCCGCTTAAAAACGTATGGCAAAAACCGTATGCAACCGTATGACTCCAAATTAAAACGTATATGGTTTTTTCCCCGTACGGTTCTATCAGTTTGCATCAGTTTTTGCCAACGGTTTTGCTATTTTGTTGGAATTAGTTTTCCAGCAATTTAATAAAGTTACTATTGTTCTATTGAAATTCCAATCTGCGCATGTATCAACTCCAAAAACGGATTAGAAAAACCGTGTGCAACCGTATTATGAAATTCTGTGTACGGTTCTCATAGACAACAATGTTAAAAGAACCGCATACGGTTCGCATACGGTTTTCCAACCGGAGGCAAAAAACGTGGTCGACAGCGTTTTTGCCTACGGTTGAAAAATCGGCAAAACCGTATCAGAGGCAAAACGGATGCAACCGTACACAACATTTGGAATACGGTTTACAATGCATTCTCTATGCATACAGTTTCGGATACGGTCATATACTTTTTTTTGCGGAAAACCGTATATGGTTACCGTATTTGAAAAACGTGGTGTGAACCCAGCCTTACACACACACGTTTTGGAGGCATGTGTAGTAAGCTGTATGATATGGCAGATGGGATCAATTGTGAAAAGGAAAGATTGAACCAGTGAATTGAGCTGCAGAGCAGCACTATTTGATACTAATGCAACCATACAAGGAGGTGGGTTGAGCAGCCTCGGTGGTGACTCTCCATATTCTTCAGTATGGCCAGAGACAGATGATTGACTGCAGGGTTTACCTGATATTCACTGCTCAGGTGACCCTAGAGCACCAAACAAAGGCATCTGCTGCTGAACTCCAGAGAGGTAAGAATTTAAAAAAACAAACAAAAAAAAAACCTACCCAAAAGAACTGGTATACCTGGGCACCACCATGAAATTCTTAGTTGCTACAGTGACCTGGCTTGGATTTGTCTAGTATTGCAGTATTGTATGAAGAATACAGGGGTAACCTATGACTGTTCTCTACAACTGTGCAGTTGTACAAGGCAGTAAGCCAGCTATGTGAATTAGCTTGGTGGCATGTAAGAATTCAATGTAAGGTATATATATTTTTGGTTTATTACACTGATCCGCTGTCCAAAATGCAGAAAATGTGCAGAATTATGTAGTGTAAAATTTGACTGCTGCTTCAGAACAATTTCATATACATGAACACGTTAACTAGTGTTCTCCAACTGCTGTTTCTCCAGTTGTTGCAGAATTACAACTCCCATCGTGCCTTGAAAGGCTCTTGCTATGTTCACACAATAGAATTCCACACAGAGATTCCGCAACAGCACAGTTCCATTGATTTCAACGGGATTCTTCGCTGTTCACATAGCATAATTTCTGTGCTGGAAACATCTGGCATGGATATTCAAATTCCGCTGTCCACAGAAAGAATAAACGTCTGTACTTTCTGCGGACTCTGCAAGGAAATGCATTGCAGTCTATGAGCTGGTGCAGAGCGGTCCTAGCGCTGACGTATTTTGCCGGCACTCCACTGTTGGGGGTAATTTTCTGTGTGGAGATTGCCCGTGGGAGCATGACGAAACTTATTGGGAACACTGACATAGACACTACAGTTCTGTGTTCTGTCTTTTCTTTTTAACCATTTTAAAACTGCCCCCCGAACATACTTTTAGTTTTTTGTTTTTTTCCCACAGTGCGGCATAGAATTGCCATTTTTAGAAGCAGATTTTGTTAATCATACGCCAGCGTTAATCCTCGGCATGAATGATCACTTTTTCTTCCTCTTTCAGCCATGCTTAGAATCTGAAATGAGCGGAGTAATTGCCTTGTACTGAGCCAGATGAGGGAAGTTTTACTTCTGCCTGAAGCTGTCTAGTTACAAAATGTTGAATCTGAATCTCTTCCTGTCATTAATTGTTTTATAGGGTGTGGTTGAAAGGCTAGGGAAGTAATGGAAATACGTTCTGTGGAATTTTGTCCTTCCTCTTTTTTGTTTTTAGAAACTGAACAACCTTGAAGGCTTTGAAGGTTGAGTTGTACCATAGCAACTGAGCATTTAGTCCCACATTTTTGACCATAAACCATTCCCTGGTATTGTGGATTCAGGTTTTGAGAACTTTTTTTTTTTTTTGGTCTTTAGTAAAAGTAACACTCTGCCAAGTGTGCATTATCCCTTAATTACGCCTTCAAACCTGTTTTATCACTTTCTGGGAACTTGAGACCTACCTGCCTGCCAACCTGCTCACATAAGCGGGAAGTTGCAGTGCCTAAGGTGCTGTTTTCCTCCTGTGGTGTCTTTGGGCTGACGCAATGTGCCACTGAAGACTAAAAGGGGAACTTATTTAAACTGGTGTCTCACACGTCAATGTTAAGAGTCCTCTAGTGTGAGATATGCGCCAGATTTATTAAGAGGCACCTTATTTGGTGCTTCTCTCACACTGCATGTGCCAGACTTAAAAATCTATGCCAACTACAAGCTAGAGTAGATTTCTGGCCTAAGTAATACCCCCCCCCCTTTCGTTTTCCCTAGGTGCTACATAAATCTGAGAAAGTTGTGTAGTTCTTTCTAGCCTGACCACAGTGCTCTCTGCTGCCACCTCATATGTTACTGAACGCTGGTAAAATGAAAGCTGGACTGGAATTGTTGCTATGGGAAAGAGTTAACTTTTGGTGGAATGAGTGTAAACTGTATAAAGAACCTGTGCAGGGGAAATGTTAACCATTGGGCCAAAAAAAAAAAGCCCCATAGCAACCAGATTGCTTCTCTTTATAAATTTCTTTTTCTTTCCTGCCTACAGGACTATTTTATGGGTAGATATCCATAGTATGGAGGAAGCCAGAAATCTACTGTCCTCATTTTAACACCATTTTACAGTAATGTAAAAAGGCCCTGAATAAGGTTAGTACAAGTACCCGAGGGATATGCTTTTTAAAATAACTAAACTTATATAAGCTTGTCCACATTGTTCGGTCAATGTTTAAGACTTCTCTGGAGGTGTTAAATAACTGGTTATTTGTTACTGTATAACGTACAGCAGTTCATTACTTGGTTATGAAATGGAAACCTGTGTTTGCCTAGTACAAAGTTAATTGTAATACTTGTTAATATTTTACCTGCACAAGAACATTTCTTGAATTCTTCTGTGACGGTTGACATGCTTTAGTGTGTGTGTTTACTTACAAAAAATTTAATAAAATGGGTGTTGCACAGATGTTGTCTCCTGCTGTTCTTTTAAAGTACTGTAGAGAAACACCATACCTAGGGCGGGCTGTGTATGTAGACTTATGTATTTTACCTTACACTTTAACACCTTGCTGCCTTTTGCCATACATTTAGTGTATAGAGCACGCTCAGCAGCTGTATGTTACAGTTAATACTCTGCTGCAACATCCTGGATTAGGGTCCGTTCACATTGGTGGATTACCTGAGGAATTTGCTGCCATTGACTTCAATAGGTCCAAAGCATTGAAGTCAATGGCAAATCCGCGGTTGATTTTTCGCAGCAAATACACACTGGAAATTCCGCAGGTAATCAACCCTTGTGAACGGACCTTTTTAGGCTACGTTTAGACGAGCAGGTCCGCAGCGTTTTTTAATGTTGTAGATCCGACGCCGAAGGACCCCTAGTTGGGGCCTCAGATGTGCCTGCTTGGAGTAACAATATGCCGCTACGAGCAAACACCCTGCGGTGTGCTAGTCGCCATGCATATGCACACGTTGCGGATGCTCTTGGCCTAGCTCAGGGAGCAAGCGGAGCGGCCACGATGTGTGAGAGTACACCACGCATGTGCGGAGACTCGTACATCAGAGCACTGTGTCTGCTCGTAGTGGCGTATTGCCGCTCCGAGCAGGCACATCTGAAGCACCCTGTAGGGGTCCTTCGATGGCGGATCCACAGCGTAAAATACGCTGTGGATCCGCTGGTCTGGACAAACCCTTGGGGTGAGTTCACACGTGCTTATTTTCTGCTGCAGATTTGCTTCATCAGATTTTGCTGTCCATTAAAGTCAATGGGCACCAAAATCTGTAGCAGCAGATCTGCAGCAAAAAATACGCATGTGTGAACGTACGTTTGTAATGGCCGATTAGAAGCTATGCTCAGTCATTTAGTCTACATTGAAATCAGCAGCAGAAAATCCTATGCATCAAATCCTGCGCATCAAATCTGCGTACGTGTGAAAGTACCCATCGGGTGTATTTGCACACATGCATGTGCAACTTTAAACTTGCAACTGCATATTTTTACAAATCTGATTGGATACAGATTTGAAGTTGTAAAATCCACAAATGCGGATTTTACAACTTCAAATCTGCAGCTAATCGTGTGTGTGTGTGTGTGTGTGAATACACCATCAGAGCTTCATTTGCAGGTGCTAAAAGAAAATCTGTCATTAGTTTCACCTGCACTAACCTGTCAGTACATACAGGTAGTGCAGGTGACACTGATGACAAGGATACTTTCCTGGTCCCGTTCCCTGCTCCTGTCTTTACCGACAGGTTAGTGCAGGTGAAACTGAGGACTGATTTCCTCTAAACTCTTAGATACCATATTTAAAGGGTGTTATGCTGGGTTAGAAAAAATAGCTGATTTCTTCCACACAAAAAAAACAGCACCATACCTGTCCTGTTCTATTCACTTTAATTGTAACTGAGTTCCAATATCAAACAAACTCCATACAAGAGTGGTACAGATTCCGGGAGAAAACGGCCTGATAGTGTGGTCCAATACATAATCAGAAATGTGGAAATTGTATTGCCCGGGACATGTAGTTCCGGGTGCCAGGCAGGTGAATTCTTCAGGCATTTAGCCCTGCTTCGGGCAAGCAGGGCTAAATGCCTGAGGAATTCACACATAAAGGGGCAATCAATTTTGCCCTGTAACTAAACTCCTATAGACTGCAGCTGTGCGCTGCAGCCTATAGCGAGCCGCTCAGGACAGCGTCCCGGCGTAGGCGCGTGCGATGACGTCACTCATCGCGCGCCCTCTGTCTGGACCGAGGGTTCGGTCCAGTAGCAACAGTGACCGCCGAGCCCCTGAGCTTGCCGGAGTGCACATGGGGGAAGAGGACAGGTAGCAGGGGATCAGAGAGTAGGTGAGGTTTGGTAAATATTATGGTACAGGAGAGGGGGTTTGGGCTGAAATATAATGACACAAGGGGCATCAGAGAAGAGGAGAGGGGGGCATATAATGGCACAGGGGGCATCAGAGGGGGGCATATAATGGCACAGGGGGCATCAGAGGGGGGCATATAATGGCACAGGGGGCATCAGAGGGGGGCATATAATGGCACAGGGGGCATCAGAGGGGGGCATATAATGGCACAGGGGGCATCAGAGGGGGGCATATAATGGCACAGGGGGCATCAGAGGGGGGCATATAATGGCACAGGGGGCATCAGAGGGGGGCATATAATGGCACAGGGGCATCAGAGGGGGGCATATAATGGCACAGGGGCATCAGAGGGGGGCATATAATGGCACAGGGGGCATCAGAGGGGGGCATATAATGGCACAGGGGGCATCAGAGGGGGGCATATAATGGCACAGGGGGCATCAGAGGGGGGCATATAATGGCACAGGGGGCATCAGGGGGGGGAATATAATGGCACGGGGCATCAGAGGGGGGGGGGGAATATAATGGCGCAGGGGGCATCAGAGGGGGGGGGGAATATAATGGCGCAGGGGGCATCGGGGTTGGGGGAGGGTAACATAATGGCGCAGGAGGCCCTACCTGAAGGGGGACTACCTACTTAAAGGAATAATGTAGTGCAAAATAACTTGCCCCATAAGTGATAGATCGCGGGGGTCTGACCGCTGGGACAACCCTCCATCTCTTGTATGAGGCCCCAGCAGACTGCATGAAGGGAATGTTATGTCCCTGCATGACATGGCTGCTGAAATGCCCCCTCCATGTATCTATGGGATACATGGGGGGGGGGCGGGGCGGCCGCTGCATCATGCGGACAAGCCCCCATTCCTGCCGGGGCCCCTTACAAAAGATCGGGGGAAGGGGTTTCCCAGTGGTCAGCATAAGTTATTTTGCACTGCAGTATTCCATTAATGGGGCGGACTTACTTATCAGGGGCCCTATCCACCTAATGGGTGACATACTGGTCTGCCTATCAAGTTTTTATTAATAAAAGACCATATTTACTTACTATTTGGGTTCAAATTATTTTGTACCAGGACAAGTGGATTGTTATGAGGGACAAGTAGATTCTGCTCCGTTTTTAGGCCCTTGGGTAGTTTTTTTTAATTTCCACACCCCTGCGTAATGCACAATATTTCAGTGTTCAATGCAAGTAATTGTATGGTAAAGCCTCCTAATGCAGTGATGTCCAAACTGTGGCCCTCCAGATGTTGCAAAACTACAAATCCCTCATGCCCAGACAGAAAATGGAGGGCCACAGTTTGGACATCACTGCCATAGTGAGACTAAAACTTGTTTAAACTTAATTAAATAAAGCATAAAAAAAATAAAAACAGAATTAGTACTTCTGCATCTGCAAGAATCCAAACAACTAAAATGTCTTTCATCCTGCTTGGTGATTGGAGTTAGTTTAAAAAGTTGTATATGCCCTAAAAGTTAACCAGTAAGGCCATGTTCACACGAAGTAAAATATGCAGAATGTCAGCACGGAAAAACACATGCGGCAATTCCGCTCAGAAATGCGCCATCTCAGAGTGCAATGCATTTTTTTTCAGATTAACTGGTGCCAGAAAGTTTAACAGACTTGTAAATTACTTCCATTTAAAAATCTTAAACCTTCCTGTACTTATCAGCTGCTGTATACTACAGGTATGCTACAGATATACCACAGAGAATGTGTGAAGTTCTTTCCAGTCTTACCACAGTGTTCTCTGCTGACACCTCTGTCCTTGTAAGGAAGTGTCCAGATCAGGAGAGGTTTTCTATGCAGGGGTGTGGAAATTTGAATGAAAAACTTCTTGTCCAAGGGACTAAAACGAAACACAATCCACTTGTCCCTCATGACGATCCACTTGTCCTGGTACATAAAATAATTTCATCCAAAATAGTCTTTAAAGGGGTACTCCAGTGCTTAGACATCTTATCCCCTATCTAAAGGATAGGGGATAAGATGCCTGATCGCGGGAGTCCCGCCGCTGGGGACCCCCGGGATCTTGCATGCGGCACCCTGCGTGTTCGCTCCGGGTCTGATTACCGGCGACCACAGGGCGGGCGGCGTGTGACGTCACGCCTCTGCCCCATTGTGACGTCACGCTCCGCCCCTCAATGCAAGCCTATGCGAGGTGACTTGATAGCTGTCACGCCCCCTCCCGTAGGCTTGAATTGAGGGGCGGAGCGTGAAGTCACACGGGGGAGGAGGCGTGACGTCACACGCCGTCGGCCCTGTGGTCGCTGGTAATCAGACCCAGAGCGAACATGCTCCGGGGGCTGATTACAAACAGGGTGGCGCATGCAAGATCAGGGGGGTCCCCAGCGGCGGGACTTCCACGATCAGGCATCTTATCCCCTATCCTTTGGATAGTGGATAAGATGTCTAAGCACCGGAGTACCCCTTTAAATAAGGTCTTTATTAATAGAAACTTAAAGGGGTACTCTAATGGATTTTTTTTTTTTTTTTTTTAATTAACTGATGCCAGAAATTGAAACCGATTTGTAAATTACTTCTAATTTAAAAATCTTAATCCTTCCAGTACATATCAGCTGCTTTTTGAATTTCCTTTCTGTCTGACCACAGTGCTCTCTGCTGACACTTCTATTTTAGGAACTGTCCGGAGTAGGAGCAAATACCCCACAGAAAACCTCTCCTGCTCTGGACAGTTCCTGACTTAGACAGAGGTGTCAGCAGAGAGCACTGTGGTCTGACAAAGGAAATGCAAAAAGAAAAGCACTTTCTCTGTGACATACAGCAGCTAAATACTGGAAGGATTAAGATTTTTACTTAGGTAATTTACAAATCTGTTAAACTTTCTGGCACCGGTTGATTTAAAAAAGTTTTCCAGGGGAGTACCCCATTAATAGGCAGACCAGTATGTCACCCCATTAGGTGGATAGGGCCCCTGATAAATCTGCCCCATTAAAAAAGGTAGTCTCTCTCCCCCCCCCCCCCCCCTTCAGGTAGGTATGTCCCCTCATCAGGTGGGCAGGCATGAATAGGGCCCCAGATATACATGTCCGCCCCAGTTGATAAAAAGTTAGGGTTCCCAGACAGAGCCCCAGATAGAAATGACCCCCATTAGGTAGGCCCCCAGATGGATATGCCCCCCTATCAGGTAGGGCTTCCATTTAACCTCCGGAGCACCGGAAAGCTGAACTAATTTATGCAGGAAAAGTCATCAACTGCTGAGCCGAGAAGTTCGTGACGAATCGAATTTACTGTGAGTTCGCTCATCTCTAGTCCATACGATTCAAATGATACCCTACTTCTAGTTTTGATTTTGTCGTACTTCTGGAAAAAATCATAACTTCATGCAGGACAATGAATACGTTTAAAATTATCTTCTGACCCCTATAACTTTTTTATTTTTCCCTGTATGGGGCGGTATGAGGGCTAATTTTTTGCGCCGTGATCTGAAGTTTTTAACGGTACCATTTTTGCATTGATAGGACTTATTGATTATGTTGATTTTTTTTCATGATATAAAAAGTGACCATAAATACACTATTTTGGACTTTGGAATTTTTTTGCGCGTACACCATTGTCCGTGCGGTTTAACCCCTTAAGGACCAGGCCATTTTATACCTTAAGGACCGGAGCGTTTTTTGCAATTCTGACCACTGTCACTTTAAACATTAATAACTCTGGAATGCTTTTAGTTATCATTCTGATTCCGAGATTGTTTTTTCGTGACATATTCTACTTTAACTTAGTGGTAGAATTTTATGGTAACTTGCATCCTTTCTTGGTGAAAAATCCCAAAATTTGATGAAAAAAATGAAAATTTTGCATTTTTCTAACTTTGAAGCTCTCTGCTTGTAAGGAAAATGGATATTCAAAATATATTTTTTTGGGGTTCACATATACAATATGTCTACTTTATGTTTGCATCATAAAATTTATGAGTTTTTACTTTTGGAAGACACCAGAGGGCTTCAAAGTTCAGCAGCAATTTTGAAATTTTTCACAAAATTTTCAAACTCGCTATTTTTCATGGACCAGTTCAGGTTTGAAGTGGATTTGAAGGGCCTTCATATTAGAAATGCCCCATAAAAGACCCCATTATAAAAACTACACCCCCCAAAGTATTCAAAATGACATTCAGTAAGTGTATTAACCCTTTAGGTGTTTCACAGGAATAGCAGCAAAGTGAAGGAGAAAATTCAAAATCTTCATTTTTTACACTCGCATGTTCTTGTAGACCCAATTTTTGAATTTTTGCAAGGGATAAAAAGGAAAAAATTTTTACTTGTATTTGAAACCCAATTTCTCTCGAGTAAGCACATACCTCATATGTCTATGTTAATTGTTCGGCGGGCGCAGTAGAGGGCTCAGAAGGGAAGGAGCGACAAATGGTTTTTGGGGGGCATGCCGCATTTAGGAAGCCCCTTTGGTGCCAGGACAGCAAAAAAAAAACACATGGCATACCATTTTGGAAACTAGACCCCTCAGGGAACGTAACAAGGGGTAAAGTGAACCTTAATACCCTACAGGTATTTCACGACTTTTGCATATGTAAAAAAAATATATATTTTTTTTACCTAAAATGCTTGGTTTCCCAAAAATTTTACATTTTTAAAAAGGGTAATAGCAGAAAATACCCCCCAAAATTTGAAGCCCAATTTCTCCCGATTCAGAAAACACCCCATATGGGTGTGAAAAGTGCTCTGCTGGCGCACTACAGGTCTCAGAAGAGAAGGAGTCACATTTGGCTTTTTGAAAGCGAATTTTGCTCTGGGGGCATGCCGCATTTAGGAAGCCCCTATGGTGCCAGGACAGCAAAAAAAAAAAAAACATGGCATACTATTTTGGAAACTAGACCCCTCGGGGAACGTAACAAGGGGTAATTTGAACCTTAATACCCTACAGGTGTTTCACGACTTTTGCATATGTAAAAAAATATATATTTTTTTTACCTAAAATGCTTGTTTTCCCAAAAATTTTACATTTTTTAAAAGGGTAATAGCAGAAAATACCCCCCAAAATTTGAAGCCCAATTTCTCCCGAGTACGGCGATACCCCATATGTGGCCCTAAACTGTTGCCTTGAAATACGACAGGGCTCCAAAGTGAGAGCGCCATGCGCATTTGAGGCCTAAATTAGGGACTTGCATAGGGGTGGACATAGGGGTATTCTACGCCAGTGATTCCCAAACAGGGTGCCTCCAGCTGTTGTAAAACTCCCAGCATGCCTGGACAGTCAACGGCTATCTGGCAATACTGGGAGTAGTTGTTTTGCAACAGCTGGAGGCTCCGTTTTGGAAACAGTGGCGTACCAGACGTTTTTCATTTTTATTGGGGAGGGGGGTTGTATAGGGGTATGTGTATATGTAGTGTTTTTTACTTTTTATTTTATTTTGTGTTAGTGTAGTGTAGTGTTTTTAGGGTACAGTCGCACGGGCGGGGGTTCACAGTAGTTTCTCGCTGGCAGTTTGAGCTACGGCAGAAAATTTGACGCAGCTCAAACTTGCAGCCGGATACTTTAATCCTCCGCCCATGTGAGTGTACCCTGTACGTTCACATTGGGGGGGGGGGGAACATCCAGCTGTTGCAAAACTACAACTCCCAGCATGTACGGTCTATCAGTGCATGCTGGGAGTTGTAGTTTTGCAACCGCTGGAGGCTCCGTTTTGGAAACAGTGGCGTACCAGACGTTTTTCATTTTTATTGGGGAGGGGAGGGGGGCTGTGTAGGGGTGTGTGTATATGTAGTGTTTTTTACTTTTTATTTTATTGTGTGTTAGTGTAGTGTTTTTAGGGTACAGTCGCACGGGCGGGGGGTTCACAGTAGTTTCTCGCTGGCAGTTTGAGCTGCGGCAGAAATTTTGCCGTACCTCAAACTTGCAGCCGGATACTAACTGTAATCCTCCGCCCATGTGAGTGTACCCTGTACGTTCACATTGGGGGGGGGGGGGGAACATCCAGCTGTTGCAAAACTACAACTCCCAGCATGTACGGTCTATCAGTGCATGCTGGGAGTTGTAGTTTTGCAACAGCTGGAGGCACACTGGTTGTGAAACACCGAGTTTGGTAACAAACTCAGTGTTTTGCAACCAGTGTGCCTTCAGCTGTTGCAAAAGCTACAACCCCCAGCATGTACGGACAGCGGAAGGGCATGCTGGGTCTTGTAGTTATGCAACAGCTGGAGGCATACTACTTTGGCTGGGGATGCTGGGGATTGTAGTTATGCAACAGCTGGAGACACACTGGTTTACTACTTAACTCAGTGTGCCTTCAGCTGTTGCAAAACTACAACTCTCAGCAGTCACCGACAGCCAACGGGCATGCTGGGAGTTGTAGTTATGCAACCACCAGATGCACCACTACAACTCCCAGCATGCACTTTAGCTGATTGTGCAAGCTGGGAGTTGTAGTTACACAACAGCTGAAGGTACACTTTTCCATAGAAAGAATGTGCCTCCAGCTGTTGCAAAACTACAAGTCCCAGCATGCCCATAAGGGCATGCTGGGAGTTGTGGTGGTCTGCCTCCTGCTGTTGCATAACTACAGCTCCCAGCATGCCCTTTTTGCATGCTGGGAGCTGTTGCTAAGCAACAGCAGGAGGCTGTCACTCACCTCCAACGATCCTCGCCGCACAGGTCGGTCCCTCGTCGTCTCCGCCGCCGCCGCTGCTCCTGGGGCCCCGATCCCAACAGGGACGCCGGGGATCGGGGTCCCCAGCACCGGGGGTCGTCTTCCCGCACCCGCTCACGTCCTCCGGAAGAGGGGCGGAGCGGGTTGCGGGAGTGACACCCGCAGCAGGCGCCCTGATTGGTCGGCCGGTAATCCGGCCGACGAATCAGGGCGATCGTGAGGTGGCACCAGTGCCACCTCACCCCTGCTGGCTCTGGCTGATCGGGGCCGTCTCTGACGGCCCCGATCAGCCAATAATTCCGGGTCACTGGAGACCCGATTGACCCGGAATCCGCCGCAGATCGCTGGACTGAATTGTCCAGCGATCTGCGGCCATCGCCGACATGGGGGGTCATAATGACCCCCCTGGGCGATATGCCCCGATGCCTGCTGAACGATTTCAGCAGGCATCGGGGACCGGCTCCGCTCCAGATGGTTGCGGGGGGCCGGTAAAACACATGACGTTCTCATACGTCATGTGTCCTTAAGGACTCGGAAATGGAGACGTATGAGAACGTCATGTGTCCTTAAGGGGTTAATTAACTATATATTTTTATAATTTGGACATTTCCGCATGCGGCGATACCACATATGTTTGTTTTTATTTTTATTTACACTGTGTTTTTTCATGGGAAAAGGGGGGTGATTCAAACTTTTATTAGGGAAGGGGTTAAATGATCTTCATTCACTTTTTTTTTTTCACTTTTAAAAAAATTTTTTTTTGCAGTGTTATAGGTACCATAGGGGGCTATAACACTGCACACACTGATCTTTATCATTGATCACTGATTTCTCATAGGAAACCAGTGATCGATGATTCTGCAGCTTGACCGCTCATGTCTGGATCTCGGGCACTGAGCAGTCATTCGGCGATCGCACAGTGAGGAGGCAGGTGGGGACCCTCCGGCTGTCCTGTAAGCTGTTCGGGATGCCGCGATTTCGCAGCGGCTACTCTGAACAGCTCCCTGAGCTAACCAGCATACTTTTACTTTCACTTTAGACGCAGCGTTCAAATTTGAACGCAGTGTCTAAAGGGTTAATAGCGAGCAGCACCGCGATCAATGCCGCGCGCTATTAGCCACGGGTACGGTCAACCCGCTATGACTGGAGCGGACACATGATGTTCCAGTAAGTCATGTGTCCTTAAGAGGTTATATAATTCTACTCCCCCAAGTCAGAACTTTCCAAATGTTTCATGGTGACACCCTTACATAGATTGGTGACACACTCCTTGCTATACTGCCTTTTGCATGCATTGCGCGTAGACAATGCACAACGTAGTTCCAGTATCGGCATTAGAAAAGCTACTACCATCCTGTGCTAGTTCATCCCCCCCCCACCCATTTATCACACCCTGTGCCATAATATTCCCTCCCCTCCCCCCCCTGTGCCATTATATATCGGCACCCCCCTGTGCCATTATATTTCACCCGCCCCTGTGCCATTATATTTCACCCTCCCCTCCCTGTGTTATGTTTCACCAAACCCCCTCCCCCTGCTTTTACTTGTCCTCTGTCCCCATGTGCCCCCCCGACAGGCTCGGAGGTTATGTTGCTGGACCACATACTCGTTCCCGACGGAGGTATGTGAAATGAGTGGTGTCATCACACGCGCCTATGCCGGAATGCCGACGTCCTGTGCGGCTCGCTATAGGCTGCACCATACAGCTGCAGTCTACAGGAGTTTTGTGACGGAACGAGAATGATTGCCCCATTATATCTGAATTCCTCAGGCATTTAGCTCTGCTAACCCCAAGCTGGGCTAAATGCCTGAAGAATTCACCTGCCCGGCTCCCAGAACTTCATGTTCTGGGCGATAACTATTTCCACATCCCTGTCTTTTGGTGATTTGCTTCTAATCTAGACTGCTCCTGACACGGACAGAGATGTCAGCAGAGAGCACTGTTGTCAGAAAAGAACTATACAATATTCTCTGTAGTATACAGCAGCTGATATGTCCTGGAAGGCTTCAGATTTTTATATAGAAGTAATTTACAAATCTGTTTACACTCCTTCACTGTATTTGCAGCTACTACTTCTATAGGAAGGCTATTCCATGCATCCACTCCTCTCTCAGTAAACTAATACTTCTTGATAGAACTGCATAAACCTTTGACCTTAAACAGTCCTCTTGTGATGGTTTTTTCTCTTTTTAAAAATGCTCTCCTTATTTACCATGTTGATTCCTTTTATGTATTTAAACATTTCTGTTATATCCCTTGTCTTGTCTGTTTGTCGAGCTATACATGTAAGGCTATGTTCACACTGCAGAATTTCTGCATGAATCTATAGCTAATAAACTTCAATGGGATTCTGCTGTCCCATTCACACAGCAGAATTTCTGCTGCAGAATGTCCACTGCAGGAATTCCATTGAAGAGAATGGGCAATTAATTTCTGCGGAATTTACAATTTTCATGCAGAATTCCGTGCAAAAATTCTGCCGAGTGAACATAGCTTTAAAGTCCTTTTAACCATTTTGGGTAAGTTTTATCCTTTTAAAGGAAATCTGTCACCAGTGTCACCTGCACTAACCTGTCAATACAGACAGGTAGTGCAGGTGACACTGATAACGGTACTTACCTTGTCCCAGTCCGTGGTGGGGATCTCCGGTACCTTCGCTCCAGGCACCGACTTGGGGCATGGGCGGAGCTTAGTGATGTCGCTGCTTTCTGCTGGGTCCTGGGAACAGCAGTGGTTACGTCATTAAACTCCCCCCTGGCCCCAAGCCGGTGCCTTGAGCCAAGATACCGGAGAAGATTACAGGAGATCCCTGCCACGGACCGGGACAAGGTGAGTACCGTTGTCAACAGGGTTTTCATTGTGAAACATCCTTAAATCAATGACATGCAACAGGAAAGATTCTAGGAAATAAAATGCATGCACCAAGACGGCCGTCACGGCCCCTCCCATAGACATGAATGGAGGGGTGTGGCGTGACGTCACGTCCCGGAAAACTGGAGGTTTCTGAAACTGGAGACGCAGCACCCCCATAGAATGCGGGTGCTGCATGAAGATCGCAGGGGGTCCCAGCAGCAGGCCATCTGACATCTTATACCCTATCTTTTGGCTAGGGGATAAAATGTTTTTGCCCGGAATACCCCTTTTTAAGTTCAGTGTCTAGGAACCAACATCCTAGTAAGTGAACTTCAATTTGGGCCTGTTAGGGTGGGTTCACACCACGTTTTTCAAGTACGTTTCCCGTATATGTTTTCATTATTGAAAAAACGTATAAAACTGTATACATAGACAAATAATTGAAAACCGGATGCATCCGGTCGCGTACGGTTTGCTTGCAATACAGTTTTCTCCCATACTCAAAACCGTGGTTGACCACGATTTTGTCTCCAGTTTAAAAACCATACAGCAACCGTATACGTTTTTTTAAACATGGGCTTCAATGGGAAACACACATGTATACGGTTCCATTCGGGAAACCGTATACGGTTTTTACTTTGCACATGCGCATTTGAATCCTAAAGTCCCCACCCAAGACCCCTCCCATTAAAAATAGTCAACATAAACCTATGTTTTAAAAAAATAAAAACGGACTGAACTGTATGCACTTTTAAAAACAGTATGCAGTTTAAAAACGCATACGGTTTACTTTTTCCCATACTGTTCCATCCGTTTTTTTGCCATACGGTTTTCTTTAGAAAAACGGATTGAAAACAGTATGGCACAAACGTGGTGTGAACCCAGCCTAAGTCAGTTTTGCCTTGGGCTCCTTCAGCAGTAGATGCTATGAAATGTTGTATTTGTTCTGTTACATAGTCTTTCTCGATTGAAGATTTATATTCATGCCAAGTGTGAGGAATGCCTGGAATGTACGATTGCTCAGCTTTGATAAAGTTTGCTTTGTTCTTCTCATGACTTGACCCATAGACTATTTGGTTTCTCAGTGCACTTCTAATATATTTGCCAGTATGACCTTGTCTATTTTTTGTTTCCAGTTTTGGGGCATATGTGAAGATCTTACTCTTGATATTTTGTAGGCATGGTATGTTGGAGGATGGCCATGTGCTATAGTAAATTTCATTTCACTTCTAATTTTATACAAGGTGACTAAGTCCAGCTTCCTAGAAACTCCCAGGCTGTTTGCTGTTGACAGTAAGCGACTGTAAACATCCTCGACTGGAAGCTGTGAAGAAGTCGATGGGCTTTCAGTCGGATGTCTGCAGCTGCCAACTGCCACAGGCTTCAAGAATTTACCATTGATCTGAACACATAAGCCTAATGTGTCCTAAGAACACTGATAAAAATTGGTGTGCAATTTTGTTAAAGATCTTGCACCTTCTTTCTGTCATTGGTAGGTACAGCGGTGAAGGCCGTCCTGGTAGTATAACCTAGCTGCATTTCAACAGATATCGAACCAACAAAGGAACATCTGCCAGATGCCTTCATCCGATGTGCAAAGTATGGTATACTTGCCAATATCTGGCCAGCTTATACCTAGGTTATAAAGAAGTGTGTTACTAACAATGGAATGCTATTATTTAAAGCCAATGCAAAGATGAACTTTTCAGAAGAAAAGCTGTCTACCACAGCCCTGGATTCTCTAACCCTCATCAATCAGCCACCGCAGCAGAGGAAATGTAGCATTAAGTGCTGGCAATTCAACCGAATGGCTGACCATGTAAAGCATGGATGTGCGGAGTCTACCAGAGCAGCTTTCTGTTCTGGGACATAGTGGTGGGGCTTTGCATGTGGCCGTTCAACTTCCGATCTCTTCTGACATTTATATGCCTTGATATGAGAAACAAATAGTGGTTGTTGTCATACTGTTTTGGACGTGCACAAAAAAAAAAAAAAAAACAGTCCTGTAAAATGCTAAAACCGAACTTATGGTCGTGAGCGTTGAGGGGCGGGTGTTTGTGCTAGTTTAATCTACATTTTTAGTTAGCCTTGTTTTTTTTTGTCCTATTTTCCTTTATGTATTTATGGTTGCTACAAAGCAAAAGCTTAGCGCTGCCAGTACACATTTCTTGGTGTAGTATTACATTTTGCTGGAATGTGTATTATACAATAAGAATGTCGGATCTAGCTCTCATATTTTTTTATTGTTGAGTAGCTGCATTTATAACTTGGCAGAGTGGTTTATATAGATATGATAGCTGGAGAGGCAGAAAGGAGTATGTGCCTCAAATGGATGCACATCTTGGCTAGAAGTACTTTGGTTTGGTATGTACATTCATTTTAACATTCCATGCCTTCATGAAGCACAGTAGTGCTCTTAAAATTCCTTCTTGGCTTCACAAATTTTGTTCTACAGTGACTGCAATTTAGCCTAACATTATGGATGCATGTGTTTTTTGTTTTGCATTGCTTGATAAGGCAGTGCATGAGTTTTTACATATATATTGTGCCTATTTTAATACTACAATATCTGGGTTTCTCTGGACAGTATATAATATAAAGGACTGATGCACTTTTAACTGTGAGATTAGCTTGTACATAAGTTACACAATGTCCTATGTTACTGAAGTGTGACTGGTTGCTGTGTTGAGTTAGAAGTACTAAAGTTTATCTGCATGCTCCAATGATGTATATCGGACTCTATTCATAGAGGGGCCAGTGCCTTTTCTCACAAATTCCTGGCATATTATCTTCCTTCTGGTGTTTTAATTACGGTAGCTTTTTCTCCTCAACACCAAAAAAGTATATGCTATGAAAATGTAGCAAGTGTCAGTCTCAGAGATGTAAGAGCAGGTGACTGTTTTAATTATGCTCATAGATCTGAGTAGCTAGATTCTTAGGTCATGTTCTCGCATCAATAAAAAAAATTTTATTTACAAATGTATTTTCAGTTGTTTTCTTCTCTGTAATTAGCTGTAAATTGTGGTGTGTGTGTGTATAAAATATAAATATTTTTTATTATATTCTTTATTGGTTATGTATTTTTGATGTGTGAGCCAAGAGTGATGTGCAAGGACCCTCTAAACAGCATTTTCTATATTAGCTCCTTGGTCATGGACATATAAATTTTTTTCCAGGAATAGAAAAACACACCTTATTTCTTTCAAAAACTGCTTCCCGTCTGTCTCCAGGTTGGGTGTAGTTTTGCAGCTTAGTTCCATTGTAGTGAATGGAGCCAAGTTGTGATACCACACAAAACCTGGGGACAGACTGGGAAGTAACTAGCGCTGTTTTTCTATTCCTGGATAAACCCCTTTTAAGTTCTATCCCTGGTAAGGTTGGGTGACAATAATTATGCCAAGTTTGAAATCTCCTACTTTGTTAAAGGGGATATTGGCTTCCCAGCTCCCTCCACTGTTTGTGGCTGCCAAAGGTGGCCAGGAAGCTAGAAACCACTGTATGCCATCAGTTTCCTATTGACTTTTAGTATAAACATAAAAGACCAAAACTGACCATGTGCCTCCAAACCACTCCCCGCCTTAACAGGGATTGGTATAATTAGTTGGTTATGTGTTGTGGAGTTGATTTTACTTGGGCAGAAAGTATTACTTGCTCAGCAGGTTTAAACCACTGCCATGTGGCAGAGCTGATAGCTTTTTGATGAGGACTGCATTGTTTTATTTGTTTATTTATTTTTCATTAAAGGAGCTGATTTGAGCCTCCTCTCCCACGTTACTTCCAGCTGAAGTTGCTTCTGTGAACATGGCACATAACTATCTATGCATTAGCTGTTCAGTCATGGAATCATTTGGGAGACACCCTTATAATGAAGGAAATGGGCTAATAGCTGTAAAAGCTCTTGTTCTAGATTATTTGCATTCACAGAAGCTACATCCTCTGCACAAAGCTGTTTTTGGAGCTCTTCCAATATGTGGCTATGACGTTTATCAGTTGGATAAGCAGTCTGTTCCTTGCTCGGTTCTCCAGCAGACCAGAAAATATTGTCTGTTTTAAACCTGTTGTAACTTTTATCCAGCTTGTTATTTAGAAGTGGACAAAATAGTTAAGGAACCAGAAAAAATCAGCCATGTCCCTTTAAAAAGTCGCTGCTGTTACCTTACTAAACTGTAGACTGACTTCTGTTAGGTAGGTATGCACTCATATAATGGGATCAACTGTACTTAAAGGGGTTATCCAGGAATAGAAAAAAAGAACTACTATCTTTCAAAAACTGCTCCCTGTCTGTCTCCAGGTTGGGTGTGGTTCTGCAGCTCAGTTCCTTTTGAAGTGAATGGAGCACTTGTTAAAGTTGTTAAACCACACCTAACCTGGAGACAGACGTGGAACAGTTTTTTGAAAGAAATTAGCTCTGTTTTTCTATTCCTGGATAACCCCTTAAAAAATTACAGAAAAAGATAATGCTGAAAGGCTAGGTGTAAACCCCAGTTGCCAGTAGGATGCAGGCATTGAAGCCACAATGTAACTTGAGGGAGGTCCCTTAGGGGCAAAACATACCTACCATTCAGTAAGGGTGGCTTCTTTCCCTAACTTATGTATTTCAGTAAAAATATCAACTAACTCCTCATGTTTGTTTTTATTTTTGCAGTATGCCATCTAGCCTTCTGATTTTGGTGGACAATGGAGTGTCTGTACTCTGGTGCATTTGTGCCAGTTTGACACAAGCATAATTTGGCACTTGGGAGAAGTCCAGGCCCAACCATGGGGTTTCGAATGACTTGAACTGGCAGCATCATCTTTAGACCTATGGTATGGCTGGGACCTGCAGCCATAATGGGAACATGGCAATGTGACGATAAGTGTGAAACTGGCTTTAGAAGTTTCTGGGCCACCCATGTGATCTAATGGGCTTGTCCAGTAGGCTGTAAAACAGCATGGTGTACTACATTTAACTGCATGATAGGCACCTACAGAAGCCTTACCTGTGTGCAGTTGTAAGGGTAAATTTGCACACATGATAGTTGCTGTGAATTTTGCCATGTCCTTCTGTATATTTCTAATCTAGTCCACACATCGTATACCCTTTCTGTATATAAATTGACTTGCAATAGAGATTTATAAATACAGTGTCCTTGTCTTTGAATCATTGTAAATCTGCTATGAATTTTTAACTCTGCAAGGGTGTCAAAATCTACAACACAAAGTTGCTGGAGATTAACTGTATGGCAAGGGGGTTTGGTGGCAGAATAAGAAAATAAAACAGTTAGACTATGTTTAGAAAGTGCAATGTTCGCACGGGAAACTTCTGCGTGGACATTCCACACACAGCGGAGCATCGGCAAACCATGCCCAGCACTAGGACCGCTCTAAAATGCTCAGTATTTTAGACTACAATGCATTTCCATGCGGATTCTGCAGAAAGAATAAACATGACTACTCCTTCTGCGGACTCCAGAATCTGAATTTCCATGCCAGAGACAGAGAACAGGGCAGAAGAATCCCATTGAAATCAATGGGACTCTGCTGCTGTGGAATGTCCGTGCAGAATTCTTCTGCGCAATTCCGCATGGAAATTCCATCGTGTTAACGTAACCTTACACTTCTGCCACGAATGCCTGCTGCTAAGCTCTTGTTGACACAGCAGAATGTCCATGTGGAATTCCGCCAGGACATTCTGCTGCAGCAGAGTCCCTTTGATTTCACAGAAGAGGTTTCACAGAAATCCAGAAAGAATAAACTTGTCTATTCTTTCTGAGCATTTCAAGACTAAGACTGCACATTTTCAAGCGTTCCCAGCGCCCGCCGGAATTTACAAATATTTGGAATGTCCATACATTCTTGTTCATTATAGGGTTACATGTATGTTCTATGACAAGTTACTTATGTGGCACATGCCATGCATCAGAATTTTCTCACAAAAAGTAATAGGTCTAGTCTGTATAAGCATCTAGGAGATTATCTGGGTGTGATAGTAGCACAAGCATTGTACTCCACGTCCGTAAGCTGACTGGATGCACATACAAGGACAGTATTCTGCAAACGGCAATTCTCCTTCTGCAAACCGATTCCTAGCCATTGTAACAAATCTTTCATTTCTTGCAGATTCATATGCATCAGTTTAAAGGGGTTGTCACTTTTATTTTTAAGATTGTTTCAGTTATTTATTATTCATACACTGTTTCCCCACATTTCCCGGTCTGTCTTCTAGTGTGCTGCTTGTCACTGCTACTTCTAAAGTAATCAGTCTTAGCAGTAACTGACGGCAGGGGTGTATTGCCTCAGTCTTTGGCTAAGATGGCTCACCTTGGGATGTTCATTTCCATGTTTCACTGAATAAAAGGTGTTTATCAGCTCCTTCCAGAGAGATCTTGTTACGGCCTGCTTAATAGAAGTACTTAGACCTACTAGGAGTCCTCTGGCTGCCCAAAGCAACCCACTGACACCCCTTGTTTGTGTTGCCAAGGCCCAATAGACCTACAGAAGGAGCCCTCTCCTACTAAAACCACCAAGAGTCAAATAGCCAAGAGGTTTCGCTGATCCTGGCCGTTAGAGTTGGCGGTTGTAACAGGGTTAAATAAGTGTGTATGCATAATTAATATACAATAGAACAGGAAATGTGAATGGTCACCGCTTTTATCCAGTTGTCTTTCCAATTGCTGTATCTCTTCTCTTGTTGCTGCTACCATTGTAATCCATCGTAATACTATTTATTCCTTAAACTAGCACTAACACCCCCCCCCCCAAAAAAAAGTCTGTTTAAATTGTTTTTTTTTCTTCTTTAGGGTGAAAGTTTTTTGATGAAGGAAGTAAAAGCTGGACATTGTCAAAAGGAGTTCTTGAAATATATGAAGGGGGTCTGCTGAGGGTTAAAGCATGCATGTGCCTGGATAATAAAGGACTTTATAGAGCCTGGTTTCAACTCTTATGCTCCACATTTTGTTAGAGGGTTCTTTAAAAGTGGAACTTTAGTTTGAGGGGGAAGTGTATAGCTGATGTTCTATGGCAAACTTTGGATGGGAAGCCATTCTATAAACACATTTGGACTATCACTTAGCCATTGTGACACACAATCTTGTCATTTATCATTTATATTGTATGTGTTTATGCTGGTATCTTACATTCTGCAGGCAAATTTAATGTCCAGCAGCTGATGTGTTTTCCTTCTGAGTGACAGATGATGTAAACATCCTACACTCTCAGCTGTGGAGTACAGAAAGCTGGGAGAAGGCTGTTTACGCTGTCTGCCTTGGAGATCAACGGACTGTTAGGGAAGCAAATTATCTGAAATTGTCTGGTTCACCTAGGTTGAGTTCTGTACTCTCATATATTTATGTAGTGTAATATGGACACTGTTTCTTAATAAAGCATAGTTCCATTCATGTGTTTTTGTTTAATTGTTTTATTAAGTGTTTCTAGCATTTTTCTACGTATTGAATGGCCTCAGACAGTTTTCCAGCTTCACAGCAGCTTGCATATCTTCAGAACTGATATTAAAGTTGGAAAATAAAAATTACTTTGTAAATTGTCTTGGTGGAAATAGGGCTTGTGATACTTTTACTAGTACATAGACGTTGGATTCCATTTAGCGACATGATTGGCAGGGGTGTGAGTGTTTATATCACCCCCGATCAGGATAACAAGCCAGGAGAAGTCTGAGCTGCCACGTGTTCCTCTCCCTGTCTCCAAATTCCCCTCCCCACATCATTCATATAACATGTTTCCTTTGGTTATTTCACCAACATATACTTCCAGGCAAAAAGTCTGTACAGCAATGCAGCCTACTTAATCTTGAAGGAGTTGGCTTGGTCTTTGAAGCATGTCACTGATTCTCACTTTTGACTGTGGTCTGGGCTTTGACTAGGTCATTCTAAGAGTTATGCTGTTGACCATAGCAACCAATCAGATTGCTTCTTTAACCTGTTGGGGACGGAGGGTGTACAGGTACGCCCTCGCGTCCTGGTACTTGACGCAGGGCATACCTGTACGCCTGTGGGAATTTCGTTGGGGACCGGACCGGAATGCCTGCTAATAGCTATCAGCAGTCATCCTGGTCCGGTCCCTGACGAAATGCCTAGGGGGTTCCTAGGCATGATTCCCCACCAGTGTGCCTAAAGCTGTTGCAAAACTACAACTCCCAGAATTCACTGACAGACCATACATGCTGGGAGTTGTAGTTTTGCAACAGCTGGAGGCACATGGGTTGTAATCACTGAGCTAGTCTGTTTCCTAACTCAGTGGTTCCCCGCCAGTCTGCCTACAACTGTTGCAAAACTACAACTCCCAGCATGTAGGGTCTGTCAGTGCATTCTGGAAGTTGTAGTTTTGCCACAGATGAAGGTTTGAGGCCCCCCTCCCCAAATGTGAATGTACAGGGTGCATTCACACGGGCGGGGGTTTACAGTAGGTTTCCTTCTACAAATTTGAGCTGCGGCAAATTCTCACTGTGAACCCCCGCCCGTGTGAATGTACCCTAAAAACACTAACTACACAAACACATAATAAAAAGTAAAACGCTACATATGCACCCCCTTATACGGTGTTCCGCCCCAATAAAAATGAAAAACGTCTCATACGGCAGTGTTTCCTAAACGGAGGCGCCAGCTATTGCAAAACAACAACTCCCAGTATTGCTGGACAGCCATTGACTGTCCTGGCAGGCTGGGAGTCTTGCAACAGCTGGAGTCACCCTGTTTGGGAAACACTGCTGTAGGGTTTTGGTGGAGACAAGCCCCCATCCTTGTATCCGGGTTTGCCCCTATTGCAAATTCCTCATTTAGGCCTCAAATGCGCATGGCGCTCTCTCACTTCAGAGCCCTGTTGTATTTCAAGGCAACAGTTTAGGGCCACATATGGGGTATTTCTGCACTCACGAGAAATTGCGTTACAAATTTTGAGGGAATTTTTCTCCTTTTACCCCCTTATGAAAAGGTAAAGTTGGGGGCTACACCAGCATGTTAGTATAAAAAATAAAAATAAAAAAAAATGTTTACACTAACATGCTGGTGTTGCCCCAAATTTGTAACACAATTTCTCCTGAAGGATAGATAAAGGTGTCCAGCGCAGGTATTCGTGCAAAACAATGTTCTTTATTGATCATAAAAAGCCATGACAGGAGTGAAAGTAACGCGTTTCAGGTGCGTTAGCACCCTTAATCGTTCATGGATAAGACTAGAAATACTAGTATTCCTATAGGGGAAATCACGTGGTATACAAGTGCAGAAAATCAATTGGTTGTCTCACTGGAGTCCATGTTTAACCCTTCACTATCAATGTAAGTATACACAATTTAAAATGTAAGAATATACGTAAGAGATTAAAAAAATTGCAATGTGATGTCTATGTATGCAAAGGTGAATAAAATTGTACAAGTAGAAAAACATCAGGAATCGCCTTTAGCATTAGACAAAATAATTGCAAAAAAAGCAGATTGAAGAAAGTGGATTGTCTAGCGCAAATGGAGATCAAGAAGCAGTTTATTAAGATAAAACCTCAGTACATGGACAGCAAAGAAAGAGTGACTCGTTTCGGCCCACCTACTGGGCCTTAGTCATACAAACAATAGGGGTAAACACAAGCCTTTTATACAGGAACAGACATACATGGCCCACCCAAAAGATGGAAAGGAGGGCCGGGTCAAATGTTTGTCGTCCTTCGTTGTTCGCACAGTTGAGAGTGGGCTAAAAAAAAAATAAGTATCCACTCTATGACCCTGCGAAACATGGGATAACGTAACATAGAATAACATTAAAATAAAGATAACACATTGACCATATATCAAGACACAAAAAGAGAATTAAAGTAACAGCATAAAACATTGATTTTATTATAACACATACTAAAATCAAGTGTGTACTTTGTGTTCATGGTCAATGTAAAAACTTTTAGCTTTCTTTTATTAGTTTGCCAAGTGTAAACCATAGTACACTCGGCTGGCTTACATAGTTACATAGTTAGTACGTTCGAAAAAAAGACATATGTCCATCAAGTTCAACCAGGGAATTAAGGGGTAGGGCTTCTGGAAGTAAACTGGAGGAAAAACACAAAAATTGCTTAAAATTTAGAATCAATGCATAGCTAAATAAATGTGGACGCTATAATGTTGAGATAGAGATACTGGTTCCTGGAAAATTGAGGCTGCAAGAATAAAAGGTGTTCATAAATATATTGATATAATCTACTGTATTCGAATTAGTAATGCAAAATGGTATCCATTCTTTTATTCAAGCCTTTTGGGACACGACTGTCCAACCTCAATATCCAGTAAACCTCCCGATCCATGAGCTTTTTGTCTTGTATTGCCCCCTCTAAATGGTGGTGTCACCAACTCCAACCCCTGTAATATCAAGGACGTTGTATTGCCCTGATGGACATCTGCACAGTGCTGTGATACCATTGATAGGTGTCTTGAATTAAAGTGTTTGACATCCCGAAATATGTTTCCGGATGCGTACTTTTAAAGGAGTGGTCGTGCAGCCAACGTATTGCATTTTATGTCCTTGCAGGTAAGGACGTATACGACATTCGATGTGTTGCAGTTAATATATTGGCTAATGACGTGTGCTACCCGTGGATGTGGACACTACAGAACCAGAATTCTGCATGTATCTACAGCATATACATCTAGTGTGTCCACACCCATAGGAGCCCACATGTCGTAGCCAAGTCGCCAGTTGGATCCGGGATCGTTCTGAGAATAAACTTGGAGAAATATGTTGGCCTATTGTCTGGGCTCGTCTCGGAATACATTTGTAACCCTGGGTAAAAATTCCCTTGAATGCGGGGTCACTCATAATAATGGGCATGTATTTATGTATTACTTGACAGATCTGACTAAATTCACTGCTGTATCGGGTGTAAAAAACTGTGGGGGAATCTTTCTCCCTATTTGAGCATTTAGTGGTGCGGGTGCCGGTAGGGGAAATAAGTCTATTGCGGTTTTAAAAATTAGCAATAGACTTCCCTCGGGCAATATCCCATTCAGGATATCCCCGAAGTGCGAGACGATGCTGTATACCCAATGATTCTCTCTCAAAGTCAGAGTCCACAGAACAATTTCTGTGGGCTCTGACCATTTCCCCCTCTGGTAAATTTCAAATAACATGTGAAGGATGGCAAGATGAAGCGTGTAAAATCGAATTTACTGCTGTCTTTTTTTCTGTAGGTACATGTAGGAATCTGCCTGCTATTCTTACATCCTGTTAGACAGAGATCCAAAAAGTTAACCGTTACTTTTTCATGTGAAACAGTAAATCTCAGGTTGTGGACGTTGTCGTTAAGATATAAACTGAGGCCTGGTATGGTCGGCACCCCCGATCCCCACACAATCAGGAGATCGTTAATGTATCGGCCATACCAGACCACAGACGACAAGAAGGGGTCGATGAGGAGAAGGTAGTCCCCCTCACCCACCAACACATGTAAATGTTGGCGAGAGAGTGGGAGAACTTCGCCCCCATCGAAGCTCCTGTGACTTGTAAATAAAATTGGTGGTTAAACATAAAAAAATGATGATGCAATAACAAGTCCACAACTTGCAAAATATACTCCTGTAAGATGGGTGAGTAATTGGAATATACATCCAAAAACCAGGATATGGCCGATAAAGCTAACCTGTGTGGAATCACAGAATAAAGCAAGACCACATCTGCTGTGATCCATATGGAGTTCTCACTCCAACTGAGTTGTTTCATCATGTGAAGGACGTGCCCAGTGTCTTTTATATATCCTGGCACCTGAATGATCAAGGGCTGTAGGGTTGTGTCTACCCAGGAACAAATTCTTTCATTTAAGGACGAAATCCCCACTACAATGGGTCGTAGCAGTGGGGGGGGGGGGGGGGAAGCATTCCTTGTGGACTTTTGGCAGCGAGTGAAAAATCGGTATAACTGGATTATCAACTATCATATACTCAGCCTGCTTCTTGGAAAATATACCACTCGTCATCCCATAGTCCACAAGAAGTTCCAATTCCCTTTTAAAGGGAGACGTTGGATCACCCGACAAGGGTCTATATGTCTCCATATCACATAACATTTGCAAATTCAATTTGGCATATAGACCCTTGTCGAGGATTACAACAGCCCCCCCCTATCCGCTTGGCGGATAATGACGTAATCCATATCAGAAATCAATTTTAATGCTTTCCTTTCTTGTAAGGTTAAATTAAATTTCATCCGGGGTGGATTGGCAGCCATATCCGTGAGCTCGTGCTTCACTGCCTCTTGGAAATGATCCAGTGCGGGAGAGTGGGAGCTCACTGGATAAAAATCCGGGTTGGCAATCGGAAAGGCAGGAGGCCCCGCATCATGGGACATTTATTGAAGATCCTGCAATTCCGGCACACAAACCAAATCCTGAAGGCAAAGGGTGTATTGCTAATATGGTTGGAAGACCAATCATAATTACCACTGAATGTTCAATATTTGTATTAGAGGGCATAGACAGGACATCACTATCACCATCATCATTATTATCCTCCAATGTACCATGCATATAGTCCTCCTGTAATGAAGTAATTTCAGTATTAGACACTTTACAGTCCCTGAAATATCTTTTCACTGTGATATTCTGAATAAATTTGTTGACGTCAAGTAATGTCTGGTAAAGATCAAAATGTGTGAACAGAGAAAAAGAAAGTCCTTTAGCCATAACCGACAGTTGTGCAGCAGAAAAAACGTTTGCAGATAGATTATAAATGGGAATTACCTCTTGTACCTCCTGGATCTGCGAACATCTGTGCCGGTGTTTCCTCCCAGCCCTCCGGCGTTTTTTGATGTATCATGTATCTTTAGGTAAGCCCCCTGTTACTACTGGTAACGGAGCTGTGGTGGTATTCAGCACTAGGATGTTAGATTGTAGCAATGTGTCCTCTGTGTCGGATGCAGACATGTCAGTCTCACTAAAGCTGACTCTGCTGTCTTTACGTGGTTTCTGTTTACGGCCACGGTTCCGCTTCAGGATGGATCGTCCGTATGGATTCGTTGATGTCAACAAATTTATTCGGAATATCACGGTGAAAAGACATTTCAGGGACTGTAAAGTGTCTAATACAGAAATGACTTCATTACAGGAGGACTATATGCATGGTACATTGGATGATAATAATGATGATGGTGATAGTGATGTCCTGTCTATGCCCTCTAATACAAATATTGAACATTCAGGGCATAATTATGATTTGTCTTCCAACCATATTAACAACACCCTTTCCTTTCAGGATTTGGTTTGTGTGTCAGAATTGCAGGATCTTCAATATATGTCCCATGATGCGGGGCCTCCTTCCTTTCCGACTCCCAACCCGTATTTTTATACAGTGAGCTCCCACTCTCCCGCACTGGATCATTTCAAAGAGGCGGTGGAGCGCGAGCTCACGGATATGACTGCCAATCCACCCCAGATGAAATGTAACCTTACAAGAACATTATCCGCCAAGCGCATAAGGTGGGGGGGGCTGTTGTAATCCTCGACAAGGGTCTATATGCCAAATTGAATTTGGAAATGTTAAGTGATATTGAGACATATAGACCCTTGTCGGGTGATCCAACGTCTCCCTTTAAAAGGGAATTGGAACTCCTTGTGAACTATGGAATGACGAGTGGTATATTTTCCAAGAAGCTTCTGAGTATATGATAGTTAATAATCCAGTTATACAGATTTTTCACGCTACCAAAAGTCAACAAGGAATGCTTCTCCCCACCGCTATGACCAATTGTAGCGGCGATGTCGTCCTTAAATGAAAGAATTTGTTCATGGGTAGACACAACCCTACAGCCCTTGATCATTCAGATGCCAGAATATATAAAATACACTGGGCACGTCCTTCACATGATGAAACAACTCGGTTGGAGTGAGAACTCCATATGGATCACAGCAGATGTGGTCTCGCTTTATTCTGTGATTCTACACAGGTTAGCTTTATTGGCCCTATCCTGGTTTTTGGATGTATATTCCGATTACTCACCCATCTTACAGGAGTACATTTTGCAAGTTGTGGACTTTTTATTGCATCATAATTTTTTAATGTTTAACCACCAATTTTATTTACAAGTCACGGGAGCTTCAATGGGGGCGAAGTTCTCCCCCTCTCTCGCCAACATTTACATGTGTTGGTGGGAGAGAGGGACTATCTTCTCCTCATCGAACCCCTTCTTGTCGTCTGTGGTCTGGTATGGCCGCTACATAGATGATCTGATTGTGTTGGGGTCGGGGGTGGTGACAATACCAGACATCAGTTTATATCTTAACAACAACGTCCACAACCTGAGATTTACTGTTTCACATGAAAAAGTAACGGTTAACTTTTTGGATCTCTGTCTTAACAGGTTGTAAGGATAGCAGGCAGATTCGTACATGTACCTACAGAAAAAGACAGCAGTAAATTCGATTTTACACTCTTCATCTTGCCATCCTTCACATGTTATTTGAAATTTACCAGAGGGGGAAATGGTCAGAGCCCACAGAAATTGTTCTGTGGACTCTGACTTTGAGAGAGAATCATTGGGTATACAGCATCGTCTCGCACTTCGGGGATATCCTGAATAGGATATTGCTCGAGGGAAGTCTATTGCTAATTTTAAAGACCGCAATAGACTTATTTCCCCTACCGGCACCCGCACCACTAAATGCTCAAATAGGGAGAAAAATTCCCCCACAGTTTTTTCGACCCGATACAGCAGTGAATTTAGTCAGATCTGTCAAGTAATACATAAATACATGCCCATTATTACGAGTGACCCCCACATTCAAGGGGATTTTTACCCAGGGTTACTAATGCAAGGACTGTAAAATGCAATACATTGGCTGCACGACCACTCCTTTAAAAGTACGCATCCGGAAACATATTTCGGATGTCAAACACTTTAATTCAAGACACCTATCAATTGTATCGCAGCACTGTGCAGATGTCCATCAGGGCAATACAACGTCCTTGATATTACAGGGGTTGGAGCGGGTGACACCACCATTTAGAGGGGGCAATACAAGACAAAAGCTCCTGGATCGGGAGGTTTACTGGATATTGAGGTTGGACAGTCGTATCCCAAAAGGCTTGAATAAAAGAATGGATACCATTCTGCATTACTAATTCGAATACAGTAGAATATTATATCAATATATTTATGAACACCTTTTATTCTTGTAGCCTCAATTTTCCAGGAACCAGTATCTCTATCTCAACAATATAGCGTCCGCATTTATATAGTTATGTATTGACTCTAAATTTTAAGCTATTTAATGTGTTTTTCCTCCAATTTACTTCCATAAGCCAGCCGAGCGTCCTATGGTTCATTTATGTATTATATTTGACATAGTGATTTCAATATTTTATACCGCTTTACACTTGGCAAACTAGTAAAGAAAGCTAAAAGTTTTTACATTGACCATGAACACAAAGTACACACTTGATTTTAGTATGTGTTATAATAAAATCAATGTTTTGTGCTGTTACTTTAATTTTCTTTTTATGTTTTGATATATGGTCAATGTGTTTTATCTTTATCATTTATTATTTTTTATTTTTATGTTATTCTACGTGCTATGTTGTCCCATGTTTTTCCAGGGTCATATAGTGGATACTTATTTTTAAGCCCACTCTCACCTATGCAAACATGGAAGGACGACAAACATTTGACCCGGCCCTCTTTTCCATCTTTGGGGTGGGCCATGTATGTCTGTTCCTGTATAAAGGGCTTTTGTTTACCCGTATTGTTTGTATGACTAAGGCCCATTCGGTGGGCCGAAACGCGTCACTCTTTCTGTGCTGTCCATGTACTGAGGTTTTATCTTAATAAACTGCTTCGTGATCTCCATTTGCGCTGGACAATCCACTTTCTTCAGTTTTCCATTTCTGGCTTAGCCCAAGCCAGTCCGGGCGCATTGGACATTTAGGGAAGAGAGCTTCTTAAAAAAAAAACACTGATGTCACAGTATCTCAGTCTGAATATGTATATATAAGTATATATTGATTTTGACAACTAAATACATATTTCCACAGGACAAGATAAGTTGGCGATGCATTGTGTACGTTGTAGTTAATATATACATGTAAAAAAAATTGCATTACTGAAAACTACAAAATGAACAAGAAAAAAGGAAAAATCAGAAAAAAGTACAAAAAATGCAGAAGACTCACTAAGCGCAAACATCACATAGATTACAGTTAAAGTCGGTATGTAAGTTATAGATTCATTTTTGGAGATCCATATATTATTCCGAAAAATGGACTGGCTTTAAAATTGACAAAGAGCTATCTCATAGTAGAAAAATGTTAGTGGATATAATTGTATGGATCTGCATGGACAAAAAAAGCGGTAAAAAAATGACACTCTATACCAGGACAAAAGCAGAATATTGTTTATTTTTAAATTTTAAATGTGATGATCAAAAAATATAAAGATGAGTAGAAGGCACCAAGCTTTCAAAAGTAACAAAGAAAAAAAAAGGGGGGGAAACTAATAATGCAAGATAATGTCTTGTCGGTTATTCAAATCTTGGGGTGTTCTGGTTGCAAGTTTCATAATCCAGAACACCTCACAGTTGAGTGAATTCTGTTTGTGATTACCACCACGTACAGGCAAAAAAACTTTTTCGATTGCGGACAGACTGATTGAAGAAAAATCTCTGATATGGTGTTCAGCACAATGTAATGATACCGCAGAGACATTCCTAGAATTAAAGTTAGGGATATCAGATAAATGTTTCCTGATACGTGTTTTTAAGCTGTTAGTGGTGCATCCCGCATACTGTAATTTACACGTCGTACACGACAGGAGAAAAACCACATATTTAGTTAATGTATTGTTTAATATTATAAGTGGCTCCTGTTGCGTACGACGTGATCACAGATGTGGGAAACAAAATGCTGCAGCAGGTACATTGAGTGTGTCCGCATCTGTATGTGCCCACACATTTGAGCCAAGTAGAAGGGGATGGATTACGAGATAAAAAAAAATAGAGAGCGTGAGATGGCCTTACCTAAAGTAGGGGCTCGTTCAGCTACACATCTAAATCCTGCATACATTGTGAATTGAAGTTGGGGGTCAGATGTGATAAGTGGTATGTATTTTCTCAGAATGTTGCAAATTTGAGAATATTGTGCACTATACTGAGTGGAAAAAACTACTGAATTTGAGGTTGTTTTACCATTAATTTTTAGAATGTTTAACCTTAAGTAGATCCTCTCTATTTTTGGATAGAGCAATCCTTTTAGCGCGGTCCAATGACCTCTGTGACGTAAACGTCAGGACAATGTCTCCATTTCAATAGAAAAATCCTGAGTGGTGGTACAATTACATCTAGTTTGAATGGCCTCTCCTATTGGGAGATTATTGATTAAGTGCGGGGGGGGTGACAAGAATGTGCATGTTAAGTAGAATTAACCGCCGTATCTTTACGATAGGATTTTATTTTACTTTCTTTGCCACCCCTCAAACAAGGAAGGAAACGTTCTGAATAAAAATGATTGACTGTAAACTGTAAGTTGCATTAATTAGAATTTAAAAAGTTACCAAAATAATTGACCTCATGTGTATCTCCACTTCATATAAATATCAAATCGTCGATATATCTGCCATACCAGTGGATTTTAGATTTAAAAGTGTTATCTGACGAAAAAATATATTTATTTTCCCAATGAGACATATAGATATTTGCCCTGATAGATGCCCCGGTGGTCTGCAGGAAAAACTGATCATCAAACATAAAGAAATTATGAGTAAGTAAATAATCTAAAACCATGATCATGTATTCCTGCAGACCAGCGGGGTAGTTAGAATACACAGACAGAAACCATGCCAATGATGTTTTGGCATGGTTGTGAGGGATAACAGTATAGAGTGATGTGACATCTTCTGTAATCCAAGAAAATTGATCTGCCCAACTAAAATTCTCCACTGTTGATAAAAGATGTTTTGTGTCTTGAATAAAACCAGGTATTGTGGGAATGAGTGGCTGAAGAAGATTATCTAACCATGCGGATAGGTTTTCATTAAGAGAACCTATGCCAGCAACTATGTGGTTTGTGGATCTTAGGAAGTGAATGAAAAATGGCTGTAACAGGATGTTCAATTTTGATATATTCACCCTGCGATTTAGAAAAAAAGCCATTTTGTTCCCCAAGATCTGCAAGATGTTTTAATTGTTCTTTTAAAATTGAACAAGGGTTGCTGGATAGTGGCCTGTAAGTATTAATATCAGAGAGTAATTCAAGATTAAGTTTTTTTTTTTATACAGACTGGCATCAAGCAGCCCTTTGTCTGCTTGACGCACAATCAAGTCAGACATATTGGAGATATCTTCAAGAGCCATACGTTCTTGATAAGTGAGATTTGAATTGGTTTGTTTAACTGAATAAAATAATTCAGTCACGTCTCACTCTACAGATTCCTGGAAAAAATCCACGGTCTGGGTGCGAGACATGACTGGATAGAAATAAGGATTTTTTTGTTTGAAATTTAGGAATGACATTTTCTTTAGACACAGAAGGTTCACACGTGTTGTAAATCTGATATAGTGCACAATTCTGAGAAAGAACAATGTAATACATGTTCACCGCTAATCAATGTATTAGGCAAAGCAGCATTAACATCCTCCAATACGTTGTCATTAGAAACATCAATTGAAAAGTCCTCCCCAGATACTTCTGATAAATTATCCATCTGGGCAAAATGTTTTCGAATGGTAATGCCTCTCACAAATCTATTCACATCCAATAAAGTGGAAAATAAATCAAAAGTTTGAGTAGGAGAAAAAGAAAGTCCTTTAGACAACAAAGATATATGATGAGTGGACAATACCTTGGCCGATAGGTTGTATATAGGAATAGTTAGTTCCTCCTGCGGTTGCGATAAGGATTCCTCCTTCCGCTTGGCGGTGCGATGTTTTCTGCCAGCACATCGTTTTTTTTGACAGTTTTGTCTTCACAGGTGCAGCTGGAACATGTAGAGAGGAAGGGGTAGGATTTTGTGGACGAGGCACATCTACAGACTCAGAAGCAGAATCCGAGGAATCCATTTCGGTAGAGCTGAAATTAACCCGTTGAACATTTTTGCTGCGACAGTGTTTATTCTTCTTTAGGATGGACCGGGGAGTACTTGATTTCATGTCTATTTGAGGCCATATATATGCTTTTAAAAGCATCACAATAGACAGTGGAAGGAAATTTCCTTATCCTGAGACCTCTTGGAATCATTTTATCATCCAGATATTTTAGTAAAGTAGAGATGTCCCATGTGAGTCTCAACTCTTGTATTAATGCTGTGACATATTAATGCGTAAGTCAACAACCTCCTGTTTGTCTTGGCTTGCATTGCTTAGTAAAGTATTGATTCTTTGAGCACGAACCTTCCTGTTCCGCTCTCAAAACACTGACTATGTGTGGTTCTAAACGGACAGCTAAACACTTGTTAGAGACTCTAGTAAACAGAAGCCCATGCTTGTATTGTCCACCAGAGGACTCCAACTTTATTTTAGTCTGTGAAACTGCAATACAATACAATAACAACATATCAGTACACATGGAATCATTAGCCTAGCATAAATGACAAATAACTAAGCAGAAAGGCACTTACAGGTGATGATGTCCCAAACCTCATGGTAGAGATAGATACATGCTGCCTGCCCAGTGGAAGAATGACCTCAAGATGGTGGAAGAGCTTCCTGGAACAAAGGTCACTTCCTGTCTGTATAAACTATCTGTGTAAGTAAAGCTGATTTTAACTTCTGCCACTAGATGGCAGTGGTACACTACACAACCTATCATTATAATGCAGTTAACCTAAAAAGGCAGCACACTCCCTGCCTGATATAATACATTATATCACTACCTATACATATCTGATGTACAGGGAAAAACATATTAATAAGATAATGTATTCCTGACCAGAACTAGTAACAAACTATAACATAAGTCCACAATATTAGTGTCTCTTGGCTGTGGCACTTCAAGCTGGTAATCCACATGAAGAAATAGTTCTGTCCATAAACCCATCTTCAGATAGGAGAAGCCGCACTAGGCCAAACTATCTCCTACCCCATTTGTAATCCACAGAATGGAATTCAGCTCGTGGCAAATGCCACATTTGAAAACTCTCAGTGACAAGATCTTAGTTATGTATTGAGCCAATAACAGAATAGAAATACTCAAAGGAGAACAATGACATCAGAAACTGGTCTGGCGTACACTTTAACAGTCCCTTGTTTCGTGACTTTTACTTCAACCTTTCTGACATTACCATCTTTACTTGGCAACGTATTTGTGACAATTCCCATAGGCCAGTTATTTCTGCTTTCTTGAATATCTTTCAATAACACAACATTTCCCACCTTGACATTGGGACCAGTCTCTGCCCATTTCTTGCGACTCTGTAAGGTAAATAGGTAATCTCTCTTCCATCTCTTCCAAAATGTATCAGCCAGACATTGGACTTGTTTCCATTGCTTTGCATGAAGTTCTGTTGTACTAAAGTCTCCACAGGGGGCTGATAAAGAGTCTACCTTTTGGGTCATGAGCATAGCAGGGGTAAGAACTGTTGGGTTATCTGGATCTGTAGATATTGGTACCAAAGTTCTTGAGTTAATGATGGCCATAACTTCTGCCATGAAAGTACTCAAAGTCTCATGAGTCAGGTGAGTGGGTTTGGATTGGAGCAACATTGCATCTAAAATTCGTCTAGCCACACCAATTAATCTCTCCCAAGCACCTCCCATGTGAGATGAGTGTGGAGTGTTAAAGAGCCATGTACATCCTTTGTCTTGGAGATAATTTAGAAGTTCTGCATCATTTGAGCATATATGCAGCTCCTTGCATGCTCCTACAAAGTTCGTACCTCTATCTGAGCGAATCAACTTAGCCGGACCACGAACAGAAAAGAATCTTCTCAGAGCATTGATGAAACTGGATGCTGACATGGACTCAATCAATTCTATATGCACTGCTCTTATAGAAAGACACGTGAAAAGAACAGCCCAGCGTTTGCTGTCAGCGCTGCCTCCTCTAGTTCGGCGTGTTACAACTTCCCAGGGACCAAACACATCAACACCCACACTAGTGAATGGAGGTTCAGGATTGACTCTATCTTTTGGTAATTCTGCCATCTTTTGGCTTTCAAATCTCCCTCTGAGCTTACGGCATACAACACATTTGTGAATGATTGCAGACACTAGACGTTTTCCACCAAGAATCCAGAATCCTGCAGCTCTGATTGCACCTTCAGTAATGTGTCGCCCTTGGTGTACTGTTTGACTGTGATAATATCTTATGATCAAGGTAGCAATGTAGTGATCGTGAGGAATGATGACAGGCTGTTTCTCTTCATCTGACAGCGTGGCATAAGATAAACGGCCACCTACTCTCAATAATCCATATTGATCTATAAAGGGACTTAGTTTTGTAAGACGGCTATGTTTAGGAAGCATCTTTTGCTGTTCAATACAGTCATATTCTTGCCTGAAACATGTGCGCTGTACAGAAGAAATTATAACTCTCTTGGCTAGTGAAAGTTCTTCTAAACTAACCCTTTCATGGAAAACTCTCCAACTTCCAGGTTGATCATCATTAGGTTTCTTTTGGAAGCTTTTGGTAACATGGATTAACTTCGCTATAACCCTGTTCAGTCTCTTCCAGTCCGAAAATCTTACAAAACGATGTGGCTGCAGTCTAGCGTCAAGGGCTTTAGTACTGAAGCTTACTACTTCTGACCTAATTTCAGGATCAGCTTCGGGCTCCACTAAAGGGTAAACATTGGTGTCAGGACTATCTACAGCCGTCTGATACAGAAAAGTTGGCCCTGAAAACCATATAGAGTTTTGAAGGCAAGCTATCTGTGTAGGCCTGGTAGCATAATCTGCAGGATTTTGTTCTGAGGGCACATAGAACCATTGCTCTGGACGTGTTGTTTGTCTGATCCTGTTCACCCGATTAGAAACATATAAAAAGAATCTCTTTGTAGTGTTGCAGATATAGCCTAGGACTGTTTTACTGTCTGTAAAGAATTTCACAGCATCTAGGTCTAGGTCTATCTCGTCTCTCACTAGCTCATACAGTTCAACCGCTAGTACAGCTGCACATAACTCTAGACGTGGGATTGTGTGTGCTGGCCTAGGACTTAGCTTGGATTTTCCCATAACAAATCCAACATGGCAGACATTTCCTACATCGCTTACCTTCAAGTAAGCAACGGCACCTATTGCTATAACAGATGCATCTGAAAAGATGTACAGTTCTTTTTTGCAGGCCTGTGACAATGAAAGAGGTACATAACACCTGGATATTTGTAAACATTGTAAGGCTTGTAAAGACTCTGTCCATTGGACCCACTCATGGAGTCTTTCTTGTGGAAGTAAGGCATCCCACTCACTTTCTCCACTTGATAGTTCACGAACTAAGGCCTTACCTTTTATGGTGACTGGTGCCACAAACCCGAGAGGGTCGTAGAGACTGTTAACAGTGGATAGGATCCCTCTTCTTGTGAATGGCTTTTCTGCTGAAGAAACCTGAAACACAAAACAGTCTTTATCTAGATCCCAGCTTAGGCCTAGACTTTTCTGCAATGGAAGGGTGTCTGTTCCCAGGCAAAGGTCTTTGAGGTCTTTAGCTCTGTCTTCTGCGGTGAAAGCTTCCATGACTTGTTTGCTGTTAGAGGCAATCTTATGTAGTCGCAGATTAGACTCTGCCAGCATTTGTTTTGCTTTGTTGAGAATGTTAACTGCTCCTTCAGGTGTGTTCGCTGAAGCAAGTCCGTCATCTACATAGAAATGTCTCATCACAAAGTGCTTGGCATCTTGACCATAACGTTCTGCACCTTTCTGGGCAGCTTTCCGCATACAATATATGGCAACAGCGGGGGAAGGGCTATTACCAAAAACATGTACTCTCATTCTGTACTCTGTTACCTCTTTATCTATGTCGTTATCCTTGTACCACAGGAAACGCAGGTAGTCTCGATGGTCCTCTCTCACTAGAAAACAATAAAACATCTGTTGCACATCAGCTGTGAAGGCAATAGGCTCCTTCCTGAAGCGTAAGAGGACACCCAGAAGTGTGTTATTTAGGTCTGGGCCACTCAGCAGTACATCATTTAGTGAAATGCCTTCCTGTTGAGCACTGGAATCGAACACAACTCTTATTTGATCTGGCTTGTGTGGATGGTAAACGCCAAACATTGGCAGATACCAGTGTTCTTTACCTTTATCCAGTGATGGTGCTAATTCAGCATGATTATTGTCCAGCATCCTTTTGATAAATTCTGTAAAGTCTTTTTTCACTTCAGGCTTTCTTTGCAAAGTTTTGCGTAGTGTGTTTAAGCGCTTCATGGCTTGCTCTCTGTTACTAGGTAAATAACACCTTGGTTTGCGAAAAGGTAAAGGGGCTACCCAATTGTTCTTATCTTGGAAAGTCTCTTTATCCATGATGTGGAGAAAGGTTTGATCATCTATGGACATTGCTTGTTTGTCATCATCTTTTGTCTTCTGGAACACTGAGTTCCCTAAATTGTCGGTCTTCAGACCACTACTAATATTCCTATCATAACTGGAAGGAGAGCCACAGTATGGTTTTAGGGTTTCTTTAACAACAAAGCTGTTTTGGCATGGACTGAGAAGGGACGTGCGTCCATTTGTTAACACAGATGTCTTAGAAGTGTTGACACTGTCAGGCCGATGAGCTGCTCCCAAACAAACTTCTCCTACTATAACCCACCCCAAGTCAAGTCTTTGCGCATAGGGGGCATTAAATGGTCCATTAATTTGTTGGCGTACCTTATGCACCTGTAGAATGTCTCTTCCAAGAAGTAGAAGAATAGAGACGTCTGTCTGGACAGCTGGAATAAGGTGAGATATTGCATTAAGATGAGGATGATGAAGGGCCACTTCTGGTGTAGGGATCTCTGATTTATCATCTGGTATCATATCACACTCTATCAAAGTGGGAAGTGAGAGATGGATCCTCTTGTCAAGAGACTCAATAGTAAAGTCAGTAGCTCTTCTCCCTGAAGTTTCTATCACTCCTGCACATGTCTTTAGGGTGTATGGAACTGCCCTTGATGTAATGTTGAAGGCATCAAAAAAGTCTGACCTTGCCAGCGACCTGTTACTTTGTTCATCCAGAACCACATACATCTTTACTGCCTTTTCTCTTTTCCCTGTGGGGTTCACTGTTGCTAGGCAGATCTTGGAACATGAGCGTGGATTTGTACTGTCACCACAGATTTCAGTGCATTTGGACATTACTGGGATAGCTGATTTATCTTTTTGCTCCCTGCCCTCATCTTTTGGGGTTTATCTTTTTGCTCCCTGCCCTCATCTTTTGGTTGATGCAAAGTATTGGGGTGCAGAGCTGAGACGTGTCTGTCACTGCCACATTCTGAGCAATTTGCTTGTATTTTGCAGTCTTTAGCTATATGTTTGGTGGATTCACAACACTTGAAGCATATGCCGTTTTGTCTAAGAAAGGCTAACCTTTCCTTGATAGGTTTACTTTTGAACCCTTTGCACTTGTTTAGAGGATGGGGCTTTTTATGAAGTGGGCAAAGTCTGTCAGGGCCTTCAAAGGTGTTTACCTTGTAGCTGCTTGAATCTCCTGGGTCCTCAGAGGGAACTGTTGTCTTGTGGGTGATCACTGAAGTCCTATTGTAGGATCTAGGTGGCTTTTCTGCCTTAGGCAGTTGGCTGCTGGTGATGAAGGAAAAACTGGGATCGCACCTCATCTTAGCTTGCTGCTGTACAAACCTAGAAAACACAAAGAAAGGGGGGAAGGGGACACCATGTTCTTCTTTGTATTTAGCTCCAACACTCACCCATTTCTCTTGCAGGTGGTGAGGTAGTTTCTCCACTATAGGCTTAGTACCGTTGGCAGTATCTAAATGTGCAAGTCCCCTTAAATAACCTTCTTCTTTGGCACACTGGACTTCCCAAAGAATATCACCCAGCTCTTGCAGTTTTAAATTGTCTTTGCTGTTTAGCTTAGGGAAAGACTCCAATCTTTTCATCAGAGCACCTTCAATTGCCTCTGGTGATCCATATCTTTCTTCTAGCCTTTGCCAGGCCATATCGAGTCCTACTGAAGGGTTAAATAGGTGTATCCTGCGCATCCTTCTTGCATGCTCTGCAGACTCAGACCCAAGCCACTTTACCATCAGGTCTAGCGTCTCAGCTGCTGTTAAGTCCAAGTCTTTGACTGCATTCAGAAAAGAAGCCTTCCATGCCCAGTAATTTTCTGGGCAGTCATCAAACTTGAGGAAGCCTGTATTAACCATTTCTTTACGGATAAGATATTTAGTGACGTCTTGCATGCTCTGGTGTTTAGGTTGCTGCGGTGAGGATTCTTCTTTTATCACTCTGGTACTGCCAGCCTCATGGATTTGTTTTCGTGCGCTCAGGAGTTCTGATGGTTTTGGTTTAAATTCAGCTGACTTTGGATTGAGAAACGGTATTGTTGAGCTGCCACTTGAAATATCTTGGACATACGCCCTAGTGCGTTCTGCAGAGGAAAGCGGTTTCTCGGGCACATCTGGGCCTTCGTGGATAGATTCCATTCCAGACCGCTCAATATCCGCATAAGCTGCTGCTTCTGCTGCTGCAGCAGCGGCTGCACACTGACGTTGAAGAATATGCAACTTTGCTTCCTGTTCAGTTTTTTCTTTTATAATGGCAGCCTCTTTCTCTGATCTTTCCTTCATAATGGCAGCCTCTTTCTCTGATCTTTCCTTCATAATGGCAGCCTCTTTCTCAGCAAATTCTAGCTGAACGCGAGCAGCCTCTGCTTTGGCGCGAGCCCTGGCAAAAAGGGCACTTGCTGATGAAATCTGACTGGACCTTGCTGATCTAGATGAGCGTGAGCGTACATCATCCTGCTGGACACTTGGCGCGCTCTCCCTGCCTTGATGTGTCCCGGGTAGCTGATCTTCAGCATTATACTGACTTCCTGATCTTAGACTCATTCTGTCTGTGCAGCAACTACTATCTCCAGGCTTGTTGTGCTACCACCTTTTCACTGTTCCGCTCTCAAAACACTGACTATGTGTGGTTCTAAACGGACAGCTAAACACTTGTTAGAGACTCCAGTAAACAGAAGCCCATGCTTGTATTGTCCACCAGAGGACTCCAACTTTATTTTAGTCTGTGAAACTGCAATACAATACAATAACAACATATCAGTACACATGGAATCATTAGCCTAGCATAAATGACAAATAACTAAGCAGAAAGGCACTTACAGGTGATGATGTCCCAAACCTCATGGGAGAGATAGATACATGCTGCCTGCCCAGTGGAAGAATGACCTCAAGATGGTGGAAGAGCTTCCTGGAACAAAGGTCACTTCCTGTCTGTATAAACTATCTGTGTAAGTAAAGCTGATTTTAACTTCTGCCACTAGATGGCAGTGGTACACTACACAACCTATCATTATAATGCAGTTAACCTAAAAAGGCAGCACACTTCCGATCTACTGACTTTAAACACATACTTGTATGAGAGTTCCCAGTTGGCATACTGGTATTCGTCATGTCGGAAGGATGGGCAAGGAATAAATCCTCAGGGGAGCACAAACAAATAGCCTTTAGAAGAATCCAAACAATGAACAGAATTTCGGCTAACCCTCAACGGCTCCAGAGCGCACGGACTGTGCAAGGCAACACCACTTCATGCAGGAAGGATAGATAAAGGTGTCCAGCGTAGGTATTCGTGCAAAACAGTGTTCTTTATTGATCATAAAAAGCCATGACAGAAGTGAAAGTAACGCGTTTCAGGTGCATTAGCACCTTAATCGTACATGGATAAGACAAGAAATACAAGTATTCTTATAGGGTAAATCACGTGGCTCACAGGTGTATACAACAAGTGTAGAAAATCAATTGGTTGTCTCACTGGAGTTTTAACCCTTCACAATCAATGTAGGTATACACAATTTAAATATTAAGAATATACATAAAATAGATGACAAAAATTGCAATGTGATGTCTATGTATGCAATGGTGAAGCCTAAAACGCGTTACTTTCACTCCTGTCATGGCTTTTTGTGAACAATAAAGAACATTGTTTTGCATGAATACTTGCACATCTTTATCATTCCTTCCTGCATGAAGTGGAATTGCCTTGCACAGTCCGTGCGCTCTGGGGCCATTGAGGGTGAGCTGAAATTCTGTTCATTGTTTGCAATTTCTCCTGAGTACGGAAATTCCCCATATGGGGGTGTAAAATGCTCTGCGAACCAACTACATGGCTCAGGAGGGAGAGTGCCATGTACATTTGAGGCCTAAATTGGTGATTTGCACAAAGGTGGCTGATTAGTTACAGCGGTGCTGACATGGACGCAAAAAAAATAAAATACCCACATGGGACCCCAGTTTGGAAACTACACTCCTCACGGAAAGTAACAAGGGGTACAGGGAGCCTTAACACCCCACAGGTCTTTGACAAATTTTCGTTAAATTTGGACTTGAAAATTAAAAATGTGTTGTTTTTTTTCCTCCTGAAATGCTAGTGTTACCCCAAATTTTCCATTTTCACAAGGGGTAATAGGAAAAAAGCCCCCAAAAATGTGTAACCCCATTTCTTCTGAGTATGGAAATACCTCATATGTGGATGTAAAGTGCTCTGCGGGCGAACTACAATGCTCAGAAGAGAAGGAGCGCCATTGGGCTTTTTGAGAGAGAATCAGTCTGGAATTGAAGGCCATGTGTGTTTACAGAGCCCCCATGGTGTAAGAACGGTGGACCTCCCCCACATGTGACCCCATTTTGGAAACTACACCTCTCATGGAATGCAATAAGGGGTACAGTGAGCATTTACAGCCCACAGGTGTCGAACAGATTTTTGGAACAGTTGTCCTTAAAAAGGAAAAATTTAATTTTTAATTTGCACAGCCTACTGTTCCAAAGATCTGTCAAACGCCAGTGGGGGGTGTAAATGCTCACTGCACCCCTTATTGAATTCAGTGAGGGGTGTAGTTTCCTTAATGGGGTCACATGTGGGGGAGGGGGGGGGGTCCACTGTTCTGGCACTATGGGGCTTTGTAAACACACATGGCCCCCAACTTCGATTCCAACCAAATTCTCTCTCCAAAAGCCCAATGTTCTCCTTCTCTTCTGAGCATTGTAGTTCGCCCGCAAAGCACTTTACATCCACACATGGGGTATTTCCATACTCAGAAGAAATGGGGTTACAAATTTTTGGAGGCTTTTTCTCCTATTACCCCTTGTGAAAATGAAAAATTTGGGGTAACACCTGCATTTTATTGAGAATTATTATTATTATTATTTTAATTTAACAAAAATTCTCCAATCACATGTGGGGTATTAAGGCTCACTGTACCCCTTATTACGTTCCTTGAGGGGTGTAGTTTCCAAAATAGTATGCCATGTGTTTTTTGTTTTTACTGTATCATGTGAGCTTCCTAAATGCGACATGCCCCCAACAAACCATTTCAGCAAAATAGGTCTGAACGAAGAGAAATTAATATTTTTTCCGTAAAAAATTTGAATATCTGTATTATATATTTAATTATAATTTGTACCTATGCAGTGAGGATTTTTTCTTTTTACAAATAACCTCCGTTTTTATTTCTATCTCTATCCATATGATCATATCTATCAAGCAAGTGCATGGACCTTCCTGTTGATTATTTATGTTATGTTTTATAATATGCTGTTTTTAATCGAGATCACTTTGATTGCTATGTGTGATTTAAATGAAGTTGTGTATAAAAGGGGAGGGATTGTACCTATGATGTCAGAGGTCAGCATTAAGCACCTGTAAGCAGTGAGAAATGGCCCGTCGGCCATTGCATCTTGTACCCATGCTGTCGAAATGAATAGGCTTTTTGTTTGCCACCTGGTGAGTGCCATTATTCATTCTTACGAAGTGATATCTTTAAATAGAAGTAATTTACAAATATGTATAATGTTCTGGCACCAGTTTATTTGAAACTGCACATTTAAACCAGCTAAAGTACAATTAGTCTAAACCAGTTGCCATGCTATAAGACCACAAGTCATGTATTGAACAAGAGATACATGTGTTGGTATTTTCATGCTACTGTGATTGTTGCATGTGGTAACTGCAAACAGCATGACACTACCTCTGACTGCATTTGGCCAAGACAAGAGATTTAAAGCAGTGGAACCTTTTAAGCTGCATGTATACCCTGCATATACATTATGGTTTTGATGAAGGACTGCTTGACATGTAATCTTGGTCTAAAAGTTGCTTCACACTCCTGCAGATATTCTCCCAGTGGAATAAACATCCACCCAAAGTAGAACAGAGCCATTCCTTAGGTGGAATTCTGCTGGACTGCATTGTCATATAATATGGTGCACGCCTGAGTAGTCCTACTGCCAATGGTTTCAGCAGTGTTTGCTGCAAGCAGACCTTCAGCCAGTGGAACTCCACCAGCTGAACATCTGCTTTGTGAATGAGCTCTAAAACTGCGTTGACATAAAGAAATATTTCTGCTGGATACTATAGTGCATATCACATTGCTGGCCATCAAGCATATTTTTGAAAAATATTTTAGATATTAACCTATAAAGTATGTTTTTAAGATTTTCTTCTAAAGTCAGTACACTTTAGCCTATATTGAAGGATCCAAAACATGTATTGTTTTACCCTGGTTGTAGTTTTTGCAGATGATAAACCCTGGGTCATCTATAGTATCATTATAGGTGCATTTATGGTTGGGGCAGACCTTGCACATACTAGTCCCATTAGTGTTCTGGCTTCGTTGTGAGGTGGATGCTTAAAGAGGTATTTTAAAGAATCAATGTTAAATACAAAAGTGCCCAGGGTACCAGTCTAACACTTTGTCTCTGTCCCAAAATGCAGGAAATGCCTGCTCGGCAAAACTGTGACTTAAATTCCAGGTTGTAATGCAAAAAACAGGATAAAACCCCAAATTGTGTGTGTTCATAATTTTGAAAGGTACTAGTATATTTTTTATTAATACAATATATCCCCAGATATTTTTGTGAAACCTTTAGCAAATGTCTGCCACATCTCCTGAGCTTGATGTTTAAGGCTTGTTTCAAAGTACGACACTCAAAAGCTTGTATTCCACATGTGAATCCAACTTCATTCCACAGTGTGATGTAAATGTCAGCTTCAAAGGAGTGCATTGGATAAAGAAACCACTAACATGACTAGTTTCTTAGAGCAATCTGAACTTTTAAACAAGAATGTGTATTGTTTTGCTTATGAACTAAAACAAACTATAAAGAATCGTGGTTAAAGTGTTTAATGGTTAAAGTGTATAACCACCCAAAATAGTCAATGACTCTTCACACAGAGCATATAGTACTGTTCTGCCTGCATCTAGGAAGTTATGTCCTGATTTAAGTCTAGCCTTGTAACTTGTGAATTAAACCTCTGTCCTTCCTTAAAATTGTTCCTTTAAAAATGTGGCCAATCTCATGCATGCACAATACCTGATCCTGTAAGTATTGTGTTATGCATAAAGTTTAGTGGAGTGAGCGTGATCAGTGAGACCTATCAGACCAAAAGATTGGTGAGATTACTCTACTCTAGTTGAAAGGAGTTGTTCAGTGAAAACCTTCTTATTTAGGCAATCTTGGCCCATTGGCTATCCTTTGTTGATAATGGACTTTGTCTTAAATGGGTACTCCGCTGCCCTGTGTTGGAAGCTCCGCTCCCCAGCGTCCAGAAATTTATTGTTCAGGACTCTGTGTGCGGGCTTCCGTGTTCAGGGCCGCCCCTCGTGACGTCACGCCCGCCCCCTTCGTGACGTCACGCCCGCACCCCTCAACGAAAGTTTATGGGAAGGGGGCCATAGCGCCCCCTTCGCATTGACTTTCGCTGAGGGGGCGGGCATGACGTCACGAGGGGCGGCCCTGAACACGGAAGCCAGCACACAGCGTCCGGAACAATTAACTTCCGGATGCTGGGGAGCGGAGCTTCCGACACAGGGCAGCGGAGTATACCTTTAAAAGGTTGCTGCTGTTTCAAACAACTTCCCTCCATGTGATACTAGTAAATATATATCTTATTTATTATTATACATATCTTAATAAAGGGGTACTCCGCTGTAAAACATTTTTTTTTAAATCAACCGGTGCCAGAAAGTTAAACAGATTTGTAAATTACTTCTATTAAAAAAATCTTAATCCTTCCAGTATTTATCAGCTGCTATTTACTCCAGAGGAAGTTCTTTTCTTTTTTTGATTTCCTTTCTGTCTGACCATAGTGCTCTCTGCTGACACCTCTGTCCAAGTCAGGAACTGTCCAGAGCAGGAGAGGATTGCTATGGGGATTTGTTCCTGCTCTAGAGAGTGCCTAAAATGGACAGAGGTGTTAGCAGAGAGCACTTTGGTCAGAAAGAAAGGAAATTCAAAAAGAAAAGAACTTCCTGTGGAGTAAATAGCAGCTGATAAATACTGGAAGGATTAAGATTTTTTAATAGAAGTAATTTACAAATCTGTTTAACTTTCTCGCACCAGTTGATTTAAAGAATTTTTTTTTCCATATAAGGATACTCTATTATATCATACTATATTCCATCAAAAAGGATTACACTGGATTTGTATATATTTTAGAATATCCCTATGTGCATACACATATCTTAACATACAGTGGGGCAAAAAAGTATTTAGTCAGCCACCAATTGTACAAGTTCTCCACTTAAAAAGATAAGAGAGGCCTTTAATTTTTATCATAGCTAAACCTCAACTATGAGACAGAATGAGAAAAAAAAATCCATAAAATCACTGTCTGATTTTTAAAGAATTTATTTGCAAATTATGGTGGAAAATAAGTATTTGGTCAATAACAAAAGTTCATCTCAATGACAGAGGTCAAATGTTTTCTGTAAGTCTTCAGGTTTTTACACACTGTTGCTGGTATCATGGCCCATTTCTCCATGCACAATAACAATAGAAAGGACCTATGGATGGAGGGTTATTACAGAACAATTATTTACAATTGATCGCTAAGTGATCACTAGAACCCTATATTTCCCATCCAATGTTAAAACAACATTTTTATTGAGCTATGATTAAACTCACTATTGATAAAATAATTGTTATTGCTTGCTTAATTATCCCTAGGTTGGAGATGTTGTGACTGCGGTACAAAACTCTGAGTTTGAGTTGAAATTAAAATCAATGTCATACTGCTCGCTCACCCGATGTTTCGCCACAAGCTGTGGCTTTTTCAAGGGCTAAGAAGCAACTGGCATGCAAACGAGCCACACTGAGGTTTTTATAACCTCCTATTCCATGATGTCATCCCATCATGTAATTTCCTTTTTTGACTAGAAATATGATTGGTCCATACAATGACAGGGAACTGAATGATCCTATCGCATCATGACATATAGAAAATTACATTTTCTCTAGAGCAGTGATGTTTTGGGGCTGTCGCTGGGCAACACAGACTTTCAACTCCCTTCAAAGGTTTTCTATGGGGTTGAGATCTGGAGACTGGCTAGGCCACTCCGGGACCTTTGAAATGCTTCTTACGAACCCACTCCTTCATTGCTCAGGCAGTGTGTTTGGGATCATTGTCATGCTGAAAGACCCAGCCACATTTTATCTTCAATGCCCTTGCTGATGGAAGCAGGTTTTCACTCAAAATTTCACGATACATGGCCCCATTCATTCTTTCCTTTACATGGATCAGTCGTCCTGGTCCCTGTGCAGAAAAACAGCCCCAAAGCATGATGTTTCAACCCCCATGCTTCACCGTAGGTATGGTGTTTTTTGGATGCAACTCTGCATTTTTTCTCCTCCAAATACGACAAGTTGAATTTTTACCAAAATGTTCTACTTTGGTTTAATCTGACCATATGTTGATAGAAGATACGGCACTCTCTGTCTAAGCGTGGGTGCACTGTTAGGGTCCCAACCCATGTAGATTCAAAGAAATGATAACATAGCACTCCACTTTGCGGTGAAAATAGTAGTGAATTTTATTCTTGCAATCCAAAAATATATGTGACGTTTCGGTCAAACATGACCTTCCTCAGACCTATATGAAATAGCATAACAACAGTATATATCATATACATAAATAGAATCGTCCATCTGAATAGTTGGTCGATCTCTGTGAATAACTTCTGTTGTTAAACCAACTATTCAGATGGACGATTCTATTTATGTATATGATATATACTGTTGTTATGCTATTTCATATAGGTCTGAGGAAGGTCATGTTTGACCGAAACGTCACATATATTTTTGGATTGCAAGAATAAAATTCACTACTATTTTCACCGCAAAGTGGAGTGCTATGTTATCATTTCTTTTAATCTGACCATATGTCATTCTCCCAATCCTCTTCTGGATCATCCAAATGATCTCTAACAAACTTCAGATGGGCACGGATAAGTACTGGCTTAAGCATGGGGACATGTCTGGCACTGCATGATTTGAGTCCCTGGTGATGTAGTGTGTTACTGATGGTAGCCTTTGTTACTTTGGTCCCAGCTTTCTGCAGGTCATTCACTAGGTTCCCCTGTGTGGTTCAGGGATTTTTGCTCACCATTCTTGTGATCATTTTGAGCCCATGGGGTAAGATCTTGCATGGTGGCCCAGATTGAGGGAGATTATCAGTGGTCTTGTGTGTCTTCCATTTTCTAATAATTGCTACCACAGATGATTTCTTCACACTAAGCTGCTTGCCTATTGCAGATTCAGCCTGGTGCAGGTCTACAATTTTGTTTCTGGTGTCCTTCGTCATCTCTTTGGTCTTGGCCATAGTGGAGTTTGGAGTGTGACTGTTTGCGGTTGTGGACAGGTGTCTTTTATACTGATAACAAGTTCAAACAGGTGCAGTTAATACAGGTAACGAGTGGAGGACAGAGGAGACTCTTAAAGAAGAGGTTACAGGTCTGTGAGAGCCAGAAATCCTGCTTGTTTGTATGTGACCAAATACTTATTTTCCACCATAATTTGCAAATACCGTATTTATCGGCTAAAATTTTTAGCCTAAAGTCTACCTGCGTGTTATACGCCGATAAGCCGCTGCAGTTCAATGATTTAAAGCGGCCGCTTTAAATAAATGAACTGCAGCGGCTTTGCAGGTGCAGAGACCTGCCGTCGCTGCCGGCTTCTCTGCCCCTGCCTGTCCTGGGGTCTAGAGCCCTGCTATCGGTGCCGCTGCCCGTTCTCTCCCCCTGGCTATCGGTGCCGCTGCCCCATTGCCGGCGCCGATAGCCAGGGGGAGAGAAGCGGCGCCGGCAATGGGGCAGCGGCGCCGACAGACAGGGGGAGAGAAGGGGCAGTGGCACCCATTGCCGGCGCCGCTGCCCCGTTGCCTCCCCCATCCCCGGTTGTATTATTACCTGTTGCCGGGGTCGGTCCGTGCTGCTTCAGGCCTCCGGTGTGCGTCCCATGCGTCGTTGCTGTGCACTGCACGGCGCGGCGCGGCGCACTGACGTCACTCGTCATTGCACCGCGCCGTGCAGTGCATAGCAATGACGCAGGGGACGCACACTGGAGGCCTGAAGCAGCGCGGACCCGACCCCGGCAACAGGTAAATATACAACCGGGGATGGGAGAGGCAAGGGGGCAGTGGCGCCGGCAGTGGGTGCCGCTGCCCCTTCTCTCCCCCTGGCTATCGGCGCTGCTGCCCCATTGCCGGCACCGCTTCTATCCCCCTGGCTATCGGCGCCGGCAATGGGGCGCTGGCACCGATAGTCAGGGGGAGAGAACGGGCAGGTGTAGATAGCCAGCGGGAGAGAAGCTGCGGCAGCAGGGCTCTAGACCCCAGGAAAGGCAGGGGGAGAGAAGCGGTCAGCGACGGCCTCTCTCCCCCTACCTTTCCTGGGGGTGTATCGGGGTATACGCATGCACACACACGCACCCTCATTTTACCAAGGATATTTGGGTAAAAAAACTTTTAGGGTGCGTGTTATAGGCCGGTGGTGGTATACCCCGATAAATACGGTAAATTCTTAAAAAATCAGACAATGGGATTTTATGGATTTTTTTTTTCTTCTCATTATAACTCTCATAGTTGAGGTATACATATGATGAACATTACAGGCCTCTCTCATCTTTTTAAGTGGGAAAACATGTACAATTGGTGGCAGATAAAATACTTTTTTGGTCCACTTTACATATGTACATTAGTAGATATTGATAATATGCATGAAGCTCTCCTACTCTTTCTATAGATATATAACCCTAAATAGACACAAATGCCTTATTGTTTATATTTACATGAGTCTCACATTCATCATTTACTATTTTTTGTATTTCTAGATTAAATTTTTTTTAAATTTATTTATTTATCCCCCCTATCTTTTTTTTCTAACTTCTACCCTCCCTCTGACTTCTACTTTATTTTTCACATTACAATTCTTTATTTTATTTTCAGGTTCCATGTCAGGTTTTAGATGGAACCTGCACGCCAACATCCAGACAAAATCCTTTAACCGGGTTTTATGTGGGAAAATTTCACTTGTATAAAAAGCCAAGGATAGGGCACTATCAGTATGTTGTTGAAAAAGTAGTCGAGCAAGATTCGGAAATGTGTCCAGCCTTTAGCTTTAGTCTCCTTGTTGGTTAACCCCTTAAGGACTCAGCCCATTTTGGCCTTAAGGACTCAGACAATTACATTTTTACGTTTTCATTTTTTCCTCCTCGCCTTCTAAAAATCATAACTCTTTTATATTTTCATCCACAGACTAGTATGAGGGCTTGTTTCTTTGCGCGACCAGTTGTCCTTTGTAATGACATAACTCATTATATCATAAAATGTAAGGCGCAACCAAAAAACACTATTTTTGTGGGGAAATTAAAAAGAAAAACGCAATTTTGCTAATTTTGGAAGGTTTCGTTTTCACGCCGTACAATTTATGGTAAAAATTACGTCTTCTTTATTCTGAGGGTCAATACGATTAAAATGATACCCATTATTACATACTTTTCTATTATTGTTGTGCTTAAAAAAAATCACAAACTTTTTAACCAAATTAGTACGTTTATAATCTCTTTATTTTGATGACCTCTAACTTTTTTATTTTTCCGTATAAGCGGTGGTATGGGGGCTCATTTTTTGCGCCATGATCTGTACTTTTTTTTGATACCACATTTGCATATAAAAAACTTTTAATAAATTTTTTATAATTTTTTTTAAATAAAATGTATTAAAAAAGTAGCAATTTTGTACTTTTTTTTTTTTCGTTCACGCTGTTCACCGTACGGGATCATTAACATTTTATTTTAATAGTTTGGACATTTACGCACGCGGCGATACCAAATATGTCTATAAAATTTATTTTTTACACTTTTTGGGGGTAAAATAGGAAAAAACGGACGTTTTACTTTTTTATTGGGGGAGGGGATTTTTCACTTTTTTTTTACTTTTACTTTTACATTTTTTCAAATTTTTTTTTTACACTTGAATAGTCCCCATAGGGGACTATTCATAGCAATACCATGATTGCTAATATTGATCTGTTCTATGTATAGGACATAGAACAGATCAGTGTTATCGCGATCTTCTGTTCTGGTCTGCTCGATCACAGACCAGAGCAGAAGACGCCGGGAGCCGGAAGGAGGAAGGTGAGGGGACCTCCGTGCGGCGTTCTGAATGATCGGATCCCCGCAGCAGCGCTGCGGGGCGATCCGATCATTCATTCAAATCGCGCACTGCCGCAGATGCCGGGATCTGTATTGATCCCGGCACCTGAGGGGTTAATGGCGGACGCCCCCGCGATCAGCAGCCGGGATCAGCCGCGTATGACACGGGCATCGCTCCGATGCCCGCGGTTATGCACAGGACGTAAATGTACGTCCTGGTGCGTTAAGTACCACGGCACCAGGACGTACATTTACGTCCTGCGTCCTTAAGGGGTTAAACAAGGTATACCCAACAGAGGATCGTGACCGCACATCGCCACTTTCTACACCGATATACTCTGTAAAATTGAACCCGCCATCATCTCCCGGTGCAGCACAGATGCCGAGTGTCTGCAGGGGAATAGCTTTGAAGTTAAGAGACCTGCAACTCAGCCATGCTGGACACTACAGGTCCAAGGATCTCCTTTTGAAGTATGCATGCACAGACTGCAAACGATTAAGACGGCCGCACTTCAACATCAGAGCCCACTCAGAAAAGGGAGTGAGACGTCGCCCCTGGGCTCAGGAAGCGGTGAGTCCAATCTCGCTTGGAAGTGCAAACACATCAGAAGGTAACTGCCACACTTTGCACTTCATGGTTTATATGAAGCATTAGAGGAACATTCAGTTTATTGACCACAGCCATTCTGGGACTGCTGGATTACTATCAGCTGCCCACTGAACTGGATCTGATCAACAGGGCTTTAAACAGCCACTTTAGTTTTATTTTGGCATGTATTAATTATTTTAATTTTATTTCCCTTTCTATACATCTGTACTATCTCTCATTGTACTAGTGCACTTTAAACTTGTAAAACTTTTACGAAGCAATAAAAAAAAATATATTTTTATTTGATACTTGTACATGTGGAATAAATATATGGGCTACAGATAAGTTACAAACATCCATATAAATATTTATATATCCTCATATTTTGAGCTATCAGGTGCTCCGGTGGGCTGGAAAAGGTGGATACAGTCCTAGGAGAGAGAGTTAACCCCTCTTTTTCTATATATACACTGCTCAAAAAAAATAAAGGGAACACTTAGCCAACACAATGTCACTCCAAGTCAATCACACTTCTGTGAAATCACACTGTCCACTCAGGTAGCAACACTCATTGACAATCAATTTTACATGCTGTTGTGCAAATGGAACAGTCAACAGGTGGAAATTATAGGCAATTAGCAAGTCACCCAATAAAGGAGTGGTTCTGCAGGTGGTGGTCACAGTCCACTTCTCAGTTCCTATGCTTCCTGGCTGATGTTTTGGTCACTTTTGGATGCTGGCGGTGCTCTCACTCTAGTGGTAGCATGAGACTGAGTCTACAACCCACACAAGTTGTTCAGGTAGTGCAGCTCATCCAGGATGGCACATTAATACGGGCTGTGGCAAGAAGGTTTGCTGTCTCTGTCAGCGTAGTGTTCAGAGCATGGAGGCGCTACCAAGAGACGTGGAGGAGGCTGTAGGAGGGCAACAATCCAGCAGCAGGACCGCTACCTCCGCCTTTGTGCAAGGAGGAGCACTGCCAGAGCCCTGCAAAATGACCTCCAGCATGCCACAAATGTGCATGTGTCCACTCAAACAGTTAGAAACAGACTCCATGAGGGAAGTATGAGGGCCTGACGTCCACAGGTAGGGGTTGTGCTTACAGCCCAACACAGTGCAGGACGTTTGGCATTTGCCAGAGAACACCAAGATTGGCAAATTTGCCACTGGCGCCCTGTGCTCTTCACAGATGAAGTAGAAAAACAAGCGCTCAATAGGGTAATATTGTTAATCCCCAGTGTGAGATAGAAAAGGATTAACTGCTCACCCTGGGTGGTTGTGTAGCTTCATACACAACAAGGATAATGGCACAAGATTAGTAGGTCCTATTGTATCCTCCATACCTTGTTCCTGGTTGGTCAGCGCCGTGTGAGCTGGATTCCCTAATTTAAGCCATTTTATTCCACTTCACAGATGAAAGCAGGTTCACACTGAGCTCATGTGACAGATGTGGAGACGCTGTGGAGAATGTTCTGCTGCCTGCAACATCCTCAAGCATGACCGGTTTGGCAGTGGGTCAGTAATGGTGTGGGGTGGCATATCTTTGGGGGGCCGCACAGCCCTCCATGTACTTGCCAGAGGTAGCCCAACTACCATTAGGTATCGAGATGAGATCCTCAGACCCCTTGTGAGACCAAATGCTGGTGTGGTTGGCCCTGGGTTCCTCCTAATACAAGAAAATGCTAGACCTCATGTGGCTGGAGTGTGTCAGCAGTTCCCGCAAGAGGAAGGCATTGATGCTATCGACTGGCCCACCCATTCCCCAGACCTGAATTCGATTGAGCACATCTGGGACATCATGTCTCGTTCCATCCACCAATGCCACATTGCACCACAGGCTGTCCACCACCTCAGCAGGAGCATGCCCAGGCATTGTAGGGAGTTCATAAGGGCACGTGGAGGCCACACACACTACTGTGCCTCATTTTGACTTGTTTTAAGGACATTACATCAAAGTTGGATCAGCCTCTAGTGTGGTTTTCCACTTTGATTTTGAGTGTGACTCCTTATCCAGACCTGCATGGATTGATAAATTTGATTTCCATTGATAATTTTTGTGTGATTTTGTTATCAGCACATTCAACTATATCGACAATCTTGAGAAAAAAAGAAAGCACCAGGCACTACAATAACCACAATGCCTAATAGCAAGGCGCTGGGGGCCAGCTGAGCCTTGACTTTTAGATAGAGGATGACACGTGGCGGTGCTAACTAACAAAGGTCATGAATGTGTAACACCAATGGATTAAAAGAAAGCAAGAAGTTGCACTCACCATGGATGCTGTCAAGTTCAGTCCAAGTGTATTTATTTTCACCAACAAGTGAATATACAGAGTAAAAAGTCACGGACGCAGTGAGCGAGAGCCGCCGCTCTCGGACGCGGGGTATACCACAAGGAGGCGACTAGTTTCGCGTCACAATCCGACGCTTCTTCCTGCCAACAGGTGTACACCTGTTGGGCGGAAGAAGCGTTGGATTGTGACGCGAAACTAGTCGCCTCCTTGTGGTATACCCCGCGTCGGAGAGCGGCGGCTCTCGCTCCCTGCGTCCGTGACTTTTTACTCTGTATGTTCACTTGTTGGCAAAAATAAATACACTTGGACTGAACTTGACAGCATCCGTGGTGAGTGCAGCTTCTTGCTTTTTTTTAATCCATTGACATTTAACTATATAAAGACGAAAGTATTTTTCATACGATTAGTTCATTCATTCAGATCTAGGATGTGTTATCTTAGTTGTTTTTTTTATTTTTATTTTTTTGATCAGTGTATTTCCATATCAGTATTGTTAGGTACTTGGAGCTAGCACTCGGCAACAGTGTGCGTGATCCGCTATTGTCTATTACCAGTATTTCTCAACAGAAAAACAGCACTAAAGTCTTGGCAACTAGATGTCTCCCTCCTTCGCAATCTGCTGTCCACTGCCTTTTGTCATGGGTTTTCTGTCTCTAGTAACAGACACAGGACAAAACAAAGGAAGTGGGGGACATGGGTTTTCTTCTGCTATCTGCCAGAGAGGAAAAGAGCCTGGGCCTGCTAAAGATGTTTTACAAATGTAAATTTAGTATTCCATCTCATCACCTTTATAAAGTCCAGGCCAGTTGTCCCATGACTATCTACTGCTGTATGCCCACTGTGCTGCAGTGTGATCTCCCCTTCTTATCTGTAGCTAATGAACCCCAGCTGCTGTATACTAACAGAGAAAGTTGTGTAGTTATTTCCAGTCTGTCCACAGTGCTCTCTGCTGCCACCTGTGTCTTTGTCAGTTCCTGACAGACAGAGGGGTCAGCAGAAAGCACTGGGGTAAGACTGAAAAGAACTACACAACTTCCTCTCTAGTATACAGAAGCTTAAAAGTATTGAAATTATAAATTTTTTTTAAATAGAAGTAATTTACAAATCTGTTTAACTTTCTGGCACCAGTTGATTTGAAAACATTTGTTTTCCACCGAAGTTCCCCTTAAACCTGGAATTCTCCTTTAAAAGCATTTATGTAGCCTTGCCTTTGTTGTCCACTAATAGAAACTTCCTGTCATCTTTGCAGGTAGTACGTTTTATGTATGTATGTGTGTGTGTGTGTGTGTGTGTGTATATATATATATATATATATATATATATATATATATATAGATAGATATATATATATATATATAGTAAACAATCTTTCTTTTACTTTCTTACACATATAGCACAAGATTAATACACACCAAGAATGGATCATGGGCACACCAAGGATTTAAGATCTATAATTACTAGCTTGAAGCTGACAAATCCAAATTCGTTACGAATTCCATGGAAAATTCGATTCACAAAGAATGCGAATATCGCCACGATTCTACATTAAACTCCATTTAGTGCGGTCTAGTCTCCAGGGCATCTAAAATGGCGGATCCACATGTGAGGACATGGGGCAAGGAACTCTGGGAAGGCAAGGCGGGTAGGCAGGATGACCCTGAATCACATGCAGGATGCAGCCTATCAGCAGCCAGTCACCCCTGTCACAGCCCTACATAATAGGCAACCATATTCCGGCTAATCACTTCATTCATTGCACTGCAGAGAGATAGGACGGACAGCCTGTGTGTGTGTCGCACAAAAAAGCTCATTCCAGCAGCGTTTCATCTCCTAGTCACATCAGTGTTCTGGTGGACAGAGAGCATTGTTTTTTCACTGAAAATAATTTTTACTGCAGTCATTAAGGGGAGTGCAATTTTGGGTTTAGTACACAGCGACTGTGTGCTGCAGCACTGTTGTGTACTGCTGGTGTGCAAAAATAAGTTTTCTTAAGCTTACTGTAGCGCATTTTGCTACCCTCATACTGTAAGTGCATACCACATACTGTAAGTACATACCATATACTAATCTGCCAAGGGCCTAGATACTGTGAAAGGACAGCCAAAAGTACACACCTGCTGCTGTTCTAGACAAATACTGTTTTAATCATAGTGAAGCGTATTGTATTTCCCTCATATACACACTAAGTATGTCAGGCAGAGAAGTGCCAGGAAGTGCACAGAGTAGTGACAGAGGCCTATATTCATCAGGTGCAGGCAGAGGTCGCAGCAGACTAGGGACGAGTGGCAGCAGGAGTCGCAGCGAGAGGCATGAGCTCCCGGTATCAGCTAGCGGTCGTGTCTCGAACAGCAACCCATCTGCAGTCATCCATTGGTTAACACGGTCATCAACTTCATCACAAGTGATATCTGGTACCCCAAGTCAACAGTCGGTGGGTTCCTCAGACACAACCCTCAGTTGGCATGGCCGGGGAGCAGTCCCTGTCCTCCCATTTCCTCTGTCCTATGCTGTTCCCTCCCCTACAGAAGTATCTTATGCTGTGGGTTCAGCTCCACTATTCACTGAGGACGATCTAATAGAGGAAAGTCAGCAGCTACTGTCCAGCCAAGAAGTGGAGGAGACATCTGCCGCTTCCTCCACTATAGGGGCAAGTAGTGATGAGGAGAGTGGCGTGGGAGGTGGTATTGCCAGCATTCAGGGTCCGGAAGCAGACACTGTTGAGGAACCTGAGGAGGACAGCAGTGATGTGCAGACACTTGTTGATGATGATGAAGCTGATCACAATTGGGAGCGGGTGCAGAAGGGGCTTAATCATCAGGAGAAGAGGGTTGCAGGTTGCCCATAAGCAAGCAGCTTAGCCAGCAAGATGGTAGCATGGTTGGCAGTCAGCCTACCTGCCCAGGAGGTGGTGGAACAGGGGTTCCTGGAGACAGCGGCAGTAGCAGTCAATTAGTGCAGTCCGGGATGACTTCTGGCTCTCCCCCTTATTGGACCCTCGCTACTGCCACAAAATGGGGGCCTTTTTTTACACCCACTGAGAGGGAGGAAAAACTGACCTACTACAGAGGCATCCTTCGTCCATCTTCTCACAGGTCTGAGTCGGGGGGCCCTCTGCACTCACCTCCCACTGCCATGGCTGCTGGGAGGGGTGGCATCGCAGGAGCAGTACCAGCTGCATCAGCAGCAGCCTGAGTCTACTGTCGCTGATGAGTACCTTTCTTCACCTGCATAGTGAAGCAACTCAGTAGCAGCAGGTAGACCTGGAGCAGGACCTGAACCAGCAGGAGGTGGCATACCTTGACATGCCCATGCCAACACACCTTGAACTTCTGGACAGCCAAACTTGATTTGTGGCCACAACTTGCCGAGTTTGCCCTGGAAAAGCAGTCCTGCCCAGCCAGTAGTGTGCATTCAGAGCGGGTGTTTAGTTCGGGGGGGAGGCCATAGTCACCCCAAGTAGAACTCGTATGTCCACAAAAAATGTGGAGAGACCAACCTTTGTGAAGATGAATCAGGAATAGATCAGCCAGGATTTCCACCCACCAATGCCTGATGAATCATAGTAGATTGACCATGGTGCCACACCAACACTTCACAGATATGGATAGTGCCAAACAGATTTAAGTCGCTGCTCCCCAGTTACAAACATTTGTCCGCATCAGACCTTTTTTCACCCACCGTCGTCACTGGGTACTGGTATTGCCACCCACCGCACCACTCCGGTTCACTTTCAGGACTCCTGATGCTTCTGCTGTCACCTCCAAGCTGTCTCATTTAGACACTATATCGTCTCTTCATGCTTCTGCCAACTCCAGGCTGTGCCATTCAGCCACTATATGGTCTCCTCATGCTTCAGCCACCTCCATGCTGTGCCATTTAGGCACTATTTGGTCTCCTCATGCTACAGCCTTCTCCAGGCTGTGCCATTCAACCACTATATGGTCTCCTCATGCTTCTGCCAACTCCAGGCTCTGCCATTCAACCACTATATGGTCTCCTCATGCCTCCAACTCCAGGCTGTGCCATTCAGCCACTATATGTTCTACTCATACTGCCGCCAACTCCAGGCTGTGCCATTCAGCCACTATATGGTCTCTTCATGCTTTAGCCACCTCCAGGCGGTGCCATTCAACTACTATATGGTCTCCTCATGCTTCTTCCAACTCCAGGCTGTGCTATTTAGCCACTATATGTTCTCCTCATATGCCGCAAACTCCAGGCTGTGCCATTCAGCCACTATATATTCTACTCATGCTGCCGCCAACTCCAGGCTGTAACATTCAGCCACTCTATGGTTTACAGATGCTGCTGGGCCTGGGACATTACCAACAAATTTTCAATTTAAATTTTAAAATTTATCTTTAAATCTTAGGGATTGTGAGGCCCTATGGTCTCCTTATGCTGCTGTGAGCTGCAGGCTGTGTCATTGAGCCACTATATGGTTTACTGATGCTACTGTGCCTGGGATACTACCTACACATTTTTATGGTAGAACTAGCTACCATAAATCTTCAATTTAAATGTTAAAATTCATCTTTAAATCTTAGGGATTGTGAGGCCCTAAGGTCTCCTCATGCTGCCGCGAGCTGCAGGCTGTGTCTTTCAGACACTATATGGTTTACTCTTGCTGCCGCCAATTCCAGGCTGTGTCATTCTGCCAGATTATGGTCTCCTCCTGCTGCTGCCACGTCTAGGCTCTGTCATTGTGCCGCCACGTGTATCCTTTTTAGATTGGGTTTTGTGGTCATACAGTATTTGTTCAAAGTAAACACCGGGACATTAAACTTGGAAATGTAATAAAAATCTTAAATTTAAAAAAAATTATGTAATCTTTTCAAGACTTTTCAAGACTATATTACATATTATCTGTGTAATTATCACAAGAATCTAATTAAACAGCTTGGAGCGATAACAATGAACCTTTACTGATTAAATGAAGCATTTGCACTTTCACAGTCAGGGGGGCTCTGAGAGGCAGGGGCTGAAACAGGTGGCATCTCACCTGGCGGAGGACCACAAGCTCGATTTTAAGATACAAGTACGAGCTTTTTCACTGCAGCCACTTCTAGCTTTATGTACCCACTTATCCAATGGCACAGAAGCTAAATGTGCTCCTGTCCAAGTTGCTGGTGCTGCAGTTCCTCCCTTTTCAAGGCAGGGACTTGAACAGGTGGTAGCTCGCCTAAAAAAGTTTAAATAAATTCAAATTAAATTAAATAAAAATGACATAAAAAAATCTGCCACATCCAGATGCTCTGCGGCAGTGATACTAATAGTGATGCCTGTGCTCTGCATCTCATACTGAATAACTGTATTATTTCACTAACACAGCACACTCCCTATGCATGTTAGGACAAGGCAAAGTGTTCAAAACCCCCTATTGAGGCTCTCTGTTGGCCAGAAATAGCCATTTTTAATACAGATTCGCCGCGAATAAATTTGGACCAAAAAAAATAAAAATTTTTTTGGAAAGTTCATCGAATCGGCTGGATCGAATTTTTCAAAAGTTCGCTCATCACTAATAATTACATGTGAAGTCCTGGAATTACAGTTGTCTACAGATTCTGACTAGAGATGAGCGAACTTACAGTAAATTCGATTCATCACGAACTTCTCGGCTCGGCAGTTGATGATTTTTCCTGCATAAATTAGTTCAGCTTTCAGGTGCTCCGGTGGGGTGGAAAAGGTGGATACAGTCCTAGGAAAGAGTCTCCTAGGACTGTATCCACTTTTTCCAGCCCACGGGAGCACCGGAAAGCTGAACTAATTTATGCAGGAAAAGTGATCAACTGCCGAGCCGAGAAGTTTGTGACGAATCGAATTTACTGTAAGTTCGCTCATCTCTAATTCTGACCATATGTGACCTCCTCTTATGTAATCATGATGCAGAGATATACTTTATTCTTTTGTTGTCAATCTTTTTGTTTGTTATGGTTGTAATTGAAGAAGTATGATTGTACCCCAGTATGCTGGGCAGTAGGGGTGAAGCAGACATTATGACTAGAGATGAGCGAATCGAAGTTGACGAACCCGAATTCGTTACGAATTTCATGAAAAATTTGATTCGCAACTAATACGAATATCGCCGCGATTCTATTGCGCGAATCGCTTCATTAAACTCCATTTTACAGCGTTCCAGGCTATTGGGGACCTAAGATGGCGGATCCACATGTGAGTACATGGGGCAGGGGATTATGGGAGGGCGGGAAACAGCGGCGGGAATGAAGGTAGGCAGGCTGACCCTGAATCACATGTGAGATGCAGCCTATCAGTGTTCACTGACCCCTGTGATGTCACAGCCCCTATATAATCGGCGGCCATTTTGTCTCTCTTCATTTCATCTATGCACTCAGATGGAGAGGATGGGACTGCGTGTGTGTGAATAGCTCATACCACAGCGTTACACTGCAACTGCTAGTCACATCAGCATTAGGGAAAGACAGGAGAGCAGAGTGCTGTGCTGTTACACTGAGAAGGATCATTGATAGCTAAACCTCCTATTCACGTTATTGAGCATTGCAGCAGAGAGGGGCAGATAGCTGTCAGCTGCCTCATTCAGATTTCCAAGCTGCCTGAACTTTCTGAAGCATCTTATCTCCTCATTGTTCAGCCCAATTGAGTTTATTTTTGTTTGCTCCACAAAACTTCTGCTGCTCAGAATTGCAATTTAGGGTTTAATCCCTGGATTGTTTTTTTTTTGTGGTGCTGCACTGTTGGGTCCTGCTGCTGTTCAGAAATACGTGATTGTTCAGTGGACTGTAGTGCATTTGCACCATTTTGTACCTGTTAATCTGTCAAGGGGCTACATACTGTGCAAGTCCAAACAATACTATTCACCGGCTGTTTTTTTTTTAAACAGTTTTTTCTGAGTATAGTTACGCATATATAACTGCCCTCATCAGTGCATACCGCATAGGTACATGCCAGCATTGTACCATTTAGTACCTGTTAAGCTGTCAAAGTCCAAACAATAGGATCCACCGGCTGGTGTTTTACAAAAATACAGAGTTTTTTCTGCTAATAGGCCCTCATAAGTGCATACCACATACGTACATCCAAGTATTGTACCATTTAGTACCTGTTAAGCTGTCAAGGTGCTCCATACCATCAAAGTCCAAACAATAGTATCCACCGGCTGGTGTTTTACAAAAATACAGAGTTTTTTCTGCTAATAGGCATATTACTGCCCTCATCAGTGCATATCGCATACGTACATCCAAGTATTGTACCATTTAGTACCTGTTAAGCTGTCAAGGTGCTCCATACCGTCAAAGTCCAAACAATTGTATCCACCGGCTGGTGTTTTATAAAAATACAGAGTTTTTTCTGCTAATAGGCCCTCATCAGTGCATACCGCATACGTACATCCAAGTATTGTACCATTTGGTACCTATTGAGCTGTCAAGGTGCTCCATACCGTCAAAGTCCAAACAATAGTATCCACCGGCTGGTGTTTTACAAAAATACAGAGTTTTTTCTGCTAATAGGCCCTCATCAGTGCATACCACATACGTACATCCAAGTATTGTACCATTTAGTACCTGTTAAGCTGTCAAGGTGCTCCATACTGTCAAAGTCCAAACAAACCGGCTGGTGTTTTACAAAAATACAGAGTTTTTTCTGCTAATAGTTAGGCATATTACTGCCCTCATCAGTGCATACCGCATAGGTACATCCAAGTATTGTACCATCTAGTACCTGTTAATCTGTCAATGGCCTACAGACTGTTCAAGGACAGCCATAAGTAATCACCTGCTGCAGTTCTAGACAAATACTGTTTAAAGAGTAGTGTAGCGTATTGTAATACCCTCATAAATGCACTAAGTATGTCAGGCAGAGAAGTGCCAGGATGTGCACAGAGGAGTGGCAGAGGCCTAAATACTTCAGGCAGAGTTGGCAGCAGACTTGGGGCGAGTGGCAGCAGGAGTCGCAGCGAGAGACCTGAGCTCCCGTTATCAGCCAGCGGTCGTGTCTCCACATCATCACAAGTGACATCTGACACCCCCAGTCAACAGTCGGTGGGTTCCTCAGACACAACCCTCAGTTGGCATGGCCCGGGAGCAGTCCGTGTCCTCCCATTGCCTTTGTCCTATGCTGTTCCCTCTCCTAAAGAAGTATCTTATGCTGTGGGTTCAACTCCACTATTTACTGAGGACGATCCAATAGAGGACAGTCAGCAGCTACTGGACAGCCAAGAAGGGGAAGAGAAATGTGCCGCTTGCTCTGCTAGGCGGCCAAGTAGTGATGCGGAGAGTGACGTGGGAGGCGGTGTTGCAAGTGTTCAGGGTCCTGAAGCAGACACTGTTGGGGAACCTGAGGAGGACATCAGTGACGTGCACACAACTGTTGATGATGATGAAGCCGATCGCAATTGGGAGCCGGGGGCAGAAGGGGCTTCATCATCATCAGGAGAAGGGAGTTGCAGGTTGCCCTTGAGGCAGCAAGGCGGTAGCACGGTTGGCAGTCAGCGTGGTGGCAGTAGTGGAAATTCAGGTGCCAAATGTGCCCGGGGGAGACCACCTGCTTCGCGGCAGCCTACTTTTCCGGGAGGTAGTGGTACAGGGGTTCCTGGAGACGGCGCCAGTAGCAGTCAATTAGTGCGGACTGCGGGTGGGAAAATCAGCTACTCGGCGGTGTGGAAGTTTTTCATAAGGCATCCGGAGGAGGTTCACGTAGCCACATGCAAGATCCTTTGGCAGAAGGTGAAGCGTGGCCAGGGTCCCAATGTCGGCAGTAGTGTGCCATCAGAGCGGGTGTTTAGTGCGGCCGGGGCCATAGTCACCCCAAGGCGAACTCGTCTGTCCACCAAAAATGTGGAGAGACTGACGTTTGTCAAGATGAATCAGGGATGGATCAGCCAGGATTTCCAGGCACCAATGCCAGATGCCTCAGAGTAGATTGACCAAGCTGCTACACCAACATTTCCCAATTATGGTTGGTTATGAAACCCTCTTGGGTTATCAATTAGGGTTATGGAACCCTCTTTGGGACTGCGATTGCCTGCTCCTGGCGCATTCTGTGTCTTTCAGGAACTACTTGCCTCACTGATGCTTCTGGCCTTGGGCCTTTAATTTTTGGATGTTTAGCAGTAGCTAAATATATGCTTAATGCAAATGTCAACATTGATCTTTAAATGTAAGGGGTTATGAAACCCTCTTGGGTACCACCAATTCCTGCTCCATACTCATTCTGTGTCTTTCAGGAACTACTTGCCTCCCTGCCCTCAGGCCTTGGGCCTTCAATTTTTGGATGTTTAGCAGTAGCTTAATACATGCTTAATGCAAATTTTAACATTGACTTTTAAATGTAAGGGGTTGGTTATGAAACCCTCTTGGGTACTGCGAATGACTGCTCCTGACTCATTCTGTGTCTTTCAAGAAATAATTGCCTCCCTGATGCCTCAGGCCTTGGGCCTTAAATTTTTGGAAGTTTAGCAGTAGCTAATACATGCTTAATGCTAATTTCAACAATGATCTTTAAATTCTCGACGCTCTGCTAGGGCCTTCTCCTACCCCGCCGGGGCCGATCCGAGGACCTCACTAAACCATCCAATCGGTAGTAGAGACATGCGGTGTGTACAAAGGGCAGGGACTTAATGAACTCGAGCTTATGACCGGCGCTTAGTTGTGATTCTTCTTTCCTGGCAAATAATTGCAATCCCTGATCCCTATCGCGAAGGGGGTTCAGCGGGTTACCTGCACCTGTCGGTGAAAGATAGACACACGCTGGTCCATTCAGTGTAGCGCACGTGCAGCCCCGGACATCTGAGGGCATAACACACCTGTTATTGCTTGATCTCGCGAGTGATCGTGCAATGTAAGGGGTTATTAAAGCCTCTTGGGTACTGCTGATGCCTACTCCTGACTGCTCCTGTGTCTTTCAGGAAGTACTTGACTTCCTGATGCTTCTGGGCTTGGGCCTTTAATTTTAGGATTTTTGAAATACATACATACATGCTTAATTAAAATTTCAACATTTATGGTGCAATGTATGGGTTATTAAACACTCTTGGGTAGTGTTTTTTTCACATTTTCTGATAATTATCACAGTAATAAACTTGAATTTTCCACAATAATAACCATTACACCATTGAACGATTGTTGCGTGTGATTTTTTTAAGTAAAATTTTCAAAAAAAATACGCAGAGGGATGAACTCTGCTTCTTTATTTCATTATATATGGTTTTTATATGGCAATATATGGTTTACTGATGGCGATGCTGGGCCTGGGTCTGGGAATTTAAAATTTTAGCACCCGCTATCCATAAGTCTTCTTCATAAATTTCAACAATTGTTGTGTTTTTTTTGAGGGATTGTGAAGCCCTAGTGTGTACTCATGTATCAGCCAACTCCAGGGTGTGTCATTCATGCAACATATAGGTAGCACCCGCTGTCCTAAATATTCTTAAAATTACTTTAAAAATGGTTGTTTTTTCTTTGGGATTCTGAAGCCCTGGTGTGTACTCAATGCTGCTTCCTGCTACACTCTGTCAGCCCGTTGGTCCTGCGACAGTGTGCTACTCCGCCTCCACATCCTCCTCTGTGTCTTAAGCCTCCACTGCCTGGACAAGTCTCAGTGGCCCATCCATGTGTGCAGGTCACGGCGGTGTCACGCTGTTCTTCACATGGTTTGCTTTTGCGAGAAGTCTTGGAAACAATGTCCGGTCAGGGCAATGGAGACGTTTTGCCTAAATCTCACGGCCACATGAGCCCTGTGGGGGCTTGTTGGATTTGGTCCTTCGTACCCACACGCTGGGGTCCGGGACACGTAAAGGCTGTTTTAAATTTCAAATAAAAAAATGATGGTGCTGCTGGGCCTGGGTCTGTTAATTTCAAATTTTCTCATGGGTAGCACCCGCTATCCAAAATCTTTTTCAAAAATTGTGGTGTTTTTTGGGGGGGATTGTGAAGCCCTGGTGTGAACTCGTGCATCAGCCAACTCCAGGCTGTGTCATTGTCACGATGCCGGCTGGCAGGTAGTGGATCCTCTGTGCCAGAGAGGGATTGGCGTGGACCGTGCTAGTGGACCGGTTCTAAGCCACTACTGGTTTTCACCAGAGCCCGCCGCAAAGCGGGATGGTCTTGCTGCGGCGGTAGTGACCAGGTCGTATCCACTAGCAACGGCTCACCTCTCTGGCTGCTGAAGATAGGCGCGGTACAAGGGAGTAGGCAAAAGCAAGGTCGGACGTAGCAGAAGGTCGGGGCAGGCAGCAAGGATCGTAGTCAGGGGCAACGGCAGAAGGTCTGGAAACACAGGCAAGGAACACACAAGGAACGCTTTCACTGGCACTAAGGCAACAAGATCCGGCAAGGGAGTGCAAGGGAAGTGAGGTGATATAGGGAAGTGCACAGGTGAACACACTAATTGGGACCACTGCGCCAATCAGCGGCGCAGTGGCCCTTTAAATCGCAGAGACCCGGCGCGCGCGCGCCCTAGGGAGCGGGGCCGCGCGCGCCGGGACAGAACAGACGGAGAGCGAGTCAGGTAGGGGAGCCGGGGTGCGCATCGCGAGCGGGCGCTACCCGCATCGCGAATCGCATCCCGGCTGGCAGCGGAATCGCAGCGCCCCGGGTCAGAGGACGTGACCGGAGCGCTGCCGCGGGGAGAGTGAAGCGAGCGCTCCGGGGAGGAGCGGGGACCCGGAGCGCTCGGCGTAACAGTACCCCCCCCCTTGGGTCTCCCCCTCTTCTTGGAGCCTGAGAACCTGAGGAGCAGACTTTTGTCTAGGATGTTGTCCTCAGGTTCCCAGGATCTCTCTTCAGGACCACAACCCTCCCAGTCCACTAAAAAAAAATTTTTCCCTCTGACCTTTTTGGCAGCTAAAATTTCTTTGACCGAGAAGATGTCCGAGGAGCCAGAAACAGGAGTGGGAGGAACAGATTTGGGAGAAAAACGGTTGAGGATGAGTGGTTTGAGAAGAGAGACGTGAAAGGCATTAGGGATACGAAGAGAGGGAGGAAGAAGAAGTTTATAAGAGACAGGATTAATTTGACACAAAATTTTGAAAGGACCAAGATAGCGTGGTCCCAACTTGTAGCTAGGGACACGGAAGCGGACATATTTAGCGGAGAGCCATACCTTGTCTCCAGGGGAAAAAACGGGGGGAGCTCTTCTTTTCTTATCCGCGAACTTCTTCATGCGTGATGAAGCCTGTAAGAGAGAATTTTGGGTCTCTCTCCATATGATGGAAAGGTCACGAGAAATTTCATCCACAGCGGGCAGACCAGAGGGCAAGGGAGTAGGGAGGGGGGGAAGAGGGTGACGGCCGTACACCACGAAAAATGGGGATTTGGAGGAAGACTCAGAGACCCTGAAGTTATACGAGAATTCGGCCCATGGGAGGAGATCTGCCCAGTCATCCTGGCGGGAGGAAACAAAATGTCGCAAATAATCACCCAAGATCTGGTTAATCCTTTCTACTTGTCCATTGGACTGGGGATGATATGCAGAAGAAAAATTTAATTTAATCTTGAGTTGTTTACAGAGAGCCCTCCAGAATTTAGACACGAATTGGACGCCTCTATCCGAGACAATCTGCGTAGGCAACCCGTGAAGACGAAAAATGTGTACAAAAAATTGTTTAGCCAACTGAGGCGCAGAAGGAAGACCAGGAAGAGGGATGAAATGTGCCATTTTGGAGAATCGATCGACGACCACCCAAATAACAGTGTTGCCACGGGAAGGGGGTAAATCAGTAATAAAATCCATACCAATCAGAGACCAAGGCTGTTCGGGGACAGGCAGAGGATGAAGAAAACCAGCGGGCTTCTGGCGAGGAGTCTTATCCCGGGCACAGATAGTGCAGGCTCGCACAAAGTCCACAACATCCGTCTCCAGAGTCGGCCACCAATAGAAGCGGGAGATGAGTTGCACAGATTTCTTGATACCCGCATGACCTGCGAGATGGGAGGAGTGACCCCATTTGAGGATTCCGAGGCATTGGCGAGGAGAAACAAAGGTCTTTCCTGGAGGAGTCTGCCTGATGGAGGCAGGAGAAGTGGAGATCAGGCAGTCAGGTGGAATGATGTGTTGCGGAGAGAGTTCAACTTCTGAGGCATCCGAGGAACGAGAGAGAGCATCGGCCCTAATGTTCTTATCGGCAGGACGAAAGTGAATCTCAAAATTAAATCGGGCAAAGAACAGAGACCACCGGGCCTGGCGAGGATTCAGCCGTTGGGCAGACTGGAGGTAGGAGAGGTTCTTGTGGTCGGTGTAGATAATAACAGGAGAACTTGATCCCTCCAGCAGATGCCTCCATTCCTCAAGTGCTAATTTGATGGCTAGAAGCTCTCGATCCCCGATGGAGTAGTTCCTCTCCGCTGGAGAGAAGGTCCTAGAGAAAAAACCACAAGTGACAGCATGCCCGGAAGAATTTTTTTGTAGAAGAACAGCTCCAGCTCCCACTGAGGAGGCATCAACCTCCAATAGGAAGGGTTTGGAAGGGTCAGGTCTGGAGAGGACGGGAGCCGAAGAAAAGGCAGACTTGAGTCGTTTAAAGGCGTCTTCTGCTTGAGGAGGCCAGGACTTGGGATCAGCATTTTTTTTGGTTAAAGCCACGATAGGAGCCACAATGGTAGAAAAATGTGGAATAAATTGCCTGTAATAATTGGCGAACCCCAAAAAGCGTTGGATAGCACGGAGTCCGGAGGGGCGTGGCCAATCTAAGACGGCAGAGAGTTTGTCTGGATCCATCTGTAGTCCCTGGCCAGAGACCAAATATCCTAGAAAAGGAAGAGATTGGCATTCAAACAGACATTTCTCCATTTTGGCATAGAGTTGGTTGTCACGAAGTCTCTGAAGAACCATACGGACATGCTGGCGGTGTTCTTCTAGATTGGCAGAAAAAATTAGGATATCGTCCAGATATACAACAACACAGGAGTATAACAAATCACGAAAAATTTCATTGACAAAGTCTTGGAAGACGGCAGGGGCGTTGCACAGTCCAAAGGGCATGACCAGATACTCAAAGTGTCCATCTCTGGTGTTAAATGCCGTTTTCCACTCGTCCCCCTCTCTGATGCGGATGAGGTTATAGGCGCCTCTTAAGTCCAATTTAGTGAAGATGTGGGCACCTTGGAGGCGATCAAAGAGTTCAGAGATGAGGGGTAAGGGGTAGCGGTTCTTAACCGTGATTTTATTAAGACCGCGGTAGTCAATGCAAGGACGTAGGGAGCCATCTTTTTTGGACACAAAGAAAAATCCGGCTCCGGCAGGAGAGGAGGATTTACGGATAAAGCCCTTTTTTAGATTCTCCTGGACGTATTCGGACATGGCAAGAGTCTCTGGGGCAGAGAGAGGATAAATTCTGCCCCGGGGTGGAGTAGTGCCCGGGAGGAGGTCGATAGGGCAATCATAAGGCCTGTGAGGAGGTAGAGTCTCAGCTTGTTTTTTGCAGAAAACATCCGCGAAGTCCATATAGGCCTTAGGGAGACCGGTTACTGGAGGAACCACAGAGTTACGGCAAGGGTTACTGGGAACCGGTTTTAGACAGTTCTTGGAACAAGAGGACCCCCAACTCTTGATCTCCCCAGTGGACCAATCCAGGGTAGGGGAATGAAGTTGAAGCCAGGGAAGTCCAAGGAGAATTTCCGAGGTGCAATTGGGGAGGACCAAAAGTTCAATCCTCTCATGATGAGATCCGATGCTCATAAGAAGGGGCTCCGTGCGGAAACGTATGGTACAGTCCAATCTTTCATTATTTACACAATTGATGTAGAGGGGTCTGGCGAGACTGGTCACCGGGATGTTGAACCTGTTGACGAGAGAGGCCAAAATAAAATTTCCTGCAGATCCTGAGTCCAAGAAGGCCACTGTAGAGAAGGAGAAGGCAGAGGCAGACATCCGCACAGGCACAGTAAGACGTGGAGAAGCAGAGTAGACATCAAGGACTGTCTCACCATTGTGCGGAGTCAGCGTACGTCTTTCCAGGCGAGGAGGACGGATAGGACAATCTCTCAGGAAGTGTTCGGTACTAGCACAGTACAGGCAGAGGTTCTCCATACGGCGTCGTGTCCTCTCTTGAGGTGTCAGGCGAGACCGGTCGACCTGCATAGCCTCCACGGCGGGAGGCACAGGAACAGATTGCAGGGGACCAGAGGAGAGAGGAGCCGAGGAGAAGAAACGCCTCGTGCGAACAGAGTCCATATCTTGGCGGAGTTCCTGACGCCTTTCGGAAAAACGCATGTCAATGCGAGTGGCTAGGTGAATAAGTTCATGTAGATTAGCAGGAATTTCTCGTGCGGCCAGAACATCTTTAATGTTGCTGGATAGGCCTTTTTTGAAGGTCGCGCAGAGGGCCTCATTATTCCAGGACAATTCTGAAGCAAGAGTACGGAATTGTACGGCATACTCGCCAACGGAAGAATTACCCTGGACCAGGTTCAACAGGGCAGTCTCAGCAGAAGAGGCTCGGGCAGGTTCCTCAAAGACACTTCGGATTTCCGAGAAGAAGGAGTGTACAGAGGCAGTGACGGGGTCATTGCGGTCCCAGAGCGGTGTGGCCCATGACAGGGCTTTTCCGGACAGAAGGCTGACTACGAAAGCCACCTTAGACCTTTCAGTGGGAAACAGGTCCGACATCATCTCCAGATGCAGGGAACATTGGGAAAGAAAGCCACGGCAAAACTTAGAGTCCCCATCAAATTTATCCGGCAAGGATAAGCGTATCCCAGGAGCGGCCACTCGCTGCGGAGGAGGTGCAGGAGCTGGCGGAGGAGATGACTGCTGAAGCTGTGGTAGTAACTGTTGTAGCATAACGGTCAGTTGAGACAGCTGTTGGCCTTGTTGCGCTATCTGTTGTGACTGCTGGGCGACCACCGTGGTGAGGTCAGCGACAACTGGCAGAGGAACTTCAGCGGGATCCATGGCCGGATCTACTGTCACGATGCCGGCTGGCAGGTAGTGGATCCTCTGTGCCAGAGAGGGATTGGCGTGGACCGTGCTAGTGGACCGGTTCTAAGCCACTACTGGTTTTCACCAGAGCCCGCCGCAAAGCGGGATGGTCTTGCTGCGGCGGTAGTGACCAGGTCGTATCCACTAGCAACGGCTCACCTCTCTGGCTGCTGAAGATAGGCGCGGTACAAGGGAGTAGGCAAAAGCAAGGTCGGACGTAGCAGAAGGTCGGGGCAGGCAGCAAGGATCGTAGTCAGGGGCAACGGCAGAAGGTGTGGAAACACAGGCAAGGAACACACAAGGAACGCTTTCACTGGCACTAAGGCAACAAGATCCGGCAAGGGAGTGCAAGGGAAGTGAGGTGATATAGGGAAGTGCACAGGTGAACACACTAATTGGGACCACTGCGCCAATCAGCGGCGCAGTGGCCCTTTAAATCGCAGAGACCCGGCGCGCGCGCGCCCTAGGGAGCGGGGCCGCGCGCGCCGGGACAGAACAGACGGAGAGCGAGTCAGGTAGGGGAGCCGGGGTGCGCATCGCGAGCGGGCGCTACCCGCATCGCGAATCGCATCCCGGCTGGCAGCGGAATCGCAGCGCCCCGGGTCAGAGGACGTGACCGGAGCGCTGCCGCGGGGAGAGTGAAGCGAGCGCTCCGGGGAGGAGCGGGGACCCGGAGCGCTCGGCGTAACAGTCATTCAGGCAATATATGGGTTACTGATGCCGCTGTGGGGCCTGAGTCTGTTAATTTCAAATTTTCTCATAGGTAGCACCCGCTATCCAAAATATTTTTCAAAAATTTCTAAAATTGTGGTGTTTTTTTGGAGGGATTGTGAAGCCCTGGTGTGTACTCATGCATCAGCCAACTCCAGGCTGTGTCATTCAGGCAATATATGGGTTACTAATGCCGCTGTGGGGCCTGGGTCTGGTAATTTCAATTTCAATAGCACCCGCTATCCAAAATCTTCGGTTTACATTTCTTAATTCATCTTTTAATATTAGGGATTGTGAAGGCCTAGTGCCTATTCATGCTGCTGGCAACTCTGGGCTGTGCCATTCATCCACTATATGGTCTCCTCATGCTGCCAACACCTCCATGCTGTGTCATTCAGCCACTATATGGTGTCCTCATGCTGCCAACATGTCCATGCTGTGTCATTCAGCCACTATATGGTGTCCTCATGCTGCCAACATGTCCATGCTGTGTCATTAAGCCACTATATGGTCTCCTAATGCTGACAACACCTCCATGCTGTGTCATTCAGCCAATATATGGTGTCCTCATGCTTCAGCTTCATCCAAGCTGTGTCATTCAGCCACTATATGGTGTCCTCATGCTGCCAACACCTCCATGCTGTGTCATTCAGCCACTATATGGTGTCCTCATGCTTCAGCCTCATCCAAGCTGTGTCATTCAGCCACTATATGGTGTCCTCATGCTGACAACATGTCCATGCTGTGTCATTCAGCAACTATATGGTGTCCTCATGCTGACAACATGTCCATGCTGTGTCATTAAGCCACTATATGGTCTCCTCATGCTGACAACACCTCCATGCTGCGTCATTCTGCCACTATATGGTGTCCTCATGCTTCAGCTTCATCCAAGCTGTGTCATTCAGCCACTATATGGTGTCCTCATGCTGCCAACACCTCCACACTGTGCCATTCAGCCACTATATGGTGTCCTCATGCTGCCAACACCTCCATTCTGTGTCATTCAGCCACTATATGGTGTCTTCATGCTTCAGCCTCATCCAAGCTGTATCATTCAGCCACTATATGGTGTCCTCATGCTGCCAACACCTCCATTCTGTGTCATTGAGCCCCTATATGGTGTCCTCATGCTTCAGCCTCATCCAAGCTGTGTCATTCAGCCACTATATGGTGTCCTGTCCTCATGCTGCCAACACCTCCACGCTGTGTCATTCAGCCACTGTATGGTCTCCTCATGCTGCCAACACCTCCACGCTGTCATTCAGTCACTATATGGTCTCCTGACACTGATACCACCACCAGGCTCTGTCATTGAGCTGCTGTGCGGCAGTGATTCTAAAAGCGATGCCGGTAATCTGCATGCTATTCTGAATAACAGTATTATTTCACTAACCCAGCACACTCCATATGCGTTTTAGAACACAGCAAAGTGTTCTATACCCCTATAGAGGCTAGAAATAGCCTTTTTTAATTTAGCTTCGCCGCGAAAAAATTTGGATCAAAACAAACTTTTCCGGAAAATTCGGCCGAATCGAATTTTTGAAAAGCTCGCTCATCTCTAATTATGACCCACTATGCATGTCTATATGTAGTATGCAGTGTTTTATACTCAAGACTTTTTCTTATTGAAGCATTCATTGCTATGACAGTAGATATCAAAGGGAGTGATATGGGTCATGATGTGTTATATATGCACCCTGTGAAATATACCCCTCTGATAACCACACTTATCAACCACACAAATTAAATGGTTGCCATGCTCGGAAGTGGGCTGCCAATCTTAAGGTCTAGCGATCTTAAAGGGGTACTCCGTTGGAAAACCTTTTTTTTAAATAAACTGGTGTCAGAAAGTTAAACAGATTTGTAAATTACTTCTATTTAAAAATCTAAATCCTTCCAGTAATTATCAGCTGCTGTATAATACAGAGAAATTTATTTTCTTTTTGAATTTATTTTCTGTCTGTCCACAGTGCTCCCTGCTGACACCTCTGTTTATGTCAGGAACTATCCAGAGAAGTTTGCTATGGGGAATTGTTCCTGCTCTGCACAGTTCCTGACATGGACAGAGGTGTCAGCAGAGAGCACCGTGGACAGACAGTAAAGAAATTTAAAAAGAAAAGAACTTCCCCTGTATTATACAGCAGCTGATAAGTACTGGAAGGATTTAGATTTATAAATAGAAGTAATTTATAAATCTGGAAGAAATAATAAATGGGGCTCAAGGGTCAAAGATAGCTGGTTTAATTAATAAGTATTTATTAATATAAAATGTAAAAAAAGAGAACCAAATAGGGATGTACAGGGCCCTTGTACCACCCTAATTAATTACATAACGATAAAATATAATAATCCCAATATAAAAACTAATAACAACTATAAAATTGATATGCAATTTGAGCCTGTAATATCAATATAAAGATATAAAGATCTCCTGATCTTGAGGAACAGCACAGTATAAATGTTCATTCAAAAAACTCTTGTTTCCGGAGATCTTCAATATAGAAAAAATAATAAAATGTATCCGCTACAAGTAATCAATTGATGCGGTAGTGCTGTATCCGTCCAAATCTTGGCAACTAATTACACCAACACAGTGATACAATGTGGCACTTTGTGAACAGTGGACAGTCATTCAAAATCACTCTTTAAGCATTTCTGCGTATAACATACATCAAAGAAGCCAGTTGGTAGTACATTGCATATAATGCTCACCACTCCGAAATGTCACGGATCTCCCTTCAGTATAGTCCTGGGGGCCGGCTGTTAAGCGTCGTATGGCCGGTGCCTTGCCTCTATCAGGGATCGTGCTGCTGGAGTCTCGGCCAACTCCTAAGATCGCAGCACTCGGTGGTGGGCACCGTTTGGGGGACTGCAGCGCTGTCAAGCGGAGTCCCTTGGTCTGGCCAACTTGAAATGATGGTGGTCTATAGACCTCAAGTCCTTATTGCAGATGGTCCAATTGGCTTCTCACTGGTAATTTTTATATATGCGATAAGCAGAGTGAATAACCCGGCGGCGTTCCTCGTGCAAAGTTCGCGCGCTCGGGAGATGGTTCACTGTGATGAATGCCTTGGATCTGGCGAATGATTGCTTATTCTCTCAGAAGAGTGTTCTTTAATAACAGGCTCAATAGCGCAATGTCTGAATTGCTGGACGCGTTTCAAAACCTTCCTCGGTTTTTTCTTCAGCAGCGGAACGTGTGGATTACAACAAACTAATGGTTTATATATCATAAATCACGCCCCTTCCTAATGACCTAACTGATGACCTCACATCCTGAACAAAAAATCTATTAATTACCATTATGGACACTATCCCAATATAAAAAGAAGAAGTAAATAGATAAACACTATTTTAAGCTCATCTGTGAACATATCAACATTTTTATACAAACTATATAACATCATAAATCATATATACTACATATATAATTATAAGACATAAAGGAAAAAAAGGAAAAAAGCTGTTAATACTATTCAATACCAGTATGACACTGGAACTGACACTGAAATAACATAATATCTAATTGTGAAAAGGGAATAATATATATGTAAACGAATATGTATAAAAAATATATATAATAGAATGAAAATAAAAATGGAATATACAATAATAAAAAATAATAAAAATATATAAAACATATATGTATATCCATATATATACATGGAAAAAATAGTAAAAATAAAATAAAAATGAAAATAGTACAAGTAAAAATAACGATAAATAAAAATAAGAATAGAAATAAAAATAGAATTAGAAATGTAAATATAGAAAATAAATTTCATGGACTAACGGGCAACCCTAAATAGTATTATGTAAATATGGTAGCAAAATGGGACATCTACAGACTCAAAAGTATATGTTAATTGTACATGCTGATTTAGGACTACCAGCTTTCTCTGTGGTAGGTTTGGGAAGGGCCCGACGAAGGGTCTGTCGGAGTACTGGGAAACAGTCAAACGCCGACAGACCGTCCAAAGGGCCCATCCCCACTTTCAATCCAAAAAACCAAAAATTTCTAGATCACTGTTCAGACCTCTAGGAGCCAAGGTGCCGAATTCGAAGATTTTCCTCGATTCGGCTCTTGACATTTTATTAATAAAATTACCCCCCCTCCAATCATGTTGAATTTGTTGTATGGCCATATATTTAAGATTATTTGGATTCCCCTGATGGTACTGTTTGAAATGTGCAGAAAGGGGGTGTTTCTCGTTTTGTTTCTTAATGTTATAACGATGTTCCAATATTCGGGTTTTGAGTGCCCGTGATGTGCGTCCCACGTATTGTTTCTTGCACGGACACTCAATTATATAGATAACCCCCTTACTTGCACAATTCAAAAATTCGTTAATCTTGAAAACAAAATCATTTGAAAAAGATTTCACTGATAAAGTACGTTTATCAAATTTAGTTGCTTTACAACTGGGGCATTGGCCACATCTAAAAAAACCTTTGAGGTCTATAATTGTGGAAGATGCTTTTGTGTGCGAAATTTCTGCTCGAACAGTAGGTGCAACTTTAATGTTCAAATTAGCTGCTTTTGTGTAAATGATTGGTGGTTTGGGTGGAAGGATATCTCCCAACACTTTATCTTGTTGTAATATTGGCCAATATTTAGTAATGATGCTTTCAATTTTTTTATATTTGGTATTGAAGGGTATGATCAATTTGGATTGTTCTAACTCATTACTGGATCTTGGAATAGAATTTTTGGGAATAAAAAATGTAGATCTATCCACCTTACGTACTTTCTCTAACGATTGCTGGATGTTAGTCAAGGGGTAATTTTTTTCTAAAAATTGGTTGGTGAGAGTGATGGCTTCTGCTTCAAATTGTTCGTTATGTGTACAATTGCGTTTTAATCTACGAAACTGGCTTGTTGGCACATTAATTAGCCACTGAGGTAGATGACAACTGGTGTGTAATATGAATCCATTTTTAGCTACTGGTTTATGGTAAGTGCTACAAATCAAGCTAGTATTACTAGTAGTGATAAGTAAATCTAAAAATTCAACAGAAGTAGAACTAATGTTAGGAGTGAATTGTAAATTAAGGTTATTTGAATTAAGTGATGATATAAATGAATCCAATTCGATACTAGAGCCACGCCAAATGAAAAAAATATCGTCAATATAACGATGCCAGGACACCAGATTTTCCCCCAGCTGGGGATTGATGGTGGTATATTCCCAATTAGCCATAAAAAGATTGGCATAGCTGGGGGCGAATCTGGTGCCCATGGCTGTACCGTTAATCTGTAAAAAATAATCTGAACCAAATAGAAAATAATTATGTGTAAGAATGAATGATATACTCTCTGTGATAAAGTTGATTTGTTCTGGTAATAATTCTGCATATTTATGTAACATAGAAGAAACGGCCTCAATACCTTGCTGGTGATTAATGACAGTATATAATGAACTGACATCCAAAGTGCCTAAGAGCCAAGTAGGGTCCCACTTTACTGTCTCCACTATCTTTATTATTTGTGTAGTGTCCCTCAAATACGAATCTGTTAGTTTAACCAAGGGTTGCAAAAACTGATCTATATATTGGGAGAGATTTGAAGTAATTGATCCAATACCCGACACGATTGGTCGGCCTGGTGGATGACTGGCATTCTTGTGGATTTTGGGTATCGTATAAAATACAGGTATACGTTTGGGTGTCCCTGTAATAAAATCATATTCGTGTTTGGATAATATACCCTTTTCTTTGGCTCTATCACATAATGTCGTCAACTCCTCATAGAACTGTGTAGTGGGATCTCCCTGGAGTTTTTTATATGTGTTGCAATCATTTAGCTGGGATAGACATTCTTGAGAATATGAGGAGGTGTCCATCACCACTATGCCACCTCCCTTATCTGCAGGTCTGATGGTGATGGACAGATCCTGTTGCAATTCCTTAATGGCTACTATTTCTGCTGGGGTAAGGTTAACCCATGGATTTCTAGCAGTTCTGATTTTTCTAAGGTCACTTTCTACTGCCTTCTTAAAAGCCGTCATATCTGAGCTAATTTCATGTCTCGGAAAAAAATTGGATCTATTTTTCAAGGTTGTGTGTTCATAAGTGGATGTGGAATTGATAGGAGCTATTGGGTTTTTCAGAAAATATTTTTTGAGACTTAATTTACGTATATATTTTTCTATCCCAATGTATATACCGAATTTGTCCAACTGTTGACTTGGTGCAAATTTGAGTCCTTTATTTAATAGGCCAATTTGGTTGGGTTTTAATGTGACTGAACTAAGATTGAATATTACATTTTCTATCTCTAAATTTTGCTTGATTTTGTTTTGGGTTGATCTACCTCCTCTATTATATCCTCTACGTACTCTCTTTTTCTGTTGGTGTTCTGGCTGGTTGAACTGATGAGTGGGGTTGGATGGACCTGTGCTATGGTCTCTATTGTTTGTATTACTTTCCTGGGTTCCATAGTGTGTTTGGATAGTGGTTGAAGGTTGGGATTGTGAAATTGGGAGTTCGTGGGGTAATATGGGGTCTGGTGGTATGTATATTGTGATTTCTTGAATTGTGGATTGTACATTGTATGAGGTTTGGAGTGACGCCAGTGGTGATGTGGAGAATGTGGTGGCCGGGGACTGTATGTGTTGGGATAACCCCGAGCATATTGGGGTTTGTAACCATAATGAGGTCTGTGATAGTTCCTTTGAGGTGAATGTGGACGGTGTCTTGGTGGAGGAGTGTTGTCTAAAAAATGGTTATCTGAGGCTAATGCAGAAAACCTATTTTGTGTGGGTACATTATAAGTGTGTGATATGGTTTGTTCAGGTGTCTGTGTTTGTTTCTTTCTATTCCACAGGTGTTTCTTTGTTTTTTTACTAATTATCTCATTTTCTACCGTGTCAAGTTTTTTACACAGGCATTCTTGATATTTTAAAAATTCTGCAGTTTTTTCAAATGATTCTATAGTAGTGCGTAAGGATGCTATTTTAGAGTAAATTTCCACTAATAATTCTTGCCTTCTTTCCACCACCAATTTGGTTGCTTCAATAGATACTTGTTTAAAAAATGTATTCCATTTAACATTAAATGTATCTCCATCTAAATCACCTGCTGGAGTTTTATGTACCGTTAGTCCCTTGGGAATATTACCCGTATTAATTGTTACGCCGAGCGCTCCGGGTCCCCGCTCCTCCCCGGAGCGCTCGCTACACTTCCCTCACTGCAGCGCCCCGGTCGGTTCCACGGACCCGGGGCGCTGCGTTACCACCTCCGGCCGGGATGCGATTCGCGATGCGGGTAGCGCCCGCTCGCGATGCGCACCCCGGCTCCCGTACCTTACTCGCTCCCCGTCAGTTCTGTCCCGGCGCGCGCGGCCCCGCTCCCTAGGGCGCGCGCGCGCCGGGTCTTTGCGATTTAAAGGGCCACTGCACCGCTGATTGGTGCAGTGGTTCCAATTAGTGTTTACACCTGTGCACTTCCCTATATCACCTCACTTCCCCTTCACTCCCTCGCCGGATCTTGTTGCCCTAGTGCCAGTGAAAGCGTTCCTTGTGTGTTCCTTGCCTGTGATTCCAGACCTTCTGCCGTTGCCCCTGACTACGATCCTTGCTGCCTGCCCCGACCTTCTGCTACGTCCGACCTTGCTTCTGTCTACTCCCTTGTACCGCGCCTATCTTCAGCAGCCACAGAGGTTGAGCCGTTGCTAGGGGATACGACCTGGTCACTACCGCCGCAGCAAGACCATCCCGCTTTGCGGCGGGCTCTGGTGAAAACCAGTAGTGACTTAGAACCGATCCTCTAGCACGGTCCACGCCAATCCCTCTCTGGCACAGAGGATCCACTACCTGCCAGCCGGCATCGTGACAGTAGATCCGGCCATGGATCCCGCTGAAGTTCCTCTGCCAGTTGTCGCTGACCTCACCACGGTGGTCGCCCAGCAGTCACAACAGATTGCGCAACAAGGCCAACAGCTGTCTCAACTGACTGTTATGCTACAACAGTTACTACCACAGCTCCAGCAATCATCTCCTCCGCCAGCTCCTGTACCTCCTCCGCAGCGAGTGGCCGCTTCTGGAATACGACTATCCTTGCCGGATAAATTTGATGGGGACTCTAAGTTTTGCCGTGGCTTTCTTTCCCAATGTTCATTACACTTGGAGATGATGTCGGACCAGTTCCCCACTGAAAGGTCTAAGGTGGCTTTCGTAGTCAGCCTGCTGTCTGGAAAAGCCCTGGCTTGGGCCACACCGCTCTGGGACCGCAATGACCCCGTCACTGCCTCTGTACACTCCTTCTTCTCGGAAATTCGAAGTGTCTTTGAGGAACCTGCCCGAGCCTCTTCTGCTGAGACTGCCCTGTTGAACCTGGTCCAGGGTAATTCTTCCGTTGGCGAGTATGCCGTACAGTTCCGTACCCTTGCTTCAGAATTATCCTGGAATAATGAGGCACTCTGCGCGACCTTTAAAAAAGGCCTATCCAGCAACATTAAAGATGTTCTGGCCGCACGAGAAATCCCTGCTAACCTACATGAACTCATCCATCTTGCCACTCGCATTGACATGCGTTTTTCCGAACGGCGTCAGGAGCTCCGCCAGGATATGGACTCTGTTCGCACGAGGCGTTTCTTCTCCCCGGCTCCTCTCTCCTCTGGTCCCCTGCAATCTGTTCCTGTGCCTCCCGCCGTGGAGGCTATGCAGGTCGACCGGTCTCGCCTGACACCCCAAGAGAGGACACGACGCCGCATGGAGAATCTCTGCCTGTACTGTGCTAGTACCGAACACTTCCTGAAGGATTGTCCTATCCGTCCTCCCCGCCTGGAAAGACGTCCGCTGACTCCGCACAAAGGTGAGACAGTCCTTGATGTCTACTCTGCTTCTCCACGTCTTACTGTGCCTGTGCGGATGTCTGCCTCTGCCTTCTCCTTCTCTGCTGTGGCCTTCTTGGACTCTGGATCTGCAGGAAATTTCATCTTAGCCTCTCTCGTCAACAAGTTCAACATCCCGGTGACCAGTCTCGCCAGACCCCTCTACATCAATTGTGTAAACAATGAAAGATTGGACTGTACTATACGTTTCCGCACGGAGCCCCTTCTAATGTGCATCGGATCTCATCACGAGAGGATTGAACTGTTGGTCCTCCCCAATTGCACTTCTGAAATCCTTCTTGGACTTCCCTGGCTTCAACTCCATTCCCCAATCCTGGATTGGTCCACTGGGGAGATCAAGAGTTGGGGGCCCTCTTGTTCCAAGGACTGCTTAAAACCGGTTCCCAGTAAACCTTGCCGTGTCCCTGTGCTTCCTCATGTAACCGGTCTCCCTAAGGCCTATATGGACTTTGCGGACGTTTTTTGCAAAAATCAAGCTGAGACTCTACCTCCTCACAGGCCTTATGATTGTCCCATTGACCTCCTCCCGGGCACTACTCCACCCCGGGGCAGAATCTATCCTCTGTCCGTCCCAGAGACTCTTGCCATGTCTGAATACGTCCAAGAAAATTTAAAAAAGGGCTTTATCCGTAAATCCTCCTCTCCTGCCGGAGCCGGATTTTTCTTTGTGTCCAAAAAAGATGGCTCTCTACGTCCTTGCATTGACTACCGCGGTCTTAATAAAATCACGGTTAAGAACCGCTACCCCCTACCCCTCATCTCTGAACTCTTTGATCGTCTCCAAGGTGCCCATATTTTTACCAAACTGGACTTAAGAGGTGCTTATAATCTCATCCGCATCAGAGAGGGGGATGAATGGAAAACGGCATTTAACACCAGAGATGGACACTTTGAGTATCTGGTCATGCCCTTTGGTCTATGCAACGCCCCTGCCGTCTTCCAAGACTTTGTTAATGAAATTTTTCGTGATCTACTATACTCCTGTGTTGTTGTATATCTGGACGATATCCTGATTTTTTCTGCCAATCTAGAAGAACACCGCCAGCATGTCCGTATGGTTCTTCAGAGACTTCGTGATAATCAACTCTATGCCAAAATAGAGAAATGTCTGTTTGAATGCCAATCTCTTCCTTTTCTAGGATACTTGGTCTCTGGCCAGGGACTACAAATGGACCCAGATAAACTCTCTGCCGTCTTAGATTGGCCACGCCCCTCCGGACTCCGTGCCATCCAACGTTTTTTGGGGTTCGCCAATTATTACAGGCAATTTATTCCACATTTTTCTACCATTGTGGCTCCTATTGTGGCTTTAACAAAAAAAAATGCCGATCCCAAGTCCTGGCCTCCTCAAGCGGAAGACGCCTTTAAACGACTCAAGTCTGCCTTTTCTTCGGCTCCCGTGCTCTCCAGACCTGACCCATCTAAACCCTTCCTATTGGAGGTTGATGCCTCCTCAGTGGGAGCTGGAGCTGTCCTTCTACAAAAAAACTCTTCCGGGCATGCTGTTACTTGTGGTTTTTTTTCCAGGACCTTCTCTCCGGCGGAGAGGAACTACTCCATCGGGGATCGAGAGCTTCTAGCCATTAAATTAGCACTTGAGGAATGGAGGCATCTGCTGGAGGGATCAAGATTTCCAGTTATTATTTACACCGATCACAAGAACCTCTCCTACCTCCAGTCTGCCCAACGGCTGAATCCTCGTCAGGCCAGGTGGTCTCTGTTCTTTGCCCGATTTAATTTTGAAATTCACTTTCGGCCTGCTGATAAAAACATTAGGGCCGATGCTCTCTCTCGTTCCTCAGATGCCTCTGAAATTGAACTCTCTCCTCAACACATCATTCCTCCTGACTGCCTGATTTCCACTTCTCCAGCCTCCATCAGGCAAACTCCTCCAGGAAAGACCTTTGTTTCTCCACGCCAACGCCTTGGGATCCTCAAATGGGGTCACTCCTCCCATCTCGCAGGTCATGCGGGCATCAAGAAATCTGTGCAACTCATCTCTCGCTTCTATTGGTGGCCGACTCTAGAGACTGATGTGGTGGACTTTGTGCGAGCCTGCACTATCTGTGCCCGGGATAAGACTCCTCGCCAGAAGCCCGCTGGTTTTCTTCATCCTCTACCTGTCCCCGAACAACCTTGGTCTCTGATTGGTATGGATTTTATTACTGACTTACCCCCATCCCATGGCAACACTGTTATTTGGGTGGTCGTTGATCGATTCTCCAAAATGGCACATTTCATCCCTCTTCCTGGCCTTCCTTCAGCGCCTCAGTTGGCTAAACAATTTTTTGTACACATTTTTCGTCTTCACGGGTTGCCTACACAGATCGTCTCGGATAGAGGCGTCCAATTTGTGTCTAAATTCTGGAGGGCTCTCTGTAAACAACTCAAGATTAAATTAAATTTTTCTTCTGCATACCATCCTCAATCCAATGGACAAGTAGAGAGAATTAACCAGATCTTGGGTGACTATTTACGACATTTTGTTTCCTCCCGCCAGGATGACTGGGCAGATCTTCTACCTTGGGCCGAATTCTCGTATAATTTCAGAATCTCTGAATCTTCCTCCAAATCTCCGTTTTTCGTGGTGTACGGCCGTCACCCTCTTCCCCCCCTCCCTACCCCCTTGCCCTCTGGTCTGCCCGCTGTGGATGAAATTTCTCGTGATCTTTCCACCATATGGAAAGAGACCCAAAATTCTCTCTTACAGGCTTCTTCTCGCATGAAGAGATTCGCAGATAAGAAAAGAAGAGCTCCTCCCATTTTTTCCCCTGGAGACAAGGTATGGCTCTCCGCTAAATATGTCCGTTTCCGTGTCCCGAGCTATAAGTTGGGACCACGCTATCTTGGTCCTTTTAAAGTTTTGTGTCAAATTAATCCTGTCTCTTACAAACTTCTTCTTCCTCCTTCTCTTCGTATCCCTAATGCCTTTCACGTCTCTCTTCTTAAACCTCTCATCCTCAACCGTTTTTCTCCTAAATCTGTTCCTCCCACTCCTGTTTCCGGCTCCTCGGACATCTTCTCTGTCAAAGAGATTTTGGCCTCTAAAAAGGTCAGGGGAAGAACTTTTTTTTTAGTGGATTGGGAGGGTTGTGGTCCAGAAGAGAGGTCCTGGGAACCTGAGGACAATATCCTGGACAAAAGTCTGATCCTCAGGTTCTCAGGCCCCAAGAAGAGGGGGAGACCCAAGGGGGGGGGTACTGTTACGCCGAGCGCTCCGGGTCCCCGCTCCTCCCCGGAGCGCTCGCTACACTTCCCTCACTGCAGCGCCCCGGTCGGTTCCACGGACCCGGGGCGCTGCGTTACCACCTCCGGCCGGGATGCGATTCGCGATGCGGGTAGCGCCCGCTCGCGATGCGCACCCCGGCTCCCGTACCTTACTCGCTCCCCGTCAGTTCTGTCCCGGCGCGCGCGGCCCCGCTCCCTAGGGCGCGCGCGCGCCGGGTCTTTGCGATTTAAAGGGCCACTGCACCGCTGATTGGTGCAGTGGTTCCAATTAGTGTTTACACCTGTGCACTTCCCTATATCACCTCACTTCCCCTTCACTCCCTCGCCGGATCTTGTTGCCCTAGTGCCAGTGAAAGCGTTCCTTGTGTGTTCCTTGCCTGTGATTCCAGACCTTCTGCCGTTGCCCCTGACTACGATCCTTGCTGCCTGCCCCGACCTTCTGCTACGTCCGACCTTGCTTCTGTCTACTCCCTTGTACCGCGCCTATCTTCAGCAGCCACAGAGGTTGAGCCGTTGCTAGGGGATACGACCTGGTCACTACCGCCGCAGCAAGACCATCCCGCTTTGCGGCGGGCTCTGGTGAAAACCAGTAGTGACTTAGAACCGATCCTCTAGCACGGTCCACGCCAATCCCTCTCTGGCACAGAGGATCCACTACCTGCCAGCCGGCATCGTGACATTAATCATATAGCTAAGTGTTTTAATTTCCCATTTTTGTCTCAAATTTTTTATTAAATAGTGTTCTAGTTCTCTAAAAGTATCGGACACAATTTTTTGCGGATGTGAGGTATCTGATTTCATATTGGGATCATCTGAAAATTCAAAAACATCAACATTTTGTTGTTTTTTAGCTAGATGCGACCAAATATCCATGACTGTCAGATCTACAGAGCTCAATCTCCCAGGTATAAAAGAGATAAAGTATTATAAACAAAATGGAGAGGCTCCTGTCTATCTGACAATCACCGAGGACCCGAGCAACCCAACATACACCTATACCCACGGTGTATAAAAATAGGATCAATATGGAAGAAATAATAAATGGGGCTCAAGGGTCAAAGATAGCTGGTTTAATTAATAAGTATTTATTAATATAAAATGTAAAAAAAGAGAACCAAATAGGGATGTACAGGGCCCTTGTACCTCCCTAATTAATTACATAACGATAAAATATAATAATCCCAATATAAAAACTAATAACAACTATAAAATTGATATGCAATTTGAGCCTGTAATATCAGTATAAGGATATAAAGATCTCCTGATCTTGAGGAACAGCACAGTATAAATGTTCATTCAAAAAACTCTTGTTTCCGGAGATCTTCAATATAGAAAAAATAATAAAATGTATCCGCTACAAGTAATCAATTGATGCGGTAGTGCTGTATCCGTCCAAATCTTGGCAACTAATTACACCAACACAGTGATACAATGTGGCACTTTGTGAACAGTGGACAGTCATTCAAAATCACTCTTTAAGCATTTCTGCGTATAACATACATCAAAGAAGCCAGTTGGTAGTACATTGCATATAATGCTCACCACTCCGAAATGTCACGGATCTCCCTTCAGTATAGTCCTGGGGGCCGGCTGTTAAGCGTCGTATGGCCGGTGCCTTGCCTCTATCAGGGATCGTGCTGCTGGAGTCTCGGCCAACTCCTAAGATCGCAGCACTCGGTGGTGGGCACCGTTTGGGGGACTGCAGCGCTGTCAAGCGGAGTCCCTTGGTCTGGCCAACTTGAAATGATGGTGGTCTATAGACCTCAAGTCCTTATTGCAGATGGTCCAATTGGCTTCTCACTGGTAATTTTTATATATGCGATAAGCAGAGTGAATAACCCGGCGGCGTTCCTCGTGCAAAGTTCGCGCGCTCGGGAGATGGTTCACTGTGATGAATGCCTTGGATCTGGCGAATGATTGCTTATTCTCTCAGAAGAGTGTTCTTTAATAACAGGCTCAATATCGCAATGTCTGAATTGCTGGACGCGTTTCAAAACCTTCCTCGGTTTTTTCTTCAGCAGCGGAACGTGTGGATTACAACAAACTAATGGTTTATATATCATAAATCACGCCCCTTCCTAATGACCTAACTGATGACCTCACATCCTGAACAAAAAATCTATTAATTAACATTATGGACACTATCCCAATATAAAAAGAAGAAGTAAATAGATAAACACTATTTTAAGCTCATCTGTGAACATATCAACATTTTTATACAAACTATATAACATCATAAATCATATATACTACATATATAATTATAAGACATAAAGGAAAAAAAGGAAAAAAGCTGTTAATACTATTCAATACCAGTATGACACTGGAACTGACACTGAAATAACATAATATCTAATTGTGAAAAGGGAATAATATATATGTAAACGAATATGTATAAAAAAATATATATAATAGAATGAAAATAAAAATGGAATATACAATAATAAAAAATAATAAAAATATATAAAACATATATGTATATCCATATATATACATGGAAAAAATAGTAAAAATAAAATAAAAATGAAAATAGTACAAGTAAAAATAACGATAAATAAAAATAAGAATAGAAATAAAAATAGAATTAGAAATGTAAATATAGAAAATAAATTTCATGGACTAACGGGCAACCCTAAATAGTATTATGTAAATATGGTAGCAAAATGGGACATCTACAGACTCAAAAGTATATGTTAATTGTACATGCTGATTTAGGACTACCAGCTTTCTCTGTGGTAGGTTTGGGAAGGGCCCTACCACAGAGAAAGCTGGTAGTCCTAAATCAGCATGTACAATTAACATATACTTTTGAGTCTGTAGATGTCCCATTTTGCTACCATATTTACATAATACTATTTAGGGTTGCCCGTTAGTCCATGAAATTTATTTTCTATATTTACATTTCTAATTCTATTTTTATTTCTATTCTTATTTTTATTTATCGTTATTTTTACTTGTACTATTTTCATTTTTATTTTATTTTTACTATTTTTTCCATGTATATATATGGATATACATATATGTTTTATATATTTTTATTATTTTTTATTATTGTATATTCCATTTTTATTTTCATTCTATTATATATATTTTTTATACATATTCGTTTACATATATATTATTCCCTTTTCACAATTAGATATTATGTTATTTCAGTGTCAGTTCCAGTGTCATACTGGTATTGAATAGTATTAACAGCTTTTTTCCTTTTTTTCCTTTATGTCTTATAATTATATATGTAGTATATATGATTTATGATGTTATATAGTTTGTATAAAAATGTTGATATGTTCACAGATGAGCTTAAAATAGTGTTTATCTATTTACTTCTTCTTTTTATATTGGGATAGTGTCCATAATGTTAATTAATAGATTTTTTGTTCAGGATGTGAGGTCATCAGTTAGGTCATTAGGAAGGGGCGTGATTTATGATATATAAACCATTAGTTTGTTGTAATCCACACGTTCCGCTGCTGAAGAAAAAACCGAGGAAGGTTTTGAAACGCGTCCAGCAATTCAGACATTGCGATATTGAGCCTGTTATTAAAGAACACTCTTCTGAGAGAATAAGCAATCATTCGCCAGATCCAAGGCATTCATCACAGTGAACCATCTCCCGAGCGCGCGAACTTTGCACGAGGAACGCCGCCGGGTTATTCACTCTGCTTATCGCATATATAAAAATTACCAGTGAGAAGCCAATTGGACCATCTGCAATAAGGACTTGAGGTCTATAGACCACCATCATTTCAAGTTGGCCAGACCAAGGGACTCCGCTTGACAGCGCTGCAGTCCCCCAAACGGTGCCCACCACCGAGTGCTGCGATCTTAGGAGTTGGCCGAGACTCCAGCAGCACGATCCCTGATAGAGGCAAGGCACCGGCCATACGACGTTTAACAGCCGGCCCCCAGGACTATACTGAAGGGAGATCCGTGACATTTCGGAGTGGTGAGCATTATATGCAATGTACTACCAACTGGCTTCTTTGATGTATGTTATACGCAGAAATGCTTAAAGAGTGATTTTGAATGACTGTCCACTGTTCACAAAGTGCCACATTGTATCACTGTGTTGGTGTAATTAGTTGCCAAGATTTGGACGGATACAGCACTACCGCATCAATTGATGCGGTAGGGGATAAGATGTATTAGGGCCAGAGTACCCCTACAACTACATGAATCTGTTTTGTGTATGATGACCATACTTGCAAAACTGTTTTGTGCATTGCACTACATTAATACCATTAATTTTCATACTGCTATATCAAATATGCCTCTGTTATGTGATGCTACCTAGCCTATGCTTTTGCATTGAAACTCTTGGAAGGGCTGTGGAAAAAGTTCCTAGTCCAGCATCCCCCCCCCCCCCCCCAACACCTGGACCCATAACCAGTCATGGTCTGTCTTTAGTCTGAGAAACAGACCTAAAAATTGTTACTTTTAGGGTATGTTCAAACTACGGGTTTAGCGTGGAATTGCGTGTCGGAATTCCACGGTGTGAACACCTACCATTAGTGTGAATGGGTCTTCTGCGGTCCCATTTACACTGTGGAATTTCAGCGGCAGACAACTCCGCCACTGAAATTGATCCGCACAAAGAAAGACCATGTTCTTTCTTTGCACGGAAGTCTGCCAACACTGCATAGCCATCAATGGTGACGGCGCAGTGCCGCACGGTCCTACCAAGATGAAATCTCCACTCGCAGAATTCTGAAAACGGAGATTCTGTTTGAAATTTGTAGTGTGAACATACCCTTAGGCAGAATCCTGTTTAATATCGCACCTGTAACAATCAAGTCACTTGTTTTGTTCCGTTTCACGCAATGAGGATAAAGTACTTCAAGTCATCAGCTCCAGAAAAGAGTTTTTGTATTAGAGGAGAATAACGCTGAACAAGGGTACCTGCATACGTCCCTCTTGGTATCGTGCCCAAACAAGAGTTTGTGAGTAAAGTATAATTATTTCACCACAGTAAACCACAGTTCAGATATTCATCAATGGAGCACGATCTTATTGAATTGTGTGTTGTGTATCTTGTCTATATCTGCCACTACACTTACATGTGCTAACAGCACCTCTCAGTAAATCTGCTGTAAAAGCAACCTTTAGGGTACTGATTTTGCTACCCATTGAAGTTAATGGATAGCAAAATCAGCTGCACAAAATATGCAGCAGCTCCTGTACGTGTGGATGTACCCTTAGAGGGACTGTGACAAGTTGTGTCACGTAATTCTAGTGTCCATAAATCTTATTCCTGTACTTTACACTACAGAAACAGCTCAGTTGAAAAAAGGGTTTTTGGACACAAACAGGAACATCGGGTTAGCTATACCACAGTGCCATATGAAAAATTCTGAAGAACTACTACCTACGTGGTAGCACTCTTCACCCCTGTGGGAGCTACACCTTTTATGAGAGCAAATTTGCCTTAGGCACAAAAACTGAAAACTGTAGAGACAAAAGTGAACATACCTTTGGCACACACAATGTCCGCTAACCACCAATCAGCACTGTGATTTGTCATGACACATTTTCTTATTATTCCTAATATTTTATAGCATTACTAGCAGAGTACTTGGTGTTGCATGGTCTTCCTACCTAAAACTTGTGGGCGATGAAAAGCTACAATAAAGTTCTTGTCCTCAAATGCCGACCTCATATCTTGTCCTCTTATCCCGCCATCATATCTCATATGTCCTCATATCTTGACCTTAGGTGGGGCTGAAATGTGATGAAGAGATTGTTGGCTGAAAATTGAAGGGGCATGGCATTGCTGGGGGCGTGGTTTGCAAGCTGTTGCCTGGCCTTCCTACTTAAACTTGTGGGAGAGAAACAGCAACAGTGATGCTCTTATCCTCATATCCCATTCTCATATCCTGTTCTCAAGTGTGGCTGAGATTCTAGTCCAAAAATAGAAGGGTTGGGGTTTTGTATGGGGGGATGGGGGCTTGCAAGCCGGACTGACACATTTACCCGAAGATGTAGAGTGCAGCTTGTGGAGTAAGGTACCGGAAGTCCCTTGCATGGGACTTTAGATAAAAACCTCAACCCCTTACAAATAGGGGTTAGTTAGGGTTAATTTAACCCGATTAACATCATTTATCTTGCTTTATAAGTAACATGTGTACCAAGTTTCAATGCATTTCCTCGCAATACTACCATCACACCATTGTTGTTTAGTGTCTCCCTGATGGTGGACTCATGAACATTTAATATTTGCTAATGTGAGAAAGGTTACCTTAGGATTCTTGGTGACCTTGCATACTAGTATACACTTTGGCTCTTGATCTTTGCTGACTATTAGTTTGGTTGACTACTCCTGGGATGGGTAATAATGGTCTTGAATTTCCTCAAATTTACACAATCTGTCTGATTGTGGTTTGGTAAAGTTTGGGCTCTTTAGAGATGCTTTAGTAACATTTTCCTACCTGATGAGCATCAACAACTCTCTTTCTAAGGTCCTAAGAAATCGCCTCTGTCCTTGCCATGATAGACTTCCACATTTGTGTTTTAAAGATCAAACTTTAATAGATTTCTGGTCTTCAAATAAAACCGGCTCCATTTATCGAAAACTCCTGACTCTAATTCCACATTGAAAATATCTGCTAATCTTAAAGACAAACTTTTGAACTTCTTTAAACCACGGACCAATTGACACTTTTTACTTTATCTGTGTAGTCCGGATGCAGGTTAAGTTAAGTTAAAAGCTGCTTTGGCTTTGTGGCCTGCCCACAAGGATCTTTCCCAGGAATAAAAATCAAGGTGTTGGCAACTTTTAATATATATATATATACAGTCATGTCCGTAAATGTTGGCACCCCTGAAATTTTTCAAGAAAATGAAGTATTTCTCATAGAAAAGGGTTGCAGTAACATGTTTTGCTATACACATGTTTATGCCCTTTGAGTGTATTGGAACTAAACCAAAAAAGGGAGAAAATAAAGCAAATTGGACATAATGTCACACCAAACTACAAAAATGGGATGGATAACTTTATTGGCACCCTCAACTTAATATTTGTTTGCACACCCTTTGGAGGAAATAACTGAAATCAGTCGCTTCCGATAACCATCAATAAGCTTCTTACACCTCTCAGCCGGAATGTTGGACCACTTTTCCTTTGCAAACTGCTCCAGGTCTCTTTTATTGGAAGCGCGCCTTTTCCCAACAGCAATTTTAAGATCTCTCCACAGGTGTTAAATGGGATCTAGATCTGGACTCATTGCTGCCACTTCTGAACTCTGCTTTTTGACGTATGTTTGGGGTGATTGTCCTGCTGGAAGACCAAAGATCTCGGACACAAACCCAGCTTTCTGACCCTGGGCAGCACAGTGCGACCCAAAATCTGTTGGTTATCCTCAGATTTCGTGCACACATTCACGGTGCTTAGTGCCAGAGGCAGCAAAACAACCCCAAAACATCATTGAACCTCCACCATATTTCAATGTAGGTACCGTGTTCTTTTCTTTGTAGGCCTCATTCTGGTTTTTTGGTAAACAGTAGAATGATGTGCTTTACCAAAAAGCTCTATCTTGGTCTCATCTGTCCACAAGATGTTTTCCCAGAAGGATTAGGCTTACTCAAGTTCATTTTGGCAAAATGTAGTCTTGCTTTTTTATGTCTCTGTGTCAGCAGTGAGGTCCTCCTCGGTCTCCTGCCATAGCATTTTATTTCATATGTTGACGGATAGTTTGCGCTGACACTGATGCTCCCTGAGCCTGCAGAACAACCTGGCACTTGTTTGGGGCTGCTTATCCACCATCCGAACAACCCTGCATTGACACCTTTCATCAACTTTTCTCTTTTGTTCATGCCAAGGGAGATTAGTCACAGTGCCATGGGTTGCAAACTTCTTGTTAATGTTGCACACTGTGGACAAAGGCAAATCTAGATCCTTGGAGATGGACTTGTAACCTTGAGATTGTTGATAGTTTTCCACAATTTTGGTTCTCAAGTCCTCAGGCAGTTCTCTTCTCCTCTTTCTGTTGTCCATGCTTAGTGTGGCACACATAGACACACAATGCAAAGACTAAGTGAACTTTTCTGCTTTTTATCTGCTTTCAGGTGTGATTTTTATATTGCCCACACCTGCCAAGTGAGTTTAACCGGTTGCCAACGAAGGACGAGCCGGCAAGCGGTGTATGACACAGGCTCCCGACTCCATACTGCACAGCTGATTCCAGTAGCTGGGGCCGGCGTTAATAGCTGACATACGGCAATTGCAATAGCTGACATACGACATACGGCCGGCTATTAACCCTTTAGATCTGTAGTTAAGCAAAGTAGACAGCGGCATCTAAAGGGATATTTAAACGCTCCCTGGTGGTCCAGTGGGGTGTATCGCCCCCCCACCCCCCCCCCGCAGCACGATCGCGCGCGCGTGGGGGGGAGTTGATCCACTGCTAAGGTAGTCGGAAACCTCTCCTTCACTGATGGCTCCTGCGCTCTGAGTGATAAAGCCTGGCAGAGCTCCTAAAAGTCCCCTAAGGGGACTAAATATTTAAAAATTAAAAGTAAAAAAAAGGTTTTAAAAAATACACATTAACCCCATCCTAATTAAAAGTTTCAATCACCCCCCTTTTCCCAATTTCCATATAAAAAATATGTAACCATAATAAAAATAAACATATGTGGTATTGCCGCGTGCATAAATGTCCAAACTATAAAAGTATATAATTAATTAAACTGCAAGGTCAATGGCGTATGGTCACTTTTTAGATCATGAAAAAATTAATAAAAAGCGATCAAAAAGTCCGATCAATACAAACATGGTACCGCTAAAAACTTCAGATCACGGCGCAAAAAATTTGCCCTCATACCTCCCTGTATACAAAAAATAAAAAAAAGTTATAGGGATCAGAAGATGACAAATTTTAAACGTATTCATTTTCGTGCATGTAGTTTTTTTTCCAGAAGTAAGACAAAATCAAACCTATATAAATAGGGTATCATTTTATTCGTATGGACCTACATAAAAAAGGGAAAGTGTCATTTTTACCGAAAAATGTACTGCGTAGAAACGGAAGCCCCCCAAACTTACAAAATTGTGTTTTTTCTTTTGGTGTCGATTTTTGGGTAAAATGACTGATTTCATTACAAAGTAGAATTGGTGGTGCAAAAAATAAGCCATCATATGGATTTCTAGGTGCAGAATTGAAAGGGTTATGATTTTTAAAAGTAAGGAGGAAAAAACGAAAGTGCAAAAAGGGAAAAACCCTGCGTCCTTAAAGGGGTACTCCAAAGGATAGGGGATAAGATGTCATATCGCCGGGGTCCCACTGCTGGGGACCCCCGGGTTCACAGCTGCGTCACCGCGCTATCATTACTGCACAGAGCGAGTTCGCTCTGTGCGTAATGACGGGAGATACAGGGGACAGAGCAGCGTGACATCATGGCTCCGACCCCTTGATGCAAGTCTATGGCAGGGGGCGTGACGACCGCCATGCCCCCTCCCATAGACTTATATTGAGGGGGCTGGCCATGACGTCACGAGGGGCGGAGCAGTTACGTAACGATGCTCTGGCCCCTGTATTGCACGTCATTACGCGCAAAGCGAACTCACTCTGTGCAGTAATGATAGCGAGGTGCCGCAGCGGCGATCCCGGGGGTCCCCAGCAGTGGGACCCCAGTGATCTGACATCTTATCCCCTATCCTTTGGATAGGGGATAAGATGTCTAGGGGCGGAGTACCCCTTTAAGGGGTTAAAGGAGCATCACATGCTTGAAACAACCTTAGTTTTCAACAATTTTGAAAGGGTGCCAATAATTTTGTCCAGACCATTTTTGGAGTTTGGTGTGACATTATGTCCAATTTGCTTTTTTTCCTCCCTTTTTTGGTTTAGCTCCAATACACACAAAGGGAATACACATGTGTATAGCAAAACATGTGTTACTGCAATCCTGTGAGAAATACTTCATTTTCTAGAAAAAATTTAGGGGTGCCAACATTTACGGCCATGACTGATATATGTTTTTTCTAAATGATAGGGATATGATAAGATGTCCTATGGAGGAACAGGTTAGTCAGTCTTTTCCATTGCATTTGCACTACTTTAATGTACACATTGGCCCTCATTTACAGTGGGGCAAAAAAGTATTTAGTCAGCCACCAATTGTGCAAGTTCTCCCACTTAAAAAGATGAAAGAGGCCTTTAATTTTTATCATAGGTATACCTCAACTATGAGAAACATAATGAAAAAAAATCCATAAAATCACATTGTCTGATTTTTAAAGAATTTCTTTGCAATTATGGTGGAAAATAAGGTCAATAACAAAAGATCATCTCAATACTTTATTTACCCTTTGTTGGCAATGACAGAGGTCAAATGTTTTCTGTAAGTCTTCACAAGGTTTTCACACACTGTTGCTGGTATTTTGGCCCATTACTCCATGCAGATCTCCTCTAGAGCAGCGATGTTTTGGGGCTGTCGCTGGGCAACACGGACTTTCAACTCTCTTCAAAGGTTTTTTATGAGGCTAGGCCACTCCAGGACCTTGAAATGCTTCTTACTAAGCCACTCCTTTGTTGCTCGGGTGGTGTGTTTTGGATCATTGTCATGCGGAAATACCCAGCCACGTTTCATCTTCAATGCCCTTGCTGATGGAAGGAGGTTTTCACTCAAAATCTCAAGATACATGGCCCCATTCATTCTTTCCTTTACACAGATCAATCGTCCAGGTCCCTTAGCAGAAAAACAGCCTCAAAGCATGATGTTTCTATTCCCATGCTTCACAGTAGGTATGGTGTTCTTTGGATGCAACTCGGCATTCTTTCTCCTCCAAACATGATGAGTTGAGTTTTTACCAAACAGTTCTACTTTGGTTTCATCTGACCCTATGACATTCTCCCAATACTCTTCTGGATCATCCAAATGCTCTCTAGCAAACTTCAGGGGGGCCTAGACATGTACTGGCTTAAGCAGAGGTACATGTCTGGCACTGCATGATCTGAGTCCCTGGCGGCGTTGTGTGTTACTGATGGTAGCCTTTGTTACTTTGGTCCCAGCTCTCTGCAGGTAATTCACTAGGTCCCCCCGTGTGGTTCTGGGATTTTTGCTCACCGTTCTTATGATCATTTTGACACCACGGGGTGAGATCTTGCGTAGGGCCCCAGATTGAAGGAGATTATCAGTGGTCTTGTATGTCTTCCATTTTCTGATAATTGCTCCCACAGTTGATTTCTTCACACCAAGCTGCTTTCCTATTGCAGATTCAGTCTTCCCAGCCTGGTGCAGGTCTAGAATTTTGTTTCTAGTGTCCTTCGACAGCTCTTTGGTCTTGGCCATAGTGGAGTTTGGAGTGTGACTGTTTGAGGTTGTGGACAGGTGTCTTTTATACTGATAACAAGTTCAAACAGGTGCCATTAATACAGGTAACGAGTGGTGGACAGAGGAGACTCTTAAAGAAGAAGTTACAGGTCTGTGAGATCCATAAATCTTGCTTGTTTGTAGGTGACCAAATACTTGTTTTCCACCATAATTTGCAAATACATTCTTAAAAAATCAGACAATGTGATTTTATGGATTTTTTTTTCTCTTTATGTCTCCCATAGTTGAGGTATACCTATGATGAAAATTACAGGCCTCTCTCATCTTTTTAAATGGGAGAACTTGCACAATTGGTGGCTGACTAAATACTTTTATGCCTCACTGTACTAAGTTAAAGCATACTAGTTTTTGTCTGGTTAAATTGATGAGACATGTCTGCGCCAGGAAAATCAGACAAACTATACATTGCATTGTGAAAAGCCGGAAAAGTGGCGTGGTGTGTCACAAATGTGCTTGGTCTGTCTGAAAAGGGGTGTGGTTTCCCAACCCGACCTATTTATTATTGATTTCACAGAAAATCCTGTAAATAATTGGCTGGAAATTTCCACCTAGATAAAGCTGGTCAGAAAATGTTTCCGACTTGTAAATCTGTGAATCCCATAGTAAATAGAGAGGAATCCTGCAAGTCGGAAACAACATTTCACACTAATAAAAACCCAACACTCTTAGTAATTGAGGGCCAGCTTGTTTCTATGAAGGAGTGATATCATCGGCACATGCTCCTTCTCAAGATTCTAACTTTTGAATGAGATCTCTATTCAGCTGTATCAGAAAAATTAAGGGGGAAGAACTTCCTTGTTTTGAAAAACGGGGACAAAGATTTACTATACTGACATTTGTAAGTTACTTCTTATCATATCTCCATCTTTTAGAAAGAAAAAAAGTAGCCAATTAATTTAACAAGTTGGGAATAAACCTTATAGTAGGTATGGGATACTGTTTTGAGGGGGTCTCCCTATGTAATATGTGCCCAAGGGATGTTAGAAAGGGCCACTAGTGTTGCTCGCGAATATTCGCAATTCGAATATTATTCGCGAATATCGCATATTCGCGAATTCGCGAATTTCGCGAATATAGCGCTATATATTCGTAATTACGAATATTGTTTTTTTTTTTTTTTTTTTTTTTCTTCACAGTACACATCACAGTGATCATCCCTCTCTGCTTCCAGCTTGTGTGGTGTAAAGAAGACTGTAATACTACTATGTGAGACTGGTGTGCGAAAATTCGCATATGCGAAAATTAGCATATCTAATTTTCGCACGTGTTAATTTTGCATATGCCAATATTCACTTATGTTAATTTTCGCATTCGCGAATTTTTCGCATACACGAATATTCGCATATGCGAAAATAAAACTAGGACATAACGAATATGCGAATATTCGCGAATATATGACGAATATTCGTCCATATATTCGCGAATATTCGCGAATTCGAATATGGCCTATGCCGCTCAACACTAAGGGCCACGTGGCTAGTTGAGCCTTATGAAGGCTCTGTGAACGAGCGCCAATCACAAGATCGCGGCTTGTTTACAGATGGACTCGACTCGTCAAATACAGCCCTAAATATAATGAATTCCTTTTAAAGCAAATTCTGAAATTTATTCTTTTCTTGTTTTCTAAAGTATGTTATTCTCCTAATTTATTTATTTTTAAATACATGTTTTTAATTGTTTGTGATATTTCAAACTTCTATGTGGAATTAAAAGCATGAGGAACCATCCCAATCTTTTTTCAGATTAGCACCTGAGTTATTTCCATGTTTCAACAGTAGATGGCACAGTTCACACATTTCCTGAATAAATCTGGCTGAAGAAAAAACATATTGTTAGAACTTCAGAGACATTTATGCTTTTATAATAATATGAATATTTGTCCCAATAATTATTATTATAGTAAAACATTATCTTGAAGATCTGGACTATTTATAGTTAAATTTTTACCATGTATATTTTAAAATTATCCTGAAATGTTGCAGTTTACTATAAGCTGACACTTATATAGATCTGATCACAATAGATCAGTGGTTTCGGAACGAAAACAACTCACGATGGCTGTCCCCATAATAATGTACAAAAAACTAATTAAAAAATTACTATAAAAAAACAAACAAACCACATACCAGAATCTGAATCCAATCAGTAAAAATCTGGGCGATACATAAACTTTAAATAGAAAAAGGCCCAACCTTTACATGTCCATATAAACAAGTAGGTTGCCGAGCTTTAGAAAAATTTGGTTTGGTACTAGCATTTTGGAAGCAAACAGCAGTACTTCTGAAATTCGAAAAAAAAAGGTATTGTTCACGTACAAATGCAACTCATGAACCCCTAAGAGGACTTTTTCAGGTAGTAAAAATGCTATTTTTTTTAATGAGGTTCTTGACTGAATCATGAATATATGCTCTAAAAGCACATAAAATATAATACTTGACATATGCTGATTTGTAAAACCATGTAAGGGGCATTCATACCACATTTCAGAGATCCGGCTGCCATATCTGGCTTGGAAATTTAACCCCTTAAGGGCCAAGACCATTTTCACCTTAAGGACCAGAGCGTTTTTTGCACATCTGACCACTGTCACTTTAAGCATTAATAACTCAGAGATGCTTTTACTTATGAACTTGATTCCGAGATAGTTTTTTCGTGACATATTCTACTTTAAAATAGCAGTAAAATTTCAACGATACTTGCATAATTTCTTGGTGAAAAATTCCAAAATTTCATAAAAAATGTAGCAATTTTGCAATTTTCGAAACTCTCTGCTTGTAAGGAACATAGACATACCAAATAAATTATATACTGATTCAAATATACAACATGTCTACTTTATATTTGCATCATAAAGTTGACACGTTTTTACTTTTGGAAGACCTAAGAGGGCTTCAAAGTTCAGCAGCAATTTTCTAATTTTTCACAAAATTTTCTAAATCTGAATTTTTCAGGGACCAGTTCCGGTTTGAAGTGGATTTGAAGGGCTTTATTATTAGAAATACCACACAAATGACCACATTATAAAAACTGCACCCCCCAAAGTATTCAAAATGACATTCAGTAAGTGTGTTAACCCTTTAGGTGTTTCACAGGAATAGTAGGAAAGTGAAGGAGAAAATTCAAAATTTGCATTTTTTACACTCTCATGTTCTTGTAGACCCAGTTTTTGTATTTTTATAAGGGGTAAAAGGAGAGAAATCCCCCCAAAATTTGTAACCCAATTTCTCTTGAGTAAGGAAATACCTCATATGTGTATGTAAAGTGTTCGATCGGCGCAGTAGAGGGCTCAGAAGGGAAGGATCGACAATGGGATTTTGGAGAGTGAATTTTTCTGAAATGGTTTTTGGGGGGCATGTCACATTTAGGAAGCCCCTGTGGTGCCAGAACAGCAAAAAAATCCACGTGGCATACTATTATGGAAACTACATCCCTCTAGGAAGGTAACAAGGGGTACAGTGAGCCTTAACACCCCACAGGTTTTTGACGACTTTTCTTTAAAGTCGGATGTGTAAATGATTTTTTTTTCCACTAAAATGCTGGTTTTCCCCCCAAATTTTACTTTTTTACAAGGGGTAATAGGAGAAAAAGCCCCCCAAAATGAGTACGAAAATACCCCATATGTGGCCCTAAACTGTTGCCTTGAAATACGACAGGGTTCTGAAGTGAGAGAGCGCCATGCACATTTGAGGACTAAATAAGGGATTTGCATAAGGACGGAACCGGATGCAAGAATGACACTTGCCTCCGATACCAAAAATACCCTATGGCAGTGTTTCCCAAGCAGGGTGCCTCCAGCTGTTGCAAAACTTCCAGCATGCCTGGAAATTCAATCGCTGTCCGGCAATACTGGGAGTTGTCTTGCAACAGCTGGAGGCTCCTTTTTGAAAACAGTGTCATACGAGAAATTTTTTATTTGGGGGGGGGGGGGGCTGTGTAGGAGTATGTGTATGTAGCGTTTTACTTTTTATTTTGTGTAATGTAGTATAGTGTGGTGTTTTTAGGGTACACTCACATGACTGGGGTCTACAGCGAGCTTCCCGCTGGGAGTTTGGGCTGCGGCGGAAAACTTGCTGCATCTCAAACTTGTAGCAAGAAGCCTGCTGTAGCCCCCGGCCGCGTGAATGTACCCTGTACATTCACATGGGAGGGGGGCACAAACCTCCAGCTATTGCAAAACTACCACTAACAGCATGCCCTTTGGCTGTCCGTGCATGCTGGGGTTTGAAGTTATGCAACAGCTGGAGGCACACTGGTTGCAAGACACAGATTTTGTTACTTAACTCAGTGTTTCGCAACCAGTGTGCCTCCAGCTGTTGCAAAACTACAACTCCCTGCATGCCCAGACCGCCGAAAGACATGTTGGGAGTTAGTTTTGCAATATCTGGAGGGTCACAGTTTGGTGACCACTGTGCAGTGGTGTCCAAGCTCTAGCCCTCCAGATGTTGCAAAACTTCAACTCCAAGCATGCCCAGACTGTCCAGGCATGCTTGGAGTTGTAGTTCTGCAACATCTGAAGGGCCACATGTTACAGAACTACAATTCCCAGCATGCCTGGACTGTCTGGGCATGCTGGGAGTTGTAGTTTTGCAACATCTGTAAGAGCACAGTTTGGAGACCACTGCACAGTGGTCTCCAAACTGTGGGCCTCCAGATGTTGCAAAACTACAACTCCCAGCATGGGACATGGTGATAGAAAATGTATTGGACGTGTACACACGTCCATTTGCATTAAGTCACAGAAAAAATGGACGTGTATACATGTCCATTTGCGGGAAGGGGTTAAAAACCCGGCACTCCAGTATCCCAGCCAGAATGATGACCAATCTCATTCATTTAAATGCGCCGAACGGAGTCAGATAGTGACTTAGGTCGACTCCTTTTTGCCCTGTATCTGGTTTTGTGGCCGGACTGAAAACTGAAGGGAAATAATGGAGGAGGTGGAGCTTGATTTGGACACCCAACTGTAAGTGGCGGTGGGCTTTAAAAGTTCACTTGGCTATTGTGTGTTTTTATTGGACAAAGGTAGCGTGGCACTGCTGAAATGAGGTAACCATTTTTGGTGAATAAAAACACTTTTTCCTTTAAATCCAAAACATGCTATCAGTGACACCTGCTCTAACTTACCTTGTCCCATTTCGTGCTGTGGTTCTCCCTGCAATCCTCTTCGGTATCTTCAGCTCCGGGCCTGACTTGGAGCATGGCGGAGCTTAATGACTTTACTATTGCTGCTTGCTAGCGGTGGGACCCAGCGGAAAACAGCAGTGGTGACGTCACCAAGCTCCGCCCATGATCCAAGTCGGGCCTGGAGCTGAAGATACCGAAGAGGATTGCCGGAGAACCGCAGCACAGAAAGGGACAAGGTAAGTACCGTTATCAGGTTAGTACAGGTGACACTGATGATAGATTTCCTTTTAAATATTTGGTGGTACTGTAATTTCTTTTTCCTTCCTTTGGATGTTCTGAAACACTGATGGTGGGAGCCAAGCATTGAGAGCTCCTGAGCATTAATGTAGCGAGCCACAGATTGGATAGAAGACCCTCTGGTTGTGCTGTTTTTTTTTCTTGTTGTATATGATTCTGCACTTTTTTTTCTCTGCTTTTACATTATTGCCCCTGTCCTATGACATCACAATTATCCATGTTTAGATGTCAATAAAAGGAAATCTGGCACTAGTTTTAGAAACACTGCCAGGTTTATTTATTTTTTTTTATCACACTGATATATGATTCACTCGAATTAGCCACTTCATAGAGGTCCCAATTATACCTTTGGCAGAGAATAAGAGTCATTAGGGCGGTTCAACCTTTTATAAATCTCTCCTTGTTTTAAATATATGGATAAAGCTACCAATCAGTACCAGGGAACCATGCGAATAACTCACATATCGCCGTAATAAGAATGCCTGTCAGGGTTTTATGCTGCCTGTGATTCAGGCAGCATGAAACTAGTGACAGATTCCCTTTAAGTTTCCCTCTAACAACCAACTCCCTTACCTATTAATTACATAGTGAATGGGGCTGGAAGCCATGCACATTTAAAGGGGTACTCCAGTGGAAAACATTTTTATTTATTTATTTTTAAATCAACTGGTGCCAAAAAGATAAACATATTTGTAAATTACTTCTATTTATTAAAAAGCTTAATCCTTCCAGTCCTTATCAGCTGCTGTATACTCCAGAGAAAGTTGTATAGTTCTTTTCTGTCTGACCACAGTGCTCTCTGCTGACACCTCTGTCCATGTCAGGAACTTTCCAGAGAAAGAGCTAATCCCCATAGCAAACCTTTCCTGCTCTATACTGTTCCTGACATGGACAGAGGTGTCAGCAGAGAGCACTGTGGTCAGACAAAAAAGAACTATACAATTTACTCTGTAGTATACAGCATCTGATAAGTACTGGAAGGATTAAGATTTGTAAATAAAAGTAATTTACAAATCTGTTTAACTTTCTGACACCGGTTGATTAGAAAAAATTAGTTTTCCACCGAAGTACCCCTTTAGTTGTGAAGTTGTGGTGCTGCTTTACTGTAGCTCAGCTTCCATTCACTTCAAGTTTAGCTGAGCTGCAGTAACACAGTTCCACCACTATACAATGAAAGGTGCATGACTTTTGGTCTGTTTACTATTTACTGCAGGGTGCCAAGCTACAAATCGAGTTGGAGCTGGGTGTTGGAACCCCACCAATCATATTTTGGCCTGAAAACCCCCTTTAGGGTTGTATTTTTATGTACAGTATCCTTCTCATATTTGATGTGCATAATTTGATGCTGCAGATTTCAATGTAAACTAATTGACGTTTGCCGCAAATCGCCGATCAATTTAGATCAGCGATTTTTTGGCAATTCCGGGTCAATCGGGTCCCGGTGACCTGGAAAAAAGGATGATATGTGCCGTCCGAGATGGCACCTATCATACTTTACCGGCAGGAGTGAGGTGGCACTGGTGCCACCTCACGATCGTCCTGATTCACCGGCCGACGAATCAAGACGCCTGCTGTGGGGGTGTCCCTAACGGCACCTGCTCCGCCCCTGTGCCGGAGGGCGAGAGCGGGTGCGGGAGCCGTCACCAGAGGCTGGGGCCCCCGATCCCCAGCATTGGCGGCGGGATCGGGGCCCCAGCAGCGGAGGCGGCGATGGCAGGCGGATCTTCACTGCACAGCAGCAGGAGGTAAGGCTGGCCTCCTGCTGTTGCTAAGCAGCAACTCCCAGTATGCACACAAGGGCATGCTGGGAGTTGTTGTTATGCAACAGCGGAAGGCACATCTACAACTCCTAGCATGCCCTTCTGTAGTTTGTGCATGCTGGGGGTTGTAGTTATGCAACAGCTGTAGGTGCATTTTTGTGCCTTCAGCTGTTGCATAACTAAAACCCCCAGCATGCACTGACAGCCAAAGGGCATGCTGGTGTGGTGACTTGGGATGAGGGGTGAACAGGGGCGTTGCAGGGTAGTGTTGCTGGATATAGATTTAACCCTTAATTGTCGTGATGCCAGGGTGCGTCTTTCCTCAATGTATACATATCCTACCGCCACCCGTCCCAGGAATGATAGGGAGGAATAAAGGATTGTCCACAGCCGGAATTGTATTGAACTTGAAATAACTTTACTGCAGGTTTTATGCAGGATGCAATCAACAAATGTCTTTACAAGAGGACCGGAATTTAGGCTCCTCACAGGTTGGCTGGGATCTTGTAGGGAATAAGCTTTGAATCCTTGCTTTACGCTGTTCCACTGAATTTAGGGGTATATTTTAGGTTGAGTAGTCACGTAGGATTTTAGGATGGAATTGGATTAAGTCACGGTTCAGTATGCAGCTGAAATTGGTAGGCTTCAGGCCTAATTTTCTTGTAGAATTACACAGAGCTCCGCTCGCTGTCATATCCCGAAGGAAAGAGAGCGATCATTGGCTAACAGCGCCCTTATATCTGAAGGGGCAGGTTCAAAGCTCATTGGTTCCCCAAACCTGTCAGTCCTAGTACAAAGGATTGTGGATATAACACGTGACCTAATCACATGACCCGAAGGTCCTTAACCTCAAATATAACACAAATATCATTGATCACGTGACCAAAGGTCCTGTACATTACTTACACTACATTATAATATATTAAATATATACACTTTTAAGAACACTAGGAGGCGACTAGGGGTTATCCCACCAGGAGAGCCCTATCAGCATGAGGAACTCTGATTATGGGAACTTACAACCAAAGGTACAGGACCGAGTCCAGTACTGGGACACCACACTGGGAGTTGCAGTAGTGTGCCTCCAGCTGTTGCCCAACTACAAGTCCCAGCATGCCCTTCGGCTGTAAGTGCATGCTGAGAGTTGTAGTTTTGCAACAGCTGAAGGCACATTGGTTGCAAAACACTGAGTTTGTTACCTAGCTCAGTGTTTCACAACCAGTGTGCCTCCAGCTGTTGCAAAACTACAACTCCCAGCATGCACTGATAGACCTTACATGATGGGAGTTGTAGTTTTGCAACAGCTGGAGGCACACTGGTTGCGAAACACTGAGTTAAGTAACAAACTTCCAGTGTCTTGCAACCAGTGTGCCTCCAGTTGTTGCATAACTACAACCCCCAGCATGCACAGGCAACCAAAGGGCATGCTGGGAGTTTTAGTATGTCCGCCTCCGGCTGTTGCATAACTAAAGGTCCCAGCATGCACGACAGCCAAACGGCATGCTGGGAGTTGTAGTTTTGCAGCAGCTGGAGGTTTATACCGCCCACCCCCATGTGAATGTACAGGGTTAACAGGGAGTTTCTCGCTGCAAGTTTGAGAAAAACGTCTGGTATGGCACTGTTTCCGAAACGGAGCCTCCAGCTGTTGCAAAACAACAACTCCCAGTATTGCCGGGAGTTTTGCAACAACTGGAGGCACCCTGTTTGGGAAACCATGCCGTAGGGTAATTTTGGTATTTGAGGCAAGTGTAATTCTTGCATCCGGGTCCGTCCCTATGCAAATCTCTAATGTAGGCCTCAAATGCGCATGGCGCTCACTCACTTCGAAGCCCTGTCGTATTTTAAGGCAGCAATTTAGTGCCACATATGGGGTATTTCCGTACTCGGGAGAAATTGCGTAACACATTTTGTGGGGCTTTTTCTCCTTTTACCCCTTATGAAAAGGTAAAGTTGGGGTCTACACTTGCATGTTATTGTTAAAATTTTTTTTTTTACACTAACATGCTGGTGTTGCCCCATACTTTACATTTTCACAAGAGGTAAAAGGAAAAAAAGACCCCAAAATTTTTTAATGCAATTTCTCCTGAGTACGAAAATACCCCATATGTGGGCATAAAATGCTCTGCGGGCGCACAACAAGGCTCATAAGTGAGAGTGTAAATTTGAGGCCCAAATTGGTGATTTGCACAGGGGTGGCTGATTTTACAGAGGTTCTGACATCAATGCAAAACAATAAATACCCACATGGGACCCCATTTTGGAAACTACACTCCTCACAGAACGTAACAAAGAGTATAGTGAGCCTTAACACCCCACAGGTGTTTGACAGATTTTCGGAACAGTGGTCCGTGAAAATGAAAAATGTAAATGCTCACTGCACCCCTTATTAAATTCTGTGAGGGGTTTCCAAAATGGGGTCACATGTGGGGGGTCCACTGTTCTGGAACCATGGGGGGCTTTGTAAACGCACATGGCCCCTGACTCCCATTCAAAACAAATTCTCTATCCAAAAGCTCAATGGCGCTGCTTCTCTTCTGAGCATTGTAGTTCTCCCGCAGTGCACTTGATGTCCACACATGGGGTATTTCCATACTCAGAAGAGATGGGGTTAAAAATGTTGGGGGGCATTTGTTCCTATTACCCCTTGAAGAAATGTAAAATGTGGGGAAAAACAGCATTTTAGTGAAAAAAATAATTACATTTCCATCTACACATCTGACTTTAACGAAAAGTTGTCAAACACCTTTAGGGTGTTAAGGCTCACTGTACCCCTTGTTACATTCCTTGAGGGGTGTAGTTTCCAAAATAGTATGCCATTTTTTAAATTTTTTTTGCTGTTCTGGCACCATAGGGGCTTTCTAAATGCGACATGCTTCCCAAAAACCATTTCAGCAAAATTTGCTTTCCAAAAGCCAAATGTGACTCCTCTTCTGAGCATTGTAGTGCGCCAGCAGAGCACTTGACGTCCACACATGGGGTATTTACATACTCAGAAGAGATGGAGTTACAAATTTTGGGGGGCATTTTCTCCTACTACCCCTTGTAAAAATGTAAAATTTGGGGGGGAAAAAAGCATTTTAGTGAAAAATTATAATTTACACATCTGACTTTAACAAAAAGTCGTCAAACACTTGTGGACTTGTGGGATGTTAAGGCTCACTGTACCCCTTGTTATGTTCCTTGGGGTGGGGTGTAGTTTCCAAAATAGTATGCCATGTTTTTTTTTTCTTTTTTTTTGTTGCTGTTCTGGCACCATAGGGGTTCCTAAATGTGAAAATTTGCTTTCCAAAAGTGTGAGTCTTTCTCTTCTGAGCATTGTAGTGCGCCAGCAGAGCACTTGACGTCCACACATGGGGTATTTCCATACTCAGAAGAAATGGGGTTAGAAATTTTGGGGGGCATTTTTCCTATTACAAGGGGCATTACCCCTTGTAAAAATGTAAAATTTGGGGAAAAGCCAGCATTTTTGTGAAAAACGTAATTTTTTTTCATTTACACTTCCGACTTTAGCGAAAAGTCGTCAAACACTTGTGGGATGTAAAGGCTCCCCCGTGTTACGTTCCTTGAGGGGTGTAGTTTCCAAAATAGAATGCCATGTGTTTTTTTTTTTTTTTTTTTTGCTGTTCTGGCACCATAGGGGCTTCCTAAATGCGACATGCTCCCCCCCCCCAAAGAAAAAAAATATTTAAAGGGGAACTCCCGTGGAAAACTTTTTTTTTAAATCAACTGGTGCCAGAAAGTTAAACAGATTTGTAAAGAACTTCTATTAAAAAATCTTAATCCTTCCAGTACTTTTTAGGGGCTGTATACTAAAGAGAAATCCAAAAAAGAAATGCATTTCCTCTGATGTCATGACCACAGTGCTCTCTGCTAACCTCTGCTATCCATTTTAGGAACTGTCCAGAGCAACATATGTTTGCTATAGGGATTTTCTCCAGCTCTGGACAGCCCCTAAAAAGTACTGGAAGGATTAAGATTTTGTAATACAAGTGATTTACAAATCTGTTTAACTTTCTGGCACCAGTTGATTTAAGAAAAAAAAAAGGTTTCCACGGGAGTACCCCTTTAATCAAAATTCACTCTCCAAAATACCATTGTCGCTCCTTCCATTCTGAGCCTTCTATTGCACCCACAGAGTACTTTATGTTCACATATGAGGTATTTCCTTACTCGAGACAAATTGGGTTACATATTTTGGGGGGATTTCTCTCCTTTTACCCCTTGTAAAAATTCAAGAAATGGCTCTACAAGAAGCTGAAGATTTTGAATTTTCTCCTTCAATTTTCTGCTATTCCTGTGAAACACCTAACGGGTAAACAAACTTTCTGAATGTCATTTTGAATACTTTGAGGGGTGCAGTTTCTATAATGGGGTCATTTATGGGGTATTTCTCACAGAAAAGCCCCTCAAATCCACTTCAATCTTAACTGGTCCCTGAAAAATTCAGATTCAGAATTTTTGGTGAAAATTGCTGCTATACTTTGAAGCCCTCTCATGTCTTCAAAAAGTAAAAACATGTCAACTTTATGATGCCAACAAAAAGTTGATATATTGTATTTGTGAATCAATATATCATTTATTTGGAATGTCCATTTTCCTTAGAAAGTTGAAAAAATGCTAAATTTTCAACATTTTCTGCAAATTTGGGGATTTTTCACCAAGAAAGGATGCAAGTAACGACAAAAATTTATCAGTATGTTAAAGTAGAATATGTCACGAAAAAACTATCTCTGAATCAGAATAAAAGGTAAAAGCATCTCAGAGTTATTAATGCATAAATTGAGAATAGTCAGAATTGCAAAAAAGGGCTGAGTCCTTAAGGTGAAAATGGGATGAGTCCCTAAGGGGCTAAAGAGAATGTATCTTTAAAAAGGACCTATTGTTTAAATTATGTTTTTATGTTTAATATTTTTCAAGAATTTTTACTTTCCATTTTACTACCTAAGTTTTAAAATATTCTTAAAATCTTACAGTTTCTATTTTGACCATTAGGCCTACAACTAAGCTGAGACTTCATGTCCTGTACAGATCATTTCCCAGATATGCCTTCCTTCTCATCAAAAACAGGATTACAGTGAATGGTGACACCAGTATATAGATAATGCTGGATCCACCACCATTCACAGTAGAGATTAGCACCTTCCCTTTCTCCCTGTAGAATGACCTATGAAAAGGTTATAGAGAATGACCAGTAGTGTCTCCCTTTCATCTCAAAAGGAAAGGTCCTGTCTATTCTTGTCTATGTTCATGGTCCTGCTGTAAAGCATATGTCTTAATGCTGTTAACCCTTTCCCACCATTGGACATATGCATACATCCTATTGATCTCCTGCTGCAAGAGATCGGCAGTAACCCCATAGATGCCATGATTAGTACTAATCAGGGCATCTATGGGATTGATAGTTTGAGGAGCACCCCTATACAGTGGTGTCCAAACTGTTGCCCTACAGATGTTGCAAAACTACAACTCTCAGCATGCCCAGACAGTCCAGGTATGCTGGGAGTTGTAGTTCTGTAACATCTGGCCCTTCAGATGTTGCCGAACTTCAAATCCCAGCATGCCTGGACAATCTGGGCATGCTTGGAGTTGAAGTTTTGCAATATTTGGAGGACCACAATTTGGTGACCACTACACAGTGGTCTCTAAACTGTTCTCCTCCAGTTGTTGCAAAACTACAACTTCCAGAATGCCTATCGGCTGTCCAGGCATGCTGGGAGTTGTAATTTTGCAACAACTGGAGGCACACTGGTTGTTAAACACTTTCTGTTTCCTAACTCAGTGTTTCCCAACCCATGTGCCTCCAGCTGTTGCAAAACTACAACTCCCAGCATGCACTGACTGACCATGCATGCAGGGAGTTGTAGTTTTGTAACAGCTGGAGGTACATTAGTGTGGAAACACTGCAATAGTCTGTTACCTAACTCAGTGTTTCCCAACCAGTGTGCCTCCATTTGTTGCATAACCACAACGCCCAGGATGCACGGTCTGCCACTTCACTACACTACACAAAATAAAGAGTAAAACACTATATATACAGTGGGGATCAAAAGTTTGTGCACCCCTAAAAATGTGTATTAATGTGCATAAAGAAGCCAAGGAAAGATGGAAAAATCTCCAAAAGGCATCAAATTACAGATTAGACATTCTTATAATATGTCAACAATAGTTAGACTTTATTTCCATCATTTCCACTTTCAAAATAACAGAAAACAAAAAAATGGCGTCTGCAAAAGTTTGGGCACCCTGCAGAATTTATAACATGCACTGCCCCCTTTGCAAAGCTGAGACCTGCCAGTGTCATGGATTGCTCTCAATCATCTGGGAAGACCAGGTGATGTCAATCTCAAAGGTTTTAAATGCCCAGACTCATCTGACCTTGCCCCAACAATCAGCACCATGGGTTCTTCTAAGCAGTTGTCTAGAAATTTGAAACTGAAAGTAGTTGCTCACAAAGCTGGAGAAGGCTATAAGAAGATAGCAAACGTTTTCAGATTTCAATATCCTCTGTTCGGAATGTAATTAAGAAATAGCAGTCATCAGGAACAGTGGAAGTTAAAGCAAGATTTGGAAGACCAAGAAAAATATCAGACAGAACAGCTCACAGGATTGTGAGAAAAACAATTCAAAACCAACGTTTGACTGCACAATTCCTCCAGAAAGATCTGGCAGACACCTGAGTTGTGGTACACTATTCAACTATAAAGAGATACTTGTACAAATATGGTCTTCATGGAAGAGTCATCAGAAGAAAACCTCTTCTACGTCCTCACCACAAAAATCTGAGTTTGAACTTTGCAAGACAAGCCTGATGCATTTTGGAAACAAGTTCTGTGGACCGATGAGGTTATAATTGAACTTTTTGGCCAGAATGAGCAAAGGTACGCTTGGAGAAGAAGGGGAACAGAATTTAATGAAAAGAACCTCTGTCCAACTGTTAAGCAACTGTTAAGCATGGAGGGGGGGGGCTGTATTGCAGCCAGTGGCACTGGGAAAATCTCACGAGTAGAAGGAAAAATGGATTAAATAAAATTTCAGCAAATTTTGGATGCTAACTTGATGCAATCTGTGAAAAAGCTGAAGTTAAAGAGAGGGTGGCTTCTACAAATGAATAATGATCCTAAACACATCTCGAAATCCACGGGGGATTACATCAAGAGGTGTAAACTGAAGGTTTTGCCATGGCCTTCACAATCTCCTGACCTCAACATAATTGAAAATCTATGGATAGACCTTAAAAGAGCAGTGCGTGACAGACAGCCCAGAAATCTCAAAGAACTGGAAGACTTTTGTAAGGAGGAATGGGCAAAGATACCTCAAACAAGAATTGAAAGACTCTTGGCTGGCTACAAAAAGCGTTTACAAGCTGTGATACTTGCCAAAGGGGGCAGTACAAGATATTAATTTGTTTTCTGTTATTTTGGGGTATAAATGATGGAAATAAAATCTAACTTTTGTTGACATATTATAAGAATGTCTAATCTGTAATTTGATGCCTTTTGGAGATTTTTCCATCTTTCCTTGGCTTCTTTATGCACATTAATGCAAATTTTTACCTGGGGTGACCAAACTTTGCTCCCCACTGTACACGCACCCTTACATTCCACCCCCCCCAATAACAATTAAAAATGTCTCGTACGGCAATGTTTCCAAAACGGAGCCTCCAGCTGGTGCAAAATAACAACTCCCAGTATTGCCGAACAGCCATTGACTGTCCAGACATGCTGGGAATTTTGTAACTGCTTGCATCTGGGTCCGCCCCTATGTAAATCTCTAATTTAAGCCTCAAATTCGCATGGCGCTCTCTCACTCTGGAGCCCTGTCGTATTTCCGTACTCGGGACAAATTTACAAATTTTTGGGGGCTTTTTCTCCGTTTAACCCTTATGAAAAGGTAAAGTTGGGGTCTACATCAGCATGTTAGTGTAGAATTTTTTTTTTTTTACACTAACATGCTGGTGCTGCCCCAGGTAACAGGAAAAAAAAGACCCCCAAAATTTGTAACGCAATTTCCCCCCAGTACAGAAATACCCCACATGTGGACATAAAGTGCTCTGCGAGCGCATAACAGGGCTCAGGAGTGAAAGTGCACCATGTACATTTGAGGCCTGAACTGGTGATTTGCATAGGTGGTTGATAGTCACAGTGGTCCTGACTGGGGATGAGCGAATCGAATCTGACGAATCTGAATTCCTTACGAATTTCAGGAAGAATTCGCTTTGCAACAAATGCAAATATCGCTGCGATTCAATTGCACAAATCGCTTAATTAAACTCCATTTAGTGCGGTCCAGGCTCCAGGGCATCTAAGATGGTGGCTCCACATGTCAGGACACGGGGCAAAGGAACAAGGGTAGGTGGGATGACCCTGACTCACATGCAGCATGCAGCCTATCAGCAGCCAACCACCCCTGTGATGTCACAGCCCTATGTAATCGGCAGCGATCTTGCGACCTCTCACATCAGTGTTCTATTGCAGAGAGAAGGGGTCAGAGAGCAGTGTGTGTTGCACAGAAAATAATTTTTACAGCAGCGATTCACCTCAAGCCCAAATCCAGTCTAGAAATACTGCTAGGGAAGGGAGAGAGATTGAGAGAGAGAGAGAGAGAGAGAGTGCAATTCACCTCAAGCCCAAATCCAGCCTAGAAGCACTAATAGTGAATGAAGAGAGAGTGCAATTGTAGGTGTATTACAGCAGGGATTCACCTCTGTGTGCTCCAGCACTAGTGTGTACAACAACTGAAAAGCTAATAGTAGCCAGCCAGTTAGGGTTAGCAGAGCACTAAAAGCCATAATCACCTGCTATTAGTGCCTAATATTGGTTGAGTAGCAGAGTGTATTGTCCTCTATTAAGTGTAACCTGTGCGTACATAGGTGGTGTACCATTTTGTTCCTGTTAAAGTCTTAATTGCCTAGTTACTGTGAAAGGCCAGCCAAAAGTATACACCTGCTGATGTTCTAGGCAAATACTGTTTTAATCGTAGTAGAGCACATTTTACTCCCCTCATAAGTGCATACCACGTACGTACATCTAAGTGGTGTACCATTTTGTTCTTGTTATAGTCCTAAGGGCCTAGTTACTGTGAAAGGCCAGCCAAAAGTACACACCTGCTGGTGTTCTAGACAAATACTGTTTTAAGTGTAGTGGATTGTATTGTCCTCCCCTCATATACGCACAAAGTATGTGAGGTAGAGAAGTGCCAGGACGTGCACAGAGGAGTGGTAGAGGCCTAAGTTCGTCAGGCGGAGGTCACAGCAGACTAGGGTCAAGTGGCCGGAGCTTCCCTTATCAGCTAGCGGTCACGTCTCGACCAGCAACCCATCTGCAGTCATCGATTGGTTAACACAGTCATCCACTTCATCACAAGTGACATCTCACACCCCCAGTCGGTGAGTTGCTCAGACACAACCCTCAGTTGGCATGGCCTGGGAGCAGTCCCTGTCCTCCCATTGCCTCTGTCCTATGCTGTTCCCTCCCCTAAAGAAGTATCTTATGCTGTGGGTTTAGCTCCACTATTTAGTGAGGACGATATACTAGAGGACAGTCAGCAGCTACTGCCCAGCCAAGAAGCATAGGAGACATCCGCCGCTTCCTCCACTAGGCGGGCAAGTAGTGATGAGAAGAGTTGTGTGAGAGGTGGTGTTGTGAGCGTACAGCCTCCTGAAGCAGATACTGTTGAGGAACCTGAGGAGGACATCAGTGACGTGCAGAAACAACTCAATGTTGATGAAGCCGATCGCATTTGGGAGCTGGGTGCAGAAGGGGATTCATGATCATCAGGAGAAGAGGGTTGCAGGTTGCTTATGAGGCAGCAGCTGAGCCAGCAAGGTGGTAGCATGGTTGGCAGTCAGCATGGTGGCAGAAGTGGATATTGTGGAGCAAAATGTGCCCGGGGTAGACCAGCTGCTTCGCGGCAGCCTACCTTCCCGGGAGGTTGTGGAACAGGAGTTCCTGGAGTCGGCGGCATAAGCAGTCAATCAGTGCGGACTGTTGGTGGAAAAATCAGCTACTCGGCTGTGTGACAGTTTTTCATAAAGCATTTGGAGGAGGTTAGCATGGCCACCTTCAAGATGTGGCACCACGGCCCTGGGTCAACAGATGTAGCATCACTATAAAGCGGCCTGGGAGATCCGTGGCTCCGATGTGATGGCCTAGCCTGCTGCATCACCCAGTGGCACTCCAAGCCAAGGCTCCACCACCTCAGCTGAAGAGAGCTGTGTGTCATACCCATCTTATGTCGTTCCAGATGCTCCTGCTCCTCCTACTTCGAGTCAGTCATTACACCAGCAATCCATCGGCGAAGCCATGTTCAAGAGATAACAGTATGCGCCCACTCATCCAATGGCACAGAAGCTAAATGTGCTCCTGTTCAAGTTGCTGGTGCTGCAGTCCCTTCCTTTTCAAGTGGTGGACTCTGCACCTTTCAGAGAAATGATGGCTTGTGCCCTGCACAATTTTGTGGAACAGATGGTGGGCGAGTCCTCTAGCCTGTCGGTGTGTACCAAAGTGCACGGCAGCGTCGACATGTGGAGCTGCAACTACGGTCAGGGACAATACATGTCCTTTATGGCCCACTGGGTGAATGTAGTTCCTGCACAGCAACAATAGCAACTTGGACAGGTCACGCTGATTCCGCCTCCACGCTCTCAGGCCATTGGTCCTGTGAAAGTGTGCGACTCCTCATCCTCCCCCATCTCCTCAGCCTCCACTGCATGGACAAGTCTCAGTGCCTCTCCAGCATGTGTGCAGGGCACAGCGATGTCATGCTATTCTTCACATGGTTTGCCTTGGCGAACGGAGTCACATTGGGGAAGAACTGCTAAAAGTCATTCATTAAGAAATCGAATCATAGCTTACCCCACAAAAACTGAAACAGGGAACCATGGTGACCGACAACGGGAAGAACATCTTGTCTGCGCTGCGACAAGGTAGCCTGAGCCATGCGCCCTGCTTGGCACACGTGTTCAATCTAGTTGTCAAGCGGTTCCTGAAGTGTTCCCCCCCCCCATCTGCAAGAGATCCTAACAATGGGAAGGAAACTTTGCATGCTTTTCAGCCGCTCGTATACCACAAAGCACACTCTCTTTGAGCATCAGAACGGTATCCCCCAACATAGTCTGATTTGCGACATTTCCACACATTGCAATTCCACCCTCCATATGTTGGACCCACTATACGAACAGAGAAAAGCCATCACTGATTTCTTTTTGATCCAAGTGGAAAGGGGGACTCCCCTGTGTAACTTCAATGTCAACCACTGGCAGCTCATACGTGACACCTGCCGTTTGCTCAGGCCCTTTGAGGAAGCCACATTATTAGTCAGTCACCAGGATTACGGAATGAACGACGTCATACCACTGCTTCATTTCCTACAATACGTGTTGGAAACAATGGCTGGTCAGGGCACTGGAGACATGGCGCCTACATCTCACAGCCACATGAGCCCTGTGGGGGCTGAACTGGAGGAGGAGGGGGGCACAGTGGAGTACAGTTTAGTTTACGCAAAATGGGCGGTTTTTCTTGCCATCTGACTAGAGAGGAGGAGCAGCCAGAGGAGCTAGAGGGTTATGAAGAAGGCGAGACAGAGGGCCCAGACACACCGTGGCAGTATGCCGTGGAGATGGAGGAAGGGAGTCCCTCCGAGTCACTTGCACAAATGACACAATGCATGCTCAATTGCCGATGAGTAGCTTTCTTCACCCGCATAGTGAAGCAACTCATCACCAGCAGGTAAACCAGGAGCAGGACCTGAACCAGCAGGTGGTGTCATACCTTGACATGCCCATGCCAACACACTTTGAAGATCTGCTGGACCTCTGGGCAGCCAAACTTGATTTGTGGCCTCAACTAGCAGAGTTTTCCCTGGAAAAGCTGTCCTGCCTGGCCAGTAGTGTGCCATCAGAGCGAGAACTTGTCTTTCCACAAAAAATGTGGAGAGACTAACCTTTGTGAAGATGAATCAGGCATGGATCAGCCAGGATTTCAACACACCAATGCCTGATGCATGAGAGTAGATTGACCATGGTGCCACACCAACACTTCACAAATATGGATAGTGCCAAACAGATTTAAGACGCTGCTCCCCAGTTACAAACATTCCTCCACATTTTTATATATCTAAGAAAAGTAAAGGTGTGCAAAAAACACCATGTGCCACCTACACCACCAAGTGTGGATGTGATGCAAAGACCTCTAAAAGGTGGAACGGAACAATGTATGGTCCATTGTAGGGGTAAAAACTTGCCCTGTAAGGCCCCTTTTTAGGGCGAGTAACACTGGCCAAGAAGGGAATTAATTGGGCGAGAGTAGGGCCTTACAGGGGAATTATTTACCCCCACCTGCTACAATTGACAACATGTTGTTCCCTTCCACCTTTTCGAGGAAAGTATTACTCTTCTTAAAAAGGACGGCCCCACACAGGAACCTCTCCCTATTTCCACCTAAAAACTCTGGAAAATGGCAAAGGTTGTAGGTGGAAATAGGGAGAGGTTCATATGTGGGGCTGCCCTTTTTAGGGCGAGTAACACTTGCCAAGAAGGGAATTAAAAATGCGAGAGTAGGGCCTTACAGGGGTAGTTTTTACCCCCACCAGTTACAATGGACTATATGTTGTTCCCTTCCACCTTTTAGAGGTCTTTGCATCACATCAATACTTGGTGGTGCAGGTGGCACATGGTGTTTTTTACACACCTTTCCTTTTGTTAGATTTCAAAATAATTTTGGGTACATGTATTTTATCCTAAGAATATTATTAAAAGTTTAGTTTTACTTAATACATATTCTCAGTACTTACTTGTGCACACTAACACTTTTACAAAAGAGACAGTTTTCTTCTGCCTACCTGCCTCAGCTACTATTCTGATCCTGCCACCTGCCTGATGCCACACATCTGATGCCAAGTTTTCCCTTTCTCACCCACCTTCATCACCAGGTACTGGTATTGCTACCCACCGCCCCACTTTCCGGACTCCTGATGCTGCTGATGCCACCTCCAGGCTGTCTCATTCTGCCACCATATGTTCTCCACATGCTGATGCCAGCTACAGGCTGTCTCATACTGCCACCATATATTCTCCTCATGCTGCTGCCAGCTCCAGGCTGTCTCATACGGCTACCACATGTTCTCCTCATGCTGATGCCACCTCCAGGCTGTCTCATTCTGCCACCATATGTTCTCATGCTGATGCCAGCTCCAAGCTGTCTCATACTGCCACCATATGTTCTCCTTATACTGATGCCACCTCCATGCTGTCTCCTTCTGCCACCATATGTTCTCCTCATGCTGCTGCCACCTCATGGCTGTCTCATTCTGCCACTATATGGTCTCCTCATGCTTCCGCCACCTCCAGGCTGTGTCATTCAGCCACTATATGGTATCCTCATGCTGCCAACTCCAGGCTGTGTCATTCAGCCACTATATGGTCTCCTCATGCTGCCACCATCTCCAGGCTATGTCATTCAGCCACTATATGGTCTCCTCATGATTTCACCACCTCCAGGCTGTGTCATTCAGCCATTATATGGTCTCCTCATGATTTCTCCACCTCCAGGCTGTGCTATTCAGCCACTATATGGTCTACTCATGCTTACGCCACCTCCAGGCTGTGTCGTTCAGCCACTATATGGTCTCCTCTTGCTGTCGCCAACTCCAGGCTGTGTCATTCAGCCACTATATGGTCTTCTCATGCTTCCTCCACCTCCATGCTGTGTCATTCAGCCACTATATGGTTTCCTCGTTCTGATGCCACTTCCAGGCTCTGTCATTGTGCTGCTCTGTGACAGTGATCCTAATAGTGACGCCTCAAATCTGCATGTCATACTGAATAACAGTATTATTTCACTAACCCAGCACACACCCTATGCTTGTTAAAGTAAGGCAAAGTGTTCTACACCCCTATTGAGGCTCTCTGTAGGCCAGAAATAATCCTTTTTAATAGAGATTTGCTGCAAATAATTTCATACCGAACCGGATTTTTACGAAAAATTCGGCGAATCGGCCTAATCAAATTTTTCTAAAATTCGCTCATCTCTAGTCCTGACAAACGCAAAAAAAAAAAACACCCACATGTGACCCCATTTTGGAAACGACACCCCTTTCGGAACGTAGCAAGTAGTATAGTGAGCCTTAACACCCCACAGGTGTTTGACAAATTTTCATAAAATTTGGACGTGAAAATGAAAATTACATTGATTTATAAAAATTTTTTTATTTAAGATTTATATTAGATTCCCAAGTTTAATGTCCCGGTGTTTACTTTGAACTAATACTGTATGACCACAAAACCCAATCTAACAAGGAGTCACATGGCGGCACAATGATTAGAGGTGGCAGAAGCCCGACGAGACCATAGGGCCTCACAATAGAAAAGATTAAAGACATTTTGTAAAATTTTAATTGAAGATTTTAGATTTTAAAAGTTTAATCTAAGGTGCCAACAGCATAAGGACACCATATTGTGGCACAATGATACAGCCTGGAGGTGGCAGCAGCATAATGAGACCATAGGGCCTCACAATTCCTAAGATTAAAAAATACATTTTCAAATTTTAATTGAAGATTTCTGGTAGCTAGTGCTACCATAAATATTTTTAGGTACTGACCCAGCAGCAAGAGGAGACCACATGGTGGAAAAATGACAAAGCCTGGAGGATGTAACCCGTATGAAGAGACCAAAATGTGGCAGAATGACCAAGCCTGGAGGTGGCAGCAGCAAGAGTAGACCATATAGTGACAGAATGACACAGCCTGGTGGTGGCGGCAGCAAGGGCCTCACAATTTAAAACATTAAAGATATTTTTTTAAATTGCATGTGGCCATGTTAACATCCTCCGGATACTTGATGAAAAACTGCTACACCGCAGAGTAGCTGATTTTCCCCCCAACAGTCTGCACTGACTGACTGCTACTGCTGCCGACTCCAGGGACCCCTGTTCCACTACCTCCCGAGCAGGTAGGCTTCCACGAAGCAGGTGGTCTACCCTGGGTGCGTTTGGCTCCAAGCTTCCCACTTCTGCCACCATGCTGACTCCCAACCATGCTACCACCTTGCTGGCTCAACTGCTGCCTCACGGGCAACCAGCCACCCTCTTTTCCTGATGATGAGGCCCCTTCTGCACCTGGCTCCCAAAGGCGATCGCATCATCATCGAGTTGTGTCAGCACGTCGCTGATGTACTCCTCAGGTTCCTCAACAGTGTGAGCTTCAGGAGCCTGAACGCTCCCAACACCACCTACCATGCCACTCTCCTCATCACTACTTGCCCGCCTAGTGAAGGAAGCGGGGGATGTCTCCTCCACTTCTTGGCTGGGCAGCTGACTGTCCTCTAGTAGATCATCCTGACTAAAAAGTGGAGCTGAAACCACAGCATAAGATGCTTCTATTGGGGGGGGGGGGGGGGGGGCAGAGGCAATTAGAGGGCAGGGACTGCTCCCAGGCCATGCCAACTGATAGTTGTGTCTGAGGAACCTACCGACTGTTAACTGGGGGTGTCAGATGTCACTTGTGATGAAGTGGATGACCGAGTTAACCAGTCAATGACAGCAGATGGGTTGTTGGTTGAGACACGACTGCTAGCTGATACCTGGAGCTCAAGCCTCTCATTGCAACTCCTGCTGTCACTCGCCCCTAGTCTGCTGCGACCTCTGACTGCGGCTGATGAATTTAGGCCTCTGTCACTCCTCTGTGCACTTCTCTGCCTGACATACTTAGTGCGTATATGAGGGGAGTACAATACGCTTCACTACGCTTAAAACAGTATTTGTCTAGAACAGCAGCAGGTGTGTACTTTTGGCTGTTTTTTCACAGTAACTAGGCCCTTAAGACTTTAAAAGGAACAAAATGAAACACCACTTTGATGTACGTATGTGGTATCCACTTATGAGGGGAGTTCAATTCACTCCAGTACGCTTTAAATAGTATTTGTCTACAACACCAGCAGGTGTGTACTTTTGGGCAGGAGTGTACTTTTGGTTGGATTTTTACAGTAACTTAAGACTTTAACAGGAACAAAATAGTACACCACTTAGATGTATGTATGTGGTATGCACTTATGAAGGGAAGACAATACGCTAATGTATGCTTAAAAAAGTATTTGTGTACAACACCAGCAGTACACACCAGTGCTGTAGCACACAGTCACTGTGTACTACACCCAAAATTGCACTTTCTCTCTCAATCTCATGCCCTTCCCTATCAGTGCTTCTAGGCAGGATTTGTGCTTGAGCTGAATCGCTGCTGTTCTGTGCAACACACTGTGCAACACACTGCTCTCTGTCCCTCTCTGTAATAGAATGCTGTAGTGACTGGGAGGTGAATCGCTGCAGTTAGAATGCTTTTCTGTGCAACACACTGCTCTCTGTCCCTCTGTGCAACAGGACGCTGATGTGACTAGGAGGTGAATTGCTGCTGGAAAAAAGCTTTTCTGGCCAACACACAACACTGTCTGTCCCTATCGATCTCTCTGCAATGAACGGCTGAAGTGACTAGCAGCAATATGGCTGCCGATTATATAGGGCTGTGACATCACAGGGGTCACTGGCTGCTGATAGGCTGCATGCTGCATGTAATTCAGGGTCATCCTGCCTACCCTTGTTCCCGCCTTCCCAGGATCCCTTGCCCCATGTCCTCACATGTGGATCCACCATTTTAGAGCCTGGACCGCACTAAATGGAGTTTAATGAAGCGATGAAGTGATATTCACATTCGTTGCGAATCAAATTTTTCCTGAAATGCGTAACGAATTCGGATTTGTCAGATTTGATGCGTTCATTCCTAATTTTCATGTCCAAAATCCCATTGTTGCTCCTTCTCTTCTGAACCCTGTAGTGCTACATCCACATATGAGGTATTTCCTTACTCGAGAGAAATCTCTCCTTTTACCCATTGTAAAAATGAAAAAAAAAAAGTTTACAAGAACGTTTTACAGTGTAAAAAATGAAGGTTTTGAATTTTCTCAAAAAAAGTGTAAAAAATTAAGGTTTTGAATTTTCTCTTCCACTTTGCTGCTATTCCTGTGAAACACCTAAATTGTTAACAAACTTTCTGCATGTCATTCAGAATACGTTGAGTGGTGCAGTTTTCATAATGAGGTGCATTATGGAGTATTTCTAACATAAAGACCCTCAAATTCACTTAAAAACTGAACTGGTCCCTAAAAAATTCAGATTTTTAAATTTTCGTGAAAAATTTGAAAATTGCTGCTAAACTTTGAAGCCCTTTGAAGTCTTCAAAAAGTAAAAACATTTCAACTTTACAATGCAAACATAAAGTAGACCTATTGTACATGTGAATCAATATATAATTTATTTGTAATGTCCATTTTCTTTACAGAAAAGAGGTGGCTTCAACAGGAACGTCGGTTCAGCGTGGCGCTGGACACAGACAGCAAAAGGTTGGTAAAAGCAAGGTATTTTATTTTCACAGAATGCAACGCGTTTCACTGCAGAGGCAGCTTCATCAGGCATGAATGAGAACAACAGGGTGGTGAATTTATCTTGGTACTAATTAGTCACAGCAGGGAAACGGAACTCCGCGGAACCAATAGATACCAGAGAAATTCATTTACAGAATATAATGAAAAAAATCACAAAGACTAAGGTAATTCCTACCATTGAAAATGCATATACAAATATATAATCATAAAAAAAGATTTTCTATGCCAAAAAAAAAAAAAAAAAGCCCAGATACAAGGGATTTTGTTGTGAAAAGCAACATAAAAAGTTATCTTAATTGGGTTTTGCTGAAATCATACATTATTTTTACTGCCATATTAAAGCTCACTTTTAGTCATAATATGGCAGTAATAAAAGGGGCATTTACTGTACTACCATATGCCTTCAAATTCATACAGAGGCATGCTTTTTTTTATATATAGCATTCTGTGTGACTCCAACAGATAAAAGCAACATGCTTTCTTGGACCCTGTATAGAGCTTTTTTACAGCACTTAAGAAAACATTGTACAGTGGCACAAAGGATTTCCTACATTCTTGTGGGAATAAGGCTGGGTTCACACCACGTTTTGTTAAATACGGTTCCCGTATACGGCTGGGAGGAGGGGGGCGGGGCTTAATCACGGCGCCCGCACTCAGCCGTATTCGGAAACCGCATTTAATGCATGTCTATGAGCCGACCGGAGTGAACCGCAGCCTCCGATCGGCTTCGTTTTCGGCCGTATGCGGTTTCCCGACCGCAGGCAAAAACGTGGTCGACCATGTTTTTGCCTACGGTCGGAAAACCGCATACGGCCGAAAATGAAGCCGACCGGAGGCTGCGGTTCACTCTGGTCGGCTCATAGACATGCATTAAATACGGTTGCCGAATACGGCTGAGTGCGTGCGCCGCGATTAAGCCCTGCCCCCCCTCCTCCCAGCCGTATACGGGAACCGTATTTAACAAAACGTGGTGTGAACCCAGCCTAAGACCTCAATATTGATATCATCTTTGACACCTGATCAAGTTACAGGAAACACCAGGTTCTGCAGAACCATGGCTGAAACAAAGTTCTTTGAATTATGGCTTTATATTGCTATTGATTATAGTTTATTACACTTTTATATCACACCATGTTCTTTAACCCCTTAAGGACTGAGGGGTTTTCAGTTTTTGCACTTTCGTTTTTTCCTCCTCACCTTTTAAAAATCATCACCCTTTAAATTTTGCAGCTATAAATCCATATGATGGTTTATTTTTTGCGCCACCAATTCTACTTTGCAGTGACATCAGTCATTTTACCCAAAAATCTACAGCGAAACGGGAAAAAAAATCATTGTGCGACGAAATAGAAGAAAAAACGCCATTTTGTAACTTTTGGGGGCTTCCGTTTCTATGCAGTACATTTTTCAGTAAAAATGACACCTTATCTTTATTCTGTAGGTCCATACAATTAAAATGATACCCTACTTATATCGGTTTGATTTTGTCGTACTTCTGGAAAAAAATCATAATTACATGCACGGAAATTTTTACGTTTAAAATTGTCATCTTCTGACCTCTATAATTTATTTTTATTTTTCTGCTTATGGGTAGGTATGAGGGCTCATTTTTTGCGCCGTGATCTGACGTTTTTAGCGGTACAATTTTTGTATTGATCGGACTTTTTGATCGCTTTTTATTCATTTTTTCATGATATAAAAAGCCATTGACTGTGCGGTTTAATTAATGATATATTTTTATAGTTCGGACATTTACACACGCAGCGATACCACATGTTTATTTTTATTTACACAGTTTTTTTTTTTAGGGAAAAAGGGGGATGATTTGAACTTTTATTAGGGAAGGGGTTAAATGACCTTTGTTCACTTTTTTTTGTCACTTTTTTTTTTAGTGCTATATATAGCTCCCATAGGGACCTTTAACACTGCACACACTGATCTCCTATGCTGATCCCTGCAAAGCCATAGCTCTGCACGGATCAGCGAGATAGGGGCTTGATTGCTCAAGCCTGTAGTTCAGGCTTGGAGCAATCAAACCTCGATCGGACGCCGTGGACACAGGTAAGGAGACCTCCGCCTGCGTCCCAGCTGATCGGAACATCGCAATTTTATCGCAATGTCCCGATCAGCCCGACTGAGCTGCCGGGAAGCGTTTACTTTCGTTTTCAGATGCGGCGGTCAACTTTGATCGGCGCGTCTGAAGGGTTAACAGCGTGCGGCACGCCGATCGGTGCCGCACGCTGTTAGCCCAGGGTCCCGGCAGCCGGGACCAACCCGGTGTGATGCGGAGTCACGGCGTGACCCCGTTTTTAACACCGGGAGCGGGCTTAGGGCGTACAGGTAAGTCCTTAAGGGGTTAAAGGTGATAAAGAATTATCCCACATCACATATACATACACTTTAGTGCTCTATGCTGCCACCCAGTAGTGAACAGCATTCTGTTATTCTCTTAGCTTTACATCTTAGAATTTTTTAATGAAAGAGGAGTTAGTATAATTAGTTGCCAATAAATACCCACTTTTTCCAGACCACATTATTCTCAAGTCTGAGTTAAGAGTCTCAAAATCTCAAGTCTGACTTCTCAAGTTTCCAATTGTCAAGGCCTACTGGGTCCTGTAGAACCAAGTCCAGCTTCTATGTGCACTTACACAGAGATTTATCATTGCTTTTAGAGCATTTTTTTGTCTATGTTTTGGCGCAGTTCAGGCGTGAGAATCACTTCTACCTTCAGCAATTCAACCTTTAACCTCTTGTGGACAACAGCGTCCCACTACCCTTCTATGACGCCTTCAGGAGCTGAGTGCAGGTCACAGCTGGGTGGTCCTGGCGGCTATCTGCCACCAGGACCCATCTCTAATGAACAACATCCCCAATCATGGTGATGCCCGGCTTTTAACCCCTTAGACACCGAAATCAAATTTGATTGTAGCATCTAAAATGCAAGTAATAATGTCCAGGCAGCTCTGTGTAATTAAGTAAAAACACCTAACCTACCCAATTCAGGACCCGGGAAAGTGTCTACTTCCCTCCCTCACAAGTGTCTAGAAAAAGTGTATGTGGTAGAGCTTTTCCCACCCACAGCAGAGCTGCGCAAAATTCATAAACCTGCTGCACCTTCTTGATAAACAAGATGCACTCTAGTCAAACCCACCACCCAAATAAACCTGGGAAAATAGCTCTACCGTAGACATTCTTTGATAAATCTGGGCCCCTGTGTACCAGTTTTGCCCTGGTCTGAGGGACATTCTTTCCTGACCAGAGACTTCTTATTTCTAGTCTGAGGGGATAAAAATTGCAAGAGCCCCTTAGCTGTCTGCAAACTTTGTGGACCTTTGGTCAGGTACAGACCACCCTTCTACCACTGGAAGCCAAGCAGTGTGATTTCCCCTTGTCCTCTCAAGGATCCAACCATCTCAGTAGTTTAATTCACTGCCTCATCACAGATTAATTCTTCACTGAAAGCAGCTTCCTGCCATCCTGGTGATTACTGTTGGAACTGTTTAAACCTTTAAGTACATAGCGTTTTTTTCCTCCTTACCTTTTAAAAATCATAACCCTTTCAATTTTGCACCTAAAAATCAATATGATGGCTTAGTTTTTGTGCCATCAATTCTAATTTGTAATGTCATCAGTCATTTTACCCAAATATCAACTGCGAAATGGAAAAAAAAATCATTGTGCGACAAAATGGAAGAAAAAATGCCATTTTGTAACTTTTGGGGGCTTCTGTTTCTACGCAGTACATTTTTTATTAAAAATGACACCTTATCTTTATTCTGTAGGTCCATACTATTAAAATGATACCCTACTTATATAGGTTTTAATTTTTATTACTTCGGAAAAAAATCATAACTATGCAGAAAAATGTATACGTTTAAAATTGTCATCTTCTGACCCCTATAACTTTTTTATTGTTCCATGTACGGGGCAGTATGAGGGCTCATTTTTTGTTTTGATCAGACTTTTTGATCGCTTTTTATAAATTTTTTTATGTTATAAAAAGTGACCAAAAATACGCTATTTAGGACTTTGGAATTTTTTTGGGCGTACGCCATAGACTGTGCAATTTAATTAACAATATTTTTTATAGTTCGGACATTTATGCATGCGGTGATACCACATGTTTATTTTTATTTACAGAGTTTTTTTTATGGGAAACTTTTATTTGGGAAGGGGTTAAATGATCTTTATTAACTTTTTTTTTCACTTTTTTTTTTTGTTGCAGTGTTATAGCTCCTATAAGGGGCTATAACACTGCACACACTGATCTTTTACACAGATCACTGCAAAGCCATAGCATTGCATTGATCAATGTTATCGGCGGTTGATTGCTCAAGCCTGGATTTCAGGGTTGCAGCAATCAATCGCCCTTCGGATGCACAGGAGGCAGGTAAAGCACCCTACTGCTGCGTCCTAGCTATTCGGGACATCACAATTTTATCGTGATGTCTCGATCAGCCCGACTGTGCTACCGGGATGCTTTTACTTTCACTTTTAGACACGGCGATCAATTTTGATCGTCGCGTCTAAAGAGTTAATGCCGGACATTTGCCGGAAATGCGATGTCCGGCATTAGCCACGGGTCCTGGCTGCTGATAGCAGACAGGACCGTGCGGGTATTATGCAAGCTCAGCTACTGAGCTCGCTTCATAACCCTCCCGTGCTGCAGCAATGGGTATACCCGTCGTTCTGCGGCAAGGGGTTAAGCTTTGTATCTCCATGCTGTGAATGAATTTCTGCTGATTAATAAAATTACCCATATGTAAAACAACTCCTCAAGTCCTGGTGTCTTGGTTGCATGTGTATCATCAAGAGCATCCCAACAGCCATCTACAGGACATGGTAACCAAGGTGTGCTCAAAGGGCTAGACACCAACACACCAGTGCAGCCCCTTCTTCCTTTCAGTTGTGGTGACCCCCAGGGTGGTAACTAGGGACAGAGATCTATTCTAGCCACTGTGAACAAGGCTTCCTACTGTGTCTGGGATTACAACTACCAGCTGGCCCTTGAAAAGTCATCCGTGCCGCCTCACCAGGTCATTGCACAAGTATCAATGATTTTTCAATAATGGTATTTGCATTAATACCTAAACATCATACAGGTTCTGCTTTGTGTTCAATGTGTTATAATTGGTATTATAGAACCATCTGAGTGATAAGTCAAATTCTAACACTTGAATGATCCTCTGTGTTCAGGGTGCCTGTACACAATCAGTTTTTGATAGGTCTGTGTTCAGTTTTTATTGCAATTGTTGTTGCCAAAACCAGGTACCGTATTTTTTGTCATATAAGACGCTCCGGCATATAAGACGCACCTAATTTTATAGGATAAAAATCTAGAAAATAAAGATTCTGAACCAAATACAATGTAAAGTATAAGACAGTGATCTTCAACTTGCGGACCTTCAGATGTTGCAAAACTACAACTCCCAGCATGCCCGGACAGCCGTTGGCTGTCCGGGCATGCTGGGAGTTGTAGTTTTGCAACATCTGGAGGTCCGCAGATTGAAGACCACTGGTATAGGAGGTAGTACTCACTTGTCCCCGCCGCTCCGGACCCGTCACCGCTCGTCACCGCTGCCCTGGATGTCGCCCTCCACCGCTGTCGCCGTGTCCCCGTTTCTCCGGAACGTCTCTGCTGCCGGGTATCCTCGCTCTCCGTCACTGTCATCACGTCGCTACGCACGCTGACGCACGTGCGCGACGACGTGATGACGACGAAGGAGAGCGCCGGCCATGCAGGGGATCCCGGCATGGAGTAGACACCAAGGAGGCAGGTAAGGTCCCTCCCGGTGTCCTGTAAGCTGTTCGGGATGCTGCGATTTCACCGCGGCGGTCCCGAAAAGCCCGACTGAACAGCCGGGTTAGTGTTATTTTCACTTCAGACGCGGCGGTCAGCTTTTATCGCCGTGTCTGAAGGGTTAATACAGGGCATCAGTGATGTCCTGTATTAGCCGCGGGTCCCGGCCGTTGATGGCCGCAGGGACCGCCGCGATAGGACAGGTATTCGCCGTATAAGATGCACCAACTTCCCCTCCCCCCCCCCCAGTTTTGGGGAAGAAAAAGTGCGTCTTATACGGCGAAAAATACGGTATGTAAATGTTTGTATTTAAAAAAAAGGCACCACAAAACCTTGCATAGGTTGTCTTATTCCACCTGTTCAAAACTAGAAGCATTTGACACAATGTAAGGATTCCTTAATGCTGAGTCCAGTTTCTATGTGCGATAAAACTCAGCACAAAAACCAGCAATTTATCACTCAGCTGCTAAACATGCTGAGCAGATTAACAGCAGCATCTGCTGTGCACACAGACTAATTAAACCGTTAACCAGTTAGTGAGAATCCCATCATGCCCCCCACTCACTCACAGTGCCCCCTTAAAACCCTATTTTAAACTGTTTTGACACACTGCTTAATAGAAAATTTAGCGGCTCATGTCTAACATCAAGAATGTGCAATAGGTTTTGATTGGGAAAAAAGCTTAATTGTTAAATCTGTTGACAATTAATGTGGTCTAGCCTGAATATGTCAGCACAATATTAACATCCTGTTCTTAGCATTAGGAAGCCTCGGAAGCTAAAAGGAAACCTGTCAGCTGAAATCATCATGTGTGTCACTGCTTTATGCTACACACAGAGGGGGCTGCATAAAGGTGGCTAACAGTTGTTTTATAGGTGTTCACCAGCTACAGTAAGTCACCTGGTAAAATAAAACACTTATTATACAGTATATTTTAGAATAAATTAGAAGATATCACAACGTTTGGAAATAGAAACGTATTACAATTTTGTTTTGTATATAAAAAGTTTTACATAGAGATTTATGAGGCCTTTACTACATTTTCACACACCTCCGGTTTCATAGTGGTATACAGAGGTTGTTTATAAAGATAGGAGTGGACTCCAAGGGTGTAGGACCCGCCCCCCCCCCCCAAATCTGGTGGAGGTAGTATTTAAGTTGCTGTGGCTATGTGAGGGCGGAACCACAAAAAGAGAGGGTGAAGAAGGAGGGGCCAGAACGGCGGAACCGCTCAATAATGCATGGGGCTATAAATTGAGCTTCAGGCTCCTCATTACAGATATTGCTGAGGAGCGGTGATTTCAGGAGAGAGTGATCAGGGCAGGACTGTGGCAGTCAGTCTATGTGTGTGTAGGCACCACTTAGTCATACATTATATTATTAGCCTGTACTGATCCTGAGTTACATTCTGTAGATCTTTTATTTAAAAATATAAAACATTGCAACAATGATAAACAACAGAACAATAATACAAATAACATACACTTGTACAATATATACAAAAATGTGTCCCTATTAGTCCAAAAATGTCCATCAAAGTATTTTCTGGTCCGGCCTCACACATCACTATAATAACCACCCCACATATGTAAATTAAACACCACATCCTATATTATACTCTAGAGCTGTACTCACTATTCGGCTAGTGGAGTCATTATGTACATACATTACATTACTTATCCTGTACTGATCCTAAATTATATCCTGCATTATACTCTAGATCTGTACTCACTATTCTGCTGATTGAGTCCATGTGTACATACAATACATTGCTCTAGGAAAGACACGTAACTGCACAATGACAGCCGGTGATTCTCCAACCATGACAGCCGCTCCGGTCTCTTGACTGGGTGCAACAGCCTGACCACCACCTCCTTCTTGGAGACCATCAGGCAGAAGCTCAGACACAATTTCTGCTTCGCATTCAGCAGTTGTTGGTGTGATAGCCTGGGGGAGAAGGGTATATGGGATGCAGCTGTGCGGTGACTATAGGGTGTCTGGTTAACCCTTTTTATTTGTGACGCTAGGGTGAGGGCTCCTCTGTAATTCTTGTCCTACCGCCACCCTTCCCAAGAGCGATAGGGAGGTATAGAATAATTGAATGTCCACAACCAGAGAGTTTGCTGAAAACAGCTGGAACTTTACTGAAGATTTTATGCAAGCTTCATAACAGGAACAGTCTCTACAAATGCAAAGTCTCTTGGAGATTGACAAAGGGTGGGACCTAAAGCAATTTTGAGTCCTTAGATTGATATGCGCTGTTCCACTGGATTTAGGGGAATTAGTTGCGGTCCAGTAGTCACGCTAGCTTTAGCAGGGATTAGTTTAGAACTCACGGTTTAGTTTAGGCTGAGGCCTGTAGGTTTTCTGGCCTAGCGTGTCTTTGAAAGTTGCGCAGATCCGTCCTGCTAGTCCGGCATCCACGAGAGCAGCAACCCAAGAGAGCGATAATTGGCTACAGCTCCCTTATATGGGCAGGGGCTGGACTAGAGCTGATTGGTCCAATACTGCTGTCAATCACCTTCACAGAGAATTATGGGTAGCATGTGACCCAAGGACCTCCAAAGGTCCTCTAACATACCATACAGGAATTAACATAGTGACATGACCGAAGGTCCAGCGATGCTAATAAGGTAAGTATACTATACATTATATTCAATATATACACATTATTATTAAATATGTACATATAAACATCACAGAATTAGAATAGAAGAGAGGCGACTAGGGGCTGTCCCACCTGGGGGATCCTACCTGAGCATAGTTACTCTGACTTTGGGGACCACCATACAAGGTACGGTATGCAATACGGTACCGGGATACCACATTGGGCTTCAGAAATCTTCTCCTGTTGTTGTCTATAAAGGGAGATGTCATCACAGCATGACAGGAATACAAACAGATGTGGCTTTTGTCTTGCCACCGGATCAGGGGCGGATTCAGATCACCTTGTCCCCACGACCCCTGCTCCTCAGATTGCTCTGTCACCCATGCCTCTTTCCTTTAGACCCCTGTTACCCCTCTAGTCCTCTAGACCCCTCTCCTTCAGACCCCTGTCACCCCCCTGGTCCTCGAGACCCCTTTCCACAGATTCCTTATCCTCCAGAGACTTGTCACCTGCCCTCCAGATAGCTCTGTCACTCACACCCCTGTCCTACAGACCCCTCCCCTCCAGAACCCTGTTGCCCAGACCCCTCTCCTCTAGATCCCCAGCACCCAGGTCCCTCCCCTTCAGACCCCTCTCCTCCAGACCTTTGTCCTCCAGACCCCTCTCTTAAGGAGCCCTTTCCCCCCCCCCATACCCCTCTCTTCTAACCTCCAGATCCCTTACCTCAAGACTCCTCTCTGTTAGACCCCTGTCCCAGAACCCCTCTCCTCCATATCCCTGTCCCCCAGACTCTTCTGTCTCCCATCAATATCAGAGTTGAATCTCCAGAGGGAAGTCGTGAAATGATGGTTCCAGCTGCCACACCGATGCACATGTGGGGTGAGGAGGAGTCAGTGCAGCCAGGTGCCAGGCTACCTCTATTGCTCAATACCTGGCTGTGCAGACTCCTTCTTAACACGTAAGTGTAGGCCACACACAAAACACAAGATCCAAGTCTCAGACCTGCATCTATCACCCACAGTCCCTCTTTTAAGTTGCAACTGGGGGCAAAACTGGGGGTGGATTCCATCATTATTGTTTCTCTTGCATGATTTCCTAGGAGGGGATGTATTGCACCCATTACTGCCTGGTTTCAATGCCCATGTCAGACTCAGTATATACAAAGATATTATTCCCTAGAATAATTGCTTCTGGAGGAAAATATTTCAATAAACATGGAGTATGACAGAACCTGTACAGCAGTGTATGAAGACTAAATGGCTCTGTGCACTGTAGAACAGGTTCTGTACCAGTATGTATGAGTCCTTAAATTGAATTGTGTCCATTGTTAAAATCAAGTTTTTATGTTAAACATTTAATTTTAGGAATTTTTGGTGTTTTTTTGCCTCATTTTTCATTTTCTTATATTTTTAAATAATCCTGAAATCTTACAGCTTTCATCCAGTAAAAGAGGACACCATAGATAGATATAATAGGTAAATAAAATCTGAAAAACCAATGCAGCACTCCAGGATAGTCAATAAAACTGATCAAAAATGTATTCGATCATACAAAGTATAAAAGGGTATATTCACATGGCAGAATTTCCACATGCGGAATTCCGCACGGATCCCACATGCGGATTCTGCATCAATTAAAACCCAATAGACTGCAATTGGATTCAGCACTCACATTAACACTTCAGAATTTCTGCATGCGGATTGCACATGGATTCCACTCAAAATCCGCACAAGCCAGAAACCACCCAAATGAATGCAGACACGGAATTGGTGCTAATGTGCGTAAATTTAGTCGTGTGATTATAGCCTAATAACAGTGACATTTCTTTCCCTCTCCAGGGTCTCTCTTCCCTCTGGAAAGGGTCGAAATGTCGCTTTTACACTTTGTTTGATGGAATAAATATTTAAGCACATTTTTCACTATCCTGGAGTGCTGTATTAATCTTTAAGGTTTTGTATACTATGGTACTTTGTGGACCTTGCCTTTTACAATTGCATGCACCCGCCTCTTAAGAATTTTACTCTTTCTTTACAAGAGTGCTGCTGTATCTGCTTTTTCTAGATATAATAAGTAGATAGAATAAGTGATGCATAGAGCTTAGCTTAGCCCACCCCATGTATAATTACACAAACGGGGAGAACAAACTAGTGCGGCGGCACCACTCACGGACCTCTTTGGATCGCCACCACGAATAACCTGGTTCCCGGTACGGGGTGGGGGATACATTCATACAATAGCAATGTCCAAAGAAAAAACGAAGACCACACTCACCAATCCAGGGAACTGTATCAGCTTTATTCAGGAACTAAAATACAGCAACAAACAGCGTGCAGTACATGGTTCCAAGCCCATGTCAGACTCAGTATATACAAAGATATTATTCCCTAGAATCATTGCTTCTGGAAGAAAATATTTCAATAAACATGGAGTATGACAGAACCTGTACAGCAGTGTATGAAGACTAAATGGCTCTGTGCACTGCAGAACAGGTTCTGTACCAGTATGTATGAGTCCTTAAATTGAATTGTGTCCATTGTTAAAATCAAGTTTTTATGTTAAACATTTAATTTTAGGAATTTTTGGTGTTTTTTTGCCTCATTTTTCATTTTCTTATATTTTTAAATAATCCTTAACCCCTTAAGGACATAGGGCGTATCCATACGCCCCCGTTTCCAAGTCCTTAAGGACCGAGGGCGTATGGATACGCCCTGAGCATTTCCGGCCCCCACCGCTAGCCGGAGGGGAGCCGGAGCCGGATGCCTGCTGAAATCGTTCAGCAGGCATCCCGGCATATCGCCCAGGGGGGTCATTATGTCCCCCCATGTCGGCGATTGCCGCAGATCGCTGGACAATTCAGTCCAGCGATCTGCGGCAGATTCCGGGTCAATCGGGTCTCCAGTGACCCGATGACCCGGAATTACTGGCTGATCGGGGCCGTCAGAGACGGCCCCGAACAGCCATTGCCAGCAGGGGTGAGGTGGCACTGGTGCCACCTCAAGATCGCCCTGATTCGTCGACCGGATTACCGGCCGACCAATCAGGGCGCCTACTGCGGGTGTCACTCCCACAACCCGCTCCGCCCCTCTTCCGGAGGACGTGAGCGGGTGCGGGAAGACGACCCCCGGTGCTGGGGACCCCGATCCCCGGCGTCCCTGTTGGGATCGGGCCCCAGGAGCAGCGGCGGCGGCGGAGACGACGAGGGACTGACCTGTGCTGCTGGATCGTTGGAGGTGAGTGACAGCCTCCTGCTGTTGCTTAGCAACAGCTCCCAGCATGCAACAAGGGCATGCTGGGAGCTGTAGTTATGCAACAGCAGGAGGCAGACCACCACAACTCCCAGCATGCCCTTATGGGCATGCTGGGACTTGTAGTTTTGCAACAGCTGAAGGCACATTCTTTCTATGTAAAAGTGTACCTTCAGCTGTTGTGTAACTACAACTCCCAGCTTGCACAATCAGCTAAAGTGCATGCTGGGAGTTGTAGTGGTGCATCTGGTGGTTGCATAACTACAACTCCCAGCATGCCCGTTGGCTGTCGGTGACTGCTGAGAGTTGTAGTTTTGCAACAGCTGAAGGCACACTGAGTTAAGTAGTAAACCAGTGTGTCTCCAGCTGTTGCATAACTACAATCCCCAGCATCCCCAGCCAATGTAGTATGCCTCCGGCTGTTGCATAACTACAACTCCCAGCATGCCCATGCGACTGTACCCTAAAAACACTACACTAACACAAAATAAAATAAAAAGTAAAAAACACTACGTATACACATACCCCTACACAGCCCCCCTCCCCTCCCCAATAAAAATGAAAAACGTCTGGTACGTCACTGTTTCCAAAACGGAGCCTCCAGCGGTTGCAAAACTACAACTCCCAGCATGCACTGATAGACCGTCCATGGTGGGAGTTGTAGTTTTGCAACAGCTGGATGTTCCCCCCCCCCCCCCCCAATGTGAATGTACAGGGTACACTCACATGGGCGGAGGATTACAGTAAGTATCCGGCTGCAAGTTTGAGCTGCGTCAAATTTTCTGCCGCAGCTCAAACTGCCAGCGAGAAACTACTGTGAACCCCCCGCCCGTGTGACTGTACCCTAAAAACACTACACTACACTACCACAAAATAAAATAAAAAGTAAAAAACACTACATATACACATACCCCTACACAGCCCCCCTCCCCAATAAAAATGAAAAACGTCTGGTACGCCACTGTTTCCAGAACGGAGCCTCCAGCTGTTGCAAAACAACTACTCCCAGTATTGCCAGATAGCCACTGACTGTCCAGGCATGCTGGGAGTTTTACAACAGCTGGAGGCCCCCTGTTTGGGAATCACTGGCGTAGAATACCCCTATGTCCACCCCTATGCAATCCCTAATTTAGGCCTCAAATGCGCATGGCACTCTCACTTTGGAGCCCTGTCGTATTTCAAGGCAACAGTTTAGGGCCACATATGGGGTATCGCCGTACTCGGGAGAAATTGGGCTTCAAATTTTGTGGGGTATTTTTTGCTATTACCCTTTTTAAAAATGTAAAATTTTTGGGAAAACAAGCATTTTAGGTAAAAAAAAAAATTAGTTTTTTACATATACAAAAGTCATAAAACACCTGTGGGGTATAAAGGTTCACTTAACCCCTTGTTACGTTCCCCGAGGGGTCTAGTTTCCAAAATGGTATGCCATGTGTTTTTTTTTTTGCTGTCCGGGCACCATAGGGGCTTCCTAAATGCGGCATGCCCCCAGAGCAAAATTTGCTTTCAAAAAGCCAAACGTGACTCCTTCTCTTCTGAGACCTGTAGTGCGCCAGCAGAGCACTTTTCACCCCCATATGGGGTGTTTTCTGAATCGGGAGAAATTTGGCTTCAAATTTTGGGGGGTGTTTTCTGCTATTACCCTTTTTAAAAATGTAAAAATTTTGAGAAACCAAGCATTTTAGGTAAAAAAAAATAAAAAATGTTCACATATGCAAAAGTCGTGAAACACCTGTAGGGTATTAAGGTTCACATTACCCCTTGTTACGTTCCCCGAGGGGTCTAGTTTCCAAAATGGTATGCCATGTGTTTTTTTTTGCTGTTCTGGCACCATAGGGGCTTCCTAAATGCGGCATGCCCCCAGAGCAAAATTTGCTTTCAAAAAGCCAAATGTGACTCCTTCTCTTCTGAGACCTGTAGTGCGCCAGCAGAGCACTTTTCACCCCCATATGGGGTGTTTTCTGAATCAAGAGAAATTGGGCTTCAAATTTTGGGGGGTATTTCCTGCTATTACCCTTTTTAAAAATGTTAACATTTTGGGAAACCAAGCATATTAGGTAAAAAATAAAAAAAATGTTTTACATATGCAAAAGTCGTGAAACACCTGTAGGGTATTAAGGTTCACATTACCCCTTGTTACGTTCCCCGAGGGGTCTAGTTTCCAAAATGGTATGCCATGTGGTTTTTTTTTGCTGTTCTGGCACCATAGGGGCTTCCTAAATGCGACATGCCCCCAGAGCAAAATTTGCTTTCAAAAAGCCAAATGTGACTCCTTCTCTTCTGAGACCTGTAGTGCGCCAGCAGAGCAATTTTCACCCCCACCCCCATATGGGGTGTTTTCTGAATCGGGAGAAATTGGGTTTCAAATTTTGGGGGGTATTTTCTGCTATTACACTTTTTAAAAATGTAAAATTTTTGGGAAACCAAGCATTTTAGGTAAAAAAAATATATTTTTTTTACATATGCTAAAGTCGTGAAACACCTGTGGGGTATTAAGATTCACTTTACCCCTTGTTACGTTCCCTGAGGAGTCTAGTTTCCAAAATGGTATGCCATGTGTGTTTTTTTGCTGTTCTGGCACCATAGGGGCTTCCTAAAGGTGACATGCCCCCCAAAAACCATTTGACGCTCCTTCCCTTCTGAGCCCTCTACTGCGCCCGCTGAACAATTAACATAGACATATGAGGTATGTGCTTACTCGAGAGAAATTGGGTTTCAAATACAAGTAAAAATTTTCTCCTTTTTACCCCTTTCAAAAATTCAAAAATTGGGTCTACAAGAAAATGCGAGTGTAAAAAATGAAGATTTTGAATTTTCTCCTTCACTTTGCTGCTATTCCTGTGAAACACCTAAAGGGTTAATACACTTACTGAATGTCATTTTGAATACTTTGGGGGTGTAGTTTTTATAATGGGGTCTTTTATGGGGCATTTCTAATATGAAGGCCCTTCAAATCCACTTCAAACGTGAACTGGTCCATGAAAAATAGCGAGTTTGAAAATTTTGTGAAAAATGTAAAAATTGCTGCTGAACTTTGAAGCCCTCTGGTGTGTTCCAAAAGTAAAAACTCATAAATTTTATGATGCAAACATAAAGTAGACATATTGTATATGTGAACCCAAAAAAAATATATTTTGAATATCCATTTTCCTTACAAGCAGAGAGCTTCAAAGTTAGAAAAATGCAAAATTTTCATTTTTTTCATCAAATTTGGTGATTTTTCACCAAGAAAGGATGCAAGTTACCATAAAATTTTACCACTAAGTTAAAGTAGAATATGTCACGAAAAAACAATCTCGGAATCAGAATGATAACTAAAAGCATCCCAGAGTTATTAATGTTTAAAGTGACAGTGGTCAGAATTGCAGAAAACACTCCGGTCCTTAAGGTGAAAAAGGGCTCGGTCCTTAAGGGGTTAAATCTTACAGCTTTCATCCAGTAAAAGAGGACACCATAGATAGATATAATAGGTAAATAAAATCTGAAAAACCAATGCAGCACTCCAGGATAGTCAATAAAACTGATCAAAAATGTATTCGATCATACAAAGTATAAAAGGGTATATTCACATGGCAGAATTTCCACATGCGGAATTCCGCACGGATCCCACATGCGGATTCTGCATCAATTAAAACCCAATAGACTGCAATTGGATTCAGCACTCACATTAACACTTCAGAATTTCTGCATGCGGATTGCACATGGATTCCACTCAAAATCCGCACAAGCCAGAAACCACCCAAATGAATGCAGACACGGAATTGGTGCTAATGTGCGTAAATTTAGTCGTGTGATTATAGCCTAATAACAGTGACATTTCTTTCCCTCTCCAGGGTCTCTCTTCCCTCTGGAAAGGGTCGAAATGTCACTTTGTTTGATGGAATAAATATTTAAGCACAGTTTTCACTATCCTGGAGTGCTGTATTAATCTTTAAGGTTTTGTATACTATGGTACTTTGTGGACCTTGCCTTTTACAATTGCCTGCACCCGCCTCTTAAGAATTTTACTCTTTCTTTACAAGAGTGCTGCTGTATCTGCTTTTTCTAGATATAATAAGTAGATAGAATAAGTGATGCATAGAGCTTAGCTTAGCCCACCCCATGTATAATTACACAAACGGGGAGAACAAACTAGTGCGGCGGCACCACTCACGGACCTCTTTGGATCGCCACCACAAGTATGGGGTGGGGGATACATTCATACAATAGCAATGTCCAAAGAAAAAACGAAGACCACACTCACCAATCCAGGGAACTGTATCAGCTTTATTCAGGAACTAAAATACAGCAACAAACAGCGTGCAGTACATGGTTCCAAGCCCATGTCAGACTCAGTATATACAAAGATATTATTCCCTAGAATCATTGCTTCTGGAAGAAAATATTTCAATAAACATGGAGTATGACAGAACCTGTACAGCAGTGTATGAAGACTAAATGGCTCTGTGCACTGCAGAACAGGTTCTGTACCAGTATGTATGAGTCCTTAAATTGAATTGTGTCCATTGTTAAAATCAAGTTTTTATGTTAAACATTTAATTTTAGGAATTTTTGGTGGTTTTTTGCCTCATTTTTCATTTTCTTATATTTTTAAATAATCCTTAACCCCTTAAGGACATAGGGCGTATCCAATGGTAAAGGTTTCTGGGAATGCACCTGCATGGGACCTGTGCAGAGATAAATATACATGGGAATGTCCAAAGAAAAAACGAAGACCGCACTCACCAATCCAGGGAACTGTATCAGCTTTATTCAGGAACTAAAACACAGCAATATGCAGCATGCAGTACATGGTTCTAAGCAGCATCAGGTAAGGATAGCGGGGCGGGTGAGTCACAGGTGTGGGGTGTGAGAATCAAGGCAACGAGTCGTTTCACGCCATGACTGATGATTCATCCGGCTTGTCTAAAGGGGATGTTCCCTGGGTTTTTATACCTGTGCTCCAGTGGGAGAAACCCTTAGCAACAGAAAAAACCACATAGTGAAACTAAAATATGCAAAAAATATATAAAATTAGCAATATTATAATGCTATGTCAGACTCAGTATATACAAAGATATTATTCCCTAGAATCATTGCTTCTGGAGGAAAATATTTCAATAAACATGGAGTATGACAGAACCCGTACAGCAGTGTATGAAGACTAAATGGCTCTGTGCACTGCAGAACAGGTTATGTACCACTGTGTATGAGTCCTTAAATTGAATTGTGTCCATTGTTTAAATCAAGTGTGTGGGGCGTGAGAATCAAGGCAACGAGTCGTTTTACGTCATGACTGACGCTTCATCCGGGCTGTCTAAAGGGGATACTTCTTACGTAGAAGGAAATGATACCAATACCAGTAACCTGTTTGAATGTTTCTTATATGGAAGTGCTGTTACGTCGTGTATACCCTACTTTGCGCATGTGGCAGGTTTTACATTGGGAAAACCATTAGGCCACTGTTTCACGGATCATGTTAGGTCGCTGAGTACAGGAGTGGGAGCTACCAGGTTTATAGCCCACATCAATAAGTGCCATGCAGAGGAGCCCATCCCCTTTAAATTTAGTGCAATAGAAAAAGTGGAATATGCTGGAAAAGGTAGAAATAAAAACCCAGAACTCCTAAGGAGAGAATCCAAATGGATCCTCCGAACGGACGCATTAGGCCAATTAGGTTTAAACATATAGTTTCACATTCCATGAACATGCAAATGAGGCTTAAGGATGAATACCTTAAAGGGGTACTCACGTGGAAAACTTTTTTTAAATTAACTGGTGCCAGAAAGTTAAACAGATTTGTAAATTACTTCTATTAAAAAATCTTTATCCTTCCAGTACTTTTTAGGGGCTATATACTACATAATAAATTATTTAATTTTTAGATTTATCTCATGTCATGACCACAGTTCCTAAAATGGACAGCAGAGGTCAGCAGAGAGCACTGTGGTCATGACATCAGAGAAATCTAAAAAGAAAAGCATTTCCTCTGTAGTATATATAGCCCCTAAAAAGTACTGGAAGGATTAAGATTTTTGAAAAGAGGTAATTTACAAATCTGTATAACTTTCTGGCACCAGTTAAAAAAAAAAAAAGTTTTCTAAGGGAGTACCCCTTTAAAGAAAAATTGAAGAGTGTTAGAGAAACTGGGAGAGGTCACTACGCTCATTAAGCCCCAAAGCCCCAGTGGCATCCAATAGAATGATCCACTTGGCTTCTTGTTGGAGCAAAAGAGTATCGCGGTCGATCCCAGCCTCTGAAAAAACTCTCTTGAGTCCCATGAATAGCATGACTACTGCCATGACTATTTTTAACGTTAAAAATAAACCGAGTTGCTCCCTTTTCAGTGCGTAGTGCGTAAAAATGCACCCTAATGCGCTGAAATAGGGGTCTTTTCGACTTCCCGACATAGAATCTCCCACAAGGACAATATTTACAATAGACTACATGAGTGGTCCTACACGTTATTAATTGGTTTACTTTAACCTCATATCCTTCTATTTTCAAATAACATTTATCTGCATTATGCTGACAAAAGGAACAGCTTCTACAAGGGAAATTTCCTCTGGGCATAGAGTTTTGCAACCAGTTTACAGAATCCTTGTGATTCTTATGTTTCATCTTCTTTTTAATGTAATCTCCTATAGTACCTGTTTTCTTGAACATAGCTATTGGTTTGTGGATGGCAACAAACTGCAAGTCTGAGTCATTTTCAACCATGAACCAATGGTTACGGATGTAGTTGCTTATCACTTGGTTCAGAGGTGTATTTCTAAAGGAAAAAACAAATCTCTTTTTCCTCTCATGATCTAGTTTTCTCCGGCTCCTACTAACAAGTAGCGCCTGTCTATCTAACTTAATAGCCTTCTCTAAAGCTTGCTGTATGATAGTATCAGGGTAACCTCTCTGAACTAGTCTGAGCTTAAGTTCTTCTGCCTGGTGTGGGAAAATGTCAAAATCACTATTGACACGTCTAAGCCGTACCATTTGGCTAAAAGGGATGGAATTTTTTGACATGTGATAAATGCGAGCTGTTATAATGAAGCAGTGAATTCTTTGCAATTTCCTTCCTATAGACTGAAGTGGAGATGTTGCCATTGACGACGTCAATGCCAACATCCAAAAAGTCGAGGTGAGATCCCCCGAACTGACTTGTAAAGAACATATTTGCATGATTATTAGAGTTCATGTACATCACAACACTCTTTTGCTCCAACAAAAAGCCAAGTGGATCATCCTCTTTAAGGTATTCATCCTTAAGCCTCTTTTGCATGTTCATGGAATGTGAAATTATTTCCCTGTTCTTGTGCTGTTTTTAACTATGCATTATAATATTGCTATTTTTATATATTTTTTGCATATTTTAGTTTCATTTTGTGTTTTTTTCTGTTGCTAAGGGTTTCTCCCACTTGAGCACAGGTATAAGAACCCAGGGAACATCCCCTTTAGACAGGCTGCATGAAGCGTCAGTCATGACGTGAAACGACTCGTTGCCTTGATTCTCACACCCCACACCTGTGACTCACCCGCCCCGCTATCCTTACCTGATGCTGCTTAGAACCATGTACTGCATGCTGCATATTGCTGTGTTTTAGTTCCTGAATAAAGCTGATACAGTTCCCTGGATTGGTGAGTGCGGTCTTCGTTTTTTCTTTGGACATTCCCATGTATATTTATCTCTGCACAGGTCCCATGCAGGTGCATTCCCAGAAACCTTTACCATTCTAGTGAATAGGGTCTGGGCCAGTCTATTGTTCCTATGTCTGTGGGAATTGCAGTAAAGCATATCTCCAAATGCTGTTTAAAACAGGTCAGGCAACATGGCTGCCACAATAATAATTTACAAAACATAAAATACAACCTGAAAATAGAAACTGATTAGAAACAAGTTCCAGTATTTGGCTCTGGCTCTAGGTGATACATTCCCTTTAACATAAAAAATACACAATTAGTTTTGAGACATTTTTCTTATATATACAGTGCATTCATAAAATATTAATACCTTTTTTTTTCACTTTTTTCCTAATCATTCTACTCAACAAACTCAATAATAACAAAGTGGAAATTAGGTAAGTAGAAATTTGGGTAAACAAACCCCAAGAATGTAAATAGAGAGGAGCGAACTTTAGAAAAATCTGATTCGGCCGATTCGACGAATTTTTCGAAAAAATTTGGTTTGATCCGAATTTATTAGTAGTGAATGTATATTAAAAACAGCTATTTCTGGACTACAGAGAGCCTCAATAGGGTGTAAAACACTTTGCTTTATTCTAATACGCATATGGAGTGTGCTGGGGTAGTGAAATAATACTGGTATTCAGTATGACATGCAGATTACAGGCATCGCTTTTAGAATCACTGCCCCAGAGTGGCACAATGACAGAGCCTAGAGGTGGCATCAGTATAAGGAGACCATATAGTGGCTGAATGACACAGCGTGGAGGTCATGGCTGCATGAGGAGACCATATAGTGGCTGAATGAAAAAGCTTGGATGTGGCTGAAGCATGAGGAGACCATATAGTGGCTGAATGACACAGCGTGGAGGTGTTGGCAGCATGAGGAGACCATATAGTGGCTGAATGACACAGCTTGGATGTGGCTGAAGCATCAGGAGACCATATAGTGTCTGAATGGCACAGCCTGGAGTTGGCCGCAGTATGAGTAGACACTAGGGCTTCACAATACCTAAGCTTAAAAGACGAATTTAGAAATTTAAATTGAAGATTTAGGGTAGCTAGTGCTCCCATAAAACATTTTTAGGCCCAGACCCAGGCCCAGTAGCATCAGTAAACCATATATTGGCTGAATGACACAGCCTGAAGTTGGCAGAAGCATGAGGAGACCATTGAAATGTAAGATTTTTAAATCGAAATGTAAGATTTTTAACTTGAAATTGAGGATTTTGAAATTTAAATTTTAACTCCCAAGTTTTAGTGTCCAGGTCCGCGGCGTGTGGGTACAAAGGACCAAATCTCACAAGGAATCACATACCACATGGCAGCACAATGACAGAGCCTGGAGGTGGCATCAGTATGAAGAGAACATATAGTGGCTGAATGGCACAGCCTGTAGTTGGCTGAAGCATGAGATGAGACAGCTTGGATGTGGCTGAAGCATCAGGAGACCATGAAGTGTGTGAATGGCACAGCCTGGAGTTGGCAGTAGCATGAGTAGACTCTAGGGCTTCACAATACCTAAGATTAAAAGACGAATTTTGAAATTTAAATTGAAGATTTAGGGTAGCTAGTGCTACCATAAAAAATTTTTTGACCCAGACCCAGGCCCAGTAGCATCAGTAAACCATATATTGGCTGAATGACACAGCCTGGAGTTGGCTGAAGCATGAGGAGACCATATAGTGTCTGAATGGCACAGCCTGGAGTTAGCAGAAGCATGAGGAGACCATTGAAATTTAAGATTTTTAAATAGAAATGTAAGATTTTTAACTTGAAATTGAGGATTTTGAAATTTAAATTTTAACTCCCAAGTTTTAGTGTCCCGGTCCCCGGCGTGTGGGTACAAAGGACCAAATCTCACAAGGAATCACATACCACATGGCAGCACAATGACAGAGCCTGGAGGTGGCATCAGTATGAAGAGAACATATAGTGGCTGAATGGCACAGCCTGGAGTTGGCTGAAGCATGAGATGAGACAGCTTGGATGTGGCTGAAGCATCAGGAGACCATGAAGTGTGTGAATGGCACAGCCTGGAGTTAGCAGTAGCATGAGTAGACTCTAGGGCTTCACAATACCTAAGATTAAAAGACGAATTTTGAAATTTAAATTGAAGATTTAGGGTAGCTAGTGCTACCGTAAAAAAAATTTTGACCGAGACCCAGGCCCAGTAGCATCAGTAAACCATATATTGGCTGAATGACACAGCCTGGAGTTGGCTGAAGCATGAGGAGACCATATAGTGTCTGAATGGCACAGCCTGGAGTTAGCAGAAGCATAAGGAGACCATTGAAATTTAAGATTTTTAAATAGAAATGTAAGATTTTTAACTTGAAATTGAGGATTTTGAAATTGAAATTTTAACTCCCAAGTTTTAGTGTCCCGGTCCCCGGCGTGTGGGTACAAAGGGCAAAATCTAACAAGGAGTCACATGTCACATGGCAGCACGATGACAGAGCCTGGAGGTGGCATCAGTATGAGGAGAACATATAGTGGCTGAATGGCACAACCTGGAGTTGGCTGAAGCATGAGAAGACCATGTAGTGGCTGAATGAGACAGCCTGGAGGTGGCATCAGTATGAGGAGACCATATAGTGGCTGAATGACTGCCTGGAGTTTCTGGCAGTATGGGGAGACCATATAGTGTCTGAAAGGCACAACCTGGAGATGGCTAAAGCATGAGGAAACCATATAGTGGCTGAATGGCACAGGCTGGAGTTTGTGGCAGCATGAAGAGACCGTAAACAGTGGGGATCAATAGTTTGGGCATCCCATGTCAAAATTTGTATTAATGTGCATAAAGAAGCCAAGGAAAGATTGAAAAATCTCCAAAAGGCATCACATTACAGATTAGACATTCTTATAATATGTCAACAAAAGTTATGTTTTATTTCCATCATTTACACTTTCAAAATAATAGAAAACAAAAAATGGCATGTGCAAAAGTTTGGGCACCCTGCAGAATTTATAGCATGCACTGCCCCCTTTGCAAAGCTGAGACCTGCCAGTGTCATGGATTGTTCTCGATCATCATCTGGGAAGACCAGGTGATGTCAATCTCAAAGGTTTTAAGTGCCCAGACTCATCTTACCTTACCCCAACAATCAGCACCATGGGTTCTTCTAAGCAGTTGTCTAGAAATCTGAAACTGAAAATAGTTGACGCTCACAAAGCTGGAGAAGGCTATAAGAAGATAGCAAAAAGTTTTCAGAAGTCAATATCCTCTGTTCGGAATGTAATTAAGAAATGGCATAAGGAACAGTGGAAGTTAAAGCAAGATCTGGAAGACCAAGAAAAATATCAGACAAAATAGCTCGCAGGATTGTGAGAAAAACTATTCAAAACCCACGTTTGACTGCACAATTCCTCCAGAAAGATCTGTCAGACACTGGAGTTGTGGTAAACTATTCCACTATAAAGAGATACTTGTACAAATATGGGCCCACATTTATGATTGTAGGTGTAAGTGAAGCATTTTTTTTACACCTTTTTCTTGTGTGCTGATAATATGTAGGATCACCAAATTTATTAACAGAGCATTTGATAAATTTTGTGCAGGTAAACATTTTCTAAAATTTCTCTCTTCACATACACTAAAAAGCTATGCCAGGTCTGGGATGGTGTAGTTTTAGAGAGTTTTCAGTGGCTTTGCGCCTTTTTACAAAAGGCGTTGTTCATAAATCCCTTCTATGTCATGTGTATTGCCAAAATCAGTGGAACGCAACTCAAAATTAGTGGATTGCAACTCAAAATCAGCGGAAATGTGTGAACAAAAAGGCGCAAAAAAGGTGCAAATAAACCCTGCTTGCACCTTTTTGTGCCTCTTGTAGACACAAAAAACAGTCTAAAGACAATGATAAATGTCGGCCATGGTCTTCATGGAAGAATCATCAGAAGAAAACCTCTTCTATGTCCTCACCACTAAAATCAGCGTTTGAACTTTGCAAATGAACATATAGACAAGCCTGATGCATTTTGGAAACAAGTTCTGTGGACCGAAGAGGTTAAAATTTTACTTTTTGGCCTGAATGAGCAAAGGTACGTTTGGAGAAGAAGGGGAACAGAATTTAATGAAAAGAACCTCTTTTCAACTGTTAAGCATGGGGGTGGATCAATCATGCTTTGGGGTTGTATTGCAGCCAGTGGCACAGGGAATATCTCACGAGTAGAAGGAAAAATGGATTCAATAAAATTTCAGCAAAATTTGGATGCTAACTTGATGCCATCTGTGAAAAAGCTGAAGTTAAAGAGAAGATGGCTTCTACAAATGAATAATGATCCTAAACACACATCGAAATCCACTGGTGATTACATCAAGAGGCATAAACTGAAGGTTTTGCCATGGCCTTCACAATCTCCTGACCTCAACATAATTGAAAATCTATGGATAGACCTTAAAAGAGCAGTGCGTGACAGCAAGCCCAGAAATCTCAAAAAAACTGGAAGACTTTTGAAAGGAAGAATGGGCAAAGATACCTCAAACAAGAATTGAAAGACTCTTGGCTGGCTACAAAAAGCATTTACAAGCTGTGATACTTGCCAAAGGGGGCAGTACAATATATTAACTCTTCAGGGTGCTCAAACTTTTGCAGATGCCACTTTTTTGTTTTCTGTTATTTTGAAAGTGTAAATGATGGAAATAAAATCTAACTTTTGTTGACATATTATAAGAATGTCTAATCTGTAATTTGATGCCTTTTGGAGATTTTTCCATCTTTCCTTGGCTTCTTTATGCACATTAATAAATTTTTTTACCTGGGGTGCCCAAACTTTTGATCCCCACTGTAGTGTCTGAATGGCACAGCCTGGAGTTGGCGGCAGATGAGGAGACAATAGGGCCTCACAATCTCTAAGAATAAAAGATGAATTTTGAAATTTCCATTGAAGATGTATGGTACCTAGTAGGGATGCACCGATATATCGGCGGCCGATACATATCGACTGAAAATAGCTATTTCGGGAAAATGCCGAAACAACAAAAAATGTGCCTATAATGACCCACCTCCCCTGCCCGCCCACAGCACAAGTTACAAACACTGCCAGTGGCTGAGGCGTAGTGTGTGGGGGGGGGGGGGGGTGCAGGGGGGGCCGGCCGCACCATCTGGGGGGGCGCGCTCTCCGGGATAGGAATACTTCTTTTTTATGTGCCTGGGCCGGATCCCGTGTGTGGCTGCAGGTGGGGGCCGTCCAGAGCATATAAAACCTAATACTGTATACTAAAAACCAGGGGGCCTCCAGCTGTTGTGAAACTACAACTCCCAGCATGCCCGGACCGCTGGAGGCCCCCTGGTTTTTAGTATACAGTATTAGTTTTTATATGCTCTGGTCGGCCCCCGCCTGCAGCCACACACGGGAGCCGGCCCGGGCACATAAAAAGAAGTATTCCTATCCCGGACATCCCTGTGTCCCGAAAAATCTTTTCGGGACATAAGGATGTCCGCCGGTCACTCATCATTCCCCGGCGTCCTCCTGCGATCCTCATTCGGTCCTTCGCTTCTCCGCCTCTATGGTTGTACGCATGGGACGTCACTGACGTCCCGTGCGTACAACCATAGAGACGCAGGAGGACCGCAGGATCGTCGCAGGAGAACGCGCGCTGGCCAGGGCCTGGTAAGTGACCGGCGGCGCGTCATCTTCTTGAGTGTTCCGGTCACCGCTCCTCCGGTCCCGACACCTACTGCTATGGTCCATAGGCCATAGCAGTAGATGTGACCCCGGGCCGGAGGAGCGGTGACCGAAACACTGTGGGGGCAGCAGTACAGACATACAGCCTCCAACCATACACTGTATATGGCTGGAAGCTGTATGTCTGTGGTGTGGGGGGAAGCTGCCTACTATTGTGGGGGAACTGCTGACCTAATGTGGGGAGGAGCTGCCTACAAATGTGGGGGGAGCTGCCTAATATTGTTGGGGGGGGAGCTGCCTAATATTGTGGGGGGGAGCTGCCTACAAATGTGGGGGGAGCTGCCTAATATTGTTGGGGGGGAGCTGCCTAATATTGTGGGGGGGGAGCTGCCTACAAATGTGGGGGGAGCTGCCTAATATTGTGGGGGAACTGCCTACTATTGTGGGGGGGAGCTGCCTACAAATGTGGTGGGGGAGCTGCCTAATATTGTGGGGGAACTGCCTACTATTGTGGGGAACCTGCCTACTATTGTGGGGGAACTACTGACCTAATGTGGGGGGAGGGAGCTGCCTACAAATGTGGGGGGAGCTGCCTAATATTGTTGGGGGGGAGCTGCCTAATATTGTTGGGGGGAGCTGCCTAATATTGTGGGGGAACTGCCTACTATTGTGGGGAACCTGCCTACTATTGTGGGGGAAATGCTGACCTAATGTGGGGGAGCTGCCTACTATTGTGGGGGAGCTGCCTACTATTGTGGGGGAGCTGCCTACTTTTGTGGGGGAGCTGCCTACTATTGTGGGGAGCTGCCTACTATTGTGGGGGAGCTGCCTACTATTGTGGGGGAGCTGCCTATTAATGTGGGGGAGCTCCCTACTATTGTGGGGGAGCTGCCTATTAATGTGGGGGAACTACGACCTAATGTGGGGAGCTGGCAATCTAATGTGGAGGAATCTAATCTAATGAGCGGAGCGCTGCATTTTACCAGAAGACGGGGAGAAGTCATTTTCGGTTTAGGTATCGGTTTCGGCCGGACACTTTTTTTTATTTCGGTTTCGTTTCGGTTCTGAAATTTCCATTTAGGTGCACCTCTAGTACCTAGTGCTACCATAAACATATATAGGTAATGTCCTAGGCCCAGCAGCATCACCATGTAGTTGCTGAATGACACAGACTGGAGCTGGCTGAAGCATCAGTAAACCATATATTGGATGAATGGCACAGTCTGGAGGTGGCTGAAGCATGAGAAGAGACCATATACAGTAGTTAGTCCCTCAAGTTACAATATTAATTGGTTCTGGGACGACCATTGTATTTTGAAACCATTGTATGTTGAGACCATAACTCTATGGAAACCTGGTAATTGGTTCTGAAGCCACCAAAATGTCATCCAAAAATAGGAAAAAGTGAGGATTAAAGATAAATAAGTAGATAACTAATATAAATAAAGCAAGTCCTTACATATAAAAGTAATAAAGATCTGCTGGGAGCTGTAAATCACTGTATATTTCAATGTTTCCCAACCAGAGTGCCTCCAGTTGTTGCAAAACTACAACTCCCAGCCTACGGCTGTCGGGGCATGCTGGGAGTTGTAGTTTTGCAACAGCTGGAGGCACCCTCTTTGGGAAACACTGGTCTATGTAGAGGACAGAAGCTTCTTCAGGGTCCTGTACAGAACACTCAATGTCCTAAAAAAAGGAAAATGGAGCCGCCCTCACCTGGGGTCCAAAGGAGCAGCTAACCCCTAACCCTGGCAGAGGTAAAGAGTACAGAAAATGTAATACCTTCCTGTACTGTTGGGGGTCGCTACCAGACACCAGTCAGTGCATGAACTTTAGGAATACATGGGTTTTACCAGTGAAATATCCATTCTGATTGGTCGGTTCTTCCAGTCATTGACATGTTTTGCAGATTCCATAGCATTGTATGTTGAGTCTGGTTTCAAGTTATAATGGTCCAGAAAAGACCATTGTATGTTGAAACTATTGTATGTTGAGGCCATTGTAAGTTGAGGGATCACTGCAGTGGCTGAATGAGACAGCTTGTAGGTGGCAGCAGCATCAGGAGTCCTGAAAGTGACCCGGTGACAGAGCGGTGCTGTGGGTGGCAATACCAGTACCCGGTGACGAAGGTGGGTTAAAAAAGATCTGATGCGGAGGAATGTTTGTAACTGGGGAGCAGCGCCTTAAATCTGTTTGGCACTATCCATATTTGTGAGGTGTTGGTGTGGCACCATAGTCAATCTACTCTCATGCATCAGGAATTGGTGGTTGGAAATCCGGGCTGATCCATGCCTGAATTTTCTTCACAAAGGTCAGTCTCTCCACATTTTTCTTGGACAGATGAGTTCTCCTTGGGGTGACTATGGCCCCCGCCGCACTAAACACCCTCTCTGATGGCACACTACTGGCCGAGCAGGACAGCTTTTCCAGGGAAAACTCTGCTAGTTGCGGCCACAAATCAAGGTTGGCTGCCCCGAAGTCCAGCAGATCTTCAAGGTGTGTTGGCATGGGCATGTCAAGGTATGCCACCACTGGCAGGTTCAGGTCCTGCTCCAGGTCTACCTGCTGCTGATGAGATGCTTCACTATGCAGGTGAAGAAAGCTACTCATCAGCGACTGTAGACTCAGGCTGCTGCTGATGGAGCTGGTACTGTTCTTGCCACCCCACCCCTCCCCAGGAGACAGTGGAAGGTGAGTGCAGGGGGGCCCTCTGATTCAGTCCTGCGAGAGGATGGACGACGGCGGCGATAGGCATCGGCCAACTGACTACATGGGATGCTTCTGTATTAGGTCAGTTTGTCCTCCTTCTCAGTGGGTGTAAAAAAGGCCCCTATTTTGTCGCGGTAGCGAGGGTCCAATAAGGTGGATTTCCAGAAGTCATCCCGCTGCCGAATGGTGACAATTTGGCTGTCACTACGCAAGCAAGTGAGCATGCATCGTGCCATTTGTGCAAGTGAATCGGAGGGGCTCCCTGCCTCCATCTCCACTGCATACTGCCACGGTTTGTCTGGGTCCTCTTGCCTTATTCATAATTCTCTAGCTCCTCTGACTGCTCCTGCTCCTCCTCTCCTGTCAAATTATAGAAATATTGCCCATTTGGCAAAACCTAAACTGTACTTCACTGTGCCCCTCCTCTTCCTCCAGTTCAGCCCCCACAGGGCTCATGTGGCCGTGTGATGTAGGTGCCACGTCTCCAGTGCCCTGATGAGCAATCGTTTCCAACACGTGTTGTAAGAAAGGAAGCAGTGGTATGACGTCCTTCATCCTATAATCCTGGCGAATTACTAATAATGTGGCTTCCTCAAGGGGCCTGAGCAAATGGCAGGTGTCACATATAAGCTGCCAATGGTTCACATTGAAATTACACAGGGGAGTACCCCACCCGATCATCGGTGATCTTCTCTGTTCGTACAGTCAGTCCAACATATGGAGGGTGGAATTCCAACATGTGGCAACTTCACAAATCAGAATATGTTGGGGGATACTGTTCTGATGCTGCAGCTCAAGGAGGGTGTGCTTTGCAGTGTATGAGTGGCTGAAGTGCATGCAAAGTTTTCTTCCCATTGTTAGGATGTCTTGCAAAGGGGGGAACACTTCAGGAACTGCTTCACAATCAGATTGAACACATGTCCCATGCAGGGCCCATGGCTCAGCCTTCCCAGTCGCAGCGCAGACAAGATGTTCTTCCCGTTGTCAGTCACCATGGTTCCCATTTCAGGTTTTCGTGGAGTAAGCCATGCTCCGATTTCTTTACAAATGACTTTTAGCAGTTCCTCCCCTGTGTGACTCCATTCGCCAAGGCAAATCATGTGAAGAACAGGGTGACACCGCCATGCCCTGCACACATGGTATGCTGAAGGCCCATTGAGACTTGTCTGGGCAGTGGAGGCTGAGGACATGGTGGAGGATGAGGTGGCGGAGTCGCACACTGTCACAGGACCAATGGCCTGAGAGCATAGAGGAGGAAGCCGCTGGACCTGTTGGTGTTGTGGCTGTGCAGGAACCACATTCACCCAGTGAGCCGTAAAGGACATGTATTGTCCCTGACCATAGTTACAGCTCCAGCTGTCAGCGCTGCCGTGCACTTTGGTACACACCGACAGGCTCAAGGACTGGACTACCTTCTCTTCCACAAATTTGTGCAGGGCTGGTACTGCCTTCTTCACAAAGAAATTACGGCTTGGGACTCTCCACCTCGGCTCGGCACAAGCCATCAGTTCTCTGAAAGGTGCAGAGTCCACCACTTGAAAAGGGAGGGACTGCAGCACCAGCAAGTTGGACAGGAGCACATTCAGCTTCTGCGACATTGGATGAGTGTGCGCATACTGTTGTCTCTTGGACATGGCTTCGCCGATGGATTGTTGGCGGAATGGCTGACTTAAAGTAGGAGGAGCAGGAGCATCTGCAGTGACAGAAGGAGGGTATGACACACAGCTCCTTCGGCTGAGGTGGTAGAGCCTTGGCTGGCTGTAAGAGGGAGCAGCGTGTCACTGGTTGATGCAGCAGGATGGACCACTACATCGGATCCACGGTTCTCCCAGGCCGCTTTATGGTGACAAAGTGCCGTGGTGCCAACATTGGGACCCTGGCCACGCTTCACATTCTGCCAACATATTTTGCATGTGGCTATGTGAACCTCCTCCGGATGCTTGATGAAAAACTGCCACACTGCCAAGTAGCTGATTTTCCCACCAACAGTCCGCATTAATTGACTGCTACTGCCTCTGTCTCCAGGAACCCCTGTTCCACCACCTCCTGGTAAGGTAGGCTGCCGTAAAGCAGGTGGCCTCCCCCGGGCACTTTTGGCTCCAGAATTTCCACTTCTGCTACCATGCTGACTGCCAACCATGCTACCACCTTGCTGGCTCAGCTGCTGCCTCACGGGCAACCTGCAACTCTCAACTCCTGATGATGATGAAGCCCCTTCTGCACACCAGCCGCTAATAACTTTTGGCTGTCCTTTCACAGTATGTAGGCCCTTGACAGATTAACAGGTACAAAATAGTACACTTCTTAGATGTACGTATGTGGTATGCACTTATGAGGGCAGAAAAATGTGATACAGTACGCTTAATAAACGTATTGTAGTAAAACACCAGCCGGTGATTACTTTTGGCTGTCCTCTCACAGTATGTAGGCCCTTGACAGGTTATCAGGTACAAAATAGTACACTACTTAAATGTAGGTATGGGGTAAGCACTTATGAGGGCAAAAAAATGTGCTACAGTACGCTTAATAAATGTATTTTAGTAAAACACCAGCTGGTGATTACTTTTGCCTGTCCTTTCACAGTATGTATGCCCTTGACAGATTAAGAAGTTCAAAATAGTACACTACTTAGATGTAGTTATGTAGTATGCACTTATGAGGGCAGAAAAAATGTGCTACTGAACGCTTCAAAAATAATTTGAGTAAAACACCAGCCGGTGATTACGTTTGACTGTTCTTTTTAACAGTATGTATGCCCTTGACAGATTAACAGGTACAAAATAGTACACTACTTAGATGTAGGCATGTGGTATGCATTTATGAGGGCAGAAAAATGCAGTACAGTACACTAAAAAAAAGTATTTTTTGCAGAACACAACAGTGCTGCAGCACAAAAAAGCTGTGTACTAAACACAAAATTTCACTCTGTCAAAGACTATTAGGAATGGACTGCTAGGTATTATACCGTCTACAGACTAGTATAACCAGCAGATGATTTGTTGTGGAACAAAGACACAGAATTGCGCTGAAAAATTCTTCCTGCCTCCTCTGCTAAGGTTTATGAAGTTGAGGCAACTTGTTGAAATGTATGACGCAACACACAGCTATCTGCCCCTCTCTGTAATACACTCTGTAATACAATGCTGAAGAAAGTAACTGGGAAGTTAATGGCTGCAGTAAAAATCCTTTTCAGTGAAAAAAACACTCTGTCCACCAGAACGCTGATGTGACTAGGATGTGAAATGCTGCTGGAATGAGCTTTTCTGTGTAACACACACAGCGATGTCCGTCCTATCTGTATGCAGTGTAATGAATGATATGACGAGCTGCAAAATGGCTGCCGAATGTATAGGGCTGTCACATCACAGGGGTGACTGGCTACATCCTGCATGTGATTCAGGGTCATCCCGCCTACTTCCCTTCCCGCCTTGCCTTCCTGGCTTCCCAGCGTTCCTTGCCCCATGTACTTACATGTGGATCTGCCATTTTAGATGCCCTGGAGTGATTCGAGCGATAGAATCACGGCGATATTTGCATTCAATGCGAATCAACATTCCTAAGGAGTTCTCATCTCTAAATATAAATATAAATATTTTAAATATGCAATAAAATATCACACAGTATTTAGACTGGTGCAACCCTATGTGAACACAAAAACAGGGCATACTCTGCCAGACAGTAGTCTCTTGGAGATGCTCGTGACACAGTAGGAAGGACAAGAGCCAACAGTCAACTGGGATACATACAGTATACGTAAGTATTTAATTCTTATTAGCTTAATTTGAGGATAACAAGTACAGCATCATGTTTTATTTTTTATTTTTTTATTGCTGACCTTAATTAACTAAGTGTATTCACTTAAAGTATACGTTTTAATGGGCAAACCAAATATATGGGGCTTGTTTTATTCTTTTCCATTGCTCCCATAAAGGGATCCCAGGCCATAGGAGGGGTCCACATAAAGATCCCAGGTGAATGCTTGGATTATCCAACCTAAACGTGGGCAGACCTGACACAGAGAAAAACTTTAATGGAAAGATTTGCACTTTTTTTCTGTGGTTTGGACCAACAAATTGATGTGGAAATTTAAAATATTAATCACAACAACAAGCGACTTTCTCTAACATACTGATCAGCAGATGTTAAGATCCTGCGCAGTAATCCTATAAGATGTAGCATGATCATTATTTCCAGATTACTGTCTTTAATCCATCACTGCTGAAAAACTGATTTGTGACAGAATTCAAGCCAGTCAAAATTCCAAATGCAGAAATATCTATCATGTTCTCACTTACAAATTTATTAAGCTCTCAACAATTGGGTTGACCTAATATGGGGAACCACACATTTTTTTTTAAATAAATAAATAAAAATACATAAAATGTGTGGGGTTACCTGTATTTTCATTCTTAGCCAGAGACCAACCAAGTAGCAACAGCCTGGCATTACCTGGGTGAGTGAAGACCAGTGTTATTGGTCCTCCCCAGCCTAAACAACGTCAGCCTGTTACTGCTTAGGCCTGGAAGCACCAATTTTGATGCTCCAGTCCTGTTGGTTTTGGCTCTTCACTGTACCTCTGTGGCAGTTGGTACCGGGGTAATAATTGGGGGTTAGCGCTAGCTGTTCTTGGGGACAACACCCCGGCTTAGTAATGGACTCTGTCTATGAGATGGCTTCCACTACTAATCCTGAAAATTTATTTTAAAAAAAAAACATATTAAAAACACTTTTTATTACAAAAAAACACTCCCCCAGCCCTTGTTAACCATTTTATTGATATTTAATAAATAAAGCCAGTCACTGAAGTCCACGAAAACCGAAATAGTCCACAGGATACACGGATCAGAAACGAGAAGAAAAAATAAAACATGAAAAATGTGTTAGTCAGAGCCTTTAGATGTTTCCCAGATAGCATTTTAATCCAGTTCATGCGCATTATAACTTTGTTTATTAGGTTTAGTTCTGGTGAACCATTTAGGATGCTCTTACACACAGTGCAGCCGTGGCTGCTACATATGTTCCTCAATTGCATATGCTAATGCAGGGGTCGGCAATGTGCATTTGAGTGGCCCGCAAGGGAGCGCCGACCGATGGCACAGTAATTAACTGGGGCCAGTCTCGGGACGCCATCACTTACCAGCACTGGCTGGTGGTATGAGATGTGCCTGCATGTAGCACGTCCATTATCAGCAGTGCTGAATACGTGGCCTGGAATGTCGAATGATCTGTCCCCCTCTCCCTGCCCAGTTAGTTATTGTGGTGCAGGGAAAGGGAACATTTTTTCTCCTTTCCTCCTGTCACCTCATTCAGCTGCCATGCTCCGCTGTCTGTCAGCAGCACGGAGGGGGAGTGAGATCGCTCTGTGTTCTGTACCGGCAGCTGTGAGGAGGCTGGAGGAGGTCAGGTCAGGGGTCACTGCTAAAGTGAGTCTCCTGTATTATTCTGTGGAATACCTTCAGCTTAGCTCCTGGCTATGACAACAGCTCTCCCGCCCCAGAGATGGTCTCTGGTCTCTGTCAGTCTTTAGATACCCATAACAGTGTGTAATTCACAGATCCCCATAACTGTGTCATCTACAGATCCCCCATAACAGTGTGTCATTTACAGATCCCCATAAAAGTGTGTCACCTACAGACCCCCATAACAGTTTGTCATCTACAGATTGTGCAGCGGGTTGATTCTGGGGTTTTTAATATACATGGAGTGATTCTGGGGTCTGTATTATGGTGGGTGGTGATTCTGGGGTCTGTATTATGGTGGGGTCTGATTCTGGGGTCTGTATTATGGTGGGAGCTGATTCTGGGGTCTGTATTATGGTGGGTGGTGATTCTGGGGTTGGTATTATGGTGGGAGCTGATTCTAGGGTCTGTATTATGGTGGGTGGTGATTCTGGGGTCTGTATTATGGTGGGTGGTGATTCTGGGGTCTGTATTATGTAGGGCGGTGATTCTGGGGTCTGTGTTATGTAGGACGGTGATTCTGGGGTCTGTGTTATGGGGGGGTTTGATTCTGGGGTCTGTATTATGGTGGGAGCTGATTCTGGGGTCTGTTTTATGGTGGGTGGTGATTCTGGGGTCTGTATTATGTAGGACGGTGATTCTGTGGACTGTATTATGTAGGGAGACGATTTCGGGGTCTGTATTATGCAGTGCGGTGATTCTGGGGTCTGTATTATGGTGGGTGGTGATTCTGGGGTCTGTATTATGGTGGGTGGTGATTCTGGGGTCTGTATTATGGTGGGAGCTGATTCTGGGGTCTGTATTATGGTGGGGACTGATTCTGGGGTCTATATTATGGTGGGGTCTGATTCTGGGGTCTGTATTATGGTGGGCGGTGATTCTGGGGTCTGTATTATGGTGGGTGGTTATTCTGGGGTCTGTATTATGGTGGGGTCTGATTCTGGGGTCTGTATTATGGTGGGAGCTGATTTTGGGGTCTGTAATATGGTGGGTGGTGATTCTGGGGTCCGTATTATGGTGGGCGGTGATTCTAGTGTCAGTATTATGGTGGAGTCTGATTCTGGGGTCTGTATTATGGTGGGGTCTGATTCTGGGGTCTGTATTATGGTGGGAGCTGATTTTGGGGTCTGTAATATGGTGGGTGGTGATTCTGAGGTCTGTATTATGGTGGGTGGTGATTCTGGGGTCTGTATTATGGTGGAGTCTGATTCTGGGGTCTTTATTATGGTGGGTTGTGATTTTGGTGTCAGTAATATGGTGGAGTCTGATTCTGGGGTTTGTATTATGGTGGGGTCTGCTTCTGGGATCTGTATTATGGTGGGGTCTGATTCTGGGATCAGTGTTATGGTGGAGTCTGATTCTGGGGTCTGTATTATGGTGGGTGGTGATTCTGGGGGGTCTGTATTATGGTGGGTGGTGATTCTGGGGTCTGTATTATGGTGGGTGGTGATTCTGGGGTCTGCATTATGGGGGTGGTGATTCTGAGGTATGTGTTGTGGTGGGGTCTGATTCTGGGGTCTGTATTATAGTGGGAACTGATTCTGGGGTCTGTATTGTGGTGGAGTCTGATTCTGGGGTCTGCATTATGGTGGGGTCTGTTTTATGGTGGGGTCTGATTCCGGGGTCTGAATTATGGTGGGTGGCGATTCTGGGGTCTGTATTATGATGGGTGGTGATTCTGGAGTCTGTATTATGGTGGTGATTCTGGGGTCTGCATTATGGTGGGGTCTGTTTTATGGTGGGGTCTGATTCCGGGGTCTGAATTATGGTGGGTGGCGATTCTGGGGTCTGTATTATGGTGGGTGGTGATTCTGGGGTCTGTATTATGGTGGGGTCTGATTCTGGGGTCTGTATTATGTTGGGGTCTGATTCTGGGATCTGTATTATGGTGAGTGATGATTCTGAGGTCTGTATTATGGTGGGTGGTGATTCTGGGGTCTGTATTATGGTATGGACTGATTCTGGGGTCTGTATTATGGTGGGTGGTGATTCTGGGGTCTGTATTATGGTGTGGACTGATTCTGGGGTCTGTTTTATGGTGGGGTCTGATTCTGGGATCTGTATTATGCTGGAGTCTGATTCTGGGGTCTGTATTATGGTATGACTGATTCTGGGGTCTGTACTATGGTGGGTGGTGATTCTGGGGTCTGTATTATGGTGGGTGGTGATTCTGGGGTCTGTATTATGATGGCGTCTGATTCTTGGGCCTGTATTATGGTGGGGTCTTATTCTGGGGTCTGAATTATGGTGGGGACTGATTCTGGGGTCTGTATTATTATTGGGTTTGTTTCTGGGGTTTGTATTATGGTGGAGTCTGATTATGAGGTCTGTATTATGGTGGGGTCTGATTCTGGGGTCTGTATTATGGTGGGGATAGATTCTTGGGTCTGTATTATGGTGGGTGGTGATTCTGGAGTCTGTATTATGGTTAGGATTGATTCTTGGGTCTGTATTATGGTGGTGATTCTGGGTTCTGTATTATGGTGGGGTCTGATTTTGGGGTCTGATTCTGGGGTCTGTATTATGGTGGGTGGTGATTCTGGGATCTGTATTATGGTGGGGTCTGATTCTGGGGTCTGTATTATGGTGGGGTCTGATTCTGGGATCTGTATTATGGTGAGTGATGATTCTGAGGTCTGTATTATGGTGGTGGTGATTCTGGGGTCTGTATTATGGTATGGACTGATTCTGGGGTCTGTATTATGGTGGGTGGTGATTCTGGGGTCTGTATTATGGTGTGGACTGATTCTGGGGTCTGTTTTATGGTGGGGTCTGATTCAGGGATCTGTATTATGCTGGAGTCTGATTCTGGGGTCTGTATTACGGTATGACTGATTCTGGGGTCTGTATTATGGTGGGTGGTGATTCTGGGGTCTGTATTATGTAGGGCGGTGATTCTGGGGTCTGTATTATGGTGTGGACTGATTCTGGGGTCTGTATTATGGTGGGGTCTGATTCTGGGGTCTGAATTATGGTGTGGACTGATTCCTGGGTCTATATTATGGTGGGTAGTGATTCTGGGGTCTGAATTATGGTGGGTGGTGATTCTGGGGTCTGTATTATGGTGGGTGGTGATTCTGGGGTCTGTATTATGGTGGGTGGTGATTCTGGGGTCTGTATTATGGGGGGGGTCTGATTTTGGGGTCTGTATTATGGTGGAGTCTGTTTCTGGGGTCTTTATTATGGTTGGTGGTGATTCTGGGGTCTGTATTATGGTGAGTGGTGATTCTGGGGGTCTGTATTATGATGGGGTCGGATTCTGGGGTATGTATTATGGTGGGTGGTGATTCTTGGGCCTGTATTATGGTGGGGACTGATTCTGGGGTCTGTATTATGATGGGGTTTGTTTCTGGGGTCTGTATTGGTGGGGACTGATTCTGGGGGTCTGTATTATGGTGGGCTCTGATTCTGGGGTCTGTATTATGGTGAGGATTGATTCTTGGGTCTGTATTATGGTGGGGTCTGTATTATGGTGGGTGGTGATTCTGGGGTCTGTATTATGGTGGGTGGTGATTCTGGGGTCTGTATTATGGTGGGGTCTGATTTTGGTGTCTTATTCTGGGGTCTGTATTATGGTGGAGTCTGATTTTGGGGTCTGTATTATGGTGGGTGGTGATTCTGGGATCTGCACTATGGTGGTTGGTGATTCTGGGGTCTGTATTATGATGGGAGCTGATTCTGGGGTCTGTATTATGGTGGGTGCTGATTCTGGGGTCTGTATTATGGTGGGAGCTGATTCTGGGGTCTGTATTATGGTGGGTGGTGATTCTGGGGTCTGTATTATGGATGGTGGTGATTCTGGGGTCTGTATTATGGTGGGTGGTGATTCTGAGGTCTATATTATGGTGGGGTCTGATTCTGGGGTCTGTATTATGGTGGATGGTGATTCTGTGGTCTCTATTATGGTGGGTGGTGATTCTAGGGTCTGTATTATGGTGGGTGGTGATTCTGGGGTCTGTATTATGGTGGGGTCTGATTCTGAGGTCTGTATTATGGTGGGTGGTTATTCTGGGGTCTGTTTATGGTGGGGTCTGATTCTGAGGTCTGTATTATGGTGGGTGGTTATTCTGGGATCTGTATTATGGTGGATGGTGAATCTGTGGTCTGTATTATGGTAGGTGGTGATTCTGTGGTCTGTATTATGGGGGGGGGGGTCTGATTCTGGGGTTTGAATTATGGTGGGTTGTGATTCTGGGGTTTGTATTATGGCGAGTGGTGATTCTGGGGTCTGTGTTATGGTGGGTGGTAATTCTTGGGTCTGTATTATGATGGGGTCTGATTCTGGGGTCTGTATTATGATGGAGTCTGATTCTGGGGTCTGTATTATGGTGGGTGGTGATTCTGGGGTCTGTATTATGGTGGGTGGTGATTCTGGGATCTGTATTATGGTGGGGACTGATTCTGGGGTCTGTATTATGATGGCGTCTGATTCTTGGGCCTGTATTATGGTGGGGTCTGATTCTGGGGTCTGTATTATGGTGGGGACTGATTCTGGGGTCTGTATTATTGTGGGGAAAGATTCTTGGGTCTGTATTATGGTGGGTGGTGATTCTGGGGTCTGTATTATGGTGGGAGCTGATTCTGGGGTCTGTATTATGGTGGGGATTGATTCTTGGGTCTGTATTATGGTGGTGATTCTGGGTTCTGTATTATGGTGGGGTCTGATTTTGGGGTCTGGTTCTGGGGTCTGTATTATGGTGGGTGGTGATTCTGGGGTCTGTATTGTGGTGGGGACTGATTCTGGGGTCTGTATTATGGTGGGTGGTGATTCTGGGGTCTGTATTATGGTGGGCGGTGATTCTGGGGTCTGCATTATGGAGGGTGGTGATTCTGGGGTCTGTATTATGATGGGGTTAGTTTCTGGGGTCTGTATTATGGTGGGGACTGATTCTGGGGTCTGTATTATGGTGGGGTCTGATTCTGGGGTCTGTATTATGGTGGGGATTGATTCTTGGGTCTGTATTATGGTGGGGTCTGTATTATGGTGGGAGGTGATTCTGGGGTCTGTATTATGGTGGGTGGTGATTTTGGGGTCTTATTCCGGGGTCTGTATTATGATGGGGTTAGTTTCTGGGGTCTGTATTATGGTGGGGACTGATTCTGGGGTCTGTATTATGGTGGGGACTGATTCTGGGGTCTGTATTATGGTGGGGATTGATTATTGGGGCTGTATTATGGTGGGGTCTGCATTATGGTGGGTGGTGATTCTGGGGTCTGTATTATGGTGGGAGCTGATTCTGGGGTCTGTATTATGGTGGGTGGTGATTCTGGGGTCTGTACTATGGTGGGAGCTGATTCTGGGGTCTGTATTATGGTGGGTGGTGATTCTGGGGTCTGTATTATGGTGGGTGGTGATTCTGGGGTCTGTATTAAGGTGGGGTCTGTATTATGGTGGGTGGTGATTCTGGGGTCTATATTATGGTGGGTGGTGATGGTGGGGTCTGATTCTGGGGTCTGTATTGTGGTGGGTGGGGACTCTGGGGTATGTATTATGGTGGGTGGCTATTCTGGGGTCTGTATTATGGTGGATGGTGATTCTGTGGTCTGTATTATGGTAGGTGGTGATTCTGTGGTCTGTATTATGAGGGGTCTGATACTGGGGTTTGTATTATGGTGGGTGGTGATTCTGGGGTTTGTATTATGGCGAGTGGTGATTCTGGGGTCTGTATTATGGTGGGTGGTAATTCTAGGGTCTGTATTATGATGGGGTCTGATTCTGGGGTCTGTATTATGATGGAGTCTGATTCTGGGGTCTGTATTATGGTGGGTGGTAATTCTTGGGTCTGTATTATGATGGAGTCTGATTCTGGGGTCTGTATTATGATGGGGTCTGATTCTGGGGTCTGTATTATGATGGAGTCTGATTCTGGGGTCTGTATTATGATGGGGTTTGATTCTGGGGTCTGTATTATGATGGCGTCTGATTCTTGGGCCTTTATTATGGTGGGGTCTGATTCTGGGGTCTGTATTATGGTGGAGACTGATTCTGGGGTCTGTATTATGATGGGGTTTGTTTCTGGGGTCTGTATTATGGTGGGGTCTAATTATGAGGTCTGTATTATGGTGGGGTCTGATTATGGGGTCTGTATTATGGTGGGGATTGATTCTTGGGTCTGTATTATGGTGGTAATTCTGGGTTCTGTATTATGGTAGGGTCTGATTTTGGGGTCTGGTTCTGGGGTCTGTATTATGGTGGGTGGTGATTCTGGGGTCTGTATTATGCTGGGGTCTGATTCTGGGGTCTGTATTATAGTGGGTGTTGATTCAGGGGTCTGTTTTATGATGGAGTCTGATTCTGGGGACTGTATTATGGCGGTTGGTGATTCTGGGGTGTGTATTATGGTGGGGTCTGATTCTGGGGTCTGTATTATGGTGGGTGGTGATTCTGGGGTCTGTATTATGATGGGGTCTGATTCTGGTTTCTGTATTATGGTGGGTGGTGATTCTGGGGTCTGTTTTACAGTGGAGTCTGATTCTGGGGTCTGTATTATGGTGTGGACTGATTCTGGGGTCTGTATTGTGGCTGATACCACAATGTCTTGTGTAGACACTGTTTAACAGAAAACATAGAGAGGGACAAGGGCCATTATAACAGCTCTATTGTATAGAGATGCCACCAAATAACTCTATATTTTAGCTTCTTTCTTTCCTACTGGGTATAAATGAAAGAGAGGTTTACTTGGGTTAACTGCAGACACATTTAAGACTCTAGGTTTTAAAGAAGGATAGGGGATAAGTTATAGATCGTGGAGGGTCCAAACGCTGCTGAACAGGACCCCGGCAGTCTGCCGGAAGTGGCGATTTCAACCCCTGCCGGAAGCCACGACTGACAATCCCCCTTCATGTATCTCTATGGGATACATGGAGGAGACGCGTCGGCCGGAGCTTCTTGTGGGGGGTGTCGGCACATCCCCTTTCAGCAGACTGCCGGGGCCCTGTTTAGGAGATTGCAGGGGTCCCAGTGGTCTGACCCCCGTGAGCTATAACTTATCCCCTATCCTTTGGATAGGGGATACGTTATGTTTCACTACAGACCTCCTTTAAGTGAAAGTTATATTTTAAAAGCCTAATGTCTAAAAGCAGGTTTGCAAGTTTGCTGAAAAATTACAACTGTCCTTTTATGCATCATTTACAAATTGTTAGTGTAAGATAGAAGAATGCATAGTATACAGAATGTTCATGCAGAATGTTTTTACTTGCACAAAACTGTGTATCTATGGGATTCCATCACCTCCCAAGATGATGTTGAAGCTCTGAAATCTATACAGTCAGCAGGCAGCTCATGGCCCCAGTTGTAATTTATTAGCTGTTGTTCGCACATTGCTTTAATGGAGTCCTATGGGACAGAGGATAATGTTTTTTCTTTTCAGTGATAACACTACAGGGGGGAAAATAGAAATTTGATAAAGAAGCTGGTTAGGAATAGTCATCTAAAAGCACCATCTGCTGCATCTCCTATACCACCAGTGCACACCACATACTATCTTCCTTATAGTATGACCACAGTTTATGTAACTGTATAGAAGGTAATTGTTTTGTGTCCTTCACATTATAGAGACCAATTCATACATAGCATCTTTGTCAACTATTTTTTTATATCCATTTATTAGGGGCTCTCAAAAAGATATAACTATATGAAAAGGTATTTAGTGTCTAGTTGCAACTTGGGGTGCCACTGGTTGTCATGGCAACTGGGAGCCAAACAAAGACTGCCATGAATGTAAGCCCACTATTTTACATATAAAACATGCTTTATTTTTGGAAAAGAACAAACAAAAAAACCTTAACATATTAGGTATTGCCATGACTGTAAAGAACCATAATTTAACCCCTTAAGGACTGAGCCCTTTTTCAACTTAAAGGGGTACTCCGCTCCTAGACATCTTATCCCCTATCCAAAGGATAGGGGATAAGATTTCAGATCGCCGCGGTCCCGCTGCTGGGGATCCCGGGATCCCCGCTGCGGCACTGCGCTATCATTACAGCACAGAGCGAGTTTGCTCTGCACGTAATGGCGGGCAATTCAGGGGCCGGAGCATCGTGACGTCATGGCTCCGCCCCTTATGACGTCACGGCCCACCCCTTTCAATACAAGTCTATGGGAGGGGGCGTGGCAGTCGTCACGCCCCCTGCCATACACTTGCATTAAGGGGACGGGCCGTGATGTCACGAGGGGCGGAGCAATGACGTCACGCTGCTCCGTCCCCTGTATCGCCCGTCATTATGCACAGAGCAAACTCACTCTGTGCTGTAATGAAAGCGCAGTGCCGCAGCGGGGATACCCAGCAGCGGGACCGCGGCGATCTGACATCTTATCCCCTATCCTTTGGATAGGGGATAAGATGTCTAGGGGCGGAGTACCCCTTTAAGGACTGAGCCATTTTTTGCAATTCTAACCACTGTCACTTTATGCATTAATAACTCTGGGATGCTTTTACTGATTATTCTGATTCCGAGAATGTTTTTTTGTGACATATTCTACTTTAACACAGTGGTAAATTTTCGTCATTACTTGCATCCTTTCTTGGCGAAAAATTCCCAAATTTCATGAAAATGTAGCATTTTTCTAACTTTGAAACGCTCTGCTTGTAAGGAAAATGGATATTCCAAATAAATTATATATTGATTCACATATACAATATGTCTACTTTATATTTGCATCATAAAGTTGACATGTTTTTACTTTTGGAAGACATCAGAGGGCTTCAAAGTTCAGCAGCAATTTTCCAATTTTTCAAAAAAATTTCAAAATCAGAATTTTTCAGGGACCAGTTCAGTTTTGAAGTGGATTTGAGGGGTCTTCATATTAGAAATACCCCATAAATGACCCCATTATAAAAACTACCCCCCCAAAGTATTCAAAATGACATTCAGAAAGTGTGTTAACCCTTTAGGTGTTTCACAGGAATAGCAGCAAGGTAAAGGAGAAAATTCAATATCTACATTTTTTACACTCGCATGTTCTTCTTCAGTTTTTAAATTTACAAGGGGTAAAAGGAGAAAAAGCCCCCCAAAATTTGTAACCCAATTTCTCTCAAGTAAGGAAATTACTCATATGTGTATGTCAAGTGCTCTGTGAGTGCACTAGAGACCTCAGAAGGGTAAGAGCGACAATGGGATTTTGGAGAGTGAGTTTTTCTGAAATGGCTTTTTGGGGGGCATGTCACATTTAGGAAGCTCCTATGGTGCCAGAACCGGAAAAAAAACAGCATGGCATACTATTTTGGAAACTACACCCCTTAAGGAACTTAAAAAGGGGTCCGCTGAGCCTTAACACCCCACAGGTGTTTGACGACTTTTCGTTAAAGTTGGATGTGTAAATGAAATGTATTTTTTTTCACTAAAATGCTGGTTTTCCCCCAAATTTTACATTTTTACAAGGAGAAAATGCCCCCCAAAATTTGTAACACCATCTCTTCTAAGTATGGAAATACCCCATATGTGGATGTAAAGTGCTCTGCAGGTGAACAACAATGCTCAGAAGAGAAGGAGCGTCATTGAGCTTTTCGTGAGAGAATTTGGTTGGAATAGAAGTAGGAGGCCACGTGTGTTTACGAAGCCCCCCGTGGTGCCAGAACAGTGGACCCCCCACATGTGACCCCATTTTGGAAACTACACCCCTCACAGAATTTAATAAGGGGTGCAGTAAGTGTTTACACCCCAGTGGCATTTGACAGATCTTTGGAACAGTGGGCTGTCAGACACCTGTGGGGTGTAAATGCTCACTGTACCCCTTATTACAATACATGAGGGTTGTAGTTTCCAAAATGGGGTCACATGTGGGGGGGGGGTCCACTGTTATGGCACTATGGGGGCTTTGTAAACACACGTGGCCTTCAAATTAGGACACATTCTCTCTCCAGAAGCCCAATGGCGCTCCTTCTCTTCTGAGCATTGTTGTTCGCCTGCAGAGCATTTTACAACCACATATGGGGTATGTTCTTACTCAGAGGAAATGGGGCTACACATTTTGGGGGGCTTTTTCCTATTCTCCCTTGTGAAAATGAAAAATGTAGGGTAGCACCAGCATTTTAGTGAAATATTTTTTTTCATTTTCACATCCAACTTTAACGGGAATTTGTCAAACACCTGTGGGGTGTTAAGGCTCATTATACCCCTTGTTACATTCCGTGAGGGGCGTAGTTTCCAAAATGGGGTCACATGTGGCTATTTATGGTTTTGCGTTTATGTCAGAACCGCTTGAAAATCAGCCACCCCTGTGCAAATCACCAATTTAGACCTCAAATGTACATGGCACGCTATCCCTGCTGAGCCACGTTGTGCATTCGCAGAGCACTTTACGCCCACATATAGGGTAGTTCCTTTTACCGCTTGTGAAAATTTAAAATATGGGGCAACACCAGCATGTTAGTGTAAAAATAATTAGTTTTTTACACTAACATGCTGGTGTAGACCCCAACTTTACCTTTTCATAAGGGGTAAAGGGAGAAAAAGCCCCCCAAAATTTGTAACGCAATTTCTCCAGAGCACGGAGATACCCCATATGTGGCCCTAAACTGTTTCCTTGAAATACGACAGGGCTCCGAAGTGGGAGAGCACCATGCGCATTTGAGGACTAAATTGAGGATTTGAATCCGCCAGAAAAATACCCTACGGCAGTCTTTCCCAAACATGGTGCCTCCAGATGTTGCAAAACTCCCAGCATTCCTTGACAGTCAGTGGCTGTCCGGCAATACTGTGGAGTAGTTCAACTTAGCTGGGGGTAGTAGTCCCTCTAACAAAGTGTGTTCATGGTAGCTTTGGGGCTGTTTGACCCACTATGTTCCTCTGTGGACCTGTGCAACTTTTGTAAATGGGGGTCTGCACAATAGTAAAAAGTCTTTGGGGGAGATTTATCAAAACCTGTGCAGAGTAAAAGTGGAGCAGGTCATGGTAGAAATACAGTAGGTGTCTAACGTTCACTCGTACCAGTAACCAGTAAGTATGGCCTCTTTTCTGCGATTTCTTTGTTGCTACATGATACCAACACAGTCCAGTCAGAAACACTTGGCTCACTGTGGTGAATATACTTACAAGCATTTACTCACGGTTACTGTGTGATATCCCAGTACAGGGGTCCTGCAGTGTCTCCCCTGCTGTTATTATAGTGTTATTTAATGTAATAGGATTATAGTCAGTATGTCAATGTATATATAAAGGACCTTTGGAGAACTCCAGTAAATGTCTAAAGAACCTGTGAAATGTCATATGTTATGTTTATGTTATCACATGTTAACATATGACCTGTAACTTGACCAATGGGCCTTGGCCCGGCCCCCCTCTATATGAGGGGCAGCCATTACAAATCTCTCTCTTGTACCATCATCACTTTACTGAGACCAGCAAACACCAGACATCTCAGTGCTAATGTCCAGCTACCTCAAATCTGCAGTCACTTCCAGTAAGTCAAGTCTATGTCTGCTGTCACTATCTACAGTGTTTTCAAGCCTCAAGTCAATTATCTAAAGTCTATTACATGTATAACCTGTCCCAGCAAGCTGCGAGGTCCTTCTGTGTTCCTTGCCACCTCTCTGGGATTCTGGCCTACCTGTAGAGATAATAACACCTATCTGATCTCAGTAAAGCCTCTGTTAAACCATAACCTGGTTGTGGGCTCTCATTTTCACTGCCTAGCTATTGGAACAGCGGAGATACTGTTTGGGTGGTTCCGATACCCAAAAACCACTCTGGCTTTATGAACATTAGGGGTTAATAACACCTTGTCCCTGGGGTTAAAACCATCTTGCTCCATCCATCTACACTGCGACATCCCATGGTCCCGCCATCACCGTGGGTCACCACACCTGCGTTACAATTCCCTATCGCAAAGTGTCAGGCAAAAATTCATTAATGACTTGTAAGACACACAGCACTGACTAGTATAGTGATTCTTTGTCAGAGCCATGACTAAACTAACTTACTGCACAGTAGTTCCCTTTTTAAAGGGGATACACTGACCTAAACCTAGACCTTCTTCTTCTTACATGGCTTATCCAGGACACAGGCCAGAGTAAACACATTGGCCCAGATTCTTCTCTGGTCAGTTCCAGTCTGACTAATCTAGCCTGGTTCCAGAAAGGGTTGGGCTTGTGCAGACTCCTCCCTCAGAACATTCTAGGGAATGTCATGTGACCCAGATCTTATGCTTCCTTTTATATAGTATCCACCTGGGTTGAAAGTACAGAAAAATAGTATAAAGCAGTATAACAGTCAATATACAAGTTGAACGATACCCAGACAGAATTTGGTACCTTCAGTTGCACAACAAACCTTTGTAACACAAAATTTGGACATGGGCACCAAGATTGCAAAAACACTGTCAAAATTGCTATTATAGCCCATACAAAAACCAGAATCTAAAGGTATCTAAAATGTATATGTACTCAAAAATGTCATCCATGTATGTGTGTATATATATAATATAATGTGGTGTCCCAGTACCGCATTCTATACGGTACTTGTTTATTTATGGGTCCCCATAGCCAGAGTCCCTAGGACTTAGGGAACCCTGTTAGCCAGTCTACCCCTGGTCACCTCTATTCTAGTGTATAGATCTCTAATTTATTCGTAGGTTAATATAAATAGAATAACATGTGTAAATAAATGGTTAATTGCTTGTTTCCATTAGCATTGCAGGACCTGCGGGTCATGTGACGAGGTGAACTCTATGGTATTTAGCTTAAGGACCTTTGGAGGCCCTGTGACGTAAGCAATCCCATCTCACGATGTAATGGTGAATGGCAGACGTTCGGACCAATCAGATTCGCCACGCCCCCTGTCCATATAAGGGAGCGGCAGCCATCTTCTCGTTCTCTTGTTCCTGGGTTGCTAAACTAGCAACAGCTCTCTTACCTTGTGGGCTGTCAAGCAAGCAAGACCTGTACAGCAGTAATCGCAGTGAGTTAGGCCTGAGCCTTGCGGCAAAGGCTGAACAATTATAACTATAGAGTGTATCAATTCCCAAACACTCTGCAGCATCACCGGACCCAATAACCCCCCTAAATCTGGACGGATCTGCAAATATCTTCCTAAATTCAGAGACTTTATGTCTAACTCAAGGTCCAGAACTACTGCCAGTCACTAAGCAACCTAAGGACTGTTTGTACGAGACTGTTACTGTGCCGTGGTTATTGCAAGAACTTCAGTAAACGTTATTCAAGTTCAAGTTTAAATCTCCTTGTGGACCTTCAGTTATTTTATGCACCTATCGTTACTGGGAAGGGCGGCGATAGGCCGGAACATTGATTCAGCATACCAGCCCACAGCCTGGCGTCAGGAACTCTAGGGTTAACATTAACCCCTTCTATACCTATACCATACCACCACTACCATACACCCCCCAAGGGCTACCACAATAATAAGTATTGTATAGTAATATATGGTAACAGTATGTTTTATTTAAAGGCTGTGCACAGAACAGATGACTTGGCTGCTTTTCTCCATGCACACTAGCAGCCCAATTTTCTGCTCAGCAAGCTCCGCTATACTGTACACTGCCTGTTTATTCTAGTGCTGGGAGAAAACACTGTTTGACTACTACAATTCATACTAATACTACTACTTATACTGATCACAACTGTTCTTTTCTGACCTAGCAGTACTAGGACAGGTAGGGAGGCTATACAGGGCAGCACATTTTGCTGAGTTCAGGAATCCCAGATTCCTCTCCAAAAGAGTGGGAATATATGTAGCAAGCTTCAATGATACAGGAATACAGGTGCTGACCAAGAAGGGAACCAAGGAAGCCAGGTAGGTAATGAACAGCTTTAATCCAATGCTAGCATTGGATTAAAGCTGTTCATTACCTACCTGGCTTCCTTGGTTCCCTTCTTGGTCAGTGCCTGTATTCCTGTATCCTTGAAGCTTGCTACATATATTCCTATTATCTTCGGGAAGGCTGCAGACCGATATCACTACGTCAAAACGCATAATGGGGGAGATTTATCAAAACCTGTGCAAAGAAAAGTTGCCCAGTTGCCCATAGCAACCAATCAGATAGCTTCTTTCATTTTGCAGAGGCCTTGTTTAAAATGAAAGAAGCGATCTGAATGGTTGCTATGGGCAACTGGGCAACTTTTCCTCTGCACAGGTTTTGATAAATCTCCCCCATCCTTGTTGTGTGGGAACTTGCACAACTCGGCAGGGTGAGCCTTCAATTTACCCTTCCTCCCCACACACCTGTAATCCCATTGATTCTCCACAAGGGAGCGCCTGTTCTTCTTTTGTTTTACAGATTCTCCAAAAGAGTGGGAATCTTTCTCCCCAATTACCAGCAGCTAAATTTTTTGCTTAGCCAGCTTTAGTAGAAGAAATGGGAGAAATTCAGTGTTCACAACATTCCAAGTCTGTCCACAGTTTTAGCTGCCTTTACAAATGGCAGTTTTTGAGACTAAGCGAGATGTAGATCCGCAGATGAAGAGTCCTTTCTTTATATTCCCTTTGCTTCAGAATCCACGTCTGGCTTTGGCTGAAAAATGACAGTGGAAGATTTTTAAAAAATGACGTATGATTGCAGCCTTATAATGATCATTTTTTAAATTTCCCCTTTTGAAAATCCTGTGTTGACCCATGAATCTGCTGTACTAAATCCTGCTCTCCCTCCCCCTTAGACAAGATCCATTGTTTCCCCACTCCATTACACCATCACCAACCTGAACCATTGATACAAGGCAGAATGGATCCATGCTTTCATATTAAGCTTGGTTTACATGGAGACCAAGCTTAAAGTGGTATTCCAGGATTTTTTTTTATTTGACTATGCTACAGGGCCTGTAAAGTTAGCGTACCTGTGTCTAACGGCTGGTCTTGTATTCTTATGTGATCTTTGTTCTGGATTTTCATTTTTAATAGCATACAAAATTATTCCTGTCTCAGGTATATCCCAGCATGCAGCGCAGCCAAGACCTGACATCATTAGTCAGGTGATGACAGGGAGCCTGTTCTGCTTCAATGGGTGGATCCACCACAGGGAATTAGCAACAGCTGGAGGCACCCTGATTAGAAAGCACTGATCTTTTTCATTGAATCTAGCTTGTTTGTAATTCAATGGATGGGGTGGCTGATGTGTGGGAGGTAGGAAAGTGGAATTCTGGGATTTGTAGTAAAAAAGAAAACTTCAACAGGAAATACTGAGGTTCACAAAAAGAAAGCCACAGCTTTATGGTAATCTCACAACACAGCCATTTAACCCAAAGACAAGTGCAGATCCTTCCTAAGCATGTCTATACTGTCTGGCAGGTAGGTGCTAAAATCACCTCATGGTGGATAACCCCTTTTATATGAGACCAGGCAATGTTCTTCGAGCCTTTAATTGTTTAATTTTAGTAAGCCTGTGCCAATTGTAGCCCCAGTTTCCTTGTCTTAGCTGACAGGAGTGGCACCCAGTGTGGTCTTTTGCTGCTGTAGCCCACCTGCTTCAAGGTTCGATGTGTTGTGTGTTCCGAGATAGTATCCTGCATACCTTGGTTGTAATGAGTTCTTTTTGAGTTACTGTTGACTTTCTGTCACCTCAAACCATTCTCCTTTGACATTAACAAGGTCACACAGTTGACTCAATCTTTTGGACCATTTTCTGTAGACCCTAGAGATGGTTGTGCATGAATATCCCAGTGGATCAGCTGTTTATGAAATACTCAAACCCTGTCACATTCAAAGTCACTTAAATTCCTTTTCTTTCCCATTCTGATGCTTGGTTGGAACTTCGGCAAGTTCTCTTGACCACATCTACATGCCTAAATTCATTGAGTTGCTGTCATGTGATTGACTATTTGTGTTAACAAGAAATTTAACAGATGTACCTAATAAAGTGGCCAGTTAGTGTTGTGTATACTGTACAATTGTAGCTCTTCTATATGATATTCTGCAGAAGTTATATGGGTGAAAAAGAGAATCATTATATTATTATTACTACAAATATGCTGTATAAAGCTTGTAATTTCCATTCAAGGTTTCTAACAATGGTCATATATGTTTTCATAATCTTTGGGGCACTGTATAATGTGAGAATTTGTTATACCATAATGTACAGTAATATAAGCACTGACACCAGCAGCTTTATTTTATGAAGGCTTATGTCAGCACATCTCTCCTGCTACTGTGAAAATTGGCATCAGCACTCATAGTGTAAATAGGTTATTGTCAGCAAATGTTATCCTTTCTTGCAAAATAGAAAAAAATATGAACAACTGAAGTTGTAGGAAAATGCTGTAGTGCAAAGTGAGTTAATGAATATGTCACCGGAGAACTCCTGTAGGAAGTGATCCCAGTAGAACCTTTTTTTTTTCAACTGTAAATTTTTAATAAAGAATTTTTCAGAAATACAAATCCAATGAAAAAATAAAAGCATACAGGACATAGCAATAGGGCCGAGGCCAAAAAACCAGCAGCACGACAAGGAATATATAAACAACAATAAGGAGTACCTCAGTAAGCAGATGACACCATATACATATGAAGGAGGCCTCCGTCGTCGGGGTGCCAATAACACAAAAACAACCTTATTAGCAATTGTAGGAAAACTGAGAGCCTGGTACGCCAGCCCACAAACACAAACTGTGGGCCCAGAGAGCCACAAACACCGGTAAGGGGAGGGAAAAGAGGGAGGGGAGAGACAAAATAGACCACAGGACAAAAAATAGAACACAAAACAAACATAAAACAACCATAGGACACAAGAGGAGGAGAAAGAGGGAGAGAAAAAAGAAGAAAGAAAGAAGAGTTGAAAGAGAGAAAGGTAGAGAACTCAAGGTGGCTGACTATCGGAGAATCAGTCCCAAGGTTCCCAAACAGAGAGAAAAGAGGGAATTGAATTGTTCAGAGAGGCTGTGAGGTATTCCAAGGAGCGAATATCACGTATACAGGCCAACAAGTCAGCTTGAGAGGGAGGAGGGGTCCTCTTCCAGCACTTTGCCACCAAAGTTTTAGCAGCCAAGACTATATGCATGAATAGCTTAAACAGCTTATTAGAGAGAGTAGGAGGAGATAGGTGAAGTAGGATTAAGAGGGTTCAGAGGGATCAACACACAGAAGGCATCAGATAATTAACACTGCACTATCTTCCAGTAGTCTATAAGGAGAGGACAGGACCAAAAAATATGAAGCACCATACCCAACCCAACCCCACAATGCCAGCATTAAGGAGGGATGTCAGGGTTCAATCTATTTAACAACTCTGGAGTGTGATACCAGCCCATAATCAGTTTATACTGAGTTTCCTTATAAGCTGTGCAAATGATGACCTTGGAAGCCCTCTCCCATATGACTCGCCACTGCAGCAAGGTGATGGTAGTGTTCAGAGCAGCTTCCCAACGGCCTATGTAACGGTGTGATGGGGGGTCTCCATTAGGGGGATGAAGAAGCAAGGAGTAAATCTCAGAGAGAAGACCCCTCGTCTGAGGTCCACCACGTCATAACCTCTGAAAGCTAATAGGCAGAGAGACCACAGCGGAACCAATCGTGAAGGACATATAGTACCGCAATTGTAAGAAGTGGGAGCGCTCAGATGAGGGGAGCTCCCATCGAGCCATCAACGGATCAAAGGACAGTGTCATGTCTGTATTGGTCTGTATTCACACACAGCCTATAGCTATTGCATTGGGTGTGTGTGAACAGTTTTAGTTTTCCTAGTCAGGGAATTCCTCTGGCTGTTTTAGCCCAGGCCTCTCTTGGCCAATAGCCTTTCGGGCGTGTCTATTTATTGTCAGCCCAGGTTAAGCTCTGTGCTGGTTATACACCATTATACCCTGACTTGCTAACATACTGCCATGCGGTTAATGGAGGCTGGGTGAAACACTTTGTTTGTGCTTTTAACCTACTATATCTGTGTCTGCATGCACTTTATATTTCTTGTTTTAGTCATGTTGTGCATGTTGTCGGTTTTAGGATTTGATTATCCTTTCTGTTATGTGTCTGTTCACACTGTGTTTGCTCTCATATGCGTTTATGTGAAGTTCTGTGTGTTACATTTCTGTTTTCCTACTGGGTCAGCATCCTGACCACACTGATGTGTGTGTGCCGCTGGTCAGTAGTCTATTTGGATTTATTATTATGGCTATTCCTATAGTGGAGTGTCCAGTTTGTGTGTCCAGTGGGAACAGTGTCCTATATCTGGCATCCCTATTTCTGGTCCATGGGGACTTGGTGTCTTCTGGACGTTCCTGAGGGATTGCGGTTTCTTGTCTTGTGTTCTGTGTGAACAGTGTTCTATTTATATTTGGTTTCTGAACTGTTTGCTAATTCACTATATTCTGCCCTGTTAGCAAGATATCCCTGTTTCTGGTCCTTGGATTTGGAGTCTATTGGACGTTCTGGGGGATTATGCTATATTCCTGAAGGCTGTTGACTTATCAGCTTTCCTGTCTAGTGTTTTGAACTCGATATGTTTATTAGTTCTTGTATTCTGATCGCTTGAGTGTTGTACATGTCTACATATCTATAGTGATCTCTGTTCATGACCACAGATCTATAGAGTCCTCTGTTCATGGCCACTGTGCCCCCTGTTCATGTCCAATGATCTAGTGTCCCTGTTCATGTCCGCTGATGGTGTCCACTGTGCTGCTCACTGATCTGTTTCTTTTGAACTTATATATCATAGAGTTGTATGTCCCTGTTAATTTTCTAGTTGGTGACCGACTATTTGTTAGTGTGTGTTTTTATTTAGGCCTCAGCACTTTAGTTCAGGGAGGGACCGGCGCCCAGTTGTCGACTCACTGTTAGGGTGAGTGGGCAAGTAGGCAGGGAGAGCGGTTTTAGGGTCAGTTTAGGGCTCACTCTCCCTGTCCCCCCGCTCAGTCCCTAACAGACAGGAGTGAACGATAAATAGGGTCTACCACATCAGCCCAACAAAAAAGTCCCCGAGAACCCCACTCCCGAACCATAACAGATGACTGACCAGGGGGAAAGACAGGATGATAGAGGAAGGACCACAGAGGGGAGGAGGGAGAGAACAGCTTAAATTTGACTGAGCAGTACCCCCACACATACTTAGAGAAGGACATGGGCCAAGCAGAGGGGAGAGGGAGAGAGAGAGTAGATGCCGGGGGGGGGGGGGGGGGGGGGAACCATAAAAGAGCATTAGGGTGAACAGGGGCCAGCCAAAGCTTCTTCAGCTCCATCCATCGGCTGTATGCATGGTACGAGGACCATGCCGCTAGATGGCGAAGGTGAGCTGCCCAGTAGTATTTCACTACATCAGGAACTGCCAGCCCTCCCATAGCCCGACTAGCCATCATGACCGACATGGGCAATCGGTGTCTCTTACCGTCCCAAATAAAGCGAAAAATCGCCGATTGGAAGGAGCGAAGGGCCGAGAGTGGGACACAGGCAGGCAACGTCTCAAAAAAAATAGCAGTTTCAGAACAATCATCATTTTGACTGCTGCAATACGACCAAAAAAATAAATATATTGCCATTTCTCCAGGAGTGCCCGGAGCTCCCGGAAAAGGGGATGGTAGTTTGTAGAGTAAAGAGAGGAATAGTGAGAGGTGATATAGACCCCTAGATATTTTATAGCTGAGGTAGACAATTTAAGAGTATTGAGAGTGCAAGAGGGTAGACAAAGGCAACGGAAGATTAAGAGGAAGTGCATCAGATTTAGAGAGATTAACCTTATAGCCAGATACTACACTATAGTCATGGAGAGCTCTGTAGAGGTTAGGGAGAGAAAGTAAGGGACGGGAAAGGGTAAGAAGGACATCGTCAACAAAGAGGCATATCTTAAAGTCCCTATCATGTAAGGGAATGCCAGTGATGTCCGGGTCCCTCCGTATCATGGCAGCTAGGGGCTTAATGCAGAGGGCGAATATCAGGGGGGACAACGGACAGCCCTGACGATTTCCATTAAAGAGAGGGAAAGTAGGGGGTGAGGCGTGCGGAAGTTTAAGAGAGGCAGTGGGAGAGGATTAGAGACCCCGAAGTGCTGTCAAAAAGTTGTCAGTGATACCAAATTAATAGAGAGTGGCAAAAAGAAATGGCCATCCCAAACTATCAAAGGCTTTCTCAGCATCCAAGCTTAAAATCAACGCCTTTTCAGACCTCCGATTGATCAAGTCAACAATATCCACTAACCCTCATGGTGTTGTCACCACCCTGACGACAGGGGATAAACCTGACGTGGTCATTATGGATCAGAGAAGGGAGGAAGGACAGCTAAGACTTTAGAAAAGAGCTTTAGGTCAGAATTTAAGAGGGCAATGGGACTAGAGCAGTCATGAGAAACCAGGTTTAGGTATCAGGGTGATCAATGAGTGTGAAAAGGACTGCAGGATCTCCCCCCCCCCCCCCATGAAATAATTAAAAAGAGGAACAAGGTGAGGAACAAGAATAGAGGAATAGGTCTTATAATACAGGTATGTGAAGCCATCTGGGCTGGGGGAGCGACCAGCAGGATGTGATTTGAGAACCTCTAAGAGTTCCTCCTCAGAAATGGGAGCATTGAGGACCTCACGATCGGCCCCCGACAGGGTAGGGGGACCGCATCGAGGGAGATAAGACTCCAAAGCGGCCACCTGCGCCACCGGGTCAGACGGAAGCTGAGAGAGAAGAGAATAAAGACTAGTATAGTAATCAGTGAAGAGGCGAGAAATAACAGCGGGGTGGTAGTGTAGAACACCAGAGGGGTCCTTCAAGGCAGAGGGAGATTGAGCTGCTGCGCCTACGGGATTGTGCAGCAGCTCAATCTCCCTCTGCCTTGAAGGACCCCTATGGTGTTCTACACTACCACCCCGCTGTTATTTCTCGCCTCTTCACCCTCTACTCTATGGAGAGCCAGGTCCCCCAACTGGGAGCGAGCAGCAATCAAGCTCCTCAGGGTGGACAGAGAGGGAGAGGATAGCAAGAGGGCTTCTAAGCGGGTGATTTGAGCACAAAGTTCCCGGGAGCAGGCCAGAGCATCACGCTTAAGTTGTGGACCCAGAGCAATACAATGTCCCCAGACGACCGACTTGTGATCCTCCCAGAGGATGGCCTGTGAGGAGTCCGACCCCCCCGTTGGTGGCAAAGTAGTCCACCAAACACTGCTGTATCGACTCCCGGGAAGGTAGTGACTTCAAAAGAGAACGAAAATCTTCTTTAGTGGGAATTTGGGAGAGCAGCAAGCCAAGGTATGGTAGAGCCGAGGAGGGTACAGATAAGCCAGAGCAGGGGAGATCAGTGTCTGCGAGGGCATCCCAGGTAGAAGGACCAGGGGCAGGCGGCGGAGGCGCTGAGGATCCGGGTGACAGATGGTGAGAGCCCTGGGAGGGCACACTCGCAGTGGCGGCATGCATCGTAGCAGGCAGTCGGACCCTCTGGGGCTTGGGAGAGGCCAGGGAGAGACAACACTCTGCCAGGGGATCCAAAGGGGTGGAGAGGTGCAGGGTAGAGGGCACAGGTCCAGACCCCACCAAATCCAAGGATGTAGAGGCACAGACGTCAGAGCCCCAGGTAGAGGGAGCAGAGGTGTGGAGGGCTGAGCATTGTTGAGCAGCTGCAGGGGACTTCGAGGCAGGGGAAGATGGAGGCAGGCCCTGCACAAGCGAGGCCCAAGATGGCGGCACCTCGCTCTGGCTGAGGGAGAATGGCAGGGACCCCAGGGAGTGGGTAGCAGGGCAGCACTACAAGGGGCATAGTCATACAAATGCTGGCTCGAGGAGGCACTCACCACTGGGACCGGGTAGCTGGGAGCCGCAGCAGACCCCTCAACTGTGTGGCGTCACAGCAGCGCAGTGCAGGAGGGGCCGGATCACTTCGCCAGAGCCGGGCAGAGCATTGAAGGCCGAATGCTGAAGCTGGGGAAGCGCCCCCAAGTCCAGTGGAGCAGGCTTGATGGAAGTATGAGGAGCTGGTGTCCGGGCAGTAGCAGGCAAGTGGGAGCGGGAGCGGTGGCCAAACACTGGGCCCGTGGCAGCAGGCAGGTGAGCTGGTGCAGAGGCTGGGGGCGCCCGCAGGTATTGTAATATTCCTCCAGGTGGGGTAGAAGGGAGCCGGGGTGCAGAGGGGGTATTCCGGGCCTTACAGGAGGTCCTCCCCATCAATTTAGCTGGGTCACCAGGTGGGGGAAGCTGCGTTTAAGGCCTCTGGAGCGGGAGCTAGCTCTTCATGCGACTATCTTCTTCTGCGCCAAGCCACGCCCCCCCAGTAGAACCTTTTTGTAAGATGTGCATAACTATTGTGGCTAGATTTTAAGTTCACAAACATATTTAAAAGGTACAAGATGGTACAGGACTGCAGCTGTGCTCGCTATACTTACCTAACTTACTACCTCAGGTAGAATCAAAGTGGGACCCTATAATACCTGGACCTTTATATGATCTGTTGAAATTTTAACTAAAAAGAGAACATTGTAAATGCTGATCTAAAGTAAATGAGTCTTGAATCACATAACATATTAAGCTTGATTTACATCTGCTTTTATAAAAGAAAGCACAATGAATTTCTAGATTGATCATAGAAAAGACAACACAGTGCCTGACAGACCCCACTGCCTAATAATTTAGATTATCAGCTTCCGTTTGTAATGTCCATTATTATGACGGGAAGGCATTTAATATTGATTTAGGGGAGAGAACAAGTATTTGATACACTGCCGATTATGCAAGTTTTTGTACTTACAAAGCATGTAGAGGTCTGTAAATTTTATCATAGGTACTCTTCATCCGTGAGAGACAGAAACTAAAACAAAAATCTAGAAAATCACATTGTATGATTTAAAAAAATTATAATTAGCATTTTATTGCAAGACATCCTTGCAATCTTTGCATCTCCTGGTGGGGCTGGGATTTGCATTGCGGAATGCGCCCGTATGCGAATCCCAGCCCGCCACTCACCTCCACCCTCCTCTGTCCCTTCTGTCTTCTCGCAGCTCCGGCGCATGACCCTGTCTCCTAGCGCGCGTGGCGCCAGCGCTCTAAAATTAAAAGGGCCAGTGCACCCTTAACCTCTTAAGGACTGAGGGCATACCCATACTCCCCCTGTTTCAGAGTCCTTAAGGACTGAGGGCATATCGGTACACCCATGGGAATTTCGGTCTCCGCCACTAGCCGGTACTGACCCCCCCCCATATCGGTGATCGACCCGCAAATAGCTGGTCAATTCAGACCGGCGATTTTTGGCGATTCTGGTTCCCGCCGCTCGCTGGGCGGGGATCGGAGCCAGATGCCTGCTGAAATCATTTAGCAGGCATCCTGGCAAAGTGCCGAGGCGGATTCTGAGGATCCCCTATATCGGCGATCGACGCAGATTTGCGGTGATTTTGGGTCATCTGGGTCATCTGTGACCCGATGACCCAGATAAGGATGATGATCGGTGGTGCAATGTACACCACCAATCGTCATCCATACAGTACTGGGAGGTGGCAGTGTTGCCACCCCCCAGTGCAGCTGCGATTGGGCGGCCATAGTGACCGCACCAATCACGGCAGTATGGGGAGGGAGAGGTGGGTGAAGAAGCACGTTGCTCCATTCTGCCCACCATTATTGTGAGATCTAGTGTGCAGGACGGAGCCCTGTGCTGCCATCTCCCCCCTCATAGTCAAAAAAGTGCCCCCTTGCTCCCTTTCTGTGGCCCCTTGGCTCAGAAAGCAGTCAGGGATAGTTTAGATTAGGTAGGGACAGTAAGGAGTTAAAAAAAAATTATTATTATTTTTTTTAACAGCATACCATCTGTAGGTGTCTGCAGGTCCACAGCACCTTTAGCTGCGTGACCCCTACAGGGTTGCTGCGGTCTGCCTCCAACGTGTGGCCGGGCCCTCTTAGCTATAAAAGAGCGGTCCGCCACCGTTAGCTAAAGCCCACCTGCCGCTGATCAGTTCCGTAGTACTGATCAGCGTTTTTTTTTTTTGTGGTGAAGGCGCTTTTTCAGGGATTAAAGCGTCTTTTTTATTTTATTTTTTGCACCTATAGGCGGTCTGTGCCACCAGTAGCAGGCCTGTACCTGTGTGTGCGGCCTGCCCCACCGCTGTCAGGGATTTTTCACTGATCAGCGTTTTTTTTTTGGGTTCAGGTGGGTGCTTTTTTTGGGGTTTTAATATATATATATATATTTTTTTTTTTTGTGTGTGGGGGTCTGTGTTCGTGCCACAGGCCACTGTTCTGGGATGAGTGGCCAGACCCCCCCACTGACTTCTGCGCCCCCTGCCGCCACCGCAGGTTTTTTTTGCACTAGAAGTCTTTTTTTTTTTTGTTTGTTTTATTTTATATTTTTATATTTTTGTTCTTAGGGCGGGTTAGTTAGTAGTTTAGGGCGGGTTAGGGTAGGAAGTCTCGCACCACACCAAACGCAGCACACTCACCAATAAAGTTTTCCCCCCCACATACATACACTTCACCCCCCATTAGAGTAGGGAAACAGCCCGCAGGGCGTTTTCAGCGGAGGAGGCATATGCCATATTTGCCTCCAACTCTGAAAGCACCACAGAGGATGAGGAAGACCCCACCCTCCTTGTTTCCTCCTTCTCATCATCTAGTTCTGATGATGAGCCACCAAGGAGATGCCGCCGTGTGAGGCCGCAAACCTCCTCTGCTCCTGACCCTGTGCCCCATGCTAGTATGAGTCCCCCTGGCGCTCATACTAGTCAAGCCCCCCAGCCAAGTTTACTGGTGCCCCATACCGGCAAACTTGTCTGGACTTATCCAGCGGACCACGAGCCTGTGATTCCTGAGTTTGTTGGTGACTCAGGAATCAAGATTGACATCGTTGGGTTCACTAAAATGGACTATTTCAGTTTTTTTTTCAATGCTGACTTTGTCAATCTGATGGTTGACCAAACGAACCTGTACACCCAACAGTTCGTCGATGCAAACCTGGGCTTAATTTTAGCTAGACCCAATGAGTGGTACCCAGCTAATGCAGCCGAAATGAGGACCTTTTGGGGCCTCGTGTTGCATATGGGTCTAGTTAAAAACCCAGTGTCAGCAATACTGGAGTGGGGACTTCCTCTATCAGATGGCACGTCCCCGGTTCGAGGCCATTCGGAAATGTTTGCAATATGCTGATAATGGGAGGCCCATGTCCCTGGGAGGGAGGTCGCTATTGATGAGTCTCTCATCAGCTTTAAGGGGAGACTCAGCTTCTGGCAATACATCCCAACCAAGCAAGCACGGTATGGCGTGAAGATGTATAAACTTTGCGAGAGTACCTCAGGGTACACTTGCAAATTTATGGTGTACGAGGGACGAGATTCCCATATTGAACCCCCAGAATGTCCCACCACTCTGGGTGTTAGCGGGAAAATCATTTGGGACCTTTTTCACCTATTGCTAGATAAAGGTTACCACCTTCATGTGGATAACTTTTATACTAGTATCCCTCTCTTCACTTCCATCACACTTCAGATCCACGGTCGCTTGTGGGACAGTCTGGAAGAATCAAAGAGGCCTTCCGCCCCATCCCCTGCATGCTCCTATCTCTCGGGTGAGTCCCATGCCTTTTCCCATGAAAACCTGTTGCTGCTCAGGTATAAGGATGAGGGATGTCCTTATGCTCACCACAATTCATGGGAATGGCAGCACCCCTGTCCCTGTGCGAGGTACCGTGGGACTGATCCTCAAGCCTCATTGTATTCTGGACTGCAATCAGTATATGGGGGGAGTTGATCTTTCTGATCAAGTCCTCAAGTCATATGATGCCATGCACAAAATACGGACATGGTACAAAAAAGTTAGTCTACTTTGTACAGGTTGCTGCCATGTATAACTTTTTTGTACTGTTTCAGTAAGCTGGGAACACAGGGACTTTCCTGCAGTTTCAAGAGGAAGTTCTAAAGGCCCTCATCTTTGGTGGCCGCCAAGGAGCGGGTCAGAGCACCTCTTGAACTGTGGGCCCCCGGATCCTCCCTGGCCACACTGGAAAGAAGGTCCCCCAGACTGGAAAGAAGGGACGATCCCAGAAAAAATGCAGAGTGTGTCACAGAAGGGGATTCGGATGGACACTACCACTCAGTGTGACACTTGCCCCGATCATCCAGGCCTTTGCATTAAAAACTGTTTCAGGGAGTATCACACTTCCATGGAGCACTACATTTTTAATCCTCTTCCCTAATTTTAATTCCCCAGAATTATACTCCAATGTACCAGTCCAGAGTACATTGTCTACCAAATTTTAAAACCAAAACACCCCCCCCCAGAAAAAAAAACACTTTCCCAATACTCCTGATAATATATTTTTTCCCCAAAAAAATGGGTCATGGGACACAGAGTCAACAGCATTGGGGGTTTGCAGTTGACTCAAATGCACAGCGCTCTCTCCCCACCTGAGTGGGGTGCGCATTTGAGGTAACAGGCTAGGGCCACACATATAACATTCCCAGAATTCCCAGAGCATAGGGTTTGGGGCAGGCATCATTTTTACTTTTGTCTATACTCTGGGAATTGGCATATCAGTATTAAAATCGCAATTTTTGACCCCCCCCCCCCCATAGTACACTTCATCCATACCTGGAAAATAAAATAAATTTAGGGGACACCTGTCTTTTCCAAATCTCCACTTCACCCCTATACACCTTCCCTAGGGGGTGTACTGTTTGTAATAGGCTCACATGTGGGTGTTCCTTTCTTGTATTTTCCTCTGAATGTATGTAACTGTTAGGTCTGTAAGAAACATCAGCCTCAAATTCGAAGAGTTCTTGGTCATGAGCTCTGTCGTATTTCCAGGCAACAATTTGGAGTCACATGTTAGTTGTTCCCAGAAAGATGAAGCAGAGTATAGGTTGAAAATTGTAATTTTCAAAAGCTACCCTTCATCCAATCCTGGAAAATAAAAAATTGGAAACACCCATGCGTTCAAAATGTCCTCTTTACCCCTATACCCATTCCTCAGGGTGGGTACTTTCTGTAATGGTGTCATGTGGGTGTTTCATTTTTGTATTTTCCTCTGAATGTATGTAACTGTCAGCTACTGAAATGCCATAGGCCTCAAATGCAAACAGACCTCTGTGACTTCTGAGCCTTGTTGTGCGCCCGCCATGCATGTTACCCCATATGTGGATGTATTTCCATAGACAGGAGAAAAAGCCCTCCAAAATTTGTAACCCAATTTCTCCAATTACCCCTTGTGAAAATGTAAAAAATTGGGTAACCCCAGCACTAATCAAATTTTTCAATTTACGGCCCACTATTCAAAAAACCTGTGAGGTGTAAGTACTCACTGTACCCCTTGTAACCTTCCTTGAGGGGTGTAGTTTCAAAATTGTGGTCACTTGCCATTTTAATTTTTTTTTGATTTTATGTCAGAATCTCAACCATTGCAGTGCAAAGCACCACTTTAAGCCTCAAATCTCATCGATGCTGTCTCACTCCTAAGCTCTGTTTTACACCCGCATAGTGCTTTACCGCCATATATGGGGTATATTCTTATTCTGGAGAAATTGGGCTACAAATTTTGTAGAGCTTTTTCCTCTTACTACTTGTGAAACTAAAAAAATTTGGGTTAATATCAGCAACTTAGTATCAAAAATCTAATTTTTCACTTTTATGGCCCACTGTTCAAGAAACCTTTGAAGTGTAAGTACTCACTGTAACCCTTGTTAAGTTCCTGGAGGAGTCTAGTTTCCAAAATGGTGTAACATGTGGGGAGTTTCTGCTGTTCTGGCATCATGGGAGGTTTGAAAATGCACTCTGACTTCAATTTCAGCAAAATTCTCTCTCCAAAAGTCCAATGGTGCTCCTTAACATCCACATTTGGGGCTTTTTCTTAATTGGGAGAAATTGGGCTTCAAAGTTTGGGGTCCATTTTCTCCTGTTACACCATGTGAAAATGAAAAATTTGGAGTAACACCATCATTTTAGTGTTAAAAATGTAATTTTCCATTTTCACGTCCAACTTCAACCCAAAGTCATCAAACACATGTGAGGTGTTAAGGCTCACTATACCCCTTATTACATTCCTTGAGGGGTGTAGTTTCCAAAATAGTATGCCATGTAGTTTGTTTTTTTTGCTGTTCTGGCACCCTGGAGACTTTCTAAATGCAAAATGCCCCCCCCCCCCCCCCCCAAAAAAAAAAACATTTCAGCAAAATTTGCTTTCAAAAAGCCGAATTTTGCTCCTTCTATTCTGAGCATTGTAGTGCACCTTCAGAGCACTTAACATCCACATATGGGGCATTTTCTTAATCACGAGAAATTGGGCTTCAAATTATGGGATCCATTTTCTCCTATTACCCCTTGTGAAAAAGAAAAATTTGGTTTAACACCATCATTTGTGTTCAGAATCAAATTTTCCATTTTCATTTGCAACTTCAACGCAAAGTCGTCAAACACCTGTGAGGTGCTAAGGTTCACTATTGTTACGCCAAGCGCTCCGGGTCCCCACTCCTCCCCGGAGCGCTCGCAACACCCTCGCTACTGCAGCGCCCCGGTCAGATCTACTGACCGGGTGCGCTGCGATACCGCCTCCAGCCGGGATGCGATTCGCGATGCGGGTGGCGCCTGCTCGCGATGCGCACCCCGGCTCCCGTACCTGACTCGCTCTCCGTCGGTCCTGTCCCGGCGCGCGCGGCCCCGCTCCCTAGGGCGCGCGCGCGCCGGGTCTCTGCGATTTAAAGGGCCACTGCGCCACTGATTGGCGCAGTTGGTCTAATTAGTGTGTTCACCTGTGCACTCCCTATGTATACCTCACTTCCCCTGCACTCCCTCGCCGGATCTTGTTGCCATTGTGCCAGTGAAAGCGTTTCCTTGTGTGTTCCTAGCCTGTGTTCCAGACCTCCTGCCGTTGCCCCTGACTACGATCCTTGCTGCCTGCCCCGACCTTCTGCTACGTCCGACCTTGCTCTTGTCTACTCCCTTGTACCGCGCCTATCTTCAGCAGTCAGAGAGGTTGAGCCGTTGCTAGTGGATACGACCTGGTTACTACCGCCGCTGCAAGACCATCCCGCTTTGCGGCGGGCTCTGGTGAATACCAGTAGTAACTTAGAACCGGTCCACTAGCACGGTCCACGCCAATCCCTCTCTGGCACAGAGGATCCACCTCCTGCCAGCCGAAGCGTGACAACTATACCCCTTGTTACGTTCCTTGAGGGGTGTAGTTTCCAAAATGCCATGTGGGGTTATTTTGCTGTTCTGGCACCATGGAGGTTTCCTTAATGCAAGATGGCCCCCAAAAGCCATGACAGCAAAATTCATTTTCAAAAATCCCACAGTTGCTCTTTCCCTCTTGAGCCATGTTGTGAGCCCACAGACCACTTCATGTCAACACTTGAGGTATTTCCATACTTCTTACACCACTTTTAAAAATGAAAAAAATTGGGCTACAAGAACATGTTAGTGTAAAAAATGCAGATTTTGATTTTTCTCCTCCGCTTTGCTGCTATTCTTGTGAAACACCTAAAGGGTTAATAAACTTTCTGAATGTCATTTTGAATACTTTGAGGGGTTAAGTTTCTATAATGGGTAATTTATGGGGTATTTTCCACTTCAAACTTAACTGGTCCCTGAAGAAATCAGATTTTGTAATTTTTGTGAAAATTTTGAAAATTGCTGCTATATTTAGAAGTCCTCTGATGTCTTCAAAAAGTAAAAACATGTCAACTTTCTGATGCCAACATAATTACTTGGAATCAGAATAAATGGTAAAAGCATCCCAGAGTTATTAATGCATAAAGGGACAGTGGTCAGAATTGCAAGAAAGGGCTCAGTCCTGAAGGTGAAAAAGGGCTCAGTCTTTAGGGGGTTAATTAGTAAATGCACCTGCACTTTTTTTTAAATAAATATTTGCACCTCCCTTCACTCCCTGACGGATATATGTTGTCCCTGAGCCATAGAGAAAGCATTTGTTGTTTAGCCTTGCCGTGTTCCTGACCCTTGCATTTCGTGACATTAACCTTGCTCCTTGCCGCCTGCCTATTGACCTCCTGTTACGTCCCTGTATACGCACCTCGCCGCCAACCCTGACCTCCTGCTATTCTGACCATGTCTTGCCTATCCCTCCTGTGCCTCGCATCACCTGAGCAGCCTGTTTGGTCGAGTCATGCCGGGGGTAGCGACCTGGGTGCTGCCTGCCGTAGCAAGACCATAGGCTCAGCTCCCTGGCAAGGCCTGCGTCATCTGCCACACATGTCCAGTGGATCCACTACCACCAGAGTGTCCTGCCAACTGCCGTGAGTCCTTACAATAAGTATTTGTCCACCTACCAACCAGTAAGAATTCCAACTCTCACAGACCTGTTATTTTTTCTTTAAGAAGCCCTCCTGTCTCCACTCATTACCTGTATTAACTGCACCTGTTTGAACTTGTTACCAGTATAAAAGACACCTGTCCACACACTTAATCAAACAGACTCCAATCTCTCCAAAATGGGCAAGCCCATAGAGCGGTGTGAGAACATCAGGGATAAAATTGTAGACCGACACAAGGCTGGGATGGGCTACAGGACAATAGTCAAGCAGTTTGGTGAGAAGGTAACAACTTTTGGCGCAATTATTAGAAATTGGAAGAAGTTCAAGATGATGGTCAATCTCCCTCGGTCTGGGGCTCTATGCAAGATCTCACCTCATGGGGTATCAATGATCATGAGGAAGGTGAGGGATCAGTCCAGAACTCTATAGCAGGACCTGGTCAATGACCTGAAGAGAGTTGGGACCACAGTCTCCAAGAAAACCATTAGTAAAACATTACGCCGTGATGGATTAAAATCTTGCAGTGCACGCAAGGTCCCCCTACTCAAGCCAGTGCATGTCCAGGACCGTTTGAATTTTGCCAATGACCATCTGGATAATCCACAGGAGGAATTGGAGAAGGTCATGTGGTCTGATAAGACAAAAAATTAAGCTTTTTTTTGCACTGTATTGAGGGGAGGATGGATGGGGCCATGAATCGCGAGATCTTGCCCAACAACCTCCTTTCCTCAGTAAAAGCATTGAAGATGGGTCGTGGCATGACAACGACCCAAAACACACAGCCAGGACAACTAAGGAGGGGCTACCTAAGAACCATCTCAAGGTCCTGGAGTGGCCTAGTCAGTCTCCAGACTTGAACCCAATAGAAAATCTTAGGAGGGAGCTGAAAATCCGTATTAACCAATGATATCCCCGAAACCTGAAGAATCTGGAGAAGGTCTGTATGGAGGAGTGGGGCAATATCCCTGCTGCAGTGTGTGCAAACCTGGTCAAGAACTACAAAAAACGCTCGATCTCTGTAATTGCAAACAAAGGTTTCTGTACCAAATATTAAGTTATGCTTTTCTGATGTATCAAATACTTATGTCATGCAATAAAATGCAATTACATTTTTTTAAAATCATACAATGTGATTTTCTAGATTTTTCCTATGAAAAGTACCTATGATAACAATTACAGACCTCTACATGCTTTGTAAGTAGGAAAACCAGCAAAATTGGCTGTGTATCAAATACTTGTTATGCCCACTGTATATAGTTTTTTTGTGCATTTAGAGCTTTTTTCCTTATGGCCCATCTTAAACATTCACACATTTGACTTAAAGGGGTATTCCGGCCAAAAACATCTTATCCCCTATCCAAAGGATAGGGGATAAGTGTCTGATCGTGGGGGGGGGGGGGGGGGGGGGCGGCGCTGCTGGGACCCCCCCGCGATCTCCCTGCAGCACCAACATTCTATACGGGGCTGCGTCTCTAGTTTCAGAAACCTCCAGGTTTCCGGGACTGGAGACGTGACTTAATGCCACGCCCCTATATTCATGTCTATGGGAGGGGGCGTGATGGCCATCACACCCCCTCCCATAGACATGAATGGAGGGGGTGTGACGAGAAACAATAAATCACTAGTGAATACCATTTTTTTTTAGCACACATAAGCAAAAACCTCGTTCAGTAAACACATGTAGCTGTGCAGTCTCCAGGTCTCCAGCCCTAGCCCACTGGCTGTGAGGTAATTTGCATATTTCAGCCTGAGGTTTACTCTTTCCTGCCTCACTCTCTTAGTCTGCAGAGATCACGCATAGTAGGTCTCTGTAAAGTCAGGAGGTCACAGCTGTGGCTTATACATACACTGCTCCAAAAAATAAAGGGAACACTAAGATAACACATCCTAGAACTGATTGAATGAACAAATTGTATGAAATACTTTCGTCTTTACACAGTTGAATGTGCTGACAACAAAATTCCAGAAACATTATCAATGGAAATCAAATTTATCAACCCATGGAGGTCTGGATATAGAGTCACACTCATCACTTAGTTTCCTGGGTCACAGGTACAGTCTACACAACTGCACCATGATTGTGTTTCCACTCAGTTGCAATAGCAGATAACGAGCAAAACCGCGTACTGACATACGTTCCCACACAGTATACCACGCTTACCTTCCACATAGTGTTCCATGCTTATGTCCCACAGTATACCACGCTTACCTTCCACATAGTCTTCCATGCTTATGTCCCACACAGTATACCACGCTTACCTTCCACATAGCGTTCCACGCTTATGTCCCATACAGTATACCACGCTTACCTTCCACATAGTGTTCCATACTTATGTCCCACACAGTATACCACACTTACCTTCCACATAGTGTTCCATGCTTATGTCCCACAGTATACCACGCTTACCTTTCACAAAGTACTCCATGCTTACGTGATGTCCCAGTACGGGATATGCTCCTACAGTCCTTTCAGGTTGAGTCCCTGTACATCCTCAGGGCTCACCTGGAGTGTTACCCCATATTGTGTAAAGGTTGTATATTAAGTGCAAAGGACCTTTGATACGGTCACATGATTGTTAGTCACATGATAATGGTTGTCACATGTTTAAGTCATGTTTTGTTACCCAGAGAGCACCAGGTGACCAGATTACCCGCAGCTAGCCTATGGGCTCCTTGCTCAGCCCTCCCCTTTATAAGAGTGGGAGGTTCTACAATCTGTCTCTTTCACAACACTTTCTGCTGAGGTCAAGTCCAGTTCAGATGTCTCAGAGCTAGTGTCCTGCACATCTGGAGGCCTCAAGCCTAAATTGCAGCCACAAGTCAGTAAGTCAAGTCATTTTTGTCTGCTGTCACTATTTTCAGTCAAGTCAAGTCAGTTATAGTCAGCGTGGCTGCGCTAAAGTCTGTCAAAGTCACTGCAAGTCCCAGCAAGCTGCGAGGATCCCTGTGTTACTGGTCACCTCTCTGGGATCCTGGCCGAACTGTATAAACTGTAACACCTGTCTAACCTGAATAAAATCTACTGTTAACCTTAACCTGGCCTTGGACTATTATTTGCCTGCCTAACCTAGGATTAGCCGTGCTACCTTTGGGTGGTTACATAGGAAAACCACGCCCTGGCATCACGAACACTAAGGGGATAACACCATCTGCCCCTACAACTCACATCGCACCCCACTTATGCTCCACACAGTATACCACACCTACTTTTCACAGTACCATGCTTATGTTCCACACAGTATACCAAGCTTGTGTTCAACACAGTGTATTACTCAGGTTATTACTCAGTGTACATGTATATGCTTCCCTAGCGGTGTAACATGCGTACATATTTCAATGTGACATTTTTCATATTACCTGAGCTGATACCGTGCTTCATGTTATTAGATCCGGTATACAGTACCAGGCATTGATACCAAAGTTGATGTACTGTGCTCGTTTTGGTTTAGTTGATATACTGGGCTTTGTGTTAATATAGCCGATACTTTGTTTACGTTTCCATAGCTGTCATATGGTGCATTATTGTCCCTATAGTGGTCATATGGTGCTTATGTTACTATAGCTGATAATTTGCGTTACATACAGTAACTAGTAACTATATGCTTTGCGTTAGTGTTAATTAACTGATATACAGTACATTAATGTTACTTGGGGCTTATGTTACTGTAACGGATATACTGGGCATTTAACGTTATTTAAGCTGACATTCAAGCCTATGTTACTATTGCTGATAATTTGTGTTTCGTTACTGTTGCTTATATACTGTGTATTAGAGGTTAATTTAACTGTTATGCTGAACATTAATGTTATTCAGGGCTTACGTTACTATAAGCTCATATACTGCGCCTTGAGGTTACCGGAGATGTTATACGGTGCTTATGTTACTTCAAGCGATATACCATGCTTCCATACATATGGTTTCCTACAGTGTCACAAACATACGACTCCCTACAGTGTTAAATACATACGATACATACGGTTACATACAGTGGGACATACATACTGTTCCCTACAGGGTACTATGCATACAGTTCCTTACAGTGTTACATACATACGATACATATGGTTCCATACAGTGTGACATACGTACGATGACCTACAGTGTGACATACATACTTTTCCCTACAGGGTAATACGCATACAGTTCCTTACAATGTATGTTTCATAGTTTATTGTCCCCTTCTTTTGTTTCAGCTCTGTCACGTTATGCTTACATTATGTGCGCTAGTCAAGTATTTTGGGCTGTGGTCATAGTATTACACTCATGTTTTCATGTGCTTAGGTCGGGTACATTAGGCTGTTATAGCTTCACGTTGTTCTTGTAGGCAGGTCAGGTGTGATAAACATCATTATAGTTGGCAACATTCCTAGGATACCCAAGCAGGCATTATTCTATGTCCAGGTTGTTTGACCTCTTAGCTCTATGCTTTCGGTGTGGTTGTAGGCTGATTGCTCTCATCAATCTGTAAAGCCTCATCTTTATAGTTTCCTTTATGGTCATTACACATGCCTTGTTACAGCCAGTTTGACCTTGCCGTTCCAGGTAAGCTTTATGTCGTCACTTTACATGTCTTTCGTAGGTCACACGCTCCCGTGAGAGAGGCTGCCCGACAATCCTCGAGCCTCATATCGTTGTTATTCCTTTGTACATTACAAACATTCCTGTTTGGGGCAGATTGTATCATCAATCCACGAGCCTCTTGTTGTCATTTGTTTTTGTACGTTACATACACCCGTTAGTGGCAGATTGCTTTACAATCCATGAGCCTCATGTTGTTTTTTCTTTTCGGTGTTACATATGATTCTGTCCAAGGCAGATTGCACTTCAGTTCACGACCCTCATGTTGCTGTCATCTCTATCTTCCTCTTATGTTTGTTACTATGTGTCTGATTGTGGTATTAGTTGTACACGTCTTAGTGTTAAGTTCTTTGGTGTGGGTACAGCGTCTAGGCCTCTTGTTGTATGTTCATGTCTTGTCACTTGTGTACCTGTTGGGAAATTTGCCCTTATCAGTCTTTGTAACCTGCTGGTCATGTATATTTTCTTTTGCGATAAGCCTCAGGGCGCAGCAGTAATAATCTTCTTTACACCTGCAAGTATGAGGATACTGCCTTACTGGTACACAAAACCTTAGGTTAAGTATGTCATATCCTTTTAAATTTTGTCTATGCTGGTCTTTCTGTTGTCACTTTATGTATGGCATGGTTCAATAGGATTACTTATATGTGTAGCACGGGACACTTTGCAAATTTTCCTCTTCTGGCACTACCTATCTAAATACCTACGGACGTCTGTGTTTTGGCCACTTCTCAATCCAACCGACTCATTGTACCTTCTGTCTGTCTAGCACTTCTCCAACATTTCCTATCTCGGTCACTTGGGTTACCTTTATCCATGTGCACCCTGGTAGTAACATTCTGGTAGGCGCTATGAGTTCAGTAGTACCAAGTGGTATATGCAGTATTCCATCTTGGCTTTGGCTCCATAACAGCTGAGCCAGCTTCTGGGTAGGGGCTTCTCTTTGTCAGTTATCACTTATACAGTATGTTAAGTAAGTTAGGGCACTGTTATCGCTCTGTTCCATTGACACGTTCCAACCTCCGGCTGTTAACTGGAGCATTTTGTCTGTTATCTTGGGTTCATATGACATAGGTAATGCTTAACCATTAATTCATGCATTACCTAACTGATTTATTTTGCCCCCTTTCTTTAGGATACCCTTCATGGCTGGCCAGGCACACCCCAGGCCTAATTATTCATGCAAGTAGTACACTCTACTCTCGGTACATGTAACCCGACCATAAGTATTGGTTAACTTAATTAAGTTAACCTGCTTTGTGGGAGGAGTCTGGTCTTTATATACCCACCTGATCCAAACAGGTGCTGTCGGCAGCATGCAAGACGACCCCACCCTCCCTTCCCTTTTTTCTACAGTCACTCTTAGGGTATCCCCCTCTCTTTAGGATACCCTTCATGGCCAGCCAGGCACACCCCAGGCCTAATTATTCATGCAAGTGATTCACTCTACTCACAGTACATGTAACCCGACCACAAAAAAAATAAAATAAATAATAATATATATATATATATATATATATATTGTTACATTTCTTTACCACTCCCCCCCCCCTAAATGCACTAACAAATTTTTTGTTTGTTTTTTTTCCCCTCTCATTTCAGATCCGTGTATCCTGTGGACTACTTCAGATTCGGTGGACTATGATGACCAGCATTTATAAAATGATTACCGAAGGCTTGTGGGGGAGTGTTTTTTTTTTTTAATAAAAGTTTTATAACATGTTGTGTTTTTTTTTTATTTACTTAACAGGCTTAGTAGTGGAAGCATAAAAAATGGCACTCCTGTGCCTAGGTAGTAACAAGCTGTCGTTATTTAATCTTGGGAGGGCCAGTAACAATGGTCCTCGCCCATCCTGGTAACATCAGGCTGTTGCTACTTGGTTGGTATCTGGCTGAGAATGAAAATATGGGGAATCCCACATGTTTTTTCATAAATAATTAAATATATATATAAAAAAAAACATGTATAGGGTTTCCCCTATTTTCATTCTCAGCCAGATACCAACCAAGCAGCAACAGCCTGACGTTACCAGGGTGGGCGAGAACCATTGTTATTGGCCTTCCCTAGCCTAAATAATGCCAGCCTGTTGGTACTGGCTTTCTACCCGGCACCCCTGTGGTGGTTGGTATCGGGGTAATAAATGGGGGTTAGCGCTAGCTGGTTTTGGGCCTAAGCCTCGGCTTTGTAATGGATACCGTCTATAAAACAGCTTCCACTACTAAGCCCGTAAAGTAAATAAAAAAAAAACAACAAAAAAACAACAAAAAACAACAACACGTTTAACCTCTTAAGGACGCAGTGCATACCTGTACACCCTGTGCCCAGTCCCAGTCTATAATGCGGGGTCAAGCCGTGACCCCGCGTCATAGCGGATCGGTCCAAGTGGCTAATGAAAGGCGGGATCCTGGGCTAATAGCCTGCAGCACCAATCGTTGTGCTGTGTGCTATTAACCCTTTAGATGTGGCAAAGTCGATCGCTGCATCTAAAGTTGAAAAAATTGCATCCCGGCAGCTCAGTCGGGCTGATCGGGACCATCGTGGTGAAATCGTGATGTCTTAATCAGCTAGGACACAAGCGGAGGGTCCGTTACCTGCCTCCCGCGTGTCCGATCGGCGATTGACTTCTCCATGCCTGAGATCTAGGCAGGAGAAGTCAAGCCCCAATAACACTGATCATCTGCATATATCTCTATGCTAATGAACAGTATTAGGAATCAATGTAATGCATAATATAGCCACTAGAGGGGGCTATAACATAGCAAAAAAAGTTACTAATGATGAATGAACCCCTTCCCTAATAAAAGTAAGAATCACCCCCCTTTTCCCATTTTCAAAAATAAACTGTGTAAATAAGAATAAACATATGTGGTATTACCACGTGCGAAAATATCCAAACTATAAAAATATATCATTAATTAAACCACACGGTCAATGGTGTGCACATAAAAAATTTCAAAAGTCCAAAATAGCGAATTTTTGGTCACTTTTTATAGCACATAAAAATTAATAAAAAGCGATCAAAAAGTCCAATAAAAAATGGTACCGATAAAAACTTCAGATCACGTTGCAAAAAATTTGCCTGGTACTGGCCCGTACACGGAAAAATAAAAAAATGGTTGGGGTCAGAAGATGACAATTATAAACATATAAATTTTCCTGCATGTAGTTATGATTTTTTTCAGAAGTAATACAAAATCAAACCTGTATAAATAGGTATCATTTTAACATTATGGACTCACAGAAACTGTATGGACTCACAGAACTCACAAAAAAAAAAAGCTGGTCATCGTAGTAGTCCTCCAAATCCGAAGTAGTCCACATGGATACACGGATCTGAAATCAGAAGAAAAAAAAGTGCGGAAAATAGGTTAGTACATTTATTGTCACCAGCCTGCGCCACACGACTACAACTCCCAGCATGCCCTTGCAGTAAGGACATGCTGGGAGTTGTAGTTGTGAGGCGTGGGCGGGAGATGTGCGGGCGGGTGACAGGAAGTGGAGCAAAATGCCACCCGCTTCCCTGGCTTCCTTGTCACCCGCCAGCGGTACACTACTACAACTACCAGCATGCCCTTACAGTAAGGACATGCTGGGAGTTGTAGTCGTGCAGCGGGGTGGGTGACAAACTTGTCACCTGCCCCTGCTGCACAACCACAACTCCCAGCATGCCTTTACAGTAAGAACATGCTGGGAGTTGTAGTCGTGCAGCGGTGGCAGGTGACAAGTATGTCTCCTGCTCTTCGCTGCAGGACTACAACTTCCAGCATGTCCTTACTGTAAGGGCATGCTGGGAGTTGTAGTTGTTCAGCAGGGGCAGGTGACAAGTTTGTCACCCACCCCGCTGCACGACTACAACTCCCAGCATGTCCTTACTGTAAGGGCATGCTGGTAGTTGTAGTAGTGTACCGCTGGCGGGTGACAAGGAAGCCAGGGAAGCGGGTGGCATTTTGCTCCACTCCCTGGCTTCCCAGCAGGGAAAATGAAGTTATGGCACTGTATCTTCATGTTTCCCTCTGGCATCTGTGATTGGCCAGGAGGTCTGAACCAATCACAGGTCTGCCCGGGAAATATGAAATTACAGTGCTGTAATTTCATATTCCTGTCGTCTGGCTCTGCTCCCCGGTCACCTGCCCGCAAACTGTTGGGATTACAACTCCAAGCATGTCCTCACTGTAAGGGCTTGCTGGGACTTGTAATCCTATAGTAGCTAGTGTGTGGGTGGTAGATGCGGGTGGTTGGCCGCGGTCTGGAGAGCTATACCAAAAGTTGCACGAAAAGTCGCAAGTGCAGCCGCCCGCTCAGATCTGTCACCTACCCGCTAGCTACTGCAGCACTACAACTCCCAGCATACCCTCCCAGTGAGGACATGCTGGGAGTTGTAGTCCCAACAGCTTGCGGACGGGTGGTAGATGTGAGCTGGTGTAAGGGAGCTGCGATAAAAATCACACAAAAAGTCGCACCTGTGACTTTTTGTGGGACCTTTTAAAAATGCTGTCAAAAGCAAGTTTGTAAGCCAGGTCTGACCTGGCTTACACTTGTGATTTTTTGAAGGGGGTTTGCTTACGTGCAACTTTCGCACTTGATAAATTCCCGACTGAAAACTGAAAATTGCTTAGGTAGGGCTGATTGGTATTTATTGCTTATCCACAAAAGTCACAAAAAGTTGATTCCGTGCTCATGCAACTTTTTTGTGTGACTTTTGTAAGCAAAAAACCCCTCAAAATCTCCTTCATAGGCCCCTTTCACACTACATAATTACTCAGTTTTCGAAGTTCCGCCAGAAAATCGGCAATAAAACGGCAGTTATAAAATCCTGTATGGCTGTTAGAAAATCTCATTATAGTCTATGGGATTTTTCTAATAGACGCTTTAACCCGTTATAGCCCGTTATTAATAACGGCTGTTTTTTTGTGACGGAAGATAGTAACGGGAGAAATAGTTAATGCACTATTTCACCCATAACTATCTTCCGTCACAAAATAACGTCCGTTATTAATAATGGGCTATACTGATTTAAAACGGCTATTTCTAACGGGCGTATAGGATTTTGTAACTGCCGTTTTACTGCCGATTTTCTGACGGAACTTCGAAAACGGAGTAATTATGTAGTGTGAAAGGGGCCTAATACTACGGCATTGTCATTTCATATACCCCGCCTGGAGCTGCGATTGGCCGAGGGGTCTCGGCCAATCACAGCTTCAGGAGGGAAAAATGAAACTACAGTGCCGTAGTTTCATATTCATAGTAGCCGGCCAAGGAGCCACTACATGACTACAAATCCCAGCATGCCCTTACAGTAAGGACATGCTGGGAGTTGTAGTTCAAAGTCCAGGGTGCTAACCAATACACCATGGAACCCAGCTAGGAGTTGTAGTTGTGTGGTGTGTGCGCAGGTGACAAGCGCTCGGCTCCCCGGCCGGCTCACATGAATGTAATACTATAGCACTGTAATTTCATATTCCCTGCCCGGAGCTGTGATTGGCTGAGACCCCTTCAGGAGAGAAATATGAAACTACAGTGCAGTAGTTCTATATTCCTGTGAGCCGGCCAGGGAGGGGAGTGCTTGTCAACTGCGCACACACCACACAACTACACAGCATGTCCTTACTGTAAGGGCATGCTGGAATTTGTAGTCATGCGGTGCAGATGACAAGCGCTCCGCTCACCGTTCGGCTACTATGAATATTAAACCACGGCACTGTAGTTTCATGTTTCCCTCCTGAAGCTGTGATTGGCTGAGACCCCTCGGCCAATCACAGCTCCGGGGAGGGGAATATGAAATGACAATGCAGCAGAATTATGTTCATGGTTCCCATCTGGCTCTGCTCCCCACCGCCCACAACTATCACCCACTGCCCCTGCATACACACGCCGCCCGCAGTATGCCACCACCACGTGCCTCCCCCCCATATACCACCCACCGCCCGCATATACCATATACCGGCCGCATTTAACACCCGCCAGCTAGCTACTGCAAGACTACAACTTCCAGCATGTCCTCACTGGTATATGCAGGCAGACAGTTATAGATGAAGGTGGCAGGTGATAGATGCGGGCGGACAGTAGGTATTAGATGTGGGTGGGACTTTACGGGACTTTTGTAAGCCAACAGTAAATCCCTGCCTACAGCTAAGTAAAAAAACAGATCTTGTGTAAAAAAGCTGGATTGTGAGAAAAAGTGCAGCCCGGCGTACCACTAAAAGTCGCACGTGTGACTTTGTTGCGACAAATATACACCAAAAATCCTGTGTAAATCCCTTGATAAATTCCCCCTTCAGGGCATACAGGTACGCCCTGCTGTTTTCCGGTCCCCGCCGCTCGCCAGGGATCTGACCAGGATGCCTGCTGAATCCCAGGATACCACCCAACACAGCCCTGATCCTCCTGAAGGGATAGGAGTTAGGTGGCAGGGGTGACCGGCAAATCGCAGAAGGGGGTGGGGGATTAAAGTTCATTTCCCCCGCTCTGGTCACCCATGGGTGTCCGTGCAGAGCAGGGGAACAGTAGGAGCTCACCTGATCCAGGCGGAGGTGCTAACTTCGTCCGGCGGCGATCATGATGTCATGGTGACGGCGGCGCAGAAATTCGGAGGAGGCGTTCTGGATAAGTGGCCTGGAGATCTGGATGACCACATTTTAGAATCTCCAAACTGTGGCCATCCAGATCTTGGAAAACTACAACTCCCAGCATGCCCACACAGCTGTTTGCTGTCTGGGCATGCTGGGATTTGTAGTTTTGCAACATCTGGAGTGCCACAGTTTGGAGATCACTGTGCAGTGGTCTCTAAACTGTAGCTCTTCAGATGTTGCATAACTACAACTCCCAGCATGCACGAACAGCAAACTGCTATCTCGGCATGCTGGGAGTTGTAGTTGCGTGTCTCCAGCTGTTGCATAACTACAACTCCCAGCATGCCCTTCGGCTATCAGTGCATGAAGGGAGTTGTAGTTTTGCCACAGCTGGAGGAACACTGGTGAGGAAACACCGAGTTAGGTAACAGAACCTAACTCAGTGTTTCCCCACCAGTGTGCCTCCAGCTGTTGCAAATGTACAACTCCCAGCATGCACTGACAGACCACGCATGCTGGGAGTTGTAGTTTTGCAACAGCTGGAGGCTTTTTCTCCTTTTACCCCTTATGAAATGGAAACGTTGGGGTCTACACCAGTATGTTAGTGTAAATAAATGTAATTTTTTTACACTAACATGCTGGTGCTGTCCTATACTTTTCATTTTTTAACAAAAGGTAAAAGGAAAAAAAAAAAAAAAAAAATTTGTAATGCAATTTCTCCTGAGTACGGAAATACCACATATGTGGACGTAAAGTGCTCTGCGGGCGCACAACATGGCTCAGGAGTGAGAGAGCACCATGTACATTTGAGGCCTAAATTGGTGATTTGCACAGGGGTGGCTGATTTTACAGCGGTTCTGACATAAACGCAAAAAAAAACAAAAAAGAAAAAAAAACACCCATATGTGACCCCATTTTGGAAACTACACCCTCAAAGAATGTTACAAGGGGTTCAGTGAGCATTTACACCCCAAAGGTGATTGACAAATTTTTGTTGAAGTTGGAGATGAAAATGAAACAAAATGTTTTCACTAAAATGCTGGTGTTACAAATGTTTTAACCCCATTTTTTTACTGGTTAGGGCTCAGAAGAGAAGGAGCGCCATTGGGCTTTTTGAGAGAGAATTTGGCTTGGATTTAATCCCATGTGCATTTACAAAGCCCCCATGCTGCCAGAACAGTGGACCCCCCCCCCCACATGTGAACCCTTTTTGGAAACTACACCCCTCACGGAATGTAATAAGGAGTGCAGTGAGCATTTACACCCCACAGGTGTCTGACAGATTTTTTTTAACATTCGTCCGTAAAAATGAAAATTTATTTTTTTAATCTAATTTAACGCAGGTGGGGTGTAAATGCTCACCGCACCCGTTATTACCTTCCGTGAGGGTTCCTGAAATGGGGTCTCCTGTGGGGTCCACTGTTCTGGCAGCATGGGGGCTTTGTAAACATACATGGCCCCCGACTTCCATTCCAACCAAATTCTCTCTCCAAAAGCGCAATGGCACTCCTTCTCTTCTGAGCCCTGTAGTGCGCCCGCAGAACACTTTACATCCACATATGGGGTATTTCTTTACCTACCCAGAAGAAATGGGGTTACAAATTGTTGGGGCTTTTCTCCAATTACCCCTTGTGAAAATGAAAAAGTTTGGGTAACAATAACATTTCAGTAAAAAAAATCAAATTTTTCATTGTCAAGTCCAACTTTAGCGAATATTCGTCAAACACCTGTGGGGTGTTAAGGCTCACTGTACCCCTTGCTACGTTGCTTGAGGGGTGTAGTTTTCCAAATAGTATGCCATGTGGGCATTTTTTGCTGTTCTGGCACCATGGGGGCTTCCTAAATGAGACATGCCTCCCAAAAACCACTTCAGCAAAGTTCTCTCTCCAAAAGCCCAATGTCGCTCCTTCTGTTGTGAGACCTGGAGTGCACTAGCAGAGCACTTTACATCCACATATGGGGTATTTCCTTACTCAGGAGAAATTGAGAATAACATTTTGGGGGCCTTTTCCCATATTACTCCATGTGAAAATGAAAAACTTTGGGTGACACCAGCATTTTCGTGTTAAAAATCAAATTTTTTGAGGGGCGTGGTCTGGCTGCTGAGCTGCATGGTCGCACGCTAACGGAGCCCCGCCATTAAGCCCATCAAAGTGACTTTTACACAGCATTTCACCGGCTGATTTTGTTACCCGCACTCGCTGAACAACTGCTGAACATCTGCTGAACATGCCGACAAAGAAGAGGAAGCAAACAAAACCGGGCTTGCTGAAGAAATTCAGCTTCACTCCACAGAGAACCTCCAGGCAAAATGGCACCTGCACCTCGCCTGCGCTGTCTCCTTAGATTGCTGATGGCCCAGATCTGCACCTCCTCTACAACGCAGAGCGTCCTCGGACCCGGCCCTGCATTCCCCACGGAAGTCCCCGCATTTACTCGGCTCCTTGGGAATAGCAACTCAGAGGACACATTACAGAAGAGGTCAGCAGTCCTCCATCCCCCTTCTCCTCCGCAACGCTGCCATTATGTGCAGATGCTGGATCTCCAGCGACAAGCCCTGCACGGCCACATGCAGAATCCACAGCAGGTGCTTCAGACAAGGAGGTAGGCTATGGGGACAACATACTGGGGGCCCATGCTGAAACTAACAACCTCCTAGGTAACATACAAGTCACTGGGCATCAGCTAACTGATGAAAGACATGTTGCTCTTACTAAGGCAGACTTTCCTGCAAGACATGGCGTGCATGATTTACCCCTTGCAAGTTGAAGTGCAAGATCTAGGGGACAGGGTGCACAACTTGGAAGATAAATGTGGGGAATTTGCGGACTCCCGCACTTTAATAGACTCTCGTAATACCCTTGAAGATGATGTGGCTGCATTAAAAGCAAAAATAGCAGACCTGGAGGACAGATGTCGCCGCAATAATGTCAAATAGCATGGCATCTCTGAATCCATTGCTCCTGTGGATATCTCAGAAAATGTACGCTCCATCCTCCAGGGTGCTCTTCCCAATTGCTCATACCAAGAGATAGAAATAGACCACGTACACAGGCCAAAACATTTAGATGACTCTGTCCCCCGTGATGTGCTCGCATGCATACACTTCTTCACTATTAAAGAGCGCTTCTTGGAGTATACTAGGCGCAATGATGGCCTGCCTGCTCCGTACCACCAGATTTCTGTCTACGCGGACCTCTCCGCTGCTATTCTCCACGCCGGCAGAGCTTTACTTCCAGTTACCAGGGCTCTCCACTCTGCAAAAATAGCCTACAGATGGGGCTTCCCCCTACACCTATTGATCCGGCACAATGACTCCCTTCATGTAGAGAGGTCCTTAGAAGATGGCCTGGACCTACTCAAAACCTAGAACTAATCCCCGGAATATCCTGTCCGCCAAACCACCGTGGGAAAAGGCTGATTCATAACCTAGACCAGTCAGTGATCACCTTTTGCCTTCTTTATGTGTGGGCTTTGGTGTTGGGACCATTGCTCTCAGCTTCAGAATGGACTCTGTCCCCCACCCACAGAAGGATGACACCCCCTTTGGGATCTTGTCCTACATTTTGTTTATGCATATGCTGCAATGTTATTCTTGTTATGCTATCGTTTTTTATGCCGTGGTTGTGCTCTTTCTGTAATTCATAATCAGGTGCCTTTTCTACCCTCTGCTGACTGGCTCATGCTGGTTGGGGGAGGGGTGGGGTGGGTTCGGTGCGTCCTGATTTCCACAAACCAATGTAGAATCAATTATTTAGATGTCTTAAATGGTTATAAATATTGCTTGCTTAAATGTGAACGGTTTAAACACCCCACATAAATGTAATTATCTATGGAAAGAAGTGCAATCTATGGGTTACGATGTTCTGTGCGCCCAAGAGACACACCTTCTGGCTAAAGATGCCAATAGGGTACATCATTCTGCTTATCCTCGCATCTTCCATTCTCATTTCAGCTCGAAGTCCAGGGGGCTTCTCATCATGGTTAAAAATACAGTCGCCTTTACCCTTCATGAAGTGACGCAGGACACCAAAAGCAACCCTTTTTTGTGGTCTCATCCCATATATGCAAAAAGTCTTTCTAAGGACATTGGTACTTATTTCTCAGATAACAAGGATTCAGTCCAAGATCCTTTCATTTTGTGGAACTGCCATAAGGCTGTCCTGAGAGGCATGTGCATTAAATATGGGGCGATACTGAAAAAACTGTGTGAATGCCAAATCAATGATATATTATCTTGCTTGTCTGTTGCAGAACAAGCAAATAAATCCTCCCCCTCTGAGAAGCGGACAGCGGAGCTGGTAGCTTGCTACTTTCCAATTATGAAAAATCGCACCTAACCTAATGCTCACCTAACCTTCCTGACCTCATTCAGACATACCTTGATAAACTCCATCTTCCCACCCTATCTCCTTCTCTTCTGTCTCAACTCAATCAAAGCATATCAGTAGAGGAAGTGCGCAATACTATAAAATTCCTACCCTCCGACAAGGCCCCAGGCCCAGATGGGTTTGTCAACTCCTACTACAAAAAAATATGGGGATACTCTATCGCCTAACCTCAGAGATTTCTGTCAAGAGGCAGTTACCCGGGGATTCTTACCAGCTAAAAACCTTCAGGCCACGATTGTCATCCTGCCCAAACCAGGGAAATCTCTTGATTTGCCACATATCTCCTGCCCAATTTCCCTATTGAACCAAGATCTGAAAATATTCGCCAAGCTGCTGGCAGCTCGCATTTCACTAATCCTTCCATCTTTAGTAAATGTAGACCAGTCTGGCTTCATTGCGGGCTGCCAGGCCTCAAACAATACCAGGCGCCTCTTACACATCTTTTCCCATCTAGAAAGACTGGGAATGCCGGCATTGGTTCTGGCATTAGACACCGAGAAGGCGTTTGATCTCCTCCAGTGGTCGTACGCCTTCTCAGTACTATGAAGGATGGGCTTCTCTGGACCTATTATGTCGGCGCTCAATGCCCTCTACTCCCAACTGATGGCTAAAGTTTTGGCCAACGGCTCCCTATCCGACTCATTTCCCATCACCAATGGTTCCCGTCAGGGATGCCCCCTGTCCCCACTCCTCTATATATTGTCTATGGAGCCGTTGGCACAGATGCTCCAAGCAGACCCGCGAATTACTGGCATCACGATTGGACACACAACCCATGTTATCTCACTCTGCGCAGATGATGTCATCCTGTCTCTCGCGAACCCTCTAGCGTCTTTGCTGGTGGTTATGGATAATATATCCTATTTTGGCCTTCTCTCCTATTACCACTGAAACAAAAACCCAGGCCTAACCCATTAACCTACATGCTTTCACCATATTTTCCCTAAAAAGGTCATACCTCTTCGATTGGCGGGCAGACAACATTCAGTATTTAGGGATATCTCTATTTTACCCACATATGAAATTATATATATCAAACTACAAAACCCTCCTCACCAATATTGGTGCAGATATGGCTAAATTTACTACTTCAGACGCATCCTGGGTGGGTAGGGTGGCGACATTTGAAATGTTTCTGCTTCATAAATTCCTCTACCTTTTCCGAACTCTTATGATCACCCTTCCTTCTCACCTCTTCTCTCTTCCTTTATCTGGGCAGGCAAACGTCCGTGACTCTCGGCGACCATTCTTGCAAAGACGAAGCTGGCTGGCAGTCTGGGACTGCCAGATCTTAAATACTACTACATTATTACTTTGGTCTCCATGTTACGGCAATGGTGGTGCAACGAGATGGGCTGGCTATGGGCGATATTGGAGGGACTATCGGTAACCCCATATTCCGCTAAAGACCTTCTTAACCTTCTGTTTTGGAACCTCCCGACACCACATTTCCATGACCCATGAGTGAAAGCCTCGTATGATGCATGGGTAATTTACACAACCCACTCACCGATACCAAGGGCGGCCAATATCGGAGACCTTCTGATCTCGCCACTTCAGGCCTCCATTACGGATTTGGATTTATCTGGATGGATCGCTCAGGGAATTACACACACATGCTGAATGAGACCCTTACTATGAGAACATTTCAAGACCTGAAATCCACCTATTCACTGCCCCCACTGACAAATACTTACAAGTTCGTCACTTTCTACATACTCTAGCTCCTAGCTCCTCCGGGGCGGACTACAATGTGCTCCGCCTCATTTCCTCCCCCCTCACCCACACCGGAACCAAAGAAGACAGGTAAGTCATGTGATCACATTAGAATACATAGAACAAAGTGAATATAACAATAAATAATCAGACTATTAAAACCATTCATGGGAGATAAGTCAGAAAAAGCTTTGATAGCAGCATATGGTTCAACCCAGTATGTGTTATAGAAAAGCGCTGAATTCATTGCGATCATTGAAGCCTAAGGCTCCTGTTGCATCTAACTTTATTAGACATAACCACCTTACTTCCTCCTTTGTCTGCACGGGACACCTTTAAATCGGGTTTGTTCGATAACCACTTAAGCGCGGCCTCCTCTTTCTGGGACAAATTACTTCTATTTGCAGGGTATACCAATGCCTTAACATCTTTTTTGACGGCTTGAGTGAAGAGGTCTAGAGGACTACCTACTTGAATGGGGCGTGAAAATTTAGATGGGTTGCCTCCTGTATATTGCATCTCCTCCAATATCATAACTGAAGGTGCTTGTAACTGACTGATCATCATGTATACTCTCAGATAGATGACATAGATTGTGAAGGTCAGTATCAGCAGGGTTGTGAACAGGAATAAAACCTAAAGAGCTAATGTTTGCAGGGAGTTTACCTTCTTTTATATGTATATAGCTACTGTTAGATTAACCTTTATTGAATATCTTAAACAAATTTTTGTGGTTGCTTTAAATAGATGAATTTCGAACTGCGCGTAATCGAATGACTCGCACAGTCCGAAATTGAGGCCAATAGATAGAAGGGACATACATTCGTGTGGCAATGGGACATTGGACAGGTTAATGACATTGGAATGATCTGTGTTGTCCATTAATCTGTCCACGATACACCCTTTCTCTTGGTTGAACTGGTGGGATCTTTTCCTCCCTCTGCCCCTCCGAGTTTTCTTTCTAAAGGGACCAGAGATAAATGTAGTCGGGTGCTTTTGGCCAATGGAGTTATCTGACTGGCTAGTGTCCGAATCTGTCGTCCAGAAGTTGGAAGATTGCTTTTTGTTGGTATTCCCCTTTATTTTATTATAGTTGTTCTTTCTGTAACGTCTCGGTTGCTTTCTTGAATTCCAAGAGAAAAATTGTGAGTTGTCGTAATCAGATTTGTCTCTAATGAATTTTTCACTTTTAATTTCTTTTACTTCTGCTTGCGTGATGGCGATTTTTTTCTCCAACTTTTTAAGGAAGGTAACAGCTGCGGTGGTACTGACTCTAGTACGGTATTCTGTTTTTGTTTTGCATAATTCTGTAGTAATAGCCTGGTACTCTTTTTGGCTGCGCTTAAGCACGATATTAGTTAGTCTGGTAGCATGCTCTAATTGACCAAGTTTCTATTCTTGCATAAATTCCAGATCTTTTTGGAATTGGGAAGGCTTTTGGGAACCGGACCGGGATGCCTCCTGGAATCATTCAGCAGGCATCCCGACACATCGCCGAGTGGGGTCCTGAGACCCCCCCCCCCATGTCGGTGATCGCAGAAAATCGCATGTCAATTCAGACATGCGATTTTCTGCTATTCTGGGCTGATCGGATCTCTGGTGACCCGATCAACCGGAAAATAGGGTTGATCGGAGTTGTCAGTGACACCCCCGATCATCCTGCAGGAAAGGAACGAGGTCGCAGTGCTGCAATCTCCTCCTATCCCCTGCCATTAGTCAGAACTGAGTTCTGACCAATGGCAGCGCAGGACAGGGGGTGATCTTTACTGTAGCAACCACTAGGAAGGCCAAACTGCAACCCCCAGCATGCACAGACAGCCGAAGGCTGTCAGGGCATGCTGGGAGTTGTAGTTTTGCCACATCTGGAGGGTCACAGTTTGGAGACCACTGTTACAGTGGTGCCCAAATGGTAGCCCTCCAGATGTTGCCAAACTATAACTCTCAGCATGCCTAGACTGCCCAGGCATGCTGGGAGTTGTAGTTCTGTAACATCTGTCCCTTCAGATTTTGCAATTTTCTTGACATTTTTGAAAATTGCTGCTCTACTTTGAAGCCCTCAAAAAGTAAAAATATGGTGGACATATTGTATTTGTGAAGAAAAATAAAATGTATTTGGAATATCCATTTTCCTTACAAGTAGAGAGCTTCAAAGATAGAAAAATGCTAAATTTGGGGATTTTTTACCAAAAAAAAGGATGCAAGTAACGCCGAAAATTTACCACCAAAAGAAAGTAGAATATGTCACGAAAAACAATCTCAGAATCAGAATATTCGGTAAAAGCGTTTTAGAGTTATGAATGCGACAGTGACAGTGACAGTGGTCAGAATTGCAAAAAAGGGCTGCGTCCTTAAGGGGTTAAAGGAAAATGGTCACTCGTTCACCCACACTAAACCCAATACACCGGGTTATAGAGCGATGCGGGGTCTCTGACTAATATACATACCTGCAATCCGGCGCCTGGTTCCTCTGAAGATAGGCTTCTTTCTGTGCTGAATTGCGCACTAAAGGCAGGCCAGCCAGCTGGATTTGAATATTCATGGTCGCTGGTCATGTGAGCGCTTGTGCCTCATGAGCGCTCACGTGACCAACGACCAGGCACCAGACTGAAGGTATGTATATTAGTCAGAGAGCCCGCATCGGCCTCCTGTTCACCCGCACTATAACCCAGTGACCATTTTATTTTAAACATGAAGGCACACACAAATAAGCACAAAAATACTTATAACACAAAACACAGTCAATTTTAAAGTTCCATAAATTATTTTATTTAGAACTCTTTGAGACACAAATACCTCCAACTACAAGGACAGAAATGTTGATGGAAATGTTTACGCTATCAGTGTTTTTAATGCATGCAGCATGCTGTTTTTTAGAACATTTGGGATTAATGTGGTACATGTGGCTATACAATGGGGTACGCTCACATCAGTAGGTATAATATCTGTTATTATGTAAATAAAATTCGAAGCGCAGCCAGGCACACAAACTCATTAGGATAAACACAATACACGTCTGGGCTCTCTCATACAGGTGGCAAATTACACATTAATGTATTAGTCACAACAGAGTCTCTGCAGTGAGGCTGCAAAGTAACAGTATGGATATTTTACCTCTAGGTTACAAATCTAATGATTACTGGCTCTACATGAAATGGAAGAACTAGATGATGGGGAGAACAGTAGTAGGTAATGCAAATGTGCCTTTGCATCTCTATAATAGATGTTAAAGTTCACAGGAAACAAAGAAAGGAATTATAGCACAATGATCTATTCAGCAAAGGGTGTTCTGTGTATGTGGCCTTTTACCAGCACTATATCTCAGCAGATCCTCTTTAATAATGTACTTAAGCTATTACTAGAGATGAGTGAATTTCTGAAAAATTGAATTCGGCTGATTCGCAGAATTTTCTGAAAAAATGTGGTTGGGACCGAATTTATTTGTGGTGAATCGCTATTAAAAACGGCTATTTCTGGCTTACACAGAACACTTTGCCTTGTCCTAACACGCATAGGGAGTGTGATGTGTTAGTGAAATAATACTGTTATTCAGTATGACATGCAGATTAGAGGCATCGCTATTAGAAACACTGCCATAGAGCGTCTGGGTGTGGCAGATTTTTTATGTAATTTTTATTTAATAAAATTTGAATTTACCCATTGATTACCCATTCTGGTGAGCGTCGAGCTGGCGGTCCTCCACCAGGCGAGATACCACCTGTTACAGCCCCTGCCTCTCAGCGCCCCCCTGACTGTGAAAGCGCGAATGTTTCATTTAATCAGTTAAGGTTCATTGTTATTGCTCCAAGCTGTTTCATTGAATTCTTGTGATAATTGCACAGGTAATATGACGTCGAGTCGAGAGGTGGCAACAGCATGAGGAGACCATAATCTGGCAGAATGACACAGCCTGGAATTGGCGGCAGCAAGAAGAGACCATATAGTTGCTAAATGAAACAGCCTGGAGTTGGCGGCCGCATGAGGAGACCATAGGGCCTCTCAATCCATAAGATTAAAAGATGAAATTTCAAATTTAAATTGAAGATTTATGGTTGCTAGTGCTACCGTAAAAAAATATAGGTAATGTCCCAGGCCCTGCAGCATCAGTAAACTATATACTGGCTGAAAGACACAGCCTGAAGCTGGCGGCAGCTAGAGGAGACAATAGGGCTTCACAATCCCTAAGATTAAAAGATTAATTTTCAAATTTAAATTCAAGATTTATGGTAGCTAGTGCTACTATAACATTTTTAGGTAATGTCCCAGGCCCAGCATCATCAGTTAACCATATAGTGGCTGAATGACACAGCCTGGAGGTGGCGGAAGCATGAGGAGACCATATAGTAGCTGAATGGCACAGCCTGGAGATGACTGTGGTTACCACGGGGTGTTGCCGTGTAAGTAGCGGGATCTGATGGAATTAACCCTGGGGGCAAGATGTTGTTAACCTCTAGTGTTCGTGATGCCAGGATGTGGTTGATGTGGTTGTTTATAGGGCCCTGCCGACAACCAGCCCAAAAACGGCATACAATGAATGAAGGTCCACAACAAGGATTTGAAGCAACTTGAACTTTTACTTAGAATAGGTGGCTAACAGTCTTTACAATTAGGCAGTTTCCACAGAGGTAACCGGGACACAGGGAACCTCTCAGGCTTGCTTGGACTTGTAGTGATAATGCAGCAGGCCACTGTGCTACTAGTTTTACTTTAGCTGGGTAGTAGTCCCTTGATTTGTAGAAGTAGTTTTGACTTACAGTTTAGAAGTGGCTGCTGGTCTTTAGGCTTTGGCCTAGCTGAGATGAACTTGGATAGTACAGGACTTTGTGCTTTCTTCAATGCCAGTGAATATACAGACTACAGCCCCTTATATACTAGGGGGCTGGACTAAAGCCCATTGGTAGCTGGTTGCCTGGGGTACCTGTTCCCTTGGAACTCTGGGTATATCATGTGACTGCAGGTCACATGACCAAGGAAGGTCCTATACATTTTATACAATCTATACAACTTTATACATAATGACATTCTCAGTAGAACACATGTAATAAATGTACATAGTGAATATACAATGCAGCAAACACCATACAACCTAGGGGTAACTCTACAGGAGTGCCCTGTGGACCTTAGGGACTCTTCCTGAGGGGACTTAAGGACTGTACAGAACTATGTTCTGTAACGGGACACCACAAGACCATATAGTGGCTGAATGGCACAGCCTGGAGTTGGCGGCAGCATGAGTAGAACATATAGTAGCTGAATGGCACACCCTGGAGTTGGCAGCAGATGAGGAGACCATATATAGTCATGGCTGTAAATGTTGGCACCCCTGAAATTTTTTAAGAAAATTAAGTATTTCTCACAGAAAACAGATTGCAGTAACACATGTTTTGCTATACACGTTTATTCCCTTTGTGTGTATTGGAACTAAACCAAAAAAGAGAGGAAAAAAAGCAAATTGGACATAATGTCACACCAAACTCCAAAAATGGTCTGGACAAAATCATTGGCACCCTTAACTTAATATTTGGTTGCACACCCTTTGGAAAAAATAACTGAAATCAGTCACTTTCTATAACCATCAATAAGCTTCTTACACCTCTTTGCAAACTGCTCCAGGTCTCTCTTATTGGATGGGCAACTTTTCCCAACAGCAATTTTAAGATCTCTCCATAGGTGTTCAATGGGATTTAGATCTGGACTCATTCTGGCCACTTCAGAACTCTTCAGCGCTTTGTTGCCATCCATTTCCGGGTGCTTTTTTACATATGTTTGAGGTCATTGCCCTGCTGGAAGACCAAAGATTTTGGACGCAAACCCAGCTTTCTGACACTGGGCTGTACAGTGCTACCCAAAATCCATTGGTAATCCTCAGATTTTATGATGCCCTGCACACATTCAAGGCACCCAGTGCCAGAGGCAGCAAAACAACCCCAAAACATCATTGAACCTCCACCATATTTCACTGTAGGTACTGTGTTCTTTTCTTTGTAGGCCTCATTCCATTTTCGGTAAACAGTAGAATGTTTACCAAAAAGCTCTATCTTGGTCTTGTCTGTCCACAAGAGGTTTTCCCAAAAGGATTTTGGCTTACTCAAGTTCATTTTGGCAAAATGTAATCTTTTTTATGTCTCTGTGTCAGGAGTGGGGTCTTCCTCGGTCTCCTGCCATAGCGTTTCATTTAATTTAAATGTCGACAGATAGTTTGCCCTAAAACTGATGCTCCCTGAGCCTGCAGGACAGCTTGAATATCTTTGAAACTTGTTTGGGGCTTCTAATCCACTTTCCGGACTATCCTGCGTTTACACCATTCATCAATTTTTCTCCTCTGTCCACGCCTAGTGAGATTAGCTACAGTGCCATGGGTTGCTAACTTCTTGATAATGTTGTGCACTGTGGACAAAGGCAAATCTAGATCTCCGGAGATGACTTGTAACCTTGAGATTGTTTTCCACAATTTTAGTTCTCAAGTCCTCATACAGTTTTCTTCTCCTCTTTCTGTTGTCCATGCTTAGTGTGGCACACACAATGCAAAGACTAAGTGAACTTCTCTCCTCTTTATCTGCTTTCAGGTTTGATTTTTATATTGCCCACACCTGTTATTTGCCCCAGATGAGTTTAAAGGAGCATCACATGCTTGAAATAATCTTATTTTTCTACAATTTTGAAAGGGTGCCATTCATTTTGTCCAGCCCATTTTTGGAGTTTGTTGGGACATTATGTCCAATTTGCTTTTTTTCATCCCTTTTTTGGTTTAGATGCAATACACACAAAGGGAATAAACATATGTATAGCAAAACATGTGTTACTGCAATCCTTTTCTGTGAGAAAACTTAATTTTCCAGAAAAATTTCAGGGGTGCCAACATTTACAGCCATTACTGTAGTGGCTGAATTGCACAACCTGGAGTTGGCGGCAGCATGACTAGAACATATAGTGGCTGAATGACACACCCTGGAGTTGGCGGCAGCATGAGGAGAACATATAGTGGCTGAATGGCACAGCCTGGAGTTGGTGGCAGCTTGAAGAGAACATATAGTGGCTGATTGGCACAGCGTGGAGGTGGCGGAAGCATAAGGAGACCATATAGTGGCTGAATGACACAGCCTGGAGGTGGCAAAAGCATGAGGAGACCATATGGTGGCAGAATGAGACAGCCTGGAGGTGGCAGCAGCAGCATCAGGAGTCCTGAAAGTGATCCGGTGACAGAGTGGTGCGGTGTGTGGCAATACCAGTACCCGGTGACAAAGGTGGGTGAAAAAAGGTCTGATGCGGAGGAATGTTTGTAACTGGGGAGCATCGCCTTAAATCTGTTTGGCCCTATCCCTATTTGTGAAGTGTTGGTGTGGCACCATGGTCAATCTACTGTGATGCATCAGGCATTGGTGGGTGGAAATCCTGGCTGATCCATGCCTTATTTATCTTCGCAAAGGTCAGTCTCAAAACAGTTTTAATTATGTTTTGCAGTATCCATGGCAGCACAATGAGAGAGTCTGGAGGTGGTAGCATCAGTATGAGGAGACATATGTCTGCACAATGACAGACCCTGGAGGTGGTAGCATCAGCATGAGGAGACCATATGGCGGCACAATGGCAGAGCCTGGAGGTGGCAGCATCAGCATGAGGAGATCATATGGCGGAACAATGACAGAGCCTTGAGATGGCAGCAACAGCATGAGGAGACCATATAGCAGCACAATGAGAGAGCCTGGAGGTGGCAGCATCAGCATGCGGAAACCATATGGTGGCACAGTGACAGAGCCTGGATGTGGCAGCAGCATGAGGGCCATGCCAACTGAGGATTTAGTCTGAGAAACCCACCGACTGTTGACTTGGGGTGTCGGATGTCACTTGGGATGAAGTGGATGACCGACTGAACCAATCAAACACGGCTGCTGAATTGCTGGTCGAGACACAACTGTTGGCTGACACCGGGCGCTCAGACCTTTCGCTGCGACTCCTGCTGCTACATGCCTCTACTCTGCTGTGACCTCTGCTTGCACCTGATGAATTTAGGCCTCTTCCACTCCTCTGTGCACATCCTGGCACTTCTAAGCCTGACATACTTGCATATATGAGGGGAGTACAATACGCTTCGCTACGCTTTAAACAGTATTTGTCTAGAACAGCAGCAGGTGTGTACTTTTGGCTGGCCTTTTACAGTAAATAGGCCCTTAAGACTTTATCAGGAACAAAATGGTACAACACTGAGATGTAGGTATGTGGTATGCACTTATGAGGGCAGTAGAATGCGCTCCACTGCGCTTAACAGTATTTGTCTGAAACAGCAGCAGGTGATTACTTTTAGCTGTCCTTTCACAGTATCTAGGCCCTTGAGAGTTTAACAGGTACAAAATAGTACACCACTTAGATGTAGGTATATGGTATGCACTTATGAGGGCAGAAAAATGCGCTACAGTACGCTTAAATAAGTATTTGTGCACAACACCAGCAGTACACAACAGTGCTGTAGCACACAGTCGCTGTGCACTAAACCCTCAAAGATTATTAGGAATGGACTGCTGGGGATGTATTATACCGTCTATAGACTCGTATAACCAGCAGACCATTTGTTGTGGAACAAAGACACAGAGCTGCACTAAAAACGTATTCCTCCCACCTATGCTAACGTTTCTCCAGCGAAGCCAGCTTGTTTAAACGTATGAGGCAATACACAGCTCTCTGCCCCTCTCTGTAATACAATGCTTTAGACAGTGACTGTGCTGCAGTAAAAAAAAGTTCTGTGAAAAATGCACTGCTCTCTGTGAATGCTGATGTCACTAGGAGGCGAAACGCTGCTGGAAAAAGCTTTTCTGTGTAACACACAGCGCTGTCTGTCCTATCTCTCTGCAGTGAAAGGATGAAGTTACTAGCCGGAATATGGCTGCCGATTATTTGGGCTGTGACATCACAGGGATGACTGGCTGCTGATAGGCTGCATCCTACATGTGATTCAGGGTCATCCCGCCCACCCTTGTTCCCGCCTTCCCAGGATTCCTTGCCCCATGTCATCACATGTGGATCCGCCATTTTAGATGCCCTGGAGCCTGGACTGCACTAAATAAAGTTTACTAAAGCGATTCGCGAGATAGAATTGCAGTGATATTTGCATTCTTTGTGAATCGAATTCTTCCAGAAATTCGTAACGAATTCGGATTCGTCGGATTTGATTCGCTCATCTCTAGCTATTTCTTTTACCACAGTATTAGTCCTGTTACATTTTCCAAGGCAGATAAACTGAATTAAATTATTTTCAAATTATACCAATCAGATTTTGCCCTATCTATCTATCTATCTATCTATCTATCTATCTATCCACCTATCTGTCTGTCTGTCTGTCTTTTAAAATAGCAAAGATGAAAAAGGGTCTGCAAAGTAATAAGCAGATGCTTAAAAGGTCACTGTTGTTTCAACAAACTTTAAAATTAAATGGTACAAGAAAGCATAAAAAAAATTGTGATATATCTTATCAGAGGAAAATGCATCTCTCTTCTCATCAAGCTTTTTTCACTTTTTTTTTCAAGCATTTTTGTTTTTTCTCCTACTCGTCTTGTAACAGCCATAACACTTTTTTTTTAACTTTTTTTTTTTCATCCACAGACCCAAATGAGGGCTTGTTTTTTGGAATGACTAATTGTACTTTGTAATGACACCTTTCATTTTACTATAAAATGTACGGTAAAACAAAAAAATATATATATTATTGGGGAGGGGGGATTGATAAGAAAAAAACAATTTTGCAATTTTTGATTTTTTTTTTTACGCAGTACACTTTATGGTAAAAATTACGGGTTCTCTTGATTCTGTAGGTCAATACAATTAAAATGATTCTATTATTGTACTACTACTGTAAAACTTTTTTCATCAACAACGTCCTTTACTGGCCGTGTAAGGGCTCATTTTTTTGCACCATGACCTGTAGTTTTTATTGATACCATTTGTTTTGATGGGACTTTTTGATGGCTTTTTTTTCTGATATTTGATTAAAAACAGTATTATGGCGTTTGTGCAAACAATGCAAAATTCTCCAGAACAAAAGTGTGTGTGTGTGTGTGTGGGGGGGGGGGGGGGGGGGGGGGTTGTTGTCATGGTTCAGGATGCAAACTGTCTCTTCAGTATGTTCTGATGAAGGTGGACAAGAGAATCTTGCATAAGTGGGTTGGAGCAGGGTGGGAGGGGTCAATTTGTAAAGGCGGGGGACTGTTGTGAGGGGCACTTCATTGTAGGAATCTTGGAGGCAAAGAAATCGAGAGTTGGTGGGCCTCTTCAAAGCGCATCATACCGGGTTGTATAAGAGGGCTTAGAAGTCAGGCATGAGACATGATAGTCAATAAACATTATATTTCAATAGTAATAGCACTGATCTGTGTTATCAGCACTCTGCTGATACAGGCTGCCTGTATATCCAGAGTGCCAATCTGTCATCACAGCTGATCAGGACCCCACAATTTCACTGTGAAAGTCCCAATCAGACCCCCCCCCTTTGAGCTAACTGATACTAAACACTTTTAACACATAGCTATGTATTTCTCTAAATATTCCTCTAATGATCAGCAGGACATCTATTACAACTAAAACACAAAAGTACTAATAAACTGATTGTCTGTTTTTTGTAATTTAACTCCTTGCCACAAAACGCTGTTTATAAACGGCGCTGAGGCACGGCAGGGTTATGAAGCGAGCTCAGAAGCTGAGCTCTCATCATACCCGCATGGTCCCAGCTGCTATCAGCAGCCAGGACCCGTGGCTAATCCCGGACATCGCCTTCAGGTAGATGTCCGGCATTAACTCTTTAGACGCAGCAATAAAAGTTGAAAGTCTAAAGTGAAAGTGAAATCTTGAAAAAACGCAATGTTCCGATCAGCTAGGATGCATCAGGAGGGTGCCTCACCTACCTTCTGCGCATCCAATCGGCGATTGCTCCAAGCCTGAAATCCAGGCTGGAGTAATCGTATGCCGATTTCCCATTAAAAAAAAAAAAAAAAAACATGTGGAAATAAAAATAAATGTCCAAACTATAAAAATATAACATTAATTAAACTGCACAGTCAATGGCGTATGCACTAAAAAATTGTCCAAGTCCAAAATAGCGTATTTTTGTTCACTTTTTATATCATAAAAAAATTAATAAAAAGCGTTCAAAAAGTCAGATCAAAACAAAAATGATACTGATAAAAATTTCAGATAATGACACCAAAAATGAGCTCCCACAACACCCCGTATACGGAAAAATAAAAAAGTTATAGGGGTCAGAAGATGACAATTTTAAACGTATACATTTTCGTGCATATAGTTATGATTTCTTCCAGGATTAAGACAAAATCAAACCTATATAAGTAGGGTATCATTTTAATCGTATGGACTTACAGAATAAAGATGAGGTGTAATTTTTACAGAAAAATGTACTGTGTAGAAACGGAAGCCACCAAAATTTACAAAATTGCATTTTTTTCCCTCAATTTTGTCGCACAAATTTTTTTCTCCGTAGATTGACGCATGGACACAGCAGGACTAGAATGTGTCCAAGCAGGCAGGGGGGGCAGTTGTTTGACTGGCTTTTTCAGTATGAAATACTGAAAATGTTCTAATGAAAGCAATTGCAAAACCTATTAGTTTGGCATGCTTTACAACATATCAAAAGTTTTTGTATCTGACAGTGCCCATTTAAGGAGCTAAAGAAGTACTCCAGAGTTTTTTGTTTTGCTTATATATTTGAGAATAATGAAGGGATTTTGTATATGCCTTGTATTTACCTGTTTTAGCTAATGTGGCAAGCAAGTGTTTCCAGACATCTTAAAGGGGTATTCCAGGAAAAAAACTTTTTTTTATATATCAACTGACTCCAGAAAGTTAAACAGATTTGTAAATTACTTCTATTAAAAAATCTTAATCCTTTCAGTTCTTATGAGCTTCTGAAGTTTAGGTTGTTCTTCTCTGTCAAAGTGCTCTCTGATGACACGTGTCTCGGGAAACACCCAGTTTAGAAGCAAATCCCCATAGCAAACCTCTTCTAAACTGGGCGTTGCCCGAGAAAGGTGTCATCAGAGAGAATTTAGACAGAAAACAACAACCTTAACTTCAGAAGCTCATAAGTACTGAAAGGATTAAGATTTTTTAATAGAAGTAATTTACAAATCTGTTTAACTTTCTGGAGCCAGTTGATATAAATATATATATATAAGAAAGTTTTTTCCTGGAATACCCCTTTAAGTCCTATTTTTGCTCTAAAATGGGTTCCTAATGCTGCCTACTTTTCCTATGATGTCTCTCAAAGAGCAGTAATAATTCAACTTCTGGCCCCGTATTGTATAGAATCTTATACTGTATGATCCCAGTCTCCTTTTCTCCTTATTACTGTAACTCTTATATTGCAATGTACCAGAGACGTGCACACATAGGCTTAAAAGGGACCTTGAGCCCCTGCCCTTTTTGTGCACCTGCCCTGCTACCCAAGATTCTGGATCAGAGAGGAAGCCAGCACCAGGACCATGCAACACCACATCCCATGATCATCCTCCACCTCCCCCCGATGCTTGTACTGAAAAGATGCTTATGCACTTTCATGTCATCACAGGGGCTGCTGGGTCAGAGAGGGAGCTGGTTCACTATAGAGACTATGCTGTGTAAACTCCAATATGCAAAGGGACAAAGCACCATAACAGTTGCAGTGCTTTGTCCCTTTGCATACTGGGGGTTGTAGTGCTTTGTCCTTTTGCATTCTGGGAGTTGTAGTGCTTTGTCTCTTTGTGTGATGAGGGTGTGATGAGGGTAGATGGAATTATCCTAGGGGCAGATTGCATTAACCCCTTGTGTTCGTGACGCTAGGACATGTTTTTATCTCTATACCACCCGAAGGTATACCGCTGGATCCTGGGCTAGGCACAGGGGCAAACAATGACTCAGACGCCAGGTTACAGAACAACGGCAGCTTTACTGAGTCAGACAGATATAACAGTCTACACAGCTTGGCTAGGCCCAAGGAGGTGACCAATGACTTCAGTGACCACAGGGCTTGCTGGGACTTATAGTGGACTTGGACAATTTGATGCAGGGCCACGCTGACTTGAGACAGACTTGACTTGGACTGACTTGACTGAGACTGACTATAACAGGCTTCAACCTGTTTGTAGCTTATCAGGTTTTAACTTGGACCTGGGGGGTAGTGGACTTGTGGATCCGTGGCTGTGTGGTAGACTTTAGGCCTCTTTAGGACACCAGACACTCTCTCCAGACTTGACCTCACTGCAACTCAGCACTTAAAGGACACCTGCAGCTTGATTAACACGTATCCCCTATCCACAGTATAGGGGATAAGTGTTTGATCGCGGGGGGTCCGACCGCTGGGACCCCCTGTGATCTCCAGCCGCAGCATGACGTTGCAGCTGGCACACCTCCTCCATACATCTCTATGGAAGAGGCGGGGAGGCACGAACGCTGCCTCCCCGCCTCTCCCATAGAGATGTATAGAGAAGGTGTGCCGGCTGCAACGTCATAGAACTGTATAGGGACGGGGAGGAGACGGGGGGTAACCGTGGACCTCTAGGTCGACGCTACGTCACCATGAGCGCTAATGGCGGCGCCCCGTTAGGGAGATCGAGAGGGGTCCCAGCGGTCGGACCCCCCGCGATCAAACACTTATCCCCTATCTTGTAGATAGGGGATAAGTGTATATTGCGCTGCAGTTGTCCTTTAAGAGACTGAGAAAGCTCCACCCAGGGCGTTTATGGGGGAGACTCTGGAGGGGTCCCATGGGTCACCCTGTAGGTCACATGGTCACTGGTACCTTCCTTGGTTACAACACATAGTAAACATTAAACATTAGGAGGCGAGGGCATGCGCACGGGGAAGCAGAGGACTGCGAATTGTGGTCCCAGCGGGAGCGGAAGATGGCGGGCGCTCACAGTCGGGGTGCGGGACCAGAGCGCTCGCCGTGACAGTACCCCCCCTTTTGGTCTCCCCCTCCTTTTTGAAGACAAAAATTTGTGGATAAGGTCACAGTCTAAAATATTGTCCTGTGGCTCCCAAGACCTTTCCTCTGGGCCAAATCCTTCCCAATCCACTAGAAAAAAGCGTTTAACTCTGATAAACTTAGAGTCCAAAATTTATTTAACGACATAAACATCAGAGGTACCTGAGATGGGATTAGGTGAGATGTTTTTATTTTAAATGCGGTTGTGGGTTACAGGTTTCAAGAGGGAGACATTGAACGAATTCGGGATCTGGAGTGAGGACTGCAGATGGAGAGAATAAGTCACAGGGTTTAGACGTTTCTTCATCTTATAGGGACCCAAATAGCGAGGACCCAGTTAATAACTGGTTACCTTAAAGCGGATATACTTTGAAGACAGCCAGACGCTATCACCAGGAAAGAACCCGGGAGGAGATTGCCTTTTCTTTTTCGCTTGAGACTTAATATGTGAAGTGGCATACAATAGAGATTGACGAGTCTTCTGCCAGATGGTAGAGAAACTCCGTACTTGCTCATCAACCACAGGAACTCCGGAGGAAGAGGACAAGGGAAGAAGAGGATGAGGATGAAGCCCATAAACCACAAAGAACGGTGATGACACAGAGGATTCAGAGTTCCTATGATTGTATGAGAACTCTGCCCAAGGGAGTAGATCTACCCAGTCATCTTGACGAGAAGAAATGAAATGACAGAGATAATCTCCAAAAACCTGATACACCCTCTCGACCTGTCCATTGGATTGGGGATGTATGCTGAGGAGAAATCCAATTTAACTTGGAGACGAGAGCAGAGAGCTCTCCAGAACTTGGAGACGTATTGAACACCTTGGTCGTAGACAATATGGGAAGGTAAACCATGAAGGCGGAAAATATGGCAAAGGAATAGCTTGGCAAGTTGCGGTGCTGATGGAAAACCTGTTAGAGGCACAAAATTTGCCATTTTAGAGAATTGGTCCACTACAACCCAAATGACTGTATTGCCACCAGAAGAAGGAAGGTCTGTAATAAAGTCCATAGCAATATTGGTCCAAGGCTGCTGTGGCACTGGCAAAGGCTGTAGTAGAGCAGTAGGCTTGGAATGGGGGGTCAGATAGAACAAGCACGGACAAAACCAACAATATCCTGCTTTAAAGTGGGCCACCAGTACTGTCGGGAGATGAGCTGTAAGGATTTACGTATTCCGGCACGACCAGCTAGAAGAGAGGAATGACCCCATTTCAGGACTCAGAGTCTTATACGAGGAGGTACGTAAGTCTTCCCAGGAGGCAAGTGCTGAAGACATGCTGGCGCTGCAGAGATGAGATGATCAGGAGGAATAAAATGTTGAGGATGGGACTCCTGGGCTTGTACATTTGAGGATCTGGACAGAGCGTCAGCACAAAGATTCTTCTCAGCAGGGTGAAAGTGGATAAAGAAATCAAATCTGGAGAAGAACAGGGACCAACGAGCCTGTCGGGGGTTGAGATGATGGGCCGACTGGAGATAGACAAGTTCTTGTGGTCTGAATAGATACTTAGGGGATGTCCAAGAGGTGATGCCATTCTTCTAAGGCCAACTTTATGGCCAAGAGCTCACGATCTCCGATAGCATCATTTCTCTCTGCAGGGGAGAAGGTCTTTGAGAAGAATCTGCAGGTTACAGTTATTCCTTTAGAAGTTTTTTGCGTTAAGATTGCACTGCTCCAACCGAAGAGGCATCTACTTCTAAAATAAATGGCTTGCTGGGATCGGGTCTAGATAAAACAGGAGCAGAAGTGAAGGCAAACTTTAACTGTTTGAAAGCTTCTTCAGCCTCTGGAGTCCAGACCCTAGGATTGGCAGTCTTCTTGGTAAGCGAGACAATGGGAGTAACCAAGGTGGAGTAGTGAGGAATAAACTGTCGATAGTAATTAGCAAAGCCTAGGAAGCGCTGAATAGCTTTCAAACCAGTGGGGCGTGGCAAATCCAGCACTGCGGACAACTTGTTGGGGTCCATTTGAAGACTTTGAGTGGTGACAATATACCCCAGGAATGGAAGGCTGGTTTTTTCAAAGGTACACTTCTCAAGTATAGCATAGAGATGGTTTTCTCGGGGACGCTGTACTACTTGGCGAAGATGAAAGTGATGAGACTGGACATTGGGCGAATAGATGAATATGTCGTCCAAGAAGATGACGACACAGGAGTATAGGAGGTCACGAAAAATATCCTTAACAAACTCCTGGAAGACTGCTGGAGTATTACAAAGCCCGAATGGCATGACAAGATACTCAAAATGTCCATCACGGGTAATGAAAGCAGTCTTCCATTCATCCCCTTCCCGGATGTGAATCAAATTATAGGCCCCTCGTAGTTCAAGTTTAGAGAAGATCCTAGCACCATGTAGACGATCAAATAACTCAGATCAATGGAAGTGGATAGTGTTCTATTACAGTAATTTTATTCAGGCTGCGGTAGTCGATGCAAGGTTGCAGGGATACATCTTTTTTCTCCACGAAGAAGAATACGGCTCCAGCTGGAGAGGATGACTTTCTAATAAATCCTTTCTTTAGATTTTCTTGTATAGTTAGGCATGGCCTGAGTTTCTGGAACAGACAAGGGGTAAATTCTGCCCAAGGAGGTGTGGTTCCAGGCAATAAGTCGATAGGACAATCTTAAGGACGATGTGGAGGTAAAACTTCAGCTTGTTTCTCGCTGAAGACAGCAGCAAAATCCTGAAGAAAAGACGGCAGACCGGGCAGTGGGGTGGAAGGAGACACCAACTTGGACTTAAGGCTATGGAAACAGTTGTTATAGCAGTAAGTTCCCCAACAAAGTATTTCTCCAGTCTTCCAGTCAAGATGTGGGGCATGTAGTTGTAACCAGGGAAGGGCTAGTAGAAGAGTGGAGGTACAATGTGGAAGTACATAGAAGGACAATTTTTCCTTATGCAGAATTCCAACTTGCATAGACAAGGGTACTGTGCGGAATAAGATAGTATAATCTAGATTTTCTCAGTTGACCGAGGAGCTGTACAAAGGCTTCAGAAGGCAGGTTACTGACAGACGATAAACTATAAGGTTCCCTGCAGAACCAGAGTCCAGGAAGGTCAGAATGAAGATAGTCTCTTTGGAGGGTAAAGACAGCTGGACCTTCAAATTCAAGCGTGGAGAGGAGGTATTCACACCTAGGGAGGCCTCTCCTACAAACCCTAGGTGCGAGCATTTCCCTGTGACTGTGGATGCAGAGGACAATTTCTGAGAAAATTATATGCACTGGCGCAGTATAGGCAGTATAGGTTCTCAGCTCGTCGGCGGGTTCTCTCCTGCAGGGTCAGGCGAGACCGATCCACCTGCAAAGCCTCCACAGCAGGAGGCATCGTAGAAGGTTGCAGTGGTTGCTGGAAGACAAGTGCCAGACGAGGAAAGCGCCGATGTCGTGCAGACTCCCTTTTTTGGCGAAGTTCCTCACGTTGTTCAGAGAAACGGATATCTATCCGAGACGCCAACTGTATGAGTTCATTCAGGGTAGTGGGCAATTCCCGGGCAGCAAGGACATCCTTGATATGGTTACAGGGGCGTACCTAAAGCATTTGGCACCCGGGGCGGACCCTTTGTTTGGCACCCCCCGCCCCCACCCGCACTCCCCCTTAATTACACCCACCTCCCTTCCCCCCTTTATTTCCCCCCTCCCCCCCCCTTAATTACACCCCCTGTCAGGAGCGGACTGACAACACTCGGGGCCCACGGACCAAAAAAAAAGCAAGGGCCCCTACTAGGCTCTGCAGCTCGTTAATCTTCTGCCACGCCCCTATTCCACCTAAATCCCACACACAATAAACTAAAATTTATATATATATAAGAAACACTTTAACATAGGTAAATTTCTATGACCAATAATACTGGTATACAAGGAGCAAATATATACCACCACACAATAACTGGATAATACCGCCATACTGTACTGAATAAAACCACCATACACAGACCAGTATACTATACAGGATCTGTATACAATATAAGTGATTATATACAGAACCATATGGTGGTAGATAACAGCTACACACAGGATCTGGACACCATATAAGTGATTACAGTTACATTTTGGGACTCACAATTACGTATTTTCTAATCAGTGGCATCCTCTTTCCTTTTCTTCTCCGTCCGGATAAGACCGCCATGTGGATCTCTTAACATCTGCAGGAAAAACATGTCAGACTCTGCATTTTTCCAGTGCCCTCCCCTCCTATACACAATATTTCCATCTATAGACCCACAAACTGTAATAACGCCCTCCTTGGTGTCCTGCACAGTAAATGGGCAGGTAGGTAGGTAGCCAAGTAACTAGGTAGGTAGATCAGGAAGCCAGATATGTAGGTAGGTGACAAGTTAGGTAGATAGGGGGCTAGCTAAGTAGTTAGGCAGCCATGTATGAAGGCCAGGTATGTACATAGTTAGGTACCTGGGTATGTAGGTAAGTAGTTAGGCATCCAGGTATAAAGTTAGGTAGCCCCCCTTCCCTGTAGGTATAGGCAGCAGAGTTAAACCCCCTTCCCAATAGGTATAGGAACAGAGTTAACCCCCCTTTCTCCTTAGGCATAGGCAGCAGAGTCCCCCCACCCCCTTTCCCCGTAGGTATAGGCAGAGTTAAACCTCCCCTCCCCCCGTTTCCCATAGGTATAGGCAGAGTTAAACCCTTTTTTTCCCATAGGTATAGGCAAATTCCCCCCCCCTTCTTCCCCATTGGTATAGGCAGAGTTACCCCCTCTTCCCCATTGGTATAGGCAGTTACCCCCCCCCCTTTCCTCCCCTTTCCCCATAGGTATAGGCAGAGTTACATCCCCCCCTCTTTCCCATAGGTATAAGCAGAGTTACACCCCCCTCTTTCCCATAGGTATATGCAGTTACACCCCCCCTCTTTCCCATGGGTATATGCAGTTACACCCCCCCCCTCATTCCCATAGGTATATGCAGTTACACCCCCCTCATTCCCATAGGTATATGCAATTACACCCCCCTCTCTTTCCCATAGGCATATGCATTTACACCCCCCCTCTTTCCCATAGGTATATGCAGTTGAACCCCCCCTCTTCCCCATAGGTATATGCAGTTATACCCCCCTCTTTCCCATAGGTATATGCAGTTACACCCCCCTCTTTCCCATAGGTATATGCAGTTGCACCCCCCTCTTTCCCATAGGTATATGCAGTTACATCCCCCCTCTTTCCCATATGTATATGCAGATACACCCCCCCTCTTCCCATAGGTATATGTAGAGTAAACCCCCCTCTCCCCTTCCCCATAGGTATATGCAGTTACACCCCCCCTCTTTCCCATATGTATATGCAGCTACACCCCCATCATAGGTATATGTAGAGTAACCCCCCTCTCCCTTTCCCCATAGGTATATGTAGAGTAACCCCCCTCCCCTTCCCAATAGGTATATGTAGAGTAACCCCCCCTCTCCCCTTCCCCATAGGTATATGAAGAGTAAACCCCCCCTCTCCCCTTCCCCATAGGTATATGTAGAGTACCCCCCCCTCTCACCTTCCCCATAGGTATATGAAGAGTAACCCCCCACTTTCCCCTTCCCCATAGGTATATGTAGAGTAAACCCCCCTCTCCCCTTCCCCATAGGTATATGCAGTTACACCCCCCCTCTTTCCCATATGTATATGCAGCTACACCCCCATCATAGGTATATGAAGAGTAATCCCCCTCTCCCCTTCCCCATAGGTATATGTAGAGTAACCCTCCTTCCCCATAGGTATATGTAGAGTAACCCTTCCCTCTCCCCTTCCCCATAGGTATATGTAGAGTAACCCCCCCCTCCCCTTCCCCATAGGTATATGCAGAGTTGATAAAAAAAAAGGATGCTCACCTGATGTCCCACACAGCAATCTCTTCAGCTGCAGGGCCCGCATCTTCTCCCCTCCACAGTATAGGCGCCGGATGAGTGACGTCAACGGCGCTTGTACTACGTGCTGCGTGGGGGCGGAGGTCACGTCTCCTCTGTGTAGCTGCAGATGCGGCTCACACAGAGGGGACGCCTTCTCCTGTATGTGCGTGTATCGCGAATACAGGAGGAGGCACCACTGTCTGCTGGGGATCTGGATCCTCAGAAGTGGTGGTGGCGGCGGTGGGTAAGTCTGCCCCTGGTACCCCCCTTGTGAGCGGCACCCGGGGCGGTTCACCCCCCCCTTAGTACGCCACTGTATGGCTAGAAAGTCCTCTCTTGAAAGTGGCACATAGAGCTCCATTGTTCCAAGATAATTCTGATGCCAGGGTACAAAATTGAATGGCCTGTGAAAGACTGAGCAGTGCCGTCTCAGTAAAGGAGACTCGGGCTGGTTCTTCAAAGACACCCCGAAATTCCATCAGGAAAGGCTGGAGATTGGTTGTGAGAGCATGACTGTGGTCCCAAAGCGGAGTTGCCCAGGCCAAAGCCCTTCCAGTAAGGATGACGAAGGCCACATTTGCTCGTTCTGAGTTTGATGTGCATGGAGCACTGACTCACGAAACCACGACAGGACTTGGGATCCCCCTCATATTTCTCTGGACGAGACAAGCGGAGTTTCGTTCTGGAAAAGACTTTAGCAGCGGGAGGCAACACTAGAGCAGGAGGAGGCTGAGGCTGTTGCGGCTGTTGCTGAGCAGTTAGCAACTGCTGCATCATGGCAGATAACTGGCTCAACTGCTGTGCCTGCTGGGCCAACTGCTGTGACTGGAGCGCCACAATAGAAGCAAGATCGGGATTATCTGGCAGAGGAACCCCAGTGATATTCATGGCTGGATCTTGCTGTTACAATGCTGGATGTGGTTCCTACTAACCTGTGTGGCAATGACTCGGACCATATCGGGGATCGAAGCCTAAGGTGCCACTGGTCTTCACCAGAGCCCGCCACAAGGCAGGATGGGCTTGCTGCGGCAGGTGACACCCAGGTCGCTACCGCCGACACGGCTCGACCACACAGGTAGCTGGGCAAGATGAGGTACCAGAGGATGAGGCAGAAGTGTAGTCAAATGTAGCAGGAGGTCAGGGTAGGCGGCAAAGGTGTGTAGTCAAATAACGTAGCAGGAAGGTCTGGATACACAGGAAGAGGAAAACAGGCAAAAGGAATGCTTAATCTCAGGCTAGGGGCACTGAATATCTGGCAGGGAAGTGGGGGAGGAGCTGGCATAATTAACATATGGGATGTATCAGACACCAATTAGTGGTGCGCTGGCCCTTTAAATCTAGAGAAGGTGCTGCGCATGCGCCCTAGGAGGCGGGGGCGTGCGCGGGGAAGCAAAGAGCCGGGCAGCAGTAGATAAGCCACAAGCCGTCATTCGCATGCGGCCACGTGCCGCCATGCAAACTACGGTCCCGGCGGGAGATGGCGGGCGCTCATGGTCGGGATGCGGGACCGTAGCGCTCGCCGTGACAGTTGCTATATACAGTGACCCTCCGACCTACGATGGCCCGACATACGGTAATTTTAAAATACGATGAGGCCTCTCACCATCAACTTACGATGCTTTTGTATGTCGGGGCCATCGCATAAACGGCTATATGACAGCGCAGACTGCTTCAGCTGCTGCCGGATAGCCATTTAAGGTGCCCCATGTGCTGCGGTGATGATCACTCACCTGTCCCCAGCACTCCGCACCATCCTCTTCAGGATCCCCTGCATGGCCGTCGCTCTCCTTCATCGTCATCACGTTGCCACGCACGCCGTCCTGTCATCCAATAGAAGCAGCGTTGTGATGACAGCGATGAAGAGCGACGATCCCAGGAAACAGTGATGATCCGGAGTGGCGGAGACACCCCGGGGACGCGGCGACAGCGATGGAGGGCGACATCCAGGGCAGCGGTGACGGTCTGGAGCCACGGTGACAGGTGAGTATAACTTCCTATACTTATCATTGCACTGATCCCTCAACATACGATGGTTTCAATTTACGATGGTTCATTTGGAACGAATCACCATTGTATGTTGAGGGGTCACTGTATAGAGACATATAGAAGTGCTGCTCTAGGGGAGAGCTGAGGCTTTGTACAGGAGATCGAGGGGGGCCACAGGTCGGACCCCCCGCAATCTAAAACACATCCCCTGTCCTGTGGATAGGGTTTTCTCTACTTCAAGGCATGGGACTTCTTCTTTAATCTTGCAAAAAATCCAAAGTACAAGGAGCATATAGTATTCCTAAAGTAAGACTTCAGATTCATAAAACATATCAATGTTTATTATAAATGAAGTCAGTTTCTTCTCATTACAAAATGTTTCTAAATTCAAACTTTTTCTTTAAAAAAATAAATAAAAAAATAAAAGAGCTTGACTAAAAAAAAACGCTAACTCATGAGCCTCAGCAGATTACATAATGAAACTATAGGTTGCTGGAGTCCAGCCAGATGAACTGCTGCGACTCATAAGTGGTTTGGGGTCAGTTCACACAGTTTTGATGTGTAAACCGAGCGTTTTTGAAAGAGCCTGGCTCATCTCTAATTGTGATATGGTTTCTGTGATGTTGAAGAAATATAGTGGTGTGGAGGTACACCCCATAAAGCAAAGGCTAGCATTAGGACCTCTTCTCCAAACTATAATACATGCATTTGGGGATAGATGACTTTTATATGAACAGATTCTTATTTCTCCCTTTTTCTGTTGTGAGACCTGGAGGTGACAATCAATTTAGTTGGTACCTAGGAATACCAAGACTGGAGGATCCTTCTGTGGACCAATCTGATGTTGATTGAATATACGGATTGTTTGGGATTTTTGTAATTATATTTCCATTTATGGCAATTCTCTTGCATGTGCTTATGTCATTGTATGCAGAACATTATTCAAACTTATTTTAGATAGGTAATGGCATGGTTATGAAGTATATCACGTTGGGGGCTTAAATGCTGCTCAGATGTCATTTACACAGCACAAATAAACTGAGGATAGATACTTTGTTTAATTAAACTTGGATTACTAGTCATTAGGAAAATGAAAAATAATGTTTGCTTGGAGAATACTAAGTCCCTATAAGGATTTATAGACACAGAATCAACATGTTGAGAAGCTTTCAGTTTAATAACAGTAAAAAGATGAACTGGACTTAAATGGTCACTGTTGTTTCAGACAACTTTCCTCCATTTGATAGCCTCTGCAGAATGCTGCTTTGCAAATCTAGACAAATTTCTAGGCAAAGAGCAGCAGTTTGACATTTTGAGCCTTGGCACCAGGAAGAAGACCAGAGCCGGGGCTCAATACATCACACTGCCGCTCGGACTATCAACTGCAAAGGCGGGACATCACTGCGGTCAGCGACTAGCTGAGCTATTGTGTGACGAGTCAACCACAAGAACAAGGAATAAGACTGTATCGGTGAACGGGAGTGGAAAACCGGAGGCACTGGGGGAGCACTGCCTAGGTCTTGGATGGGTGTCTAACATGCATGTAATGTGGTTTGACTGTGTTGAAAAATGACCATTAGTTGGCAGCAGAATACACATTATATAAATTACAGATATGCTTTGCAAATGAGACACCTACAGCAAAGTGCAAATATGACAACACAAACAATAAAATGGAATTTGGGGTGTCTGGTCCGATAACCACGTTGCAGCTAGGAACATATGCAGTGGAGCACATGTTTACCAAAAATTACTCCTTATTCCTCCTTCCCTGCAAACTGCTGTATACTGCCTGTAAATAAGGTAAATCACATTTCTAGAAGTAGGGAGAACAGTTCAGAATTCGGGAAGTGGGGGTAGGGCGCGTGGGTGGTAAACATGCATCCAGAGCTTTCAGTCTCCTCCTGAGGGTCCTCTCCCTACTGCATTTCACTTTTCATCACTGTTATCAACAGCAGTCTGGTTAGGACAGATCTGCTGATGTGATGTAACCCCCTCCTTGCTGCGTTGGTGCTGTGTGTTTCCTTTCTGCTTACATAGCACCTTGCAAACCAGGTCCACCCATTACCCCCTCCAATAACTTCTCCGCATACCATTTGTACTAGTGAACTGTAAATCATCCCTAGGCAGAATGCCAGCCTGTTAAATCTAAGCATTGCACTTTTTCCAGCACAGAACTATTTCACGGCATGGAAGAGAGAAGGAGGGTTTGTTAGTAGGTACTTCACACTTTTTATACCAGATTATTTATCTTTCTACCCATGAAACAACTAAGGCTGGGGTTCCACTTGTTTTATTTTCCTGCGTTTTTTCTGTTGTTTTTGCATTTGAGTGGAGATTGCATTTTTGGCCGCTTTGGTATTTTGTTCAAAATTTGTTGGGTACCAAAAAAAAAAAAAAGAAAAACTGTATTTAACAAAATTTTTATAACAAAATGTTAATTAATCTTTAATAAAGTGTGTGTGTTTCACTTTTTTTCCCTCTATTTTCTAAATTTTTTAGGTACTACTACACCCGATGCGGTCGTCCATAATATAGCAGAGATGCGGAGCAGCCCTATACAGCACTCGCATTTCTGCTCTGTACTCCGGATGGTTAGAGATGTGAATAGAACATCACTCATTCATATTTTCCGCCCAGAGTGGGAATTGGCCGGATGGTTTCAGCCAATCCCCGCTCTCTTCGGGAAATATGAATGAGTGATGTTCTATTCATATTACTGGACAGCCGGAGTACAGAGCAGAGATGCGAGTGCTGTATAGAGCCACTTCGCCTCTCTGCAATAGATAGGATGATCACATCGGGTGTCAGGAGTGACACCTGCTGTGATTTGTCCTTACCTGCAGGTACTACTACTCCCAACATGGAGCAAACTCTGCTCCATGCTGGGAGCTGTAGTACCTACATTAATAGACATATTGCAGCAAGTGTAACTTCTGACACCTGCTGCGATCTGTCTATTAATGCAGGTACTACAGCTCCCAGAATGGAGCAGAGTGTGCTCCATGTTGGGAGCAGTAGTACCTGCAGTTAAGGAAAGATCACAGAAGATGTCACTCCTGACACCTGCTGTGATCCTCCTCCTTCTATGGTCCTCTGCACTGACGTTATATATACACCTATTCATATTTCCCACAGAGAGTTGTAATTGGCTGGAACCATCTGGCCAATCACAGCTCTCTGTGGGAAATATGAATAGGTGTATATATACGGCAGTGCAGGGGAACATAGAAGAGCGGCCGGTCGCATCTATACATTATACGGAAGGATCGCAACAGACCTGGGGTGATCTGTCAATTAGTACAGGTACTACTACTCCCATCATGGAATAGTGTGTTCCAAGCTGGGAGTAGTAGTACTAGTTAAAAATTAAAAAAATAAAGAATAAAAAGTGAAAAACACACACACTGCATTTTTATTATTGTTGGCTACATTTTTAGTGCCCTGCCTGCACACAAATTGATCCCTGTTTAAAAATGTATAAAAATGTTGTCATAAAAAAGATAAATTTAGTTAAATACAATTTTTTTTACATCACTACTGTATCTTTTTTATTATTTTTTTAATGGTACCCTATGAAATTTTATTAAAAAAGGTATCTCCATCACTTTTTTGGATCGCTAAAGTCCAAAAAAGAACAATAACGCCAAAGTTAAATCTCACATGGCGTTTCTCTTGGCGTTTTTTTACTCCCATAACATGCTGTGATTTTGCAAAACGGCCAAGGAACTGAAAAAGAGTGAAAAAACGCCAAAATGATTTTAAAAAGCCAAACTGAAAAACGCAAAGTGGAAAAAGAATTTTGCGTTTTTTCATTGATTTACAGCTAACATCTTGCTGCAGCATTTTTTGGCCGAAAAAAACGCATTGTGGCAGAATTGACATTTTTCTTGGCTTTAAAAAAAAAAAAAAAAAAGTGGAATCCCAGCCTAAGTGTGGAGATTTTAATTTGTTAGGAGCTGAGGACTTTTCTATTTTCTGTGCTTGTATCAGAAGTTGGCCCAATTTGGCATCCTATGTCCTCTGGATATTGCTTGTCAATTCCTGCCGATTGCTTCACATGGTAATGAGGTGATTTTTCCTGTTTAGTTGTCATACTAGGATTCTGTATGTTGGTTAAAGAGGTTTTCCAGGAATCAAAAAAAACAGAGCTAATTTCTTCCAAAAACAACACCACACATGTTCTCAAGTTGTGTGTAGTATTACAACTTGGCTTTATTCACTTCAATGAAACTGAGCTGCAATACCTCACCCAATCTAAGGGCCAATGTGGTGCTACTTTTGAAAGAAACTAGCTCTGTATTTCTATTGCTAGTATACCCCTTTAACATTTAGCTGTGACACCACTATGTTTATTTTACCTGTTCTGTGACATCACTGGGAGCATTATTTTTTTTTATCACTTTCTAAGTGCTGCTTTGTGACATTGACGTTTTGCCTTTTTTACAACTGCTCTGAGCTGTGGGGTTTTTCATAGCACCAATCCATCACATTTTCTGTGGAAACCTTATTGTAAACATACTGGGATTTTTCAAAAATATTGGGAACACTCCCCCTTTTTGACAACCACGCCCCTTTCTCAGGTTTTGTAAGTAAAATGGAGAGTTGGTGGGGTTTTGAATTTTTTGGAGCAAATTTTGGCGCAAATACTTGCACAGACACAATTTGTGGCACAATTCGCCAAATTCTTGTGCACAACCCAACAAAACAGGTCAGGTTTACAACAGTAAATCAGGGCCATTATTGTTACATCTGTGCCAGTGTGGCAAGGAAAGGGTGTATTTCCCTTGCTATCTCTGCAGAATGCTCCACCTGTGGCCTGATTAATGAGGTATCAGGAAGGGAAAGTGTGTGTTTTAAAAGGAAAAGAAACAGAATAGTTGGGGCTCTCCCTGGGTAACAGCACATTGCTGTAGGGGGAGACACACGGACCCTGTTGAGGAAACACACAGCGAACTGTGAGCGGTCCAAGAAGTGAAGAAGTGGTGTGAACTGTGAGTAACAGGTTGCAGGGACACATGTTTTATGCTGGCTGAGGGTAGCTCACCAGATAGTAGTCAGGGCATGCTGATATGTGTAGTCAGTGACCAGACGGTCTAGGACTTTGGTTTGTTCCTGAGTTATGTTTTGTTTTACCTGCAACCTGTCTAAATAAAGCTGGCAAGGTGCCAGGCGTGCATGAATAACCTTTGTCTGCGAGTTTATTGAGTGGAAACGTGTCCCGAGGCAGTGTCCAGGACGATCCCGGAACTAATCCCCAAGGAGGAATCCTTACACATCTTTATGCTTACTATGAATGTGCTTACGCATTCATGTGTTTATCCCTACAGTGACCCCATTTTATGGTGATAACTAAGAGGACTTATTCTTGTTAATATGCACAACTTCACCTTCATAGTATAGCAACAGTTCACACTGAGCAACTCTCACTTTTTACAGCTGTGGTTATCCATGCTGTTTAGAACTATAGATGCATAAGTCCTGGAAGAAAAATAGACAAATGGCAATCACTTATATAATTCAAGACTTTGGGCCTCATTTACTAAGCCAAACCCAACAGTTTATCTGGTTTTGTGGACAAAAATTAGGCGCACACCTGTGCGACACTTTTTGCGACGTGTTTAGGAAAAAAATAGTCTACATTCTCACAAATCACACAAAAGGGGGGGGGGGGTTATCAAAAAATGGGTGTAACCCAACATTTTTAAAAAATCCCTCCGTTTTTTTGTTCAAAACCCAACGAAAAAGCGGAGAATAGTACATTTTGAAAACCCGACTGCAAACCTGGTGCAATAACAGGTAAGGCTGGGTTCACACCACGTTTTCAGCCATACGGGACCGCATATGGCTGGGGGGAGCTAAAACTGGGTGCTCCCGTATCCCTGCCGTATGTAATTAATTTCAATGAGCCAACCAGAGTGAAACGCTGATTCCGGTTGGCTAATTTTTGCCCCGAATTCGGTGTTCCCACCGGACCTAAAACCGTAGTGGACCACGGTTTTAGGTCCAGTGGAATACCGCATATGGGGCAAAAATTGGCCAACCGGAGTCAGCGTTTCACTCTGGTCGGCTCATTGAAATGAATTACATACGGGCGGCATATGGCAGGGATACAGGAGCGCCCGGTTTTAGCTCCCCCAGCCATATGCGGTCCCGTATGGCTGAAAACGTGGTGTGAACACCGCCTAAAAATGGTCGGTTTTTCCCTCAGCATGATTCTTATGGGCAATATGCATAAACTAGGTAAACCAAAATTAAAAAGACTGGTTCACTTAACTCTAATTTCATCAGAATTTATATTCCTGACTTGATAGGATCTATGGCAAATGCTTTGGAAATGTCATGCTTTTGCATGGCTGGTTGTTGGGGTGGTGTCTCTTGCCTCAGATTTTCCCAGACCTGAATAGCCACTGTTGTTTGTTCCCACATTATTTTGTACTTTCCGGTGTGAACAAAAAAAAATCCTTGTGCACAAAAAAAAGACACCGAAAAAAGAAGACAAAAACGCTACACTCTCAGTAAATCAGGGCCTTTCGTGTTTTATTCAATTTGAGTACATGACAACCAAATGCAAAGCAGGAAAAGGGTTACCTGACATTATCTCCTAAACTACTTCCTTATATACCCAACTTTATTAATACTTATCACAAATATTTAAAGGCACATACACCAACAGAGACTACAGAGATAAAAAGTACACAGCATATAAAAAACTAGAGTAACATTATCACAGCAGTACAGTTAAAGAAAGAAAAACAATCTACGTCCCCTCCCCTCTGCATTAATGTGAACAAGACCCATACATTGTAAGTTACTAATACTGTTATCATGGACCTCTCTCTTATGTTGAATGAATCATAGTAAACTTCTTCCCATACAAATTATTATTTATCCACAAGGTGAATGATATCATAATATATGTCTTTTGTAAATCTGCCTCCCAATAAAATGCAAATAAAAAAAAGAGATCAAAATGTCACATATATATACCCCACAGAAAACTGGTACCTAAGGTATCCTAATCATACATTTGTCACCAAATAGGATTCCAAAGCAATAAGCTGCATGTAAAGTCTGAAAATAGGAATTGTGGCCATATTGTTTGTCCTCTTTGAATTAGCTTCTCAGAAACTGACCAGGTTTTGACATTTTGTCAGCATATTCAATCTATAACAAAGTTATTGAGAAGCTTTTTAAAGGGATACTCAGGCGCTAAGACATCTTATCCCCTATCCAAAGGATAGGGGATGAGATGCCTGATCGCGGGGGTTCCGCCGCTGGGGACCCCCGTGATCTTGCACGCAGCATTGTGACATCACCGCCCTGTGTGATGTCACGCTCCGCCCCCTCAATGAAAGCCTATGGGAGGGGACATGACAGCTGCCATGCCCCCTCACATAGGCTTGCATTAAGGGGGTGGAGCGTGACATCAAACGGGGCTGGGCCGTGACGTCACAATGCCCCAGCCACGTGATCGCCAGTAATCAGACCCGGAGCGAACATGCTCCGGGGACTGATTGTAATGGAGTGCTGCATGCAAGATCACGGGGGTCCCCAGCGGCGGCCCCCGCGATCAGGCATCTTATCCCCTATCCTTTGGATATGGGATAAGATGTCTTAGCGCCGGAGTACCCCTTTAAAAGGTAACAACCAATATGCCTGCACTTCCTGTTGTCTCTTTTACAAAGATTGCCTACTGCAACTAAATAGAATAGGCTAGTATCTCTTTTTATGTTAAAAAAAAAAGACATAAACTGCACAAACACATTTTAATCTTTAAGCAGTTTGTATCCGTTTTCAATCTGATTGTCCTTGATAATAAAAAAATTAAAAAACAATAATGATATGTCCCAATGAACTGAACATAATTTGTGAACAGATAAAATGCAAGAGTAAATTTAGCCTTATCCAGATCTACTTATTATTGGGGTCATACCCTTGAGAGCTAATGCTCTGTTGGTCTGGCACTTTGATAGTTTCCTAATTCCCTGCATTCCAAATTTTAACATGCTGTAGTATTTAGTTCCTTTAAACATAAAACTGCTGTTCAGGTTAATATTCTTTTTTTTTGTGCACTAAGTGGAAATATATGCAAATTTTTTAATGAATAAAATTAAAATTCCAATTGCCCATTTCACTCTAAAGCAATAATAAGGAATGTATGGTCATCAGAATTGTTGGATTAAGGGCTCATGCCTACTGATATGGAACCTGTATGGCTGTGCACTTTAAAGCTACTTTAGCATTGTGGCATTGCTTCTAAGGGATAATATTTTCTTACGTGCAAAAGGTATGCTATGGAATATGGCAATCTTTTTCTCCATGTATGATCACTGATGCTAATTTAGCAGCATTCTTATCAACATCAATTTGAACTTATTTAGTGACTATTTATCCTTCAAAGAATCCCCAGCAATTGATCTTTTGAACATTATAAACTCCCTGTATATTTAGTGTACCATTTATGTTTTATAAACAGTATATTTGTGATCCCATCTATAAAATTTTCCTAGCCTCCTCCTCTTCTTTAAGTGGTCTCTGTCTTTTCAAACAACTTCCCTTCCCTTCACAGTGCTTAGTGTAACCATTTTCTTGCTCTAAACCTGTTGATTATTCCTTTTTAGCTTTCATAGTAACCCCTTTTCTCTCCACATGTCAACTACCACTGTACTGCACAAATCATCAGCCCAACACAGAGCCAGTCTGTGCAGTACATTCTCCTGTACTATGTTGTGGCATTGCAAGAGAAGGATGTACTTTGATGGTTGGAGAAGTAAAGAAAAGGAAGTCCATGTACAAGGCATTCAGAAAGTCTTTAGATCTTTTCATTTTGTTATGTTGCAGCCTAGTACTGATGTAAAAAAAAAAAATAATGATAATAATTTCTGCACTTACTATTCCATAATGAGAAAAAATATTTTCAGATTTATTAAAAATAAACATTTCATGAACATAAGTATTCAGACTCTTTGCTATGAGGCTTGAAACGTAGCTCTAGTAGAAGTCTAGTAGACTTCTATTTCTCTTGATCATCTTTGAAATGTTTTTACACCTTGATTGGAGTCACCCATGGTACATTCAGGTGATTGGACAGGATTTTGACAGACACCCCTGTCTATATAAGGTCTCACAGTTGAAGACCAAAAGCAAGCCATGAACAAGCCATGAAAAGGGAAGAACTGCCTGTAGAGCTCAGAGACAGGATTGTGTGAAGCCACAGATCTGGAGAAGGGTACTAAAGAATTCTGCTACACCTAAAATTCCAAACAGCACAGTGGCCTCCATAATTCTTAAATGGAAATAGTTTAAAACAACCAAGACTCTTTCTGGGTCGAGCAAAAGATTAATAAAGCAAAATACAGAAATATCCTTAAATGGGCACTGCCAGATACAAAAACTTTTTATATGTTGTAAAGCATGCAAGACCAATAGGTTTTGCAATTGCTTTCATTAAAATGTTTTAAGTATTTCATACTGAAAAAGCCAGTCAAACAACTGCCCCCCCCTGCCTGCTTGGACACATACTAATCCTGTGTCCATGTATCATCACCTATGTCATGGACCCACTTCCTTGATTGACAGCTGTGAGCGCAGGGCTCACAACTGGAGGAAAAATCCTCCCACTGTCAGCTTGTGTCCCGCTACTGTCAGTGAGGACAAGCTGGGAGTTGTAGTTTTGCTAATGCTAGGGGAGATGTGAGCAGACAGCATACTGAGGGAGGGGGCGGAGACCTGAACAGTGAGGCCACACCCCCTCCCTTTGAGAGGAATTCAGACGTATGAGCTAAATTAAAAGTGTAATAAAAAAATAAATAAAGGTGCTAGACACATAAAAATAGATGTACATGGTCCGGATTGGGTACTGAGTGACATATTTAAAAAAAAATGTTGTTAGATCTGACAGGTACGCTTTAAAGGGGTACTCCGACCCTAATACATCTTATCACCTATCCAAAGGATAGGGTATAAGATGTATGATTGCAGGGGTCCCGCCATTGGGGACCCCCGCAATCTGTCATTGTGCACCCACCTTTGTGAGCTCTCCACAGTGCTGCAGGCTCAGAGTGTGTGACGTCACAATACACTCCGAGCCTCCAGTGCTGAGGAGAGCTCAAAAAGGTGGGTGCACAATGACAGATTGCGGGGGTCCTCAGTGACGTGACCCCCGCAATTATACATCTCATCCACTATCCTTTGGATGGGGGATAAGATGTATTAGGGCCGGAGTACCCCTTTAATGAAAACCTAATTCAGAGTGGTCTGGACCTCAACCTTTTTGCTTTTGCTTTTTATGTTCTGGATCTCAGACTAAGTTGCGAGTTCACCTTTTAACAAGACAATGACCCTAAGCTCACAGCGAAGACCAAGGAGTGGCTTAGGGATTACTCAGTGAATGTCCTTGAGTGGCCCAGACAGAGCCCTGATGTGAACCCAATCGAACATTTCTGGAGAGACCTGAAAATGGCTGTTTAAAGGAGGGTCCCCTGACACGATCTTACCTAACAGAGCTTGAAAGAGCAGAGAAGAATGGCAGAAAATCCTCAAATCTAAGTGTGGAAACCTTGTGGCATCATACAAGAAGACAGGAAGCAGTAATCGCTGCCAAAGGTGCTTCAAGTACTGAGTAAAGGGTCTGAATACTAGTATCAGTGCTATATTTAAGTTTTTCCTTTACAATTAATTAGCAAAGATTTCTAACATTTTGTTTTCACTTTGCCATTATGGTGTTCGGGTTGCAGAATGATGGGGGGGGGGGGGGGGGGGGAAACTGGAATCTTTATTTATTTGGTAGCACCAAGCACTGTGGTGGCCCAGTACGGGAGTTGTTACCCCGTACCCTTGCTGCCCTGTTAGGCAGCCTACATTCAGTGTCCCCTTGGCCAACCTTGCACCTGTCCCCCCATGTACATATGTTTACCATGTATTATACTGTGTAATGTGTGAAGAAAGCATTGTCACTTTAATACTGTTTAACATGTGACTTGTCATGTGATTGTTACCCAGGAGGTATCAGTGACCAGGTGACCTAGTGGTGACCAATGGGACCCCCCCAGTGTCTTCCCCATATAAGCCCTGGGGGGAGTCTCTGCTCTCTCTCTCTTGGAGCTTAGAGCTCTTGTTGCTGAGGTCCAGTGCAGTCGAGTCTAGGAGTGTGTCTGGAGTTATAGGAGGCCTCAAGTCAAGTCTGCAGCCACAAGTCTACAAATCTGCAAGTAAGCTAAAGTCACAGCTTAGTCTACCTCAAGTCAAGTCAATCTCTGTCATCTATTGTCCAGTCAATGTGGCCTGCACTAAATGTCCATATCTACTACAAGTCCCAGTAAGCACTTAAGGTCTCTGAAGTCACTGGTCACCTCCGTGGGCCTGGCTACACTGAATAGACTGTACCATCTGTCACTCAGTAAAGCTACCATTGTCTGTAACGTGACGTCGGAGTCATTATTGCCCCCCGTGCCTAGCCCTGGATCTAGCGGTATACCTTCGGGTGGTATTGCGGATAAACCACACCCTGGTGTCACTAATACAAGGGGTAAATGTCATGTGCCCCTAGGGTAATTCCATCTGCCCTGCATCTCACACCCGATACCACAGCACCAACATAACAAAATGTAAAAAAACTGAAAGGGGCGGAAGACTTTCAAAACACAGTGTATGTGAGCTACTGACAAACAGCACAGATTTGGTCCTACTGCCTAATATACCTCTGAAGCGTTAATCTGACAAAACCATGCAGGCTTATAACATCTTTTCAAATAACAGGCACTGTTTAAATGAAGTGAATGGGATGAGCTGCAATATCAAGTATAGTTGTTATGAAATGTACAGAAGAAGTTACAACACTCGCGTGAACACCACCACATTTTTAGTTGATTGTGGGGGTGCTGGAAGTTGAAGCCCTACTGATTTAACCGATTCTAAAAACCACTATTGATGTCCCAGAAAACCTCTTAAATGGTCTTACCATATATAATATTCTTGACTGTCTGTGCCACGTTTCAGAATACAGATGTTAATTATAGAAAACAAGGAATGATCGTCATGACACAATTTTCACCTTGCTTTCACTCATTATTGGATATATTTTGATGTGTTATATTAGCTAAGTGTTACAGAATGACGATAAGTCATGCAAGCAGAAGACATATTTTTAGCTTTAGTAAAGAAATGTTAGGACTCATAAAATGTAAGCTGAGCAGGTGTATAACTAAAATGTGTATTTATGAGAAAGCAGGCAATTTATTTCCCTTTGTTTTTACCTGTAGTACACAAAACTAAAACTATATAATGCATAAAAGTATACTTTTAAGATTTTAATCATAAAACAATACAAATAACCCCACAGACAGAGAAATCAAAAACGTAAACAGTGACATAATTTCAGTCTGGAAGCCAAACACGGTGGGGACACTCCACTCACCCATAAATCAGAACAGCAAATAGACAAATGAAAGTGGTTTGAGGAGACGAAACCAGTGCTTATAAGAAAAATTGTGATTATCACCTCGTTCTGTTGTTTTATTGTCACAAGGGTGTCGGTGCTGCAGGGGCATTGCTAGGTCTCCAAAAGATCCGGGGCACATGTCATGGGCATGGCTGAGGGTGGAGCCACAAAATGGAGGGGGACAAGGTGGCGGGGTCACTCTATGTTGCATGACCTTTACAAGATTTTGCTCCACAGAGCTGATACCACTTCAAGCCAGGGAACACAAGGACCAATGAGGAACAGTACAGCATGAAGGTATTAGGGGAGGCTACTCTAAGTTCTAAGCTGAGGTGGGTCTCAGGGGACAGCAGTAGCAGGGGGTTTAAGTTTTTAACAGGTTCCCTACTTGGTGTGAAGGACGCCCCTGGTATAGAGCATTCCGGAAAATTATTTCAACTATAATAATCAAATATACCAATTGCCAAGTAAGGGAAAAGCGCTAAAGATGTTTTAACCATGTTTGAAACTACAACTCCCAGTATGATATAAGCAGTAGTGAGGGAATTCTGGGAGTAATTGTTTTACTAAACATAACTGCAGCATGTACAAGTAACACAACCAGGAGAATACAGCATGATATTATAGACTCACATGGGCGTCTTCTCTGAGTCAATCACAGGGGGCGTCTTCTCTGATCGGAAGAGATTACTTTTCCTTTCCTTCTCTATCCAGTCAAGACCATGATAATGACTTCTCCTGGCCATGATTCGTCTCCACAGAACCTGCCAGACAAACATTTTAGGCTCTTTTCTCCAGCACAATCCTCACCTCTATTCAAACCCCCCATTTGTATTTCCACACAGTACTAGTGCCCACATATAAAGTTGTAGGCCACTCTGTGCCCCAGTTTAAAGTTACAAGCCCCTATGTGCTCCATATGTGGAGGTTGAGCTGAAACAGTTAACCTAATTTGTGGGAGGAGTCTGGTCTTTATATACCCACCTGATCCACACAGGTGCTGTCGGCAGCATGCAAGATGTCTTTGCACCAGATGCTGTGGTCTTGGCGGGAGGTTTGATTGCATACATCACAGGGAATATGGCAATGTGTCATGGTACCTTTCATGCTGCAGACTGTGAAGTAGCTACATCTTGCTCCTACTATATGCAGTAAACATGCAGTAGGCACATGTAGCTGTGCAGGCTCTGGCCCTGGCCTGCTGGCTGTGAGGTAATTTGCATATTTCAGCCTGAGGTTAACTCTTTCCTGCCTCAATCTCTTAATCTGCAGAGATAACTCGTAGTAGGTCTCTATAAAGTCAGGAGGTCACAGCTGTGGCTTATACATATAATTGACTGCAGCAGGAGGATGTGTTTGGGCTGACCGAGCAGCACAGGTTGCTGAATCTCCGGGTTTAACCCTCTCAGCGTTGGGCTCCATATTTCTACTAAGTGTTATGTGTTTTGACTGTGTTCTTACATTTACAAGATTACTTTTCCTTCATATGTGACCTGGTGTAATCCAGTTTTATGCTCACAACCGCTCTCCATACTGTCCCTCGCTGGAGACTCTTCTGCTGTGTCCCTGCATCTGTATGCTCTTTCATGCTGCAGCTTAGGACCGAACTCTATCTCAGACAACATGTCATCCATTTATAGACATTGTGTAAGTTGTCATTATAGATTGTACTGTTTTACCTCACCAGTGCATTTATTTACTGTGTTTGTCAATTGTATACATCCCTTAGTATATACCATGTTAGTTGCTGTCAGTATACTGTTATAAGTCACCGTGGTTATGTCACTTATTGTAGATACACCATATGTCTCTACTATACTGTTTTAAGTTACCATTCTCATAACTTGTATACTTTATTATTACATACACGTAGTCACGTATGGGTTGTGTCACCAGAGAATATACTGCGCGCCCACCTGCTATGTCAGTGGATGTTTCATAGCTTTATCGTCACATTTGTCTTGTTTTTAGCTCTGTCACATTAGGCTTTCTGTGTCATGGCTACATTCAACACAACTGCACCATGATTGCATTTCCACTCGTTTCCAGTTGCAATAGCAGGTAACAAGCAAAACCGCATACTGCCATACGTCCCCACACAGTATACCACGCCTACCTTCCACAGTGTTCCATGCTTATGTCACACAGTATACCATACTTACCTTCCACATAGTGATCCGTGCTTATTCCACACAAAGTATACCATGCTTAACTTCCACATAGTGTTCCATGCTCATGTCCTACACAATATACCATGCCTACTTTTCACATAGTGTTCTATGCTTATGCTCCACACAGTACACCACGCCTACCTTCCACATAGTATTCCGTGCTTATGTCCCACACAGTATACCAAGCTTGCTCAGGTTCCTACTCAGTGTACCTGCATATGTTTCCCTAGCGGTGTAACATGTACATCTTCCTTCAATTTGACCCACATATGTTTCTTACATATTATTCTTTTCATGGCTTGTGGTCACGTTTTTTTCATGTTCAGCGCTGTCATGTTACTCTTATGTTTCTCATTGAACATGAGTCATTTTACCTCATAATGTTCACACTACGCAATGTTCCTATAACAGGCACATTATGCATGAAATTATGTATACCTTTCTGGAGCTGTCACATTGTGCATACATGACTATGACATTTATGGTACGTTAGTTCCAACGGCATGCGTTACCAGAGCTGATACCGTGCTTTACGTTATTATGTTGGTTTACAGTACCAGGCATTGATACCATAGCTGATGTACTGTGCTCATTTTGGTATAGTTGATATACTGGGCTTTGTGGTAATATAGCCGATACTGTGTTTACGTGTCCATAGCTGTCAAATGTGTATTAATGTCCCTATAGTGCTCATACGGTGCTTATGTTACTATAGCTGATAATTTGCATTACATAACTAGTATCTATATGCTATGCGTTAGTGTTAATTAACTGATATACGGTACATTAATGTTACTTGGGGCTTATGTAACTGTAGCAGATATACTGGCCATTTAACATTATTTTAGCTGACATATGGGCCAATGTTACTATTGCTGGTAATGTGTGTTTGTTACTGTTGCTGGTTAATTTAGCTGTTGTGTTGAACATTAATGTCATTCAGGGTTAAGCTACTATAAGCTCATATACAGTGCCTTGATGTTATCGGAGATGTTGTACGGTGCTTAAGTTACATGATATACCATGCTTCAACGTTAACGGTTCCCTACAGTGTGACATACATACAGTTCCCTACAGTGTGACATACATACGTTCCCTACAGAGTGACATACATACGGTTCCCTACAGTGTTACATACATACAGTTCCTTACAGTGTGACATACATACTTTTCCCTACAGGGTAATACGTATACAGTTCCTTACAGTGTACATTTCATAGTTATTGTCCCGTTCTTTTGTTTCAGCTCTGTCACGTTATGCTTACGTTATGTACGCTAGGTGGTTTTAACTCTTAGCGCTATATGTTCGGTGTGGTTGGAGGCTGATTGCTGTCATCAATTCGTAAAGCCTCATCTTTATAGTTTCCTTTCTGGTCTTTACACACACCTTGTTACAGCCAGTTTGACCTCACCATTCCAGGTAAGCTTTAAGTTGTCACTTTACATGCCTTTCGTACGTCACACGCTCCCGTGAGAGAGAGGCTGCCCGACAATCCTCAAGCCTCATATTATTGTCATTCCTTTATACATTACAAATGTTCTCAATTGTGGCAGATTGTATCATCAATCCAAGAGCCTCTTATTGTCATTTGTTTTTGTACGTTACATACGCCCCTGTGAGAGGCAGATCGCTTATGTTATACGGTGCTTACGTTACTTCAAGTGATATACCATGCTTCAACGTTAACGGTTCCCTACAGTGGGACATACATATGGTTCCCTACAGTTTCACATACAATACATACGGTTACCTGCAGTGTGACATACATACATTTCCCTACTGGGTAATATGCATACAGTTCCTTACAGTGTACTTTTCATAGTTTCTTGTCCTGTTCTTTTGTTTCAGCTCTGTCATGTTATGCTTACGTTATGTACACTAGTCAAGTATTTTAGGCTGTGGTCATAGTATTACATTCACATTTTCATGTGCTTAGGTCAGGTATATTAGGCTGCTATAGCGTCACGTTGTTCTTGTAGGCAGGTCAGGTGTGGTAAACATCATTATAGTTGGCAACATTCCTAGGATACCCAAGCAGGTATTATTCTATGACCAGGTGGTTTTACCTCTTAGCTCTAGATTAGCCTCATGTTGTTGTCAGCTCTGTTTCTCTTATGTTTGTTACTATGTGTCTGATTGTGGTCTTTGTTGATCACGTCTTAGTGTTAAGTTCTTTGATGTGGGTGCAGCTTGTTCACAACTTGTCATGTGTGTACCTGTTGGGAAATTTGCCATTATCGGTCTTTGTAACCTGCTGGTCATGCATATTTTCTTTTGCTATAAGCCTCAGGGCGCAGCTGTAATAATCTTCTTTACACCTGCAAGTATGAGACTGCCTTACTGGTACACGAAACCTCAGGTTAAGTATGGTATATCCTTTTATGTTCTGTATATGTGGGTCTGTTGTTGTCTGACTTGGCTTCAGCAGCTTAGCCAGCTTCTGGGTAGTGTTGCTCGCGAATATTCGCAATTCGAATTATATTCGCGAATATAGCACTATATATTTTTTTTCCACAGTACACATCACAGTGATCATCCCTCTCTGCTTCCAAATTGTGTGGTCTAAAGAAAGCTCTAATACTACTGTTACACTGGTATACTTGCTATAAAGTTCATAAATTTTCGCATATGCAAATTTTCGTATATGCGAAAAAAACGCGAATATTACGAATATGCGAATTTAGCGAATATATGATCTATGCCTATGCTGCTCAACACTACTCCTGGGTAGGGTCTTCTCTTTGTCAGTTATCACTTAGATGTTAAGTAAGTTAGGGCACTGTTATCGCTCTGTTCCATTGACACATATAACCTCTGGCTGTTAATTGGAGCATTTTGTCTGTTACCTTGGGTTCATATGACATAGGTTATGCTTAACCATTAATTCATGCATTACCTGAGGTATTTTTGCCCCCTTTCTTTAGGATACCCTTCACGGCCGCCCAGGCACACCCCATGCCTAATTATTCATGTAAGTGGTACTCTACTCACTGTCACGGTAAATGTAACCTGACCACAAATATATATATAGTTATAGGCCCTCTCTATAATACAGGATATAACTCAGGATCAGTACAGGATAAGTAATGTAATGTATGTACACAGTGACCCCACCAGCAGAATAGTAAGTGCAGCTCTGGAGTATAATACAGGATATAACTACGGATCAGTACAGGATAAGTAATGTAATGTATGCACACAGTGACCTCACCTGCAGAATAGTGAGTACAGCTCTGGAGTATAACAGATTTTGCTCCTAATCCTAAATTAGTCCAGAGCTGCATTCACTGTTCTGCTGGTGGGGTCTGGATATGGAGTCACACTCAAAATTAAAGTGAGAACCACACTACAGGCTGATCCAACTTTGATGTAATGTCCTTAAAACAAGTCAAAATTAGGCTCAGTAGTGTGTGTGGCCTCCACGTGCCCTTATGACCTCCCTAAAATGCCTGGGCATGCTCCTGATGAGGTGGCGGATGGTCTCCTGAGGGATGTCCTCCCAGACCTGGACTAAAGCATCCGCCAACTCCTGGACAGTCTGTGGATGGAGCGAGACATGATGTCCCAGATGTTCTCAATTGGATTCAGGCCTGGGGAACGGGCAGGCCAGTCCATAGCATCAATGCCTTGCTCTTGCAGGAACTGCTGACACACTTCAGCCACATGAGGTCTAGCATTGTCTTGCATTAGGAGGAACCCAGGGCCAACTGCACCAGCATACAGTCTTTACCTCTGGAAAGCACATGGAGGGCAGTGCAGCCCCCACCTGTGGATGTAGGGCCATTATGCCACCCTCATGGAGTCTGTTTCTGACCATTTGAGTGGACACATGAACATTTGTGGCCTGCTGGAGATCATTTTGCAGGGCTCTGGCAGTGCACCTCCTGCTCCTCCTTGCACAAAGGCAGAGATAGTGGTCCTGCTGCTGGGTTGTTGCCCTCCTATGGCCTCCTCCAAGTCTCCTGATGTACCAGCCTGTTTCCTGGTAGTGCCACAGTTCGCATTTATGTGCCATCCTGGATGAGCTGCACTACCTGAGCCACTTGTGTGGGTTGTAGACTCTGTCTCATGCTACCACTAGAGTGAAAGCACCACCAACATTCAAAAGTGTCCAAAACATCAGCCAGGAAGCATAGGAACTGAGAAGTGGTCTGTGATCACCACCTGCAGAACCACTCCTTTATTGGGGGTGTCTTGCTAATTGCCTATAATTTCCACCTGTTGTCTGTTCCATTTGCACAACAGCATGTGAAATTGATTATCAATCAGTGTTGCTTCCTGAGTGGACAGTGTGATTTCACAGAAGTGTGATTGACTTGGAGTTACATTGTGTTGTTTAAGTGTTCACTTAATTTTTTTGAGCAGTGTATACACTATATATTTATATATACTATATTCTAATTTATGTTACACACAATCCAGATTATTTACATATATTTTTTAGACCAAATATAAATAGTAAAATAGATTATACTTCAGTGTATGAAGCCCGCTTTATTTGTACATAAACTAGTCACAAAAATAATCTAAAAATAAAGCTATAACATTCTTTTTTTAGCGCGTGCTGTGTTGTCCTGGATGAATTCTCTATGTTGTATTATTAACAACAGAAAAGAGAGAGGATACTAAAGCCCACACAAAGAGAGCAATTGGCAGTACAAAAGGTTGGATATGATGAGAAGGCAATCCTACAGCTCACGGTGAAAAATGACTTTAATTTCTATTGTGTGCTTGTACTGATTTTACAGAAGTAAACCAGCAAAAGTCAAGTATCAGCACTGCATTTAATAATAATAAAATTAATCATTTCATGTTTTAATACAAGTCATCGTGACAGCTAATAACACAAGAAAAGTCTGGGTATTACTATTTTATGTAAGCAAGAAGTTGTGTAATGTCTACTACCTGTTTACACTTTTTTTTTTAGGAATATGTGTTAATTCACTACTGTCGTGTTACAGATGCCCCAAACACAGTAAGTAAAACCATACTTATACACATAAGGTATTCTGTCAGAAAGTGCAAGAAAGTGAATTGTGTTATGCCTTTGCTAAAGCTGGTCTTTCTACTGTGCGGAGACCCATTATTTGCCTTGGGGTAGTTTCACACCACATTTTTCCAATACAGTTAAGGCAGTGTCAGAACCTATAGGGTTAAAAGATTCTGACAGGTTCTTTGTTTATTTTGTTGCCAGGTTACACCTAGTTGTCAAGCTGGTCAGCTGATCGCTTGATGAGAGCACCTGTGAATTGCATATTCAACCCAGCAGTTGGCTCTTAGTCAGCGCCTGTGAAAGAGTCTTTTTGCTCCGGTAGCTAGCGTGTATTCCCTGTTTCTCCTGTATAACCCAGCATCCTTGACTTTTGGCTTTCAGCTCGACTTCTCTCTGGTATTAGCAACTTGGTACTTTGACTTCTCCTGGCTTTGACGCGGATAGTTGACTATGGACTATTGAGTGAGTGTATAGTCGTTTTTTGTTAAGTTTGTCTGTTATGCCACTGTCCCCGGACCTAGTCAGTGTCATTGTAGTTTATCATTTTGACAATTACACCCCTCACGTATACAGGAAGGGACTGTCTTCGTAGTTACAGACCTGTCGTTTAGGGCAGGTACGTAAGTAAGCAAGAATAGGGAAGCGGGCGAGATAAGTGTGCACTCCTTCCCAGCCCATATGTTCCAGGCAGAGAATTTTAAGTCCTTACTGGGGGAAAAAAAAATTATTTATTGTTACATCCTAATGCATATGAATGCCAAATGTACATATTTTGGCTTCTGTCTGGCTATTTAACTTTATTGACACATTTTATATGTACGTTGTACATGCTTAAGGTACATTATAAATGCTATTTGAATGGAAAATGTGGTGTAAAAATATTCTTATTATGTGAGAAAAGGTAACCACAGAAAAAAACCTATTCAACACTGGATTTTAGGTAACTAGGTTGTAGTCAATAAACATACCTATGGTTCAAAAAATCTTTAACTAAAATAAATAAATTAACCATAAATGAATGGCAGATAAACACAATACACACATGTGTGTGTGTGTGTGTGTGTATGTGTATATATATATATATATATATATATATATATATATATATATATATATATTAAAGGGGTACTTTGCCCCTAGACACGTTAACCCCTACCCAATGCAGATCAAGGGGGTCCACAGCGGCTGGACTCCTGTGATCAGACATGTTATACCTTATCATTTGGATAGGGGATAACATGTCTAGCGCCAGAATACCCCTTTAAGCTCACAAATGGACATGAGGGTTAATATATGGAATTGGATGTTAAAGTCAATAAAACTGTATAAAACGTCTTAATAAAGATTTTGTAGAGTTAGAGTGAAAATTATGATAGGAATATATATATAGATATATAGATATATATATGTACATAGGACAGATCTCCAACATTGCCTCACCACAAAAATTACAGGGATTTTCAACGCCACAGTTTTAAATGTGGAGTAGTGACTCCAGTGATCTGATTTCCTGGGCACTGCAATGCTAAAAAATATAAAACATATCTAAGCAGTTATGCCATTCTCTTCATAAAATGATTATCTAAGCCAACTATTCAGGTGGAGAGCTTATTTCAGATTTGGTAACACTCACTGTATAAACTTTGAAAGCAGTTCCAATGCATGTATGCCATGAAACTTTACACTAAAATATGTGTTTTTTTTTTTTTTTGCCATTTTACACTGTACTCTCAGCTTTATAGAAGGTTAGTGGGTCTTAGAGGGAATAGGGTGGAGTCTCCTGCGCATGGACAGCCACCGATGCAACAAATGTATTAAAAGGTGTGTGCATCAGTAAATTTATAGTGAATTACACCAATGGGCTTCAGAAAATCTTCCCCTTTGTGCTTAATGCATCAATTTAAGTGTATAGTGTTTTAATTTTAGACGATCTGTTTTATACAGGCATTATCTTATGCAACTATTTAAAAAAAAAATCATAAATAAATAAATCTATCAGTTTTCCTGTGTGAGATCTCTAGAAGGATCTGATTTTCTGACTTCAGAGCACTAAGGACAGGAAGAGAAAAAAGTTGAATACAATTGGTAATTCTTGTATACATTGGCACATGACAGAGTTTATGAACACTGGCCTTCAAACAATGCTAGGTGGACACTTTGTTAAATGATTTGTGGTTGGCATGTCATATTTTGATTCAGATGACTAGCGTGAATCCATCGATCAATCTTCCCAGCAGTTAAATATTGATATTTGCTCTTTATTTATTTATCATACTGTTGTAGTGTTGAGTCATTTGATGTATACTTTTTCTAGTAGTTCTAAATGCGATATTTGTTTTATTGGAATAAATAAAAATAAATGTGTATATTTTTCTTTACATTTCCACTATAAAAGTTAATAACCTTTGCTCAAATGTATTGATTTCACTGGTTAAAGTTAATAAAATACTTTGCAAAGAACAATCACGTAAATGTATTTGGTTATTCACTGCTATTTAGAAAATGTACATAAAAGTTAAGTACCTAACGTAAAAAGTTATATACTTTGATTATAGAGTCATTATGCTTTCTGTAGTTATAGCAGCAAAAAATAAATATTAAAGGAACTCTCCAAGTCAAGCCCCAGCCACTACTACCTTTTTGGGTATAACTTACTCTTAAAAGGGTAAGGATAATACAATCTGATGAACGGTATTGCTCCCTACACTTGTTTTGTTTATATACAAAAATTCTGAAGAAGATAATACATTTTTTTAAATAAAAACTGGTCTGCCAGGTACAGTGCCTAAAGGATAGCCCAAGAGGGTGGAACATGATTCATAAATTGAGAAAAACACTAGACAGAAAACTCAGCTCCGTCTCAGACCTGCACTAGGACTAACAGTCCATTTGTTTTGCCTGGGGTCTTCTTTTAATAGGGACATAGCTCTAATGCTGTGATAGACAGTTTTATTAATGTTGCAATAATGAATAATATTGAACATTAATATTAAAACATATGAACTGAGACCAGGAAATTCTCTTTTAATTATTGTTACACTTAATGCATAACAATCATCTCAGGCTAAATGAAGTATAATGATACATTTTCCCTGCTTAGAAAATATCATTTAGTTTCCAGAGATACTCAGACTATCCTCACAAATGCACAATATTAGCTTCACCATATTAATGTTTTTGCATTTATGACCAGCTTTGAATGTGAAGAGGCTGGCATAATGATGAATGTTTCTAGGAAGAATAGTTGTTATTCCAATTCTTGTTCAGTCTGCCAAAAAATGCTCTTGCAGAACTGCTGAACTGGTCCTCAGTAACACTCTTGTAATTGCTTAGTATTGTCTACAGCTACAGTAATACAAAGCTTATAATCACATTATTCTTCTTCAGATCATTATCCTAAATGTGCTGTTCCTTGCGTGATAACACGTTGAGCCAAATAACATTTCATTAAAATGGGATCATCAAATGTACGGGCTAGCGATCCGCAATACAACTGCAGCAAAACCCAAAACACTGTGGATTAATTGCCTATTTTGATGTCTCTGTTGAAGTCAAGGGGGAAAATCTGCAATAAATCTGGCATGTTATGAAATCCACGCCATAGGTCAATTTTTGCTTATATTTTTTTTTCAGCACTGTGTGAAAGGGAGTTTTTGAATCTCATTCAGTCTGCTACTATATATATGTGGTAGATTTAAAGAGTAAGTCTTACTAGGTTCTGGAGTCTAGTTAAACTTCCTGGGCAATGCTGTAGAACATCTGTGAAAGGGTCAGGTCAGGAGGAGATATAGGAATCTAGCTTACAAGAGGGGGCACAGGCAACATGCAGGCAGTTTTTCGGGTCATTACCTATGGTTTGACCTCTACAGGCAGCCATGCCATCAATCCTCCCCTCTCCTTTCCTCCTCTCAGAACCATCAGAAGCAGGAAGGTCTGGAATTCTGAACTGGAATAGAGGAAGGGTGGCATACATTATAATGGCAATGCCACACGTTCTCCATTCTTATGTGTAGTTGTGTAAGTTCAGGTGGCCAAGCTCCACAATGAGATGTACAGTGCAGCTTTAGGCAAAAGATTTGGGGCACTGTCCTTTGTATCCGGTGCACGGGCCTAGTGACACCCCAGGTGCGCATTATCCAAAGTGCTACTTACTACCATAAAATTTTTTACTGTTTTCCAATGGAAAATGTGTCTTAGGGTAAGATCCGCTGCAAGTTTCGGTATCTTTCACTTCAATGGTTCTGCCAGCAGTCTGCAAATCTGTAACCATCACATAATTTCTATGGACCCATTGAAGTGAGTGGTTTAGAAACCATCTTTGAGTTTATCAAGGTATGAAAGCACCCTAAATACAGTTATCTCGATGAGCCATGTTCTATGGTGCTGCAATCAATCACCAGGTGCGGAGTTCCACTCTTAGCTCCCAAACATGCAGTATACAAGGTTCCTGGGCTATATACGCAAAAGCAGTGCTAGCATACACATGAAAAAGATAAACTCACTGTTCCAGTAGAGTATAAACAACCAGCCGGTCTTCTTTATTTTTTCTTTTTCTTCAATAAAGTGCAGTTTGCAACATTAACACAAAAGCGAGGTGTTCACAGCTCAGAGGCAACAGGATATGATGCGACGTTTCGAGGGGCACGCCCCCTTACTCATGTGTACCTGAACCTGTTGGAAGACCTCCGTACGTATAGGCACACCTATTTTCAATTAGTTAAGATACATTCTATAAATATATTATAAAAAATTTTACAAATACAATGGCCCACATTTATCATTGTCTTTAGACAGTTTTTTGTGTTTAAAAAAGGGGCAAAAAAGGCGCAAGCAGGGTTTTTTGCACCTTTTTTTGCCCCTTTTTGTTTACACATTTCTGCTGATTTTGAGTTGCAATCCACTGATTTTGGCAATAGACATGATATGGAAGGGATTTATCATTGACCCTTTTTGTAAAAAGGAGCAAAAAAAGGCGCAAAGCCACTGAAAAGTCTCTAAAACTACACCAGCCCAGACATGGTATAGCTTTTTGGTGTATGTGTAGACAGGAATTTCAGAAAATGTGGACCTGCACAAAATTAATCAAAGCTCTTTTACCTTATAATATATTTGGTGCTCCTACACATTATCAGCACACAAAAAAAAAGGTGTAAAAAAATGCTTCACTTGCACTGCAATGATAAATTATATTTTATACTTTCTATATATAATAAATATTATAAGAACGGTCTAAAACTACATAATTCATTAAATCCTGAAGGTTGGATAGTTTCAAGTTCTGTTATCCAGAATACTTCCCTGCGGAGAAGCTGCTTTTTGTTACTCTCCTTATTTACACCTTGCGTTATTTGTTCTATTACTTGCATTCTTAAGTCACTGGTTCTATGGTTGTTTACTAAAAAAAATGTCTGGCTACTGAGGTTTCTCCAAATTAGTTTTCTGTGGGATAGATCTTATTTTCCAATGTTTTCCTTATAGCATTTTTATGTTCAGCAATATGTATTTTTATCATTCTACTAGTTTGCCCTACATAGCCCATACCGCACAGGCATTTTAATAAATATATAACATTTTCACTAGTGCAGCTGAAATAGCCTTTCACCAGGATGCTATGTCCTTTTTTGGGATGATGGATGTTCTCCCCTTTAATAATACTGCTACATTACATACATGACAGGCATGCAAATGTACCCTTTTTAGGAGTAGCTAAAAAACTTTGTGTGTCCTTCTTTTTTTACTGCAATGTCACCTGTAATTAAAGTGTCCCCTATCGATTTCCCTTTTGTGTGTACAAACATAGGTGGATCCTTAAAAAGGTTCCCATATTTCGGATCAGACTTTAATATTCCCCAATATTTTTGGATGGTTCTTCTTATCATTGGGCTATGTTTATTATATGTGCCTGTATACATTATTCGTTCATTTTTGGTTTTATCTTTATTTTTCTTTATTAGTAAATCTTGTCTGTTCATAATACTAACTTCCTTTTCTGCTTCTTTTAAATGTTTTTTGTCATAACCTCTTTCTAAAAACTTTTTTTCAATTTTAATTTTACTTTTTTCATATTCTTCCATTGCGCTAGAAATTCTTTTTAGCGAATTAGCTGACTTTTCGGGAGCCCCCGAAATACAGTGGGTGAATGAAAGCTATTTCTGTGTAGCATATTATTTTTGTCTGTTTTTTTAGTGTATAATGCTGTTACAAATTTTTCTTCTTTAATCTCTACCTCTACATCCAAAAATTGAATTTTTGTACTGTCATAGGTTATATGTAAATTTTATTGTAGGATGTGCTGTATTAAGTTTTTCCACAAATAACAGTAATTCTGCCTTCTCTCCCTGCCAGAGCATGAACACTTCATCCACGTGGGAGACATGTTCATGCCCCGGGGGGAGAAGATGACATCCTCCTCAAATGCTGCCATAAAGGCATTAGCTAAACTAGGTGCCACTGGTGACCCCATTGAAGTTCCATCTATCTGAAGATAGAAATCTGTATCAAAACGAAAATAATTTTTTGTCAAGACATAATCTAATAGTGACATCATAAAGGCTATCATTTCATTTGAAAATTTTGCATTCTTACACAGGGTGTCGTTTACACAACGAATACCCTCAGTCTGAGGGATATTCGTGTATAAACTTTGCACATCTAGTGTGCATAAAAACCGTACATTTTTAGCATTCAGTTGTCCTAGTTCACACAAAAACAGACTAGTGTCAGACAGACATCTAGGCAGTTTCTTGATTTCAGGTTGCAGGAAACTATCCAAAAGGACCGCGAGCGGTTCCCGCAGGGAGCCCGATCCAGAAATGATCCCGGTCCTTGTGGACTTTGGGAAGCAGATACAAAACAGGTACTCTGGGGAAATTAACTTGTAGACTTTTACACATCCTCTGTGAAATAATACCATCATTAACATTTTTAATCAAAAATTAATCAATTTATTTTTTCAAAACCGTAGTGGGATCGGCAGTAAGACATTTATACACTTTATCATTTTTTAGTTGGTTATGCGCTTCTTCTAAGTACATGTCTCGATTCATGACATTGCAGTAAAAAAGAAGGACACACAAAGTTTTTTAGCTACTCCTAAAAAGGGTACATTTGCATGCATGTCATGTATGCAATGTAGCAGTAATATTAAAGGGGAGAACATCCATCATCCCAAAAAACAACATAGCATTCCAGTGAAAGGCTATTTCAGCTGCACTAGTGAAAATGTTATATATTTATTAAAATGCCTGTGCGGTATGGGCTATGTAGGGCAAACTAGTAGAATGATAAAAATACGTATTGCCGAACATAAAAATGCTATAAGGAAAACATTGGAAAATAAGATCTATCCCACAGAAAACAAATTTGGAGAAACCTCAGTAGCCAGACATTCTTTAGAAAACAACCATAGAACCATTGACTTAAGATGGCAAGTAATAGAACAAATAACGCAAGGTGTGAATAGGGAGAGTAACAAAAAACAGCTTCTCCGCAGGGAAGTATTCTGGATAACAGAACTTGAAACTGTCCAACCTTCAGGATTTAATGAATTATGTAGTTTTAGACCATTCTTATAATATATTGTAATATATAGAAAGTATAAAATATTATGTAATTGCAAAAATGTTAATAATATATTTATAGAACGTATCTTAACTAATTGAAAATAGGTGTGCATATATGTACGGAGGTCTTCCAACAGGTTCAGGTACGCATGAGTAAGGGGGCGTGCCCCTCAAAATGTTGCATCATATCCTGTTGCCTCTGAGCTGTGAACACCTCGTTTTTATGTAAATGTTGCAAACTGCACTTTATTGAAGAAAAAGAAAAAATAAAGAAGACCGGCTGGTCGTTTATACTCTACTGGAACAGTGAGTTTTTCTTTTTCATGTGTATGCTAGCACTGCCTTTGCGTATATAGCTCAGGAACCTTGTATACCCTAAGTACAGTTACCTATGTCTACCTCCTCTTTTCTTTTGGAGCTACAAGCTTACTGTGAGAGGTTTTCTGTGCTTTTTTACTATAGATTTTATGTGCTAGCCAACATTTGCCTTATTAAAGGGTTATCCAGGAATATAAAAACAGAGCTAATTTATTTTAAAAATCGCTCCGTGTCTGTCTCCAGGTTGGGTGTGGTTCTGAAGCTCTGTTCCATTGAAGTGAATGGAGCCAAGTTGTAATACCACAAACATCCTGGGGACATGTGGAATTGTTTTTGAAAGAATTTAGCTCTGTTTTTCTATTCCTAGATAACCCCTTTATTCATTTATGTAAGGCCCCTATTATACTGGGCAATTGCTTGTTAGTTGGCTGATCAGGTGGTTTGATGCGTTTTTAGAATGATTGTAAGTCAGCCACACAACTTCCGTATAATAGGGGATGTGCGGCCAACATCTGATTGCCGCAAAGGGTGATAGGAGCGATCTAGTGATCATTTGTGTAGCCCTTCCTACACAATGCTTTAGCCATGAGATGGGCTCTGTAAATGAGCGCCGATCTTTAAGATCATTGCTTGTTTACGTTAGAACAGGCTAATAGGCCCATCACTATCTGCCTATTTCGGTCTACTAGAGGATGACTTAAACAGTATAAAGAGCTATGCATTTACAGACATTTTATTTAGTTTATTCTAGCATTGTTTATATGTATTGTCAATGTAAGTAGAGTGTGAAAATATTCAGCAGGTGTTGGAGTGCAAAAAATCAAAACCTTAGGCACATTTTAAAGCAAAATTAAGCTTGTTATTATAACTTTGGTGTCTTATTGCAGGAAATAGACCAATATGGGTGAGGCAGATGGATATTAGCAGGTGTGTGCTCCAGCCATATTCACATTAATAAAATTGGGACTTATTCACACACACTGACTACAAGACTGCCTAAAACAGAGGCACTGTGAATAAAACTACTTGTTGGTAGGGATAATGGGGTAGATTTATTAAATCCTGTGTATCCTGAGGAAGAGTGGTGGAGTTGCCCATAGCAACCAATAAGATTGCTTCTTTAATTTGTAAAGAGGCCTTTCAAAATGAAAGAAGCAATCTGATTGGTTGCTATGGGTAGCTACACCACTTTCTCCACAAAGATTTTGATAAATCTCTCATAATAAGTTTAAACAGTTTGAGCTCTATTGTGTAGGCCATAAATGACTCATTAGTATATGAAGAAACCTTTAGAAAAGTGTAAATATCAGAATTTTAACTATAAGTTGAGTAATATAATTCACTCTTTGTCCATGTGTCATTTGGTGCATCGCATTACTAACTGTAGAAACAAAGTAGCTAGACCCTTTGGGGATTTTCATCATTCATTTCCATATTATAAAATACCATAGGGCATTTGATGTCATAATTCCAGTAAGAATTAGAAAAATATTACTTTTTTACTGTGTGGGAATGAGATGTAGTTTTTAATCCCTTAAGGACCAGGCCATTTTACACCTTAGGACCAGAGCGTTTTTTTCACATCTGTCCACTGTCAATTTAAACATTAATAACTCTGGAATGCTTTTAGTTATCATTCTGATTCCGAGATTGTTTTTTCGTGACATATTCTACTTTAACATAATGGTAAATTTTAGTGCTAACTTGCATCCTTTCTTGGGGAAAAATCCAAAAATTTGATGAAAAAATAGAAAATTTTACATTTTTCTAACTTTGAAGCTCTCTGCTTCTAAGGAAAATGGATATTCCAAATTATTTTTTTTATTTACATATACAATATGTCTACTTTATGTTTGCATCATAAAATTGACATGTTTTTACTTTTGGAAGACACCAGAGGGCTTCAAAGTTCAGCAGCAATTTTCCAATTTTTCACACAATTTTCAAACTCATTATTTTTCAGGGACCAGTTCAGGTTTGAAGTGGATTTGAAGGGTCTTCATATTAGAAATACCCCATAAAATACCCCATTATAAAAACTTCACCCCCAAAGTATTCAAAATGACATTCAGTAAGTGTTTTAACCCTTTAGGTGTTTCACAGGAATAGCAGCAAAGTGAAGGAGAAAATTCACAATCTTCATTTTTTACACTTGCATGTTCTTGTAGACCCAATTTTTTAATTTTTACAAGGGGTAAAAGGAGAAAATGTATACTTATATTTGTAGCCCAATTTTTCTCAAGTAAGGACATACCTCATATGTCTATGTAAAGGGTTCGGCGGGCGCAGTAGAGGGTTCAGAAGCGAAGGAGCGTCAAGGGGATTTTGGAGATTGCGTTTTTCTGAAATGGTTTTTGGGGGGCATGTTGCATTTAGAAAGCCAGAGCAGCAAAAAAAAAAAAAACACATGGCATACCATTTTGGAAACTAGACCCCTTGAGGAACGTAACATGGAATTAACTGAGCCTTAATACCCCACAGGCGTTTCACGACTTTTGCATATGTAAAAAAAAAAAAAAATTTTGGTTTCCCCCCAAATTTCACATTTTTGCAAGGGTTAATTGCAGAAAATACCCCCCAAAATTTGTAACCCCATCTCTTCTGAGTAAGGAGGTACCCCATAAGTTGACCTGAAGTGCACTACGGGCGAACTACAATGCTCAGAAGAGGAGTCAAATTTGGCTTTTTGAGAGCAAATTTTGTCGCATTTAGGAAGCCCCTATGGTGCCAGAACAGCAAAAAAAAAACACATGGCATACCATTTTGGAAACTACACCCCTCACAGAATTTAATAAGGGGTGCAGTGAGTATTTACACCCCACTGGCATTTGACAGATCTTTGGAACAGTGGGCTGAGCAAATGAAAAATTTAATTTTTTCATTTTCACGGACCACTGTTCCAAAAATCTGTCAGACACCTGTGGGGTGTAAATGCTCACTGTACACCTTATTACATCACGTGAGGGGTGTAGTTTCCAAAATGGGGTCACATGTTGGGGGGGTCCATTGTTCTGGCACTATAGGGGCTTCGTTAACACACGTGGCCTGCAATTCCGGACACATTTTCTCTTCAAAATCCCAATGGCGCTCCTTCTCTTCTGAGCATTGTAGTTCGCCCGCTGAGCACTTTACATCCACATATGGGGTATTTTCTTACTCAGAAGAAATGGGGTTACAAATTTTGGGGGGCTTTTTTCCTATTTTCCCTTGTGAAAATGGAAAATTTAGGGTAACACCAGCATTTTAGTGAAAAAAAATAATTTTTTTCATCATTTTCCCATCCAACTTTAGCAAAAATTTGTCAAACACCTGTGAGGTGTTAAGGCTCACTATACCCCTTGTTAAGTTCCGTGAGGGGTGTAGTTTCCAAAATGGGGTCACATGTCGGCATTCATTTTTTTGCGTTTATGTCAGAACCGCTGTAAAATTAGCCACCCCTGTGCAAATCACCAATTTAGGTTTCAAATTTACATAGTGCGCACGCAGAGCATTTTGCGCCCACATCTGGGGTATTTCCGTATGCAGGAGAAATTGCGTTACAAATTTTGGGGGTCTTTTTTTTTTCCTTTTACCTCTTGTGAAAATAAAAAGTATGGGCCAACACCAGCATGTTAGTGTAAACATTTTTTTTTTTACACTAGCAGGCTGGTGTAGACCCCAACTTTTCCTTTTCATAAGGGGTAAAAGGAGAAAAAGTCCCCCAAAATTTGTAGTGTAATTTCTCCCGAGTACGGAGATACCCCATATGTGGCCCTAAACTGTTTCCTTGAAATACAACAGGGCTCCAAAGTGAGAGAGCGCCAAACGAATTTGAGGACTAAATTAGGGATTGCATAGGGGTGGAGATAGGGGTATTCTACGCCAGTGATTCCCAAACAGGGTGCCTCCAGCTGTTGCTAAACTCCCAGCATGCCTGGACAGTCAGTGGCTGTCCAGAAATGCTGGGAGTTGTTGTTTTGCAACAGCTGGAGGCTCCATTTTGGAAACACTGCCGTACAATATGTTTTCAATTTTTATTGGGGGGATAGTGTAAGGGGGTGTATATGTAGTGTTTACCCTTTATTTTGTGGTGGTGTAGTGTTTTTAGGGTACATTCACACTGGCGGAGGTCTACAGTGAGTTCCCTGCTAGGAGTTTGCGCTGCGGCGAAAAGTTTGCCGCAGCTCATACTTGAAGCAGAAAACTTACTGTAAGCCTGCCCGTGTGAACGTACCCTGTACGTTCCCATGGGGGGGGGGGGGCAAACCTCCAGCTGTTTCAAAGCTACAACTCCCAGCATGTACTTACAGACCGTGCATGCTGGGAGTTGTAGTTTTGCAACAGCTGGAGGCACACTGGTTGGAAAACCTTCAGTTAGGTTCTGTTATCTAACTCAATATTTTCCAACCAGTGTGCCTCCAGCTGTTGCAAAACTACAACTCCCACCATGTACTGATCACCGAAGAGCATGCTGGGAGATGTAGTTATGCAACAGCTGGAGGGATCGCAACTACAACTCCCAGCATGCTGAGACAGCTGTTTGCTGTCTGTGCATGCTGGGATTTGCAGTTTTGTAACATCTGGAGAGCTACAGTATAGAGACCACTGCAAACTGTGGCCCTCCAGATGCTGCAAAACTACAAATCCCAGCATGCCCTGACAGCAAACAGTTGTGTGGGCATGCTAGGAGTTGTAGTTTTGCCAGATCTGGAGGGTTATAGTTCAGAGACTACCATATAGTGGTCTCAAACTGTAGCCCTCCAGCTGTTGCAAAACTACAACTCCCAGCATGCCCAAACAGCTGTCTGGGCATGCTGGGAGTTGTAGTTTTGCAACATCTGGAGTGCTACAGTATAGAGAACACTATATAGTGATCTCGGACTGCAGCCCTCCAGATGTTGCTAGGCAACTTACCGGCTTCCGTCGGATCCAGGGAGCCTGCTGCACGACATCGCTGCCCGCCGATCTCCGACGCCGATCGTCGCCCGCAGCCTCCGCAGATCGGTAAGTGGACTCCGGCGCCAGTCCTCTGGTGTTTCCCCGTTCTGCCCCGCCTATTGGGGGAGGCCAGGAGGGGGAAAATGAAAGTTAACCCCCCCGCCCCAGATCTGCTATTGGTGGTCGCATCTAGACCACCAATAGCAGGGATAGGAGGGGTGGCACCCCTGCTACCTCACTCCTATCTCTTCAGGGGGATTGTGGGTGTTAGACACCCGCGATCCCCATTATATTCCGGGTCACCATAGACCCGTAATGACCGGGAATCGCACAAATCACAAGTGTGAATTCACTTGCGATTTGCGCCGATCGCCGACATGGGGGGGGGGGTCTGATGACCCCCCTGGGCATTTGCGCAGGGTGCCTGCTGATCGATATCAGCAGTCACCCCGGTCCGGTCCCTGCCCGGCGCGCGGACGTATGAGTACGTGCCTGGTCCTTAACCCCTTATGGACTTAGGACGTATGAGTACGTCCTAAGTCCGGTCCCTGTCTATAACGCGTCATAGCGCGTCATAGCAGGATGGTCCCAGCGCCTATTCACAGCCGGGACCCGCGGCTAATAGCGCGCGGCCGCGATCGTTTGGCCACGCGCTATTAACCCTTCTGATGCGGCGCTCAAAGCTGAGCGCCGCATCGAAAGTGAAAGTAAATGCTTCCCGGCTGCTCAGTCGGGCTGATCGGGGTCATCGCGATAAAATCGCGATGCCCCGATCAGCTACCCGGAGAGAAGAAGGTCCCTACCTTCTTCTATCGGCGTCCCGGCTCTGATTTATTGCTCCATGCCTGAGTTACAGGCTGGAGCAATCAACCGCCGATTACACAGCTTGTTGCTATGCAACGGCAAGGCAACAATCTGTGTATGCAATCAGCCATTGCAAGCTCATAGGTCCCTATAGGAGCTAAGAGCTCGCAAAAAAAAGTGTAAAAAAAAAAAGTTAACCCTTTCAGGTATTCCCTTCTGAATTAAAAGTTAAAATCACCCTGCATTTCCTAGTAACAAAATAAAACAGTGTAAATAAAAATAAACATATGTGGTATCACTGCATGCATAAATGTCTGAATTATAAAAATATACCACTTTTAAAACCGCTCGTTCAATGGTGTACGCGCAAAAAAATTCCAAAGTCCAAAATAGCGCATTTTTGATCACTTTTTACACCACAAAAAAGTGAATAAAAAGTGATCAAAATGTCTGATCAGAACAAAAATGGTACCATTAAAAACTTCAGATCACGGCACAAAAAATGAGCCCTCATAGCGCCCTGAACACCGAAAAATAAAAAAGTTATAGGGCTCAGAAAATGACAATTTTTAAATGTATAAATTTTCCTGCATGTATTTATGATTTTTTTCTGAAGTAATACAAAATCAAACCTATACAAGTAGGGTATCATTTTAACCGTATGGACCTACAAAATAAAGGGAAGGTGTCATTTTTACCGAAAAATGTACTGCGTAGAAACGGAAGCCCCCAAAATTTACAAAATGGCATTTTTTCTTCAAGTTTGTCTCACAATGAATTTTCTTTTCCGCTTCGCCGTGGATTTTTTGGTAAAATGACTAATGTCACTGTAAATTAGAATTAGTGGCGCAAAAAATAAGCCATAATACAGATTTTTTTAGGTGCAAAATTGAAAGGGTTATGATTTTTTAAAGGCAAGGAGGAAAAAACGAAAACGTGAAATCGCTCAGTCCTTAAGGGGTTAAGACCCAGGGTGCAGGAACGTACTCAATTGTGCTTGGTCCTTAAGGGGTTAAAGGGGTATTCCAGGAAATAACCTTTTTTTTTATATCAATTGGCTCCAAAAAGTAAAACAGATTTGTAAATTATTTTGTAAAAAATCTTAATCCTTCTAATAATTATCAGCTGCTGAAGTTGAGTTGTTCTTTTCTGTCTGGCAACAGTGCGCTCTGCTGGCTTGTCTCGGGAACTGCGCAGAGTAGAAGAGGTTTGCTATGGGGATTTGCTTCTACTCTGGAAAGTTCCCGAGACAGGTGTCATCAGAGACACTTAGACAGAAAAGAACAACTCAACTTCAGCAGCTCATAAGTACTGAAAGGATTATGATTTAGTAGAAGTAATTTGCAAATCTGTTTAACTTTCTGGAGCCAGTGGATTATTTATCATATTTTTAACCGTAGTTGCTATTATTTGTGTTTATTTAACTTAATAGAACCTTAGTTCTGTTACCCTATGGTTGGAAAATGATGATATTCTCAAAGGTTTCCATCCAAGCTTATGCAAATGGAAATGACTGGATTTAAGGTACGGAGTTAAAATTTATGCTCCTGAACATCAATGTAAATATGTGACAGACGTGCAAAACTGTCATGTGCCATTTATAGCAGTAATCCCATACTGAGCCAGGGCCAGGTACGATAATACTGTAATACAGTGGATTTACAGTAGTGATGAAATAAGATTTCTAACACATAATGTGAAATAAAAAAAAATAATAATAATAAAGTCAAATAATGTGACTTTACTTAATATTGTAAAAAAAAAGTACATAAACAAACAAGCAAAACAATTTATACAGTAAAATAGTAATAAATACTCACCTTTATCCCTGGGAAAGCTCTGTTGCATGCATCAACAACACAGAAGAACAGCACGGTCTGCAGATGTCTATTCAAAAAGAACTTCCTCTGAAACATACAGCAGCTGATAAGTACTGGAAGGGTTAAGACTTTTAAATAGAAGTAATTTAGAAATCTGTTTAACTTTCTGGCACCAATTTTCCAGTGGAGTACCCTTTTAACTCCTTGGGGACGGAGGGCATACCTGTACGCCCGCCCTCAGCCCACTCCCTTTCTATAACGTCATAGTGGGTCGGGCCTGGCCTCTAACAACGGCCAGGACCCGTGGCTAATAGCACGCGGCACTGATCGCGGTGCCGCATGCTATTAACCCTTTAACGACTTTGAACGCCGTGACTAAATTGAAAGTAAAGCACTGCCGGTTAGCTCAGGGGGCTGTTCGGGATCGTCGCGATGAAATCGCAGCATCCTGAACAGCTGTAAAGTCAGCAGGAGGGTCCCTACCTTCCTACATGCTGTTCGATCGCTGAATGACTGCTCAGTGCCTGAGATCCAGGCTTGAGCAGTCAAGCGGCAGAATCATTGATCAATGGTTTCCTATGAGAAACCATGGATCAATGTAAAAGATCAGTGTGTGCAGTGTTATAGCCTCCTATGGGAACTATAACATTGCAAAAAAAAAAAAAAAGTGGAAAGAAAAAAGTGAATAAAGATCATTTAACCCCTTCCCTATGGCTGGAATTCCACTGAGTTTTTTTTTTTGTGCAAAAACGCCGTAAAAAACACCAATTTTCCCGCACAGCGTTTTTTCAGTGAAAAAACGCCATGTCCAGGTGTAAGCTACAAGTCAATAGTAAACTGCAAAATGCCAGATTCACTTGGCGTTTTTTTTTTTTTTTAAATCCTTTTGGCGTTTTTCAGCAATTTCGGGCTCAGAGGCTGGATTTTCGAAACGCCCGACAAAACCTAGTTTGGTGTTTTTTGCCCTGAAATCCTGGCGTTTTCCTCCCATAGAAGTCTATGCGAGAGCAAAAATGCCCAGAAAAACGGCATGTTGGTTTTAACCTTTGCGTTTTTGCAGGCAGTTTTTATTCTTTTTTGGACTTTAGCGGTCCAAAAAAGTGATGGAGATACCTTTTTTATAAAAATTTCGTAGGGTACCATTAAAAAAAATTATAATAAAAAAGATACAGTAGTGATGGAAAAAATTGTATCTGACGAAATTTTTCTTTTTTATTTCTTAATTTTTATAAATTTTTAAACAGGGATCAATTTATGTGTGTGGATAAAGCACTAAAAATGTAGCCGACAATAATAAAAATGTAATGTGTGTGTTTTTAATTTTTTTTTTAGATAGTACTACTACTCCCAGCATGGAACACACTGTTCCATGATGGGAGTAGTGGTACCTGTACTAATAGACAGATCGCCTGTTGCGATCCTTCTGTATAATTTATAGATGCGGCCAGCCGCTCTTCTATGGTCCCCTGCACTGCCGTATTTATTCACCTATTCATATTTCCTGCAGAGAGCTGTGATTGGCCAGATGGTTCCAGACAATCACAGCTCTCTTTGAAAAATATGACTAGGTGTATATATACGGCAGGGCAGGGGACCATAGGAGAGCAGCCGCATCTATACATTATACCGGAGGATCACAGCGGTTGTCAGTAGTGATACCCGCTGTGATGTGTTCTTAACTACAAGTACTACTACTCCCAACATGGAGCACACTCTGCTCCATGCTGGGTGCTGCAGTATCTACATTAATAGACCGATCGCAACAGGTGTCAGAAGTTAGGTGCGATCTGTCTATTAATGCAGGTACTACAGCTCCCAGCATGGAGCAGAGTGTGCTCCATGTTGGGAGTAGTAGTGCATGCAGTTAAAGGGGTACTCCGGTGCTTAGACATATTATCCCCTATCCAAAGGATAGGGGATAAGATGCCTGATCGTGGGAGTCCCGCCGCTGGGGACCCCCATGATCTTGCACGCGGCACCCCGTTTGTAATCAGTCCCCGGAGGGCGTTCGCTCCGGGTCTGATTACCGGTGACTACAGGGCGGGCGGCGTGTGACGTCCCAGCAGCGGGACTCCCGCGATCAGGCATCTTATCCCCTATCCTTTGGATAGGGGATAAGATGTTTAAGCACCGGAGTACACCTTTAAGGACACATCACAGCGGATATCACTCCTGACACCCGCTGCGATCGTCCTATCTATTGCAGAGATGGAGCGGCTGTATACAGCACTCCCCATCTCTGCTCTGTACTCCGGCCAGTGATGTGAATAGAACATCGCTGATTCATATTTCCCTCTTAGAGCTGTGATTGGCTGCAACCATCCAGCCAATCACCACTCTGGGTGGGAAATATGAATGAGTGATGTACTATTCACATCACTTGCCGGAGTACAGAGCAGAGATGCGAGCGCTGTATAGAGCTGCTCCATATCTCTGCTATATTATGGGCGATTGCATCGGGTGTCAGTAGTGACTCCTGGGGCGATATGTCTATTAGTACAGGTACTACTACTCCCATCATGGAACAGTGTGTTCCATGCTGGGAGTATTAGTACTGCCTAAAAAATTTAAAAAAAAAAAAATAAATAAAATGGAGAAAAAAAAAGTCCCCTAGGGGCTATAATATGGCATAAGAGAAGTGTTAAAAAATCACTAACCCTTTCAATGATCTCTTCTCCTAATAAAAGTTTGAATCCGGCATTTCCAAGAATAAAAAAAAAAACTGTGTAAATAAAAATAAACATATGTGATATCGCCGCGTGCGGAAATGTCCGAATTATAAAAATATACTGCTTTTTTAACTGCACATTCAATGGCGTATGCGCAAAAAAATTCCAAAGTCCAAAATAACGTATTTTTGGTCACTTTTTATATCATGAAAAGTTGAATAAAAAGCGATCAAAAAGTCCAATCAACGCAAAAATGGTACCGACAAAAACTTCAGATCACGGTGCAAAAAATGAGTCCTCATAGCCCCCTGAACATGGAAAAATAAAAAAGTTATAGGGCTCATATACATTTTCCTGCATGTATTTATGATTTTTTTTCAGTAGTAATACAAAATCAAACCTATACAAGTAGGGTATCATTTTAACCGTATGGACCTAGAGAATAAAGATAAGTGACATTTTTACCGAAAAATTTACTGCGTAGAAACGGAAGCCTTTAAAAGTTACAAAATGGCATTTTTTTGTCAATTTTGTCGCACAATGATTTTTTTTTTCTCTGCTTCGCCTTAGATTTTTGGGTAAAATGACTGATGTCATTACAAAGTAGAATTGGTGGTGCAAAAAAATAAGCCATCATATAGAATTTTAGGTGAAAATATTAAAGAGTTATGATTTTTTTAAAGTTAAGGAGGAAAAATTGAAAATGAAAAAACGGAAAAAGCCCCGGTCCTTAACCCCTTAAGGACTCAGGGTTTTGCCGTTTTTGCACTTTCGTTTTTTCCTCCTTACCTTTTAAAAATCATAACCCTTTCAATTTTCCACCTAAAAATCCATATTATGGCTTATTTTTTGCGTCGCCAATTCTACTTTGCAGTGACATTAGTCATTTTACCCAAAAATGCACGGCGAAACGGAAAAAAAAATCATTGTGCGACAAAATCGGAAAAAAAATGCCATTTTGTAACTTTTGGGGGCTTCCGTTTCTACGCAGTGCATATTTCGGTAAAAATTACACCTTATCATTATTCTGTAGGTCCATACGGTTAAAATGATACCCTACTTATATAGGTTTGATTTTGTCGCACTTCTGGAAAAAATCATAACTACATGCAGGAAAATTTATACGTTTAAAAATGTCCTCTTCTGACCCCTATAACGTTTTTATTTTTCCACGTACGGGGCAGTATGAGGACTCATGTTTTGCGCCGTCATCTGAAGTTTTTATTGGTATGATTTTTGTTTTGATCTGACTTTTTGATCACTTTTTATTAATTTTTTAATGTTATAAAAAGTTACCAAAATACGCTTTTTTGGACTTTGGAATTTTTTTGCGCGTACGCCATTGACCGCACGGCTTAATTAATGATATATTTTTATAGTTCGGACATTTACGCATGCGGCGATACCACATATGTTTATTTTTATTTTTTTTACACTGTTTTATTTTTTTTATGGGAAAAGGGGGGTGATTCAAACTTTTATTAGGGAAGGGGTTAAATGACCTTTATTAACACTTTTTTTTAACTTTTTTTTTGCAGTGTTATAGGTCCCATAGGGACCTATAACACTGCACACACTGATCTCTCATCCTGATCACAGGCGTGTATTAACACGCCTGTGATCAGTGTTATCTGCGCTTGACTGCTCCTGCCTGGATCTCAGGCACGGAGCAGTCATTCGTCGATCAGACACCGAGGAGGCAGGTAAGAGCCCTCCCGGTGTCCGATCAGCTGTTCGGGATGCCGCGATTTCACCGCGGCGGTCCCGAACAGCCCGACTGAGCAGCCGGGATACTTTCAGTTTCACTTTAGAAGCGGTGGTCAGCTTTGACCGCCGCTTCTAAAGGGTTAATACCGCACATCGCCGCGATCGGCGATGTGTGGTATTAGCCGCGGGTCCCGGCCGTTGATTAGCGCCGGGACCCACGCGATATGATGCGGGATCGCGGCGCGATCCGGCTTCATATCGCGGGAGCCCGCGCAGGACGTAAATATATGTCCTGCGTCGTTAAGGGGTTAAGGGGTTAAATGGGCACGGTCAGATACGAAAACTTTTGATAAGTTGTAAAGCATGCAGAACCAATAGGTTTTGCAATTGCTTTCATCAGAAAATTTTCAGTATTTCATACTGAAAAAGAGAGTCAAACAACTGCCCCCCCCTGCCTGCTAGACACATACTAGTCCTGCTGTGTCCATGCGTCATCACCTATGTCATGGACACACTTCCTTGATTGACAGCTGTGAGCGCAGGGCTCACAACTGGAGGAAAAATCCTCCCACTGTCAGCATGTGTCCCGCTACTGTCACTGAGGACAAGCTGGGAGTTGTAGTTTTGCTAATGCTAGGAGAGATGTGAGCAGACAGCATACTGAGGGAGGGGGTGGAGACATGCACTGTGAGGCCACGCTGCCTCGCTTTGAGAGGAATTCAGACTAGTGAGCTAAATTAAAAGTGTAATATAAAAATAAAGGTGCTAGACACATAAAAATTAGCTGTACATGGTCCGGATTAGGTACTGAGTGATATATTAAAAAAAAAAATTGTTGGATCTGACGGGTACTCTTTAAGGTGAAAATGGGCTTGGTCCTTAAGGGGTTAATTAAGGACAAACATAAAACCGTATCCATTTTTTTTTTTAAACATATTAAACCGTATGCAACCGGACATCAGTTTTCAAACCGTATACGGTTTAAAACCATAGAGAGGTATATATGGTTGTTCATGGTTGTATACAGTTTGGTCTGGTTTTGAGACATACGTTTTTTTACAAAAAACTGATACGGGAACCATATTGCAAAAACGAGATGTGAATGCAGCCTAACACAATGAAAATGTCATTATAGATTGCCTTTCTTTATTTTGTTTTGTTTCACAAACCTTCTAATGGGGAATAAAAAATGTGAACGGAAATACTCTGAACTTTATAACCTTTTAAGATGCAAAGTGTAGACTTGTTCCTGCTGTGTGGAAATTTCTCCCACAAGAACACTTGTACTTCAAGAGCCCAGATCCAATTTTCTTCCTGTTTACCTTCATGCTGGCGCTCTTATCCTCATATTATACTTCACTGGTTCCAGATGTAGCTGCACAGGGTTTCTCTGCCTTTTTCCTGCTGAAGTTTGAGAAACATCAGGTACTGAATTCCACTCAGTACAAAGACTTTAAAAAATGAAATCAGCTTCATTCCACTGAGTATATTAATAAGACAACATATTTATGTGAGAATGTTTTTTCCTTTGACTTATATTGTAAAATAATAAATATTTCTAGTAAATAAACCTTTTACCTTATTTTTCGCCCTATAGGACGCACCAGCATATGAGACGCACCCAATTTTAAAGGTGCAAAATCTAGAAAAAAAAAGGTTCTGAACCCAACAGTGATCTTCAACCTGCGGACCTCCAGATGTTGCAAAACTACAACTCCCAGCATGCTGGGAGTTGTAGTTTTGCAACATTTGGAGGTCCGCAGGTTGAAGACCATTGGTATAGGAGGTAATACTCACGTGTCCCCGCTGCTCCGGACCCGTCAACGCTTGTCACCGCTGCCCTGGGTGTCGCTCCATCGCTTTTGCCACATCCCCGTGGTGTCCCGACGCTCCGGACGTCTTCTTCCCCGGGATCCATGCTCTTCGTCACCGTCATCACGTCGCCGCCATCACATCGCTATGCACGCCGCTCCTATTGGATGACGGGATGGCGTGCGTGACGACATGATGACATCGAAGCAGAGCGCCCGCCATGCAGTGGATCCCAGCACGGTGCAGACACCAAGGAGGCAAGTAGGGTCCCTCCCGGTGTCCTGTAAGCTGTTCGGAATGCTGCGATTTCACCGCGGCGGTCCCGAACAGCCCGACTGAGCAGCCGGGTTACTGTCACTTTCCCTTCAGATGCGGAGGTCAGGTTTGATCGCCGCGTCTGAAGGGTTAATACAGGGCATCACCGCGATCGGTGATGTCCTGTATTAGCCGCGGGTCCTGGCTGTTGATGGCCGCAGGGACCGCCGCCATAGGTGTGTGTATTCGCCGTATAAGACGCACCAACTTTTTCCCCCCAGTTTTGGAGAAGAAAAAGTGCGTCTTATACGGCGAAAAATGCGGTACTTTGATTTGAAAAGCTGCATCTTTTTTTGGGCACAGAGATAAATGTAGCAGCTAAATTATCGGCCATATCAGTTATATTCATTTATTGTCCTATGTGTCATTTGTAGTGTTGAGCGGCATAGGCCATATTCGAATTCGCGAATATTGGCGAATATATGGACGAATATTCGTCATATATTCGCGAATATTCGCATATTCGTTATAATCCTCGTTTTATTTTCGCGCATGCGAAAATTAGCATATGTGGAAATTCGCATATGCGAAAATTAGCATATGCGAATTTTCGCACGCCAGTCTCACACAGTAGTATTACAGCCTTCTTTACACCACACAAGCTGGAAGCAGAGAGGGGTGATCACTGTGATGTGTACTGTGAAGAAAAAACAAAAAAACAAAAAAAAAAACGAATATTCGTAATTACGAATATGTAGCGCTATATTCGCGAAATTCGCGAATTCGCGAATATGCGATATTCGCGAATATAATTCGAATTGCGAATATTCGCGAGCAACACTAGTCATTTGTTCTCCATCTTGCCAGTTACAATGAGTCTTGTGGTGGGATCAGCATGGAGGAAGGATCGGCATGGATTTATCCAAACCTGTGTAGTGGAGTAGGGCAGATGCCCATAGCAAACAATAAAATTGCCTCTTTCATAGAATAATAATTTAAAAAAAAACTCTGAAAAATGAAATAAGTAATTTGATTGGTTGCTATAAGCAGCTTCGCAACACTTTCTGGTAAGTTGTATATTAGATAGCATCCTTAGTTCACCTTGTAGGTTCCTACAACAGCTATTGCATTTGACTCCTACTTGACATGGCTTGTTTGAATTCTTTAGTGATTTACCCATAGCAGAGCGTTAACGTGATTTGAGAGTGCATAATAATGAATATTCCATTAACGTACGGCCATTGCAAGGCACAGAGGAGGGAGGCTGGGAAGCGCTAGCAGCTGCCATTGCGCAACAAACCTAATTTCTTCACAGGAACGGGGGGTTATAACTTCATAACTACGGGACCAAATAAAGTAAGTGAGACCTCTTTTTACTCCTGTTCACCCACACTTTAACCCAGTGTATTGGGTTTAGTGCTGGTGAACAGGCTGTCTGTTTCCTTTTAATTGATCAGCAATATGTGAAGATAAAAGCCAAACACAAAGGTTGCCCTGCCTAGGTGTCATTATCCTAGGTAAGACAGGTTTGAAATACCAGAAAGAAACCTGCTTACCTGGGAGGGTTGAACTCACAGCTCAACACCTCATGTCACCTTTTGACAATTAAGGAGGCTGCCACCGCACAGAAGAACGGGCATGAGCTGTAGAAGTACTCCGGACCTCTGGACACTACGGATAGGAAAAGAAGGGTCTTTGGGGGCACACACCGAAAGTAGGCCGAATTTACCGCGGACAACGTGTAACATAAAACGTGATTTATTTTCCAAGACAACGTGTTTTGAAAGCATGTGCTTCCTTTATCAAGGAAGAGAGACTTGAGACTTGATAAAGGAAGCACAAGCTTCCGAAATGTATTGTCTTGGAAAATAAATTTTTATGCTACACACTAACCACAGTAAATCTGTCCTACTTTCGGTGTGCACCCAAAGACCCTTCTTTTCCAATCCAGAGTGTACAGAGTTCCGGAGTATTTCTACTTTTAAGTGATCAATCACTGTAATATTGGCGGATGGCACCCGCCGGCATGCAGCATGTCCGGGCACTCTCTATTGCCAGGCTGGGTATTCTGCTCTACCTTCCCACTGTCTGTTCCAGGCTTCCGTCTCTGCCCTCTATCCCACTGCTTTCCTTGTGGCTGCAGTTCCTGGTCAGAACTCTAGGGGCCCTGTGTGTGCACTGGCTGCAACTTAAAGGGCCAGTGCACGCTTCTCTAATTTGTCCTCCGCCCCCTTTTCCTGATTGGCATTACCTATTTAAGGCTTCTCTTCCTGGCCACAAATGCCTGAGTAATCTTGGGATTTTGCCATAGCGAAGGTTTGTGTGTTCTTGATCTGCTATTCTGTATCTGACTTGTACTTGTTTACCTGATGTTTGTACTTCCGGATACATCTGTACCTCACTAAATCTCCTATGTATGACCCAAACTGTCATCATTGAACCTGTGCCTGTATTTCTCTAGTGATCCTGCTGTCTGGGCATACAATACGTAAAAATATAGACACATTTTTTTTTTTAAATCCACTGTGTCACTTATTTATGGCTTCTGTAAAAAATGCGTCCTTATTTCTACATACTGGGGGAGATTCATCAAGACCTGTGCTGAGGAAAAGTTGACCAGTTGCCCATAGCAACCAATCAGATTGCTTCTTTTATTTTTCAGAGGTCTTTTCAAAAATGAAAGAAGCAATCTGATTGGTTGCTATGGGCAACTGGTCGACTTTTCCTCTGCACAAGTTTTGATGAATGTCCCTCACTGTGTGCACAGACAACCCCTTTCATATAGATTTACATAAAGCACATTAATGTTAAAAGTGTGGACACAATTAGTCCCCAATTGTGCAAATGCACTATGCCTAAAAAAACACTAGCCTAAGTAACAACTTAAGCATTAAAATAATTTTCTTTAGTTAGGTAGAAAGTGACCAACCTCTTTAATATGTTAACAACTGACAACATTTATTACTGTATTTTATATATTATGATTTCATATGGTACTGTACAATGAGACATTTTACATTTATGTGGGAAACATTTAACGCAGTAGAGTACAGTTGATTTATGTTAATTAGCATGTGTACCTTTTTGCATTTTTGTAGCTTTTGAGTGAAACATAGGAAACATATATCCAGCTGATTTATCAAAACAAAATAGAATTTGACAAAAATGAAGATAATTGTATGTACTTTCATGCAAATTTTCTCTTCTACTCTTGCCTGACTCATTTACATCCCAGGGAGCTGCCACAAATTAGATACAATTTTCACTTTAAATGGGCACTGTCAGAATCAAACACTTTTTATATGTTTTTCATGTTAGCAAAACATTAACCTTTCTAATATCCTTCATAAAAATTGTATCTCCTTTTATAGAAATTATGGCTTAAAAAAAGATCACAAAGAGTTCCCATACCATTCAGAACATAATCATGCCCGTCTGCAGAGTCATCTTTGTCCAAGCTAAAGCACAGGCTGGGATGAAGTCCAGGAAGTGGGTGGGACTATGGGACCAGGACTCATCTGTGCTCACTCCTGTCCTGTCTACCAGACTCCTGTCTAAAAATAGAGAGGAGGGGGTTACAGAGCAGCCTGCTGTGATGGATGACGAGACCCAGCACAGCAGACTCAGAGTGGAATGCATGGTAAGTGAGGGTGGACTCAGTGGTTGTCTCGGACACACCCATTCCTGAGCAATTTCAGAATGAGTGAGCAACAGATCAGAGGGATTTGTAAGCCAAATACAGAAGCTAGACAAATAAAAAAAACATGTAAAGAAACTGCGTGACCTAGTGAGTAACATATGTATACATATATATATATATATATATATATATATATATATATGCATTATTTTTTTTTCTGTGATATGACAGGTACGCTTTTATGTAGATATATTCATAGTGAGAATCATACAAATAGTAATTTTTCTTCCAGGTTTATAGATTTCTATATATCTGTAAATCCTAATACTTTATATGTAAAGGACTGGTCTGTGTAGTTTATATGTTATGTATTTATTAAAAGGGTATTTCCAACTAATTAATGAAGGATCTATGTGTAGAACATGGCAGCCTAAACATATTTGTAATTCCTTTCATTACATGCCAGGTTCCTAAGATGTCACTTTTCTTTTCTCTTTCAGTAGCAGAATGGATGGAGAAACGACCGGTAGGTTTCCTTTGACCCCACAAGGTGTAAGACCAGTGCACTTGCTCAGAGTAAAGATAAAATGTGTGCATACATGGGCCAGCAGGAGTGAAGTCACCAAAGTGCTGCTGGCCAGGAACATTAATCAAAGTTTAACAGCCCGCCCACCATACACCTGGAAGAGTGAGAGGCACAGCATCCGCAGCAAGGTGAGGCTAAGTTTCCACTTGGTTTTTCTCTGGCAGTTTTTGGAGATCTGCCACTGCAGTTTTTGAGCCAAAGTCAGAAGTGTATTCAAAAGGAATAGGACATATAAAGTAAGGACTTACACTTACTTCCCTTATGGATCCACTTCTGGCTTTGGCTCAAAAACTGCAGTGGCAGTATTCCAAAAACTGCCAGAAAAAAACCAAGTGGAAACTTAGCCTAACACAAACTGGGACAACCCCTTTAACAACAAAGATAAGTAAGTTATAGAATCTTAGATTTCAGATAAATGTTTCTAGTTTGGATCAACTTTTCCTGTGCCATAGGCATAATTATCTTCAAATTCATGAAAATACTCTTATAGGTGCCTAATGGAGTAGACCTGAACACCATCTAAATAGAATAGTGCAGTTTCAACATTTTACTACATTCCACAGTTTAAAGGGATTTCCCAGTAACAAAAACTACAGGATAGGCCATCAAAAGTTGATGGAAGTTGCCGACATCCAGGATCACTACCAATCAGCTGTTTGGCACCTGTACAACACTAAGAATGGAGAAAGAAGCAGAATTCCACAACCTATTTATATAGTATCTCAGATACGTGAGTGCACCCCTCACATTTTTGGAAATAGTTTATTATATCTTTTCATGTGACATAACTGGAGAAATTACACTAAAATCTTAGACTTTGTTATTGATTTTTATTCCATTTTTTGGGGGATGTGAACAAAAAACATATTTCTTGTCATTCGTACTTTTTGTTAACATTTACGGAATTCACCATGCAGAAATGTTATATTTTAAGAGTTTGGACGTTTCCGCACGCACGACAGGGTTTTGTCAAAGGCCTTACAAGGTCTAGAGCCACCTATGAAACTATTTATTTGCACAACCCCGTTAAGAAACTTCTCAAAGTTAATTCAGATGACATATTTGATAAGGTTTGATCAACTTGTTTGAAATGTATTTCTCATATAACTATACAGATGGCTGGCCATAGTCTGTACCTGCCATCTCCTTTAAAGGGGTACTCCGCCCCGAGACAGCTTATCTCCTATCCAAAGCATAGGGGATAAGATGTCAGAACGCGCGGGTCCCGCTGCTGGGGACCCCGGGATCTCGGCTGCACCACCCACCTCACGACTCCGCCCCTGTGTGACGTCACGCCCCGTCCCCTCAATGCAAGTCTAAGGGAGGGGGCGTGACTGCCGTCACGCCCCCTCCATTAGACTTGCACTGAGGGGACGGGGCGTGACTTCACACGGGGGGCGGAGTCGTGACATCATGCTCTTTCGCTCGCGTGGTCGGGATCCGAAGCCTCCAGCATTGCTGGAGGCCGTTGAGGTGGGTGCTGCATCCTTTGGATAGGGGATAAGATGTCTAGGAGTAGAGTACCCCTTTAAAGACAGCTAGAACTTTTCTGGTTACTTCCCAGAAACAGCCTTCCCAGAAAGTGCTAGCTACGAGTCAAATTGTATAATCCTCTACAGCTTTAGAAAGACGAAATTGAGATAATGAATCTATACAGACATATGTACTGGCACATGGCAACTGATGTATTCTTAAATTATGTACGCTGGATTAAGCTAAATCTGCCTAGATCATCTGTTGCCATATCCAACACTTAAAGGGGTAGTCCAGGATTTTTTTTTATTTGACTATGCTACAGGGGCTGTAAAGTTAATGTAGTTCATAATATAGTGTCTGTACCTGTGTGTGACGGTTTTCTCACAATTCTTATGTCATTTTCACCCCAATATTTATTTTGTCCATTACTGGCTGGCAGGTACGTACCAAAATCACCTTATGGTGGGTGACCCCTTTAAAGACAATTGATACTACTGGTAACAAATGTTTGTACTGATAATTACATGTATAGGTATAGCAATATGTGTTCCCTGTAGCAAATTAAGTATCATTGGCTCTACTTTGTTCACCAGGCTCTACTTCTCCATCCAGTACAGACTTCAACGATGACTTCTGAATTTGCTGTTCAGTCACCTTTAGCCCCTCAGCTGCCATCCTTGAATTCTATGGCAGAAAATTTTAATCTGTAACCCAAACCAGAACCCTTAATGAATATGTTTTCAATCACATCCTATATTTCCCCTGGGAAATCACAGGCTTTTTAGAGGTTAACTGGCAGCATCATTTTTTATTTAAACTAGCTGAGTACCCGGCGTTGCCCGGTTTTTCCTTCCTCATCCTTGTTGGGGAGGAAAATCCACAAAGGAGGAAGCTTTTGACTTCAAACCCCATCCCCATATATTGTTGTCATATCCCAACCCCATATCCCAACCCCATATCCCGTCCTCATGCCTCGACCTCCTATCTCGACTTCCTATTCCGTCCTCCTATCCCATCCTCCTATCTCAACCTCCTATGCCGACCTCCTATCTCTACCTCCTATCCCGTCCTTCTATCCCGACCTCCTATCTCAACCTCCTATCCCGACCATCCCGTCCTCCTATCTTGACCTCCTATCTCGACCTCCCATCCCGTCCTCATATCCCGACCCGTAATATGTGTACCAAGTATTGAAATATCTCCAGCCGTACAGAGGTTATGTGAGAACATACATTTCCGATTGATTTGCATGGGACTTTAAATAAAAACCCTGACCCTCAAAAATGGGGGTAGTTAAGGGTTAAATTAACTATTCTATATTTTAAGTGGACATATAAGTAACATGTAACGGTGATTGGGCAGGGATGACTGCTGTTATCTAAAAGCAGGCATCCCGGCACATCGCCGAGGGGGGGTCCTGAGACCCCCCCCCCCCATGACCGCGATTGGCGCAAATCGCAGGTCTGAATCTGCACGATTCCAGGTCATACGGGTCACTGGTGACCCAGTGACCCGGAAAATAAGAGGGATCGGGGTGTCCGAGACACCCCGATCCCCCTGAAGGGATAGGAGTTTGGTGGCAGGGGTGCCACCCCTCCCATCCCTGCTATTGGTCGTCCAAGCGACCGATCGATAGCAGACCGGGGGAGGGGGTGGGTTAAAGTTCGGTTCCCCCACTTTGCCCACCTATCTGTGTCCGGGCAAAACGGGGGAACTGTCCAGGGAAGGTCGGCGCCGAAGGTCCCTTACCTGGATCCCGGATCCCGGTGCACGATCCTCCGTGCGGGGATCCCCCACGTGCGGCGGCAGCGGCGGCAGCAATACTTCCGGGTCCTGCTAGGTGAGTTGTTGCCTAGCAACATCCGGAGGGCCACGGTTTACAGTGGTCTCTAAACCGTGGCCCTCCAGATGTTGCAAAACTACAACTCCCAGCATGCCCAGACAGCTGTTTGCTGTGTGGGCATGCTGGGACTTGTAGTTTTGCAATATTTAGAGGGGTTCAGGCTGTAGATCACTAAGTGGTCTCAAACTCTAGCCCTTCAGATGTTGCAAAACTACAACTCTCAGCATGCCCAGACAGCAGTAGTTTTACATCTGGAGGGCCACAGTTTTGAGACCACCGGACAGTGATTTACAACCTGAACCCCTCTAAATCTTGCAAAACTACAAGTCCCAGCATTCAGGAACAGCATAAGGCTGCCTTGGCATGCTGGGAGTTATACTTGCGTGCCTCCAGCCGTTGCATAACAACATCTCCCAGCATGCCCTTCCGCAATCAGTACATGCTGGGAGTTGTAGTTTTGCAACAGCTGGAGGCACACTGGTTGGAAAATACTGAGTTAGGTCATAGAACCTAACTCAAGGTTTTCCAACCAGTGTGCCTCCAGCTGTTGCAAAACTTCAACTCCCAGCATGCATGGTCTGTCAATGCATGCTGGGAGTTGTAGTTTTGACCCCCCCTCCCATGTGAATGTACAGGCTATATTCACACTGGCGGCAGATTACAGTGAGTTCCCCGCTTCAAATTTGAGCTGCGGCAAATTTTCCGCTGCAGCTCAAACTCCTAGCGGGAGACTCAGTGTAATCTGCCTCCAGTGTGAATGTAACCTAAAAACACTACACTACACTAACATAAAATCAAGAGTAAAACACTACATATACACACGTACACTGCCCCCCCTACCACTCCCCTTCCCCAATAAAAATGAAAAACGTATTGTACGGCAGTGTTTCTAAGATGGAGCCTCCAGCTGTTGCAAAACAAAAACTCCTAGCATTTCTGGACAGCAATTGACTGTCCAAGCATGCTGGGAGTTTTACAACAGCTGGAGGCACCCTGTTTGGGAATCACTGGCATAGAATACCCCTATGTCCACCCCTATGCAAGTCCCTTATTCAGGCCTCAAATGCGCATGGCGCTCTCACTTTGGAGCCCTGTCGTATTTCAAGGCAACAGTATAGGGTCACATATGGGGTATCGCCGTACTCAGGAGAAATTGCCTAACAAATTTTGGGGGGCTTTTTCTCCTTTTACCCCTTATGAAAATAGTTGGGGTCTACACCAGCATGTTAGTGTAAAAAAAATAAACATTTTTACACTAACATGCTGGTGTTGCCCTATACTTTTCATTTTCACAAGCGGTAAAAGGGAAAAACGCCCCCCAAAATTTGTAACGCAATTTCTCCCGAGTACAGAGATACCCCATATGTGGGCTCAAAATGCTCTGGGTGCGTACAACAAGGCCCAGAAGGGAGAGTGCGCCATGTACATTGAAGGTGATTTGCACAGGGGTGGCTGATTGTTACAGAGGTTTTGACAAACGCAAAAAAAAAAAACACACCCATATGTGACCCCATTTTGGAAACTACACCCCTCACTGAATGTAATAAGGGGTACAGTGAGAATTTAAACCCCACAGGTGTCTGACGGATCTTTGGAACAGTGGTCCGTGAAAATGACAGATCTTTGGAACAGTGGGCTGTGCCAAATTTTTCAGACACCGGTGGGTGGGGGGGGGGGGGGGTAAAATGCTCACTGTACTCCTCATTACATTCTGTGAGGGGTCTAGTTTCCAAAATGGTATGCCATGTGTTTTTTTTTTTTTTTTTTTGCTGTCCTGCCACCATAGGGGCTTCCTAAATGCGACATGCCCACAAAGCAAAATTTGCTCTCAAAAAGCCAAAATATGACGCCTTCTCTTCTGAGCATTGTAGTTCGCCCGCAGTGCACTTCAGTTCCACTTATGGGGTACCTCCATACTCAGAAGAGGTGGGGTTACAAATTTTGGGGGGTCTTTTCTGCTATTAACCCTTGCAAAAATGTGAAATTTGGGGGGAAACCCACATTTTTGTGAAAAAATATATTTTTTTTTTACATATGCAAAAGTCGTGAAACACCTGTGGGGTATTAAGGCTCACTTTATCCCTTGTTACATTCCTCAAGGGGTCTAGTTTCCAAAATGGTATGCCATGTGTTTTTTTTTTTTTTTTTTGCTGTTCTGGCACCATAGGGGCTTCCTAAATGCAACATGCCCCCTAGCAAAATTTGCTCTCAAAAAGCAAAATATGACTCCTTCTCTTCTGAGCATTGTAGTTCGTCCGCAGTGCACTTAAGGTCCACTTATGGGGTACCTCCTTACTCAGAAGAGATGGGGTTACAAATTTTGGGAGGGTCTTTTCTGCTATTAACCCTTTAAAAATGTGAAATTTGGGGGAAAACCAACATCTAAGTGAAATTTTTTTTTTTTTTTACATATGCAAAAGTTGTGAAACCCCTGTGGGGTATTAAGGCTCACTTTATTCCTTTTTATGTTCCTCAAGGGGTCTAGTTTCCAAAATGGTATGCCTTTTTTTTTTGCTGTTCTGGCACCATAGGGGCTTCCTAAATGTGACATGCCCCCCAAAAACCATTTCAGAAAAACGTACTCTCCAAAATCCCCTTGTCGCTCCTTCCCTTCTGAGCCCTCTACTGCGCCCGCCGAACACTTTACATAGACATATGAGGTATGTGCTTACTCGAGTGAAATTCAGTTACACATACAAGTATACATTTTCTCCTTTTACCCCTTGTAAAAATTCAAAAATTGCGTCTACAAGAACATGCGAGTGTAAAAAATGAAGATTTGCTGCTTTTCCTGTGAAACACCTAAAGGGTTAAAACACTTACTGAATGTCATTTTGAATACTTTGGGGGTGCAGTTTTTATAATGGGGTCATTTGTGGGGTATTTCTAATATGAAGAACCTTCAAATCCACTTCAAACCTGAACTGGTCCCTGAAAAATTGTGAGTTTAAAAATTTTGTGAGAAATTTTTAATTTTTTCATCAAATTTGGGGATTTTTCACCAAGAAAGGATGCAAGTTACCACAAAAATGTAACGCTATGTTAAAGTAGAATATGTCATGAAAAACAGTCAGAATCAGAATGATAAGTAAAAGCATCCCACAGTTATTAATGTTTAAAGTGACAGTGGTCAGATTTGCAAAAAAGGGCTTCGTCCTAGAGGTGAAAATGGGCTCCGTACTTAAGGGGTTAAACATAAACCCCACCCCTGGCAAATTGGGGTGACTAAGGGTTAAATTACCTATCCTACGTTTGTTGTTGACATATAAGTAACATGTGTGCCAAGTTTCATGTTAATATCTTTGGCCATGTGGAAGTTTTTGTGGAATATATATACACACACACACGCACACAATGAGTTTTATATATATATATATATAGATGGGCATTGTCAGAATCAAAAACTTTTTATATGTTGTACATCTTGGCAATATAAATACATAAACTTTTCTCATATACTTCATAAGAAAATTTTATTTCCTTATTATAGAAATCATGGCTTATTTAAAAAAAAAAAAAAAAAAAAAAAAGACAATGAGGGGTCTCTATAACATCCAGAACATTATCCTGTCTGGCTGCAGCATCAACTTAGTCCCAGCAGAGGCACAGGCTGGGACAAAGTCCAGTAGCTAAGGACAGGACTAGAACTCTGTGCTCACTCCTGTCCTGTCCTTCAGACTACTGTCTGAAAACAGAGAGGAGGGAGCTACAGAGCAGCCTACAAAGATTGTATGTAGAGATCCAGCACAGCACAGAGAACTCAGGGAGGAAGTGATTGCATGTGGGCAAGCACAGTACTTGCCTTGGACATGCCCCTTCCTGAGCAGTGGATGTCAGAATGAGTGATCAGCAGTAGAGAGGGATTTGCGAACCAAATACAGAAGCTAGACAAATAAAAAAAAAGACAGAAAAAAGCATCTATATGACCTAGTGACAAACATATTAAAGTGTACCTGTCATTAAAAAAAAGTTTCGATATATTGCACAGTAAACAACTTCCCAATTGTATGTTAGTAAAAAAAAATGTATTTCCATGTCTTATTTCATTTTGAAAAACCCACCACTAGGGGTAGTTACATCACGCCTGCCATTAGGGGACACCTAATGAAGAGGGGAACATACCAGCACCAGATTATAATCTCTTTACATGGTGGTGCAGTGGTGCAGTTGCCCATGGCAACCAATCAGATTGTTTCTTTTATTTTTTTAAAAGACCAGTGAAAAATGAAAGAAGAAACCTGATTGGTTGCTATGTGCAACTACACCAGTCTTCCGCTACACAGGTTTTGATAAATCTCCCCCTATGTTTTTTCTGCAATATGGCTGGTATGCTTTAAAAGGGGCAGACTTATAATTTGAGAAAAATGACGAGGAATATTTCCTTGCTGACCTTTTGGAGATAAAAACTTCTTTCTGCTCCATGCTGAAATAAAGATATGTGCACACTAAGGGCCAATTCACACTTCAACCCAAAACTTCAGCCTAGAATTTCTACTTGGAAAGTCCAGGCCGAATTCGCTTTATGCAGCAGCCTCTCCTAGCTGTCAATGGAATTATGCTGCTGCAGAATTTCTGCTACAGAATTTAAACTGAAAGAATGAACATGCTCTTTTTTTGGCAGACTATCTGATTTCCTGCAGGTGGCACTGTAAGAATATTAGTGTGCATTTTATGGGCAATGAAAAAAACTGGAGTGCTTCTTTAAAGGGTACCTCTCATCAAATAAACTTTTGATATATTTTAGATTAATGAATGTTGAATAACTTTCCAATAGCATGTTATTGAAAAATATGCTTATTTCTATTGTATTTTTCCCGATCAGTCCTGTCAGCAAGCATTTCTGACTCATGCTGGAGTCCTAAACACTCAGAGCTGCCAGCCTGCTTTGTTCACAGCCAAACAGGCTGTGAACAAAGCAGGCTGGCAGCTCTGAGTGTTCTCCTTTGTGAACAAAGCAGACTGGCAGCTCGTAGTGTTTAGGACTCCAGCATGAGTCTGAAATGCTTGCTGTCAGGACTGGTAGGGAGACCCCTAGTGGTCATTTCTTCAAAGTGGAAAATTAAATAGAAAGAAGCATATTTTTTTAATAACATGCAATTGTGAAGTTATTCTGCATACATTAATCTATAATCAAGGCTGGTTTGTGAGTCGCTCACCCAGTGCACGCCCAACTCGCCTCCTGTGCCGTGGACCGGCCGGTACCGCCCCCAGCTACTCACTTGTGCAAGAAGAAACAAGGTCCGGCACTAGGTTGCAAGTAAAAACTTCTTATTCTTTTATTTCAAGATTCTGCGGTACAGGGTAGAAAGTCTAGACTTTCTACCCTGTACCGCAGAATCTTGAAATAAAAGAATAAGAAGATTTTACTTGCAACCTAGTGCCGGACCTTGTTTCTTCTTGCATTAATCTATAATATATCAAAAGTTTTTTTGATGAGAGGTACCCTTTAAGGATGATATAATTTTGAGGGAAAAAAATAGATTTCAGTCTTAAGAACAAACAGATATCTCTTAATACAAATTATGTAATAGGGGTGAGGAGCATTTATTAAAATGAACAGCACAGGCATCAGTAAAATAACCCCAAATTCTGTACATTGCTGGAGAAGATAACATTCTCATAATAGGCTGATTTATGTGTTAGAAAACACTGTTAGACATATTATCATATCAAAGACAGCTGAAATACAGCTTTACTGCTGGAAACACACACATACACACACAGGTAAGGTTAAGTTCCCACTGCTGTTGTACTTCGGCCCCTTTGGCTCTTTTTTGTGCCGAACAGACCCAGAAATGGTTGGAGCAGTGATACAGCCCAGTCTTGATAGATCTAATTGACGTCAGTGGAGTCCATTGGGGATCCTGTTTTCACAGGAGTTTAGTGGAGAAAAAAGACTGGACATGCACAATTTTTTTTCTCGGTTCAACACCATTTCTTTCAATGGACTGGCCCACGGTGCTCCCTTTACGTGTGCACAAAGGTAGTGTGATGGAGCGCCTTATGAGTAGCTTTTAGACCATAGCCAGCAGTGGATCTTAAATAAAGAGAAAGTACAAAGAGGAGATTCTTCTACTTTTTGTCTTTTTTGTATGTGTGAATCCCACATAGGTGACAGTGATGATGTTGTGAATAACAGAAAAATACTACTATTTATGCTGTTGTGTACAGATTTTGAAGTATAGTTTTGTTCCAAGAAGTGAGATTCATAGTGCACAATTTACAATAATATCCATGTATTTTATACAACTTACTGTTACTAAAGTTGAAAATATTAAAAAAACGGATACGGCTCAACGCTTACTAAATGGCACTGACTAGACTGAGCAACCCAACACATGTACCCATGGTGTAAAAATGCAAGGAAAGTAAAATAATAATATGTTGGAGTTCAAAAGTCTATAGATATTGGGATCATTTATTTAATATGTATAAAATAACATACATAAATAGGTGGTTCACAGGGGCCCTTATGAAACCACCCCTTAAAATAGCCACAAATAAAATCACATGAATATTGCACTGTGTAGGTACTAAATATAGCCAATACGTTAAATACCACCAATTATAACCACTAGTTAGTGGAATTAGATACAATAGTCTAAGATAGCTGAGCTGGTCTTACACGGAATGGCTGGAGTAACTTTTATGATTCCACAATAAAGTGCATAATTCCAGATAATTGTATTATATCCAAGTAAATGTCTGCAACAGTTCCAGGCCTGGAAATCAGGTGCAATGAGTGTCTATATATGTCTTATCCTTATCTCGCACATTCTGGCACAGCTAAATATCCAAAGAGGTTGTACAGGGCAATATCTTCCTGATATCTCTTAGTGATAATATTGTCCGACACAGCGATAAGTAGATTGTATTCAACTCACCCTCTGGAGGATAAACAGATCTGGTGCTGCGCACCTCTCACCTCATGGGGGCTCCGGGTGTCTGTGAGTAGATAGTTGCACTGTGTATCTATAGATGTTGGCGGCACGTCCGGCTGATTAGCGATCCCCACATGCTCGCGCTCTCAGTGTTTGTCAGCTGTAGATAGCGTGAAGACTTCGCCAGCAGTGTTGGGCTAGTGTCCTCATGGATGCAGAGCGTGCGCTCGGACCACTCTGATGACAGAGGATAATGCAGGATGATGCTTAATGATGCGCTTGGATCACTCTGATGACAGAGGATGGTTCCAGGTGATTGACAGCACAGTAGTTAATTCCACTATCTAGTGGCTATAATTGGTGGTATTCTAAGTATTGGCTATATTTAATACCTACACAGTGCAATATTCATGTGATTTTTCAAGGGCCTTGTGAACCACCTATTTATGTATGTTATTTTATACATATTAAATAAATTATCCCAATATAGACTTTTGAGCTCCAATATATTATGTTATTAAAGTTGGCTTATGACATGGGTACTTTCCAAAACAAACAAACAAAAAAAAAAAACAATCCAACTCTTGTCCAAAGCCTTTGTCAAGTACAGGGTGGGCCATTTCTATGGATACACCTTAATAAAATGGGAATGGTTGGTGATATTAACTTCCTGTTTGTGGCACATTAGTATATGTGAGGGGGGGGGGGGGGAACTTTTCAAGATGGGTGGTGACCATGGTGGCCATTTTGAAGTCGGCCATTTTGAATCCAACTTTTGTTTTTTCAATAGGAAGAAAGTCATGTGACATCAAACTTATTGGGAATTTCACAAGAAAAACGATGATGTGCTTGGTTTTTCTTGTGAAATTCCCAATAAATGTGATGTGTCACATGACCCTCTTCCTATTGAAAAAAACTAAAGTTGGATTCAAAATGGCTGACTTCAAAATGGCCACCATGGTCACCACCCATCTTGAAAAGTTTCCCCCCTCACATATACTAATGTGCCACAAACAGGAAGTTAATATCACCAACCATTCCCATTTTATTAAGGGGTCTCCATATAAATGGCCCACACTGTATTATAGTTCAGCCCTATTCTTGTGCAGTACCAGATGTGGCGTATGGACAGGAGTGGCACTGTTTGTGGAAGTCAGTCATGTTTTTCTAATTTCAAACAACCCATTTAACTTTGTAATAGGTTTAGGTTATAAAACAAAGCAGCTGTATAGTTGGCTCATCTTTATTTTTTTCCTTATAAAGATGAACATGAATCTTATTTCTATTGTGATTCAGCACACTACTTAAAAACTAAACAAAAAAGTAGCTGACCCAAAAAGTAAAAACTAAAACAAAACACTTTAGTTGCTTACAGTGATCTATTATATCTATTACCTTCCTGGACAATGCTTGCAATTGTGCTGTGTTTAGAAATGCTGATAGGTTATCCAGTGTAATTGATTGCAGCATTTTAAAAGGTAGACTATAAAGATTTAGTGACCTATAAATTGAATTGTATGACGTGTCCTGTTTTCTAAGCAACTTCGGTACATTATAATTGCAATATTCTGTCCTTTGAAAGATAAGTTATAAAAAAAAATTGGCAATTAAAACACTAGATAAACTACAAATAAAAGTGCAAATGGGAGCAGAAAATCAATTGATTTAGAGATTACAGGGGTTACAGTTCAACATAAACAATAAAACCGCTCATTCTCTAAGGGGGAGTCAATCCTAGAGAAATGAAAGTACTATGGCTAAGAAATACACATTTTTCAACTAATAACTTCAAAATGGCTGGAGATATGTCGATGAAACTTGGTACACGTTTTTTATATGTCAACTAAAAACAAAATGGGTAGGTCCACCTTGAACCACCCAAGCAAGAACCATCAAAACATGGACTTCACATGCTCTTATAAAGTTGATCTTCATAGAATGGATGCCAATTTAAAGGCCAAGTCATCACCTTAAAGGGGTTATCCAGGAATAGAAAAAGAGAGATAATACCACTCCCTGTCTTTCTCCAGGTTGGGTGTGGTTCTGCAGCTCAGTTCCATTGAAGTGAATGGAGATAAGTTGTAATACCACTCCCAAAGTGGAGACAAACAGGAAGCAGTATTTGAAAGAACATAGATCTGTATTTTGATTCCTAGATAACCCCTTTAAACCTTTTCTCATGCTCCCTGAATTATTTCTGAAACATTTTGCAGTGTGGCAGGGGACACTGTCCTGCAAAAAGAGGCCATTGCTATTAGGCAAAACTGTTGGGATGAAGGGATGTGCATGGGCAACTGCTCACCTTTATGTATGTTTTGGAGCATGGGAGGAAATTTGTGCAGAACGAGAGAACATGCAAACTCCAAGGCAACAATGACAACCACTGAGCCACTGTGCTGCCCATGGTAATATATTTGTGTTGTGTTCTCTAGGTTATGAATACCATAGCTATCATTTGGCACCATCCCATAATTACCATATATATATATATATATATATATATATATATATATATATATATATATATATATATCCCCTTCAGGACGGAGTCCATTTTGGCCTTAAGGACCGGAGCGTTTTTTGCACATCTGACCACTGTCACTTTAAACATTAATAACTCTGGAATGCTTTTAGTTATCATTCTGATTCCGAGAATGTTTTTTCGTGACATATTCTACTTTAACATAGTGGTAATTTTTTGTCGATACTTGCATCCTTTCTTGGTGAAAAATCCGTAAATTTGATGAAAAATGTTAAAATTTTGCATTTTTCTAACTTTGAAGCTCTCTGCTTGTAAGGAAAATGGATATTACGAATACATTTTTTTTTTGGTTCACATATACAATATGTCTACTTTATGTTTGCATCATAAAATTGACGTGTTTTTACTTTTGGAAACACCAGAGGGCTTCAACGGTCAGCAGCAATTTTCCGATTTTTCACAAAATTTTCAAACTCAGTATTTTTCAGGGACCAGTTCAGGTTTGAAGTGGATTTGAAGGGTCTTCATATTAGAAATACCCCATAAATGACCCCATTATAAAAACTACACCCCCCAAAGTATTCAAAATGACATTCAGTCAGCATTTTAACCCTTTAGGTGTTTCACACGAATAGCAGCAAAGTGAAGGAGAAAATTCACAATCTTCATTTTTTACACTTACATGTTCTTGTAGACCCAATTTTTGAATTTTTACAAGGGGTAAAAGGACAACATTTTTACTTGTATTTGTAGCCCAATTTCTCTCGAGTAAGTACATACCTCATATGTCTATGTAAAGTGTTCGGCGGGCGCAGTAGAGGGCTCAGAAGGGAAGGAGTGACAAGGGGATTTTGGAGAGTACGTTTTTCTGAAATGGTTTTTGGGGGGCATGTTACCTTTAGGAAGCCCCTATGGTGCCAGAACAGCAAAAAAAAACACATGGCATACCATTTTGGAAACTAGACCCCTCGGGGAATGTAACATGGGATAAAGTGAACCTTAATACCCCACAGGTGTTTCACGACTTTTGCAAATGTAAAAAAAAAAATTTTACCTAAAATGCTTGTTTTCCCAAAAATTTTTAATTTTTAAAAAGGGTAATAGCAGAAAATACCCCTAAAAATTTGAAGCCCAATTTCTCCCGATTCAGAAAACACCCCATATGGGGGTGAAAAGTGCTCTGCTGGCGCACTACAGGTCTCGGAAGAGAAGGAGTCACATTTGGCTTTTTGAAAGCAAATTTTGCTCTGGGGGCATGCCGCATTTAGGAAGCCCCTATGGTGCCAGGACAGCAAAAAAAAACCCACATGGCATACCAATTTGGAAACTAGACCCCTCGGGGAATGTAACAAGGGGTTAAGTGAACCGTTATACCCCACAGGTGTTTCACGACTTTTGCATATGTAAAAATAAATTGTTTTTTTTTACCTAAAATGCTTGTTTTCCCAAAAATTTTACATTTTTAAAAAGGGTAAAAGCAGAAAATACCCCCCAAAATTTGTAACACAATTTCTCCCGAGTACGGCGATACCCCATATGTGGTCCTAAACTGTTGCCTTGAAATACGACAGGGCTCCAAAGTGAGAGCGCCATGCGCATTTGAGGCCTAAATTAGGGACTTGCATAGGGGTGGACATAGGGGTATTCTACGCCAGTGATTCCCAAACAGGGTGCCTCCAGCTGTTGCAAAACTCCCAGCATGCCTGGACAGTCAACGGCTGTCCGACAATACTGGGAGTTGTTTTGCAACAGCGGGAGGCTCCGTTCTGGAAACAGTGGCGTACCAGACGTTTTTCATTTTTATTGGGAAGGGGAGGGGGGCTGTATAGGGGTATGTTTATACGTAGTGTTTTTTACTTTTTATTTTATTTTGTGTTAGTGTAGTGTAGTGTTTTTAGGGTACAGTCGCACGGGCGGGGGTTCACAGTAGTTTCTCGCTGGCAATTTGAGCTGCAGCAGAAAGTTTGCGGCAGCTCAAATTTGCAGCCAGATACTTACTGTAATCCTCCGCCCATGTGAGTGTACCCTGTACGTTCACATTGGGGGGGACATCCAGCTGTTGCATAACTACAACTCCCAGCATGCCCGTTGGCTGTCGGTGACTGCTGAGAGTTGCAGTTTTGCAACAACTGTAGGCACACTGGTTATGTATCACTGAGTTTGTGACCTAACTCAGTGTTTCACAACCAGTGTGCCTCCAGCTGTTGCAAAACTACAACTCCCAGCATGTACGGTGCATGGTGTACGGTGACTGCTGAGAGTTGTAGTTTGCAACAGCTGGAGGCACACCGGTCGTGAAACACTGAGTTAGGTAAAAAAAAAACTGAGTTTCACAACCAGTGTGCCTTCAGCTGTTGCAAAACTACAACTCTCAGCAGTCACCGACAGCCAACGGGCATGCTGGGAGTTGTAGTTATGCAACCAGCAGATGCACCACTACAACTCCCAGCATGCACTTTAGCTGTTTGTGCAAGCTGGGAGTTGTAGTTATACAACAGCTGAAGGTACACTTTTCCATAGAAAGAATGTGCCTCCAGCTGTTGCAAAACCATAAGTCCCAGCATGCCCATAAGGGAATGCTGGGAGTTGTGGTGGTCTGCCTCCTGCTGTTGCATAACTACAGCTCCCAGCACGCCCTTTTTGCATGCTGGGAGCTGTTGCTAAGCAACAGCAGGAGGCTGTCACTCACCTCCAACGATCCAGACGCTGCAGGTCAGTCCCGCCGCCGCCGCTGCTCCTGGGGCCCCGAACCCAACATTAACGCCGGGGATCAGGGTCCCCAGCACCCGGGGTGCACGTCCCGCACCCGCTCACGTCCTCCAGAAGAGGGGCGGAGCGTGTGCGGGAGTGACACCCGCAGCAGGCGCCCTGATTGGTCGGCCGGTAATCCGGCCGACGAATCAGGGCGATCGTGAGGTGGCACCAGTGCCACCTCACCCCTGCAGGCTCTGGCTGTTCGAGGCCATCGGGTCACTGGAGACCCGATTGACCCGGAATCGCCGCAGATCGCTGGACTGAATTGTCCAGCGATCTGCGGCGATCGCCGACATGGGGGGGCATAATGACCCCCCTGGGCGATATGCCGGGATGCCTGCTGAACGATTTCAGCAGGCATCCGGCTCCAGTCCCCAACCGGCTAGCGGTGGGGGCCGGAATTCCCACGGGCGTATGGATACGCCCTCGGTCCTTAAGGACTCGGGATGCAGGGCGTATCCATACGCCCTATGTCCTGAAGAGGATATATATATAGTATCCACTGTGTATTATTTTGTTTATGATTCCATCTGTTTTAGTCTATTAAATCGCACCCTTGTTGGTATCTTCAAGCAGTTGCCAAACTCTGACAACAGCACCTGTACATGTGACATTATTTTTTATGAGCAATGATACAGAAAAAAGTAAGTAGTATTGTGACCATCTTGGATTGGACTTGTGTTGGATAAGTGCTCTTTTTCGAAAAGAATAGAAATACCAGTTTTTGTCCAGATGTTTTTTACAGCTTCTTGTCTTGAAAGATGCTTTACAACAGTTTCTGTTCTGTGGCTGCCTAACCAGCTACCAGTCTTCCTTATCAAACCATAAAACCATAATCTACTTGTTCTCAAGGGGATAACTTTGTCTGTAGCAGTAGGAACATTGTTATAAAAATAGAAAATTAAACTGCTGTAAACTGGAATACAAACATTATTTTTCTGCTACACATTATGAACAGGATAAGTACATTTTTTAGTTTTAGCCCCTGAAGATATGTTCCTAGAAATGGTTCTTCTATAAATAGGGCTTAGTTTTTCTCACAACCTACATAGTTTTTAAACAGACCAACTTTGTGGCCTTCTAAATATGCAGCCTTCCCTTTAGTGCTCCATATGCCTTTTCATAAATGTCTACATTTTAATTATTGATGGGTAAAAAAAAACAAGGTCATGCATCTGCAAGATCCCAAATGGATAAGAATTCAATTACTTTCTTACTTAAAAATGTGTTATTTGGGAGTTTAAAATATTAAACAGGGTAACAAAAAATGTTATTAAAATAAAAAAATCAAACATTATTCTCATGTAAAATTTCCTTCTGCTTTAGCACAAATACTTCAGTGGTCCCTGATCACATGCTATGCAGTCACTGGCCTCAATAGTGATGATAGTATTTTACTCTTTATCCCCTATCCAAAGGATAAGAGATAAGTGTCTAATCGTAAGGGTCGGACCGCTAGGACCCCTCTTCATCTCCTACATGCTGCTCCAACTCTCTTTGTGCATGAAGTGGGAGTTGACACATCTCCTCCATGCATCTCTATGGGAGAGCTAAAGATAGACGAGTACAGCACTTGTGTATCTCTAGCTCTCCCATAGAGGTGTATGGAGGGGACGTGCCAACCCTGCTCCATGCACTAGGAGAGCCAGAGCAAAATGCAGGAGATTGAGGGGGGCCCCTGTGATCAGAAATTAATCTGCTATGCCCTGGTTAGAGGAAAAGAACTAAAATACTGGACTACTCTATTAAGAGTATGCCTGATCTGATCTTCCAACATTAATGATTCACAACAGAGGTGCAGCCAAGACAGTTCTCGAGCTTCCTGAAAAACAATTGTTAAATTTAGAGCCTATTTGCGTGAGAAGCACTGGATGTTTAGTCACTACAATGTGACGTCACTGTACAACAAAGAGAAATGTCCAGTGCTTCTCCCGTTAAAAGAATGAAGTTTATTCCAAATACACCAAGGTACAAGACTATAAGGTAGACACAGGTGACGCGTTTTGGCTCGTCACAGAGCCTTAGTCATAAGTATGACTAAGGCTCTGTGACGAGCCGAAACGCGTCACCTGTGTCTACCTTATCTATCGTTCTGAGCTCCCCCCGTCACGTCAGTCTCTCCCTGCACGTTGCCCCCGATGTATTGTGTGTCAGCCTGAGAAGACTCCTGCAATAAACAGTCAATCCGAATTGGTGAGTCGCTACATGTTTTTTCTTGTTACCACATTACTTACCTTTCTATTACTCACACGTAAGCACCACACTTCACCAGTCCGGGGACACCTACATTACCAAGTATTCCCATACCAAATAGAAGCGCAATTGGTTAGCAGTGCCAGGTCTATCTTCTCTCTTTTCATGGTAATTTACAAATCTTTTGAACTTTCTGGCACCAGTTGATAATAAAAAACATGTTTTCCAGTGGAGTACCCGTTTCAGGTTATGAATAAACCAATAGTTACATCAAGATTTAGAAAACCGACATCTCGCAGTGCCCTATTATATTATGATTCTTCTCACCCTTCTCATACTAAGGATAGTATCCTTTTTGCCAAATGATTAGGTTAAAGAGAATAAATAATGATGAAGAGACTTAGTGGCCAGAGGTTGCTGAAACGTGGTTAAATGGTTATCCTCCTAACATAAACAGAAAAGCAAGGTTGAAGGCTGATGGTATTCCAAAAGCTAGTCTTTTTAGAAGTAGATCCAAGAACAATAATAAAAGATGTGTTTTCACATTCAACAACACACCTATGAATGCTGCAATAAGACAAGCTATGATCCACAACTGGTACATGATCCAGCTGAAATGGCCAGCTCCAAGCCAGTCTTTATTTAAAAAGAGCAGGTATGAAAATGCAGTTTAAAAGGAAATAGCATTGGTTGTCTGAACATAGACCAGTAGGGAATTATCCCTGCGGTACTTGTTCCTGTTGCACATTTAATTCTAAAAACAAAGAATTGAATCTAGGGGGCTATGTAGTGAAGGTCAAACAGTAAATAACATGCAGATTGTTGTATACACTCTGTTCTGTGGCTGTAGTTATTATTATGTTAATAAGAACAAAAGACCTTTATTTCATGGTACAGTGATCCCTCAAGTTACAATATTAATTGGTTCCAGGATGACCATTGTATGTTGAGACCATAACTCTATGGAAACCTGGTAATTGGTTCTGAAGCCACCAAAATGTCATCCAAAAATAGGAAAAAGTGAGGATTAAAGAAATATAAGTAGAAAACTAATACAGATAAAGCAAATCCGTACATATAAAAGTAATAAAGATCTGCTGGGAGCTGTAAATCACTGTCTATGTCAGTGCTTCCCAATCAGGGTGCCTCCAGCTGTTGCAAAACTACAACTCCCAGCATGCCGGGACAGCCTTCGGCTGTCCGGGCATGCTGGTAGTTGTAGTTTTGCAACAGATGGAGGCACGCTCTTTGGGAAACACTGGTCTATGTAGAGGAAAGAAGCTTCGTCAGGGTCCTGTACAGAACACGCAATGTCCTAAAAAAAAGTTAAATGGAGCCACCCTCATAGTTACATAGTTACATAGTTAGTATGGATGAAAAAAGACATACGTCCATCAAGTCCAACCAGGGAATTGAAGTGAAGGGTGTAAGGGGATAAGGGAAAGGGATGTAGTTTTATAATTCTGCATAAGCATTAATGTTATTTTGTTCCAGGAATGTATCTAACCCTGTTTTAAAGCTGTTAATTGTTCCTGCTGTGACCAGTTCCTGAGGTAGACCGTTCCATAAATTCACAGTCCTCACGGTAAAGAAGGCGTGTCGCCCCTTTAGACTAAACCTTTTCTTCTCCAGACAGAGGGAGTGCCCCCTCGTCCTTTGGGGGGTTTAACCTGGAACAGTTTTTCTCCATATTTTTTGTATGGGCCATTTATATACTTATATACGTTTATCATATCCCCCCTTAAACGTCTCTTCTTAAGACTAAACAATTGTAACTCCTTTAACCGCTCCTCATAGCTAAGATGTTCCATGCCCCATATTAGTTTAGTCGCGTGTCTCTGCACCCTTTCCAACTCCGCAGTGTCCCTTTTATGAACAGGCGACCAAAACTGAACAGCATATTCCAGGTGAGGCCGTACCAATGCTTTATAAAGGGGGAGTATTATGTCCCTGTCCCTTGAGTCCATGCCTCTTTTGATACATGACAATATCCTGCCGGCTTTGGAAGCAGCAGCCTGACATTGCATGCTATTCTGTAGTCTGTGATCTACAAGTACACCCAGATCCTTCTCTACCAGTGACTCTGCCAGTTTAATCCCTCCTAAGACATACGATGCATGCAGGTTATTAGTACCCAGATGCATAACTTTACATTTATCCACATAAATTGCCAAGTGGATGACCAGACACTTAGTCTATCCAAGTCATCTTGTAACCTATACACATCCTCTATAGACTGTACCGTGCTACAAAGCTTGGTGTCATCTGCAAAGATAGAAACATCCTGTTAATACCATCCTCTATATCATTGATAAATAAATTAAACAGCAGCGGGCCCAGTACTGAACCTTGGGGTACACCACTAATAACCGGGGACCAAACAGAGTACGAATCATTGACCACCACTCTCTGGGTACGATCCATGAGCCAGTGTTCAATCCAGTTACAAACTAAAGTTTCCAAGCCCAAGGACCTTAACTTACCTGTCAGACGTCTGTGAGGGACAGTATCAAACGCTTTGGCAAAATCCAGAAACACTATATCCACAGCCATTCCTCTGTCAAGGCTTCTACTCACCTCTTCATAAAAGCAAATTAGATTGGTTTGACAACTTTTATCCTTAGTAAACCCATGCTGGCTATCACTTATAATACTATTATCCCCCATGTATTCCTGTATGTAATCCCTTATAAGTCCTTCAAACAATTTACCCACAATGCACGTTAGACTTACCGGTCTATAATTGCCTGGCGAAGACCTAGAGCCCTTCTTGAAGATTGGTACCACATTAGCCTTGCGCCAGTCCCTTGGCACAATACCAGACACCAGAGAATCTCTAAATATCATGAACAAGGGTACAGATATTACTGAACTTACCTCTCTAAGAACTCTTGGGTGTAGTCCATCCGGCCCTGGAGATTTGCTTACATTTATATTACTTTACTTACCTTGTACCATCTCTACATTAAGCCAGTTCAATACATTATATGATGTGTTACCAGCACTGACCTGGCCAATGTCAGCTCCTTCTTCCATAGTATATACAGAACTAAAGAACCCATTCAGTAGCTCCGCCTTCTCTTGATCGCCCGTGACAACCTCCCCATTATCATTATTAAGGGGTCCTACATGCTCTGTCCTTGGTTTTTTTGTATTTATATATCTAAAAAAATATTTAGGATTAGTTTTGCTTTCTTTGGCCACCTGTCTCTCGTTTTGAATTTTTGCTGTTTTTATTACATTTTTACAGATTTTATTAAGCTCCTTGTACTGTTTAAATGTTATCGCTGACCCATCAGATTTGTATTTTTTGAAGGCTATTTTTTTGTTGTTTATTGCTCTTTTAACCTCATTTGTCAGTCATGTAGGATTTAGTTTTAATCGTTTATATTTGTTCCCCTTTGGTATATATTTAGCTGTATAGTTATTTAGAGTTGATTTAAAGATGTCCCATTTACCTTCTGTATCAGTATTTGAGAACTCCTCCCCCCAGTCTATGTCCTGTAGTGCAGCCCTCAGCCCAGGGAAGTTTGCCTTTTTAAAGTTATATGTTTTTGCCTTCCCCGCCTGTCTTTGTTTTCTACATTTTAAGTCAAAAGTAACTATATTGTGGTCGCTATTACCAAGGTTTTCCCGCACAGTTACATTACCAACCAGCTCTGCGTTGTTGGAAATGATCAGATCCAACAAGGCATCACTTCTTGTTGGGTCCTCCACAAACTGGCCCATAAAATTATCCTGCAATAAATTTAGGAATTTTCTCCCCTTTGTAGTTTTAGCCAGCCCCCGGCCCCAATCTATATCTGGATAGTTAAAATCTCCCATTATTACCACTGTACCTGCCCGGGCGGCCCTCTCTATTTGTTTATGAAGCCGACCTTCTATCTCTTCAGTGATATTAGGGGGTCTGTAGATTACACCAAATATTATTTTTTCAGTATTTCCCTCCTTTTGTAATTCTACCCACAGTGATTCCACATCCTCAGAATCATCACACACTATGGCATCGTTCACACTGACTTTCATACCACTTCTTACATACAGACAGACTCCACCACCTTTTCTGTCCATTCTATCCTTGCGAAACAATGTAAACCCCTGCAGATTAACAGCCCAGTCATGCGAGGAGTCCAGCCATGTCTCAGTGACCCCAACTATATCAATATGTTCCTCCAGTATCAAGGCCTCAAGCTCCCCCATTTTATTTGCTAGGCTTCTGGCATTTGTGAACATACACTTTACATTTCCATTAAGTTTTACACATATAGTCTCACTAATGGGATTTTCAGAGTTATTGGGGTTAATGTTATTATTTGAGTTATAAGGGCTAATTGTACTATTTAAGTTATTGGGGCTAATGGGATTTTTTGAGTTATTGGGTCTAACATTATTATTTAAGTTATTGGGGCTAATGGGATTTTTTGCGTTATTGCGTCTAACGTTGTTATTTAAGTTATTGGGGCTAACGGTATTTTTTGAGTTAATGGGGCTTATTGTAGTTATTGAGTTATTGGGGCTAATAGAATTTTTTGATTTATTGGGATTACAATTTTTCGGGCTACATTTATTTTTACGGCTGGTTTGTAACGCATGGATCTCCTTATCCACTGCTCTTAACCTTCCCCCACAGGACTCCTCTCCACCCATCATTATGTCCTGACCCCTCTCTAACCTATCCATCCCACTGTCTGCTTTCTTTGCTTTATTATCCTCCCCCCACTCACCTAGTTTAAATACTCAGCCACCCCTTCCAGGATTCTCTCCCCCAGCACAGCAGACCCCCTTCCATTCAGGTGCAAATTATCCGTAGAATAGAGTTTGTACCCCAATGAAAAGTCAGCCCAGTGCTCTAAAAACCCAAACCCTTCCCCCTCACACCATGACTTAAGCCATGCATTTAACTCCCTAAGCTCCCGCTGTCTTTCCTGCGATGTGCATGGCACAGGAAGTATTCCAGAGAACACAACCTTAGAGGTCCTTCCCTTCAGCTTGGCACCTAGTTCCTTGTAATTATTCTTCAAGGACCTCCACCTACCATGTATTCTGTCGTTGGTTCCCACATGGACCACGACAGCTGGGTCATCCCCAGCCCCCCCTAGTAATTTGTCCACCCTTTCCACCACATGCCGAACCCTGGCACCAGGGAGACAGCAAACCATTCGGTTGAGGTGGTCTTGGCGACAAATTATTCTATCCGTCTTCCTGATTATAGAATCCCCTACCACAACTAACTGTCTTGGCCTACCTGCGTTACCATCCCCCACACTACTAGTTGAGCTGTTCCCCCGGCTGTTAGGGAGACCAGTATCCACTAGGGTTGCCATCTCTGATACTGAGGCCCTCGCATCATCGCCCAACTTGGCAATTTTACTTGGGAGATCAGAAGCAGAAGTGACCTTCCTTTTCCTTGCCCCCTTTCCAGTCCCTCTAACTACATTAACCCAGCTCCCTACTTGGGCCTCCTGGCTAGTTTCTCCAACCTCCATTTCTACCCCACTAACTGCTTGCTCTGTAAGATTGTCAATCGCCCTCAATGTTGCATTTTGCTCCTCTAGATCTCTAATACGAGCTTCCAGGTGGGCAACATGCTCACATTTGTCACAGTGGTATTCACCCTGAAGCTGCTGCTCCAGAGATGTATACATGTGGCACTCATCTGATGTCCAAAGGAGCAGGTAACCCTGGTACAGGTAAATAGTACAGAACATGTAATACCTCCCTGTACTGTAGGGGGTGCTACCAGACACCAGTCAGTGCATACACTTCAGTAATACAGGTAAAGAGTACAGAACATGTAATACCTCCCTGTACTGTAGGCGGTGCTACCAGACACCAGTCAGTGCATACACTTCAGTAATACAGGGGTTTTACCAGTGAAATGTCCATTCTGATTGGACGGTTCTTCCAGCCATTGACACGTTTCGCAGATTCCATAGCATTGTATGTTGAGTCTGGTTTGAAGTTACAATGGTCCAGAAAAGACATTGTATGTTGAAACTATTGTATGTTGAGGCCATTGTATGTTGAAGGATCACTGTATTAGAGAGCATATTAGGTCACTAAGAACAGGTGTGGGTGCAACGAAGTTCATTTTGCATTTGAAAAATGTACACGAAGGAGATCCCAAGGCATGTGCGACTACTCTATTTTTTGTGGGACTTTTTGATTGTGCAGTGCCCTAAGCAAAAAAAAAAAAAGAATCTTGCTTACCAAAGCAAAAAGGGATTTTTGACTTGCAGTGGTCAGAGATTTATCAAGTGCAAAAGTTGCAAAAAAAAAGTTGCATTACATGAAAAAACCTACTAAATTTACTCCAGCTCAGACATGGAGCAGAAAAAAGCCACTACCAAAGCAAAAAAAAAAATTGCTTATGTGAAAGAAATATATCAACAGGCTGAAACCGGTTGATAAATAAATTGCACATAAGCAAAAAAAAATTGTAAGATAAAAATAACTAAAAAAAGGAATGCATAAGCAAATATTGATAAATGTCCTCCATTTAGCTTCTGTTTTGAGTGATTTCTCATTGTAGTCTGATTGTTTTTAATTACTTTTTAGTTTTACTGTCACTATGATGATGGGTTTATTGAGTGATAAACGCACACCTACTAGCGTGTTGCCGTAGGGCCTGACAAAGCGATACATGTGTGATACGGTTGTTGCCCATCACTCCCCCACGCCACTGCACCTTTCCGCTCTCCTGCTGCTGTATCTAAATATGTGAGAAATAAAGATTTTCTATTGAATAAATATGATTGAATTTGTGCTTTCCATATTTTGTTTGGACAATTACAATATCTACTTACGTGAGCACTGTTGTGTGTTTTCTTTATGAAGTGAAGCCGGAGAAGTATATTCCATGGTGACTGTGTCCTGCATGTGTCTGGTCCAGGAGACAGCTGCTCTACATTACTTATCAGTTTTCTACTTCATTTTTTATTATTTATGACCATGCAAAGTTCAATAATACCGGAAAATATCTAGATTTTTTTTATAGTCATTTTAATTACACAATAAAAATCACATATTTAAATGGCTAAAACATAACATCTGTGTTTTTTTTTTTTTTATGCTTGTTTAGGAAAAAGGAATACTTGTTTTTTCTTAAAATACCGGGTATTTCTTTTTCCAATGCCAGCAAGAAATTGCACCTGCTCATTGGCTCAGTACAAACAGAAGGCTATAAATAATTACAGGTAATATAGTGAGACTGTCTCAGGCCACTTATTAAAGCAGTAGCTCTCAGTAATTCAGTATTATGTTTTTTTTTGTTTTTGTTTTTCATATATAGATATTTTGTATATTTTTTGTTTTGTCCCTCCCCACCCTGGACCTATCCCACTTTGGACATCTTGACTTGTTCCCCCTATTTAGGATTTTTATTTCCGGCATACTGATGGGAACATTATTATGATCATTATGTGGTCTATGCCCATTCATTTCCACGCACATCCCTATCAGGGATATGCGATACGTTTGGACACTGTTGGACTTATTTTTGAACCATCCGTTCCCATGAAATCAACAACAAATGAACTCTCTGTTTTTTTAACTTGTGTATTTCCTCGTACTCATACCTGCATACTATGTACCGACCGCATGCCAGGCTTTGAGGCCCCTTGGACATATACATAGACTCCCATGATAATGGGCGTATGCTACACTATATATTTAATTTCGGTATGTTCATATGTATATACATATACATTTTTAAAAAGATATGTACACATATTTTTTACTATTTTTTAGCCGCCATATATATACCTCTGGGGTTTCCACTACCCTGTAGACGTTTTTTACATATATACGCATACACATGTATATACTCAATTTTATTACAATCTCTTAAATGTCCTCACTTTCATGTGTAAGGTATTGACATGTAGTTTGTGTGCAAGATATTGAGATATATTCCATGGATAAGGTATTGATATGTATCCTTGTACCCATTGTGCTACCCTTTTAGTATTCATTTTATGGACCTGAGGAAGGCACATGCTGGTGCCGAAACGCGTTGTCCGTTTGTTCTAAACCATAATAAACTGTCCTGTGCTTTATTGGCGTTCCGCATCCATTTTATTTCAGCAGTAGCGCTCGTCCAGTACCCCCTTTTTTTACTCTCCTCTTCCTGGTCATAACATATCCGTACACCTTCGCGGTCACGGGGATCTTGAGCAGCACAACTGCCACCATCAGTCTCCACTTTACACACGCCTGGTGAGGTGCTGTCCCCGTTGATAACCTCGGCGGGACATCACGCCACCCAGGGTGTAGTGGTTTTCGACCAACTCATCACGCTGCCATCATCCACGAGAGAGCGCCCCAACCTTTTTGCCTCTTCTTCTAATTCAGTATTAGTGTCTGTACATTCTGCAGGTAAGGAATCCTATTGTTAAGGAAATTGCTTACACAATATTAATATATTTTGCTACCTGTTGTGTCCATTACAACATATATGCTTTTTTAATATTAAATCCTTCCGAATAACTAAATTGACAAAATATGCACATATATGTGGAATGCAGTCTTAGGCTATTGTTCACACCTGGTATTTTGGTTAGTTTTTTTGATCAGTATTTTTTAGACAAAACCAGGAATGGAATGGAATCGAGAAAAACTATAATGGAAAGATATGCATCTCTGCATCTCTGATTAATGTGCTGACCAAATTAACAGCGTCCACCTGATGCCCCGAGAAAATCCCCATAGCAAACCTATGCTGCTCTGGACAGTTCCTGACACGGACAGAGGTGTCAGCAGAGAGCACTGAGGACAACACAAAAAAGAAAATCAAAAAGTTAAGAATATCCTCTGTAGCATACAGCTGCTAAAAAGTACTAAAATGATTAAGATTTTTTAATAGAAGTAATTTACAAATCTGTTTAACTTTATTTAAAAAAAAATAAAAAAAAATTTCACCCCTTTATGGTGAAAATAGGTTGACTCCCTAAGGGGTTAAATCAACTGGTGCCAGAAAGGTAAACAGATTTGTAAATTACTTGTATTAAAAAATATTTACCCTTCCAGTACTTAACAGCTGTATGCTACAGTGGAAATTCTTTTCTTTTTTGTCTTGTCCTCAATGCTCTCTGCTGACACCTGATGCCCGTATCAGGAACTATGCAGAGCAGTAGAAAATTCCCATAGCAAACCTATGCTGTTCTGAACAGTTCCTGACATGGACAGAGGTGTCAGCAGAGAGCACTGTGGTCAAGACAAAAAAGAAATACAAAAATAAAAGAATTTCTTCTGTAGCATACAGCGGCTAAAAAGTACTGAAAGGATTGAGATTTTTAAATAGAGTTTCATTCATTTAAAAAAAAAAAAAAGTTTACCACCGGAGTACCCCTTTAACCGTGGATCTTGGCTGGTCCTTAAGAGGTTAATGATTGTATAGCCCCACTAGTAAACATGTTATATGATAAAGGAAAACGTGTAATGTTGTGGCCACTATTAACAAGGTGACCCCCTCTCCCTCTACTTTGGATACTATGCCTGACCTATTGGTTAGTATAAGGTCTACAAGAGCCTCCCTCTTGTTGGGTTTTGCACTAGTTGGGAAAAGTGATTAGGGGAGATTTATCAAAACCTGTGTAGAGGAAAAGTTGACCATTTGCCCATTGCAACCAATCAGATTTCTTCTTTTATTTTTTCACTGGCCTCTTTAAAAAATGAAAGAAGCAATCTGATTGGTTGCTATGCTATGTTGCTGGATGATCAAGAGAAATAGGAGGCTATCAGAGCTAAAGTATCATAGCTAAGGATCTGAATACCTATGAAGGCCAAAATTATGTTTTTGTATACTAACAACCTGTTAGTTTTTTAAATTATGCTGAGAAGCAAGTAGCTCAAAATACAAATGGTCGGCTGTGTTTCTCTATTTGTGTTTGTACATTTGTAGTCTCTCTTTTCTTCCATAGCCAGCACTCCACTCCACCCATTCGGCCCAGGTATTTTTAATTAGCAGAAGACTGCATAAGGGGTTCCTCCTTACATTCTCCCAGCCCTCCGGCAGGGAGCACATGGTAGGTTTCACACTGGGTGGTTCTCTGTGGTGGCCGTTGTTACTGTGATGTTTTGTCTCTGGGGTGGTGTGGCCCAGAGCCAGGGGCTTGGTCGGGCAGCAGTGGGGCTGCCTGGCTACTGGGTCGTTCCCCCTGTGGGCTTGGTGTCTCTGAGGTCGCCGCCCGGTGCTACGCCAGTGTTAGGTTAGGGACCCACTCTGACTAGGTGGCCTTGAGGTGGCGAGTGGGCTTGTACTTTTTGATCAAAATGTATACTAAAAACCTGTTAGTTTTTAAAATTATTCTGAGAAGCAAGTAGATCAAATTACAAATGGTGGGTGTGCGGCTATGTTTCTCTATTTGTGCTTTTTTATGATTGCAAGAACAGATGACTAAATGTGAATTTAAGCTTCCTAGCTCATTATCAAAACTTGGTAAGGCTGGGTTCACACTACGATTGGGTATACGGGGAGTGGATCCAGCTGGGATCTGAGGAGGGGGAGGGGGGGGGGGAGTGAAAACCAGGCACTCCTATATCCTAGCTGGACCCGACCCCCATCTCATTCATTTGAATGAGCCAACTGGAGTCAGATAACATGGTTTTAGGTCCGGTCAGATAAATGGATACGGGGCAAAAATGAGCTGACCAGAGTCACTATCTGACTCGGGTCGGCTCATTCAAATGAATGAGATTGGGGCTGGGTCCGGCTGGGATACGTCTAACTTCTCCACATCTGTTGTTAACCTATGTGTTTTCCGCTTTGCAACATTTTACGATTTTGTGTATATATATATATAGATAGATATATGAACATGCACACATTTCAAATATGTTTGCAAGCCTGGCAGGATGAGTTCATTTCTGATGTGATTACACTTGACAATAAGCGAAACGGGTTTAGCCATATTTAAGACATTGTCAGTTTTAATCACTTTATATTTTCCCATTTATTCATTTACTTAAAGTCTTAATCAGAAGTCTTCACAAATGACTGTTGTGATCCTAATTTGTATAACAAACAGTTCTTGCTTTCACTTTATTATGCTTTTGTGTTAAATACAGTTGTACATTAAGGTAAAGCAACATTAGTTATTTTTGGACAGAATTTTTCAGGATAGGCTGTTGTGAAGAAGAACCCCATTACTAGATATTTTATAACTAGCATATGATTTTTTTCAACAGTTTTTGTCTATAATTTTTATTTGTCACTGAACTAGCGGGAGGATACTAGCTGCAATAATAGCTTCCATTCACTTCACACACACTTCAAAATACTGCTTCCCTGTGTCTATATAGCACACCCATAGAAGTAGCAGCAGCATGGAGAACATTATAGAACAGCAATGAGCAGCTATAAACCAAGCACTGGAGTGATATACTGTAGAACACTTACAGCAAACAGCTGCATCATTTCTATGCAGCCTCACTTCCTTTCAATAGACTTGAATGTGCAGCATGTCACTAATCCCTCAGTGAGCCAATAGACTGTCTTCAGTTGGATTTTTAGTAAAGTGAATGATTAATTCAGACGGGCAAGTAGAGAAGAAATTAGCCTTTTATGTAGAAAAGGTATTTTTTCTCTAATAATGTAATATTTGCTTGTATTATTAATTTATGTAAAGTACAATGAAAAAGGACAACAAGTAAACTTATTATTGCTTTAGCTAATTTTTTTTAATCTTCACAGTGTTAGGGTTCAGCAGCCCACTTTTTCTAAACTTGGCATGTCTGGAAGTCCTTTGTAAGAAAGGTAGTTGGCATTATTTGAGCCTCTTCTTTTTGAGCTATTCTTAATAAGACAAATTAAGTCTCCTTAGACACCAATCCCACTTTGTTGTCACTTTACAAACTTGGGTTTTTGCTCAAATTTGTCACATTACCATATACAATATTCTTAACCCAAGTTCTGGCATGAGTTGCTCAGTTAAAGTGAGTTAGTGGCTTCAGCTTAGGGATTCTGTCTTATGGGTGGCACAGAGTCTAAACTTGACATTTGCTTTCATTAGAGACTTAGAGTGCTACTGCTTGTTCACTCCCTCCTATATCTCCACAATCAACTGTGATCAGTATTATTGAAAAGTTGAAGCGTTTAAAACAGCTGACACAATAGGTGCAAAATTCCATTTAACATTAAAGGAAATCTGTCATCAGCATCACCTGCACTAAGCCTGTTACACAGGCTTGTAGTGCGGGTGATGCTGATTAAAACGCTATGTACCTTATTAAAAACCGAGCAGTGGATGTTTAGAAATCTTTATATTTACTTAACTGTCAATCACAGGCTTGGGGCTCATTTACGTCAGCGGGACTCGGCCGGCCATTGATGTAAAGTTTCCTGTGATCTAAAGTTTTTACAAGTGCGCATGCGTGGGTTAATGCTAGCGTAAACTTGCGCATGCACTCTTGTAAAAACTTTAGATCACAGGAAACTTTACATCAATGGCCAGCCGAGTCCCGCTTCCGAGTCCCGCTGACGTAACTGAGCCCCAAGCCTGTGATTGACAGGTAAGTAAACATAAAGATTTCTAAACATCCACTGCTCGGTTTTTAATAAGGTACATAGCGTTTTAATCAGCATCACCCGCACTACAAGCCTGTGTAACAGGCTTAGTGTGGGTGATGCTGATGACAGATTTCCTTAAAGCACACATACTGTACCCAGCCAGAAGCTTGACTAGGGGATAGTCTAGACCGCTGTGACCACCCATAACCCCCAATAATTAAGCATACACTGACTTGGTAGAAAAAGGCCACAGCAGCCCAATTGTATTAAATAACATATTTAAACAATATAAATAACCTTATAAATATTCACATACTAATTAGGTAAACATTACCCATAACATGAAAACAGTGCAAGAAGACAGTGCAAGAAAAAACAATCCTACAACGACTACCCCATCGGGAAAGGGACTTGAAGGCAGCATGAATCTTCAGTCTCCTACTTTACCCTTGGCCGTACCTCACCTGACCCAAGGGCACCTCTTTTGGAGACCATTTCCCTTTGGGACCGCCCCGGCAGGGATTTCCACCACCGGCTGGGTACCGCCCCAGCTCCACCATACTAATCTTTCCATCCTCTTCTCCAGATTTTCTCCCAATGCCTCCAAGTCCCCCTCCAGCCCCTGCAACAACGGGTGTGAGTGAGCCCTTACTCACGGCCTGCCACCCACAAAGCCACCGCCTGTTCCACCACCTCCCGAATGAAGAGTGCCCACAAGTCAGTCCCAATGGCGTTCAAATGAATGTCCCATGAAGGCACCTCCAAGTCTTGTGTCTCACCAGAAGACCCCCGTTCCGAGTAACAAAACGACCTACCGCCCTGTTCACATTTGCCTGGGCCCGGTTAATGCCCCGTACCGACCTTGCCTGTCACCAATCCTGCCGTGCCACTATGTCTGACCACACCAGCAAGATCCCAGGGAACGAAGACCAAAAACGCAACATATCCAGTTTAATATCCCGCATGAGGGACCTGGACGTCCTCACCCCCAGATCATTACCCCCCACATGCAAGACAATCAGGTCGGGGGCCCTATCCACCCCCAAGTAAGATTGGATAAAAGGTAGAAAGCCCACAGCATGCCCCCCTTACTCAACCACTGAACCTGGGCCACCCCTCTGTCCAACCCCAGCTGCCTCCCATTCTGGCGAACCACCACCCATGCGGCACCCGTCCGGACATAAGAGTGCCCCATGATCCACACGAGACATGGAGAAGGCCCTGAAAAGCACAAATCATACAAACAACCGCCCAGCAACGACACACTTACAACAAGCACAGTGAACTCCTAAAGTAACTGTGGATGCGCATACAATCTAAAACGCTCCGATTCCCAACGCCCAATCCTCTTAATTGCCTCTGGCGCCAAACCCCATTGTGCCGCCTCCATGGCCGCTCCCATTCTAAAGGAATGAGAGATAAACCCCCCAGCTGACCTGCCAAACAACCCCAAGCAACGCAGAAAAATCTGCATGAACCAATATCTGGACAAAAACTCTCCATTCTCATGAACCAACAAGGCCTCCCCCATTGCGGGTGAAGCACCATGAACTTCTAGAAGTATGCCACAGGGCACATAGGGGACCCACTCACCAAGGCCAGAAGCAACACAAACCCCCAGCCCAATTGATCCATCTTGGAATGTCTAATGCAGCACTCCAAAACAGACTCCTCTAGCCGAACATCAAACACCAACAAGCCACCCGCCCCCTTCCTGCTTGTAGAGACCAACTCAGAAACCCGAAAAGGCTCGAAGAAAGCCAAAACAAAGGCCAATTTAAACAGCACCACCTCAAAAACCGAGAAACACACATGCCCCAAAACCCCACGCAACTCCAACAACAGGCAAAAGGACACCGGATGCCAGGAGTCCCGGACCACCACCTCCTTCCTAAAACCCTTCGCCGCCTGCCGATCTAAAAAAGACTTGGTCACATCCCCCAAGCCCCGGACCTGAAACCAAAAGGCAAGTGCTGCCAACAGGTGCCCAAGCCCAGACGGAGACACTCCATCACTAAACAGCCTCCCCACATAAAATAAAACCAGCAACTCCCAATCACCTGGCCCGCGCACCCCACCAACCTCTAACAACAACGCTTCCCATTCCCCCCCAACAACGCCCATAACCAGTCTATGTGGCCGCACTCACAGACCTCTGCACCAGTGCCAGTGCAGCCCTCACACCACGTTCCACAGCCAATCTGGGCAGGGAATGCCCCGAACCTCCGCCTCCAGCACCAGCTCCTGAAACCGCTCCCACTGGAAACGAGAAAGAGAATCAGCCATGTCTTTGAGAACCCCAGGCACATGCAAAGCAACGAACTGCACATTCAAACTCAAACGCCGCAACACCATCTGCCGCAAAAGCCGCATCACCGGTGGGGTGTTCGCCGTCTGCACATTAACCGCCTGCACCACGCCCAAGTTGTCACACAGAAAACACACCTTCTGATGCCGTAGGCGTAGCCCCAAATCTCAACCGCCACCAAAATAGGGAATAATTCCAAGAGATTGAGCACCAAACCAGACACCTTCCACGCCTCCGGCCACTCACCCGCAAACCACTGACCCTGACAATAGGCCCCAAACCCGTGACTGCCTGACACATCAGTGAACAACTCAATGACCCAATTGGACACTTGCTGCTCCATCAACAAATACCTGCCTGTCCGGATTTGGCAGGCTGATGGTGGATCTTCTGTGTCAGAGAGGGATTGGCGTGGACCGTACCGGTGGACCGGTTCTAAGTTGCTACTGGTTTTCACCAGAGCCCGCCGCAAAACTGGATGGCGTATTCGCCTAAGGAAGAACTCCCTTGGACGAGATTCAGCAAAGCAGTCTCGGCTGAGGAGGCCGGGGCTGGCTTCTCAAAGACACTACAAACTTCAGCGAAGAAGGACTGGATTGTAGCAGTGGCAGGATCGTTGCGGTCCCAGAGCGGTGTGGCCCATGACAAGGCCTTTCCAGACAGGAGACTGACCACGAAAGCCACCTTAGACTGTTCAGTGGGGAATTGGTCCGACATCATCTCCAAGTGCAAGGAACACTGGGACAGGAACCCACGGCACAATTTAGAGTTCCCATCGAACTTGTCAGGTAGGGACAAGCGGAGTCTGGAAGTGGCAACTTGCTGCGGAGGAGAAGCAGGAGCTGGCGGAGGAGATGGTTGCTGCTGTAGCATGGCGGTCAACTGTGACAGCTGTTGTCCTTGTTGGGGCGACCATGGTGGCGAGGTCAGCGAGACTTGGCAGCGGCACTTCAGCAGGATCCATGGCCGGATCTACTCTCAGGATTCGGCAGGCTGATGGTGGATCCTCTGTGTCACAGAGGGATTGGCGTGGACCGTACCGGTGGACCGGTTCTAAGTTGCTACTGGTTTTCACCAGAGCCCGCCGCAAAGCGGGATGGTCTTGCTGCGGCGGTAGCAACCAGGTCGTGTCCACCGGTACCGGCTCAACCTCACTGACTGCTGAGACTGGCGTGGTACAGGAGGACTAGACAGAGGCGAGGTCAGACGTAGCAGAAGGTCAGGGCAGGGGGCAATGTTCGTAGTCAAGGGCAACAGTAGAAGGTCTGGTAACACTGGTAAGGGCACTCACAAAACGCTTTCACTAGGCACTGAGGCAACAAGATCCGGCAAGGACAGGAAGGGGAAGTGGGTTTATATACACATGGAGCAGGGAAGCGAATTGACACTGATTGGGCCAGGCACCAATTAGTGGTGCACTGGCCCTTTAAATCTTAGAGAGCCGGCGCGCGCGCCCCCTAGAGAGCGGAGCCGCGCGCCAGGACGTGACAGCCCAGGAACGGGACAGGTGAGTAGATTGGGATGCGACCCGCGGGCGGGCGCGTCCCGCTACGCGGATCGCATCCCCGCCGGCAGTGACAATGCAGCGCTCCCGGCCAGCGGGTCTGACCTGGGCGCTACAGAGAGGAGAACGCCGCGAGCGCTCCGGGGAGGAGCAGGGACCCGGAGTGCTCGGCGTAACGCTGCCATTGTACAGCCCCCAAAACTCCTGCCCCGTCAACAAATCCGCCTGCAGCTTGGCTGTCAGGGGCACAAAATGCAGCGGCCGCCGAACCCCCGCCATGGCCGCAGCCAACCAGTGGCAGAAAACCCGCCTCATCAGCAAGATTCGGCACACGATATTCAAGCGGCCCAAGAAAGACTGCAGATCATGCAGTTGGATCTTGCGCGCTCAAGCCACCGACCCAACCGCCAATCGCCGCTCCCTCAACTTCCGCTCCGGTAGCCAACATTCCATGGCAACCGTAACAATAATGATACCCAGGAACTTCAGCTTTGTAGCAGGCCCCTCCATTTTGTCGGGTGCCACCCGCTCCATAGTCTGCAACAATATGGCGCAGACCGCTGACCCCCCCAGGACCAAAGAACCAGAAGTCATCTAAGTAGTGCAAGATGAAAGCCACGTGCGACTCCGAAAGAACCATCCACTCCAAAAACGTGGCAAAATACTCAAAGTAAGCATACGAGATGGAGCAACCCATTGGGAGACACATGTCCACAAAAAACAACTCACCCCCCTCAACAACACCCTAACAAATGAAAACTGTCCGGATGCACTGGCAGAAGCAGGAACGCCGCCTCAATGTCAGTCTTAACTTGCAGCGCCCCGGATCCGTACCTCCAAACCCAGACCAAGGCCTTGTCAAAGGACGTATACGAAACGGCGCAAAGTGCCGGATCAATACTATCATTCACCGAGGCTCCCGCGGGGTGCGAGAGGTGATGAATCAGGAGAAATTTACTCGCCTCCAGGAAGTTCCGTAAATGGATCGGCCATCCGGCCCAAACTCACTTCCTTCAACAGCTTATCCCGCACAACCTCGGGATGGCGAAATGCAGAAACCAAATTCCTAACTCCCCCTACTGGACGGTCGGATTCACACGGAATCTGAAACCCATCGGTAAACCCAGCCGGCAACAAACGAGCAACCCTCCTATTGGGATACCTGTCAAGGTAATCCTTCCCACCCTCACTGGCATTGCCCCTCTTCTGGTCGGCATCCCCAACCCCACGCCCCTTCCCCTTCTTGAAACATCAGGACAAACTGTGCCCCCCCCCCCACACCGCATCTGGAACACTGGAACCAGAAGCGGCAGGACTCGCCAAACTTACACTGGCCCTCATTAAATTGCCAGCAGCAACCCTTACTGGCCTCAGCTGCTGCCGACCCCATCCCGAAAGGACTGCTGACTCTGCGAACTCCCAACCCCTCTAGGCGCAGAGATTAAACGTATCCAAAGACTAATGTCCTTGTGATCCCACCTCAAGGACGCCCGAACCACCTTCTGTTGATGGAACTGCTTGTCACAGCGGAGCCAAGCCATACCGCCATAAACACGGTATGCCTCCCCTATGGAATCAAAATGACAAAAAAGCCCGGAGCAGTGTTCCGGTGCCTTCTCCCCAAATATACTAGCAAGAATAGCGAAAGCCTGCAACCAATTCGCAAATGTGCGAGGAATGAGACGCCGCCTCTCCTCCTCCTCTTTCTAGGACTCGTCCATCTTAACCCGATCCAAGTTAAACTTCTCCAAGGGGAGCAGGGAAACAATTTCCACATACTCCACCCCCCCTTCCAAATGTGCTCCCTAAACTCCTGCTTCAAAATGAGCCCCCAGCGGGCCCTCAAAGCACACGTACAATTCCCCCCGCTCACCATCCGCCAAGCGCACATCCTCGCCACCCTTCACCGGGGCAGCGGCCGCCACCGCAGGTGCCCCACCAGCCAGCATACTCACCCCCATGGCCCCCCGAGGACCCGCCCACATCGGCAGCCGTCCCCACCACCACAGGAACCGGACTCCAACCTGACCACGCCGCCACCGGGGACCCCGCCTGCACCCCACGCCCATCCAACAACACCTGCACATCATGCATTAATGCTTGCAAGCCCTCCAAACCCCCCCCCACTCAACCCCAGAACTGTAGAAGGAGGTCGACTCACCAAAGCGTGCCGGCACAGTAGACCCGGCAGCCTTATATCCAGCAGACACTCGACGAACTCCAGCAGCAGCAGGCATAGCACCAAGGTCCGCAGCCAGTGCCACCACACTGCGAACTGCAGGCCGCTGGCCGGACATAGCAGGTCTCCTGGAAGCAGCAGCAGCACCAGCATCCTCCAAGGTCAGAGGGGGCATCCCCCCAAATTAGTCAGTGTCCGACATCTCCAAACCGGAATCCAGATCACCAGCAGCCAGGGGGGTCGGGGCTCCCTCCATGCCCCCCCTGAAGTCCAGAAGTGTCCTCCCTGTCAGAAACAGAAGATGGCTGTCGCCCCCCGCATGGGGGACGCAGCGTGGGAAACTGCAGAAGCTCCTCTCCTGGACGCAGGTGATGCACTTGCTCTCGTCCTAGCACGCCGGGCCCCACCGGCACGCGAAACTTCCGTGCCGGCCGCAGTCGCTCCGATGGATCTCCCCGGCTCCGTCCACTGCTCCTTGTCGCCTCGTCTCCGCCCAAGGCCTCCGCCACCTGCTGCCGCCCTGAGGGAATCCTCCCAGCCCCCCCCCCCACCGCTACACGAGCCACAGAGTGGGAGGAGGAAGCCTGATGGTTCCAGTTGGGGCTCCCATGGCGGCGGAATGAACGCGGGACCCCTTCGGGGCTCAGCCTCTCAGGCACCCCGGGACCTCCTCATCTTGGTGCGCGTGGACCGCGACTCAACTGACGGCCCCGCGACGCCTGAGACCCCAGCAACTGCGACTCCAGCCAGCCAGGTCCCTGTGCCAGTGCCTCCTCACGGACCCAATGCAGCAGATCCTCCAGGGACGCAGAAGCAGCAGCCATGGCAAGTACGTGCTGCAACTCTTCTTCTCCACCGCTGACTGACCTCCACTTCCTGTCCTGCAGAGTTCACTCCCCTAAGCCACCCCCTTTAACCCCACCTATGCTATATCCTCCCCCTGTCATGGGCCCCTCCTTTCCCATCCTGTCCGCTCCAGGGCTTCTTTAACCCCTTGGGGACGGAGCCCATTATGACCCTAAGGGCATTAATAACTCTGGGATGCTTTTACTTATAAATTTGATTCAGAGATAGTTTTTTCGTGGCATATTCTACTTTATGGCAGTGGTAAATTTTTGTTGATCCTTGCATCAATTCTTGGTGAAAAGTTAAAAAATTTGATGAAAAATTAGAAAATTTTGAATTTTTCTAACTTTGAAGCTCTCTGCATGTAAGGAAAATAGACATTCCAAATAAATTATATATTGATTCACAAATACAATATGTCTACTTTATATTTGCATCATAAAGTTGACATGTTTTTACTTTTAGAAGACATCAGAGGGCTTCAAAGTTCAGCAGCAATTTTCCAATTTTTCACAAAATTTTCAAAATCTGAATTTTTCAGGGACCAGTTCAGTTTTGAAGTGGATTTGAAGGGCCTTCAAATGAGAAATACCCCACAAATGACCCAATTATAAAAACTGCACCCCTCAAAGTATCCAAAATGAGATTCAGTAAGTTTGTTCACCCTTTAGGTGTGTCACATGAATAGCAGCAAAGTGAAGGAGAAAATTCAAAATCTTCATTGTTTTACACACATGTTCTTGTAGACCCAGTTTTTGAATTTTTACAAGTGGTAATAGGAGAAAAAGCCCCTCAAAATTTGTAACCCAATTTCTCTCGAGTAAGGAAATACCTCATATGTGTATGTCAAGTGTTCGGTGAATTTTGCTGAAATGGTTTTTGGGGGGCATGTCACATTTAGAAAGCCCCTATGGTGCCAGAACAGCAGAAAACCCCACAAGGCATACCATTTCACTAAAGTGCAATTTTTCCCCAAATTTACCATTTTTACAAAGGGTTATGGGAGAAAATGCTCCCCAAAATTTGTAACCCCATCTCTTCTAAGTATGGAAATACCCCATGTTAGGACGTAAAATGCTCTGCGGGCGAACTACAATGCTCATAAGAGAAGGAGCGCCATTGAGCTTTTGGAAAGAGAATTCGTTTGGAATGGTAGTCAGGGGCCATGTACGTTTACGAAGCCCCTGTGGTGCCAGAACAGTGGACCCGCCAACATGTGACCCCATTTTGGAAACTACACCCCTTACTGAATTTAATAAGGGGTGCAGTGAGTATTTACACGCCACTGTATTTACATGCCACTTTGACAGATCTTTGGAACAGTGGACTGTGAAAATGAAAAATAAAATTTTTCATTTTCACGGACCACTGTTCCAAAAATCTGTCAGACACCTGTGGGGCATAAGTGCTCACTGTACCCCTTAATACACTACATGAAGGGTGTAGTTTACAAAATGGGGTCACATGTGGGGGGGTCCATTGTTCTGGCACTATGGGGGCTTTGTAAACACATGTGGCCTTCAATTCTGGGCAAATTTTCTCTTCAAAATCCCAATGGCGCTCCTTCTCTTCTGAGCATTGTAGTTTTCCCGCAGAGCACTTTACATCCACATATGGGGTATGTTCTTACTCAGAAGAAATGGGGTTACAAATTTTGGGGGGCTTTTTTCCTATTTTCCCTTGTGAAAATGAAAAATTTAGGGTAACACCAGCATTTTAGTGAAAAAATTTTTTTTTTCATTTTCCCATCCAAATTTAATGAAAATTCGTAAAAACCTGTGTGGTGTTCAGGCTCACTATACCCCTTGTTACGTTCCGTGGGGGGGGGGGGGGGGTGTAGTTTCCAAAATGGGGTCACATGTGGGTATTTATGTTTTTGCATTTATGTCAGAACCGCTGTAAAATCAGTCACCCCTGTGCAAATCACCAATTTAGGCCTCAAATGTACATGGTGCGCTATCACTCCTGAGCCTTGTGTGCCCGCAGAGAATTTTACACCCACATATGGATATTTCCGTACTCAGGAGAAATTGCGTTACAAATTTTGGGTGTCTTTTTTTTCCTTTTACTGCTTGTGAAAATAAAAAGTATGGGGTAACACCAGCATGTTAGTGTAAACATTTTTATTTTTTTACACTAACAGGCTGGTGTGGAACCCAACTTTTCCTTTTCAAAAGGGGTAAAAGGAGAAAGACCCCCAAAATTTGTAGTGCAATTTCTCCCGATTACGGAAATACCCCATATGTGGCCCTAAACTGTTTCCTTGAAATACGACAGGGCTCCAAAATGAGAGAGCGCCATGCGCATTTGAGGACTAAATTAGGGATTGCATAGGGGTATTCTACGTCAGTGATTCCCAAACAGGGTGCCTCCAGCTGTTGCTAAACTCCCAGCATGCCTGGACAGTCAGTGGCTGTCCAGAAATGCTGGGAGTTGTTGTTTTGCAACAGCTGGTGGCTCCGTTTTGGAAACACTGCCGTACAATAAGTTTTTCATTTTTATTGGGGGGACAGTGTAAGGGGTGTTTTGTAGTGTAGTGTTTTGCCCTTTACTTTGTGTTAGTGTAGTGTAGTGTTTTTAGGGTACATTCGCACTGGCGTGTTACGGTGAGTTTCCCGCTAGCTCAAACTTGAAGCAGGAAACTTACTGTAAACCTGCCTGTGTGAATGTACCCTGTACGTTCACATGGGGGGGGGCAAACCTCCAGCTGTTTCAAAACCACAACTCCCAGCATGTACTGACAGACCGTACATGCTGGGAGTTGTACTTTTGCAACAGCTGGAGGCACACTGGTTGGAAAACCTTCAGTTAGGTTCGGTTACCTAACTCAGTATTTTCCAACCAGTGTGCCTCCAGCTGTTGCAAAACTACAACTCCCAGCATGTACTAATTGCTGAAGAGCATGCTGGGAGATGTAGTTATGCAACAGCTGGAGGTTACGCAACTACAATTCCCAGCATGCCGCGACAGCTGTTTGCTATTTGGGCATGCTGGGATTTGCAGTTTTGCAACATCCAGAGGGCTTTAGATTATAGACCACTGTACAGTGATCTCCAAACTGTGACCCTCCAGATGTTGCAAAACTACAAATCCCAGCATGCCCAGACAGCAAAGAGCTGTTTGGGCATGCTAGGAGTTGTAGTTTTGCAAGATCTGGAGGGATACAGTTTAGAGACCACTGTACAGTGGTCTCAAACTGCAGCCATCCAGCTGTTGCAAAACTCCATATTCCAGCATGCACAAACAGCTGTCTGGGCATGCTGGGAGATGTAGTTTTGCAACATCTGGAGGGCTACAGTCTCCCGCTGGGAGTTTAAGCAGCAGGGGAAAATTTGCTGCATCTCAAACTTGCAAAGAGAAACTCATTGTAAACCCCCGCCTCAGATCACTTCTTTCATTTTTTTAAAAGGCCTCTGAAAAATGAAAGTAGTGATTGGTTGCTATGGGCAACTGGTCAACTTTTCCTGTAGACAGGTTTTGATAAATATCCCCCTTTGAGTTGAGATTATGTTCTACAGAACAATGTTATGTTATTCCTGGGACCCAATGGATTGCTAGTGATCAACTAGGAAAGCAAGCGGCAGTATGCTGCTCATTTCCCAGCTGGCTGGCAGAGCCAACCTTTTTTTCTGTACAAGCCTCTATGCCGTGAAGAGGTTAATAGCGGTCATCAGCTTGATTACATTAGCTCATAGAAACTTTCACTCACAGTCTATAAGACGGGCGCTTCATAGACCGCCGGCGTGGTTGCCTTATTAAAGCAGAGATGGCAGTGTCATATATATATGTGTATATGGATACACACATATATGGTGGTCATTGTCAAGCTGATAACCTCTTAGGGTCACAGCCCATTTTGGCCTCAAGGATACAGGAAATTTTCATTTTTGCATTTTTTGTCTATTCCGCCTCTCCTAAGAGCCATAACTCTTATTTTCTTCTGTGGTTCAAGACAACTAGAATGATAACCATCTTTACACACGCTTCTATTATTGTACTAAATAAAAAAAAAAACTAAACAAACTAAGAGTTTTAACCAAAAAAAAGTATTCAATATTGCCCTCTTCTGACTCCCTACAACCTTTTATTTTATTTTTTCTGTATACAGGGTTGTATGAGGGCTCACTTTTAGTGCCATGATCTGTAGTTTTCATTGGTTTAGATTGCATATACTAATTGGTGCTATGCACAGGCATAACACTGATCAGTGTTATCTATGATCTACTTGTCTGGAATGTCGGAGGCAGACCAAAGAAGAAGACCCCATGATGACGTCAGAAGGCAGGTATGGAGACCTCCATTCGCCATCTTTGCTGATATGATCCAAACGGTCATGCCGTGGGTGATCAGATCAGTCACAGAACTGTGGCATTGCTGCATACGCTATGATCAATATTGATCGCAGCATTTAAGGAGTTAATAGCGGACATGGAGCGGTCACTGATGTCCACCATTACCTGAGGGTCCCGGCTGCTATCAGCAGTCTATGATGCGAACGCAGCTTCTGCACATGCTTCAGAGCTGGCGGCAGGATTCATGACATACAGGAAAGTCGTAGTGCACTTTGTCCCAGGTGCCCAGGGCATACTTTTACACTCTGCATCCTCTAGGGATTAAAGGGGTCAAGCTGGGGTGTATTCTTTTAATGTGTTGTTAGGGAATGCACATAAAATAAACATACTTATCCGGCCTGTTCCTCTGCTCCCTGCTGCAGTCGTCCTCCTTGTGGGATCAATGATGTGCGGACAGGAACTGACTCAGCAAAGTAATTGGTTTAGCAGAGAGTTCCTGTCTGCATGGCCTGTCATAAGAACAAGGAAGATCCGCAGGGAGTTTGCTTCTTTGTTATTTTCTATGCAGCTGAGCAACATATAGAAAAAGCCCTTCCTGCCTGGAAAACCCCTTCCCACTATTATGTGCGTGTATAAATATATATTTTCACACACACCAAATATTGGCACAGCACTCCAAGTAAAGGCGATTTATTTTCTCATGTTAATGCCTAACACGAGAAAATAAATCACCTTTACTTGGAGTGCTGTACCAATGTTTGGTTTCTATACTATGGATGGGCTTTGATCGGGTCACATACACCAAGGACTGATAAATAGTAATGCATATTTCAATTTGAGATATATATATATTTATATTATACATACAGATCAATCATGGAACATTAATTAGCACTTCAACTCTGATATATATTCATCGTGGGATCTGTTACCGTGTCATACTACATGGTGACAGAGCGGTGATGGCCACTATCATGGCTAAATACCTGCACCACTCTTAATCGTGAAGCAAGTTTTTGATTTGCCTGGACAACCCCTTAAATGCCTATGTATTTAGAATGGGATGTCCTAAAAACTTCTATAGGTGTCATGTGCATGTGTTCCAATACTTTTGGCCAGAGGTCTGCAAGCCTACAGTAATGTCGACCAAACCCAAAACTAAATGATCGGCTATAGATTAGTTTAATATGGCAAATTAGTTCTAATTTATGGGGCTTCAGTTGGTGGAAAAGCTGGATACAGTCCTAGGAGACTCTGGACTGCACAACTGGAGCACTCTGAGATCACTAAAATAATCGACGGCCAATCTGTTAGTTTACTGTTACTGTAGTTTTGCTCACCTATACATTTGTCCACTTAGGTCATATGAAATGGTGCATTAAATACACTAACAGTTCATGATCATATCATTGCTCACATTTCCATAGCCTTTTCTCTCTAACAAAATTCTCAAATAGGTATGGTGTTACCAGAGTTACTTTAGCGGACTAATGCAGAACCGTCACGAAACAGAATTGTGCCTAACACTTTATTTAGTGATATAGGTCCCAAAAGGTGAACAGTTCTCTTCAAAAGAACAAAAAAATTAAATCATTTAAAAATGTCATCACCTTGTGTGTCATTCTTCTGTAAATAATATTTCATTATTTGATGTCATTTAAAGAGTTGATCTTTTTTAGGCAAGCCCTTTATAAAAGTCACTATTAGGCTAGGTTCACACACTGGAATATCTGGGAAGAATTTCTGCTGGAGATCGAGCCGGTGGCACTAGGACCGCGCGGACTACATTGCCTTCCCCATAAACGGCAATGAATTTCTGAGCAGATCTCCCAAAAGATCCACCCAGAAATGCATTGCAGTCTATGGGGGCAGCAATGCAGTCTACTCGGTCCTAGCGCCGCCGGCTTGATCTCCAGCAGAAATTCTGCAGTGTGAACCCAGCCTTAGGCTAAGTTTCCACTTGTTTTTTTTCCAGGCAGTTTTTGAGCCAAAGCCAGAAGTGTATTCAAAAGGAATAGGACAAATAAAGGAAGGACTTATACTTCTCCTCCCTTATGGATCCACTTCTGACTTTGGCTCAAAAACTGCAGTGGCAGTTTTCCAAAAACTGCCAGAAAAAAAGTGGAAACTTAGCCTCAAAGCATATTGGGAAGACAGATGTGGGTGGTCTAAACAAAAGCTAAGATTTATATCTGGCACCTATAGCTGCTCTGTAGAGCTGATGACATCTCAGGAAACAAAATGCAGACTTTCATTTTAGTTCCCTATAACAGCTGACCATAGGGCAACCTAGCTGTGGGACCCCACGTGAAAAGCTGAGTTTAGGGGACTTTTAAAAAGAGTACTCCGGGATGTTAAAACTGTGTCCCATATTGTCGGCAGATAAAGGGATACATAATTGCCACCGCTCCCCAGGTGCCCCGTTTCGGCCTCCACCGCGATCCTCTTCCCTGTTGTCGCCGAGTCATACTGCACTCAGCCAATCACCGGCCGCAGTGAAGTCCCGCCTCGGCCATAGGCTGAGCGGCACTGATGTTTTTGGCCAGGTTTCGGTACCGTAAACTTCACACTGTGGCTCAGTCTATTGCCAGCCGAGGTGGGACTTCGCTGCGTGCAGTATGACTCACTGACCACCAGCAACCAGGAAGAGGATCGCGGCGGAGGCCGAAATGGGATACCGGAGGCACTGGGGGAGCGGCGGCAGGTATGTATTCCTTTATTTTATTTTTTACTGCCGGCAGTATGGGACACAATTTTAACATCCGGGAGTACTCCTTTAATTTGTATTAGAGCAGAAGAAGATTGCATCATCTATCAATGTTATAGGCAGCCTTTACTGCCTGAAAATCAAACACCAATAATGGATTATTTTAAATATATAGTATGGACTATGGGGGAGATTTCTGAAAATCAATGTAGAGAAAAAAGTGGAGCAGTTGTCCTTAGCAACCAGATTGCTTATTTTTAGAGGCACATTTTAAATTTATGGGAGCAATCTGATTGGTTGCTATGGGCAACAGAACTCTTCTACACAGGTTTTGATATATCTCCTCAAATGTATCCGACATAAATTGCATATGTTTACGTTATATATCCTGGGTGATTATCATCAACATTTTCTTCTCTTTGAAGTTCTTACTAACAAATCAAATGTTTTTAGACAATTTTTTTTTAATATAATCACAGCCTTGGAGTAATACATGTGTTCTGGTACAATTTTCAAGTTTCATTGTAAAAATAATATTCTTGATTTACAGTTACAAATTACAAGTCTCATTAAACAGCACTTAAATCCGATATTTACTAATAAACATCTAATAAAAACAAATTATAGCATATATATAGTTTTCTACTCAGGAGTTTAAGCCTTACACATGCACGTGGACATGAAGTGGAATAATGGTCATGTTTTACCTTAAAGAGGACCTGTGACAATTCTAAACAAAATGTTTAATCTTTAGAATTTTATTATAATTAAATAGCTGAAGGTTCCCTGATCAAACACCTTTTTTCAGTTTCTTGATATGCCCTCCTGTTCTTGAGATATGATGGTTTTTAGTTTCTTTCATGTGATGAGCAGGATTATGTAGTCTGGGGGTGTGAATGTTTTTACATGAAAGGGTGTACGCCTACTACACACGACTGTATAACTCCCCCATGACCTGATATTCACTCAATTAAAATTAAGTTTGTTCCCATCTGATTCCCTGAATTGTCAGACGAACAATAAACTCTAATATCTCAATAACAGAAAGTGCATCAAGAACCTGCTAAGTTGTGTACAGGACTACAGGGTACCCTCAGGCATTTTATAACTGTAAAATCAATTGTTTTCTTTGGGCTGGCCATAGGCCCTCTTTCAGTGAAATATTCATTGAAAAATCTAGATGATTACATACAAAACAATCCTTTATATACTTAGTTAAGGACAAACTAACCTGTTCAGTACAATGGAACTATACATGTCTAGTACACAAACATTTTTAACTATACTAATATTGCTCAAGCTGTGTGCTATAATGGTATTTTTTGCATAGGGAAATAATTTATTAACTAAATTTAGTTAATCAATAGGAAGAAAATAACTTTACTATCTGGCTTAATACACAACAGTTTTACAAAAAGGGTAGAAATGCAGGTTACTGTTAATGATTATACAAACCTACAGGGTGGCACAGTACTGGGTTTTAATACAAGTGGAATATACGTAACATTGTTTATAGCGAAAGGTTTGTGTCAATGAGATAAATTACATAAACTAGGTTTTAAATCATCACTGATCTGGACAGCTCTTTAACCCCTTAAGGACCACGGACGTATGAGTACGTCACTGCGCCCTGGATCTTAAGGACCAGGGACGTACTCATACGTCCGTGGGAATTCCGTCCCCTGCCGCGCGCCGGGCGGGGACCGGACCGGGGTGACTGCTGATATCGATCAGCAGTCACCCTGCGCAAATGCCCAGGGGGGTCATCAGACCCCCCCATGTCGGCGATCGGCACAAATCGCAAGTGAATTCACACTTGCGATTTGCGCGATTCCGGGTCATTACGGGTCCATAGTGACCCGGAATGTAAGGGGGATCGCGGGTGTCTAAGACACCCAGGATCCCCCTGAAGCGATAGGAGTGAGATGGCAGGGTTGCCACCCCTCCTATCCCTGCTATTGGTGGTCTAGATGCGACCACCAATAGCAGATCGGGGGAGGGGGGTTAACTTTAGTTTTCCCCGTCCTGCCCACCCATAATAGGCGGGGCAGGACGGGGAAACGATGAAGACCGGTGCCAAAGATCCACTAACCGATCCTGGCGGGCGACGGAGGCTGCGGGCGACGGAGATCGGCGGGCAGCGATGACGTGCGGCTGGATCCGACTGAAGCCGGTTAGTTGCCTAGCAACATCTGGAGGGTACAGTTTGAGACCATTATACAGTGGTCTCTAACTGTAGCCCTCCAGATGTTGCAAAACTACAACTCCCAGCATGCCCAGACAGCTGTTTGGGCATGCTGGGAGTTGTAGTTTTGCAACAGCTGGAGGGCTACAGTTTGAGACTACTATATGGTAGTCTCTGAACTATAGCCCTCCAGATCTTGCAAAACTACAACTCCTAGCATGCCCACACAACTGTTTGCTGTCTGGGCCTGCTGGGATTTGTAGTTTTGCAGCATCTGGAGGGCCACAGTTTGCTGTAGCTCTCCAGATGTTGCAAACCTGCAAATCCCAGCATGCTGGGAGTTGTAGTTGCGATCCCTCCAGCTGTTGCATAACTACATCTCCCAGCATGCACTTCGGTGATCAGTACATGCTGGGAGTTGTAGTTTTGCAACAGCTGGAGGCACACTGGTTGGAAAATATTGAGTTAGATAACAGAACCTAACTGAAGGTTTTCCAACCAGTGTGCCTCCAGCTGTTGCAAAAGTACAACTCCCAGCCTGCATGGTCTGTCAGTACATGCTGGGAGTTGTAGTTTTGAAACAGCTGGAGATTTGCCCCGCCATGTGAACGTACAGGGTACATTCACATGGGCAGGTTTACAGTAAGTTTTCTGTTTCAAGTATGAGCTGCGGCAAATTTTTCGCCGCAGCGCAAACTCCTAGCAGGGAACTCACTGTAAACCTCTGCCAGTGTGAATGTACCCTAAAAACACTACACGAACACATAAAGGGTAAAACACTACATATACACCCCTTACACTGTCCCCCCCCCCCCCCAATAAAAATTAAAAACGTATTGTACGGCAGTGTTTCCAAAACGGAGCCTCCAGCTGTTGCAAAACAACAACTCCCAGCATTTCTGGACAGCCACTGACTGTCCAGGCATGCTGGGAGTTTAGCAACAGCTGGAGGCACCCTGTTTGGGAATCACTGGCGTACAATACCCCTATGTCCACCCCTATGCAATCCCTAATTTAGTCCTCAAATGTGCATGGCGCTCTCACTTTGGAGCCCTGTCGTATTTCAAGGCAACCGTTTAGGGCCACATATGGGGTATCGCCGTACTCGGGAGAAATTGCCTAACAAATTTTGGGGGCTTTTTCTCCTTTTACCCCTTATGAAAAGGTGAAGTTGGGGTCTACACCAGCATGTTATTGTAAAAAAATTATTTTTTTTAACACTAACATGCTGGTGTTGCCCTACCTTTTCATTTTGACAAGAGGTAAAAGGGAAAAAAGCCCCCCAAAATTTGTAATGTAATTTCTCCCAACTCTGGGGGCGCACAACAAGGCCCAGAAGGGAGAGTGCGCCATGTACATTTGAGGTGATTTGCACAGGGGTGGCTTATTGTTACAGCGGTTTTGACAAACGCAAAAAAAACAAAACCCCACGTGACCCCATTTCGGAAACTTCACCCCTCACGGAATGTAATGAGGGGTGCAGTGAGCATTTACACCCCACTGGTGTCTGACAGATCTTTGGAACGGTGGGCTGTGCAAATTAAAAATGTTGTACAGCCCACTGTTCCAAAGATCTGACAGACACCAGTGGGGGGTAAATGCTCACTGTACCCCTTGTTACGCTCCTCAAGGGGTCTAGTTTCCAAAATGGTATGCCATGTGGGGGCTATTTTTTTTTACATATGCAAAAGTCGTGAAACCCATGTGGGGTATTAAGGCTCACTTTATGCCTTGTTACGTTCCTCAAGGGGTCTAGTTTCCAAAATGGTATGACATATGTTTTTTTTTTTTTTTTGCTGTCCTGGCACCATAGGGGCTTCCTAAATGCGACTTGCCACCCGAGCAAAATTTGCTCTCCAAAAGCTAAATGTGACTCCTTCTCTTCTGAGCATTGTAGTTCGCCCGTAGTGCACTTCAGGTCCACTTATGGGGTGCCTTCATACTCAGAAGAGATGGGGTTACAAATTTTGGGGGGTATTTTCTGCTATTAACCCTTGCAAAAATTTGAAATTTGCGGGGAAACACATTTTAGTGAAAAAATATTTTTTTTTTCATATGCAAAAGTAGTGAAACACCTGTGGGGTATTAAGGCTCACTTTATTCCTTGTTACGTTACTCAAGGGGTCTAGTTTCCAAAATGGTATGGCATGTGTTTTTTTTGCTGTTCTGGCACCATAGGGGCTTCCTAAATGCAACATGCCCCCCAAAAACCATTTCAGAAAAACTCACTCTCCAAAATACCTTGTCACTCCTTCCCTTCTGAGCCCTCTACTGCGCCCGCCGAACACTTTAGACATGTGAGGTATGTGCTTACTCGAGAGAAATTGGGCTACAAACAAAAGTATACATTTTCTCCTTTTACCCCTTGTAAAAATTCAAAAATTGGGTCTACAAGAACATGCGAGTGTAAAAAATGAAGATTGTGAATTTTCTCCTTCATTTTGCTGCTATTCCTGTGAAACACCTAAAGGGTTAAAACGCTGACTGAATGTCATTTTGAATACTTTGAGGGGTGCAGTTTTTATAATGGGGTCATTTGTGGGGTATTTCTAAGATGAAGACCCTTCAAATCCATTTCAAACCTGAACTGGTCCCTGAAAAATAGTGAGTTTGAAAATTTTGTGAAAAATTGGAAAATTGCTGCTGAACTTTGAAGCCCTCTGGTGTCTTCCAAAACTAAAAACATGTCAATTTTATGATGCAAACATAAAGTAGACATATTGTATATGTGAATAATTTTTTTTTTTATTTGGAATATCCATTTTCCTTACAAGCAGAGAGCTTCAAAGTTAGAAAAATTCAAAATTTTCAAATTTTTCATTAAATTTTGGGATTTTTCACCAAGAAAAGCATTCCAGAGTTATTAATGTTTAAAGTGACAGTGGTCAGATGTGCAAAAAACGCTCTGGTCCTAAAGGTGTAAAATGGCCTGGTCCTTAAGGGGTTAAAGGGGTACTTCAAAGGAGAAATTTTTTTTTCTAATCAACTGGTACTAGAAAGTTAGACAGATTTGTTAATTATGTTTATTTAACAATGTTAAGCCTTCCTATACTTATTAGCTGCTGTATGCTCCTGAGCAAACCTCTCCTGTCCTGGACAGTTCCTGACATGGACAGAGGTGGCCACAGAGCACACTATGATCAGACTGGAAAGAACTAGACTTCCAAGGCCGGATTAATGTAGAGGCGGATGGAGCTGCAGCTCCAGGCCCCTATATGAAAATAGGCCTAGTGGCTAGCATATGTTGCCTGTGATTACAGTATAAACACACAGTGCCAGGATGACCCTGTTGTGGCACCACTTAAAATGCTGCAGGCTTGGTATCCTGATTTGTGTACGCCATGTAGCACTCTTCCCCCTGCAGTAAACAGCAGTGTTGTATTGCGAGAGTCTGCTGCCACAGCCCGTGCCATTTTAAATTTTACCACAGACTAAGTTGTGGTGGACAGGACAGTCCCGAGGAGTGAAGGACACTGCCCTAAAGAGGTACAGTCACAATGAGTTCAGCTATTGTAAACAGATATGCCATTTCTCACACGAAAAATGACTTAAAATGACAATTTCTCACCTAGTTTTATCATGCTCCTGAATTGCATATCCTCTTAAAATATTTCAGCTATTATAAACATATGAAATTCAGTATCGTGAAAAAGCTAGGTGTAAATAGCTTTTCCATGTTCCTGAATGGCATATCTTTTTATAGCAGTACTACTTTATGCAGTGATTCATGTCCAAAGACCACAGACAGACCCAAAGATTACTGCCCCTAACTGCTAACGATTCCTAGAGGTTCAGCATGAGCCATGTGGTTGGACTTGGAAGCCAAATGTGGATCTACCTACCTACGTATAAGTGATATTGCAAAGGGGGCACCATTAAGGTGGAGGGTAGACCTACTTAATTGGGGATAATTAGCATAGAGGGATCAATAATGCAGGCTTTTTCTACCTGCTTACTCAATGGAGGATGTCTACTTACTATGTGGTGGTCCACTTACCTTATTTGGGGGGGGGGGGGGGGGGCGCATTACCACCATTTGGGCACTATAGATGGGGTACATGTATAGAGATGCAAAGGTTGATAGAAAACTGCTTAGCCTAAGATGATTGCCAGCTAATTGTGAGAAATTAGTCACCGCTCGTAGTCATGGTCTGGAGGCAGATGGAAAAGAAAAGGAAAGAAGACGACTCTGGGAAAGGTTTGGACTCACAGGTAACATCTTCTCTAATCAATGTGGGAGCTTTTACACATTGCATAGATGTTGAGCTTTTACACATTGCATAGATGTTGTTCCCACTACTAGGGGTCCCCATACCTACTAGGACACTAAGCAGTCCTGCAGCAGCATCAGATGATGACTCATTGACAAAACTGCATGAACAGACAAACTAATAAACTCCAACCACAAGGGAAGGACACGCCTCCCCAACCAATCACCTGCCACCACCACAAGGGAGGGATACACACACTCCCACCACGAACCAATCACCAATGAAAAGAGGTATTTCATTTTTTTATATCTATCTATATATATAATATATATTATATACACACACACACATATCTCTCTATAATATATAATATAATATATCTATCTATATGGGTAATAGAGGCATTAAAAAAAAAAGTTATAGATGTACAGTCGGGCAAAAAGTATTTAGTCAGCCACCAATTGTGAAAGTTCCCCCACTTGAGAGGCCTGTAATTTTCATCATAGGTATACCTCAACAATGAGAGACCTAAAATCCATAAAATCAGTCTGATTTTTAAAGAATTATTTGCTAATTATGGTGGAAAATAAGTATTTGGTCAATAACAAAAGTTCATCTCAATACTTTGTTATATTCCCTTTGATGGCAATGACAGAATTCAAACATTTTCTGTAAGTCTTCACAAGGTTTTCACATATTGTTGCTGGTATATTGGCCCATTCCTCCATGCAGATCTCCTCTAGAGCAGTGATGTTTTGGGTCTGTCACTGGGCAACACAGGCCAAAGGGTTTCTATGGGGTTGAGATCTGGAGACTGGCTAGGCCAGTCCAGGACCTTGAAATACTTCTTACAAAGCCACTCCTTCGTTGCCCGGGCAGTGTGTTTGGGATCATTGTCATGCTGAAAAACCCAGCCACGTTTCATATTCAATGCCCTTGCTAATGGAAGGAGGTTTTGACTCAATCTCACAATACATGGCCCCATTCATTCTTTCCTTTCCACGGATCAGTTGTCCTGGTCCCTTAGCAGAAAAACGGCCCCAAAGCATGATGTTTCCACTCCCATGCTTCACAGTAGGTATGGTGCTCTTTGGATGCAACTCAGCATTCTTTCTCCTCCAAACACGACGAGTTAAGTTTTAACCAAAAAGTTCTACTTTGGTTTCATCTGACCATATGACATTCTCCCAATCCGCTCCTGAATCATCCAAATGCTCTCTAGCAAACTTCAGACGGGCCCGGACATATACTGGCTTAACCCCTTATGGACCACAGGTTTTTCATTTTTTGCACTTTCATTTTTTCCTCATCGCCTTCTAAAAATCATAACGCTTTCAATAATGCACCTACAGATTCATATGAGGGCCTTATTTTTGTGCCACCAATTGTACTTTGTAATGACATCAATCATTTCATCAAAAAATTTACGGCAAACCCAGAAAAAAAATATTTGTGGGGCAAAATTGGAACAAAAAATTTTGTAATTTTTGGGAGCTTCCGATTCTACGCAGTGCACTTTTCGGTAAAAATGACACCATATATTTGTAGGTCCATTCGGTAACAATAATGTCCATTTTATATAGGTTTTCTTTATGTTACTACTTTAAAAAAAAAAAAAAAATACATGCACCAACATTAGTATGTTTAAAATTGTCCTCTTCTGACCCCTATAACTTTATTTTTCGGTTTACGGGGTGGTATGAGGCCCCATTTTTTGCGCCACGATCTGAAGTTTTTATCGGTACTATGATTGTTTTGATCAAACTTTTTGTACATTTTTTTAGGGTATAAAAAAAAGTGACCAAAAATATGCAATTTTGGACTTTGGATTTTTTTACGTGTACGCCATTGACTGAGATTTAAATTAACCTTATATTTTTATAGTTTGGACATTTACACACGTGTTGATACCACATTTTTATTATGTATATTTTTTATATGGAATTTGGGAAAAGAGGGGTGATTTGAACTTTTAATAATAAAGGGTTTAATGTGTGTTTTTAACCTTTTTACATTTTTTTTTTTTTTTTTTTTTTTTTACACTTTTAGGAGGAATCATTAGATTCCTCATACAGATCAATGTGGTCCATAGAACCACATTAATCTGTGGTGCTGCCAGGCTTTATCATTGTCAGAGCAGCAGCCAGCACAGGACGTGAGGCAAGCACTCCAGCTACATCCACAGTGGATGGCCCCCCCGCGATCGCACAGCAGGGGGGCGTGATCCACCCCACTAGACAACCAGGGAGCCGTTAAGGGTACCTTTAGACGCTGCTGTCAGCGGCGATCTAAAGGGTTAATTGCCGGTGGCAGTGATCGCCACATGTCTGCAATTAACACTGGCCCTCAGCTCCAAGAATCAGCTGAGGGCCGGCCGGTATGGAGCGGGAGTCGGGAGCCCGCGCCATACCTGCTTAACGGCACATGGACGTGTATACATGTCCATGGTTGTTAAGGGGTTAAGCAGGGGGACACGTCTGGCACTGCATAATTTGAGTCCCTGGTGGTGTAGTGTGTTACTGATGGTAGCATTTGTTACTTTGCTCTCCCAGCTCTCTGCAGGTCATTCATCTTGCCTGGAGCCCCAGATCGAGGGATATTAATCAGTGGACTTGTAGGTCTTCCATTTTCTAAAAATTGCTCCCACAGTTGATTTCTTTACGCCAAGCTGCTTGCCTATTGCAGATTCAGCCTTACCAGCCCAGTGCAGGTCTACAATTTTGTTTCTGGCATCCTTTGACAGGTCTTTGGTCTTGGCCATAGTGGAGTTTGGAGTGTGAATGTTTGAGGTTGTGGACAGGTGTCTTTTATACTGATAAGTTCAAAAAGGTGCCATTAATACAGGTAAAGAGTGGGACAGAGGAGACTTAACGACAATGGACGTAAATGTACGTCATGGTGACGTGGTACTTAGCGCACCATGACGTACATTTACGCGCCGCCATGATCGCGAAATGCCCGGCAGGTCCCGGCTGCTATCAGCAGCCAGGGACCGGCCGGTAATGGCGGACATCCGCGATCGCGCAGATGTCCGCCATTAACCCCTCAGATGCCGTGATCAATACAGATCACGGCATCTGCAGCAGTGCGGTACTTTGAATGGATGATCGGATCGCCCGCAGCGCTGCGGCAGCGATCCGATTATCCAGCATGGCGGCCGGAGGTCCCCTCACCTGGCTCCGGCCATCTTCCGGGGTCTTCTGCACTGGTCTGAGATCAAGCAGACCAGAGCAGAAGATGACCGATAATACTGAGCTGTGCTGTGTCCTATACATAGCACTGAACAGTATTAGCAATCAACTGATTGCTATGAATAGTCCCCTATGGGGACATAAAAAGTGTAAAAAAAAAATTATAAAAAAAAAGTTAAAAAAATGTAAAAGAAAAAAAAATTTGAAAAATCCCCTCCCCCAATAAAAAAGTAAAACGTCAGTTCTTCCCATTTTACCCCCAAAAAAGCATTAAAAAAATTAATACACATATTTGGTATCGCCGCGTGCGTAAAAGTCTGAACTATTAAAATATATTAATTATCCCGTACGGTGAACGACGTAAACGTAAATTTTTTTTTTAAAAAAGTACAAAATTGCTGCTTTTTTGGTCCCATTTTATTCAAAAAATAAATAATTCATGAAAAATTAATAAAAAGTAAAACCTAAGCAAAAGTGGTACTGAAAAAAACTACAGATCATGTCGCAAGAAATGAGCCCTCATATTGCCCCATATACGGAAAAATGAGAAAGTTATAGGTGGTCAAAATAGTGCAATTTCAAACATACTAATTTTGTTAAAATGGATTGAGATTTTTTTTTTTAAGCGGTACAATTACAGAAAAGCATATAATCATGGGTATCATTTTAAATCATACTGACCCACAAAATAAAGAAAACATGTCATTTTTACCGGAAAGTGTACAGCGTGAAAACTAAACCTTCCAAAATTTGATAAATTGCGGTTTTCTTTTCAATTTTCCCACATAAATAATATTTGTTTGGTTATGCCGTACATTTTATGGTAAAATAAGTGATGTTATTACAAAGTACAATTGGTGACGCAAAAAACAAGCCCTCATATGGGTCTGTGGATGGAAATTTAAGAGAGTTATAATTTTTAGAAGGCAAGGAGGAAAAAACGAAAATGCAAAAATAAAATTGGTCCGGTCCTTAAGGCCAAAATGGGCCTGGTCCTTAAGGGGTTAAAGAAGTTGTTACAGGTCTGTAAGAGCCAGAAATCCTGCTTGTTTGTAGGTGACCAAATACTTATTTTCCACCATAATGAGAAAAAAAAAATCCATAAAATCACATTGTCTGATTTTTTTAAATAATTTATTTTCAAATTATGTCTCTCATAGTTGAGGTATACGTATGATGAAAATTACAGGCCTCTCTCATCTTCTTAAGTGGGAGAACTTGCACATTTGGTGGCTGACTATATACTTTTTTTTGCCCCACTGTACATGGTCAGAATTAGCTACTGAGTAACTTTTTCTTGTGTGGGATCTAACAGGTACGCTTTAACTCTCAAAACATAATTTTGCAGTAAGGCAATACGTTATAATATACTGGCAGTTTTTAGTAAAGTTGTAAAAAAGATGAATATATTCTCATAGATCCTTTGAAAAAAAGTGTGTTTTTGTCATATTGTTGGAGAAACCATACAACATACTGAATGAGAAAAAAAAACAAAAAAAATAAATTAAAAAAAAACACGCCAACCAGGGAAGCTAGCCATAACTCTTCCACTAGCAAAGCCTTCTTTTTTTATTTTCTGTTGGCCAAGGGTCTGTTCACATCCGTTGGCAAGTCTGTCGGAACAACGGGAGTTTAGCTGAGAAGCGCATGCACTATTTTCTTTCTCCATTAAACTTCTGTATTCCTGATGGACCCAATTCAAATCAAATGTGACCCCTCGGGACCAAATCTATAGATATTTCTTTATGCTATAAGTCCAGAGTGGGTATTCCTAAAACCCCTCTTTATGGTAGCATGCTTAAAAGGCCATACAGCAAGTCCATAATAGGTGTCTGACTCTTTTAGGAAAACCTACTGGGGCTCAGATTTCTCAATCTGTCTGAAGACAAAAAAAAAAAAAAAAAAAAATCTGTCTTATTTGCCCATAGCAACCAACCAAAGTTCTGGTTTCATTTTTCCAAATCAGTTAGAGAAATGAAAGCAGAGTTGCGATTGGTAGTTATTGGCAAATCAGAAAGTTTTTGTCTTCAGAAGGATTGATAAATCTGAGCCACTGTTCATAATCCGTGACCCATATTTAGCAATACTGTCTAACAGTTAGGCTCGGTTCAGACTACGGAATTTCCGACAGAAATTCAGTCGTAAAATTTTCGTCAGAAATTCCGCTTGCTAAAATGTCTAGTGTAGTGAATGGTTTTCCGTTCACAAATTCACACTTTGGAATTTGTGAAGCGGAAAATCCGCTTAGTAAATCTGCTTAGAAATTTACGCCTGAAGAAAGGCGGTGCTCTTTCTTCAGGCGGAATTCCTCGTGGAACTCATTGCAGTCTATGGGAGACTGCAGTGTCCGCGTGGTCCTAGGAAATTTGCTGCCCGGAGATTCCGTAGTCTGAACCTAGCCTTAGACTAAACAATCTCCAAAAGGTGCCAGATTTATCACAGTGGCTCTGATTGATGAATCTGGTGCATCATTTGACCAACAATTAGTTGGCTTGCCTTACTCCAAAATGTTACACCACACAGATTGAATGCAAGTCGCACCCCCTCCTTATCAATCAAGGTGGAAAAGGGTCTAAAACTCATAAAATGTGCCACAAATGAAGCCAGGAATCTGGAGCTTTTGCATTATAAATCTTCCCCATAGTCTTAACCATGCTACAATTAAAAACAAGTTTTAACAATGAAGCTAGACTTGCACTTCTTTGAATCATAAATCACCACCAATATGCACCAGCATTAAGTTGTCACCTCGCTGATAGAGATGAGCGAACTTACAGTGATTCAATTCATCACTACCTTCTCGGCTCGGCAGTTGCTTACTTTAGCCTGCATAAATTAGTTCCGCTTTCAGGTGCTCCGGTGGGCTGGAGACTCTCTCCTAGGACTGTATCCACCTTTTTCAGCCACCGGAGCACCTGAAAGCTGAACTAATTCATGCAGGATAAGTCATCAACTGCCGAGCCGAGAAGTTTGTGACGAATTGAATCACTGCACGTTCGCTCATCTCTACTCGCTGACATGTTGAGGTGATGATAATGGAAGACAATTAGAAAGTACCAGGATCCAAGTTGCTAATTTATTTGGGATTGTTGTGTCTCTGACTCAAAAATACTTTATGGAAGGGATAGTTTGGGTTACGAACACAAAAACTGGTAATGACAGGATTTCAACTGCCTTTTGGTTAAATTTTTACATCGCAAGGTTCAGTATGGCTTTACTTTTGTTAGTGTTTAGATATTACAGGTTACGACAGGTCACAACTAAACTTTAAAATAACATAATACAATTCCAGTAAAAATAGATCATAAAAATATAAAATTATCTAGAACTAGTTTTAAAACATTATTCACACATAATAAAGTGCACAAGTTGCTTTTACAGGGAGGTCAGTTATTCTGTGGACCGTATATATAACAAATAACCCAAAAAGTATTAACATGTGCCAAAATACTTAGTATTACAGCTAAGAAGGAGTATCAAAAAATTTTAAAATCAAAATCACAAGAAAATATACGTAATCATACCTAGCGTCACTGAACATTAGAACATACTAGAACCCATTGTTACCAAATTTGGGACAATCAGGTCTCCATTATATCAAAAGCCACTCTGTGTACTAAATAAAAATACACTCAATGGGGATATTTATCAAAACCTGTGCAGAGGAAAAATTGTCCAGTTGCCTATAGCAGCCAGATTGCTTCTTTAATTTTTAACAAAGCCTCAGTAAAATGAAAGAAGCGATCTGATTGGTTGCTATGGGCAACTGCACCACTCTTCCTCTGCACTCTCTCCCAAAAGCTACTTTATTAGGTATACCTACTTATTTGCTAGTTAAGTCATATAGCTAGTCAGCCAATAACATGACAGCAACTCCGTGCTTTAAGGCATGTAGATGTGGTCAAGACAACATGCTGCAGTTCAAACAAAGCATCAGAATTGTGAAGAAAAGGGGATTTAGGTAACTTAACTCGGCATGCTTGTTGGTGCCAGACTGGCTGGTCTGAGTATTTCAGAAACTGCTGTTCTACTGGGATTTTCACACACAACCATCTCCAGGATTTACACAGAATGGTGCAAAAATAAAAAAATGATTAAGCAGAAGTTGTGTGGATAAAATGTCTTGTTAATGTCAGAAGAATGGACAGACTGGTTCGAGATGACAGGGAGTTTAAGTTCTCCGACTGTATCTGGCTGCTAGATTCACAAAATAATATGTGAATGACATAAGAGGCTTTTCTAGCCCATTGATTCCAGTATACACTGGTTGGGAGCGTAGTGGATACTATAAGGCTAGGTTCATGCGGCAGAATTTCAGTGCCAGATTCCGCTGCAGCAGAGTCCCGTTAAATTCAACAAGATTCTGCTGCGCTGTGCACACTGTGAAACTTTCCGTGTCTGCACAAAGAATAAACATGTTCATTCTTTGTGCGGAGACTGCACGGAATGCATAACCATCTAGGAGACGGCACATTCCTGTGCGGTCCTAGTGCCGGCAGATTATGCTGATGCCCCGCAGTTCCATAGTCTGAACATAGCCTAACAATTTGGACACATCAGTATTAGGGAGTTAAAAGCCACTTAGTGTACTGATTGGGAATATGATATATTTGAGACCTGATTGTTTCAATTTTGGAAATAATGGGTTCTAGTGTGTACTAATGTTAATTGACATTAGGCACAACGTGCATAATTTGCTTTATTTAGACTAGAGATGAGCGAACTTCCAGTAATTCGATTTGTCACAAACTTTTTGGCTCTGCGTTTGCTGACTTTAGCCTGCATAAATTAGTTCAGCTTTCAGGTGCTCCGGTGGGCTGGAAAAGGTGGATACAATCCTAGGAAAGTCTCCTAGGACTGTACCCACCTTTTCCAGCCCACCGGAGCACCTGAAAGCTGAACTAATTTATGCAGGCTAAAATCAGCAAACGCCAAGCCGAGAAGTTCGTGATGAATCGAATTACTGTAAGTTTGCTCATCTCTAATTGAGACATACAATGGAACTATGATTTTATATTAATATTTTTTCAATACTCTGCTTCTTAAATTGTATTAAAGGGGTAGTCCAGTGGTGAAAAACTTATCCCATATCCTAAGGACAGGGGATAAGTTTCAGATCGTTGGGGGTCCGACTGCTGGGACCTCCCCGCGATCTCTCTGTACGGGGCCCCGGCTCGCTGGCCAGATAGCGTGTGTTGACCACCGCACAAAGCGGCGGCTGACACGCCCCCTCAATACAAAACTCTGGCAGAGCCGGAGATTGCCGAAGGCAGCGTTCCGGCTCTGCCATAGAGCTGTATTGAGGGGGCATGTCAGACGCCCACGAGCTGTCACGGCCCCGTACAGGAGATTGCAGGGTTGCCCCAGCGGTCGGACCCCCCGCGATCTGAAACTTATCCACTATACTTAGGATAGGGGATAAGTTTTTCACCACTGGACAACTCCTTTAATAAATTAGAAGTTTTATATAAAAATCTTTTTGTACAAGGTATTATTAACTCCTTTGGGTTATTTGTTGTATATATATTGTGGCACCTTCCCATATGTCAGTGGGCATTCTGTGGACTGAGCTCACATTTCTGCCAGTGAACTAAAAACCTGAATTGCTTTACACCTTATAAACAAAAAGAAACCTGTGCTGCATTTATAACCTTTCTATTCAAAGTTTGCTTTACTTATCTTCCAATTTAACTTCCTTTACAATACCTGAGGATTCAGTAACATCAGCAGTTGATAAAGTAACAGGCGATAGGTTGCACAAACAATCTGTATTGCCCTCATCTGGGGTATCAACTATTATTAGGCTGACTATATTATTTTTATCTCTATGTTCAAGGTCCTCTTTGCCAGTGACTGATATAATGGCAGAATCCATGGGTGGGTTCAAAACTGCTTGTTGAGAATGTTGTGAGTTGGGGCCATTATTTTCAGATTCAATTTTAGACCCATGCTCATTTCCAGCATCATCATCTACATCTTCTACATGACTGTTCACTTCATTCAGCTGTTCTAAGTCATCGTCATCCACTGAAGAACTTTGCAACCTTTCTAAACTATGCTCAATTTTGGAATCCTTGAATTTTTGTGTATTTTTTTTTGAAGATCTGCTGAAGGTTGTCTTCTTAAAAGTTTTATTTTGTCCAGACTTCGTCGGTGGCCCCCAAATAAAGTGCTCAGGGGGTTGGTAATGAAGAGAAGCAAAACGTAACAATTTTCTCCTTTCCTTACTCTTCTTGACAGTGTACACAAAATACTCTAATGAACTTTGTTTCATGTTTGGGATTGTATTTTTAACAATGGACTCTTCAAGAAATGCCTTCACCAAAGGAAATTTGAAATTTTCATATCCAAGTTCTCCAAGACTTTTTAATATACGAGTAATTCTCAAGTAGTTGTGCTGAGATCTAGAATGATAAAAAATTATTATATACTGAGCTTTCCATAAATAAAAACTAGTATCTGCAAAAATGGGTGACGCATAATAAAACCAACATATGTAAAATCTAGAAAGACAGGAGTTTCCAACAACCATTACCATGCACTTTCTATACAGTTTTCTAACCGTATAACAATGTACGCTAGAATCTCCCAATAGCGGGCACTCACGTGGAAAAAACAAAAACAAAACTACAATTTACAGTAGAATCTCCCAGTGCAGTTTAATAACCCCTTATCACCCCCTGTACCAATTCAACCCCCTCGTGCTATTTTGTTCCCCCCCTTGATCCCTCAGATGCCACTTCATTCCCCCCCCCTTTAACCCCCTGTGCCATTTAATTCCCCCTTCATCCCCTTGTGCCACTTTATTCCCCTTGAGCCCTGTGCCACAAAATTTGCCCTTTATTACCCTCTGTGCAAATTCATCACCACGCTTGTGCCACTTTATTCCCTCTGTGCCTAATCATCCCCCTCACCCCTTGTGCCGCATCACTTTTCCCCTTCTCTCCTCCCACTGTTCTTCTTACTTGGCCAGCAGGCGCAGGCTCAGGGGCTCTCAGCGGGTTGGACATTCTCATGATGTCCTCTGTGCTGCACTCAGAGCTGTGAGCAGCAGCCTCTGCCAGCAGTAACTAGTGATGTACCTGACGTCACTCTTCAGTGCCCACAGCCGCCGCTGCTGCTCTCAGTAAGTAGAGCACAGAGGACTTCAGGAGAACATCCAACCTGCTGAGGGCCCCTCCACCTGAGCCTGCTGGCCAGGTAAGAAGAACAACAGGAGGAGGAGGGAAGGGGAAAAGTAATGTCGAAAAAGAGGTTAGAGCGGGGAGGGGTGGGGGGATTGATGACTTGGCAGAGGGGGATAAAGGGAGAATGAAATGACACGAGGGATGAAATGGAACAGGGGGTGGTAAAGAGGAGGTGATGAATTTGCACAGGGGGTAATAAAGGGGGAATTAAATGGCACGGGGGAATCAAGGGAAAATTATGTGGCACAGGCGGTAATTAAAGGGGTTGTGAGCTGCCCTGACTTTCGGAGCTCCGCTCACAGCGTCCGGAAGTTCATTACTCCGAACGCTGTGTGCGGGCTTCCGTATTCGCGGCCGCCGGGCGTGACGTCTCGCCCACCCCTCGTGACGTCTCGCCCGCCCCCTCTACCAAAGCCTATGGGAAGGGGGCGTGACAGCGGTCGCGCCCCCTTCCCATAGACTTTCGTTGAGGGGGCGGGCGAGAAGTCACGAGGGGGCGGGAGAGACGTCACGAGGGGGCGGGAGAGACGTCACGCCCGGCGGCCACAAACACGGAAGCCCGCACACAGCATTCGGAGTAATGAACTTTCGTACGCTGTGAGCGGAGCTCCGAAAGTCAGGGCAGCGCACAACTCCTTTAAGGTGGGGATGATTTGGCACAGGGGATCAGAGGGGGGGGGGGGGGGGGGAGGCGAATGATGTGGCTGGCGGATGTACAGAAGCAGGAGACCACTGTTTAAAACAGTGGTCTTCTGCTTATGTGCTGGGAGCCCAGACCCCTTTCTGGGGTATTGGCTGTACCCCCCTGATGGCCGCCCTGCGTACAAGGAAGGGCCAACACAAACTTTGTTGTGGAAGTGTTTTGTCCCCTTTTGGGAGTGTTCTGTCTCCTGTTGGGAGGAGTGTCTGCATCCCCTATTTGGAACGTCCCCTATTCGAAGGGTGCAAATACATTAAAGGGGTACGCTGCTGCTCAGCGTTTTGAACAAACTGTTCCGAACGATGCAGCAGGCGCCGGGAGCCCGTGACATCATAGCCCGCCCCTCATGATGTCCCGCCCCCTCAATGCAAGTCTATGGGAGGAGGTGTGACAGCTGTCACGCCCCCTCCCATAGACTTGCATTGAGGGGACAGGGCTATAACATCACAAGCTCCCAGCTCCAACGTTCGGAACAGTTTGTTCCAAATGCTGAGCAGCACAGTACCCCTTTAAGTCTTATGGGACTCTGCCGGGGATTTAAAAAAAAACGAAAAAACTGTCCGCTATTGGGATGTGTCCCCTAAGGGAGATTTTACTGTTTGTTTCTTTCATTTCATTATATTATATGGTTTCTACTGACTCTTTAGTAAAAAATTTCAACAACTCCTCCTAATAAATGGAACACTGCAAATTAATGCAACATGACGAATTAGCCTTTCCTCCATTTACACTTCAAACATTCATAACCTATGGCTAAAACAACAAACCTGTACCATCACACTGGTGTAATGACAGAGGCTGCTCCTATTATATGATAGGTAGTGTGGAAAATGATTACATCATGGAGAAAAAAAAATAAAAGCACACACACACACACAAAGCCTATACAAACCTAACAATGAGGAATGATCTTTGGAACGGCATGAGGTGTGGAACGCTTTTGTCTTTTACACATGTCTAAAAGTCTAGATCTAAGAACATGTTTTATGAGGCTTCATAATAACATTTAACTTCACTTAACAAAAACATCTATTATTACCTTTTCTACCGAAATCCTAAAGTCAATATTTAAATATTTTATTTTTTGAAACATCCATTATCTTGTTCCATTCTGTTTCAGCATCTTTGAATTCCTAAAGTACCAAACATCAGAGGATACCAAACATGGAGCTCTTGGGATCAGTTGTAAAATCTCTATCTCATGGCCCATCTAACAGACTCATTTAGTTTATAATACTCTTACATGACTTAAAGGGCATTTGGGCTCACTTAAGTGCCAATGAGCAAGTTTGACTGCAACCCCTGTACTTTATAAAAGTTACAACCTTGCCTTGCCATGAAAAGGTTTTCTCACACATATATTTCTGCCTAAAAAGTTAGATTTGTAACTTGAAAACATTGTATTGATACTGCTAACAAAGACAAATGTAATATTAGGCCATGTTCACACAGTGTATTTTTGGTCGTTATTGTGGCTGTAAAAAATACACGTCCTTTTCTAAACATGCAAAGTTGTCGAAATCACTGCAAGTTGTTTTGTATTTTTACTGCAGTTTTTTTCTGCTTTACAGTTAGGTTTTGTTATTCTGGCCATTATTTATTTATTATGGTTGCAAATAATGACCACACTTATTTTAACAGCTTTTTATTTATAAAAATAACCAAAAATAAACAAACACATGCGCTCCTCAGTGAAAGCGCCAGGATCCCATCCTGGTGATCACAGGGGGCCCCAGTGGTCGGACTCTCCGTGATCAGCTACTTATCCCCTATACTGTGGCTAGGGCATAAGTTAGCTTTCACTGGAGTACTTCTTTAAATGGCAAATAGAAAACATCAAGTGGACTGAACAAAACTGTTATGTTGCAGTGTGCGTCAGTATAGTCTTATAATTCAAATTTTTAGGGTAGGGGCCTAGTGAAATACGTACGTTAAAGGAGTATTCCGGGCAAAAACATCTTATCCCCTATTGAAAGGATAGGGGATAAGAGGTCTGATCGCGGGGGGGGGGGGGGGGGGGGGGGGCGCCGCTGGGACCCCCCACGATCTCCCTGCAGCAGCCCGCATTCTATGCGTGGCTGCATCTGAAGCTTCGGAAACCGCCGGGTTGCTGCAGGGAGATCGCGGGGGGTCCCAGCGGCGGGCCCCCCCCGCAATCAGACATCTTATCCCTTATACTTTCGATAGGGGATAAGATGTTTTTGCCCGGAATACCCCTTTAAGACCTCATAGCCAGATGCCCCTTACCAAGTGTAACCAAAACCAATGGGGACATTGGGGGCGTGATTTCAGCCACACACTCATTACTGTGGGGGAACTTAGCCTGAATGCTATAGAACATACTTCATTTGCTCCAAACGATACCAGAATAAAACTGTTTATTATCTCATAATTACAATTACCCAAGTGCTATTAATGAAAATGATAAGGAGCAGAATAGTCAGACATGTTATTGTAATATACCTGTAAATGACAATGTTCGAGAAATATACATACTCATTTAAGTGCTGGAATCTATCAAGCCAGTTTGCAGACCGTGAAACACTGCCATTCTTGTCCACAAGTTTTAACCCAAAAAAATCCAGCATCATCTTGTATGCCAAAATAAATCTTTTAATAGCTTCTTTTGTTTTTTTAAACTCCTTGGAAGAAAAGACAAAAAAAAAATAAAAAATTATATGCTTAGTCCACAAGTTACATAATCAAAGATTTTACAAAATCACACTGCCATGTCAGTGTCATACACAATACCATATACTTATCCCTTTATAAAGCTGATGTGGGTTTAAACTAGGTGTCATAAGTAATTGTCTAAATAGAAGCTCTTGCTGTTGTAAGGATTGTTAGACCTAAAAAGTGACAGGAGACATTTTTACATAACGTGTAGATAGTCAAAAACTAATTCTACGAGTGTAAGTTTAATTTGTATATATTAGTTGGCTTACTTTTTGCCAAAACGGTAGTGCATTTGAACAAACTGACATGTCATAAGCTGTAAACAGTATGTTTATGTGCTAAGACCTCCCCCACCAATTGCTAGGATGGAGGGGCAGAAATGCTTAGTGAGCACTGAGCATATTCATTACTGCAAAGTAAGTCGGCTTTCACACTATAAAGTTCTTTCGTTTTAAAGAGCAGTTATAATGTTTCGTTATGAAACGACCATTACAAAATTCCATTTAAGTTTATGGAATTTTTACATTACCTACCTTTCATAGCCTGTTATTAATAACAAACGGATGTTATTTGTGTCGGGAGAAAAAAAACGGTACATGCACTATTTTTCTCCAGTCACAAAATAACGTCAGTTATTAATAACTGGCTATGACGGGTTAAAACGGATAATGTAACGACCGAATGGGATTTTGTAATGGCCGTTTAACGGCTTTTTTAAGGGTTTTCATACCAGAACATTAGAACAGCTCTTTAAAACGGAAGAACTTTGACAAATGTGTATACTGCTTAGGCTGCTTTCACACTATTAAGATCTCATAGGGCGAGATTAATCATTGCATTTAGAGCTTTTTTTTTTGCTTACTCCGGGCACACAAAATATCGCACATGTGCCTAAGCACTTTTGTGGGCATGTATAAAGTAGAAAACAGCCTTACCTAAGCAACTTTCAGTTTTTACTTGCAATGGTTGCGAATGTCGCATGTAGGCATAAAATAAATGTTGCAAATACAGCTAGGTCAGACCTGGCTTACAAAAATGCCTTTGGAGGGCACTCTTAAAAAGTCTCACAAAAAGTCGCAGAGGAGATGAGAAAATATACAAAATGGTGTTCTGAAATTATGTTTTTTTTTTTTTTTGATTATGTGTACCAAATTTTTCAACCCCCTCTTGAAAGTATGATAAATGTGTTGCTCATTAGCAAAACAAAAGCAAAGAAACAAACAATGACATTTCTCCATAGATTTACATTGAACCTGTATACCACAGTCTTGCCTTTCTGAGGAAAGCAGAGCTGAAATGGAGGGAGATAGTGCTCAGTGAGAGCTTCTGTCTTTATTTTATAGATCGATTGGGGTCTCGGCAGCAAAACCCCAACTATCACAACTTTTGACATGTCCCTATACCATGTCAAGTTTTTTTTAAATGATAGGATGCACTATAAGCCATGCCCCTTTTCAAAGCACCCACATCCACTTTCTGATAAGCTATGCCCCCTTTGAAAAGGTGGTGCATGTTAGCCAGTTTTTTTTGCGCAGTCAGTTTTAATTATCTCAAGTGAAATATATGGGGTGTATTTTCAACCGTGGATTATATATGGAGTAGATTGCATAGTAATAATTTGTGTATCCAATGAAAAGGAAAATGAATAACTCTATTGCACTTTATAATCTTCCATAGAATTTTAAATGAAAAAGCATTACATTTGGAAAATGAAAGTAGCGACCTGACTGGTAGCTATGGACAACTACATAACTTGCACTGCACCTTCCCATACTGCTTTGCCAGTTCAAGAACAGAAAATTGTCTTTCCTTTTCATTGCAAAGCCATGTTGCACATTCTCCAACCAAATGTAAATGAGACAGAAGAGAAACTAGATTGGTTTTATCTTTTTAGACATTTCAATGTGGAGTGTTTGTATCAAATCCTTAGTATGGTCTTTTGTTTGACATAGTTTTACTCTATGTTGACTTAATGTTAAAATGCTTCTGAAGTTGGGCAAATGTCATAAAATCAGTTGTTTCAACAAAGTGCATGCAAGATGAAACATCATGAGAATTTCATAATAAAATAATCAGATTGCACTAAACCCAGTCAACACAATACGGTTTTCATTTTATTTTTTAATTACATAAAATGCCTTAATGTCAGATGGAGACTAACATGTAAACCTCTGTATTTTGTGTTTAGAAGAGGCACAAAGCACTCAAAAAACGAGACAGCTTATTAAAGTCAGCACCAGGGTGACAATAAATAGGAGGCTTTTCTTGTCATCTGCTCATCTAATATTTCTCACTGCTTGATGTATTATTAGATGTCATATGGGAACTTCTAAGATCAATGATGTCGCGGTCTCCGTTTCCGAGGAATGCATAAGAACAGCAATCAGGTCTCAGAGCAGTTAAGATAAATTCATGCTCTTTTCACAATTGATCCTTCACTTTTAAAGAAAAAGTACTTTTCATTAAAAGTCTTCATGACAGAACATTGGTAAAAGGCAGCATTTTTATTGTTTATTAAGAATCAATTCGCAGCAAGTATTTACAATTGCTTCTCGTATTAATACAAAGCTGGTTTTACCTCAATTTCATATGAGGTCAGCTCCTTAGCGTAAAAATTTAAGCCTTGCTCTCGAAGTGGAAAAAGCCTGCAAAAATGCATCATATGATTAGTGATATAACCTGAATTTTATACAAATAGCAAACAGAAGTGGGGTGGATACCAGATAACAAGATAAATTGAAATTTCACAAAAATCTCCTTTGGTATGGGAAAAACATTTGCTGCTTAGGACATGCCGACAATAAATAGCTATGAATCCAATGGGGGTATCAAGACAGAAAAGGATATGGGAATATTGGAGTGTGCTTGAGGTGGGTTTCAATAATACAAAATAAAGCACAAATGTAAATAAGAAATTGAAAAATTTAAAAACGTAACATAAAGCTTATCTAACCTTTAAAAATGTACAGTCTAGGCCGAGTATATTAGATCAGTGGGGGTTCTGGTACTTCTGGCATCTAGAAATCAGCTAACCACCACATGTCCATTCACCAAATCTCCCAGTGATTAGCCGTAGCACCCATATTTTGTAGAAACTTTCTATACTGACTTAAAGAAGGGTTTTTCCATGTTTGTTTATTTTCCTGTTATGGTAAACAGGATAAAAAAAAAATATAAAAAAAATTAAAAAAAATACACGAACACCACTGGGGCCCTCTGATTACCGTGACCAGACCCGGTGTAGTGAAGAAAACTGAGTCAGCACATCCGGCGCGATTGGCTGAGCAGCACAGACCCTCTCCCTGCTATTGGTAGTGGGGGAGGGAAGCTGCAGCTCAGCTGTTTAGGCAGACTCCGTATTTTACAGCCAGAGGAGGTGAAGCATGGCTTGCTCCCAACCCTGGTGGCGCACAGCCCCAGCCCCGCTAACTGCTCTGACCCCCAGCTGCCCCACTCACACAGCCCCCGATCCACCCCCCCCGCTGCCTCACTCACACAGTCCCGCTGACTGCTCACAGTCCCCACGATGTGAGGTAGTGGGAGATCTTTCATCCCCGCTGCCTTCAGCCGCACAGCTCCGCTCTCCTCTCACAGTGCCTATGGCTGTCAGCCCTGCACTCCCCTGCCAGTCACTGTTGCTATCAGCCCCACTCTTTGCTCACAGTCCCTGCGGCTGTGACCCCTGCAGCCAATGAGGATGACAGATGTCAGTAGTTGCAGTGAGTGGCAGAGGAGAGCGGGAGTGACAGCCATGCACACTGTGAGCGGGTCTGTACGACTTAAACCCTTAAGGACGGAGCCCATTTTCACCTCTAGGACGAAGCCCTTTTTTGCAATTCTGACCAGTCACTTTAAACATTAATAACTCTGGAATACTTTTACTTATCATTCGGATTCTGAGATTGTTTTTTCGTGACATAATCTACTTTATTATAGTGGTAAATTTTTGTGGTAACTTGCATCCTTTCTTGGTGAAAAATCCACAAATTTGATAAAAAAATAAAAAATTTAGCATTTTTCTAACTTTGAAGCTCTCTGCTTGTAAGGAAAATGGATATTCAAAATAATTTTTTTTTTTTGGATTCACATATACAATATGTCTACTTTATGTTTGCATCATAAAATTGACGAGTTTTTACTTTTGGAAGACACTAGAGGGCTTCAAAGTTCAGCAGCAATTTTCTAATTTTTCACAAAATTTTCAAACTCACAATTTTTCAGGGACCAGTTCAGGTTTGAAGTGGATTTGAAGGGTCTTCATATTAGAAATACCCCATAAATGACCCCATTATAAAAACTGCACCCCCCAAAGTATTCAAAATGACATTCAGTAAATGTTTTAACAATTTAGGTGTTTCACAGGAAAAGCAGCAAAGTGAAGGAGAAAATTCAAAATCTTCATTTTTTACACTCATGTTCTGGTAGACCCAATTTTTGAATTTTTACAAGGGGTAAAAGGAGAAAATTTATACTTGTATGTGTAACCTAATTTCTCTCGAGTAAGCACATAGCTCATATGTCTATGTAAAGTGTTCGGCGGGCGCAGTAGAGGGCTCAGAAGTGACAAGGGGATTTTAGAGAGTACGTTTTTCTGAAATGGTTTTTGGGGGGCATGTTGCATTTAGGAAGCCCCTATGGTGCCAGAACAGCAAAAAAAAAAAAAAAAAAAAAACACATGGCATACCATTTTGGAAACTAGACCCCATGAGGAACATAAGGAATAAAGTGAGCCTTAATACCCCACAGGTGTTTCACGACTTTTGCATATGTAAAAAAAAAATAAAAAAAATATAAAAAAAATAATAAAATGTTGGTTTTCCCCCAAATTTCACATTTTTTAAAGGGTTAATAGCAGAAAAGACCCCCCAAAATTTGTAACCCCATCTCTTCTGAGTATGGAGGTACCCTATAAGTGGACCTGAAGTGCACTGCGGACGAACTACAATGCTCAGAAGAGAAGGAGTCATATTTGGCTTTTTGAGAGCAAATTTTGCTCGGGGGGCATGTCGCATTTAGGAAGTCCCTATGGTGCCAGGACAGCAAAAAAAAAACAAAAACAAAAAAAACACATGGCATACCATTTTGGAAACTAGACCCTCACAGAATGTAATGAGGGGTACAGTGACCATTTACCCCCCACTGGTGTCTGACAGATCTTTGGAACAGTGGGCAGTGCAAAATTTTTCATTTTCACGGACCACTGTTCCAAAGATCCGTCAGACACGTGTGGGGTGTAAATTCTCACTGCACCCCTTATTACATTCCGTGAGGGGTGTAGTTTCCAAAATGGGGTCACATGTGGGTGTATTTTTTTGGGGGGGTTTGTCAGAACCGCTCTAACAATTAGCCACCCCTGTGCAAATCACCTCAAATGTACATGGCGCACTCTCCCTTGTTGTGCGCCCCCAGAGCACTTTGCGCCCACATATGGGGTATCTCCATACTCGGGAGAAATTGAGTTACAAATTTTGGGGGGCGTTTTTCCCTTTTACCTCTTGTGAAAATGAAAAGTATAGGGCAACACCAGCATGTTAGTGTTTATTTTTTTACACTAACATGCTGGTGTAGACCCCAACTGTTCCTTTTCATAAGGGGTAAAAGGAGAAAAAGCCCCCCAAAATGTGTTAGGCAATTTCTCCCGAGTACGGCGATACCCCATATGTGACCCTATTCTGTTGCCTTGAAATACGACAGGGCTCCAAAGTGAGAGAGCGCCATGCGCATTTGAGGCCTGAACTAGGGACTTGCATAGGGGTGGACATAGGGGTATTCTATGCCAGTGATTCCCAAACAGGGTGCCTCCAGCTGTTGCTAAACTCCCAGAATGCTTGGACAGTCAATTGCTGTCCAGAAATGCTGGGAGTTTTTGTTTTGCAACAGCTGGAGGCTCCATCTTAGAAACACTGCCGTACAATACGTTTTTCATTTTTATTGGGGAGGGGGGGGGGGGGGGGGGGGTTGGGATTAGTGTATGTGTGTATATGTAGTGTTTTACTCTTTATTTTATGTTAGTGTAGTGTTTTTAGGTTACATTCACACTGGAGGCAGATTACACCGAGTCTCCCGCTAGGAGTTTGAGCTGCGGCAGAAAATTTGCCGCAGCTCAAATTTGTAGCGGGGAACTCACTGTAATCTGCCGCCAGTGTGAATGTGGCCCGTACATTCACATGGGAGGGGGGTCAAAACTACAACTCCCAGCATGCACTGACAGACCATGCATGCTGGGAGTTGTAGTTTTGCAACAGCTGGAGGCACACTGGCTGGAAAACCTTGAGTTAGGTTCTATGACCTAACTCAGTATTTTCAAACCAGTGTGCCTCCAGCTGTTGCAAAACTACAACTCCCAGCATGTACTGATTGCGGAAGGGCTCCCAGCATGCCAAGACAGCCTTATGCTGTTCCTGAATGCTGGGACTTGTAGTTTTGCAAGATTTAGAGGGGTTCAGGTTGTAAATCACTGTCCAGTGGTCTCAAAACTGTGGCCCTCCAGATGTTGCAAAACTACAACTCGCAGCATGCCCAGACAGCAAACTGCTGTCTGGGCATGCTGAGAGTTGTAGTTTTGCAACATCTGGAGGGCTACAGTTTGAGACCACTTAGTGATCTACAACCTGAACCCCTCTAAATATTGCAAAACTACAAGTCCCAGCATGCCCACACAGCAAACAGCTGTCTGGGCATGCTGGGAGTTGTAGTTTTGAAACATCTGGAGGGCCACGGTTTAGAAACCACTGTAAACTGTGGCCCTCCGGATGTTGCTAGGCAACAACTCACCTAGCAGGACCCGGAAGTATTGCTGCCGCCGCCGCACGTGGGGGAGGATCGCGCTCGGGGATCCAGGTAAGGGACCTTCGGCGCCGACCTTCCCTGGACGGTTCGCCCGATTTGCCCGGACACCAATAGGTGGGCAAAGCGGGGGAACCGAACTTTAACCCCCCCTCCCCCGGTCTGCTATCGGTCGGTCGCTCGGCCGACCAATAGCAGGGATAGGAGGGGTGGTACCCCTGCCACCAAACTCCTATCCCTTCAGGGGGATCGAGGGTGTCTCGGACACCCCCGATCCCTCTTATTTTCCGGGTGACCGGGTCACCAGTGACCTGTATGACCCGGAATCGCGCAGATCGCAGGTCTGAATTGATCTGAGATTTGTGCGCATCGCGGTCATTGGTCTCAGGACCCCCCTCGGCGATGTGCCGGGATGCCTGCTGTTAGATAACAGCAGTCATCCCGGCCCGATCACCGCTACCGGTGACGCAGCGCTCCCGGAACCCCGCGGCGTACATGTATGTTGCCGCGTGTCAAGTGACACTTCGCGGCGCCGTACATGTACGTCGCTCATCGTGAAGGGGTTAAGGAAGCGGGGCTGTGCAAGTGAGGCAGCGCAGGGGGTGGGGGGTGGTGAGAGCAGCCAGCGAGGGTGGGGCTGTGCGAGTGAACAAGCGGGGGTGAGAGTGAACCAGACTTCACCTCTTCTGGCTGTAAAATACTGAGTCTGCGTAAAAAGCTGAGACGCAGCACACCCTCCCAAACAACCAATAGCAGGCAGAGGGTCTGCACCGTTCAACCAATCATGCCGACTGTGCTGAATCCGCTTGTTGAGCATCTGGTCAGGTCACATTTGGCCACAAAGAACAGTTTTCTTCACTTCACCGGTGCTCAGTGAATGGAGCGCCTGCAGTCTACCGATACACACCTCACTGAGAGCGCCAGGGTCCCATCCTGGAAATCAGCTACTTATCCCCTATTCTCTGGATAGGCCATAAATTAATTTGCGCTAGAGTAATCCTTTAAGGGTGCGTTCACACGCTATTACCAGCAGCGGGTTTCACGCTGCGGGAAACCTGCTGCGAGTTACACTACCATTGATTTGAATGGGTCCGCAATAGTGTCATTTAAATCAATGGTAGCGTAACTCGGATTGGGTTTCCCGCATCGGGAAACTCGCTGCTAGCTACTAGCGTGTGAACTCACCCTAAGGAGGAGTACTCTCTTCTTCCTGTTCCCAGTTAGGATACAGAAGAAAGCTCCACCTCTTTCCTCTGCTTCTGGTGCCAAGAGGAAAGTGCTCACTGTGCAGTATTAACCCCTTAAGGACCAAGCCCATTTTGACCTTAAGGACCAGGCCAATTTTATTTTTGCGTTTTTTTCCCCTCCTTTCCTTCTAATATCCATAACTTTTATATTTCCGTCTACAGACCCATTTAAGGGCTTGTTTTTTGCGTGACCAATTGTACTTTGTAATGACACCTCCTTTTACCTAAAAGTGAATGACGAACCAAAAGAATAATTTTTTTGGAGAGGAAATTGAAATGAAAACCACAATTTTGCACACTTTGGAGGGTTTCGTTTTCACACTGTACACTTTACGGTAAAAATGACGTGTGTTCTTTATTCTCAGGGTCAATACGATTAAAATGATACCCATGGCTAGATACTTTTCTATTTTTTGTAAACTTATCTATTTTGACCACCTATAACTTTTTCATTTTTCCGTAGATGGGCTAGTATGAGCGCTCCTTTTTTGCATTGTTATCTGTACTTTTTATTGATACCATACATTTGCATATATAAAACTTTTAGATCACTTTTTATAAAAAATAATTTTGGGAATAAAATGTGACAAAAAAGCAGCATTTTTGGACTTACTTTTTACGTTTACGCCGTTCATCGTACGGGATCATTAAGATTATAGTTTGATAGTTTGGACATTTAGCACGCAGCGATACCAAATATGTTTATAAAAGGGACAATTTTCATTTTTATTGGGGGGGGAGGAGATTTTCCCGTGGTCGTTAAGGGGTTAATGACAAGTTTATTCCGGGTGTCACTCATTATGGGGATACCAGAATTATTAAGAGGTTTTTTGTTTTATTAAAAGGAGAACTCCAGAATATAAAAGTTGTCCCCCATACTGCCGGCAATAAAAAAATAAAGATGTACATACCTTCCTTCACTCCCCCGGGGCCTCCGGTCTCCGCCACGATCCTCTTCCTGGTTGCCGGTGGTCGGCGAGTCATATTGCACTCAGCCAATCACTAGCCGCAGCGAAGACCCGACTCGGCGGACGATAGGCTGAGCGGCAGTGTGACTTTTCGGCCCCGGCAGCAGGTGCCGGTGTAGTGAAGAATTTTGTGTCTTGAAGCGTTCTCACACTGCCGCTCAGCCTATCGCCGGTGATAGGCTGAGTGCAGTATGACTCGCCGACCATAAGCAACCAGGAAGAGGATTGTGTTGGAGACCGGAGACGGTTACCGGAGACCTTTGGGGAGCGAAGGAAGGTATGTACATCTTAATTTTTTTTTCCTGCTGGCAGTATTGAAGACAATTTTATATTCTGGAGTTCTCCTTTAAACACAATGAATACATCCAAAAAATACATTTGCTTACTCTCTGAGGGCTTTTTTTGTTACCACTTACGGAGCTGTTTGAAGTAGTTATTTTTGTGGGATAAATTGTAGTTTTCATTCATACCATTTTGGGATAAACAACAGGTTAATTTTATAATACTTGGCAATACCAGTTATGTTGGTTCTTAACAGGGAACTTGATCAAGCGACTGTTTGATTGCTTTCTGCCTGGCTGTCATGGTGACCAATAAGCATGCAATTGTGTTGTGGGGGAGTCAATCGTGTGTCTGAAGGAACCCCTTCCCTCTGGCTAACCACTTAGATGACACTGTTGCTATTGATTGTGGCACCTGAGGAGTTAAATGGTTAGAATAAGTGTTATTGCATCTGCACTACATTGCTCCAATGCAGTGAAAGGGGTCATCAAAAAATGACTTATTGTTTAAGTCAATTTTTTTTAGGTTTCAGATATTCTTTAAGAATTTCTAGGTGAATTTTCCTTTTTCAAATTTTCCCATTTTAAAATAATCCTGAAGTCCTGTAGTTTGCAAACTAATAATAAGTTGGCACTTACTATTCTGAATTTTTTTTAGGAGTATCCTCATTATCATCACAGGCAGAATTACAATGAAAGGGGACACCTGTATTACTGTATATAGATAGAATGGGATCAGGCCATTCCATTAGGCGATTGTCAGAGCTCAGCCTCCACCCTTCTTGCACAATGACCTCAGCACAGATCAGACAGCATGCCTAGAAAGCTCTCCCGTAGAAGTCAATGAGTCTGTGCCATTCTATTGTTACCTTTGTCAATTGGGCTTGCTGTAAAGCATCTCTCCGAATACTTTGCAGAAACCTCAGGCACTATGGCTTCCATCAAAATTAATGTACAAAAAAATGAAAATGAATCATTTACAACAAAAAACAAACAAACAAACAAAAAAAAAAACCTAAGTGATTCCTTACCTTAAAATGGGTATTCCCAGCCCAACATTCATGGCACATCCAGAAGATAATGGGAGTTGCATAAACAGCACAGTGAGCTAGGTTGTGTCACTCAGGACAGGTAGGACCTGTATCTGACATTTGTGGCACATCCTGTGGATATGCAATAAATGTCAAAATGGGAAACCCTTCAAAAAAAATGATTTGATTATCCTCACCTTCAATATAATATTTATTTTTTACTAAATAATGGTCTTGGTTTAATCCTTTAAAGGGGTACTCCACCCCTAGACATCTTATCCCCTATAAGATGTCAGTTCGCCGGGGTCCCGCTGCTGGGGACCCCGGGGATCGCCACTGCGGCACCCCGCTATCATTACTGCGCAGAGCGAGATCGCTCTGCACGTAATGACGGGCAATACAGGGGCTGGAGCATCGTTACGTCACGGCTCCGCCCCTAGTGACATCACGGCCCGCCCCCGTCAATACAAGTCTATGGGAGGGGGCGTGGCGGTCGTCACGCCCCCTGCCATAGACTTGCATTAAGGGAACGGGCCGTGATGTCATGAGGGGCGGAGCCGTGATGTCACGCTGCTCCGGCCCCTGTATCGCCCGTCATTACGCACAGAGCGAACTCGCTCTGCGCAGTAATGATGGCGGGGTGCCGCAGTGGCGATCCCCGGGGTCCCCAGCAGCGGGACCTCGGCGATCTAACATCTTATCCCCTATCCTTTGGATAGGGGATAAGATGCCAGGGGTGGAGTACCCCTTTAGGGACTCAGTGTATTTCAGTTTTTCATTTTTCCTCCTTACCTTTTAAAAATCATAACCCTTTCAATTTTGCACCTAAAAATCCATATGATGGCTTATTTTTTACGCCACCAATTCTACCTTGTAATAACATCAGTCATTTTACCCAAAAATCTACGGCGAAGCCCAAAAACAATAAAAAAAATAAAAATCATTGTGCGACAAAATTGAAGAAAATAACGCCATTTCGTAAATTATGGGGGCTTCCGTTTCTACACAGTACATTTTTCGGTGAAAATGACACCTTATCTTTATTCTGTAGGTCCATACGGTTAAAATGATACCCTACTTATATAGGTTTGATTTTGTCTTACTTCTGGAAAAAATCATAACTACATGCACGAAAATGAATACGTTCAAATCCCCTATGACTTTTTATTTTTCCGCATACGGGGAATTTTTTTACATGTACGCCATTGACCGTGCAGTTTAATTAATGATATATTTTTATAGTTCGGACATTTATGCACGCGGTGATACCACATGTTTATATTTACTTACATTTTTTTTTTTTTATGGGAATAGGGGGGGAGATTCAAGGGGTTAAAGGGGTACTCTGGTGGAATTTTTTTTATTTTTTTTTTAAATCAACTGGTGCCAGAAAGTTAAACAGATTTTTAAATTACTTCTTTTAAAAAATATTAATTCTTCCGGTACTTATTAGCTGCTGAATACTAAAGAGGAAATTCATTTCTTTTTGGAACAGAGTGCTCTCTACTGACATCACTAGCACAGTGCTCTCTGCTGACATCTCTGTCCATTTTAGGAACTGTTCAGACAGCATATGTTTGCTATGGGGATTTTCTCCTACTCTGGACAGTTCTTAAAATGGACAGAGATGTCAGTAGAGAGCACTGTGCTCGGGATTCAGCAGAGAGCTCTGTGTTCCAAAAAGAAAATTTACTCTGTAGTATTCAGCAGCTAATAAGTACTGGAAGGATTAAGATTTTTTTAATAGAAGTAATTTACAAATCTGTTTAACTTTCTGGCACCAGTTGATTTAAAAAAAATAAATGAATAAAAAATAAAAATGAAAAAGTTTTCCACCGGAAAAACCCCTTAAGGACACAGGGTATTTCCGTTTTTGATTTTCGTTTCTTCCTCCTTACCTTTTAAAAATCATAACCCTTTAAATTTTCCACCTAAAAATCCATATTATGGCTTATTTTTTTGCATCACCAATTCTACTCTAATTTTACCCAAAAATCCACGGCGAAATGGAAAAAAAATAATAATTGCGGGACAAAATCGAGGAAAAAAAATACACCATTTTGTAACTTTTGGGGGCTTCCGTTTCTACGCAGTGCCTATTTAGGTAAAAATGACACCTTATTCTCTAGGTTCATACGGTTAAAATGATATCCTATTTATATAGGTTTCATTTTGTTGTACTTCTGGAAAAAAACATAACTACATGCAGGAAAATTTATACATTTAAAAATGTCCTCTTCTGACCCCTATAACTTTTTTTTTTCCACGTACAGGGCGGTATGAGGGCTCATTTTTGTTTTGATCGGACTTTTTGATCACTTATTAATTTTTCAATGGTATAAAAAGTGACCAAAAATACGCTTTTTTGGACTTTGGAATTTTTTTACGTGTACGCCATTGACCGTTCGGTTTAATTAACAATATATTTTTATAGTTTGGACATTTACGCACGCCGCGATACCACATATTTTTATTTACACTTTTATTTTTTTAATGGGAAAAGGGGGCGATTCAAACTTTCTCCCGAGTACAGAAATACCCCATATGTAGCCCTAAACTATTTCCTTGAAATACGACAGGGTTCCAAAGCGAGAGAGCGCCATGCACATTTGAGGCCTATTTTGGCGATTTGCATTCGCCACCAAAATACCCTACGGCAGTGTTTCCCAAACAGGTGGTCTCCAGCTGTTGCAACTCCCAGCAAGCCTGGACAGTCAGTGGCTGTCCAGCAATACTGGGAGTTGTTGTTTTTCAACAGCTGGAGGCTCAGTTTTGTAAACAGTGCCGTACAAGAGGTTTAAAAATTTTTTTTTTAAATAAATAAATAATAATAATTATTGGGCGGGGGGGGGGGGGGGGGGTACGGACGGACTGTGTAGAGGTATATGTATATGTAGTGTTTTACTTTTTATTTTGTGTAGTGTACATTCACACAGTCAGGTTTACAGGGAGTTTCTCGCTGGGAGTTTGAGCCGCGGCAGGAAAATTCACATGGGGGGGGGGTGGGGGGGCGACGGGGACAAACCTCCAGCTGTTGCAAAACTACAACTCCAGCATTCACTGACAGATCATACATGCTGGGAGTTGCAGTTCAAAACTAGATCTCCCAGCATGTACAGTCTCTCAGTGCATGCTGGGAGTTGTATTTTTGACACAGCTGGAGGCACACTGGTTACGAAACACTGAGTTGGACACAAACTCTGTTTCACAACCAATGTGTCTCCACCAAAACTGCAACACTCAGCATGCATTGACAGTCGAAGGGCATGCTGAGAGTTGTAGTTTTGCAACAGCTGGAGGCACACTTTTACATAAAAAAATTGCCTCCAGCTGTTGCATAACTACAACCCCCAACATGCACAGACTACCAAAGGGCATGCTGGGAGTTGTAGTTGGAACTCCATCTGTTGCAAAACTACAACTTCCAGCATGCTCTTTGGCTGTTCATGCTGAGAGATGTTGCTAAGCAACAGCAGGTGAACAGGCCTCACCTCCTGCTGTATCCTGCCGCCTGCCCCGCCAGGACTATCGCCGCTCCTGCCCCCGGGACCATCGCCACTCCTGCCACCTGGACCGCCGCTCCTGAGGGGACCCCCGCCGGACCAGGGAAAGGTAGGACACCCCCACTGGCCCCAATCTCTGCCCAGAAGGACAGTGATTGCATTTTCATGGAATGCCTGCAGATAGCCCTGGGTCCTTAACTACCAGGGAGCCAGGGTGTACCCTTACACCCTGGGTCCTTAAGGGGTTAAATCACATTTTTTAACACTTAGAGGACTATAACATGCATTACATGGATTGAAGGCACTGATCAATGCTATACCATAGCATTGCATTGCTCCGTGCCTGAGATCCAGGCTTGAGCAATCAATCGCCGATTGAACGCGCAAGAGGCAGGTAAGGGACCCTCCTGCTGCGTTCCAGCTGATCGGGACACCGCGGTGGTCGAGATCAGCCCGACTGAGCTGCCGGGAACCAAAATTTTTTTAAACTTTGATCGCCGCGTCTAAAAAGGGTTAATAGCACATGTCACTAGATTAGCCACGGGTCCCAGGACCGACCTGATATGATGCGGAGTCACCGCGTGACCCCGCGTTATATCTCGGGAGCAGCAGGTACGCCCTAAATGGGTACTCTGGTGGAAAACTTTTTTTTTTTTTAAATTAACTGGTGCCAGAAAGTTAAACAGATTTGTAAATTACTTCTATGAAAAATCTTAATCCTACCAGTTCTTATTAGGTGCTGAATACTACAGAGGAAATTCTTTTATTTTGGGAACACAGAGCTCTCTGCTGACATCACGAGCACAGTGCTCTCTGTTGACATCTGACCATTTTAAGAACTGTCTAGAGTAGGAGAAATACCCCATAGCAAACATATGCTGCTCTGGACAGTTCCTAAAATGGACAAATATTTCAGCAGAGAGCACTGTGCTCGGGATGTCAGCAGAGAGCTCTGTGTTCCAAAAAGAAAATAATTTCCTCTGATCATTCATCAGCTAATAAGTACTGGAAGGATTAAGATTTTTTAATAGAAGTAATTTACAAATCTGTTTAACTTTACAGAAAGAAAAAAAAAGTTTTCTACCAAAGTACCCCTTTAAGGAGTTTAAAGCAACATTAACAGCACATTTTAAGTTCATTTAAGTTTCTATTCTAGTACATACTAAGACTTACCATTGTATATAAGTATGATTATGTTCCAAGCGGTCATAGTCACCTTTCCATTTATTTAGGATTTCGTCAATATACACACCTAAAAACGTAGCAACAAAATTAGAAATTCAGTAAGATTACAATGACTGAACAAATGCAAAATCATATTAAATGTACAAGTGCCTACAGCTAATATGGAAGAATATAATCCGTTGGTAACATCCTCTTGTTACTCAAAAGAAGGTAAGTTTATAAGCGAGTTGTAAAATGCGCAGACTGGAATACCAACAAACATGAGGATTATCATATTAAGCACCTCCTCAAGATGCTGGATGCTACTACTGCATTTATACCAGTCTTTATAAAATAACTGGTAACAGTAAGGGTATGTTCACACTGTGGAATTCAAGAGGAATTTCCTCGAGTAATTCTGCTAGCTTTTTCAGCTTGAAATTATTCAGCAATTGATTTTCCATTCACTTCAATGTATTTTCCGCTTCTCAGTTCATACTGCTGCTCGCTGAATTCAGTTCTGCTTAAAAGAACATGTTCATTCTTCAAGCGGAATCCGCAAGCAGAATGCAATAGAAGTCAATGGTAAAAAAAAAAAAAAAAAAATTTGCCCGACATCGTTTTCACGCGGAATTCAGAAAAGTAGAATAGCCTCCTCCTTCATTCCTCTCAATTTGTGCATGGAAATTCCGCTCAAATTTCACTTGAATTCCACTTGATCGATAAAATGACAGAAGGATACAATTTCCTGACTGAAACTATTCCTCGTGAATTCCTCAGTGTGAACATAGCCTAAGACAAACTCAACAATTAGGCTAGGTACACTCCACCTCAAGGAGAACAACAAAAAAATAAAAAAACTGTACTGCCAGATGTGTTGCACCCTTGACTCGAAAGGCACTAAACAGACTCTACTAACAAATTGGGTCCATGGCTTTTTAGTCATAGTAACAGGATGTTTATCAGACCAAAGAACACTGCATGCTGCGCTATTGAGCCTGCCATGTTATGCCAAATCTTCATCTGAGCCACCTGATGGAACCTCCAACACAGATGTAAAAGTAGCATTACATTTTAGTCTATTAGGTCTTATTGAGCTCAAATTGTAAAACTAAACGTAACATTCCCTTGCTGCTGCTGTACTGGTCCTTGGCCACATACATCAGTTTATATGCCTGATGTGTGATGAGTGGGCCCGTCCAATCACAGGCAGCTGCAGTAATATATCAGCCACAGTGACGGACCTGCGCACTTACGTACTGTCTTGTCCCTAAGGTTCACATGCCCTCATGAAGTAAACAGCGATGAAGCTGGCCATCCAATTAGGAATTTATACATTGTTTTTAAGGTGTTAATCTAAAAGGTATACATAGGAATATTACCCTAATGTATAACTAGCACACAGCTATGACAGGTGTCACATAATGGTATCTGTTCTACACATACCACGATGTAAGTTTTTAACATGGGAGTCTTTGTTTTTTAATGGATCTTTCACTATTATCTAAGCAAGCAAAAATAAACCATGACAAAAACCACCTAAACAGTGACCAAGATTCCAATTTTGAACATCATTTTGTCAATAACTGGGGTCTATGGATACATTTACTGTTTATGCCAAGATATTCCTCAACACTTACAAAAAATGTGGTGTGAAAATGGTCTTAGAGTGCGAAGGCTAAGGTGATCAGAAATCCACCACTTTTTACCTTATACAGTTGTTCGGTCCTTCCTGACCGACACTGGCTGCATATAAAAACAAGCTCAGCAGAGGGCCAGCAGAAAGTCAGGGCATGCAAGAAAGGATTGAATGATTACAACTAGCTAGCATTATGGCCTTAGTTATGGGGGTGATATTTGGAGATATTCCAATTATTATTATGAATTTTGCTTAATCAGTTTACAATCTCTCTGTATACTGAAGTGGGGCCCCTGTTTTTGGGGCAATAACTTTGTATTGTGTCAGTGGTATGTTTTTATTGACTGGGCTGTATACTGTACTTATTATATTAACCTCTACTTATATACGTTTTTGCCTTTCTAAACTCTATTTTGTGCAGACTCCAATTATAACTGTCTCCTAACATGCTTATCCCACAAGTCTAGTAATCTGGACATCTATTGTGGCATGTGAATAAAGACCACTTACCTCCATGATTCGAGTGTGATTTAGTTTGGTTTCTTTCAGAGAGTTGTGATAGTAAAGTGTCATTTTAAAAACTTAACATGTACATTAAAAGAAGTATCGTGCAGAAAAATGTATCCCTTATCCAAAAGGATAGGTATAAGTTTTACTTTGCGGGGGCTCCAACTGCTGGGACCCCCAGCGATCTCCTGCACGAGACTCCAGCTCTCCCCGGGAAGGGAATGTGCCGACCCTGCATGAAGAGGCGGCCGACAAGCCCCCTCCATGTGTCTCTATGGGAGAGCTGGAGATATCCTTTAGATACGGGGATAAGTGTTCCTGCACGATAGTCCTCCTTTAAGTTGCTAAACCAGTGTTAAATATGCAAATCTGAATTTAGTTTTAGTCATAGCTTTCACATGTACAAAATTCTGTGCAGGATTTGAAAGTATCATCACTTACCCGGAGCCACGGTCCCTTCTGCACAGATCGACTCGTCCACCTTGTACTCACATGGGTGAAGGGGGCCCATAAATATTCATGAGGTGGGCAGGCAAATCTGTGTAGATGGGCAGGGAAGTTGGGTATGCCCCATTTTGGCTCAATAGCGCACAGCTGGCCATTTTCAAGCAATGCTGACTAATACAACTGCAGATCCGGATAAGTGATACCTCATTGTACTCCAGTGCAGATGAACTCTGTCGGTTTCCCTTTAACCTGTTTTGATGGTATACTAGCTGAGTACCCGGCATTGCTTGGTTTTTCCTTCCTAATCCTTGTTGGGGAGGAAAATAAACAAAAGGAGGAAGCTTTTGACTTCATATCCCGTCCTTCTTACGCGACCCGTAATGCAGCCGTACGGAAGTTGTGGGAACATACATTTCCCATTGATTTGCATGGGACTTTAAACAAAAACCCTGACCCTCACAAATGGGGGTAGTTAATGTTTAAATTAACTATCCTATATTTTAAGTGGACATACAGTGGTCCCTCAACATACGATGGTAATTCGTACCGAATCCATCGTATGTTGAGGGATTCGTGCAATGTTAAGTATAGGAAGCTGTACTCACCTGTCCCCGCCTCTCCGGACCGCCGCTCCCGATGGTGTCCCCGCCGCTCCCGATGGTGACCCCGGGCCTCTACTGGGCTCTCCTGGTCTTCTATGATCCTCCGCTGTCTTCCGCAAGGCCTTACTGGGCCTGCGTAGCGACGTCATTACGCCGCTGCGTACGCCATTCCTATTGGATGACAGGACGGCGTGCGCAACAGCGTATTGACGTCACCGGAGGGGGCCGAGAAGACACCGGAGGACCAACGCTGGACCCGGAGGGCACCCCGGAGCATTGTGGAGGGGTAAGTAATACTCACCGCACCACACGGGGAACATTAAGCTGCTATCCGGCAGCAGCTTAAAGCATTTTGCGCTGCCGGATAGCACTTAATGCGATGGCCCCGACATAAAAAAGCATCGTACGTCGATGCCGACATCGACATGCGATGGCCTCTGAGAGGCCATCGTATGTCGATTTGATCATATGTCGGGGCCATCGTAGCGTTGGGGGGGGTCACTGTATAAGTAACATGTGACCAAGCACTATCGAAATATCTCCAGCCGTTTGGAAGTTATGCAGTAACATATATTTCCCATAGACTTGTATGGGACTTTAAACAAAAACCCCAACCCTGGCAAATGGGGGGAGAGTAAGGGTTAAATCACCTATCCTATGTTTGTTGTTGACACATAAGTAACATGTGTGCCAAGTTTCATGTTAATATCTTTGGCCGTTTGGACGTGATGCTGGAACATACACGCACACATACACACACATACACACACACATACACACACACATACACACACATTGGGGTACATTTACTAATCTAGTCTATTCTGGGTATGCTTATAGACCAGCGTATGTGGTAGTCTCCTGTGTATTGTGCTCCTAATTTATCAAAGGTCTCACAGCCTTTGATAAATTCTGTGCTCAGACTTCAGGGTCTACAGCTTAAACTGCATTTAGACCTGCTCTAACATGGTCTGACATTTCAGCGCATTTTGGGCAGATGCGACTTGTCGCACAAAAGTCGCACTTGATAAATTCAGCACCAATGCATTTCCCAATGCATTTCCGTCTAAAATAGACTTGCATGCACCATCTTCTAAAAATCCTCTACAGCAAAAGTCGCAGAAAAGTCGCACATATTTAGACTGCGAATTTCTGTGCGACAAATTTAGACAGGAAAAACCAGTCTAAATCCTTTGATAAATCTCCCCATTGAGTTTTATATATAGACTAGCTGAGTACCTGGTGTTGCCAGGTTTTTCCTTCCTAATCCTTGTTGTGGAGGAAAAGCAACAGAGGAAGCTTTTGACTTCATATCCCTTCCTCATATATTGTTGTCATATCCCAGGTCCTCCTATTCCGACCCGTAATATGCGTACCAGGTATTGAAATATCTCCAGCCGTACAGAAGTTATGTGGGAACATACATTTCCCATTGATTTGCATGGGACTTTAAACAAAAACCCAGACCCTCACCAATTGGGGTAGTTAAGGGTTAAATTAACTATACAATCTATATTTTAAGTGGACATATAAGTAACATGTGACCAAGTATTCTCAAAATATCTCCAGCCGTTTGGAAGTTATGCGGTAACATATATTTCCCATTGACTTGTATGGGACTTTAAACATAAACCCCGACCCTGGCAAATGGGGGTGAGTAAGGGTTAAATCACCTATCCTATGTTTGTTGTTGACAGATAAGTAACATGTGTGCCAAGTTTCATGTTAATATCTTTAGCCGTTTGGACGCGATGCTGGAACATACACAGAGTTTTGTATATATAGATTATTTCTCAAATCTTCTTTACCTAATATTCTAGTCTAGTTTTAGTCCATTCACTAAAAAGTTGATGGCTCAGCCTAGGTTTCCACACAGGTTTTTTTCTGGCAATTTTTTGGGAAAAACTGTCACTGCAGTTTTTGAGCCAAAGCCAGAAGTGTATTAAAAAAAGGAAAGAGAAAAGTA